>NC_135378.1:16859836-21659836 GCF_049243985.1 Paroedura picta
AGATTTATTATATATTTCCGCCCCTCCTTGTTCCAACAAGATGCCAGTGTGGGTGCCCTCCACTCTAATTAAAGGCTGGCATCCAGCTGGAGCGGTTCGCATCCCTCTTGCAGCATTTACGGTGTTGTCACATGGAGTTAGCGCCGTCTGAAGACAGCCAGATTTTGCAGCAGTTAAAGGTTTTGAAGGAGATTACCATAATTACAAGTGATCAACATTCAGGGCTCTTGCGCCCCCCCCCTCCTTTCTGCACATCCCTACTGTGCCCCCCTCCTTTCACAGCTTATCACACTGCAAGCTGTGGAAAAGAGATTCAGCATAAGTGGCTTCAGAGGGAACATTGCTCCGTTAGATGGGAATGGTAACATTTATGGAATGATTTTCCCAAAGACACCGCTTGGTTTAAATTTTATCGCTTTGGCTTTCGCCGTATCGCATAAATGCGCACGCAAGACACCTCTGCTGCAACCCGGGCATAGGAGCAGAGAAGAAATTGAGAAACCAGCAGGGGTTCAGGGTGGGAAGCTTGGAAGTGTGCTCTTGCTCTTTGGAAAATGTGAACCGATGTCAATGTGAGAAGCGTAAGCATGCCATTTGCCCTTTCCTCTCTTGTTTCTCTACTCTTTCACAGATTTTACCCAGCTGGCTAGAGGGGGTGTGGGAATAATATTGCTGAATTCTCAAATGTGTTTTTATTCATATAGTTTTTTGAGCAGCTTGTTCCAAAGCCTTATTCTAGAAGTTGTCAATGTCTTGCGCCATGCCAGGTCCTTGCCAGCTTGGCCGTTTCTCCTACCTGGTGCACTTGAGGCCATTTTGAAGCAACCCCCCACTGTCCTCCTTGCTTTACACCAACCTTTCTCAACCTCTTTTTACCACTGAGAACCTCCTGAAACATTCCTTCAGGTTTTGAGAAACCCCAGAAGTGGTGCAATGGTGCAGAATACGGTTGGGAAGCACAGCTGTGGATACACCCACCAGTTGGCCATTTGGGGAGTGGGGGCCCGGTCAACATGACCATATATGTTCATATCATGCGATAAACATTTAACAAATCTAAAAATATGTATAAAAATTAACTCCCACCCATTTGGGAAACACTACCAGGGCCATCAAGAAACTCTAAGCTGGCCAAATCAACCAACTTAGTAAATAGAATAGAAGACCTTTGGAAGAATTTGAGGACCACTGGCATTTTTATCTGGACTATGTGAATAGGTAGTTTGATGATGTATTAGTCAATTAGGTCAGACTGTAATAACCCAATGCTTAAGTCGATATTTTCTGCATTTGTTATCTTCTTCTGTTATCTTTGGTTTGGTGAAAGGGGAGATCTCAGTAGAGCAGGGATCTCGGTAGAGTCTACCCCCCCAAAGCAGCCATTTTCTGCTTGGGAACTGATCTTGGTTGTCTGGAGATTAACTGTAATACTGGAAGATCTCCAGGTGCCACCTGGAGGTTGGCATTCCTCCCCAGTATGGAAAAGAAGGACAAAACCTTAAGGAAATATGTGTTTGCCTGGTGCCAAAATATCAACTAGTTCTTCTCGTGTGAAGAACTGTGAAAGGTTCACTGTGAAAGGGGAGTTCCATACTTAAACTGCCACAAAGCAATGGCCTCCATCCCTCATTCTCCTCATTGCCAAGATGAGGACGAAGAAGAGTTGGTTTTTATACCTCACTTTTCTCTTCCCTAAGGAATCTCAAAATAGTTTACGGTCACCTTCCCTTCCTTTCTTCACAGGAGGCATCTAGTGAGGTAGCTGGGGCTGAGAGAGTTCTGAGAGAACTGTGACTGGCCCAAGGTCATCCAGAATACTTCATGTTGAGGAGGGAGGGAATCAAACCCAGTTTTCCAAATTAGAGCCAGACATTCATAACCATGACACCATGCTGGCTCACCCCTCAACAGGCACCTGGTGCTGAGAGGGTCCTGAGAAAACTGCAACTGGCCCAAGGTCACCCAGCCGGCTGCATGTGGAGGAGTGGGGAGTCACTCCCAGTTCTCCAAATTGGAGTCCACCATTACTAACGTCACAACAGACACCTGGCGAGGAATAAGTGGGGCTGGGAACTGAGAGACTTGTGACTGGCCCAAGGTCACCCTGCAAGCTTCAGGTGGCGGATGAGTAGGGAATCAACCTTGGTTCTTCATGTGAGAGTCCCCTGCTCTTAACCATGACACCTCGCTGGCTGCCCGATAAAAGAGAAATTGGAAGGGAAGCCTGTCACATCCCATGCTGTTGATGACTAGAAGGATTGGCTGGAGAAGTGGACCTCAGTCCCAAACTCTCTGGGGCTCTATACGTAATAATGAACCTTCCTTCTGAGTCTGAACAGGGCCCTGAGGCTTGTGTGAGTATACATCCCCAGCCAAATTTCCTCAGGGCCACGGGGTTTCTTTGTTGAAGCCTCCGAGTTAGAAAGCATATGGGTAACAAGGGGATAGATGTCAAAGAATCAAGCAAACTAGAGGGGAAGAAAATCACCTTCCAGCATAGGGTTGACATGCTTTTCGTCTCTCTTTCTCCAGCCTCCACTTATTGATTTGATGTGTCACAAACTCGGTCATTCAGGGCTTATTTTGTGACATTTCGAAAATACGATCTGCGTGTCTACCAGTGAGATCGGTGCAAACTCTTCTTGGATTCCAGGAGGGCTGGTTGCTAGAAACAGGATCCATACTAGCTGCCTTTTAAAAATTTCTCACATCTATTTTTTCCTCCAAGAATGGCTGCCCAAGCAATTTGCAATATTTAAAATCCAACACACAGGAGATATAGTAGGTTCTTCTGGCCTCTGGCCCTTGATGATACAGAAGGAGCTACAGGTGAACTTGAGGGTGAAGAGCTAAACGCACAAAGCATCAGAAGAACTCTGCTGGATCAGACCTGTGAGGGTCCATCTAGTCCAGCATCCTGTCTCACACAGGGGCCGACCAGTTCCTCTGGACAGGCAACAACAAGTCAGAAAGGTGAGCAGTTGAAAGAGAATGGGAAAAAGTGGGTGAGTTGCTTACAACAGGGGTAGTCAACCTGTGGTCCTCCAGATGTCCATGGACTACAATTCCCATGAGCCCCTGACAGCGTTTGCTGGCAGGGGCTCATGGGAATTGTAGTCCATGGACATCTGGAGGACCACAGGTTGACTACCCCTGGCTTACAATACAGAAGGAGAGTTGGTTCTTAGAGCCCTCTTTTTACTACCTGAAGGTGTCTCACAGCAGTTTACAATCACCTTCTCTTCCACTTCCCACAACAGACAGCTAGGTGACGCCGTGAAAGCTCTGACAGAACTACTCTGTGGGAACAGCTCTAACAGGACTTTGACTGGCCCAAGGCCACCCAGCTGGATGCATGAGCAGGAGGGGGAAATCAAACCTGGGCTGATTCTGCACTTAGTTTTTTTTTTTTCCATTGTCTATCCTGCTGAATTCAGGTCACTTTGAACCTGGGACTTCCTGCTTCCTTCCCCCGACCCTGAATTGAAACAGAAAGTATTCTGCACTTGATTGGGGAAGCTCAGAGCCGGGAGAGGAGCGTAGGGCAGCAGGAGGCTCTTTATTTCTTTTCCTGAATGAGGGGGGGGGGGAGGGAGGACTGGAGGCAGCAGAGGAGGGAGAAATAAACCCAAGAGGCAAATCTCTGCTGAGAGAAGTGTGGGCTTCTGTTGTGCAGAGTGCAGACTCAACCCTGGCTCCCCAGATTAGAGGAGCAATATAAGGTTTTGCAGGGCCCATGGCCCCAGAGCCAGTTTAAGGATTTGCAGAGTACAATTGCGGAAGGAGCAGCCAGATAGCAGGCAGAAGGGCCCCCAACTGTGGAAAGGGGTGTCACTCCAAGTGTCTTTAAAAAAGGAAAAGGGGGGAGAGACTATGGCCCCAATCTATGGGGGGAAGGCACCTTGTGGGGCCCCATGAAGCACATGCTACATTGATAAACCGGCCCCTGAAGCTACCAGTCTTAACCACTACACCAAGCTGGCTCTGGATGGATGGAGAAGGAGAAGCAGCTAGTTTATTCTACTTGCTGTTAAAGGTAAAGGTAAAGGTATCCCCTGTGCAAGCACCGGGTCATGTCTGACCCTTGGGGTGACGCCCCCTAGCGTTTTCATGGCAGACTCAATACGGGGTGGTTTGCCAGTGCCTTCCCCAGTCATTACCGTTTACCCCCCAGCAAGCTGGGTACTCATTTTACCGACCTCGGAAGGATGGAAGGCTGAGTCAACCTTGAGCCGGCTGCTGGGATTGAACTCCCAGCCTCATGGGCAGAGCTTTCAGACTGCATGTCTGCTGCCTTACCACCCTGCGCCACAAGAGGCTCTTGCGATTACTTGAGAAAATTACATACCAAACAAGAAATGGACTGTTTGCTATCTCCAATTACCTTATGACTCTGCTTCGGGCGGGGAGGAGGGAGGGAAGGATCACAAAGGGTTAAAATGCACACCGCAAAAGAGCCTCCTGGATAGATGAATCCCTGAGCCCACTAATTAATAGCATGCTTCTAATAATGGAAAGCCATTAAAACATGAAATCATATTTTCTAAGTCACATTTATCAAACACTGTACGAACCCGAGTTCTCTTATTTACACAGGGCTTTTTAAACAGATCACGGAGAATCCCAAACCCTCTCCCCCATTCAAATGCAAAAATGATAATAATAACACATCTCCTTTTTTTTTAAAAGACACATACAGGCAAAAGGAATATTAAATAAGATGGGTATGTTTTATGTCAACGGTAACCTTTATGCGATGCTCTTTAGATAAAAGAGTGAATCCTGGGGAAAGGGGGGGGGGGGAGAGCAGGCAGAGATAACTCCATCCCTTATTCATCTTAGTCCAAAATCTATTTTACCCACTGCTTTCTGTTGGCATTGTTTGATGATATGACACAGTAGCGGAGGATCAGATTATAGGGAAAGGAGATTCCCAATTTAATAGTTACTCATAGAAATCAAAGTATTTTTTCCCCTTTTATCTCTACATCTTCCAAAAAAGAAGAAGAGAGAGTAGTTGTTAAATTTCAAATTATGCAGTCTTACCGATTTATCATCATATCATGGTTACACTTAGCTGTCTAGCATCAGGAAATTCAATAAGTCCTGTCATATAAGAAGAAAAGAGAAAATCCGATTGGATAATGGTTTACATTCTTTCTTGCGGTGATTTATTTCTGTCACAAGACTTAATTTTATCGCGAGGCAGATGTTCCGTCTATATCAATGCAGTGTGCGGCCTGTATCCATTTATTACATACAGTACCTGATGTTATTTTCAGCTACTTTTCTCCCTCTTTTCTTTCTTTTCTTTCTCCCCCCCCCCTTTTTTTTTCCTATTTTGCTTATTCAGTATGTGGAATGATTAGCTGGCGGATAATTGCATGTGCAATTTTAGGTTTTCCTCCTTCTCCCGAATGAGAAAGGAAGTCCGTTGTGAAGAGGCAAGAGATTGGATGATGTTGCATGCAGCGGTTGGTGTTTGGGGTTGTGTGATCTCTGGTTCTTGTCACGGCTGAGAAGGTCATATGGAATCAGGAGACTTCACTCAGGCGATCCCACTGGGGCAAATTTGCCTCAAATAAGTTATCGATGTTCTCTTGATTTAGGGTTACCAGCTCCCAGGTGGAGCTTGGAGATCTTCCAATATTACAATGGATCTCCAGATGACCAAGAACTGCTCCCTGGAGAACTTGGCTGCTTTAGACGTTGGACTCTACCAGATTTTACCTTGCTGAAGAAGAAGAGGTGGTTTAAATGCCTTGCTTTTCACTGCCTCAAAGTGGCTTATAGTCACCTTGACTACTTCTCCCCACAATACACACCCTGTGTGGGAGGTGAGGTTGAGAGAGCCCTGATATTAGTGAAGAAGAAGAAGAGTTGGTCCTTATATGCCGCTTTTCTCTACTCGACGGAGTCTCAAAGTGGCTTACATTCACCTTCCCTTTCCTCTCCCCACAACAGACACCCTGTGGTGGAGGTGAGGCTGAGAGAGCCCTGATATTCCTGAAGAAGAAGAGTTGGTTCTTATATGCTGCTTTTCTCTACCCGAAGGAGTCTCAAAGCAGCTTACAGTTGCCTTCCCTTTCCTCTCCCCACAACAGACACCATGTGAGGGAGGGGAGGCTGAGAGAGCCCTGATATTCCTGCTCAGTCAGAACAGCACTATTAAGGTTGTGACGAGCCCAAGGTCACCCAGCTGGCTGCCATGTGGAGGAGCAGGGAATCAAATCTGTATTGCCGGATTAGAAGCCATCGCTCTGAACCACTACACCATGCTGGTTCACAACTGAAGTCTCCAAACCCTGCCCAAGGGATCCCCAACCAGGGGATCTGTGGAAGCTCCAGAGGGGATCTGCGGCCTTTCCCCTCCTGCCTAAATTGAATTAGCCACAATTAGGGAACTGTCTGCCTCCAGCCAAAGGGCTTGGTGGGTAGGATGTCAATGCGAAATTCAAAGGGGGGAGGGAGTTGATTGTGGCATGGTATGGGGGGGGCTTTTTTCTGGTCTACATGAGGCAGAGCTGCCATCGTGGTAGTAAAGTAGGGGGAAGGAGAGAAAGAAGAGTAAAGGGTGCAGGTAGTTATGCCATTTCCAGGGGGCGTGGCAAGGAGGCATGGCCAGCTGACATCACTTCCGGGGGTCCTCAAAGCCTGAACATTTATTTCAGCGAATCCGCCATGGTTAAAGGGTAGAAAAAGGCTGCCCTACCCTATTAGACTCCACCCCCCAAATCTCCAGGTATTTTCTGACCCAGAGCTGGCACCCTTATCAGGATTTCATTCCGGGGCATATTATTTCTCCTCTTGAGATAATACAATGGAAATTTTATTTATTTAATTTATACCCTGCACCCTCTCTCCACTGGGGTCTCGGAGTAGTTTGCAACATTTTTAATACAATAAAACAAATAAATGTATTAAAGAGGACAAAACCCCCCAATTAAAACATTGGCTAAGTTCCCCAGCCAGCTCCCCAGATCGTAGGCCAGCTCCCCGGATCATAATACGATAGAATCCTAGAGTGGGAAATCTAGTCCCACCCCCTGCTCAATGCAGAATCAGCCTCAAGCATCCAGGATAAGTCTCTGTCCAGCCACTGCTTGAGGACCACCAGTGACGGGGGAGCTCACCCCCTCCTTAGGCAGTCCATCCTACTGCTGTGCTGAACTACTTTCACCGTAAATATTTTTCCTGATATCTAGACAGTAGCGTTTTACACATAATTTACATCTATTACTGCAGGTCCTATCCTCTGTTGCCAACAGGAACTGCTCCCTGCCCTCCTCCAAGTGAGCCTTTCAAATCCTTCAAGATAGCTATCCTGTCCCCTCTCAACCTTCTCTTCTGCCGGCTGAACATTCCCAAGTCACTCAGCCTTTCCTCATAGGGCTGGGTTGCCAAGCCCCTAATCATCCTTGCCGTTCTCCTCTGTGCCCTGTCCATTCTGTCCGCATCAACCAAAGACTGCCCGAAACAAAGCAGTCTCACATACTCTACAGAATGACTGGAGTTCCCACAGGGCACAAACTTCTCAGGGGACTTTGTTCCAGAGAGACGGGGCAACCACTGAAAATGCCCCTTTCTAGTTAGCTACCTTTTTTGTTTAGGAAAAGGCCTGCACAGGGCCCTCTTGCCCCCTTGAGAACACTTCCTCCCCCTGCCCTGCCAGCGTCTGGCACTTAATATACACTCTTGCCTTCTGAATAATTGCTTTTCTTCTGATGGGCAGCCATGGTGCTGAGGCTGGGATTCTCCACCAGCTGTTATTAGACGGTGCATGGAGGCCGTGTCTGCTGATATTCATTGCTTCGTTGCCGACTCTCTACTCTTGTCCGAGGGAGGGGGGAAGAGGAAGGAAGACTCGCAATTTTCCTCCAGACGCTAAAAAAAGAGAGAGAGAGAGGTTCCTAAAAAAGATTGTCAGCGTGCTCAACTTTTCAATCAACTCAGGATAGATGCGATTTCCATTTTGACGATCTGCCTGAAGAAATATCCCTTGTCAGCCGCCGTTGACGGGTGACAGCGGGGACCACAGCTCCCAGGAAGTTTATTTTCTTCATCCGCGTCCTCCGTTCCTGATCTGAGATTATGTGTTATTTTCTGTTTCTGGCTCTCCCCCCACCCCACTCCGGCCCTCCGCCAGCGCCTTATGAACAAGCCCTGCTTGGCCCAGCCGTTTCGGGATAGAGCCAGGCACGGTAGATCTCTCCCAAATTTGCAACTTGGCACTATCGCGGCGAGCGAGCGAGTGAGCTCGCAGACAGGAAAGGAGACCAAGGTAATGACAGGTCTCCAAACAGCTGTTGTACAATTCAGCTCTGCTACCTCAGTTAATTAATCAGCACCTTGCTGGCAACTCTGGGGGAGATACTCGTTAGATACGGGCAGCGCAGAGACAAGCCTTTCATATCAAATATGTTCAACAACATCTAAGACAGCGATAACTTCCTCCAAGAGAGCAACGGACAGCGTAAGTCGTAATGGCACCTCCGACATCAAAGCAGATTGATTATTCTGAACGGGGGCGGGGGGGGTGCATATAATAGATACAGGGTGTATCTGGTGTATTATTAAGCTAGTTGATTACCTGCCAGTACAAATATATGTAATAAATTAAGTCTTTGCGCCCTTTCTTTCAGGAAGCATGGCTGGCTCTCTCTCTCTCTCTCTTTTAAGTGCAGATCTATCTCAGGAATGCCCTGGCCATGTAATTTTGCTCCTAATGGAAGACCAAGGCTTGGGAGACGAGTGCTACCTCAAACCTTCCCTTCATCTTTGGTTGTAAACAGGAGATGCTTTGAATCTTACCTAGCAGGTCAATAAAGCATTAATATTTCAGGAACGATAATGCACAGAAACCTTAAACCAATGAAATTACATCGGGATATTTTCGGTATACTGTATATTTTGGTACTGCTCTAAAAGGGATGTCGGTTTCGGGTTCATAGCCAAGCTGGCTTTTTCAAAGCAGGCCTTCTTCATTCGCCGGTAAGAGTTGCCATTTCGGAACCAGCTTCATCTCGCTCTAGTCTCTCTTCGTTTACTTTTCAGATTTAACCCTGTACAGGTACCCTATAGTAGCTGGTAGGGAAAATGCTGGCTTTCAAGAGACGGATGTTGATGCTGATTCAGTTCAAATTATAGGGCATTTCCGCACATTGAAAAAAATAGAGTTACATCAGCGAAATGGCGTAGCGCTAATAATTATTGCAATTCTGGCCATTCCTCAACTTCTGGCTTTCTCACTTTCATCTGCTACCTTCTCACGCGGCTTACACTCCACATGCCTGCTTGAAATGGTGGAAGAGAGCAACACGCTTTACATGTAACTCTCTTCTGCCTGTCAATCAAGCCAGGCAGCCAATCCCTTTCTGCAAAGTTTTAAAGGAACCGTGATGCCCGCTAATTTTTTAAAAATAAAACTACTCTTCAAAGACCCAGGGGACACCGGGAGGTGCAGATCTCTCTCTCTCTCTCTCTCTCTCTCTCTCTCTCTCTCTCTCTCTCAGTATGCCTTGCAGCAGGAGGCATAGCAGGTAATTAGGGCTTGCTCTTAGGAGGGAAGGAGGGCTGGTGTGCAGTTTGGGGCAGCTCTCTGTCTGTCAACCACCATTGCAGCAAGGGTGGCTCTCTCTGTGTCTCTGTCAGCAGCTTGGGGCAGCTCTCTCTCTGCCTCCCTCACATCAGAAGCAATAGGACAGAATGAAGGTGCATGTTAGGTCTGGCAGGGCTCTGTGTGTCTCTCTCTGTCACTGGCGTGTCTGAGAGGAATATGGCTAGCGTCCAGGGAGGGAAGGCAGGAGCTGTGGGGGCAGGGCCAATCAGGTTGCAGCCAGCATTGCTGGCTGAATCCTGATTGGCCCTATTCCAACTTGGACAGCCGGACACATCCCATGCCCCCCAGGCTGTTTCACAAATATATAGAGGAACCATGGATAAGGATGAGCTTTCGATGCATGCACACTTTCTTTGAGGAATTTGCGTGCACACAAAAGCTTATACCTTGAATAAAACTTTGTTGCACTTAAAGGTGCCCCTGGACTCAAAACTTGTTCTTTTACTTCAGACCAACATGGCCACCCACCTGAATCTACAGTACGGTTGGTTATTTCGAAAACAAGTGACTGGTGTGTGTCAGAGAATTCATAAGTGGCCTAACCCTTTTTTGGAAACAAACGGTGATTGTTTAGTTCGAAAGAAATGGCAGAATGGATGCCTTCTTGAGCTGATGGCAAACAGGTGGGTTGAGTCCCAACAAGAGTTTCTGCTAACGGAATATAATTCCATTGATGGAATCGAACTTCCCTGCCTCCTACTGCAGCCTAATGATTCCGGTTCCTGGAAATGATCCCGATCCAAACCAAAAGATCTATGTTTATATTGAAATCTTCATGAGTTTGTCGTTTGCCTATAAATTAAGGTGACCAGATTGTCCCACTTTTGGAGGGACATCTGGGGGAACCTGGCAAATTGTACTTATGTTGAAATTAAAAATATATATATTACAAGACTATTTTTGCATTCTATTCATTCTATGAACATTTTTGTTGCTCCATATAGACCACATTTTTAATAAAGAACCTCCCCGGTCAATGGTGTCCCGCTTTACCAATGTTAAAATCTGGTCACCTTACTATAAATTGTTGTTGTTGTTGTTGTTGTTGTTGTTGTTGTTGTTAGGTGCGAAGTCGTGTCCGACCCATCGCAACCCCATGGACAATGATCCTCCAGGCCTGGTATTCCCATCTCTTTAAGAACTTGCCACAATTTGTTGTGCTCCACACAATCAAAGGCTTCATAGTCAATGAAGCAGAAGGAGATGTTCTTCTGGAACTCCCTAGCTTTCTCCATGATCCAGCATATGTTGGCAATTTGATCTCTAGTTCCTCTGCCTCTTCGAAATCCTGCCTGTACTTCTGGAAGTTCTCGGTCCACATATTGCTGGAGCCTAGCTTGTAAAATTTTGAGCATAACTTTGCTAGCATGAGAAATGAGTGCAATGGTGAGGTAGTTTGAACATTCTTTGGCATTGCCCTTCTTTGGGATTGGAATGTAAACTGACCTTTTCCAATCCTGTGGCCATTGTTGAGTTTTCCAAATTTGCTGGCATATTGAGTGTAGCACTTTTACTGCATTGTCTTTTAAGATTTTGAATAGTTCAACTGGAATGCTATCACCACCACTAACTTTATTGTTGCTCAGACTTCCTAAGGCCCATTTGACTTCACATGTCTGGCTCCAGCTCAGTAACTACCCCATCATGGTTATCAGGGATGTTAAGCTCGCTGTTGTATAGTTCATCTGTATAATTTTGCCACCTTTGTTTAATCTCTTCTGCTTCTGTGAGGTCCCTACCATTTTCGTCCCTTATCATACCCATCTTTGCATGAAACGTTCTCTTCATATCTCCAATTTTCTTGAAAAGATCTCTGGTCCTCCCCATTCTATTGTTTTCTTCTATTTGTTTGCACTGTTCATTTAAGAAGGCATTCTTATCTCTTCTAGCTTTTCTTTGGAATTCTGCATTCAACTGGGTGTATCTTTCTCTTTCTCCCTTGCCTTTCACTTCCCTTCTCTCCTTAGCTATTTGTAAAGCTTCCTCAGACAGCCATTTTGATTTCTTGCATTTCTTTTTCTTTCGGATGGTTTTAGTTGCTACCTCTTGTACAATGTTGCAAACCTTCTTCCATAGTTCTTCAGGCACTCTGTCTATCAGATCTAATTCCTTAAATCTATTTGTCACTTTTACTGTATATTTGTCGGGGATATGATTTAGTTCATACCCGAGTGGCCTAGTGCTTTTCCCTACTTTCTTCTATTTAAGCTTAAATTTTGCAACAAGAAGCTGATGATCTGAACCACAATCAGCTCCTGGCCTTGTTTTTACTGACTGTATAGAACTTCTCCATCTTTGGCTGCAGAGCACATAGGCAATCTGATTTCTGTGTTGACTGTTTGGTGATGTCCATGTGTAGAGTCGTCTCTTGGGTTGTTGGGAAAGAGTGTTTGCTATGACCATTGTATTCTCTTGACAAAATTCTACCAGCCTGTGCCCTGCTTCATTTTGTCTCCAAGGCCAAAGTTGCCTGTTATCCCGGTTATCTTTTGGCTTCCTACTTTAGCATTCCAATCCCCCATGATGATAAGCACATCATTTTTTGGCGTTGCTTCTAGAAGGTGTTGTAGGGCTACATAGAACTGGTCAACTTCATCCTCTTCAGCAGCAGTGGTTGGGGCATAGACCTGGATCACTGTGATGTTGAATGGTTTGTCTTGGATTCGAACTGAGATCATTCTGTCATTTTGGGGATTGTATCCCAAGACTGCTTTTCCTACTCTCTTATTGATTATGAAGGCTACTCCATTTCTTCTGCATGATTCTTGTCCACAGTAGTATACCTGATGGTCATCTGAATTAAATTCACCCATTCCTGTCCATTTTAGTTCACTGATTCCTAAAATGTCAATGTTCAGTCTTGTCATCTCTTGTTTAACCACATCCAGCTTGCCTTGATTCATGGATCTGACGTTCCAGGTTCCTATGGAATAAAAATCTTACAGCATTGGACTGTCTTTTCACCACCAGTTACTTCCACAACTGAGCGTCCTTTCGGCTTTGGCCCAGCCGCTTCATTCATTCTGGCGCTACTCGTACTAGCCGTCTGCTCATCCCCAGTAGCATATTGGACACCTTCTGACCTGAGGGGCTCATCTTCCAGCATCATATCGTTTTGCCTTTTGAACTTGTCCATTGGGTTTTCATGGCAAAGATACTGGAGTGGTTTGCCATTTCCTTCTCCAGTGGATCACCTTTTGTCAGAGCTCTCAGCTATGACCTGTCCGTCTTGGGTGGCCCTGCACGGCATAGCTCATAGCTTCACTGAACTACGCAAGCCCCCTTGCCACGGCAAGGCAGCGATCCTTGAAGGGGGTACTATAAATTACCTCAAGGAATATGTTCCATAATGTACTAGATGGTGATCTGGTGAGCACAGCAGTTTTGGGCCAAAAAACAAAGAGAAAAAAATCATTTCCCCTTGTAAGTACATGTCAAATTTGGGCTGCCTCCATGCATCATTGTACATTACACTATTGTTGTGCTATAACAACTGTTTCCAACTGGAATGTCTCATTATGCAGGAAAACCCACTTGTGAATGATCTTGATAGCGCACTGGTAACACAATACCCAGTAATGTGTGGATGCACCTATCCTTACCATAATTCCTCTATATATTATGGAAATCCAGTGGGCTAATCTGGATGTGCCCAGGCCAGGTCCTGGAGCACCCGCCTCCTTGAGCCACGTGCCCAGCCTCGCCGCCAGAAGCTTCCTGGCCGGCAAGGAGGGTGTATCCACAACTTCTAGGCAGCTCTGTCCTGGGAGGTGGGGCTTGCCATAGCCACTAGAAGGCTTTGGGAGCCACAGGCTGGGGTGGGGGAAGATTCCCTTCCCTTTGGGCTGCAAAGCCCTCTCGCCACCTTGCAGAGCCGGCGAGAGAGCTTTCCTGCCCAAAGGGAAGCCTAGTAATACCATGATACCTTTGAGGGACAAGGAGTTCCTGTGGGATGCAGAATGTCCCAGGTTCAATCCTTGGTGTTTCCAGTTAAAGGGGTGTGGCAGCAGGTGAGGCTGAAGATCTGCACCTGAGATCCTGGAGAGCTGCTCCCTGCCTGAGTTGACAATACTGAAATTGACCAGTGGTCTGACTCATGTGTGTTCCTGAGATAGTTTTAAAACAAGCTTTATTATAACCATGGCAGCATACACTGAAATCAAATTGCCGGTCTCAGACCTCGTGGCTCTTCCATGTGGTTGCCAAATGACAAACGACCTTTATATCATTCTTCACACTGAGCTGTAATTAAATATGAATGGAGATTCTGCCTCAGAGTTCCCCTTTGCAGTGATTCATGGGACCGTGAGAGCAGGATTAAGCCTGCCTAATCTGCGGGTTAAAAAAAAAAAAATTAAGAAATCCTCGGGTAATGACTCTTCCCGCCACCCATTCAGGCGCTGGGATACGGCTTACTTTGCGCTATATCAATATCTCTCTTTGCCGAGCTCTTCCAAGGTAGCTGTGGATGAATTCATTCTTAACAATAGGCCTGGCTGTAATTTAGAAGAGAGCGAAATGTATAAAGACCTTTCGCCACGCTTCCTTTATTCGGGAAAAGGCCACCCGTACTTGAGAACTGCATGGGTCTCTCAGATGTATTGAAAGGAAGAGGCGTAAAATGGCCCTCTGCAATGTGCTTTGTGGGGACAGTGGGCTAGGCTGTGAGTCATTTTGGAATCGTTTTCAGAGATATTTGGGAATCATTTCCCGAGAGTGAAGACATCTGTACCTGAAGTGTTGCCCTTTTCTCCAATGGACTGGCATACCCAAAGTTTTGGGGTGGGAGGTGGGACTATTGTGAAGTCTATATTGCATAGAAGGAGAACCTTTCTCTCTCCATGTCACAATATTTGATTTGATTCCCATGCCAGCGTTTGGGCATCTTGTACTTCCTCATAATGATCAATAAGGTCTCAGCACAAGGTGAGGATCCTCCATGTTGCAAGGTGGATGGCCAGCATTTCTCAAACATCGCTGTGGAAAAGGCATTGGGACTCTAAACATGGCGGCTTCTATACGTTAAAGCAGGGGTAGTCAACCTGTGGTCCTCCGGATGTTTATGGACTACAATTCCCATGAGAATTCCCATGAGAATTGTAGTCCATGAACATCTGGAGGACCACAGGTTGACTACCACTACATTAAAGGATGCCAGCATGGCTGTGACAAATGCAAGAACTTGACAGTCATCCCTGGGGAAGATGGAGTTTGCGAAGAATGAGAAATGTTCTAGAACAGGGGTTCCCAAAATGGTCAATATGTTCCCCTGGGGGCAGTAGAAGGATCCGGGTGGTGGTGAAGAATTATGGGGCAGTAGAGGTGTCTACTCTTCCTACGGCGGCTGCATTTTCCTGATGGGAGGTCCAAGGTGTCTTGCCATTGTCTGCTTCTGGGTAGTAGCAACCATGGGCTTCTTTGGTGGTCTCCCGTCCCAGGACTGACTATGACCAACCATGCTGACCTTCCTGAAGGAAACAACAGCTTCAGAATTGGGCTGGATGAGCTCCTATTCCTGCTGGGCTCCTTCTCCTCCTCAGATTCTGTCCTTTCCAGGCTCCACCCCAGAGCTCCATGAATTTCTTAGCCCAGGGCTGGCAACCCTTCCCCAAAAGTCTCCATCTTTGGGAGGCTGGAAATGCCTTCTCCTGCTTCCTCCTGGCCATGGGATTTTCCATTGCTTGCCTCTCTGTCTCTGTCTTTCTTCCCAACGTGGCTTTTACAAATGACTTTCACAAAGAACTGTATATATATTTTTCCAGACTAAAATATGGCTACTGCACAACCACCCAAACAGAAGTGTAGGCAACGTAGTGTGTTTTGAATTTAAAGGGGTCCTAACACCAGGAAATAGGTGTGTGTTCATACGTGGATGTTGGGGGGGGGGCACTAAGGATGTGGCCTGGGAGCCACTGCCCTAGGAATTCCCCTAATCCTTATGGTAAAGTCTATAGAGGTATCAGGGAGTTCTCAAAGAGTCACTGGCGAGCCCATTTTCCAGCCATTTTCTCCCCACTCTTTAATTTTTCAAGAGATTGGATGTGGAAGGCAGGGCTTTACTCACCATGGGTTGGCAAGAGGCCAACCCAGATTGAGCATGTTGAAGGTTCTTCTGTGGCATCCCTGTAGCAAAGTGTATCTGTGCCTCAGCCTTTGGGAGTGACACTGACTCTTCTGCCACACCCCCTTTGGCCTCTTGCTCCCATCTTTTTAGTTTCAGCAAAGGAGATTAACGCAAAACTCAGCAATGCTGTGATTAAACTGGGTTTCCTGTGACTGATTCTCCTGACTGCATCTGCCTTCTCAGAATGAGAGAAGTCCCAGAACGAGAGCAATGATGAGAGAAATTTGCATTCATGCCTAATGCATGCAGGCTCAGGAGCTGGAGAGGAGGGAGTGGATATTCCGCAACAGTGCCCTTACTCTTCCAATTGTTCATGGTGTGCCTGTGGAGGGGAGCTTGTTCCTTTGTGATGGATTCTGTCTCAGTGCAGAATGTATATTGTCCAAGTTACCGTCACATGGAGAACAGGCTCTTGCAGTCAGATGCTATGATCTACAACTCAATATCCCACCATGGCAGGCTGGCGCTGCACCTGTTTGTCTGTTGCACATGCCTCTTTCCAACTGAGTGTTGGTTTTGGACCTTTTCTGAGAAGCACGAGAGAAGTGCGTCCGTGTGAACAAGGCAGAATGATTTGCTGAGCCCACCTGTTTTCCCGTTCTTTCTCTCCAAGCTTATATTCCTCGTGGAATACACAGCGCATGCAAACAAACGGCTAGGAGGAAAGAAATCTGGATTTGGGCACGAGGACAGTTTTTCACTTACCAAGTCTGGATTTGCTGTTCCTCTACCGTTTTCCTGCAAGCAGTGACAATCATTCTGCAGCATGCAAGATGCCTTTTCTGATTCTGCTGGCTAGCAAAATTGTTAATATTGTCCTTGTCTAAACCCTCCTGAAGCAGAAACCCCCTTCTTCCCTTTGCCAGCTACACTGTTTTGGATAGTGTCCTGACCTTCTGGGCCTCCTCAGGATTATCCTTTGTGTCTGGACATTTTGACTACTTTTTGCCCTGGTGACTTTTCTCTTCCTTTGGCACAGACTGGGGGTATGAAGCTTTCCATGCCAAAGGTGTCCACATTCATTTTCTCTTGGGGGGTGGGGGCAGGAATTACAGCTCATAAAGAACATCTCAGTCCTCCTCCTTTACCCTCCAATACATCTGAGCCCAAAAGTTGAATCTGGCATGGGCTACTTTAATGGCTATATAATGATCTGTGTCAATGGGTGGTGCTGTTTTACATCTGAGTTTTGGGATTGGTTTGGTGTTGGTTCTAGTCGCTGTTCTGTGGGAGTTGATTGTGGAAACACTAGGGGAGGGGCCACAGAGCAGGGGATTCCCCCTCTCTTGGTGGGGGCCTGCTTAAACCTACATGCAGGATCTTCTTATATGGTTACTCTGATGCAGGGGTGGCCAAACTGTGACTCTCCAGATGTCCATGGACTACAATTAACATGAGCCCCTAGGGTACTTATTAATATGCAGAGATAAACTCTGTGATTTGGAGGAGAAAAATCTGAGAAAGAAGATAGGTGCAGAGTGCAGGAACAGAATGCAAATAGGATGTGGATTAAAGGGATACCAGCTTCAACTCAGTGAGAATTGAAATTAAGTTGTGAATGCAGAAAGCACCCAGGGCTCATTCTGCACATGTTAGATAATCCAATTTCAATGCATTTTTGAAGTATTTTCACCTATTTTGCACAGGAAAATCCAGCTGCAAAAGCACATTGAAAGTGTATTATCGAGTGTGCATGGTATGTGCCTGAATGATATCATTCCAGTATTTTCCTGTTACCTTTCTGTCTTTTTGCAGACCTTGCTTGTGGCATTTTCAACGGTAATGCCAGCTAGTGTTATCTGAAGAGATACAGGACTGCTAAGGTTTCAGAGGATTTTAATTGTTCTCTTCTATTTCCACTTCTGGGTTTATTAAGTCACCTCTTGTTCCTTTCCAACCAGCTCTGTTTTCTTCATTCATGGATTGTATCATAGACACTCATATTCTTTGGCGGCTGGTGAAAGGCTTAGGTGTCATTTTCATTGCAGTAATTGTTTATTTCTTTTTTATGATCTTAATTTAGCTAACACAGTATTTTTTTTTTAAAAAAAGAGAAAAACAGTTAACACACATACTTCCTGGGGGGGGGACCTTATTATTAAGCATTGATAAATCAGTATTACTGCTAGCCATGAGTAATCAGGAAGTAACTAATTATGCCATACAAAAAAAGGAGTGGAACTTCTCCTTGATTAGGCCTTATATCAGAGCAGGAGTGACCAAACTGTGGCTCTCCAGATGAAACAGAAGAAATAAAAACTCCTATGCTGGGGAAAAAGTTAAGACCCACAATTAGGCCTGAATACACAAAGTTGTGATCTCCAGGCAAGCATTTTACTGACTGAGCCATCTTAGCCACATTGTAGCAGAGACCCTATAAGCCCTACAAACCAAGTTATCTGGTGTAGTGGTTAGGAGTGTGGACTTCTAATCTGGCATGCTGGGTTAGATTCTGCACTCCCCCACATGCAGCCAGCTGGGTGACCTTGGGCTCGTCACAGCACTGATAAAACTGTTCTGACCAAGTAGTGATATCAGGGCTCTCTCAGCCTCACCCACCCCACAGGGTGTCTGTTGTGGGGAGAGTAATGGGAAGGCGACTGTAAGCCACTTTGAGCCTCCTTCTGGTAGAGAAAAGCAGCATATAAAAACCAGCTCTTCTTCTCCTTCTTCTTTAAAGAAAGTAATGCAGTGGTTCCTTAGATCCAAGTGTAACGTGTCCCCTTCACTTAAAAAAAATATTGCCAAGATGGGAGGGGAAGGACAGGGGAAAAGATCAGAGAGAGGACAGCCCTGGTGAGTGTCTTCCCCCTTATGTGTAAGGCACATGTCAACAGAGAGAAGGGAGGAGGAAGCATCTGGAGGCAAGAATGTCTTGTCTCAGCTTCTTCTGACATTAATGCTGAACCCTTGCTGATCACAACACTTAAGGGAGCTTTTAAAGCAGAAAAATTGCTTTCACAGCATGGAAACTGAGACAAAATGAAGACAGTACTAAAATGAAAGGCCTGGAAGTGATGCAACTTTAGGACTACTCTCTGCTTACAGTTTCAAAGACAGCCCCTGTTGAAAACTATCCAATTAGCAGAGACATCTGCAAAATGTCAGTGCTGGAGGTGCAGCTGGAGGGGGGGAGAAAATCAGAAAGAGATAGTATGTCTGCTTCCTGAACATGATTCAATGGGCACACATTTCTCCAATTAAGTGGAGAAAATCTATGTCAAGAAATGTGGAGTTACTCCATGGTGAATCCTGAACAGTGCAGATTGGGGTGGGAGGAAGCAAGCAGCAGCAGAGTGGACACCAGGATCATATGCAGATAGTTTTTTATTTTATTTTATTTTTTTAACTAAGATGAATGAGTTTCAAAAGTCCAGTCCATAATCAACCATGAAGTGAAAAGGAGTTAATGAATGACATTTATCCCAATTTAATGGCAAGGAAGGAGGCTGCCACCGCAAAACCTCTTATCAGTTTCCTCTAATAGTGGAAAGGGACTTCACGTATTTAGGGACTCCCAAGGAATGCAGAAAAAAATATTACATTGTGTTGTGTTCATTTAAGAAAGAAGAAACTGCCCCTCCACCCCTCAAGAAGTCAGGAATGAGTATGCACTCTGTGTGGGAATGTTGAGACCAACTAAAAGATAAAGAAAAAAAGGACACAAGTAAAGAAATAAAGTAAATAAGCAAACATAATCTTTAAACCGCCCGTGGCGCCACGGGCGCCACGGACTAAATAATTCGTTAAGGGGCCTTGAGGTGGGCTTTGTCCGTGATGAGGAAGGGTCCGGATTGGACCCTTCCTCACGACAGACAATCGGAGGGACCAATTGGCAGGGGCGAAGCACCTGCTGATTGGTCCCTCCGATTCCCAGCCCCAGCAACTGTGAGCTGCGCGCAGCGCGGCTCGCAGCTGCTCCCGGCCTGACGCGGTGAGAGGCGCAAAGCACCTCTCGCCGCGTCAGGCCACCGCCCCAGGGAGCCCCCGGCAGTCACGCGAAGCGCGGCTGCCAGAGGTTCCCTGCCTGGCGGCCTGACGCGGTGAGAGGCGCGAAGCGCCTCTCGCCGCGTCAGGCCGCTGCCCGAGGGAGCCCCCCTGCCTGGCGGCCTGACGCGGCGAGAGGCGCGAAGCGCCTCTTGCCGCGTCAGGCGCTGCCCGAGGGAGCCCCCGGCCTGGCGCGGCGAGAGGCGCGAAGCCCGCCGCCGACGAGAGAACGCCGCAGCCGCGACTCCCAGCGCGACTGAAGGATGAAGGCCCGCCGACGACGAGAGAACGCCGCAGCCGCGACTCCGCTTTCTGCCAGCTCCTGCCGCTGCTGGCCGAGGAGCCGGACCTGCGCTGGCTGGCCTGGGTGCTTCGCCAGAGGCGAGAGAGCGCCGCACACGCCGAGAGAACGCCGCCGCTGACCAAGCCGCCGACAAGCAAGCCAGCCACCGCCGAACCACCGATGCCACAGTAAGTGCCTAGCGCCCGCTGCATTTAGCTGCAGCGGGCTTGATTACTAGTTTATAATAAAAGACCCCTTAAAGGAGGAGACATTGACAACTGTTGTTATTCATTATCCAAGTTATTTTGTATGGCTGGGGGGGAATCTATAAGAAAGTGTAAAGTGACAGCAAGGCACAGAGCAATGAATTCTGGCAAGGTAGCCAAGTTAGCTCACATCAAGAAAGAAAGAAAGAAAGAAAGAAAGAAAGAAAGAAAGAAAGAAAGAAAGAAAGAAAGAAAGAAAGAAAGAAAGAAAGAAAGAAAGAAAGAAAGAAAGAAAGAAAGAAAGGAAAAGTAACCACTTCTATGCCTGTAAACATTTTGGATGAAGGAATCAACATTTTGGGATATCATTGATTCAATCTGTCTACCGAGATAATAAAATATCATGCTATCACATTAAGTTAGATTCTCTGGGCTTTCTGCATTATTCACTGATGAAAAGGGTGGTCCCTGTTGGCTACTTGTTGATGCGGATAGTATTGGATATTGTAATTCTGCATGCAAGAGGACCTAGGATGGAAAGGGCTAAGATACCATCAGTTAAATGTTGACCCTCTTTGGCGATTGATTACCTTCTGGTTTTCATTTTATATAGAATTTCTCCTCTTTTCTGTGTTTTACCTGGGCTTTAGCGAGTTAACTTTTTTTGAAGTTAATCTGTTCCCAGTAATTCAAATGTACTTAACCTGAGAACCCCCTGAAGTATGTATAGGGTGCCATGAGCAGAGTTGTTCTCTCTTGCCCCAGAGGGACGGACCACAACCAATGGGATGAAATTAATTCAAAAGAAATTACATCTAAACATCCGGAAGAAGTTCCTGACAGTTAGAGCGGTTTCTCAGTGAAACAGGCTTCCTCAGGAGGTGGTGGGTTCTCCATCTTTGGAAATTTTTAAACAGAGGCTGGATAGCCATCTGATGGAGAAGTTGATTCTGTGCAGGCTCAAGGGGGTGGCAGGTTACAGTGTGTGAATGATAAGGTTGTGAGTGTCCTGCATAGTGCAGTGGGTTGGACTAGACGACCCAGGAGGTACCTTCCAACTCTTTGATTCTATGATTCTATGTTTTTCGTTGTTGGTATGCACTTTTGAGAAGGTTAGGACAGACTGAAGACCCAATGAGATGTCAAGGCACAGATCAGTACCCAAGTCTGCCTCCTAAGTGCCTTTATTGAATGCGAGGACATGCTTCTGAGTCCACATGCATCTACTGGGCTGTAAGTGTAATGACTTCCGTGGGATTTAGACACACTTTTTCTTTCCTTGGATTGCACCTTTAATAGTCTAGTTACATACTGGACGTACATTTTTTACATTCAACCCCTCTATCCATTTTTTAAAAAATAATTAAACTTGGGGGGTGGGTGGGAAGCAATTTAAGGTGGAAAAGCAACAGAGGCATTCCTAAACCTTTCTGTTGCTTCTCCAATGTGACTGAGAACTCAAGGACACTGTTCAGTTGTGACTCATTTATTTACATGTTAAATTCCTGGCATTGCAGGTTATTTCACCCAAATAATAATTATTTTTTTCCTTGGGAACTAATTAGCATTCTTTCACATTTCTAGTTAGGCTTTGAAAAGCGTACATAATTATGAAGTCATATTGCAGGGTTGGCCAAACTGTGGCTCTCCAGATGTCCATGAACTACAATTCCCATGAGCACTGCTGGCAGGGGCATTGTAGTCCATGGATATCTGGAGGAGCCATAGTTTGGCCACCCCTGCCCTAGTAAATTGAGTTTGGTCAGGAATGGAGAAGGGATCGCTTGTAATCAGCTAAATGTCAGTATGCCCATCCTGTTGGAGGTGTTTATTTATATCAGTGGTTGAAAATAAACATCTTGTCTTCAAGGTTCACTTGAAGAAAATGGGCCCTTTGGAATGTAACCTCTATGGCAGGCTTTCTCAGCCAGGTTTTGTGAAACCCTGGGGTTTCTTGATGACCCTGGAAGAGTTTCCCAAATGGGTGGGAGTTAATTATTTTTAATATATTTAATGTGTTCAATATTTGTCGGGTGATATGACCATTTGAGTATCCGAGTCTGCCTCTTAAGTGCCTTTATTGAACATGAGGACAATGGGACATGCTTCTGAGTCCACATGTATCCCACCTACCCCCTCCCAAAATGGCCAATGATGTCTCTGGAAGGGGTGGGAAGAGGAGGTGCTCAGCTTCTCAGCCATATTCTGCACAATTACACCCCTTCTGCGCCTTCTCAAAGCCTGAAGAATGTTTCAGGGATTTCTTAACAATAAAATTGTTGAGAAATTATTATTATTATTATTATTATTATTATTGAATTTATTTCCCGCCACTCCCTTGCGGCTCGTGGCGGGTTACAACAATATAAACCCCATAAAATACATTAAAAACCAATTAACATGTCAATATTAATGACTACCTGGCAAGAGCGGCTAATCAACTACCCATTCCCCTTAGCAAGTGGAGAGGGGATACTGATGGTACTCATGTCTAATCCCAATCCTCAGGTCCCGGGGGGGTGTAGGTGTTAAGCCTGGTCTCAACCGTAAACCTGGCGGAAGAGCTCCGTCTTGCAGGCCCTGCGGAACGATGGAAGGTCCCGCAGGGCTCGCAGTTCTCCCGGGAGCTCATTCCACCAGGCAGGGGCCAGGACCGAGAAGGCCCTGGCCCTGGTCGAGGCCAGGCGTGCTTCCCTAGGGCCGGGGACGACCAATAGATTTTCTCCCGCAGAACGTAAAGCTCTGCGGGGGGCATAGGGCGATAAGCGGTCCCTCAGGTATGTGGGTCCCAACTCGCGTAGAGCCTTGAAGGTTAAAACCAAAACCTTGAACCGGATCCGGGCAGCAATTGGCAACCAGTGCAGCTGCCTCAGCACTGGCTGGATATGGGCCCTCCAAGGTGTACCAGTGAGGACCCTGGCAGCTGCGTTCTGCACTAGCTGAAGTTTCCGGATCAAGGACAAGGGAAGGCCCGCGTAGAGCGAGTTACAGAAATCTATTCTGGAGGTGACCGTTGCATGGATCACCGTGGCCAGGTGTTCGGGGGACAGGTAGGGCGCTAGTAGTCGGGCCTGGCGAAGTTGGAAGAATGCCTGGCCTGCTACTCTTTTGATCTGTGCCTCCAAAGTTAGGGAGGCATCAATGATCACGCCCAAATTCCTGGCCTGGGACGCGATGGTAAGATGCGCCCCTCCCAGGGTGGGCAAGCGCGCTTCCTGGTCCTGCCCCCTGCGTCCCAGCCACAGGACCTCCGTCTTGGAGGGGTTGAGTTTCAGACGACTCTGCTCGAACCATTCTGTCACCGCTTCCAAACATCTGGCAAATGGTTCCGGGGGAGAGTCCGGGCGGCCGTCCATGAGGAGATAGAGCTGGGTGTCATCAGCGTACTGGTGGCAACCCAGTCCAAAACTCCGCACCAGCTGGGCCAGAGGGCGCATAAAGACGTTAAATAATGTGGGGGAGAGGACCGCGCCCTGTGGGACTCCACATGGAAGTCTGTAGGAGCGCGAGAACTCATCCCCCACTGCTACCCTCTGGGTCCGGTCCTGGAGAAAGGAGCGTATCCAGCGTAAAGCTGTGCCCCGTATCCCCGTTTCGGCGAGGCGGTGGACCAACAATTCGTGGTCCACGGTGTCAAAAGCGGCCGACAGGTCCAGAAGAACCAGCACTGCCGACCCGCCTCTATCCAGCTGGCGACGGAGATCATCCAGCAGGGCGACCAGCACCGTCTCCACCCCGTGGCCAGGTCGGAAGCCAGACTGATATGGATCGAGTGCCGAAGTTTCTTCCAAGAATGCCAGGAGCTGGTCTGCCGCGGCCCTTTCGACCACCTTGCCCAGGAACGCTAAGTGCGATACTGGGCGGTAGCTGTCTGGGTCTCGCGGGTCCAGCATAGATCTTTTCAGGAGAGGGCGGACCACTGCCTCCCTTAACTGCTCAGGGAACTCCCCGGAATCCAGGGAGAGATTGACAATATCCCTGAGCTGGCCTCCTATCTTCTGGCCCCCTCCTTTGAGGAGCCATGACGGACAGGGGTCGAGGGGGCACGTGGTCGCCCTGACCGAACCTAGCAACTCGTCCACTTCGGGCAGAGAGAGCCGTCTGAAGCCATCGAACGTCACCTCCAAAGGCGGCCAACAGGTCTCCAGTTCATTTACTGTATTAACTGTGGCGGGAAGAGCGCGGCGGAGCGACGAGACTTTGTCCGCAAAATGGCTCATTAAAGCCTCACAGCCTAGTTCTAATTTTCTACTATTTTGGCGCCCCTCAAGGGCGGTAAGGGATCGAACTGTTCTAAATAGTTGGGCCGGGCGAGAGCTTGCGGACGCGATTTCCGCGGCAAAAAATTCCCGTTTTGCCACTTTCACCGCCATCTCATACGCCCTCATAAGCGTGCGATGAGATGTTCTCGTAGCTTCGTCGCGAGTCTTCCGCCACACTCGCTCTAGTCGTCTCACTTCCCTTTTTCTCTCCCGAAGCTCCCTGTTATACCAGGGTGCCCGTTTGAGTCGAGGGCAGAGAAGACGTTTAGGGGCGATCTCATCTATGGCAGCCGATAGGCGGGACTGCCAGTCCTCCACCAGGGCCGCCAGTGAGTCGCCAGGAGGCATCGGGTCCCGCAGAGCATTCCGGAATCCTATTGGATCCATAAGTCTCCGCGGGCGGACTAAAATGCGCCCGCCGCCCAACTGGGGGGGGGGTGGTATCCTGAGCCGGGCCCGCAGGGCATAGTGGTCTGACCACGGCACAGCCAAAGCTGCTCTAAGGCACAGCCAAATGCTCTAAGGCACAGCCAAATGCTGCTCTAAGGCATCGAAGTCCCTCTTCTACCCGAACCTCTCCTTCCTTAAGGGTCCATCCCCAGAATCTCCAGCTATTTCTTTGGATGCCAGAACTTAAACAGTCTATTCTGCATTTTAAATTGGGTGTTTCATCAACTCCATTTGTTACTTATGTCACATCTGTTATTATTATTCCGGGATCTGTGCAAACATTTTTTTTAAAGATTCTGTCAGTAGGTGTTCACTAAAACATGACATACAAGGGAAAAGGAGCAGGAGGGAAGGAGTGTGATGTGCCAGATGTCAGTCAGGAAAGGTGGATCTTGAAGGAAAAGCAAGAATTGAGAAGACGAGTTTTTGACAACTTCAATATAGGAAAAAGAAGCAACCCATCAGAGCAACAGTGGGAGAACATTTCAGCCTTAGATCATTTTCCTGGTGGCCTTAGCAGGAAGGGAGACGGTCCTGTCTACTAATATGTTTGAGACATGATCGTAAGTCTCAGACGAATTTTGATTGTTGCCTTCGAAAACTTTCTCAAAGAAGCATCTGTCGGCACAGCTATCTTATTCATCAAATGGCTGTTTAGCATCTAAGTTTATAAACCGTTTTGGGGCAGCTTACAAGAATGTTAAAATTAAATACAGCTGCACAGAACAATGTTAAAATAGAATAACAATTAAAATCAACTAAAACAATTGGTGATCCCCAATTAGTTCCTCTGGTTGGGGGAAGCAGTGAGGTACTAGGGTTGCAGGCGAGGGGGGGGGGTACGTGTTGGTCATGCATTTTTATTTGCCCAAACTGGCTTCAACCATAGGCCTGGCAGTAGAGCTCCATCTTGCATGCCCTACAGAACTATGTAAAACGTTGTTAAAGAGACCCAGCCAGAGATCCTGGTTTGAGATTCGTGAAGAATTGTTGGTTGATTGAGTGATGGTCTTCCTTCCTCACTTAGAGGTATGACACAGGGTGAGTGAATGCAGTCAACAAGATGGGGCATTCAATAAACAATGAAATTGGATTTGGGTTCTAGAGCCACACCTCCTCGACATGCAGCCAGTGAAATTGTAGGAACTGTAGTTAGCAAGTAATTTGATGAAGTCACCCTTGGAGGGCTGCTGTTAAACTTTTGAAGCAACTGAGTTGCACCTATCTGCTCATTAGTGTACTTAATGGTCATGCTGAGGTTGCAGTGGAAAAATCCCAAGCACATAGCTGGGATTCCCCTTGTTTAAGCTGAGCTTTCACCCTCTTCCTGCTTCTTCAGGAAGAAGCTATGTGTCTGCTCTGAAGCAAGCAAGCAGCCATTAGGCTTGTTGTTGTTATGTGCGAAGTCGTGTCCGACCCATCGCGACCCCATGGACAATGATCCTCCAGGCCCCCCTGTCCTCCACCATTCCCCGGAGTCCATCTAAGTTTGCACCTACTGCTTCAGTGACTCCATCCAGCCACCTCATTCTCTGTCGTCCCCTTCTTCTTTTGCCCTCGATCGCTCCCAGACTAGGCTCTTCTCCAGGGTGTCCTTCCTTCTCATGAGGTGGCCAAAATATTTGAGTTTCATCTTCAGGATCTGGCCTTCTAAAGAGCAGTCAGGGCTGATCTCCTCTAGGACTGACCGGTTTGTTCGCCTTGCAGTCCAAGGGACTTGCAAGAGTCTTCTCCAGCACCAGAGTTCAAAAGCCTCAATTCTTTGACGCTCGGCCTTCCTTATGGTCCAACTTTCGCAGCCATACATTGCAACTGGGAAGACCATAGCCTTAACTAAACGCACTTTTGTTGGCAGGGTGATGTCTCTGCTTTTTAGGATGCTGTCTAGATTTGCCATAGCTTTCCTCCCCAGGAGCAAGCGTCTTTTAATTTCTTTTCTGCAGTCCCCATCTGCAGTGATCTTGGAGCCCAGGAAAATAAAATCTGTCACTATCTCCATTTCTTCCCCTTCTATTTTCCAGGAATTGAGAGGGCCGGATGCCATGATCTTTGTTTTCTTTTCTCCGTTTTCTTGATGTTGAGTTTCCATTAGGCTTAGCTTTCTCCATTTGCTAACGTATGGCATGTAGTCTGCCTGTAGTGTAGTCACAAGAGACTTACAATGTATTGCTTTTGTAACTACTATTTAAACTGTTGTACTTTGCTTCTTGTGGCGCAGAGTGGTAAGGCAGCAGATATGCAGTCTGAAAACTCTGCCCATGAGGCTGGGAGTTCAATCCCAGCAGCCGGCTCAAGGTTGACTCAGCCTGCCATCCTTCCGAGGTCAGTAAAATGAGCACCCAGCTTGCTGGGGGGTAAACGGTAATGACTGGGGAAGGGAATGGCAAACCACCCTGTATTGAGTCTACCATGAAAACACTAGAGGGCGTCACCCCAAGGGTCAGACCTGACCCGGTGCTTGCACAGGGGATACCTTTACCTTTACCTTTACTTTGCTTCAGTGAAGAGACTGAAGCAGATGAATATATTTTCATCAAGGATCTTTCCTAGTAAAGATTCTTACTTTTAAACCTCAAAGTGCTGTGAGTCTGAATCTGTGCCTCATCCACAAAGGTAACTAATAACTGCATACTTTCAAAATGCTGTTACACTGCAGCTCTATTCCTCTGGAAGTACCTAGGACCGATTCTAGATAAAGTATCCCAACAAGACAGAAATATCATTACTGACAGTCTTCTTAGTTCTTTGACGTTTGGGCACAGAATTAAACTTTCTTTGTGGCACTTGGAGAAGTGCTATGGAATCTGTAAGCTTGTAGATACACAGGGAGCTGTATTTGGGTGAAAATCCTTTAGAATTACGTAGCAGCTGTATCAGACATGCATGCCACGAGTTCTTGTGGCACTAACTTTTCTGTTGTCCAAGGTCTCAGTGCTGCACGATAAATCACTTGTATCCATGAGATATGGACTACCAGACAACTGAAACTTTGGCTTTAGAGAGGTGGCCTGTGATCTCAGTCACCTGACATCGAAAATAGGAGGAATTATTTGTGCTTCTTGAGGGCAGATGGCAGCTTCTAACAGTGAACGCAGCATTGTAGTAATTACCGCAGGAAAACAATCTTCCCTAATATACATTCGTTTTGCTTTTTATAAACTAATATGCATTAATACTGCAGCAGCCAGTGCCTAATAATGACCACATTAATACACGTGCATAAATACATTGTTTTATTTATATTTCATAATTTGGTGCATTATATATAACACTGTGACACTCGGCACCAAAGGACCCGTAATGTAGTGGACTTTGAAAGCCAAAGATAGATTTCCTGCACTGTCACAAATGCCTTTAGTTACAAGGAATATTGGGGGGGGGGCAGTGCCTCCTTGAGGAATATGACCTCAAAGATGGAGGTCCTGTGGCTGGGTAGCCAAGTGCTGAGAGAAGATGAACTTTTGCCCATCCTAAATGGGTGCAGCTTACAGCTGCACAATCTGCTTGGAATCTGGGGGTGATCTACATGCCCAGATTTCATTTATTTTCAGTAAGTCTCTGTCCCCTTTCCTTGGCAGGATAGCCTGTGGGATCGCCTCTTCCCATATATCTCACAAAGGGCTTTAAACTGTGGCAGCAGAATTTGCTTAGGGTCCCCGGCTGCAGGGAAATCAAACTGGCCTCAACCAGAGCCAGGACCTTTGGGGCTTGGTGTAATGCTCTTTCAAGCCAGATGTGAGCCTTGCCAGGCCCCAGAGAGTTCTGCAGGTCTTGTGAAATGGAGCCGTTTCCCCAGGTCTATGGGTGTGGCCTAATAAACATTACTGAGCAGACGGCTCAAGCACAGTTGTATGCTGTGGCAAGTTAGATTCCCTAGGTCATATTTTACTGGAAGTGATTCCTGAAGTGGAACCACTAATCAGACACGACCTTATCTGACCAAGAACACGAAACAGAACCTCAGTTCGGACACTCTGTCTCTCCTGCCTTCTTATAAGGTCTAACTAGAATAAAAGAAGAGACTTTTCCACAAGTATTCTTGAATTAACTTGATTTCATGTTTGAAGTATTGCACCCACACCGGTTCTTGTTATTGTTGCACCCCATTGAAGCCCCATGCACTCCATCAAGGGCAGATAAAACGTCTCTGCCCTCTCCCCTTCCTGCCGCTGAAAGATATTATTAGGCAATGAAGGGCAGCACTGTTTTAGCTGCTTACAATTTTAATTATTTATGGTGGATTATATTTTTATACATTTTATCTTGTTATATGTTAGTTGGTATACCCCACCCTGAGTCTATGGAGAAAGGGCAGGCCACAAATATTGATGATGATGATGATGATGATGATGATGATGATGATGATGATGATGATGGTGATGGTGATGGTGATGGTGATGGTGATGGTGAGGAGGAGGAGGAGGAGGAGGAGGAGGACGACGACACAGACAACAAGGCAATTTTATTAAACACAAAAAACTGAACAGTAATCGGCAGAACTGCTAGGCCTTCAGGAAGAGAGAGAGAAGATCAGTGTGCTCTGAAGCAAGGAGCAGACTCTTTGTAACTATCGTTTGAGCTTTTGTACTCTGTTTCAGTAAGGAGATTGAAGCGGATGAATATGATATCTATTTGTAAATAATCTTTCCTAGTAAAGATTCTCTCTTTTAAACCTCAAAGCACTGTGAGTTTGGATCTGTGCCTCATCCACAAAGGTAACTAATAACTGCATACGTTCAAATTCTCCTGTACTCTGCCCCTCTATTTCTCTGGAGGGACTCAGGACCAAACCAAGTCCAAAAGTTCCAATGATAACCACCCTCAGTGTCTGGCCACTCTCTGACAATTGGCTGCTTCCAACATTCTAGAGAATGAGAGGTAAGCACTGAGAAGCCCAGTTCTGCTCCTAATTATACAGTGAGTTCCAGGCAACTCTACACACTGTAACACAGGCCTTGCTCATGACATGCACAACTATGACAATGATGATGGTGATGTTGTGTAAATCGTTTTTTGTCTAGATTGCCTGTAGAGGAAGGGGTAGTAAGAAGCAGCTGCAAGATGGCTTTAGCTAAGTTGGACAACCCTTTTTTGATCAAATTCGAAATTCTATAAGCCTGTGATTGTTTCCCTTGATGATACTATGACGCTGTTCTCTTATGATACTACTGGACTACTATCAGTGGAACTTCTAATGTCAACCGTCATGGAACAAACATTTATTTTTCTTCCCTTTAATTAGACCCCCAAAATCCATGTAGGGGACAGTGGTTTGGATTCCTTGGAACTGTTCTGTTAATGATGGTGTCTTGCTCTCATGGAGGTACTTTCCCCAACGCATTATCCACTTTAAAAGCATAATTCCATTAGTAGAAGGTCTTCATCCAGCAAGGCACCACTGTCAATGTAAGAGATCCATGGGATCCAGTCCAGTAACAACTAAGTACATCTCCCTCTGCAGTCCTCCTTCATGTACATGGTCTTTTTTCCATGGATCAACATGGGGTTGGGACTTGGGAATACATTTTGGCCATGTAGTTTTGCTCTCGTTTGTTTTTTACTTCAAAATTCTGGAACAGCATTCGCATTTCTACGAGCAGATGCCGTTCAAGTGATTTAATTTGCTCGCTAACAGCCACTGTGATATATCTGATAAAGTTCTAATCATGGAACAGGGAGACTTCTTGGCCTTGATACTCGTTGAACGGTCTTGGCCTAATGCCACTTTCTTACCTTCCCTAATTAACTCCTATGGCTCTTGTGGGGATAGCTTCCTGTAAGTGCTCTGATTTCCTTGAAAGGAAGTTGGGTTACAAATGTGACCAGGATCGGAAACTACTTTCCCATTGTTACATTTGGAGGGCTGGGAAATACTTGAGGAAAGAATTTTCCTCTGGGCTAGATTGGCACAGGGATCCTGGAGGTTCCATGTCATCTTCTGGTCACTGAGGGGAGTGAGGAGGGAAGGTCCTTCTAAATTTCCAAGACTGGGAGGAGGGGGGGATGAACTAGATCACCCTCGAGGTCCCTTCCAGTACTACGTTTCTATATTTCTGTGTGCTACCTATGATTCTTGTGACATGCACAATTGCCATTTAGACTGAAAAGGACAGCCATTGTCAACAGGGGCCATATGATCCTGGGGGGGTCCTGGCATGTTTGAAGGGGGGCACAGAATGAAAAATGTTAGAAGGGGAGCCCAAAGGTTTTATGGGGCCCCCTGGAAACTGAACCAATGAAATACCCTTTTTGTCACATATGTCATTAATTGCTAGAAAGTTCCTCCATCAAGGGAAAGAAAAAGACATCTTTCATTCATTCATTCATTCTTGGGCTAATATACTGCCCCTCCCAGCCAGCTGACTCAGGACAATCCACAACAATAAAAATACAATTAAAACCAAAACAGAAAAAGTGAACAACCAACACCTCCTCCCCCCTCCCCTTGCCACGCAATGGCTGGGAATGCCACTTCTCACCAAAGGTGGGGTGGTTCAAGGGGGGAGCCCGATCGATGTTCCGCCACCCAGCCTCAACCAAATGCCTGGTAGAAGAGCTCCGTCTTGCAGGCCCTGCAGAACTACAAAAGGTCTGATAGGGCCCTCAGTTCTTCTGGGATCTCATTCTACCAGATCAGGGCCAGGACAAGGACCAAAAAGGCCCTGTCCCTGGTCGAGGCCAGGCGGACCTCTCTTGGGCTTGGAACCACTAGCCTGTTTAGATTTGCAGAGCGTAATGCCCTGCTAGCATCATAAAGAGATAGGGGTCCCTCAGGTATGACAGACTAGACTGTGGATGGCCTTGAATGTCAAAACCAACACCTTAAACTTGATCTATAACACCACTGGCATATTGTAATCTGTTCCTTTGAGTGTAGTTGAATTAATACACTAAAAAAATGAATATGCATGCTTTTTGTGGTTGAATGTTATAGAAATCTATCACGTCTATATATAAGTACGTCGAATATAGTTAATTCACTCTTAGCTTAGGCCTTTTTCAGCCTAACTCATTGTGCAAGTGGCCAGCCCAAGACGAGGGACCCTAGAACCTTCGAAGAGCTCCTAACAGGTTGAGAATGGCTGGAAAAGAACCCCGCACGTGTTTTCTTCTCAGGTGTTAATGTCCAGGTGAAATAGCAGACATGCTGACCTGAAGGACTGTGGAGGGTGCCCACGGCTGGTAAGCCCTATGGGAAATATCATGATTCACCTCTCCTTTCATAGTCCCGATCTCATACGTCAGGGGTAGGCAAACTGTGACCCTCCAGATGTCCATGGACTACAATTCCTATGAGCCCCTGTCATACATAATCCAATTCTGCCATGCTCATCTTTGCCCACTGTTGTTTAAACCAGTGGTCCCCAACCTGTGGTCTGCGGCCCGCTGCCGGGCCGCGAAGGCCAGGGCGCCGGGCCACAGTTCCCTCTCCCCGCTCCCCTGCAGTAAAAAACTTCCCAGGCCACAAGCTTGCGGCCCGGGAAGCTTCTTACTGCAGGAGGGGGGGAGGGAATCAGGGCCGCGCTGCGCATCACACATGCGCGGCCGCGCATGCGCACCTGTGTGCTGCGCGGCCGAAATCGCACATGCGCGGCACTTTCGCACATGCGCACATGCGCGAAGTGCCACACACGCACGATTTCGGCCACGTAACGCGCATGTGTGCATGCGCGGCCTGACCGCACATGTGCGCTGCGCGGGCGGGGCAGTTGCTCTGCCAGTCCCCAGCCGAAAAAAGGTTGGGGACCACTGGTTTAAACCTTAATTGTACAAACACCGAGAGTGCTTAAGCTCCTGAAAGTCAATGCTGAATGAAGAAATCCCTTCCTTTATTTCACAGGGAACTTACATGAAGTCTTGGAAAGCGATATTTCATTCCAGGCTCTTGCTGGGAGCAGCCATTTTTGACACAGTGGGCCTGCCCTATTAAAAAACCCTCCATCATCCTTGTTCACGATTTAGCGCTCATAAAAAGCTGCACATCAGGAGGAAGCAGATCTATCCATTATTGTTATTGCACTTTCCTGATCTCTCATTTTATCCCCCCCCCCTCTTCTCCGGGACGATAACCGCTTATTTTAAGCCATAAGACTGATGAGATCAGCTTAAAAACAATTAAAATGCAAAATTTAAGGTTTCAAACGAACATAATTTTATATGATTTACTGTCGGGTTTGTTCCTAAGCACTCCACAATCCCCATCATAACATTTGGTAAATAACTGAATTGGAAGGTTTCCTTCTTTTTTTAAAAAAAAGATGCAATCCAATTTAACGTTTTCCCTCCTCTTTTGCTCGAATTAACGGTTCCAAATGTCGGCTAGGAAAAAAAATTCAATAAACGGAATGCAACCAACAACTTTGCTGTTTAAAAATTAAAACATTTTGTTTAAATATTAAACATTAAAAAAGTTGTCTTCTAATTGCTAAATGAGATTTCAGATGGCTAAGCCAGGGGTAGTCAAACTGCGGCCCTCCAGATGTCCATGGACTACAATTCCCACAAGCCCCTGCCAGCATTCGCTGGCAGGGGCTTCTGGGAATTGTAGTCCATGGACATCTGGAGGGCCGCAGTTTGACTACCCCTGGGCTAAGCGTACGATGGCAGAGGAACAGGAAACTGAAAACAGCACTGCTAAAGCAGGCCGGAGCGGTTGGCACCGTCAACACAGGAAAGCTCACTGTGTGCCCATCAGAGTTATGGTTTTGCTTTCATTGCCGAGGAATTCTAGCTCTATCAAGCTATGAATTATATCAGGATAATTGCCGAAATTACATGCTTCCAGGTAGGTGTGCCAAGTCTCTTGCTATGGCAATCCTCCCTTCATTGCCTGCTGGTGCCACAAAGTGTCCATCTTCCATAGTGGCCATTTTCTCCAGGTGAAATGATCTCTAGCTACCACCTGGAATCTCCAGCCACCTCCTGGAGGTTGGTAACCCCTGTAACTTGTGAGTGAGCAGTGTTGGCAGGCCTCAGCCCCGTGGCTTGACCCCTGGAGCAACATCCCAAAGCAGATCTATGTGAACTAGATTCGTCAATTAGATCCAGTGGTCTTTGCACCGTGATGGTCCAGAAACCCTCGGACAAAGCACGATCCGTTTGCAGCTCCAGATCCGAGAAGACAGGTACAGCTGGAAAGCCACTGTAGACAGACCGGCTCTAGAGAGGAAACAGGACTTGACAGGAGGATCTTGGATTTGCTCACACAAATTAGAAGTGAATTGAAAGCCAGAACTGAAAACATCTTGGTCCTGGTTGAGGCCAGATGTACTTCCTTGGAGCCCAGGACTACCAACTGGTTGGCTTTTGCAGAGCAAATTGCTCTATGGGGGTATGGGGGACTTAGGCAGAGAGGCGTTCCTTTGACGGATGGATGGTCTAATCCCGTATAAGGCAGCTTCATATGTGTTCATGTGTGTGTGTGTGTGTTTTTCTGGTTTGATAGTTTAAAAATCGAGATACCTGCTAAATCTTTCAGGTAATAGAAGATCTCTTTCCCCTTTTTCAGCCTTTCAATGAATATAAATCAACATGTAAGCCTTAGGAGAGGAAACTTTTTGTATAGAAAGCCGAGTTTCTGAAGACAGGGCGGAATGTAAATTCCTAAATAATTAAATAAATATTTTGAGAACTGCAATTATATTTTGATGAAAATACATCCATTTTCTCCAGGGGATGCAAGATTGGGTTCAATAGGGTAGGCAGGGAATGGTAGACTGTGGGGTCAGTTTATTAGCACAGCATCACATAAAAATAAACATAAACAAAAGGAGGGGGGAGTTCTAAATGCTTTGTTAAAAAAAAAAGAACTTTGATAGATTGCAAGCAGCTGAAAGGGAGTTAAAATGGAAGAGCCATTACTTCTTTTTAAAATAGAAGCATGTTGACAAAACAGAATAATCCAGATAAATTACTAGTCTCACTGGTGGCTCATAAACAAAAAGGGAGTTATTCCATCTATAAGTAGGCACAATCATTCTTATACAAACATGCAGGGAAAATTTTGAAATCCACTTCACAGTTTAAAGAGTTGCAGGCATCTAAGAGAACTGGTTGGGGGCAGATGAAGAACTTTCTGACTATATTGAACATCCATAAACAGTCAACAGGCTTTTCCATGTTCTCATTTTCCTTGCTTGTGTTCCCATTGCTTTGAGTGGTATGCATGTTTCTCTTCTGCATATGTTTTGCATTGGGAAAGGCAATGTCTGGTATACAAAGAAGGAGAGAAGAAGACACCGCAGGGGGTGTAAGAAAACATTGAGATAGGATAGTGAGATCAGGACCTTCTCTCCTGTGAAGTGTCATTCCTTTTCTGTCTCCAGTTTGCTACTCTTAGGGGCAATTTCCCCCTTCTTCTCAGAAATGACACACCCTTTCTGCCAGCTAGCGATATAGTTAGGAACAGATCTTTGTTTCTCTTCTTTCCAATCTAGTTGGTTCATTCCTAAATAAGCCATTATCTACTCTTTAATGAGGTTGTTCACTGTTGCTGTGTTAATTGATTTGTCAACACTTTGATCCCCCTAGTGGTCAGTTCAATATTATCTCCCATTATGTCCAGCATAAACACCTGCAGTTTAAATCTGCAAGGAGATAGGCCGGATGTAGAGCGACGTCATATCAAAACAACCGTTAGAGGGAGGACCTCCCCCCAAATAGGAACATGCAAGGGAGGGACATGAAAGTGTGAAAAAGCATGATATAGTATAAGATCATATTGAATAGCCCAAAGCAATGAAGTTGAGAAAGTGGTAATGACTCTGTACAAATCAGTTTTGATCGGTTAGCTAAATATTGCAATTTGGATAACGATTACTGAAACTGTCCCACTCAGGCACATTTTGGAGGTATAATAACAATGTTGCTTCCCTCTTCCACATATGGTAGGCATGATCAGGGGGAAGCTTGTAGTATCCTCTGAGATGTCATGGGTAGGAAGGAGCTTATCTGATATACTTCAGGTCACCCGTCACTCCTGTAGTCAATACCCAGGAGACTGTGGGTTTTTAATCAATGTCACTTCATTATTCCCAGCCAGGAAAGAACATTTGCAGAAGGAGAATGCTCATGCAAACATTAGGACACTACAAGCAACAACTGGCTAAGTGAGCACCCCCCCCCCCATTATGAGACTTGGGCCCGAACCCTCACAAGGTTGGGGTTTGGAGAAAGGAGGGACCTCCAGGGCAACCTGAAATGGACCATTTCCATGGGTGGATGGATAACAACAAAGTCTTTATTGGTGTAACAGAAGGAAAGAAGAAACAGAAATAAAATACAATACAAACATGGTGTGGACCAGGTTTGCAAAACAAAACAATTACAGACAATCAGGTTTGGTTACAGCAGTTGTAGCATTAATCCATTCCAAGTTGGCAACTAAAATCTGAACGAAGATCAGTGCAATCACATGCAACTTAGCAGGGCCCTTCTCATTCAGGGCTATCCCAATGCAGTGTTTCCCATCTCGATGGATAAAATTAGCCTAGAATAAGGATACTCCAAGCTGGACAACAACTCTCAAAGGGAATTCAGTCTAAGGGTAAATGATCCAGTGTCTCTGGAGTGGGGCACCCATGCAGGCACAGCCTTTGGCAAACAGGGATCTTATTAAATTAGCTTTTTGTTAAATTAGATGGAAAGATGTTTATTCTGGCCAGCAAAAAAAAAAAAAGCTCTTATTGAAAGTGAATTGTCTAATGTGCAAAGATAGGGATGTATTTCTCTAAAGTCTGTTGTTATTCCCCAGTGCTTTGGCGAACACAAACTAATTGCCTTAGATCTCAAAAATTGAATTTCTAGATCTCCCAGTCTACGGATAATCTGCAGCAATGTTGAATTCTCATCATGTGCAATCAGAAATGATAGATCTAATCCCATTGTTGCTATTTTCTGTTGGACTGATGCTCACCAGTTGGACACAAAGGGATCTTCCAGTAGATTAGAAACCAGACTCCACTGGCGGCTCTTAAAGTACAACCCGAGCCAGTACTTTAAAGTTTTCTTCCATGCTCTTGTTGCAATCAGGTGCTGACCAAGATCTGCAACCAGGGTTTTATTGCCTACCCAATTAGGCACTCCAAGGAGTAACCGCGAGAAAGAGGCTTGAAATTTTTCAAGATCTCCATTTACTGCCTCAGTCCACACTGGGGCCCCACAGAGGAGATGAGGCAATACTTTGGATTCAAGCACTTTCATTATAGCTGGTAGATTCTTATTACTTTACAATGAAATAATTTAGATAGAAGTCCCAACTGACTTTTAATAGATTTCGTGACAGATCTCCTGTGCTCTGCTCAGTTGTTGTTGTTGTTTCTGCTGTTGTAGGAAAGGTTATATCCAGATATCTGAAATGCGGGGTTTGCTGGATCTCATTTGACCATATTTTCCATCTCTATATTTAAGTCTCCTAGTAGCAAAAACTATTATTTTGGATTTGTCATAATTTATTTGAAGTAAGTTGTTCTAGCAATAGTTAATGTAGGCATGAAAGTATCTCAATAGACCTACTCTTGCTCTTGATAGGATTACTGTGTCGTCAGCATATAGCAGTAGTGGTGTAGGCCTTAACAGGGTGGATGGATATTTGCCCATATAATATGACTTTACCCCTCTTGCTGCAGCACAAAATTACCTCTTTTAAAGCATATTTTGAAACACAGACTTTGCTGTGATCCATTATTGGGCCTTTTCAAATATGTGCAGGTGACTATGAAAAAAGGACAAAAATATCTGATAATAAATGTGGTTTCCTAAGGGAGAAGTATGGTTGTGTAAGAGTTAGTTTTGGATGCCCTTGTATTAAAATTAAGAAACCTAAATTGTTGTGGGGAAAGACTATTTTCAGAAAACATATTTGAAAAAGAGATCATTGTTTTTGAACATGCTTGAGCTGGATGAGAACGTCAGTGAGGATATATTACGACACTTTATTTCAACCAGTAGAATAAATTATAGGATATCAAAACAAGTAACATGTTGATCAAAAACACAAGATAAAATGTTATGAATCATAAAATCACAGTTTAGATAATAATCTATCTATCTATCTATCTATCTATCTATCTATCTATCTATCTATCTATCTATCTATCTATCTATCTAAAATTATAAACTTTATATCTTAAAAATGCAAAAGAATTAATTTCCCTATGAATTTTTTTGAGCAATTTAATGGTGGCAGCACAGAATTTGTACATAGGGTGGGTTTTTAAAAAACCTTTTTTACTTTTTTACCTTTTCTTTTGCTACTAGGCCTGAGTACCTCTCTCATATAATCTGTGTTGTATTGTCATATGACATATCATATATGGGGCAGTGGAATAGAAAGTGTTTCCTTGTTTCAACCTGATATCTGAGGTAAAAGGTAAAGGTATCCCCTGTGCAAGCATCAGGTCATGCCTGACCCTTGGGGTGACGCCCTCTAGCGTTTTCATGGCAGACTCAATACGGGGGGGTTTGCCAGTGCCTTCCCCAGTCATTACCATAAGGTAAGGTCACAGTTATCTAGTATTGCTATAGGCAAGGCTGAGCATCTGGCAAGAGAGAAAGCTCTTCTCTGGAGCAGATATATTTGAAAATACCATTAAGCAGTTTCGTTACTGAATTTTGTAAGATCATTTCACCGTGATAAATTATATTTTAATATATTTTAATATATTTTTAAATATGCATCTTTGTCATACGAAATATAAAGTATACAGGACGGAAGCCCTGCCTGTGATGGTGACAATATTAATAACAAATTTAGGAATGCTTAAGAGGACAATTCCTAAAATGTTGACAGATGCAATATAATTCTCAAAAAAAGTATAGCTAAGTCTTCACCTGCTTAATAAAGACAAGATTTTAGCATTCATCCCAAACTATTATTGAAAATAGATGGAGAAGAAGTTAGATTTCAGCATATTCATTCCAATCAAATGACTTTCAGTCCAGATTGAAGAATATTAGACAGTGTTAGGAAAGTAGTTTGTATAATTAATTTTTCTTAGATAAAAAGTGAAGAGTTGCCGTCAGTTTTTATCAGTGCAGAGAAAGCATTTGACAGGGTAGAGAAATTATACCTGTTTTCAGAGATGGAAGTTCTAGATATGGGAATCATTTATATCGTAGATTGCTTTTCAAAGCTCTTGAGAGAACAGACTATGGATAGATATATCTCAGTCTGTGAAGTCTTTTCTACAGAGAGGGGTAGGCATGATGGCCACTTAATACCTGTTCACCTTGCTAAAACTCTCCACTGTTCACTAATCACACCTGAAGCTGTATGATGAAGCTGTTTTGCATCCATTCAGCCAATAAGTTTATCAAGGTCAGTAATGACTGTTCAGACAAGCAGATTAACTGTAGATGCTGGAGATTGAATCTGGGACCTTCAAGCAGATTCTCCTCCACTAGCTATAGCCCTTCCCTTTAGTAATGAAAAGTCAGCACTGATGTGAATGAAAAGAAACTCCGTTTTGTTCTTCATAACATACAGACCACATGTTCTACATCTCACTTAAGCCTTACTGGACTTTAAGGAATATGGCATTTTATCATGTTATAAAATAAAAATAAAGGTAAAGGTATTCCCTGTGTAAGCACCGAGTCATGTCTGACCCTTGGGGTGAAGCCCTCTAGCGTTTTCATGGCAGACTCAATACGGGGTGGTTTGCCAGTGCCTTCCCCAGTCATTACCGTGACTGGAGCAAAAGCCTTTTGTGGCACAGAGTGGTAAGGCAACAGTCATGCAGTCTGAAAGCTCTGCCCATGAGGCTGGGAGTTCGATCCCAGCAGCCGGCTCAGGGTTGACTCAGCCTTCCATCCTTCCATGGTCGGTAAAATGAGTACCCAGCTTGCTGCTGGGGGGTAAACGGTAATGACTGGGGAAGGCACTGGCAAACCACCCTGTATTGAGTCTGCCATGAAAACGCTAGAGGGCGTCACCCCAAGGGTCAGACATGACTCGGTGCTTGCACAGGGGATACCTTTACCTTTACCTTTAAAATAAAAATAAACTGTTACAGGAAATACTGATAGTGAATGAGGAAGCAAGGAGCAAACTACACTTGTTTGATGATTATATAGGGTTAGGTTTCAAGAATTCCACAGGAAGATCTTTAGTATTTAGGAATAAGAGAAGGATAACTTTGAGATTGTAAATCTTATTTGGTATTATTTGCTTTTGGAAGGAAAGAAAAACTGTTGGAAAAAGAAGGATAGCACAAGTTCAACCTCCCGGAGAAAAAAAGAGTTAAAAACTGAACAACCTATAAACAAAAATATGCCACACAGAGAAGAATGTTCCAGACAAAAACAGGCAGGGTGAAATGAGCATCCAGATTGCACTGTGATAGGATGTGCTCTGGAGATGAGGGGAAAATGGATTAGGGCTGCAGTCTAGAAGAGGCCTTGATCTCACTTTTAGATGATGTATTAAATAATGCAGCCTTTCTCAACGTTTTTACCACTGAGAAACCCCTGAAACATATTTCAGATTTAAAGAAACCCCAGAAATGGGATGATTGTGCAGAATATGGTTGGGAAGCTTAGCTGTGGACATGCCTATGTGGGGCCCCTTCCCTTCCCACCACATCCAGTTCCATCTTTGGCCATTTTGGGAGAGGGGTGTGTCGACATCACCATATATGGTCATATCAGCCGATAAATGTTCGACATATTTTTAAAATATATTTAAATTAACTCCCACCCATTCCAGGGCCATCAAGAAACCCCAGGATTTCACAAAACCCTGGTTGAGAAAGCCTGGTATAATGAGAGACATTCTCATCTCCAAGGGAAACTGTTAGTGATCGACAACTCAAGCTGACAAACACAGCGTTCCCATGAGACTTCCCATCCTGGTATGGGTGAACCTGTTTAGTTCCAGCAAGGTTGTTGTTATACTGTTTACTTTCCAATCAAATGCTGGCCTTTGCTGTTGTGCTAAATAATAAACTTGGTCAAACTCACGGGGAAACCCTGTCCAATAATGAGTTATTCCATATTTTCATTTTCTTCACTTATGTGTTCTTTTTGTTTCAGGTGTCCCACCACATTCTGTCTGTTTTACTTCCTCTGGTGGTTTGTTCAATATTACATCAGTTTGTGCCTGGCATATCTCCCTACAGGTTTAAGCAGCAGGTTTTTATGCCAGACTTAATATAATATCATATTCACCACTAGAGGGAGCAAAACACATGCAGGACAGAAAATAATGAAGCCACAAGCATACATGTGGAAAAGCCCAATATGTGTGTTTTTTTTTTAATGGTTCTTCCAGAATTGGAGAAAATATCTTAGGGCTATGGAAAGGACAATATATGCTCCCAAAGTTATACTTCGTGATAATATTTTCACAGGGACACCTTGCTTCCACCTTTCTGTAAATCGCCTTTTAAATGTGAGCAGCTGTTTCCAAAACTCATGGCATTAAATGCTTTGGAAACCAGAGCCCCTTCTCCTCCCCTTTTATAAGCTTTGTTTATCCCATGCAAATTCACAAGAAGCCTTAGGTTTGTCAGCTAATGCTCAGATTCACATTGGGAAACAGTTTCCCTTTGGGTTATTTACTTAGAATGTGCATGTATGTCGAAGAGCTTGTCAATAGAGAGCAAAGGAAAGAACAGCAAAAAGTTAGCAAGTCCCCCCACCCCCACCCCCTCCCCCTGGTTTCACACTTTCTTTTAAGCTGGCTATACCTCTTGTGGCGCAGAGTGGTAAGGCAGCAGACATGCAGTCTGAAGCTCTGCCCATCAGGCTGGGAGTTCAATCCCAGCAGCTGGCTCAAGGTTGACTCAGCCTTCCATCCTTCCGAGGTCGGTAAAATGAGTACCCAGCTTGCTGGGGGGGTAAACGGTAATGACTGGGGAAGGCACTGGCAAACCACCCCATATTGAGTCTGCCATGAAAACGCTAGAGGGTGTCACCCCAAGGGTCAGACCTGACCTGGTGCTTGCACAGGGGATACCTTTACCTTTACCTTTACTTTGCTTCAGTGAAGAGACTGAAACAGATGAATATATTTTCATCAAGTATCTTTCCTAGTAAAGATTCTTACTTTTAAACCTTTAGAGATGACCCAGTGCTTGCACAGGGGATACCTTTACCTTTACCTCTTCCAGGAAATGTATGGCTAATGAGGAGAAGTTCTTCATGTAGCAGGTTTTACTGGAAGGGTTTGACTCTGCTTGTGGTTATTACCAAACTGACATCTACGGTGATGTTAGGGGAGTCTGTGGCAAGCTAAGGATGAAACTACCCCTCATTTCCTGTGTTTTCCCATGATATGACATGCATTGCTCTGGTCTCTCCAGTTTTAAAGCATTATCTGGCAGGGGCTCCTGGGAATTGTAGTCCATGGACATCTGGGGGACCGCAGTTTGACTACCCCTGTTTTACAGAATGCTGATATAGCAGTGTCCCCTCCCCCTCCCCCAGTACTCTGGTTATGCAGTTCTGCGCATGGTGCTTAAGAACGTTGGTGGAAAAAGTCAATGGCTTACTTTCCAGCTGCTGAGCACAGGAAATACAACAGATGCCAGTAGTGAATTTCTACAAAGTAGGCCCATTCACTCATTCAGCACCACCTTACAGTGTGGGTTCACTGCACTATGGGGAGTCCCTCTCACAGCGTCTGCTTGAGTCAATTTTTGTGCATTTTTACCTCCTTGACCATAATACATGGTACATCTAATACCCCCACCCCCATTTGTTAAGGCACTTACTTTATTTATTATTTTATTTTTTATATACCGTATTTACCGGCGTATAAGACGATTGGGCGTATAAGACGACCCCCCAACATTTCCACTCAAAATACAGTACTATGGGCCACTATGGGCAACTGTCTATCCCAACTGAAGTGCACCCGGCATATAAGACAACCCCCCCACTTGGAGGCATGTTTTTCAGGGGGGAAAAGTAGTCTTATACGCCAGCAAATACTGTATTTAGATTTTATACTACCCTTCCATATGGCTCTGGGCGGTTTACATAGAACATCATGGGGCAACAACATAAAACATTGCAATGAATATAACAAGTATAATAATAATAACATAACATGTCCACCAGAACAATATTTAAACAGGTACAGGAACATTGACACAGATTTGGGTAGGTTGGATTCTTCTGTCATGGGAGGGGGCGTCTGGTGGGGGGGGGGTTCCTCTAAAGGGCAGATTTTGTTGCATCCCCTATTCCAGTCGTTTCTTCCCTTGCGGGTAAAACTGGCTCTGTTTCTCGCAGGAGATTGGAATGATGGTCTTTTACCTCTTTGAGTTCCCATTGGAGCTCTTCATTTAATAAGTGTCAAGGGGATTATATTCCCTGATGCTAGACGGTGATCCAAGCACACCTACTTGGTGGGCAAATTTCTGGCTAACACATTTAACTTGAAGAAATAATGTATTATTTTCTGAGTCATTGCTCAACGTCATGTGAAGATTGGAACTCTGAAAAGGAGAGGGAGGGAGGGAGGTTTGCTAAGCAGTGGGAGGACTGTCAGCGGGGATATGGGGTACGATGCAATGCCATCTGTGTGGTCATGTCACTTCCATTTAAAAAACAAGAAGTGATATTGGTAGCTCTAGGAATGGAAGGGAAGTTTATGGTCTTACCATTGATTTTCCAGTGATTCCTACAGCTACCCTATGTCACTTCCTTTTTAATAACCCCCCTCTAGAAGTGATGTGATGACATTTTTTTCCCCACAGGCAACAGGAGGAGGTAGAGGACCCCTCACCCTGACTCGGAGCCCTGCTAGATGGGGTCTTGTCATAGAATCATAGAATCATAGAGTTGGAAGGGGCCATACAGGCCATCTAGTCCAACCCCCTGCTCAACGCAGGATCAGCCCAAAGCATCCTAAATGAAATAGATCAGTTCCTCTGGAGAAAATGGCAGCTTTGGAAGGTAACCACTATGGCATCAAAGACCCTGCTGAGCTCCCCCTCCTTTCCCAAACCCTCCCCTCCCCAGCTTCTGCCCCCCTAAATCTCCAACCAGTTTCCCACTTAGGTTTAGCAACCCAGAAGAGAATGGCAGAAATCCAGCCCCCTTCCCTAATTCTCCTCCCGATCATGAAACTCTGCAGCCCCCACAACTCCTCCAGCATATAGCCAGCCCCTTAGTTTTAGGGTTGCCAATATCCAGGTGGGGCCTGGAGACCACCCGGCATCACAACGACGCTCCAGACGACAAAGATGAGCTCCTTCGCCTGGAGAAAACGGCCGCTTTGCAAGGTGGACTCCATGTTATGACGATCTCTGAGCTCCTTTCCCTCCCTTCCCAACATCTCAAGGTATTCTCCAGCCCAGAGTTGGCAACCTACCCCAACTCCTTCTGCTTGGTAGCCCTGCTAGAGGGGGCTAGAGGGGGCTATCTGTCCCCATGACAGATTCAAGAAAGTGCTCAATTCATTGTGCACTCAGATTTTTTTTTCTTAAAGGTGGGGGGCATATGATAGATTGCTTAGAAACAAAGATAAAATAATATTGAAACGGGGATAACTCCATTACATAAAACAACAGTTCACTCCTGGCTTAAAGTATAGTCTTTGGATCATTTACCGTTCTGAAGGAATCAACAAAAATCATTATTTTCGGGGCTTGCCTGTCTTCCCTTAGCAGCCTGCCACATAATTTAATAAGTCACAGTGCATGAGAAAGGCTCCTAACTGAGGCCTCTGTTACTCCTCCAATGGCAGCCTCATGGCCAGAAGCCATGTTGGATATTGCCAAAATTGGAGCTCAGTGTAATTAGTAAGGCGATGATAGAAGACTTTCCCATCTGAGGACTGAAAATATTGAGCTTATTTGCCTTACCGTGGAGCTAATCATTCTAGGAGATGGCACGATAAAAGCAAATAGATTTATTAAAGAATGCAAACACAAATAGACAGCCAATTCAAAGTTTGCTCTCTCTCTCTCTCTCTCTCTCTCTCTCTCTCTCTCTCTCTCTCTCTCTCTCTCTCTCTCTCACAAAACAAAAGAACAAGGAGATATTCAACAACATTGAAAGGTATTTGGTTCATACCAACTAGAGAAAAGTAGTAACATTTTTAACACAATGGCTCGTCACGCAACCTGGCAGAGGATGTCACTGCCATGGAATATGCCCAAGGCTATACGCTTGGCAAGCGATGAGGAGGAAGTGGAAATTCTTTTTTGGACAGGGCTATTATTAAGAAATACAATAGTTCGTGAAGGAGACTGTTTCTATTATTGAGTCAAATCCAATCTGTAATTTATGTGGCTAGAAGGAAATCCTGCACACACACACACTCACACACACACGACACTGTGTCTTACTTAGGGTTGCTGGCTGTGGGCTGGGGAATACCTGGAAAGTTGGTGGGGTGGAGCTTGGGAAGGGTTTGGTTTGTGGAGGGGAGGGGCTTCATGAGGGCACAAGGCCATAGACCGGGGGTGGACAAGCTGGAGCTCTCCAGATGTTCATGGACTACCATTCCCATGAGCCCCTGCCAATGGGCCATGCTGGCAGAGGCTTGTGGGAATTGCAGTCCATAAAAATCTGGAGAGCCACAGTTTGGCCACCCCTACCCTCCAGGGGAACTGATCTCTGTGGTCTAGAGATCAGTTGTAAGAGCAGGAGATCCCCAGGCCACACCTGGAGGTTGGCAACCTCTTCCTTGTTCCTCCATTACAGGTGGTGCCCAGCAGTGATGCAATACTGGATTAGACCTGCTACTAATCTGGCCCAGGAAAGGAGCCTGGAGTAGTCAAGGGGCAGTGGAGTAAGGAAAGAAAAGGAGACGAGTGCATTGGAAAACCAGTGCCCCTCTGGGAAATCATTGTGTTCTTTGGATGACACCTTTCATATTATCTGCACGGCACACATGCTGTTTTGACTAAGGCCAGAAGACAGCCAAGAATTCTTAGTGTTCACTTGGGAACTTCCAAAGGGTGGCTTGAACTTCATCTTGTAAACTGGCTGGGAATGTGGATATTCAGCCCTCAAGGACAGCTCAGCATTGGCCCCTCTGGTTTTCATGCAGCAAGAAACCTTTTTGACATGCACCAGCCTGGGCTCAGTCACTGGTGGATTTCTTCCACAGGCCGAAGAGCTTTCCCTTAAGTTCTTTTGAACCTCTTGCCTCAGTGGAAGGACCTTCCACCCTGGGTCCTCCGATAGCGGAATGGATCTGCGGGATCCAACCCAGAATGCTTGGCTATATGGACCTTCAGTCAGTTTGAAACAGAAAAATTCTCGTGTTCTCATCAAAGGCCCCCCCCCAAAAAAGTTCAGAATGCGCCTCTGTTTGCAAAAGTCGTTAGACCATTGTTTAAAATAGCATGGTGCACAGCAAGTTAAGTAGCAGTTGGGACATATGTAGCTTTATGGACTTTGGAGATTGCTTGCTTAATCCTTCATTTTAAAATTTAAAGGCACATTTGGAAGAGCAAAATAGCATTATGTAGATGGAGAAAGCATTAAGGTTCCTGGTGCCCTGTGGTAGGAAGAAATATATTAAAAATTGATTTTGGGGTTTTGCCTTTGTCTCGATAACATTTATAATAAGGAACGCAGTGGAAAGTATCATTTGGAATTGACATTTGAAAGCTTTTTAGTGTTAAAATATGCGGCACTCCAGTGTTTATGCAGCAAAGTGAAACGGCCAGCAACTGAGTCAGATGTTTCAAATGGTCCATTAGAAAGGGGCATGAACAGTCGTGAAATATTTAAATAAGAACCAAGATATTTTCCGCTGACGTGAGGGGACAATAAGCATTGCCGTTGACACAAGTTCGGAAAATACCACCCCACGTGGATACGCCGTGGAAACCATGCAAGGAAACGGGGAGCACGAATTCGCCCTTTTCCTCTCTGCTCGGCCTCCTTGAGGCTGCAGTGGCCGTCTGCCTTGTAGGCTGTTATTCTTGAGAGGTGGCTGTCCATTTAGAGGTGTCGTGCCTGGGACTTTTTGCACTTTGGCAATTGAAAGGCCCGCTGTGCCTCTGAGAGAAACAAACAGCCAGGCATTGCACAGCCGCAGTTATGGGATATTGAGCCAGTCCTGTTGAGAGAGTTTATGTTCTTCATTAAAAAAAATCCCCGCTCATACCTCAGGCCTTGTTCTCGCCGCAGTGGCTCTCCTCAACTGCTTCTGACTGCAGGTGGGGCTCGTGTGGCAGATTGCTTCTCCGCAGAAGACGGAACACTTTCCCTCCATGTAGAAAACCAGGGCCTGGATCCTAAGTGCCCTTTCAGCTCTCTGTAACCATGTCTTGTGGATTTCCCTCTCTTGCTGAGTCCCCTGTGGATAGTCTGTAGTAGGGCCAGTTCCAGGTTTTTTAATGCCCAGGGCCCCCATGTCTGCCTGGCTTCAGGACCCTCCTTGTGCCCTCACTCTCAGCCCTCTTCATGCATGCCCCCACCTGCTCATGCACCCTTCTTCCACTTACAAGCCCTCATGCCATCCATACTTAGCTGCCTATGCCACCTGCACATCCTTTCCCCAACAGCATGGAGCCCAGTGTATTCAGCTGAGGGTACTGCAGTCCCAGCCACCAGGAGGGCCACCACAGTCCCTATCTCAAGGATGTCAAAGGGTTTGGAGCACAAGTACAGACACATGGCAGAGGAGGTATCCAGGGGGGTGGGGTGAGGGTCAGCAGCAGTCGTCCCTGCCAAAAGTCCTGGCCCTGGTAGCTGCCCCACTTCAGGGTATGCTGATTCTGGGTCTGTCCCATAGGGTAGGGATGCCAGCCCCCTCCCTCACAGAGCAGGTGGGGGTCCCTTGCCACCCGGCTTTGCTCTCCTGCCACATAGCTGGTGTTGCACAGGAAGTGACATCAGAGCAGTGATGTCTGGCATAAACTCTTTTTACCATAGAGTTTTTTGTCCAAGTACCAGAGGGCCACAGTAAAGGTACAGCATGATGATGTCACTTCCTGTGTGATACTGACAACATGGCCTGGGCATCCAATGGAGCTCATGGGCAGTAGGTTCAGAATGAACAAAAGAAAGTAATTCAAAGTGGAATTTGCTGCCAGAGGATGTGGTGGCCATAGATATGAAGATATGAAGAGCTGGAAGAGGGGATTAGATAGATTCATGGAGGGTAAGTCTATCAATGGATACTACCCCTGATGACTGAGGGGAACCTCCACATTCAGAGGCACTAATCCTCTGAATCTCAGAGCCAGGAGGCAGCATCAGGAAAAACTTTGATCTCTTTGCTCTGTTGGTGGTGATCCAGAGGAGCTGGTTGACCCCTGTGTGAGACAGGATGCTGGACTAGAGGGACTTTTACTCTGATCCTGCAGGGCTCTTCTGATGTTCTTATGTTAGACTACATGACTCACCTGAAGTCACTCTGTGAGCTTTCCTGGCAGAAAGGAGATTTGAATCTGGGTCTTCAATACCTAATCTGAAAGGATGACTCCATACAATCTATCATGGGGTGGCTACATGATCTGGTAGGAAGTTGCTCAGTAGTTGCTGGCCTTGGCCTAACAAGTCTTCCCTTAAAGGCCAAAATAGCACTGGAATGGGTTCTACCCCCCTGCCTTTTGCTGACAGAAACCAAGGCTTGAATGCTGGCACTACTATTGGGGTTGTCTAGCAATGGCCACAGAGGGCATTCGTGTTTTAAAGCCACAGGCATTGTTTCTATTATTTTTGGCGAGAGGAGCTTAACCCCTCACTATATATATTTTTAGACTTCTGACTTTTCTGCAATCTTTGGCTTTTCTTGGGTTTGTAGAGCGATCTGTCATGTCAGTTCATGGCTTCAATCTCTGGATTTAAGTATGTTGTCACATTGAGAAATAAGTACAAGAATAATGTATTAAACCCTAGCCCAGCCGTTTTTAACCCTTTGACTGTGGAAGAACCCCTGAAATAGTTTTCAGACTGCAAGGAATCCCAGAAGTGGTGCCATGCCCCTTCAAAGAAGTGGGCGCAGAAGTAAGATGCAGGAGCCAGCCAATCAATTGATCGATTGATTGATGAATCAATCATTTACCATTTCCATTGTGGAGAAAGAGACAAGAGCTGTAGAGTAGCGATCCCAAACCTGTGGGCCGCGGACCACATTGGTCGACTAATTGGTGGGCCGCGAAGGGCACCTTCTCCCCCCCCCCCCCGGCCCTTTACAACGCACTTCGGGTGTCTTTGTCTCCCATCACTCCCAGATGGGACTATCTCGTTGCAGAGAAACAAGCTCAGGGTTCCCATTGATTTGTCATTGTCATGAGTTAAAATTTCCATGAAAATAAAATGTTCCTTATGTTCATTGTTGTGGCATGTCTGTCTCTTATTTTGAAGGGATGTTTAAACATTACCATAGCGATCAGAGAGCGTTAGGGCAGTGGTTGAGAGTAGAGGAGTAAACTACCCCCCCCCACCGGGCCTCAGTAAAAGGCGTTGAGTGGTCCCCGGTGATAAAAAGGTTGGGGACCACTGCTGAAGAGCATCGGTTCTCAACCCAGGGGTCATGACCCCCTAAGGCAGGGGTAGTCAAACTGCGGCCCTCCAGATGTCCATGGACTACAATTCCCAGGATCCCCTGCCAGCAAATGCTGGCAGGGGTTCCTGGGAATTGTAGTCCATGGACACCTGGAGGGCCGCAGTTTGACTACCCCTGCCCTAAGGGGTTGATCGGCCTTTTTCGGGGGTTGCGGCAGTGGTGGCAGCAGGAGCTCACCAAGGCGGAATGGAGAAGGCCAGCTCCACGTGGCTGCTGCCACCGCTGCTCCAGCTGCTGCTGCCAGCTCTCCTGTGACACTGGCCTCCTCGGCACTCCCTCGCTAAGCTCCGAGGCAGGGCAGAGGAGGCCAGCGCCATGCCGCCCCTGCAGTAGGGGTTACGGGACGATGGAGGTTGAGAATCGCTGCTGTAGAGCAACAGGGGGAGAGGGCTCCATTGCTGTCTAATGATGTCAGTAGCTGTCCAAACTTCTGGAAAAGGCCTCAGAACCGCTGGGGAGCTCCTTGGTTGGAAATCCCTGCCCCAGCCTAAACTATGGGAGTTGGGTTGGGCTGCTTCGGACAGCTGAACTCAGGGACTACACATTACTCTCCCTTGTTGCCATAAGACTTCCTGAGCTTTCTGTGAAATCTAAAAATGCAATTGATGTCTTCATCCTAGTACTTAATCTCTTAGTCCCAAGGCAAATGTCACTGCATGTAGTCGCCAGAGATGTGTGCTTTGAGCCTTGATCGGCTAATTGCTGAAAGAGACGATCATCACTTTAGGGGACATGGCAACGGGGTTGAATTCTGTACTATGCATAGATTATTAGGACCATCGGTGATGATTTCCAGCTGTGGGAATAGGGAGAGGAATAGGGAGAGGAATTGCAAACTGAGCTTCCACAAATGACCTTCTGCGATGTGTGTTCATGCTGTTGTTCACTTGTGTGAGTAGATGGTGGGTTTAGCACATGGGGAGTTTACTTCTCTTGCTTGTGCAGAGGGGAATTTGTCTGTGCACACCAGGGATTTTTCATATAATTGAGTGATGAAACGCAGCATTAAATCTCACACATTTGTGCAGGGGAGAATTTTTACTGATGACAGCTGCAGGTGGGCACAATGGATACATTTTGGCCGAAAAAGGAGCTGCCAAAGCTAAAGGGCATGATGTAGCTTCCGGTATGATTTCCATGTATCAGATGTTTTGTTTCCTTTCCTTTCTCATTTTGTGCCTTTGCAAACTAGGTGCTTTTGAAACAGCCTGATAGAATAACACTGTCAAAATGCTTAGATTTGTCATGCGTTTTACAATTCCACTGGAGTCTTTTGGGACGTGGATCAGTATTAAAAAAAAAATCCACTCTTGTTTGTGTTTAAAAAGAAAGAAAAGAAAACTGTTTGATTCCCTATAGCAGGGTTTGAAGTGTTAATTGCCGAACCACCTAAAGAGTATAAAGAATGTCATTTTATGCAGCATAATCCATCATGTTTTAGAGAGTCGGGTGATGGATTAATAAACACTGTAAATCTTACATGCAAACAAAATGTTTATAATAAATGGACTAAGAACCAAACAGCCCTTCCGTTAAATTAATATAAGTGGTCGCCAGCGTGAGCACGCAGGAGGACTCCAGCATCGGGATGACTCCAGTATGAACGCCCAAGAAGTTGTAATTAGGGACGCTTGAACACCTGCCTGCTCTGCTCACTTCCTGTTGGCCAGCGGTGAGCAGGCAGCCAATTAATCAGCGGGCCTTTTGGCTGTTCCCAACTGCGGGGAGAGGCTGTTGGCAGCCGTTGGAAGCCAGTTCCTGCAGGATGAGGGATTAGCTGGGAGTTGGCTTTTAGTTCTAACCTTGTCCTAGGGAAAGTTGGCGCTGTACCCAGCAAAGGGTTTTAGGGCAGAGTGACAGGTAGGTACCTGTCAATCAGCAGGAAGTCAAGTCTTCTGTCCAGAACACTTTCCTGTATCCTAGATTTGCAAGGATTTAGCAAGTGTGTGTGTGTGTGTGTGTGTGTGTTAGTGAGTGAGTGAGTGAGTGAGATAAAGGGGGAGAAAATGAACAAGAAGCAGGAGCAGGAGCAGAAGAAGCAGCAGAACAAGAACTGGACCCCACTTTTCACTACCCAAAGGAGTCCCAAAGTGGCTTTTAAACACCTTTCCCCTCTTCTCCTCATAACACGCATCCTGTGAGGTAGGTGGGGCTGAGAGAGTTCTAAGAGAACTGCTGTGCAAAAACAGCTCGAAGAGAACTATGGCTGGGCCAAGGCTAAACCTGACTGATTTCCTTTCTCTTGGCCTCACCACAAGCTGTCACCTTGGGCTATAAAGAAAAGGAGAAGGTTGCTTCTGTCCAACACAGTCCAAGCTCTCTGACTGGGGTGAGCAGGGGAAAAAAGCCAAATTTCTTCTCCTGACCTGAAGCTGCAGGTTTGGGCTACAGCAAAAATGAAACAGCCTGTTCTGCTGCTGCCTTTTGCAACTGGGAGCTCAGAAACATTGCATTTGTCTCTCCCCTTCCCCATTGATGCCCCTGTTGAGTGGAAGCTCAGTCCCTTGTAGTGGTTAAAGAGCAGCAGCCTCTAACCTAGGATTCCTCCACTCCTCCACATGCAACCAGATGGGTTGTCTTGGACCAGTCATGATCCTCTCTGTGATGCATGTCCCTGCAAGGAGGGAGACAGTACCACCCACAGAGATCCAGGATGCTAAGTGAGTGGTGGGGAGGGAACAGAGTATGACTCCCAGCTGATTCCCCAATCAGCGATGAGTGAGTCCCAAACCAACAGGCAGCTGCAAATTTGCTCGGCAACTGTCTCAGTTGCTATATCCCCTCTGAGCAGTCCCCTGTGTGGCTGTCAGTCTGACTGTGAGGGTTACACAAGGTAATTTCAACTGCCCAACAGGTGCATTGAGACATTCACAGCATCTCTACTTGTCATTTGGGTATGTACTGCCTTTGACATTGCCACTCCTAACATGCATCTCTTAACACCCACCCCCTCTCCATCATTTTCAAGACTTGGGCCAAATGGGTGCATAACATTGAGTTATTTAAACAGTCAAAGCATTTTATGTTTTCCTGAAGCAAATGGGGCACGGGTGGGGGTACCGTATTTAAAATTCAATTATCACAAAATGTTCTATGCTTATGAGTGGCTATTTTCATCCAGGTGGAGTGACAGAAGCCTTAAATTGCATGGGAACGGAGACGATGCCGCACACAGTCCTTTGTGCTAAACAGAGAAGAGGGTGGCATGAAATTCTAGCACTGAAATGCAGCTTTATCTTTAAGGAACATTAAAACTAGACATCAAATAATGTAGTAACGTAGTGAAGGAGTTTTTTTTTTTATTTAAGAAATTCAACAAGAAGCAAGTAAATTTGTGTGACAACTAATTTTGTGGGGGAAAACTTGGCCAGAAGAAAAATTATGTATGTCCAATACTGATAAGACATTGTGTGCACAAATTTGGAGCATCTTTTCTTGTGTGTTTCATCCTTCCAGCATGGTATACTTTCCCTAACTGTAGCACAACAGGAATTGCTGCTGGTCTATACTCATGAAGGGACTTATTTCTTTGGGAACTTTTCACCTGCTTTTAGCCTCAGGGTTGTTTACAGCAGGGTGGGTCAGGACCCAAAAGGGGCCGCGTAAAGCCTCTGAAACTGAGTTGTGGGCCATCCCTCGCCAATGGCCCTCCTGTCCTTTCCATGGGTCTCTTGTACATTTTGCAGAACACGAATGATCATCTTCCATGTCATACATTAGTTGGCATTTGTTCTAAACTGTGCGAATGTGTTGATCAAGTAAACTGTGTCCTGTCTGTGGCTGGAGTGAGTTTCCTAGAATCTTTGTGTGTGTGTGTGGGGGGGGGGGATCAGAAGGCATAATGGAGAAGGAGCAGCTGGGATGTACCTTCCATATGCAAAGTCTGGGATGCCACTTGCTTGGGATTCACAGTGGAGACAGTTGCCCCTTTTGCGTGAGGATGGCTGGGTTCTCAAGAAAATCCTCTTGGCTGCTGTAGAAAATGAAATGCTGAACTAGATGAGTGCCAAGGTCAGAGTTTGAGTGCCAAGGTCTAATCCCGGTCCTCCCTCCTGCCCCCCCATGCCTTCATTTTTCCCTCTGTCCCCCTCCTAATAGGCTATAACTGCCCTCAGAGATTCAGGACTGCTGCAATAGAGTTCGTGTCATTTTCTAGAACTTTTCATCTTGTTTTACTGATGAATCATTGTTTTATTGAATTTTAGACAGACAGACAGACAATTAGATAGTTTGGTATAGTGCAGGGGTGGCCAAACTGTGGCTCTCCAGATATCCCTGCACATGCTGGCAGGGGCTTATGGGAACTGTAGTCCATGGGCATGTAGAGAGCCACCGCTTGGCCACCTCTGGATATTGCCTAGTTAGAGAAGGGAGCTCCAGCCAGGGACATTATATATATATTCCCCAAGCAATCCACAACTAGAAAAGGGTGAAGTTACAGAGACCAAATTCTTTCCCTTTTGATGCTCCCCATGCCCCTCTATAACTAACCATTTTTTATTAAAAATTGAAAACGTAGCTGGGACAATCTGAGCGCGCAAGAGGACACTGTGTGTAGCTCAAATCTCTTTTTGCAATAATAGTGCTCTAATTAAGAGACCTCAAAGACCATAGCTGCTGTTTTGTTTTTTTGAACATGGGATTGTTTCAGGCACCTGTCCCTGTCCCCTGTCCCCTGTCCCCTGTCGTCATCTTCTTCTTCATCAACATCATCATTATCATTTTTTTGTCTGAAGCCATCCAGGCCATGCAATCAATAATCTGCAAATTAAAAATTTAATAAGCAGTTTTTAAAAACCCTATATGGGTTCTAAGTTATTGACGGCTCCCAACTAAGGGTGCTGTTCCCAGATCCATCTATTTTGTGTTGGGAAAGAGGTCAGCTGAGAGTCTCTCTTTCTCTCCCTCCCAGGGGATTATGACACATTTCCATATGCTTCAACCTATCTCTGGAGGCTGCCTTGGTCACATTGGACTTGAAGGGCTAGATCTGTTTAGCAGCCAGGACAGAAACTTGAGAGGCGAGGAAGAAAACACTTATGGAAGAAGTGAATCACGTAGAATGTAGTTTCCTTCCATTGCAGTCTTGTTTTATATCCTGCCAAGAATGGACCAACGTTATTATTCCCTTTCCTTTCGGAACCCTCCACCATAGGTTTGCAAAGGTTTGAGAAGTTCTTGGGAATCTGGGAGAGCATGGGGAGGAAGCTCACCATGGCGGTGACCCCATAGAACAGCCTTTTTCAACCTTTGAACCGTGGAGGGGCCCCTGAAATAAATTTCCAAGCTCTGTGAACTCCCGGAAGGGATGTCAGCTGGCCACACCTCCCTGTCAAGCCCCCTGGAAGTGACATGACACCAGAAGTGACATCACCACCTGCACCCTTTGCCCTCCTTCTGTCCCCCTTCCCCTTTACTCCTAGTATGGTGACTCTGCCTCATGTCGTCTTGAAAGAATGGCAGGAGCTGAGAAGACAGCCCAGACCCCCCCCACACACACACAAACATCATGACACAACCAACACTCTCCTCTTTGATTTTTGCACCCATGGCGTATCCACTGAACCATGTGGGCAGGGGCAGCCAGTTACCTTATGGCCATCCATTAGGGAAGGCGGGAAAAGGGCACGGACCCCCTCCAGAGCTCCCTTGGACCCCCAAGAGTTTACACCATCTGGATGGGAATCCCTGCTTTAGAACCTACGCTTGGAAGTTGATTGTTTTTCCTTGTGTGGAAGGAGGACAAGCAGTTTCAGTCCCTGGTATTTCCACTGATGATCAGGTACATGAAGCTGCCTTCTACCCAATCAGAGGTCTTTCACGTTCTGCATCCTGGTCCTTTTCTGTATGCAAAATGGATGATCTTCCCCTTTCATAGGGTTCTCTCAGCCCAACCTCCCTCACAGGGTGTCTGTTGTGGGGAGAGGAAAGGGAAGGTGAGTGGAAGCCGCTTTGAGACTCCTTCGGGTAGAGAAAAGCGGCATATAAGAACCAACTCTTCTTCTTTTTTTGATGTGAGTAGCAGTTGATTGTTACCTAGACATTGTTACGTAGAACATGGGGAACATTTGCCAGGGATAGACTCAGGCTCATATTCATGAGTTCTAAGAGTATGGGGAAGGTAAACAAAATATTTGTCTTTATTTTCAGCAAAGCCCTTTTCAGCCATTAATGAATGAATTAAACACTGCAAACCCCTTTGGAGGGGTAGATGGAATATTATTGTACTAGTAAAAGAGCCCATTGTAACGAAAATACAATGGGCGCTAGAATCTGGGGGATAGGGAGGGACAGGGCAGCGCGGGGCAAGGAAACTCACCTTAGAGAGGGCGGGCGGCGGCGGCGGGGCATCCTCGGCTGCTCGGCGGGCCGTTGGAGGCCATCTTTGAATCCGTCGGGGTGTTCCGAAGGCGCCAAAGGTCGTGTACTTCCGAAGATTTTTAAAGGGGAGTCCCTGCCAGCGGCGCGCAGGCCAGCTGGCGGGGGCTCCCTGCCCGGCGGTCTGACGCGGCGAGAGATGTGAAGCGCCTCTCACCGCGTCAGACAGCCAGGCAGGGAGCCCCCGCCAGCCGGCCTGCACGCGCTGGCAGGGACTCCCTCGGTCGGCGGCTTGACGGGCAGGGCGGTTTGACGGGCAGGGAGCCCCCGGCAGCCGCGCTCCACGCGACTTCCGGGGCTCCCTCGTGGGGTGGCCTGACGCGCCGAGAGGTGCTTTGCGCCTCTCGCCGCGTCAGGCCACCGGGCAGGGAGTCCCCGGCAGCCGCGCTCCGCGCGACTGCCGGGGGCTCCCTCGGGCGGCGGTTGTCTGTCATGAGGAAGGGTCCAATCCGGACCCTTCCTCATCCCGGACACAGCCCGCCCCAGGAGGGCTTACTGTTTTATTTAGTCCGTGGCGCCCGTGGCGCCACGGGCGGTGTACAGATAAGCCAGGGGTAGTCAAACTGCGGCCCTCCAGATGTCCATGGACTACAATTCCCAGAAGCCCCTGCCAGTAAATGCTGGCAGGGGCTTCTGGGAATTGTAGTCCATGGACATCTGGAGGGCCGCAGTTTGACTACCCCTGGTATAAGCAATTATTTTAGGACATTTCACCTTCTCCACCTGTAAAAAAAAAATTTTTTTTTTAAAGATACCGACATGGGTAAGTGGGAATCAGTTCTCGTATAAATCCTTCTGGCACTTTTCTAAAATAGATTTTGCAGACAATCTGGAGAGATGCTTAATTAATGTACATATTTGCAGTGATTTTCCAATCTACATTGGTACATAACTGGTAAAATTTCAGTGAACACTAGGGATATTCAGCTCAAACATGAACCTCCCCCCCCCCACTCCAGATATCAGTAAGCCAAAAAAATATCGGTATCCCTAGTTTCCTGGGGTCTAAATAACAGGTTTTCATTCATATCCAGGTCCTCCTCCCCACCCACCCCCACCCTGCCCAGTATTCAATACCATTATTCCCTGTGGGGAATCTTTCCAGTGGTTTGGAGGGGCTGTTTTTAAAGCCCCTGGCCCAAAAATGGTAACAGAGCTGGTGATGCCTGGTCTTTAAATAAGCTCAACATTTTAAGTGAATTGGACCAAGAAGCCCGTTCTGCAGTCCTCTGAACAAGATTTCCCTAGAAATCTCCAATGATTCCTATGCGAGGGGGCAGGGAATGGATAAAATCTACAATTCTGAGAATACACCCCAGTGTAGAATCTCAGAATCAACCTGAACAGCCCAATAAGAATACTGTTGCAAGTCTAACAAATATAAAATACAAGAATCCAGCCAATGTACACCCTAAGAAATATCAGCATCACTACTTGTTTACAAGCTTCGTCGATGTGAAACTAAGGAAATTTCATCAAAAAGCAAGCCTGACAGGAAGCAAAGAACACAACTTTGCAAAGTCAACAAAAGCAATTTAAAAGGGAATAATCGAATACACATCATTCCAGCAAGCCAGGGAAGCTACAGGCATTTTATTTTTATTTTTTATTTTTTTTTGGGGGGGGGGGGAGAAAGCTAAACAAATAAACAGTCCTGGGAGTCTTCAAAAGCTGGCTCCCAATACTGATTAATTCAGAGAATTCCCAGAATTTTTCAGGACATATATACCCATAACCCAGAAAATCACAGATCAGTTGGGAGACCTGAATGTGTCTGAAGAATGCCGATAAGGTATCTTTTTTCAGATACCTATTTACTTCAATTATACCCACATAAAAAGGTAAAGGTAAAGGCATCCCCTGTGCAAGCACCGAGTCATGTCTGACCCTCTAGCGTTTTCATGGCAGACTCAATACGGGGTGGTTTGCCAGGGCCTTCCCCAGTCATTTCCATTTACCCCCTAGCAAGCTGGGTACTCATTTTACCGACCTCGGAAGGATGGAAGGCTGAGTCAACCTTGAGCCAGCTGCTGGAATTGAGCTCCCAGCCTCATGGGCAGAGCTTTCAGACTGCATGTCTGCTGCCTTACCACTCTGCACACAAGAGGCTCATTCTATACCCACATGCACATCCCTATATGTACACTGTACATATGCAAGTTTTAACACAAATTCTCACAGGTTATTCATCTCTCATAAAGTTCTGCAAGTTCTCTCCACTGAAAGTTATGACCGCCCCAAAAAAAGTCCTTAGGACATAGCAAATAGAGAGATAGTTGTGATTATATGTTTTACCTATTTTACAAAACAGTCAGCAATGTGTGTTTTTAAAAACTTTTTTATTATACACATACAGAAGCAAAAACCGCCCCGGAAGAACACAACACATCACATAACATATAGAAATAAACCATCATAAAACAGTATTGTTCTGACCAGTAAGGAAGGACACAGAACCATAGAAATGTATAAGACAAGACCTAATGAAAAACAAGAGGATCAGCCGGAGGTGGGGGTGGGGGTAGCATTCATCCAAGTCGGCATTCTTTCTTCACAAAATTATGGAATCCAGTTCTAAACAAGCCTGTGCATCACTTTAATCCAATATCAAACAAAATTTCAAAATAGATACAAATGCCTCCACCTGATTATGTATTTCTAGAAATTTCTACAGGTATGTTTGCAACAATCAATTAAAATCCCAACATTTAAAAATGTTTAATTTACATTTAAAATAACCTAAAAATTCAAGGATTCAGTGCTGTTTCCCTGTTCGGAGAGAGAGGAAAATCCCATTAAAACACACACACACACACACACACACAAAGTGCTTTGTTAATACCTTGAGTGAATGCTTGGTTCTCCGGGCATTCTTTGTTTGTTCAGTTTTTAGTAGGGAGGCCCACTCATTCATGGTTAAAAACATTCTTAAATGAAATATGTTCCGGAAATTCCTTCAGCCGTTATGTGGTGGGCGCCACTTCCTGCAGCCGCCATTTTGTGTCTGCACCCACCACCCTATGCCAATCTTGGGGCAGTGATTAGAAGCGACGGTTTATGATCTGGAAAACCGGGTTTCATCCTCCACTCTTCAAAATCCTCCACTCTTCAGCTGTTCTCACAGATCAGTTCTGTCAGAGCTCTCTCAGTCGCACCTACATCTCAGAGTGTCCATTGTGGGGAGAGGAAGGGAAGGCGATTGTAAGCTGCTTTGAGACTCCTTTGGGTAATAAAAAGCGGGGTATAAAAACCAACTTCTCTTCTTCCTCTTCAAAATTCCATTGGTTCCAAAAGACTTCAAAAGTCTGGGGGCTCTCCCTGCAGTGGCCAGCCAGTAGAGACATGCACAGCCATCAAGGAATAAATGCATTAAGTCCTTGGGTCCATCTGGCAGTTTAGACCCAGATAAAGATAATGACACGTACATATGATTTATACAGGAAATAAATGTGATAATCTCCTCTTTGGAGTCCCTATTTCCAAGGTTCTTTTCTTGTAAATGAAAATTGATTGCATTTGTATTTTTTCCTGCCGTTCCATGCTTGGATTATGCCCAGCAGCTGAAACCTAATACAGGTTTTTTTTGGGTTGTTGGGGTTTTTTTGTTCTTCCTTGGCGCAGCGACTCCTTCGCAATTTGGCACTTGGGCTTCCTATGCAGATTCGGTTGCATTTTATTGGTCCAGGTGTCCTCTTGTTTGCCTGCCTCGTTGTGTCTTTAAAAAGAGAACTCTCCTTGCTAATATCACAGCTCACTTTGAACGGCCATATGGTGTGCGATGCTTCCCCTTCAATCAGGCGCAATCGCATTTGCATATGCGCTCTGATCAGGCACCGAGGGCAGAATTAGTCGCATTGTAAAAGGACCTTGTTTTCTCTCTGCTGCCTTTGCGAACAGGCACAGCCAATATTGGAGCCATGTGGCAATTTTGTACCTTGGGCAGGCCTAGGTAGGTGTGATTTCATCTCGGCAGATGTATCACTTTTGGCAAAAGAGGATGAGGTTTAGCAGGGCTTCAGGTAAGATTGTCTTGCTCTTAAAACATGTTCAAAATATATTCAATATGTTGGTTCTTATAAAGAAGAAGAGTTGGTTCTTATATGCCGCTTTTCTCTCCCCGAAGGAATCTCAAAGCAGCTTACATTCGCCTTCCCTTTCCTCTCCCCACAATAGACACCCTGTGAGGTAGGTGAGGCTGAGAGAGCTCTGACAGAACGGGCCTTCTTAGGAACGGGCCTTGAAGCTAGTAAATAAATAAAAGATAGTTGGGAACCTAGAGCCCCTCCCCTTCCCATCCTCTCCAGGCCCATCAGCCATTTTGGGAGGGGGTGGGTGGGTCGACATGACTATATATATAGTCATGTCGACTATATATCACCCGACAGATGCTGAACAAATTTAAAAGTATATATTAAAAATGAATTAACTCCCACTCATTCAGAAAACTTTTCCAGGGCTGTCAAGAAACCCCAGGGTTTCTTCGTTGAGAAAGCCTGATACATGATAATGTGTATGAAACTAGACATCCCAACCATATTCTGCTACTTTGGGGATATCTCAAAGGCTGAAGAATATCTCAGGGGTTTTTCAATGGTGAAAAAGTTGAGAAAGGTTGACCTAGGAGCTGGTCTTCCAGTTCTCTTCCTCCGGTGGGGGGTGTTGTTAGATGCGAAGTCGTGTCCAACCCATTGCGACCCCATGGACAATGATCCTCCAGGCCTTCCTGTCCTCTACCAGTCCCCGGAGTCCATTTAAGTTTGCACCTACTGCTTCAGTGACTCCATCCAGCCACCTCATTCTCTGTCGTCCCCTTCTTATTTTGCCCTCAATCGCTCCCAGCATTAGGCTCTTCTCCAGGGAGTCCTTCCTTCTCATGAGGTGGCCAAAGTATTTGAGTTTCATCTTCAGGATCTGGCCTTCTAAGGAGCAGGCAGGGCTGATCTCCTCTAGGACTGACCGGTTTGAGGCGAGCCTTATTGGCGGATGCCATTTTGCCTCGTTGAGATTTTGACCGGTTCCAATTGTGCTGTAATCACGTTGCTCACATTTCAGCACGCCGTTCATTTTTCAATATCCGAAGAAAGGGACTGAAACAAATTCCTAACCGGTATTCTTGCAATTCAGCTACACGTTGAGCAACTGAGTTATTCATTTCCAAACTGGACGTGAATTCAAAGATGATGCGAAGATGTACTTCAGTCAGTTTTGAGATTAATCTTTAGAATACTTTATGGCGCGGCCCATTCCATGCGCAGTTTTGTGCCTGGTATTTAGTCCCCCTGGCAGTCGCCGCGTTGAGGCCAGGGAAAAACCAGCCTGTTTAGGTACCAATTCCCAACGACTTCCAAGCCCTCCTGAGCAAGCCTGAATGCCGGGAACTGTGTGGGCCTTTTATTTTCCCCTTACAGCGTGACTATTTATGCAGTAATAATAATGACTATTAACCTGTGTTATTTTTTTGATGGCCCCGTGAGCTTTAATAAAATACTGGGTGTAATTTGCGTTGATATTTTTATGCCACCGTAATGAATTTGTTTGTTATTCATTGTAGCACAGCTCTCAGAACATAAATCAATTTTGCTTAGTATGCAGCTCAGATAACCTGCGTGTATTTCTAGAGGGTTTCCGGGGTGAGGGGAGAGCCACATACACTGAGTGAGTGCAAAGGCGGTCTGGGATTTCTTAAAGATGCAACTCGTAAATAAGTGCGCTATCGTTCTATTGATCTGGTGGGTTCGTTTGGGTGGCTTCTGGAGAGATGAAGCGAGCGTTGTAGGGAAGAGTTAAAAGCTGAGGCCTGTTGTACCTTTGTTATAGCTAGGCTAGAAAAATGGACACAACACAAGAACCTGTTGTGCTCTGAAGCAGAACACTGGGCTACCATGATCAACATTGACTACTATGAAGGGCAGCCACTTTGAGAAGCTTCAGGTCAAAGTCTTTCCCATCACCTCCTAAAATCATGGTATCATAGAATCAGAGTTGGAAGGGGCCTCCTGGGTCATCTAGTCCAACCCCCTGCACTATTCAGGACACTCACAACCATCTTGCTCATCCACTGTCATCTGCTACCCCCTTGAACCTTCACAGAATCAGCCTCTCTGTCAGATGGCTCTCCAGCCTCTGTTTAAAAATTTCCAAAGATGAAGAACTCACCACCTCCTGAGGAAGCCTGTTCCACTGAGAAACTGCTCTAACTGTCAGGAACTTCTTCCAGATGTTTAGATGGAATTTTGAATTAATTCCATCCCATTGGTTCTGGGCAACAGAAAACAACTCTGCTCCATCTTCTATATCAGTGGTCCCCAACCCGCGGGCTGCGGCCTGGTGCCGGGCCGTGAAGGCCTTGGTGCCAGGCCGCGGCTCCCTCTCCCTGCCCCCCCCCCGCAGTAAAAAAACTGCCCAGGCAACAAGCTTGCGGCCTGGGAAGCTTCTTACTGCGGGAGGGGGGGAGAGGGAATCAGGGCCACGCCCGCGCATTGCGCATGCGCTCATGCGCGGCCCGGCCATGCATACGCAATGCGTGGGCTCGGGTGCGCATGCACAATGCGTGGGCTCGGGCGCGCATGCGCAATGCGTGGGTGCGCATGTGCAATGCGCAGGCGGGCAGTTGCCCTGCCGGTCCCCAGCCTCAAAAAGGTTGGGGACCACTGTTCTATATGACAGCCCTTCAAGTAATTGAAGATGATTATCACCTCTTAGTAGTCTCCTCTCCAGACTAAACAGACCAAGCTCCCCCAACCTTTCTTCATACATCTTGGTCTCCAAACCCCTCACCATTTTGTTGCCCTCCCTTGGACATGCTCCAGCTTGTCTATATCCCTCTTCAACTGTGGTGCCCAAAACTGAACACAGGACTCCAAGTGAGGCCGAACCAGAGCAGAGTACAGCGGTCCCATCACCTCCCGTGATCTGGATATGATACTCCGTTCAATACAGCCCAAAATCCCATTTGCCTTTTTAGCCACCGAGTTACACTCCTGACACATGTCATCCTAATTCATCTTTTTTAGCGGGTGATGCAGGGGATTGAACTCTGGACCTTCTTCATCCAAAAGAGATGCTCTGGAAATGAGCCAAGACCCACCTGACCCCCTTCCCCAAACAAAACTAAGTTTGACTCACCTCAAAGCTACACCGCCAAGAACCAGTCGTTTTCTTGAACTCGTTTTTTACGAGTGGACACAAATGAGCCTTTTCTCCGAATGCGGAAGAGACTTGAAACAGGGAAGAGCATATGTTCCCATTCCCCCTTTATTAGCAGTGTTATTTCCACATGCAACAAACGCTGATCTGTTGTGACAATTAGGGACTGCATCAGAAATTGTAGTCTTTTCCGACACTAACGCCTTTTTGCTGGAAATACAGTTTTGGCCGTCTTGGCACATGAGCCACACTATTAAAGGGATTTTTAAGAATCGCATTGACTGCTAGGAGTTTACAAAGAAAAAATGTATATAAGAGATCCGTGATGCGCTCAGCTCGGAGGCATTAGCACTGACAAGCACGGCCTGAACTGAAAATCCTGTTACTGGTGAGCATAATCTCGTAGACCTTTATGATCTTCCTGGGCAGAAGTCTTCATGTTCACAGCCAAAGCTCAACAAATTCTAGCTTGGCTGGATGGACCCACAAGTGAAACAGCAATGTTGCAATCCAATTCTCCTGTTCCATCAGCCGGGCCTCTCTAAGTCTTTCCCTTTGGAAGTCGATTCCCGTGTCTGGGCTTGATAGGGGTTAACATTTAATCCGGGAGAAAGAGAGTCTCAGGCAAGTAATTCAGCACCCAGAAATGCCGGATTCCGTTCCTCACGTAAATGGGGGATGTTCATCAGATCTACATGCTTTGCTTTGCGGGACTTACTTTGAAAGTTTTAATATCTCTGTTTAATGGTCTCATATTTTATATTTCTGTCTAATGGTGCAGAGGTTTGTGACCATCCTGCTGCCAATCCTCCGATTTCTGTGGCTTGAGCGGGCATGGCCGATGCGTCTGGCATATCTCGTCAGCTGTTAGGAGCTGGAAAATTTCTCTTAAAAAAAAAAGGAAATCAAAGGGTTCTGAGAGTTGACTTTCTCAGAAACTGTGTTCTCCAGTCAATTCTGATTTTGAGAGAAGCTCAGCACAGAACAAGGTTTCCATGCCACATTGATGTTCTTGAAGGACGCATCTTTTCCCATCCAGACTTGGCCAGATAACTTTAAGTGTGCCACAGGTAGCATTCAAAGGATGAGCCAGTGCCATCTAGTGTGTGGTACAGTACATATCTGACATGCCCCTTTCTCAGTGTGTGGGTTTGCCTCTAGGCTCTTCTAAGCTAGGAGGTATTCTGCACGGAGACAAATAAAGCAGTTTAAAGAACAACCAGTTTAGACCGCTTTATTATATTACAATTGTTGTTCTGCATTCAATATAGTCTGTTGAAAAACTACGTTGCAATGCTCTCTGCATGAAACAATTCATAGCCCTGCCCCCTGTAGTTTTGCTAACTCCGCTTTGTTCTCTAATGCAGTCACTAATCTGCATAACTAAGGAGTTTCTCTGCATGACTAATAGTCTATTTCAGCTAGGCAGGAGAGAAATGAATCAGTGAAAAGCATCTTTCAGAAACAACGCTTAAAAGACGCTTAAAGCACCGAAGAGGCAGTTCACCATGCAGAGCAAAATCAGTTTTGCGGAGTAAATTCACTCTTCTGTGCAGAGATCAGAAAAACAATGATGTATTTAGTATTCAGAAAAACAATGATGAGTTTTCATCAGCTTATCCATCATGCAGAAGAGGCACAGAACAGTTGAGGCCTGCAGAAGTGGAGGCCTGACTCTGCACCTTGGCGGGATGTGCCGTAAATGCCGGTGGCTTTTGTCATGCGTAGAATTGGTACTGCAGGCTTCGCTCTGTTGGTTTACAGGTGACAGACATTCCATGAGACACGTGAGAATACACTCAGGCACAGAAAGGGCTTCTACAAGGGTGGCATATTGAAGAATAAATATTTGAATCAGGGGGGCTCCAAGAGATATATTTGGATACTTCTCATTAGTGTGGGAGCCTCTCCATTAATATTGTTTACTTCCTTATAGTCCCCGTTGCATCACATGAGTGCATTTAAATGTTAGACTACTGAAGAAGACCCCAAAGGGGGATTGAAACACATGTGGTTTTCTGGTGTCTTGTCATTTATCCATGTGTCAAAATGTTTTGGATATGTACAATGCAGCATGATACATGTTGATGTTTTTACGTTTTATTTCATATTTATTTGTTTGTTTGTTTGTTTATTTGTATACCGCCACTCTTCGCATGGACTCACAGCGGTTCATTACAATAAAAAACATTAAAACCCAATAAAACTCATAAAACATCCCTTCCAACAAATGGCAGCAGGCAATAAAATAGAGACCCTTCTTATTACTACAAATCCCGCTCCTTCCCCATTCAGCCAAAGTCCAAGTTACCGCCCATTTAGGATGAGCTGCCATGCAGATTGCACTTTAGGGGGGGTTGCCGGGTTGGCCACTGTGGCGGCCGCCGCAGTGATAGCAGGTGGTGGGTGGCAGCGGGCGGCAGGCAGCAGGCGGTGGTGGCAGTGGAGCCATGGCTTCCATGCCATCTCCAGATTGTTGTTCACCCGCAGCGCCAAAGCCTTTCCTGCACCCCTCTCCCCTCCCCGCCCCGAGGTCCTGGCATGGCACTACGAAAGGCCCATCTCCAACATGGTGGCCCTGCTCCTTTCCCTGCGGCAAAGCCGCTTCCCCGACCCCCTCACCTCTGAGTCTGGAACGGGCCAAGGGGCCAATCAGGAGCTGCAAACTGTGCGACTCCGGATTGGCCCTTTGGCCCTGGAGCGACACTCGGAGGGGCCAATTAGGAGCCGCTTTGCGGCTCCCGATTGACCCCTTTGAGTTTTTATCCTGGACTTGCCCCGCCCCTTTCCCCTCCCACAATGCCCTTACTCAATTATTTTTATCGCTCATTTTACAGATAGACCACTCTCCTCGAAGGCTCAGGGCAGTTCACATAAAACAGAACAATACAGATAACTTAGATTAACAATAACGAATGAAGTGAAACAACAAGCAATGTGGAATGGTAGACAAATGTGGGAAACATAAAATTAAATTAAACATTAAATTAACTCATACTGATAGCCCAGTGGGTTGGGCAGAGTTATGGTGGGTGCCATAGGAGGGAGGCCTGCTAGTTGTGCACTGCATAGTGTCCATGCTCTTGCTGCTGTGTGTAATGTTTTAATAAGTAAATAAGCAAGGATACTTTGCTGAATTGGGCCAAGAATGTCGACATCCAAAGCGGCCTCATTTCTCTCTCTCCCTGGAAGAACCGTATCAGTCCCAGGCCCCACCGATGTCTGTCTCAGACCCCACAGACCATCTTCGCTAACTGACTTGCCAGCTCAGCAGATTCTTTCATTCTTGCTATTGGCATTTCTCCCCTGCTCCCCCCTCTCCCCCCTAAAGAAGGAGAAGAAACCAAAAGAAAGAGCCGTAAATTATGCGCCGGCACAAAAAAGGGAGTCCTCTGGAGTTTTAAAACAGTAAAATATGGGAGATCCATTAAGTGAAAATTGCAGATGTGACACAATTAGTAAAAAAAAAAGTCATTAAAGAAATTAGTAATGCTAAAAACAAATATGCCTTGTGTTAATACGACCATATGCCTGGGACCAGCCTATTAACAGAAGGACAGTCCATGGGAACTGTTAAAAAAAAAATCCCCATACATTACTAAACTACTAGTGTGGAAAAAACAAAACCTTCTTCCTGTGATTATCATCAGTGAGATGGCTTTCTTCCATGGTTCCGTTATCCCCTGGTGGGGCGATGAGTCCGGGTAGAATGTGTTCAAACAAATCAACTTCATGCTTGAGGCTCCACCCAAAGGACAACGGTGTCATTATCCATGTCTTTGGGGGAACCAACGAGGTGCGTTGAGCACCAAGCCCAATGTTTATTCCTGTTTCCCTGACATGACACCACCGGGATGCTCCACAAGCAGGGAATCCCTCTCACCTTTTGGTCCTCCAAAAGGCTGTCCTTTGGAACTCTCCTTGCAGGGGGTCCTGAAGCAGCGATAGACAAGGATGCAACTGTTGGGACACAGCGACCCAAGGAAAGAATCGACCTGGGCTTGCAAGGAAGCCTGTTAAGGACATCACACGGCATAGAGTTGTCTGCTCCAAGCTGGGAAAGACCTGGAGATTTGGGGGATGCAGCCAAGGAGGGTTGGGTTTAGTGGTTGAAGTGAGTGACTCAGCAGGCCTGGACATTGTGAGGAACCACATCACTTTAAGGTGATGTTCATGGACTGCAATTCCCATGAGCCCCTGCCAGCCAATGCTGACAGGGGCTCATGGGGATTGTAGTCCATGAACATCTGGAGGGCCGCAGTTGCCCACCCCTGCTCTAAGGGTAAGTAGGGGTATGTAGGGGATGATGCTCTTTGTCTTACTGGGGAGCCGCCCTCTGCTGGCTGCATGTGGATGAGCAGGGAGTCAAACCCAGGACACCAGATTTAAAGCCACCACTCTTAACCACTACAACAGTTGGTGACTGGAGAAGATCTTCTGGGAGTACAATTGATATCCAGGTGGCAGAGAAGAGTTCACTTGGAGAAAATGGCTGCCTCGGAAGGTGGCTTCCCTCCCCTCCCCAAATCCTGCCCTCCTCAGGTCTCCTCTTTTGGGCCTAGATCATGGTGGCCTCTTGGACATGTCTCTGTCATGCTTCTCTGTCAGGTGTGGCCACAAGGGCCCCTCTGATCTCCGTGGACAGGCGTGCTGATGGTCCGGAGTCCGTCAGTTCAGCAAACCCAATGCCGAATCAATCTGCATTTCCTTGTTCTCCCATCGAGTGCTTCAAGCCAAGGGTGCATGAATATGTCATGCGGTCCGCCATGTCCAAAGCCTAGCAGTGCATTATGGCCATGAGCTGCGGAGACATTTATTCCAAGGCAAATGCAGGGAGTGATTTAGGAATGCCAATAACAATAATGCAATTACAGTGGCAAAACATCTCCGTTGACCAAACCAATCGCTCCTGAAACGCACCTGCAGTATTTCTTGAGCACATTTTTAATTAAGTATATATTCAGCATATTTAGCGGGAGACTCAATTAAGCACGGGGAGCATCCTGGGATGATCTACAGCGATCGCCTGCTCAGAGCCCCGCGTTCCAATGCAGCAGCGACCGCGTTTTGGAGCAGCTACCGAGGTGCTCCCAAGTCTGGGGCCGTTTTGGCAAATGGTGCTTTCCGTTTCCATAAGGATGATGATCATTTCGGCTACAGTTGCCCGAGAGCCGGTCTTCATAAAGGCAAGCTGCAGAGAGCTTTCTGACATCCTTCCCGACACCCGGCTTCTTTCCCTGTTTCCCCCTTTATTGATGACGTACCCGTCTCCGTCTTCTCCATCTCTCTTATGCACACAAACACAGGCCCGCGCTAATGACCGTGTTAGGGGTTTTTGATGTATGTAGAAAGAGACCCCCGCGCAGTATTTACAGCTCTGTTTTAGTCTCTGGTTTATAGATCAAGGTGTCATCATTCCTCCCAGCCAAGCAGCCGAACACGTAGTGGGAAAGTGACAGTGAGAGGAGGAGGTTACAACTTCCCCACCAGTAAATCATGATGCTGCAGAGAAATGGGATGAAGCCAACGACTGCGGGAGGGGGGGGGGGTGTCGGCAGCAGGCCATTTGGACCTGTGGCATAATGCCAGATTAATGACTAGGATAATGGCCTCGGGTCCCAGGAGGTACACAAATGCTCAGCTTGGGAATTCTCCAGGCCGTTGCCAGATAGATGACAACAGCCTAGAATCCTAGGGGGGTAAAACAGGAGAAACTACAGGTAGAACACAATCTACAGGTCAAATTTAGGAACACGTAACACCCCCTCCATAGTAGCAGAGGCTTGGAATGAGGGATGCTAGGTCGAAATCCCATCTTTTGCCAGGGCCTTCAAGCGGGACCTGGAGAACCCCCAAAATGACAGCTCCTCTCCAGACTACAAAGATCAGTTTCCCTGGAGGAAATGGATGCTTTGGAAGGTGGATTCTCTGTCAGGGTTGGCCAAACTGTGGCTCTACAGAGTTCCATGGACTACAATTCCCATGAGCCCCCAGTTTGGCCACTCTTGTTGTATGTCATTCATCCACTGAAGTTCCTGTTCCTCCCCAGGCTTCATGCCCCAATCTTCCCAACCTGCATCTGGCAACATTCTCCCTCCTCTACCACCAGTGGCTTGGGGGGGGGAGGGGGGCTACCACAGTCTCCCGGGGTGGCTAAGGGTGACCTACGACAGGCTCCCTGGGGTGCCTTGTATAGCATTTTGGGAACTGTTGTAAACAGTGATTGATGAGATGATGTTAATTTCTATGTTTTGTGTTGAGTTGAAGACAAGAACATGTTGTGTCAGCCCAGGGATCCATCTTGCCCGCCATCTTGTCTCTTCCAAATGATGCTAAAGAATCCCATAAACAAGATGCCCCCCCCATGCTGTTGGCCTTCTGGTTACTAATAACTGTTGCTGTTAGGTTATTATGGGTGATTTTAATATTTTAGACCACTATATATTAGAATGTTGTGTTTTTAACCCATTGTATATTTGAATGTTGTGAGCTGCCACGAGCCACTGACCCCAAGAATGGCACCATTAAATAAAGAATGAAATAAAAATAAATGATGCAACACGTATTGCACCTGAAGAGGGACAATCCAGCTACCCATCTTAGATTTGTCCTCATAAGGATTCCTTTTCATCACTGGCTGAATGGCTCCCATTGCAGAGAGCCTGTCCTGGCAAAGGATTTAGGTGGGTTGTGGAGATTTCTGGCATTAGAAGCGACCTCCAGGTGACAGAGGCCAGTCTCCATGGAGAAAATGGCGGCTTTGGAGGATGGAGTCTGTGGCAGACCATCCCACTGAGGAAAAAGCCCCTTCCCAGGCAGTCTCTGCCCCCAAATCTCCAGGTGTTTCCCAACACAGAGTCGCCATGTTTCTTCCTTGAAGAAACAGTGACCTCTTGGGAAATCTGCTGGAGGGAGAATGATGCCCCCAGTCCAAAAAAAGGTCCCGCTGCTACATAAGCATCATGGCAGTACTTCACGGTACAAATTTCACACAAGGAGAATCCTAGCCAGGGACCAGAGGGAGCTGCAAAATGGAGATCAGCTCACATCACCATGGTAGTTGGTAAATTCAGCAGATCAACCTTGGACTCTCTTGACCAGGTTTTCTCAGTCAGGAGTTTGGGAAACCCTGGGGTTTCTTGACAGCCCTGGGAGGGTTTCCTGAATAAGTGGGAGTTAGTTAATCTTTTATATATATTTTTTTAATTTCTTAAATATTTATCCGGTGATATGACCATGTGTGGTGATGTTAACATGCCCCCTCCCTCCCAAAATGGCCAGTGATGGGTCTGGAGGGGGTGGAAATGGGAGGGGTCCCTAGTGGGCATGTCCACAGCTCTGCTTCCCAGTCGTATTTTGCATGATCCTGCCATTTCTGGGGTTTCTCGAAATCTGAAGGATGTTTCAGGGGATTCTGAACAGTCAAAAAAAGTTGAGAAAGGCTGGTTTAAGTAGTTGGCCCGTGATCCCAATGTCCCAATCATTCTTCCCTTTCCTGTTTAATGGCATTGCTTATTAATTAGCACAAGTGATGTGATGATGTGAGTGGGCCTTATGCAGGATGTTGCCAAAAGTGTGCCAGGGGGTTCTGAAAGATGCAGTCACCAGCTGACAGAATGCCTCCTTTGTAATTTATTTTCTGCAATAGCAAGAATGACAAGTGCAAACCTTTTTGTATTGTTTATGAGTGCAAGCATCATGCATGCACACTCATCCATCCATCCCTAAAAATTAAAATATTAACAGTGCCATGGTAGACAGAGTTACATCCTTCTGTTTGGATGCCAGCCTCCTGGTAGGACCTGGGGAATCTCCAGACCATGGAGATCAGTTCCCCTGAAGAAAAAAAATATGTTTTGGAGGATAACCTCTGTGACCTGGTACCCAGGTCCCTGTCGTCCCCAGGCTCCTTCCCAAAATCTCCAAGAGTTTCTCCGTTTCCCTAACTTCCTATACCCCACTGGTGAACAGGGAGCACCCTGTCCTTCTAGCATGGTGGTAGTGGTCAGATTGTTGGACTAGGATCCAAAAGACTGAGAACCTGCTGTGGAAGCTTGCTGGGGGACCCTGGGCTAATCACATACTCTCAGCTATCCTACCTCACAGGATTGTTGTAAAAATAGAGGAGAGGAAAATGGCTCTGGCTGCTTTGGGTTCATGTTGTGGAGAAAAGCAATTAGACAAACAAGTCCATCGAATTCCTGGTGTTAAGATTGATGTTGGATTTCCTACTTGGACGATTTCCATATTGGATTGTTGGCAGGTCCCTCTTGGCAGCCGGCAAGGAATGGAAGGTCGGCTTGCCAGTACTATACCACATTTCAATGACATGCCCATGTGACTTCCAACATGACCCAAAATTGATGTAGGCATTTTGGGGACATCAGGGTGATGTATTGGTTTTTGGCCAAAATCTCTATGTTAAAATTAGATTCTACCATAGAGATTTTGTCCCCAAATCAGCTGATTGCCCTAACTTCCCTGACAAGCCTGCACCACTTCCAAGTCATGTTGAAGTCGCATAGGTATGTTCCCCCCTTTTTGGGGGCGGGTACCTCTAGCAGTCAGCTGATCAGCAGCAGAGAGGTAGGGTCCTGCAGCTCAGGATCTCTGCCCCCACCGGGAGAAGTGGCACCCCTAACTATGACTTCTTCAGAATTTCTCAGCACAGGCAGAGCCCCTGCAAGTGAGCCAAACCTTACCACTATGCAGACTCATCTTCCAACAAGAAAAGGTGTCTGACTATTGAAACCAGATAGGAAACATGATGTCATGGAAGGCAAGAATGAGATGTTGGAGAAGTTAGGAGATGTGGAACAACCCCTAAACCCAGCAGTCCCAAACCCAAGAAACCTCTTCCTACTCTGCTAATGTCTAGTTAGCAGATCAGAACATCTCCTCAAGAGAGAAATGTTAGTCATGGGGGAGATGGAGCAGCAGTGATTCTGGGGAACAATCCTGGACTTTTGCCCAGTGCCTCAGAATCACTGAGACCACCCTATTTTTGATGTTTTGGTTAGTCAGCACTGGAGAGAACTGTTTTCCTGTGTTCTGATAAAGATAAAATAAAACAATTAGATAAAAATGCATCTAACCAGTTTGCATTCTTTGCAATTTTATCCAAGAACATTCCAGCAAGCTGTGTCTAAAAACATAGTACCCTTTTTCAGTGTAAGCAATACCTTAAGACAGTTGTCCCCAACGTGGTACCCAGGAGGACCATGGTGCCCCCTGACGCCCTTTCCGATGCCTGCAAAGTGTTTTTAGGATTTGGGTGAAGCCAGACAGAGCTTTTGACTTTCAAGGCTTCTGAATGATTTGATTGACGGTGCTGCTTCTTTAAAAAATGTCACTTTTATTTATTTTTTATTTATAATTTAATTTATAGCCCACCACTCCCATACAAGACAGCTCGTGGCGGGTAACAGACATAAACCCCACAATAAAACCATAAAAACAATAAAACAGTAAAAACCAATTACATGAACCCTTGGATACCCCAGGGGGAAAGTGAACTAACTCCATGATAGAACCTGAATGTTGTGAAAACGGTGCAGATGGGGAGGGGAGGGGAGTCAAATGCATCCAAGCAGAAAGCAGCATTGGATGTGGAACTTTGATTTTAAGCCTTGCGGAACAGACTGCTAAACCTCAGGAAAACCCAGTACAAAATTGGCCCTGGTCTCTACACATCCAGTGATGCAGTGGCGACACAACAGGAAACAGTTGAAGGCATCCACTGGAACGGTAATGTTGGGACCAAAGGGGGTCTTCAGTTTGCCATGTAGTTCTACTCTGGATGGGGGTCTGAGCCAGGATTCCCCTTGCTAATACTTATTTATTATTGAGTGGTTTATCATTTGGTATGTGTAGGGGAGCCCAGAGATTCAAGGATTGTCTGGCAGCCAGGCAAAAGAGGTTCAGAGGTGGTTTGCCATTTCCTGACTCCATGTTATGACCCCTAGTGTCCCTTGGAGGAACTACCACCCAAATACTTGGAGGCCTCCCATCCAAATACTAGTCTGAGATCTGACGGCATCAGGTCTGCCTGGGCTATTTTGCTAGTAATTGGCTTGTAGATTTCTGTCCTTCATTCTCGCCAATGGACAGTTTGGTGGAGGGGGCAGGTGGGTGGGGAGTGTTATTGGGATTTATGAAATGCAGGCTGTTGGTTTGCGCTCCTCGCCTTCCTCTCTTCCCTCGCTTGATGGCTCCAAATTAATTTCCCCGCAGTCATGCCAGAGGCAGTTAATGAGTCATTTGCTTGGAAGGGATTCAGGCCGATCGTGGGGGGGGGGGGAGGCGATGATTGCCCTCGCTGCAAAATGCGTAAAATATAGAGAATATAATCGCAAAGTAATAATACCAACATTTACTGTACAATTAAACCTGCGCAAAAATAACCAACAGAATGATTGAGCTTGCTGGGTAAAAATCATTGTGACGGAAAGAGAAATACAATTGTCCCAGAAAACTGAGTGCACCCTCCATCCACACATTTGTGTGGTTTATTTAAAACATCCTGTCTGATTCCAGAGTGAATAGAAGAAGAAGAAGAAGAAGAAGAAGAAGAAGAAGAAGAAGAAGAAGAAGAAGAAGAAGAAGAAGAAGAAGAAGAGTTGGTTCTTATATGCCACTTTTCTGTACCCGAAGGAGTGTCAAAGAGGCTTACATTCGCCTTCCCTTTCCTCTCCCCACAGCAGACACCCTGTGAGGGTGGGGCTCATGGGAATTGTAGTCCATGGATATCTGGATATCTGGAGAGCCACAGTTTGGCTCCTACATGTTTCCAATGCTCCTACCTCTTCAAACTGGGGGAACATCTAGTACTGTGGATGACCCGAAGTTTAGGAGGTTTTCAGGACCATCATCTTGTATCTGGCATCTGGAGGCAATCAGGGAAGAAATGTACTCAAAGGAGTAGAAAGTCTCCAACAGGAGACTGGGTTAGTCGATCGGAAACATACCAGGAAGTTCCCGATCGAAATATGCTAACGACGTATCTCTCCTGGTGCCCCCTGTGGGGCACCAGGAGAGCCTTCATATGCTGTTGAATGATGAACACTACCTTGCATCTTCCAACATGTATTACGTTAACCAGCTAAATCTAAACTCCTCTCCCTTAGACTGGTGGGAAACTGATCCTCAGATGGGACATTACCCATTGGCCTGGCAACTGTTGCATTAGAACTGTATGAGACCCTCCTAATGATTTCCTTGCATATTTCCTCTTTGCTAAAAAGTGAAATAGTATGTTTCGGACACTCACCTGCAAAAGGTTTCCTCAAGGGCAGTTGTTTTTTTTTAAATGGTGCATTAGTTCAGACTGAAGTATCATTGCACACTGGATTCACTGAATTTTGCTTTCCTACAGAAAGGAACCCCCTTCAAGGATCGCTGCCTTGTTGTGGCAAGGGGGCTTGCGTAGTTCAGTGAAGCTATGAGCTATGCCGTGCAGGGCCACCCAAGACGGACAGGTCATAGCTGAGAGCTCTGACAAAAGGTGATCCACTGGAGAAGGCAATGGCAAACCACTCCAGTATCTTTGCCATGAAAACTCTATGGACAGTTCCAATAGGCATAACGATATGACGCTGGAAGATGAGCCCCTCAGGTCGGAAGGTGTCCAATATGCTACTGGGGATGAGCAGACGGCTAGTACGAGTAGCGCCAGAATGAATGAAGCGGCTGGGCCAAAGCCGAAAGGACGCTCAGTTGTGGAAGTAACTGGTGGCGAAAAGACAGTCCGATGCTGTAAAGATTTTTATTCCATAGGAACCTGGAACGTCAGATCCATGAATCAAGGCAAGCTGGACGTGGTTAAACAAGAAATGAGAAGACTGAACATCGATATTTTAGGAATCAGTGAACTAAAATGGACAGGAATGGGTGAATTTAATTCAGATGACCATCAGGTATACTACTGTGGACAAGAATCTCGCAGAAGAAATGGAGTAGCATTCATAATCAATAAGAGAGTAGGAAAAGCAGTCTTGGGATACAATCCCCAAAATGACAGAATGATCTCAGTTCGAATCCAAGGCAAACCATTCAACATCACAGTGATCCAGGTCTACGCCCCAACCACTGCTGCTGAAGAGGATGAAGTTGATCAGTTCTATGAAGCCCTACAACACCTTCTAGAAGCAATGCCCAAAAATGATGTGCTTATCATCATGGGGGATTGGAATGCTAAAGTAGGAAGCCAAAAGATAACCGGGATAACAGGCAAGTTTGGCCTTGGAGTACAAAATGAAGCAGGGCACAGGCTGGTAGAATTTTGTCAAGAGAATACAATGGTCATAGCAAACACTCTTTTCCAGCAACCCAAGAGACGACTCTACACATGGACATCACCAGACGGTCAACACAGAAATCAGATTGACTATGTGCTCTGCAGCCAAAGATGGAAAAGTTCTATCCAGTCAATAAAAACAAGACCAGGAACTGATTGTGGTTCAGATCATGAGCATCTTGTTGCAAAATTTAGGCTTAAATTGAAGAAAGTAGGGAAAAGCACTAGGCCACTCAGGTATGAACTAAATCATATCCCTGACGAATACACAGTGGAGGTGACAAATAGATTTAAGGAATTAGATCTGATAGACAGAGTGCCTGAAGAACTATGGACGGAGGTTCGCAACATTGTACAAGAGGTAGCAACTAAAACCATCCCAAAGAAAAAGAAATGCAAGAAATCAAAATGGCTGTCTGAGGAAGCTTTACAAATAGCTAAGGAGAGAAGGGAAGTGAAAGGCAAGGGAGAAAGAGAAAGATACACCCAATTGAATGCAGAATTCCAGAGAAAAGCTAGAAGAGATAAGAATGCCTTCTTAAATGAACAGTGCAAACAAATAGAAGAAAACAATAGAATGGGGAGGACCAGAGATCTTTTCAAGAAAATTGGAGATATGAAGAGAACGTTTCATGCAAAGATGGGTATGATAAGGGACCAAAATGGTAGGGACCTCACAGAAGCAGAAGAGATCAAACAAAGGTGGCAAAATTATACAGAAGAACTATACAAGAGCGAGCTTAACATCCCTGATGACCACAATGGGGTAGTTACTGACCTGGAGCCAGACATCCTGGAATGTGAAGTCAAATGGGCCTTAGGAAGTCTGAGCAACAATAAAGCTAGTGGTAGTGACAGCATTCCAGTTGAACTATTCAAAATCTTAAAGGACGATGCAGTAAAAGTGCTACACTCAATATGCCAGCAAATTTGGAAAACTCAACAATGGCCACAGGATTGGAAAAGGTCAGTTTACATTCCAATCCCAAAGAAGGGCAATGCCAAAGAATGTTCAAACTACCGCACCATCGCACTAATTTCTCATGCTAGCAAAGTTATGCTCAAAATCCTACAAGCTAGGATCCAGCAATATGTGGACCGAGAACTTCCAGAAGTACAGGCAGGATTTCGAAGAGGCAGAGGAACTAGAGATCAAATTGCCAACATACGCTGGATCATGGAGAAAGCTAGGGAGTACCAGAAGAACGTCTACTTCTGCTTCATTGACTATGCTAAAGCCTTTGATTGTGTGGAGCACAACAAATTGTGGCAAGTTCTTAAAGAGATGGGAATACCAGAGCATCTTATTTGTCTCTTGAGAAATTTATATGCAGGTCAAGAAGCAACAGTGAGAACTGAACATGGAATCACTGACTGGTTCAAAATTGAGAAAGGAGTTCGGCAAGGCTGTATACTGTCGCCTTGCCTATTTAACTTGTATGCAGAGCGCATCATGAGAAATGCGGGATTAGAGGAGTCACAAATTGGGATCAAGATTGCAGGGAGAAATATCAACAACCTCAGATACGCAGATGATACCACTCTAATGGCAGAAAGTGAAGAGGAACTAAAGAGCCTGTTGATGCGGGTGAAGGAGGAGAGTGCCAAAGTTGGCTTGAAACTCAACATCAAGAAAACAAAGATCATGGCATCCGGCCCTCTCAATTCCTGGCAAATAGAAGGGGAAGAAATGGAGATAGTGACAGATTTTATTTTCCTGGGCTCCAAGATCACTGCAGATGGGGACTGCAGCAAAGACGCTTGCTCCTGGGGAGGAAAGCTATGGCAAATCTAGACAGCATCCTAAAAAGCAGAGACATCACCCTGCCAACAAAAGTGCGTTTAGTCAAGGCTATGGTCTTCCCAGTTGCAATGTATGGCTGCGAAAGTTGGACCATAAGGAAGGCCGAGCGTCAAAGAATTGAGGCTTTTGAACTCTGGTGCTGGAGAAGACTCTTGCGAGTCCCTTGGACTGCAAGGCGAACAAACCAGTCAGTCCTAGAGGAGATCAGCCCTGACTGCTCTTTAGAAGGCCAGATCCTGAAGATGAAACTCAAATATTTTGGCCACCTCATGAGAAGGAAGGACTCCCTGGAGAAGAGCCTAATGCTGGGAGAGATCGAGGGCAAAAGAAGAAGGGGACGACAGAGAATGAGGTGGATGGATGGAGTCACTGAAGCAGTAGGTGCAAACTTAAATGGACTCCGGGGAATGGTAGAGGACAGGAAGGCCTGGAGGATCATTGTCCATGGGGTCGCGATGGGTCGGACACGACTTCGCACATAACAACAACACAGAAAGGAAAAGAGGCCTACTGACTGTCTTGTCATCATACCCCCCCCCCAAGGAGGAATGCTTGAGCATCTGCCAGCTTGACTCATGTTCTGTTCTTCCGTCCTGAGCTGGTGGCTGCTTTTTCACCCAGCGACTCAGCTGTACGTGAGCGGCTCAGTCCAATTCAGCACATTATTTCCTGCGTGTTCACATAGTGTGCATGCACAGCTCTCCACAACCAACAGTTTAAATCAGGAGCGAGCAAAGCAATCTGTCAGTGATTTATAGACCCAGCGTTTCTCCAGAAGACTTCCCATTTTGTGTGCATCCAAGGCTGTGGTATTAACGCACCACTACACGACCACACAGCTGTTTGGCAGCTGTTTGGATCAGAGGGCAGCCAGGAGAGAACATATGAGGCTCATCCCACTGTTGATCGGGACTTTTGGGAATGGCAGGTTCACCTGAATACATTTGGTGTGAAGTTCGCAGCAGACTTTGTTCAGAGCCAACATGGTTAAGAATGGTAACTTCTAATCCGGTGAGCCAGGTTTGATTCCCCGCTCCTCCTCCATGTGCAGCCAGCTGGGTGATCTTGGACTTGTCACAGCCCTGATAGTGCTGTTCTGATCAAGCAGTCCTGCCAGAGGTCTCTCAGCCTCACCTACCTCACAGGGTGTCTGTTGTGGGGAGAGGAAGGGAAGGTGATTCTAAGCTGCTTTGAGATTCTGGTAGGAAATTGGAGTATAAATAACATCCCTTCTTCTTCTTCCTCTTGTTCTTCTTCAGAGTTGGATTATTTATCTTCCATCCCTTTAAACTAACATTCCAAATGCATTGGATAATACACTTCCAATGCACTTTAGAAGTAGGTGCAAGAACAGATTAAAAGTGCATTACCCAACGTGTGCAGAATGTGTTATACATGTGTATCCGACTCAATGGAGAGAACAATTAGGCTAAAAAACCAAGGTGTAAATTGACCAGATTGTCCCACTTTTGGAGGGACATCTGGGAGTACCTGGCAAATTACACTTATGTTGAAATTAAAAAAATATGTATTACAATACTATTTTTGCATTCTCTGCGTTCTGTGAAACGTTTTGTTGTTATCAGAGTTCCTTGGCAGCCTGGCTTAAAAGGGCCAGATCTGGAAGTCTGCAAAAGAACGAAGAGTAGTAAAGGGCAGAGCAGGGGCCTACTATGTAAGTGTTTGAAAATGCAAATGCAAAATTACAGGTGCAGTCAACAAAAAGTTCAGCACTTTTAAAACTCACTGAGTTCAGCAGGAGAGATCTGAACATGCTGTTAAACAAGTTCATATCAAAGGCACTTCGTGTCTCTTGGATCATGTCCAAGGTCTTTAAAAACTTCAGGACTGCAGTGGACTTAGTTCCTGATGTTTCACACTCTCGTCAGTTCATTGAAACCTGTGGGGATCGCTGGTGTGACATTGTGGCCTGACAGCAAATAAGGAAGACCCAGTTTAAAGCTGACATCTTTTGCCATCTGGGTAGGTTTGAGACGTAAGGGCAAGGAATCCTCTTCCAGTGCCAGTGTTACAAGAGTACCCCAACCCGTAAATCCTTATCCACATAGCAGCAGACTGCATAGGTGTCATGAACCCCCTGGTTCCTGCCCCAGTGGCTAAATTTACAAGTTGTTGCCCTCCTGGAACTCCCGCTCCACTCTGGCATCTCGGTCAAGCTCAGGAGCACCACCCCTCCCGGTGCCTCCACTTGCATTTCAAAGACTCATCCGACTTCTGCGGCTATCTCCCATCAAGGCTGTTCTCTCTGGCTAGGCTAAACAAGAGACGTTTGAACTGCTCCAACACCTTCCCACATCAAAGAACACTCTGATCCTATTTTCCTGTGTGAATGCCTGATTCTCACCTCAACAGGTGAAGACCCGTCAGCTGTAATACAAGTAAAGGAAATAGTTTTCAAGATGGCGATGGCAAATGGACAGTTTATTCCGCTATAAACAATTCCTCAAACTTCCAAAACATCAAAATGAACTCCTAGGCATTTTTTGTTTTTGGTATCTTCGTCGGTGATGTAAAATACTCTTTAACCTTTAATAATAGGTCCTCTTTAAATGCATTCCTATCATATATCAGCAGGACGAAATCTTAATTCTATGGTAATATGTATGCAATTCAATCTTCAAATGTTTCTGTGGTATCCACTATACAGAGGTCTGCAAATATCAATATCACCGAGAGTAAAGGCTCTTTAGTAGTGATTCTCACTTCAGGCAGTTCTATTGCCACTTTACTACGGCCCAGGGATAGAAACCATGCCACCCCCTTCCCTGGTGTCTCTGTCAAGGATTCCTATCTGTGAGCATAGACTCTGGATGCTGACTTCCCCAAGAAAGACTTTTACTTAAAGCTTCACCCTGAAGCCCAAGAGTGATGTCTTCGGTGTGAGTTTGCTGGGTCTCAATTGCTTGGTTCCTGACAATAGGCCGTTTATTCAGCTGTGCTGCTAAGAGTTTTTTGAGTTGCCTGATAAAGAGATGGTAGCCCAAAAGGCTAAACTACTCTGAAGGTAGAATAAATTCAGGAAATTGAAGAAGGTGGAGGAGTAACCAAGTAGGGAAAGACCTTCACAGAGTGGGAATGACTCTGGGTAGTTTAAATCTGCAGGGAGGTATGTGATGTAATATTGAACTGACCACTAGAGGGGGCAAAACATTGCAGAACAGAAAACTCCCCACGAAATGATAGGAAAACACAAACAAGGAAAACGAGAATGTAGAAAAGCCTTGAGTTGAGATGGGATAGGAAATACCTGGAAATGTTGGGAGTGGAGCCTGTGGAGGGGGGGTTGGCAAGGGGTGTGGCCTCTGCAAAGTGTCATGCTATAGAGCAGGGGTGGCCAGATGGTGGCTCTCCAGATGCCCATGGACTAGAATGACAAGGAGCCCCAGGAGCTCACGATAATTGCAGTCCTTGGACACCTGGAGACCCACCACTGCTGTAGAGGTCACTTTCCAAAGCAGCCATTTACCCCCATTTTTCTCTGTCATCTGGAGATCAATCGTAACAGAGGGAGATCTCTAGGTTAGAAATCCTACCACTGAGAAATACCCCCCACGTACCCACCTTCAGTAGGCTGAGGCACTTTGCAGGTGGCCTGGTTGCTGAACTCATAGTTCTTTCCCAAGATCTTACAGCTCAGCACAGTTGCCCTCTTCTCAGTCCACTCAGGAAGTTGTAAGCATGCTTACAATTGTGCTGTTAGGATGAGAAGCAGCATGTTAATTATTCTGCCCCCAAACCAGAAAGCAACAGTCTGTCTTACGCTGTTACTAAATGGTGCAGCAGCCAGACTTTGGTAAGTCCTTCAGGGAAATAATAATAATAATAATAATAATAATAATAATAATAATAATAATAATAATAATAATAATAATAATTTTATTTTTATAGCCTGGTTTTCCCAGTTGGCTCAGGGTGAGTAACAACAAGACAGGATTTCGGGTCGAGTGGGAACCACCCAAGATGTATGCACACCCTTGACTTGGCACGTAGATGATGTATTTAACTGAGCTTTGCCATCCTTCTTCTGTATTGCAGAGTTTTCGGCGAATACACTGTACATGTGAGTCACACCCCCTATATATGGATAGCCTTTGGCTTTCATGTAAAGTGCGGCATTCTTATTATTTCCTCCCAATTTTAAATCACTCCTAAGTGTTTTTCAGGCTGACCTGCTGGGTCCTTGTGCAGAAAATTATGCCGATTACCTGGACTGAAAATGGTAACACACAATTGAATTCAGCTTTATCACCCGCAACTTAAAAGACTTTCAGCGGTGGGAAGGGTTATGTAAGCTTGAGTGGACTGGCGCACAAGACAGAAATTGTTTATGTAAATACTCGATTTGCAGAGTAACTCTTCGCTGAGGAATGCTCCTTTTGGGGGAGTTCAAAGAACAAACAAGAGGCGATTATAGCAGGAATTGTGGGTTTAACTTGCATTAGGATATGTGCGTTCGGATTCCCAAAGGGACCAATTTGCAAACACTAAATGTTCTCCTTCTGAATAAGATGCGGTGAGTTCAGAGCGATGTACGCTTATGGGGTTTTTTGAGGGTGGGTTTTTAAAAAACTTAACTACTTAATTTCTTCTAGGAGTCCCGGAGTTTCAAATTAGCAGAACTTCCCTATAACCCTCTTATTAATTAGGAATTATTGGAAGGTGAATTATTGACATGAGCTTGCCGGAGGCAGAAGAAAGATTGATGCGTTGCGGTACCAAAACCTCACGCTGGCAATAACACATCACACAAAACTCGCAATAAACCGAGAATGACTTTGATGAACTTGACAACTGGGGATGAACATTAACCCTCCACACCAAGAGATGCTTAATGACGTCCCCCATCCCCACCCCCGTTAGTGTCGCTACTAGTGTGGCTTCTTTACTTTTCAGTTATATCACACTAGAGAATAGTGTTGGAACAATCTACCGTATATACTCAAATATAAGCTGAGTTTTTCAGCACATTTTTCACACTGAAAAATCCCCCCCCCTCGGCTTATACTCGGGTAAATACAGTACATCTTTAAAAAGCAATCTTTGTGGTTTGAATGGTTGCCAGTCAGGGTTGATAGAAATACTGGCTTAGCAGAGCTCCACTTCCGTGGTCCTGACCACTGGAGGAGGAGAGGAGCTTCTTCCTGAACATCTCTTTGCAAATTTGGTTCCTCGTCCAGATTAAGGAACAGGGTTGTGGAACATGGGCCTGAGTATTTGTGTTTCCGGAAGGGTGTTCTTTTGCAGAATGTTTGCTTGGGCTAACGTGTTATGTTCAGATCGTCCAGCTCACTCCTGAGTCTGGATTATGCATGCTTTGATAGACTACTAGAGTTGGAAGGGGCCATCCAGGCCTTCTAATCTAACCCCCTGCTCAATGTGGGATCAGCCTCCCTCCAGGAGAAGCACCTGTCCAGTTGCTGCTTGAAGACTTTCAGGGAGCTCGCCACCTCCTTAGGCAGCCCATTCCACTGCTGAACTACTCAGATATTTAGCCAGGACAATTCTACATGCAACCATTACTGCAGGGCCTATCCTCTGCCGCAAACAGGAACTTTTACCTGCTCCCCTCTAAGTGACAACCTTTTAAGTACTTCAAGAGAGCCATCATGTCCCCTCTCAATCTCCTCTTCTCCAGGCTGAACATTCCCAAGACCCTCAGCCTTTCCTCACAGGGCTTGGTCCCCAGGACCCAGCTCATTCTTGTCACTTTTCTCTGTACTCTGTCCATTTTGTTAATCTGACAAGGCTGATAATGACGTGAAATCCCGCCTTTGATGGAAAAGTCCCGCGTCCCTCTGGAGTCTTCAAAATTCTCACTTCCAATGCCTCTCCGCCTCCTCCTTCCTCACGGCCACTACTGCCTGCCTCTTGCCGTAGCCCCTGGGTGGCGCCATGGCCCAGCTGGAGCCCCCTCCCTGCCTCCCTCCCTCCCTGCCCCCCCCCCAGCCAGCAGGATGGCCGGCACATTGTCGACTCATATTTTCAGTTTCCTAAGAGGTAGCAATTTCCCCTGACCTGAGCTCATTCCGCATTTTCCTCTGACCTAAGTTCATTAGATGAGGCACATTTCATGTGCTCTTATAGCTGCATTTTTGTGTGCAAAACAGGAAAGAGCATGTGTGGAATGAGCCCTGTTGCCCAGGCTAGACTGATCTCGTTAGAGCTCTGAAGCTAAACTTGGCTTGGTCCTGATGGTCTACAGAAAAATAGATATGCAGATTAACAGAGTATTTTGGGAGTGTGCTATTATTAGTTACCTTTGTGGATAAGGCACAGATCCAGACTCACAGCGCTTTGAAGTTTAAAAGAGAGAATCTTTACTAGGAAAGATTATTTACAAATCTTACTGAAGCAGAGTACAAAAACCTAAAGAGTAGTTGCAAAAGCAGCACACTGCAAGTCTCTTGTGGCTAGGCTGCAGGCAGACTACATGCCACACATCAGCAGACAGAGAGAGCTAAGCCTAATGGAGGAAACTTGCTCCTTGCTTCAGAGCGTGCACACTGATTCGCTCTTCCTGAAGAAAGAGGAAGTGTTCAGGAGCCCAGCTTAAACAAAGGGAATCCCAGCTTTGTGTTTGGGATTTTTCCACTGCAATTTCAGAATAACCATTAGGTGTCACTAGTGAGCACACTTCCGCTCAGCTGCTAAACAACTTAACAACAGCCCTCCAAGGCGGATTTCACGAAATTCGTTGCTGATTGAAATTCCAACAATTGTCCACATCGCAGAAGGGTACAGATGTCTCTGTGCAAGCATTTTATACTGTTGTATACGGTTCCCCCTTACTGGATGACCATGTCAAATTTAAAATTGCTTCTGTGGAAAAGACAATTATATTTGTTGTGTTTGTTCTCTCACACACCTCTTGCCTCCCTTGTCTTATTTTATTCGATTGGAATGGGGTTGTTGTTGTTGTTTTGTTTGTTTGTTTTGCTATTAGGCCCATACCTATGTAATGGTAGCATTTCCCTGCATGTTTAAATTCCCTGCCATTTATTTGGAAAATGCACGTCCCATTAAAATTCATGGGTTGCGTCTGCCATTGATTCTGGCAGTAAAAATAATGGACAGTCATATTTTGTTTTATTGTATGATATAACTTTACATGCCATAAAACAGTCGCTTGCCCTGACTCGTATGTGAAATGTGGACACGATAAAAGTTTTGTTGCACCTCTACTTCAGCCTTCTTCCTCACCCCTCACATTGAGGGGTCAATGGAGCTCTCTGGGGCACCGTCTCACTGTCTTTTCACCCTGGGCTGAAGTCAGACTCTGGCTCAACCTTGGTTCTTCACTCAGGTGCTTCTGCATAGCAAACCAAGGTGAAGAAGGGGAAAGGCATTCTAAAACATGGTGGAGGTGATGACCCACTGGAAGCCTTCTGAAGCATTTGTTTTCAGGAAAGAAGGATGTCCAGCCTTTCTCCCACACTTGGAATGCACATCAGTCGTCTTGAATCTGGATTTGAACAGGGCTGAACTAGAGTCCCCAGGCAGGGGGATTGTCAGGTGTAGGGAATGCCAAGGAATGATTCACCATCTCTTCCTGGGCTTGCAGCTCTGAGAATCTCAACTTCTAAGAATATTTAGGCATTTATAGAAGCTAGTCCAATCTCATGAGATCTTAGAATTTAAGCGGGATGAGCCCTGGCCAGTTTGTTGTGGTGTGCGGACCTCTAATCTGTAGGAGCGCGGACCTCTAATCTGGCGATATGCGTTTGATTCCCCATTCTTCCTCCATAGGCAACCAGCTGGGTAACCTTGGGCTCGCCACAGCACTGCTAAAGCTGTTCTGATCGAGCAGGAATAAGGCAAATGCAAGCCCCTTTGAGACTCCTTCGGGTACAGAAAAGTGGCATATAAGAACCAACTCTTTTTTTTCTTCAGTAATATCAGGGCTCTCTTAGCCTCACCTCCCTTACAGGATGTCTGTTGTGGGAAGAGGAAAGGGAAGGCGAATGTAAGCTGCTTTGAGACTCCTTCAGGTAGAGAAAATCAGCATATAAGAACCAATGTTTCTTCTTCTATTTTGATGGGAGACCCTCAGCAAGTCCAAGGTTAGCTATACCGAAGCAGTGCAGAGATTTTAGAGATGGCGTATGGAGAGGGTAGGATTTGGGGAGGGGAGGGACCCAAATTTTCAAGTCCTCTGTGGAAAGAAAATGAAATCCATTGTGTTTGCTCTCCCTCCTCCTTGCTTTCCTTCTTTAATTTTATTTGCACCTTTTTTGCTCTTAGGCCCTCATACCTACATATGGCTGTTTTCTCTGTCACCAGAAGATCGATTGTAATGGCAGGATATCTCCAGCCACCACCTGGGGGTTGGCAACCTAAAGACAACTCTCCTCTTGTCTTAAAAACCCAGCGGGGTCACTGTTAATCGGCCGCCCCTTGACAGCCCTTCCCGCCGCCAGGCAGCCTGCCAAGAAACTTTGCCGTTCCGGTGACCATTCCTCTGAGCATGGCTAGAGTATCCTTGGTTCACTGCCTTTTGTAGGACAGCCCCTGGCTCTAGCTCTGGAGCATCTGCTCCGAGGCCCTCAAAGCGGAGGAAAAAATGGTCAACCGGCCAACAGCAGGGGTTTGGTCCCTTCCTTTGTGTTCCTGACTACGGCTGCTGTGGAAGAGCTGGTGCTGAGGGTGGAACCCAGTGCTGTGTAGCTTGGCTGCCAACCTTCAGCTGATCTGCAGGCAACAGAGCTCGGTGAATTTCCTGCATTCTGCAGGGGGTTGGACTAGATGACCCTGGGGGTTCCTTCCAACTCTATGATCCTATGATCATGGGACATGTGTGTAATCCAGGCCGTCTTGAGCCCCGGCAACTTGCTCCCTACCCATTCAGCTCTGAGTGGTTTTCGTTGTGCCCCGCTTATTCGTGAGCTCCAGATGGTCAGGGGAGCGATACGCTCCACAAATTTTGGCACAGCGGCCGAAACGCCCGTGTCCCCTTGTCTCCTCTCGTGCCATTCCTGCTTTCCTCCCCCACCCAAGCTGGGGAAAAAAATACACTGAAGGTCCCAGCTAATAATAATGTCACCTGACTCGCATTATGCAGAGTGCATACTGGAGATGCTGTTCCACAAAACCAGGCAGGCGACCGTTCAAATTTAGCAGCGATACAGAATGTTCGTGGCACTGAGAAATGCTGACACGGCAGGCAGGAGGGGGCTCCTTGTGGCTCCGGATTTGCTGTCTGGGCAATGTATACTTTGCTGAGTGATTGGTGGAAATACTGGGCTCGGTGGGGGAGGGGAGGAGGGCATCCCCGACCAGCTCCTCTTGATGTCTCCTGGAAGCCGGATCCCGGCTCACAAGAGCAAATTTCCACTCCTCTGTTGTCACTTGGGCAGATTAAAGCTGGCCTTGGTCTAAGCCAGGGGTAGTCAAACTGCGGCCCTCCAGATGTCCGTGGACTACAATTCCCATGAGCCCCTGCCAGCGGATCCACAAAGCCACTGAACTTTTTGAGAGTGGAATCACAGGAAAGCCTTGTCAAAGATGTGCACATGTGTTGTCAAGTTGCGACTGACTTACAGTCACCCCCCTGCAAGGGTCTTTCTAGGCAAGTGAGGAAGCAGAGGCGATTTGTCAGCGCCTTTCCCGGCAAGGTCTTCCAAGTGCCAACCCTGCTTCTGAGAGCAGACAAGGTCGGGATATAACATACCATTCCACACACCCCTTTTAAAGTATCCTGCCTTTAAAAGATCACATTGAGGGCCATTCTGCACAAGGACGAATGTTGCTAAATGTTTGCAGTATGCAGAAACGCTATATTTAATAGTGGAATTTCGTCATTCTGCACAACTTCCATTCTAGTGGAATATTGAAGTCCCAGTAGCGGTCTATTCATTCCCCACGGGTTTCCAGTCTCGCCAAAAACGCAACAAAGGAGGCAATATTTTTCCATGCTTCTTCCCGCCCCTGGCCATCAATCAAACAGAACAGCCAATGAACTGTTGTGTTCGTGCTCCCGAAAAGCCCCTTTCCCTTTAAAAACTGTTTTTTTTTTAAACCTGAAAACACCAGTAGCAATGAATATTTGTTCATACATTGTCACAGAAAGACCTTTTTTGCTGGCATAGGGGGTGGCGCTTAATCGTTTACATGCTCTTCAAGTAAAAAAAAATCCCCCCGCCATGGGCGTGATTTGTGGCTGAAATTATGGGCAGTGTCGGACAGGGGGCTGTATTGTGCTCGGAAACTTTAAAGACAATTGCAGAAGGGAGCTTTGTTTTGATGTTAAGCACTTCTGTGGAGAGACTTCAGCTGAAGAAACCTCGCTTATTCAATGCTTTTGTTGGTTTAAGGGGGAAACTTGGGGGAGAGAGCTAGAGGGACATTCTTTCTACTGCTATTTTGAGAACGCACATGTCTTTTGCTGATGTGTTGCAGCTTGTGCTGAGAAGTGTAGCGTTTCTTTCAGGGGAAATCCACTTTTCTGGATTGCCCCCTAAGCGCTATAAAATCCCGATTGTTACTGGAGTTTGGCGGGAGTTTGGCGGTTTGTTGACGACGTATGCAGAGCGTTAAATTAATAGTGTTTACAAAAGGTAAGACTTTGGCTACATTTAAGTCATGTGGAATGGCCCTCACTATCTTCCAACTCCGTTGATAATCTTTAACTCTTGGTGGCCATCTATTTGTCCTCAAGAGTAACCATGTCATAGCAATCTGGGCTGATTCTGCACTTACTTTGTTTTTTCCATTGTCGATCCTGCTGAATTCAGATTGATTTAAACCCGGGTCTTTTTCCTTCCGCCACCCCCACCCCTGAATGGAAACAGGAAGCCTTCTGCTCTTGATTGGAGAAGCTCAGAGGGGGAGGGGAGCAGTAGTCATGAAGCTGAACTACCTTTCCTGAACTAGCGAGTGGGAGTGGGTCGGGTGAAGACCACCCTACATTAGTGCTTTATTTATTCTCTGTTGACTCCTGAGCCAGCAGCAGCCTCTCAGAGAACGAGGCAAATCTCTGCTGAGGGAAGTGTGGGCTTCTGGAGCACAGTCACTTGAAAACAGGGAGGGAATCCTTGCAACCGGGAACCAGGAAGTCTTTGAACTGATGACCTGGCTAATCAGGGAAGACTGCTTTGCTACAGCTTGCAGGCACGGAGCAGAAAGTTAATTTGCAAAAAGCAGAAATCTACACTAATACTAGTTGTGGTTTTTCAAATATCACAGCTAATATCCACTCTTGGATATCGCAGGGGAAAGCTAGGGTCACTGTGGATCAATCATGCGTATTGCAGAGGGAAAATTTAAAGCGGCCAAAATAAAAATGGATATTGAATACTGTGCCGAAGGGGAGGATTTATTCAAGGTGGGAGTGGATTCCCCACTCCTCCCTGTGAAGCCAGCTTGGTTACCTTAGGCCAGTCACAGTTCTCTCAGAGCTCTCTCAGCCCTACCTACCTCACAGGGTGTCTGTTTCAGGGAGAGGAAGGGAAAGGTGTTTGTAAGTCACTTCAGGACTCCTTTGGGTAGTAAAAAGTGGGGTATAAAAAGCCCAGTTCTTTTTCTTCTTCCTTTCTAATTTTTCAGGCTACAAATTCTGTCCAAGAGGCTAATTTAGGATTTACAGGAGGTTTCATATATCCCATTTACCTGAAATGCCCCCCCCCGAGCCTCATGGGTGCAGGGAGGGAGGCTGTCATAAAATAGGCTAGAAGTTACAGTTATGTACAGTTTTTAAAACCCCCTTTTGTATATAACCTTTGGAAGGGGAGGATGATTCGTCTTTCAGGGTCCGCTTCCTTTCGGGCCCAGCCGGCACTTGCTGGAAATCCTTCTCCTGCAGTGTTTACTGCTTTGATCCCCTCGCCATTGGGGGCCAGGCATGAAAGATGTCCCGCTCTAAGCCATGAAAGCAAAGTTGGGACGATCTGTATTCTCCCCTAAACTTTCCATCGACCGCTGACCTGGCAGCATCTCTCTCCTCTTATTTCACAGGGAGCGTTGACTCATAATTCCACTGGTGCTTTGCAGTCCCATGTGACTCAAGCGCACTCTGCCGTGTGCCTTCCAGAGGGATGTGCAGCTTCTCTTATCGTCACCCCCGAGCTAGACTTTGCAAAGGAATCATTAAGTCGCTTTGCCGGAACCAGACTGCCATTTTATGGAACCGGAATTTAGGCTCCCAAGAATTACCCATGTGGGAGCCAGCCATACATTCTTCTGCAGGTGCCAGTCCTGATAGAGTCCTCCCTGCCCCCCCACCATGCTGTGCCTGCCCATTTCTGAGGACAAGAAGACTTCTTGACAAAGCAAGTAGGGCTGTGCCTCTCTGCCTCCTTTCCCCTTCTTGCTTGCCTTCCCCAGCGCTGTCCTTGGCTCCCTTACGAGTGCGGTTCATGCCCTGAGTTCTGGTCAGGTGGCCGTTCCTGATGGAAAAATACCTGGAGATTTTGTAGGTGGAGGCTGAGGAGGGTGGGGTTTGGGAAGGGGAGGAACTCCCATGGAGTAGAATGCCATGAAGTCCACCCTCCAAAGAGGCCAGTGTCTCCAGGGCAGTGGTCCCCAAACTTTTTGAGGCTGGGGACTGGCAGGGCAACTTCCCGCCTGCGCATGCCGCGCCTGCGCGCCTGCGCGCATGTGCCATGTGCGGCCAAAATTGCACATGTGCAGCACTTTCGCGCATGCACGCATGCACGAAAGTGCCGCACATGCGCTATTTCAGCCGTGCATGGTGCATGTGCGCGGGCGTGGCCCTGATTCCCTCTCCCCCGCTCCCACAGTAAGAAGCTTCCCGGGCCTCAAGCTTGCGGCCTGGGAAGTTTTATACAGCAGGGGGGGGCGGGGAGAGGGAGCCCCGGCCCGGCACCAAGGCCTTCGCGGCCCGGCACCAGGCCGCGGCCCGCGGGTTGGGGACCACTGCTCCAGGGGATCAGATCTCCATCAGCTGGAGATCTGTTGTAATCCGGGGAGATCTCCATCTGCCACCTGGAAGATCCAAAAACATATGGCCCAATAATGCAGGCTGCAGCATGAGTAAAAGCATTTGGGGCCCTGAAAAATCCAAGGCATACGTCCTTCAATGATTTTTAATTCTTTGGATAAGAACTATCCTTCCTCCCAAAGATTCTGTTAAGTCCTGGTGTTTTCTCCTCACTCCACTTCCTGTCCAAGCGTAGAGGATCCGGTGATTACAGCCGTTAACAGGTTGGTTCTCAAAGATATAGAAAGCCTGGAAAGCCAAAAGAATAGAGCAGGGGTAGTCAAACTGCGGCCCTCCAGATGTCCATGGACTACAATTCCCAGGAGCCCCCTGCCAGCATTCGCTGGCAGGGGGGCTCCTGGGAATTGTAGTCCATGGACATCTGGAGGGCCGCAGTTTGACTACCCCTGGAATAGAGCCTTCAGGGAGGGCGGTATATAAATATAATAAATAAGTAATAAAATAAAAAAACAGGGTCATCATCTAAATTTGGAATGATATGGACAGATTGGTGCAACTGGCTAAGGATCCCAATTTGCTCTTCAAGGAGGCGAATAAGGAAAGGGGGAATTGTTATATCGGACAAACAGCAATGTGTGGATGCAATCAATGGGCATTAATAGGTCTAGCCTGCAGCTGCAGTCCAGGTCCAAGGCAAATGGGACCCCCTGCAGCACGTTGGCTGCTTGGCTGAGCTGGCTCTGGATCCTGCAGGGCTGCCACCCATAGCTGCGGTCTGTTGATCTGGAGAATGGCCCAAGCAATCTTATTTATTTACTTGATCTATATACCACCCGACCCAGCGAACCAGCTCAGGGCTCTGTAGATCATGTTAAAAAGCATCGACAGGGAAATCAGTTTGTTAAAATTGATTTCAAATCGAAAAGGATCCATTCAAAATTTAAAAATAGCATCTAATGTCAAAAGCATAATAGCAGCACCAACAGTCTCAGTTTCTGTTCTGTTCTGCCAGAGCCAGAGTGTGGTCTGGGGGCATATTTTTGATAGGGAGGGACCGGTAGATTTTATGACTTCACTGGCCCCAAGCAAAAGATGGGCGGAAGAGTTCCACCTTGCAGGATCTACAGAACTGTGCTAGTTCTGATAGGGCCCGGATATGTTCCAGGAGCTTGTTCCACCAGATGGGGACCAGACGTACTCCCTTGAGGCCAGGGACCACCAGCTGGCTAGTATTATTTATTTATTATTTCAATTTATATACTGCCACATTTCCTAGGAACCCACAGTGGTTCACAGAATAAAACATTAAAACCCCAATTTACAATAAAACAAGCAAGTAGTCGAAACACCAATAATCTATCCCATCCCACCTCGTTCAGGCAGTTCAGACGGAGGCTGAGTCATCTTGCACTAGGAGTGAGTGGGTGCCGGTCTAATAGACTCTAGTAGATTTTGATAGACTTTGGGAGGGGGTCCTTGATGGAAACACCGGGGGTCTATCCTGGCCTCAACCAAATGCCTGGTGGAAGAGCTCCATCTTACGGGCCTTGCGGAAAGCTGACAATTCCGACAGGGCCCTCAGCTCTTCCGGGAGCTCATTCCACCAGGCTGGGGCCAGGACCAAAAAGGCCCTGGCCCAGGTCGAGGCCAGGCGATCATCCGAGGACCCAGGATGGAGCAGAGCGCTTTTTAGGGGGTGTAGATAGAAGGCTTTCTCTCAGGATGGGCTGTTGGTGGAATGCAGTGGAATGGGCTGCCTAAGGTGGTGGGGAGGGCGGAGAGCTCCCCCTCACTGACAGTATTCAAGAAGCAGCTGGGCAGATCCTTATCCTGGTTGCTTTAGGCTGATCCTGCACTGAGCAGGGGGTGGGACTAGATGGCCTGGATGGCCCCTTCCCACTCTAGGATTCTATGTGTCTAGTCCAGCAGTGGAATGGTCTTTCTAAGGAGGTGGGGAGCCCCCCCTCACTGACGGTCTTCATGCAGCAACTGGACAGATCCTTATCCTGGATGCTTTAGGCTGATCCTGCATTGAGCAGGGTAGTGGAATAGAATAGCTCCTTCCCACTCTAATATTCTATAATTCTGTGGTTCCATATTTAATACTATATTTTAGAATGGATGTGATCTGCCCTGAGCCATCAGGGAAGGGCAGAATACCAGTGTAAACATAATTAACATATAAATAAATCTCTCTTAGTGTACGCTGCCCTGAGCTGCACTGGTTGGTGGTACATAAATTAAATTATTATTAATATTATTATGAATAATAATAATTTCAATGGGAAAAATGGAGTGACTTTTAAGAGGAGTTGGATACAATGAACAGGTAATTTCACAGGCCCTGTTTTTTCCGAAAGAAATTGCAGCATCCATGTCTACCATTGCCTTTACCTTTTCCAGCTTTTATAAAATTCCAGAGCTGTATGGCTTCTGAGGAACAATGTTATCGGAACCACTGGGGAGAGCCCCTGTGGCCCGGTATCCCCCTACTTCTTTTGCTTTCTCTGTGACTTTCTGTGCAATTTCCTTTCCCTCGCTCTGCGTCCCGTGCTCTTGCTTCGCGGGACGCACAAAAGCATCCAGCGTCAGTGTGCAGAGAGCAGGAATCTGCACGTGGCTCCCGGCCTGCTGCTCCTCGTTCCTGAGTGGAAACATTCTGCAGGGGCTGCGGGGGCTGGACTGGAATGTCCCCCCTCCCTGGCCGATCCATTTCATCATCATCGGGAACGGGGGCTTGCTGGTACAAGTGCAACTAAAGAGCTTCGTCCCCTGGTTGCGCTGTTCGCTCCCAGATCAGCCCTTGGGTATGTAAGCCAAAGTTCACATGAAGGGCAGTGCTGCAGCCAGAAAGTCAGGCTGCTCACATGTTGGTTAGTATGTCACTTTGAACAGCCCTTATCTGATATTATTATGACTGGCCCGGTGCTGACAGCATGGAACAGATTGCAGGAGTCATGTGATGATTATTTAAGGCCCCGCTGGGTACAACGTGTTGCTAATATTAACCCATTCTTTCCGGAATAGCTTTATGTGCCATTTACTCCCTTGGAGGGAGAGCGCAGTAAGGGGACACGGGGCAATTACACCCACGTTTATTTCCACGAAAACTAATTGTCGGCGAGGATATATTTATAGGCCGGCTCCTTTGGCCTGCTCTCCCGTTTCACGTTCAAAGCTGGATCACCAATGGCCACGCAGGGTCTGTTCTTGCCGAGTTCCTCCAAAACGAAACGAGAAAACAAAGCCGCAAAATATGACGGGTGGCAAACGCAGGCCTTTCCCGAGCGCCGCGCGCCAATAAAACACGGACTTTGGTTGGCTTCGTTTTGATGGCTGCTCTTTAAAGTTTATTGCCGAGTGCATTGGAGTCAGAGGGCTGGAGGAACGGTCTCCCCGCGTCATGCGGAAATGTCAGCCGCAAGACCGCGCGACAAACGACGGAGGTAATGATTTGCTCCGAGTGCGAGGCTGCAGGGCGAGCACACGTATCGAACCCTTCGTAAAGATTCGGATTGCGACAACAGGGCATTTTTGGAAACTGTGCCAAAATGCACTACACAAAGTGTGGCGGGAGGACAAAATCCCAAGGTTGAGACCCCTCGGAAGAAATAAAGGCGGCAGGGTGGGGAGACTGGTCTCGCCAAGGGGAGGGGGGGTGTGGAGGACCTCCAGGGCCCGTGAGCCGGTGGGGCAAAAGGCCTCAAACAGCCTTATTTCCATCAAGGGGAAGTGAACTGTGAGGACTCTGCCCTGTCCTCCAGCAAAGACTGCTTTCCCAATAGGGTGCCCGTGGGTACAGTCGCCCCCCGCCCCACCCCATTCCTGGTTACCCATGAAGGATTTTTAGAAAGTGGGCTGGGCTTCTGCCCAATAAGGCTTTTGGCTGCGCGGAGTTTAAACACATTGCTTGGGTAGCTGTGACCACCATGCTGTGCCTGCAGGGCCTGCAGGCTCAAAGACATGGGTAGTCAAACTGCGGCCCTCCAGATATCCATGGACTACAATTCCCATGAGCCCCTGCCAGCGTTCGCTGGCAGGGGCTCATGGGAATTGTAGTCCATGGACATCTGGGGAGCCACAGTTTGACTACCCCTGCTCAAAGAGGTTGGGGCCCCCTGCCTTAGATGAGAGGGGGCCCCATTTACTTTGGACACCATTCATCTAAAGCAGCGGTCCCCAACCTTCTTCTGGTCGGGGACCGCCTCCGGGGGTGGGGGAGAGCCAGCGGCCTGGCTGCCGCAGTTGCTCATAAACGGGCATGCCCAATTGCTGCGCATGCGCATTTTGGCCACCAGGGGGCGCTAACATGCATGCGCAGAGTTGCAGCGCATGCACATTTTGGCCACCAGAGGGCGCAAACGCGCACGTGCGGCAGTTCCGCGCGTGCGCATTTGCGTAGCTGCCGCGCCGGCTGCCGCGCCGGCTGTCGTGCCGGCCTCTTTCCCCCCCTCTCGCTGCAGGGGGGGGGAGGCAGGCGCGGCTGCTGGCGGCCCGGTATGATGGCCTTTGCGGCCCGGTACCGGGCTGCGGCCCGGGGGTAGGGGACCCCTGATCTAAAGTCCCCTTCTCTGGGTATGGGTTGAGTAACAACTAATGGGGGGGACATAGAAATGAAAGGACTGATGAGGACACAATTGCTGTATGCTATCAACTAGGTGGATGGTGTGAGGCTATCTTTGATATTTTCCTTTCAACTTCCATTTTTACCATAGGTTTTCTCTTTGGGGAGGGGGGCTAGGCCCTTTGTCTTTATATGACTCATTCCCTACGTTGCAGAGCAGAGGAGAGGGCCCCCTCCTCTGCTCCCTGCATTGCAGAGTTTCTTCCCCAGCTTTTATGTGTCCCCCCCCCCGACTCTCACTCCTACGGCTGCCCCCTCTTGTCCCTGGCCAGCTGACCTTTTTCATGATCCACTCCATCGACCGCACGTGCTTCCGGAGCATGTGATATCTCTGGACTGTATTTTCGCCTAGGAATTTTTTCACAAGCAGGTGCCAAGTTAAGGACTGCAGGCGTTCACCATTGGCTGCCACCGCAATCTCATTCCTTCGTATTCCTCCCTCCCAGCTGTCCCATGACCCTCCCTGGAGCATGAGAAACCAGAAACAATTTTCACTTAAAAGTCACTTGGATTCTCCTGGCAATGAACTAAGACTCAGTTCATATGGAACATAGTTAGTGTCTGTTTTGTAGTGGTTGTGGTTACCCTGCCTTGGTCTTCAACGGAGACTCAAAGCAGCTGCCACCTTTGCTCCATTTTCTCCTTGCAACAACCCTGTCAGGTTGCTTAGGTTGAGAGAGTGTGTGTGGCCCCAGGGCACCCAGCAGGTCTCCATGGCAGAGTAGAGATTTGAACCTGCCTTTCCCCAGATCTCCAGTAAGGACCTACACAACCAGTGGTCAGTCCCTACCTTCGGGGAGCAACAGGGTACCCGTAACTCCTGCACCACAAAGGAAACACTTTAGTCCGTACATGTGCTTTCAAAAAAGAACTCTCTTACGACACGTGCAAAAACAAGAAAACCGGAGATGCTAAAAGGGGCTTCTTTCTCATCTCTTCGACTCCAGTTTTTTTGCTCTTAATAGGGTAGTGATGGGAAAAGGATTAAAATCTCATTTTTCCTATTTAAAATACCTCCTTCATGATCTTCTCATTACTTGATATTTTAATTACCAGGCTCCAGAGATTCACACTTCTATTCCGCGGAGCGATAATCAGAGTTTATAACATCACCCTGTTTGGGGAGGCTGTGTGTGTGTCTCTCTCTCTCTCTGTGTACAGTGCTATCAAGTCCCTTCCAGTCTACGATGACCCTATGAAGTAACATTCTCCCTAGTGTCCTAGCCTTTGCAGGCATTCTCACGTTCAGCCAACCGAGGGCCGTGGCTTCCTCAATGGAGCCAACCCATCTTAACTTGGGTCCTCTTCTTTTCCTGCAGCCTTCACCTTTTCAGAGCATTACCCTCCTTTTCCAGTGACTCTTTGCTTCCCATAATGTGACCAAAGGACGAGACCCTCAATTGCGCCATATTAGATTCTAGGGAGAACTGAGGCTTGATTTGCTCCGTCCAGACTCCAGACCATGGGAACCTTGTCTGAAAAAGGCCAACTGTACTGATATGCCTCAGGGCTGTTCTTGTGGAAGTTTAATAATTTAAACAATTGGATTATGCCAATAAAGGCATTTGGATTGATGGATTGATTGGGTTTTTTTGGTGGTCCATGACATCCGTAACCGTCTTCTCCAACACCACAATTCAAAGGCATTTATTTTCTTCCGATCAGTTCTGTCCATTGTCCATCTTTCACACACATACATAGTAATGGGGAATGTTGTGTCATGAATTAACTTGATCTCGGTCTCCGGTGATGCATCCTGTCTCCTAAGGATCTTTTCTAGGCTCTTCATAACTGCCCTCTCCCATTGCCGTCTCCTTATGAATCCTTGGGCATGGTTGCCCTTTGGGTTGATAATGGAGCCAAGGAATAGAAAATCTTGAACAATTTCTTCGTCATCAGCCTTAAAGGTTGTGTAATTCCCCAGTAGTCATTACAGGTGAGGCTGAGAGAACTCCGAGAGAACTTTGACTGTCCCAAGGTCACCCAGCTGGCTGGATTTGGAGGAGGAGTCCATGAGAACAGCTCTTAACCATTGCATCATGCTGGCTCTCCGCTTTCTACTGCCCAACAGGGTCCCGAAGCAGCCTACAATCGCCTGCTTTTCCTCTCCCTACAACAGATACCCTGTGAGGTAGGTGAGGTTGAGGGAGTTCTGAGAGAACTGTGACTGGCCCAAGGTCACCCAGCTGGCTGCATGTGGAGGAGTGGGGAATCAATTGTGGCTTCTCTAGAGGTCACTGCTCATAGCCACCAAAAGTGACCACCTGCCGTGAGAAGGCTCCAGACATTGACTAAGCTGTGCATACTTCCCAGGTCGCATCTGTGGTGAGTCGCTGACAACCTGAAGACCTGACGAAGTCACTTCTACATACTTGCCACCATCTGCAGGCCAGAAAGGGAGGGGTGGGGTGGGGATTAATTGGATTCCCAATGGCATGAAGAGAAGTAGCTCTTCAAAGAAACTCAGCAACTTTGGCCTGTGTGTGTTGAGATTATTTCTCTTACTGTGATGATATTCTGATCTGAATTATACATCTCCCCCCCTCCCAAAAGAAGAGGAATCCAAAATCCCTCCTTACCCTACCCAAAGAACTATTACCGGCACATCCTGAAAGTGTGATACTATCTAAAACAGGGGTAGTCAAACTGCGGCCCTCCAGATGTCCATGGACTACAATTCCCAGGAGCCCCTGCCAGCATTCGCTGGCAGGGGCTCATGGGAATTGTAGTCCATGGACATCTGGAGGGCCGCAGTTTGACTACCCCTGATCTAAAACAAACAGTGGCCATTTCGGACTCATACTGAACCCAGCACATGTGAAGTGTTCCAGTTTTAATGGCAGAACATGTGGGCAATTCTGGTAATAGCAAAGAAGGCATCCAAATTTCGTTGGCTCTCTAGCATTAAGCGTGGAAATGGTAATCAGGAAAGAAAAGGGTCTCTGTACTAGTTGCAGGGAAACCCAAACCGTAGATATCTTTAAAGATAAAGCAAGCACCGAGTCATGTCTGACCCTTGGGGCGACGCCCTCCAGCGTTTTCTTGGCAGACTCAATACGGGGTGGTTTGCCAGTGCCTTCCCCAGTCATTACCGTTTACCCCCCAGCAAGCTGAGTACTCACTTTACCGACCTCGGAAGGATGGAAGGCTGAGTCAAACCTTGAGCTGGCTGCTGGGATCGAACTCCCAGCCTCATGGGCAGAGCTTTCAGACTGCATGTCTGCTGCCTTACCACTCTGCGCCACCAGAGGCTCATATAAGAAATCTTTAGGGGGCTCTCAATTGGTAGACGCATGCATACAGTGTGCTCCAAAATATTGGGATTCTTTACCTTTAATTCTTGCATTGTAGAAATAAAGATGGCATGCAGGTCACTAAAGCCAAACCCAAAATAAGTCTCTGAATACCTTGAGCATGCTATGGACATCCTTGCACTGAAGGCATCCTTGTTATTAACAAACCACAATTTATTGAGACCTCCACCTTTATGTTTGAACGCACTACAGAAGACTGTTTTCCCCTCCCCCGTTATTTCTAAGTCAGGAATAAACTATAGTTTAGAATCCTTGTTTGGAGGCATGAAACAAACTACAGTTTGGAAAGGCTCTTGATTGGCCCTCTCAATAAACTGTGGTTTCTTATCCACCAAGAAGACTTGGCACGGTATGTCAGGGAAGGAGGGACTGTGCAAACCCAAGACGTTTCTGGTTTCTTCTCATCCCGAACCAGCCATGGGTTGCCAAGTGATATCTGAATATGCTACACTTTGATCTCAAAGACTGATGTTGGTCAGTCTGGTTCATTTTACTAGCCCCAAATAAGGAGTGGGGGGGGGGAGGATAATATCCTACTTAGGACTCTCCTCTCCTCAAACCCCATTCTCTTCATGATCCAAGTGTTTCCCAATCCAGAACTTTCATACCGCAATTAAGAAGCGAAACCTGGGGTGGAAAATCCCTGTGTCTGCTTCTCAGGCCCTTCCGTCAGGTGTTTAGGTGGAAGTTCCCATGGAACTTTGGAAGGTGTGCTCTATGGCATAATATCTCACTTAGGACTCTCCTGTCCTCAATCCCCATTCTCTTCATGCTCCAGGTGTTTCCTAACCCAGAGCTGACCCACAGCAATTAAGAAGCCGAACCTGGGGTGGAAAATCCCTGCATCTGCTTCTCCGGCCCTTCCGCCAGCTGTTTGGGTGGAAGTTCCCATGGAACTTTGGAAGGTGTGTTCTATGGCATAATATCTCACTTAGGACTCTCCTGTCCTCAATCCCCGTTCTCTTCATGCTCCAGGTGTTTCCTAACCCAGAGCTGACCCACAGCAATTAAGAAGCCGAACCTGGGGTGGAAAATCCCTGCGTCTGCTTCTCAGGCCCTTCCGTCAGGTGTTTGGGTGGAAGTTCCCATGGAACGCTCTCCCTCAGCAGCTCGTGCTCCCTCACGTCCTTTCAGAATCTATAAAAACATATTTGTGAAATTGGCTGCTTATCCCATCATGACACCTTTGTTCTCTTGTCGCTTTATTGGGAGTGTCAGTGATAAAACGCATTCTGGGGACGCAGCAGATGTAGCCATTTAACGGATTTCTTTTGATGGCTCTTTTAAGAGGGGTTGTAATCTTCGTCTATTACCATTGGGTGTGAAAAGGCAGTGCGCCTCAAACAGGTGTATTTTTGTGAGCTCGCATTTTCCTTTTCTCTCCTGTTGACTTAAGACTCCATGGCCTGCAGCTACTGTGGAGCACACAATTTACCGCTTTTAAAGATTTATGCTTATATGTGCTATTTTTCTGCCTTTGGTACAAGACTCCACAGAGTCTAAAACACGACGGAAAAAACTCTGAGTTGCAAAAAGACTGGAGCAGCATTCTTAGGATTGCGCCACACATCCCATGGCACCCCGCAATTTCTGATCGCCCGATCCAAAAAATGGGGAGCATCTTACCATCTTTTAGTCTTGTGGGGGTCGACCTTTTGAAAGCAGGATTTTCCCCCTTTCCCCCCACCAGAAAACGGTTGTTCTTTTGAGTTGAAGCTCCTGCAGGTTGCTGCAAGTTTGGTGCCTCTACCGCAAACCCCCACCCAGAGCCTGGAAAAGATGGAAAAGGGGAAATTCCCATAAACTTCGGATGATTCAACCAAATCTGAAACAACCATGGGGGATTCAAACAAATCAGATTCAGTCCAAATCGCTATGGACAAATAATTGTATTTGTTTCTTTCCCTGTAAGACAGGGGTAGTCAACCTGTGGTCCTCCAGATGTTCATGGGCTACAATTCCCATGAGCCCCTGCCAGCGTTTGCTGGCAGGGGCTCATGGGAATTGTAGTCCATGGACATCTGGAGGACCACAGGTTGACTACACCTGCTGTAAGACACCCTCGGGGAAGGGCAGTATATAAATAGAGAAAATAGTAATAGCTTCATCATCATCATTTATATACTGCCCTCTGATGCAGCTTAGGATGGTGTACATTAGGAACATTAATACCAATAAATAAATCAGTGCTAAAATCTCAGCTTCTCAGAGCCACAAAGCAGTCTCCATGGGGGGGTTGTCTAGGGGAGGGGCATTTGATGTTATTGGGGTCACTGGCCCCAACTGAATTCTTGACGGAATGGCTCCATCTTGCAGGCCCTCCGGGAGCTCATTCCTCCAATTGGGGGCCAGGACAGAACATGGTACACAGATGGTACATGCTGAACAGGTTGTGAACAGGCCTATGGTGTTCAAGAGTCTTTCCCTTTTGAAGCGGATTGAAATAAACTTGTTTGAATGTGGCTGCAGGGGCATATCCAGGTGGACTCCCCCTTGGCTGCTACCACAGAGACAAGCGAGGGGAAGGAAGCTGCAGTTTCAAAACGGCGTGGGGTGGCTTTTGAGCCCCTTAAAGCAGGGGTAGTCAACCTGTGGTCCTCCAGATGTCCGTGGACTACAATTCCCACGAGCCCCTGCCAGCAAATGCTGGCAGGGGCTCATGGGAATTGTAGTCCACGGACATCTGGAGGACCACAGGTTGATTACCCCTGCCTTAAAGCACTTTGTTTCATCTTTCCCTGTCGTCTTGGTGGGGAAAAGGAAATTGAGGAGACATGGAGGAGATGGGGGTTCACTGCGGGGGAACTCCGTCCTGCAGGCATCACAGCGAACAACTGTCACTTTCTTCTCTCTGATCTCTTTTGCCGTCCCACGAGAGCTTGGTTCTTCTCCCTTCCTGTTCGTTGCGGGTGCGTTTCTGAACGGTTCCCCCGAGACAGGGAATCGTTGCCAGCAATTCAGACCCTGGCGTTTCTTTTGCCCAAAGCCTCTGCGCTGTCCGAAGGGCCTGCAGCTCCTCTCAAGAGCCCGAGTGAAAAAGCTCCGGTTGATAAGCCTGGGGGCGTGGCTTTTATCAGCTGGAATGCAGGTTGCACAATCGTTGGCATGTAAGTAGCAACAGTATCGTGAACTCCCTTTTATGACGATGGGAGAGCAGAAGAATTTCTGTGGGCAGCCATGTGATCCGGCCCTGGGTGAATGAGAAGCTTGCACAGACTCACACACACACACACACACACACACACACCTGCATTGTGCTGCAGCACAGAAACATGGGTCTCTCGGAAGGGGGACATTCTTCCTGCACCTTGTGACCAAAGCCGTGTCTGGGGGAAGGAGCGGCATAAAGGACCATTATTGTAATTGTTGGCTTGAAGTTGGCACTTTGTTTGAACATCAGAGCCAAATATTTGCTCGCTAGCAAAAGGCCTGTCATTCTGAATGGGGCGTGTGTGTGTGTTTCAAGGACTCCTGGGGTGTGCGTCTTACAGTCCCGTGCCTCACACTGTCCTGCTACACACGCAGAGACGTTGCACATTCAGTCGAGGCCCGTGACGATGAGTGCCTGACCTTCTGGTATCAGGAGTACGAGGCAGAGTTTGCTCTCCCTGGAATGTTGTCCTTAACTGGGAGCGACAGGAAACCTATGTCGCCTAGCAGAAAGGTTATTTGGGGACAACCATTCAGTTTGCACCTACTGATCCCAACCCCGGCTGCCCCAAGGACTCTGGAGTTTTAGGCCAGTGAATAGCAGGGCCTTCTGCCCCACTTGAGAGCATACAGTCCTTGGCCTAGTCTGCACACATAAGATAATGCACTTTCAATGTGATTTGGCAGCTGGATTTTCCTGTGCAGAACAGGAAAATCTATTTCTAAAGTGCATTGAAAGTGCATTATCTATTGTGTGCAGACTAGGCCCTTGTCAAAGGCAAGCATCAACTAATTATTGACAGTGGAGATGGAGGAAGGGGATCACAGCAGAGCTGGCGTGCCCCCCCCCTTTCCTCTTTTACCGGGAGTGAGAGGGAAGGTTGACCAGACGAGCCCTTGACCCAACCAGTGCAGAACTCCACTCTAAGTTAAGGGTTCTGGCCACAGAAATGTAGGGGAGAGCACTGAGAACTTGCTAATGGAAAGGTAGCAAGCTTGAGGGCCACGGCTTGCAATTAAAAACACAAGGGGATCCTCCAAAATGAGGTTCTCTTTTAACATATAACTCCCACCACCCCCAAATACAGGACATGCGAGGTATGACTACTACAGCTCAGGACGGATTTATGCAAAGAGTTATGGTGTCGCCAGCGTGTGTGACGTTCTGCTGGGATCTGGCTGGATACCGGCCTAGATTGCCACAGCCAGCCAGTCTCTTGTGAACAGTAATCCAACCCGTAAAAAAAACAGCTCATCGGTGATTCACTTTGCCTGGATATTATTTTCAATCTGAGCCCCGGCGAGGCCAGGACTGAGCTAGCATGAAAAGGGAATTGTGTTCACTTCCGAGTTGTAAGAGAAATGCATCTCTTCTGGGTCACGGTTAAGGTCATGGGCACATTCCGTGGGTGCAGAAGTTACTACATCTTCCCTTCCTCTCCCGAGAGGTCCAGTCTTAATGGTGCAATCCTAAACACAGTTATGGCCTTCTAAGGCTCATTTTGCACATGCTGGATAATGCCTTTTCGATGCATTTTAGAAGCAGATTTTCCTGTTTTGCACTGGACAACCCAGCTGCAAAAAGGACCTTTAAAGTAGATTATCAAAAGCGTGCACAATGGGCCTAAATAAGTCGAAGTCAATGAGTTTAGACAGGGGTGGGGGTTGACCCTGGTCAAATCCATTCTGAAGACATGATCCTTAATTCTGTATTAGGGCAGCAGCAAATGGAATTGAGGCAGGGTCTCAAATTTCGTTCTCTTGCCACTTCTATCCCCAAATCCCTGTTTCAAATTGACTTCTCTCCTAAGCACATCAAACCTGAGGTTATTTTTTTTAAAGCTTGTTGCATCTTTTCTATTTCCTTGTACCATTTTATAGCTTGTATGCATTCATAAAACATTATTTCTAAACCAACACAGCAGCACTATACACTTATGTACAAACAACATATATTTATAGCAGGGGTAGTCAAACTGCGGCCCTCCAGATGTCCATGGACTACAATTCCCAGGAGCCCTTGCCAGCATTCGCCAGCGAATGCTGGCAAGGGCTCCTGAGAATTGTAGTCCATGGACATCTGGAGGGCCGCAGTTTCACTACCCCTGATTTATAGAGTATAAAAACAAAGAATCAGTATACAGATATAGCTGAAAAACCAACAGTGAACTGAAACTGTAGACTGAATTATAAATGGACTATAAATTGAATGTAGGTGTGTGTGTGTGTCTCAGTGGGAGAGACTCTACTTGGCCTGCAGAAGGTCCCAGGTTCAATCCCCGGCATCTCCAGTTAATAGGACCAAGAAGTAGGTGATGTGAAAGCCCTCGGCCTTAGATCCTGGAGAGCTGCTGCCGGCCTGAGTAGGCAATACTGGCCTTGAAGGGCCAAGCATAAGCCAAGGGGGAGGGGCTGTGGCTCAGTGGTAGAGCACCTGCTTAGCATGCAGAGGGTTCCAGATTCAATCCCTGGCACCTCCTGTTAAAACATCTGGCAGTAAGTGATGTGAAAGCCCTCTGCCTGGGATCCTGGAGAGCTGCTGCCAGTCTGAGCTGGCAATACTGGCCTTGATGAACTGATAGGCTGATTCAGTAAATGGAAGCTTCATAAAAATAAACCCAAAAGGAGAACATTTGGTTACCGCTAACTGCCAAAGAAGCTGAATACAGTTTAAGTATATATGCCCAGTTTGTCCAGGAGTCTACAAATGGGGCTCTAAGCCTCAGGGGGACGGTGTAAGCTAGAGCTTTTAACAGCTGCTACAAGCATCGGCTCTTTTCAACCCACCCTGAGCATCACCAACCGTCTCACTAAAGCATGGCTGCAACTTGCTCAAGTTCTAAGCCAGGAGTAGTCAAACTGCGGCCCTCCAGATGTCCATGGACTACAATTCCCAGGAGCCCCTGCCAGCGTTCGCTGGCAGGGGCTCATGGGAATTGTAGTCCATGGACATCTGGAGGGCCGCAGTTTGACTACCCCTGTTCTAAGCTTTGGGCACAAATGTTTGGCCACTCACGTATACCCATTCCTTTCTTCCATTGTTCTTTTTAACTGTGGTTTTTATTCTTCCCGAGGTGGAGGAAGGAGATTTGTGTGAGTCATGGTAGTAAACTGAGAAACAGGGGTATACATTTGTGCAGTCCCAGAGTATTCTGCTGGGTGTGATGAGTAGAATTCTTTCTCAGCTTGCAGCTTCCAGGCCCACCCACTCAAAACTGCTCTGAGATACGCAGGCGGACAGATAAAGTCATTTCACATATTGGCAGAGGGATGCCAGTCCCTAGGTGGGAACTAGGGATCCCTTGGTTTTACAGCTCATCTTCCAACGAAAGAGATCAGTTCCCCTGGAGAAAATGACTTATCTGGAGGGTGGACTCCATAGAATTATACAACACTGAGCTCCCTCCCTGCCCCAAATCCCTCCTACGCCCAGCTCTATCTCCAAAGTTTGCAGGTATTTCCCAACCCAGAGCTGTTAACTTTATATTGACAGCACTGAACTCGCCTTAAGAGGTATGTGGAAATGAAGAGTAAACTGGTGATACTGGGGAGGGGGGTATTTTTTTTTAAGAAAAAGCATCTTGTTTACATTTTCCATTTGTTTTTCACTCTATATTTGTTTAGATATCAAATGGCACATGTAGTGCAGCCAGAAGATCCTATGCTGTCATCTTTCTTTCTTTCTTTCTTTCTTTCTTTCTTTCTTTCTTTCTTTCTTTCTTTCTTTCTTTCTTTCTTTCTTTCTTTCTTTCTTTCTTTCTTTCTTTCTTTCTCAATCAGTCAATCAGTCAGTCAATCAATCTGTCAGTCAGTCAGTCAGTCAGTCAGTCAGTCAGTCAGTCAGCCAGCCAGCCAGCCAGCCAGTCAGTCAGTCAGTCAGTCAGTCAGTCAGTCAGTCAGTCAGTCAGTCAGTCAGTTAGCATGTGTGGTGTAGCCAGATTTGAGGACTGTCTGGCAGTCAGGCAAGGGATGTTTGGAGGTGGTTGTGCCATTGCCTGTCTCTGTGTCGTGACCCCTAGTGTCCCTTGGAGGAACTGCCACCTAAATCCTTGGAGGTCTCCGATCCAAATACTAGCCAAGGTCAGCCCTGCTTAAGCTTCTGAGATCAGATGGGATTGGGCTTGCCTGGGATATCCAGGGGGTATTAGGCACTGGGGAGAACCTCACAAATATGCTGCAAAAAACCACATTGTTTTTTCTGGTTTTTGCATGTGACAGCATTTTAACAACACAAGCCCCATTAACTCCTGCCTTAGTCATCTCCATGTTCTTTCTTGCCACAAAAGGGACCCTGCTGCTATGAACCTATACACTTGCTAACTTAAGAACTTGCAACTGAGGGAAAGGTTTATGGCTCTACGCAAACTCAGATCCCCAGAATCGTAAAAAGCTTCATGGATTCCCACCCTCCCCAGTTTAAAGAAAAGGCCAGTCGCCCTCACCCAAGGGCTAACCAGAGCCGACCTGGCTTAGATTCTGAGATTCTGACCAGATTGGGACAGCCGGTGCCAACCAAATCATTCTATCCATCAACTCTAATTAGAATCATAGAATAGAATCATAGAATCATAGAGTTGGAAGGGGCCATACAGGCCATCTAGTCCAACCCCCTGCTCAACGCAGGATCAGCCCAAAGCATCCTAAAGCATCCAAGAAAAGTGTGTATCCGACCTTTGCTTGAAGATTGCCAGTGAGGGGGAGCTCACCCCCTCCTTAGGCAGCCTATTCCACTGCTGAACTACTCTGACTGTGAAAAATCTTTTCCTGATATTCCCCCACCCGCCATTATTGTGTGAGTAGCGTATTATGGAGCTGCCCCATTGATGTACAAGATTATTGAACTGTAGGTGACAGTGTAAACCAAGCTGCCCTTCTGGCCATTCCAGCTCCCCCACACTGACAGAGCGAGAGGCTCTTCATTTTGGGGGGTGACTGACTTTCGTCTCTTGCTTGCTCCATCATAGCTTTCACAACAAATCATGCCGGTTATCCCGGCCCTGACAGCTTGGCAAAAGTGGGTATTAAATTGCCTCAATCCCTTTATAATGGGAGATCGGGAAGTCCTTTTTTTTCATGGAGGGGTTAACAGTGGACTTCCAGGAGGTCAGGAAGCCATGCTTTATCCAAGAAAATAACCGTGTCCACCTCTGGAAGTCTTCCAAAGAGTACATCTGCTATATATCTCAATGAACGGGACTATTGTACTCTGTTAGATTGTTATCAGCAGGGTCCTGTGTTCCCTACCATGCACATTTGCTCTGAGTCACAAAATTAATTAATCGCGAAAAATTTATTTTAAAATAGAGCAGCAGTGCTGATTTAGTGTTCTCCCCTGCATTTATAAATATTTCTACCCCTATGGCTAAGAGTTACGTTAATTGTTCTCTCCCCCTCTTCTTTTCTCTTCTGTCAATGTACAGTCTAGTATTATAGGCCAAGATACCAAGAAGGGAATTCTTGCAAAGAACTAAACACATTCAACTCGATAGTTCAAACTGGCGGGGGGGGGGGCAGGATAATATAGCAGCAGGCTGAACAAATGAGGGGGTCCAGCTGGCAGCAGATATTCTGGGCATGGTGGTGCTTCGATGGGGAGAATGTCTCCTGTCGAATTTGTGCCTGTTGATCTGTCTGTGGGTTGAAACCCAATTTGAGCCACCAATGGAGGATAATGAGCATTGTTATGGAGAAAGAAATGTCTTTTCCCCAAATTCACTTACTGAGATAGATCCATTGATTCCTGATATTCTCTCTCTGTTTTAAACAGGGTTTCTCTTTCAATTTCTCTTTGGAGAGAAACAAAATTACCCTTTTATAACATCGGCCCTCCCTGTTGTTTTAGATTATGCACCCCAGGTTGGGGCTCTAGCAAAAGGAAGAGCCCCTGCACACTTTTGAGCTTTTACAGCATGCTTTCTCAGCCAGGGTTTTGTGGAACTCTAGTGTTTTCTGACGGCCCTGGAAGGGTTTCCCACGTGGGTGGGAGTTAAGTAATCCTTATCCATTGTTCCTCTTAATATTTGTGAAACAACCTGGGGGGTGGAAGGAGTCCGGGGTGTCCAAGTTGGAATAGGGCCAATCAGGTTGCGTCCAGCTTTGCTGGCCACACCCTGATTGACTCTGCCCCTACAGCTCCCACCTTCCTTCCCTGGACACTAGCCACTTTGCTCTCAGATGCCTGAGAGAGACACACACAGATGCCTGAGAGAGACACACTACAAGCGAGCCCTGATCACATGCTATGGCTCCTGCTGCAGGGAAAGAGACAGACAGACAGAGCCAGCTGCCCCAAACTGCAAATGAGCCTTGATTCCCTGCTGGACAAGCCCTGATTACCTCCTATAGCTCCTGCTGTGAGAGAAAGATCTGCACCTGCTGGTGTCCCCTGGGTCCTAGCGCCCATTGCATTCCTTGTTGCAATGGGTATTCTTGCTAGTTTTTAATATATTTTTAAAATCTGTTAAATATTTATCAGGTGATGTGACCATATATGGTTATGTTGACCCACCCACCCCTTCCAAAATGGCCAATGATGAGGCAGGAGGGGGTGGGAAGGTGAGGGGCCCTGGGTAGGTGTGTTCACAGCTCTGCTTTCCAACCATATTCTACATGATCGCATCACTTCTGAATTTTCTCAAAGCCTGAAGAATTTCAGGGGATTCTCAACAATAAAAAAAGTTGAGAAAGGCTGATCTATAGAGTAAAATCCTGTTCATTTGTAGAACCTGCCATGTACCCCTTCTTTCTTCAGATTTCTCTTTTGATCAAAACTTTATTGACCATAAACAGGCTCCAGCCAACAGTTTGCTAAAAAGAAAAAAACAAAAGTAAGCGGATTGTTCAATCTTCCTTGGTAAAGAAGGATTGTGAGGAATTATTTTAACAGGGCTAGGAATAATGGCAAAATAAAAATTATATTGGATTCCCCTGGTCCACCCTATCTTGTCCTTCCCAATCCTGGGAAGAAACCCAAGCCATTCTAGAAAACTAGAAGGTAGACTGAGAAGTAGAGTTGATAGTCTGTTCACAGTGTCTTGCTGGAACGTTGTCAGAACCAGTCCAGAGTTTGACAACGCTCTGTTGGATTCTGCTTTCAGTTCTGTCTCACAGTGCTGGGGAGGAGCCCAGGTTCTAAGGATGCCTGAGGAACTCCTGGAATCATAGCTCATCTCCAGGTGACAGAGATCAGTTCCCCTGGAGAAATTGGCTGCTTTGAAGAATGGACTCCATAACATTGTACTTCACTGAGGTCCCTCCCACCCAAAATCCTGCCCATTCCCAGCTCCAGCTCTAAAGACTCCAGGTATTCCGAAACCTGACCTGGCAACCCTAACAGGTTCTAATAAATGAGGTACCATTTGGTGCATTTTGTACCTTCTACACGTGGAACAGGGCCTGGAAGGAGTCCATGAGAACAAAAATTGACTTTCTCACACCTTGGGCTGAGAGGTAACCTCTGATCCTATCTAAAGAGAACAGGATATGCAAAATTAGGGACGGCACTGTTTAAAGGGCCAGGACAAATTAATGCAAACCTGTTCAGCATGTAGACTGAAATCATGCCAAAATGCCATGACATGCTTGCCTCAGCATTAACCACTGACCCTCTATGCCAGCCTTCCTCAACTTTTTTACTGTTGGGAAATCCTTGAAACATTATTCAGGCTTCGAGTAACTCCCAAAGTGGTGTGATCATGCAGGATATGATTGGGAAGCATTATACATGCTCTCCTGGGTCACCTCCCCTTCCCACTCACCACCCACCCCAGGACTACTTTGGCCATTTTGCGAGGGGTATACATGACCATGTATTGTCATATCACCTGATAAAAATTTAATAAGTTTAAAAATATATTAAACATTAATTAACTTTCACCCATTTGGGAAACCCTTCCAGAGCTGTCAGGAGAACCCAGTGTTTCATAAAACCCTGGTTGTGAAAGTCTGTTCTATGCTGCTGATTCACACATTACATTGGCTGGGTCAAAATTACTATTTAAATTGTTGTTGTTGTTGTTGTTGTTGTTGTTGTTGTTGTTGTTGTTGTTGTTGTTGTTGTTGTTCTTCTTCTTCTTCTTCTTCTTCTTCTTCTTCTTCTTCTTCTTCTTCTTCTTCTTCTTCTTCTTGCCTGCCCTTGCTCTATAGACTCATGGCAGGATACATCAAACAATCTCACAGGATAATAAAATACATATAACAAATTTAATCTAGAATAAATAGTTAACAACTAAAACCGTTCTGCCCTTTGATACCTATTTCTAATCTTTCAGCGTCAAGAGGGGGGGAAAGCAGAGATTTTAATGTCCCCAGATGGATAAACAGAGCTTCGATATGTCTCCAATCTGCAGCTGAGAAAGCACAGGTTTTATATATGCCCACTACAATGTCCCTGTAAGGACTCATGTGGCTGCATTCTGGACCAGTTGGAGTTTCTGGAGCCATTTCAAGGGTAGCCCTGCAAAGAGCGAGTTGCAATAATCTAGTCTGGAGGTGACTGTTGAATGGATCACAGTGGCTATGATGGATATCTATAAATAGGTTGCTCGCGATTGCTCCTGGTAGAGGTGGTAGAATGCCAGGCACACAACATTCATGATCTGGGCCTCCATAGACAAGGAGAGATCCAGAATCACACCCAGACTCCTGACCATTCCTGATGGTGTTGACTTGATGCCATCAAGGGTCAGGAGTTCTAGTGGACTATCTAAAATATCCTGGCCCAGCCAGAGGACTTCTGTCTTAGCTGAATTCAGCTTCAGCCGACTCCACTTGAGCCAGTCTGCCAAACATCTGGCCAGTCTGGAGGTGTCAACAGATGGCCATCCATCAGTAGATATAGCTGGGGGTCATCAGCATTTTCGTGACCACCCAGGCTGAAACTCTGTATCAGTTGGGTGACACATATTGATAAATGTTAAATAACACTGTGGCACCCTGCATATCAGAACATGCTTCTGGTTGCTTTGGAAGGTGGCCTCCATAGAATCATACTCTACTGAGGCCCCTTCCCACCAAAAATCCCATCAACTCCCACCTCCACCCCCAAAGTCTCCAGGCATTTCCCAACCCAGAGCTGGCAACTTTAATAGTTAGTCTAAATCAGGTTTTTGGATTTTTTTTCCAGTCAGTTAAGTCATGAGAATATGACGAAAACCTACCCCTCTAGAAAATGGAACCAAGAAACCAAAAAATGGTAAATAAATTTGAACGTATGGCCTGCTATTATAAGTGCAATGTTTAAAAAGACGAAAAAGAATAAATATAAAAAATACCTGTATTTTCTAGGCCATTTGGTCTGTGTTTGTTGTTTCTCTCATTCATAGAATCATAGAAGAATCATAGAATCATAGAGTTGGAAGCGGCCATACAGGCCATCTAGTCCAACCCCCTGCTCAACGCAGGATCATTGATTTCATAAGGTCTTAGGGTTTCTTGAAACCCTGGAGTTTCTTGACATCCCTGGGAGGGTTTTTGAATGGGAGTGTGTAGCATTACATAGTTGTGTTATTTGGAGTCCGAGGCTAGAAGGAGAATATCTCTGTTCCTATTTCTTATATTAAATGAATTAAAATCTCACAGACTGGGAAGGACTGTTGATTCTGTGAAGGCAAAAGGGTGGCAGGTGACAGTAGATGAGCCATTGGGATGTGAGTCCTGCATAGTGCAGGGGGTTGGACTAGATGACCCATGAGGTCCCTTCCAACTCTATGATTCTATGATTCTATGATTTTAAGAGACAAGCAGAGGTGGTTTGTCCTTCCCTGTCTCTGTGCAGCAAGTCTCCCTTGGTGGCCTCCTAGCTTGGCTTCCAATTATAACCCATCTGTTAAACCAGCCATTCTGAAGGGGCACATTTTGGGGGGGGGGGCACTGACTGGAAAAATGTGAAAAGGGAAGTCCAAAGGGTTTCTGATGGGGCCTGGTAATGGAAGCGATGAAATATCCTTTTTTTTGTCACATATGATATCATTCATTGATAGAAAGTTCATCCATCGCCAAGGGAAAGAAAAATAAATCATATAATCCGTTCCTTTGTGGGGGCTTGAAGTAATGCATCCCCCCCCCCAAATAATGCATGCACCTCTTCTCTTGGTCAAATGTTCTAGAAATCTGTCTTGTGTATATATAAGACTAGGTGCATATAATTGAGTATAATTAGTTTACTCTCAGTTTTGCCTTTTTTTAGCCTAGCTCAGGCATGACCAAACCGTTGGTCACCCCTGGCTCCTTGCACAGGCAACCGGCCTTCTACAGGGGACCCTGGAACACCGAGAAGAGCCGTTAAAAGGGCTGTGGCCAAAAAAAAATCTAGTGAGAGTCCGACTATTGCAGGGTATGTGGAACAAATACCTGCTGTGAGATTCCTTGGTTTTGCCCCCTCCCTGTCAAAGACACTACCACACATACACACACACATGCAGTCACACACTCCTTTCCCCATACTCCCCTCTTTCCTCTCCCACCTACCTCTCCTGCCTGGTCCCTCCCCCTCACACACACCCTTCCCCTTTGCCCTTGTTACCTGTCACTGCAGGAATTCTCAAAGCTCTGCTAGTGCTGGCCACAGAATCTCCCCTCTTCCCAGGCCAGCCCCGCTCTCTGGAGGGCAGGTCTGGCCTGGGAAGATGGGCACCACCACAGCAGAGCTCTGATACCAAGTGCTGGGCCTTGGGGCTCTGCTGGCACCAACTGTGCTGACTCCCCTCTTCCCCAGCCGGCACTGCTCTCTTGAGGACAGGGCCCACCTGGGAAGATTGGCACTGTCACAGCAGAGCTATGAGGCCCAATGCTGGGCCTCAGAGCTCTGCTAGTGCCAGCCATGGCATCTCCCCTATTCCCAGGCCAGCCCCGCTCTCTGGAGTGCGGGGCTGGCCTGGGAAGATGGGTGCGGCAGTGGCAGAGCTCCAAGGCCCAGCACTGAGCCTCTCAGCTCTGCCGCTGAAGCCACCATCTACTGGCATGCTCCCTAAGGCAGGACAACAAACGTCATGTCCATTATCATTTCTGTTTCAGGGAGCGCGCCAGTAGATGTGTTCCCCATCAAAAATTTGGAGAGATGAACAGAAGAAAGGGGTGTGCAGAAAGTCCCATCGACATTGTTAGTGATGGGGTGGGCTTTTCTCTATAGCTGTGCAGGGGAGGGGCTTTTTTGAATTGCAAAGGTAAATGGGAAATCAAACACCTAGCAAGCCACAGGACGTGGTGGCTGGACTGTATCTTGCCTCCAGCGTGGCAGTTTGTGCCATGAAATAGAACTGGAGTCCAGTGGCACTATGCAGTCAGACAGAATTTATTTCAGCATACGCTGTTATGAGTCAGAGCTCCTCCTGCCAGATGCTGCAAACCAGCTACCCATCCGAAATGATCCAAGGCCAGCCAGATTGTTTCTCCCATAGCATCAGTTCCACACCATGCAATCCCATATCCTTGGCCAAGGGGTGTATGGGTGTATGTGGGGGGGGGGAGGGGAGAACACACCCTAACCTCTCTTTTGTAACCTACATAAATTAGGATGAGTTCCACATTTTCTTGTTTGGCAGAAAATATTTAAAAAACAGGTACATTCAGGACCACCTCCTAACCTCTGGACCCCCTCCAGTTTTAAAAACCTTATTGGCTTCTACTCCCGCACATGGCAGTTACCAAGAATATCAGTTGTGGATCTCAGAGGCACTGCACTCTCTGTTCTGTGTTTATATGAAATTTAGGCTGTAGCACAGGTGTGGCCAAACTGATTCACCAGATGTCCATAGACTACAATTACCATGATTCCCTGCCAGCACCATGCTGGCAGTCCATGGACATCTGGAGAGTCAATTTTGTCCACTCCTGCTATAGCAGGAGGACTTCCTCTGGCAAGCTCTGTTGCCCATCACCACTCAGGACTTTCTAACCTTTTGGAGTCTGCAGAGACTTCAGGAATTCTGAGATAGCATAGTGAGTGCAGTTCCAAAATGGCTGCCTCAAAATGGCTGCCAAAGGAGGTGTACCCAGCCATAACATGGCTGCCAAAACTTACCTTCAAGATCTTCGTGCTGTGGTGGCTGCTACTGCCAAAGCAATGTTTTTGAATAAATGCCCAACCAGTCAATGTTCCAGGGGCCACTCATATTACTGGGCAAGAGCTCCATCTAGCCCCATCAGCCTTTTAAAAACCATTGGTGAACTCTAAGAGAGGAGTCTGCAGGCACCATGATACCCAGAGGCACCAGTTTCCAGCCACAGTGTAGCAATGCTACCACAGTCCTACAAGATCAGCAAATTAACAGAGCCTTTGTCCTATTGAGCAGCACTCCAAGCAGAGATGCCATCCTCCAGGTAGAACCTGGAGAACCCCAGAATTACAGCTCCTCTCCAGACTGCAGAGATCAGTCCCTCGGGAGCAAGTGGCTGCTTTGGAGAGTGGCGTCTGTGGACTTGTCCCCTACTGAGGCCCTCATCCTCCCCAGGCTCCACCCCCAAACCTCCAGGATTCTAACCCCGCCCCACCCCAATCCCCTACCAGTGGCTTACTCTCCCCCAGCCATCTCCTTCCCACCAGCTCGCTCAGAAAAATCCAAATGTCTTTTCCACTGAAATAAAGTTACTAAATCCTATCCATGACCTAGTCAAGATATATTTTTTTAATGGCTGGAGCAAATATTAGCCTGCTTCTTTTATGAAAAAATAATGTTTCGTATGGAAGGGGAATCAAACCGGCTGCTGTGTTTTGCACAAAGGTGTTAATAGTGTCACGAGGGACTCGTGCTAAGAACGGCCTCTTCTAGGCGGGAGGCGGGCTCTCTGGAGTGTCTCCAACGGGCTGGGAGGGCATTTCTTTCCCCCATGATGTTCAGACCTCCTGTCATGCCACTTTACTGTGAATTAAATCTGCAGAGCGAGAACCAGTTTGGGCATGTGGAATGGCGGCTGCCAGGGAGCAAGATTTACGTTTCCAAGGAACAGCAACAAAAGTGAAATCGGGAACGGGGGGGGGGGGGGGGGAGGTGAAGCACCAGGAGCTGCTACCATGTAAAAGGATCCCTGTTTGAATGGGGAAGGAAAAGGCCGGGATGAGATCACCCTGGACCTAGTTTCCCGGGTGCTCCGGCCTCTGAAAGTTCAGTGCAAAGCAGCTGGGATTGTGTGGGGTTTAGCACATCTCATCCCATTACAGCTTTCAAAAGTCAAACGGGATAAAATCCGTCGGTGGCCTGCTTCGGACATGTGATTTGCACAGACTGCCCGGCTGTTGTTAGTGGCTCCCTTGGGAAGGATTAGGAACCAAGCCCTGCAAGGGAGACTCAGGAGGCAGGGAACAGGGGCGGGCAGCTTGTTTGCTTCTTTAATTCGTGGCACGGAGCCCCAGGGCTGCCAGCACGGCCGATGCCCAAAGATGTAAATGGTGGCATTGCTCCCAAGTAGCGTTGCCAACCTCCAGGCGGTAGCAATGCAAAAACAGTACTGAAAGTACTAATTCGAGTGCAGTGATCCGAGGTGCCATGTATTATCAGAAACATGACTCCACATGAATCGAGATGCAAAAATGAAGTCCCAAGAGAAGTGAATTGAAAGCAGGCCTGCAGAATGCAAACTCTCACTTAACAGTCAGTGAAGCTGTGGAAATATCACGTCAGAATCAGCACGGTCTCTATTGGACTCTGTTGGGACGAACTGAAAAAGAGATTCGAAACAGGCTGGGCCACTGGGGATGTCTGTCAAGCTACCGAACCAAATGCGGATTTATATTTTTAAAAGAACTTCAGTGCATTTGTCTCCACTGACACCTCATACGGGACCATAGCTATCTCTTAAGTGAGAGTGTTTATTCTGTAGGTCTGCCATTTCCCGCTTTTACAACCTGAGACTAGCTATACCTTTAGGGCTGCCAGATGGAAATTTTTTGGGGGGAGGGGGTGAAGCCTGGGGAGAGCAGAGTTTGTGAAGGGGAAGGGCCCCAGTGTGGTGAAATGACATAGAACAGTCCTTTTCAACCTTTGGACCAGGGAGGAGCCCCTGAAATAATTGAAGTCACCCATGATGACAAGGTCCTGACGCTTGGATATTTTCTCAAGCTGCTCACAAAGTGCAGCATCCACGTGCTCTCGTTGGTCAGGCAGTCGGTAGCAGACACCAACCACCACACTGTTTTCCCCTCGCTTATTTTCACCCAGATGCTTTCCACTGTAGATATACTCTCCTTCACTAGAATTTCCTGACAGGTAAGCCCTTTCCTCACATACAGTGCCACTCCTCTGCCTCTTCAATCTATTCTGGTTTTTTTTAACAGTTCATATCCATCCACCATTACATTCCAGTCATGAGAATCATTCCACCAAGTTTCTGTGATGCCCACTAGATCATACCTTTCCATCAGCATGAGAAGTTCCAGCTCTTCCTTCTTATTGACCATGCTTCGGGCGTTAGTATAAAGGCATCTGAATACTTTTGGTTCCCTATGAGCTGGCCTTCCTGGTTGGGCTGCCCCCAATCGGTCTCCTTCCTTAAAGAGCCACTATGGATCTATGGATCCCTGGTTGGAAATCCCTTCCATAGAAACTACTCTCCAAAGCACTCCTTTTCTCCAGGGGAATTGATTGTTGTAGTCTGGAGATCAGTCATAATTCCTGTTCTCTAGGCCCCACATGGAGGCTGGCAACTCTCCATGAAATGCAGTCTGAGCATGGGCTTCAAGACCCAGACATTTCCCACCCCAGAGTCCAGTAACTCCTGATAAGACATATTCTCCTCATGTGCTGCAGCAAAAGGAGTCAGCTGGAAATGCACAGGTTTCTCTGTCGCTCCTCATGCATTAAACATGTGCCTCAACTCGCGCTTGGAAAGAGTGTGATCTCCTGATAGGCGTCTTTTATGTCATGGCTAAAAGAGCAATCAGGGGCTCCCCGGGTCCTCTGCCGTGCAAAGCCCGAGGAAGCATCTTAAACAGCGGAATGTCCTCTGCCAACGAGCCGCTGTTTTAAAATAACCAATATTTGTATGTATCTCAAATTGCCCAGAAGATATTTTTGGCGGCTTATTTGCATGATATGGAAACAGTTTTCAGCAGCGAGTGTTTTAAGCTATTTTGGCGCCGCTTTCCCTTTTGGGATGATCAGACGGGTGTGCATTTAAGGATACTCTGTGTGTTTTTCTCCGCCCCCCCTCCCCACCCTTTTGAAGTCAGAGAAGTATCTCATTTGCAGAAGAGAGGAAGAGTTGGAACGAGTACACAGACCTACGTTTGAACTCGCAAAAACTTTGGGGAGTGTTTTGAGACTCCTTATTGGCGAACAGTTACTTGATGGAGGCGGATGGACTTAAACGGCTTCCGAGTTGGCCACTGTTGTCTACAGATGTTATTCAAAATGTTGGTTTCTCTATAGGACGGTTCTAGGATGGCGAGCTCTGGGATGGGAATTACCAGGAGATTTCTGAAAGGTTTTTAAGCCTTCCTGCATGTCATTTTGCCCATCGTCCCTCCTACTGGAGTGTTACCAACACACAAGTTTTCACAGGAGGACAGATAATGTTCTTTGACAAAACCTGAGGGACCCCCTCTCTCAATATACCCCCCTCCCCCGGAGAGCTCTTCAACCAGCAAATTCCAACTTGCTGGAGATCCCCAGCCCCAGAGATGTACCCTAGGCTTCAACATCTCTGGGCCTTTTCAGCCCTGGCTCCAGCTGCGTGGAACAAGCTGCCGGCACAGGTGTGACCACTCATGGAGCTTACGAAGTTCTGGAGGACTTGTAAAACAGCGCTCTTCCACCAGCAATTCATATCGTTATTTATTTAATTTCCAGGCACAAAAGAGACAGTTGTGGCCCAGGCTATTCATCAGATTTTAGCTGCTAAGCATTGTGGGTCTGGTGGGTGCTTGGATGGGAGACCACCAAGGAAGTCCAAGGCTGCTTTACAGAAGCAAGCAATGGAAAACCAACTCTGAATATCTTGCTTGGATGGCAGGCTCTTTGAGCCAGGGTGGGGTGGAACTTTGGGGTTTCTTGATGGCCCTGGAAGAGTTTCCTGAATGGGTGGGAGTTAATTAATTTTAATGCATTTCTAAAAGTTTGTTGAGTGATATGATATATTGAGTGATATGAACCATATATGGTCATATTGACCTGCCCCCCTCAATGATGGGCCAGGACGGGGTGGGAAAGAGAGGGGCCCAGGGTGGGTATATCCGCAGCTATGTTTCTCAACCATATACTGTACAATTGCACCACATCTAGGGTTTCTCAAAGCCTGGAGCATGTTTCAGGGGTTTCTCAATGGTAAAAAAGCTGAGAAAGGCTGCCCTATGGGGTCTGTACTAGTCAGTTGACTAGACGGCACTTTACACCTTCACAGGATGTGACTGGTACCCTGCATCACTTCACCAAGCCCAAGGGCTCTGAGCGTGTGGACCAGCTGATGGAGAAAATTGATTTAAGCCCTTTGTCCCATCCCAAAATCCACTGGTCCCATTTGTACCCACCATGGTGGGCTTCCTTCCCCTTCAGTCTTTCCATATTAGAATACTTGACTGATATTAATTAGGTGTCTGGGAAGTGCCATGCTTTTCAGCTGGAGCCCACCCAGAAATAAATATGCAGCCATATATTAAAGCTTTATTAGCTGAAGAAAGAGATGGGGTGAAGGCGCCCATACAAAAGCCAACATGCAGAAGCCTCAGCTGGGATTAATGTTGGCCGTGCCTGGAGATTAATTGGTTCCTCCTGTGGGTGAATAGAATAAGAAATGGTATATCATCATGTTACGGTGTTTACTGATTCATTTTTGGCACCTTTTCCTGGGAACATGAAGACGGGTCCATTTGGGTAATTAAAGCACTCTTGGAAGAGTCAGAAGAAAGCTTCCATTACATGAGATGTCGGAATTGGCCCACTGGGGCGGGGGGTAGGGGGGGACCAAGGATCTTTGGGATGCCAGCGGTTCCCAGAATCCTCCAACCTCTTGTTATTTCTGCATTGTGATACAATAACATCTGTTTCATGTGCCATTCTACGCAATGGGTCAAGTGTCACCGTTTGACACCATGTTCCTTCCCGTCTCATCAGTATGCACGAGACAGGACAACCCTCTCATCTCATCACACTAGGAAATGCGGCTCATAAGACGGCCACACCACAACGGCGCAGATAGATAGATTCTAAAAGCAATTATATTAACGGGTTTTCCGGTTTGACACAGGCAAACGAAGTGCGCAACTTTCCCGCTTGGCGCGCCCGCGATCGAGAGCGCTGTTCAAACAGAGAAGGTACCTCCAAGGAGAGCAGCTTTTAGATCCCACTGTTCGAAGGGACACTAAACAGACGCGCGGAGATCTATTATGCCGTATCGCCGATTTGTAGTGCTCTTGATATAAAACACAGTAGGGCTTAATTAAAAAGTGATTGTACCTATCTATCACAAACCTGCATTAGGGATATAGGTGTCAGGAAAATGAAGTTGAATAGGCGGCGGTAATGAAATTGATTTTTTATTGAATAGATTTTATTTTCACCCGCTTTGTTTTTCCATCCAGCCCCTCCATCAGGGAGCCTGAGACACTTCCTAGCCAAAGGCTTTTTACCTTCAGAATCCAAGGGGGGGGGGAGGTTGTTTTTTTAAATATCGGCCTTTGCATTTCTATTAATCCTTTCGATTGTTTTCTACTTGAAAAATGCTGATAAACCTTTGACTCGGAGATTTCATCAAGTCCGTCTATGAACGGAAAGAAGTCCTGTCGATGACGTCCTTTCTGGTTCCTCTGACAAAATGCTCCGGTTGTTGCTAAAACAAAGCCGATTTCTCTTCTTTACTTCTTTTGGCTTTTCAGTTTGTGCAGGCAAAAGTCTGAGGCAAGCCCAGAATGCCCCAGGCAGTCCCACAACTCTGCTTTATGACTTCCCAGGCAAATCCCTGCCAAACATCTGAACATCTCAACCCAACATACCGATGGTCTAGAAGCGGCGCTGTGCTTCTTGCTCCGCGCTGCTTTGTCCATTTCAGAAGTCTCTGAGCTGCCTTTCCACACAAAAAAAGGTCGTCTAGTGGCTTGCAGTGCGGTATTTTGCTATGCAATTGCTGAATCCATTAAGGAACCATCTGAAATGTCCATTAAACTAAAATGGCCAAGAAACCTTCCATGTAGGGTCAAAACAAAAAATCCTGGTGCCTCTTGTTTGTTTTATTGATCATATCTAGTTCCACCATTACAAGGAGAATCACCAACCTCCATGTAGCACCCGGAGATCTTTTGCTATTACAGTTCATCTTCAGATAACCAAGATCAGTTCCATTGGAGAAAATGGCTGCTTTGGAGGGTAGACTACAAGGCATTGTACCCTACTAAGGTCCTCCAAATGCCTGCCCTGGTGGTGAAGTTGGGATGATGCACTGGTATTTGGGCAAGAACTCTATGGTAGAAGCCAAATTGACCATAGAGTTTTCACTCAAATATCTGAGTGTCGCCCAGCTTCCAGGTCATGTTGGAAGTGATGAAGACACATGGCTGCAATATTGGCTGGGCCTCCCTCCTGCTACCAGTAAGTTCCCCCATCCCCTGCCAGTTGCCTGGAGGGACCTTGGAATCCTAGTTTTGGAGAACAGGAGCATCAGACACTTAAATATCTACATTAGGCTTTCTTAACTTTTTTACCATTCAGAAACCCCTGAAATATTCTTCAGGCTTCAAGAAACTCCAGAAGTGGTGTGATCATGCACAATGTGATTGAGAAGCATAGCTGTGTATATGCCCACCTGTGCCCCCTCCCCTTCCCACCCTCTCCAGGCCAATCACTAGCCATTTTGGGTGGGATGGGTGGGTCAACATGACCATATATGGTCATATCACCTATAGATAGATAGATAGATAGATAGATAGATAGATAGAGAGAGAGAGAGAGAGAGAGAGAGAGAGAGAGAGAGAGAGAGAGAGAGAATTAATTAACTCCCATTAATTTGGGAAACCATTTCAAGGCCATCAACAAACCGCAGGTTTTCATGAAACCCTGGTTGAGAAAGCCTGGTCTACCCCTGAATAGAACATAGGCAGGGCTAACAGTTAAAGAACCTTTAAAAAGCCCTAAAGGTCCATAATAAAAGTTAAAGGCAGACTATGGATGGCCTCAAAGGGGAAAAGACCCAGTTATGGCTCTTCAGCTTCTGTGTGAGAGAGGGAAGGCCCAATAATTCCTAGGTAATGGATTCCTTCGTTAAACCACTGCAACCATTTGGAAGCATCAACTGGAACCTAGCCTCCTGAAGCTTAAGCTCGTTATATCCAGACTGGCCGGGGATTCTGGTTTTTCGGGAGTGGGGCATCATCTGGGCATGGAATTGGAGTCACTGTGGGTGGGCTGGTAGTTGTGAATTTCTTACATTCTGCAGGGGGTTGGACTAGATGACACTGAAGGTATCTGCCAACTCTATGATTCTATGATTCTTGCCATCTAGACCAGAAGTGAACAGGTCTTTGCCCTCTACTATGTGGCAGTCTCTAATAGTTAAATACCACTTGAAGTTCTCACATGAGTCCCAACTTCCTGAACACCCCTGAGCCCCTCCTTCCCCCATCACAGAAGAGGGCTTGCCCCCCCCCCCAAATTTCCTAGTGGCCAGCTTGTCCCCTGTCCTGGTCTGTAGTTCATACAGGCTCTGCCAGGCCCATCTGCCCTGGGGTTGCAATCTGCCTCCCTGTTGGCCCTGAGGACTGTGAGGACCTACTCTTGGCCAGCACAGAGCTCTTCCCAGTGATGTCCTCAGCTGGATTGGGGCACCCCCCAGCCACCTGTCCTCCCTAGCTGCCACTTGTGCTCCTTGGCTTGGCTTCTCCTGCTGCAGGCCAGCCCATGGCTCTCCCTGGGTGGGATGAAAATCTCTCTCCCCATCATTAGCGACTCCTGGGCTGGCCTCACTGCGGCTGAGCCTGGGCTCTGTGCCGGCCCCCAAAACACAAACAGTCCTAGCTATCACCGATTATTACGAATGCCACCAAGCTATTTTCTCAAATTAATACATTCTTAAAGTTTAATTGAAAAGCGCATAACTTTTTTTTTGGTGGGGAAAGCATCCCATAAAACTGGCGGTTGTAATAGGCCATGAAATAGGCAATTTTTACCATGAAATAAGAAATTAGCTCCCATGGGAAAAGATGGAGACCCGAAAATTCTTGTTAGGAAATGGACTTGTAAAGTGGCAGAGGTTAGCTGCAACAGGAGAACAGTTAACCATAAAAGCGGCAATTTTTTACCTTCATTATTCTTTTCACACCAATGAGGAAGGGGAATGTTTGCAAATGACACAGAGTGATTCCAAGGTAGGAAGTCAGCACTTGGTCCGAATTATTTACAAAAAAGGGCAGGGGACCCTCTTTTTAGTATGGTTGCCAACCGCCAGGTGGTGGCTGGAGATCTCCTGGGATTAAAACTGATCTCTACGTGACGGAGATCAATTAGTTGGGAGGGAATGGCTGCTTTGGAAGGTGGACTCCAGGGGTGGCCAGTTTGTGGCTCTCCAGATGTCCATGGACTACAATTCCCATGAGCCCCTGCCAGCATTTGCTGGCAGGGGCTCATGGGAATTGTAGTCCATGGACATCTGGAGAGCCACAGTCTAGCCATCCCTGCACTCTACCCTGCTGAATTTCCTCCCCAAACCCCACCCCCCTCAAGCTTCACCCCCAAATCTCTAAGAATTTACCAACCTGAAGTTGGCAGTTTCATTTTTCATAGAAGAAATTTTCCCATTCAGCAACAAGAGAAATGCTACATATTACGTGTTACAGAAATGCCATCTGAAGAAAAGATTAGCCCAAAGCTGGCATCTGACAATGCATACCTTGTTCCTTTGCATCACCTTAATATCACACACCATGTGCTGTGTTTGTTCTGGAGTTTGCATTTCCCCTAACTTTTATATGTACAGTCTCCAAATCAATGATGCCTTTTACGGTTTAAAAATCTATTATTTCTTTTCTTTTCAATTTTTACTGGTCAATATAATCTAGAGTGGTGTAGTGGTCAAGAGTGGCGGCTTCTAATCTGGTGAGCTGGGTTTGATTCCCTGCTCCTCCACGTGCAGCCAGCTGGGTGACCTTGAGCTTGCCACAGCACTGACAGAGCTGTACTCGTAAAGCAATAATGTCAGGGCTCCCTCAGCCTCCCCTCCCTCACAGGGTGTCTGTTGTGGGGAGAGGAAAGGGAAGGCGACTGTAAGCCGCTTTGAGACTCCTTCGGGTAGAGAAAAGCGGCATATAAGAACCAACTCTTCTTCTTCTACAGTAATCTCAGGGCTCTCTCAGCCTCCCCTCCCTCACAGGGTGTCTATTGTGGGGAGAGGAAAGGGAAGACGAATGTAAGCTGCTCTGAGACTCCGGGTAGAGAAAAGTGAGGTACAAAAACCAACTCCTCCCTCTCCTCCCTCTCCTCCTCCTCCTCCTCCTCCTCCTCTTCTTCTTCTGAATTCCAATGTTGATTTAGTGTGCATCAAATATGCATCAAATATGCAAGTTTTGCCATTGTCCTATATTCCATCAGTTGACATAACCAGTCCATAACGCCTGATAAGAATTCCTTTTTTCCGTCTTGATGCATAAAGGATCCTGGCAGCTTTTGCCATGTATTTAACCAGCTCAGTATGCATTTTAATAATACTCGGTACTATATTTCATTTGGTACCATTTTGGATTGAAGTTCCTATATCTTTTGCATCTCATCATGAATCATCATGGTCAGGGGGACCAGATGGGCCCTTCCAGGTTAGATCATCATTCTTGGTGGACTGCTGGCATCCATAGGTTGGCCCCTGAGGTGCAGAGAGGGAGCTGTCGGATCTGGAGAAGAGAGGAGAGTGTGTGTGCTTTGCTTGCTGTGGGGATATATATATGTGTGTGTGTGTGTTTTTTTAATGGGGGGATTAATGATTATTTAATGGATTTTATGTTTTGTAACCCACCGGTAGATGGCTTGGCTGCTGGCCATGGGCAATAAATATAAATATAAATATAAATATAAATATAAATATAAATATAAATATAAATATAAATATAAATATAAATATAAATATAAATATAAATATAAATATAAATATAAATATAAATATAATAATATAGTGCAGGGGGTTGACCTAGATGACCCAGGCAGTACCATCCAACTCATTGATTCAATCATCATCATCATCATCATCATCATCCAGTATTTTGTTGTTTTCTGGCAGGTCTACCCGCTTGTTTGAAATAGTCATTTGGGGAGTATGCCCTCTTATCTGTTTTTCAAAATATGGTAACGCTAATGGTGGTTCTCCAGATGACCATGGACTACAATTCCCAGGAGCCTCTAATGGTGGTTCTCCAGATGACCATGGACTACAATTCCCAGGAGCCCCTAATGGTGGTTCTCCAGATGACCATGGACTACAATTCCCAGGAGCCCCTGTGGCAGGGGCTCATGGGAATTGTAGTCCGTTGACATCTGAGAGCCACCATTTGGCCACTCCTGCCCTAACGGAAGACAAAAGTCCAGAATGAAGCCCAGGAAGTCATGAAGGGCATTAAGACAGATATATCAATATAGATATTTGGGAGGAGAACTGATAGTGATAAAAAGATACAGCTTTGTCTCCGAATAAAGTAGATGGGAAAATCATACATATGTTTGGGATTCCAAACACTTGGTGCTTTATGTCAATGTGTCATTTTTCAAAGCTGCCTGCTTTATTTATGAGGCCGTCCTTGTTCTCAATGATTAAAATGTTTTTTAGTTGTTTATGTCTCTTCTAGATCAGCATTATTTCTGATTGCAGCAGAAGTTACAAGAATTATGACTTTCCTACTTATTGTTTGGGAAGATTTATTCATTTGTATAAATGACTCCTCTTTTTTAAAAAAAAATGGCTAAGAACTTCTCTCTCCCAGTATAGATACTTCTGACAATAAATTACTTCTTGCAAGCTAAACATCACCTATCATTAAAATGTCTGCATTAAATCCAAAATAGTTTTGCTATTTGCTTACTGTGGGGGAGGGGGGGGGAAGACCCAGGTTAAGTATGTTTGTCACACGTAGCGTTGTGGGCAGCACCTGGAAGGAGGGCGCGGAGTGGGGACATTGGAGGACGGGTGTTGGCTATGGGATTACATGGGATGCAGCCCAGGGTTTGTGTTTTAATTCTCTTAGCGCTCCTTGGGGTGGGAATGTGCAACAGGAACTGGAAGCTCATAATTCCCCACCCCATTGAAAACCCTAGTTATGGTGTAAAGCAGGGGTAGTCAAACTGCGACCCTCCAGATGTCCGTGGACTACAATTCATTTGCTGGCAGGGGCTCCTGGGAATTGTAGTCCATGGACATCTGGAGGGCCGCAGTTTGACGACCCCTGGTGTAAAGGGTTGGATCCAGCCAACTATTTATGGATGTCTCCCCTAATTATCCTCTCTACTACAGGTCCAGTCCCCCATGGGTTTTGTTCCAGGGGACTCTCAGAATAGCTTTTGTTGATGGTCAAAGGAAATCCCCTCTTGCCCTTTTCTGCACTGGAAATGTGAACTGGATCTAACCCAGTACTGGTGACCCTAGGCATCCCTTGCTGTAGCACGCCACATCCTGTCCTCGGCAAATATGCTGGCAGTTTGCATCCCACGCTCCCATTCATCTTTAAAACGATACTTGCAAATAATGTAATATTATATTGAGCTGGAGCACAAAGATCTCTCTCTTCCCCCCCCCCTCCATTTCTTTGTAAACAGGGATGCATGTGTGAATGAAACAGCTGGAGATATACCTCCAGAACACCCCCTCCCCTGGGGATACTGCAGTCATTTCTCCATTGTGTGAAACCTTGGTATAATAAATTGGTAATAATATGGTAATGAAGTGTTTCTCCATTTTCTTTCACTTTGTTTGCTGGCATATGATTTTTAATATTATCTAAAGCACCGGAGCCTTGCAGGATGTGCCTGAAATGTCACAAATGGGAATAATCCGTTGGCTGAAGAGCTTCGTGCTGTTGGGAGCAAAATCCAGCAGGAATTCTTCGGCGTGCCAGTCAGTGAGATTGCCTGAAGCCATACCAGAGCTCTGTTGTCAGTAGTTTTTCTTGTCCGGTTAATAATGTGAGGCCCCCAATGCGGATTGAGACTATGGGTATAGTGATTAAGGGTTCGTGCTGTAAGCATATAGGCATCCTTATCAATGCCTGTATGTTCTTATTCATTCATTCATTCATTCATTCATTCATTCATTCATACCCCGTGATTAAGGGTTCATCCTTGTGCTGTAAGCATATAGGCATCCTTATCAATGCCTGTATGTTCTTATTCATTCATTCATTCATTCATTCATTCATTTATTCATTCATTCATTCATTCATTCATTCATTCATTCATTCATTCATTCATTTATACCCCTTGATTAAGGGTTCATCCTTGTGCTGTAAGCATATAGGCATCCTTATCAATGCCTGTATGTTCTTATTCATTCATTCATTCATTCATCCCCCGTCCCTCCTGACACGTAGGCTCAGGGCAGCTTACAGAATAAAAAGGGCTCAATGGCCCAAATACAATAAAACAATAAAGATCCCCCCTAAATTAACCATAAAACAAAGTAGCAGCAACAGGATAGTGGACAAAAAATAGCTGCTTAAGAGAGTGGAGTCTATGGCCTTAGACCAGTGGTAGTCAAACTGCGGCCCTCCAGATGTCCATGGACTACAATTCCCAGGAGCACCTGCCAGCAAAAGCTGGCAGGGACTCCTGGGAATTCTAGTCCATGGACATCTGGAGGGCCGCAGTTTGACTACCCCTGCCTTAGATTCTGATGAGGCTCCTCTCCTCCCCATATTCCGCCCTCCCCAGGCTTTACCCCTCCAATTTCCAAGTATTTCCCAATCAAGAGCTGGTAGTTCTACACAGAGATGAACACTTAACCACTCAACTCCCTCAGGCTGCAGTCACAAACCAAATCAAGATCCAAATGGCTGTGAAAGGGAATTATAATGACCGCTAGGAGCTCTGGCAACCGAAAGGGAGACCGTAACCGAGTATCAAAAGGAGATGGAGACTGAGAGGGGAAGGCATTTGGAAGAAATGTAGAAGATTCTTGAGTGTTGCTGGCAAGCATCTCAGTTTAATTCATGCCATGGTAAATGCCCCATTGTTATGTGTGTGTGTGTGAAAGTTGAACATTGAAGAAAACTGGCAGGAGTCTCTTTCTTTCTTTTCTTGAACCCGGGGGGGGGGGTGTGGAGGGGAGGGGGAGATTGGATACAGCAATGGAGGGGGAAATAACAAGGCAAATCTCTGCTGAGAGAAGTTAGGCCTTCTGGAGCGCAATCACTTTAAGACAAGCCTTGCAATTGGGAACCAGGAAGTCTTTGAACTGACACCCTGGCTAATCAAGGAAGACTGTTTTGCTACCAGGCACAGAGAAGGAAGTTAATTTGCACAAAGCAGGAATCTGCACACTTCCTGATGCTGATTTTTCAAATATCAAGGCTTATATCCGCTCCAAAATATTGAGGGAGAAAGGCAGAGTCACTCTGGTTCAATCAGACATGTTGCAGAGGGAAAATCTGAAGTGCCCCAAATCAAAATGGAATTCGAATTCAGTGCAGATGGGAGGGATTCACTGGGACTCGGACCGGGTATAAAGCTCCATGCATACTACACCCTGGATAGTCCAGTCAAGCCTTATCCTGTCAGATCTCAGCACCTAAGCAGGGCTGACCTAGATGACTGTTTAGATGGGAGACCACTAGGATTGGAGTGGTAATTCCCCCAAGGAATGCTAGGGGTCATGACGCAGAGGCAGGCAATGGCAAACCACTCCCAAACATCCCCTGCCTGTCTGCACGACCATCCTTGGATCTCCTCGCTATGCCACACGTAAATAAATAATACTTGCATACGTGCACCAAGTTAAAGGATTAGTTGCATCATTGTGCAGTTCCCTTGGCAAATTGTCAGGTCCAAATCAATCCCACTCAGAAACGGACGCTTCGGGCCCAGAGATCCTCCCCCCATTTCTTCTTTTTGAGTAGGCCCAACACAACAGGTAGTCTTCAATGGCATCAGCCTCTGCAGGAGTTTTGGTGGTGAGGGAGACAGAAAAGCAAGTCTGTGTGAAAACTTGATTTCAATTGTTGCCGGCTGTAACATTTCACCTGGAGGGAGACCTGTCCCGAGAGGCCTGGATGCTGGCTTGGAGGGGAGGGCGATTCACTTCCCTGGCAGCTTGGCAGAAAGACTGGCTAGCTATGCTATTTCCGCAAGTGGCTTTGTGCCTTTGAAGCAGCTCTCAAACATCCAGCCGCTGGGGAGCAGCCGGTTTTTATGGAGGAGGAATTCTTTTGGATGATGAGCAATAAATACCAACATAGTTTTTTCTAAGCAAGGTCCCCCCCGTCCCACCTCAAAGAGTGTTAGAAGAATTAGAGGGACTGGTTTAGAAAATGAAAAGGAAGCTTTTCTGGGAACGCCTGTGTGCCTTCTTTTGATTTTTCAGTTCATGTGTTTTGAACATAAATTCCAAGAAGAGCAATGAAAATGCTCTGCTGCAAACAGCAATCTGCTTAATTAATGAACTGACCCGCGAAAGTTGCAATCCTTCGGTAGCGCTGTTTGCAGGTGAACGTGGGGCTTCTTCCTGTAGGAAAGAGTGATCAATCAAGATGGGTATCTGTCTGTGGCAGGAGAAGGGAAGAAGAGACCAGTGGCTCCTGAAGGCTCCTGCCCGGCCACAAGCCTAGTGAGTCTCTAAGATGCTCCTGGACTCTTACTTCTTTTCTACTGTAGGAAAAGCTGTAATTCAGAATAGTGCGGAACTGGAATTTTGGAGACCCAGATGGAAGTCCCCGTTCTGCCATGAAACTCTCTGGGTGACCTTCGGATAAGATTGCCAGCTCTAGCTTGGGAAGCACCTGGATACTTTGGGAGCTCATCAGATATTGGGAACTGAGCAGGGTTGACCCTGGCTAGTATTTGGATGGGAGACCTCCAAGGAGACCTCCATGCAGAGGCAGGCAATGGCAAACCCCCCAACATCTCTTGGTTGGCTGCCAGACCATCCTCAGATCTCCTGGCCATTCTACACACTATGCCATAGGGCAGGGGTAGTCAAACTGCGGCCCTCCAGATGTCCATGGACATCTGGAGGGCCGCAGTTTGACTACCCCTGCCATAGGGGAAATAAAATCAATCATTAGAGAAGTGGGCCTGAAAGTATCTCTGGGAAATGTGAATACTGGGGGATGTTTCTTCTGTTTGCAAAACACAGGAGCAAATATAACATGTGTCTCTATGTAATATTGATGGTTGTGCGTTGATGCTGTGGGTCGTGTTTATTAATAACAATAATTAGGAGGGTTAAAAATATTAAGGGATGTGCCCAGAAATATTTAGATCTACAGCAAACTCTGACTTTTACATGGCATTTTCTAAGAGTGCGACCCTAAGCAGAATCATGCCCTTCTAAACCCTCTGATTTCAGTGGGCTTTAAAGAGAGTAATTCTGTTTAGGCCTGCATTGCACTGTTCTTGTCCTCAAACTAAACGTTTTTATTAGAATAACCGTGTAAGACAGCCTTTCTCCATTTTTTTTTTTACCATTGAGAAACCTCTAAAACATTCTTCAGCCTTGGAAAAACCTCAGAAGTAGCATGATTGTACAGAATATGACTGGAAAGCAAAGCTGTGTACATGCCCAACTGGGGCCCCCACCCTTCTTCCCCTCCAGGCCCATCATTGGCCATTTTGGGAGAGGGTGGATCAACATGGCCATCTATGGACATATCGTGATAAATGTTTAACAGATGAAAAAAAATATTTTAAAAAATCACACCCATTCAGGAAACCCTTCCAGAGTTGTCAAGAAACCCCAGGGTTTCACAAAATCCAGGTTGAGAAAGCCTGTTGTAGGGTTATGGTATGGAATGGCTTTGGTCATAGAGTATGGATGGAGCTGCAACTCCCTGGAGATTTGGATTCAGAGATGGGGAGGAGTAGTGTTGCACATGCAACGATGCCATTTCTGGGTATGAGCCAGAAGTGATGTTGCGACATCCCTAGTGTTCTAGGAATTCCTCCAGTCTGTATAGTGAAGACCATAGAGATTTGGGGAAACTCCTAGAGCATCACAGAAACCATTACATGATGGCACTTGTGATGCCATTCCCCATCTTCTCCTGCTGTGCAATAGATCTAGCATGGGCAATGGGGAGCAAGAGTAGGAAGTTGTCTGCCATGGTTGGGAAACCTAGCATGATGGTGGAAAAAGCTGTTGACTTGCAGCTGACATATGGCAACCACACTGGATTTTAAAGATGAGAAGCACAGGGGTGGTTTGCCATGGATGGTGTCTGAGGAGCAACCAGGGTGTTCCTTGGTGGTCTCCCATGTTAGTACCAGTCAGTGCTGACCCTGCTGAGTTTTTGAGATCTGATAAGCCTGGGTGAGGTTGAATCATCTATCCAGGTCACAGTAGCATAAGCATTCACAGTTGGGAAAACATATCCAACTATGGAAGTGATGGAAAGAAAGTGGTTGTGTCTTCTGTGGAGTCCTTCAGTTACAACACCATATGTGTGTTTTAATGTGGTGCTTAGATGAAGAACTGATTCTGTTGCAGGCCATTTGGAGCTTGCATTAAGGCATTCTGTGTTCCCAGATATATCACAGAAACAAAGTGGAGGAACTGCGGCTCAGTGGTAGAACATCTGCTTGGCATGCAGAAGGTCCCAGGTTCAATCCCTGGGATCTCCAGTTAAAAAATCTGGCAGTAGGTGATGTGAAAGTCTGAGACCCTGGAGAGCGGCTGCCAGTCTGAGTAGACAATACTGACTTTAGTGGACTGAGGGTCTGATTCAGTATATGGCGGCTTCATGAGTTCAACACCACCTTCTGTAGTCTCAGCAGACATGATGTTCTCCAGCAGAGAGGGTTGGGAGATGTATTGGCACACAGACAGACTTCACAGTTTGTCAGGCTTTGGAAAGAGGTCAGAGTCACCTAGCAGGAAGAACATCTCTGGTGGACATGACCTGAGCAAGAGCTGAGGTGTTAAATGTCAGATCCACAAATAAATGAAATCTGGACCATCTCTATCTCTCAAAAGGGTCTGATCCAGTATATGGCGGCTTCATGAGTTCAACACCAACTTCTGTAGTCTCAGCAGCCACGATGGTCTCCAGCAGAGAGGGTTGGGAGATGTATTGGCACACAGACAGACTTCACAGTTGGACAGGCTTTGGAAAGAGGTCAGAGTCACCTAGCAAGAAGAACATCTCAGTTATGGTGGACATGACCTGAGCAAGAGCTAAGGTGTTAAATGTCAGATCCACAAATAAATGAAGTCTGGGCCATCTCTATCTCTCAAAAGATCTGCTTAAATGATCCTCCACACACACACTTCTGCTGTGAATCTGAAAAAGTAGGGAAACATTTTCTGGACCTGGCTTAAAATCCAAAGGGTTGCCAAAGGCCAGGTAAGAAGCTTCTTGGGACAGAACAGTGATCCCTACAGAGGCCGTTGTGCTTTGGACTGCAGACACATTTTTTCACAGAGGAGCTGTGGCTGAAATGGTTTCGCTTGCCACAATCAATCAGTGCTCTATCACAAGTACCTGTCTGTATATGCAGGAGGACTAGGGTCAAATATCCCACAAGAGGCTGAAAAGGGGAAAAAAACAGCTTTGGGAGAACTAGTCTTTTGGGCACAAGTGAAATGAATATTGGCTGGCCTTTTACACGCTTATTATAAATTGAAGCGGGACAATTCTTATTTGCAGGCCTTGATAATATGGCTTGAAAGATGCAGTGTTGTTGGATAAAACCACATTTTTTTGTTTACAGAAAATTGTATGACAACCTTTTTGAACCAGCAGGCACCTTTCTGGCATAGAATTCTGGCACGGCATGGTGGCTGCAGCAACAACATGGCTGCCATAAAATGGCTGCCACAGGAGGTGGAGCCAGCCACCAAAGGATTGCCACAGCTTCACTTCAGGATCGCAGTGCAAATCCTTGCTGGGGAAAACTTCTCCCTGGCTCCACCCACTCCTAAAAACCCTCGATGGGCACTAGAAAAGGTATCAACAGGAGCACAACATTGGAAGCAGCTGTTTGTCCCACATTAGTTGGTTGGAACACAGTTTCTAAAAAAGGTGAATGCAGCCTTTCTCAAGGTTTTGACCGTTGAGAAACCCCTGAAACATTATTCGGGCTTCGAGAAACCCCAGATGCGTGGCGCGATCATTCAGAATATGGATGGGTGGCATAGCTGTGTACATGCCCACCTGGAGCCTCTCCCCTTCCCACCCCTTCCAGGCCCGTCATTGGCTGTTTCTGGCAGTGGGTGGATCAACATGACCATATATGGTCATATCAACTCATGAATGTTTAACAAATGTTATATAAATATGTATAAATAAATATAAATGTATGCATATAGAAGGAAGGAAGGAAGGAAGGAAGGAAGGAAGGAAGGAAGGAAGGAAGGAAGGAAGGAAGGAAGGAAGCAAGGAAGGAAGGAAGGAAGGAAGGAAGGAAGGAAGGAAGGAAGGAAGGAAGGAAGGAAGGAAGGAAGGAAGGAACTCCCACCCATTTGGGAAAGCCAAGAAAAATCAGGGTTCCACAAACCCCTGGTTGAGAAAGCCTGCTCTAATGCACCTGCTTCAAAAATTCAGTATTGTTGGGGAGAGGTGAATGGGTCAACCGATAAATGTTTAACAAATTTAAGAAATGTATTGCAAATTTATTAACTCCGACCCATTCAGGAAACCCTGTCAGCTGCATTTGACATAGTCAACCACAAGTTGTTGGCCCACCACCTCACCGGGGCCAGGTTTCGTGGGACAGCCCTTCAATGGCTCTACTCCTTTCTCCAGAACCAGGCACAGAGGGTGGCTGTTGGGCAGGAGTTATCGTGCCGCTATCGACTCCCTTGTGGGGTCCCACAGGGGACATTACTCTCCCCTACATTATTCAACATCTTTATGCGCTGTCTGGCCCAGCTGGTTCGGAGTTATGGGCTGGGATGTCCCAAATATATAGATGACACCCAGGTCTATCTCCTATTGGATGGCTGTCCGGACTCCCCCCTCCCCCTGGATACATTAGCCAGATGCTTGGAAATGGTTGCTGGATGGTTAAAGCAGAGTCACCTGAAACTCCAAGATGGAGGTCCTGTGGCTGGGCAGAATGGAGGCTGGACAGGAAGCGCGTTTACCCACTCTAGCAGGGGTGCAGCTTAACATCATGACCTCGGCCAGAAATTTGGGTGTGATTCTGGATACCTCTGTTTTGATGGAGGCCCAGTCACAGCTATCGCTCACATGGCATTTTACCATCTTTGCCAGGCAAGGCTATGAGTGCCCTACCTGCCCTCAGTCTGTCTGGCTACAGTGATCCATGCAACAGTCATCTCCAGATTAGATTACTGTGCCTCGCTCTATGTGGGCCTACCCTTGTCTTTGACCCGGAAATTACAGCTGGTACAAAATGCAGCTGCCAGGGTCCTCACTGGAACATCTTGGAGAGCCCATATTCAGCCTCTCCTGAAGCCGCTGCATTGGTTGTGGCTTGGGTCAGATTCAAAGTTTTGGTATTAACCTTAAAGGACCACCTGTCTGCTTATGCCCCCCACAGGGTTCTTCATTCTGTGGGTGAGAATCTACTTGTGGTCCCCGGCCACAGAGAAGCATGCCTGGCCTCAACCTGGGCCAGGGCTTCTTTAGTCCTGGCACCGACCTGGTAGAATGAGCTTCCGGAAAAACTGAGGGCCCTGATGGAGCTGTCTCAGTTCCACAGGGCCTGTAAAACTGAGCTATTCCACGAGATCTTTGGTTGAGGCCAGGTTTCAGGGATAACTGGGGCCCTTCCTCCAGCCAGTGCTATACCACTCTGTGATCCTGTAACTGTGATGGTTGACTGTAGTTGGGGGAAGGATTGGGGATTATGACACCGTTTTATGGGTTTTAATGGTACTGGGGATTTATGATTGATTTTATTAGGGTTTTTAATTGTTTTTGTGTGACCCGCCATGAATCTTTGTAGAGTGGCGGTATATAAATAAAAATAATGAATGAATGAATAAATAAATATTTATTTACAACATTATGTTTAAAAGAAAATGTGCTGTTCTTCCTTTGTTTCTTTGTTTCTGCTGGTATTCTACTCTGAACTCCTGTTGTGTGATATTTCTGCCCTATTGGGTTGGTTGCTTTCCTTCCTATTTTTTTAAATCCCGGACAAGCTGAACCACTCAGCATTGCCACCGTGCCTACCCAAACAGACAGCGTTTCCCCCTTCTCCTCATAGGCATGCAAGAATATTTCTTTATTGACAGCAGGAGTGGAGCGGTGATTGAAGTGCTGGGCTAGGATCCTGGAAATCCAGATTTGAATCCCTGCTGATGTTATGGAGCCTCACTGCCTGGTGGAATGAGTTGCCTGTTGAAATCCAGGCCCTGACTGAACTGTCAGGGGATTTCCACGCCTGTTAAAAATAGTTAAATGCTTACCTATCATTGTTGCTATATTCCGCCCCCTCCATATGAGGTCGCCAACATGCAGCGCCTGGGCAGTAAACAGCTGGCTACATCCTCCATTTTAAAGCACTAATCAGTGAATCCCAAAAAGTGGATTCACCAACATATGTAGCGCTAGCTAATGGAGAGCAACCAGCAGGCCACCAGCAAAAATATTTATGGAGGCGAGGAAGCACTATATCTACCTCCAATGCACTGCCCTCACACCTGTCTCCCTCTCCCGGGGACGGGAGTTTTATTTTTTTTAAGCATACTGCCTGGAGCAATGAATAAGCATACAAGTGTGCAGGCAAAGCCAACCCCCCCAATTGTAGCACAAAGCATGCTTCTCTAAGCTTCCCCCCCCCCCAATCAGGAATGAGATTCATTGTTAAAAGAAGTGGCAATAAAGAAGCACTATGCATCTACGATTAGCTGCATAGGCGTTTCAACGGAGAAGTATTGAATTAAAAAAAATTAGCAAGCATTGCAGGGCCTTTAAAGCAGGAGTAGTCAACCTGTGGTCCTCGAGATGTTCATGGACTATAATTCCCATGAGCCACTGCCAGCAAATGCAGGAGGACCACAGGTTGGAGGACCACAGGTTGACTACCGCTGCTTTAAAGCATGGGGAAAGCGGATTGGCTGACTGGCTTGATTGACAGGCAGAAGAGAGTTGCATTTAAAGCACGTTGCTCTCTTCCACCACTTCAAGCAGCACTTGTGTTGGGGGAGAAGCACGAAATGGTGGCGGAGAAGAGTGAGACAGCAAAATTATATATTTATATATAATAAAAATAATATATAAAATATAGTGCGATTATATTTAGCGTTAAACCATTCAGCTGGCATAACACAATCTGAACAATGTGTGCAAATGCCCTCAAAGTTCCACAGGGCCTGTGGTGCTCTTCCCCCAGGCCTAAGGTTAAGGTTGGCCCGACCCAGAAGTACTAGGAACCTTCCTCCTTTCCTCTAATCTCTGTATATGAGGCTCCCCATTATAGGGGAGATTTTTATTACCACTATAACCACTGAATTTGCAAGTTTGCTGGCAATGGAATAAATTGTATTTTATTATGCTTTTGGAGTTTTAGAGTTCTAAATGCGTACTATTGTTGGTAACTGCTCCGATCCTGTCTTTGCTGAGTGGCAGTCTATAAATTATAATTAAAGCCAAACAGAATTTCAGGTATTCGTAGCCTGTATTTTTTCACTGTCCTCCCCCGAAACGAGGATGGGAAACTCGCTTTTGGGGTCATTTGAAAATGAAAGCTGGGCTTCTCAGCCAGTTGTGCCGGAATGCATTCTGGATTCACCACTTGCAGGGAATGCGCACACCTCCAATCACAACGAACTGAGTGCAATCAGGTTGCTGTTATTGTGATGTGCTGACTGTTGTTATGGTGTCATGTCTCTGGTTCCTGCACAGCATAGGTGCCCTGGCTGGAAAAATGAGGACAGAGGGGTGCTTGACTCCAGCCAGATGGAAAAAGAGGTAGCCGATATTTCCACTTTGGACTGTGAGTCAAATGAGCATGAAACGCGGCTCAGCCCTCTGATTTTGAAGCTGCATCTAAAAATCAGGCAGATGAACAGGAGCCTGCTTAATAAAAATAATAGATTCCCTATTTATTGTTACGGTAATGATCAGGCCCTGTACAAAATGCGTTTTGAATAAATGGGCCTGCTTGGAAGGCTGTGGTCGAATAGGAGAAATAAAACGGAGAGTTTTGCAACGCTCATCGCTGAATCGACAGCCTGGGATCGTTTGTGTTGCAGAGTCTCACATCATGATTGTGATTATTTGCCTGCTTCTTGAATGGGAGCACATCTCTTACAGCAGCTCTGCAGACACATCAGTGCCATCTGGTGGACAGTAAAAGGAAGCAGCGCTTAATGGATTTCGCTGTACTTTAGTGGTGCTCAATTAACTTTAACACACTTGCAAACTCAAATAGTGAAGAAACTGCCTGGGAGAATGATTCTGGAGGCAATTCCTCTCTTCCCCTGTTCTTCTCAAGGAAATATGGTTCTGGTGATGGAAGGAAAAAAACAATTGGAGCGGCCAGGAAGAGGAGGCAGAAAGGGTGCTTTCAGAGTGCCGAGCATCTTCCATTGGAGTCTCTACAGTTCTGTGGACATCTACTGTTTTTCTAGTACCCTTGGAGCTGAAGTATGATAGAAATGCTATAAATTCTGATGTTTTTAGTTTAATTCGTTTTGTGATCTGGTCTAAGGGGGAGGGGAAGAGTCTAGACTAGCCTTTCTCAACTTCTTTACTGCTGAGAAACCCCTGGATCGTTCTTTAGGATTCGAGAAACCGCAGAAGTTGTGCGATTCTGCAGAATATGGTTGGGAAGAATCACTGTCTACATGCCCACTTGGAGCCCCTTCCCTTCCTACCCCCTCCAGGCCCACCATGGGCCATTTTGGGAGGGGGTGGGTGGGTTGACATGACCATATATAGCCCAATCACCTGATAATGTTTAACAAATTACATATTAGCTCCGGCCCATTCAGGAAACCCTTCTATGGCTACCAAGAAACCCTAAGGCAGGGGTGGGCAAACTGTGGCCCTCCAGATGTCCATGGACTACAATCCCCATGAACCTCTGCCAGAATTCGCTCATGGAATTGTAGCCCCATGGCTCATGGGAATTGTAGTCCATGGACATCTGGAGGGCCACAGTGTGCCCACCCATGCCCTAAAGTTTCTTGAAATCCTTTGTGAGAAAGCCTGGTCTAGATTGCTGATAGTATTCCTCTATGATATGACTTTGAGATGAGCATACCCAGGAAACCTCCCCCCCCCCACACACACACACACACACCACATCAATTCTGAATCACATCTAAGTTTGTGGTTATCGATTTTGTCAGTTAACTTGCTAATTTGACAGAAAAGCAGTGAAATGGAATGGTAGAAAATAGAAACAACATGCCCAGGTCAAAATACTACCCACCCACCCCAAAAAGCAATCTAAAATGCACTAGTCTAAATACGTTTCTATAAAAGGTGTGAATGGAACCTAAATAATAATAAAAAACAAACAAACGAGGGACGGATTGGGTGCTGTCGCTGAACACAATTACAAGTAGGCAATGGCGGATTATTACTTCACCAGGCATCGATCTTCTGATAATAATTAATAAAAATCCACTTACTTTCATTGTGTCAGGCGAAGCTGGACTTTTCTTCACACTAAGGGGTTCTCTATGAAGAGGAAGCGTCCTTTGAGTTAGCGTGGTTGTGAAGAGAGAATCTGGAGAATTGGGTTGGGTTCCTCTCCTCTGCAAGAAGCCAACCAGGTGACCTTGGGCCAGTCCCAGTGGAGAACCTCTCAGCCCCACCCAGCCTCAGAAGGGGCCAGTTGTCAAAAGGGGAAGGTGATTGTAAAGTGATCTGAAACTCCTTAAGGCAGAGATTCTATAGTGGGCTATAAAAAACATCTCTTCTTCCTCTCCATTTGCCCCAGATTTTAATGATTTACTGCCATGTTATCATTAAATCAGCATATAATTTGGAAGGAATACATGGGGGGGGGGCATAGTGGCTTCTTTATAGTCATTGTGTTTTGTTTTGCTTTATAAAGCTGGAGAAAAGTGTCCTTTCAAAAAAATAATTTGGCTATGAAAGAAGAGTGTGATCTACAATGTAAACAGAAGCCAGAGAGCTGTTCACGTTTATCAGTTTTCTTCCAGCATCTGGGAACCAAAGTAATAAAAGGGTCACAAATGGTTAAAGGGTAAGTTACGGACAGGGTAGCTGGGGATGTATATACGTGGGTCTATTTTAAGAATCGGAGCTCCATGTCTATCAATTCTCCTCTGTGTTGCTGGATAATAATTGTATCTCATTTAGCATTTAAAACACTCAGATTTGCAAATGACAATCGGAATGAATATTTCATAATGAAGAAGCACAATCCATTATGGTTGTGCGCCTCTAACTAGTAGCCCAGCATGCCTGATCTCACATGGAGAATTTGTAAGAGAGACGGTGGCACACAGCTAATTAAAAGCACAGTTTTTAATCTTTAAAAATAGAGGGAGAGAAAAGCAAGCGTAAGACTCAGGGCAGAGGGGGAAAGTCCTGTTTTTCCTGTTGTGGGGAATGTGGTCACTTTGGTTTGTTGGGTGTTCGTTTGGTAGTGTTATCACAAAACAGTGGCCACCTGCAAAGGAATGAAGGGAGGGAAAAAAAAGATATTTTTTTACCGTGCAATCCTAGGCCAGAGTTGGCCCAGCGTGAGCCAATTGAAACCAATGAGCTTCAACTGCACTAACTTGGCACAGGATTTCATGGTCAGTGGAACGCCGGTGTTTCATCACTGATCTTCTGTGCAGTCCCACATGGGCTTGTGCATGAGCAGGCTGGACATCAGATTTGTCTTTGCAGCTAAAAAGCTCCAGCAGGTGCTGTGCGCTGGAGCCAAAAACGTGTTTCCACACAGGGACCACATGCACACGTGCAATAGCGCTCCCTTTGCTCTCGATTCCTCTGCTGCCACCAAAGGAGGTCCTGCTTTTAGAGCAGGGGTAGTCAAACTGCGGCCCTCCAGATGTCCATGGACTACAATTCCCAGGAGCCCCTGCCAGCGAATGCTGGCAGGGGCTCCTGGGAATTGTAGTCTATGGACATCCGGAGGGCTGCAGTTTGACTACCCCTGTTTTAGAGTCTCCAGTGAAAGAAACTTTGGATGGACTGTTGATGCCATGCTGGCTTCTCCCATGGCTCAGGAGGCCCCTTTGAAGCAGTGCTGCTAATGTGGATCAAAGGTGACCCAGAAAGCTGGACACAACCTTTGTCTGTTCTCTCTGGGCGAAGGGCATAGTGTTTTCAATGTAAGGGTTCACCATGAAAGCTATTGGGGACAGGGCATTGAAACTTAAGACAGTGTTCGGGGGGGGGGGCGGAGGCCCTTAAAGCCTCGGAGCCTTCATCCAAGTTGGCCCCGGAGAGACCTCATAATTTTGTCATTGGAATCGACACGTGTGGTTCCACCTCCTGGATCCTTGTCTCATCAGATTTCATCTCAGTTGCGCTACCCAAGGCCTCATCGTGCTTCTTCTGAGCCTCCAGTGAAGAAGGCTAAAGGGACAGTGAAGGAAAAGCGCAAATCAGCTCCCCAACATAAGGCCCTCATTGGCAATCCTAAGCCAACACCAGCCTTGCAAAAGCCCAGGACCCCTTCTCCAGATGTGTCTCCAATAGGGATGGAGATGCCAGCATACCATAGGACCATGTTCCACCTGATATGGAACAAAGGGCCACAATTTCATGGGCACAGCCTCAACAACCTACGTGGTGGCCTTCACACCCCTACATGAAGCAACCGGTTTATTTGGAGGTTTGGGGGGGACAATTTTGCAAGTTCCACGGACGCAAGTCTGGATCACAGCCCTCATTAGGTGTTGTATCCTCTGTCAGTGGCCATCTCAGACAGGTTGCCTTCAGTCAGAGAAGCAGCAGCAATGTTTGAATCCCAATTAGGGGGTAGGAGAGCCGTCACCTGCGTCTCCTATGGAGGATCTCTGCATGTTTGTGAATCAAATGGTTCATATGGCCCAGTCACTTGTGACAGAAGTAGTGACTTCAGAATATAATCTGAAAGACAAGAACTTGAGTTGTCTTGATTCAGAGTCACCTGGGATTATTGCTTTTCTGGTCTTGGAGGGCCTTGAGGACACCATGCAGGAACTGTGCCAAAAGCTGGTGTCTCTCCAACCTCTCTCAAGGCAGGTAGAACGTTCTTATACAATTAAAAAGGAACCCTTTAATTATTTTACAACTCATCCTCCTCCATCCTTGTTGGTTACCAAAGATGGCTGAGGGGCCATCAAGCCTTCCTCTTCACTCCTACCAACAGGGAAGGAATGAAGCTGGATGTCCTCAATCAAAAGCTATATTCTTCAGCAGCGTTAGGTCTCAAAATTACTAATTATGAACTAATCATGCCAAGTAATCAGCTCTTCTTGTGGGAGAGGATCCTTCCTTTCCTGGAACTCCTGCCAGAAGATAAACACTGGTTCTCTTTAGTTTCAAAACAGCAGGTTAACATGAGATGGCATTCTGCAGATTTGGCTACGAGTGCCATGGTGAGTTCTGTTGTACCTAGGTGCCATCTTGGTTGAGATCAACATCATTGCCTATGGAGTCCAGGTTTAATGTTGAGGACTTACCTTTTGAGGGTCCCACTCTTTTTCCTTTGAAGACGGATAAGGTAGTTTCTATCTTGCTATAGGGCTGTCATTCATGCCTTATGGCACAGTTTCTCTATTTCCAGGCCTGTCGTACATTCTTCATTATGGCGGTCTTCTAAGGAGAATTTATCCCAGGGAATTTCCTTCGGCATTTCTCAACAGAAGGTAGTCCTTACAGATGCTCCACTTTTGGGTTGGGACGTTCACTGTGAAGGACTGTAAGCCAGAGGTACTTGGTTAGAGGATGAGAATCTGATGCACATTAACGTTTTGGAAATTCATGCAATTTGTTACACCATTAGTTGTTCCCCAGATATTCTGGGGCACCATTCTATTCTTGTTCAGATGGACAACACATAAGCAGTTTGTTTCTGTGCAAGCACACATACCCTCCCACCTGCTTTGACAGTGCTACAGATACTGAAGATAAAGGGGGTGCTGCCTACCGAAAAGGACCCTTCGTGTATAGAGGCACTGTATCTCTGAGCATTGGGGACCCAACAGGGGAGAAGAACTAATTTTTATACCCAACATCTCACTATCTGAAAGAGTCTCCAAAAGGCTTACAAACACTTTTTCCTCTCTCCACAATACCCTGTGATGTAGGTGTGGCTGAGAGAGTTCTAAGAGAACAGCTCTGGAAGTACAGATTAATATTATTATTATTTATTAGATTTCTTGTCCACCACTCCCAATGGCTCATCATGGCAGGTTACAAGAGAGCTCTGACAAACCTTAGGACACCTAGCTTGGCTGCACGTGTAGGACTAGGGAACCAAACCTGGTCCTCCAGATAAGAGACCACCACTCTTAACCAAACTGGCTTGCAACTCCATGGGCCGCTTACAAGATTCCAGAGCTGTTCCCATTGATTTGGGAGTCACTTTGCACAGGACTGAGGTCTTTTAGGACTCCTGCAGTGGCTAGAGTTCTACAAGCAGCATGGAACATCTTGCTCAATCTATTTACAAGCCTGTAGCAGAATGCAGCCTCAATCTGCAGGTGGACCTCGGTCTGATCCTGCCAGGTAATTCTTTTGACAGGCAGAAGCATTTTGTTCCTGCCACCTGCTCTAAGATTTCCAATCAGCAGTCTTGACCGATAGCTCATGGCAACCAGTTGAAACCCACAGAAATCAATGGGTTCAGAGAGGAGATATTCTGTACGGTTATTCTCAGAGAGTTATGCACCCATAGAGATATGCAAACCTAGGCAGCTAGTCTGGCCTAAATCAATAGAAATCCAGAGGTTATCGACTGTTTAGTTATTGATTTACGTTATTTATATCTGCCTTTCTCCCTGGGACGCAAGGCGGATTACATGGTGTGAGTCAGCAGGGTCAACATGGAATCATAGGATAACAAAGCGCAGCATCCAATAACTGATGCATTAGGGTTTTAGAATCTGGAAACTCTACCAGAAAGGACAGAAGCATAGCTTGAGGGAGGGGGTCTCCAAACGTTTTGAGCATATGGACACCTTTGGAATGCTGACACAGCACGGTGTGCTCAGCAACAAAATGGCTGCCATGAAATGGCTGCCGCAGGAGGCGGAGCCAGCCACCAGAGGTTCAGTACTGTTCAAGTTCAGTAATACGGTGCGGAACCTTGCGTTGTGGTGGAAGCTACTGCCAAGGTGACATAAAAAAAATCGGAACAGTTAATCAAGCCTCCAGTTTTCAGCCAGAAGCCTTGCTAGCTGGCTCTGCCCACTGGTGCTGAACAGGTGGCAGGCACCAGGAAAGCTCCCTGAACAGGATGGAAACGACATCCATTGGATCCTGTTCACTATATGTAAGCAACAGGGGTGGTCAATCTGTGGCCCTCCAGGTGTCCGTGGACTACAATTCCCATGAGCCCCTGCCAGCATTCGCTGGCAGGGGCTCATGGGAATTGTAGTCCACGGACACCTGGAGGGCCACAGATTGACCACCCCTGGCATAGACCAACAGCCCCAAGTCATTTATGCAAGCAAGTTTGCCAAACTGTGTACACGAGGGTTGCCAGATCCAGGTTGGGAAACTGCTGGAGATTTGGGGGGTGGATCCTGGGGAGGACAGGGCTCTCCATGGGGTCCGATGCCACAGAGTCCCCCCCCCCGCAAAGCAGCCACTGTCTAGGGGTGGAACTGATCTTTATAGTTTGGAGATGGGCTGTAATTCGGGAAGGGGGGGGGAAGGAGGGGGTTGCCCAGGTCTCACCTGGAGGCTGGCATCCCTAGTGCGCCCAGCGCCACCCCGTTACCGCCTCCAGGGGAGTCACATCCAGACGGGTGGCCGTGCGCGTCTGCCTGCGGCGGCAGAAAAGCGCCCCGAGTCGAGGCACACACCGGCCAGACGAACCGGATTCGCGGCCAGGACAGAGCAGCGCTTCGGCTTCACGCCTGCAGGGAAGCGGGAAGTCACCGGCGCGCGGGGTCGCCCCGCTCCCGTCCTCCTCCAAGCGGATTTGCGTTTCCTTCTTTTATAAAAAAAAATGCACCCCGAGAGGGCTCCGCTCCTTCTGCACATGTTGCATAATGCTCTTCAGAAGTAGCTTCCCCTCCGGGTAGCAATGCTCATTTCAAGCACACGATGCCCGTGGAAAGTGCATATTGAAAGTGCATTTTCCGACGTGCGCGGAATGCCCCCCCTCCCCACAGCCCCCTCCGATTTTGCCATTCCCAGGCACGACGGGCTGCAAAAGCGCATCGCGCGAGCGCCTTCTCCGGCGCATGCAGGTCCGCCCCCCCCCCCCGGTCTCTTTTCCACTTGCGCCTTGCGGCTCCTTTGGCAAAGGAGAGGCGAAAGGGGGGGGGGTTACGGTTCGCCCTCCGCCCCCGGCGGGGGTCCACCGGAGCCCGGCGTCCCCCGCCGCCGCCGTCCCCCCCTCTCTCCCTCTCGCCGCCGTGGCGGCGGTCTGCCTCCGGCCGTGACGTCACGGGACTCTGCCCCCCCCCCCGTCCCTCCCTGCCTGCCTGCCTGCCTGCCTGCCTGCCGCTCGCCGGGTGAGTGACAGGCCAGCCTCCGCCGCGCCTGCCCACGTGACTGGGGAGAGTAGTAAGCCAGGTGCCGTCCGGGGCCCCGGCAGCAGAGACGGGCCGGCGATTGGGCTGCCGCCGCCGCCGCCTGCGCGTCCATTCGCTGCCTGCCGCGCTGGAGCCGAGGCGGCCGGCGCCGCTGCCGTCATTCCCGAGCTGGATGGCGTGGGACATGTGCAGCAGCCCGGACGCCGCCTGGACCGACCTCGAGGTGAGACCCCGCGCGGGGACGGCCGCCTCGACGGGGGGGGAGACGAAGCGAGACGAAGCAGCCCCCCCTCCCCGCCTCCCTCCTTTTTGGGGCTGGGGGGGGCAGCGGGGGTCCTGGACGTTGCCACCTCACGCCACCCCCGACCACCCCCGACCACCCCCCGCCCCCGATCTGCAGGGCTCGTCCCCGGGAGTTCCCCGGGCAAAGAATGGCAAGGGGGAAAGGGAAGGCGGAAAGCCCGGCTGCAGACGAGGCAAGACGAGCGGCCGCCGTCGGAAACTCTTTCCAGGCGCTCGGCCGCCGTCCCCGGCGCGGGGAAATGTTCGCGCTCCGAGGCAGGGACAGGCACCGGGGCTGGCCGCGGGGCATTTGGGGGCACGGCGCGAGGAAAGGCAGATCTATCTATCTATCTATCTATCTATCTATCTATCTATCTATCTATCTATCTATCTATCTATCTATCTATCTATCTATCTATCTATCTATCTATCTATCTATCTATCTATCATCTTCTGTTCTATGCTATCTATGCATCTCTCTCTCTGCGATCCGTGGCTTTGTGCAACTTGTCACAATCGGGGAATGTTTCCCGTAGTTGCTAGTTCGGATCTGCTGTGGAAGAAACGGGGATGCTCGGTTGTGGCATGAGTGGGGGTGTCATTGCACATTGCACATGAGTAGGTGGGTGGCTGTCTTGCAAGAACGGGTGGCTTTCTGGACAGGGAGGTTTGGGAGGCGATGCCAGGCTACTGGGGTTGGAAAGGGGGCCTTTTCGCTCCCTTCCTTCCCCCCTCCTTCATTCCCAGCGATTTGGCAAAGGGTTAACTGGTGCTGAGCTAACAGGATGCGGGCAGGGGACTGGGGCCGTCGGTTGGGTATGCTGGATCAGCCTGCTACAGCTTCAGCCAAAATAGAGAGCGGTACATCTAAATTCTTTCTTTCTTTCTTTCTTTCTTTCTTTCTTTCTTTCTTTCTTTCTTTCTTTCTTTCTTTCTTTCTTTCTTTCTTTCTTTCTTTCTTTCTTTCTTTCTTGGGGGTATGTGAGTGGGGGGGAGAGAGTGCATGGAAAGACCATTGCACTTCCTTTGGATACCTCCTTTGGAGTCTCAAAGCGAAAGTTGAAGGGTCGTCTCGGTGATGTGCAAAATGGGGGGGGACCATAATGAGCTGGTTGAAAGTTCTTGCATCTGGAGGAACCTCCCCCCTTGCCCCCCCCACATCCACCACTTGATTCTCTCGAAAGAGCTCTCCAGGGGGCAGCCACGTTTTTTACCCTCCCTTCCTAGAGCCGCTTCCCCCTGCACAAACTTCCACGGAGTTTGGGGCTCATGACCCGTGTCTTGTGGCTCCACCTGCAGCTGTCAGCATTCCTCTTAGCAGAAGAATATCCTGCTGGACATTTCAACCCCCTCCCCCTTGAAAGATTCTCTTGGAACAGGGGCATGCCTCTTTGAGCGCAATCATGCCTTGCCGTGCGCTCTGCGTTCCTTCTAGCAGGGGAAGAGAGGTGGAATCCTCTCTGTTTCTGTGCATGGAAAGCATGCACCTCATCGGCTGTCTTCTGCTGGAAATCACAGTCACCCGTCCCTTGTTAGGAATGCCTAGTACGGCGAAATAGAGATGGATGATTCCTAGCGCAGGTGGAAAAAGGATGACGGACTGGCTCCGAGCCCTCCGAATTTGTTTCCCGGTGGCTGGGAGGATCCTGTGGCTTCTTGTCGTGGTCTGTCTCGTGCCGGTGCCGCTGCAGCTCCTCCGTGGCTCCTTCCCCCCCCACCCCCATCACGCGTTGTTACTAATGCTGCTGATTTGAGGAACTACGCCAGCCGCCCGTGGAAATGAGGATGATCTATTTTAAACCTTCGAGCTCCTGGAGGAATTTCAGGCGAGTCACAAGGAAAGACAATGGATGGCAGCGAGGGGGTCCTTCCCACCCCCACCCCCCTACACATCCCTCGCTGCTTGTTTTGGAGGGGGGGCGCTGCTGGGTTAGGCTCCTGGGCACGGCCTTTCCAAACTGTCATGCACTTTGTTGTGTGCACAGTCTGCCTGGTCGGGGCTTGCATGCTGCCTCTGTCCCTCGATCTGTGCTGCTCTTCAAATCCTAACAGCGTCTTTTGCTTTCGGTGCAGCCCCCAGCAGTGGCTCGCCCACCTTCGAGTCCCCCTCTCTCAACCAGGTAGCCTTTTCTTTCCCCAAGGCCACCCCCCATACCCCCACAATCAGGTAACCTCCTCTCCACGAAAGGCCTGTGCATCTTGATAGCTGATTCAGTATTCTCACAGAGCACTCCTGTGTTTAATGAAAGCTCTGTACCAAAAGTGATCAGGGAAACCCCAAGATGCAATTCCGTGTGTGTTGTTGTTGTTGTGGTTGTGGTTGTTGTTTTTTGGCACCTTCTCTCTTTGGACTCTTTTAAAGAAACTTCTTACAAATCCACAGCTTGGTTTTAACCCCCTTACCATAATTTGCCAGGTGCATGCAAAGTTCCCCCCTCTACCAACACACAAGTACAGACTGTATTTTCCAAAAATCACCTTCCCAGGTGCGTGACTCTCCCAAGAGGTCAATGGAGAGCGATGCTTAATTATCATGATCCATTATCATCAGCTTCACCTGTTCCTTGAGCCTTTGGAGGGGTGGGTGGAGACAATCTGTGGGCAGAAAAGAGAGGGGGCCATAAGCGGCCTTTTGTGTGGTCGAGGGACTGCTTGATCGGCCGACAGATTATTACACATTGAAGGGTCTGGTTGCCCAATAAGCTTGGGCTTGGCTCCGCTCCCTTCCAAAAACAAACAAACAAAGTGACATTGTATGGAAAGGGCACCTGTTAGAGTGGTCTAGGCAAAAGCCAGAGAGCTCTGAGTCAGATGAGGACGGTTATAGGACTTGGAGTCTTCCACCTGGCATGGCTTAAAGGCCAAATATAAATTAATAACAAGGACACTTGCTACTAATGTGTGTCTCAGATTAGAAACCGAGGGGCCTTGGCCACCAGGCCTGAGTTTTTGTTATCATGTCCACACGGTGTCAAGAGGGGGCATGCTTTTCTTCTGCTTTTCCGGATTCTTTTTTTTTTTTGAGGGAAAGGCGGGTTAGTGACACAGCAATCATCATAAAAAAAAGAACTGCAAAGGGCAGATTTCCCTTGCCCTCCGTTAATTCCTTCCAAAAGGCCGTGGCAGGCCTCCCCTTTGCTTTCATAATGCACTTCTCGAGAGAACTCGGCTGGCTTCGCTAGGCAATGCACTGTGAGCGCATCGATTTCATTTTATTTTATTTTTTTTGCAAAGGCAAAGTAGCAAAGGGGTCAGTGGGCGACTTTGGAACTCTGAGGGCCTGGTTTGGAAACCCCCGGCGTGTCCGAGGTGGGCCTGGGGGACAGGCCTGGGGGGTAGACCTTTCCAGGCAAGGATCTGGCCTGGCTTATCCTTTAATGAGATCACATATTTCATCGGGGTGTCAAGAAAAGGTTGTTTCGGCATTAGGACCGTTGTTATCCAAAGGTCATTTCAGGACTAGAAAAGGGGGAGTCGGGGGGATGCCGGGGTTTCTCTTCCCCATCTCCGTCCACATATACATTATGTTCCAAAAATGGACCTCTGGCTGTTAAGTTCTGACTGCTCTTAAGGAATAGCAGTGAAGGATCTGGTGGGTCCAAAGACAAGTCTCACCCCCCCCCCCCATTGGTTCTCCTCTCTCTGTCCCAGTCCCATAATTCCCTGCATTTTCCTCTTGGAATCAGGATGGGGGGGGGGGAGGGAGGAAGGGTAAATTGGCTGTCCCGTGTCATCTGCTCGGTGTCTGTTGACCCTGTTTCTCTCTTCCAAAGTGCGCCTCGCGATTAGGTTGTCACACGCCACATTTGCTGCTGCAGGGATCGCCTGTCAACTGTTCCTACTGAAGTCCGGCTTCAGCGAGAAAACTGCCCTTATTATCGACGAGCGGCGTGACATGCATTGAGGGATTTGGGTCCTTTTTCTGGGCGGGGGAGGGGGGGGAAAGGAGCATTTTGTGGCTACCGATGCGCTCACCTGAACTGACTATTCCCAAACAAGGGGAGGGAGGGAAGGGCGGAAAGGGAAGAGAATAAATCAAGGGAACTCTGCCCCCTGTTGCAGGTGATTGGCGTCTGGAATCTGGATCTGTTTTTGGGGCTTGTCCCGTCGGCAGTGTTTTCTGCAGATAAATCCAGGAGTGGTGAAATGCAGGATGCAAACTTGAAGTCCTCTGTTTGAAAGTGGACTCTGCGGACACCGGGCTTTTAACTCTCTAAGTGCTGTGTGAATGGTGTTGCAAGCTCGCCTCCATCCTTTGAGGGCCATTGTGCAAGACAGTCATGAGAGCGAGCATGGCCTTCAGAACACATGTTCGTAGGAACCACTGAAGAGTTGAATGCATGTTGATGTGCCGTGAAGCACTCTGAAATTCCGCCGATTTTCGACGGCCAAGTTAAGAACGTTCTTAATTGGATGCTGTCGGGCTGTCTGGAAATTTGTGGTGCTGAGCATGAGTTTTTTCCATGGGGCCGCATGACTAAAAAAGAAACATGAAAAAGTCTGTCGCATGTCATCTTTGGGCTTCCCTTTCTCCATCTAGAGTGCAGCCCTGGTTGGGATGCACACTCAACCCAATGGCTTCTGGTGGTGAGAAATCTCAGGAAGCGCATTGGCTGGTCTTTGACGCCTTTGACAGGACGGTCGGTTGTCTGCAAAGACCTGGGGGTGTGAAATCTTGTCGCCTTCTTGGTATATATAGGAACTTGGCCAGCTGCAGTCGAAGGTGTGTGGCTACCAATATGGTCAGCTTAGTTCGATACCTGATTAGCTCTGAAAGAATTAATAAAAATAGTACCCACTCTCATGCATGATACTAAGAGCAACAAAAGACGTACATGTTCCATTATAATCCAACATGTCAAAATTCTTGCACACATTTCCCGACAGAAGGGGTCAGTAATTTGGATGGCTTATCAGTATAAGCAGCTATCACTACCGAGCGCGTGTGCAGATTGCGGTGTGGATTTGCTGGCCTGCCAGGCTATTTCCAGTGACCTTCCACTGGTAAAAATCACATCGGTAACTTGATCAGACTTGATTACTTGATCCGACCTGGAATCAGGCTTCTAACCTACGGAGGATCTGCTTGGGTTTTGGGTCTAAACTGGAACTGCCTTTGGTACATCTGCATGATGTCTCCAAATTGTCCACTGTCTGCATTTTCCTCTGCTTTGCTGTGGTATTGTAGGAAGGATAACAGTCAAACCCCTCTTCCACAGAATGGCCCATGTTTTTGCTGTGTAATAGTCTTATTGCAGGGGTATAAAATCCATAACTGACGTCTGGTTGAAGCTTGATGCTAGAGCAATACAACTATTAATGATTTATGTATTGATTTAGAACAGGGGTAGTCAAACTGCGGCCCTCCAGATGTCCATGGACTACAATTCCCAGGAGCCCCTGCCAGCGAATGCCAGCGAATTGTAGTCCATGGACATCTGGAGGGCCGCAGTTTGACTACTCCTGATTTAGAAGATTTCTATCCCACCCTACCACTGGAATGGGGCTCGGGGAGGCTGACAACATAACAATATGATAACAATGCTAAAGCTCATTTCTATAAAATCCGGTGAAAAACTCAACCGTCAGCGAACCAATGATTTTGGCCTGTAGGTGAACAGTATTAATGTTAAGACTCCACCAAAACTGCATTAGCAGAATGCGTGGTAGAATGTCTTACATGCCCCAGGGAAGGCAGACGCATTTCACAGGGCTCCCCGTCTCCTCGGATAAAGCCGTGTACTCGGTTGGGGCCATGATGGAAAAGGCCCTGGCCCTTCTCACGCTTAAACAGGTGCATTAAGGGCAAGGCACCACCGAAAGGCCACAGGTGGCGGCATGAAGACAGGGTCATAAGGGGTGAGGCAGTCCTTTAGGTATGAGGGTGATTATAAATAAACTTCTCCTCTCGTTGTGGAGGGAGCGGGGAGATGTTGGCCTTGGGGACGAGGAGGAAGTGTGTGTGACAGTGCTCTGTTCTTTCCGTGAATGGAAGGAACACAAACGGCATCACCCTAGCGATGCTACATGAATTTCATAATGTGAATGAAGTTGGTTGTAGGCAGACTACTGGCCCATCTGGACTTGTACCGTTATCTGGACCTGGCACGTGATTTCCAGGGTCTTGGCCAGAGGTCGTTCCCAGCCCTGTTCTCTTAACCGTAAAGAGCAGGGACCTTCTCTGTGAAAAATCTGTGCTCTGCCATCGGGCTATGGGCTAGGATCTTGGGGATTTTTTTCCTATGCCGCAGTTTATTTGTGGACTTTAGGCCCGTTTATACGTTTACTTCCAAGGTTACTTCCAACTCATGATTGCTCACACGTGAGTCCCGGGAACACACCTGGTCACCTCCTAGTCAGGGACGATTGCAAGGACATGGTTGGCAATTCTGATTTTTAATTTTTTAATTAATATTATCATATTGATACGCTGCCCTTTTCTAATGGCTCAGGGACTCGCTCGTCATTTTAAGGGCTTACAAACGTCTTTTGCCCTTTCTCCATTTTCTTCTCATCACAACCCTGTGGAGTGAGTCAGGCTGAGAGGGAGGTTGGTTAGCCTGAGGTCACCCAGCAAATCATAGAATCATAGAATCATAGAGTTGGAAGGGGCCATACAGGCCATCTAGTCCAACCCCCTCCTCAACGTAGGATCAGCCCTAAGCATCCTAAAGCATCCAAGAAAAGTGTGTATCCAACCTTTGCTTGAAGACCGCCAGTGAGGGGGAGCTCACCACCTCCTTAGGCAGCCTATTCCACTGCTGAACTACTCTGACTGTGAAAAATATCTACAACAGAGTGGGGGTTTGAATCTTGGGCCTCCTGGGTCTGAGTCTGACTCTCTAACTGCTTATCCCCCACCCCGTCGGGCAGATCATGACATGTAATGGTACAATTTGCATGTGGTTGGCAACCAACCTCCAGGTGGCACCTGGGGATCTCCACTGGAACAGTAGATCTCCAGATGTCCCTGAAGAACCAGGCTGCTTGTAGGGTGGCCTCTGGCATCATAACCCTGCTGAGTTCCCTCCACTCCCCATACCCTGCCCTTCCCACAGTTGGCAGCTGTCTACATATAGGAACAAGAACACACCACTCAGGATATTGTGTAAATCAGTCTTTATCGGGTGGTCTTGAAAGGACAAACAAGGTACTTATACTAAGGTCTCGTCCCGCATAGGGCGTCTGCCAGCACTGCAGCCTTTTTACAGCCAATATTGTAGCTTCTAGATCAGCCTTTTTCAACCTTTTGACCATGGAGGAGCCCCGGAGGTGATGTCAGGTGGCCACGCCTCCCTGCCACGCCCCCCAGAAATGACATGTCACCGGCAGTGACATCACCATTTGTGTTAACAGGCAGGCTTGAGGACTGTGGTGGGGGAGAGACAGGTGGGAGTAGGTGGGCAGACGCTGCCCCAGCTCAGGGACAGAAACCACAAGAGATCTCATACTTATGATGGGGAGGGGAAACCATGGAAGTGACTTGTGGCTGACTCCAATATGGCAGGAGGGGCAATGCCATGTCCCCCCCCCTGAGGCCCTGTGGAGCTCTGGGGGGTCTGTAGCCCCCTGGTTGAGAATTCCTGTTCTAAATGCTTGGTCGTCGGCAGGGCAAATACACAAGCAATGCAATACAAGTAGTAATTTCATAAGAGTTTCTAGAAGGACATACAGAATATGCAGGGCTAACTTTTAACTCCCGAGTTCAGCCTTTCTCAGATTTTTTACCATTGAGAAACCCCTGAAACATTCTTCAGGCTTTGAGAAACCCCGGAAGTGGTGCGATTCTGCAGAATGGGGACTGGAGGCACCAGGGAGGCACCAGGGAGGACGATTGCCTGGCCGCGCATAATGCGCATGCGCGGCCCTGCTTCCCTCCCCCCTCCCACAGTAAGAAGCTTGCCGGGCCGCAAGCTTGCGGCCTGGGAAGTTTTTTACTGCGGGGGGGGGCGTGGAGAAGGAGCCGCGCATGCGCATTATGCGCAGCCAGGCAATGATACAATTTGCACCGTGGCCCGGTGGTTGGGGACCACCGGCCTAGATGACAATGGCAGGTGCTAAAATTAATTAACTCCCACCCAGTCAGACTTCCAGGTCTGTTAAGAAACACCGGGGTTTTACAAAACCCTTGGTTGAGAAAGCATGCAGTAATTACTTTTATCTTATTTACTTGATTTAGTCATATTTTTTGAGAGACAGCTTGGTGCAGTGATTAAGAGTGTGGCCTCTAATCTGGAGAGCCCGGTTTAATTCCCCAGTCCTCCACCTGCTGCCAGCTGAGTGACCTTGGCCCAGTCACAGTTCTCTTTGAGCTCTCTCAGCCTAACCTATCACACAGCGTGTCTGTTGTGGGGAGAGGAGGGGAAGTCAGTTATGAACTGCTTTGAGACTCCTTCGAGTAATACAAAGAAACAACTCTCTTCTTAACTAGGTACAATCGCTACAAAAATGCTTCAATTTTTTTTTTAATCAGAAGAAAAAAACATGAACTTTTAGGGTCAAAGAAAACATTTTAAATTTGTTCTAACATCTGAAAAAAAATGGTCAGGGCCCACAAGAACCTATTACGTGCTGGCTAAACTCTTAAAGTGATCTAAAATTTTCCCCTTAATATTGGTATAACTGTGGTGGGAGGGGCTCATGAGCGCATAAGTACCTTATGCCCATGAAACGCATTGGCAGGGCAGGGCAAGGTAGGGCAGGGCAGTCTAGCTGTGCCTGGTGGCAGGGAAACGCCCCCCCTCCACCCTTGGTTGGAGGTGGGGACGACTAGCAACTCTAGCACATACTTCAACTGCGTTGGTATGAAGGGAAATGCAATGCAGCCTGGGTTATATCTACCTTTATCCCAGAGCCATCGTAAAACATGATTGTAAATATTTCTTTGTGGAGGATGGGGGTGGGGCCCACAAAAGTCATAATGTGTCCCTTGAGGTCTGCTGAATCCCAGAATTTTACAATGGATACAATAAAATCAGAGTCCAGTAGCACCTTTAAGACCAACAAAGATTTATTCAAGGCGTGAGCTTTCGAGTACTTGCACTCAAAAGCTCACACCTTGAATAAAACTTTGTTGGTCTTAAAGGTGCTACCAGACTCTGATTTTATTGTGCAACTTCAGACCAACACGGCTACTCATTTGAACCTTGTTATGTGCGAAGTCGTGTCCGACCCATCGCGACCCCATGGACAATGATCCTCCAGGCTTTCCTGTCCTCTACCATTCCCTACGATGGGTCTTTGAGACCGATCAGTGCTTCAAATTGGGCAGATTCAGGTGGCTCACCAGAAGTGGCAAAACAGTTTGAGTCCAGGGGTCACCTTAAAAGAAACAGGGCAAAGGAAACAGGGCACGTGCTTACGTACTGCAAAGCTACTATTGAGAAAAGAAATATTCGTCCAACTTGCATTTAACAATACCTATCCTGTTCTTTTACATCCCCTTGAAGTTAAAAAGCTTATACTCTATTCTTCATTGGTCTTCAAGGTGCCACTGGACTCAAATCTTGTCCGGATTAGGTACTTAATGGCGGAGTCCTGTGCAGTGTTACATCTTCCAAAGGCCAAGGGAAGTTAGTGGGCTAAGAAAGGGTATACCTCTGCTTGGAATCGACCTGCAAATGGCTCAAGCCCGCTCTGGCCAGGGCAAGCCATTTACATTCTGGACGACCGGTGCAGTCAGGAGGGCAAAGTCTTCCTGGGAGACCTCAGCCAAGTTTAAGCCCGTTCTTGGATAGATACCAAGATGACAAAACACCGCAGGAAGTATGGGGGCCTTTGTTGATCTTGCTGATTATGGCGTTATGTGGCGTTATGTATTTATATTTAGATACTGAGATTCCGCCCTCCCCCGAAGACTTGGGACGGATGAACAGGGCAGATTTTACATATACAAAAATAGGCATTTAAATTGAATTAGGCTTTAGAATTCTGAAAACTAAGGGCCACGTTTCCTGAAGTCCCCTTCCTCCTAGGGGAGAGGGAAGGGGCAGACAGTGTAACCCACTAGTGGCATTTAATTAGGAGGATTTTGAGAGGGAGGCTGTTAGATTTGGGTGTTATTTCATGTTATTTCAAGGCCTTGTCCACAGCCTGGGTGCAAGTCCTGCTGAACAGTTTAAGGTCCTGCCAGGGCTCTGATCTCCTTGGGCAAAGCGTTTTGCCAGGCTGGGCCCTGGGCCAAAGAGGCAGAAAAGAATCACATTTGATCTGGCAGCCAGGTTGCTGGCCTTCCCTAGATGGCATCCTTGTTTGTATTTCGGTATCCCAGGATTCAATGCAATGGTTAGGGTGCACATGAAGAAATACCTGTATGCCTACTGCAGGTTCTCAGGAGTCTGCAGTAGTACAACGGACAGAAAAACGGACGGGGGATGGAGTATCTTGCATGCGTTCACAGCCATGGTGGGCAACCTGGAACGGGGCTCCCAAAGGCGGTCTTGTTGGCCTCTGAGCATGTTGGCAGGCTGGTTAATGTCTCACCTATGCAGCAAAAAAAAGAGGGGAGGGACACAGCAAACTTCCTGGCGAGGCTGTTGTGAAAATGAGAAAGCGTCCTTGTGATCCTGAGCTTGGGAGAGTCGGGCCGTGCAAAACGCACAGCCGCAGCCCCCGCTGCTTTGGCCACAGCCCAGTTTCCGATCGGCCTGCGTCTTGCCTTTCAGGCGGCGTTCGTAACCTGAAAACGGAGCTCCTAGATTGGGAGGCCCCATAAATGGAAAGTGACATTTATAGGTATTTGGTCATCACTTGGCAGGGAGTCGTCTTTCTCCTGCCATGGGAAACATTTCAAAGCCGGCTGCTGATGAGGGTGGCGTCGCAGTGTACGCTGTGTTTGTTGTGAGAGTCAGGTGGGGGGCAGCAGCAGCGGGAGCCAGTGTGAATCCGGGGGAACCTTGAAGGCCGACAGAGTTGTATTCTTGGCATAAGCGTTTGCGTGGAGGCTAAAGGTCAGGGGTAGTCAAACTGCGGCCCTCCAGATGTCCATGGACTACAATTCCCATGAGCCCCTGCTGGCAGGGGCTCATGGGAATTGTAGTCCATGGACATCTGGAGGGCCGCAGTTTGACTACCCCTGCTAAAGGTTATGCCAGCAATACAGTGGTGCTGGTCCTCAAGGAGCCCCTGTGTCACTGTGGCCTGTGTCACTGCAGTGTTGGTCATTCCAGATCGGCTGGGCAGGTGAATGAAGCCACGGGGGAATTTGCGGGGCTGACGCTTGCTCTCCAGTTTGTTCCTTGGCCTTCTCTGCATCCCACCTTTATTTATTTTTTAAAATTTTATCTATTGTTTAACGACGCTTGACGGTTTGCATCCCGCCGCTCGCAGAGTCTTGGGGCGGCTGACAAGATAAGGGTTTACAGATAACCTGTAAAATAGAATAAAAATAGAGTACAATATAAATAGGATTAAAAAAAAAATGTGAATCAACAGTTAAGCCCACTCTGTCGGTCCTCCGTGGGAACCGGAAGCAGCTTCCGTTGTTCTCCTCTTTTCTCCTCCATGTTACTCTCGCAACAGTCCTGTGAGGTAGGTTCAGCTGGGAGAGGGTGATTAGCCTGAGGTCAGCCAGCCGGTGTCCATGACACAAGTAGGGATTCGAACCTGGGCTTCCGGCACTTTAACCACTGCCCTCTGCCGCCTCTTTTCTGCCCTGCTCTTCTGATTTCCTCTGTAACTCGGGCTTTGAGTTTCTTGTTTGTCCATCCAGCCCTGCCCTTGTTGCTTTCCCTCCTGGAAATGGATCCCGTGATTCTTTTGTGCCGTTCCTGTAAGGTGTGTGTGCATGAATCCCACACAAACGGTGCATCGAAACGATGCAGCAGGCATAAATGGTGACAGAACTACCACCCAAGAGCACAGAACTGACGCAGGTGACAAAGCAATTTCTGTTGATGGGGATTAAGCAGAGAAGCTTGGTTGGTCTCTAGCTTCCTTTTCCTCCCTTTCCTCAACCAACGTGGTCACGTTTTGTTGCCTTGGCCTCTTTGTCACCTGCCGAACCCATGGGAGGAGGGTATTTTTGTGCTGCCATTGTGTTGCATGCAATTGCAGGGCTTATTTCACGTTCCTCAATAAAGCCAGGCCCAGGTTGGGCTGAGCTCATCAGATTCCAAGAGCTAAGGGGGGGGTCAGCCTTGCCTAGTATTTGCCTCTCCACCTGTGCCCACTTGCCATGCAGTGCGTCCCAATCCCCGTGGGCCCGGCTCAGTTCAGCCACCGCCAGCCACAACTTGTATATAACCAATTTATATACAATCATCACAAGAAATGGATCTTCACGCCATTGGTCAGTTTCAGTTTAATTTCCTTGAAAGAACACTTGCATAATTTTGTGGTTGGGGGTCACCACAACAGGAGGAACCGTATTAAAGGGTCGCGGCATTAGGAAGGTTGAGAACCACTGGAGTAGGCTGAGAGATGATTCTTCTCGCGTGCTGCTGTTCTTGTTCTTGACTTCTTGTAGTTAATGAAGGTGTTTCTGTCTCTCCTCCTCCCCTCCTCCCCCCCAAGTGTGCTGCCCTGGTTGGCGAAGACCAGCCTCTCTGCCCGGATCTTCCTGAACTCGACCTCTCTGAATTAGACGTGAATGATTTGGATGCGGACAGCTTTCTCGGTGGACTCAAATGGTACAGCGACCAATCGGAGATAATTTCCAATCAGTACACCAATGAATCATCGAATATTTTCGAGGTAAGGAAATGCTCTTCTCCTTTTTAAAATCATGATCTAGATGACAAGTGTAACATTCTCCGATTCAATCAAGACGGTTATTTTTCGCGAGCCAAAATTATTTTTTTCCTTGGTTACTGTCAGGTATAGGAAAGTGAATCTGATTCTTTGGAGATGGGTTAAGATTTTTACACACTGACCTGCCTGGATCAATGGGATAAAACAACCCATTGCTTTTAGGCGTCAATATCAGCGTTTGGGGGGTTGCCCAACATTTATCTCCAAAGAACTGAGAACTTTTTTTTCCAGCTTTCTGATTTCACAAGTATCAATCCACAGGGGGGAGGGTGTGTTGTCGTGCACAGAATTCAATAAATCAGGGATTAGCGATGGGCGACTGCTTGCCCATACTGAAATTGCTTGCAGGCCTCTTGTTCTGGAAGTCCTCCCTGAGTGAGCTCCTTGGATGGGTAGGATGTGAGCACTCTGAATTGCCTTGTCCTATTTCAACTCCTGCACATTCTCCCAGTGCTGCCTGGGAACTAACGTAGGGTAGTGCAAGTCAGCCTGGCGAAGGAGTATTTTGTGAGATGCAGACAGAGCTGTTCTGTGGTTTTTAAATGTGCTGTGCTGTTTTAAGATCTCAAGACGATTTCAGTTCTCTGGAATGGAAGACACCGTCTCTCATGGTGCCTGAGGCTTCCGACATCGGCCGCCTGGCTGGAGGAATGCTTGCACGAGGAAGGGTGCAAGAAAGTCCTGGGCTCAAAATACATCTTATTCATTCTGAATGAATTAGCATTTGAGAATGAGCCATGTGAGAGGGTCAGATTAGTATTACGGACATCAGAAACATTGTTGGTGATGGAGTTAATCCTGAACATGTCAGATGGCAGGGCATTGTTGCATTCATGGCAGAATGTGGAGCCGCTGAAGATCAAGATGTTAAAGTTGCTTGTGTTTCCTCTTGGTGGCAAAAGGGGGGGAGTGGTCCCTTTTGGCTCCCCCTAAAAGGCTATGCAGATCATGGGACCTGCATGGGTGAAAGACCTAATAGCCCCCAGGTCAAGCATATGTCGGGCGGCTACAATGCAGTGGCAAAGCTGGCTGGATCTAACCGTTTGACAAAACCTGTTTTACCAGTCAGCCCAGTGAAATACTTGTTGGTTGGCAACTCAGTAGTGGAACGATGCTCAGGAATTTTCCAGCTGCAATTGGTATACTTTTTTTTAAAGGAAAGTGCGGCCGTAAAGCGTGATCTAGGGCAATTTTAGTGATAAGCAGCAACTGATTACCGTTTATGAAACAAATCGCCCAGCTTTTAACCAGGATCATCATGTAGTATTGAGTGGAAACTGGAGTGCAATACTGGAAATGAGGGCTTCATTTTTTTTCTCTTGAGCCAAAGGACCGAAGAACAAATAAGATAACTTGCCCTGTGGGCTAATACTGAGGTATTGTGAAAGTTTATGAAGCAAATCACCCAAACCAGTGTTAGCAAGTTTTGTGAGCACAAAGGATCCCAAAGAGAAGAACAAGGAAATCCATTGTTTGGAGATGAAGAAGGTCTTTTCTCAGTTGCTTTGTGTGTGTGTGTGTGTGGGGGGGGAGAGACTTGAGTATAGGTGAATTCAGATACAGGTCTTTAAAAATGTGCAAATACGTATTTGTCAATGGCCATAGGATGCCTCAAATGAGGTGCAGGAGGAAGATCTCACTGGCAGTCTTCAAGCAAAGGTTGGATACACACTTTTCTTGGATGCTTTAGGATGCTTAGGGCTGATCCTGCGTTGAGCAGGGGGTTGGACTAGATGGCCTGTATGGCCCCTTCCAACTCTATGATTCTATGATTCTATCTGCAGCAGTGGTGAAATCTCAATTGTGAAAGGCATGGGTTCTCCCCTCCTCTCCTTTATGTTTCATAGTCCTGATTTTGGCCTTTGGGGAATATGCTTTGGTCGAGTGTCTCTTCTGTGTCCTTTATACAAATTGATGGTTGTTACGAGAAAAAGCAGCTGAGGTAGCAAAGCTCTGTGACCCCAATCCAGCTCAGCAGGGCCACGCGCTTTGCTTTCGCTGGATGCGAAAGGACCGATTCAGCGCATGTTCGAGTGCACGGCTAGGCCGGCTCTAATGCGGTGCTTTTCAAGGAGACTCATGTTCTTTTGTGCCTTGCTGTTTCCGTGCTAGAGCAACGAGCCGCGTGCAAAGTGCTTTTTAAAAAAATGTACAAAGGATTGGATAGCCGACGTTTTTACGATGCTGTAGAAAGCAATGATGGGAAACCATGAGTATGTTCTTAGGAAGAAATTCTAGGAAACTCTAGTAAAGTGGAAGGAAACTAATTTAGGCTTCACTGAATGGAGTCTCGTTAGTCATCTGGGGAGGAGGGGAATCACCGTGCCTGTAATTCTTACACCACTCACCTTCATTGTTGCCTTCTTCCCTCCCCTAGTTCAGGGGAGGAGAAATAAAGCCATTGCTGCTTTCTGCACACCAAGTTCTCGCGTACCCTTATTCCAACCTGTTCCTTTAACAATTAGTAGCAGGGCCCTAGCAAGGAGGGTTGCCAGCCTCCAGGTGGTACCTGGAGTTCTCCTGGGATTACAGCTGATTTCCAGGCAACAAAGATCAGTTCCCCTACAGGAAATGGCCAGTTTGGAAGGTGGACTCCATGGCCTTATTCCCCCGTTGAAGTCCCTCCTCTCTCCAAACCCCAGACTCCACAAACCTCAGACCCCACCCTCCAAATTTTCAGGTATTTCCCAGCCCGGAGCTGTCAACCTTACTAGCAAGCAAATGTCTCTTGGGTCGGAGGTCAAATATCTCTGCTCTTTGTTTGTTCCTGTTTCTATGGTAATGCCATGTTGAAATAAACCCTTGTGGTGCGGGGCAATCCAGTGTGAGCAGAGATGGGTAAACTGTGGCCCTCCAGATGTCCATGGACTACAATTCCCATGATCCCCTGCCAGCAAAGGCTACAAAGTGAGGCTGGCAGGGGATCATGGGAATTGTAGTCCATGGACATCTGGAGGGCCACAGTTTGCCCACCCCTGGTACAGAGGCTCTAAGGCTTGAGCAAGGATTTGCATGGGTTACGGTTGGTCCTGAGCTTATCCATGTCACCTGTGCTGTGTTTTGTAGAGGCTTTGGAACCTGCGTTGGAAACAGTATGAAGATTCTGAACTGGCTGGATTTGGAGGAAATACCCGGAGCCCCACCTTTTGGGTTTTTGGGTTTTTTGACTGATCTGGAGAGTTCCGCAGTTCATCACAGGTGATACCGGAACATAGGGTTACCCGGTCTCCTGATACAAGGGCAACTCTCTGCCAACATCACTTCCTGTGCATACCTGGAAGTGACATCATTCTGCTCTAGGATAGTCTCTGCTCAGTCCTAGAGTAGTGTAACATCATTGTGAGGGTGCATCCCACAGTCTGCCACAAGGTGCCAGCCACTGGGTATTTACCCTGCTAGAGAATGTTCATTCTTGGTTTTGTGTACAACCAGAAGCCCTTTATATGGCTTTAGAAAAGGAACCCTGTGGATTTATATGCTGAAGAAACTCTTCTGCCTCTGCTGTGGGAACTTTGGGTGTTTTTCAAAGGCGTAGAGGAGAATATATTCATCTGACCATTTTGATTTTATTTATTGTTAAACTGTTCACCTCCCCCCTATCCTCATGGCTCAGTAGCGAAAAATGTTTTCAAAAATAAAACCGCAAACCCCAAATCTCTCTTAAATGAGCCAGTGACCAAGTTTCTTGGGCTAGCTGTTGTCACACGTATTCCCAGGGTGCCCAGGATGTGTCCTGCCCTTCTTTCTCTGTGTGCACTGCAAAGAGGAATAAGGCATGGTGTTTCAAGCTGTCAACCACGATGGAACATGATGAGTATGTGTGTTCTTGAATCAGAACTGCAGACAGAAGAAGAAGCTACTTTCTTGCTCTAACTGAAGATCATCCCAGTAAACATTGTGTCCATGTGCTCCCTTCTTCCATCCCATACTCCGCAGTTCTGTGATTTGCAGTAATTACAGTTGGCAGTGAAATCTGGATCGGGAAGCGCAAACCAGAAATGCAACTCACAGTTTGAAAAAAAAAGGTGCCCTCCTTTTGTTTGCAGACAAACATAATTTGTCTCCAAGCCGGAAGTGGACACCTTGTTTTCAAATCACGATTTTCCTTTTTGGTTTCGGAGATAAAGAAACGGTTGTTTGCCAGATACAGGAGTTAGCCTAAACTAGGAGGGAACTGGAATATGAGAGAGAAGGGCATGCTGCACGAGTTAAGGCACTGACTCTTGAGAGGAGAATTACTGGGCGCTTTGGGCTGGGATATGGGAAGGAAGAAGACCTCAGCTGCGTTTAATGCCATACCTTTTGACCATGGAGAATCCCCTAAAATATTTTTCAGGCTTCAAGGAACCCCGGAAGCAATGACATGCCCTTTCAGAGAAGTGGGAGTTGGAGTAAGATGCGGGCGCCAGCCAAACAACTGATCGACTAGGCCTGTAGAGCAAAAGGGGAAATGAGCTCCAGTGATGTCAGCAACCATTTGAACTTCTGGGAAAGGCTGTTTAACTCCTAGGGAACTCTCACGTAAACCCAGGTTTCCCCAGAACCCTAGTTGGGAAGCCCTGCCATAGAGTTTGCCCTCCAAAGTAGCCCTTTTCTCCAGGGGAGCTGATCTTGATCATCTGCAAATCAGCTGTAGATCTCCAGGCCCTTCTATGATATGATCTTCAAGAGGCCCCTTTAAGACTAACAAATACAATTCCCTTATATTCCCTGTCATGTAAGAAGGTCATAGTCTGACGAAGGCTCACGCCCTGAATAAATCTTTGTTGGTCTTAAAGGTGCTACTGGACTCTGATTTTATTGTGCTACTTCAGACCAACACGGCTACTCATTTGAATCCAGTCTTCAAGAGGGCTATAGATCATTTGATTCTTGTGTTTAAAGAGTATGACTGTATGAAGAACTTTGCCAGCTGGCTAAAGGAACAGGATGTCAACATCAGTTTTACTGAGCAAAACAGTGATTTCTTTTTTGGGATATTGACATTTATGTTACCAATGAATCGAAACCAGGAACGAAATTATTTCGCAAACCAACGGATAGAAACGTGTATTTGAACTTCAGATCGTTTCACCCTTAGAGTTTGAAAGCTAATGCACCATTCAGGTTATTTATGAGAATTAAGAAAAATGCTATCAGTTTGCGTGCTCTTGAGGACTCTGCTAGTGAGATGTCTCCTAACCTTTATTTAAGGGGTTACCCAGCTGTAGTAGAGACTAATGCTTTACAGAAGGTGAGAAAGATTGCCAGGAAACAACTATTTAAAGCTAGGATTAGGATTTAACCATTCATTCGTCAATGGACTACACACCCTTACCTAATGACATTAAACAATCCCTTTATAGGCATTGGCAGATTTGAAATGACATATCGGGTTGTTTAGGAAGACCTAGGATTGGTCTCAGGAGAACCAGGACTGTGGGAGGGTGGCTCACTCATACAGACAGTAGTGAAGTTGGAATTGAAGGTAGAGGTCCTATGGGGCACTTGAAGTGCCACAACTGCAGTTTGCAAATCTGCTTGGGTCACCAACCAGGTGGACCTTCCTGATTGCAGTTTTCATTTACAGCTTTACCGACTGCAACACACTCCCCGATTATGCACGCGGCGCCTTTGGCGCCGTGTCTGATTGGGCCCTGGTTGTCAAGGAAGCTGTGGTTTCTCCCGCGTTCCGCTAACGTGGCCTTTCCGGCGGCGTGCGTCGAATCTGCAGCCTGTTGCCACCGGCACCGTGCGTTATCGGTGATTTTAGTCGCCGCCATTCCACCCTGAATGCGCGCTAAAACCCCCGTGCATAAAGGTAAAGGTAAAGGTATCCCCTGTGCAAGCACCGAGTCATGCCTGACCCTTGGGGTGACGCCCTCCAGCGTTTTCATGGCAGACTCAATACGGGGTGGTTTGCCAGTGCCTTCCCCAGTCATTACCGTTTACCCCCCAGCAAGCTGGGTACTCATTTTACCGACCTCGGAAGGATGGAAGGCTGAGTCAACCTTGAGCCGGCTGCTGGGATTGAACTCCCAGCCTCATGGGCAAAGCTTTCAGACGGCTGCCTTACAACTCTGCGCCACAAGAGGCTCCCCCGTGCATAAATGGGTCTAAAAATTGCATTTACCCCCGGATATGTAAATGTCACAAATATTACACAGGTAGATTCAAATGAATAGCCGTGTTGGTCTGAACTAGCACAATAAAATCAGAGTCCACTGGCACCTTTAAGCCCAACAAAGATTTATTCAAGGGATGAGCTTTTGAGTGCAAGCACCCTTCCTCAGGTCACCCAGGCCTATAAAATTAAGAATCAGCGAGCGTAGATCAAGAACTAAGAACAAAAATCAAAGATGCTCCCATGGTTGAACCTTATTTGCAGGCAAATCACGCCTTTGATGACTTCAAGTTTGTTATACTGGAAACAGTTAGCCAAGCCATATCAAAACATTGATTTGGATAGACTTTTGCTGAGGAAGGAAGTCAGTTTTGTCTTTAAGCGTAACACCTTTGCACCGAGGGGTTTAAATAATGCACTAGAGCTGTCATGCTCTTTATAATCAACAACTTTTGGTGATTCCTTTGAAGAAGCTAATGCTTACTGCAAGGCCCATCCTTTAAAAAGTTGTTTAATATTGTTTTAAGTAGCCGTGCTAATTAATCCCTCACACCTGGGTAGGGCTCTATTTCTTTCAGCTACGCATGCAGGTTACTAACCTTGATGGGAGTTTGCAGGGAGCATGTGCCTGTTAAGAGCTCTAGACGAGGTAAATACACTTTGATGTTCGCTGTTACACTTTGACATGTGCTTTGATGTTAGCTGTTAGGCAAAATGCATTGTGTCAGTGAGCTGTTTTGTTTGACTGTTTTCCTCTGTATATTTCAGTGCAGAAGTAATTGAGATTTCGATGAAGATGTTTTGATTTGAAAGCAGAGCTACCGGAAGCTGTTTAATTCTTGACAAGCTAGTCGTAAGGGAGTTCTCGATAAGCAAGTGAAAACACGTTAGCCTTACTTGAGGCTCTTGTGACACTAAAATAAACCTGGTATTCCAAGTATTTAAAAGGCTGCCCTATAGAGGATGGAGCAGAGTTGTTCTCTCTTGCCCCGGAGGGACGGACCAGAACCAATGAGACAAAATTAATTCAAAAGAAATTCCGTCTAAACATCCGGAAGAAGTTCCTGACAGTTAATGTGGTTTGTCAGTGGGACAGGCTTCCTCAGGAGGTGGTGGGTTCTCCACCTTTGGAACTTTTTAAACAATGTGTGGATAGCAATCTGACAGAGAGGCTGATTCTGTGAAGGCTTAAGGGGATGGCAGGTTATAGTGGATGAGTGAGAGGGTTGTGAGTGTCCTGCATAGTACAGGGGGTTGGACTAGATGACCCAGGAGGTCCCTTCCAACTCTGATTCTATGGAACTTCTATTATGTATGTGCCTCTCATGGTGTTTGTATTTAGCTACCCACCTGGAGGTTGGGAGCACTGTGCACTGGGGAACTCTGCCTGCCCCTACCAAGAAGATAGATTCAGGTGGGCAGCCCTATTGGTTCAAAGCAGTAGAAGAAGTTTTGAGTCCAGTGGCACCTTGAAGACCACCTAAGTTCTCTTCGAGGTGTTAGCTTTCGTGTGCATACACAATTTTTTCCTTTTTTAATTAACATCTTTTTAATTTTTTAACTATATAAGTATACAGAAAGAGCCTCTTGTGGCGCAGAGTGGTAAGGCAGCAGAAATGCTGTCTGAAGCTGTCTGCCCATGAGGCTGGGAGTTCGATCCCAGTAGCCGGCTCAAGGTTGACTCAGCCTTCCATCCTTCCGAGGTCAGTAAAATGAGTCCCCAGCTTGCTGGGGGGTAAAAGGTAATGACTGGGGAAGGCACTGGCAAACTACCCTGTATTGAGTCCACCAAGAAAACGCTAGAGGGCATCGCCCCAAGGGTCAGGCATGACTCAGTGTTTGCACAGGGGTTACCTTTACCTTAAGTATACAGAAAAGAACAAAAGAGCCATCGATTACAAAATATCCCCATCCCTCATTCCTCATCCCTCCATAGCCTTTAATGTTCCCTTGACTCTTCCTTTGACAAGGTAATCCTTGCAGAAGCTCCGTTGCTCCTGGAAATCTTCTATTGGCTTTTTGTTGACTGTAGAGGTGAGTTTCACTATCTTTGATAGATCAGGCAACTTTGTCCAACCATGACTCAATACTTGGTATCTCCAGGGTCTTCCAATTCTTACCAATACTAATATTAGATTCAAATGGTCTGAAGCGGCACAATAAAATCAGAGTCCAGTAGGACCTTTAAGACCAACAAAGATTTATTCAAGGCGTGAGCTTTCGACTCGAAAGCTCACGCCTTGAATAAATCTTTGTTGGTCTTAAAGGTCCTACTGGACTCTGATTTTATTGCAGCACTCATCTTGCAGCTGTCGTTGCACAAAAAAAAAGAGAAATGTCTGGCTTGAAAGGGGGGTAGGTCTGAACACAGGCTTAACAACATGTGTTCTGGTATCATAGGAAACTCCATCTTCTCTCTTCTAATACCACATGCACTTGTGTGCATAGCCACTTTGGTTCTTCTTACCTATGAAAACTAACGCCTTGGATCGAAGTTAGTTGCGCTTAAAGGAGCCACTGGACTCAAACTTTGCTCCGTTCCTTCCAAAACCCCGGAACTCAGAGATGGTTTCTAGAAACAAAAACTTGGGTCAGGTTTGTTTGGGCAACAAGCTGTACATCTCGAAAGTCAAGACAGCTGCCGATAAGCAAAGTGGAGGGAAATGAAGGGTTAGTGTTAGATTGTGTGTCTCCCAAGAGTCCACCCGCTTAACCCTTTCCTGACACTTCACCAGAGGGAAGGAGAAAGAGTGTGACTCTGAAATTTGTTCATGGTTTTGATGCAATATTCAAAGTCCTGGGTCTGGGACAGCAAAGATGTGGGTTCCGCAGTCTTTATCCCTTTGTCAGATAGGAAACCAAAGTTGTGGGGAAGTCATGGGGTTAAGGTTGCCAACTTCAAGGGGATGGCTGGATACCTCCTGGAATCGCCATGTATTTCCAGGCATCAGAGATCAGATTCCTGGGAAAAAATGGCAGCTTTGGAAGGTGATTTCTGTGGCCTGATGGGCCATCAAAGTCCCTCCCCAAACCCCGCCTCCCTCAAACCCCTCCCCCCCAATCTCCAGGTATTTCCTAACCCAGAGTGGTGGTGTTGCCTCTAACTTTACCCCAGATAAATCAATTGAAAAATCATGACTCTCAATGGTTGCAAAGGATTTGGGGGTAAGGTCAATGCTGTAATTTAAGGGGAAAGTTCCCTTTGCCTCATCACTGTGGTTAGAGTTGCTCCTACTGGGGGAAAACAGGTTGCCTTACATCTGCCAAGTAATCCTGCAGAGAGGTCATTGTGTGGATGACTGCTAAAATCAATCCACGAGAAGCCCATTGCTGCAGATCTGGGTTTTCTCTGTATCATTGTTATCCCAATCCATTTATTGGTGGCCACCGTGGAGACCCTCTGGACGTGAGGTCCCATCCCATGACCGAACATTCCTGTGGCTGAGCACTTTCAAAGAGAATGTTGGAAACCACATGCTTGAATTCTGTCTCTGTGGTAAGGGACAACGGAAAGAGCATCTCTACAGGTCAACAAGAGGCAACAGCCAGGAGGAGGCTAGCACAGAAGTCCCCCCCCCACATGTACTGTTTCTATGGTTGCCAGCTCAGAGTTGGTAAATACCTGGAGATTTTTTTTGGGGGGGTATAGCCTGGGGAGGGGGTTAGGAGAGAAGAGGGACTTCAGCCATGCAGTCCACCCTTTTAAGCGGCCATTTTCTATGGGCCAACAGATTTCGGGGGTCTGGAAATCAATTGAAGATAGTGGGAAGCCTCCCCCTACCCCCTGGATGTTGGCAACTCTAATGGTTTCTCCATGAGCAATCAGCTCTGGTGAATAGGGATGGGCACAAACCAGTTCATGACCTAAGTTCATCATGCATTTGGCCTATTTGTGCCTCCCCTGAATATTTCCTAGATTTTTGCCCAGTTCTATTTGGAGATTGGACCATTTAAACCTAGCATCTGAGTTGCCCTGTTAGGTTTTCATAGCCACGAGCCATTCAAACGGTCAGTTTTGCTCCCACCCTTCCAAACTGCAGGAAGTGAAGCAGACTGCTGAAATGGCTGCCAGCCATTTAAACTTAGATGGGGGGAAAGTGAAATGGACCATTGAAATGGCCAGCAGTCATTTCAGCAACCGATTTCATTCCCTCAAGCTTGGAAGTGAGGAAAATGGAAATCAGTAGCTTAAGATTGGCTTCTAATCAGGGAGGAACAAACTGGCTGGATCATTTTGAGACTTTTGTTTTGTTTGGGTTTGATGGTTCAATAACACCTTGAACCTCAACCTGGAATGTTCCAGTTCATGCTCATCTTTACTTGTGAGTGAAGCATTCACACACATCTGGCATTGGAAAGGTAGATCAGACACACATGTTTCTAAGGTGAGGCCTCTCATTTTGGGTTAGCTAAGCGTTCTGGGTTTCCGCAGGCAGTGCTGAAGTTGTATTGAGCTGCCTCTATTGGTGAGTCAGATTTTTGTGTCACAGATTGCTAAATGACATTTAGGTCCATTTCAGGACTTAAGCTTCTCCTGAAAGACTTTGGCAGGGGTGAGTGGACAGTGGGCAAGAAACCCTGGACTGGGATCAGGGAGATCCAGGATCAAAATCCCGTTTATCTGTGAGTCCTGCTGAGTGATTTTATCCAGCCTACTCCATAGGGTTGCCGCTTTCCTTAAGGAAAAAATGCCATGACCCTTTCATAGATAAGTTATTTACCAGGGATGTTCGTTATCACTCTGTCTAAAAGAAGCACAGGTTATTTTCCTTCTGTTAGCACCCCTCCTGCCCTACCTGATAGGGCTGTTGTACCGTTAATGGGATAATTCCCATGATGACCACATCAGATTCCTCAGATGAAGGCTAATACAAACCCACAAGCCAAGAACGGTGAGATCTGGACAGCAGTTGAATAATAAATGCGTTGAAAAGATTGACTGGCTGCTATAGTTCGTGCTGCATTTGCATTTTGCAAAGTTGTGAACTTGTCAACTCTAATTTCATTCCCAGGATTTTGTTGTGTTGTAGCCTCCTCTTTTTAATAGCGTCACTAAGCATGACATTTCTAATAACCTAGCCGCCAGATATTACAGATGGTGTATAAAGGCAAACGAGACATGACAGGGGGTCACGGAAGCTCCATCAACAGTCGGCAGAAAAGCAAATTGTGCCCGGGCATGCCGCTGCAATCTGGATCGGGGCCACATGGGAAGGGAGAGTGGAGACGAACCTTTCAAGCCTCCAATGCTTTTGCTAACTGAAATCGGTTCCAGACAAATCGCTGCCTGTGACAGCAAAATAAAACAAGATCCCAGAGGTGTTGCCAACCTCCAGGTGTGGGCAGTGGAGTTCTCTTGGTATGACAAAGGGTCTCCAGACTACAGAGATCAGTTCCCTCTGGAGGAAAGGTCACCCCGAAGTCCACCCTCCCCGGGTTCCTTCCCCAAATTTTCAGAAATTCCCAGTTTTGGCAGCTCTAGACAAGTGGAACAAGTCATAGCTTGTTGGTGTTTTGTTTTTGAGCCAAGATCTCTTCCCAGGAACACCGATTCGAGAATAAATTCTGCTGATCTTTAAAAGGACACTAGGTTCCTGTCTCAGTGGAAACCCAGCCAACCATGTTGTTTGTTTGGAAGGAATTACAGGTTTTCAAAAGACATCTTTCCCACCTTAAAAATTGTGAATTATGGCCTGGGAAGCTAGCAACAGTCACAGGTGTCCATCTGGAATATACAGACTTTTAACTGGAGATGCTGGGGATGGAACCTGGGACCTTCTGCATACCAAGCAGATGCTCCACCACTAAGCCACAGCTTGGCAGCCGCTCATTTTTCCAGAGCTCAGGAGGGAATAGCCACCATTCCCTTCTCTTGTGCCTCTGCCTGGAAGAGGTCTGGAGGCTGCAGCAAAATTTGCCTCTCACACTTGCTGTGTTGCCTCCATATATAGGCCTGGGAAATATTTATGCATTTCCTTCTCCACCCCCTCTCCATTTTATCCTAACAACGACCCTGTCAGGTATATTAGGCTGAAGGTTGGTGGCATTCTTGGGGAAGGCACTGGCAAACCACCCCGTATTGAGTCTGCCATGAAAACGCTAGAGGGCGTCACCCCAAGGGTCAGACATGACCTGGTGCTTGCACAGGGGATACCTTTACCTTTACCTGGTGGCATTCAGGTTGAAACCTTTTAGTTGGGAAATTTGTGGAGCTTTTGGGGCTGGTGCCTGGGGAGGGCAGGGGTTGGAGGGGGAGGGGGGCCCACCCTCCAAAGCAGCCAATTTCTACAGGGAAATGGACTCAACAGAGTTCTTGCCAGAACACAGTCTGGTACAGATATACTTTCGAACCTTTCTTCAATGAAGAAGAACTCTAAACATGTAAACATAAAATAATAATTAATTTTTAGAAGAAGAAGAAGAATTGGTTCTTATGTGCCGCTTTTCTCTACTAGGAGTCTCAAAGCGGCTTATAATCACCTTCCCTTCCTCTCCCCACAACAGACACCCTGTGAGGAAGGTGAGGCTGAGAGAGCCCTGATATCACTGAAGAAGAAGAGTTGGTTCTTATATGCCACTTTTCTTTACCTGTAGGAGTCTCAAAGCAGCTTACATTCGCCTTCCCTTTCCTCTCCCTACAACAGACACCCTGTGAGGAAGGTGAGGCTGAGAGAGCCCTGATATTACTGAAGAGGAAGAAGAGTTGGTTCTTATATGGCTAACACAATATGCACTATTTTTACCAAAATAAAATCAAGGTAGAATCACTCACCAGTTAAGCTTCAGTCCCCTTTCTAGTAGAAATTCAGGCTGTCTGATTGTGATGATTTTAGTAATATAACAAAGAGAGGCATTATAAAAATACTGATGAACATACCTTTTTAAAAAGTTCTATGAAAACCTTTAAGGAAGGGCCAAGTCTATCCAACTTGGAGTTACAATCTGACCCTTTTTAAAGCCAGCCTTCATTAAGAGAAGAATCTTAAGGTAAACTTGCACTGCAGTCTTAAAGTGGCAATGCACTCTGGAGTTAGAATGGGATCTTAAAGTTTGTTGGGAACATTAAAGAAACAAGTTTACCCATGAGAAGCACCATGAGTTTACTCTCTTGTTGATCATTCCTGTTTTGGAGATCATGCTTAGTATAGTAGTTGAGAGTGGCAGCTTCCTTCCTTCCTTCCTTCCTTCCTTCCTTCCTTCCTTCCTTCCTTCCTTCCTTCCTTCCTTCCTTCCTTCCTTCCTTCCTTCCTTCCTTCCTTCCTTCCTTCCTCCCTCCCTCCCTCCCTCCCTCCCTCCCTCCTTCCCTCCTTCCCCCCTTCCTCCCTCCCTCCCTCCCTCCCTCCCTCCCTCCCTCCCTCCCTCCCTCCCTCCTTCCTTCCTTCCTTCCTTCCTTCCTTCCTTCCTTCCTTCCTTCGGCTTCTAAACCACCCCTCACTTGGCATCTCGGTTGAATAATGTGGTGTGAAACGAAGGTTGCGCTAAGCTGCTTTAGGTCTCTACTGGAGAGAAAAGTGAGGGCTAAGTGTCTAAATAAGTAACAATCAAGATGGATTAGTCGGTAGCCGTAGAAAAGAGAACAAATCCAGTGGAACCTTCAAGACAGACAACATTTTCTGGCCGGGGCTGGCACTTTTCATGTGTATCTGACGCAGTAAGCAGTGACTCACGAAAGCTCATACTCTGCCACAAATTTTGTTAGTTTTCTAAATTAGCAACAGTGATTGATCTTAAAGGTACAAGGAAGTTGAAGCTGGCCTCAACAAGAGCCAGGGCATTTTTGGACTTGGCCCCAGATTGGTGGGATGCTCCATCGAAAGGGATCACGGCCCTGTGGGATGTTAATCAGTTCTTCAGGGCCTGCCAACCAGAACTGTTCCACCAGGCCTGTGATCGAAGCCTCAATGGACCAACAAGAACTGCTGTTCTCATTACTGAAACAGAGAGAAGATCAGTTTTCCAAGGATCTGACCCCCTCCCTGGACTAAACCAGTTGGGGGCTATTGAAATGTGAAACATTTTACTGGTAATTTATTATGAAATTTAATATTTGACGGATTGTTTATTTCATGTTGCCACCCTTTCTGAGCGTCTAGGAAGGGTGGGTTATAAAAATAGAAATTGATCGATCGATCGATTTAAATTTCTATATGGCTCACAACCATGGAGAGTGGTGGGAAACAAATTGAATCAATCAATCAATACCTGAATGACCACCTCCTCCCTTATCATCCTACCCGATATTTCGGGTCATCTTCAGATGTCCTGCTTTGAGTGCCCTTGCCTTCGGAAGCTAGATGCCACCTGAGAACATGGCACAGAAAATTCTCTCAGGGATTACAGTCTGACCTCCTCTAACATTGTCTTTCTCCAGCAAGTGAGGATTTCTGTTTTGTTTGGTCTTCATTTGACCCTCCTTCCTGTTCCATTGTTTTAATTCTTATATATGTTTTGTTTTTTTAAAGCTGTTTTTAATGTTTTTGATTGTCCACTGCCTTGGGGCCCTAAGTTGAGTGGAAGGGCGACACAAAAATCTATATTCCCTCGACTTGTTCTCCAGCTGCCAATTGCTTGATCACGAAATGTAAAGCCTTAAAATGTAAACGTTTAATTTTATGAGCGAGATGCAATTTGCTTTCAGCTGCCAAATATGCTAGAATGTTTAAAGCCATTCCCTGGATGGAAAGAAAGTGTTCTTTTGCTTCCGGAACAATAGAAACTGTCTCACACATGTTGCTACATTGTCCCTGGCTTGTTAAAGGCAGGCAGGTGAGATTGAGGGCTTTTGTTATTCTGACGTTCAGTTTTCTAGTAATTATGTTATCTTGAAATTGCTGTTTTCTAATGGTATGGACTGGTTGCCAGCTGTTGCTGGATTCCTTGCACATGTTTTTAAATAGTTGTAATATTTAGTGATGTATTGATTCCCCCACCCCCTTTCCCGGATCTTAGCAAGCTACGGTTGAGGAAACAGGAGATAAACATATGGACCAGAGGTCTACCAGTAGCTATTCACCACAAGGTATAGATCAACCTTTGTCAACTTATTTATTTGTTTGATTGATTAACCTCTACTCTTGTGGCACAGAGTGGTAAGCGGCAGAAATTCTGTCTGAAGCTGTCTGCCCATGAGGCTGGGAGTTCAATCCCAGCAGCCGGCTCAAGGTTGACTCAGCCTTCCATCCTTCTGAGGTTGGTAAAATGAGTACCCAGCTTGCTGGGGGGGGGTAAACGGTAATGACTGGGGAAGGCACTGGCAAACCACCCCGTATTGAGTCTGCCATGAAAACGTTGGAGGGCGTCACCCCAAGGGTCAGACATGACTCACCCCACAGGCTGTCTGTTGTGGGGAGAGGAAAGGGAAGGCAACTGTAAGCCGCTTTGAGCCTCCTTCGGACAGGGAAAAGCGGCATATAAGAACCAACTCTTCTTCTTCTTCTTCTTCTTCTTCTTCTTCTTCTTCTTCTTCTTCTTCTTCAGTGCTTGCACAGGGGATACCTTTACCTTTTACTCTTGGGCTAAGGTGGCTCACGGTGCTTTCCAACAATAAAATAAATGCCATAAAACCCAATTCCCCAGCTGCCCTCTCAACACACCAGTCCCTATGTTTAAAATTTATAAAAAAAATAATTAACTCCCACTCACTTGGGACCCTTCCAGGGCCATCACCAAGCTCCAGGGTTTCACAAGACCCTGGTTGAGAAAGCCTGGTGTAGATGGAACACGGTTGCCATTTTGAAACTGCCTTTGCTTTCCATTTTAGTAACTGGTTGATAATGAACTTTTCCTGTCATTTCAGATAGACCCGTTTTAGTAACCAAATGCTAGGGGGATTTATTTACCTGTTCATACAAATGGGTTAGCAAGGCGTGGTTGAGCCACTTTTGAGCGAAATGCCTGTCTTCAATTTTCTACCCCTTCGTTGTGCTTCTGAATCTCTGTAGTTTGCTGTTGAAAATGAGCTTTAAATAGAGCTTTCCTCACTGCTGCTCCTCAGCCTTTTTCACCGTGTGATCTTTTGTGGACCTTAAAAAAAAATCTGAGTACTATATTGCTATAAATAAATAAATCTAATAATAATAATAATAATAATAATAATAATAATAATAATAATAATAATAATAATAGTGGTGTTCTGAATTCTTAGTGCTGGTGGGACTCTCAGCTTGGCCGCTCTTTTGGTCTTCTGTCTAAGGCAGTGATGCTCTGTGTTCATGGTGCTTCAGGAGCACCAGTGGGAGTTTTTCTGGAGTTCTAGACCCATTGATAAACCTCCTGATGGCCCCTGGGTTTTGGCCTCTGTATTACAGAGTGTTGGGCTAGATGGACCATTGACCTGATCCAACATGGCTTCCCTTATAGTCTGGGGAAGTGTTGGTCCGTGTTTTGGGGGTGACAGTGGGAGTTCTGGCAGTATTGGTGGACCTCCTGTTAGTACCTGTGTTTTTGCTCCTGTGTGCCATGGATGGGCCCCTGGTCTGAATAAAACAGACCTCATTCTTTGCTTTGGCCCCTTCCACTAACAGCATTATCTCAGTCAACAGGGCCTGGAATTGCCTTTCTAGGAAACATGCTTAAAGTTTCTTTTATACTTAAGGGTCTGGCCACAAAACCGTTTTCCCTGCTGACAAGGGAACCGTTGCAAATGTATCTGTATGGGTGTCACAGTTGCCCGGCAGAAGCCGAGTAACCGGCATTGATGTGACACGCTCCGCTTGGAAAGAGATTGATAGTGAACCTGAGCCACGAAGTTGGTCTTTGAGTACCTGGTTGCTGAATTTATTGCCCCCGTGTTCTTTCAAATTAAGACTTAATGAACACTTGTATTAGAGATGTTGATACACGTCGGAGGCACACAAGCATAAGTCCAGGAACGTGTGTTCCGGAGTGCTTATAGAAGACCCTAGCTGTACCGTCAGTAAATTTGCGTAATGTATTGGGTATGCACGTGTGCTATTTTTAAAATATTGCAAGTAGGAGAAAAATATTGCAAGCAAAAGAAATCTAAAGCTGAAATGCTCCGTTTAAAAACAAACCAACAAACAACTCCCTGCACAGAAGGTAATACATTGGAGAGGAAGGATGTTAGATTAGATATTTTAAAAGAAAAGTCATTAGACTATATGATCTCCCTCATATGCTCTGACAATCAATCGTTCTCGTTGTTTCACCGCAGGCCTCTGGAACTGAAAGTGTAAACAGTCAGCATGTCTAGCAAAACGTCTATACCCGTCCATCGCTTTAAAATCCCACTAAACTACAGCAATAGAAAAGAGCCAGGGTCCAGGAGCACCTTAAAGACTAACCAAATTAGTGGCAGGGGAGGAACTTACCTGAGTCACTGCTCACTTCTTCAGATATGGCGAGAATGGGAGTCCACCTGTCTTTACCTCTTGGAGAGTAATTTCAGATGTCGAATGATATTAGCAGGTCAAAGACAATAGCAGGTAGATGACAGTCGCAGGCCTGGCATGTTTTCAGATGCTGAATGACAATCACAGGTAAATGACAGCTGTTGTCCTTCGGTGTCTGAAATCACTCCACTCTCCGAGATATAAGGACCGGTGGGCTTACGTTCTCGCTATACCTGACGAAGTGAGCAGCGACTCCTGAAAGCTCCTCCCCTGCCTCAAATCTGGGCCTATTCTGCACACAATAGATAATGCACTTTCAATTCACTTTAGAAGTAGATTTTCCTGTTCTGCACAGGAAAATCCAGCTTCCAAAGCTCATTGAAAGGGCATTATCCTATGTGTGCGGAATGGGCCCTGGTTAGACTTAAATGTGCTCCTGGGCCTTTGCTCTTTTCCACTGCTACAGACAAACACGGCCACCCACCTTATTTATCTACAACCCTGTAGAAAGCAACAGACAACGGAATACTGAAGGGAGAGGGGGCAGAAAAGCAAAGTGTCCCATATCCAAGCATGTCCTTGTGAGCTGCCAAAACTTTGACGGGCAGTTGAGCGATTCCTGGCTTCTGTCGCTGCTGAGATTTTTCAGGGAGTGCCAGAGGAGGCCGTACGTCTTGCTCTGCTGTCCCTCTGAACTGCACGAGGGAAATGTAGGCACGGCAGACAAAACTCTCTGCCCTGTTCCAGGGGCATTCAAACTGCGGCCCTCCAGATGTCCATGGACTACAATCCCCATGAGCCCCTTCCAGCGTTTTCTGGCAGGGGCTCATAGGAATTGTAGTCCATGGGCATCTGGAGGGCCGCATTTTGACTGCCCCTGTGTTAGACCCTCCAACCGCTGACTGTTTTGTGGGTTTGGGGTGCTGTTCCTTAGCTCTGCTCCTCTTTCTTATGATTTCGAGGGGGGGGGGACTCAGTTGCCAAATGAGAAATCACTTTTCTCTGACCTCCCCGTGGATCTTTGAGGTCTTCTCAAAGCAGAAGATTCCTGAGATTTCACCTTTTTTGAAATTCTATGATTCCTTTCCTGGTAGGCTTGCCAGGGGATTTTCTTTGGGGGGAGGGGGGTTTGCAGCTGCCAGATCCAGGTTAGGAAACGCCTGGAGATTTGAGGATGGAGCCTGGGGAGGACAGGGACCTCGTTGGAAGGCCATGGCATGGAGTCCAGCCCCCAAAGTGTCCATTTTCCCCAGGGGAACTGATCTCTGTAGCCTGGAGAGTTGTGAGAACCAGCAGGGTGCAATGGTTGAGGCCAGTGGACTTTAATCAGGAGAGCGAGCTGTGATTCTCCACTGCTTCTCTACATGCAACCAGCTGGGTGAGCTTGGGCCAGTTCTCTCAGAGGTCTCTCGCCCCCCCCCCCACCTCACAGGGTGTCTGTTGTGGGGATAAGAAGGGAATGGGATTGCAACTGGTGCAGGTTGCGATTGCAAAGGTCCTCACTGGAACATCTTGGAGGGCCCATATTCAGCCAGTGCTGAGACAGTTACATTGGCAGCCAGTTGTGGCCCGGATCCGGTTCAATGTTTTGTTTTTAACTTTTAAGGCCCTTCGTGGTCTGAGACCCACATATCTGAGGGACTGCCTATTGCCCTATGCCCCACCCCCCCAGGGTTTTGCACTCCGCGGATAGTAACCTGTGGTTGATTCTGGGCCCCAGGGAAGCTTGGTTGGCCTTGACCAGGGCCAGGGCCTTTTTGGTCCTGGCCCCGACCTGGTGGAATGAGCTTCCAGACAAGCTGAGGGCCTTGTGGGAGCTTTCCGTGTTCAGCAGGGCCTGTAAGATGGAGTTCTTCCACCGGGTTTATGGTTGAGTCCAGCCCAGAAAGATCTGATACCTCCGCAGCAGAGAAGAAGGAAGATCTGAATTGGAAGTCCCCACTAACCCACTATTGCTGTGGGTGATGGGGCGGCGCTCTAGGGTCCCCCTGCGACCAAATCCTTTATGGGATTTGAATTGTTGCCACCATAGGGTTTTTTTTTTAAATGAGTGTTTTAATGGGGACAAATGTTGTATATTTTATTGGGGTTTTTAGTGTGACCCGCTGTGAACCGTCTTGCTGAGCGCAGCAGAATATAAATCGAAACATAAATATAAATAAAAAATATATTTTTTTAAAAAGCAGGGTACAAAAGCCAACTCTTCTTTGGGGGAAGGTCCCATATGGTGGTGGGCTTCCCTATTACATATTAATTAAAAGGTTCATCTAACCCAGCTGTCCTCAGCTTTTTTACCATTGAGAAACCCCTGAAACATTCCAGAAGTGGAACAATTGTGCAGAATAAGGTTGGGAAGCAGAGCTGTGGACATGCTCACCTGGGGCCCCTCCCCTTCCTACTCCCTTCAGACCCATTGTTGGCCATTTTGGGAGGGGAGTGGGTCGCCATGACCGGTCACGGTCATACCAGCCAATAAATGTTTAACAATTTTTAATATAAATTAATTAGCTCTCACCCCTTTGGGAAACCCTTCCAGGGCCATCAAGAAATCCTGGTTGAGAAAGCCTGATCTAACCCCAGACCTATTATTTCCTGCGTCTGAATATTCAGTGAACACCCCCGCTCCCCTGGATAAATATAATGTATATCTGCCATGTCCTGAAAAATGACCTAGGAATACAGAAGAACATGAGTGGCATGCAGAAATGCATAATGAGGGATGCTTTCAGTTACCTAGTGCTTTATACCGATCGTAGTTAGGGCTATCAGGGCAAAGTTTGTAGTGTGTCCTGTCTCAAATTTGGGGTGCAGTTTGGGATTAGGTCAAAATGCTAGGCCATGAGATGGAATGAAACGTGTCTCTGACCATAGGAGGGAGTCTCTGATCCTGATCCTGCACTGAGCAAGGGGCTGGAATAGATGGCCTAAATCAGGGGTAGTCAACCTGTGGTCCTCCATATGTCCATATACTACAATTCCCATGAGCCCCTGCCAGCAAAGGCTGGCAGGGGCTCATGGGAATTGTAGTCCATGGGCATCTGGAGGACCACAGGTTGACTACCCCTGGCCTAAATGGTCCCTTCCAACTCTAGGATTCTATGGTCTTGCCATTTAATAACCACAGCTTATTCCATTCTGCAGAGGCCTGACTCTTATTGGAAGAAAGATGGTATAGGTTGCTAACTTCCAGGTGCGGGCTGGAGATCTTATGGGATTACTGCTGGTGACTGATCTTCAGGTGACTGCTGGTGACTGATCTTCAGGTGACTGAGATCAGACCATCTGGGGAAAGCCCCTTCCCTCTCCCCTCAGGGTTCACCCCTAAAATCGCCAGCTTATTTCCCAACATGGAGCAGGCAGCCTTATATGGAATTCTGGGATCATGCAAGGGTAGGTAAATTGCCATGGAAAATGCCAGTGACTAGTTAGAAGAAGAAGAAGAAGGAAGAAGAGTTGGCTTTTATAACCCACTTTGCACTACCCCAAGGAGTCTTAAAGCAGCTTACAATTGTCTTTCCTTCCTCTCCCCACAAGAAACACCCTATGAGGTTGGTGAGGCAGAGAGAGCTCTGAGAGAACTGAGACTGGCCCGAGGTCACCCAGCAGGCTTCTTACGTCTCAAAGCAACTTACAATTGCCTTCACCTTCCTCTCCCTGCAACAGGCATACTGTGAGGGAGTTGGGGCTGAGAGGGCTCTGGCAGAAGTGCTCTATGAGGGCAGCTTTAACAGGACTGTGATTAGCTCAAGGTCAGCCAGCTGGCTGCATATAGAGGAGTGGGGAATCAAACCCAGAACTCTAGATTAGAGTCTGCTTCTCTTGACCACTATACCAAACTGATTCCATAGGTGAAATCCCTGTTACCAGTGATTTGGAAGTTACTTCGGACAGGGTTGAATTGTAGCCTTCGAGGACTCCTGAAGCTGCTGTAGTTTCACAAGCAGAATGGAATGTCTGTTTCCAAGCCCCTAGCAGAATGTGGCCTCAGGCGGACCTCTGTCTCATCCTTCCAGGTAATTCTTTAGATTAGTGGCCCCAACCTTTTTCAGGCTGGGGACCGGTGTCAGAATGGAGGGCGATTGCGCGGCCGTGCATGGCGTGCATATGCAGCCAAAAACACGCATACGCGGCACCTCGCACACGTGCGAAAGTGCTGCGCATGCACGTTTTTGGCCGTGCATGACGCGTGCACGATGTGCACCCGGCCGCGCATGGCGCATGCACGATGCATGGCCCGACCGCACATGCGCAATGCGTGTGCTTCCCTCTCCCCTCCCACAGTAGAAGGGCTTTGGAGTTTAACAGCCAGATCATAATTCTGCTTGGTAATCATTTGTCTTGGCTTCGTTGGTACTTCCTTCCCAATAAATACCCAGATGGTTGTGGGGGGGGGATGTTGATTTTGAAACATTTATCTGCCCCCCTTTTGGCCTGCTACGAAAGAAATTGGGCAGAGGGTCCGGTGGAGAACTGGGGTTGCAAGTCTGCCCTTCCCTGCCTTGACCCTCTAAAGGGCAGGGTTATGATCTGGCAACCCTTAAGCCAATTCAAAATGCAAATGGCTTTTCTACCTCATTAGCGCTTAGGCTAAGCAATCGCCAACCAGCAGAGCAAAACGATCACATTTTGCATGTCAAATGGAGGATCACATTTGGCCGGGGTTGTGGCTTTTTATTTCCCAAGTACCGGCCTGTGGATTGGGTCCAGGTTTAGCAAGCGAGGAGTCTGGCTCACTCAGGGCTCAGGTCAGTAGCAAGGATAGAGTCTCATCTAAGTTTTTCGACTTTTCAGATTCCCACGGGCCTTCACTCATCGGAGTATATATGTTGCAATAGTAAAATAATAGATTGCTTGCAAGGCTTATTCTCATTCCACACTTTATAGCTTGTCTTCAGTAGAAGTCAGAAACAAATGAGTGGTCTACATCCGGGGTCCCCAACCATTTTGAGCTTGTGCCTTTGGAATTCTGACAAAGGGTTGTGAGCACCACCACAAAATGGCTGCCACGGGAGGTGGACCCAGGCACAGAATGCCAGGAAGTGATGTCATACACCTCAGCAATGCTAACTCTTCAGCATTTCCTAAAGAAGCTCCGTCAAGCATGGACATCTTGTTCAAAAATATTTTCTTGCATACAAACCACTTGCCAGCTTGGTGCAATGGTTAAAAGTGGCAGACTATAACCTGGTGAACTGAGTCTGATGCCCAGCTCCTCCACCTGCAGCCCGTTAGGTGACCTTGGGCCAGTGCCTGTTCCCTTTCTCAGCCTCACCTACCTCACAGGGAGAGGAAGGATAGGCGATTGTAAGCCACTTTGAGACTCCTTCCGGTAGTAAAAAGCTCTTCTTCTTCTCTCTAATATTATTTGGGGAGGATTAACACCCCCCCCCCTCAATTTTTTAGTTTCAGATTTTGCTGCAAATTTGAGAATTCTACATTTGCTGTCAGCAGGAGCCCAATCTGTGGATTTAGATATCCGCAGCTCAGCCCACACTTAGCTTTTTAGATATATAGATTAGTCACAAGTTCTTGGGAGGACTAAATATCCATCGGCTTCCATCTCTAAAATGAAAAAAGTGTTCACCTTCTGTTTCGGTGTAAGTCCAATTGAAGAGAAGGGATTTATGCAGAAATATTTTCAAGAGGAATAGAAAGAAATGGCTAAAAGCTATTTGCATGTGCAACATTTAAGAACACGGTATTCATTTTACGTATTACGAAGCCTCTTCCTCGGTGTTTCCTGGTCTTTTTGAAAGCAGGAATCGAGGCTTTAGTTATGACGCTGTTGCGATTATACAGAATTGCTGGGCATGCATGTGTGCACACCTTTCAGCCCAGAGTACTTTCACAGCTGTGGTGTGTGTAAGTTATTTAGAGAGCAAGGTCTATGCCCCTGTGTTTCTCTCTGTGCCGCTAAAGAGGTTTGTGACCAGCCGCAGGGAAGACGGGAAGGGGCAAAAGATTCGCAATGAAAGCACGCCGGGCGCGTTGTTCTTGGCAAAGGGGACCCGGCGAAGATAAATGGCCTGGTAGCTACTTGGAAGAGTTTTTGCACGGCAAAGGCTACGGGTGCCCTTTCAAAACCCTCGGAGTCATTTGCAGGGCTCCCTACCATAAACATCCAGTGTCCTGTTAGGGGCTCTGCCGTCCCTGCGAAATTATTCATTCCATGTTAGCAGCCAGATTGATTAATGAATTACCAGATCGTGCATAAAATGACTTGGCCCAACTTTTAAACAGCTCCCAATGTTTTCTTTGAGAAGCCTTGTGACTGGCGTTAATGGCTTTCCAGGAGCCCGAACCACCCCTTGAGCTTTCAAAACTGGTCCCTGCCTGCCAGGGTTGGGGGTGGGTGTGTTTTAAAAAATTCCACCGCTTAATTTCCCCCCCCGAACGAGTAGCCCAAGGCATACGGTTTAATCTCGGAGCGGGGAAGGGGGATCGGGTGGTTAGGGGGAGATCTGGCAGTCACACCCTTGACGGCTGCCACCCCGCAGTGCCAACTGGGCTCGATTGATCACTGCCAGGCCTCTGGACAAAGCGGCTGGAGGGTGAGCCGCTCATTGTGGCTTGCCCAAAACGCAGCACCGGCGCTCCGAAGGAAAGCCTTAGAGCTATTTGCAAAAGTGCTGGGGCTTAGTGAATACTAAATTACATTTAGGAAAATAGTCTAGAGTCACCCGCTATACTTCATTTTTATTCTTGACACAGACACCTAAATCAGAGAACAGTAACATTTCAGAGATTATGGAAGCAGTTTGGGTATGTTCCAGAGCTATAATAGGATCAGAATTTTAAGGCCCTTTTTTTTTATTATTACCAATAGTCACTTAGTTTCTACTGCAGTGTACTTTGTAGGGAATTACAGCTTTTACTAAAAAGATTAAAATGCTATTATGCAAATGATTGCAGTATGTTATTATGTTTACAAATTATCATCCATGGCTCAACACACAAATTAACTAACTATTCTATCTATATTATTAAGGATTTAATAAAGTAAGGGTTGATAAAAGAGAGAGAGAGAGAGAGAGAAAGACCGACCAAGGCAGGGGTAGGGAGAAGAACTCGGCACAGTTAATAGGAACCAATTGGGAATTTAATGTTGGACTTAAAAAACAAACAAACACATTGTGTTTAATGTTCTGGAAGGTCTGGTGGTCAAATGGAGTGCTTCAGGGTGCCTGGAGGGATTGAGGTTGGGGTGAATGGCACAGCAGAATTTGGGAGGCCTCGGAGAAGGGAAGAGGAGATTGCTCCAGGCTGCATGATCGAGTGGACATCTTGTCCGTAAATCCGAAGACGGCATAAATGGGTTACCTTGAACGATCGCGCAACTCCATACAGCCGGCTATTGAAATTCTAATTACTACATGCTAAATGTTTTATATGTCTTTCTAAACACATCACACATACTTAACAGCTTGCATCCTTCCCAAATGTGCCGTTGTAATCGGATTTTTTTTTGTTACGGCAAGTGCTTCTTCTTTCTTTTTTAAAGCTGCACGATGTATCGCTGCAGGACAGCGGAGGAGGGAAGTGACTTGTGTCCCAGACGGCTTTTATAGACCACCGGGCAAAATTGGTCTGCCTAGCAGTTTGTTAGAGATCATAAAGAAGAGACCTTTCTCTCCCCCCCCTCCAAAAATAAGAAGGTGCCAAGAAGAGCACCACTGAAATCCAGAAGAAATGAATGAATCAATGTGCAGCATGTGATTATGGGATAGATTTAGAAGGGAGAGACAATATGGCACTGTGATTTTTCTTCTTTTCTTTTAAGTGCCATCCTAAACATAAGACACAGGGGTAGATTTGGGATAGGGAAGTTCATAACCGCAATACAGACGAATAATGTAATGAAAGGAAAAAAGCATTCTAGCAGAAACGAGACAGCCGAGATCCCAGTAGCGGGTGACGGACGGACACAGTCTGACAAAACTTATCAGGGGGGGGGGGAAACAGCAGGGATCTCTGCGGAGAACCGATTAGCTCAGCGGGTAGCCAGTTGCAGAAGGATCGCCGGGTGGTCCCTTGCTTGCATTGAATAATGGCTCCAAGACTGAGCTGCGATGAAGGAAGGGACCCCTTCACAGTCTCGCGCCTGCCCAAAATAAGAAGGCGCCCGTGGCTGAGTCCCCCTCCCCCCAGTCTCATTTGCCACCTCCAGCATGGGCGCCACACTGGCCCGCCTTGCTGCATCGTTGTAAGAGGACAAACAATAACGTGCACAGCAAGAGAATGCACGCAAAGTACTTTGAACGCTAAGGCGATCGGTGCTTATTGATTATCTCTATTGGAACAGTCCAAATCTGGCGACACAAAGGACTTATGATGAACGGGTTGTAGAACAAGCTTTCCTGGGCTCAAGTGACCGGGGGTGAGGGGAGGAGGAGGCTGCAGGAAAGCTTATACCAGGATAAATGTCAGTCTTTGAAACGCTGCAGGATCCTCTGTTGCCGATGGGTGCCTTCCTCCACAGGGATGTTCCAGATTCGAATGCCAGGACTGAAGCAGATTATTCCGTATGACCTCGGGGGTCCATGCAAGATATTCGTGCGGAGAACAGCCATCAGGGGAAAGACTAATGATGGGGGCAGGTTGCTTGTCTCCTTTGAGAAAGTAGCCCAGCCTAATCAGATCTCAGAGGCCAAACTGGGTTGGTACCTGGGAGGGCGACCACCAAGGAAGACCTTGCAGAGGAAGGCAGCGGCCAACCATTGCGGCTTAATCTCCTCTAGGGTTTGCCGTAAATCAGCTGTGACGTGTCTGCCCTTTGCACACACATGGGGGGGGTCAAACGAGCACAGTTTTTAGTAGTCGTTTTAAAGCTGAAAACCCTTGCAAACTGGGCAGGGAACCTTTACCTTTTCCGATAGCTGTAGCCCATTGTAAGTGCACGTTGTCCGGCGGGCTAAGAGAGATCAAAGGGGGAATGGGATTTTGTGCTTTAGATCTTGCACTTCAGAGAGTCACAATGTTTTAATCTCTATTGTGTTTAAAAGAGGCTTCCTGTAATATAGAGAACAGGAGGAGGTGGTGATGACGGAAGCTAAGGGGTTGGCTGAAGGTTGGATTCAGATGGCTCCAGCCAGTGAGCCAAGCCGCGTGTTCTAAGACTGAGTCTCTACTGGTCCAATGTGAGGAAAGCGATTTTGAATCGTATTGAGGAAGACCTTTGTGTGGGCTGTGGAAGGTGATTGTCAAGAATGATGAGGATTCGATGACAAAGGTGTGAACATCATAAAGCAAATCATTACTGAATTTAAATAGAGGACATACCTGATTCTCGATCCTGGATTTAGATAGAGGATGTCCCTGATTGAGTGCACGGCACATGTGCTCACCAGCAATCTATGCAGTGTTCTTCCCGTATGCTGTCCCAAGCAATTTAAGAGGCCTAATGATCCCTTTTTATAGAAGGGCATTGGGAACATGCTCGGTTCAACACTCTTCCGTCAGCCATGCTGGAAGGCCGATTTGTAGCCATAGCATATTTGGACAGAGTCTGTGAATGTGGATCTGGTCAGCCTGAGGCCATATTTTATTGGAGTGTGATAAAACCTGGTCTGATTGCAGGGGAAAGCATTTGTTACCCCTCTTAACTATATGCATTTACCATCTCAAAAAAAATCATAACAGTTTTCCTTGAAGATGAGGACTGGAAAGCTACCTTAGCAGTTGCTAAATATTTAGCTGCAGTGATTGCGTGTAAGGCGGCTGGATCTCATGTTCAAGACCTTTGTGTCAAAAGAACAGTAAGATAAGTTGTCCGTTAGTCAACATTGGTCGGTTGTCATTTGGGGTCATTTTCCCTTAGCAAAGGCATTATAATACAATTCCTGATGTGGGCGGAGGACATGTTTCCACCCAGCTCTGTTGGATGAAACCTAACTGGATTGTTCAGAGGGTTTCAAGCCTCTGCTGTTTATTTAGCAGTATTTGTCAGCCATGATTGCAGATTGACCGGAGCCTGAGATGGTAGGAAATGCAGGGTATAAATGATTTAAAAAGTAAAATGATTTGGAAAACAAATTTGATTCGATTTTTAAAAAGAAATCAATTATAGTATGGCTTCCAAAATGGTTTACAGCGGAACGCGAATCGCATTCAATAGTGTTAGGATCTCTCAAAAATGAGTCCGGACAGTCCATCAAATAGATCATGCATATTTGTGCGTAAAGCCAGGAGTAGGACATGCTGCTCGTTAGTAGCCTCAGTTAATGATGCACCCTCTTCATTATTGGGGGCTTCCCACAGGACACAGCTACAAACAGATCCTCTCTGGTGTGCCAAGCCCAAGAGATGCCGGCCCGTATTTCAACAGGCTCTTCCGTGGCAATCTGTCTGCATTGTGGTTTTAATTAACTGATTGATTGATTAATTAATTAATTAAAATGTTTAGTAGCTCCCTTTCTACTTTACAGAACTCAAGGCAGATTACAATACAAAATAACACAATCTAACCCCCCCCAGACGCACACACACATGAAAGGCCACCATTTATTATGGCCATAGCCACCTGAGCTCTGCCTTATATTCGGTTCTCAAATTATGAATGCTTGAGAAACACTGAGTTGGAGCCAGCCAATGTTTTCACTCAATCTCATCAGATTCCATGCCTTATTACAGCCTCTGATAGAACATAGCTTTTGTCCATGCAGGTCCCACGATCCCCAGCTTCTGTTGACAGGTCCTTCTTGGCCAGTGGTATTGTGTGTGTGTGTGTGGGGGGGAGGGTGGACAGTTCCAGTTTGGGAATCCAGTTTGGAGATGTGGAGTCTAGGGAGGATAGGGACCTCAGTGGGGTACAATGCCCCAGAGTCCCCCCTCCAAAGCATTGATTTTTTCCCAGGGGAACTGATTTCTGACGTCTGGAAAGGAGCTGTGGTTCTGGGACATCTCCAGGTCCCACCTGGAGGCTGGCATCCCTATCTCCATCGTGACCTTTTGAGTGGTCAAAGGGAGGACTCCTTCTTCTCATTTCCACCAGTGGGAAGGCTGATGGGATCCAACCTGGTGATTTATTTCATGCCACCCTGCTCAGCAAATTCTTGAAGTCTTCCTCCATCGGTATGAGGACCACGTATATCAGACATCTCCTTAGGAGAAAGAAAGGCTTTCTGCATTGATGAGCAGGGTGGTAGGATACATGGTACATTTGTATCTAATAACATCTAATCCTTGCTCAGGAAAAACTGTGAGTCCTGCAACCCAACCATAGGCATGTTTATCTTCGGTGGGACATGCACCGGTGAAACACGTATGCATAAGAATAGCGATCCCCAACCTGTGGGCCGCGGACCACATGTGGTCCTTTGACTAATTGGAGGTGGGCCCCGAAGGACGCCTCCCCCCCCGGCCCTTTACTTCATCCCCCCAGCCCTTTACAACACACTTCATTGTTGTGGCATGTCTGTATCTTATTTTGAAGGGATGTTTAAACATTACCATAGCGATCAGAGAGCGTTAGGGCAGTGGTTGAGAGTAGAGGAGTAAACTACCCCCCCCCCACCGGGCCTCAGTAAAAGGCGTTGAGTGGTCCCCGGCGTTGTGGTCCCCGGTGATAAAAAGGTTGGAGACCACTGCATAAGAGAGCAGTTTTTGTCTTCAGGTCGGTGGGGTACAACAAAAACATGCGCCTTGCCTCTACAGCAGGGGTAGGCAAACTGTAGCCCTCTAGATGTCCATGGACTACAATTCCCCTGAGTCCCTGCCAGCATTTGCTGGCAGGGGCTCATGGGAATTATAGTCCATGGCCATCTGGAGGGCCACAGTTTGCCTACCCCTGCTCTAGAGCAGGGGGTCTGCTGTTCTTCATGGGTCCCCAAAATGGTGGCCGTGGGCAGATTTCCTGGTTTTGAGGAAGTGGGTGGAGCTCTTGCCCAGCACGACTTCTGATTGGCCATTCGGGCTCTCATGGGTTGTGCAGATTAAAATAACACCGTTTCAGTGGGCGGCTGCCATGACAATGTTGGGTTTACTCTCTTTCTCCCGTTTCCCAGAGTACGATAAAAAACGATTCCCTGCCCACACTTGGGCTTCCTCTGTGATTGCTCCTGTGCCAGAAGTACAAAGATGCACCGCGGACTGGGAAAGGTTGGGGACCCCTGCCCTAGGCAGACGGCTGCCGTACGTGCGTCTATGCAACCCCGGGGTTTTGTATGAGGCCCCACGTTGTGCGATGTCTCTAACTCAGCAGCAGACTCTGTATGCCCCATTATCACAGCCCAGGTTTAAGGAAGGAGGCGACTTGCAAAGGAGGAAACCTAATTTTAAATGGAGGAATTCTCCCACTCCAGGGAGATTAGATAATGAGAAAAACTGCCATGATTTACAGCCACCCGGCGACTTGGCTGACCCGTAGAAAATTACAATCCCACCCAAAACTTTGTGTTCCCTTAAAGCGACCCTGAGTTTGCAACAGGCCCCATGTAATTACAGGTTCGGCCACAGTGCCTGGGTGCCATTGTGTGCTGTACAACACCAAAGTTTACTAAACACGAGGATGGGAGGAGGATTGTGTCTCCATAAATAGTGTTAAAGCCGATAAGGCAGCTGCATGCAACCTGCGTGGCGGGTTGGTGCTTGCAGGGCAACAGATGTGGGACTTGGCGTGCCGTTTCCGCAGCCGTTTCTCTGCATCCGCATAGCCAGCGCTGCACGGCTCAGAAACATCTATGCATGCAAATTATTTGTTTGCTTCGAGAAATGCTTTCCTGTCTTATCTTTTGCAAGGCGGGTTGTTTCTTCGTTTTCTTTACTGACCCAGACAAAACATTTTGTTGCGGGTTTGGATCTGTCCTTACATGTTGCTTCCTCTCCCCCCCCCCTCCGGAGTGGTGCATAGCCAGATAGGGCCAAGAGGGTTCCTTTGGGGAGCTTATAGTATGTGGAACACATGGACTTGTCCGGTTATTGGGTGGGAAGATGTGGCCAGCATCCCAACCCAGACAGATGCCCTATGGCACTTACTAACACTCTCCCTGGGGGGGGGGGTATTTCCAGTTTAGCTTTGGGATAAACAGGAGGGGGGAGCAAGGAAGCTGCTGCTGCTGCTGCTGCATGGGAAGAGTTTAACTGGTCCAAATCCAACACCTCCCCCTAATCATAACCATAATCTGGAGCCGAAGGGGCAGGCATTTTGCCAGCCAGCCTGTAGTCTGGTGCTTCAGGGTGGTTGCCCAATATCATCCCTCTTAGAGGTGCCGGCCTCCAGGTGGGGCTTGGGGATTCCCTGGAATTGCAGCTCCTCTCCAAAGTACAGAGATCAGCCCCCCTGGAGAAAATGGTGGGCTGTGGGGCACTGTTCCCCTCTGGGGTCCCTGCCCTCCCCAGATACCACCTGCAAATTGCCAAGAGTTGGCCCACCTGGATTTGGCAACCCTACCCTGACAGCCTGACTTTTCAGAGACAGGCTGTGCAGACTGAGCATATCAAGAAGGTCCTAGAGCTTTATAGCATGGGATTGGCTACCTCAGCATCTGCATCGTAGGTTGGGGCTCGTGGGTCTGTCCTGCTAACGGGGTACCTAACCACAGACAGGCATCTCATTCTCTCACATCAGGGGACCGTCTAACCCAGGGGTAGTCAAACTGTGGCCCTCCAGATGCCCATGGACTACAATTTCCATGAGCCCCTGCCAGCGAATGCTGGCAGGGGCTCATGAGAATTGTAGTCCATGGGCATCTGGAGGGCCACAGTTTGACTACCCCTCAATGGGATCTACCCCACACTATCCAGATCTGAAGAGTCTATGATTCCCACTTCTATTTGTAGCCTCATTGGGCGAGGGTTACCTGTTCTGGACTGAGAAATACCTGGAGATTTTGGGGGTGGAGCCTAGGGTGGGTGGGGTTTAGGGAGGGGCAGTGCCTGAGTGGGGTAGGATGCCCTTGAGTCCACCCTCCTAAGCAACCCGTTCCCACTCCCCCCGGGAACTGATCTTGGTTACATGGACATAATTGTAATGTTGGGAGATCTCCCTGTGCTGCCTGGAGGTTGCCAACCCTGCCTGTGGCTCAGGGAGCAGTGCTGAGCCTTTAGGACCATTTGAGCCCCAAATGACCAACGGTGGTGAGTCTTTAGTACCCCAGGTTCAAGCCCTGCATAACCACGGTGGTGAGTCTTTAGTACCCCAGGTTCAAGCTCTGCACAACCAACGGTGGTGAGTCTTTAGTACCCCAGGTTCAAGCCCTGCATAACCACGGTGGTGAGTCTTTAGTACACTAGGTTTGATCCCCGCACAACTGACAGCACTAAGTCTTTACTACCGCAGGTTTGAGCTGAGCACGACGACAGTGAGAAGGTAAATGATTGTTCATCTACCAGAAGAAGGCAAAGCTCAAGCAAAGAGGCAGACACAGTGTTTTGGCCTGTAGACCCCTCGAGGACACCGTGTTCTTATAAGCCAGATATATCAGTACAAGCCGTATGGATTGGGTGTGTGTGTGTGTGACCATATTCATGTCCCTTCTGATAGATCACTGCAAATCCACTTGGGTCACATGCACACCCCACATCTATTTCAGTGTGGCCCGGCCTCCGAAGGCGGCCTTCGTAACTTTGCAAGCACACAAAAGAATCCCAGAGACGGATTGCTGCAGCTGGAGTTATTTGGAATAAGTGTATTCTGTTTCATATTTATAATGGTGGGCCTTTGTAATATTCACAGTGAATATATAACACAGATCAGTTCAACGAGCGTGAAATTGTATGTTGTCAGGTTGTCACATAAATAGAGCCATATTCCGTGTTACGATAATATTGTACTAAATATTTTCCTTTCCGTTCAAAACTGTGCAGGAGGGTCATGCAAAAGGAGAGTCTATGAGGAATGTCTTTCCCTTAGACAAGCAACCAACGTGGCTTTAAAGTAAATAACATCTATGTGGAAGGGGGAAAATATTTATTTAGGTAAATGCTAATTTGTGAGCTGCGGCATTGGCGGCAGGGCTCCCTTATGATTTCATTTCGAAAGCATCCACTTTTTAAAAAACTGTTTCTCTCACCCTCTCTTTATTTTTGCATTTCACAGGAGTGTTAATTGCTGCTAAATACTGCAACTTAACCCTGGCGTTCTGACCGGTCCCGTTTAACGTTAATTTATAGCAACAGCATTACAGAATGATAAAAGTTCTCAGAGATGTCAAATTGAAGAATTCATTTTCTTCCCTGGACTTGGGGCCGTTCCTGTTGCACAACCAACAGACCAAGAACTGCAGAAACATCTTTAACCCGCTCCTAGCGGAGCGGATTAAATAATCGGTTAAGGGCTCCGAGGGTGGGCCCTGTCCATGATGAGGAAGGGTGCCCATAGGCCCCTTCCTCTGGACTGACACTCAGAGGGCCCAATCGGCAGGCACAAAGCGCCTGTCAATTGGGTCCTCTGAGTGTCAGTCCGCTGGCAAGGGACCAATCGCGAGCCGCGCACAGCGTGCCTCGCAATTGGTCCCTTTGCCGGAGGACTGACCAATCGGGAGGCACGAACCGCCCCCTTCCAGCTTCCCTACCTGCCGCCACTCACCACCGTTTCGTCGATCCGATGCCGCCCGGACGGCCGCTGCCTCCCGACGCGCCCTGCTGCCACAAGCTGTTGTGGCCCGCCCGCGGCCTCTGCGACGCCTGCCCCTCCACCACACCAACTCCAGTGCACCGCCACCCCACCCGCCACACCAGCCACCGCCCGCTGCTGCACCAGCGGATCTGGCGCCAGACCCTGCCCCGCGGCCATGCGGCCCGCCCGCCCTCCCACCCTCCACCGCCGACACCGACCGTCTCGCCGCCGACCAAGCCGCCCACACCCAGGCTCCAGCAACACAAGGTAGCCTGCGCCGCCGGACCGCGCCGCCCAGCCTGAACCGCCCCAGCCCCAGCGCACCTCCCCAGCCCCGCTAGCGGCCGCTGCATTAAGCCTGCAGCGGGCTTATTTTCTAGTAACAGTATAATGCAGACTATCTCAACCAGGGTTTCATAAAACTGTGGGGTTTCTTGAATGCCTTGGAAGGGTTTCCTGAATGGCTGGAAGTTAATTAATTTATTATCTACATTTTAATTTATTAAACATTTATTGGGTGATATTACCATATATGGGCATGTTGACCTGCCCCCCCTCCCCGCTGATATGGCCAATGATGGGTAGGAACAGCAGAGGCTCTGGGAGGGCGTGTCCACAGCTATGCTTCCCAATTATATTCTGCATGTTCATGCCACTTCTGGGGTTTCTCAAAGCCTGAAGAATGTTTCAGGGGTTTCTCAATGGTAAAAAAGCTGAGAAAGGCTGGTGTAATATGTCATGAAACAACGAAGAGCATGTACGACAGACAGTTCTGTTTTAATGTCACAACATCCTTGTGAGGCAGGTTAGGCTGAGAAAGTGTGATTGGCCAGTTTGTTTTTAACCTAATATTGGTGCCCTTTAATAAATAATTGTTAAAATATTATATTGTTTTATAACTCAACTTTTGAGTTCCTGACTTTGTTATGGTTGAGTTTTCGTTCCTTTTTTGGTTTTGAAGAGTGGTGATTCAACCAGAGCCAAATCGGATGCTGGAATTGCTACAGTAAATAACCCAAAAGGGAAACAAAACCCCAACCTGGCAAGACAAGTTGGGAACCTAAAGGCTGAGCTGGGGGGGGGAAAGCCTTTTGTTTGAAATACAAATATTCATTATAATTGTGTGCACATAATAAAAGTTAAAAACATTGATTAAATCTCATTTATATATACCATGCAAGGCAGCAAATACAAAATCAACAATGACCCCTGGAAGGTATAAGGAACAAAGACCCCAGGTGCATTTTGACCTCTAAGGCAGTGGCCCCCAACCCTCGGGCCAGGGACCGGTACCGGTCCATGGATCAGTCAGTACCGGGCCGTGGCTCCTCCTCATCCTCCTCCCTGGCTGCTGCCTCGGGGGCTGCCCTGCCACTCTTCTGCTGACTCAACTTTGGTGCTCTCCGGTGGCCCCCATGGCTGGGGCTCCCCCTCGGCATGGCACTGCACAGCTGCTGCTGGCAGCGTCCCCCAGAGGGCAGCAGGAAGTCAGGGGCACCGGCGGGAAAGCAAGTGGAGCAGGGGCGCAGGTGGCGGTGGCAACATCCCTCGGCAAAAGACTACCCCCCCCACCGGGCCTCAGTAAAATTGTCAAGCGTTGACCGGTCCCCGGTGATAAAAATGTTGGGGACCACTGCTCTAAGGGCTCTTCCTCATTGAGTTTAAATGGACTTGTACAGTGCAAGAATATAACATTGGGGCTTGCTGGGTGGTAAAAATTAAAAGATGTTATGATGAGCATTTATGAAAAATGTTTTGTAATTTTACAAAATATTTATGAATGTTTATTATCAACTATCATCTAATATAAATAAAAGTGGTTACTTCCTAGAAAGTAATGCACCAGATGATTTGTATTGTATATAGGAATGTCTAGTATGGAACCCCCATTGTGAAATATTGTTCAAAGACCACCGCTCTGTAAAAGAGACCAAAAGTTTAGTAGTTGTAATCCAATATTAAAAAAATAATTTTAAAATCCCATGTTTTAAGCAAAAAATACCCGAGGTATATATAGATTAAAATGGGTAGCCGTGTTGGTCTGAAGGAGCACAATAAAATCAGAGTCCAGTAGCACCTTTAAGACCAACAAAGATTTAATCAAGGTGTGAGCTTTCGAGTGCAAGTGAGGAAGAGTGCTTGCATTTTGAAAGCTCACACCTTGAATAAAACTTTGTTGGTCTTAAAGATGCTACTGGACTCTGATTTTATTGAGGCATATATAGAGACATTTTTTGCTTAAAATATGGGTGTTTTTCTACCACACCCTTCTCCAAAGATAAACAAAGTTAAAATATACAGCAGTTAAATAGAGTTCAGTTTTAAAATTTAGTTTTAAAACCAGCCAATCCAGATGTAAAAACCTATGCCCCTCTTTTGACAGAAAGGGATACCATGAGATGTTGCCTGCAGGTGGACCTTCGAACAGGGAGACGGGCATCTTCTCAATGTCCTTTCTGGCCTCAATCATAGGCTTGGTGGAACAACCTGGTTTTACAGGCCCCTCTGGAACTGATTATGGAATTACGATATTTCTGGAATTTTTACATGTAGTTTAATGTGAGTGGCTCACACGGGAGTGGCTCACATTAAACTACATAGGAAAGCTGTCAGAATACAGTTAAAGCAATTAAGCCGTTAAATGGTGTGTGTGGAGCGGTATTGTCTCGTCAGATCCTGCAAGGTAAGAAAGATCCGCACTTGGATGGGAGACCACGAAGTCTTGTGTGTCTTGAAACACCTTGTGGGATTGCTTAAGACCCCTGTAACTTGATAGCACCTGCATTGTGTCAGTCATCCTTAAAAGTCCCTCCTCTGAACCAATCCTTGTCAATTGTGCAATTCAAGTGACTGTCAGCCAATCAGAGGCCAGATAACCAACCTGGATGAAAGGGGATGAGCCATCCTCTGTTTTAAGAAAGGTGAAAAGAAATATATTTTTTAATTTTTGGAGAGGGGTTTTGTGGCCCTGGAAAGGACCAGAGATGTACTTGGCTTTTTAAAGTTAGGGTTTTGTTCTTCGTTGGCTTTTTAAAGGTCAGCTTAGTTTTTCAGTGGAACAGGCTTCCTCGGGAGGTGGTGAGTTCTCCATCTTTGGAAATTTTTAAACAGAAGCTAGAAAGCCATCTGACGGAGAGGCTGATTCTGTGAAGGCAACGGGGTGGCAGGTTACAGTAGATGAGCGATAGGGTTGTGAGCTTCCTGCGTAGTGCAGGGGATTGGACTAGATGACCCATGAGGTACCTTCCAACTCTATTATTCTATGATTCTATGATTCTATGAAATAAATATCCTGTTAAGGACCCACCATTCCTCGTTTGTATGTGGAGGTGCTATGGTAAAGTGCTGTCTGTGAGGAAAGAGCTGTCTTGCAGCTGCTAAAATACCCCGTCCGGAGAAAGAGGAATCTAATCTCCCTTTGGTGCTTATTTATGTTAATCTAAAGACAATTTTACTTGATGCATCTGAACAACAGCAGCACTTTTAAGACCAACCAAGCCCAAGTCTTGGTACTAGCTTCCATGTTCTTCAGATACCTGGGTATAAGTGTCCGTGTGCATGCATACGTCTTCAGATATCTGAAGAAGAGTGCATGCACCTGAAAGCTTATACCCGTAATTAAAGTTTGTTGGTCTTAAAGGTACGACTGGGCAGACATTTTGTTCTTTAGCTTCAGACCAACATGGCTACCCATCTGAATCTGAGTTATCCGCTCATGCTATTTACCTGGTTAATTGCTTTGTTTCCTGATAGTTCATCTTCATCTGTAGTTCATCTCCATCTGTACCATGTCTTATCAAAAAGTCAAAAAATGAGGAAGCAGGGATCTCTGTTAACCTCACATTTAGCTATAGCCATAGTTGAGCAGGTTTCCAAATGAGAGACTTTCAGGGAGCATGTAGCTTACACACTGCCAGTCTTCCTTCCTTCCTTCCTTCCTTCCTTCCTTCCTTCCTTCCTTCCTTCCTTCCTTCCTTCCTTCCTTCCTTCCTTCCTTCCTTCCTTCCTTCCTTCCTTCCTTCCTTCCTTCCTTCCATCCATCCATCCATCCATCCATCCATCCATCCATTATTTGGACTTATTGCCCGCCACTCTCATGACCGGCTTGTGGCAGGTCACAGTTTATCCATGTTAAAAACTCCACTAGAACCCCATTAAAACCGTACCGGACATTCCTGCATATACAACAGACTCCTAAGAACATTTAAAAGAACATGGCGGACTAAACCACACTAAGACCTCAAAAAGAAAACAAATACAGGAGCAGGAGGAGGGAGTGCAGATCACCTAGCGATTGCTGTGCTTTTAACACTCTGGGTGGGGGGGGGGCATCAGATCTTCCTTGCCATACTGGCCTCAACCATAGACCTCGCAGAAGAGCTCTGTTTTGCAGGCCCTGCGGAAGGCTGAAAGCTAGTGTTCCCCTTTTTTGTTTGATTGAATCTAAAGAATCTGTAGGAGAGACCAGAGGAGGGGATAACTGAATATTCTTCAGTCCAGAAAGCAATTGCCTCAGAGCTCCCCACCCCCATCACTGCCACGTGGACCGATTCCAGGTCTTCTTGGACAGCACATAAACGCTGGGTGTTTTTTAGGCTGGGCAGAGACTGCGCTGGTGACTTTAGTTGATTATCTCCGCCGGCTGCTAGATCAAGGCCATGCCTCTTTGTTGCTCCTCCTGTTTTTATCTGCGGCCTTTGACACACTGGACCATCTGTTTGAGATATTTAGAGGCAGAAAGAGGTTTCTGAAGAGGTGCCTTGGATTGGCTTTAATCATTCCTTACAGAGCAGACTCAGAGGGCTGCGTTTGGAGACCCGTTTTCATCACTGTGGGCTGTGTGCCATGGGGCTCCATAGGGCAAGCTGTTCCATCTCTTGGAAGACATCCTGAACGGTTTTGGTCCTAGGTGTCGTCGGTGTGCGGACAAAATCTATCTTTAGGCCTCTCTGCAGACATTTCCTGGCACTTGAGCCACTGCCTGACTGCTGTGGTTTAAATGACCGAGAGCACATACATTGCAACTGAATCCGAACAAGATGGAAGAAATGCTGGTTGGAAAGGCTGAAGCTTTAACAGGGTTTGACTGACCCTTGCTGACACCATTAAGAGCCATGGGGTTGTACTGGATTCACAATTACTGTTGGAGAAGCACGTTACAGCCACAGCGACAACCAACACCTTTTGCCCAACTTCATTGATCTTGCCATCTTGCCATCTGGACCTTTGATCCAGTAACACTGAGATTTGTCTATTAGACTGCCAAGGCCTTGCCTTTGAAGTCAGCTGAAAGATTCCAGTTGGTATAGAGTGGTCATAGTTCACTTGTTATCAAGAGCTCAGAAGAGCATGAGTGTTACTCCCATCCTTCAGCCATTGCATTGACAGCTCATCAGCTACTGGGTTCATGGCCCCATTGGACACTCATGTCTCTGTGCCATGTAGAAGATGGAGCACAGTTGTTCTCTCTTGCCCTGGAGGGACAGACCAGATCCAATGGAATGAAATTAATGAAAAAGAAATTCCGTCTAAACATCCGGAGGAAGTTTTTGACAGTTAGAACAGTTTCTCAGTGGAAGAGGCTTCCTCGGGAGGTGGTGGGTTCTCCATCGTTGGAAATTTTTAAACAGAGGCAAAATAGCCATCTGACGAAGAGGCTGATTCTGTGAAGATTCAAGGGGGTGGCAAGTTACAATGGATGAGCGTAAGGGTGGCGAGCGTCCTGCATAGTGCAGGGGGTTGGACTAGATGACCCATGAATTACCTTCCAACTCCATGATTTTATATCTGCAGGACTGCTTCTCCTGTCATGTTCCATCATGATAGATATGCTCCGTTACAATAGAATTGCTCATCTGAGCGGGGCCTTCTGCAGGTGCCACCTGTCAAGACCCCCATTCACGTGTTACCTGATTACCTGGCCCTACACTCCCTACCTTGACATGTTAGTATGCTTTCATTGTCCAGTATTTTTCCACATACCCCAAGGGGCCCCCTTTCTCCCAGAGGTCTGACCTTGTGTAAGTATTGGATAGGGATGCTTTGTGGTGTCTAGACTTGAGCACACACTTTCCATGGGAAATTTAACCTGAGAAATGTTCGTGCCTGGTATTCTGTTTAGTGCACCAATATTCATATTGTGGAAAGGGAGAAACATAAAAGTTATGCTTGTGAGCTTGCCTTTAAGTTCTAGCAGGAAAGCACTTTGCTCTCTGTTCTCCATTTACTTCAATAAAGAGAATTTCCTTCAACAGCGAGTCTGCTTCTTGAGAATTCAACAGGCCTGACACTGCCTTGGAAAGAGGCAAGATCGATAACTGCCCGAGCGTGCATTGTCTGTTTTAAGAAAATAAGGAGAACCCTGTCATAAGAACATAAAAAGAGGCCAATGGTCCATCTAGTTGAGCATCCTGTCTCCCACAGGGGCCAACCAGTTCCTTTGGACAGCCAACAACAGGGCATAGAAGCAGAGGCCTTCCCTGGTGATACCTCCCATCTCTGGGATTCAGAGGATTAGTGTCTTGGAATGTGGAAGTTCCCTCAGTCACACAGTTCGTAGCCATTGATTGACTTCTCCATGAAATTCTCCAATCCTCTTTAAACATTGTTCATTCCTGGGGCCATCATTACATCCTCTGGCAGAAAATCCCACATTTGAATCACTCACTGTGTGAAGAAGTATTTTGTTTTGCCCATCCCGAACCTACTGCCCATCAGTTTCATTGGATGCCTTCTAGAATTTAGGGAGAGGGAGAAGCATTCCTCATGGTCAACTCCTGCCACCCCATACCTAATTTTATAAACCCCTGTCATGTCTCTCTTTAGCCATCTCAGACTCTTCCACCTTTCCTCCTCATATCTATCACCAGTTAAACTCTTCCATGGACATCTGGAGGGCTGCAGTTTGACTACCCCCGGAGAATCACAGAACCATAGAAATCCACAGCTCTGCTTCCCAACCATATTCTGCCCCATGACGCCACTTCTGGGGTTTCTTGAAGCCTGAGGAATGTTTCAGTGGGTTCTTCCGTGGTAAAAAGAAATTGAGGAAGGCTGACTCACTGTCTCAAAACACTTGGCGTGTACCAGGAAAGATGTTTGTGGCCACCATGTGATTAGCTATATGATAACAAAATTGTTTGGAAAGGCACTTTTAGGAAAGGAATAGGACAGAACTGCACCCTGGCACTTAGTTTATATTTTCTGTTTCCTGTGTGCATTTTCATGCTCTGTTTTATACATATGCACCTTTATGCTTTTTCTCCACGCTGAACATGCCTAATACTTTGCTTTTGATTTCTGCAATCCTAATCCTATTATGTTGTTAAGAGGTGCCTCATCCTATTGACTGCAGTGAATTGCGCAGCGTCACCCGCCTTACCTCTCAGTGAAAACGGTGGACCATTTATAAAGTCAGCCAATAAATATGCATGGCCCCTCATCAGGCAGACTGAATGCTTGACAAGGCAGAGAGGACACAAATGCATCTGCCCTGACCCCACACATTTGGTGCCCTGTGAGCATGACAACTCCATGTGTCCCCATGATCATGGCAGGAGGCTGGCAACCAGGCAGGTCGTGAATCCACGCTTAGGAGGACCTTGAACAGTTCCGCAGGGCTTCCTCCACAGGAATTTGGTTGAGGTCGACCTGAACCACCACTTCCCATGGATCCTCCTCCCCTTAGCCTCCCTCCTTGGCACCCAGTACAGCCCAGTGGGCTATCAGGAAGCGTTAATTTAATGTTTCCATATTTTTCTACTGTTTTATGCTGCTTGTTGTTATCACTTCATTATTGTTAAGCTGAGTTATCTGTATTGTTTCTGTTTTATGTGAACTGCCCTGAGCCTTTAGGGAGAGAGGTATATAAATAAAATAAAATAAAATAAAATAAAATAAAATAAAATAAAATAAAATAAAATAAAATAAAATAAAATAAAATAAAATAAAATAAAATAAAATAAAATAAAATAAAATAAAATAAAATAAAATAAAATAAAATAAAATAAAATAAAATAAAATAAAATAAAATAAAATAAAATAAAATAGGTCTCACCAAGTGACTCTGTCGAATTGGGCTAGGTTGGATTTCTGTCTGGAGAGATGCTCCTTGACTTCTTGGCGGACGATCTCCCAACCACTGATTATGTTTTTGCGTCCGGATTTCAAAGCTCGGCATGCCCGCAGTTGTGTGCGTGCGCGCGGACGCACCTGAAAATTGTATCACGTTTCTCTTCATTTAACTTTGAATAAAAATAGACCACTGGAGGCTTTGATTGCTCTTCCCTAGAAGGCATTTGTCGAGTATAGATGTAGGTCCTCAATTAAAGCAATAATGATTTTAAAGGGCAAGCTGTTTAAAACGGTTTTAAGAGGGACAAGATTTATTTGGACATTCTGCATCTGGGTGGGCAGTAAAGGGAAAAGGTAAAAGCTCATTTCCTTTCCTTCCTCTGCATTCCAGCCATCTTCTCAGGAGATCTGCAATCGTAGCATCTAGATGAGGCAAGGGGGAAAGGGATTAGGCCAAGATCTCACAGCTCAGTGAAGATTTCGGAATCTGAGTACTAGTATAACAGCGATTGCTACACCATAGGGGTAGGGCTACACCATACCAGTTTTGTTGTAAGGTGTTTTGTGTTTGTTGAGTCATGTGCTCCTTTCCCCAAACAGGCACAGTTAGGGGTTGTCGCCCCTCCAGGTAGTGGCTGGAGATCTCCTAGGATGACAGCTGATCTCCAAGTGTGAGAAATCAGTTCACCTGGGGAAAAAATGGTTGCTTTGGAAGGTGGACTCTATGGCATTGGTTGGCCAATGTATGAGACATGTTGCTGGACTAGGTGGACCACTGGTCTAATCTAGCAGGTGTCTTCTGATGTTCTTATGAAGGCCTTGGCCTCTATGCCTGGTTGTTGGCCCTCCAGAGGAACTGGTTGGTCACTGTGAGAGACTGGATACTGGACTAGGTGGACCACTAGTCTGATCCAGCAGGGCTCTTCTGATGTTCTTATGAAAGCCTCGGCCTTTATGGCTTGTTTTAGCCCCCCAGTGGAACTGGTTGGCCACTGTGAGAGACTGGAGGCTGGACTAGGTGGACTGCTGGTCTGATGTTCTTATGTTCTTACTAGTAATGAGTTTTTTTTCCCCCCTGGTCATTACAGTGTTTCTGTTTTGGGTCTGAGATCCCTGAAGCACAGCTGCAAAAGTGGTCTCCTCAAAGATCACATCATCTGTGGAATCAAATCTCCCATAGCAAGGAAAGACATTGGGCTTATGATTTGAAGATTGCATACCTTTTGCGACTGAATAGGCCCTGACAGCTATAATCTACTCTTCAAGCAGTTTTTTTTCTCCTGAAATGTGTAGATCTGGCAGCTTAGTGACCATGTGAATTGCTAGTTCAAGGCTGACGTTGCGTTAGTGATTCTTATTGGCCGGTTGAAACCGCTCACACCTATGGCTGAAAGCTCTGATTTTGAGTGTGTTGAAAGAAGCTCCTAATTAGCTGCCCTTTTCTATCAATCCAGACTGTGACTGTCATTAACAGAGGTGGACACCATCTGGGTAAAATGTCCCTGTACCATTGATGTGTCGGTTAATTATCCCTGCCTGTCTTTTGATTAGTTAATTTGTGTATTGAGGTGTGGAGCCTCCCTCCCCCAAGGGATCTCTCTTTAAAGGAATTCTGGAGTGATCCGTCAACTTTGACAGGAACCTCCCCGTTTCAGAGCACAAGTATTCCACAGGATGGTTTTTGTTAGCATATTGGAGGCATATGGGTCCTCGTTCTCTGTATGAATACTATGTGATCCCAGTTCCCCTTGGTGGATAAATACAGCATGGTGCAGTGGTTAAGAGTGGTGGCTGCTAATCTGGTCAGCCGGGTTTGATTCCTTGCTCCTCCTCCACATGCAGCCAGCTCGATGACCTTGGGCTTGTCACAGCCCTGATAGTATTGTTCTTGCAGAGTCATTCCAACTGAGCTCTCTCAGCCTCACCTACCTCATAGGTCATCTGTTGTGGGGAGAGGATGAAAAAGTGATTGCAAGCCCTTTGGAGAGGAATGCTTACAAAGAGTTTCAGTTGGCTGAAGCAATAGAACAAAGTTTGAGTCCCACAGCACCTTTAAGGCCAACATAATTGAATTCTGGGTACATGAAAGCTTACTAGAGCTTGCATGTCTGAAGTCGTATGGCGTTACGGAGGAAGCACACAGAAACAATACCCCCCCCCCCATTTTATAATATTTTAATTCGCTCTGAGAATTTATTCTTGTTATTTATTGACTTCTCAGTCATTATTTATTGACTTCTTCCCAAAGGAGAGCCAAAGTACCTCACGTTGTTCTCTCCTCCTGCAAGGCAGCCTAGTCGGAAATGACACACCTGGTCATGGTGTAGACCAGGGGTAGTCAAACTGCGGCCCTCCAGATGTCCATGGACCACAATTCCCAGAAGCCCCTGCCAGCGAATGCTGGCAGGGGCTTCTGGGAATTGTAGTCCATGGACATCTGGAGGGCTGCAGTTTGACTACCCCTGGTGTAGACCTTTGTCAAGTAGTCAAGCAATTAGGCATGAAGGAAAAACACACTTTCCCTCTCTTGTCTTTCATCACATAGACCCATTATGTACGGCGGTAGCTACGCCGCACTGCTGCCGTGCCATTGTGGCAGGGCCCAAAGCCCTGCCGTCCCCCATGTATGCATGGGGGTGGAGCTCCACCAGATGTGCCAGCGCAACAGCCCTGCGCATGCAAAATGGGGCCAGAAGTGCCGGGAGTGTTGGTAAACAGCATCCCCAATTTTGAGCTGTTCCCTTGTTTGCAAAGGAATAATTGGAAGCCAACTTGTAAAGTTCTTATTTCAGAGGTGCACATCAGTAAGATCCTGTGTTGGTTCCAGTTTTCCTTTTCTCTAGAAGGAATTTGGTTCTCATGACCATGTGGATAATTTGTTTAAATGTTATTTTTAATGGACATCCTGCTTTTCTCCTGGACCCACGGAGGTTTACAGCATTATTCTCCTCTCTTCCTAATTATCTTCCCCTTTATCTGTGAAGTAGGCTTCCCAGCAGTGGGCAAATCATTGGTAATTGTGCATACTGGGTTAACAGTCAGAGAGAAAAGTAATATACGTCACATGGGGACCCAAAATACAACTCACAGTTATACGTTTGGTTTAGAAAAGAGATGACAGGGGGTGGGGGATGAGAGAGGCTTATAAAGTAATTCATGGGATGGAGAGAGTTGACAAAGAGATGTTATTTTCCCCACAATGCTAGGGCATCCAATGAAACTGATGGACAGTAGGTTCAACATGGACAAAGGGATGTGCTCCTTTACTCAAAGAATGGTTAAAATATGGAATTTGCTGCCAGATGATGTTGTGATGTCCACAGGCATAAATGGCTTTAAATGGGAATTAGAGAGATTCATGGCTACTAGCCACGGTGACTCCACAATCAGAGGCACTAATCCTGTGCATCCCATAACTAAGAGGCAACATCAAGGAAAGGCCTCAGTCTCTATGGCCTGATGTTAGCCTTCCAGAGGAATTGATTGGCCACTGTGTAAGACAAGATGCTGAACTAGATGGACCACTGGTCTGAACTAGCAGGATTCTTCTTATGTTCTTATGAAGGACTTGGCCTCTATGCCCTGTTGTTGGCTGTCCAGAAGACATGGTTGGCCACTGTGTGAGACAGGAGGCTGGACTAGGTGGCCTGTTGGTCTGATCCAGCAAGACTCTTCTGATGTTCTTATGAAGGCCTCAGCCTCTATGTCATGTTGGCCATTCAGAATAATTGGCTGGCCACTGCGTGGGACAGGATGCTGGACGAGATGGACCATTGGTCTGATCCAGCAGGTCTCTTCTTATGTTCATTGGGGGAGTCACCTTAGAAACAGCTCATGTGGTGCAGAGCGCTACATGTGAGGGTGGTTTCTGTTTGCTTCTTCCTTGAACTGCGTGTGTCTTGGGATCGTGTGACTGAAGACACATGGATACCAAGGAAGAATCAAACGCTGGCCCTGTGGCTGTTTCTACTGTGGAAAGTCGCATGAGAGTGGAGGCAGTAATCACTCCCCCCACCCCACTAAAAATGTCTTCTGGAAACCAAAGTGTGAGGGGTTGGTTTATTTTTTTTCCTTCTTGCAAAATGTTTGATTCCACTTGTATAATTTCCTTGTATAAACCTGGAATATATATGTGTTGCGGTCGGGGAGCAGGGGTATCTAAGAAAGATATCTGATATATATTTGAAATGGTATAAGACCATATCTTGTTAATAGGGTTACAGGCTGGGCCAGCTTTCCCTAAACCCCAGTAAAGTTCTGGAGTAAGCTAAAGTAGTATTTGGGGAGAACAGGCTTTCTCAACCAGGGTTTCGTGAAACTCTTGGGTTTCTTTACAGTCCTGGAAGGGTTTCCTGAAAAGGTGGGAGTTCATTTTTAATATATATATATATATTTGTTTAATTGGTCGAACATTTATTGGATGATATGACCTTATATGGTCATGTCGACCCATCTACCCCTCCCAAAATGGCCAGTGATGGGCCTGGAGTGGATGGGCAGGTGAAAGGGCCCCAGATGTGCATGTTCACAGCTATGGTTCACTGCCAAAATCTGCACGAACGTGCTACGTCTGAAGTTTCTTGAAGCCTGAAGAATGTTTCAGGGATTTCTCAGCAATAAAAAAGTTGAGAAAGGCTGGTGTAGAATAAACCACCATCCTTTAGAACAGAGGTAATCAACCTGTGGTCCTCCAGATGTCCAGCATTTGCTGGCAGGGGCTCATGGGAATTGTAGTCCATGGACATCTGGAGGACCACAGGTTGACTACCCCTGCTTTAGAACAGCAAGTATGCTTGACCTAAAAGCTTTGTAAGGAAGGGATGTCAGGGAGTTCCACATGACCCACTCTGACCAATTGCTGCCAGGCTGCTGATCTCCTTGCAGTTCCTCCACTGGCCAGATGTCTATGGTGGCGCACTGGCAGCAATCTCCATTGGATAGCTTTGGGTTCAGCAGTTGATATAGTCTTGAACCAGGCCATGTTTCCTCTCCAGGACACTTCCTTCCTGTTTGTGTTTCTGTCTGCTTAACCATACAGCCTTTTCGGAAAGAGAATTGCGTGTGCCATATAAGAAGCAAAAGACTCGGGAACCATGAGCATGGGCGGGAAAGAGAAACTGGGGACGGCCAGCAACTTGCTAGAGCTGTTTATGATTGCTTGGTTAAGGTTCAGAGCGATGAAGTCCTCTTTTTTCGGGCTGCATTTTAGCTCGCTGATCAGTCTTTCAAACAATCTAGCCATTTTTCTCAGAACGCTGGGGCCAAATCAATCCTTTTCTTGAACCTACCGACAAAATTCCCTCCTGCATCCGAGTGACTCGAGGTAACAGAATTAAGATAAATTTGGAAGTGCTGATCACTGACGAACATCCACTAGTCTCTCCCTTTCGCCAGACATTAGAACATCTCCCCAACTGCAATCTGTGATTCACCGAGATTGTATCTTATCTCTCATTTTCTTGCTCCAATAACCGCTAAGTATCTCGTCCGTCTTCTGACTTCCTCCTGCCAGTGAGCTGCAGTCTGGCAGCGTTGTTCCTGGAATGTTCAGCAGAGGTGCGCGAGTTACCTTTCGCTTGCAAACGAAAAAATCTGAGGCTGAGTTGTCAGTAACTCAGGATTTCCACGGCATTACAGGACAGCTCTTCGCCCTCTGCTTGCTCCTTGCATCTGTGGAATCAGGAAAGATTGGTTCATCTTCCGTCTTCTCGTGCAGCCCCGTATTGGGACTGTGCTTGCACAGGCTGGCTGCAAAACATTTTCTTTCTAGCGTTAGCATTCCAAAGAGAGGGCTCGTGCCTCTTTCAGAGCCAGCAGGTGGAGAATTCCTACCCATTGTGTCATATGGTTAAGAGGGGAGGACTGGAATCTGGAGAGCCAGGTTTGATTCCCCACTCCTCCTCCACATGCAGCCAACTGGGTGACCCTGGGCTACTCACAGGCCTGTTAGAGTTGTTCTCACAGAGCAGTTCTGTCTGAGCCCTCTCAGCCCCACTTACCTCACGGGTAGGTGATTGTCAACCTCTGTGTGACTCCTTCAGGCAGTGAAAAGCGGCATATAAAAACCAACTCTACTTCTTCTCCGGTTCCTTTTTCACTGCTGCAAGGATAGAAAGCTTTCTAGAATACTGTGTTGATTTTTTTTGTTGCCATTGCTCTGGATAAAGAAGATGCCTTCTTGCCCATCAGAGACCTGTTTTGCATTCTTTCAAGAGTCTGTTTCATGGGACACAAAACTTGTTGTTCCTGTGGTCCCTCATGATGGCATCGGGTTTAAAGAATGTTCAAAATGTGGAACAAAAATGACACACCACATCAAGTGTATGCTCTATGGCTAGTGCTTAGGAGAAGCTCACGACGATGGAGCTTGTTCTGTTTGCCAGTGCTTTAAACCAAAGGTTCGGTCAGGTAGGCCTCTTTGTCCTCCTCAGCTCCTCCCAGGGTGACTCTATGCTCAGGCTGTATTGTCATGGGTCCACTTCTCTTAGCTCTGACTCCTGAACCCCAATATGGGCCTTCATTGGTCCATCTGGTTCTTAAGGGCTGGACTGTCAGGATGGCTCCGATCCTTCCAGAAAGGGCTGCTTTGGTGACTCCAGAGGCAGAATGTAGACACCTGCATTCGACTTCTCCAGGAACATCAACCGAGCTCCAGTCAAATTCGGAACCCCCTGCAAAGAAACATCAGAAATCGAAGCCTAAGGAAAAGTCTGTGTCCAAGTGGAAATGTGGCAAGGGTTCTTTTAAGGGTTCAAAGACTTATTGTAGTATCATCTTGGTTCCTTCGCAGACTCTTCACTACAGCTAGCCTCCTCTGTGGGTTTGTCTTCCAATGTTGATAATGACCAACTTAGAATCCCTGTGGGACAACTGGAATTCCTTTATTTTGGCAATCTGCAGCCCCCTTCAACATTCTCACTTCATTTTGCTATTCTGTTTGAATAGATGGGCTGGACATCACCCTCAAATTATCTGAATTCGTCGGGATGCATGGAGGCCAACTCCATGCTAGTTCCATTCCACTCTCCCTACCTTGAACCTGAAGAAAAGCTCTCTGCAGCATCTCGTTATAGTTCTCAGAGTGACTTGGAGCTGCCACCCAACAATATAATGGGCAACCAAACTCCAGTATCACCTGGCAAAGACCTCCATCTCTCTGAAGGACAAATGCTAAGAATGGTAATGGTAAAAGCCCTTGACATTGATGTTTCCAGTTCAGACCACCAGTCTACACTTCAGGGATAGTTGCATTTCCAAATCTTGAGGATCTTTCTGACCTCGTGGTTTCAATCTGGCAGAAACTGGCATTTAAACAGTAAACAGTAAACAGGGCTCCTGTGAGTTTCTGTTCATGCACCGACCACCATCTTCATTGGTCATGGAAGACATGCAGACACTCCAACAGCCCAACCAGCATCCATCTCCAGTTGACAGGAAAAGCTACCATCTGGACTCTTCGGGAAGAAAGTTTTATGCTTCCTCCGCTTTCAGTTGTTAGCAAATTATCAAGCGATTATGAGAGGCTACCAACTTTTCCTCTTTGAGTGTCTTTCCCAGTACCTAGGCAAATTGCCTGATGAATCCAAGTCCCTGGATAAATTTATCCAGTCCGAGACAATTAAACTCTCAAAACAAGAGATTAACATGGGCAGGCATAGCTTTCAGGAGACACTCTTGGCTACATAACACTGCTCTCCCTATAGAGACTTACTGTAAAGTTGAGGCTCTCCCATTGGAGGGATCAGCTCTCTTTTCACAGTCCATGGATGAGTTCCTCTCCACTATAATGAAGAACCACCAGACAGCCAGATCGATGAGCATCTCCCTATCTCTGGCACAGAGATAACATTACTCTCACCGGCAATCTGGCTTCTTCTACAGGGGCCACAGGCAGCACCACCAGCAATTATTTGCAAATCCTCAAGGCTTTCTCCAGACATCCCTCTTTCCAAAAGCAAAAGGTACTGAGGCTGAGGCCTACTGAGCAGAACCCCCAGAGGGATCAGGGCCAACAGCCAGCAAGATTCTATCCGCCCCAGTACTTGCTGGTGTTCCCAAGTTTAAGGGTAGGCTGGCCAAGTTGCAGAGGCTTGGTGCAAGATGAGTTTGGATAATTGAGTTTTGTCTATAATTCCGAAATGTTACTGGTTAGTATTGTTGTCTACATCTCCTTGCCACTCAGCTTTGACTGTGATGGATACCCCTACCCAGATCTCAAAGTGCAGCTTGGGGGGAGCTTTTTTGGAAAGTCGCAATGGAACAGGTGTTACTTCTAGGAGAACCTGTGTGCCTTTACTCCTTGCAGAGGCCTGGGAACTGTGATGGGGAACATTGGCCCTGATGGTTTAGAACAAGTTAAAAGTTCCTCTCTGGTATTATTCTGCCCTACCTGTCCTAAGAGCACTTGGCCATGGTGATCCATGTGACGGTTACCTCCAGAATTGACTTCTGTAACTCGGTCTACACTGGCCTGCCCGTGTCTTTGACCCAGAAATTGCAGCTGGTACAGAATGCAGTAGTTAGGGTCCTCACAGGAACATCTTAGAGGGCCCATATCCAGCCTGTCCTGAGGCAGCTGCATTGGTTGCCAGTTGCAGCCTGGATCAGGTTCAAGGTTCTGGTTCTGAACTTTAAGGCCTTGCACGGTCTGGAACCCACATATTTGAGGGACCGTCTGTCTCCTTATGCCCCCCACAGAGCTTTACACTCTGTGGGTACTCACTTGGTGATTCCTGGCCCCCAGGAAGTTTGCTTGGCCTTGACCAGGGCCTGGGACTTTTCAGGCCTGGCCCCAACCTGGTGAAATGAGCTGCCAGAAGAGCTGAGGGCCCTGCAGTAACTCTGTGTGTTTTCCAGGGCCTGCAAGATGGAGCTCTTCTGCCAGGTCTTTGGTTGAGGCCAGAGCATGGGAGATCAGATGGGCCCCTCCAGGTTAAATCATCACCGGACTAATACTGGACCGCAAGGACTTATGGTTTCCCCCCAGGATGCACAGAGAAGGGGTTCATTGATCTGGGGGTAGGAGGATAGTATTTTTGCCTCCGGAATATATTTTTTTAATGGGGAGTTAATAATAATATTATGCATTTTATGTAGGGTTTTATTACTTGTAACCCACTGCGAGACAGCATTGCTGATAGCAGTGGGTAATAAATCTAATAACAATAATAATAAAAATTGTTCTCTGCTTAAACCACCCATGATGCCTTCCGCAGATGTTGTTTTTTGAAGCGCTTCCACGATGACGAGGCTAAATGGCTTTTCCAAATGCTCTCCCAACCCAAAGATTGTCAAACCACCCGGTTGGGATACTGGGTGGCCTTATTGCAAGGTATAAAAAGGCGACAACTTGGCTACAGCCTTTCTTGGAAATCCGAAAGTAGCTTTTGGGACTCTAGATATCCATGCCGAAGAGCTGCCAGCTCCTCCTTCCCATCTCTCTCTCTTGGACCCCTAGTGTGTGTAAACCCCCCCAAGTACAACTTAGTTATGACGCTTGTAATTCCTCATTTGTCTTGACACCGTCTCATTCTTCCCAGTTGACACGCTCATTATTCATTGCTTCGTATCTTTTGAAAAGACAGATTTTGGAGAAGGGAGCGTAATTTCCATTGGTGCCCTTGAGTCAGTTAGAGAAGGCTAATGTTGCTGTCTTGTTTATTTCCTCCTTCCATTTCTGTCCCACCGCAGGCTTCCAGAAAGCCTCTGGGTAGGAGCCCCCCCCCCTTAATTGTGTGTTGTTATTTTTAACTGAGAAGAGTTTTGTTTCCCACAGCTTGAACTTGGGCACATTAATTTGTTCATCATGGTTCTTTAAAAAATATCTTTTGCAGTTGTAAAATAGCAAATTATTTTCTTATGTGTGCATCTCCCCCCACCCATGCACACACAAAATTCTGGTACCACAGTTGGAGTCAATGTGTCCTGCTGGGGCCTGGAGATCAGCCAGAATTCCAACTGATCTCCAAAATAGAGATCAATTTGCCTTGAGCATAGAGCTCCTTTGGAAGGTAGACTCTATGATCTCCATCCCTGATGAACTCACCCCCTCTCCAGGCTTCTCCCCGGAATATCCCAAGCCAGAGAGGGCACAACCTTGTATGAGGCTGTCATATTCTAGTTCCCTGGATACAGGACAATTCACAAGCAAAGCACAAAAGTGATATTGCAAATGTTTAGGGTTGTGCGCTCTGGTGCGCTTCAGCCGCTTCGGCGAGCACCAACGCCCAAGGCAGCCAGCACCGCAGAGGGGAGGAGAGGGGTAGTGGCAGTTCGGCAGGCGGAACCCACATGCAGGTGTAGAGCTCTGTGCCAGCCTGAGGGTGCCAACTGGTGCCGTCCCACCACTCCCCTCTGCGCTGTGGCGCTGGCCACCTCAGGCATTGGTGCTCGCCAAAGTGCACCAGAGCGCGCAACCTTAGTTGCAATGCCAAGCTACACCAGTTTGTTATTGGAGTCACCATTGGACTGCCAGCTCCAGGTTGAGAAATACCTGGGGATTTCCGGAACCAGAGAAGGATATGGTTTGGGAAGGGGAGGGATTTCAGTGTAATATGTTGAAGTCCAACTTTCAGAATGGCTGTTTTCTCCAGGTGAACTGATCTCTGTTGCCTGGGCTGAATCTGCACGGAGCTTTTATTCCAATCCCAGGTCGATTCAGTCCCTGCCATCTCCACTGAATGCGATTTCCATTTTGATTTTGTCTGATTTAATTTTCCCTCTGCAACAAACATGACCTTTAACCTGCAATATCCTAGAGTGGATATCCTAGAATGGAAAACCAGTGTGAGAAAGCATGAGAAAGCATGCAGAACTCTGCATGTTCCGAACTAGCTGCTGAGCTCTGTGATAGAGAAGCCCTGATTAGCCAAGCTTCAGTTCCTCGTTCCCAGAATGCAAACTTGCCTTAAAGGGGAAGCCCTAACTTCTCTGAGATTTGCCTCTTGGTTTTTTTCTCCCTCCTCTGCTGTCTTCAATCCTCTCTTCCCCTCCCCCTTCAAGAAAAGAAAGAAAGAGGTACCTGCTGTACTTGGCTCCCCCTTCTCTTTCTGAAATTCCCTAACCACATGAAAAACACTTTTCTGTTTCATTGCGGGGGGGGGGGGGGAGGAAGATCCGAGTTCAAATCAATCTGGATTCAGCAGGATCCACAACGAAATAAACAAAGTAAGTGCACATTCAGCCCTGGAGATCGGTTGTGATCCCAGGAGACCTTCAGACACCAACTGGAGGCCAACAATCCTACTACTGGAATGGCCTCCCACAGTGAAAGTTGGGAACATTGAGAGTGCTGAAAGAACTTTCCGGAGAACTTGCAGAACAGTTGTCCATCATCTTCGGAACCTCTTTAAGGACTGGAGATGTCCCGGAGGACTGGAAAAGAGCAAACGTTATTCCGATCTTCAAAAAAGGGAGGAAGGATGACCCAGGAAACTACAGACCAGTGACCTCTGTTGTGGGGAAGATAATGGAGCAGATATTAAAGGGAGCGATCTGCAAACATCTGGAGGACAATTTAGTGATCCAAGGAAGTCAGCATGGATTTGTCTCCAACAGGTCCTGCCAGACCAACCTAGTTTCCTTTTTTGACCAAGTGACAGGTTTGCTGTATCGTGGCAATTCGGTTGATGTCGTTTACTTGGATTTTAGTAAAGTTTTGATAAGGTTCCCCATGATGTTCTGATGGATAAATTGAAGGACTGCAATCTGGATTTTCAGATAGTTAGGTGGATAGGGAATTGGTTAGAGAACCGCACTCAAAGAGTTGTTGTCAATGGTGTTTCATCAGACTGGAGGGAGGTGAGTAGCGGGGTACCTCAGGGCTCGGTGCTCAGCCCGGTACTTTTTAACATATTTATTAATGATCTAGATGAGGGGTGGAAGGACTACTCATCAAGTTTGCAGATGACACCAAATTGGGATGACTGGCAAATACTCCAGAAGATAGAGACAGAGTTCAACGAGATCTGAACACAATGGAAAAATGGACAAATGAGAACAAGGTGCAATTTAATAAAGATAAGTGTAAAGTTCTGCATCTGGGTCAGAAAAATGAAAAGCATGCCTACTGGATGGGGGATACGCTTCTAGGTAGCACTGTGTGTGAACGAGACCTTGGGGTACTTGTGGATTGTAAACTAAACATGAGCAGGCAGTGTGATGCAGCGGTAAAAAAGGCAAATGCCATTTTGGGCTGTATCAACAGGGGCATCACATCAAAATCAGAAGATGTCATAGTCCCATTGTATATGGCACTGGTCAGACCACACCTGGAGTACTGTGTGCAGTTCTGGAGGCCTCACTTCAAGAAGGACGTAGATAAAATTGAAAGGGTACAGAGGAGAGCGACAAAGATGATCTGGGGCCAAGGGACCAAGCCCTATGAAGATAGGTTGAGGGACTTGGGAATGTTCAGCCTGGAGAAAAGGAGGTTGAGAGGGGACATGATAGCCCTTTTTAAGTATTTGAAAGGTTGTCACTTGGAAGAGGGCAGGATGCTGTTTCTGCTGGCTGCAGAGGAGAGGACACACAGTAATGGGTTTAAACTTCAAGTACAACGATATAGGTTAGATATCAGGAAAAAAAATTCACAGTCAGAGTAGTTCAGCAGTGGAATAGGCTGCCTAAGGAGGTGGTGAGCTCCCCCTCACTGGCAGTCTTCAAGCAAAGGTCGGATACACACTTTTCTTGGATGCTTTAGGATGCTTAAGGCTGATCCTGCGTAGAGCAGGGGGTTGGACTAGATGGCTTGTGTGGCCCCTTCCAACTCTATGATTCTATGAAAACATTATTGAATGGAGATGGAGATTATGCTAGAAATAATACCTAACCTGATGCGGCTGCTAGTTTAAGTGGTTCTAAAAATGTTATTAGTTTTCAATTCATACTATTGTTATTGTCTGTTATTGTACACTGCCTTGAGGTGGCTTGCCGGGAGGTCAGTATATAAATTGAACGAACAAACAAACAAACAAATGCATGAATCACATATTACAAGGAGTTTGTTCTGCTTTTTGTCATTAATTGCAAATAATCCACTATACAATTTTTATAGGGCATAGTAATATAGTAAAATAATAAATGTACATTATTATTAATGCATATATTACATGAATGCTATATTAAATGTGTGTATTCCTGAGGGGTAGCCACGTTGTAGAAAAGCCACACAGGTCTGGTAAATAAATAAACAAACAAACAAACAAACAAACAAACAAATAAATAAATAAGTGCCATAGCATGAAGGTTACATTTGTGATCATTCTATGTCGTCTTATCAGATTCCTGCTGAAGGACAGCTTACAAATAAAATAAGTTGTCTAAATGGAATATCTTGAGTATTATGAACTGCCTGTATTCACATATTATGAGTCATTTGAAACAGGTGCTAAATGATAAAAGGGCTCCCCCCCCCCCCCCCCGTAACTAGCTTAAGTTGTTGCAGCCCTGATTGGCAAGACTGTCCAGTCAGTGAGTATGATATATCCATATCCATATATCTGTACAAGGAAAGCCTTGTGTGTTATACCTCCGTTGTCCTTGGGCCTCATTCAAGCTATACCTGATAGTGCTAAGGTAAAGCATATCTCTCTCTGGGTGTGCAACAGAAGTCAAACTTTAAGCCAGGGGTATTCAAACTGCAGAGCCTCTTGTGGCGCAGAGTGGTAAGGCAGCCGCCTGAAAGCTTTGCCCATGAGGCTGGGAGTTCAATCCCAGCAGCCGGCTCAAGGTTGACTCAGCCTTCCATCCTTCCGAGGCCGGTAAAATGAGTACCCAGCTTGCTGGGGGGTAAACGGTAATGACTGGGGAAGGCACTGGCAAACCACCCCGTATTGAGTCTGCCATGAAAACGCTAGAGGGCGTCACCCCAAGGGTCAGACATGACTCGGTGCTTGCACAGGGGATACCTTTACCTTTACCTTATTCAAACTGCGGCCCTCCAGATGTCCATGGACTACAATTCCCATGAGCCCCTGCCAGCATTTGCTGGCAGGGGCTCATGGGAATTGTAGTCCATGGACATTTGGAGGGCCGCAGTTTGACTACCCCTGCTTTAAGCAGTGGTTAGGGGCAATGCACCTCTTAATTTTTGGTGACTTTTGGCAGTGTTTCCAGATGGGTGTGCAATGTCTTTATTTATTGGGACCACAGCAAATGATTTATTGGGACCACAGCCAGATTCTCAATATTTTGGTAGCAGGGGGAACAATCTGGTGTGGATTTAATTCCCCCAACAGGGTTGCCAGACCCCCCCACTGTGGAGGTGCTCCCCCCACCTCCCTGGTGTCAATCAGCTGGCCGGAGGTGGGTTAACTTGAAAAAGAGGGAGATCCATCCAACATGAAGCATTGCCTCTACATCCCTGCCCATGTGACCTGGAAATGATGTCATCACAATCGGGCTGTCAGGGCAACACTCTGGTTTTCAGGCAAAATCCCTTACCAATAAATACATTTTTAATTATCCTCTTCCCCCTAGACCCTCCCAGTTGATAGGATCTGAGACTTAAGCAGAGGTCACTCTGAGAAGTTGCAGTTGAGCACTCTTGTTGATTCAGGGAGGGAGGTGGGAGAAAAGGGGGCATCTTAAAGTGTGGGGGAGACTTGGCCAAGCTGTCCCTGGTGTTGCTTGCAGAAAAGCAGAGGGTTGAAGAGCCTTTTGCCAGAATCTGTGTGCGAATTAGGCCATGATGTGAGCTTTTCAGCTGGCATTCTTACAGGGAGGAGAATATCTTTTTTCTGAAATTCACTTTTTGTGTTAAAACTGTTATTCTCACCCCCCCCCCATTTAAAATCCAGATTTCTCTTTCATTTCTCTTTGATTACTCTTTAAAGAGAAGCCAGTGCACCCTTGCATTATATGAGACACCTCAGGGAAGTGCTCTAGCAAGAGGATAGGATGGTGTCGGGAGACTTTGCCTGATTCTGAGCATGTGCAGAGTGAAATTGAAATTTTGTAGAGCGTGCCTTCCTACCCTTTACTTTTTTAGCAAAATGGTAATTTTACTTATTTGTTTGAGAATGATATTTGCCCCCCCTGCCCCAATTTGCATTCATTGTTTTGTGTTTCTTGCATTGCACATGTTTTTTTTCTTTTATTATTAGCTGATTCTCAGAGCTGATCTTGTATCAGAATAAAGTTTGATTCTATTTGATCGAAATGTAATTGATTATAAACTTTTTCCAGATCCCTTAAAAAGGAGAAGGGAAACCAGATTGTCAGATTTCTGGGAGAAATTAGATTAATGGGAACTCATTTGGGTTCTTATGTGTGCCTGATTTTTGTAAGAACTTTAAACTAGCACCTTGCGAAGGCTTTACTGTCTGTGGACACTTGTATTTTGCCAAAGGGTTTCTTGATTTGCATTTTCACCTTTGTTTTAAGTGGCAACTTTAAAAAATAAAAGAGGGCCATTAAATTGTAACATAAATAAAAGCAGGGAACTCCAAAGCTACCTGCCTCACTGCAGCTCCTCTGTTTGAGCTCTTCTGTCATTCTCTCCAGCAAATGTGGCAAAATACGTGCTCGAACTGGGATTCCAAAAACGCTGTGATCTGAGCAATCTCTGTGTCGCTCTCGTTCTGTTTTAAGACTCTAAAGCTCCAGGGGAAACGAGAGAATAGATGGGAACAGCCTGGCGGAGACGAGATTCTTGATCTGCTCGCGTGCCATGACTGTTAACGTCATTCGGGTGTAGAGACGTGTCCAGTGATGTCAAGGGGGTGACACAGCCAGCAAGCACCTTCTTCTGTGCTTGTGATTAAGAACCCCAAGACTTTTTGTGTCTGAGACAATTGGGCTAAGATTTCCAGCTGCTGACCAGGCCATGCGGTGGGGCTGTGGGTCAGCAGTAAAGTGCCATATTGGCATGAGGATGACCCCAAGTTTGATTCTTGGCACCTGCAGTTAAAAAGGATCAGGTTGTAGGTGATGTGAAAGGCTGGTCTCTCCTTGCCAGGGCTGATTCTGCACTTACTTTGTTTATTCCGTTGTGGGTCCTGTTGAATTCAGATCGATTTGAATTCCAGTCTTCCTCTGCCCCCCCCCCCCTCATTGAAACAGAAAAGTGTTCAGCACATGATTAGGGAAGCAGCAGTGACCCCAAAATAAAAATACCCAGTGGCATGGTGTGTGCTGAAGAAAGACCAGAAATGATAGAGGGAGCTCTAGATATCTCTGAAAATTCTATTGGTTTTGCCATAGAGATTCTGGAAATTCCTAGAGCTACCTTATCGGTTTTCAGCATAGGTAACACAGTAGTATAGGCTATGTCACAGTCCACCCACCTGATCCTCCCACCCAATAAGAATAGAGGGAAGCAGTGTGATCAGCAAACTGAAGTTTCTTAATTGGACAACTCTGGTATAAATTCTAGAAGTGATTCTCTGCATTTTTCTGGTGGCCTGATCAACAGAGTAGTGCTATCTGAGTATCAGGCTTTCTTCCCAGTCAAGCTGTATATTTTCTTGTACCCTGGCTGCTTCTACATCAGGTCTAGATCTGGCCATACGGCCACCTGCAGCCTCCCTCTCCCCCCCCCACCTCTGAAAACATCAGCCTCTCCCCAGCCCCTTCTTAAGTTACGACAGGAGAAGAGAATCTCTTATCTTTTTGATTTGCTCTTTACAGAGTAACATGGACATTCCAATTACTAGGAGGTTTTTCTCCCTAAATTCACCACTTAAGGAGTCCAGAAACTCACGAGAATATTTACAATAAACCCAGTCTGAGTAAGAAGGGATTCATAGGGGGAGTCCCTCCAGTGACATATCGTTGGGAGCCAAGTGAGACAAAGAGAATCAGAAGCAAATTAAATAGCCTGCTAAAGCGAGCCAACCTTATAAAGCTATAAAAACCTCCAAAAAAGGAAACACATTACAGTTATCTTGTAGTGCCCGACAAGGGTTGCATTTAAGATAATTCTCTAGTGCCGGTTATTTTTAGCCCAACAGTCAGCTTCTGGAAGGGCCTTTTCGGCCACACGTCCCTTTAACCTGTCCTAACAAGCTCAACCAATAAGCTGTCTGATTTCCGTTGTGTGCACAAGGAAGAGAGATAGCTGAAATAAACGGCTCGTGGTGAAAATGTTCCAGCATCTCTCTGCATTGACAGAAGGTCAGCGCATGCAGGGGCACATGCAGGGGCAGGGTAGGGGCAGGGGCTCATGGGAACTGTAGTCCATGGACATCTGGAGGGCCATAGTTTGCCTACCCCTGCCCTAAGGGATTCCCCCTCCCATCCAAAAGCACAGTATTCTGTGTGGCTTGCCAGTGACCAAAAGCATGATGCTCGGATGTTTTGAAATCGTAGAAGCCAAGAAATAGAACAGTAAGGTTTATATGTATGTCCATAAAAGAGAACAGGAGGGGAGGGGTAAAGCCTTGCTACATCAACGCCGGAAAAACAAAATCTCCATTCTTGCAGCTGTTGCAATGGACCGCTGGGGACCCTTACGCTTCTGCACTGTGTTGAGAAGCAACCTGCTCCCAAGAAGCAGGCGGCAGGAAATAAAACTGCCCGCAGCACACATGCCTGATCTTTGGGTTTTCAAGGCGCAGTTCTCCCTCTCCATGGATGCAGATTCACGGAACTCTGTTCCTGACGCCTCCCTCGTAAAAATACGAAAGAGGGGCAACCAATTCAGCTCAGTATGGTGGCCACCACTAAGGACTGCAGTGGGATTGTACCCCTTGATCAAGTTGCCAACTTCCAGGTGGGGGCCTGGAGATTCTCTCAGAATTATAGCTGATCTCCACCCAACAGCAGGGATGCCAACCTCCAGGTGGGCAGATGAAGGCAGGTCAGTCTTTGAATTCAAAAACCAAAGAAGAAAAGCAACCAGATGGCGTTCTATAGAACTATAGAATCATAGAGTTGGAAGGGACCTCCTGGGTCATCTAGTCCAACCCCCTGGGGATCTTGTAGAATCCCATCTCATGCAACCAGCTAGGTGACCTTGGGCTTGCCATGGCACTGATGAAATTGTTCTGACCGGGCAGTGATATCAGTGCTCTCTCAGCCTCACCCACCCCACAGGGTGTCTGTTGTAGGGAGAGGAAAGGGAAGGCGACTGTAAGCCGCTTTGAGCCTCCTTTGGGTCGGGAAAAGCAGCATATAAGAACCAACTCTTCTTCTTCAGTAATCTCAGGGCTCTCTCAGCCTCACCCACCCCACAGGGTGTCTGTTGTAGGGAGAGGAAAGGGAAGGCGACTGTAAGCCGCTTTGAGCCTCCTTTGGGTCGGGAAAAGCGGCATATAAGAACCAACTCTTCTTCTTCAGTAATCTCAGGGCTCTCTCAGCCTCACCCACCCCACAGGGTGTCTGTTGTGGGGAGAGGAAAGGGAAGGCGACTGTAAGCCGCTTTGAGCCCCTTCGGGTCGGGAAAAGCGGCATATAAGAGCCAACTCTTCGTTGTCTCCTTCTAAATAATCCCAACCCTTCTTCCTAATTTCACTGCAGTTTATAAGTAAATCCAGGATTGGCTCATTTCCCCTTTCGAGTCAAAAGCATTTATTTACCTTTAATGAGCAGGACTGGTGCCTATTATTTCTCACCACGTTCCTGAAAATGCATAAAACTGTGTTCTGTATACTGTAGATTGCCCCTGAACATCAGTGCATGATAGATTCAGGTGGCCTGAAGCAATCAAACAAAGCTTGAGACCTTGAAGTTGCCACTGGACTCAAATAGTGTTCTAAACCAGTGTGTGTTCATGCATGCTTGGGAACTGTTCTGTTAGCACATGAGTATACTCTTCATCCAACTGCTGTGGCGGGACTAGTCAAAGTTTCTCCTGAGTAGAGCACCATTGGTGCATGCACAGTTAGACATTAGTCACTGCATCATGTGGTTGCATGCGCCCTAGCCTTTACTGAAGAAGCAAGAATATCCTCAAGGGTCATGGTAGTTATTAATTATCGTATGGCATGTATAGTGTAGCCTGGCGATCCAAGGATTGGCTGGCAGGCAGGCAGGCAGGCAGGCAGGGCATCTCTGCTTCATGACCCTTAGGGTTCCTTGGAGGAATTCCATCCAAATCCTTGGAGAGCTCAAAATCCTAGCCAGGGTAAGCTCTGATTAGCTTCCAAGATCAGACAAGATCAGGCTCACCTGAGCTATCCAGGCCAGAGGTCATGGTAGTGTCACCAACTGGACTGAATGGTGTTGTCAAACATGAATGGGCTTGCATTTCAGGCCCTCTGTAAGCTTGCACCTGCATTGGATGGGTAGCATCCCCTGCTTTCTGCACCTGCGTAGCTGGCAACTTCTTCTCAAGAAGTTAACGCAGAAGCTTTTTTCAGGATTAGAGGCAGACACCAAAAGGATGCAGAGACATCTTGGTAGCAGGTATCAGTTTGAAACTCTCAAGGTTCCCCCCCCCCTTTCCTGCAATAGGAGGCTGCAGCAAAAGGGGAAATATGTAATCAATTCTCATTGCAGATCCCCCCCCTCCTGTGAGCATTTGGAATGTGTGTTTGTGAGGGTCCCAAAGCGTACCATTATAGAGCATTAGAAGATCTGAGAGCCCAGTTCTTTATTCCCGAAATTGTGGCTCAGAAAGTATCTGTTGGGATTTGGGTATCGTACTGTTACCAGTTCTGTTCACAAGTTCTATAGCCTTGCAGAAGCAAAGCACCCAAAGAAAAAATTGCCAGAGAGGGACTTCGGATCTATGTTTTCTTTCCCACCGTGGCAGAAAAAATAATAAAGGCAATATGCTTATTGAGACAAAATATACATTGAAAGCCTTTATGGTAGGAAGGAAGGAAGGAAGGAAGGAAGGAAGGAAGGAAGGAAGGAAGGAAGGAAGGAAGGAAGGAAGGAAGGAAGGAAGGAAGGAAGGAAGGAAGGAAGGAAGATTTACCATTTCTCAAAAGTCCCCTTCAGCCTCCAAAGGTACTAAGGCTAGAAATAAATTCCTTGTGCCTCTTTCGCTGGGCGGCAGGGAGCAAACTGCCTGGTTCTTAAAAGGCTATCAGCGAAAGAGCTGTCTGCTCCATTTTATCCATAAATGCAGCCCCTGAATGCCAGGAATGTTGCTCTGCCATGTCTCCAAACTCAGGTCTGCAAAATGAGTAGGGTGGGGTGGCTAGCTGCAAAAGGAGCCTGGGAAGAAAACTAGGAAAACATTGGGGGGTTACGGGAGAGCTCATGTCATTACCCAAAACTGCAAAGGCTAAAGGGCTTATGGGGGGAAGGAATGCCCTAAAGCAGGAGTAGTCAACCTGTGGTCCTCCAGATGTCCTTGGACTACAGTTTTCTGGCAGGGGCTCATGGGAATTGTAGTCCATGAACATCTGGAGGACCACAGGTTGACTACCCCTGCCCTAAAGACATCCTTGTAGAGTAAGAACGTCATGTACCCTGCCCACATTTAGATAGTTGGAAACCATTCATAGAAAGGTATGTGTATGTTTCATTTTTGCCTTTATGTATATCCTTTTTTAAAAAGAATATATATATATCTTATTTGGTTGGTGGATTTTAAATCCCCCCCACTGTTCCCGCCCACTTTGTTTTTAAAGAAAGGAATTAATTTTTTTTTAAGATAGGAGAAATCTGGGAGCCATTGTTTAAAAAATTCTATCAGTTGGGACAACACATGAGAAATAAAATAAATGCAATTGTAATGGCTTCACCAAAAACCAACTCAGAAGGCTGCCCATCCCTGGGGGCTGTTGGGTTCCCCCTCACAAGTTCACAACCATTTGCAAGAGTGTGATAATGAGATCTTTGTGGTTCTGTTGCTATTTCTGTTTTACTGTCCCGATGAATCATTGGCGGGGGAAGAGCATGCAGATGACAAACATGAGAGGGAAGGAAATCTGGCAGGCCTTCTCAAGAGGAAGTAACTGTCCAACAGTACTGATCTCTGCCAGCATAATAGCATTATGCATTTAAATAACACATTTTGATGAGTTGTGTCACTTTCAATCCACTGTTCAACCCTGCAAGGTAGGCCCATGTTTCAAATGGTTGGTTAACAGTGAAAGGATAATCAGATGGCGGAGGCCAGCTAGTGCTTGTGCAACTGAGGACAGGGCCCATTCCAGCTCAGGGGGACTGAACAAAGCTTGCCCATCACCTCTCTGTTTTTTATTTCTTTTGTGGTGGTTCAAAGCAGGTGCCTCTGATCTGGGGAAACGGTTTTGATTCCTTACTCCTCCACATGCAGCAAGCTAGGTGGCATTGAGCCCGTCACAGTTCTCTCAGAGCTCTCTCAGTCTTACCCACCTCACAGGGTGCCTTGTTGTGGGGAGAGGAAGGGAAGCCGATTGTAAGCCACTTTGAGACCTGAGACTTGATGGGTAACCTTCAACGAGTGACAGATCTCCCAGAGCTCTCTCAGCCTCACCTACCTAGCAGAGGAAGGCAATTATAAACCACTTCAAGACTCCTTTGGTAGTGAAAAGCAGGATCCAAAAAAACAGTTGCTCTTCTACTTTGATTTTGGGCTCCTTTAATTCTACTTTAATGGCTTCCTTTTCTAAAATGGTCCCAAATTTTATTCCCTCTTTTATTTTTATTTTATTCCATTCCTCCTTGATTTTAATCCTTTCCTCCTTGATTCTCCTTTGTCTGGGATACCTTTTAAAATGAAGTCTGCAATTTGCTCCACCTTTCATTTCCTTCTGTTTGTTTTTAAGTTTCTTTTCCTTGCTGCGTTCTATTGAAAGTCAGTTTGTGACACATGGAGCACGGCCGTAAGGGCATGGCACGTACTAAATCATTGGTAGAGGACCTCATTCTGGGTCACGGTTTCGTATGTAGCAGCACAGCTTCCTTTTTAAGTGTCTGATAAAGCACTGCAGAAAATTTTGATGCAGATATTAATGGATCGTATAGAACAGAGAGCGAGTGTATTATTGATGGCTGGCTCATGACTCTTTTACCTATGTAAAAGATTGTGCTCCAGAGAACTGGTAAAACACCGCACAAAAGGAATGATATAACTATGTACAGTCACATCAAGACTGGTTTGTTTGTTTTTTTAAGTGGAATGTTTTATTGGCGTGTAGGTATGCATAGTTAATACAGATCAGAAAGAAATTTCAAATGGAGAGCAACCAATGGCGTGCAAAAACTGTCCTATCCCAAATTCAGAAATAAAAGCCCAGCCCTTCCCAAAGGTGGTGCTTCCACTTTGGAAACAAGAAATATAATTCATCTTTACATGAAATAGGAAGGATTTCCAAAGAGTCTTTAGTTTGAAGCACCAAGTTCCTCCACACACACCGCACCCCCACAATAGATTAAAGAGAGAGCCAGTTTGGTGTAGAAGTTAGGAGTGTGGACTTCTAATCTTGCATGCCAGGTTCGATTCTGCACTCCCCCACATGCAGCCAGCTGGGTGACCTTGGGCTCGCCACGGCACTGATAAAACTGTTCTGACCGAGCAGTGATATCAGGGCTCTCTCAGCCTCACCCACCTCACAGGGTGTCTGTTGTGGGGAGAGGACAGGGAAGGCGACTGTGAGCTGCCTTGAGGCTCTTTCAGGTAGAGAAAAGTGGCCCATAAGAACCAACTCTTCTTCTTCTTCTTCTAAAGCACTGCTTGGAGGGTTTTAATAGACTAGACAGAGGGTGTCTATGTATGCTGGTTGCCATTTTGATCCTAGAGTGTGAACTGCCCTGAAATTAATATATATATAAATATATTTCAAAAAATAAATTTGGGGTTGCATGATACTGGTGGAAGAATGACTCAGTTTCCTGGTACCTTCATGGGAACAGAGGGCAAACCATGATTGTTCTCAACCACTCATGATCTTGCATGAGGAAAGGAAGATCGAAACATCTTATCCTGAATCTTTTAAGCTTAAGGAATCGGCTATTTTAAAAATGTTACTAATTGAGGCTTTGCAAGAAAGCCCGATAGCAGGGCACTGGTTTTTGCAGGCGACTTCAGAAAGATCTTCCAGCCAGCCATCTTTCAATTCATTTTGGTCTTGTCTGTCTGTCCACCTGTGGAAGCGCTCAAGATTTCTTGGTGTCCTTAATGTCCTCAACCAACCCTTTCCCTCCTGCTCCTCCGCTGGGCCTGAACAGTCATCTTCCAAATTCCCATCTCACCATTCAAAAAGAAGGAAGGAAGCTCTCTGCAGGATCAGCTCCGGGTCACCTGGACTGTCCAGAACAAGTCGGGCATCCCAGCAGACCCCACCAAACAGCTGATCCTATGGAGACTGAGCTCTTCACAGGACTGGCTTGGGGTCTGCAAGGGGAGCCAACCCAGGATCAGGCCAGGGAGCAGGAACTTACAGCTTACTGCCACCCAGGCTGTGGCTGACTCCCTTTGCAGCTCAGTTTAAGCCGAGCTGCAGGTGGGGCCTGCCTGGGATTGGCAGCTATTTCAGCATACAAGTTTCTTTCCCTCCCTTTGGAAACAGGGAGAAGGGGGCCCTTACGATGAAACGGCTTGCAGGCATTTTAGGCTGATAGCAGGGCATTGGAGATCATGTGATGTCAGCCTAAAATGGCTGCTAGCCAAACCGTGAACCAGACAAAAATCCATGAAAGGTTCTCCCTCAACCTCGGTTCAGGGGGCATGAATCAGGGCAATTTCTTGGGGAAACTTGGCTCACTCCCGTCCCAATTGCCAGCTATGAAAATCGCTGGCTATTGTTGAACTGGATGCGCTATTTCAATAATTATGAAGCATGCTAAATGTGGCCTCATGTACTTTGTCAGCAACAGAACCTCCTTTTAAATTTATGTATGTGGTAGCGTCATGACATCATCAGATTGGGGAGAAAGAAAACACACTGGGAGCTATTGGGGAAGAGAAGGAAGGGGGACAATAAAGAAACAAAGGCTGTCCACCAAAAAGAAGGAAGGAAAGAGAAAGCAAGGAAGGAAGGAAGGAAGGAAGGAAGGAAGGAAGGAAGGAAGGAAGGAAGGAAGGAAGGAAGGAAGGAGAAGGAAGGAAGGAAGGAAGGAAGGAAGGAAGGAAGGAAGGAAGGAAGGAAGGAAGGAAGGAAGGAAGGAAGGAATCCACAGTTTGTTTTGGCTTTATGCGGAAAAAAAAAAGTCAACATGCCAATAAGAAGTTAGCTGGCGATGCATTTCTGAACCTCAAGTTCCTGGCATCTTTCAGCCTCCCACCTGTACTAATCACAGTTAACACATTTAGTAATCAGCAAATTATTTAGTATTATTTTGTCAGCAGCACATTTTGTCATGCAGTCAGTAAATGTGGACTGCTGATAAGATCATTTCTTTCAGGTGTTTTCCTCCATCCTGCCCTCGCCCTCGAGTATCCGGTCAGCCAGGTGACCGTTTGATTCAGAGTCAAATTGACTCCAGTTCTGTGGTTTCAGCTACCGTCCACTTTCAGTCCTCTGGCCGATGATGGTTTGGCCGCCTCCGTTGCAAACAGCCCTCTTATCGTCTTCGGCCGAGAGTCTGATAACTCCTCCTCCTTTCTGCTCTCCACGTTCAGAGTCACACCTTCCTGACGAGCCGTTTACACAAATGAAATCTGATCACTGGGCGGTTTGCAAGAACTGGGAAGGGGTCTTGGTCACAGGATGTAAAAACTAGGGTCGAAGCACCCAGCCCTAGTCAAAACCCGTTGCTGCAGGTTGCTACCTAGGAACTGTACTTGGGAGGCAAAGACATTCAATAGTATCTCCTCCGTTCCTGAGAAGGTTAATTGTCAGGCCATCATGGAAACTACTGAACCGCAGCCACTGATATGAAGCCATAAAACAGTTGAGCATGGCTTTTTGGCAAAAGGCTATTTAGTAGTTTCTTCTTCTAAAGTCCTGTCTGTGTTTTAATCTCTCCCCTGTTGCAGGTTCTTAAGCCCTGGCCTAGGGTTGCCAAACTCCAAATGTGAGCTGGAGATCTCCTGGAATCACAGCTAGTTGGCCTCCCAGTTGCAGAGATGAGGGCTGATTCTGCACTTAATTTGTTTATTCCGTTATGGATCCTACTGAATTCAGATCAATTTGAACTCAGGCCTTCCTCTACCTCCCCCCCCCCCAATTGAAACAGAAAAGTGTTCTGCACGTGATTAGGGAAGCACAGAAGGGGGGGAGCCAAGTGCAACAGGAACCTCTTTCTTTCGTTTCTTGAATGGGGTGGAGAGAGGATTGGTGACAGCAGAGGAGGGGGAATAAATGCAAGAGGCTAATCTCTGCCGAGGGAAGTTAGGGCTTCTGGAGCTTCTGCTGAGAGAAGTTAGGGCTTTCTCTTTAAGGGAAGCCTTGCAACCTGGGAACGAGGAAGCCTTTGAACTGACGCCCTGGCCAATCAGGGCTTTTCTACAACGTTGGAGGCTCGGCAGCAAGTTAGTTCGGGACAAACAGAGAGCTGCACCTTTAGTCATGCCGATTTTCCAAATATCAAGGGTTATATCCATGCCAGGATATCACGGGGGAAAGGTTGGGTCACTCTGGATCAATCATGATTGTTGCTGATGAAAAATTTAAATTGCCCAAAATTAAAATGGAAATCGCATTCATTGTAGACAGCAGTGACTGATTCAACCAGGGATTGGAATAAAAGCACCGCGCAGATTCAGCCGAGTTTTCTTGGAGAAAATGGCTGCTGTGGGGGTTGACGTCTATGGCACTATCTGAATCCCCTCCCTGTCCCCAGGCTCCACCTCCCCCCCAAAATATATCCCCACTCAGAGCTGGCACCCCTATTGTGGCCACTGGCATGAGCTGAAGGCCATAAGCTGATGGGTTGTTGGCTTTCACCTGTTAGCAGGAGGGTTGCAATGTAAAGGTGGCAAGGCGACCCCCTGATGCAGCTTCAAATGAGTAGCCGTTTCGGTCTGAAGCAACAGAAGAAAGTGTGAGTCCAGCGGCACCTTTAAGACCAACAAAGTTGAATTCTGGTATAAGGGTTCAGACGCATGCATCTCTGTATCTGAAGAAGAACACATGCACCCAAAAACTTATCCCCAGAATTCAACTCTGTTGGTCTTAAAGGTGCCACTGGGCTCTGGTTTTGTTTTCCTGAAGAAGAGACAGAGGAAGCTCTGCTGGGTGGGAGAAGTTCCTTCTCTTTTCAGCTGTTTTTTTCTCTATTGTACCTTTTCTGCTTTTTTGTGTGCCGTTTTGGTCCCTTTGTGTCATACGCTGGACTTTTCTGCAATTGCGTTTCAGGACTCCCTTTCCTTTCGCTGGGAAAAACGAGACCCCTTCCTGAGCGCTGCCCAGCCTCAAATTTATGGGGTCATTCCCGCTAGGTGCTGAGTGCGTTGTGAGTGCATATTGACCTCTGACTCAGCACCTGTCCAGGCTGCTCCGTCCCCTTCAGGATGAGGCCATCCTGTGCGATTGCCGGAATGCCCCCGTGGAAGATGAGCCTCATAAGCCGCGGTGCTGGAATAGCGAAATTTACAGCTTTTGGCCGCGGCCGGTGTTTTCTCCCAGCGCTGTCAACACTCGGCCACACACCAGGAGCGCAAAGCGGGGAGCCGACGCTTTAATGAGCAATATGCTAAGGTTGATTTTTGCAAGAGCATGATTTCAACTGTCGGTTATGCAAAATGACCTTCGCTCAAAGCTCTTGCCGAGCCGGTTCGCTGGAAGTTTCCTCATTGAATTGTCTTGAACAGGCCGTGGCTCCCAGCCTCCTGAAATCATGGCGCATCCCATCAGTCTGGAGAAGAGAACTCCGGCAAAAGCTGCCGTTGGAGTCTGGTTGGTGAAAGAGAGGAACTCCCATTGTGTGATAGTCAAACTGCGGCCCTCTATATGTCCATGGACTACAATTCCCATGAGCCCCTGCCAGCAGCTCATAGGAATTGTAGTCCATGGACATCTGGAGGGCCACAGTTTGACTACCACTGGCTAGTGCAGGGGTAGTCAAACTGCGGCCCTCCAGATGTACATGGACTACAATTCCCAGGAGCCCCCTGCCAGCGAATGCTGGCAGGGGGCTCATGGGAATTGTAGTCCATGGACATCTGGAGGGCCGCAGTTTGACTACCACTGGCTAGTGTCTGGGAGAGCTGGATTCAAATCACTGCTCATGTCATAGAAGCTCGTTGGGTGGCCTTGGGCCACTCACACGCTGCCTCAGACCAACCTACCTCGCAGGGTTGCTGAGAGGGTGAAACAGAGGAGAACAACGTGAACCACTTTGGGGGCCCATTAAGGAAAATGGCAGGGGGCAGTGGTTAAGAGCGGCAGCTTCTAATCTGGCAAGCCGGATTTGATTCCCTGCTCCTCCACTTGCAGCCAGCTGGGTGAACTTGGGTTGGTCATAGCACTGAAAGAGCTGTTCAGACCGCGCAGTAATCTCAGGGCTAACTCATCCTCTTCCACCTCACAGGGTGTCTTTTGTGGGGAGAGGAAAAGGAAGGTGATTGTAAGCCGTTTTGAGACTCCTTTGGGTAGAGGAAAGCAGCATATAAGAACCAACTCTTCTTCTTCTTCGGGAATATCAGGGCTCTCTCAGCCTCACCTCCCTCACAGGGTGTCTGTTGTGGGGAGAGGAAAGGGAAAGAGACTGTAAGCTGCTTTGAGACTCCTTTGGTTGGAGAAAAGTGGCATATAAGAACTAACTCTTCTTCAGAAATCTTAGGGCTCTCTCAGCCTCACCCACCTCACAGGGTGTCTGTTGTGGGGAGTGGAAAGGGAAGGCAACTGTATGAGACTCCTGGTAGAGAAAAGCAGCATATAAGAACTAATTCTGCTTCTTCTACAAATGTGTTACATTTGTACAAATTATTATAAATGTAATTCTAGGATAAACGCATTGATATCAGTGGCCAGAAGGCCTGGTCGAAATGATATTCTAACCCCCTGGAGTTTTTTGTTTCCACATGCTATTCTTGTTCCTTTGCCTAAGATCACCCTGTCTCTCTGCCATATGGGCACATTGCTAGCTCAGGAATCTTCCTTAAGACTTCCCTGACTTGCGATAGATTCATTTGGGAAGCCGTGTCGGTCTGAAGCAACAGAAAGAAATCCTGGTCCAGGGACACCTCTCAGACCATGTTTAATTGTGTGCATCAGCTTTTATTGTGTGCATGCAGGTGAAAGCTTGTCCTCAGAATTAAATGTGGTCTTAAAGGTGCCCCTGGACTCAGATTTAGTTCCCCAGTGCTTTGAGGTGAACTTTTTTTGGGGGGAGGGGGGGGAGTCTTAAAAAAAAAATCCACCTAGGAATTGCATTCCGATTCCAAATTGTCTGCAGACTGTGCATGGGGTTCTCCTTCAAAGTCTTGCTATAACTTTGTCGAGAAAGAATAATTCACAGAAAATGATTTCTTTGGAAATTTTTTAACAGATGCTAAATAGCCATTTGACCATTTAGAGAGGCTGATTCTGTGAAGGCAAAGGGGTGGCAGGTAGCCGTGGATGAATGATAGGGATGTGAGTGTCCTGCATAGTGCAGGGGGTTGGACTAGATGACCCATGAGGTCCCTTCCAACTCTATGATTCTATAGTTCTATGATTCTATGATACCGCTGGAGGGGATGGGGAACAAATCGTGATTAGAACATTTTTTCCACAGGTCTTCCTTCCCACATTGTGCATATTGTTGGATGCAGCAAGGGGTTGCTCCTCACAGATCTGCCTCGAGTCTCTGTGAGAATTAGTGTGCTGTAATGGTTAGAAAGTCAGGCTAGGGTCTGGTTGAGCCAGGTTCAAATCCCCGCTGTACCATGGAAGCTTGCCGGGTCACCGCAGGCCAGTCACATACTCTCAACCTGACCTATCCTGCAGGGTTGATGTCAGGATAAAATGGAGGGGAGGAGTAGAGAGGTCCCCGTTGGGAGAAAGAGCGGAGTAAATAGTGCGAACAGTGAGTTATGAAGCTAGTAATGAAATACATCTGTCTGTCTGTCTGTCTGTCTGTCTGTCTGTCTGTCTGTCTGTCTGTCTATCTATCTATCTATCTATCTATCTATCTATCTATCTATCTAATAAAACATCAACCTTAAAACCATTTAAAACGGTGGTCCCCAACCACCAGGCTGCAGCCCGGTGCTGGACCTCAACCTCCACAGGGCCACGCCCGTACTGCGCATGCACGTTTGCAGCCATGCATGACGCAAATATGCATGCGCACATGCGCGGGAGTGCCACACATGTGCAGCATGCGAGGCCGGGTGATCGCCCTCCCTGCTGCCGCCGGTCCACAGCCTGAAAAAGGTTGTGGACCACTGTTTTAAAACATCTTAACATTATCAGAGTAAAACAATAAGCCCAGTAAAACCTATTAAAGTCAAGATGGCGGTAAAAATCCCTTTGCTGCACCTGTAGCCAGTATAGGCTGGAAAACTGGGAATAAAAGGAATAATAGAAACAAACGGGTAGAAATGAGCAGTGGGTCTTGGCCGGTCTAATACCGGGGAGATTCCAGGGGAGGGGAGATTTATTCCCCGATACTCATTGAATAAATAATTTTATGTATGTATTACCTCGAGGCCTCAGGTGAGGATCACCCTTGCATTGCACCATGTGTGTGTAGACTCAGCATGTCCTGGTCCTTTTGGGGGTCATTGAGGTTCCTGCGATGAGCATACCTCATGTGTGTACCTGTGTGCTTCCTTCTCATCCCCACCACCGCATAGAGTAGTAAATGAGTATCTTCTAAGCCTCCAAATGTATCTTTGCATGGGACCTGCTGTGCTTGTAGACCTGCCGAGGACCTGATCGTCATCCTGCAGTCACAATAGGCCAACACGGGGCCGGAGCAGTTCATAGTGAAACTGAGCAATAGCCTGCACCGACAGGCAGGAATCTCTTGTCCTTCTCACTTGCATATATTTTGGCGTTCTTTTTTTTTTTTTTTTTGGGGGGGGGGGTCCCAGTTCAGTTTTAGCTCTCTTGTACCTTAGAGCTTTGTCATTTGTACAATATGTGTTGTCAGGAGATTTGGAGAGAGAATATGGAGACAGACAGTAGTGGGCTGCAATGCCATACAATCCGTCAGCTTGGTGTAGTGGTTAGGAGTGCAGACTTCTAATCTGGCGAGCCGGGTTCGATTCTGCACTCCCCCACATGCAGCCAGCTGGGTGACCTTGGGCTCACCACAGCACTGATAAAACTGTTCTGACGAAGCAGGAATTTCAAGGCTCTCTCAGCCTCTCCTACCTCACAGGGTGTCTGTTGTGGGGAGAGGAAAGGGAAGGGAAATGGAAGCCACTTTGAGACTCCTTTGGGTAGAGAAAAGCGACATATAAGAACCAACTCTTCTTCCTCCTCCTCCTCCTCCTCCTCCTCCTCCTCCTCCTCCTCCTCCTCCTCCTCCTCCTCCTCTTCTTCTTCTTCTTCTTCTCCAAAGCATTCCTTTTGTCCCAAGGATGGATCCTATGTCGTCTCTCCAGTCTGCAGATGAGCTGCCATTCCTGGGTAGGCTTGTGTGCTTTGGCTGCTTTGGCGGCCGTTCAAGCCCATGGTGTGTGTCTGTGTGTGGGGATGTGTGGGGATGTGTGGCACTAGTGCGCAAGTTGGCGCAAGCAGGCACAGAGCCACTGGCACTGCCCCCCCCCCAAAGCAGCCAAAGCGCATAAGCGTATCCCCAGATCCCCCTCCCCTCGTAGGCTGGCCTCCCTAGTACAGTGTGAAAACGTGAGGAGTGCTACACAACACCACCTCTCCCTCCCTCACTTTCTGCAGCCAAGTACGTTCTACAGTAACTAATGAAAATGTTTCTCGGCAAAACAATGTTTAGGCGCAAGCACACCGTTGAGCCTGGCAAAGGTTATCTCCTCGTGTCGTTCTGCTGCCCAGAGCCTTCCCAGCCGCCATGCCGTCCGCAAACAGATACATGCTGGCTCGGCTGGCATGCCTGTCTGTGGTGACTTTGATTTATTTGCTTTGTAAATTGGGACTGGAGCAAGAACGGGACTTTGCATTAATTGTTTTAACAGAGTTCCTCTTTGCCACATCCCCCTCACTTGTCTCTGGGGGGGGTTGATTGTTTGAAAACAAATTGGAATTGCTATGATGAGGACAGCCTGCGTCCATTCAGCCTCCTGGCTCCTGTTCTTGAGCATGGTAGCCCCCTTTTGATCGGAAGATGGGCCGATGTAGAATTAATCCCATGTAAACGCTTCTGCCCTCATGATTCTGTTAACAGGATGTTGTGAATGCAACAGGATTTGCAGAACCCTCCTGGGATGTCTTCAAAACGGTTTCAGCTTCCCTTGGTATCCTCTTAGTATAAGGGAAGCGCCAAATCTCTCTGGATTGAGAGATCTTATTTGCAAGATTCCCCTATCTGAAATTCAGATTCTGAATCCTTCAGACAAATATCCAAATGTCCTCCAAATGTTGCCACTAGGAAACCTTTCAGGCACACTCTGCACGCAAGCAGGACGTGCCCACCCTTTGGATGTCATGTGCAAATAATAGCAACTCTAAACTTCATGGTAGTTCCAAAAATGCATTGGTGTTTGGAGAGAGGTACTCTGTCTTGTTCAGCTGATCGAGACCTTGACCTGGATGGGCCCAGGTAAACCAGTCTCATCAGATCTCGGAACCTAAACAGGGTCGGCCCAAGTCTGGAGGCAGGCCACAGCAATCCACTTCGGAACATCTCTTACATTAAAGACCCCACTAGGTTGTCATAGATTGGCTGCATCAGACCTTCGATCACATTTATCGATAGACAATGTAGACTGGATAGGTAACTGGGCAGGACCAAGGCATAGCCAATGGGGGGGGGGGGGCGGCGGAGGAACTCAAATATATGAAGTGTTTGTTGACCGAAGGATATGACACTCACAAACCTGTTAACTTCATCATGATTCATAGAGCACACAGTGAAGGGATGGCCCCTTCTCTCTCTTTCCTCAGCACAGATGTTCCTTCCGTGCATTGCAGTGTGCTGCAGCGGTAGGAAAGGCCAACTCTATATTAGGGATTAATACAGTGGTTCTCAACCTTCCTAATGCCGTGACCCTTTAGTACAGTTCCTCATGTTGTGGTGACCCCCCCAACCATAAAACTATGCAAGTGTCCTTTCACAGCAATTAATCCGAAACTGACCAATGGCGTGAAGATCCATTGTTCGCGATTGTATATAAATTGTTTTTGTTTTTGTTTTGGTTTTCTCAGTTCAGTTCTGCCTCTTGTCCGCCAAGGTGTCCTGGCAGGAGACTGTGCTGCGATGGAGATACTGCTGGAGCAGCCGGCGGCTGAGCATGGGCACCTGCAGGAGGAACGGCAACAGTAGCAGCGCCCCCCCCCTCAGCCAAGCTGTTCACCCTGCTACAAGCCCTGTGCCTGTGAAAGGGTCGTTCAACCCCCAAAGGCTCCCGACCCCCAGGTTGAGAACCACTGGATGAATAGGAAGGGTAGGGAGAAGAAAATGGCAGCTATTGTAAGGCCCCTGTTTAGATCTGTGGTGTGGCCTTATTTCTGGTCTCCAGCTCTCCAAAAGGACATTGTAGAACTGAAAAACGTACAGAGGAAGGGAGCCAAGATGATATAAGGGGGCTGGAGCATGTTCCCTAGAAGGAAAGGCCTCCCTGACTGGGTGGGTTCTCCTTCCACATCTCCCCTTTATGGGGAATCAACAAGCAAAGCTTCTGCAGGGATCTAATGTTAGCTTTAACTATTTTAATGTATGCATGTGTTCATGACAGGCTCAAGAGGGGCGTCCCATAAATCTAAACAATAAAATAAAATAAATAATAAGAGTCTGAGACTTTTCAGTCCAGGAAAGAGACAACAAAAGAAGGACATCATAAAGATTTAGTGCAGTGGTTTGGTGTAGTGGTTAGGAGTGTGGACTTCTAATCTGGCATGCCAGGTTCGATTCTGCGTTCCCCCACATGCAACCAGCTGGGTGACCTTGGGCTCGCCATGGCACTGATAAAACTGTTCAGACCGGCCAGTGATATCAGGGCTCTCTCAGCCTCACCCACCCCACAGGGTGTCTGTTGTGGGGAGAGGAAAGGGAAGGCGACTGTAAGTCACTTTGAGCCTCCTTCAGGTAGGGAAAAGTGGCATATAAGAACCAACTCTTCTTCTTTATAAAATTAGGCATGGGGTGAAGAGAGTTGAGAAAGAGAACCTTTTCTCCCTCTCCCAAAATACTGGAACTTGAGGGCATCAATTGACACTGATGGGCAGTAGATTCAGGACGGACAAAAATACTGCTTTGCGCAGAGAGTGGTTAAAATGAGGAATTTGCTGCCAGACGATGTAGTGATGGCAACAGGAATGGAACACTTTAAAGGGAGATTCATGGAGGAGATGTCCATCAATGGCTACCAGCTGAGATGGCTGAGGGGAACCTCCACATTCAAAGGCACTAATCCTCTGAATCCTCAGGCGACCTCAGGGGAATGCCCCAGTTTCTATGCCAGCCTTTTTCAACCAAGGTTTTGTGAATGGAAGGGAGTTCATTAATTTTATATATATATTATTATTAAGATTTGTTAAACATTTATTGGGTGATCAAGACCATAGATGGTCATGTTGACTTGCCCTCCCAGTGGCCAGTGAGGGTGGGGAGGGGGTCCCAGGTGGGCATGTACACAACTATGCTTCCCAACCATATTTTGCATGATTGCACCACTTCTGTGATTTCTTAAAACCTGAAGAATGTTTCAGGGGTTTCTCGAGGGTAAAAAAGTTGAGAAACGCTGCTCTATGCCCTTTTGTTGGCCAGAAGAGTTGGTTGATCATTGTGTGTGACAGGATGCTGGACTGTAGATGGACCACTGGTCTAACCCAGCAGAGCTTTTCTTATGTTCTTATGAAGGCCTCGCCCTCTCTGCTGTGTTGTTGGTGCTCCAAAGGAACCGATTGGCCACTGGAGGAAACAGAATGCTGGACTAGATGGACCACTGGTCTAATCTAACACGGCTCTTCTTATGTCCTTCTCAGGGGAGGGCCTTGGCCTCTTTGCCCTGTTGTTCTCCCTCCAGAACTGGTTGGCTACTGTGAGAGACTGGATGCTGGACTAGATAGACCACTGGTCTGATCCAGCAGGATTCTTCTGAAGTTCTTATTAAGGTCTCAGCCTCTTTCCCCTGTTTTTGGTGCTCCAGAGAAACTGGTTTGGGACTGTGTGATTCAGGATGCTGGACTAGATGGGCCATTGGTCTGATTCGGCAGGACTCTTCTGGTGTTCTTATTTTCATCCATGTGTGTTCCTTGACTTTGGGCCAGAAAGTATTGTTGGGGTCAAAGAAATGTGGTGCAGATTCAGGTTCTTTCCATTGCCAGTGTTCCGAACCCAACGCCTTGTGTGTTCACACTCCTTATATATGATGTGTAATATTCTATACGACATATATGAGTTAGGCAGGTGCAATCCTTCTGCCACGCTGCTTGCTGATTCTGCATGTTCTGCTGATGTAAATTTTCCGTATTGCTTTGATTTAAGAAAACAAAAAGATGGCACTTGTGCGCAGGCTTTATTTATTTAATTGGGTCAATTTACCCATTCCCTTTAGTTGATTGAGTTTGCGTGATTTGTTTCCTTATCTGCTCTTTTGCTAAAGGGCAGACTTAACCGAACGCGAGTCAGTTGTGTTTGGATCAGTCCTAATGCATCTGTACTGAGAACAGCCTTGGTGTGTCCCGGTGTTCCAGGTAGCGATCCGTGCCCTTGCCTGGGTGGTATTAAGCTACTCAAGTGTGTCATCTGCTGAGAATCTCTAGGCTACTTTCTCTTGCTGAGGATTTTATTTGGCTGCTGGCAAAGTCTTTGCATTGACTCCGCAGGGAGTTTTCCCAAGCCCTAAGTCATTAATAATTGCCGCGACAAATCTCCAAAAATATAATAAGTGCTTTATTTCCCCCCCCCCCTCATCTTGCAGATACGTGGATCGTAATTGGAACATATCGCATTGAGGAATGCGAGTGTATTAAATGCATTTGGTTTGACACAAACAAGTCCCTGGTCCTGAAATAAGATATCGGGTGCAAATTAACGATGCGTCCACATCTGATTAGGAATTAATCTGCTTTTTCTATAATTGCAGCCTGATCTAGATAAACGCATCCAGCGGCAGGGCAGCTTCAAAAGGCAACCTTGCATAATTCATTTATTTAAAACGGAAAATGCAGTCCTGTCATTAATAAGCGCATTGATTGGTGCACTTCACGTGGCATCGGAATGAGAAGTGACGCAGGGGGGGGCAAATTTTGATTGCAGGGGGTGGGGTCTAAAGAGAAACAATCGGTGTCCCCTTCCCACCCCCCACCCCGCTCCCACGCAGCCGAATTGGAGAAGTCGCTTCATTTCTCTAGTAATAAATTTCCATCTTCTGATTAGCTGTCTCGTTTTGCGAGCCTTGTAATTTGGTCGGGTCAATTAGCCGGCATTCTGCGTTGGGGTAGATGGGCATTGCAGATTTCTAATGAACTAGCGGAGGTGTTGGCGGGACGGCCCGCGCATGATAATTGAGGATGGGTTGTTAGCGTTGGCTTTACAAGGACCACGAAAGCCAGCCAACGGCACAAGAGAAAAACCAGGATGATAACCACTTCCGGTAGGTGTTTGTGGAAGTCCCGCCCTCCCCCAAAGATGCCCTCGATAATGTCAGATGCAGGAATTATTGTTATTGAGGTAGGAGGCCGTGGGCACGTGTAAAAATTAATTGAGACGCAGTCATGTTTTCTGGGGCTATTAATCATGTCTTGTCTTCCTTCTCCATCCGTTTTTGCCCCCTTGTCCCGTAGAAGATAGATGAAGAAAACGAAGCCAACTTGCTAGCAGTTCTCACAGAGACGCTGGACAATATCCCTGTGGATGAAGACGGCTTGCCTTCGTTCGACGCCCTGACCGATGGAGATGTGACCAGTGAAAATGATGCTAGTTCTTCACCCATGCCCAACAACACCCCGCCACCTCAGGAGGCAGAAGAGCCATCCCTCGTAAGAGCATATTTTGCTACTGTTTAACAGCAAATAGAGTTGTCACTGTGATGTCCTTTAGATCAGTGGTCCCCAACCCCCGGTTCGGGGACCAGTACCGGTCCGTGGATCAGTCGGTACCAGGCCGCAGCTCCTCCTCATCCTCCTCCCCGGCTGCTGCCTCGGGGGCTGCCCTGCCACTCTGCCGCTGGCTCACCTTTGGTGCTCTCCGGAGGCCGCCATGGCTGGGGCTCCCCCTCGGCATGGCACTGCACAGCTGCTGCTGGCAGTGCCCTCAATCGGGCAGTGGGAAGTCAGGGGCGCCAGCGGGAAAGCAAATGGAGCAGGGACTCAGGCGGCGGCAATGTCCCTCAGAAAAAGACTACCCCCCCCCCCCAGGCCTCAGTACAATTGTTGACCGGTCCCCAGTAATAAAAAGGTTGGGGACCACTGCTTTAGATTGAAATTCCAAAGAAAATGGAATCACTGTTAGAAGTTAAGGAGGGAACACCTAGGATAAATCTAACCAACAGCTCCTCAAGAGCCAGTGTAATGGTTAAAGAGGGGCAGACTGTCATCTGGGGAACTGGCTTTGATTCCCCACTCTGCCACATGCAGCCAGCTGGGTGATCTTAGAGCAGCTCTCATAGAGCTCTCTCAGTCCCACCTACCTCACCGGGTGTATGTTGTGGGGGGAGGAAGGGAAAGGTGTTTGTAAGCCCCTTTGGGACTTCTTTGGGTGGGGAAAAGTGGAGCATAATTGTGGCTCTCTAACCTTGTAAAGTTTGATTGGCTTCTAGTAAGTCTTACTAACTGCTATGTCCAGATAAGAAAAGGCAATGTTGTTAATGCATATTATCTGACCTGAGGATCTTTGTATCTTGTATGGTTGAGTGTATGTTTAGATTTCACTTGTAACAGTATGTAAAAATTCTTATTAATGAAGACTGGGTGAATTTGATGTTGTCTTGTATGCCATTAACATTTAGCTGACTGATATTGGTAAGTGGAGAGGGTCATCTAGGAATGAGAATCATAGAGTTGGAAGGGGCCATACAGGCCATCTTGTCCAACCCTCTGCTCAATGCAAGATCAGCCTAAAGTATCCCTATTAAATATCGGTCCAGCCTCTGCTTAAAGACCACCAGTGAGGGGAGCTAACCATCTCCTTAGACAGCCCTTTCCCGTTCAGGTAAATCAGGAAAGAGATGCAAGGATTGGATAAAGAACTGTAATTGGGTAGGTCAAACGTATTGTTAGGGTTTTGGCCCGCTTGCTATACCACAGGTATCTTTAAAGGCTGTAGAAAGAGCTTCCTAGTTTCTTTTCAAGTGTGTTGGTTCCTTTCCTGTTTCCTCATTCCCCGTTTCTGTATTGCCTGATGGTTTATTTGCACAAAACATGGAGGTTCTCGATAGCTGCCGTCTTGTGCAGACCTCCTGTCGTTGATGCCCATTAACCGTGCATAGGATGATGGAAAGCGCATGAGAATGCTGCATTGTTGTTGACCGCGCATGTGAAACATGTGGTTGCCTTGAGCAGACATAGCAGTGGCAATGTGGGACAGCCAGGGGTCTGAGAACAGATAGGTGAGCAGGGCAGGGCAGGAATTCCTATTCTCAAACATAGCTGTTGAGTCACCTCATCCCATTTTGTTTGTGCCCCTTGGGGCCATTTGCAGAAACATGACACTACAATAACAAGCGCTCAGGGCAGGAATTGCCATCCCTGAAAAAAAAAAGCACCGTCTTTAACAGCCCGTTCACATGGTATGCAGAAGTATTCACCCAGAATCATGAACAGAGATCTGCAGCCCACCATGACTGAGCGCTGAGTGGGCCTGGATGATACCAGGGATTCTGTTTCTCACATTTAGACACACGCAGGAAATGTTAGAAGGGCATAACAAATAGAAATTAAAAAGTGATATGTGTAAAGATCTACAAACTGTACAATCGTGGTGCTGATTCAGAGTTTAGTAGAGGGAGGCCACTGTAGCCCTCTATCCCCTGCTGGTGGCTGCGGGGATGGGACCTGGTGACCTTTTAGGGCAGTGGTAGTCAACGCTGGCAGGGGCTCATGGGAATTGTAGTCCATGGACATCTGGAAGACCACAGGTTGACTACCCCTGCTTTAGGGTTAACTTCCATGTGAAACACCAAAAGGGAAACCATATGAGCCTGTCCCCGTGCAGAAGCCACCCCAGAAGCAAGGACAGGGTGGAGAGGGGCTAGGAAACAGGGGGAAAAAAGATGAAGTTAAGTCAGTTGAGGGATCTTTGCTGGAAAAGGATTACAACAGTCGAGAAACAGATCCTGTTGGGGGAGGGTGGGGATTTGTGAGGTCTGAGAATCTGGATAGAAATGCCTCAATCCATCATTCGCATGTTCACGGGGCTAGTTGGGGGGGTTAGTGCTCTGGAATTTGAAATCTGAAAGTCACATGAGAAGGTGTGCCCTAAAGAGGGGGTACTGTGATAGTTCACTCCCCTTTTTAGAAGATCTCTTTGAAATTTTGAGCCATAATGGAAGTTCAGTGTCTTACAGCTCTCACTATCAAGATAGCTGGCAAGTCCCAAATGATGTTATCAGCCACTAAGAAGATTCATATTAATTTTTTTGCCCTGCAGAAAAACAAGTGGAGGAGGCTGGGGCCAAAATTGCGGAGTTGTCTTTCAGCACAATATTTCTATATGCTTTATGTGTCTCTCTGCTAGATGTTCATTCTGCGCCAGACAAATCTCGCTTTACGCCAGGTTAATCCCCCCACCCCAACCTCAACCAGAAGTAGGAAGCTTTGAGACAAAAAGGAAAATATTATCCCAACTTTCTGTTTATATGTGGCCCACATTAATGTGCTAGCTCAGGGGCCATCAGGTCCAGAATCTCAGAGGTCTTCCATCCAAAAACAAACCAGGATAGATCCTGCTTAGCTTCTGAGATCTGATGAGTTCAGACTTGCCTGGGCTATCTGGGTCAAAATTATTATCTTACAAAATGTCGGGCATAAAGATGCATAACTCTTTTGTCTGTTTTGTTCTTTCTGCCATTCCCCACCTCTCCCCAAATGCCTCCAACCCTCCCTTCTGCAGCTTAAGAAGCTCTTGCTGGCTCCAGCTAACACCCAGCTGAATTACGACGAATGCAGTGGCCTCAGCACACACAATCATGCCAGCACCAATCACAAGATCAGAGCCAGCCCTATGGCGGTTAAGGTATGGCACGGACCTGGGCAAGGGTCTCTGTAAAGGGAGTCTGCAAAAGATTTCTTCCTGCCTGCTTCAGACACGTTTTACAGTGTATTGATGGCCACAGGAAGATGCAAACTATCACACTGCTTTCACTTTTTTGCAAAGATGTGGTGTGAACAACAACAACAACAACAACAATAATAATAATATGTGTACATCACCCCTCCCCATATGGACTTGGGGTAGTTCACAGCACTTAAAATCACACGATAAAATATATTACAACAGGAAAACATCCAATTGGAATGCAATGCTAGAATACATTTCAAAAACTGCCTCCCTGCCCCAGACTGGAGATGGCGACAATTAGTAAGTGGAGAGAGAGAGCCAAGAGAGAGGAGACCGGAGGGAGACCCATAAGGCTTTGGAAAGCCCTGGTCTCCACCATGGGAAGAGGGCCATTTTACAGACCCCTTGGGAACTTTAATAGATCAAAATGAATTCATTTAATTATTGATGTTATTGGCCATGCGGCTTTCTCCCCAAGACTCAAGAAAGAGGACGTTTATAGGCTTGGCTCTCCAATCTCAAAGAGGTTGTTCACCTGCCCATCAAGGGAGGTGGAGACATCTTTTCTCCTTGCCCTTTGTATTCCGCAGCCCATAGCAGACTTGTCCATCCCCTCTTAGATAGGAAGTCCCACCAAACAGAAGTGGATTAGACCGACAAATTACTCATGGATGGGAAGCCTCAAGTTTCATTCCAGATAGCGAAAGTTGTGCCCACGCAATTCAAGCCCGCCAGACAGATATAAAATACTTGCAACCATTATAAGCACATGTCCTTTTAGTGCCTTATATTGACAATTTTAATTTTTCTATCACCTAAAAGTGTTCAAAGCTTTTTCATGCTTAATCCTTGCATTCTGTTCTGTGACTATAAATACACTGGACTTCAGTATAGGCTTCATTGCCTCTCTCCATTCACACACCTCTTCTTTGACACACACCTAAAGTAAGGGGCAAGTCTACACACAGTGGCACAGTTTGTGAGACTTCCTCCTCTCCCCCTGTTTTGGCAGAGAAGAATCTCACAGAATGGGGCATCATGGACACAGGCCTCCACATGAAGCATCCATGTTATATTATTATTATTATTATTATTATTATTATTATTTGACTTTTAGCCCGCCACTCCCGGAAGGCTCATGGCGGGTTGCATTCAATAAAAATCCCAATAAAATACTCCTAAAAATACAATATCCTGACAAAGACCAACATCCAAGACATATGCGGCGATATAACACAACTAAAATACCCCCCTAAACACCAACTCTGGGGGTGGCATGGTGCTTAAAGGTGGGGCCTGTCTTTTCCTCCATCCAGGTGAATTGGAGGACCAAACCCATGCTGTACTTGCACTGCCACATTTGGACTATAACCCCCCCCCTCCCCCCGTGTTGATCGAGTCTCCTTAGTTGGAAGTTTTTAGGAGGAGACGGGATGAGCACTTGTCTGGAGTGTATGATTTTTATGTCCCAGAGAAAGTGGGGGACTGGACAGGATGGCCCTCTGTGGTTTCTTCCAGCTCAGTGTGATTCGGAAAGATTTGTTCAGAACGCCCATAAAGTACCTGGGGAAATATGCAAAACACAACAGGAGCATTTTGGGCTCCCTTTGTTCTGATGCCTCTGTCCTCTCTTCTTCCCCTTGTCTCCTGGCTGAATTAGGCAGTGTAGTTGCCGAGCAGTAGATGGTGCCGTTAAAATATTGCTGATGTATTGACGTGGGACTCCAGGCTGCCGCCTCACTAGCAGCCTAACCTAGAAAAAGAAGCTCGGTGGAAAGGGCTATATCAACCATTAATTGGCTGGGATACCGACAGCGGTGCAATTCCGTTCGCCGACTGTATTAAACAATGTTTGTCTTGCCATCGACTGTAACTGAAAACAGAGCGTTTAGGGGTACTTAAGAGAGTTGTGAATGGTGGGCTTGAGCAATCAGCAGCAAATTAAGGCTTAAACCAGCAGCTCTCCCCCCCCACCCCACCTTCCATTCACAGCTGAAACACTGTAGGGTCTTGTTAGTTATATGTTGTGCCGAGTAGGAACACCGAGACGTAAGAGAAACGAAATTTTAAAAGCCCCATAAACGTCATTTAGGAATTTTAAATGTAATTAATTTTCCTTTCCGTGTTCTGCAAACAGTTATCCGCAGCTCGCAGCTCTAGTACACTTAGACCAAACGCTTTGCTGAAAATCTCATCTCTTGCAAAAACCTTTCTCCATTCCGTTAAGGTTCAGTTCACTAATTTCAGCTTTCTTTTTTTTTTCCTTTTCTTTTCTTTTCCTTTTTTTCATTGTTTCTTCAGACTGAGAATTCATGGAGCAATAAAGCGAAGAGCATTTGTCAACCGCAAAAGCCACAGAGACGTCCTTGCTCAGAGCTGCTCAAGTATCTGACTACAAACGATGACCCTCCGCAGACCAAACCCACAGAGAACAAGAACAGCAACAGGGACAGATGCACCGCTAAAAAGAAGGCCCTTTTGCAGTCTCAGACGCACCACTTGCAAGGTAGGCTTGAGCCCCAAAGGAAGGGGTTTTGTGGCTGCTTGGCTCAGGGTGGACACGGTGGTTGAAGGGAAGTGGGGGGAAGCAGGGGTGGTCTGGAATGTCTCCGAATCGCTCAGACCGTGAATAATCTGGCCGGGAAGCTTTTGTAACAGTCAGTAAGGATAACATCACCTACTGATGGGGGTTCATGATGCTGTCTTATCCTGAGTTGGGCAACTGGTCTGTCTAGCTCTTTAGTGTCCACTCTGGTTGTGGGTCTCCTCAGCCACAGGCCTGACTCTTTCCTGTCTCTGCTGCTTGAGCTTTTAAGGTATTGAACCTGGGACCTTTGGCAAGCTAAGTATGGATACTTCTATTTGTCTTTGGACCTTCCTCTTTGGAGGATCCTTTGATGGCGTGGTTGACTCTCTGTTCGGTCCCCCTCTAGCCAGAACTGAGTGTGGGTACGAGTGAATCCCCAAACCTTGGCCTGGGAGGCCAAGCCCAGAAACCGGGAGGCCACTAGAGTACCAGGCCATTCCTTTTGTCTTCAAATCCCTCAGAATTAAGAAGTTATGAGAGGAGGCTGCCCAAATAGCAGGAAATCCTGTGCCCTTACTGAGCCTCTTCTGTAGTATTCTAGGTAACACTGTGTGTGAACAAGACCCTGGGGTGGATTGTAAGCTAAACATGAGCAGGCAGTGTGATGCAGCAGTAAAAAAGGCGAATGCCATTTTGGGCTGTATTAACAGGGACATCACATCAAAATCACAAGATGTCATAGTCCCATTGTATACAGCACTGGTCAGACCACACCTGGAGTACTGTGTGCAGTTTTGGAGGCCTCACTTCAAGAAGGACGTAGATAAAATTGAAAGGGTACAGAGGAGAGCGACGAGGATGATCTGGGGCCAAGGGACCAAGCCCTATGAAGATAGGTTGAGGGACTTGGGAATGTTCAGCCTGGAGAAAAGGAGGTTGAGAGGGGACATGATAGCCCTCTTTAAGTATTTGAAAGGTTGTCACTTGGAGGAGGGCAGGATGCTGTTTCCGTTGACTGCAGAGGAGAGGACACGCAGTAATGGGTTTAAACTACAAGTACAACAATATAGGCTAGATATCAGGAAAAAAAATTTCACAGTCAAGAGTAGTTCAGCAGTGGAATAGGCTGCCTAAGGAGGTGGTGAGCTCCCCCTCACTGGCAGTCTTCAAGCAAAGGTTGGATACACACTTTTCTTGGATGCTTTAGGATGCTTAGGGCTAATCCTGCATTAAGCAGGGGGTTGGACTAGATGGCCTGTATGGCCCCTTCCAACTCTATGATTCTATGATTCTATTTGAGAAGTTGCAAAGAGAGAAATGGCTGGCCTGTTCTGTCCTTGCTCCTTCCCCTTCAAAGGTCACAGCAGAGGCAGTGCTATGGGGAGCCAGAAGATCTTCTAAGACAAGCTTTCCAAAGCAAAGATTTGCAAGAAAGCCAGTGTGGAGTTGTGCTTAGAGCAGACTTTTTCAACCTTTTCACCATGGAGGAACCCCTGAAATAGTTTTATAGGTTTTGAGGAGCTACGGCCCCACCCCCTGCCATGCTGGACGAAAGTGTTTGAGGCAGGAGTAGGTGTCCAGGCTCCACCCCCTTTCCCAGGCAAGGTAACCATGCAAGAATACCACGCCTAAGTCAACGGAAGTCCCCAGTTACCTGCTTTCACGGAAAAGGCAGGAGTAGCTTGTGGCCAAGGCAGGATGTGGGGGGAAGGCCGGGGAGCCCCTGGGGAGCTCTCATGGAGCCCCAAGAAGCCCTGGTTGGGAATCCCTGGGCTAGAGTGTCTGACTGGAATCTGGGAGATCAGGGATTTAATCCCCGCTCTGTCATGGAAGCTCACTTTTGCTCTCTCTCAGCCTAAGCTCCTTCAAGAGAGATTGTTGTGAGAAGAAAACAAAGGAAGGGCAAATAATATTATAGACTTTTTTGCATCCTTGTTGTTTGCCACCATATAATGTATGAATCAGTTTTCTGAATGGATCAGAGATTAACTGAATGGAAAAGTGATGGTTATCCTGGGAAGGGGCTATGTACCACCCCACAGCTGTTCACCTACCACACCGCACCAGGATCAGAGTAAGAGCCCCAGTTGTGCTCCGCCAAGGCCCCACAAATCCTTACACTGAGGGTAACTGGGATCACCAGTGGGAAATTAAAACAGTTGAAGAGGCAGAACCTGGTCTTGGCTATAAACCCACCCGAGCCTTGATCATTCAATGGGTGAAGGGGGTAAACTGACTGACCCACGATGGCTGGCTTTGTACAAATGACCCAGAACAGAGATGATTCAGGAAGAAACCACTGAGACCAATGGTAACTCTTTTTTCCATGAGCTGTGGAATGGTAGATTTTGGACAGTAAATGTCCTGGGAAACCCTTCTCCCATAAATGCAGCATTCCATTGCCAGTGACATGCTAGAGCTAGCAATCCCAATTGGTATGTGCGAAAACACCTTGGTTCTGCAGACAAGGAAATTGAGCCAGTGCTCTGACATCTTCCCAGATCTTAATTCACACTTCACTTAAATTAACCTTTCTCTCACTCACTCTCAGCTTCCAACCTCCAACTCTGAATCCTCAAAACCTAACTGACTGATAAGCAGTCTTAAGAAATTTTCCTTGGGGTAATTCCAGTTGACTAAACATAAGAAGAACCCTGCTGAATCACCAGTGGCCCATCTAGTCCAGCATCCTGTCTTCCACAGTGGCTCGCCAGTTCCTCTGGAGGGCCAACAACAGGGCATAGAAGCCAAGGCCTTCATACGAACATAAGGGCCATGCCGGATCAGACCAGTGGACCATCTAGTCCAGCATCCTATCTCCCACAGTGGCTGGCCAGTTCTTCTGGAGGGCCAACAACAGGGCATTGAAACCAAGGCCTTCATAAGAACATAAAAGCCCTGTAGGATCAGACCAGTGGTCCATCTAGTTCAGCATCCTGTCTCACACAGTGGCCAACCAGTTCCTCTGGAGGGCCAGCATCAGGGCAGAGAGACAGAGGCCTTCCCCTGATTTTGCCTCCTGGCTCTGGGATTCAGAGGAGTTGTGTCTCTGAATGTGGAGGTTCCCCTCCAGCACCATGGCTAGTAGTCATTCAGAGAATAGTAGTAGCCATTTATGCCCTCCATTAATCTGTTTAACCCTCTTTTAAAGCTGTATAATCATGTGGCCATAACCACACCCTCTGTCAGACCCATTTAAGGGTGGCATTTTAGACCTTGCCCTGTCAAATCTGTGCTCTTTCCCTGGCCATTATATTGTGATCCATTTCTGTGCCTTGTCCATCACCCTACCCTGCCCAGGATAGTCCAATCTTGTCTTGATCTCAGAAGCTAAGCAGGATTGTCCCAGTTTATTATTTGGAATGCTGAAGTCACTAAGCAGAGGCAAGCAGCGCCAAACCACCTCTGAGTGTCTCTTGACTTGAAATTTCTGCTGGGTCATCAAACATCAGTTGCGACTTGACAGTATTTCCCCCCACCATCCATTATAGGGAGCATAAGCCCGGAGTAGGGGCTGCGGGGGCAGGGGGAAGTACAGGGTTAACTGGATTCCAGATGTAGAGAACTGGTGATTTACCACTAGGACATAATTACCGTTCTGGACAGGCTGGACAAGACAGTTCATTAGAAAGCTTATTTTCTTTTTTTTACCAAGGTAGGAATGAAGACATTGTTACCTTGCCACGTATTCCTTAAGAGACAATAAAAACAGCTCTCTTGCAGCTCCTGAATAGGCGATAAATGTGTCAGCCCTATTACGTCTTTTTTAAAAAATAAAAGAAAACCCACTAGCATTTTATACCTTTATTTTCTAAACTGTGTTGGGTGTAGGAGCCATTTGGACACCTTTTGCTCCCATAGAAAAGAGCGGAGGTTTCCTTACTAACTCGGTTTTGAACATATGATGCTGTTTTATCTTGGGTTCTGCCAATGTTCTCTCAGGATCAGTACTCAGAGACTAGGTGGGGCTTTTGCCCAGCAGGACTTCTGAATGGCTGTGCAGATGAAAAGGCATCTTGTTAAACAGAGCTTCTGTTTGCCTGAAATGTTGAAGAGCTACTATTAGAGTTATATATAATCTAGCTCCCTGACAATTCATAGTCAGCTCCACCTCCTGAAGTAGCCATTTTGTGATCGGCTCCACCTTCTGTTGCAGCCATTTTGTAATTGTGTCCTATGTCAGAATTCCAAAGGTACCCACAGGTTCAAAAAAGATTGGGCACCTCTGACCTAAAGTATAATTCGGTTCCGGAGCACTAACATAATTAAAATAATAATTTTTGAAGACCTTTCTTCTCCATCTCCACCCCCTTTTGGGAACCACAGTCCGTTGAGGGAAATGTTGAGTGAACAGACATGGGCTGAGGGAAGTCATTCTGTTACAAATTTGAAAACCTGTTTCTTCAGTAACAAAAAAAAATTCTTCTTTGGTGGAACAAATTACTATTCTAGGTGGGGCACTGTTCCTGCTGGCTATAGGCCTGTGAAGATGCCTCAGGCCTTTTCTAGATTACATGTTTAGGTTGCTGCAGCCATGCCAGGAATCACTTCAGCCTCTGTGGCTTGTATCTGTGTATCGCTCAGCCAAAAAAGGTCCCTAAACTGCCCCCTATATCGAGTCTTATCTTTAGAGCTGATTAATAAGTAAGGAGAGATAAGAAGGAAAAGTTCTTAATTATTGTTCTCCAATCTTAACCAAATCAATCATTCTGATTTTATTGATTGATTGATGACGGGTTTGCTTTTGGAGTCCAATGGAGGCCCTAGACATGCCGATGCTTAATTTTTCAGCCGTATTTCACACACTGCAGAAGGAACCTAAGTCAATAACGTGACCAACAGATTGCATTATGGATGGAAATGCCTTATTGCTCTTCTGAGACTGGGAGATGGATTCAGGATAGTTTTAATATAATATGTTCCACCTCTGGACGGGTCTATTGTGCAGAGCGAAAAAGTGTTTAGCATTAGTGTGAAAAATCATTTCAGAAGTAGTTCATGAATTCCGTTGCAAGTGATACGGGATGCTGAGGGACAAGATACTTAGGAACAAGTATGTGTGAATTGGCTTAAAGTACAAACGAGAGAAGCACATCTGAACACATGATGCTGAGTAAGACCATCCATTGATTTCTCAAGGTCTGCATTTTCTCATCTCCAATATCCCAGACAAGGAATCATTCATATTGCCAACTACCTAATTCTGTGAATGGTCCCATTCCCCCATGGCAGCCATTTTGTTATAGTACTCAGTGACTCTTCTAGAAGTTCCTACAGCCTCAACAAGATTGGAGACCCTGCTCTAAAGCAAGTCTCTTCTCACTTTTTTCTAAAAGTGAAAGATTTCTCTGTAAAATTGACTTTGTGTGAATGGGATCCTTGCTCGTCTCATAGAAGAGTGCATTTCCAAAGGTGATCCTGTGAAGCTCATTTTGGGGATCAGTAAGAGTAGGCAAAGAGCCTCTTGTGGCGCAGAGTGGTAAGGCAGCCGTCTGAAAGCTTTGCCCATGAGCCTGGGAGTTCAATCCCAGCAGCCGGCTCAAGGTCGACTCAGCCTTCCATCCTTCCGAGGTCGGTAAAATGAGTACCCAGCTTGCTGGGGGGTAAAACGGGGGTAAAACAGGGGTAAAACGGTAATGACTGGGGATGGCACTGCCATGAAAACGCTAGCGGGCGTCACCCCAAGGGTCAGACATGACTCGGTGCTTGCACAGGGGATACCTTTACCTTTACCTAAGAGTAGGCAGGTCTTTCTTAATATTGGCTTCCCCACCACAACACATCTTCCCATACACCTGCAGTGTTAAGGGTGTGCTAGTTCAGTGTTACCAGTCCATGGATCAGTCGGTACCAGGCTGCGGCTCCTCCTCGTCCTCCTCCCCGGCTGCTGCCTCGGGGGCTGCCCTGCCACTCTGCCGCCGGCTCACCTTTAGTGCTCTCCGGAGGCCGCCATGGCTGGGGCTCCCCCTTGGTGTGGCACTGCGCAGCTGCTGCTGGCAGCGCCCCCCAGCGGGCACCGGTGGGAAAGCAAGTGGAGCAGGGGCTCAGGCGGCGGCATCCCTCGGCAAAAGACTACCCCCCCTCGGGCCTCAGTAAAATTGTCAAGCCTTGACCGGTCCCCAGTGATAAAAAGGTTGGGGACCACTGTTCTAGTTCATATCAGTAAGGCTCAATAGGCCTAGCTTATATATGTCATATATGTTGAGCATGCGCCTTAAAATATGCACCAGAATGCTCAGCTGTGCTGAAGAGTTCTTTGATGCATGAGCAAGGATCACTCAGAGGTGAGAGTGGAAATGATTCTTTGAGGGAAGAGGGTTTGTGTGTTCTGTGCCATCAAATCGTTTCTGACTTATGGTGACCCTGTGAGTTGATAACTTCCACAACGTCCTATCATTAACAGCATTACTCAGTTCTTGCAGCATGAAGGCCGTGGCTCTTTTTATTGAGTCAATCCATCTCATGGTGGGCGCGTTGTTTTAAAGCCATTATTGCGGAGGGAGAATCCTATTGCCCTCGTCCTGTCTTGCAAAATGAGGCTTGAATCCTTCTGATACCAATGGACATTTCTCATAACCACAAAGTCATTCTTGATCGGAAGATGGTTCCTAAGGCCACGGCAAACCGCTGCTGAAATGATGGCACTCCCAAAAGATCTGAAGGAAATCTGTTCCAAGAAAACAAGTTGAACATTGCAAGGCCCCCAGTAACTCTTGGGGATCTGGCTCCTCATTTTGCAGTTTCCTCCAGAGAATCTGAGAATCTGCTCTTCCCTTGGAATCAGGGGATGGAGTCTAGGAGCTAAAGTGTGCTGCCTGGGGAACAGCCTTGCCAAGCCCCCAGTTGAGGTAGGGATCTCCTGCCCCAACTCCTGTTGCCCACTGTGGCTTTGAGCGGTGGTTGGAGAATCTTTTTTCAAGCGACACCAGCTGTGACATCACATCACTCCTGGTAAAATCAAAACAAACAGAAATGGCATATGGTAACTCAAGGATTCGCCAGCAGCCTTGTGAGAAAAGCACAGAATTTCCAGCATTTGACCATAGAATAACCCCTGAAGTAGGCTTCAGCCTTCAAGTAACTCGAGAAGTGAAGCCAGCTGGTCATGCCTCCCTGCCATTTTCCTAAGTCACATGTTTACTGCCTGCATGGCACCACTGATAAAATAAAATGCTTGTTAAATAAGAAGTTAGTTTCATTTTTGTGTGTGCAGTACCTTGCCTGAACAAAACAAGCAAACATGCGTGTCAGTTCTTATAAAGCCCACCATGCAAAGCTGCAGTTCTTCTCAGGGGAAATGATCTGTGTGATTTTGAGATCACTTGTAGCTTTGGGAGCTCTCCAGACACGACCAGGAGGTTGGCAACCCTAGCAGGACCTGAGAATATATTTCCCAAGGGTTGGAAATGGCTGCCAGGGCAAGGGGAAATTTGGGAAGAAAGGAATCCTTGTGCAGGCTGTGCACAATGGGCTGAGTGAGCCCTGATATTCCTGCTCAGTCAGAACAGCTTTATCAGTGCTGTGGCCAGCCCAAGGTCACTCAGCTGGTTGCATGTGGGGGAGCAGGGAATCAAACCTGGCTTGGCAAATTAGATGTCCACACTCCTGACCACTACACCAAGCTGGAGCCCAATGGAGATAAAAGTGAAACTAGGAGCCAATCCTCTAAAGTAGCGATCCCCAACCTGTGGGCGGCGGACCACATGTGGTCCTTCGACTAATTGGAGTTGGGCCCCGAAGGACACCTTCTCCCCCCCCTGGCCCTTTACTTCATCCCCCCCCCCCCAGCCCTTTACAACACACTTCATTGTTGTGGCGTGTCTGTATCTTATTTTGAAGGGATGTTTAAACATTACCATAGCAATCAGAGAGCGCTAGGGCAGTGGTTGAGAGTAGAGGAGTAAACTATCCCCCCACCGGGCCTCAGTAAAAGGCATTGAGTGGTCCCCGGTGAGTGGTCCCCGGCGTTGAGTGGTCCCCGGTGATAAAAAGGTTGGGGACCACTGCTCTAAAGCCAAACCGAGAGTTGTTTTCCCCTTGGTTCTGGCCCCTCAGACTGCAATTTCACTTCATCCCCTGGAGATTCAGAAACGTCTGAAAGCCCTGAGACTTTGCAGCCTGTCTCAGGGTCACTGCTTTCCTTGGCAAGCATAGAATGCTCAGTAGTTTGGAAACAACAAGAACAAGATTGGCAACCCGATTGATTTTTAACTAACAGAGCACCACAGAAAGTTGGTACATCTACAGTGGGAAAGGATGTTGTTCATTCCTGTCAGTGTTTTAGCATGGAGGAGTTAAACCCGAATTGAAGCCATCTGCTCTCGCCCGCTCTCCCGATTTGCAGAATAATTTGCAAGCGCTTGGATCATATTTGGTTGGGTCTCGGCCTCACAGAATCCACCAGTGCTGTATATAAAACTGTACATTGTACAAGTAAAATCGGCTGAATATTCATGGAGTTCTGTTGCTTTGTAGTTATACTGCCGCTGTCATAGCCAAATGAAACGTGAACAGTAGTCTAAATTAAACATTTGAGAGAAGTGCCTTTGCACAGTTCTGTTCCATGCGTTTGTGCGCACGTGTGGGGTGGTGGTGATGTTCTTAGTCCTTTAAGTCTGTACTGCGGATGCTGAGCAATTGGCATAAATCTATCACTGGCCCAAGGGTCAGAAGGGTTTCCAAGAAGCGTCCATGAAGGTGGATGCATGGCTGCTGTTGAGTGTACTAAATAATTTTGCATCATCTTCTCTTATGCATCATCTTCACTGGCAGTCTTCAAGCAAAGGTTGGATACACACTTTTCTTGGATGCTTTAGGATGCTTAGGGCTGATCCTGCGTTGAGCAGGGGGTTGGACTAGATGGCCTGTATGGCCCCTTCCAACTCTACGGTTCTATGATTCTATGCATACCGTCCCCCAGGTCTACTGCTACTCATTTTGTACTGTCATTTCTATGTGCTGAGAATTTTGGAATTCCAGCCTCCAGGTGGGAGCCGGGAAGTAGGGGGGAGCACGAACCGGCTCACAGGCCAGAATTCATCACAAACTTGTGCTGATTCGGAGCCTTCCCCGAACATTTATCAGAGTCCCCCCCCCCCGCCCCAGTTTGGCTGTTCAGGGCAATTTAAATCTAACAGGTGAGTGGTGTGGTATCCACAGATGAACTCTTAGATTGAAATGGCATGTCAGCCATTAAACCTATAAGTTTTCCCCCCCCCCCGACTTCGAAGCAGGGGGAAGTGAAACCCTCTGATGAAATGGCTGCCAGACATTTAACCCTTCCCAGGCGATTCCCCCACTTTATCCCACCCGTGGCTCTCCACATTCAGGATAAAGGGGAAACCAATGATTCTATGATTCAGAATTAATAGAAGTATCTTGGAGCAAAAGGAGGAGGACATGCAGGGCTGCCATTTTCAGAGGCAGACGGATTTCTGCCAACTCAATGAGTTCCAGCCACAATTCTATCAGCACTTGCGGGACAAATGCATTTTCACTGAGTTGTTCCACTCTTTCGCAACTTTTTCATCCTTTTTTTCTCCCTTTTTTCTCCCCTTCCCTCCTCCCTTTTTCAGGAAAACAAATGAGTTTATCGCTTCCTTTGACGCCTGAGTCACCAAAGTAAGTATCAAGAACTGTAAATATTTTGAACAGGGTGGGGTTTTTAAATACATTTTGGCTACAGCAACTCCATTTCAGCTTGTTTTTATAAATGTGCCCTGTCTTCCAGTGATCCCAAGGGTTCCCCATTTGAGAACAAGACTATTGAACAAACTTTAAGTGTGGAACTCTCTGGAACTGCAGGTGAGAAGTGAAACGTTAGCTATAACTGTGTCTCTCTGTTTTGAGGCTGCTTTTTAATCACCAGCCTGGCATTATGAATTGCATGTTGATATGTTACCATGGTCTCGTAAGGGATTAATTTTAATGTTACTTAACAGTGTTTTTTTTTTCTTTGAGATGAGATTTGCTGTAAAATTACGATGCTTCTGTTAGCTAGCGTATCATAATTTCCGGGATGGAAAAATAAATGAAATGAATCCTCTTAAACACATTTTCCCCACAGATATTTTGTATAGTGGAATATCTGTTTTCATTGACAGTCTTCAAGCAGAGGTTGGATACACACTTTTCTTGGATGCTTTAGGATGCTTTGGGCTGACCCTGCATTGAGCAGGAGGTTGGACTAGATGGCCTGTATGGCCCCTTTCAACTCTATGATTCTATGATTGAGTTTTCTTTTACCCTCCTTGTTTGGAATCTTACTACTAGTTCACACATGCATGGACCTTTTCCGCACCAGGAATCTGATCCAGTGTAGTGATCGTCCGAGCATGGGGTTAATTTCTGCTTCTGAATTACATCAGCACTGGTCCGGGGTGGATCCACATTCCTTCGCCATGGGCCTGCATCGCGCCAAGCCTGGGATCACCCCTGACTGGCACTGATGCCATCCAAAAATGGAAATTAGCCCCACAAGCAGGTGAGTGCTGCACTGGACTAGATTCCTGGTGCGGAAAAGTTCACGGTTGTCACCCTGTGGATGAAGATGTCGGGTGATTTTAATTGGTTACAGTAAGCATCAGAGATAAAGCTTTGATATTGTTTCAAGCATAGTACTTTTCAATGGAAGTTTTTATTTAGTTGCTAAGTAATTGAGGCTTGAGTGTATGCAGTTGCATTAACCAACTCCTAGATGATAGAATAGAAGAGCTGTACCACTAGATTAATCTAAATGGATTTCAAAATGTGATTGTAGCAGACAGTGAATGGTTAATTGTTGAACCTTGATCGACAATTGGTTGAAATCGTATTCTTGAGTTGAGTGTGGCAACTAGATCAGTTAAGGAGTTGGTTCTTATATGCCGCTTTGCTATACCTGAAGGAGTCACAAAGCTGCTTATATTCTGCTTCCCTTTCCTCTCCCTGTGAGGTAGGGGAGGCTGAGAGTGCTGTGATATTACTGAAGAATAGTTAGTTCTTATATGCTGCTTTTCTCTCCCCAAAGGAGTCTCAAAGCAGCTTACAGTTGCCTTCCCTTTCCTCTCCCCACAACAGACACCCTGTGAGGGAGGTGAGGCTGGGAGAGCCCTGATATTCCTGCTTGGTCAGAACAGCTTTATCAGTGTTGTGGTGAGCCCAAGGTCACCCAACTGGCTGCATGTGGAGGAGGAGTGGGGAATCAAACCCAGCTCACCAGATTAGAAGTCCGTGCTTCTAACCACTACACCAAGCTATGAAAGACTGAAGAGGATCTTGAATTGGGGAAGTGGAACCAGTGATCCTTTCGTGAGGTTTACTCCATGGCTTTATTAAAAAGATCATGGAACCCAGCTGCCTTACATCCCCTTGCTTCATACCTTTGTTGTACATTCAGAAATCGCTTGTGAACCTTACAGGGTTCAAATGCTCGGAGGCTTTTTCCATAGTCTTGAAAGCTTGTCCATGTTGAACTTTCAATGTCCTTTGTGCAAGATTCTCTTAAGAGTGCTTACAGGCTCAACTCTGTCTTTGATTGTTTTTCTGTGGATCCCTCAGATTTCAGTGGGACTTATTCCCAAACAGCTGTCTGTAAGACTGCACCCTAAATAGACTGTGAGCTACTGCCCATTACCTCCCATGCTATGATGGGGTTACGAAGGTTCAGGTTGTTCTGACCTTAATGATAGATGGTGGTCAGTTCCTTATTATGATGATTCTGTAGTGGAGAACACTTCAGTTCTGCCCAGCTCTATTGAAATCAATGGGCAGTTATAATTGAGGAAGCACATTGTGATCTGCCAATTCCATCTACTTTGCTCCTTTTGTTTAACTCTTGAAGGAACGCCTCCGTCAGTTCATCACTGAAATATGTGAGTTTCTCTATACTGCAATCCAGCTATGCGTTATAAATAACGCTAATTATATATTTGTAAACTGGATCTAAACACTCTAAAACCCTCTTCCCTATTGGGGTGACATTGCATGTGGCTTTAGTTATTTAAGGTATGCTTTTCAAGACCCAGAGTAGGTCCTGTTAAAGATTCTGTAGCAAAGAGCTCTGGTACATTGAGGCTTAAGCAACATATAAAATGGCATATGATCATATTAGTACTGCTTATGGGAGCATCCAAGGTAGCTTGGATGGGTCAAGAGCTGATGTCTATCAAGGCATTCAGTTGTAAGTCATCAAGTGGTATGTGAACTAGCCCTCAAGGGAATAATTGAAATGGTCTAGGGAAGCCACTGAAGGGGTGGTGAGCAACTAGGTCCTCCAGAGTACAGAACAAAATGGCCTACTAGAGCTAGTTCTTGACAACATCCATAGAATCAATTTGGCTAAGGTTGAAACAGCCTGCAGAAGGGACTCGGTAAGAGGGACAGGCCAAGGAGGAAGCCCCCTTACCTGAGGCCAGAAGGTATACCTCATGAGGAAAATCCTGAGGCATGGCTAGGAATGAAAGGATACAGAAGCAGCTCTGAGAAGAAGCCAGCTCAGGAAAGGCAAGGTGAGCTCCAGGTGGAGACAGTGGAGCTAAGAACCCTGAGGACAGGCCAGGCCAGCAGCAATCAGGAGTAGGTGGGACAGCAGGTCAGCCAAGCCAGGCATCCATAAGGGAAAATTATGAGCCATGAGGCAAGAAGGATGCGGTTGAGATGTGAAATAGCTGGAATTTCGAGGAGGACAAGTTTTAGGGAGGGGAGGGACTTCATTGGGGATTAGCACCATAGAGTCAATCTTCCAAAGTGGCCATTTTCTCCAGGTGAACAACCCTATGTTGCCTGGAGATCATTTGTAATACCAGGAGAACTGTAGCTGCCACCTGGATGCTGACAACTCTAGTGTTGTTAACTACTTAATAATGTAAGAGAAGCCATGTTGGATCAGGCCAGTGGTCCATCCAATTGAACATTCTGTGACACACAGTGGCCAAACCTCAGGTGCCATCAGGAGGTCCACCAGCAGGGGGCTGCACTTATATATGAAGGCCTGAATAAACAACTGGCAAAACTGCCTACAGAGTCTGTTGTGTGCTTTGGGGGAAAGGTGTGACACCAGATCCTTAACCAGCTGGCTATCAGCTGCAGCGCTACAGGTTGTCCAAAAGACACTCAGTCCTGCCACAGACTGTCAAAACAAGCCCTCCCTGTAGGCAAGTTTTGCCTGTCCAGTCCATACATTTAGGAACGCTTACTGCATGTAGCTTTACCAACACATTGACCGAGTTCCTTATGATCAAGGCTCAGGAACATTTTGGACAGGGATGACCATTGTCTTGCTTCTTGTGGTCAATGGATCTTGGTTCCTATCTTTCAGTGCATCCTTTCTTCATGGTGATAAGACAGTTCTGAGTTTTTGTTGCATTGAATAAAACAGAAGTCCACTAGCTATAAGGTAAAGGTAAAGGTATCCCCTGTGCAAGCACCGAGTCATGTCTGACCCTTGGGGTGACGCCCTCTAGCGTTTTCATGGCAGACTCAATACGGGGTGGTTTGCCAGTGCCTTCCCCAGTCATGACCGTTTACCCCCCAGCAAGCTGGGTACTCATTTTACCGACCTCGGAAGGATGGAAGGCTGAGTCAACCTTGAGCCGGCTGCTGGGATTGAACTCCCAACCTCATGGGCAAAGCTTTCAGGCGGCTGCCTTACCACTCTGCGCCACAAGAGGCTCTCCACTAGCTATAGCCCAATATATATAATCTATGGGATCAAATAGGAAGGTGAGCTCCACAAACCTAGGCTCAGGGTTATATGTTTGAATGCCACAACTTACAAAAAAAAATCCCCAAACATAAAAATATTAGAATGTAGGCAAGAAGGCAAGAGGGATTTATTTTTCCTGATAGGATACAGTTGTGGAGATACAGTGGCTTCCAAAAGTAATTTTGCACCTTCAAAGTGGTAGGTGCACTTTGTTGTGAGAATCAACTGGTGCTACCCCCCCCCCCCCCAAAACCCAATCCAGTTTCAGGTTGTAATGCAACAAAACAGGACAAACCGGAGGGAGGGGGGGGATACTTCTGCAAGCTGCTGTAGCTTTCTGTTTACAACATATTTTATGCCTTAGCAGAACACTCAGACAACATTGCTCTCCTACCAGACTCCGCAAGCTTGAACTGAGCCAGATTGTAGACTTAGTAGAAACTGGAAGAAAACAAATGTTACGTGGGGAAGATCTCCATTTTGGGGTTGTTTTGAATAATAACGGTTTGGAGACAGACCATGTAGTTCTAAGTAATGTCTTGTACCTTCTGCTTGGATGGCACCTCTGATTCTGCCCTGCGTCTATTTATAACAGTTCTAATAGCAGTTGCCTTGATCTCGCTGCTGAACTGAGAAGGCCATTATTGCGACAATTTGCACTATCAAAGCACAATCTATTATAATATAAATAGCAGCTTCCTTGATCTCTCTCTCTCTCTCTCTCTCTCCCCTCTGCTTCTTGACACAAATATTGCTGCTTACATTACTGCACAGTCAACAGATAAATAAAACGTTTCCCGCTCTTCTTACTATTGGTTATCACTCATCCGTCTTGGACATGTGCTAATGAAGCCGAGCCTTCAGATTGGTTCGGCGATCAGAAGTTCTTTTCTGCTTGGCTTTTGTTTGAGAGGTTGCATGACTACTTAGATATCAAAGATTTAGGACTCTGAATATTACGGTTGTGTCTTTCCTCGGCGGCCTGTTTTGGTCTGGTTTCCTCTCGGCAGGCGGTAACAATGCTGAATTTCAGGAAGGTCCTGCTGAGACGTTTAAGATTTTATGATGTGTCTCTCAAGCACCAAGGCAAACTATCTAACTTTGCTGCTTGATTGTGCCTTGCTTCTGATTATCTGCAATGGGATCCAAAGGTAGTTTTCCACAGATAAAAAGGAGCAGAGCTTACCTCCCTCCCACTGCAGCCCATTGATATATCCAGAAGGGTGTGTTGGGCAGGGGAGCCTAAAGAGGGGCTCAAATTAGAGATCTGCAGTCCTGACTTGGAGGGCCCAGGGTAGCCCAGTCTCAGAAGCTAAGCACTGTTGGCCCTTCTTAGTAGTTGGATGGGAGACCAGCAAAGGAATCTGGGGTTGTCATACAAATGATTATTATTTATTATTTATTTGATTTATTACCCACCACTCCCTGACGGTTTGTGGCGGGTTACACACGTCTGAATAAAAACCCTATTAAAACCCTAGACATAAAATCACAATTCATTAATCAAAAACCAAGAGGAAGAAGATACGGTGGAAAAACAAAACCCTCACTATTCCCAGACCCCTCCAGTAAACATCTCAAAGAAAAGTGGGAGGAAGGAGTGTGCAGATGTCACTTGCAACCACTACTCATATCATTCTCCTGGAAGGGGGAGCCATGCACATCTCCCTGGCTGTACCGGCCTCAACCATAGACCTGGTGGAAGAGCTCCGTTTTGTAGGCCCTGCAGAACGCTGAAAGCTCCTGCAGGGCCCGCAACTCTTCCGGGAGATCATTCCACCAGGTAGGGGCCAGGTCCGAAAAGGCCCTGGCCCTGGTCGAGGCCAGTTGGGCTTCCCTGTGGCTGGGAATAACCAATAAATGAGTACCCGCAGAGCATAAGCAGACAAAGGCAGTCCACCTCCAAATGTCTCCTGCTTTAAAAAATCTACAGGGTCGACTCATGATAAGTTGGCTGTGGCTAGATGCCATTTTCCACCACTCCCTACACCAGGGGTAGTCAAACTGCGGCCCTCCAGATGTCCATGGACTACAATTCCCATGAGCCCCTGCCAGCAAATGCTGGCAGGGGCTCATGGGGATTGTAGTCCATGGACATCTGGAGGGCCACAGTTTGACTATCCCTGCCCTGCCAAAAACCCCTTCTGCTGGAAGAAAATTAGTTGGCATTGCTCAATGAGGTGAATTTTCCAAGGGGAAAATTATAAGGCACCTTCTCCCCTCCCCCCCAAGAAAAAGTCCATAAAACTGGTGCATGTCCTAAATCAATTGTGACCTAGTTTAGCATGTTTGCTTACATTTGGTCAGAGTTAATTGTACCTGTGGCATAAATATCATAACAGTTTTTTCCAATAACCAAAAAGCATCCAAAAATGGTCTGAGATGGGAGAAAACAACGGGCACTTAATGGGATGTTAATTCAAAGCTTTACTTGGAAATGATTTAAAAAACAAAACACTTATACATATTTTTTAAAATGTGACAAGTCAATAGCTCCAGTTTCTCGCCCTGTCTGAATTTTAAGGGGGAAGTGCTGAATAGTGCAACTGCATTACATTTAGCGCCACCCACCCCCCGCCAAAAAAAAAAAATCCCAAAGTACTGTGGCTGTTGTGCCACATTGGAGACTAATCCATGGAAGCAGATTTTAACACTCAGTGGCTTATTGTGTCTAGTGATGGCATCCCTTTATGCTGATGCCGAATAATTGGGGGGACATTTTCCCCAGAACACCACAACTGTGGAACTTTTGAGCCGAACATTTTTACCCCATAATTTTGTTAGCAAAATCCCCTGGAAATCACACAAACAAAGGGAAGCATTTGAAAGGGGGCAATGAGGCTTCGGGCTACCATGCAGGAAGGGCCAAAAATACCATTCTGGGATTAATTGCAGTACTGCACACTGATGTATAAATCGATCATTAATTAATACCAAGGCCTTAGTAGTTGCAATGTCAAGCCATTCTAGACTAAGTGGAATTCCCATATTCATATGCATATCACATATCTGAGAGGAATGAGGTCATGTTGCTGGACTCATACCCATTTTGGGGAGCTTCCAGGCATTTGGCTCCCAGCGGAGTGCTGGGCAAAATTGGCCCCGGCCAGGTCTAACAAAAGCAATTTTTATTTTCTAGAGCTATCCAAGGGAGTCAATTTTCTTCCACAAATTGCCTCCTAAGTAGATGATTTCCCAAAGAAAAGTGTATTTTATGACAGGCGTGGTATAATAAAAAGATATCGCATATTCCTGTCTGCAGCTGCAAATGGGTTATGTGGATTTTTTTTTTTTTTGTGATCTAGAGCCCTTACTTCAGAAATGTCTCCCAGCCCATTTCAGGTCATGCAGGTGGCCCCAAAGCAGAAAAGTCACTCACTGACCTGTTCATCATATCCTTCCCCTCACCTTTCACCAGCTTTCCCCTCCCAGAAACCTCACCCACCTCAGAAATGAACCACGACTAATGTTTCGTCACCGAGACTGAGCCAGCGTCCCGTAGTAACTGTGGGTATCATGTTGAGAAGCCTGCTCTGTGGAAAGCATTTCCTAAGTCCTTGACAGCCTTAGTTGTGGAGATATTTATGAGTCTGGTTCCACAAAAAAATTACCCCTGGGCCAGAGCCTGCCCCCAGGGTGAGTAACAGCCCCTTAGTCTCTTCCCGCCAAACTATTGAAACCCTTCCAGGTGTGGAAACCAAGATGTGAAAATTCTTTAGAGCTAAAGAGGACTAATGTGCACATGGATAGTCTGGAGTACCCAACTTCTGGACAGCTCCATGTCCTGTGTTAAGGATATTTAATAAAAATTTATTATATTTACCTAATCTGAAACCACTGAGAGCAGTATTCATAATTGGTTAAGTCCTAAGTGGGCGGAGAAGTGGGCAGGGCCAGTCTGGGTGAGGGGCCAATCAGAAGGCTGGCTGGAGTTCGGCGGGGAGTGGCCCGGGAAGCTTCCCTGTGGGCTTCCAAGCAGGCCCGCCACTTCAGGGATGTGGTGGGCCTGCTTCGAGGCCCGCAGGGAAGCCGGGGACTCAGCATGGAGGGGGGGGCAGGGATAGGTCCGGGGGGGTGCAGGGGCTGCCCCTTTCACAGCTCGCACTTACAAGCGGGCTTTGAAGCCTAGTATTTAATACAGTCTTAGTGTGTTCTTCAGTGGAGATATGCATGCACTAATTAATTCTGCATCTTTCTAACGATATTATCCTTCTCTCTCCTGAGCCCCTAGCCTGGGGAGAGGGGGATTTGGGACAAGTCAGTGTATTGTGGTTGCACATATTGCAATGAATAGCTGAAGTTTGTGTTATCAGCAATTCCCATTTGTCACAGGTTGATTCCTGTTTGTTTTTTTTAACATCCCAAACTAAAATTAAGCTTATTTCCTGTTAACTGCTGGTGAACAGCTGAGTTTTAAGGTGCATGCAGAATTTGTTTGGGACTGTAGAACTTCCTGTGTGAGTCTCAGCAGTCACCAACTTTTTGGCCATTCGATGTAAGTGGTGCGCTCACAAGAAGTCAAGTGTGATTCCACCACGCCAACCCCCCCCCCAAGTATAGCCACAAATGAAAGGGGGTTTTACTTTTCAATTTGATTAGTGTTTTGCCACCAAACCTTCCTTTTGATAAAGCAACAATGGGTGGTGGAAAGCTCATAAGGAACCTAATGGTTGAGCAGCCCCCCCAAAAAATGTTTTTGTTTAAAATTGAATTATATCTTTTAACAGTGCTTCACTGTTAAAATAACAGTCTGAGGGCTTCGCACATCCCAATTGGGCCCTGCCTCGGACAAGCCATGCACACTCAGTGGGCCCACAATCCTGGCAGGCCCACCCTTCCACCACAGCCAGGGGCTCTCTGCCGGCATTGCCGGCAGTTTGCCCCTAGATGCTCATGAGGATACATGTAAGAGCCCTGGGGCTAGGGGCCTCCATTCCCATTGGGCTGGGAAGCCAACGGGGGGAGGGAGGGCTTTCCCTTCCCCTTTGTGCTAGGAAGCCTCCCTCCTCCCCCCCCCTGCTTGCACCTTGGGGAGGACGGGGGGGGGAGACCTCCATCCTCCCTCCCAGCCTCCCCTGGCAATTTGAAATAGTTCAGCAGCCTGGAACCGGCTCCTGGCCGCTGCACCATTTTTGGACCTTGGGGATGCTGGGGAGGAGGAGGGAGGCCTTTCCTTCCTTCCTTTCTTCCTTCCTGACTTCCTGCCTTCCTGTTCTTCTGTCTTCCTTTCTCTCTGTCTGTTTTTCTGTCATTCTTTCTGTTTGTTTCCTCCTTCCACTACCCTGCTAGCGCCCGCTGCAGTCCTGACTGTCACGGGCTTTTTTACTAGTATTTACTATAATGATGTGCACATAAAAGTTAGAAACACTGATAAAATCTCAGTTGAATATACTGTATGCTACAGCAAGACCAGAATCAGTATTGGCACATGGAACATATGAGGATTGAAAACCCAATGCGTTTTGACCCTTAGGGGGTCTTCCTTAGTGGCCAAATTAGTTTAAAAGCACTTATACCATAAAGAAATCTAGAATATTAGAGCTTGCAAGGCAATAAGAAAATGTAGAAAGCCAAGGTCCAACGGATATATTTTATATATAAGAAAGTCTAATATGGAGTCCACATGGTGAAATACTGTTCAGAAGCCACCACTCTGCATTGCCCAACTCTCATTCAAAGTGCGTTCTCATGTGTTGAGAGGAAGAAGAACGCCGTGTTTTGGCGGAAAGTTTGACCAGAGGGAATGCAGTCTAGTGAATTATTAGATAGTTTCTGAGGTCTATATTTATCCTCCACTCTACTGACAACAAGATTAAACCGACTGCTCAACAGACATGTAGTCCTTTATTATATGATGGCTATTTAATTTTATTATCTGTTCTCAGCTTCTGCCATTCCGTGTCGTATGGAAGCCCTGCTGGTTCTTTTTCCTGAAATCAGGCCATTATCTTGTGTTCCGTGCCTTAAGTGGCTTTAAATAATGTTTCCCTTGATAATCCCATTCTCAGGCTCATAAAATGTAAAAGAATCTATTGTTTTCTTTTTAATAAAGGCAATGCTTGCAGCGTGTCTGTCGGACGATTCAGCGGGCGTGCTTCTCGGCAATGCTTACTGAGGAATGGCGCGCAGCAATTGATGCTTGTATGTTAATGCTAGCGGACCGTCAGTCATTAAATCTTGGCAGAGAAATGACCATCCGCATAGATGTGGGCTGTATAAACATGCCTTTAAAAACTCGTCGTTCATTTCTTGTGATTCTCCTCCCTGGCCAGCCCTGAAGCCTGTCTTTGTGTGGGGAATTGACCCCTCCAGCTTCCCCAGGCCCGAGAATGGGATGAGGGAGGGTTTGTACCATCTCCTCTTTCCCCCCTGAATGCCTGCTCTCTCCATCCTGGGGCAAGAACCAATGCTTCCTCTCTGACCTAGAATCATAGAGTTGGAAGGGACCTCATGGGCCATCTAGTCCAATCCCCTTCACTATGCAGGACACTCACCACCCTATCGCTCATCCACTGTAACCTTGAGCCTTCACAGAATCAGCCTCTCCATCAGATGGCTATCCAGCCTGTTGTGAAATCTGTTTTAGATGGTTAGACCTGGCCCCTCCTCTTCCCCAGCCTCCCCCAATCCTTTGCTCTCTGGATGGCCTACCCTGTCAAAGCAGGGTTCAGCTGGTTCCTCCCTCCCCATTCTTCCTACAATAGGTCCTTTCTAAGGCTGCCCACTGGCCCCTGATTGGCTGACCCAGAAGGATTGCCAGAGTGGATATTCCCATCAACTAGCTCAGACCTACTTACCATGGGCCTGCCCATTCTCGGGAACTGCCCATGTTGCTGGCTCTCCCTCCTTCTCACTCACTGCCGGCTTCCCCTGGAAAGGTGTGCTGCCATACTTGCTGCTAGGATACAACTCTTGCAATCTGTGACAAGGTTGCTGCTCTCTGAACCTGCTAATTACTTTTTCCCTTGGATGAAGCTGGGGATGGACCGGGGGCAAATCTAAGGGCAGGCCCATCCCCTGACATTTCTACTGATATTTCTATATGAGAGCTAGTCCTACAGGTGCGGCCAGAAGAAGAGCTGGTCTTTTGTACTCCACTTTTTACTTCAGAGGAGTCGCAAAGTGGCTTACAATCACCTACTTTTCCTCTCCCCAAAGCAAACACCTAGTGAGGTAGGTGAGGCTGAGAGAACTGTGACGGGCCCAAAGTCACCCAGCTGCCTGCATACGGAAGAGGAGCGGGGAATCAAACCCAGTTCTCCAGATTAGAGGCCACCACTCTTAACCACTACAGAGCCAATTTGGTGTAGTGGTTAGGAGCGCGGACTTCTAATCTGGCATGCTGGGTTCGATTCTGCACTCCCCCACATGCAACCAGCTGGGTGACCTTGGGCTCGCCACAGCACTGATAAAACTGTTCTGACCGGGCAGTGATATCAGGGCTCTCTCAGCCTCACCCACCCCACAGGGTGTCTGTTGTGGGGAGAGGAATGGGAAGGCGACTGTAAGCCGCTTTGAGCTTCCTTTGGGTAGGGAAAAGCGGCATATAAGAACCAACTCTTCTTCTTCTTCTACACCAAGCTTTCCCAAGGGCCACAGTAACCCATCAATGTGAATGTGGCCCCCCTGTGTTTCATGCCTTACATTGTACTTGAGTTGCAATTCCAGCCAGATGGGCGTTGCCAGATTCCACAAGTCATGCTAGTGGATTCTCTCAGTCATGTGGTCACAACTACAGTCCTCCTTCACAAATCAAGACTGTGGGTTTTCAGAAGTCTGAAAAGAGGATTAATTATTCTATGCATTATTTTATTATCAGGCTACTGGTCTCTTTTCTGTTCAGTGGGAAACCTTCCTTTCTTAGAGAGCACTTAATTCTTAGACTATCTCATTTATTCACTGGGTTTCTTTTTGTTTTATGTGATTTATTTATCACCCTCCCCTTGCGGCTCAGGCTGGTTTACAGAGAACATGGAAGCCATAAGACAGGTACAATATAGGTAATAATAACAACCATAACAGTAATAGCAATAACATCCAATAATAGTAATAACATCATTAATAATTTAAATGTTAACATATCAACTGTGACCCCATAGAGACCCAGCTTGGTGTAGTGGTTAGGAGTACGGACTTCTAATCTGGCGAGCTGGATTTGATTCTGCACTTCCCCAAATGCAGCCAGCTGGGTGACCTTGGACTCACCACAGCACTGATAAAGCTGTTCTGATCCAGCTTGAATTTCAGGGATCTCTCAGCCTCACCTCCCTCACAGGGTGTCTGTTGTGGGGAGAGGAAAGGGAAGGTGAATGTAAGCCACTTTGGGACTCCTTCAGGTAGAGAAAAGCGGCATCTAAGAACCAACTCTTCTTCTTCTTCTTCTTCTTCTTCTTCTTCTTCTTCTTCTTCTTCTTCTTCTTCTTCTTCTTCTTCTTCGTGCAGGATTGCCCATGATGTACTTGATAGGCATATCTGTTTTGGAGGAGTCTTTCTAAGGGGCCAGTAGGTGTTTTTGTTTCATCTGACCTCAACCAAGTGCCTGGAGGTCATTAGGTTTGAGTTTATGGGAAACTCTATTTTATTGCTGAACAGGTTTGAGTTCATGGGAAAGCGGTATAGAAATGTTTACATGAATGTATTCAATTGTGCATGGAATTCCTATCTCCCCTCCCCCGGACAAAATCCACAAGACTTTTGGCCGTTCCCTTTGCTTTCCTTCTTTGATGTGGCACCCAAGCCAGAAATGACAGATTCACCTTTATATTTTGCCATGAAAAAATTGTGAGCCGCCCCCCAAGAAGTTCTGTTCAGCTAAACAAAGCTCTCTTGCAGCACTCAAAAATGTTTTATGTGTGCATGCGCTTGCGCAGAAAAGGTCCCAGCGTGATGATGCATGTTTCATTGACACAACTTCAGACTTCGGCATTGAGTGAGGGGAAAAGTTATTGTGAAACTGAAAGCAAACAGAGGCTGTTGTTTTTCGTTGGCCTGTTTGGAAGGCCTGCTGATGGTAAAGTGTGTCCCACTTGGAACCGGGGTTAGCTCCACAGAAGTACATAAGTGTGAGTGATGTAGAGGTACTTGTTTATTATAGAGCACATTTCAATGCAGTAATCATAAATATTGCTAAGGTTGTGCTCCGTTGAAATATGACCTACATACTCTTGATTGTTTGTGTTACGTGATTTGTCTGACACCCATTACATTCCGGGTAATGGCAGCCATTTGTTGCTCTGCACAGCAGGCGCTTTTGACAAAAGAAAATAGGCAGCAATAAAAAAGCTATAGTCTGAATTACATTCTGCACAGTGCCGCACTGCTGCCGAGTTTGTGCAAGTGTGTTAACAATGCTCTGAACTGCCTCTTGTCAGCCTTCAGCCCGTAATGGCCATCTGTCCTTCCATAAATCTGTCAAAACCTCCTAAGTTCAAGAGAGAGCACGGAATATACCTTGCCTCGCGGAGGGGGAAAATATACACATTTGCCATGGGGAAAATCAGACGGCGTGAAATAATCCAAAAGGGTGCCCGAATATTTTAGCACTATTGATTTAGGATCATCGCACGAGATGGAACTCGGATTACTGTGAATAAATATGGGTCTCATTTTCCCCGAGTTTAGATTCAGGTGGCGTGGAAGGTTTTCGACGGGAGGGAAGGCAGACGTTTGGGCTGGAAGAACCAGCAAAAATTTGTTTGCTCACTCAGAAGAAAAAGAGTTGGTTCTTATATGCCCCTTTTCTCTACTCAAAGGAGTCTCAAAGCGGCTTACAGTCGCCTTCCCTTTCCTCTCCCCACAACAGACACCCTGTGAGGTGGGTGAGGCTGAGAGAGCCCTGATATCACTGCTTGGTCAGAACAGCTTTATCTGTGCTTTGATGAGCCCAAGGTCACCCAGCTGGCTGCATGCGGGAGAGTGCAGAATCGAACCCGGCTTGCCAGATTAGAAGTCCACACTCCTAACTACTACATCAAATTGGCTCAGGGTGTGCCACTAGGTTTTCCCACTGACCTATCAATCCTTGTTTTATTTTAAACTTGTTAGATGGTTGTGCGAAGATGGTGGTGTTGTCACTAAAAGGAGCCTCAAAGGGGCCACGGCAGCCAGACCCGGTTCTCTTACCGTGCTCTCTTTCTGGTAAGGCCTTGGAGGAGGAGTGTGTCTCATGGCTGTCCTGCTCCTGAGTGCCTCTTCCTCTAACCGGCTTGCCTGTCTGTCCAGCGGCCAGCCAATCGCCTTCCGTCCTCCACTCCTGACCACCCCCTCCTCCTTCCACTTCCCTCCGAGGCTTGGAGGCTGCAGATTCATGCTGCAGATTCATGCTGCCAGTGAGTTCCCTAACAGTTGCCTGCAACTTCTCCAGGTCCTAGGGGGAGGAGGAGGCCATCCACAGAGTTCTTCCACTCCACCCCCCCCCCCCCAATCTAGCACCCGTTGTATTCCTGAATGGAACGGGCTTGGCCCCAAGTTTAATAATAAATAAACAAGCAAATAGATTGGACCAAGTGGTGTAATTCTTGGGACCCCTTAACAGGGTGCCCCCACAGGTCGTCCACTATTTCATAGGGAGAGAAAAAACCCTCTGAACGGCTTCCAGAACAAATGCCATGCTTGCAAGCAGCCATCACTGGTCAAATGTGGAAGAACCAATAATAAGCCCAACAGAACATTGCAGAACCAAGTAATCCCAGCAGAACCACAAGGCAGTGTGCCAAGTCAAAGGGATGGGGCACTGATCTGTTGGTAACACATTATATAAAAATACAAGTATTCCCTGGTGCCCAAAAGATGTACAAGGAGTTACCAGCCAAAAATCCTTGGTGTACATGCCTGGTGTACATTTTAAAAAAATTAATTCGTGTTCTTATTTTTTGCAATATATTTGTGAAGCACAAGGAATCCAAGTACCTTTGGCATGTTTAATGTCTTTGGGGAGTTATAAACATTTTATTTAAAATATAAAACTATATTTAATACCAATCAATTGCACAAAAGAGGGGTTTGGAACCCTGAAACCCTGGAGTGGCATGTTCATTGTATCTGAATATGCTTGCCACGTAAGTATTTTTATATGATTATGCTGATGTTATTTTAGTCATATTTTAATCATATTGGTGTCAGCTGCAGTTCTCAAGCATTTTTACTCCCAAATTCTGTTCCCTTTTCTGTTCTCATTTTTGCAGCTCTCTGTCACCGCCCTCCATACACCCTAGGTCATTCCATGGCTGACCTAAGAGAGGCAGTCCCCAAATAAAGAAATTTGAAGGTATAATTAACAAGAGGGGATTGCTGAATTTGAGTTAATTCACCAGTTCAGAACAGTGGACCCCCCCCCCCCCGGCTGAATCAGGATATAGGATTCTTATCCTTATACAGACGCTAATTTTCAGCCCCCAAGCATTTCCCATCTGCTCTAATCAAGCTGATTACGATAGGAATGGTCCCTTTTGCATTCCTTTACAACATCCTTCCTACCGTCTGACTAGAATAACAGGGCTCAGAGATCTCCATTTCTACCTGTGTCTTATAAAGGGAGCTTCGACTCTTAAAGGCTTATACCCTGAAATGCTTCTTGGTATCTAAAATTTTTATGACAAACAAACACAGGTACCATCTGAAACAGCACTGTTTGTCTGTCATGCTAATAATTTCTTAGGGCATTTCCACACCTGTTGAATGTACCTTACATAGTCATTATATTCCAGCTCCTTCATATGACGTCGTCAATATCCTGCGTCTGGGCAGTAACCAGCTGGCTACATCCTCCATTTTAAAGTGCTAGTTGGGGAATCACATAAAGTGGATTCCCCAACCTATTTAGCACCAGCTACCGGAGAGCAACCAGCAGGCAAGCAGCAGAGGGAAAGTATGGAGGCTCAAACATGCTAGAGTCACCTGCCTCATCCTGCCCTCACAACCGCCTTCCCCTCCCTTGTTTCTGGGGATGAGAATTTCTTTTAAAAACTGGCTAACTTCCTGGAGCAACGAATAGGCAGACAAGCATGTAGGCGATGCTTTTATGATTCTATGCATAGACGTTTCAACGGAGAAGTATGCATTGAAAAAAAAAAGCACGCATCACAGGACCTTTAAAATATGGAGAAAGGGGATTGGTTGCCTGCGTTGATTGACAGGTGGAAAGACAACACGTATAAGGCATGTTGTTTTCTTCCGCCATTTCCATCAGCAGTTGTGTAGGGTGAGACGCGCGAAAAGGCGCATACAGAGGCGAGACAGCAGAAAAGGTGAGGAGGGGCTTGAAGCATGAAAAAGTTTAGCACTTTGCCATTCAGCTGGCATAATGCTTTTTTAACTGATGTGCGGAAATGCCTTTCATCTTTTGTTTTTTTCTACTGTAGCTTTCCTTCTCTCCCCTTGGTAACTGTTCAGTCCTGTTTACCAGGCTAACTCATACTTGAACTCATCTGCTGGTTTGAGCATATTTTTCGCTGAGTTAAATCGATTAGAACACACTGTAATCTGTGTTTACAATCCCAAAGTGCTTTTAAACTGGAAGTGTGTGAAAGAGGAAGGGAGAGAAAGCCAAGGGAAAGTTGTGCTGTATTTTTAGTGCTGTTGCCGAGTACATATTGGGTCCTTTTTGTCTGAGCTGAACATTGCCTTGTAACAATATTTATTAACCTGGATGATCCTTGCCACCATTCAAGGCCATTCTTTCACTCCTTTGATATTCTTCAGTTGGATCCCACAGATCCTTCCAGCTAGCAGTGGTTCACGTCTATGGCTCAAGGAATTGATCCATATTATCTAATCTGATATTCTGAAATGTTCAAAACAAATTTGATCTTTCCTTTGACCTCAAGAGTTCATTTCTTGAGATTCCCACCTCCTGCCTAACAAAATTAGAGGGGACATGATAGCCCTCTTTAAGTATTTGAAAGGTTGTCATTTGGAGGAGGGCAGGATGCTGTTCCTGCAGAGGAAAGGACACGCAGTAATGGGTTTAAACTACAAGTACAACGATATAGGCTAGATATCAGGGGGGGGGGGAAATTTAACAGAGTAGTTCAGCAGTGGAATAGGCTGCCTAAGGAGGTGGTGAGCTCCCCCTCACTGGCAGTCTTCAAGCAAAGGCTGGATACACACTTTTCTTGGATGCTTTAGGATGCTTTGGGCTGATCCTGCATTGAGCAGGGGGTTGGACTAGATGGCCTGTATGGCCCCTTCCAACTCTATGATTCTATGATTCTAAAATTGAGGGTGTCCAATCTCTTTTGAGGTGGTTTGCCCATTTTTGATGAAAGCTAAACCGACAATTATGATGTTTTTCTATATATGAGGTGATGCAAGATTTAAGATTAATAGCTTGATGGGTGAAGGCAATTCAAAACAGCATGTGCTTTTTTTTCCAATGTTTTTTGAACATTGGCCCATCTAGTTCAGTGTCAGAGTGCTCAATTTCCCAATAAGGCAAACTTCTGTATAAGAAAGTTTCTTCATTAAGAATGATGATGAAGACATCCGTTACACATGCATAGACAGAACCGAGGTCCGTTGTCCATGGACAGAGTATATAACCCGGTGACACTCATTTTGCCTCCCACGCACCCTTGGGAATGTAGCTAACTGCATTTCACAGCTAGACTCAACATCCCCAATAACCTAAACTACAAAGGGGAGAACCAGAGATACGGGAGGAGGAAGGGAGGAGAGGAAGGGGGAAGGGGAATAGCTGTGAGAAAGCTAACAGTTATAAACTAAACAACCTTGAGGTGTCAAGACAGGCATCTGGGGAACATCACAGATCAAACATCACAAAACATGGCAGAAGTACCTAGGGGATTCTGACACTCAGCAACCTTCAATGGGGTGCCCGCTGTTGCATGTCCTAGCACCTCCTGATTTCTTTCCCAAAGCACCCCTACTGTTATTGAGCCAAGGAAAGGCAGAGGTTGGCCATCCAGTGCAGATGCTACACTGCAGGGATGGCCAAACTGTCCCTCTCCAGATGTCCAAGGAGTGCAATTCCCATGAGCCCCTGCCAGCATGTGTCCATGGACATCTGGAGAGCCGCAGTTTGGCCACCCCCACTATACTATAATGCTCTAAAACGGGGTCGCCAGAATGGTACCCAGGTCTGCCATGGCTGCTGTTGACATGTTTTGTGGCACCTGGAAGCTGGGTCCAGTAGGACTTCTGCCCAGCTGGGCTTCTGATAGATTGTTGGCACCTGGGGCTTAAATATGCCAGATCCTTCTCCGGCTATTTAAATGATTTAACTAACGGCCATCTAAGAAAAGCTTTTGCTCATATAAGGATTGCCGATTGTGCCGATGTGGGCTTAACCAAGTCGAAGCTCTCATTCATTACGTCTTGTATTGCCCCTTTAAATGACGATGTTCAAATTAAGTTGAACACAATATTGACTACTGTTTCTGGTTCTAATGAAGATAAAATAATATTTCTTTGGCAGATATATTCCTTCCTGTCACCTTAATGGTTGCGAAGTTCATAATAATTAGGGAAAGGTTTGTCTGTAAAACAGCTGAGGAATCCTCAGGGTAGCTTGTTCATAATTCTTCTGTTATTTTATTTCATTCATTTCACTTCACGACAGTCATTTTTAGCTGTGTTTTATATCTTGTTTACTGATTTTACTGTATTTTTTACCATGTACTGTGGGCTGTGCTTGCTTGTCACTCAGCGTGATGGGTATTTCTGCGTTTTCGTTTCTTTGGCCACTTTGGCTTGGGTGTCAACAATAATCCTTATACCAATACTGACTTTTGGAGATTTCATTGGCTACACAGATTCTTTTTCACATATTGCTTTGGCACAGCACTGTATTGGTGAAGTGAAGCCAGTCTTTCCCAGCCTGGGTTTCATGAAAACCTGGGGGCTCTTGACGGCCATGGAGGGTTTTCCTGAATGAGTGGGAGTGAATTAATTTATATATATTATCTTAAAATTTGTTAACATTTATCAGGTATTATGAACATATATGGCCAGTGGTGGGCCTGGAGGGGGTGGGGAGGGGCCCCAGTTGGACATGTCCACAGCTCTGCTTGCCAACCATATTCTGCATGACGGTACCACTTCTGGGGTTTCTTGAAGCCTGAAGAAAGTTTCTCAGCAGTAAAAAAAAAGTTAAGAAAGCCTGAGTTAAGCTGTGGCAATCCTTTTGGGGCTGGCTCTGCCTCTTGCGGCAGCCATATTGTTGCTGTGTCCACCAAACCATGTCCAAATCCCAAATGCGCTCACAGACTCAAAAAGGTTGGGGGCCTCCAAGTAGCAGCCTCCAGCAACCAACACAGGCCCAAGCCAAGATGTCAGTAAGAAGAGTGTTCTTCTCTGGAGTAGAGGCTGCCATATCAGTGTTGTTTCTGCACTGTTCAGTTTGCCCTCCTCTGCTCCCCTTTGCCATTTTGGCTTCATCTAGATGAGTGGTCCTCAACATAGGGCGCCCATTGTGTTCCTTGGTACCCACTTGTATCACCCACACACATCCACACCCTGGAAAGCAGTATGATAGCATTGATTGTGGAATGCTTGTTATGGGCACCCACTCACTTTGGGTTTCTGGCTAATAGCTTGCAGTAACAGTGTACCTTAGGGGAAAGTATGATATCTTGCTCTAGGGTAGGAAACTTCTAGGAGCTGAGCACGTACACAGTGTGCCTGGTGCCTAAAGGTTGAACACAACTTATTTCTCCAGTTATGGAAAGTTGCTCCTCTCATTGGATATGCTTTTCTGTTCCGGGATCTTCACTCCGCAAGGTAATCCCTGGAATCCGACACCCCATTCTCTGCATCAGGGAGGAAATACACAAGACCAAAACTTTCTGTGACAGCCACAGTCTCCATTGTTGGCTATTTATTTATTCGTAACTGGGCTTACATAAAAGTATTTGGGAAACCCGTTAAACCTAATGCTAGGAAGAACCCCCCCCTCCCTTCCCCCAAAATAAAAACTGTGTCAAAACTGTGTCGGAAACCCAAACTGACTTCCATTAACAGCATATTTGATGAAACCAAAAGGAAACTCAGAAGACTTTCAGACAGCCACTGTGCAAAAATATCAGCGGTGCGATAAAAGCATTGATTTCTTTCGTTTTCGGGATTTCAGTGTGTCTGTGTGTGATCTTTCATCTTTACAAAGAGATCTACTATAGTAAATTAACATCATGCAGCGGAGGGGCGGGGGAGCCTGCTACCTATTGATCTGACATTTGTCTCCTCCGTATTTACCTAAGCCTCTGTTTGCTAAGCCTCAGGTAAATTTCAGTTTCTCTCCCTCGCGATGCTAGCTGGCATTTCGGAGCGGGCGTTGAAGTTGCTTCATTGTCATTTCAACAGTGGTGCCGTTGTTTGCTGCGTGCTTTGTCACCAAAATGCATTTTAGGGAAATGGCTAAGTCTCCCATTCCATCACTACTTTCTGGATATCAAAGTAAGGGCTTTGCCCAGAGGAGGACTTCATAAGAACATGGGCATGAAATTGGGGTCACCGTGGGTGGGCAGGTAGTTGTGAGTTCCTGCACTGTGCAAGGAGTTGGAGTAGATGACTCTGGAGGTCTCTTCCAGCTCTTATGATTCAGATTCTGTAACCTCCATGACCCTCCAGGGAGTTCTTTGGATGGTTTCTGTCTCGGTGGCACTGGGTGGGGACATTGCAACGGCAGCTTAGCTTGGAGTGCCCCCAGGCTGATTAATTGCACCCAGCCACCTATTGTTTTGTGCCTTGTAAATGCATTTGCCTCCAGTTTCTAGTGTGGTTAAAGAGCCGTGGACTCTAATCCAGAGAACCCAGTTCGGTTCCCCACTCCTTCTCCACATGCAGCCGGCTGGGTGACCTTGGGCTAGGCATAGTTCTCTTAGAGCTCTCTCAGCCCCACCTACCTCACTGGGTGTTTGTTGTGGGGAGGAGAAGAGAAACGGGTTTGCAGGCCATTTTGGGACTCCTTCGGGTAGTAAAAAGCAAGGAATAAAAAAAAAACCTCTTTTCTTCTTGTCTACTAATTATTTTGGCTTTCAGAAGCTTTGGGAGGTAGACAGAGAGGGCAGGAGAAGGGACTGTGTGATTATTTAAAACTAATCTCAGTATATGTTTCCCATTGAAGGCAACCTGGAGCAATAAAAGCCTTGACCATATCAATGCCCCAGATGGCAAAATATGATCATGGGGCACCAATATCATCAACATTTCTACTTGAAGTGCTAAATGTCCCCAGCTCTATGGAGTGCTACCTTTGTATCTGATCCGGGAACTTCTACTGGTCCAGAACGCAGCTGCCAGGGTCCTTACAGGAACCAGGTGGAGAGAGCACATTCGAGCCATGCTCTCTCAGTTGCGCTGGCTCCAGATTGAGGACCGAATCAAGTTCAAGGTGCTGGTACTTACCTTTAAGGCCCCTAAACGGCCTGGGATGCTCGTACCTGTGGGACCACCTTCTCCCCATGCCCCACAGAGAAATCTGCAGTTAAGCATACAACACCTGCTCAAAATTCCCGGCCCAAGAAAAGTTAAACTCACCTCAACCAGAGCCAGGGTCTTCTCTGCTCTGGCACCAGCCTAGGGGAACACTCTCCTGATGGGAGATTAGGGCGCTGCAGGACTTAAAACAGTTCCGCAGAGCTGTTCCACTGGGCCTATGGCTGAGGCCCACGGAACATCATTAATTACTGGGCTCCCTAGACAGACAACATTTGCACACCACCGAGGTCTGATATTATAGTGCTTGTTGTCGGCATCTCCCCCCTCCCAGCAGAACTGTTCCTGGTTTTATTGTAAACTGGCTTTTACTGTTTTACTCTCTATCTCTCTCTCTGTTTGATTTCTTACCTACCCCTCTCCAATATTGGTCTCGCGGTGGGGTACATATTATATGTAGAAATCTGGATAAAAGTCTAAAAATTAGACTAAAATCAATCTCATTTGCTTCTACGATCCTGCTTCATTCAGACGTCAACATGGCAACAGGCCAGGCAAACAAATTAGAGTGTATGTCAGAGAATCCTGGCCTGATGAGGGGATGCCCATCCATCAGTAAACCTTCCCCCCCCTGAAGTGGAGGTAGACAGGGGGCCCAGGTTGATAATTAAGGTGCAGGCCAAAGCTCAACCAAATGCCCGGTAGAAGGGCGCCATTTTGCAGGCCCTTTGGAACTTCGGGAGCTCCATGAGGGCCCATGCGTCTGTCAGCAGCTCAATCCACCAGAGCCCAAAAGGCCCCGACTCTGGTGGAGGCCAGGCACACATCTTTAGGCCCAAGAATCATCAGGAGGTTAGAATTTGCTGACCTCACAGCTCTTAACCCCTGTTTATATTTAATGTTGTGAGCCACCCTGAGTCCCCAGGAGCTCATTTTGGGAGCACTTTTGAAACCTTCCTTTTATCCACTTTGGAGCTTCTGTAGCTGTTCTCTCCCCACCACCCCAAGAAGTTTGGATGATCAGTGCCCCTTTGTGGGGAGAAGGAAGCCCACCCTAAAGCCTTTTCCATGCTGTCGTTGCCTCAGTTCTTCTTAGGCCAATTCAAGAAAGGAAAGAAATAACTTTTGCTCCTTCCTCAAAATCTTGGATTTCTGCTTCTTACCACTTGTAAGAAGTAGCTGAAATGAGTCCATGTTGCTAGAAGGATTGGCAGTAAACTTCTTGTAATAACTTCAGTTTATTATATAACAAAAGTAATACTCCCCCGTCCTATGGATGGTACAATCCACCAGGGGAGGTGGTGGATTGAGGGGAGAAAATGGAGATGGTCCTTCAGGTATGGTTAGTCATAGTTTCATTAGGGGAGGATCAATATGGGATTGAACCAAAGGTTTCAAGGGGAAGATGGGTTTTGACTAGGGCAGGCTGTCTCAATCAGGGTTTCATGAAACCCTGGAGTTCCTTGATGGCCCTAGAATTTTCAATATATATTTTAAATTTGTTGAATATTTATTTCGTGGAATGACCATGCCAACCTGCTCCTCCATCCCAAAAATGGCCAATGACTGGCCTGGAGGGGGTGGGGAGAGGAGGGCCCCCAGGTGGACGTGTACACAGTTGTATTTCCCAACCACATTCTGCATGATTGCACCATTTCTGGGGGTTCTCAAAGCCTGAACAATGTTTCAGGGGGCTCGCAACTGTAAAAATGTTGAGAAAGCCTGGACTAGGGAGTTGACGGAAGGAGTTGACGGAAGCACAAATTACCTGGTAACCTGGATGTGGGAAGGCATTGCCTTAGAGTTCACACATGACTTCTTGTTTTCCCCCTTCCCCTTTGCTTTTTCTCAGGCCTAACTCCACCTACAACCCCTCCTCACAAGGCCAACCAAGACAACCCTTTTCGGACTTCGCCAAAGCCAAAGTCATCATGCAAGACTGTTGCGCCATCTTCCAAAAAGCCCCGCTGTAGTGAGTCTTCCAGCTCTCAAGGACCTAGCACGCCTCGGAAGTGTCCCGCGCAGTCCGAGCTGTACGCCCAGCTTAGCAAGACAACCGTGCTGTCTGTCGGCCGTGAGGAGAGGAAGACAAAGCGGCCTGGTTTGCGGCTGTTTGGTGACCATGACTACTGTCAGTCTGTTAACTCAAAAACAGAAGTACGTATCAGCCTAGCCCAGGGACTCCAGGACTCTGGACAAGTAGGATTAACAGGCTGCTTGCCCGGATGGCCGTGTCATATCTGTGCTCCTTTTGACCCACCCGACCAGTATGGCAAAAGGGAGACTTCACAGGTGAGCAAGCAGGATCCGCAACACAACAACCGGAAACCGCTCCAAGACCAGGAAATCCGGGCTGAACTCAATAAGCACTTTGGTCACCCAAGCCAAGCTGTTTTTGAGGAAGAGACCACTAAGAGCAGTGACCTTAGGGACAGCCACTATAGCAACGGACAATTCTCCAGACTACCTATGTTTATAAATTCAGGGCTGGTAATGGATGGCCTTTTGGATGACAGTGAAGACGAATGTGACAAACTGTGCTGCTCATGGGATGGAACGCCAACCTACTCCTTGTTTGATCTGTCGCCTTCTTGCTCTTCCCTTAACTCTCCGTGCAGAGATTTGGTCTCTCCACCCAAATCCTTACTTTCTCAAAGATTCCAAAGGACACGGTCTCGATCAAGGTCCTTCCCTCAGCGCAGGTCTTGTTCCCCTTCTCCATATTCCCGGTCAAGATCACGTTCACCGTGCAGTAGATCCTCTTCAAGGTACCATCTAGAGAGAATGACTGCAGAGGATGGGGTGTGCCAGAAATGGAAAGCCGGCTCGCAGAGAATAAAAATCCTTGAGAAACCGACAATGCAAAGCTTTTATTGCCAATCTCCCCAGTACTGAGCTAATTCATGTACAGTAAGATTGACAGCTTACATGATAATACATCATCTTACATTCTGATAGCGAAGGCAGGATATCTTTGGATACTTAAATCTGGTCACTGGAGCTGTAAACAGACAGGGCAAGACAGATTTCTCTACAAACCTGAAATAGGCCCTAGGTTTGCAGGAAAATGTGATTCTTTTTTTAAGTACAAATGATAAAAGGATCACCTGCAGCTTAAAAAAAAACTGATAGCATCATTTGGCAGGAGCTCATGGGAATTGTAGTCCATGGACACTGGGAGGGCCACCGTTTGCCCACCCCTGCCCTAGAAGTTTTGTGGTGAAGTCTGAGGAGGGCAGAGCTTACCCTCCAAAGCAGCCATTTTCTTCCATGACCAAAGTCAAGCATAGGAATAAATAAATATATTCCTGATGATTCTTGGTGTCCATTCTATTTCTTTCAAATGTAGGAAGGGTAGGAATGGAAAGCTTAAGATCAAGGGGCAGATAAGGGTAGGTTGGCTTTTGAGTGGTAAGGCAGTTGGGTGGCCAACTTCACATTGGGGAATTCTTGGGCATTATAGTGGTGGGCCTAGGGTGAGTGTGGTTTGAGGAGGGGAAGTACATCAGGCAGGTCCAAGGCCACAGACATGACCCTCCACCCCAGTCTTTGCCTCTATGAGAACCACCATTGCCAACCTGCAAAGGAGGGCTGGAGGTCACCCAGAATTACAACTGCTGTCCAGTTGACAGAGATCAGGTGGGTGGGAGAGCGATTAGGGCAGGGGTAGTGAAACTGCAGCCCTCCAGATGTCCATAGACTACAGTTCCCATGAGCCTCTGCCAGCGAATGCTGGCAGAGGCTCGTGGGAATTGTAGTCCATGGACATCTGGAGGGCCGCAGTTTCACTACCCCTGGATTAGGGGATCAAAAGAGAAGGGAAGAGATGTAGAGGAGACAAACAGAAAAGAAGGGTGAGAGAAGGAAGCCACAGTGGGAGGATGGGAGTTCCTCGCAAGTCCCTGCTTGTTCTTATCTAAGTAAAAGAAATTCTGGGAAGAAAATTAATTACTTTAGTGGCTTGAATCTTGTGAACAAATTCCATGCACACTAGTCTCTACTGCAGAGCACGCTTCCGCTGGCACTAGTGCTTGGGTTTGTGCCGAATCAGCAGTTTTCGGTGAGCCTTGTGCAGATGGAAGTGCTTGTGCAAAAGGACATGCGCTCTGCATCACAGGCTATGTGGCGCACATGGAGCTTGTTCAGGCTTGGCCATGAACTACAATTCCCAGGGGCCCCTGTTATGGGACACGTGGAGAGCCACAGTCTCACCACCCCTGGCTTAGACCTTCACAGAGTGCATGATTAAGGAACTCATGTGTTATAGTTTTCTTTTTAAAAAGAATCAGATATGTTGTGGGAAGATTGGTTTACTAATCGATAGACGTGACAATGAGCCATATGACATATGGTGATAGTGGAAGTACCTCAGTTCATGGACCACAATTCCCATGAGCCCCTGCCAGCAAATGCTGGCTGTGGCTCATGGGAATTGTAGTCCATGAACATCTGGAGGACCACAGGTTGACTACCTCTGCCTTGGAGGGTGATGGAGTCTGTAGGATGTTTTTAGGAGGAGACAAGGTGAGAATTGTCTCTTCTATCTCTGTGATTCTGACTCTGTGTGTTCTGCAATAATGGGTTTAAACTATGTGGAGAACGATACTAGTTAGATATCAAGAAAAAACATTTTTAGTAGTTCAGAAGCAGAATCGACTGCCTAAGGAGGTGGTGAGCTCCCCGTCGCTGACAGTCTTCAAGCAGTGGCTGGACAGATACTTATCCTGGATGCTTGAACCTGATCCTGCATTGAGCAGGGGGTTGGACTAGATGGCCTGTATGGCCTCTTCCAACTCTATGATTCTATGATTCTATAATCTGGCTAATTACTGCTAAAGTCAGATTTCTGCATTAGACAGTCCAATCCAGCAAACAAGTCCTGATGAGGTTAGATCAGCCCAAATTATCCTCGAAAACCTTCCAAATAGCTGGGGAGAAAGGGTGGATTTGTATCTGGGGGAGCTGATAGGAATGTGAATTACTGATAGTAAGCCATCAAAACCAATGTTCCTTTTTTAAATTTCTCCTAACAGATCTTCCTACTATCAAGAGCCTGGTCACTATAGACCCTGGACATATAGAAGTTCTCCCTTGTATTCAAGATCACGCTCCAGGTCACCATATAGCCATAGACCCAGGTGAAACATTGTCCCATATTTTTATATATTTCACATTTGTGTGTATGTGTGCCTCCCCCCCCCCCTTCTCACACCTTCATTGTACCTCTGGCAAATTCAGCTGTATGATTTAATGATTAAGTTATGTCTCCCTAGATATGACAGCTACGAGGAATATCAGCATGAAAGGCTGAAGAGGGAAGAATACCGCAAAGAGTATGAAAAACGGGAATCCGAAAGGGCCAAACAAAGGGAGAGGCAGAGGCAGAAAGCAATTGTAAGCGCTATGCAGATAACTTTCATCTTGAAAGAGATTTGTTTTTTCTTTTGTGGATTATTGTTTAAGAAGAAGAAAAAAAAAGCTCCAGAGTTTCTGGTGACTTTTTTCCTTCTTCAAATTGAACAAACAAAATGCACAAGCTAATCTTTTCACATGCATTTCTCAATAGTACTGATCTCTCCTGCTCCGCTGTGCTTTCATTTCAATGCTCACTTTGCCTTTAAAATGTAATATTTTGAAGCTCCCGTAAATCATCGCTTACTACATTCAATAGCCATTGAACATTGCATTAGAAGAGGGTTTTGTTATAGATTGTAAGCAGTAAAGTAGCTTCAAATCTTGATGACACATGGATGCATAAAAATAGATAAATACACCATGACTACGAGGGGTGTTCATTCAGCTCATCCAGGCTTTCATGAAACCCTGGGGTTTCTTGATTGCCTTGGAAAGGTTTTTTTCCTGAATGGGTGGGAGTTAATTAATCTGTTATATATTTTTTACATTTGTAAAACATTGATCACATGTGATCGTGACGATCCACCCACTCCTCCCAAAGTGGCTAATGATGGGACTGGAGGGGGTGGGAAGGGAGGGGCCCCTCTGAAGATGCCAGCCACAGCTACTGGCAAAACATCAGGGGCTAAAGCTACCAGACCACCTTGGCCACACAACCTGGAAAACCCCCAACAGCCATTTGACTCCAGCTGTGAAAGCCTTCGACAAACAATTCAGTGACGTAAGCCTTTGTCAGAGCTGAAATGCACCATATGCCCTCGGTTACTTAGCCACGATGCTGTCCCACTTAAGGGAACCGTTAGCACCATCTCTCGAATACAACATATGGTACATTTCACTTTTAAAATTTGAATTTCTGCGATTCGGTTGTTTTTACTTATTCCCTTAATTGTACTTTACTAAACATTCCCCCCCCCCTTCCAATAATTATTCCGTTTCAGCAAGGTTGTCCCTAATCCTTCTCCTCCCCCTCGTCAAAGGCAGAGAAAACAAGCAAATACGAGCCCCAAAGAATCACGCTCATGACGAATCTGATGGAAGCATATGCAGCGTTTATTCCCCTCACATAGCTCTATTACATTTTCAGTGTTGGTGCGTGAAGCATTATGCTCCCCCCCCTCCCCAATCTAGATATATTATCTGAGAAGAAGTGTATTAGAAAGTCTGCCATTACGTTCTACTCCATCTGGTCAGTCATTTAGGTTCAATAGCTAGTGTCAACCAAATTGTTTCTTATCAAGTGGTTCAGCGCAGTTAAGTTTTTGTTTTGGTAAGACATTTGGGAAGGGGGGGGGAGATATTGCTATACATGCGCTGTCTTTACTGTTCCTCGATTTATGACCTGAATCCTCCCCTACTCCAAGGCAGGGCTGTTAGGAACAGAGGCAGTCTAAAAGAGAGCCAAGAAGCATGAAAAAAAAAAGCTTGAAGGAAGGCTTCCATTTTCCTGGCCGGCCGTAGGTTTGTTTTTGGGGGCTGACGGTGTGCCAAGGGGCTTCATTGTCAGTTCTCCGGGCACGGCAGGGAAAGACACGCAAGCAGCCAAAAGGGAGTATACAAAAGTGTGGCTGCAGAACAGAAGCCGAGGTCGGTAGCTAGAAATCACTCACTCACATACCAAGTCTGATAAGGGCAAGGAGAAGGTTTGTAGTCCGAAAGTCGCAAGCCAATGATTGGTCAGGGAAGCAGGGTCCAAGAAGAGAGCAGGGGCTGGAGGTGCAGGCCTAATAAGGAAGACGGGCCCAGCACAATGGACTTGCGCCTCCCGCCTCTTCTTAAGCCTGATGCATAGCTAATCATCAACAGCTGCCTCAGCCTGGACTCTGCAAAGAATCTCTGAGACCAGTTCTGCCCTGAGCAGCTAGCCTCGTGCTCCTGCGCCTTTCCTGTAAGGCCAAGCAGGGCTTCCTACACCATTGCTCTTTGGGCTCAGGAGACAAGGGTGGGGAGCCAGCTCATGCTGGGGCTTCTGCTTAGAGGCTGAAGAGTCTGGGTGCTTATGCCTGGTTGTGGTTCAGGTTCTGGGCTGGGTCCCCTAGGGCAGGGGTAGTTAACCTGTGGTCCTCTAGATGTCCATGGACTATAATTCCCATGAGACCCTGCCAGCATTTGCTGGCAGGAGCTTATGGGAATTGTAGTCCATGGACATCTGGGGGACCATAGGTTGACTACCCCTGCCCTAGGCAGTTCTGGTGCTTCTGAGGCTGAATCTGTGGACAGTGGCTGAAGCTCAGGGGCTGATCCTGGCAAGGCTCTCAGATCTGCCTCTTCCTCAGAGTCAGTTCTGGTTGTAGCTGGCTGGGACCTGACATTCATTTCAACATCCAGCTTTCATCCTTACAATTTTTTCAGGGGACTGCACTGAAATCGATACAAACATTTTGGTCGCAGTTGCAAAAATCCGATGTTCTGGCGGTTATCAGACAGTTCTGACCCCTGACCTGGAAGTGGAACCTTTAGCCCTACCCTTTCATCTTCAAAAATAACCCCCCCCCCCCATTATTCATGTCTGAGAATTTGAGAAATGTGCTTCCTTCTGACAAAATTGGTGGGCTTCCCAAATAGCAGTAGAGTTTTACTATTTTACGTTAGAAGATGTGGAGTTCCTCAAGGTGTGATTCTCTCCCCCACACAGGTGCTCCAATGGTATGGGCTGGGATGCCATCAGTATGCCATTGACACCCAGCCCTGTGTGTTGATAGGCGGCCCACCAGATGCTCCCCCAGTTTCGATGGCCAGGTGTCTGGAGGCCGTGACTGGGTGGTTGCAACAGAGCTGTTTAAAGCTTAATCCATGGGAAACAGAGGTCCTGGGACTCAGGATGAATGGACCAGGAGAGGAAGCACACCTTCCCTTCCTTGGCAATGTACAGCTGACAACTTCACACACCATCAGGAATTTGGGGGTGATCTTTGCTGCCTCCTTTTCCAGGGAGGCTCAGATCACAAATGCAGCTCACCTGGCATTTTCTCATCCGCACCAGGCGAAGCTATTAGCGCCCTACCTGGCCTGCTACAGTGATCCATGTCACGGTCACCTCCAGACTGGATTACTGTATCTTGCTTGACTTGGGGCTACCCTTGGCACTGACCGGGAAATTGCAGCTGGTGCAAAATGCGGCCCCTCACTAGGACTCCTTGGAGGGGGTATATACAACCTGCCTTCCAGCAGCTACATTGGTTGCCTGTTGAGTTCCAGGTCAAAGTCAAGGTTTTGGAACTGACTTTGAAGACCTTACATGGCCTGGGTCCTGCATATCCGAGGGACCAACTCTCCCAATATTTTCCCCAGTGCCAATCTGTTGGTAATCCCTGGCCCCAAAGATACCCACCTGGCCTTGCCTAGGGGTAGGGTCTTTTCGGCCCTGGCCTCAGTCAGGTGGAATGAGTTGCCATCTGCAATCAGGGCCCTGATAGAGCTAGCGTGGTTCCACAGGGCCTGTAAACAGCACCTTCCACCAGGCTGTCATTGAGGCAAGGGTGGTTTAATAGCATACAGGCCTCCCTCCTCTGCAGTTCCCTCTTCTCATTCCTCTGCTGGCAGATATTCCCAACACTGAAGGCCAGATGGAGGATGAATGCTGATAATTTTAACTCTTAATTTTAGCATTTTATGCTTGTTTTATCCTATTGTTGTGAACTGTCCTGTGCCTGCTCATGGAGAGGGGCGGTATACAATTTGAGTAATGGTGTAGTGGCTAAGAGCAGGGGTCTCTGATCTGAAGACCAGAGTTCAATTCCCCCCCTCCACATGAAGCCTGCTAGGTGACCTCAGACCAGCCACAGCTCTCTCAGAACTCTCTCAGGCCCTCTTACCTCAAAAGGTGCTTGTTGTGAGATGTAGAGAAAGGGAAGGTGAGTGTAATCGGGGTGTAAAAACCTACTCTTATTCCTCTTCTTTGCGTTCCCTGGAAGTATAAATTACCCCCCATTTTATGCTTCTCTGTTCCCGTTTTCCTGCTTATTCATGTGGAAATTCTGGTCTCCTCCTCGCTGACAGGAAGAGCGGCGCGTAATTTATGTCGGGAAAATTGGACCTGACATCACCCGAGCAGAACTGAGGGACCGGTTTGAAGTTTTCGGCGAAATTGAGGAGTGCACAGTAAATCTACAGGATGATGGGTAAAACGGCCCTTTAAGATCATGCCTTGTTTAGAAGATGCCATTTTTGTATTTTTAAAGGGCGAGAAGATGACAGTTCACAGCAATGAGGGCTGGCCCCAAAAGTGCTGTGACTAATAACATTCTACATTTTTAGGCGCCCCCCCTCCCCCATTCCTCCCCTTATTTATTCGTTCTGCTATCCTTGTGATTTCCTGACCCAGAAATAAGACTCCAGGCTGACAGGACAATTGTGCTGATGAATGGATGCAGTGATTTTGGCATGAGCTTTCCGAACCCCTGTCGAATTCTTCCCATTTAAGAAAGGGTTACATGGATGTTTTGTGAATTTCCGTTCACACAGACCCTCTTCTCTTTGCAACCACAGGGACAGCTACGGTTTCATCACTTACCGCTACACCTGCGATGCTTTTGCTGCTCTGGAAAATGGATACACCTTGCGCAGGTCCAGTGAGCCCGACTTCGAGGTGTATTTTTGCGGACACAAGCAGTTTGGCAAGTCGAACTACACAGACCTAGGTACGACCTTTGCTGTTCTTGAAATGAGGTGCTTGACAGGAGAAAGTCATTGAATTATACTAAGTGACAATAGGAAGAACACAGGACGGTCTCAGATAACTCAAACCAAGAAGAAAAGATCTATCCTTATAGCATTACTATTGTTTAATGCTATAAGGATTGGTCTTTTCTTCATGGTCGAATTATACTAGGCTTTCATGAAACCCTCGAAGGGTTTCCTGAATGGGTGGGGGTTAAAGGTAAAGGTAAAGGTATCCCCTGTGCAAGCACCGGGTCATGTCTGACCCTTGGGGTGACGCCCTCCAGCGTTTTCATGGCAGACTCAATACGGGGTGGTTTGCCAGTGCCTTCCCCAGTCATTACCGTTTACCCCCCAGCAAGCTGGGTACTCATTTTACCGACCTCGGAAGGACGGAAGGCTGAGTCAACCTTGAGCCGGCTGCTGGGATCGAACTCCCAGCCTCATGGGCAGAGCTTCAGACTGCATGTCTGCTGCCTTACCACTCTGCACCACAAGAGGTCCTAGGGGTAGAGATTAATTAATGTTTAATATGTTTTTTTTAAATGTTAAATATTTATTGTATGATATGACCATATATGGCAGTCTTTCTGAAGTTTTTTTTATTGTTAAGACACCCCTGAAATATTCTTCAGGCTTCAAGAAACCCCAGAAGCGGGGCAATCATATCAAATATGGTTGAGAAGCATAGCTGTGTACATGCCTATCTGAGGCTCCGGCCCATCCCACCATCTCTAGGCCTATCACTGGCCATTTGAGGGGGCGGGGTCAACATGAACATATATGGTCATATCACCCGATAAATGCTTAACAAATTTAAAAAGTATTAAACAGTCAATTAATTAACTCCCATGCATTCAGGGAACTCTTCCAGGGCTGGTTGAGAAAGCCTGCTATATGGTCATGTTGACCACTCCCCCCTCCCAAAATTGGCAGTGTTGGGCCTGGAGGGGATGGGATGGGAAGGGGCCCAGGTGGGTGTGTAAACAGCTATGCTTCCCAGCCATACTCTGCACAATCATGCAATTTGGGGGGTTTCTCAAAGGCTGAAGAATGTTTCAGGGGTTTCTCAATGGTAGAAAAGTTGAGAAAGGCTGAGTTATACCAATTTTTGTTTGTTTTTGAGGCAAGAAGAAAAAAAATAGAGGAATTTATCCAGGAGCAAAGTTGGAGTGCTTTTTTTAAACAGGGTGCAATTTTCTCTGGTGATGTAGAAGGTAGAGTTGTCAGATGTCCCTCCTTGCCACTGGCAAGGTATGGTACAGTAGAGTTGAGGAACCCTTGGAGATTTGGAGGTAGAGCCAAGGGAGGACAGGGACCTCAGTGAAGTAGAGTTCTATAGAGTTCACCTTCCAGAGCAACCATATTCTCCAGCGGAACTAATCTCTCTAGTACAGAAATGAGGTGTAATTCTGTGGGATTCTCAGGTCCCACCTGGAGGTTGACCACCCTAGTGGAAGATCACCTTGTAGTGGAAAATACTGTCAAGCTGAAGCTGACTCATGGTGACCCCCATAGGATCTGCAAGGCAAGAGAGAAACAAAGGCAGTTTGCCATTGCCTACATCTCTACACCGACCTTGATCTTCCTTCATAGTCTCCCATCCAAGTAGACTAGAGCTGACTAGAGCTGACCCTACTTAGTTTTCAAGCTGATGAAACTGAGCGAGCCTAGGTGTTATGAAAAAACTGGGGATGGGGAGTGGCTATCATTTATTCATTTTATTTATTAAGAGATTTATATACCACCTCTCTTGGAGATACCATCTCAGGGCAGTTAACAGAATCTAAAACTCAATAAAACCAATATATTCCATGTCAAATTATGTAAAATAGATTAAAAGTTTGAGCCACAAATGAGAAACAATAGCATCAGCCCCAAATCCTGGATCGGTGATTTATGGCCTGCCAGGTGCTGCATACTGGGAGGTGACAGAGGAGGAAAGGGTAAAAGAGGCAGGAGGGCAGCCCGAGATTTGAATTTGGTTATAATTGGCCTCAACCATTGGACTGGCAAAAGAGCTCCATCTTACAGGCCCTGAGGAACTTGGAGAATTCAGACAGAACCTTAATCTCTCTCGGGAACTTATTCCACCAGGCAGTCAAGGCCAAACGTATTTCCTTAGGGCCAGGAATCCTTAGCTGATTGGCATTGCTCAACTGAAGATCTCTCTAGGAAACAAATTCAGAGATGGTCCCTCAGATACACAGGGCCCAGACCACATGAGGCCTTGAAGGTTAAAACCAAAACCTTGAAATGGCTCTGGAATTCTAGCAGAAGCCAATGCAGCTGCCGTGGTACAAGTCTTATATGGGATTTCCTCATTCTGGTGAGGAGGTTGCTTCATTCCTCATCCCAATCTCGAGTCAGGCTGTTTACTGTGCTGATGCACCGCTGTCAAGGGTGAGGTTGTATACTGGGACATTGTGGATTGGAAGTCTTACTAATTGTTGACCAAACACAAGACTTATCCATCATGGGCAGAACACTCATGCAGCAGGATTCTCATGGATTCCATTTCTGTCCTTGCCACCTCAAGGGGTTGTGAAGTCTGACTCAAATGTTTCCAAAAGAAGTTCTTTGTTCTTAAAGCAGAGTCCATCCTGCCAATCTGGTATTGCTAAGGTCCTTGTCTCATTTTTATGGGGACGCAGTTGTAAAGTGGGAAGTATTTTTATCTAACCATAATAGGAACAAGAGCAAAGCTCCTTGTAGACCTTCTAGAACAGGGGCGGTCAAACTGTGGCTCATGGGATTGTAGTTGAGAGCTACATTTTGGCCACCCCTGTTCTAGATGGTCTCATTATATGTCGGGGGGGGGATCTTTGTAAATTAATCACTGCTCTTATTAAGATTTCCGTCTAACCCTGTAAATCAATTTGTACAAGATCTTACCCTCTTCCCTCCATTCTGTGCAATGTGCGAAGGGAATACAAATCTATATTTTCCCTAACCAATTGATGTCTCCTCCGAGTCGAAATGATAAAGGCGATATGCATTGTTCGCCCCGAATATGCTATCATTCACTTCACTGGCTAAATAGATAGTGTAAAGCCAGGGAGAGGCAGCTGACTGTTCCAGAGATAGAGACCCGGTGATGAAAATATAAAAGGCAGCAAATCATTTGTTCGGATGCCGGCTGATAACAAACCCGTAAAGACAGACTGAAGACTTGACTTGGTTTGACTTATGTTCACAGGGAGGAAGTCAGGGGTGTTTTCTCGTATCTCAAAACATCGAGGGTATAAAATACAGCTGCCTGAAAGGGACCTTCTGGGCCGTTACTCATCACAAGGAGAAGGCCTTCTCTAAAGGGTTTTCCTGTTTTGAGCCTTTCCCCCCTTGGAATCGCACTTTGGCCTTCTGGGTTGTTTTTTAAAGGGCTGGGGTTAGATAGGGTAATCAAGTCACACTGGACTTACGCCTGTAGGGTTTTCCAGGCAAGAGGTTGGCTACTGCCTTCCGTTGTATCATGAGCCTGGACTTCTTTGGTGGTCTCCCATCAAAATATTAGCCAGAGCTGCCCCTGCTTAGCTTCTGATAACTGGTGAGATCAAGGCCCATTCCGCACACATTGGATAATGCACTTTCAATGTGGTTTTGCCACTGGATTTTCCAGTGCAGAACAGGATAATCTACTCCTAAAGTGCATTGAAAGTCCATTATCCAACATGTGCGGAATGGACCTAGGCCAGCCTAAGCTAGTACCTTTTTCTTCCTGTCATCATCACAGCAAGAGTTCTCAAGACAAGAGACGTTCAGAAGTGGTTTGTTCTTGCTTGCCTCTATGTCATGACCTGGGCTTTCTCTGGTGGTTCTCATCCAATTACGTGCCACAGCCAACCCTGGTTAGCTTCCAAGATCTGAGGCAGCTTTTCTCAACCTTTTTACCATTGAGAAACCTCTGAGACATTGTTCAGGCTCCAAGAAACCCCAGAAGTGGCACAATTATGCAGAGTATAGCTGGAGAGAATAGATGGGTACATGCCCACCCCATGGCCCCTCCCCTTCCTGGCCCATCATTGGCCATTTTGGCCATTTTGGGAAAGGAGGTGGGTTGACCTGACCATACATGGTCCTAACACCCGATAAATGTTTGGGAAATTTAAAAAATATATTAAAAATTAATTAACTCCCAGCCATTCAAGAAACCCTTTGAGGGCCATCAAGAAACTCCAGGGTTTCACGAAATCCTGGTTGAGGACGTTTGATCTGATGAGATCAGGGTAACCTGGGCTAGTACCCTTTTGGTTTGTGTTTTTTGCCATCAAGTCAGAGCTGACGTATGGCGACCCTGTAGGGTTTTCAAGGAAAGAGACATTCTGAGGTGCTTCCAGGTCGCAACCCTATCTGTGCCTTTGTTTCAAAGAACCATATAAGCTTACATAGTACTATATTGGAACAAGAGTGTTGTTGTTGTTGTTAGGTGCAAAGTCGTGTCCGACCCATTGCGACCCAATGGACAATGATCCTCCAGGCCTCCCTGCCCTCTACCATTCCCCGGAGTCCATTTAAGTTCGCACCGACTGCTTCAGTGACTTCATCCAGCCACCTCATTCTCTGTCGTCCCTTTCTTCTTTTGCCCTCGATCGCTCCCACCATTAGGCTCTTCTCCAAGGAGTCCTTCCTTCTCATGAGGTGGCCAAAGTATTTGAGTTTCATCTTCAGGATCTGGCCTTCTAAGGAGCAGGCAGGGCTGATCTCCTCTAGGACTGACCGGTTTGTTCACCTTGCAGTCCAAGGGACTCGCAAGAGTCTTCTCCAGCACCAGAGTTCAAAAGCTGTGAAAGTTGGACCATAAGGAAGGACGAGCGTCAAAGAATTGAGGCTTTTGAACTCTGGTGGAACAGCTGGTCCCAAACAGTGTATGAACTGACTCTTATTCTCACAGGATGAAAGGTCCACTAAAGCCATGGAGGTTCTCATGCCAATTTTCCCCTCCTTCCTTCCAGATTCAAACTCTGATGATTTTGATCCTGCTTCTACCAAGAGCAAGTATGATTCTATGGATTTTGACAGTTTGCTTAAAGAGGCCCAGCGAAGCCTGCGAAGGTAACATGCATTCTGGCCGTGGATAACAGAGGGGTGGCGAATACCTCATGGACATCACGTCCTTCAATGAATGGACAACGAAGAAAGTCACACTTACAACTCTCACCTAGTCTACACTCTCTGTATTGAAAACACCGTTTACATGGACACAGCTGCTTAAGGAATGAAGAAACAAAATGTAGTCTCATTTTCGCACGGGTGTCCCTCTAGGTCTCAGGGCAAAGAGGATGAGGGTTTTGATCTTCGTAGAGAGTGCCAAGTGGAAACCACTTAAAAAGGCAGCAGTTCCATAGAGATACTTCCAAAAACAAACAAACAAAAACAAGAGCAAGAGAACTTTGAAATGTGTACATGCGACATTTTCAAAACAAAGCAAATTCAAAACTTCCACTGCTGACGTCCAAGAGAGATGTGGGGGTTGTGTTTATTTTTTTTTCGGGGGGGGGGAGGGTCTTTATTTTTAAACGAGCTTCTCACTACATGTTTCATATGATGACAATCCTGAAGAATACTGCAGTTCCTGCAAAATACAGTCTCTTTCCATTGTGGTTTTCCTGTGAAGACATGCGTATGTAAATGTGTGTGTCTGTGTATCACACGCGCACACACACATATACATATAGATTTATATCTATGGAAGGAAGAAAAACTTTTTTGTCTTTTTTAAAACTGTGGCATCAATGTCCGTGTCCAAAGCGTTCATCTAGCGTGGAGAAATTTTTGGAATCGCCCCTCCCCGCCCAATTAACTTTCAACCTTGTCCACTGGGTAAGCTGCCGTGATCGTCTCAAGAGCATCAAGGATGGGGGGGGGGGTCTCTCAGCTACGGGGGCCGGGGTTGGGATGTACAGTTAGATTATTCGCCACATTCAAGAATGTAGTTGAGTATTTACAAATGCTAAATGGAGTATTTTTGTTTTCTGTACATAACCGTGTGACGAGACGATGCTCTTCTTTTGGTTACAGCTATGCACTGTAAATGCAGCCTTCTTTTAAAGAAAAACAAAACTGCTGAAACTTTTCTTAATCAAGAATATTCAAATGTAATTATACGAAGCAAAACAATATTGTACACTAACCTATTTAGAAAGCTGAAGTTATGCTTATATATATATTTGATTGTAAAAAGAGAGAGAGAGAGAGAGAGAAGTGTGTAAGTGTGTGCGTGCGTGTGGATGTGTTGAGTGCAGAAATATCGATGCTTTACGCACATCATCCATCACTCCTTTAATGGGCTGATCTCAGAACATTGGCCAGGGATTGGCCACAGTTGAGTACTTGGAGGACCTGTCTACCCTTTTGCTTGGTCACTGTGTGGCTGCCCGGATTCCCCATTGACACCCCCCCGCCCCGTTCTCCTAGGAGTGTGGCATCAGCATCTACCATCCATAGGAGTCTTTTTCCAGACATTCCAACCATACGTTCCATGAGCCTTCCACTGGGAACACACGCTACCTGCGATGCTCCTGATATCCATGATGGGAAGGGCCATGGCTCAGTGGCAGAGCATCCATCTGACGTGCAGAAGGTCCCAGGTCCAAGCCGTGGTGTCTCTGGTTGAAAGGGCCATATAGTAGGTGCTAGGGAAGACCTCACCTTCAGACCCTGGAGAGTTGCTGCAGATCCCTGGCATCTCCAGATGAAGGGAACAACAGAAAGGTGATGTGAAATGCCTGAACCCTGGAGAGTTGCTGCTTGTCTAGGTAGACCAGGGGTAGTCAAACTGCAGCCCTCCAGATGTCCATGGACTACAATTCCCAGGAGCCCCTGCCAGCATTCGCTGGCAGGGGCTCCTGGGAATTGTAGTCCATGGACATCTGGAGGGCCACAGTTTGACTACCCCTGGGGTAGACAGTACTGACTTTGACAGACCAAGGGTCGGACTCAGGTTCATGAGTTTGTGTGCGCATGTTCATGATCAGAGTTTTTCATAAAACGCAGAAGCACACCATTTCTCCATGCGCACCCAGAGCATCACTTGACATGAACAAGGACCCAGTACGCCTTGAAGCCCTTCCATTGCACCGTCCGCACAACATGGTCATCGCAAGTATTAGAAGCATTGCAGGTAGCATGGTCTCCTGTTGGTGAGGTTCCAGCATCCCTGGGTGGAACCATCTGAAAAGGATTGGGTTATACCCAAGGCCACTGTCTGAATTGTCGCTTATCTGATCTGATCCAAAAGGTGCTTTGGACTCCTTTTGGAAACCGGGCGGAAACGGCCAGCCAGGATTTGCCCTGATGGAGACAGATGCCACAAGGAGTGCGGTGGGAGCAGTCACTGAGGCAGTGGCAGCCACACTGCGCACCGAGTGTATACAGGGGTGAACATAATGTTCTGCAGCAGACACAAGACTGGAAATCTTGGTTATCACAGGGGTGTGAGCGAATTGCCGGAAGAGGGCCCTGGGACAAGGGGAGGAGCTGAGCATCACCATTCCTAGTCCTGGGTCCCTTGGCCAATACCTTTGTTTCTAAGTCTTGTTACCAATGGGACAGTTGAGCACATCCTTAAATCTCTGCAATCCACTCAGCAGACCTTTACATAAAGTACTTTGGCTGGATCGTGCCCTTTCTCAAAAACTATCCCAACCAACTGGGCTTTAAGCACCTCTGTGATAGCCTTTTTCATTTTCGTCTGGATTTTTTTGGGGAGGGGGGTCTTTTTCTTTGGCTGTTTTATATGCACAAAAATTATTATGGGCAGGATGGGATTTTTCCCCCCCTCATTTACAAGCTTTTTCTAGGAGATAGCCTAATTTTCTGTAAAGCCTCAAATGGGTAATCATTAAGAGGTGTTTTTATTTTATGTATCAACAGTTTTGGAACTAGAAGTCACAAATCTTTTTTTTTAATGCTTTTAATGATGCTTTCTTTTAATCGTTGTTGTGACTTTAATCTGATTTTTAAAAAAAACTGTTGTGGTTCAGCGCACAGGTATGGTTTTTACAATAATTCTGTGTGTCTGCTCCTGAAGCCAGTAATATTTTCATTGGCAGAGTTCAATGATTCTCTCTGATTTTTTTTTAAGTGTACACATCCTGTATAAACACTAATTCTTCATTCCTTTGTTTACTTAAAGATGCATATTTATCGGTTGTGATTAACCTATTTATTATAAATTATATGAGGTGACTAAAATAATTTAAAAGGCCAGTGAAAATTTTCTATGTAGGATGCACGCCAGTTGTCAGGTTGTTTGGAAAGAATTTTGATTTGAGGAAAACAAAAAACCTAGTTTCTTTCTTTCTTTCTTTCTTTCTTTCTTTCTTTCTTTCTTTCTTTCTTTCTTTCTTTCTTTCTTTCTTTCTTTCTTTCTTTCTTTCTTTCTTTCTTTCTTTCTTTCTTTCTTTCTTCCCAAAGCAGTAGCTTTTTTCCTTCCGCTTATTATTTAACTATGCACTAATATGGCCTTAGAGGCGCCCATGGTAGTGTGGGAGCCTGTGGATCATGTCCAAAAGACAGAATCCATTTGCAAGTTCATGAGCTGGTATGGCGCAAGGCCCTGAAAAGGACTTACTTGCGCAGTCCTTTGCACCACTGCCGTCCTGTCCGTAACAATCATTCCTGTCAGTCATCCAGTCACCTTTCAATCCAGGCACCCAAGGCAAGGTTGAGATGAGAACCCACTGAAGTTTTCCCTTTAGGGCCTTCGCTGTTTGTTTCCAGAACTGCAAGAATTTTCCCTCACCCCTCCTCAAGCTTTAAGAATGTATACGGGGCCTCACACCCTACCAAAACCAAATTTGCTTTTCAGTGGCACAGTGGCACGAGGCAGTCCATCACAGGTGCAGCTCCTCCGCATGGAAGTTCTCAAAACCCCGTTCATCCCAAACTGTCAAGCTGGCATTCCCTTTTAGAGGACAAGGGTCTGTTAGGGTGAACGGTAGCCTATGTGCGTTTCTTGGATCTAGACATGCTGTCCCTTATGCTCTGGAGAACATAATTGTGCAAGGGGAACTATAAGTCTGGAACACATCTCCTGTTTCCCTTATGGCCGTTTGTGTTGCCTGCACTTAGGCATGAGTGATCACAGAAAGAGAAGCATGGCCTGGTCAATCCTAACGGAAGGTCTTCTACACAGACGTGCTGCACCCGTGATGGACTCTGTCGCCCCCCAGTGCTCATTGGTGGTAGTCTTGGGGAGGGGGAAGTCTTGTTAGTCTTGTCTGAGCAGCCCAGCAAGCCGATTGTAGGTGAGATGTACTGCAGCATGGACAATGAATTTCTTTGGAGGATGTGCCCTACAGGGTATTTTGTCCTTGGTATAAACTAATAAAGTGAGTCAAGTTCACCGATAGCACATGTATTTTGCACTCGGGACTTTTGATCCCAATGTATATTTTAAGAAAAGTCTTCTTTCTGACCCTTTATCGAAATTAATAAGAGGTGAAGGGGGTTCTAGATTTTTCTCACCAAAAGCCACCTTCCCGTCTACATTAGAGCATCTTCCAACAATTTGACTCCACCCTGCAGAGGTCCACCCGGACCTGGAGCTGGAGAGGTGAGGATTGTGCACTGGGTCTTTCCTAAACTTTCATCATAGCTGACAGAAAGGAAAACACGGAAAGAGCTTTGCAGGATCGGGTGAAAGGTTCATTTCTTCAGCATTCAAATGGCTAGCAGGCTGTTGGGCAGGGGATGTACAGTGGAACGTTGGGGGCATTCCCTCTGCTTTGCTTTGTTAGTTGTTATGGCCAACAGTCTCTGATTGAGTGGAAATAAGATTCAGGTGGGTAGCCATGTTGGTCGGAAGCAACAGAACAAAGGTGTGAGTCCAATGGCACCTTTAAGACCAACCAAGTTTAATACACTCATGTTTAATGGACACAAAAGCTGATACCCAGAATCCCCCGTGACTCCGCCCCTAGGACTGCCACAGCTCCCACACTGTGTGAAGGGGGCTGGAATCGTTAGCCATTTTAAGCGGCGTAGAGTAACTCTCTCTACTTCATTCCTGCTGTTAAAAGCCCAGCATCCCTGCCTCATTTCCCCCCTCCCAAGTGTCAGAGAACTGATTTTTGTCCCGTAATTAATGCAGCGCCGTCTGAGAGCTGCCACATGTTGTCACCAGCATATTGTGTTTCGATAGATTTCCTCTGCGTGTCTCATTCTTTGCTTCCACCCACCCACCCCCAGCCCCACATCTGTATTTCCTTTAGGTAGATAGCAATAAAAAGGGAACTTTTCTGCAACTTCTACACTGCGACCCTGTAGCATCCTCTGAACCCGCGCAAATTTTTTGCCGTTCGTTGCTTTGTAGGTTTAAGAAACAGGTATTTTAACTTTGATTGTGTGAATGCCAAACTAAAAGTTTACAGCTTTTTTTCCTGGTTTTTTGAGTGTCTTCAGTTGTAAAGGAAAAAAAAATTAAAGCAATAAATTATTTTTTAAGAAATCAATATTTAGTATATCGTGTGTCCAAGGACCAGAGCCGCGTCGCTGATCTTTTTGCCTTTCGATTTTTGTGATTAAATTATACAGATTTCTATTTCGCCCTGGACTGCTGATGTGAAAAAAATTGCCATTCAGTTGTTGCGTTCCAACAGCCACAGTATAACAATTTGGGTTTTAATGATGAGTGTTTCCACACATGCTAAATAGCTCCGTTTTGATCCACTTCTGCAACCATCTTCGTGCAGATTGTGCCATTGCACACAGGAAAATCATTCTCAAAGTGCATCAAAACTGGTCTGAAAGTGTATTATTTCCCTGGTGTGAAAGCCCCCTTTGTCTCTCCCATTAGCCTGCACAATCCATGTGCAACATCAGTCAAAGTGTTTGATGACTGAGCAGCCCCTCGCCCCATCCATCTGAAATTTGCTTCATGGATGCATCTACTGGATCAGGAACTACAGTTATCAACCAGAGGTGCCACCTCTGCATGCGGAAGCCGCCTGGCCTCACTTTGTCGTATTTGCATGCCCGTTGTGCATTTTTTCAAAAGTTACCACTGATAACTACGTGTGACTGTTGCTAGGGTTGCAGGATGGAGAATCGTGAAGAATGGAAAGCGACCAACGTCAGGTTGATGGGCCTCTGTAAGAGGCCCATCAACCTGATGTCGGTCGCTTTCCATTCTTCACGACCATCCAAATGAGCACATGCCCCATGTTGCCAAATTGTAGCATGGATCTGTATGTCTCTTAGATAAAGATGTTTTGCTACGGCTCCCATGCTGTGGTAAGTACCATCTCTGGTCAGAGAAACCAGCACTTGCACACACAACAGTCTGTCCAAGACATATAACAAAGCCATTTCCCCACAACACACACATATAACGTGGTCAGAATCTAAACGGAAGGGCTTTAGATGGCAGGGAAAGACAATAGCCTTGGGTGCAAAAGGACTGCCGAACCGCTCTGGCCAGACAGGTCCCAATAAGCCAAACAACAAGGGAGGTACACAGTGCAGATCCAAAAGGAAAATGCAGTGCGGACCCAAAAGGAAAACACAACACTGGGTTAGGCAAAGTGCAAATTCATGTCATTAGGAGCGATCTAACACAAACAGGACTGCCACACAATGCTATACTTAGGAAGGATGCTAAAACATTTCCCAAACTGTACATAGCATGATTTGCAGACCGAACACCAAATAAAGGCCGTTTCAATAGTCGTCTTCAGCTTGTCACCAATTTTCATCTTCAAATGAAGCAGTTCAAGTGTAGTGGACAGATAGAAATACAGTCACAGCACCCACAACAATGTCTTGAAATCGTGCTGTGTGCTTTCTTTAAAGCTCACATCCCCAGGCGGGGGAGGGGGAGGGGGGTGGCTTGGTCAGGGGAGGGGCTGTAAACCATGATACCCTTCAGAGGTGTGCTTAGCAGAGGCAGGGGTTATGTGTCATTGGAGGCTGTAATGAGAACGTCAGTCTCTCTAGCGGAAGATCTGATGTATAAATGATCTGAAATAAGCCACGTGGTGCTATGATTCTAAATGTGTACTGATGGGACAGACTTTTTAATACTGCAGGCTTTTTCAACTGGAGGGTCTCAACCCAGGGAGGCTTCCCGAATGTGTGGGAGTTAATTTTTATTATAATTTTATTTTTAAATTATTTTATTTTTAATAATTTTTATTATAATTTTATACATACACACACACACACATATTTAAATGTATTGGCTGATATGACCGTATATGACCTCCCAAAATGGCCAATGATGGGCCTGGAGAGGGTGGAAATGGGAAGGGTTGTGCTTCCAAGCATATTCTGCATGATGGTGCCACTTCTGGGGTTTCTGGAAGCCTGAAGAATGTTTCAGGAGTGTCTCAAGTTAAAAAGTTGAGATGGTTTGCAGTACCATGAACTACTGATGTAAAGCAGTTACCACAAAACCTATGGTAGAGTAGAGCCAGTTTGGTGTAGTGGTTAGGAGTGCGGACTTCTAATCTGGCAAGCCGGGTTTGATTCCGCGCTCCCCCACATGCAACCAGTTGGGTGACCTTGGGCTCTCCAAAGCACTGATAAAGCTGTTCTGGCTGAGCAGGAATATTTGGGCTCTCTCAGCCTCACCCACCTCACAGGGTGTCTGTGGTGGGGAGAGGAAAGGGAAGGCGATTAGAAGCCGCTTTGAGACTCATTCAGGGAGAGAAAAGTGGCATCCTAAGAACCAACTCGTCTTCTAGGTGATAAATTGTTACAGCTAGGTTGAGAAGGGAGACTGAGCGATTGCATGAGCCTTAAGTGAACATCCATCCAACTCTGTGGTTTTTTAAAACTAATTGTATAAAAAATTTCCAATGAGTTTTTCTCCTTTTAAAAGAACATATGCAATATACACCAGCCTCACTGAACAAAATAAAGGGAGGAGAATTGATTTTTTTTTCTTTCCCCAGTTTCTGTATGAGCAGTACTCAGCCTCCTACATGGCCCTGTTCAGGATTCTGCATTTATGCACCAATTGTATATCCATTTGGAATATCAAATAGCCTCCTGGGAAACTTCAAAGATGTGTCTATCTTCTTTGTGAACATGTGGAAATACTGTGAAATCTCCAAAACCAGCAGCTAGAAGGAGATCATCAATGTCCATGCTTAGAGGGGCTTCTGAATATCTCCTCACCCAGAATTCCCTCTGCCTTGTCAAAGTTCAATTTGCCATATCTCGCTTCCAAAACGGAAGCCATGTCAACATATCTCATTTGCCTTGATTTTTAAAATTTGGAATGTAATACAAAGTACTAGGCAAATATGCTTTTCTTTCTTTTGCATTTGCTTAATATCTATACTTTGATAGCGCAGTGCAAAATTTTGGTCTCCATGGGGTCACAGGTACAGTTGTACTACCAATAATCTTATTGGATACAGTATAGGAAAATATGACACTAAAAGAATCTTCATGATATATCAGAAGAAGAAGAAGAAGAAGAAGAAGAAGAAGAAGAAGAAGAAGAAGAAGAAGAAGAAGAAGAGTTGGTTCTTATATGCCGCTTTTCTCTACCTGAAGGAGGCTCAAAGCGGCTTACAGTCGCCTTCCCATTCCTCTCCCCACAACAGACACCCTGTAAGGTAGGAGAGGCTGAGAGAACCCAGATATTCCTGCTCATTCAGAGCAGTTTTCTCAGTGCCGTGCTGAGCCCAAGGTCACCTAGCTGGCTGCATGTGGGGGAGTGCAGATTCAAACCCGGCTCACCAGATTAGAAGTCCGTACTCCTAACCACTACACCAAGCTGGCTCTATCACACATAATAACCACTTTTTTTTTTTTTTGCAGCGCTTTATCAATGTTCAGTGAGCATTTTTGTCATTTAGAAATGGAGGAGAGGGAAACAAACTGAAAGATGTGAGCAACATGGGCCCCAGCACCCAAATTAATTTTAGACATTTATCCGGCTTAGACATCATTTATAAATGGAACCTGGCGCAAAGGAAGTTTCTGAATGCAGAAAGGAAAAGAACTGACGGGGTGCAATTATCCCTGCCTTGCAAGCATCCTTCTTGCTTCCCATTGTTAAGTATGGCAAGACCCTTCACAGACTGGCCCACTGTCTTCTATAACCTGTGGCACCCCCTTAATAGTCTAGGCTTGAGCCAATCATTGCTAATGTCTGACAAGCCAGGCCAGACTCCATCTTAGAGAGCTTGCTCTTTGTCTTAGGTTCAGAATGACAGCCCCTGCCTGACCCAGGTGCCTCCTGGCTCAAATCTTGTTACTTCCCACACTTCATTGTATTGCTGATCAAGTGGACCGGCTCCATCTTGTTTGGCCAGGGGCTCCTAGGCAAACCTCTTTGTCTTGCCCATCACTCATCCTTGGCCCCTCTACCAAGGGAAATCTCTTTCCCAGATAGTAGCTGCTAGACCTATTGAGACATGATGGCTCTCTTTTCTTGGACCCATTAACACCTTTGTTTAAGCCCATCAACGGCCATCTCCAGACCCTGCCAGGACATTTGCCCAACATCCTGACCCATGGAAAATTCCAATATGCGCTTGCCACATAGCCCCATCCCCAAAACCCCATATAAAATATGGCTTCACCCTGAGTGCCTTCCAACTCGGGACCCATTGGAACCTCCCTTCACGTTGGATTGTGCTGCTTTCCTCTGACTCTCCACTCTCTGGGATAGGAAAATCTTCTTTTCCCCACCCTTATTTCTTTTCTATACCACTGCTTCCTAGGTGTGTTAGATATATTTATGCTTTTATTATTTACATTAAAGTCTATGTTTATTATTTTGCTATTTACCAACGTGTGTGCCTTGAGTTCTTAAGGGCATAATCGACCTCGTAAACAGTCACAAAATTGGTCCTATAATGCTACGTTACCCCACCTCTCACTGCTCAGCTAATTCCCCAAGGCTTAATATACATGTCACAGGACACGTGTAAGCGTGATTCGGGTAACACCATAACGATTAGGAGCAGAATAAATATTGGATATTCTTTAATTTTGATGAAATTAATAGAGGTTGCAGAATCCATCTTGGATCGCAATCTGGATTACCACATATAAACGAGTATAAACCGACCCGAATATAAGCCGAGGCACCTAATTTTACCACAAAAAAATTGGAGAAACTTATTGACTCGCGTATAAGCCATGGGTGGGAAATGTAGCAGCTACTGGTAAATTTCAAAAATAAAAATAGATACCAATAAAATTACATTAAAGGAGGCATCAGTAGGTTAAATGTTTTTGAAAATATATTTCAAAGAAGAACAGTAAACTAGCTCTGTAAGTGCAAAAGAGGATTATCCTCACTGCTGTCTTCACTGCCATCCATAGCATCAAAGGGGAGTGTCACATGGACACCTTCTTCCTCCTCAGCAGGATTATCACATGAACCTACCTACTGATCTCCAGTGGAGGAGCTCTGGGTGGCCTAAAAATCCATGCTCCATCATCACAGGTTCTCCCATCCAGCCTCCCCCCCCCCCCCAATATATACAGAAAAGTCAAGAGAATGAATAGTTGCTGGATTTTGTACTCTGTTTTTCACTAACCAAAGGAGTCTCAAAGCGGCTTACAATTGCCTCTGCTCATGCCAGATACCCTGAGAGAGCTCTGATAGAACTGTTTTGTGAGAACAGGTCTGGCAGGAGAACCAAACAGTGCCCCAGGCCAGCAAACCAGAGCAGAACAACAATACCTAAAGTTGGCAACCTACTACAATAAACATAACAGCTTCCAAACTAGGAGAATGTACAACTCTACCTACAGTACCCCCCCCCCAGAATAAAACACTGAAATAGAGAACTGTAAAGCTGAACACTAAAAGCAGCACTGTAAATATCAACTTTTAAAAGGAACACAAATCCAAGAAGAAAAGCCAAAAAATGCTGCCCCTCAGATAAAAGAAGAAACACTAGGAGAAAGAAACAGTAAATCCCAAAGCACCCCGAAAACCCACCTCACCCCACCCACAGAAACCAAAATAATAGTTTGGAAGAAGTGATTAAGAAGAGGAAGAAGTGAAGGTAAGAGTGAGGAAAAGATCAGAATCCCTCAGTCAAACCGTTGATGTCTTCTCCAGCGATGATCCTCCAATGTTCAGTGCAGCAGCCAGCCAGCAGCACACTCTCTGGGAGTCAGACTGTAAGAGTCTACTCTACCAGACAGAGCAACACAGGCCAGGAGGTCAGCAACAGAAGGCAGGTAAGAAGACTCCTAGCCTTATATACTTTCCTGGCTAAACACAGAAGATTTTAAAAAAGGAAACCTATGCTTGGCCAGGAAATGTTTTTCCCCCAAAACATGCCTTCCTGTAGGCTAACTTCCTCAACATTGCAATACATTTTGCAAATGCAAAATGCATTCCAATGATTGGCTGGCATACCACAGCCAATAAAAGAATTTATTTCAATTACCATATATACTTGAGTATAAGCCAGGGGGGGGATTTTTCAGTGTAAAAAAATGTGCTGGGAAAACTCGATTTATACTCGAGAATATACGGTACCTTGGCACAGAATTTTGAAGGGGCATTTTTAGCTCTTCCCCCCTCCTTATTTTTATCACTGTTGTCTTTAAACCAGCCAGGCAATTGTGTAACAACATTGTTGTATGATGGACAACCGCATAAGTAGGAAGGCAGGAAGGAAATGTCTTTGAACATTGACTAATGAAATGTTATGGCATCCTTGCAACGACTCAAGGAAATGGCGGATGAGAAATTATTCATGTGGCTTTGTAGAAAGCGTGATCCATTATGGAAAAGATGCAGTGGATGGGGAAAAGGCTTTTTACCGGCCAGTGGGGGCACAGGTTTTCTGGGTCCTCTGGTACCATCTGCCTTGACTTGAGGACCTCAGCAGAAGAGACCAATAGAAAATGAAGCACTCCTCCACTGAAGCTTAACTGAAACTTTGCTACTGAAAACAAACATGGTTAATAAATTTCATCCAGGGTCAAGACTGCAGTTATGAAGATGGACATGCTCCACTAAGCATGGCAACCACCAGATACCAGTGGCAATCATAGTCTCACAGCAATGGCTGAATGGTAATCTGCTGGGCATGCAGAACGTCCCAGGTTCAATCCCTGGAATCTCCAGTTAGAAAGATCAGGCAGATGCAAAAGACCTCAACCTGAGACTCCGGAAAACCGCTGCCGATATGAGTAGACAATACTGACCTTGATGGGCCAACTGTCTCATTCAGCATAAGCCAAGGGGAAGGGGCCATGGCTCAGTGGAAGAGCATCTGCTTGGGCTGCAGAAGGTCCCACGTTCATTCCCTGGCATCTCTAGGTAATAAGACCAGGAAGTAGGTGATTTGAAAGCCTTCTGCCTGAGACCCTAGAAAGCAGCTGCCAGTCTGAATAGACAATAGTGATGTTGATGGACCAAGGGTATACAGTATATGGCAATTTTATGTGTGCATATAGGCTATAGACTTGGAGCAACTTGCTAAGCAGGAAGTTGGTATATGCTGTTAGGTGAGCTTTGCTTGGTAGAGGAACAGGGAAGCATTTTCTCCCCGCCCCCATACACAAGGACCATAAAGAAAGCAAGGGCTCTAAGTACACGGACAACCCAACTTGTGCAGTGTTTCTTCCCTCCAGGTGAAGCCCTGACTGAAGGCATTACCTCACAAAGCACACTAGATGTACAGCCCCAGATGGATGGACCAGAACCAATGGGATGAAATTAATTCAAAAGAATTCCATTTCAACATCCAGAAGAAGTTCCTGACAGTTAGAGTGGTTTCTCAGTGGAACAGGCTTCCTCGGGAGGTGGTGGGTTTCCATCTTTGGAAATTTTTAAACAGAGGCTGGATAGCCATCTGACGGAGAGGCTGATTCTGTGAAGGCTTAAGGGGGTGGCAGGTGACAGTGGATGAGTGATAAGGTTGTGAGTGTCCTGCATAGTGCAGGGGGTTGGACTAGGTGACTCAGGAGGTCCCTTCCAACTCTATTATTCTGTGATTCTATGAGCTGCCTCTCCATTATGCAGGTGTTCTGCAGAGTGTCTAATGGAGACATGGCATGTGAAAGGTGGAGATGGTGAAAGGGAAAACATGAGACAGAGCACCAAGGTGAAGGAGCAATAATTCTACCAATAGTGGCTTTTGCTGGTAGTTCCACTGGCCTCTCTATGGGAGAAAATGACAAACTAGACAGGGAACCACAAACCATTTGAGTTGAAGGAATACACCAGGCCTCTAGCAATATCCTGTCTGGTTAAATTCAACAAATCATCATGTTATTCTGGACAGCTTTTGTGATCTGATTAACACAAACCTCTATGGAGTGAAATGCAATTTTCTTGAGTAATGATGTATTGTATATACTCAAATATAAGCCGACCCGATTATAAGCCAAGGGACCTAATTTTACCACAAAAAAACCCTGGGAAAACCTATTGACTCAAGTATAAGCCGAGGGTGGGAACTGCAGCAGCTACTGGTACATTTCAATATAAAAATAGATACCAATAAAATAACATGAATGGAGGCCTGAGTAGGTTAAATGTTTCTGAATATTTATTTCAAAGAAAAACAGGACACTAGCTCTGTAAGTGCAAAAGGGGGTCATAAGAACAATATGGTACCAACAATCACTTTAAAAGTGCAAAAACCTTCGCTCAATCAGCAACCAAGCTAAAACACAAGAGTTAAAATCCTTCAAAACTGGATTCCTCCTCATCATCTGTATGTGCAAACAGAGCTTCGGCTGTAGCTGGTGTGAGGTTATCAGCGTAGACTGAGTTTGCAGTCATCACCATCCCTGCCATCGTTCTCATACAAAGCGCTGTCTTCACTGCCATCCATAGCATCAGAAAGTAAGGGGGGAGTGTCACATGGACACCTTCCTCCTCTTCAACAGGATTATCATGTGAACCTACCCCACTGTGGGGGTCTGAGCAGAACAACAGTACCCGAAGTTGGCAACCTACTACAACAAGTACAACAGCTACTAAACTGGGAGAATGGGCAACTCTAACTACAACAGCCCTGCCCCCAAAGAACAAAACAATGAAAGAAAGAACTGTAAAACACAACTTTTAAAAGGAACACAACCCCAAGAAGAAAAGTCAAACAATGCTGCCCCTCAGATAAAAGAATGAACAGTAGGAGAAAGAAACAGTAAATCCCAAAGTACCCCCAAAACCCACCTCACCCCACCCACAGAAACCAAAAGAATAGTTTGGAGGAGGAAGAAGAAGAAGAAGAAGAAGAAGAAGAAGAAGAAGAAGAAGAAGAAGAAGAAGAAGAAGAAGAAGAAGAAGAAGAAGGAGAGTTCTTATATGCCATTTTTTTCTAACTGAAGGAGTCTCAAAGTGGCTTACAGTCGCCTTCCCTTTCCTCTCCCCACAACAGACACCCTGTGGGGTGGGTGAGGCTGAGAGAGCCCTGATATTCCTGCTCGGACAGAACAGCTTGATCTGTGCTGTGGCGAGCCCAAAGTCACCCAGCTGGCTGCATGTGGGGGAGTGCAGATTCAAACCCGGCTCGCCAGATTAGAAGTCCGCACTCCTAACCACTACACCAAACTGGCTCTCAATAATAAAATATATTATTCCTGTGGCAAACAGGATTCAGACTCCATGGCCCATTATGCATGTATTGCAAAGGCATTGCCACAAATTGTATGGAGGCAACTTTGTGGCTGGGCCCATTTTTGTATCCAATAACATTTTGATGCTGCTTTATGTTCCTTGATTTACCTGTTTTGGGACAAAGCAAAGGCAGGTCAAAGAAATATCCAGCAGGATTAAAACCAATGGCTTGGAGTCCACTATTCATTTATTGTATTAAAACATTTACTTACTGTCTTTCTTCCATGTGGAACTCAAGGAGGCTTACAGTATAAAAAAAACATTATAAAGACACAATAAAGACAATTATAGGTATAGGTAAAGGTATCCCCTGTGCAAGCACCGAGTCATGTCTGACCCTTGGGGTGACGCCCTCTAGTGTTTTCATGGCAGACTCAATACGGGGTGGTTTGCCAGTGCCTTCCCCAGTCATTACCGTTTAGACAATTAGAAAACTCCAAATAGTACTCTAAATCAGGGGTAGTCAACCTGTGGTACTCCAGATGTTCATGGACTATAATTCCCATGAGCCCCTGCCAGCAAATACTGGCAGGGGCTCATGGGAATTGTAGTCCATGGACATCTGGAGGACCACAGGTTGACTACCCCTGCTCTAAATGATAAAAGCCAAATCAATTGTCTTTGACTGCATCCTGAAGATCAACAGGCTACCTCTACGGAAGATTGGTCTATTGTTATTGGTCTGCCCCTGTTATTGGTCTTACTTACCTGCCAAACAGGCATCTTTAATTGGCAGCCAATCAGGAAGGCCGTCTTCAGATATCCCAGCCCCAGGCCAGATAGAGCTTTAAAGGATGAAGCCGACAACTTGAGAAGGATTCAGAAGCTGGTCAGTAGCTGGTGCAATTGCTGGAGTATTGGGGAAATTTGCTCCCGCTAGCAAGCCCCAACCCACAGTCAAGCGGCAGCATTCTGCTCTAGCGGCAGCTTCCAAACTCTCTTCAAAGGTGGACCCAAGTAAAGCACATTGCAATACCCAATTATAATTATAAATAAATATATAGATAGATATTAAATAGCAGGGAGATTAATAGAACCCTGTGGCACCCTACAACTAAATGGCAATAGCAGGAATGCTTAATGCTATCTTCTAAGATCAACCTCCCCAGATTGGACCAAACCCACCATAACATGATGCCTCTTATTTCCAGTGCTGTGAGGGATCTCATTAGGATTCGGTGGTTGATAGTATCAGAGGCCTCTGAGATATTCAGCAGTCCTAGCAGGCAATTAATAATGTACAAGGTGGGGAAATGGAAATCCTACTTCAGGCTCCTACATCCACCTTGTTTTTTTCTTCTTTAAACACCTTTTCTGCAAATCTGAGATTTTGCAGATGTATAGAAACTGTTATCCTGCCAGTTTGGTGTAGTGGTTAGGAGTGTGGACATCTAATCTGGCGAGCAGGGTTCGATTCTGCACTCCCCCACATGCAACCAGCTGGGTGACCTTGGGCTACTCACAGCACTGATAAAGCTATTCTGACCGAGCAGTGATATCAGGGCTCTCTCAGCCCCACCTCCCTCACAGGGTGTCTGTTGTGGGGAGAGGAAAGGGAAGGCGACTGTAAGCCGCTTTGAGACTCCTTCGGGTATAGAAAACGGTATATAAGGACCAACTCTTCTTCTTCTTCAGTAATATCACGGCTCTCTCAGCCTCACCTCCCTCAAAGGGTGTCTGTTGTGGGGAGAGGAAAGGGAAGGCAACTGTAAGCTGCTTTGTGCCTCCTTCAGGTAGAGAAAAAAGGCATATAAGAACCAACTCTTCTTCTCCTTCTTCTCCTTCTCCTTCTCCTTCCTTCTCCTTCTCCTTCTCCTTCTCCTTCTCCTCCTTCTTCTTCTTCTTCTTCTTCTTCTACCTGCCCTAACTGTGTAGATTTTTTGATCTGCACAGAGGCCACCCAAGGAAGCCCATCTCTGTGACCAAGACCTATCCATGTCCTTCACTTGTTGCTTTGCTTCACTTTGCTCACATTCTTCCTTTAAAAACGTCTCTAGAAGGACTTCTCTAGAAGGACACTGGCACCACACACCTCTAGATTTAATGTTGAAGGGTGCAGTGGTTCTTGTTTCACTTGGTGCTAATTAATCTTCCTACATTACACTCGGCTGATGCAAGTTGGTATCTCGCTCGCCATTGATATTCCAGGTTCACAAACACCCCACCACACGGTGTAACAAATCAATTTCCTTGACTTTATCACACAGTAGAAAGTAATAAAGAAGGTCACCAACAGTACACTAGTTCCTTGGAGGTTTGTAACTTTGTGATTTAATTTAAACCTCGCAAGATTGAATCAAAAGTTGAATTAATCCCTCAGGGGAATGTTACTATATAGATTCTATTGATAGACACCAAGCAACACATCTCATTGGGATGTTGCGTGTTTGTTAATACACAGGGACAAAGGAAATTTGCCCCCAGGGAAGAGAAGTCAATATATCCTGTACAGTGGCAACCCTTCTCATTGTTTTCCATCCTTTTCCAGTAGAAAACCATTTCACATCCCAGTCTCCTGTTTGAAAACACGCTTTCCTAAATGTGTGCAGGTCCTTGTCTTAAACCAGGGGTAGTCAAACTGCGGCCCTCCAGATGTCCATGGACTACAATTCCCATGAGCCCCTGCCAGCGTTCTCTGGCAGGGTCTCATGGGAATTGTAGTCCATGGACATCTGGAGGGCCGCAGTTTGACTACCCCTGTCTTAAACTGTTCCGTGTGCAGGGCTGGCCAAATTTGTCTTTGGGAACAACGCCTTGCCTCTCGGTATAGAAGCGTCTCCGTTTTTACCCCTTAATTTATCATTTCATGGAAGAGCAAACTCACAACTCACCTCAGGCTAGTTCTAAAAGCCGACAAGGGAAGGATTTCTACCTGCTTGGAGGATTTCCAGGGATGCTGAGAATGGTGGTGGCAGAAAGTCACAGCTGACTCAAGGCAAGCCTGTAGGGATTCCAAGGCAAGAGATGAACAGGGGTCGTTTGTCACTGCCTGCTGAACACTGGACTTTTTCGGTGGTCTCCTATCCACATGGTAGCCAGAGTTGACCCTGCTCAGCTTTCGAGAGCTGATGAGAACAGGCCAGCCTGGGCCATCCAGCTCATGGCGTGCCGAAATGAAGACATCGTAAATTAACCACTTGGGGGATCAGGTGATGGAATAAGAAAAATCTCGCTGCCCATCAAAGACAAGGTGCTCAAGAGAAATCTACACCAGTGTGTTGGGATAGTGAAGAACAGCGGATGTTAATCTGGAGAACCAGGTTTGATTTCCCACCCCTCGAAGGCAGCTGGGTGACCACAGGTCAGTCACACACACCCCCCCCCCCACACACACATGCACACCTACCTTACAAGGTGCCTGTCGTGAGGAGAAGGGGAAGTGACCGGAAGCCACTTTGAGACTCCTTAGGGTAGAGAAAGGTAAAGGTATCCCCTGTGCAAGCACGGAGTCATGTCTCACTCCCTCTAGCATTTTCTTGGCAGACTCAATACAGGGTAGTTTGCCATTCCCTTCCCCAGTCATTACGGTTTACCCCCCAGCAAGCAAGCTGGGTACTCATTTTACCGACAAGGGAAGGATGGAAGGCTGAGTCAACCTTGAGCCGGCTGCTGGGATCGAACTCCCAGCCTCATGGGCAGAGCTTCAGACAGCATGTCGGCTGCCTTACCACCCTGTGCCACAAGAGGCTCTTAGGGTAGAGGAAAGAGGGAGTTAAAAACATCTTTCTTTTTGACATGCCAGAATGTGTGTGGTTTCGGTCATGTGAGGACCTATACAGTCAAACGAAGGTTTACCAAGCAGGTTGTGAGCACGTAGGTGAATTGTACCCGTGAGCTTGCCAAACATAGAAGTGTACCATAGGCATAACCAAGAGTGGTTTAAGGATTTGCAGGATCCCTAGCCCCAGAGCCAGTTTAAGGATTGGCAGGGCCCTAGCAGAGTGCAATTGCAGTGGGAGCAGCCAGACTAGGAGTGGAGGGGCTCCCCACAGTGGAAAGGGGGAGGAAGCCTATATTCCTAATTCATGGGGGGAGGCATTGCATGGGGTCCCTGGACGTGCCGGGGCCCTTAGCAGGTGCTACATGTACAACATGGATAAACTTACCCAGGGTATAACCAGACATGGTATAAAATGCCAGTCCAGGGAAGTGGGGCCCCCAGCCCTTTAAGTGGGGCCCCCAGCATCCCATCCAAAATTCTGCTTTGGATTACACTGCAAGTCCTCCATTGGTCGGTAAACAATGAAAACACGAGCCGCACCTTTGCAAATTGGGATTTCATTGTGGTTCTGTGGGACCATGCCATTGTAATGGCAGCTTTTTGCCGCATGAATAATGTAACATATTAGTTAGACATGCTCTCGGTTGTGCACTCCAGCCAGGAAGTAGTGGAGTGGTAGATGCTATCACTGAATAATGATTAATTACTCGTCCTTCTGGCCAATGTGAGTTTAGTAAACTGGTCACACAGCACAACGCACAGGCTGTGTCAGCTCCATATGAGATTACTCCCTCAACGAAGCACATCGCCACCACGGTTTGCTTCCAGTTTCTGCCGAACGAGAGTCTAGATGGAAACTCATTTATCTACTTATCTCAGCTGCCAGTCAGAAGCACTAAAGCCAGTGGCCCTTCCCCAGATGAGACACCGGAGCTCTGTGGAACAGGAGTTGCTCCGAAAGCTTCCATTCTTGTCCTCCTTGCTGAGGGCTGAGAAATGCACAACAGCAAGGGTTGTTGATCTGTTTTCTGGGGAGTCCCAAGAAATTTGCCCCTGGGAAGATCAGCAAAGCTTCCTCAACCAATAGCTCACTCACCATTAATGGTCTTCTCCACTGGGCAGCTCGAGGAGCATGTTAGCTGTGCTCTGTGAGGGGCTCCCAGCCTTTTCAGTCTGATGCCCCACAAGTCCAAATTTAGAAGAAAAAGAAGAGTTGGTTTTTACACCCTGCTTTTCACTACCTGAAGGAGTTGCCTCTCCTTCCTTTCCTCACAGCAGACGCCCTGTGAGATAGGTGGGGCTGAGAGGGATTTGAGAGAGCTGTGACTGGCCCAAGGTCACCCAGTTGGCTGCATGTGGAGGAGGAGTGGGGAATCAAACCCAGTTCTCCTGGTTAGAGGCCACCACTTTTAACCCCTACACGATACTGGCTCTCTACTTGGAAGAGTCCCAAAGCTCCTTATTTACTTGACCTAATGACCTATCTAGTTCAGCCTTCCATTTTCTCTCATGGCTGATCAAATGTTCTTGAGAAACCAACACACATCACACAAAGGTCGCAGCTGCCCCAACTATGAACCCCAAGCCTCCATCTCATGTGGAGATAATCCATTCTGATCATCCCTAAGATTCTAAGAAACTCAATCGAGTAACTATCAGGTCACATTTTACTTGGACAGGTACACACAGTGAAGGAGAAAAATACCAACTAATGTATGACATGGAGGATCACTGTTTCCTGGGTCAGAGCTTGGATTCCAAAATACTGAAGTGAGTAATGAAAAGGGCAGGGACAGCCATTAGGGAGAAGGGACTGGGTTTTATTCCTCACTCCTCCATATGCAACCAGCTGGGTGACCCCTGGCTTATCACAATTCTCAGAGATCTCTCAGCCTCACCTACCTCACAGGTTGTCTGTTGCGGGGAGAAGAAGGAGACCATCAGACCATCAGTAGGAGACCATCAGTGGTGAGTGAGAATTCAGGAGAACTCTAAGGTTTGTACTTTGTCTTGTCCCACTTAGCCTGATCTTTATACCTGGACTAAGTCTTTAAATTGTTATTGACTAGTTTATACTCTGATTTCAGCCTTCTCACTCTTTGAGCCCTGATTGGCTGGGATCACCCACATGACTAATCCAGAAAGCAGAACAAAGCAACAGTAATGAGAAACCGTGAGACAAAACAAAACTGGGAAAGGTGAATGATGTTTGAAAGTGTTTTGGGGAAGCAAATCTGCACTGAATTGCACTGACTGAGAGACAACCAATATTGATCATCTTAAAGGTCACACACAATGTGTTTCCAGAACCAACTTTTGATGTTTATTTTTCATTCTTTTTAATTATTACTGGTTTTTTTCTGTCCTTGATTTCCTGGGGGAGGGGGAGTCACAGCTGACTCAGTGGGATTTTCAAACCAAGTGGCATTCAAAGGTTGCTTGTTGTCACTTGCCTCAGAGTCATGACCCTGGATTTCCTTGGTGTTCTCTCATCCAAATACTAGCTGGGGCTGACCCTGCTTAGTTTACATGATCTGATCGGGCTAGCCTAGGCTAACCTGGACTGAATCTGCACAGACCTTTTATTCCAGTCCCAGGTCAATTCAGTGCCTGCCATCTCCACTGAATGCGATTTCCATTTTGATTTGAGGCAATTTAAATTTTTCATCTGCAACAAGCATGATTGATCCAGAGTGACCCTATCTTTCTCCCGCGATATCCTGGAGTGGATACAACCCTCAATATTTGAAAAATCGGCATGAGAAAGCATGCAGTTCTCTGCTTGCTGCTGAGCCTCCAGTGTTGTAGAAAATCCCTGATTGACCAAGACTTCAGTTCAAAGGCTTCCTTGTTGCCAGGCTGCAAGGTTGCCTTAAAGGGGATGCCCTAACTTCTCTTGGCAGAAGCTCCAGAAGCCCTAACTTCTCTTGGTAGAGATTTGCCTCTTGGTGTACATTTTCAGCTGGGGTAGATACAAATGCACATCCCTACTTATTTTTTTCTTTAAAATTATAGTATTAGTTTGCTACTTTTCAAGAAAGTAAAGAGACATATGGGGAGGGAGGGTGGGGGGATAAGAGGCAAAAAGGGAATTATACATAAGATTTACGAACTCTTATGTGTTCCACATAATTTTTCTGTTAAGGCCTTGGAAGAGGAGCGTGTCTCATAGCTTAAGTGCCACTCAGCACTTAACACCCACTCAGGGCAGCTGTTCCACTCCTTGTCCTCCAACCAGCAGCCAGACAATCACCTTCCATACTCCACCCCTGACCACCCCTCCTTCCACTTCCCTCTGAGGCTCAGAGGCTACAGATCTCTGCTGTGTAACAGCTGCGGCTGCTGGTGGGTTCCCTTCCCGGGAGCCTCCATCCTGCAGCCTTTCCAGGTCCTGGGGGGAGGGAGAGACCATCTGCAGAATTCTTCCACCCCCCAAACCAATCTAGTGCTTGTTGTATTACTGAATGAAACAGGATTAGCTGCTCGTTCATTATATAATAGAAAAATGAAAATCTAAATTATGCCATACCTCTACTATGAACATGACTTGGAAATGACATCAGCATGCCAGTGCTGTTTCAGCAATGGTCTGGTATTTGGCCAAAACCACCATGTTTTTGCCCATATAACAGGACATTGCCCCAATGTCGCTATATTATGATGTCACTTCCAGGTCACAGGAGAAGTGATGCAGACATGTCACTCCAATTTCGGCTGGGCCTCCCTCCGACTCCTGAAAAATCCTGCCCTCATTCCATTCTGGTTGCCAGGAGGGGCCTAAAAGGTAAAGGTAAAGGTATCCCCTGTGCAAGCACCGGGTCATGTCTGACCCTTGGGATGACGCCCTCTAGCGTTTTCATGGCAGACTCAATACGGGGTGGTTTGCCAGTGCCTTCCCCAGTCATGAACGTTTACCCCCCAGCAAGCTGGGTACTCATTTTACCGACCTCGGAAGGATGGAAGGCCGAGTCAACCTTGAGCCGGCTGCTGGGATCGAACTCCCAGCCTCATGGACAGAGCTTTCAGGCTGCATGTCTGCTGCCTTACCACTCTGCGCCACAAGAGGCTCTCAGAAGGAGGGGCCTAGTGACCCCATATCGATAAGAGGAGTTCATCAACATTTTCAGTAAATAAGTTGCCTTATTTTCAGCATAATCCTATGTAGACTTATTCCAGCTATGAATTTAGACTGGGGTAACTCTGTGTAGGATTGCACTGTGATTAGGAAAATCCAGTTCTCCGGTATCAAAAAGGGAAAGGAAAGTTCAACTGAGGGTGAAGAATTTTAACAAGGTGACTATATCTGGCCAGACTTTTCGTCTTGTGTCTGATGGGGCAGCCAGCTATGGTGTAGTGGTTAAGAGGGGCAGCTATTAATCTCACAAGTCGGCTTTGAGTCCCCGCTCTTCCATGTGCAGCCAGCTGAGTGACCTTGTCCTGATAGAGCTGTTCTGTCAGAGCAGTTCTGTCAGCGCTTTCTCAGCCCTACCGACCTCACAGAGTGTCTGTTGTGGGGAGAGGAAGGGGCGGTGATGATAAGCCACTTTGAGACTCTTTCAGGCATTGAAAAGCAGGATAAAAACCAACTCTTCTTCTTCTACATAAGCTGACTTCTGCTCTGCTAAACCCTCCAATACAAGGAAGTGAAATCTATCCATTCTTAAACTTTCCCTTACATTGTTTTAGTATATGACCTTTACAAGATTTTCTCTGGTGTCTTTGTTTTAAGGTGAACTTTGTATTTTACGCTGTATAGTCTGTCCTTCCTTTGTACGGCTAATGTTTTATATTGGCCATGCGCACAGCTTGTGATATGATTTCTCCAAGAAAAAAAAATGTTTAGAAAGGATAATGTGCAGGAGGGATACTTGGCACATTTTGAGGGAACCCACCTGTTTGCTGCTCACTCAGAAATGGGGGCGTGTGGGGGATATGATCACAGGGAAGAGGCATGGACCCCAATGAAGTATTCTGGCATCGGCCATAGTGGGTGGTGGTCTGTCCTCTGGCAGACTCCTTAGAGGCCCATCAATTTTCATTAGACATTGGCAACAGTTCTATTGCTTCTTATCTCTGATTTGGACTGGGAAATTAGGAAGCAGCAGATGGGAGCAGTTTTACTTGTCACTCACTGGAGGCTCTTCGCATGGGGAGGGGGGAAGGGGAAGGGAATGGCTCTGTCCGAGGAGGATCTGGGGAATAGCTGCCAGGAGCTGTCACCTGCTATAGCCACATCTGTGCAACTTTGCCTTCCCTTCCATTTTAGATTCAAGTGGGTAGTCGTGTTGGTCTGAAGCAGCCCAACAAAACAAAATCAGAGTCTAGTGGCACCTTTAACACCAACAAAGTTTTATTCAAGGCGGCAGCTTTCGAGTGCAAGTCTGAGGAAGAGTGCTTGCACTTGAAAGCTCACGCCCTGAATAAATCTTTGTTGGTCTTAAACGTGCCACTGAACTCTTCCATTTTAGAGTCAAACTAGGCATCACTTTTTAAAACATGTTCTCTCCAGGGACATACAGCTATACTGCAGCTGCATGTCCCCCTAGCAACTCAGAGTTGGGTTGCACCCCCCTCCATATGGGCAGGCTCATAAGGTTGGGAGCATTCCCGAACCCAGATTTTCTTGGGTGGCAGTGGTGACCAGAGGTACCTTTCACCAGCCACTTTAGTGCATACCCTAGTAACACCTAGATTAGATTACTCCTATGGACAAGAATGGGTCATAAGGACCTATCGCTCCGGTCTTGTTCCATTTACATTGGCTTCCAATTTACTTCTGGGCTTTATTCCAAGTGCTGGTATTAATCTTTAAAACCCTGTATGGCCTGCGACCAGCATACCTAAAGGATTACCTTCTCCCATATGAACCTACTTCTCAACCTCAGAGTCCTTGCTTTGGCCCACATGGATGGCCTTCCGATGGGGCCTTCTCCATCATGGAACCAAACCTTTGGAATTTATTCCCCAGGCCAGGGGTAGTCAAACTGCAGCCCTCCAGATGTCCATGGACTACAATTCCCATGAGCCCCTGCCAGCAAAGGTGGCAACATGCATCCAAATGCTGGCAGGGGCTCATGGGAATTGTAGTCAGTGGACATCTGAGGGCCGCAGTTTGACTACCCCTGCCCAAGGCAGATTCATCCATCCCTCTGTCTTGGTGTCTTTCACCAGCAGGTGAAGACTTCCTTGTTTCATCTGGCATCTTTTATCATGGGCAAGAATGCATAACTGCTACATGATTAACAGTGCGAACCTATGTACAGTTAGCTCACTGAAACCAATGGTGATGTGGCATTCCTTGGCATGCGGTATGGAGGATGTGGGCAGAGGATATCTTCTTCCTTCCCCCTCTTTGTTCAGCAGAGAGATGCGATGGTGGTAGCCCATTGGTTTCTTGGATCGACATGTCCACTTAGGTTGATAGGATAAATAGTGAAGTGGATGGAGGTTCACAAAGGATCCCTTTATCAAGGTGATCCCAGGCATCCCCATCCTGGTTCAGGGTCAGTGGTAGAACATCTGCTTGATATGGAGAAGGTCCCAGGTTCCGTCCATGGCATCTCCAGCTAAAGGATCTGGCAACAGGTGATGTGAGAAACCACTGAGAGCAGCTTCCATGTTGAGCAGACAATACTGACTTGATGGACCAAGGATTTGATTCGGTATAAGACAACTTCATGTGTTCATCTGCCAGTGACTCCATCATACATGCAAGTCTTGAACATGCAACGTTATGTTTAGGCAAGGTGGCAACATGCATCCAACTACCTGGGAAGATTCTAGGCTGAGGTTCTACTTAAAACATCATAGAATCAGAGAGTTGGAAGGGACCTCCAGGGTCATCCAGTCCAACCCTGTGCAAAATGCAGGAACTCACAACTAGCTGCCCACCCGCAGTGACCCCAATTTGATGCTCCGGTGACCATCCCCAACCAAAACTCTCCAGAATCCAGCCTGGCCTGGAGGAAGTTCACCTACCATCCCACAGTGGCAATTAGTAGTTCCCTGGGAATGCAAGGAAGGGCCACAAGAGACAAACACTGACACATCCCTTCCTGCCCACCCACTCACAATCTGCCTAAGTTCATAAAATCAGCATTTAGCTGGACTTCTTGTTCATATGTGCTTTCAGTTGTGTTGCTTGATGAAAACTCAGCCTTGGAGACGGCCCTACAGATGTCATTTCCAATCCCCTGCCATAAAACAAACATTTTGGCTCGTTCAACTCAAAGCCGTCATTCTGTTGGCATTGCAAGGGTTTGTACCAGCAGATAGAGCTGTCCTCCTTATATATTTATTTATCGCAGACATTTATCTGGCCTTGCCTGCCATGACGTCTGGCCATATGTACTTTAAATGGAAAGCAAAATATAGATAAGTCAAGGAGAGCTGCCAAACTCTTAGGACCATTAGAGGGGGAACGCGACACTGCAGCCAAACCCTGAACGGTCCTGATTGCATAATGATGAGGTTTCGACAAAAATAATAAAATCCATTCTGCATTGTTTATTAGCCTGTCACATTCAGCCATTTAAAGTAAGTTTCTAGCAACTGAGTGTCTGCGGTTCATTTCTGAGAACTGGCATTTCTAAGATGCCGATTTGGGCTGGCATTCCCGTCGACAAATGAACTGGAGAAACACCCGTCTCACAAAGGGTGCTTGCACTCGAAAGCTCATGCCTTGAATAAATCTTTGTTGGTCTTAAAGGTGCTACTGGACTCTGATTTTAGTATTATCCAGTGCCAAATTGGTCTTGCACCTTTTCTGACTGCAGCTGAAGGCTCAAACGATAACGTGGCAGGGTGAAATTTCACAGTGTTCTCTCAACAGGTTGTAGCTCTCCAGGGCCCCAAGACTTTTCCCAGCTTTTCTCCTTGCAGCCCTTATGTATGGATCAAACCTGAGACCTTTGCCATGCAAGGCACAATGGGGAGCATTTCTTCCCTTCTCGAAACTCATGTTGGCTTATGCTTCTTATCACAACAACCGTCTGAGGCAGGTTAATCTGTTGATGTTACTCGTTGTTTTTGTTAGTTGCAAAGTCGTGTCTGCCCCATTGCGACCCCATGGACAATGATCCTCCAGGCCTTTCTGTCGTCTACCATTCCCCGGAGTCCATTTAAGCTCACTCCGACTGCTTCAGTGACTCCATCCAGTCACCTCATTCTCTGTCGTCCCCTTCTTCTTTTGTCCTCAATCACTCCCAACACATAGCCTATTGGAAATGTCATAGCAGGTTAGTTTTGAAACCTCAGGTTTCCAGGTTTTGATGACAGCATCATAAGGATGATACACTATGTATTTTTAGGTCAATGTTGTGTGAGTGCAGGCCTCATGAGGAAGAACCCATAGCCTTGTGTATAAGAAATTCTTTGCCTAACCACACAGCAGAGGAGGTAAAATAATTCTTACTTCCAAGGAAATCCTAATTCTTATAAAAGGTTAAATATTTAATAGAATGTCAGTATTATGTTGTCAGTTTCCATTTTAATAATTTGGTTTCCTTCTCCCTCTTTAAATTTGAGAGAACAATACCGGGCTGTGAAAAATATATAATCTTCTCTGAATACGAGTTATGTATATTTAATGTGTCTGTAACCATTCAGGAAGGCTGGAGAAGTTGAAATGTCTCCGGTTTTATGTGGTTCATAGGCAATATTCATCCACCGGGAACATTTGTAAGTGGTACAGTCTGGTATCCAGACCCCTAACATTTTAAATTTTATATTTGTGCTCTATATAATAAATATTTTAATCATTTGTTTGTTTTAGTTTGACCTTCTTGACACAAATTAGAAGAGTCTGGATTGAATTTGTTTCCCCTCTTTTGTTGATGTCTTGTGTTTATTATTAGAAGAACCCTCTGAGCTAACCTGTGGTGATCCCCTTGAAAACCAAAACCCCCTTCACATAAAAAGCAGCAAGTCAGGTAGAAATCTAGGGGCCATTCCGCATGACTTAAATGTAGCAGAAGTCTTACCTTTGGTAAACGCTACTAATTCAAGGTTCCACATGACGTCGCACACAATCTACAACACTCCTGCAACACTCCCGCAAAAAGCGCTTCGTTGTAGTGCTTTATGGGAAATCCAGAAAAGTGGATTCCCCCTGAGAAAACCGCTACACTTCTGCACACAAGCTGCAACACATCAGAGAAAGGCATGTGCGTTCTCAATGTAGCCGGAGAAAGAAAGTCCCTCCCCCACTCTCACCGCCGAACTTCTGGCGAAGTGATCGCCATTTTTTGTCCTTAGACGGGAAAAGCAACGAACGAGTGCGGCTTCTCAGAGACTTCTCCGGCTAAAGTCCCTCCACAGAAGTGATTAAAAGTTAAACAAATCTCCCTACTGCAAGAGGCTTTAAAGTTCCCAAGCACAATACAGCCCCTTGTTTGACACTGCCCATAATTTGGCCACAAATCTTCCCCATGGGGGGGGGGGTTTATCTTGAGGAGCCTGTAAACGATTAAGCGCCAGCCCCTATGCCTGCGGAAAAGGTCTTTCTGATACATTGAAGGAACGAATATGCGTTGCTACAGGTGTTTTCGGGTTTTTAAAAAAGAGTTTTTAAAGGGAAACACGAACACAACAGTTAATTGGCTGTTAAGGGGCGGGAGGAAGCGTGGAAAAATATTACCTCACCTATTGCGATTTCGGCAAGACCGGAAACTTGTTCGTTACGAGAACAGCGCTAGTGGGATAGCCTTTTTTCGCTAGGAATGGCTGTGTGCGTAACCGCGATCTGCCACTTTTGCCTGCAGCGCTTTTCAATAGCGCACAGATTTAGCCACCTTGCCCTTTGTGCGGAATGGCCCTAGGTTAGCATCCTCGACATTCAGGAGTGGGCTGCTTCTTGAAATTACCAGTACTATTCCCACCCAGTGGGCCACTGTCTAGCTCATAATCCTAACCCTTACATTTACCAGGGAAGGTCTAGCTTTGAATCTGCCATTTTCAGATATTGATTGACACGTGAATTGACCAGGGAAGTTCCAAGTGAGCCACAATCTAGACACCTGAACTTACTGAGAAAGAGATCATTGAACTATATTGATCATTGGATTTGTGCATATCCAGCTTAGACCCCCTCAACATTCAGGGGTCAACTGACGGTTGAACTTACTGGGGAAGTTCACAGTGGGCCACTATCTAGCTTAGATGCTGACCTGGAATGCATTAGCAATTGGACCACTGTCCTGCTTAGACACTCAGTGGTATACTGCCCCTTAAACTTACTAGGGGAATTTCCAGTGGAATCTAGCTTAGACAACTGACTAGGCATGTGCTCACACACACAAAAAGTACCATTTCTGATGCTGTCTGAACCAATTCGGGCCAAATCCAAGTCGCACAAATTACCCTTCACTTTATCGGATCTGGTCAAATTGATTCAGCTGACTCTGAAAAGTTTTGGGTTTTTTTTCTGTGCGTATGTTTCCCCCCTTCTCAGACAGCAGAGAGAGAGGCTGCCTGAGAATAAAGGGAAGAGAGCCCCTGCAAAACAGTTGACAATAACAGGCACACCGAGACCTTTAAATGCCTTCCCAAGCCTCACAGGCAGCTGCTTGAGAAAGCAAGGAGGGGGATGTATTTAAACTGGCCAAACTGTGGCCGAATCATTAAATCACTGCTGATTTGGCCCATTTAAATTGCAGGGATGGACTCAGATAACTCCGGAAAGTACCCAAATAAGCATTGATTTGTGTAGATTTTGTCTTATCCGAACAGAATTGCCCATCCCTCCTTCTGACCCTTGGATTTAGTTGCCAATGTATACCTTTCCACATTCAGGGGTCAACTGACTCTTGAACAACTGGTAGTTAGCTTAGAACTCTCAACATCATGGGGGGACTAGACCTTGAACCTAGCGGATAAGGGTCCAGTGGACTACAGTCCAGGATAGCTACTGGTAGTCAGAAACAAATAGTGCTAGATAGCTCCTTAGAAGGCCAGATCCTGAAGATGAAACTCAAATACTTTGGCGACCTCATGAGAAGGAAGGACTCCCTGGAGAAGAGCCCAATGCTGGGAGCGATGGAGGGCAAAAGAAGAAGGGGATGACAGAGAATTAGGTGGCTATATGGAGTCACTGAAACAGTCGGTGCAAATTTAAATGTAGAGGACAGGAAGGCCTGGAGGATCATTGTCCATGGGGTCGTGATGGGTCAGACACGACTTTGCACCTAACAACAACTACAACCACAACAACCACAACCACAACCACAATAACAACAAAGTGCAGCTGAACCTACATCTGTTGCCCTCATTGACAAGGGAAGAGTTCCACCCTAGTGGTCCCCATGGTACTGCCAGCACTCCAGATGCAACTAGACTTCGCATGCTCCTGGACTGTCCTAGCTCCCCACTCCATTCCTGCCGAACTAATGTATGTGCAATAAGGATTGTTATATGGGGAGGGATCATTCGGGCATTCAGTCCTTCGCCAGTACTCCCCAGCAAGCGGTATCATCACATGAGGCTGCTTCTTCTTGGTTATTATTTATTTGCTGTATGGCATTTAGTGTACCCAGGAAATCCAAGGATGGTCTGGATGTCAGGCAAGAGATCTCTGGAGGTGGTTTGCCATCCCTAGTGTTCCTCGGTGGAGCTCCCACTCAAATCCTTGGACTTTTTCCATTCAAATACTAGTCAGAGTTGGCTCTACTTAGTTTCCGAGATCTGATGGAATTGGGTTTACATGGGCTACTACCTGTTATGCTGGAGTGATACACCTCTGCGGCCTTTACCTGTGGTCTTCCCATCTAGGGTTTCCAGGTCCAGGTTTAGAAACTCTTTGAGATTTGGGGGTGGAGCCTGAGGAGGACAAGGAACTCAGTGGGGTCCAAGGCCATTGAGTCCACCCTCATTTTCTCCAGGAGAACTGATATCTGTAGACTGGAGGATGAGCTGTAACCACAGGTCCCACCTGGAGGTGGGCATTCCTATCAATTCTTACTATGGGATCCTAAATCTGTATATATACTGGCACACATCTGGGTGACATGTGAGGAAATATGAAAGTGAAACCTTGAGCCGAATTAAGGAGATCTTTACGGATTACAGCAATATGCTGAAAGGGCAGGAACAGCTTTGAAAATACAATGGGCCAGATCCAGGGATTGCACTGACAAAAGCAATTAAACAATTCTTAATCGAAGCAGTCACATTTAGATAGATGTGAGCAGCCACGGCCTGTCCAAAGGGAGTTCATCCATGTATGGATGGCATCCTAACATTGAGACAAGGAGAGGAAGCCGAGGGGAAGCCGAAGCTGCGGTGGAGAAGATTTACAGAGGATTCAGGTCAACTGGACAAAGCAGGGAGAGAGGAGCTGAGGCAGGAAGTGGAAGAGAGCAGGCCAAGGAGGGCTGAACGCAGCAGTAGAGCATTTCCAAATTAGACTCTGAGGGAGGGGGAGAGAAGTCACTACAAGGCCAAGGTGAGGGTCAGGGCAGAAGGGGAAAGGGGGCAAGGGAGTACAGGAGCGAGAGTAAGCAGGCTGGGTCATATGAAAAAGGCAGTCGAAACCAAGGATGTTCATGGGGAAGATGAGCCAAGAGTCAAAATGGCTGGGAAATGAGAGAGAGAGTTTAAGAAAGTGAGGGACATACATTACCCTAGCCTGAATTGTGAATTCCAATCTAAAAGGGAATATTTCTGCATATTTTTGTGTCAGTGGGGGAACAAGGTTTCTCTCCCTTCAGTTACTAGCAATGCTGGCCTCCAGGTGGGATCTGGGCATCCCCCACAAAATTACAGGTTATTTCCAGACTACAGAGATCAGTTTCCCTGGAGAAAATGGGTGATTTGGAGGGTGGACTCAATGGCATTTTACCCTGCAGCAGTCCCTGTCCTTCCCTGGCTCCAACCCCCAAACCTTCAGGAGTTTCCCAACCAGGATCCAGCCATCCATCCCCCTTTCCCATCCCTTGCCAGTGGCCAGGGGGATCAGACAACCGTATCATGTTCTCTCTCTCTCTCTCTCTCTCTCTCTCTCTCTCTCTCTCTCTCTCTCTCTGTGTGTGTGTGTGTGTGTGTGTGTGTGTGTGTGTGTGTGTGTGTGTGGAGGGGTGAAACAAAGTTTGAGTCCAGTGGCAACTTAAGGCCAACAAAGTTTTATTGAAAGTATAAGCTTTCATGTGCATGCACACTTCTTCAGATTCAGAGGTGGGGGGACATGTTTCTGGGCTAGGAGATGAAGCTATCTCATTGATGGAGAACTTGGTTAGTTTACTGGGCAGGTCCATATTATTTGGGCTATCTAATTTAATGCATTGTGTTGTAGTTTGACAAAGTTAATGTGATTTGTTAGACTGTAAATTAGATGGTTGTTAAATGACATGGGAGGAGGAGAATAAGTTTTTATTTTGCTGTTGAGGTTGTTGGAAAAAGGGAGGGGGAGGTGAATGGCTGGCAGGGAGGCCAGGAAAGGGGTGGACTCTGACCCTGCATGCAGGTGCCAGCTGGTGTTGTGCAATACCAGGTCCATAACTAAAAAGACAGAAGCTCTGCAGAGGTTTTCTTCAAAGCAGGATATCTTGATGAGAAAGGTCAAGATGACTTCCCTAAATGAACTAGTACCAACTGGGTTCCCTGTCCTCCCCCGGTCAACCTTCAGGGGATGGCTGTAAGTCCCCCAGAATTACAACAACGAGCTCTGGATGAGCTCCAGTTGTAATATCAACTGCAACAGACAAAGATCAGCTTGCCTGGACAAAGTGACTGCTTTGGAGGGTTACCACTATGACATCTTACCCTGCAGAAGTCCCTCCCATCCCCAAACACCACCCTTTCCAGGCTCCAGCCCCCAAACCTAAACCCTACCCAGGGCAGTTTTTCAAACATGTTGAGTGCAGGCATATGCGTTCTCCAAAGTGAGCGGTCATTGTCTAGCAAGGTGTGTGGTTGTGACGTGGGTCTTTCATTGGTTACCTGTCCTTGTAACAGTACCAGATTAAAGGAATGACTGTGAAAGAAAGCCTGTTCCAGGGCTTAAACTAACTGAAGTGTTACAAACTAAATATGAGTCCCGGTGGCTGCTGCATTTCACATCCCTTCATGCATACAGATAAAAATGACCCCAAAAAGAATCACCTGGTGGCTTTAGACAGGTACAAATTGAGTGCCGAATGGTGACATTAGCGTCTGCGACCTGATTGCTGCCTTCGTGAGGGTACCTGGGGAAACTCTGTGTGTCATTTTGGCAGCTGCGTTAAACCTTTGAACAGCAGATGAAGGCGGTACAAAAGACAAGACGTCAAGCTCCGTTCTAATAGCGGAGCCCTCTGCGTTGGGATCTTGTAAAAAAACCAACAACAACATTGAACTCCAAAAAGTTCTCTTTTGGCATCAGAGCATGATTAACCAGTAAATAATACTTTTTTGTATGCAGCACAGCAGGAACCATGATTCAAACTGATTCTATGGAGGTTCAAGGGGGCGGACGGTTACAGTGGATAAGCGATAGGGTTGTGAGTGTCCTGCTTTGTGCAGGGGGTTGGACTAGATGACCCAGGAGGTCCCTTCCAACTCTGTGATTCTATGATTCTAGGAAACAGCAGGGACATTTAAGGCTATTGGTTAGTGTGCATGATCCGTCCTGCTTCTGGATCATTTGAACAGTCCAATCCGTTTAAACCAGGGATCATGCAAGGAGCCAATGCAAGGCTCTGGGAGCATATGTCGGTTCAGGTGGTGGGCGGTGCTCAGTTCAGTTGTGGGTGATCTAATAAAGAGCTGCCGTTTCACTCTGCAAGCGATTCCACGCCTCCTTGAACCCACTACTCAGTAAATACTTGCTTGTTTTAATACTCTTTTAATCTAATAGGGATATCCAGTAATGTTTCAATTTTTTCAGTGATATGTTATCTATTATGACCTGCTATTAATTTTCTAGTTCTTTGTTTCTGTATAAGTACTACCTAGACGAGCCAAATGGAATGCATAAATCTCTGACCAACTGACTGTTCTCTTTTCATGATGAACAGCGTAGCTCAAGGAAGAAAAGAGTTCTTGGAAAGGATATATTGAGTCCTCCTGCATCCAACGCAAGGCCATATGTGGAGGGATCTGGACGTTCTAAGCCAATTTGTTTGCCTAACTAAAACACATCGGCTCACTCCTCCCTGAATGGTCATCCATACCGCTGGGCCATTTTGTACAATTATGTAGACTGGGCTAGCTTTCCACAGAAAACAGTACAAATCTGATTTTTCTTGGACACTCCTCTTTGCTATAAAGAGAGATGACCCTTTCTAGGAACAGGTGCCAAACAATTAGCTTGTTATCCTGTTGCCTACCGCTCGGATAAGCCAAATCCAAAGCCCTCCCTCCAGCCAAGGAAGCCATGCACTAGTGGAAGTGACTTTTCAGCTTGTAGAAGAGCATGCTTCAGCCTCAAACTTGATTGAGAAGAATGGTAGGCTAAGAGCCAGCAAATATTTATTTTTCCCAGGACTCAGGGATAGAGAAACAGTTCCATTCTCACCTTATAAAAACCAGATGGTACCTCTAGATTGCAGTTATTTTTTTTATTAAGAAATTACCAACAAGCATAATGGTGGTTTTCCGTAAAAAAACAAAACAAAACACCCAAATGAAACTGGGAGCTGTTTTGTACAAAGGTAAATAGACATACACAATCGTCTTGTTTGGAGCAAACCGTTTCTGAATGCGTAACAAGCTTTTCAGGCTAACTTTCTTCAAAGATTCCAATTTTTGAGGATTGTCAGAAGGTTTCATAGTGACTGTTTCATCTTACAGCTAGACTCTTTGGCCATGGTTCATTGGTAGAACATCTGCTCGACATGCAGAGGGTCCCAAGTTCAAAACCCAGCATCTCCACTTAAGGACCTAGTAGTAGGTGCTGAAAAAAACCTCTGCCTAAGACTTTGGAGAGACACTGCCTGTCTGAGTAGACAATCCTGACTTTCATGGTCTGATGGGCTGATTCAGTATAAGGCAGCTTCATGTTTGTTTGTGATGAGATGGCATCACACAGCCACACAAGTACACTAGTGTGGGTCAACATTTGCTGTGGTAAGAAAAACAAAACGTTTAGAATAAAAGTTGGTTTTTATACCATTTGTTACTATCCTAAGAAGTCTCCAAATGGCTTAGAATTGCCTTCCTTTCCTCTCCCTTCTTACCTTCACAACAACCCTGTGAGATAGATTGGGTCAGGTGTTCCCTGTGGGAGGCACAGTGCCTGCTGCCACCTTTCCTGGTGCCCACTAATTGTCTTTAGAAAGTGGGCAGGGCTACATGGGGCTTTCTCCAGCAAGGCTTCTGACTGGCCACGGGAGATTAGATTGGATGTACAGCTTTAAAAATAATTGTTGCTTTACCAGCAGCTGTCACCGCATAACAGGGATGTTTATTGTGTGACTGAAGGTAAGCTTGGGGCAGCCATTTTGTGACTGGTTCCCTTTACTACAGCAACCATTTTGGGACTGCACTGTCATATTGTGTCAGATGTCCAGAGCTGCCCACAGGCTCAAAAAAGTTGGGGAATTTAGGCAGGCATCTACAACACAATGGGATTTCAAACCTGGTTGCTCAGTTCCAAGTTTGACATTCTAACTATTGCAATACACTGGCTCTATTAGGGGCCCTGAGATGTATAAGCAGGAAGCCCATTGGTTTAGTTGCTTAAAGGCAGAAAACAGGAAGTGGGAATCAGGACACTTCTAGAAAAAGAGTGTCATGAACCCCGGTCCCTGACCCGAGTTTCACCTATGTTCCCCTGGAGACTTTTGGTCTGTTGCCATAAAGCCATAAATTACATGTTATTCCCTGTACTCCTTTTGCATACCAAAGTGTCTGCTGTGAGAATGTGTTATCTTATCCTGTCCTCAATGGCCTTGCTAGGGCATGTGAAGTCTCAACACTTGTAACATTTCCAGATCAAAGCAAGGTCCAGATGGTCCTGCTGAGAACCAGTGTATTTTCCCGCCTTTGTATTGGGTCTCCTGTATAAGTACCCATTGGGGGGCTATTGATCCCTTGTCTCTGCCAAGACATTTGTTCATCAAGCTTTGCTTGTAGATGCCTTTGTACTAGTCTTTTGAATAAAGCTTCCTTTTGGATTTCACCAACCCTGTGGTCTTGAGGACTGGCTTTCCAAAGACTTGACTGGGGTATCTTCTGCCTGGTTCCTGAAAAGGAGGTGATAATATGCTTCTGGGTGCAATCACCTGTATATTTATATTTTGATTTCTATGAAGTTTATCCTGAAGCAAATAGTTGCTGATATTTGGGGTACTAGATTCATGGAACCAAAGTGAGTATGAAATTGCTGGAGTGTAGGTGGAATATTTGAGGGACTGGAAGGCTTTTTCTTGGTGGTATCTCAGCTAAGCTGACAGTCCTATCCAGGGCTGAATCTGCACAAATCTTTTGTTCCAATCACAGGTTGATTCAGTCCCTGCCATCTACACTGAATGCGATTTACATTTTGATTTTGGGCAATTTAAAATTTTCATCTTCAACAAGCATGATTGATCTGGAATGGCCCTACCTTTTGCCCGCAATATCCTGGAATGGATATAATCCTTGATATTTGAAAAATTGGCATGAGAAAGCATGCAGCTCTCTGCTTTTCCCGAACTAACTTGCTGCCTTGAGCCTCCAATGCTGTAGAAAAGCTCTGATTGGCCAGGGCGTCAGTTCAAAGGCTTCAGCATTCCCAGGTTGCAAGGCTTCCCTTAAAGGGGAAGCCCTAAGCCTCTCAGCAGAGGCTCTAGAAGCCATCACTTCTCTCAGCAGAGATTTTCTTCTTGGATTTATTTCTCCTCCTCTGCTGCCTCCAATCCTCTCCACTCCCCCATTCAAGAAAAGAAAGAGGATCCTGCTGTGCTGGGCTTCCCCCCTTCTTGGCTTCCCTAATCATCTGCAGAACACTTTTCGGTTTCAATTGGGGGGGATAGAGGAAGACCCGGGTTCAAATTGATCTGAATTCAACAGGATCCACAACAGAATAAACAAAGTAAGTGCAGAATCAGCCAAGGTGCACCCTCTTCTAAGACCATTGAAATCAATGGGGTGTGACGGATGTAAGTGTGATTTATTTATTTAATTAATTTCTTTGCTATTGTCCCCTGAGGGCTCAGAGTGACTTACAACATTAAGTAAATAACAGTAATTAAGCAATTTAAAGCATTAAAACATTATATTATTTTAAAATCAATCTGTCTTAAAACTCCAGGGGCTCACCACCTTCCCTCCAGTGGGAGGGAGGGGAAATGAAGTGCTAAAATGGTATCCAGATGTTAATCCCTATGTAGGGAAACAGGTTATTGTTGATGTTATTGTCTAGGTATTATGGCATCCAGATGTCATTGTCTACCTAGAGAGGCCAGTTATTGTTGATATTTTTATAGGCCTCAACTATAGGCTAGGGATGGCATAGGAAAGAAGGTTACTCACTGGACTTCTGACATCTGTACCTGGCAGTATTGGTGGAGGATGCAGGCACACCAGCTTTCTACTTGATTCAGAGCACCTAGGAGTGAGCCAAACAGATCAGCAAGAGGTCATTCAGACTCCAGGAAGCTTCCTTAAAAACTCTTATGTCCCATTTGCTCTTCTATTTTGCTCACCATCTTGTCAGGGTTCGAGGGGTCCGCTCCTCTTCTTTTCTCCGCCACGGTGTCGGCAGACGGGAAGGCAGGTCAGAATAGCACTTGAGGCAGATAGTCCACGTCTCAGAATGGAGTCCACCGGGAAACCCGGGCTGGAATTCCTGGACTCGTGATAGTCTTTCACACTATCCTGAACCCAACCTCCTCACTGACGCCGACCTCTCCCATTAAGTAGCTTTCCTCCCTTGCATCCCCCGCCCACTGAACCCTTAAAGGAGAAGCTCCGGCGTCTTGCATCCATCGTTTCATTCTTGGGCGGCTCCTTGCCCAGCCAAGACCGCTCCTCACTCCTCTACGGTCCTCCAACTGTAAGCACTGTTCCTCGTTGGGGACTCCCCCCGCTGAGGACTCCCCTAGACCCAGCTCTGCAGGGTTGGATAAAGGTCCGGGTGACACGCCTCTCGCTGGTGGGCCCCCGGGTAGGAGCGGCGAAGTCGGGGAAACCCCAACACATCTTTTTCTCAGTGCTTACATCCTCAGTGCTTTTCCACGAAAGTAGTTAGACAGGGAATTCTTCATCAGGCTTCTCTAGTAATCATTCCCTCATCCCATGTAGATGTAGACAGTCCCATGGCTTAAGTGTACAAATGCTCTGCCGAAATGAGAATTTGAACAGAACCATTTAATTTGGGCTCCAGCCCACATAGTTATGTGCATTAACAATACATTAACCCATTCACATATTTCGTTCACAGGCTTTGATAATGTATTGATGTATCTCAAACCAAATAGGTCTGTTAAGTCCTATTAAGGAACCTGAGTTATGCTTGAAACATTTTTCCTCCACATACAGTGGGGATGAAATTCTCATTTGCCCTCCATTTTACATCTAACCAGGTTACCTTGTCCATAATTAGTTTCCCCAGGGAATTCACAGAATTGTCAGTCAAGGATGCTGTTGTGAGGTGTGAACACGGATAAGTATCAAAGTTGGATTATGTGCCTGTCAAGCACCTGTTGAGCCACTCTCCTTTTCTCTTCCCTTTCCCTTCCCCCTACCACAGTATTTTTCACTCAGTCTCCCTTAATCCCCTTGCTTATTCCATCCCCCATCACACTTGCCCAAGGTCCCAGCTTGTCCCTTTTGGTGATCATAGGGAACTGCCTCCTGTCCTTTTCTACCAACAGAAAAGGTGGTTGAACTCAGCTAATATGTGGATAAGTTAATGAATTCAGAATTCATTTAATTCTAAAGGAACATCCTCATCTATATGTCTGTTTATCAAATGTTGTAATCATCTGTGGCTATCTAAATCTGTGGACTGGGGTCATACCTATGTTTAAGAGATGGTTCTGCAAACTTGGGTGACACTCCTGCCCAAGGTTTGCAGGGAAATCTGTAATCTTAATACACACACACACATTGAGGAGGTTAAATTCCACCAAAAGTAAAAGAGAGATTTCTGCACAATGTTCTTTCCTACCTTCAGCATGGGGGTCGGTGGATGTTGTGGGACCAGTAATTGTGCCATGATCTTTTTCAGTTTCAGCAGAGCCTGAGGGCCTCAAGAGATGCCTCAGAGCCCAGGAGGTATACCAGGCCTGGCAACACCAAAGCCTAGGAGTCATGGTGGGTCCAGGAATGGTGAAGACTGGGTGCAACAGAAGGCCTGGTGATGACTGCAGGACAACCAGAGAGCCCCGCTAGGCCTAGAGAGAAAAGGGGGATGGGATTCCTCTCATGAATCTTGTAAATAGTTTTAACTCTGAGTTAAAAGATGATGAACCCATCAGGAGTTGAGGCAAACCTGGATTTACAAAATGCAGTCCTGTTTTGACCAACTCATCACAGTTGAAATAACCTTTGTCTTCACCTAATATCTAAACTAGTTCTCCAACAAGACCTCCATTCAGATATCCTACTTCTTGTGAGTCCTTAGTCCTGCTCTAGGTATATATATATATTTTGGCATGGCTAACTTCTTTTTTGTGATATTAAGAAAATAAGAATCCTTGAGTTGTAGACTGCAGCACTAATTGTCTTCCCCGGCAGGCAATGAGTTAACAAATGGATTCTTCTTCCTTACGATACCAACCATATTCTAATGAATTTCAAAGTGCTCTTGAATTTAAAATCTACCTGAAGCCTGTTTGATCTGAGATAAGGATCTCCATTCCCAGAAAATAAAATTTCAAGCGCACACCAATGTAGCCATCTAGTTTGGGTTCTGTCCAAGATAAGTTAGCCTTTGAAAACATCTAATTAATACCAAGCATGCAGAGAGCAAACACAGAGCAGAAAATAGGCTCTCTGTTTCTTCATACAACAAAATTATGGCAAGGCATACCACAGATTGCAAGGTACTGTGCTCAGCGGTCTCACCCAGGCTTCTTGGGAAAGAGGCTCAACAAGCACCAACCCAGTTTGTTTTGCTTTTCCTCCCAGATCACTTCCAAGTGTTCAGCCAAATTATGAAGTAATAATTGATGCCTGTATGTTGCTTCCCAGGCAACATCCATTCCTTCTATAAAGGCCTTGTGTGATGGAATATGAAGGTTTAATGCAGGGGTAGTCAAACTGCGGCCCTCCAGATGTCCATGGACTACAATTCCCAGAAGCCCCTGCCAGCATTTGCTGGCAGGGGCTTCTGGGAATTGTAGTCCATGGACATCTGGAGGGCCGCAGTTTGACTACCCCTGGTTTAATGCCTAACAGAACCTGAGAATCTTTGAGTGACAGGCTGCTAAATCAGAATCCAGTTGAGAGAGTCAGTTAAGGAATGATATCCAGGAACTGACAGTTGAAGAAGAGACAGTTAAGCAGTGGTTGTGGACTGGGAAGGAGGGTAAGAGAGTGAGTAGATCAAGGAGGATCCTCATTCAAGCCCCCCCCCAAAGGAAGTACGTTTTAGTAAAGAGAAGTGATTACTATCCAGTTAAGAAGGGAAATGGCTTCTAGAAAAGGGAAGTGATCCCTGGTTTTTGTATAAGAAAGGATTTTGGGAACTTGGGTATATGTTCCTACCTTCTAAATTTTATTTCTAGGTAAAACTCAGAAACCTATAATTGAGTGTCTAAGTAGAAACTGAAAAGAAAGACTCTCTCCTCAAAGTTTTAAAGATCTTGATGAATATCAGAAAGTCTTGTTGGCCATAAAGTATCTGGTGTTTATGTGAATACCAAGTTACCTCAGTTTTATTATCTGTTCACCTCATACATCATACAACATACTCCACCTGACCTGACCTTTTCTCTTCCAAGTAAAATAACATATTTTATTTATTTTGCAATTTCACAAGCCACTTGTGGGTCCTCCCTGGCCCCGTTTCTGCAATTTCCCACAGCAGGCTCCCTTTGATGAAGAGAAACAAACTGGTTGCTAGCCCAGAGTGTAGGTCTAATCCTGTTCACAAATCATCTGAAAAATATTTATGTGCTGTCACTTCCTGTGCTGTGGGAGTATCCTGGTGATGTCACATCTAGTGGGACTGTCTGAGTGATGTCACTTGTGACATGTGACTTCTGAGGGTATGACAGGAAGGTGTGACCTACTGACATAACTTCCTGTGTTTCTCAAAGCCTGAATAAAGTTTTGGGAGTTCCTCAGTGGTAAAAAGTTTGAGAAAGGGTGATCGAACCATTTAAGATATTAAAGCAGATTTTAAAATAAGAAATATATAAAATATTTAAAGAAGTTTTAAAAATATAGACTCCACTTTTCACTAGTGGAAGGAGTCCCAAGGACTAGATGATCCTGGAGGTCCCTTCCAACTCTATGATTCTAAGTGGCTGACAAACACCTTTCCCTTCCTCTTCCCACAACAGACACCCTGTGACATAGGTGGGACTGAGAGAGCTCTAACAAAATTGCTCTGTGGGAACAGCTCTGAGAGAACTGTGACAAGCCCAAGGGGCACCTGAAGAAGAGCCTCCAAAAATAACCAGAGTGAAGATGGGAGAAGGTATGCTGGCCACAAACAATATTGAGCATCAATGCCAGTACACTGAATTGAACTGGGAAGCCAATTGAGTGTGAAAGTCCAGATGATTGTTGAACAAAAGCAAACTTCATTGAAGATACATTGGGGCTTACATCTCAGAACTTTTCCTAAGGCTAATGCTAACTATCCAGAATCTGTTACTCTGTTTTAACCTCCAACCCCCAAGCTCCCCTTGGCTGCCCATTTGGGCACAAAACTCTCCAGATGCCACCCCACCAACCAGACTGGCAAAACATAGCCAGCTCCGCAGCCAGGAGAGGAGATAACACATACTGAGATCCTAGTATTAACAACACTACTCTAACCAGTTATAATTGACACCTAGGGTAATCAATTAAAGAAAGAAGAACAACAACAAATGGCAAAAACAGGGGTATATGGTTTTGACACTGGCAGCCAGTGCAGATAAAACAAGACCAGAGTGATATGTTCCCACTGACTCGTATTCCAGTCAACATTCTGGTTGCAGAATTCTGTGGCAACTACAGATTCACAACAGTCTTCAAGGGCAGCCCCATGTAGAATGCATTGTAGTAATCTAGACTAGATGTTACCAAGATCTGCACCTGATCTGCCAGTCACAGCTGGTGGCATGCCTCCACCCCTGGCCAATGTTGCCATCTGTTTATCCCACAGACAATGCCACTTTTAAAAGAGGAGCTAATCCGGGGAAGTGATTACAGATACTGCAAACATGTTTAGAATGAAAGTGCAAGAAAGTTGTGCTTCTCATCCAAGGGTTACCTAGTTTATAGTTGAGCTTTGCATCTCCCATGGCAATTTGATAGCAATTCTGGTCATGTTGGAATTATGCTGTCTCCAAAAGGAGCTGAAAATCAAGTATTGTACCTCTGGGATCCAAATGTATGATCCAATTATAGCTTCTCTGGTGACTGATTGCAGAAGAACAATGGACCAGAACCGACAACACCCGGACACAAAATATATCACTGTATCACATCAAGTTAATTCTCTCTCGCCCCAATCTGAGGATCACATGAGCAGAATTCCAAATGGAGAGCGACAAATTACAGCTGCAGCTCCAGTAAATGCTGAAACTTTTACGATTTTTTTTTTTTTTTTGCAGAAAGCAAAAAAATAAAGTGAAAGGGAAAGGGAAAGGAAGTCTTGTCTCCCCATCTGCTTAATAATGAACATGCAAATCGAATGCCGGTTTTTCCATGGCTTTCTCTATTGAATTAAATCTTACTTCATTCGAAAGGACTCATCTTCTTCTGTCAGTCTTTTGAGTAGCTATTCAGCTGCTGATCAACGCAAGTGTTTTCCTATATGCTGCAGATTCTCCTCCTCCCCCCCCCAGCATCCCCTTATCTCATTATAGCGTTACTGCCAGTACAACTATAGGCAGGTGCGTGTTCATATTTCCATTCTGAAACTGTTTTATTGTAAGATATTTATAAGCAAGCCTTTCTCATCTGCACAATTAGAATGAAGCTGGAAATAATCTTGGTGCTGCTGGCTGCCATGTTTTCTAAAAATATGGTGTCCAAATCCAGCCATGGCTGTCCACATTTAGAAGCAGGCTCCATAGTGACAGAGTTTGGAATCGTGGGAAGCAAACAGTTGGAAATTATCCCCCATTTTGAAAATTAAGAAAATTGAATGGCATTTTAGTTCATAACCAAATGGGCCTATAACCACACTGGCCCTGCCTCAAGGGACAGAAACTGTTCTTTTATTCAACTCTATAATTTGTGACCTACCAACAAATGCATAGTTTCCTCTCGTGCTAGCACGATACCGATAAACATACACGGTAGCTATGGTGATTAGTTGTTTTTGGCCAAATTACACATTTTGGGAAATGCATGGACTGCCACTATGGAACACGTGAAATTCGTCTTGGAATTTGTGAGCAAATTAGCCATGTTATGTGTGGAATTAATTTCAATGAATGCAGAGAACCATTGCTCATGGTAACTATAGAACTGCCTGGCAAATCAGACATTTGCCATGGATCAGGAAGGGTTTTACATGACTTTTTCCAATTATCTTCTGATCAAGGACAGTGCTACATTTTCCCTCCCTTAGTGGGTCAGGCGATGAAGACTATGAGTTGACAAAACAGTGACATGTGCTGGATATGTGAACATCTACATTCACACTCCATTCTCATAAATCCAGCGGAATAATGCGAATCAGGAGGAGGCTGCACCGTCATCAGATTATGGATCAATTACTTGCATGCTCCATTGTAGGTTGATGCAGATAACTTTTTGATCACTGGCTAACTGGCTGTGGTGGGTACATAATCACACAGGGAATGAGTTGCTTTTGATTGTAACATTCTCATTGGGAACTGGGCAGATGGTTAGGGCAGTAGCAATGCCCATTTCTGAGCTAACCCAGCTTACATCATGGAAGGAGAATGGGTAAGACAGGGCAAGAGAATGGATGGCCAAGGAGACTTTGGAGACAAGAAGGAATATTGGTGGTGATGTGAGACAGAGTTGTTGGGGTGCATGAGGGCAGTCAGTTTGGAGGTGAAAAGTTCATGGACAGGAGGGTAGCCAGATTGGAAGAGAAAAGCTCATATGCAGCCCAGGCATCTTCAGGGGAGATTTTCATGGCTGGAAATAATTTTGGAAGTGCCTAGGATGAAATTTCACTGAGAGATAACATTTCTTATCTTTGTGTTTGACTGCTATCTTTAAAAATGGCAGTCATGCTAATAAGATTAATTTTAAAAAAAATCAAGAGCTTGATATTTATGTCCCAGATTTTGAATTTCTGAAGACTCTGAATAGACCATTTTCTCCAGTTGTGAACCTGGGGGCTATCCAGCCACCACAAGGAGGTTGTTACCCCTGTCCGTGGGAGAAGGGCAGAGGAAGGCTCCTCATCTAATGAGAGCAAGCCCAGAGTACCCATTGCATCATGTTTCATTTTGCTACCCATAACAAGAACCCCAACAGAGTTGGCTGCTCGCGTGTAGCAATATAATTCAATGAGGTACCATCTCCCAGCTCATGATTTTAGCAGAGGCTAAAATCCCAGTTAAATGTTGTGCATTCTGACCTCCCTTCTGCATTTCTAGAAGTGAAGTAAAAAGAGGTGAACTCATTATCATACAATTAGAAGAATGGAAATGCACCATCTAATCACGGCTGCATAGCTGTTGTAATGATTAACCAGCACATGACAAACCTTACTATCGCTGTGAATTAAGTGATCTGTCAGGACAACCAGGACAGCCTCTTGGCTAATGTTTAAGCCCTTTAAACCAGAGCAATTTTAACTTGAAGTTATTGCCGTTTACTTAACCCTGCATTCACCTTTAGGGGTTCTTTTTCTTTCTTTTTTTCAAAAGACAAATACATGTGCATTAGTTTGTAGGGGATCCAGATGTCTTCCTTCATGAGAATATTCATGACAATGAATATGAAATGATAACAAAAAGAACAACGGTAAAAATACAATGTATTCATGATTAATTAATAGTGCTTAATAATGTTTACTATTAATATTGCTGTTTTTCTTGTTGATGGTGGATCTATTTGACTAAATGCTCCACATGACATTTGTTCAGTAATCCTTGAAATTACCCTTCAAATTGCCTGGCTCAATTAGGCCAAGGGTCCTACCAGCCTAGCATTCGATTTCTAAATTCAGATTTCTTTGTAGATTAGAAGAAGGCATGAATCACATTATCTTCTTCTGTTTTGTAGCCAGAAACTTGTCTTCAAGGTCTACTGCCCCTGTACATGAAAGTTCCATTTGGTAATCATGGCTATTCTTTTGGACAAAGAATACAGAGGACTGGGTTCAAATGCTCCCTCAGGCCCAAACTAGATGATGGCATATCTCTAAGTCTGCATTGGGGATGCAGCACCATTTTAGGGGTTTTTAAAAACTTCTCAAAATGCCACAGGGCCTGATCCTGCCCAGACAACTGCCATTTGCAAACTGTACTGGGGAGATGGAATCATAGAATCATAGAATCATAGAGTTGGAAGGGGCCATACAGGCCATCTAGTCCAACCCCCTGCTCAACGCAGGATCAGCCCTAAGCATCCTAAAGCATCCAAGAAAAGTGTGTATCCAGCCTTTGCTTGAAGACTGGCAGTGAGGGGGAGTTCACCACCTCCTTAGGCAGCCTATTCCACTGCTGAACTACTCTGACTATGAAATTTTCCCCCTGATATCTAGCCTATATCATTGTACTTGGAGTTTAAACCCATTACTGCGTGTCCTCTCCTCTGCAGCCAACTGAAACAGCATCCTGCCCTCCTCCAAGTGACAACCTTTCAAATACTTAAAGAGGACTATCATGTCCCCTCTCAACCTCCTTTTCTCCAGGCTGAACATTCCCAAGTCCCTCAACCTATCTTCATAGGACTTGGTCCCTTGGCCCCAGATCATCTTCGTCGCTCTCCTCTGTACCCTTTCAATTTTATCTACATCTTTCTTAAAGTAAGGTCTCCAGAACTGCACACAGTACTCCAGGTATGGTCTGACCAGTGCCGTATACAATGGGACTATGACATCTTGTGATTTTGATGTGATGCCCCTGTTGATACAGCCCAAAATGGCATTTGCCTTTTGGGCTTAAGGAAGCCCCTTAGCCCCCTACATTGAGCCTTTCAGCTCCCTACACTGTGGTGTTTTGACTTGAATGCTATTGTAAGTCAGTAGGACAGGAGGGGAAAGACTAAGGGGCTTTTTGCACGCCTTCAAAATAGCACAATGGTTGCCAATTGAAAACGCTACTGATTTGCTGTTTTGCACAACGTCGTCGACAATCTGCCACACACCTGAAACCAATCTGCAAAAAGCGCTTCCTTGTAGCGCTTTCAGGGAAATCCCCAAAAGTGGATTCACCCTCCGGAAAGCGATACAGTCCTGCAACCAATCTGCAACACTAGCAAAAAGACCTGTGCGTTAACATTGTTGCGGTTTCTACAAAGTCCCTCCCCCTGGCTCTCTTCTCTGATCTTCCGGCGAAGCGATCGCCATTTCTTTTTCTCCGAGCGAGCGGGGATAAACGCACCAGCGAGCCTCTTTCTGTTTAGAGGCTTCCCTGGCTTCAGTCCCTCCCCTTTAGTCACTAAGCACAAACCACAGAAAAGCACGTTTGCTGAAGTATTTTCCCTTTATTTTTTACACATTCATTCAGCCGAAAATCGGGCCCGTGAGAGGGGGGGGTTTCACTCGGAGGAATCGTGGCAACGATCAAATGATCAAACGACAGCTCAAACACACCAGGCAGCTGGATGGGTCTCTCCGTTGCAACGAATCTACCCAGATTCGTTGCTATGGGTCTGTTTTTTTTTTTTAAAAACCTTTCTTAAAGGGAAAGGGGCTGTTTGGGAGCATGCTAACAGCTGCCCATTGGCTGCTTGACGGCCAGGGGCGGGACGAGCTTGGCAATAGCGCTTCCTTTCTAGCGATTTCTGCCGAGACCGGAAGCCTGTGGGAAACGCTACAAAACGCAACTGGATTCCACTACAAAGGCAGGTATGCATAACGACGAATTCCACTACTTTAAATGGCGATTTTTCATTCAGTGACCAATTTGCAACAAAGATCCCGGTGCGTAAAGCCCCTAAGTTTCTCAAAGTTGTACCTAATCACTCACAGCCACCTTGCCTGATAGGAGTCCTGAGCAATCATTGAGAGAAGGCCACAATGGTTAAAATGAACCTTAAGCCATCAGTATGCCAGTAGAAGAAAAAGCTTAGCTTTGAGTCTCATTATACTGGTTTCAAGATGAATGAGCACATTTGATACATGATGGCACCTGTAAAATAGAATGTTGAAACTTGGATTCTAGTCTCTCCAACTGGGTTAAACTAGAGCTCTCAATTCCAGTCTGAATTCCACAGAGTAACTGAGCTAAAGTTTTGGTTTGATACAGTTTTACCGCTACTGGAACAAAGAAGCCACCCTTAGACCCATTATGCATGGCGGCAGCTACTCCACGCTACTGCCATGCTGTTGCGGTGGGGCAAAAAGCCCCCAAATCCCCCGTGTATGCACGGAGGCAGAGCTCCGCCAGCTGTCCTGGTGCAATGGCCAGACGCAGGCAACGCGGGGCTGGAAGGGCTGGGAGTGCTGGTAAGCAGTGGCAGCAGCTGGAGGGGGGAATTGGGGCAGGGGCCCCCACTGCAGGATGGTGGGGAGCAGCATGCTGCTCTCCCACCATGGCGGGGCAGGGAGATCACCCCTGTCAGCTCTACGGACCCACAGAGCTGGTAGAGGCGAGAGGCATCCCTGCAGGGATGTCATAGGTTGGGGGAGGAGCCTGGCTTAAAGCCTGGCTCCTCTGATTATGCATGGGGCTCGGGCAGCTTGGCCCTTGCCTGTGCCCTCAAGAGTTCTGGGACTCCAGAAGAACCTGCGTTTCATTAACGTGGGTCTTCCAAGGGCCTGGGCCAGGACATGCCTGTGCTGGTGGCGGCGGTGTGCATTATCAGGAATTTTCACCAAAGCCCTGCCACTGCCAGCGCGGGTGTTCTGGCCCATGTATGATGGGCCTTAGAATGGAAAGAAATTCTTACAGAGTGATCTGTCCTTTTGGAACATTCACCCAATGTAGTGCAATGGATCAAACTGGAACCATTATCCTGCAAGACCTTTCCCAGTATCGAAACATATCAATGTGTTCAATATTATGTCCCTTTATCTCCCAGTTCTGCTTTTGGGGGGTGCCTGCCAAATACAAGGTCTTAAGTTTTACCATAGTTAATTGTGAGAGGTTCATTCTTACAATAGCTAGTAAAGTGACATAAGACTCTCAGGAGCCCAATAGGGATTTGAGATAGGAGAAGCATGTGATCTGCATATAACAGAATTGGTAGCTGGCAACAGGTAAGTGGAATCTAGCAGTCTTCCTATGATTCATGATGCCATTAATATAAAAATTGAACAACCAGGGAGCCAAGAGGCATCCTTGTCTGACTCTCTTAAATGTGTCTGTTTCAGTAAGGAAGCCCTTGGGGTTACATCTCACTGTAAGAGAGGAGTGTTCATGGAATACATGGATGAGAAATGCAACTGGTTATCAATATTTCTAGCTTCTAATTTTTTTTCCAGAGGTTTGGCTTTGAGATTGAGCCAAAAACTGCCTGCAAATCAATGAAGGTGGCATACAGGGAAATTGAGCCTATGGTGAAATACATTTCAATCAAATTCTGCACTATCAAGCAATGTTCAGCTGCAGATTTTCCCTCCCTAAATCCTTCCTGTTCTGTGGCAATAATATATTCCTGTTTGAGCCAAATGTATAGTTTGCCAAAATGGTGTCTTAGGATATTCAGAAGGCTAATGGGACTGTAATACTCTGGGACCTTTCTATCTCCATTTTTAAAGATGGGAATAGCCACAGCCATCTCCCACTGCTTTGAGATGTGACCAGTTGCATCAATGTAAGTAAACAGTCTACTTGAAGTCACTCCAATTTCCTGCTATCGGACATCACTTGAATTGTTACGTGCCAATGACCTATAAGTCTGAGATGAAGTTACTTCCTGCAGCAGTGTTTAAAGGTCTATTAAAAGCAAAGACTTCACCTCTATTTTTTCTGAGTTGTCAGGAATAAATAGTTTCAAAAGGGTCAGGGGTCCAAATAGGTCCATGGCTACTTTCTTGGTCTCATGTATTAATTTGGAGCATCTTTAGATTTTGAGTTTGTTTCCCTCTAAAGTGTGAAAGACGGGTAGAAGCTCCAAGCATCACATCTTCAAGGTGGTCTTCAGATATTTCCATGAGAATTGTTTTTCTGAACCTTTATCAAAAAAACTCTGTGAGGTCGGATTTGGAAGACACTTTGGAATATTCTCATCCTTAGTAAATTCAAATGTATCTTTTGACTGAAAGATAATAGTTGTTCCTGATGCATGGCAGTTTTTTTAATATCCACCAGATTAACATAGAAGAATTCGATTCAAAGCAGAGACCTCAAGGAGTGTCCACTGCTGTCCTTGGTTATCCAATGCCCTTGATTTAAAGGCATTAGTGCCATTTCCGATGCAGTTTTTTCTTTGCTCCATCTTAAACAACTCTCCACCTCATCAGCTACTACATTTCCCTCTACCTCCTTCGGGTAGAGAAAAGCGACATATAAGAACCAACTCTTCTTCTAATTTATATTTATTTCATTATATGTATAGGCTGCTGCTCTTGTCCAGCCAGCTTGTGGTGGCTAACAACACATCTAAAATACAGAGTTAAAAATTATTAATCTAAATATAGTCGCTAAAACACAACATAAGTTCCCCACACACACCCAATCCCCCTGGCTGCCAATGTCTGTGCAGATGAGTGTCATTCCTGTACCTATTACATCTCTGGCTGAGCCCCCAGGGGGTGCTGTGGTCCTCCTGAGGCCATAGCTGACTTGATATTGCTGTCCAGGCCAAGCACACTCGGTGCTGGCTGGAGACCCTGCCAGCAAAGATCATGTTGAGGATCAGGACCAGCCCCATCCTCCAGACGGCAAACAGGCTGGTCCCAGCCAGGCTGCTACCCAGCCCTATGTGCCAGCATATGTGGAGCCATAGGAACCCCCCACCCTTCACCATCCAAACCAGAGAACTGGCAGCGAAGGCGGCAGCATGCAAATCTGACGGCTGTCAGAAGATCAGCATGGCTGTCAGCATGCTGTCAATGCAGATAGGGTCCAACTATAGCTCCTTTCAGGTGAGAATTAGGCCCAGCTGCAAGTCCTCTGTCTGAAGGCTACCCCACCCAGTGTCAGTGTACTTCTGGAGAACTTTGAGACAAGTTCTCTGATCCCAGCCTGGCTGTGACTCCGCTCCCTGCTCTGCCCTCCTTGGCGAACTGTTTCTGTTTGCTCTAGACTCCTTGGCCTGGACTTTGCCTTTTGCTTTGTTTTTGGCTTCCTGGATGAGGGTGTAACTAACTGGCAACCAGTGTGAGGCCTGGCAGGGCAGCACAATGAAGATGTTACCCAATTGGGGATACTGAAGGAGGTGCCCAAGATACCACTATAGCCCAGCCTCAACCAGAAGCCTGATGGGAAAGCTCCATCTTACAGGACCTGCAGAACTGCATTAGCTCCAGCATGGTCTGTAGCTCTTTCGGGAACTCGTTCCACCAGGCAGGGTCCGGGGTCAAAAAGGATCTAACCTCATGCAAGCCAGAGATTACCAACCTGTTAGTATTTGTAGAGCAGAGAACCCTGCAAGGGGCATAGGAAGTTAGACAGTCCCTCAGATACACTTTTTTCTTGTATCAATCAGACCAAAGACTCTGGTCTACTCATTTTATTCCTGCCATATGCTATAAAGACTTAAAAAGAAGATTGGTAGCTGGGGAGACCTGGCACCCTAGTTTCCCCCCTTTCAATGCAGTCAATACTAGCTTCACCCATTTATTTCTTGCACAAACACAAATATATGATTACAAATAATAAACTGGCAAGTTATTGAGCTCCAGGGGAGCTCTAACAACCCCCACTCCCAAGTCGATTTTTCCCTATGTCAGATAGAAAAGATTCAATGAAATTTTTGGCAATACTCCCCATCCAAAGGACTAACATTTAATGACAGTGAGCAGGGTGGTATTGTTCATATTAATGCATTTCAATCCAGGGATCACCTTTTTAAATCCCCAATGAGACTGTCCGTCCCGTTTGCTTTTAAGAGCATTCTTTCCCTCCTCCTCCAGACTATTCCAATAATTGTGAAATTGGAAGCCCGCAAGAAGTGGGGTAAGCGAACTAGATCTAACCGCTCTTATTAACGAACTCTGCGAGGAAATACACGAGGGTTATCACCCCTCTTAGAGCAGGAAACGTGTTTTTATGAAGAGCATATATTTGAACAATACCGGGGCTGGCAATTGGATAGGATGCAGCGAGGAGACAAATGGCACATTGACAGAGCTGGTGATGAAGCCTTCGAAAGGCTCTTTATGGTATTCCTTCATTTTCTGAAATCATAAAAACAGTGTCGTAATAGGTTTAGAATCGTCCGCTGCCCACAAATTAAGGGGAGGGCCTGGGGAGGGGGGGGGTGAGGTAAGAAAACAGGCATCATGAAGTCAATTGCATTTCCTCCATTTTTCCGATAACCTCCTGACACCTTGATGGAATTATGCAAAGCAAATAGGGTATTCTTTTGGGCCAATAAAAGGAATAAACCTTGTTCTGTTATTTCCGCTATGGAATATTTTCTTAGGTTTCATCTGCAAAGCTGGATGTGCATCGGTAATGTGATTTTTTTTTTCTGTTCAGAAAGAAATATTTTTATTTGTTCTGTTTTCTGCCCTACAAAGAATGCAGAAAATTAAGTAAAAATCACATTTGATCATCACAGACTGGATAGTCATGGCTCCTTAGTAAACAAAACATGCATAGACATTTTTTTTTAAGCCATCTATTTCTGCTATTTTTTTAAAGTATGCTTTATATTTTTAATGGATTTGAATTTTCCAAAGGAGAGCAGAGGATTTGAATTTGGGACTTTGAAACTTTTCCTTGACTTGACCCTTACAGTCTGGCTGAATAACATCTGGGAGAGAGCACCAAAGACATGTTATTTTAAAGGCAGGACTTTGTCAGTAGGTAGCTGTAGGAACGATTCAGATGTCTTTGAAAATAGTTTAAGGCAGGGGTAGTCAAACTGCGGCCCTCCAGATGTCCATGGACTACAATTCCCAGGAGCCCCTGCCAGCATTCGCGAATGCTGGCAGGGGCTCCTGGGAATTGTAGTCCATGGACATCTGGAGGGCCGCAGTTTGACTACCCCTGGTTTAAGGGAGGGAAGCTACTTCAGTATGATCATAGAGCTGTGACCTGAAGATAAGGATGCTGGCCTCTAGGTGGGACCTGGTTGCTGAAAGGTGGACAGTATGGCATTATGGAACTATGGAACTCTATGGAATTACCACTCATCTCCAGATGGCAGAGATCAGCCCCCATGGGAAAAACAAATGCTTTGGAGAGTGGACTCTGTGACATTGTGGTCCACTGAGGTGCCTGTCCTCTCCTCTGGCTGGCAACCTCATTCTGACCTGGCAAGTCTACCAGAAGAGGAGCTGGCAGAGGGTTCGGTAGACACAGACATGAGTCTTTGAAAGCAAACAGTTTTTTATTAGCTCCAATTCCCACCAGAAAAACCAAACAGGGAACATAGGCATAACACAAACTTATATAGTTTGGCTGGCCCGCCAAACAAAACTGATTAGTCCTTATCGCAGGCTATTCATTGGTCCATGAGTCCATCTAGCAAGAGTCTGTGATTGGTTCATTTATGATTCCTGCTTTGAATAGTAACCAAGGTTAGCGCTATTGACTCCACATACCGAATAGGGTGCATAGAACTTGTGGCATATTCTGTGACCATATAAATCAGGCTTTCTCAAACAGGGTTTCATGAAACCCTGGGGTTTCTTGATGGCCCTGGAAGGGTGGAAGTTAATTTAATATATATATATATTTAAAACATTTATTGGTGATATGAAGAAGAGTTGGTTCTTATATGCTGCTTTTCTCTACCCGAAGGAGTCTCAAAGCGGCTTACATTCGCCTTCCCTTTCCTCTCCCCACAACAGACACCCTGTGAGGTGGGTGAGGCTGAGAGAGCCCTGATATTCCTGCTCGGTCAGAATAGCTTTATTAGCACCATGCTGAACCCAAGGTCACCCAGCTGGCTGCATGGGGAGGGGAATGCAGAATTGAACCTGGCTCGTCAGATTAGAAGTCCACATTCCTAACCACTACACCAAACTGGCCACGTCAACCAGCTCCTCGATCCCACAATGGCCTTTGATGAGCCTGGAGAGGGTGGGAAGGGGAGGGTCCCTGGGTTGGCATGTGCACAGCTATGTTTCCTAATCATCTTCTTCACGACCGTGTCACTTCTGGGATTTCTCGAAGCCCAAAGAATGATTCAGGGGTTTCTTGATGGTGAAAAGATTGACAAAGGCCGATATAAATCCTTACCATGCCACGAACCCCTCTTGATCTGGGTTAAAGGAAGCTGGACCAGGAAGACCTCTTGTGTCAGAAATATCTGCACTGCTGATTTGCCATGGGAGCCACCCAAGGGAGACAAGCTTCGCGGGGACAAACCTTAGGAAAAATGAAAGGATCTGGGACATAGAAAAGAGACAACTAAGGAAAGGATGTGAGAGAGATTCATGAAATTATAAATCTCTGGTTTTGCTCTTGGATGCAGGGAATTTGTCTTTAGCCTATTACAAGGTGTTGGAGGCAAATAATACAAACACGATCAGGTTGGCTCATGGGTTATTGAGCATGTTCTGTGTTCCTGTTGAATGTGTTTTTGCCGTGAAGCTCACAGCATTCCTAGCGAGTGCTTGGGGGGGGGGGGATCTGTTTGCAAATACCAGAAAGCGGAGACATCCAAGGTGTGTTTCTCAAAATTGTTTTGCACTTTCCCTCCTTCCACATCCTTTACTCAAAGTCATATACGGGGAGGGAAAATCAACATAATAGTAGCAAAATTATTGGCAGGAAGGTAATGAAGCTTAATTCTAGGAATTAAAATGTTCTTTCCCATGCAGTGAACCGATAGCATTCTCACTTAAAATGACAGTTTGCAAATAAACAAGCCAGCGCATGCAGCAAATAAAACCAACAGGATGTGACATTGCTGCTTCTCACCTATCCATCGTCTTTCCCCCAGCACATACAAAGAATAGCCTATCAAGCTGAAGCCTTTTCATCATTGCTGAGGTTTTTCAGAGTTGCTGAAGTTTTTCTGCAGTGCTGTTTGCAAGAGAACGATATGTTCTCTGTGAACTGCAAGGAAAACACCTGGTGTGCTTCCAGATTGTGAGAGGAGAATGTTTCCTGCAGCTCTCCAAGAAACTGTTTGATATTATAATAGTGCTATCTGTAGTGGTGTACCTGGTCCCCAAATACAACACTTGCCATTGGCCGCACACGGAGCCCCGCAGCACGGCAACTAGGTCCTTCCTGCTGAAGCTGTTTCAGCTCCAGAAAAGGGTGTGAGAGGGAAGGCAAAAGATCCTCCTCTCCCCAAGCTGAATCATGCTCTGCCATGCCAGGAAACTTTACTTCCCTGGTTGAGCTGAAGGCCCTGTCAGAGCTATCACAGTTCTGCAGGGCCTGTAAGACAGAGCTTTTTCACCAGGCGTTGGGTCGAGGCAAGTTATTTACATCCTCTCCACCTGCACGACACATGGGGTCTGGGAGGAGGAAGTCCGGCCGAATCAGTGCCTATTACTGGGGATGGAAAGGGTAAAGGGGTGAATTCTTCTGCCACTGGGTCTGGTTTTTGTTTTATAATATTGCATTTATGTATGCTTCTATTAAATTGTAAGCTGTCATGAGCCAGCCTGGGCTGAGAGTGGCAAGGAACAAGTTGAAATATAAATAAAAAACTGAGTGACTACATCATTTTTGGAGCCCTGACCCAACTCATGAGGGACATGATACCATAGAAACATGTAGAAAATGGGTAATGCAGATTTTTTAAAAATATGATATTTTTATTTTAGAAGAACAAGATAATAATATAACAGGGATACAAAAGGAAAAGAGGGATTATCTATCTATAATCAAAATTATAATATACTAGCAGCAAAGCCCGTTTCTAAGAATGGGCCTTGATAGGGCCTCCTCCCCTAGCCCCTGGGCAGGCCGCTTAAGGTGGCCTTGGGCGGCAGCTTGCAGCCAGATCAAGTGGGGTGGGTGGGGGCTGGGCAGCTCGTTACCAGGGCTGGGACAGAGCTCTGTAGCAGTCAGCTAGTCATCTCCTTAGCAGTCCTTAACAAGCAGTCAGCAGGCTGGGAGGCCCTCATCAGCAGGCCCAGCCTAGCAGGCCAGAAGGCCCTCATTAGTAAGGCCAGCCTAGCAGGCCAAGAGGCCTTCGTTAGCAAACTCTCCACCACTTTGTCCAGGGCCTCTCCCCTTTACCTGCTGCTGGCTCCAGGCACTGAGGCGTCTGAGAGCAAAGAGGCTAGAGTCCAGGGACGGAGGGTAGGAGCTACAGGAGCAGGGCCAATCAGGACAAAGCTGGCTGCACCTTGATTGGCCCTATTCCAACTTGGACAGCTGGACACGTCCCACCCCCTAGGCTGTTTCATAAATATATAGAGGAACAACAATGGATAAGGATAACTGGGTGTATGGAACAGAATGTATTTTCCCCTCAAAATCCCCTTCATTATAATTTGTAGGACATTTGCTATAGTCCTTACTTCAAACCCGGGTTCGATGCTGTGGCCGCTGAAGTGGCTGTTCGTGCCCTAAGCAGCCAGTGCCATGGCACGGGGGGGGGGGGGGGGGGAGGGGTGGCGCCAGCACGCCAGTCGGCGCATGCACGCAGGTGCAGAGCTCTGCTCCTGTGTATGGGTGCTGGATCTCACACTGCTCCCCCCCACACCACAGCACTGGCTGCTTTGGGCGCGAACGGCCACTTTGGCGGCTGAAGCGCCCAACCCTATTTCAAACATTCTAAATTTCAAATTTCATATACACATTTTTAATCAATACCTGATCATTTCCTGAAGAATGAAAATTATCTTCAGGGATTCAATTCTTGTCCTGAACAATTGATCTTCTTGCACAGTATTGTAAAAATAAACTCTACTTACCTTGATTTAAGAAAAAAGGCAGGTTATAAATAAATATTTTAAATAATTTAAAATAAATATCCAAGTTTCCACCCCCCACAAGCATTCAAACGTGTCTCTTCGAAGACTCAACCAACATTAAAGAGCAGTTCCATCTTCTACTCATGACTAAGGACTTAGGTGGATGAACCAGCGTGTCATAGAAGAAGAGCTGGGTGTTTTTCTACCCTGCTTTTCATTACCTGAAGGAATCCCAATATAGCTTTAAGCTTTAAGAGAAAGGTGTTTTTCCCTCTCCCACTCACTACAACAGATACCGAGTGAGGTTGGTGAGGCTGAGAGAATCCTGACAGGACTGTGACTGGCCCAAGGTCACGCAGCTAGTGACATGTGGGGGAGTGAGGAACCAAATCCAGTTCTCCAGATTAGAGGCCACCACCCTTAATCAAACTCCAAGCTAGAATCAACTAGGCAGTGGATCATTTCTGCCACTGAAGTTCCTTGCTAGTTCTTGGTTGCCACAGGCTACACAGAGCCGTAGTCTGCCATATTCTTTCCTGATAAATTCATTGGCCAATCTGTCCTGAGCTGATTCTATACCAGCCCTAACCAGTCCTCACCTGATTTGAACCTCACATACAAACTATGCTTTCTACTGTCCATGAATTAGAACCTACAGTATGATATTTTTTTTTAAAAAATATATTGACTTATGGCTTGAGTACTAAGTTTGGCTGTTTGGCTGTTCCAACCTCCCACCAGAAGCCAGAATGATATAGTGGTGAACAGTAGTGTATACTAATCTGGGAACTGGGTTGAGGGTTGCCAGCTCTGAATCGGCATTTGGGATTCAATTTGATCTGGCCAAGAAGTACCGGAATCAGCCTTGATTCAGGCACAAATCAGTCGAATTCAGTCCAAATCGCAATTTCCCGATAGATTTAAATGGTCGAATCAGCCTCAATGCCCCCCCTAATAAAATCTTCATTAGGGAGGGGCCAAGACTCAGTGGTAGAGCATCTGCTTGGCATGCAGAAAGTCCCTGGTTCAATGCAGTTGAGAAGATGACGTGGCAGGGACTGTGAAACACCTTCTCCTGAGACCTTAGAGAGCCCATCTGAGTAGACAGTAGTGACCAAGGCTCCAGTTCAGTCTAACTCAGCTTCCTGTGCATTCATGAAAGTGAGAATCTTAGTCAAGGCCTCCCAACAGCTGATGCAAACAATCCAAATGAGATAAATGCCTGCAATTCTTCAGGGGAAGAAAAATGTGCATGACAGAGTGAGTGAGAGGGACTGGGGGGGGGGGGCAGGAATCTGCATTCCGTGCTTTAGTCTGATGCAATTTTGTGCAAGTTGTTAAACACTGAAAATCAGGGTTCATAAGGGAAATGCATACGAGTCTGATTGCCGTGCGGCTGGTGCGGCTGTAATGAGTTCCAGACACTCTTAGATTAGCGGATCTCCGCGCATGTCTACCAAGGAGTAGGCAAGAAAGACGAGCCAGATGGTGTACTTAGCTGCACTTAAAGTCTGATTGCCAGTGTCAATAATGAGCGCTCGGATCGGATGATCCATAAAAGCCAAAAATGCATAAACAAAACTTGACGAAATCTATGCCTTCCCCAGGGGGGGTGGGGGTGGGGGGTGTTGGTGTCCTGGACTATAATGATATTTTTGCTGTAAACCAATTTCTGCAGGATTTTATAGAGCTCATTTGCAATTCGGTATGTTAATTTTTTTTTTTTTTGCAAAAAAAGAGAAACAACATCAACCATAGCTGTCATTGCAATGTGTACCGTGACAGGTTGTATTTCTTGTCTAATCAAAGTAGGCCAGGCCCACATAATGCGAGAGTCTCCAATCCAAACGGAAGAGACTGGCCTCCTGAGGCCTGCTGGGCATCATTTTTGGAGCCCCCTCCTCAGCCATTTTTGTTGGCCTTGAATCATGGACAATGGGCTCTCAAGTTGCAACCAGCTCATGGTGACCCCATCCACAGGGCATTCAGGATAAGCAATGAGCACAGGCTTTCTTGGGGGGGGGGGAGGACTTTCCATCCAAGTACTGATTGTGGCCCACCCTGCTTAGCTTTACGGTTGCCAGGTTCCCTTCTGTCAGGGATGTAGAGGTGCCAGATCCAGGTTGGGAAACCCCTGGAGATTTAAGGATGGGACCTGGGGATGACAGGGACCTCTGTAGTCTGAAGATGAGGTGCATTTCCAGGGGATTTCCACTGGAGGCTGGCATCCCTGTTTAGCTTCCAGTTTTCTCAATCAAAGTCGTTCAGCAGTGTAATCATCTGCCTAAGGAGTTGGTGAGATCCCCCTCACTGGTGGCCTTCAAGCAGTGGCTGGATGCTTCTTCTCCTGGATGCTTGAGGCTGATCCTGCTTTGAGCAGGGGGTGGGACTAGATGGCCTGTGTGGCCCCTTCCCACTCTAGGATTCCATGAGTCTAGTTCAGCAGTGGAAGGGGCTGCCTAAGTAGGTGGGGAGCTCCCCCTCACTGGTGGTCTTCAATCAGTGGCTGGACAGATCCTTCTCCTGGATGCTTGAGTCTGATCCTGCTTTGAGCAGGGGATGGGACTAGTTGGCCTGTATTGTTCATTCCAACTCTAGGATTCTATGAAATAGTTAATATATGATTAGGTTAAAATTACTTTCTTAAAAACTATCTCCTAAAAACATTCAGAGGGGGCAGCTAATTTATATTGGGGGTTGATGTGTGGAGTTCCTAAGCGGAGAGGTCAGAAGGTCCTAAGTGGAGAGGTCCATGTTGGTTGATTTCCGGGCCTCAACCATGGGCCTGGCATAACAGCTCTGTCTTACAGGCCCTCTGGAACTGTTGAAGGTCCTGGAGGTCTTTGATTTCACTGGGGAGATCATTCCACCAGGCTGGGGCCAGGACCAAAACAGCCCTGACCCTGGTCGAGACCAGTTTTATCTCTTTCAAGCTGGAGACCATGAACAAGTGCTGATCATAGAATCATAGAATCATAGAATCATAGAATCATAGAATCATAGAATCATAGAATCATAGAATCATAGAGTTGGAAGGGATCTCATGGGTCATCTAGTCCAACCCCCTGCACTATGCAGGGCACTCACATCCTTATCGCTCATCTACTGTACCTGCCACCCCTTTGCCCTCACAGAATCAGCCTCTCCGTCAGATGGCTATCCAGCCTCTGTTTAAAAATCTCCAAAGATGGAGAACCCATCACCTCCCGAGGAAGCCTGTTCCACTGAGAAACCACTCTAACTGTCAGGAACTTCTTCCGGATGTTTAGATGGAATTTCTTTTGAATTAATTTCATCCCATTCATTCTTGGATCACTTGATCTTAACACTTGGGGGGGGGGGGAGGTGGTAGCAGGAGAGACAGTGCCATAGATAGGGTTCCAAACCATGTAGGACTTTAAAGATCAGAATCATAACTTTGAATTTCATTCGGTCTCCAGTCCAGAGCCAGTGCAGATTACAGACATGACAGGTTCCCATATATGTATGTGGCCTGGCTCCAAGCAGCCCTTCCCTCTCCCTTTGCCAGGGTTTACGTAAGACTGCACAACCTGCTCCTTGCCCACTCGAGCACCTGTTGCCCCCCCCCCTCCTGGTTCACAGATGGAGAAATACAGTCACCTAACAAGAAATATTTGCTCGCGCTGCAAGAATCCGTATCAGCATATGCCCCTGCTTAGGGATTGCTGTTTACTGTAAATCTTTAACTCTGTTTTATCGTTCAGAGAGCGGTGGCAGATGCCTTTTAAAAATGTTTTAAAATGCAATCTACCAAATGCTTCCTTGCGGGTCCTCCCCGGTCTGTCCAAGAAGAGGTTGGCTGCGCCATGACGGGAGCGAACATGCAACGGTTTGCAGCTGGACCCTGCAGTAATGCTCCACACACAAAGAATTCCCCTGTGCAGACAGTAAATCCAGGTTTGTTCCTGGGGAATCAGAAAATGCTGGTTGTCAGGAGTGCCTTTTGTGAATTGGGATGATTGAATTGGGCTGTGTCCCTTCATTAAGAGAAGTCCCTGGCCACAATGACCCATGCCTTGGTGACATCAAGACTAATCTACTGGTGACCAGGATGCAGTTTACATGGGGCTGCCTTGGAAGTGGGTTCAGAAAACGTTGAACAGGCCGAGAATGTGGTCTTGCTGAGACAACAGGATGGCATTTCTCCTGTATAGTTTTTCATCTTGGTTGGTTGCCAGCCAGTCTCCGTGTCCTATCGCAAGTCTTGGTGTTGACACTTAAGCCAGGGGTGTCCAACCTGTGGCTGTCCAGATGTCCATGGACTGCAATTCCCATGAGCCCTTGCCCTGGACTACAATCCCCATGGGCCCCTGCCAGCGTATGCTGGCAGGGGCCCTTGGGGATTGTAGTCCAGGGCAAGGGCTCATGGGAATTGCAGTCCATGGACATCTAGACAGCTACAGTTTGGACACCCCTGCTCTAAAGGCTTTGCACCATCCATTGGGAGCTATTCAGGTTGGCAGCTCACTACGGCTGACAATCTGCTTCCCAGAGTGAAGTTCGGTTTCCAGCCACCTCACCTGCAGTCCCCAGGTACGGTACTTTCCAGCAGGAGGCGAACGGAGGGAACAACTTAGTAAGGAAGTAATGAAATTGCTACGTATCCAACGCAATTTGGTCTGATTGTTCTACATCGAGAAAGCACAGCCCTTTTCAAGATATTTCCCCCCAGAAAGGAAACAATGCCATTTTTATATCCCCTTACGCCGGAAACGTCCCACCCCATAAAAAGGCCAGCGTTTGAATAGGATCACCTCTCCCATGTAAATTGAACAAGGATAACCACCGGCTGTCGTTCAAGGGGGGAATAGCCTTTTAGCAGAGCTGTCTAAAGTGGGTGACCCAACAGGCCGTAAATATCTGGACATAACAATTGCATCAGCTTTCAAATGGTTCCATCTAATGCTCCATCCCTTCGAGGGAGCTTAAGGGAAGTATGCTCACTCCCCAGTTAAATTTCTTTTGTGTGGTGTGCGTGTGTGCATCAGCATGCAAGGGGCTGGACAAGTAGGGATATCAGGGTGATCTGCAGTCGCATTCTTCTGTTTAGTGACCTTGGTATTCCTCGGAGGAGGAGAAGCGAGAAGGGCTGGTTATTTGTATCCATCTTTTCACTACCCAAAGGAGTCTGAAGGGGGCTTGCCTTCCCTTCCTACAACAGACGCCCCCCACACCAGACACTCTGTGATGTAGGTGGGGCTGAGAGAGCTCTGAGAAAACTGTGACTAGCCCAAGGTTACCCAGTAGGTCTCATGTGTCTCAAAGCAGCTTACAATAATCTTCCCTTCTTCTCCCCACAAAAGACACCCTGTGAGGTTGTTGGGGCTGAGAGAGCTCTGAGAGAATTGTAAATGGCCCAAGGTCCCCCAGCTGACTGTATGCGTCTCAAAGTGGCCCACAACTGCCTTCCCTTCATCTCCCCACAACAGACACCCTGTGAGGTGGGTGAGACTAAGAGAGCTCTGAGAGACCTGTGAGTGGTCCAAGGTCGCCCTGCTGTCTATATGTGGAGGAGGAGTGGGAAAGCTAACCTGGTTCTCCAGATTAGAGGTCGCCACTCTTAGCCACTACACCAAGCTGGCTCTCAGATCTCCCATCCAAATACTAACAGGGGCCAACCGTGTTTAGCTTCTGAGACGGGATGAAACTGAACCAGGTCAGGTGTACAACAAAAAAAGAGTCCAATGGCACCTTTAAGACCAACAAAGTTTTATTCAAGGCGTGAGCTTTCGAGTGCCTGCACTCGAAAGCTCACGACTTGAATAAATCTTTGTGGGTCTTAAAGGTGCTATTGGACTCTGTTTTTTGTTGTGCTACTTCAGACCGACACGGCGACCCACTTGAACCAGGTCAGGAGTAGCGAGGGCTTTATGGAAACAGAATATCTGTGTATTTTTCTTTACGGAGCGCATCGATTTTTTAAAATCCCCCATGCAATAATCCCTCATGTCCTCTACAGCTCTGATCGTGTCACTTTAATAACCCGAAATAGCGCAGCCAGGGACAATCTGTCACGGACACGGATCTCGATTCAGGGAGAAAGTCCTGGACGGAGCGGTCCTTGGTAGAGGCCCCACCACCCTCCACTACAGGGAGTGGGAAAACAGCCAAAGTCACCTTTTCCTCTTTCACGCATACACAGTTGTCGAAATAAGAGAGTGGTGAGTTCAATTTGAGGCTCGGGGGGAACTGCATTTCTACGACTTCTTTGACTCTTAGAAGGTGATCCAGTTTTGCCACCTATTTCCTGCTAGATCCTCCTCCTTATCCAATCGCTTCACTGTACATGGTCTGCTTCCCCGAGCAGCAACAAAGGGGCATTCCATCGTCCCCATACAAAAGAGCACCACTCCTGCCCCCCTCCTACATCTGCTTCTGGCCAGCAGGCTCCAAAAACTACATTCTGTCTTCTAGTCAGGCTGCCAACTTTCAAACTGAGTTCGGCTCTTGTGCTTTTCACAGCCACTCGGTCCAACAGGAAACAACCGCGGCTGGTATCAAACTGGCCCAGAAGGTCATAGCTGGAGTCGGATTTGCACAAAGGAGCTTCTTCATAGCCCTGGCAGCTCAATGCGTAGCACGTCTATGCAGAGGAAAGCCCCATTGTGTTTAGGGAGGCTTAACCCCAAGTTGGAGTGTAGAGAATCTGAAAGGATGATGTCACAGCATCTGGAACACACCTGAAGCTGCCTTAGACTCAAGCAGAACCTTGGTCCATTTGGGTTAGTAGCTCTCTAGGGCAGGCTTTTTCTCAGGGTGACTCTCTGAGGGACTGCCTCACTGTCTATACCCTCCAAAGAGCTCAACACTCTGCCAATTCCAATTGGCTGGAGAAGAAGCACCTCTGACTTCAACCAGGGCCAGAGCTTTCTCTGTCCTGGCCCCCACTTGATAGAATGAGCTCCCTGAAGAGCTACCACACTCCCATAGGGCCTGCACAATGGAGCTTTTCCACCAGGCATTTGGGTGAGGTCACCTGAGCCAACAGCACCTGCTGATCGCCCCCAGAAACCCCTACCTATGAACTGCTCTTGAACAGACAAACCTGTGGGACCATAGGTGACAATGTTGTCACCATGGATGTTGGAATGGTTATATTGAAGTTGAAATTGTTGTTACTGGTTGCTGAGACTATGCTTACTATTGTGTTGTTTGAAGTTGTTGAACTGTGCTTATCCCTGTGTCCCATGGAAGCTGCTCTGATCTGCAAGGGAGGGTGGTACATCCATCCATCCATCCATCCACCCAAACACCCATCCATCCATCCATCCACCCACCCACCCACCCATCCATCCATCCATCCATCCTCCTTCCATCCATCTATCCCTCCCTCCCTCCATCCCTCCCTCCCTCCCTCCCTCCCTCCCTCCTTCCATCCTTCCATCCATCCATCCATCCATCCCTCCCTCCATCCATCCATCCATGCATCCCTCCCTCCCTCCCTCCCTCCCTCCCTCCATCCATCCATCCATCCTTCCATCCCTCCCTCCCTCCCTCCCTCCCTCCATCCATCCCCCCCTCCCTCCCTCCCTCCCTCCCTCCATCCCTCCCTCCCTCCATTCCTCCCTCCCTCCATCCTTCCATCCATCCATCCTTCCATCCCTCCCTCCCTCCCTCCCTCCATCCATCCATCCTTCCATCCCTCCCTCCCTCCCTCCCTCCCTCCCTCCATCCTTCCATCCATCCCTCCCTCCCTCCCTCCCTCCCTCCCTCCCTCCCGCCAGCCAGCCAGCCAGCCAGCCAACCAACCAACCAACCAACCAACCAACCAACCAACCAACCAACCAACCAACCAACCAGAGGTTTGTGAAACCCTGGGGTTTCTTGACAGCCCTGGAAAGGTTTCCAGGAAGGGTGGGAGTAAATTAATTTTAAATATATTTTAAAAATGTGTTAAGCACTTATCAGATGATATGACCATAGATGTTATTGATCCACCCCCCCTCCCAAATTGGCCAGTGATGGCCCTGATGGAGGAGGGAAGGGGAGGTGGCCCAGGTGAAAAGCTATGCTCCCCAACCATATTCTGCATTATGGTGCCACTCCTGGGGTTTCTCGTAGCCTGAAGAATGTTTCAGGGGTTTCTCAGGGGTAAATAAGCTGAAAAAGGCTGCTGCAGGGTCTGAGATGGAGGTCTTTGACATCCCCTACCAGCGTGGAGTAGTACTTAAGAGTGGCAGACTTTAATCTGGAGAGCTTGGTTTGATTCCCCATTCTCCACATGCAGCAAGCTGGGTGACCCTGGGCTAGTCACAGTTCTCTTAGGGCTGTCCTCACAGAGCAGTTCTGTCAGAGCTCTCTTGGCCCCACCTACTTCACAGGGAGTCTGCTGTGGGAAGAGGAAGGGTAGGTGATTGTCAGCCACTTTGGGACTCCTCTGGGTAGTGAAAAGCCGGGTATAAGAACCATCTCTTCTTCTAGAAAAACCAAACTCTTCTCTATCGCCTGATCCTTTCAGCTGGAGATGCCGGGGACTGAACCAGGGACTCACTGCATGCCTCTTCCCACCCATCTCACTCCCTCTGCCTTTCACACGCACGTCCATCCTTCCTCCCCCCCTCCCCAAAGCATTGCAGGCAGTTATTACATTTGGATGGTTTGCATCAGCAACGGCTACTGTTGCAGTGCCTTGTCTGAGATTTTCACTCCCATGAACACCTGTGAGGCTGCCGTAGGCTGAACTGGACCTTGGACCAGCAGTTTGATTGGAGATGTCGGGGATTGAACCTGGGACCTTCTGCATGCCAGTCAGGTGCTCTGCCACTGACCCATGGCCTTTCCCCAAGCTGCAAAGCTTTGATATGATCTGCTTGTCCCGGCTGCTAGCTCGCTGTGACTGCAACGATGCTCTGTCCCAGTGACTAGAACTGCAAGGCTTAGCTTCCAGTTGAGTTATAAAATGAATTTGTGGGAAATGAAGAAGAACTGGTTTTTCTGCCCTGTTTTTCTCTACTTTAAGGGATCTCAGACCTTCGACTCAGTGAGTCGAAACCAGAGCTGATGTTCCAGCTTTGGGGCATCCCTTCTATGAAAGGGCATTTATTTGGGGGATTTTTTTCCCTTGAATTCCAATCCGATCCTCCCCACATGTTCCGCACTTCCTCTCAAAAGGGGTTGTGTGGCCATGTCTTCACGTACTCCATCAGCAACAGAACCTCACTTTACTGAGCTGGTGCAATGAACGTTATAGCATCAGAACTTTGTCATTAAAAAGTTGGATGCCTTGTGGGGAACAGCATGGCTGCTGCCATGTCAAAGGTCCCCCACTCCTCCTTAATGGCTAGCTATGAAAATGCCTGTCAATTGTCAGACTGGACAGAATAATTCAATGGAACTCTCTCTCTCTCTCTCTCTCTCTCTCTCTCTCTCTCTTGCATATGTAGTGATGCTATCTTTAATCGCTCCTGCGGAGCGGATTAAATAAAAGGGTAAGGGCTGTCTGGCAGGAGTTAGGGCGGGCCCTTTCCGGGATAAAAACTTGGAGGGCCCAATCAGGAGCCGCAAAGCGTGGCTCCCCCATTGGCTGCTTCACCCAGCCTGGGACTCACCGCACAGACTGAACTGGTAGCCCACACGGTGAGTCCTCCACCCGGGGTGCTCCTTTCCAGCCCTGGTGACCCTGTCCATGGGGGGGGGGCGCCCTCGGTCAACCTGTCCTCTCCATGACGCTCCGGAGTGGAGGGGGCCCACCTTATCCCGACCGCTCCTGCGGCCGACAGAAGGCCCAGCCACGCTCCAGGGTGGGTGGGGAGCTCGCTGGCTTCTCGTGGCCTTGGGAGCAACCTCACCGCCTCGCCAACATGGCGAGGCCGCTCCTGGGGCCAGGAGATGCCCCGGGGTGCGGGAGGGGGGCTCCCTGCCTTCTCCCGGCTGCAGGAGTGGCCCCAGATCGCAGCCAAGGCCCCCAGGAAGCAAAGGCTTCCCCGGGAACTGGTCGCTAGTGCTTTATTCCTAGTAACTTTATTCCTAGTAACTTTATTCCTAGTAAGTAATAATATTGTAAAAACAAAACAAAACTGGATGCTCTTCCTGATGATCGTCAAATCGGATAGATCAATTTGATAATTATGAAATACACTTGGTTATGTCCTCATGCGCTTCACCAGTGATGGAGCCATGTTTTATTTGGCATATGCAGTAAGGTTATACTATTACAATAGTCTTTAAAAAAAGAAAACACACCCAGAGAAGGGAAGGACGAGGGGGGAGAATGAAGAAACAATTTATGAATGTGGAATAACCCCCCCCCCCTGTCCCCAGGAAAGGAATTCCATGGATGGGTAATTGCATGGGGGAACCTGCAGGAATCCTCACTGCCTCTTTTGTTTCCACATTCTAATGTTGCTGTCTTATAGTTTTAAAAATTTGTGGTGCAACGCAATCAACATTAATTGGATTGCCCAGGGGACAACCCCGGAGGCGGACAGGAGGGAGGGAGGCAAGGTGAACATCCAACGCTGATGATACAACATTGTGTCATGGGGGGGGGGCATTCGAATTCTGGCATTTTTCACTGGAGATTTGTGAGTTAATTTCCAAAGGGGGAAAAATAATTGTAAAGGAGGATTCGGAAGCCGTGGCGTAGGAGACACAAAATTTGGATCCATTCCTGGGGAGGCGAAATTGCATGTGGAACGTTTTGCATCATTTGAGTCATTAGGAACACCAGTGTGGGTTTGTGCTTGTGCAGAAATGGTCCCAGAATGGCTTCCTCTCCCCACAATAGACCCACTGTGAGGTCAGTGGGGCTGAGCGAACTCTGAGAGGGCTGTAACTGGCTCAAGCTTCATTTGGAGGAGTGGGGAATTGAACCTGGCTCTCCAGATCAGAATCTGCTGTGCTTACCCACACAACCAGGGGTGGCCACACTGTGGCTCTCCAAATGTCCATGAACTCCAATTCCCAGGAGCCCTTGCTGGCTCATGGCAGGGATTCATGGGAATTGTAATCCATGAACATCTGGAGAGCCCCGGTTTGACCACCCCTGCACTATACCAAGCAGGCTCTCAAAGCATGTGAGAATAACCCCGTGGACCTTAGCTCTTGCACCCAAAAGCAGAGGACCGGGTGGGGCTCTGTCTCCAGACTTCGGCCAGCTCTAGCAGAGCTCACAGCTCCCTTGCAGGCAAAGATGTCATGGGGACAGACACAAAGGCAAATCAAAAATGAGCACCCGCTCCAAAAGGGAAAGCAGACATCGATCAGCAGACATAAGAAAATTAGACCTGGCATCTTAAGTGCCTTAAAACGTTACAAGTGAAACTTTAAACGGCATCCTGCTTCTGAAAGGAAGCCAGTAAATTGCTCGCCACACAAACAGGTGACATAAGCCGGGAGAGGTCTCCTGCTGAATCCTGAGCAGCTGGTGGGGCCGGAGAAGATAAAGGAGAGCAGTGGGCTAGGATCGAGGAGGACGGAGTACAAATCCCTGTCCTGCCATGGACACTTCCTTCATATTAATCTCCCTCACAGGGCTGTCGCCATCAAGGTAACATGAAGGTAACAACAGAATGCTGCAGTGAGCTGTTTTGGATCCTCACTGGGGAGAGAAACAGGATATAAACAAACAAATAGGGAATGGTTAAGCTCATGCTTTGAAAACATTATTAATCTTTGGGTCCTTTATTCTGCCTTATTCTTCCTTTTTGGATGCTTTGTTTTGCTATCCATCATTTTTTTTGGGGGGGGGGGAAGCTTTGATTTTGCTCCCCAAGACTGGGAACTGGTTCTGGGTGCTGGTTCATTGTGCTGAGCTGTGTAAGCTCTGTAGTGTGCATAATTCAGAAACATATGGAGAATATCCTACAGGGGGAATCAGTGGTTAGATGTATTTAGCATAGTTAGCTTGGGAATTTTCCAATGTTTTTTAAAAAAACATCTTCCAATGTCCTGATTGGCTCTTTGGAGACTTCCTGCTCCGTTGGAAGCATGTCCTCCCTGCTTGCCTCCAGAACAGGCAGAATGTTGACAGAACAGTTAGGCGGTTAGTTCGGATTACCTCTCTTCTCTCTTTCTATACAAAGTTGTTTCTGTTCTAAATAAAACAATGTTCTTCTTTAAGCAGCCTGATGCTTTACTCTCTGGCGTATTTAAACTCTGCCAGCATGTTTAACTAGAGATGCAAAGGTCTGGCCTTGGGACCTTCTGCACACAGAGAAGAGACACTACCCCTCTGAGCCACAGCTGTTCCCCACTGAATGCTCCCATTCAGATTTCTTCCTTAGCCCCCTTTCCAGCACCCTCCCCCTGACAGGTATTTTTAAACCCTAGAATATGAATTACGGCTGCTTTGGGAATGACAGCCGGGTCTGTTTTGCTCATTTAAGTGAAGCACCAAGACAGGGAGGCTGCTCTGTCATCCAGGTTTGCCAAAGTACGAAGGCGGGATGGCAGGGCCCGTATTCTAAGGTTCAAAACAAAAGCGCCGAGAACCGACTCGACCAATTTATCAAAAGTGACTCCCGCCTCATCTGGGGACTTGTGCCGTTGGCAGTGATCCGGCGGCTTTTTTTGTGACGGGCTGAGGGGGGGGTGTTGGGATCCAGGCAGTTTTCATGTTTGAAAGGCTACAGCAGGGGTAGTCAAACTGCAGCCCTCCAGATGTCCACGGACTACAATTCCCAGGAGCCCCTGCCAGCAAATGCTGGCAGGGGCTCCTGGGAATTGTAGTCCGTGGACATCTGGAGGGCCACAGTTTGACTACCCCTGGGCTACAGGGAAAGCCGGTCTCGCTCTGACAGGAGATGCACAGGGGAGCAGGGCTGCCAACTTCCAGGTGGTGGCTGGAGCTCACCCACTGTTACAGGTTACAGAGAATAAATTCAGCCGGAGAAAATGGCTGCTTGGGAAGGTGGACTCCCTCCCCTCCACAGGTTCCACCCCTAAAACCTCCAGGAATACGGCTGAGAAACCAACTGGGGGAAGTCTCAGTGGGGAAGTGTCTGAAAAACCCTCCTTTTAAATAATTCTCTCAAAATTATCAGGCGCTTCTAAGGAATAATCACAGGTGATGTAAAACCAGAGACCACTAAGGCCACACCTGCAATCTTTGCCGGCGCTAGGAAGAGCAGTGGGAGAATTTGGGGGCCAGGGACACTCTCTGGGCAGCAACACTTTCTCTCACTTGGTGTAGTGGTCAGGAGCATGGACTTTTCTGGCAAGCTGTGCTTGATTCCCTGCTTCTCCACATGCAGCCAACTGGTTGACCTTGGGCTACTCACAGTACTGATAAAGCTGTTCTGATCAAGCAGCAATATCAGCCTGCCCTCCCTCACAGGGTGTCTGTCGTGGGGAGAGGAAAGGGAAGGTGATTGGAAGCCACATTGAGACTCCTTCATATAAGAACCAACTCATCTTCTTCAGTAATATCAGAGCTCTTTCAGCCTCACCTCCCTCACAGGGTGTCTGTTGTGGAGATAAGAAAGGGAAGCCGCTTTGAGACTCCTTCAGGTAGAGACAAGTGGTATATAAGAACCAACTTTTCTTCTTCTTCTTCTTCAGTAATATCAGGGCCCTCTCAGCCTCACCCACCCCACAGGGTGTCTGTTGTGGGGAGAGGAAAGGGAAGGCGATTGTAAGCCGCTCTGAGACTCCTTCAGGTAGAGAAAAGCACTATATAAGAACCAACTCTTCTTCTTCAGTAATATCAGGGCTCTCTCAGCCTCACCTCCCCCACAGGGTGTCTGTTGTGGGGAGAGGAAAGGGAAGGTGACTGTAAGCTGCTCTGAGACTCCTTCGGGTATAGAAAATGGTATATAAGGACCAACTCTTCTTCTTCTCTTCCTCCTCCTCCTCCTCCTCCTCCTCCTCCTCGCTTTGGATGAACTGTTAATTATTGCTCTGATGACATCACTTCTCGTTTGGCACCAGAAGTGATGTCATGCATTGACACATTATTGGTTTTGTTTTTGGTTTCCCCTCCACAACAGATGCCAGTCCCCAGGTAGAACCTGGGAATCCCCTGGAATTATAACTCACAGCAGACTACAGAAATCAGTTCCCCTGGAGAAAATGGCTGCTTTGGAGGGTAGACTCTAACTATAAAAGTTTGGGAAATTCCTAGAGTGGCAGCCTAACGTAACAAGGCCATGTCTGGGACAGAGGGTTGTTGGTAGCCACTGGCTACAGCAGCCATGGGGGAGTTGGGTTTCCAGATCCACAGTGGGAAACCCATAAAGGTTTGAGGATGGAACCCCCAGGGGATGGGGACAGTGCCATAGAGTCAACCCTCAGTGCCATAGAGTACAGTGCCATAGAGTCCACCCTCCAAATCATCCATTTTCTTCAGGGGAATTGATCTCTATAGTCTGGAGATGAGCTGTAATTCCAGAGCATCCCCAGGTCCCACTTGGAGACTGGTGTCCCTGCTGCAACAGCAGGGAGACTGGGGACCGGGGGGGGGGGCAAGCAAAGTGATAACTGTGCCACAGCCACCATGACACCGGGGAAACTGCATCTCCTGGCCACCCTACCCTGAGCCGCTTCTCAAACAGACCAACTCTGCATCTTCCATCTTCTTCGGAACCAGTATGTGGTCATCACTTGGCAAAGCACCTCTGTGCTAACTTTAGCTTCCTATTGATTGCAATTTTCCTCGGAATGTTTTGCACGGCGAACGAGCCTGGAAACGGAAGATTATAATGTATTATTGCATTTGCAGTATCGATGCTATTGAAAATCATTTCCTAATTTCCACAGGAATATTTTGGACACATTTTCCTGAGCCGAAGAGGAAGATTAAACCGCGTGCGCTGGTTCTGCTACAGGGGAGGAAGGGGTGACGGATGCTGGTGCCCTGGTGCTGCCAACCAGTCAATTTGCTGCTTAAAATGGAGCCGGGGAAGGCTCTGTATAAATTAAGCTTGTTTTCAGCGAGATTTTAAGATTAGATTAGTTCTCCCTGCCTGCATACTTGAAGTAAAATCATAAATGAATGTGGAATCCGTGCCAAAGAAGATAGAAGAGCACCCAAGTTGCTTGCTAAGTGTTTTAACTTTTTACTCAATGGAGGAAAAAAAGTTTCCAAGGAGTCATTAAAAAAAACAACAACTGGTTAAGTACTTTCCAAGAGGTCTCTATCAGCAGTTTGACACAGTTCCTTCGTCTTGTGAAGCATCGCTGCGCCATGGCTCAAATAGCACAGCGCAATCTACGTGCAGAGCTTGGGAACAATCCTGGACCCATTCCGCACACATTAGTTAATGCACTTTCAATGTACTTTAGAAGTAGATTTTCCTGTTCTGCACAGGAAAATCCAGCTGCAAACTGCATTATCCTACACATGCAGAATGTGCCCTGCTCTGTGAAAATTAATCCTGATTTTGCCATTGATTTTAGTGGAAGGTAGCCCCTTATCTAACACCCCTTGTCTTATTGTTGCACCTACATGGAGCTTGCTGTGACATTCCTATTTTGCTCATCCCTGTTTAATCTTCATGACAGCCCTGTAAAGGAAAAGGGAAACAAAACATGGACATTGTTAGTATAATGCTGACCATACCTGATGCAACCCAGCCAAGTTTAAGCACTTCCAGAGGGGCAGCATAAACAGTGTTCCATCCTTCAGCTTCATGTTGGAAGTTGTGCCTTGCGATGTCTTCATTTCGCTGGGTGAAGCTCAAAGAAAACCAGTTTATTTACCGGAAATATTATTATTTAACCCACTCACCGTGTGGCCACATTTCACTTACTGGCCTCCCAGGGGTGGTTGAAGATCTCCTAGGATTACAATTAATCTCTGGGCAACAGAGTTTAGTTTACCCAGTGAAAACGGCTTCTATGGAAGGTGGACTCTATGGCATCCCCCAAAATAGAATGGTTAAAAAATAGTTGGAAGTGATTATAAAGGCCATCTAGTGATTATAAAGTGATACTTTCAGCGTTCCGCAGGGCCTGCAAAACGGAGCTCTTCCACCAAGTCCATGGTCGAGGCTGGGGTCGGCGAGGTAGACCGATGGCTCCCCCCCCCCGGGCTTCTTGTACATTGTTGACCTCCTTCTTCGCCACCCCCCCCCCCTTAGCAATGGGGATAGGAAGGGGAGCTTTTTTTGCTGCCGCCATGTTGTGATGGATTTTAAGTCTTTTAATGGGAGTTTTAATGGGGTTTTTAAGACATTGTGACCCGCCACGAGCCGCTTAGGGAGTGGCGGGAAATAAATTGAAAAATAAATAAATAAATAAACATAAATTATAAAGTTGGAAGTGATTATACAGGCCGTCCGACTCTCTGCTGAGTGCAGGATCAGCCTAAAGCAAGCTTTCTAAACCTAGGGCTTTTTGAAACCCAGGGGTATCTTGATGCCCCTGGGAGGGTGGGAGTTTCCCAACTGACTGGGAGTTAATTATTTTTAATATATTTTTAAAAATTGGTTAAACCTGCCCCAGCCCAATGACCAGGGATGGGCCTGGCGTGAGTAGGAAGGGGAGGCATTCTGGTGGGCATATATACAGCTATGCTTGCCACTTCTAGGTATCTCGAATCCTGGAGGATAGCTCAGGGATTTCTCAGCTGTACAAAGTTGAGAAAGGCTGGGTTAGAGTGTCCAACTAGGATCTGGAGGATTCAGGTTGACATTTCCACTCTACCCTGGAAGCTTCCTGGGTGACCTTGGGCCAATCACTCTCTCTCAGCCTCACCTACCACACAGGGTTGATGTGAGGACAGAATGGAGGCAAAGGACACTTCGGAGAGATAGGTAGGGTATGAATGAAATAAGAAATGTATAACCATTGGACACCAAACTTCATGAAATGTAAGAAGTCTACATTTCTATAAAGGAAAATATACTTTAAAGAAACTCTTGAGAGTGTGTCCCCTAGAATCATAGAGTTGGAAGGGGCCATACAGGCCATCAGCCCAAAGCATCCTAAAGCATCCAAGAAAAGTGTGTATCCAACCTTTGCTTGAAGACTGCCAGTGAGGGGGAGCTCAGCACCTCCTTAGGCAGCCTATTCCACTGATGAACTACTCTGACTGTGAAATTTTTTCCCTGATATTTAGCCTATATTGTTGTGCTTGTAGTTTAAACCCAGTACTGCGCGTCTTTTCCTCTGCAGCCAACAGAAACAGCATCCTGCCCTCCTCCAAGTGACAACCTTTCAAATACTTAAAGAGGGCTACCATGTCCCATCTCAACCTCCTTTTCTCCAGGCTGAACATTCCCAAGTCCCTCAACCTATCTTCATAGGGCTTGGTCCCTTGGCCCCAGATCATCCTCGTCGCTCTCCTCTGTATCCTTTCAATTTTATCTACGTCCTTCTTGAAGTGAGGCCTCCAGAACTGCACACAGTACTCCAGGTGTGGTCTGACCAGTGCCGTATACAATGGAACTATGACATCTTGTGATTTTGATGTGATGCCCCTGTTGATACAGCCCAAAATGGCATTCACCTTTTTTACCGCTGCATCACACTGCCTGCTCATGTTTAGTTTACAATCCACAAGTACCCCAAGGTCTCGTTCACACACAGTGTTACCTAGAAGCGTATCCCCCATCCAGTAGGCATGCTTTTCATTTTTCTGACCCAGATGCAGAACTTTACACTTATCTTTATTAAATTGCATCTTGTTCTCATTTGCCCATTTTTCCATTGTGTTCGGATCTCGTTGAACTCTGCCTGCTATGGGATATTTCTAAAAATAATCGAGTCGGCCATAGAGTCCACCTTCCAATGTGACCATAGAGTCCATCTTCCAAAGCCATAAAGTCCACCTTCCAACATGACCATAGAGTCCATCTTCCAAAGCCATAGAGTCCACCTTCCAACGTGACCATAGAGTCCATCTTCCAAAGCCATAGAGTCCACTTTCCAACATGACCATAGAGTCCATCTTCCAAAGCCATAGAGTCCACCTTCCAACGTGACCATAGAGTCCATCTTCCAAAGCCATAGAGTCCACCTTCCAACGTGACTATAGAGTCCATCTTCCAAAGCCATAGTCCACCTTCCAACATGACCATAGAGTCCATCTTCCAAAGCCATAGAGTCCACCTTCCAACGTGACCATAGAGTCCATCTTCCAAAGCCATAGAGTCCACCTTCCAACGTGACTATAGAGTCCATCTTCCAAAGCCATAGTCCACCTTCCAACATGACCATAGAGTCCATCTTCCAAAGCCATAGAGTCCACCTTCCAACGTGACCATAGAGTCCATCTTCCAAAGCCATAGAGTCCACCTTCCAAAGTGGCCATTTTCTCCATGTAAACTAATTCCCGGAGAATTCCAGCTGCCATTTATAGGCTATGGAAATATACATCTAGAGCAATATTGAAAAGACAGTATGCAATTTGAGTGGGGGGAAAAAATCACCATTCTCTGATCTCAAAAGCAGCAGATGAGACAGATAAAGCAGAGACCTTGATGGCAAACCTAGCGGGGAACTTTTATGCATATCTAAAGCAATTATAAAAGGTGTTTGATTTTTTTCACATTAAAGCAAGCGAATTAGCCTGGTGTCTTTTTCTTTTCTTCCCGCCCACCCCCTTTCAAAAGAAAAAAAAATCATATCCATTCCATTCCGCAAACGACCTCAAATGAAGTTTGGGGAAACAAATAAACAAGAGAGAGAAAGAGCTCATTCTGGAGTCACAAGAGCTGACGGGGCAGAAATGTACTTCCCCTGCTATTCTTGTACAACTTGCGACAGCTTTCGAAGGCAAAGGATGCTGCGGGGCCTTGCTGGAAAATTCCTGGAAGGCTGAGCTTGGCCAGTGAGTGAGGCCAAGGCGGAGCCATGTAGGGAGCACCTTATGAGGGCCAGCCCCGCTGTTTGTTCAGGCCAGACATTGGCTTCTAGCAGGAATGGGGAGAGAGTTCAAGGGAAGTGAAACAAACAGGAGTCCCTTTATGTGCTGTTTGCCAAGCACCGTTTTCGTTCTAGGGCAGGGTTACTCAACAGACTTGTTTTTGATTCTTCTGTCCTCACAGATAGTCTTTGAACCTTGCCGCGCTGGACAGGTTTCACTCAGGTTAGATTCACCCCCACCCAAGAGGGTGATTCCTTGCTGCAATCCAAAGCAAGGATTCCAAGTTAGGGCACATTTTCTTGTATGCCTTTTGGAACAATTTTAGCCAGGGCTAACCCAGGGCAATTCCACTGAGGGGGGAATCGGGTGTCTCTTCCCACTGATAGATTGCCACAGAGTTCTCTTACCACTAAATCTCCACTCCGCAGGGTCCACCCCCTAAATCTATAGGTGTTTCCAAACCCAGAGCTGGCAACCCTACAGATACCACGTGTTTGTCTTTTTTAGCAGAGGTCAGCACTTATACTTGGGAGGGCTCACGTGAGAACTGGGCATGATCCAGCTTCTCCCCAACAGACAGCCATCCTCCATGATGTGTCACACGCTTGTTTTCTTTCAGAGTTCATCCTTGCAGATCCTGGTCTCAAGTTACCCACAGTTTACTTGCCTGATGTAAATATAAATGCATGGAATGCCCATTTAGCCCTGAGGTGGTCTTTTTGCAATCAATCCATATCTATTTCGCGCTCATCGATCAATAAAATACAAAAGTAAAATGAGACACAAGAGCAGCAAAACAATTCAAATATATAGACTAAATGCAAGATTAAGAAACACACCGTAAAAGCTAAAATAGCCTAAATAGCATAAATAGTTACGAACACTCTACAAACCTGTCTGTATACGTAGAATGGCTATACATTAGTAATCCCATGTTTCCTAATTCTAGAAGGCAGCCTAGCAAATCTACCTACTATGTTTGTTAGAAGACTGCTTAAATCCAATAATAACTGTTGGAGGTGATGTTTTCCCAGGCCACGAGGGCGTGATCTTTATTGCAGTGCATGCAGAGGGATCAGGCTCCAATTCTCAGTCGCTGAAAAAAAAAATCAGTGTTAAAACACGGCGATAGAAGAAGGAGAGTTGGGTTTTATACCCCGCTTTTCACTATTCAAAAGTGTCTCAAAGCGGCTTACAATCGCCTTCCCTTCTTCTCCCCGCAACAGACATCCTGTGAAGGAGGTGAGTTCAAGAGAACTCTGAAAGAAACTGTTTTGTGAGAACATCTCTAACAGAGTTGTGACTAGCCCAAGGTCACCCAGGTCGCTGCATGTGGGAGAGTGGAGAATCAGATTAGAAGCCACCGCTCTTAAAGGTAAAGGTAAAGGTATCTCCTGTGCAAGCACCGAGTCATGTCTGACCCTTGGGGTGACGCCCTCTAGCGTTTTCATGGCAGACTCAATACGGGGTGGTTTGCCAGTGTCTTCCCCAGTCATTACCGTTTACCCCTCAGCAAGCTGGGTACTCATTTTACCGACCTCGGAAGGATGGAAGGCTGAGTCAACCTTGAGCCGGCTGCTGGGATTGAACTCCCAGCCTCATGGGCAAAGCTTTCAGACGGCTGCCTTACCACTCTGCGCCACAAGAGGCTCTGCCACCGCCCTTACTCACCATATTAAGCTGTATACAACATAAAAATCTATAGCATGCTATCGTTACCCTGACTTCCTCTCTTCCCTTAATGGTTGTTCCAGAATCTTGTGTTTAAAAAATGGTCAATCATCTTATAGTTTTAGGGCTGCCACCTGGCTATAGATAGATGAAGGTAGGGTTGCCAGCTCCAGGTTTGGAAACGCCTGGAGATCTTGGGATCGAGCCTGGGGAGGACAAGGATCCCAGCGGGGTACAATGCCATTCAGCCCACCTTCCAAAGCATCCATTTTATCCAGAGGAACTGGCCTCTGTAGTGTAGAGATGAGCTGTAATTCCAGGGGATTCCTGGGTTCCACCTGGAGGCTGGTTTCCCCATACAGTTTTCTTGCTTCACCAAAATTCTAAAACAGAGCAACAATCTACTTGGCTCTCATAGAATTAAATCGAGGGCAGCTACACAGATAGGAGCATGACGTTACCATCCATTATGTCATTCCTTGCTAGGAACGGGCAGCAGTGCCATGGAGACCTTGCCAAGTGGTTCATTAACGTAGTCTATTAATTCTTCTTGCCATTCGATTCTGCGTTTTGGTCCATCTGGCATGCTCTCACTCTTGCCGAATCACATTCATCAGCATTGTTAAGTATCCCCCTCTCATTCTGATCCGCGCCATCCACAGCTTTGAGGGGATTATGTCTGGTGGCGCCGGAGGGGGGGGGGATTCCCTCATGTTGTGTCCCTGAATGGCTGTCACCTCCTCTGTTATAATTGGCATTATTGCTTCTTGGTGAGGGGCTTCCTCCCCAGCCACCGGTTGCTCGCTGCCGTCTTTGAAGGAGATTATGAAAGCAATTTCCCCATCTGGTCTTAATCTCATTGCGTTTAACCAATTTATTGTCGCTTTTGTGACTCTTACTGCAAAGTGATATGCCCTCACACACTCATACACACAGCAAGGAGATCAAGGTGGCCTCAAACAGGGCCAGGGCTTTTTCAGCCTGGTGGAATGCTCTGGCTATTGAAATCAGGGCCCTGTGGGACCAAGGGCAATTCCTCAGGGCCTATAAAAGAGAGCTGATCTGCCAGACCTGTGGTTGAAGCCTAGAAACAATATCAAAATTCTGCCCCCCCCCAAAAAAAAAGTGCCAGAAAACACCAACTAATACCCACCACAGGAACCCTGGTATTCCTTCCTTCCTTCCTTCCTTCCTTCCTTCCTTCCTTCCTTCCTTCCTTCCTTCCTTCCTTCCTTCCTTCCTTCCTTCCTTCCTTCCTACCTTCTCCCTCCCTAATTACCCCCTTTCCTTCCTTCCTTCCTCCTTCCTTCCTTCCTTCCTTCCTTCCTTCCTTCCTTCCTTCCTTCCTTCCTTCCTTCCTTCCTTGGATTTTTAGCCCACCACTCTCCAGGGACTCGTGGTAGGGCACAATATACCCTCCCCCAGAAAACAAGATAAAACCACATCCCATAACAACAAAACATAGATAAAAGAGGATAAAACAAGATTGGTGGTATAATCCCCCCCCCCACACACACACACACTCCTGCAGCTGTCCACCCTTCAGGGTAGGGTACGCTGTATTTTATTGTGTAGCATGAGGAGGGTCCCCCATTGTTTCTGGCTCTGACTTGAACCAAAGACCAGGAAGGGCTCCATTTTGAATGCTCTGCGAAACTCTAATAGCTCTGTCAAGGGCCCTCAGCTCTTCTGGTAGCTCAGGTCAGGCCCAGAACTGAAAAGGACCTGGACTAGGTTGAGGCCAGGCATGTTTCTTTGGGGCCATGGACCTCCAGTAGATTAGCACCCACAGAGCAAAGTACCCTGCGGGGGGGGGGGGGGCATAAGGAGACAACTGGTCCCTTAGATAGGCAGGGCCCAAGCTGTGAATTGCCTTAAAGATTAACACCAAAACCTTGAACCTGATCCAGGCCAGCATAGGCAACCAATGCAGCTGCCTCTGCACAGGCTGGATATGGGCCTTCCAAGGTGTGCCACTGAGGACCATACAGGTGCATTCTGCACCAGCTGGAGTTTCTGGGTCAAGGACAAGGGTAGGCCTACATAGAGCGAATTATAGAAAATCCAGGCTAGAGGTGATGGTTGCATGGATCACCATGGCTAGATAGTCCAGGAGAAGACAGGGTGCTAATAGCCTCCTATGGTAAAATGCTACCCTTGTGACCTGGGCCTCCATAGAGAGGGAAGTATCCATAATCACCCCCAGATTCCTGGCTGAGGATGAGATGTTAAGTTGTACCCCAGCCAGGGTGGGTAGGTGCGCTTCCTGGTTTTCCGCCTTTCTGCCCAGCCACAAGATCTCCATCTTGGAAGGATTGAGTTTCAGGCAATTCTGCTCTAACCATACAGCAATGGCTTCCAAACAACTGGCAAATGTAGTGGAGGGGGGGTTCTTATAGGCTATTTTTCTCTACTGGAAGGAGTCTCAAAGAATTTTGACATCATTTATCACTGGTGGTCACCACTTCATTGGTCAGGACCTCAGCAACTCATTTTGTTTTTTTGTTTTTTTAATCCTAATGCAGAAGATACATTTTTGGTGTACTGCTCATCACCCTAAACTGTGGGAGTGGGGTCCTTGTGGGGTCACTTCTTTAATGAACTCAGTCAAAATCTTGCCCAATAAACCGCACAGGGCAAACAAGCACACGCAATGTTGATTTAGAATGTGCTGCCCCCCTGGTTGTCATGGTGGCATTTCCCCCAGTATCTTCATTCACACACAACCTTTTTGTCCTTTGGACTTAAAACAGGTAGTTGGTCAAATAACGATGCATTGACATGACCCTTCGCCGACATTCTAGGGCAGAGTCTGCACTTACTTTCTTTATTCCATTGTCAATCCTGTTGAATTCAGATCGCTTTGAACTCGGGTCTTCCTCTCCCCCCCCCATTGAAACAGAAAAATCTTCTGCACGTGGTTAGGGAGGCTCAGAAGGTGGGGGGGAGCCAAGCCTCTTTCTTTCTTTTCTTGAAGGGGGGGGGGGAGAGGAGCCAGGCAGGGAGCCTCTTTTTTCTTGGAGGGGAGGGGGAGAGGATAGAAAAAGGCAGACGAGGGAGGGAAAATCCATGACCGACAGAAGTTGAGAGAAATTAGGGGCTTCTCCTTTAAGGCAAGCATGTCACATGACCAGGTGTAGCCTATCAGAGGTTCTCTACCACGGAGATTTCTTTCCCAAGCTGGATATTCAGGATTAAAAGCAGTCTGAGATATCGCACAATAAAGGTAAGGTCACTCGAGATCAATCCTTATTGCTGCAGAATGAAAATTTAAATTGCCCAAAATCCAAATGGAATCCAAATTTTCACACATGACAGAGAATAAGACGGTAGCCAAAGATGGTCAAATTCTGGGGGCCATTCCGCACGACTTAAATGTAGCAGAAGTCTTACCTTTGGTAAATGCTACTAATTCAACGTTCCGCATGATGTCATACACAATCTGCAACACTCCTGCAACACTCCTGCAAAAATCGCTTTGTTGTAGCGTTTTTCGGGAAATCGGGAAAAGTGGATTCCCCCTAAAAAAACTGCTACACTTCTGAGCACAAGCTGCAACACATCAGCAAAAGACATGTGCATTCTCAATGTAGGGGTAGAAAGAATGTCCCTCCCCCGCTCTCACCCCCGAACTTCCGGATAAGTGATCACCATTTTTTTCCCTTAGACCTGCGAACGCAACGAATGGGCGAGGCTTCTCCGGCTAAAGTTCCTCCACAGAAGTGCTTGAGAGTAAAACAAAGCTCCTTACTGCAAGTGTCTTTAAAGTTCCCAAGCACAATACAGCCCCCTGCTCGACACTGGCCATAATTTCGGCTACAAATCGCGCCCATGGGGAGGGGTATTTATTTTTTACGTGAAGAGCGTGTAAACAATTAAGTGCCAGCTCCTATGCCAGCAAAAATGGTCTTTCTGAGACAATGAATGAACACATATTCGTTGCTACTGGTGTGTTCAGCTTTATAAAAACCAGTTCTTAAAGGGAGAGGGGCTTTTCAAGACCGGAAACATGTGGGGAATGAATACAACGCTACTGGGACTTCAATATTCCACTAGAATTAAAGCTATGCAGAATGACAAAATTCCACTATTAAATATAGCATTTCTGCATACTGCAAACATTCAGCAAAATTCTTCCTTGTGCGGAAAGCCCCTGGATTCTTCCACTTAAGAGGAAGAGTGGGCTTTCGTACCCCATTTTTCTCTGCCCAAAGTGGGTTACAATCACCTTCCTTTCCTCTCCCAACAACAGACAACCTGTGAGGATAAGAGCTTTAAAAGTACTATGACTAGCCCAGAGTCACCCAGCTGGCTACATGTGGAGGAGCAGGGAATCGAACTCAGGTCTCCAGGTTAGAGGTCCTGTTTCTTAACCCCTACACCATGCTGGTTCTCAGAGTACATTAGGTACTGCCCAGTCCCTCCTGGCTAACAGTGGGGAAGGGGGAGCAACAGGAAGGCCCATCTCACATACAGTGATTTCTCTATGTCACAACTCATGTGACCCAGAAATGGCATTATTAATTTCAGGACACTTTGAGCAAAAGGTCAATGGTAAATTTGGATTCTACTATAGAGTTTTTGTCCAAATACCAGTGTCTCCCCAACATCTAGATAATCAATGACGAGAAGGTTGGGTCTTGCAGGGGGGGGGGGGGCTCCTGCCTTCACTGGAGAGTCTGGCAACCTTAGGCTACATTGAAGGCGATGCCTATTTTCTAATAGCAGCTTGTATTAAAAGCTCCATATACATGTCAACAATTTTAGTAGCGCAAGAATGATGCTTAAACTTACCCTGCCCTGGACAAATGTTCAACATATGAAGAGGGATTATTTTATATGGGGAAGGTGTCACATGCTGGCAGGGGCTCATGGGAATTGTACTCCATGGTCATATGGAGAGGGACAGTTTGCCCCCCACACACACACACAAGGTGATATCCCCACCTGTGGTGTGTATTGGTAGAGTTTAATTACTCTGTAAACCTTTACTTCCCCCGCAGTTTCCCTGACAAAGGGGGACAATGCCTTCCCTGAGTTTGGTTCCTCTGAGAAGATCACGGAGAGAGCCAGTTTTGTGTAGTGCTTAGGGATGCGGACTCTGGTGAGCTGGGTTTGATTCCCCGCTCCTCCACATGCAGCCAGCTGGGTGACCTTGGGCTCACCACAGCACTAATAAAGCTGTTCTGACCGAGCAATGATATCAGGGCTCTCTCACTACCTTACAGGGTGTCTGTCGTGGGGAGAGGAAAGGGAAGGTGAATGTAAGCCACTCTACCTTCAGGTAGAGAAAAGTGGCATAGAATCATAGAATCATAGAATCATAGAGTTGGAAGGGGCCATTCAGGCCATCTAGTCCAACCCCCTGCTCTACACAGGATCAGCCCTAAGCATGCTAAAGCATCCAAGAAAAGTGTGTATCCAACACACGCATATTGGAACCAACTCTTCTTCGTCTTCTCAGTAATCTCAGGTCTCTCTCAGCCTCACCTACCCCACAGGGTGTTACGGGGAGAGGAAAGGGAAGGTGCATGTAAGCTGCTTTGAGAACCAACTCTTCTTCTTCAAGAGATGTTAGCTGTAAACTCTACTATCCTTTGAGGATTAGAGCCATTTCCTGTGTGAAACTGGATTGTGTACAGATGGGGTGGGGAATTTGCCTCTCTAGTTGCTTCTTCTTCTTCTTCTTCTTCTTCTTCTTCTTCTTCTTCTTCTTCTTCTTCTTCTTCTTCTTCTTCTTCTTCTTCTTCTTCTCCTTCACCTTGGGCACCAGCCCACATTTCGAGCTGCCTTCCTTCCCCTAGAGATGAATGAACTGCTTGGCCTGGTGGCTCAACTCTTTCCGCCACACTGTTGGATAATAGCTACTGAAGAACGTGTCCCTTTTACGGTCTGCTTCTTGTCACATTTCTTCCCCGTCGGCAAAGGCCTCGGAGATTTAAATGGGAACGCTAATATTTCATCCCAGCCTTTAAAAAGTCCCGCTAAAACAACTGAGATGCCGACGGGAGAAGGTGGGATAAAAAGGATGCCTGGCAGTAAAAGCTGTGATAGCTTTAAGGCCGGCGTGACTGCTAGAGCGGTCTTTCGCCGTCACTGCAGTTAGCGGGATACAGCTTGCAGTCTTAGTTCTGTGGCATTTTGCTGAGTGTACAGGAAAATTGGGCTTCCTTTCTCTGATTGTAATGTGCTATGTCAGGAGTAAATTTTATAATGGATGCCTGGGACTTTCTGTCTTCGAGACTGATTCGGTAACAAATTTCCTCCCGTCTTTTTCCTCAGAGAGGGTAATTAATGGAGTGTGCCGTTATTTCCATATGAAATAATTTCCCCAGAACTTTTGCCACTGATGTATATCTAGCTCTGCAAGTCCTCTGGGTTCTCTTGAAAAGGAAGACCGCTAAGATCTTAAAGGAAAACACAGACCCACGAGAGAGATCCAGCTTCGAGAGGTGAGTCAGGCCGTTGGTGGCCGATGGAAAGACGGTTTGTTAACACCCTGTCCCAATTCACAAGATCGTTTCAATGGTAAGAATGGGAGTAAATTAAAACATAAAACTCATGTGGAGGGTCTGGCCAGATTTTTAAGACCTGCTTGAAGACCCGTGACTACCCCATGGATATAAACATCAGGGAGAAATTGGGGCACCAGTGGCTGGAGAACTCATAGGATTGCAGCTGATGTTCAGGCAACAGATCAGTTCACCTGAAGAAAATGGCCACTTTGGAAGGTGGGCTCTCATATTATATCCCACTAAAGTTCCTCCCCTCCCTAAACCCCGCCCTCCTTAGGCTCCACCCCTCTAAATATCCATGTATTTTCCAACCTGGAACTGGCAGCCCTAGGAGCAGTTGCGTATACAAGAGTATCTCTAAGCTACTTTTCCCAGTATCCCAGGTCTGAGAGGGAAAGCTACAGATTGTGTTTGGCCTCTAAATCCCAAGTAGTGCAATCCTCAATAAAGTTATACCCCCGGGGGCATTTCACCTTCTCCTTTCTGCTGGCCCAGCTGTCTTGAGCTCCCTCCCACAGCCCATTTATAGGAACAGCATAAATGAGCTCAAAACAGCAGAGCTTGGGGAGGGAGACGAAACAGCCTCCAAAGACCAAATTGAACAACCCAAAATTCAATAAATGTTCCGGGAGTGCATCTTCCCCAGACATACTTCTTGAGCCACAAACCAGACTAAGTTTGGCCCAGATTTTGGCTTGTGAGCCTGGCCCATTCCTAGTTGACAATATAGCCAAACAAAGGCAGGGGCTTTCCCCAAGGAACTATACTATGCTTATTCCTGTCACTTTTTCTGAGTATTTTCCTTTCTTTCTCTCTCTCACACACATTCAGGTTATTCTTCCTCCGGGTGTTAACTTCTCACAGTGGATGATACCCAATAGGGTAGAAGAAGCAAGAGCAATAGTTAATGTCATGTAGGACGACCAACCTCCTGGTGGCATTTGGTGACCTCTAGACCAGCGGTCCGCAAGCTTCCGCTTGCCGCGGACCGCTGCTATTGAGTGGGTGGAGAGGGCGGCCCGGGGGCCCGCGCATGCGCGGCAGCCCTAGCGCAAACGCGCAAACGCGCATGCACGGACTGCCGCACACGTGTGTTTGCGCCCAGCAGGCTTCCCTTCCCGGCCCCTCCCGGCCCCTCCCGGCCCCTCCAGGCCGCAAGCAAATCGGCCGCTAAAGCTTCGGCAAGCTTCTCTTCCCGCCCCTCCCAAAGTGAGAAGCTTGCCGGGCCGTGAGCTAATAGGCCGCTTTGGCGGCCGATTTGCTCGCGGCCTGGCGAGCTTCTCGCTTCGGGGGGGGGGAAGAAGGAGCCGTGGCCCAGCGCCGAGGCCTTTGTGGCCCGGCGCCGGGCCGCAGCCCGCGGGTTGGGGACCACTGCTCTAGACCATTGATCTCCAGATGACCAAGATCATTTATCTTGGAGAAAATGGTTGCCTTGGAAAATTGGCTCTCTCCACTTCCCTCCTCAAACTGCACTCCCCTCCCCAAGGTATTCTCCAGGTATTTCCCAACCCAGAGCTGGCAACCCAAATGCTATGTAAGTGGAACAAAGTTTAAAAGCTCTGAGGTTTTATTGGCTGGTGTTATAATTGTTTGATTTGATGCCTTTAAAGCAGGGGTGGCAAAACTGTGGCTCTCCAGATGTCCATGGACTACCCTGGCAGCGAGTACTCATGGGAATTGTAGTCTGTTTGGCCACAGTTTGTCCACCCCTGCCTTAAAGTCATCTTGGAAATGTAAGGTGATAAAGAATGTTTTAGTTCAATTGAGGGCTTTTTGTAGATGAATTTGGCTGCCTTGGAGAATGTTGGAGTCTCCATTGTTGTAAGATTTTAGGAGGAGATAGGAAGAGCACCTGTCGGGAGTGTCTGTTCTACATCCTCAAGAAGGTGGGGGGCTATACTGGATGGCCCTTTGGGGTCTCCTCTAGCTTCATGTGATTCTGATTCCTATTGGCGTGCATATCACACCCATTCTGAGCATGCATATCACACCCATTCTGCAGTACTTGGTTACCAATCAGTTACCAGGTTTGATTAAGTCATGGGCCATCCCCTACCGAGCCCCTACCAAGATTGTCTGTGGATCGATGTACCCACAAAATCATTTGACCAAAGCCTTCTTAGAGGGCCACTTTAAAATAGGCAGGATTGGCATTGGCCCATATCTGTGTGTTCTCTGTGGTGGCCTCCATCTTGTGGAACTGTCTGCTCCAGGAGATCAGGAAGGCTCCCCACACTTCCGTTATTTCATGCAATCTTCAAAACGGAAACATCCAGGAGGCCATTTTAGGGGAGGGATTAGAACAGTAGAACAACAGAACAACTCAGGAGGACTGTAGAACAATAGAAGATGGTCTGGATTGTCAACTCCTGTCAACTTGATTGCATTTATCACCTTGCGTTCATCTCACTGGATTCCACCTTTGAGAAAGGGTTGCCAACTTTGGTGACTAGAGATTGCCCAGAATTGCAAGTAGCTTTCAGATGACAGAGATTAGTCCCCCTAGAGAAAATGGCTGCTTTGGAAGATGAACTGTGTGGCATCATACCCTGCTGAATTCCCTCCCCTGCCCAGAGCCTGCCCCCCAGCTTCCCCCCACATCTCCAGGTACTTCCCATCCCAGAGCCAGCAAGCCTGGTAAGCCCCTTTTTGCATTATGGTATGGTAAAGCAGCCAACATGCTGTCTGAAGCTCTGACCATGAGGCTGGGAGTTCGATCCTAGCAGCCGGCTCAAGGTTGACTCAGCCTTCCATCCTTCCGAGGTCGGTAAAATGAGTACCCAGCTTGCTGGGGGGTAAAATGGTAATGACTGGGGAAGGGAATGGCAAACCACCCCGTATTGAGTCTGCCGTGAAAACGCTAGAGGGCGTCACCCCAAGGGTCAGACTTGACCTGGTGCTTGCCTTTACCTTTTATGTTGTTTTTTAGACAGTTAAAAATAAAACTTGCAGTGTTTCCTAATCCTGTCTGGTGCAGCCTGATCAAATTGAATTTATATTTTGTAACCTCCTTGAGCGTCAGTGAGAAAGGCAGGCTGTAAGTGAATCAAATAATAAATAGTCAATGAAATCAGTTTTTATGACTCTGCCATGCGATTTACGTTGGGAGCCTCCTTGGACAGGTTTCTGAAGCTATCGAATATAAATATTTTAAATAAATAAGTGTGTAAGTGCTGCTGCCTTGGGCACTTAATTTCATGATACCTTAGAGCCACAGGAAATACTTTAATATGGTTCAGAATAAGAGTGCAAGGCAATTCTTTCTGCTTTCTCTCTAATAGCATCCGTGGCTGGAATCCCAAAACTCTTTCCCTGTGGGGGAAACTTGGGAAGAGAGTTCAGGATAGGGTTGTGTCATGTTCCGTAGCAAATCCCCCCCACCAACCCAAAAAAAGGCAAAGTCAAAGAGTTATGGCTAGAATCTCAGCAGTCTATTCAAACTACAAACAGCATTACGAGAGTTCTGGGTTGTTGAAGATGAAGGCAACAGAAAACAAGAAGCAACTGCAGAGGCAAATTCCCCTCCCCCATCTGTACACAATCCAGTTTCACACAGGAAATGGCTCTAATCCTCAAAGGATAGTAGAGTTTACAGCTAACACCTCTTGAAGAAGAAGAGTTGGTTCTTCTATGCTGCTTTTCTCTCCCAGTTGGAGTCTCAAAATGGCTTACAATCGCCTTCCCTTTCCTCTCCCCACCACAGCCACCCTGTGAGGGAGGTGAGGCTGAGAGAGCCCTGAGATTCCTGCTCAGTCAGAACAGCTCTATCAGGGTTGCGGTAAACCCAAGGTCACCCAGCTGGCTGCATGTGGACGAGGAATGGGGAATCAAAGCCAGCTCACCAGATTAGAAGTCGTCTCTCCTAATTACTACTCCAAGCTTCTTGACGGTTAGGAAACAGCCAAAACAACCGAGAAGGTGATAGGGAGCCAGATGGCCCAGGCGATGGGAACATAAAGGCAGGGAGGATAAGCAAAGTGACTTCAGAACAAGTCCCCACAGGGAGTTGTGGAATTTTGGTCCAGCAATTCATGGCAGGAGCTGGTGGCTACCTGAAAATTTGCCACGTCTCCCTGGTTGCAAGCAGGGGGTGAAGAGGTCGGGTTGCTAGATCTAGGTTGGGGAACCCTCGGGGCTATGGGTGTAGAGTCAGGACAAGGACATCAGTGGGGTGTAATGCCACAGAATCCATCCTCCAGAGCATCCCTTTTCTCCAAGGATGCTGACCTCCATAGTCAGGAAAAGAGTTGAAGTTGAAGGGGACCCCCTGGGCCTCCACCTAGAGGTTGGCAAGATGAGACTGAGATGATGCTCTCTGTGGCTTGTGTAAGCAAGTGCTCAGATGTCAGCCATGGGAAAGAGGTTCAAGTACTCCACACGTGGACAGCAGGGCTTGTGTAATGCCTGATATTTGGCATGTAAAAGGTCCTCAAAGCCCTAGAACCATAGAATCATAAAATCCTAGAATCATAGAGTTGGAAGGGATCTCATGAGTCACCTAGTCCAACCCCCTGCACCATGCAGGACACTCACAACCCTCTCGCTCATCCACTCTAACCTGCCACCCCCTTAAGCCTTCACATAATCAGCCTCTCCAACAGAATCAACCTGTAACCTGTGTAACCTGCAACCTGTGTGCTGCTAATATTTTTTATAAAGCCATCCAGAAGAGTCAGTCTTCATTTCTCAATTACTCTAGGTTTCCAAGGCTCCGGAGGGCAGTCTATTAAGCATTCAGTGTCACGAGACACCACGCTGCTCCTGGTACCGGCTTCTGACACCCTCATTAGCCGAGACACTTTGAGTTTCTGATTATGTTCCCGATTTTCAGATAAGCCGCTAATAGGCTGTAATGAAAAAGAATGAAAGCGGCCAATCAGCGCGTAGGAGCCCCATTTTCGAAGGCGCCGAGTGTTCCGCCATGACAGCTCACGGTCATTTTCGTCTGGGCCGCGCACGCCACGAAGGCTGCCAGATCTAATAGCCGTGGAGCCGGCTTGCAAGTGGCGGAAACGAGGGCTCCATGATTTGATCATTTAGTCAAGTAAGCAAACGTCAGTATCGTTTCGCAGTAATGACTTTGGGAGAACAAATCTGCCTATTATCTTTTTCCCAGTCCGTGCTCTTCACCAAGAAGTAGGAGAAGTACGATCAGAGGCAATTAACAAACCCAGAATACGTCGGACTCTTTGTGGTGCGGATGTCAGATGACAGCTGAGCCACAAGCCAATGAGACGGTGCCCAAAGATAGTACTGAGAACCATCAGAGCTGAGCGTGGTGAAACGCTGCTGATTTCACTCCAGTTTAAATCTAAAGGATTTAAGGATGCTCAAGTCTGGGTGGATTGTGTGTGTGTGTGTGTGTGTGTGTGTGTTAAGTACTCTTCTGAGTTATGGCGACCCTATGAATTGACGTTCTCCAAAACAACTTCTCATTAGAAGCCATTCTCAGGTCTTGCAGGCTGAGGACCATGATTTCATTGATTGAGTCAATCCATCGCATGTTGGATCTTCCTCTTTTCCTGCTGCCGTCATCTTTTCCTAGCATTATTCACCTTTCCCAGTGAGTCTAGTCTCAGCCTCAGTTTAATCATTTTAGCTTCCAGCTAGATTTCAGGCATGATTTGGTCTAGAACCCACTGGTTTGTCTTTTTGGTGGCCCATGGAGTTCATAAACTTCTCCTCCAACATCACATTTTAACTCCCTTCTCATCACCTTTCTTCATTGTCCAGTTTTCATGGCAGGAAGTTTACCCCACCCTTTAAAATGTCAAACTACGAACTCCTGTTCACAGGAACATTTCTAAAATGCACAGATGGTATAATGGACATTGTCTAATGAAAAACGCAAGGATAAAATAAGTTCCTTGAAGGACTAGCTTGCAGGTCCATTTTTCAGAGCCTGGACTCCAGGTTGGCAAACACTTCAGAAAATTTTGCGTGCAGTTTTTATTTTGGATAAACATTTCAAACACAAAGAAGAAGATGATGAGGAGAAGGAGGAGGAAGAGGAGGAAGCCGAAGCAGGAGGAAGAGGAGGAGAAGGAGGAGGAGTTGATTTTTATGCTTCACTTTTCACTATCCAAAAGAGTCTCAAAGTGGCTTACAATTATTTTCCCTTCCTCTCCCCACAACAAACACTCTTCCCCTCTGCACAATAGAGGAGCTTGGTGTAGTGATTATGGGCACCGACTTCTAATCTGGTGAGCTGGGTTTGATTCTCTGCTCCTCCACATGCAGCCAGCTGGGTGACCTTGGGCTCGCCACAGCACTGATAGAGCTGTTCTGACCGAGCAGGAATATCAGGGCTATCTCAGCCTCACCCACCTCACAAGGTGTCTGTTGTGGGGAGAGGAAAGGGAAGGTGACTGTAAGCTGCTTTGAGACTCCTTCGGGTAGAGAAAAGCGGCATATAAGTACCAACTCTTCTTCTTCTTCTTCTTCTTCTTCTTCTTCTTCTTCTTCTTCTTCTTCTTCTTCTTCTTCTTCTTCTTCTTCTTCAGTAATGTCAGGGCTTTCCCAGCCTCACGTCCCAGGGTTTCTTTTGTGACTGTAAGCCCCTTTGAGACTCTTTCGGGTAGAGAAAAGTTGCATATAAGAACCAACTTTTCTTCTTGTATAAGGTCGGTAGTGCTGAGAGAGCTCTGACAGTACTATTGAATTGTCACAGTCCTCTATCTCAGTGGTCCCCAACCCACGGGCCACGAAGGCCATGGCGCCGGGCCGTGAAGGTCATGGCGCTGGGCCGCGGCTCCCTCGCTCCGCCCCCCCCCCGCAGTAAAAAACTTCCCAGGCCACAAGCTTGCGGCCCGGGAAGCTTCTTACTGCGGGAGGGGGGAGAGGGAATCAGGGCCATGCCTGCGCATTGCGCAAGCACGGCCTGGCCGCGCATGTGCACATGCACCATGCGCGGCCAAAATCGTGCATGCACTGCACTTTTGAGCATGCGTGAATGTGCCACACATGCACGATTTTGGCCGCGCATGGCGCTTGCGCGTGGCATGCACGGGCGGGCAGTTGCCCTGCCGGTCCCCAGCCACAAAAAGATTGGGGACCACTGCTCTATCTGAGTGGTTGAGGGTGTCCTGCAGTTTGAGATCTAGCCAAATTCTTGGGAACTGCATATGTGCCTTCGCCGGTTTCTGCTGTCCCAGGCAACACTGTCTTCTGGAACTGAGCTGGTGTTATAGTATGATTCTTATGTTGATGACTATAACAGGAATGGTTGCAACATGTAACTAGAAGAAGAAGAAGAAGAAGAGTTGGTTCTTATATGCCGCTTTCCCCTACCCGAAGGAGGCTCAAAGCGGCTTACAGTCGCCTTCCCATTCCTCTCCCCACAACAGACACCCTGTGAGGTAGGTGAGGCTGAGAGAGCCCTGATATCACTGCCTGGTCAGAACAGTTTTATCAGTGCCGTGGCGAGCCCAAGGTCACCCAGCTGGCTGCATGTGGGGGAGCACAGAATCGAACCCGGCATGCCAGATTAGAAGTCCACGCTCCTAACCACTACACCAAACTGGCTCTCTATATTTACATGAGGAAAGCAAAGAGGAAAAGGAGGAAAGCCACATGCACATCCAATCTGGGGTTGAAAGAGCAGGTGGGAGCACCCTGCCTCCTGCACTAAATGACCAGCTAAATTCTGAGTATTGTGGGAAGTGTGGACAAACGCTTCGGAAAGGCACTGGTGGGAACCTTTCTGCAAAGCTGGCTCTATTATGTACCCTACACCTGCAAAAGCAATAACCTTCCCGTGCTCCCATGGCTGCTGGTTTATCATTAACTACGAGGGGACCCGGGGACTGCCGTTGAAGAGCGCTCCCCTCCTCAATCCATTACTAAGCCACTATTAATGGCCAATTCGCTGGAGTGTAAACCACTCAGCGCTTTGCCTTGGGCTGTCTGGTTTGTTCGAGTTGAGTGCGGAATAGAAAGAGCGGCTGTTTTGGGCAAGATTTGGTCCTGTGTTACCATGTGTGTGTATGGAGGGGGATGGACACTCATTGAAATTCCGCACAGAGCGTTTCCTAATGCAAAGAACTTCTTAGGACTTCTGCGATGCAATCTCTTGCACTCGTTCAGATTCGAAAACAGGTCTGTTCCTACGTCTCCTCTTGTGTTTCCCTTCCCACAATCTGTTTCGGCTATGCGAGGGGGGCCACCAATTACCTATTGCTCCTTTTGTCAAAGTCATCACTGATGACAATTCCGGCATAAGGAGGTTTGTTTTAGTCTGCAGATGTTATGGGGGGAGGGTTTGCCCCAACTGGAGATAAATAGTTGCTTCTCGGCATTCAAAAAAGAAAAAAAAAACAGAATTATGCAGGCGTGTGTATGTCCCTGCGTGCATGTGTTATCCCTTTTTAGAATAAAAGACTGCACATGCATGGAGGCTAATTGTTTAATAAGAGAAATAAATATATCTTTACCAAATAACCTCAAAAGGCTTTCCACTCCAGGTCTGCAGAACACACCGGTAGCTGTTATATTTAGTACCACTATGAGAGGCTGGGGAGGGGGACCACAGAGCTTTTTATAGGGAGAGAATGCTCTCCTCTCCTTCTCTCTTGGATAGCAGCCCACATTTCAGAGAACCACAATACTAGGCAGACTCCAGCCAGCCCCCCACCTCCCCAACAGCTTTGGAACACAAGCGCCTTACGCATCTAGGGCCGTTCTTACCTTCGTCTTAAAGCGAAAATAGAAGCCATTGTTCAGGCAGTAAATGAAGCATTTTCTTTAAACGCTCAGCTTGTCAGGAAGTAAACAGAATTAAACAAAAGGGAGCCGGTTCTCTCTAGACCCTTTCTGCTCAGTTGTACCACTTGGCTGTTCATCACCATTTCGGAGGACTCTGACTATAACGAATAAAACTTGAAATGTTTCCTAAGCAATTTGAGGCTCCTGATCCCAGCCCTTGAATGAAATGCTTGGGGAGGGAGACAACGCAGATAGAAACTAATATGTCAGGACCCCAATTAGGCCTGGGGATTCCCCACCCCATGCTCTTAGGAAAAAACAAAAAATGACATCAACAGGGAAAAAATGGAAATGACAATGGTCATGGTTTTACCATAGAGTTTTCAGTGATTCCTAGAGCCATCCTTTATCACTTCCTGCGTAGCTCTAGGAATTGCTAGCAACACCATTGAGTTCTAGGACTGTATGGCAAAACCATAGAGTTTCCAGACAATCCTAGAGTTTTCCATTTATTTAATGGAAGTGACATGATGCTGTGACCAAATTTATGCCCCCCCCCCAGTATTCCCACTCACAGCTCTCCTGTCACTCATTAATGTTATAGTTAATTGGAATTTGAAAATTAATAACAGGCAGTATAAATTTAGTCATGTTCGGTGTCACTATTATTGTGGTGCCTGGCTGTCTGGTTTTGAGTACACATAGGTCAGAAGGAGAGAGGAAGAAGAGAGAGTGCCTCAACAAAATGTAATTAACAAGGATGCTTCCCAATTGACAGAGTTACATACACCTCTTGTACCGGTGTCGATATGTCTGTGTCTGCATTTAGATTGCTGCCTTCTAGACAGAGAGATAAGCGCTTTGCTTGAGCACGTGGGTATGCCAACAGACGGCAGTTCTGTTGACAAGTTCCAGTGAGTGCATTGAGTAATTCTCATGTTATATTTGCCGCATGTATTGCTGAACATCTTATTTAAATACCACTTTTATCCAGGTCTTCAGCACTGTTTTCATCTGCAAAATGAACAAGCGATGGCTCTTACTTGCAGATGGATGTACATCTGTTCACCGTAACATGCTGATCCGGGTTAATGCTGAACACTTGGGGAGGGGGTATGAAACTGCTATACACCCCCTAATCAAAGACAGGTAGAATGGATTCTGAGGATGGGTGTAATGAGGGAAACCATTTGCTGGCATAGACTAAGGGGGAAACAGCGGCTACTTCTCCTGAAGCCAGACAGAGATATCTACCTTGCTGTCTTAATGCGTGTGGGGCAAGGCAGCTGGAAGCAGGTTTCCTTATCACTCACTAAGATTGAAGAAGAAGAAGAAGAAGAAGAAGAAGAAGAAGAAGAAGAAGAAGAAGAAGAAGAAGAAGAAGAAGAAGAAGAAGAAGAGTTGGTTCTTATATGCCGCTTTTCCCTACCCAAAGGAGGCTCAAAGCGGCTTACAGTCGCCTTCCCTTTCCTCTCCCCACAACAGACACCCTGTGAGGTGGGTGAGTCTGAGAGAGCCCTGATATCACTGCTCAGTCAGAACGGTTTTATCAGTGCTGTGGCAAGCCCAATTGCAGCCTTCCACTGAATTAAATGGTTCTCCCGCCAGTGGAAGAGGGACCCTCCAACCTTTTGGAATCACGTAATAAAAGAAGAAAACTAGGGCCGAAATAGGAGAAGGCATTGACCCTCCCATTTATTTTACCTTAAGGGAAAGGAACGCCAACTCTACAATCATTTGGGTTGCCCTTTTCTGCACTTTCCCAAGCTCTTTAGGATCTTTTTTTGAGGTGCAGCAATGAAAACCTCACCTAGCATTCCTCCTGAGATTTGTATAAAGGCATCACTTTATGCTGAGTCTTTTTTCTGATTACTCCTAGTGTGGACTTCAACTTTGTAAAAAGCTGCCACTGAGTAGCCATCATTAGCAAGCTATCCATCACAAACCCCAAGATAGTTTTTTTTCTGGACTATCATCAGTTAGGGTTGCCAACTGGAAATCCCCTGGGATTACACCTGATCTCCAGGCAACAGAGCTGAGTTCACCTGAAGAAAATGTCCCCTTTGGAAGCTGGATTCTATGCCGTTCCTCACTGAAGTCCCTCCCACAAATGTGTCGGTATTTCTCAACCTGGAGCCCAAAGCCCTATCACCAGTTCAGACCCCATTCGCCTGAATTCCAGTATCAAAGAGTTTTTAAATGAAAGAACCAGCTCGGAATCCAACTTTTATTCTCCTCTCCCTGTACCTGTAAGGCAACTTGGACAATGGAGAAAGAGGAGGATGTTAACTGAGGACAGGGCTAAAACACTAAAAGAAGACATGGGAAGAGGCCATCGATGGCCAGGAGATGTATGGGGAATACAGCTTTGTGGCTCACATGTAGTTCTTTGCCTCAGGGAGCCAGATCTGTGATGGTGTTTTGTATCTCTCCAAAGACTGCAGTTCTCCCTTGTTCTGGGTAACTCACCTATGACTAAAGCTATTACACTACTCTTTTGAACTTGTCTGCTAGGTCCTGCTAAACCACTCTGCCCCTTCTGGTCCTTTTTTCTCAGGCGATTAGGGCCCCAACCTTGTTAGTCCTGGGTACCAGGCGATAGGTTTAAACTCAATGTTCAGGCAAGGCTAAAGTCCTATGCACCGGTCATGATAACCCCGCAGATGGACAGCACTCTGGAACACAGCCAGTTTTGTCTCCATAAATGGAAAGGTTTACTGTACCAATGCCCCTTTACTGTTAGAAATCTTTCAAATTTACCCATAGTTTACTCTTAATGATGCTATCTGAAGATGTTTTTCCAGCTCCCCTGAAGACACAATCAAAACAAACCAATCAATATCCATCTTTAAAACTGGGACACTGCCGAGCGTTTTTGTTTTTTGTTTTTAAAAATGTGAATTTCCTCCATTTACCTTAAACTCCATGCAGTTTGCCATTAAGGCTTTAGGTAGGCAGTGAAACAGTGACACAAAAGTGGTTTTAATAAGCTTTCATGAGGCTGACAATAAGAGGTGGAAATTCAAAAAGAGGGAAACAATAAGCAACTTGGGTACCAACAAACGCAACCTTCCAAGAAGACGTGAAATGTAAAAATGCTGTTTTATTTGCATTCTGTCATCTGCCTTTGCTTTAACCATTTAGTGCTTTTGGGGTATCTTCAAAGTAAAATTCTCTGATTTCAATAGCATCCATGGGAAGTGTGTAGATAACACGGTGTGGATTCCCTCTTTGTAGGATTGGCAACTCTGGGCTGAGAAATACCTCTGAGAAATCACCTGGCCTCTATCAGGGACAGGGCCCTTTCGGTCCTGGGTGTACACTGCACAGAGCTTTTATTCCAATCCCAGGTCGATTCAGTTCTTGCCATTTCCACTGAATGTGATTTCCTTTTTGATTTTGTCCAATTTAAATTTTCCCTCTGCAACAAGCTTGATTGATCCCGAGTGACCCCACCTTTATCCTGCAATATTTAGGAGTGGAAATAACACTCGATATTTTCAGAATCAGATTGAGAAAACATGAGCTCCATGGTAGAGAAGCCCTGTTTGGCCAAGGCTGCCCAGGTGACAAGCTTGCTTTAAAGGGGAAGTCCCTAATTTCTCAGCAGAAACTGTAACTTCTTTCGGTAGAGATTTGTGTCTTAGATTTTTTTTCTCCGTCCTCTGCTGTCTGCAATCCTCTCTACCCCCCCCCCTTCAAGAAAAGAAAGAGGCTCTGTGCTTGGCTCCCCCAATCCTCTCCCCCCCCTTCAAGAAAAGAAAGAAAGAGGCTCTGTTTGTGCTTGGCTACAATCTTCTCCTCCTCCCCTTCAAGAAAACAAAGAAAGAGGTTCCGGCTGTGTTTGCCTCCCCCCTCCCCTTCTGAGCTTCCCTAACCACGTGCAGAAGACATTTCTGTTTCAATTGGGCGGGGGGGGGGGGGGGAGAGGAAGACCTGAGTTCAAACCAATCTGGATTCAACAGGATTGACAATAGAATAAACAAAGTAAGTGCAGATTCAGTCCTGGCCCCGACCTGGTGGAATGTGCTCGCAGGAGAGTGTAGGGTCCTGTTGGAGCTGTCACAGTTTCGCAGGGTCTGCAAAATGGAGCTCTTACACCAGGTCTATGGTTGAAGCCATTTAAGATCTAGGACCTCTCCCCAGCTTGCCAATATATCAGACCTCCTTTGTCATTGGTCCCCTGTGGCACAAGACTACAGCCTGACAGTAGGATTGGGGTGTGTGTAGCTTTTATGCTGCCAAAGAGGGTTGTTATATAATTGTATAGTTTTATGGGGGTTTATTTCGGGCTTGTTATATTATTACCTGCCACAAGCCACTTGTGGCCTGCCTCCTGATTGAGGCTAAACTACAAGGATAGGCCATTCCTGGCTGAGGGCTATAACTTACTCGTGAGTCACCACTTCCAGGGTTCCCTAAAACCTGAAAAAATATTTCAGGGATTCCTCCATGGTCGAAATGTTGGAAAAGGCTGGTTAAAATCAAAGAGTGTAACAAGACCTAAAGAACTCTCTGATTCATGCTGAGTATCCACTGGATGGCTTTCAGAACAACACAGCATCAGGAGCCATTTCAAATGAGATGTCGTGGGGATGTGGGGCACACTGTGGGTATCACCCTCTTTAATACAGTAAATCCCTTCCCTCCTTGGATTGTTTCTCTGTTGTTCTTTGGGAAGCTGGCACAGACATTCTTAAGACCACCAAAACCAACCTAACGATGAACACAAATTCACACTAGGCTTCTACAGTGCTGAAGTGTGCTCTTTAATGATTTTGTAGTTTTCCATGATGATTTATATGGGTTGATGTGGTTTTAAAGTGTGCAGGCTAAATCAGGCTAAATCCCAAACAGCATGATGCGGCTTCTTAATGTGCCTGGAACGGGATTGAAGCTGTGCCTCAGAATTCATGTTCCATGTCGGATACTGACACCACTCTTGGAGCTTGGACCTCCTGTGCTACATTAACCCCACTTTTGCCAATCCATTTATTTATTTACTTTACCTATAGCCCACCTTTCTCTCCAATGGGGACTCAAAGCAGTCTGCATCATCCTCCTGTCCTCCATTTTATTCTCACAACAACCCTGTGAGTTAGGTTAGGCTGATAGGATGCGCCTGGCCTAAGATCACCCAGCAAGTTTCCATGGCAACCTGAGGATTTGAACCTCCCAGATCCTAGTCAGGCACTTAATCCACTGCACTATGCTGGCTTTGTGCAGTGATGACATTCCAAAAGAGGAATACGGATACACCAGTACTCATACCCGGAGCTATAGATAACAGAATGGAAATGCTTAGAGATGTCATAATTCCCTAGAATCCCCAGGCAATGAGAAAAGCAGGCTGCTGTGAGTCAATAATAAACATGCTATCCTAGCTTTGCCTCAAAATTATTTAGGCAATTGTTCTCAAAGGCTTTTGAGTAGGGATGGGTAAGAAATGGGAAAATGCAATTTGATTTGGTTCATGGTTTGTGGCTGAACCATGACACGCATCACAAACTGAACTGAACTAGGAGGTATGTTTGTGAACTGAATCAGTTTTTGACTCATGGCCTCACAAACCCCATTGAAAGAGATCACAGTCCCTTTAAATAGAGCTTGCAGAAAGCCTGAAATTTGGCTGAGTGATGGGAAGCAGCTTGCTTCCTGCCACTCAGCTGTTTCAGGCTATCTTGTGCAGTCTCTTTAAACTTTCAAGGGACTGCACAAGACAGCCTCCCCCACAAACAGCTGCAGAGCTGAGAGGCATTTCCCACTGCTCAGCTGTTTTGGACGGTCTTGTGAAGTAACACCTCCCTGCTGCTCAGCTGCTTGGGAAAAGAAAGCAGTGGTTTTGCTGGGAACAGAAAGAAGGAGTTTAAAGAAGAAGAAGAAGAAGAAGAAGAAGAGTTGGTTCTTATATGCCGCTTTTCTCTACCCGAAGGAGGCTCAAAGCGGCTTACAGTCGCCTTCCCATTCCTCTCCCCACAACAGACACCCTGTGAGGTGGGTGAGGCTGAGAGAGCCCTGATATCACTGCCCGGTCAGAACAGTTTTATCAGTGCCGTGGCGAGCCCAAGGTCACCCAGCTGGTTGCATGTGGGGGAGCGCAGAATCGAACCTGGCATGCCAGATTAGAAGTCCGCACTCCTAACCACTACACCAGACTAAAGAGACTCAGAGTCCCATTAAACCCCTTCTTTCTCCTCCATCCCTGAACCATCATAAACTACCATGAACAGCTGGAAGTTCATGATGTTAGGCCTTTCACAAATGTCTGTTGACAAACCACAAATAGGCCAAAATGTGTGACAAATTTTGTTTTATGTTTTAGATTGTGCCCATCTTTATTCTTGAGAACCCATGCCCATTTTGCAGAGCTCCCAGCGCATGGAAACTAACCATAGAGTGCCACTGAATAACCACAGAGCATTCACAAATTGCCTTTTCCCTGAGTGATAGATATTGCCTCCAGTTTTTTGCCATCATCACAGTGGACTTATGGTGATTCCAGGGGGTTTCTCAAGGAAAGAGATAGTCAGAAGTGGTTTGCCATGGCCTGTCTCTGCAGAGTCACCTTGGTATAGCTTAATTTCAAAGACTGACCAGGGCCGACCCTGCTTATAGGGTTACAGTGGGCAGCAGGGTAGGGCTGCCAATTCCAGGTTGGGAAACCTCTGGCGATTTGAAGGGTAGAACCTTTAGAAGGCAAGGAATTCAGTGGGGTACAATGAAATTTTCTCCAAGGGAACTGAGCTCTGCATTCTGACTGGGAGATCCCCACATCCAATGTCATCTCTACTCTCTCAGCTTCTACAATCTCATGAGATTGGGCTAGCCTGGACTGTCCAGGTCAGGGCATGACCTCCATACAGCCATGAAAATCAAAAGATTGATGGGAGAAAGACCCAGCCCTAAAATCTCCCATTGCAGAAAGTGGGCAACATCTTCATACGTTTCACCATAATGCTTCCCTTCCCCCTTCATCCCAATCAGCATCATCTCTCTCTCTCTCTCTTTCACTTTTAAATCTCCTTTCCCCCCTCCCTGGTTCCTATTTCCAGGAACAGTTTAGTCTTTCCTACAAATGGCCGAAATCACAGTGCTAGCAGTTAGAGTTATTGTAGGAGCACAAATAGCAGAAGACAGATCACAGCTTCCCCCAGTGATCAGGGAACTATATAATGCTGACGTGCCGAAGCCACGGCAGCAAAAACCCTGTAAGCCAGCTGCTTAGATTTCAGCAGGCTCACCGCCTTTCATCTCTCTCCCTCTCTCTGATAATGAACTAAACTCTCCCTCGTTACTTCCCTAACGAACACAGCACAGCTCTTCCAGAGGCAGGGAGGGAAAGGAAGAAAGGAAAGGCACTGAATGGGTGGTTACCTTCTCGGGATTCTTTTATGACTACAGATAAAAGGCAGCCTTGGCTTAAGGATTTGCCGGGCCTGGAACCTGTATAAGGTTTCGTGGGGCCTTAGCGGAGTGTAACTGCTACTGTTACTTGTGCTGTAACAGCGGGATATCCTTTCTAGGGAAAGTTGAAACTGGAAGCAATGGACAGCTTCTTTTATCATTCTTACAGTCTACAAGCCACGTAAGTATGATGTTCCCCTATCAAAGACCCCCTAGCCATACTGCACTGTCTGCAACTGTGCAACCCATTTGCTACGAGTGCTACTAGCATAGAAGAAGAAGAGTTGGTTCTTATATGCCACTTTTCTCTACCCAAGGGAGTCTCAAAGCAGCTTGCAATTGCCTTCCCTGTCCTTTCCCCACAAAAGAAACCCTGTGAGGGAGGTGAGGCTGAAAGAGCCCTGACATTACCTGGGAACTGGCATCCTGTTGTGGTGGGGAAACCAAATACAAAAGCAATACTGTGTCAATGGATGACATCACTTCTGGTGCCAAATGAGAAGTGATGTCATCAGAGCAACAATTAACAATTCATCCAAAACTAGGTGGAGAAGAAGAAGAAGAAGAAGAAGAAGAAGAAGAAGAAGAAGAAGAAGAACAACAACAACAACAACAACAACAACAACAACAACAACAACAAGAGTTGGTTCTCATATGCTGCTTTTCTCTACCAGAAGGAGTCTCAAAGCGGCTTACATTTGCCCTCCCTTTCCTCTCCCCACAACAGACACCCTGTGAGGGAGGTGAGGCTGAGAGAGCCCTGATATTCCCAATCCATCACAACAGCTTTCTCAGTGCTGTGGCAAGCCCAAGATCACCCAGCTGGCTGTATGTGGGGGAACGGGGAATCAATCCCAGCTCATCAGATTAGAAGTCTGCACTTCTAACCACTAGACCAATCTGGCTCTTGGATAAATTGCCTGGGATAAAACCTCTCCCTCAGCTGAGAATATTGATCCAGGATTGATACTGTGGATCCTAGGCTAGAGTTCGAAGAGGGCAGGGATCTCAGTTGGCTTATGGTCCCACCAAGTCCACCCTCCAAAGTTACCGTTTTGTCCCAAGCGAATTGATCACTGCAGTCAGGAGATCAGTTTGAATTCCTAGAAAATTCGAGACCCCATCACAAAGCTTGTCAGCCCTGCAGTTACTAAGATAAAACATCGCCTTGCACAAAGAACACTAACTTTAGTAAGCTTAAAATGTGTCACTTGGTTCAGATGAATGTAAACAGGAAGAAGAAGGTACTCCAAGACATGTCAGCTTTCAGGAAACTTTTGGAATGGAAGAAAATTCAGGCAAGTTTGTGTCACATCCGTTTCCACGTTCTCTAGGGCAGAACTTGGAATGAATCTTGCAATAATTCAAGGAGATGAAAACATTTTTACTTTTCACTTAACATTAGCTCATGCAACAAAAACACAAGTCTTATTAAGACAATGGAACTGTGCTCTTTGAAAGTTCAAACAATTGATTTCCCACTTCTTCCCACAGTATGCCACCCCTGAAGTCGATCTCTTTCCTCTGATTGGTGGCCTAAGAAGTCTCCAGCTATATCTTCCGTGCACCAGCTTCCAAAATGAGGGTCCCAAATGAACTTCCACTAGATAACACAGCTCTGAAACAATACTTTTAAATTACAATTACAACTTTGAACAAAAGTCCCCCTCCATTACCAGTTTCCATAAGAGGAGGGCTTCCATGAGGGTCTTAAATGAACCGCCCACTAGAGAACAGCTCTGAAACAATAATTCTAAAATTACAATTTGGAACCAAAAATATCCCTCCCTTACTAGTTTACATGCATAAAGCATAGTTACCTTAAAGACCATGGTTAAGGTTTAAGCTACCCAGCAGGGCAATCTTCCTTCCCGCCGCTGCTTTCCACTCAGACTGCATCCTTCTGCTTTTGTGGTGTAAGAACCCTGTAGTTTCTGCCATGATTTTAGATTGTATTTAAGAAGAAGAAGAAGAAGAAGAAGAAGAAGAAGAAGAAGAAGAAGAAGAAGAAGAAGAAGAAGAAGAAGAAGAAGAAGAAGAAGAAGAAGAAGAAGAGTTGGTTCTTATATGCCGCTTTTCCCTACCCGAAGGAGGCTCAAAGCGGCTTACAGTCACCTTCCCATTCCTCTCCCCACAACAGACACCCTGTGGGGTGGGTGAGGCTGAGAGAGCCCTGATATCACTGCCCGGTCAGAACATCTTTATCAGTGCCGTGGCGAGCCCAAGGTCACCCAGCTGGCTGCACGTGGGGGAGCGCAGAATCGAACCCGGCATGCCAGATTAGAAGTCCGCACTCCTAACCACTACACCAAACCACTACACCAAATAAGTTGCAGCTATGAAAGGTCTGTAGTTGATCTGACCTGTTGGCCATGTTTTCTTGCCTTGATGTTCATTTATTACCCTGATGCTCCTACCTGCATTCCTTCCCCCCCCCTCCTTGCAACTCTCATCTCTTCCTCATCTATCTCCATTCCCCTTTAGAATGCAACCTTGGGAACTCCCTTTCTGGTTGTTGAGACTGTTTGAAGCCTTCTCACTATCCCCAGGTTCCCACGGGGGTGGGGGGGGTGGTCCAGAGTTATATGTTCTATCTTATGCTATTTGCCTCATTTGACAATGCCTGGGTAAGTGAACTTTCTTACTCAATAAATACAACATTTTGCTTCAAGTAAAGAGTATGCTTTTCTGGGTAACTGAATATCCTCACATGTGTATTCCCTCATAAATCAGTTGTTTTCATTCCTAGGAATCAATGGCTTTTATCTGTATTTTGAGTAAAAAATAATATAGAATATCTAATGCAGAAATCTTACTTTAGTATTAGCTAGCCAGATTCCTATGGAAGCTTCAGAATCATAGAATCATAGAATTGAAAGGGGCCATACGGGCCATAAAGTCCAACCTCCTGCTCAATGTAGGATTGGCCTAAATCATCCAGGATAAGTATCTGGCCAGCCAGATACTTATGTTTGAAGACTGTCAATGAGGGGGTGCTCACCACTTCCGCAGCCAGTCCAATATACTCTGAATGTAAAAAAAAAGGGGGGGTTACACTCTGGATTTGGGGCAAAACTTGATGGTTAGAAGCTAATTCTACCACAGAATTTTGTCCAAAAACCAAAGCTTGGACCCCAAAATCACGGGTGTCTCTACATCAATTCTGGGTATTGCAGAAACATTGTGCTTTTTTTTTTTCCAGGCTCGCTTCTTCCCTCCATGCTCCCAGTAATTTCCCCCACATTCCTCGCCCTCTGGCCTGATGGAGCTGGCAACCCTAATCAAGGCCAAGATGTAGCTGATAAATTGAACTCCCAACATCACCGCATTTTGCATCAAAATCCATCATCCCAGCTATGACTGCTGTTCTTATCCATGTTAGCTGCTGTTTTTGCAAAGCCAAGAAAATGAAACAGGCACGAGAACAGCCCTGTTGCCTGCCAAATTCTCCTTTCAGTTTTTGAACAGGGAAAAGGGATTCTTGGTCACCTGAAAGGCAAAGAGAAAGGATAGTGCCATTGTTTTGAGGGAAGTCTCCGGAGACCCTTGCGTGCCAGCCTTGTGCTCCCTCCAAAAAGTTTTGCGCTAGCGGCCCAGATCCGGTTCATCCTTTCTCTGGGCTGACAGCAGAGGCAGGTGAACAAAGGCTTTGACACTCCCCACCCCTATCCATTTTCGTGTTTTCCCTGAAGATCTCATCCATTTTGTAATGGATGATTCAAAACTTGCACAACATTAGGCCTGGAAACTGGCAAACTCTGTTGGAAACTAGAGAAATTGAACAGGTGATTCAAGGATGTGCATATCGGGGGGGGGGGGGGTAGATACATAGGCAGAGGAGGCCAGGAAACTTTTACAGGTAAGATCCATCTCATTCCTCATGGTGGCCATTGTGAAGGCCTGTAATATGTGGTCCTATCACCTGGTAAATGTTTAACACATTTTACATATAGATATAATTAACTCTCATCCATTTGGGAAATCCTTCTAGGGCCATCAAGAAACCCCAGGGTTTCACAAAACCCTGGTTAAGAAAGCCTGTGTCAATATCCAGGGTTGTTCCTCACAGGCTGGAGTTGGGTTCCTCCACTCCACCTCTCCCTTCCCACCTCTTTCCTGTTTACACCTAGCCTAGCCGCACGAACCTGTGAAATGCCACTGTGCTTCTTTGAAATGTTAAACATTCTGTGTAGCGGCTAGAAGTGCCATCTGGCCTGATTGCCCTACCATGTAGGCACCGCTATTCACACCTCCAAGATCAAACTCTCTTCCCTGGGAAAGGGCTTTCCTGTGCATAACTATGGGCCTATATCTGAACCTATATCTGCCCCGTTCACCCTTTGTCTAGTGTCTTCATCAATTTCCTCATTCTGTGATGGACTTCCACTGATGCTTTCCTCTGCATATGCCTTCTAATAAAGCTGACTTTGGTTAAGTACCCAACGCCCTGGGACTTTGCGCTGTTGGTGCAGAAGGTAAACTTCTGGGAGCGCACTCCATGCATTATGACAGCCTGTTCTAGACTGTCACAACAGAAGCCATTTTCCAGTCATCTTTTCCTCTTCCTCCTTCATTTTTAAAGAACAGGGGCTTAAGGTTGAAGCTGTGGGCTTACCCATTGCAACCAGGCCAAATGATGCCTGATTTGTGCCTTTGATCTCATAAAAAGGTAAAGGTAAAAGTATCCCCTGTGCAAGCACCGGGTCATGTCTGACCCCTGGGGTGACGCCCTCTTGTGTTTTCATGGCAGACTCAATACGGGGTGGTTTGCCAGTGCCTTCCCCAGTCACTACCATTTACCCTCCAGCAAGCTGGGTACTCATTTTACCGACCTTGGAAGGATGGAAGGCTGAGTCAACCCTGAGCCGGCTGCTGGGACTGAACTCCCAGTCTCATGGGCAGAGCTTTCAGACTGCATGTCTGCTGCCTTACCACTCTGCGCCACAAGAAGCTCACTTTTGACCTCATAAGTATCTATAAATAGTGGCTTGGTTCACTGACCAAGGAATCACACAGAGAAGGGCAAGAGATGATGGCTCAGTGGCAGAACATCTGCTTTGCATGCAGAAGGTATCAGATTCAGTCCACGACATTTCCATTTCAAAGACCTGGCAGAAGGTGATAGGAAAGTTTGATATTCTGGAGAGCTGCTGCCAGTCTGGACAACTCTGACTTTGATGGACAAAAGTTCTGATTCTGTGTAAAGCTGCTTCAGGTGTGACCAATGAAGCTGTGCACATATTTGGACACCTGTTCCTTGCTTCTCACCCCTTCTCTAGAACCTAGATGAAGTGATGCTAAGTGTCTCTTCCAAGCATTCCACACCACTGTTAATGGACACAGGAGAACTGTCATCTACTTGGTACTCTCTGGAACAACTGCCACCACCTTGCTTTGGGCCATGCAATGGTGCTTGCAATCCATGACTCTGCTGGAATGCAGTGGTACTACTGTGGACCGTGGCACTTTCCCCAAAGCACACAAACACAGAGTTTCAGCAAAGACTCAGTAGTTTATTTTCAGAAAGGAACCAACAGCATCGCAGAAAGTCCTGTGATGCTTTAGACAAAGGCCAGTGAATTCAAAGGACATTTTGTAGAGACAACCCCCCTCCCCCCCTCCCCAATAATATATTATTCAACTTGATACAGAACACTTCTTATCTTTCAAGGAAAATGCAAATTGCAGCTAACCCCTATACTGGGCTCTAGTTCAACCCAGTTCAAGGTCAGCCCACACAGGTAACAAACACACCAACCCTTGGACAAACAGAATGGATGCAGCATTTCTAGAACAAAGAAAGTCACTTTAAGGCCACTTCAAGTAGTTGTTTTTTTGGCAGCAAAATAGTTTTGTAGGAGCAAAGGTAAGGTTTCCTCTCAGCACTGGGGATGTCTCCGTCCCTAATCCATTGCAAATGAAGGGAGTTTGTCTGGGGACTTTGTCCGCTGCTCAGAGCTTGCGCATGAAACAAGAGACGGCGTAATGATGTGTGACTGCATCCCGTCCACATCGTGGAGCAGCAGCCATCACTCAGTGGCACGATCCCCGGCATCAAGATTCATTAAAGTCGTCGGGAGCCTGCCGAGCTCAAACGGCATGCCGCTCGGAAAATGCAGAGGATAGTTTTTGTGAATGGGAGGCAGAGAAGAGGGTGAGAAGAATGAAAGAGAAATCAGAGCAGCTGCAGATAAAAGGCAAAGTTGAGCCTTTGTGGTCGCAGATTACACTTTGGGACAATCATCACCCAAAGAAAATAAACTGAAGCGTTTCTAGAGGAAATGATATGACAATATATCATTTCGCACACAGCAAAATGCTGTTTCCCCCCCCCCTCTCCTCCTCCTCCTCCTCTCCCCACCCTTGTGGCACTTATCTAAATTGCTTTCCTTCTTCCATCAGCTTAAGAAAATGTTACGTATCAGAGCAACAAACTTGAATGTGTGCCGGCAAATTATCGCGTCCTCTCCCTTCCCAAACAGCTCTGACAGTAATAAAGTGACTCCTTGGAGTTTTGGAAGTGTTAAAAAGAAAGTTAAACCGTAATTACAGGTGGCAAGATGCTAAAGGGAGAACAACGCTGAATTGTCGTGGTGACATCTGGACGAGGACAAGGGGCCTCGCTGTGTATCCGTCACTGACAGCTCACCCGGCTACCTGTAATTCAGAACCATCACTCATGTTGTCGGTTTCTACAAGCCCCCAAAGAAGGGATGGCTGCTTCAGTGGTAGCAAGAGGATGTGTTCACGAAGGACTTCTTAACACGCCTGGTTCCAGGAAATGACCTTACAGATGTTCACAGTGGACAAAGAAGATGCCCGTGCATTTAAAGTAGGAGCACAATTCACAGTCCATTGTAGATGAGCAATATAGTCCATTGTAGATTAGCAATATTTGAATCCAATATAGGCATGAGCAAGGGGGGGGAAACAAGCAAGGGGGGTGCCTTTCACTGGTTTGGATTCAGCCAAATCAATTTGCCCCCAAAGAAGGGATGGCTGCTTCAGTGGTAGCAAGAGGATGTGTTCACGAAGGACTTCTTAACATGCCTGGCTCCAGAAAATGACCTTACAGATGTTCACGGTGGACAAAGAAGATGTCCGTGCATTTAAAGTAGGAGCACAATTCACAGTCCATTGTAGATGAGCAATATAGTCCATTGTAGATTAGCAATATTTGAATCCAATATAGGCATGAGCAAGGGGGGGGGGGGAAACAAGCAAGGGGGGTGCCTTTCACTGGTTTGGATTCAGCCAAATCAATTTGGATGAAACTGAAAAAGTCTGAATTCCCCCCACCTCCCTGCCTACACATGCCTTTGTTCCTCTCCATCTTCCCAGGCAGCAGAGGGCATCTCTGTTGCCTAAGGAAAGGGGGGTGGGGGGGTAGGAGAGACATTTAAAGGGTGCATCAAGAAGTTGATGTGTCATTATCAGCTGATTGGTGGACCTTTAAATACCTTCCCCCAGCCTTCTCTAGCATTGGAGACAATTTTTCCAGAAGCCCACTTCCAGAGAAGGCTGGAGTGGGGAGGCATTTAAAGGGCCTGCCTGGAAGCTGATATCACCTATTTGAGGTACCCTTTAAATGCCTTCCCCCCCCCCCTTTCAGCTGCTTGGTGGGCTCTCTCATCCCTCCCTGCCTTCTCAGGCACTGGCTGATAAAGTTGGAGAAGGCATTTAAGGGGTATGCTAAGCAGCTGATGATGACACCATAGCACTTAAAAGACCAACAAGATATCAGGGGTATGTGATTTCAGGAGTTAAATCTCCCTTTGGCAGTTTCCTATACCCTAGAAATCTTGCTGCCCTTTAAAGTATTATATTGGATTAAGATCTTGCTCCTACTGCAGATCACCATGGGGGACTCTAATGGCATGTATTTGGAGTATGCAACACCTACAATCCTGGTCTTGACCAGGGTCAGGGGCTTTTCAGTCCTGGCCCCGACTTGGTGGGATGAGCTCCGGGAAGAGCTGAGGGCCCTACAGAAGCTTTCACAGTTAGAATAATAGAATGATAGATTTGGAAGGTACCTCCAGGGTCATCTAGTCCAACCCCTGCGCAATGTAGGGCCTACAAGGCGGAGCTCTTTGGTTGAAGCCAGGGTGTGGGGCCCCTGGACACTGAAAGACAGCTAATATTCTCAATGGGGCTGGCAGGAACCCCAGACTTTCCCCTGAGGCACTTGGTGGGTGGGGGGGTGAAAATGCGGGGAGGAGGTTAGGTTTTATTTTCACAGCAGGCCTCTTGTTGGTTTCAATACTTCTACTTTACGTGGGGTTTTATGTTTTATCACTGTAACCCACTGCGAGATGGTTCTCTGATAGCTGCAGGAATTAAATCCAAATAATAATAAATAATAAGTGAGACCCCCTCATTTGGAAACAACAACCCCCAGCTCGGAGATCTCAAGCCATGTCAGCTGCTCACCACGCAAAACTTTTAGAATTTCACTTAGTGTCAGGAGCCAGCCCGTGGAGGCTTGTGATGAGGAAGAAGAGGCACAATCAAGCCCCAGCCAGGATACCTTGAACAGAAGGGAGACTCTGGAGCAGGGGTAGTCAAACTGCGGCCCTCCAGATGTCCATGGACTACAATTCCCAGGAGCCCCTGCCAGCAAATGCTGGCAGGGGCTCCTGGGAATTGTAGTCCATGGACATCTGGAGGGCCGCAGTTTGACTACCCCTGCTCTGGAGCAATGAAGGCAAAGTCAGAAGCCAGACCTAAGTTGCAGAAGGAGTGCTCAGACGGCTGCTTGTTCTCACCAGAGGCTGGTGGACGTATCTGATGCCTCACAGGACAAGGGCTGAAAGATCTGCATGCCCTATGTAAGTCCTCACAGGAGCTTTCCTCACCAGCTGGCCCTGCCTATTTGAGGCTGAGGCCCAGAGTGCTCAGTCTGGGTGCAACAAGGGGAATTGTTTCCTTGTCCAAATCGACTCACCTAGATTCCTGTCCAGCATGATCACCTGACTGTGCCTGACTTCGGATTGACTGTGACCTTGACTCCTTGCTGCCTGCCTTGACCTCTTGGACCATATATGATAGGAGTGGCCAAATGGTGGCTCTCCAGATGTCAATGGCCTACAATTCCTATGAGCCCCTGCCAGCAACATCCTGTCAGGGGCTCATTGGAGTAGTAGTCCATGGACCACTGGAGAGCCACCGTTTGGCCACCCATGCTCTATGACTACTCTGTCCTACTGCCTGCCTTCTGACTTCTGGACTGTGTGCACCTCTGGCTTGCTACTTAGACTCCAGTACTTAGACTGCTTGTTTCTGTGTATGTTTCCAGCAAGCTGGCTGGGACTTTGTAAGTCTCTCACTGTGCTGTTGGCTTCTTGCCAGGACAGATAACCACAGCTGGGAACTCTGCCAGCTCCACGGCCAGTACAGCTGAACACAGCCAACATATCCCGGCCCCATTGGGAGAAAGCCTGGATTGCCAGCCCAGCTGGGGACAGGCCATCACACTTTAGTGTGTAACAGGCTGGCACTTTAAGTGTCGTGATATCTGTGGCCCATTCCTGATCTTTGCCATGTGTTCTTGGAAGGAGGCAGGGCAAGATGGGACATATGCCAAGGAGGGCTTCTCATTGGCCAATGGAAATCTGATCGGCTGTGTACTTAAAAAAAAAAAAAAGAAATATTGCTTTGGTAGCTGATATCACCACAACACAAACATCTTTATTGTGTCACTGAAAAGAAGATGTGTGTAAGCAAGAACATAGCAATAAAACGATGATAAAAGACACCCTCCTAAACAGAACCTCTGCTGGAAATTTTGAAGAGTTCCTATTAGTTATGCATATCCCCACTACTTGATACTTTGTGGTTGGCTCCACCTCTTGAAGCAGACATTTTGTGGTTGGCTCCGCCCCTTGAAACAGTCATTTTGTTGTTGGCTCCACCCTGTAGCAGAAAGGACTTGAAATGATTGGGGACTACTGGGCTATCTTCTATCTCACCTTCCCCCTTCAGAATGTGGCCAATTGGGGGGAAGGGTAAAAAGAGCACTAAATCCATTGCCTGTTATAATTTGTTCTAAATTCTAAGCCTTTCAAGCTGATGCAACCTCTGGGAAATGTAGTTTTTAAGAAATCAGCCCTTTAAACAAGGAATAAATTTTTAAATGTCTACAGTCCCCTGAGAGTTAATGTTATAGCTGTTTTAAAGAGTTACCATTCTACAATGAAGATTTCTGAGCATTCTGACTTTGGGAAGGTGTTACCAGAAACGCACAAACATGTGTCCCAGGACACATGTATATTTAGCAGTGGGGAATTGCTTGCAAGAAGTGTGGTAATGTAACGCTAAGGATCGCTTACCAATGTTTACAAGGTGATTACACCCTTTAGAACCCAAGGCAGACAACAGATAGTTATAGTAAAATAATAGCAATCTTTATTGGAAGGAAAATAACAAAAAGAAATAGGGAAATTTAGCACACTAGCATTCAAGCGAATAGGAAAATAAAGTGAGAAAGAGGATTGCAATTAGTATATTTACTGGTCCTGTAGAGCAGAGAGGTCAGAGAATGAGTCAACATGGCCAGCACCTAGGGTGATCAGAATGGGTCCTGAATCAGAAGCACACTTTGGCTTGGCAAAGCCTGAGTTTTTATAGTTTTTGGGACAGAGGGGATCATGCTGAGCTCATGATGGGGGCATGATAATGGCATGGTGGGTGCATTATGGATTTTTTCATAGGTAGGGAGTTGGGAAATGGCCTAGCGAGGTCCAGAGATGGGCATTAATGGGTGAATACAAAAGGAACCGTTATGTCAATGGTTCTATCTATGGAGGTAGGGAAAGCAATTTTCCCTGGCAGATTAGCCTACCGTGAGTCACAGATGTGAAACAAAGGAGATTACTTAGAAGCCTCTAGGCCAGGGGTAGTCAAATTGCGGCCCTCCAGATGTCCATGGACTACAATTCCCAGGAGCCCCCTGCCAGCAAATGCTGGCAGGGGGCTCCTGGGTATTGTAGTCCATGGACATCTGGAGGGCCGCAGTTTGACTACCCCTGGCCTAGAGGCTTCTAAGTAATCTCCTTTGTTTCACATCTGTGACTCATCTGGAGGGCCGCAGTTTGACTACCCCTGCTCTAGGCAAACAGGGCTCTGCCAGCCACTTGACCAGCAATACAATGGGGTGGGGGGAAACCGGTGGAGCTCAGCAGAATCTGTCATTCTGCACCTGTAGGGAAGGACAGGATAGGGTTTGTTGTTGTTTTTTTGCCAAGTTGGAGTCTGGCCCAGCAGGGTCTTGGAAGACTTAGCCCAAGCCTAGATTATGGAGGAGTGTCACTGGTTGTGGAAGACAATGAACCAGTCTGTAGGGCAGGGTCCTGCCATACATAACATAGGACAGAGATGTTGACGCTTAGTTGTTCAAGTAGACTTAGGGAACTTCATTACAAAGGGACAGTTGGCTATGCAAGAAACAGTTCTAGCCCAGGGGCATGTACAGTTGGTGGAAATTACTGATTGCTCAACATTCCGGAGGAATCTATTGTTGGTTGCTGCTTATTTTATTTCACTTATTTGCTTAATTTAGACTATGTCATTATTATCAATTAATTATGGATTACCCCTATTTTGACGATGTTTTTATATGCCATTAAAGGTTTTTTTTTTTAATTTGAAATTTAAGCCTTCATTACATACTGCAGGAAATATAAGGGGAGCTTCTGGCTTTTGCAGATCTCCTTGCCTTTCATTTTCCACTTCTCACCATACTCCACACCTAGGGTGGCAGGCCAAGAGCTACCAACCAATGCAAAACCTAGGGGCTGGGGAAATGCACCTTTGTTGCAATGCCACTTCTGATAGGAACCTGGAAGTAACATCTTTTTGCGGGTGGCTGTTGAATTGCTTGTTTATTGTCATGATTATTGTGCTGCTCTGTGATTCATATTTTATTTTGCCTCCTTCTGCGGCTCAGGATAGGCAGCATGTAATTGCTTTCTTTTCTTTTTTTGATATAATTGATTAAGTTTTACATATAAGGAAAAAGAAAAGGTTAGAACAAAAGTAGAACCAATAGTCCAACATTAATCAACATTTTCTTTTAAAAAATATCCCCCATGTTCTTGGAATTCTTCCGGGGGCCTTCGGTTCACCAGATTAGTTAATTTCGCCATTACATAGAACTCCTTCAGCTTCTCCAGCCCTAAATCCAAAACCAGGCAGATCTTGTTGCTTCCATCTCGAGGCAACTAGAAGCCTGGCTGCGATTGTTGCATAAAAGAAAAATTCTCTAGCAAATACAGGTAGAATGACAGGATAAATACCCAACAACATAGATTTAGGGCAGGCTTTCTCAAACAAGGTTTCATGGAAACCTGGGAGTTCTTGATGGCCCTGGAAGGGTTTCCCGAATGGGTGGGAGGTAATTTTTAATAAATTTTAAAAATTAATTAAACATTTATAGGGTGATATGTCCATCTATGTTGACCTCCCCTCCCAAAATGGCCAATGATTCACCTAAAGGGGGTGGGAAGGAGAGGGGCTCCAGATGGGCATGTCCACAGCTCTGCTTCCCAACCATATTTTGCACAATCGTCCCCTTCTGGGGTGTCTCAAAGCCTGATCATTTCAGGGGTTTCTCATCAGTAAAAAAAAGTTGCGTAGGCTGATTTAGGGTCTAGTGCAAACTTAATTTTTAAAATTCTGTCATTTCTCATGCATTTTAATCCAAAACACTCTATTTTACAAGACCACTACATGTGCAATTGTTTTCAAAACACATAATTCCTACTTGATACGAATCTGATCATGACAGTCACATTTCAAGATATCAAATAACACTTAGAACAAGTTAATATATTCAGTAGACTCAAGAGAGAATCTTTTTCTTGGTTGCAGATGGGAAACTGGGTAGGTTAAAAATTGAATGCTCTCAAATACACATAGACCCACATGTATACTCGGCTGCATATATACAGAAACATATATCTAGGAGACAGACTGAACCCTTCTTCCTGAACCATTAGTGTACTACGTTTGGGAAATTTCGGCTTATGGAAACATTTAAATAGATTGATGGAGTACCACTGAAGAAAACATGTTCAACTGCTCTTTTTTCCTCCCATGGACACTTGAAGCTGCATTGTATTGAATCAGATTGTTGGTCCATCAAGGCCAATATTGTCTACTCAGATTGGCAGCAGCAGTCCTCCAGGGTCTCAGATACAGGTCTTTCCGAACACTTGCTGCCAGGTCCTTCTAACTGGAGATGCCAAAGATTTAACCTGGGACCTTGCGCATGCCAAGGCAAGGCTCTTCCACCGAGCCACAGCCTCTCCGGCACTATACAGGCAAATCTGACTTCTACTAGTAGTTCATATGAGTTGCATATTTTAGATGCACATTTAAAAATGCTGTGATTTAAATAGTTCACCAGGCACACTTGATCACACCTATATGTTTCTTCTTGTTTTATGTTATGGGATGACCTCTGCACGGGCGCACATTTTCCTCTAGTTTATGGTAATTGTACTTCTTATTCATGGTTGATTGAGTAGAAGCTCTTTGGATTACTAAGTGGATAATCTTTCTTTATGCATCTGTGCTATACTACTGTATGCATTAGACTCGGTCCATTAGATAGCATTTTTATATTAAGTCTTCTTTATGCTTAAAGTCTAACTATTCTTCCAATAGATCTACAGTCTAGTTCTCATAGGGGTAGTAAACCTATGTCTGAGCTGTACCACTTCAAACTAAAGGTAGGAGCTTGCTTGGGTGACTGTTCTTCCACATCAGAAAATGAATCCCTATCCATTCAGAACATAGCATGAAGATCCACCTAGATTTTGTATAATTTTCTTCATTTCAGCTCCTATCTCACATAGGTTCTTGTCCATGCAGGTCTCATGACCTACAGTTTGGGACAGATAGCTTCCCTCGATCCATGTATTTTCAACAATGGGAAACCTGATTGCAGTCCACCTCAAAATCATAGAATCATAGAATAATAGAGTTGGAAGGTACCTCCTGGGTCATCTAGTCCTATCCCCAGCACTATGGAGGATACTCATAACCCTATCGCTCATCAACTATAGTTAGTTAGAACAATTTCTCCCTGACCATTAGGGCTTTTCTGCATTCTCATTTGCCTTGCTTGTAAGTTCCTGTTTTTTGAGGGGGGGGGGTGAGTCTGTACCACATTTGTTTTCTCCCTCTTCTGGTTGCTTTCATATTTCATCAGTTCATGCCTGGCTTAAAAACCTGCAGTTTAAAAGGGTGTAATATTGAATTGACCACTAGAGGGAGCAAAACACACATGGAACAGAAATTTCTCCACTCCCTGAAAAAGCAGAAAAATGTGAAAACAGAAAAACCTTTAGTTTTCCATGTGGAGGGAATTTTTCCACCATGCAAGTTCCACTTGCAGTGTTGACACAGACTTACCAATGATTATGTAATTATTTATCTATGTTTTTATTTAGTTTGCATATTTGTATGCTGTCTCTTCAAAGATCTCCATGAATTGGCTCAAAACTTTAAAAATACAATAAACTACACAGAAATTCAATCCAACCATTACAAAAAGTCATTGAAACAAACCAGAACATAAAAATAAACAATGAAACATAGGAAACTCTCAGGCTACAGTAGAACATGCAACCCATTTGTAATGATCAATGCCTAATTACAAGTCTGGGTAAAAAATGTTTTGGCCTGGCACTGAAAAGAGCAATGTTGGGGGAACTAGATGTTCAATTTGAAACCACCAATAAAATCTCAATAAATTAAATTGTTACATTTCCACTTAGCAATATGAAATAACACTGTGTTCCTTAGGGTGTTATGAGTCAGAAAGGCTGTGTTCCTTAGGGTGTTATGGGTCACAAGCCCCTTAAACCTTGACCTGGATGGCCCAGGCTAGTCCGATCTCGTCACATCTTGGAAGCTAAGCAGGATTGACTGTGGTTACTACTTGGATGGGAGACCATCAAGGAAGTCCAGGGTGACAACACAGAGGAAGGCAGTGGCAAACGACTTCTGAACCCTATGTGGTCTCCCTAAGTTGGCTGCAACTTGATGGCCCTTGCTACCACCCAGTTCCTTTAAATGCTGGAGGACAGGAGATAATCAGAAATGGTCTGAATAGTGACTTAGGGGTCTGCAGTGAAAACAAGGGGAGAGTTCTACCTCTCTGTCTAGAGATATACCTTTTAAAGTTCACTGAAGTCAATTAAAGGTGTAACTTTATTGAGAATTGCACTGTGGACCACCCACCCAACCAGGCATCCTTCTGTTGTGTGGGATCAACCACCTGCTGCTGATTGAACATGACATTTGGATCCAATCCAGAATCCCTACCCTTCCCAGGAAATTCTTTAGCATCTACTGCGCTCCACAGATTTCCTTATCTAGAACAACTGTCAGAGAGCTCAACACATCTTGCCATCCAGCCTAAGATTTGCTACTCTCCATTTCAATCCCTCTCCAGCATTCAGAAGACATACAGTTACTCTGTGAAGTGTGTGGAACCTCCCTGTATCTGAACCGTATGCATTTTCTCCATAGTATTCCAGTTTCTGGCTATCCCACAAGAAACATTAACAGTGAGCTAACTATATCTGGCACGACTGACACGAACACTAAATCTCATGCCTAGGGAAGTACAAAACCTGTCCATGGAGATTCTCTTTCATCCTCCCGTGTTGGCATTGCATGTTTGAGATGGTTATCCGCAAGAACAGATGTGTAAATCTCACAATGCAGATCGGAACCATTGTTGCACATTGCATGAGCATTATTATCTGTAATTTGGCTTAATAGCACATCATGTTCGCCATTCAACAACACAGTCATCTTTCTAAGCTGTAGGATGGGGGGGGGGAAACCCTGAATAATCGCTTCATGTCATATGCACAATTGCCTTAACGATGCAATAACCTCTAGATCCAGTCATTATTCTTCCTTTTTTATATATAATTGCAGAACCAATGATAATATTCTCAAATCTTATGCATGTTTGGGACACTTCTCCACAATTGTGAAGCTGTTGTTTTCACACTGGAGGGTTGCCAATCTGGCCAGACCGCTTGTGTGGAAGGAATCGTAAAATCAGGAATGGTATGAACAACGTGCACTGGCTAGCAATGCACAAGTAGTAGTAATAGTAGTAGTAGTAGATATATTTGACCCACATAGATAATACTTATGCAAAAACTAGGAGCCATGAAATTAATGCCAATTAATAGTAATTAGGATAGGATACAAAAATATGCTTACAAAAAGTTTGAGAATACTGCCACAATATTAAAACAGATAAGAATCGAAAATATCTTGTTTATTTTAAAGATATTTACTGGTTGATCGTATTGTGATATATATGAGAAAAAATAGGGCATTAGTTACAGGGTTGAAAAATCAACTTTTTCAACCTTTGGAACATGAACATACATCCAGATCAAATGAAATTGGCCCGTACTCTACCGTCCTTCAGACGTTCTTGCTATCAGATGGGAGATGTTTGAGTCTTATCCCTTAACAAAAATTTAAAAGATATCACTATTATAAGATGATCAAGCTGAATGTCTGGCATAATGTGACAGCAATGGTAAAATTAAACTATCCCTGATATTAGTACAAGGGGGACTATACAGTAATATGTGTGAGATCGTTTCAATTTGACCAGTATTACAAGGGCATAGACGTGACTCCAACGGATGGTTGTGGAACCTGCCCTCAAGAAGACCAGAAAGGTGTTAAAACAATCTCTAGAACAGGGGTAGTCAACCTGTGGTCACACACAACAAAACGCTGGCAGGGGCTCATGGGAATTGTAGTCCATGGACATCTGGAGGACCACAGGCTGACTACCCCTGCTCTAGAGAAAGCACAATGATATTTTACAAAGGAAATATTTGATAAATCTGGAGCTGGACTGTTTTCTGGCATAAGACAGCTTCGTGGTGTCAAAAAGTGTAATTACCGGATTTGGTGTAAGATGTGCCCTGCTCATATTCTTTCTTTCTTTTCTATGTATTTAGGGATTTTTATACTGCCCCCCCCCCTTGGACTTTGCTGTCTCAGGGCAGTGTACAACTAATTGGACATAAGAGGTAAAAATACATGAAACAATTCATTAACGATAAGATTATAGCTATCTGATGTTAGTGCCAACATAAAGTGCAGAGGTGAGTAAGTGACTTCCAGGAGCAAGATGGAAGGGAAGAGGCAGGGACAGGAGGGAGGACTGATATTTTGATACTGATGTTATCCCCTTGTCCTGGTTGGCCTCAACTGGCGAAAGGCCCTGAGGAACTCGGCAAGTTTGGGAAGGGCCCTGATCTCAGGAACTCATTCCACCAGGCAGGAGGGCCCTGACTCTGATTGAGGCCAGGAGAATTTGTATAGGGCCAGAGATCCTTAACTGATTGGTGTTGCTGGATCTAAGAGAATATGTTCAGAAAGGCAGTCCCTCAGACATACGGGGCCCAGACCACCTAAGGTCTTGAAGGTTAAGAAGAAAACGTTGAACTGGATCCGGAATTCCACTAGAAGCCAATGTGACTGCCACACCACTCGTCTTATGTGGTCTCTGTAGACCACCCAACCGGACATCCTTTTATTGTTTGTATATCTTGTCTATTGGTGTGATCCAACCAAAGTTTAACCCCCCCCCCTCTTTTATTGGGTATTTTTGAGGGGGGGGTTGACGGGGAGGGAAAAGTTGTATTTAGGATGTATTTAGGGGGTTGGACTAGATGACCCATGAGGTCCAACTCTATTATTCTACGATTCCATGACTCTATGAATGCTATAGCATAGCCCGATCTGAGAAGCTAAGCAGGGTTGGTCCTTGGATGGGAGGCCACCAAGGAAGACTCTGCAGAGGAAGGCACTAGCAAATGAGCTCCGCTTACTCACTTGCGTCGAAAGCCCCTTGATGAGGCCACCATGAATTGATGGCATTTTACACACACCCTTGGTTGCATTTCCAGGATTATCTCTCCCATGGCTGACACTTTAGAACAAAGCGGATTGAAATGTGAGGCCAATTCCCAAGGGAACTATATAATAACGTTTATGCATGCATGCCCCAATGTCACTGTGAATGCATCAACATGACCGTTTATGCACTGGAGATTTCATGCTGTGCTGCAGGCTGGAGTTTTAGTTGTGGCAGGTTGCCCCACCTCTTCCTGCACCCACATGGGGGAGCATTTGGTGTGGTGCACCTCATCCGCCTCCTATTTGTGCTCCTGCATGGGAGCTGGGGCAGTGAAATTCCCAGTGCATAAATGGTCCATGACACGCTTGGAGACCATCCCAGAACATCGACAAGCCCTTTTCCTCAAGGCTTGCTATGAAAATTCACCAATTTCTGATTCCCAATCAAATCCGAGGGAGTTTGCCATAAGTTTTTTTGTGTGTGCGTTACTAACATTTCCGCATTATGAACAACATGTGTTGCCAAACTGTTCTTTGTGTGGAGGTTCTCTTGTGTTCGGGTTTGGTGTTCCTAAAAATCTACACGCTAACCATATTCCACGTGGTAGAGGATGACTGACTGCATTCGCCAGTAGCACCAATTATGCTTTTATTGCTTTTATTGTTCTTTAAGATTTCTGTTCTGAGAAGAAACCAACATAATAGCATTTTCTGTACAGCTATTCTTTTATTCACCTACTGGGAAATGGGTTAAAAAACGACACGTTGAGAGTAAACACTGGAAATATGTTGGCTTCTAGGAAGTATGTCATTTTCTTCTGCGCAGTTCATTCCCATATAAATTAGAGCAAGGTGCATTTTCTACTGAGATCTGTGGCAGGTCTCTTTTAGTATTCATAGGTGTTCTGGCATAATACAATTTATTTAGAATATGACACCTCTTGGTAATTTGTAGGTGTTGACTGTCTAACCTTCAGACAACTTGATGGGGAAAAAAATAATTCATCCGTAACAGAGACCTTTATTTTTCCATCCATAACATTCTATTTAATGTGTCGGAACTACATGAACAAAATTGAAAAGCTGTACAAATAGAACAACATAGCGGGGGTAGATCCTCAATCTATGGATTTTCATTGCAGAACGTGATGACAGAAGCTGCCGCAAAGATACTTCCTAGCATTTGTTTTGTAAGTCTTTTTGTGGGCTCATCTCAGGGCCAAGGGAAATGGAAAACTGTACTGCTTTAAAAGGTCAAAGAAGCTGCAAGCTCGTAAAGTGTCACTGGGGAGAGAAGGGTTTATTTATTTATTTCATTTATTATATTTGTTGACCGCCGCTGCTGGTCCAGCTGGCTTGTGGTGGTTTACATCAGCTTTAAAATATGAAACCCGAACACCCCGCCTGACCCACCCAAGGAGGGGGTGCTCAGAGGAGGGAACCAGCAAGCTCCTGGAAAAGCTAAGTGCCCTGGGGGAGCTATCACAGTTCTGCAGGGCCTGCAAAACAGAGCTCTTCCACCAGGCTTTGGGTTGTGGCTGAGTAACACCTGCTGGGTCCCACCACTGAGCACCTACCAGGATCGAAACAACAGTATAGTGCCATATAAGGAATCACCAAATGTATGCAAGGAACAATCGGACATATAAAAGAAATGCCACATTCAATCCATGCTTGGCTCGGAAGCTTGCATTTGAAGTATTGCACTGAAGCACTGCATTAAACCTACATTTGGCTTATAGGGGACCATCATGATCGTTCAGTGAGAAGGATTATTCTGTATGCTCCACTATTCTTCTCTTTTCATGGAACTTCATTTCATATAATTGGAATTCATGATTTGGATAATATATTGTACCTTTTTTGTGGTGCTGTTATTCTCCTGGGAGTTCCCTCTGTATTGTTCTCAGCCTCTAGGGTGGATCTAGGGATCCCCAGAATCTCTCCTAATTAGGTTTGTGTGCGGCGGAACCCGAATCGGCCATTCCAGGCCCGATTCAGACGCTGCTGTGCACAACCCTACTCCTAATCTGTAGAATACAGAGATGAGTTCCCTTGGAGAACGTGGATCTTCTGGAGGGTGGAATCAATGGCATTACCCCATTCAGGTTCCTGTCATCTCCTGGCTTCATCTCCAAATCTCCAGGAGTTTCCCAACCTGGATATGGCAACGCTACCCTCCATCCTGCACTGCTGGCTGGAGGGACATATGGAAACCCTCAGTGTAGCTCGCAACTAAAAAGGCTGCCACAGGAACTAGGACGAATCCCAAGATACTGGGAGGTCCCAGCCAAGCTGTTTCTGAATGGTAGGTCTGTGACCACCAAGGTGATGCCTCTTGTCCTTCTCTGAAGCACCTGCTAATAATGCACTAGGATTGGCTATATGCTTTGGAAAAAAAATTGTTTTGAGGAAGTAAGTTGATAACAGGAAATGTTATCAATGGGCACGGTGGCGTCGGTAGTGACTGAATTTGGAGACATTCTCTAAGGCAAGGAAGGCGACTGCAAGCCGCTTTGAGCCTCCTTCGGGTAGTGAAAAGCGGCATATAAGAACCAACTCTTCTTCTTCTTCTTCTTCTTCTTCTTCTTCTTCTTCTTCTTCTTCTTCTTCTTCTTCTTCTTCTAATGTTTTGCACACATAAGCATAGGCGCTTCCAGAGCAAATCTTAGGGACTGCTATACAAGAAGTTTTAGATGCTCTAGAACCAGCTTGGTATACTGGTTAGGAGCATAGATTTTTAATCTGGCGAACCAGATTAGATTCCCTATTCTCCCACAAACAGACAGCTGGGGTGACCTTGGGCTCGCCACACCACTGATAAAGCTGTTCTGACTGAGTAGTGATATCAGGGCTCTCTCAGCCTCACCTCCCTCACAGGGTGTCTGTTGTGGGGAGAGGAAAGGGAAGGCAAATGTAAGACACTTTGAGACTCCTTCGGGTAGAGAAAAGTGGCATCTAAGAACCAGCTCTTCTTCTTCAGTAACATCAGGGCTCTCTCAGGCTCACCTCCCTCACAGGGTGTCTGTTGTGGGGAGAGGAAAGGGAAGGTGATTGGAAGCCGCTTTGAGACTCCTTCGGGTAGAGAAAAGTGGTATATAAGAACCAACTCTTCTTCTTCTTCAGTAACATCAGGACTCTCTCAGCCTCACCTCCCTCACAGGGTGTCTGTTGTGGGGAGAGGAAAGGGAAGGTGTTTGGAAGCCGCTTTGAGGCTCCTTCGGGTAGAGAAAAGCGGCATATAAGAACCAACTCTTCTTCTTCTTCAGTAATATCAGAGCTCTCTCAGCCTCACCTCCCTCACAGGGTGTCTGTTGTGGGGAAAGGAAAGGGAAGGTGTTTGGAAGCCGCTTGGAGGCTCCTTCGGGTAGAGAAAAGCGGCATATAAGAACCAACTCTTCTTCTTCTTCAGTGATATCAGGGCTCTCTCAGCCTCACCTCCCTCACAGGGTGTCTGTTGTGGGGAGAGGAAAGGGAAGGTGTTTGGAAGCCACTTGGAGGCTCCTTCGGGTAGAGAAAAGCGGCATATAAGAACCAACTCTTCTTCTTCTTCAGTAATATCAGGGCTCTCTCAGCCCCACCTCCCTCACAGGGTGTCCATCGGCAGGCAGAGGCGGGCAGAGGCGGCAGAGCCATGGCAATGGCCACCTCTACGCCGCCTCAATTTTGTGCCCCAATTGTCGACACCAGCCACCGAGTTGGGGTCACCGAGCAGGTAAGGTTGAGAACCACTGTAGAGAGATTGGATTAAGAATAAATACTGAAGTATCACGTAAGAAAGTTTAAATGCTAAAATCTGTCCTGGGACTAGAGTTTGTGGAGGAAGTATAAATAAAACGAGGAAAAGGAAACTGTAGACTTATGATTTGTTAGCAGGGCTGCTTTATCCATGGAGCAGATGGAACACATGGATGCGCACGTCCAGGGCCCCCCATGCGGTACCTTCCCCTTCATGGATCAGGGCTGTAGCCTCTCTCCTACCCCTCATCCCTCTTTAAAAATGCTCAGAGTGACACCCTTTTCCACTGTGGGGAGCCCTTCTGCCCCCAGTCTGACTGCTCCCACCACAATTGTAATCTTCTAGGGCCCTGTGAATGCTTAAACTGGCTCTGGTGCTACGGGCCCTGCAAATCCTTAAACCACTCTTGCATGCTTAAACACCAATTTTATGGAGGTACTGATAAATATAAGTTTATTTTATTGATAACTGACATTTTTATTCCTATGAGTGGTTGCGTAGGTAGGGCCCCGCTGCACTCTTTGCCCGGAGATAGCCCTGGCCACAAGCAGGGAATGGTGGGGGTAGGGTTCCCAGGTCCAGATTGGGAAGCTGCTGGAGATTCGGGGATAGAGCCTGTGGAGGATAGGGGCCTCAGCATGGTGTAATGCCATAAACCCCAGCTTCCAAAGCATATTTCTTTCTCCCGGGGAGCTGATTTCTGTAGTCTGCAGGTAACTAATTCTGGGTCCCACCTGGAGGCTGGCACTCCTAATTTCTGTCTCAGCGTTGAAAGATATAGGTAATACTTTTCTCCAGCCTCTCTGCTATCACTTCCCTTTTTCTCCCTCTTTATCTTTATTTTCTTTCTGAGAAATGTATTGCAGGGTGGATAATACTTGGAACCGGGAACAAGTATCCATGAGCTTTGCAGTATTGCTGGGTATAGATTAATACCGTATTTGCCGGCATATAAGATTACTTTTTATTCCTAAAAAACATGCCTCCAAGTGGAGGGGTCGTCTTATACGCTGGGTACACTTCAGTTGGGATAGACATAGCTGCCCATAGTGGCCTCCCGATGCTCGCCCAGTGCCCATAGTTTAAGGTGACCAGAATTAAGGGACACCGAGGTGGCGGCGGCGGTGGCACTCCCCCCCACTGGGCTCACCAACTCTGCTGCTGTCTTGTGAACTCCTCCTGGCTCGGAACTTGCTGGGCCCGCCAAACTTGTGCCTGCGTGCACGCCCCACCTCGCTACGGCAGCGACGGGCTCTCCCTCCCACAAAATACTCTGAAGCGAGAGGGGGGAGAGAGAGAGAGCTCCCGATGGGCCGGCCGGGTGAGCCAGTGGCAAAGGAGTGGAAAGGAGGTGGATACTGAGGGGGGGGAGGTGCCAGCCTCTGCTTCCCTCCTGCGGTTTCTGGTTTTTTGAAGCCGCCCCCATTCAGGAAGAGAGCACATGAGGCCAGCCCGGCGCACAGCCCTCCGCTCGCTTGCTCGCTCCCTCTTTGTTTGCAGTTAAATAAGCAGATGAAGCTATTTCAGTTCAATGCATAGAGGTGCCGCCTCTCAGAGCGAGAGATGACCCTTGCCTTTTTTGGGGGAAGGGAGGTAATCACTAATCCGAGCATAGTTTCTTGCTTTCTTTTATTTTTTAATGGCTTTCTCTCTTTCTCCCTCTCTCCTCCCCTCCCCCCTTCTGATGCTCTTTTACATTTTATTTGGTGTGTGGAAGAGGGGGTAGTCTTATACGTCGAGTATATAACAAACTCTATATTTTGAGTGGAAATGTTGGGGAGTGGTCTTATACGCCCAGTTGTCTTATACGCCGGCAAATACGGTACCCGAATAAAAGATGGAGAAGATAAAATATTTTGGAGGTAAAAATATGTTTATTAAATTATCTCCATTCTACAAAACACCATATATAAAGCTGATTTTCCAAAATATGTATAACTCTTTTATGTGCAAATCTGTCAAGTAACTAACTCCAGCTTACAAATTAGCAACTTTGAAAATCTTAAATTACAAGATTCAAAGTTCCACTAACCACAAAACACTCCAACGGTTAATTTCCCCCCCCCCAGCAGTCAATTATAGCTACTGTCCCCCTCCTCCTTTTGCGATCGGCATTTCGCAACCCTCCAGCCACAGCCACCATCTGCACCAAACTTGTACCAGTTTTCGTTCTTTGTCATATACAGACCTACTTTTTAACCGGTGTGTTCTGGTCTCCACTGTCCTGTTGATCGTCCCTGTTTTCATGCCTTTCATTTGTTGAAACCTAAGAAGCATAAGGTGTAACACTACCACCAAGTATATGATCTGTGCGGTGGTAGAAGGAGAAGAAGAGCTGTTTTTTCGGACCCCATTTTTTACTACCTAAAGGGATCTCAAAACGACTTACAATTGCCTACCCTTCCTCTCCCCACAACAGACACCTTGTGAGATAGTTGGGGTCGAGAGAGCTCTGAGAGAATGGTGACTGGCCCAAGGTTACCCAGATGGCTGCGTGTGGAGGTGGGAGGGATCAAACCCACTTTTCCAACTTAAAGGCTGCCACTCTTAACCAGTACACAAAGTTGATTCTTGGGAACATTTGTCTATGATCTGATCTGTGTTACTGTGATCTGATCTGTGTTACTTGTGTTGCGTATTTTGGCTCTGCGTCTACTACAATCCATACAAGGTGTGGGTCTGATGCTTGTTTTAACCACCCCCTTGACCATTTCTCCTGGTGAGAACACTGCCAGAGAGATGCCCCTGTAGCACTCCCAAACGGAACAGAACAACATAACAGATGAGTTTCCCAAATCAATCACACAATTGCAAACTGGGCCGGGCACCCATGACTCAACCTGTGCCACGTATATTTTGACTTTGAGTCTACTTTGGTTTAGAAGAAGAAAAAGAAGAGTTGGTTCTTATATGCCGCTTTCCCCTACCCAAAGGAGGCTCAAAGCGGCTTACAGTCGCCTTCCCATTCCTCTCCCCACAACAGACACCCTGTGGGGTGGGTGAGTCTGAGAGAGCCCTGATATCACTGCCCGGTCAGAACAGTTTTATCAGTGCTGTGGCCAGCCCAAGGTCACCCAGCTGGTTGCATGTGCGGGAGTGCAGAATTGAACTTGGCATGCTAGATTAGAAGTCTTCACTCCTAACCACTACACCAAACTGGCTCTCTTTTACATAAGACATGTATCTGACACTTATATAGACCACACCCATACATGCTAATGCTTACACTGACCACCCTTTATTTGTCTACAAATTAAAGCGTCCTCCGAAGTTTCTTGTAGGAGTTTCATGCAAAGGACTTGAGCTACAAAACAGGCCTTTTGCATCCCGGAAAAAAAACAATCCGCCCCATCACTGAGCATGTTGGGACTTGTTTGGAACCATTCTGATGTGGTAGCAAGCACTACTTCTTTTCTCTCTCTCCGTCTCCCCCTCTTCGGGTCGTAATGAATTTTATGCCCATGTGTTCCTGCTCTTTTGTCTATTTTTAATTCAAATATGTAAAAGCTTTTTAAATACAGACTCCCAGGTGTCAGTTGCTGCCTCGAGTCCCTTTTCTATCCTCTATTGTTCTCTTAATTGTTACTTCAAAACAATTAGCTGGGCATTCATATGCAAATGAATGCAAATGAACAAGGGGATTGGGTGAGAGAGAATACCACCACTCGTTAATTTCCACTTCAAGGTCTGCTAGTAGAAACAAGAAAATTGCTTAACAATGTCTTTTTTTTCCCCTGGACTCTAAAGGGTGTTCTCATGCAGAATCTCGCCTTCCTGCTGGCTTGGCAATTGTTGAACAGTTTGCCGAATTTTCGGTCAGAGCAGCTTCTCTCCTTTTGTTACAGAGGCTGTCCTGAGGTTGTCCATGTTTATTGACCCTTTCTTCGTTTGGCTCAATAACTACAAAATTTGTGGGCTGCCCTGGCAAGGGCTAATAAAATAATAAGCACAATAGTCATCAAGGAAACACGCAGCATACGGAAAAGCTCTCGCCTTCTCCCCGGCAAATCCAAACTTCCATAATTTATGACAAGATCATCTTATCTCTTTGCCTCCCCCCCCCCCTTCCCGTGCCACAGAAGAAAAAGACGTGATGAGTGATGAGCTGAATTTCTGTGAATAAAATTTGAGGGAGATTTTCTCCGTTGCTGAGATAAATTTTTCCAAGGGCTTGCAGCGCATTCTGCCAGAGCTGCGTTACTATTTTAGGCTATGCCCAGCGTAACGTCTCATGAAAAGGGGGGTAGATGATCATAACATTCAAAAGGTATTTTGAAAGGAAACGATGTTGCTTTAAGAATGTCTCACTGGGTGAAGTCGTAGGTGGTACAAAGGGAGACGCGTTCTTGGCCATCAGAATCCTGACCACTGGCCCCATCAAACATGGCCTCAAATGCTAAAGGTGTGTTGTAAATTGGTATTTGTAAAAGGCTCATGCCATGACAGAAACTTGCTATCTGATGTGAATGATTAGCTTGGGGTCTGGTTTGTTCTGACTATAGACCAGGGGTAGTCAAACTGCGGCCCTCCAGATGTCCATGGACTACAATTCCCAGGAGCCCCCTGCCAGCCTTTGCTGGCAGGGGCTCCTGGGAATTGTAGTCCATGGACATCTGGAGGGCCGCAGTTTGACTACCCCTGCTATAGATTGTTGTTCCATTGGGCTACCCCAGGCTTTCTCTACCTGGATTTTGTGAAACCCTGTTTTTTTTTCTTTTTACAGCCCTGGAAGGGTTTCCTGAATGGGTGGGAGTTAAAATAATGTAGAATATATTTTAAAAATTCTGTTAAACATTTATTAATTGATATGACTGTATATGGTCATGTTGACCCACCCACCCCTCTGCCAAAATGGCCAGGGATGGGCCTGTAAGGGGTGGAACGGGGCCCCAGGTGGGTGTTTACATAGCTATGCTCTCCAGCCATATTCTGCATGATCGTGCCACTTCTGGGTTTTCGTGAAACCTGAAGAATGTTTCAGAGGTTTCTCAATGGTAAAAAAGTTGAGAAAGGCTGGGTTTGCTATAGCTCAGCTGAGCAACCAGTAGTTTCCAACTTTTTTGATATGGTGTCCCACAAGTCAAAAGTTACTTTGTATGGGGACCCATCAAGGATTCCCCCAAGATTTTTTCTTTTTGTCCCTAGGCAAAATATGGCATGGGACCCATCTATTCCAGCATTCCATTTTCTACAGTGCCTAACTATATTTTTTGAGAAACCAACAGACATCACACGCTGCCCCCCACTATGAACCCATGCAAGTGGGAGTTCATCTCTAAGGAAGACAACCCACTTTTGGGTCCCAACGCACACATTGGGAAACACTGGTCTAAAACCAGATCTTGGAATAATTCATTTGCTCTTGTGAGGTAAGAAGAAGAGTTGGGTTTTATACCCTGCTTTTCACTGCCCAAGGAGTCTCAAAACAGCTCACAATTGCCTTCTCTTCCTCTCCCCACAACAAATATCCTGTGAGTTTGGTGGGCTGAGAGAGTTTCTGACAGAATTGCTCTGTGAGAACAGCTCTATCAGGGCTGTGACAAGCCCATGGTCAGCCAGCTAGCTGCATGGGGAGGATCAAACCTATCTTGACAGATTAGAAGCCACCACACTTAACCACTGCACCATGTTGGATAGGAGTCAGATCATAGCTCAAGGGGGCCCCTTTGGGAAGGGACAAGTCTCTATCTCCTCAGTAGTTATGGAGCTGTGACAAGCTCCATAAAAGCAATGAAAGAGCTTTACTTTTCCAAATGGCAATGTAGCTTTCTCACAGAGCAGGCACAGAATAGTAATGTTAAATTGGACACCCCTACAGCATGGGTATTTGTTTACAATAATGTATGTGAAACGCACAGTCCTTTTATCTTCTTGCCATTTTTTATCTTCACAACCCTGCCATGAGGTAACAGCACCTGAAGTTAATATTGCCCTGAGGACATCCAGTCAGCTACAGGATTACTTGCTCCCAATGTTTATCTTTCATGTACATTTAGGCACGTCTGAAAAAGTCCTACTGTGACCAAGGAAAGCTAAAGGAATTCCAACAAGATTTGTGAAAGTTGGGGAAGAAAAAAAACAGGGTGAAACAGATTCCATGCCTCTGTCAATCAATTTTGCCTAAAAGGAAAATCTGCTCAGGTGAAGTATCAACTGGAGTTCTAAAGAGAATTAAAAGAATTTCAACAATCTCCCAATCTATCATTCAAAATCCCTTGAAGAAGAAGAAGAAGAAGAAGAGTTGGTTCTTATATGCCGCTTATCTGTACCCGAAGGAGTCTCAAAGCGGCTTCCAGTCGCCTTCCATTTCCTCTTCCCACAAAAGACACCCTGTGAAGTGGATGAGGCTGAGAGAGCCCCGATATACTGTGTCAATGCATGCATGACATCACTTCTGGTGCCAAATGAGAAGTGATGTCATCAGAGCAACAATTAACAATTCATCCAAAACTAGAAGAAGAAGAAGAAGAAGAAGAAGAAGAAGAAGAAGAAGAAGAAGAAGAAGAAGAAGAAGAAGAAGAAGAAGAAGAAGAGGAAGAGGAAGAGGAAGAGGAAGAAGAAGAAGAAGAAGAAGAGTTGGTTCTCATATGCTGCTTTTCTCTACCAGAAGGAGTCACAAAGTGGCTTACAGTCGCCTTCCCTTTCCTCTCCCCACAACAGACACCCTGTGAAGTGGGTGAGGCTGAGAGAGCCCTGATATTCCTGCTTGGTCAGAACAGTTTTATCAGTGCCGTGGCGAGCCCAAGGTCACCCAGCTGGCTGCATCAAAGAAGACTCCATTAAAGATGGAAGAAGATTCCATTAAAGGCTCCATTAATGGATTTCCATGACTTGCTTCCCACAGTTCCATCTCTCTTTTCCAGTGACCTAAGAGAGCTCATTCTAATTGAATAAAATCATTTTCTTTCAATTTTTTTTTAAATGAAGACTAACATGGATCTCTTCATGAAATTAGAGTCATGAAATGTTTTAAGCAAAGATGAATGTTTGGAGACAAATAGAATAGGCAAGCTTCAAACCAGCATGGAATGAAAAGGCAACAGAATGGTAAACAGTAAGGTCCTGATTTAAAAAAAAAATTCCTGTGATGTCATTCAAAAAGAGTTTTCTTGGGGAAGGAAACAGGTTTTGTCTATCTCTTGCATTAGCACCTGGACGTACAGTTCTGTGCATTACTATGCAGTACCCCATGAGTCCTCTGGAACCACATCCAGAATCACAGAATCAGTTGGAAGGGACCTCCATGGTCAACTAGTTCAACCTCCTGCAGAATGCAGGAAATTCACAACTCCCCACCCACTCACAGTGACCCCAATTCCATGCCCAGATGATGACCCCCCAAACCAGAACCCCTGGTCATTCTACAACATTCCAGAGGTCTCCTTGGAGTTCTAAGATGGAGTTCTTTGGCTTTGTGTAGTATTCTAGACTCCTCCCTAGAATTACCAGCATAATCTGGCATGGCAGGTTTGTCCTTGAACAACCATTCCAGGAGGTGGCTGAAAGGTAATATATAAATAAATGCCAGAAGAACATCTTTAATTGTGCTAGCTCTATTTTTACTTTCCTTAAAACCTGGGGAAACAAATGGGGGGATTTGTCTTCATTACAACACAAGCACCTGTGAAAGGTTGGGAGGTATCAGCGGAGTGAATGTATCATGCGGGCCATCGGTGTCCTCACCGTAGCTCACCAACCAATACATTTTATCTTCATATCAGGCTGAGACAAGGCAGATTCCTAGGATTTAAAAAGGGAAATAAAATACATCCATCTTTTCATGATTACAAATGGGTGTTCATGGGCAATCTTTGAGCCATGATAAGTACTGACAAGCTGACTCAATGGGGGAATATGTCTATGGGAACAGGCTGGAAGGCTCCATTTCTTTACTTGGTTGAGAGCCAAGGAGGAGGGAACACATCTCAAAGGCATTCATACTGCAGTGCTTATCCTGATTCACATCCATGCCACCTGGTGAGAAATGTGGTTTGCTTATCCCACAGATTCTGCTCACGCGCACATGCGCACATGAAGTTCACCGAAAGAAGTCATTGGTCTATTAAGGTCAGTGTTGTCTTCTTTGTTTGGTAATGAGTTTCTAGTGTCTCAGGTCATAAAGAAGAGCTTTCACTCTTGACAGATGCTAAGCCTTGGCCACAGCAGTACTAGAGGGCCAATATCAACCCCTCCCCCCCGGAGACTGTGTCCCTGCTCCAGAAATCAGGTTGAAACAAGGGGACATTTTTTTTACTCTGCTGTCCCATTAATAATATAATTTGTGATAAAACAATACAAATTATATCAGAGAGGTACTCAGGTCTGACAGCGAAAGAAAAAGACACTGTTAAGTGATGAGAACCCCTCCCCTCCCCCCACCACCCTATGTACCACTAAATTCTGTGCTGCCACCATTAAGATGTGCACAGGGAACTAAATTTTTGTGAATTTTTTTTATAATAGTCATAAGCTTGCAGATTTTATATAAATTACTGTGTAATTATGATTACGAGTTTTAAAAGCATTCAGCATTTTACTTTGCATTTATTATTTCGGTGAATAAAGTGTTTATTTGATAAGAGGGGGGGTCTCGGGTCAAGGTCTTTTACATCACCTAATATTTTAATGTTAAATAGAGACAGTAAAGATTGAAACTGGGACCATCTACATGCAAATCAGATGCTCTGCCACTGAGTCATAGTCCACAATTTGTGGTTACTCAAAAGAGCTCTATGCCACGCACACCTCCCTCAAAGGTAAGCCTTTCTTCCCAGTTCTTTTTCCCTTTACTGACTGAGTGACGTGTTTTCTTCTTTGCTGAAGGACTCTGGCTGTCCCACCCTGTCACATTATATTATTTTGGCTGTTGGTTCAAGTCTAAGAACCCAAGGGAAGAATAAGGAGTCCCGTTTAACTTAAACAAATGTAATGGTATTCAAGACATTATGCAATTCAAAAATAACAAAATGTTTTATTTAACATAGAGGAGAAAGGTCAGGTGAAATCATGGATTGAAAATTTCTGAGGTAATTCAATATAGATAACTCTGAGAGGGAAATCAGAACATATTTCAGGCTAATGAGAGTTTCTTAAGCTGTTCACGGTGATTTAAATCTTTATCAAGAGGCTTTTGTTCCAGTATTTTCCCCAAATACTTTAGTACCCCCCCTTTTTTTTTTGAGTATTCACTAACTCTTTTGGTTTCCTGAAGGCTGGTACAGCCTTTCTAGTAATCCATCTTCCTCTCTTCAAACACCAGTACTTGTCTTGTGTTTTTAACTGACTCTATGGTCTTCAAAGGTTGTTTCTAACCACACCAGACAATGGAGCCCTACACTCTTCAATATTATCTTCCTGACTCTTTGAAGATTTTATTTATGTGCAGGGAGGCCTCAAAACCCACTCCCAGTTTCCTGGCTGAGTATGCAGTTGTAAGCTGCATCCTGCATCCTGTCCAATATGTGTAAACGTGCTTCCTGTTCTGGTCCCTTTCTCTCTAGCCAGAGGACCTTCATCTTTTTAGGGTTCAGTTTGATATTGCTTGCTTGAAGCCATTCCATCATTGCCTCCAGACACTTGGGCAACATGGTCAGAGGGGCATCATCCACCAGGAAAGAGAGCAAGATGTCATTCACATACTGATGACCCCAAAATATAAAGCTCTGGACTAGCTGGGTGAGAAGGCACATAAAGATGTTAAATAAAGTCAGAGAGAGAACTGCCCCCTGCAGAACCCCACAAGGCAGTTGACAGTAATGTTATTGTGCCTCCCCAATCGCAGCCCTCTGACCCAGATTGCAGAGAAAGGAGGTAACCCACTGTTGGCAAGGTGGCAAGAAACTCATGGTCTACTACATCAAATGCTTCTGTGAGGTCAAGTAACACCAGCAGTGCTGGCCTGCCTTGGTCCAGCTATTGTTTGAGATCATCCATCAGAGCAATCAGAGGCATCTTGACCCCATTGCCAGGTGGAAGTCTGACTGGAATGGATGCAAAACTGATGCTTCATCCAAGAATGCCAGCAGTTGGTCTGCAGCAGCCCTTTCAATTACTTTCCCCAGAAATGCAAGATGTGAGGCTGGCTGGTAACCGGCCAGGTCCTGAGTGTCCAGCAATGATTTCTTCAGTAAGGAATGAACCACTGCCTCCTTCAGACCATCAAGGAAGGTCCCTATAGAAAGGAACAGGTTGATGATCTCCCAGAGTGGTCCTCCTAACTTCTTTCTACCAGTTTTCACTAGCTATGAGGGGCAGGGGTCCAGAGGACAAGTGGTCGGCCTAATTGAAGCTAGCAACCTGTCAATATTGGCTTGTGCAGGAGATCAGAAACTAAGCACTCTTTCAAAGGCCAACGGGAGTCCAGTTCAGAGCCTGTATTAAGCATTGGGGGAAGGTTGTGGCAAAGTGACAAGACTTTATCCACAAAATAGCTCGCAAAAGCCTCACAGCTAATGTCCAATTGACTATCGTTTGTACGCCCTTCCTGGAGAGCAGTCAGGGATCAAATTACCTTACATAATTGTACCAGGCATGAGCTAGTGGATGGTGGCATAAATGATGGTGGCATAAAACTCACACTTGGCCTCTTACACTGTCATCCCATAGGTTCTCATAAGTGTTCTATAAGATGTTCTTGCCACTTTGTCACAAGTCTTCCTCCAACTTTGCTTTAGTTGTCTCTGCTCCCATTTCTTTGCACGCAGCTCCTCTGTGTACCGGGGCTGGCCTAGAACAGGCGGGGAGAGGATGTCGTGGGGAGGAAATCTCATCAATGGCAGCCAGCAGCCATCAGGCAGTCATACCAGTTGCTGACAGTCTTGTCTAACGAGTTGCTGAAGGGCTTCAATGTTGTGCAGAGCATTCAGGAATCCTACAGGATCCATAAGTCTTCACAGGTGGGCAAAGATTTCGGGATAGGGGGAGGAATGCATCGTTGGCCCTTCAATATACAGTGGTCCAACCATGACAATGCATATATGCTATCCGATCCACCTCTATCCCTGCACCTAAGATCAAATCCAGGGTGTGGTCTACTTGATGGGTGGGATTGGCAACAAATTACGAGAGCCCCAGTGTGGCCATGGATGCCACCAGATCCGGGCCCAATCCAGAGGACAGCATTTCCACATGGGCATTCAAGTCCCTCAAAATAATAAGTTTGGGGGACTTCAGAGTCCCCTTGGGTGCTGCCTCTAGCAGGCTTGATATGTCATCTGCTGGTGAATTCGGCGGGCGCTACACCAGCCAGATGGCTAAGCTCATGACCAGGTCCCACCTCAGGACAACACATTCAATTCCTGGGATCAGTGGTGCTGGGAGTGCCCTCAAGGAGGAATCCTCCCCAACCAGGAATGCCAACCTAGGCTTTGGCTGGTCTCCATTGAAGAAAATTCCTCCCTGAGGTGGCAGTGAAAGAGAATGACCCTCTGTATTGTTCAAAACCTGGTTCAACACATTGATAATGAACAAGAAGATATTCCTGGTTGATTTTAAACATCTTGATGGTGCATAATAGGTGGTGGTGGGGAAACCAATATACAATGCCCTTCTGGCTTCCTCAGCTTGTTTTCTTAGCACCTCAAGTGCCTGTGCATCGAGCTCCCATTTCAGAACCTGGAACCTGCCTTTATTCTGGTGACCCTTCATAACTTTTAGCTTTGTGCCTATGCTGTTTTACATTACATTGGATAATATAAAGTGTGAATGTGACCAACAGATGTTTGCAAACACAAACGTCACTTGGGCACATTTGCCAAGGGACTGGTTGTAGCTCTCCATTGAAAGCATCGGCTACCGCTTAGCGTGTGGAATGCGCTTGGCACCGCATGAATCCCACACGATAATTTGCTGGCACGGCAAATCTGAGGATCAATAGAGCAAGAGCTTAAATAACACTTACTCAATATAAAAAAGAGGATATTAAGGTCCTGGAACTGCTTTTTGGCATGGGATTATGGTATTAGTGTCTTAAAACGATGATATTCCACTGCACATTTGCCTTCTGGAATATTGACTTTTGCCTTCCAAGCTGTTTCCTGTACCTCTATGAGCAGTATTGTTTTCTTCATGCCTGGGTTGGGGGGAGGTATATCTCCTAATGTAGGTGCACTTTTTGCTAGCTGGAGTTGTCAGCACAAGGCTGATGACTGGTGGGAGGTTCGCCAAAGCAGCTGGACCCTTGCGAACACTGGAGCATCACGGCTGGGGGCATGCTGATGTCATGTCCTGTGGAACCAGACTTGAGTCAGCACATCTTTGGAGACACTACAGCATTGGGACACATCTTTGCCTGTGCTAGAGACTCCCTGGTGATGTGATGCCACTTCTGGTCATGCAGGAAGGGATGTCAGCATAATGAGACACAGTCCTTTGCCTCTCAATTTATCCTTCATGGTTTCTAACCATGGTGTAGCGGTTAGGTTAGGAGTGTGGACTTCTAATCCGGCAAGCCAGGTTCGAATCTGTGCTCTCCCACATGCAGCCAACTGGATGACCTGGGGCTTGCAATGGCACTGGTAAAGCTGTTCTGAGTAGTGATATCAGGGCTCTCTCAGGCTCACTTCCCTCACAGGGTAACTGTTGTAGGGAGAAAAAAGGGAAGGCGAATGTAAGCTGCTTTGAGACTCCTTCTGGTAGAGAAAAGCGGCATATAAGAATCAACTCTTCTTCTTCTTCTTCTTCTTCTTCTTCTTCTTCTTCTTCTTCTTCTTCTTCTTCTTCTTCTTCTTCTTCTTCTTCTTCAGTAATATCAGGGCTCTCTCAGCCTCACCTCCCTCACAGGGTACCTGTTGTGAGGAGAGGAAAGGGAAGGTGATTATATGCCGCTTTGAGACTCCTTTGGGTAGAGAAAAGTGGCATATAAGAACCAACTCTTCTTCTTCAATGGACAGAGGTGGGAAGGACCCTGTGAGGGGAAAGGATAGCTGATAAGCCTGCCACTAGCAATGTCTGGTATTCTTCTGAGGTGGGTTTGATTCTGCAGTCCTGCAATTCTAGAGAGCCAGCGTGGTACAGTGCTTAAAAGTAGCAGCCGCTAATCTGGCTTTGATCCCCCCCTCCTGTGTATACAGATAATGGTCTGTGGACTTTATGAGCCTTTCCAGCCTTTCTGTGACATCCTTGATGTGTGCACCAGGTAGACAGTATATCTCAAGACAAGAAGTCTGGTTGACATACTTTGGCTTCCAACCCTCTCGGTAGGGAGTCCCCAATTATCAGCACCTGTCTCTTTCTACAGTGTGGAGAAGAAGAGCTAGTCCTGTCGTATCCACAGGAGCCTGTGAAATTTCTTTTGAGCTTTGGGGGGATTGGGGAAATAGTCCTTGCTCCTGTGGTCCTGTATCAATATCTACAGGCAGATCCTGCAATCTATTACTGAGATTCAACGGGACAGAACATCGCCTTATTTTTCTACGCCTATTTGTAACTTTATTCCATGTGTTGTCCTCCTGTTTTGTATTCAGTATTCAGTTTATTGATTGGCCATAGGCCATTTCAGATCCGCTTGTTTTGTGTGCTCCTCTGGTTGCTGAGATGCCTTTCCCTTCTCCCCCAAAAGTGCTTCATGAGTTCTGTCCCAGAACTCTTCACCCTCCTTTATAGAATTCACTGTGGACAGGCATTACCAATGTACACTTGCTGCAGTTACCCTGAGGTTAAGAAGACAAAAATACCACAGACAATGCATGCCAATGCATGGGCTCCATCACTAGCCATGTGGCTTTGGTCCATTGCAGAAGTAATTTGTATCTTCCTGCACTCCCCTGAATACTTACACAAATTCTGGCTTGACCCCCATGTGAAGAGACACAGACTAGGAGCCCTTTTGCTCTTGCCAAGGGCTTGCACCCCTGGTGAGCAGGAGTCTTTTGTAGTGCAAAGGACCACCCAGCAGAGGGCTGAATCAGAGCTGATTTCTCTATGGCAATCATAAATAGCCAATAAAACATGGGTGCAATCTAAGTCCCTATGGTTTCATCAGCTCACGTGGTCTCCAGATACTACGAAAGCCAATCATGGCTGCCCAAGAACTCTGATGAGTCACACTTGGCTATAACCAGTAGACCAAGGCAGCCAGTCACACCTATGAATGCTCCCGCCCATCAATGATGGACACATACTGCCAGCCAAAGGCAGTAAAGGATCTGAACAAAGACTTTGCCCTTCTCTCTTCTAGTTCCTGTGGCTCGCAGCCCAGATGAAAGCAGTTTGGGACTGCTAGCGCTGCCAAAGGTGATGGATGTCAGCCTCCAAAGCTCACCGATGAGCTCCAACATACTCTGCACTTGGAATCTTTATCTGGCACAGCTTTTAGTTATTCTTTTTTCAGCTCGTTCCATCAATTACCCTTGACCTGGACGATCAACGGCACATGAACGTTCACCTACAGGTCCCCAGGTCCAAGTGACTTACTCTAGCTGGATGGCCCAAGCTGTCAAAAGCAAGTTGAGAGTGCATTATCTGATGTGGGCAGAATGGGCCTAACAGACAAGTTGTCACATTTTGAATTACTGTGTTCAGTTTTGGGCACCCCAGTTGAAGAGGGATGTAGAAAAACTGGAGCATGTCCAGAGGAGGGCAACAGAGATGGTGAGGGGTTTGGAGACCAAGATGTATGAAGAAAAGTTGGGGGAGCTTCGTCTGTTTAGCCTGGAGAGGAGACGACTGAGAGGGGACCTGATAACCATCTTCAAGTATTTAAAAGGGAGCAGAGTGGTTCTCTCTTGCCCCAGAGGGACTGACCAGAACCAATGGGATGAAATTAATTCAAAAGAAATTCTGTCTAAACATCCAGAAGAAGTTCCTTACAGAGCGGTTTCTCAGTGGAACAGGCTTCCTCGGGAAGTGGTAGGTTCTCCATCTTTAGAATTTTTTAAACAGAGGCTAGATAGCCATCAGAGAGGCTGATTCTGTGAAGACTCAAGGGGGTGGCAGGTTACAGGGGATGAGCCATAGGGCTGTGAGTGTCCTGCATAGTGCAGGGTGTTGGACTAGATGACCCATGAGGTACCTTCCAACTCTATTATTCTATGATTCTATGATTCTCTATGGATCAACTCCAGGTTCCAGACAGTCTTCAAGGAATGTCCCGAAAGGAGTATGCTGCAGTAGTCCATTATACATTAATGACAGTGGCTAAATCCCCTTTCCCCAGCAAAGAGCACAGGTGGCAAATCACCCGAGGCTGGTAAAAGGTAACTCTATCCATAGCTTCTGCCCAAATACCCGAGCAACTATCTTCCTCTATTGGCTTCTCTTGCTGTACTAGTCATTTGGATTAGCCACATAATGACTGTTCCCATCCTAGGTGCAGATGGAAAAGAGAAAGAGAGAAAAAGTTGGAAGATCTTTTGCATTCCTGGAATGATTTTGATAACAACCAAAATAATTCAGAACTAATTATATTTGTTATCAGTCAACATAATTTCCTGTCGTTTGATGCCCAGCATCATTTCCCACTTCTTGTCGACAGTCTGAGCAAACGTTCTCTCTTGTCATTATTTTAGCAAGAAGCAAAATAATGTTGATAGAACTAATAATGTAAACAGAAGGAGATCACTTCCAATGCCCAAAGTTGTGCTGTTTTTCATTCTACGGTGGTGCCAATGTATTGACTGATGAACATTTCCAGCTAGCGTTTTGTCCATGCCGTTGGCCTGCAGGAAATGTAATTCAGCTTCTAGTGGACGTACACCAAAGAGGCTCAGTTTTCAGTTTCACTGAGATGATAAACCTCTCAATTCTATCACAGTGGTTAAGGCTCAAACAAATAGGGTGACCAACTCTAGGCTGGGAAAAGCTGGAGATTTGGAGGTGGAGTGTAGGGAGGGAAGAGTCTGGGGAGGGAAAGGAAGACAGCATGGATGTGATGCCATAGATGACATCTTTAGATGCTCCTATTTTCTCTGTAGTCTGGAGATCAGTTGTAATTCTGGGAGAACGCCTGCCCCACCTGGACGTTGATGACCATCCAGTCTTCCATATAACTCCCCCTACAGAAGACAATGTCCCTGAGAATTGCTTCAGTGACAACTAGGCCTCAGAGAAGAAAACAAAGCAGTCCCATAACATAATGCTAGAGAGCTGCTACCTCAAATCTGATTGTTCATTTAACTGGCAGATAAAGGTCAGTCTGTCTTCCCTTCCTGACCATTAACTGTTTCAGCTTTCCTTCACCTCACAATCTACCAAATAATCTCTCCTATTCAGGTTGTCAGGAGCACAAGGAGACAGTGGCAGCTGGGATGTTGTTTCCGGTTTCAAAACAGGAAGTGATATCACAATAATCCAGGTGTTCCAAGATATCTCTCGCTCTCTTTATTTTACCAAAGAGGCCTGAAGATTTATATATTAAATATGCTTACTGCCGCAGTCAGTTTACCACCAGTATTGATAGAACATGGTAAAATAATAAAACAGCCCATTTCATCTCAGACTAATCCCTATATAAAATCTCCCACCCAGCTCCACAGGCCCCATCCCAATCCCCAATCTCAGGGCAGGCATTTGAATAGTTAGATGGACAGAAGGTTAGAATCATAGAATCATAGAATCATAGAATCATAGAGTTGGAAGGGGCCATACAGGCCATCTAGTCCAACCCCCTGCTCAACGCAGGATTAGCTCTAAGCATCCTAAAGCAAGGGACCCCATAGTTATTCCCTATACTGGCTTCAACCAAGTATCTGGTGGAAGGTCCTGTGGATCTGCAATAGGTCCATCAGGGCCCTCAGCTCTTCCAGGACTCATCCTACCAGGTAGGGGCCATGACTGAAAAGGACCTAGAGCCTCATGGTGTCACTTTCTGTTCCAAAACAGTTCCAAAAAAGTTACATTGTGGTGTTGATCAGTTCTCCTCCCCACCCAATTTCCCCCTTGCCACTCCATTGATCAAGGGCAGGGATGGACAAATCACCCCTATAGAAACAGGGTAAGTGGCAATGTTTTTCACCTGGATCTTGTTCTTCCTCCTTTCTTAAAATTCCAGTAAAAACTGTGACATCATATCAAACTAGTCACAAAAGGAATTAAACTATTTATGTATGTTCTGTTATCATCTATAGAAGGTAGAAAGAAAGAAAGAAAGAAAGAAAGAAAGAAAGAAATGCATTCATTAAGGAAAACAGTTTGAAAATGGCGATTCAATAGGGATGCCAGTTCCCAGGTAGGACCTGGGAATTCCTCAGTTTTGCAGCTCATCTCCAGATTAAAGAGATCAGTTCCCCTGGAGAAAATGGCTCCCTTGGAGGCTGGACTCCATAGCATTATACTATACTGAGGTCCCTCCCTGCCCCGATTCCCACCTACTCCCAACTCCACCCCCAAGTCTCCAGGGATTTCCCAACCAGAGTTGGCAATCCTAGTTTCAAAGATGGCCACTACTTTCATGTAGCACAGCTGAATCTTGACAAAAATTCTTTAATGCTCATTCACAAAATATATTTACTACTAGCTTGTGTACAATAATAAAGATTGATTGATGATGGCTATTACTACTCATGATACCTGGTAGCTGTGGGAAATGTAACTGGATTCCTTTGCATGAAGCCTTCTTTTGTTTTTCCCTTCAATGTCAGCGCCCAGGATTGCCAAATCCAGTTTGGGAAACTCTTGGGGTCTGAGTGAAAGAGGGACTTCACTGGGGTACAAAGCCTCCATTTCCTCTAGAGGAACTAATCCCTGAAGTTTTGAAATAAGGTGTTATTCTATGGGGATCCCCAGGTCCCACCTGGAGGCTGGTATCCCTGGGAGGCGACAATGGACGGTTGACATTCTTCATTGGCATTCATAGTTAACTGAGCTTAGTGGCCCCTATAATGTTGGTTCGCAGTGTCACAGGGCCATTCTGAATGTGGAAAATGTTCTCCTGATATCTAGCCGGTATTGTTCCATTCAGCTCAGCTTTGTCCCGAAATGCTACAGTTCTTAAGGTGCCCCAAAGCTGTCTGGGTTGGAACTGACCAGATTCTCTGCTCAACCTCAGTTACCCTAGCAAGATCCCCTGCCCTCTAGCTCAGGGGTGGTCAAACTGCGGTCCTCCAGATGTCCATGGACTACAATTCCCAGTGTTCGCTGGCAGGGGCCAAGGGTATTGGTCCATGGACATCTGGAGGGTGTTGTAGTTTGTAGTAGTCTAGTAGTTTGACCACCCCTGCTCTAGCTTCACCCTCAAATCTCCACATATTTCTACCTATTAGGCAACCCTATTTTGTTCATGTGGCTTCCACAAACCCTTGTGGAGCTATTTTGGGAGTCAAAAGGGAGGCCCCTTCCCTCTTTTATCATCAGAAAAAAAGCTTGGGGTGGTTGGCTAACCCTCTGTGATGTTTTTTATTGCAATGAGTGAAAAAAACTACCCATCTGAAAATACTTGAAGGCCTCACTTTAAAAAGCTGTGGACAAAATTATAAGGGTGCATAAAAGAGCAGCGAGGATGATTTGGGGCCTGAGGACCAAGCCCTACGAGGAAGGGCTGAGAGACTTGAGAATGTTCAGCCTGGAGAAGAGGAGGTGGAGAGGGGACAGGATAGCTCTCTTGAACGATTTGAAAGGCGGTCACTTGGAGGAGGGCAGGGAGTGGTTCCTGCTAGCAGAAGAGGATAGGACTCGCAGTATTCGCTTTAAAACTGTGTTTAGAACAATACTGGCTAGATATCAGGAGAACATTTTCCACATTCAGAGAAGTTAAGCAGTGGAATGGGCTGCCTAAGGAGGTGGTGAGCTCCTCCTCACTGGTGGTCTTCAAGCAGCAGCCAGACAGATACTTTTCATGGAAGCATTAGGCTGTTCCTGCATTAAACAGGGGGATGGACTAGATAGCCTGTTGGAATGATATTCTATAAAGCAATTCTCAGGCAAAAGAAGAGCTTCGTTGGAAACCCAGCTATTTCTCTTCTCTCAGATATGATACCATCATCACGACAGATCCCCTGGAGGGGCAGTGACGCTCGAGCTGGGCTTTGATCCATATCTGATAATGGGGTAACCAGATTGCGGGCTACATCCCATGCTATTCTCCTTCGTTATATTGGCTCGCTTCTATTTGCTTTAGCCAACGGCCATAACAAATTACCAAACACAACTGTCATTCTAAACATTGGGCAAAAGTCGGAATCAAAGCCAGGTTTTTTTTTTAAAGACAGTGCTACAATAATAAAACATCAATAATCCAGTTTGCCGAGGACAAAGTAAGCGTCCAAATTAGTTCAGTAGCAGTTTGCTGCTGCCAAGCTGAAGTTGGCTCTATTCTGCATTATCTCCTTACTCGATTCACTATTGTTCCAGTTCCAATGGTCCAGCCATGAACCGTAACGACAATTAAAAACAATACAAGAGGATTGTACACTATCAAATAGTCCAGCCCCAGTTTTGGAATTGGGGGTACCTTGCAACTGGTGTCTGTTTTACCTCAAATGGAAATTATGTTTATCCTGTTATTTAAAGCCAGACATTAGATGCAAATTTACTGATCCAGACGTCAATCAGTACAGTGACGTGTTTGGCTGCCGCCACAGAAAATGCAGAAGTCTGTGGGATGAGGTTCTTGGAATCATGAGAAGACAAATTGGTTATAGTTATAAATAAATATAAATATAAATAATAAATTGGGTTGCATAGCCTGCTTTTCACTACCCACTGGAGTCTCAAAACGGTTTACAATCCCCTTCCCTTCCTGTGAGGTAGGAGGGGCTAAAAGAGTTCTGACAAAACTGTTACGTGAGACTGTCTCTAACAAGACTGTTGCAAGCCCAGCTGGCTGCATGTGGGGGAGTGGGGAATCACACCTGCCTCACCATATTAGTGGCCACCACTGTTAAGCATTAAACCAAGCTTAGCAAACAAGGATTCAATTCAATTTTTTTTTTTTTGCATATTAGAGGATTTTAGAGGGAGTCATGTATGCTGTCCAAAACATTGAATAAACTTGGAGCAAAGCCCGTTTTATCCAAGGTTGAAAGAAGTTCTTTCAGTTCCCATGTATCTCCAGCCATTTACATGTTCACTATTTACAGTTTCGGGCTGTAAGTATTTATTTAGATCTTCATGCACTTTCCAGACTCACAGGACTGATGCTGGTCTGCCTGTCTGCGCCCCAGAATACAAACAGTTGCTGGTAAGGGCTGGCCATAACCCATAGGCCAGGAGGGACACTCCTGCACCACTCCCTCCCAACTGCAGGCAAAAATGGCTCCTTTGAAGGCTGGATTCTGAGGCATTGTATGATTTTGAAGTCCCACCTCCATACCAGGAATATTTCCAACCCAGGGGTAGCCAACCTACAGGTGTGGCCTGGAGAGCTCCTGGAATTACAGCTCACATGCAGAGTATAAAGATCAGCTCCCCAGGCAGAAAGGACTACTTTGGAGAGGGTTGTGGTAGAGAAGATACATTTAAGGCTTCCCACACAGGTTGTTGTTGAATTGAAAGACTTGAGGCCTACGGCACAGGGTTGTTGTGCAGATGAAAAAGGAGACAAAAGAGCCAGTTTCCTCTGCAGAATAATGCTGTGGATTGGCCTCAAATCTGCAGAGAGTTGCAAAGAAGAAAGACACATGGATTGGCTGTGTCTAACCCCCGGCCAGAGCAGTATTTTAAGTGAGAAGGGGCTTTTCTGTGGCCTCCCTGTCAGGCAACTGTTTGGCAGAAGGGGAAAGTCCCCCCCCCTCAAAAGGAAGGCCCTCAGGCTCCCCTGCGTTGCTCTTGGAAAGGCCTCCTCCCCTCAGTCAGGGCCTGTCAGAGGCTCCTTCGCAGCAGGCCTGAAGGGAGGGGGAGCACTCTGCAGCCTCCTGCCAGCTCTCTCAGGGTTCTGAGGCAATTTACAGTTGGACACGGCAATTAAGACAGTCTTGGAGCGAAAAGGGCTGGCACAGCCTGTCCAAGCCTCTGTTCTCATTCCCCTCGGCAGCCCTACTGACCTCCTCTCCCTTTGGTGGTCAGGAGCAAACTGGCAGCCATTTCTCCAGATTGCCCCTGGCTGGATGGAATTTTGGTCTGTCCTGGTAAGGGGCCAATCGGAAGGCGCTTTGCGCCTTCCGATTGGCCCCTCCGTTTATCAGTCCAGGGCCATGGGACCAATTGTTGCCCCTCCCCATCACGGACTGAGCCCACCCCAACACCCCTTACTGTTTTATTAAGAGGGAAAAGATAATGGAATATCCTCAGGAATGCTCTCTGCACAAATGCAGTTACATGAATGGTGTAGAATCTGCCAAGCACCCATTCTTCACCAGTTGGATAATGGACTTTCAATGTGCTTTGACAGCTGGATTTTCCTGTGCAGAACAGGATAATCTGCTTCTAAGGTGCACTGGAAGTGCATTATCCAATGTGTGCAGAATGGCCCCGAATCTCCTTTCTAAGGCTAGTGAAGCACTAGAGTGGACTCCAGGTTCAGAAATTCCTGGTTGTCAGCTCCAGGTTGAGAAATCCTGGAGATCTGAGGGTGGAGCGTGGGGAGGGCAGGGACAGTAGGGGAGTACAATGCCCTAGAGTCCAACCTCCAAAGCATCCCTATTTCTCCACGGGACTTCAGGGGATCCCCAAGTAGCCTCTGTCAGGTAGCCACTGTATCTTGCCATGGTTTGCCTGCCCAGTTCAGTTCAGTTCAGTTTATTACAGCTGTCTACCCAGTTTGAAAAGGAATAAAAAATATGTGTTCACTACACTATAATTAAAGCTGCAAAAAACTTTCAAGAAATTATAATCTGGAGTCCCAAAACTTCCTGCAGAGACTCATCCTGAAATTGCTTTGCTCCTCTTCCCGCCTTTCTGTTCCCTTACTCTGGGCCATCTGACTCCCTATCCCACCCCTAGTTGTTTTGGCTGTTTCCTTCCCACTTAGAGGTGTTTACTGTAAACTGTACTATCCCTTGATGACAATAACTGTTCTATGTGAAACAGAAATATGTAAGAGAAGGGACGGGGATTTGCCCCTATAGTTGCTTCTCATTTCCTACTGCCTTGGTCTTCGGCAAGGCAGAAGTCCTATGATGCCGTTTGTACTCTTCTGAATAAACTGATGAGATTCTAGCCAGAACTCTGCCTCTTGGGGAGAGATTTGCCATGGAACATGGCAACATCCTAATCTGGGATGTACCATGTCAGAATGCAGATAAGGGATACATCTGTTTGGGCTAGGCCATCAAGGTCCTCCCTTTCTATTTGGGAACTTCACTGCCCCAGCTCCCATGCAGGAGCATAGATTGGGGGCAGATGAGGTGCACTAAGCCAAATGCTCCCCCATGTGGGTGCAGGAAGAGGTGGGGCAACCTGCCATGACTAAAACTCCAGGCTGCAGCCTGGCATGAAACCTCCAGTGCGTAAATGGTCAGAGAGGGGAAAGTGTCATGCCGAGAAGCATTCTTGCACATACTGTCTTAAATAGTACAGCCCAGACACAGATTTCCCCAGTAAAAACTGAGCCTTCAGCTTAGTTTACATATGCAGGAAAATTAAGAAAGTGCTATGAGAAGAAAAGACCGTTAAGAAAAAAAGAATAGATTTAGCCATTTAAGAGTTTACAGACTGGAAGATTCCTTCCCATTGAAAAGAGGTATCCCAGCAAGCCAAAGAGCAGCACAACCAGTAAGTAGTTTAATTTGGAAGGTTAAAAAATTATTATTATTATTATTATTATTATTATTATTATTATTATTATTATTATTATTATTATTATTATTATTATATTTATAGCCCACCACTCCCTTGTGGCTCGTGGCGGGTAAAGGTAAAGGTAAAAGGTAAAGGTATCCCCTGTGCAAGCACTGGGTCATGTCTGACCCTTGGGGTGATGCCCTCTAGTGTTTTCATGGCAGACTCAGTACGGGGTGGTTTGCCAGTGCCTTCCCCAGTCATTACCGTTTACCCCCCAGCAAGCTGGGTACTCATTTTACCGACCTCGGAAGGATGGAAGGTTGAGTCAACCCTGAGCTGGCTGCTGGGATCGAACTCCCAACCTCATGGGCAAAGCTTTCAGACGCCTGCCTTACCACTCTGCACCACAAGAGGCCCGTGGCGGGTAACAATATCACAAATCCCCATTAAAACCCCATTAAAACAATAATAACATTGCCAATATTGCCGGCATGGCAAGAACGGCAGCTCAACTTCCCCCCCTCCCTCCCACTACTAGCAGGTGGAGAGGAGGTCCTGATGATGTTTTGCTTCGGGTCCAGAACCCGAGTCCCCGGGGGAGGCATAGATCTATTATCAGCCCTGGCCTCAATCACAGACCTGGTGGAAGACCTCCATCTTGCAGGCCCTGCGGAACGTTGAAAGATCCCGCAGGGCCCGCAGCTCTCCCGGGAGCTCATTCCACCAGGTCGGGGCCAGGACCGAAAAGGCCCTGGCCCTGGTCGAGGCCGGGCGTGCTTCCCTAGGGCCGGGAACGACCAACAGGTTTTCACCCGCAGAGCGCAAGGCCCTGCGAGGGCGATAGGCGGTCCCTCAGTTGAGACATTTGTTCTTTCACTCCTCTGGTCTGCCAGGCCTGGATAACCCAGGTAAGTCTGATTCCATTAGATCTTGGAAGCTAAGCAGAGCCGACCCTGGCTAGTAGTTGGATGGGAGGCCATCAAAGATTGTGGTGGTAATTTCTCCAAGGAACACTAGGGATCATGATGTAGAGCCAGGCAATGGCAAAGCACCTCTGAATGTCTCTTGCCTGGCTGCCAGACAATCCCTGGATCTCCTAGCCACATTACACATGACATACAATAACTAAATAAATACTTTTTTGCTCACCAGAATGCAACTTGTCAGAGCAGCAAAAGGAGACAGGTCTCATTTATGTTTCCCCGTTTATCCTGAACCTTTTCCCACCGCCCCTGTATCAAGCACTACCTTCAAACCACCAAGGGCTACATATTAATCAGTCTTCTGTACTTTCCCATATTGATGGCTCAGATGCGCAAAGACAATCAGCTGTCTTGCCGAATAACCATACCTGAAGCGTGCATGTTCTTCGGAGGAAACAGTGACAAGTCTCGCTCAATCTCCCTGCATCATTCAGGAAAATGTGGCGTAGAAATCGGACAGCTGTCAATTTTACTTACGAGCCCATTATTGGAAGCTCCCGCCCTCCTCCTGAAATAGACGGCGACTTGCAGTCCTGCCGGGAGAACCGCCGCCTGCTAAATGCACAGAATCTAAAAGTTTGACGAGAACAGGTGCCCACTGGGTTAGATTATATTGAAAAGCCTCCCCAGGAGCACCATTCTCACCTGGCGCCTTGTCATCATTAGCCAGTTGCAAAATTAAATTCTTCACCTCCTTAATAATAAACAAGGGGGCACGGTTCCAATTGGGATAGCTTGTCATTAGTGCTCTGGGCTTCTGAGTCTGCACTTATTACCTTGTTAGAGTCCATAAAAGTCTTTTTGCCCAAGCCCAACTGGTTAGGTCGGCTGTCATGGAATTCCTGGAAACACAGCAACTGTTGAATGCTAAGTTCCAAAAGGCTGCCGTTAGACTCAACAGCAAAATCCAAAACAAAAGATAGATTTTTATTTGAAAAGCTTGCTTTTCCAGTTTTTTGTTGTTGTTTTTTTCTTACATTCACATGCCCCATTAAGTGAAAACTTTGTGTATTGAAAATGGTTTAATTTAGAAATCCAGGTATACGCGGAATCGAACTCAGGTTACTCCCTATGCAAGCGTTATTAGGACTGAACCATTAATGCATCAGGTTGTTGTATGCCAAGGATCAGTCGACTGGACATGAAAGAAAATATTTCCTGCGTTCCGATGGGCATATGGCTTTATTGTGGTCCTTTTGAAAACCTGTTTTCGGAGCAAATGGATAGCTGCTGAGTTAATGCAGACTAGAAGTCAAGTTGACAGAGTAACCTGTGGGGATGAGTGTGTTTTCATGCTATTTGTTCTCTCTGCCTCACTTCAAACAATGCCGTCTTTCAGAGCCGTCCTCAACAGAGTCCCACTCTTCTAAGGCTGCTGGCTTCAATCAACTTTGAAAGGTCTAACGTTGCTCAGGATTGCCCTGTCAGTGACTGAGCAAGAGGAAGGACCAATAAGCACACGACCCATAATTCAGAGAAAGCAGAACCCTCCCGGAATGATCAATTGCGTTCACTGGAGGAGTCTAGTTTCCTCGTCTCTTTGCTCATTTCAAATCATTCTGGAGGGGGACGTGAAGTCGGATCAGGCTCCCCATAAGTGCAAGAGCAGTCCAGATGGCATGGCTGAGTCCAGTTGGAGCAGGAGGCTGATAGCAATTCGCAGAAACAATTTGTTGTTTCAGAAATAAAATCCGAGGGAGGATAATATACCTGTAATCTTCTAGATGCTAGAAGCTGTTGTAGGGAAACACACTAAAAGGTGGCAGTGGAAAGGAAGCGCATTGTTGAACAAATCTTAAGGTTTTGTTTCTTGAAGTGAAAGGAACAACCACAGATTCTGATCCATGGCCTTTTTACATTCTCATTTTCCTTGCTTGTAAGTGCCTGTTTCTTGCACATATGGTTTTCTCCGTCCAGTGAGGTGGTTCTCAACTGCCATCAAGCTGCAACTCCAACTGTGGCGGCAGTGGGGACAGCGTGCGCACACGCATGCATGGCATGCATACACACAGGTGCATGCACAGGCGCACAAAAATCTGGAGGCGGAGTGGAGGCAGCCAATGCCATGGCTCTGCTGCCTCTGCCAGCTGCTGGCTGCCGGCTGCTGCCACCACCTGTCTCTGCCTGCCACTGATGCCTGCTGCCGGCCACCTCCTGTGACCATTGCCACCTGCTGCCAGCCATTGCTGCAGCCACCAACCTGGTGACCCCGTGGAAGGAGGCAGGCGACCCCATATGGGCATCGGTACCCCAAGGTTGAGAACCACTGGTCTAGTGGTCAGTTCAATATAACATTGCTATCTGTCCTGCATATCATCATGTTGATTTAAGCTGCAAGTTTTTATGCTGGACATAAACCAATGTAATATTGAATTGACCACTAGAGGGAGCAAAATACATTTGTGAACTGCCTCTCCCCCCAAAAGGAACAAGAACACACAGATGAGAAAAAACCCATCTCCACAGAGGCAAGGACCTGTGAAAGTCATAAATGGTACTATCTCCCTTCACCCCATGCCTGTCTCCTCTCACCCACCAAGAGATTTGGAAATGATTTTGCTCAGTCACCACCACTACTGGACAACCAGCCATTTCCCCTGGGTTCTGTGGATGAGTGTGGAGAGCAGCAGTGGGACAGAGTTTTCCTCTTCTCTTCATTCATCCACCCACATCCAGTACTTCCACCTTGAAGACCATTTTGGTTCCAGGGAGATGGTGGGAAGAGGACTGAGTTTTCCCCTCCCCGTCCTTCTCACTCCTGCTCCCACCTCCAGCCTTCTTGGTGGGTTCAGTGGTCCCAGGGAAGGTGGGGTAGGAAAGGAGGTGGTGTAATGTATTGTACACGCGAGCAGGTGCAAGGTTTGATGTTTGCTAAATTGTTCCCACGCATGGGAAAGTTTGGGCGGGAACCCAAGCTTTATAAGGGCTGTTTGGGGTTCAGTTGTTGTTGGTTGTAGTTGGAGCTGGCAGAGTTAATAAAGGTTAAGTAAGGAAGGCTGAGCGTCAAACAATTGAGGCTTTTGAACTCTGGTGCTGGAGAAGACTCTTGCGAGTCCCTTGGACTGCAAGACGAACAAACCAGTCAATCCTAGAAGAGGTCAGCCCTGACTGCTCCTTAGAAGGCCAGATCCTGAAGATGAAACTCAAATACTTTGGCCGCCTCATGAGAAGGAAGGACTCTCTGGAGAAGAGCCTAATGCTGGGAGCGATTGAGGGCAAAAGAAGAAGGGGATGACAGAGAATGAGGTGGCTGGATGGGGTCACTGAAGTAGTCGGTGCGAGCTTAAATGGACTCCGGGGAATGGTGGAGGACAGGAAGGCCTGGAGGATCATCATCCATGGGGTTGCGATGGGCCGGACACGACTTCGCACCTAACAACAACAAATCATTGCAGTTTCAGCTACCACGTCTGAATGTTTCAGGTGGCATGCTTCCTTGCCCACTTGTCCAACATGGCCGTCATCGTGGCAGTTCCTGCAGTGGGAGGGGCCCCCTCCTTCTTGTGGAGCCACCTGTCCAGTGGCTTCCAGTGAGCTTCCAGTGAGGCTTTCAGTGAGCAGGCGAGGAAAACTCACACTGATATGGAGAAACCGAGCCGTTAGCATCTCTTTAAAGCCACTGCACACTGTTGTCTGAATTTAAAACGGAGGCACGCGTCCCGCTTCAATTTTTTTTTTCAGTTTGAATACATTTTAAAATCCCTAAAAAATACACAGGAGTTTCCTACACACGCCTACCGAAAAAGCATAAATTGGTAATTACAAACCCATTTTAAAAACCGTCAAAAATACACGAGAGTTTCCTACACGCTCCTACCCAAAAAGTATAAATAGGTAATTATAAAACATCATCATTATCATACAATTACTATCATTATCCTATCTCTTCTCCAATATTGTGACGTTGCTAATTAACACTGCAAAACCAATTAGAATATTGCTGATGGGGGTGATCCCCTACTTTCCTGGGCCTTTAGCCTGTTATTAAAAACACGTGCGTTCCCCAGCCACCCTCCCCTTCAGTCTCCCAGGAAGCAACTCATAACTGCTCACTACGCTAACTGTGCAATCCTAAAAGGAAGTCCTATGGAATAATCTCCAGTAGGATTTCAGTCGATCTGCTCAGGTCTGCTTTCTGTATCCCCAGAAATGGGGGGGGGGGGGGATTTGAGTCCAGCAGCACCTTTAAGATCAACAAGTTTTATGCAGGGTCTGAGCTTTTGCAAGCATGCACTGAAAGAGAAGTCGCCAATCTGTCCATCTAGGCAGAGTGTGAGCAGCAAATTAACATACAGCTTAATAAAGTCATTTGACAGTTGCAAATGCATTTATTTATTTATTGCTTGGATTCATATAACCGCCCCTCCTCGATACCAGCTCGGGGCAGTTGACAAGGTATCACTACATTAAAACATTAATCAATAACAGTTAAAATGGTATATAATTAAAATTTTAAGAGCCTTTTGTGGCGCAGAGTGGTAAAGCAGCAGACATGCAGTCTGAACTGAGGCTGGGAGTTCGATCCCAGCAGCCGGCTCAAGGTTGACTCAGCCTTCCATCCTTCCGAGGTCGGTAAAATGAGTACCCAGCTTGCTGGGGGGTAAACGGTAATGACTGGGGAAGGCACTGGCAAACCACCCCGTATTGAATCTGCCATGAAAACGCTAGAGGGCATCACCCCAAGGGTCAGACATGACTCGGTGCTTGCACAGGGGATACCTTTACCTTTACCTTTTATAGTTAAATAATTAAAATTATAAAATACAAAATACGTAAGAGTGCTCATAAAGCTTACTTGCGGAGGTTGCATTGTATATCCATATTCCATTTGTTCCAGGGGAGTGCTTTTTTGGCCTCTTGTGGGAGGGGGCGAGGTCAATGTTGTTCTATAAATCATTGGCCCCCACCAAATGCCTGATGAAAGAGCTTGGTTTTGCAGGCACTTCAGAATTGCAAAAGCTCCTGAAAGTCCCAGAGGTCTTCTGGGAATTCGTTCCTCCAGGCTGGGGCCAGGACCAAAAAGGCCCTGGCCCTGTTTGAAGCCAAGCATACATCTCGTGGGTCAAGGACCACCAGCCGGTTGGAATTGGTGGAGTGCAGTGCTCTCCAGGGAGTGGGGGGGCATATTCAGCCCGGTAGTCCCTCTGGTACCTGGGGCCCAAGCTGTGAATGGCCTTAAAGGTCAATACTAGAACCTTAAACTGGAATTAAATTGGGATTGCCCTGTCAGTGACTGAGCAAGAGGAAAGACCAATAAGCACACGACCCACAATTCAGAGAAAGCAGAACCTTCGTGGAATGTTGTAGCTGTTGAATACAGGCTCGATCAGGGCTGAATCTGCACTTAAGTTGTTTATTCCATTGTCAATCCTGTTGAATTCAGATCGATTTGAACTTGGGTCTTCCTCTTTCCTCTCTCTCCCCATTGAAACCGAAAAGTGTTCTGCAGGTGCTTAGGGAGGTTCAGAAGGGGAGGGGGGAGGCAAACACAGAAGGAGCTTCTTTCTTTGTTTTCTTGAAGGGGGGAGAGGATTGCAGACAGCAGAGGAGGGAGAACAAAATCCAAGACTCAAATCTCTGCCGACAGAATTTCTGCTGAGAATTAGGAGCTTCACCTTTAAAGCAAGTTTGTCACCTGAGCAGCCTTGGCCAATCATGGCTTCTTTACCACAGAGCTCATGCTTTCTCAATCTGATTCTGAAAATATTGAGGGTAATTCCCACTCCTAAATATTGCAGGATAAAGATAGGGTAACTCAGGATCAATCATGCTTGTTGCAGACAGAAAATTTAAATTACACAAAATCAAAATGGAAATCGCATCCAGTGGAGATGGCAGGGACTGAATCGACCTGGGATTGGAATAAAAGCTCCGTGCAGTTTACACTCTGGGCTCTCCATGGTGTTCCATGCTGCTGCATTTTGGACCTGTTTCAGTTTCCAGATCGGGGTCAAGGGAAGGCCCTTGTGGAGTGTTTGCAATGTGGAGCGTTCGCATCCACCACCCGATCTCCTGAAACTTTTCGTTTTATTTAAAAGCAGCTGCAGTGCTATGGAAGCTTGCTGGGGGCCTTTTGGGGCAGTCACTCCCAGACTAATCCATCTCAGTATCAGTATTGTTATTTATATATAGCCCTTGGCCATTACCAAGTATAAAAACAAATGTATGAGAAATTAAATGGAATAAAAACCATTGAGGACACTCCCAGAGTAATCCATCTGGCAAGGCTGTTGTGAAGATAAAGTGGAGGCCGGGGAGCTGTAAGTTGCTTTGGGTTCCCATTATGGAGCAAAGGAGGGTATAAATGAGAGCCATCTTGGGGTAGTGGTGAAGAGTGGCAGCTTCTAATCTGGAGAACTGGGTGTGATTCCCTCCTCCTCCTCCACATGCCACCAGCTGGGGGACCTGGGGCCAGTCACAAAGCTTTTTTTGCAGAGCAGTTTCTCTCAAAGCTCACTCTGCCTCCCCTACCGCACAGGGTGTCTGTTGTGGGGAGAGGAAGGGGAGGCAATCATAAGCTGCTTTGAGATTCCTTTAAGTAGTGAAAATGAGGGTATCAAAACCCACTCTTCTTCCTCTAAACAACCAGCTAAACCAACCAACGATGTCAGAAGGTGTGATTGAGGTCTTCCTGAATCTCACATGGTAGCACTTAAGTACCAAGAGTTACCACTTTCAGTACTGCCCTTCCTGTACATTTCTGCATGACCTGATTTTCTTGACATGCCTCTTGGTTAGATGGCAGCAAGCCCAGAGCAGTGACTCATACAGACATACAACAGGTATCATCATTGGACGGGGCAGGGAATTCTGCTGAATATTAATAGACAATGATCTAGGTCAGTGGCGGCCAACCTGTGGCTCTGCAGATGCCCATGGACTAAAATTCCCATGAGCCCTTGCCAGCAAGTGCTGGCAGAAGCTCATGGGAATTGTAGTCCATAGACACCTAGAGAGTCACAGTTTGGTCACCCCCGATCTAGGTCGACCCAATAGAGATGCAGAATGGTTATCCTTTCAAGAGGGGTAAATGACTGTAGTAGGCAAAGAGAGATCTGAAAGTCATGCAGAGACACAACAGGCAGCTTCCATTATGCATGCACGGGTACTTTGAGCTCAGAGGAACCTCTACAGTGATCAGTTAATTTCTCACGGTAGGCTAACAGGTCTCTTAAAGCACACTGTTTTGGAACAACTGCTCTGAAGGGATGCCTGACAAGTAAGATTTTAGGGAATAATTGTGACAGCAACAATGTATATTCCCTTAAATGAGAAATCAGGGGACCTCCCCCCCCCCCCACTACCACCACCAGAGGCTTGCCTTTGATATATGAATATGATTCCGTAGCTTCGTCTCCCTTGTGTCTCTTGTAGCTCTTGATAATTTAAGATTATTTTTATAATGTGCTCGGCTGCTGCATGCAAATCACATCTCTTCTTCTTGCCCAGAATTGCATTATACAACCCAGCAAGGACCATCTGAACTGAATAAAGACGCGGCATTAAATCAGGTACTTAATCGTTCATTTTGCTTTGATTTACCGAATCCATTGGCTTCCAGTTTTGTTACAACAAAAACAAACAAAAAAAGACAGGGGGGGGGGGGAAAGCCTCAGGAAAAAAAAATGTAACAAAAAGCAACTGGATACGATACGGCCCAATACGCAGTGTCAGTTGAGGAAACAATACATCAAGATCCCAGTGCTTTAGGAAAATCGATACCGACATGCTTATTCAAGTGACTAGTCATCTTGCAGGGGCCATTAAAAAGGCAATTGAGGCTTGGCCACAAACATGGTTCCAGGTTGGGTTCATTGCTGTTTTTGCACTGCTAACGGGGACGAAAATTACAACCTCCACTTGTGCCGTTTCACGTTTGGATTGATTGACTGATTTAGTGATTTCTAACGCACTCCTCTCCAAAACTGGTCTCGGGGCGGGGTACATCAATAAAAATCCAAGTTATAATAACTAATAATATATACACAAAACCGGAATAAAATTCTTTAAAATTAGCTAAAACTAACCATTTACTCCTCCTGTCCTGCTTCACTCTAGACCAGGGGTAGTCAAACTGCGGCCCTCCAGAGGTCCATGGACTACAATTCCCAGGAGCCCCCTGCCAGCATTCGCTGGCAGGGGCTCCTGGGAATTGTAGTCCATGGACTTCTGGAGGGCCGCAGTTTGACTACCCCTGTTCTAGACAGAAGGCTGGAGTCAGGAAATGTTCTTGCAGCATTTTGAAGATATGACAGCCATCGCTGTATGGGAGGTATGATAACCCCACAGCACCCGGTACCAAAAAAGAACAGAACTATATTAGAACAGAGGGCCTTGTTTGGGTCCTGCGAGGCCATAATCAGCCACAGTAGAGTTGTCAAACCTTCAGTGGGGCCTGGGGCTCTTCCCCTTTTACAACTGATTTCCAGATGCAGGTGTTTTTTTTTTCATATTTATACATTAATCATTTACTGTATTTTTATTACATGATACGCTACATACATATGCAGGATATATAATATAATATAACCTGAACAGGTAATATAGTCTTTCCCAAGCGTTCTCTTCAGTGGCTTGCTGGTTTTCTAGAGAGCCTAGGGGCACTGAAGCAGCAACTAGGCAAACTTTGGGGGATGGCTTTTAGGTCTTATACGAAAAGACAATAATGTGCTTGAAAACTCTTGGCCTTTGTGAGCCCTTTGGGCTTCTGTACACTCATTCTCCTCACTTTAAGTTCCTGTTTCTTTGGGGGTTTTCCCCCTATTTCTCATTTTTTTACTCCCTCTAGTGGTCGATTCAATATTACACCGGCATATCAACATTTCGCAGTCTGGCATATCTTCCTACAGATTCGAACGGCTGGATTTTAGAACAGAAATACACTGTTGTAATAGTGAATCAGTCACAAGAGGGCACAAAATAATGGCAAAATGAGGAAACCCCTCAAAGGAAATAAAAACCTTGCAACTGAGAAAAGTGAGAATGTAGAAAAGCCCTTTAACGCTTGCCTTTTTTGGTTCCTGCCTGATAGGGAAAGTTCTGATGGATCCAGAAAATGGTAAAAACTTCTCTGAGAGAAGTGGACCTGCTGGCCTTCAAGGAGATGACTGTTAGGCTATTCCTAAAGAAAGAGTACCAAAAACTGAAAGTGCATGCCTGTCAAAACCTGTAGTCACATGTTCTTGCCATGTTGTTTCTATGGTCTCCATGATATGTCCGTTAACTATGTTGTATCTACCCTGTGTTAAATTGTCTCAAACAGCGTAACTTAGGGCTGTGAAATTGCTTGACCAAAGAACTGGGGTGGCTGGGAAATATGAACTCTGTTATTTTAACTTTGTAACACAGGGGAGTCCAGCACTAAATTTCCAAGATTCTCTTTGATGACTCCCATTATCTCCTGACCTTGGGCGCAGGGACAGTGGTCTTGGTATGTTTTTATTCTCATAGCCTGGGCAACCTTGTGCAATGTGAGAACACTGAGTTATTGCACCTGGATTTTGGTGCCAAAGGGTGCTGGGTGGGGGGTTGGGAGTAGATTTATAATTAGGCTGGCTTCTGCTACCCTTTAGATTCAGCAATGAGCTTTCATGTACCTGCTATTTAATAAAGAGATTTCTTCAACCAAGAGTCTACCTATTGGGGAACTCAACTGGAATGTGACAATGCCTAAGTATGGCTGATGTCAAAGGAATCAGAAGGGCGCAGTTCCACTTAGGATCTCCCTGTAAAAGACTGTCAAAACCATATGAGCCTGTCCATTCCTGGAAGTCACCTCTGCTCTGCCTTGAATGTTCTGAGAGTTGGCAAACAGAATCAGGGCCTTTTGAGCAGAGACATCTGGCCTTTCAGATGCCCTGTCCGGAAAAATACATTCGAGTCCATCGCTGTCTTTCAAAGAACAACAATTAATTTTTGCAAAGGAAAGTGATCAAAGCGATTTTAATAAAATAAAAATGTCATTTGTTATACAGAAATAAACTATCTTATGTCAATTCTCCCTGTTAGGTATGTGTGCATAGACACTTGCATGAACGGTATGCTAATGAAGGATCGTAAACTAGCCAATCAATGACTGTACACAGACTATGGAAATGGACCAATTGCAAGACTCTGTTAAGGTAACCAATTGTCAAAGGCAGACAGACTCACAACTAGGCTTTATTGGAGGTAGATCTGAACACTCTAAAGTCGAATCTGATCAATACATGGCAAGCAGGCAGTTATCAATGCTTTCTTCCAACCTATTGTCCCCACATTCCCAGGGTAGAATTACCCCCAGATGCCATCCTGGGCTTCCTGCCAGACTGTCTCTGGTCCCAGCCCTCCTTGGGGGAATCGGCGCCCTCCCTTGTAGATAACAAAGTACAGAGCAACATTTGCAAGAAGATGTCACAGCAGGAGAAAATACACAAAGCAGTGTGAAATAGTTCAGGGTTATAAAAAAGGTTACAAAGGTTTCTACAAACACACACATCAAACCAACATGGAGTTTCTCTTGTCCTATCACAAATCATGGCAGAGATCAGAAGGGCTGATCCTGACACCAATGAGGTTACTTGGTGGGCTGACTGAATTGTATGTACGTTTGATGGGTTCTGTTGTTTGCTGTTTGCTGTTTCTGTTTGGAATTGGCGTTTAATAAACAACTGTGGAATTTGAAGAAACTACGCTTGTGTCTTGCTGAACTCACAGACCTAATACTCCCTCAACGTCTATCAGGCAAGAGGTTGCCAGCAAGCAAAAAAGAGATGAGCCAGACACAAACTGATAGATCTTTGAACAATCCTAGGTACGATAAGTCATTTGCTGCCCCCCCCCCTGTTTTTTTTCCTTTTAATTATACTTTGCAATGTTGGATTATCATTATACCCTATTAAAAATTTGCATTAATGGTTTTTATGATTTTATGCAAACCACCTGAGAAGCATTAAAATGGGGCGGAAATGCAGGAAACAAATTAACATGTTTTTAACAGCCAGGAATTCTTCTCAGCTACAACCCTATATGCTCTCTGTAGACTTACTTAGGGAACTATTCATGAGCCTGTGTTTCAATACACGGCAATTGCCTTTTAAAGTAATTCACGGCGATGACTTGTAGTTGCTCCCTTGTCTTAATAAAGGCTGCCTTAGGTTTTCCCAGTGCTCATGACTCTTGTTTGTCTTGAGGGGTTTGGGGGGCTGCATCCCAGGGTCGTGACAGAAGCCTACTGTGATTTGCATCCCGGCAGAAAAATACCAAAGACAACATTCTTTTATTGAACTATTCTGTTCACAAAACGTTATGTCATGCAGACTGATTCAACTGTATCCACAGTGCTGTTTTTTGTTACTCACCGTGGTTAATATCCAGGGAAAGTTGCACTCTTAAGTCCCATTGATATCAGAGGGAGAGAATGAACGAATGAATGTGCATTTCGTTCTCTGTAGAAATGGCTGTGCTTCACTTTGGCAGGATGCAACCCAAGGTGTCTGTGCTTTGATAAGGAAAATAAAAGCAAAGCACACAAGTCCTTTAGGATTTATTTTAATTTTTTTTTTACTGTGTTTGGCAACGGGGAAGGGAGAAGAGCATCTCCTATGCAGCGGGTTATTAATCATATTAAAAATTATGCTGCCCACAAGTGAAAGAGCAGTGCCACGGATTAAAACCCAGGCTCTGTGAGATCCGTGGAATTCTTGCTTCAGTGGCTTCAGCTCAAAACCATTTCCCAAACCTTATGCTAATTTAATTAATGACTTAAATTAACTGATGTTCAGATGGTTGTTTGTATGCGCCATAGATGGAAAGCCAGAGTTCACCGCTCTTTTGACTTAATGTGAATGCCATGTGGGTACGATGCATAAAATCACAAAAGGAATGAAAAGTGGGAAAGAACCATGTTAAACTGGATAGACTCTAGATCAGACTTTCTCAACTTTTTCACTATTGAGAAACACCTGAAACTTTCCTCAGGCTTTGAGAAACCCCAGAACTGATGTGATCATGCAGAATATGGATAGGAAGCATAACTGTATAGATATTTTTCAGGCTTCGAGGTACCAGGAAGTGATGTCAGTTGGCCAGGCATCCCTGCCACTCTCCCCAGAAGTGAGAGGAGCATCAGCCAGCAAAGGTGTAAATGGCTGGGGATCCTCCCCTTCCCACTCCCTCCAGGTCCATCATTGGCCACTTTGGGAAGGGGTAGGTTAACCTGCCTTATTTTTATATTTTTATATTTTTATATTTTTATATTTTCATATTTTCATATTTTCATATTTTCATATTTTCATATATTTATATTTATATTTATATTTATATTTATATTTATATTTATATTTATATTTATATTTATATTTATATTTATATTAAAAGATCAACTCTGTTTGGGCAGATGTCTATATATATGGCTCGACACGATCAAAGCCAATACAAGGATGACCATGAACCAACTGAAAGAAGTGGTCATTGAAAGAGACAAATGGAGAAAACTTTCCTATAGAATCGCTGAGGGTCGGACACAGATAACATCATATATATGGTTGGAAAACTGCAGTTGGAAAGTGAGTGAAGCTGTGGAGAAGAGCAGCTTAACATTGGTGGAAAAAACAACTTTAATGAAGAAGCTCAAATGCCAAAATAGGGAAATAGTTCAAAAGTTCAACTGAAAACCAACAGCTTTGTAACTCGGTTATCTCTGAAGTTATGCTCAAAAACCAGTAAAAATTATTTATTGTAACCTGTGGACTGGAAATTGATGGTCGTGGGGAACAAAGAACACACACACAACATAGGATCATGTCTTATATATCTTATGTAGTAGATTGATGTAGTGGTTGGGAGAGCGGACTTGTATTCTGGCAAGCCAGGTTTGAATCTGCGCTCCCCCACATACAACCAGCTGGGTGACCTTGGACTGGCCACAGCACTGATAAAGCTGTTCTGACCGAGCAGTGATATCAGGGCTCTCTCAGCCTCACCTCCCTCACAGGGTGTCTTTTGTGGGGAGAGGAAAGGGAATGTGAACGTAAGCCGCTTTGATACTCCTTCAGGTAGAGAAAAGCGGCATATAAGAACCAACTCTTTTTCTTCTACTTCTTATATTCTAATAACAAAGTCATTCTAATAGCCATCCACGGTCCACCGGCACCAGCCTCATGCATAATTGGAAGACTGTACGCCCCTGTCAGCTCTGCAGAGCCACGGAGCTGGTCTGGGTGTGGACTGGGTGTGCCCCAACCCCCACCTTGGTGGGAGAGCAGCATGCTGCTCCCATGCCATTGTGCAGTGGGGGGCCCCTGCCCCCCACTCCCCCCTGCTGCTGCCAGCACGTAGTGCACCAGGCTCTTCCAGCCCCGGCATAGTGTGTGCTTGCGCGCTATGCTGGAGCAGTCCATGTATGCTGGGGGATTTCCTCTCCTGTGCATATGCAGGAAGTGGCAGGGAATGCCACCCTGGTGTAAGAACCTGTCAACAGTCCGGTGTGGCAGCTGCTGTGCAGAATGGGTCCTCATAAGGCATGGATTCCAACACCTCAGTTGTTCTAGTCACCTGTCTCTGAACACATTCCAGCTTGTCAATATCCTTCTTGAACTGTGGCTCTGAGAATGGAATGAGAAATGGTCATAGCACTCTCTCATAGCCAGAAGGTGTGACAGCCTGACCTTCTTGTAATCCTAAACCTGTGGGAGAAAAGGTGTAGAAGGAAGGAGGGACTCTAAGTGAGGGGGAAAAGGCATCACACTTGGAACTTACACTTTCAGGACAGTCCTTAAGATGTCCCTTTTATGGAATGTCTGAGGAAGCAGTGGCAATTACTGTATATACTCACATATAAGCTGAGTTTTTCAACCCTTTTTTAAAGCTGAAAAAGTCCCCCTCGGCCTATATGCAGGTATAAAAGAAAGCTGCCAGACAGCTTAACTGAAAAAGCAGATGCAGGAAGAAGCAGAGACGCAGCAAGCCCAGGAGGGACAGTGGGAGGGGAAGGAAGAGCAGTCTCCGCCTCCCCCCTCACTGCCTTAATGAGGCTAGAACAAGGCTAGCATGTGCTGCTGCTGCAGGAAGCTCTGAAGCCTCTGTCTCAGAAGGAGAACAGAGAGCAGAAGGAGGAAACACACCTAGAGGAAGGAATAGAAAGTGGAGGGGACAGAACACAGTGAGAAGAAGAAAGGAACTGGATAAGAAGAAGGATTGGATATAAAAAGGCAAGAGGGGTCAGAGGGAAAGAGAGAGGGAAAAGAGAGAGGAGGAGAGTGGGAAGAAAAGGGGGAAAAAGATCCTGCCCAAAAGAGGAGGGGAGGGGAGGGGAAGGGGGAAAAGCCACTATCCAAACACCAGCCTCAGCTTATATGCGAGTCAATAAGGTTTTCTAGCATTTTGTGGTGAAATTAGGTGCCTCGGCTTATATGCGGGTCACCCTATATGCAAGTATATACGGTCAACACATTTTGACCCAGACTGTTTCTGCAACGGGAACCTCACTGCCCCGGCTCCCATGCAGCACAAATCTGGGGCTTATGAGGTGCACCGGGCCAAATGCTCTCCCATGCAGGAGCAGGAAGACGCAGGAAACCAGCCCCAGCTCAAACTCCAGCCTGCAGCCTGGCACAAAGCCTCCAGTGCCGAAAACGTCCAATTTCACTTTGCTGCCTGACACAATTAGCTGTTCTTTTCCTTCAAGGCAAATACAAAGGTCAAAGAAAAAGTTTGACTCTCAAATCAAACTAGAGTAGCCATAAAACTTATTTTCTTTAATATCCTTTTTGAAATGGTGCAACCAAAACTTTGCACAGTATTTAAGAGCATAAGAAAGGCCCTGCTAGGTCAGACGAATAGTCCTTCTAATCCAGCACTGACTATCACACAATGGCCCACCAGTTCCTCTGAAGGTCTGAGAAGAAGAAAATTTTGTTCTTATATGCTGCTTTTCTCTACCCGAAGGATTCTCAAAGCAGCTTACAATTGCCTTCCCTTTCCTTATCCCACAACAGATACCCTGAGAGGTGAGGCTGAGAGAGCCCCAATATTCATGAAGAAGTTGTTCTTATATGCCACTTTTCTCTACCTGAAGGAGTCTGAAAGCGGCTTCCAGTTTCCTCTCCACACAACAGAAACCCTGTGAGGGACGTGAGGCTGGGAAAGCCCTGATATTACTAAAGAAGAAGAAGAAGATGCCTTTTTTCTCTACCCGAAGGAGTCTCAAAGCAGCTTACATTCACCTTCCCTTTCCTCTCCCCATAATAGACACCCTGTGAGGTGGGTGCGGCTGAGAGAGCTCTGATATTACTGCTTGGTCAGAACAGCTTTTTCAGTGCTGAGGCAAGCCCAAGGCCACCCAGCTGACTGCATGTGGGGAAGCGGGGAATCAAAGTCGGCTCACCAGATTAGAAGTCTGCACTCCTAATCACTAACAAAGGGCATAAAGGACAAGGCCTGCTCCTGATATTGCCTCCTGCTTCTAGGATTCAGAGGATCTGAAGTACCTTGTGCAGTTCTGGTCACCATATCTCATAAACAACATTACAGAGATGTAAAAAGTACAGAGGAGGGCAACCAAGACGATTCAGGGGTTTGAGCACATTCCCCAGGAGAAAAGGCTGAAGGGTTGGGGTATGAGGAGAGGCCTTCAGTTGGGGGAGAACATAGCCTTTCCCCTCTTGAGCAGTGTGGCCTCACAAATGTGGCTGTGGTGGTGTCCCAGTGGACTGTAGCACAAGAGATAAGGGCTACTCATATGACACCAGCTCTACAGGAAGGAAACAAACTGCAGGAAGGCAGGGAAATTCTATTGTGATTGTTTCATTTAGGATAAGTCATTACCATTTTGGTTAAAAATGTGTTTCATATTCTCATGTTCCAGATTCTGGGGGTATTTTCTGCACACATATCCTGCAGACACTGTGCATTTCAATGGACAGAAATGTAAGAGGGTTATGGTGTCCCTCCAAAATCACATGCAACACAGTCCTCCCTCTCTTTTCCAGACCCCCTCCGCCAAATATCAGTTATGTTTAGCAAACTGGTCCTGTTTTATTGCCCCCCCCCCCATCTATCTCCCTGTGCATCTCTCAAAAGACGGATATAGTAAAAAAAATGAACAGTAGTGGTCTTGGCTTGGCATTCTCTGTAAATTCTTCTTACATTCATTTTCTTCTCCTACTGAAGACCCCAAATGAGTAGAATAAAAATGCCTTAAATTTGTTCTGAAACAATCACAGACAATCATGGGCAGTTACAAACAGCCATAGCATTAATGTGTTCCACGTTAACAATTAAATCCAGTCTAAAATCAGTGCAATTGCATGCGTCTTACAGGATCCTTCTCAATCAGCACTATCCCAATTCAGTGATTCCCACCCAAATGGGTTATATCATCTTGCCAAAGGAAACCCTCTAAACTAGATGACAACTCTCAAAATGTAGACAATCTAAAATTAAATGCTCCATTCTTCCTGGAGTAGGAAACCTATGCAAATACAGCCTTTGAGAAACAGGGATCTTATTAAACCTGCTTTTCGTTAGAGTAGAAGGAAAGATGTTCATTCTGGTTAACAGAAACCCCTTCATGGAAGTGATTTGTCTAACACAAAGAGATAGGGATGTATTTCTCTTTAGTCTGTAGATATTCCTCAATATACTTTTAAGTATTTGAAAAAAATACTTTTAAGTATTTGAAAGGTTGTCACTTGGAGGAGGGCAGGATGCTGTTTCTGCTGGCTGCAGAGGAGAGGACACACAGTAATGGGTTTGAACTTCAAGTACAACGATATAGGCTAGATATCAGGAAAAAAAATTTCACAGTCAGAGTAGTTCAGCAGTGGAATAGGCTGCCTAAGGAGATGGTGAACTCCCCCTCACTGGAAGTCTTCAAGCAAAGGTTGGAGACACACTTTTCTGGGATGCTTTAGGATGCTCTGGGCTGATCCTGCGTTGAGCAGGGGGTTGGACTAGATGGCCTGTATGGCCCCTTCCAGCTCTATGATTCTATAATTCTAAGATTCTAATATTTTGGTGAACATGAACTAACTGCATATCCTGGGTCTATATTCTGATGGACAGAATTCATGATCACCAGGTTGATTTTTCAAAAAGACGCCAGTCGATAAACCTTTCTTGGATTGAAGTAAAATCTTTCTCTTTGGCTGTGTGCATATTTTTAAAAAATTGTAATTTCAATGTTTATGGATATTTAGACTTCTCAATCTTTTTTGGTTCCTAGTTTGTATTGATTTGTGAGCCATTTAAAGTTTAAATCTCTGCTTTCTGATCCCTGAGGCTTTTCCCAAGGACCAGAGAGCAGGGGACTACCATTCAGCTGTTTGGTTTAAATGGCTCTGAGCCATTTAAATCCTGCTTTCTACTCCCCACAAAATTTGTGAATCTGCTCTCCATTTTCTGCTGGAGGAGGTAAGAAGACCCTATCAAAAGCAGTAAGAAACTAGAATGTTTCTCTTTTTTTAAATAATGAATTTTCAATGAGCATATTAAAGAAATAAATAATTACCTTTTTGTGAAGTGGGATTTATACTGGCCCATTTAAAGTTTTTTTTTTAATGGATTTTTCCAAATGGTGGGGAGAGAAATGCTGGGCATGAAGAGGCCTCTGCCTGTTGTTTCCCCTCATTTTCCTCTTCTTCAGCATGTAATGATTTTTCTGTTGTTAATGGTGCTTTAATTGAGTGGGATTAAGGTTAGATTAAAGGATCTCTCATTATAGCCGAGCCTCACTGCGTTCATTTCCTGTTGGGACCTCTCAACACGAGAGCTTTCGACTGCAGGAATGTGGAAAACACTTAAAACACGGAAAGGGGGAAAGAAAGCGCACTTGAAATTTAATCCACTTGTAGAGGAGAGAAAATAAATGTCATGGCGGGGGAGTATAATAGCAGCGTAAGCGGGCAGGTAGCCAGAAACTTGGGCGTTGTATGCGCATATCCGTGTGCATGTCATGAGTGGTCTGGGAAGTGTAAATGGCCCTGGAGCATGCGGAGCTGAATGGGCCCCGTGGTGCTACAAATCGGGGCTGATGGGATCGCTTAACGCAGCAGAGCAATCAATGGGTATTGGTTGCCCCATTGCTCTTTATGGAAAACTGGCAGCAGGGTGGGAAAAGATGACTGGTGAACTGATTTCAATTACTATAGATGACGTCTCTGAGCCAAGTGGCCCCTGAGACTCTAGCAGAGTTGATCGGCCTTGGTTCTGCTTTCTTCTGCAGGATGGAGTAGTGGTTAGCCTAGGAGCTGGGAGGCCTGGGTTCAAATCCTCACTCTGCCAAGGAATCATGGTTGGTGACTTTGGGCCAGTCAAAGGCTTGTTGTGAGGATAAAAGAGAGGAGAGGCTTCCCCGGTGGGGAAGATGTTGGGTATAAATAAAGTAAATGAACATGGGTGTCTTTGCCACCCAGGACCCACCTCCAGGGAGGTGTCTACCTAGGAAGCCCTAGCAAAGGGCACACCTTGTTTGGTATCCCCAACCACCTGGCAATGGTGAGCCCAGGCCTTCCCATCCAAGTTGGCCCTTGCTTACTACTTGCTGCCTCTTTAGAGAGGCCTCTAACCTGGGAAGTCTGGCATGCAGGCCGGACTTCCCCCATAATCAGGCTCCCTCCCATGCAACCCGGCAGCTGTGACAAATTAATAACATTATACCCATAAACTAATAACTACCCCTCTCAACCTGTATCCACAGCATAACCCAAAAACCTAGGGTGGGTGGGTGGCTGTCCTCGTGTGCCGTCCGGGGAAAAGAGGCCAAGCTGGCGCACCTTTTATAGCCCGGCCTTGCCCCTCCCTTAATGATGCATAGAGTCATTCTTCCACGCCGCTGACTGCACCCGGTTTTGCATGCAGCTCAGCTGCATCAGTTTAGTGGCTAAGGTAAGTTGTACGGTTATCACACAACTTTTACAATTAACCAATGTTGGGGGGCAAACTGATCAGAATTTGAATAAATTCAGAGGACATACCAGGTTTTTTTAAAGGCAGAAACCTGTATAAAGAAAGAAGCTTTGCAGATCAAGGCTGGGTAATAAGCTGGATTTGCCGTTACAAGGGTTTATAAAGCCTCAATTCTGCTCAAGTGTGGGGGAGCAATACAATATTATACTGCTGAAGATTCTTTTCCCTGAGATAACCAAAGAAAAGCACTCTCTGACTTGGATCTTGTGTAATTAATTCTATTTGACTCGTGAAGGCCTTGAATTCTCCACAGAAGTGAAAAATCTTAAATCCTCTCAAACGGAAGGCAAAATCTGCTGTTTAGAAGTGGATCGCTTACATCCAGACTTTTTGAAATCTTAGAGAGACGGTTTAGCCATCATTGTGGTAAATACCATGTCCTGACTGGTTCTTCACCAAAGAGTCAAAACATATGTGGGAATGTCAGGGCAGTAGGGATGCTGGCAGAAGAAGCGGGGCAGGGGTTTAATTTTATTTATTTATATTACATATATTTTTAGACCTCCCTTCTCTAACAGAGGTCTCAGGTGGCCAGGTGTGGGCTGCAGGAGCACACATTCAGATAGCAGAGAAAAGGGTAATGATATATATGCAGATCAATGGCCAATCTATCCAAGCAGAATACTATAGTGATCAGGGAAATGGAACCCTCTAGCTCCCTACAACAGACCTTTCCTTTGTGGCTTGGCTCTATTAGAAACACTCTGACATCAAGAATCAGTCACCATGTTGTACCATTTGCGCCACCTTAATGCAAAACAAACTTGTGGATGTCGAAAATATTTTGGCGTGAACCAAGAACGCAGCAATCTCCGACCTCCTGGCAATTTGTCAGATCGAGGTCGCGATCGATGTAGTCTTCATGCTCACTAAAATGCCTTTGAAACATTTCTTGAGTGATGCTGAGCAGGCTGCTATGCAATAGATCATATTTATTTCTAGCCATACTGAATAAGTAAATGAACGGTGTGGCGGGTGCAGGGGGATGCTTACTGTAATCTAAATTTAGGATATGAGGCCTGGATTTATAGTCAGCTTTGTTTGTGCGGAGATATATGATGAACGCCTCAAGCCTCCTTGTGCTGAATGAGAGTAGTGGGGGAGGGGATTCTGTACCAGCCACCCCTTATGTAGATGTGTTCCACATAAGGGGCGAGAATCTTTGCCGGAAGATTTTTTAAATTGGATATATTAGTTGTCATTGACAGTTGTATACTGCAAACTATATTGTTAGAAGAACTCCCATGGAAGTGATCTTCTTACATGTCAGGGAATATATAGCAAAAATCAGTTTTGTTACATCAGTAGACTGTGTCACAACCAAATACAGCCAATGATAATCCTTTGTCATAACAGCCAAATAATCCCATAGAATTCAGTGTACTTTACAAAAATATAGGGAGAACCAAATTGCCGGTTCTCACCTCTCCATATGTTACTTGCTCTATCCATCTTCATACAACTGTGAGACATTCCTCCCAGGGAATTGCTGGTCACTATCCCAAGGCCAGGGAGTCAAACTCAAAATTCCTTTAAATTGCCATATCTTACAGTCACATTATCACAAATAAAATAAATAGTGAGGAATATGGATACACAAGTTGAACAAGGTTAGCATGAATAGTGAGATAAAAACCCTTTGTCCCTGTTGAGTCCTGGGTATGTCATAGTATTGAGTTTTGTAATAACTTGCATATCTGCAGGGTCCCTTTCTAGCCTGTTCTTGAAGTTCCTTTACAATATACAATAGCTACTCTCAGCTCCGTTATTGAATGTCCTGGAAGGTTGAAGTGCTCCCCCACAGGTTTTTCAATTTTGTGGTTTTTGATGTCAGACTTGTGCCCATTAATTCTTTGGCGTAGGGTTTCACCCACTTGCCCTATGTAGAGAAAAGGGGGGCATTGTTGGCACTTGATGGCATATACTAAGTTGGAAGATGAGCAGGTGTATAGGCCTTTGATGGTATAGGTCAGGGGTAGTCAAACTGCGGCCCTCCAGATGTCCATGGACTACAATTCCCAGGAGCCCCTGCCAGCATTCGCTGGCAGGGGCTCCTGGGAATTGTAGTCCATGGACATCTGGAGGGCCGCAGTTTGACTACCCCTGGTATAGGTGATGTTGTTAGGTCCAATAATTGTGGCAGTGGAGTGTATATGGTTGCACAGATGGCATCAGAGTTTGTTGTAAGGTCCCAGGCCCACAGAAGAATCCATGTTTCTTTAACGCGGGTCTTCCGACGGCCTGGGTCAGGCCAGGCCTCAGATGGAGGTGACATCAGGCATAATCGGGGAATTTCCCCCAAAGCCCTGTTGCCGCCATTTCTGGTGTTCTGGCTGGTGCATAATCGGTCATTAAGTTGCAACCAATTTATAGTGAACTCATCAATGTGTTTTCGAGGCAAGTGAGAAACAGAGGGAGCTTACTATTGACTTCCTGGTGTAGTGCCAGTGTGGTGTAGAGGTTAGGAGTGCCGGTTTGGATTCCCCATTCATCCTCTACATGCAGCTATCTGGGTGACCCTGGCCCAGTAACAGTTTGGTGTAGAGGTTAAGCATGGCAGCCTCTAATTTGGAGAGCTGGGGTTGATTCCCACCCGCCTCCACATGCAGTCAGCTGGGTGAGCCTGAGCTAATCACAGTCCTGTTAGATCTCTTCTCACCATGCAGTTCTGCGAGAGTTCTCTCAGCCCCACCTCCCTCACAGGGTGTCTGCTGTGGGGAGAGGAAGGGAAGGCAATTGTAAGCCGCTTTGAGACTCCTTCAGACAGTGAAATGTGGAGTATAAAACCAACTCTTCTTCCTCTAGAGACCTTACCTATTTCTCTGATTTATAGCATATTCAAATTGAGCCAGGGATTTTGCTAATAATACATGAACAGGAAAGAACATAGCTTCATGCATGCAGTCCGAGGTGAGACTTCAGGCTGACAGACAGAAGATGTGTTGTTTTGTGGTTTGTAATTTGAATGTGTTTGTTTTGGGAACTTCTTAATGCATCTCCCCTCCCAAACTCCCTCATAACAGCGACCAATTTGGAACGCTCAGGTTCTACTGAGTCAATTGGAACAAAAGCAACCAAGGAACGGCTGAGAAATGTCATGAAGCTATTGTAGCCCATTGCAGACGAATGCAGAATAATAAAACGGGACCCTTTGTTCGATGATTTGTGACAAACACTGCCAGTAAAAATGCCAAATTCCTTGAGTAATTAACTGAACTCCAGACTCTGGTTTAAACACAAGTGCTGGTGCTTTGGTCTGGCATGCTGGCCCTTGTAATTCTGAATTGCAAGAAGGTGCCGGAACAGATGGTGCCCCTACACCCTTGTCGCTGAATCATAGGTTCCCTGGCATATCGAGGATGCTCCCCAGCTTGTGGTGACATAGATGACAGGACCACAATTTAATGTTATGGGAGTCACATGACTGCAGGTTCAGATGCAATTTCTTATGCACTGGTTTTGTCTTCCCACATCAGGAAGGAGACACAAAGGAGAAGCCACTGCATTGCCCTGCTAATGTAAGTATGGTGGATGACAAGTTGCAGTTGACTTTAGGCAACCTTGTAGGATTGTCAAGGCAAGAAACCAACAGAGGTGGTTTGTCATTGCCATCTTCTACAGATTCCCCCATGGTGGTCTCCCATCCAAGAACTAACCAAGGCTGACCCTCATCAGAGGAGATCAAGCTAGCTTGGGCTGTCCATGTCAAAGCAGTGTAAGGGTACTCATTCAGATTGCTGGAGGCTAGTTGAGCATTTGTTCCCACTGGGAGATGATGCCACCCAAGATTGTTGATGGGATTATTATACATATTATCAGGAAGTTTTAAGTGATCTGAAGAGAAACAAGAGCATTTCTACATATTATAGCATCCTGAGAGCTTTTGAAAGATTTCAAATTTCCAAGTATACTTGCTTTAAGATATATACAACATCTCTTAATGGGTTTTCCAGTTGACGAATGGGGTTGCCAGTTCCAGGTTGAGAAATTTCTGGAGATTTGGGGATGTAGCCTGAAGAAGGCAGGCTTGGCAGAAGAGCTCCATTTTACAGGCCCTACAGAACTGCTGGAATTCAGGAATGGCCCTGATCTCACTTTGGAGCTCATTCCACTAAGCTTGAACCAGAACTGAAAAGGTCCTGGTCCTAGTTGAGGCCATGAGTGCCTCTTTGGGGCCAGGACCACCAGCCTGTTGGCATTGGCTGAGTGTAATGCTCATCACAGGGTGTACTCAGATAGGCAGTCCTTTGCCCCAGACCGCAGCTGGCCTTAAAGGTCAGTACCAACACCTTAAATCTAATCCAGAATTCCACTGGGAGCTGATGAAGAATAGGTGTTATATGGGTTAACTGTGGTTAGCATCTTCAGAGGTAAGACACAACAAGATGGGAATCTTTCTTCATGCCAGAGTGTCACTCTGCACACTTGGGCCACTGGAGAATGGAGAGAGATTCCCATCTTGCCATGTCCTACCTTGGCCACACAGCCCAGAATAACAACAACAGCCAGTTGACTCTGACTGTGAAAGCCTTCAACAATGTCCTTCTACCTATTATCTATAGTGTTATTTGGAGGAGCCTCTCTTCCATGGAGAAGGAGTGTGTGTGTGTGTGTGTGGGGGATCTCTCTCCTAGTTAACCCAAAACAGCTATTAGAGATATTCTCAGCATTTTCAGTATGGTGGCCCACAAGGTCACATTTACTTGGTATGAAGACTCTACTTGGCACAGTGACTCATCCAAGATTGACCCAAGGAGTTTTGGGTGTTTGGGTTTTTTTTGGCACCCTAGGCCAGGGGTAGTCAACCTGTGGTCCTCCAGATGTCCATGGACTACAATTCCCATGATCCCCTGCCAGCATCCAATCACATCCAATATTAAATCAGAAAATTCACACAAAATCACCTGAAGCAGAGGATAGGAGATCAGACCAAAGAACCAATGCCAAACTACAGAAGTCAGCTAGAACCCAGGGCCAATGTAGTAGTGCAAGCCCAACAGAACCAATGGTACCAGAAGAAGCAACCTGGCAAACTCCTCAATACAATAGCTCATTGTCTGTAAGAGCTGCCTCACCCAACCTCCTGTTGCCTAATAAGCTTGTATAAAGCAAACAAACAAAGCCCCAGATCTGGTACTTTAAAACACTTCCTCTGGATATTCCCAAATATTTTCTGGAAATATCTGAGATCAGGATATTGGCATTGGCAGGGATACTCTAACGTGTATCCAGATCTGGAATGTACTGAAAAATAGTGATAAGGTGTTTTCCAGGTATCTTTTTAGACTGGCTATATCTGAGTGCACATCCCTGCCTAGGAGGTCACAGTTGTTCAAGATTCTAATTAAGACTCCGGTACAATAGACCAGAAGGGTTAATTCCTTCATAGCAGACCGTATCTAAGCAAGTATACTCAGAAGGAAATCTTACTGAGGTCAATGGGACTTCATTCCTAATAAGTGAGTTTAGGATTGCAGCCTTAATTACTCGGCCTCTGATAACGATTGGCAGCTGAATGAGGCAGACTCAATATATTGAAAAATATTGTGTTTGAGCGATGGTGAGCCAATGCACAGTGTCAAGTTTGCAATGGCTCTTTCACAAATGTTGTGGCAACTTCACTGGGTGGTGTGCAATCCATGTGATGGATGCCCTTGTGGGGGACTTACTTTAATGCAGCTGCCCCAGGAACCCTGCAGCCTAGTAAGCAGATGACGTTCCGGCAGACGGTTCTGCATCATTCTGGACTGCTGTAGGATTGCTCATTAATAAAGCAGACAAGCCACGTGCAATCGGGAAAAGAACAGGCACGCAAGAAAGGGGGATATTGGATCGTCCTTTTTAGAACACTTGGAAGACAGGCTGTGCTTGTGAGTTATTGGATTTTGTATGAGGGAAGAGCTCCTGAGGAATTCTCCTAAAATGCAATCCATGTAGATAAATGAGTGGACTAGCATGGGATGGTTATAATCAGGGTTTTATAGGTTTTATCCTAATCTATGTAACAAAACATATAGATTTTATCCTAATCTATGTAATTAATTTTATTATTAATAATGATGATGATGATGATCATCATCATCATCATCTTCATCATCATCATCAACCCATGGGATATAGGCATGGGTACAACCCATTGGTGTGCATACGTGCATGTGTGCGTGTAAGTGGAGATTCTTTCTAATGAAATGTGGACCATTTTTCTTCCTGAAATCAGACCTTCAAGGATTCCTTCACACCCAACACCAATGGAACTGTCTGTTCTCTTCTGATGATGCAGCCATCAATCTCTGAAGGGGGTGGAGGCATGCTAGTCTGGTGACTCTTCAAAGAATGTATTGATCATTATTTGATTTTTAGATAACCCATCCCTCCAAGTGGACTTGGGGCAGCTTATTTATTTAGATTTCTAAATTTTACAACAATAAAACAAAGATACCAACATTGTTAAAGCACAAAAACCTCCCCCCCTCCCTTTAATCTTATCTTCCTCCTACCCATATTGGATAAGATAAGGTACAGAGGAGCCAGGGGGTAGAGGGAGGCCCATATGATTTCAGGCCACCAAGGCCTCAACCATAAGCCTGGGGAAGTGTGTCATTTTGAAGGCCCTGAAGAGCATTTTGAAGGCCCTGAAGAGCTCCATCAGGGCTCAGATCTCAACTGGTACCTCATTCTACCAGATTGGAGCCAGGACCAAAAAGGCCCTGGCCTGGCTGATTACCAACAAATTTGTGTTTGAAGAGCACAGTGCTCTCTGGAGAACATATTGGGGGAGGTGGTCCCTCAGATACATCTTTTGATAGTGTCTGAACTTCTTACAGGTTTACTGACACACATAAACCCCTCATCACCATGTTCAGGTACGCATCCATGAGATAGTAATCCAAGAAACCCATAGCTGAGGCAAAGTCTTGGACTTCCCCCCAAATTTCCCTAAAATGTGTTTCCTCATACATTTTTGCTTTTCATCATCAATTTTGTTCTGTTCAGCTATAGAGAGGAGTAGGACTAGGACAGTTTTGGACTGTTGCAATATTAGTGTGACATATCATGTGAAATTGCAAAAAGGCACTTAGACAGATGGAGTCAGAGGGAGAGGGGCAGTGTCAAGAACTAGTAATTTCTCCTTGTTGCACTGATAATTCCTTTATAACAAGTGTCTAACTGTATTAAAAACTGGCTGGCAAGAAATTCACTCTGTCATTACCTTTCAGCGTGTCTGCCCAAGTCTTGCCACTTGTGGTCACTGGCCCAGTCTCTTTAACTCATATTTTTTGAGGTACATAAGGAAAGCAATTTTGAGATCATTAATCTACTTTAATTTTACGCATCCTGCATTACAGAAGAAGAAGAAGCAGAAGACGAAGAAGAAGAAGAAGAAGAAGAAGAAGAAGAAGGTTCTTATATGCTGCTTTTCTCTACCTGAAGGAGTCTCAAAGTGGCTTACAGTCGCCTTCCCTTTCCTCTCCCCACAACAGACACCATGTGAGGGAGGTGAGGCTGAGAGAGCCCTGATATCACTGCTCAGTCAGAACAGTTTTATCAGTGCCGTGGTGAACCCAAGGCCACCCAGCTGGTTGCATGTGGGGGAGCGCAGAATCGAACTCGGCTCGCCAGATTAGAAGTCCGCACTCCTAACCACTACACCAAGCTGTCTTTCTCCCCACCCTCCCCAATAATATTTTATGAAAATTTTAAAGTACAACCGAAATAAAAATGGAAAAAAAGGAAAAAGCGGAAAAATAGAAATAAAGAAGCTTCTGATCTTATCCATGACAATTATAAATCAAACTGATATCTCTTACACTGTTAGTACATCAATATTTTAAAACCTCCTTTTCCCTGATACATTCATTTTTTCCACTTTAGTCCTCAAACTCATAACTCATTTCAATTTTGTTCAAATCACGCAGAAGCCTATAGAAGGTTTCCAGCTAGTTACAAATACTATCGTTATTTTCTAGTTAAAATACTAAATTTAGCGTTCCATCCCTTCTCTCCTCTTTCACCCATCCTCCAAGTCGATTTAATCTTGTTCCATATCATCTAGTTTCCTTGTTCCTTACAGCTGATATTAGAGATCTCACAAATCTTGTTCTTGAGTCTTCTCCATTTTTTCTTTAAGATGTAGCTGAAGTTCCTTTCCCTTTTGCACTGTATCTTCCAAGTCCGTAGTCTTTATTTCCAAATCAAAAATACCCCTGCTAATTACCAGCCCAGGAGTTTTCAAGTCCAGCTTTGGTGGATCTTCTACAGGAACAGGTGACATTTCGATGCAGGTGGGTTGTAGCCTATTTGGCTCACTCAGTGGTCCTGTCATACTTCCAGGTGGGGTGTCAACGCAATGAACAGAAAATCAGAGATTTTCTTCTATATGCCTGTCACCTGGCATGAGCACCTATGTGTATTTTAGGGTCTTTGAACTGTTAGCATTAGCAACATATAATTTAAAGGAGAACATGCTAAGTTCAGATATTTTTTTTTGTATTGTGTACCTTCCTTAAATAACTTCCTTCAGTGACTCTTAACCCTTAATACACTCTGTCATGTCCATATAATCATAGTCGCTTCAGAGGTATTTTTATCTGACTGATTCAAGTGGGTAGCCATGTTGGTCTGAATTAGCACAACAAACATTGAGTCCAATAGCACCTTTAAGACCAGCAGAGATTTATTCAAGGTGCGAGCTATTGAGTCGAAAGCACACACCTTGAATACATTTTTGTTGGTCTTAAAGGTGCTATTGGACTCCATTTTTGTTTTATCTGACTGAGTTAGGAATCATAGAACCAGAAGGGACCTCCACAGTCGTCTAGTCCAATGTGGGGTGGGGTGGGGGAAGAACTCTGTGGATGGCCTCCCCTCCCCCCAGGACCTGGAAAGGCTGCAGGCAGCTGTTAGGAAACTCATCAGCAGGGGCAGCTTTCAGGCGGCACGGATCTGCAGCCTCCGAGCCTCAGAGGGAAGTGGAAGGAGGAGGGGGTGGTCAGGAGTGAGGGATGGAAGGCGATTGGCTGGCCGTTGGACAGACAGGAAAGCCGGTTGCAGGAGGAGGCACTCAGGGGCAGGACATCCACCCTGAGTGGGTGTTAAGTGCTGAGTGGCACTTAAGCCATGAGACACACTCCTCCTCCAAGCCCTTACCAGAAATATATTAAGTGGAACAGATATAACAATATTAATAATGATTTTGTTTTTATAACACACCCTTTCCATCAGGCTCAGGATGGGTAACATCAAATAATAGAATCATAGAATCATAGAATCAGAGTTGGAAGGGGCCATACAGGCCATCTAGTCCAACCCCCTGCTCAACGCAGGATCAGCCCAAAGCATCCTAAAGCATCCAAGAAAAGTGTGTATCCAACCTTTGCTTGAAGACTGCCAGTGAGGGGGAGCTCAACACCTCCTTAGGCAGCCTATTCCACTGCTGAACTACTCTGACTGTGAATTTTTTCCCCCTGATATCTAGCCTATATCATTGTAGTTTAAACCCATTACTGCATGTCCTCTCCTCTGCAGCCAACGGGAACAGCATCCTGCCCTCCTCCAAGTGACAGCCTTTCAAATAAAGAGGGCTATCATGTCCCTTCTCAACCTCCTTTTCTCCAGGCTGAACATTCCCAAGTCCCTCAACCTATCTTCATAGGGCTTGGTCCCTTGGCCCCAGATCATCTTCGTCGCTCTCCTCTGTACCCTTTCAATTTTATCTACGTCCTTCTTGAAGTGAGGCCTCCAGAACTGCACACAGTGCTCCAGGTGTGGTCTGACCAGTGCTGTATACAATGGAACTATGACATCTTGTGATTTTGATGTGATGCCCCTGTTGATACAGCACAAAATGGCATTTGCCTTTTTTACCACGGCATCACACTGCCTGCTCATGTTTAGTTTACAATCCACAAGTACCCCAAGGTCTCCTTCACAGTGTTACCTAGGAGCGTATCCCCCATCCAGTAGGCATGCTTTTCATTTTTCTGACCCAGATGCAGAACTTTATACTTATCTTTATTAAATTGCATCTTGTTCTCATTTGCCCATTTTTCCATTGTATTCAGATCTCGTTGAACTCTGTCTCTATCTTCCGGAGTATTTGCCAGTCCTCCCGATTTGGTGTCGTCTGCAAACTTGATTAGTAGTTCCTCCACCCCCTCATCTAGATCATTAATAAATATGTTAAAAAGTACCGGGCCGAGCACCGAGCCCTGAGGCACCCCGCTACTCACCTCCCTCCAGTCTGATGAAACACCATTGACAACAACTCTTTGAGTGCAGTTCTCTAACCAATTCCCTATCCACCCAACTATCTGAAAATCCAGATTGCAGTCCTTCAATTTATCCATCAGGACATCATGGGGAACCTTATCAAAAGCTTTACTAAAATCCAAGTAAACAACATCAACCAAATTTCCACAATCCAGCAAATCTGTCACTTGGTCAAAAAAGGAAACCAGGTTGGTCTGGCAGGACCTGTTGGAGACAAATCCATGCTGACTTCGTTGGATCACCAAGTTGTCCTCCAGATGTTTGCAGATCGCTCCCTTCAATATCTGCTCCATTATCTTCCCCACAACAGAGGTCAGACTCACTTAGCATGTAAAGCACTTTTAAAAATGTAACAGTACTTCTGATGTTTTATCTATTAATTTTTGCATTTTTATACCACCCTTCCAAATAACTCAGGACTGCTTACACTGTAGTAAGACAATACAGTTTCAAATCAATTAAAAATTGCCATACTAAAATACAAGACTCTAAAAATAATAAATAGTTAAAATCACTGAGGACAATAAATCACTGGTGATAAAAAAATAGTTAAAATTGAACACAAGGTTTTTGTATTTGTGTTTCATTCATCGGATAGGTGGATCTTCTTTCAGTATATACAGGTAACAGTGACTTTTAAGTCAAAGCAGACAGAGCTGGCACCATCACTTTGGGAAGGGCACCCACAATCCCCGATTTGTTTGTTATTGGAAATTTTTCTGTTCTTAAAAAAGAAAAGAAAAAAATCATTCTTTTGAACAAGAACACGCTAAGCCATATTTAAGAGCCTGTCCTAAGAATCCTAACAGGGTAGAACCACTGCCCTAGATTGGGCAATGGCCCTGACTCTAGACTCCTCTGGGCTACCCACCTGGGCCTTAGGGAGGCAGAATCAAGTGGAGGGCAGACAAGCCACCTGAGCCTTAGGGAGGCAAAAATCCAGTGAAGGGCAGACAAGCCACCTGGGCCTTAGGAAGGCAAAAGCCAGTGGAGGGCAGACAAGCCACCTGAGCCTTAGGTAGGCAAAAATCCAGTGGAGGGCAGACAAGCCACCTGGGCCTTAGGAAGGCAAAAGCTAGTGGAGGGCAGACAAGCCACTTGGGACTTAGGGAGGCAAAATCTAGTGAAGGGCAGATCCCTCCCAGAGATTGTAACATTTCACTTCTATACTACTCAGCTGTAGTCGAAGAGGTTTGCCAAATTTGGATTAGTCAATACCTGGAGATTTGGAGGGACAGTTTGGGGAGGGTGGGATTTCAAGATGGGGAGGACATCAGAAGAGTAGACTGCCCATCCTCCAAAGCAGCCATTTTTGTGTCCCTCACTGGTGTTAACCAAGTCTATAGGCATGGACACTTGCTAGAGTTATTAAGAAGATGGTTTTTATGCCCTGCTTTCAACTTCTTGAAGGATATTATTTTGAGGTTTCCTTCCCTCACACAACATAGTGGAAAATTTACTGATACACGACCAAATGGAGTAGTCCCCTTGCACCTACACACCTACGTGACTGGGTGGGGGCTCACGGAAGACAGTTTGACATTTGTGCTTGTCCAGTGAAAGACACCTGCAATGCTTGCAGCAGGCTGGAAGAAGGTGGTGGGTTTCTTGTGACTGCTGCTTTGAGGTGAATGTTACCTGCCTGTGTGCCTGCTTGCTTCCCACCTGATTAGCCTTTATATTTACAAAATTGTGTCAGTCTACAGACTTCAAATTATTCCATTATTTTGCCCAGAGACCCAGGGAATCAAAGCTTTATGATGAAAGAAGGAACGGCGATCCCAGCAAGTGGCCCTCAAGGTTAGGAAGAAGCTGAGCTGGGTTACCATGGCCTTCCTCTGCAGAGCCGTCTCTGGTGGTCTGCCATCCAAGTACTGACCTCTGTTCGATTCCAAAATCCTATGAGACCAGGCTGCACCATTCCGCCTTCCCTCCCAAAGGGAAACCTAGAAATCCCCAGTGAACAGCTCCCCTTTCACTGAACTAACTTTTCTTCCATTTTCAGAGTGAAGCCCTTTGGGTTAGCACTAATAGAAGACCAACAGACATTCATAGCACTGATAAAGCCTACATTTCCCTATTGCTCTGCTCCTCAAGAACCTGGGCAAGCTCTTGCCATGGTGAAAATAGACTTTGAAGGAAGCTCTCCCTCCACGGTCTTCAGGGCACTGTGCATCTGTCAGGAAGCTAGGTACATGGTAGCTATGTGTCTGTAAACAACCATGATGGATTGAGACCCTTCTGTTTACCGAATCCAGAGAAATAATCATTACTGCCTTAAATGAGCTTACATAGCTTCACTGCGGGAAGCGGTACGATCATTACGTCCTTCGAGCACTTTGTTTGGAATTATGATGAGCACTAATGAGAATTCCATTGGCAGGGCCCATGTAACTCCTACTACAGTGCTTGAAAAAACCCCGTGCTGATGCCCTATTGCTTACAGCAGCTGGGAAGGCTCCTTTAATGATCTTCTGGATCAGTGGCTGAAGAAATGACATAATGGCTCAGCACTATATTGGTTCAATGAAGGAGCAGATGACTCAGGAGATCATGCACCGTAGTCTATCAAGTCATGGAATATTTAAATGCACTTTGCTTTGTGGATCAATGATCTGATAAACTGTAATGGAGCCATTACGATCGGACGGAGAAAAGCAAGCCCTGCGCAGCCACCTGATGGAAACGGGAGGAGCCATTCTTCAAGGATTTCTTCAACCAGGCTGGGCTTGGGATACTTTTAGCTGGCCAGTCATGAACCTAATGAACACATGAAGCTGCCTCATGCTAACTCAGACCATCACGGTGGCCAAACTCAGACCAAGGGTGGCCAAACTGTGGCTCTCCAGATGTCCATGGACTACAATTCCCATGAGCCCTTGCCAGCATGGGAATTGTAGTTCAAGGACATCTGGAGAGTCGCAGTTTGGCCACCCTTACCAAGTCGGACTGGGAGCAGAAGAGATTGTTCATATTGCTGACTATTTGATCCTTTTTAACCAGAGATACCAGAGATTGGACCTGGGGCTTGAAATGGGGCTGATGTAATATATATATATATATATATATATATATATATATATATATATATATATATATATATATATATATATATATATATATATATATATATATATATATATATATATATATATATATATATATATATATATATATATATATATATATATATATATATATATATATATATATATATATATATATATATATATATATATATATATATATATATATATATATATATATATATATATATATATATATATATATATATATATATATATATATATATATATATATATATATATATATATATATATATATATATATATATATATATATATATATATATATATATATATATTGTGGGGAAACGTCCTGAGCCCATATGGAGAGGGCTGGTATGGAAATTAAATATTATTATTATTACTACTATATATGTTTTAATGATTACACTTGGATTTTATGATTGATTGGTTTAACATGTTGTTACCCATCATGAACTATCTATTGTGGCATTGTTCTCACTGACCAATTGGTCTCTCTCTCTCTCTCTCTCTCTCTCTTTGCAGTTTGTAATTACGATGTATTTTAAATGTTTTCGACCATTTTGTATTTTGTCAATTTAAATCGTTTACTATATCTACTTATATTTTAAATGCTGATTTGGCCTAAATGATCATAAATAAATATTCATTCATTGATTCATTTATCAACCAATTTGATGCTCTGGAATAGAGTAGGACAATTTATTTATTTATCTTTCTATTTATTTATTTTATTCGACGTTTAAGCTGCCCCTCTCCAAAGAAGGTCTCTGGGTGGCTTACAACAGTGTATAAAACAATTCAATGCAGAATACACATAAAATATATCCCTTCAGTGACTCCAGCCCCCCTGGAAAATGTCCCACATAGGGAATGATGGCAAAGTTAAGCTTCTTGCCTGCAGCTTGGTGTAATGATTAAGAGCAGTGGCCTTTAATCTGGAGAACAGGGATTGATTCCCCACTCCCCCTCCACATGAAGCCAGCTAGGTGACCTTGGGCTAGTCAGAGTAGTTCAGCAGTGGAATGGGCTGCCTAAAGAGATAGTGAGCTCCCCCTCACTAGCAGTCTTCAATCAGCAGCTGGACAGCTACTCGTCCTGGATGTTTTAGGCTCATCCTGCATTGAACAGGGTGTTGGACAATGACCTGTATGGCCCCCTCCAATCCTATGAATCTATAACACTTGACCCCTAGAAAACCCCAAAGAAACATGAGATAATGTCTTAAAAGATAGACAATGACATAAAAGATGATCATCTACATGTCAGGAGGTCTATCCTGATAACTCTCTCCCCACCCCTTCACTGTGCATGCATGTTAATCATGTAAAATGTGTCCTAATATTTACTAGAGTGAATTTCTTAGAGTCTTGGGGGGGAATAAAGGGACTTATGGAAAATGAGAAAATGGAATTAGATGGTTGCCAATGTCATAATTTGCTTATGGTGCCAAAAACAATCCAAGACTTGGGCCATCCCTTCAAATAAATTGGGAACTGTGGGTTATCATACTTGAAAAGGTTCAAAATTGCTGAGCTAGACATTGAAGCATCCACTTTATAAACAATCTAACCCCATGATAAACTGGTTGGTTCTATGGACCACTTGTTCCACTTAGATTTTTCATGCTTATGTTAATTATTAACTAGTAGAGACTGGCAGGGGCTGGGGAGAGCAGGCCTCAGTGGTGGAGGCAGTGGGCCTTCTCCATACCTAACAGAGGTGGGGAGGCCAACAAGAGTGGCAGGACACCACAGTGGAGGTGGCTGAGCTAGGCCAGCCTCCGCAGGAAGCAAGGAGGTAGAGAAGGTGGTTGGACATCTCTGCCATCTGCACAAGGTTCAGGGCCTCTCTGGAGGATGGTACTGGCCTTCAGTGTGGCCTGTGGTAGGCCTTCAGTGGGAAAAGATCCTCCCACTAAGAGGCAACCAGAGGGCCACGAGAAAGTATGTCAGGCTTCTGATAGGCCTTCAGTGGGAGAGCTGTCCTCCTGAAGGCCAGTCAGTGGGCTTCACATCATCGGAAGTGCAGGTATGATTTTATCAGATATGATGTAAAAAACCCAAGAAATCTTTTATTGCAATCCTTTCCTTTGGAAAGAAATCACAGTTTCATGTTTCTACAGTTTTTTATTCATTTCTAGACATATTAAAATGGGGAAAAGGTTAAAACTAATATCTTATAAATTAATCATGTCAGTTTTCATGGTCTAGTCAATATTTTTCCCATTTCAACCCCCAATAAAGCATTGTTTTGTAATGAAAGTATGAGCCAGATCTTTGAAAGAGTTGCCATAAAGTTTGGCAGGAAAGAAATATTGTGGTGCCTGGTCTAATAGATCCAAATTTCTAGCCATTCCTACATCCCTCAAATATGTCACATTAAAACTTAGATTTAACAATATTGATTAAAAACTATCTGACATATTTAGAAAATGCCACACATATTATAATCTCTTAAAAGCAGGGAAAATATATAAATTACTGAGATATTAGCAAAGCAGAAAAATGGATGGGAGGAGAGCCAGCCATAGGCTAGCCCTAGGCTAGCCATAGGCCATGGGTAAATGTAGACTTGAAACCTCTACAGATGTCCCATTCCATTCTGGAAAACTGAGAGACCACCAGCTGTGCTTACTAGGAATACAATAAGATTCATTTTGTATAACCTGAGCAACATGTGGATTTATCACGTAATTAATGTAATGAATCTTTAACTGCTCCTGCAGTTTTAAAATAAAGCCCTAAGGGCTATTGGGGAGGAGTTAGGGTGGGCTCTGTCCGTGATACAAACTCAGAGGGGCGAATCAGGAGCCGCAAAGCGGCTCTTGATTTGCCCCTCCAAGTGCCGCTCAAGGGTCAGGCGGCCAATGGGGAGGCACGCAAAGCGCCCTCCAATTGGCCCCTCACCAGGACAGACCAAAATTCCATTCACCCAGCCCAGTCTGGCTGCCAGTCTGCTCCTGACCACCGCAGGGAGAAGAGGTCAGTAGGGCTGCCAAGGGGGATGAGAACAGAGGCTGCACCAGTCCTTTTTGCCCCAAAGCTGTCCTAACTGTCATGTCCAACTGTAAATTGCCTCAGAACCCTGACAGAGCTGGCAGGAGGCTGGAGAGTGTGTTCCCTCCCCCTCCCCCCCTTCAGGCCTGCTGCGAAGGAGCCTCTGACAGACCCTGACTGAGGGGAGGGAGGCATTTTCCTTCAAAGAGGGTGGGGGACTTTCCCCTTCTGCCAAAGAGTTGCCTGACTGGGAGGCCACAGAAAAGCCCCTTCTCACTTAAAATACTGCTCTGCCCAGAGGTTAGACACAGCCAAACCATGTGTCTTTCTTCTTTGCAACTCTCTGCAGATTTGAGGCCACTGCACAGCGTTATTCTGCAGAGGAAACTGGCTCTTTTGTCTCCTGCTTCATCTGCACAACAACCCTGTGCAGTAGGCCTCAAGACTCTCAATTCAACAACAACCTGTCTAAAGTAGCCCTTTCTGTCTGGGGAGCTGATCTTTATACTCTGCAGGTGAGCTGTAATTCCAGGAGCTCTCCAGGCCACACCTGGAGGTTGGCTACCCCTGGGTTGGAAGTATTCCTGGAGGTTTGGAGGTGGGACTTCGAAATCATACAATGCCTCAGAGTCCAGCCTTCAAAGGAGCAATTTTTGCCTGCAGTTGGTAGGGAGTGGTGCAGGTGTGTCCCTCCTGGGCTATGGGTTATGGCCAGCCCTTACCAGCAACTGTTTGTATTCTGGGGCACAGACAGGCAGACCAGCATCAGTCCTGTGAGTCCTGAATGTGCAGGAAGGTCTAAATAAATATTTACAGCCTGAAACTGTAAATAGAGAACAAGTAAATGTCTGGAGACACATGGTAACTGAATGACTTATTGGCCTGGCAAATAACCTTGGCCTGGCAAATAAAAAAACAGTATTAAAAACCTTACTAAGGTCAAGACTGCTGTGCACAGAGAGTCTTCCTCTTAGGGTTGCCAGCTTCCCTGTGAGGCTCGCTACCCCACCTCCCTCATGGGGAGTCTGCTATGGGGAGAGAAAGGGAAGACGATTGGAAAATCCTTTGAGACACCTGAGGCCTGCTGGGTCACTGCGGTCCATTCCCAGTTCTCTCAGATCTCTCACAAGTCCACATACCTCACAAGTTGACTATTGTGGAGAGACGAATGGAAAAGGTGTTTGTAAACCGCTTTGAGACTCCTTTGGGTAGTAAGCAATAGGGTCCAAAAATCTGTTCTTCTAAGGAACAATCATGAAAAAGCATGTGAATACATAACATTTTATCAACAGTGAAAAAATGGAAAAGAAGGAACAGGGTGGACACCTGTGTACTGTGACTACCCCATGTATATTAGGGCAGAGGGGCATTTCGGTGTCTGTGGCCTAATTCACACAAGAAGGGAAATGACGCAGAATTGGGGAGAATTGGTTGCCATGTAATCTTCCCCTAAGAAGAGTCTCCAGTCTGATTTTCCCTTCACATATCTGAGGACATGGCTCTGGAAAGCTCATCTGTAACCACTATGCCAAAATTCCCAAAGGTCAGTCCTCTCCCACAATCAACAAATATTCCCAACCACAGGTTCTTGACACCCATATCTCCACACCCATGGCCTCATTTGCCACCATGCCACCATAACCTCCCACACAACACACACATTCAACCCCATGCCCTTACAGACTGGACAACTCCTCCCCTTCCTCTTCCCACTGCCAAGCTCTAGCGCCCGTTGTATTCTGGGATACAATGGGCTTTGCCCCTAGTAAACAAATAAATGTGAAGGGCAGCTACATATGAGATAGAATCCTGATTTCTCAGGGTTTTGGCTTATGAGAATGGAAGCTTTATCTGCACACACACAAAAAACATGCATTGCCCAGTTCACACAAGTCAGTAACACCCCCACCCCGGACCATGTGTGTATTAGGAATCTATGCACTCCTGATATGTGTGACTGACAGGTTTCTAGTTCACATAAACAGACATCAATGTCTACAGAGGACTTTATTTAGGTGGCTTTCGTGATTTTATTTAAGGATCATTATTCACTATATTTTTAGTCATTCATTTACCAGTGTTCACTGCTTTATTTGTATCTGGTATTTATATTATATGATTTTTTTATGCAATTTATATTCACCCTATATGCCACAGTAATCAGTTGTTCTAGGCCTTCTTTAATTTCTGATAGGAGGGTACTGTCATCAGCAAACTGAAGATTATTTATATTCCTTCCTCCGATATTCATTCCAGTGTTTGATTCTTTGAGTTCAGTCTATCTCATAACGATCTCAGCATACAAGCAAAATAGGAAGGGGGAAAGAATACAATCTTGGTGCAGTCCTTTTTTTATTTTAAACCAGTGGCCAGAGGATTATACAACTAAAAGAAATGGTGCAAGATCGAAAAATGTGGTGACAGTGGACCCATAGAATTACCAAGAGTCATACAACTGCATGGCTAACATCAGCAGCAGCATATATATCATTGTGCTTCTCTGAATTTTGTTTTGCACTAGTCCCCACTCAAGTGATCGATTTGCTATTACATCAGTTTATGTCCAGCATATCTTCCTATAGATTTAAATTGCAGGTTTTTATGCCTGATCTAAACTAGTGTAATATTGAATTGACCACTAGAGGGAATAAAACATGCAGGAAAGAAAACAAACAAACAGGAACTTACTAGTGAGGAAAATGAAACTGCTGACAAAGTCCATGGATAGGTACGATATATCTACAATGGCTGGAATTCAACCAAAAATATATCTGGAAGGATTTCTGACACTGGGAACAACTTTCTTACTCCCTCCCCTCCATTAGCAGCCTAAAATGCTTACCAAAATGCTACTCCTGAGGGAGAGGGAGCTCTCAAGAACTGTATGGTGGTGAAATTAGAGAAGCAGGAATAAGTAAGAATTACCCACCCGCCCGCCCACCTGTTCATCAGCAGACATGATCATTGGGATCCAGCCCAATCAATAATGCTAATTTATTGGTGCACAAATAATGCTGGAAAAATGGTTTATGGTGAAATTGGAGGGGGGGGGAGAGATGTCCCGTTTTCTCAGGAGAATTTTTAAAGCAGTTTGGGGAGGAGCAGCTAAAAAGAAAGTCCTCTGAAATACTCCCAGTGATCCTAAAACATCCCTGTTAACACACAAAACCATAAAAGTGAGAAATGGGTTCAATATAAATGGGGTGATATGCCTTTCAACCAGCAATGCAAATGTCCTAAACTTTCTCTGTGTTTGTGTGTTGTGTGAGAGAGGGGATGTATGTAGAAGAAGAAGAAGAAGAAGAAGAAGAAGAAGAAGAAGAAGAAGAAGAAGAAGAAGAAGAAGAAGAAGTGGTTCTTATCTGCCACTTTTCTCTACCAGAAGGAGTCTCAAAGTGGCTTACATTCACCTTCCCTTTCTTCTCCCCACAACAGACACCCTGAGAGGTGGGTGAGGCTGAGAGAGCCCTGAGATTCCTGCTCAGTCAAACAGCTTTCTCAGTGCTGTGGCGAGCCCAAGGTCACCCAGCTGGCTGTATGTGGGAGAGTGCAGAATTGAAACTAGCTCACCAGATTAGAAGTCCACGCTCCTAACCACTACACCAAACTGGCTCTCATGTATGGAACAGAACAAAAACCTTTAAGGAAGGGCAAAAATTTGCTCGCTCCTGATTTAAATGATCAACAAACTGCTGTTAAAATAGGGCTTTCCCCAGTCTTTCTGACACTGGTTTTAAGTGGCAGGTATTCAAAGAGTTATTGCTGGCTTGCAGACGACTGGCATTTCCTGAGCTAAAATTGCTACACCCAAACAACCTAGTCCCCTAGCTGAACTGACCTAGAAAATATGTGACCGACTTTGACCTTAATTAGTCATTATTAGTATCTGCCAGTAATCAAATAATGTGATCTTTCCTGAAAACTGAGGATATTCTCACCTTCAAATGAAAACTCTAGTTTTTAAGGGGAACGAGGCTATTTTTCCTAAAGTGAAGTAGGGGGCATTAATCCCCTAAGCATAAATTCCGTATGCATTGTTGATGGAGGTGGCTGCTGGATGGAATCTTTCATCTGCATGTACAAGATTTAGAGACAAGCTAAAAGATGCAGTTGGCTTCCGTCTAGCAATGAGACCGAACACATGCAATGCAGGAATGCATGTAAGTATTTTTATGCACTCTCTGCCTCTCTCCCTAGAGAACCTAAAGCTAACTTCCCTGCTTTATGGCCTGGGATTTGTACAGCATGTATAATCATTTACTTAACAGGAGAAATCTGGTCATGCATCTGAGGTTCTTTGCACCAAGGGAGGAATGAAGATCTTCTTACTGAGGAGTGGAAAAGACACATAAAAGTGCTCTATCGACATTCTGCATCTTGACATTTGGAGATCTGGGGGCAGGGGACGGGAAACATGAGTCGCTCCTGTCTCCTCTACCTCCTCTGCCTCTTCATAATGTTAACAATTTAAGATCTTGCCCCCCCCCCCACTGAAATATGCAAGCCATCCTTGAATGGAAGGGGGGGGGATAGCAATGAATGTGGGGAAATGCAAAATCTATTTGGGATTTTCAGAAAGGAATGAGGGATTTGCAAGCCCTGATCCACTATATATCTTTAAAGGTCCTATGGAGCACAAAAGGAGCTTGCAATAAGGGGATGCAGAATGAGAGAATTTGGAAGGGCTCCAAACAACCCCCCCCCACCCCCAGTTTCTTCTACAAGCCGGTAGTTGAAGGAAGAAAATCTTCAATTCCTTTCCTTCAGGTCAGTGACCCGAGCAGCGGCATTGCTACTCAAGAAAGGAAGAGTGATTGGGTTGAGAGAAAAGGTTATTGAACATAATCTTCCATTAGAGGCGAACGCAGCATCCCCCAATTTCAGTTTTCAGGCTGTACCCAGGAATTTTGGTGGAGAATCAATTTGTCCTGGGAAGTACAGTGTGGCTGTTTTCTTTTTGGTGGGTAACCTTGTTGGCCCAAAGCGACAGAATAAAGTTTGAATCCGGGGCACCTTTAAGACCAACACATTTAATTCTGGAGATGGTTTTTTTTGTGTAGTCTGCATGTACACCAAAAACTTTTACCCAGAGTTTAACTTTGCTGGTTTTAAGTGGACTCAAACTTATCTTCTGTTCTCTTTTGGGACGTTACGTCTTGTTCCATTCTTTTCTCCCAACTGGCCCCCCAGCTTCTTCTTCCTCCTGGATTAGCCATGTGGATGATCCACAGGGGTAGTCAAACTGCAGCCCTCCAGATGTCCATGGACTACAATTCCCAGGAGCCCCTGCCAGCATTCGCTGGCAGGGGGCTCCTGGGAATTGTAGTCCATGGACATCTGGAGGGCCGCAGTTTGATTACCCCTGAGCTAGAGGATGACGACAGAACACAATAGAGCCATTCGGATAAGTGACAATGGGAAGACGTCACAGGGACCAAGTGAGGGCAACGTTAAATTAATCAGCAAATATATATGCCAGGAATGGTGAAAAAATACCATGAAAGGAGAGCCCTGCTCTAGTAGACCAGTGGTCCAGCATCCTGTTTCTCTTCATGGCCAAATGGTTAGTCTGGAGGGCCTGCAAAGAGGGCAGAGGGGCCATGCCTCACAGACTTTCCCTTTGGGGAGGCTAGTCCGGCTAGGATTGATGCAGCTTCCTAGATCCTGGCCTGATTCGCCTCCCAGAAAGGGGGCATCTGCAACAGAACTGGGACCCCAGATGGGATGGTGCCACCTCTGAATATTCCACGCCCTGTATTTTCAGAAATGTTGAGCAAGACTATCACATACAATTGAAACATGCTAGTCCTCAGAAACCAGAGTAGTTATGGGTGTTCTAGGGATGTCCAAGTAGGGCTCAGTGGACCCAAGGGGTCTGAGAGCTCCAGACAGGGTTCAGAACCTTTCCCCTCCTGCCTTAATGGACTTGGCCACAAGCTAAGGAATCAGCCATTTCCATTGTTCCCTGTCCTGAGTGTGAATGACTTCTTTTGTGGTTTCTGTGTCTAAGAGAGGGCAGAGCCTGCACACCTATTCCCACAAATTGTCTCCTGTCTCTGGCCCCAGCCAGCTTGGTGTGGTAGTTAGAAGTGCAGACTACTAATCTGGTGAGCGAGGTTCGATTCCGCGCTCCCCCACATGCAACCAGCTGGGTGACCTTGGGCTCGCCACAGCACTGATAAAGCTGTTCTGACCGAGCATTAATATCAGGGCTCTCTCAGCCTCACCCACCCCACAGGGTGCCTGTTGTGGGGAGAGGAAAGGAAAGGCAAATGGAAGCCACTTTGAGACTCCTTCGGGTAGAGAAAAGCGGCATGTAAGAACCAACTCTTCTTCTTCCTCAAGCCTGCCTGTTAACACAAATAGGGATGTCAACCTCCCGTGATATGCCACTTCCAGGGACGTGACAGTGATGTGTGGCTGGTTAACATCACTTCTGGGGCCCATCAAGGCCTGAAAAATTATTTCAAGGATTCATCCATCATCAAAAATTTGAAAAAGGCTGTTCTAAGGCCTCACACAATGGCCAGCCATGGCACATGGGCTTGGAATATCACCCTCAAAGGGGAGTCTTTAGTTGTCATTGTTTACATCATTGAAGGTATACATGAAAAATAGAGTCCTTTAGGCTTCCCCCGGCCTTTACCAGTTGGCCAGCCTTTAGAAATGCTTGCATGTACTGTCAAGGCTCCATGCCACTGCGCATGAGAATCTCTGCAGCACAAGCAGATGGTGAATAGGACAGTTGAACAGAGCAGACCCAAAGCAGCAAAGGAAAACAGTACCCAAAATACACTCATTTGTCTAAGAGAGGGCCAGATACCCAATATCCCACAACTCATCCAGCTTTTATACTGAAAATTCGTACCATTAGAGAACATAGAATAATTGGGTTTTCTTTATCCAAGGCTTAATTTTCTTATCTGCAGCTCATCATGCTGTTATAAAAATCTGCTTGCTCATCAGGTGAGCTTCGATAATCTTTCCCATACCTGGTATTTATTCATATATTTTAGATTAAATTAAAAGAATAGAAAACCTGAGCACTGAACCCAATTAAAAATGAAGTGATTAGCTATAAAAGTACCGGCAAGCCCCCCCCCCCCAAAAAAAAAAAACGACAAAGAAGAGGAAAGGAAGCCAGAGTGCTTTGATTGACTCAGTAGCTTTTGGTGTGAAATTTCAAATGAGTAGAAAAACTGATCTGAAAATGCATTACAATATCCTAATTTTTGCCTCATGTCCCACCCACATTAAAATAGCTAAGGCTTCTGTTACATTAAATATCCACATGGCCAAAACTACTGCCATGCATTAAGATTTTAATTTTTTTTCACATAAAAGAGACTATATCAGCCTTTTGACACTTTTTTCCCCATTGATCCCCCCCTGAAACTTTATTTAGGCTTCAAGAAACCACAGAAGTGGCCTAATCACGCAGAATATGGTTGGGAAGCAGAGCTATGTTCATGCCCACCTGGGGCTCCTCTCCTCCCCATCCCCTCCAGGCCCATCATTGGCCATTGTGGGAGGGAGGGGCAGGTCAACATGACCTCCGGTCATAGCATGCAATAAATGTTTAACAATTTTTTAAAAAATATATTAAAATTAATTAACTCCCACCCATTTGGGAAACTGGGTTTCAGAAAACCCCTGGGTTTCAGAAAACCCTGGTTGAGGAAGCCTGGTATATATAATAATGCTAGTAATAAAACCCATTGGGAAGAAAAATATAATAGGCTCTAGAAAAATGAAGGTATATATGTGATGGACTGTAGCAAACTGTGTGTGTGTGTGGGGGGGGGGGCTTTGTTTCCTGCTCTGGGTCCAGCTGAGTTCATAGCACCATCCTGGGGGCAGGGAGACAGCATCACTCAACCCTGTGTTGGAGGAGGGAAGGAACATGTAGCATCAAAGAGTCTGGGGTGGGGGGGGAGAGAAAGATCCTGCCAAGAAGGATCATGAGGATCAGCAGCTTGGTGTGGTCTTTAAATGCTTCCCCCCCCCCAAAGACCCTTCTGAAGCTGCAGAGCCTTTGAAGGGTCTGGGGGGAAGAAACACTACATGGTGTGCTCTTTAAATGCTCTTCCTGAAGACCCGAGGAGGTAGCGACCTGACCGAACCACTGCTGCCCAAAGCAGGCGCTGCTCAGCCGGAGGAGAATACAGGTGTGTGTGCTCATGTCACATGAAAAAAGAAGGCAGCATGTTGGAGGACACCATGCCTTCCCCCACCACCACCCCCAGCAGCCACTGCTTTAAGAGGTGAGTCATTGCCAGTACGTTTTATATTGTAGAGGAAGGTGGAAATTATGGCTAGGCTTGCCAGGGTGAGCCTGGAACGGACAAGGGGGTTGGGGGTGATGACATGGAGGGGCATGTGAAGTCAGTGACACTGGCAACGAGACTATGTCACTTCCGATACAACCTAAATGGGACAATAGGCAAGCTCTAGGAATGCCTGGAATCTCTATGGTCTGCATAGAAGCTGGAGTCCTGTTTTAAGAAATTCTTTCCTGGCCATTCTAAGCAGTGATTGGCAAAGGTGGTGATCAGCAAGCGGCCTCCCACCACAATAGGAGGACTGGCAACTCTAGCTATGAGGCACCCTAATATAGTACCTGGAGAACACAGTTCTACTACTGAGAGCCAGTGAAGTGTAGTGGTTAAAGAGTGCCAGCCTCTAATCTGCAGAACCATGTTTGATTCCCCACTCCTCCACATGCAGCCTGCTGGGTGACCTTGGCCAACTTAGAGTTCTCTCAGAACCACCTTTCTCACAGGTGTCTGCTGTGGGGAGAGGAAGGGAAAGGTGTTGGTAAGCTGCTTTGGGGCTTCTAAGTGATAAGCAAGGTACAAAACTCAGCTCTTCTTCTTTTCCTCTTCCTCCTCCTTCATCTCTATCTTCTCCTCCCCCTACTCCTCCTTCTTCATCTTCTTTCTTCTTCATCTCCTCCTTCTTCATCTCTTTCTTCTCCTTGATCTTCCCCTCCATCCACTTCTACTTCATCTACCAGTAAAGCCCACAATAGGATTGGCCAAGCAACATCAGCATTTGTCACACTCAAATGGTGCCCCTGGAAGAAGACGAACATCTCTCTCAAGACCAAAGTTATTCTGTTCTGGACATTAATCCTGCCAACCCTCTTATATAGATCAGATACATGGTCTTTAGAAAAACCTGACATAAAACTCAAGACCTTCCGAATGTGATGCCCGCGGCAGGTTCTGGGCCTCTCTCTGTGTGATCATAATCAAAAGGAGAGAATTTGGACAAAATGTCGCAACCAGCTGCAAATTAAGGAACAAATCCAAAAGCCCAGACTGCAATGGTCTGGCCATGTCTGCAGAATGAACACCAGCATAAACTCCTCTGGTGGAAACAACCAACTTAATGGAAGGTCCAATGGAAGAATGGCACCCAAGAAACTATGGCTGAAACAGATCGAGGAAGACCTTAGCCCCCAGCGATTGACTATCCACATGGCCAAAATTACTGCCACCAATTGCCAAGACACATTATAAAGGCAAAAAATCCAGCTGAGAGGACAACCTGCTCCAACAATCGCCAGCTAAAGGATAAAATGAAGAACTACTTCTTCATTCATCTCCTCCTCCTCGGATTCTACACCGATTGTTTTCATTCAGGTTGCTCTGATTCTCCTTAGCTTATTCCTGGGTTACTGTGACAAAAGTAAGAAGTTGGTCGCATGAGGACAAGAGAGAAAGCAACAATTTCACGTTGAAAGCACAAAGAAAGGTTTTTATATCCCTCTTAGGAGAGCTTGCTAGGTTTGGAGCGTGCTGAAAAGGAAGAGAAAGTCAGAAAGCCTTGCAGACTGCCTTAAGCATAAAGGCAGTCCCACATTGTGGGAGAAGGAAGACAGTTATTTCGAGAAATGAAAAAGCCCAGCATTCCTTCTGTTCATCAAAGAGAAGGAAGAAGTAAATAAGTCAGAAATCAAAGATTGCATATTATAGGTCTTGCTGACAAAGAAATCAGCAATCCCCTCACAGCAAGGGTACAATTTTGTTGAACAAAGCAAAAAAAAAAAAAAAAAGATACCGAAGCCTTGAACAGAACTGTGTCTTTCTGCTGATAAAATCAGGCACATAATTTTTAAATGATATTTTGATTTAAAAGCGGTGGAGATTTTTGAAATTCAAGTCTGTGTGTGTGTATATAGGCCATAATCCTCCCAATTTCAGCTATATTGAGCCCCATTGATTCAATGAAAGAGACAAATGCAATTACTGCTTGGTATTTAACATTTAATAATATTTCATAATATTATTGCTAATAACCATTCAGGGCTACACACATTAATAAGTAACAGAGACACCTGTCATTGCTAGGGATGCCAGACCCTCTGGTGGTGTTAGGGGTCCCCTGCTCCCAGGTTTCCCCTCTTCCCCACTGATCAGCTTGTCATGGGGGGGGGGAGACTTACCACCAAATCATAGAGATGGAAGGCACCTCATCGGTCATCTAGTCCAACCCCCTGCACTATGCAGGGCACTCACATCCCTATCACTCTACTGTAATCTGCCACCCCCTTGAACCTTCACAGAATCAGCCTCTCTGTCAGATGGCCATCTAGCCTCTGTTTAAAAATTTCCACCTCCTGAGGAAGCCTGTTCCACTGAGAAACCGCTCTGTCAGGAACTTCTTCCTGATGTTTAGATGGAATTTCTTTTGAATTAGTTTCATCCCATTGGCTCTGGTCCATCCCTCCGGGGCAAGAGAGAACAACTCTGCTCCATCTTCTATATGCCAGCCTTTTAAATACTTGAAGATGGTTATCAGATCCCCTCTTAATTGTCTCCTCTCTAGGCTAAACAGACCAAGCTCTCCCAACCTTTTTCATACGTCTTGGTCTCCAAACCCCTCACCATCTTTGCTGCCCTCCTCTAGACATGCTCCAGTTTGTCTACATCCCTCTTCAACTGGGGTGGCCAAAACTGAATACAGTACTCCAAGTGAGGCCGAACCAGAGCAGAGTAAAGCGGTACCATCACCTCCCGTGATCTGGACACAATACTCCGTTTGATACAGCCCCAAATCCCATTTGCCTTCTTAGCCACCGAGTTACACTGCTGACTCATGTTCAGTGTATGGTCTACTAAGACTCCTAGATCCTTTTCGCACATGCTACTGCCAAGACAAGTCTCCCCCATCTTATATGGGTGTATTTGGTTTTTCCTATCTAAATGCAGAACTTTACATTTGTCCCTATTGAACTTCATTCAGTTTAGTCCACTTCTTGAGCCTATCAAGATCATCCTGAATTCTGTTGCTGTCTTCAGTTGTGTTTGCTACCCCTCCCAGTTTAGTATCATCTGCAAATTTAGTAAGTATCCCCTCTAATCCCCCATCCAAACATGACACCCAACATTTTAGTGACATGCCAATGCAACTTCAGCATGATCCAGAAGTTACTTAAACATGGCAGGGATATAGGAGTGATGCTCTGGTTTGGGGGCAAAAACTCTATGGTAGAAGCTCATTCTACCATAGAGTTTTTGCCCCATCGCTGAAACAGCCCTGACATGCATACATCTCTTCTGGATCATGTTGAAAGTAATGTGGGCACTTAGCTGAAACATCTGGTGAAACTCCCTGCCAGGGTTCGTTCACTCCCCATCCCCGCACAAGCTCCCAGGAGATACTCCCCATCCCCCCAGAAGCTGTCAGGGCTGCAGGGAAGGCTTGATGGAGGGTCTTTTTCCAAAGTCTCCCAGAGGTTCTGTCCTCCCACAACTCCTCTTCCTTCATGGGATGAGAATGGGACAGTAGGAAAAGGGAACTCTCCATCCCCCACCTTACCTGATGCTCACTCTGCTACCTGGCTCCACAGCTGTTCAGAAGTATGTCAGTGACATCAGCTTCCCTTTTTCCCATTGCTTCCCTACTCCAAGATCTAGATGTCTTTCCTAAAAGAGAACTGTGCACAAGACAGCTCCCCAACCCACATTCCGTCACTCCTCCTCCTCTCTTCCCTGCTGGCTGTGTCCCTTTCATTGACAAACTGCTGCTCCATATAGGTATCCCCTGTACAAGCACCGGGTCATGTCTGACCCTTGGGGTGACGCCCTCCAGCGTTTTCATGGCAGACTCAATACGGGGTGGTTTGCCAGTGCCTTCCCCAGTCATTACTGTTTACCCCCCAGCAAGCTGGGTACTCATTTTACCGACCTCGGAAGGATGGAAGGCTGAGTCAACCTTGAGATGGCTGCTGGGATCGAACTCCCAGCCTCATGGGCAGAGCTTTCAGACTGAATATCTGCTGCCTTACCACTCTGCGCCACAAGAGGCTCATATGCTGCTCCATACACGTTCTCTAACTGAGCCCCCTCCCCATGGTCACCCTGTTAAGTGGCGGTGCCTGTACCAGCTGCTCAGGTCCTCCACTGTGTTTAGTAGCTTTGCAAGTCCTTACTTAACTGCAGTCAAAGGAGGCAGAGAGAGGGAGAAAAAATGCACCTCCTTCCTCCACCTTTGCTGTCATTTCTCCCACACTATTTCACTATAGCTTTGTAGTCCCGTCTGCAGCAAGGGGAACAGAATCAAGGACACATGGCCTGGGATGTGTCACCTCTGACTGTCCAGACAAATGGGGATGGGTACCAGGCCAGATCAAAGGGCAACCATGGAGTGGGGTACAACCAAATGGTTGGGTGCAATAAATGGGGAGGGACGTTATCACAAGAGAGTCATAAGCGTACCAAAGCAGCTGAAAGGCTAAAATGGTTACATTTCAGGGTACATCTGTTCCACATAAATATATTTCTGATAAGGCCCTGGAGGAGGAGCATGTCTCATGTCTTAAGTGCCACTCAGCGCTTAACACCCACTCAGGGCAGTTGTCCCACCCCCGAGTGCCTCCTCCTCCAACAGGCTTACCTTTCTGCCCAGCAGCCAGCCAATCACCTTCTGTCCCCCACCTCTGACCACCCCCTTCTCCTTCCACATCTCTCTGAGGCTCGGCCAGATCCCTGCTGTGTGACAGCTGTCCCTGCTGGTGAGTTCCCTTCCTGGAGTCCTCTAGCCTGCCTTTCCAGGTCCTGGGCAGAGGGAGGGGCCATCTGCAGAGTTCTTCCACCACTACCCTCATTGTATTCCTGAATGCAACAGGCGTGGCCTCAACTGAATACATAAATGCCTGGCAGAAATAACCACTTCTGACAGACACTCCTGCTCTAAGAATTTTCCCTGTGCAGATTTCCATAATCTCCAGCCACCAATCCTCTCCAGTTAATGTCGTGGTTCGGTCCTTGGTGGCTTGGGAACCAGACCGAACCCCGCCATCAGAGGCGCCCGCGATCACGGAGGTAGGGCATGGTGATCACAGGCAAGCCGGCAGCTGGGCGCCCCACCCGATCGTTGAGGTGGCAATGGCCGCTAAAGAACCTCAATGTCCCCCTCCACCTTTTGACAAGGGCCCGGAGATGGCCCTTTGTTCCAGGAAAATGGGCCATCGGGAACCCCGGAAAACCTCGCATATGTGCATGAGTCATGATTGTATCAGCATGTTCCCTCCGGAAGTACTGGGTGGGGCAATACAGCCAAAGGAGGTGGGTTTTGTATAAAAGAGAGCTTCCACCTGGAGTTCGGTGGAAGCTCTTACTCCATACCAGCGGACTCCACGTTGCTGAAATAAAGCTTGTTCCTGTTGTATCGTTCACCAGGCCTGGCGTGACGTTTTCTTCAAGGGGCACCCTGTTTTTTCAGTTAGCAAGCGGGTTCCCGACATCGTAAGAGCTTCCCACCCAACTCCAGGGTCGGCATCGCATCCGAGCGCTTATCGGGACGGATCCAGAGATGGCGTTTTCAAGCAACGAGGCGGTCTCGACCCCCACGAACCCCGGGAACATGGGTTTAATGTCCCCGGGAGATTTCCTCCGAAAATCGGGGGGCCAGGAGCAGCTGTCCGGGACCCCGAGACCCTCGGCAGCGGCGGCCAAGGGAAGGCGCCGGGCCATGGGGTTCCCAAGCACGGCGGGGAGCGCGCCGAGGTCTGGGGGGTTGGCCCCAACCTGGGACACCCAGCTGAGGCAGGCGCTTCGCCCGGTAAGACCTGAGGAATCCCTAGAGGACCTGCGGCGGGCCATGGCGGACTTGGCCAGGCGCTTGCAGGCAGCTGAAGCCCGCGAGCAAGCTCGGGCCGGGCCCGGAGGGACTGGTAATACAACGGCGGAGGGGATCGCGTCGAGTCAGGACGCCTCCAGCGACGAGGACGAGCCCGGCACTGGTGAGCGGGCCCCGGACCCCGACCCGGAGCAGTTTTCAGTCCCGAGTAGGCGAGACGGCCAGCGGAGAGGCGAGACAGCAGAGGATCTCGGGGGAGCGGGCGAGCCGACGGGGCGGCGAGAGCCGGACCAACGCAGGAGCGACGTGCAAGGCAGGGAACGGCACGGCGTCGTTGGGCAAGTTGGTAGCCGGTGGAGCGGAGCAGGACGAGACGGCGGACGCTGAGAATCCCGGATCCGGAGGGGGTCGGACTACTCTCCAAAACGTTCCCCCCCAGAGCTTAAGGCGCGTTTCGACGGGACGCCGGACGATCTCCCGCAGTTCCTCCTCCACGCGCTGACGCATGCCCGGAGATATGGAGACCGGTATGAGGACTCCGAGGACTTGGTCTGGGGGGTGGCCTCGTGTCTCCAGGGCAAGGCGGGTCAGTGGTACCTGGGGTTGGCCGAGCGCGGCGACCCGGCAACTCAGGACCTGCAGGACTTCGTGGTCGCGCTCCGCCGACGATTCCAGGACCCCCAGGCTGAGGACAAGGCAAAGAGTCGGATCAAGGGACTTCGACAGGGTACTAGGGGGGTTATGGACTATATAGACATTTTCCGGAGGGAAGCAGGCAAGGTGTTCTCCTGGAACGAGGAGACCCAAATCGAGTACTTCCGGGAGGGCCTTAACCCGAAGCTCAGGGAATGGGCCGTGATCAAGGGGACGGAAGAAGATCTGTCTACACTGGAGGGGTGGTGTTTTGTGGTCGCCAAGCTGGAAGCCAGCCTGGGTTGGGCCGCCGCACCCCCCCGGGAGGCCAAAGGCGGGTCAGCCGAGGCGCCAAGACCGGGCCCCGACAACTCTCGCCCCAAACGACCCCCGAACCCCGAGCGGGAAAGGAGACGCCGGGAAGGACTGTGCCTGAAATGCGGGTGGTCAGGACATTTCGCAGCAGCGTGCCAACGGCAAGGGGGGGAGGACCGCGGGCTCTCCCAGGGGGGAGGTGCGACACGCCCCCAGCAGGCACGCCGGGCGGAGGACCTCCGCAACGAACCGGGAAGCGTCCAGGCGACGGGAAACGGCCAGGACCTGCTGTAGACGGCGCCGGGCAGCAGGTCCCGCGGTGCGAGGGAAAACCCCTACAGCATGAGGCGCGACCTCCGAACGTGGTAATTTTTGAGCTCCGGAACCCGGAGAACGGACTAAGTTGGGTGGGGGAGGCTCTTTTGGACTCTGGATGCGACCACAGCATGGTCCACCCCCAGATAGCCCGGGCTTTGGGGCTACCGAAGCGCATTCGGAAGGTTCCCCTGGTTTTCGTCCAGATGGACGGCAGCCCGATTCAGGGGGGACCTTTCGGGGAGGAGGTGGGTCCTATCGCCATCCACATAGGGGACCACCAAGAGCTGCGGTGGCTGATCCAGGTCCCCGTAGCGGGATATCGGGCGGTGTTGGGCCTGGATTGGCTGAAGGAACACAACCCCGTGGTGGACTGGCGGGCGGGGACCCTGAAGTTCGACTTGACGGTGGGTGCACGGCATCGGGTCCCCCGCGAGAATTCCAGCCACAAGAGGACGGCGGCGCGTCCCAGGGGAGCGGCGGCGGCGCAGCAGGAGAAACCAGAGCCCGAGGTCCCGCCAGAGTACCGAGACCTCGCAGCCGTTTTCAGCGAGCGGGAAGCGGACGAGCTACCCCCACACCGCCGCACGGACTGCGCTATCAACATCCCAGAGGGGGCGGTACTGCCCAAAGGGCGCATCTACAAAATGAGTGAGGGTGAGCTCAAGGACCTCCGGGAGTTTTTGGAAAAAAATCTGGCCCGAGGTTTCATCCGGCCCGCTTCCAGTCCCATGGGAGCTCCAGTCTTGTTCGTCCGGAAAAAGGATGGGTCCAGACGGCTGTGCCAGGACTACCGGGGCCTCAACGCCATCGCAGCGGGGAACGCTTACCCCCTCCCGCTGATCCCGGATTTGCTGGCCCGGCTGGGCAAAGGGACTCTGTTCACTAAGCTGGACCTAAGGGAGGCGTACTACCGGGTACGCATCCGGGAGGGGGATGAGTGGAAAACGGCGTTTAACTGTCAATTGGGACAATTCGAATTTAAAGTGATGCCGTTCGGTTTAAGCGGGGCACCTGGGGTTTTCATGAGTCTAATTAATGAGGTGTTGCAGGACCTTCTGTTTCAGGGGGTGGTTGTTTATTTAGATGACGTCCTGATCTACAGCCAAGATCCCCAAGAGCACGTGACCCTGGTGAGGGAGGTGTTAAAGCGCCTGCTGGCAAACCACCTATACGTGAAGCTGGCTAAGTGCGAATTCCACCGTCCCTCCCTGGACTATTTGGGCTACCGCATCTCAGCCCAGGGCATAGCTATGGACCCCGAGAAGGTGCAGGCGGTGCTGGACTGGGAAAGGCCCCGCACCCGGAAACAGCTACAAAGCTTCCTGGGGTTTGCTAACTTTTTTAGAGGCTTCATCCCCAGATACTCCTCCGTAGTGGCTCCCCTCACGGACTTGCTAGGTACCAAGGGGAGAGGTCCTCGCGCCACGCGGCCCAGCGCAGCGCTCGGCTGGAATGAGAAATCGGAGGCAGCGTTCCTGGCCCTCAAGCAAGCTTTCGCGTCTGAGCCCACGCTACTGCACGTCGACCCAACCCAGCCGATGGTGGTACAAGTCGACGCCAGCGACGCAGCAGCCGGGGCGGTTCTCCTGCAGCGAGACCAGGCGGGGCAGCTGAGGCCGGCGGCCTACCTCTCACGAAAATTCGCCGAAACGGAGCGGAACTGGTCTACCTGGGAGAAGGAGGCATTTGCGATTAAGTTCGCCCTCACCGAATGGCGGCATTGGCTGGAGGAAACAGAGGAGCCGTTCGAGGTCTGGACAGATCACAAGAATCTGGAGGCGCTCCGGCAACCGCGATCCCTGAACGCCAAGCAGATGAGGTGGGCGGAGTTCTTTTCGCGGTACAATTTCAAGCTGGGTCACATCCCCGGCAAAGAGAATTTCCTCGCGGACGCCCTCTCCCGGCTGCCGCATCATGGGGAGGGGTACGCTCCCTGCACCAGGTCTGTGTTCGGTGAGGAGCAGCTGGGACGGGGGGTCGTCACTAGGCGTCGGGCCAGGGGGGAATGGGAGCCCGACCCGGCGACCGCCCCGCTCCGAGACCGCCTAGTGGCAGCCTACGGGACAGACGAGGAGCTGGCTGAGCTCCGGGACTCTTTGATTTTAGACTCCGGTCTCTGGCGCAGGGGGGAGGCTGTCTACGTCCCGGAAGGGCTACGACGGGAAGCCCTCAGCCTCTGCCACGATGCTAAGACCGCCGGGCACTTCGGTTTCGTAAAATCCTGGAAGTTGGCCCGGCGGCGGTTTTGGTGGCCCAGTCTGCGGCGGGACACAAAAGCTTACGTCAGTGGTTGTCCTGTCTGCCTGACCTGCAAGCCGGGGGTTGGCAAGCCGAAAGGGCTGCTGCACCCGCTCGAGGTCCCGACCCGGCCGTGGTCAGTGATCTCCATGGACTTTATAACAGACTTGCCTCCCAGCAAGGGGAAAACGGTGATCTGGGTGGTGGTAGATCTATTTTCCAAACAGGCCCACTTCATTCCTTGCGCCAGTGTCCCCAGTGCTTCACAGCTGGCTCGGTTGTTCCTGGATCACGTGTTCCGACTGCACGGGCTGCTGGACAAGGTGATTTCCGATCGGGGCTCACAATTCGTGTCCCGGTTTTGGCAAGCTTTCCTGCGCCTGTTAGACATCGAGCAAGGGCTGAGCTCCGCTTACCACCCCCAGACGGACGGGCAGACCGAGCGGGTTAATCAAGTACTGGAGCAGTACTTGCGGTGTTTCGGTTCCTATCATCAAGACACCTGGGTGCCCCTGCTCCCCCTGGCCGGGTTCGCGTACAACAACGCAGACCACAGCAGCACGGAGATGTCGCCTTTTGCCGTCGTCTACGGGACAGACCTGAGACACTTCCCGGAGCTTGGAGAGGTCCCCGCCCGGGAATCGGCCGACCTTCGCGAGTGGGGGAAGCGTGCCGGGAGCTGCTGGAAGTCGCTGCAGGAGCAGCTCCACAAAGTCAAGGCAGCGCAGAAAGAGGACGCCGACCGGAAGAGACGACCAGCTGAGGAGATCCGACCGGGGGATCGAGTTTACCTTTCCACCCGGAACCTCCGGTTGAATTTGCCCAGCAAGAAGCTAGGCCCTCGGTTTTTGGGGCCTTTCGAGGTCTTGGCCCCGATCAACGAAGTTTCGGTCAAGCTCAAGCTCCCCAAGAACCTCCGGCACATCCATCCCGTCTTTCACGTGAGCCTTCTAAAAAAAACTCCGGACGGTGACGTTTGGCACCCCGTGTTTTCCCCGCCAGCGCCCGAGGTCCTGCCGGGGGGGGAGCACCACGAGGTGGCGGATATCCTGGACTCTAGACTCCACAGGGGGAAGTTGCAGTACCTCGTGGAATGGAAGGACTTCGCTTTGGGGGACCGGGAATGGGTCTGGGCAGCGGACGTCCTTGCGCCCCGACTCACTGAACGTTTCCACAAGCGGTATCCTGGCCGTCCCGGGGGGTTGGAGAATGGACCTTTGGGGGGGCAGAATGTCGTGGTTCGGTCCTTGGTGGCTTGGGAACCAGACCGAACCCCGCCATCAGAGGCGCCCGCGATCACGGAGGTAGGGCATGGTGATCACAGGCAAGCCGGCAGCTGGGCGCCCCACCCGATCGTTGAGGTGGCAATGGCCGCTAAAGAACCTCAATGTCCCCCTCCACCTTTTGACAAGGGCCCGGAGATGGCCCTTTGTTCCAGGAAAATGGGCCATCGGGAACCCCGGAAAACCTCGCATATGTGCATGAGTCATGATTGTATCAGCATGTTCCCTCCGGAAGTACTGGGTGGGGCAATACAGCCAAAGGAGGTGGGTTTTGTATAAAAGAGAGCTTCCACCTGGAGTTCGGTGGAAGCTCTTACTCCATACCAGCGGACTCCACGTTGCTGAAATAAAGCTTGTTCCTGTTGTATCGTTCACCAGGCCTGGCGTGACGTTTTCTTCAAGGGGCACCCTGTTTTTTCAGTTAGCAAGCGGGTTCCCGACAGTTACACTCTCAATGGATTTACCAGGGTGTAACTGTGTTTGGGATTGCGCTGCAATTCCCCTATAGACATATATACTGATCTAGGAAGACCATGAAATTTCAGATGCAATACTCAGAAGAACAGGCAGCACAGGAGCATAAGGAAAAGGCCCAAACCTATTCCGGCTCAGACATAGATAAGTAAATCTTACCGAATCCATAAAAGCGTCCTCATCCCTATACACTGACACCTTGAAATTTTAACTCTGACAACAGAAAGAAGGAAAGAAACCAGCTGAGGCCGCTTCCATGGAATGGCAAATTATTCAATGGTGAAAGCCAAGTTTCTGTTAAACATCTTGTGTTATCTTAGGTACCAGTCGTATAATCCCTTATCAGTAAAACTTTTTTTTTTCTAATAAGGAACTTATATTCAAAAGGCCAAAAATGAATTTCTAATGAGAAAGGAAGCGCCAGCTTTAGCAGAAATTAACTGCTCCAGTGAATTGTAGAGATAAAGCGGAAGAAATTATCCCAATGATTTGTCTATTGTAATTAGAGATGGGCTTCAGCTTCCAGGGCTAACAGCAGATCCAAACTTTCCTCAGATGTGTTTGGGGTGGGGGGTATGGTTTATCTTGGGCACCTCTTTTTGAACTGAGCAGTACTGCAGAGAGAAATGAATTGGAATACGAGTTGCCTATTTTCCTGCCAAAAAAATACAAGTGGCAGCCACTGGGGGCATTAGCAACTCGAACAATCATTAAGAGAAGGGAACGCGACATTCTCCCATAACCTTACTATTTGCTCTATCTCTGATAAGATTCAAAATGGAAGACGAAAGTAAAATGAATGAATGAATGAATGAATGAATGAATGAATGAATCAATCAATCAATCAATCAATTAATAATTACATGTGTATATCGCCCCATCCTATCAGCTGGGGGCAATTAGCAACATTATAAAACCGTACATAGTAAAATCCTAACAATAAATAACGATCTTACATTAAAAATCACCTCCCAATATTAGCTCTCTATGGCAGGGGTAGTCTAACTGTGGCTCTCCAGATGTCCATGGACTACACTTCCCATGAGCCCCGGCCAGCTTTCGCTGATCTGGTGTTATTTGCTCAATACCCGGAATGCCCAGGTCTTGAGACTTCTATGGACTGCTCCACCAAAGGCTCTAATGACAACTGACATGATTGTCACCGTCTTCTCCCAAAGGTGATCTTGTTCTATTTATAGGCCATGGTATTTGTGATCTTCTCCTGTTCTTTCTTTTCTATTTTGCTGTCTCCTGGGATTGCAGTTTCAATGATCCAAGCCCCCTTTTGTACTTTTTCTACAATTGTGACATCAGGGTGTTATGCTTCAAGTGTTTATAATGAGAAGGCCCAAGGAATCTGTGTTTTGTCATTCTCCTTCTTTGTGGTGCACACTACAAACATATGTTTTTGCAGCAATCTTTAAAGCACCCTGTAATGTAAGTTAGGATTTTGATTCACATTTTTCAGACCACGTGGGTGTGGGAGGCCAAATTCTTCTACCCTGGTTCCCAGAGCCTAAACTCCTTGTGGGAAAAAAAGATCTTTGTACAGAGAAAGTCTAAACTGCAGGGCAGTCATTTATAAAAGACCTTGTGTAAAAATTGAGATCATATGGTCTGTGCAGACTCTTCAAGAAGTTATCTGTCTATCAAGTGTCTATATTTTTCCTTGCTTGTTCAAGGTGGCTCACAAAGGAAAATCAATACAATATTTAAAAAAAGAAGAAGAAGAGAGAACAGCATAAAGGCAAGGTAAGGGTAGAAACCACCATAAAACATTGAGTGACCTAAAATGATATTCATCACTCTTCAGGTTTGAATCAGACTTCTAAAAACCTCTAAAAGCTAGAACTCTTCAGTTAAAAGATGGGTAAAAAGACATGTTTGGGCAAGGTGGTTAAAGGACAGAAAGGTAGATTCTCGAGGGCCATTCCGCACAACCGCCAATGTAGCTAAATGTAAGCGCTATCATAAAGTGCTACAATTAATAACAGCAGGTCTTAATAATGCACTCAGCTGTTTCTAGTGGAAAAAAGGCTCTCCCACTAGTGCTGTTTTACTCTCAAGTTTCCAGTCTCAACGGAATTGCAACAAAGGAGGCAATATTTTTCCACGCTCCTTCGCACACCTGGCCGTCAGTCAAACAGAACAGCCAATGAACTGTTGTGTTCGTGCTCCCGAAAAGCCCCTTTCCTTTTCAAAACTGTTTTTTAAAAACCCGAAATCACCAGTAGAAACGAATATTTTTTCATTCAATGTCTCAGAAAGACCTTTTTTGCTGGCGTAGGACCTACGCATAATCATTTACATGCTCTTCAAGTAAAAAAAAAAATTCCCCCCGATGGGTGTAATTTCTGGCTGAAATTACGGGCAGTGTCGAACAGGGGGCTGTATTGTGCTTGGAAATTTTAAAGACAATTGCAGAAGGGAGCTTTGTTTTACTGCTAAGCACTTCTGAATTGCTTGTGGAGGGACCTCAGCCAAAGAAGCGTTGCTTATTCGTTGCTTTCGCCGGTTTAAGGGGGAAAAAATGGCGATCGCATCTCCAGAAGATCGGGGGCGAGAGCTAGGAAGGGACATTCTTTCAACTGCTACATTGAGAACAAACATGTCTTTTTGGGTTGTGTTGCAGGTTGTTCTCAGGAGTGAAGCGTTTTTTTTACGATTCCCCAAAAAGCGCTACATTGAAGCGCTTTTTGCGGGAATGTTGCAGGAGTGTTGCGGATTGTGTACAACTTTGTGCAAAATGTTTAAAAAATAGCGTTACACAACAGTTAGATTTCAGCAACATTAGCGCTGTGCGGAATGGCCCTCGGTGACCCTCAAGGGGGATGCCATTCTGCAGGAGAGGTGTCATTACTGAAAAAGCCCTGTCTCTGGGGGCCATTTTCCTAATCTCTGCAGTCAGATGCACAGAGACCAGGGTGGAATGAATTGTATGGGTGGAAACAGACTTTCAAACTGATGAGAGCCTGTTGTGCTTTTCTCTTGTATTACATCTGTTGACTAGCAGGTGGCGACTAACCCCAGTGATGACACGACTCCAGTTCTGGCAAATAACATGGCAGCAGCCCTTTATTAAACAGATCACCCTCAAACGGAGGGTTGGCCGTATGCCGGTGAGTGAGCCTGACCCCCTTCAGCCGTCCGGCTGCCTGCCATGAACCGCGGCGCTCCGGCTCCACTCCTCACTCCCAGCCGGGAGGATGGGATGCCTTCCGCCGCGGAATCCCAGGGAAGTGGCTGCAAGAGACCCAACGGGTGTCCGCCTCCATCGGGTCCCCCCGCCTCTTGGCCCCCCGGGCCCCTGGCGTCCCAGCTGGGTAGGCCACGCTTGGGGCACTGCCGGTCTCCTTAATGAGACCCCCCACCTCAGGGAGCCCCGCACGCAGGCGGGCTCCCTGCCAACAGGCTCGCTACCAGGCATACCCGCAGCTGCGACGATAAATGCAGTTTATAAATTAAGGTTCCGAAAAAACACAGGGAGGGCGGGTGGGTGTCCGTTCCGTCGAGCGGCTGGGCGCGAAGAGGGCGGGCAGCCTTGTGCTCGGCCTTTTATAGGCCGGCTGCCCCGCCCCTCTTCAGCCGCGCTTTGGGCGCGGCCGGATGACGCCGCTGGGAGCCGCGTCATCCCAGGGGCGCCCCCGCAGCTTCAATGGCGGCTGCGCCGAGCCGCGGCCGCTATTTGTCAGTTGCCTACAGGACCTGTTCCAGGTTTTTTTGGAACCTGCATGAAAAAATGGGCCCCCTTTTGTACTATCCCTTTCCCCTATAACCACACCCCTTCCCCCCAGGGCTCTACCTTTTTTCTTTAGCCACAGGTTTCCCCATTTCAATTTGCTTGCTCCGGTAAAGGGAAACCACACAAAACTTTACTGCCTTACTTGACAGAAAACAACACCGAAAAATGGATGCGACCACATGGCTTTCTGTGGCAGTGTGATTTAGTATGTACCGCAGTGTACAGTTAACATGAGGAAAATGGAAATGTTGTTTCCTAAGTCAGGTAGGTCCCACAGCTTGACAAGAAAAGGATCTGAAGGACCACTGAAATACCCCCTTAACACCCTGCCCAACTGTTATCATCCTCTTCCAAAGGCCAGTTTGGGGTGCCCCCTCCTTCCAAGGTTAGGCAAGTATCAACCAGGAAAGGGCTTCTTGATCATGGCACCAAAACTCTGGAACTCTCTCTCCAGGAAGACACACCTATCCCCTTCTATTCCCATCTTCTGTTTTAGGAGTGCGGAGTTCTAATCTGGCGAGCCGGGTTTGATTCTGCACTCCCCCACGTGAACCCAGCTTGGTGACCTTGGGCTCACCACAGCACTGAAAAAGCTGTTTTGACTGAGCAGGAATATCAGGGTTCTCTCAAACTCACCTCCCTCACAGGGTGTCTGTTGTGGGGAGAGGAAAGGAGAGGCGATAGTAAGCTGCTTTGAGACTCCTTTGTGTAGACAGGTAGAGAAAAACGGCATATGAGAACCAATTCTTCTTCTTCTTCTTCTTCTTCTTCTGGCATTCCCTCAGCAATCCCTCCTTCCTGCCCGGGGAGAGTCTGCATGTCTGTGTATTCCATAGTATTGTACTGAATGTGCATTTTCACTTGGCTTCACTTGTTGGAATTGTGTGTTTTTGATTGGTTTGAATGGTTTTTAAGATGGCTTTTTAATACGTGTGCTTTTAATCTGTTGGCCGCCTTGGTAGCCCAGACGAGGGCTGAAAGGCAGGGTCTACGTTCTGTTCATGAAATAAGTAATAAATATAGTAGATGTAAAAGTCCACAAAATAACCCAAAACACTTCAAAAGGAGCCTTTGTTCTCTCATCAGTCCCATTACAATTCATAACTTAGATCCGTAAGACATTTACAACTCAGAAATAATTCCCACTACATTTTACGACGAACTTGGCAATTACTTTTCACTGTTAGCACTTCTGCCATTCTAACTCATTAGGCTTTATACTACCACTCCCCGTTCTGCCAGCAGGAGTTAGCCTTGAATCCCTATAGATACGGGAAGGAGAATTGTGTTGGGAAACCTTATAGGGAAGGGAGGGGAGGAGTCAAGACTTTGTGTGCGTTTGTGCTATGGAGCTGAACGGTGTTCATGGCACCTGATCTGCAGCAATTTGAAACCTGAATCTGTACGGCTTGCAATGGCAAACGGCAGTTGATAGTGTTTAAGGTGCCACTGGACTTTTGCAACAGAAACACAATTATTGCACTGCATGTGGACCGCTGGGGAGCCCTCGGGCCTCAAGCATCTGCCCATCTTGCTGGCCGCTAACGCCGGCTCTGAGTGGAGGACATTAAATTGCATTGGATGACACTGGGATGTACAGCTGGTGGTGACCACTGTCTGTCAGGCAATTTCCTTTGGCAAGCAGATGTAGCCTTAACAGAACGCAGTTTATCACAATGCTACCGATGATGGAAGGTCTATTCAAATTTCTTCAAAAGCTGACTTTCACCCCATTGCTACTAAATACTGGAGGGGAGAGTCTTAAAGAAATGTGAGACAGACAGAACTTTGCTTAGCCAGGGACATTCTTCAGCACCAAATCCTTGTGAATTAGAAAAAAAATACGATGAGCTGGTAAGGTAAAGGTAAAGGTATCCCCTGTGCAAGCACCGAGTCATGTCTGACCCTTGGGGTGACGCCCTCCAGCGTTTTCATGGCAGACTCAATACGGGGTGGTTTGCCAGTGCCTTCCCCAGTCATTACCGTTTACCCCCCAGCAAGCTGGGTACTCATTTTACCGACCTCGGAAGGATGGAAGGCTGAGTCAACCTTGAGCCGGCTGCTGGGATTGAACTCCCAGCCTCATGGGCAAAGCTTTCAGACGGCTGCCTTACCACTCTGCGCCACAAGAGGCTCTTGCATGAGCTGGTAGGGATCTCAAATTTCATCTAGTCAAGACTGGTTTATACATGTAGCACATATAGCATGTATATAGCTATATAGCTCCACACTTTCAGGAGCCTCACACAATACCTTCCTCCCCATGGATCAGGGCTGTAGCCTCTCTCCTCCCCTCTTTTAGGACACTCAGAGTGACACCCCTTTCCATCGTGGGGGGGCCCTTCTGACCCCAGGAATCCTTAAATTGGCTCTGGTACTAAAGGTCCCACAAATCCTTAAACCACTGCTGCATCTAGTCCAGGGGCGACCAAACTGTGGTTCTCCAGATGTCCATGGACTACAATTGTAGTCCAATGACATTCGGAGAGCCACGGTTTAGCCACTCCTGATTTAGTTCAACCTCCTGCGCAATGCAGGAAATCCTCAGTTTCCTTCCTCCCCCATTCCCCCAGTGGCCCTGCTCTATGATTGAATTTCCAAATATACAAGTAGAGATGAGATCTGAAGCTAAACCAATCCTTGTTTCTGAATTAATCATGCAAACAAAAAGATGGATTCTGGGCAAAAGTTCCTCAGGCAGACTGGTGCTTTGTCCGAACCCTAAAAACTATTTTGCAATATGCCCTCGTGAAAATATCATACTGTTTCCAATCTGAATTCATTTGTTCTTAGATCACTGGCTGAATGCCATATGTCCAATATGGATCCGCTGGGGTGTGTGTGTTGATCTACTGGTCTTTCACACTGTCTTGCTAAATCCCTTCTGCCCCATAGCCCCTGACCTCTCCCACATAGCTTTTGTACAAGTTGGTCATGTGATATCCAACTTAGCTTTTCTGGATCGTCAAAGGGAAACCTCCTTCCTTAGTCATCAATGGAAAAAAATGCTGGTTGAATCCAAACACTGGTATCTGTTCAGATAGCTCTGTGTGTGTGGTGTGAATTTCTCCCAATCACAGTCGATTTACGGTGACCCCATGGGGTTTTCAGGGCAAGAGTACACACTTGAGAAGTGACTAACAGAAGTGGTTATTCCTGGAATTTCTTGTGTCCCCTCCAGATACTCTGAGCGAGCTCTGCTTGGCTTCCAAGCTCTGACAAGATCAGACTAGCCTGGCCTATCCAGGGAGGAAAAAAACCCTGCAAAAATCCTAGGACTATATGGCACATTAAAAAAAAAAGTGTTATTCTTAGGGATGGGCACAAACTGTTTCACAAGCCAAAATTCAGCACGAACTTGAACCGGTTTGGAATCCCCCAAAGTGATGTTTGGGGAAGGCACCTTCCCTGAACATTTACCGGATTTTTGTCCAGTTCAGCTGTTTGGACTAGCGATCCCCAACCTGTGGGCATGGACCACATGTGGTCCTTTGACTAATTGGAGGTGGGCTTCGAAGGATGCCTTCCCCCCACCTGGCCCTTTACTTCATCCCCCCGGCCCTTTACAACACACTTCGGGTGTCATTGTCTCCCGTCACTCCCAGATGGGACTATCTCATTGCAGAGAAACAAGCTCAGGGTTCCCATTGATTTGTCATTGTCATGAGTTAAAATTTCCATGAAAATAAAATGTTCCTTATGTTCATTGTTGTGGCGTGTCTGTATCTTATTTTGAAGGGATGTTTAAACATTACCGTAGTGATCAGAGAGCGTTAGGGCAGTGGTTGAGAGTAGAGGAGTAAACTCCCCCCCCCACACCGGGCCTCGGTAAAAGGCGTTGAGTGGTCCCTGGTGAGTGGCCCCTGGCGTTGAGTGGTCCCCGGTGATAAAAAGGTTGGGGACCACTGGTTTGGACCATTTAAATCAGCTGATGGGCAGACCATCCCAATGGGCTTGGTGGTTTGCAACATATTAAAAATACAGAGATAATTTATTAATGACATATTAAAATTCTAAAAAGTAAACAAAAGAATAACCAGCGCTCTATCTGACAACTAATTTGGTTAATTAACTATACAGCTACCCATCCCTTCCTATTTTCTGCCATTGTTTCTTCCCCAGCCTGTCGGATAAGGCATTACCTCAGCAACATGAAAAAAGGAGTGAGGAAGACCAGCAAGGATTGGAGGATGGCCCTTTCAGTAGGTCGCCCCGGCCTCCACCATAGGCCTGGTGGAAAATGTGCCGTCTTGCAGGCCTGCTGGAACTGTAATAGTGCCATCAGGGCTCTAGTTTCAGGTGGCCATTCATTCCACCAGGTTAGAGTCAGGACAGAAAAAGGCTCTGGCTCTGGTCGAGGCTAGGTGGATGTTCTTGGGGATAGGAACTACCAGTAAGTTTGCACTAAATGACCAAAGTGCTCCCCAGGGGACACATTGGAAGAGGCAGTCCCTCAGATATGCAGGTCCCAGACCACACTGAGCTCTGAAGCTCAGGACCAACATCTTGAACACTCACTGGAAGCCAATGCAGTTGCTGGAGGACTGGTCAAATATGTCCCCTCCATGGCATCTTTGGTCCTGGGCAGCAGATTCTTCACCAGCTATAATTTCTGGGTCAGGGTCAATGGTAGCCCCATGCAGAGCAAATGCAATAATCCAGCCGGGAGGTGACCATCGCATGTATCACTGTGGGTCACCCAAAAGAAAGCATACCTTTCCTCGGACTATTGCTAGGTTTCTCACCACTTTTTTTCTTCATAAAATCCTCTACTGTTTCCCCTCGAGTAGGAACCCTTGCCTTGTATCTAACCAGCTTCTCTGCTGATGAAGCAGGAAGAACAGATACTTGCTGATCACCCAGCTCACCCATGCTGCAGATGATGGAACAAAAGCCATAGGGTATCGGGGTTGCTCTACATGGCTTAAGTGAGCTTGAATGAAAAAGGTGGCGGATTGTGACCTTCTAAATGCAGGTAAAATTTGATTGCAACATGAAAAGCCCAAAACAGGTCAGTGCCTAGAGCAGAAAATCCAGATCTTGCCTCATAATTGTACCCTCCCCCCACCACCTTAAATAATTAATTATTTGCTCTACATTAAGAATGCCCCACAGTCCAGGTTTTCCAGAGTCAGGCTGAGAAACATCTGGAAATTGGGGGGTGGAGACTGGGAAGGGATCTCAGCAGGTATAATACCATAGAGTTCACCCTCCAAAGCTGCTATTTTCTCCTGTGAAACTGAAGATCGGAGATGTAATTCTGGGGGATTCCCAGGTCCCAACTGGAAGATGCCATTCCCTGGCCAAGCCAAGCTTTGTCTTTTTGACATCACTGGGTACCAACTCTGACCCGTAGCAACACTCGAGCAAAGAGACCACAGCCATGAAAACGGAGCCCTTTCCAAACAACAGAAGGTAAAATGGCATAATTGAATCCATTTACTGAGAGTTGGGATGAAAGAGGGAATGAATGAAGCATGCTATAAACATAAGCATATTCCCGCTAATGAAGTAAAAACTAAAAAAAAAATAGAAAGAAGGAAAACAATTATCAAGCAAATAAAGGGAAGCCAAAATCACCCAAACCCTATAAAATGGAGAGAGGAAATGCAGATAAAAAACATGGCTGAAGCAGACCTCAGAACCGAGCAGCCATCTGTGCCAGCCACGGCTTCGTAATAATCCAGCGCCTAATAGCCCTGCGAATAATAACAGTAAAAATGGCAAGAGTCGTCGTGTTTTCCCAACAGTAATTATAGAGCCTTTTCGTGGTTTCTGATCTTTGCTTATGGATTGTTATAACTGTGCTTAATGCTTGCAGAAATACAACGTCCCTCCTTCTGCAGTGCTGCTCCCTCAGTCTCTCCCCCCCCCCTTATAACATAGAAGGTAAGTGTTTGCTCTGTCAGCAGGGATCTGTTCTTGGATAGGAAGGATTCATCTTGCACCCACCAATTCAGTTCCGTGTCACACACCAGACACGGGACAAAGTTCCCCTAAACAGTTAAGATTCTTAGGTCCTCCTGGCTGGATGGGGGAGGGGTAGAGTTGTGAGCTTCAGGTTGGGGAACTCTGAGGGCCTTTCCGCACAATGACCAATGTTGCCAATTGGTTCCTGAAAGCGGAAATTCGGCATTATGCATACCTGCCTTTGTAGTGGAATTCAGTAGCGTTTCAATCGTTTCCCACAGGTTTCCGGTCTCGCCAAAAATCGCTAGAAAGGAAGCAATTTTTTCCATGCTTTGTCCCGCCACTGGCTGTCAATCAAACGAGCAGCCAATGGGCAGTTGTTACCATGCTCCGGAAAAGCCCTTTTCCCTTTAAGAACGGGTTTTTTAAAAAAGAAAAACACATGTTGCAACAAATATGCCTTGATTCCTTGATTCCTTGATTCGTCCTAATGTAGAGACCCATCTAGCTGGCAGCTGGTCTGTGAGCTGCCGATTCATCATTGCCACGCTCCCCCGAGTGACCCCCCCCCCCGTGCACGGGTGCGAACTTGCAAACGGGGCTGTGTTGTGCTTGGTGACTTAGGGGAGCTTTAAAGCAGCTCTGTGGAGGGACTGTAGCCGGAGAAGCCTCACTGTGTGAATGAAGGCTCGCCGGTTCGTTGCTTTCTGCTTGCTCTGAGAAAAAAAAATGGCGATCGCTTCACCGGATGTTCGGAGGAGAGAGCCAGGGGGAGGGACTTGGCTGGAACCGCAACAATGGGAACACACAGGTCTTTTTCGCTAGTGTTGCAGATTGTTTGCAAGAGTGTAGAGCTTTTCGGAGGGTGAATCCACTTTTCTGGATTTCCCTTTAAGCGCTACAACAAATCGCTTTTTGCGGATCGGTTTCAGGAGTGTGGCAGATTGTGTGCGACATCGTGCATAACTGCAAATTAGTAGCGTTTACAATTTGGAAGCCTTTTGCAACATTGAAGTCGTGCGGAATGGACCTGAGAGATTTAGGAGTGGAACCTGGGAAAGACTGGGACTCAGCAGAGTACAGTGCAAAACCCTTCACAGCACCCATTGTGTACAGGGGATCTAATCCCTACAGTCTGGATATGAGCTGTAATTCTGGGAGATCCCAAAACTACTCGCCAGCTGGGCTACTCTGGTCCCACTGCCCCCTCCTGTGTGAAAGACCTCTGCCTGACACCTTGATGGACCAATGAGCTGAGCCCAGATGAAAGGCACCCAAGAAGACCACAGCGCAGGCCTTTGAGCTAGCCCCTATTGTCTTCCTGGGTGCCAAAGGCTTCACCTCTAGTCTGTTCCCTCAATAAAACAGTAAGGGTGGGCTCTGTCCGTGATCAAAACTCCCGGATTGGCCCCTTGGCCCCGGACTGACAAGTCCCTCACCAGGACCGACCAGAGTTCCAGGGCAATCAGGAGACACTGCTGCCAGTCTGCTCCTGACCACTGCAGGACTATAGAGCAATGAAGATAGATTCAGGAGGGCAGCCCTGCTGGTCTGAAGCAACAGAACAAAATTTGAGTCCAGTGGCAACTTAACCCCAACAAAGTTTAATTCTGGATATAAGCTTTCATGTATACCCAGAATTAAACTTTGTTGGTCTTTATTTATTGGACTAAATCCAGTGAATAATAGCGTTCATGTTGTTATTGCTAATAATAATAATACTTGAAAGGTACATCATAAACAATATGGGATGAACCAGTCACCAGCTCTAGACTTGTAGACACAATTGAATATTTGAGACAGCAGCAGGCACCAGCACAAAATGGCTACCATGGGAACTGTGACCCATGGTAGGAATGTTACCAATCACAATTTTTTTTTGGCAAATTCCAAGTTAAGCATCCTTCTAAGATGGAGACAGCTATTTCTGAATTGGCACAACCTGCAGACTCAAAGGTGTTTTGAAGTACTTTCTGCTTTGATAAGATGGAAGAAAGCCAAGGCTGAATCTTAATTATGGGTAAGAAGCAAGCGGGCACCAGGAAATGCATCCATGAACACCACAGGCAGCATGTTAAACATCACTGAGCTACATGTTATCAGGAAGAGATTATGAGCTAAGGTCTTGGTGTTGACAACAGAAATGTAAAAGTCCCAAAATTTTTCACTTCACAGGGGAAAAAATTATTTCTTCCCATTCCCTCCTCCCCAAAGAAATATATAATTTTGGGGGGAAATTGGAATATATGCAAAGCTTACTGTCTGGAAATTGAATTAGTATGTTATTGATTAACATTACCCACCCTGAATCTCATGGGAATGGCGGGTTATACGAATAAACTGATTTTAAAAAATGAATTGCACCACTTTACCAACATAATAGGCATTATTTATGGCTTGCTTAGGATGAGAAATTGCAATATGTGACATAAGTATCTGAAAACCTATACATGCCATAGTTTCAATGAATGTCACATCCATATTCATATCTGTTTTAGGGGGTGCACCAGTAGATGTGTTTCCACATCAATAAAATATTTCACAAGGAATTTTTTCACGTGCTCCCCAAAATTTCCAGTTTCTCCTTTGGAAAACTTGAGAGGTTGGGGAGAATCATAAGGAAAAAACATGTGTTTGATTTCTGATTTTTTTTCTGGATATTCCCCCCTCCCCTAGGCCTTCACATCTCTGATTGTAAATCCCAAACTTGAGGTAGTGAGGAGGAATGTTTCCAGAAGTCTATATTACAGGAAGGTGATTCATCTCAGGAGACACACTGGGCCAGCCTGGCTGAGCACTGTGCTCAGCTAGGCTCCAGGAAGTCTTTTTTTCTGTAATTTGTACACAAGTCTGAGTTGGAGCGTTGAATCAAGAAAACTTAATTTTGACAGGCCTGATATGTAGTCTATTTTGGTTAACCAAAAGGAACACATACATTTTCTACATTAGAGAAATTTCCATTATTTTCCTCTCAGCCATGAAAATCGATTCTGATGTGATTACACTCGGAGGCCGCTTGATGCGTCTCTGACAATATAAAATGGATAGAAACTGTGGGTGGCGTTGAATCGAGGATACTGTGGTTAGCTAAACTCTGTCAGAAATTCAAAACGCTGAAGTGAAAACGAACACTGTTTTTCTCATGCAAAAAACCGAACCACAAATTGAGGAAAAAAATGTCGGCCAATTGGCTGACCTTAATTCTCCTTATTTTTATTTTGTTGTTCTTTTAAATGTTCACAACTTGAGACTCCCTTATAGGGAAGTGTTAATTGTTCCAAATAATATGAACCAAACAATAACCACTCAAATGGGTTCTGGATAAACTATATCATTCTGTTCCCCATTTGCAATTCCTTTCTCCTTCAGTGGTATTATTTCAAATATATAGTGCCTCTAATTCTTTCAACTGTTTCATATACATTGTCCTGACCAGCTCAAACCTTCTGGGAAGTTTTCTAACAGCTCACGGGGGTTTTTTGAAACCTTTAAGGGAGTCTCAAGTTGTAAACATTTTAAAAAATAACAAAATAAAAATAAGGAGAATTAAGGTCAGCCAATTGGCCGGAGTTTTTTCTCATTTTCTGGAATAGCAATCCGAATAGCCTTCTTTGCACCATTAAAAACTGAACCATGGCATAATGTTTGTGTGTTGTGACTGGCAGTATAGTGTGTGCTGGTAAGAAACGGTTACAATATTCTGATGTAAGATTATTGTTAGGACTTTGGTTTACTGCAAATACTACTATTTGTTGAAGGCAAAGGGCATAACTACGGCCATAGTAAAAATAGTTTTTATGCCAATCAGAAGTAGACCAAATATAGAAACTGGAGTTCAAGCAAACCTCAAAGATGTGTAGCTACTGAGTCAGGGCATTTGCTCATTGGGCATTAAATGTAAAGGTAAAAGTATCCCCTGTGCAAGCACTGAGTCATGTCTGACCCTTGGGGTGACACCCTCTAGCGTTTTCATGGCAGTCTCAATACAGGGTGGCCTTGCCAGTGCCTTCCCCAGTCATTACCATCTTACACCCCAGCAAGCTGGGTACTCATTTTACCGACCTCGGAAGGATGGCTGAGTCAACCTTGAGCTAGCTGCTGGGATCAAACTCCCAACCTCATGGACGAACAGCTTCAGACAGCATTTCTGCTGCTTACCACTCTGCACCACAAGAGGCCCTCTCATTGGGCATTATGTAAGTCCAAATAGATAAGGTTTGATTGTATAACACCTTTCTGCTTAATTTGATCTTATGACACCCTTCTCCTACAGAAAAAGATGAAGAAGATGAAGATGATGAAGATGAAGATGATGAAGAAGGAGAAGGGGAAGGAGGAGCTGGGTTTTATACCCCACTTTTCACTGCCCACATGAGTCTCAAAGCAGCTTACAAAACAGACATTGGAGGAATCCTAATTCCCTCATGGAAAAAACATCATTTTCCACTGAAGGTGTTCCCTCTTAAAAGAAAATTTAGGGCCAAAGTAGATGTCATGGTGCCCTTATACCTGCCCGAAATAAGCCATTTTAAAATGACTTTAAAGGCCACAGAGGCCTGATCCTGATTGGGTCTGCACCAGAGTGATCTCATTTTCCCTCCCAGATGACTTTTCACGTGCTGAAAAAGCTACAAAATGGGGGTGGATGGCCATTTTGGAACTTGATAAGGCCTGGTAGGGGAAAACAAAGCCCCTCATTTTGGACTAACGTTCACGGCATTTAAAAATCACTACACCTAGATATTGTTCTAGGTTATGGTGATCAATCTGTGTTTAATGGTTTGTTTTTGTTTTTGGAATAAAGTCAAGGATTTTGACCTTTTGAAAATCTCTTGTTAACTGTAAGAGTTGAAGGGCCCTTCTAAGTTCTTGTGCCAGAGCTCATGGAAATTGTCATCAACGGACACCTGGAGAACCACAGTTTGGCCACCGCTGCCCTATTAACTAAAGTAGGAAGGTGGAAATCCAGGCTAGTGAAGGCTTGAGCCATTGAATTAATATAAACATTAAACTGAAAAGGAGCCCAAATACATTCACGTTTTGCCCTTCCCCTATCAGGAAACTTTCAGGACAAATGGCCTTGCGGGTTGTATCTTACTGTCATGCAATGATTTTCATGCAGTGTGCAGATAAGCACAAGCAATCTACCATCTACCGATGATGCCTCTAATCTGGCCCATGATCCGTCCCGAAGAAAAGCTATCAAATGCCATTCTATAATCTACAAAGGCTGCATAAAGAGCTCCATGCCATCTAGTACCGTATTTCTCTACCAGATGGGATAAGATCAAACACTAAGTATCTGTCCTTTGGGGATGCCAGACTCCAGGTGGGACCGGGAACCCCTTGGGAATTATGGCTCATCTCCAAACTACAGAGGTCAGTTTCCATGGAGAAAATGGATGCTCTCACGGGTGGGCGCTATGACATTCGATCCCAATGAAGTCCCTGTCCTGCCCAGATTCCACCCCAAATATCCAGAAGTTTCACAACCTGGATCTGGAAACCCTACTTCCTCTTCCCTGCCGGTGGCGAGTGGGGACCTGCCAACCCTAAAATGCTGTCCTGTTGATGAAAGTGAAATGCATAGTCAGAACAGATTTAACATTTGTATTCAGCAGTTCTGGGGGGATGAGATCACTCCCTGTACCTTTCGCTAAATTCAGTTGGGCTATTACCCTCTTAATTTCTGGTGTCATAACTCAGGGCCAGGATGGGATATTTCTTAGGTCTAAAGCCAGTTTGGTGTAATGGTTAGGAGTGCGGACTTCTAATATGGTGAGCCTGTTTTGATTCCATGCTCCCCCACATGCAGCCAGCTGGGTGACCTTGGGCTCACCACAGCACTGATAAAGCTGTTCTGACCGAGCAGTAATCTCAGGGCTCATCCACCTCACAGGGTGTCTGTTGTGGGGAGAGGAAAGGGAAGGCAACTGTAAGCTGCTTTGAGACTCCTTCAGGTAGAGAAAAGTGACATATAAGAACCAACTCTTCTTCTTCTTCTAAAGCTTCTAGGGAATCTGGATTCGCCTCTGTGGCATAAATTGCACGAAAAGGTTTCTGCCCCAAAATCTTTTTTAAAAAAACCTCAGTAAGAATTTGTAAGATGTTTTGCCTAATCAAGAACTTCCATTTCAAATGCCATTGTATGTATCATTGGGAAAGAACCACAGCAGACCTCACCACACCTCCCTCAAGGAAATGCCAGCACTCGCTTTAGGGATGCCATTCTTCAGGTAATAGAGATCAATTCCCCTGGAGACAATGGCTGCTGTGGAGGGCAGACTTCATGGCATTCTATACCCTCCCTGGCCCAAATCCCAATCTCTCATGGCTCCACCCCCAAAGTCTCCAGGTATTTCCCAATCCAGAACTGGCAACAAACACAAGCGTCTGAAAAGAACAAAAAATGAATAAGTTTACCAGGGCCTAGTCTGTACACATAGGATAATGCACTTTCAATGTGCTTTGGCAGCTGGATTTTCCTGTGCGGAACAGGAAAGTCTACTTCTAAAGTGCATTGAAAGTGCATTATCTATTGTGTGCAGACTAGGCCCAAGTTCTTCCACCAAGCTTATAGCTGAGGCCAGCTAAAGAACAGCTACAGCAAATTCCGGGCCTCCCTTCTGCCCTCCTTTCCTTTCCTTTCCTTTCCTTTCCTTTCCTTTCCTTTCCTTTCCTTTCCTTTCCTTTCCTTTCCTTTCCTTTCCTTTCCTTTCCTTTCCTTTCCTTTCCTTCCTCGTCCCCACCTAATAACTAACATCTTCCTGGCTATAATTTGATCTAAATGGTGTTAAATTGTGGATTTATATCATTCTCAATCTGGCTTTATCTATGTGAGTTATTGTTTAAGTGAGTGCTCCGACTATGTAAACCATCCTGAGACGGGCAACAGAGAGGGGCGTTATATAAATCGGTATATAAACTCCCACCACCAATTATTTGATGTAGCTGAATATACCTAAAAAAATCTGGGGGGGGGGGAATTGCTTTATTCCCGATCAGCTTTACCAGTAACTGGCTAGATTGTCTGAAAAATAGCCTGAAAAGCAACAGTAAGGGTGTTTTTTGACTCGGATACAGCCGAATGTATACCAATTTCGTAATATACACAAGCCAGTAATGTGAAGGTTGCTCTTCTTTGAAGAATAGCCACATCTGCTAGGATGTCAAGAAGAACAAGACTGATTTGTGCGCTTTGAGAGAGCAGTGAAGCTCGGGAGCATCATGGTGTTCAGAGTTTAGCATTTATACAGGAGAAAACAACGACGTTCAAGTGCCTTTGATATGTTCATCAGCTGTATCCATCTGAGGCATCCGGTACCGCACTTGCAACATATATCACTCTGTATTGTTTAGATTATTCTTGAACTTGCGCATGATTGCTTGGAATAAATCACAGTTCAGCAGTCCTTACCCCGAGAGATCCACGCACAGGATTTCAACTCTCATGGGGATTGAATTAACCTTCATCCTAACCTGGGTGTAAACTGCACGGAGCTTTTATTCCAACCCCAGGTCGATTCAGTCCCGGCCCTCTACACAGAATGCGATTTCCGTTTGGATTATGGGCGATTTAAATTTTCCTTCTGCAGCAAGAAGGATTGATCCGGAGTGACTCCACCTTTATTCTACAATATCTTAGAGTGCTTTTAATCCTCAATATCCCAATTGGGAAAGAAAGCTCCGTGGTAGAGAACCTCTGATAGGCTACACCTGGTCATGTGACAGGCTTGCCTTAAAGGAGAAGCCCCTAATTTCTCTCAACTTCTGTCGGTCCTGGAGTTTTCCTCCCTCCTCTGCCTTTTTCGATCCTCTCCCCCACCCCTCCAAGAAAAGAAAGAGGCTTCCTGCTTGGCTCCTCTCTCCCCCCCCTTCAAGAAAAGAAAGAAAGAGGCTTGGCTCCCCCCACCTTCTAAACTACCCTAACCACGTGTAGAAGAATTTCCTGTTTCAATGGGGAGGGGGTGAAAGAGGAAGACCCGAGTTCAAAGCGATCTGAATTCAACAGGATTGACAATGGAATAAAGAAAGTAAGTGCAGACTCTGCCCTGGAATGCTTGAAAACTTGCTGGCTGGAGTTGCGTCCTGCTAGCCATGATCAGGAAGCCCACAGTTCACCAAAAGGCAGCGTGATGTAATGCACTAGGATCTGGGAGTCCCAGGTTCAAATCCCTATTCTTCCATGGAAGCTTCGTGTCCAAGGATGGGTGCAGACACTTGGAACACTGGCCATGACATTGCGCAGTCCCCGGACTTTGGAGGTGATGGGAGGGGGTGGCAGGTTAGGGTGGAGGGGTGCAAGCACCAAGCCCCAAGTTATGGCTCGCCAGTGCCTGGGTGCTGAGTCCCTCTGAGCCAGCAAGAAGAGGCTGAGAAAACACAGGAGAAAAGGAGAGAACCAGGCAAATCATGGAAAAGGAGAGAACCAGGCAAGTCAGAGAGGAGTCTAAAAGGATGACAACAATAATAATTTTTATTTTGTATCCCACCCTGCTGAGATAGCTCAGGGCAGATAACAGCATAATAACCCATTTCTTAAAAACCAGGTATAAATATTGAAACACAAATACGGTATATATTTACATGAGCCTTATTCAGAAAAATTTCAGGGGGGGATTCCAGATATTTCTTGGAGAGGCAAGTCTTCCTTCTATTATTGGTCATGAGGCCAGCTGTTCTGGATGTTCTGTCTGGTCTCAGCCATAGGCATGGTGGAACAGCTCTGTCCTGAAGGCCCTAAAGAACTGGTTAAGGTCCCATAGGGCCCTGATCTCTTTCAGCAGAGCACTCTCCCAGGCCGGGGCCAAGGCCAAAAAAGCCCTGGCTGTGGCCGGTCTCTTCTCCTTTGGGCTGAGAATCCTAAGAAGGTTTTGGTCAGATGAACTCAACACTCTTTAGGGTAGGGGTAGTCAACCTGTGGTCCTCCAGATGTTCATGAACTACACTTCCCATGAGCCCCTGCCAGCAAATGCTGGCAGGGGCTCATGGGAATTGTAGTTCATGAACATCTGGAGGACCACAGGTTGACTACCCCTGCTTTAGGGGATGTGGTGGAACCATCAGTCCCGCAGATAAGCTGGTCCCAGACCCTTCATATAATGTATTCCTCAGGTTTGCCCTTTGTTATCTAATCTTTGAGGGAACTAGGCCCCAGTAACAGTGACTCTGTCTACCAGATTTCTTTAGCTCTTTGTGTTTGGACAGAATGATCCACAGCTGCAGATGGATCTCACTTCATCTCCAGTTGTGCTTTGGTTGTTGACTAAATAATCCATTACAGGTACCACCATTTCTGTGGGAGACATTGCAGGTGACTCCAGCCCCAGAGGCTGACAAATCTTCCCCTGTAGTCACTTTTACTTGTCTCAGTCGATTTACAGCCATGTGGCATATTGTCTGCCAGCTGCTGAAACAGCCAACCAGGTATGACGAGGAATGGTGGCTGGTGAGGGGAGCTGCTCTCAGATTTCACCTAAAACAATGTTGCAAGGGAAATACACAGGCAACTGCTCCAGCCAAAGATTCAAGGAACTGTAAAGTCCTCCCCAAAGAATTTTGAAGAGACCTGGTGTTGCCAACTCTCACTTGGGAACTACCTGGAGACTTTGGGGGTGGAGCTAGGAGTAGGTGGAGTTTGGGGTGGGGAGGGGCCTCAATAGAGTCTAATGCTGTGGTCCACCCTCCAGAACAGTCATTTTCTCCAGGGGAACTGATTTTTTAGTCTGGATATGAGCTGGCATCCCGAAAGAGAGCACTGACATTTCCTAGAGGGAGGTCTGGTGACATTGCTAAGGTGCTCTCCAAATGGTTTATCCAGCAAAATTTAAAATGGATGTTCTTGATTAGGCAAAACATCTAACAAATCTTTACAGAAGTAAACAAGATTATCAGTAGGTCGCAGAGTGTGACTCAAGCATTCTTATGGGGCTGGAACAGAATACACATTATGGATAAACCCAGTTGGGCCTTTGGTCTCCATCCCATGTAACTCTCTGATTTGTGTTTCAGGTTCTCCTCAGTTCCTGCACTTGTGGTGCCCAACTGGGATCAGCCGTAGAGAAAGGGGGTTCAATGTTCCCCCTTCCGCACATGCCATTGCCTTAACCAGAAACAATTCCAGGAGGAATTTGGTTGAGACTCACTGGTTCCCCCAATGGGCAAAGTTGTGTCCCCATAGCATTCAGGTCAGAAAAACAACATTGTGGAAATGTGACATCCCTTCTTCATGAGCATTACAGTCCCACTCCAAATTAAGCAACCTGTGTGCATGAATTGGGTGGAACCTGCAACTCCTGTCTGGCAGCTATATGGGGTGGGGACCTCAGATCTAACCTGGGGATCCCCTGGAATTACAGCTCATCTCTAGACTAAAAGGATCAGTTCCCTTGGAGAACATGCCTTCTTTGGAGGGTAGATTCCATAACATTATGCCCCACTGAAGTCCCTTCCCATCCCAAATCCTGCCCACTCCTGGCTCTACCCTCAAAGTCACCAGATATTTCCCAACCAAGAGCTGGCAACCCTAAACCTCTGTTATGTGTATCATGCTCAGAGTCTTAAGGATAATGCTATCTGAAACCACACTGGAACTTTATTCATCCTTGTTCATTTATTCGGTGGTCAAGCAAGAGGGTTTGACAGTGGAGAGAAAGAAAACCATCCTTCTAGTCTTCACTTTTATCAAACTATAATGGAATCAAATGACCTCACTAGAATCTTTTGAGCTATGTAAAGAATATCATATGCTAATGCTTGCCCACCTGAGGTAAACACAGGGCCTACTCATAACTGTAAGGTGGCCTCACACAAAACAAATATCAATTGTTACTTAAATACCAGATAGACCTCATTGTCCTCTGCCCTTCAGGAAGAAGATCTTAAATTTTTAAAATTAGAATGCAGAGTTTCAAAAGACACGTTCCCTTCAAAATGTCAAATATTCACTCAGCAGGTAAATCAGTTCTCAGTGATCTCTCTCGTCACTCTTTCTTTCCCCCTCCCACTGAAATACTCTTTTAATATACTATAATAATGCAATAGAAAAATGCAAAAAATAACGGTGCCCTATAAAATAATTACTATCAAAAAAGGATCAGGAATTCAGTGCAAACAGTAGAAGACCAGTAGAAGACCGCATGGTGTAGTCCTTTCCTGGGCTGTTTGTATGGGGAAGCTGATCCTTTTGTGTTGGTTATTCATTTGGAGGGCACCATCGCTGTCCATGCAATTCTATCATTATTCCTTAAACAAAAAAAGGTCTTGGCCCTTACAATCTAAACTTGGATGGTGGAATTCCATGGACAGCAATGGTGCCCTCCAAATGTCAAACCCTCTTGCTTGACCACCAAACTTAGTCTGCTGAGGATCGAGCTTGAGATCTTGGCCCTTACAATCTAAACTTGGATAGTGGAAGAGACAACCAAGGTAGGTCCGTCAGGTTCCTCCTGGCCACTGGCAGGAGTTGGGAGGGTCCAGTTGCCAGATCCAGGCTGGGAAACTCTTGAAGATTTGGGGATGGAGCCTGGAAAGGACAGGAGACCTCAGTGAGGTACAATACCATAGATTCCACCTTTAGAGTTGTCCAAAGTTTTCTTCAGGGGGACTGATCTATGTAGTCGGTGGAGGAGGTGATTGTTAGATCCATAGGTTCAGAGACCAGGACACTGGGAGTTCACCTCAGCTCTTTACTGTGACCCCAGCATGATGGTACAGAGAAGCAAGAGAACTAAATTGGAACTAGACAAACCACCAACAACCCCAATTTATATACAATGCAGCACAATAGATCTTCCCGCCAGTGCATGCTATTGGTCAGTTTCATTTTAAACCAACTTTCGGGATCCAGCCATACATTAGCTGACTGAGTGGAGGGTTTAGATCCTGGCTCGGACCTCAAGCTTGATCCTTGGCAGAACTACGGACACAGCAGTGTAATTCCAGGGGACCCCAGCTCCTTCCTGGAGGCTGGCATCCCTATCAACAAGGTTCAATGCCATAAGAGTCCACCCTCCAAAGAATCCATTTTCTTCAGGGGGACTGAACTCTGCAGTCTGGAGATGAGCTGTAACTCCAGGGCCTCCCCTGGTCCCACCTGGAGGCTAGCATCCCTAAGCTGTAGGAAGAAGAGTGGGAGAAAATATTGTAGAGCTGTTAATTTGACCCTTTGCTTTACTGAAGCCCTACATACAAACTGGTCCAATTCCAGCCACCCCTCCCAGTTAGTGATCTTTCCCCATCTCATATTTGTACGATGTGAGTGGTGTTGACGTTCTGTTTCATTATCAAGCATCTGCTTTTCTTTCATTTGGCTATTTGCTTTGGAAATTACCTTATTAATTGAAAAACTTGTAAATATTGGTAAAGTTGCCACTCAAGGTAATTGCTGCTACATTGTCAATTTGTCCCCCAAGATTGTCTTGGCATCGGTTATGTATCAAGCATGCCGGATTGCGAAATGAGACGGCACCAGACATTAGAGAAAATATTAATCACATCCGGAGCTCTGCGGGTTCCAATAGGGAGCCGGCTGTCACAGGATGAAAGGGCTGCTTGCAGAAAGTGAGATGCCATGGATACAAGGTTGGACACAGACTAAGGATACAACCTGGATAGCCCAGGTATGCCCGATCCCATCAGATCTTGGAAGCTAAGCAGGATCAGCCCTGGCTAGCACTTGGAAGGGTGGCCTCCAAGGCATGCTAGGGTTGCATGATACAAACATGCCCGGCAAACAAACAGTCTTAGGATCTCCTGACTCTATGATACACATGATGATGATGTTATCCATTCAAGCATGTCCAATCCTTAGCGATTCTATAGGAAAGTTTTCACCATACGTTTATGTCAATGACTGCTTCTTTTAGTTGGTTCGTGGTCATCCCTGAGTCGGCTTTGATCATCTCGAGCCAGCGGGTCCTTTGGAGACCACGTTTCCTTTTGCCACTGACCATGCTGAGCGTTCATGATTTTTCTAGCGAGTCTGATCGCATGATGTGTCCAAAGTAAGTGAGTTCTAGCCGTAATATCTTGCCTTCTAATGACACGGTTGATTTGCTCCTCTCTAAAACTATCTTGTTGGTAACTTTGGCTGTCCATGGTATTCGCGGCATGTGATAAATCAATTATAACAGATGTCGGAGTCCTGGGTTCAGTCATGGATGTGACTTGAAGTGAGTCTCATTTTTTTCCTGGCTGATCTACATCTGGTCAGGGCAAATGTGAAGAACCACGTCTGTGGTGCCTTCAGTTTTTGAATGCAAAAGGTACAAGACAGAAGTGCTTCAATAGTACTAAAAGCTGTCTAGGTTCATTCTGGGGACCTGTGTCAACTAGGCTTGTGCGCTTTGCCAGCTGTTCAAGCCCAAAGCGGCCAACACAGTGGCAAGGGGAGGGGGAGAGGTGGCACCAGTGGCACCAGTGGTGCTGCATGACCCAGAGCCCGCATGCCAGCACAGAGCTCTGTGCCTGTGTGTGTGCGCCAACTGGTGCACCAGCACTGCCCCTCCACCCCCCCCACCCCCCCACACACAGCATGGCACTGGCTGCTTTGTGCTTGAACAGCAGCCAAAGCGGCCAAAGCACGCAAGCCTAGTGTAAATGCCTAAAGTGCCAAAAGTTCAAAGGAGGTCCAAGAGAGTCCAAAACTATAGATCTTGGTCTCCAAGAAGTACTTGTTGATTCCAGCGAGACTTCTAACTTAGCATGTAAATGGGCAGGGTTCCACCTTGGAACTGGGATGCTACCGAATGGTTTCACATAGGTGCTTCTATCGTCTTAGACTTAGAGGGAGTTCTTTTGGAGAACAAGCATCACTGTATGGCTAATTTAGATGCTGCCACCATGCTGGTCTTGGAAGGAGAGTGTAATGAGTCATTGTCCTTTCCTCAGGAGGGGAATCTCAGGGAAACTCAGATGTGGAGGGCCCCTATCTAGACTGTGCTGAGGCAGCTGCACTGGTTGCCAGTGTTGTTTTGAATCAGGTTTAAGGCTCGGGTTTTGTCCTTTAAGACCATCAGCAGTCTGGCCCCCACATTTCTAAAGGACCACTTGTTGTCCTATGCCCCCCACAGGGGACTTCATTCTGCGGGTACAAATCAGTTGGCGGTTCCTGGCCCAAAAGAGGTGCACCTGGCCTCGACCAGAGCCAGGGCTGCTCGCTCCTGGCCCCGACCTGGTAGAATGAACTCCCGGAAGAGCTGAGAGCCCTAAAGGAGTTTTCCTGGTTCAGCAGGGCCTGCAAGATGGAGCTCTTCCAACAGGCATTTGATTGAGGCCGTGGCGATTAAGAACCGGGCCCTATAGCATCATATAACTATATGATCTCCCTGGGAGTCTGGGGTTAGGGAGAGTTTGGGGATAGGGATTGCTGCCATCTGTTGTAAGCCTTGTAATTTAAGGGTTGGGGATTTATGTTTTTATTGTGGGGTATTTATAGTGTAACCTGCCATGAGCCAGGTGTCTGGGAGTGGTGGGTAATAAATCCAATCATCATCATCATCATCATCATCATCATCATCATCATCATCATCATCTTTACATCACTCTGGGAGCGGTATAAATAAAAGAGTAAGGGCTGTGGTGGTGAGCACTGTCCGGGATGGGGGGGCAACGATTGGCCCCTGGCCCCAGACTATCGTGCCTCCCGATTGGGCTCTCTGCCCACCATTCCCGTGCTGATCGCTGACAGGCAAGGCAGGCCCAGAGGCCCCAGTGTTGTGCAGGAGCCAGGCAGGTGGGGAAGCCTTGCCCAGGTCAAAGGGACAGGCCCGCCACGTCGCAGATGCAGTCGCCTTCCCATTCCTCTCCCCACAACAGACACCCTGTGAGGGAGGTGAGGCTGAGAGAGCCCTGATATCACTGCCCGGTCAGAACAATTTTATCAGTGCCGTGGTGAACCCACGGTCACCCAGCTGGCTGCATGTGGGGGAGCGCAGAATCGAACCCGGCATGCCAGATTAGAAGTCCGCACTCCTAACTACTACACCAAACTGGCTCTCTCAGTCAGTCTCAGACTGACAGTAGCTCTCCAGGGTTTCAGGTATTTCACATGACCATCTACCTCATCCTGGAGATGGAGAGGATTGAACCTGGGACCTTCTGCATGCCAAGAAGATACTCTACTGCTTAGCCACAATCCCTCTCCATTTCTCATCTGCCATACTGAACAGGTGTGTTATTTGACCTGTTTGTGTGGGGAGCCGATAAAACTGGAGTGATCTAACATGAAACTGTCTTAACTGAAGTCGAGCCAGTGGTAAACCTGGTCCAGCATGGTCTACAGCTGGCTTTCTCAACTAGAGTTTTGTGAAACCCCGGGGTTTCTTCATGGCTCTGAAAGGATTTCCTGAATGGGTGGAGTGAATGTGTGTGTGTGTGTATTAATATGCTAAGCACTTATTGGGTGATATGATCACATATGGTTATGTCAGGTCCACCCCCACCAAAAGCCATCAGTGATGGGCCTGAAGGAGGTAGGAAGAGGAGGCGCCCCAGGTGGGTATGTACACAGCTATGCTTCCCTACCATATTATGTATGATCACATCACTTTTGGGGTTTCTCAAAGCCTGGGGGATGTTTCAGGGGGTTTTCAACTTTAAAACTGTAAAAAAGATGAGAAAGGTCTACAGTGACTGACTGGGACCGTCCAAGATCACACATTCCCCAGCCTATTGAGAATCAAAATCTTGCATGAATTTTCCTAGGAAAACTTGGAGATGGTTTTTATCATAAGAACATTGCCAACTGAGAGGTTTATTTTAGAGCCTTCTGATTTAAGGAGATGGGATACGGTTCAACAGTTGTGGCAAGTTGATTTTTCCATGCTCATCCTTGCCAAAGAATCTTTATTGCAAGGGGCATCCAACGTTTTGGCAACTTCTCGCTAGTACTCTGATTATTGATAAGCTGGGAGAATAAGACATTTGCACAGACAAGGATTTTTAACAGCCAATTAGGGAACCTGAGCCAGGTAGAAACAGTGATAACTAAAAATGGGGATGCTGCACGCCACAGGATGCCCTCGAACGATCGGCTCATCTGCCGACCGAAGTTCTCCTGCCAAATTTCACAGGGCCATAAAGGAGCAAGGAAGCGGCGGATTTCCCCGCAGTTCCAAAGGCCTCACGGGTCAGCTACGAGACCATCCTATAAAAGCAAATGTCATTCGAAAGAATGAAATTGCCTATCCTTTATCTCAGAAATGTTTAACAATTATGCTAGCTATCAGGGTACCCCAGTGAAACTGATGATAAGTCCATTCAATACTGAAAAGGGGGGGGGGGGAGATCTTCACACAGTGCTTAATTAAAATGTGGAAATTACTACTTAATAATGGGCCATAGCTTAGATTGCTTTAATAAAATGCTAGACAGAATGGAGGAGGCTTGGTCTGTGGATGTAGCTAAATGGAACATCGATTTATTTGTTTGTTTCGACTTCTAGGCTGCTGCTCCTGGCCTGCCGGCTCACACCGGCTTACAGCATAAAAACTCAATACAATAATATAAGTCCATTTTTAAAACCCATCCGCATCCCTGCACCAGTCATCTCCACTCCCACCTCCTCGACTGCCTTATATCCAGGGGATATTATCATTGGACAAATTGGAGGAGGGGCTAAGATCTTCTTTCCACCTGGCCTCAATGAAATGCCTGGCAGAAGAGCTCCGTCTTGCAGGCCCTGCAGAACCATGTTAGTTCCATCAGGGACCTCAGTTCTTCTGGGAGCTCATTCCACCAGCTGGGCCCTGAAAAGGCCCTGGCTCTGGTCAAGGCCAGGTGACTGCCGTGCAGACCGGGGGTGTCCAGCATATTGGCATTCACAGAGCAAAGTGCTCTGTGTGGGGCATAGGGAGTTAGGTGATCCCTCAGGTGTAGAGGCAATATGTCCAAGAGAGGGGGGAAGCACCTGTATCCCTTACTGGTAAGCTTTTGGAAGAATCTGACAGGCCCTTGTTGGAAACAGAATGCTGGACTAAACATGGTTTTCTATCCAACAGAACATCAAGTAGGAATAAAGCAAGGGGATATTTAAGTAAAGGTAAAGATATCCCCTGTGCAAGCACTGGGTCATGTCTGACCCTCAGGGTGACGCCTTCCAGCGTTTTCATGGCAGACTCAATACGGGGTGGTTTGCCAGTGCCTTCCCCAGTCGTTACCGTTTACCCCCCAGCAAGCTGGGTACTCATTTTACCGACTTCGGAAGGATGGAAGGCTGAGTCAACCTTGAGCCGGCTGCTGGGATTGAACTCCCAGCCTCATGGGCAAAGCTTTCAGACAGCTGTCTTACCACTCTGTGCCACAAGAGGGGATATTTAGGATAAGCTAAATATGAGCAGACAGTGTGGTGTGGTATTGGAAAAGATGAATGCAGTCTTGAACTGTATAAACAAAGACATTCCATTGAAATCACAAGATGTTGTAGTCCTGCTGTATACCACATTGACCAGAGGACACCCGGGCAGAGTCTGCACAAGACTTTTTATCCACCCCCAGTCTGAATAAATCCCCTCTGTCTACACTGAATTTGATTTCCATTTTGATTTTGGGTGCTTTAAATTTTCCCTCTGCAACATGCATGATTAAGCTCTCGTGACCCTACATTTCCCCCGCAATATCTAGCAGCAGATATAACTTAGTATAATTGATCAAACTGCTGAGGTAGGGAAGCAATCTGTCCCTGATTGGCTGGGCACCAGTTCAAAGACTTCCTGGTTCCTGGTTGCAAAACTTTCCTCCCAAGATTTATTTTTGCCCTGCTTTTGGAATCCATTATAAAGTGACTGCGCTCCAGAATCCCACACTTCTCTCAGCAGAGATTTGCCTGCTGTTGGCTCTGCTCTGCTCTGCTCCCCTTCCCTTCCCCTCCTGCTTGTTAAGGAAAGTAAAGAAAGAGACCAGCAGCCTCGTGCTGAACTTGGCTTCTCCACTGGCAGTTAAAAGAGAAGAAATAAAGCATACTCCTTTAATGCCGGCTGAACTTCACCCCCCCCCTCTGAGCTTCCCCAATCAAGTGCAGAACACTTTCTGTTTCAAGTTGGGAGAAAGCAATGAGGAAAATGCAGCTTCAAATCAATTTGAATTCAGCAGGATCAACAATGGAAAAAACAAAGTAAGTGCAGAATGAGCCCTGGATTACTGTGTGCAGTTCTGGATGCGTCGCTTCAAAAAGGAAGTGGGCACAATGGAAATGGTTCAGAGGAAAGTGATGAGGATGATCCAGGACCTGGGGACCAAGCCTTATAAGAAAAGGCTGAGGGACTTGGGAATGTTCAGCCTGGAGAAGAGGAGGTTGAGAGGGTGCATAGTTGCTCTCTTGAAGTATTTGAAAGGTGGTCACTTAGAGGAGGGCAGGGAGATGTTTCTGTTGGCAACAGAAGATAGGACCTACAGTAATTGGTTTAAACCAAATGTACAGCTAGATATTATGGGAAAATTCACAGTGAGAGTAGTTCAGCAGTGGAATAATCTTCCAAGGAGGTGGTAAGCTCCCCCTCACTGGCAGTGGCTGGACAGATTTTCATCATGGCTGATCCTGCACTGAGCAGGGAGCTGGGCTAGATGGCCTGAATGGCCCCTTCCAACTCTATGATTCGACGATTCTATAACACTCATAGAAGGGGATGACATCATTTCTCTCTGCTCCATTGCTGGACTGCCCAGTCAATTGCCATCCCATCTGCCTGCAGCAGCATTTTCTGTGTCTGAATGCCTCAAGCAGTGACAAACTCCTGTCTTTACTACCAGGAACAATCAACAAACCAAAAAACAGCTGTTCAGTAAAGACCAAGCAATTTCGGTATGAATGGTTTTACCACCAGGAAAGCGTGATGCCTACACTACCTACTTTGCTGAGTAGCACTTCAAGATCTTGGGGAGGGTGTGTTCATGTGTTCCAAAATTTCATTTTTTCTGTTTTAGATTTGGGGGTAAACCCAAGAGACTTGAGCCAGGTTTATACAAATACCCCCCCCCCCCAATCTGTACCTGACACTAGTGTGTGAATTCAGTACTCTACATACCAAGATCCTGGTTCATTTTATATATAGGATGTCAAGAATGTTAATAACAATGTTCCTTCCTTTTCATGATTAGCACCCCCCAGGGCGACATCATTTGGGGTCATCTATCAAGAACATGTCCTGTGAGCAGAAGAGTGGAGGATCTATGGAAGAGAATCAGCTATTGTTTTATTACCACCATCAACTGTGTTGATTGTACCAATTGTATGCCCCAATTGTATTGGAATTTTTAATGGTTTAAAATTTTTTTATTGCAAACGGCCATGAGCCAGCCTGGCTGAGAGTTGTGTTCTAGAAATCCAATGAATGAATGAATGAAGGAAGGAAGGAAGGAAGGAAGGAAGGAAGGAAGGAAGGAAGGAAGGAAGGAAGGAAGGAAGGAAGGAAGGAAGGAAGGAAGGAAGGTGTGTGTGTGTGTGTGTGTGTGTGTGTGTGTAGAGGGGTTACCACATTTCCCCCCTTAAATCAGAGCACACCTAGGTAGCCATTCTCATGTATAAGTAAAACATGTAGCCTAACTGCTTCAATGTAGTAAAACTGAGATACTACGGGGAGGGGAGAAGAAGGAGAGTCTTGAAATTGGCAAAGCATTTTTCTAGATCAGGCTTTCTCAACCAGGGTTTCATGTCAGCCCTGGAAGGGTTTCCTGAATGTGTGTTGATTTTTTAAATATATTTTTTAAAAATTGTTAAACATTTATCAGGTGATATGACCATATATAGTCATATTGACCCCCCCATGGCCACTGATGGGCTTGGATAGGGTGGGGAGGGATCCCAGGTGGATGTGTACACAGGTATGCTTCTCAACCATATTTGGCACAATCATACCACTTTGGGGTTTTCCCAAAGTCTGAAGAATGTTTTAGGGTTTTTTTCAATGGTATAAAAGTTGAGAAAGGCTGTTATAGCTGCATGGGTGAAAAGCCTGCCTTCCGTGCAAAGCCTCTGGAGGAACTATTTCTGGAACTATTATAAGAGACATCAAAACAGGAGTTCAAAAAGAATCACAAAGCCAGATTAGCACCATCAAACATACTGCCCCATTAGATTTGGTTAGTAAACTGATTCGAAAGACAGCTCGACTCAAGTTTCCTGGAATAAACTAAAATGTCTCCTTTGTACCCCGATCCACCTCAATACACACAGAAAAAGCCAAATTGATTCCTTGCAGACTAGAAGAGACGGATTGTTCAACCACACAACCTACTGGTTAAATTAACAGGTCTTTTCACCACTCAAGTCTTAAGCAGACTAGTAAAAACAGAAGTTCTCCACACAAACCAAATTTTTTTTTTACAAAAAGGCAAGAAACAAAGCTGTCTTTATAAATAAATTAAAATTCTCAGTTTTAAAAAAGCTAATTATAAGGGTATTTGTTTTGTTTGAGGTAAAGCACATCTATTATCATAAAGATAATTAACTCAGTCTGACAGATCTAATAAAAGGACAAGTTTAGAGCTGGCTTAGCTAGAAGCCTCAAGGCAAGCAATTTTTATAATTACTAGTTATTGTAACTGGGCTCTGAGAAAATGGTCTGTGATATTTAAACAGTAATGTTAATTTGCATTTAGACCTGTTTTCTTTTTCTTTTTTCTCCGGCAAGATCTATTTAACGGGAATAAGTGAAAGAAACTTGAATAACTTTAAACCAAATCAAAATGGCTCTCTCTTCATGGAGCGACACAAGGCTTTTAATGTCTGGATAATTAATATCCTTATGAGGTAAGTGGGGTGGTAATGACAAAAACGATTCAACAGCTCAATGAAGTCTTAACATGCCGAAAATCTCGACTATCTCAGATTTTCAGCTTTTGACCAATGTGTCCAAATGGAGTGTGTCTCAGGAAGCCTTATTCACTTTTTCACAGATCTACTCACAGACACTGTCTGGTATTTTCTCCTTTGTGTGCTCAGGCCTGACAGGATCAATGAGAGGGTAACACAGGGAATAAACATACAAAGACATTCCAAACTCTAGTTGGCAAGTAGAACCCCTCTGCAAACAGATGAAGGAAGGACAATGAACTTTCAAAAGAAGAGTATCATGGTAAACCGCTCACAAAGTTTTTGCACTACTCCATATTTGAATGTGTGTGTGTGTGTGTGCAGTGGGGAGGGGTTGCAAGGGAAACAAGTCCAAGCTTGTTGTTTCACTTCATTCATTATTGGTAATCTAATTGTCTGTATTGTTTCTGTTCTGTTTTATGTGAACCGCCCAGAGCCTTCGGGGAAGCCATTATATGAATGAATGAATGAATGAATGAATGAATGAATGAATGAATGAATGAATGAATGAATGAATGAATGAATGAAGTCTGCAGAGTAAAGATTTTTCATAAATTATAAAAGCACACTAAAACAGCATCTTCTGAAACTATAAAATCAACGAAATGTTGGTATTCAAATATGAATTTTAGTAGGTGTCATGAGCCCCCAGTTTATGCCCTGTAGTGTCACTCCCTCTTGATACTCGCTTGGTCGCTTTGTGCTCCCGGATCTCCCACTGAGTGCCCCGCTGGAGAGTTCCCCACCCGTCCCCTGCTGGAATTCCAAAGCCTCATCCCACTTTCACTTCCTTATCTCTTCTCACAAGTCTGGCCTCACTGGGAGCTCAGACTAAATACCAGATGGCTGGAGAGGTTGTTTTGGCACCTTGTAGATCAGAGGGAACTGTATTGCTCTTTCTGTGTGAATCAGTGTTCCCGCCAAATGCTGCCCCTATGCCCCCCCTGCCCAAGCTACAGTGTATATGCTATGCAACCCCCTTCCTCAGCATCTCTGTCAAGATTCCTGTCTGTGAGCTGTTTGTGAAGTGCTGATCTATGTCCTGATTCCCCAAATAAAGCCTTCTACTTAAAACTTCAGCCTGAAGCCTGAGAGTGATGTCTGTGGTGCGAATCTACTGGGCCACAACAGCTTGGTTCATGATAGTAGGCTCAATTGACTAATTTATTATTTTTTCTTTAAAAAATTTTGGGGGGAAATTCTAGGAAATCATACAGATATTAAGGATGCCGAGATACCCTTCGGTTAGGCCTCTGTTCTGTTGCTGCTTTTGAGCAGGGAGCTGTTTTTTTCATTATTTTGACTTGTCTAATTCCTTTTTGTGCCACTTTTGTGCAGTCGTGTTTCACACACGTGCATTCCCACCCAACCCAATGGAAGTCTTAATTTTTCCCTTTCCCCAAAGACTTGTCCACAACATACGCTGCTTGTCAGCCTGCCATAAAAGCAAGCAGTAAGCAGATTAATCACTCGGCCAGTTAATATAAATAAACACTGCATTCAAAAAAGAAAGCTTTAATGTCTAATGTTCACATAAGCCAGACTTTCTCAACGAGGGTTTTGTGAAACCCTGGGGTTTCTTGATGGTCCTGTCATATAAATACAGCGGGCGCTAGGTATGACTGGTGGACCCCCCGTCCGCGCCACAGCCTACCTGAGGGTGCCAAGTGTCTTGAGGTCTGTGTGCGGGTTGGGTGGGTTGGCATGACTGCAGGCATCGTCGTCGTTTCTTGAGGCAGCGGCATTCACAGGGCCAGAGTCGGCAATCGCGGCTCCTCCACTGGGCGCGCCGATCGCGGCACCGCTGATGTTGGGGCCGCTGGCGCCGCTGGCGGCTCGTCTTCTGGGGCCGGCGATCTCAGGGCGGCGAGTCTGCAGGGCGGCGTGGAGGGAGGAGCCGCGAAGTGTCTCCTGATGCGCCAGGCCGCCGGCCAGGGAGCAACTGCGAACCACACTGCGCGCGGCTCCCAGTTGCTCCCTTGGCGGCGAGTGGGCAATCGGAGGGCCCAATCGGCAGGCGCAAAGCACCTGCCTATTGGGTCCTCCAATTGTCAGTCCAGAGGAAGGAGCCAATCGGCACCCTTCCTCATCACGGACTGAGCCCGCCTTAACTCCTCCCACTCGCCGCTTACCACATTATTTAGTCCGCGGCGCCCACATCGCCGCGGGCAGTTTTAAGATATATATATTAAAAATTAACATTTATTGGGTGATATGGCCATATATGCTTATGCTGACTGCCCCCCTTCCAAAATGGCCAATGATGGGCCATATTCTGCAAGATTGTGCCAATTCTGGGGGTTTTCAAAGCCTGGGGAAGGTTTCAGGGATTTCTCAACGGTAAAAATGTGAGAAAGCCTGATATAAGCCATTGTTGTGGTGGTGATTTTTGCATGAAGGCACATTTGTACACACCTCTGTAACAATGATAAAATTTGGCGTAACCTCCAAGGAATTTAGTTACCTGACCTAACCCCACCCCCAAACTGAGACAGAACTGATTTCTCTGCCACTTACAAGGAAAGCGACTTACAAGGAAGAAAGCAATGAAACTCTTCCACAACCAGAACTGGGCAAGCACACAGCTGTTTGGCAGCTGTTCAGCTCAGACAGTAGCATGGTAAGGAAATCTGAGGCTAGGTTCATGACTGACTGTAGCTAGCTGTTAAACATGCTGGGTTTGCCTACAGAACATGTTGGCCACAAAATTCTTGGCATTCTTAATGGTAATCTTTAAAAGACTCTTGTTTCACTGCCTGTGACCAGTGCTATAAAGCAGTGAAAGGCCATGCTCCAAAGTTAAATTGCTACCCAGAAGGAATGAGGGAGTGAAGAGGAAATGGTGCTTGCCAGTAGGTGCAAGAATTGTAATCAGCAAGCAATTGGGTGAAGTCAGCCTTGAAGAGCTACTGTTAAGCTGCTAAGCTGCTGAACTGTGCCTGTGAACTCACTAGTGGCATCAAGTGGTCACTGGTGAGGCTACAGTGGAAAAATCCGAAGCACATGCTCTGGGGATTACTTTGTTTTAGGTGAGACTTAGGACCAAGTCAAGTCAAAAAGTCCCAACAGTATGAGACAAAGAGGAAGTATTCTGCAAGTCCTTACATGTCCCCAGTGGTGCGACTGCATGCAGCCATGCAATTTGGACCACCCAAGTGGCTGGAACAGTATTATGTAATCAGACCAGACTTTTCTTAGGAAAAGGCTGCTAGGAGAGGGAAATAAGGGATGCTGAAGATGGGGGAAGGGAAAGATAATGGTAGGTTGGTTGCTGGATGGGAAGAAGAACAGAAGCAGGAAAAGGGATAGGCTACTGGGGCTTTTGGATAAGAAAAAAGAAGAGGGCAAGGGAAGAGGACAAGTCCCTGCAGGTTCCCTGTTTGTAAATAATAAATCTTTATAAGAACAATTAAATTTCACAGGCAGGTCAATGTAGATCCCATAATGACTGAAAAGTCAACTCTTGAACAATTTCAGCTATTTTGCTGAATCCTTAGTTGTGTAATTCCTCGGTAGTCATTACTATTGTCTTCTTGATGCTCTGCTCTAATTCTGCTTTGGCACTTCCTGCTTAAACCTTCATCAATAGTCATCTCAGGTCTTCACTAACTTCTGCCAGTAATATGGTGACATTTGCATGTCTTCTACCAATTTTCACTCCTTCATCCAAATCGAATCCATCTTTCTTTATGATATGTTCTGCATGTAGATTGAAGAGACAGGGTGATTAAATGCCTCCCTGTCTGACACCTTTGCAGCTGGAAACCATTCTCTTTCCCCATATTCTGTCCTCAGCCTTTTGTCCTGAGCACAGGTTGTGCATCCAAACAATCTGATGTTGTGGCACACCCATTTCTTTTAAAACCAGCCATAGCCTTTCATGTTCCACACCATCAAAAGCTTTGCTGTAATCTATGAAACCCAAGCTAATTTTCTCCTGAAATTCTTTCACATGCTCCAGTAACCAACATAAATTTGCAATATGCTCAGCAGTGCCTCTTCCTTTTCCGAATCCATCTTAAACATCTGGCATTTCTCATACCATATATGGTAACAGCTTTTGTTGTCAGATTTTGAGCATCACTTTACTTGTGTGAGAAATTAATGTGACGCTCCGATAGTTGCTGTGGTCTCCTTTTTTTTAAAACTGAAATGTATCGTGAGTCCATTATTTATTTATGTATTTATTATATTTGTTGACTGTCACTCTTGGTCCAGCTGGCTTGTGGCAGTTTGCAACAGATTAGAAATACAATAACCCCGACAGTACCCCTAAAACTCCACAACCATTCTCCCCCTAACTAACTCAATGGGTCCCTTTGGCCCAGTGTATCAGGGGGTGCTCAGAGGATCTGAGATCTTCCTATAGATCTTCCTTTCTCCAGCATCAACCAAATGCCTGGCAGAAGAGCTTCATCTTGCAGGAGCTGTGGAACTGTGATAACATGGGCTATTGTTTTGTTTTCCATATTTGTAGCCATAATGTTATTGATGGACTCCATTTCTGTGGCTTGGAATAGCTGTACTGATCTCCCATCTACTCCTAGTGATTTGTTCCCAGCCTTGTTTTTTCAAGGTAAAAGATTATCAGAAGTAGTTTACCATTACCACCATTGCCGAGAGGCAGCTTGGTGTCATGGTTAAGAGAGGCAGACACCAGTCTGCAGAACCGGGCTTGATTCCCCACTCCACTTCCGCATGCAGCCAGCTGGGTGACCTGGAGCCAGTCACGGTTCTCTCAGGACTCTCTGCACTCCACCTACTTCACAGGGAAGGAAAATAGTCTGCAATTGTAAGCCACTTTGAGACTCCTTCAGGTAGTAAAAAGCAGGGTACAAAAAAACAAGCTCTTCTTCTTCTTCTTCTTCTTCTTCTTCTTCTTCTTCTTCTTCTTCTTCTTCTTCTGTGTAGTACTAACCAGTGTCAGTTGAAGTGACTGCCATTTTCTATGAAACATCTTCCACAAATGTCCCCCTCCACTACTTCTGCTTCTCAGTAGCTGTCAAGTTTCTTCAGTTGCCCAGAAAACACAGTGTATGACTTGGTGCAAAAGATGCATTTATTCTAAAGCAAGAAAGTTAACCCAGCAAGCACCTTGTCAGAACTGGGGTACAAAAGAACAAACACAGCATAGAGACACTTCACCCGCCCCCTCTCCCATGAGAACCCACAAAATGTGGGAAATCTTCAAAGGGAACAGACCAGGCAGATAGTGAGATGCCCAATGCTGCAGTGCTGCATTCCGAAGACAGGGAAGATGGATGGGGGTGGGGGAAGTGTGAAAGGGAGAAGGAAAGGAAGGAAGAGGAGTGCAATGAACTCTCTGGATCTACACATCAGACAAAATCAAAACAAAAGGCAGAAGCACAGCATTCTGACAGTAGTTACCCTCCAAGTATTCCTCTACCTCCGTCACCATTGGAACTATTCATTCTAGTATTATTAATGATAACAATAATAAATGAGATTTATAAACCACCCTTCCCTACAAAGACTTGGGGTGGTGCCCAACATGTTAAAATTGACATAAGAGTTCCAATTAAAAACCATGTACATATAAAATATCTACAAACATTATTTAAGTGCCCTGATATCTTCCCAATTATTCTTATTCTTACCCTAGATCTTTGGCCAGTTATGATTGATATGTCCGGGGGGATGTCCTGGGAAGGAAGGGGAGACTCATGGATTTGGTTGTTTCCTCTGGCCTCAACTGTACCCCTGGTGGATAGCATCATTTTGTAGTCCCTGCCAACTTTGATAGTTCCCTCAGGGCCTGCCTCTCCTCTGGCATCATATTCCACCAGGTTGGGGTCAGGGCTGAAAAGACCCTGGCCCTGGTCAAGGCCAGACACACTTCTTTTGGGTCAGAGATTGACAGCATATTGGCAAAGATCTGAGAGCTCTCCTGGTGGCATATTGGGAGAAGTAGTCCCTCTTCTGCTGATGTGGCTTTCAATCCCCGAAGGCATCTTAGTCTGGTGCCTCAGCTTTGATCATTCCACCTTGAATGACTCTGCTAGGAGTTTAGCCTCTTGACAAGGTATAACTCCTTATGGTATTTCTCTCAGCTTCACTGACGCACACAAATTCCCTGACCACATTAAGATGTTCGTTCCAGGGGGGGCAAAGTGTATTTTCTTATAAGAGCCATAATCCAGTGCAGTATAAGGCCATAAAGCTTAATGGGTTTAAGCACACCTCAGTCTGTTGCTGGACTATGTCCAGTACCTTCCCCAATTTAATGGGTCAAATATTAATTCTCACCATGTTGATGGGCATCCTTTGAAAATATCCCCTTGGCAGCATGTTGTTAATCACTGTGGTAAGCATAAAATAATATTATTACCTCCTTGCTGAGAAAGGCATGTTTTTCTTTGTTTATGAATTGATCCCTGTGATGTTCCTTATGGGAATGGATTTTTTTTTCTCCTCCTAATGCAAACTGCCTTTCAACTATAGATGTGCTAATCTGTCGGAGACTCTTGAACTCATTGATTGAGGGGCAGTGCAGATCTACAGCTACCTTGGTAGGAGGACTGAAAGAAGGAACAATTAATTAAGCTTTCCCTCTGGGTCATTTTTCAAAACAGCAATATAAGTAGTGATGGAGGAAACTCCCAAAGGCTGAAGGAGAAGCTTGAATTGAAGCAAGACCCTCTATTTTTAAAAGTTTTTACTGTTGCTTTTGGTGAGGGTCTTTAAAGAAGTAAAAAAGAAGTAGTTTCCTTGTAAAGAGGATGGTTCCATGGGGTGATACAAAAGCTACCTTCATGAATCTAAGAACTTAAGAAGAACCCTGCTGGGTCAGGCCAGTGGTCCATCCTGTCTCCCAAAGTGGTCAACCAATTTTTCTGGATGACCAACAACAGAGCAGATAAACTGTTGTGACTTTTGGATTCGGCTTGGTCTTGAGTCCCTCCAGAGGAATAGAGCTACAGCGTAACAGGGCATTTGGAAAGTATGCAGTTATTAGTTTTGTTTGTGGATGAGGCACAGATCCAGACACACAGAGCTTTGAAGTTTAAAAGAGAAAAATCTATACTAGGAATTTTTAAAAAATTATCATAATCACCTGATTCAGTCTCCTTTCTGAAGCAGAGTACAAAATCCTAAAGAGTAGGTACAAAAGCAGCACATTGCAAGCCTCTACAGCTAGGCTGCAGGCAGACTACATGCCTATACATCAGCATATGGAGAGAGCTGAGCCTAATGATGGCTGCTTCCTTGCTTCACCAAAAGACATGCTGAACTGGTCTTCCTGAAGAAGCAGGAAGTGTGTGGGAGCCCACCTTAAACCGAGGAATTCCCAGAGCATGTGCTTGGGTTTTTTCCACTGCAATCTCAAGAGAGACTATTAGGTGTCACTAGTGAACACAAAGGTACAGCTTAGCTGTTTCAACAGCTTAACAACAGCCCTTCAAGACCTTCACCAAATTACCTTCTCATTGCAATATCAACAGAGGCTGAAGAGGCCTTCTCCTGATGTTGTCTCCTGGCTCTGGAGGTTACCGGGGATGTGGGATGTGAACCATTCCCCTCAGTCACCAAGGCTAGTAACCACTGATAGTCTTACATGAATATGTCTGTCTGTAATCTATCTATTGATCTAACACTAAAAGTTGTTTGTTCCTGTGACCATCCTGTGGTAAAGAATTCTTCTTCTTCTTCTTCTTCTTCTTCTTCTTCTTCTTCTTCTTCTTCTTCTTCTTCTTCTGTTGTATTTCCTTTTGTCTGTCCTGAAACGTCTGCCCAATGGTTTCACTGGATGCCCTCAAGTTCTAGTATTTTGGGAGAAGGAGAAAATTTATCTTTCTCAACTCTCCCCACCCCATGCATAATTTGATAAACCTCTATCATCTAAACCTTATTCATCTCTTTTCTAAATTGAAAAGTCTCTACAGCCCTTCCTCCTTGGAAAGGTGCTCCAACCCACTCCTCATCTTAGTTGCTTTCCTCTTTCCTTTTTCCAGCTCTGCAATGTCCTTTCGTAGATACAGTGACGACAACTGCACACAACATTCCAAATGAGGCTGACCATAGATCTGTACAGGGGCATTACAATATCAGCTCTTTATTCTCAATCCCTTCCCTAATAATTCCTAACAGAATTTGTCCTTTTCACGACTGCAGCACACTGGCTTTCCACTTTCAGGCACATTCTGCACAGCAGTGGCTACACTGGGCCTCAGGTGCTGCTTTGCAATCTATGTCCCCAGAGGGGACACATTTCAGCATTGGATCTGCTCCAACACTGAAATGTGCCCCCCTGGGAAACACAGTGGTGGTGGGATGGTTCCGCCACGGGGGGGGCATTAGGGTAGTTTATTTAGCAGGAAGGTGGGATTAAATTTTGCAGGAAGGTGGGATTATTTGGCAGGAAGCACACCTTCCTGCCAAATAAAAAAAAGATGCCCTGACCCACCCCACAGGGTGGCAAAGTGCAGTGAAGCTGACCAGGGCATTCCCCCCCCGGGCCATGGTAGGGTGGGGAGGAGCCAGAAAGGCCCTGTTGGCCCCTGCAGCAGCGTAAGGCAACACAGAAGAATCCATGTTCCCTTAGCAGAGGGCTTCTGGGGCATGATCCATGCCAGGCCCAGGAAGGTGGCAGCCTGGCAGCAGTGTCAGGTGGACACGGGGATTAGTCTCGGGTTCATAGTGATGCTGCCCTGACCTTTTCCGCTTGTGCGGAATCAGCCTCATTGAGCTGTTAAGACTGCAAGATCTTCTCCCCTCTCAGTCTCATAGAATCATAGTTGGGTCATCTAGTCCAATCTCCTGAAGAATGCAGGAAGTTCTCAGCAGGTTCAGTTTAGGGAATTGTTTGTTTTATGAGTTTCTACTCTAGGAGGCATTCATCTGACCATTGCAGGGAGGAGGATGTTCAGCTAGTTAGACACTTGGTCAATTCCAGCAGGGCAATTCTTTGTCATACTGTTAACTTTTCACATTTTGACATGCACAGAGGGGCTTACTGTTATTGCCATTTACTGAAATTCTATTGAGTGGTTCACTTGGGCTAGCTTTATTAAACACACGGGGAAGCACTTCCATAAATTAAGGTCCATTGGTTAACTAGTGCTCTCCCACTATACAATGCTTGGGTATTTTGTCTGTCATAAGATGCAGGCAATTGTGTCAATCAATCTGAAATCTGGAATGGAGAATCTACCCAGTGTGGAGTGTAATGCGCTTGATTTTCATTGTGGGAGGAATCCATTGAGATCCACCTGCAAGCTTTGTGCTCGCAGGTGTAGATATTTGCAATGCTATTGTTGTTCACAGAAAATTTTGTTGAATACTCCTTTTTCTCTAGTTTACATTCCGGCAAACATTCAAGGAGTTGTGCCAATTCGGTGGAAATCTGTTGGGTATTAATAAAGCTCATTATTACGAGGAAGGGGGCAGGGAGTGGAAGGCAGGTAGGGGCTGTTCTTTGGCTTAAATGTGCAACCAGAACCAGAGGAGAACTCTTGCCACATTGAAGGTGACCATCCAAGCTGGAAAAAATGTACAGCTTTGAGTGCTAATGTCGGTGGCACCTCTCTGCATCAGACTACTTCTCCTGGATTCCTGTCCATGGGACTGAGAGTTTTGATTGGTTAGGTAAATTCACCCAGGTATCTCAACAAATGCACAAGGATTTGGTTCCAAAAGGTGACAACTCTATTCCTCTTCTCAACTGATTTCCAGAAAACTTCCTGTTATCTGGAATGGAGACCCTAGACTAGGCTTTCTCAACCAGAGCCTGGGGAAAGGGTGGTTTGGGGGGAACTTCAGTGGGGTGTAATGCCCCACCTTCCAAAGCAGACATTTTTTGTTCCATAATCTGGAGATCAGTTCTAATTCTGGGAGATATCTTAGCACCACCTGAAGATTTTCAATTCTGGGAGGAGGAGGAGGAGGAGGAGGAGGAGGAATGTCAAAACCAGGTATCTGACATTTTACCATTTTTTAATCTATCTTTGTGGAAAGTTCATGCCAGATGACCGGTCACAAACTCCACTTTGCAAACCACAGACCAGCCAAAATTTGTCATGAACTTTAGTTTGTGAGCTGGTTCATCACCATCCCTAGTCAGTCCCTACCATATCCCTAGCACTGCCTTACAAGCCATGCAGAACTGTCATAAGTCCCGCAAGATTCTGGTTTCCTTCAGCTGAGCATTCCACCAGTCCAGGAGCCAAGGCCGAAAAGGCCCTGGCTCTGGGTGAGGCCAGTTTGATATCTTTAGGGCCAGAAATCCTAAGTAGATGTTGATCTTTGGACCTTAATGCCATTCGAGAGGTATCGTGGAAGAAGTGGTCCTGAAGTAACGAGGGTCCCAGACTGTTAGGGCTTTTGGCAAATATGTTAATATTTTAAAAATCATTGCTAGGTCTCATCACGATCAGGTGGTCAGCCAATATGAGCTACTAACTGCTCCATGATCCTGTGCCAACCAATTAGTTTCTCCTTGAAGCAAGTGCAATGAGGTCACAAGATCAATAAGGTCACATATGGTTTACTTGGTGCAATAAATATATCCCCCTCCCTTTCAATATAATCCCCCATTACCAGTTAAGGCATGCTAGGAATTTGCAAAATGGAAGATGCAGACTGGATGCCATTCTTAGCAAGTCACTTGTTTTCCCATTTGCAAATTATCCACAGAATGCCAGCCTGTTTTGCAATAAACTTGATTATTCAGAATTATTTGCTGATGAAAGTAACAGAAGCCTTGTAAGCTCAGCAGAGGAGGAACTGCCCAGTTGGGGCCTCCATTAATTTTTGTAAGCAAGATGATAAATGGAGACCTCCAGATGCAGAAGATACTCATATTTCAAGATATCCTAGGGAGCTTTGGTGGCACAATACATTTAGTACCTCCAGGCATTCCAGTACATTCTATGTATGGTGATCTTGAATGCTGTTCTGTTAGATTTCTGCTGATGTTCCTCTAGAGCTACTGTGCTGCCTTCTTGCTCTTGGAGTAATTCAAATGGCCATAATCAAATGTCCAGGAAAATCTAGACTCTCCTGTAACAGTGTCCCGTCACTTGGATTATAATACCAGAAAAAGTTATATGACCTAGAATTGCTGTATAATAAACACAGGCATAGATGGTGACCATAAAACCTCTTTCCTGAGAATAAGTCCCATTGAACAAAACAAACTAAGCAGACCTGCCTGTCATGTTCTTGCTGACTTCTCAATGAAACAGACTTGGTGTTTCCACAAAAACAGTCTATTGATAAAGCGAAAGAGAGCTCATGATACTTATTGTTGAAACCAATGCATTAGGCACATACAGATCAATATATTTCCCAGTTGTCCGAGCCCCAATGACACATGAAAACATCCTGACTTGGTAAAGGCAGGTCCAATACATTCGCAGGAGATTAGATGGCCCAGTTGTTGTATCCAGGTATAACTTTCAGCATCTTGCCCAAGGCTGAGCCCACAGATAACACTCTAGCTACCTCTGTGTTATGGTGCCATCTTGTCAACAATTAGTCTATACCAGCCTTTTAAACCTTTATTCCATTGAGAACCCCCTGAAACATTCTTCAGGCTTCAAAACACCCCAGAAGTGGTATAATTGTACTAAATATGACTGAGTGGTACAATTGTACTAAATATGCCCATCCAAGGTCCCTCCTCTTTCCAGGTCCATTTTGGGAAGGGGTAGGCGGGTCAACATGATCAGATATGGTCATATCACCCAATAAATGTTTCACAAATTAAAAAAAATTAACTCTCACCAATTCAGGAAACCCTTCCAGGGCTATCAAGAAACCCCAAGGTATCACATAACCCTGGCTGAGAAAGCCTGATCTATACAAATGAGCAAAGACACAGTAGAATGTGAAGCAAGACAGATGAGCAAAAACAATGTATTTTACCTAGGCTAGATCAACAAACCAACCGCCACCCCCCCACCCCCAATTGTTCCTGACAACTGGTAGGGGATAGGAGGACTTACTGGTAGCAGCAATATGTCCATGCCACTGCTTATGTGAAGCACAAGTGTGGTCATTACATCCACAATGTCAGGATAACACTCTAGTAGTTGAATAAAAAAGTTATGTTAAATTTGGTTTCTACCATAGAATTTTTGCCCCAATATCAGTGTCACCCTGGCGTCCCAGGGTGCTAACCTCACTTCCAGGTCATAGGGGCAGTGGCATAGACATGTTTTTGGCACATCAGATGGATCTCCCTTTTTTTGGAAGAAGTTTCCCCCTGCCAGCCAGCTGATTGGTGGAGGGGAGTTGGGATCCCACTTCCATTGGGGGTTGGGGAGGTCTGGCAACCCTAGCCAGAGGCATCAAAGAAAGCCTGAACAACTATTGGAATGTTCGTCTTCCTCAAAGAAAATACTGGCTCCTTTCATTATTCATAGAAGCAGCCCTTCTCCTTGAAGTAGCCAGCCCAAGGATCTTTCAATGTAAAATTTGATGTAAGAAAGGGGGAAAAACGATTTTGGGGACAGAAAGAAAGGGATGAATATGTTACTGAAGGGCACTTTAGTAATCTGTGCTTATCTCAGATAAGGGTAAAGGACCAAAGATTACCAAGAACTGGATGGAAATCTCTCTTTTCCTTCCCCTGTATCTTAATGTTCATCTAAACCAGGGGTAATCAAACTGTGGCCCTCCAGATGTCCATGGACTACAATTCCCAGGAGCCCCTGCCAGCGAATGCTGGCAGGGGCTCCTGGGAATTGTAGTCCATGGACATCTGGAGGGCCGCAGTTTGACTACCCCTAAACTTTCCTTCTTTCTATGTTATTTGTGCAACAAATCTTTCTTGACACCCCTTTCAGTTCTTGACTCCCCCTGCAATGGTATTTATTCATGAAGAGCAGGGCCCAAAATGACACTAATTTCTTCTTTCTGGAACTCAGATGTGTGCCAGGGGGCCGTGGAGAGGTGCAGCCAGAAGTGATCCATGTTCAGGAAGGGCCAAAACAGAAGACAAGGAAGATAGTATAAAACACAAATGGGAAAAAAAAATCAATTTTCCAAACATGGTATTCTTGTTTCTGTTTTATTTCACGTTTTTACATTTTGGGGGAAATTAAATTTAGCTGCATGCCTTGAGGCTCAGGCGGTTATGCCATGCTCCATTAAGACGCTAATCTTTTGATGGGATCTTGACGCATATTTTAGGTTGCCAGGGACCATGTCCTTACACAATGTGAACAACTTTTGGTCCTGAAATCAGGGAGAGGTGTCCGTATTCCATGCTCCCATCTCTGAAAGTCCTCCTGAACCACAAACCTGCTGGCTTTATTTCACAAATTAAGAGAGATGAGAACAAGAGTATTTTGCAGGCGTATCAAGAAAGGAGCTTTTCAATGGATCCTTCACAATATCATAAGGTGACATGGAAAGGAAATAGGTGCAGGATCAGGAACCCATGCACCCCATGAGAGAAATGGTAGACAGGGGGATGCTAGGTGTGAGAACATTTGTCATTTATTTGTTTATTTACTGAATTTGTTCCCTGCTATGCTCAGCAAGCCAGCTCGTGGTGGGTTATAAAATTAAAAGAACACAATACAATAAAAATCCCCATTAAAACCCCAATTAAAATTACAAATTGCATTAATGCAATCACAAGCATGGCAGCAAAAACCAAGCCCTCCCTCCTACCTGCCAGGGCAACAGGGTAGCATCTGCTGGCCACCACTGATGGAACAAAACATCGTTTGTGGTGGGACTCTAATGTGAACTAAAAGATCATTGGTGCAGCTGACTGGAGAGGAAGAGTCACTTCTGTTATTTCATCTACACAGGTAACCTGTGGGAAGAACCCCTGGAAGACATACCTGAGAGTTCCATCAGCCAAAGAGAAAACTTTCCCTTCTGTCATCTGGTTGAACCCAGGCAAGAACATCTTGAGATGCTGGGCTCCCTACTCAAGAAACATCCAATGACAGGAACCCTTCCAAACTCTACATAGTCTCCATGGGGATACAAATAATGGGATACAGTTTTTATGAAGGGCATTTTATTACTTATTATGTACTGTTTTTAACATTGTTAACTGCCCAGAGCCAACAAATATAGGGTGGTATACAAATAAAATATTTATTTTATTCTTTATCTCTACTCATCCATGAATCTTACTGAGCATATCATTACTCACCCAAAAGGGCTGTCACCACTGGCATAAACCTGCCCCACAGAATAAAACCGGAGAGGGGGCTTATATGTTTAGAAGAAAGCCTGAATGATATCGTGAAAGAGCCATTGAGGACCAAGCCAGTAGGCCTAGGTTAGGGTTGTTAGCCTCTATTTGGGATCTGGAGATCTCCTGAGGCTACAATTGATCTCCAGATTGCCTAATTCTCCACATGGATTGATTGGAACTAATCAATCTTTGGTTACAGGCTTCTAGTATTGCTTAACTATTAGGCACGTGCATTTTACAATGAAGATTGCCTAGGCTGATCCATGGGTCATTGTTCTATGCAGATCTCAGTCAATTTCAGCTCTCTGATCAAAGAATAAAATGGTCTGTTTATATTCTTCTTCCCCCTCTCCTCCTTAGACACATGCAGAGTCACCTTTCTATGTGGTATAATCAGTCATCTAGAATGCAACAGGTTTTGCAGGTTCTTGGAAGTAAAACCTGCCAGACCAGGAGATAAAATGTTTGAGCAAGCCAGTGATGGTAGTAATAACAGTGCCATAAAGTCACAGCTGATTTTCCAGAAGGTTGGTATCCTTTTTCCAGTACCCCAAACCCTTCTCTTGAAACACTGACTCTTAAGGCCTCCAAAGGCAGTTTCTAACCACACCAGACCAGGGATCTCTGCACTCTTCAAAGCTGTTTGACTCAATAGGGAATTTTCTTCTCTCTCTGGTATTCTACCCCCTTTCCTTGGCCCGAATGGGAGTCTCCGTCTAACTACCCACTCATTCCTGCCAGCTGTCCCCAGTTCTCCTGTCTGAGTTAAACTGCACTCAGTAAGGGCTGAATTCCTAAGTATTATCTCTTCAACATTCCACTCTAAAGTCTCTCTCTGATCAGCTGATGCTAACCAATCAGAGCTCTTGGAACAGCCTGTCACCCAAAGCTCTCTGGCTATGTGAAGAATTAGCCTTTCAAACAAACAAGCAAAGACTATGGCATAAAAATTACTATACACGGACAAAGAAGAAAATATGCCAAAGAGTGATACAAATATTCAGTATTTTTAAAATAAAAAGCTTTGCAAATAAAAAAGGGCTACAGCAGCGGAGCTCTCTTTATCCTCGAGAAGAAAACATATCAGCCTCTTATCAGAGAGGAGAGGTCTCCTTTGCAGTGGTAGGGTACGGTATAGCTCCCGCCCCAAAGAATGTTTAGGGCAATGAAGTAGCCCACGGATCGTTGACTCGGCTTGATTGAGTTGACAGGAGACAAGTAGTTCGGCATAGGGAGTGTTGTTGAACCTTCCCCTTGTCCAAGCCGTGGGTAAAAGGTTTAATCACACTTGCATAAAGCAGCGCCTGAGCATTGGATTATTTAATGTGTGGAAATATGCAGGAAGAGACCCGGAGACAGGAGGAATGTCATAAATTAATGGTGAGCATGCTCTTCAAGCCCCACCTGCCAATGCCTGAAAATCAATGTCACAGACGTGCTGTTTGATACAACGCTTCTCGGCCTCTTGGCTAAGATCAAGGGTAATGTCGAATTAACCTTTCATGCTGCTTTGCCTGTTAGTCCAGCGCTTGTAAGCTTTTTAAAAGTGCAGATTGTCACAGTCTGAAGCAATAGAATCGTTTGCTTGTACTTAAGGAAGAGAAGTAAGAACAGCAACTGAAGTAACAGAAAAAGTTTGAGTCCAAGGGCCCCTTTAAGACCAGCAAATTTTAATTCTGGCCATCAGCTTGCATGTGCATGCATGCTTCATTATTTATTTATTTTATTAACTGGATTTATATACCGCTGCTCCCAGCAAGCTGGCTCACACCGGCTCACAAAAAGGAACATAACATCAAAAAAGATATCCAATATAAAACCACATACAAAACACTTAACAATAATCCTAAAACAATCCCCAATTCTATAATAATATGGTGGTACATAATTAAAAACTTCTCCCCACGCTTTGGGCCATTGGAGTCGGTCCAGGGTGTAAACTGCACGGAGCTTTTATTCCAGCCCCAGATCAATTCAGTCCCTGCCCTCTACACAGAATGCGATTTCCGTTTGGATTTGGGGCAATTTTAATTTTCTTTCTGCACCAAGAAGGATTGATCCGGAGTGACCCTACCTTTAGTGTGCAATATCTTGGAGTGCTGAAAATCCTGAATAAAGAAAGCTCCGTGGTAGAGAACCTCTGATAGGCTACACCTGGTCATGTGACACGCTTGCCTTAAAGGAGAAGCCCCTAATTTCTCTCAACTTCTGCTGGTCCTGGATTTTTCCTCCCTCCTCTGCCTTTTTCGATCCTCTCCCCCTCCCCTCCAAGAAAAGAAAGAGGCTCCCTGCTTGGCTTCTCCCCCCCCCCTTCAAGAAAAGAAAAAAAGAGGCTCCCCCCCACCTTCTGAGCCTTCCTACCCACGTGCAGAAGACTTTCCTGTTTCAATGGGGAGGGGGGGGGAGAGGAAGAATCGAGTTCAATGTGATCTGAATTTGACAATGGAATAAAGAAAGTAAGTGCAGACTCTGCCCAGGTGACACCATATGATTCGCCGTAGAAAAGAACTGAAATTGGGGGTAGATCATCCAACAGCTCTGGGCATTGAAAAAGTATTGAAAAATACATTGAAAAATGTATGTTGTTCAGTCATGAAAGCTTTAACAGTTTGCTTTTCAAATCCCAGAGACTCTAGATTAGGGAATTCCGGTGGTGCTGGTGGTGATGTTGGAAAGTGCCATTGAGTCACAGCTGACATGTAGGGTTTATAAGGCAAAAGATGCTCAGAAATGGCTTGCCATTACCTGCCTATGTGTAGGAACTTCCTTCGTGATTTCCCATCCAAATACTAATCAAAGCCAACCCTGCTAAACTTCTGAGATCTAACAAGATCAGGCTATCCGGGTCTGGGGAGGGACCTTCTGTAGACCCTCGGAAAATAATAAGAAAAGAGCTGAGCTGAGCTGATTCATATTTCTTGAGCTTTTATGTTTCCTTATTAACAACCTTGTCCAAACACCTGAGAATCTCTCCATGCTCCTTATAATTAAGTCTCAACTAGATTCCCCTCCTTTGTCTCTGCTCCCGAAGCAGCTGGGGACCATTTTTCTGCCTGATTTCCTCAGACCTTGGAATAATTTCCTCGATGTTTTCTGATTTTTTTTTTTTAGTAGCATTTTGAGGACACCGTGATGTTCCCATCCCCTCCTTCCTCGGGCAACCACAAACAAGGGTTCTTTGCTTAGCAGCCAAGACCAAAGCTACGCATGTAGGATTTTTTTAAAGAAGGAAGTAACATCACTCTAGGGTAACTATCTTCCTCCGCTGACTGTGTGCTTCTTAAAGCCCACCCTCCTGCCAGATACGAGAAGGTTTTGCAGCGGCAGAGCTGCTGGAGTGAGACATGACAGTCTTGCTCCATGGGTTATCTTATCAGCTTCCGTTCCTGATTCCTCGGATGTAAAGGGATTGCTGGCACAAACTCAAAGCGCCTCTACCAGTAACTGCATCAGCTTAAAAGCAGAAATGGTTAAGCTTCTTAATTTAGGCGTTTTGTTCCTGAAACGTGAATGTCTTGTATTCTTCTGAAAGTGAAGGGGTGGAGGGAAATTGAACCTTTATTAGTGTAATCAGTTTATCGGCCTCCATCCAGCACTGTGATAATAACTTCTTACTTCCTTGGGATGGGCTTCTTGCAAAAAGGAACGCTTCTCTATTCCTGAGATGGAGCCTGAATATTATGGCTTAGACCAGCTGTTTTGACCATGGATGAACCTCTGAAATATTTTTCAGGCTTTGAGGAATCCTGGAAGTGGTGACTTGCCCCTTCAGCAAAGTGGGTGCAAATGTGGGAGCCAGCCAGCCAGCCAGCCAGCCAGCCAGCCAGCCAGCCAATCAATCAATCAATCAATCAATCAATCAATCAATCAATCAATCAATCAATCAATCAATCATTTACCATTTACATCTGTTTTTTCCCACAGGTCAAAGGGTTTAGGCACATCTAGAGATGGCAGTAGCCAAGAGATAGTGTCTGGGTGGCAGGTTGACATGGACAGAGAGGTTGTTGAGAGGTATTTAGCTGCACTGGATGAGTTCAAATCCCCTGGGCCGGATGAAATGCACCCGAGAGTGCTCAAAGAACTTTCCAGAGAACTTCCACAACCCTTGTCCATCATCTTTGGGACCTCTTTAAGGACTGGAGGAAAGCAAACGTTATTCCAAACTTCAAAAAAGGAAGGAAGGATGACCCAGGAAACTACAGACCATTGAGTCTGACCCCTGTTGTGGGTAAGATAATGGAGCAGATATTAAAGGGAGCGATCTGCAAACATCTGGAGGACAATTTGGTGATCCAAGGAAGTCAGCATGGGTTTGTCTCCAACAGGTCCTGTCAGACCAACCTAGTTTCCTTTTTTGACCAAGTGACAGGTTTGCTGGATCGTGGAAATTCGGATGATGCTGTTTACTTGGATTTTAGTAAAGCTTTTGATGAGGTTCCTCATGATGTTCTGATGGATAAATTGAAGGACTGCAATCTGGATTTTCAGATAATTAGGTGGATAGGGAATTGGTTAGAGAACCGTACTCAAAGAGTTGTTGTCAATGGTGTTTCATCAGACTGGAGGGAGGTGAGTAGCGGGGTACTTCAGGGCTCGGTGCTCGGTCCGGTACTTTTTAACATATTTATTAATGATCTAGATGACGGGGTGGAAGGACTACTCATCAAGTTTGCAGATGACACCAAATTGGTAAGACTGGCAAATACCCCAGAAGATAGAGACAGAGTTCAACGAGATCTGAACACAATGGAAAAATGGGCAAATGAGAACAAGGTACAATTTAATAAAGATAAGTGTAAAGTTCTGCATCTGGGTCAGAAAAATGAAAAGCATGCCTACTGGATGGGGGATATGCTTCTAGGTAACACTGTGAACGAGACCTTGGGGTACTTGTGGATTGTAAACTAAACATGAGCAGGCAGTGTGATGCAGTGGTAAAAAAGGCAAATGCCATTTTGTGCTGTATCAACAGGGGCATCACATCAAAATCACAAGATGTCATAGTCCCATTGTATACAGCACTGGTCAGACCACACCTGGAGTACTGTGTGCAGTTCTGGAGGCCTCACTTCAAGAAGGACGTAGATAAAATTGAAAGGGTACAGAGGAGAGCAACGAGGATGATCTGGGGCCAAGGGACCAAGTCATATGAAGATAGGTTGAGGGACTTAGGAATGTTCAGCCTGGAGAAAAGGAGGTTGAGAGGAGACATGATAGCCCTCTTTAAGTATTTGAAAGGTTGTCATTTGGAGGAGGGCAGGATGCTGTTCCCATTGGCTGCAGAAGAAAGGACACACAGTAATGGGTTTAAACTACAAGTACAACGATATAAGCTAGATATCATGGGAAAAAATGGAATAGTGGAATAGGCTGCCTAAGGAGGTGGTGAGCTCCCCCTCACTGGCAGTCTTCAAGCAAAGGTTGGATACACACTTTTCTTGGATGCTTTAGGATGCTTTGGGCTGATCCTGCATTGAGTAGGGGGTTGGACTAGATGGCCTGCATGGACCCTTCCAACTCTACGATTCTATGATTCTATGATTCATTTCCATTGTGGAGACGAGGCCTGTACAGCAATGGGGGAAATGGTCTCCAGTGATGTCTAGGGATATCTGCGACCATCTGAACTTCTGGGAATGACCATGTAACCTCTTGCATAACCCTAGGGCTCCCCAGAACCCTGGTTGGGAATCTCTGCCTCAGACAGGAGTGGAATCATGGAGCCAGTGACAACAGGGCAGCCACATAAAAACCTAACAACATGTCCAGGGCCCAAATATGAAGGAGAAATGCGTAGACTTTACTGGAACCAAAAGGAGACTGAGTCCACTATCGTGATACGTTCATATTGTTTATGCTATATGAAAATCGTTATGAGAGCTAAGTTCTATGTATCATTTATTATCATAAATAATAATAAATAATAATAATTTCTACATTTTATGTGAACCGCCATGATCTTCAGGGGAGGGTGAAATATAAATATAAATATAAATATAAATATAAATATAAATATAAATATAAATATAAATATAAATATAAATATAAATATAAATATAAATATAAATATAAATATAAATATAAATATAAATATAAATATAAATATAAATATAAATATATGACAAAGTCTTTTTGTGTCCTTTCAGAGAATTTTGTGTCATCGGAATTCCACAATAAAGGCAACAGAACCTAGGATATCCTGTCTCATGACCATGGCATTTGTATAGACCAGTCTTTGTCAACTTTTTTTAATAATTGAGAACCCTCTGAAATAATCCTTGGGCTTTGAGACAAGCCCCAGGGGTGGCACGATTGTGCAGAATATGATTGGAAAGCAGAGCTGTGTACACTCCCACCTGGAGGCCCTATCCTTCCCACCCCCTCCAGGCCCATCATTGGCCATTTTGGGAGGGAGAATGAGTCAACATATATATGGTCAAATCACCTGATAAATGTTTAACACATTTTTAAAATATCTAAAAAAATAAATTAACGCCCACCCATTTGGGAAACCCTTGCTGTGGGGTTACCAGCTCCAGATTGGGAAATTTCAGGAGATTTGGGGATGGAGCGGACAGTGTGTGGATAGGAGAGGGACCACAACAGAGTATCATGACATGAAGTCCACCCTCCAAAGCAGGTATTTTTTCCAGCGGGGTCGATCCCTGCAGTCTAGAGGTGAACTATAATGCTGGGAGATCACCAGCCCCCACTTAAGGGCTGACGAACTTTGCCACCTTCGACAGAGAGTCCATGAGAGTTGCAGAGAGCGTTTTTCTGAGTGTTGAAGCCCTAACTGAGGGATTCTATTGTCAGAATTCTAGACTTGTGGACAAGAAAACTTCTATTTGGGAGAGTTTCTTTATTCTCAAGCAAAAACATCCAACAAGCACATAGGCAGAACTAAAGATACATGCAGGGATTCACATTCACATTCCCTCCCTCCCCCCATGGGAAGGTGACGACTCGGGTTTTAAAGGAGACCAGACATTCTTCTAATCAGACTACTAGGTGCAGGAGGGCAAACTAAGTCAAAGGGAGTGTAGTATCTCAGCACAGCATTGTTGTGGGAAGCAGAGGCCATAAAGCGCCTACTAGGGAATGTGGCCTTGAGGTGTCAAGGGAACCAGCAGTGAGGAACATCACAGGTCAGGCAAAGCAGACGGCTCCAACCATCAATCACAGAAATCAATTAGAAACACATGACAGAATCTATGAGGTTTTGCTGATTATAACCACATGTTCTGCTGACAGAAGACAGTAGAAGAAGAATTTTGCTAGTCCTCTTGTCCCACAGCAGACCCACATTTCACCCACCCACAATTCCAAGGGGTCTACTGAATACAGGATCCAGTGCAACAGGAGGGGCTGGGAAATTTGTTTCTTCAAATACTGATCTGTTCATGCAAGATACAGACTCCTCGATATCTTTGCTTAGCTCACACAAGCAAATTAACGTTTTAGTTTTTTCCCCATCTGATAAAGGTGCTGATCTTTAAAACTCGTTTAATTTGAAATGCTTGAAAACAAAAACCATGCAAGACATATGGGACCTCTCAAAAAAAAAAAAAAACTTGTGAATTTTGAGACTCACTGTAGGCCTCAAGAAGATTTATGGTATCGTTCATATCAACCAATACATTTATACCTTTACGTCAAGTCATAAAGGGTTCTTTAAATAAGTAGTCGACTTTCAACGTTTTATTTTTCATCTTAATCTGCTTAGAGCTCTTCCGTGGAGAAGTCAGCGTCTGCATTATAATGATCTCTCAACCGCTTGAAATCTATAGTTTCCTTCTATGTGCTTCGAATCTCTCTATTGCCTAGCATTTTAGCTGAGCTGAAACGATACACCTAAAAGCTTCCTATATTAGCAAAACAACCGAGCAGCAAGAAGGCACTATCGAGATGGATGAGACAATTTGTTATCTTGCTGTGTATTTTGACAATCTTCTCCCAACACTGGAGTCATCCCATAAGTGATAGTTTTGTTCCAATTCGTCTATCCAATTTTTAAGTGCTGCTTCTGGTGTTTATCATACCATTCCAATACGTTTTAAATATATATATATAACATGATTTAATTCTTTAAATACTGTCTATGCATCATTTTGAGTGTCTTGAGAAACAGAGAAAGGCACGGATACATTCATAAATACATACACAGTTCAGACATATATAGTACATAAATGTATTAGGGATGTGCATTTGAAAGTACACGAATCAACACTCAAACTGAATCACTTCTGTTCTTTAATATATGACTGTCAAGTTATGACTGTGAAAATATTGCCAGAAATTACTGTTATTCTAGTTCCTTGCCATCCGTGATGCACAAACTGAAGATGGTGGGAGATGTAGTGCTGAGGAAAAGTGACTTAGCACGTGATCTGAGACAGACATCTTCCAACCAGAAGAGTTAATAGGTGTTCCCATCAAAGAGGATTGTCCTGATACCTCTTTCTCTGCATAGAATTTCAGCTTTCTGTCTATTAGCACAAGAAATTTGAATGTTGTGTATTTTAAACAGATACGGACGAAAACTCTGGCAGTGGGAAGTGTATTTCCCTGGTTTTGTTTGTATGATTTTAACTTTTTTCTCCAGCCCTTAACTGATAATATGAGCCAACTGGCTGGAAGAAAAAAAGGCTAAACACAGTGTGGTAGGGCAATGTCACCCCCTTAAAACCTCCAACAAAATACCACCAGCACCACTTGAGATAAAAATGTGCAAGTGTTCCCCATTGAGTGTCAATTAATATATTTATATATATATTTCAAAAATTGTTTGCACTGCACTCTCTTCTCATAGTTTGGCAGAATCGTTTTCATGATGTTCTCATATGGTACAGTTTAACATATTTTGATGTACAATGTATGTTACAAATGCACGTAATGTGCAACACTGATCTATTGACACACATAATGTGGACAAAGAACCCTATGAAGTTATTTCTTTCAGGAGAAATTATTTGTATTGCATGGAAAGCTGTTCTAATTCCAGGAGATCTCTGTCTTCCCCCACCATCAGGAAATTGGTATAGGGTCAAGGGTAACTATATGCCTTTGAAAGAAGATGGGGGGAAGTTGTGCAAAAATTCTGTTCAGAGAATTTGCTTCTGCTCAGTTGAACACAAGTTTTCAGCACATGACTACGGCCAGGTAACTCCTTCAGACAACTAAGTAAGCTATTTGTCCCTGCTATTGATACTTTGTGTTTGTCTTGTTCTGCCTTCTTTGTCCTTCATTGATTTCATCGCTCTTCATTTGTTCATCCCCCTTTCTCTTCTTCATTTAATTCCCCCTTGCTTGAGTAATCACCTGGGAGGGCTTTGTGTTATCTTTCCCAAGCCAGAATCATTTAAGAGTCACCATCTCCCCAATTGCCCTTCCATGACAGTTGAAATCTTCTGGGGTAACTTAGTTGTTGATGCCTGAAATTAGAATTTCTGGGGTCATTGCTAGGACATGTCCTTTGGAGGTCAATATCTTTGGAATTTGATCTATGGGCCTGTCCAGTAAATTCTACCAATCTTCAGAATCTATCTACCACTTTTTATCTTGCCCTTCCTTTGCGATTCCAGCGAGACCGGAAACCTGTGGGGAATGAGTACAACGTTACTGGGGCTTCAATATTCCACTAGAATTAAAGGTATGCGGAATGACGAAATTAAATATAGGGTTTCTGCATACTGAAAACATTTAGCAACATTGGTCTTTGTGTGGAAAGGCCCAGAGTATATTTCAAAGACTGTAAAACTTTATGAAGTTGCTCTATACATTTGTCTATTCATTACGGAACTACCTGCAATGCCTCTATAAGGAAGTCTTTCAAGCCCTGATGCTTGTTATCCTTAAGCTAAAGATGTCCAGAATTGAATCTTGACCTACATCAGAGAAAACATAGGATCTACCATGCAGCTATGACACGTCTCCATGTTTCCCTTCATGAATTACTGGGCACATTTAAGCCTCCAAATGTGTTCTTGGTAGCCAATAAAGGCAATGTGGTGGACCAAGAGTCATCAGTGTTCACCTGATCCAGCATCTTATAGGTACCTTCTTATAGATTCAGGTGGGCAGCCATGTTGGTTTGAAGCAACAGCACAAAGTTTAGTTCAGTGGCATCTTGAAGAAGAAAATGATAAGGAAGAAGATGGAGGAAGAGAAGGAGAAATGAAAGTGAAGGGCTATGTTTTGTTGTACCCTGCTTTTTGCTACCCTAAAGAATCTCAGCTTACTATCGCCTTCCATCTTCTCCCCACAACAAACATCCCATGAGGTATGTGGGGCTGAGAGTGCTCTTAGAGAACTGTGACTGGTCCAAGGTCATCCTGCTGGCTGCATATGGAGGAGTGGGGAATCAAACCCAGTTCTCCAGGGTAGCATCTACCTCTCTTATTACACCAAGCTGGCATTTTAAGACCAACCAAATATAATTCATGGTATTAGCTTTCTTATGCTGGCATCCTTCTTATAGTGGGCCACAGCAGTGCATAAAGGCAGGTGAAACCGCAGGAAACACTCTACAAAAAAGAGGAATAGCAAATCACCCAAAAGATTAGGGTTTGAACGTTAGGGGTCTCAGGCTGTCAGTTAGCAGCTTTTCTTTTATATATGATTGAAACAGGGTCTTTTTTCTCAGTCTGACATATTCCAAAATATTTCATAATGCATAATGCTTAATCAAAAAGTAGAAGACGACAAGGGCAAGAGATGGATTCCTTTTATCTTCCAGCAGAAAGCGTGTTATCTCGTTTATACGAGGAAAATATATATGTGTGTGAGGATATCTTGAATCTCTCCATCTTGTGCCCATCCCCTGTTTATTACAATGGGAAATTTCTGTTTTTCAAGAACTACACCAGGTGTGATAGGAGAGCACTTTTATGGGACGAAGAGACCACAGGAGAATGTCAATTGGGGGGGAAAAAATTGAAACATGACTATCAGGCAGGAAAGGAGGACTCTCTCACTGTCCTGTCAGCATTATATGAAATTTGCTGTACATAATTTGGCAGGATGGGTATTCAGGTGAGGATACGGCTCATGAATGCTTGGTGTAGAACAAGGAGCAATATATATGTGAAGGACATATTGGGGTAAGTTTCCAGTGTGGTGCCTTGAGATTTAACTGCATGACCTCCATTAACATTTGCAGGATTCACAAAGCTCAATTCCCAAGCGGTCCTCTGCGAAGGTACCCCTAAGTATTATGAACATACAACAATTAAAATAACTATAAATAGGTATGCTCGGGCCTTCGAAGCTACTAGTTGGAGGTAGGAAGGCCTCAATGTACCTGGAGGAACACTGTCTCCCAAATGATTGAAAGGATGAGATGGGGTTTCTGCAAGGAGAGAACTAAATTAGAGACACGGAGGAGGTCAAAAACAGTTCTCACTAGCCTCCTCGTGCAAATGTCAGAATGGAAGGTACTTGAACGAACCACATGGGAAGAAGTTTTCCACTCAATGTGAGTACTGTGTAGCAACCACTAGGTGGTGTGGGTTGGGAGGGACATGCGGGGAGCCACAGGGAGGTTCATCTGATGCACAGACCATTTCCACACTGGGAGCTTTGCTCCACAGGCTCCCATGCGGGAACACAAATCTGGGGTGGACGAGGTGCACTGGGTCAAATGCTCCCCCATGCAGGAGCAGGAAGAGTCAGGGCAACCTGCCCTGTCTCAAACTCCAGCCTGCAGCCCAGCATGGAGCCTCTGGTACAGAAACAGTTACAGCGACTATTCCACGTCGCTTCCTGGTGGTAGCTGGAGATCTCCCACTATTACAACTGATCTCCAGGCAACAGACGCCAGTCCACCAGGATGAAATGACTGCTTTGAAAGGTAGCCTTGATGGTGTTATACCCTGTTTAAGCCCCTGCCCCACTTATACCCTATCCCCAATATCTTCAGTTATTTCCCAGTCCAGAATTGGCAAGACTACTTCGGTCAACTCTGGATGAGTTGCCATACCAAGTCAATACCAAAAAGGTTGAGAAACAGTGGACCAAGTCAGGGTACCATTGATGGAAAGTAGCTGATTGCCGATTTCCATTAAGCATCTTGTGCAAATAAGAAAGAGCCCAGAGAAGGCACGAAGTAGCTCTGTACTTGTAATCTAGGGGTATTTCTAGCCCGTCCTGCTGTCTTCTGTGAAGACCCCCACCATTCCCCCCTCCCTTCGGACAATCCTCTCTAAGCTAGCAATGAAAGAATCATAGAATCATTGCTGGCTCAGCAACAATAAATGTAAACTCATTTGTAAACTCATCGTTCCCCGTTCTTTTTCATTACCCTAACAAATGTAATGAACAGGACTTTCTCTCTCTCTCCCCCCCTCCCCATTCGGAAATGCGCACACACCCTGACTCATTAAAGCTTGTTTAAACCAGGCTAGAGATAACATACTACTTTTCTCACCCACCCTAGAAACCGTGTTGTCCTTACCCTGACTACTTACATAGCAGCTGTTGGCCGGGAAGCTACGTCTGCAGAGTATCTGTGAAGTATCTCACACAAGCGATAAATTAATTGCTGAGCAGTAAATTCCCTCATCATAATTAGCGGCAGCATCCCCACAAACACTTGTTTGTAGCAGCTAGTGCTTAATGAGGCTCTAACAAGGCAGATTGCTGGGAGCTCAGCAAAATAGATATTACTCAGCATTCTAGGAGGCCGTGGATGTGAGATCCATGTTGAGATACCCCCAGCGGTTAGGGATGAGTGCAAAATGTCTCCCTGCTTTTGGGGAAAGCTGCAGCAGAGGCAGTTATTGACGGGGCAGCCATACTCAATGGGGGGCATATGGCCCATTGGGGGGTCCTGGCACATTTGAAGGGGGCCACAGTCAGAATAATGTGAGAAGGGGAGGCCAAAGGATTTATGAGGGGCCCTGGTAACTGAAGAACAGTTGGTTCTTCTATGCTGCTTTTCTCTACCAGAAGGAGACTCAAAGTGGCTTACAATCGCCTTCCCTTTCCTATCCCCACCACAGACACCCTGTGAGGGAGGTGAGACTGAGAGGGCCCTAATATTACTGCTGGTCAGAACAGCTTTATCAGTGCTGTGGCGAGCCCAAGGCCACCTTGCTGGCTGCATGTGGGGGAGCAGGGAATCAAGCCCAGGTCACCAGGTTAGAACCTGCCACTTTTAACCATTATACCATGCTGACTCTGAACCAATGTAATACCGTTTTCGTCATGTATGACTCAATAATTGCTAGAAAGGTCAACCTTCAAGGGATAGAAAAAGAAATAGCAAAACAGTGTTTGCTTGAATTAATGCGTTCAAGAGAAAAAATGAATGCACATGCTTCTATTCATTCTAGAAATCTGTCTCATGTATATATAAGTTAAGGTACATTGAGTATTGTTACTTCACACTTAGGCCTTTTTTAACCTAGCTCATAAGACATATAACAAGCTCAAGGATCGCATTACATCTGATAGACGTTTAAACTTTAATTTTGTACAGTGATTTAAAAAGTCAGAATGCTGGAGTTTTCCTGGTGTTCAATAATAAATTATGTCCTTTCTATCTGTTCATCTTGTGTTGTACCCTTGTTTGATTGGGGGGGGGGGTGGAAAGTGAGAAGAACTCCTAAAAGGGCCCTTGCTCAAGAAAAGGTTTAGAATGGCTGGTTTAGGGTATTCCTTGTGAGAATATTCATTTAGATTGCCCATAATTTCTGTTGCTAGAAGGAAAGAAAGAGAGTGCCAAAGCAGGATTATAGCCGAGCATAAAGAAGACCAAAGTAAGGTTGACAGTGAAGAAGCTGGGCAAAATTTGAATTTAGTGGCCCTTTTAAGTCCTTGAATGAATGAACAAACGAACAAACAAACAAACAGACAGACAGACAGACAGACAGACAGACAGACAAACAAACAAACAAACAAACAAATTAGATACAGCATAATGCCAGTCATTCTTACATAAGACAAATACAAACTGTATAATATAAAACATTAAAAAAATAATATTAAAATTCCTGATCCTGTGTCAGATAAAGCAGAGGGGAAGAATCACTACAGGAGGGAGCATTTATTTGCTTCCATAGATGGTTTCTGGAGACTAATGGCTGTAGAACAAAACTTCGATGTCTGTTTACATCCATTGCTATCCCTCCCCATCGAGAAACTTGATTTTTTCTGGTCAGGAATGCCAGATGCCTCCTTGAACAATGGCGATATAATTTTAGAGTGGAATGATGCATGAAATGAGCATCTAAAGAGGACATGCTCCATTGACTCCAACTCCCCCTGCCTACAGGGGCATAACCTCTAAGTTTTGGGGATTTTCCTGGAGCGCCCCTGCAAAACCGCTTGATGGCAGGACTTGTCCCTTGTTAGTGTGAAAGCACTCCTTTTGGTTTTTAGTTTCTGGATGAAATATTCTGCAGGGACTTGAAAAAAATCTAGAACTGGGGGGAGGGAGCAAGAAAGTTTGGAGAATTCAAGAGGTCTAACTGATGCTTTGTGTCCTCCAAGTTTCGCTTGATGGTAGATCTTTTTTTATTTAAAACAGTTTTTAAAAAGTGATTTAAAACACGTTTAAGAACCATGGAGTTTTAATTCTTGGTATAACCTTTTATGTGCATGCAAGTGCGCATGCGCCTAAATGCTGATACCCAGAATTAAACTTTGTTGGTCTTAAAGATTCCTCTGGACTCGAACTTTGTTCTGTTGCTTCACAGTTCTCCACCTGAATCTATCTTCAATGGGGAAACAGAAATTGTTCAAGATTTTCTATTCCTTGGCTCCCTCATCACCCAAAAGGGAGACTGTACTCAAGAAATCAGAAGAAGGCTGAGACTTGGAAGGGCAGCCATGAAAGAGCTAGAAAATCTCCTTAAGGGTAAGGATGTATCACTGGTGACCAAGCTCAAGAGAATTTGTATCATAGTATTCCGCATTGCTATGTATGGCTGCAGAAGTTGGGTGTTGGAATCTGCAAGTTATGTAGTCTGTGTGATTCAACAGCATAAGAAGAATATCCTGCAGGTGGCATTGGAGCAGATTTGTGGGGGGTCTTCCTGTATTACTCACGAATCATAGAGTTGTAAAGGACCTCTAGGGTCATCTAGTCCAACCCCCACACAATGCAGGAACTCAAAACTACCTGCTTACTCACAGTGACCCCAATTTCATGCCCAAATGATCCCTCCACCAAAAATCTCCAGAATCCAGCCTGGCTTGGAGGAAATTCACCTACCATCCCACAGTGGTGATTAGCAATTCCCTGGGTATGCAACGAAGGGCCACAAGAATCAAACGCTGGCACATCCTTTCCTGCCCACCCACCCACAATCTGCCTAAGTTTATAAAATCAGCATTTCTGTCAAATGTCTATCTAGCTTCTGCTTTAAAACTTCCAAAGAAGGAGAATATACCACCATCTAAGGAAGCCTGTTCCATTGAGGAACTGCTCTAACTGTCAGGAACTTCTTCCGGATGTCCAGCCGAAAATTCTTTTGAATTAATTTATACTCACTGATTCTGATATGCCCCTCTGGGGCAACAGAAAACAACTCTGCTCCATCTTCTATAAGACAGCGCTTCAAGTATTTGAAGATGGTTATCATATCACCTCCTAGTCATCTTCTCTCCAGACTAAACAGACTAAGCTCCCTCAATCTTTCCTCACACAACTTGTTCTCCATACCCCTCACCATCTTCATAGCCCTCCTCTGGACATGCTCCAGTTTGTCTACCTCTTTCTTCAGTTGTGGTGCCCAAAACTGAACACAGTACTCCAAGTGAGGTCTAACCATAGCTGAGTAAAATGGTAACATCACCTCATGTGATCTAGACACTATAATTCTTTTAATACATCCCAAAATCCCATTTGCCTTTTTAGCCACTGAGTCACACTGCTGACTCATGTTCAGTGTGTGGTCTACTAAGACCCCCAATCCTTTTCACATATACTACTGCCAAGAGAGGTCTCACCCATCGTATAGTGATACGTTTGATTTTTCCTACCTAAATGAAGAACTTCACATTCATCTCTATTGAAATTCCTTCCATACATTTTAGCCCAGTTTTCTAATCTGTCAAGTTCATCTTGCATTCTGATTCTGTCTTTTGGTATAAAGAAAGGAAAAATTAAGGGAAACCTCTTCAAAACCATACCCTGGTGTTCCAAAAATCCATTTTAAAATAAATATGTTTGGTGAGACTCAAAGCATTTTCTTTTGAAGGGATTTCTTTCCTTTATTTGCTTTTGTGTATCAGAAGAGTTTTGTTGTGCTCTTCCACATATAAAAACTAAACATTAACAGAAGCCCTGTAGGGTGTCAAAATATTTCAAAATATGGTTTTTGGCACACCACAGTTTTTGAGGGGATTCTATATTGCCAGTTGGAGTCTTCTGTGCTCTAGAAACAACCCCCTCTCAAAAAAAAATAGAAACCCTACCAAAAACAGGCCTCGGTATGCCAAAAATAAAATTAATAACTGAGGGGGAGTGGTTACTTCAGAACTAATTTCTTTTTACGTTATGAAAAAGTGCTGTTTTTATTGGGTTTTTGTGGAAGGATAATAACTTTCCCCCTCGCCTTTTGAGGAAGCAAGTTCTTTAATTTTGAAAATAGATTCATAAATCTCAAAGGGCTAAGCTTTTTTTAATTGTCTGAAATGCATTTATTTATTTATTTCATTGGTTAGATTTTGAGGCCATCCTTCTCTGATAACTGACTGAGCGCAGCTAACAGCATTTAAGAACCTCATCCACACTGATCTGGCTGGAACGGTTACTGGGCTGTAGAAACAATGCCATCATCTTTCTCTTGGGGTTATTTTTGGTTTTTTTATAATTAAGGGTTGTATGAGCTCTTATGCTGCATTTTTATTGGTTTTAGGTGTAAACCACATGGAGATGACCTGTCATGAGGGGCGGTATAGAATTCTGAATATAAATGAATGAATGAATGAATGAATGAATGAATGAATGAATGAATGAATGAATGAATGAATGAATGAATGAATGAATAAATGGATGGATGGATGGATGGATGGATGGATGGATGGATGGATGGATGGATGGATGGATGGATGGATGGATGGACGAATTGTAAGACCACTGACAATTAAAAACTGCATTCAGTTAAAACAGCAGTGTAGAGCTGAGGGAATTCATTTCTCCCTAAAAAGCATTTTGACTCAGTTAGTAATACTGCTGTGGCTATTAGGAGACAGAAGCAATGCTTTTGAGTCCAAAAAGTGGCAGCAGAGCAAAGCTAGTGCCAGGGAACGTCCCTATGTCTTCCCTTAGGGTTGCCAACCACAAGATGGGGCCAGGAGATCTCCCAGAATCACAACTGATCTCCATGAAAATATAATCAGGAGGGTTGCCGCTTTGGTCTGAAGCTGCAGAACAAAGTTGGAGGCCAACCAAGTTGTGTTGTTGGTGTTAAAGGTGCCTCTGGACTCAAACTTTGTCCAACTGCTTTCCAGACTGTAGAGATCTGCTCCTTTGGAGGAAATCACACTTTTGGAGGGAAGACTCTCCCGGAATTTTCCATGCCAGAATTGACAACCCTATATTTCTTGTTATGGTCCTCAAATGCCCCCTCTCCCAAATTCTGATCGTGAGGGTCAGAGGATCTTCAGGAACAATGTGCAGTTAATGTGGGAAAATGGAAGAGGAAAATGGGCAGAAATCACCCTCCCATCTTCCAATGCTAATGGTAGCATTGTGATGCGAGGGTATCTGCATTTCCACCAGCATTTGCTGGCAGGGTCCACCAGCATTCGCTGGCAGGGTCTCATGGGAATTGTAGTCCATGGACATCTGGAGGGTCGCAGTTTGACTACCCCTGCAATAAATGCTTCTTCAATACACTGCTTTTCTGAAGGTTGCATGAAACCTTACAGCAGATATTTTAAAAAGCTTTTGGATTCTGCTGCACTCTGTTCAGCCTGCCAATAATGCTCCAGGTGAGACCCAAGATTTCTCCAGAATTACAGCTCATCTCCAGACTGCAGAGATTAGTTCCCCTGGAGAAAATGGATGCTCTCTAGGGTGGACTCCAGGACAACCTACCGCACTGAGGTCCTTGTCCTTCCCAGGCACCACCCCCAAATCTCCAGGAGTTTCACAACCTGGATCTGGTAACTCTACCCGCCAAGCAGCTGTTGGTGGCCAGCAGGGAATTTGGCAAATCTATACCAAAAGACAGAGGAGGCAACCCTGTTTATGTTTGGCCAGCACATTTGAGACCAGAAGCAGTTCGACATGGCAGTGTGCATTTCCACTTACAGCAAGACAGATGAAAGTTCTCATCTCTTACTGATTTTGGTATGCTTGGAGCATTATCTGTAACTACCATGGTATAGTGGTTCAAGAACAGTGTGGTATAGTGATGAAAGAACGGCAGACTCTAATTTAGAGAACTGGATTTGATTCCCTACTCCTCCACATGCAGTCAGTTGGATGACTTTGGGCCAGTCACAGTACTCTTAGTACGGTTCTTGCAGAATAGTTCCCTGAGAGCTCTCTCAGCCCTAACTACTTCACAGGGTGTCTGTTGCAGGGAAAGGTGTTTGTAAGCTGCTTTGGAATTCCTTTGGGGAGTGAAAAGTGGGGTATAAAAAGACAGTTCTTTTTCTATATCTGCGATTAGGGCCATTGTGTTTTATTGGTGGGAGTTATTTTGAGATTCTTTACTCCTTCACTGTTGATTAATTTTCATCTGCACAGAAATAAAAATATTAAGCAATCTGAAATATGGTTAGTATTTCCATAAAAGGCGGGTTTATCGATTGATAACATATGGAAACTTCACAGCATTCCGCAAGCCAATACATTTTCTTCGAAACACATATCTTATCCTTTATCTCAGAGATTTTCATTACGACCCATATATTTTTTATCAATGTCAATAGAGCTTTTCAGCATACACACAAAAATCTCAATATTTATACAATTTTGGGTTAACATAATATTTTTTCCTAAAGGCAAGCGGCTGGAGTGGCCTTAAGTGGAGTTGTGGGGGAGAGGGGAAGCTAGAGAGCCCCGAAAGGCGGGATCTGGCAGATCCTCTCCTCTGTGAGGTTAGACCAGCTGTTAGGTGTCAGGTTGGGTTGGGTGGGCTAGGGGGGATTTTTGTAGGGGGCTGTGTAGGGAGGGTGAGGTTAGGGTGGGTTAGGGAGGGAACTGGTAGCAGCTAGGTTAAATTAGATTAGTTAGATTGGTTAGGGCCAGTGAGAGGGAGGAGCTACAGCCGCTCTACCCAAAGTATTGCAGTAATTAGATAAGGTTGGGGCCAATATACAGGGCACTACTGGACGTGGCTAGACATGGCATGGTCTGCCAGACAGGAACGACAGAGTGGGCATGGAAGGGGAGAGGGGGTTATAACCCAACCTGGGAGAATTATTCCAGCACTTCTGGGCCAAGGGAGGTATGGCGGTGGGAGGAGGTTCAATAATAGGGGGAGAGCGGCACACGCAGGTCCAGAAAGGCCCCGACCGTGGAAACACGGTAGGTGGCCTGGTCGATGTGCTCGCTGTCCTTCAAACCTCCGTCCCATCCCCAAATCTGTAGGAGAGAGGGCTAGGGCGGAGCCGGTGCTGATGCTATGCAACGCCAGGTCGATCAAGAACAAATCCTCAACCCTGCGGGACTATTTCGCAGGGCATGGGGTAGACCTGGCGTGCATCACCGAGAGCTGGGTGCGCGAAGGTGAAACAGTCGCCCTTAAAGATCTTGCGCCACCCGGCTTCTCGGTCCTCCATCAGCCCCGGCTCCATGGTAGGGGGGGTGGGGTGGCGATCCTAGTCCGGGACAGCTATGCCTTCAGGGCTCTCCCAGCACCATCGATCCCAGGAGTTGAATGTGTCGGCCTGACGTGGGAATCGGTCGAGAACGTGGCCATCTGGGCGGTGTACCGTTCACCCACTGCCCCGCCCGATGCCCTGCTGGGCCTGCTGGAGGCGGCGGCCGCCTGGACATTGCAGTTCCCCAAATTATTAATTTTGGGGGACTTTAATGTCCATGCGGATTCGTCGGCTCCAGGACTTGGCCTGGACCTGGTGTCGGCCATGGCGACACTGGGGTTCTCGCAATTTGTTGCTGGTCCCACTCATCAGGCTGGCCACACCCTGGATCTGATCTTTGGTGCTGGTGTTGAGATCGATCTGGTGGCTAACAACATCGTTCCGTGGTCTGACCACCATACCCTGAAGGCTCGCCTACGGATGCCACCCCTCCCCTGTTTGGGTGACGGACGCATTTTAGTCCGCCCACGGAGACTTATGGAATCCGAAGGATTCCTGAATGCTCTGCGGGACCCGATGCCCTCCGGTGTCTCGTTGGAGGCCTTGGTGGAGGACTGGCAGTCCCGCCTGTTGGCCGCCATTGACAAGATAGCTCCTGAGCGCCCTCTCCGCCCTCGCCTCAAGCAGGCCCCGTGGTTTACCGCGGAGCTTCGGGAGAGGAAGAGGGAGGTGAGACGGCTAGAGCGAGTGTGGCGGAAGACCCGCGACGAAGCTACAAGAACATCTCATTGCACGCTTATGAGGGCGTATGAGATGGCGGTGAAAGCGGCAAAGTGTGACTACTTTGCTGCGGAAATCGCGTCCGCTAGCTCTCGCCCAGCCCAATTATTTAGGATAGTTCGGACCCTTACTGCCCTCGAAGGAGGGCATCAAAATAGTAGTCAATTGGAACTAGGCTGCGAGGCTTTTGCGAGCTATTTTGCGGATAAGATCTTGTCGCTCCGTCGTGACCTTACTGCCACAGTTGATACAGTTCGTGAACTAGAAGCTCCGTGGCCGTTACGGGGGATCAGGTTTGATGGCTTCAGGCGGCTCTCTTTATCCGAAGTGGACAAATTGCTAGGGTCGGTGAGGGCGACCACTTGCCCCCTTGATCCCTGTCCGTCGTGGTTGCTTAAGATCAGCGACCCACGGATAGGTGTTCCCCTGAGGGAGATTATAAACCTCCCCCTTACATCGGGAGAATTCCCTCAGCGGCTCAAGGAGGCAGTGGTTCGCCCACTTCTGAAAAAACCATCGCTGAATCCGCGGGACCCCGCCAGCTACCGCCCGGTATCGCATCTTGCATTCCTGGGCAAGGTGGTTGAGAGGGCCGCCGCGGACCAGCTCCTAGCATTTTTGGAGGAAACTTCGGCCCTTGATCCATACCAGTCTGGCTTCCGTCCTGGCCATGGGGTGGAGACTGTGCTGGTCGCCCTGACAGATGATCTCCGGCGCCAGCTGGACCGGGGCGGGTCGGCCATTCTCGTGCTATTAGACCTGTCAGCCGCATTTGATGTGGTTGACCACGAGCTCTTGGTTCACCGCCTCGCTGATACTGGGATTGGAAGGGTGGCTCTTAAATGGCTATCCTCCTTTCTAGAGAACAGATCACAGAGGGTCGCTGTGGGGGAGGAGTTATCCGACTCCTTTGCACTCCCATGTGGGGTGCCACAGGGAGCGGTGCTCTCCCCCACGTTATTTAACATCTATATGCGTCCCCTGGCTCAGCTGGTACGGAGTTATGGGCTTGGGTGTCACCAGTACGCTGATGATACCCAGCTCTATCTCTTGATGGATGGCCGGCCAGATCTCCCCCCAGAAAAATTCGCCAGTTGTTTGGAAGCAGTGGCTGGATGGATCAGGAAGAGCCGCCTGAGACTCAACCCCTCTAAGACGGAGGTCCTTTGGCTAGGCCGAAGGGAGCAGGAACAGGAAGCGCGTCTTCCCTGCCTGGACGGGGTACAATTGTCATCTGTGCCCCAAGCCAGGAATTTGGGAGTGATTCTGGATGCCTCACTTTCCATGGAGGCCCAGGTCACTAAGGTAGCCCGGACGGCGTTTCTCCATCTACGCCAAGCTCGGCTACTAGCGCCCTACCTGCCCCCGGAACACCTGGCCACTGTGATCCATGCAACGGTTACTTCTAGATTAGACTTCTGTAACTCGCTCTACGCGGGCCTACCCTTGTCTCTAACCCGGAAGTTACAGCTGGTACAGAATGCAGCTGCACGGGTCCTCACTAAATCATCTTGGAGGTCCCATGTTCAGCCTCTGCTGAAGCAGCTGCACTGGTTGCCAGTTTGTTTCCGGATCAGGTTCAAGGTTTTGGTACTAACCTTTAAGACTATACGCGGCTTGGGTCCTGCATACTTGAGGGACCGCCTATCTCCTTATGCCCCCCGCAGGGCACTTCGCTCTGCGGGTAAGAATCTGCTGATGATCCCGGGACCCCGGGAGGCACGCCTGGCCTCGACAAGGGCCAGGGCCTTTTCGGTCCTGGCCCCTACCTGGTGGAATGAGCTCCCTGAAGAGCTGCGGGCCCTGTCGGAGCTCTCTGAGTTCCGCAGAGCCTGCAAAACGGAGCTCTTCCGCCAGGCGTTTGTCTAAGGCCGGGTGATGGCCCGGGGCTAAGATCGGACCCCTCTCCCCGGAGGGGGGAGGCCAGTACTAAACTGACCTGGTTCCCCAGAGTGTTCCATCCTATGCCCAATTATCCTCCGTTCCCTTCTGCTCATCCAGTGGGCCTGTACGGGAATAGTTTTAATCGCCATCATTGTGACTTAGTCATTGTTTTAATGGGGTTTTAATGGGGAATTTTGGTTAATATATTGTATTTGTATTAAAATGTTGTGAACCGCCGCGAGCCGGTTTCCGAGAGCGGCGGTCATACAAATCAAATAAATAATAATAAATAATCATTTGATCTACCAATATTTACTCAGATCAATGACTGGAGTGGAGTGTGCCAGCACTGGATGGGAGTCGGTCAAGAACTAGGCCATCTGGTTGGTGTACCACCTGCCCAATGTACCACCAGATTCCCTATTGAGCCTCCTAGAGGTGGCGGTTGCCTGGATGTTGCAATTTTCCAGGCTTCTATTCCTGGGGGACTTCAATGTCCATGTGGACTCACCATCTTTGCGACATGGCTCAGACATGGTGTCAGCCATAGCAGCACTGGGGTTCTCACAATTTGTTGCCAGTCCCACCCATCCGGCTGGCAACACACTAGATCTGACCTTTGACACTGGGGTAGAGGTGGAGATGATAGTGACAAACATCATCCCATGGTCAAACCAATATGACCTTTAGGCCCAGATTCAGACACCACCCCCGCCTCATTTGGGTGATGGGTGCATTCTAGCCTGCCTGTGGTGATCTATGGATACGACCAGATTCCTGTGGGACCCCAATCCTCCTAGCAACTTGTTGGCAGTGCTAGTAGGGGACTGGGAGTCCTACTTGGCTGCTGCCATGGACAACATTGCTCCATGTGATGTCTAAGTTCTAAGTTCCAAAGGGCCTGCAAAACAGTGCTCTTCCTTGAGGCATTTGGTTGAGGCCAAGGACTCCACCATACCATCTAAATGGGCCCCCTGCCAACCTCCATACCTGGAATCCTGTCCAGATTGTTGCCCTCATTTGAGTTGGGCTAGAAATCTGACGGCAATTTCGCACGGCTTCAAAATAGCACAATGGTTGCTAATTGAAAACTCTACTAATTTGCCTTAACGCACGACGTCGCAGACAATCTGCAACACTCCTGAAACCAATCAGCAAAAAGCGCTTCGTTGTAGCGCTTTTAGGGGAATCCAGAAAAGTGGATTCACCCTCCGGATAGCGATACACTCCTGCAACCAATCTGCAACACTAGCGCTAAAGACCTGTGCGTTACCATTGTTGCGGGTTCTTCAAAGTCCCTCCCCCTGAGCCTGTCCTCCAAACTTCCGGCGAAGCGATCGCCATTTTTTTTTCTCCGAGCGAGCGGGGATAAACGCACCAGCGAGCCTCTTTCTGTTTAGAGGCTTCCCTGGCTTCAGTCCTTCACCTTTAGTCACTAAGCACAAACCACATAAAAGCCCGTTTGCTGAAATAAAGTCCCTTTATTTTTTACACATTAATTCAGCCGAAAATCGGGCCCATGAGAGGGGGGGGAATTTTTTTTATCACTCGAGGCAGCGTGCCAACGATCATACAATCAAACGACAGCTCACATTAGGCAGCTGGATGGGTCTCTCCGTTGCAACGAATCTACCTAGATTCGTTGCTATGGGTCTGTTTTTTTTTTTTTTTAAACCTTTCTTAAAGGGAAAGGGGCTGTTTGGGAGCATGCTAACGGCTGCCCATTGGCTGCTTGACGGCCAGGGGCAGGACGAGCTTGGCAATAGCGCTTCCTTTCTAGCGATTTCTGCCGAGACCGGAAGCCTGTGGGAAACGCTAAAAAACGCAACTGATTCCACTACAAAGGCAGGTATGCATAACGACAAATTCCACTATTTTAAATGGCGATTTTTCATTCCGCAAACAATTTGCAACAAAGATCCCCGTGCGTAAAGGCCCTGAATTCTATCAGTCAGTGATCCTCAGCTTGTTAGGGGGGGGGAAATGGGATGGAGCTAACATGTAGCAATGTTTTAAATGATAAATGTTTAGATTCTATTTGGACTTGGGATGTTATTTTACATTATTGTTGTAAGCTGCCCCGAGACCTTTTCAGAGAGGGGCAGCTTAAAAGTCAAATGAGATAAAGACACATGTCTCAAGAAGAAGAAGAAGAAGAAGAAGAAGAAGAAGAAGAAGAAGAAGAAGAAGAAGAAGAAGAAGAAGAAGAAGAAGAAGAAGAAGAAGAAGAAGAAGAAGAAGAAGAAGAAGAAGAAGAAGAAGAAGGGTTGGTTCTTATATGCCACTTTTCTCCACCAGGAGTCTCAAAATGGCTTACAATCACCTTCCCTTTCCCCTGTGAGGGAGGGGAGGCTGAGAGAGCCCTGATTTCTGCTCTGTCAGAACAGCTTTATCAGTGCTGTGGCAAGCCCAAGGTCACCCAACTGGCTGCATGTGGAGGAGGAGTGGGGAATCATACCGGGCTTGCCAGATTAGAAGTTGCCCTTCCTAACCACTGCACCAAGATGGATCTAGAAAAACCCGCCTTTCTACTTCCACTTTGAAGTTCTTCTACAGCACAAGGAAGCATTTAAAGTATGGCCCTCCCCCACATTTACTAGATAGGCCATTATGGCTGGCACATGGTTATTGGTTGAAGCATCCAATTACAATCACAGCTTAATGCAACAATCCCAAAAATGGATGGGAAATTTGTATGTGTAACTGTGATCCTTTGTAGTGGCTACGCCATTCCTGTCCAACTAAATTAGTATATGTGTTTGTCTTCAAAGCTTTGGTTTTATTATTAGTCATCAAGATGTCTTTAAAAACACCAAGTAAGGCCCCTGGGCTCTGAAACCAATAGCCAATGATGCATGTTAAGCTAAGGTGGCCAGGTTTTTTAAAAAATAAAGTGGGACACCATCTCGGAAGGGGGCCAGCCCAGATGGCGGAATGTCAAGCAGGTCTCCACCTGGTGTGCGGGTGGGGAGAGGGACCTGGGGGGGGGGTGGGACCCAAGGACTTCCATGGCTCCACCAAGATGGAAGCCTGGTCTCCCCACCTCCCTTGCAGCCCCCCATCAGCCCCTTCCCCCAGACTGGGATCTACCCACCCACCTTGCCGTCGCTCTCCAGAGCCCCTCCGCCACACCTGGCCCAGCCAGTCGCCCTCACTGTCGCACCCAGCGCTCCTGTGCCCCAGCCAGGCTCTCCCCTCCCATTGTCTGCTCAAGCAGGCGAGGCCAAGGGAGGACCAGCCCTGCAGCCGGGTGGGGTGGATGCCAGAGTGGCCTTTCCCCTGCCCCTTCAGGAGGCTGCCTACATGTGTGCGCCCGTCACCCATGCCTCCCCCCCATAATCATCCAAGGCTTGAAAGCAATGCTTAAAAAATTTTCTCTCACTCACCGCTCGCCTTGGCCCTCTCCTCGCCTCTCAGTCCGGGACCATGGAATTTTGCACATGCCGACCTTCCACCAAGAGAAGAAGCCATGGGGTGGTGCTTGCAAAGGCAGGATGGCTGGGGCCAGGCAGAGCCATGCAGAGCGTGGCGAAACAAGCAGCTAGCCGCTAGTTGTGGCTAGCAGGACTTTTGGAAGACCTGGGCAGGACGTGGGACTATCTACTCAAATGCGGGAGTGTCCCGTGGAAGTCGGGACAGATGGTCAGAATATGTTAAGCACGTATTTTCTGGGCTTGTATAAAATCTTGTTAGACTAGATTAGAATCCTGTCTCCATCCTGTCTAGAATGGAGTTCCTTACAAGAAAGGCGTCATAATAGCTTTGGATAAAGAGACTCTGTCTGTAACTTTCTTGTCAGCACAAACAAACCAGATAGGCCGTGCTGCATTTGTGTACCTTGAGCACTCTGCTAACCCATAAACCTTCATCTCCTACCCTTTTCTCCCCCTTCATGCCATGCACTCCTTAGTCATTAATGAACACACAAAGTTGCTTTCTGCTTCCGAGTAACTGGCCCAAGATTGCCCAGCTGGTTTCATATCAGCATAAGGAGTTCCAACCACAATACTATTGGGATATGCTAGATCTGTCCTGTGCAGGGTTCAAAAAGCAGGAAAAGAATGTCCTGCAGGGGGCATCTGAGGAGACATGTATTTAACATAATTAACTTAGGAACTTCTTGGTATTTTTCAGTGTTCTAATTAATTCATTTGGAGACTCCCTGCACCTTTGAGCACATTTCTTTCCTCTTACTTCCAGAAAAACAGAACTAAATAAATGCAGAACAGAGACCCACTCCCCTCCAAAGTTGTTTCTCTTCTAAATAAAATGAATGAATGAATAAGTAAGTAAGTAAGTAAGTAAGTAAGTAAGTAAGTAAGTAAGTAAGTAAGTAAGTAAATAAGTAAATAAATAAGTAAATAAATAAATAAATAAATAAATAAATAAATAAATAAATAAATAAATAAATAAGCAAGCAGCCTAGTGCTGCAGTCCTCTGACAACAGACACCAGTTTCTCTCTCTTGGACCTAGACTTTCTGGATTTCAATTTAGACACCTCATCAATTTTTCTAAGGGCCTCCTGTTGGTGTTCCATCAAGATGCTGGAAAAGTCCACATCTGTTTTTTGAGTCCCAGTCAAGTTGCTAGTTTGCCATGTGCACATTAGATAGCTCAGACATCATTTTCTTTCTCAGAGAATATTTAATTTTCTGCTCTTAATATAAAATATGCTTCGGAGTATGCTTCAGTTTGGTGTAGTGGTTAGGAGTGCGGACTTCTAATCTTGCATGCCAGGTTCGATTCTGCGCTCTCCCACATGCAACCAGCTGGGTGACCTTGGGCTCGCCACGGCACTGATAAAACTGTTCTGACCGAGCAGTGATATCAGGGCTCTCTCAGCCTCACCCACCTCACAGGGTGTCTGTTGTGGGGAGAGGAATGGGAAGGCGACTGTAAGCCGCTTTGAGCCTCCTTCGGGTAGGGAAAAGCAGCATATAAGAACCAACTCTTCTTCTTCTTCTTCTTCTTCTTCTTCTTCTTCTTCAAGAAACAACAATCTTTTGGAAAGGGACATTGTGCTCCCTATTTTAATGGACTGAATCACAGATGGGCACATGTGGACATGGGAAGCAAAGAGTATCTCTCCTCTTCTCTCCTCTCCTCCTTCTCTCATGCCTTTCCCTTATCTTATTCTTCCCTGTCCTTTGCTGTCAGATCAGTTCCCCAGCAGCCCGCAGTTAAACCCTTCATTTAAGCATGGAAAAAGGAAATCAATTTATTGCCTGAAACTTGCCAGGTTTGCTGCCCTTCAAAATCTTGCAGGTGGGTTGTCTTACAGCAAACACTCACCTCTCTTTCATCCGCTTCTATAGGAGAGTTTATTTCACACTGGCTGTTTCAGAGGCAGTCAAGGTTTCAACCGTTTGCTCAGGCTTTGTTGTGGGGCTAGAGTTGTACATCTATGTTGTGATTTAGTGCCATCATGCAAGGAGGCACTAAGCACAAATTCAGAAGAAGAAGAAGAAGAGCTTATTCTTATATGCCACTTTTCTCTATCCAAAGGAATCTCAAAGCAGCTTACATTTACCTTCCCTTTCCTCTCCCCACAACAGACACCCTGTAGGTAGGTGAGCCCTGATATTCCTGCTCAGTTAGAACAGCTTTATCATTGCTGTGGCGAGTTCAAGGTCACCCAGCTGGTTGCATGTGGAGGAGTGGGGAATCCAACCCGGTTCTCCAGATTAGAAGTTTGCACTCCTAACCACGACACTAAGTTGGTTACAAAAGTTGACCAATGGGAGGGGGTGAGACATGAGGAAGGTTTCTAAAATTAAGCTATGTGCATATGAAGGAAGGGGATAGAGTAGCCTGTCTCATCTTTTTTACCATTGAGAAACCCCCAAAACATTATTCAGGCTTTGAAAAGCCTACAATAGTGCAGAATATAGTTGGGAACTCATTCAGGAAAGCCTTCCAGAGCTGTCAAGGGTTTCACAAAATCCTGGCTGAGAAAATCTGAGGTAGAGAATCGTCTTTCCTCAGAATACTAGAACATAATGCCTAAATATAGTGAGAAATAATGGGTCTGCTTGACCTTTCACCTGACCTTCAGAATCCAATAGGAAGTCTCCTTGCCTATTTAATGAATTGGCAGTCAAGGTATGATCACCAGTCTCTGGGTAGTGGCTGGAGATACCCCAGAATTACAACTCATTACCAGGTAAAAGAGATCAATTACCCTGGAGAAAATGGCTGCTTTGGACTATGTCATTATACCCAATCCTCCTCTTCCCAAAATACCACCCTTCCCAGACTCCACCCCCCAAAAAATCTCCATGTATTTCATAATACAGAGCTGACACCCTTCATACCAGGTCATTTATCATTAAATCCTACATGTTAGACTAATGATATCAGTAGTTCTTGTGTAATCCTAAGCAGGTCTACTCAGAATTCTACTCGGGTCTGTTAATGGGGCTTCCTCCATAACACGTTCTTCGTATTCCACTGTATGCTACCTCCTGAATGCATGCAGTAGGTTGGAGATGTTCTGTCCTCATGATATTTGAGGATTTAAACAGAACACTGAGAACTGAATGGCATAGCCTTTCTCGACTTCTTTTACCATTGAGAAACCCCTGAGGCATTCTTCAGGCTTCAAGAAACCCCAGAGATGGCACGATCGTGCAGAATATGATTGGGAAGCATAGCTGTCTACATGTCTACCTAGGGCTCTTCCGCTTCCCACCCCCCTCCTGGGCCATTTTGGGAGGGTGGGTGGTTGGCATGATCCTATATGGTCGTATCACCCAATAAATGTTTAACAAACTTAAAAGAATTAAAAATTAATTACCTCCCACTCATTTGGGAAACCCTTCCAGGGCTGACAAGAAATCCCAGGGTTTCACGAAAGCCTGGTTGAGAAAGCCTGGGTTAGCACATAGATATTCCTGCTCCTGGCAGTTGGTTTGGAGGCTTGGAGGGGGCAGAGATCATGCATCTTGAATCTTACGAGTATCCACAAAACATACAGATGTCTCTGCGGGATATTACCTGTTCTCAAATAGCCGGAAAAGAAGTACTTGCTAGATCAAAACATCAGCACTTTTTAATTACACTATTAGGTAGTAAAAGGACTTGGGAGATGACCTACAACAGAAAGTCAGCAAGTTTTAAAGTACCAACAAGCGTTTTTTAAAAAAAAAAACCACATGCACAACAACCACAATCTGAACAACCTTATTGTTTCCTTTAGCTGCCCTCATCTTTTAAATGGATCAAGTTCTCCTCGCCTGGATCTTTAGCTTGTGTCCATTAGCACCTCCCCAGCGGCTCTTTCATCAAAGAAAACAAAACACTTTTAAGTTGGTTGAAGAGTTACAGCCAGGGCTTTGCTTATGTATAGCGAGCATTTACTGACTTAGCACTCCCCAAAGGAAAATCGGAGGAGATACCTGGAAAAAATATTTTGGATAATTGCTACTTGGTTTGATCTCTTGGTATTTCAGGGTATTTTATACCATTTTAATGGCATCACTTGAGATTCTTGGACTGCAACTAATACCTTTAAACTAGAGCCCCAAATAAATGGTCAAGGAATGAGTCCTGATAAAATATATATATTCTAAAATCCAAGTTGCTTTTCATTGTTTGCAGGAAATGGCTCTATAGTCCTGAATTACACCCTTGAAAGCCCACTGATTTCAGGAGAACAGGGTTGCTGTGGGGAGGGCTTGGGCCCAAGTCACCTGGAGGGTCCTAAATCCAGCGTCATCCTGCAGTCACAGAATGCGTTTCAGTTTTGCACTTTTAAATTCTAATGCAGTTCTTCACTGCAGCCGTTAGGTTAACAGGGAAGACAGAACACAGGAAAAAGTTGTTCGGTGTTTTCTGGCCAAGCCTTTCTGCAAAGTTTACTATGACCATTTCTGCACTGGGAACTTTACTGCCTCGGCTCCAAATCTGGGGCAGACGAGGTGCATCAGGCCAAATGTTCCATTTCTGCACTGGAAGCTTCCTGCTGGGCTGCAGGCTAGAGTTTAAGCCGGACCAGGTTGCCCTGCCTCTTTCTGGTCCTGCATGGGGGAACAATTGGCCTGATACACCTCATCCGCCCTAGATTTATGCTCCCAGCACGGAAAGACTGAGAAAAACTCTTGTTTCTCTGATCTTGTTAGACCTATCAGCCCAGCCAGAAGTCAAGGCCAGCTAGGACAAGGTACACTGGCTGCCAGAGTGCAGCCTTCTAATAAAGTCATTATCAGCCATTCATCCATCCTGATTTCCCTATCTAAATTATAATAATTTTTTCCCTCCCCTTATTTTTCAGGAAGGAGGAAGCAGGAGTTGGTTCTTATATGCTGCTTTTCCCTACCCGAAGGAGGCTCAAAACGGTTTACAGTCGGCTTCCCATTCCTCTCCCCACAACAGACACCCTGTGGGGTGGGTGAGGCTGAGAGAGCCCTGATATCACTGCCCGGTCAGAACAGCTTTATCAGTGCTGTGGTGAGTCCAAGGTCACCCAGCTGGCTGCATGTGGGGGAGCGCAGAATCGAACCCGGCATGCCAGATTAGAAGTCCACACTCCTAACCACTACACCAAACTGGCTCTCAAATGAGCAAAGACACAGTAGAATGTGAAGCAACACAGATAAGCGAAAACAATGTATTTTACCTAGGCTAGATCAACAAACCAACTGCCACCACCCCCACCCCCAACTGTTCCTGACAACTGGAAGGGGATAGGAGGACTTACTGGGAGCAGCAATATGCCCATGCCACTGCTTATGTGACGCACAAGTGTGGTCATTACATCCACAATGTCAGGGTGACACTCTAGTAGTTGAATTTAAAAAGTTATGTTAAATTTGGTTTCTACCATAGAATTTTTGCTCCAATATCAGTGTCACCCTGGCGTCCCAGATGTGCTAACCTCACTTCCAGGTCATAGGGGCAGTGGCATAGACATGTTTTTGGCACATCAGACGGATCTCCCTTTTTTTGGAAGAAGTTTCCCCCTGCCAGCCAGCTGATTGGTGGAGGGGAGTTGGGATCCCACTTCCATTGGGGGTTGGGGAGGTCTGGCAACCCTAGCCAGAGGCATCAAAGATGCCAGATTAGAAGTCCACGGTCACCCAGCTGGTGGCGAGCCCAAGGTCACCCAGCTGGTTGCATGTGGGGGAGCGCAGAATCAAACCTGGCATGCCAGATTAGAAGTCCGCACTCCTAACCACTACACCAAACTGGCTCTTGGTCTCAACTTCTCATCCATCCTGGTTGGCAATTTAGAATGGATCAGTACAGCATCAGTATAGCAAGATACCTTTGTTAATATTATGGACAGAAGGAGGGAGTTAATCGTTCCTGACAGTCTATCAAAGTAGTGAAAGGATGTTTTCAGCCATGCTCTACCCTTTACCTGTATGATGACAGAACATTAATCTGCCTTATTGGCCATAAATAAGAAACAGGAGTCAGAACTTAACTTTGTTTTCATGACCAATAACATTGGGAGTGGTGTCTTCAGATAACATGGGCCAGGATAACCCAGTTCCTTTCATTTTGGGCCCTGGAACTCCCATAATCATCCTGAAGCTGGTGGCCAATTTGCAGGTCCTTAGTTTTATTTTCTGATGAGTCATGCCTGGTACAAATGGACAGATGGACATGTGGACGCTTTTGTTATTATCTGTACATAATAACAGCCAGACAAATGATTAGTTTTTGGCATAATATTTGGTTTAGATCAGGGTCATGGGGGTGGGCAGATGTCCGGGGACCCCAGACGGCTCTTGGTAGTTCTGCTTAGAAGGGTGTTAATCCTGCATAGAGCATGGATGAGAAACCTGGAGCTCTACATGCATGAACAGCAGCAGAGGGATGTCCTGCATCAGCACATGTGAGGGCTTGGTGCTTATTTCCTGATTAGGATGATTTGACCCATTTTTCAACAAAGGACATACCATTGGCTGGACTGATCCCAGACAGGTTCATCAGCCTCTTGGTGGGACCTGAAGCTCTGAAATTACACCTCATCTCTTGACTGCAGAGATCAGTTCCCTTGGTGGAAATGGCAGTTCAGGAAGGAGGACTCTACAGCATCTCATCCTTGCAGGGCTGCGTCCACTCCCCAAATCTCCAGGATTTTCTCAAGCTGGAGGTGGCAACTCTAGGTCCCAGTCTTTGGCCACCTGTTGACAACTTCTAGATGCTGTCATTTCCAAGGCTTTTCTGAAAAGGAAGAGCCTGAAAAACACACCTACATTTCTAGGCGTCTGTAATTACCGGGTTTTGTCTGGAACTAGTAGCAGAAGCAGAGCATACAAAAAATGACGTTTTGACAGAAATGAGAATTGATTCAGCCAATGATTTTTAATTACGCTGAATTTTATAGGCCTGGATCTGGATCAGTGACAATAATGTGAGACGAACTGAATTTCCAAAAGCTTCAGGTCTGTGGCGCATTATTTATTTATTTATTTGGCCCCTGAATCTCACGGTGTTCACTTCCCTGTCTTCTTTCAAATATTCCTGACATTAATATTCATGTTTGGGCACAAACTCCAGCACAAGATCCTCAGGGCAGTAAGATCTGTGTATGCCGTTGGAGTAGGCGCAGAGTTCCCAAGCGGCTGATAACTCCTTCGGGATCCATTACAGCAGTGGTCCCCAACCTTTTTATCACCGGGGACCACTCAATGCCTTTTACTGAGGCCTGGTGGGGGGGTAGTTTACTCCTCTACTCTCAACCACTGCCCTAACGCTCTCTGATCGCTATGGTAATGTTTAAACATCCCTTCAAAATAAGATACAGACACACCACAACAATGAACAAAAGGAACATTTTATTTTCATGGAAATTTTATATCAAGACAATGACAAATCAATGGGAACTCTGAGCTTGTTTCTCCGCAACGAGATAGTTCCGTCTGGGAGTGATGGGAGACAATGACACCCGAAGTGTGTTGTAAAGGGCCGGGGGAGATGAAGTAAAGGGCCGGGGGGGGGACGTCCTTCGGGGCCCACCTCCAATTAATTGAAGGACCACATGTGGTCCGTGGCCCACAGGTTGCGGATCGCTACATTACAGTGTTTGAGATAAATCATCGACTTCAGCAAGGCGTTCTCCATTTTGGGGGCTTTTTGATCCTTTAGTCTTCCTCACCAGATTAATCATGCCAGTCAGATTTCAGATCAAGCGTTCCAGGCACGTCACACGCATCTAACCAAGTTCATGATAACTTTATAATGTAAACCGGCCTTATCTGGAAATTATTTAAAATATTTAGATATCTACTTTCTCCCAGGCATCCTGGGACCCACATGAATACAAAATAAAAAATAAATAAAAAAAAGAGATTTATATTTCATAATTCTGAAAGCCTGTGCAATAGTGCCTCTTGTCATGATCCATGGGAAGAGGTCCAGCAGACAGCCCTTCAAATCCAGTGAAGCTGGGTCCAAGCGGAGAGGACCATAGCAAAAGTTAGCTTTATTGAAGGTACTTAGCAGGAACAAGCAGCAACAAAGGAATTGACAGAGATGGGGAAACAATGAAGGAATGGGGTTTATAAGAGTACATGCTCCCCCCCCAAGAATACACAGGAAAGACCCACTCCAAGAGTAAGGGTGCTTTATCAACTGAAAGGGTGAACTCTGGAGACCAGCTCTCTGCCCACAGTGGCCAGATGGCCCCAGCCACTAGCAGTTATTTACACCTCAACCCAAGGACAAAGTAGAGTGTTTTATATTTGACAGGACTTGCTGAAAGCAGGCCTAAGGTGATAGCGTCATGGCAACGGAGAGGGGAGGGGTAGATCAGAGGAACCTATCTCCAGCCCAGGAAACCCCAAGGAAGATTGGCACGGCCTGTGACACCTGCCCTGCAGAGACATATAGCACCAGTGTGGCCTTTTTCAGCCTTTTGACCAGGGAGGAGCCCCTAAAATAATTTTTCAGGCTTTGAGGAGCCCCGGAAGTGATGTCAGCTGGCCATACCCCCCAGACGTCACATGTCACCAGAAATGACATCACCACCCATGTTAACAGGCAGGCTTGAGGAGGACTGGGTGGGGGGTCAGGATGCAATTTAAGGTGGGAGTAAGCATTGTACTCCACCCCCTCTTATAGTGCTCAAGAGGGAAAAGGGGGAGCAATGGAAGGAACCATTTTCCTAGCTTGTGGCCAAGTCCATTAAGGCAGGAGGAGGAAGGCTGTAGACCCCCCCCTGGAGCTCCCATGGGCTCATGGTTAAGAATCCCTGCACTAGAGCATTGATTATGTCCGACTAGAATCTGGGAGACTCAAATTCGAATTCTGCCTCTGCTGTGACCTTGAGCCATCCCTCCACTCTCATCCTAATCCAACTCTCAGGGTTCTTGTGAGGATAAAATGGAGGACAGGAGAGAAAGGCTGGGTATGAATGACGCAGGTTAACGAATTGACTTGCATGGCGAGATGCATACGGCCGAGAGAAGCCTCAACAACATGGTTGGCGTGAAATAAGGCCTCAACTTTATCAACAAGAATTCCATGCCAGGAGTGTTGGCATGGCAGGGTTTTTGCCAGAGCCCACAAAGCGGTCAGCCAACTACTTTCCTTTCATAGAATCATAGAGTTGGAAGGGGCCACACAGGCCATCTAGTCCAACCCCCTGCTCAACGCAGGATCAGCCCAGAGCATCCTAAAGCAAACAAGAAAAGTGTGTACCCAACATTTGCTTGAAGACTGCCAGTGAGGCGGAGCTCACCACCTCCTTAGGCACCATATTCCACTACTCTTTCTATGGCAGCTTCCAGTCCCCGCACCAGTTCCCGGCCGGGAACACAGGTCCCTTTCGTGCCATAGACCCTATCTGGGTAAATGTCCACCTGAGAGACCAGCGAGGGCCCACACCTCCTCTAGCTCCATCATGGGCCACCTGGCCTCTGTGAAAGCCCATGCCTTCCCAATTGGTCTGGAACCCACTCGCAGACGGCCGCCTCCTTAAAGAGGTCCCCAGGTTAGGGAGTTTGCCCGCAAAACAAACTCCCTACAAACAGGCTCCAAACCCGGCCATCCCACAAGTTGTGACAATTAGCAAAGTTTCAACAGAATGCAACATATTGTATAAACCATGCCTTGTGTATCAAAAAAACAGCCCATACAACAAATATAGATAAGGGTGGGTGGGAGGGAAGCTCCTCTTCGGCTTCACCTGGCAAAAGAGGTCAGGAGAAGCACACGGTGCCTCTTAAGACAGCTGTGCCCCACCCACCCCACCATCCCTGGGGTGCCACGCTGCCTCCAGTTATTCCCTGTGTGCGCTCCGGGGCTTCCTCTCCCCCTTGCTCTCCTTCTCCTGCCTGCCTCTCCAGCCGTATCAATGGCGGCTACAGGTAAGTCCGCGCTGCTTTTTACTTAACAAAACAGCAATGTCTCTCTAGAGCAATGGAGCATCCAGAACATGTTTTGCATGGTTTTATTGGCTTGTAAAATTGTACTGGAGGAAATATCTCGTTGTGTGCCTTGCACATGGCCCTGGGTAGCCCGATCTTGCCAGATCCCGGAGCCTAAGCAGGGTTGGCTCTGTTCAGGCGTTGGATGGGAGACTACAGCGGAAGTCCAGAGTCACTGCCCAGAGCAGGCTGTGATGAGCCAGTCCTGAACATGGCTTGCCTTGTTAAAGTTGGCCACCACTTGATGGCACTTTCTGCTGCCGTGCTCCAAGTGCCTGGAAAAGCCAGGGGGGGTATACAGCTGCGTTCACAAGCAGACAACAGAGAAAACAAAATGCCACGCAAGGCTACGTAAGATTAATGGAAATGTACTACACACATCCTAAGAGAAGTGACTGCCAACAATTTTAGATTAGACACAAGCTGACAGTTAATAACTGCCACCTATTTTTCCATTCCAATTTTTTTTTTAAGGTTCTTCAGTCCTGGATCATATGCAGTCCCCCTAGAGTAATACCGAGCGACTTCGAATGAGCTGTGAATGAGACATCCATCCGAGCAGATGCAAGTGCCATGTAAAGCCACAGCCAAGTTCCCGGGTCTGTGTCCTGTTTCGCCGAGGCTTCCTCATATGGCTTGCAGCAGCCAAAGCTTGATATTTCATACAATCCTTTCTATAAAGGTAAAGGTATCCCCTGTGCAAGCACCGAGTCATGTCTGACCCTTGGGGTGACGCCCTCTAGCGTTTTCATGGCAGACTCAATACGGGGTGGTTTGCCAGTGCCTTCCCCAATCCTTTCTATATAAAGCCTTAAATTCCTATCAAACTGACCAGACACTGTGGCTCTTTTCTTCTGTAATAGAAGAAGAGCTTGTTTTGTATAACCCACTTTTCACTGCCTGGAGGAGTCTCAAAGTGGTTTACAATTTCCTTCCCTTTCCTGTGAGGGAGGGAGGTCTGAGAGAGCTCTGAAGGACTGCTCTGTGCAAACAGCCCTGTGACTAGCCCAAGGTCACCCAGATGGCTGCATATGGAGGAGCGGGGAATCGAATCCTGCTCGCCAGATTAGAAGCCACCACTCTTAACCACTATATCCCACTGGCTCTATCCTTCCAAACAGTCTTGTGACCAACTTACTGAATCTCCCTCTTTCTGCTTCTTTGCAGCTCATTCACAAGCGGACAACAAGGAGTAATTTTAGCAGGTATGTTTGTGCAGGGACTCTTTTTCCTGCAGAACGCTTCATCGGGGTCTGATGTAGTTCACCAGTTGCCTAGGTTTTCTGGAGGGTTTTAAAGAATAAAATGTGCAAGAACTGAAAGCACTTCCCCCTTGAGCCAAATCAATATTCTTCTCCATAAACAGCCAGTTTGTAACCAGCGGATGTAGACGACATGCTAAGGGCTGTAACATTTAATGAAATGATGTTTTATCACCAAAATAATCTGTGTTGCTTTATAATGACGTGCAGGTGCAGGCCAGGAAGGGAAGAAATAGTACTGGAAAAGGAATTTACCCCTCAGCATTCCCCAAAGCAAGGAGGGAGAAACAGTGGACCAGAAAGGGGGGAAATACAGAGAGCTGTAGTGGTTAGGAGTGCGGACTTCTAATCTGGCGAGCCAGGTTTGATTCCCCGCTCCTCCTCCACATGCAGCCAGATACGTGACCTTGGACTCCTCACGGCACTGAGAAAGCTGTTCTGACCGAGCAGGAATATCAGGGCTCTCTCAGCCTCACCCACCTCACAGGGTGTCTGTGGTGGGGAGAGGAAAGGGAAGGCGACTGTAAGCCGCCTTGAGACTCCTTTGAGTGGGGAGCAGTTGGTATTGAAGAGCCAAAGGCCGATATATATATTATTCAATAGAGGTTGAATTTCACAATTTGGACATTCATAACATTCACATTCAAAAGTGAGGACAACCATTGAGGAAGAATATTATTTGAAAACGGGACATCTCTAGATACCGTTCTGGTTGGATCCTATACAAGAATAAACAAGAACGAAGAGCCTTTTATTTCTTGTATTCTGTATCATTTGGACACTGGCAACCTTACCCAACAGGGAAGATTCAAAGCCTGCAGAAGCAGTGTGATAATGCAGAATATAGTTGGAAAGCACCGCTGTAGACATCCCCACCCAGGGCCCCTCCCATTTGCTCCCCTTCCAAGCCCCATCATTGGCCATTTGGGGAGGAACAGTGTGTTGACATGACCATATATGGTCATATCACCTGATAAATATTTAACACATTAAAATATATATTAAAAATTAATAAAGTCCCACCTTTTCGGGAAACCCTTCCAGGGCCATCAAGAAACCCCAGGGCCATCACGAAAACCCGGCCATCAAGAAACCCCAGGGTTTCATGAAACCCTGGTTGGGAAAGCCTGGCCTAGAAGCATGTCTGTGCGGACGCCACCACCCTTTGCAGGCACTGCAGCTACACTAGGAGGTATCACGGCCCGGCTTATCGAAGCTGGCACACCCTTTAGTGTTAGTAGGGCAATCATTCATCTCAATATCTCATTGCAATTAAAACAGGCCTTTGCAATTCTCTGATGTGCTCATAACCTGGGATTTTGAATTAGTCCAGGGTGGCTCAGGGATTTCGAATATACCGTGAGCGCATTCTGTTCTGGGGGTGGGGTGGGGGGGGGGGAGAGATCTGTTTGTTCATAGTCAGGTGTACTGTGGTCTTAAAAAAAAATAAGTACACTGTGCAAACACTGTCTGACTCCTTTTTAATCTGTCAGCACATTCTTTACATCTGTGCATAAACATTATTATCGCAAACTAAGTGTGTTACTGCAAAAACTACCAGGGCCCTCGAAAAAACAGTCGGCCACTTTCAGCGGAATGCGACCGCAACGTATTAGCATAAAAACAAGCAAGCTTGAGTGGGGGGTGGGTGGGAGGGAAATAGCCATTTTGTGTTCACAGAAGATTAGCCGCAATTTTTTTCTTCTTCTTCTTCTTCCTCACTATCATGTGTTCGTCAGGGTAAATATTGGGAGTCGAGGATAATGTGGGTCTTATGATACACACTTGGCCCCGGATGATATTTTCCACGGTGTTCGTAATAAACTATTAAATAGCGCTGACAAGGCAGAGATGGGGAGAGGCCAAAACATGGCATACCTTCAGAGATTTTTCAAGGTTACGTTGGGCACGGAACACACACATTTGCAAAGGCGAGCTTGCCCATGTGTGTGCTGCATAGAGCAGTGGGTTCATTTGGAAGCGGCAAAGTCTGCCACCTCTGTGCTTTCAGGATACCGGTGGGGATGAAGTTTCCTGATTAGTGCCTCTCTTTCTGCCCAGCTAGCTGGTCCAACAAACTGAGTAACCATATTTACAGCTCCCGGGGGGTTCCACAGCGTTTCCCAGAAGTTCAGATAGCCGCTGACATCACTAGACATTGCTGGAGCCCCTTTCCCTGCTGCTGTAGTCTCTTTCTTTACAATAGAAATGATCAATTGATTGATTGGCTGGCTCCCACATCTTATTTCTCCACCCACTTCTCTGAAGGGACATGTTGACATTTCTGAGGGGTTCAGGGGGTTCCTCCATGGTCAAAGGGGTGTAAAAGGCTGTCTTAGTAACCAACAAGATTTGGGGGAGGTAACTTTTGGAAAGTCAAAGCTACCTTTGTCAGATCGGATATGAAAGAAGGCAGCCCATGATACTACCTTTACGGTGCCCTCCTAAGTGGAGAAAAAACCCTTTGGTGCCCACTGAAGATTTCAGATGAATTTGAAAAGTCCAACTCGGCTTAGGATTTCATTTGGATGTCTGGGGTAGCTGGTGATGGGGTCAAAGGGGATGGCGGGGTGAGAATGGGGTTTTCAATTGTATTTTATTGTCAATTTTATTATTGTAACTGTTTATATTGTATGTTTATCATTGTTTAGCGCCCCAAGACCTTATGAGGAGGGATAGTATAGAAATGTAAAAGTATTGTTGTTGTTGTTGTTGTTGTTGTTATTACAGCCTAGTGAAAAGAATCTATATTCAATTGATTCTTCATATTCCAATTAAGAATGAACAGCCTAAAAAGATTAGCTTTTTGCTTTGTATTTTTACCTTTCTGCAATGTATTGGTTTCACTTGGGTTTTATGAGCTATTAGGAAGGAAATCCCCTTAAAATAACAGTGGAACACCCTCCCCCCCCCCCATGAATGTGTCTTTCACGCTTGCCAAATCATGTTCCCGTACACTCTCTTTCACACGCAGACACATACAAATGTGAAATTACACTCTTCGTTTCTACTTTTTTTTGCCAAGGTTTCGGTTCGACATTGGAGTTGGGTCCTGCACTTCCCGAGGGCCTCCGTTGCCTTATTGTCTCATTTGTCGCGCCGCGTCTCTACGGTTCGGCAAATGAATCTTTCGCGCGAACGCATGAATGCGGAATGGCAGGGCCGTTTTGACGTTTTGGATTCCTTTCCGGCTCCTGTCCGTATTCCTGTATACCTAATGAGGTGACAGAAAGAATTAAAAATGACAGATGGCTTTAGCTGCCATGCAGCCGTCGGAGATATATTTCCCTGTAACACAGCTCAATAAGTGCAGCTTGTGTGAAGTCCTCTGTGTATGATTCATCGCTGCGGCGAGGAGGACGCGTGGCGGCTTTAACGAGAGATGGCCATGCGCTGGGCAGCCGGGAGATGGAATTGCTGTCAGAAGACAATAGGGACAAGCGTCTGCCAGCACGGCTACATGAATTCACCGGGGTTGGCCAAGCTACAAAGTAATAGACTATTATGCTGCAACACACCTAATTAGGAGCCGCACGGGTTGGCGGACACAAAAAAGCACATGCCTAGCCAGTCACCTGAGGGAGGGGGACGAACGCTCGGCTCCAAATCTGTAATGTCAGTAGCTCTGCAGGCCGGGTCCCGAAAGCCCTGAAGTTAACTCAGGGAGATTAGAATCGGGCTTTCGGTCCGCAGTAATAAACCTCTTAACATCCATGCCCCATTACTCTGCCAAGTATCTGGCAGAACAATAAAACATATCAAAAGGGATTCTTCAAGACAGAACGGTTAAGTACAGGTGTTAGACTGATAGCTGGCGTAATTAAGAAAAAAGATCTGCCATTTCACAGTCGTCCCGGAATAAATTCCAGATATCTCTCCATAATCTTTCAAAGTGCCACTATCTCTGGAGCTTCCAAGGGCGACTATGGAACAACCTGAACCTAATTATGTGATTCTTTGATTAACATATCCTTATTTCTCCAGACGGCAAGTTTTTTTTTTTTTTTAGTTTTTAGTTTTTTTAGTTTTTTTTTTTTTAACGTTTGAACTTTGGTCATTCAAATATCACAAACTAGTTATTCTTCTAACCAGCTCCCAGGACTCAGTGAGGCAAGCTCTTCAAGGTGATTCCTCCTGAGGAGGAAAGGGAATAACTAGATTTCAAAGTTACTTTGCTGAATGAAGTTTCTATTAGACGGGGGAGGGGGGACCTTGGAAGGTGAGGCTGACATGCACAGCTTTAATGTTTTTTTCTTATTATGTATTATGGGGATGGGGAAGTTGAGATCCAACAAGCAAGGTAAAATCCTGAAAATGTCTTAAAGCAGTGGTTCTCAACCTGGGGGTCGGGACCTCTTTGGGGGTCGAATGACCCTTTCACAGAGGGCGCAACAGGGCAAGCAGCTTGGCGGGGGGGGCGCCCTCCACAAAACAGTCTTGCAGGGTAGAACAAGCTCCATCTGTCTGTGTCTCCGTGTGTCTGTCTGGAGCAGTGGAAAAGAACAAGATCGGCATGGTGGGACAAGAGGCAGAACTGAACTGAGAAACCCCGGGGTGGGATGGGGGGACAATTTATATGCAATCCTGAACAATGGATCTTCACGCCATTGGTCAGTTTTGGTTTAATTTCTGTGAAAGGACACTTGCATAGTTTTATGGTTGGGGGTCACCCCAACATGAGGAACTGTATTAAAGGGTCACGGCATTAGGAAGGTTCAGAACCACTTAAAGCAGGGGTAGTCAAACTGCGGCCCTCCAGATGTCCATGGACTACAATTCCCAGGAGCCCTTGCCAGCGCTCCTGGGAATTGTAGTCCATGGACATCTGGAGGGCCGCAGTTTGACTACCCCTGACTTAAAGTGTCTCAAAATCTGCATAGTGTAGTAGTCAAGAGTGGTGGCCTCCAATCTGGAAAACTGAGTTCGATTCCCACCCCCCTCCTCCATCGGGCTGGTTTATCAATGCAACACATGTAGCATGTGCTACGGGCCCCATGCTTCCAGGGGCACTGTATGATACCTCCCCGCATGGATCAGGGCTGCAGCCTCTCTCCTCCCCACTTCTTCCTATACCTTTTATGGCACACGATGTTAGGATTGCAGCAACAAACTGCCAGGGCAGGAACAAAGGTGGCCTCATTGCACTGGTGCAGCCCTAAGAAGGTGGGGCTAGGAGACCCAGCGGGAACTGAGCATGCCTGCATTGCATGCTTTCTGCTCCACACCAGGGAGAAGAAGAAGCCCTCTTTGTCCGCCTCTGTCTGAGTCTCTTTCTCACCCGCTGCCACCTCATCAACATTGCTGTTCCCTCTTCCATGCCCTGCGCTCATATTGTCTCCTCCCTCCTGTATGGCATCACAAATAAGGAAGCAGCAGGAAAATCAAAGGCCCCCTCTTCCTTGTCTCCTTCCAGCACATTCTTGTCAGGAGCCTTTTTAAAAGTCATCTTGATTGACGGAATTCTTTAAAGGCACCCAGAGTGACACTTCTTTCCACTGGAGGGGGCTCCTCTCCTAGTCTGGCTCCTCCCCCCCTCTCCCCATTTGCGCTTTGCTAGGGCCCTGCAAATCCTTAAGCTAGATCTGCTCCTCCGCATGAATCCTGCTAGGTGACCTTAGCCGAGTCTCACTTTTCTCAGCTCCACCTCCCTTCCAAAGCATTTATTTTGGGAAGAAATGGATTGCAGTTGTAAGCCACCTTGAGGCTCCTTAATTTCAGAGAGAAACAATGTATAAAAACCTACTCCTCATATAAATGCCAAGCCAATATTCCATTTTCTCTTGGGTTTCCCATTTCCCTATCATATTACAATATGACAAGGACTTGTGCTCAGAGTAGTGGTTAGGAGTGCAGACTTCTAATCTGGGGAGCCGGGTTCGATTCTGCACTCCTCCACATGCAGCCAGCTGGGTGACCTTGGACTCCACGGCCACCTGTCTACACTAGGGTTCCCTGCTCTGGGTTGGGAAATCCCTTGAGACTTTGGGGGTGGAGCCAGGAATGGGCAGGATTTTGGGTGGGGAGGGGCCTCAGTGGAGGATAATGCCATGGAGTTCATTCTTCCAAGCAACCATTTTCTCCAGGGAGACTGATCTCTTTCGCCTGGAGATGAGCTATAATTTCAGGTCGCCCCCAGGCCCAACCTAGGGACTGTCAATTCCTCACAAGAAATGAAGCATGAACCAAAAAGAAATCCACAGGCTGTTAATAAATCAGTCCCAACAACTTGCAGTTATTTGTTTTGTTTAGGCAGTCAGAACGGGATCTTATGTATCAAAAACCCACTTTCCTGATACTTCCTTGGTGATTGCACAGTAATTTCTCTGTCTGGAGATAGCTTTTAACAAAAACATCTAGGGTATCACTTTGGCTGGAGCTCAAATGTTGGGGGTCATTCTAGAAGTGGGTTTTTGATACCTAGGACAGGGGTAGTCGATCTGTGGTCCTCCAGATGTTCATGGACTACAATTCCCATGAGCCCCTGCCAGCAAACGCTGGCAGGGGCTCATGGGGATTGTAGTCCATGAACATCTGGAGGACCACAGGTTGACTACCCCTGACCTAGGACACTGTTCTGATTGCCTAAACAAACCAAATAAAGTTGTTGGAACTGATTTATTAGCAGCCTTTGGACTTCCTCGTGGTTCCTGTTCCAACCCAGGGACCTCCTCCACAAGCGTCTTTATTTATTTCCCGCTTCCATAAATCATCTTTCTATAAGAACACAGATCAAAAATAAACTGTAGCACCAGTTAATTCAAAAGGGACATGCCGTTAGACAGAGAAGCACCTGGTTTCCCAGCTTTTCTTGGTTTCGTTCTTAGCATCTCCAGATAAAGAATCTCAGGCAGTAACAACAACACTTATAGTGACATTCATAACAATACTTAATTTCTTTCTCACCCATACGATCTCCGGGATCGTGGACAGAGGGTGGACATCTTCATGCGCCCTCTCGTATAACTGGTACAGAAGTTTGGGCTGGGTTGCCATCAATATGCAGATGACACCCAGCTCTTCCTCCTGACGGATGGCCACCCTGACTCTCCCCCAGAAGCATTAGCCAGCTGCCTGGAAGCAGTGACGAGATGGCTCAAGCAGAGTCGTCTGAAGCTCAATCCTTCAAAGACGGAGGTCCTGTGGCTGGGTAGGAAGGGCCCATGCGAGGAAGCGCGCCTGCCTGCCCTGGATGGAGTACAGCCCTCTACGGCTGACTCCGCCAGGAACCTAGGCGTGATTCTGGACGCTTCCCTTACAATGGAAGCCCAGATCACAAAGGTAGCGTGGCTGGCATTCTACCATCTCCGCCAAGCCAAACTACTAGCGCCCTACCTGGCCCCGGAACACCTAGCTACAGTGATCCATGTGACGGTCACCTCTAGACTAGACTACTGTAACTACACAGGCCTGCCTTTAGCCTTGACCCAGAAACTACAGCTGGTTCAAAATGCAGTGGCCAGGATCCTCACGTGGAGGTCTCACATCTGGCCTATTCTCCACTAGCTGCAATGGCTGCCAGTTGAATTCTGGATCAGACTAAAGGTTCTGGTAATTACCTTCAAGGCCATATGCGGTCAGGGCCCAGTGTACCTGAGGGATCGCCTCCCCGCCTATGCCCCCAAAAGAGCTCTGCGCTCCACTGTCACCAACCAGCTAAGGATCCCTGGCCCTAAAGAAGTCCTACTGGTCTCGACCAGGGCCAGAGCATTCTCTGTCCTGGCCCCCACCTGGTGGAACGAGCTCCCATAGGAGATCAGGGCCCTGACGGAGCTTAAACAGTTCTGCAGGGCCTGCAAAAAGGAACTCCTCCACCAGGCATTTGGCTGAGACCAGACACAATCAACAGCGACTGAAAGGCCCCTGCTCCCCCCCTGCCCTCCCCCCTCAGAATTCCACCAACATGCTCTGGACCTGTTTGTATTGTTGCATTGTTGTATTGTCTATATTATTTATACTGTTTCATTGTTATACGGTTACAGCCATTAGTTATTATTGTAAAGTTATTCACATGTTTATAGATTGTTTTATGTATTTGTTGTTTGTTCTTATGTAAACCGCCCTGAGCCCCCCCGGGGAGGGCGGTATATAAATATAATAAATAAATAAAATAAATACCCATATAGGCTCAGAGTAGTTCACAATAATAAAACACATTCAGTAAAATCCATTACAATAATAACAGTACGATACAATACAATTTAAAAGCAACTACAAATGGCAGTACAAGACCATTTAAAAGCCCCGTCCACCATCCCACTCCCTTAGTGCCCTCTGCCAGCTGCCGCAGACTGCCGCCAACTTCAAATAGGGGGAGCCAAGAAGGAGGCAGTGGAGGATGGCCCATAAATTGCCCTGGACTGCCCTGGTCCCAACCGTAGGCTTGGCAGCAGAGTGCCATTTTACAGTCCGAGCAGAACTTTGGCAGCTCCATCAAGCCCAGGATCTCAACAGGCAGCTCATTCCATCAGTTTGTAGCCAGGCCCTGGCTCTGGTTGAGACCAGGCACACATCCTTGGGGCTAGAACCAGGATGGCAGTGAACAGATTTGCCTTGGCAGGATGGCTGGACAGGGATAGCCAGTCAAATCCATCCCCCTCCCTACCTTTCCATTCTATGTGGAGTGCAAGGAAAGGAATCTTTTCACTTCCTCTGATGGAATCACCACACAGCCAAATCTGACGGACTACTTGGCCCTATGAGTGCAACACATTCAGTATGTGATCCCTAACTGGCTGGGACCATACACTTCAAAGTTCCCAGCCAATCTGACACCGAAGCAATAGCAGACAGAGAGGAAATGGCTGTGAACAGGTGAAGAAAATATACGCAAGGGTGGGAGGCAGGATTTTCTGCAGACTATTTTGCCCTCGCTCCCCCTCCCATGTCAACTTTGTGAAATCAAACTTCATGAAAATTCAGTGCAGTGTATGTTTTAACTGGATGTGTGTACATGCCAATGAAGTATGGGCATGAAAGTTTGTAGGAAAGATATTCCCCATCCTTGGGGCAAGGGCTGCAAAAAGCTACATCCAGCATTCCCCACAACCATTAAGTCAGCCTGGTATAGTGGTTAGAGGGTCAGACTAAAATGGAGAACTGGGTTTGATTCCCCACTCTTCCACATGCAGCCAGCTGGGTGACCTTGGGCCAGCCACAGTTCTGCCAGAGCTTTCTCAACCTCACACGCTTTACAGGGTGTGAAGAGGAAAGGAAGATGATTACAAGTTGCTTTGAGACTCCTGTGGTACAAAAAAAAAAAAAGCTCTTCTTTAAGACAGCTATTCTGCCAGGCCTATGACTGAGGCTGAGAATACAACATCTAATACACCTAATGTATTAGGCCTCCGTGATGAAACACTGCTGAAACACCAAAGAACCCCTCCAAGGAATGAAAACCCTCTGGCGTCCCAAATTAAACTGGTGGATGTATTGGGGAAGTGGCAAGATGTTTTAACCATTTTAATGTTATCTGAATAGATATTTCTGAATAGGCATGTGCACAAATACGAAATGTGTGCCATTTTGGATTCTACCCGAACCAGTTCAGGTTGAATCTGAAACACATGTATGTTTAAGGATTTGGGCAAATCTGAAAAAGTATGGGTGGGGGGTTTTGCACAATCCATGATCACTCCTCCCCCCCCCCACTTTCTCTGGTCTGATAAAGCAAGAGGGGGAGAGGCATTTAAAGCAGGGGTCATCAACCCCTGGTCCGCGGCCCGGAGGCGGGCTGCAAAGGCTACGGTACCGGGCCGCCGCCAGCCACACCTGCTTTCCCCCGCCAGCAGCAAGAAGGAAGGGAAGAGGTAGGCACAGCTACCGGCATGGCGGTGTCGCAAACGCGCATGCATGCTGTTGCCGCGCATGCGCGTTAGCGCCCCTAGTGGTGAAAACGCGCACACGCAGTTGCCGTGCATGCACGTTAGTGCCACCTGGTGGTGAAAACATGCATGCGCGGCAATTGCGCGTGCGCGTTTTCGCAGCACCCGGGCCGTCGGCTCTTCCCTCACTCCGGAGGCGGTCCCTGACCTGAGAAAGGTTGGGGACCGCTAATTTGAAGGGTCCACCAAGCAGCTGATGTGGCATTTAAACTGTCCAAATCATGGCTAAATAGATAAATCATGATTTGGCCATTATAGATTCAGCCCATTTAAATGGCAGGGATGGGTGATTTGGCTCAGATAGGTCCAAAAAATTCCTGAGTATTGATTCTGGTACCTTTCAGCTTATTGGAAACCAATTGCCCATGCCATTCATGTTATCCACCCTGGTCTCACGGGAAGGGTGGGCTATGAAAAAGAAGTTTAGTTTAACATATAATTAAATCTTCTTCTTCTTCTCCTCCTCCTCCTCTTCCTCCTCCATGGAGATTTGGGCTGCAAGGAAAACACAAGCCATTGAGCCATACTAAACATTACTGTTTTTAAACAGTGAGCACTTTCCATGTGCTTTTGCAGCTGGGTTCTCCTGTGTAGAACAGGAAAATCTACTTCTAGCATGTATTGAAAGTGCCTTATCAAACATGTGTGGAAAATTCACTGGTTTAATTTAGCATCTTTAACTTCTGCACTAGAAAAATGAAGGCAGTAATTTTGAAAGACAGATTGAAATATCTGTTGAGCCAGTTGGCTATATTTCCCAGACTAGATCTTTATCGGGAACTGCACGAGGTTAAATATATAAACTAAATAATATACTGTCAGTGAAAGCCGAACAAGCTTAAAAAAAAAATCCTGCCTTCTCTTGCTAGCTGTTCCGTCTTAAACAGTTGCATTGCTTTCAACTATGGAACATTTACGAAGCAAATAGTTCGATGAGGCTTTGTTCACACGAACAACTATACCCTTAGGCATAGGTGTTATAATTTATTAGTGGGTTTGATAGGGAGTTTCCTACTGAAAGCGTTGAAAGCAACTTGCGTTATGTTTTGAGGCTATGGCCCACAGGCCTTCAAATGGATTGCATGTTATATAATCAGGAAATGGGCTGTACATAAAAACTTTATGTCGATACTTTCTAATGAGGGAAAAAAGTATTGACTGGTTTGTTACAGTTTTGGATTCCACTTAAAATTTCTCCAGATGCAAGGGAGGCTGATTTCCCCTGTTTTCCTCTCCTGTTGGCAGCCCAAAATACTTCTCCCAAACTGTCCGGGTATGAGGAACTCACAGGAATAGTTCAGGGAATGAGAAAAATTCTCTCTCCCTCTCCCTCTCCCTCCCTCTCTCTCTCATAGAGCAGTTATGCATTCCCATTTGCTGTGGTTGTGTGTTCCTGCTGCTTTTGTGGGGGGGGGGGTGGCAGTGGCGGTGCCCTGGTCTACATCTCCTCGCCGTTACAAATGACACATTTTTATGCCAGACGGAAAGTGATGTAATATCAAATGGACCACTAGAGGGAGCAAAGGACAAGCAGAACTGGATGGGTAAACCAGAGCAAGGAGAATACACAAATGAGGAAAATGGGAATGAGAGGAAGCCCTGGGCATAGTCTGCACTTACTTTCTTTATTCCATTGTCAATCCTGTTGAATTCAGATCGCTTTGAACTCGGATCGCCCCCCCCCCCCATTGAAACAGGAAAGTCTCTGCACGTGGTTAAGGTAGTTCAGAAGGGGGGGGGGAGCCAAGCCTCTTTCTTTCTTTTCTTGAAGGGGGGGGAGAGGAGCCAGGCAGGGAGCCTCTTTCTTTTCTTGGAGGGGGTGGGGGAGAGGATCGAAAAAGGCAGAGGAGGGAGGAAAAATCCAGGACCGACAGAAGTTGAGAGAAATTAGGGGCTTCTCCTTTAAGGCAAGCATGTCACATGACCAGGTGTAGCCTATCAGAAGTTCTCTACCACAGAGCTTTCTTTCCCAATCCGGATATTGAGGATTAAAAGCACTCTAAGATATCGCACAATATAGGGTCACTCCGGATCAATGCTTCTTGCTGCAGGAGGAAATTTTAAATCACACCAAATCCAAACGGAAATCGCATTCTGTGTAGAGGGCAGGGACTGAATCGATCTGGGGCTGGAATAAAAGCTCCGTACAGTTTACACCCTAGTCTCCCTGTTGATTTAAAGGACACTTATTTTCTTAAGGATTCCGGTCCTCCCTCAGGAGATTTTGGCAAATAAAGAATGTCCTGTTTGCTAGAGCAGGATGTCAACATTAGCTTTGTGTGTTTTTTCACTTCTTTTCTGAGATCCTACACAGGCTTTCTCAGCCAGGGTTTTGTGAAACCCTCAGGGTTTTGTGACAGCCCTGGAAGGGTTTCCCAAGTGGGTGGTAGTTAATTAATTTAAATAAATTAAACTATTTATTGGATGATATGACAATGTATGGTCATGTCACCCCCCCCCCAGTGGCCAATGATGGGCCTGAAGGGGGTGGGAAGGGAAGGGTCCTTCGGTGAGCATGTTTACAGCTCTGCTTCCCAACCATATTCTGCACGATTGCACCATTTCTGGGGGTTCTCAAAGCCTGAAGGATGTTTCAGGGGTTTCCCAATGGTAAATTGAGAAAGGCTGCCCTAACACAATGGTGGATCTTTTTTTTGAAAGCAGCCAAAGTGGGAAAGGAAGCTGAAGCCCTCCCGCCTGCTTCCCCCATTGTGCTCGGACATGTCCAGCAGTTTTGATTCTGTAATTACAGCCAGGGAGAGAGGGAAAAAGGCTTCATCCACTGCCGTCAAGTAAGGAAAGGCCAGGGATTACTCTTCCTTGTCCGCCCGCTCTGATATTGTTTCAGAAATCGTTGCCAACATATTACTTTCTTCATAAATGGAACGTGGGGAGTCTTTGGCCCATTTTATTCAGCACGGAGCATGGAGTATGAGCACATAATTCAAGCTAGCAAGCAAGCGGGTGAAGAGCAAAGAGGCTTCTCCAAACAGAATGGAATCAAGAACTGCCCTCCCCAAATCAATGGGTACAAAGTAATGATCGTCAGGACCTGGGAGAGGTGGAATCGGTATGCAAGCTATGGGATCTTTCCTTTGGGGTGGAAAGACCAGTTTGCGAGCATCTGCATTTGAGCAGACAAAATCTGCTTATGATCCCTGGCCCCAGAGAAGTCAAACTGACCTCAACCAGAGCCAGGGCATTCTCTGCCCTGGCATCAGCCTGGTGGAATGATCTCCCAGATGAGATCAGGACCCTGTTGGACTTAAAATAGTTCCACAGGGCCTGCAGGACAGAGCTGTTCTACCAGGCCTATGGTTGAAGCCTACAGAATACCATTAACAACCAACCTCCCTACACAGATAACATCATTCGTATGTCATACAGCCAACAACCTCATACCACCTGAGCCTCCTTCCTTCCTATCAGATAAAAAGTGGTGACTTCTTAGATTTTAATAAGAACAAGAAGAGTTGGTTTTATGTACCCCATTTTTCACTACCTGAAGGTGTCTCAAAGCAGCTTACAATTGCCTTCCCTTCCTTTCCTCACGACAGACACTCTGTAAGATAGGTGGGACTGAGCAAGCTCTGACAGGACTATTCTGTGAGAACAGCACTATCAAGACTGTGACTGCCTAAAGTCACCCAGCTGGCTGCATACAGAGGAGCGGGGAATCAAACCCAACCCTCCAGATTAGAGGCTGCCACTGTTAATTACTACACCAAGCTAGCTCCAAATTTTAGTATTTAATTTTAAAAACATTTTTATTGCATTGATCGTATTGTGAGCTGCACTGAGTCCTCAGGGAACAGCAACACAGAAATCTGTAAAAGAAATAAATTAAACTTCTGGGTGGAATATTTCCCCTGTCAGAGTATCAGCTGGGTTGCTTGCCCTCCCCATGCTGACCTTATTACTTTCCTTCCTTCATCCAAAGAACAGACAGCAAGGCACCAAAATAATGCCCATGTTCACAGGTTTCCGGGGATCGCTGGGAGAATTTTTAACCATCAGCTGCAAATAATCAATCAATCAATCAATCAATCAATCAATCAATCAATCAATCAATCAATATTTATTTACGGTCATTCAGACCAAAATTCAAATACATGTAATTAAAAATGAAAACAATTTAAAGAGAGAGAAAAGAATAGTAATACTATAAAAAAATTTAAAGGTCTGACATCATAGGAACTTTAAGATGTTAGATTCAATATTTAAAACATACTTTAAGTTACCAGGGACAATCGGCTCTTTGTACTTTTGAAATTGGATCAGATAGAAATTTTCTGATCCATATACAGAGTATGCAATTTCATGGCGGCAGTGCAAAATTTGTCAGCTGCAAATAGCAGAAAATGGGGGTTCGTTTCATATGTTCTTCTTAGAGCCTGAACTCGCTTTTATCTAAATAAAACTGATGTTGCATAACCCCTTCCTGCAGCCATTGCTTGCATTTCAAGCCCTTGTTCTTCCCATTGGTGTGGATGCTTTCAATTTGCTGACCAGCCTTTTCCATCTGATCATTACGGACTGCAATGTTCTTTTCTACAATCCTCACCGCATTTCGCTACTGTAGCTAAACGAAGGTGGGGTCTGTAATAATTAACAGGTTCCCCTGTATTGATATTTCCTGCCCAAGAAAGACACTGAGTACCATTTGACAAACCGAAGTATTTTTTTTTTGAGAGAAAGAGAAAACTGTAAATAGGAGATGAATATACAATCTCTAGTTCCTTAATACAAATTACTTGGGAAGAAAGAGGATGCTGCCTTGGGGAAATCAGCAGCATCTTCAATTGGATTGCTTCTGTCACCGAGTGGACCACCGTCTTGTTTGATGTCCTCTCGCCATTTGTCTTGTATGGAGTCTTTTATCTACATCCAACGCGATGCAGTCATCATCGGGGCAATTCAATAATGGCTCCACGGGAGCTGTCATCCACATTTTGCTCTTCATCTTATAAAGGCGTTTGAGTTTTCAAAGTGTCAACTACGGTTGGTATTTCAATCACTTAAGGCTCTTTTGTATGTTCGGACCGGGGTCTAAATTGAGGATGAGCAGATATTATTAAAATATTTAAACTCATTGTGCTCAGGGTGGAGAGGAAAGTCAGAGGAGAGCGTGGAAATGTCAGGAGGGTAATTGGAGAGCCCGATGTCCCTTCCATCTCAACGGCAGGGTCTGGATCAAGTTTTTCTTCCCTCTCCGTAACAGATGCCTTGTTGCAACCTGAGAATCCCCACAGAAAGAAGCGGAGAAAATGAAATAAAAAGTACAAATTGGCGCCATGGGGAAAGGAATGGCGACATGGGGAAAGGAAGGGCTCTGCCCTCCCCCCACAAGTCATTTTCCAGCATGACAACAGGAACTGTTTCCTGCCTACCTCCAAGTGACAACCTTTCAAGTGCTTAAAGAGAGCCATCTTGTCCCATCTCAACATCCTCTTCTCCAGGCTGAACATTTCCAAGTCCCTCAGTCTTTCCTCACAGGGCTTGGTCCCCTGGCCCCAGATCATTCTCATTGCTCTCCTTTGCACATTCTCCATTTTGTCCATGTCCTTTTTAAAGTGAGGCCTCCAGAACTGTACGCAGGACTCCAGGTGCAGTCTTAATGATGCAATATACAGAGGGACTATGACACCTTGTGATTTGAATGTGAAGACTCAGTTGAAACATGCCAAGAGCAATACTTATGGATGTGTATGCACCCTGTTTCCACAGATATGCATAAAAACATAGACAGTTCTACCCCACCCCCACGCCACCCCAGCATCTCTTGTTAGAGTGTGAAAATATTCCAGGGTTCATAAATAATGTATCTTGGATTTTCTGCATTCTCATTTACTTTGCTTGTAAGTTCCTGTTGCTTCTGGGGAGTTTTCTGTTTCCATGCATGTTTTGCTCCTACTAGTGGTGGATTCGATATTACACCGGTTTACGTCCAGGATAAAAACCTACCATTTAAATCCACAGGGAGATATGCTGCACAGAAACTGATGTAATATAGAATCAACCACTTGAGCATGCAAAACACATGGAGATCAGGCAAAAATAGAGCTCGTTAGTAACAGGAACCTACAAATGAGGAAAATGAGAAAACTGAAGAACCCTCTGTGTCCCAGGCATGGCTTTATGCTCAGCAAACGCCAACCGACTGACAATTCCTGGCCCACTCTGAGCCACAAGAGGCTAAAATAAATAAATAAATAAATAAATAAATAAATAAATAAATAAATAAATAAATAAATAAATAAATAAATAAATAAATAAATAAATAAATAAATAAATAAAATGTTGTAGCTGTTCTAGGATGGATTTCATCTTACAGGCATTTCTACCATTTCTCTTCTCCTCAAAGTCCAAAGCCTCCATCCCACCTATGAATCCTTCCTCTGACATATAGCTCTTTTGTTAAAGGAAGAGCCACTTCCAACCTGGAATGGGATGGCTCCTTTGGAGCTGGAAGTCTTCAGACTTTGCTGAATGGACTAGAAGGTTACAAGCAAGTGGCTGGATCAAGACTCAATTTTCCATCAGCCAAATGGAACTTTCCTACCTTACACTTTTTTTGCTCCAAGGATGTAGGGGACTGAGGAATTACATTGGGCAGAGCTGCAATCAGAGGAATGATTTGAAGAATGCTTCCCTTAGTGAAGGAAATGTCATCTAGGTCCAACCTAGCAATCCAGTGGCTTCCAAATACCAGCGTCATTCCACAGTAGGCCGAATAAAAATGTGAATATTATATTAAGCTGAATATATATTCTTAAGGGAGGACTTCAGTAAAATGTATCCATTAAACTTCTTGGGAAAGTTTGTAGGACATGACTTAATAGTAGCAGAACTCTATTTCCCCTGCACAAGCTTCCCAGTCCAGTTTACAGAACATTGGAGCTGACTATGTGCAGCTCCAAAGTTATGCAAATAACTGCCTGCTGGGGCTGTTTCTGCTCCCGCCCTCCCTGCCCTTGGCTGTTTTAATCAGAATCAGTCTCCTGCCAGTTTGGAAAATGACATTTTTAAATGACAGCTGCTGAAAAATAGATCCAGCTCTAGGAGACCCCACCTTGACTCACCTAAATATCCTAATGTGTAGATTGGGTCTCTGTGGTGATCCATGAGCTTTCATGCACCTTTAACTGAGTTACCAGAGTGATGTAGCATTTAAGAATTGCAGACTTTACCAGGACAGCCTGGTTTGATCCCCCCCCCCCCCCCGTTCTCCACAGGAAGCCTGCTTGGGGACCTTGGGTCAGTCCCAGTTCTCTTAGAACTCTCTCAGTCCTACTTGTCTAAGTCTGTTGTGAGGAGAGAAAGGGAAGGTTATTGTAAGCCACTCTGAGATCCGTGAGGCCAGCTGGGTGACCCTAGGCCAGTTGTCTCAGAACTGTCTCAGTCCCACTTGCCAAACAAGGTACCTGTTGTGGGGAGAGGAAGAGAATATGATTACCAGCTACTTTGAGGCACAGGAGACCTGTCTGGTGACCTTGGCCAATCACAGTTCTTTCAGTTCTCTCAACCCCACCCACCTCAGAGACTGTCTATTGTGTATATGGGTCCATTGACTGAATAAACTGTCTGTCTGTCTGTCTGTCTGTTTATTGTGGGGAGAGGAAGAAGAAGAAATGGTTAACCACTTAAGAAGAAGAAATTGTTAACCACTTAAGGTAGAGAAAAACAGGAGATAATAACCTCCTGTTCTTCATCTTCCACATTTTGGAGTTACAGCTATCCTGGGGATTATGGGCAGCTGACAACGGATCCAGTGGCAAAGGATGAGGTTAAATATTTGGAAAGGTATAAGATTAGCATTTGATAGTAACTTCAGAAAATCTCAAGAAATATCTTCAATAAGGATTTAGAAATTAATCTCCCTCCTCCCCCACTCCGGCTACCCGTGACTTGGACCCCTTTCTTTGCCTAATTAAGAACAATGAAAATGCAATACAAAGGAGATATATTTCCTTTCAAAAAAATAAAGACATTTACAGTCTTTTAAAATACAAGAGAGACAGCTAAGCATTAAAATGTACGATACACATATAAAATTATTCAGGCTCAGTCATATAAAACGAAATCTAAATTGAGCATATTTCAGTAGCATTGGGAAACCTCACCCCAGAGCTAATAATGTAGTTGCAACAGAGTTTGATACACAAAGGAGTATTCTCTGGCCTACTTTATTAAATACCTTGGAGGACTTTGTATGTACCCGTGCATCTGAACAATGCAATTTATTAAGACGTCTCTCTCCTCTCCTTTGGCTGGAATGAATTTTAGTTCCTTCTGTATCTAAATCAGTTATAAATAATGCAAATCGTATAAATACATCTTATTTCCAATATATGAAGGCCTGATAACTCGCCAGAAACGAAAACACGCAATCATTGATTTCTCCATTGTCATTAGTTCCCTGACTTTTCCCCCTTTCCCTGATGAATAAGGTAATTTTATTTACTGCCGCTGTTTGCCGACTTGCCGATGTCAAGGGGAAAAGGAGTCTCTTCCTCTGAAGACGGGTCCCAGCGGCATATCTGCCCTACTTCTTGTTGGAGTGAGGGGCTCAGCATGTCTGGACATTGGGGGGCGCTACATAATTCATCAGTGTGTATAGGCGTTGTCTCCTTGAATGGTATGCCTCTCCTGATCTTAACCTCTGGCTCCTTCTCTCTCTTTCACTTTGTCCTCTCACTTTCTCCACATGGCCTTCCATGGGGATTCATGTCTCTGCAAGTCTTTCCTCTAGGTACAATGCCCTCATATTCCCAACCATAGGATTCCAGATCAGGTACCCATTTGTGACAGGGAAAATACTCTTTAGATTAGGCTTCTCTCCCTCCCTTTAACTGCAACTGAAACATGAACTGGATCTACTTGAATAAATGTAAGAAGGGCTGTTATTTTTATAGCCTCACTTTTCACTATCCAAAAGGGTCCCAAAGTAGCTTACAAATGGCTTTCCTTTCCTTTCTCCACAGCAGACATCCTGTGAGATGGGTGGGACTGAAAGAGCCCTGAGAAAATTGCTCTGTGAGAACTGTTCTAAGAGAACTATGCCTAACCCAAGGTCACCCAGCTGGCTGCATATGGAGGAGGAATGGGGAATGAAACCCAGTTCTCTAGCTTAGAGTCTGCCACTCTTAACCACAGGTGCTGACTGGCCAGGTGCTGAGAGTATCTGACATGGTCAGCGGCTTTTTGTTATTGTCCTGCAAGAACCATGGGGCTATCTTGGGCCTTGGAACTTGGATACGGGCTGAGTTAATTGATGTGGCTCATTTAGAGGTGCTCTGAGGACCCCTCTTGCTTTGCTCCAAATATGTTATCAAGACTGGAGTCTTATTCCAAGCTCCTGGCACTGTATAGCCAGGAATACTGGGGCATGTAGAGATATTAAGAGCCTCTTGTGGCGCAGAGTGGTAAGGCAGTGACATGCTGTCTGAAGCTGTCTGCCCATGAGGTTGGGAGTTCGATCCCAGCAGCCAGCTCAAGGTTGTCTCAGCCTTCCATCCTTCCGAGGTCGAGCTTGCTGGTGGGTAAACAGTAATGACTGGGGAAGGCACTGGCAAACCACACCGTATTAAGTCTGCCATGAAAACGCTACAGGGCGTCACCCCAAGGGTCAGAGATGACCCGGTGCTTGCACAGGGGATACCTTTACCTTTACCTTAGAGATATTAGTCATCACTCAACAGTTCTAGTCACACTGGGAATTCTGTGAGCCAGGCAAACCATACACCTTGTGTTGGATCTCAGGATCTTTGAGCCAAGCAAACAATGGGATGTTGGGTTGGATCTCTTCCTTTGTGGTTGTTCTCAACAGGCCTAGGGTTGCCAACTCATGGTGAAGCCTATAGATCTCCCAGACTTTCAACTCCATGATACAGAGATCCGTTCCTCAGGAGAAAATTGCTGCAAAGGGGAGTGGAGTCTGTAGCATTATATTGCTTAGGTCACTGACCTCCTCAAACCCTGCCATCCCCAGGCCCTGCCCCCAAACCTCCAGACACTTCTTAACCCAGAGTTGGTAGCCCTACTGAAGCCAAAAATAATCCTTCCGCTCTACTGAAGCTGTCGCCTAACTGCTATTGGGTTTCAATGGCTTCCATTCTTTTATGTTATTTTGCATTACTTAAAGGACTAAATGATCCCTCATTGTAGAAGAGCATTTATGCTCTCTTGGTTCAACTCTTTTCCCTCAGGTGTACTGGAAGACCGATTCACAAGCATAGCATATTCGGACAGATTTTGTGAATGTGGATGTGATCAGCTTGAGTCCTTGGAACATATTTCATTGGAGTGATTTGAGAGGAAGATATTTATCCTCCCTCGTAATCAGTTATATGCACTTACTGTCCAAAAAAATAATCCCAGGGTTCCTTGTTAAATGACGATCAGTGAAAGAATAAAAGAGCCATACAAAGTCCCATGAAGAAAACAGTGGTGGTGGGGGGAGGGGAACTATTGGTGTTTACAGGGAAAGAATCGTTAATATCTGTGAAACCCCAACAAAAAAAATAGAAGGAATTCATGCTTACAGGGAAAACCAATTGTGTTTTTCTATTTTCTTAGATGAGGATCAGAATACAACCTTGACAGATGTTAAATATTTTGCTGTGTTGCTTGCTTGTAAGAGGTATAGGGATATATGGTTAAAATAGCAGAGTTTTGCCCAATCAATGAAGTGTGATACTGTGTGCAGTAAATAAATCTCCAAAGCTGTGCATTGCAGAACAAATAAACTTCAATTTATTCACATAGATCCAGTTCACATTTAGGCTGCAGTTGAAAAGAGAGAGAAGCCTAGTCTAATGAGTACTTTTCCTATCACAAAAGGTTGTCCATCATCGTGTGTTTTGGACTATGAGGGCATTATATGTATAGGAAAGACCTGCAGAGACATGTCTCCATGAAAGGCCATATACAGAGGGTGAGAAGACAAAGGGAGAGAGAGGGGAAGTCACAGGACAGCTCCCAAGTTAAGACAAAGAGAGCCATCCTATTCAAGGAGACAGGACCTATATACACACACACAGTATGATGTAGCAACCACCAGTGTCCAGGCATGCTGAGCTGATTGCTCCAACAAGAGGGTTGGACCTGTTCAAGACCTTTTAGTTAAAAGATTAAAAAATGCTTCAGTGGATGAAACTTGATTCATACAGGACATGGGTTTGAAAGAGCTCACACTCCTTTCCATGGTCCATTTACCTCCATTTCAACAGAACTATCCACAGCTGTTTGTGTGCCGATCCTGTGTTCAAAGATGGTAGGGTGTACGTTGAGTACTTACATGATTCAAGCCTTTGCCCATGTGTAAAAGAGGACAAGGCTAAGCCATTAAAGGGTGATTTCAAAGAACCCACCATGCAACCCACTTTGCAGCTCATTTGAACGTAAGTACTACAACTGATTTTAGCCTATTCAGATTAATTAGAATACATCAACTTAAAATCAAGTACTCTTCAACACTGTAATAGAGAACCAAAGTAATAAATATGCACGAGATCATGACCAAATGCTTGACTTGAGGATTGTGTTGCCACCCTCTGGGTGGGTCTGGAGGTCTCCTGGAATTGGAACTGTTCTCCAGACAACAAAGATCAGTTACTACAGAGGAAATGAAGAAGAGGAAGAAGAAGAGTTGGTTCTTATATGCCACTTTTCCCTACCTGAAGGAGGCTCAAAGCGGCTTACAGTCGCCTTCCCATTCCTCTCCCCAAAACAGACATCCTGTGAGGGAGGTGAGGCTGAGAGAGCCCTGATATTACTGCCCGGTCAGAACAATTTTATCAGTGCCGTGGCGAGCCCAAGGTCACGCAGCTGGCTGCATGTGGGGGAGCGCAGAATCGAACCTGGCATGCCAGATTAGAAGTCCGCGCTCCTAACCACTACACCAAACTGGCTGTGTTGGTAAGTGCACTCCACCCTCTCCTCTATGAACCCCAGTCCCCCCCCCCCAAATCCCAAGGAATATCCCAGCTCAAAGTCAGCAGACCTACTTGAAGGTTAAAATTCTACGAGTGTTGAAACTTATGAAAGTTGAAATTGAAAGGTTACGCGGGGCAAAGGTGAATTTCCCCTAAATTTAACAGATGCCAAAATATGGACACAGATGACTGGCTTGCCTTGAGAACAGCAAATGAACTTGAAAAAGAGAAGCCATTCAGTCCTAGCCTATGAAGTACTAATGCAGTAAAGGGCTATACCATTAAAAGTAAATGGAACAGATTTAATTTCCATGGAATTATTGTTAAAGGCAATCTGATCTGTTCTTAAATGATACTCCTATTAAAAAAGACATAAATAACACCCATTTGTCAATGTAGATGAACAGTGGGTTAAAAAAAATAAAAGGAGGGGAAGATGGAAGGTAAGTGAACAGTGAAATGTGCCCCATGAAAGGGAAACGCTAATTAGAAACTGGAATAAATTATATTGCATCCCAAACCACATGGGTAAATTGGTTTGAGAGATAATAGAAACGGTTGGAACTGCTCTGTAAGTATTAAGTGATTAGAAACATCTGCCCTGGGGGGGGGGGAGGGGAAGGACATTTAAATATTGTATTGAAAAATATCAATACCAAGAAAATATTCAGATGTGAAGCAGAGGTGTGGTTCTTGGGACCAGTGCAGAAAGTTGCATAGTGTGAAGTACAAAGTTATATTGTCTTGTCCTGAATTATTCTAGACTCTCATAGGCTGCTTTCTTGGAATAGCTACCAATTCCACTATTTAGAAGAAGAAGAAGAAGAAGAAGAAGAAGAAGAAGAAGAAGAAGAAGAAGAAGAAGAAGAAGAAGAAGAAGAGTTGGTTCTTATATGCCGCTTTTCCCTACCCGAAGGAGGCTCAAAGCGGCTTACAGTCGCCTTCCTATTCCTCTCCCCACAACAGACACCCTGTGAGGTGGGTGAGACTGAGAGAGCCCTGATATCACTGCCCGGTCAGAACAGTTTTATCAGTGCCGTGGCGAGCCCAAGGTCACCCAGCTGGCTGCATGTGGGGGAGCACAGAATCAAACCCGGCATGCCAGATTAGAAGTCCGCACTCCTAACCACTACACCAAACTGGCTCTCTATTTAGAGAATCTCCTGAGATATTTAGCGACTCTTCTCTAAACCAACTCCTGGAAATTCCACGGATGGCCTAACCAAGGAAGACGTTCTAGAAATGAATCAGTTTGCACAAAAAGAGTACATCTGGAAATCAAACTTACTCTTCTCATAAGGGCCACACTGTCTCGAGTTGAGCATTCCCTACGATTGTCTTGACTTACCTCTTGGAATTCAAATTAAGCAGTAGCAAGAGTGGGTTTGTGCCTGCACAGTTAGAATAATTGCATCTGACAAAAGTGAGCTCGGACCTCCAAAACCCATTCTGTTAACTTCTAAGGAGCTACTGGACTCCTGCTGAATTTTACTAGAACAGACTAAGATTGCTTCACCACTGGAATAATTATACATGAATCAACATATTCACCCAAGTTCATGCCAACCTAGAATTCATTTAATTGAACTACAAGCTCAGTGTAAGAACCTGCAAAATGTTCCAGTACAGATGAATAATAGGGATGGGCATGAACCATGAAAATTAAGTTCGTGGTATAACCAGTTTGTGAACCACAAACTATCAAGGACTTTGAGTGGCCCAATGAACCAGTTTGGTTTGTGAGTTTCAAGACCTGGTAAAATGAACTAGAAGCACCAAACTTGCTGGAGAACTCTGGCTGACTCTCCTCTACTAGTCTTCCAGGTTTGGTGAAGATTATGTTTATGGGGTCTGAGTCATGGCCTCCCCAAAGAAGGTGCTCTGGGGAAATGACCATTTGTCCCACTCCCTTCTCCCCCCTCCGCCCCATGCTACTCCCCTCTAAATTTAATTAAAGGGAATATCACTAGAGCACTACAATAGACCCAATTCTTGCTGCCTTTCCACAAAGCCACACTCCAATACCTGTGCCAATGAAATTAAAGGGAATAGTGATGCAGAGCTGATGCAGAGAGTGGATCAGTGCTGCCCCTCTTTTTAAATTTTTTTTAAAGTTTCTGCACTGCTCCGGTATTACTCCCCTCCCCCACCTTCTGTGTCCTCTACCACTTTTCTTTCATCTAGATTATTAATTAGTGATAGTGTTCTAATGGCAGAGTCTTGCTGAACAGCATGGTTTTAATGCTTGGGTTTTGGCTAAACCACAAAGGTTCTGTGGAGGAAGTGAATGGATTAACCCATATCACCCCTCTTCTGATTTTCTTTTTATGTTACATTGATGTAGCACCGTGTTTCCATGAATTATTCAAGCCACATCCCCCCCTTGGTTCCATAAGTTCATCCCCAGTGCCCGATGCTTTACCCTTCAAAAAACATTATCCAGACTAGTGGTTTGCACCACCCATTGAATTTGAAAAATATCAATTGTTACACATCCAGAAATTGTAATGCTACTGCTCATCACCAAATGCAAAATTGTCCCACCAGTCCATGCTCTTTGGGTGTATCCAATAGTGATGTGGTACAGGCACGCCAACTTTAAATCCATTCATTTATTTCTTCATTCGTTAGTTCATTGGTTTCTTTAATTTTATTTGCACGCTGCTGGTACTTGGCCTGCCATCTCTAGGACCTACTAGGACACACCAACATAACCACAAATACCGATCCATGGTGCCCGGCACCATTTTCCATCTAATCATTGCCCTACTGGTCACCAGGGATAAAGATTGTGGATTGCCAATTCATTTGCAGCCAATGCAGGTACACCAAAAATACAACAAGGGGGGCTTCTGAGGCACAGAATGATAATCTCTGACTCCATTGCACTTTGTCAACCATTTCTGAAACTGTCTCCAAATTTTGTGGTCGGGGGAAGATGTGCGGGAGCATAGTCATGTATAAATGCACATGCGTATTTTGAGAAATGCAGTAGTCTTGTAGAAACATTTTTCTTCCTCGGAAACATTCAAATGTCTCACCGTGGCAGAAAGTGACATATTCATTTCATTTCAGAATGAATGGATTGCAAACCTAGCCATATTTTTCAGCAGGAAGAAATGCCTACTAGAAATATTGTGGCCCAGTCCCACCCACCCTTGCTTATGGATGGGCCTTTTTTGACGTGCGCTGTAGGCAGAGGAAAAACCAACCTAGGAATGGGTCCCCGAATAGCATTCTTCTGTGTCTTGGGGCTGATTCACCACTTATCCTAGCAGTACTTCTTTTTGCAGAGCAAGCAAACATTTAAGAACCCAGAATATTATATTTCATTTTGAATGACAATCCTACCCTTGGAATGATGACCGCTAGACTGCCAATGAGGCCTTCAGCTCCAGCCCTTTCCCAAGACCATAGCGCTAGTTTGTGGGGAATGGAAATCTCCTAAAAAAAAAAAAAAGATTTCAGGTATACAGATTTTTAGAAGCCAGGAACTATTGAATCTTTCTTTCTGCATGCAGAGCATTTTTGAAAAATACGTGTGAGCCACCAAACATGGACAGGAACATACCCTTTCCCCTGCAGCAGATTTTTTCAACTTTTTTACCACTGAGAAACCCCTGAAACATTCTTCAGAAGTGGCACAATTGTGCAGAATATGGTTGGGAAGCAGAGCTGTGGACACGCCCACCTAGGGCCTCTCCCCTTCCCACCCTCTCCAGGCCCATCATTGGCCATTTTGGGAAGGAGGGGCAGATTGACATGATCATATATGGTCATAAAAAGGTAAAGGTATCCCCTGGGCAAGCACCGAGTCATGTCTGACCCTTGGGGTGACGCCCTCCAGCGTTTTCATGGCAGACTCAATACGGGGTGGTTTGCCAGTGCCTTCCCCAGTCATTATCACCTGATAAACGTTTAACACATTTAAATAGATATTTTAAAAATTAACACCCACCCATTCAGGAAACCTTTCCAGGGTCATCAAGAAACCCCAGGGTTTTGTTGAGAAAGCCTGACCAACAGCAGGAAGTGGTGAAGTCCTGCTGTGAAGATAAACCACTTTAACCCCCAACGCCCTCTGGTCAGCATCTTGGGTCTTCTTGCAAGTGCCTCGCCCCTGGATTGCCCATTTAGAAGAAGAAGGTTTTCTGACCCTACTTTTCTCTACCTTAAGGGGTCTCAAAGCAGCTCACAATTACCTTTCAATTACAATCCCCTGGCTGCACATTGAGGAGGAGGGAGGAATCAAATCCAATTCTTCCGATTAGAAGCCGCCGCTCTTAATCATGACTCCAAGCTGGACCATCAGTTCATGCTAATTCCAACCAGTGTTGCTCCTCTCCTGCACTCAGCCACCACCCTGTCCCACTGCCTTCTCTTCCCTCCATTCAGCTCAGTTTATCAGCTGCGGAGATGGCTGTTCTCCAAAGATACTGCCCAACAAAGATGCTGCCCCAGGCAGCTGCCTTTGCTGTCCCCTAAGCCTTGAGAACCTAAAATCCTCACAAAGAACTTAGGAGAGTTATTCAATATAGTGTAAAAGGTGGAATTGATTCTAGCGACAAGCTTTAATTCACCAGCTTGCAGAGTTTCCCACGCATTAGCTCCTGATGTCGGGAAACCCAGTCTGCAGTTGAGCATCACAAAGGCACCTGCTTGGGTAATGCTGATGGAATGAGGATCCGGACTGAGTTCCAATTACCATGTTATTTGTGACATTAAGATTGGTCCTATAGACCTCAGAAGGTTCGTCACAAGCTGTGGTTTAACAGGAAAACCAATCCTGAGCTTTACCTGGGGAGGATAAGGGCCCATTAAGGTTAAGCCATTGTGAACGCATAAAACCTTTGGCTAATCAGGAGCCGAGCAGGCAGACCCCTCCACTGAGCCCCAATGGGGAAGCAACTTTCTCTTTAAGCAAAGATTCGTAGGAATTGTATATCACTGCCAACAAGGAAATGTGCTTGTGGAGAAAGAAGAGAGGCACAGGCACACGAAAGCTCATACCTTGAATAAAAATTTGTTGGTCTTAAAGATGTCACTGGGCTCTAAATTTGTTTTTCAGGCGTAGGATCGTAAGAGATAATACGTGTGTTCTGTTTGGGTTTTCAGTGTTTTAACAGAGGACAGCATATCAAGAGTACATCTCTTTTGTGAAGGGGAAAAAAAACCATACCTCCTGTGCTTAGAGGTTGCTTTCCCGCTTGCAGCTCCATTCATCTGATTTCACAACGGCTGAACAATGGGACGCCTAAGGTGGGAGTTTCGGCTTGGTGGGAAAACCAATCCATTTCCGCCAGTCCTGGTCATGGTGTCAGGTAAATCCCCTTGACCTCCGAGATATAGATCGGCTGTCTCCCTCTTCACGTGATTTATACAGCGGCATGATTCCACTTTGCGTGACCCTCCCAATTGCGTGATTGGACTCTATCATCACATAACAATGTTGCAAAGGAATTGGCCTTATCTTAGCCTTCCCGGGTGAGTAAAAGATTTGGGAGAGGAAAACGTTATTTTGTACAACAAGCTTTTAAAATGGCAATTTCATTTATAATTACTTTTTTTTTTCTTTCTTTTTTTGCCAAGCAGTCAATTATTAAAAAGACAGAGACTTACTAAGAGGTCTGTGTTTGTTTTTGATGAGGAGTTGAACTCCCGGTCTCGAATCTCTCTCTATTTATTCCTTCTGCCTTTGCTAATCTCCCCTCCAACTGGGTACCTGCTGCAGCGGACGAGAAAGCTTTGGGGAAAGAGGAAATGAAAAATGCAGTGGTACAAAGTGTGGATAATAGTATTTATTAATGCATGCAGAGAACTATTAAATTAAAAAAATTAATAGAGGTCAAAAGCCAACATCTAATTCTCTTCAGGCAAAAGAGAGGATTTATTTAAAAGGTATCCACAGAGAAACTTTCCACGCTTTGCTTGATGTGCCAGCAATGGAGGCATCATCTTGACACCCAGTTGATGAAAGAGATGAAATGAAAAAAAAAAGAAAGCCAAAATTAACACTAAGCAATTTGAACAGGACACATTTATGAATTCGGCAAGAAAGCCCCACGTGTTCCAGAGGGCGGCGGGAGGGGGAGAGCTTGCTTCCTCAATATTGCTGAAGCTCAACAGAATGTGATTTTGCAGAAATTCTTTTTTGTGGGATCCGTTTTCAATTCCCAGGGAGCCCAAACTCACGTAAAGTGAGGTATGCCCAAACCCGTGGAAATTATATCTCTTCCTAGGAGGGCAGGCCATGTTTTTGGCACAGAACATCATTCAAACAGAGCAAATAGAATGAGGGTCTGGCCATAGAGCAGGCATCCCCACCTTTCCTGGCACCTGACAACTGTTCTTAGAGAGTAGGCGGGGCCAGAAAGGGCTTTTGCCCAGGACAGCTTCTGATTGGCCATTGAAGATTTGATTGGCTGCTCCGGTTTTGAAAAGCATTGCTTTAGTGGCAACTGCTACTATAGCATAAGCCTCTTCATTCGGTGAGCGAAAGAAAGCTGCAGAAGCCATGTTTGTGGACCACACCCACCACATTGTGTCAAAATCCCAAAGGTGTCTGCAGGTTCAAAAAGTGTGGGGAAGCCTGCCACAGAGATACTCAACTCTTTGCTTATTTGATACAGGAACTACATTCACCCGAAGGACAGTAATGAGGATTTAAATTGACTGCTTTTGGCAAGATGCTTCCCATCTTGAAACTGTGAATCAACTTCCCCTTTAAGAGGCTTTCCTTTGAAGAGTACTGGAGTCTTTCACATCACTTGACCTGCTCCACCTAAGCCAGGGGTAGTCAAACTGCGGCCCTCCAGATGTCCATGGACTACAATTCCCAGCGTTCGCTGGCAGGGGCTCCTGGGAATTGTAGTCCATGTACATCTGGAGGGCCGCAGTTTGACTACCCCTGACCTAAGCAGTGAGTCTGCCCAATATTGAGGGACAGCTCTCAAATCCATCTGTCTGAAATCAGATATGCAACACTCAATGCTCTGCTCTCTCTTCCAGCAGTAAGTAATGGCTACATTGCATCTAGAGAGTAGGACTGAGCAAAAGTGATATACTCAATTGCTTGGGGTTGAGGTGGGGGCAGGACAAATGCCCCCTCAAGGCATTTGTTTAGAGGATCACTGTTTGGGTTGGAGGATTTCCTTAAAGGGTGTTTTTGCTTCCCTCGAAAGTAGCCCAAAAATGGAAGGGTTTATGGCAAATTTGATGGCAAATTTCAAAGTGAATCGTTCTTTTTCTGCATCTGGCAAACTGTGCATGCACAGGAAAGTTTCTCCCTTGAGTAAAATTTTGTCTTAATGGTGCAAGTGGACTCAGTGTTTCTTTGATCTAGCTTATTCTGCCACACGGCTCTGTGTTGAAGGATGCAGTGTGATCCTAAGGATGTTTGCCTGTCCGTTCAGTGATGCCCACTGCCAAGTTAGTGTGGGGAGGGTGGTTGGTCTTAAAGACATAAGTAGATTGACCTTACAAATACTTAAAAGAAATGAATGCAAACAGTGCTGGATGGTGGGCCTTTGTTCCTAAAGTCACCGTGAGTCAAAAATGACTTGACAGAACCTAACAACAGCTAACAAGGGCCCCATTCTGGCTCTGGTGCTGCAGGCTGTGCAAATCCTTAAACTGGATCTGCTCCCTAGTCAAATTATAGGTTGGCTCTGACTAAAATTGTTGGTTTGGATATATTTCTCCTCCTGCTTCAGATCCCCTCATGACATTCCTCCAGGCCCCCTGGCCACCCAGCAGCTGCATTTCAAGGTGATCCCTGGCCTGCAATGAGAGAAAGGAGGCAGGAAAGCTCCATTCTGCCCCTGAAATATTTAGCCTGGATCCAACCCTGGGCCTGTGCCTAAACCTTGAAGGTGAAGTTGATGTAGGATTTATAAGAGTGGTGAACTTGTCGCCAGTCATTTAGGATTCTCATCAGTAAGTGCATTATTGTTCAGGGGGTGATTCTCACTGAACCCTAGCCTTCCACACGCTCCTTTTATTTTCTTGGTGTGCTGGATAAAGTCTATGGAACATTGCCTCTGGTCCCAAGGCTGCCATTATGGTTGACCTCTTCCTTGTAGAAGCTCTGACTCCCCCTCTCCTCTTCCTCCCCCTGTGCGGTTTTACGGCTCTTAGAAAAGTCTGCAAGATTTATGATTATAGGAAGTGCTCCCTAGACCTTAAAAACCACATACCAGGTTGAGGACAACTTCGTCTGGTGCCAAACAACCCTAGCTGAGTGAATGGTCCCCAAATCATCATTCATAAGGAAAGATATAGAAAAGACAAAGGGTATGCTTCTTTACGCAACTAGTAATGAAACAGTGGAGTTTGTGGAATCAAACAATTCCCTCCATATATATCCCCTAATGACTTGGACCCTATGATCCATCCCAATGGTCACCTGAAGGCTTGACTACTGCAATGCGCTCTACACAGGGCTACCCTTGGACTCCACCTGGTCCAGAATGCAGCGGCAAGGCTATTAACATAAATACGTCAGCATGCACACATCTCTCCTGTGCTCCACCAGCTGCCCTGGTTGCCAGTGGAGCGCCAGACCTGCTTTAAGGTTTGGTCACTGACCTTTAAAGCCCTTAACAGTCAGGGATCATCTTACTTGTGAGACCACTTCTCTTATTATACCCCTAGGAAGGAGATGCATCCCCAAAATGGAAATCTATTAGTATGCCCCAATCCAAGCCAGGTATGCCTATTGTCAACCAGGACTAAGACTTTTTCTGCCTTGGTGCCAACTGGTGGGACAGACTTCCAGCTGAGATCCAGACACTGCAGGACTTGCTTCAGTTCCTCGGAGCCTGTAAAACAGAACTGTTCCACCAGGCCTTTGGCTGACGGTGGGTGCTGATACTTTTTACCAGCCCCTCCAGCTGTCTGCTTTGGTCGTCCAGCTGGCTGGCTGACTATGTTGCCATTCTTTCCCATCCCTTTTAAACTCAGCTGCCAGTCTAAGGATCTGGATTAAAAGTTTAGATGTTTTATTATCTCGCTTTGCTTAACTGTGATATTTTAACTGTAAATCTTAATATGGATATTTTAATTTGATGATTGTGAACCGCCCAGAGTCCGCTTGAAAAAATAGGAAGGGCAGTTACCACACATCCCTCTCTACACATTTCTCTACATTGAGGTAAAAATTTCCCTTCAACTTTAAGCTCCTTGTCCCACCCCATCCCTGCTCAATTCAGCCTTAGGAGCTTCAGAGACGAAGAATAACTGCCTTTTATTCCAACCCTTCAGCCAGAATGGCACTGAGACTTTTTCAAACAAAAGATTTTACTTACAAAGAAGGGTTGGAACCAATTTTTTTTCTTTATACAATTCAGTTCTAATTCAGTTAGAAGTTCTGAAGTTAGAGGTTGTTCTTAGTTCTTAGTTCTGCCAGATGCTACATTTCTTATTTTATCAGAGGGTTTTTTTGTGTTTTCCCTAAAACAATTTTTACTTTCTTAGGTCTTATAGCTTATAGAAGCTCCCCTGAATCCTGTATCCCAGAAAGTGGGTACTCTTCCTTAGTACCAACACTCTTCCTTCCTTAGGATCACCAGTATTCTATAGTACTGAGGAGTCTCAAGGACTTTCACCCACAGGAGTCTGAGGAAACCTTTTCACCTGATTTTCCCTCTTTAGTCAGGGCAGGAAATCTTCTCTCTTCAGAAAAATCTCACCTTGGCCTGAATTAGGGACCGATTCCACATGAGGAATTTGCCCCTAAGCCTCTTCTTGCTCATGGGTTTTAGTGCTGATTCCACATGACGTTTGCAGCAACCTGGAGCTCTGAATTGGCTTGCGCAAGTTTTCCCCATATTTGCTCCCTGATGAGGGAAATCACAAAATCACGATTTGCCACTTCTTGCTGTGTTGCGATCCTGGGGGCAAACAGGGGCAAGCCTGTGTGGAGGGAGAAATGTGCAACAGTCTCTGTAGTGTTTTGCCCACCCATGCTCCCACCCTCCCCTTTCCATTTCTGGATCAAGCATTTTTTTTTTACAAAATGTAATGGCCCGCATTGCAGTGGAACCACAAAGTTACATGCCCTCCATAAAAATAAAATGTTATCCTTATTGTGCTTTGGAATTTTGTGATTGGTATGCCAAAACACATTCCTGTGTGTGTTTTCTGGTGCTGGGGTATGAACAGGGACAGTGGGGGGCGAAGTGTGATAAAGCTGTCCTCTCCCTGTTAATTTGGCATCCGTGCTCGGTGTTATAAATCGTTCCTGCGAACACACAATCAGGGTCCAGTTACCGTGGCCAGCCTATCAAAAATGTACCCCAAAATAGACACCATTATGAGAATCCCAAAAAGAGATCTAAGGGGGAATGTTTCATTGTTGTGGCGTGATTCCGCAGCATTAGGTTTTTTTGGGAAAAAATGTTGTGTTGGTGTTTCTGCATAGCAACGTAGAAGTGAAACTTAAAAAAAAATAATAATTTGGGGCCTCAGGGGGGAAGGACGTTTGAGTCCCCAAAACAACTGCTGTGATGTGATTGGTGGCTTGTGGTGATTGACAAGCCAAGGAGCAGGGGGAGAAGTGCCGGTTGTTTTCCCTTGCCACCTCGTCGGGAGGCAAAAAGCTGCGATGAGTCTGTTGGAAAACGCAGGAGGCATCTCCCATCAGGAAGCATGTAAACGTGTGGCTCCCAGCTGCATGTTTGCAAGCAGGAGGCTGCATGATTTTTACACCTCCTTGTGGAATCATTCAGGGGTTTCTCTCAAATCCCCCCAGCAACTATGTGAGTCCTCCAGACACTGTGTAGATTGGCTTTTAAACCTTTAGTGAATAATTTTCCCCTCAAAAGCCCATCCAGCTAAGCACAGACCTGTTGCTTTGTTCTCCATAGTCAGATCTCAAAACATCCCTCCCTCAGAATCCAGCTTCCAAATGAAATATTTCCCCCAACCTATAGCCAATTAAAAAAAAAATTCATTCCTCTGAGCAACTCTAAAATGAAGGCATTTTACTCTCTCTGGGTTGCTGTTTCTTCAGCACTTGAACTCTGCTTTTCCAGGCGATGTCCCTCAATTCATTAATAAACTAGTAATAACTATATCCAAGAGCACCCTGCAAAACTGTTTTAGTGTGCCGACATAAGTCTGTGTATGATTTACGGTTGAATTCCTAATAACTGTTCGCCACTGTCAAATCACTTTCTGTAAAGAGTCTCTAAGAAGTGTTTTAGTCCCTAAAGAAGACAAGAGTCACTGGAAAAGACAATAACACTAGGAAAAGTTCAAGTCAGCAGGGAAAGAGAGATGAGATGGATGGACTCAGTCAAGAAAGCCTCAAGCTTCAGTCTAACCAACAGCTTCAATCCAATCTCAAGTATACTTATCACCCAGTTACTCCTGCATCTTGACTAACTAGACCTTCCTGGCAACTAATCCCCACATCCTCTCTCTGCCTACAGGTATAGCTTAAGGTACACTTTCTCAATGTATCTGATGAAGTGTATATGCAAACGAAAGCTTATACCCAAAATGAAACTTGGTTGGTCTTGAAGGTGGACTCAGACCATGTTCCATTGCTTCAGACCAGCTTTCTACCTGAGGCTTTTATCAATAGGATGTTGAGGAAAGGCATGAATTCATGGGATCATTTAAGATGGAAATGACGTGACAGTAATTAATACACTGTCATTAACCCTTTACATGCTGGTTATTTTAACTTCTCAACTACTCCTCCAATATACCTTAAGTTAGAGATTCATTTTTGTTAAGAAGGAGAAGAAGAAGAAGAAGGAGAAGGAAGGAAGGAAGGAAGGAAGGAAGGAAGGAAGGAAGGAAGGAAGGAAGGAAGGAAGGGGCCATATTTTGTTCCATACTGAGTCATATTTGCCTGCAGAGCTATAGATTGCCATGCCCTGATCTAAGTTTTTAGGAAGCATTCATATGCATTTCAGAAGATGTTTCAGTGGGGTTTGCTTCCAAGTAAATGCGCATCTGATCAGATTGATTTGATTTTGCTGAGATGTTGGTCTCTTTTAAACACCCGTACCTCTCATAACATTAGGAAGACAAATAGCTGCCAAACAATTTATTAACAACTGCTAATACTGATTCAGTCTGGCCTGGCCTTTGCTTCGGAATGACAGGATTGTGACATCGGAGAAGGAAAGACGTTGAGGGAGCCGGGAGCCCCACAACTCGGCTGAGTATTTATCACGCAGGAACAACTGAACCCTCTAGTGGAATCGACACCACACTGCAATCGGCTGTTTACGGCAACTTCAGAATTAGCAATGCAAATCCGTCCACAGCTTTTAGGAGGCTCCATAACACAGCAACTTGCTTTTACAATACAACAAAAGCATGTAATTGCTTCGGATGTTATTTGAGTGCCATCTTCAAGGGGGGAAACTCGCTTCTTCCAAGATGGCCCCCCAAATTCCACCCCTCCCACGCACTGAACCCTTGCTTATTCCTGTTTTTATCCTTTCCAGCTGGGTCTATCTGCTTTACATGTCTCTTCCTTAAAGGAAGATTATCTTCAAGCTTTGCATCCCTTTCCCCATTATGTTGTTTGCTGAAATAAGCTCATGCCTTCCATTTTCAAGGAGGATTTCTATCTTTATGCCGGCGCTCCTCTTAGAGTGGCTGTGGCATCTGCAGCCGGCCACCTCGGGACCAATGCTGACTTCCTGAGTGGTGCTATGGGTCCTCCAGAGGGACATGGATAATCCGTTCCACTTAGGGCTATCAAGCCCTTGGTGGGGTGGGGGATCGCCCCACCTCCAGATTTTGTTACCTACCCCTGTTCTGAACAGCAGTGGGCAATAAAAAAAAGTTAGTGTTTTTAAAAAAACAAATGGCATTTCCACTAAACATTTGGGAGTGGCATAGGATTATTCCAGACATCCTATGGTAAAGCAGAGTTTACTCAGATTCCTAGACCTACCCACCATGTCATTTCCTATCAGAAGGGACATAATACTGCAGCCGGCGTCATGATCCTCCCACCAGAAAGAGTACCAAGCTATTATGAGAGGACTGAGTAGAAGACATTGGTCCACCACCCTCCATTACCTTATCAGTGTGGTCTTCTAGTAAAGCAAGCTACCCTACCGGATGTTACCAGTAAGGTGTCTCCTTGTGCTTGGCTCCCATTGTGGGGAAATCCTATCGTAAGGAGGAGATTGACCTTAGGTTGCACTGAAATGGTAAAACCAGGATGCTGTAGACCATTGGTCCCCAACCTTTTTATCACCGGGGACCACTCAACACTTGACAATTTTACTGAGGCCCGGTGGGGGGGGGGTAGTTTACTCCTCTACTCTCAACCACTGCCCTAACGCTCTCTGATCGCAATCGTAATGTTTAAACATCCCTTCAAAATAAGATACAGACACGCCACAACAATGAACATAAGGAACATTTTATTTTCATGGAAATTTTAACTCATGACAATGACAAATCAATGGGAACCCTGAGCTTGTTTCTCTGCAACGAGATAGTCCCATCTGGGAGTGATGGGAGACAAGGACACCCGAAGTGTGTTGTAAAGGGCCGGGGGGGATGAAGTAAAGGGCCGGGGGGGGGGGAGAAGGCGTCCTTCACAGCCCACCTCCAATTAGTCGATGAACCACATGTGGTCCACAGCCCACAGGTTGGGGATCGCTACTGTAGACAATGACTGTAACAGACTGGTATGTTGAACGAAAAAATCCAGGTCCAAATTCTGCCCCTCTCCCCCCTACGTGCCATGAATTTCAAAAGCCTTAAGCTTCTTTTCAGAACAGGTAGCAGCCATATGCTCCAGTTTTATTGTCCCACTATTGCTTACGGGGTGCTTAAAATGTCCTTCGCAGGGATCAGAGGGCAAAAGAATGGGGAAGGGGATGGAGAGCTCTCTGTTATGAGGTAGCAATGAACAGAAACTGCTGCCCATGCTTTCAAAAACTGTTGTTTTTTTCTGTGCTGTTGGATTCAGGTCTAAATCTGCCAGGGTTGTTGAGTGGATAAAAATGAGGAAGGGAAAGAACCACAGAGGTCTTCCCAAGTCCCTTAAGAGAAGGACCAGAGGAAAAAGTAATAGTTTAATGCTCTTTTATATACGCCACTGCCATAAGGCTCCCACCATGTCCCTCTTCTCCTGACAGTGGGGAGCTAAGGTTGCCACCTCCAGTTTGGGAAAGCCATGGAGATCTGGGGATGGTTTGTGGGAGGACAAGGATCTCAGTTGGGTGCAATGCCATAGAGTCCACCCTCCAAACAGCCATTTTCTCTAGGGGAGTAGATCTCTGACAATGAGGTGCAATTCTGGGGGATCCCCAAGTCCCACTTAGAGGCCAGTTTCCTTAGTCTTAGCAAGAACCCCATGATGATCAGTTCGCTATTCTTTCAATAAAGAGATTTTCTTTCAATGAAGCCTGCTCACTGGGAGTAATCGACAGAATCTCACAGACTGGGTTCTAGGAGACCCAGGGTTGAATCCTTACTATAACTATAACTTGGTCTGTATGACTGTAATAAAGTTTGATTGATTGATTGATTGACTATACCATGGAAGCTTGCTGGATGATCTTGGCAAGCCATGCACTCTTAGCTGAACCGTCTCACAGGATTAGTTTACAATAGGATTAGCTGAACCGTCTCACTGGCAGTCTTCAAGCAAAAGTTGGATACACACTTTTCTTGGATGATTTAGGATGCTTCGGGCTGCTCCTGCGTTGAGCAGGGGGTTGGGCTAGATGGCCTGTATGGCCCCTTCCAACTCTATGATTCTATGATTCTATGATTTGATGATTCAATGATTGTTTGTTGTGAGGAGAAAAGGGAGGAGATGAGGTGGATGTTAAGCTGCTTTGGGTCTCCACTGGAGTGAAATATGGGGTATAAATGAAATACATTAATAAACACAACCTCATATCAGATGTCAAACACCTGGTTGCCATTACCTGTCAGCGATCAAGTACTGAAATCAGTGATCCGATTTTGAAACTGAATATCATTGGATGGCATTGGCAAACACACACACACACAAAATCAGATATTGGACTTTGAATCGACAATTCCAAGCCAACGTTTACATCAAAATTGAGAGGAGCATTTGCATATGAATGCCAGGGAGCAAATTCTTTCCAGTTGCTGAAGCTGCTGGGGTTGGAGTGGGCTCAGAGGCCCTAAGAATCATACCTTCCTCTATGGCTGTTTGGGAAGACAGAGACTACCGCACAGCATCGAATGTCTCCCACATTCTAACAGCTCTCTGGCCATTTTCAAACTTCTGTTTTAGTAACTGGCTACTAGTGGATTTTTTTCCTTGTCTTTTCAGGCAGACCTATTTTAGTAACCCACCGCTAGCATAAGTTATTTACTGTTTCACACAAACCTGTTTGCATCAGGTTAGCAAAGTGTGGTTGAGTCCCTATTGAACGGACCTGCTTTTTTCGGTTTTCTACTTCTTCCTTGCCCTTCTGAATCACTGTGGTGTTGTTTGAAGTGTCCATGGTGCTTCCTACAATGACACTTTTTTTTTGACTTTTTTCCATGCAGTGTTCCACAGGTGGTGACAAAGAAAGGGACGTGTCCAAATGACTCAAAATGGCAGTCTTGGAAAAACCCCAAATGCATGCATTTCTGCACTGAACAGCCCTGAATTGGACCCTGTTATACCCCACTTGAAAAGATGAAAATGAGTTTTCTGGGGATTCCCTTGCTGTCGGGCTAGTGATAGGGCAATTCGGGTTTGCACAAGAAGCGGATTTCAGGCTGGAAATGCACAAAAATGCAAAGTGCAAATCTGAAATATATTGCTAGAGTGGAAACAGTCTTTGAGAAGCAGGCTGCATGTAGAGGAGGCATGGGGAATCAAACCAGGTTCTTGAGATTAGAGGTCTTAACCACAACACCAAGCTCTCTCTCAGGAGCCCTGTTGGGTCAGACCAGTGGCCCATCTAGTCTGGCACCCTGCCTTACACAGTGGCCAACCAGTTCCTCTGGATGGCAGAGAAGCCAAGGTCTTCCCCTGAGATTTCCTCCTGGCACTAAAATTTGGAGAATGACTGCCTCTGAAAGTAGAGGCTCCCTACTAATCACCATGGCTAGAAGCTACTGATAGACCTAGCTTCCATGAATCTGTCTAAGAGGAGAAGTCTCCTGATCCCACCTTCCGCCTAAAGAACCACCACCACACTACTCCATGTGCAGTTACAAAACGATGCAAATGGAGCTGACATTGGGCTGGTCAAAGTGGTGAACCCAGAGACAACTGAGGACTAAACGTACTGTATAGCTCAGTCTTCAGTCCCAAAGACAGAGATCTTCTTTAGTAGGCATTGAAACTAAGGTTTCTAACTTCAGGATGAGGCTAAAGTTCTCCAGGAATTACAACTGATGTTCAGATGACAGAGATCAACTCCCCTGGAGGAAATGGCAGCTTAAAAGATGGACTCCAGGAAGGCTCTTCCCCCACCTCCAATTCTGCCCTTTCCAGGGACCATCCTAGATTTCCAGGAATTTCTCAAGCAGGAGTTGGCAATGCTAAATACATCTGTCAGAAGGCAGGCTTCTTCTGGGGGATAAGAGATCGCCTGTCCCATCTTTTCTCTCTCTTGTCATTCTGGATGAATGTAGTAAATGCAATTGTATTATTTGAAGATGTATATTTAAAAATCAAAGTTTTTCATATGTATCTGAGCATCTACCGCCCCTATTATTATTACTGTTGTTGTTGTTATCATCATCCCGCCCTTCCACAATGCTCAGGGTAGGCAACAACATTAAAATAATATACAGATTTAAAATGTAAATATTTACAATCTACTTAAAATAACTAACTGGCCCTTAAAATAAATTGCCAGACAGATCAGTGTGTGTGTGTGTGTGTGTGTGTGTGTGTGTGTGTGTGTGTGTGTGTGAGAGAGAGAGAGAGAGAGAGAGAGAGAGAGAGCTTACCTTCTGCCCATTTTTCTCCTCTCCCAACTTCTAGTGGTGGGTCCAGTTTTTCTTGGTGGGTCTTATTTTAGGCCAAGAACAGGGGTGGTCAAACTGTGGCTCTCCAGATGTCCATGGACTTCAATTCCCACAAGCCCTTGCCAGCATGCTGATGCTAACTGTGGTCCATTGTAGTCCAATTGTAGCTTGGCCACCACTGGCCTAGAGCATAAGCCCAGTGGAATAGCTCCATCCTACAGGCCCTGCAGAACTGATTCATGGCCTGCAGGACCTTGATTTCCTCCAGGAGATCATTCCACAAGGCTAGAGTCTCCAGACAAACTTTAAAATCTACAAATGCAAATATGCTGGTCACAACCAGGGCCAGGGCCTTTTCATCCCTGGCCCCACCTGGTGGAATGTGCTGCCAGCAAAGACATGAGCCCTGATGGAGCTATCAAAGTTCTACAGGGCCTACAAAATGGCACTATTCCACCAGACATTCAGCTGAGGCTAGGACACACAGACAAACTGCATGACCCCCTCCCTCCCCCAATATACTGAGATATATGCCAGCCAAATATACTGAGCCAGAACATCAAGATAGTTTTATTATTTATTGCCACAGTTTTATATTCTGATTTTAACTTTGTTATAGAAATGTATGTTGTACAGTGCCTTGAGCCTGGATGCCGAGAGGGGTGGTTAATAAATGCAATCAAATACAGAATAAATAATAGTCCAATGAAGTTAGTGGAGAAATAATAGCAATTTCTCTGGCTCCCAGATCTAACTATGCAGTCCAAGAACCCAGTATTGACTGTGTGTTTTCTGTTTCTTTCTTTCTCTCTCTCTCTCTCTCCATCACTCTGTAGTTCTAGAGCTGAACAAATGTCTGAGTGAGATCACATACAGATCAAATTAGACATAATAGTACATCAGTTTTAGGAAATACAACAATACAAAAACTTTGAAGGGCAGCTAAAACTGGAATCAGACCAGATCTTGGGAGATATCATACAACGGGAGGATTCAAAACAGGAAGGGAGCCTGCCAAATTCTTCCTAACAAAACACCAAAGACACCTGTTTGACCCACCATACACGCGACTTTAAAATTCAAATGAAAGAAATGTAATTAAAAATACCAAATAAGCAAATAGAATTTAAGCAGGGGGGGGGGGGATCAAATTAAATCTCAGCAGTAAAACACCGAAAGCAGAGAGCAGAGGAGAAAGGGATTGTTGCAGCTTGTGAAAATGAGAAATCCATTCCTTTTTTGGGTAGCCTCTTCACAGTACCTTCTAGAAATTTCATACCGCTGTGAAATTCAAGTGCTACGTGACGGCAAGGATGTCCCTTGTTCGTCTGGAGGCCACAAATCCCTTTGCAACTTGGAATGGGAAGTTAGAGAAGCCGGTAAGACAGAAGACTGAAACTCCCAATAAAATACAATAAATCAGTTTTGTTAGCCTCTAACAGATTGAAATCCTGGCAGGGTAGGAGAAAGGCCCTGCTGTGAGACGGAGGCAGACACTGCCGTCGTGTGATGAAGGTAAGTGCTGATTTACTAATGAACCTTTCCTGCCTCCAGGACTGATGAGGTTGGGAAAACAAAGCTGCTTATTGCATGCCAGAGAATGCGACAAAAATGTACGTACTTGGGAAGGGAGGGGATGAGAACCTGCCTTCTGTACACCTTCCGGAGAGCAGGGGTGGCTTAGCGGTAGAAAGGATGAGCCAGGAAATTCAATTCTCACTTCAATTACAAACCTGCTAAGCAGCCGTAGGCAAGGCACCGTCGCTCAGCCTGAGCTTGCCTTCCGCAACGAGGAGGTCATAATCCTGATCCAGCCGATAGAGCTGCAGTCGTTGAACTTTCCAAAGCAGTGGTGTCATCATTTTCAGCTTCGGAACAGCCCTTCCAGAGAGTCCATGGGCCCAGGTGGCAGGGGGGTGGGACCCAATTTGTCATAAGCTCAGTTTGGGGACAGACCTGCCAGATGTAAGACTTTTCAATCCTGCCCTTCCCAAAACATCGATGAATCCAGAAAATTAAGGGTCCTGGGCTACAGAGCTGCCTAGGCCAACTTTATCATGGGCTGGATTTATAGAATTAATTCAAGCTGATCTGAGCATAAATTGATTTGTGTGGATTGGGTCCATAGCTGGGGTCGCAGCATGAGAAGACAAGAGCTCCTGGAAAATATAATGATGCAAGGAAAAGAGGAAGATCCAACATGAGATGGATTGACTCAATCAAGGAAGCCTTAACCTTCAGTTTGCAAGACCTGAGGAGGCTGTTAATGACAGGACGTTAATTTGTAGGGTTGTCCTAAAATGGAAGCAACTTGACAGCACTTCACACAAGGTCAAGATTGTCTGCTCAGACCGGGAGAATTTCTCCAGGGTTTCAAGCTGAGGTCCTTCTTGTTCCCTCCAACTTGATCTTTTTCAAGTGGACATTCTGAGAACTGAACCTGGGACTCTCTTCATGCCAAGCAGGTGCTCCACCACTTCCTTAGTTGTAGGCTATCAGACCATTGGCTGATTCTTTAAAAATGGTTCCTTGAACAGATTAATCTCCCTTATAACAAGTCAGACTATTGGTCCATCAAGGTCAGTATTGTATACTCAGATTGGAAGCATCTCTTAGAGCTCTCAGACTGAGGCGTTTCACATCACCTCATCCCTGATTCCTCCAACTGGAGATGATGGGAATTGAATCTGGGACCTCCTGCATGCCAAGTAGATGCTCTACCACCATGATGAGGGGGCTAGCTAGCCTATTTCAGAGACACGACGATGGGTCCTTATATCTGATCTTCCCTTAGAGAAGAGCTGCGAGAAATAATTTTGTTGTTGTTGCAAAAAATCTGATTCTCGCATGAGCTCTATGTGACAACGTCAATGGCAGGGGGGTGGGGGATGACACCCAGGCATTTGCTACCCGCCCCCTGGCTGTGACATTCTCACATAGAGCTGCCATGGCCCAGGCCAGGCTGCACACACCATGCACCACAAGCCTGCCTGTCTGGCCCAGAGGTTATGGCAGGGGTGCCATCATTGCAGATTGCCAGGCTGAATTTGTCCTGCAACAGAGCCTTCACCGCCACTGCCCAGCTCCCACGCCAGCCTGGTGCACTGCCAGCTAAGCCAGGCCAGGGGTTGAACTGGCACCCTGGTGGAGGGTCATGGCCCCTGAGCTGCACACACATATTTATTTAATTTATTTATTATTGAATTTATACCTCACTCCTCCCGACATGTCGGCTCGGGGAGGCTTACACAAAAGGCACAATAGCACAATACAGTAAAACAGTAAAATCAATACTCCCCCCAGTTAAACATAAAGCAGCATTAAAACCACTGAACAGCAACAAGAGGTGGATAAAAATCAGAAAATACTCCCACTGCCCATATCCCACCAACACAGTGTGTGATGTAACACCAGACAGTCAGATGTACTGACCGGCAAGTAAGCTTGGCAAATGAACATAGGGCAGATCGATCACCCCAGGATTACCCCCCGGCCTCAACCAAAAGCCTGGCGGAAGAGCTCCGTCTTGCAGGCCCTGCATGCTGCTGCTACTGTGCAGAAGGCACCTGCCCACCCACCAGCCACCTGCTTGGGCAGCCCAGAGTTACATGCCAATGAGCCTCTCATGAAGGAGGTGAGGGTTGAGGTGGGCAACTCTCAAGGGCGGTGGGGGCGGGGCTACCCCTTCCCTTTCCTGGAATGTTCCGGGGGTGGCAAGGAGTGGCATAGGGGTCCTATCCTCCTTGTTAGCTCCTTCCCTCATCTTTAGCAGCACCCTTGCCCTGTGTTTCCCCACTGTACCCCTCTGTCCCATACTTCCGTCGCATCTCCGTGACATGTTTTCATATCAGAAACCAACAAGCCGTTTTCCATTCCGTGTGTTCACTCCCAATCCCTGCCTTTCTTAGCCAGTAACAACACAGCAAATTAATCTGTCGATAAACTGATGCAAGGAACCCATCCAAGTCATCTTCATTTGCGTGTCTTTGACCTTTTCTTTCTCTATGAAAAATGATGGCAGATACGGGAAAAATCAAAACAATGCAGGGATGGGATATGATCACAGGATGTGGATGCCGTGAGTGAACAAAGCAGAGCTCCATGCGCATTGTGTTGCATGTGTGAGGGGGAAAGTGACACAACATTCGAGGAAGAAAGTAATTCCGTGATTCTATAGCCGAGAGAGGCTGTTAGATTCATGCTGGCTGACCAGTGGGTCATTTGGACGGGGCGCCCTCCGCATCAATTTAGTTGGCAACCTCTTTAATTTCTTTCTGACCATAGCTGCTGCTTCCATCTGCTACCTCGGACAAATATGGATTGTAAAGTTCCTACGTAGCACGATCTACGGCAGCGCAGGAGGAGGACGGGTTATATTTGGATAGCTATGATTCACTTTAGAATTCGGAGAGCGGTCCTTCTGCAGAGATGGGCACCCAAGAAAGGCCCTGGCTTCAGTCAGATCCAACGAACTAAGTGAAAATACATGCAGAAAAATATGGTACTCAAAAGGCAGCAGCGAATTTTAAAAAAACAAACCCAAAGCACCACTCCTAGGAAAAGGAGGATACTCCTGCTGTTTGCCCCCTGCGGATGAGAAGCTGCAAAATTCAACACGAGTGCATGCAAATGTGTGCAAATGATATGCAGATTTTTATCTCATAGTTTCTTTGATGGCCCAGAATTACCACCTCCGTAGCTGGCAATCCGGAAGGAATCAGGGGTTTGCTTTCCTTTGGTAAAACAGCCGTGTTTGGGTGCACATTAGGAGATCCTTGTTGTTTTTTCCCTCTCTTCCCTTAGGAATGGAGGAAACAGTGATGTGCTATTGTCAAGGTGTATCAGAGAACACCTATAGGTCAGGGGTGGCCAAACGGTGGCTCTCCAGATCTCCATGGACTACATTTCCCATGAGCCCAGTGTCCCGTGTGCCCAGCATGCTGGCAGGGGCTCATGGGAATAGTAGCCCATGGACATCCAGAGAGCCACAGTTGTCCACCCCTGACCTATAGGTTCACCCTTCATAACATAGGCCCAGCAAGCCCTGGGCAAATTAACCCCATCACTCACTATAAAACCTTATTTCCCGCACAAACATGCCCCCCTCTACCTCTTTTGGGGAATAGGAGGTCTGTACGTTTCAACTGCTTTGAGCACGTGCTTGACCGGATCATCGCCGCAAAAAACAGAATGAAGCTGAACCAGAGGGACATTTTACACAGATGTTCTCTCGCTACAAAACTAAGATTGCCAGCTCTGGGTTGGGAACTACATGGAGATGTCAGGGGTGGAGTCTGAGGAAGGTGTGGCTTGGGGCAGGAAGGGAAATTGATGGGCTACAATGCCATAGAGCAGACGTGGCTGAACTGTGGCTCCCCAGATGGCCCTGGACTACAATTCCCATGATTCCCTGACAGCAGAGCTCATGGGAATTGTAGTCCGTCACCACATAGAGCGCCACAGTCCTCCTTCCAAAGCTGCCATTTCCTCCAGGGGAGATCTGTGGGGATCCCAGGAGAACTCTGGCTACCACCTGAGGTTGAAAACCCTACTGCAAAAATGCACTCCCTCTTTTTTGGAGACAGTTTTGGGAGGGCCCTTTTGGACACACGGAGTCCTGCAAAGAGAAGGGTGACCTGTAAGGATTTCAGGCTGTGGCTGCTGCTGCCCCTTGCGAACCGCTCAACAACCCCGACCCGCCTGCATCAGCACTCTTTTAATATGAAAAGGGCCTTTATTTACGTAATTTATTTTTATACCACCCCTCCCTGCAAATGGGCTTGAGGCGGTTTACAATAAAAGCACAGGGAGAAAACAGTGCTCCATCCCTCACCCTCTTATAGAAGAAGAGTTGGGTTTTATGCCCAGTTTTTCACTTCCCAAAGGAGTTTCAAAATGGTTTACCATTGCCTTCCCTTCCTAGAATCATAGAATCATAGAGTTGGAAGGGACCTCCTGGGTCACCTAGTCCAACCCCCTGCACTATGCCAGACACTCACATCCCTATCGCTCATCCACTGTCACCTGCCACCCCCTTAAGCCTTCACAGAATCAGCCTCTCTGGCAGATGGCTCTCCAGCCTCTGTTTAAAAATCCCAAAAGAAACCTGATGAAGTAGGCGGGGCTGAGAGAGCAGGACTACATGCATGAAGGACAGCTGCAACCTCTCGAAGGGTTGCCAACCTTCTGAAGATCTCCTGCTATTAGAATTGCTGCTTTGGAGGATGGATTCTATGGCATTGTACTCTGACTATCCTAAAATTATATTAAAAACCATTTACAAATTACCTAAGAACTCATCTTTAAACCACTCCGCAGGAGTGGTATAAATAAAGCAGTAAGGGCCCTTGAGGTGGGCCCTGTCTGGGATAGGGAAGGATGGCCATTGGATTGACCCTGGATTGACAACCGGAGGGCCTAATTGACAACGCGAAGCGCCTGGCAATTGGGCCCTCCGGTTGTCAGTCCACCGCCAAGGGGCCAATCGGCCCCTTGGCCTCTGATTGACGAATCAGCAGGCACAAAGTGCCTGCCAACCCGCCCCCCCCCACGTTGGCCTCCTTGCCCCACCGCCACCATTACCCTGCAGCCAAGCAAGGTCAGGGCAGCCCCCCAAGCTTCAGCCCAGCAAAGCCACGGCGGGGCTGTCCCTTTGCTGCATAGAAAGCTCTGGCCCTGGCGTTGAGCCTGCCGGGCCCGTTGGGCTTCCTGTGCGGCCTGTTGCCCTTCCTGCGCCCCCACATCCCCGCTCACCTCTGCTGCCCCGAACAAGCCTCTCTCCTCCCCCTGTGCGGTCTGGGGTCAAGTAAATTCAAATTAAGTTATATTCCCCAGATGTAGGGGATCAAGTGCAAGGAAGGGTGGAAGCGAATCTGCCCAACCTGGATGGTGTGCAGTTCTCAGCAACACACTCCACCAGGAACCTGGGTGTGATCCTGGATGCTTCCCTGACAATGGAAGCCCAAGTCACAAAGTTAGCGCGGCTGGTATTCTACCACCTTTGCCAAGCCAAGCTATTAGTGCACTACCTGGACCCAGAGCACCTAGCCACAGTGATCCATGCGACAGTCACCTCTAGGCTGGACTTCTTCAACTCACTCTACGCAGGCGTACCCTCATCCTTGATCCGGACATTACAACTGGTGCCAGAGCCTTCTCAACAAGGGCCAGAGCCTTCTCGGTCCTGGTCCCCACCTGTTGGAACAAGCTCCCTGAAGAGATCAGGGCCCTGCCCGAACTCCCACAGTTCTGCAGGGCCTGAAAAAGGGAGCTCCTCCACCAGGCATTTGCCTGAGACTGACTACAGGTTCCCTCCACCTCTGACATTCCCTCCATGGCCTGAAGCAGCCTGACCTCTCAGGGGGGTTTAACTTGTTATGTTGTTATTGTTGGGATCACTGAAGTTGTTGGGCTGTCACTGTTGTATATTGACTGTAGTATGTTCCATGTATGATGTTATATGTAAACCGCCCTGAGCCATATGGAAGGGCGGCCTAGAAATCAAATAAAATAAATAAAATAAATGGAATGTTCAATGTAAACCGCCCAGACCTGCAAAGAAATTGGCGGTATAGAAATATAAATAAATAAATAAATTATTGGTGTCACCAAATGCTGGTGTTGGCCTCAACCATACGCTGGTGGAAGAGCGCCATTTAACAGGCCCTTTGGATGTTTGACAGCTGCAATAGTGCCCTGACCTCTGTTGGCAGCTCATTCCCCCAGGCTGGAGCCAGGGATGAAAAAGCCTAATTGTAGGACTGCTTTGTTGACCATGTTGCACTTACATCTGCTTCAACTGGCACCAAGCAAAGGTTCAGCAAAAGTTGCATGTTCAGTGTGCTTCCCCCCCCCCCCAATAAATATGGGGAATGAAAATTATCATTTCTAACTAGGGCTGAATCTGCACAAAGCTTTTATTGCAATCCCAGGTCCATTCAATCCCTGCCATCTACACTGAATGCCATTTCCATTTTGATTTTGGGCTATTTAAATTTTCAATCTGCAACAAGCATGATTGATCCAGAGGGACCCTAGGTTTCCCCCACGATATCTTTGAGTAAATATAACCCTCGATATTTGAAAAATTGGCATAAATATGTGTGCAGCTGTCTGTTTCCCCAAAATAACTTGCTGCCGAGCCTCTGATGCTGTAGAAAAGCCCTGATTGGCCAGGGTGTGAGTTCCTGATTCCCAGGTTGCAAGGCTTCCCTTAAAGGGGAAGCACTAAATTATCTCAGGAGAAGGTCCAGAAACCCTAACTTCCCTCAGCAGAGATTTCCCCCTTGGATTTATTCCCCCTCCTCTGCTATCTCCATTCCTCTTCCCCACCCCCACCCCCCTGAAGAAAAGAAAAAAGACGCTCATGCTGCACTTGGCTCCCCCCCCTTCTGAGCTTCCCTAATCATGTGCAGAATACTTTCTGTTTCAATGGGGAGGGGGGGATAGAGGAAAACCTGAGTTCGAATAGATCTGAATTCAGCAGGATCCACAACAAAATAAACAAAGTAAGTGCATAATCAGCCAAGGTTACTTTTAAAAAGTGGGATCAGCCTCACATTAAGGAAAAGAGATCTTTTCACTGAAGACTATGACTGAAACGTTTGTCACAAGGGATGGCCATTCTGTCCTGATCTCTCTGGTCCTTTGGCATCACAACTGGCCAGTGAGTTAATTTGCAGCTGCAATTTAACCGATGGGTTTTGTTGCTTCTTTGAAAAAAGCCAAGGGGAACAACTTGTACAGACCGGCTCCTCAAACCCCCATCGCAGCCTCTGCTAACATTCCGCTTCACCTTGGCTAAATCGTCTTCATCCTTATCTCCATCGGCCAGAATAACCTACATCAAACCACAGCAAAATCGAAGATGCGAAAATGATACCTGGGAAGCAGGTGCTTGTGGGACACGGTTGACACTGCTTAAGTTTATCAGATCAAGATCAATGAGAATTTCAAACAGGATGGCTGTTTGATATTTTGGGGAGGGTCAGGCACGTAAGCAACCTAGGGCTATCCATCTCAGTTTGCATTGTTTGCGCAAAACACCATTTTCATCGGGGTGAGCTAAAAAAAAATGTGTCTGTTGCAAGATAGACAGATGTTACGGCTGCTGCCGCAGCCTAGTTACTTTCTACTACCACTGCCTACTACCGCTTGCTTCCTTCCATAGAGAGCCATAGGCAGAATTTTGGAAGCACAATAACTATGCCCACCACAGAGTATGTGTCAATTAGCACGGGATTGCCCTCACACTAACAATTATGGTCACCATGTCATGGACCTATTTTTCGTTTTTTGATCCCTTTCATGGTTGATGTGTTGGATCCAACCAGCTTTTCCAATTCTACAAAACACGGATAAGAGCTACATGAGATGAGGGTTATAATACAGAGGGGAGTTAGGTACCACCCTCAAATATCCAGGAGTTTCCAAGTCTGTATGGGTATAGCCAGCACAATGTATTGGTTAGGAGTGGCAGCTTCTAATCTGGCAAACCAGGTGTGATTCCCCACCTCTCCACATGCAGCCAGCTGGGTGGACTTGGGCTAGTCACACTTATGATGGTGCTGTTCTCACAGAGCAGTAATATCAGGGCTCTCTCAGCCTCATCTACCTCACAGGGTGTCGGTTGTGGGGAGAGGAAGGGAAGGAGATTGTAAACTGTTTTGAGACTCCTTCAGACAGTGGAAAACAGGATATAAAAGCCAACTCTTCTTCTATTGCAAATAATTCTAGAACAAGGGGCATAACATCTTACTTCTCTTCTTCATATGAACATGAGACCTGAAGGGAACATTCTGGAAAACAGCTCAAAGACATACAAACATTATACCTAAGCAGAAGTCTTGACCCACCAGGGTCGCCAATTCTTCACTTGGGGAGTGAAGCCCAAGAAAAGTAGGTTAGGAGAGGAGAGGAATTTCGGTGGGGTAGAAGACCATAGAGACTACCTTCCTAAGTGGCCATTTTCACGAGGTGATTCTGAACTCTGCTGCCTGGAGATCTCCAGCAACTACTTGGAGGTTGGCAAACCTACTGGAGGCTCACTAATGTCCAAGCAGCCCATGAAAGCGCATTGCATGGGTTGATCAGAGTTCAAGGAGTTTCTAAAGAACCTCAAGGTTTCCTGCAAGGTTTGAAAAACATTGTTCTCAACGGTTATTTCTGAATTATAATCTTGCATTTTATTATATCTATAAAAATAGGACAATTCTATGATTGGATAAAGGTGGGGAGAATGGATTTATATTTGGCTTAAACCAAACTAATCTCTTCTTACCACAGGATTACTATGAGGTGTTTGTTTATCTAGTACCACCATTATGCAAACTAATTCAACGTGCTTGGCTTCTGTCACTGAAATATTTTACCTCACCTCTCATCGGGTTTCCTCAGGTATTTGCATTTAGATACCATCCCATCTAAAATGAGAAATCCAAATAGGAAACAAAACCTTATTTTAAAAGAAGAGAGGAGAGAGAGAGAGAGAAAGAGAGAGAGAGAGAGGCTAGCTCTTGAGGTCCAAAATATATAGCAAAGGGGATGTTAACCTCTGAAGAGAATGGGAGCCAAGTGAGGAAAAAAATGGGGAAAAGAGATGACAGAAGGATAACATTATTTAAATGCTGTGAATTGCTAACACTTTACTTAGCAATATTTCTTCTTTGGACATCCCAGGGCAATGAAATGGTTCCAGATTTTATTTTAGTCTCAAAGAGAAGGAGAAGACAGATGTATCATACAGAGTTTAACATGATGTGAATGCACCCTAGACATCGCAGGAATCGTTTATAGCATGCACCATCATCAGTCATGGCTGCCATATTGTTCTACCTTTATGGTACAGCTAAGGAGTGGGGCCACCCCTAACCAGCAGGCAAATCCAGGGTGTTTTGTGCAATGGTACTCACGGGTACTGAGCACCAGCACCTTTTGGGGACCCGGCAAATCAACTCAGGACGAGTTGGGTGCCAATTTGGAAAGGCAAGTAGAAATACAATCAAAATGTCCCCAGATTTCAAGTCCCAGTTTCTTAATGTCCGACTGCTTTTTATACCTTGTAGCTAATCCTGACCAGGGATCCCCAGAGTGGTGCCCACAGATGCCACACAGCCTGGATACACCCCTTCTGGTGCCCACCCGGTAGTTTTAGAAAGTGAAAGGCACCAGGTAGGACTTCTGTCCAATAAGGCTTCTGATCAGCTGTGCAGATTTTTCTAAGAGTTGCTTTGACAGCGGCAGCTGCTAAAGCACCAAGACCTGCATTGTGCTACTGACCTCAAGCGGTGGCAATCATTTAGTGGCTGGCTCCGCCTCCCGCAGTAGCCATTTTGTGGCAGCCATTTTGTCACCACATCCAGCCTGCTGGGTCAGAATTCCAGATGTACTCGCAGGCTCAAAAAAGGTTGGGAGTTCCTGTCGGAAGGATTATCAGACATCCAACCACCCCATTAAGAAAAAAAGAAAATCAAGTCCCCTTCTCTTAAAAAGACAGTAGCAATTCCTTCTCTTCAGTTTAACCCTCCCAAATGATGGGCCTATGGAGCCGTACAAAACGATGTTCCAGCGGATTAGCGCGATCGGGATATTTGGTTAATATAGCAGAATATTGCTCGGTCGCAAAAGTACGATACTGATGCCAGTAAATAAGTCTCTCAAGAAATATATTGCAAAAACAACAACAACAACAACAACAACAAGGAAATAACATCTATACACAGAGTGATGTGGCACTCCCCCCCCCCCAATTTACAGGCATGCTGAGTGACTCACTCTAACAAGTGGATCATCAGGAACAGCCAACTGGAAATCTGCAGAGGGAGGGGGAATACATGGAAATATATAAGTGCTGGCATTCCCCTTCGAACAAAAAACACTGGGCAAATCAAAAGACCGTCAGTGGTTTCCCCCTATCATAAGGGAACCCAAAGAGGCTCCGTTGCTGCAGACTCTGATAGACTTTGTGACGGTGCTTCTGGACTGATAGAAACTTCGGAGCGTTGCTTACTGGGATGCGGTCCTTTTTGCAGTATTAGGGATTTGGGGATTACTCCACTTTTCTGCAGTAATGAGGGGCTGTCAACACCTGATAAGGTACAGAAACCCTTGGCAGGCGTGGATTTAAGAGTTAACTGTTGGCTGCAGCCAAATGTTTCGCTCCCGTAATTAAATCCAAAGGACCTCAAGCGCAGTAGCTGGTTAGTTATTTAAATCATTTATTTTTTCATTGTATCTAATGTGACATTGCTCCAGACCTGTAGGCTAAACGAGCAGCCTCATTAGAGGAAAGGTGCTCCGGGATTGTGATCGTAATGCGCATTCCCACGCTCTGCATCTGAAGCCTCAGTGGGACCGTTTATGCACTGGGAACTTCACTGCCCCACCCCCCTATCAGGAGCACAAATGGAGGGCGGATGAGGTGAACCAGGCCAAATGCTCCCCCATGTGGGTGCAGGAAGAGGTGGGGCAACCTGCCACGACTAAAACCCCAGCCTGCAGCCCGGCATGAAACCTCCAGTGCATAAACGGTCGGGCAGAGCCACACCAGTAAGTTTGGACACCGGCGAATCCTTCCAAAGTAACTATCACCCACTCTTTTTTCCAATCACATTACAATAAGAAACTTTCAAGGCACCATCTGCTTCAGCAGCCGCCCCACGCTGATGTTGTGTCTTTGCCACCTGACTGGGAAGAATAATCTTCCTGCATCAATTTGTCCCTAATTCACTGCAGTCTCCTTTGGCTTTTTATCCTTTGTTTTCACTGTGCATTCTCACTGAGGCGGGGTTCGTACTGCTTTTCACCTCGCTTTCATTGTGCATATGTGTTGGGCTTTTCCCTTCGTTCTGCATGGATTTTCCTTCCTTAAGTTCTCACTTTAGTTTCCCTTTGCCGTTTCTATAGGTTTTTAAAGAATGCTTTTTTTGTGGCGGTTTTCCCGCTTGCTTCACTCCAAAGATGAAGGTAATTCAAAAGCAGAATCACTCCCTTGGAGTCTTCCGTCTGCCCTTTTCACAGTTCTATGAGGCTACCCTTTCACCTCCTGCATTATGTGGTGTGGTTGGTCTCAGCACTGGCAGGTGGAAATTCACAAAGCTCCTTGCTGGCTGGTGCTTGAAACAGGAAGTTTTCTCTCTTTGACCCTGCCTTTTGTTTCATTTTTCTTCAGATGGAGCCCAAGGAAGAAGGAGATGCAATGACTGAGCAAGGACAGGAAAACAAGTACCACAAAGGGAAACAAAAAACGCAACCTGAAAAACAGGCGAGAACCAAAATGGTTCGGGATGAAAACAATGATAAAAATAGAAACATTTTATTGGAGCTCATATATTTAAAGCCATTTCAAATATATGTTGGCAGAGATGAAATAGCTGGGTGAGTACACCAGTATTACCAAGTTGTTAGGATCAGTGCCGAATGTGTGTTGATCTAACAGATCTTCATCAGAGGTAAATAGACAGATGCACACACATAAATATATATTTTTGTACAGTATTACAGGAGGGTGATAAAACCTGTAGGTACAAAAATAATGTAAGATTAGTGCTGCCATTTTCCATATTGAATTGTAAAAAAAAATTGTTATTATTAACTAGGTAATTTGCTTACTTATTTGACCAGGTATAGAAGAAGAAGAAGAAGAAGAAGAAGAAGAAGAAGAAGAAGAAGAAGAAGAAGAGGAGGAGGAGGAGGAGGAGGGGGAGGAGGAGGAAGGAAGACGGGGCTAGAGGAAGAAGAAGACTTGGTTCTTATATGCTGCTTTTCTCTACCCAAAGGAGTCTCAAAGCCACTTACATTCGCCTTCCCTTTCCTCTCCCCACAACAGACACCCTGTGAGGGAGGTGAGGCTGAGAGAGCCCTGATATTACTGCTCAGAACAGCTTTATCAGTGCTGTGGTGAGCCCCAGATCACCAAGCTGGTTGCATGTGGGGGAGCACAGAATCAAACCTGGCTTGTCAGATTGGAAGTCCACACTCCTAACCACTACACCAATCTGGCTCTAGCTAGTTCTGGTCCTGCAAGATATTGTTATTTAACAAAATCCTCAGGCAGCTTATATCTTAAACCTAATGGATAATTTAGAATTAATATGGATTGATATATTTAAGCTATATAGCACAGATTTCATATTTAACCCTTTACCAACCTCCCCTAGATATTCAAGAGTCCTACTGCATGCCGATCTGATGAAAGGTCCAAAGTGAGAGGTAATAGTAACTTATAAAAGGTGATTAAAAGACAGGAAGAACCAGGAAGGAGAAAGACTGAGAGCTTGTGGACCAGCAACATATTGAAAAAAAAGTTCTACCTATCTAGAACAGATGTTTACTGATTGGTAGGTAGTTAGGTAGGTATAGAAAAATATATCTACTAGGGGGAAAGCCCATTTTATTTAACAATAAAATAAGTACTAGCCCCCCCCTCCCCAGCGAAGGCTTTGCAGGGTGAAGGCTTTCCGGGGTCTGGCATTCCCACAGCCGGCCGTTGTGCGTTCCTCGCCTCCCCCCCCCCCCCGCTGTGCTACCTTGCATCCCTGGGCTCGTATCCCTGGCATCCCTGAGCATGGTCCGCGGCTCAGAGTTGGGAAAGGAGCAGAGCCGCCACGTCTTTCACGCGGCGGCCCTGCTCCTTTCCCCGCAGCGAACCCAGTAGGGCCGGGTGACTCACCATGTGCGAAGGTTCTTTCCTTGCCTCAGCAATTGCCCGGCCAGGCAATCCAAGGACGGGCCAAGTAGCCAATGGGGAGCCGCACTGCGCACGTTGCCTACTTGGCCCTGGAGTGACACTTGGAGGGGCCAATCAGGAGCCACGAAGCAGCTCTTGATTGGCCCCTCCAAGTTTTTATCACGGACTCGGCCACTTTCTCCTCCCCTTTACCTCTTAGTCTTTTATTTATACCGACGACGATCTGCAGCAGTGGTTAAAGTTATGACATCTCTCCAGGAATCTACAAGATATAAAAGTATAAACTATACATTCCATAGTCTTAAAATATAGTTCCTGTTTCTATCGCTCGTGTCAGGGCCAGTTTACATAACCACATGGATTACTTTTCTGCTCTAAACCATGCTTGAACATACAAACTGCTTCTTTGATGAAGTACTGCACTCCAGAAGATGTGAAAATACCCATTGATGGGACAATTTCACAGGCAGATCTCCATGCTTGTTGTGCAGAGATCACATGCTGCATGTGTGAACCTTAGGTGAGATATTCCAAAAAGCTCCAGGTAGGGGGTTTCCTCATTTGACTAGCTCAAACTTTATGGTTCTATTGTTACCATAAAAATTCTGTTTTCCTTTGTCAAATTAGGGAGGAGGCATTGACCAGTGGTAGAATATCTGCTTGACATGCAGAAGGTCCCAGGTTCAGTCCCTGACATCTCCAGTTGAAAGGACTGGCCAAGATGAGATGTGAAAGACCTCTGCCTGATGTTCTGGTTGAGGCAGGTAGCTGGGGCAAGAGGAAAGAGACAACGTCTCCAAAAAATTCAGAGTGAAAATACAGCTATTCAAAACTTCAAGCATCACATCAGAAGGTTCAATTCAAAGAGCTCAAGCCAAATCTCAGTCCAGAAGGTCAAAGCACAAAGACACCTGGCACACAAGGATTGTGGGAAAGCTGTTTCCATCCTGGCATTTCCTTTTCTGGCTGCTTTTATCAGGAGTCATTGAAGGACAGGTGAACTCTTCAACCTTCTGAGTCATCCAGGAACAGCTGCAAGTTGTACATGGCAAGTCATCCTACGGAGCTGTCAGCCCTAATCCTGCAGTGACTCCAACTCATAGGCATAAGTTGCCTGGTGCTGGGCTGCATGGTTCTGATCCTTCACCTTCTCCAGCATTCCAAGGACTCTGGTAGACCTCTGATTTGTCTTCTGACTAAGGCTATGGCACTCTGACTGCAAATTGAGACTTCCCATCTACACCTAATGGAATCTCCACCTTGTCTGGATGGTCTTCCTTCAGCATCTGAGGGCTGAGGCCAGCTTCTTTCATCTCTTCCTCAACCAAAACGGTGTTTGCTGGCAGACTCACAACACCTGACACCTTTTTTATTTTTTATTTATATTATGGATAGCCACTTCCAGTTTGAGTAGACAATATTGAGCTTGATGGATCAAGGGTCTCATTCAATATTGGGCAGCTTCATGTGTTCATATTCTGGTGGGTTCTACTGAGATTGGGTGACAATAGGAATTAAAGCATCCCACAAGTTGTTGTGGAGAAGGAAGCAGTTCTGCAGTCATTTTACATCACCATTTAACAACATCTGCAGCAGTAAATATGATGGGTCCAGTACTCTGAGATCAAACAGTTTGAGAAACTCTAGACCAGGGGTGGCCTAACTGTGGTGCTCCAGGCGTCCATGTGCTGGCAGGGGCTCATGGGAAATGTAGTTCATGGACATCTGGTGAGCCACAGTTTGGCCTGCTCTAGACCATGTCTCCCCAATCAGAATTTCATCTGCAAAAGTACTGCCCTTCAGGTTTCACATCAGAGAAGGAAGGGCTTTTCTGAAAGAAAGAAAGAAAGAAAGAAAGAAAGAAAGAAAGAAAGAAAGAAAGAAAGAAAGAAAGAAAGAAAGAAAGAAAGAAAGAAAGAAAGAAAGAAAGAAAGAAAGAAAGAAAGAAATCCTCTTCCACCTTTCCAACACAAATGGATAGGACTGCAGGTCACGTCATTGACGAGTGTTCTTGTTTGGATCAAACCGTAGGAAGTCCATTTTAAAATTGCCACGTCATCTTTCATTCTCGGTATCAAAATGGAATTGCTCGGGAGAGACGAAGTACAACCGGAGCGGGTCCTACCTCTGCAGGTACCATTTTTCACGCCGGCTTTCATCCGTTCGACCAGAACTGCTTCCTGATAGTCTTTGGAGAATTGAAGACGAATGCCCGTCTTTGAGACAATCTACAGAATCATCAGTTTCTAAAGCAGGAGAATCCACGGTGACAGCCCGAGCCCCTTCCATGTAAGCCAGACAAAAAACAGACTTCTGATACCGCAACACAATATCGAGTGGCAAAAAGCAAACAAACAACTGCCCACGTAACACATGACTTGGCACTTCATTGGACAGTTTTCATTAAGTGGGAGGGGGGCTGTTATTTCCCCTGTGCTGTGTCCATCGGACTTTGCAGAGAAAGATGTATGACAAAAACCAGTCCCTGCTCGGAGAAAATGACAAGCTATATTTTGACATGGGACAGATGACAAAGGAGAGGGTTGGAATGACGGAAGAGAATTAGAAGTGAGTGTTTCAAGAAGTCCAAGCCCTGTTATAGTGCTATGGCTCATGATTTAACATCCGCTCACTGCATACCAATGCATATTTTCTAACCCATAAAAGTGGCCGGATTTTAATGCGCACTTAAAAGGTTATAGCACAATAGATAGGATGAAATACATTCCATCATGCTGCATTCTCAGAAGGAAAGTGAAGGGAGAAAGTGGTAGGAAAAAGGGTGCCTGGAAGTACTTCTCAAGGGATCCTAGCCCCCAAGTGCTGGTGCACTGCCAACATGGCATAGCTAGTCAACATCCTCTCCTCTCTCAGCCAATGAAAGAGCCAGTGTAATACAGTGCTTAGAGCCTCAGAGGAAGATCAAGGGGAGACCCAGGTTCACACCCCAACACAGGGTGACCTTGGATGAGGCACACAGTCTTTCTCTAACCTACCTCACAGGTCGGATTGTGAGCTCCAGGGTAGGAAACCCCTGGAGATATTGGGGGTGGGGGAAGCCTGAGGAGAGTGGGATTTGGGGAGGGGAGGGGCTTCAGTAGGGTACACAAGGTATAGAGGGAACATGATGTTTGGAGCAGTATTCTGTATTCTTGTGCATGTGGGCAACAGTGGAAGAGCTTCTGAAGTTCTGGCTCTGCTGGTGGATCTCCTGTTTGCCCCCAGGTTTTGGACACTGTATGACACTGTGTTGAACTGGATGAGCCACTGGCCTGACCCAATATTGCTTCTCTTATGTCTGGGGCAGTGATGCTCTGTATTCTTTGTGCTTGGCAGTGGGAGGTTTTCTGAAGTTCTGATCCTTCTGCTGGACTTCCTGATGGCCCCTGGGTTTTGGCCACTGTTACCTTTTCTGCACTGGCAGCACCATACCAGGCTGCCGCCAGGTGTTTGCAACAGGCTAGTTTGCCCCACCACTTTCTGTGTCCCCACAGGGGTCCATTTTCAGCAGCACACCCTATCAGCCTCAGATTTCTGCTTTCACATGAGGCTCCACTGCATGGGAGTGAGGGTTGTGGGGGCCTCTTTTTTCTGTTTTAGGAATACACTGCACAACAGATCCACCTAGGGTATTTTGTGTCCCTTCTGGGACAACGTAGTCAGCCCAGGATGGGTCCATGTTAACACCAGCTGGTTGCAACAAGCAAAACAAATGCAATTTATAGGTCATCTATATACATCATGCATACCATTTGCCTATACATCACTGATGCACAAATATCATTAGGAAATGCATGCATTCTTTACTTGGAACTGATTGGTGGTATACCTTGTTTCGAGGCAACAAGATATCACAAACTGACCCTGCGGCAACCTTAATTACAGTATATATTAACGTGCTCCTGAAAGTACTTCCACTAGTATGATTCTCTTAAATCCACTTCTCACTTCCCTTGAATACCCAAAGGCTCCCCGAGTCACCCTGAAAAAACTGTGAAAAGGCCTTTCTCTGTGAAGTAATCCATTCCATTTTTACAAATCTGCTTGGTCTCGCTATTTTCCTTTACAAGTTATCGTCTGGAAAAGTGTGACACTGGACAACTCTGTAATGATGTAGGCCTTGTTGACAAATAGTTATAGCCAAGAGGAACCTGAAGAAAAAAAGGGGGATACAAAAACCAGGAGGGGTGGGGAGGAGGAGGAAAATAAAAAGCATTCCATTTCCCGAGTGTTGTATCATTCTGATGACATCTCTGGAGACGGAGAAATGATCCATTGTCCCCTAGGGGTCCATGTAATATTCTATTTTGGTCAAAACGATCTTTTAAAACAGAGCTAAGTGAGTGAGCGTTGAGACCACAAGCAGAAACTGGTTCCTTCTGTGTTCCTTTTTTTAAGTACCTGCCAGCCACTGAAAGATGGAGCACGGGAGGCCGTTTGTGCCAGCTAGCAGAATGCAGCAACTTCCTGGGATAAATTCTATCGGCTGCGAATGGTTTTGTCTAGGAAGAAGCCATGAATCTGGTAATCTTTTCTCCGAGACAATGGATTGTGACAACCCATCAGCTCAATGGGACCACGGGGCTTTTGCTTACTGGAGGGAGCCCCCAAGGGTCCTCTGCTGCAACACTATTAACCCTGTCCCTGCTGCTGCCTACACAAGCAGATGTCACTGGTTTTTATGAGCCACCACTTTGCTCGTTTTGGGAATATTGCTTCCGATCCCTTAATACTTCATTACTCATTCTGTCTCTGATTTGGATGCTTTGGGTTACATTTACATTTCATTAGTTGTTTTTTTTTAAAACCTGATTTGTTACATGCTTGCAAACTGCCTGGTGGTTCACAATCTGGGTTTCATAGACGGCCCCGTAGGAAACGATCCTGTAAATGACCCATTATGCACGGGGGGGAATAACGCACATTCGGGGTGGAATGGCGGCGACTAAAATCACAGATAACGCACGGTGCCGGCTGCAACCGGCCGCAGCTTCGGTGCATGCCGCCCAAAAAGCCGCGTTAGCGAAATGCGGAAGAAAGTGCAGCTTCCGGGTGAGCGGGGCGCAACCAGAAACGGCGCCGGAGTCGCCGCGTGCATAATTGGTTACTCTGGGTTTTGTCGCCGTTGCGCCCCGTCCTGTGCATAACCGGTGTGCTTCGCGTCTTCCCCCTCCACGTTTTCCATGTGACCCGAAATCGCCGTTTCGGCAGCCAATCAGATGCCAGACTTCAGGTGAGTGGAAATGAAGCTGCTATCAAATTTTGCTGAGCTGGAACATGAGCATCCCCCCCCCAAATCCTCAGAATATTTGCTGAACAGCCACTTAATATTTAATCACCACACTTAGTCCTCCGTTCCGACAGATCTCAATATTTGAGCCAGCAGCCGATCATAATTAAGCCCAATTTCAAACAAATGAAACTTAGTGAGCTTAAGAGGCTGGACTAGGTCTTGTCTCAATATTAAATAGTTTTACAGCATTTGATACTTGATGTGAAATGATTTTTAATATGTTGACATTTGATGCCATGTGCCGAGGATCTAGGAGACTCTGGTGAAGATTCCAGCTCTGCTATGAACGCTCCCAGGGTAACCTTGATCTGGTCACACTCTCTCAGCCTGACTTACCCTATAAGGTTGTTGTGATGATTCAAGCAGAGAAGAGCAGAACAATGTAAGCCACTTGGGGGTTGCATGAGGAGGACAGAAAGCCAGGATGTTAGTGAAGTCAACAAAGACACCATAAATATGGTATTTAATATTTGGGAACATCTGACAATTGTCATCTCTCACAATTTCATATTTAATGTATCCCCTGATCAAAATGATCCATCACTATCTAAAGCATTGGGATGTGCTTCTAGCATTCATAAAGAGGATGCTTTCTCATAGTTTACATCTGAGGGGTGGGGAAGTGAAGTATAGCAGAAGATGGGACGGTCGATTCTGCATCTCAAAAATGAGCACAAATGAGATGGGAAGGAATGAGTAATATGATTTGCTGGTGGTTGAACAAGCTCTAATAGAGCAGCAGGGAGGATAGACTATATAGGATTATATCACGCAAAGAGAAATTATTACTAGGGCCCCATGAAAGTTAGGGAAAGAAAGTTTCAGAACAAGCTTAATCTACCCCACTTGTAACCTATGTTCATGTCCCCAGTTCCAATCCAGAATTGGCCAAGATGGCACTGGAACAGCAGTTGGTCAAAAACCTCAAAACTCAAAATACCTATAATGGCATCATAAAAACAAAATGAAGAAAGATGGGTTGAGTTTTTTTGACAGCAGCTGGTCACAGACAGGCTGACTCTGCAGACTGGCTTGTTAAATCCATCCTGATCTTCACAGTTCTATCTTATGTCACTTGGTAGCAATCCATTACTTGGTTAATTTCCAAATAGTATGCCTCTGTGCTAGGGTTGCCCATGCCAGGTTAGGAACTGTCTGGCTATTTGGGGGTTGAGCTTGGGCAGGACAGAGTTTTGGAGGGAGCTCAGCAGGGAAGGGACATCATGAAGATCAGATCTCATTCTAGAAGGCGTCTTAGCCCCACCTGGAGGCTGGGAACCCTCCCACGTCCCTTCCGATCAAGCATTTTACAAGACAAACGGTTTCAGCCATTTCTTCTTTCTTGTGTGGATTGGTCCAAAGGAGCTGCAACAAATGTATTCATTTCCTCAGTGAATTTTGGTGACAGCTTCCCAGGTAAAACCAGCTTTCAGGAAGGCAATCTTCAGCAATAAAATACAGAGGGTCTTAAAATTTCTCTCCTTTCCCCCTTCCCTTGCTGGTCTCCTCCAGAGGCCCGGAAGATGGCACAGTTGGCCTGGATTGCATGTTTGCACTAGTGAACAAAGGAAATCTATTGCAAATCTATAGCCTTCAAGTAGAAATGTTTCAAGTTATGAATGTGCACATGTATGGAGGAGTGCTCTGAGGAGAGGCTGTTCTCAGGAGACTGCTCACACAGCAAACTTAACAACAATACTGTTATGCATGTGAACTCCATAGTGCTAATACCAACCAGTATGCTAATGAAGGATCATAATTCAGCCAATCTGAGACCATTTTTACATGAACGTATGGACCAGTGAACTGCTCCTGTTATCGACCAGTCAGATTCTTTGGTGGGCTTGTACAAGTGTATAGAGATCACTGTGTTCTGTTGATGAGTGTCAGGTGTTTCTAACTAGAGTTTGGAGTTAATAAAAGAGCTGTTGTTTGTTTGTGTCGATTGAACCCACAGACTTATTAAATGCCATCTTGTGAGAAAAGTACTTCTACCTAGTAGGCTAAGTCAAGACAATTGCCTGGAGAACTTAGCCAATCAAGTGGTGGTAAAGTTACTTGATGGACCAATGAGAACGTGTACTGTGATATAACAAGAAAAGAATATTACTTAAAGGGTATGTCAACTTTGCTGAAGTTGAAGATCTGTGTATTGGATCTTCCTGTATTTGTAAATATATTTTACTGTTTTCATCGTCTTGTCTGGTTCTTTTGGATTTTTCATTGTAATTGGTTCTGCTGAGTCTTGCACCCAGACCAGGTTTATCAAACATCAGAAGTGTGAAGTTGATGACTTTGTTTCAGCCTCCGTGGTGACCAAACTGAAGTGTAAACTGCACGGAGCTTTTATTCCAACCCCAGGTCGATTGAGTCCCTGCCCTCTACACAGAATGCGATTTCCGTTTGGATTTTGAGCGATTTTAATTTTCCTTCTGCAGCAGGAAGGATTGATTCGGAGTGACCCTACCTTTATTGTGCAATATCTCAGACTGCTTTTAATCCTCAATATCCGGATTGAGAAAGAAAGCTTAATGGTAGAGAACCTCTGATAGGCTACACCTGATCATGTGACACGCTTGCCTTAAAGGAGAAGCCCCTAATTTCTCTCAACTTCTGTAGGTCCTGGATTTTTCTTCCCCCCTCTGCCTTTTTCGATCTTCTCCCCCACCCCCTCCAAGAAAAGAAAGAGGCTCCCTGCCTGGCTCCTCTCCCCCCCTTCAAGAAAACAAAGAAAGAGGCTTGGCTCCCCCCCCCCTTCTGAACTACCCTAACCACGTGCAGAAGACTTTCCTGTTTCAATGGGGAGTGGGGGAAAGGAAGACCCGAGTTCAAAGCGATCTGAATTCAACAGAATTGACAATGGAATAAAGAAAGTGCAGACTCTGCCTGAGTCTCCGTGGAGGCTGATTCACACTGCCTAGTTCCTCATGTGGCAACTGAATTCCAGCCAATAGCCCCTATCTGTGCATGATCTCTGGGGCAGTGCCAGCGCCATTAAAAAGATGCTGCAAACTCAGTATTTCTCAGCGGACTCATTTGCTGGGTTCTGAATCTAGTTCTGAAGGGTTGGTTCATACAGTATGATAGCATTTAATATGGTTAGGATCTGAATTCATGTATAGACTTGATTATCATAAGACAGCCTTTCTCAACTTTTGTTATCATCGAGAACCCCTTGAAACAAACTTCAGGCTTTGCAAAACCCCAGAAGTGGCAAGATCATGCAGAATATGGTTGGGAAGTATAGCTGCAGATGTCCCCTCCCCTCCCCCTGAAGGCCTTGCCATTTTGGGAGGGAGGGCGGGTTAACATGACCATATGTGGTCATATCACCCAACAAATGTTTAAGAAATTTTAAAAATTCATTAACAATTAATTAACTCTCATCCATCTGGGAAACCAATGCCGTCAACCCTGGCTGAGAAAGGCTGGTCTAAGGCCACAAATGGAACTTTCACATGACCACGAACTGGCAGTTCCCACATTCATGAATGTGACTGTCCTTCCATGAAGCTGTAAACTAGGCCCCTGTGTGAACCAGCTCCTCCAAGTCCCCCCTTTCTACTACAGCTATGACATTATGCATTATGCCCCATAGCAACAGGGTTGCCAGCTCTGGGTTGGGAAATCAAAATAATTCTATTTTCCTTTAAACCCACACATTTCTCCCTAATGTAGAAATTCTTTCTGAACTGATAGCTCCGTTCAAACATCATTCAAGAACCCATTATAAAGCCATAGCATTTGTCTTAAACTGGCATTCCTCAGGCAAGAATAATCTGTCTCGATTCAGTTCTGCCATGACTTACAATGTTTCCAAATCATCGTATGTTTGAAAGAGACTTCTAAGTCATGTTAGTCCAAGGGCAGCAGTTACCCTCCTGTCATCCCAACTAGCAATGTGACTATTTCCTTATTTGTTAGCTCTTATTTCCCATTTATTTTAATCTCATTCTCTGGAAGTTTTTTTGTCCAAGACACATTTCTCTTAACATCTATACCTTGAAAGGATTGCATCAGAGCCTTGCTTGAGCAAATATTCTAAATCATTCCGCCCCCTCTCAAATTTATCTTTGTATTTTCAATCATATTTGATAGTTGTTGCTCTATTTTTCAATGGCCAGTCCAAGCCCAAACTGGTTAGAATCTGAAGCAGACACAACAGTACTCATGAATCTGATAAACGAGGTCTTGCATGATCTGGTGTACAACAGGGTTCTGGTTTATTTTGACGATATCCTGATTTATTAAAGAACGATGGATGAACATGTGTGCCTGGTATGGCAGGTGCTGAAAAGTCTTCGAGCCAACCATTTCTATGCAAAGATTTCCCAATAGGAAATCCATAAAGAAAGCTTGGATTTTCCTGACAGGTGTCCCCAAAAGGGTTAAATATAGATCCGGACAAAGTTGGGCTCCACCCTTCACCCAGAGGCAATTGAAACGTTTCTTAGGTTTCACTAATTTATATTGTTATTTCATCCCGCATTTTGCACAGGTTGCCCTCCCCCTCACAGGCCTGCTAAAAAATTAGCATGAGGAGTGGGGGTGAAGCAGCCTGGGGCATGGCTCCAATGGACTGCTGAATGTCACTGGGCTTTTGAGGATCTCAAAGGGCTTTTTACCACTGAACCTATCCTCTGCCATGCTGACCCTGCCCAACCCTTTGGGGTGCCAGTTGAGTCAAGAAGGTGGCATGGTGTAGCCTGATCTTGTCATATTTCAGAAGCAAAGCAAGGTCAGTACTTGAAAAGGAGGCCACCAAGGAACACACTATAGAAAAAAGACAAAGGTAAGTCCCCCCCTGCTTCTCACTTGTCTTCCCTTCTGGGGTCACCATAAGTTGTCTTTGATGTGATGGCACTTCACAAACACACACACACACACACACACACACACACATACAGACAGTGGCTTTTTGAAACATCTTATGAATTCCTCTCCCCCCACACCCCAAAGGAACTTTTGCCACCCCCACCCATAAGGAAATCTTAAATGGTACCCCCCTGCATATTACACCCATCATACAATTAAAGTAATGTTAGACTTTTCAAAAATGTAATACCTGCTGCCTGCAAGTAGACAAATGTATGCTACCTAACAACCTTTAAAACAATAAACCATAAACCTAAATTATTGTAGAAGTCAATTAGTATGCCAATTAGTCTATATTGCAAGCAATTCAACATTGAAAGAAGGGGGGGAAACATATTGTTTCCAGTCATACAAGGTGACAAGAAATTAACTCTTGTCATTTAGGATTCGCTAATAATTATAAGGGGGAATTTGACAGAGTATGATTCCATAAAGTAGGACCATAAATAGCTAAATTCCACAATGGCAAAATGAAGAAGCGGCTTTTATATTTTAGAAGCTTTTAAAAAACGGTACACATGGCGGTAGAGGTGCACTGCAATAAGACAAATAAATCTAGAACTGCATATGTTAGATGGCAGTTTCATGTGGATTCCTAAACAGAATTTGTACTGGAAATAATAATGTAATGGGCTAAAAAAAAATGCCATCCATCAAGGACAATTCGCAAGAGCAAAAGTTTCACATTATTCTCGGGAAGATAAACAAAGACATGCAACAACAGCCCATTCCAAGCTATAGCTCACCATGGAAGAATGAGATTTACAGCAAAGAGAGTGCAAATACTTTCAAATCCAGTTATGCAGATAGCACAAGAACTTTCAGAACCAGTCTAAGAAGTATACGACAGTGTGTGTGTGGGGGGGGGGGGGATGGAGGGTCTGCAGAGCCTGCAAAAGGGAGCTCCTCCACCAGGCATGTGGTTGAGGTTGACCAGTACCACTGCTTCCAATTGGCCCCCCTCAGCCTCCCTCCTACAACCATCACTGCAGCCTCACCCACCCACTGGGCCATCAGTAAGCACTGATTTATTGTTCTCCCCAATGTTCTATTGTTCATAATGTTATAGTGATTATTGTATTATTATATACTGAGTTATTTGCATTGTTCCTGTTTGATGTAAACCACCCTGAGCCTTTGGGGAGGGCGGTATATAAATATAGTAAAATGAATAAATAAATAATTCCATTTATCCCCAAATAAACCCTGAAGAAAAGGGTTGCTTTAGATTCACGCCACCTCTGAAAGCCCCTTTTAATCCTGACCTCCCCAGGTCCCAATCTTCTGGAGTTTCCAAGCCCTGAATTGCTAAGCCTAGCATCTAGTGGAGAGTTTGCTTAAAGGTAATCTCTAGTTTTGTCGGCATAAAGTTATGTCACATTTTTACTTTCCCATACAAAGGACATAGGACTTTCAATCGTTACAGGTTTATAAAATTCTTGGGTTTTGTCCCCAGCCCTTTTGAGCCTGTAGGCACTTTTGGAATTCTCACACCCTTTGTGGGTGTGACCACAAAATGGCAGCCACAAAAGGGGTGCCACAGCAAGTGGAGCCAGCCACAAAATGGCTGCTGCAGCTTACCTTCAGTCACACAGTGGTGTGGTGGCAGGTGCTACCAAAAACACCAATCAAATCAGGGCTCTGTCAGAAGCCTTGCTGGGCATAAGTCCCATCTGGCCCCACCCACTTTCTAAAAACACCTGGCGGGCACCAGAAAAGCTGTCAGTAGGTGCCATGGGCATCCCTGTCCTATCACTGCACTGTTCCTAAAACTGAGACTTTTTACATGGGTAAAGCCTAATTATATTGCAAGGCCTTCTTCTACCACAGTGGTTCTCAACTGGGGGGGGGGGGCGGTGTCAAATGACCCTTTCACAGGGGTCACAGCAGGGCAAGCAGCTTGGCTGGGGGGAAGCACCATCTACACAACAGCCTTGCGAGGTTGATCAAGATAGAGCATTTGTCTGTTTGGAGCAGCGGAAAAGAGCGAGATCGGCATGGTGGGACAAGAGGCAGAACTGAAAGGAGAAATCCTAGAAAAGAACCAATTTATATACAATCCTGAACAATGGATCTTCACATCATTGGTCAGTATCAGTTTAATTTCTGAGAAAGAACACCTGCATAATTTCATGGTTGGGGGTCACCACAACATGAGGAACTGTATTAAAGGGTCACGGCATTAGGAAGGTTGAGAACCTCTGTTCTATCACTTTAAGTCTGAAAAACATGGCTCAGTAATATATCTTTCCCAGGAAAAATCTTCCCATCCCTTGCACTTGAAATTCTTTTTAAATGTACAGCTTTAAAAGGGGTCCTGTGTAACCTGAAAGTCTGTACATTGGTTTGTCCTAATAAAGGGATTATTTCCTTGTCTTTGTCATATTGTCTCTAAATAACTTGCTCCTTGACTTTTTGTCAACATTGGTGAGCTATGACTAAAGAAAATTGGGTATAGATACCTTATTCATAATATAATCATTTTAAATATATAAGAAATAGTATGTTCAAGGGCAAAAGTGTCTGCATTATTTAAAATGTCATTTAATATATGAAGTTCATGTACTTTTTCAGAAAGCTATATATGCTTAAGGGAACAGCACAGAAAATTTATTAAACAGAAAGTTTCTTTCAAAGTTGCTGCATGCCAAAACTCACATTGCAAGCTAGCAGACATTTCAAAAAATAGTTCTATATTACAATGCCCGTGTCCATCTCCTTCTCATGGCAGATACTACAAATGGTGGAACCTATAACAGAGGAAGAGGCTGAAATAGCCTTCCCTGAAATCCCCTCGGGGTATGGGATCATTACAAAGACATTAGCAGTGTAACCCTAAGTGGAATTACACAGTTCTCATGAACTTTGAAGGATATAATTCTGCTTAGAATTGCACTGTAAGTATGTTCCAAGACATGCTTCTGGGACTAAACGTAAATGGTTAATGTTTGGTCTGTGAACCTTGAGTGACCGGGAATTCAAAATGAAATTCTTCAGTTCAGAGTGTCAGAAGTTGAAGGTTGACAGAGGACAGCGAAGCAGACTGTGAAAAGATCAAGAAGGAGCCTGAGTTAGAAAATTGGGGTACATAGCCCATCCCTATCAAGACTGAGGGAAATAGCTCCTAGAAGACAGGATGATCCCTAGCCAATGGAAAAGGGAGGAAACTGAAACTTGTGTAAAAGTTCCTGCCTTCACCAATTTTAGTGTCTAAGTGACCAAAAAGCATAGGCTTGTTTATAAAAGCAGAGACTGCCAAGAAATCTCTCAAGTTTTAAAAACCTGTCTATCAGGAAAAAAATTACTTGTTGGTGAGAAATTATCTGGTGTTTACTTTTATATGTAAAGTTACCTCATTCCTGTTGCCTGTTCACCTCCGACATCCCCAACCTGATTCCTACCTGACCATTTCCTCTCAGTACAAAAGAAGGATTTTAGTCTCTCCCTCAGTTAACTGGGCAGGGTAAGCATTTACCAAAATACATTCAAAGACTGCAAGGGGGGGCAGTCAGAGAAAAACAAAGGAGAAAGAAAAAGGAGCTACTCATCAAGGACAAAATTTCCATAGCTTCATAGTCAGCACAACATAGACAGCACAACTTGGAGATACCCCAGATTTATAACTCATATTCAGACTACAGAGATCAGGTCCCTATTTTTTAGAATTATTGTCATTATTATTATTATTATTATTATTATTATTATTATTATTATTATTATTATTATATTTTTAGACCGCCCTCCCTTATGGCCCAGGGCAGTTCACAGCATAGATCGGTATATATGTTCCAGGATGAAACAGTGCAACATGTTCAGAGCATCAAACTTAGTAAACTTTATTGATATCTTTAAACATTTAATTAATCAATCTAGAACATGTTCCAGAATCCTCTGCAATGCAAAGTTGCAGAGACAGACAGTATTCCCTCAAGCTGAACATTTCAAAGTTTGAGCATGTGTTTAAGTCTCATCTATTTGCTTCTGACTTACAGCAGTTCTATAAAAGAATGTGCACCTTGCTCAGATCTTACATGTGGAAGGCAATGGTTTCCTTGATGAGTCAACCCATCTCATGTTAGGTCTTCCTGTTTTCTTGCTGCCCATAACCTTTCCTAGCATTATTGTCTTTACCATCCATTCTTGTCTTCTCAAAATGAGGCCAAAGTATGATCGTTTCAGTTTAGTCATTTTAACCCGTAGGGAGAATTCAAGCTTGATTCAATCTGGGGCATATTTATTTGTGCTTTTGGCAGTAGTCCATAAAACTCTCTTCCAACACCACATTTCAAAGAAAGCTTTCTTCCTGGCAGTTTTTATTCATTTTATTTCTTTATTATTGGACTTATTGACCGCTGCTCTCAGGCCAGCCGGCTCACAGCAGTTCACAACAGATAATAAAATCACAATAAAATAGCAAAAATGCTATCAATAAAAAACCTCCCCCCTCCCCCCACACATACCATAAGCCCATTGGGCTCCACCAAATTAACCTGGATGCAGCCTCAAGGTAGGCTTAAGAATTTTTAGATGTTTCAAGACTGAGACATATGGAGGAGGGACCATATAGATCTATCTTGTCCTGGCCTCAAACAAATGCCTGATGAAACAGCACTGAGTTGCAGGCCCTGTGGGTCTGTGGTAGCTCTGGTAGGGTCCTCAGATCTTCTGAGAGCTCATTCCTCCTGGCAGGGTCCAGGAACAAGAAGGCCCTAGCCCTGGTTGATGCCAGGTGTGCCTCACGTCCAATTTCCAGGCTCATACATAATAACAGGGACTACTATGGCATGAACTAACTAGATTTTGGCCACACACCACTCCTGAAAACAGTTCTTGGTTCTGCCAAATACAAATCAATAACAGACCTGTCAACAAGTACCATCAGATATCAAACTCTGAGTTCAGATCTCACTATCAAATCTTCAGGGACTCTTCCACTACCCAGGGAATATATGGAAACGTTTTATGCCAATATGTTGTTGTTGTTTTTTTAAGATAATTGAAGTACAATTCTTGGATGCAAATTCCACTGTGCCGGAAAGCAAAATCACTGGTGGGAAATGGAGGATCACACGCCCCCTTTTTCTAAGTGGAGATCCAACCAGGAAGTGAGCACACAACATCATTCATTAAGAACAGGTTCATCGCTTTGCAGGGTGGGGTGTTTTTTTGGTTTTTTTTAAAGACCACTCTATCACAAGGAAATGTACAATAACATGAATAGCAATTTTCTTGAGACGAAGGTGTCTCATTCCGTCCCCTTGAGTCTCAAAGATGTAACTCAAAATAACGTTGTTGTTGTTTTTTTTTAGGTGAGATGAAAGATAAAATTCTGAACAGAAGACTCTTCATAAATTATTCTCCCAGGTTCTTCACTCAGCTGGAGCATGATAGAGAGGCCCCTTTACGGAAAGTCGACCCTTATCAGTTCTAATATTTATAACTGCCTATTGATGACATACACGGTCCCATAACGACGGTGCTAAAATTGGCTTTCACTTTCTTAAGCCATCATTGTATTGAGCCATGTAACCAGAAAATCACAATGCGCCGATCTTTCTCCCCGCTAATCCTCCGACGAGAGCTTAATGACTTGTCTGTTCATCTTGGAGATAATAAACTTCACAATGGAAGCAATAGCTGTCTTGGAGACTTTGCATAAATCATTATTTGCACCCAAAAAACGGGGGGGGGGAGGAGGAGGAGGAGGAGGAGGAAAAGGAAAGAAAGAAAAGAGGCAGTCGGGGAGGGAGAGTGCCTACACATGGAAAACCAAAGCAAAAATAGTTGCTCGTTTTTCAAAAGTTGAAACGTTGTTAAATGGCTTTTAAATGAACCCAACAAATGCAAAAAAACAATATTGCTCCTGAACGGTTTAATGAGTTCGGTCACGATCCTCACAAAGCTAAGCACTTTTAAGTCCCATTGATTTCATCAGGAGAGTTAAATACCTGTTTCAGTCTCCCCCATTTAAATCAATGGGACTTAAAGAGGCTTAATTTAGCTGGATCCCCCTCCCCCATTAACATGGGAAGTAAAAAATATCAAATCTTTTATTTACTGCATGTTTATCCCGCCCTTCCCCCAAAGAATTCGGGACCGGGTACAATTATTCTGTATTTTTGTCTAGTGGGATAGGGTCCGGGGGGGGGGCAGGAATTTCCAAACAAGGATGCCAGCCTCCAGGGAGGAACTGGGGATTCCCCAGAATTACAACTTCAGAGCATGTAGAACTGTTCTCCTTGGAGAAAATAGATGCTTTGGAGACTCCATCCCAAAATCTCTAGGAGTTTTCCAACCTGGATTGGTAGAGAGTAGGTAGGTAAGTAGGTAGGTAGATACACACTTGCACACCATTGAGTTCCTTTGAACTTCCCAGTAAATGTTTTTGGGTTTGTGATGGAAGTACCCAAACATATAGAAGCAGACATTCAGCAATCAAACCCAGGGTGCTGTTACTCTTTATTGCTATACCATATTAAACTGGGCCTTTGCAACAGAAATGGATGGAGGGTAGCAGGTTATAAAACTGTGATTCATGGACATTCTGTAGCACTTATACAAAACAAGAGATTAGGAGACTCACTTGATTGCCCCTATTACCACAAATACTCTGGAAATTCATTGGGGGGGGCAAGGGGGTGGAATTTTGCTAAACGTATTGCTGCTGTCCATCAATAAGAATCTGGAACACAAGAAGTTGACTTCTACTGAGTCAATCAAAGTCAATATTGACTGTCCCGATTGACAGCCGGTCTTCAGGGTCTCAGGAAGAGGTCTGTTATATGGCCATCTTTTAACCAAAGATGCTAGAATGAACCAGGGACCTTCTGCATGTAGGGCGGCTAGATCCAGGTTGGGAAATACCCAGAGATCTTGGGGGTGGTGCCTAAGGACAACAGATTTGAGGGAGGAACTTCGATGGGGGCATAATGTCATAGAGTCCGAAGGGGCCACTTTCTCCAGGTGAAATTATCTCTGTCACCTGGAGACCAGTTGCAATCCTAGCCACCACATGTTTGTTGGCAACCCTATCTGCATGCCAAGCAGATGAACTAACACTGAGCATGACCCCTTCCCCAAAGAAAGATGGGCAAGGTACATGTGTTCTTCAGGACTGCAGTTTTCAGATGAGCAATTATACTATAGAGAACCACTTCTCCGGTTTGGTTTTTCTAATGACAAACTTTCTAGGATCCCTTGCGAGCAAGGGGAGATAAATCTGGATGAAAAGACTAAATTCAGATTCACAGGCCAGGCCAATTCCAGGTTGGGAAATTCCTGGAGGTTTGGTGGGTACAACATGGGAAGGGTGGAGGAGGAGAATAGTCATTTTTTATACCCCACTTTTTACTACCCTAAGGGCTGAATCTGCATGGAGCTTTTAGTCCAATCCCAGGTTGATTCAATCCCTGCCATCTTCACTGAGTGCGATTTCCATTTTGATTTTGGGCAATTTAAATTTTCCCTCTGCAACAAGCATGATTGATCCGGAGTGATCCTACCTTTCCCCCACGATATCCTGGAGTGGATATAACCCTCGATATTTATTAAATCGACATAAATAAGTATGCAGCTGTCTGCTTTCCCCGAAATACCTTGCTGCCAAGCCTCCAATGCTGTAGAAAAGCCCTGATTGGACAGGGCTAAAGTTCTTGGTTCCAGGTTTCAAGGCTTCCCTTAAAGGGGAAGCCCTAATTTCTCTCAGCAGAGATATGCCTCTTGGATTTATTCCCCCTCCTCTGCTGTCTCCAATCCTATTCCCCCCTCTTCAAGAAAAGAAAGAGGCTCCTGTTGCGCTTGGCTCCCCCTCCTTCTGAGCTTCCCTAATCACGTGTAGAACTCTTTTCTGTTTCAATGTGGGGGGTAGGAAGACCTGAGTTCAAATTGATCTGAATTCAGCAGGCTCCACATTGGAATAAGTAAGTGCAGAATCAGCCAAGGAGTTTCCTTGAGGAGGGAAGTGACCTCAGCAGGGTTCTAATGCTTCTGAGTCTACTCTCCAAAGCAGCCATTTTCTCCAGGGGAACAGATCTTGCTCATCTGGAGGTCAACTTTTAAAGCAGGAGCTCCCAAACCATCACCTGGAAGTTGTCAACCATAGGCTAGTGTCAGAAACCAGAGGGCCTGGCTAGGCTGGGAAAGCTGAAAAGACACTTCCAAGGGAAAAGAGAAGAACAACATTGGGAATGGCTGACAAAGTCTGTATATTGAATCTTTGTCAATGACTTGTGGTGAAGGTAAAGAGTCCATAGGAAGGGGAAGCAGAGAAGGACAGGAAACTGCTCTGTTTCCATCAAAGTTGAGCCTGATGGATTGGATGAGTGGTCCACCTCGTCCGGCAATGTTTCCACACAGTGGCCTCCCAGTTGCCTTGGAAGATCAATAAACAGGGCTTTGAAGCCAAGGCCTTTCTTCACCTGATGTAACATCCTAGCACTGATATGCAGATATTAGCTACAACAATCCGGCCAGTTCATAGATGAATTGTCCGGTGATGGGCACCATCTCAAAGCTTCCTGACCTCGCTCTTCAATCAATTAAGCCTTCATCAGTTCATGTACAGCCGATGAGGGACCTGTGACCGGCCGACTCTCTATCTCATGAAACGTAGAGCTAACATACGGCACTTCACTGGTTTATGCGGAGCAGGTTTTCACCACAGCTGTTCCCGTATAATCACCAACGGGCATACTTGCCTTAATGAAAAGTGATCAAGTGCCTCCCTGAGGCGGAGGGAATTCAAGAGCGGTTGGGGAGCGTACATCTGTTATGCTGGAGGACTCCTGTGGAGGGCTCGCTGGGCCAGCTGATGTATTGCATCATCAGGTGGAAAGGTACAAAGTGAGCAAGATGGCTGCCCTCCCTGAGAGGAATTCAGTGCTGTTCTTCTCATGCGTTTGAGGCAGCCTGCCCTATTTCCTTTCTGACGCCCCACGAACAGATGCAAAACAAGACGCCACTCGATTATTCTCCGGTATTAATTTGGAATTTACTGTCCCATACTCAGTTGGCAACACAGCATATTAAATATGTCTTTAATTCCCAGAAACAGAAAAGAATACATTACCACCTTGGTAATGTGTATCCTGATAAGAATAATTAAACCACTGTTTTTTGTCATCTACTTATGTGTAGCCGTACAGGTCTAAATGCCAAGAGGAGGGTTTTTTATTATTAAAAAAATGATTCATGCATGTTATTAAAAGAGAGTAGAGCTCATTTATATACCTGTTTTCATTTTTTTCCTCTTTCAACTGAGTCCTGTTGGTGCCATTTAAGCTGACGCAAGTCATACCCCAGACATAGAGACTTTATAATACTGCATGCCCTTGATTGGTTTAGGAGATTCCTGGAGATATAAGGGTGACACTTGAGGAGGGGAGGATTTGGGGCAGGGGAGGCGACACAGTCAGGTTTAACTTCTAAACTCTGACAAGATCAGGCTAGTTTGGCCATTAAGGATTCTACAAAATGGAGCTCATATAAAAACAGCAGATACTCTCTACTGGATTGCATGGTGGGGGGTGGGGGTGTTGTTTACTCTCCTGCCTTAGGACAATAGTGCCAATTCCAGCATGGAAACAGAGCTGCATTTTAGGACAGTTATTTCTGCTGAAGGTCAGATGAGACCTTTAGGCCACCTAGTCCAATGTTGTCCTCAACAGAAGAAATCCAAGCCTCAAGCATTAGCAGCAATTGATGGGTAGCTACTGCTTGAAGACCTCTAGCCCACAAAAGCCCATCGATGGTTCAATTGTTGGACTGCTTTAAACATTGGGCCATTTCTTTTAATTGTCAACTGAAATCTGCTCTAATAGAACTTAAGCCCATTCATCAAGCCTTGTCCTCTGCAGCAGAGGAATAGCCAGCATAGTGTGGTACAGGCCTTCTCAACCAGGGTTCGGCCATGGCCCTGGAAGAGTTTTGCTGATCAGGTGGGAGTGTCACGAACCGTAGGCTGGTCCGGTTGACCAGAAGTGACCCCCTCGTGCAGAACTGCTCCATACACATGCAGTACAAAGAAGTCAGACTTTATTGAAGGATTCCATAAGGCAAAGCAGGACAAAGCATGGCAGGAACAGGAACATTGACAGAGACAAGCACTGATGGCCCCCTTGGTCTATAAAAAGGTGGGGTAGTTTAAGCGGGAGAAATAGTTCCCATAGAGGAGGCTTTTGATCTAAAAGGCACAAATTCAGGAGATGTCCAGTCTGCCCTCTCTGCCATTCCTGGCAGTAAATTTCCAACCCCTACTATGTGAACCAAGGACGAGGAGAGATAAGAGAGAGCTCTTCACATCTCTACAGGTCATAAACTTTGGGATGGAGGAGGGGAGGAAAGGTACAGAAAAATGAAAGGAACGTGGGGGTTAGGGAGGGGTGATGGACCCACAGGCCCGTTGAACCTCGAAGTTAACATTCCCGAGGAGATCAGGAGGGCGATCATGACAGGGAGTTAATTTTAAAATATTTTTAAAAATTTCTCCAGGGCAACTGTAGTCTGGAGATGAGGTGTAATTCTGGGAGCTCCCCAGTTCCTATCTGGAGGCTGACACCCCTAGGTTGCAGGGGAGGGATCTGAATGGTGGATAACATCCCTGTCCTTTACTGATCTGTTGAGCCGCTTCCTCCTTTCCCCTCATCTTCTGAAACGCTAAGCCAGACAAACCGGCTAATGGAATAATAGCCAAGCTGCTTGTTTCTAAATATTACCAACTCTCATTAATTTGTTCAATTTCAGATCTGTTCCAATAATGATATTAAAGAAAGGGATTATTCACTTTGCATTTGGATGAGTTAATGCCTGGATACCTACCTGCAATTATTTCACATTGCAATCAAAGCTAGGGTTGAGTTTCTAGAAAATTTCTCCCAGCCTTCCAAGAATGAAAGCAAGAAACATACATTCGGGGATGCCTAGGAGGGCCTTTAACCATTTGCTTCTTGTAAAAAGTGCAGGGTTTCAGCTCTTCCCTTTCATTCTTCATCTTCCTGTCTCCTGTGTGTGTGTGAAGTGCTGACATGTGGCTTTTGCCCGATGACAACCCTACCAATCAATGTGCTCCAAAATGTCTTTTTGCTGACAGCCCTGCTGAGGTCTTGCAAATGGAGGGCCGTGGCATATTTGATGGAGTCCATCCATCTCGACTTGGGTCTTCCTCTTTTCAGGCTGCCTTCTGCTTCTCCTGGCATTATTTCCTTTCCCATTGACTCTTGTCTTCTCACCATGTGACCAAAGTACGATAGCCTCTGTTGAATCATATTTGCTTGTAGGGAGAGTTCAGGCTTGACTTGATCCAGCTTTGACGTTCTACCTTTAAAAACAAATTTAAAAAAACCCTCCCACTTTGCCCTTTCTAGGGCTGCTTGTTTGGCTGGGTTTTCCCTCAATGTTTGGCATCATACCCAGTGCCCATTTTACCCATTAGCCAGCACAGGTTACTAATATGTTGTAGCAGTAAGTTAGGGTTGCCCGCCAGACCCACCACCTCTGTAGGTTCAAAAATGGAAAGGGAGATTGACATCATACAAAAAAAAAACCCCATATTCAGTTGCTGTTATGACCCTTAAGGAATCCCCCAATCTCTATAGAGGGTCTGATATGCTGTCAACTCCAAAATGTCCTATCCTTTGAGGGCTTGCTCATGACTTTCAGGCTTCCTTGACTGGCTCTTTCTCCTTTCCTGCTGCCTTCAACTCATCCTAGCATTTCCTAGCCTCCCCAAAAATAGAGATCTGGGGAACTTCTAGGGTGTTGTGATGTCACTTCTGGGTTCAACTGCAAGTCTTCCCTATGATTAAACCATAGAGTTTTGGGTGGATCCTAGAATATTGCACTGATGCAAGGTGTCACTTCCAGTTCATGCCCAAAATGACATTGCAGCATCAGCATGATTCTGGTCAGAATGATCCTCCTCACCCACCCACCACGGCAGTCTCTGGGTGCCAGTTCTGGGCTTAAAACCCTAACATTTATTGAACAGATGCAGAGCCACGTAATGTAGCAACAAAACCAGAGTCCAGAGGGTCCAGGGCCTTGCTCCATCTCTCTCTCTCTCTCTCTCTCTTTCTCTCTTTTAGGCAAGTTCTGCTCTTGTCAGAAGAGATCTAGCCAAATCCTGCCCAGGGCAAAGAGTATGCTAAGCATACCAGAATATACTCTTTGCTCACAAAGCTATTGTGGCAATCAAAGCAACTAGTAGATAATGCCACAATGAATATGCTTGATTTGCATAGTATACAAATTAGGTTCTCCATTAATATGGCAACTCTAGGCCCTCCTTTTGAACAACTAGTATGATAGGCAATTACAAGGACTGTTCCTACATTATGTAGGGCAAACCTAGGTCTGTTTAAAAAGGAAAAGAAATGGACTTAAAAAAAAAAACAACAATCAAGTCTCCGGAGAGGCAACAGGTTTTCACCAAATTTATTTACTAAAGAAACATGCAGTTTGGGACCTTTAAAATGCTAACAACATAGCCTGACTTCAAAAAACGGCTAAACTGAGTGGAGGTTGAAGGGTTAAATAATTTCTTGCTCTCTTCCCTCCACACAACACCAAGGCAAAATATGGCTGCATGAGGCTGCCTTGTGCATTTTGTGAACAGAAGGATCTGATCTGTTTCAGCCCCCCCCCCCCAGCACCCAAGGAGTGCTCCTGTATCCTTTAAGGTAAAGGTATCCCCTGTGCAAGCACCGAGTCATGTCTGTCCCTTGGGGTGACGTCCTCTAGCGTTTTCATGGCAGACTCAATACGGGGTGGTTTGCCAGTGCCTTCCCCGTTTACCCCCCAGCAAGCTGGGTACTTATTTTACCGACCTCGGAAGGATGGAAGGCTGAGTCAACCTTGAGCCGGCTACTGGGATTGAACTCCCAGACTCATGGTCAGAGCTTCAGACAGCATTTCTGCTGCCTTACCACCCTGCACCACAAGAGGCTCTAGCCTGTATCCTTTATCTGGTCTCAAAAATGTACTTGTTATATATTCTAATCTATATTCACCTTTCTACAAGGACACTCAGAGCCTCTTGTGGCGCAGAGTGGTAAGGCAGCCATCTGAAAGCTTTGCCCATAAGGCTGGGAGTTCAATCCCAGCAGCCGGCTCAAGGTTGACTCAGCCTTCCATCCTTCCGAGGTCGGTAAAATGAGTACCCAGCTTGCTGGGGGGTAAACGGTCATGACTGGGGAAGGCACTGGCAAACCACCCTGGATTGAGTCTGCCATGAAAACGCTAGAGGGCGTCACCCCAAGGGTCAGACATGACTCGGTGCTTGCACAGGGGATACCTTTACCTTTACCTTTACAAGGACACTCAGGAGTAGAGCAGGACCCAGGAGGCCCTCTTGGGAAATGATGTGAATTATACTAGTGGCTTTTTTTTTTAGGGGGGGTCCCTGGGGATTACTCCAGGAAAATGACAGCCCCCATAACACCTTTGCGCTAATCAATTAAAATTATTCCAATGACCATATCCCCTGCTTTCCATAGCTCTACACGCTCTACGAAAAATAGCTTTACTATTGCAGTACCTGATATACCTTTGATTGGACTTCTTTCGGACAGCTGCACGAAGAAAATAAACGCCAGATGCTAGAGAAGTCTTTCTTAAAGAAGCATCTTGCCCTTTCCCAAAGCGTGCCAGTTCTCTTTCAGGAATATTCACTTTCAACTTCATTTTACAAGGTGTCCGCTGGGAGCTGTTTCACACTGTCGAGCGACTGTTTACAAGGGAGCCTGAGCTAAAATGGGCTGCTCCTTACTGGTGCTCCCCTGAAGAAGGCGTCTAAGCCTCAGGTCCGCTGGCACACAAGGCACAGTTGGCAGGTTTTAGCACAGTCAACACCGCTCTCCTTCCAGGCGGCATCTTTTGCTATCAGGAAATCAAATGACATAATGGAATCATACAACTGTAAAGCTAGAACCAGACTGCACTAAAGAAGGGTTTTATTACTCAAGCGTCCCTAAGAGATTAGGAAGCACAAGAGAAGAAAATCGTCTGAGGTCATTATCAGGATTTTATCGGCTACAGCAGAACTGGGATGTGGAGGGAACAAAACCAGTGACCGGAATATAGAAGCGGACGCACCATTAAGACAATTGAATATGTGCTGTGCTAGCTTGTTCAAATAGTGTCTTCTCCCATTAGTTAAGATCTGCCCCATAAGCCCTACCATGAGGGCCCTCGTCTTTAGAGGTGGAGCAGGTGAGAACTTAAGCACCCTGCCTTTGGAACACCCTCTCCCCCCGTAGCCCCCACCCCAGCTTCCTCCACATGCTCATGCTCATCACTTTTGTGTCCCTACTGCATTTTTTCCTCTCTTTTTTTTGCATTTGTTTTGCTCCCTCTAGTGGTGGATTTAATATTACATCACTGTCCAACATATCCCTCTGCAGAGTTCGAGCGCAGGGAGATATGCTGGATGTCCAGCAATTTAATATTGAATCAGCCCCTAGAAGGAGTAAAATAAATGCAGAAAAGAAAAAACAAACAAACAAACACTGAAAATGAAAATGCAGAAGAAACTTTCAAGTCTCACCTGGTGCTCACTTTACTTTCTTTTAGGTTCCAGTACAAAATACACCACCACCAAGCCCCCCCCCCCCCCACGGCTTTTGATCAGAGTGGTTATCAGCTTTTTAATAACCTGCTTCTGTTCTACGGATCATTTTTGCATTGCTTATGAACAATGTCTTGTGTTGTAACATCTTATGTCTTAATATTGTGTTTTTAAAGTATAAGCCACCTTGACTGGGAATCTGAAGAGTCTATATAGAGATATATAAATATATAAATAAATAAAAATTATTCTCTCTAGTAAGTTATCTATGTTTTGTACTGTTATTGGTTTGGGCTTTTTTGAAGAATGGGCAAAGAAGCTTGATATTACAAAAAGCAAAGATAATCTGTATTGACACGGAGAGGTTTAAAATGCTAGTTGATTATCCAAAGTTGCCTACAAGTCTTGAAAACAACCAGATTTCACCATATGGGGCTGTATTCTAAAGAAATCCAAGTGGAACATGAGACAGGATGGGGTTGCCAGAGGCGTGCCAGAGCTATGCCCGGCAAATGGCAGGAGAGTTCTGGGCAGGGATCGGGGGGGGGCACCAATGCTGGGTGCAGCACCCCATTCCCTTTCAGTAACTTGAAGTGACCGCTACAACTTACCAGAAACGCTATGGTGAAAACGATGTCACTTTTGCCAGCTTGCTGTCATGGTTAAGAGCAGTGGCTTCTAATCTGGCAAGCTGGGTTTGATTCCCCGCTTCTCCTCCGCACGCAGCCAGCTGGGTGACCTTGGGCTCTCCACAGCACTAATAAAGCTATTGTGACTGAGCAGGAATATCAGGGCTCTCTCAGATTTACCTGCCTCACAGGGTGTCTGTGGTGGGGAGAAGAAAGGGAAGGCAAATGTAAGCCGCCTTGAGACTCCTTCGGGTAGAGAATAGCGGCATATAAAAACAACTCTTCTTCTTCTTCAGTAATATCCGGTCTCTCTCTGCCTCACCTTCCTCACAGGGTGTCTGTTATAGGGAGAGGAATGGGAAGGCAAATGTAAGCCGTTTTGAGACTCCTTTGGGTAGAGAAAAGTGGCATATAAGAACCAAGTCTTTTTCTTCCTCAGTAATATCAGGGCTCTCTCAGCTTTACCTACATCACAGGGTGTCTGTTGTGGAAAGTGGGAAGGAAGGTGTTTGTAAGCCCCTTTGAGATTTCTTCAGGTAGTGAAAAGCAGAGTATAAAACCCAGCTTGACACCTTGACACAGGAGCCACCCCACAAAGCCGACCATTTGTGCATTCGAAACAGAGGAACAGAGGTATTATTTCACCCGAGAAATAACTTCTGTGCCAAATCCCTGTTCTCACCAAGAAAACAATTGCTAAAGAATATCTATTACATAGCAGCTATGTGGTAGTCAGGGCAGGTTATAGCTGCATCCTAGTAATCGCCATTCCAACCTCCATGACGTGACTGCCAACATGAGAAGCGGATTGTGTCATTTTGGTAGTTCTTTAAGGTAGGTTCACTCCTAGAGTAAAGCTCTCTGTCTCCTGAAATCATGTAAAAACTGTAGAAGCTGTTAACAGATGAGAATCTCTGCAAAACAGCAATGTTTTTGTAGCCTGAAGTTCTGGGATGTGTTGCTAGATAACTGGTGCCAAAGGCGGTGAGGGGGGGAAACGGATGCAGATCCATCCGTGATGTATTTCCCCTATGCTAAGAGAGCTCTCCATTGCATCTACCGGGCAACAGTGAAAATGGGGCTCTCGAAAGAAAACTGTTTTAAGTGGTTTATCCAGCGGCAATTGGCCGGCAGCCATTTGCAGACGAACCGCAATGGAAAGAGGCAAACGCAGCCTGCCCCGGCATCCGAAAATAGTTGCATTAAAGCTTGAACAAAGTAATGCAATTTAAAAGGGAGGCTGCCAGGAAAGTACATTGGAAGAACTTCGTGCTTTCAATAATTGTCAACATCCAGTCTGCACACTGGAGGGGATAAATTTTTTGTTTACATTAAATCAGGACTATATTGTGTGTGGGGGGGGGCATTAAACTCTAATGCAACCATGCTCTGCGGCTCCAATCCCAGGTGCTGCTCAATTTTCCCTGTATTATATTAATCATTTTATTTTATTTATCTCCACCACTCCCATATCATGGCTGTAGTGACAATCTGAAGAAGGAGGAGGGGAGGAGTTGGTTTTTACACCCTGCTTTTTACTATATGAAGGAGTCTCGAAGAAAGTTTTAATCACCTTCCCTTCCTCTCCCCACAACAGATGCCCTGTGAGGGAGGTGAGATTGAGAGAACTCTAAGGGAACTGTGATGGGCCCAAGGTCACCCAGTTGGCTGCATGTTGAGAAGGAGCGAAGAATCAAACCGGGTTCTCCACTCTTAACCACTACACCAAGCAGGAGAAGCAAGTTTAATGGTGCACTGCCATATCATCCTACAGCTGCACAAAAAGGCAGCCTTGTCTAACTATACACATGCGCAGTGATGATTTTTATGTTTCAGTTAAAAAAAACAGCCTCCAGAGCTAGTCGGGAGTAGTCAGAGTTGGCTGGACCAGCTCTTTGTACGCGTGTATCACTCCAACAGAAAGCTTAAATAAAACTTTGTTGGTCTTCAAGGTGCCCCTGGCCTCTACATTTGTTCTGCTGCTTCAGACCAACATGGCTAACCACTTGAATCTTATACCAAAAAATTGATGATAAGATGAGAGAAATGAGGACGCACCCCAACATAACATGGCTTCGCATAACAATATATTGCATTAGATCTAGCCAGCTTTCTCAGTCAGTCATAGTTATTGCCTCTCCTTATTACGGTCTCCATCCGATGTGTTTTTTGTCAGTGCAGCTTCCATGACTCCCAGCAGAGGGCTCTTCTGCATTCTCATTTTCATGGCTTGTGTGTCCTTTTTACTTCTTCCCCCACACCACCGTAAAAAATTTTTTTGCTTCCTCTAGTGCAGTGGTCCCCAACCCCCGGTCCGGGGACCAGTACCGGTCTGTAGATCAGTCAGTACTGGTCCGAGCTCCTCGTCCTCCTCCCTGGCTACTGCCTCGGGAGCTGCCCTGCCACTCTGCCGCCGGCTCACCTTTGGTGCTCTCTGGTGGCCGCCATGGCTGGGGCTCCCCCTCAACATGGCACTGCGCAGCTGCTGCTGGCAGCACCCCCCAGCAGGTGGTGGGAAGTCAGGGGCGCCGGTGGGAAAGCAAGTGGAGCAGGGGTTCGGGCGGTGGTGATGTCCCTTGGCAAAAGACTACCCCCCTGGTAGCATTGACCGGTCCCCGGTGATAAAAAGGTTGGGGACCACTGCTCTAGTGGTTGATTTGATATTACTCCAGTTTCTGTCTGGCATAAAAACCTATCAGGAATATATGCTGGACATATAGTGATGTAATATCAAACTGATCGTTGGAGGGAACAAAGCATGTGCAGAAAAGAAAAAAAACCCTAAGCAACACAAGTTACAAAAATGAGAATACAGAAGAGACCAGAGCATTTTTGGTTGTCACAGAGGAAAAAATAAAAATAAAAATAAAAATAAAAATAAAAATAAAAATAAAAATAAAAATAAAAATAAAAATAAAAATAAAAATAAAAATAAAAATAAAAATAAAAATAAAAATAAAAATAAAAATAAAAATAAAAATAAAAATAAAAATAAAAATAAAAATAAAAATAAAAATAAAAATAAAAATAAAAATAAAAATAAAAATAAAAACAACAACAACAACAACAACAACAACAACAACAACAACAACAACAACACCTTTATTCACATACAAGGATGGACATCCCTTTCCTACCTTTGAGTGGACATCCCTTTCCTACCAGTAAAAGAGCTGGTTATTACTTCCCTGTTGATTTCCTTTCACTTTTTCTTCCCTTGTGATTTGGATTCTTCGCCGTGAATTTAAAGCAAATCTAAGCCTAAAGTTAACTAAAGGTATCTCAGAAAAAAAGGTTTGCTGAAAACATGCCTTTTCTAAAGGTATTTGCATATGTGAATGCCAAATCACTTCTCTCAGTATTTATATGAATATTTGATCACTGCTAATGCAGAAAAGAAAGCAGGGAAAAGTTCTGTAAATTTTACAAATTCCGATTGCAACCTAATTGATGGAAGACTTGCTTTAAGCCTCATTTGAAAACACTCTTAATCTCATTGCATTTATTTCTTTTAAAACATTTCTTACCTGCCTGTCCTTATGAAGCCTAAGGTGACTAACAATCCACTAAATTATATTACTAAAAATATCATATTAAAACAATAAACCAGCAAGATCCCAGACATCAGCTGATCCTTTGAGGGGAGGATTATAATCATACTGAAGTATTTAAATTTTCACAGACTACCAAAAAGTCAGAAATGAGGTCCTCCATTGGACCTCTAATGGGAGTTTGGGACAGCACTGAAGGAGACATGAATTGGAATGTAACTAAGCATACCCATCTAAGGGAGCAACTATGACCTGTAGACCTAGTTGGCAGGTGGAATCAAAAGGGGAGTCATTCAGATGGGCAATTCATAGCAATCTGTATTCAGATAGGACTTTTAGGCATTTCCCGGGGGTCACGGACAAAGGGTAGCAATTGGAGAGAACCAATCACATCACTATCAACTTGCGTGTAGAGTACTACAAGTAGCAGTTCTCTCTCCGAATCAATATCTTCATGCGCCCTCTTAGCCAGCTGGTATGGAAGTTTGGACTGGGATGTCATCAAAAACCCAATGACACTTAGCTTTTCCTCCTGATGGATGGCCACCCTGATTCACCCCCAGACTCATAAGCCAAATGTCTGGAAGCAGTGAAAGACTGGCTCAAGCAGAGCCATCTGAAACTCAGTCCTTCAAAGATGGAGGTCTCGTGGTTACGTAGAACCTGGTAAGGAAGCACGACTGCCCTACCTGGACAGGGTACAACTACTACTGTGTTTTCCTGAAAATAAGACATACCCATAAAATAAGCACACCCAGCACATTTCCACCCCCACCCCGCTTTTCTCCCCCCTCCCTCCGCCATGCACCCACTTCCCTCCCCTGGCCCTGTCAGAGCTCTGTGCCTGCAGGTGGGCACCAACTGGCGCACCGCCAGCATCAGCACTCTGCCCCTCCACGCCATGGTGCTGGCCACCCCAGTCTGTCTCACCCCCCACAAACACCAGTAAAGCTGGTTCTCCCCAGCACTGACCAGCAACAGTCTGTGGGGCTCACTCACCCCACACAAACACCTTTGTTGATCGCATTGACTTTTCTAAATACCAATAAGACACCCCCTGAAAATAAGCCATAATGTGTCTTCTTGAGGAAAAATAACTATAAGACAGTGTCTTATTTTCGGGGAAACACAGTAGTAGCACACTCGGCCAGGAACTTGAGTGTGATCTTCAACACCACAAGAGTAGCACAGCTAGTGTTCTTCTACTTGCACCAAGCTAAGCTACTAGCATCCTACCTGGCCTCAGAACACCTAGCCCGTGATCAGGACAGCAGTCACATCTAGGCTGGATTTCTGTAACTCACTCTATGCAGGCCTACCCTTGTCCCTCACTTAGAAGCTACAACTGGTGCAGAACACAGCAGCTAGGCTTCTCACAGGAACACCTTGGAGGTCTCACATCCAGCCCTTGCTCAAACATCTGCACTGGTTATAAGTTAAATGCTAGATCAGGCTTAAGGTTCTGGTAATCATCTTCAAGGCCATATGCAGTCTGGGCCCTGAGGGACCCTTTCGATGAACACACTTGGCAATAGCAGCAAAAGCAGTTTATTGAGGTAGCTATATGAAGCCCATGATTATTCTTGCTGAAACTGATTTGCTAGGCAATACATTGATCGATATAATGCCAAGAGCCCCATCTCTCAGGCACACGGGAGAATGTCTCAATTAGAAAAAAGTGGGTTTCCCTTGTTGCCAGGTAAAAGTGCACCAAAGAGTCCTGCACTCAGCTGTACTTTACATCAGGGGTAGTCAACCTGTGGTCCTCCAGATGTCCATGGACTACAATTCCCATGAGCCCCTGCCAGCAAACGCTGGCAGGGGCTCATGGGAATTGTGGTCCATGGACATCTGGAGGACCACAGGTTGACTATCCCTGCTTTACCTGACCCTTGCAAGACTGACCCAAGGCCAGCCATACCAATAACACCAAAGCTCTCGCTCTTTCCCATGGTTCCATCTTCCAGAATGTAAATTGGCTACTAGACGACACAAAGAGATACGCAGAAAAAGCAGTCAACAGAAATAGTTATAATTGGGTAAACCGCCCAACCCAATTAACAGACTTCCATCACAGCTGCAAATAACAATACTGGGACAGCTGTGATTAACTGCCCTGGCTCCAGATCGGAAACCAGATGATCGGAGACCAGATCAGGTTCAAAGTTAAAGCTCTAAACGGTGTGGGACTAAGATCCAGTGAACAACAGCTGTTCAGGTTTCCCAGCCTCAAAGAAGTAAAACTAGAGCTGGCCAGAGTCATGGCCTTCTGGTTCCACCCTGGTGGAATGCTTTCCCTGGTGAGATCAGAGCCCTCAAGGTCCTTAAAAATGTCCAGAGGGTATGTTAAGACAGTTGTTCCGCCTGTAAGACAGAGTTGTTCCGCCAGGCCTATGGCTGGGGCCAGGAAATTAATGCCAAGAAAATACGGGCCTCCCCACCCACAAAACAAGAAATAAATCATAAAACACACAAGCGCACACACAAGAAAATTGAGCTCCCTCTATAAGGTTAAGAAGGCGGTTCACAAATATAATACAATATAATATAATGTACCTGTTCAAAAACTATTCTCAGTGTAAAGTTAATTGTATGAATCCTGTTGTTACCTGCCCTGAGCCAACCAGGGCCCATTCCGCACACAATAGATAATGCACTTTCAATGCACTTTAGAGGTAGATTTTGCTGTTCTGTACAGGAAAATCCAGCTGCCAAAGGACATTGAAAGTGCATTATCCTATGTGTGCAGAATGGGCCCAGGAAGGATGGGCTGGAAAAAACAACATTGTTGGTGTTGTTGTCATCATCCGTGGCTTGAGGCTGACAAGCAGGCAGATCTTGATATCCACTGCCACCATCCAAGTTCTTTGTGTGTGTTTAGCATTTTAAAAAAGAGAGAGAAAGAGAGAGGAGGAGGAGGCAGCAGTGAAAAGGGTAAAAATAGGGTTAAAGAAGGACAAAGCAAAGGGAGGGGAAAATGTTTATGTGTGGGAAGCCAGAGAGAGAAGAAGGAGAAAAATAAATATGCAAAGCATCAGATTAGAAGGGTCCACATGTCAGGTTGCTAGGGTAGGGTTGCTAGATCCAGTTTGGGAAACTCCTGGAGATTTGGGGATGGAGCCTGGGGAGGACAGGGACCTCAGTGGGGTCCAATGCCACAGATCCAAAGCATCCATTTTTTTTTCGGGGAAACTGATCTCCGTAGTCTGGAGAAGAATTCTAATTCTGGAGGGAGGGTCCCCAAGTCCCCCCCCCCCTAGTGGTTGGCATCCCTATCCCCATTTCAGGTTGCAATTAAGGCTCGATCGAAGCAGCAGTTGAGGGCTGCTTCGGTCCACACACCTAGGAACTTTTTTTTCAAGCCAGCAAAGGACAGGGACATTTCAGGTAGTGTGCATTTAGTCCTACCCTTGCTAAGATGAGGTTAAAACAGAAGATTAATGCCTGCATACATTTGTTAAATTGGCCTTTTGCATTTCCACGAGGATCCCATTATTTGAAGGGGGGGGGGACAGGACATTTTACTTTTTGTCGCAATTCCGGCAACCTCTCTTATCTCTGAAGCCGAGTTTCCCAGCTGTTGGATTGGAGGAGGTTCTTTTCGCATTACACTCATCTGGCAGTAAATGATAAGAATGACAACGATGCCGTATTTTAAATAGCTGTACCACTGAAAGGCTCCCATTGTTATGCAGGGCACTGCCAGCTGCAAATATTAATCTCGCAGAATCTAATAACTTAATGAAATCATCTTCACCGTGGGCCAGCCGGCATGCCGTGGCTTACAGTGTCTCGCCAGCCAGGCAGAGAAAGAGTTTATTTGTCATGGTTTTCAAATGTCTCCCCACCTGGAAGGACCAGACATGGGCAACAAATGGATTTCGTAAAACTACGCTAAATGCCCCAGTGCTGCCACGAATCTCAGTGGAGGCTAGCAACACAGGGGCAACTGTTGAGTCTGTCGGTTCGGTAAATACAGACGCAGTAGTTCTTTGAAAACAGCTCTCATTATTAGAAGTCACAACCAGTTACAACCTGCAAATATCAGAGAACAAGGGGGAAAAAACTGATATACACCTTAGGTAGCCTGCCAAGAGCCCTGATTGGACCTTAACAAGACCCTTTGATTGGTCTATAAGTTTCAACAATTCTAGTCTGTAATCGGTTAACTTCTCAAGCCTTGATTTGCATATAAATGAAAGGAAGGAAGGAAGGAAGGAAGGAAGGAAGGAAGGAAGGAAGGAAGGAAGGAAGGATGGATAGTGGTTGCATTAGCATTGTTTGGTGTAGAGAGAGCCAGTTTGGTGTAGTGGTTAGGAATGCAGACTTCTAATCTGGCATGCCGGGTTCGATTCTGCGCTCCCCCACATGCAGCCATCTGGGTGACCTTGGGCTTGCCACAGCACTGATAAAACTGTTCTGACCGAGCGGTGATATCAGGGCTCTCTCAGCCTCACCCACCTCACAGGGTGTCTGTTGTGGGGAGAGGAATGGGAAGGCGACTGTAAGCCGCTTTGAGCCTCCTTCGGGTAGGGAAAAGCGGCATATAAGAACCAACTCTTCTTCTTCTTCTTCTAGCATTGTTCTGTCTACAGGCACAACAGCAACTACATCTGTCAACTGTAACTTGAAATCCTCCAGAAGAGATGGAATTACTGGAGTTCCTTGAGGACGGTCATTCATGATGTTGGGCTGCCCTCCTAGTGGCTGGTGAGCTGGATCCACCCCCCTGTTCAGCAAACATATTCCCCTCTTTAGAAGGCCTTCCAGATGTTCTGAAAGTTGCAAATAAAACTCAGCCCGCAGTTTGATTTGTAAGGAGGGTGTGCGTTCCGTTTGCACTCTGCAACATTTACAGGCCACGATGCAAGAGTTACGGACTACACGGTATGCCGAAACACCTTTGTGCCAATTTGGTCTTTGCTCTGGCTCACAAAACAGTTTGAACTGGGTTGCATTACCACTGAACAAATAAAAATCAAATAACGTTATTCTTCTACCCAGCACTTCCTGGATAGTTCAGGGCAGATAGCAATCTGGTTGAAAACATTGACTGGATAATCACCGATTCACATTTAAACTGGGAAATACCTAGAGATTTGGTGGGTGGAGCTTGAGGTCAGTGGGGCTTGGAAAGGGGAGGGAGGGGAGAGGAGGGATTTCAATGGGGTGTAGTTATCGCAGCCAGTTCTGGGTTGGGACATACTTGGAGATTTGTGGGGTGGAGCCTGAGGAAGGCGGGGTAAGTGGGTAGGTGGACATAAGCAACCAGCTGGGTAACATTGGACTAGACACAGTCACGATAGGGCTGTTCTCACAGAGGTGTTCTGTCAGAACTCTCTCAGCCCCACCTACTGCACAGTGTGTTGGTTGTGGGGGGAGAAAGGGAAGCCAATTGTAAGCCACTTTGATACTCCTTCAGGTATAAAAAACTATTCTTTCTTCATTTATACCATGCTAGGGGGGGGCACTTTGGAACTAGGAGGGGGGTCTTCACACCATTTTTTCACATTTGTTAGGTAGAAGAAATGTCATAAACCTGGTGGTCAGGAGGTTCCAACAGCTCCTATGTGGCCCTGTGTGGTGCAGTGGCTAGGACTGGAGAGATCTGAGTTCAAATCTCTGTTTTGCTATGAAACTCGCAGTGTAAGCCTTGGCCAGAAGCACACAGCTATGTTTTTGCTGTGAGGATAAAGTGGAGGCAAAGATTTATCTCTTGTACAGGCAGGATCGAAGCTGTGGCTCCTCATCTTCGTGACCCATGACTGATGCCATGGCAACTTGCTGCCAAGTGTTTGCCATTCAGTGAGGCCCATGACTTAGCATGGCATGGTTGGTAAAACAGGGCAACTTGGATCTAGAAGACCCATGCTCAAATGCATACTGGAGCACAGAAGCCTCTGATCTGCAGAACTGGTTTTGACTCCTCACTCCTCACTCGCAGCTAGCTTAAGGTGAACAGACGTCCCGCCTTTGGTGGGGCAGTCCCGCCTTTGGGGGCATTTTCCCGATGTCCCGTAGTGTTTTCTGGATGTCCCGTGGAGTTCTACATTTTTTTTTTAATAAATTGTTTTTAAAAAATATATATTATTATTTTGCCGCACAGGCAGCTCGGTAGACAGGCAAGGCTCAGAAGGCCCCCACGCAGGTGCCCGGGCTACAGAGTGGGGCTTGCATGGCGCCGTCATTACTGCTGGCTTACGATGTCGGTGGCTGCGCGGCCCTGGAGGGCAGTGCAAGCCCTGCCCCGGAGCCTGGGCACCTGTAGGGGCCTCCTGAGCTCAGCCCGCCTTGCTGCGCAAGCTTCACTGCCACCGTCGCAGGAGGTCTTGTGCCGCCACTGGCCTCCAGGGCCCCGCGGCCACTGCCATCAGCAGCCGGCGAGAATGGCGGCGCCTCGTGGTCTCCTGCGGTGGTTCCTCGTGGTTGCTGCGATTGTGGCGGCTGCAGGGCCCTGGAGGGCAGCGCTGATGGTCGGGCAGGAAGTAGCAGCACTTTGTGGCCTCCCGTGGTGGCGGCAGCGGCGGCTCCTCACGCAGAGGATGCCGCAGATCCGGTATGTGGAGGCGGCAGCGTCGTTGTCTCTGCAATGGGGTGCTGGGGCCCGCCGCTGTAGGTGCTCCGCTTGCAGCCACCCTTTCCCAAGGCCTCCGGAGAGCACATCGTGGTGGTGCCTCATGGCCTTCGGCGCTGGTGGGAGTGGAGAGCCGTGCTCCGAAAAGGTAAGCACCCCCCCCCCTGAGGGAGTACGGGGATCTTGGTGGGTTCAAGGATTTCTGGGCGGAGGGAGTGGGCACAAGGCCCCTCCACATACAAACATCCATCTCCAGGTTGCGGCTGGAGGTTGGCAACTCCTCCAGTCAGTAGTGTTCCTCTGTTGCACTCTTGAAATCTGGTCACCTTAAGCTAGCTGGGTGACCTTTGGCTACTCACAGTTCTCTCAGAGCTATTCTCACAGGGTGTCTGTTGTGGGGAGAGGAAGGGAAGCTCTTTCCTCCTCCTCCCCCCCTCCTCCTCCTCCTGTTCACAGCGTTGTTGTTGGGAGGATAAAATGTCAGAAGCATGAAGCTGTAAAGCCACCTTTGGTCCCCAAATGCAGCTTCCTGTAATTAAAGCACAAGTTACAAAACTTGTAAGGCGGAAAACTGCTGGCCTACGCTATTTAAAACAAAGTGTGGGGGCTGAAGATCTCTTAGAATCACAAATGATCACCAGATGACAATCATCAGTATTGTTGGGACTTTTGGACTTAACTCAGTCCTGGATCCCAGAGTAACAGAGTGTTTGAAAAGTATGTCGTCATTAAGGGCTCCGTAGTTTAGTTAGCTTTGTGAATGAGGCACAGATCCAGACTCATAGTGCTTTGTTATTTAAAAGAGTAATCTTTTCTGAGAAAGATTATTTGCAAACATATATCATATTTATCTGCTTCAGCCTCCTTGCTGAAGCAGAATACAAAAACGTAGAGTTGTTACAAAAGCAGCACATTGTAAGCCTCTCGTGGCTAGGGTGCAGGCAGACTACATGCCACACATCATCAGATGGAGAGCAAAGCCTAATGGCTGCCCGCTTGCTTGAACAAAGGACCCACATGGTGCTTCTCTTCCTGAAGAAAAAGGAAGTGTGCAGAAGCACCCTTATAGTGCTGTTCTCACAGAGCTGTCCTGTCAGAGCTCTCTCAGCCTCACCCACCTTACAGGGTGTCTGTTGTGTGGAGAGGAAGGGAATGCGATTGTAAGCCACTTTGAGACTCCTTCACGCAATGAAAAGTGTTTTATAAAAACCGACTCTTCTTCTTTTTCTGTTTGCAATTTGAACAACTTTCCACAGTGAAAATGGTAGCTTTGGAAGTTTGATTCTATTATACTTCAATAAGATCCCTTCCTTCCCCCAGGTCCTGGCTTCCCAAAGCCCCTCCCCAATTCCGGAGTTGGCAGCTCTAGTATGACGTCTATAACTCCATTTTTAAAATAGTGCACTAGGGGAGACTGTTTGGGACCACAGTGGAATGCCATTTCCGCATGGCTGTGATAACGAAGTGCAATTTCAAAGGCATCTGATTGAGAGAAAAGGCAGGGGTGGCAGTGAGCAGCCCGGAGCCCTTAATGACACAGGACGGACTAACCTTGCCTTTTATTATCTCACCCCTGTTTGCTCACAGCTCGCAAGACCTCTTGGTCCCGTCTGACTTTGAAATATTTCTCCATTGAAAAGCGCCACCGAATCACTCCTTCAGGTTCTCCCTCCCCCCTTCTTTCAGCTGAGACATTGTGCGGAGTGCTGTTTATATAAGGGATCTTATATCACCCTCAAACACAGTTATCACTCAACAACTTCGGCATCAAACACACACACACACACACACATACACACAGAGAAATTTGGAACAGAGTGCCACTCGGATAAAGTTCCTATCTCAGAGATTATGACAAGAGTCGTACAAGCCGCCTGTGACTGATAGGGAAAGATTAAAGAAAACAGCTATCTAATAATTTCAGGAGTATCAGAAATGTAAATACACACCTGACACAACTGTTTCCTTTTAAAAAAATCCTTGCTCATGCCTGCCACGGTGCTCTTTTCTCTGATATTTTTAAGGCACATGCCTTTTTCCTTTCCTTTCCCTTGTCTTGTTTATTAATTAATCCTTACTTTATTTTCAAATCTCTATGCTGCCCTCCCCCGAGGGCTCTGGGCAGCTCATGACATCATGAAATAAAAACCTGGATTAAAACATTTGAAACATTTGAGAACAATCACATCTTCATTAAAACCACTGGGAACTCACTGCCTTCTCTCCAGGAGGAGAGGGAGGTAAAATGCTTTGTTGGTACGTGATGAATGGCTGTACAGATCATAGAATCATAGAATAATAGAGCTGGAAGGGACCTCATGGGTCATCTAGTCCAACCCCCCACACTATGCAGGACACTCACATCCCTATCACTCATCTACTGTAACCTGCTACCCCCTTGAGCCTTCACAGAATCAGCCTCTCTGTCAGATGGCTATCCAGACTCTGTTTAAAAAATTTCCAAAGATGGAGAACCCACCACCTCCCAAGGAAGCCTGTTCCACTAAGAAACCGCCCAGGAACTACTTCCGGATGTTGAGACGGAATTTCTTTTGAATTAATTTCATCCCATTGGTTCTGGTCCGTCCCTCTGGGGCAAGAGAGAACAACTTTGCTCGATCCTCTATATGGCAGCGTTTTAAATACTTGAAGATGGTTTTCAGATCCCCTCTCAGTCGTCTCCTCTCCAGGCTAAACAGACTAAGCTCCCCCAACCTTTCTTTATATGTCTTGGTCTCCAAACCCCTCACCATCTTTGTTGCCCTCCTCTGGACACACTCCAGTTTGTCAACATCCCTCTTCAACTGGGGTGCCCAAAACTGAACATAGTACTCCCAAGTGAGGCCGAACCAGAGCAGAGTTGTTCTTTATGTAGGGAGGCCAGCTTGTTGGTGGTACGTGTAGACTTCAACCACATTTCATATGTCTGCATTTTCATCTTTTTGAAAAATCAAATAGAATGGAGTGGGGAGGTGTCAGATGACAGTCTCATTCTAGGTTCCATGCCAAAGTGTGTTTCAGAAACAATGCCCTTTGAGGAGACAAAAAAAACAAAACATCATTTCAGTCCAGAGGTGGGATTTCAGAGATCATTAGTCCAATCCAAGAAGCCAAGGCTTTCAGAATTCAAGTAAGGTGTCGGCATATAACCTACATTGCAACTTAACTAACGATGTCCCTCAAAAGGCTTTATAGTTAAACTAGGGGCAAAGCCCGTTGTATCCAAGAATACAACGGGCGCTAGAACTTAGCAGTGGGAAGAGGAAGGGCATGGGGTTGAATGTGTGTGTTGTGTGGGAGGTTGTGGTGGTGTGGGGCAAATGAGGGCAAGGGTGTGGAGATATGGGTGTCAATAACCTGTGTCAATAACCTGTGGTTTGTAATGTTCATTGAGTGTGGGAGAGGACTGACTTTTGGGAATTGTGGCATAGTGGTTACAGATGAGCTTTTCAGAGCCATGTCTTCAGATATGTGAAGGGAAAATCAGACTGGAGATTCTTCTTAGGGGAAGATTACATGGCAACCAATTCCCCCCAGTTCTGCGTCATTTCCCTTCTTGTGTGAATTAGGTTTTTTATTTGCCAGGCCAAGGTTGAAAAAAGTTATTGCAGTTCCCATGTGTCTCCAGCCATTTACTTGTTCACTAGTTACAGTTTCAGGCTGTAAATATTTATTTAGATCCTCCTGCACTTTCCAGACTCACAGGACTGATGCTGGTCTGCTGTCTGCACCCCAGTACACAAACAGTTGCTGGTAAGGGCTGGCCATAGCCCAGGAGGGACACACCTGCACCACTCTCTCCCAACTGCAGGCAAAAATGGCTCCTTTGAAGGCTGGACTCTGAGACATTGTACGATTTTGAAGTCCCACCTCCAAACCTCCAGGAATATTTCCAACCCAGGGGTAGCCAACCTCCAGGTGGGGCCTGGAGAGCTCCTGGAATTACAGCTCACCTGCAGAGTATAAAGATCAGCTTCCCAGGCAGAAAGGGCTACTTTGGGCAGGGTTGTGGTAGAGAAAAAACATTTAAGGCCTCCCACACAGGTTGTTGTTGAATTGAAAGACTTGAGGCCTACTGCACAGGGTTGTTGTGCAGATGTCTAGCCATACAGCGAGCACTTCTCCTTTTAGCCTACAACTCTGCTCTTAGCCTGCACATTCACCTCTCTATTTCTGCACATGATCCTGGAGGGCTGGAAGCAGGTAATTGATCTGCTGGCTCAGAGCTGGATGATGGAGGTGACTGTACAAGCTCTCAGCCATAAGTCTTGGCCTGCTTGCACCTCTTCTTATTTGTAGGCTTCTGCTGCCTCTGGACTGGCTATGCTGGCCCTTCTTCTCTGAGTGGTCTTCAACATCACTGAGGCCAGACTAACCCACAACAACCACCTCTGTTGTTCTCATGCCTTGAGATACCCTATGGGGATGCCATAAATTGGTTGCTTCTTGATGGCACTTTCAACCACTGTATGCATCAATTCTTACTCTTCCAAAACAGGATAAGATGCCTATATTTACCATTGGCCAAGGACAACGTATGGCAAAGATGTACTCAGAATTAGTTGTGTTGCGCAGTTATTGACCAAGATTTAGATGGGCAGTGGTTCTGGTCAGAGCAAGCAGAACAAAGTTGCAGTCCAGTGGTAACAAAATTTTATCCCTGCTATAAGTTTTCATGTGCATGCACATGCACACAAGAGCTTATACCAGGGGGGAAAGTTTGTTGGTCTTAAAAGGTTCCACTGGCCTAAAACCTTTGTTCAATTATTAACCTACTATAGGCCAAGCCCATTGCATTCAAGAATACAATGGATGCTGGACTGGGGGTGATGGTGGTGGAAGAACTCTGTGGATGGCCTCCCCCTAGGACCCAGAAAGGCTGCAGACAGCTGGTATGGAATTCACTGGCAGGGGCAGCTCTCACGGAGCAGGGATCTGCAGCCTCTGAGCTTCAGAGGGAAGTGGAAGGAGGAGGCAGTGGTCAGGGGTGTGGGACAGAAAGTGATTGGCTGGCCGCTGGACAGACAGGCAAGCCAGTTGGAGAAAGAGGCACTCAGGGGCGGGACAGCCACCCTGAGTGGGTGTTTAGCGCTGAGTGGCACTTAAGCCATGAGACACACTCCTCCTCCAAGGCCTTAACAGAAATATATTATGTGGAACAGAGAGTTATTTTAACGCGTCCCTCTCTTTATCCTGCAATTGCCTCCCAAACAGCACCAGCAAGGGGCATAAAAAGGGGTAGCCCATTGCAATCTGTTCTCAAGTTCCTCGGAAGGAAGGAAGGGTATCAAACGGGATTAAGACACAGTTAAATATCTTTCGCCAGCTCCACTCGGACGGGCTTCTCTGCATGACTCCCGTTGCTTCAGGATTACTCCTGAGCCCTGCAAGTTAAGGCGCGCACGACTGATCGGGAGGCATTAAACCACCAAAATTAACTTCATTCTTTCGTGCCGCAGATGCCATGAGTTGACAAAACACCCTGACAGTTCATGACTTGTAGAAATCATTACGGTTGTGAGAAGGTGCCCGCTGACAGCAGTGCTAAATGTAACAATAGCGTCTGAAAAATGTGAGCTCTGCGTACTCATACAAAGAGCCAAATATCTGGGAATGTTCAATCTTCTGAAAACAGCGGAGGGCTATTGGGCTTATTTCGTGATAATAAAAGGCTCATAATCTATGAAGGCTGCGGGCCACCGTGATTTATTGGAGTGCTCTCCATTATGGGAGATAAGCCTACAAGTTGCTGGCAGCCATTTTTTTTTAAAGAGAGTATTTCAGTAGTGGGCGGGGGAAGGGAGTGGTTGAAAGGCACAACTTCCTGCCTTCCGAGACCAAGAAGAGTGGTGATTTGCGCCTCCGAAATATTCGTGTTGATGAATCGTTCGTAGGAAATTATAACGGTTGTTCCATGGGGAGATAAAACTCCTTGAAGAAAATAGAGATTGAAGAAATAATAAAGCAGTGGGGAGGTTATACATTATCTAGAGGAGAATATTCTTCTTTTGCAACCAGAAAGATGTTGGAAGACCCTGTCATTCCAACTAATGTGTTAATATCATTTAGCGACCAGGGAAGAGCTCGCCGATTGCTTGTGCTGCTACTTCAGATTCCAGTCCTCGATCCGCTTAATCAGGAAATAAGTCCTAACTTCTAAGAAAATGAGTTGAGGGCTGAGCTGTTTGCCAGCTCCGGGTTGGGAAATTACTGGAGATTCTGGGCGGTGGAGCCTGGAGATGGTGGGCTTGGGAAGGGGAAGGACTTCAGCAGGGGACAGGCCATAGAGTCCACCCTTCAAATCAGATCCTTTTTTCTAGAGGATCTGATCAGCCAGAGATCTCCACACCCCCAACTGAAGGCTGTACGCCAGCTCTTCTCAGCTTTTTTACCATTGAAAACCCCCTGAAACATGCTTCAGACTTAGAGAAATCTCAGAAGGGGCATGATTGTGCAGAATATGGTTGGGGGACATAGCTGGGTATACACCCATCCAGGGGCCTCCCCCTCCTGCCGCCTCCAGGCCCTCATTGGCCACTTGGGGTTGGGAAGGGTGGGTTGACATGATCATATATGCTTTAGGATGCTTTGGGCTGATCCTGCGTAGAGCAGGGGGTTGGACTATGATTTGATGATCATATCAGCTGATAAATGTTTAATGAATTTAATATATATAGTGAATAGCTGCACACCATCCAGGGTGGGCAAATGCGCTTCCTCACATGGTCCCTTCTTGCCCAGCCATATGACCTCCCTCTTTGAAGAACTGAGCTTCAGACGACTCCGTTTGAGCCATTTCATCACTGCTTCTAGGCAGCTGCCTAATGCTTCTCTGGGGGAGTCAGGGCAGTCATCCCTCAGGAGAAAGAGCTGGGTTTCATCTGCATATTGAAGACATCCCAGCCTGAACTTCCATACCAGTTGGGCAACAGGGAGCATGTAGATATTGAATAAAATTGGAGAGAGGACCGCTCCTTGTGGGACTCCTCAAGTGAGTTGTCGGCAGATTGATGATCTCTCTCCTTTTGCTACTTTCTGTCCGCAACCCCAGAGGAAGGAAATGTATTTTTATTGTTACAGCAGTTCATGATATTTTCAGAATGGTTCCCTTTTCCTTCATGCCTAGCCACTTGGTCCCCAACTGGGACAAAAATCGCAGATGACGGGGATTTAACTGATTTTTAACAATGCCGAGCGTTTACCCTGCTGTAGGACGTGAGTTTCATGTATGTTAAAACACTATGAGCAGCAGGGCCCCTGCATGTTGAATAGGGCTTTGTTTTTAAATTCCCTTGACTTTTGAACAAACTCCTTCCAATTCAGACCCCTAAAGTCACGTATCCTCTCCCCTGGACCACTGTTTCCTTGTCTGGGGCCTCAGTGTCCCGCCCAAGTCCTCTCTGTGTTGTAACTAAACCACAATAACCGCATGCAAATCCTCTGACGAGAGACAGAGACTTCCACTTGCATTTTAAATGACATGTCTAAATAAAGGCTTTAATTTAGAGTGTACGAGGGAGTTATTATATGTTAATTAAATACTTGCTGATTGCTATGAGTATCTGTTGAGGAGTAATGACAGTTTGTCTAAAGACAAATATCACACAATTATATCTCAGTAAATAGATTCTCAATAATAATTTACCACACGCTAACGTCCTGATCCACAATCCAGTTCAATCGAAGTCCTTGGTTTTTAAATCAGCTTACGTCTGGATTCTTTCATTTGCCTGGGTCACAGACATAAATTTGGGTTATTTATTATGTGAAGGAATGTATTTCTTTACCCCTGGCCTACATAAACTTGGGACATACTAGATATCAGCAATCTATTCTGGCCTCAGCAGTCGCTGTTGTTTTGTAGTGCTGGCAGGCAATAAAAATAGCTCTATTGAAGAAGAGCTGGGGGTTTTGTACTCTGCTTTTTACTGCCCAGAGAAGTCTCAGAGCGGCTTACGATCGCCTTCCCTTCCTCTCTCCACAACAGACACCCTGTGAGCTAGGTGGGGCTGAAAGAGTCCTGATATTACTGAAGAAGGAAGAAGAGTTGGTTCTTATATGCCGCTTTTCTTTACCCGGAGAAGTCTCAAAGTGGCTTACAATCGCCTTCCCTTCTTCTCTCCACAACAGACACCCTGTGAGCTAGGTGGGGCTGAGAGAGTTCTGAGAGAACTGGAACAGGCCCAAGGTCATCCAGTTGGCGGCGTGTGGAGGAGGAATGGGGAGATCAAGCCCGGTTCTCCAGGTTAGAGTCTGACACTCTTAAGCATGATACCAAGCTGGCTTTCTGCTGGACCGTTCTGCTTGGATGTTGGTCAGAGGTGCTTTACTAAAAATGTTTAGCATTTGCCATTCATATTGCTCTGCAGAGGGAGAAGAGGGAACTGACACTACTGGAGTTTACCTCTCTAGTGAATCAGCACTGGGGATTATTCATGACTGCCTCGTTAGATATTAAATATGGAACTACATAGCACATTGACAATGTCGACATTCCAGTATGCTTCGATGGACTGTGTTGTCCACCGATGGCATTTGGAATGGCATTGGGAAGACCCCCAGACTGTGTTGCCCTATGTGCTAAGTGAGCTGGCAATCCTAGCTGTCCTGTCACCCATATATGTTACTCTTGTGGCACAGAGCGGTAAGGCAGCAGACATGCAGTCTGAAAGCTCTGCCCATAAGGCTGGGAGTTCAATCCCAGCAGCCAGCTCAAGGTTGACTCAGCCTTCCATCCTTCTGAGGTCGGTAAAATGAGTACCCAGCTTGCTGGGGGGGGGGTATACCGTAATGGCTGGGGAAGGCACTGGCAAACCACCCCGTATTGAGGTCTTCATAAGAATATCAGAAAAGCCCTGCTGGATCAGACCGATTGTCCAACTAGGCCAACCTCCTACAGGGGCCAACCAGTTCCTCTGGAGGGCGAACAACCGATCAGAGAGGCTGAGGTCTTCATAAGAACATCAGAAGAGCCCTGCTAGATCAGACCGATTGTCCAACTAGGCCAACCTCCTGTCTTACATGGTGGCCAACCTGAGGAACAACAGGGCACAGAGGCTGAGGCCTTCCCCTGAGGTTGCTTCCTGGCTCTGGGATTCAGAGGCTTAGTGCCTCCAAATGTGGAGGTTCCCCTCAGTCACCATGACAAGTAGCCATTGACAGAGTTATCCTCCAATGAATCGCTCTAATCCCTTTTTTAAATGGTTCATTCTTGCGGTCATCCCGACACCCTCTGTCAGCAAATTTTTAATAACTTGTTATGTTATGAAGGATTTCCTTTGGTCTATCCTGAACCTACTGCCCATTTGCTTCATTAGATGCCCCCGAGTTCTAGTCTTTTGGGAGAGGGAGAGAAAAAATATCTTTGTCCGCTCTTTCCAAGCCATGGGTAATTTCATGCAGCTCTATTATCCCCTGTTTGGTTGTCTCTTTTCTAAACTGAAAAATCCCAGATTCTTCAACCTTCCCTCAGAGGGAAGCGGCTCATCATTCGGGTTGGCCCTCTGGCCCATTATGCACGGGCCATAAGGCCTGCACTGGCAGCAGCAGTGCTTCGGTTAAAATCACCGAGAACGCACGCTGCCACCACGAGTGCAGGCGCCTCCTGGCCCAGGTCTCCGGAAGACCCGCGTTAAGTGAATGCGGGATCTTCCAGAGCTTCCCAGGTAAGGCAGGGCTGCGGCGGCCCGGTGCTGTGCATAATCGGCAGCGCTGGGTTTGTTGGGCCGCCCAGCCTTGACCTGCGGTGTCCCTTAAGGGACACCACTCACCCATGCAAGCTCCGTGGTGGCACGGAGCTGGCAGGGGCGACCCCTGCCCCCCTACTCCCCCAGGCCCCTCCCCATCTCCCCCTGTGCCGCTGCACTTACCGCTATGCCGGGGCAACCCAGCATGCCCTGCTCCTGTGCGTTCATGGGAAACGGCGGGGAATTGTGCCCCGCCGCAACAGCATGGCGCCAGCATGCGGAATCTGGCACCGTGCATAAAGGGCCTCTGTGTTTTTTGAGCCACTGGGTGCCGTAGCAGTAGTCACCCCAGGTGGCAGTTGAAACTGTGCCATGGACTCTACCAAAAATTCATTTAATCCTATGTTTGAGGTGTTATCCATTGCCAACAAAGCTAGAACAAGATGAAAAAAACCCCACACCCCCAAAAAAATCTATTATAAATATAAGGGAGGGAAAACCTCTTAAATTGAACAGAAGCAAAGAAAGCGGTAAACCTAGGAGCTGTGGCATCTCCTTCACGGGAGATTTCGAAGAGTCGGGAGGATTAAAAACATGTCAGAGACGGTTTAGGAAGAGCAAATCCTCCCCAGCACAGGGAGCGACGTTAGATAACCTGTCAGGTCTCTTCCAGGTTTATAATCCTATGAAATAATCTTTTTCTCCTCTTTTGAAAGTCTGTGCTGCCCGCTGCTTTATGGTTTCCTAATCTCTTTGCCTTTTATGTCTTATTGATTTCTTCCTGCAAATATTTGTTCCATTATTCATTAGCAATAGAAATTAGACTCATGGAATAGTAATTGTTTATTTCACCGTTCTTTCCCTTGGGGGGAAATCCACACCCCTGTCGATCTGTCTCAAAGTTATCTTCATTCCATCACATGTGCGACCAGGGCCCAAATACAGAATTAAGGGCAGGCTCCTGGAAGAACAGGAATAGCGTGGATGCTTAATGGCTTAATGCGGCCTTTCTGAACTTTTTTACCATTGAGAAACACCCTGAAACAGTCTTGAGGCTTCAAGAAACGCCAGAACTGGTGCAATCATGCAGCATATGGTTGGGAAGCATAACTGTGTACTCAAGGCCCCTTCCCATCCCACCCCCTCTGGGCTCATCAGTGGCCCTTTTGGGAGGGGGTGGGTGGGCTAACATAGTCATATATGGTCATAAAAAGGTAAGGGTTTCCCCTGTGCAAGCACCGAGTCATGTCTGACCCTTGGGGCGATGCCCTCTAGCGTTTTCATGGCAGGCTCAATACGGGGTGGTTTGCCAGTGCCTTCCCCAGTCATTACCGTTTACCCCCCAGCAAGCTGGGTACTCATTTTACCAACCTCAGAAGGATGGAAGGCTGAGTCAACCTTGAGCCGGCTGCTGGGATTGAACTCCCAGCCTCATGGGCAGAGTTTCAGACTGCATGTCTGCTGCCTTACCACTCTGCGCCACAAGAGGCTCTTTTGTGCTCTTTTGTGCCACACTCTGTGCCACAAGAGATATATGGTCATATCACCCAATAAATGTTTAACAATTTTTTAAATATATAAAAACTTGCAGAAAAGCCCACCCGCCACCCCTCAACAGGCAGCCCCGGCAAGATCTCACAAGGACACTGCTTGCCTCCCTCCACTAACACCCGGGCAGCAATGCCAAGGTCTGTGAGACTGTGGCATGCCTGGTCAGACTGGGACCACCTTACCTGACTTCATGCGGCTGGAAGGCAGAGGGGGAGGCAGTTGTGGATTGTGTGTCCCCTACCTGATTGGTCCTCTGGGATGGGGCGAGTGCCCTCCCTGAGGGCCAATCAGAAAGGTGGAGGCAATTAGGGGCGGGCCATCTCCTGCCTGATTGGTGTTCCGGGGTGAGTGACTCCCCACGGGCCCAATCAGGTAGGCGATGAGTCCCAGCTCCACCCACCATCCCTCTTTGGCTTTATTTATGGTATTGATTAATTAACTCCCACCTATGTGGGAAACCCTTCCACGGCCATCAAGAAAACCCAAGGTTTCATTAACCCCTAGATAAGAAAGCCTGGCTTAATGGTTGTTGGCAGCCAGATCTTTGGATCCATGGACATGATGCTTTGGTAGTAACCAGAGTTATCTGAGGTTACATTAGATGGAGATAGGCTATCATGTTTTGTGGTGATGCTCTGGTTGTAGAACTCCCCATATAAATTCACCTGGCACCTTAAGAACATAAGAGAAGCCATGCTGGATCAGACCAATACCCCATCCCCATCACACAGTGGCCCAAGTCAGGAGGTCCACCATCAGAGCCAAAAGTCCAGAAGTCCTCCCACTGTTACCCCATCAGTGTCCCATTGTGTCTGATAGCCACAGATAGATCTCTGCTCCACACAGCCTACCTTCATTATCCTCTGGTAGATGTCAGCCCAAGCATGTTTGTTCTACCTGAGTTTTGACAGTCAGTATGCATGGGAAGTGGCATAGTGTAGCCCAAGGGAAGGTGGCATGGTATAGCTCGATATTGTCCAATCTCAGAAGCGAAGAGCGGGCAGCACTGGTTAGTACTTGGATGTGAGACCTCCAAGGTAGACTGCAGGAGTCAATGACAAACCAACTCTGCTTCTAACTTGTCTTGAAAGCCCCTTGCTGGGGTCGCCATAAGTCATAGAATTATAGAATCATAGAATCATAGAGTTGGAAGGTATCTCATGGGTCATCTAGTCCAACCTGTGCAGGACACTCACAACCCTATCGCTCATCCACTGAAGCCTGCTACTCCCTTGAGCCTTCACAGAATCAGCCTCTCCATCAGATGGCTCTCCAGCCTCTGTTTAAAAATCTCCAAAGATGGAGAACCCACAACCTCTTGAGGAAGCCTGTTCCACTGAGAAACCGCTCTCTCAGCAGAAACTTGGCAATATTTTACACACTCAGTTATGCACGGCCTCATGTCTGTGTGTGTTCCTCTCCCATTTTGCTCCAGCTTTCTTCACATGAACAAAGTCTTCTGCAGATGCCCAGCTACACATGGACACAATCAAGAACTGCTTGTTCAGGTTCCTTCTCAGAGGTGGGCCCCCGCCTTGTGAAACAGCCTATTGAGGAGGTCTGGAAAGCCCCCCCAACTCCTGACTTCCCGTAAATATGCAAAGCAATTATTCAACAGGATTTTTTTGATGCAATAAAAGGTTTCACAAATTAAGTTGGATAAATTATTGGGGATCGATACTAGCGTATATCGTTTGTTGCTTTTTAGCTCTTGCCCTGTGATTTTGCATCACTTCCTGTGTCATGTTAACACTAATTATTTGTTTCAGCTGTGTATTTTTAGACCTCTTGTCAGCTCTACAACCCAAATGCTTTTTCAGTGTTTCCTGAATCTTGTTGATTGTTGATTGTCGATTGTCGATTGCATGGACGCTGCGTAATCCGCCTTGCGTCCCCGTGAGAAAAGTGGACTATGAATAGTGTTAATAAATGTCTAACATAAATAAATACTGGATTTGAATATTTTTAGTGTGATTACCAGCCAGCTGGAGATGGGGGGCGCACATGACATCACTCCTGGGGCAATGCAATTCTCCAGGACGGGCCAATTTTACCATAGATTTTCTCATGAATTGGAAGAAATTTTTCCTATGCCATTTTTCATTACCCAAAGAGGGATCCCCAGATCCCCACCTGGGTTCTGGTCTCCCTATGTCTGTGAACTGGAGATTAGTTGTAATTCCAAGGAATCTCCAGGCCCCTCCAGGAGTTTAGCAACCCCCTTTTGAAGCATGTGCTCCATAACGTTCCTACCAGGTTCTAAGCAAAATTGCTGGTGGAGGGGAGTTCTCAAAAGTATTCTTGGTGACCGTACGAAACACAGGAGACCATTTTAACAATTTGAATACTATTCCGCCTACCTTCAGTGAGCAGTGTCTTAGACTCGGAATGTAATTTTCTGTCTCCACGTGTTCGCCAAAGTGTATACTAAATTACTTGATCAAAGAGCTTGTCTGCAAGAGAAGATAAACCCTCCTTTAAACAGCATAGGAACCAAACAGACTTAGCCAAAAAAAAAATAAGTTGTTAAAAATAACATCGCGTACTATCACAGCATGTTGTTAAGAGGAAGGCTGGCTCTTAAGGGCAGCCAAGCAGAGAGCCAGAGCAAAAGATCTGCAGAAATGGGTAGCATTTCAGCAGGGACGTTTCTAAAAGGAAAGGGAGGAATCAAAAGCATCTTGAAAACAAGATATTTCCATGCCTTATGCATGGATTAAAATAAGTAGATTTCATTTTCTCTGGAAGAAAACACCACTGTTTTGAGGTTTCAGCTTGTGCAACAGTACTTTTTGGCCTCTGTCTATTCATGGATTCAGGTTGCCACCCCCAAAGTTTCCATGTATGGGAAATACATGGAAACTTTTGGGGGTGGAGTCAGGGCTGGACGGAATTTTGGAGGAAGGTTCCTCAGGGGAATCTAATGCAATGGAGTCCACCCTCTAAAGCAGCCATTTTCTCCAGGGGATGTGTTTTCTGTTGTCTGGAGACCAGCTGTCCAACAATGGTCCCATCTCGAGGTTGGCATTCCTATCCTGGATCGTTAGGCCACAGCCAGCAAGCCCTGGGAAGACGGAGGGCTAGTGGGCCAGCAGTATGCCAGTCCACATAAAAACTGGGATGCCTGTAGACCTTCTAGGATTTAAAAAACTTGGTGTTTTGAGTTTTAGCACACTGCTACAGCTTCCCCATCAATATTCGGAGGAGTTTGGGGGTGTCTGGGAAAGGCAAGGTCTGGGAAAGGAAGGACTTCAGTAGGGTCCAATGCCACAGAGTCCTCCTTCCAAAGCAACTCTGTTCTCCAGGGGAACTGATCTCTGTTGCCTGGAGAGCATTTGCAATCCCAAGAGATCTCCAGCCACCACCTGGAATTGGCAACCTTTCAATGGGTAGGTTTTATTGGAGTGATGTAACTATGCTAATAAAACACCATTACTCACACAACCCCTATTTCCTCTTGCGGGCCTCTCTTGCTGACATCCCTAGTCTGTATTACCCTCTCTGTAAAGTTATTCTCAGCCCAGCTACTGAACATCCATTCTGCTTAGGATAAGAGATTTGACCTGGGACCTTCTCTACACACCATGGGGGTTAGATCCTCTGAATCTATTCCACTAGCAGAGGCACTTCCCTCAACAGCAGAAACCTTCTATGGAAAGACGAAGATGAAGAAGACGATGAAGATGAAGACGAAGACCAAGAAGAAGAAGAAGAAGAAGAAGAAGAAGAAGAAGAAGAAGAAGAAGAAGAAGAAGAAGAAGAAGGGAGGAGGAGAAGGAGTTGGTTTTTTGTACCTCACTTTTCTCTACCCAAAGGATTCTCGAACTGGCCCAAGGTCATCCTACTAGTTGCATGTGGAGGAATGGGGAATCAAGCCTGATTCTCTAGCTTGGACACTGCCGCTCTTAACCACCATACCGAGCTGGCTCTGATCCAACAGGACTCTCTTCCAAGTGTTTTACACCCAGGAAAGTCTTCCTCGTCTGCTGCTTTCCTTGCGGGATCTGTTTCACTTTGAAAATGCATGCGTGTATCACAATGTGGCATTAATCTCCCAGCTATTGGTGGGAAAGTCTCACTTCTTTCTTGAACTGAGGAGGATCAAGTTGTTTCCCATTCTTGCACATAAAGCCACACATTTTTGGAAATCCTCATGCTGCACACAATTTTTTTTGTAAGTTCCTTTGTAACAGATTAGGATAGCTTCCCTTTCATGAATAAACATTCTTTAGATGTTCATGAAAATATAGGACAGATATATTGTCTAATAAAGATGAAAGGGCCGGAATCTTTGTGAAGTTGTAAGATGGAGCATAAAACAGTTGAACATACTGATAAGGCTTAACTGCTTCCTCACGTATTGATTTGCCAGATCAAAAATTCAGATAGCGAATTCTGCTAAAATTACTCTTAACATGTATTAACATTTGCTTTATTATCGGAAAGTAACTTTTGAAAGGTTGTTGCACAAAGGAACAGCCGGCACTCAGACAATACACAGGATGTCGATGTAGTTATTCTAATCTTTATCAATTTGGTGTTTGTGTGCCTGGACACTGGGGGGGGGGGGGCATTACATCACTCTAAGAATGTGTGCTGTCTCCTTGAATGGGATGTCTCTCTTCGTCTTAACCTGGGAGTTGTCCTCTGACCTCTTATCCCTCTCTTTGCCCTCTCTCTTCAAATGGCTTTCCGTGGAGACACATGTCTCGGTCGGTCTCTCCTGAAGACACAATGCTTCCACATACATGATGCCAGATTTAGCTGGCCATTTGTGGTAGGGAAAGTACACTTTAGGTTCGGCTTCTCTCTCTTCTTTGGACTGAAGCCTGAGTGTGATTGGAATCTACTTGAATAAATTTCACTTTTTGCAATATACGTCTTGGGAGATTTATTTACTACACTCCATATTATGCTTCAATGACTATGCAAACTCCTTTAACCAAACTAGGCTGACATTTATTTATTTATTAGATTTATATACCGCCCTCCCCGAAGGCTCAGGGCGGTTTACATTAAACTAATCAACAATACATGAAACAGTCTTCGTTAAAAACATACAGTAATTAATAACAGTATAACAATATAATAAATAGTATAATGATGCAACATTGCAATACCACAACAGGTCCAGAGCGCTCTGGACCACATGACCACATATTGACATTATCACCCAATAAATGTTTAGCATATATATATATATATATATATATATAGCCAGGTTGAGAGCCGAACAGTGTGAAGTTTACATGCAGGTCCGTTAACAAAAGGTTGGATACCAGACACCATTTGGTTGTTCCAGTAGAATGTGGGGAAATTCTACATTGCCTGTCTGCTACAGCAATAAAAACAAATTTGGAAAAAGTGAATTCAAGCCTTCCTCCCTTTTTAAAACAAGAACATGTTGAGTTAGGAGGAAAATGCATAAACATCAAACTGCTTTATGGGTTTATAACAAATGGAGAGAGAAAAATCTCCACTTGACAGACGAGAAGGAACAGGGCATCATAATGAAAGTTGTCAAGGTCTGTCTTAATTCTGTAAAATTAGCTTAGGACCTGCTGCAGGAAAAAAAACATCATTAATTGCAATGTAATTAAATATAATTAACAGGGCATTCCAAGAGTGTGTGTTGCAGAGAGATAATGTCAGCCCCTGGGTGTGACCTATGATCTGATGTTATCTGAGTGAAATGTGTGGGTTTTTTGCACTTTTGCTGAGGTGCATGAAAGGTTTTTTTTTTGGGTGGGCGGGGGTTGACTAATTCTCTTTGGTGCCTTTAGCCCATATCATTCAAACGTAGACTTCGGTTAGTTCATATACACCTGTACTGTCCCTGACACTCAAATCTTTTTGAATGGGGACTGAATACATGAATAACAAAGGAGAGGAATCAGGTAGTCAATACAGACCATTGAACTCAAAAAAAAGAAAGGGAAAATAAGAACTGCAAGAAATTATGCATGTTGATTGCCAATGGAAAATGCAACAATACACGATATACAGCATCAACATTATTATGTATATAAAAGGTGAAAACAAAATGAGACTTTGGATAATCTTTAATAAATTTGTATGAAGAACATTACTGCCAAGTTGAATCCCCCATTCAAGTCCTGGCATCTGAACAGGAGTAAGGAGAGGGGAATTAATCCTGCTATCAAGACACCAAGGTTAGCCTAAATTAGGGATTCTCTGACACTCTGGGATTATGCAAGAGCTTCCCAGGGGTTGCATGGCCTTTCCCAGAAGTTCAGATGGCTGCGGACATCACTAGATGTCACTGGAGCCCACTTCCCCTGTTGCTCTAGAAGAAGAAGAAGAGGAGGAGGAGGAGGAGGAGCTAGATAGACCTGGGCCCATTCTGCACACGTTGGATAATGTACTTTCACTGTGCGTTTGCAGCTAGATTTTCCTGTAGGAACAGGAAAATCTACTCCTAAAGTGCATTGAAAGTGCATTATCCAACAAGTGCAGAATGGTCCATCTCACCTCTTGGCAGAGTCAGAACCTGTGGTAAGGCAAGCTAGATGGAGGGGATGTTTCTCTGGGGCTGCCTGGCTTGCAGCTATTTCTGACTATAAAGGTAATACTTTATAGACCTTTCAACCAGAAGGAGTCTCAAAGTGTTTTATACTCACCTTCTCTTCCTCTCCCCATAACAGGCACCCTGTGAGGCAGGCGAGAGACCCCCAACATTACTGCTCTCTGAGAACAGCACTATCAGAGTTGTGATGAGCCCAAGGTCGCCCAGCTGGCTGCACGTGAAGGAGTGGGAAATCAAACCCAGCTGGCCAGATTAGAAGTTGCCACTGTTAGCCACTGCACCATGCTGGCCTACAGGCATCATCTCTTTATCTACAATGGAAATGATAAATGATTGATTGATTGATTGATTGATTGATTAATTGATTGATTGATTGATTGATTGATTGATTGATTGGCTGGCTGGCTGGCTGGCTGGCTGGCTGGCTGGCTGGCTCCCACATCTTACTTCTGTGCCCATTTCTCCGAACATGCATAGCACCACTTCCAGGTTCTTAGAAGCCCGAAAATTATTTCAGGGCTTCCTCCATGGTCAAAAAGGTTGAAAAAGGCTGGCCTAAATCTTCAAATGGGCAGATGGGCATTTGCGAGATCTAGTTTGGTGTAATGGTTAAGAGCCACAAGCTCTCATCTATTCTGATTCTGATGCCCTACTCCTCTTCCACATGAATCTTGCTGGGGGACCAGTCACAGTTCTGCCAGAACTCACAGCTCTGCCTACCTCACAGGGTGCCTGTTGAAGAGAGAGGAAGGGGAGGCAACTATAAGCCATGCTGGGACATAGGGTATTTAAGCCAGCTCTTCTTCTTCTTAGAGTATTTCAAATTTACCCATCAGGGCCAAAACACAGCACTGATCTCTGCATCATGCAGGTCACATGAGGCATGAATCTTGGCAATCTATACTCATCAAATGTCCAAAGGTCTATAAAGTATTACCTTTATAGTCAGAAATAACTGCAGGCCAGGCGGCCCCAGAGAAACATCCCCTCCAGGACTATCTAGCTTGCCTTACCACAGGTTCTGACTCTGCCAAGAGGTGAGATGGGATAGAGAGGGTTTTTCCCCACTGATAATATCCATCTTTGGGCTTTTCCAATTCTCATTTTCTTTGCATTTAGGTTTCTGTTTCTTCTGAGGGGAGGGAGTTTGTTCCACATGTGTTTTGCTCCCTCTAGTGGTGGATTCAGGATCACACGGGTTTATAACTGGCATAAAAACTTGTCATTTAAATCTGCTGGGTTTTATGCTGGATACAGACCTGTGTGATATCGAATTGACCACTAGGGAGCGTGAAATACATGTGCAACAGAGCTCCCCCCACCCACCCCCCAAAAACCCAGAAACTTACAAGTCAGGAAATGAGAATGGGGACAAGCTTTTTAAAATGCCCTCCCTCTAGAAATTCATCTGGTGTTGACCTTGTTAACATTTAGGTGCCAGGTTATAAGAGTGGTGGGGATGAGAGAGCTCTGAGAGAACTGGAAATGGACCAAGGTCATCCAGCTGGCTGCATGTGGAGGAGGAGTAGGGAATCAAACCTGGTTCTCCAGATTAGAGGCCACCACTCTTGACTGCTACACCAAGCCAGCAGCTTGCATTGCTTAAAATATGTCATGTTTAACATTTACATACCTTATTTCAGGCCTGTCTCAGACCTGGGACATTGTAAGATGTCTCCTCATCCTATTGGTTGCACGGGGTTCCATGATGTAATCACTTGAGCCTCAGGGAGAAAAGGAAAATATCAATAACACAGACAAGATTTATCCTCACAACGGCCCTGCAAGGTAGGTTAGTTTGAGACCTTGTGACCGGCCAAGGTCACCAACCTACCTGCCATAACAGAGTTGGGATTTGAACCTGGATCTCCCAGATACTTGGCAAATATACTAGCCAGCTTGGTATACTGTCAGCCTCTAATCTGAAGAACTGGGTTAGATTCTCTCAGAGCCCTTTCAGACCTATTTACAAGGTGTGTGTTATGGGGAAAGGAAGAGTAGGTGATTGTCAGCCGTTTTGAGAATCCTTTGGGTAGTAAAAAGCAGAGTACAGAAAAATAGCTCCTTTTCTATAGCAAGCTGGCTTGCAATGGGCTAGATTGGTGTAGTTTTCTTCTGCTCCCTTTCAGACTGTTTTCTTGTGGACAGACTTTTGGTTTTATGGGCTGCTGGATGAGATTTAAAGGGGGGGGTCAATCTGGTTTGCACTGTGATGTTAAATGAATGCCAAAAACTTGCAGAAAGGGTTAAAAAGGAATTTGTGTATGGGTGGTAGAGGCATCTCCACCCCATTTCCAAGAAGACAGCAAGTGTATGCTGCCAGCTCTATCGTTCCCATGCGCATGCAGGAATCCCAAACAAGCACAAAGCGTTTTTTTAAAAAGAGAATCGAATTAAAAGAGAGTTCTAAGATGGATTCTGTTACTTTTATCCATTCAGGCAGCCTGCCAAACAGATTTTAATATAATATTTATTCATCCATACAAGCATAATAATTGATATTTGCAATTCAATAATGCAACTTAATATTTTTTTTATTTGTTTCTGATCTCCCTCCTTTCCTGCCTTCAGATCAACAATCCCAATGTCAGCATATCCATCGCTCTAATGACCCTTTCAAGCATCAAAGGCAGAAATTAATCATGAATCTAATTTTTCAAGTTTTCTTTTTTCTCCGATTAATTTTTTTTTCTTACAAAGAAAGGTCAAATCTGAACTTGGGAGAGTTAACCCACTAAGAGAGCGCTTTAAATGTTCCCATTATTGCATTATAGTAAATATATTATTGCAGGGCATTGGAAGACAGCAACAAGGGCAGGGCGAACATGGACTACAATTCTCATGGCCACCAGGACATCGGCATCATTTAAAAGACATTTTCAAAGGCCACGAGGGTCCAGTAACTATGAGCACCTAAAAGAAGAAGAAGAAGAAGAAGAAGAAGAAGAAGAAGAAGAAGAAGAAGAAGAAGAAGAATTGGTTCTCATATGCCACTTTTCTCTACCCGAAGGACTCTCAAAGTAGCTTACAGTCACCTTCCCTTTCCTCTCCCCACAACAGACACCCTGTGAGGGAGGTGAGGCTGAGAGAGTCCTGGTAATTACTGAAGAAGAAGAAGAGTTGGTTCTTATATGCCACTTTTATCTACTACTTTTCTCCACTCACCACCTGGAAGTTGGCAGTATTGCTTCCTGCTATATTTTATTTCACCCTTATTTCTCTCTCTGGAGATCTCTCCCCACCACAGACACCCTATGAGGGAGGTGAGGGTGAGAGAGCCCTGATATTACTGAAGAAGAAGAAGAGTTGGTTCTTATATGACACTTTTCTCTACCTGAAGAAATCTCAAAGCAGCTTACATTCACCTTCCCTTTCCTCTCCCCACAACAGACACCTGCGAGGTGGGTGAGGCTGAGAGAGCCCCAGTATCACTGTTTGGTCAGAAAAGCTCTATCAGTGCTGTGGCATGGGGAGAGGAGAACACTGCCCTGTAGACCTGAACAGAATTGGTCCCTGTCTGTGGCAGTGGCCTTGTAGAGGGCATGAAGAAGAAGGAAGAAGGTTTTATATCACACATTTCTCTACGTTAAGGGTGGCTTACAATCACCTTTTCCTTCTTTTCCCCACAACTGGCAACTTGTAAGGTGGGTGTGGCTGAGAGTGCTCTGAAAGAATTGTGACTGACCCAAGGTCACCCAGAAGGCCTCACGAGGAGGAGGAGGAGGAAATCAAATCAGGTCCTCCTTATTAGAGTCTGCTTCTTTTGATCTCTATGCCACCCTCCCCCCCCCCATCATTTCCTGTTGAGTTTGGCCCTGGTGACTCCCTGCCTTAAGTGGGGCTTTCTGTGTGCCATGGAACCACAGATATTGTTTCTGTGGACTTTCCCATCATTTAGGACTGTACCTGCTAAGCATAGGAGCCCATGATTTGCTCCTGTCCAAAAGACGGGGAGGGAGGAATATATAGGAAAGAGGAGGACTTGACATGGAACTGGTTCTTTCCAGAGGATGCCTTGTGTTATGCCTCGTTCTGCTCTAAGAAAGACTTCAAACCTTTATCTGAACTATGCTGTATAATGGGAAATTCTGTCAAATATCATACAAAATCATGTTTGGAGACACCAAGGAAGGCGTTTCAAGGAATCTTTGTGTACAAATATACATGCTCCCTCATGACTCACCCATTGTTGGGTAGCATTAGCAGGCTTTAAACCCTTGGGAATGGAACAAAGCATCTCCACAATGAGTGACATCCAATCTCTGAATCCCAGGTAGCATTTGTAGAATGCCTTGGTCTCTCTGCCCTGTCATTGGCCCTCCAGAGGAACTGATTGGGTCCTGTGTGAGACAGGATGCTGGACTAGATGGACCACTGGTTTGATCCAGGAGGGCTCTTCTGATGTTCTTATGTGGGGAAGGCCTCAGTTTTTCCCAGAGGTGGTCTACCATTTCAAGGGGAGGGGGAATGAATGGGGCTGTGTCCTGGATGGCAAAAGACGCACACTGGAAAGGTCACCTGCCTCTTTTCAGCCAAAGCAGTGGCAGGGGTTGGCCACATTGAGCTGCCTACATCCAGTCACATGGTTGACTCCCTCTGTCTCCGCATTGTCTATGCTGCCGGGCAGCACTTCTCCAAGGTCTCAGACACAGGACCATCTTTCCTAAAACCAAAGACCATTCAGGAGACTGCAGGCTTTCCCTCATTTTCATTTTCCTCATATGGAAATGCAAGCTCCCCTCCCGCCTCCTCATCAACCATCCTGGGGGCAGGAGCTGGAACCATGGGAGGGAAGGAGGGAATTCCACCTGGTTGGCTCTGTCAGGCCGGGGCCCCACCAGAGGAAGATCGGGATCTCAGCACGCACCCCCCCACACTCCTGCAATGCTGAAAGCTGCTGAAAGGGGGGGGGGAAGCCTGCTTACCATCGTTCACGTGGGGATGTGGTTCTGTGGTGGGGGAGTGGAATGGGGTACACAAACAAAAATTTGGAAAAAATTTTAACATTGAGCAGGTGTAGACTTGGGGCTTTGTGGGCCACAGACCACCACCCACCTTTAGCACCCTCTGCTTCAGTAGGAAGTGCTATGGACATTTTAAACAGGACACCACAACAAAAGGGAAGGAAATAGGAGAGAGCAACTCAACCATGCTGGCTTGGTGTTGTGGTTAAGAGTGGCAGCCTCTAATCTGGAGAGCCAGGTTTGATCCCCTCCTCCTCCGCAGGCAGCCAGCTGGGTGACCTTGGGCCGGTCACAGTTCTCTCAGAGCTCTCTCAGCCCCACTTGCTTCACAGGGGAGCTGTTGTGCGTAGAGGAAGGGAAGACAATAAGTCCTCAGTAAGCCACTTGAGGACTCCTTCGGGCAGTGAAAAGCAGGGTTGGAAAAACCAACTCCTCTTCTCCTCCTTCTAACCTGACACAAGCCTGTTTGTAGGAGCAGGCGAATAAATCCCTCTAGCAGCCTGTTACTAAAGTGGGTCTGTCTGAAATGACTGGGGGGGTGGGGGTGGGAATCCATTAGCAATCAGTTACTAAAATGGAAGACAGAGGGAGTTTGAAAATGGATGCTGGGCTCCCCTTGCTGGTTTTAGCACCCCCCTGTGCCCCTGCTGAGAGGGAGCTGGGAATAAGCCTCTCCAGCATATTATTCACGGAGGGGGCTGGGGTGGAATCTAAACTCAAAAATAACAAAAACGAAAGCTCTTCTCCTTGGCTGCCTACCTTTACCTTTGTGTGCATTGTGCATTGTGCTGTCCCCAGTGCCTCCTTGCACCTGTTCAATGTGGACAGCTGGAATTGCTGGCCGGGCAGTATTTGGCATTCTGCGGAGTGGGTGGAAATCTGAAGCGGAAGGTGTGCTCCTCTCTTCGCAGCACATGGCGAAATAAATAGCTGGGGCCTAAAAATAACTCGGGAGTCTAATTTTAGATCAAATATGAATGGGGAGGCAAAACAGAAGGGGAGATTCAGCGCCGGGAGAGAGCGGAGGCCTCGCTGGTAATTCAACTTTTAGTTGAGTCACCCGCGCATCCGTGTTGACTGAATGAGGGCTATTTATATGCCTCCGTCCCTATAAATAGTCCAATGTGGATAATTCTATAGATAGCCTTCCACACAATTAAATGCACTTGTGGCTGAAATCAGCCATCGGAGACATGACTCAAATCATGAGGAATGGCTTCAAATCCCTTTCGAAAGAGATTTTGAACGGGCTTTACACATGACCATCCGGCCGTGCCCCGGCTGTAGAAATGCTTGACGCTGCTTAGATTTTTAAAAATAAATGAAGTCACAAAGTTAGTTTGCCCAAAGAATTTTAGCAGCAACTGCGTGGAGAGTTTTTGCAACTGCCGGGTGCCCAAAAGATAAGGCAGGCCGTGAAACCTAAAATAAATATAATAAAACAAATAAATAAAATTAAATGCTTCTGTGTTCGGAAATTGAAGAGAGCTGAAGTTAAAGATCAGTAACATTCAGAGAGGGGGAAGGCTGAGTCCCACCTGGAGGTGCCACGGAATTACAGTTCCTCTCCTGACAACAGAGATCGCATAAAAATGGATGTTTTTTTTGGGGGGGGGGGTAAATTCTACGGCATTGTCCTCCACTGAGGACCCTGCCCCCCCCACCACCAGGCTTAAGCTCAAAATCCCCAGGGGCCTTCCAACCCTACCCCCACCCACACTAGAGAGCCAGCATGGTTCAGAGTGGCAGACTCTAATCTGGAGAACTGGGTGTGAGTCTCCACTCCTCCACGTACAGCCATCTGGGTGACCTTGGGCTAATCACAGTTCTGCTAGAGCAGGGGTAATCAACCTGTGGTCCTCCAGATGTCCATGGACTACAATTCCCAAGAGCCCCTGCCAGCAAATGCTGGCAGGGGCTCATGGGAATTGTAGTCCATGAACATCTGGAGGACCACAGGTTGACTACCGCTGTGCTAGAGCTGTTGTTCCATAGCAGTTCTCTCAGAGCTCTCTCAACCCCACCTACCTCACATGGTGTCTGTCGTGGGGAGAGGAAGGGAAAGGTGTTTGTAAACTGCTCTGGGCCTCTTCCAGGGAGCGAAAGGTGGGCTATTAAAAAAGAAACCGCCCCCCCTCCCTACTCAACAGCAACCAAACCCGCAATTAACACTTAATTTAAAGCTAACCAAATTTTTAGATTATCTCCTTATAGTACAAAAGATCAATCAGACCTGGGACTTCTGGTGATGTTCATCAGAAAGGAGCCTCACCTCTGCTGGGATCTACCTGCTGCAAATACAGCACCTTTCCCAGCATCACGCAGAGGACCCAGGTCAGCCAAACAAGCCCCCAAGGGATGCTGGGGCCACTGACCATCGTTCTCCCTTGGTGCTTTATTCCCGGTTGACCTTTGCTCGACGGACAAACTGTCCCGATGGGGAAGAGGGAATCAGCAGCAGAAACTATTTGCCACTAAAGCAGCCACACAACAGACTAACAATGTAAATACAGTGACACCTTTGTCACTGTCTATTTGGGGGTCCATTCCAGATTGGGAGAATACCTGGGGCTCGGGGGGGGGGGTGGAAACTAAAGGGGATAGGGTTTGGGGAAGGAAGGGGCTACAAGGGGGATAGATCGTCATACAGTCCACCTTCCAAATCAGCTTGGTGTAGTGGTTAGGAGTGCGGACTTCTAATCTGGCGAGACGGGTTTGATTCCCCACTCCCCTACATGCAGCCAGCTGGGTGACCTTGAGCTTGCCATAACACTGATAAAGCTGTTCTGTTCTGATTGAGCAAGAATATCAGGGCTCTCTCAGCGTCACCCACCCCACAGGGTGTCTGTTATGGAGAGAGGAAAGGGAAGCCACCTTGAGATTCCTTTGAGTAGAGAAAGGCAGCATATAAGAACCAACTCTTCTTCTTCAATAATCTCAGGGCTCGCTCAGCCTCACCCACCCCACAGGGTGTCTGTGGTGGGGACATGAAAGGGAAGGCAAATATAAGCCACTTTGAGACTCCTTCGGGTAGAGAAAAGTGGCATATAAGAACCGACTCTTCTTCTTCTTCAGTAATATCAGGGCTCTCTCTGCCTCACCTCCCTCACAGGGTGTCTGTTGTGGGGAGAGGAAAGGGAAGGTGACTGTAAGCCACTTTGAGACTAATTTGTGTAAAGAAAAGTGGCATATAAGAACCAACTCTTCTTCTTCTTCAAATCACCCTCTACCCCCCCCCACACACACACACGAACACCTGAGCAAACCTCTGTCCCCTGGGGATCAGTTACAATCCCAGGAGATCTCCAACCACCACCTGGAGGTTCGCAGCCTTACTTCCTACTATATCTCACTTCACTCTTCCTTGTGTCTCTGTGTGCCCGCGGGGTCTTCAGGCAGCCCCTGGTTGGCGATTCCACCTCTTAGGGTGGCCTGTCTGACAACATCTCTGTAATGGCCTTTCTGAGGAAATGAAAGAAGCCCCCTACTTGGACACCTTCAGGATATTTGCCTGGGCTTTTGTGGGCATTTAATTGGCAGCCATCTTTTAAGGGGGGGATGGGGAAAATTGGGGGGGGGGGGTTACTACTTTATTCTGTTTTTAACTGGAAATGTTTTTTTTAATTATTATTCTTGTAAGCTATATTGAACCACAATAGAAAATGTGGTATAAAAGTTTTAACAAAATAAATTGAAGGAATACATTGTGCCTAGTTAAGAGCAGCTGGGAGTTGTAAGCATTGCTTCTGATCTAACATGGCTTATGTTCTTATGTCTGGGGCAGTGATGCTCTTGGTAACCCACAGTAGGAGGGCTTCTTATGTCCTGGCCACAAAGGCGGACCTCCTGATGGCACCTTGGTGTTGGCCACTGCGTGTCACTCTGTGTTGGACTGGATGGGCCATTGACTTGACTCAACATGGCTTCTCTCATGTCTGGGGCAGTGATGCTTTGTATTCTTGGAGCTTGGGGAGCAACAGTGGGCAGGCCCATGAATGGGCCATTGGATTGACCTGACAGTGATCATCTCTGATTCATGGACATGTATCTTCCAACGCCAAGCTTGCTTGGACCCATAGGAGTTCCTCCACTTAGAACAGCCAACCAACAACTCTGCCAAGTTCCCAGAATTTACATTTGTCGGTAAACCTGGTGGCATTATTTTTTTATTTGTAGCCCTAAAGCCAGACATAAGGGTGATAATGTAATCACATAAATACATTTGACAATCGGGTCCACGGTCTGCATATTGAGGATTTTAGCACCAGGGCATTAAGGAAAACCCATTAGAGTCATTGACAGAAGGCATTAAACACCGGCCACTTCCAAATCCCTAATGCTGGGGCATCAGGACGGAAGTCTGGTGAGTCACCCGTCTGTCAGCCTGGCACCGTTTCAAGCGGTGGCAGCTGAGGTGTGCTCCCGAAATGGGGATTAAAAAAAAAAAATTGGATTCAAAATCAATTAAAACTCCATTAGAAACATAATTGTAGTAATACAAATCATAAAATAATCTCTTTTACAATAAACGATAAAATCAAGGAAGCTTGCATAATTAATGCCGCATGCTAGGTGGGCCGAACCGTGCTTTGTGGTGCTCAAAATGTAGCAGAGAGCCACACCTTCTGCTTCCAGCAAAGAGGAAAGCAGCTCGCGTGGGGCAGAAAGGAAGGAAGAGCAAAATGCAGGAACGGCATCACCAATGGTCAGTACCCAAGGGGCACCTGGAGAGCTCTCGCTATTAAGGTAACAGAGCTCAGTTCCCCTGGAGAAAATAGCTGCATAGGGTAGTCTCTATGCATGTCCTTATTCTGCTTTGAGGCCCCTCCCTTCCCCAAATCCCACCCTTGCCAGGCTTAATCCCTCAAAATATCCAGGTATTTCCCAACCTAGATTTATTTGTTTGTTTATTGTATGGTAGAGTTACACACGGGAAGCAAATACGAACATAAAGTGCATAACCAAGTTGATACAAGAGGTATGCAGACTGTCCAGGCCACCCCCCACCCCCAAATACTGATATCTGATTTTTCAATCCACTCAATCACAGTTGGGGAGAGTTCAAAGAGCTCCGTCACATCTCCCTGGAAAGGACAACGCTCAGATTCCTGTGACAGATGGAAAACTGTGGGTTTTACATAATCACATTCAGGTCCTGGTATTTCCCCCCCCCCCATTTAAACAACAGGCTTGCACGATTGCCAAAACCTGTTTGTATCCTCTTAGAAGAAGAAGAAGAAGAAGAAGAAGAAGAAGAAGAAGAAGAAGAGTTGGTTCTTATATGCCGCTTTTCTCTACCTGAAGGAGGCTCAAAATGACTTACAGTCGCCTTCCTTTTCCTCTCCCCACAACAGACACCCTGTGAGGGGGTGAGGCTGAGAGAGCCCTGATATCATTGCTCGGTCAGAACAGCTTTATCAGTGCTGTGGGAAGCCCAAGGTCACCCAGCTGGCTGCATGTGGAGGAGTGAAGAATCAAACCCGGCTTGCCAGATTAGAAGTCCACACTCCTAACTTCTACACCAAGCTGGCTCTTCCAAACTTTACATGGCAAGTCAAATCCTCCAGGCCTCTCGTTGGTGTGTATCAGGTTATGGATATCGGTTGGCACTGCTTAAATCAGTGTTCACAACCATTCTTTCCCTAGATGGAAATTTTGTGATTGCAGGAGTTATGAAGAATTTACCACTGGGTTTTGGGACCTTAATTTGGATAGGCCCACTCTTTGACAGTGGGCAACTCTCTGTTTCCAATTATCTTTCTATGTTCACGAAGAGGACCCTCTTGTCTTTGGCAATACAAAGGAGCCAGGCAGCACAGCATGGGTTGGAGTACTTTTAATACATGCACTGATGGTTATTGTTGTATTGAGTCAGGCATCAGGTTTGTGGACATGAGGCTGTTGAGCCACACTGAGACAACATATTCCACAGTACTGTACACTAATCCCAAAACTGAGCATCTAAGTGTTGTAGCAGATGCACCACAACATGCACCACTTGGGGAGAATATTGTTTCACATGTGTATTTTCACTGCTACATTCCTAAGGTGATGTTTGCAGCTCAAGGTCCTGTCCAAGGTACTGCCAAAATACTTAGAATATGGTTGCGTGTCAGTCGGGTGTTCTTAAGGTAGACATTCAGTTCATGATAAGAAGCAGTTCCCACTTTTGCTGTCCCTTTAAAGTTTAAAAGGGTACCTTCAAAGCACCAAATTGTGTTGAATCATGACTTGGGTGATTCGGCTATACAAATCAATGGAGGTGGCCGAACTGAACCATTTTCAGATGATCCATGCCCGAATCAAGCCTGATTCGGGTACTTTTTGTTTGAAGCGGTCCGAAATGCACATGCCTGTTTGTTTCTTGGAAACGTCAGAGGGGCCTGAGAAATCCTGACTTGGCCCCATCAGCAGCTGCTGAAGCCGTTGCTTGGGGGATTGGGGCATAGATACTTTTCCTGATATTTCCAATATTTATTTATTTACGGATTGATATTCCACTGTCTTTGAGAACTCAGGGCCGATCACATACTTGGGCAAAGCATAAAATAAACACTCAAGATTAATAACAATTAAAATCCATTCTATATTACCTTAAAATTCTGCACATTCAAATAATAAAATATTGAGTATTAAAACTGGCCATAGTGCTTTCTCTTGTGCACACGGGAAGGGAGGAATCCTTCAGGAGCTGCAGTGCAGATTTTGAGCCTGGCACAGTTGGCAGAGAGGACCTAGGGGTTACTTCTGGCCTCAACCAGATGGTCTGGTGGAACAGCTCCATTTCACAAACCCTGCAGAACTGCTAAAGGCAGGGGGAGTCAAACTGTGGCCCTCCAGATGTCCATGGACTACAATTCCCATGAGCCAGCATTCGCTGGGAGGAGCTCATAGGAATTGTAGTCCATGGACATCTGGAGGGCCGCAGTTTGACTAAAGGTAAAGGTAAAGGTATCCCCTGTGCAAGCACTGGGTCATGTCTGACCCTTGGGGTGACGCCCTCCAGCGTTTTCATGGCAGACTGAATATGGGGTGGTTTGCCAGTGCCTTCCCCAGTCATTACCGTTTACCCCCCAGCAAGCTGGGTACTCATTTTACCGACCTCGGAAGGATGGAAGGCTGAGTCAACCTTGAGCCGGCTGCTGGGATCGAACTCCCAGCCTCATGAGCAGAGCTTCAGATAGCATGTCGCTGCCTTACCACTCTGCACCACTAGAGGCAGTTTGACTACCCCTGGCTAAATGTCTGCAGAGCTCTGATGTCATTTGGCAGAGCGTTCCATCAGTTTGGAGCCAGGGCCAAAAAGGACGTGACTCTGACTGAGCCCAGTTTGATTTCCTTAGGGCCAGGGACCCTGAGTGGATTTTTTCCACTCAAATACAGTATTCTGTGGAGGGGGCATCGTAAGCAAGGCAGTCCCACAGATCCGATGGTCCCAGATCATTCAAATGGAATAAATAAAAGAACCCATTGTCGTTAATATGACATATTTCTTAATGGCAACGTGTTGTTAGAAATATCCCTTCCAAGCAAAGCATCGTTTTCCAATAATTTATTTTTTGCCACTGATACTTGAAATAAGTGTCCCTGTAAAGATTAAGTACATAATTTAATTGTCCTTGTATCTGATGGAGGAAAAAATGATTCCCCATAGCAGCCTGTTGACCCCTACGACCTTCCCTCTTGAAACCTTCCTGAACGGCAGAAGCTGATACTGCAGGTTTTGTTTTTATAATGATTAATTAATTCTGCGCTAAGCAATGTTCCTGACTGCATGGAACAAAATCCACTTTAGAAAACATAAATGACAGCCTGCCTAAAATAATTAACACCGCCGCTGATAGAATTGGGGATGTTTCTCTCTCCGCTTTATGCCGGCGTGTTTCGAGAGACTGTAATTACAAAATATTTCTCTCAAGCAAAAAAAGGACGGCATTAAAAAAGAAGCATGATTCATAGAAAGAATATATGTTCCAGGCGCCAGGCATTGGAGAGAAAAATGCTAGTTTAAAACAGATATATAACCCAGCGACTTCTAGTAATTGACTGGGAATGTTTTCTTTTTTCTCGAGATGACTGCGCCAAGGCTGTTCATCTTTTAAGAACTGGAATCCTCAAATTGAGCCCTGCTCCAGATACACACAGAAACTAGTAGCTCCTGACAAAGGTTTCCAGGTGTGTGTCAAAAGATGGATCCAGCCAGTCCGGTGAGGTCCAAGTAGCATTCATTGCCTACGAGTACCACTGTTGGAAGGGTATCTAGCTCCTCCAATATGGGAAGAAGAAGAAGAAGTGGTTTTTATATGCCACTTTTCTCTACCTGAAGGAGTCTCAAAGCAGCTCACAAGCGCCTTCCCTTTCCTCTCCCCACAACAGACACCCTGTGAGGGAGGTAAGGATGAGAGAGCCCTGGTATTACTTAAGAAGAAGAAGAGTTTGTTCTTTGACAGGCAGGAGAGCATCATCAGCCCCAAGTGAAGACACTTGAGTCCATGCTTAAATCGGCATAACCGGACACAGCTTTTATTGCATAACATGGAGTGTTGGATGGGCATAGGGGAGAGCCTGCCCTGTGGTCATCCGACCACACCCGTGCCTAGATATCCTAGCGGACCCACCAGGAATCCCTCCTCTTCTCCCAGCCGGGAGTCGAGGTTCCTGGGCCACTAGGATCCTTACCTTGGGGAGTGCCCCACTCAAGATACCGCAGGGGGCGCACACCTCCATCGGCCCAGCCTCGTGCCACCCAGCTGCACGAACACCACACCTCTTCCGCAGAGGTCAGTCCTTCACACCCAGCCACCTCTTAGGAGGTCCCAATTTGGGAGTCGGGCCACAATCCGTCCTCCCCCCAAAAACTCAGGCTCCCCCTTTGCCCCCTACCATGCTGTGACATGAATGGCAAAAACAACATAGCCCCAAACAAATTATCAACACAACCGTAACACAGGGAGGGTGGGCGGGAAAGCCTTCTGTTGTCCTGGCTCCGGGGCGGCAAATGAGGCCAAGATGACACACGTGGCACCTTTTATAGACCGCCTCACTGCCCTGCCATGCACGCGCGGCGTCCTGCTGCTCTCAATGTGCCAGGCGGCACGTCATTTCTTTGCGCCTCTTCCTTGGCGCCAGGCAACTCCGCCCGTCAATGGGCAGCCTCAGTAAGTACCCAAAGGAGTCTCAAAGTGGCTTACAGTCGTCTTCCCTTTCCTCTCCCCACAACAGACAACCTGTGAGGTGAGGCTGAGAGAGCCCTGATATTACTGAAGAAGAAGAAGAAGAGTTGATTCTTATATGCCGCTTTTCTCTACCCGAAGGAGGCTCAAAGTGGCTTACAATCCCCTTCCCTTTCCTCTCCCCACAAAAGACACCCTGTGGGGTGGGTGAGGCTGAGAGAGCCCTGAGATTACTGAAGAAGAAGAAGAAGAGTTGATTCTTATATGCCACTTTTCTCTACCTGAAGGAGTCAAAGTGGCTTACAGTCACCTTCCCTTTTCTCTCTCCACAACAGACACCCTGTGGGGTGGGTGAGGCTGAGAGCCCTGATATTACTGAAGAAGAAAAGTTGGTTCTTATATGCTGCTTTTCTCTACTTGAAGGAGTCTCAGAGTGGCTTACAATTGCCTTCCCTTCCTCTCCCCACAACAGACACCCTGTGAGGGAGGTGAGGCTGAGAGAGCCCTAATATTACTGAAGAAGAAGAAGAAGAAGAAGAAGAAGAAGAAGAAGAAGAAGAAGAAGAAGAAGAAGAAGAAGAAGAAGAAGAAGAAGAAGAAGAAGAAGAAGAGTTGGTTCTTATATGCTGCTTTTCTGTTCCCAAAGGAGTCTCAAAGTGGCTTCCAATCACCTTCCCTTTCCTCTCCCCACAACAGACAACCTGTGAGGTGGATGAGGCTGAGAGAGCTCTGATATCACTGCTCAGTCAGAACAGCTTTATCATTGCCATGGCGAGCCCAAGGTCACCCAGCTGGCTGCATGTGGAGGAGGAGCAGGGAATCAAACCCGACTCACCAGATTAGAAGTCTGTGCTCCTAACCACTACACCAAGCTGGAAGAGGAACACTGGGCAGGTAAGTATTCAAACTGGATCCTGCATTCTCATTTTCCTCACTTGTTTCTGTTTCTTTGGGCAGTGGGTAGTGTCTCTTCTGCACATGTTTTGTTCCTGCTAGGAGTTAACTCGATATTACATCAGTTAATGTCAGGCATATTTCCCTGCAGATTTAAACTGCAAGTTTTTTATGCTGGACATAAACCGCTGTGATATCAAACTGAACATTGCAGGTAGCAAAACACATGGAGGAGGAGCTGGGGCCTTTGTACCCTACTTTGCACTACCCCAAAGAGGCAGCTTACACTTGCCTATTCTTCCTCTCCCCACAACAGACACTTTGCGAGGGAGATGAGGCTGAGAGAGCTCTGAGAGAACTGTGATGGGACCAAGGTCACCCAGCTGGCTGCATGTGGAGAACCTGGTTCTGCAGATTAGAGGCTGTTGCTCTTAATATTAGATCTTAAAACTGAAGATCCTTACTAGCTTATTTATGGAAGCCCTACTCTTATTAGCAGAACTTATTAGTTATTGAATTGTTTTAAACTGAGTTTTAATGTTTTAACTGTGTACAAAGCTTTGATGTAAGCTTCTCCCCCCCCCCAACCTGCTGTGTAGGGAGGGGTGGCCTAAAACATCAAATAAATAAATAATGTTTTCCCTCACAGCCAAGCAGTGCTACCTGTCTGCCGACTAGTTCCATTTCTGACATGTCTTTGTGAACTACAAATGGGTTCGAGGGGTTTGATTGGCTGATTGGCTGGGAGTTATCATGTGGCCGTGTTTGGATGCTGTGACACAGTTTACTAATGTAACAGAGTTAACTTTTGCTTATATATTCCTACAGGTCAGTTCTTAGTCTGACGAAGAGTGCTTGCACTTGAAAGCTCACGCCTTGAATAAAACTTGGTTGGTCTTAAAGGTGCCCCTGGACTCTGGTTTTATTGTGCTACTTCAGACCAACACGGCGACCCATTTGAATCTAGTTAAAATATAGATATATATGCGAACACTTAGCATTTCTACACTCAGATGACCCAACTCATGCAACATAAATAAATGTGACTGGAGAGAGGGAAGTGAATGTAGCGTTTCTCCATGAATATCTAAGCAGATTGCACAGAATTATCCTACAAGTTGCTGCCGACAGCTGGAGATGCGGAAAAGCTGTCAGCCCATGTCTCTGTAAAGTGTTGCCTTTTGTGTATAAAATGATGGCCGTTTTTCTCCTTCCCAGTATTTATGCTGAAGCTTACTGTGATATTCAAAATTATATACATACAAGGACATATGGAGAGAGAGAGAGAGAGAGAGAGAGAGAGAGAGAGCATAACCTAGCCAAATGCACTGCGCCAGGCATTCTGCCCTAGAAATTATGCATTCTGCAAGCACAAAAACTCAGTTCTGCAATTAGAATAAATCAAGCTGGCTTAAGGAAATGTGATTCAGTGTATACAAAACAAAGGTTCAACGTTGCCTGCATATTCAGAGAAATATTTGCAGTCTGTAATCTGCCCATGAAATTGCCTGCAAAAAAGGGGGAGTGGTTCTGGACATTTTAAATTTTGCAGGCAGATTCATTTGTGTTCTGACCTGCGCTGCTGCAGTCTCTCTCATCCATGTGAATGGCAGAGCGAGGAAAAGGAAAGCTGGTTGGACTGATGAGTCAACTGTAGCTTGCACTGTTCTCCTCTCTGTCCTATCTTCACAACAACCCTGTTGGGTAGGGTCAACTGGCAGCGTGTGACTGGCCCAAGGTCAGCGAGTAAGCTTTCACATTAGAGTGGGGATTCAATAAACAAAAATGATGATGACGGATTGCACTTAGGCATGAGGGAAAAGTGCTTTCCACATGTCCAAATATGATCCCATTTTCATTTTGCTAAGATCCTCTTTTGTAAGAGCAAGAGCCTCAAATCTTGAGAACTGGGCTCGATTCCCCACTCCTCCTCCACGTGCAGCCAGCTGGGAGACCTTGGGCCAGTCACAGTTCTCTCAGAGCTCGCTCAGCCCCACCGACATCACACGGTGTCTGTTATAGGCCCATTATGCACGGGGGGGAATAACATACATTCGGGGTGGAATGGCGGCGACTAAAATCACCAATAATGCACGGAGCCGGCTGCAACCGGCTGCAGATTTGGTGCATGCCGCCGAAAAAGCCGTGTTAGCGAAATGCAGAAGAAAGCGGCGCCAGGGTCACCACGTGCATAATCGGTTACTCTGGGTTTTGCTGCCGTTCCGTCCCGTCCGGTGCATAAGCGGTTTGCTTCGCTTCTTCCCCCTCCGCGTTTTCCATGTGACCCGAAATTGCCGTTTCGGCGGCCGTGCATAATGGGCCATAGAGAGAGGAAGGGAAGGGGATTGTAAACCACTTTGGAAATCCTTGGGATAGTGAAAAGTGGGCTATAAAAAAAACAGTTCTTCTTCTTCTTCTTCTTCTTCTTCTGTTGCCTGACTTTTTCAGAAGCACTGATTCCACCCTAAATATTTAGAACAAGATAAGTGTGGCCTTCCTTCTGCCACCTCCTCGGTTTAAAAAGATTTGACAACTTCAGGAGCAAGAAGATCAAAGCAATTTACTGCAAATATTCAGGGTGGGGGAAGCATCAATAGAGAGATTCAGCTTGCCCTAACATGCCGTCTCTTCTTCTCCTTTCCTTCCAGATAATGATGACTTCAAAAACAAACGGGGCAAGAGGGTTTGAACTCATTGATTGATCTCTGTTTGGAACGTTTAAAATAAAAAAGGAGAAGGAGAAGCCATACCGCCCAGATATTGACCTGAAAAATTCTGTTCTGCTTATGTAAGCACTAGCCAGCAGGCGAGAGTGATATTTCTCAAGCTGTGTCAAACGCTTTGGAACAGTTCAGGCAACTTTTAAATAGACTCCGGGAGATAATCACTTGATCGTATTACCAAGTGTCAGGAGCAAAAGCTGACCTCTCTCTCTCTCTCTCTTTTTTTTTAAAGGAAAGAGAATTTAAATAGAGCTACTAGTTATTTTTATTAAATACCATTAAGCATGTTGATTAGCTACAAAACGGGAAAGTGCAGAAGTATTTCTGTACACCAAACCTCAACTGTTTTTCATACTAGTTGAGCATCACAGTTTCACTCACACAAAAAGAGTCCTGGGAATTGTAGTGTTATAGAAGTCATGAAAATGTTCTGTTCTAAGAAAATCGTGAAGCTGTTTAAATACGCAAGAGAGCAGAAAAACAGGGTAGTGTCACACAAGGCCCTGTAAAGGCCCCCCTGTGGCTTCTTTGGGCCTGGGGATGGCCTGGAGAGCCTTCGGCGTGGCGTTCTAGGGACCGCTGCATTCCTGCAGGCAAAGGGCTTTGCCCCTAGTAAGAAATCCCTGCAGGATTAGACCAATGGTCCACCTAGTCCAGCATCCTGTCTCACACAGTGGCCAACCAGCGAGAGCAGGGAGGCTGGGCTCCAGGCTTGCTACATTCACACCTACCCTGGACAATAACCAGGACCTGAGTTCAAAAGACTAGGCTACAGACCAAAGGACTACATAAGATGTGTGCATTGATAATAGGCCAAGATCTGTGAATAGCAGGAACCGGGCTCTATGGCGAAAGCATAAATCATGGTTTTGACAAAACCTCCGTTTGGGGCCTGGCATTCTCCCAGAATTACAGCTGATTTTCAGACTATATAGATCAGTTAGTTTGGAGAACATGGCTGCTTTGCAGAGTAGGGACTTTTTGGCACTCCCTCCCCAAACTGACTTCCCCAGGCTCCATCCCCCATGTCTCCAGGAATTTTCCAGTCCAGAATTGGCATCCCTATCAACTTGTAACATTAACTCTCTCTGTCAGCAGAGTTTGACATATACTCAACACAAATGACGCAAAACAGAAAGATTTCCAGGTAAATGCTGGGAATCTTGAAACCTGCAGAGACACACCACTGGCGCTGTGGAGAAAAAAACGACACCTTTCCAACGCACATCTCCAAGGCACAAAACTCAAAGCATGATGAGGAATGAAAGATCTCTTTACCCTGAGACACAAAATATTGTTTGGTGATTTTAAAAAATAGCTCCCTTTATTATCTGTTAAACAGAGGAGACATACCCCAAAGGCAGAGGTTCTTATCAGCAGGGAACAATGAAAATAACTGATTGGAGAAAATAATCCCCATGCTCTCAGAAAGACAGCAGAAGTTGTTACATTACACTTGTTGCTGTTTTTCCTCCATGCAGACCCCTGCAGCTTTTTCAAAATGGACATGCGGTATCGTAGCGAACATCCAGGACTCCAGGTCAGATATTCCATTTGTGGGCAAGGCTGAAAGTTTAGCAGGATTAAAGGAAATGGTCAAAGTGCTTGCAGGAATTGAAGGTTCGCATTTGTCTCATCGTCCTCTGCTCGTGAGAATCTCTGGTTCCTCTCAATAAGCAGGGTTCATTTGTAAAAAGAAAGCTTTTTATTGAAGGAATAATGAACTAGACATTACAGGAACTTTGCTAAGACTGAAGTTTCTAATCAAGCTACTCTTTTATCTACCCCTCACCTCTGATCCCTCCCTCTGCAAAATCGTTTGGACATGAAGTCTCTCTCGGTATGAAGGAGCCTGCTGAGATTTAAGATCCAAGGAAGGATGACAGTTCCAAGGTGCATCACAGTGAGGAGGAAGCTTGAGATCCGGGACTAGCTACATTCACACCTACTCTAGTCAATAACAAAAGAACAAAACCAAGGTAGTGAGGCTGAAGATCAAAAGGTATAACCCCGATGGGGTGTCAACAGAGGTGCTGTCGCAGGCATGACCATTGACAAAAATTAAATCACAGAGCAGAAATACACAATGTAGAACATCATGGCAAAAGTGTAGCATGGGGAAGGCAGAGCTAAGAGGGCGGGATGGGAAGTCACCAAATTGGTAGTCTCCTGCACCACAGTAAGGCAGGCTCTAAATCTGGGGTCTGTAGGGAGTAGAGGGGCATATGAACTCCTCTATAAATCGCCTCTGGTAGCTTGCAAAAGTGCCAGGGGCTCTAGTTCAAATCAGAGGGCCTGTTTGAGCTGCTTCTGCAGACCTTCATACCAACAAGATTTTCCGTGACATGGGGACCTGATCTGTAATTCCAGGGGATCCCCAGGTCCCACCTGGAGGCTGGCATCCCTAGCAGCACTTGTAAGCACAAAACTCAAACTGCCTGTGCCCAATATCCTTCGCTACCATTTTCTTATCTAGTTTCTTAACTGCTAGGGTTTCGTGTACCAAAATCTAAAATAGTTAGTCGTCCACATGAATACACACAAATTGCCCTGTGCAATATTGAACTGTAAAACGGTACAATAGAGAAATGTCGTGTTCAATTCTAGCACCAAGTCTTTGCGCATTGCTCTTTTCATTTTTTTTTTTAAGTCGGGGGACCTCTTTACACCATTAACATCATTAACTTCTCTCTTGTGACTGCTCTGCTAACTCTTATATTAAAATGGAAAAACACAGCAGCCCCTCCTCTCCCCAAAAAGTGAGAAATCCTTACAGCCATTCCAGATTGTCAGCTACAAAGACGGAAAGCAGGGAAGGGGGGGGGGGAAGAGCATTGACGAAATTTATTCCAATAAGTATAAAATTATTATAAAACTGTCACATTTCTAATATTTCATCTCATTCCTGACCATAAGCTCTGCAGCTATAAAAGCAATATCTTTGACTCCTCGACGTGGGGAAACGATGGTTTGCATTCTATCAGGCTTACTACGTTTTAAAAAGTGCCTTTAATTATGTTCCAGACAGCTGATGGGAAGGAATTCTTAAAACTGTCGTCAAGGTCAAGGCATTACTCTCGGGTTGATCCTGAGATCATCCATCTCTGATCGTCATTTTGCTGACATGGTATCTGTGTTATTCTTGAGAAAAGCTATATTGCTGTGCGGTCGAGACCAAGGATAACATCGGCTGTCCCTAAAGGTTCAGATGCATCCCAGTGATATCTCTTTCTCCTTTGCTCGCCTTAAAAGGTCAGCTAGGCTGAACGCTAATGGATGTTCTTACTTGGTGTTTGAATCCTGGAATCCTGAGTCTCGAGTCTATGGTATAAGAAGCAGCTAACGTCCTTCAAACTTGTTTCTCCAATAAGGTGTCGTAACACAAATGAGGAGGGACATGATTGGTGGCCCATCACGGTATTAACTGGGCACCTTGAAAGTCCTATGTAGGTGGTTGGGGGAGTGGGGGGGGGAGTTTGCCATTCCAATGATTGCTAGCTGTACAGTCCGCAGACATACACTCTTACTCCCCAAGCATTAATTTAAACTCAGAGACACCAAAAACCAAAGAAGAATCCTCTTCATGGATCACTGACCTCGTTAACAAGTCTAAAACCAAATTAATGGTATTAAAGTGATGCCCATCAACTCTCCTGTATAAAAAGGCCCAGTTGAATATTTGGGGCATTACAAATGTGTCACGTCCTGTGGCAATTCTCCCAGTGAGGAAAACTCTGAGGCTCTAAGAAGGAACTTCCAAGACGTTTATTTGATGAGATGTACTAACAGGTTCATCAAGACGCTCTTGAAGCCTAAGTGGGCTTCACCCAAAAACCAAGAACAGTTATTGGGTTCAACTCACACACAAACACCCCTCAGCTGGTTTCACGCACTCTGTGATCTTACGGAGACTGTTTCTGCTTTTGAGACATATGTTGCTTTAGTCTCATTTTGGATTTCTATTTCATGCTGTGAGTCAATACTAGGCTTTCCACTTTTGGACATCCCCCCTTCATTTTCCAGGCTGAAATCCGCCATATATTTTCTGTGTTTGGTTCAAATGGAGGTATCTTCCCATCATGCTTTGCTCTCATTCCCCTTTTCCAAGTTTTTTTTTAGTCTGCGTATGGTGCCTGATTGCGCCTTTCTTTTCAATATGACCCATTATTCCACCATTCTGTGCCTTTACTGACCAGCTTCCCCCCTTTCCTCTCAAGTATACTAAATGAAATTTGTTTTTGTTTTTTAACTTAGTTTAGCATATTACAACGCTGGATTAAAATCCAGACTGCTGCTATTTTTGTGTGGGACACATCTTCTGGCGTGCCTCCTGAAACGGATATGAATACGGATGTGGCGTCCATAGCCCTATTCCAAGGAACATGTCAGAAGAGGCAGAAAAGGCCAAGGGAGCTGAGAATGCTGAAGCAGAGACCACAGTGCCCCCTGGGGACCCAGCCAGTGACTATGATGCCGGAGGGGGTGAGGAAGCGGCTGCCCTGGCTCCTTGGCCAGGGCAGAGGCTGCACTGACCCCTGGATGCCCAGCCAATGCCTATGACTCTGGTGGGGGGCGGCGGCCAGGAGGTGGTCTTGTGAGAGTTTCCCCACTGGACAGTCCCAAATTAGAACCTGCCTCAAAAATGCAATTCGTGTATCTGGGAATTTGTTTGATCTGACAAGTTCGGTTTGCACTTGAAAAGGCTACTTAAAGTGTGGAAACAGATGCAAAATTCAGCCCTTTTAAAAAGACAAAACTGATGGATATCTCAAGTGCAGAAACAGTTAGAGATAAGAACACCAGATGTCCCCAGGAAGCAGAAGAAGAAAACAGGAAGTGTCAGGTTCCAAAAGTGAGGGCAGAAACGACCCTGGAAAGCATAATGGGACTTTGGGCAAGATGAACATAGCATGAGCCAGGGACAAATATGACAAAATTATTGGCTCCAAGATGGTAGTTTCAAGATTGCAGAACTTGCCTTTTGAGTATATATCAAAGGGCCCCCTTTTTCCAACAACCACTACCTTTCCCAGCCCCAATCCTCTGAATTAATTAAACGTCCCTCTTATTTTACTGTTCTTTTTGACTCAAAGGTCTTGAGCAGATCAAGATCCAACTTTCTTCCAGGCAATTGCTGCAGTGAAATTTTTACCAACTGCTAAGGTAGTTTTCCAGTCCTCATCTACAAGGAGAAACTGACCAGTTTTTAAGATGATAAACTCACAGAATGTATTAAAGGGGAGGACAAAGACTTTTCTCTCAAATGAGACCACATTTCACCCTCCAATAAAATACATGCTAAGCACTCAAGCTGACAAATTCACAAATCCACATTCACAAATTCTGTCTAAATATACTATGCCTTCCAGTATGCTTGAAGGAAAAGAGGTTGTTTAAAATATGTATTCTACTTCTGGAGAAAACTGATGTTTTGGGAGGCAGACTGCATGGTATTATAATCTATTGAGTCCCTCCCTTCCCTTCCTCACTCTTCAACACTCCATCCCCAAATCTCTAGGTTGAGAAATTATTATTATTATTATTATTATTATTATTATTATTATTATTATTATTATTATTATTATTATTATTATTATTATATTTATTTCCCGCCACTCCCTACAGGCTCGTGGCAGGTAACAATAGTCTTAAAATCCCCCATTAAAACCCCCGTTTTATGCCTGGAGATCTCAGAGAGGTAGGGTGAGGTTTGGAGAGTGGAGGAACCTCGGTCTTCATGTCAACCTTTCAAGAGATCCCAAAGTAACGTCAAGAGACCTCCAGGCCCTACCTGGAGGCACCATTGCAGTACTGCCACTAATCATAGAGTCTCAGTTTATCTAGTCCTCTCCCACCTGCATTGATTTTGAATGATTTTTTACTTGAAATGTCATGTTTTTTCATCGCATACACCAGGGGTAGTCAAACTGCGGCCCTCCAGATGTCCATGGACTACAATTCCCAGGTGCCCCTGCCAGCGAACGCTGGTAGGGGCTCCTGGGAATTGTAGTCCATGGACATCTGGAGGGCCGCAGTTTGACTATATCTGCCAGAAGACTGACCACTGCAGAGATGAACTCATTAGCACATGACCAATTGGCAATATAAAGATCTAGAGGGAATTGTGAAAATCTATTTCCTCCCAGCTTATTTTGTGAAACAATGTTGGTCATTGGAGGAGGCAGGCATGGGGGTTAATACATCATCTATTTAATAGTATTCCCTTTCCACCTTATGCAATGCAAACCAATTTTGAATGCAGAATTTTGCAACTGAAACTAGACATTAAACCTGAGAACTAAAATATCCGAGGCTCACAAATGTAGCATTAATTGTGCTACCGGTAATTAATATTAATTAAGGCTGAAGTTTTAAGATACAAAGCCGTGAAAGGAATCGGCAGGGTTCTGCCCTCCTATTTGTCAACTTTTATTTGAAAACAGCAGGGGAAGTTTGATCAGAACAATATTTAGCCTCTAACTATCCTGCAGATTGTTTTGTGTGGCTGTAATTACACAAAGACAGCTTTGGTCGAAGCTCCTGAACACTTTTTATTGCTAATTTTGGCTATAAACCTGTTAATTAGTTACTAGTAAAACATTAGTGAACGGAGCGCACAGAAAAAAAAGGACCCATCTGTTTAACATTACAGAAATGTCTTCTGGGCATAACATTTTAAAGCAATTGTGCTAGTAACTGTATCACCTATTTATTGAACTAGACACACACAAAGTCTTTCCCTTTCATATTCTCGTTACACGTAGCATTGAGATCCAAACTCTCCAATAGATAGAAAAACTATATAATATGGAACATACCAAGTCCTCACCTGGAATAAAGAATGAGTGGGTATTTATATTAGCATAATCTTCCTATCACATAAATATGGTTATCAGTTCTGGGTTGAGAAATACCTGGAGATTTTGGAGGTGGAGCCTAGGAAGGTGGGCTTTGGGGAAGAAGGGACCTCAGCAGGTACAAGGCCATAGAGTCCACCAGGAAAATGGAATTCTGTAACCAGTTGTAGTACTCCGCCTTCACCATCCAGAGACTGGCAACTCTATAATCTCAACAATATTTTTACTACAGATTTTCTTGACAGGGGATGGTAAAATGCAACCACTGACCTACCAGTAAATGACAAACCCAAAGGATTGCCAGCTGGGGCTGAGTCAGCACTCACATGCTTTTTTTGGTCTTGGTCCTGCCGATTTCTGTTCAATGCAGACTCGGATCTTGCCAGAGATCAAAAATAATCATTTCCCCCAAATGAAAAGAGCGTTGACCCAGGTGCTGTAATCTGTACCCAGCAGGAGAAGCCCCTTTAACTTCTGGTGGTTCCATTGAATGCTTCCCCCTTGAGTGATCTTTGGGTAGCTCCAGAAAAAAGTCATTCTCCCAACTGTTACTTTCAGAGCACCCCCATTTCCACCCTGATTTGCAGTGTGACAAGAAGGGGGAAATCAGGATTTTGTGATTTTCCTCATCATTGAGTAAATTGGACGAAAACTGCACCACCCACTGGAGAGTTCCAGGTTGCTGCTGACATCATGTGGAAGTAGCAATGAGAAATTGTCCAGGGGCAAATTCCTCATGTGGAATCGGGCAAACTGAATTTCTTTTCTGTGATTCCTATGACATAAGATGTTACAAGAAGGTGACATGAAAAGAAAGATGAAGACCACAGAAAATAACAGATCATGCATGAAGCACAGCCTTTTGTTTTTCAGACCAGTGATCCAACTTGACTTGGAATTATTTATGGTGCCCCAAATGACCTGTTCTTTTTGCTCTCAAGAAGTATCCCTCAACATCTATCTTTCAGGGAAATCATGCTTGTGGTGTATAAATTTAACCATTTTTCCAACATCCCTCTTTGTACCAACCTAGAGCCTTTTGTGGGCCCAGACTTTCATCCATATCAACTTGTAGGTAAGACCATCTGGACTTTCATAGATCCTTAGAGCTGGGTACGGTCTTGAAGTTATCTGGTATCTTGGTAGTAAGATATTCAAGGATGCTAAATGCAGGAAGAATAAGGCAATGTACCTGATCAAGACCTTATCTCCTAAATTCCTCCTGATCTGTTCTAGCCTGTGTCAGAGTCCAAGTCTACGTCTTCATGTTCAAGTTCATCATTCTTGTTCCCAGATTGTATTTTATTGCTTCTTAATTTTCTTGTGAATAGTTTACCCAGTTTTTGACCTTGGTTCTCCCTGAGTTAGTTTTTTCCTGATATTGTTTCCTGAAAACAACCATTTTACCCAGACATTTCACCTTATTCTGTATTGTCTCTGCCTCCATTTTGGCCTCTACATGATTTATCTCACCATTCCCACAGCCTCCTGTCCCTGTGATGTTCCATGTCAGTCTCTGGGGTTGTCCTTCCCAGACTGGAGTTGGATTCCTCCACTCCACTGCACCCCTCCCTTCCCAGTTCTTTCCTGTTTACACCTGACCTTGTTGGGCATGTCTGTGAAATGCAACTGTTATCTCTCTGTACCTCCTTGAAATGATAAACATTCTGTGTAGTGGCTAGAAGAGTAGGAGCCTGATTGCACCACTAGTCACCCCTGTGAGATGAAACTCTCTTCCCTGGGAAAAGGCTTTCCTGTGCATTGCTATGGGTGGGGGTCTGAGCCTATATTTGCCCATTCACCCTTTGTCTAGTGTCTCATCAATTTCCTCATTGTGTGATGGACTTCCACGGATGCTTTCCTCTGCATGTGCCTTCTAATAAAACGGACTTTGGTTAAGTACAGGGTCTTTGCTTTGTTGGTGCAGAAGGTGACCTTCTGAGAGTACACTCTGTGGGTCATGACACCCTCTTTTTCTGGGACTGGAATGACCTTGGTTGATTCTGGAGAGCCAGTTTGGTGCAGTAGTTAGGGGTGCAGATTTCTAATCTGGCATGCCAGGTTTGATTCTGCGCTCCCCCAGATGCAACCAGCTGGGTGACCTTGGGCTCACCACGGCTCTGATAAAGCTGTTCTGACCGAGCAGCAATATCAGGTCTCTCTCACCCTCACCCACCTCACAGGGTGCCTGTTGTGGGGTGAGGAATGGGAAGGTGATCATAAGCCGCTTTGAGCCTCCTTTGGGTAGGGAAAAGTGGCATATAAGAACCAACTCTTCTTCTTCTTCTTCTTCTTCTTCTTCTTCTTCTTCTTCTTCTTCTTCTTGCCCATGGCCTAGCATTGATAGCAGTAGCTTGCAGGTTTTACCCACCTCACCATTCCAGCATCTCACTCTTTGAGCTTTGGGGGGGAAAAAACTACCTTTCTTTCTGATCGTATCAGAAAATTAATTTATTTTGTGTTTCCGAGGCCGGCTCATTCATAAAAGCACAGCTTCATACAGTACATTTTACAGTATTATTCACGAACACACTAGCTTCAGGTTGACAAACGAGTTCCTGTTTTACTTTTTTATCAGTAAAAATGACTAGTCAGGACATTGACATGTACAGTATTTCAACTGCCATAAGTGGATGAGATAAAATAGAAAGAAAAGGCCTTGACAATAACATCCCATGAGAAATATTAAAAAGTGTCCTACTGCAAAAAAAAAATTAAAAAGTGAAGACAAATGTCAGATAAATTACTGTAGCTAAAAGAACTCCTAAAATGATTATTGAGCAAGGAAGGGAACTCTACATGACTGAGGCAGCCAGCTGTCAGTACTGGGCTGAAGGAAGTGGAGCTGGTAGGTCCTTTCACACAAGCTAAATAATGCAGTTTCAATCCACTCCAAGGACCATGTGCAACTATATTTTGTCACTTCACACAAAACCCAGTTGCAAAGTGCATTGAAAGTGCATTATTTAGTGCCGTTTTCAGGACTGCTTCAAGGAAACTGAGATTAATGTCTTCCTAAGATGGAGTCAAAGCCGATTAATTGGCATCCAAGAAGAGACGACAGCTAGAGATGCCATCAGGACTGGACATCGGGATTCAAGTCAGAAGCTCCTACTGCCCTGCTCAGCAGCAAATAGAGCCAAACGCTGACTGTAGCTAGAGATAAATTCCATCCCATCCACCACCAGCCTCTTCTCTCCAGGGCATTCTGGGAACTGTAGATCTTGTAACAATTGTTCAAAGAACTGGTTCAATTGCCTATGAAACAAGCGATTCAGGTCTAATGCAGGTCTGCAGGTAAAGGTAGCTGAATCATCCGCACTGAAACCCCCAGATCCTTGTCTCTCTGCAATAGCATGTGGGGGTGGGGAATATAGTTACCATGGATAGGAAAAGAACAAAATATTCAGCTCCCTTCACTGGAACATTCCTGTGGATATTAGAATTGGACCCTGTTATTACCCACCCATCTTATACGTGGTTCCTGTACCTCTAGTAACAATGAATATATCTACTGCTAGGGAAGAGCAAGCCCTGGAAAAGGAGACAGTCCTGGGCAACTGTGCAGTGCCATAGTTTGACATCTAAAAATTATTTTCAGGTGTACATTCCTAGCTACCATTGTAACATCTAGCTTGGCCACTGGTCTGAACAGAGGCAGGGACATGGTAGACAAACTAGGGAAGAAGGTGACTGAGGCAGGGAGGAAGAAGGCAATATGCCAGACCACCAAGACCGAAAACTAGACTCTCCTCCCTCCTCCACCTCCATCCTGGCTGAAGAAGGACTAGCCGGCAAACCTCACTGGTGAAAAAAACGATATACCTCTATGGAAGGCATATATTTTGAAAGAAATGAGCAGTTTCCATAACATTACAATCAAGATATATAAAAAATACTCGAATCAGTACTATAGCAACAGTTAAGGATGGTGTGATGAACAGGAAATAGTTAATGATTTAATCTGGTCTGAGTATTGAGTGTCAGGATTCTAGTGTTGAGAGGGTCAGTTAGGAGGGGCAGTTAAGAATGACAGTTGACACAATGACAGTTGACATTTGAGGAATACCTTGATGTTTAGGAGGTGGAGCCTGTGAAAGGTGGGGGTTGGGGAAGGGAGGTATCTCAGCAGATATAAGGGTGTGAAGTCCACCTTCTGAAACAGCCATTTTATCCAGAGGAAGTGATCTCTATAAACTGAAGATCATTTCTAATACCAGGAAATTTCCAGCTACCGCTAAGAGACTGGCAACCCTATTATTGCCCAGAAATAATAATTAAAGTGCTTAGTCCTTTATGATCTTTCTGAAAGTTCTCCATGGCTTGGCACCTTGAATTCACTTTGCACAGAAAGGGGTACATTTCACTGTGCGTACCACGTGACCCTAATTATCCATCTCTTTACATTAATGATGAAATAATACAATCTTCTATTTTCTGTAATTAACTTTATTAGGAAGGCATTTTCCTGTGCCTATTTTTAAAAAATTGAAATTCCATTCAGAGTCGGCATATCAGATCTTATTAATTTTATTACATTACAACATGAAACATTTCATTGGAGAAAGGGAGGAGGGGGGATGAATCAAGCCCAAACGCGACGCTTTGATAATACTGATTTTTTTAAAATCCAGTGCATTCACTTTTCTGCCTCTCTAATTTTTAAAACAATCCATGTCAGAGTTTTCTAATATGAAGAGCTTTCCCCCTCCTCTATCAGCAGAGGCCAACCGATCTCGTGCTGCTTCAAAAGCATTTTGGGTCTATTTCTCTGTTCTTTTTCCTTAAGAAAAATACAATGGGATTCTAAGGCCCCCAACTATGACAGTTATGGAGCTCACAGTTCTTGCTTGATCTGTGATTGACCTAGAGTTGGTTGGAGGAAGAAAGGGGATGCATAAATTATACTAATTACTTCCTGGGAGACCATTGTATCATAGACTGTCATTAGACCCCCAGAGTGGTAGGTAGGGCTTACAGTGGAGGGTTCCTAAATGAATAGTTTCCACAGGCATATGAAAATGTATTTATTTTCAACAGCTTTGGCTGAATTCGGCCATGCCTTTGTTTTAACTTTTTGTGTTGGGCTGAGCAAAAGAGAGAACCTGGTCAACTACTACTAATATTTATTTACTATATTTGGTCCTCCTTTCTCATTAAGGATCAAGGTGGATTACAGGATTAGTAGACCACTGGCTAATTACTGAGAAATGTATTTCATTTCTACCCCATCTTTCTCCCCCTTGTGGATTCATCATTCTTCTTTCCTCCATTTTACTCTTACAACAGGATTGCCACCCTCGCAGTGTGAAGAGTGGAGAGTGCAAATGATGTGACACCGCTCTGGTATTTTCAAAAATATTTTACCATAAAGATGTTTGAAATTTGTAGAATCATGATGTCACTTCCTGTTCTGAAAGAGGAAGTGCTGTCATGTCACTCTAGGAATTTCCTAAAGCATCATGATATTCCCATTCCATAATGAAAAATGATGTTCAGATGATGATCAACACCATTCCCCCTGATTTTCCAGAGAGCAAGGATTAGGGACAGGAAGCTTTGCTGGAAGGTTTTCTCTCACTGATAAGTGACAGTCCTATACAAGTTAACCAGAGAAATTGTGTTGATAGCTCAAGTATCTATTAAGTCCACTTAGAAGGTGATCCCTGTCTACATACTTCCACACTCCCTCCCATACATTTTACTCTGTGGTTGGGATTCCCTGTGGTTGGGCTCCCATGCCACACAAACACATATCTGCACACGGGAATGATCACTTTTCAGAATTATACCTTAAGCCCTTTTTATTTTCTGGTTCTCGGGGGAGAAATGTCAATTTGTGTTAGTTCTGTTGTATTCTAATCATGCCTCACCTTTTCATTTCTAGGGGGAACTGCTGCCCTTGAGTTTCCATTTTGGCTGGTATCACACGGGAAGCTGGGTCCAGCTCATCTTTGCTCGTCACGCAATGCAAAGAAAGAGGGCTTCCGGCCATCAACGTCCCTGGGAACTAGCCGGGGGGGGGGGGCAGGAGTGCACCTTAAATGCCATCCTGCTTACTGAGGAAAGCCAGTGTTTCAAAGAGAAGCCAGCCTCGCTTCCCATCCTGCAATCAGACTATTGATCAGTGCCTTTCAAGTGATGAATCAGCAGGCCATTCGCTTCAAAGAATCCTGCTGTGTCAACAGTCTACCAAAGAAGGAACTGTACTCACGTTATCATTTCCCCAAAATAGGTCACACTGGCCAAATCGCTGCAATCAAGATATTTGAATGGCCTGCAAAAGTCATATCGGATCACTGGCATAATAGTTTTTTGGGGGAAATGCTCCTGAAATACCTTCTCCTGCCCTGCATACTGGAATGTCCAAAATGTAGGACTGTCAGCTATCTCCAGACTACAGATATCAGCTCCCCTGGAGAAAGTGGCTGCTTTGAAGGCTATATTATTCTACCCTACTGAGGACCCTCCAGCCCAGATTCTCTGCTAAGCCTTGCAGTGGTTTTCTAGGGCAGGGCTCCCCAACCACGCTACTGTGGTACCATATAATGGGGGTGGGTTTGGGGATGGTAGAATCCTTCTCCAATGGGGACTGAACTGCAAAGTGCACTTTAAATTGACTCCAAACTCCCCATGTCTGAACAGTAGCTTAAGTCCTTCATGTCCCACAACTTCATATGGATTATCCTGGAATTACTTGCAAGGGAATTACTTCCCTAGTAGCTCCATAGCATTATACTCCATTGAGTATCCTCCCCACCCTAAATCCTGCCCACTCCCAGCATCACCTCCAAGGTCTCCAGGTATTTCCCAATCCAGAATTGGCAACCGTATGGTTGATTCATGCACATAATAGATCTTGCATGCTCCAGCACTGACTGTAACAGAATCCCTAATGTTTTCTACTTCCCTGCTCTTTCCGTCTGCTTGCTAAGTGGCTTCCGACTTAGGGAGACTCTAAGAATGAAAGTTCTTCAAAATGGCCTATTGCTAACAACCTTGCTCAGGTCTTAAAAACTGAGAGCCATGGCTTCCCTTATTGAGTCAATCCATCTCATAAGAATATAAGAGAAGCCATGTTAGATCAGGCCAATGGCCCATCCAGTCTGTCTCACACAGCGGCCAAAACCCAGGTGCCATCAGGAGGTCCACCAGCAGGATCCATCACCCATTGGCTCTTCCTCTTTTCCTGCTGCCTTCAACTTTTCCTAGCATTATCATCTTCTTCCAGTGACTCTTGTCCTCTCAGTTTAGTCATTTTAGCTGCTATGGAGAATTCAGGCTTGATGTTGGTAGCCAATTCTGCATCCTCCGCAGGTTCTCTTCACCACATCTAACAAAAACGCTAATCCTATTCAGAAGTGTGACTGACCCTGTGAACCTTTCGCGTGGCCCTGGCATTCAGTGACACTACCTCAGCCATCACTGATATGCCGTAATATTTTCTTTGTCACTGCTGGATGGTAGCAACCTGTGTCTGTAATGATTTTATGTCGCTACCTGAAAGTGATAAAGGCTATGAGCACAATAAAAAAAAAAATCTGGATACCCCACTGAGAGGTATCACGTCCTGCTGTCTTCTCAATGCAGTCTATGGATGTGACTCCAGGGTGCACGCAACCTAAGTATTTTGGGCTTAGACTAAGAACCTGCTATTTCTTATGGTGCTATTACACAGCATGGGTGACATACCACGCTAAGGGGTGATAGGCAGTGGTTAAAAAACCTTCTGCTTGCTGTAGGCAGAGAGGAATTCTGACTTGATGATTTTATGAACGAAAAGCCCGAGCAAAAGCTGCCAGAGAAATATATAGGCCATGACAGGAGAGCGAAAATATCATGGAAAACCCAGCAAAATGACTTGTAGTACATACCTAATTGGCTTAAATTGCTTATTTGGGTTTTCTGTGAGCAGCAAATGTAGGTCATATAACTTGTCTAGCCGCAGCTGTTTCTTTATTCAACACTTTATCACCCAGGAAGGAGGCATAGTGCCTTAAATCCTACACCAAAGACAAAGATTCCAAGAGTCTTCTAGCAATTTTTCCCATGCCACAGAAAGGGAGGCAGGAAGGAGAGTGTGTATTAATTCTTTTATCTCTGCCCCTTCCTTAGAAATACATAGATAGGAGCTAGTGTCTGCACAGGAGTGTCTCCTGTACCTTTTAAAACCTTCAGATAAGACAGATCCTCTTTTGTGCCCCGCAAAAGAGCCTCAAATTATGTCTATCACATCATTTTGTTAGAAACTTAATTTTTGATGGTTTCACTGTATCAAAGGTGGTGGTAATAATTAAATAAAGAGAAGACAAGATGAAAATTAAGGGCTGTGAGGCAAAGGACATAAGGATGTAAAAACACAGGAAGACTCCCTGCTGGACCATCAGACTAGTGGTCTATCAGACCAGAGGCTGAGGGTATGGCCTTCATAAGAATATAAGAACCCTGCTGGATCAGACCAATGGTCCACCCAGTCCAGCATGCTGCCTCATACAGTGGCCAGTCGGATCATCTGGAGATCCAATAACAAGACAGAGACTGAAGACTTACCCTGATGTTGCCTCCTTGCACTGGGATTCAGAGGTTCACTGCTTCTGAATGTGGAGGTTGTCCTCGGGCACTATGGGTCTATCTGCAAGAATCAAAAAACACATTTGGATTTTCATGCTAAAAAGAACGTTGAAAAATAGGTTATTCAGTGAGGCAATTGCTTGATTCACGTTCTCCCAATTTTTGTTATAGCCCATTTTCACATTCCACTTAGATGTATTCATGACTACATAGGAGCTTATTAGGATGAGCAGTCCATTCTTTAATACAGTTTATGTAACTGTCTGCATTCAATAGCAACTAGAATTACTTAGATCTGAACATTATTCTGGTGCCTTGCTCTCTGGTTTCAATTTCCCATGCTGTGAAGATTATGAAGAAACAAATGGCTTCATCATTCAACATTAAAAAAAAAACCCTACCTTGCAGGCAAAAATAATAAAGCCACTACATAGCATTAATTAAATCAACAATTTATACATTATAGTATACATTTCTGTGCACAATTCCACTTTACAGTTGTGAGCATAAAAGTCATGCAGTAGACATATACTTGAAAGAGACGTTGGGCTCTTCCACATTCTCATTTTTGTTGCTGGTGTGTTCTTGTTGCTTTGGATTCCCCTCCCCCCCCCCCCGTTCTGCACATGTTTTGCTCTCTTTAACAGTAATTCAGTATTACAGTGCTTAATGTTCAGCATAAAGTCATGCAGTTGAAATCTGCAGAGACATATGCTGGGCATACAGCAATGTAATATAAAATCTACCACTAGAGGGAGCAAAACATGTACAGAAAAGTTTAAAAATGACATAACACATAAGCAACTAGAATGAGTAAGTGGGAGAGCCCATTATCCAGCCACAAGAGGTTGCCAGTGTTGAACCAAACAGGTTTATTTAAAGATAAATAAGAATATAATAGCATGTACATAAGACATACAGGTACCGAAGGTATCTCCATTCTTCCACAGAGATAAGGAATTAACCTATTATTTATTTGTTTGTTTGTTTGTTTATTATTAGATTTATTCCCCGCTATTCCTGAAGCTGGACTGTGCCGGGTTACAATGATCCTTCATAAAAAACCCAATAAAACCCCATTAAAACAGGACATCACAAAATACTATATAACACAACACAATGAACATGGCAGTAATAGCACACAACACCCATCCTCCACTATACCCAGGATGCCTAATAGCGGGGGGTTGGAGGAGGGTCATTGATGTCATTTGGAGCAAAATGCTATATAATACTAGCACTGGCACTGGACTGGGGGCAATCAATCTCCCTCACCACCCTGGCCTCAACCGTAGACCTCGTGGAAGAGCTCCATTTTGCAGGCCCTGCACAACACAGAAACTTCCCACAGGGCCCTCGGCACTTCCAGGACCTCATTCCACCTGGTCAGGGCCAGGACCAAAATGGACATGGAGCTGACTGTTTCATGAATCACTCTGGCTAGGTGGTCAGAGGACAGGTAGGCACTAGTAGCCAGGCATGGCGAAGATGGAAGAAGGCCTGGCCAGCTACCTTCTTGACCTCCATGGTTATGTTATCTGTGTGTTACAGTTATATGTTATCTGTATCTTTTCCTGTTTTCTGTAAACCACCCTGAGCCCTCAGGGAGGGTGGTATATAAATATAATAATAAATAAAAGAATTCCTGGCCTCCATGGTTAGTGAGGCATCAGTGGTCACTCCCAAATTCCTGGCCTGAGGCATGAGTGTGTGGATCATGTGTGGACAAATCTAGTGTGTGGACCATGTTCCAAGGCCTCAATGAATAGTTCCAGTCTTGTTCAACAAACAGCGAGAGAAATTATCAAAAACTTTCCTTCACATGATTCAGTTCATGTATTGATCTTAAGCATTTCCCTAGCTACTTTCTCCAGTTTACCCTTGACATGGTGGGAAGCTCTGAGAATTGATCTTATGGCAGTCATTCCAATCTAGGCAGGGGTCTTCCCCACCATCTCCTCAGTACTTAGTGTATGGCTTACAAAGTGCTGGAAGAACAACATGAAGATCAAAAGCATAAAAAGGAACATTTCCTTGAAATTAGAACCATTAATTACCGAAAGGAAAACCATACAGTGAGCAAGTTGTCTAATTACTGAGGGGAAAAAAATTAACTGAGGGAAAGAAATTGCATTCCGATTTCCCTAGTTCTAAAACAGTGATCTTAAGAGGTAGGAAGAATAATCTTAGTTACCCAGTTTGCCTTTACTCAGAAAAATTCTGCTGTCCTCTGGGTTACTCCCCACATGCTTTTCAGCTTTCTACCCACAAAGGGGGGCAGGATGTGCAAGGCAAAGAATATTATAAAACAACTGTTGAATTCTTTTTTCTTATTTATTGCTTTAAGATTCTATGGAAGAAAACTTTTCAGCCCATAAGACCTTTATCTGTTCAGTAAATAATTTCATCCACTAGATGCATCAAAAGTTAATAAGGTTCAGTCACTAGTTACAGAGAACCTTTAAAGTTTTCCCTGCAATAAAGAGCTTCATGTTCTCAATCCGGGTTACAAGGAGGTCAGTTGAGAGTGTAAGAATGCAGCAAATTAAATACTTCTCTTCCAAATCACACAAGTTACCCAGTGTTCCCCCTAATTTTTTCCCCTAATGAGAAGAGCAGGGTCCATTCCGCACAACTTTAATATAGCACTAGTATTGCATTTTGCTTTCGCCACTAAAACTACATTCCGCATGACGTCGTGAGCAATCTGCATCACTTCTGCAACCCTAGCGCCCCCTGTTTGCCAGCCCCCTGTTTGCCAGTTCCCTTTAATTTTGGCCAAAAATCACGCCCGTGCAGGGAGGGGATATTTTTTCCACTCAGGAGAGCATGGTAACGATGACTCGCCAGCTAAATGAAGGTATGCAGAACGCCAAGATTCCACTATTTAAAATAGCGTTATTGCTTTGTGAAACCAATTGGCAACATTGGTCCTTGTGCGGAATGGGCCCAGTTCATGACCTGAGCAGAACACAACTGCTATATTATTTAAAAGGGCAGGGCAAGACCCTGCGTGACTCCAGATTGCTGTTGAGCGGGACTTCCTGTGTCAATGAGCAGCCACTCACATGCACAGCTTAGAGGGAACACTCGGTCCCATTTGACCTACCCAATGCTATGGTGAAAACATGGGGAACTTGGAAATGGTAGAAAAGAGCAAGAGACCAGTAGCACCCTAAAGGCTACAAAATTTGTGGCAGGGGAGGAGCTTTTGCAAGTCCCTCCTCACTTCTTCAGCATCCGGCCGAGCTTTTTTTCAACCTTTTGACCATGGAGGAACCCCTGAAATATTTGATTGGCTTCAAGGAATAACAGAAGTGGTGACATGCCCTTTCAGGGATATAGGCACAGAAGTAAGATGCGGGAGCCAGCCAATCAATCGATTGATCATTTGCCATTTCCATAGTGAAGAAAGGGACAAGACTTGCAGAGCAACAGGTGAAGTGGCTCCAGTGACTAGAAAGGCCAGCAACCAACTGAACTTCTGGGAAAAGCCATGTAACCCCTGGGGAGCTCACTCGTAACCCCTGGGGTCCCTGGAACCCTGGCTAGAAATCCCTGCTACAGCCTATGAAAGTTACAAAAATGACACTGTAAAGCTAGAAGACACACTTGACAACATTGAGATGTATACCGACTTAGCAGCATACAAGCCAAAATTGTTCCGGTGTAACAGAGAACAAATAGACCTTCAGCAGAAACTTAACTCACAGAGTTGGATCCAGCAGAAGCCTTAAGGTGTTGGCAGAGCAGATTCCTTCCTCACCATCCCCAAACAGAAACAATTTTTTCCACTGTCCTGCCTGAGGACTAGGAGAGCCTCAAAAGTGAAATGCATCAATGAGGAGGAATTGCCTCTTTCCCTGCATCCCATTCGTCGCCTGCATCAGTGGAAGAGAGACAAGAAGGCCATTTTACTTGATTTTACTTTGTCACAACATGCCCTGGTCACCTGGCACCTTTTGCATGCAATGTTCTCCCTGAGAGGACTTTCAAGATGAACAGTTGGACAGCTTTAAGGTGGGGAAAGACCCCCTTCATCAACACCTTCTGTGAATTTCTTGAGGTGGGTTCGACCCACTGACAGGAAACTATACTGCAATGCAGTTGCTTGAAGCGAAGCCATCTTCAACTTTTTTAACCACTGAGGAACCCTTGAAACATTCATCAGGCTTCAAGAAACCCCAGAAGTGGCACGATTGTGCAGAATATCATTGGGAAGCATAGCTGTGTACATGCCCACCTGGGGACCCTCCTCTTCCTAATCCCTCCAGATCCATCATTGGCCATTTCAGGAGGGGTGGGTAGGTTGACATGACCATATATTGTTGTATCACCCAATAAATGTTTAACCAATTAAAAAGAAATAATTAACTCTCGCCCATTCAGAAAACCCTTCCAGGGCTGTCAAGAAACCCCAAGGTTTCACAAAACCCTGGTTGAGAAAGCCTGATATATGGTCATATCACCCAATAAATGTTTAACAAAATTTAAAAATATATGCAAATTTGTTAACTCCTACCCATTTGGGAAGGCCTTAGAGGGCTGTCAAGAAATACCAGGGTTTCATGGGACCCTGGTTGAGAAAGTTGTGATTTGACTTATGCAACTTTTTCTTTGTTTAAAAGGTAAAGGTAAAGGTATCCCCTGTGCAAGCACCGGGTCATATCTGACCCTTGGGGTGACGCACTCTGGCGTTTTCATGGCAGACTCAATACGGGGTGGTTTGCCAGTGCCTTCTCCAGTCATTACCGTTTTACCCCCCAGCAGTAAGCTGGGTACTCATTTTACCGACCTCGGAAGGATGGAAGGCTGAGTCAACCTTGAGCCGGCTGCTGGGATCGAACTCCCAGTCTCATGGGCAGACAGCTTCAGACAGCATTTCTGCTGCCTTACTACTCTACGCCACAAGGGGCTCTTTTCTTTGTTTAGTGACAGGTAATTTGTAACAACCATATGACAGGCAAACTCCACCCATGGTCTGTTTACTTCTTTTATTCCATGTTTTCAAAGTACAAGTAATGCATCCAAATTACGAATGGACTCGCTTAACTAGGATTGAATCTATTCATTCATTCATTCATTCATTCATTCATTCATTCATTCATTCATTCATTGGATTTATGACCCGCCGCTCTCGAAAATTGGGTTGCAGTGGGTAACATGAAAGAAAATCCATACAATAAAATTCATTAAAAACCTCCATTAAAACCCAATCACCATACACAAAATATTAATTGATGGCAAAAATCCCATGGCCCTCTTTAAACAGGGAAGCCCTTGCAAGGGCAGCATGGGGGATGTAAGATGTTCAGTACCAAATGTTCAAGTACCAATGCCAGGGGGGATCCATATGTCCTGCTCTACCACTAGCCCCAACCATAAACCTGGTGGAACAGCTCCATTTTGCATGCCCTATGGAAAGCAGTAAGCTCTCCAAGGGCCTGCAACTCCTCCGGGAGCCCATTCCACCACATAGAGGCCAGGACTGAAAAGGACCTGGCCCTGGTCAAGGCTAGGCAAGCATCCCTGAGGCCAGAAACTATCTACAAGTTGGTACCTGCAGAGGGCAAGGCCCTGCAAGGGGCAAAGGGCAGAAGATGGTTCCTCAGGTCTGTGGGTCTCAGATCGTGAAGAGCCTTGAAGGTCAATATCAAGACCTTGAACTTAATCCGGGCCATAACTGGCAACCAATGCAGCTGCCTCAGCACAGACTGAATATGGACCCTCCAAGGTTTTCCTATGAAGATTGTAAGCAGCTGCATTCTGCACCCAATGTAATTTCTGGGTCAGGGTCAAGGGCAGGCCCACGTAGAGCGAGTTATGGAAACCAGTTCTGGAGGTGACTCTTGCATGGATCACCATAGCTAGGTGTTCTGGTGAAAGGTTGGGCACTAGTATGTAGTAGCCAAGCCTGGCGAAGATGAAAAAATGCCTTACTGACCATGCACACTGCGCTACTGTAATCATTGAGTCTGGACAGGGAAATGGAGGTGGTTACGGAAGTGCATCCCACACCTCTTTAAGATTGTTAGCAAGCATAGAAAGGCCCTCCTTAGGCACTTTCACACATGCTAAATAATGCCGTTTTGACCCACTCCAGTGACTGTTTCCAAGTGGCCCCTTTTGCCATTTCCCCCAGCCAATCCCAGTTGGAAAGCGGCTTGAAAGTGTCGTGTATAGTGCGTGTGAAAGGGCCCTTTGTCTTCCTATATGACTTTGCGAGCTGTCAAAGACCAGTCGGGCCACCCCATCAGTTTGAGCTATTCCACCATCTTGTGCTTGCCTTCTGGATCCGCGTTACGCCTCACAAGCGGCAGGCCGGCTTTCTTCTCAGGAACCAGTGCTATTTTATTAATGGAGTCATCTGGCAGGAAGGGGGAAATTTCATTGCTTCACCCAGCCTGCAAATTAAACAATATGGCTGAAGGAAAAATAGCTATAGAGACGAGAATACATAATCATCGTCTTGTCATACGGGGCATCTAGGGATTCAGAGATATAGGAGTCTTTTATTACAGTTTACAGGCCCTGCTTTCCTAAGCTATTGCACGAGCAATAAATTCTGGTTTGGATACTAATTTGATGCATTTGAAAACCATGCCAGGGTGCACGTTTTGTTCCTGTCGTGGAAATATGGAGAAGTAAGTCTACATATCATTTCTTTGGCATGTTGACATCTCCGAAGATTTATGCTCTTTGAAAACCCCTATTCTTGCTAAATGTACTGCATATGTAAGTTCCCTGTAATTTACTCGGAACTTTGCTGTCACAAATAATGTTAATATGACTGTTTTGATTTGGCACATAAAATTTATTTAATCGGCGACCTCGTTTTGAAATGTATTCATTAGGAGCGCAGCGTCGAAAGCCGGGGATATCGGGCGAAGGGAGACGAAAACACCCACCGCGGCACCGCAGAAGGCCACGTTCATTTAGAGGGTGACGGCATTTGCAAAGTCGTAAGGAATGAACCAGCTGAATAGATTCTGGTCAAATATCATGGCATTATTCGGATGGGAGGATCTTCTTATTGATTGAGCACTGGTTGAAAATTTAAAGCTTACGCTACATTTCACTAACACCGTGACAATGAAAACCATGAGCAATGGTCTGTCAAATGCGAGAAAATTGCACTCTCCGTGTAAATAAAGGCGCTGTTCATAATCCTATAAAAAGAGGGACGGCAACATTTATCCTGGAATTAAGCAGTAATGAAGTGGAGGGCCACATCCTGTGCTGGGAGAGAATGGGCTGGGGTGATGGGCGAAATCCTTGCGTTCGTGACGTCTTCTGCAAGAGAAAACATGATTCGAATCCACCTGAGCAAAGAGGGAACGTGGTAGAGGGGACTGGCACCACTCTTCTATGTTTTGTGCTCTCGCATAGACCGTTTATGCACTGGGAACTTCACTGCCTCGGCTCCTGTGCAGGAGCACAAATCGGGGGTGGATGAGGCACATTGGGCCAAATGCTCCTCCAGGTGGGTGCAGGAAGAAGTGGGGCAACCTGCCACATCTAAAACTCCAGCCTGCAGCCTGGCATGAAACCTCCAGGGCATAAACGGTCATATAGAAAGCAGGAGCCATGAGCATTTTCAGGATAGAATCATAGAATAGAATAATAGAGTTGGAAAGGGACCTTATGGGTCATCTAGTCCAGGGGTAGTCAACCTGTGGTCCTCCAGATGTCCATGGACTACAATTTGCTGGCAGGGTCTCATGGGAATTGCAGACCATGGACATCTGGAGGACCACAGGTTGACTACCCCTGTCAATTGAGGCATTCTTTTAAAATTTTATTTTAACTTTAGTTTCTAGGCTGCCTCTCCCCCCAAGTGGGCTCGGGGTGGCGCACAACGTATAAAATGACATTTTAAACATCATAAAACAACTTCAATTGATTACTTCTTTAAAGCGTGACGGATTAGAATGTAGAATTTGCTGCCAGAGGACGTGGCACTGGCCATCACAGACGGCTTTAATAGGGGTTACACAGATCCCACTCCATTCCACTGTAATCACTGTTCCTTTGGCCATTGCCATGGATAGAAGCACGCAATCAAATTAAAAACAACAGGCAGGCGGCTCTTTCAATACATAGCGTTATAAAAACATTGCCAAATATTAGGCCACCTGCACAGTAACTTGATTTCTACATCTCTGAATAGAAGAAAATGGGGGAAAAAACAATTGGTGCTTGTAGGGGCAGAATATGAGCCTCTTGTGGTGCAGAGTGGTAAGGCAGCCGTCTGAAAGCTTTGCCCATAAGGCTGGGAGTTCGATCCCAGCAGCCGGCTCAAGGTTGACTCAGCCTTCCATCCTTCCGAGGTCGGTAAAATGAGTACCCAGCTTGCTGGGGGTTAAACGGTAATGACTGGGGAAGGCACTGGCAAACCACCCCGTATTGAGTCTGCCATGAAAACGCTAGAGGGCGTCACCCCAAGGGTCAGACATGACTCGGTGCTTGCACAGGGGATACCTTTACCTTTACCTTTAGGGGCAGAATATTGGTTTTATTCTTAAATTATTACAGTGATATCTCCCCAAAGAAGTTTGACATGAAACGCGTTGGGGGTTTCACGTATTTTAAAGGCTAGCAGTAAAGCCCATGGTACAAACAATACAACGGGCTCTAGGCCACCTGAGCTCCCTTTCAATACTCCCCGTCCCCAGCCTGCAAAGTTAGGGGGTAGTATTGAAAGGAAGCATGGCCAAGATAGCTGTGCAGCTGTCATGATCAGCTGTTACGTGGGGACTCGGTCCCTTTAAAGGCTCCCTGCCAGGCTCCCAAGGCAGGGGAGTGCATTTAAACACATTGACACCTACTTTTAAGGATGGACTTTAACTTCTGATGTCAAGAACACAGGACCACAAAGGGAAAATTTGGGAAATTAGGAGGTTAGCAGAAACGCAGTTCTTCACATATGTATCCAGGGCAGAATCTGGCTAGAGTTTGGACAGACTTGGAAAAAATCTTGACTATTAATTTGTCAGACCTAGCACTGGTTAACTGCTAGAATGCCACCAGGGTCAATGATGAAGAATGGAAATAGCCCTTGTACCTTCCATGAGCTAAACAGGAGCCTAGGTGCTCAGGCTGTTGCTAGGCTATTGGACTCTGTATATCTCCCAAGTCAAAGGGCTTTCCCAGTTACTCTCCTCATACCATCTACCCCCATCATGGTTGGTTTCTTTCAGCCACTTTTTCTGATGGATTCAATATCCATCTGATCCAACAGTGATAAGTAGGCATGTTTTTATAAGGGAACATGGGACAGGAAATACCTGTGACTCCAGTGGCCGTGTTTTCTGCAGAGCCCTGTCCCCTGACCCCCCTTCCCCTGTTCTGTTCCTAAGACCATGCAAAGGCAAGAAGTCTGGGGTCCTTCTTCAGGCCTTGCCAGGACATGGGTTCCCTGGCTCAGCTGTGGAACCCGATGTGCTATGCACCTAGTGTTGGGGTGTGGCTGACTTTTGCTGCCAGAATGCTAGTCACCTCCCCTCCCTCAGTGCAGCTTGGCTGGGTAGTTGGGAGGTGCCCTTGAACAAGTTCCCGCCAATGGGGATGAGTGTTGGTGGGGACTGGCACCTGGCTGGCTTTTCCTCAGGTGGAGTTTGCGTGACACATTGCTTCAGTCCAGGTCAGAATGCTGTGAACCTGGACAGGAGGTTAACATTAATGCCTAGTAGTGGTAGTGACAAATGAACTTATCCTCCATGGATCTGTGCAATCCCCTTTCAAAGCCACCCATGCTTGTGGCCCTCATTATATCCCTTGATAGTGGATATCACAATTCCATTACTTACCAAGTGAAGGAGCAGGTCCTTTTTCTCTGTCTAATACCCATCAACTTCACTGGATGGCCCAGGCTCTAGTATTATATCATCCTTCGTGCAGTGGACGCCCTCTGTTTTTCTGTTTGTTCTTGTCTTTCCTTGGCTTCACTGGAATAACTGAAAATGCTGTCTTTTCTCTTCACATCCTCCTGACCCTGCAACCACCTCTGTGTTCTAATCACCTCCATTTGTCTCTCAGCAGGGGAGCCTCATTTCCCCTTCTTCTAGGGTTGCAAGTCTCCAGGTGGTACCTGGATGTCAAAAGTAACCCCTTTGATCTCTAGATCAGCCATCCCACCTCAGATTTTTGTTCAGAATAAGGGTGAATGTAATGAGCCTGCCTTTCCTGCCCCCATCATCTTCTTGAGTACCAGAGACTGTCCATGTTATCAACAAAGAGTCTTCATGCCCAAACCCCTTGGTATGGGGAGGGCCTGTGAGTACAGGATAGATAAGGGGTCATTTGGTATACATCCCCAGTCTTAGCAAAGACCCCATGATGATCTAGATATTATTTCTTCAATAAAGAACTTTCTCTTCTCAAATGAAGTCCACTCATTGGGCATAATCAGAGATCTCGCACAGGAGATCTTCAGCTATTACGATTAATCTCCAGAGGACCAAGATCAGTTCTCCTGGAGGAAATGGCTGTTATGCAGGATGGATTTGATGACATTGAATCTTGCTGAGGTCCCTCTCCTCCCCAAATGCCACGTTCCTCAGGCTCCACCCACAATGTCTCCAGGAATTTCCCAACCCAGAGTTGTAGTGGTAATCATCCCAATACAGACTAGAGAAGATTGTGAAATCTGGTTCAGGGTTGGGTTTCATGTGTGAGTCCTGGGTGTAAACTGCACGGAGCTTTTATTCCAACCCAAGATTGATTCAGTCCCTGCCCTCTACACAGAATGCGATTTCCATTTGGATTTGGGGCGATTTAAAATTTCCTTCTGCAGCAAGAAGGATTGATCCGGAGTGACCCTACCTTTATTGTGTGATATCTTAGAGTGCTTTTAATCCTGAATATATTATAAAATCGCATTGTTTTGAATCGGGGCTCTCCTCCGTGGTAGAGGACCCGTGATTGGCCATAGGTGGTCATGTGACGAATTTGCCTTAAAGGAGAAGCCCCTAATTTCTCTCAACTTCTGTCGGTCCTGGATTTTTTCTCCCTTCTCTGCCTTTTTCGATCTTCTCCCCCTCCCCTCCAAGAAAAGAAAGAGGCTCCCTGGTTGGGTCCCCTCCCCCTCCCCTTCAAGAAAAGAAAGAGGCTTGGCTCCCCCCCCTTCTGAACTACCCTAACCACGTGCAAAAGACTTTCCTGTTTCAATGGGGAGGGGGGGGGGAGAGGAAGATCCGAATTCAAAGCGATCTGAATTCAACAGGATTGACAATGGAATAAACAAAGTAAGCGTAGACTCTGCCCTGGTCTCTCCGTAAGCTGTTTGGATCAAAACTTGATTTATATGTGATCATACAGTGGTGTTATTATTTATTTATTTATTGCATGCCAGGTGTGTAATATAGCCAGGAAATCCTGAGGCTGCTGGGCTGCCAGGCAAGAGACATTCGTAGGTGGTTTGCCACTGCCCACCCCTGTGACACAACTCTGGTTTTCCTTGGAGGTTACCCTTCCAAATGGTATCCAGGGCCAACCTTGCTTAACTTCCAGGATCTGATGGGATCACACCTGCTTGGGCTATCCAGGTCAGGGTTTGTGTGCGTGGGGGGAGGGGGGGAGTTGCATTTTGAAACAATTTCCCTCCCTAGTGTCAGACAGAATTCACTGAGTTCCCATGAAAAGCATGCCTACAAAATCACAACAACAACAATAAGAACAATAATAATAACAACAGCAATGATATTAACTTTATTGGCATACAGCAAGTATAAAACACAGACAAACATGCCTATATATTGCAATTTTAGTGCCAAAGTGAATATTCTGCAGTAGTTTAATTTTGGCACCCCAAGAAGGTATTTCTGTTATTTCAATTTCTATGTTTCAGTACAATAACATTCTTTTGCATAGAAAAACAAAGAAAATGCTTTGAAATAAGACTTCTAATGTAATCAAAGGCTTTTTGAGAAAAGTCTTTGGACAGAGAAAGGTGGGGGGAGGTCTTCATTGCTTGTTTGCGAATCCGTTGCTACAAATGGGTGTGACTTTCCTGGGATGCTTTTTTCTGGGTGCCATGGACACAAGACACCTATGGAATTTTTAAAGAAAGGATTCTTGGGTCTGTAGTTTCAGTGGGAATGGGGAGGATCAGTCTGGATTTTACTTCCTAGGTTTTACTCTAGAAGTTCCATGAAAGAAGACGAAAGACCAAAGCATTATGATGAAAATACAGTACGAGAAAAAAACCCAAATCATGAAGGAGTTGGGGAAATCCACTGATTTCTAACCCAGATGTCCGTTCACATACCGTTCCTGGAACAGATCCCTTCTCTGATGTCCTAAAAATTTGACCCCAATGGAACATGAACAGACCCTGGCCTGGACTGAGTCGCCCAACAGAAAAAGAGCCCCAAAACAATGCTTCTGCGTTGAGCACCTGTTGTGCAGCCCATCCCCTTTGGGGCCAAATCGTCTTCACTCAGCTCAGCACCAGGACTTCAGAGCCAAGCCTAAGGAAAAGGGAGTTTGTCCTCTGCAGGTAAGCTCATTGGTGGGGTTGTGGGCAGCAAGTATCACCAACTGGGTCACATTTAGGGTTGCCAACCACTACGTGGCATCTCGAGTTCTGCCACTATTACAGTTGATCTCCAGATGACCAAGGTGTGAGGTTTCTACCAAGTGCTGCAATAACAAACCTTGACGGTACAAAGATAAGTTTATAGGAAAGATACGGGTAAACATGATCAATACACTGCCAGGACTAAAAAAATCAATAGCAAATGCGAGTTTAAAACTGTTTCTCCTGCGCTTGTCCCCCAAGTTGTAATATTCCGTGGGAGCCAGGGTCTGCAAGACAAAAGGCATAACAGTTCTGTGTGAATCAAAACAAACACCAGGGAAGGGGGACACAGAGCCTGAGACAGGGTACCTAGGGCTGCCCACCAAATAACACTTTAGAGCAGTGGTCACCAACCTTTTTATCACTGGGGACCGGTCAATGCTTGACAATTTTACTGAGGCCCGGGGGCGGGTAGTCTTTTGCCGAGGGACGCCACTGCCTGAGCCCCTGCTCCGCTTGCTTTTCTGCCGGTGCCCCTGACTTCCCGCCACCCACTGGGGGGTGCTGCCAGCAACAGCTGTGCAGTGCCACGTCGAGGGGGAGCCCCAGCCGTGGCGGCCACCAGAGAGCACCAAAGGTGAGCTGGCGGCAGAGTGGCAGGGCAGCCCCCAAGGTGGCAGCCAGGGAGGAGGACAAGGAGCTGCAGCCCGGTACTGGTCCCCGGACCGGGGGTTGGGGGCATCTGCTTTAGAGGACAAATGGAAACTGCTGTCAGGACAAATCAAAGGGCAGGGTATAACGAGAGGGCAATAAACAGGAAAGAGGTTACCACCAAAGAGAGAGTTTGTCAGATGAAAAACTGAACTGGTTACAGGACAAGATACATAGATGCATGGAAGAATGAACCATTTCTGACTCAGTTCCTCTGGAGGAAACGGCTGCTTTGGAAGATGGACTGTATGGCTTGCAGAGGGCCCCTCACCAAACCCCACCTTCCCCAGGCTCCACCCTATAAGCCTCCAGTTATTTCCTAACCCACAGCCAGCAACCCTAGCCACATTTGAGCAGGTGCTGAGCCAAAGGGGCACTGGGAGGGTTTCCCTGATGTTTCATTGGGCTGCAGGGTCTCATGAGAGATTGGGGATGCCCATGTAACTTATGCAGCTTTGCCCCAGGGTGCCAGGTCCTTCTGGGTAGCCAGCATGGGATGAGGGGTGAGCTTACAAGGAGCTAGGAGTTTTGTTGCAAATTTCACCGCTGTGTCCACGTGACTTCCAATTTGACCTGGAAATGATGTGTGCACATGGAGGATGTCAGAGTGACACTCGGGTTTCGGGGCAAAAATTATATGGTAGAATTCGCTTCTATCATGGAGTTTTTGTCCCAAAAAACAGAAAGTTGTCCCAGTGTCCTCGATGCACCTGTGCCACTTCCAGATCACATTGAAGTCATGGAGCAAGTCGGGTGTTCCTCCCTTGTTTGGGGGGTAATCCCCTCTCTGGCCAGATGAGCCCCAGTAAAGAGGTAGGGCCTAGCAGTAGGGGATCCCCATTCTCCCTGGTGTGTGTGTGTCAGGCATCCCTGTCTTTCCCACATCCACTAGCAGAGACCTGACAGAAGCCAGTGAGGTCACCAGTTGAGACAGTCAGAGAGGAAAACTTGGGGGAGCTTGGTCTGTTTAGCCTGGAGAGGAGACGACTAAGAGGGGATCTGATAACCCTCTTCAAGTATTTAAAAGGCTGGCATGTACAGCATGGAGCAGAGTTCTTCTCTCTTGCCTCGGAGGGATGGACCAGAAGCAATGGGATGAAATTAATCCAAAGGAAATTCCGTCTAAAGTTACTGACAGTATAAGAGGCTTCCTCAGAAGGTGGTGGGTTGTCCATCTTTGGAAATTTTTAATCAGAGGCTGGATAACTGTCTGACGGAGAGGCTGATTCTGTGAAGGATCAAAGGGGTGGCAGGTTAGAGATGATGAGTGATTGGGTTCTGAGTGTCCTGCATAGTGCAGGGGTTGGGCTAGACGACTCAGGAGGTCCTTTCCAACTCTATGATTCTATGATTCTAGAAGCCAGCTCACTGCCACTGCTTTCCCTTTCCCAACCAGGGCCTTGGGAGCCCCTGTGACCAGACTTATAGAGGTGGTGGGAACACAGCAGCAAAGCTTGGAACCCTGCCCTGATGGATAATGCAACCATTGCCAGGAAAACATTGGGAAAGAGCTCACGGCCCTGGGCCCCAGGGAACTTCCACCCCACCCACAAGGGCCGCAAAGTGCCTTTTTTGCCTTTCCATAATGGTGATCTTAACAGGATTCTGTCTGTCGCAGAATCAATACTGAATACACTAAGTACAGGCATTATTAGAAGAGAATATTTTTATCAGAACATGTAGGATTCAGAAGCTTTTCAGAAAGCCATGGTGTCACTTTTTAAAAACTGGGACTGTCAGGGAAAAAATATTTCTCAGTGCTGGGTTCGCGGTACTTACACAGTAAAACAAACAAGTTCACAGACCATTGAAATAATAAGCACCGTATATTAAATTTTATGAGGAAAATATACATGCGCAAGAAAACCAAAGAGTGCGGGGTAGAGTTCCCTTCCCCAGTCATATATTGCCATTAGAGCAGTAGATAAAGTTTTCGACTTGTACTCTGGGTTCAATATGCCAAACTGTGCAAAACGGCCCTCATTAAAAGGCTTGAGGGTGGCTCCACAGAACAATGGCTCCTAAATCACAGTTCCCGCAAGTGTTAACAACCAGCCCATGAGTTACTCAGGACAGTCTCTCGCCATATAAGGGACCTGTCACGAAAAGGTCATCTTTTATAAAAGGTTCCTTCCCTCCAGTGAGGCAAACAATTGGAACGGCAGCTCCTGAGCGGAGAAATACAAAGCTAGCGGGAACAATGTGGGATAAAGACATTGAGAAGAAAGCCTTCCGTGCTTGAGCTGCCGTTGCGGGTACAATAGACAAAACATGATTTTGCGTGCTGATATCCACACTTGATGGTTGCTGTTGAGGGTTAAGGCAGCCTTTCTCAACTATTTTACCATTGAGAACCTCCTGAAACAGTCTTCAGGCTTCGAGAAACCCCAGAAGTGGCGCAATCATGTAGAATATGGTTGGGAAGCAGAGCTGTGGACATCTCCACCTGAGGCTCCTCCCCTTCCCTCCCCTCCAGGCCCATCATTGGCCATTCTGGGAGTGGGTGGGTGGATCAACATGACCATATATGGTCATATCACCCAATAAATGTTTAACAAATTTTTAAAAGAAATTAAAAAGTAAACAACTCCCATCCCTTTGGGAGACCCTTCCAGGGCCATCAAGGAACCCCAGGGTTTCATGAAACTATGGTTGAGAAAACCTGGGTTGAGGATTTTGACCCAGAAACCTGGCACTCTCCTGGAATTACAACTGATTTTCAGACTACGGAGATCGGTTCCCCTGAAGAAAATGGCAGCTTTGGACGTCTGGTTCTTTTTCTGTCTGGAGCTGTTCCCCCTACTTCTGCACACACTAAGTCCTGGAGTGAGCTCAAGCAGTGGGTAACCACTGGCTTGGATTATAAAATCAGAGTGATGGAAATGCCACACCTCCCCTTCAAAAACCCAGCCTGCCTTAGGCTTCAACCCTGCTGCCCAATTTCCTGGAATTCTATCATGATCTGAGGCTGGGCTCATCAAAGGAGTTACCTGGGAGTGTGGGAACTGATTTTTCAACACACTCAAATTACTCTTAATTTCCTTGGGAGTTGATCCACACAAGCACTGGTATCAGTTTGGGCATGGTTCCTCAGCCTGCCTGCCCTTCCCCAGATATTTTTTTTCCAGTTGTGGAGTCTATTTATTGTTTTTCTCCCATGGATGAAATACTCGAAGCCAGCTCGGTGTAGTTGTTAAGGGCAGCGATGGCCTCTAATGTGGAGAACTGGGTTTGGTTACCCCTTCCTCCTCCTCATGCAGCCAGATGAGTGACCTTGGGCCATCACAGTTCTCTCAGAGCTCTCTCGGCTTCACCTATCTCGCAAAATGACTGCTGTGGGGAGAGGAAGGGAAGATGATTTTTAGCTGTTTTGAGACCCCTTCAGGTAGTAAAAAGTGGCATACAAATAAACAGCGCTTCTTTCAAGTGAGGGTGCTGTCACCATCGGTGTTGTTATTTGTGGCATCAGAGCACCCTATTTTTTAAAAAAATAGCCTTAAGATATTGATAGAATGCAGTAATGTTGTAATCATAGTTTCAGCAGCTTCTCTGAATTCCCAGGTTTCATTATAAACAACAACATAAGTTTCTAGCTTCTTCTCTTGCAGAGGTATGAGTGGTTTCTCAGTGGAACAGGCTTCCTCGGGAGGTGGTGGGTTCTCCATCTTTGGAAATTTTTAAAATAGCCATCTGATAGGCTGATTCTGTGAAGGCAAAGGGGTGGCAGGTTACAGTAGATGAGCGATTGGGATGTGAGGGTCCTGCATAGTGCAGGGGGTTGGACTAGATTAGCGATTCCCAACCTGTGGGCCACGGACCACATGTGGTCCTTTGACTAATTGGAGGTGGGCCCGAAGGACACCTTCTCCCCCCCCCCCCGGCACTTTACTTCATCCCCGCTGGCCCCTTACAACACACTTCGGGTGTCATTGTCTCCCATCACTTCCAGATGGGACTATCTCGTTGCAGAGAAACAAGTTCAAGGTTCCCATTGATTTGTCATTGTCATGAGTTAAAATTTTCATTGTCATGAAAATAAAATGTTCCTTATGTTCATTGTTGTGGCGTGTCTGTATCTTATTTTGAGGGGATGTTAAAACATTACGATAGCTATCAGAGAGTGTTAGGGCAGTGGTTGAGAGTAAACTATCCCCCCCCCCCCCCGGGCCTCAGTAAAAGGCGTTGAGTGGTCCCCGGTGATAAAAAGGTTGGGGACTACTGGATTAGATGACCCATGAGGTCCCTTCCAACTCTATGATTCTATGATTCTATGACAGACACTTACCCTTAAAAAAAATCAAGCTGAAAATTCAGAAACCTGCTTAAAGTATCATTACAACACTATGACATTATATTGATAGTTTAGCATCTTAAAAAAAACAAACACCTGAAATCATTTCTCTGGGGTAAGCGGGAATGGTTTAACAATGACAACAAACCAATGATTGAAAAATGGGCTGGAGCTGAGTGAAACAAAGAAAACCAACAGAAAAATTACACACTGGAAGAAGCCAACTCAGAACTGGCTTCCAGGGTAGCACTGGGATCAAAGTCGTCTCAAAAGAGCCAGGGGAAAACTTGGCGGGAGTGAAAATTAAAATCACAAAAATGCTTCCCAAAATCAGAGGATAAACGGAACCAGTGTGGGGAAGCCCCTCACCTGGCACAGAGAGAAGCAGACGTATGCATAATTCAAGTCCCAGAGACTGCCATCATATGGTTTGGTAGCAGGATTGTGGTTGAATTTCAATAGCTGTCTAGTTCCATTTGAATATTCCCATTCCTGTTTTCTCCTCTGAGAAAAAGAACAGATGCAGGGAGAATAATGAACTGATTATCTGACATAGCCTCCATGTCGCTCATATGGTTTCCCCTTCTGCATTGGTGATTAAGAAAGCTCAAACCAAAGCTGTGTCTCACTAGGCAATCAAATGCTTAAACGTATTGCAGCTTGTTTTATAGGAAGGAAAGTCCGCTTTTGTTGTTCTTTTAATGTTATGTGTTGGGATCGGCTTGGTTTTGTATTTTTAATTGCAATTTCTTTCCCATTCAGTCTGGAAGGTTCATTTTCACCTCAGTTCCTTTTCAGGAGGACTTCACCCAGAAAATAATTGACACATTTTCATTTTCTTTTTGCCTCAGTTGCACAGTGTAAATTTGGTAAAAGACTCAAAGGAACCGTCAACGAGCAAACCGAAACTGACAGCAACTTGATAGAAAATCAAGACGAAATGACCGCGGGAACGTAGCTGCCCAGTATAAATGTGTTTGATTCTTCAGACATGGTCTTTGCTTGGTTAGCAGATGGTACTTTCTCTGTTCCTGTTTCCCAATCTGAAGATTCCATCACCAGGATCCCTCATGAAATTCTATGGTAAAAGACATAAAGCCTAAAATCCTAGAGAGTCACACAAATACCATGATATCCCTTGTGGTTTTTGTGCTAAAAGTTACATTGTAGTGTTGACATGATGCCTATTGCCTGTTCCCACCCCCTAAAGCAGGGGTAGTCAAACTGTGGCCCTCCAGATGTCCATGGACTACAATTCCCAGGAGCCCATGCCAGCGAATGCTGTCAGGGGCTCCTGGGAATTGTAGTCCATGGACATCTGGAGGGCCGCAGTTTGACTACCCCTGCCCTAAAGCTTCCACCAGGTGCCAGCTCTGGGATGACAACCGAGAGGTAACAATGTAAAATACTGAATAATTAATTATTTTTAAATGGCAGTCTTCAAACAGAGAAGCTTCAAGGGGAGACTGCAGTCTGAGATGGCTCAATTTGAGGTCATTCACAAATTCAGCAAATGATCCCCTGCATCTGAATAGGATTATTTCACTACAGATGCTAATTTTTTGTCTGTGCGCCTTTTCTTCTTGCTCAAATTGAGCTGATCAACTTTGTTTTGTACCTCTGCATCCTTCTTTGAAACACTCCTTTCCCTTTAGTGTGGGATATAAGGGATCAAGGATCGCCATTCCTACTTGTATCTGAGGAAGTGAGCTTTAAGGTGCAGCTGTTGTATTGCAGATCAACATGGCCACCCTCTGAAACTATATCCACTAAAGCCATTATCTTAAATTCTCAGGTTGACACTTGCTGATGATTTGACCTCCATTGTTTCCAATACAAAGAAAAGAACAGTTTTGGGGTTTTTTTTGCAAATTTGGTGACTCTTTCTCAAACCCCCACCTCTCTTAGACCACTGAATAGACAGAAAAGGGAAATTTTGGTCCCTTTAAGCTTCCTGATATCTGCATGGCCGAATCATACCCAAATAGTGGTTTGGAGATTTCGCCAAGGCTGCTTCGGGCAATTTAACTATGTTGTTGTTGTTATGTACGAAGTCGTGTCCGACCCATCGCAACCCCATGGACAATGATCCTCCAGGCCTTCCTGTCCTCCACCATTCCCCGGAGTCCATTTAAGTTTGCACCTACTGCTTCAGTGACTCCATCCAGCCACCTCATTCTCTGTCGTCCCCTTCTTCTTTTGCCCTCGATCGCTCCCAGCATTAGGCTCTTCTCCAGGGAGTCCTTCCTTCTCACGAGGTGGCCAAAGTATTTGAGTTTCATCTTCAGGATCTGGCCTTCTAAAGAGCAGTCAGTCGATTCTGTGCTCCCCCACATGCAACCAGCTGGGTGACCTTAGACTCGCCACGGCACTGATAAAACTGTTCTGACCGAGCAGGGATATCAGCGCTCTCTCAGCCTCACCCACCTCAGCCTCTCAGCCTCACCCACCTCACCCACCCCACAGGGTGTCTGTTGTGGGGAGAGGAATGGGAAGGCGACTGTAAGCCGCTTTGAGCCTCCTTCGGGTAGGGAAAAGCGGCATATAAGAACCAACACTTCTTCTTCTTCTTCTTCTTCTTCTTCTTCTTCTTCTTCTTCTTCTTCTTCTTCTTCTTCTTCTTCTTCTTCTTCTTCGTATTCAAACCAAGTAATGCATGTCTGGATGTGGCCACTTCCAAAGAGATTTGTAATCTGGTATAATTGAAAGCAATAGGGATTGTAGGGGCTAATGGATGGAGGACAAGTCCCCCAGTACCATTTCTCTTTTGGATTGCCCATCCATGCTTGCCATGTAAACTAACCTCTTTCCTGGTGCTCAAACTTTTTATATTAAAATTGCAATTGTTGCTTAGGGCTGCACAGTTGTGGGGCATGGTGTAGTAGTAAGAGTGCAGGATTGGGATCTGGGAAGCCCAGGTTCACATGCCTACTCTGCCATGGGGATACTGAGAGACCCTAGGTCAGTCACTCATAGACTAATGCACCATCCAAAGTGGTGGTTGTGAGGATAAAATTGAGAGGGGAGAATAGAGTCGTAAACTGCTTTGGGTCCCCATTGGAGAAAAGAGCAGGCTATTCAATCTATACATAATGTCCAGCCATAGCTGCTGTATTATACATAAAATCTAATAACAGACATAAAAATGACTCCTGCTACTGCATGCAATCTTACAGAGACTTTTTTTCACTGCACCATGATTAAAATTTGAAGATAAGTTTTTTATACCTCATTTTCCTCTGCCACAAGAAGTCTCAATGTGGCTTGCAATCTCCTTCCCTACCTCTCCCTATAACAGGCACCTTGTGAAGTAGGTGGGGCTGAGTGAGTTCTGAGAGAACTGTGACTGTCCAAAGCAGGCAAGAAGAGTAAGGAGTCCCCCGTCCCCCAGTTTTCCAGAATACAATCCACTGCTGTCAACCCCTGTACCACAGTGGTAGAACTAAGCTGGATAACAGTTCTCTGGGGGCCATACTGGCTCCTTTAAACCTCCTCAATTTCTATTGGATTGAATAATCCTTAAGTCTTTAATTTGCCTGACAAAAGTCATCATTTTCCCCCTAACATCTTCTAAAGCTGACATCGTACTTCTGCATGTCCAGGGAATGTGCAAACACATGGTGCATGTGAGAGTTTCATTTCTTGCTTTCTTTGTGAAATTCAGATACATTTTTGGGACAGCAGATGATAGCAGTGACTCCATTTCCCCAATATCTCCTATGGAAGACTCGGGATATCCTCCAGATTAATTTTTCCATCCCTTCTGCTGAAATGTGTTTTGTTTACTTATAGTATCTTTAAAATCAGCACCAAGAAGTACTATTTTATGTGCTGAAGCTGTACAGAAAAGTGGAGATGAAAAGTCTCATTTTAAGTCCTCCAAGATTATCGCATTCCAGCTTCTGAAATAATTAAATCTCAGCTTCATTATCTTTAGTGTTGTTTCCTCACCCTTTTGTTTTCCTTGGAAGTTTATCTCTGTTAGCACTCCAAGGGCAATTACATGCTAATGTATTGGCAATTGTGGCTGAATCTGGCACTCCAGGTGAAGTATATATCTGATAATTAGAGACTATTAATTCTGGTTTGTTCGATTTATCATCTGGGGCCGTGGTAACGAAGCACAGATTTCTGTTTGCCTCGCGCTTTTAACACATGGCTTTCGACAACAGCTTTTGGAAAACAGACTTGTGTTTTATTTACTGACCAGTTATGTCAAAAATTAGTTTGAATAATGGATTCATTATGCATACACAATGTGTTTGCTGCTTTAGAGTTAAAAACAAAGTTAATGGGGGGAAATTGCTAATCTACTTCAGGGGGGAGGGGGCGACAATGATGACACAGTCTTTGCAACTGCCAGCATATATAACCTGAAGAGAAACAAATTAAACACTACCACTTTTACCTCAAAACTCTACGCTTTCCATTCTGAAGCATTTACTTACACATTACACATATACTTGGTAAACTTTACAAATCAAACTGTGTAAGGTAAAGGTAAAGGCATCCCCTGTGCAAGCACCGAGTCATGTCTGACGCTTGGGGTGACGCCCTCTAGCGTTTTCATGGCAGACTCAATACGGGGTGGTTTGCCAGTGCCTTCCCCAGTCATGACCGTTTACCCCCCCAGCAAGCTGGGTACTCATTTTACCGACCTCAGAAGGATGGAAGGCTGAGTCAACCTTGAGCCGGCTGCTGGGATCGAACTCCCAGCCCCATGGGCAGAGCTTTCAGATGGCTGCCTTACCACTCTGTGCCACAAGAGGCTCTTAAATATACTAAATATACTCGTAAGGTGTAAGTGTAAGTGTAAGTGATGGTTCAGAATGGAAAGCATAAAGTTTTGAGGTAAAAGTGGTAGAGTTTTGAGGTAAAAATGGGGTGATGGTACTTCTAGGCATGATTTCCAAGGTTATAAGGGGTGATCTTCAGCTATCAAGGCAATGGTTCACTGCAGAACTTACATGAAGTAAAAACATATTTATAACAGGATGGAGGACTTGAGATAGATCACAAATGTTTGGTCAGTTGGACAGTCCAACTGCTCTCATTGGTCTTCAACAAGAACCAGTGAGTTGACACCCTGAGTTGTACTCTTCATTAATTGGCTGAAAGAGTTAGGCCAGGCAGAATAAAAGGCATCTAGTCCAACCCCCTACACTATGCAGGACTCTCACAACCCTATCGATCATCCACTCTAACCTGCCACCCCCTTGAACCTTCACAGAATCAGCCTCTCCATCAAATGGGTATCTAGCCTCTGTATAAAAATTTCCAAAGATGGAGAACCCACCACCTCCCGAGGAAGCCTTGTTCCACTGAGAAACTGCTCTGTCAGGAACTTCTTCCTGATGTTTAGACAAAATTTCTTTTGAATTAATTTCATCCCATTGGTTCTAGTCTGTCCCTCCGGGGCAACAGAGAACAACTCTGCTCCATCCTCTATATGGCAGCCTTTTAAATACTTGAAGATGGCTATCAAATCCCCTCTCAGTCATCTCCTCTCCAGGCTAAACAGACCAGGCTCCCCCAACCTTTCCTCATATGTCTTGATCTCCAAACCCCTCACCATCTCTGTTGCCCTCCTCTGGACACGCTCCAGTTTGTCTACATCCCTCTTCAACTGGGTGTTATAAACTGGTTACAACTTGACAGCACTAAATTCTTATTAGTAGTGTTTATGGAACAGCAAGCAACATGTGGAACATGGGGGGGGGCTTTTTAATCTCTTTGAAGACTGTTCCACAAGGCTGGAAGGATTTCAAAGAGGAGTCAGGCAAGAACAAAATACATCCTCACAAGGTGCTGCTGAGCCAAGTGAATTTACTGTATGGAATCATAGTGGAAGAGGCAGTCCTTAAAGTATGTGGATCCCAAGTTGTGAGGGGCTAAAAAGATAAGTATCTGAACCATGAGGATATCTACATTCAATATGCATTGCATACATTCAGAAAGTATTTTATATTTTTCAAACCCAGGTGTTGTTCTCTCCTGTGCTGTGTGAGAAAAGAATTTTCTCTGTGGGTCCCTCCTCACGATGCCGGTACTCACACAACTTTGATCTGGTATGGAATTTCCAGTGGTTTTGGATCAACTAGTAGAGAGAATAGCTACCTGAAGACATATTGTCATCCACTGCAATGGCTGTTGCATAGGAACAACATGCTGATACTAGACTCAGACACCCAACAGGCTGCTGAATTCTGCACCAGCTGTAGATTATGAACAGTCTTCAAGGCTAGCACCACACAGAGCATGTCCCAATAATTCCACTATCTTGATATGGGGTTTCCTTGTGTGGAACAAATAACAAGGTACCAGGATATAATAATAATTTTAAAAACTTCAACTTTCAAGGGTCAGTGGTGGCCTGTGGAATTTAAAGAAATGGATAAGACCTATAATAATGATTTGGGGGGCCCATTTTTGGATGTAGAGACCCTTGGAGATCCATAGGAGCTCTGGAGGGTGTCTGTTGCCTTTCACCTCCTGCCTTAATGAACTCAGCCACAGCTAGGGAACTGGCCACTTCCACTGCTTCCCTACCCCCTCCTGAGCATGACTGAGCTTTGCCATGGTTTATGGACCTAGGAGAGGGGCAGGGCCTGCATGCCTACTCCTGCCTTAAACCGCTTCCTGTCTCTCATCCCCCTCAGTCTTCCTTGAGCTTCCTGTTAACATGGGTGATGATGTCACACCTGGGGTCATGGTAGGGAGGTGTGGCCAGTTGACATCACTTCTGAGGTTCCTCTAAACCTAATTTTTTTTCAGGGGCCCTCCATGGTCAAAAGGTTGAAAAAGGCTGAGATATAGGTTGAAGGATTTTAAAATCTCCAGTCTCTTCAGGAATGGGTGATAATATCCCATGCAACCACTCTGCCTTCACAATTCTTCTTCTTCTTTTTTTACAAACTTTTACTCCGCTTTTGATTTAATTATTTGATGAAATTATCTCAAAGGTCCTTTTTCCACATTATTTTTGTGTGTAGTTTTTCCTCGTCAAACTTTTCTAAACTTCCTTCAGGTCTTCTGCATCAATTTCAATCAAAACAAAAAACTCAGACATACACCAGTGTGTTTTGTTTTTAAATGGAGCAAATAGAACCATAGAGCTGGAAAAGACCATACAGGACATCCAGTCCAACCTCCTGCTCAGTGCAGGAGAAGCCAAAAGTATCCAGGTTATGTATTTTGTTTAAATATACTCTTAACTTGGAAACATATATCTTAGAAGAATTTTTCATAATTGAAAAAGTCTTTGCAGATTAAAGAAACACCTTTAAATAGGGGTGATGCCTGATTTTCCAGATTTAAATATTTTTCCAGGTGTAAAGAGGTTTAGTTAACCTGCATAGGCTTTTCAATTGTGAAGAATTCTTCTGGGATATAGGTCTTCTGTTGAAGATCTCTATGGGCATTTCTTTAGACTTATCTTTCTGGTACTGTGGATCTACTGAGGAACAGCGATGTGATGAAATGGAAGTTTCCTGGGTCTTTGTATGGACATCATGGCAGACATATTTTCATAAGAGTGATTTCAGCACACATTACCTATCCCAGAACAGAAATGTCTTAGAACGGGGGTGTCTGTCTGCCTTTGATCTTTTCCACATTCTCATTTTCCTTGCTTGGAAGATCCTGTTCATTTATTTTATTTCCTGTTCTAGATTAGGTGTGTTTTGCTCCCTCTAGTGGTCAATTCAACATTACCCTGGTCACTCAGATTTAAACTGCAGGTTTTGATGCTAGACATAAACAGGTGTAATATTGAATTGATCATTAATGGGGGCAAAACATTTTGGGAACAGCCCCCCTCACTCTAGAAATGGGAACTGACACGTGATGAAATTGAGAATGAGGAAAATTCTCTTATCCCTATCATAACTAACAGATACTGTTGTCACTTGCAGTCTTCTGACCATATGGATACACACAGGCCTCCTTTGATATCAGTTTTGAATCTAGCCATTTTCATTAGATATCAAACACAAATAAATCCCAAGGAACTTCTTAAAAAGCCTTTCAGCTAAAGCTTTTGCTTTTTTGAAGGCCTTAATTCTGGCTGTCAACCAAGACAAAGGTGATGTGCGCTTCCCAAGTTTTCCTAAGTTTCACGAATAAAAGGCTCAAAAACATACAGAACCACTCTGTTGCACTCTAATGACCTTCCGGATTGATATGTACAGTAATCTATGGATTTTAAGTATAATTAACAACTTCCATTTTGGTACTTAACAGCTTCAAGATCTGTTTCTTTGACGGTCAAAAGCTAATCAATCTTATTCTCAAATGCTAATACAAGCAATTAAAAATAACATTAATTGAAATACTGCAGGGGCTGGATGCTTTTTCCCCCAATTTAACCTTATGGCAACACTAATTTACAGTACTAATTAGCGAATTGCCCTTTGTATGATAAAACTTTGGAAGACAGAGGTGTCCTTTAAAGCCCAACAGAGAACTACAGATGGTCACTGTGCTTTCTGTGGGCTTGCGTGCCAGCATTTGGAATATTTATTTCACCTGATGGGTCAAATGTGCAAGAGTATATTATTTACAATGCAAATATTAACACTCTTGTATTGCTGGGGAAATATACTGGCCCACTTTTCCCACCGTAAAAATGTAAATATGCCCAATAGAATAAATAATAGTCTACCCAACTTCCTAATTAAAGGACGTTAAACTTTTCCATCTTGGTTAATCATATAAATAGGGAAGACTCAATTGTAAGTAAGATACACTGTAAAAATCTGATTTTGGCAAGGGAAAAACTGAATAATATAAATGAACTGCAAATGTAAATTAATTTTAAAATAGGATGTTTTAAGAATTTTTATGGTGCAATTAGAGACGAGCAATTAGCAAACAAAACCAAAGTTCACTAAATACAAATTTATAATCCCGCTTGTACCTTTTTCCTTAACACACTTTTCCTTCAGTGGCTTTATATCAGAGAGATGCAACTCAGCTATTTTACTCTTCGCTCTCCAGTAACCTATATCATATTTTCATTGCCAAAGACTTACCAGCCAGCAAACATGAAAGGCATCCAGAAATCAAGGTGCCCTTGATAGGAGAGAGCGGGTGCATAATGATCATTCAATGCTGTATAGAAACAAGAAATCTTGGGTTTTTCTTTAAAAGGTTAGCTGGTAGCTTTTGGAAGGCGAGGAGATATGAAAATTTTGTTCTGAGAGACGCTTTTTCATCAGTTACTGAAACAAAGACTAATTAGCACACACATCTTGCATTTGTTCATTGGGGGATAGTTCATACAAGTAAGTTGATTCCTTGGGGTTGGATCCACAGAACCGCCAGCAGCGTGAAACTGACTAGATGGGGCTTCCTCACTTTCCCCTTCGTACTGAGCTCCCCTCAATCCTGCTCTTGGGGGTGAGAGGAACAACTGGGAACAGCAAGGGGTGCAAAGTAGGCTTTATGGGGACAGATTGGCCAAAACTGGATATTGTTATCAGGTGACTGTTTGCAAATATGAATGCAACTCAGTCATGAGGCTGGCTTGCACATTCATCCACCGACGGATCATGGTCAAGGGAGAAGGCATGCATCGTTAGCTGCTCTCTGGTGTGCAAACCTATGAGCCAAGTGCATGGAGACACAATCAATGTGGCCCTTGGACATGAACTACAGGTAAAGGTAAAGGTATCCCCTGTGCAAGCACCAGGTCATGCCTGACCCTTGGGGTGACGCCCTCTAGTGTTTTCATAGCAGATTCAATATGGGCTGGTTTGCCAGTGCCTTCCCCAGTCATTACCGTTTACCCCCCAGCAAGCTGGGTACTCATTTTACCGACCTTGGAACGATGGAAGGCTGAGTCAAACGTATGAACTAGCCTAACATAATGGACATGAACTAGCCTAACACAATGTCTGTATCAGGAAATGAGCTTTGACAGAGTATGACTCTACCTCCTGTACCTTCCAGTTGGGTCCCTTCCCCACCTATCCATAAGATTACACAGGCTCTCTTCATCTTCCATGTCCTTCGATTATTACTGGTTGTATAGGAAATGAAGGGCAGCCATTTGCTTATACAAAAAAACACTCTCCAGAGCACTATGCAAGAAGGTTAAAATCTGTTCTCTGTCCTTGGTGGTCCCAGCCACTAAAAATCAGGTCTGACCCTAACTGCATAGCCCCATCCCAGCATCCATTTCTTGGTCACTCTAAGGAAGGCTTTCTCAACCTGGGTTTTGTGAAACCCTTTCTTGATGGCTCTGGAAGAGTTTCCTAAATGGGTGGGATTTAATTAAAGATTTACATATGCTTTAAATTTGTTAAACATTTATCGGGTGATATGAATATATATTATCATGTTGCTCATGTTGCTCTTCTTCCCCCTCTCCAAAATGGCCAATTATGGGCCTGGAGGGGGTGGGAAGGGGAGGGGTGTGTTCTGAGTGGGTGTGTCCACAGCTATGTTTCCTAACCATATTCTGCACAGTTGTGCCCCTTCTGGGGCTTCTCAAAGCCTGAAGAAACAGTGAAAAAGTTGAGATAGGCTGCTCTAAGATGTGATGGGAAGGGAGAAAACCAGCTTTTCTTTAGGATCTGTGAAAGGTAAACTGTAAGGCAGCTGTGCAATCAATACCCTCATCTGTAAAATAAGAACACTAATATGGCAATGTTGTCTGGGACATAATGGAGAGACGCGGTTAAAGAAAGCACAGGCATGGTAAAAGAATCACTTTCTTTCTCAGGGTTTTATTTCCCTCCCAACATGAAATGTCAAAAGGGAGCAAAAGGCGGTCTTAATCCCCAGAAGCACACCTTGATGTACCATTTGCACAGGTAAAGGAGATGTAGAGTTTACACAAAAGGGAGGAACAAAGCCAAGCCGTGTTGCATTCTTCTGACTTCTCGTCTTTTGTGAGTAGCGGCAGAAGGTAAGCACAACACAATTTCTTTTCTTTTTTTAAAGCATTTTAATCTAAGCAATCAGCACCACGTTTTTATTCTTTATTGAAGAAAGATTAAAAACTTTGTAGGATTTTCTACTGGAAACCAACCTTCCTTTTGTATAGCATCTTTTTTTTAAAAAAATCCCTTTTCTTCCCCTCTCAAGAGTAGGAAGGTACCAATGTGGGATTGTGCAGAATCCTTTGTTGCCGTGGAGTTTTCCTCTTTTGACTTTGCAGCTTTGAGCACATGGAGGGGGTTGGGGGAGGGAAGGTCATGTCTTCACGGGCAAGACTCTCCTTTGCTGTGGGCTGAGACTTTCCCCTTTCAGCACAGCCTTGGGGCACGCCACCTGACCTTTCTGGGAAGCACACCATCTCCCGACTTTTCTGCTCTAAGCTCATCCCTCTTCCCACTAGCAGTGGTCAGGAGCGTCTGGCCGTGCTACTATTCAGCTGTGCAGAACCAAATCTGAATCGAAATGACATTTGCTCTAGACGGACTCAAATAGCTCCTAGGCAGGATATTCACATTCTCCTTGTTTCTCCTTCACAGTGAAGTGCTTAACAAAATCATTAGCTCTGATTTGGGGGGGGGGGGGGAGAACCAATTCATTTGTTAGCTGCTTATTCAACCAAAGCATCAGGAGGCAGACTTTCAAGGCCTAGTTCAATAAGGCATCTTTAAGGCTGTTTGTATGGATGCAACCCAGAAGGACCATGTGAAAGGCATACCACAAGGCCTTGGGAGAAGAGTTCAATTTCTGTAGGATCTTACCCTTCAATTTTCAAAGAGCCCACCAAGTTGATGGTCCTTGTGACTAAGAAGTTGTGCTTATGCCCAGAGGCAGGCCCGAGGTGGCACAGTCTATTCTTGGACCTTGGGCTTGGCCATGGTTGATCTTTGAAAGCTCTGACAAGAGCCATTGGGAGTCCTTTTTACCCAAAATTCTTTGATCCACACAAAATTCTAAGAACAGTCCTAGTCTTCTTCCTCCATCCTGATTTTCCAAAGTCCCCAATTCTGCAAGGGCTGGTCTCCATTGCCAAGGCAAGCTGTTTAGGTGGGTCTCATGGTCAAGCTGCAACCACTCATCTCCAGTAAAGTCTAAAAATGTTAACATTAACTGCTGCTTAAAAATGGTTGGTAAGAAAAGTCTAGTCTCTCAGCCACAGAATTTCACAATCCGTAAGGTATAAGATTACCAGGTCTCTGGGTAGAGCACATTTGGATCTTGTATCTCCCCGTATCTAGTGACTCAGATGCCCCAACATGTAGTAATTGTGACTGGCTCTGTCCCTAGAGGAAGCCATTTTGTAACTGGCATCAAGTGGTAGATCCAGGAACGTTGCTGAACACAGTAGATTCTTCAGCTACAATGCCTGCGTATTCTCAGCTGGGAGAGCAGTGCTTGCTGTAAAATCAGGGTGGGCTGAATGGCCAGTTCCTCCAGCCCTCCATGAGAGCACAACCAAAATAACCAGGAAAGCCCTTAGCATAAAGTCATGTCAAGTTTGCTATGCAAACTCATTCAATATGCACAATGTCCACAAACCACAGAATTCAGGTCCCCCCCCCCCAACAGAATAGGAACGGTGGGGGTACAACACTAGCATTTTCAGTACCTATTTAATTAATGTGCACCAGTTGCTGTTGTGCGCTCAATTTCTACTGTTGCCAGTTGACTGTCATTTGTTCAGTTGATTACTTGTTAATTATTAGAAATGGCTGGTTATTTGGTTAATAGGCGCTCTGGGGATGAACACGACATTGGCCATTAAGACCCTCTGTCCAGCTTTTGGAATGAAATAGTAATAAGGGGACCTGGGAAGATGATGCACACGATTAGGGTAAGGAAGGAGAGACATCATTTGGAGCTATTTTATACCCTGAAATGAGAAAGCACCAAAGGGATCTGCATCAGCTGGAATCTTCAGGGGCCAGGTCTTTTGCTGGGAATCCATTACTTCTGGATGGGCCACTGGCCTGATCCAGCAAGACTTCTCTTATATGTACTGCCTGATTAGTGGTTTTGCTGCTGCCTGGTATTGGACACTATTTTGCATCCTGGTCAGTTATATAAATGGTATCAACACAGCACAAATCCTTTTTCCCTTTTCAACTAACAGAGATTAATTTTTGTACTCCTGAATGTTATTCTTCTTGGGGACATTAGAAACACTAATGACACCTATAATCCCTGCTTTAATTATTTCTTTTTCTCTTAACTTTCAGGTCTAAAATCCGATCAAATATATTTGGAGTTGTAAAATTTAGAAAGCTATATTGTTTAAAAAAAATCAGAATGCTATAGTACTCTTTTAACTATATTGCTTTAAAAAAAAACATCTAAAGGGGCTTTCCCAATCGTAGGACATTCTAAAGCTGAAACAGTATTGCTTGTTCACTATGGGGGAACCCTATGTGTAGACAGAGACTAACTTGATGTTTCTTCCGAAGTTACGGAGGCAATGACACTCTTCCCTGGTTAAATTTGGTAACTAATCAAATTCCAAGTATTTTAAGCTTTGCAGAAAACATATAAACAGCATTTTTTCAAGGCCCTGTTTAAAAGATCTTGTCACATAAAGATCTACAGCAACAAGTCCATACGCATCTTTTGATATCTTGTAAAGGCCTTGGGCTACACAAATAAAATTGACTGACTGACAATGTCCATGGACAGCATGAAGGGGTCTCCAAGTTCCAATCACTCATGTGAATTCACCGGCCTGTTGTTGGCAATTACTTTGGCATATTCGGTAGCTGATTTGTAAGGAACTCGAGGGAGAGCTGGGTTTTCATAATCCACATGGAAGAGTCCAAATCGACTGCTGTATCCGCAAGTCCATTCAAAATTGTCCAGCAGGGACCACACAAAATAGCCTTTTACTCGGACACCGTCAATGTAAATGGCTGAAACGAAATCAAAAGGACACAAATGACCGTCTGGGTTTGATTACAAGAATGCATGAGCAGAAGCCTGGCAATCAGCAGGATGGACACCAAATCATGATTTCCAAAATATCTATTGCCAATCAAGACATGGGTATGATGAAACCAATAATCTATTTCATGAATGATTTGTGAACCTGTATCATATTAGATCAAAAGAAGAGCTGTTGTTTCTGAACCCCATTTCCCACTACTCAAAGGCATCCCAAAAATGGCTTACAAACACTTTTCTATTCCTCTCCCCACAAGAGGCACAAGAACTAGAGGCTACAAAATGGACGTCAAACAAAACAATGAGGGCTAGCTTCGAGCCCAGGAGTACCAGTACCGGAGAGCCAGTTTGGTGTAGTGGTTAGGAGTGCGGACTTCTAATCTGGCATGCCGGGTTCGATTCTGCGCTCCCCCACATGCAGCCAGCTGGGTGACCTTGGGCTCGCCACAGCACTGATAAAGCTGTTCTGACCGAGCAGTGATATCAGTGCTCTCTCAGCCTCACCTACCCCACAGGGTGTCTGTTGTGGGGAGAGGAAAGGGAAGGCGACTGTAAGCCGCTTTGAGCCTCCTTCGGGTAGGGAAAAGCGGCATATAAGAACCAACTCTTCTTCTTCTTCTTCTTCTACTTTGTAGACCAACAAGAGTTTCAAGGTATCAATTTTTAAGAGGCAAGGTTCTCTTTGTCAGACACAATTTGAAACAGAGATCTCAAAGTCCATGCCAGCAGGGACTCATGAGAATTGTAGTCCATGGACATCTGGAGAGCCAGTTTGGCTACCCCTCTAGCTCGTAAACAAGCTGATTACAATACACATGGTAACTTTTCCACTTTCACAAACATCCTTCACAACATCCCTCCCACCCTCTGATGAGAATAAAAGAACTCAGAGATCCCAATTTCTTCTCTGCTGTGTAAGAGGTTTGTCTCTCGAAAGCTTATACCTGGAAACTGTTGTTGGTCCCTACTGGACTCAACTCTGTTTTACTGCAGACCAACCCGGTTCCACTCTAAAACAATGATGGAAGCCAATGATTTTTGTTTGCTTGACTCATAAAAGATCTCCTGTGAGATTTATGATCTCTCACCCAGGAGAGAATGCACTAGAGAAACCCAGCTCTCAGCAAGGATTTTAGGACCCTTGAGGCTTCCGTTTTCTCTTTCTGCTCGTTCCCCATTTGCATGCTGAAAAATCTGAAGTCTATAAAATGAGAGAAAGGAACTAGCAGCCAAACCAAATGACAAGAGGGGAGTTGGAGTTGCCATTTATATCTCTCCTGCAGCTGCAGCCCCCCCTCCCCCTGCGCCCCCCAATAAGGCTACAATCCCAAAGTTCTCAAGTAATAGAACGAGTTCAAATATTTTAAGACCAACCAAGTTTTATTCAAAGTACATCCTTTTGTGTTCAAGCACGCATCTTCAGATACATACAAATGGAAGTGACCAGTCCATACATAAAGGTTGAGGGTGAACAGCAAATCAGTATACTGCGTAAGAAACGGTGTCCAAGTGATGCAAGGACCAAACTGGAATAATAAGCTTACTTTATACGGCCCCCAGCTGTTCGGGTTTAATTCCAGAGGAGGTGAATAAATATATCAAAATCGGAGACTGATGACAAGATGTATCCTTCTAAACTGTGAAATCCTGAGAGCAATGGAGACCCTGCCATCATTCCATCCGTCTCCTCTCTGGTGTGGTGTATCTTCTTCTTTGAGGTGGCGTGACTGAGGCAGTATGATGCAACTCCTTTTCCCCCCAACCAGACAAATATTCCAAAGCACATTACATTCAAATTCAAAAGAAATTCTATCTCAACACCCGGAAGAAATTCCTGACAGTTAGAGCGGTTTCTCAGTGGGACAGGCTTCCTTGGCAGGTGGTGGGTTCTCCATCTTTGGAAATTTTTAAGCAGAGGCTGGATAGCCATCTGACGGAGAGGCTGATTCTGTGAAGGTTCAAGGGATGGCAGGTTACAGTGGATGAGTGATAGGGTTGTGAGTGTCTTGAATTGTGCAGGGTGTTGGACTAGATGACCCATGAGGTACCTTCCAATTCTATTATTCTATGATTCTACATTCTACTATGCCTTACATTACAAACTACTAGCAATAACAGAGTAATTTTGGGGTTCTTTTATGCTAAATACATCCCATATTTCTGTAGCATATGGGTTGTGACTGGAGGCAATGTGGGCTTGAGTCTGCCCACCAGACTTGCCAGTCTCATATCCAAGTTCACCAGACATCCATACAACGGACAGTGCCCAGCTAGCATACAGTGAGTAGAGCAGGGACTCCCAGCCAGGCTTCCTCCACAATGGAAAGGGAAATGGATCAATTGATTGGCTGGGTCTTGCAACTTTTTCCCATGCCCATGACACCATTTCCAGGGTTCATTGAAGCCTGAAAAATATTTCAGAGGTCAAAATGTTGAAAAAGGCTGGAATAGAGTATCAGATTAAGAGCTGAGAAAACCAGGTTCAGTCCCCCACTCAAACTAATTCTACATGGTAAAACCTCTTCTTTTTTTTTTTTAGATGGAGGAAAATCAATCTACGAAGAGCACACAACAAAGAAAACCCTGGCTCTGCCAGAAAGAAAAACCCCAAACAGAAGCCTTTTAAGCTTCTGCCAATTAAACAGCGAAAAAAAAACAATGGAACTGGCCTCCACCGTTTGTCACAAAACAATAATATTTAGGCGCAGACTCGCTGAGGTAGCATCTCATCCAGCCTGTGTAGAACGCCACCCAGTGACATTATGAGAAAATAAGCCACAGAGGACTCCACTGTATCACCTGTCTGCATACCATGCACAAAACAGGGAGAGGAAACCGAGCCACGTGACTTGTCATCTTGATTTATGAGGTGCCTAAATCTTGGGGGAAACAATCTTTTGTGTATTAAACCTCTCTTCAAAACAGCACTGTGTACAAAGATAACCGAGGACGATGGGGATGGCTCTTCGTCCGCTGGAGCCGGAACAAATTTGATAAGGGACTACCCGTTTTTGTGCTTCTACTTTTAAGGGGGGAAAAAGCTTTAGGCTATTATGAGAGGGAAAGAGAGTGTGCAAATGAAAGCAAGTGTAATATAAAGGTGAGGTGCCAAAATAACGTCTGCGGCGAACTTCCTTGATGGTAGGACGTTTGCTAAAGATGGCGGCTCCATGCCGATACTTTGATTAGAAAAGCACGTCAGGAGCTCGTTATTTCTGAGCCAGGGGCACCAAGTTCCCAGCATTTTTCGCTAAATTGCACTCCGATGCCATGCTGCATTCAAAGCAATTTCCCCTCCCTCTTCATTTTTTTTTTACGGGGAGGAGGGGGAACAAAAGGTAGAACTCTGCTAAATTTTATACTGGAAGCAGACTAATTTAGAAATAAAAAGTCTCTTATCTAGAGCAGGAGTGGCCAAACTATGGCTCTCCAGATGTCCATGGACTACAATTCCCATGAACCCAATAGCATGTGCTCTAGAGCAGTGGTCCCCAACCTTTTTATCACCGGGGACCACTCAACGCCTTTTACTGAGGCCCGGTGGGGGGGGGGGTAGTTTACTCCTCTACTCTCAACCACTGCCCTAACGCTCTCTGATCGCTATGGTAATGTTTAAACATCCCTTCAAAATAAGATACAGACACACCACAACAATGAACATAAGGAACATTTTATTTTCATGGAAATTTTAACTCGTGACAATGACAAATCAATGGGAACCCTGAGCTTGTTTCTCTGCAACGAGATAGTCCCATCTGGGAGTGATGGGAGACAAGGACACCCAAAGTGGGTTGTAAAGGGCCGGGGGGGGGGAAGGAGTCCTTCGTGGCCCACCTCCAATTAGTCGACGGACCACATGTGGTCCGTGGCCCACAGGTTGGGGATCACTACTCTAGAGTGTGGGGCCCAAAGTTTAGAGCACAAGGCCAAAACCATGGCTATTACCCAGACAGAACAAAGTTTGAGTCCAACGGCAACATTAAGATAAATAACATCTAATTCTGGGTATAAGCTTTCAAGGATCCATGTTTCAGATCAGCTGTGAGGGATGACACTTTTTAAAAGCTTAGAAGTGCTATACAAACAGCTGAAGGACTGTGAAGCATTAATTCTTCACAGAAACAAAGAGCCTTGAGAGACAAGTTGCTCCAAGCAATCAGTTTGGTTAACATTAGCTGAGCAGAGAAAGACTTCAGAGTTTCATGATGAGGAGAGAATCAGCCTGATTTCTAATTTGACTCAGTTCAGCCTGATTTCAGCCTTAGATGGAAGCAGTTTTACACAGATGGAAAACTGGGGGAATGTTGGCAAGGAAGTTTGGCAAGTAGGCAAAACTACCACTTAGAGAACATCCCCTAACCTGTCAAACAGGGAGTTATCTCTGAAAACTTCAGAGATCCTTGGTCTAGTGTGGATAGAAACTGCCTTTGGAGACCTTAAGAGTCCATTAAAAATTCAAGACAAATGCTGGTGTTTCAAGAGAAGGGGTTTGGGTATTGGGAAGAGTGTACCAACCTTCTAGAAGCCAAGAGTCAAAGCATACTCAAAGAAAATGTAGCAAAGTGTTTGAGGGGAAACACTGTAACAAGAGCCTCTTATTCCTAAAGCCATCATGACATCCCCTGGCAGCAAATTACACGTTTTAATCCCGCTCTATGTAAAGATGTATTTCCTTTTGTCCATCCTGAACTTACTGCCCATCAGCTTCATTGGATACCCTCAAGGTCCAGTATTTTGGGAGAGGGAGAAAAAGTAGTCAGCTCTCTTCACCCCATGTATCATAAGTTGTCTCTTTTCTAAACTGAAAAGCCCCAGGCTTTCCAGCCTTTTCTCAGAGGGAAGGGGCTCCAACTCCCTCACCATCCTGGTTGCCTTCCTCTGAATTGTGTCCAGCTCTGCAGATTCATGTGCATCTGTGCAAGTGTGGTCTCACTGACAGAACCTTATGCTAGAGTGAACTTGCCTATTCTAAGATCCCTACTAGTGATTGGGTTTTTAAACCTGCTTTAACTTCTGGCAGTAAAAAATAATGTTTTTAAAGTTTTTTTTTTAAGTTTCATGCACCTAAAGAGTGACACTATGCTATATTCAGTTTGCCCCTACTAGAAGAATTCATTTTTATATGCCGCTTTTCTCTGCTAGGAGGCTCAAAGCGGCTTACAACCTCCTTCCCTTTCCTCTCCCCACAACAGACACCCTGTGAGGGAGGTGAGGCTGAAAGAGCCCTGATATTACTGAAGAAGAAGAAGAAGAGTTGGTTCTTAGATGCCGCTTTTCTCTACCCAAAGGAGTCTCAAAGCAGCTTACAACCTCCTTCCCTTTCCTCTCCCCACAACAGACACCCTGTGAGGGAAGTAGGGCTGAGATAGCCCTGATGTTACTGCTCTGTGAGAGGAGCACTATCAGCGCTGTGATGAGCCCAAGACCACCCAGCTGGCTGAACATGGAGGAGCAGGGAATCAAGCCCTGTTTACCAGATTAGAAGCCGCCACTCCTAACCACTATACCGCACTGGCTCTCTACTGAAAGTGCTCACAGCTTTTTAATTCAAGACATGATTTTGCACTAGAAAAGTAGGCAACCAAAGAAGGATCCCGTTATACGATGCAATACAGAACATGCACCCTCCCTCCGCGTGAACCAACAGTAGGTCACAGGGAAACTTGGTGGTGCAGACAGAGCCTTTGTGAAATCCAGACAAGCAAGGAGAGTCCATGGCCGGTAATGCAGGTAGGTCTAATGTGCAAGGATTGTTTTGCTACATGGAGTTTACCCCACTGCATGTGAACTAGCCACAGCAAACGTGCCTGTGAATCTACAAAGAGGAACCATGTCTACCGGACTTTCTTTGCAGTCTCTTCTCCGGTGCCTACGCATGTCGGTGACAGCCACATTATTAATTAGCATAGAAGTGTTTACACCCATCCTGCCATTAATCACTGTATCATGAAGGTCGTCTAATTAATTAACCACCATGGGTGGTCACAATAGCCCAAAGAACCATTTCAGGTGTATGGCGGAGGAGATCATTTGTCTTGTCTAGCACATTAGCCGTCCCTTTCTTGTTGGGGTCTCTTCGGCATACTTTCCTTCCCTTGATCTCTGTGTTAGCTTTGATGCCACGGGACACTCATGCTCCACAAGGTCTTTTAATTTTTCCAGTTTTAGGGCATCAATTTACTTGTTCTTCATGTTGCTGACAGCTCTTCTATAGAAATATCTCATTCCTCCCTTCCAGGATCTAGTGACATTTTCCAGGGTTTTGCCATTAATCTCTTTTTATTTTCAGAGTTACAGGAGTAGTCTTGATATCAACCTTATTACATTCTCTGCTCTTGCCTACGTAAACTGCACTGGTTCCACATTGAAAACCAAACTACTTTCAAAGTGCTGTTTGTTACCTTCAAATTTGTTACCCTGAATACTCTGGGACATTCATAACCTGCAGGACTGCCTCCTCCTTATATATTCCTACTGTTATGATGATCAGTTCATAGTCTGACAAAGAGTGCTTGCACTCAAAAGCTCACGCCTTGAATAAATCTTAGTTGGTGCTACTGGACTCTGATTTTATTGTGCTACTTCAAACCAACACGGCTACTCATTTGAATGCCTCCTCCTTTGCACCTCTTAGAGAAATCTATGATTCATTGTATGAAACCTGCTCAAAATCCCCAGCCCCAGAGAAGTTCTGTCTTGCAGGCCCTGAAGAACTGTTCTAGTTGAATCCAGTTTCACTTCTCTGGGGTTGGGGAACTTAGATAGCATAGAATGAAGTGGACGGAGCGCATGTCCCTGTAAAGTTTACCGTGTAGTAACACATGCTTGACCCTTTTAACTGTGCCAGATTGGCAGGAGCAAAGGTGCTGGGAGTGTGGTATGCATAGGTATCTTCCTTCTACATATGTTGAGGGCAAAAGATTACACTGGGCCAAAGTGAAGACTCTACAGTATTTGGGGAATTCTGTGGCATACAGGTAGTTTGCTGGCATCAAGTTTCAGGTGTTGCTCCCGGTTGCTGGACAGAGGGATGCCCAAGCTCTATCAGTTTGGAGGGATATTATCGCAAAGTTGTTGTTTTATTATTTCGTGGGCTCTTGAGGGCCCGAGGTGGCAGACTGCTGAGGAAGAAAAGCCATACAGTTATAATTTATTCTCGGCATCGACCAGCCAGCTGGAGCGGTATGTATCTAGAAAGATTAAGGGGGCTAATCCAGATGGATAAAATTTTTAGCGTAAGCCAAAGGTATGTGGCCAGATACCAGCTGTGTGCCTCTAGTGATATCTGCCCCAACTCTATTCTAAGGATTGTGTTTGGTGCACAGCAAGGGACACCAAATATACACAGCTTCTAGGGAGAGGATGTCTTTATATAAACAAATCTGTGAGCCATACAGAAGTCTGGATGGTACTTTGGCTTGAAAAACTGTGATGGTGTATGGAACATGTGAGAGAAAGAAAAATCTCAGGGTGGCTGATGTAGTGGCTACCATGTACACCCCCTCACCATGAAAACATCAGGTCATACAAGTTGCACGAGAGTGTGATCACCAGCGACTACCCCCCCCACACACACACAAACTAACCCTAGTGACTGACACCCCACCCCCTGAAAAAACACACATACCCCTAAAGGCCCTCATGCGAGCCTTCAACATCTGAACAGAGCCCACAACTGGTGTGTGTTCTCACCTGCCTACCATCTGGAGATGTAAGCAACAACAAATTGTGAACCACGTGAAAGCGCTGCAGGTTGAAAATGTCAAGACCAATTTACATTCGGGCTTGTTCTTCTGGCGCTAGTAATCTTAGCTACAGCGGAAAGTAAGTAGAAACTAAAGACACAAGCATCAATGAAGGGGATTAAAGATAAATGCCAGGGATTTCTCATGAGTGGCATTTTGCAAGCATTGTTTGCAAACTGAAAACTTTTTAGCGCGTCGACTGTCTAGGAGGAGACAAATGGAAGATTTGTGGGCATGGAAGCAGCCATTAGCAATGCAGTAGTCAGCATACTTAGAAAGGAGTCAGGCCGGTAAAACAACAGGGGCAATTGTTTATTAGAATTTATTAGAATTCTCAAGCCTTCCTATGTGTGGTGGTTTTAACTGACAATCAATAAAAGCGTTGTATACTTTCTTGCAAGCTGCCAGAACTGGAAACATCTAAGGTCAGATCACATGCTTACCTGGGCAACAATCCTTTACCTGGGTAGATGAGGCTGGTTAGTGCCTCTGTCATGCATACAACTTTAATTGGTGACATGGAGCTCCACACAATCTTTATCCTTCATGTAGAGTGATCAGCAAACAAGGGATATGCTTAAATGTGAGAAGGGGCTATTATGCACACAAACTGTACAGAGAAACCTTTGAAGAAAGGGGTTACGGTCACTGGGATAGCTATGGGTCTTTCTTGGTACCACACAGCTTCAGATAGAAACAAGTACAACTTTGTACATATCTGATTCAGATTAAAACTTCTACACATCACTGCAGATCCAAGTAGAACAACCTTTTTCAACCTTTTGACCATGGAGGAGCCCCTGGAATACTTTTTCAGACTTCAAGGAGCACCGGAAGTGATGTCAGCTGGCCACGTCCCCTGCCCTGGAAGTGACATCACTATCTGCACCCTTAGCCTTCCCTTTACTCCCTTCTCCACCTTTACTACTACTATGTCAGTTCTGCCTCATGTAGATTGGAAAGAAGGGTAGGAGCTGAGAAGACAGCCTAGACACCACCCCATGCTATGCCCCATAACATGTCACAGAACCCTATGGGTCCATGAACTCCTGGTTGGGAATCCCTGAAGTAGAAGATCACATGGAATATGAATATGAATATATATATTTGAATTTATATACTGGCGATCTCAAGTAGTCTCGTGGTGGTTTACAATAAACAATAAAATACAATACCACCCCTAAAAACCCTTAATATATTAAACATTAAAAGATGGCAATACAATCAGAGTTCTAAAATTCCACCCCCTGTTCAGCTTGAAGTCAAATGAGCTCTCTCATTAGGAGTCAGGACAATGATCTAACCAACACTAAGGGATCCCCTGTTGGAAATACCAAGATCCCACCCTGGTCTCAACCATGTGCCTGGTGGAAGAGCTCCGTCTTACAGGCCCTGCAGAAAGCTGACAACTCCGACAGGGCCCCTAGGTTTTCCGGGAGCTCATTCCACCAGGTTGGTGTCAGGGACAAAACAGCCCTGGCCCTAGTTGAGACCAGGTGCATGTCTCGGGGGCAAGGGCTAGCCAGCAGATTCATATCTGCAAAATGCCCTGCAAGGGACATAAGCAGAAAAACAGTCCCGCAGATAGGTAGGGCCCAAGTAATGTACAGCTTTAAAGGTCAAAACCAATACCTTGAACTTGATCTGGAAGCAGACTGGTAACCAATGAAGATGACACAACATGTAGGCCTTCCAAGATGTCCTAGTGGGGAACTTTGCAACTGCATTTTATACTAGCTGTAATTTCTGGATCAAAGCCAAGGGTAGGCCTGTGTAGAGTGAGTTACAGAAGTCTAACCTGGAAGTAACTGTTGCATGGATCACTGTGGCCAAATGTTCTGAAGACAGGTAGTAGCCATACTTGGTGTAGATGAAAAAACGCCATCTGGGCTACCCTTCCTCTAACCTTCCCACCCTTCCTCTTGATAGCATGTAGGTCCTTTCCAATTTTATCTTCTCAACTACCATGTAAGAGAGGGAAGGAGTCAACCCAGAATTGGGATTTGAACTTGGAACATTATTGTCCTAATCTGACTCTATGCCACACTGCCTCTCAAATAAGTCTTATTTATTGGCATGAAGCAAGCCTTGATCTTGGAGGATTGACATATAGTGTTAAAGACAATGACTTAAATCAGAGACAACAGGGGCTTCTTTATGCTACTGCTGCAGGATTTCCTTACGTTTCACCCAAATGCTTTTCCTGGTGGACAAAGGACCACTAGAAACAGTACAGGTGGGGTTGGATGTTCATAGCAGGAGGGACTCATTGGATCCAATCCAATCCAAAATATTCCATAGTCAGCTGTCTGGTTCCAAAGGAGCAAGAATCTGCCATCTGTCTAGAGCAGGGGTGGCCACACTGTGACTCTCCAGATGTCCACGGACTACAATTCCCATGAACCCCTGCCAGCATGCTAGCTCTAGAGCAAAAAACAGATGAGACCTGTCAAACGCAAGTCTCCAGAGTTACTCCTGCCACCTCTCCAAAGCAACTCCAAACCTATTTCTTTTAATTATAAGAAATGCTCTCAGGCTTTCTGTATTCTGTGAACTGCAGATCAATACTGATTCAGAAAATGAAACTCCTTGGACAATGTGAATGGAAAATTATGAAATATGACTTCTCCCTCAGAACCTTTGGGATGGCAGCATCATCGCACATCGGAGATCTCTTGCTGCCAAAAGGAGGGAAATAATCAAATTGTAAAACAGCAAAAGAGTAAGAAATCATGTATATAAATAAATGATACACATGGATGGAAAGAGATGTTTGCATTCCAGGCAGATGTTGTTCCACTGAGCTATGGTTTCTCCACCGCACAGGAGACAACTTTCTCCATGCTTTATTTCATATAACTTACTGCCAGGAGTCTACCAATCTTGTTGATACTGTAGGCACTTCTGGAATTTTGAGACCTAGGGAATAAGTGCCTCAACAAAACAGATGCTGTGGAAGCCAGGGACAATCAAAACAGTGGGAGGTTGCTAGCCAACTATCCCGTAATGGAGACAGCTGTTTTCGACTGGATGTTTGCCTGAAGACGCAAAGTGGATGAGCCTTCTGAAGGATCTTCTGCTCCACAAAGGTGGAGAACAGTTATGACTGGCTCTCTGGTTTGAGGAAGATACAAATGTGCACCAGGAAAACCCAATGGCATGCAATGTAGTGCCCATGAGTACTTGTTTACTGGATAAGCCTTTTTCTGCTGAATTTTCACAAGTCAAAGCAATCTTGGATCCTAACCAATATTCATGGTAGGTCCTTTTTTGGGGAGGGCATGCCTGGATTTGCACAGTGCAGAATCCTTCAAAAATTCTGGGCTGTGGTAAACTCAATGGATATTCAACAGGATTCCATTGCCATTTTTGATGGCCTCCCTGAATCTTCATCATATTCACACACTGTGTTGTTAGGCAAACATATATGTAGTAAATGAACAGAACCTGCAAAACCACTGCAAAAAACCACTGCAAAAACAGGGATTCCTGTTTTTGCAGGAAGCTGTTTCTGGGGCCTAGTCGCCATTGATACGATCACCTTGCTGTCATGCCCCCCCCCCTCCAGCAATGACAGCTCCTCAGATTAAGCAGGTGAACTGGTTTCTCAGAGAGCTGAAAGCTCAGGGGACCAAGGAGTGCCAGCTCAGCCATCTGTAGCTGATGAGGCAGCATGCTATAGCCTTTGAAGAGAGAAGTTCTTCAGGTGAGCCAGATGCTGTCAACATAGACTTAGGGTTGCATTATGTGAAGGAAGAGGTTCCACCGATGTGCTAAAGAGCCTGACAGTGACTGATTGCAGAATGACTTCCAGCTGAGCTACTGAGCATGATTTAAGGAACAGTCATAAAGAAGGCTGGGTGGATGCAACGTGCTCAGTTCCTGACACAACGGGACTCCACCCTGACAACCCTGGACCAGTAGCAATGACTTTGCATCTGGATTTCTCAGCTTGGATGCTTTAGTTTGCTTTTGGACACACTCTTCCCTGATAACCTCCCTGGCATCTGACCCATGGCTTGTTTACCACTGTGACCTTGGATATTCCTCTCAGTGTAGCCTCCACAGATGTAAGAAAATCCAGCTTTAGTTAGTTGTACCTAGCAACTGTTCCTCCTCCCAGCTTCCCTCCTGATCCCTCCCCTCCCCTCCCTAAATCCCAAATCCCACCCCCAAAGTCTCCAGGGTTTACCCTACTTGGAACTGGGAACACTAGGAAGAACACTATAGAGTCCCCCTTCCAAAGAGGACGTTTTCTCCAGGGAAACTGATTTCTGCGAGCCAGAGATCAGTTGTAATCCAAGATCTCCAGCCTCACACAGAAGTTATTTTATTTATTTTTTCATTTATTCTCTACTTTTCCTGGAGGCTCTGGGCACCCTTCCTGGAGGTTCAGGTTGGCAACCCTAGAACAGTTCTGCACTGGTAGAAACATATGGCTCTCAGTCAGAACATGAAACAAGAACTAGATAGGTCTATTTTGTATTCCTGCTGCATTCCCATTTACAACGTGAATGTATTTGGCTTGCCGGAAACATTTTCATGCTGGCTGTTCTAACAAAATGCAACCAAAACTGCAAGACAAGATTTATTCTTTGAACTCAACTCATCCCAGTCTCACTGCTGCTAAAAAAAAAACTCTTCACCGATTAGCTGAATTCTGCAAGACTAGCAATGCCTGTTCTGCACCCCGGAAGGGATGGAAAGTTTGGCCAGGGTCAGGGATCCAGGTTGTTAGTGGTACTCCCCTTTCTTTGCAAAGCACTGATATCCACAGATGCTCAGAAGCCCCTGGAAAACCGCAGAAACTTTCCACTCTACTCTTATCTTCCCACCATCTCCACACAAAGAAGAATCTCCTCCAAATTAGATCAGAAGCAGCCACCACTGCACACAGAGTTCTGATGTCATGCCAGGGGGGGTTATTTTCTCATTTTTTTTTAAACGAACAACAATAAATTTATAAATACAGGACATATTAATAAAAGTGAAGTTCTGGGAAAGCTGTTTTTGTTGAAATAAAAGACATTTTTCATATCACATTAATCTTCCTTCCCTATTACAAGCTGGCAACAGGTGCACATCTCGAGCTTATTTAAGATCAATAGATTAGAGATGAAAGAATTAAAGTAGACACCCCCCTCTCCCCTGGCTAAAAGAGAATTTGAAATGGATATAGCAAAACACTGCCACCTCCAGTTACGGGAAATGTACCGTCAACTATCTGTGCAACACATTCTATTCACTACGGGAAGACACGGAACACATAACAAAGCGGCGGTGAACTCTGGAGACAAGCAAGGTGTCTAAAGGGTAATTGAATGCCAGCACATCCCAGGGAGGTCCTTTGATCACACAATGGATATTTGCTCAGCTTCATGTAATTCCCCCAGTCAAAAAAAGAGAAGTGTTAATTCAGAGTTGTGGTTGAGAATATAAAGAAGACTCCTGCAATGTTAGAGTGACTGATCACCCAATGGGGACGCAGGGGGCAGGAGGAGATCTGGGCTCAGATCTGCTCAGACAGTGCACTCCTAAACAGAGTAACCCTTTTCTAAATCCGATGGAGTCAACAGACGGAGAAGGTATAACTCTATCTGGGATCCTACTGGGAGAGGCTTTGTGAGTCACTCGTTCCCCTAGTCTAGCTTGCTTTACAAGATGGTTGTGGGGATGAAATGGAACAAGCTCCATGCAAGGCAGCCCAAACTTCTCAGAAACAGGATGGGATATAGAAGGAATTGTTTTCAATACCTTGTGTCATGCTTGCGCCACTGGTGCCTCTGGACACACCATTAGGGGGAATGCTGAGACCCATGCCACCCTTGGAAGAAGGAAGGCCTCGGACTGGCCATTTCTCCACTGGGTTCACAAGAAACAGACGTGGAGTTGATCACCAAAGATCCAGCTGAGGATCGGTATCAGTAAGACTAGGCAGATGATGAACTGCCCAGTCCCAGTCAAGAGCTAATTCAGCCCTACATGCCAACCGCACCAGGGCCTGCACCGCCAGGGGTGTCCAGCTCAGATGACTTGCCAGAGGGCTGGAGGCAACAAAGATGGGCTGTTCTGACAGAACACACTTCTAGCCTCCTGTTGGCTTTCCAAGAGTTTTTAAAGTTATCCTTTTATTTACAACATCCAGGAAGTAATGCATCACTCAGACAGGCCCCAAATTAAGTTCTAAAAAGTTGCCTTCTCTCAAGCTGAGGAGGAGATCTTTGGTCTATTGGGAATTCAGTCCTGTAGATGCCAGTGATAGTACTTCTGTCAAAAATCACTTAAGATAATTTTGTCAAAATTTGCTCAAGGTCCCTGGCCCCAAGGAAATATAACTGGCCTTGGCCCCAGCTTCTTGGAACACTCTGACTGGGGGGTCCAGGGCCCTTTGGGATTTTTAACAGTTCTGGACAGAGTTGTTCTACCAGACCTATGGTTGAGGTCAGGAAGCTAACACCAACAAAACGCTGTGCTCCCTACCTGAAACACAGAACCACCTAAAGAAATCTGCCAAACACTGCCCCCCCCCCCCATGCGCCCAGGTCTTTTAATTGAAATGAAGTGATGGCTTTTAAACTCCCACTGGGGAAAATTTAGCACAGTGCTTGGAGATCACATTGGGGTGGTAGTAAAATCTGTCTGCAGCGTTTGACTCTGGGTGGCCCAGCCTTGACTACAAGGGACCCTGAGCCCATGACAAAAAAATCACGCAAATGCACACACAGAGAAATGCATATTTCTTGACAAGTACAGGTCAGATGAACTTATAGTGTTGACGTCTTCTCCAAAGGCTCCTCTCAACAACCAGCATGATGCAGTATTTAAGGGTGGCGGAATCTAATCTGGTGACCTTGGGCCAGTCCTCTTGGAATTCCCCTGCCTCACAAGGGGCTTGTTGTGAGGAAGAGAAAGTGATTGTAAGCTGCTTTGAGACTCCTTCAGGTAGAGAAAAGTGGGATATAAAACCCAACATAATTTATCATATATATAGTGATGATATCATTAAAGGTCTAAAATCCTGTTCTTGGTATCGCTTCCGAAATATATTATGTTCCCACTTGGGAAAACACAAGATGTATTAAAATTTAAATTTACTATGGAAACCAAGAGCATGTTACTAGGAATATTGCCTGGCAAATTACCAAAAGTTTTGGAAGCATTTGGATATATGGTGACAGTGGCAAAAATTATCTATGCAGCACAAAGGAAATCTGATTTTTTTTCAAGCTAGAAGATTGAAATAACAAACCGGTCGACTATGCAGTAATGGCAAAATTAACTTCATATCTGAAAAATAGATTTGAAATTCGAGGAGAGATTGAAAATTTCTTCTCAAAACAGAGGCTAAATTTAGAATAAAAAGAAATTTAAAATAATATATAAATATACAGCAATGTTAAAGCAGAATGAGAGCAAAATTTGTATATAAATGCATATAGAATTCAAATAATATTCTTTCTTTCTGATTGTTTTATTTTTCTATTATGAGATACATACTGGCTTCTTGTGCGGGGACTTTGATTTATTAACGTCATAGTTAATATGTTATAGCTGAAGTGTAGAGGTGACGAGATGTGTAATATGGAATACGTAGCTGTGATGAAAATAATATAGTGGTAAAAGAGAATAGATATAAAGTTTGGAAGTTAGAATATTTGAAGTAGGGATCATTGGAAAGATTATGGTGAAAACATTGGGAAGAAATATTTTGCTTGTCTGTTTTACATAACCTGAAATAAATAGTAATTTTTGAATAATGTGATTTGCTAGATATACCCCCTTTTCTCTTTTTATATTTTTATCTTTATTTTTAAAATAAAAATATTTTTCAAACATATCACCTCCTGTTTTACAGGGCAAGTGAGAAACTTCAAAATAAAGTGAAGTAAAGTTAATTTTTTTATTTTGTGAGTATGTGCAAACAGCCAGGGAGGCATAAATTGGAAGCCGAGCATAAAATCATCATAAAACCAATCTTTAAACTCTTCACTTTCACAATATAAAATAGCTCGGCAAGAGAAAGGGTGGGGGAGGTTTCTCTTAGCAGGGAATAATCACAAGAAACCATATTTAATTGTCACATTGTGGAGAACTTAGAAGAAGAAGAAGAAGAAGAAGAAGAAGAAGAAGAAGAAGAAGAAGAAGAAGAAGAAGAAGAAGAGTTGGTTCTTATATGCCGCTTTTCCCTACCCGAAGGAGGCTCAAAGCGGCTTACAGTCGCCTTCCCATTCCTCTCCCCTCAACAGACACCCTGTGGGGTGGGTGAGGCTGAGAGAGCCCTGATATCACTACTTGGTCAGAACAGTTTTATCAGTGCCGTGGCGAGCCCAAGGTCACCTAGCTGGTTGCATGTGGGGGAGTGCAGATTCGAACCTGGCATGCCAGATTAGAAGTCTGCACTCCTAACCACTACACCAAACTGGCTCTTATACAGAGGAATAAGCACTCTTGAGGCACAGATACAAAGAACTAAATTAGCCTTTCCAACTGAAAATCCCAGTTTCTTTCTCCTAAAGAAGAGTTCTTTTGAGGTCAGGGAAAATGTTGGGATTTGTTGGGCTAAAAGCTTGAGTTCTAATCAGGTCAAACATGCCTACTACCAGGGTTCTCCCTATACTGTGCGCATGAGCAGCCGTTCGTTAACACAGGAAGCCCTGCTAAGCAGCAATTTAGAGCTGTGCAAGTCTTACACTGCCCATTTTTCAGATTACAGCAGCTATATAATGCTCAGGATGGGAACTGTTCTGCTTAGTAATGAAAAAAAAATTAGAGGGAACATTGGTCAACTACCTTCCCAAACTAATAATACTACAATTCTGGCGGGGGCAAAATGGAGACATAGCCTTGATTCCCTGTTGACACAAAACAAGGAGCTCAGATCACTGTGGATCAGTGGTTCTGAGAGTTTTTGAAGTGGAGATCTCACTTATAAACTTTATCCCATCCAGACCCTTCTGAGGCTATGGAGAGAAGGCTCTCTGCAGTTTTAGAGGGTCTGAGCGAGGGCTCTCTGCAGTTTCAAAGGATATAAGAGGGAAGCAGTTAAAGATCCCACCAAGTAGCTGATCCTATCACTGGTTGGCGAGGTCTTTCTCCCACCCAGACTCTCGTGAGATGCAGAGAGAAGGCTCTCTGAAGTTTCGGAGGGGCTTGCAGAGGAAGCATTTAAAGACCCCACCAAGCAGCTGATCCTCAGGATGTCTGGGCTTCTGTGATGCAACTGATTTATGTGGGATGTGTGATTCAGCTCAGATAAGCCTGAAAGAACTGCTTAGCCTGATTTAAAGAACAGCTGTGAGGAATGCAGTGTGGAGGTAATCCTTATCCATTGTTGTTCCTCTATATATTTGTGAAATAACCTAGGGGGTGGGATGTGTCCAAGTTGGAATAGGGCTGTCCAAGTTGGAATAGGGCCAATCAGGGTGCAGCCAGCTTTGTCCTGATTGGCCCTGCCCCTGCCCCTGCAGCTCCCGCCCTCCATCCCTGGACTGTAGCCTCTTTGCTCTCAGACGCCTCAGTGCCTGGAGCCAGCAGCAGGCAAAGGGTCGTGGTGGAGGGCTTGCTAATGAGGGCCTCCTGGCCTCCTGACTGCCTGTCCCGGCCCTGCTAACGAGCTGCCCAGATCTCGCCCGACCCACTTGATCTGGCTGCGAGCTGCCGCCCAAAGCCACCTTAAGCTGCCTGGCCAGGGGCCAGAGAAGGGGACCCTGTCAAGGCCCATTCTTAGGAATGGGGTTTTAAGCTAGTCATCTTCTAATACAGCCTGACTCCACACTCCTGTTCCTGCATGACCCCAGACCAGTAAACTGACCTTGACACTGGACATTCCCTGTTGGCATCTTGACTTCTCAACTTTGACTCTTTGGTTTGTTCTGGACTCTCTGTCTTTTGGCTCCTGGCTTGTTTATGACCATGGCCTTGGACATTCCTTTCAGTGTAGTCCCCTCAGTTGCAAGAAACTCCAGATTCAGTGAAAACTGTGCCCATCAGTCGTTCCTGCTCCAGGCTTCCCTCCCGACCCATGCCCAGTACAACATAAACTCTCAGAACAATGGCCTTGAGGACTGGACCCATCCTCCAACGTGCTTGTTTTATCAACTCTAGTTTCATTCATAAGCTAGAGAAGCTCAAAGACCGCATGTTTCTATGGCAGTGGCTTTTAAAAGCTCTCCCATTTGTGAGCTCAAATCCCCAACCGTAACCCAGCAAAATTATTTGCGTTTGATATTAATAGGACTTCATTACACATAATGCATTGTGTGCATTTTATCCAGTCACTTCTAATGTTCTGTTCTATTGATCAATATTTTTGTTTCCATTTAATTCTGACATTGGAAAGGCACAGACACAGAAGTGCTACGCTAGTGCTTCATTTTGACATTGTAATATTCTCTCCGCACACTTGCATTTTCATTATCTGATGACCACCGGGATGACAAGATGTCCCCTTACCAGAACTGACAAAACAGTCTTAACTCAAGACTGTAATGAAAAGGAATGGCTGCGGGAGGAGGGTAGCAATTTATCAACCCAAACAACCTCTTCAGAATATAAACTTGCCCCAAATAAATGTCACTCATGCATATTTCACCTTCTTTCAATCCTCACAAAAGGAGCTAATCCAAATGTAACTCATGTCTAAGATAGGCCCTATCAAGAGGGACCAGTTAGTTAGTTGGGCTTTTAGGGGGAGAAGATTATTCAGAGAGGAGAAACCAAGCACAACTAGATGAGATCAAGCGTTCATCCACTCCAACACACTGTTTCCAACAAAAAGAGTATCCAATTAGGGTTGTGCAATCCGGCCATTCCCGCCCGTAGCAGCCAGTGCCACGCCGCAGGGGGAGGGGGAGGCGCAGGCATGCCGGTCGATGCACACATGCAGACACTGCATCTGCATTTGTGTGTTCACTGGCACACTGGCACCCGCGCCTCCCCCACTCCCTGCGGCACGGTGCTGGGTGCTACGGGCGGGAATGGCCACTTTGGTGTCCGCATCGCACAACCCTAGTATCCATCCCTGTTGTTCATTCCACATACAAACCAAGAAGCCACTGCATGTATGTATACCATTTGGTGACACTGGCTGGTTCAAAGCAAAGAAAGGAGTGTGCCAATGCTGTATTCTTCCCCCCTTCCTCTAACTCAGGGGTAGTCAAACTGCAGCCCTCCAGATGTCCATGGACTACAATTCCCAGGAGCCCTTGCCAGCATTCGCCAGTGAATGCTGGCAGGGGCTCCTGGTAATTGTAGTCCATGGACATCTGGAGGGCCGCAGTTTAACTACCCCTGCTCTAACTTGTATGTTGTGATCATAATGAGAGAGATTGAACTCAAAGAATTGAACACTGGAATTAAGAGTAGAGCAAGGAATATAAATAATCTTCAGTATACTGACGACACTACCTTCCTGTCAGAAACTTGAACAGCTGAGCAGTTTGGTTCCTTAAATATTAAAAGTAAAAAAGACAAAAATGATGACCACTGCAAAAAACAGATGCTACAATACCAATTGATGCTATAGAGACTGAAGGCATTAAATAATTTATTTTTCTTAGATCACAAACGGATAAGAGTGGTGATAGTACGAAAATAAAATGCCGACTTGCTCAGGGTCACTTGGTCATGATAAGCTTGAATTGAGCATGGGAAAGTAAGGACATTAGCCATGATAAGCTTGAATTGAGCATGGGGAAGTAAGGACATTAGCCAGACTACCAAACATAGATTAGTTCAAGAGGAGACTTGACAAGAGGAGAATTGACTCATTTGGACCCTGGTGCTGGAGAAAGCTTCTGTGGATTCCATGGACAGCAAAAGTCACAAACAAGGAAATACAAGGGGACACTACAGTGCATAAAGCCTGATATATCACTGGTAGGCAAAGTCACGAAACTCTGGCTCACTCACTTTGGCCATATCATGAGGTGCAACTTGATGGAGAAAGCAATTATGCTAGGATTGGTCAGTGGAGGAAAGAAAACCAGACTGACAAAGGGCATGGAGGCTGGGTGTGATCAAAATGGACATTGGAGAGAGCATCATACAGCTAAAAGAAGTGGTGCAAGATCGAAAGATGTGGGAACAGCTGAGCCATAGGATTGTCAAGAGTCGGATACAACCAAATGGCTAACATCAACACCATGTTAGTATTATGAAGCTGGATCAACAAGAAGACACCTTCCTTAAAAAACAAAATTTGCTGAACCTAGAGTTGCCAACCACCAGGTGGTACCTGAAGATCCCCTACTATGACAATTACTTTCCAGAAAAGCAAGAACACTTCCCCTGGGGAAAATGGCTGTACTGGAGGGTGGGTTTTATGGCAAGATATCCTGCTGACATCACTCCCCAGGTTCCACAACCCCCCAGAAAACCTCCACGTGTTTCCAAATCCAGATCGGGGTCCTATCTGCACTCAGTTTGATTTAGATTCTTACTGAATTGAAGTGGTATCTCTTTAATCCACATCTTGATTGCATCTGTTCCTGCACTCTGCACCTGTCTTATTTCTTGCATTTTCTTCTCAAAATAGCAAATTTTAAATCTGCACACTGGACTGCTGAGATTTTTTTCTTCCCCCCCCTCCCTTTGTTTGAGCTCTTGATTGGTCTCTGCGGATTGGCTGGTTTTCAGCAGGAGCAGTCCCTTTGACTTCCGGTGGTTCCATTTTAGTGCTTGCTTCATGTTATGCTAATTTATTCCCCTGAACTGATGAGATAATCATTAATATTAGAAGAAGTAAAGATGAGCTCTCCTTACCACGAGCTGCTTCTTCCTCCCAGTTTGGCTGCTTCACACTGCAGGAGGGGGGGGGAGAATGCTTCCTAGGGCTGCCCTCTTTCTGGTCTTTTCTCTAAAATGAAGGGGACCTTTTACACTGGGATTTCTTTGTTTAAAAAACTATTTTACAGAGGCACTTCGTTTCATTCTTTTAAAAAAACATTTTAAAAAACCAGCAGTGAATGTTTTGAATACAGCCCACAGGCAATGCACTCCCATAGAATTTTGGTGGCTTAAGGTACAAAAGCCTCTTGTGGCGCAGAGTGGTAAGGCAGTAACATGTTGTCTGAAGCTCTGCCCATGAGGCTGGGAGTTCAATCCCAGCAGCCGGCTCAAGGTTGACTCAGCCTTCCATCCTTCTGAGGTCGGTAAAATGAGTACCCAGCTTGCTGGGGGGTAAACGGTAACGACTGGGGAAGGCACTGGCAAACCACCCCGTATTGAGTCTGCCATGAAAACGCTAGAGGGCGTCACCCCAATGGTCAGACATGACTTGGTGCTTGCACAGGGGATACCTTTACCTTTTTTAATTAGTAAGGTGCTTGGTTTGCAACTACAACTTTATAGGTTAAAGTCTGGCTGCGGATCTTGAGATTTTTTCCCCACAGGAGTTTTAATTAATTTTTTTTACTTTTGAAAAGCACATGTTTTAAAAATGCACCATTTTAAACTTTTGATCATTTTTTTACTTTTGAAAAAGCAGAACTGCCCCTGTACAATCATTTTTTAAACAAAGAAATCCCAGTGTAAAATGTCCCCTTCACCTAAAAAAAACAACCAGAAAGAAAGCAACCCTGGGAAGCATTTCTCACCCCCTCCCTTTTCCCTTCCCTCCCCCATTCCCCCCATACTGTGTAAAGCAGGCAGACTGGAAGAAGGGGGGGGGAAGGCAGCTGAGGTAAGGAGGGCTCATCTTTACTTCTTCTGGTATTAATGCTACTCACAACCCTTAAGGGGGCTGACAAAGCAGCATAAAATGAAACAAGCACTAAAATGGAACTACCGGAAGTCAAAGGGGATGCTCCTGCTGGAAACCAACCAATCAGCAGAGACTCTGCACAATGTCTGTGCTTTAGGTGTGGCTGGGGTGGGTTGTAAGAAAATCCAAACTAGGCAGGACATCTGCACACAGAAGAGGGTGACATGGATCCACATTTCTTTGGTGAAGCAGAGAAAATCCACTCTTGGATATGCCGGCAAATAAGCAGTGTGACTGCAGAGTCAATCCTCAGCTGTGCAGACTGGAAAAAAACCCCGACCAAGATCAGAGTGGAGATTGGGATCAGATGCAGATGGATTTTGTTTAACTGAACCCTACCAGCTTTAAAAACCCAGTGCAGATAAGCCCCTGGTACCCCTACTTGAGCCGCTCTCGTCTGATCGTATTCCAAGATGGCAAAAGAGGTCCAAAGTATTTTTCTTTCCTGTCCGTTACACATTTCCCCCTTCTAATCACATTGCCTTTGTCTGGTGGCCATGAGTGTTAGCTTCAAGACTCAGCCAGTCATTGCTAAATGCAAATAGGCACATAAGAAAATTATATTAAGTTTGCACAATTGATCTTTCATCACTCTAAATTGTACCTTTTAAAATCTCCTGTAGAGTCAGCCTAAAATACTCCCAGCGTTGAGAGTCATCAAGTGGAGCGGGGTCACTTTGGGAAAACCCATTTTCGGTGATGTAAATTATAGGATGATTATATGTATCCTAGAACAAAGGAACAGAAGTTTTATTCGGCACAGATGTTAAGAAAAAAGCCATAAAATCAGGTGCATTACCCTCGGTCTCATTTAAGCCGCAACCCAAAACTGGTTTTCATCACATCGCAGTGACCCTATTAACTAAATTTTCTACAAGCTGACCTTTTACCTCCAACAATGGAACAGCAAAACTGTGCAAATACCCATGAAGACAGAGAAATTGCTTCTTTTAATGAGAAGAGGAAAAAAGCCTTTTTCTCCAGCGCCCCATCTTCCTTATTGTCATCGCTTTTTAACCCCTGGTCTCTGGCCAGACTGCGGCTAATCCCCACAGACAGACATTATCAGAATGTGGGGACCGAATGGATGTATGTACACATCTCAGAACGAGAATCCGAAGGCAGCTCTTGGGGTTAAGCCAGCAATCCGAAAATGGCTGCTCCAGGAGATGGCGCCAGCTACAAAATGGTTGCCCCAGCTTGCTTTCAGTCACGTTGTTAAATCTGTGGGTTCCAGGAAGCCAGGACCACTGGGAGTTCAATCGGCTTTTTATTGTGATCTCAGCATGGTGGTATAAAAGGCAAAACTGAATTGAGAAACGTCCGAAGCTCCCCAGTGTATGTTATTGGACAGTTTTGGTTTAAACTGACTGGATCCGGCAGACAGGATCTAGCTGTGCATTGGTCAATTTCATTGCCTGCTTCAATCCTGCCTCAGAACTCAAGCTTGGTTCCTGGCAGAGCCACAAAAATAACACACCTTGTGAAGACCCTTGTGAGAGCTGCTGCCAAAGCAACACGCTTAAAAATACCTTAATAGCCAATTGGAAGTCTTCCTGGCAAAAGCCCCACCCACTTAAAACAATACACTTGGGAAAGCACCAGTAAAGGTGCCAGAGGACGCTAGGACACCCACCAACACCATGTTGGGGACCCGCTAGCAGCTCACAGCTAGTGCATAAATGTCCCATAACAAAACAGAGGTCCAGCATTAAGAGACCTTTAGCAGATTATAAGCTCTGTACAGCCTGCCTTGCCAAATTCAAGTAGATGCAGCCACAAAAGCTGCATTACAGTTTTTCCATGGAATGCAATGCACCAATATATTATTTTATATATTTTCCCCTTACCTTTCCTCTGCTCAGTAGGCCCCGAAGCATGTAACAAACCCTCTTTAAACTTCTACCAAGCCCACACTGCTGCCGCATGCTACACTGGGGTTTACTGCCATTTAAACCACCATCCTAAGGACATTTTCCTGTGAGTCAGCCCCAATGAATAACACTGGACTTGCTTCGGAGTTAACCTGGATGTAAACTGCACGGAGCTTTTATTCCAATCCCAGGTCGATTCAGTCCCTGCCCTCTACACAGAATGCGATTTCCGTTTTGATTTGGGGCGATTTAAATTTTCCTTCTGCAACAAGAAGGATTGATCCGGAGTGACCCTACCTTTATTGTGCAATATCTTAGAGTGCTTTTAATCCTCAATATATTTTAAAATCGCATTGTTTTGAATTTGGGCTCCGTGGTAGAGAACCCATGATTGGCCACAGGTGGTTATGTGACAAACTTGCCTTAAAGGAGAAGCCCCTAATTTCTCTCAACTTCTGTCGGTCTTGGTTTTTTTCTGCCTTCTTCGATCCTCTCCCCCCCCCCCTCAAAAAAAGAAAGGATTTTTTTCCTCCCTTCTGTGACTTCGATCCTCTCCCCCTTCAAGAAAACAAAGAAAGAGCCTCCATTTGCCTCCCCGCCCCTCTTCTGAGCCTCCCTAACCACGTGCAGAAGACTTTCATGTTTCAATGGGGAGGGGGGGGGGAGAGGAAGACTCGAGTTCAAATCGATCTGAATTCAACAGGATTGACAATGGACAGTGCAGACTCTGCCCTGCTTAGGATTGCACCCTATCTGATGTATTATGACCGGGTCTTTCACTGCATCGGGGGGACAAAATGATAAGGACACTCTGTCATCCTCAATATTATTCTACTTATCTAGTACAGTGATCCTAATCTTTGGATTTCTGGGCATCTTTGGATTTCTCACACAGGGTGGTGGGTGCATCCACAAAATGGCTGCCAAAGAAGGGAGAGCCGACCACAAGATTGTCGCCATGTAAGGTTACCAGGTTCCTCCTGGCATCCAGTGGGGGATCGGGGGAATTCCTAAGAGTGGAAGGGAAGCCCAGGCGACTTCCAGAGTGCTACCAGATTTATTTATTTATTATTATAAATAATGCAATGTCATCATATTGCGACACTGTGATGACACTCTGATAACTTAGCTACTGCTGTGTTTTGTGATTGTACACAGTTCTAAGCCATCTTGCTGGAAAGGCAGTTTAGAAATCAATTAAATAAATATTTAAGCAGAAACTCTATGCTAAAAACTACCATAGAGTTTTCGCACAAAGTTGCAGAGCATCACCTGGTTGTCACCACCATGTCGATTTCATTTCCTTTGGGCAGGCAAATTGACACCATAATTGGCCAGTGTCATGGCTTGAACCGTCCTCTCTCTCCTAGTAAGTCCTCCCCACTGGCAACTCGGGACTCCCACCTCCACCAGAAGGAGGGGCTAGCCACCCTAGTGCCATGGAAGGTGGCGCAACCACAAAAATGTCAGGGAGGGACATTATGAATAGCCCAAACTTTGCCATTTCCAGCAGAACCTTTGCTAAACAGGATGCCTTTTAAAACGATCTGATCATTTTAAAATATTCTCTTGCATACACACATTTATTTTCGGTCATGCAGTGAAGACTCTTGTGGTGTGGCCGCAGCTGCTGCCAAAGCATTTTCTTTTAAAAATCTGTGCCGCCAATCAGTTCTCCAATCCCAATCAGAAGACCTGCTAGGCAAAAGCCCCTTCTGGCTCTGGCCACATTCTAAAAACACTTGGTGAGCATCAGGAGCATGGGAAGCACAACGTTGAGACGCTCATAGTACTAACTGCACCAAGGGACCAATGATGCAACCCCACAGTTGTTCAGACAGTGTAGATTTGGAGAAACTGCATAGGCTTGCACCGCCCAGCTAGCAAGCCAAGCTGCACATTACATAGGAAGGGGGAAAATAGGCTTCCCTAACCCCCCTCTGAACAAAGCCTGAGTCCAGAGGCAGCTTGAAGACTCTATAAGCTTTCGTGTGCATGGACCTTGAATAAAACTTAAAGATGATTTTTCAAACAATTACATTTTTAAGGAAAATATTCTTTCAAGTATAAAACTGGAGCCCAGTGTGGATGCAACAAACCTGGAATAATGCAGTCAGCTCAGTGTTCAGGCCACAGCATTCATTACCAACCGTCACTTCCAGACAGTCTCCAAGGACAGCCCCACAAAGGCTGTGCTGTGGTAATCAAACCTAGATGTTATCAGCTGATATTCTATGCTATTGATAAAAGAAAACCCCAAAGCCATACCTTGATATATTTCAACAGATTGCGCAAACCCCACGGAACAACAGCCAGCCAAGAGCTCCCAGTTGCGACAGGCCACGATAGATCCATCACTTGCTCCGCTTCGGTGTCTCCAGCCCTACTCGGCTGACTATCTAAATAATCCTGGTGCTTAATTTTGCGGGTAGTGTAATAATTCAAAGCAAAGAAATCAGCAGTGCCTTTGATGGTCATCTTCTCTTCCTCGGTAAATTCTGGAAGCCTTGACGAGGGATACCCTTGCTTTTTACTCATAGCAGAAATCCTGGATTTCATGACGACTGGGTAGTCCCCATTCAGGAAGATTGGGGTAGCAAACCAATCCAGGCAAAATCCTATGTGCCTGTTGACTGCTTCCTGGTCGGCAAGGGAATGCGGCTGAAAGGGCTCCGCCCAATCCGAGTTGAGCGCTATAGACACGAGTCCGCCCTGCTGCTTCCGGAACACTCTGTCGTAAGTGTGCCAGGCGGCAGCATGAGCTTTGATCATGTTGTGAGCAGACAGGTATGCTCCAGTGCCCAGTTCTTTAACACCTGGGGCCATAGTGCCTTGTTCATAGCCGAGCTCTGCAACAATATAGGGTTCATTTATGGTGAGCCAAAGCTGCACTCTGTCCCCGAAGGTCTGGAAGCAAAAGTGGGCATATGCATCAAAGGCTTCCACAGTCGCATGTGATTTCCAGCCACCCTGGTCTTCTAAACTCTGCGGCAGGTCAAAGTGATACAACGTTACCATGGGTGTCACACTGTTGTCCAGCAGGCTGTCAATCACTTTGTTATAATAATCAACTCCTAAAATGGAAAAGAAGACAACCGTACTCACAACGAGACTACGTTTAGTGGGCATGAGTCTTCCGTCACCGTCACGTTTTACAAAGCAGACCCGTTGGGTTCAAACCTCATTTGCAATCTTCTTTCATTGTAATTCATTTATTTATTTTATTAGATTTTATTTTAGCCCTACCCCTCCCTGCAAATGCCATTTGGGGCAGTTAAGAACATTGCTATACAATAACAAAAAGAAAGTCATAATTTTGGTGAAATCCAGTTAAAAACTCAGCACACAACAAACCAATGCTTTTGACATTAAAAAATGGCATTGATGGTAGAGTCCTGTAACATTACGTTAGAGCAGGGCTTCCCAAGCACGGTACCACAGAATGGGTTTTTCAAAATGGTGGTTGAGACAAACCCTCCCACCCTCTGGCTTCTGTTTGACCGTTTATGCACTGGAGGTTTCATGCCGGGCTGCAGGCTAGAGTTTTAGTCATGGCAGGTTGCCCCACCTCTCCCTGCACCCACCTAGGGGAGCATTTGGCCTGGTGAGCCTCAACCGGCCCAGATTTGTGCTCCTGCACGGATGCTGGGGCAGTGAAGTTCCCAGTGCATAAATGGTCTTTCTGGCTTCAAGTGTAGAGGAACGCAAAAGGGTTTTTAATTTTAAAAATCTGTCCTTATTCTACCCCGTACTCTTGTTGCCCCTCCAGAGGAACTGGTGGCCCCTATGTGAGACCGGATGCTGAACTAGCTGGACTATTAGTCTGATCCAGCAGGGCTCTTCTAATGTTCTTATGAAGGCCTCAGCTTCTCTCCCTTCTGTTGGTGCTCTGGTTGGCCACGGTGTGAGACAGAATGCTGGATGAGATAGACCAGCAGGGCTCTTCTGATGTTCTCATGAAGGCCTTGATTTCTATGCCCTGTTCTTGAACCTCCAGAGGAACTGAACTGATTGGTCACTGTGTGAGACAGGAAGCCGGATGAGATAGACTCCTGGTCTTACCCAGCAGGGCTCTTCATATATTCTTATTTCTCCCTGAGACCCTGATCAGCTGCTACCAGTCAGTGCAGACTATTCTGAATTCAACGGACCAACAGTTAGAAAGTACAAGGAAGCATCATGTATTTGGGACTGAGGACTCTAAGAACTTATTTCTCCCTTCTGGCTTTCAGTTTGCTTTTTGTTTTTTTGTTTTTTTTTTACACGTCCAGATGTCTTAGTCTCGATTATCTTTACAGGGACAGCATTCAACATTAGGCTTACTCTGTTTCCACAGCTGCGCCATATGGCCGGCCTTATCTCAAGCGTGCCAGCCGTCCTGCTCTTAATGCGGCATCTGATGCAGCAAGACACCACCAGACGTTGCACAGATCTTGGTGGCGGTGCCAAGGCCCACACGAGCCTAGTCTCCTTTGTTGCCACCCGTCTGTTTACCTACCCGGCGACAGAATCCATTAAGCGCTCCGGTGCCTGGGCAAACGGAATGTTCCGAAATCCCCTTCATCCCGAGTGTAGAAGGGGGTTGTGCTGCATTTCAAAGCTCTTAACTTTTTTTTTTGATGAGAAGCAACTGCTAAAAGCATTTAGCCCCCCCCCCCAATTTATCACTGGCTGTCTTGTGGGTTTATGGAAACTACAAATCCTGATAACTGTCAATAAATGGGGAAAGCACGCACTTTGGGCTTCTTGGTTATCCAAAACAAAGTAAAAAAAAAAAATCCATGTCTACTTTGAAACACCCTTCATTGAAGCCAGGGGTGGCCCATCTGTGGCTCTCCAGATGTCCATGGGAATTGTAGTCTGTGGACATCTGGAGAACCTCAGCTGGGCTAGCCCTGAATTAGATGGTTGAGGTTGGTTTCAGGGCGATCATCAAGCAGGGGTAGTCAACCTGTGGTCCTCCAGATGTCCATGGACTACAATTCCCAGGAGCCCCTGCCAGCGAATGCTGGCAGGGGCTCCTGGGAATTGTAGTCCATGAACATCTGGAGGACCACAGGTTGACTACTCCTGATCAAGGACTGGGGTGGTAATTCCTCCAGGGAACACTAGAGGTCATGACGCAGAGGCAGGCAACGGCAGACCGCCTCTGGACACCTCTTGCCTGGCTGCCAGATAACCCTTGGATCTTCTGCTTACACATCTCACACCGCAAGACAAATAAATCACCATAATAAGTGGACAGTGGACAAGTCTACTAAGCAGCTCCGATCTCTGGTCTCCGAAGCGCACTGTATCATCGTGTTACATTTTGTTTAAGTTGTTTTTGTAAATCAAAAATTTTAAAAGACAGAATCAGTCCTTGCCATTTTTTTAAATGGACTTTCTTTTGAAGTTTCTAATTCTCCACTGGCTCTTGCGGGGGGGGGGATGTTTATCCAGGGGAATGCTGGTGGCCTTTTCCATGTGAAGCCGAAACCGTTTCTTCAACAGATCACTGCTCAGCAGAAGCGAGAGGCTGCCTGATGGAAAGTGGCTGACTTGGAGAACCTTCTGTGCCCTTTTGCTAAATTTAAAGTTCATAATATTAATCAGAAGAGTGTTTACGAGAAGGAGAACCGGGAGGGGGCATTCTAAAAAATCACCGCGAAATTTTGAAAATACATCATTTTCTCTCAACTCATCACAGGAGTCTCTGTTAAACTTATCCTCAAGGACAGAAACTATCTCTGCATCCGGGTGCTGTGAACCGGGAAAAAGCAGCAGAGCTCTTGGTCTGAAGGGCTCTAAAATTTAAGAATTGTTGTTTTTTATACCCCGCTTTTCTGTACCCGAAGGAGTCTTACAGCTGCTTACAACCACCTTCCCTTTCTCTCCCCCCCAAGACACCCTATAAGTTAGGTGGGGCTGAGAGAGCTCTGACAGAACTGCTTTGTGGGAACAGCTAAAAGAGTGACCACCCCAGCAGGCTGCATGTGGAGGAGTGGAGAATCAAACCTGGCTCTCCAGATATTAACCAATATACCACAAACTGACTCTTTTAATGGAGGAAAAGCTGCTTCTATATAGCGGTTATGGGAGGTGGACTGTATTCTGGAGAACTGAATTTGATGCCTCACTCCTGCCAGTGATGATTTGGGGCCAACCACAGTTCTCTCAAAACTCTCTCAGTCATATCTACCTCACACCTACCTGTTTTGGGGAGGTGGATTGAAACTTTAAGCCACTTTGAGAGTCCTTAAGGTAGAGAAAAGCAGGGTATAAAAACCTACTCCCCCCCCCCCCGAGAAAATATTTGATACAAGAAGTTTGCCCCAATTTGTCAGTCCACAAGGCATTTCAAGACCTTGCTTGTCCCAAGTGAAACTAGATTTCTTCACACCAATTAGAAAGGAAAGGTTGGGATGACCATTCGGTTGAAGGGTCTCTGCCAAATAGAACTCCTACGTCTCCAAAGGGAGGAGGAGGGGCATGCCCCAAGCTTGTAAGGTGGCTCATCTGTTCACTTTCTTGCCCATGTCCCAACCCAGATATTGACCTAGCCCCAGTTAACTCACCAGGGCAAAAAGGATGGGATCAGTGCAGTAGCACAATTGCATAGCCCATCGGACTAGGGCATGTTCTTGTAATGACCGCTTGACACTTGAGATGGTACAGAACCCTACCTAACAAGCACAAAAACTCCCCTATATCAGGCAACTGCTTAAGGTATAGTGTAAGATTTCTGCCATGCAACAGTCCCAAAGCAGTGGGAGAGCCAACGTGCTTGAATGTGAAAGCATCGGATACTCATGAAATGTGATTGTAAAATCAGCACGGGCATCAAATGACGCGGACACATGACACAGAAAAGTCCGTACAATTGCCTGTTTTTGACACAACAAAAGCAGAGTCCAATCTATGTTGGTCTTAATCTTGAATCTGTTTTTGACGCGTGGACCCTAGGTGGCTTGAAGTAAACAAATCCAGCCTTTTGTCCCTATGTCCAACCAAAACACTCAACTGCATTAACTCACAGCCGCCTCTCTTTGAACTTCCCGAGAGCAAACCTGGAGCTGCAGTTAAGAGTGGCGGCCTCTAATCAGGAGAACTGGATTTTATTCCCCCCTCCTCTTCCACATGCAGCCGACTGGGTTATCTTGGGCCAGTCCCTGTTCTCTCAGTGCCCCACCTTCCTCAAAGGGTATATGTTGTGGGGAAAGGGGACGAAAGCCAACTGTAAGCCGCTTTGAGATACATGAGGTCTGCTGGGGGACCTTTGACTGGTTACAGTTCTCGCCGAGCTCTCTCAGCCCCACCTACCGCACTGTGGCGGGGAGGCGATTGTGAGCTGATTTGAGATTCCTTCAGGTAGTAAAAAACGGGGAATAAAAACCCAGCTTTTCTTCATATTCACCATGGTGGTTGCCTTGACCTGTCCCTTCCCTTTTCTCTCTACCTACCGCTTAAAAAAAAACAAAAACTGGAAAGCACCCTGTACAATGATGGAAGTGATTCCTCGCTCCCTCCTTCCCCGATACAAACAATAATATGTGATTCTCATAGTACCAGCACACAACCCTATGACTTGTCCCATCACAAACGATAATCGTATGAGCGACAACCTAGCCCAGGGTAAGTCAAACTGCGGCCCTCCAGATGTCCATGGACTACAATTCCCAGGAGCCCCTGCCAGCGAATGCTGGCAGGGGCTCCTGGGAATTGTAGTCCATGGACATCCGGAGGGCCGCAGTTTGACTACCCCTGACCTAGCCCATTCATTTGCATTTGCTCTCCTTTTTTTTATAAAAAAGAAAGAGATCCCGATCATCCCATAATTACCCTGAACAAAGTTGCAATTTCCAAACGGCACTGCAGAATAGCACACCAGATTAATTATGCCAGACTGCGGCAGTAACCTTGAATTAAAGAGGCACAACTTTCTATTTTAAAGGAACAATTGCCTTTCTGGTTGACGAAACCTGTCGTCCCATCAGGTAACAGACGTGACCAGGAAAGAGAGAAGCGATAATGAGTCAGGCCAAGCTGTTTGATACATTTCAAATCTTCCTCCCACAGAGTGTAGCTGCTGCAAGCCACGTCGCCGGTCTGGTTCTCGAAGACCCGCTCCCCCGCCTGGTGGGTGAACGTGTCCCAGACGCTGGGGCCCTTTCCGTCTGCGTCCCAGCCCCCTGGAGGGACACAAAACAAAGGGTGACTCGTCGGGATGCGGGAGAGGCTCATGTTGAATGTCAAGCTGGACAAAGGGAAGCCAGGCACCTAGCAAGGCAGAAAAATACCCAGACATTAGTTCACATCTCCGGTTTTAACCACTGCTCCTCAAGATGAAGAACGATTGGGATTTTGCTGAGCATTTATTCAAGGTGTGAGTCACTGCCTGATGATCCATTTCTAAGACAGCTTCCTTGGAGAGATGATTACATCCTAGACACACGTTTTTATCCAAAAGCAGATGTTTGTAAACCTATGCAGGAAGCATGTTTTTTTCCCCCTCCTCCTTTGTTTCAGTTACTACCCATAATTCTCCTGCATGTTTATCGATTTTTTTTCCTGACAAAACCAGCTGTCTTACAGCAAGCCAGTGGTCAAACTGTGGCCCTCCAGATGTCCATGGACTACAATTCCCATGAGACCCTGACAGTATGTGCTCATGTGAATTGTAGTCCATGAACACCTGGAGGGCTAGAGTTTGGCCACCCCTGCCGTTGGATTTTCAAAGTGGGAGACATTCAGAGGTGGCTTCCCATCGCCTGCCTCTGCATAGTGACCCTCCTCTTGCTTGCTTGGAAGTCTCCCATCCAAATACAGGCCAGGGCCGACCCTGCTTAGCTTACGAGATCCAAGGAGATCAGGCTAGCCTGGGCCTTCTAGGTCAAGACATTGACTTATTTAGATATATTTATATGCTGCCTTTCTGTTCAGAAATGCCCAAGCTAGTAACAGTACTAAAGAGTCATGAAGATAGATCCAAACCGGAGAACAACTTTTGAATCCAGTGGTATCTTGAAAATATTCAAGATATTTTCGTGTGGCCACTCTCTTCAGAGGTAAGAAGTGGGCTGTCACACAAACTTTTATATCTTAAATAAAACTTTGTTGGTGTTAGAAGGGCCATATGACTCAAGCCTGGAGTCAGTCAGTCAGTCAGTCAGTCAGTCTGTCTGTCGGTTTCTATTATTCCCCTTCGTTAATACTTACCTTGGGGAAGTGAACAAAAAAGTTAGCAAACCATCAATATAAGGTCAAAATACATAAATATAAGAAGCATTCATAAGACATTAAATTAAAATATAATATAAAATAATATAAATTAGATTAAAATAATTTAGAACAACAAATTCCAGGGGGGGGCAGTGGGGATGAGGGAGGCCCAACCTGATCTTAGCAGTTTCTTCTTCTGGTCTCAACCACAGGCTTGGAGGAAGAGCTCTGTCTTGCAGGCCCAGCAGAACACTGCGAGTTCTGTCAGGTCCCTGATCTCTCCAGGGCTCTCTCTCATTTTTGGAATTTAGGGTTTCCCAAAGTCATGACAATCCAAGTCTAAACCTAATCCAAAATTCAGGCCTGGGTGATAACAGCTCGACACAAATACTAACTGCCCTCACCAACCGTCCTCTTTCCCATCAGCCTCCCACTGCTGGAAGGAGCGTTTGTTCAGGTTGAGGAGCTTCAGTGTGTGTTTAATTAATATTTCCAGAAGCTGAACCCGAAAAGCCAATGAATAGCAGCACTCTGTATGACCACAAGGGAATAACAAGTGGTGGACATTATAGGCTCAGCCCAAGAATCCATCCTTTAATGAAACAAGAAGCCTTAACATAGTTTTGCATTTCTTTTTTATATAAAATCGAGCCTGAGAAAAATTATTTGCATTCCTAAGTGACTTCTCTCTCTCTCTCTCTCTCTCTCTCTCTCTCTCTCTCTCTCTCTCTCTCTCTCTCTCTCTCTCTCTCTCTTAACGTTGGTACCATCAAGGATGGATGGGGGAGCGTGTCTAGGGATCCGGGGTCAAAGTGGGGGCCAGATTGTAACTTTGCAACTGTAGTGCACATTGCCATCTAAAAGGTTCCCTTCTGCCCCCTAGTGATTTAGAACCCTGTTCTCTACGAACATGCAATGGCCACTCTCTGCTGTTTTGTTTTATTTAAAATATATTTATTAATAGTTCCAATACAGATATAAAGAAAGGGAAAAAAATAGAAAGAACATGGGAGGGAAAAGAAAGCAAAAACACAAAGAACAGATACATCAGCTTCATTACAGTAAATTTTGGGTTCCCTGCCATCCATAATCTAGATTTTTGAACCTTTTGACTGTGGAGGAGCTCCTGAAATAAATTTTCAGGCTTCATGGACCCTCAGAAGTGATGCCAGTTGGCCACGCCTCCATGGAAGTGACTTGTCACTGGAGGTGACATCACCACCTTCATCCTTTGCCCTCCTTTCTCCCTCTCTCCCCACCTTTACTACCACTAAGGCAGCTCCGGCTCATGAAGACTGGAAAGAAAAGCAAAGCTGAGAAGACAGCCCAGATCCCCCCATAGCATGCCACAATCAACTCCTCCCCACCACAATTGATTTTTACACCCACAGCCTACCCACCAAGACTTTTGGGCAGAGGTGGCCATTGCCCTAGTATGTGGCCAAGCCCATTAACGCAGGAGGGGAAAAGTCATGGACCCCTCTGGAGCTCTGGGGAACCCTAGGGGGTCCATAGATAGCTAGTTGGGAATCCCTGATCTTGATCATCAATTATTTATCCAGACTTATCATTTATATCCATATAATTATAAAGTAATTACAGCTACTATTTTTAATCTCTAAAGCCACAAGTCATCAAGTCATTTTTATCTCCATATTGCAAGAGGTTTATAAGTGGTTTCCAGTTGGTAATAAGAGAACTTTGTAACCGTTCTGCATATTACCATCCAAAAGGTTCCCCCATTGCCCCTGGTGATTTAGAACCATCTTCCCCACAAACGTGCAACATGCTACAGGAGACAGATGTCCCCCTTCTGGCCACACTCCGCTCCAAAGGCTGACGGCTCCCCATACCAGGCCCGATGGCCCGTCTATCTGAGGTTAACTGAGGCTCCTCGGCACTGCGGTAAAATTACCTAAGCACACTACTGGGGAGGATCTGTTTGAGCCCCACATCAGGGTAGGAAAGGTCGGCTCTTTTCCCTCCCATGTGGAGGAGAGTTACACAGAACAGATCAGTCTGTATCAAAGGGCGCCCTTAGGAGAAGACCAATCTGTCCAGCAAAGAAGCACTTACGATTGTCTGAGGTGTCCTTTGAAAGTACTGACAGTCTGTTAGAAAGAATGGAAATGCCATTAAAAGCCCTGGCCCTAGGCACGCGAAAGATGAATTAATGTAACAGCGCCTCTGCAAAATGTCTTTCGCTCAGACAAGCGTCTACAGAAAGGGGGGGGGGAGAGGGGAAACCCTGCAAAGGTTTTTACCAAATTAAATTTTACGCCCGGTTTTTGCAACCTTTGCATAAATTTTTGTGTCCTGATAGTTTAAAGATATTTCATACTGATTTCAAAGTCTTTGATGGAGGTCACAATTTTAAATGTCATTATAGGCTACAATCATGCATAGCTCTCTTCCTTTTTTTAAAGAGAAGAAAAAATCCCAGAAGAGCTAGGGCAGATTAAGAGACCAACTGTCAACCAGGATGCGCCCCACACACACATGTGTCCATGCTGAGAATCCACCTGGTGGACTTGGTGTACTTCCTATCCAATTGCCCACCAGTTTCCATGCAGACTGACAGACAAACCTTTATCACGGTCATAGATCAACACACACCTGGTAGACTTAAACTATTATTATTATTATTATTATTATTATTATTATTATTATTATTATTATTATTATTTAGATTCATTGGCTTCCCCTCCCTAGAAATAGGCCCAGGGCAGCTAATATTAAAAATATATATCTACAAATAGAAGAAGAAGAAGAAGAAGAAGAAGAAGAAGAAGAAGAAAAGGTTCTTATATGCCGCTTTTCCCTACCTGAAGGAGGCTCAAAGTGGCTTACAGTCGCCTTCCCATTCCTCTCCCCACAACAGATACCCTGTGGGGTGGGTGAGGCTGTGAGAGCGCTGATATCACTGCTCGGTCAGAACAGTTTTATCAGTGCTGTGGCGAGCCCAAGGTCACCCAGCTGGCTGCATGTAGGGGAGTGCAGAATCGAACCTGGCATGCCAGTTTAGAAGTCTGCACTCCTAACCACTACACCAAACTGGCTCTCTGGGCATTAATTTTTAAACCTCATAATCTAAAAACCTTCCTGAGTGCCCCGGATCTGACAACTTGGATTAAGTTAATTTCGGCATCTATTTTGAGTTCAGATTTTAGGATGGAAGAGGAGGGAGAAGTTATATTTCCATGAGGCTCAGGGCAGGTAACATTAGTCAATCAAATACAGCCAAATAACATTACAAACACTGTTACATTAAAATGTATTGCAACTTCCCCAAGAGGTAAACTAGTTGGCTGAGCATTAAGGAGAGTTTCACTCTTCCAGTTGATGGGTTGATATTGGTGTTCCAATAGACCAGGGGTGGTCAAATTGTGGCAGATGTCCATGGACTACAATTCCCATGAGCACCTGCCAGTAGGGGCTCATGGGAATGTAGTTCATGGACATCTGGAGAGCCACAGTTTGGCCAACCCTGCAGATGTCTCCCTGTAGGTACCACAACATAGATCGAGATTTGTGACGTGATCTATTGTTAACTGATGTATGATATATTCAACCCCGCCCCCAGTTAAATTATCTTAGTTATAGCTCCATATAAGGAAGTGCCAGTAGGCTTAAAAAAAAACACTTACATTTTATAATTTTGATTTATTTAGATTCTATGCTTATATGTTTTAATATTATACTTGAACTTTGCTGTGATCTGCCCTGAACCGTCAGGGAAGGGTGGAATGAATATAAATGTAAAATTAGAGTAAAATTAAAGTAAATATGTCTTTGTACGGTGGTGTAACAATGTTGAGATGCAGCAGTGTAAAAGAGTGCACACCTTGTAGTGTGTTCTGTAAATGCAGACACTATTTAAGTTAGGTCTGCACGACTTCTTTTACAAGCCTTTTCACATGTTTATATTTTGGATGCGATCCCACGTTTCTTTCGAAAATGCCGAAGAGAGAAAATTTGTCCTGATAATTACTTTTTAACAGTTTAACTCAGTATTATTGCAGGGTCTCCCCATCCATCCATCCATCCATCCATCCATCCATCCATCCATCCATCCATCCATCCATCCATCCATCCATCCATCCATCCATCGATCCATCCATCCATCCATCCATCCATCCATCGATCCATCAATCTAATTTTTTAAGCTGGTTAGCAGCCCCATCCCACTGATTACTGAGAGATTTCCTCTTTTACTGCAGCCAGGAAGATGAAGGTTGACTATGTCAACCCCACCCCCTCCCCTCCAGTTTGCATTTGTTTCAGAGGGGGCTAATGGAGGGAGCTTTCACACACACTAAATAACATTGAATCCACTTTGCAACAGGGTTTTACTGTGCGCAATAGAAATATAAGAAGACTTGGTCCTTATATGCAGCTTTTCTCTACCCGAAGGAATCTCAAAGCGGCCTACAATCAGCTTCCCTTTCCTCTCCCCTCCACAGACACCCTGCAAGGTGGGTGAAGCTGAGAGAGCCCGAATATTCCTGCTCGGTCAGAACAGCTTTATCAGTGCTTTGGTGAGGCCAAGGTTACTCAGCTGGCTGCATGTGGGGGAGCAGGGAATCAAACTTGGCTTGCCAGATTAGAATCTGGCATCCACGTGCAAACGGACGCAGAAGTGGGTTGAAACTGCACTAATGAGCATGGGGAAAAGTGCCCCAATAATAGTCCAAAACACAACTACCAGTCAGGATGACACAACCTGAGTTCTGTGCTCACCTCTTGCCCACCGGCTGCTTAGCAGGGGGGTTGTTTCCATTAGGGGAAGGAGTCCACAACTACTTACATCCCACCTTTCTTGCTGATGGGGGACTGAAGCACCTCCCCTCATTCTTTCCTCCTCCTTGTTTTTCTGGCCAAGACAAGTAAACGAGCCACCAATCATCAACCAGAAGCCCCCATCAAGTGCACCAACAGAAAACATAACCACAGTGCAGACACTGTGGATTGTTGTCACATAACACTGTTTCATTACAAGTTCTCATGGTCAAATATTTGAATCAAGATGTTTATTGTACTGTATTTTTATGGGAGTTACAATGTAAACCACCCTGAGTCGAAAGGGAGGGCGGTATATAAATATAATAAATTAATTAATTTGATCCTCCTAAGAACCCTGGGAGGTAGGCTAAGCCTACTGTGTGTCACTGGCTTCATCTGACTATTGATGGTGCCTTCAATGGACCAACCTTGAGAGCCAGCGTGGTATAGTGGTTAAGAGTAGCGGCTTCTAATTGTAAAACCGGGTTTGATCCCCCCTTCTCCTCCACATACAGTCAGCTGGGTGACCTTGAGCCAGTCACGGTTCCCTGAGAGATCTCTCAGCTGCACCTCCAGGGTGTGTGTCGTAGGGAGAGGAAAGGAAAGGTGACAATCAGCTGCTTTGAAACTCCTCTGGGTAGTAGAAAGCAGGGTACAAAAAGAAAAGGTTTTCTTCTTCTCCCATGTCTCCAATACCTGCGACTGATGGGTCACCAAGCAGGCCTGTTCTCCAGAGGCCTTTTGGGGAGGAGGAAATTAAAATTAAGGCTTCTAGCAGTGAAATTCTATTTGGTTCCAGATTACACCATAGTGGACTCACTGAAATGTTAGGAAGTGTGCCAAATGATCCGCAGGACGGGGGAGGTGACAGCCATAGAAGATGTATGTTAGGTCAAAAGAGTCATGCACCGTGAAGGAAGAGAGACTGACTGTCCTTAGCAAGGATGGGTGGCTGAGTTAGTCTGTCTGTAGCAGCAGAGAAGAGCAAGAGCCCAGAAGCATCTTCAAGGCTAACAAAACTGTTGTGGCTGGGGACGTGAGCAGAAGGGAGGAGTGGGTCACAAACCAGACCAGGGTTAGTCAAACTGCGGCCCTCCAGATGTCCATGGACTACAATTCCCAGGAGCCCCCTGCCAGCGAATGCTCCTGAGAATTCTACTCCATGGACATCTGGAGGGCCGCAGTTTGACTACCCCTGAACCAGACTCTTGCTCTTTTCCGTCCTTAATGAGAAAACCATCTGAGGCAAAAATGAAAAGACGCGTTTGGAGGTTTTTTTAATGAGTCTTTGAAAAAGGAATGTTTTTCCTTCCAAAATAAGTCTCTTCCCCAATTTTAGTTGGCAATTTAAAAACCAAAATAGGGAAAAAACAGTGTAACGACTTCTGGTAAAGTCTATTTCAACCTTTGCAAAGCCTTTGGGCTGAAATTGTGGGTAAATGTGTTTCTTTGCTATGCCATGTATGTTATTGAATTATGAGGAATAACTTTAGGTCAAAATACTTATTTGTCATTTTTACTTTTTCTTTTTGTTATAAGAAGGTTTCAAGGTTGAAATCGACTTTACCGGAAGTCGTTAGGCTCTTTTCCCATTATTGTTACATTTAAAGTTGCTAAGAAAAATTGACAACTTATTGGGGGAAAAAAATCTATTTTGGAAGGAGAAATGTTCCTTTTTTGAAGGCCTTATTAAATAAATAAAAATACTTCAAACATATCTTTTGGGTTTATTTTTGCCTCAAATGGCTTTCTCATTGCTGCAACCTGTACCACGGGGCTACTTTTCTTTCATTCGCCAGAAGGGGGAAAGAAGAAGCCAAGGGATTCGGCTCTGAAACAGGAAATGGGGCAAGATGCAGCCTAAAGGGGACCGTTGGTCTGTTTGGTAAGTTTGGTAGAGTAATCGGGATATGTGCAACACACCCTGGCTTTTAAAAGCCACAATTGATTACAATGTCTGAATGCAGCCGTGATGTGATCCAACCTTTACAAACAGAGTCCAGGAAGAGGGCTATGAGTCTTTTTGCACAGAAAGGCCATCTAGACCCTGTCTCTGTATCAGGAGTCCCCAAAGTCCTTTTAAACCCGCAGCCATCCTTGGGATGAAGACCAAGAGCTCACGGCCTTGATTCTCCATTATACAAGAGCATTTGCCTCATTATATTCAAACATTAACAAGGACGGACTCATTGCCACTGACGAAAGCCAGACTGAAAATGGAAAACAAATGAATCTAGAGACTGTTTTGGTAGAGTCAAAGTCTAAATAAATGAGATAAGAGACTTTTTATCTTCTTATACTTAATTAAGCCACTGGACAGATTCTCTCTCTCCTTTGTTACAATTTTAGAATTGTCCACTATTTTCGTGCAGCACCCTTGGGATTCTGGCACAGACTAGTGGAGCACAGCCACAAGATGGATGTCGGCAAGAGGGTAAGCCAGCCATAAAATTTGGGGAAGAGAGGTCATGGAGGGGATACTAGAGAATGGCAACACAGCAAAACCATAGAGTTTCCCCCAAATCCTAGAGCGTTACATCCATGGCCCTGTGGTGACATGATGTCATTTCCAGGCATTCACTAGAAGTGATGTCACCGTTTTTAAAAACGGTGGCCCTCAGGAAAAGAACAAGGTGAGTTAAGCAGTATGCCTTTTAACACAAACATTCTTAAAAAAAAAAGTTTTGTGTACATACACAGCCACTCAGTGAAGATTCTGCATAGGCCTGCATAGCCAATCAGATACCCTGCTGGACAAAAGCTCCACCAGACCCCACCCACTTTCGAAAAAACAGTTGCTAAGAGGCAGGAACAGTACTGCCAGACAACATGGTGACCGGGGCTCCCCGTTGGGGAACCCTACTTATTATGTGTCAGCAGCAGATCTCAAACCACCTACTTTACCAGCAATCCCACCAACTCCAGTGGAATTACTTTAGTGTCAGATGGAAAGCTGGTATCAGATGGAAAGGTTGCTGCCAGAGGCAAGACTGAGCATGTGCTCTTTAATGTGAGCAAAAAAATGCCACTGATCTCCAGCGAAGCATGGTAATCCTTTGATCACAGAAATGACAAAGGGCTAAAATCTTCCCATCTTTATTATAAGTAACATTTTTCAGATTTCCCTGTTCCAGAGTTCCCTGTCTCAAAAATTAAAAGGACATTATCGCTTAGAGCTGTCTATAAATTAAATATCAGCCGGTCCGCAAAATTAATATCTATGTAATAGTTATATACCAGCCCTCAATAAAAAGAGTTTTAATAATCAATTAGTATAATAGAAATTAAAGATGGAAGAGACCTATTAGGAGGTCATCCAGCCTGTCCCTCGCCAATGCCAAATTGCTCCCTGAAGTATATTCAGCGCTTTAATACACATCTGTCTTATTAAATCTAAGTTTAATGCAAGGTTAAGCATATTGCAGACATTTAAAGCATTCCTAGAATATGTAATGTCCCTTCTACAGCTGGGCTCCTGATAGACTTTCTGTCACGTCTCAGGTTCTTTGCCGAATTTTATCATAGCTTGAGTGCACCAATATATCTACGCAGGGTTATTCGGCAAATTGAACTTTAATGTGGGACAACCTTCAAAGTAGGTCAATTATTAGATCAAAGTGCTTTGAGTGTCTCTCAAGGTTCACGTTTTTTCCCGTGGTTCGGTGACTCAAGGCAATCGCATTTTCGTCAGCTCCTCAGAGCACCGAAAGTTTTCCAACACATCAACTTTGACATCAATTAAAGATTCAATTTCTTCCCTCGGAAAGATTTAACCCTTCAGGCTGTAGCGATTCTGGGAGAACACCTTTTTCCAAAAAGACTGCAATAGGGTGGTTTCAGGTAACCAGGTGGCTTTTAAAAATACTAGGCCCAGATTCTAAATGCCTTGCGTGACCTGGAAGAGTCCAAAGGCTGGAATAATTGATACCACTGATGGATGCCTCTGGCAGCAACTGGCTGAACTTCCATGACTATGGCTACTTCCACCCACTATGATGTCATGGAAGCTCAGCCAATCACAGCCAGAGATATGTCTACTGGCAGAGAATGACAAGACAGCCCAAAACAGGTTAAGGAGAAGAGGCACTGAGAAGACACCAGACAAAGAGAGGGAAGAGACCGTTGGGGTGCTGACTAAATAATGGTCCAGAAGAATTGCAGGAATGAGACAGCAGGTCAGAAGGCAAGTGTGAGAGAGGAGGGAAAGAAGGGAGAGAGAATACACCAGCATGGTGCAGTGATTAAAGTGTTACGACTGGGATCTGGGAGACCCAGATTTGAATCCCCGCTCTGCTGAATGGGATCATCTTGGACCAGTCTCTCTCTCTCTCTCTCAGCCTAACCTTCCTCACAAGGTTGTTTTGAGGATTAAAAAGGGGGAGTCACTGCAAGAATGAAGCCACAGTGACATAAGCTTTGATTTTTGAGTCCAAATTCACATATCCTGCAGAGGAAAATTCACACACACACACACACACACACACACACACAAATATTGAGGTCCCAGTCCACACAAGCAATGGGGCCACATGAGCACAGCTGCTCCTAAAATGCACAAATTAGCCCCACGATATGGAAGGATACGTTCTTGTCGCTGGCATTTACTCATTTATGATTTTGTTCATAGAATGTAATTTCAAAGTCAGAAAAAGACAAAACATCTTGAAAAATCGGAAACAAGCAAAAAGCAAAACCAGCCCAGAATGCTGAAATTAACTTCCAATGAGTCGGCCTTTGGTAAGAGGAACCACGCCCTGATGGAAAGATCATGTGGGTACACCTGAGCTGCAAGAGTCTTGAAACTACACTTTGAGCCTGCAATTACTATGACCCTTTGGCCCCTCTGAAAGATAAAAGGTAGCTTATGCCGGCAAAAATGTGTCACGAGTAAGTCAGCTGTCCAGGGTGAGACTGTCACAGGTGTATGATAAACATGACTGATTAGAAGGCACATTGGAATCATGTACAGAGAGGTAACTATGTTGGAATCTGACAAATGGGGCATGCACACAAAAGTTTATAGCCAGAATAAAACTTTCTTGGCCTTGAAATTGGTACCGGACTTCAACTTTGTTCTGAAACAGCTAAGTTAGCCTTTCTCAACATTTTTATCACTGAGAAACCCCTGAAACATTCTTCAGGCTTTAAGAAACCCCAGAAACGGTGTGATTGTACAGAATAGGGTTAGGAAGCATAGATGCCCACTTGGGAGCCCCCCCCATCCCTCCCAGGCCCACCACTGGCCATGGGGGGGGGGGAGGTCAACATGACCATATATGGCCATATCACCTGATAAATGTATAACAAAATTATATATGGTTGAGGCCAGAGCTTAAACTGGAATGGGGGGCCGGGGGGGTGGAATGGGATACAAGCACCCCTGTGCCATCTTTCCTTAGTCTTGTCAAAGTTTTGTAGGGCCTTCTCATAACTTCCAATAAATTGATTTTCGAGTCAAGGTGTCTTATTGTGGCAATTGGAAGAAAACCTCACAATGCTCTGTCAGGTTGCTTCCAACTTATGGTGACCCCATGTCGTCCAAAATGTCCTACTCAGGCCTTGGAAAATGAGGGCTGCGGTCTCCTTGACTGAGTCAATCCATCTCATGTTGGATCTTCCTCTTGTCCTGCTCCCTCTGACTTTTCCTAGCATTGTTATCTTTTCCAATGACTCTTTTCTTCTCACAATGTCACCAAAGTACCTTAAGCCTCAGTTTAGTCATTTTAGCTTGCAGGGAGAGTTCAGGCTCAATTTGATCCACAACCCACTTCTTTGATTTTTGGGCAGTATCTGCCACAGGTCTGGCAGATACTGCCAGACCTCAGCAGCATCTGCCACAGGTCTGGCAGATGCTGCTGAGGCATAAGCGCTGACTCTCGGGCGCTCGCTTCTCCGGACATTCGCTTCACTTCTGTGGAGGGACTTTAGCCGGAGAAGCCTCGTCTAAGGGAAAAAAATGGCGATCGCTTCTCCGGAAGTTCAGGGGCAAGAGCGGGGGAGGGACATTCTTTGTACCGCTACACTGAGAACGCACATGACTTTCACTGATGTGTTGCAGCTTGTGCTCAAAAGTGTAACGATTTTTTCAGGGGGAATCCACTTTTCCCGATTTCCTGTAAAGCGCTACAACGAAGCGATTTTTGCTGGAGTGTTGCAGGAGTGTTGCAGATTGTGTGCGACGTCATGCGGAACTTTGAATTTGTAGCGTTTACCCAAGGTAAGACTTCTGCTATATTTAAGTCATGCGGAATGACTGCGTGTTTCGGATGGCTACATCTTCAGGTTGTTTTAAAGGGTGTTATTTTATTTTGCAAATTTAGCTGTCAGGGTAGCTTTATTGAGGAGGAGGAGAAGTTGGGGGAGTGAGTATGCATGTGTTGTTGTTGCTTTCTCACAGGAAAAAGTCATCTCTGAGCTGTTTTATACTTGCTGGGGAATTGATTGATTTATCGCATGGTGTGTGTGTAGTGTGGCCAGGAGATCCGAGGATTGTCTGGCAGCCATGCAAGGGATGTTTGGAGTTGGTGTGCCATTGCCTGTCTCCGGGTCATGACCCCTATCATTCACTAGAGGAACTGCCACCCAAATGCTTGGAGGTCTCCCATCCAAATACTAGCAAGGATCAGCTCTGCTTAACTTCAGAGGTCTGATGGGATTGATTCCAACCTGGTGGAATGAGCTCCCGGGTAAGCTGCGGGCCCTACGGGAGCTTGCGGTGTTCCGCACAGCCTGTAAAACGGAGCTCTTCTGCCAGGTTTATGGTTGAGGCTGTGGGTTGGCAAGGTAGATCCAAGCACCTCCTCCAGGTACAAGTATCCAGGTATGAGTATCCATCTTACCTCCTTTCCCCCCCCCCCTCTAATAGTGGGGGGTGGGGAGGAGTTTACCGCCATGTCGGGGGTTTTTAACTGGGTGTTTTAGTGCGGATTTTATGACATGTAACCCGCCATGATCCAATTTGGGAGTGGCGGGAAATAAATCTAATCTTAATAATAATAATAATAATAATAATAATAATAATGATAATAATGATGATGATGATGATGATGATGATGCAGCGGTTATTTTGGGAACGGGAAACCAAAACACATTCCCGTTTGCGTTTTCAGGTGGTGGGGTATGAACAGGCAAAGAGGTTTGCTTGTGTGATGAAGCGGCCCCCTCCCATTCAGCTGGGCATCTGTGCTCTTTGTTTTTAAACCTTACTGTGAAGACACAAACCAGTTACCATGGCCAGCCTATCGCAAATCTACCTGAAGATAGAGACCATTACACAACGAATTCCCAAGAAAGGAGGGAATGTTTCTTTGTTGTGGCATTTCTCCATGGCAATGCAGAAGTGTACCTTTTTATTTTTATTGTATTTAATTTCAGGGCTCAGGAGAGAGAAAGAAGTTACAATTGTGCAGGGATTGGTGGCTTGCGCTGATTGACCAGCCGAGGAATCGGGGGAATTTTCCCTTGCCGCCTCATTGGGAGGCAAAAATCCACGATGGGGAGGCGGGAAAATGCAGGAGGGGTCTCCCATCAGGAAGCTTGCAAAAGCACAGCTTCCAACCACAAGTTTGCAAGCAGGAGGTGGTGCGGGTTTTACACCTCCATGAGCAATCAGACCCCTTCTGTCAAGTGTTTCCAGGTATGTTCTTAAGCTCTGCTGCCACCAGAGAAACCAGAAAACACCAGAGAAAACCAGCAGGGGGTTTTCCTAAGGAAAACTCTTCGGAAGTAAGAGAATCCTCATCACTTCTGGTCCACCGGGAGACTATGGCTGCAGAAACAAAACACAACCAAAAGAAAACCCCCCCAAATTTCAGTTGAAATGAGATACCTTCAATCTGATAGGCTGCAGTGGAGGCACCCCACGCAAACTGTTCTGGGAAAGAAGCATCTTCTGGATTCCAGTTGCAATAAGCAGGGGTTGAGGGAGCCGTGCTGGGAGCTGAGGCCATGCTGCTGGGAAGATCTGTCGCACTTCGCAGTCAGTGAGGACTTTTTTTTTTTTGCGGGCTTCCACTTGCCTGGAGCAAACCAGACGTCTGTCAAAGAAGAAAGGAGCTATGAAATGTGAGCCTGGAGCCCAGCCGGAATGCCTCAGGAGTAGAGGCAGCGGTTAACCTTCTGCACTCCCACAGAAGACGGAGGAGAATAATCACTTGCTGCCCAGGAAGGAACGGTATCTTCAGCGTGGCAGGGCCCAGCAAGTAACAACCAGGAGCAGGCTGAACTGAGAGAACTTTGTACTTTAGCAGTAACACCTATCAGTGAGGGGAGTTCATAGATTTGGCAGACTTCAGCTTGGTGTGGTGGTTAGCAGTGCAGACTTCTAATCCGGTGAGACAGGTTTGATGCTGCGCTGTCCCACATGCAGCCAGCTGAGTGACCTTGGGCTCACCACGGCACTGATAAAGCAGTTCTGATTGAGCAGTGATATCAGGGCTCTCTCAGCCTCATCCACCTCACAGGGTGTCTGGTGTGGGGAGAGGAAAGGGAAGGCGACTGTAAGCCACTTTGAGACTCCTTCGGGTAGAGAAAAGCGGCATCTAAGAATCAACTCTTCTTCTTCAGTAATATCAGGGCTCTCCCAGCCTCACCCACCCCACAGGGTGTTTGTTGTGGGGATAGGAAAGGGAAGGGGATTGTAAGCTGCTCTGAGATTCCTTCTGGTACAGAAAAGCAGCATATAAGAACCAATTCTTCTTCTTCTTCTGTTCTGACCGATCAGTAATATCAGGGCTCTCTCAGCCTCACCTACCTCACAGGGTGTCTGTTGGGGCAGGGCCTACAATTTGGGACCACACTTATTTGACTAAGTAAGCTATAAAGGCAGATAAACTGGATGAGTAAAGACTGTTTAGAAAATGATGTGATACAAGGAACCAGGAGAAAGTCTGGGGGGGGGGGGGAGATGCGTGGAAGAAAAAATTCAAAGTCCTTTGTAAGGCAGACAGGTGGCACTTGATCTACAACAGTCTTTTCACTCATCCAAGACAGATTTTGAATGGGCAGGAGTCTTGAATGAAAGTAAGATAGCATCACACCTGCAGTGTCAGCAATGCAGTCTGAGAAAGAAAGCCATTCAGAGACCAGCCTTCCAGTCTTAACAGCTATTCCAGCTGCAATATTTACACTGGAAAAGTCCTGGGCTTACTCTAACCCAGGCTGCACAAGAGGCTTGCCCAAGGGTGCCAACCTTCAGGTGGGGCCTGGGGATTTCTGGTATTACATATGATTTCCAGACTTGCAGAGTTTAGTTTCCCTAGAGAAACTGGACACTCCTTAAGGTGGACTCCAGGCCGTTGCACCCTCGTTGGGCTTCTTCCCCTCCCCAAACCCCACTTTTCCCAGGCTATGCCCCCAAATCTGCAGGACTTTCCTAACACGGAGTTTGCAACCCCTACACTAGTATCCCTGCATCAAGACACATGTTCTTATTTCCGGAGCCAAAGCCACAAAGCAGGGATGAACTGCTGGTCATCCAAGCCAAGGGAGAGCATAAAAACCTTGGGGAGAGAAGCTCTCTTCTGTCTGTCTTCTGCCTCTGCCATCAAGTCCTAGCAGACTCATGGCTGTCCTGTTGGGTTTTCGAGGCAAGAGGTAACAGTGGTGGTTTGTGATTCCTTCCCTCAGGAAAGCAACCGTGGTATTCCATCGACCAGGGCTGACCCTACTTAACTTCCAAGATCTGCCAAGGGGAGGGGCACCAGAGAGTGGCATTCCTGGTAAGAAAGGAAATTCAAAAGACTTCTGACAGCTAAACATTTATTTTAAAACAGCACACTAGATGGCGCCAATGCAACTGTATTGTTCAAGTGCTGCACAAACTTTCTGCACCCCTTGGATGGTATCTTCACACACTCCTCCCTGAAAGACTCAGAGGTCGTTCTTCGCAAACAAGGTGCACCCCCCCAGAACGAAATAATGAAAAGGTCAAATTCTATGACGTTAATTCCCGACTTAAGCAATGCTGCTCTCCTTCTCACGGAAGTTCTGACTTCGACAACTTGGACACAACAGCATCACACATGTAAAGCACATATTCCCAGGGGTACCTACCTGCAAATGGGCAAAATCGCTCAAATGTTAGTCTATGTGCTGCTGACGTGACCACACATGGGCAAAGCCAACAACTGCCCATACACGTGCTTTCAATAATGAGGGATTATTAAAACGTTTTTTTTGAGAGTCAGCTCGGGGAAGTGGCTAGGAGCGGTGGACTCTGATATGGAGAACTGGGTTCGATTCCCCACTCCTCCGCATGCAGACAGCTGGGTGACTTTGGGCCAGTCCCAGTTCTCGTAGAGCTGTTCTCACATAGTTCTCTCAGAGCTCTCTCAATCCTACCTACCTTACAGGGGAGCGGAAGGGAGAAGTGTTTGTAAAAGCAAGGGGTAATGTAAAGTGGGGTGTAAAAATACTGGCTCTTTCTCTGTTGTGACTCCCCCACCATATGGAATGGCCTGACTGAGGAGGTCAAGAAGGTTCCTCCTCTCATAGCTTTCTGCACACCATGCAAAACAAAACTATTTAAAATGACTTGGATTGGGGCCTATATTACTGTGTAGTATACTATATTGTATGAGGGGCCCTATTATAAAACTGTTGCACCACGTAATACGTCATATTAATCAGAATTACCAATTTGGAAAAGCAAAAGAAGGAGGAGAAGGAAGCAGACCTATTTCCCAACTAACTACTTCAAACAAGGGATCACAAGAACAAACCTCGTTTGAAATACCTCTGTGATCTCAGCTGCACTAATTGCTACTCACTAGGAAATTTCCTAACCTTCCAACCCCAAAAGAGGGCATTTTCACCATTTTTTAAGAGCCCAAAGGAGGACAGACACCCAAAAAAGAGGACAGCTGGTAACCTTGTACTAGCCTGAAACATATTCCAGGGTGTCCTCTATGGTCAAAAGGCTGAAAGAGGCTGCTTTAGTGACATGCAAGCTGTCTCCCCATCACCCACAAGAACCCTGCAAGAAAGCTAGGTGGATAAAGTGCAGAAGAAGAAGAAGAAGAAGAAGAAGAAGAAGAAGAGTTGGTTCTTATATGCCGCTTTTCCCTACCCGAAGGAGGCTCAAAGCAGCTTACAGTCGCCTTCCCATTCCTCTCCCCACAACAGACACCCTGTGGGGTGGGTGAGGCTGAGAGAGCCCTGATATCACTGCCCGATCAGAACAGTTTTATCAGTGCCATGGCGAGCCCAAGGTCACCCAGCTGGCTGCATGTGGGGGAGCGCAGAATTGAACCAGGCATGCCAGATTAGAAGTCCGCACTCCTAACCACTACACCAAACTGGCTCTCAACTGGCAAGAGGCCCCCAAGGTCACCCACTGAACACAGCTAGAATTTGAATCCAGGCCTTTAGTTAAAGTTGTAGATTCGAACCACACTGGTCAGCCCAGGCATACTCCAGTCTGTGGAGGCTTATTTCAGCTGGCAAAATCAGAATTTAAGTTTTAGACAGCAGCGAAAATAATTTCTCCCATTTTCTCACTGACCTTTTCTTTAAAAATGGAAATTATATCAAGAAAGAAGATTCTCCCTCGTCTTGACATGCATTTCTGTTTTCGTAATTGGTTTGGGCATAAAATTAGCTTCTGGATTACTCCTTCAAGGAATATAGTCCTTGGAAACTTGTTAGAATAATTAAAGAAAAGCAACTGATTCAGACCAAGTGAATCTCCTTAACAGTCTTGGAGGCATTTGGGGGGGGGGGGGGATGATTCGATGACAAATTACTGCGTTCCAAGAAGCACAGAATTTGAGAGGATTAAAAAGGGAGGGGGAAGGGAAGGTAGTCTGCTCAAACCAAATAGTAATTAACATGTGGAATTCACTGCTGCAGGAAATGTCAGCTTCAAGAGGGCACTGGATAAACATATCGAGTGAAGGTCCTGTTAGATCTGTGGGTTTAGAGACCAGGCAAGATAGAACATTAGCAACTTCCCGCCAGTGCATACTATTGGTCAATTCAGCACAAACTCATCGGAACCAGCAGTCAGGATCCAGCACACACTGGCTAGTCTCGATAGCAGGGTTATGACTCCTGCCTCAGGCTTCAAGCTCAGGTCCTTGCCAGATGTACAAACTCAGCGCTTGTTAGCCACAACGTATAGATGGAACACTGTCTTCTTGGCGCTTGGAGAGTAAGGCGGGGGGGGGGGTGCTGGAGTTCTGGCCTTGATGGTGGACCTCCTGATGGCATCTGACAGATTGTGACGGATTGTTGGACTGATGGGCCATTGGCCTGATTCAACATGACTTCTCTTACGTTCTTGGCCTCAAAGACTGGCAGAATCCAAGAGGCAGAGATTCTGGGGGGCGAGATTTTCCAAACTGGATCCCTACCCATAAACTGAACCCCCTCAGCTTGTAGTGGAACAGAGATTTCCAAATTTGTTGATCTCCCCTATTGGCAACTTTGGAATTCTGACATCAGGTGGTGAGTGCAACCGAAAAATGGCCAGTGTTAGAGGTGAAACAAGACACACACAAAGAGGAGGAGGAGGAGGAGGAGGAGGAGGAGGAGGAGGAGGAGGAGGAGGAGAATCCCAAGTATAGGAGACAGGATTCATAATTTTAAAAAATAGTCTGGGAAGGAGGAGTGAGAAAATGAATAAAACCAACATTGCAGTGGCAGCTGCCACTAAAACAATGTTATTTTAGTCTGCATGGTCAGTAGCCAAACAGAAGTCCTGTGCAGCTAGAGCCCCACCCACTATTTAAAAACTCTGCATCCGTGGACACCGTGTTGGGAATTCCTGTCCTAGAAAAAGTTAAGTTTCTCGCAGAGAACAGTAAAGCCCTAGCAAGCATTTCAACACAACTGTCTCTTGCAGAAACTCAGATCAAGGCGTTCTCACCAAATTGAACATCTCCCCCTCCCACTGTCTGAAATGAAGGGTGATGATGAATGACAGCTTTGGGGTGGGTGGAAGAGGCATTTAACGCAACGCAGGGAAAATGGTATTGCTTCTGATGCTATTTAGTATCTTCATTAATGTTCTGGAAGAGGGAGGAAAGAGCAGATTAATTAGATTTGCAGATATTAGGAATGGGAGGAGTGGAGAACATTGTTACATGGCAGAATTGCACGATTTTTCCCCCCACTTGGAAACTGGTAAACTGCTCCATCTAGTAGAGAAGCAGGGGAAAAGCACAAAGGAACTGGAAGGCACGCAAGAGCTACAGCAAAGACAGGTCTGAGCCAACCAACCTGTTCGGTAAGAAAACAACATAATCTTGATTCATGCATAAATTACAGGCTCAAACTGCAAAAAGACAAGGAGCATAGAATTGGTGTCTGGTCCACAAAAGGGGCATTTGACAGCACATGGGGATGACATCTGGGCCTGAAACCAGTTGCACTAAAGCCTCATCTCTGTTTAAGGGAATCAAGCTGGTAGGTCTTCCAGTTCCCCCTCCAACCTTTGCAACCGACTGGTCTCACAGCACGGGCTGTCTGTCCCCCCTCCCTACAGATCAAAATGTCTACATCGTGGAACAGTGAAAAGTATAATTTAGAGTTCTGAAAATTTAGGGGATAACTCTCAAAGTGGCTTACAATTGCCTTCCCTTCCTCTCCCCACAACAGGCACCTTGTGAGGTCGGTGAGGCTGAGAGTTCTGGGAGAACTGCAACTGGCCCGAGGTCACCCAGCAGGACCCCTCGCAGTTCTCCAGGTTAGAATCTGCCGTTCTTCACCACTACACCACACTGGCAGCAGGTTCAGGAGACGTCACACCATTGCTGAGGTCAGAAGGTGCCGATGCCTAAAATTCAAAAAAAGAGCCAGAGACGTTGATTTTTTTTTTAATTAGCACTGGCAGCTCTTGACCCTTCCAGCTTTCCTTCCCTTTCTTGAAGAAGCTCACCTCATTCCAATGCCTTCAAGAAACACCGACATGTAATAAGGTGGATGTTGTGAACCTGTAGTGAGCATCCATATGCATGCATTCAGAAACCCTGGCCCAATGAAGGTTCCCAGTTGTGTATACATAGGTATGTGTATCAGTGCGCAGAACATTTGCGCTGGTTCATTGTGTATCAGCGGTGTTTTCTGTAACCAGATTTCGTTCATTTGTTGTTGTTAGGTGCGAAGTCGTGTCCGACCCATCGCGATCCCATGGACAATGATCCTCCAGGCCTTCCTGTCCTCTACCATTCCCCTGAGTCCATTTAGGTTTGCACCGACTGCTTCAGTGACTCCATCCAGCCACCTCATTCTCTGTCGTCCCCTTCTTCTTTTGCCCTCAATTGCTCCCAGCATTAGGCTCTTCTCCAGGGAGTCCTTCCTTCTCATGAGGTCACCAAAGTATTTGAGTTTCATCTTCAGGATATGGCCTTCTAAGGAGCAGACAGGGCTGATATCCTCTAGGACTGACCGGTTTGTTCGCCTTGCAGTCCAAGGGACTCGCAAGAGTCTTCTCCAGCACCAGAGTTCAAAAGCCTCAATTCTTTGACGCTTGGCCTTCCTTATGGTCCAACTTTCGCAGCCATACATTGCAACTGGGAATACCAGTTGCAATGGTATTCCCAGTTCATTTACTGGACGCCAATTTTGTTCTGCTGCTTCCGACCAACATGGCTACCCACATGAATTTAACTTGACAAAGTAAACCAAACCTCTTTAAAAGCCAGGCTCCTTTAAAAAAGGCTCCTTAAAAAAGGAGCCGTTTTAAGGCTCCTTAAAAAAAATGACTTCTGATTTCATACCATTTGTTCTCCTGATCATTCTTAAAGATGCGCTGCGAAGTTGGGAGGTGGTTATGTTGTTCTGGGAATATCGTAAAAAAGGGACACCTGACACCCCCTTCCCCAAGGTGCAGCAGCAGGATCATAAAGAGAAAAGAAAAGATCGATGTGGTTTCTGTTTGGCATGGCCGTCTCTTGCCTGATTGGAACGCATAAATGAATGAGAGATTAAAGGATACGGTCCTTTGACTAGCACAGCAATGACCTTTTTAGTATCTTAGAGGTTGTCTGCTTAAGAAAAAAAGAAAAGTCGCGGGGATGCAGCCAAAAACTCACAGAATTTCAGCTCTTTTGATTATTCGTTTTCTGTTCATTAGGCTCAGAGGAAACTGAACAGGTGCAGAGTAAGAGATGAAACCACACGTATTCCCCAATTCTTCTTGATAAAGTTTGCTGTGAACTTCACAGAAGAGTTTTGTGTTGGACTTTCTAACTGTTCCTGGAAAAATAAAAAACCCTGTGACTTCTTCCGTTAGGCTTTAAGGCAGGGGTAGTCAAACTGCGGCCCTCCAGATGTCCATGGGCTACAATTCCCAGGAGCCCCTGCCAGCGAAAGCTGGCAGGGGCTCCTGGGAATTGTAGTCCATGGACATCTGGAGGGCCGCAGTTTGACTACCCCTGCTTTAAGGGAACTTGATTAGATGTTTCGAATATGGCTAAGCAAATCATCTTTGGAGGAAAGCTTCAGAAACGCAATGACTGAGAATAAGGGGAGAAGTTATATAACAAGGGTGGCCAAATTGTGGCTTTCCAGAAGTCCATGGACTACAATTCCCATGAGCCTTTGCCATCCTGGGCCAAGCTGCTTGGACATCAGCTATGCGACTGACGTGTTCTGCTCTGAGAGGCCAGATGTCCTGCCCAGGTTTTGGTGCCTCCCTGGTGGTTCATATGCACCTTGGCAGGGATGTTGTTTGTACATCAACATACATTCAGTTGAAATGGGGAGTCTTGGAAGTAGAGAAGCATCAGGTGAATTGCACGCAGACTGATGTTGAGTGAAGCTTCTTGATGCAACCAGGTCCTGTGCATGTGGCCCAGTGCACAACCCAGTCCATCAGGCTAGCATCTGTGGTGAACTATAGGTCTGTGGTCACTTGGAAGGGTTTGCCTACAAGCGTTTCTTGGTTATCCACCAAAGGAGGTCCTTCCTGAGATGCTGGCTCTGATGTGCTTTCAGAGGGCTATGGCTCTTTGATATGCTAACGGAGTCCACAGGTACCAGGAGTCCACAGGTACCAGGTACCATGCCACGGTACCAGGCTGCCGGCAGCCGCGCCTGCCCACCCCCCCCGCCCACAGCGAGAAGGAAGGGAAGAGGCAGGCGCAGCCGCCGACATGCCGGTGACGCAAACGCGCATGCGCGCAGTTGCCGCGTATGCGCGTTGGCTCCCCTGGGGGCAAAAATGCGTGTGCGCTGCAATTGCGCGTGCGCGTTTGCGCAGCACCCCGGCCGTCGGCTCTCCCCTCACCCCGGAGGCGATCCCTGACCTGAGAAAGGTTGGGGACCGCTACACTGAAGTATGTGAGAGTGTGCCGGGGTCCAAGGACTGTCTCAAGAGCTGCAATCAGGTAACCCAGAAGACCTGCTAGGATCATCAAGTCGACTCATTTCAGAGTGAACTTGTTCCGCAGTCTGAACAATCTTCTCTGCTCTAGCTAGTGCAGCTTTTCTCAGCTTTTTTTTTACTGCAGAGAAACTCTTGAAACATTCTTCAGGCTTTGAGAAACCCCCGAAGTGGTGTGATCATGCAGAATGTGGTTGGGAAATATAGCTGTGTACATGCCAACCTGGGGTCCATCCCCTTCCCACCCACTCCAGGAGCCATTATGCACAGGGGGAATAACGCACATTCGAGGTGGAATGGCGGCGACTAAAATCACCGATAATGCACGGAGCTGGCTGCAACCAGCCGCAGCTTCGGTGCATGCCGCCGAAAAAGCCGCGTTAACGAAACGCGGAAGAAAGCGCAGCTTCTGGGTGACCGGGGCGCAACCAGAAGTGGCACCGGGATCGCCGCGTGCATAATCGGTTACTCTGGGTTTTGCCGCCGTCATGCCCCGTCCCGTGCATAACCGGTGTGCTTCGCACCTTCCCCTTCCGCGTTTTCCATGTGACCCGAAAACGCCATTTCGGCGGCCGTGCATAATGGGCCCAGGACCATCACTGGCCATTTTGGGAGGGGGGAGGATATCAACATGACCATATATAACCCAATAAACCCAATAAATGTTTAACAATTTTAAAAGATATTTAAAAAATTAACTCCCACCCATTTGAGAAACCCTTCCGGGGCTGTCAAGAAACCCAGGGTTTCACAAAACTCTGGTTGAGAGAGTTTGGTCTAGTGGAAGAAACAATGTTTTTCTGGACTGATTCCATCACTGACCCCAAATGCATGATGACATTGGGGAGATATTAGCTGGCTTTTCTGGAGGTTGATTAGGAAGCCATTACTTGACATACACTGGATCGGGTCCTGAACGGCCTTTCTCAACTTTTTACCATTGAAAAACCTTTGAAACATTCTTCAGGCTTTGAGAAACCCTGGAAATTGCCTGATCGTGCAGAATATGATTGAGAAGCATAGCTGTGTACATGCCCACCGAGGGCCACTCCCCTTCCCACCCCAACCAGGCCCATCATTGGCCATTTTGGGAGAGGTGGGTGGGATGGTCATATCACTAAGATAGATAGACAGACAGACAGACAGACCTCCCATACATTTGGGAAACCCTCCCAGGGCGATCAAGAAACCCCAGGGTTTCACAAAAGTCTAGTTGAGAAAGCCTGCCTTCTAAGGAGGTTGCTAAGATAGGGATAGATATGGGTTCCTCTGAGATACAAGCTTGCAAGAAGTCGGGGCACTGATGCCAACCCAAATGGCATGGCCCTGAACTGGAAGTGTTTTTGACCAAAACTGAATCTCAGATACTATATTACCTGGGGACTTATGAACACAGGAAGATATGCCTTGGTGAAATCAACGGAGGCCATGAAGTCTTCTGGCTGCAGGGATTCTACAATGGTCCAAGATCTCTATTTTGAACTTCCTATACCTCACAGGAATTTGAGCTGGAGGACAGCCCTGCTGTCACAGTTCTTTTGAGGAACCATTAAAACGCCACCTCCCACCAAAGGTTGGGTGAGGGGAGCCCGATCGATGTTCTTCCACCCAGTCTCCACCAAAAACCTGGTGGAAGAGCTCTATCTTGCAGGCCCTGCAGAACTGCAAGAACTCCGAGAGGGCCTTCAGCTAATCTGGGAGCTCATTTCACCAGGTTGGGGCCTGGACCGAAAAGGCTCTGGCCCTGGTTGAGGCCAGGCGGACCTCTCTTGTCCCAGGGACCACTAGACTGTTAAGGTTCACAGAGCTTAATACCCTAACATAACAACACTGGTGGACTTTTCTGGGAGGTCAAATAAGCTCTTTTTTTCCCCTCCTCTGATTGTAAACAAATTGTTTTAGTCAGTCCTGGAAGCCTGATGGAGCAACAAAGAGTTCTCCCCCCTAATGGTATGTCCCCTGATAGGGAACTATTGTCTCCCTTTGTCTCACCGCACCAGAAACCACAAAAGGCTGCATTGAGCCAGACCAGATGACCAGTGGAGGGTGCAGTTTTAGCACCCAAAATCGACCCTGCTTCTTCATGCTCCAAGCCAGATGATTATAAGCATATGAATCTCTCCAGGAGCTCTGTCGTGCTGGACAGCTTAGGCAAATGGGTTTGCAGGGATTTCCTACTTGGGTGCTTGGGGATCACCTCCCCCAGCTCTCCCTCAGAGGGGGGGGGGGGCATGTTCTCAGCTGCAGACATTGCCATGACTGAAGCAGCAATCAACAGAAGAGAAAGGGACCCTTTTTAAGGCAATATGTGTGTAATAATATATACAATGAGTAAATATAATTTCTTTTACATCTTTTATATACTAGAAGGAACAACCATAACGGCTTCTAGATCAATTCCGTTTTCATTGGCTTCATCAGTGGTTGAAACCTCCAATCCTTATATTACTATTGTTAATATTTTATTATTTTAGTATCAATCGGCCAATTGATACTAAAATATTAACAATAGTACTATAAGGAAAGGCAATAGGATTTTGCCACCTTTGATACTACAAACTCTTTTTGGAGGATTGTAGGTTTCAACCACTGATGAAGCCAATGAAAACGGAATTGATCTAGGAGCCGTTATGGTTATTCCTTCTGGTATATAAAAGATGTAAAAGAAATTGCATTTACTCATTGTATATATTATGACTGACACAGCAGGCAAAACGCAAACAGCCTCGGGGATGATGAAGCCAGAAGAATGAAGTTTGGTTTTTCAAACAAAAGGAAATGCATGCAGAGAGGCAGACATGTGGAAAGAGCCAAACAAAGTGCAACCAAAAGCGCTCCTTAAAGGAAAATCTCAGGAGCTCTCTAAATCCACTACTCTCTCAGGCAGAGGGAGGAAAAAGACTGAGGGTGGGCTACTCCTTCCCCCAAGAGGGAAAGTGCAATCCATTTCCTGCCTCCAAGGATTTTGGGAAGGGGAACCCAAGTGTATCAAAGTGCCACCTTCCCCTCGAGAGAATCAGATGCTTTTCTTCCTCCTGAGTAATCGTCTCTTACTGACATTTACTAGAATTTCTTCCTAGGCCAGAGTTTCCATTTGTTCTGTCATCCAAGCATGAAAAAGTCTTTCCTGGTGCTTGGAACTGGCCTAACGTTAAAAAGCTTCAAGCATGAAAAGCCCAGAAAACGCGCAACACAATGGACAGTATCCCCAACAATCGCACAATGTACCCGAACACTTTCTCTTCTTTCAGATGCCTCCAAGAAACTAATCTTATTCCAACCCTTTCCCAGTTCCCTCGGAATTTAGATGATGTTTTCACTGAGAGGGGGCCTCAAAATGAATTCCACTGAAGGCGAAACTGTCATGCCACCATTAAATATGGCCAAAATCAAGGATCGCCTTAGACAAATTGGTATTTCCAGTCCATCGTATTCTATACTTCACAAAAAGACAAGGGAGCCTTGAAATGCACTCTTTCCAATTCCAATACCATTGTTTCCACAGTAGAAATTAGAAGCCTTCATTTGTTCAAGCAGGGTGGTTGTTTTTTTTTTTTTTTAAGATTGCTGTGAAGACTAGAGACCCAATCCGTTGGGAAGCTCTCTGGCGTAAGCCCCACAAAAAAACAAATGAAGCCTGTACTAGCCACCTTTATATGATCCACACAGCTTTCTAAAGATATTTGAAAGGACTCCAGGGATGTGTATTAATATCAAACAATGCATTTTCCCCACATAGTTTACGGCATCCAGCCTTGGCCAGAGGCCCAGAACAAGCCCAAGATATATGTGTCCCTCAGTACTGCTGTGTTATAAAGTCTGCAGTTCTTATACGGCTGGATTAGTTCCTCGGACATACATTTGAAAACTGGTACACAAGAGAGGATTTAAGAAGAAGAGTAGGTTTTTATGCCCTGCTTTTCTCTAACTTAAGAAGGCTTGGAGTAGCTTACCATCGCCTTTCTCTTTCTCTCCCCTCAACAGGCACCTTGTGAGGCAGGTGGGGCTGAGCGAGTTCTGAGAGAACTGTGACTAGCCCAAAGACAACTGGCAGGCTTCAGGAGTAGGGAATCAAACCTTGGCTCTCCAGATTATAGTCCATAGATCTTAGCAGACCCCTTAACCCTCCCCCCCAAAAAACAATTATTTTCTTAGACTAAAATAAGTTCAGAACAGGTTCTTTGGACTCGACTGGAGCCTGCCTACAATCCTGAACTGTCAGAAATAGAATCAAATATAGAATGACTGAAACCATTCTGAACCAAAGGTTCCATCATTCAGTACCACTCTCTCCTGCCCACACAGTGTCTCTTCTTCTCCCACCTCTGGGTGGCAAAAACTCAGGAATTCAGATACAACTTGATCTTTTTCCATGTTCACCCATATTCAGTGACTTCACAATGGCTTCCCTCATCACACTATAAATTAGTATGCCCTCAGACTAGGCATTCCCAAATTTGCTGATTCTGCAGTCCCTATTGGATATCTGAGAAAGAGTACTGGGTGTCACCCCAAGATGGCTGCCATAAGGGGAAGGAGCAGGAGGGATCACAAAATGGCTGCCACAGAGAAACTATTACAAAATGCTGGAAAGTTCTAAGCCAAGAATACTAGTTCTGAATGAGTGTTCCATGCAAACATCGAGGTGATGCCTTCTGGGATCTTCTGGGATCTTTTATTATAGTGTGATAGAACATAACCAGGACTGGCCCTTTTCTTTAGGGCAGGGATTCCCAAACAAGGGTCTATGGACCCCCAGGGGTATGGGGGTGCTATGGAGGGGGTCTGCAGCATTTCCCCTCCTGTATTCATGGACTCGGTCACAAGCTAGGGCACTGGCTGCTTCCATTGCTCTGCCTCCCCCCTCCTGAGTGTGAGTTCTCTTGTGTTTCTGTGTCAGGAGGAGGGCTACTCTCGCCTTAAACTGTGTCCTCTCCCCCCTTCCCAGTCCTCCCCATGAATGCCTGTTAACACAGGTGGTGGTGTCACTTCTGGTCACATGTAACTAATGGCATGGCAGGGAGGCGTGGCCTGCTGACATCACTTCCGGGGCTCCTCGAAGTCTGAACAGTTATTTCAGGGGCTCCTCCATGGTCAAAAGGTTGAAAAAAGTTGCTTTAGGAGAATATGAGTTCGGAAGAAGGAACAGATGAACAGCAGGAAACACATGAGTACAAACCACAGTGGGGAATCACTGCTTAGTCCCCACACTCAAGAATGCAGTGAATCATCTGAGAGCCCCTACAGGCATGTCCAGGAATGTTTCAGATCCAGAGTGTAGCTTTAAAAATGCCATTGAAATATTGCTGTTTAAGACGGCAAATCCTAAACAGGCTTACTTGGGAGCGAGTCCTGTCGACAGCAACTGGATTTAGTTCACAGACTAAACATTGCTTTAAGCAACATTTTGAAAAAATGAAATGTTTATCTCCAACCGTAGTAAATTTTTTATTATACCCACAGGCCTGTTAAATATTTCCTACATCCAAACCGGGCCCTCGGTAATTTCCTACTAAATGTCACAACTTGAAGTTATGGCCTCAGCTTCAAATAACCGGCCATACCAACAACTTTAAACTCAACGGCTCAGTCCTCAAGCATTCAGACACGCGTCTCGGATTACTTCCCCAAAACCCTTTCTTGACATGTATGTCGGGAAATGCCCCAAAATATGCCTATAATTGTAATCTGGAGATAGCCAGAGATACACCCAGAAAAATTCCCAGAAGAGTTTGGATGTCAGGTTTTTCCAAAACCTCCCACATAACCTCTCCCCTCCCACTCAAACACAAGCCGTTTGAACTGTTACTTGGGGCGCACTCATACAGAGAACTGTAATGTGCGAACCAGGTGACTGTCAACATGCCCATTTGATTTAATTAAAATGATGCTGCCACTGTGGGTGTTTTGACTGCCGAATCTGTGATGCATGGAGGGGTGGGGGACAATTGTTAGCGTGAATGCAAACCTGAATGCGTGCAAGACTGATGCGGTGCACCCAAAACAGTATCCAATGAAACTGCACAAGCACGCCAACTGTTAGAAGGACACCGCTCCTAAACATTTGCAAAGCGACTCTTGGTACAAGGTTTCCATAAAACCCTCCCAGATCTGACTACCGGCAAGAGCAACATATGGGATTTTATGGACCACTGGTCTGATCCGCTATGGCTAATTTTAGTTCTTAGCATCAACACAGTCGGCTATATGAATTCACATATGCAAATCAGCAAATATTGCTAAATTCATTATGGGTTCTAACTCGCACAGGTTATATACACCTGCCTTCTAGCAAATTTCACGCTCCCATCACTATTAGTAGGGCAGTGAAATAGAACCACCCCATGAAACAGAAATAGACGAGGGAGTTGTTTCAGAAAATACACGGATTCCCCGGGGATGCAGGAAATTATCAGTTATGACATTCAGAGAAAAGAACGAAGCTCCACAAAATGGGCTGAGAACAGTATGCATCGCCACTGAGGGGAAAGTGCTGATGGGCAGTTGATGGGGTCTTCTTTTGGAGGAAAACCGGGGAAAGATCCAGGAAGGGATGTGCACCATAAGGAACATAATTCCTCACCCCAATTCTCGGCTCCCACCTCACCACCCAGTCCACAAGGTCATGCCTTTAGGGATTTCAGCATATCTGAAGTTAAAGGGAGGATTAGTGAAAATTTGCTTCTTAGTTAATTTTAACCCCTCACTCCCTCCAAAAAAGAGTCTTTCAGATATTAAGGGGTAAAAGCCCCTAAAACCTAAAAAATGACCCCCAAATGGGGGTGCAATGTTGAAATTATGTGCTGCAAGGCCTGTATCATCCAACTCTCAAACATTCCTTAAAGTTATCCTATAAAAAACATCTTCCATTCTGCTTAGCTCTGAGTTTTGATAAGCAGCTTCCTGCTCAATTTAGCTGTGGTCTAGTCATAGAATAAGAGCCTCTTGTGGCGCAGAGTGGTAAGGCAGCAGACATGCAGTCTGAAAGCTCTGCCCATGAGGCTGGGAGTTCAATCCCAGCAGCCAGCTCAAGGTTGACTCAGCCTTCCATCCTTCCGATGTCGGTAAAATGAGTACCCAGCTTGCTGGGGGGTAAACGGTAATGACTGAGGAAGGCCCTGGCAAACCACCCTGTATTGAGTCTGCCAAGAAAACACTAGAGGGCGTCACCCCAAGGGTCAGACATGACCTAGTGCTTGCACAGTGGATACCTTTACCTTTACCTTTAGTCATAGAATATCTGCTGAACAATCATTATTATGTAACGGAAAAGTCAGCCAGCTCAAACCAGAAGTATCTTCAGTATCTTTAATAGTAACCATCAAACACAACCAAGACTAACATCCTACATATTAACTAGTTTAGTTGGACTTTCTCAGCTGTATATTAATTGCAAATGACCAAAATAATTTCTGGCAGAACTCAAAGTCTTTGGAGTAATGGAAAAGAGTCTTGCTAGACTTAATATTAACCTCCAGTTAAAATATAAGACTACATTACCGCAGTCGAAACGAATTCCTCGGAAACATGCAGGATTTACTGAGCCACAAGGTTTTTCCCTTGTCTGCTTCCATCCGCTCGTCATTTCTACCTCACTGTCTCAATCCTCGCAACAGCATGCCGCATGGTGATCAGCCTGTGTTTCACTTCCTCCATTTCTTGCCTGCCACTCACAGACGTGACCTTAACGTCAGTGAGGTCATTGTCCTGCCCCTCTTTTCCCATCACGTGACTGTATTGTCACAGCGTTAGTGGATCCCAGGCCACCTAGAGCAGTCGTTCTCAACCTTCCTAATGCCGCGACCTTTTAATACAGTTCCTCATGTTGTGGTGACCCCCAACCATAACATTATGCAAGTCTTCTTTCACAGAAATTAAACCAAAACTGACCAATGGAGAGAAGATCCATAGTTCATGATTGGATATAAATTGTTTTTTTCCCCTGGGGTTTCTCAGTTCAGTTCTACTTCTTGTCCCACCATGCAAATCTCGCTCTTTTCCGCTCCTCCAGACAGACAAACGCTCCACCTCAATCTACCCCACAAGGCTGTTGTGTAGATAGTGCGCCCCTGGCCAAGCTGCTTGCCCTGCCGCTAACCCTGTGAAAGGGTCGTTCAAGCCCCAAAGAGGTCCCGACCCCCAGATTCAGAACCACTGATCTAGATCAGGGGTAGTCAACCTGTGGTCCTCCAGATGTTAATGGACTACAATTCCCATGAGCCCCTGCCAGTATGGCAGGGGCTCATGGGAATTGTAGTCCATTAACATCTGGAGGACCACAGGTTGACTACCCCTGATCTAGAGGATTGAGATAAATCCCAGGTCTGGAAATAGCAGATGACTCTACTTGAATAAATGGACTGTGTTCTACAATTTTACCTAAGCTCTACTATTTCAGTGATATATAAACGCGTCCTGTAATGTCTATGTGCTGATAAGTTACGGGTGGCAGGAAAGAAAACAAAAGCTAGAAAGACAATATCCTCAAGACTACAATCTGAGAGGGAGTGGGGGGAAAACAGAAAATTCTGGTCCACCAAAGTTCAATTCTTTACTGAACTGACCCAGAAACCACGGAATCATTAGCTTCCAAAAACCCAATTTAACCAGCCAATTATTCCACAGAACTTGACATGATCGATGGTGCTGAAGGATTTCAGAGAGTAGAACTGATCAATTTTGTGTGTGCATGTGTGTGTATGAATAAAACTGTCAGCTTATTGCTGATAAAGTGATGTTTAAGACAATTAATGAGGTAATGCTCTGTACATGGAGGGCAAAAGCGCTAATTGATATTTTTAAAAGTCAGAACACTAAGTGCTCAATTAATTAATAATTTGCCTACTAATTGATTTCTTCAAGAATTCTGGAGGGCAAAACTGAAGTAGTAGGGATCCATAATTGCTGTCTCTCTGTAACAGCTGGCCATTTTGATATTTTTCCCCCTCAAAGAAAGAATAAAATAAGAGACCAGTTAATCCCTCAAATCCATTTACAACTGTTCATGAGATTTTTGGGGCGGAGGGGAGAAGCAAACAACCACTGCTTGATTTGCACTGTCTTTACTGCCACAACGAATGCTGATTCAGACAAATGAAACTTGATGAGATATCTTGATATACAGACATAAGCGCCGGATGGCGTTCAAGACTCACATCTGTTTCAACATGTTTCCCCATAGTCCCCGGGGCCTTTCTAAATACTATTGGAAAGTCTGTAAGAGCAGGTACAGAAGCCAAAACCTACCTGTGTTCTTGCCTCCCCTTCAAGAACAGATATTTCAGGGGTCCATTACCCCCCCAAACGTGGAAGTTCTATTTTGCCATCATAGTTACATTGTGATGGACAATCTTCCATTGTAACCAGATTACCACTTCACATATGACACAGAGTCACAGCTCCCATGCAGCCTCAGACTGGCAAGTGGGATATGAAGAGATCAGGTTGTACCCCCACAATGCTCCCTGAAGGGTAGCGAACACCTGAGCTGGAGATGATACGTACCTGTGCCTGAAAATGTCAGGGTCGGATGGAGGTCAATGCATGGGCTCTTCAATCCCCCCAAGCAGGACCAGTCCCAGGCCCCGTATCCTATTAGTCCAGTAAGAAGGAAATAGGGAGGGGTTGTGGCTCAGCGGTAGAGAATCTGTTTGGCATGCAGAAGGCTCCAGGTGCAATCCCCAGCACCTCCAAGTGTGGAAAACAAGAGAGATAATCTAAAACATATACCAGAAAAATGAGGGAGAAGAAATGAAACCAAAGCTGCGGGGGCAGTTGCAACTGAAACAACATCATTTTATACTGCACAGCCAATCAGATCTCCAATGGCCAATCAGAAGCCCAGTTGGGCAAGAACCCCACATGGCTCCTCCCACTTTCTAAAAACACTTTGTAGGTAGGGAGCTGCGGGAACAGCACTGGGAAACCCCTGCAGTGTGGAAACAAAGTGGGAGGCAAGAATCAGTAGATATCATCATCCGCTTTCCACCAACAGCAGGGAAATTCCATCTCAATTTTGGATCCAACTCTTTGTGGTTAATTTTTTTAAAAAATAGAGAGTTCCCTTTCCCCAGATGGGTTAAAATGGTAAGTTCTTGACAAACACCATTCCCCCCTTGGAATTTAGCATGCCATTTGTTGGCCAACTACGTACCTGGACACCGTTTGCTATTGTTAGAAAGATGGCGTCACTATTAGCCAATATGCAGAGGCTTAAAATCATACTCAGAAGTGACTTCCTCATATTATTAGTGTGCTAGGATTTTCAACGCAAAAAAAAAAAAAAAAAAAAAAAAGGTCCCAATATGTGGGATTAATAGTTAAGGTTATGCAAAATCCATTTAATCAGCCCGGCTAATTTTAGATTTAACGAAAGCTGCTGGCAACTGCACGCCTTTTGCTCTGGGGCTTTACTTTTTAAATAACGAGGGCATCTACTTTTAAAGGTACATTTATCGGAACAGAGGGCTCTGCCTAATGCTCTTTCGTTGCTGAAGAAGTGATTTGAATAGGATTTGCATGAAGAAAAAGAGGGAATTCTTCTGAGGTATTCCTTCAGAATTGCTAAGTAAGCACTTCACTTCTTAGTGAATACTCAGTAGGTGAGTTTTCTTACAAAAAAAATCATCAAATATATATATTTAGCTTCTGGGGTCAATATTACAAACTACACCTCCTCACCTCCACAACAAGACCAGAGAGAATCCAAAATCTAGAAAGACAAATGGAAAGGAAAACCCCCTAACTAAGGAGGTGCCCTCTTCTCAGGCAAAGACCACAAGCTCACGAGGATCTTTATTATTTTTGTCTAAATTTTGTCTAAATTAAGAGTTACCACACAGGGAAGGATTTAGCTCTACATTAACACCTTAAATCAAGCGTGAAACGGATTAGACCAAAAGTTAAAAGCATATTATAAATGGAGTTCTTACCGAGAAGAACTTCAACCACTTCAATTTTTAGGGGCGAGGGGGGGAAACAACCAAGAAATGGAAGACATATTTCTTTATGAGGTTCCATTTTGCCTGCTGTGCTAAACACTTGCACCATGACAGTTTGCATTTCATGGGGCAGGACTAGAGACGAAGCTGGGTTTTTTATAACCCATTTTCACCATCTGATGGAGTGCAAAAATGACTTACAAACACCTTTCCCTTCCTCTCCCTGCAACAGATACCTTGTGAGGGAGGTGAGGCTGAGAAAGCTAAGAAAACTGTAATTAGCCTAAGGTCACCCAGCTGGCTGCAGGTGGAGGAGGAATGGGAAATCAAACCTGTTTCTCCAAATTAGAGTCCACCACTCTTAGCCACATCATACTGGCCCCTCAAATCCCACTAGCCTTCAACCCACGGCCAAAAACGGTATCCTCAAGTCAGCTCCACACTGTTTGCTAAAGAAGGTTTTAGTTTAGTTTTCAAAGTGCTGGAAGCACCTTTTGCAGTTTTCTGGGATTATCTGATGAAGAGGGACGAGGCACAAAGTCTCTGCCGGATCTCAGTGGCCACAAGAAGAAAGGGGCCCAAAGGTGCAACAGGACAACCATCTGAGACAAAAATAAAACCCTGGTTGAGAATGCCTGACCTAGAGTACACGTGATATGTATCTGTCCAGCTGCTGATTGTTGTTTTTCTTCTTGTCAGCCGCTCAGTCATGTCCAACTCTTGGAGATCCCCTGGCACAACTGTCGCCATAATCCCCAATTCTGCACCACCTCCCTCAGCCTCCTGGTTTCCTTTTTCCACTGATCTAGCATAATTGCTTTCTCCACTGAGTTGGGTCGCATGATATGGCCAAAGTAAGTCAGCCGGAGTTTCGTGATTTTGCCTACCGGTGATAGATCAGGCTTTATGCGCTGTAGTATTTCCTTGTTTGTGACTTTTGCCGTCCATGGAACCCACAGAAGTCTTCTCCAGCACCAAAGTTCAAACAAACCAATTCTTCTCCTGCCCGATTTTTTAATCGTCCAACTTTCACAGCCATAAGTGGCTATTCAGATGATAGATCTGACTAAGCTACATTTGGGAGTCAGGCTCAGGTGCTTGCTTTTCCATGTTCGGTTTAAATTCATAATTGCTGAGCAACCCAGAGCGATTTGACGTTGTATTTCCATACGGCAACTGCCACTCACATCAATATATGATCCAAGAAGAATGAATTCTTAGTCGCATTCGATCTCTTTACCATTCAGTTCTTATTGCAGCACGTCTGTTTTTTGCAGTGGTCATTATTTTTGTCTTTTTAGTGTGTAAGAAAAGGCCAAATTTCTTGCTTACAGTATTTGCTGGCGTATAAGACTACTTTTCCCCCCTGAAAAACATGCCTCCAAGTGTGGGGGGGGGTCGTCCTTTACACCGGGTGCACTTCAGTTGGGATAGACATAGCTGCCCATAGTACTGTATTTTGAATGGAAATGTTGGGGGGTCGTCTTATATGCCCAGTCGTCTTATACGCCGGCAAATAAGGTACTTCATTGACTTTTGTAATCAGCTGTTCTAGGCTTTCCATAGTTTCTGACAGGAGGGTCCTGTCAGCAGCATACCGAAGATTATTTATATTCCTTCCACTAAGCTGCTGTTTGAAGATCACCAGTGAGGAAGAGGTCACCACCTCCTTAGGCAGCCGATTCCACTGCTGAATACTCGGACTGTAAAAAAGTTTTCCTTACATGTAGTCGGTATCATTCTACAGAGAGTTTGAAGCCATTACTCTGTGTCCTCTCCTCTGCTGCCAACAGGAACCTTTCCCTGCCCTCATCTAAGTGATAACTTTTAAAATACTTAAGACAGCAATCCTGTCCCCTCTCAACTTCCTCTTCTCCAGGCTGAACCTTCCCAAGTCCTTCAGCCTTTCCTCACAGGGCTTGGTCCCCAGGCCCCATCCTCCTCCTTGCTCTCCTCTGCACCCTCTCCATTTGGTCCACGTCCTTTTTGAAGTGAGGCCTCCAGAACTGAACGCCAAGAAGTGCAAAGAAAGTTTGAAAACGGAAGAAAGCAGTTTACCTGAAAAAAAACAGTTCAACTCTGTTTTGCTAGCGGGACGCAAGAGGCTTTTGTACGGAGAGGTAAATAAAATCCATTAGCAGCCGGTTGATAAAGGTTGCTAAAACGGCTACCTCTGAACTGACGCAAGAAATCCATTAGCAGCCAGCTCGTAAAACGGATTACAAAGGCGTCTTGGAAGGGGCCGGAGCATCTGAAGTTCTTTTGGAATGCTTCCCTGGAGAAAGCATCAAGTGGAAGCGGAGCCGGAGGCAGGCAACCGATATCTGCTTCCGTCCTTTTGCTTATCTTGTTCGCCGCAAAGCTGGACATCCTGCCCCATGGCAGCTAAAAGAGGCACGGCAGGCTTTGTTTTCCAGCAAAAGCATTCCCTAAATAATGCTGAAAGTGTTGCTCCATATCCCAGAACACAAATTCCTCAAATCCAGACAGCAAAACAGTATTGGAGTACTTGATTACATCACAGCGCCAGGTTTACAAGGGGTGCATGCTAAGGAATGGCAAGCTGCGTTCAACTTAGGATGACCCTAACAGGTTGCCAGTAGGGTTGTGCGATTCGGCCGCTGAAGCAGCTGTTCCTGCCCGTAGCAGTCAGTGCCGTGGCGTGGTTGGGGGAGAGGCGCGGGTATCGGCATGGCGGCGGGCGCACACATGCAGGAACAGAACTCTGCGCCTGCGTGTGTGCATCAACCAGCGCACCGGCGCATTCCTCCTCTGCCTGTGCCGCAGCGCGGCGCAGCTGTAACAAGCAGGAATGGCCACTTTGGTGGCCAAATCGCACAACCTTAATTGCCAGCTTCCAGGTGGCACCTGGCATTTTCTTTCTATTACAACTGTTCTTCAGACAGCCAAGACCAGTTCCCTTGGACAAAATGACTGCTCTCAAGGATGGATTCCATGGCATTATATCCCTTTATTTATTTTATTTATTCATTGCCTTTTTATACCGCCATGCCCAGCATAGCTGGCTCGTGGCGGTTTACAAATCAATATATATCTCGTAAAACATAATAAAACAACAAGATCCCCACATAATACTCTAAAATAGCGATCCCCAACCTGTGGGCTGCGGACCACAGGTGGTCCGTCGACTAATTGGAGGTGGGCTGCGAAAGACGCCTTCTCCCCCCACCGCCCCAGCCCTTTACTTCATCCCCCCTGGCCCTTTACAACACACTTCGGGTGTCATTGTCTCCCATCACTCCCAGATGGGACTATCTCGTTGCAGAGAAACAAGCTCAGGATTCCCATTGATGTGTCATTGTCATGAGTTAAAATTTCCATGAAAATAAAATGTTCCTTATGTTCATTGTTGTGGCGTGTCTGTATCTTATTTTGAAGGGATGTTTAAACATTACCATAGCGATCAGAGACCATTAGGGCAGTGGTTGAGAGTAGAGGAGTAAACTCTACACCCCCCCCCCCCACCGGGCCTCAGTAAAATTGTCAAGCGTTGAGTGGTCCCCGGTGATAAAAAGGTTGGGGACCACTGCTCTAAAATACAGGTGCAAGAAGTCGCTTCTTCCCCAAACCCCACCCTTAAAATCTCCAGGTAATTCCATCCCAGAGCTGGCAGCCCTATGAAATAAAAGTTGATAAGGTTGTTTCAGAAATATATATGGAGTCAAATCATAGGCCTGGTGGAACAGCTCCATTCTGCTGGCCCTCTGAATTGCCCTCAATTAAAGTGACAATCAAAACATGGGTCAAATTCTCTCCAAGGCAGTAAGCAGCCTTTAAGTCAGCCTTTCTCAACTTTTTTACCATTCAGAAACCCCTGGAACGTTCTTAAGGTTCAAGAAACCCCAGAAGTGGTGTGATTGTGAAGAACAGGGTTGGGAACCACAGCTGTGTGCATGCCCACCCGGGCCCCTCCTCTTCCTACCCCCTCCAGGCCCATCATTGGCCAACTGGGGGATTGGGGTCTACATGACCATAACCAGAGCACAGTGCAGCTATGATAAAAAGGGGTTAAAAATGCCAAGTTAAAAGATAGTACATAAGGCAGATCAAAAAGTTATACGTCTTTTTTTAAATGCAAGAAATGGGAAACTTAATAAAAATGTCTCCCCCACACACACACACACACAAACACAGAGGCCCCAGGACAAAAGTTTCAGAATACAATTCTTCCTACACTGCTTGGTGCCAAACAGATCTGCAAACAGGACTCAAAGGTTGCTTACAACTCTTTCATTGCTCATTTCTCAAAGGTTCAATCCTACCACAATATTGCCAGTAACTCCTAGACTAGCCTTTCTCGACCTTTTGACTGTGGAGCAGTGGTACTCAACCTTCCTAATGCCGCGACCCTTTAATACAGTTCCTCATGTTGTGGTGACCCCCAACCATAAACTTATGCAGGTGTTCTTTCACAGAAATTAAACCGAAACTGAGTTAGCCGGAATACCAGGCTCCCTTGGCATCCCTCCGGAGCTGTGGTAACAAGTTTGTGAGCAAGGGGGTGGGAGTCTAGTTGCTGCTTGGGATGGATTTAATCAGGTTTTCATTGGGGTTGGATTTAATGCTTTCATGGGATGAGATTTGTAAGATGATTATGACCCACCATGAGCCACGATGTGGGTGTAGCGGGATATAAATAAAACCATAAATAAATAAATATTCTGAAGGGGACACTGAGAGGACAACCTTATGACACAGATACCATGTCCACGGCCTTTTTGAGTTTGCGGGCACCTTTGGTATTCAACCACAAAACGGCTGCCCCAGGAGGTGGACCCAACCAGAAAGGGTCAGGGGGGATGTTATGTGTACCTCTAACAGTAACTCTTTAACATTTCTGGCAGAAGCTCTGTTTCACAGGAAGTCTTTTTTAAAATGGATGTATTAATAAAAGTATCTTCTTACATACTCACAGCTTATTTGTCAGTCACACTGTACACACCCCTATGCTATGGAGTCAACCGCTACCCAGTCTGCCCAGCCAGTCAGATCTCCAGTGACCGAGCAGAAGCCCTGCCAACGGCTCCCTCTGACTTTGCCCACTTTCTAAAAAGTCTTAGTGGATGACAGAAAAGGTGTCAGTGGGAACCATTTTGGGAATCTCTTGTCTAGGGATTAGAGAGTTGGCCTTGGGCTGGGGACAGTTAAGTGGAATCCCCACAGTGCCATAAAGCTCTTTAGGGCTGGTTGTAAGAACATAAAAAGAAGAGCCCTGCCGAATCAGGGCAATTGTCCATCTAGTCCAGCATCCTGTCTCACAGTGGTCAACCAGTTCCTCTGAAGTGCCACCGACAAGACAAAGATTCATAAGAACATAAGCAGAGCCCAGCTGGATCGTATCAGTGAGGATCCATCTAGTCCAGCATCCTGTCTCACACAATGGCCGATCAGTTCCTTTAGAAGGCCAACAACAGGGCACAGAGGCTGAGGCCTTCATAAGAACATCAGAAGAGCCCTGCTGGATCAGACCAATAGTCCATCATGTCCAGCATCTTTCCTCATGCAGAGGCCAACCAGTTCCTCTGGAGGGCCAACAACAGGGCAAAGAGGCTGAGGCCTTCATAAGAACATCAGAAGAGCCCTGCTGGATCAGACCAATAGACTATCTAGTCCAGAATCCTGTCTCACACAGTGGCCAACCAGTTCCTCTGGACGGCCACCAACAGGGCATAGAAGCTGAGCACAGCTTCTTATAAAAACATAAGAACCACTCTGGATCAGTCCAGAAACTTTTCGGTATAAATCAGACTTTCCTCTCTTCGAGTTTTCCAGCATTCTCTTTTTCTTTGCTTGTAAGTTCCTGTTTCTTTGGGTTTTTCCTGTTCTGCATGTATTTTGCTCCCTCCAATGGTCGATTCAGTATTACATCACTTTATGTCTAGCATAAAAATCTGCAGTGGGGAGATATGCTCGACATAACGTGATGTAATATCATGTTGAATACCAGAGGGAGGAAAACATACACAGAACAGATTCCCCCACTCCTCCTGTGCCTCAAAGCAACAGGAACTTACAAGCAAGGGCACTGAAAATGGGGGAAAGCCCTTCAGTTTTGGAACTGGTACCTATCTTATCCTCGTTTCAATACGAGGCCAAAATGTTTCATTTTGGTGAGCCAACGGCTTACAGAGGAACAGGGTACCTTTAACAGCCAGAGCTGCCCGTAAGGTATCTTGGAATGTGGATACACAACACCACTCCCGTAAACCAAAAAAAAAAAAAAATCATTCTCAAAATGCACCAAAAACCAAAGTTAATCACCTGAAAGATACCCACAAGGCCTAGGTCACAGACTATATTTAATACATCAAAGAAGCTTGGCAGATTTGTGATATGTTGCTACTGATGTGCCCACACTTCTACTGATGGCTAAATGCCAAGGACTGTTTTGCTGACAGGCAGAATGCTTCGTTGTTTAGGCATTTCTCTGTTATTAAATGCTGCTAAAACAAGGTTTGCTAACCCAGACCGTGTTCTGCTCGTTGCATGATCATCTTATCTCTACTGACCTCCTACCAAGTAGAGCATAGCTTATTGTCAATGCTTTATTACCCACGAAAGCAGTATTTACAATACCACCAACCAGTCGATGCTTGCCTTGAATGTAACTGGATAACCACAGTCATGTGCTCGCCACTCTCCGGAGCATTTCCAGGGCGGTGCTACAGAGCTCTGGATAAGAGATTACTGAGGACTTATGGGGTCTTGTAATATTTGAAAATTGGCAGTACACTGGAAGCAAGCAGGTTCACACGCCGGTGGTGAAAGCACTAATTCTGCATCTCATTCCCGGACAGCCACTGCTTCAGCCAACTCCAAGACGACGCCTCAGTTCTGGTAGCTTGCTAAAACTTCTCCTTCTGTGGTTTGGCTCCAATGATGTACAAGTGGAAGCACAGTTCTGCTCATGCATCACCTAACACTTCCCAACCTCTAGATTTTAGTGCCCAGAGGTTGGTTGCACACAATTCTGCACAAGCAGAAGCAAAAGGGAGAATACAATATGCCGGACTCAGCACAAGCCACTATAGCAGTCTCTCCCCACCCCCTCTGATGAGAAATTCTTGAAACATTCTTCAGGCTTCGAGAAACCCCAGAAGTGCTGCGATTGTACAGAATATGGTTGGGAAGCATAGGTGTGTACACGCCCACTTGGGGTCCCTCCCCTTCCCACCCACTTCCAGGTCCATCACTGGCCATTTGGGGGGTCAGCATGCCCATAAATGGCCAAATCACCCAGTAAATATCACCTGAGCCTTCGGGGTGGGTGGTATATAAATACAATAATAAATACATAAAAATAAATGTTTAACACATTTTAAAAAATATTTTTAAAATTAATTAACTCCCACCCATTTGGGAAGCCCTTCCAGAGTCATGGATTCCACAAAAGCCTATGAGAAAGCCTGCTCTAGCACTATCCTATCACTATCCTATTCTATAAGCAGAGTTACACCCTCCTAAATCCATTGAAGAAAGTGGCCTTGTTATGATGTAACTCAGGATAGATTGCAGTGTAAGTATACATGGAGGCATCCAAAGGGACTGGGGAAGAAGGAGGAGGAGGAGAAGCTTTTGTACCCTGCTTTTCACTAACCAAAGGTGTCTCAAAACATCTTGCAATTACCTTCCTTCTCCACAATAGACAGCCTGCAAAGTAGGTGGGGCTGAGAGTTTTGAGAGAACTGCTCTGCAAGAAGAGCTCTAGAAGAACTGTGACTATCCCAAGATCACTCTGCCAGCTGCATTTGGAGGAATGGGGAATCAAACCCGGTTCTCCAGATTACAGGCTGCCGCTCTTTAACCACTACACCAAGCTGGCTCTTAAGCTATCTGTCAGGTAGCCAGCTATTTATTTACCTTCTTTACACCCTGTCTTTGTCCCCAAAGGGGACCCAGATTTGCTTGCTTTGTTCTCCTCTACACCGCTCTTTTGGAAACCTCCCCTGCCCTCAATTTCATAAGTGATTCACTAAGTCCCACTGAATAGATCCAAATAGCCCACCTTACGAGCAGCGCTGTAGATCTAGCAGTTTCTCGCAGTTTTCAAGTCGACAGAGAAGCTGGAAGAATCACGTTGGGGTATGTCTCTTCTTCAGCTGCACGTTCCATTTTATTTCTCCCCCCCCCCCCAGCTTCAAAATATGCCTCCCTCTAAAGCAGGCCAATATTTATTGAGCCAGGGGGGTGAATGCCAACCCTTGAACAACCTTTCAAAAAGGTAATAAGTTTATTATCAAATGAAATGTTATTTAATACAAGATGCCAAGCTCATTCGTACTGGGGAAACGTGATTTTTCTTTGCAGATATTCACGATGTGTGATAACTGCTACACCCTAAATGACACATGAAACAAATTTACAAGAGTCTTTAACACCAATTTTAATGAGTAAAAGATGTTACAGAAAGATCAGATCTACAGGGGGAAAGTAACCTTTCAAATTAGTGCTCCCCTCTGTGCAACTAATCTTGATTTAATAAGACAACTAATATGTGTTATTTGAATATTGATTATTAAACATCCAGGTTAATAGAGCTGTTCCTATAAAAGGGGCAAGAAACCTACGTTGTGGCTTTCGGTAATCCGTGTATGACGTTGTAATATGCAGTTGGTATTTATTTAATTTGCAGTGGTATTTAATTAACATGCAATAATGTTTTACGAGATCTAAATTAAACGCTGCGCTTGTAAAGGCTTAATTGGAGAGGTCTTCGGTGTGCGCAAAATAGAGCAAGTCTCTATTCTACACCACCCTATAGCAAATCTCATTGTCAGCAATGTTGTGTGTGTAGTTCTGCCGAGGACCAAGCTTGAGGTCCAAGGCAGGGTCATCAACCTGCACTACAATTGACCAATGGCAGCTAGATCCCGGATCCTGGATCCAATCAGTTTAAAGTGATAGCGTGCACTGGCGGGAAGATCTATTGTGGGGCTTTTGTTTATAAGTTGGGATTTGTGGCAGGTTTCTTCAGTTCAGTTTTTGCCACTTGGTACCATCATGCTGGGGTCACAGATTCAGAATCAGAGTACCTTTATTGGCTGGGGTCACACTAAAGAGCTGAAATGAACTCCCAGTGTCCTGGTCTCTGCATCCATGCAGCTGTAACAGGTAAAGCAGGTGTACCCTAAGGTAGCAGTCCCCAACCTTTCTCAGGTCAGGGACCGCCTCCGGAGTGAGGGAAGAGCCGACGGCCCGGGTGCTGCAAAAACGTGCACGCGAAATTGCCGCGCATGCGTGTTTTCACCACCAGGTGGAGCTAACGTGCATGCGCAGCAACTGTTGTGCATGCGCATTAGCATCACCGCCATGCCGGCGGCTGCGCCAGCCTCTTCCCTTCCTTCTTGCAGCCGGCGGGGGAAGGCAGGCATGGCTGGCAGAGGCCCGGTACCGTGGCCTTTGCGGCCCGCCACCGGGCCGCAGACCGGGGGTTGAAGACCCCTGTCCTAAGGAATCTGGCAGGAGGGGAGGGAGCACCTTTAGAACACAGAATAATGTGATTTTACTCTACCAATGTGGAAGTCAAACTTGCAAAAATTTAAATTGAACTCGTAGAAGTTAAAGGCCAGTGTGGTGTGGTGGTCTGGGAGATATGGGTTCCAATTCCCACACCACAGAACATCACCGGGTTAGTCACACACACTCAGCCTAACATACCTCGCAAGGTTGTTGCGAGAGTGACGTGGAGGAGAGGAAAGCGATGTATGCCGCTTTCTCCCACTGGGGAGAAAGGCTGGGTAGCAATAAATAAATAAACGACTCAGCATAAAATGTTTTAGAAACATTCCCTTGATGATACAACTACAAAGGCAAATTAATTTGTATCCATCAAAATGCCAAATCAGCTTTTGTTGCTAGAAGAAAACAGCTTATGGCCTTAGCCCAGGCTTTCTCAACCAGGGTTTTGTGAAACCCTGGAGTTTCTTGACAGCCCCAGAAGGGTTTCCTGAATGCGCTGGAGTTGATTAATTTTTATTTTATTTTTAGAATGTGTTAAACATTTATCAGGTGATAAGAATATATGGTCATGTTGACCCCCCCTCCCAAAATGGCCAATGATGGGCCTGGGGTGGGTGGGAAAGAGCTGCCCCAGGTGAGCATGTACACAGCTATGCTTCCCTACCATATGATCATGCCATTTCTGGGGTTTCTCAAAGCCTGAAGAATGTTTCAGGGGTGTCTCAATAGTAAAAAAGTTGAGAAAGGCTGCCTTAAGTACTAAAAAAGGAAACAGAGGTTTATAAGGTTTATAAAATTATGTATAGGGTGAAGAAAGTTAACAAAGAGAAAATGTTCTTCCTGTTTCAAAATACCAGAACTTGAGGGCATCTAATAAAGCTAGTGAGCAGTAGGTTAAGGACATACAAAAGGAAATACTACTTTACCAAGAGAGTGAATAAAATGGTGAATTTGCTGCTGGAGAATGTCATGATAGCCTAAGGAATAAACAGCTTGAGAAGGGGATTACACATATTCATGGAGAAGTCTATCAACGGATACTATGAATGGTGACTGAGAGAAGCCTCCAACTGAGAGCCAGTTTGGTGTAGTGGTTAGGAGTGCGGACTTCTAATCTGGCACGCCGGGTTCGATTCTGCGCTCCCCCACATGCAACTAGCTGGGTGACCTTGGGCTCGCCACAGCACTGATAAAACTGTTCTGACTGAGTAGTGATATCAGGGCTCTCTCAGCCTCACCTACCTCACAGGGTGTTGTGGGGAGAGGAATGGGAAGACGACTGTAAGCCGCTTTGAGCCTCCTTCGAGTAGGGAAAAGCGGCATATAAGAACCAACTCTTCTTCTTCTTCTTCTACATTCAGAGGCACTAATCCTCTGAATCCCAGAGTCAGGAGGCAACCTCAGGGAAAGGCGTCAGCCTCTCTGGTCACTGTGTGAGACAGCAGGCTTGACTAGGTGGACGAGTGATCTGACCCAGCAGGATTTATGTTCTTATGAAGGCCTCAGCCTCTATGCCTTGTTTGGCCACTGTGTGAGACAGGATGCTGGACTAGATGGACCACTGGTCTAATCCAGCAGGGTTCTTCTTATCTTCTTAATACAGCGACAGGTTATATATCTACTAGAAATTAAGCCCGCTGTAGAAGAAATACAGCGGGCGCTAGCGGATGGGGAGGCAGACTGTAGGAAGCGAAGGAAGAAGAGGAAAGGAGGTATGAAAGGGAGAAAAAAGGGCACGGTGTGGTTGAAGGAATGGGTAGAAGGGAGAAATAAAGGAAGTAAAGGAGAAAGACAGGAAGCAAGTGAGAGGGAGAGACAGAGAGACAGGAAGTAGATGGAGAAATAGAGAAAGTAAGGAAGTCAGGAAGTAAGAAGGAAAAAAGGAAGGCAGGGAGGGAGGGAGGTGAAAGGTGAGGGGACAGGGTGTGTGTGAAGGGTGGGGGGGAATCACGAAAGGGGGCGAATCGGGAGGGGGAGGTGGCGACGGAAGAGGGGGGGTAGAGAGGAGTGTGTGAGTTGGTGTGTGGGGTGGGTGAAGGGGTGGGAGAGCGCGGTGGGTGAGTGGCAGTGTGTGTGCGTGTGGGCGTGGGGAAGCGGTGGTGGGGCGATAGGGGGGCGGCCAGGGGGGTTTGGCTGGTGAGGCTGTGTGTGTGTGTCTGTGGGCGTGGGGAAGTGGCGGCGGTGCAATTGGGGAGGGCGGCCAGGGGGGTTGTGTGTGTGTGTGTGTGGGTGCGGGGATGCGGCGGTGGCGCGATAGCCATTGGGAAGGGACCCCAGGCGGGAAAGGAGCAGGGACGCTACGTGTGCGAGGGGGAAGCCAGCGGGAGTACTCACCATCGGGGAAGGCTGCTTCTCCTTGTGTGTGGTGAGTCCCTGCCGGCAAGGCAAGGCTGGGTCAAGCAGCCAATGGGGAGCCACGCTTTGTGCGGCTCCCCATTGTCCGCTTGGCTCTGGAGTGATTGGGCCCTCTGAGTGGGCCCTTCGCGGCTCCTGATTGGGCCCTCTGAGTTTTTATCCCGGACAGAGCCCACCCTTTCTCCTCCCCCTTAGGGCTTACTCTTTTATTTATTCCGCTCCACAGGAGCGGTTAAAGATGAAAGAAAATAGAAGTCTGGTGACCCGTTAAGGTCTACCAACATTTATTCCAGCTTGAGTTTTTGTCAATCAGAGCTCACTTCTTCAAATGCACATTGGAAAGAAATCATTTTGTGCATGTCTATACAGAAAACAGACACAGAGGTAGGAGGGAGAAGAAGTTGGGGCAGTGAGAGGCTTTCTGTAGATCCTGAAATCATTTTTCTTTTTCCTAAGTGGAAGAGACCACAACAGCTTGGACTTTAACTTGTTACACACAAAGGACAGGGAAAGAGATCAGAGGTTCCGACCTCTTAAGAGGTACAGAAAAAACGATGTTTAAAATAGTAGGACAAACAACAACTAAACAAGGGAAGAAGGCGCCAGAACGGTATCTGTGACAGGAAGCACTTGACATTTGAGGACAGGCTGCCAGCAGCCCAGCTTGGCTCCTTGCCGAATGCACAGCGGCAGGTTGTGGAAAGCAAGAACTTGTGAAGCACATCTACTTCCTACCTCATGGGGAAAAATGCATCGATGACAGCCAAGAATTACAGTCACATGAAGGAAGAACCTGAGCGACTTGAAACGCAAGCATCGCGCTCCCTACGGGGAAAAAGTCACAGGACAAGGCAGAACCGGATCTTACTAGATACCCGACTGGCAACTGACACGGGGGTCCTGAGGTTCTTTGTGACAAGTCACGTCCTGAACTAGCAGTGTATGAAGAGTTTTCATGCACACATGGCCAAGGAGGAGGGTGATGTGGTGGTTACACTATGGCATTAGGAGGACTTGGGATATAAAAATTCACATTACCGCCGTAAAGTCTGGGATCCAGTGTTTACAGGATCACCTCTTCCATTTAAACCCCCCCAAGAGCCTTAAGATCAAGTGATCAGGACAAAAGAAGTAAAACTGGCCTCAATCAGGGCCAGGGCCTTTTTGGTCCCAGCCCCGGACTGAAACAGCCTTGGAAGACATGTGACATGTGGTACTGTGGAGCAGCAATGGAAGCTCAAAGGAGGCAGCTGAGGGGCAGGCAGCTGATGTGGTAGAGGATCGCAGAAGATGGCTGTGGCAGTGGTGGTGAGAGTGGCGCTCAGCACTGTGCGATGACAGCCACCATGCCCATTCCTCTCAGGGCCCTTCTGGCACAAGAAGAGAGGAGAGAGAAGGGAGGAAGAAGGAGAAAGGGCAGGGAGGAGGCAAGGGAATCCTTCAGGCTGGGATGAAGGAGTGGAGGCAGGACACAGGAGCCCCAGAGCTGATGGATGTTTCCACAACCTGTGAGAATTCAATTGTCACTAATTTCATTTATTATATTTTTTCAAATTTGCTAAACATTCATCATATATTACCATATAGGGCCTTGTCGGTCCGCCTATCCCCTCTCACAACGGCCAATGATGGGCCTGGAGGGGGTGGGAAGGGGAAGGGCGCCAGGTGGGCATGAACACAGCTATGCTTCCCAACCATATTCTGCACGATCATGTCATTTCTGGGGTTTCTCAAAGATGGAGGGATGTTTCAGGTGTTTCTCAAGGGTAAAAAAGCTGAGAATGGCTGTGCTTAGATCATCCACTGTGTCCCATGGGCCAAAGGAAATTTGAAACACAGATATCCTCTGAACTAATGTAACACTTTTTCATCTCTCTGTGCTTCAAAGCACACTATGTACAAAGTTCCTCAATGATCTTGGGCTCTTATCCCCCCAATGTATATCTGCCAGTCACACATAGACAAACTTGATACAGCAAACACCAGTGTTTGCCACGGTAAATATAACTTCTGTGCTAAGGGGACCCAACAAAATCCGTGGCCATAAAGTGCCAACTCTTACTCTTTAAGGGGGGTAAAAATGGTAAGAAAAAACAATTAATAATCATCCCATTACACATTCTTTCTGGGTCTTATCGAAACACTTCCTCCAAGCCACAGACCAAGAAATCGTTGTTCCGTAACTGTTGTTCCTGCTTTTTAAGGTTTCAGCAAGAAGATGCAAATTTTTACAACAGCATTACTTTCCTCGCCCTCATAATACCTCCAAAGTTACTGGGAAAAGTGTTGAAAAATAAAATAAAAGGGATTTGTGCCTTTGCTATGCATACCTGGTATGCAGGCTCACTGAACCGTGAGAAACAGTCGTTATTTGGGAGAAAGGACGCCAGCCTCCAGGTGGGACCTAGGGATCCCCCCCAGAATTACAGGTCATCTCCAGATGACAGAAATCAGCTCCCCTAAAAAAAAAAAAAAAAGGATGCTTTGGAGGGTAGACACTGTGGCATTGTATCTGCCGAGGTCCCTGTCATCCCCAACCATTTCCAGATCACCAGGACTTTCCCAACCTGGATATGGCAACCCCACCCGCTCATTTTCCACTGGTGGTTGGAGGCGGGGGGACACCTGGAAATTCTACTTGACGGGCATATAACCAGCAATCTGTCTAGCAATATATGAGCTTCTGACGAAGAGCAACACATTTTGTTGGAACATTTTGTTGGAATTTTGTTGTAACTGGTCAATGTGGAAAGCTGTTTCTGAGCCAACTGCGACCTGATTTACGGAGTATTTCATACTAGAGAAATAGCCTATGAGGCCAACTCTCTGGTGGTGCCATGAGAAAATGGATGCTTCAGAGGGTGGACTCTATGGCACCGGAGCCCGCTGAGATCCCTCCCCTCCCCAAACCTTGCCCTACCAAGGCTCCCCCCCACCCCCAAGAAAAATCTCCATGTATTTCCCTACCCAGAGCTGATAACCCTAGGCATTAAGAGTTGGAAATTGCCTACACGAAAACCATTCCCCCCGCCTGCAAGACAATTGCTTTTCAGAACGGTAACCACGAATCAACAAGAGCAAATAACAATTTTCATATTCTTCGGCAATAAGCGAAAACTCTGATGTCTTTACAGTAATCGGTCAGCTGTATTTCCTTGAGGTAGAAAACTGACTGTAAGAAAATAGCACATTGTGCTTGCTTGTTTGCGTTGAGCACTAATAAAGGAAATGTGCTTTGTTTCCGTTTTATTTAACAGCCGTGTGCCTATTCCTTTGCTCGCACCAGGACATAAGCACACAGAGACACCCGTCTCCTTTTTTTTTTACTTCACTCCACTGATAAATGGGCCAATTTGCATTAGACAGGGAAGACGACGCTCAATAAAGCAGCTGCAGAGTATAAAACTTATGCATCTGACTGTAATTGCCACGCGTTTTATCTGAGCAAATGTAAATCCGGCGATTCCACAAAGGGCACCTCTTTTCATGCCGAATGCATTGTTCTGTAGTTTGCACAGATAGGGAGGCGTTCGTAAGCAATTCCGGGAGAATTTAAAATGATGGTCCCTTTAACTCCGATCTGCCTAAATAATTTGTCTTTCAAAGGAAAACAGAGATAAGGCACAGTTCTCTTCATTTCCCCATCATTTTTTTTTCCTGGGTAGTTACAGACTAATTATGATGCAGGATTAGAGACTGCAGCAGAGTCGATTTTTATATACAGGTATTCATTACATAAGTTTTAGATGTAACTTATCCCCAGTCCCATACACACCCCTAGCAGTCTTCATAGTCTAGTATACATTTCAGCTAAAATGTTGTGTACAAGACAAGTCCGAGGCAGGGGGTTGAAACCTCTGGCTCTAGAGCCAAATAGGGCTCTTAATACAAAAGAAAGGAAAACGTCTGGTGCACTAGCAGCGAAGAAGAAGAAGAAGAAGAAGAAGAAGAAGAAGAAGAAGAAGAAGAAGAAGTTGGTTTTTATACCTCACTTTTCACTACCCAAAGCAGTTTACAATTGTCTTCCCTTCCTTCCCTTCCAGCAAACTCTGGCAGGAGCTCATAGGAATTGTAGTCCATGGACATCTGCAGGGCCGCAGTTTGACTACCCCTGGTCTACACTGATATAAACCGAGGCAGTCATGTGGAAGAGAGAGAAGGATAGCGTTGGGAAGGGCCCACCTGTAAAGTATCCTAATGCAAGCCATTTCTTTACCTATAAATTTTAAAAACTGCAATCTGCCCCCTAACTGTTGAAAGTGACAAACACCATCACATTGTCAAATCACAAGACTCTGAAAAAGAACAATTGAAAACACCGAAAAAAGGTTTGCTTCTTGCCACCTGGGGAAGGAAAGTGATCTCAATAGGGCAAGGTCAAAGTTTTTGGCTCCTTAGGTCGGCCTTTCTCACCTTTTTCCTTATTATTATACAAAAACTTTTTTACCGTTGAGAAACCCCTGGAATATTCTTTAGGCTTTGAGAAATCCTGGAAGTGGTGTAATTGTGTAGAATAGGGCTGGGAAGCATAGCTGTGGACATGCCCACCTGGGGGCCCTCCCCTTCCCACCCCTCCAGGCCTATCATTGGCCATTGTGTGTTTTGGGGGTGGGGGAGGAAACAGGTCAACATGACCATATTTGGTCATAAAGGTAAAGGTATCCCCTGTGCAAGCACCAAGTCATATCTGACCCTGGGGTGATGCCATCTAGCTTTTTCTTGGCAGACTCAATACAGGGTGGTTTGCCATTCCCTTCCCCAGTCATTACTGTTTACCCCCCAGCAAGCTGGGTACTCATTTTGCCGACCTCAGAAGGATGGAAGGCTGAGTCAACCTTGAGCCGGCTGCTGGAATCGAAGTCCCAGCCTCATGGTCAGAGCTTCAGACAGCATGTCGGCTGCCTTACTACCCTGTGCCACAAGAGGCTCTTTTATATGTGGTCATATCATCTGATAAATGTTTAACATTTTAAATATATATATTAAACATTAATTATCTCCCATTTATTCGGGAAATCCTTCCAGGGCTGTCAAGAAACCCCGGGGAAACTCAGAGAAAGCCTGCCCAAGGTAAATTATTGCTTTTCCGTTTATCCCCGCCCCTGCCCCCCATCAAAGGAGGGAAATGTGAGAAGCCCAACTTCAAAATTAACAATATAAAAACATCTTGGTTCTTCCAGAGCCTTCCCTGTTCCATCACGGCAGCTATACAAGATAAGAATCAACAGATGTGGAGATCCTGGAAGGCAGTTAACACTCATTTTTACTTCGTCTGTCGAGCAGGTTCCTCTCCCCTTCTGGGCACACCCCCAAAACCTGACGCCCTAGGCCAGGGGTGGGCAAACTGTAGACCTCCATATGTCCATGGACTACAATTCCCATGCGAATGCTGGCAGGGGCTCATGGAAATCGTAGTCCATGGACATATGGAGGGCCACAGTTTGCCCACCCCTGCCCTAGACAATGGCCCAGGTTTGCCTCATCTCTGGATCTGAAACCGGCTTGCTTTGCACAAACTCTAAGATCAGGCAGAACTTATCACATGCAACAAAGTTTCCAAATGGTGCTTATTTTGCACAGGAGAAACCTCAACCAGAACTCCCATGAGCCTGTGCAGCGTATGCTATGAACATTTATACATGTTCTTTTAGTCCGCCTTTCTCCCAGGGGCACGAGGCGGATGACACACAGGCATTAGGATGAGATGTCTAGCACCACAAGAAGACACAGAAACTCAGCACTGGAAATAACATGACCTAGTAAACTGCCTAGAAATTACAGAATAGGATTCAACTTATGCTAAATAATACACTAGGGATCATGAGTCCCAATGGTTAAATCCATGGGTTCAGCTGTGGACATGGTCACAGGAAGTGATTTGAGCTCCTTATTAGGACCTCAGCATGGTTCAAAAAAAGGACTGAATGAACCAAGAACCCACAACCAACCCCAACTTATACACACAAGCCACACAATAGATCTTTCTGCCAGTGGGCGTTATTGGTCAGTTTCACTTTAAACTGACTGGATCCAACAGCGGGATCTAGGCTGCACATTGGTCAATTACTGGTCAGTTACTGCAGCCTCTAGCTTGGTCCTCAGCAGGTCTACAAACAGGACACCAATCATTTATCTAAGGAAGTCCGCAAAACACTTTTATTGCTCAGTCTTATTAGACTTGTTTTTATCCTCTGCTTTGCACTACCCAAAGGAGTCTCAAAGCGGCTTACAATCGCCTTCCCTTCCTCCCCCCACAACAGATACCCTGTGAAGCTGAGAGAGCTCTGAGAGAACTGCGAATGGCCTCAGGTCACCTAGCTGACTGCACGTGGAGGAGTGAGGAATCAAACCCTGCTTTCCGGATTACAGGCTGCTGCTCTTAACCACTACACCACTATATCTGCACAGAAAAGCCCTCTGGAATAGTCAGTTTTGCATAGTTGACAAAAGTTCAGGAGAGTCAGAACTTTTCCAACCTCCTTGGACAGACCTTTCTGAAAGGGGGGCACCATGGAGAAGGCTGTTGTACAGACAGTGGTCAATTTTGCCCCTCCAGAAGCCTTTCCTGCTGAGGAAAGGTGTCATGTAGGAGCATAGGGAGAAAGGTGGTCCCACAAATAAGAGAGGCCAAGAACACAGAGGGTCATACGTGGCAGCCAATACCATAATATGTGCTTAATTAAAAATGGGAGAATGCGCAGAATTAGAGTCATATGCTGGCGCTTGGAAATTATTCTTCTTCTCCCTGGGTTATAAGCTCTGAGCAAAAGCACCAGGCTGTCAAACAAGACATGCTTATAAAAACATAGGGCTTACTTCCAAGGTGACAAGCTTAGGGTTGTTCCCCCTCCCCTCGCCTAACTTCCTTCAACCTGAAGAACTCTGTTCTGTTATGGCTGAGGCCATATTACATTCACAGCACAAAGGTTTCTTTGGATCTGACTCCTGCACATACGCAATGTTTTGCATTTGGTCAGTGTATTGCACGAGTGTGTGCGAGCACCCACTCATCACACAGCCTGGCCATTCAGTTTCCCTTCTTCCTTCCCACAGCCTATTCATTAAATGTACCATCCAATTAAAAAACGCTGGAACATAACCAATGACTGCCCAGCATGGTATAGTGGTGACCAAACTGTGGCTCTCCAGATGTCCATGAACTACAATTCCCATGAGCCCCTACCAGCATGGGAGACCCAAGTTCAAATCTCCACTTATGCCAATGAAGCCTGCTGGATGATCACTCTCAGTCTCAAATGCCTCTCAAAGTATGCAAAATGGCTAATAGGATACAAACAGGCTTTGGCTGCTGTGCAAACCAGTCGTTTAAGTGGGACAAAATATCAGGCCCCAAATATGACTGTGGTGTAGCCCGCTAGACTATTTTCCATTTGTCACAGGAATATGAATGTCATGCTTTCCAGGGAGATGCGGTAGAGCTCTTTGTGCTGTTCCCAGCTACGACTGAGTAGATTGAAAATAGATATTAGTATTTAGGGAGCTTGCCCAGTCTGTCTGTACAACTGTTGTACCTACTTGGCTACATATTTTATATTATAACATGCTTCCTGAGTGTAATTCTGCCATGCGATAAATACAATAAATACATCCTTTCCAAGATTGTTGTGAAAGTAAAACAGAAGAGACGAGAACAGTTTAAGCTGCTTTGGGTTACAAATGAAAGAAATAAAAAATGACTTTTATGGAAGCTGAAGACTGTACTGTGCTTCTCAGTCAAGCAACAAATGTATGGTATCTCTGGCATTTGGAGATGAGTTATCATTCCAGGGGATTCCCAGTTCGCCCTGGAGGTTGGCATCCCTAGTTCAGTGGCTGTGATCAAAATTTATATATATATATGGCTGCTATGGACACTTCAGCCATCTGAAGAAGTGAGCTCTGTCTCACAAAAGCTGTAAAGGTAAATGTGTTCCCTGTGCTAGCACCAAGTCATGTCTGACCCTTGGGGTGATGCCCTCCAGCGTTTTCATGGCAGACTCAATACAGGGTGGTTTGCCAGTGCCTTCCCCAGTTAGTACCGTTTACCCCCCAGAAAGCTGGGTACTCATTTCACCGACCTCGGAAGGATGGAAGGCTGAGTCAACCTCGAGCCGGCTGCTGGGATCAAACTCCCAACCTCATGGGCATAGTTTTCAGACTGCCTTTCAGCCGCTTACCACTCTGAGCCACAAGAGGCTTAGGCAGCAATAAATGCTCTTCGTCTTCAAGGTGCCACTTGATGCTTGTTTAGTTTTACATTAGTAACATTTATAAATGCAAATGTGTTTAATTTAAAAAATGTAACACTCACTTTCCTTGGAGCAATCTTACAATGTTAATTGCCTCCAAGTCGTCAGCTGTCTGGCAATCCACTTCAAAATCCTGTCTTCACTTCTGCCTGTCTTTTGGCTCTACAGTTCCCTGCAGCTCCACTCACTGGCTCTTTACACAGCTTTGCACCTGGGCAGACCAAGGCAGGGGACCGAAACCTGATGGACTAGCTGTATCTGAAGAAGTGAGCAGTGTCTCATGAAAGCTCCTGCCCTGCCAAAAATGTAATTTTAGAATGGAAGATTAGGATCTAATTCTCTGGTTTTAGGACAGGAGACCTAACTTTTTATTTCCTCTACATTTTTATAACCTCTACTCTGGAAGTAGTATTGCTATTACTGCTATGAAAGGCAACGGAAATGGTGAGGAGTTTGGAGACCGAGACGTATGAGGAAAGGTTGAGGGTGCTTGGTCTCCAAATTCCTTGGTCTGGAGAGAAGACGACTAAGATGATAACCATCTTCAAATACTTGAAGGGCTGTCACATAAAGGATGGAGCACAGTCGTTTGCTCTTGCCCCAGAGGGTCAGACCAGAGCCAATGGGTTTAAATTAATTCAAAAGAAATTTCAGCTAAATATCCAGAAGAAGTTCCTGACAGAGCGGTTTCTCAGTCGAATAGGCTTCCTCAGGAGGTGGTGGGTTCTCCTTCCTTGGAAGTTTTAAAGCAGAGATTAGATAGTCACCTCACATAAATCCTGATTCTTTAAATGTAGGCAGATTGTAAGTAGCTGGGCAGAAGGGATTGTGTCTGCGCTTGGCTTTTGTGGCTCTTTCTTGCATGCTCAGGGAAATGCCGATCAACACTTTGGGGTTGGAGGTCAAATTTTCTCCAGGTCAGATGAGCCAGGGATTCGGGGGGGGGGGGGGGTTGGAGGGGAGCATCATCTGGGCATGGAATTGGGGTCACTGTGGGAGGGCAGGTACTTGTGAATTTCAGGCATTCTGCAGGGGGGTGGACTAGATGACCCTGGAAGTAAATTCCAACTCGTTGATTCTATGAATCAGAACTATAGAGTTGGAAAGGTCCATACAGGTCATGTAGTTCAACCCCCTGTTCAATGCTGGATTAGCCTAAAGCATCTGTGATAAGTAGCTGTCCAGTTGCTGCTTGAAGACTGTCTGTGAGGGGGCGCTCACCACCTCCGTAGTAAGCCAATTCTACTGCTTAATTACTCTGTGAATTTCCTCCCCTGCTATTTAGCTGGTAGTATTCTATACATAGCTTAAAGCCATTATTTCAAGTCCTATGTTGCCCATAGGAACTGTTCCCTGCCCTCCTCTCAGTGACAACCTTTCAAATACTTAAAGAGAGCGATCCTGTCACCATTCAACCTCCTCTTCTCCTGGCTGAACATTCCCAAGTCCCTCAGCCTTTCCTCACAGGGCTTGGTCCCCAGGCCTGAGATTTTCCTTGTCACTCTCCTCTGAACCCTCTCAATTGTGTCCACATGTTTTTTGAAGAGAGGGCTCCAGAACTGCACACAATACATCAGGTGCAGTCCAACCAATGTGAAATCCTGCAAAAGTAACTTCTGTTCAAACTCAAATGCTGAGTCACTACATCCTAACTGAGTTTCCTCCCCTTCCCAGACTCTGCCTCTCCCAGGCTCCACACTAAAATCTCCAGGTATATCCCAATTCAGAGTTGGCAACTATATCATGTTCTCAAATTATGAAATCTAGAGATACACAATAATGGGATACAATTTGATTGCAAGCTAATAGAAATTCTCTTAAAAAAACAAGTTGAATAATATACTTGTTCATATCAGTTCTCTTCAAGATAGTCAATTAAATCAGCCTTCCAGTTGGTGGTGGACAGTACTGTCAAGTCACAGTTGACTTGGCAACTCCATGCAGGGATGGCCAAATTGTGGCTCTCCAGATGTTCATGGACTACAATTCCCATGAGCCATTGTTGGGCATGCATATATATTGGCAGGGGATCATGGGAACTGTAGTCCATTTGGCATCTGGAGAGCCACTGTTTGGCCACCCCTGCCGTAGGGTTTCCAAGGCAAGAGATGCTGAAATAAGTTGGGATCGAAGTAGTTTTCCATTGCCTGCCTTTATATTATAACCCTAGACTTCCTTTGTGTTATCTCACTCAAAGAGCCAGCCCTATTTAGCTTCCAACATCTGATGAGGTCAGGCTAGCCTTCCATACTCCTCCCATAAGGCAAGATCTTGAGAAATAAGAGAAGCCATGTTGGGTTACACTAATGGCCCACCTAGTTCAATGTTCTGTGTCACACAATGGCCAAACCCGAGGTGCCATCAGGAGGTCCACCAGCAGGGCCAGAACTCCAGAAGCCCTCCCACTGTTACCCCCTCCAAGCACCAAAAATATAGAGAATCACTGCCCCAGACTACAGTGTTCCATCTATACCTTGTGACTAATGGTCACTGGTGGAGCTCATGCAATCTCACCTTGAAGCTGTTGATGCTAGGGATGGCCAAACTGTGGCTCTCCAGGTGTCCATGGACTACCATGAGCAAGAGGTTCATGGGAATTGTAGTCCAGAGCCACAGTTTGGCCACCTCTAGCTGTGTTAATAGCTGCTGCCACTTCCTGCAGCAGGGAATTCGATGAGTTAATTCCATTTTGGGTGAAGAAGGAATTCCTTTTATCTGTTCTAAGTCTATTGTTCATCAATTTCATTGAGCACCCACAAGTTCTTGTATTGTGAGAAAGGGAGATAAGTACTTCTTTCTCATAATTTTATAAACCTCTGTCATGTCACTCTTTAACCTTTCTTCATTTCCCAGGGAATTGCCAATTGCTACTTTGGGATCAGGAAGCGATTTTTTTCCAGGCCAGACTGGACAGAGATTTTGGTTTGGGGCGGGATGGCAGGGGGGTGTCATCATCTAGGCATGGAATTGGGATCACTGTAGGTGGGCAGGTAGTTGTGAATTTCCTGTATTCTGCCGGGAGTTCAACTACATGACCCTAGAGGTCCCTTCCAACTCTATGATTCTATTATTCAAATCTATGATTCAGAGAGAAAATGTTCCATCCCCATTAGCATTTTAGTTGCCCTTTTCTGCACTTTTCACAGTGCTTGAATATCTTTTTTCAGGTGCAGTGAGGTAATATTACTATGTGGTAATATCTTATTACTATGAGGCAATACCTTATTAATATGAATCTGATATGTATGTAGTCTTCATTTAGAATATAATTAAATAAGAAGTATCAGAAAATCAAATAAAGTGCTTGGTCTCCTTATCCATAAATGCAGCAAAGTCTACGGGTAAAGGAGCCATCTCTACATACTTCTATCTATCTTGTGAATTTTTATTCTGCCCTTCCTCCAAGGAACCCACAATGGCATGCATAGCGCATCCTTCCCAATTTTATCCACAGCATAACCCTATGAGGTGAGACACGGAGGGGGGGGGAGAGAGAGAGAGAATTATTAGCCTGAGGTCACCCCGTGAGCCTCCTGGCTGAGTATACAGGAGGAGGAGGAGGAGGAAGAGGAGAAGATTTGTATTCCCCAATTTTCACTACCTGAAGGAGTCCCAAAGCATTTTACAACCACTTTTCCCTTCCTCTCCCCACAACAGGTACCCTGTGAGGTCAGTGGGATTGAAAGAGCTCTAAGAGAACTGCTCTGTGAAAACACCTCTCAGAGAGCTAAGGTCAGCCAGCTGGCTGCATGTGGAGAAATGAGGAATCAAACCCAGTTCTCCAGATTAAAGTCCACCATTCTTAACCGGTCTTAACCTAAGATTGGTCTCCCCAGATCCTAATCCAGCATGTCCACATATATAGAAAAAGGTGGCTTTGTCAATTAGTCAACAAAGTCTCAACCAATTTTGTCCTTCTCACAAAATCCTCTAGGATGGAGTATGCTCCTGGAGACATGGGAAGCTGCATGCAGTGGAGAGTCGTTTATTTATTTAAAATAAATAAAATAATAATGAATAAAAAAATAAAAAGCAAGAACTAAACTAAATTACATCGAAGAAAAGCCAGTATGGTGTGGAGAGCCAGCATGGTGCAATCGTCAAGAATTTTGGACTACGATCTGGGAGACCTGGGTTCAAATTCCTCCTTGTGCTGGATGACTGGACCAGCGAAACTCTCTCGCCCTCACCTGCCTCACGGGGTTGTTGTAAAGATAAAATGGAGGAAAAGAGAACAACATAAACTGCGTTGTGTCCCCCTTGGGGATAATGGCGGGGCAAAAATGAAACCAATACAAAAATAAATGAATCACCTCTAACCTTGGCAGAAATAATCCAGAAATGGTCTTTTAATTTGGCAGGGCCTCGTGGTCATTATGCCACCCCTGCACTATGTCCTCTGCCGGCCAGCGGTCCGGACGCTCCATGACAAGGGTGGGCAACTCTTCAAACGGCCCTGAACTACAATGCCCATGAGGCCCTGCCTGCAAAGCCGACGGGCAGAGGCTCATGGGCATTGTAGTCCACGTGCACCCGAACCCCACTCCCTCCCCGTCGCCATCCACCCAACCTCCGTGAGGGCGCGAGGGCTTCAGCGCGCCGCCTTGCGCCTGCGCGGCGTCGGTGGATCCGCGCATGCTCCTTGGGCCCCCGCGGCGTCGAGCGCCGCGATTCCTCAGAGAAGCGTCCGTCGTCGCCTTCTCCGCCCCCCGCCCGGTGCCTTCATGGCGGCCTCCCTGCCGTCGCCGGGGCCGCCCCGCCCCCGCCGCCCCCTGGCCCAACCGCCCGGCCTGCCCGCCGTCGTCGGCCCCCCTCACTGAGGCGGAGGGCGCAGGCGACGGAGGCCCTCACGCGGGCCATGGCGACCCCGCGCTGGCCCCCTCCGCCCGGGCTCCTGCCACTGCCGCTGCTGCTGCTGCTGCTGGCGCTCCTCGACGGAGGGGGCCCCGCGCGGCTGCCCGCCGGCTGCAAGCTGGACGCGGGCGGGGCGGGGGGCGGCGGCCGCCCCAGGAGCAGCGCCAAGGCCGAAGGAGGAGGAGGAGGAGGAGGCGGGGGGAAGGTGGTCTGCAGTAGCCTCGACCTCGACCGCCCCCTCCCGCCCGACGCCCTGCCCGCCAGGACCCTCGCCCTGTGAGTAGCGCGGCCGGAGGGGGGAGAGGGCTGGGCACGGCGACCCCCTCCACGGGACACGCCAGGACCCCCAGGCAGGCAGCCGGGGGAGGCAGAGGGGGGGGGTCTTATGCAGGTCGAGACGCAGGGGTAGTCAAACTGCGGCCCTCCAGATGTCCATGGACTACAATTCCCAGAAGCCCCTGCCAGCGAATGCTGGCAGGGGCTTCTGGGAATTGTAGTCCATGGACATCTGGAGGGCCGCAGTTTGACTACCCCTGGTCGAGAGCGACTCTGATTTTATTGTGCTGCTTCAGATCGACACGGCTACCCCATTTGAATCGGAACCTCAAAAAATCAGCACCATCGTTTGTTTTGTGTTGTGGTTTGGGGAAGGAGAGTCATAGTGCTGATCAGTAAGAAGGCTGGTTTGGACAAGGGTCACTCTTCTTACCTGTCCGGTCCTCATGCTGCATACTTGTAGTACTGATTACTAATTTATTCTTTCCTTACTTCTTTGATCTCCGTATAGAGGCAGTCTTGCAATTTTTGTGCCATTGTCTGAGGAAGTGTGCCTGCACACGAAAGCACAACACCTTGAATAAAACTTGGTTGGTCCTAAAGGTGCCACTGGACGTAGGTTTTGTTGTTCGACCTGAAGGAAGATTCAGGTTGGGTAGCCGTGTTGGTCTGAAGCAGCAGAGCAAATTTAGAATCCAGTGGCACCTTTAAGACCAATCAAGTTTTCTTCAAGGTGTGAGCTTTCGTGTGCAGGTGCACTTCCTTAGATACAAAAACAACCTCCCCTCCAAATGTCAGAGACCCCCCTGCATATAAATATGCCGAGACTTTGAAACTCTGCAAAGTTTGAAAATCTGTCCCCCACTGTACATGTGTTTGGGGACATGTAATGACTGGTTTAGATTTTGTTTTTAATCTTATGTTTTTCCTATTATGTTATGTATATGATATAATATATGATTGTATTGTTAGCCACCCAGAGCTCCATGGGAAGGGTAGGTTATAAAAATAAAGTTTATTTATTTATTGGCCTGCGGAAGTGTGCCCACACACTAAAGCTCATCCTATTAATAAAACTTTGGTCATTGTGTCGTTGAATTCAAAACTTTTTGGCCCATTCTGTAGGCATGCTAGATAATGTGCTTTCAGTGCTCCTTTAGAAGCAGAGGTTCCTGTTTCACACAGGAAAATCCAGCTGGGTAAGCACATTGGAAGTGTATTATCCCACATGTGCAAAATGGGCCTTTGTTTTACTATACAGTGGTTTGAAGAGATGAGTGTATAGTAAAATAATGGATTGTTTATCTTTAAAAAAATATATTGCATCTCCTTTTTTAGGGTGGCTCATGACCTTTTTGGCTTAAGGGCTCAGGAGCAAAATTTACTTGATATGGGGAAACCCTTTTTTAAAAAATATTTTTTTTGGAAAATTGTTAAAACCACAAAAGCCTGGGATCCATTTTCAAATGCCTTGTGATCCACTTTTGGGGTCAGGGTAGTTTGAGGTATGCTGCCCTGTGAAGTAGTTTTAAACTTTACAGATTGCAGTATGATGGGTGTGCCTCTCCTGAAGTCCACAGACTACGGTTTGGTGCAGTATGGTGAGAGTTTTGTAATAGCTATCATGGATGATTTATCAATAATACTAGTAATGACAATAATAAATGTCCTCCAGTTTTTGTCCTCTTTCTCCCTCTGCCCCAAAACTCAGGTCATTCAGTATGCTAAGCACTCTGCTATAGCAAAGCAAAACTTTAGGTGGTAGTATTTAAACTTTTTATTACTGGATCAAATAAAATCCTGGACTGCAATTTGGGAAATTTGTTTTCTGATCCTCACTTTGTTGTAGAAGCCTGTGGGGTGCCCAGTGATACACCCAAACTACTTTACGGAGTAGTTGTGAGGATAAAAGGAAGGGAGAATGTAGCAGGCTGTTTGGGGTTGACATTGGGAAGAAAATTGGAATATAAATGAATAAAATCCCATCTTTCACTCGTTTTTCATCATTCTATCTCACTTTATTTTTCCTGTAAATATTCTTAGTTCAAAGCATGACCCAGTTGTGAGACCTAACCCACATGTTTAGGGTTGGATTAATTACAGTATTATGTTTCCAACCTCCGGCTGGCCCAGATGTCTGGAGAAATTTATAAGCAGTACATAAGCTGATTATTTATGTTCCATTGTTTGTCCCCAGCATCATGCTCTGGTTGTACTACTCTTTCTGAACATGGATGTTTCATTTAGATATCAGTGCCTATGAATACAAATGACACAGGAGCAGGATCTTTGTATCCCATAGGGCTTCCTGGGGCTCTGTGAGAGCTCCCTAGGAGTTCCCCAGCCTTTCCCCTGTATCCTGCCAATCCACTCGGCCACACTTCCAGCCTGATTCTGGTGCTTCTCAAAGCCTGAAAAATATTTCAGGGGCCCCTCCACTGTCAAAAGGTTGGAAAAGGCTGCCTTAGAGTGAAGCTGTGCTCTTCATTTAGAAGCTCAGTCCTAGTCCAGTTTACTCAGGGACAGCGATGTGAGGTGGGAAAATATTTTGGAAAACCTCATTTATTTTTCCATGGAAAGTTCTCTGCCCATGTATGTAAATATAGTTGTCTGGGCTGATGTACTGTGAATCAATCCTGTTAGATGGGCTAAATGTGGAATATGAAGCATGGATAAACCACAGCACTGGTACATGGTGCATTGTCTTTCTTCTGGGAATGTTATTCAAATTTTGCTAACGTTGGGGGGGATTGGAGAATCTACTTCTGCTCAGAAATAAGTTACAGTCTTGTATGGGAGTAAGTTTCCTATTGAATTAAGTGGGACTTGCTTCTTGGTAAGAGTGTGTAGAATTGAGTTGTGAGTTCTGTCCATTTTGGTGCAGCCAGCTTCTGAATAAAACATCCATGGTGGTTAACAAATGAAAAGCCACCCTTTATTATACTGTGAACTTTATATTTGGTTTACTTCATGTATACCCCTCGGTTCTTCCTAATAGGGACTCAGAATGGCGTACAATGTTGTCCCTTTCTCAGTTTTTATCCTCACAACAACCCTGTGAGATAGTTTAGATTGAGAACGTGTATCTGGCTCTTCCATGAAAGAGTGAGTATTCAAACGTGGAATTGCCGAATCCTAATCTGGCATTCTAACCACTACACCCGACTGCCTGTCTTTGTCACTTGGGCGTTTCTTCCTTTAATATTCAATATTCCTTTAATTAAATGAATCTATATCAGCCAGAATGCCTATCGGTATCTAATGGCCTAAAAGGGACAGAGAGCTTTGCAATTATTAATTACCAAACAATTTACTTTAGTGAAGTACTAACTTTCCATTTAAATCAGGTTCATGAAGAGCTTCTCAGTTTCCTAATTCAGGATCCTGGCATATACTCTGGCTTCCTTGTTTTTACTAGTCTAAAGGTATATTTTATTTAACTTATATGCTGCTGCTCCTAGACCAGCTAGCCCACAGTGGCTTACAACACTTTATCCATAATAGTAAAATCAATATTAAAAAAAACCTACCACCCTCCCTCGCAATCCCCTTCCCCACCAGCTCCAAAATTGGAGCCATATATGTCCAGGGAGATGTAAGCAGTCAGGGTACCCAAAGGCACAGGAGGAGGGCCTGATCTTCCAGATGCTGGGAATCTTAAGAATTGGGAAAGACTGCCACTTTATAGTGTATATCTACAGAACCTAATGACAGAGTAGGGATGGGTGTTTTGCAAGGTTTGTAGGATTCGCAAGTAGTTATGGTGGGGCGGGGAGGAGAGAATTAAAAAGCCAGTGTGATGTAGTGTCAAATTGATGTTGCAGGCTGGCTTATCAGACTGGAGCTAAGGAAACCCAGATTCAAATCTCCAGTCAGCCCTGAAGCTTAGAGGGTGACCTTGGGCTACTCATTGTATAGCTTCACTTATAGAGTGATTGTGAGGATAGAGTGAGAAATGGGAGAATCAAATACACCAACCTTGGAGCAAGAATGGGATAAAAAAATGTGATAGATACTAGAATCTAGGGTCAAATGGGACTGAACAAAATATTAAATACAGGATCAAGTGCAATTGATGGGCATCAGGCATAGGAATGGGGGGGGGGAGGAATGTCTCACAAAGCCTCTGCAGAAATAATTATTGCAGAATGTGGCAGTAGCTACCAAATCCTGTTTTAGAAGAAGAGTTGGTTTTTATACCCTGCTGTTCACTATCCAAAGGAGTCTCAAAGTGGCTTACAATCACCTTCAATACTTCTCCCCGCAGCAGACACCGATGAGGTAGGTGGGGCTGAGAAAGCTCAGTCAGAACTGCTTTGAGAGAACACTTCCAAAAGAACTATGGCTAGCCCAAGGTCACCCAGCTGGCTGCTTGTGGACAAGTGGGGAGTCAAACCCAGTTCTCCAGATTAGTGGCTTCTGCTTTTAACTGTTAAACCTAGATGGCTTTATAGATTCTCAGTATAAATGTATTAATGGTATCTATGTATTAATGACTAGTTGCCATCTTAAAGAAAATTGACCTTTCAGTTCTAGAAGCCTTATAGCTTGGAATGCTAGATGCTGCTGGCACAGTGGTTGATTTTTTTCAAGAAACTCCTGGCTGGCTAAAATTTGAAGCAATGCAGGATAACTATCCAGCAAAGCAGTTCTTATATATCTAGATGACAGAGCATTACACCAGGGCCAGATTGTGGGCTGATGAAGGCTTCTAGTCTAGGATATAAAATAATCTGCTCTGTTTCCCAGGCATGTCTCTCACACCATCTATTTCTGCCACATTTACATCTGTGTGACTCTCTGGCAGCAGCCTGTTGACTTTCTAAATTTTGCTGGTGGGAGACTTTGATACTGCCCTACATTCCTGGCCTTAGGATTGCACCCTTTATTTCTTCCATCTGCATTAAAAAACATTATGATGTTGTCAGTTCTCAGTATTAGAGAGGTGGGATCATTACAGGTTTCTGAGTTGCCTGGTATGCCAACCCCTTGAGGATGGTCTAAGGCAGGGGTAGTCAACCTGTGGTCCTCCAGATGTCCATGGACTACAATTCCCATGAGCCCCTACCAGCATTTGCTGGCAGGGGCTCATGGAAATTGTAGTTCATGGACATCTGGAGGACTACAGGTTGACTACCCCTGGTCTAAGGGAAGAGGTAATAATGAAGCAGGTAGCCCTAGATTCCATGCGCAGGTTTGACTTTTCTGAGTAGTGTGCCAATCTGCAAAACATCCAAAATACGAAGGATCAAGATGTGAACTTCTTTCTCACTTCATCTGTTGCAGCGGCTAAAGACACTTCTGAGGCAGCATTCTAAGCTGGTTTGGGGAAGGCAAAAAAAGCCATTGAAATAATGGGGCAAACCTAAACCCCCTTCATAGTGCCAGTCACATGTTATAGTGAATACATGTACAACCTGCACGTATGTGTGTACATCCATATATAAATAAGAGCCTTTACAAATGAAACTGAAGATTGATACATGGATAAGTGTGGGAGTTAAATCACGCGTTCACCCATACACAGGTTGAATATAACATGAGAATTACTCAACACACATATAAAGACAAATCAAGTGTACGCTGCCCAGAGTGTGTGTGTGTTAACTGTAAATCATGAACAGGACTCATGTTGGCAAAGACTCTGGCACAAGCACACTTACAATACCAGCTTCCCCTGAGTGCCCAAGCAACAGCTGGTAAGTCTTCTGCCCACATGTAAGCAGCGGGGCTGGATGCATCAGGAGCAAGCAAAGAGTATGTGTGTGCTTGTAGTCTAGCTCTCAGTCCTGTGCTCACTTTCCTCTGTGCTGCAGAGTTTAGCCTTGGGTTAAAGATTTAATTACTGTGATTTATAACCATTCTTAACCTACAAAGTGCTTTTTAATTCTGATCTCATTTTATCCTGGTGCAGTGGGAAAGACAGAGGAATGTTCAGTTCTCCATAGCGACAGTGATCTTCGTAGCTGAACAAGGATTATAACCTGGGTCCCGTATCAAGCCAGACATTCTGCATCACACTCAGATATTTTATTTTGCTGGAAACCATTTTCCCTCCAAGAATAATTCCAGTTCTTCAGCATTGCGTTAGTACACTGTATAGTGCTGGAGCAGGACTTGGCCTGGTTTCTAGTTTACCTCATCTAGAATTGCAACCTCTCCAGTGTTTATGGAGAAAAGGAGCTTTCAAAGATTCTTACCTACTTTAAATGCTTCCACTGTTTCCAGCCTTCAGTAGTGTATTTATCCTATTTGTTTGCTGTCATTTAATAGCAGTAACAGGTAAAGTGTTAAGTCCATTTGCAAAACTGAGAAATACAAGGCATTGAATTCCCAAAGCTAAATTATGTACAGGCAATTCTTTTAAATATTTGTGGTTGTTGATTGTTTTTTCCATCTCTTAATATTGTGTCAAAAACAATTCTGTAGGCAGAGAGATCAGTGAAGCTGGTAATGAATTAGTCATATCCGTGCAGTTAACAGTGAAAAGTAATGAAATCGTGTTTTCCTGTTTATTCACAAAAATTACCTTGAACATAATTTTTTTTTGAAAATTTTAGATCATACCGGAGACAGAGAATGCAAGCTCCTAAGAATAATGCTTGCACATCTGCCTTTTCAGAGTCAAACGAAGCCTCGGGAACCAGGAGGCAAAATTCTGTCTAGCCCAGATTTTATGATCTTGTACCTTGAAGTAACAGACTGCCACTTAACCTGAATTAGTGTGCGATTTTGTAATTGCCAAGCTATCCACTATGCAAACATTTTAGTACTGTCAGCACAGCCTCTAGAATTCACTTAGGACTTATAATTGGTACTGTCATCAAATATCACCCCATCCCTTGCGGCTGAAAAACTTCTCGGTGGAATTCAAGTCATGGTGCTGCAGTATCTCTTTGTTAATATGTATTTTCATGGAATTTCTGCTGTTGGTCAGAATTCTGCAGCCCAAGTGTTGACAGATAACAACATATCTATTCATATTTTAGCTGCCTCTGAGCTCCCAGGCTTTACTCTCAGTGTCTGCATGTGTATCTTAGCAGGTACGATAGCTTGCAGTGGCTAATTCATGCATTTTACTGAGGACAATAAAATCCGAGTCCAGTAGCACCTTTAAGACCAAAAAAGATTTATTCAAGGCGTGAGCTTTCGAGTGCAAGCACTCTTCATCAGACTAAGAGTGAAAGCTCACGCCTTGAATAAATCTTTGTTGTTCTTAAAGGTGCTACTGGACTCGGATTATATTGTGCTACTTCAGACCAACATGGCTACTCATTTGAATTTTACTGAGGAGACACTGAAGGAGGGGAAGTCATGCCGTGTACTGATTGCAATACCTAAAATGCATCTGCGAGAGTTATTTGTGTTTTTTTCCCCAATGTCCTGTCAATCAGCAGAGATTAGAAGGGGATTATTGTCGTTCTTCTGCATAGGTTTTCATATGATTAGCCCAGTTTGGCTCGAGCTCAGCAGGGCTTGAGGGTGACGCATGGTTGGTCATGGCCAATGCTTGGATGGGGGACCACCAGGGAAGACTGGAGTCACTGTGCAGAGAAGAATGTGATCGCAAACTACCTCTGTTCACTTCCTGCCTGGGATACTTTGTGGGTTGGTTGTGACTTGACTCTTTGTTCATAGGTCACGAGGAAAATGTTTTGTGTTTAGTGCCTTATTTTTATTCCTGTTTGTGCAGTGCAATTTTGTTGGCGTCGAGGTTTCCTTGTGTGAAGTACGAGGCGAAATGCTTTCACAGATAATTATCAGTAACTTTTTTTGGATGTTAGTTTAAAGAAATATTTAGAGGGAAGCTGATCTTGGGAACTTTTGCATATAGAGATCTTTGCAGCCTGTGCAGTGCTTAGCATTTATCCTGTGCAAATCTGTAAGGGTTTTTGTCAAGTGTGGGAAACGTTCACAGTTTTCTCTGGAACTTTCCCCGGAAAAATATTTACTTACGCTTCAAAAAGCTTTCCATGTTGCCACTGTTTTCAGTAAGAAAAGATCTTTCAAAATTGTACTGACAGCTGTAGGTCCTCTGAGTCTACCCTTTCATATTATGACGGGATGTGTTCTTTACTGTTAATAGTGGCCAGTATCCAAAGAACTAGATAAACACGCAAAGGGATTTGTGCTAATCTAGTGCATTTTTTACCCTTTGAAATATCACAAACTGCTTCTCAAACTCATCTCAGTTTCAAAAGCAGTTACACATGCGGCTTAGGGCTTGCTGTTCAAGAAAAACTAGTATAAAGCCGCCGTGGACTCCTTCGGCTTTCTGAATTTTACGGGTTTTATGATTGCAGTGTTTAGGTTTTATTTTCAATTATTATCATGCTGAACTATTGGGGGAAAAGGGGGTAGTAAGAAATACATCAGTCATTTTAATGAGTCGATGTATTATGTCCTGTATTAACTACCTGTCTGCTACGATAGCACCCGAAGCCCTGCATGACATTTTGCATCATTTAATGCACTCATTGAAAGCTGTGATACAGCTCTTACATTAGCAACACATAAAATGATAGCAGTATGGACATTGGGAATTTACCTGAGTTTTAGTCTTTCGCATTTGTGCAGTTGCTTTCCTATAGGTAGCAGTGTAAATTTTCCCAAAATGTTGATGTTATGGGGGGACAAATATGTGTGGTAGGAGCAGAAATTTAGAGGAAAATAGGGTGAGGTAGTCCCGGGGAGTAAGATCAGCTAAGTATTAGGCTGGCCTGACTCGACAGGTATCCCAATTTTCTATCCGTCTTTGGCTTGTGTGGGATATAAATTTAAATTGTGTATCGCCATAGAGCTTTAGAATGTTATTTAATGTTATTTAATGGGATTGTAATGGGGGTTGTATTGTTATTGTATGGATTGTATAATGAAATTGTAAACCATTGCGAGCCAGTCTTGGGAGCAGTGGTCATACAAATCCAATTATATATATAAATAAAATATCTATTAAATAAATAAATGCAGTACTTTCATATCAAATTGAACCCCTTTTTCCCTGCTTTAATGACATAAAGTGCATCCTTTATATCTTTGAATGTGAAATTATACTAATTGGCATATTTATGGAGTTTTCTACAAGCAAAAGTGTAAACACACCCAATACTAAAGAAAATCTATCTCATAGCAGTTTTTTCAAAGGCTAATTTTTTTCAAAGGGGTTTCTAGGCATGCATATGAACCTTCTTCCTTGGAACTTTATCTGATTTTGTAGGCCAGTCCTAGATATGCTTGTTTTGATCCAGTTGAGTTCAGGGGAACTTACTCCCAAATAAGCATGCACAAAATTTGACAGACCAACCATCTTTAAACCGCCCGTGGCGCCACGGGCGCCACGGACTAAATAATTCGTTAAGGGCTCTTGAGGTGGGATTTGTCCGTGATGAGGAAGGGTCCGGGTTGGACCCTTCCTCAGGACAGACAATCGGAGGGACCAATCGGCAGGCGCTTTGTGCCTGCCGATTGGTCCCTCCGATTCCCAGCCCCAGGAACTGCGAGCCGCGCGCAGCGCGGCTCGCAGTTGCTCCTGGCCTGACGCGGCGAGAGGCGCTTTTCGCCTCTCGCCGCGTCAGCCCACCGGGTGCTCCCTCGGCTAGCCAGCTGACTCTCGCCGCATCGGGCCGCGTCTCGCAGCATCGGGCCGCTGCAAAACACCCCGGCAGTCGCGCGGAGCGCGGCTGCCGGTCCCTCCCTGCCTCCCCCGCCGCTGCTAGCAACACAGAGCCGACTACGAGAGCCGTCGCCGCGGGACAACACAGACTGTATGTATCTAGAGCCCGCTGTATCCCTTTTACAGCGGGCTATATTTCTAGTTTAATCATAAAGCAGCTCAAATAGTATATGTTATTGAAAACATATGCTTATATCCTACCTGTCTGCTCACCAGAGTTTGAGGCTTTCCTCATTCTTAAAAAGTCTTAATTTTAAGTATGTAGAAGATTAGTTCAGTTGAAGAAGGGCCCTCTAAGGTTGCAGCAGTACAGACTTTGGTGAGTAACATGACAGGGTACACACCATGGTATTTCCTGCTATGTTACTAGTTCATATTATCTTTCCAGTGCAAATTGGAGTGTTTGGTTACTAATATGTGTAAGTTATTATACACTTTTAAAATATTTTCTAAAACCTTAGATTCTAACATTGGGGTACAAAACTAGGAATTTCACCAAACTGTTCTGAAATGTGATGGTAGTATAAGGATCAAGCAGCACCTGAGTTGAATACCAGAGAGGAATTCTGTCAACGGAAGATGACTTTCTTGACTCCTCCTGAATGTTGTTTCTTGGTGACTGGGGAACATCCTTCCCCGCAAACAGCATTGGAGGAACTGGAAGTCTGCAGCAGTAGAAGGGAATTGATGAAAATCATATTGTAAGCATGGAAATCCTATGTATTACCCAAGCATCTGTGTCTGGGTGTGCGTGTGTGTAGATTGAGTGGCCAAACTGTGGATCTCCAGATGTCCATGGACTACAATTACCATGAGCCTTTGCCAACATCTAGAGTAGGGGTAGTCAATCTGCGGTCCTCCAGATGTTCATATACTATAATTCCCATGAGCTGGCAGGGGCTCATGGGAATTGTAGTCCATGAACATCTGGAGGACCACAGGTTGACTATCCCTGGAGAACCATAATTTGTGTAGAGCTTTCCCTTTCTGTGATGGGTATAAATAACTGCCAGTTTTGATCAGTATTTTGGATTTGTCTAAGATTTTAATGCAGACTTCCTTTCACATGTTTAGAGTGTTGCCTTTTGTAGTGTGTCCCACATTTTAGATTGTAGTCCCATTCTAAAGCTTTAAAAGCGTACACCTGCATTCCATAAGCTCTGTTCTCCATTCACTGCCCTTTCCAAAGTGAATGTGGGAATGTGTGCATACCATGGCAATTCATGCAGGGGAAAGAAGTCTTTCAATGGCCGTATGTACTTTCTTAATACTGCTTTTTGCATTTATGATTCTTTTAGGCGTGGTTCTGTTTGCAATGCTAAGTGAAATGTAATCATGAACAATAGATAGTCTAAGCAAAAAAATCAAAAGTACTTTCATGCTCTAGCAAAACATTTGGCCTGTGAGTAGGCATTTGATTCATCTCTATTTGAATGGTCACTGCTTTTCCATTACTTATACAAATATTTAAATTGTTTTGTTTAGCTTAAGTCAAATAACTGCAGTAAGCTGCTGTATGTATTTTTCTGCATGATACTTAACATATGTCATTCAACTTGCTTTTGCCCACAGCTTAGATTAAACAGTCTTGGCAGTTATAATGCTAGTCTTGTAATTCAAGTACAAATGGTTTTTCTCACTGGGCTAGCATCCCTGTAGGGCAGGGGTAGTCAAACTGTGGCCCTCCAGATGTCCATGGACCACAATTCCCAGAAGCCCCTGCCAGCGAATGCTGGCAGGGGCTTCTGGGAATTGTAGTCCATGGACATCTGGAGGGCCGCAGTTTGACTACCCCTGCTGTAGGGTTTTACTAGTGTGGACTTTAATTATTTTGGTGGTTTTGAAATGTCACCAAGACTTGCACTTGGGTTTCTTTGTTCTGGTTGCTGCTGCCTTCCCCACCCCTTTGTGATGATGTGTTTAGGAAATTCTGGCTACTGATCGTTCTACTGTATGAAGTTCATAATAGTTTTAATTTACTAGATCACGATTTTTATATGTTATGAGAACAGGTGTATACATAGATTAAGTAAACCAAATTTTTAATCACATACCACTATCTCTGAGTAGAAAATAGTATGGTGCAGAAGGTCAGACCACTTCTCCTGAGGTAATCGTCTGTTAGTTGTAAATCATTATCTGCCCACCACTGACTGCTCTTCCGGTTGGGAAATATCTGAGGATACGTGCAGACAGGAAACAATTTAAATGGGTTATTTAAAGCACTGTTTTCTCTGTCTGTGCTGGAGATGATGAAGGGGGGAAAAATCTAGTTCTTTTTTTTAATTCAAGTTTTGCAAGTTACTGGACAGTAAAGTGGCACTTATTTTCACTAGTAATTATGTGCGAGATAAAGTTTGTATGGATAAAAATAAGGTAGATTTCTTGATAATTTGTGACACAAATTACTGGTATTGTGCCTTAACTTTGTGTCCATTATACCCCTAAACTATCCAACTCATTTTTCTGTAGCACCTCTATAATGAATAAATGATAGGCCATGGGACTACTGGAGGGTTTTTTTTTTAACTGAGTTTTTCCTTTGGAATTTCATTTTAATACTCTTTTTAAAATTTGTGATAGGATTCTGAGCAACAATAGGATATCGGAATTGAAGAATGGTTCCTTTGCTGGATTGAGCCTGCTTGAACGATTGTAAGTTACCTAACCTTACATTTTAATTATTGTAATAAAAGCCCTTTACTAAAAGAAACCGTATTCAATTCTGGTTTTTGAAGTATTAAGATGCTTTGCAGTTGGTGTTGGTATCCCGCTATACCAATGCATAACATAAGTAATTACTTCTTTAGGTAATGGACACAAGCAAATACAGTATCTCCTAATTTGTGAAACAGCTTCAGCATTTAACTGTCTTTTCTATGAAGGTTTACTTGGAAACATGTGTCCTTGAGTTTCGTAGAGCTTAACTGCACGTAAATGTCAATACTTGTCATCACTTGTTAGCATGCATGGATATGGTGAAGGTAGTTCTTTAGCCGATTCTGTGAAGGCACAATTTTCCTTCCGCTAGTAGTTTTCAGGCCTGGCATACGTGAAGAAGTAAAAAAAGATACCGTGTCAGAAGGAAAGATTGGCGCTGTCTAATGTCTCCTTTTTTTCTGGCTAAGATTGTTGGTAGTTCTTGTTCTTTTTTGTTGCATGTTTATTTTGATTTTTTGTCTATAGCTGAGTGAACAATGAATTCAAATAACCAACTGTCTTTTGAGCCTATGTTTTTTCTTCAGTCTTCTAAGCGTTTAAATCGTCAACATTTCTTAAAATATTTTTCTTCCAATTTTCTGTTGTTGTTTTTGACTACATGAACACTAAATTTATTGGTATGTCCACATCTTTTTTTCATAGACATATTGCTGGATTTTATCACGCTAGACTCCTAGACTCACTTTAAATAATAGCCAGGATCTAATAGACTTCTTTACAGCCAACTAAGGTCTTGGGTATGCCCAGGGAAATTATTTACTAAGCCATGCTATATGTATCATGAACTGCTTATAAAACTCCCCCTTCTTTCCCAAGGATGTTTCCTGGAGTGAAATGGGAGCTTCCAAGGAAAATATGTAAATATTGGATGGATATGCAGAGCTACTTACATGGATTTTTGGATCCAGCCCATTAAATTTTAACATGTAACAAATAGATCCCCGCATCCAAAGACTATCTATAATTTTCCCTTTTTTGATGTTTTTGGCATATATTAGCTCCCCACTCCCAAATCCATCGGTGCCAATAAACCTTTTCACTTCATTATATGGGATACCCTGACATAATCATCTTAAATTGTGTTCCAGATGACTTGCCAGGCCTGATTCAAGTCTAGGCATGCTCCTAAAAAGCTTTAAGTGTCTAATTAGCTTTCCTAGAGCAGGTAATGAATCATTAGGAAGAGGTACAGCCTTGCAGCCTGTTTGGTACACAAATAAATTCTGTTAGAGAATCTTTGCCTCCATTCCATCTTATGTGTAGGAGTCTTATGATTATACAGGATTCCAACAAGGCAGCGAGTTGTTAACAGTGTTTCAAGAATTTTTAATTTAATCATAATTTTAAACTCTTAAGTGATTTAATAATATTTCTGAATCTTAAACCAAACCAAATACTGGAAGACATTATTCTGACTTTTCGGAGGCAAAAATCTTATTGTAAAAGACATAATTTGCCTGAAGTGTGCAGTTATATTTTTCCTAAGATTATGTTTTCTCTTAGTGGTCAGTTTAAAGATAGGGAAGAGCAAAACTAACCTTGACATAGTTGACTTGCTTCCCCTAATTGATGCTAGAATGACCAGTTTAGCTTGTACTGGTGAAAAGTGCAGGATTTAGTTGTGAGTGGAGTATTGATGGACTTTGAAGATGAAGGGAGAGTTTGGAATCAGATTTTCCTCCTTCATATTCAAATAATGCTGCAATATTAGACAGCTTCAGTAGTTGAACCAAATGGAATATTTTAACCAAAGCTCTTTCCACTACTTCATTCCTTTGAGCATAGTAAGTATCCTGTCTTGAGTGGGGAGGGAGAGCTTCTGTGCGGGGAGAGCCAGTGTGGTGTAGTGGTTAAGAGCAGCAGCTTCTAACCTGGCAAGCCAGGTTCTATTCCCTGCTCTTCCACATGCAGCCAGCAGTGTGACCTTGAGCTTATCAAAGCCCTGATATTGCTGTTCTTGCAGAATAGTTCTATCTGAAATCTCTCAGCCCCAGCTACCTCACAGGGTGTCTGTTGTGGGGAAAGGAACAGAAGGCAATTGTAAGGCGCTCTGAGATTCATTCAGGCAGTAAAAAGTGGAGTATAAAAACAAACTCATCCTCCTCCTCTTCTTCTCTTAATGGATCAGTCTACATTTGACTTCAGATGCTGCCTTGATAAGGCGTCTACACTGCCCTTTGACCCTCTTGCCCCTGTGTCCTGGCTTATTCCAGACCCCTCACCACCTTGGCTTTCATACATGATGTAATGGCACAGGAATTTTTAGCAGCACATTTTTAGCATTTTTATCCTGATCATGTCAAGAAGATTACCTTGCTTTCTTTTTGCGGTCTGGTGGTGGTTTCTTATACTTCTTTATGTACTCCTACATAGTAGCTCTTCTCTTTTTAATAACTGCAGAGTTCACCTTGGTAAGCAGTTGAACTTTGCCTAATGAGCTGTGAAAGGTCAGGGCTAGCCTAAAGCATTTGTCAAATGGCTTCTGTTCTTAAAATAATTTCTTTTAAAAAAATCTTAGGGAAACAATTAACTGATCATTCTAGTTCATAATTTGCTTTTTGCCAATACAGCTGTTTATTCCTGTTTTGCAGCCACAGTTGTAACCTAAAGTTATGCTGGAACTTCTCCAGGCTTTATTCATTAGGTATCTTCTGAAATAGAGATACAGCACACTAGATAATCTTTCAAGTATCCTGAAAATTTAAGTGTCTTCAGCTGATGGCCTCTTGTGGCGCAGAGTGGTAAGGCAGCGACATGCTATCTGAAGCTCTGACCATGAGGCTGGGAGTTCGATCTCAGCAGCCGGCTCAAGGTTGACTCAGCCTTCCATCCTTCCGAGGTTGGTAAAATGAGTACCCAGCTTGCTGGGAGGTAAACGGTAATGACTGGGCAAACCACCCCGTATTGAGTCTGCCATGAAAACGCTAGAGTGTGTCACCCCAAGGGTCAGACATGACCCAGTGCTTGCACAGGGGATACCTTTACCTTTAACAATTGAATAAGATAATAAATAGACATGGATGCCCGTCTTCTGGACTTCAGATGTCATTTGGTGTGGAATGCTTTGTAGCAAAACTATTACAAAAGATTCTTTCATATCAGAGAGAACACCAAATTAAATATTACACATTAAAAAGGAATTACCTATAATGTTAGTGGTTCTGAAAATTTTAGTATGACTCTCAGACTAATAATGCTAATATTTAAAATTTACATGGTGCTTCTAAAGCATTTTCCCTACATTATCTCAGCAATTATTCATTATTGCAAATGGTATTTTGAGGCAGGCAATGTTCTCCATCAGTCTCCATGCTAAACTCAGAGTTTTAATCAAGGTCTTACTGGTTGACAGTTCCTTATTCATAGTAACTGTGTCCTGCCCCTTTTTCTCCAGATTCTGTAGTGGAGCACGTTTTACTTTTCTTGGCCTTTCTCTTGTATTAACACGCACAATCAGTTCTGTATTTAGAATGGATTTCTTTCCCACCACATATTCTGGCCTGCTTCAAGCAGGCATTTGACTTCTGAAACCTGGCTGTGTTTTTCCATTTCACTGTTTATTTAGCACTTCCCCCCCCCCCCCCTTCATTTTAAAAAGCCTGTTTGTGAGGCACCGGATTCTGACCTGGCTCGCCCAATCTTATCCGCTCTTGGAAGCTAAGCGGGATTGGCCTTGATCAGTATTTGACCACCAAGGAAATTCAGGGTCAGGACTCACAGGCAGGCAATGGCAAGCCAACTCTGGATATCTCTTGCCTTGAAAAGCCCACCAGAGATCACCTTAAGTCCTCTATGACTTGATGACAATGTAAAATTTCTCTAAAAAAAAAAAGAAAACCTTTAGGCTTTGGGAGCAGATGGCAAGCCCATGTTAATCATTTGTGTGTCTCATCCTGCACCAGGCGAAGCTTCCACATGTAGAGTTTGTGGAGTTGTGGAGTTTGATGTAGAGTTTGTGGCAGTAATTCAGCCAGAATGTTACCAACCTCTGTTGGATCAGTTTCAGTCCCGATCCAGTGTTGCTGTTTTGTTTGGATTAAATTTGTTTGATGTCACCCAGTCTCTCGCTGCTGCCAGTTGAAAATTATCAACCAGTCCCTTGGACTCAGATGGAAAGGAGAAGGAGACTTGAGCATCATCTTGCATAATGATTACAGCTCACACGAAATCCCCTGTTGATGCATGTGGGTATTAAAGGACATAGAAGGACAAGATGGAACCTCATGGTATCCCCCGAGTTAGTAGCCTGCAAACTAAAATAGGCCCCCCAACAACAACAACATCACATGAAACTTGCAAGACTAAATGTGGTCTTATAAAATTCATTTGAGGCATCATACAAGTTGTCTAGCAACACAAATGAAAAATCTTATAAATTTCACATTAAACATCTGTAAACAAAAGAATTCTATCTCCACGTGTTATAAAGATGCAGTGACTCTTTACTTTTTGTCAGGTTCACATATTTCTTAAGCGCTTCCCACAAAACCATAATTACTCCCTTTGGACTACCAGTGCTGTTGTTTTGTCAGCCCAGATCTGAAGTAGACAGAGCAGAAATTCCACTTTGATTTCCTGTAAGGTAGGCAGCTGGTAAGGCCCTTGAGTATCGTACTAGATGCCTTACATTATTTTGAATGCTCAGTCTTTTCAGACTGCACTGGTAAATAATTTGGTTATGGCTACACAATTTGGCATTATGTATGTGACATTTTGCTCAGGAGAGGGAATGTCTGCTTTTGGAAAAGGAAACACCGAATCTTGTATAGTAATGAATGAAAAAAGTAATGAGAGCTAAGTGTTCATTTCTTGAGGCAGTTTATTCTGAAGTAGCTTATTTATTGCCAGGTAGATCATGTGCTTCGTCTCTTATAATGCATATATTATCAAATGCCAAGTAAGAGCCAAAAAAATTTCTCCTAGATTTTCAGATAAGAAGTTGAACTTATTATTAGGCACAATGGCTCCACCAGTACTGTAGCTTATAGGCATTAAACTTCTCATAAATACACAGTCCTTCCCCATAAGGAAGACCATAAAATATGAGAGCCTTGTTTTCTCAGTTGCCCACTTCAGCATTTACCTGCAGTTGCGCACACTTAGCCAAAGGTACACAACAGGAGGTTTGTGTACACTTGTGTGTACATTTCTCATATTCTGTTCACCCCAATCTTCTGCATCATGGGACAGTATAATGGGCTACTGTGGAGCTTATGTGTGCACTGGGGTTGGGAGAGCACTGTGATACCATGTGAGAATCCTTCTGTGAATGGACATGACACTCCCATGGGCCAGGATTGTAATCCTTTGCTTGTTGGGGTTCATTGCTTATCCCTTTACCTCTTAAGTTGGCTAAAAGTCAGCTGTTGGACCAAATCAACACAGAACAATGGTCTTCAGCGCATGAATCGGGGACCCCTTATAAAACTGCCTTTGCTGGAGGGAATGTGTATGTGCTGCCAGTGCACAAGCAAAGACCTGTTCCTCCTGCTTAGAGGAGCATCACAAGAGAAAAGCACAGTCACTTGGGCAAGATTCAGAGACACCCCCCTCCCCATAAAAGTTTACTCTTTCCCCTGGTTCAACTGCACTCTAACCACCACCACAATCACACAGCCCATGAATGTTCTGAATGTGGTACCAATGCAAAGCCCTCCTATCAGCTGATGAGGCCAGACCTCTGGTTCCTCTTCTTATCATATAATTTTTTGTCATACTACTTTCTGTCAAAAGGTGCAGTGAAGTTGGGTTCCATTACCAGATCTGGAAGGGTTGAAAACCACTGCAGAGAAAACGTTTGTTTTCTGGGTGCAGAAAAAATGTATTACTGATTCGTGTAGAGCAGACCACCATGATAGTAATCTAGGCTTCTAACCAACTGAGAACAGTTGTGTTTTTCCTTTTACTTAAGGAGGTTTTTATAAATAGATAATTCTCTTTCCTACCCCTGAATATTATAAGCGTTACAAACAGGTTCCTGTTAGCTTGAAAATTCAGTCCTGTAGTTTGCTTTTCTGTAATGAATCTTACGTATCTTGTGCACTTTTTTTTTAAACAGGGACCTTAAGAATAATCTCATTAGTGCTATAGAACCAGGAGCTTTCATAGGACTTTCATCTTTGAAGAGATTGTAAGTATTTACATTTCTAACATGGAGTTAAGTAAAATGCAATATATTAAGTGCTAGCCTGAGCTAAACTTCAAGAGTTCTCCCCCCCAAAAAAAAAATCTCTTGCAGCCTGCTTGAACCAATAAAGTGGTCAACCACTTAAAATCGTTTTGCTGTTGTGTTCTTAATTAAGCACTTAACTATATTTACTCCAAAGGAAGATGGCCCTGAATATTAGGCAAGGTTTGACATTAAAACAGATGACATTAATTTAAGACTCACAGACACACACAAAGACTCAGCCAGCCAGAGATGTCTTCCTCCATTTTCCCCAGTGTCTTTTCATCCCAGCTGCAAACACTTGTGGGTTCCCTTGTCACAAACACTTTTGTCCTCTGTGTCGGTCCCATTGTCCCTGGTCAGAAAACATTAGTCAGCGCAACACAGTTGCAAGAGAGGGACACTCCTCCTTATCTCCCTCTGCTCCTCAACTTGGTCATTCATGAGCTGCTTCTAGTCATCCCTTCAGCTGCGGAAGAGGCAAGCCTCTCCCTCCCTCTGTGCTTCCTGGTCATGCCAGGGAAAGAATGCCCTGACAGCACTTCCTTTCCTCTCCTACTCACCCCCAAAGGCATGGCAGAGACCGCAGACTGGGTCAGCTAGGCTATGGGAGAGACAACTCACCCCAGCAGACTCTGTCGATTGTAGACTGAGTTTAAGACAGCCCACTCTTCCCTTGGAAGCCACCTGAAAGTAGTTTTTAAAGCTTTTTTATATTTTGGTAAATATATGGTATCTGGGAATCCTAATATGAGCAGCCAGTGTACTATGGCCATCATATAGAAGCTTAACTGATCTTACTAGAATGGGTCAGCAGGTCATCCTCTCTGATTCTCCTTTAGCGTCAGAGTTCATTTGGCTACCAGAGAAAATATCATTTTTTGAAAGATTCAGTTGTTTTCTGTTCTGTTTCATTTGGACAGAGACTTAACGAACAATCGAATTGGATGCCTGAACACAGACATATTTAAAGGACTGACAAATCTCATTAGATTGTAAGTATTGCTCTGCTAAATGCAATTTCTAGTGCCAGGTACCCAGCAGGTCTTTCTCCCTTCTTTCATAAAGTCCTCCTTTGCTAACTGTGTTCCCTGGTAGCCTGTTCTAAAAAGGGGCAGCAAAATGCCATCATACAAAAAATAGGTGACTGGGGGACAAAGAATATTAACAGTATTGAGAGTGACAGATTGGTAAATTTTATTTTTCCCATTTTTATTTTTGGCCAAGATTTCTAAGAGAAACTTAGATTGACTATGGCCTCTTATACACGGGCCAGAAGTCCCGCGTTGGCAGCAGGAGTGCTTTGGTTAAAATCACTGCGGTAAGCGACCGCGGGATCTTCCGTAGCTTCCTGGGTGAGCTGGGGCTGTTGTGGGCCGGCGCTCTGCGTAATCGCCAGCACCAGGCTTGTCGGCCTGCCCAGCCCCGACCCTACGGTGTCCCTTAAGGGACACCACATGCCCCTGTGGGCTTCGTGGAGGAGGCCTGGCCCCTCCCCACTTCCCCCACCCCCGCTGCTTCACTTACCTTGGCCGGCAGGGATCCGGCCCTCCTGGCCCTGGTGTAAAGAGCACGCAAGTGTGCTACGCCTGGGCAACCCAGCATGCCCCACTCCTGTGCATACATGGGAAACAGCGGGGCATTGTGCCCCACCACAACGACACGGCATCAGTGCAGGGAAGCTGACACCGTGCATAAAGGGCCTATGTGTGACATATACAGAAAGCACATTATGTCAGACTTTTTCCTTTCTCTCGGAAACTGGATGGCTTTCCATCGAGCAGGTCAACAAGTTCATGTATCTTGGGGAGGTCATCTGAGCATCAAGAAGCGGAAGTGCTTATTACAAATAAGTAGCCAAGCTTGGCCAAAGATGATCGAACAACATACTCAAATTCCCTTACTGAAAAAGCAGGCACTATGTCCTGGCAGCCCTGGAGTTGTTGTGGGCAAAGTCCCTTTCTCAGCTACTTTATGGTTCCTCTGTTGGAGCTCCAACACCAAGTATTGCTACTACAGAGAGGGTTCAGTCTAAATTCCTTAGGGCTATCCTTCAGCTTCCCCACAGTGTACCTAATGCATTAGTGCACTTGGAAACATATGCTGAGAGTTGAAGTTAAAATCACCGTGCACTCTATTCAGATGTGGCTGAAGTTAAAGCAACAGCCTGCAACTTTGGGCGTCTCTCGTTTTTCAAGATAATTTTCAGTCTCCATGGTCCAGATCAGTGAGATTCAAAATACAAAAGCAGCGGATGTCAATGAATCTAGTACTTAAGTTAAATCTACAGCAGGCCAAAAACATATTAAGGCAAAAGAGCAAAGATATAGGCCAGCAAGAAGACATAAGTAATTCCCCTGGCTTTATTTACCGTATTTGCCGGTGTATAAGACGACTGGGCGTTTAAGATGACCCCCCAACATTTCCACTCAAAATATAGAGTTTGTTACATTACGTTACAGTACTATGGGCACTGAAGTGCACCCGGCGTATAGGATGACCCCCCTACATGGAGGCATGTTTTTCAGGGGGGGAAATAGTCTTATATGCCAGCAAATACTGTATTTTATTTATTTATTTATTTGATTTATATACCGCCCTCCCTGGAGGCTCAGGGTGGTTTACATGGAACTTATGAACAATACATAAAACAGTCGACTGTCAAGACAGGAATCAATATGTAACAGCTCCAGCCACCTATCTATGTAGACTTAGAAACAGTAATCGGAGAAGAGCTTTCACTCTTGCCAGATGCCCAGCTTTGCCTACAGCAGTACTAGTGGGCTGATATAAAAAAAAAAAATCCCCCCCCCCCTCCGGGACCATGCCCCTGCCCCAGAAATTAGGTCAAAACAAGGGAGCATTTTTTACTCCACTGCTCCATATATAATATGTTACTTGATAAAACTATACAAATTAGATTAGAGAAGCACTCGGGTCTGACAGCAAAAGAAAAAGTAAAGAAATCTTTAAATGATGAGACCCCCCCCCCTCCAAACCACCAAATTTTGTGCTGCCACCATGTAGATCTGCAAAAATTTCACAGGGAAATAAATCTTTGTGGATTTTTTAGAATGGTCATAAGTTTACAAATGTTATATAAATAACTGGTTAATTATGATTTTATTTTGAGTTTTAAATGCATTCAAGATTTTACCTCGTATTTTGATATCCCTGCATTTATTCTACTGGTCTAAATGACTGTAAATATTGTTGTTGCCAGAAGCTTGAACAAATAGTGCTACCTTATTTATTGTTAAGCTGTTGGGGTACAGAAGAATCCAAAGGAGAGTTCTAGTACTTGACATTCTACCCAAGGTGTGTTGGATCTGGAAAGGAATCCTAAACAGGTCTACTCAGAAACAAATTCAGATCTATTTAATGTGGCTTACTCCCAAGAAGGTGTTCTTAGGATTGCAGTGTTAGTATAAAAATCAAGCTCCGTAACGTGGCTTCAACATCACTGATTTCCCCATCTCTGAAAACTAAGAGTTCCTCATATCTGGTTTTAATTTTTCCTTTCTTTCCTTTAAAAAAATGTTTTCTTAGAAATCTTTCAGGAAACTTGTTCTCATCACTGGCGCAAGGAACGTTTGATTATCTTACTTCGCTAAAGTCTTTGTAAGTAAAAAAAAATCTCTTTGAGGCTTTTAAAGTAGAAAGCTAACTGTAATTCAGTGGGTTTTGGAGGTTAAAATCAAATGCAGTACATGATCAAATTAAGTTTCGTTTCATTTTATTTGAAAGCCGTGTTTCAGTCAGCATTCTAGCTTTGGTAGTAAAATCTAGAAGTCCTTATCAGTGAGACAGAGGATGCTCAAAGTACATATTGACTTGAGGTTTATAAATGACCAGACAATGCATCTGGTAGGTTGAAACAGGTAAGAATCGCCTCCGTATAACCAAATAGGCACGATTGTGTAAATTCCAAGGCATCTGGTTCTCTTAAACCTTTAGATTACTGTGACTTATTATGTCATACGCCTGTGTAAAGAGGCTAGTAAAATTGAAATGCATAACTGGAAACTAATGTGGCTATCTTGATTTCCAAATATTTGCAAGCAATTCATTTGCGTACTTAGAATTCCTCCTGGATTCATTGAGGCTACTTTTTTCCTAATCCTCCTGTTATTTGATATGTTGTAGAGAATTCCAGACGGATTATCTTCTGTGTGACTGTAATATGTTGTGGATGCAGCAGTGGTTACAGGACAGAAACATAACAGTACACGAGACTCGATGCGCTTTCCCCAAGTCATTACAAGCTCAACTGGTTGTGAGTGTCAAGCAAGAGCTGCTGACATGTGGTAAGAGAATTACAGTCTAGTGATGTGGTGTTCTTGCGCGCAGCTCCACAAGCATCTTCATTCTCTGCTTTCCTCTTAATTGGTGTCTTTTTCACTGGTAATTCAGCCAGCATGCCAGCTTTGTAAGGACCAAAGTTTGGGCTTCTTAGAGGTATAAAATTTCATGGAGGGCCCATGTCCAGCCAGTGCTGAAGCAGCTGTGTTGGTTACTAATCCTATTCCAGATCATTTTCAAGGTTCTGGTAATTATATCCGAGGGACTGCCTGTCTCCTTAACCCCCCCCCCCGCCCTACAGAGCAGGTTTGAATCTGCTGATGGTCCGTGGCATTTTTGGTCTGGCCCCAAACTGGTGGAATGAGCTCCCTGAAGAACTGAGGGCCCTGACGGAGTTATCACAGTTCCGCAGGGCCTGCAAAACAGAGCTCTACCGCCCAAGCATTTGGTTGAAACCAGGCTGTGGAAGACCTGTGTTCCTCCTCCAATGGCCCCAATGGCCTTTATGGCCTTAAATGCATCGTCCATCTTGGGCAACCTCCTGAGGTTGGTGGGTGGTCCATGCTGGGACTGGTTGGGGAAATCAGGGAGGGTAGTGACTGGTTGAGGCTGCTGGGAGAATGTGTTTTATTCTTATTTTATTGTACTTTTGTAAACTGCCACGAGCCGGCATGGTCCAAGAGTGACAATCAATAAATATATAAAAGTCAGAGGGAAAAATGGAAGTTGAGGTAGGGGATTAAAATATATGCAATACCTTTAGGAGGGGGCTATATTGGAAGCTATATGCCTCCATAGTTGATAGGATCAGAACTATAAAATGCAGAATAATATTTTGGAGGCCATATGATATCATAACACATAATTTGTTAAAATTTTGAGTCACTTCTAGCCTACAGTATAAACATGCTTAATTTTTTTAAAATAATAATATTAGAAGTGACTAATTGCTTTTAAGGAATGTCAGATGTTAATATCAAGGCAGAATCTCTCAACTTTTTTTACCATTGGGAAACATTTTTTTTCAGGCTTCAAGAAACCCCAGAAGTGGTGCAACCATGCAGAATATGGCAGGAAAGCATAGCTGTGTACCCACATACTTGTGGCCCCTTCCCACCACCCCTATGCCCATCATTGGCCATGGGGGGGAGGGTTTGACATGACCATATATGGTCATATCACCCAATAAATGCTTAACAAATTAAAAAATATATAAACAATTTACTCTCACTCATTCACGAAACCTTTCCAGGGCCATCAAATCCTGTTTGAGAAAGCCTGCAACAAAGCCATAAATAAATCTTTGGAATAGAGCCATCCATATATATCACATCTGTTCTCATAACTTGCTTTTCAGAAAAGCTGAGAACTGTTGATAAACAGATTTCTTCTATTAGTAACTTAGTATATTAAAAGCATAAGTGCTGGATGAGCGTGAAAGTTTATGGAAGCATTTAAAAATGTTTTGATGCTGTGGTGAGGCCCAACAATGTGATTTGTTAAGGGATTCAACAAATCCTTGGCAAATAGTTTTAACTAATGGTGATCCATGTCCAGGGGATCTGTGCTAGCTTAGTCATTCTTGACTACCAGTGGATCACAATTGTACCTGTGGAGAGGGAGGCATTGCAATACCAGAAGGTAAAACTGGAAAAGGAATTGGCAGCTGCTCTGGTAGAGGCACAATTGAATTTGTCGTAGGTCCAGCAAAAGTGTGAAATTGCTGAGCTACCCATAGTGTGTGTGTGGGGGGGATATACAATGGAAATCGCTACAGAGATTAGCTGTGTGACTTTAATTCACAATAGAGTTTTATTCATGCCAGTCCTATTCACACTGCAGTGGTTGATGTAAGAGAATAACTTTACTAATGGTGACAGAACATCCATGTACAGGGGCAGGGTATCTTAAAGTACCACATGCTTGGGGACAAATGTATTTATTTCATTTATTTATTGCCTCACTTAAAATATACATGCCAGTGGAGTGTTTTGAAAGGGAGAGCTAGAATTTATATAAGCACAATCTTCACTCACACTTAATGTGTATTTGTCTGCTGCATGCATTTTAAACTTCAATATTATATCCAGAGTATAAAGTGTATCCGATGGTATGCACACCTGATCCTACTTGTGGTTATGTAAGGTTTTAATATAAAGAATTTTCAAATTCACACACGAATCCTGATACACACAGAAAACGGTTAATCTAGAAATTCAGTGTGTGTATTTTTTCCTTTCCAATGGAATACAGAGCCACCTTTGGAGTTACCGTCTTTCTACATGACCCCCTCTCATCGCCAAGTGGTATTTGAAGGAGACATTCTGCCTTTCCAGTGCATGGCTTCATATATCGATCGGGACATGCAGATTCTGTGGTATCAGGATGGAAAGATAGTAGAAACCGATGAATCCCAGGGCATTTTCGTGGAAAAGAACATGGTTCATAACTGCTCACTCATTGCAAGGTAGGTTCAAATGGGTAGCCGTGTTGGTCTGAAGTAGCGCAATAAAATCAGAGTCCAGTAGCACCTTTAAGACCAACAAAGATTTATTCAGGGCGTGATCTTTTGAGTGCAAGCACTCTTGTGCTTACACTCAAAAGCTCACGTCCTGAATAAATCTTTGTTGGTCTTAAAGGTGCTACTGGACTCTGATTTTATTGTGCAAGGTAGGGTCTTTGTGTGTGATTTCCTCTAGTTCTTTTGGATCAATTTGTTAAATATCTATAGATGGAAGTTCACAAGTTACTCTTCAGAGAGAATGATGGTAGGATGCGTAAGATGGCAGAACGTTCACATCCATGGCCCCATCCCTGTGTCCATTTAGTATAATATGTAAGCAGGAACTAAGCACGTAGGTCCTATGCGTCCCCTTGGGCTCCCCATTCGTGAGGGTTTTCATTCACATACAGCGCTCGTCTGTATGCTCTTGCTCTCATAAGTTCAGTCGCAAGTATGTGAGAGCAGTCGTCTTCTTTACCCACCCTGCTCTTTCATAGTTTTTTTTGCCATTACTTGCGCTTGACATTCCTTTTCTGCCTTAAGTGCTACTGCACTGGGCATATTTCGGGGTGGAAGATGACTAAGCTCAGTACACTATGCAATATTTGTTTGTTTGTTTGTTTGTTTGTTTGTTTATTTATTTATTTATTTATTTATTTATTTATATGTCTATACCGCCCATTTCCTTGCAGCTCTTAATTTTGAATATGAACCCACCCAACTTGTGGGGTGGGACATGCATATTTCAGTACTATGCTCGGAGAAGAGCTCCTCTCTCCCCGCCAATACATTGTCTTGGATCCAAGGATACACAAATGGCAGCATAAACGCGTTTGCCACAGTTCCGCATGTTCAAGGCCTTGTAACACCTAGTACTTTCTTGCCAGGATATTACAGTGCCCAGACATTGTATGCACGAGGTTTTGTGCAGGAAGTAAAGCAAGTAACTTTGCACAAGCAGCTGTCGTTGTCTTTTTTCTCAGATTTCCAGTTGTTCCAGAGCTCTTAACAAAAGCAATAAAATAAAATAAATAAAATGCTGGATTTAACCCAATGCCATTTGTTTAGTTTTGAGCATCTTTAAGTATCCCCTTACCAGCCAGAGTAAACCGGCTTTCTCAACAGAACTTACCCTTTACAAATGCTTTTCCTGTAGTGTTTGAATGCTGATCGTTCCTCTTAATCTTAGTGCTTTGACCATCTCAAATATTCAAGCTGGATCAACAGGCAACTGGGGTTGCCACGTGCAGACCAAACGTGGGAATAATTCAAGGACCATTGACATCGTAGTATTGGACAGCTCTGCTCAATACTGTCCACCGGAAAGAGTTGTCAACAACAAAGGTGACTTCAGGTTGGTGACGACAGCTCAGGAAGCGGGTTTGGGGGTTATTTTTATACATTGCTTTTGAGCTTGAGTGTTACTCGGTTCTGTTATCCTTTATACTGATAACGATTTCATCATCCTAGTTCATAATTGGCCAGAATCAAATAACAAAGTATTTAAAATTACCTTTAACTTTATAACAGTGTGAAGAATGGCATTTAGTAAAATTTGCAGTGGGTAGCCATGGTTTAGCAAGAATACTGAGTGAACTGAAATTTAAACTTTAAGGATATTATTGTTCTGGGAAGAATCTTGTTGTGTTTTACAGTAACTAATTGCATATATGTGTCTTACTGTAAACAACTGTATTCAAGGGCTGAATACAATAGGCACAGAGCTATTTTTTGCTATAGTGAACTGTCAGTAGTAAATTTGGGATGCCGGCCTCCAGGTGAGTCATGGGATCCCATGGAATCACAACTCTTCACCAGACTACAGAGATTAGTTCTCCTAGCCAAAATGGCCTTTTTGGAGGGTGGTCTCTATGACATTGTACTCCAGTGGGGTCCCTGTCCTCCCAGGAGTTTCCCAACCTGGATCTACCTCCCCATCCCCTGCAGGTGGCCAGGGGGGATCTGGCAACCACGTAGTAAATACACCTTTCCCTTCTTCATTATCCATACTTCTCTTCAATTTGCACTTTATTTCTTTTTTTCACCTCCTCCTGTCTAAACTCTTTGTTGGTCACTCTTAACGGTACATTTTCACTGGGGGTGACAGTTAACAGCAATTACCTTTGTGTGAAGTAACTCCTTTTCTTACTTGGATCTACTTTTCTTCCTTGTAAAGCATGCACATCTGTCTGTTACATTACTTGATGTCTGTTGATCCTTTTCTCTCTTTTTCTTCCCCTTCCCTTAGTTCAGGGATTCTTTACTTCTGGTGACTTTCAGCATAGATCTCATTTCCATGAGATCTGTGTTCGAATCATAGCATTTTACTGAATGTAGTCTCTGGGGGCAAGTCACATTTGGAAATCATGGTGAAATTAGATGTTACTAAATTGCTGGTTTTTACTGAGGTGGATGAATGGCCAAATCCAATACTATATCTTCAGACTGGCAACAGTTTTCTGAAGTCTCAGGTACAAAGACAATTGTGTGACATTGTTGACCTGGAAAGATAGTACAAGCCCCAACTTTCTGTGCCAACAGGCCGGTTTTATTCCTGATATGTGGGTCATCTGAGGTTATTTACCAGTCAGAAGTGGGATCTATCACCACTTGGCGGTGATGGTTCACGGGCTCTTAACAGAATGGTATTGCCTTGACTCTTTGTCCAAAAATGGGGTCCAGAAATGATGTGACTGATTTGCACACTCAGTGCATCTTTATAACCTTTGCCACTCCAAACGCTTTTTAAATTGTCTTTGGGCTTGCAACTGGAGGTAAAAATCAGATGGGAAATAGGCTTGCCCTTCAAGCTCCCCTCATTCAAGTAACCTGCCCTGCTTATGGATTATTTAACATAATGAGATTTTGTCCCAGTGAAATTCCTTTGAACGAAGCACAGTTTCCAGAATCACCAACTTTTATTAGGAGGTTCACTCAACTTGGGTATGCTGCAACTGACTTCTCAGTCTGTAGTATGTAAAGGGCAATAACCCAAGAGTTATTCCTCCTCTTTAGGGGCTATATACAGAAATCAAGTTTCGACTTATGAAGGGAATTATTTGGAGCTCAATGGCTGTAAACGTACCTAGAAACATTTTCTTTTATTCCTTCTTTGGCTGGATAGAGCTTAGCAGTGCCAATTTTGCTTTTGCTTAGAAGCCATTTGAGACGGAAGGCGTAGAACTCTTTGCCAGGAATAAAATGGTATATTTGGGCAAAGAAAGGAGGATTTATACATACGACATACTTCATTTTAGCTTGATTGTTCTTTGAAATTTCATATATAGCTCCATATTTAGTCAGCAGTATGCTTTTTTCCATCTGCATGTTCTGTGCCTCTTGTGCAAACACATCTTTTTATAACTTGCCATAGCAAAATGTAAAATAGCAAACAAATTCTTGGGGGGAAAGACCCTATTCAGCGTTCTTCCAGTAAATCTTTTCTTTGGGAACTTTTTGAAAATAATTAAAACTCTTGCTGGATCAGATCATGTTTTTTTTTTTTTTAATAGTGTCCTGGGAAACCTGTAAAAGGATTTGGAGTAACACACCCTATCTTTTATACCCCCCCCCGGCCAAAGTATCTGGTATTGAAAGGGGTATAGTGCCTCTGAACATGGAAGTTTGATTTTTGTCACCCTTGTCATTAGACCCACCTACAGTTAATTCCTGTAATCCCTTTTAAAACCCATCTAAACCAATGGCATCAGTATCGTACCAGCAGATTCCATATGTTATATATGTGTTAGGTAAAGTACTTTCTTTTCCCTACATCAGTTTCATTAGATGCCCTCCCAAGGATTGCAAGAGAATGGAAGGTTTCCCTCTGTTCTGCTTCAGACCTGGTATAACTTGATAAACTTCTTTGACGGTCTCTTTCCTCAAGATTTTTCTCATCCAAGAACGTTCTAAAAGCTTTTAGCTTTTTCTCATGGGAAGATACTCTTAGGAGGGACATGGATTTTCAGCTTTAAAACCAAAATGATTGGCACAGGGATTGGGGCAATTAACAATCCCCCCCCCCATGTGTCCCCTAATAAAAATCTATCCCCCTCCCCCAGAAGAGTACCTATTATGGTTTTCTCCCCCTTGCCTTTTCTTCTTACTGGGACTTAAATCCTCCTGGGGTACAAAGGAAACATTTTCAGTGTGTTGATATGGCATGTGGGGAAGTCCTTTCCCCACTTTCTTTACTACTCTGATCCAGATAGCATAATCCTCTAACACCAACACCATTGTATTGGTCTTAGGACCAAATAATGCAGGAAGACACAATCTTGTAAAGATCTTTTAAAAAACTTAAGACAAAGGAGGAGAAGAGTTGGCTTTTATACTCCGTTTTCCACTACCCAAAGAATCTCAAAGCAGCTTCCAATCGCCTTCTCTTCCTCTCCCCACAGCAGGCACCCAGGAACAGCTCTAACAGGATTGTGACTAGCCCAAAGTCACTTAGCTGACTGCATGTGGAGGAGCAGGGGCTCAAACCCGGCTGTCCAGATTAGAAGCCATCGCACTTAACCACTGCACTAAGCTGGCTCTCACTGTTATCTCTCTTGTAATTTTAGCTTTCAGTACCCTGTAAAAATGTGGTGGTGGGGAAGTAAGATGCCCCTTGGTATCTTCATTTAATTATACGTTATGGAGGTTGAGATTGTTTACAGCAAAAAAATGATTGAAGTGCAATAACTATGAAAAGTCAGAAACATTATAGAGAGCAGAAACTTGGTGGGAGCAAGGGGGTGAGCATTTGGAAGCCCAAACCTGTCTGGTAGCAACCTCCACCAACAATCTACCTCTGCCACCATGCAGCTGGGCCTGACTTTTTCGAGGGAGAGGCTGCCCGAAGGAGGGAAAAAACGAAGGAAGGGGAAGCAGATAAAGGCAGGTTGGCTTGTGGGTGGAAAGAAGAGGAGGAAACGATGGGGAGAGCCCTTGGAGGATTGTAGAGAAGGGAAAGAAAACATTATGTGTGAGTGGGAAATGAGATGCCCCCCCCCATCACAAGCCCTTTTGAGTCCCCAACTTTTAATATTCCAATTTCTTATGACATACTGTGAATCTTCCTTAATGATCCCTTCAAATCACATGATAGTGGTGTGTCCCAACGTTTGCAAACTTATGATCAAGCTTAAATAATAGAACGGTAGGTACGCTGAGTCACATAGTACTATTCTTCAGTATTTTTATGCTCCCTGAACTTTAATGTTGGAAGTCTCATCAAGGTGACCTTTTCCATAGGTTACAGATACTTAGTTCTGAAGTGTCTCACATTTGGTTCTGTAGGCCTTAATTTCATTATTTACTGATCTTTTTCTCTCCACACTTGCCATGTAAATTTGTCTAATCTTTCTCCTTAACTCTCTAGGTGGCCTCGAACGTTGGCAGGCATTACCGCATACCTGCTGTGCACTCGTTACTCTGCTGGCAGCGGAATATACACTGGCAACTCTCAAGATGAGAAGAGGGCTTGGCGCAGATGTAACCGGGGAGGGTTCTGGGCTGAAGAGGATTACTCACGGTGCCAGTATGCAAATGATGCCACTAGAGTGCTGTACATGTTTAATCAGGTTATTCATCCCCACCCCCACCCCAATATGTTCAGTGAAATTATTTATCTGTTGAAAGCTTTCATGCTAACTTATATGATGATCATTTTAAAGCGGTGGTCCTCAACTGTTGTAAGCCCATGGTCACCTGATACAATGTGTGGATGCAGTCATGAAATGGCTGCCACAGCTTACTTTAAGTCCCACAGTAAATTTCCACATTGCACTTCCGTGTGGTCATAGAGGTTTACTAGTTCCTCGGGGGGGGGGGGGGGGTCAGGCTCACAGAAGTTCACTGGTTCCTTTTGGAGGTGGGAGGGGGGACTTCAGGCAAGGGGAAAGCAGGACGTATAGTCCTTTTGGATCCCACCCCTTGTATTTATAGTACACTGATCTATTATCGTAACTTAAAAAGCAGGAGTGGCCAAACTGTGGTGCTCCAGATGTCCAAGGACTACAATTACCATGAGCCCCTGCCAACTTGCTCTAAAGATTGTTGTTGTGTTTATAGTAGGATCAGATTAATCAACAAGCATTAAAGTTCTTTATAATCCTGTCTTTATGTCTGAATCCCATTTGATTTGTTTTGGTGCCAGTTTGGTGTAGTGGTTAGGAGTGCGGACTTCTAATCTGGCATGCCGGGTTCGATTCTGCATTCTCCCACATGCAGCCAGCTGGGTGACCTTGGGCTCACCACGGCACTGATAAAGCTGTTCTGACCGGGCAGTGATATCAGGGCTCTCTCAGCCTTACCTCCCTCACAGGGTGACTGTTGTGGGGAGGGGAATGGGAAGGCGACTGTAAGCCGCTTTGAGCCTCCTTCGGGTAGGGAAAAGTGGCATATAAGAACCAACCCTTCTTCTCTTCTTCTTAAACCAATGTTTTGTGCTTTGTACAGATGCCCCTCAACCTCACTAATGCCGTGGCAACAGCACGGCAGCTGTTAGCTTACACCGTTGAAGCAGCAAATTTTTCTGACAAGATGGATGTCATTTTTGTGGCTGAAATGATAGAAAAATTTGGGAGATTTGCCGAGAAGTATAAAGAGGTAATTTTGTAGCGCGGAGATATATATTTGTTTTTAAAGAACGAGAACTCCTTTTACTATTTCCCCTCTAAAACCACGCTGCATCATCATCATCTATCATCAATTAGTTAATAAACCGTTTTCTTTGAAATCCTTAACACTTACACAGAGGAAACGGGATTAGAATGTGCTTGTCAAGTAGCTTTTAAGAGTCAAGTTCTGCTTGTGGGGAGAAGCGTTCAATTTTCTTGTTGAACATTATTGATCTTCCCATTTAGACATATTGGAGGCGACCGTCTACTAAGACCGCAATCTAATTAAAAGAATCCTTGTTACTAATTTTAAAAGCACCAGAAATATATATTTTTATTTATAAAAGCAAGACCACTGTGGATTTTTTTAAATTGATCAAAGTACTTCAGTAAGTGACTGAATTAATTAATTTGACCTAAAATATGAGTATGCTATGGCTATGGATTACCGGATGATATAAGGATGTTGTTTTTCCCTGTTGTGATATAAGGGGTCTACATTGATGCAGACTGACATAGTCAGTGCTTGAAGGCAGTAAAAGTTATAATAAAAGTGCCAGACAGAAACTCATGAACAGTGTTGGTCACAGGAGTGCAACATTACAGAGTGAAGCCACTTTTAGGGATGCCTTAGGTTGGCGAGCCAGGAAAACACACTAACTTTTTGTTTTGTATGAATGTACAGTATATTAAATAGGCTATGGTCAACCGTAGTAAAAACTGCTATAACTGAGAGAATTCCTTCTGAAAACCACCAGGGAACCCTGCCATAACACTGTTTAGGTGTATGAATTGCTCAGAGTACTGCTTACTTTATATGGCACTAATGTTTTTTGCTCTGGCAGTGGAGGTCCATAAACATATGAAACCACAAAGGCAAGATACTGATTCCTGATTTGCTGTTTTGTCTCGGTGTATTTCCAGAGTGCCTTTGAAAGCAGAGCTGCCTTTCACAGTTCACTGTTTTCATGTCTAAACTATGCCGGCAGAATGCAGCTGAAAATATCATTCAGGCCAGAGTAAACAACATTTGTCCCTAATGTGTGTGGAGGGCCTCTTTTTTGGCTGCTCTTGAATTCTACCTTTTCCCTATGGAGCTTCAGCATGGTTGTTGCAACATATTCCAGCCACTGATATGTGGTCTCTGTACTTGATCTCATTCGAATGTACATTGTTGCATATCTCCTCTCCTTCCCACATTTCAGAGGAGGGGTTGGTTGGGGGGGGGGAGGGTCCTGCTGTTGACATTTTTCTCCCTTCATGACTCCTACAATGCCTGCCAAGTGAGGCTTCACTTACACATCTGAGGAAGTGGGTTTTAGTCCGTCAAAGTTTATGCTACAACAAAATCTTGTTAGGTGTCACCTGTTTGTTTGTTTGTTTATCGGTTACCCATCTTGGGGCGGTTTACACAGTCTAAAAGGCTCAATAAAACAATAGTACATGGGATAAAATATGATTAAAATATATAAATCACAATTCATCACTGTTGCATCAATTTTGGAGATTAAACATATTTATTTTTATTTATTTTTATTTTTAAATTTGTTACCAGCAAGCTGTCTCATGGCGGAATACACAGCAAACCAGTACAATAAAACCCCAGTAAAATCCTCATTAAAGCCCAACAATTACAAAAAATACAGCAACAATAACAATATGGCAGCAAAAAATAAAAGATATATGCCCTCCCTAAACAGAGGGGCTACTAACCAGGGTAGCAAGGGAGTACAACATTGGCCACATCAATGATGGTACCAACATGGCAGTGTGTCTTTTCTGGGGGGGGGGGGGGGGTTGATGTCTCTAGCACTGGCCTCATCCATAGACCTGGCGGAAGAACTCCATATTTCAGACCCTGCAGAAAGCTCTCCCAGGGCCCACAACTCTTCCGGGAGCTTATTCCACCAGGTAGGGGCCAGGACCAAAAAGGCCCTGGCCTTGGTCGAGGCCAGGTGAGCTTCCCTGAGGCTGGGAACAATGAGCAAGTTGGTACCAGCAGAGCCCTGCAGGGAGCATAGGGTGACAAGTGTTCTCTCAGATATGTGGGTCCCAAACTGCGGAGGGCCTTAAAGGTCAAAAACAAAACTTTGAAACTTGGGGGGAGGGGGTTAGAAGGCAGGGGGGGGGGCAGGAGGGCGGCCTGATATTGCTGTAGGTGTTATCTATCTTGCTGGCCTCAACTATATTACTGTATTTTTTCTGTTATTCTCATCTGGAATTCCTGGTAACGTTGAAGGTGCTGAAAAAAATATTGTGATTTTGGGACTGAGTGTAAAAATGGAAATTGATTTTTTTAATATCGAATCCATCAGCCCATTCCAAGGAATAACTAGGGTGACACACAGTATATGGAAAATGTTTCCATAAATACAACAAATTTAAAAATGAACAGTACCTTCCACTGAAACCCTGACCTCCAAAACCTCTTGCTTCCAGTTTCTCAGCACTGCCTATATATTTTGAGTTTTTTCCCGCTGTGATATAGACTCAGAAATTCTGCTCCATCTTATTTTTCCAACTCTTTTTTGCATAATGATATTGTTTTTAAAAGGACATACCTAAGAACATATTTAATTTTCAGTTGTTCCAGTCTGAACACAAAGTTCTTATGCATCACCATGATGTTCAGCAAATCTGGGCTGTATTACAGAAATTATCACATCACCCGATGTCTCATCGTAGAATATAAGCATCGTCAAGTAACATAAGCATGCTTCACCACAAGACTGTTGTAAATTTGGTGTAGTTGGTTAAGTCAATTGGGACAACTGAAGGGACAGAAAAAGGCAGGGATCTTGATAATGGATGAAGTCTACCTATCATATAGTTCCCCTTTCTTTGTTCATGTCAGAATTGAAATGCACAGAGATTACCATAACTTCAGTTGAAGCAGAAATCTGTTCTATAATACATACCAGTGAACTGCATGTGAAGGGCTCACCATTGATATGACAGCTTCTATGTGTACAGAGGGAACAAAACCCTCATGTGAAAACCCGTGTGCATAATATCCACAGTTAAAGAATTGAAACAAAAACATGCCCATGAAACTAGAAGCATCAGAGAAATCAGCATCTTAGCCATGCCTAGGGCTTAAATCATAATTTTGGATGTTAATGGAAAGTTACACCACAAACCTGAAGCTTTGTTACTGTATAACTTCATTTTTATTTAGTGTTTGTGGCATTAGTCTATTAACCAAAAGGCTTTACTGTATGTAAAAGGGGGGGGGGCAGAGCTAGCACATACTTGGTTCCTTGGAGAATATGACTTATTTAGAATTATAGAACCATAGAGTTGGAAGGGGCCATACAGGCCAGATAAGTCTCTTTCCAGCTGCTGCTTGAAGGCTGTCAGTGAGGGGGAGCTCACCACGTCCTCAGGCAGCCCATTGTAATGCTGAACTACTCTGACTGTCAAAAACTTAATCCTTATATCTAGCTGGTATTGTTCTGCACATAGTTTAAAGCCATAACTGCAGGTCCTAACCTCTGCTGCCAACAGGAACCTTTCCCTGCCCTCCTCTAAGTGACCACCTTTCAGATACTTAAAAGACAGCAATCAGGTCCCCCTTTCAACCTTCTCTTCTCCAATCTCCAAGCTGAAAAATAATTTTTAAAATTTATTTTTGAGATTTCTAACCCACCCCTCTCCAAAATTAGCCTCAGGGCTGTATAACAGTATAAATATACAGTTTGAACTACATAATTTTACTTGACCAGGGGAGGAGGGGGGAGATAGAACAAAAAATCTTATCTAGAAATCCTTGTGTGTAAAAATATGTCAGCCCTCTGTCTCCATTTCCTCTTCCAGCTTGGTGACGTAATGGTTGACATTGCAAGCAACATCATGCTGGCTGAAGAGCGCATCTTGTGGATGGCACAGAGAGAAGCGAAAGCTTGTACTCGAATTGTACAGTGCTTGCAGAGGATCGCTACCTACCGGCTGGCAAACGGTGCTCAGGTTTACTCAACGGTAGGCAACTGCAGGTTGTGTTGTTACTGGTTTATTATTCAGCGTTGCTTTGTTTTAGTCACAGTAGTTTTCATTAAAAAAAAAAAAGAACATCAATTTTGGCATTCACGTTTTTGAATTTTGGAAACAAAATGTTCTGATCAGTCACTGCAGCAATTCAGTAAGAGAGTTTGATGGTGCCAGTAGTGGCTTCTTCATGGCACTTTGTTTTGGTTTTTTTTTTAATAAGATTTTTATTTTTATTTTCCAGGATTAAAGATAATGAAATACATGCAATCTACATTGTTAGTACAGAAAAAAGAAAGGTTATGCTCTTCATTTAATACATTTAGTTCCCCGTTTCAATCCCCTTTTGTATTATTTTCTTAAATAGTTCAGGTAAGGGCCCCATTGTTCTTGAAAGGCCTCTTCTGTTCTTCCGTTGACTATCAGTGTCAGTTTAGCCATCTTGGCAAAATCAGCTAATTTATTCAGCCAGTCTTCTATCGAGGGTAGTTCTTGCGTTTTCCATTTCTTGGCCAATTCTAGTCTTGCTGCCGTCGTCGCATAAAAGAATAAACTTTGTGTGTGGGTTGGGAGGCACTGCGGACTTCATCGCACTTTGTTGAGCTGGTTTGGGTGGGGTTTTTTTTTGTTTTGTTTCTACAGTATTCTCCAAATATCGCAGTGGAAGCCTATGTCATCAAAGGCTCCAGCTTCACCGGGATGACTTGCACCGTCTTCCAGAAGGTGGCTACAGCAGACCGGACAGGACTGCCAGATTATGGACGGCGAGACTTGGATGGAAATCTAGATAAGCAGCTGGGCTTTAAGTGCAACGTCTCCAATACATTGTCAAGCCTGGCACTTAAGGTTAGACACGTGCCAGGAAGCGGGGGGCGGGATGTGTGTGCGTCATTAGGTTATACCTTCACCTGGATCAAGTTTTAAAGCACCACCTACCAAAGTGTTTCATAGAGCTGAAATAGAGGTGTTCTGTGAATGGGCATCCTGTGCTAAAACAAATCAACCCCCTCCCCCCGATTTTTGAAAGGGACCCTTCCTGTGGCTGGAACCCTTCCTGTGGCATGCTGATGCTCCATTCCCTGGGTGAGATCCCTCACAGTCATTCCATCAAAGATGCTATTACATCACAGGGTAGATGTGGGAGTAAAATGGTAGATAAGAGGACTGTGCCGCTTGGAGGAAAAGCAGGATTGAAATGTGCTAGCTAATACTTATAATAGTAGTACATCTATACTATCCAACTTTACAGTTTGTTATCTTTGTGCCTTTTCTTCGAGGTTTCACTTGGTTCCCCCCCCCACACACACACACACTTTATCATGCAAGGGTGTCCAGCAAGCCGCATTACTTGAGCGGAGATTCAAGGATGGGCCTCCGAGGTTCAGCCTGAGAAGCTCTCTGCTGTATGACACTGGCTCTTAAGCAGTACAAACTGTGAGCTGGGCACTGCATGTGCAGTCAGACATGCTTGTCCCATAGCAGTGTTCATGGAATAAAAAGAGTGTATGAAAATTTGCTTATAATGTATGCTTCCCCTATATCAGCCTGCTGGTAATTCCTGGCTACAAGGATGTCCGCCATCCTGGCCCTGACGTGATGGAATGAATTGTCAGCTGAAATCCGGACCGTGACGGAGCTGTCAAGTTCCACAGGGCCTGTAAAACCCACTCTTCCATCAGGCTTATGGCTGAGACCATAGCTAAAGTGAAATTATACAGGCCGCCCTCCTTCTCCTTGCATCTCCTCACCCCTCATTTTATACTTTATATTGACCTCAATCAGGATAGCAGGCAGAGGGTGTTCAGGCAGGTGAGGGGACTGGGCTTTTAAATTATGTTTTTTTTTTAATTTAAAATTACCGTATTTGCTGGCGTATAAGACGACTGGGCGTATAAGACGACCCCCCAACATTTCCACTCAAAATATAGAGTTTGTTACATTACATTACAGTACTATGGGCCACTATGGGCAGCTATGTCTATCCCAACTGAAGTGCACCCGGCGTATAGGACGACCCCCCCCCCCCACTTGGAGGCATGTTTTTCAGGGGGGGAAAGTAGTCTTATACGCCAGCAAAAACTGTATTTAAAATTCAGTCATACATATGAAATACATAGATTCATAACAAAAGGTTTTATGATGATGATTTACGATTGCGTTTTACTGTTGTAAAATGCCCTGAGCCCTCTAGTGGGGAGGGGGTAGTATAAAAATTAAATAAATAAGTAAATGCAAGACAGTGTTCTGTTGGAGGGGAAGATTCTTTCTCCCCCTCCCCAATAAGCTTATGTAACAACTTTTAAAATATCTTTTTAGGATTTTAACAAATCAGTTTAGAAATACATTGTATTGAGTACTCTGGAAGCCATAGCTGTGATCTGTAAATGGGCCAATCAGTAAAGATCTTCTTTCACGAGGATTATTGGCAGGTATTTCTAGAAATGTGGTTTACATGAGAAATCTTTTCATATCCTCAGGGAAAGTTCCATGTCAACGTTGTACAGACCCCGACATGTGTGTGTGTATCTATCTGTATATCTATATCTGTCCATTCCTACTCAGAGAAAGGATATTCAAAGCAGAAGGTTGGAAGGAGCAGCTTCTCAAACCACAAATGGTGCCTAAGCAGCACACTCTTTTCATTTTGTATTAACTCTTAACCATTTTATCGCAGAACACTGTCATGGAGGCCTCAATACAGTTGCCGCCTGCTCTGTTTTCACAAAAGCGCAAAAGGGAAATCAGGCCAGCCGACGATACTATCTACAAGCTGCAACTTATCGCCTTCCGCAATGGGAAACTCTTCCCGGTCACAGGGAATTCATCCGCTTTAGCCGATGACAGAAAGCGCCGCACTGTGGTCACCCCCGTTATCCTCACCAAAATAGGTTTGTTTCTTGCAAATTCAATGCTTTCTAAGAACATCAGCCTCTGCGTCTTTAATCCTGAAATCATTGCTTTTTAAAACAAATCCTGGATATGTATGCAGTGATCTTTCTTTTTTTTTTAACTATCAAACAAGATGGCTTCAGCCCTCCCCATCGACACCTTCCTATTAATGTGACATTGCGGCGCATTGCGCATGGTGCAGACGCAGTTGCGGCTCAGTGGGACTTCGATTTGCTCAACGGCCAAGGAGGATGGAAATCAGATGGATGCCACATTCTCTCTTCAGATGAAAACGTCACTACCATACAGTGCGCCTCGCTCAGCAACTATGCTGTCTTGATGGTATGTGAGCTGGTAACGTTTTGTGCAATTTTCTGTGTTGAATTTTATAGATGTGGGAGAGCGCGGAATCAAACCTGGCTCGCCAGATTAGCAGTGTGCGCTCCAAGATTTCAGTCTAACTGGCCAATTTGATTCTAATTGCCATGGAGGAAACGATAGGTGCCAAAATGACATACCGGTGCAGGGGGAGGGGGGGACGCCTGTAATAACCATCCACTGGCTGGGCCAGAGGGCAGACAAAGAGCCAAGTACAAACTGATGGTCGTATCCTTGAGGGAATCAAGTTGGCGTAACACAGGGCTGTTTGCCGACTTGATTCTTCACTGCATTTAGGGTGTAGCATAGCTAGCCATTGAGATGTCACCTGCCCTTTGGGGAGGGGAAGGGACTAATTTCACCTTTGTTAAGTAAATAAGCCCTTTAGGTGGAGTACTGGAGCAGTTTGCTTATTGTCGTGCTGTGATAAATAACTAGCTGGAGCCCTATTTGAATTGCCCTGCAATATGCAGGCTGAAAGAGCCTCTTGTGGCGCAGAGTGGTAAGGCAGCCGTCTGAAAGCTTTGCCCATGAGGCTGGGAGTTCAATCCCAGCAGCCGGCTCAAGGTTGACTCAGCCTTCCATCCTTCCGAGGTGGATAAAATGAGTACCCAGCTTGCTGGGGGGGGGGGGGTAAATGGTAATGACTGGGGAAGGCACTGGCAAACCACCCCGTATTGAGTCTGCCATGAAAACGCTGGAGGGCATCACCCCAAGGGTCAGACATGATTCGGTGCTTGCACAGGGGATACCTTTACCTTTTACCTTTATGCGGGCTGACTTACAGATGTCTGCTAGCATAGCCCAGGGCATACTTCTGTTTCAGTCCAGGCTTGTCAGTACCTGCCCTCCTGCCAGCCTGTAGCTAGAAAGAATTGCCTCAAGAATAGGAAGACGGGGCAGTTATTGGGAATGTGAAAGGTTCCCCTTCTCCTTTCCTTTTTCTTGGAGGCAGTGATACACCAAAGTTGACTTCCAGAGCTGTAAATGGGCCAATCAGTAAAGAATCTCACAGGCTTTAGTTCAGGGATAGTCAAACTGCGGCCCTCCAGATGTCCATGGACTACAATTCCCAGGAGCCCCCTGCCAGCATTCGCTGGCAGGGGGCTCCTGGGAATTGTAGTCCATGGACATCTGGAGGGCCGCAGTTTGACTACCCCTGCTTTAGTTAGTTTAGAGCACAGAACTTTAGTTGAATTATTTCCAAAGTTGTTCTGAACCTTAATATATCTGAATCACTAAGCAGCTTAGTCATTGAGAAAGTATTACTGTAACAAATAACTTAAAATACTTTTAATTAGTTCAGAAGGACTTGGGTTCGTTATTAAAGGACTATCATTGTCGTTTACTTTCTATTGCCTTTTTGAATATCAGTAGCAGGTGTTCTTAATTTTTGTTGCTAGTACATTTTTTTTTCTTTTTAAAATGTATTAAAATGTGATGCTGCAGCCTGTGAAGTCTTTATGTGGAAAAGATTGAAGTAAAAATTATTTTTTTTTTGAGTTCTCGGAATTAAAAGCTATTTAAAAAATGTTAATCAGTGTAATCCTGGAACTTGAACATTCTTATTCTCCGTTTTGACAATTATACCTAATCCTTCTGTAGAAAAAAAAAAGTTTGCGTTATTTTAAAATAAAAAACGTTAGCGGAGTTGAGTTTACATTTAAAGAAGTGAAATATAACTCTGCCATCTGGTGGAGCAAACAAATATTATGCCATCTCCCCCCCCCCCCCAAGTTCTTTGAGATTACTAGATTGTAACCATTGAGTTCATCATGTTAATTTTGGGAGACGGTGACTAGTCATCCTTCAGCATTTGACAGTTGCCTTGGGCTGGTGGCACCATAACAAGCTTAATTATTCTCAAGAGTCAGTGGCTAGGACCATTTTCCCTTCCCAGGAAGCTGGGACAGGGATGCCACCTTCAAATGGGATCTCCCAGAATTATAACTCCAATCTACAGAGCTCAGTTCCCTTGAACTCAATGGGTGCTTTGGAGCGTAGACCCTAAGACATTGTATCCCACTGAGGTCCTTGTCCTCCCCAGTCCCCATCCCCAAAGCTCCAGGAGTCTCTCCAGCTGGATCTGATAACCTTAACCCCCTCACTGGTGTGAGAGGTTCAAAGAGCCTTATTCAGTTGCTAAACTGAGACTCACAGTTCTGTCCCAGTCTTATGTTATTTTTTAAGCTGTCTTTGGGGGTGCTACATCAAGTAGGCGGCACGGATAGGCCTAATGCTGCATCTCATTTTGTCATTGGTTAGGATTTGACAAGGACAGACTTGTATACTCAGTCCGCTGGCCTCCTGCATCCGGTGACCTATTCCTCGGCTGTGATTCTCCTGATGTGCCTCTTGGTGATCAAAGTTAGCTACATATACCATCACAGGTATCAATAGCTTACGTAACCTCAATTTAGACGTATATCAGATTCACAAAATGTTTAGTTGAATTCAGGGGTCTTTTTTGCATGGACTGGCAACTCTGAAGCAGAAGTAGAAAGAGTAGAAGAGTCAGATCAAGGTATCCACTGCCTATATAATGCCTGGCTTTCCAGAGCACGAAAATCAAATTCTGCCATATATATGAGATTATCCAAGGACCTTAAAAGCAATTATTCTGGATTCAGGTGGTGAATTGTATCAACTTCAGTATAGAGCAGTGGTCCCCAACCTGCGGGCTGCGGCCCGGTGCTGGGCCACAAAGGCCTTGGCGCCGGGCCGCAAAGGCCTTGGCGCCGGGCCGCCGCTCCCTCTTCCCACCCCCCCCCGAAGCGAGAAGCTCGCCAAATCGGCCGGCAAAGTGGCCGATTAGCTCGCGGCCCGGCAAGCTTCTTGTTTCGGGAGGGGGGAGAAGAGAAGCTTGCCGAGCCGCAAGCTAATCGGCCGCTTTGCCGGCCGATTTGCTGGCGGCCCGGAGGGGCCGGGAGAGGGAGCCGTGGCCGCCGGCATGCCAGTGGTGCAAACGCGCATGCGCTCGCGGCAACCGGAAGGTTGCGGACCACTGGTATAGAGAATGACTCCTTCCCTAATGATCATCAGGACGAGTTTACCTTCTTGCCGGGAGATGTGACAGATTATATAATGGTCTCTGACAGTCTAGGACAGAACCTTGACTCATTTGAGGGTTCCACTTATCATGGTAGCAATCACTTACCCCTGAAAAAGACTACAGAGATTCCATAGTTTAATCCTCAAATTGAGGACTTACCATAGAGGGGTAAGAGAAATTGAGAGGAGGCCTAACACAGAGCAGGAATCCTACCATCTGCCAAGCATTATGGATTGCAAGACTCTATTACTGAATTCCTCCAAAAGATCCATATTTAAAAAACAGTCCAGACAATTCTAACTGTAGCTAGTGTTGCTACCTCCATATGAAACAATAATGGCAATGAGACCACTCCAAGAAGAAGAAGAGTTCGTTCTTCTGTGCCGTTATGAAATAGATAACCTGACACCTCACAATTGTGGACCACTTTCTGCTACAAAATAAAACACAAACTTAAACAGCCCCAGTGGTCTTCATATCCCTATGATTTGGGCTGTCATCAAACTGGCATGGTGTATGTTAGCGGGACAACTTCTTGGCAGCTACACACGTTTCTCTGTCACGGATTAAATCGGGGGTCGTCAACCCCTGGTCTGTGTCCCGGTACCGGGCCGCGAAGGCGTCGGTAGCGGGCCGCCAGCAGCCACACCTGCCTCTCTCCCTCCACAGTGAGAAGCTCACCAGGCCACGAGAGAAGTGGCCGTCAAAGCGGCCGCTTCACTCGCGGCCCGGCTAGCTTCTTGTTGCTAGAGGGGGGGAAGAGGCAGGCGCGGCCACCAGCACGCTGACCAACACAAATGCGCTTGCACGGATCTGCCGTGCATGTGCGTTAGCGCCCCTGGTGGTGAAAAATAGGTTTCCACCACCAGGGGGTGCTAACGCACATGCGCAGCACCCAGGCCGCCAGCTCTTCCTCACCCCCGGAGGCGGTCCTCAACCTTCAAAACATTGGGGACCGCTAAACATACAAGCTTCCGATTCCATCCCTGATGCTACAGTTCTGATAATATAGCCCAGCGGTTTTCAAACTGCATTCCAGGAAACTGGGGGCATTCCTTGGAAACCAATCAGGGCTCTTTGTGCGAGTTCAGTAATGGTGGCTAATTGTTCACAAAGGCCATTTACCCACCTCTGCTGAGCTTCCTTTGCAGTGTGCAGGTGAGTGCTGGATGTCTTCTGTGATACACTCTCAATTCATGTGTGATGACAGTAAGGCCATACTGACTAAGATGGTATGCCATACAAATTGAGTATGTACTCTGTGATATACCCTAAGATCACCTGTGGTGTACAAAGTCTCCTTGGGAGGAATTCCTCAGCAGATAGATTTATGCAGAAAGATTTCTTAGAGGTACAGATGGTGAGAAGCGCTGATGTAGCACTCGAGTCTTATCTTAAAGGGCCTTTTTCGTGCCCTCTGCCGAGTCTTTTTGGCTGACCGACCGACATAGGGAATATTTAGTATTTATGTCAGCTTTATTTTGAAAGACCCCTGGGGGTGCGAGGCAATGGGGGTAGATGGATCAAGTTGAAACTGATGTTTTTGTGTCATGTGGGCAACTGTATGAAATGCTGCCATGTCTTTGTTTGACAGTGTCATCAGGATCAGCCTGAAAAGTTGGCACATGCTAGTCAACCTCTGCTTTCACATTTTCCTGACGTGTGCAATGTACATTGGAGGCATAACACAGAGCAGGAATCCTACCATCTGCCAAGCAGTAAGTGGAGTGTTGTTTGGGGAGGAAGGTGCTAAAAAGTATAATAAGGGCTCTGTATGTGTGTGTGCACACGCTGTACAAAAACATTACTTTGGGGCAGTTACCTATTTTCCCCTTCCAGAAAGGTACTAAACAGCAACCAGAAACACTGCTCTTCACCTGCTTAGTTGAGATATCCAGCTGTTTTGGAGAGAGACCTACAGATTTCCTTCCGTTAGGCAGCTTTTTCCATAAAATCTCTTTGCTGAGGAAGTCCAGCACCTCAGAGAATTGGGGGTGAGACAGCCGGGGGGGGGGGGGATTTACTATTGCACACCAGTCCAGATAAAGCCATGGTTGTAGGTCTGTTGCAACTGAAGCTTCATCCAAGAACACATCAAGTATCCTTCTGTAGGTATACAGGAAAAAATAAGTGGCTGTTATGATAAACTTCTCCATTGTTACTTAGCACTTCACTGAAAGTGTGTGAAGGGACCACAAGGTTTCAGGAGGCACAACCTGGAGACAACTGTGGCTCTCCAGATGTTCATGGACTATAGTTCCCATGAGCCTCTGCAGGAAGAGCCACCTTTGCTCGAGACCATCTCCAGACTAAAAGCATATTCTTCAGCATTCAATTTAACTGCCTTCCTTAATTTTTCACAGTGATTTGTACAAAATAGATGAGTTCAGCCTTGTTTTTTGGAAATATGACTCTCCTACCAAAAACGTCTGTAGGCTTGGCTGCACTCTTAACCCCGCCCTGGGAAAAGTTGTTGGAGGATTCTTTGAAGCCAGTCAAGGAAGAGTTTCAACACCCCTTCCCCTTCCAAAGTGTAGAGTTCATCCCACAAAGGAGTCCTTTTCCAGCCCTGTTTCCAAGCATTTAAAGGCGAGCTGTGTGCTACACAATTACATGTAAACAAAAGAGGTTTTAAAGGGGACCTACAGGAAACATGCACTCTTTACAATTGACATGGGTTGCAGATAGTTTTAACTCCAATGTTTATACCTGAGTACAAATTGTTGCATGAGATACTGCTTTTCCTGTAGATGGACGAAAGTTTGGAAGGCAGTGAGTTCCCCATCAGTTCACACTGATTTGTCCAGAATGTATACATCCAGGGGTTTCTGCTTTATGCATTTTACATATTGGAGTCTGTTTGCTTAAAAGTGTGTGTGTGTGAGTGTGTGCGTGAATGCATTTGAGCAGTTAATGTAGACTTACTTACGCCCCACATAGGAACTATTAACCAGAAATTTTATGGATCTGTTATATACTATCCAAACGAGTTGTCAGGGAATCCTAAATGTTTGCAAGTGAAAAAAATTACTATTATGTGTGGCTTTTGTGGGGGTTTTTTCCTATTAAATGTTTATAATTGCCTTCACATCTCTTCTCCAGGTTGGCATAATTCTGCACTACTCCACACTGGCCACATTATTGTGGACAGGAGTCACTTCTAGGAACATTTATAAGCAAGTCACAAGAAAGGCGAAAAGATGCCAAGATCCTGATGAGCCGCCACCTCCTCCCAGACCAATGCTCAGGTGAGATATATTTTCTTCGTCTTCTTCTTTACTTGACTGAACTTGAAACTCAGTAAGTTGTAAGTGAGATGCCTGCACCAAACCGATAAATAGAGAAATGTTTAAAGTCTTTGCACGGAGTCCTGTCTTTAATTAGCATGGGCTTCCAGTGATGAGTCTGAAGTTGAGATCAGTCAGAATAAGCCATCCTTTCCAGTTTCAGGCATGTGCCTTTTTTGGCCCAACCCGCTGCCAAGGAACTCAGGCCGACTACAATGGTTTTCCTCTCCCTCCACTTCAACTTCAGAACAATGCTGCGAGGTAGATTGGGCTAAAGAGCAGCTTGAGCAAGGTCACCTTTCATGACCGACCAGGGATTAGGACCCCAGTCTCCCCAGTCTTAGTCTGTTCCTCTCACTAGTGCACCGCAGTGGCTCTCAAGCCTTCTTCTGTTCAGTAGAGGGGAATCCCTTGGGAGACCAGTGAAGCAAAACGCATCCTTCAGAATCAATAAAACACCACTTTTTGTGTGACGTCTCCACACTCCGCAACAGATCTAGCCTCACAAGAAAAATTCCTCCAGCATTTGCCTTTTCTCACACACCTTCTAGCTGCCTGCTTCGACTTACGGCTTCCTGCAGCACTCCTTGAGTCACTCCGTTTCTTGACATGAGCAAATCTGTATGTATTCTGGGGTTCTCCTGAATATCGGTAGGCATCCCTGTCTGCTTGCTTTCAGGTAGTCACTGTCTCCAGCAGTCTGTCCAGTCGATATGTTTGTCTGTTGCATTGCCCCTGTTCTACCTGCATGTAGTAAAGGATGTGTCTTTCTGATCCTTGGGGATCAGAATTAAGGCTTTTCTCCCAAGAACAAGAGAGCTGCAGTCTGCTTATCACATTGGAATACTCCTTGATTAGGCAAAAATTCTGTCAAGGGCACACTTCCGCTTCCATCTCAGAGTTCTTTACATCAGTGGTCCCCAACCTTTTTATCACCGGGGACCACTCAACGCTTGACAATTTTACTGAGGCCCGGGGGGGGGGTTACTCCTCTACTCTCAACCACTGCCCTAGCGCTCTCTGATCGCTATGGTAATGTTTAAACATCCCTTCAAAATAAGATACAGACACGCCACAATGAACATAAGGAACATTTTATTTTCATGGAAATTTTAACTCATGACAATGACAAATCAATGGGAACCCTGAGCTTGTTTCTCTGCAACGAGATAGTCCCATCTGGGAGTGATGGGAGACAATGACACCCGAAGTGTGTTGTAAAGGGCCGGGGGAGATGAAGTAAAGGGCCGGGGGGGGGGGGGAGGCGTCCTTCGTGGCCCACCTCCAATTAGTCGACAGACCACATGTGGTCCGCGGCCCACAGGTTGGGGATCGCTACTCTGCATGGTCAGCTTCTTAATACCAGTTAGAGCACTTCAGCACAGAGCAAGTCAGACGAAGAGTAATGTTGGCCCGAGGGGTTTCCAAACTGCTTTGGAACTGGAAAAGCAAATTTTCCAGCAGCAATCATGAATATTTCTGAAAATGGAAAATCGTAGCAAGCAATACTTTGAAGATGAGTCAGTAGTATGATTCAGTGACTAAAAGGACAAATGGGATTTTGGGCTGTATTAATAGTGTCCAGATTGCGCAAGGTGATGGTGCCGCTTTTCTCTGGTTAGACCTCACTTAGAATACTGTGTTCAGTTTTGGACACTACAATTGAAGAAGGATGTAGACAAACTGGAGCGAGTCCAGAGCAGGGTAATGAAAATGGTGAGGGGTTTGGAGACCAAGATGTATGAGGAAAGATTGAGGGAGCTTGGTCTGTGTAGCTTGGAAAGAAGACAACTGATACGATAGCCATCTTCAAGTGCTTTAAGGACTGTCACAAAGAGGATGGAGCAGAGTCGTTTTTTGTTGCCCCAGGGGTTCGGACCAGAACCAGTGGGATGATATTAATTTAAAAGAAAATTCGGCTAAACATCTGGAAGAAGCTCCTGACAGAGCAGTTCCTCAGTGGAACAGGTTTTCTTGGGAGGTGATGGGTTCTCCTTTGGAAGTTTTTAAGCAGAGGCTAGATAGTAATCTGACACAAATGCTGATTTTGTGAACTTAGGCAGATTGTGAGTGGGGGGGGGCAGAAGGAATTGTGTCAGAGCATAGCTTTTGGTGGCCCTTTCTTGCATGTACAGGGAAATTCTGATCGCCCCTTTGGGGTCAGAAGGCACATTTCCAAGGTTTATACTTGAAGTGCTCAAGCACTATCCCATTATGTATGGGGGAGGATCAGCCTCCAGAGTATAAGTGGACGGTGTGTCAAATTAGGATCTGGAAGACCCAAGTTCGCATTCTCACCACAAAGTAAGCTTGGGCCAGTCATTCTCTTTCAGCTTTGCCTGCCATCACTGGGAGGTATTTATAGTGTCCCTGAATTCCTTGGAGCAAAGCGGGGATAAAACATAGAAATTGAGATTATATGTCCAAAATGCTTGTCCTAGACCAGGGAAGACCAAACTGTGGCTCAAACGGCCTAATTAGAGTTCTTTTTCTAGCCCCAATTAATCACATTAGGAGAAAACCCTTTTAAAATATTTTTACTGCAGAAGAAATATAGACACGGAAGTACCCAAATCTGCACAGAGAACAATAGGATTACATTGTGCTAAATACCCTTTCCTTGAAGGCTGGGAAAGACGATCCCCTTTGCAGCCTTCAGATTTCCTGTGGATTCCCATTTGGTTTATTACAGGAATCGACGGTTCAGCTTTATTATTCCAGCTATAATATAAACTTTGCTTCTGTGAGAGAGCTTATCAAAAACTACATTCCATAGAGGAACAGGTCATTTTTTTTCCTGCCTGGTAAGAACTTGAACCAGAAGATACCAGTATGCAGAACTATAGTCAAGTTCTAATAACTGTACGATCAATCATTTACCACCATGCCATCACCAATGTCTATGGACCACAATTGCTATGAGCGCCTGCCAGTATTCTGGCTAGGGCTTACGGCAATTTTAGTCCATGGACATCTAGAGAGCCTCAGTTTGGCCAGCCCTGACCTAGACCAACATGCTCAGATGTGCATAAAGGTAAAGGTATCCCCTGTGCAAGCACCGAGTCATGTCTGACCCTTGGGGTGACGCCCTCTAGCATTTTCATGGCAGACTCAATGTGGAGTGGCTTGCCAGTGCCTTCCCCAGTCATTACCGTTTACCCCCCAGCAAGCTGGGCACTCATTTTACCAACCTCAGAAGGATGGAAGGGTGAGTCAACCTTGAGCCGGCTGCTGGGATTGAACTCCCAGCCTTATGGGCAGAGCTTTCAGACTGCATGTCTGCTGCCTTACCACTCTGCGCCACAAGAGGCTCTTAGAGGTGCATATGTTAGCAAGTATTCTCTGCGAGTTGAACTGAAGAGGGAATCAGATGTTAACAAGAAGAAAATCAACTCATTTGTGCTTTTGTGTCAGCACAAAGTTTGCTGGCTTGGTTACTAGTTCGTCGACACCTGGTTCTGGTCTGGGGGTTTTGTTTATTCCGTTTTTGCCTTTGTTTTGTTTTTCACCTTGCTACAATACTTTAAGCTTAATGCATGGGACAAATATTGTAGCGAACTAAGCAGAAGTTGTATGCATTTCTCCTCCAGATAATTTTTTCTTCAGGCTTTACACAACAGCTGTAACATTTTATGCAACATGATCTTCCTGGTATAGCAGTCCCTGCCTCAGAGGAAGACAGTGTGTGTCATGTGCTTCAGTGTAAATTTCTACATTGGCACAAGCACACCCACTAGGAAACTATGTACACGATATATTACGTCTTTTTTAAGAGAAGCAAAGATGAAAGGGGATGAAAGAGATGCAGAGGCCCAAAAGTGCATAACCCTTGCTCGAAAATATCTCCTCCCCCAACCCCCTGCAAGGAAGCAAGACAGGATCTTCAATTTTGGCACAGAGTCTGTTATGCTTTATTTATCTGGGGTTGTCCACAAGGTGGCAGAAAGCAATCAGCTTTCCTTCAAACTGATTGGATCCTCATAACCCTCTGTGTTAATTTGTAGTATGCAGCACTTTTCTCTGGCTCACAGAGAGTGATGATAGAGCAGTACAGGGAGAAACAGTTGGGAGTTTTTCCCGCAATATCCCCTTACTTATCTGAGGTGTGAACAAAAGATGATTCTCTCGTAGTACCTGTTCATTTCAGTGAAGCTTGAACAGGAGTAGCTTTTGACGGATTTTGTTCACGGATAACACTAAAGGAAAAAATATTCAGTTGATATATTACTGTAGTCATTGAGATGCTTCTGTTTCTCTGCTTTTCTGCAAGTGTATCTGTTACATACAATTCTAGTCCTTTGGAAACCATTCGGATCGTGACCATCCAGAGATTTTTAAGGTCCTTTTCTCTTTGACCCCTCATGTGTGCCCTGTAAAACTCTGTATGGGCTTCCAGGTGAACGCAAATAAGAAAGGTTCCGGTGGGTAGCCCTGGTGGTGGGAAGCAATTGAACATGGCTTGTGTCCAGTGGCACCTTTAAGACCAACAAAGTTTAATTCTCGGTTATAAGCATGCAGGTGGAAGCTTATACCCAGAATTAAACTTTGTTGGTCTTAAAGCTTATACCCAGGATTAAACTTTGTTGGTCTTAAAGCTTATACCCAGGATTAAACTTCATTGGTCTTAAAGCTTATACCCAGAATTAAACTTCATTGGTCTTAAAGCTTATACCCAGAATTAAACTTTGTTGGTCTTAAAGCTTATACCCAGGATTAAACTTTGTTGGTCTTAAAGCTTATACCCAGGATTAAACTTTGTTGGTTTTAAAGCTTATACCCAGGATTAAACTTCGTTGGTCTTAAAGCTTATACCCAGGATTAAACTTTGTTGGTTTTAAAGCTTATACCCAGGATTAAACTTTGTTGGTCTTAAAGTTTATACCCAGGATTAAACTTTGTTGGCCACTGGATGCAAACTTTGTACAAAGAAAGTTAGGGAGCAGAACTGTAATACTGATGTCCGAAGAGTTTAAATTGTAAGACTGAGATAGGTTCAGAAGAGGAGAGGAAGATGAAGGGAAGGCAAAGTTGTACATGGTTACTTCATGATAGAGAATCTCTAATTGAAACGGTGGCTTTGAATCCGAGAGATCACTTATGTATGTGTATCTGGGTATTCTATCCAATAGATTTTGAAAATGTAGGTCAAGATAGGGCATTTGGGAAAGTAGCTCATATTTGTGAAGAATAGCTTTTGTAGTCTGCTTTCTTGAGGAGCCAATGAACTTTATATTCATCAGGGAGATATTAAAGATTCTTGTTTGCATTGGATAAATCCCATCACATGAGCAACAGAAAATTTCCATTATTCTGAATTTTAAAAGTCACCTCCCCCCCTTTATGGCTTTATCTGCTTTTATTTTGTGATTGGTTCCTAGAGGACCTCATCAGGGCCAGAGCTTTTTAGGTACACTGGGAAGCAAATTGAATGGAAGAAGATGAATTAGGTGTGATTCTTAGTTTGTGGTATATGAATCCTGCAGTTACCAATTAATGCTTATTTTGTGTTTTAGGTTCTACCTGATTGGCGGGGGCATCCCTGTCATTGTTTGTGGGATAACAGCTGCGGCAAACATCAGAAATTACGGAAGCAGGCCCAGTGCAGCATAGTAAGTTCTCACTGGTGTATAGCAGGGCAGCTGTGGGGAGTCATTCTTTCACCTTCAGTGTTGGGTGGTATCTAGAATTGCTTCTGCATCTGCTTAGGGCAGGGAATACCAACCAGGGGTCCATGGGAGTTCCAGAGGGCATCCGCAGCCTTACCTCTCCTGTCTTAATGGATTTGTCCACAAGCTAAGGAACCGGTCACTTCCATTGATCTTCCTCCTGAGTGTGAGTTAGTTCTATCATAGAATCATAGAGTTGGAAGTTATCCCCAGGGTAACTTGCACAGTGCAGGAACTCACTACCTGCCTACCCACAGTGACCCCAATTTCAAACCCAAGTGATCCCCCACCACCACCACCAAAAATCTCCAGAATCCAGTCTGACCTGGAGGGAATTCACCTACCATCCCACAGTGGTGATCAGCAATTCCCTGGGTATGCAAGAAAGGGCCACAAGAGACGAACACTGGCACATCCCTTCCTGCCCACCCACTCACCATCTGCCTAAGTTCATAAAATCAGAATTTCTGTCAGATGGCTATCCAGCCTCTGCTTAAAAGCTTCCAAAGGAGAACCCACCACCTCCCAAGGAAGCCTGTTCCACTGAGGAGCCACTCTGTCAGGAGTTTCCTCTTCCTCTCATGGATTCTGTGCCTGAGAGGGGGTGGAGGCTGCACACCTGATCTTGTCTTAAACTGTATCCTGTCTCTCCCCCCTTCAGTCCTCCTGCCTGTTAATGCAGATTGTAATGTCACTTCTGGTGACATACAATTTCTGTAGGGGCGTGGCAGGGAGGTGGGACCAGCTGAGATCACTTCCAGGGCTCCTTAAAGCTTGAAAAATTATTTCAGGGGCTCCTCCATAGTCAAAAGGTTGGAAAACGCTGGCCTGGGGGAAAAGCCCCAGTCTGCCCACCCCAGTTCTAGGGCATCCTGCCAGAGCTGGGAGCACTGAGCTGAGCCCCCAGCTGCCCAGCCCTCCACTTCAAGGGCAGATATCATGCCTGTGTCAGCTCCCCAAGTCTTGGAACAGCCAGTGCCCCAACTACCAGACGATCCTGCCATAATCCCCCCAACCAAGATTGCTGCTGCTTGGACCTTATTGAGGGAGAGGCTTTAGACTTTAATGCACCAATCCCTTCAACACAGGTGTTCAGGAGCACATCCAAGGCATCAGAGCTCAGTTATTGGTGGCAGTGAAACTACCTGTGCAGTGATTATCCAGCAAAGGAGGTGCAAAGATCCCAGGGTTTTGGAGCCCATTTCCCCCCCACACAATGAATTTTGGATGGGGTATTAATGCACCCCAGTATTTGCTTCTGGGTTGCCAATAAAATTATTAAAGACATCCAAGAGATTCTTTCTAACGAGTAGGTGGGGGAAATGAAAGTGGCAGACACAGAGGCTGCTTTCCCTCATTGGCCTCATGATCTCCCTGCCCTAAGTGTTCAAGGAGCTCATCACAGGCATTCCTTTGGAGGAGGCTGATTGCTGTTCTCCAGACTTCCAGAAGCAGATATTCCAGAAGCTTCTTCAGCCACAAAAAAAAAGAAAAGAAAAGAAAGGTCTCTGTCCAGAGACAGAGCAATCAGGGATGTCCACGCAACAATAGAAGCACTAGCAAAGCACGGTTTCCTGGTCAATTGCTAAAGCTTTGCTAACCTCAACTCAACCCACCATCCATGCGGGCACTCGGATAGACACAAGCTGTCCAGCAGTCAGAAGGCTCTCCTTCCACTCACATGAGCAACCTGAGCTGTCTTGATGACCACAGAGCACTTGTTTGGACTCCTGCTCTCTGGCCTCTGCATAGTTGCATGGGCCAGGCTGCAGTTGAACCTCGTCAGGCCAACATCCTACACTGCAGCCACATACCTGTCCCTCTCTTAAAAGTAGTAATCCTTTGGACAAAAAGGGACAACCTCGCAAAGGGAAACTCCCTTCTCATAGAATCATAGAGTTGGAAGGGGTCATACAGGCCATCTAGTCCAACCCCCTGCTCAATGCAGGATCAGCCCTAAGCATCCTAAAGCATCCAAGAAAAGTGTGTATCCAACCTTTGCTTGAAGACTGCCAGTGAGGGGGAGCTCACCACCTCCTTAGGCAGCCCATTCCACTGCTGAACTACTCTGACTGTGAAAAAAAATTTTTTTTTGATATCTAGCCTATATCCTTGTAGTTTAAACCCATTACTTTGTGTCCTCTCCTCTGCATCCAATGGAAACAGCATCCTGCCCTCGTCCAAGTGACAACCTTTCAAATACTTGAAGAGGGCTATCATGTCCCCTTTTCTCCAGGCTGACCATTCCCAAGTCCCTCAACCTATCTTCATAAGGCTTGGATCTGACAATCATACCCGTTGCATGGACCTCCCCTACTGGCCTAATTTCTCTGAACTTCCCTGCATGCAGAAAACCACAGATATCAGCCTACTAGGCCAGCACCTCTTGGCAGTCAGGCATGTACACACACACAAAAACTGGACCATTTTGAATTTGAACTGAATCCATTTGGGCTGAATCCGAAGCTCCCTTCACCTCTGCTCTGCCTGTAGTACTAGTCAGGGGGTCTCTTGATACCTTCCATTCCATTGAGGAGAAGACCGTTCTCCCGGTAAGCCCAAAGATTTGTCTCACACAGGCGTTATATCTGACCACAGATGCCTTTCTCAGATTTGGATTTGTTGTGTTTCCTTACAGTTGCTGGATGGCATGGGAACCAAGCTTGGGCGCTTTCTATGGACCTGCCGGTTTCATTATTTTCGTAAACTGCATGTATTTCCTCAGCATATTTATACAGCTGAAGCGGCACCCTGAGCGCAAGTTCGAGCTGAAAGAGCCGACGGAGGAACAGCAGCGGCTGGCAGCCAATGAACACGGGGAGCTGAACCACCAAGACTCCCTGTCCATCTCGCTGGTTTCTTCTTCCGCTTTGGAAAACGAGCACAGCTTCCTGGCACAGCTGCTGGGCGTGAGCCTGACCTTGTTTCTGTACGTGGCTCTGTGGATTCTGGGGGCCTTTGCTGTTTCTTTACATTACCCATTCGACTTGGTATTCAGCTGCTTTTTTGGAGTCGTGTGTTTAAGCCTGGGCGGTTTTCTAACAATACATCACTGTGCTAACAGGGAAGATGTTAGGCACGCTTGGATTACAACCTGCTGTCCTGGAAGGAGCACATATTCAGTACAAGTTAACATTCAGCCTCCCTCCGCGGCGAGTGGGACCAATGGGGAGCCTGCCAAGTGCACCAACAGCAGCGCGGAGTCTTCGTGCACTAATAAAAGCGCATCGAGCGTAAAAAATTCTTCTCAAGGTTGCAAGCTGACCAATATACAGGCTGCGGCAGCACAGTGTCCTCCTGGCTCTTTAGCACTGAACCCGGGACCACCCCTCGATAACAGTCTCACCGAACACTCGGTAGACAACGAGATCAAAATGCACGTGGCCCCTTTAGAGGCACCTTTGCGGCCCAACGGGCACCCGGGTCGCCATCACAAAAACAGAAGTAAAGGGCACCGTGCCAGCAGGCTAACGGTCTTACGGGAGTACTCTTACGACGTCCCCACCAGCGTCGAGGGGAGCATCCAGAACGGCTTGCCCAAAGCCCGTCAGAGCAGCAGCGAAGGACATTCCAGGAGCCGGAGAGCTTATCTGGCCTACCGGGAGCGTCAGTACACCCAGTCCCAGCAGGACAGCAGTGATGCTTGTAGTACTCTTCAAAAAGGCCACAGGAATACCGAAAAGACAGTCCTTGCAAACTTCAAAAAAGATGTCCTGAGGAAGCCAATGGCCGCTGAGCTGGAAGGGCAGCAGAAATCCTACGGCTTAAATCTGGCTGTCCAGAGCGGACCTATGAAAAGCGCTGCTCCGGACGGGACGTTGCTGAGCGCCGACAGTACTGGCAATATCAGGACTGGGCTGTGGAAGCACGAGACTACAGTATAATGGGGCAGGAGAGGGAAGGGTGCTGGGAGGAACATTCTCCTTCCGTTCGGAAATACTTCTTACCGTTTACAAACCAAGGTACTTTAACTCGGGAGATGTGAGGCAGGGGAAAGAGGATCTGCCGTGTGGGAAAAGCCTCACGCCTTTTAGAAGTACGACTGACGTTTTTAAAAAGAATCATTTGTTCTTTGTGACTTTTTTTTTTTTTAATGATCAGGTTCTGTTTCGATACAGAACGGGATGCTGTTTCTTTTCTTTTTTTACAGGCAACTTTCTCTCTTTTCTAGGTACGTCCAGCGCATTTCACTTTTATATTTAAACGTGTAAAATAAATACCTTTCTCTAGGATCCTGTTACGTGCCATATTGGTTCAAATAGTGAAAGGAGGGAGTAGTTTGTATTTACATGTTAGTGTTTGTATTTACGTGTTAGTGTTCCTTTAAGTGCCTTCGAACCTACCAATTTCAGCTGCTGACCGTTACAGCGACTGGGAGGGGGGGAAACATGCACAGTATCTTGGACACCGTGAGACACAAGCTGTTGCCAAGCGACTGTCCAGGGCCCCACGGTGAGCGAGATGCTTCTGTATCCTCCCAACTATCAGTGGTACAGGGAATGACCGTTGTCCCCTTCTAACCCCATGCTGCCACTGCCCAGATCCTAGCAAGTGTTCTGTGGCAGCCCCTCAGGAGGTAGGCTTGGACACAAGCAGTGGAATAGGCCCAGGAGGAGATAGCTGTGCCTTGCCTGGGGATGACCCGTTCCCTTGGCATGCCATTGCCTATTACCAATTATCCAAGTTCTCCACATGCAGGAAAAATGTTTTTAAATGTTTCTGAGCCACAGGATCATGGCCCCGGACACAGAACATGCAAGGTCTGCTAAGGCTGTTTTTCCAGGAAGTCATTAGAGGGAATTCTGTCGGGTCAATCCTAGCTCCCTTAGTCTACACACGGTATGGTAAGCCTCTGGCAAAGATGGCTGCAGGTCTTTTCCAGTGTTTATCCCGGGAAAACAGAGTGCTTAATAGTGATTCCTGTATAACAGGCACGTGCTTGTAAACCTTTAGATTCCTAGATCCCAGAACTTTTGGGCCCTAGAATTTGTTGTGCAAACCTCTTTACAATTATCACATGGGGTTGGGTTGTTTGTTTCTTAATCAGAAGTGGTCAGGAAACCTTTTTTTAAAAGGGCAAGAAGTGCTCATAGAGGCATTTAAGAAAAGTACTCCTTCTGCGGCTAAGTTTACAAGTTACCTTAATCGTAGGCTTCAAAAATGTGTGTTTTAAAATGGCACAGTGACATGTGTGACTTCGTATTTCAGCACAGCAGCAGATGTTGTGGATTTTGCAGCTCTTGGGGCATTGAATGACGGGAACTCTTATCCTTTTTCATGTGTGGGCAATTTCAGTACTCATGTAACTCTTCAGTCTTTGCACTGAATTAATGTCTCCCACAGCAAAACATCTCGAAGTCCAAAGGCAACCAAAGGCAAAGGTTTAAGTATCTGCTGGTTCCTCTTTCCTGAGAGCCAGCGTGGTATAGTGCAGTGGTGGCCAAACTGTGGCTCTCCAGATGTCCGCGGACTACAGCTCCCATGAGCTCCTTCCAGCATCTGCTGGCATGGGCTCATCAGAATTGTAGTCCATGGGAATCTGGAGAACCACAGACTGGCATCCTGTGCTGTATTGGTTAAGAGTGGTGACCTCTAATATGGAGAACCGGGTTGGGTTCCCCCGCTCCTCCACATGCAGCCAACTGGGTGACCTTGGGCCAGTCATTCTCTCAGAGTTCTCTCCGCCTCATGTACCTCACAGGGTGTCTCTTGTAGGGAGAGGAAGGGGAGGAGTTTGTAAGGCACTTTGAGACTCCTTCGGGTAGTAAACAGCAAGGTATAAAAAACCCAGCTCCCCTTCTTTTGTGACTCTGTCCACCCCCACTGCCATTCCCATGTTCATTCTCCTTTTAAATGGTACCACTTCACTTTCCTCCCAGATAATCATATCCTTCAAATAGAAGAATTTAGTATGAAGAGGGGTGATGCTCATGCTGCAAATGATTCTTTCGGCTCTGGCCAGGGGGTGCAATAAAGCCAGGTTTTGGTATCTTTTACAATAAACGGTTCTTTATTTGCAGTGCATGGAAGTAAGTTTTGTATTGATAAGTCATGTTTGAGTGCTAGGAATAAATTGGGAGTGAACAGGAACAGGTGAATTGAAACATTTTAAATCCATTAAGGCAGTGGTCCCCGACCTTTTTTCTCGCTGCGCGGCCGTGGCCGTCGCCCTGCCGGTCCCCAGCGCAGCGTGGCTCTGATTCCCTCTCCCCCCCCCTCCCGCAGTAAGAAGCTTCCCGGGCCGCAAGCTTGCGCCCTGAGAAGTTTTTTACTGCAGGGGGGGGGGCAGGGAGAGGGAACCACAGCCCAGCGCCCTGGCCTTCGCGGCCCGGCACCGGGCCGCGGACCGCAGGTTGGGGACCACTGCATTAAGGTGTCTGTACTTCTGTGAGCCTCTGTCATTGCGCTAATACAACGAAGTGGCAGAGTTGTGTTTGCATTGCTAATTTCAAGTGAAAATGAGTACTTTGAGCACAATTGGTATGAAATGGGTGTTTTTCACATTTAGTAACTGATAGTTTCAGTACATTAAGGAGTATACAGAGAAGACATCATGGAAATCCGTTTCCATCAGTTCTGCTTCAAAGTTTTTGTAGCAGTGTCGCCGAACGTCATTTCTGAATTATCACTACTTCCGCGGCAGTTGATTTCAAAGCTGAACATTTTGAGTGTTGAAATTCTAGCACCTCAACCCTCTTCAATCCCAAGAGACAAATAATTCGGAATTGCAAATGTACTTTACCAGGAACTTGTTCAAAATGTGTCACAACGGTTCGGTTTTTTGTAAGAAATAACTAAATATTTCCCTGGAGTTGGTGCTGACTTGAAATTAGGATCTTTCTTGCAGATCTCAAAGAAGTACTTTAGGTGTGCTTATGCCCAAAGGTATAAGACAGTCCAGGTTCTGAATGGGCTTGGGGTGAGTGACGGTTACTTGAGAAGCAAGCTGCTGAATCTACCCTTTTGTTTTTGCTTCCTGGTGTTTATGTCTTCAAAGTGTTTGAATTCCCAAGTGGAACTATTCAAGGACAATTGTAGCTAGTTAAAATGTCATTTGTTCAACTGAGGTTCGTCTGATCCATTCAGTCAATAAATGGCTTTATTTCTGTTTTACTGGGCCAAAACTGAGATAAAGAATGGGGTGTGCTCAGTGGGGGGGGGGGGGTTGATTTGAACTTAGATGCCAAGACAGTACAGTTTGAATTCCAAATGAAATTCTCCCGCTGGATGCAGTGCATTCTGTTGAAGTTGATTCTGCCTTCCCACTCCAGCAGCAGGGCTTCCTTTTTACCTTCTGTACCTTTGGTCTTGAAAATAAATAATTTCTGATAATTTCATCAATAAAGAATATCACGAGTCATCTTTTTGTCTCAACCAGTCAATTCAATTTCCCAAGGAATCTCTCCCTGCTCTTTATCCTTATACAAGCTCATCACAACCTTTCCTTGGTTTAATTCAGATCAGTTTGGCAAGGCAGACCCCAGTGCCCCATGGACTCATCCACCCACTCGAGCTCACCATTTGACAGCACAGTTTAGCCACAGGAGAGGATGCTAATGGGCTTTGAGGCCCTGGAAGGAAAAGGAGATTTTTCTGTTACTGCCTTGTCTGGTGTCAACCCTGGCTGGGCTCTTCAGAAAATGTAATGGGGAAATGCCTCCCTACTATCCTGTTGCCATCAAATGACAACTTTGTGGTTTTGCCCCTTGAAACATCTGTCTCCCTTGCTCAGAAGGCAATTGTGGGAGTGTTGTGTCACCTCTCCCCTTCCCCGCCCCCCCAAAAGTATGTAGAGCAGTGGTCCCCAACCTTTTTATCACCAGGGACCACTCAACGCTGGGGACCACTCAACACCTTTTACTGAGGCTCGGTGGGGGGGGGGTAGTTTACTCCTCTACTCTCAACCACTGCCCTAACGCTCTCTGATTGCTATGGTAATGTTTAAACATCCCTTCAAAATAAGATACAGACATGCCACAACAATGAACATAAGCAACATTTTATTTTCATGGAAATTTTAATTCATGACAATGACAAATCAATGGGAACCCTGAGCTTGTTTCTCTGCAACGAGATAGTCCCATCTGGGAGTGATGGGAGACAAGGACACCCAAAGTGTGTTGTAAAGGGCCGGGGGGGGGGTGAAGTAAAGGGCTGGGGGGGAGAGAAGGCGTCCTTTGGGGCCCACCTCCAATTAGTCAAAGGGCCACATGTGGTCCACGGCCCACAGGTTGGGGATCGCTAATGTAGAGGAGAGATTAGAACTGGGAACATGGAATCCTGGAAACGGGGAATCACTGAAAACTTCAGCCCAAAAGAAAGCTGCCCGCCAAGCCTACTGTATATACATGAAAAGTCCAATCTTATATGGGGGACACAAATGTAATGGACGTGATAGACATTGGCAAGGGATCCAAAATGTATGTTCCTAAATATAGTGCCAAACAGTAGCAAAACGAATAGTGAACTTGTGAAATATACACTAACATTTGTGGGAGGATCTTACATGCTTCAAGATGACAAAAAATCTTGACCAGATGTTCCAGAGTGGTTAAATTAATTGATGGAATATGGATCGATGGCAAAACTTACATATTTGATGCAATACAGATCAATATGAGATTTCAGTAGAAAGTGGAGACCAATATTAGATTATATTATATTGATTCAATGAGATATTGATCTATGTAAGGTATATATAAATGATGGAAACACCAATTTGGGAGGGGGGAAAATGGGTACACTGAAAATATATACGTCGTTGTTGTTAGGTGCGAAGTCGTGTCTGACCCATCGCGACCCCATGGACAATGATCCTCCAGGCCTTCCTGTCCTCTACCATTCCACGGAGTGCATTTAAGTTTGCACCTACTGCTTCAGTGACTCTATCCAGCCACCTCATTCTCTGTCGTCCCCTTCTTCTTTTGCCCTCGATCGCTCCCAGCATTAGGCTTTTCTCCAGGGAGTCCTTCCTTCTCATGAGGTGGCCAAAGGATTTGAGTTCTTGATATTTCTCCCTGCAATCTTGATCCCAATTTGTGACTCCTCTAACCCCGCCTTTCTCATGATGTGCTCCGCATACAAGTTAAATAGGCAAGGTGACAGTATACAGCCTTGCCGAACTCCTTTCTCAATTTTGAACCAATCAGTGATTCCATGCCCGGTTCTCACTGTTGCTTCTTGACTTGCATATAGGTTTCTCAAGAGACAAATAAGATGCTCTAGTATTCCCATCTCTTTAAGAACTTGTTACATCGGCTTAAAATTCACAGTTCTGTAAATGAAACATGTAGTGTCTTCTATACTATAATATTGTAAGCTGCTTTGAGACTCCGGGCAGTGAAGGGTGGGGTATCAAGACCTACTGTTTTAAGCTCTATGTTCCGTTTACATATCAGTTTTATAGCTGATTTGAATTGAATGCCTTTTAAGAGTGTGCAGCCTCGGGGGCCCTAATCAGGTGAGAAGGTGAGATAGAAACGTTTCTTAAACACAAGCCTTTTTTGCAGGAGAAAATAACCTCTTTCCACAGTTGTGTAATATCAGTTTGCAATTTTATTAAGGAAGTTTGCTATGACAAACTGCTGAAAAACCATCTCAATCTTACATTATCAGGAAAGAATATTTCAAAATCCATTTTCTAATTGGTGCAATATTGTATCGCCCACAAGAGGGAGCAAAACAGGCAGAACAGAATAAAAGTGAAGGAACAGCAGCTCACGCAAGGGAGGAAAAACCCAGTGCCACTTTAATAAGCAAAATCTTGTTTGGCACTTTAGTTCTAAAATAATAACCAAGTTATTCAATGGTGCCTTTTTTTCTCTGCCTTCAAGCAGAGCTGAATGTGCAATAAGCATGATGTTACTGGATGCAGGGGTACAAGAAGGCTTCGAAGAAGGAATTGTGCCTCATGTATTAAAGAGCAAGACTATCTGAAAAGTAGGGAAGAATGCCTGCCCCAGTGGCTACCACACATGACTTGACTGTAGTTTCCCAAGATAGAGGCTGCTGGGATGGGAAAGGGACAGCTAAAGAGAGAGAGAAAGGTTGATTTGCTGTTTGGTTGGAATGAAAGGAGAAAGAGGCTAGGAGGGCTTTCAGGAACAGGAAATAAATCATGGGGGAGGGGGAAATAAGATGCCTCCTGCCTAGGGTTGCCAACTCTGGGTTGGAAAATACCTGGAAGCTTTGGGAGTGTGCAGGGAGGGACTTCATCAGTGAAGTATAATGCTGTGGAGTCCTCCCTCCAAAGCTGCCATTTTCTCCAGGGGAACTTCCCGGTTGCCTGGAGATGACCTGTAATTCCAGGGGATCCCTAGGGCCCACCTGGGGACAGGTATCCCTACAAGTCCTGCATATCCTTGCAGGTTCCCGCTTCTGCTCTCTCTTTCCCAGGAGTGGTCCCTGTTTTCCGGAATCTCTCCCTGTTATACACAGTCTTTGTTTAGTACCTGAAGAATTGTGATTTGTAAGAAACGTTTACAATAAAGTAAGAAGCACTCGTTTTCTTTCCACCTCTACCTAGATGAGGAATAGGTAAAGGTATCCCCTGTGCAAGTACCGAGTCATGTCTGACCCTTGGGGTGACTCCCTCTAGCGTTTTCATGGCAGACTCAGTACGGGGTGGTTTGCCAGTGCCTTCCCAAGTCATTACCGTTTACCCCCCAGCAAGCTGGGTACTCATTTTACCGGCCTCGGAAGGATGGAAGGCTGAGTCAACCTTGAGCCGGCTGCTGGGATTGAACTCCCAGCCTCATAGGCAGAGCTTCAGACCACCCTGCGCCACAAGAGGCTCATGCACAGACATAGGTAAAGGTAAAGGTATCCCCTGTGCAAGTACCGAGTCATGTCTGACCCTTGGTGTGATGCTCTCTAGCGTTTTCATGGCAGACTCAATACGGGGTGGTTTGCCAGTGCCTTCCCCAGTCATTACCATTTACCCCCCAGCAAGCTGGGTACTCATTTTACCGACCTCGGAAGGATGGAAAGCTGAGTCAACCCTGAGCCGGCTGCTGGGATTGAACTCCAAGCCTCATGGGCAAAGCTTTCAGACTGCATGACTGCTGCCTTAACACTCTGCACCATAAGAGGCTCTAGATGAGGAATACACTTGGCTAAATCAAAAGGTGGGGAACCCCAGTCACACGTGACTTTCTGTGCATAGAGGAAAGGGATAGACACCACCATAGGAAGACAAGAATTCTTTGCTGATCTTGAGAACTGTTCACTTTTCCCTTCCTCGTGAATTTTCCCCTTGTCAAGGGGTCTAGCCTTGAACCCCATGGGTCTCCAAGGCAAGTGTGTGCTAACAACAGTGTCTTGTAAAATTATATATTTTTATTAGTGTATGAAATGAGTAATTCTCTAAAATCTAATAGCTCAGAAAATAAATGCTAGGTCAGCTTCCTAATGGAACAAATATTGTGTCAGAAGGCACAATCTTACCTTCATGCAACGTTGCAGTGAGGGGTGGTATATAAATCACTTTGGGGGTGGAGCCAGGGGTGGGCGGGATTTGGGTTGGGGAGGGACCTCAGTGCAGTATAATGTTGCGGAGTCCACCCTCCAAAGCAGCCACCTTCTCCAGTGGGGCTGATCTCTGTTGCCTGGAGAAGAGCTGTAAAGCCAGGGAATGGGGACTCACCTCCCTAGCTTAGCGCAAACATCTTTCCACAGTGTTGGCATCAGCTTGAAAGTGTAGGCCTCCAGTTCTCCAAATCCAAGCCAGCCTTTGTCTCTAAATTGTTATGCTAGTTATACTTTTTGACCTACCCGAGTCCGGCGATGACAATGAACCAATCAGAACACATCCCAGTTAGTCCTCTAGAAAATTACCTCACGGCTCTAATTCTTCTGCTCCCTTTCTGCGGATCACAACTTCTCTCATAGAGTCAATTATCCCCTTCCATACTTGGGACTCATTAAAAGCATCATTAAAATGTGCGCGCAGATGATTCATGCTGCCACTTCACTGTGACCTCCTGGGAAAAAGTGCACAATCCAGGTATGCAGCACAGTTGCAATTATCTGTCACAATTATCCGAAGTCCAATTTTGCATTTCTAAATATATGCCTCCAGTGCTTGTTTGTGTGGAAAAAAATATAATAAAAGAGTTGGGCGATCAATCTTCATGGTCCTGTGGGCACCAAATGAGATGGAAGTTGGGCTATCCAAACACTTTCTAAAAGGATGTGCAACAACATTAACGTTTAGGGATACCAACCTCCAGGTGGCACCTGGAGATCTGCTATTACAACCTCCAGGTGACAGAGATCAGTTCCCCTGGAGAAAATGTTCTTGGTCAGTGGTTGCTATGGCTTTGTCACCTGCTGAGGCCCTTCCCCAAAACCTAGCATGTGGGCACTTCTAAGATTCTGATGCTGTATGATAATATTATAATGATTTTTTAAAAAATTTAGATCCACCCTTCCAAACACTCAGGGTGGGTAATAGCAATAAAATCAACATACAATTTAAAACTTTAAAAGAGTTACAATACACAAGTGACTCCGCTCTAAAATTTCTAGATTTCTAAATTTGCAATAAATAGGGAGGAAAAACTTAAACTAATCAATTGCCATCTTGAATAAAATCATCTTCAGCTGCTTCCTTAAGATCAAATTTGAGGGGACCAGGTAAAGAAGAAGAGCTAGGGGGATTGGGTTGTACCCTGTTTTTTTTCTTCTTGAAGGAGTCTCAAAACTGCTTCCTCTCCTCACAACAGACACCCTTTGAGGTAGGTGAGGCTGAGAGAGCTCTAAGAGAACTGGGACTGGTCACCCAGCTGGCTGCATGTGGAGGAGGAGTGGAGAATCAAACCCAGTTCTCCAGATTAGAGGTCGCTACACCAAGCTGGCTTCCTGGGGAGGTCAAATACATAGAAGCACCCAGGTCAGCAATAAGCAAGAAAACAAGGAATACCTGTGTGAGAAGTCCACCAAGTTAATTAACAGAAAGCTCTCTAAACTTTTTGTCATCTTGGGAGTCCAGCCAGAACGACCTCCGGATTTTATTTTGCTTTCCCGGATCTTTCCTCAGTTTCTAGGACTGCATTTACCATCAAAGCATCCTTGTAGACTTCACTTGAAGGCTGGGTTTTCTGAGAGGAGGAGAAGAATGTTTCCTTCTTTAATACAGCAATCCACAACCTTTTAAACCTTTTGTAGCCCGCTGCCGAGGGGTGGGGGGCGAGGACAACCTGGGGTCCATGCATGTGTGGCAGCCCCGTGCAAACGCGCATGCGCAGCCGGTCCACGCATGCACGCTTGTGCCGGCAGCATGCCGGCGGCCGTGCTTCCCTTCCCGCCCCCCTTCCGCAGCAAGAAGCTTGCTAATTGGCCACTTTGGCAGCCGATTTGCTCGCAGCCTGACGAGCTTCTCGCTGTAGGGGGGGCGGGGAGAGGGGGCCGTGGCCCACTGCCGAGGCTCTCACAGCCCAGCACAGGGCCGCAGACCGGTGGTTGGGGACCACTGCTTTAATAGATATGTCTAGATGCCATAAAGGCCCTTTAAAGAGCTCAAGAAGTTAACTGAAACTGAAGCCTTGGCTTGTCTTATATAAATTGTAAGTTCAGTCTAAGGAAAGACTGTGGAAAGCAAAATAAAGTTCCAGAGGACATTCTGGCTGGACTCCAAAGAAGAAGAAATTTTTTTTTTTGGAAGGGTTTTCTGTTAACTTGGTAGCCTCCTCACCTAAGTGAACCTTGTTTTCTTGCTTCCTGGGGAGGTGGCCAGCAATGTCTGCCTTGCATACTGATCGTATTCACAAAGAAGCCCCTGAAGGGGGAGGGTTCTTACAGAGCAAAGGAGAAGGCCAGACTGTATGAAAAGGGAACTTTATTCTAAATGCTTGTATTTGCATTTGTGCTTTGATATTTACTGAATTAGGAGCAACAAAGATTTATTCAAGGCGTTAGCTTTCAGGTGCAAGCACTCTTCCTCTATATAGTCTGAGGAAGACTGCTTGCACTTGAAAGCTCATGCCTTGAATAAATCTTTGTGGGTCTTAAAGGTGCCACTGGATTCTGATTTTGTTTTGTTGTGCTGCTTCAGACCAACACGGCTACCCACTTGAATCTATCTTACAGCATTAGAATTACTCAGCAGAAGACTTTGTATCCTGCAACTGTGGGAAAGAGGACCAACGCAAAGGTTTCTTGTCTGTCTTAAGGTTTTACTGCATGTCTTCTGGTCGCAAATGGTTTGTTTTCCCCCCTGAAAATGATGGTTTATTTAAAGAAGAGGAGTTGGTCTTTATACCCTGCTTTTCAATGCCCGAAGGAGTCTCAAAGTGGCTTCAATCGCCTTCCTTTCTTCTCCCCACAACACACTCCTTGTGAGGGTGAGAGAGCTTTGAGAGAACTGTGACTAGCCCAAGGTCCCCTGGCTGGCTGCATGTGGAGAACTGAGGGAATCAAACCTGGTTCTCCAGATCAAGGGCTGCCGCTCTTAACCACGCCATCAAGGGATACAAGATTGTCGTATGCGTTGTTCAGAAAGACCCTCCTTCAATCTCTTGCACCTGTTTTGGAACTTCTTTTGAAATTTATCCCCCTTTGTATGCTGGCAGGGGGCTCCTGGGAATTGTAGTCCATGGACATCTGGAGGGCCGCAGTTTGACTACCCCTGGTATAAAGTGTGATTAAAACTGATTTACTGGGCAAAACAAAACTTCTTACTTATCAAGGCATGAATGACTGCTTCAGAGCAATCTATTTTAAATCTAAAGTACACGGCGGGGGAAGGGGGGAGTAGGCTGCAGACGGGCATCTGCTGGGAGAAAAGGACTGTGAGCCAGCCCGGAGCCAGAGCATTTGGAAAAGGGGAATGAGTACAGTGGTGGTGAGCACACCATTATATATTTATTTGATTGGTTATTTTTTATATAAAGTACTTTCCAATTTTCTGTTTGAGGGCACAAAATTATGTAATCAAAGGGAGCTCATTCTACCAGTTTGGGGCCAGGACCAAAATCTCCTTGGATCCAGGGATATTGAGCAAATTTTTCTCACAGATTCTAAGGTTTTCCCTGTAAAGAACTGGTTCTCAACCTGGGGGTCATGACCCCTTTGGGGGTCGAATGACGCTTTCACAGGGGTCGTGGCAGGGCAAGCAGCTTGGCTGGGGGGGGGGCGCCATCCACACAACAGCCTTGCAAGGTAGCTCAAGATAGAGTATTGCTCTGTCTGGAGCAGTGGGAAAGAGCAAGATCAGCATGGTGGGACAAGAGGCAGAACCAAACTGAGAAACCCCAGGGTGGGGGGGAAACAATTTATATAAAATCATCATCTATCATGACATTGGTCAGTTTCGGTTTAATCTCTGTGAAAGAACACTTGTATAATTTTATGGTTGGGGGTCACCACATAAGGAACTGTATTAAAGAACAGCCAGTTTGGTGTAGTGGTTAGGAGTGTGGACTTCTAATCTGGCATGGCAGGGTCGATTCTGCACTCCCCCACATGCAGCCAGCTGGGTGACCTTGGGCTCACCATGGCACTGATAAAGCTGTTCTGACCGAGCAGTAATATCAGGGCTCTCTCAGCCTCACCCACTTCACAGGGTCTCTGTTGTGGGGAGAAGAAAGGGAAGGTGACTGTAAGCCGCTTTGGGTCTCCTTTGGGTACAGAAAAGCAGCATATAAGAACCAACTCTTCTTCTTAAAGGGTCACGGCATTGGGAGGGTTGAGAACCACTGCTGTAAAGGGAGCCGCAATTCCACAGCTGCAGGGACAGGTGGCCCTGTATAGGGAGAGGGGTCCTGCAGATATGCAATTGTATCAACCATGCTAGATTTCATGTTGACAATTTTGATGGGAATTTTAGTTAGGGCTGCCAGCTCTGCATTGAGAAATTCCTGGTGATTTGGGGATGGAGCCTTGGAGAGGGTGGGGCTGAGAGGGAGGGACCCCGTCTGGGTACAATGCTATTTTTTTCCAGGGAAACTGATCTTTGTCTGGTTATCAGTTATATTTCCAGGAGACCTCCAGGTCCCACCTGGAGGCTGGCAACCCTAGTTTTAGTCGTGTTTAGCCAGTAGAATATTTTTGAAACATTGAAGTAGAGTAGAAAGTCACCAAATAAAAACATGCTCAGCAGGGCCCCTGCATCTTACACACCTGTACTAATTAAAAATGCAACACATGAAATATGTATCTGAATTGCGCAGGTTATTAGGGCTCTGGCAGGACATAAAATAAATGAATACAAATAGAAAAAACCCGGTTCTCTTTTCAGTAAAAGGGTAATTAAAATAGGATTGCAGAACAGAGAAGAAAAGGTTATTCCCACCACTCCAGACTGGGCCAAAAAGGAAGCAGGAACACACACAAAACATGAAGGGTGCTTGGTTGCTAAAGAAACCTTGAAAATCGGTATGTAAATGCAAGAGGAAAAGGTCCCCAGCGTAATGCAAAAGGCAGCCACGGCAAGAGATTAAAAAATGAGATCAAAGTTGATTATGCCATCAATGATTGAAACGTTAGCTGAACAAATCCTGGGCAGAGAAAAAGAAGGAAATATTCATGCAGTGCTGAATTTCTCACCTGCTGTAGATCGTCTGTTTCGCTGTATTTCAGTCCGGCTCAGCTTCACATGCTCCAAGGCGGTGGTAGTCAACCTGTGGTCCTCCAGATGTTCACGGACTACAATTCCCATGAGCCCATGCCAGCAAAGTTGGCAGGGGCTCATGGGAATTGTAGTCCATGAACATCTGGAGGACCACAGGCTGACTACCCCTGCTCTAAGGTACATGCATGCTGCTCCAACTGTGAAGATGTAAAATGTCCAGAGATGTCAAAGCTATGGGGAGGGGGGAAAGGTCAGTATTCCACCCCCCCTCCAAAACAAAGACTTGAAGAAAAAATCATATATATGTAAGACTTAACATCCTTTCAAACCTAAGCTCATTTGACTGCTTTAGCAATGTGACATGCATAATTTACAGCTTACTTATAGAGAATTGTAATATTTGATATATTTGTGGAATTTAGAACTTAAATAGGCCTTAGCTTCATATAGGCAGAACTGTTAATTTACTCAACAGGGTCCTGTTGGAGTTAGCACAATTCCGCAGGTCCTGTACGACTGAGCTCTTCCGCCAGGCTTTTGGTTGTGGCCAAAGTTAACACCTATCTACTTACCTATTTATGGCCCCACCCACCCATAGACACCCTGTGGAAATATCGCTGTTGTTTTTAACCTGCTATTCAACCACTATATTTTAACCACTATTCAAATTAATTTTAAAACTCAATTTTATTTGTTTTAACTTGGTATTTTATATAATTTTGTACACTGCCCTGAGCCAGCTTGCCAGGAGGATGGTCTATAAATTCAATAAATATCTAAATACATAAATAAATATCATGCCAAAATTCCTACCTCCTGCTTGGATACTGGGTTTTGGCAGGAAGTAGGGTTTGGGGTGGTGTGCAGGAGTAGGAAGTAGGGGCAGGGTACTGTCTTGGTAATGCCCAATGAGACCTGAAAGAGAGTGGGGCAGTGGAGAAAACAGTGGATCAAAACAGAAATCTCAAAGACACACTTTTGTACACAAGCTAGCTCCACTTACAAATGCTGAAGGCGGTGTTTGCGCATGGGTCCGCCATGTTTGGTGGGCTTGCTGCAGAGTCGTTCCCCTTTGGAAGGAAATGTTAACTGTGACAAAGGAGATAACAAGGCAAAGTGCTTCATATAATCCCCAGACAATTTGGCTGGATTACTTGTAAGAGAGGATAAGAAAGAATTGGTGGCTCAGATGTTAATTAAATGATGCTTTAAGTGGAGAAATGAAATGAAGGGGGGTTCCAGTGAAAATGCAATAGCTGACTAATGGTGTGGCTCACTCATTTGATAGGATTTAAGGGGGAGCCTCTTGTGGCTCAGAGTGGTAAGGCAGCAGTCATGCAGTCTGAAAGCTTTGCCCATGAGGCTAGGAGTTCGATCCCAGCAGCTGGCTCAGGGTTGACTCAGCCTCCCATCCTTCCGAGGTCGGTGAAATGAGTACCCAGCTTGCTGGGGGTAAACGGTAATGACTGGGGAAGGCACTGGCAAACCACCCCGTATTGAGTCTGCCATGAAAACGCTAGAGGGCGTCACTCCAAGGGTCAGACATGACTCGGTGCTTGCACAGGGGATACCTTTACCTTTACCTTTTTAAGGGAGAGAAAGACACTTTGAACACACTGGTTGTGGTGGAGGAATAAGAAAGAAGTTCACATTATTATTTTATTATTATTATTATTTTGATTTATTTCCCGCCACTCCCAAATGGCTCGTGGCGGGTTACAGTGTCTTAAAACCCCATTAAAAATCTCATTAAAAGACTTAAAAATATCACAGCATGGCGGCACAATAATAAAATCCCCTTCTTACCCCCCTTCCTAAAAAGGGGGGGGTGGAGGAGAAGGAGGTCAATGGTGTTCAAGAAGAAGCCCGGGGGAGAGCAGTCGATGTACCACAGCAGCCCCAGCCTCAACCATAGACCTGGCGGAAGAGCTCCATCTTGCAGGCCCTGTGGAACGTTGAAAGGTCCTGCAGGGCCCGCAGCTCTCCCAGGAGCTCATTCCACCAGGTGGGGGCCAGGACCGAAAAGGCCCTGGCTCTGGTCGAGGCTAGGCGTGCTTCCCTAGGGCCGGGAACGACCAGAAGATTTTCACTCGCAGAGCGCAGAGCCCTGCGGGGGGCATAGGGTGGTAGGCGGGTCCTCAGGTATGTGGGTCCCAGCCCGTGTAAAGCCTTAAAGGTTAGAACCAAAACCTTGAACCGGATCCGGACGGCAATTGGTAACCAGTGCAGCTGCCTCAACACAGGCTGGATGTGGGCCCTCCAAGGTGTGTCGGTGAGGACCCTAGCAGCTGCATTTTGTACTAGCTGGAGTTTCCGGATCAGAGACAAGGGTAGGCCCGCGTAGAGCGAGTTACAGAAATCTAATCTGGAGGTGACGGTTGCATGGATCACAGTGGCCAGGTGTTCAGGGGACAGGTAGGGCGCTAGTAGCCGAGCTTGGCGAAGATGGAAAAATGCCTCGGCTACTTTCCTGACCTGCGGCTCCATAGTCAGGGAGGCATCAATGGTCACACCCAAATTTCTGGCCTGGGACGCGATGGTAAGATGCGCCCCTGCCAGGGTGGGTAAATGCGCTTCCTGTTCATTTAACATCATTTAACCTTCATTTGATCACCATCCCAGCCTTCAAAGGTTAGTGGAATATTTAACTAGAGTTAAATGTTATGTGATTGTGAACCACCGTGAGCCAGCTTGCTGGGACCAGTGGTATATAAATCCAATAATTAAACAAACAAACAAATAAATGTATCCAAGATGCTTCAACTTTTAGCAGATCATTTTGAACAGGGTTAGGGTGGGCAGAGCTGGCATTTAAATACCCCAGGGTGGGTACTATGATAAACAGCTTGGTGTAGTAGTTAAGAGCACTGACCTCTATTCTGGATAACTGAGCTCGATGTAGTGGTTAGGAGTGTGGACTTGTAATATGGCGAGCCGGGTTCAATTCTGCGCTCCCTACATGCAACCACCTGGGTGACCTTGGGCTAAACACGGCACTGATCAAGCTATTCTGACCGGGCAGTGATATCAGGGCTCTCTCAGCCTCACCCACCACACAGGGTGTCTGTTGTGGGGAGAGGAAAGGGAAGGTGACTGTAAGCAGCTTTGAGACTCCTTCAGGTAGAAAAAAGCAGCATATAAGAACCAACTCTTCTTCTTCTTCAGTAATATCAGGGCTCTCTCAGTCTTACCTCCCTCACAGGGAGTCTGTTATGGGGAGAGGAAAGGGAAGGTGACTGTAAGCCGCTTTGATTCCTCCTTCTGGTAGAGAAAAGCGGTATATAAGAATCAACTCTTCTTCTTCTTCTTCTTCTTCTTCTTCTTCTTCTTCTTCTTCTTCTTCTTCTTCTTCTTCTTCTTCTTCTTCTTCTTCTTCTTCTTCTTCTGCTACAGCACATGCAGCCAGCTGGGTAACTTTGGGCTAGTCACAGTTCTCTTAGAGTTCTCTCAGCTTCACCTACCTCACAAGGTGTCTGTTGTGGGGTCAGGAAGGGGTCAGGATAGTGAAAAGTGGGTATAAAAATCAACTCTTCTTCTTCTCTGTATCATTCCCCCAGTTTAAAATACCAATTTCCTGGAGTTCCTGTTCATCATCATCATCATCATCATCATCAACAACAACAACAACAACAACAACAACAACAACAACAACATTTCCATACTACCCTCCTGTAACTGGCTCAGGGTTGTGTAAATTAAAGCAAATACAAATAGTCAAAATAAGAGAACATAAGAGAACATATAATAAATTAACATAATAAACCATTAAAACAGTTTAAAATGTATTAGCAGCATCTACAAGCAGTAGCGGCATCAATTATTGTCCTTCAGCACAGTGATTGGGCACTGATTTAATAAAAGATCACGTGCCTTTTAAGACTGTGCCCCTCATCAAGTGATGTCATTCAGCTTTGGAGTTGGTTGGCAGGTATAAGCTTGTTTGCCCAGTATCTACTCTATAAATCCAGTTACTGTAGCATCAGCAAACTGTTGCGCGAGAGAGATTTCAAGATCTAATGTGATCTAAGCAAATCCTGTTTTCCACAAGCCAACCACAGGTCCTGGAAAGTCCACAAGCAAGGACACAGAGGCCAAAGCTTTCTTCTGTTGATGATGATGTTATCCGTTCAGTTGTGTTCGACCTTTGGCGATTCTATAGGAAAGTCTTCGCCATGCATCCTGTCTCTGACGGCTTCTTTTAATTGGTTCATGGTCATCCCTGTATCGGCTTTGATCCTGTCGAGCCAGCGGATCCTTCAGGAACCACATTTCCTTTTGCCGCTCACCATGCCAATCATTAATTATTTTTCTAGCGAGTTTGATTGCATAATGTGTCCAAAGTAAGTGAGCTTTAGCCATAATATCTTCCCTTCTAATGACACAGTTTATTTGCTCCTCTCTAAAACTATCTTGTTGGTAACTTTGGCTGTCCATGGTATTTGCAGCATTTGTCTCCAACACCATAATGTGAAAGCATCTATTCTCCTCCTTCTTCAGGGTCCAGCTTTCGCATCCATAGGTTGTTATGGGGAAGACAACGGCGTTGACTAGCCGGCACTTTGTATTAAGGCTGAGATCCTTATCTTTCCATATTCGGTTCATGCCTAACATTGCATTCTAGCCCATGTTATTCACCATTTGATTTCCTTTGTTCCTCTGTTACTGCTCCTCAAAAACTACCATCCCATAGTATACTATATACCACCACTAAACATGGAGGTTCAATTTAGCGTTCATACCTGCTATCCAGATCACTTGGCTTTGTGATACCATGCATAAAGAAACAATCGAAGAATTGTATATTACATAGGAAAGGCTACAGGAAAAATAGCTACCAGGAGTTTTTAAACTACCAGGAGTATTAAACTATAGATTTTACTTAATTTATTATTTATGCTGCTCAGATTCCAACAGGGCACAATGCAACAAAAGAAGTAGAAGAGAGCAAGTGGAATCAGAAAGGCTCCCTAGCGAAGGGAAGCAGATGAAATACAGAACTACATTATAAATGGAATGGGGAGGTAAAATTGAGCCTCAGAATAAGGCTTATTGAATGAAGCAGGACTTCAGTCACTCCCCAAAAGGACTCATCTGAAAAAACCCACACTATTTCTACTCATAAAAGGGGAAAAAAAGAAAAGTAAAATGCAAGCTCATAACCACCTACGAATGGGCACCCCAGTTGAAGAGGGATGTAGACAAACTGGAGCGTGTTCAGAGAAGGGCAACAAAGACGATGACCAAGATGTATGAAGAAAGGTTGGGGAAGCTTGGTCTGTTTAGCTTGGAGAAGAGGCGACTGAGATGGGATTTGATAACCATCTTCAAACTTTTAAAAGGCTGCCATATAGAGGATGGAGCAGAGTTGTTCTCTCTTGACCTGGAGGGACAGACTGGAACCAATGGGATGAAATTAATTCAAAACAAATTTCATCTAAACATCAGGAAGAAGTTCCTGACAGTTAGAGCGGTTTCTCAGTGGAACAGGCTTCCTTGGGAGGTGGTGAGTTCTTCATCTTTGGAAATTTTTAAACAGAGTCTAGATAGCCATCTGATGGAGAGGCTGATTCTGTGAAGGCTTAAGGGGGTGGCAGGTTACAGCGGATGAGCAATAGGGTTGTGAGTGTCCTGCATAGTGCAGGGGGTTGGACTAGATGACCCATGAGGTCCCTTCCAACTCTATTATTCTATGATTCTATGGTTCCATGATGCTTACCGGAGAAGGAAAGTTGAGGAGATGTAAAAAGTCAGTCTCATCCTTTGTCATTCGCTGCTGCAGGAAGTGGTGGCAGATACAAGCATAGACCTCTTCAAGAGGGAAATGGAGCAGCATTCGGAGCAGAAGTCCACCAGTAGTTCTTAGCCATGAGGCACTGATGGAACGTTCTGTCCAGGGCTGTGATGCTCTGCCCACTTGGTGCTTGGGAAGCAGTAGTGGAAGGGCTTCTGGAGTTCTAGTCCTGCTGGATGACCTCCTGAAGGCACCTGGGGCTTTGCCATTGTGTGACACAGAGTGGTGGGCAGCATGGGCCATTGGCCTGATCCCACATGGCTTCTCTTATGTCTTTATGTCTGGGGCAGTGATTCTCCATATTCTTAGTGCTTGTGGGGTAACAGTGGGAGGGCTTCTGAAATCCTGGCTCTGCTTATGGACCTCCTGATGGCACCTGAGTTTGGGTACTGTGTGACGCAGATTAGACTGCATGGTCCAGTGGCCTGATCCCACATGGCTTTTCTTATACCCTTATCCTCTATGGAGGAGCGGCTACATTAGCTGGGTCCTCCAGATTTCCCCTGAGTGTGGCCGTGGAGGAGTCATTTTCACCCGCATCCCCTGCTGCAGGAAGCATTAATTTTCTAAACATTGCTACTGGGATATCACTATATTGATATAACGCTGTAGCATATATTTACACCAGGTTTACTGAATTCCCTGATTTCATTTTAAAAATAAATTAAGTCTCTCTATTATCTCCAATAGTGCAGTCATAAAGGGAAAGGCATATCTCTGAAATGGAAAGGGCTCTAGAGTCTCAGTTGCAATGAAGCCAAAGCTGGGAAATCAAAGAATTTGATGCACATGGGCTTGTGGACTTTCTTCTTCTGACCCTCCCCACTTCTGCAGCTTGGCATCCACCAGGCCCCCATACAGCTCCAGGGAAGGGAGAGGTTCTCAGCTCTCTAGATAAGCCTTCAGTTGAAACCCTTGCTGGTTCAGCAGCTCTCCATTACAGTTTCCACATTGGCCATTTATGCACTGGAGGTTTCATGCTGGGCTGCAGGCTGGAGTTTTAGTTGTGGTAGGTTACCCTACTTCTTCCTGCACCCACACAAGGGAGCATTTGGCCCGGTGTGCCTCATCCACCCCCGATTTGTCCTCCTGGATGAGAGCTGGGGCAGTGAAGTTCCCAGTGCGTAAATGGTCATTAAGAGACACATCTTGTTTTAACCTTGCTTTTGATTTCCTTTGGATACTGCAAGAGTGTTTCCACATTTGGGCTTTTCTCCCCCTATTTCCCGAGATGAAATTCACGACAGGCTTTCCACAACGAGTCCGACAGAGCCAGCCTCCCATCATGCTTTGCTCCCTTCCCCTTTACAAAAAAAAAATAAAATGCTGAATTAGACCATGTTAGACCCTGCTTAAAAAGATGAAATCTAGATTTCTGTGGATTCCTTTACTGTGTGGCAAGTGGGGGGGGGGGCAATTTGGTACTGTGCCTGAAGAAGCAAATTTTAGTGTGGAAATGGATTAAAAAATCTAGCCTTTACGAATGCAGAACCAAATGATATCGCTAGTGAGGAAACGGTCCACTTTAGTTTCAGATGATGCTGCATGGCTCCCCACAACAAGACTTGATTTTACAGCCAAGGTCTGCTCTAGCACAGCTCATTTGGGCTGCCTTCAGAGACCCAGTGCCTTTTCCCCTGGTTGTCCATGGAGAGGACAGAATGCTCATGTGTTGGTAAACTGAAGACCCACCAGCTTCCACTGCTGAACACTGCTTGCTGGTAGGCAAGGAGGGTCTGACACTCATGCTGGAAGGCATTGCGAACTGGCAACAAATTTTTGGGACTGTGATTTCTCCATGGTGGAGGGGTATGGGTGAGTGGTGTAGAAAGACACAGCCCAAGCACATCCATGACAGTAGCAGCCATGTCAGATGCTGGAGAGTCAGTGTGTTTTAGTGAGACTCTGGTCTGGAGAGCCAGGTTTGATTCCCTGCTCCTACACATGAAGCCTCCTGGGAGACTGTGGCCCTGTCAGAACTCTCTCAGCCCTACGTCTCTTCTCACAAGAGGCCTATTGTGAGGAGAGGAAGGAAAAAGCCATTGGAAGCCACTCTGGGCGGTGTGGGTGAGGGTCAGGCATGCCGGAGGCTGCGGCAGGGCCATGGCAGCTGGCAGTTGCAGGGTGCGCTGCGAGGCAGCGACCGTCCGGGCTGCATGACAGTGAGAAAATGGCGGCAGGCATCCACAGGTAGGCAAACTGGAAGGGGGCTGGTTTGGGAGGCACATCACGCCTCCTGAGTAGTCAGTCCGGGGGAAGGGGCCTATGGGCACCCTTCCTCATCACGGACAGGGCCCACCCTCAGGGCCCTTAACCGATTATTTAATCCGCTTCACTAGGAGCGGGTTAAAGATAGTATAATACTGGCCACAGGCTCACATAGGTATGGGGATATCATTTGGACATAGAATTTGGACATCTGGAGGGCTGCAGTTTAACTACCCTTGCTCTGGGATTTGGGCAAAAAATTTGGGCAAAGGTTTTGAGTCTGACTTTCCGCTCGTAATAGCCAGAGTGTAGCCCCTGGCATCACAGAAAAGCTGTTGGGAAAATACCGCTGATAGACCTAGAAACAGCATGAGCGAGAGAGAAACAAAATTAAATGCAGATTAAATTAAACCAGCAGAGAGAAGAAAGTCTGTGTGCCCCGTAACAAAACTGGAGCATGAAGTCATCCAGGAACCTGATTAATACAGTGGTATAAGAATGGAGATGGCTCAGGTGGTTTCTGTTTCAGATTTGATGTTTTTAATAAACAAACCCAAAAGACTAATAAAGATTTTTCTGAGCTTTGTGGGAATCTGGCAGTTGATCAAATAAAAATAGCCCAGTGACTCAGTGCAATGTCATTTTCCAAAGGAGAAGTCTGTAAAGGAAATGGGACTTATTCTCATGGCGTGGATTGCTCTCCCATTGACTTGGTTATCTCATTAAACAAACTTGTACCTTTCTGTTCTGGTTTTGCGGAGGCAAAGTCTTGACGACAGGTTTGGTTTCTGGCTTTAGAGCCGGCTGAACTCATTAGAGAACTGTGATGTCCCTTGTATTGTTTCATTGTGGGATTGACGGTGTTGACGGTGTCGGCATGAGGAAAGAAGAACACGACTTCCTTTTTACTGTGTGTTCATAAGGAACATAAACTCCCACACCTTTGTCCATGGCTACGATTCTCTTACTGTCCCTCAAAATCCTATAATTTTCAACTTCAGAGGAACATCTTAATAAAAGTTTAACTCCACTTTAATTCTATGACAACCCACCTCTAGGGAGCCTTGCTCAGATCTTCTAGATCAGGGGTAGTCAAACTGCGGCCCTCCAGATGTCCATTGACTACAATTCCCAGAAGCTCCTGCCAGCGAATGCTGGCAGGGGCTTCTGGGAATTGTAGTCCATGGACATCTGGAGGGCCGCAGTTTGACTACCCCTGTTCTAGATTAAGGGCTATGGCATTTTTCGTGATGGCACCTGATCCATGGACTGCTTTTCCTCTTGAAATTCACCCGATGCCACTTCTGCTCTCTTTTAGGCAATAGGTCAAAGATGATTATTTTTGCAGAAGTTTTTATTAAGAGGAGATAATTACAATATTTTTTACTGTCCTCTTCTCGCCTGTTTTCCGAGACTCTTTTTGAGCTGCTAAATGTTGCGTAAAAAGGGAAAGAGTAAAAGTGCTTGTTTGACTTGTATCGAACAGAATCGACTATGATCGCTGAGGTGTGCTGATCTGCTATCAATAAAGCTTTCTATTAATCCAGAAGCAAGTTTTTAGTCTGTCTGCCCTTGACAACACCCTACCTTCCCCTGGTCTGTCTAACCACTGTGCAACGGTCACCTCTAGACTGCCCCCCCACGGAGCTATCCGCTCTGCAGGTGCTGATTTACTGGAGGTCCCTGGCCATAAGGAATCATGCCTGGCCTTGACCTGGGCCACGACCTTTTCAGTCCACCCTTGACCTGGTGGAATGAACTCCTGGGAGAGCTGTGAGCCCTTGACAGAGTTATCAATGTTCTGCAGGGCCTGCAAAATGGAGATTTTCTGCCAGGTCTTTGGTTTAGGTCAGGGCTAGGAACAACAGGGTCTCTTCAGCCTACGCACAACATCTAGCTCACCCCACCCTGGGGGTTGGATGGCTGCTGGGGTGGGGTGGGGGCTACACCACCACCTTTTAAAATCTTTTTAGCTCATGCTCTGTTCCTTCTATTAAGAGATAGTGTTTTTATGGGGGGGGGGGTTATATTGTACCCTGCCACGAGTCTCTAGAGAATGACAGGCTAAAAATCTAATTAATTGATTAAAACACCAATCTATCACTAGCAATCTTGTCTCTTCCAGTGACTCCTGTCCTCTCATAATGGGACCAAAGAACAAAAGCCTCCATTTAGTCAGTTTAACTTCTGAGAGAGGTTAGGTTTGATTTGATCTAGAACCCGTCCGTGCTGTCCGTAAAACTCAATCAGCTTTCAGACCAATCAACTTTCCCATCAGCTTTCTTTATTGTCCAACTTTCACACCCATGATTCTGATTAAATAATGTGCAATACAAGAACCAGTAGGTGGACTGAGAAATCGATGAGCAGAAGAAACAGAGCACCACCAGTTTTTAATAATGTTTTTAACTGTAATTTTAGAAATAACGTACATGTGACACAAGTTGGAAGCCCCCCCTCCCCCAAGCCTGTGTGCAGGGAGAGGCAGTATATTAAAACTAAGAAAAGGAAGGAAGGAAGGAAGGAAGGAAGGAAGAAAGGAAGAAAGGAAGAAAGGAAGAAAGGAAGGAAGAAAGGAAGAAAGAAAGAAAGAATCTGCCCAGCTCAAAGTTTAGGGCTATATAGACGGACAGATATTCCACAATGGAAAACTTGGGCTGCAGAATTTTGGGTGTCTGCATCCGCTTTCTCTTTAAGACCAGGGCTTCATCTTTTCAGCAGGATAGCAAATCATGTGCCTCTTTAAATCCTTTGCTATAGCACAGCTGCTAATCACAGGTGTGAGTGTGGAGGCGTAAGGCCCTGAATATTCTTGTGCTCCTGCCTTTTCTACAAAGCTGAATCAACAGCCAGCCTGCCGGGATGCACCATTTGTAGAGTCTTGACGTGCATTCTTATTCTTTTATTCCTTGCAGGTTTTTTTCTTCTTGATAAAAGAAACTTTTATCATTCCCTTATAAACTATCGTTATAATTTTTCATCCATGTAGTTTCCATCCATTCTCTGGACCTGAAAGGAACTGGTTTCTTTTATTTATCAATTGTTCAAGGCTGGCCTTTCTTGTTAACAGTCTAAAGATGGCAACGTGTGCAGATTTCTAATCTGCATAAAAAAGATATAGATATATATTTTAAAAGCTGTTATTTTTAGATGCATTTTTCATTCAGTTTATTGGCTTAGCTCACTTTATCTTTGGGCTCTTAGGTTAATTTCATTTTGTGAGAAGCTATTCTTTCAAATGAAAGGACACCTTGAGTACAGGAAATATTCTTCTGAGCATTAATGCATGCACATGGGACAGTAAAACAAGGCATGCTCAGCGGGTTTGTAGTCCCAGGCAGGCAGAACTTTCTGGTTCCTGAAGAGTGCCATAAATGTTGGATTAGCTGCCTTTGGTCTGGTGGGGGCTAGGGTTGCCAACCTCCAGGGGTGTCAAGCGCTGACAAAACTGACAAACAAAACTTCTATAAGAAGAAAGCTTTAATTGGAAGCAGATCAGTTCACTGTAACATTTGAAGTCAAGACTGTTCGATACAAGAACAGTAAGCACTTATCAGTTACTTTTTTCCTGCACAAAACTTGAATGTTCCCAAGGGAGAGGGGAAGCCCCTCACCCAAGTGCCATCCCAGGCTTCCTGCCAAGGTGTTAAAGTTAGTGCGCCTCAGGCTAGCTGATAAAATGTTTACAGGAACCAGGCAACATTGTTTCACAGCGGGGGAGAATATGCAGTGTGAAAATACAAGGATCAAAGGAGGGGGGGAATCAAAGGAAAACTACAGGCATGGGTTCTGGTTACATGGGAACGTTTCAACAAGACACAGCATCCAAGATGGAGTCAGACAGGTTCACTGAGCAGCAAGCATGGCAGAGAGCAGGGACTGATCCTGACAAGGGGTAGCTCATGGTCTCCTGGGATTACATGTGATCTCCAGGCAATAGAGTTCAGTTTAGAGAGCCAGCTTGCTGTAGTGGTGAAGAGCAGCAGCTTCTAATCTCTTGAGCCGAGTTTGATTCCCCGCTCCTCCACATGGAGCAAACTGGGTGACCTTGGGCTAGTCACAGTCCTATCACAAGTTGTTCTCGCAGAGCAACTTCTCTCAACCCCACCTACCTCACAGGGTATCTGTTGTGGGGAGAGGAAGGGAAGGTGATTATAAGTCGCTATGAGGAGGAGGAGGAGGAGGTTATATGCCATTTTTCTCTACCTGAAGGAGTCTCAAATCAGCTTACAGTAGCCTTCCCTTTCCTCTGGCCATTGTGCCATCCCATTGACACCTGCCTCAGAGGCCAAGCCCAAAGATGGGCCTTGGCTGAGGGCAGACAGCAATAGCCTAGCCAATGGGAAGGGAGAGGAAGCTACAAGGACCATGAGTAGGGGCCGGGGGCAAGCTGAGCCAGACTCCCCTAGTGGCAACCTACTTGAGCTGGAGTCGGGAAGCCCAGAACAGAGGGGAGTGGACAAAACCAGGAGAACACAGTACTCCAAGTGAGGTCTAACCAGAGTAAAGTGGTAACATTACCTCACGTGATCTGAACTTCTTTTTAATACAGCCCAAAATCCTGTTTGACTTGTTAGCCACCGAGTCACACTGCTGACTCATGTTCAGTGTCTGGTCTACTAGGACCCCCACATATTTTTCACACATACTATTACTGCCAAGACTAGTTTCGCCCATTCTATAGTGATGCATATAATTTTTCCTACCAAAATGAAGAACGTTATATTAATCACTATTGAAATTCATTGTAGCCCAGTTTTGTAATCTGTCAAGATCATCAAGTGTTCTGATTCTGTCTTCTGGTGTGTTTGCTACCCCTCCCCTTTTAGTGTCATCTGCAAATTTAACAAGTACCCCAAGAGTATAGTGGTTAGGAGCGCTGATTTCCAATCTGATGAGTGGGTTTGATACTCCGCTCCACCACATGCAGCCAGCTGGGTGACTTTGGGCTCCCCTCAGCATTGATAAAGCTTTTGTGACCAAGCAGTGATACCAGGGTTCTCTCAGTCTCACCTCCCTCACAGGGTGTCTGTGGTGGGGAGAGGAAAGGGAAGGCGATTGTAAGCAGCTTTGAGACTCCTTCAGGTAGAGAAAAGTGGCATATAAGAACCAACTCTTCTTCTTCAATGATATCAGGGCTCTCTCAACCTCACCTCCCTCAAAGGGTGTCTGTTGTGGGGAGAGGAAAGGGAATGCCATTGTAAGCCCCTTTGAGACTCCTTCAGGTAGAGAAAAGTGGCATATAAGAACCATTTCTTCTTCTTCTTCTTCTTCTTCTTCTTCTTCTTCTTCTTCTTCTTCTTCTTCTATTCCTTCATCCAAATCATAAATATGTTGAACAACACAGGACCCAGGACAGATCCTTCAGCCATTCCACTTGTCACTCCTCTCCAAGAAGATGATGACTATTTAAAAGCACCCTTTGGGTACGATCTGTCAACCAATTCTCATTCACCTTAACTGCAATAGGATCCATACTGCATTTTACCAACTTTTCAATAAGAAAATCATGTGGAACCTTATCAAATGCCTTTCTGAAAACAAGGTCAACTGTCCACAGCATTCCCCTGGTCTAGCAAGGTAGTAACTTTCTCAAAAAAAAGAGATAAGGTTGACATGACTTGTTCTTGAGAAAGCCAAGAAGATAGTTTCAAACCACCGTCCCGTAGCTTTAATCTTTTGTGCCTTTTCGTGGAAATATTCTAAGACTTCAATCCTCCAGATATTTAGGATCAAGCCCCACTGAATAACTACAAAGGGATTTAATTCTGCGGAAAAAAGCACAGGATTGGGCTGCAGGGTTTACACTCCCCCGGCTAGGTCTGGAGCCATTTTTTAAATGCATTTTCCATTTGCTCGATAAGCGTATTAAAGACAAACCGTGCCCAGTTGATTTAAAGGCATTTCGGTTCTCATCTGCATTCGAGGGTGAAACGTTCCTCCTGTCCACCTCACTAATGAGCTTCTCGTGCATTTCCGAAATTGTGCCTTTAAAGTATCAGAGCGGCAGTTCTGGCTCCAGCTGCCCTTCCAATTGTCGCTGCTTGATTCCAGCAGTGCTCCTTTGGTGCCAGGCTCTTCTGAGCAACAAGTGGCAATCAGGAGGCCGAAAGAAGCAGTAGGCGGCCCGCAGAGAGGGCTGCCCAGTTTCTGACTTTGGCACGCAGCTGGATGTGGGGAGAATGGCCGTCCATGAGCAGAAGGAAGAAAACGTTCCTGCCTCCTGGTAGCCGTTGATCACCCCAAAGTCCTGCTTCTGGGGGACAGGGGACCCTCAAGGCCTGTAAAAGGGACTAGTCAGTGGTCTGAAGCAGGAAGGCATGACAGGCAGAAATTAGAAGAGAGAAGCTGGGTTTTTTGGACTCCAGTTTTTACTACCCAGCGGAGTCTCAAAGCAGCTTACAATTGCCTATCATTCCTCTCCCCACAACAGACACCCTGTGGGGTAGGTGAGGCAGAGAGAGAGAGAGAGCTCTGACAGAACTGTGGCTGATTCAGGGTCACCTGAATCAGGGTCACCCAGCAACCCTCATGGGCCTCAAAGTGGTTTACAATCACTTTCCCTTCATCTCCCCACAACAGTAACCCTGTGAAGTGGGTGAGGCTGAGAGAGCCCTGAGAGAACTGTGACTGGTCCAAGATCACCCAGCAGGCCTCATGTGTCTCAAAGCGGCTTACATTCACATTCCTCTCCCCATAACATACACCCTGTAAGGGAAGTGAGGCTGAGAGAGCTCTAAGAAAACTTTGATTGGCCCAAGACCACCTGGGACAGGAGTGGGGAATCAAATCTGGTTCTCCAGATTAGAGGCCACTATACTAAGCTGGCTCTCCTCCTTCATTGGTCAAGGATTTAGCTTGTGTGCAACTTAGGAACAAGAGTTGTGTTTGTGTGCTGACTTTCAAATTGTGGGTGTTGCAGGCAGCCTTGTTGGGTTCAGTGGAGCAAACTGGGCCAAGGTGATTTGCGTGATTTTCCTTAGGACCAGTCAGTGCATCACTTCCAGGATCTCTGGGATGGGTGCTGGTGGAAAGAAAAATAAATGGGATGGGGGAGGAAGGGATGTAATTGGACTTGGCAAAAGACTATGCAGGTGATCTCAGGCTTCTGTGCAAACTTGCTGGACAGTTGGTTGTGTAGCTTAGAGCAGGGGTAGTCAACCTGTGGTCCTCCAGATGTCCATGGACTACAATTCCCATGAGCCCCTGCCAGCAAACGCCTGGCTTAGAGCGTGTCACTGGCTGGCCTAAGTGCCCAACAGTAAGGAAGCAAGGGATGAGAAAAGCAGCCATGCACATGAACCTGTAACCCAGGTGTCCCCAACATGGTGCCCACCCAACACATTTCCTGGCACCCACCTAGTTTTTTCAGAAAGGGTGCCATGCAAATTTTTTAAAAAAAATGTTTTTGCCTTATCTACCACCACAGGACAAGGACTGTCATTGTGTGACTGAAGGTAAGGATCAGCCACCTGTTTATAGCTGGGTCTGCCTCCTTTGGAGCCATTTTGTGGCAGCTACCTTGTGGCTGAGCCTGCCATGCTGTATCAGAATTCCAAATGTAGTTACAGGCTCAAAAAGGTCAGGGGTCTCTACAGAAAAGCTTGCAGAAGTAGCTTTTCTTCTACCAGAGCCAGTTTGGTGTAGTGGTTAGGAGTGTGGACTTCTAATCTGGCATGCCAGGTTCGATTCTGCGCTCCCCCACATGCAACCAGCTGGGTGACCTTGGGCTCACCACGGCACTGATAAAACTGTTCTGATCAGGCAGTGATATCAGCGCTCTCTCAGCCTCACCCACCCCACAGGGTGTCTGTTGTGGGGAGAGGAATGGGAAGGCGACTGTAAGCCGCTTTGAGCCTCCTTTGGGTAGGGAAAAGCGGCATATAAGAACCAACTCTTCTTCTTCTTCTTCTTCTTCTTCTTCTTCTTCTTCTTCTTCTTCTTCTTCTTCTTCTTCTTCTTCTTCTTCTTCTTCTTCTTCTTCTTCTTCTTCTTCTTCTTCTTCTTCTTCTTCTATTCTCAAGGCCAAACTGAAGATATACCAATGGCATTCAGTTATGACCAGAGTAATCTGGACTTGATGCCACAACACCTGTGCACACACAATTATTTGGCATCTGAAAGTAAACGTTGGGTTCCAAAAATCCACACAGATCAAAGTATTCCTTTCCTGATCCTGAGAAGTTCAGCTATCCCAATGTAAATGCAACTCTGAGAGCCACAAATGTGCTTAGTAACAGCATTTGTGATTCATTTCCTTTAGAATGATCAAGCTTCATCTACTCCTTTCTCTACCTCCCCCCCCCCATTTCGAGCTATTTCTCATCTTTTACTCATATATCTTTCTAGCCCCCTTTTAAGGTCACTGAATTTAATTTCTTTCTCCTGTAGAATAGCTCACTCAGGGTTCGGGATGGGCAAGCCTCCTTAATTTCTCAAAAGGAAGCTCCCATAAATCTTCAGGCCTGCCAAAATATCTGTACTTTCTCTCACAAAATTAATCATTTCTAGCAATTGTTAAATCCCATGGAGATGGATTGGTGAGCACACCCCCAATATATGAATATGACATTGTCGCATGGTATTATATAGCCCGTGCTTCCCTAAGGCTAAGGCTCCAACTGTTTCCACATTAGGAGACATGCCTTTTTTTAGCCTCACTTTGAACTTTGAATTTCCTAAGGATGCTGCAAGTCGACTCTAACCTTTCCCCATTTGGGCTTTCCTCCCCTTATTTCCCAGGCTGAAATGTGCAGTATATATCCGACACTGAGTCTGACAGAGGCAGCCTCCCATCATGCTTTGCTCCCTTCCCTTTTCCAAAAATGTGGAGTTGGTTTTTTTTTGCAAAATGGTGCCTGCTTGCCCCTTTGTTTTCATCACACCCCATAATCTCACCATGCTGCGCTCTTGATTGCCTTCCCCATTCCCCCCAAGGTGTCTTGAAGATAATTTCTTACAAACCCTGCGTTATAACATTATGACACTGCTTTGTAAGACTGTGAGATTGCTCTTTTAAAAAACTTAGGAACATCTTTCTGTTATTTTTCTTTTTTTTAAAGCAGATTTTTTTCAGAAAGGAGGAAGTGAGGGGGAGGGAGGATGGTGATGGGGGAAAAGGTGTTCCCAAATGCCTATGGGAAAACCTATCAGCACACGTTTCCGCATTGGTCAGCTCCGAATTAGATCCTGTTAGATGCTACTGGAGATGTTACAGTTTTCTGGAGATTCTTTGCTAGGGGCAAGTGAGGGGGCAATTTGGGACTGCATCTGAAAAAACAAATTATAGTGTGGAAATGGATGAAAAATCAACCCTTTAAAAATGCAAATTTGAATGATATTGCTTGTGCAGAAACAGTTTCAGTAGGTTACCATTACAATTTTACATTTTTACAAAGAACTAGAAATCTTTCCTAATATATTTCAGATCACGTTTCTTCCTTAGAAGCACTTGTATGTCAAACTGCCTCACTAGGTATATATGAAACAAAAGTAGTAGTAAATGTTTCATTGCATTAGCCATGGGCTATAACAATCATGTTATTGTTGTTGTTAGGTGCGAAGTCGCCTGACCCATCGTGACCCCATGGACAATGATCCTCCAGGCCTTCCTGTCCTCTACCATTCCCCGGAGTCCATTTAAGTTTGCACAGACTGCTTCAGTGACTCCATCCAGCCACCTTATTCTCTGTCATCCCCTTCTTCTTTTGCCCTCAATTGCTCCCAGCATTAGGCTCTTCTGCAGGGAGTCCTTCCTTCTCATGAGGTGGCCAAAGTAGTTGAGTTTCATCATCAGGATCTGGCCTTCTAAGGAGCAGCCAGGGCTGATCTCCTCTAGGACTGACTGGTTTGTTCGCCTTGCAGGCCAAGGGACTCGCAAGAGTCTTTTCCAGCACCAGAGATCAAAAGCCTCAATTCTTTGACGCTTGGCCTTCCTTATGGTCCAACTTTCACAGCCATACATTGCAACTGGGAATACCATAGCCTTGACTAGACACACTTTTGTTGGCAGGGTGATGTCTCTCCTTTTTAGGATGCTGTCTAGATTTGCCGTAGCTTTCCTCCCCAGGAGCAAGCATCTTTTAATTTCTTTGCTGCATCCCCATCTGCAGTGATCTTGGAGCCCAGGAAAATAAAATCTGTCACTACCTCCATTTCTTCCCCATCTATATGCCAGGAATTGAGAGAGCCGGATGCCATGATCTTTGTTTTCTTGATGTTGAGTTTCAAGCCAACTTTTGCACTCTCCTCCTTCACCTGCATCAACAGGCTCTTTAGTTCCTGTTCACTTTCTGCCATTAGGGTAGTATCATCTGCATATCTGAGGTTGTTGATATTTCTCCCTGCAATCTTGATCCCAATTTGTGACTCCTCTAATCCCGCCTTTCTCATGATGTGCTCCGCATACAAGTTAAATAGGCAAGGCGACAGTATACAGCTTTGCTGAACTCCTTTCTCAAGGGTCTGATTCAGCAGGGCTCTCCTTATTTTCTTATGGGGGAAGATCTCAGCCTCGCTGCCCTGTTGTTGACCATCCAGAGGAACTGGTTGGCCACAGGATACTGAACTAGATGGATCATTGGTCTGATCTAGCAGGCCTCTTCTTATGTTCTTGTATATCTTTCGGGCCTTTCGTTCCCCTCCCAATAGAGATGGAATGGCAAAAGTCAAATTGCTTGCCAATGTAAGATGCAAAGGGCAAGATTTCTAAACTGTAGATGGTGTCCAAGAATCATCGAGCTGTTATTCCAGAAGCAGTACTTGCTTCACTGAGCTGGACACTCTCTATCAGCCATCTACTGTGACATTTCAGATGCTTGGCAAATGCTAACCGTTGTCTCTTCCTCACGTCTCGTGTTCCTGGACTGCCAAACAAGATGAGCTGGTCAGCCTTTAACTAGCTACCACATGTCTTTGGCAGGCTGAATCTGCGCTTTCTTTGATGAGAGGGGCCCAGTGCTATGTGCCATTCAGGGGGAGCATTAAAGGCTGGACACATTCTCATTAATTCAATTCACTGCAGCCTGTATAGGGATGGAGCGGTACATTGAACAGCTGCGGATAAAGCTCATTTGGAGAACCATACATCTTGGAGGTAGCACATCTATCAGCTATACTCTGAAAAGCATTATGGAGTGGAATGTGTTGTGCGTGCACACATATGATCACCATTCACAATACTGATTTTATTTCATTGTTATTAAAAGGCCACATTTTCCAGTTCTCGTTATATGAAACTTTTTTTTTTTCATTTCTCATTAGAGAACATCTTCAGGTTTAGCTATACAGTCATGAAAGAGGGGTGGAGAATGGTGACAGGAATTTCAATCAATATTATTGATATTTCTCGCAGAAACAGTAGCTGGGGTTTTAATAGGAATAAAAGTAGGTTTGGTTAAGTTAGCACAGGAAAAAGAGAACTTGGTTTATTTGTTTTTCCCCCAATGCAGTCATTTTGTTGGGTTAATTTTTAAATTTCTAGATTCATAACGTGGTGCTTAAACACTTTTAGTAATCCAATCAATTAATTAATTAACACATGAAAATATGTGAGAAGCAAGATCTTTATTCAGCAACTGCAGAATAAAAGAGGCATCTGCAAGAACTACCAAACAGGAGCCCCTGAAATCCAAAATACAACCTATATTTATCCATATTTTTCAAAATCTTTTCAACTTTCTCTTGAACACGCTTATAATTTTCCTTGTCATGACAAAAACAATTAAAATACACATATTAAAACCCACATATTTATGACTTCTCACCCAACAACTTATATTCTTCTCCAGGGATACCAGTGTTTATGTACCCACAAGTGGAACTCTTTCACTGCTCCTTTTAATGAAATTTTTCTGACCCCTTGGAATTCCTGTGTTCTCTAGTTAACTGATAACAATAAAAGGAGCACAGCTAATTGCTATAATATTTAATAAAGAGGCTATAAACTTCCCTTTTCTGGCTCTCGTGTCCCATCTCCAGACCTGGAGGTTAGCATATCTTAATACACCCACCTCACAGGGTGTCTGTTGTGGGGAGAGGAATGGGAAGGCGACTGTAAGCCGCTTTGAGCCTCCTTCGGGTAGGGAAAAGCGGCATATAAGAACCAACTCTTCTTCTTCTTCTTCTTCTTTCTTATATTAATTTAAGCCATTCCTACAATTTCCTCTACAGAGAGGAGTGAAATAAGAACTTATGCAAATGAGTTGTATTAAGGGGGTGGGTTATTAAAATAAGACACAGCTAGCATAAGTATCGATTGGAAATGTCACCTTTTCAGCAAAGCAAGCTTCATGTCTAAAATTTGTTGATGAGTGAGATTTCCTCTTTAGATACAACCCTGAGCTGGGGTATGAGGAAATAGAAGTCCTGTTCAGAGAGTCAAGAGGTGTAAAGATGTATGCATGTAGAAGCAGGATAAAGCAGGATAACCTTATCTTATTTTCCATGTGCCTTCCTTCTCCTGGGGCTCACAACAATAATAAATATAGCATAATACTAAGGAGACCAGATTGTCCCACTTTTGGAGGGACATCTGGGCTCACCTGGCAAATTGTACTTATGTTGCAAGTTATATATATGTGACATATATATATGTGACATATATATGTGACATGTGGCGAATGCTGGCAGGGGCTCCTGGGAATTGTAGTCCATGGACATCTGGAGGGCTGCAGTTTGACTACCCCTGATCAAGATAATTCATATCACAGCATTCTCTTTTACTATGTCTAGGTGTGAAAGTTGAAAAATGGAGAAAGTTGACCGGAAGAAAACTGATCCATTTGGAATGTGGTATCGGAGGAGAGTTTTATGAATATTGTCATGAGTCAGTCCTCGGCATAGGACTCCTGAGGAGACAAGGAACTTGGCTCTATCAGCCTGGATCCAAACATAACCAGCAAACAGCCTGAAGCAGCAGAAGGTTCATCTCCTGATTATAAACCTCCCACATCTGAGCCATCAGCACTTTTAGAGAAACAAGTTCCCAGCTCAACTGAAGCACACACACCATTAGAGCGAAGGAGCTAGCAGCAAAGAATAGTGTTTCGAGAGAGAAGATGCAGTGCTTGCCTATGGGCTTGCTATTGCAGGGAAGTGGAAAGAAGAAGGGACATCTTTGAAGCATGAGAGTTGAATGCAGGGGCCAAGTTGCTGGAAATAATTCCAGGATCAGGAGGACTGCTCAAGCGGTTTGCAACAGCAGGTCAGTGTGGGTGAAAGGGTTGTGATTGTAGGGTCACCTTTGCACAAGTGAATCCCTCCTGCTCTGAAACCTTGACCTTCTCTTGTTGAACTGCTTAATCCAGACCATGCCTTGACCCTCTGCCTGTTTTAAAGTTTGGCCTCACTTCTGACCATGCTCCTAATTGCTGTCTACCCTGACCTTGGAAAGGATCATCCCCCTTATTGCTCTGAGACTTAGGTTAAATCAAACTTGAACTCTGGGAAGCTAAAATGACCAAACTGAGGCTATCACACTTTGGTCTCCCTATGAGAAGACAAGATAGATGCACTGGGGGAAAAAAACAATATTGCTAGGGAAAGTGGAAGGCAACAGGAAAAAGGAATACCCAACATGAGAAGGGTTGATTCAGTTGAGGAAGCAAAAGTGGCCCCCCATTTGCAAGACCCGAGCAAGGCTGCTAATGAGACAACATCTTGGAGGTCACTAATTCAGAGAGTCACTATAAGACAAAAATCAATCCTCCAAGCATATTTCCCTACACAGGTTGTGCCTCTCTTTGCTTACAGACATGGGATTTTCTAAGGGCTCTGTCCTATGAGATTGATCTCTAGCAGCATAACTTGGGAGAGCCAGAGGCTAGGATAAAAGTAGGGGTCCCCAGCCTTTTTCAGCCTGTGGGCACAGTAGCAAAATGGCTGCCACAGTCCCCACTTTGGACTTGGGGACCGCAGGATGATGTGAGGAGAGGATACACACTCACCACTTAAAGCTTTTCCCTATCTTTTTTCTACAGAAATTTCATTTAGACAAACAGTGCTTTTTCCCCCTAAAAAATCAAACAAACTAGAAATTGACTTGATAGAAAACATAAACAGGTAGTGGAGCTAGGACAGTGAGGGGGGGGGCACTAATGGTCTGCTAACATAGCTACTGATTCTCTACTTACAATTGCAAAAAAAAAGATACACAGGCACACAGTGCAAAACTGATCAATAAGGAGAGATCAACCATGGGCACCCAGCCTCCTACCAGACAAAGCCTCTGTTTTGCAATGCTATTCAGTTTTTCTCCTAGATATACAGAAAACATTTTCTGCAATTCCCAAGAGAAAATCAGATTTTAAAACAGTGCAGAGTGCAGGCACAGGATTCAAAGAAAAGCCCTACCAGATTGGATTCTCTGAAAACTGGAAGTAAACTGTGCGTGCAGAAACGGCGAGACCAAGAGAGACACACACAGAATCATAGAATCATAGAATCATAGAATCATAGAATCATAGAATCATAGAATCATAGAGTTGGAAGGGGCCATACAGGCCATCTAGTCCAACCCCCTGCTCAACGCAGGATTAGCCCTAAGCATCCTAAAGCATCCAAGAAAAGTGTGTATCCAACCTTTGCTTGAAGACTGCCAGTGAGGGGGAGCTCACCACCTCCTTAGGCAGCCTATTCCACTGCTGAACTACTCTGACTGTGAAATTTTTTTCCTGATATCTAGCCTATATCGTTGTACTTGAAATTTAAACCCATTACTGCGTGTCCTCTCCTCTGCAGCCAACAGAAACAGCATCCTGCCCTCCTCCAAGTGACAACCTTTCAAATACTTAAAGAGGGCTATCACGTCCCCTCTCAACCTCCTTTTCTCCAGGCTGAACATTCCCAAGTCCCTCAACCTATCTTCATAGGGCTTGGTCCCTTGGCCCCAGATCATCCTCGTCGCTCTCCTCTGTACCCTTTCAATTTTATCTACGTCCTTCTTGAAGTGAGGCCTCCAGAACTGCACACAGTACTCCAAGTGTGGTCTGACCAGTGCCGTATACAATGGGACTATGACATCTTGTGATTTTGATGTGATGCCTCTGTTGATACAGCCCAAAATGGCATTCACCTTTTTTACCGCTGCATCACACTGCCTGCTCATGTTTAGTTTACAATCCACAAGTACCCCAAGGTCTCGTTCACACACAGTGTTACCTAGAAGCGTATCCCCCATCCAGTAGGCATGCTTTTCATTTTTCTGACCCAGATGCAGAACTTTACACTTATCTTTATTAAATTGCATCTTGTTCTCATTTGCCCATTTTTCCATTGTGTTCAGATCTCGTTGAACTCTGTCTCTATCTTCCGGAGTATTTGCCAGTCCTTCCAATTTGGTGTCATCTGCAAACTTGATGAGTAGTCCCTCCACCCCCTCATCTAGATCTAGATCATTAATAAATATGTTAAAAAGTACTGGGCCGAGCACCGAGCCCTGAGGTACCCCGCTACTCACCTCCAGTCTGATGAAACACCATTGACAACAACTCTTTGAGTGCGGTTCTCTAACCAATTCCCTATTCACCTGACTATCTGAAAATCCAGATTGCAGTCCTTCAATTTATCCATCAGAACATCATGGGGAACCTTGTCAAAAGCTTTACTAAAATCCAAGTAAATGACATCAACCGAATTTCCCCGATCCAGCAAACCTGTTACTTGGTCAAAAAAGGAAACCAGGTTGGTCTGGCAGGACCTGTTGGAGACAAATCCATGCTGACTTCCTTGGATCACCAAATTGTGGTGCATTTCATCCGGACCAGGGGAAAAATCAACTTCTAAAGCGCAAAACAGGAAAATGTACTAAATGGGGCCATCCTTTGTATCTTACATTGGCCGGAACTTGTTTTGTATTGAAATGGTAAACTGTGGGCTTGAATCCTTCCCCCCACCCAAAGTCCCTTACCTTTTTGAGCCTGCAGGCCCATTTGGAATTCTAAAACAGCGCACTGGGCACAGCGACATAATGGCTTCCACAGGAGGTGGGGCCACCCACAAAAAGATTGCGACTGCTGAGCTGCAGTATCCCCTAATAGATCCTTGAGCTGCACTAGCAGCTGCTGCTAAAACAAGGTTTTTTCGAAATCTGCACAGTCAGAAACCTCGCTAGCTGAAGCCGTACCTGGCCTCAGCCACTTTCTAAAAACATTTGCTGGGGGCCAGGAAAGGTGTTGGCAGCCCCATGGCACCCACGGGCATTGCATGGGTGACCCCTGCTTTACACAAAGCAGAAGGCTTCCCCTGACCAGAGATGGTGGCCTGATGGGGGACTGCCAGCTCTTTTCCCATTCAGCTTATGTCTCTGTTCAGAAATGTCATCGTCTCTGGCTGCATTTACCTCCCACCTGGAAGCTTCCCTTTACAGCCACCTGGGATAATAACTTTAATCAAGCAAGCAAGGCCTAAATTGGCTTAACAAGCCTGTGGAGGCACAGAAGAAATCGGGCTCATTATGTAAGTGTTCTCCCACCCCCCACTCGCCGACCAGCATTATGCAAACCACATTATTAGAATAGCCCTTCCAATTACATTAGGATATATTTCAGATGTTCTTTTGCAGTCTTTGCATGATCAAGTAATAGAATAGCAGGATGGGGCTGTGCAGAGGATTCATGGGTTCAGTAAGACACGGGCTCTCGGCTCCAACAACTTGACTGGAACCAGAAATACTGAACAGCAACAATCACAACTGTGAAACTTGAGGCTCCAGCCAAGACACGATTGGTGCTTAATGGAGGCCCGTGATTGGTCCATGAGTGTGTTCTAGGATTGGCTAAGAGTCCAGGGATGTTGAATCCTGAGTGAGGGCTCAGGATCTCAGCCGTAGAGCCAGGCTTGAGGATGCTTACTAGATCCCTTGAAAACCATATACACAACATCCCCTTTTAAGTTTTTACCCCGTGCTTGGATGCAGAGAAGGACTGCTAGCACTTTTTGATGCTTGTTGCCTAAGGTGACTAGATTTTAACATTGGTAAACCAGGACACCATTGACCGGGGGGGGGGAGGGTTCTTGATTAAAAATTTGGTCTATATGAAGCAACAAAAAGTTTCATAGAACGCATAGAACGCAAAAATAGTATTGTAATATATATTTTTAATTTCAACGTAAGTACAATTTGCCAGGTACCCCCAGATGTACCTCCAAAAGTAGGACAATCTGGTCACCTTATTGTTGCCTCCAGTTGGCAACAATTGGGGAGAAATGTCCTATCCCTTTACAGAGACTTAAAGGTAAAGGTAAAGGTATCCCCTGTGCAAGCACCGAGTCATGTCTGACCCTTGGGGTGACGCCCTCTAGCGTTTTCATGGCAGACTCAATACGGGGTGGTTTGCCAGTGCCTTCCCCAGTCATTACCGTTTACCCCCCAGCAAGCTGGGTACTCGGAAGGATGGAAGGCTGAGTCAACCTTGAGCCGGCTGCTGGGATTGAACTCCCAACCTCATGGGCAAAGCTTTCAGACGGCTGCCTTACCACTCTGCGCCACAAGAGGCTCTGAATCAATAAATATATAGTTAAGATCATTGGAAAGGCCTAAGTACAGAAGCAAATTAGGATGCAGCATAATACGTTACGTGTGCATCTTGTCTCTAATTAGTCCTCGCTGGCAAGCCTTCTCCACCCTCTCCCTATATGTAGTGGTTGGTGATTTCTGTTTACAGTTTGGCTTCTAGGCTTCCTTGTTAAAGGTAAAGGTAAAGGTATCCCCTGTGCAAGCACCGAGTCATGTCTGACCCTTGGGGTGACGCCCTCTAGCGTTTTCATGGCAGATTCAATACGGGGTGGTTTGCCAGTGCCTTCCCCAGTCATGACCGTTTACCCCCCAGCAGCAAGCTGGGTACTCATTTTACCGACCTCGGAAGGATGGAAGGCTGAGTCAACCTTGAGCCGGCTGCTGGGATCGAACTCCCAGCCTCATGAGCAGACAGCTTCAGCTAGCATTTCTGCTGCCTTACCACCCTGCGCCACAAGAGGCTCTTTTACAGAGACTTAGTGGGATGTTACTTCCCAGGTGGTGTTATTGACCTCAGTTTCCTGAAAACCTTCAGAGCAGCAACACACTCTTCATACGGTTGCCAGGCCCCTCCGGCCAAAGGCAGGGGATAGGAGGGAAAGGTTACCGCCTTCAGGATTTAAGGGTGGACGGGGGAGGACAGGGACATCAGTGGGGTAGAATAACATAGTGTAATTCCTCCGAAGCAGCTATTTTCACCAGGGGAACTGTAACCTGGAAATGTGTTGTGATTTCAAGGGATCCCCAGGCCCCGCCTGAAGGCTGGCATCTCTAACCTACGAGATATCCTGCAACATGCAAGCATGCACTCTCTCTCTCTCTCCCTCCTTCCCCCTCCCTCCTCCCCCACACATATACTCTCCCCATCATAAAAGTGGATATTCACGGATTTGGAATATTGATCGATATAACGAATGCCAGTAAGCTCTTTGCCACCTGATGTGTACACCTTGCTCTTTTGGCTCCTTCTCAGAGACCAAGTTATATAAATCACCCTGGATAATAGATAGCTTTGGGACTCATTTTGAAGTCGCTGTCGATGATTTCTTTATTTTTAAATGCGGAGACCCAATATTCAGCCAGCAATTTGTATTCCGGGCTGCCCTCGGGAACATTGATTTTCATTTTTTGTAGCAGACACTAGCCAGGGCAAAGGGTTCTCCTTTCCTTGCTCTTATTGCAACACAGTTTAAAATGGATCTCTTCGGGAAAGAAAGTGAATAATTGCATGCTCACGCATGAGGCTGTTGATATGGTACCAGTACCACGTTAAGCAGAGTTAAAACCTTTCTAAATCCGGTTGAGTCAAGCGGCTTAGGACTGCAAGTCTGCTTCGGATGGCATTATTAATTAAGAAATCCACAGCAATCCGGTTTAATGCAGACAAATGTATGAATTGGAATCAAGTTGGAAGCACACTCTTGGGATGTTGCAGTCTCAGCAGGTAGCCGGGTCACGTTTGGGACTTCACCAGAATTTGAGATCCTTTTTAAGGAACCAGTGTTGCGGAGTATTGGATCAGAGACTAGGGGACTTTCCGCACCGGGATCTTTGTAGCAAATTGGTTGCTGAATGAAAAATCGCCATTTAAAATAGTGGAATTCGTCGTTATGCATACCTGCCTTTGTAGTGGAATCCAGTTGCGTTTTGTAGCGTTTCCCACAGGCTTCCGGTCTCGGCAAAAATCGCTAGAAAGGAAGTGCTATTGCCAAGCTCGTCCCGCCCCTGGCCGTCAAGCAGCCAATGGGCAGCCGTTAGCATGCTCCCAAACAGCCCCTTTCCCTTTAAGAAAGTTAAAAAAAAAAAAAGACCCATTGCAACGAATCTGTGTTAATTCGTTGCAACGGAGAGACCCATCCAGCTGCCTGGTGTGTTTGAGCTGTCGTTTGATCGTTGCCACGCTCCCTCCGAGTGAAAAAAAAAAATCCCCCCTCCTCTCACGGGCCCGATTTTCGGCTGAATGAATGTGTAAAAAATAAAGGGAAAATACATCAGCAAACGGGCTTTTCTGTTGTTTGTGCTTAGTGACTCTGGGGAGGGACTGAAGCTGGGGAAGCCTCTAAACAGAAAGAGGCTCACTGGTGCGTTTATCCCAGCTCGCTCGGAGAAAAAAAAAATGGCGATCGCTTCGCCGGAAGATCAGAGGAGAGAGCTAGGGGGAGGGACTTTGTAGAAACCGCAACAATGTTAACACACAGGTCTTTTTCGCTAGTGGTTTGGTTGCAGGAGTGTATCGCTTTCCGGAGGGTGAATCCACTTTTGGGGATTTCCCTGAAAGCGCTACAAGGAAGCGCTTTTTGCAGATCGGTTTCAGGTCTGTGGCAGATTGTCAACGACGTTGTGCATAACGGCAAATCAGTAGCGTTTTCAATTGGCAACCATTGTGCGATTTTGAAGGCGTGCGAAAAGCCCCTAGATTTTGCTAGCTTGGTATAGTGGTTAGGAGCGGTAGCCTCTGACCTGGAGAATTGAGGGGTGGGGTTGATTTCCTACTCCTATTCCATGTGCAGTCAGCTGGGTGACCTTGGGTCAGTCATAGTTCTCTCTGAGCTCTCTGTCTCACCTACCCGCAAAGGGGGTTCCAAACAATGTTTGCCCACGGAAACATAGGTCCCAAGTGTGGTTTGTGGGAGAAGGAATTTGCAGGACTAGTCTGGAGTAGACAAATGTCAGAAAGAAAAGGGTTAATCGCTTCCTCTAGGGCAGGGGTGACCAAACTGTGGTTCTCCATATGTCCACGGGCTACAATTCCCATGAGCCCCTGCCACCGTTTGGCCACTCCTGCTCTAGGGTGCCTTCACCACTCTAAATGATGCACTTTGGATCCATTTCCAATACACTTCGGAACTGGGTTTTCCTGTGTGAAATAGCAACATCCAACTTGCCAATGGCAACGGTTGTGGCAGTGGATTGAAATTGCCTTTTTTTGCATGTGTGAAAGCGTCCCTCTTTCTCTCCCTCTCCCCTCCCCTCCCTCTCACACACATATACACTGTCCTAAATATGCCACCTGAAGCTGGATTCCCCTAGAAAAACCCATTGTAGGGTTTCAATCCCCCATCTTGCTTTGAATTGGAGGATATGTTTATAAAAGGAAGTAATGAGATAGTCAATATCATCAAGTCTGTCTTAACACATGGGCATTCTAGGCAGTTGCCTGAGGGCCCCCAAGCACAGGGACCCCCTGCTAGGTATGTACTGAGACTTTGTGATCTGCGAATACACAAACTGTTTATGCAAGAGACGAAAAATTGTAGAAGGTAGACCTAGACAGAAATTTCATATTGTGCCATCTCTGCCTGCATGATTTACCGAGTACCATGTACATGTTGAAATGTTCGTTTTCCAAGTTCATGGCTCATACATATTATATTGTCCAAACATTTATACTGATTAGTTTTTGCTTTACAGCATGTTTGTTAGTGTTTAGACACTGATTTTGTTGGCGGTACCGATAAAGGCCCATTATGCACGGGGGGGGGGGGATAGCGCGCATTCAGGGTGAAATGGCGGCGACTAAAATCACCGATAATGCACGGCGCCATCTGTAACCAGCTGCAGCTTCTGTGCATGCCTCCGAAAAATCCGTGTTAGCGAAATGCAGAAGAAAGCGCAGCTTCCGCGTGACCGGGGCGCAACCAGAAGCAGCGCCGGGATTGCCATGTGCATAATCGGCTACTCTGGGTTTTGCTGCCGTTGCGTCCCATCCCATGCATAAGCGGTTTGCTTCGCTTCTTCCCCCTCCGCGTTTTCCATGTGACCTGAAATTGCCATTTCAGCAGCCATGCATAATGGGCCAAAGATAAGTTTAATTTTATTGCTGATTGATATTTTTATTCCTGCGAGTGGTTGTGTAGTTAGGGTCCCAGTGCAGTGCTTTGGCCAGAGGGGCGGAAAATGCTAAAGATGGCCCTGGATATCATGAAATGGTTCATTCCTCATTTGTTGTGATATGTTGATATAGTGTAGTAGTCTGACTTCAAGAAGGAAAACTGCTAAAACAGAGAGAACATAGATTACATTTAATTAACTGAGTCACGGCGGGGAATCTTGCTTGCCTTTTGTGAGTGAATCATAACTTAATGGGGTTTGTCTCATAGCACAGCGGTTTCCAAAATTCAAAAACTGGGGATTCTACTTAATTTTTTTTCCTCCACTGGTGCCCAGCATTTGCTGAATCCTTTGAAATATGAGCACAAAATTCACCTTTATTCTCCTTGAACCCAACACCTCACCCCACCCCATGACATACGTTTACAGTGACCTATATGTTTCTCCATTGAGAATAACAGCAGTTCTGGGGTGGCTTTTTCCAGGTAGAAAATAGCCGAGGAGCAAGAGGTTCAGTTGCTCACTCTTCCCCCACCATTCACCTTCTGGTTAAATCAATCCTGACAACTAAATCTGTTAAAGAAAAAAAGATTGTCATGTAAGATATATGTGAGGACAAATATTTTGTATAGACTTGAAGCCATTCGAAACTCCTTCATTAGGAAAATCCTGGGATACATCAAGGAATACTGGCTTTGCTAAGATCTGAGGTCAGTATGATGTCTATTGCTGCAAAGTGGCCATTTTCTTAAGGGAAGGAGAAGAGTAGTTGGTTTGGTATAGTGGTTAGGAGTGTGGACTTCTAATCTGGCGAGCCGGGTTTGATTCTGTGCTCCCCCACATAAAGCCAGCTGGGTGACCTTGGGCTCACCATGGCACTGATAAAGCTGTTCTGACCGAACAGGAATATCAGAGCTCTCTCAGCCTCCCCTCCCTCACAGGGTGTCTGTTGTGGGGCAAGGAAAGGGAAGGGGAATGGAAGCCACTTTGAGACTCCTTCGGGTAGAGCAAAGCAGCATATGAGAACCAACTCTTCTTCTTCTTCAGTAATATTGGGACTCTCTCAGCCTTACCCACCTCACAGGGTGTCTGTTGTAGGGAGAGGAAAGGGAAGACGAATGTAAGCTGCTTTGAGACTCCTACAGGTAAAGAAAAGTGGCATATAAGAACCAACTGTTCTTCCTCTTAAGTAATACCAGGGCTCTCTCAGCCTCACCCACCTTACAGGGTATCTGTTGTAGGGAGAGGAAAGAGAAGGTGAATGTAAGCTGCTTTGAGACTCCTTCGGGGAGAGAAAAGTGGCATATAAGAACCAACTCTTCTTCAGTAATATCAGGGCTCTCTCAGCCTCAGGGTGGGGAGAGGAAAGGGAAGGCAAATGTAAGCTGTTCTGAGAATCCTTTGGGTAGAGAAAAGTGGCATATAAGAACCAACTCTTCTTTTTCTTCTAAATCATGGGAGTTTGATAAAATCTAGGCATGCGTCCAGGAGAAGGATGCTGTGTGTGATCATGATTTGGTACAAAAATCAAAAATTTCAGTATGGGACCCTAGTCTAAAGCCTAATAGATGCTTCTTCTGCTTTCTGAATAATTTAGTCAAAGCTGCATTAAGAAAGGCCCTTATTTGGGCCCATTTCTAAACTTTTCCTTCAGCTAACTCATATGGGAGATTTAACAGAGGCATCACAATGTGACGCTGGACCATTACGCTTACTGCCTACAGCCATCCGACACTGAGTATGGCTCATGAGTGAAGTGCGTACCTCCCGCCCATTCTCTTCAACATTTACAACTCATGTCTCTGTGTCCTTTAAATTTAATAAAAAGAGGGAAAAGGAAGGGAGCGTGATGATTACTTCTGTAACGGATTTCCGTTGCATTTTTAGTTTTAGGATGCTTTAGGATGCTTTAGGATGCTTAGGGCCAATCCTGCATTGAGCAGGGGGTTGGACTAGATGGCCTGTATGGCCCCTTCCAACTCTATGATTCTATGATTCTATTCTAGTTGCATATCTTAAAGATTTTCCCCTGTGGCTGCTACATAAGGTGCTTCCACATCAAAAAGAGGTCCTTGGTACTGTTCTGGGGAGCATTTGGTTCAGGGCAAGTTGTGGTCATTGTCTTGTGAACTCTCCTTAGAAGCTTGAATGGCTAAACTGAGGTCCCTGTACTTCAGACATGTTATGAGAAGACAAGAGTCACTGGAAAAGACAATCTCGGAGGAGTTGAAGGCAGCAGGAAAAGAGACAGATGGACTCAATGAAGGAAGACGTGAGAGGGACTGACTCAGTTAGCGAGAGGACATTATGGAGAGGACATTTTGACAGGAGGACATTTTGGAGGTCATTAATTCATTGAGGCATGACAACTCGGAAGCAGGTTGATGGCATTTCACACACATCCGTGGTATAATTGGGTGTTTTTGTCACCGTTTACTTCCGATATGCTGTAGTTTTCATATACTGCTTTCTAGTTGGATCCTGGACTAGAAAGGAATAATACAACTGTTTTCAAGACAGTCAATAAAATAATTTCTCATGGCTGTGGAGGAAAGACAAGGCCTTTAATTGGCAGGCTTCTGCATATAAGTATGTCAGTGTTCAGCCTTTTCTTTCAAGAGAAAGGTTGCATCACACACTAGAAGGAGGCTACCTTAGCAAGTGAAGTGATAAATCTGCGGAAGTCACCTTGAAAGCAGATGGAGTACAGTCAAAGACGAATGGCAAATTTATGATCCCGCTTAAGAGCAGGAGCCAAATCAAGTCAAATAGAATAATAAATTCACAGGCTACATTGGATGAGGGCATATTAAAAGTTGACTTTATTAGTAAAAATCAATTTGGCACCTGCCTGAGAGAATTATTGTTGGTGCAGTGGAGCATGTCTCCACTTGGTTGCAGAGAAGGAACATTTTTGTTTTGGGGGAAGGGGAAACAGCTGGCCCCTTAACCATTATTTTAGTATATTGGCTTGACCATTGAAAAACTAGCCATATTGAGAACACTTTCAGTAGTAGGGCGTAGTGGTTTAAAAAGCAGTGGACTCTAACCTGGAGAACTGGGCTTGATTCCCCACTCTTCCACATGCAGCCAGCTGGGTGACCTTGGCCAGTCAGTTCTCTTAAAGCTGTTCTCACAGAGCATTTCTATCTGAGCTCTCTCAGCCCCACCTACCTCACAGGATGTCTGTTGTGGGGAGAGAAAGGGAAAGGTATTTGTAAGCTGCTTTAGGACTCCTTTGGGTAGTAAAACGCAGGATACAAAAACCAGCTGTTCTGCTGGCAACAGAGAATAGGATGTATAGTGACAGGTTTAAATGACAGGCTGAACAATACTGAAAGATCTCAGGAAAAAAATATTTACAGTCAGTTCAGCAGTGGAATAGGCGGCCTAAGGAGGTGGTGAGCTCCCCCTCACTGGCAGTCTTCAAGCAGTGGTTAGATGATGATGATGATGATGATGATGATGATGATTAATGTATTTATACCCCGCCTCCCCCCGAAGGCTCAAGGTGGCTTACATAACCCCATCCCCTAAAAACCATAAAATAACAATAAGATCCAATAATTTACAATAGTGGCAACAACGATGGCTTAATCTTACTCATTTGGTCTCCCTTCCTCAATTACAGGAGGGGGCGTGACACTCTCTACCGCCAGTTTGTGAGGGGGGGCTGATCTTCTTACCGCCCGGCCTCAACTATAAGCCTAACGGAAGAGTTCCGTCTTACAGGCCCTGTGGAATGCTGGTAATTCCCGCAGGGCCCTCAGCTCTTCCGGGAGCTCATTCCACCAGGTTGGGGCCAAGACCGAGAAGGCCCTTGCCCTGGTTGAGGCCAGGCGGGCTTCCTTGGGGCTGGGAATGACCCATAGGTTAGCACCCGCAGAGTGTAAAGCCCTGCGGGGGATATAGGGCAAAAGGCGGTCCCTCATATATGCTGGGCCTAAACCACGGATGGCCTTGAAGGTCAAAACCAAAACCTTGAACCTGATCCGGAAGGCGACCGGTAACCAGTGCAGCTGCCTCAGAACTGGCTGGATGTGAGCCCTCCACGGTGTAGCTGTGAGGATTCTAGCAGCCGCATTTTGGACGAGTTGCAGTTTCCGGATCAAGCCCAGAGGCAGGCCAGTGTAGAGCCAGTTACAGAAATCTAGTCTGGAGGTGACCTTCACATGGATCACTGTGGCCAGATGTTCGGAGGACAAATAGGGAGCTAGTAGCCGAGCCTGCCGAAGATAGAAAAATGCCCGGCTAGCTACCTGTTTAACCTGTGCCTCGAGTGTTAGAGAGGCATCAATGGTCACATTGGTACTTCACATGGATGCTTTAAGCTGTTCCTTCATTTAGCAGGAGATTTGACCAGATGGCCTTCCAACTCTATGCTTTTATGAATGCTTGTGGTTTGGTGATTGGGCGAATGGGAAACCAATGGCCGTGGAGAAAGTCACCTGACCCGGCACTAAGGGTTGTGATTGGGTGAGACGCACAAGACCATTCTGCGTGAGTCAAGATGGCGGGGACGGAAGGTAAAGCCGCAAGTGCGTGGGGAAGGTAATGGAAGTGGAAAGAGGGAGAAGGAAGGGAGCGTCCCTTTCTCTTAATACCGACTCTCCAAATCTCCAAAAGGAGATTGCTCCATTGCTGTGGTAAAATGGTCACTGTGGATCCTGTTTGTCTGACTTGGCTTCTGGAATTTGCACATAGTTGACAGAGTCAAGACCATGGAAATTGCAAAGAATCTATGGAAGGTAGGTTCTTAGCAAAGTGGTTGTAACAAAAGGCAGCTATGCCCCTTCCTGAACAAAACCAAAGACTGTGGGATTGGAAGCTTCATTTGGGAGAGGGTGGGGAAAGGTTTACAGAGTGACCTTCCATAAGGCGGTTGGCCATTGCAAGGTCTGCAAAGTCTTTGCCAGTGGTCTCCCATCCAAGTACTGATCCTGCTTGGCTTCTGAGATCTTACTTGATCATTCTAAGCTGTACTATCCCCATCCCTTGATAGACTTTGAGGGGTTCAGCTCCGTTGAGGATGACATTGCAAGCCACAGAGATGTGGGTGTGAACCAGCCTCAAATTGTGAAAGCAGAGAATGGCAGTGTGCTGTTGTGATGAATTTGCTGGATTTGTCAAAACCATGCCCGATTTTGCTCTTTTGCTCTTTTATTGTTTCATTCTGTCCATATAACTGATTACCTTTAAATGATTATGACTGATTATGCATGGCGGTAGCCATGCCTGGCTGCCGCTGTTCCAATGTGCTGGGGTAAAAAGCCCCGTTTGTCCCCCGAGTATGCACGGGGATGGAGCATCCAGGGTGCACACTGGCCGCCGCGGTGCAGTGGCCCTGCACATACAAAACGTGGGGCTGGGAGCACACTTAAGCTGCGGCAGCAGCTGAGGGGAGATTGAGGAGCAGCCCCCCCCCCGATGCAGGATGGTGGGGAGCAGCATGCTGCTCTCCCACCATGGCAGGGCTGGGGGGGGTTGTCCCTGTCAGTTCTGCAGAGCTGCGGAGCTAGCAGGGGTGAGAGGCATCCCTGCAGGGATGCCATTGGTCGAGGGAGAAGCCAAGCCAAAAGCCCGGCTCCTCCAATTATACACAGGGCTCTGTCAGGCTGGCCCTTGCCTGAGCCCTTGAGAATCCCAGGACTCCGGAACAACCTGCATTCCATTAACATGGGTCTTCCAAGGGCCTAGGCTGGGCCGGGCCCTGGTTGGTGATGGCGGCGTGCATAATCAGGAACTTTTCCCCGATGCCCTGCCGCTGCCGGCGTGGGTGTTCCGGCCCATGCATAATCGGTCTAGGTGTGGATTATTGCAGTAGGGGGTTAGTTGGCTAGTGGGGGATTTTCTGTCTTGTCCTGTTGCCTGGCACCGCTATCTCTTCTGTGGCCTTGAAGGATGGTTGTGTCTCTCTAGCTAACTGAAGGATGGAGTCCTAGAATCTTTGTGCCTAAATAGGCTGGTGGGGGTGCAGGGGGGACTTGGAGGTTACAGCGGAGCACTGGACAGTAGAAGTTTAGTCTTAGCAAAGCTTCCAGGTAGCTAGCAACATAGTTCCTTTCAATAAAGAGATTTTCCTGCAAATGGAGTTTTCTTATTGAAGGCAATCGGCTGAAGCCTCACAGTATTTCTCACCCTAGCATCATAAATATTGCAGGAAATATATTGCTCAGTAAAACTCTTGCATAACTGAGGATGGGGAAGTATTTTAAAAACTGAGCAGTTTGAAAGGACAATAATTTTTGCAGGCATACATTCTCTCAGCCTATATTACTGTTTAGTTCCAAAGAAGAAAGAGCACAGAGTAGACATTAAAACATGAACTTTTCTGGCAGTGAAAGGTGCTGATCAGAATTTACTTTTCTGGTAGTTTCAGTAGCTAAATTTCTATTTGTGCTGTCTAGTTTTCAGTTAATGGGGCTTTGTGCAGTAAGGGTTGGAGCAGCAGATAGGGAACTAAAGACCATGCCAAGTGTGCAGGTGATCTAGGTTAGAGATAGCTGGAATTGGACTAGGAGACTTGTGTTCCAGTTTCCACTTAGGTATCAAACTTACTAGTGACACTGGACTACTCTCTGGATGTCTCTCCTCCCAACACACTCCTAACCTATCTATTTATCAATTGATATATACATTTGAGTTCAAACCCAGCTCACCAGATTAGAAGTCTATACTCCTAACCACTACACCAAGCTGGCTATCTGTAACACTATGGAGTCCACCCTCCAAAATTGTCGTTTTCTCCAGGGGAACTGGTCTCTGTTCCCTGGAGATGAGCTGCAAAACTGGGGGATCCCCAGGTGCCACCTGGGCCTGGCAGCCCTAAAAATACCACCCATTTAATTGGTTATAGTAGGCTTTCTCAACCAGGGATTCATGAAACGCTTAAGTTTCTTGACAGTCCTGGAAGGGTTTCCCGAATGGGTGGGAGTGAGTTAATTTATATATTTTTTCAAAACAATTGTTAAACGTTTATTGAGCAATATGATCATATATGGTCATGTTGGCCAGTCCCCCCCTCCCAAAATGGCCAATTCTGGGCCTGGAGGGGGCGGGAAGGGGAGGGGCTCTGGGTGGGCATATACACAGCTGTGCTTTCTGTTCTCCATGGTCACACCATTTCTGTGGTTTCTCAAAGGCTGAAGAATGTTTCAGGGGTTTCTCAATGGTTAAAAAAGTGGAGAAAGGTTGGGTTACAGCTACACTCACTGAAGGCTCTAGCCATCTTGCCTTGTTAGGGGGGGCTGGCATTTTCCCTGTGGACATGTCGCTTAAATGAATGGGAAACCAACGCTTCCTTTAGGACCCACAGAACAGTCTCCCACCCTTTCCTCCAAGGCCAGATTTCCTACTCAGGAGTAAACTCCGGCACAGTGGACCTTAACTGCTGAGCGGCCATGCATAAGATCGTGCTTAACCGTTGGTATGAGACACTGTATATTGCATGAGCTCAGTTAATTTTAGAAGCTTTTGCCTATTTATGCTGAATACTTTCCTTTAATACCTGGATGAATAACTTCCTCATCCTTGACCTCATTTAAAAATCCTGCCACAATCACAGGTTGAGTAGCTGAATGGCTTTCCCCCCACAGGACTGTATAAAGAATGACAAGGATTATTACCACCTTTAACCAAAATAATTTAACTTGCAGGAGGGCATTATGTGCTGGAATAAGATGTGACACCGATGCTGGGATGAACAAGGCCACAACTTTATAACATTCCCACGGGAGGGTTGGCACAGCATGGGAGAGGGAGCCTGAACTAGCAGTCAGCAGACTGCACCAACAACCCACGGAGTCCAGAGGTACCCTGGGAACCCACACCGTTCCCAGCTGGGAGAGCAGATCCCCTTGCCTACTGAAGTCCGCCACTAAGGGAAGTGACCTATGCTGGGGAGGCAACGGGCATCCACCTCATTTGGCTGTCCCCACGCCACCTGGCAAACAAGCCCCTGGCCTCCCAGCTGGGTAAGCCACACTCGTATACGCACTGACCCAAACCCCAGGGAGTCCAATTGCACACCGGACTCCCTACCAACAGGCTCCATCCCATGCAAACCTGCAGCTGTGACAATTATTGAACAAAACATCCACCTAAAAACCCTGAACAATTTTGTATACAATATAGGGTGGGTGGGAGGGAAGCAGCTCCCGCAGCGTTCCCTGGCGAAGAGGGCGAGACCCATGGACATGGTGACTTCAATAGGTGCCACGGGTCCCACCCTGCCCTTAACGTTGTGTGTGCTGCATTCTGGCAGCACGCACAGTAAAGGGCCTCTGGGTGGTCACCTCTGTCTCTCAACAAGCCCTCCGCTGCGTCAATGTTTGGTCGAGGTAAGTCTCGGCCGGGTTTTTCTGAGCAGGGGGACTCTTGAATGGGGAGATGTTGGCCAATTGAGGTCTCTGGGGGTGGGTGGGCAGACTGTGAACCAATTGTTTGTTACTATCTAACCCTTATGCACATGGATGATCTGTCTTCTCCAAAAAAGTCAATACTTCTCTTGACAGAATATGTGATGACGTTTCCTTAATTGGGTTAAGTCTTTGATATTATTTCAGTGCTGTGCTGACAAGATGTGAAGTGGGCTACATCTTCCCTTGGCCCAACAAAACGAAGCTTGAGTCCAGTAGCACCTTTAAGACCAACCAAATGTTATTCAGGGTATAAGCTTTTCTGTGCATGCATTCTTCCTCAGATAGAATCTGAAAAAGAATATCTTCAACCATTATATACAGGCAGAGGGGTTAATTTTTTTTAATGAAATTACATTTTTAAGATAAATCGGATTTTAATTAAAATTATACTCTCAAATCAAATCACAGTGTAACTTAAATCAAATTATGTGCATTAATTAAAGTTGTCACATTGACCACTTAGATTAAATTATCTCATTAAAATATTAAATTAAATTAGTACGTTAATTTACCGCCGCCACCCCTGCCCCCTCTCTACCTATATGTCAGGGGTGGCCAGACTTGCTTTCCAGATGTCCCTGGATTACTATTACCATAAGACCCTGCCATTGCTGACAGGGGCTCATGGTAATTGTAGTCCAGGGACATCTGGAGAGCTCCAGTCTGGCCACCCCTACTATACGTAATGGTTGGGGACATTCTGTTTCACTGTATCTGATGATGCATGCATGCACATGAAAGCTCATTCGAATAATTAAACTTTTCTCAGTCCCGAAGGTGCTGCTGAGCACACAGAACTGTGCACGCACAGAATAGCTTATACCTTGAACAAAACTTGGCTGGGCTTAAAGATGCCCCTGGACTTACACTTTGTTCTGCTGCTTCAGATCAGCATGGCTACCCACCTGAATCTTCCCTTAGTCTAAATGATGATTGAAATAAAGGCAGCTTTAAGTTAAGGTTCCTCCATTTCCAGCAAGTCTCAGAACTTGATTCAAATTCTCATGGTTTATTGGCTGGGAATGTTGGGTCTTATCTCATTAGGCGAAGGACTTGCCTCTGTCCATAGGCTAACAACCAGAGGCCCCCCTCTTATCCAGGTCATAGTTTTCCTTGGAAATACCTAAATGTATTAGATCTTTTGCATGTGGCATGCAGCAGTCTATAGGTTTGTGACCGAGACTGATTAGCCAGCGATTATACACTTTCTGCTTCTTTTTTGAGACAGCCCAAGAAAGCCAACTCCATCTTGATTCTGCCTAAAAAAACATTGTAGCCAATTACAAGCACTGTGCCCTGGTTTGACCCCAGCATCAACCAGTGTGGTGGTGATGGTAGAAAATGTCAAGTTCGGCAGGCTTTCTCAACCAGGGTTTTGGGAAAACGTGGAGTTTCTTGATGGCCCTGGAAGGGTTTCCTGAATGGCTGGGAGTTAATAAAAATTTATTAAGCTATATGACCATGTTTGGTCATGTCAACCTGCCCCCACCCAATGGCCAACGATGAGCCTGGAGAGAGTTGAATGGGGAGGGGCCCCAGGTGAGCATATACCCAGCTCTGCTGCCCAACCTTATTCTGCATCATCATGCCATTTCTGGGGTTTCTCGTAGCCTGACAAAGGTTTCGGGGGTTTCTCAATGGCAAGAAACTTGAGAAAGGCTGCTGTAGGGGCTTCAAGGCAAAGGATGTTCGGAGGTGGTTTGCCATTGCCTGCCTCTGTGCAGAGACCCAAGAGCTCTTGGCAACCTCCCAGCCAAAAGCCAACTAGGGCCGATCCTGATTAGCTCTCAAGATCTGTCAAGAGTGGGCTATTCTAGGCTATCCAGGTCAGAACATCAGCTAGTTTAGGGAGCTTGTATTTCAGAGTATTGTGTTTATACCACCTTAAAAAATTGCTTTGCTTTTTCATTTGCAAACCTACATTTTTGGTTTCCCTTTAGAACAAATCATCTTTAATAGTAATTCTGTGCCTAGGTTTTAAATAACACTCAGCATGTCCAAAAGGCAGTGCTGGGAAGCAATCACTTCCAAGGTGACATTGCCATTTTGGGGCTCTTTTTAAAATAAGAGTATTAATAAGTGTCCTCAGTGACCTAGTTAACACCCGAGCTATTTTTATAGGATTTTTTTTACTCCTGGCTGGGTCAGAAGATGGGATTTGGGCAGGCAGTTCAGGCTAGAAAAGTACTTGCTGACATGTTGGTTGCATGCTCATATTTGAGACAGGATGTAGGCAGCCATCAAAGAGAGCCAGAATTGGTGTAGTGATCAAGAGCGGGGTCCTCTAATCTGGCAAGCCAGGTTTGATTGCCCGCTCCTCCACATGAAGCCAGCTGGGTGAGCTTGGGCTAGTCACAGTCCTGATAGAACTGCATTGGCCTCCTCTACATCTTCTGGTACGTCCTGGGGCAGGACGGATATTCATATCCATATGAGGAGGCACTGCAGAACATGTGTTCCACATCAAAAAGAGCAAGAGTCCAGGAGCTCTTTCAAGACTAAATTTGTGGCAGGATATGGACGCCATGAGTGGCTGCTCACAACAACTCCTCCCCTGCCACAAATTGTGTTGGTCTTGAAGGTGCTACCGGACTCTTGCTCTTTTTTACTGATGCAGTGTCTCTTCAGCATGGATATTCAGGCTGGTGAAAGTCCAAGTCAATTGTGAAGAACTGCAGGAGTCTTTCTTGTTTGAGTGAATTAGTGGCAAATGAGGTGGAAGGACAAAGTATAAAAGGGTAATTTTTTGATCAGGGCTAAAAAAAAAATTATCTACATGCTGATGGCACTGACCAGAAAAAAGCACCTATGGACAGTTCAGTGAAAAGTTGTCTCAAGCTACTCCCACATGTTGAAAATTCTTTGTGACCATTTCCGCACTGAGAATTTTACTGTCCTGGTTCCTATGCAGGAGCATAAACCCAGGGCAGACAAGGTGCACCAGGTGAATGCTCCCCCATCTGGGAGCAGAAAGATGCAGGGAAGCCTGTCCTGGCTCAAACTCCAGCCTGCAGTGTGGAAATGGTCTGTGTTTCTTTCATCATTGCTGTGAATGCAGAGGCATGCACACTGGTGAGAAAAGTTTCCCCTGGAGAATTATCTACAGACTTTAATCTCTGGCTATGCTTTGATTGTCACTTTCTCTGAACTTTTTTCCCTGCTGGGTTCCAGAAGCCTGCAAGAAATGGTGGTGGCTGCAAACAAAGACAGCTTCAAGAGAGAACCAGATAAGTGTACACACTTCTTCAGATACCCTTCAGTGCTGCTAAAGAAGAGAGCAAGTTGGTATATTTCGCAGTGTTCATAAATCAGTCCTCTAGCTGCTGTGACATATTTTTTTAAAGGGGAGGGAGGGGAAATCAATTAACAGAGCCAAACAGTTTTGTAAACATCATGTAGTTTGCTGGAGCTGTTAAAATTCTCTTTCCCATCGCAACCATCAACTGCAAAAAAGGGATTGTTTTTCCAATGAATCAGACTCTTTAGAGCAGGCTTCTCATGAAGCCTTGGGGTTTCTTGACGGTCCAGGAAGGGTTCCCCAAATGGGGAGGAGTTAATTATTTTTAATATATATTTTAAATGTGTTACATATTTATCGGGTTGTGTGACCATATGTCGTCATGTTGACCCATTTCCTCCTCCCCTCCCAAAATGGCTGATGATACATGGGGGGGGGGAGGGGAGTGGCCCTGGGTGGGCGTGTCCACAGCTCTGCTTCCCCACCATATTCTGCACAGTTGCACCACTTCTGGGGTTTCTCAAAGCCTGAAGAATGTTTCAGGGATTTCTCAATGGTAAAAAAGCTGAGAAAGATTGCTTTAGGCGGAAAGTCGTTATAGGGTGCTGCAGTAATTCAAGCATTTATAAACTGGTTCTTCTCAAAGACAAACAACAGACCAGGTTTTGACGGCACCCTTCAAATATTACCAGAGGATGTAAAACCAAGGATGATGCTGCAGCATTTGCAGTTCCATTATATTTCAGAAGCATTGGTCTCATCGGACAGATTGCTGGTCTTACAGACACAAGCCTCTTTCTATGCCACCTGAGAACCAGCATGGGGCAGCAGAGTAGGATTTTAGAGGAGGTTCGAATCCCCACTCTGCCATGGAAGTTTTTCTGGGTGACCTTGGGTCACCTGCACATTTAGCCTCTCTACCTCACAGGGGGGTTGTGAAGATTAAATGGAGAGAGGAGAACAGTGAAAGCTGCTTGGGGTCTCTGTTGGGAAGAAAGGTAGAATAAATAAGTTTTCTGAACACAATTTAAAGTGTTCGTTATGACCTTTAAACGCCCTTTCTGGCCTAGGACCCAAATACCCAAAGGACTACATTTTCTTATATGTCCAACTACAGCACTCGCTGTTCACCTGACCCTTCTTAATTGACCTTTCTTCTGCCGGCAAGTGAAGACTTTTTAGGTTTCATTCCCTCAATAACTCCTACTTTCATGTTGTACATATTTTAACTCTATGAAAAATTGTTTCATGGTATATGTGTTTGGGCAGGGTTGGTGTTAATGGCTTTGAAATGTGACATTTATCCTGCATGTTTTAAATGATTAGCTGCCAGGGTGGCCCTCATAAGGGCAGAAAGTCAGGGTATAAATGTGGTAAGGAAAGAAAATAAAAACCAGAATGTGTGTTTTCTACATTGCAACTCAGCTTTGTGGGGGTAGGGTCCCTAAAGAGGTCTATGGGAGTGTGGGAAGCTGGCTTTTGAAGTATTTAGATGACGACCTTGCTTTTCACTACCTGAAAGAATCTCAAGCTGGCTTCCAATTGCCTTTTCTTCTCCCCACAATAGAAGCAGATGGGGCTGAGAGAGTTCTGAGAGAACTGTGACAGGCCCAAGGTCACGAGCTGGCTGCATGTGGAGGAGGAGTGGGGAACTGAACCAGCTCACCCAATCAGAGTCCACGGTTCTTAACCACAACAGCACATGGCTCTTTAGGAATTGTTTGCCGGGACATTCAGTAATCGTTATGCTATAGGCCTTTTTAGAGGGATGGAGGCTATGTCGAACCTCACTCTATTTGAATCTGTAAACTACCCCGAGGCATGGGGAAAATGTACTCTGTGGCATTAGACCCCACTGAAGTTCTAAGTGCCACCCTCAAAACCTCTAGGTATTTCCCAAGGCAAAGCTGCCAACCCTATCCCACCTGCAGCCTGAAATGGTATAGAAAAACAAGAGTTGGTCCTTATATGCCACTTTTCTCTCCCTGAAGGAGTCTCAAAGCAGCTTACAGTCACCTTCCCTTTCCTCTCCCCACAACAGACACCTGTGAGGGAGGTGAGGCTGAGAGAGCCCTGAGATTACTGAAGAAGAAGAAGGTTCTTCTATGCTGCTTTTCTCTTCCTGAAGGAGTCTCAAAGCGGCTTACAGTCGCCTTCCCTTCCTCTCCCCACAACAGACACCTGTGAGGGAGGTGAGGCTGAGAGAGCCCAGATAGTTGGTTCTTATATGCCACTTTCTCTACCTGAAGGAGTCTCAAAGCCACTTACATTCACCTTCCCTTTCATTTCCCCACAACAGACACCCTGTGAGGGAGGTGAGGCTGAGAGAGCCCTGATATTCCTGCTCAGTTAGAACAGCTTTATCAGTGCCCTGGCGAGCCCAAGGTCACCCAGCTGGCTGCATGTGGGGGAGTGCACAATCGAACCTGGCTTGCCAGATTAGAAGTCCGCACTCCTAACCACTACACCAAACTGGCTCTATAGTGCAGGAAAGGCATTCCTGGTTAATTCTGCTCAATATGTAAACCGGCTTCATTCACCACATATAGATACATACATAGTGCTGGTATGAGGGAAGGATTTTAGCCATTTATGATTATGGAGAGGATGATGCAAGCAGATCCCTTAAGTGTAATGCTTATTCTTGAGGCGTTTCTTCTGCTCTCTTCCCCTCCCCCCACATTTCTTTTCGGTGTTTTTTCCTTCAAATTACATTGGAAGGGAGTATGAGCTGGTACCAGGCTGACAAGAAAATTATAGCACTGGTCTGTCGAATGCTTTCAGGATTACACCCCCACACTATTTTTTTTTAAGTCTCCTTCATCAGCAATTATGGCTGAATTATTATTATTTTTAATTATTACTCAAAGGACACCTAAACAGAAGGACACGAGGAGTGCGGCTTGAGAAAAGTGCTGTGAATTTAAAATATTCTGTATTTGTAAGAATATTTCCCCCCCACCCCCCCCACCCCCATTTCTCCTGCTGCCTGAGAAATGTCATTCAACATAGCTAAAGGCTGCAGAAGAGGAATGTTTTTCATAAGGAGGCTGTTAAAAATGCACATATTTTGGCCACAGCATTAAATTGTGGGTAGGCAATGTGTCATTTCTACATCTTGATACAAAAAAACCCTACCTGTCACAGCACCCAGCTTATGAATACAGCCACTTAATTTAAACCTGAACCAAAGTATACTTTTTGTGCACTCGGGAATCTCTTTCCTCTGGCTCTTTTTGGAAAGCAACCTAAGAGAAAGGAAATGGGAGAGCATCTTCCTCAGGAGTGGTTTAAGGATTTGCGAGGCCCGTAGAATCAGAGCCAGTTTCAGGGTTTGCAGGGCCTCAGCAGAGGACTATTGTGGCAAGAGCAGCCAGACTGGGGGTGGAGGGGGCCCCCCCATACTGGAAAGGGGTGTCACTCTGAGTGTACTTAAAGAGGGGAGGTTACAGCCCTGACCCATGGAGGGAAAGCACTGTGTGGGGCCTCTGGAACTGTGGAGCCCATAAGACACGCTCCATGTTCTACATGGATAAACCAGCCCTGATCTGCCTTGTCCACTAAAAGTGAAGACTTCCTCATATAAAAGCTCTCTGAAAGAAAACCAACAAGGCATAGGGGTAGAAGATTCCTCCCTGCTGTTTTGATTTCCTATATTACACAAAGGGACTTTTTAATGTGAAGGAATACCCCAAGCTGAAATCTGACCCCTGCAGTTTGGAGCGGGACAGCCAGCCCATTCTACAAGTTTAACTGCCTATCGTCTCATCTGAACTTAAGAGGAGCCCTTATGGATCAGACCAATAGGCCAACTAGTCCAGCCTCCTGTCTCACATAGTTGCCAACCAATTCCTCTGGAGGACCAACAACAGGGCAGAGAGGCTGAGGCCTTCATAAGAACATCAGAAGAGCCCCGCTAGATCAGACTAATAGTCCATCTAGTCCAGTCTCCTGTCTCATACAGGGGCCAACCAGTTCCTCTGAAAGGCCAACAACAAGGCTGAGAAGCCAAGGCCTTCTGCTGAGAAGAGCATGAGCCCTGCTGGTTCATACCAATAGTCCATCTAGTCTAGCATCCTGTCTCACACAGTGGCCAACCAGTTCCTCTGCAGTGCTACAACAGGGCATAGAGGCTGAGATCTTCCCCTCTCCAAACACAAGAAGAGCCCTGCTAGATCAGACCAGAGGTCCAGCATCCTGTCTCACACAGTAGCCAGCCAGTTCATCTGCAGGCCTTCATAAGAACAACAGAAGAGCCCTGTCTCACACAGTGGCCAACCAGTTCCTCTGAACAGACAGGGAGAAGATGAGCCTTTCCCCTGATGTATCCTGGCTTTGGGATTCAGATTCAGTGCCTCTGAACATGAAGGTTCTCCTCAGCTACCATGACGTGAAGCCATTGACAGATGCATCCTCCATGAATCTATCTGATTTCAAACTGTTCATTCCCATGGCCATCACTATACTGACTGCTGGCAAATTCCACATTTTAATCGTTTCCTGTGTAGTCTTTCCTTTTGTCCTACCACTTCCTCTGGTGTGGTAAATCAGGCTCATTTCTCTGGCTAGCACGAATAGATGCTAACTGTAGTGGGGACTGTATTACAGCAGATTATCCCCTTAAAATGCTTTCCTCCTTTGCCATGGCAGGAATTGATTGTCCATTAAAACTGTAACCCTGAGAACCTTCTTGCTCCGTCTGGGAGCCTTATTGGTTTGTTCTGAAAGCCCCACGCTTGCTCCATGAACAGTAGAAGGGCTCTGTGATATGTTGCATTAGTTGGGAAAAGTATACTTTGTTCCGTTCCAGAGTGCTGAAAATAACTTTGTTAATCTCTAGTTACAATGTCACGAGGAACCCACCGAACAAAGTGGGGGTTGGGGGACTCCAGGTTGAATTGTATTTTCTGCTGAGCAGTCAACTGTTAAAATTATGATAATGTTATCATTTTAAAAGAAGCATGTGTTTATCTGTGCCACTAGAAAGCAAGTCCCTCATTCCGTTGTGGCAGTCACAAGAGAACCAATTTATTTAAAATAATTGATTTGCTTTATTAAATGGTTTATATCGGTTTCCCCTAGGAAATATTAATTAGCATATTTCAGCTTCAAAACTCCATGATCTTGTGGCTCTTTATTGATACTGGCAAACTCAGCGTGCATTCCAAAAGTGTTAACCTACTCTTTCTGGAAGCCACCCCCCCCCCAAGGCTGAAGCTAGAATTGCCAGGCCCCCACCCCCACTCATCCATGAGAGATGGGGGATAGGGTTCCAGGAAAGTGCTGGAGGTGGGAAACTGCTGGAGATTTAAGAAGAAGAGGCCTCCTGGATCAGACCAGTGGTCCATCTGAAACTGGCTGTTGTATCCCTAAGGTGTTAAAATAAGGCAGCATTGGTTTCAAGCAGGAGCACAGCTTAATAAATCCTTTCTCTGCCTGGAGCTACTGTGACAAGATTCCTTGAAGGACATAAGAAAATTCAAGTGGTCCATTGTGAGGGCTTTCAGGGTACCTTGGCGTAGCCAGCCCTCCACACTGCCCTTACTCTAATAAGAAGATTCCCACAAAGGTTTGGCATCACTCGGGTTCTTTAATGGAGCTTGTGAGGATACAACAGATGGTTGGGTAGTGAAGTCAGGATTCTCCACTATACTCCCAGTCGACCCCTCCAAAGACCTTGAGTCTGAGCTAGAAGAGCTGTCTGAGTCACTGGGGACCTTTTGGGGTTCTCTCCTATCCCATCTGGTGGCTTTTCTGCCTTCCACAGTGCTGGCTTGACTTCGCAGCAGGTGCTATTAAGGCTACCACAACTCCTCTCTTAGGTCTCTGTTGCTCCACTTCTTCATTTCTCCTCCATCTTCCTTGTCTCCAACTTTACCCACCACCATTAGCTACACCTGTCTTTCCTTTTATACCCTTTCCCTGTTCTAACTCCTCCTTCCCTCTGAGATACCCAAGGTTACTTTAACCCCGCCCTCCTAACAGCTTCCCTTCCCTTCCAGGTTTCATTCCAGTCCTGCTGCTCCTGGCTTTGCCTTCTTCCTGGGAGGACAGCATAAGGTAAGTTTTGTTTGCCCCTTTTACTCCTGTGTCTGCAGCTGCACTCTGTGTGTCTGTCCCCTTCTCGTTCCCTCTTCTGCCTTCATTGCTCTCCTGGTCTTTCCCTTCTCTTTCACAGCTCCAGCAGTCATGTCAGGGCTTTATCAGCCTCACCTCCCTCACAGGTGTCTGTTGTGGGGAGAGGAAAGGGAAGGCGATTGTAAGTTGCTTTGAGATGCCCTGGGGTAGATGAAAGCAGCATATAAGCACCAACTCTTCTTATTCAGTAATATCAGGGCTCTCTCAGCCTCCCCTCCCTCACAGGGTGTCCGTTGTGGGGAGAGGAAAGGGAAGGTGAATGTAAGCTGCTTTGACACTCCTTCTGGCAGAGGAAAGCGGCATCTAAGAACCAACTCTTCTTCTTCAAATGAGAAAAGCAAAGAATCTACTGGAAATCCAAAGCGAGGCTAAGACAAGGTATGTCTCAAATGTGGAAATGGTCTTGGTTGGAAAAATTCTGAAGATGTGGGTGAGGACAGGACTGGGAATTGTCAGGGTTAGGAAGGAACTTTTCCAAAGTAAAAGAGGAAAATCCCACCAGAGATGGCATTGTTCAACCCAGTATGGCAACCCTCAGTTTGCAAGACCTCTGAGCAGGGCTGTTAATGACAGGATGTTTTGGAGCAGTGGTCCCCAACCTGCGGGCCGTGGCCCGGCGCCGGGCCGCAAAGGCCATGGCGCCGGGCTGCGGCTCCCTCTCCCCGCCCCCCCCCCACCGCAGTAAAAAACTTCCCAGGCCGCAAGCTTGCGGCCCGGGAAGCTTCTTACTGCAGGGATGGCGGGGAGAGGGAATCAGGGCCGGGCCGCGCCCGTGCAGGCTGCGCCCGCGTGGCCCGATCCGCGGGCATGGCCCGCGGGCACGGCCCGCGGGCGCGGCCAGATGCGTGGGCGTGGCCCGTGCGGGCGCGGTCCCCGCAGGCGCGGTCCCCGCAGGCGCAGCCCGATGCCCTGCCGGTCCCCAGCCTAATAAAGGTTGGGGACCACTGTTTTGGAGGCCATTAATCCATAGGGTTGCCTTGAGTTGGAGGCCACTAGATGGCACTGGAGACACACAGGAATAGAAATCTACCACTCCTCTGAGGTCCTATGGAAATGTACCTACAGGAACAGCAGCAGATCCAGGTACTTTGGTGGCCATTAATGTTGATCAGACAGACAAGGCTGAATAGCAGGCTATTAGTTTAGAAATAAAATTCAGAAAAAATGCATGGGGAAGCATGGCAAGTCAGCAGGAATGGGGGAGTTTGGGTTCAGGGACACTGGGTACACACAGGAAGGAACGTGGCACACAGGTACCCTGGATTGTGCACTTCCAGTTCCTATCTGAAGGCTCGTGACCCTAATTTAGTAACCCAACTGGATTACCATTGTTGGGAGAAAAATCAAAGGGGGGGACTCCTTTGATTCTCCAAGAACTCAAAGTAATTTCTGATAATCATAGTTCACAGTGGCCTGGTCAAGGTCACTGTTCATGAATGGTTCCTGTCCTCTCTGGCTAACACTGCTGGCAGATCCCTGTCTCTTGAGTTGTAGGGCACTGCATGCTTTCATCTTGTCCCCTCATTTTACAATAAGTGTGATTAGCAGAATAGTGGGGTGAAGCTTCATCAGTCTAACCCTCTTGAGACTGGAAGCTTCAAGGTGAGCAAGTTGACCACAGGGGGTACACCTTGCCAATTTTAGACAATCTAAACAGGTGGCCAATCTGATTCCAGGTACAGTGCAGATTTCTGGTTATTACCCATAACATCCTAAATAATCCTTTGACCAGGATGTTTAAAGGCGGCCATTAATGTTGATCAAACAGACAAGGCTGAATACCCTTGCTATTATCTTAGAAATAACATTCTAAAATTGTCTAAAATTGCCAATTTTAGACAATCTACACAGGTGGCCACTCTGATTCCAGGCACAATGCAGATTTCTGGTTATTACCCATGACACCCTAAATAATCTTTTGACCAGGATGTTTAAAGGAACATCTATGCCTTAGTACCAGTGATTCCTACTGAAAAACTGGCAGCCAATATAGTGAACCTGAACTGGGGGTGACGTGTTCAGAATGTCTTGTCCAAAAGGTCCCCCAGCAGGGTGCCCATGGGGTCCATGGCAACTGCTGAAACATTTTCAGGTATCTGCCAAGTGTTTCAGGAGGTGGGTTCTGCCAAGCAAGGCTTCAGAGCGACTATTGGAAATTTGAGTGGAAGCAGCCGGCACCACGGCACAAGAACCTCCACAGTGTAACTTAAGCTGGAGCCATCATTTTGCCATGTTGCCCTCTCCCTGGCTCCATGCCATCAGCCAGAGGTCCTGCTTTGCCGTGGGTTTCCTGGTATTTTTTCCATATGCTCCTTTGCCTCAGTGCACCCCACTCCCCCTTTTCTTGGGTTATCTGATCCCCTGGCAGTGTTGTTTATGTTATACTATGTTATGTTATGTTATACTGCCTGTGTAGTGTCTGTAGTGCAAATGGCCTTGCTGCACTGCAACTCTCAGGTATCAAACTCTGAGCTGTTTTTGCTTTGCTTTTGCTTTGGAGATAAACGCCCTCTTTCCTGGGAATGTATTTTGGCATGCAAATTCCTAGTGAAGGGGGGCCTGGGGTACAGCCTGTATGTATCCTGACTTAGCCTTTAAGCCTTGTCTTTAGCAATCAGTGGTGTGGAGTGTCAGCACTGGTTGTGACTTGGTCGAGAGCTTGGCCATCTGGTTGGTATATCATCCACCCAATGCACCACCAGATGCCCTGCCAAGCCTGCTGGAGGCCTGTATCACTTAATTCAGATAAAATGTCAAAACTGTTCCAACTTATGTGGAAAAAAAAAACAGAAGGACTCGGCTATATATTTAGAAGCAAAGTGTATCTATAAGGAAGCATTTTGGGGAGTTACTGTTGCGGAAAGTATTGCTCTTCCTTATCAATCAAATCCAGAAGAATTTATATTCCATGGGAGTATGCAGTAATAATTAAAATCTTACCCTGAGGGATGGCGTAAATTAGTTCTAAACATTGTGCAGATAATGAAATCCCCCTGTTAATTCATTATGTCTAGAAAAGAGTACAGAGTCTATATTAAATCGAAAATGTCGCATGTGCCACACCGATTGTTTTTAATATAACGTCCGGATTTGGTTTGCATGCACACGTAAGCCCTTCCTATCCAAACGTCTCCATGTGCTTTTTTAACATCATGGTCTGTAGACTTAAAATACTTAATTGGCACTTGGCAAGCACGGTCATCATGCAGAACCTGCAGAGTGGTGATAGTGGTTTAGACCTAGAGAAAGCAGATCCCTCTTGCCCCCCCCCTCTGTTTTGAGGAGGGAAAATGGAAAAAAAAACTTGAAATCTTTTTGCTGGTACTGGTTAAGAGCGGTGGTCTGTATTCTGAAGAACCAGGTTTGATTCCCACTTCTCCAATGGCAGCCAACTGGGTGACCTTGGGTCAGTCACAGTTCCCTCAGAGGTCTCTCAGCCTCACTTATTTCATAGGATGTCTGTTGTGGGGAGGGGATGAGAAGGGGGGTGTAAGCCGCTTTGAGATTTCTTCGGGTAGTGAAAGGTGTGGTATAAAAAACAACAGAGGCTATCATGGATCCTTTTTGTATTAACTGCAACTAGTCAAGTAGCTCCTGGACTCTCTGCTAGTGACTTTCTGCTCTTGAATCCTGAGCCAGTTAAGTAGCTCTTCAGCCTTTCATGGCAGGGGTAGTCAACCTGTGGTCCTCCAGATGTTCATGGACTACAATTACCACGAGCCATTGCCAGCATTTGCAGGCATGAACATCTGGAGGACCTACCCCTGTTTCATGGGACCACCTCCATTTCCCCATTCTCCATAGCCATATAGTCAGCTTCCTTCCCCATTTTGTGGTCATGGTTTGCCTGTTTTCCCCTCTGCCATCTCAGTGAGCATTGTTTCCCCAGTGCACTGCTGCTAATCATTTCTCCCCTCCCCCAAATCTTTTCCTTCCCCTGCATCGTAATTGATCCATGTATACTTGATTATTGTACTGTCTTTTCTTGGGCTTTTCCTTGTTCTTATTTTACTTGGTCCCTGTTTCTCCAGCATCCCCCCCCCCCATTCTGCATGTGTTTTGCCCCCTCCAGTGGTTGATGCAATATTATACAGGTTTATTTCCCTGTAGAGAAATATGCTGGAAATAAACCGGAGTGATATCAAATTGACCACTAGAGGGAGGAAAAGTGGTGTAGAAGAGGAAAACTCCCCCAAAGAAATGGGAACTTACCAGTGAGTAAAATAAGACTGCAAAAAAACAAACAAACAACAACCCACACCAAAACCCACATTTGTCTCTGGATGCTGTTGCTCTTTGCTGTCAATTGTTTCTGAGCCACAGAACTTTACAAACCAAGACAAAGAACGTCCTTTCCCTTTGTAGCTGCAGTAAATGAGCTGTGTCGGCAGGCTTCCTTCTTAGAAAGCTTGGCATGGTGCAGCAGTTGGAGGGACTGGACTAGGGCCTGGCAGAACCACACTTGAATCTTCATTCTGCTTTGAGCACTCACTCAGTGACTTGGGTCAGCCGCTCTCTGTCAGCCCTTGGCTACCTCGCAAAAGTGTGGTTGTGACAATAAAACAGGAGAGGGAATGATGATGTGAGCTGCTCTGGGTTCCCATTAGTGAATAAATCAATAGCTTAATTAATGCTATTCCATTGAATGTGACTAGGTTTCCCTTCTTCTAATCACATAGTAGATCTTCTTGAACTAACAAAAGACCCTCAAGTCCCATTGATTGCTTGATTTTTGTCTTGTTTTATCACACCTTTAGGAATGCCTGGCTCTTCTCAAATCCAGAATCTCTCTCCATTACATGGGTATACTCAATAAATCAAGTACCATTAAGTCTCATTGACTTTGAAGGTGGAATTTAAGCATATGTTTAATTCTCCCAGTGAAATAAATGGGATCTAACAACTCTTAGAGCCATTCTGCACAAGGATCAATGTAGCTAAATGTTTGCAGTATGCAGAAATGCTATATTTAATAGTGGAATTTTGTCATTTTGCACACCTTCAATTCTAGCGGAATATTGAATTCCCAGTAGCAGTCTATTCCCCACAGGTTTCTGGTCTCGCCGGAATCACAACAAAGGGGGCAATATTTTTCCACACTTCTTCCCACCCTTGGCCATCACTCAAACAGAACAGCCAATTAACTGTTGTGTTCGTGGCTCCCAAAAAGCCCCCTTTCCCTTTAAAAACACTAGTAGTTACAAATATTTGTTCATGCAATGTCTCAGAAAGACTTTTTTTGCTGGCATAGTAGCTGGCACTTAATCGTTTACACTCTCTTTAAGTAAAAAAAAGAAAAAAAATTCCCCCCAATGGGTGCAATTTCTGGCCGAAATTACGGGTAGTGTCGGACAGGGGGCTGTGTTATGCTCAGAAACTTTAAAGACAATTGCAGAAGGGAGCTTTGTTTTACTGTTAAGCATTTCTGTGGAGGGACTTCAGCCAAAGAAGCCTCGTTTATTCGTTGCTTTTGCCAGTTTAAGGGGGGGGGAAAATGGTGATCGTGTCTCCGGAAGCTCGGGGGTGAGAGCTAGAGAGGAACATTCTTTCTACCGCTACTTTGAGAACGCACATGTCTTTTGCAGATGTGTTGCAGCTTGTGCTTAAAAGTGTAGCATTTTTTGGGGGGGGGATACATTTTTCTGGATTTCCTTAAACGCTATAAAATTCCAATTGTTGCTCGAGTTTTGCAGTTTCTTTATGACATCATGCGGAACGTTAAATTAATAGCATTTTCAAAGGGTAAGACTTCGGCTACATTTAAGTTGTGCAGAATGGCCCTTAATGTTGTATCGATTGTGCCAATGGTTTTAGTAGTCCCTGTGTATCCATCCTTTTCCTTTCAGCCTGTGGTTAAGTTCTCAACTTTGGGTTACGGGTAAGGTAAATATGGTTCAGGGTGGGTGGATTTTTACTTTTTCAGAAGCGTTAGGGATGGGGAAGATGCAGTGACATGGTTGGGAAAGCCCATGGAGTGTATAAATACTTTTCCACATTATTTTGCTTGTAAAAAACATGTAAGGAAGTGATGATTTGCATGTGGTTAATTTCTCACCTTAGGGTTAGGGTTAAAGTAAATCTGGTTCAGGGTCAGTAGATTTTTAATTTTTTTGGTAGTGTTAGAGCTGGTAAATTATCTGTTACATGGTTTGGAAACCCATGGCGTGTATAAATATTTTTTCATGTTATTTTACCTGTAAAAATTAAGTAATAAAACAGGGATTTGAATCTGATTAAGTTCTCAATGTAGGTTTCTGGTTAAAATAAATGTGGTTCAGGGTAGGTAGATTTTTATTGTTTCGGAAGCATTGGGGCTGGGGAAGATCCTGGGACACGGTGGGGAAATGCCCTGGAGTATATAAATATTTTTCACATTATTTTGCTTGTAAAAATTAAGTAAAAAATGGATATTTGTACATGGTTAAGTTCTCAACTTAGGGTTACTATTAAGGTAAATATGGTTTAGGATGGGTAGATTTTTACTTTTTCGAAAGCGTTGGGGCTGGGGAAGACCCTGGGACACGGTTGGGAAAGCCCACGGAGTATATAATTATTTTTTCTCAATATTTTACCTGTAAAAATTAAGTAATAAAATGGGGCTTGGCATGTAGTTAAATTCTCAAATTAGGGTTAGGTTAAGGTAAATATGGTTCAGGGTGGGTACATTTTTACATGTTTGGAAGCGGTAGGGCTGGTAAAGTATCTGTTACATGGTTTGGAAACCCATGGCGTGTATAAATATTTTTTCACAATATTTTACTTCTTAATATTATGTAATAAAATGGGGATTTCCACATGGTTAAGTTCTCAACATAGGATTAGGGTTAAGGTAAATATGGTTCCAGGTGGCTAGATTTTTTACATTTTTGGAAGCGTTGGGGCTAGGGAAGATGCTGGGACACGGGTGGGAAAGCCCATGGCGTGTATAAATATTTTTTCACATTATTTTACCTGTAAAAATTAAGTAATAAAACGGGGATTTGCATCTGATTAATTTCTCAATGTAGGTTTCTGGTTAAGGTAAATATGGTTCAGGGTGGGTAGATATTACTGTTTCGGAAGCATTGGGGCTGGAGAAGATGCCGTGACATGGTTGGGAAAGCCCATGGAGTGTATAAATATTTATTCATATTATTTTGCTAGTAAAAATTAAATAAGAAAATGGGGATTTTCACATGGTTAAGTTCTCAACTTAGGCTTATGGTTAGGGTAAATATGGTTCACGGTGGTAGATTTTTACTTTTTCGGAAGCGTTAGGGCTGGGTAAGATGCTGGGACACAGTTAGGAAAACCCACGGAGTATATTAATATTTTTTCACAATATTTTACTTCTTAGCATTGTGTAAGAAAATGAGGATTTTCACATGGTTAATTTCTCAATTTAGGGTTAAGGTAAACATGGTTCCATGTGGCTAGATTTAAAATTTTTGGAAGCGTTGGGGCTAGGGAAGATGCTGGGACACAGTTGGGAAAGCCCATGGAGTGTATAAATTTTCACATTATTTTACTTATAAAAATTATGTAAGAAAATGGGGATTTGCACGTGGTGAAGTTCATAGGATCATAGAATCATAGAGTTGGAAGGGGCCATACAGGCCATCTAGTCCAATCCCCTGCTCAACGCAGGATCAGCCCTAAGCATCCTAAAGCATCCAAGAAAAGTGTGTATCCAACCTTTGCTTGAAGACTGCCAGTGAGGGGGAGCTCACCACCTCCTTAGGCAGCCTATTCCACTGCTGAACTACTCTGACTGTGAAAAGTTCTCAAATTAGGGTTAGGGTTAAGGCAAAAATGGTTCAGGTTGGGTAGATTTTTACTTTTTCATAAGTGTTGGGGCTGGGGCAGATGTTGGGACATGGTTGGGAAATCCCATGTAGTGTATAAATATCTTTTGACCTTATTTTCCTTATAAAGAATATATAGGAAAATGGAGATTTGCATGTGGTTAAGTTCTTAACTTAGGGTTAGGGTTAGGGTTAAGGTAAATATAATTCAGGGTGGGTAGATTTTTACTTTTTCAAAACGTTAGGGCTGGGGAAGTTGCTGTGACATGGTTTGGAAATCCTATAGAGTGTATAAATATTTTTTTCATATTATTTTACCTGTAAGAATTATGGAAGAAAATGGGGATTTGCATTTGATTAATTTCTCAACTTAGGTTTAAGGTAGATACGGTTCAGGATGGGTATTTTTTTTTTTTTTTGGTTTATTGGAACTGTTATGGCTGGGAAAGATGCTGTTACATGGTTTGGAAAGCCCATAGAGTATATATTTTTTCACATTATTTGGCCTGTAAAAGTTAAGTAAGAAAATGGGGATTTGCATATGGTTTAGTTCTCAACTTAGGGTTAGGGTTAAGGTAAATATGGTTCAGGGTGGGTACATTTTTCTTTTTTTGAACTGTTAGGGCTGATAAATTTGCTGTGACATGACTTGGGAAGCCTGTCGAGTGTATAAATAAGTTTAAACATCATTTTGCCTGTAAAAATTATGTAACAAAATGGGGATTTGTATGTGGTTGAGTTCTCAATTTAGGGTTAGGATTTAGGTGAGTATATTTCAGGTTGGGTAGGTTCTTGGTTTCTTGGAAGCGTTAGGGCTCATGAAGATATTGTGACATGGTTTGGAAAGGCCATGGAATATATAAATATTTTTTTCACATTATTTTACCTGTAAAAATTATGGAAGAAAATGGGGATTTGTATCTGGTAAAGTTCTCAAATTAGGATTAGGGTTACGGTAAGTATAGTTCAGCATGGGTATGTTTTTGGTTTATTGGAAGCCTTAGGGCTGGGGAAGATGCTGTGACATGGTTGGGAAGCCCATGGAGTGTCCAAATATTTATAAGGTTAGGTTTAAGATAAATATGGTTTAGGGATGGCAGTTTATTCATAAAGCTATAAAAGTGATGTGGTTGGGAAAGGCCATGGGATGTATAAATATTTTTTTTAATTATATTACAGGAAAATATATAGGGATTTATTTTGGGGTATATTCTTAAATTATTGGTATGTTAGCCTGGGAATGGTTTGTTATGCTTAATTTTGTTTCAGGTTGGGGAGATTAATGTTTTATTGGGAGTAGCGTTGGGTGCATTGGTGCCCTTAGCGACCAGTCCCTCCCGACACAGCCAACGTCTGCATGTGTGCATCCACTGGCACTCTGAAGCAAAGGAATTAATAGCCGCTTGCTCCTAGGAAGGAAAGCTATGGCAGATCTAGACAGCATCCTAAAAAGCAGAGACATCACCCTGCCAACAAAAGTACATCTTGTCAAGGCTATGGTCTTCCCAGTTGCAATGTATGGCTGTGAAATTTGGACCATAAGGAAGGCCGAGCGTCAAAGAATTGAGGGTTTTGAACTCTGGTGCTGGAGAAGACTCTTGCGAGTCCCTTGGACTGCAAGGTAAACAAGCTGGTCAGTCCTATAGGGGATCATCCCTGACTGCTCCTTAGAAGGCCAGATCCTGAAGATGAAACTCAAATACTTTGGCCAACTCATGAGAAGGAAGGACTCCCTGAAGAAGAGCCTAATGCTGGGAGCGATCGAGGGCAAAAGAAGAAGGAGACGACAGAGAATGAGGTGGTTGGATAGAGTCACTGAAGCAGTAGGTGCAAACTTAAATGGACTCCGGGGAATGGTAGAGGACAGGAAGGCCTGGAGGATCATTGTCCATGGGGTCGCGATGGGTCAGGCATGACTTCACAACTAACAACAACCGTGTGAAAAAATATTTATACAACCGTGTCACATCACCTCACCCAGCCCTAACAATTCCAAAAAAGTAAAAATTTACACACCCTGAACCTTATTTACCTTAACCCTTCCCCTAAGTTGATAACTTAACCATATGTAAATCCCCATTGGGTGTGTTAAGACTGGAGAAGACCCAGTGACATGTTTACAAATGTCTATGGTATGCATAAATATTTGCTCACATTATTTTACTTGTAAAAATTAGGTACGGGAATATGGATTTTCATATGGTTAAGTTATCAACTTAGGAGAGATTCAAGTGGGTAGCCATGTTGGTCTGAAGTAACTCAACAAAAATAGAGTCCAATAGCACCTTTAAGGCCAACAAAGATTTATTCAAGGCGTGAGATTTCAAGTGCAAGCACTCTTCCTCAGACTATTTACTACCATCATAACAGTGGGATTTAAAACTAAAGTTAGTTCTGTTAAATTAGTAAACTTTGTCATAACATCCAAAAGCAGCCATATATTATTTCTTTGCTAAAAACAGCCAAGCACTCCTTTTGAATTCAGCTGCAGTTCATTTGCCTTGGAAATCTATGCCTTTCCTGGGGACTGAGGGGGTGTGTGCTTAAGTTACAGATCTCAACCTTCTAGGGTAGCTCAGGGAGGGTCTTCCCTGACTCCCCTCCTATTTTCAAAACGATTGGACCAAGAGGTCCAATCCTAGGGACTTCCAAAGACGGCGCCATATCCCCCCCCCCCATTATCTCCTATGATGAGAACCAACATCAGAGTAGATATTCAGCTCCATAGGATATAATGGCCCATTATATCCTATGGAGCCGAATCTCCATTGTTTCCAATGGGGTGGTAGGGAGCCTCGAGGATTGGACCTATGGGAGCCTCTAGGATTGGACCCCTTGGTCCAATATTTTTGAAAATTGGAGGGGAGTCAGGGAATACCCTCTCTGTGCTACCCTAGGAGTTTGAGGGGTGTAACGTAAACCCTTTCCCCCAGCTCCTGGGCAAGGCAGGGAGGCAGGATTTCCAATGGAAGTTAATGGCGCCATTGACTTGCATTGGCTCCAAAGTGATTTGGACTATTTGGATGATTCAGCCAAATCCAAATCAATCTGAATCGATTGAATCCAAACGAGAATCATTCCAAATCGGGTTCACCTGAACTCGAATCAGTCCGAATCGGGTCCATCATGCACAACCCTAGATTGGACTCTATGTATGTTCTCAACTTAGGGTCAGTGTTGCCTTATATATCGTTCAGGGTGGGTAGTGTTTTGGTTTTGTAGAAGCGTTAGGCCTTGGGAAGAAGCAGTGACATGATTGGGAAAGGCCACTGGATATATAAATATTTTTTCACATTATTTTACTTGTAAGAAGTAGGTAAAGGAATAGGGATTGTCATATGGTTTTCTCAATTTAGGGTAAGTGTTGCGTTATTTATGGTTAGGGTGGGTAGTTTGGGGGTTTAGTATAAGCGTTAGACCTGGGGAAGAAGCAGTGATGTGGTTGGGAATGGCTATGGGATATGTAAAAAAAAATGCACATTATTTTACTCATAGAAATTTGGTAAAGGAATACGGATTTTCATACAGTTAAGTTATCAAGTTAGGCAATAAAATGAAAGTCCGTAGCACATTTAAGACCAATGAAGATTTAATCAAGGTGTGAGCTTTCCAATGCAAGCACTCTTCCTTAGGCTTCCTTAGCACTCGAAAGCTCACTCTTTGAATAAGTCTTTGTTGGTCTTAAAGGTGCTACTGGACTTTTATTTTATTGTGCTACTTCAGACCAACACAGCTACAGAAGGGGTAGGGTGTACACCTGTGTACTGTGACTACCCCATGTGGATTAGGGCAGGGGGACATATCAGTATCTGTGACCTAATTCACGCAAGAAGAGGACTGAGGTTGAATGCAGAACTGGGAGGAATTGGTTGCCATGTAATCTTCCCCTAAGAAGAGTCTCCAGTCTGATTTTCCCTTCACATATCTGAGGACATGGCCCTGGAAAGCTCATCTGTAACCACTATGCCACAATTCCCAAAAGTCAGTCCTCTCCCACACTCGACGAACATTCCACACCACAGGTTCTTGACACCCATATCTCCACACCCATGCCCTCATTTGTCACCGCATCAGTATACCCGCCCTCCCACACACAGCACACGTATTCAACCTCATGCCCTTACAGACTGGACAACCCCCTCCCCTTATTCTTCCCAATGCCAAACTCTCTCTTAATCACTCTCTTCCTTTCTATCTCCCTCTCTCTTTGCTATTTCCCCCCTCCCCCCCTGCTAGCACCCGTTGTATAAGCTGCAATGGACTTTAATTCTAGTATAATAATATATGTGAGAATGTCTCAAGTCGGGCAGTATCACAAGAGCATAAGCGTAGCTCCGGCGGATGATTGTGAAATTGTATAAAAAAACCTCTTCTTCTTCTTACTACTACTGACAATGGGCAGTCCTCTCCACAATGATTTGAGGAGAGGGAGAAAAATAGGAGGAAAAGCATCAATGGTAGTGCTCTAGATATTTCTAAAAAATCTGTGGCAAAGCCCCACCCAGACCCCTATCCCTGAAGCTGGTATTACATTCCCCCAGTCTCAACCATCCTTCTCATAGGTTTTAACACAAGTTTGGAGGCATTCCTGGAGGATCTGAAAGGATGTGATGGCACATCACCTAAAACCCCAATCTCCCCATATACTGCCTCCTCAGAACTCTCAAGATTTGCTGGCTCAGGGCTGGCAGCCTTATTCAGATCACATATAATCACCTGTTCTCACTGGTGTGTTATTAGGTGATGGCAGTGCCATGTCAGGGAACCAGAAGTTGGCATTTTAATGGGACTGAGAAAAGCTAAGAGTGGCAAAATAGGGACAACTTAGTTTTGCCCCCTGAGTATGAGATGGCCAAGCAGACTATGGGAGAATCACCTTTCTCTGGGGGCTGTCAAGGAACCATGTTGGAAATGGTGTTCGCAACAGGAAACAGGAAGGAGCTGGTACTGGGGACAGAACTGTAACAAAGGGCCACCAGTGGAAGATGAAGAGGGAGGTTTGCCAGATCCAGGTTTCATGATGGAGCCTGGGGTGGACGGAGACTTCAGTGGGGTCCAATGCCATGGAGTCCACCCTCCAAAGCATCCATTTTCTCCATGGGAATTGATCTCTGTAGTCTGGAAATGAGATGTAATCTTCGGGTCCCACCTAGCCTGTGTTAGAAGCAATCTTCTCCAGTCATTGCCAGTTGCACCTGGGGGGAGTTATTTCCCTCATTTTGATACCCCATATTCATGGGGGAAATCTCACCCCCCAGTGCAGTTTTTACACAGAAAACAGCTTAGCGAAGAGGCAGGAACCCCTCCCCTTCCTCTAGCAGTCATTCTTTGCAGCTGCTGTGTGACTGTGGGGAACACAAATTTGGCCTGGGGAACATGGAGTTGACCCTTTCAAAACAGTAATGTTTATTTTGGCCCTAAATGACTGGCCAAGTCATGCAATGTGTGTATTATAGGCTAGTAATGACATTCAAAACAGGTAGTTCTATATATACACCCGCTTCTTTGCTTCCTTTTGCCTCATCAGTCTTGACCTGTTTTCATGACAAAAAGAGATGTTAGTTTCGGAAAAATGGGGAATGATCAAAACATGTATTCGAGGAGCAGATGACAGAAAAGGGGCTTTAAGTATTGACCCTGGATTGAATTGGGCACAGTATGCGATTTGTCTAATGGTCTTGTCAGTTTAATGCAAAACCATATTTTAAACCCGCTTCTGATCCTGTGAGGAGTGGAGATACTATTGGCCATCTCTTCATAGTCTTGACTAGTTTTGCCTTTTTACTAATGGAGTAAGCTAATAAAGAGAGGCCTGCCTACAAGTTTGATTAAGATGCATGGTCGTTTGGAGCCTTTTTCTTAAATGCTTACAAAAACCAAGGTATTGGGGCTGCAAACCAGGCACTTTACAGGCTGAGGCCAGAAGGTTAGGAATTGACTTACTGGTGACTCTGTGTTAAGGTTGACCACCTAGTTCTGGCAACTGGTGGGCTGTAAAAATTCATCAACATTATTAACATTATTAATAATTAATATTGATGATGTGGCAGTGACTTTATCTCCCCTGACCTATTAAAATCTAATATTGATTGGTGGGCCCCTATTCTGGCATCAGTCTTTACATACATGGATCAAACCACACAAATCCCATATGATTGGGGACTTGCCATAATTATACCTGTCTTCAAGAAAGGCCTCAGATCTGAACCATCTAACTACAGTCCAATTAGTTTATTAAATGTGATCTCTAAACTGTACTCTAAACACCTATGCCTTAAACTATGCAAATGGCTAGAACAAGAAAAAATCTTAGAAGATGAACAAGCTGGCTTTGGACCAGGGAGATCAACCATGGATCACTGCCTTCTTGCAGTACTTAATCCATAAACATGTCACAACAGCTAAGGGCTCCTTATATGCACCCTTCATTGATCTCAAGGCTGCTTTTGATACCATCCTAAGAAACCAATTGTGGGCCAAGCTGGCCAATTCCTCCATTGATAAAAGGCTGCTTCATTTGATAGTCACGTTACAAAATGACACCATACTGCAAGTGAGATTTAGTAACAAGGGTAACCTAACAAAACCAGTGAACAACTCAGAAAGGCATTAGACAAGGTTGTATTCTAGCCCCCTGTTTATTTAACTTCTATGTTGATTCCTTAATCAAATGCATTCAGAATTCTGATATCCATGCTCCTAAGTTGGATGAAAATACCAAGAAAATACCAATTCTTATGTATACAGATGACACTGTGATCCTTTCACAGACCAAAATTGGCCTGAAATGCGCTTTGCTTATTTTGAGCCAACAGTGCAAAGAAGAACATATAAAAATTAACTATGAGAAAACTAAAATAATGCATTGTAACAACAGGTTTCAGAAACATCACTGGTATATTGATGGGCACATAATTGATCAGGTTAAGTGTTTTAGATATCTAGGAGTCAACTTCCAATATAACAGTGGCCATTACGTCCGTATACATTCGGTCACAGATTAGCCAAAAAAAAAGTGCTCTAGCCATTCTTAGATTCTTTTATACCAAAGGTGGTAAATTTATCCCAGCAGCTCTGAAGCTATATTCTGCAAAAGTATTAGCACAAATCCTGTATGGTACCCAATTGGGTCCTTACAGGAGCTATGTGCTGCTTGAAAGAGTGCAATCAAAATTTTTGAGAGATCTTTATAAAATACCTAACTGCACTTCAAATGTTGTATTACACCAAGAATCTGGCCTTCTGAAGGTAGAAACCTATGCTTGGCTGACAACCATCAATTACTGGTTAAAAATTTATCTCCACCCAAAGGGACTAATCCCGAAATTTTTAGCAGTCTCCTCACAATTCCCATGGAATAGTAAAATCACTGAAAAATCCAAATTCTGGACCTTGATCCAATCCATCTAATAGAACTTGGCCTTAAAACAGCCAAAGCTGTCGTACGGCAATGTCTTTTTGATATAGATTCTCAGGACGAATTTACAATTCTTTCTAGAACATATAGTACTCTGAAAGGTTGACCAGGAAATACTCCAGCTCCATATCTCACAAACATCTCCATAGTAAAATACCGATGGGCCTTCTCAAGAGCACGTTTTAACTAATTCCCCTCAGCTTCCATCAAGAGCAGGTTTCTCAATTATCCACTGGAGCTAAGTTTATGCCCCTGTGATACTGCCAGATCTGAGACAATTTCACATATCTTATTATATTGTCTGTTTTATGACGGCATCCGAAAATATTTAATCGTACACCAGACATTCACCTTTGTCCTCTCATAATAGTAACACTAGTTAAATTTTTGCTAAGGGATAAAGGCCCACTTATTTCCAACATGGTAGCAAAATTTCTTTACATCTCTACTAGAATACGATCAAAAAGAATGTCTGAACGATAGTAATGGATAGGTTAATGCCATCTTATCACTTGGGTCATGGATGGTCGCATTGATTCCTTGTCCTGTAGTTAACATCTTTGAGGTTTCTTCCCCCTTCTTCTTTATATGTTATAACCCTTTATCCCCGCTACCCACAATATCATTACATTTGAGTCCGACAATGCATTGTTTTTAACATTGTTTTATTACCTTAATATTTTTATGTAGCATCATATAATAAACACACTGACTAACTGAATATTGATGATGATGTTTCTATACTAACTTTCCCTTAGACCGGCTCGGGGCAGTTTACAGGATAAAATAGAATCAATAAAACATCGATATAAGCAATAAAACAATGTTTAATACATAACCCACCTGCCACCAACCTCTGCTTCCATTCACCACCTTTGTTTGTTCTTAGCTTACTCCATTAGACTTTTCCCCTTTTCAAAAAATGTGTTTTTTTTTGCAAAATGGTCCCTGTTTGCACCTTTGTTTTCGTTGTGCCCCTTAATCTCACCATTTTGCACTCTTTATTGCCTCCCCCTTCCCCCCCAATGTGTATTTTTTTTAACCCTGAGTTATAACATTACTAGCTTCAAAGCCCATTCCTAAGAACGGGCCTTGAAAGGGCTCCCTCCCCTGGGCACAAGCCAGGCGGCTTGAGGTGGCTTTGGGCTGCAGCTCACAGTCAGATCAAGTGGGGTGGGTGGGGATTGGGCAGCTCGTTAGCAGGACTGGGACAGAGCTACTTAGCAGGCAGTCAGCAGGCCAGGAGGCCCTTTTCAGCAGGCCCAGCCTAGCAGGTCAAGAGGCCCTCGTTAGCAAGGCCTCCACCACGACCCTTTCCCTAGGGCCCTCTCTCCTTACCTGCTGCTGGCTCCAGGCATTGAGGCATCTGAGAGCAAAGAGGCTAGAGTCCAGGAATGGAGGGCAGGAGTTGCAGGGGCAGGGCTAATCAGGGCAAAGCTGGCTGCACCTTGATTGGCCCTATTCTAACTTGGACAGCTGGACACATCCCACCCCCTAGGCTGTTTCATAAATATATAGAGAAACAACAATGGATAAGGATAATGCTGCTGTGTAAGACTGCAGGACTGGTTTTTTTTTAAACCTTAGAAACAGCATTTTAACGTAATCATCCCCTTAAAAAAATCTAGAGTTTTAGGATGAAGAAGAGTTGGTTCTTATATACCGCTTTTCTCTACCAGAAAGAGTCTCAAAGCAGCTTACATTCTCCTTCCCTCTCCCCACAACAGGCTCCCTGTGAGGCAAGTGAAGTTGAGAAAGCCCTGATATTACTGCTCAGTCAGAACAGCTTTATCAGTGTTATGGCAAGCCCAAGGTCTCCCAGCTGGCTGCATGGGGGGGAGCATAGATTCAAACCCGGCTCGCCAGATTAGAAGTCCGCACTCCTAACCACTACACAAAGCTGGGGGCGGGAGGATAGTGATGAGGAAAATGGTGTCCCAAATGACTCAAAAAGGCAGGTGCAGGGAAGAACCCAGTTGCATGCTTTTCTGCATTGGGCAGCCCTGAATTAGACCCCATTAGACCCCATTGGACCCGGGATTCTTTTGCTGCAAGTGAGGGGGCAATTCAGCACCTAAAGAAACACATTTTAGTGCAGAAACAGACCAAAGAGTCGACTCTTTAAAAATGCTAATCTGAACAATATCACACGTGCAGAAACAATTCTTGACATAAAGGGCCTAAAATATTGTCAATCAGTGGAAATAAACAATGTATTGTCATACTTTCCCAAGTGTATTGAACATATATTATTCCATATCATGCAGGGGCAGCATGGTATAGTGATGACAGTGCTGGTTCAAAGCCCCAGATTCAAATCCCAACTTCGCCTTGTTGCATTATCTTGTTGCATTATCTGCATTATCTTGGGCACATCAGTCTGACCTACCTTACCGGGTTGTTGTTGCAGGAAGGATGCAAAGGAAGAGAGCAGAACAATGTTTGCAGACTGCTGTAGGTCCCACTGGGGAGAAAGGCAGGAAATAAAACAAAGGTATATGACCCACACAAATCTTTAATGTTTTCCGATGGGGAGGGGCTGTTGTGATTATAACGTAACAGAGAGAAACCAGCCGTTCATATAGCGCAGTGTGAATTGTCTGTGCCATGGAAGCAACAATAGACTGGGGCAATTTTAAGTTAGTTCAGCATTAACGTGTGACAGACTTTCTCATCACGCACTTGTCACCCTTTCATGCCTACGCACACAGGGAAAGCCAGAGGTGGTACACTGAAGTCCTAGCATCAGCAATTCAGGCAAGAAATAATTGCCACCTTCTTGAGACTGGCTGTTCTTTTACTGTCAGGTCTGAGGTAACGGATGTGACAAGCCAGTGTGGTGATTAACTATACCCCCTCAGGCTCCTGAAGAGTGAGAGATTACATATTGGCAGGAATGGGCATTAACAGATCCTGTTTACTAAATAGCAATGGTTTCCCTCCATCATGATGTTGTGGCAGGCATCACATTAGCCAGTGACTCTTGGGGACCGTCTTGGGAGACTTACTAGAAAAAGCTGAGGTAAAAACCCCAGACTTCATCCACCCTCCAGCCTGTTTCCCGTAGTTTTCCTTCTACGTTTGAGGCAGGCGAGGGTATAAAATACAACATCAAGAAGATTTGTCCTTAGTGTGCCTTTGGGAGCTTCAAAGAAATGCCAGTAGGTGATTATATTTCAATGTTGGCCACGTGGCGAGAATTCAGAGGGAAAAGCCTAACAGCAAATATGTAAAACTGACCATTTTAAATGGTGGTTTAGGAAGAAATGAAGAAATGTTGTGAGAAGACCCATGGGCTTGAGGAATACTGTGCCTCTGTGGGCTTTGCTCATGGCATGTACTCACATGAGCCCTATGGAGGCCAGGCCATTTGAGATGGTGGCCAGGTTTTGCCCTCCCCACAGCCATGACCCAGAGCACATGGGTTTATTCTTCCCCAAAGCAGTGTCTGGCAGACAAAGATACTAAGGAGAATGTGGAGCTGTGGATCCAGGGACAGCACTGTTGCTTTCTTATTGTGAAGAGGTGCTCCTCTTTGCCCATTTTTTGTAAGGGTTATGGAAGCCCTTGAGCTAACTAGCTTCTCCGCCATTTTATGCTGTCAGCCACCCTGTGAGTTAAGTTAGGCTGAGAGCAAGAGAAAGAGCATGTGGGTGACAGAGAAACTGGCCCAGATGTCACCCAGCAAGCTGAATGGCAGAGTGGGGGTTTGCCTCGGCGGTCCCCAATTTGGATATGTCCTTTGAACCACTAAATTGGGAAGCACTTGGGAAGTGATCCTAAGCCCATCTACTCATTTGTAAGTTCCATTTTATTCACTGGGCCTTGCTCCAAGGAGTGCTTATATTCTTAGGACTGGAGCCTTGATCTCTTTCAAGAAATTGTTGCCATTTCGTAGGAGTCTTGTGTACTCTCCGTTGTACGAGCGTGAAGGAACTCAGAGATACCTCATTAGAGATGGATTTGGACATCATTTGGTGCTACTGAAATCTGAAGATTTCTTCTAGGTTCCTCCTCACCCCTACCAAACAAATCATATGACTTATCTCGGGGATTCCCAAACAGGGTTCCGGAGAATCCTGGGGTTAAGCGAGTGTCTAAATCCTCTTCTCTAGTTCACATGTTCTTGCCGTGTTGGGTCTCACGCAGCAGGGATCTGCAGCCTCTGAGCCTCAGAGGAAAGTGAGGAGGGATGGTCAGAAGCGAGGGATGGAAGGTGATTGGCTGGCTGCTGGACAGAGAGGCAAGCTGATTGGAGGAGGAGGCTGGTACTCCAAGAACTCGGCTGGCTCCCAGTTGAATTCCGGATTAAGTTTAAGGTTTTGGTAATTTGCGGCAAGGACTAACCCAAGCTGCTGTTTGGCGGGCGGAGGGCGGGCAGGGAAGACGCGGCGGCTCTGCTGGCTCCTGAAGCGGTCGGGCGTGCTGTCAGTGGCAGCACGCCCGGCACCCTCGGGAGCGTCTGTTTGAGATGCTGCCTGGCGCGTTCCCGCCTCTTTGCTGGGCTGCTGAGCAAGTCTCCCGCCCTCCCGTTCCCTATTTGTTGTTTAGTTAATTGCGTTTGTTTCTTTGTCACAGTGGGGTATTCGCATGGAAAGGAGCCGATTGTGTGGGGAGCCGGTGTGCGATCGGACTCCCCACAACTATGGGACCCCCTTAAAGGGGTGGTTGCGAACAGTTCAACACCCAGCGGGGTGGGCAGTGCTGCTTGTCAATGACCAGACAACTTCAAGATTGAAGCCAAGGAGGTTTGCACCCTTTGACTATTTCTGCGGTTGTCTCCCCATCTTAGCAACCCAAGCTGAGGGCCACGTATTCCCAGCTGGGATCTTGACATCTTCCTTCACCTTGTGGGTTGAGGGGCAGCCAGCAGGCTGCTCAGGTTTGGACCGTCCCATGCTGCGCCAACCCTCCGGTGGGAGGTGCTTGTTATACAATAAAAGCTGTGGCCAAATTTAAGCCAAAAGCTCATGTAGTCGGGTCTTCCTTCTGCCAATCTGGCCTCCTGCCAGCCAATCACCTTTAAGGCCATAGGCAGTCTGGGTCCAGTGTATCTGAGAGACCGCCTCCCTGCCTATACCCCCAGAAGAGCACTGCGCTCAGCCACTTCCAACAGGCTGAGGATCCCTGGCCCTCAAGAGGCATGTCGGACCTCAACAAGGGCCAGGGCCTCTTCAGTCCTGGCCTCCGCCTGGTGGAATGAGCTCCCTGAAGAGATCAGAACTTCCACAATTCCGCAGGGCCTGCAAAAAGGAGTTCTTTCACCACACATTTGATGAGGTCGACTGACCCATAACATCTACAGGTCCCCCCCCCCCAGACTGAGAGATCGAACCTACTGAGGGAGGGTCAACGTTATTGTTGAAATACTGTTCTAGTTGTTCTAGTTGGTATGTTATTGTTAATGTTATATTGATTTTGATAGTGTTCTATGTACATGCTCCAAAATGTTTTATGTAAGCTGCCCAGAGCCGTAGGGAAGGGCGGTATAAAAATCTAAATAAATAAATTTATTTACTTATTTTATTTATGCATTTATTTCTTCGATTTATCACTCACCTCTCCCCGGAGGCCCGAGGTGAGTTACAAGATATTAAAAAAAAACATTAAAAACCATACAATAAAACATATAAAAAACACACACCATACACAACTCCCCATGTAGTAATCAAGATGTGGTAAAAACTCAGCCCAATCTACACTACCTATCAGTATCCCTACTATAGAGGGGTGGGGAGGATAGAGGGTGCCCGATGGATTTCGCTACTGCTGCTGTAAGGGGGGCCAGATTTTACATGCAGCCCATCCTCATCCCAAGAACTGGTGGAAGAGCTCCGTTTTGCATGCCCTACGGAACGCTGAGAGCTCCCACAAGGCCCACAGCTCCTCCGGGAGATCATTCCACCAGGGCCTGGCCCTGGTTCAGGCCAGGCGCACTTCTCTGGGCCCTGGTTCAGGCCAAGCGCACTTCTCTGGGGTCGGGAATGACCACTCAGCTGCCCTGAGTGGATATTAAGCACTGAGTGGCACTTAAGCCATGAAACATTCTCCTCCTCCAAGACCTTGCCAGAAATACATTATGTGGAACAGATTACATTGAAATATTGCACCTGGCTTTTGTGTGCCAAAGGAGATATGGGGGGAGGGCATGGGCTTTAGGGTGGTCACATAGGTGAGCAAGCTTGTGTAAACTTTAGTTTCAGCAAAGAACTTCATGTGCCTATTCTGTTACATTATTTAATAAAGAGAATTCTTCACCCAATGCCTGCTTATTGAGAATTTGACTGGGAATTGACAGAGAGCTCCCCAGGGTTCTGAGGCCTTTTGCAGAAGTTTGGATGGCCGCTGAAATCACTAGATGTCACTGCAGCTTTCCCCCTCTGTTGCTTTTTGGGCCTAGTCTCTTTCTTCACAATGGAAATGGGAAATGATCGATCGATTGATTTGGCCGGCTCTGACATCAAACTTCTCCTTCCACATCTCTGAAGAGGCACATCACAACATCTGGGGTACCTCAAAGTCTGAAAAATATTTCAGGGGTTCCTCCACAGTCAAAAAGTTGAACAAGGCTGACTTATCCGGGCTGATTGGGACTCTACAATTTTGTCCCCTTAGTTTATTTGCCTGGCAAAACTTACTTCTGAACATACATGTATAAACTCAGAGCTATGCATACTATGAAGGTATTTGAAAAACCTGCTTTACAGGAGGTAACATTTGGAAGCAGACTGAAGTGAGAGAGACAGTTCTCAAGGACTTTCGGGGCAATGATTTCCATGACGACAGAGTACTTAGTTATTCAAATTAAGAGAGAAACAACTTGGTTCCTTTTAAATTTGGGCACAAAGACTCGATGATACTGTATGAATAAAAGGAAAATTTGGGTGAAAAGGTCATCTCATATCCATAGTGTCAATTCTATTTTCCCTCAAAACTACATTCTTTTACCAAAGCACTTTCTGGTTATCTCTATGGCAGTCTTTGTCTGGAGACAGCTTTCTCTGCAGCTATTCAGAAACAGTTCAAAGGAAATGAAAGGAATCCTAAGCAAATGTGGAGTATAGGTACGTGAACACTAGAAACAAAGAGCTGTTGAAAAAATCGTAGAGGGTTTTCCATTGCTGCAGGATATTGATACTCCCTTGGTACAATACTTTACTGATTTTCAGGCTTCTGAGAAGGTTTGACAACTCAGTTGAGTCAATCTGACTATGAATCTTTTACCCTATTGGATTAATACTTTGCCTATGGTTATCCCCCTGGAATTAAACGGACTGGATTAAGCAGCTATATCGTATTATTTATTTATGGAATTGATAGATGTTTGAGGGAGCCTTCATCTGTTTTCTGTAGCTCTTCATATCCTTTATTACATTCCATCAAGGATTCGTAGAATAGTACATCTACTGAAATTAGTGTCTTTGATTAAAATGAAACTTCTGTTTAATTTTGCTGCAGTGAATGACAGGGTCGCCCCTTTCTAATTATTGACCTTTTCAATTCTTCCTTTATATATTGTACTGTACTGTGTTTTTATCTGACGTTACCCACCCTGAGTGTGCTGAAAAGGGCAGGCTACAAGAATAAATTTATCATCATCATCATCTGACAGTGGGATCTTGAACCTTGTCATGAGTCCGTCCCTCCAACTACTTCTGCTTCCTTCGCTTCTACATCTGTGCATCAGCAGCAACGTGGTAATGGAATCTTTGAAGCTCATCTGAGCAGCCCATTCTTGGCTTCTTCTTTTTCTCCTAGGTGCTTCCACCCAGATAGAATGGTGCAATACAGTGGGTGGAGCATGCATTTTTCATAAAAGCATCCCACATTAGACGGAGAAAAAGGTTATGAATGAAATAACTTAAGCAACATCCCCGTTACGACAACAAATGGTTTAATAATAATCACTCGTTAAGCGTCTCCAGAGTTCCCAAAGCATCTTGAGTACCACTGCAGGCTCCGTAACTCATCCCATGAATGCCCAAAACGGCACTTAGAAGTTCCCCCACAGGATCCTTCAGCTGGCCACTCTGTCTGTGTTTTCCAAGGCTTCGGCTGTTTCCCCTTATACAATGCAGAAACATCAAAAGAAGAAGAAGAGTTAGGGGTTTTTTTATTACCACTTTTCATTATCTGAAGGAGTCTCAAAGTGACTGACAATCCCTCTCCTTTCCTCTCCGCACAACAGAGACCTTGTGAGGCTGAGAGAACGCTAGAAGAACTGTGACTGGCCCCAGGTCACCCAGCTAGCTGCATGTGGAGGAGTTGGGAATCAACCCCTTGCCCCCAGTTCTCCAGATTAGAAGCCACCCCTCTTAGCCGCTACACCAAGCTGGTTTTAAAGAGTTTTGAAGGCCAAACTCCCTTTCCAGAGGATGCCCAAGAATTCCCCTCACATGTATCTTTAATGGGGAAGGGGAACAGCGGCTGCTTCGAGATGTACCCCATACCATTCAGCCAGTGTGCTATCCTTTGAAAGATAGCTTGTCAAAATTGCCTCAGTCCCCTCCTCACCCCAACATTCTGGGACTTCAGACCAGCTGTGCTTTTCTTTAGGAGAACCTACCTCTTTGGTGGTCATAACTTAAAAAAGGGTAATCAACCCAAATGCTCTTCAAACATTCTTGAGTTTGTGCGTGTCTGTGTTGTGCATGTCTGTGTTGAAATTTAATATGCAGCCTTTCTGAAAAAATTCCTCCTCCCCCCCAACAAGTGGGGTCATCCCAACATAAAAGCAACTGTCATATTTGTTGACCTGCTGAGGACGGTGCTTGAAATCTGAGGCTTACAGAGTAATTGACCAATGCGTGGCTAGATCCTGGCTGCCTGATCTAGTCGTTTAAACTAAAACTGACCAATTGCATGCACTGGTGGGAAGATCCATTGTTTACCTGTGTATATAAACTGGGGTTTTCTAGGGGAAAGGGGTTGGTTGGTTTTGATTCAGTTCAGTTCTTTGTTGTACCATGCTGGGGACACAATCCATAGCTCAAATCATTTCCAGAGTCCATGTCCAGTCCTGAACCCACGGATTTAACAGCAACAGACTGGGGGATAAACGATTCAGTTGCATTCTCATTTCTGCCATGGACCAGCCTAGCCCCAGCAGAGCAAGGTGATGCAGGGGACTCCTGTGAGCAGGAAGCAGTCAGTACATTTGATCTTACTTTGCTTAAGACTGTACCTTCAACCCCAAGTTTGATTTGGCAGTCGGAAGGCCTGCTAATAATCTGAGCACAGATAACAGATTGCAGTTGGAATATGGCATCTGTAATTTAGAAAATGGATGCAGATGTGGATGCAGATGTTGCATATTCAGAAGAGAGACCTGATCCAATTGCAGAGCAGCTCCCAGTTCTGGTGGCATAGCTGAGTTACGGCTGCAAACCTAGGACACTTCCTGAGGAATAAAGCCCCATGTAATAAAACCAGATTTACACCTGAGTAGACTTGCTTAGGCTTGCTCTCATTGTCTGCTGCAACAGCAAACTGGAGTTCTGCAGCACGTTTCTTAAAGTGGATGTGTTTTTGTTCGGAAGTGTGTTAGATGCGTCTGCTTTAGAACAGTAATTTCACTAGTAAACTTTGAAAGGCTTCATTTTAGGGCTTTTCTGCTTTCTCATTTTCCTTGCTTGCAAGTTCCAGTATTTTCCTGTTCTCTATGTGTTTTGCTCCCTCTAGTGGTCAATTGGAGATTACACCACTGAATGTCCTTCAAAAGTCCCTGCAGATTTAAACTGCAGGCTTTTATGCCAGACATAAAAGAAGTAGAAGATCTCATTTTTGTACACCGCATTTTAATACCTTAAGGAGTCTCAAAACACGTTTAAATCACCCACCCTTCTTCCCACAACAGACATCCTGGTAGGTGGGGCTGAGAGATCTCTGAGAGAACTCTGAGTGGCTCAAGGTCACCCAGCTGGCTTTATGTGGAGGAGTGGGGAATCAAACCTAGTTCTCCTGATTAGAGGCCACTGCTCTTAACCACCACATCAAGCTGGCTCTCTTCCAGTGTAATATTGAATTGACCACTAGAGGGAGGAAATTGCATGCTGAGCAGAAATTCCCCTCCCCAGAGAAAGAGAGGGGAAGAGAGGGGCACATGAAAGTTCTGTTCTGCTAGCAGAAGTATCATTTGTTGGCAGAACAAATTCAACCTGTTGGATTCAACCTGATATAGCTTGCTTGAGCTCCTTGCAAACAGAGGTCCAGATCATTGAACTTCAAGTGGAGAATTGTGATGTGGCATGTGTACCAATTTCCCCTTACAGCAGTTACTGCTGTGTCTTGTTTGTATCTCCCCATCCACAAAGCAATTTCCTCTAAGTCCTCTTCTTGACAGCAGCCCCCTCAAAAGCCAGTTTGATGTAGCAGTTAAGAGGAGCAGCTTCTAATCTGGAGTTTGATTCCTCTCCTTCTCCACATGCAGCCTGCTGGGTGACCTTGGATCAGTCACAGATCTCTCAGAGTTCTCTCCGCTTCACCTACCTCACAGGGTGTCTATTGTGGGAGAGGAAGGATAGATGGTTGTAAGCCACTTTGAGGCTTATTTGGGTAATAGAAATTGGGGTAGAAAATCTGGCTCCTCCACTTCCTTCTGCTTCTTTGTATTTTCTTGGAAAGGCTCTCCCAACACTCAGGGCCAACAGCAAATTTCTTGGGGAAGAAGGAGGGAAAAGATCTGCTTTATCAACTCCTTCCCTTTTGGATCCAACCCACTTATTGGAGCACTGCCTGTAGCTTCATCACTTTTATCCTGAGAAATTGCAGTAACACACAAAGTAGATTTTGGTTTTCAGTCCTTTGATGAAACTACATTCTTGCTGTCAGACCGGTTGTTTATTACGGGAAGAGGCTGTCAGATGAATATTTTCTTATTGGAAATGGTCCAAACTAACACTCTTGTCTTTTGTATTCAGCCGATGTGGTAACGTTTTGTTGTTTTTACTTCTCAGAAAACCATTGTCTTGGACTTTTAGATTTCCCCCTCCCCAATTATGAGTAACTGATATTAACTGAGATATTTAACTTCATGGCTCCATAAGGAACCCACGATTTGCACATCTGTATGAGGTTACCCAAAATTCACTTGATATTTTCCCCCTTTCTTTGCTTTTAGTCTTCGCAAGAATGGTGGTCTGTAAGTAAAAGAACATTCTTTCAAAGTCTATATATCTGACCACCCAATAAAGAAGCACTCAGATGGGGGGGGGCATAACTCAGTGATAGAACATATACTTGGCTTGCAGGAGGTCCCAGGTTCAATCCCTGGCATCTCCAGTAAAGGATTTGGTGTAGATGACGTAAAAAACTTCTGCCTAAGACCCTGGAGAGCTGCTACTAGTCTGAGTAGGCAATACTAGTCCTGATGGGCCAAGTAACTCTATCTCTCAGGGGGGGAAAGGGGGGGACTATTCCCCTACAGGGACGTTAGCTTGATCAAGCAGAATTTTAGGTGCAACTTTTTTAGCTGGAAGAAACATGTCCCAGTTGGACTTCTGCCTGTCACAGGGCTGTTAAAGCTGGAAGAGCCCCACAAGAGGGGGAAAAGGTGGCAGAAGGTAAATGCAATCCTGGAGTCTTCATTTGGGGCTGAGGTTTGGAGGAAGGTCACACAAGCCGTTCTGACTTGCGTTTACTCAGAAGTAAGCTCTACTAAGTTCACATAGTCCAGCTGGGACACTATTATGTAGACATAGACTCCACAGAGCTCTTTTATTGAAGTAAGCACCAATCAACAATACTGAAGAAGGAACAAGAGAAAAACCACTGACTTACATACACTTGAGTCAGCCCGCCAAGAGCCCTGATTGGCCCCTAATGAAGCGCTCTGATTGGTCCATAGAGTCCAAGAGGTTATAGACTATGATTGGTTAACTTTCAAGCTTTAATTTGCAATAGTGGTTTACACATATATCACAGGCACCATGTTCCTAGGTATCTCCCCAAACAAGCAATGAGTGGGTCCTATCTGGGTAATGCAGAGGCCACATTTCTAAATAAGCGGGCAAGGGACTGCCGCTACTAAGGTGGTCCCAAGTTCTTCCAGCTAGCAAAATCTGTCAATGGCCTTTGTCTGAGACGTTAGAGCAGCCCGGGTGCGAGTTCAGCCCAAGGGCCCTTGGAGAGAGGCCAGGCTGCTCCTGTTTCGGGGTGCCTGCAGGTCTGGAGAACGTCTTTTCATTTTAACAGGAGACAAGAGGCAGACAGATTAAATAAAATATATAGATATATAGTTTATAGTTTTATAAGAAAATTCCTGAGGGCATGATGGGGAGGCCTCGTGCATGATCCACTAGGGTTGCCAGTCTCCAGGTAGGACCTGGGGACCCCCGCCCCATCACACCACCTCTCCAAAAGCCAGACCTTGGTCCAGAGGAAAGGGTCACTTTGGAGGGTGGACCCTGAGGGCAGGATGCCCTGAGCTGGCAACCTCACCCTGACCCCTTGTTCACCAGTGAAACCAGATGGGCCCTTCCGAGCCCCTTGTCACCAGCTCCCTCCAGCCGCTAGCCAGGGGTGGGAGCTGCCAAGTGGGGACGGAGCCCAGTGGCCTTGCCGCGCTTACAGGTGAGGCGCTCTCCGTTCACCTGCGGCGCGTTCCGGCCCGGGAGCCAGCAGGGGGCGGCGGCGGGAAGCACCCCCGCCCGGCTAGGCGAGAGAGGAGGGGCGGGGAGGGGCGCCGCGGCGAGTGGAGCCGCGCGGGGCTCTGTGGCTCTGCTGCGGGCGGCATCTTCTCGCCAGCGCCGGCCATGGACGCCAGGAGGGTGGCCAGCGTCTCCGCGCAGCTGGAGGAAAGCGGCTCGACGGGCGGTAGGGCTCCGGGGGGCTCCGGCCCGACCGGCAGCGGCGCAAACTTCGCCGGGGGCGGCTCCGGGGGAGGCGGTGGGCCTTAGGCGGCTTGCGCTTTTTGCGGGAGTTGCGCAACGGCGGTGTGTGTGTGTGTGTGTGTATTGTGTGCGCAAACGAAACGTGCCTGCCGGAGCCAAATGTGCGTGCGTCTGCCTGCTTCCCTTTCCTTTCCTTTCCTTAAATGCGCGATTCCTTCGGCCCCCCAACCCCCGGGCTGGTACTTTCTCGCTTTTTCCTAGCCAAGCGCAGCTGATGTCTCGCCAGGCGGCCGGCAGGTGGGACGGGACGGCCAGGTGGGGAAGCCGAGGCGCTCGCTTCGCTCCCACCCGCGCCGATGGCGGCGCTTTCCGGGCAACCGTGGCCGCGGAGTTCCGCTGGGATTTCGCAGGATTTCCGCGCGGAAAAAAAAAAAGGCTTTCTTCAGCGTCCCGAAGTGGACCGAAAGGGGTGAGGCGGGGTGGAGGATTCCTTTCCGAGGAGACGCGTAAAAGCTCCCGATTTGGGGTCAAAGTGCCAGAAGCGGCCGCGGCTTCTTGCAGGCTATTTTCCACGCGCGTTGGATCGTGCCCTTTCCCGTGCGCTTTGGCGCTCCCTTGCAGCTGGACTCGTCTCCTGTGCGCAACAGGGGGATCTCCTTGCAAACAAGTGCTGAAGCGCCTTGAAAGCGCACGATCTCACCTGCGTGTGGAATTAACAAGAGTTCTTCTGGCCGCAGCGTGGCGGGTCCAGAGGCCGGCTCTCGCCCTGGCACCTGGAAGACCCCCCCTTCGGTGGCTCTCTGGAACAAGTTCCCGGTCAGAGTGGCTGGGGACTCTCGGTCCTGAGTTCCTCTGGAAGCTAGAAAGCCATGCAGACCACCCTTTCCCGGCTGGCCTGCCTGGAACTTTTAGGGTGGCCAGATGTGTTGGTGGCTTTCTGGACTGACAACCTTGAACTAAGGACCACCCGGAGAAATCTCATTCCCTCCTGTTAAACATGTGAGAACTGTTGGTCCCTAGGACTGTTCCTAACCGTCCTAGCCCAAAAGAGGACATTCTCACCAAGTTTTTAAGAAGGGGGATGGGAACCAGAAAAAAAAGGGGGGGGTCTGGTAGCCCTAGCTGTGACCCTGTTGTCAGAAAACGGATGGATAGCAAGATTCTCCTTATTCATTGGCAGGGTGACCGACACAGCCTAAGGCCTTGGGAGTAATTTTGGGCATTTTGAGGGGGTTTTTTAACGTTCTCTTCCCCCTTCCCTTGTTGCTATTTTTCCAAAGAGCCCACAACAAAATGCTGCCGACTTCCGTTCACCAAGTGTTTTTGCTGTGTTAAGGGGTGTCGGGCTGTCTTAACACATAGGCAGTTATGGGGGGGAGCATGAGCATAGCCCCCCTCCCCATGCTAATTCATGTACCTGTGATACATGAACTGGCTCTCACTCATTTGCATAGAAAATTACTTTTAGAAGACAGGGCCAATTAGAAAGCAATTCCCTGCAAAGGAACTTTGCAAATGTTAGTGCTGAACACTTGACTCAGAATAAATCATTCAGATTCAGATTCAAGTACCTTTATTGGCATAAAATTGCAAAGCATAAAATGAAAATTTCAAACAGTTTCAGATGTAAAATCTATCGTAAAAGATTTTCATTTAAAATTGCCAGTAAAAACTTTGCTACTTTATAATAGTTGCTGTGTCCCTCACATTTAGTATCATTTTAATCCAGTGTTTCTCGTTAACACAGCTGAATTTCAATTTCTTCAGATAATTAGCTAACGGGCGACGAAATACTTCAAACTTAGGACACACCTGAAGTATATGGTGCAACCTTTCAGGGACACTACATCCATGTAAACAGTATCTCTCCTGAGGAGGGATCTTCAAAAATCTACCTCGGGTGACATTTGAGGGAAAGATGTTTAAGTGAGCTACTAGAAATGCTCTTCTTAACTGGTGTGTCTCCAAAATTTGGAGATACATGGGCATGGATTTGTAAGATAAGGGAATATCCCAGAAGCGGGGAGAACGTACACTGTTGTTAGAGGAGCCCAGAATCTGTGTATCCTGATCTTCTAGTCTCTGTGATTGTTAGCATAGCAAAGTTATTTCATTGATATGCAGACGCTGTTTAGCTTAGAAAGGAAAGTTTTATTTATGGAAGGACATTCCGGATAGGAAAGGTGAGGCGGAGGATAGAGCTCCTACATCTAGCTGGCTCAAGAGAAGGTCAGACTGAGAAGCATCTGGGAAGAAAGAGGAAATTGCCCTAAGAGTAGCAATCTAGGGACAGACAAAAGGCACACTTAAAAGATAGAAAGGTCCTGAACTCTCTGATCTATCTAACAGCCTTCTTGCTGTCCCCATCAGGGTCTTCCTCTTCCTGGTTAACTTTGTACACCAGACATTGCATACTCCAACAGTGATATTAGCTTTAGTATCGTCCTTTCGTCTTGCATGCTAAGGGATGAGATGTCCAGACCCAGAAATCATTAATAGTAAGTTCACGCTGTACCATCTCCACTTTCATGATTGACCAATTGAGTGCCATGCATATGTGGAGTTATTTCACTGTTCAAGTTCAAGGGTCATGTTATATTGTCCCGATGTTTGCGTCAATTGATCTCTGCTATCCGGTATATAGGAGTTTAATTTGATTGATCTTTTGTGGTTACATCCGTAGGGCCCCGGCGTATTGGTTGGCCCAGGGGCCTATAATGCCCTCGTGAGCCTCTCTTCCTTCCCAAATGCCTTGGATTTCAGCATGCTTCTATTCGAAGTCAATATTATCAGGGATCAGAGTCTTCTCTTTGCGGTTTGGTTGGTGTTGCCTTTTTGGTTTTGTTCCTTGTGCTTGTAGCTCTCAGAAGGGAAGAGTGGGCTTGGGGCCAGGGAAACCTTGAGCATCCTTTAATATGGCCATAAAAGCTGGCCTGCTCTCAGCAGTGACTTTCCAGGGCATTGTTTCAGTGCTCAGTTTGGACAGCTTTAACAGGAAGGGGGTCAGCCTTGGAGTTTTCTGCTCTACAAAGGAGCCTCCTCTGAGGGGTTGGAAGACTGGCAAAACCCTTCTCGCTTTGAACAGAATGGTGCAATGGAAAGAGTTCGAACTAAAGCCTACATTGGGGGGTTACATGGTACAAGACAGTCCCTTAATGACTGCGGCAAGCATCCGTCCGCTTATTAAACTCCGCAGTTCAAATGTTCCAGAGAATAAAGGAGGGCTGTTTGGTTCCTTCCCCAATCCTGTTGTTAAGAGTGTTTTGGATAACAGACCTGTTTGGGGTTCCTTATTAGCTCTGTAAGGCCCTGGGTCCACCCCTTTAAAAAAATAAATAGAGGCAGCACTCTTACTGGAGGCAGAACTCTCATTCAGGCAGGGATCCCAACTTTTTGACCGGACAGTGTTCCTGGCTCTTTCAAGCCAGCAGTGTGGTGGAAATCCTAGCCACCAAGGAACTCTGTGCCCCCCCCCAAGAGCTTCCATTACTATAAGCTTGCATGTCAGATGGCTGTCGAAAGGAAAGGACTGTCAAAATAAGACATATGTTAGCCTGAACATGTTTTCTATTTCTCATTCATTATTTTATTAGATAATATATATTTATTTATCATTATTATTGATTGCATGGCAGGAAGCATATTTATATGTGTGTGTGTGTATGTATGTGTGTGTATACACATGCACACGCACACACGCACGCACGCACACACACACACACACACATATATATGTATAATATTATATGATTATTATTATATAAAATAAAACACGTAGCCAAGTAGGTTACAATGGTTATGCAGACTGATTGGGCAGTTCCCCTAAATCAGTGGTTCTCAACCTTCCTAGTGCCGCGACCCTTTAATACAGTTCCTCATGTTGTGGTGACCCCCAACCATAAAATGATGCAAGGGTTCTTTCACAGAAATTAAACCGAAACTGACCAGTGGTTTGAAGATCAATTGTTCATGATTGCATATAAATTGTTTCCCCCCCCCGGGGTTTCTCAGTTCAGTTCTGCCTCTTGTCCCACCATGCTGATCTAGATGTTTTCCGCTGCTCCAGACAGATGAACGCTCTATCTTGATCTACCCCGCAAGGCCGTTATATGTATGGTGCCCCCACACCCCGGCCAAGCTGCTTGCCCTGCCGTGACCCCTGTGAAAAGGTCATTCGACCCCCCAAAGAGTCCCAACCCTGAGGTTAAGAACCACTGCCCTAAATACTTGTATCTAAGTTTTCAATCCACTCAGTCGCAGCTAGGGAGGAGAGTACAGAGAGCTCCACCACATCTCCCTGGAAAGCACAATGCTCACATTCCTGTGACAGATGAAAAATAGTTTGGTGGGCTGCACCACAATCACATTCGGGAGCTGATACCTTGCCCCATGTAAACAACAGGTCCGCACGCCTGCCAGAGCAGTTCATACTTTATTAGCCCTCTTCCATACTTTATGTGACAAGTCAAATCCTGTGGGCCTCTCTTGGGTGTTGATCAGGTTATGGATTTTGGATAGTTACAAATAAATTGATTACGGATAAATCTGTACCATAAGACAACATAGAGAAAACGATGAAAGCCTCCACTGGATAAAACACTGAAAATAATAATTCTCACGACTTTTCTCTTAGTGACACATGAAACCGTTTCACTTGGAGCATCTGTCAAGAGAACTTCTTTCAGGACAAAAATAGTCAGTCTAGATTCAGTGGGGCATGAGAGAGATGTAATGTAGACCAATACTGGAGTCCCCAGGGTCTGAAGGAATTGCATTTTCTACTTTTTGACTTCATAGAAAACCCCAAACTGGAGCATTTCATGAAATGGATGAACAGCTGTCCAATCCATAACTAATAAGTGAGCTTGTTAATGGAGGCTGAGGTCTTGAGTTCTAATTCTCTGCTTCTTTTCCATGGAGCGCGTGTATGTGCTAATTCTTTCGAGTACTTGACCACACATCGGTATAATGTTTGCTAACTCTGAAAGGGAGGTAGATGGGGGGTGGGGATGGGGGGAGGGCTTGAATATGGAGAAAAGTTTGCCTTCAATATGAAAACAAAAAACCCAGCTCTTGAAAAGCATGAACCTCCCCCCCCCCCAGTTGCAAACACCAAATTGTGTCCCTGCCATTGGAACAGTTGAGACTAGTTCTTGGGCGCTAGGCAGAAAGCTGCACTGGCCTTGAAGACGGTGTTTCATTCCAGATGCCATCTGCTTACCTTGGAAACAAACAGTAAAGGGACTCCGATGGCTGTTGTGGGGCTTTTTCAATGGGGTGTGCGTGGGCTCAGGGGGGGTGGTGGTGGTTGAAATGACAGGGTTTTCCAGTTTGCTGTAAGATGGTGTTCTGGTTTCAGATAGCACCCATGGATCGCACTGTATGCTGTAGCCCATCCTCACAGTCATGTGGAGCCTTGAAAAGGGGCAGGGGAGGGATCAAGAGCAGCTCAACCTGGCCAGTCATAGATCCAGTTGGTAGTAGATTGAATAGTAGATCCCATCACTCATGGCTGGCAACCTCCAAGCAATGTTGGCGGCCGCTTGGCAACACTCAGCTAATTTACGGGTGGAAACAGGCTGGCCAAACAGAGGGCAAGTGATATTTGTCCCCTGGAGATGACATCAAGTGCCAGCATGGGGCCAGGATGGTGCTCTAGCATTTGCCTCAAAAACTCTATGGTCATCCCCCTGGTGGTTACTATCTTTCCCCCCTCCCCATCTTCTAGTTAGTGATGATGACCATGGATGACCATGGCTGCTGCCTCCATTTTAAAGTTTTTTGGGAAGTGAATTTCTTCCAGGCCAGACTGGCCAGGAATTCTGCCCCCCCCTCTCCCAGGCAGTAAATATCAAACTGTAAACACAAATTTCTCCAGAAAATAACACAAGAATAGTCATTAGATGCTGTAGATGCAGAAAGGCAAACCATAAAGCACTTACCGAAAGTGGTATCATAGAAAATACCTACAAACTATGAGTCGCACTTTTCAAAAATGCTGTTTTTAAGGGCGGGCCTGCTTTCAGAATGGCAAAAAGCCAAAGTAGAAGCATAGGGCTCTTCCAACAGGCCTCACAATCTAAAATCCTTAAATGTGAAAGGCAGTGAGCCTGAATCACAGATCTTAAAGCGCCCACATCCAGTTTATAAAAAACAAGACCAATCTAAACAAGAATTTAAACCTTCAGGTTGTAATGAATTCAGTCTTTAAATGAAACCTGCTGCTTTTTGAAGCAGCCTTTTCATGATATTAATCTGGTTCATCCTATCAGATTTTATTTGCAGGAGACCAAAGCACCTTATGCCCTCTAAGTCAGGAGTAGTCAACCTGTGGTCCTCCAGATGTCCATGGACTACAATTCCCATGAGCCCCTGCCAGCAAACGCTGGCAGGGGCTCATGGGAATTGTAGTCCATGGACATCTGGAGGACCACAGGTTGACTACCCCTGCTCTAAGTCATGTTGTTCCACAAGCCAAGCTCAGTTAGAGGAGTTTCTAAGTTTTTGGTTTTTTAAATCCTGGAATGATGTTCAGGAATGCTTGTTTTTGGGTTTGCTGTCATACCCACGTATATTTTTTTCACAAGGGCATGTCAGGCAGTATTTTAAATTCTTAGAGTTGCAATTAAAAAAGCCATTCATTTTGACAACAAAATTAACCTTTATAAAGTTGTATTCTGCACATTCTAACAATATATGGCAGACAGGACAGCTGCTGCACTTGTAGTTGCCTTTAGGTAAAAATGGTCCTGTCTTCCTTATTTTTGCGATCTGCATGTACATCTAAAAGCCAAAAGTGGTATATTCCTACATTCCTGTATATTTAACACAGTGTGCCAATGTTTGAAAAGAATTTGCCTGATCTTATAAGTCCCAGTCCAAAAGAATGTATAACCCTGTCATGTTTTGGGCGTATCCACTGTTGAAAGACTGATCCTCTATTTCTGAGAGCTGTTTTATGTTTAGCCCCTTTGTAAAAGTGCTGCTTGTTGAAAAAGTTCCTCTTTAGTGTCAATCATCTTATGCCTAGTAAATTGACCTACTAGTAAGTTGTTCAGTAAGTGTGTGGGTTGAAAAGAATGGTATTTCTATCAGTAGGTTTCTTATAACTGGAGACCCATAAAATGTTGTCTTCTCCCCTGTGGACCAGGGGGGCTAAAAAAAGGAATCTCATGGAGTTCACTAGAACTGATAAGTTTTGTAGTGGGTTGTTGACAATTAGCTCATTGAATAAAGTCATCCAACAGGTGTGGTGCTATAAAAATGGGGGGGGGGAATCACCCAAAAAAAACAATGACAATTAAAAAAAGACATGTTCACAATAGGGGTTAACAACTATATTACATAAACCCTTGTTTTCATTCATAAATCTGGACAGCCCTGGAGGCAAGGATGAACCCACAGCAATCCCAAGTAATTGTAAAAACAATTGGTCCTTGAGCCTGAAAATATTGTTCTCAATCAAAAGGGTCTAACAAAAAGTGATTAGGAGTTGTGGCCTGTGATGTGGAGAGCCTGGTTCGATTCCCCACTCCTCTTCCACATGAATCTAGCTGGGTGACCTTGGGCCAGTCACAGTTCTCTCAGAGCTCTCTCAGCCTCACCTACCTCACAGGGTGTCTGCTGTGGGGAGAGGAAGGTTATGTAGTTGTGAGCTGCTTGGAGACTCCTTTAGGTAGTGAAAAGCGGATTACAAAATGGAGTTCTTCCTGTGTTCACTGTCCCTCTTCCTATGCAGTTCTGAGGGTTGGGTAGCTGCATTAGGCTACTGTTGCAAAAAACCCTGGAAGTTTCTTAATTCACCATGAGCTTTTCTGACTCATGGTTAGTCACTGGACTACAGTTTCCTTTTTCTTCTTATACATCCATCTCTCGTGTAATATCCTCAGGGCTGACTTGCTGTTCCCCTTCCTTTCATCTCATCTCCTAAATCAGCCCCTTTCAACCTTTTGACCATGGAGGGGCCCCTGAAATAATTTTTCAGGTTTCGAGGCACCCCAGAAGGGTGTCAGCTGACCACGCCTCCTTGTCATATCCCCTGGAAGTGACATATCAGCAGCCACACCAGCTCTTCCCCCTCCCAGGTGAAGAAACCATGAGATAACTTATGCTTTAGAGCAGGGGTAGTCAAACTGCGGCCCTCCAGATGTCCATGGACTACAATTCCCCGGAGCCCTTGCCAGCATTCGCCAGCGAATGCTGACAAGGGCTCCTGGGAATTGTAGTCCATGGACATCTGGAGGGCCGCAGTTTGACTACCCCTGCTTTAGAGGGGGAAATGTGAAAGTGGCTGGTTCCCTAGGTTGTGGCTGAGTCTATTAAGGCAGGAGGGGAAAGACCATGGACCCCCTCCAGTGCTTTCACAGACCCCTGGAGGTCTGCACATCCCTGGTTGGAAATCCCTGCTCTAAATCATCATGAAATCCTGTCTGGTTCAAAAGCAGCTGTCCAGGTGGTATTGGAGGCGAGGATTGCTGTTTTGAAGGGATTTTACGGATGGGCTTGGACTCAAGGGGCTGATTCTGGGCTTCTTGAGAACACCAATGGCTGATGCTCGATCCTTGAACATCCCATTAATGTGCTGCAGATCTTGAGGTGCTCCTTGCGGTAATGCTGTGGTGTGAATGAGTCTTTTTCGAAAAGGAAGGTGAGCAGCTGCAGACTGGAAATATGGAATTGTCAGCATGGTATTTGTGAATAATTGTATCTTTGAATAAGCCGAGAGGTGTGAAGTCCATTATAAACCTATTAATAGCTAGAAGGGAAAAAAATGTGTAAAAATTTGTCGTTCTTACCAGGATTTTTGAAAAAGAATTGGTTTTTATACCCAGCTTTTCATTATCCAAAGGGGTCTCAAAGTGGCTTACCTTTCCTTCCTCTCCTCACAACTGACACCCGGTGAGGCAGATGAGGCTGAGAGAAAGTGCTCTGTGAGAACAACTCTTAACAGGATTGTGACTGGCCCAAGGTCACTCAGCTGGCTGCATGCGGAGGAGCAGAGAATGAAACCCAGCTTTCAGATTAGAGGCCACCCTCTCAACCACCCCACCAAGCTGAGGAGGAGGAGGAGTTGGTTCTTATATGCCACTTTTCTGTATCATAAGTAGTTTCAAACTGCCTTCCAATCGCCTTCCCTTTCCTCTCCCCACCACAGACACCCTGTGAGGGAGGTGAGGCTGAGAGAGCCCTGATATTACTGCTTGGTCAGAACAGCTTTATCTGTGCTGTGACAAGCCCAAGGTCACTCAGCTGGATGCATATGGAGGAGGAGAGAGGAATCAAACTCGGTTGCCAGATTAGAAGTCCATACTCCTAACCACTACACCAAGCTAGCTCTCTTAGCATCCTATTAACAGTACTATCCTAATCTCTTCTAAGCTTGTGGACTTCAGTGGATTTGGATTGCGATGTAATCACTGTGGGTGGATCAGAAAAACAGCAGAGACCATACATCCTGGCCAGGTGCCATTGGTGCCTCTGTGACATGCAGAGATGCAATACAGTCTTCTTCTGCAGTCATGCATTCCAATTCACTGGATAATGCACTTTCAGTGCATTTTAGAAGTAGATTTTCCTGTTTCTCGCAGGACAGTCCAGCTGCAAATGCTCTTTGAAAGCGCACTATCCAACGTGTGTCAAATAGTTTTTCAATTTTCAGATTTTTGAGGATGAAGGCTTTAAAAAATAGGCAGTGTCTAATTCTAGACAAATGTGCATATGACCTAAAAGGTCGATGAAAGAACTTGAGAGCATCAACACAGACATTTAGCCGCTTAAAGACATATTGCAGCCAAATTTCTCACAAGAGCTGTTTGATTCCAACATGAATGTTTGGTGAAAATAACGTTTACTAGAAATTGTTTGAGACTGGAGACATAAGGAGGATTCTTTCCCTTGAGGGCAACAAGTTTTGTTTGCCTTGAAGCAGAAGCTAGTACAAGTTCTTGTTTACATTTTTTTATTCGCATTGATTCATCTTTTTTTGTTTGGCCTCCAGGTGGGGCATTGGAGAGGGATCCCCTGGAATCACACCTCATCTCTAGGGTTGCTTCAGCTTGGTTCAGCTGCCTCAGCGGTCACTGCAGCCTGAGGTGGCCAGTGCCACAGAATGGGGAGAAAGGCCGGCGGTGATGGCAGCGGGGTGGCCACACACAGGGGCAGAGCTCTGTGCCTGCAAGCGGCTGCCATCTGGTGTGCCACTGCCCCTCCTCTCTGCACTGTGGCGCTGCCTTCCTATGCGCCACTTTGGGCTGTGGGGATCGCTGAGGCAGCCAAAGCGCACAACCCAACTCCAGGCTACAAAGGTCGGTTGCCCTGGAGAAAATGGGCACTTTGAAAGGTGGGCTATGTAGCCCTATATCCCCCTGAGGTCCCTGTCCTCCCCAGGTTCCACTCCCACATCTCTAGGAGCTTCCTATTCTGCACCTGGCAACCTATCCCCCTCCAGTGGCCAGAGGGGAACTGGCAAGTTCCAAGCACCTCTGCTCCAAGCCAAATCATCAAGCATGCTCCAGGGATTGCCTCCCTCTGCTGAGATCCATTTCTGTCAAACTGACAGTGTGACTGAAGTTTCAGGAAGGGTGGCCTATTTCTCAGCAGGCGCACACTGGCAAAGAAACGCAGCGCTCGACAAATGTGCAGCTGTCAGACTATTTTAATTGTCTCGCATGCAGAAATTACATCCAGGCAGGTCGAGACTAATGGCGAAGCACAAATGAGTTTCTCAAGCTATTTGTTGTAGGAAAGCGACTGGCCCTTTTGAAAACCGTCTCCTTTGGCAGCTCTTAAAATATCCTCTGACTCAAAAGGTTTCTTTCATGGGATGTGATTTTTTTTTGTCAGTGGTAATTTTAAAGTTTTTTTTTAAAATAGTTCTGGATGATTAGCTTTTTTGCTTATCTGTTCTTTTTTCTATATCTGGGATGATAGGAAGACAATGAGTTGGCTTTTACATCCCGCTTTTCACAATCAAAGGAGTCTCAAAGTGGCTTACAATAGCCTTTCCTCCCCCCCCCCCCGCAACAGACACCCGTAGTTTAGTTTATTCTGTACAGCACTATTATGAAGTAGGTGGGACTGAGAGAGCCCTGACCAGGACTGTTCTGTGAGAACAGAATTATCAGGACTGTGACTAGCCCAAGGTCACCCAGCTGGCTGCATGTGGAGGACTGGGGAAAAACCTGGCCCGCCAGACCAAGTTGATTCTTAACTGGGACCATGTGCTTTTTGCAAATTTGTACAGTAAATGCATATACCATTTGTGTGTGTGTATGTGTAGGTGTGGGGGGGAGAGCCTGCTAACACAAACCTGTAACTTGTATTCCTCATAGTCTTCATGTGTTCAAACTTTAGGCATGTTTTCCCTGTACATGCAGACTCTGGAAAAAAACCCACAGTCTGTGACCCTACGTGCAGATCTTATACATTTTGTGTACATGCAGGCCTTGCAGTAATTGAGTTGTAGGGATGAGGCCCCGGCCCATTCTGCACAATGGGAAAAGGAACATGATCAGCACTGCATGGGCCAGCGTGACATTTTGTAGCATCATGCATTCAGTTTACACTAGAGAGCCCTGCTGCTTTTCTCCCCACGATCGTAGCATTTGCAGCATTCCTCCCCTCCTTCCGAGGAGTGAGGAACACGCTACGAGCTTCCAGTGCCTCCCCCAGCTTGCGCCCGTCAATCACTCCTGACAACCAATCACCTCGCAGCATGGCACGTTAAACCCCTGTGGATCGTTGCAAACTCTTTTAAAAACATATATGAATTATGTGATGAAACACATATGCATTGGTTGGGACATGTTTATTCACATATGCATTGGTTGGGACATGTTTCTAAACCATCTTGCAGCCTCACAAACACCTATTTGTTGCTCCAGCAGCTTTGCCATTTTTTAAAAAGACAGCAAAACCCCACTCCTAGAACTGGGACATGTTTTTAAACCATCCTGTAGCCTTGAAAATGCCTATTCATTGCTCCAGTGGCTTTGCCATTTTTTAAAAAAAGACAGCATAACCCCGGTGACTGAAATGATGGGGTCGGAAGTGAGGGCGGGACATCTCCTTGCTTGACGACTACTGCCCTCGCCTCCTGACTCTCCCTTAGCTGGCTGCTTGTGGCAGCTGGTGGGATTTCCCCAGGGGAATCCACTTTCTGGGATTACCCTGATCTACAAATCGGAAGATGTAGCGAGATCTGCACTGGGAGGAGGCGGGAGGCTGATGGTGTCATTTAAAACCTCAAGAAAAAAAATGTCTGCGGAAGGTGAGAGTCTCACTGCTTTTTTTTTGTTTGTGCGGAATGCCCCCCAGTGTTATAATTCCTGTTCCCTCCATTTGTGTACTGGTAGCACAAGTTTCTAAAGTGCATTCAGTCTGTTGGTTTAGGACCTCCCCCCATTGTTCCCTTCCTATTTCTTGATTGGCTCTGCTCTATCCTACAAGGTTTGTTCTAGTCTATTCTTTACAATTCCAATTTTATTCTTGTGCTACTTACGCACTGCTTTGCTGCATATTTAGATTCTGCTAACACATGCAACATATAATTTGGCCCTGAAGGAGGGTCCCCCAAGGGGAGTCCAAGCCCTGGGCTTGTAGAAGAAAAATCCTTGAGTAGTTCCTTGGTAGCTGGGGACAGATGATGTTGATGGGCTAAATAGTTTTTGTTCTGACCAACAAGTTATAATTGTTTAAAGTGTGTATTCCCTCCCCCCCTCCAAATAAGTACCATGTTTTATACCCAGTCCAGTGTAAACATAAAAGCGACAGATTGTGGAGCCTCATCTGTTGCTAAAGCTTTGTGGGCGGCTCTTCCGCTCTCAGCATTTACAAATTATCACCGAAGAATGAGGATAGCAGCAATGGATTCAGGGCAAAGTGGGAGGTCTGAAAGAAAAGGATTGGGGTGTTTTTTTTTTTTTTTTTTTTAAGAGTCCAGTTCAGATGAATGAAATGTTAATTCGAAAACTTTTAACCTCTTTAAACAGATAGCTGAACTGAACGAAGAGGAGTGATTTTTATGGACCCTGATTCCAATAGTGCTGCATTGCAGTGATTTTTAATTAGTCCTTTATCACTGTTTTCAATTAAGGCTTGCATAGTCTACACACAATGAGGAAGAACGCGATGCAGAGGTCACGTGTGGGTAAAATGGTTGGGAAGCTCCTGTAGATTTTAGGGTTGGGAGGGTGGGGTACAAAGCCATAGTCCACTTCCCAAAGCAGCCGTTTTCTCCAGGGGAACTGATCTTTGTAAATTGCAGACCATTCCTGATTCTAGAACAGTGGTCCTCAACCACCGGACTGCGGCCCGGTGCTGGGCCACGGCTCCCTCTCCCTGCCTTCCACCCTGCAGTAAGAAACTTCCCAGACTACAAGCAAATTGTCCGCAAAAGCGGCCAATTAGCTTGCAGCCCAGCAAGCTTCTTTTTGTGTGTGGGGGGGAGAGGGAAGCAGGGGCGCGCATGCAATGTGCATGCGCTGCTACAAACGCGCATGCACGGCAGTTTCGTTTTACGGCCGCGCATGGCGCAAACACACATGCGCGGCTGGCAATCACCCTCCCCACTGCCGCTGGTCCGCAGCCTTAAAAAGGTTGCGGACCACTGTTCTAGAAGGTCCCCAGCTGTTATTTTAAGACTGGCAACCATATTCATGGTAGAAGGAGCATCCAAGCCTCAGTGTCCTGATGTTTCAAAACTTAGCCACGTGTGGATGCACCTGAGGTTCTACCTGACTCAACCGCTTAGTCTTTGTGGCTCAGTCTTAAGTCTTCTGACTGGCAGCGCCTTTCCAGGGTCTCAGGTAGAGAGGTCTTTCACCTTGCCTGCTACCTGATCCACTTCACAACAGATGGTGAGGATTGAGCTGAGCCCCTTTTCCAAGGGTGCTACTCCAACTCAAGCTGGGTATTTTTCTGCTGCAAGGGGTCTATAAGCCCTGAGCCAATGCAGAGGGAGGCTGGTGAGGGTTTGAGGCTTATGAGCCTTTGTCTAGACCTCACTTACAGAACAATTCTGGCTCCAAGGCCGCTGATCAGCAGAAACTCACAATGATTGGTTTGGTTTACAGTCTTGGACAGCAAAAGCGACTTTCTACAAATAGTCCTATTTATCATTTCTGAGTTTCACATTTTGGCACACGGAACACTACAAAAGAGAAATGGGTCTGAGAAATGATCTAGATCTTTGTTTATTCCACAGTGTTCATTTACCAGAACTGAAGTGGTGGTGTTGGGGAGGATGGAGCAAACGTCTAATAAATACACTGACTAGAGATGAGTGGATTCTTCCATCGACTTCCCAGTTTTGGAATTGCTCTCTCTCTAACTGGGGGCTTTTGCTTTAACTATCTTCAGTTGAATTTTGCAATTGGAGGAGTGGATGTAATGGGTTTAAACTTCAAGTACAACGATATAGGCTAGATATCAGGAAATATTTTTTCACAGTCAGAGTATTTCAGCAGTGGAATAGGCTGCCTAAGGAGGAGGTGAGCTCCCCCTCACTGGCAGTCTTCAGGCGAAGGTTGGATACACACTTTTCTTGGATGCTTTAGGATGCTTTGGGCTGATCCTGCGTTGAGCAGGGGGTTGAACTAGATGGCCTGTATGGCCCCTTCCAACTCTATGATTCTATGATTCTATGTCAGTGCGAGAATGCTCCTCCCTGCTTCCCAAAGGCAAAGGGGTGGATATTTAAGTACTGAGGCTGTGGACTTTTGCTGTCCAAAGAACTGGGGATCCTGGGGAAGACATCCTGACCCTAATAAAAGTCAAGAACCAAAAAGAGACCCCCTCCCCAAGTAGCCAAGGATGAGTTTGGAGAAGGTACGAAAGGGAGGGACCCCACATGAGTTTGTACACAGTGCTGCTCCCCACCCATATTCTGCATGACCATGCCACTTCTGGGGTTTCTTGAAGCCTGAAGAATGTTTCAGAGGTTTATCAATGGTAAAAACGTTGAGAAAGGCTGATCTAGCTATACCATCTGGCATGAAGTGAGCACCTTCTTCCCCCTCCCCTTCAAGCTTTCTGGGATATATAGGAATGCCACTTCATGGCTTATGCACAATCACAATTGCTACAGATTCCTATTCTCCATTGGCAATCTGGTGGCCAAGTTTTCTGAAACCTAATAAGGTAAGGTATCCAGCATCACTCAGCAGACACTCTAAACCAGGGGTAGTCAAACTGCGGCCCTCCAGATGTCCATGGACTACAATTCCCATGAGCCCCTGCCAGCGAATGCTGGCAGGGGCTCCTGGGAATTGTAGTCCATGGACATCTGGAGGGCCGCAGTTTGACTACCCCTGCTCTAAACTTTCCCGTATGACATGTTGTAACTGCCCCCCCAGAATTGCTCTTTGTATCAGGCTACTAATTTCATCAGATAATTTTTAGCATATTCATTCCGCACTCTGGGTGTTCTATAAAAAGCAGAACGTTCCTGTGCCATTCGTTGTGCGCATTTTTCAAACCACTCCGACATTTAAAGCGCTGTTTAGTTCATCGTAACTCCAACCTATGTAATTGCAACAGTGTGATTACTCTCATCTAAAAGCTTTCCACGAATCTCCCACTGCCGGCAATCAAATCCCTCTCCACTGATGCTGCTGAGGTCAACTCCTTGAAATGGAAATTTCCCCATCTTTCCCCCCATTTGAGCCTGAGCTATTTGCGAAGCTTGCACCCCTCCGAATGACATTTTCAGGATGAGCCTCTGCCCGGTCAGGATTAGTTCTCAGGACTTGAGCAAAATATAGGTCAGTTGTTCTTGCTGAACCGTGGGCTGAAAGAGCATTGGAAAGAAAGTCTAATATTCTGCCTAAACTCTTAGGTCTTAGGTTTAACACACAGCTTGGGTAAAATTTGCTTGAATGATTAAATGGTATGCTTTGCAGATAGATTCAAGTAGGCAGCTGTGTTGATCTGAAGCAGCAGAACAAACTTAGAGTCCACTGGCACCTTTAAGACCAACAAAGTTTTATTCAAGGTAAGAGCTTACGTGTGTAAGCACATTCCTCAGGTACAATTTCATGGAATGGAAGTAACTGGTTCACACTTACAGGCAAAAGGTAAGCAGTAAATTAACACACAGCAGCCTGCTGACAAGGCCCTTCTCAAGAGCTTATGCCAAAGGAAACTGATAGTGGAATTAGGGGAGGGGAGGGACTTCAGTGGGGTATAATGCCATAGAATCCCTCTCCAGAGCAGCCATTTTCCCCAAAAGAACTGATCTCTTATCGTCTGTATATCAGTTGTAATGCTGAGATATCTCTTGATCCAACTGGAAAGCGCTAACGATCAAAACCCTATATCTACCAACGTATCTACACTTTTGCCATGACTGTTGTGACTTCATTTTGTCTTTCCTTGCTGTTAGTGCTTGCTTAGATCTGTAATGACTGCAATAGATTCAGTAAGGGTTCAGATGTGGAAGGTATAGGGTTGATATCTGCCCCCTCTGCTATTCTGTAACTCTCCTTGGTGCCTGGGCTCAGATTATCTTCATGTCCTTGGCATTCAGGCAGGTAGGCTTAGTCTGGTGACTAGTTTCATCTCAGCATGAGAAGCAAAGGGTAGGGTGTCATAGGGAGTTTTTGCGCCTGAAGTTGGAATAGGGGAGGGGGGAGGAAGGGAGCTTGGTGATATAGGGGTGCGTCTGTAGCTATGCTTTAGTCTTAGCAAAGAATTGGAGATTTCCTGCTTCGCATGTTTCTGAATAAAGAGATTTTCTTAGTCAAAATCTGCTCATTGGGAATATGGATTGGAACCTACTTTGACTTGTTCAATGATTTACTGCTTTTTCAAAAAGCCCCTGTGGTGGTACCATAAAAGTCACCCAGCTGGCTTCACTTGGAGGAGCGGGGAATCAAACGCAGCTCGCCAGATGTTGCTCTTAAGCACTACACCAAGCTGGCTGTCAGAACATCCTCCCCATTTATGGTTACCAAAGAGGCTTGTAATTGTCCTTTCCTAGTATCCAAACCTAGTATTCATAGAGCCTCTTGTGGCGCAGAGTGGTAAGGCAGCTGTCTGAAAGCTTTGCCCATGAGGCTGGGAGTTCAATCCCAGCAGCCGGCTCAAGGTCAACTCAGCCTTCCATCCTTCCGAGGTCGGTAAAATGAGTACCCAGCTTGCTGGGGGTAAATGGTAATGACTGGGGAAGGCACTGGCAAACCACCCCGTATTGAGTCTGCCAAGAAGACGCTGGAGGGCGTCACCCCAAGGGTCAGACATGACTCGGTGCTTGCACAGGGGATACCTTTACCTTTACCTTTAGTATCCAAACCCTCCTTCCTTTTTCATTGCATCCAGATCATTGCTCAGCTGCAGGGTAAATGGCTTGGTAATTTTTTAAAACCAAGATTATTTTGGCCTTCTTCAGAGCCAGTTGTTTGAAATAATGTATTCTCTGAGCATTGACTAAAAAGGGTAATGGATATTATTGGCAGAAACTTAACCACCCAGCCTTGCTGCTCTTTTTATTCATCATTGTTGAATTTCAAGCCGTTGCCTGGTTGCTTACCTCTGTGTGGCAGTGATTCCATTTCGGCTGTTTTAGGGGTGGCAGGAAAGATTTACAGTGGATGGTTTTTCCAGAAGGCAGCTCCTGGCTGTATTAGAAACAGCAAAAAAAATAAAGTTTTGAAAAGTTACATGATTTTTTAAATATACTATTTCAAAGCTAACAGTTTTCCCTGGCACCTCCTATTTCAGATCTTGATTTTGTGGGTTATAAAATACTTCTTTGCATTGTCTTTCTGACAGGGCCTGCTTATCTGTGTTGCACATGCTATGGGCCCCATGATTCCAGGGGCATTGCACGGTGCCCCCCCTCATGGATTAGCCTCTTTCCTTCTCTCATTAAGGACATTTGGAGTCACACCTGTTTCCACTGCCCCCATTCTGGCTGCTTCTACTGCAGTTATACTCTACTAGGGCCCCACAGATCCTTAAACTGGTTCTGGTGCTACGGGCCCTGCAAATCCTTAAACCACTCCTGGTTTCTGACCTGAAGAATAATCCTTTTACAAGATGACAGAACACCTTATAGCAGCCTTTTCCAACCTACTGACTTGAAAACTCTTGTAGGCTTCAAGGCAACCTTGTAATGATGTCAGCTGGCCATGCTTCTCTGCCATGCCCCCAGAAGTGGCATGTCACCCCACTGCCTCCAAACAACCCCTCCACATAACCCAAGAGGACTTACCATGTGGGACTTTAGCCACAACCAACAGGTTGTCCATGACAGAGGAGCCTTGACTGGCAAAGGCCCCTGTCCTCCCCACCACCTCCAGGGCCCTTGTAGGCCAATTTGGGAGGGACGGGTCAACCTTTTTGGCTCCAAACTACTGGATGGTTAGCTTTGTTGTTGTTGTTTTTTTGTAACATTATTCCCTTTTTTGGCTTTCTTCTTCTTACCTGGGTTGGCTTCTGGATTTCTGTGAACAAACAAGATGGACAGAATTCAGCTTCCCAGAGAATGTGACAGCCCACCAGCAGTCAAGCGGCAAAGTTAAGCTAACTGCCTGTTTGCACCTTTCAGATAGTGGTTCTTTATCTTTTCAGTCCAATTGTGCAAATTTACTTGGTATGCTGATTGTATGTGGGATAGTGATCCATCCAAGGCTGAATTTATCTAACTCCCTTTGAAAGCTGTGTATTCCTGTGGCTATCACTGCATCCTCTGGCACCATTTTAATCACTCTGTGTGTAAAGTAGCATTTCCTTCAGCCTATCCTGAACCTACTGCCTATCTGTGTCACTGAGTTCTAGTCTTTTGGGAGAGGGAGTAAAGGTTTGCTTTATCAGTCATCAAGCATAATTCTATAAACCTCTATCATGCCCTGCTTAATCATCTCATTTCTAAACTGAAAAGTCCCTGATTCTTCCTCTTTCCTCCTGGGGAAGGTGCTCCAATTTTGACATCATCTTGGTTGCCTTCCTCTGTGCACAATCAGCTCCTTGATGCACACATGGATTCTGAGCCAGTTTGATGTAGTGGTTAGGAGTGTGGACTTCTAATCTGGCATGCCAGGTTCAATTGTGCACTCTCCCACATGCAGCCAGCTGGGTGACCTTGGGCTCGCCACGGCACTGATAAAACTGTTCTGACCGGGCAGTGATATCAGGGCTCTCTCAGCCTCACCCACCTCACAGGGTGTCTGATGTGGGGAGAGGAAAGGGAAGGTGAATGTGAGCCACTTTGAGTCTCCTTCGGGTAGAAAAAAGCGGCATATAAGGACCAACTCTTCTTCTTCTTCGGAGTTTTCTGTCAAACTGTTTATCTGTGTGGGCTGCTGCTGTTCTAATTTGGGCCCAACAAGGGGGCCTAGAAATCCTTCTGGCCCCTTTCCCCAGAGGCAAGAACAGCCTTATTCGTAGGTTTTCCTTACAGCCGTAGGAATGTTTCAGGTCTCCTCCCCCGCATGCCACACATTGCCCAGTAAGCAAATGATTCACCTCCCCAGGGGCTACATATTGCCTGAGGGGAATGTGAGTCTTTCTCAGGGGAATATCTTCGAGGAGCGCAGTTGCTACAGAGACAGCAAATCCATTCTGCTGGATGTATGTAAAAAGAACGTAGGGTTTAAGTGAGCCCATGGTGAGGGGTAATGCGAACTCAAAAGAGGTCTAGAATATCCTGCCACCAGATGTGAAGATAATTCCGAGTCTAGCATATGAAACCTGTACCTGACAATTCATCATCATGTATTATAAAAATGGAAATGAACATGTTTTCGCTTTTCTATTTGTATTTTTAAGATTTATTTTAAGAAGAGTTGGTTTTATAACCCACTTTTCTCTACCCGAAGGAGCCCCACTTACAATCACCTTCCTATCCTCTCTCCACAACAGACACCCTGTGAGGTAGTTGGGACCGAGAGAGCTCTGAGAGATGGAGGCACTTTTGGGGAAGACTGAACAGCCTGCCAGTGACTGGGAAGTGTTCTCACATCCCAGTACTTCCCTTGTTGGGGTTTGCTGCTGGATGCAGCTGGTCAAGTGAGGATCTCTTTGGCGCAGGGCTTGATTTTTCCAAATCTTCCTTGGCTGACCCAAGATAATTTGATTGTCTGTGGAGGTTTTCAAAAACATTCCTTTGGTGGCAGCTGCTATGACAGCACAAGCGTCTTTGGCTGAATGGCAGAAATGAAGCTGTGGTAATCACTTTGCAGCTGGCTCCGCCTCCTGCAGCAGCCATTTTGTGGCTGCGCCCACCATACCATGTCAGAAGTTGAAACGTGCCCACAGACTCAAAAAGGTTGGGAATCTTTGATCCATATTTATGTTTCCAAAAGCATCCGTATCCGTACCATATATAAAGCTGGAGAGGGATGGTGGGAGGAGTTGGAACTCATTGCCTACCTGATTGGGCCCCTGGGGAATCACTCGCCCTGGAGTACCAATCAGGCAGGGGATGGTCCACCCCTAACTGCCTCCACCTCCTTGATTGGCCATTGGGGAGGGCACTCGCCCAGAGGACCAATCAGATAGGGGAAGCCATCAGTCCTCCTCCTTTGCACCTCATATTTGAATTATATTTCCACTATTATATTTCATTGGACTTTCTTGCCATTCTCGGAGGAATGGTTCTCACATATATGGTTCTCATACCTGCTGATATTAATTATACCATTTGTACAATTTATGATGGATTTGTTGTTATTAGTTTGTTTCTTAATTCCACTCCAGTGCTACTGTATTTTGGGTTTCTGGACTCCCTGTTTGGCATGTCTCATGGATTAGTTGAGATTTTAGCACAGCTCTGATGTTGGATTACAGAAACATGGATGCCAGATCCCCACGGGGGCTGGGGGAACCCCTGCTTTGGCTGAGCTAATGTGTGTGATAGTTGTGGGTGGTGTTTGCAGCAAAGCTGCAAACTCTGGTTCTATAAGTATTTTTTTGGGGGGGGGGGAGCAGGAGTGAGGTGCAGGGCTTGCGCTGTGTTTTGGGCAAAACTGTACCATAGAGTTTTGTCCAAAAGCCAGAGCTTTCCATCTGATGTGCTGATGTCATTTCTGTGTGACATCAGCACATTGGAGAGCTCCCAACCATGCCCTCCCAAATCCTCCTGCCCCCATACTGCCATCCTGTTTCCACCTGGTAACCCTACAGAAACATCCTCCATGGAAGACGAGCAGCCATACTCCTGTAATCCTGGCTATATCTGATAAAAGCTTGTGGTTTGAAAATAACAGCCCTGACACTTCAAAGAGGCAAGAGGGGATTTAATCTTTTAGCACAACATCAAAAGGAAAGTGAAATTTGGGGCTGGGACTAAGACAAGAGGACTAGAATAAATTTCTTTCTGATTTAACAGACCGGTCGAATGCCCTTTAACTCCTGTTGAGAAATATAAACGGTAATTTGTTCTCCGGAGGGCAGGTACACAAAGATAGAACAGAAGCCCGCTCCTTTATAGGAGTCTTAAAATTAGACCCGGTGTGAACCAAACGCTGCCAGCCTTAATGAAAGAGCTGTTCTTTGGGTTCCTGAGGAAGATGCAATAAGAGGAAGGTGAAAGCTGGCAGAGGCTTTGTGTGTGAACCCTGTGAGTCCCCAAGCCGTCTTCTGAGATCCATAAACAGACTCCTGAAGGATGTTAGCAGGGCTCTTTCTATTGTTCACACTCAATGCAAACACCTGTTGACTATAAAGGACACCTTCTGCAGTGAACTGACCATGCTCAATGCACCTCCAATCGATACCTTAAGAAAAGTGTGCAGTCCTACAGGGCAGATAGCTTGAGAGCTGCGGCTGGCCTGAGAGCTCTTCTTTCAAACCTTTGGAAAAATAGAACAATCCCCTTCTTCAGCCTGGTAAAGTGGGATGAGGGGGGGGGGTGTTGCATGACTGGCAAGACTTTGGTTTGATATGAAGGTCATCAGGGAGGTCAAGATCAGAGATGATGGACGGACTCGAGATTGAAACCATAAATTCAAAATTGCCGTATCAAATCAGCAGTAACCCCTGTGAGTCTGTCTCAGAAATTTGTATGCTTGCCTTAATTATTTGTAAATGGCTAGTTGAAATAAAGAGGGAGTAAAGACTAAGGAAGGTGGGGCTTGGCGGGGGGAGGGGGGGAGGGAAGCCGTGCCATACATACCACCCCACTTGAGCAGCCGTGTTTCCCCAGGAAATCATAGAGTCATAGAATCATAGAGTTGGAAGGGGCTATTCAGGCCATCTAGTCCAACCTCCTGCTCAACGCAGGATCAGCCCTAAGCATCCTAAAGCATCCAAGGAAAGTGTGTATCCAACCTTTGCTTGAAGACTGCCAGTGAGGGGGCGCTCACCACCTCCTTAGGCAGCCTATTCCACTGCTGAACTACTCTGACTGTGAATTTTTTCCCCCTGATATATAGCCTATATTGTTGTACTTGTAGTTTAAACCCATTACTGTGTGTCCTTTCCTCTGCAGCCAATGGGAACAGCATCCTGCTCTCCTACAAATTTTTCCATTGTGTTCAGATCTCGTTGAATTCTGTCTCTATCTTCTGGAGTATTTGCCAGTCCTCCCAATTTGGTATCATCTGCAAACTTGATGAGTAGTCCCTCCACCCCCTCATCTAGATCATTAATAAATATGTTAAAAAGAACCGGACCAAGCACCGAGCCCTGAGGTACCGTACTCACCTCCCTCCAGTCTGATGAAACACCATTGACAACAACTCTTTGAGTGCGGTTCTCTAACCAATTTCCTATCCACCTAACTATCTGAAAATCCAGACTGCAGTCCTTCAATTTATCCATCAGAACATCAAGGGGAACCTTATCAAAAGCTTTACTAAAATCCAAGTAAATGACATCAACCGAATTTCCATGATCCAGCAAACCTGTCACTTGGTCAAAAAAGGAAACCAGGTTGGTCTGACAGGACCTGTTGGAGACAAATCCATGCTGACTTCCTTGGATCACCAAATTGTCCTCCAGATGTTTGCAGTTCGCTCTCCTTAATATCTGCTCCATTATCTTCCCCACAACAAAGATCAGACTCACTGGTCTGTAGTTTCCCGGATCATCCTTCCTCCCTTTTTTGAAGATCGGAATAACATTTGCTCTCTTCCAGTCCTCTGGGACATCTCCAGGTCTTAAAGAGTTCCCGAAGATAATGGACAAGGGTTGTGCAAGTTCTCTGGAAAGTCCTTTGAGCACTTTCGGGTGTATTTCATTCCCAGGGGATTTGAACTCATCCAGTGCAACTAAATGCCTCTCGACAACCTCTCTATCCATGTCAACCTGCCACCCAGACACTATCTCTTGGCTAGCGCCATCTCTAGATGTGCCTAAACCCTTTGACCTGTGGAAAAAACAGATGTAAAATAGGTGCCGAGCCTTTCTGCTTTCTCTGCATCCTCCATTAGAGTTTGTCCATCCGCACCCAACAGTGGGCCTATTGCACATGTGGTCCTTCGACTAATTGGAGGTGGGCCCCAAAGGACACCTTCCCCCCCCCGGCCCTTTACAGCAAACTTCGGGTGTCATTATCTCCCATCACTCCCAGATGGGACTATCTCATTGCAGAGAAACAAGCTCAGGGTTCCCATTGATTTGTCATTGTCATGAGTTAAAATTTCCATGAAAATAAAATGTTCCTTATGTTCATTGTTGTGGCGTGTCTGTCTCTTATTTTGAAGGGATGTTTAAACATTACCATAGCGATCAGAGAGTGTTAGGGCAGTGGTTGAGAGTAGAGGAGTAAACTACCCCCCCCACCGGGCCTCAGTAAAAGGCGTTGAGTGGTCCCCAGTGAGTGGTCCCCGGCGTTGAGTGGTCCCCGGTGATAAAAAGGTTGGGGACCACTGCTTTACATTTGTTCCTCACATAACTGAAAAATACTTTCTTGAAAACTGATCTCTGTGACCTGGAGATCAGTTGTAATTCTGGAATCTTTCCAGGATCTGCCTGGAAGTTGGCAGCCATCGTTCATAGTGCAGATGTACAAAACATTACCCACTTGCCCAAAGACCTGTTTTTTCTATGAACTCTAGTCCTCAAATTAAGAAAGCTGAGATTGGAGTGCTGAATTAAAAGGGAGCTGCTCTTCAGGTACCAACTCCAGCTGGAATACAAAACCAGATAGGAAGTTGGTATTTTTAGGATGCTTCTTCCTCATTTGATGTTGAGAGTGTTCAGACAGCATCCGGTATAAATGTTTAAAAGTAATCCTATTTGATTATTACTATAATCATCTGTTCCACTATATATTACTATATATTTCTGGTAAGGTCTTGCAGGAGGAGCTGGTCTCATAGCTTAAGTGCCACTCAGCGCTTAACACCCACTCAGGGCCGCTGTCCCATCTCTCAGTGCCTCAGAGGAGAGCGACAAGGATGATCTGGGACCAAGGGACCAAGCCCTACGAAGATAGGTTGAGGGACTTGGGAATCTTCAGCCTGGAGAAAAGGAGGTTGAGAGGGGACATGATAGCCCTCTTTAAGCATTTGAAAGGTTGTCATTTGGAGGAGGACAGGATGCTGTTCCCATTGGCTGCAGAAGAAAGGACATGCAGTAATGGGTTTAAACTACAAGTACAATGATATAGGCTAGATATCAGGAAAAAAATGTTCATAGTCAGAGTAGTTCAGCAGTGGAATAGGCTGCCTAAGGAGGTGGTGAGCTCCCCCTCACTGGCAGTCTTCAAGCAAAGGTTGGATACACACTTTTCTTGGATGCTTTAGGATGCTTTGGGCTGATCCTGCGTTGAGCAGGGGGTTGGACTAGATGGTCTGTATGGCCCCTTCCAACTCTATGATTCTATGATTCTATTCTATGATTCTATGATCCTCTAACCGGCTTGCTTGTCTGTCCAGCAGCCAGCCAGTCGCCTTCCGTCCTCCACCGTGAACACCCCCTCCTCCTTCCACTTCCCTCTGAGGTTCGGAGGCTGCAGATCACTGCCGTGTGAGAGCTGCCCCTGCTGGTGCGTTCCCTACCTGGGAGCCTCCAGCCTGCAGCCTTTCCAGGTCCTGGGAGGAGGGGGAGGCCATCCACAGAGTTCTTCCATTCCACCCTCCCCTCCCCCAATCTAGTGTCTGTTGTGTTCCTGAATCCAACAGGCTTGGCCCCCAGTGTAACATAATCCTATTCTAAAATCCATACTGACCAGTCCTATACAGGCTTACTCAGTGGGACTTACCCCCAGGAAAGTGTCTTTTGGGTTGCAGCTTAAGGCATTTCAGACATCTCGTTTGGTAAAGGCTACTACTTCAATAGGTTTTGGGAGATACCTGCTGACAAATGCACATTTATTTTGCCCCAGACCATTTGCACTCAATTCAGTTTGGTGGAGGGCGAGGAAATCAGTTTGCCGATGCGCTTCTCATAGATTTGTGCAGCCCGTGCCAGCAAATGATTACCTCCAAGCAAATCCCATTGAGTTCAGTGGTTCTAGACCCGTTATCAGCCTAGTCTTCCTCAGAGGGGAGCGATGAGAAGCAAATGGAGGAAGGGGGGAATATAGTAAATCACTTCGGGTCCGACTTGACAAGAAAAGTGGGGTATAAATGAAGTCAGTCAAAGTAAACAAATGCATATAGAATCATGGCCTTAATTTGTAAAATTAGGTGGCTGGCAGCCAGAAACGTCTGATCCTGAGCATTGTCTTTGAAGATGTCCCTTGCTTGTAAACTGTTTCCCTTTTCTAAGCCATTTTAATGGACTTAAGTCATCACTCGTCCTTAACTATGTCAGGGGTAGTCAAACTACGTCCCTCCAGATGTCCATGGACTACAATTCCCAGGAGCCCCTGCCAGCATTCGCTGGCAGGGGCTCCTGGGAATTGTAGTCCATGGACATCTGGAGGGCCGCAGTTTGACTACCCCTGATCTATGTAAAATCAGCACAAGCGTACGTAATTACGTTTTAATGAAAAGATTAAGCGGAGGCGAGATTCTCTTGTAATATTTTGATTTGTACGCTTCACCCCAAACGAACCAAAGATGATTTATGATCCGACATAGGAAAGCTAACTAGAAGCCCAGGGTTCTCAGCACCTGGAACCTACCAGGAAAACTGAAGAAAGTCCAAACGAAGAGTAGTGTGGGGGGCGGGGGTGGAATTTGAACCTGTTCAACAGCGATTTGGCATTCTTCTGGTTGAGTTTAATTAAGTTGGACTGAATTGATGGAACTAGGTATTCTTTGGCATTACACAGCAGAAAAAAGAGCTGGTATCCATTTCAGTAGTAACAAATAATTGTTACTGGAGGGTGGGTAGTCTATGCATTGCAAACTGTTCACCCATCTGTCTTGACTTTTATCCTGATCTTCCTCATGGCAGCTCAGGGCCATGTCCATAGTTCTCCCCATTCCCCAGTTTACCCGCACAACAAGTCCATGAGATACGTAAGACTGAGAGAGGGAAAGAGTTCTGGCTCCAAGGTCCCCAAGTGGGTTTCAGAGCAGACTGAGGATTTGAAGAAGAAGAAGGTTCTTATGTGCCACTTTTATCTACCCAAAGGAGGCTCAAAGTGGCTCACTGTCGCCTTCCCTTTCCTCGCCCCACAACAGACACCCTGTGGGGTGGGTGAGGCTGAGAGAGCGCTGATATCACTGCTCGGTCAGAACAGTTTTATCAGTGCCATGGCTAGCCCAAGGTCACCCAGCTGGTTGCATGTGGGGGAGTGCAGAATCGAACCCGGCATGCCAGATTAGAAGTCCACACTCCTAACCACTACACCAAACTGGCTCTCGGGTCTATTTGGATTCAAGCTGAATCTATTTGGACACAATAAACACAATAATTGCTTGATGTAGCAATTAAGAGCGGTGGCTTCTAATCTGGTGAGCTGGGTTTGATTCCCCACTCTTCCACCTGCAGCCAGCTGGGTGGCCTTGGGCTAGTCATAGTCCTGTTAGAGATTTTTTCACAGAGCAGTCCTGTCAGAGCGGTCTCAGCCCCACCTCCCTCACAGGGTGTCTGTTGTGGGGAGAGGAAGGGAAGGAAATTGTCAGCCGCTTTGAGACTCCTTTGGGTAGTGAAAAGTGGCATATAAAAACTAACTCTTCTTATTTTTCTAAGCACTGTTCTCTTTCTATTTATTTATTTGTTTCTTTGTTTGTTTATTTATTTATTTATATGCCACCCTCCCCAAAGGCTCAGGTATGGTGTAGCAAGGGAGGGGTGTCTTCCTCCATATAGAAACCCATGAAGTTCAGAACCCCCTCCTCATGCTTCTAACACAGTCAGCCAACAAGAGCGATTCCATATTCAAAATGCTAGTCTGAGTTGCTGCAGGATGCTTTCTCTCCCTTTTTTGACCACAGCTGACTAAACATGGCTGTCTTTCTGCAAGTGATACAATCTGAAAAGCAAAGTCAAGCTTTAGGCCCTATGTTGTCCTTATGGGTCTTAGAAGGGCATTGGTGCAAATCTTGGAAGACATAACAGTGTTGATGCTTCTCACCAAGTTGTCTTTTGCAAGAATTAAGAAGGGAGCTTTCCTCCTGAAATGACAAAGGTGATAGAATGTCCGGGGACATTAATTCCAAGGGTGGCTGTAAGTCGGAAGCAACTTGTCTACAGTCAACCTGTGCATGCACGATATCTGCCTTTTTTCTCCTATATTTCAGACTTTCAGTGACCTTTCAGCTCCATATATATGGTTTATAGCAGTGAAGTTACAAGCCTAGAAGCTTTTACAACATACAGCAGGTGTACAATGGCGATTTTTTAGTTGCTCATCCATCAGTATGACACTTGGAAGTCAAAAACACCATTATTTTTTTCATATTTATGAGTCCTTCCTCACAGCTCATTCCAAAAACGGAAGATTCTCGAATATCAGCTGTGTAATGAAAAGCACTCAGTGAATTAGAGCCATTATATCGGCTAAAGTAATGAACGGCGTGATAGGTGATAGGAACATGTTTTTCCTTACCGCTGATTAGTCCATTAAATATGGCTTCCATTATTCAGCCAGCTAAATGACTTGATCTTTTAATGCAAGGACAAGCGATCCTTTGGGAAAGGGGGCTGTCTTACATTTTGTGTCTCGATTTCAATCCCCAAGGCAACAGGTAACACAGGATCTTTCCATGGAAAATGAGTGTTGTTGAAAACTAGGTAAGCAATTCCTTAAAATTCTGCAGACCTGTCCTAGGATTTAGCCGTTTCATGCTACAAAGGTGCTCCCCCCACACCCCAAGACCTGAAGTCTAGTAATGCTGAAGTTTAAAAAAAAAATTCTAGATCAATATTTTTATGATCAAGGCTGTCTCTGTACAGACAGCTTCATGATAAAACTAGTCTTCAACTGTACTACTTGAGATTGTAGGTTCTAGATCTGTTCCCTGTTTTGTTTTGTTTGCTCTGTGCATACAAAGCTAGCCTTCCTGAGGGATCAGTCTGGCTCACTTCTGAAATAGTATGATCCAAGAACAGTTATAGCAGCCTTTCTCAACTTTTTTACTGTTGAGAAAACTGTGAAAAGTTCTTCAGGCTTCAAGGAACCCCAGAAGTGATGCGACTGTACAGAATATGGCTGGGAAGCATAGCTGTGGACATGCCTACCCGGAGCCCCTCCCCTCCCCTCCCCACCCCTACAGGCCCACCATTGGCCATTTTGAGAGGGGGTGGGTGGGTTGACATGACCATATATGGTCACATTACCCAACAAATGTTTAGCACATTTTTAAAAATATATTAAAAATTAATCAGCTCCCTCCCATTACAGAAACCCTTCCAGAGTCATCAAGAAACCCCAGGCTTTCACAAATCCCTGGTTGAGAAAAACCTCAGTTACGTGGTAGTTTGGACCTAAACATTGATCTGTTCCTCTGAGACATGTGATCTGTCCAAAACTGTCATTGGAAAGTTTTACTTTAAAAATTGTTAAAATTTAATTTTACTGTGAGTCTGTGTTCTTGTCGGGGTTGGTATTGGCTTGCCAGTTTGCTTTTGCATAGATCCTGACCTTTTAAATTGGTTTTGTTGGTCCTGCAACATTTCGTTCCTTGCTTAATTTCCTTTGGGTTAGTGGTATGTATTGGATTCTTGGGTTTTACATTGGCTTGGATCCCTAGGTTTGCAAGCCTCCACATCATTCCCTTTCCCTTGTTCCTTCTTTCCTTCCCACCCACCACATCTTCTTTATATTTCCCCTGCCCCTTCTTCATCTGCATTTATTATTTACTTCATTTATACCATGCCTTTCTCCATAATGGGACCAGCACACATTAGATCATTTTCCTCTCCTCTATGTTGTCCAGAAAGCACTTTGGTATTTGGACAAAAACTCTATGGTAGAAGCCACTTTTACCATAGAGTTTTTGCCCAAATGCCAGGGCATTACTAGGATGTTCCAGTGTGATGACATCACTTCCAGTACACATTGGAAGTGACATTGACACATAATGGGGACTCCCGGTAATTCCCCCCCCCCCACATTGCACGAAGGGATCTGGGAATCCTACTGCCAGAGATTGTTAAATCTTGAAGGTTAGCTACCAGATCATTGGCTACCAGCCATAGTTACTTAAGTGGAACCTCCACCTTCAGAGGCAATCAGCATCTGAATGCTAATGCTAGGTGGCAATAACAGAGGAAGTCTCTGACTTCTGTGCCCTGTTTGTTGTCAGGATGCTGGACTAGATGGACCCCTGGTCTGATCCAGCAGGCCTCTTCCTATAGAGCGTGGTTTAAACTGATATGAATGCATCCACACGGAGTCCTTGTCCTTGCATGCTCTGTCCTTGCACGCTCCTGGTGGTCTTCAGTTACCTCCCTCCCAGGCTTATGGCAAGCCACAGTTTGCTATGGTCTCCAACTGTGGTTTGTGCCTTTCCCGTGAAGCAGAATGACAAGCTGATGTGTCAGAGGTGGAGAACTTGAGCGCTTCATCAAAATCTCCAGGCTCAATCATGTCAATACCAAGCTGTAGTTTGGCATGAACATACCTGGAACTGTTGTTTATGATCTTTGCAGAGAAGGAAGAGTGAAGAGTGTGAGCCAAGATATACTTGGTTACCTTGGTGGTTAGTGAGAGTGAGGAGAGCCAGTGGTGTAGTGGTTAAGAAGAAGAAGAAGAGTTGGTTCTTATATGCCACTTTTCCCTACCCGAAGGAGGCTCAAAGCGGCTTACAGTCGCCTTCCCTTTCCTCTCCCCACAACAGATATCCTGTGAGGTAGGTGAGGCTGAGAGAGCCCTGATATCACTGCTCGGTCAGAACAGTTTTATCAGTGCCGTGGCAAGCCCAAAGTCACCCAACTGGCTGCATGTGGGGGAGTGCAGAATCGAACCCAGCATGCCAGATTAGAAGTCTGCACTCTCAACCACGACACCAAACTGTTTCTCAGTGGTAGTCTATAATCTGGAGAACCAGGGTGATCCTTCACTTCCACATGCTGCCAGGTGGGAGACTTTGGGCCAGTTACGGTACTCACAGAGCTGGTCTTGCCAAGCAGTTCTCTCAGAGCTCTCTCCTCCCCCGCCTACCTCAAAGGCTGTCTGTTGTTGGGGAAAGGTGTTTGTAAGCCGCTTTGAGACTTTTGTGTAGTGAAAAGTGGGGTATAAAAACAGTTCCTCCTCGTCCTTGTTTATAACCCCCCTCCCCTAAAATCAATTAACATTCTGGGGGCACTTGGCTGCCACAGAAACATGCACTCATGGGTCTCATTTTGAGCAACAGAACTTGCACTGGTTGTTAGGTAAGGAACGTTTGAGGTAGATGTTTTTTGTGCCGGGGAAGAACAGCCAGGGAAACCGTTCCTCTCGGTGGGACTCTCTTGTATCTGAGCCCAATCAAGGGACTGAGGTAAAAGGACCTGGGAAGTCATCAAGGTATACCTCGAGGAACAGGTCCTGATTGGATTATGAATGGGGAAGGCTGGCTGTACTCCTTTAATGAAGCCTCAGAATTAAGTATGAGCTGTTTAGCTGGAGAGCAGGGGCTGACAGCCAAGGAATGGGATTCTTCGCTCTAAGTCAGGGGTAGTCAACCTGTGGTCCTCCAGATGTCCATGGACTACAATTCCCATGAGCCCCTGCCAGCATTTTTCATGATGTTAATCTGGTTCATCCTATCAGATTTTATTTGCAGGAGCCAAAGCAGCTTATACCCTCTAAGTCAGGGGTAGTCAACCTGTGGTCCTCCAGATGTCCATGGACTACAATTCCCATGAGACCCTGCCAGCATTTTTCATGATGTTAATCTGGTTCATCCTATCAGATTTTATTTGCAGGAGACCAAAGCAGCTTATACCCTCTAAGTCAGGGGTAGTCAACCTGTGGTCCTCCAGATGTCCATGGACTACAATTCCCATGAGCCCCTGCCAGCATTTTTCATGATGTTAATCTGGTTCATCCTATCAGATTTTATTTGCAGGAGACCAAAGCAGTTTATACCCTCTAAGTCAGGGGTAGTCAACCTGTGGTCCTCCAGATGTCCATGGACTACAATTCCCATGAGCCCCTGCCAGAATTTTTCATGATGTTAATCTGGTTCATCCTATCGGATTTTATTTGCAGGAGACCAAAGCAGCTTATACCCTCTAAGTCAGGGGTAGTCAACCTGTGGTCCTCCAGATGTCCATGGACTACAATTCCCCTGAGCCCCTGCCAGCATTTGCTGGCAGGGGCTCACGGGAATTGTAGTCCATGGACATCTGGAGGACCACAGGTTGACTACCCCTGCAAGTGATTCCCAAAAGGGGCCTTGTGTCATTCTGCCGCAGCCTGTGTCACAAACAAGTACCATAAAGACAAACGGGTTTAGTGACATCACAAAAACCTTTAGGCTTATTAAACTCTGGAAATTGGTCTGAAAGAGGACCTCTGCAAGAACTGTTGTTAGTTGTCGGAGGAGGAAAGTGCCGTCAAGTCCCAGCTGACTAAAAGTGACATCTGGAGAGTCACAGTTTGACCATCCCTGTTCTAGGCTATTTATTTATTTCATGATATGACATGTGTGTAATATCACCTGGAGATCCTGAGCTTGGCAGAGGCTCATGGGAATTGTAGTCCATGGACCTCTGGAGAGCCACAGTTTGACCCCCCCCTGGTCTAGGCTATTTAGGCTATTTATTTTATCATATGACCTGTGTGCAATATTGTCAGGAGATCCTGAGAACGACAGGGGTTCTGCTGTGCCACCAGCAGTGACCCGTAGAAGTCCTGTTGTGACAGGTAAGGAGGGGAAAGTGTGTGTTTGTCTGAGAGGGAGGGAGGGGGAGGACAAGGAACGAGAGGCAAGGTGGGAGTGGGGGGAAAGTTGAGTGTGTGAGCATCTATGTGTGTGCATGTGTGTGAGAGAGAGGGGGGAAGGATCAGGAAGGAGAGGTAGGTGGGAGAAGGAAGGGGGTCAGGGGAAATGAGTGTGTGTGTGTGTGTGTGTGTGTGTGTGTGTGTGTGAGGGAGGGAGGGAGGAGAGGGGGGGAACACAGGATAACTTTAATCCAACAGCCCACTCCTAAACTTGTTCATTTTGAAGCAAGCCCTCTAGGTGGAGGGGTGTATGATCAGGAATGAAATGACGCTCTCTATAAGACATCATCCCTGGTATTCTGGAGCCAGAGCCAAGAAGCAGCTTAGCGAAGCTGGACACGTTTGTTGTCTTCTTTTACGTAAACAGGTAGATGTTGATTTTGTGCCTGTCAGTTGCAGCAGTTTCATTACAACCCTAATGATAATGACAGTTAACAGGTAATGGGACAATTTAAGGAGAAAACATTCGAAGGACAATGTTGTTATCTTTCAGGACATTAAGAGGGAAATGGGGGAAATCAGTTCCTTCTAGTCTAGGACTTAAAAGGTTTTAATGGGCTAATTGAAAATGCAGACAGAATAAAGGCTGAGGCTTCCAAGGAATCAACTCGTTCATTGGAAGGGAATATGCTGGTGTAATGGGACCGAAATGCCCGGGACTAGTCTCTCCAGTAAATAGTTATGAGAATCAGTGTGGCTGTCCACCTTCATGGTAGGTAGGTTCACTACAATGGGAAATAAAGAGGGTTCAACATTAATCAGATGCATGTTGACATGTTTGATGCAAAAACATCTAATGCTACAGCCATAGGAAAAATGTTACAGATATGCAGTGAAAAATATAGCAGAAATCTGTTATAAGAGTCATTGTCGACCGACAAAATTTAAAGGACACAGAGATATGGGCTGTAAACACCCAGAAGGCCATGCATAAGGTGCCCACTTCACTATTGAGCCCTATGCTGCAAGTTGCAAGCATAACCCTCCATTGTTGCATCACAATATCTCAGTTATTTTGGAGGTGATTTCAAAACTTTAACAACCAACAGTTTCATTTCGTCAAGATCTTTAATTTGACTAAATTTAAACAATGAATTTTTAAAAAAACAAAAATTTAAAAAATATGGAGTTTTAACATTTGATGTTTTCACATACATCTTATGCAACAATCTGAATCTCACAACTGTTTAATGATCGGTTGTTAAAAATACCTACTTAATTTTTTTGATGGCAGGTTACAGTGTCAGCGATAGGGTTGTGGGTGTCCTGCATGGTGCAGGGGGTTGGACTAGATGACCCATGAGAACCCTTTCAACTCTATGATTCTATGATTTGGTTCGACGTTTAGACTTCAAATTGTTTCTAAAGCCATATTCCCACTGCATTGTTTGTTGCAACTTTTCTCAATTTCTTGCCCACTGGAAAACAAGCAGGAAGAACTAGAAGTCCTAATACAGGAAGGAGACTATGAAATAATAGACATTACAGAACCTGGTAGAATAACTCTCATAACTGGAAGAATATGGTTGAGAGGTACAACTTATTTAAAAGTGACAGACAAATAAAGGAGGGGGGAGGAGGAGTACTATATGTTAAGAATGTATATAGTTGTGAGGAAATATGTGTCTGATCATGAGAGTTCAGCTGAGAATCTTTGGGTAAAAATGAAAGGAGTAGGAAATAATAGTGATATTACGGTGGGGGTCTGCTGTAGACCACCAGGCCAGGTAGAAGACTTGGATAAGATGCTCCTAGACCAGCTTACAAAGTTCTCAGAGAGACAGGATCTAGTGGTCATGGGAGATTTCAATTGCCCAGATATTTGTTGGAAGACCAGCTCTTCGAAAAATGAAAAATCCAATAAATTCTTGACTTGCTGACAACTTCATTTCCCAGAAAGTGGAAGGGGCAACCCTAAGGTCTTGACTGAGGTCACTGGATACCTGCCGATCCTTCTGTGACGCCAATAAAGGTGTTGCTGCTGTTGCGCCTCGTCCTCTTGCTTTGGTTTGTGTAATCTGCCTTGAGAAAACTGATATATAAATCATCAATCAATAACATATAAATAAAATGGTAAGTGGGTGCTGGGAGGAGTTTGGACTCATCACCTAACCACCAATCAGGTAGGCTGTCCCAGCTGTCCCATTCCTTATTGGCTGCCTGTACAATGAACGGCTAATCAGAAGGATGTCCTGCCTCTGGCTGTATCCCCCTCCAACTTCTTCCATATGGAAGAAGTGCCAGCCAGGTAAGTGGGAGCTGGGAAGCCTCAACAGAGGCATCATATCAAAATAGCAAGATGTCATAATCCCACTGAATCCCACATTAGTTGGACCACACCAGGACTACTGTGTGTAGTTCTGGAGGCCTCACTTTAAAAAGAACATGGACAAAATTGAGAAGGTTCAGAGGAGAGCAGCAAGGATAATCCGGGGCCTGAGGACCAAGCCCTGTGAGGAAAGGCTGAGGGACTTTGGAACATTAAGCCCGGAGAAGAGTAGTTTGAGAGGGGACAGGATGGCTCTCCTGAAGTACTTGAAAGGTTCCTGCTGGCAGCAGAGTATAGGACCTGCAGTAAAGGGTTTCAGTTACATGTAGAATGGTCCAATCTAGATATCAAGAGGAAAAATTTCACAGTCCAAGCAGTTAAGCAATGGAATTGGCTGCCTAAGGAGGTGGTGAGATTCCCCTCCCTGGCAGCCATCAAGCAGCCAATGGACAGACACATCACATGGAGACTTTAGAACTTGCCTGGTCAAATGTTCATGTATTCTTCAGCTGTTCATGTATCCCATTCCCATGAGCCCCTGCCAATTGGCTAGACTGGCAGGGACTAATGGTAATTGGCCACACCTTCTTTAGGCTGATCCTGCATTGAGCAGGGGGTTGGACTACATGGCCTGTACGGCCCTTTCCAACCCTGTGATTCTGTGACACCGCACAGAAAGACAGAAAGAAATAAGGTGACTCACCAACTTTAAATCCATTGTCAGACCATAGACCAGGGGTCCCAAATGTGGTGCCCATGGGTGCCTTGGCACCTGCCAACCATTCCTGGTTGGTTTTAGAAAGTGGATGGTACTTGGTAGGGCATCTGCCAAGCAAGACCTCTGATTAGCCACTGGAGATTTGGTTGACCATGTAGATGTTTTAAAAATGATGCTTCAGCCGCAGCTGCTGCCCCACCAGGAGGCTCTTCACAGTGCAACTGAAGGCAAGCCAGAGCAGCCATTAGCTGGCTGGTTCCACCTCCTGCACCCACAGTTGTGTGGCTACACCTGCCATGCCATCCAAGGTGCCCAGAAGCTCAAAGACCTTGTAGTGCCCTGCCATAGACCCCTCTGGACTAGGATAATGTGCTCTCTGGGGCACAGGTCTTTCCCCATCCCTGCTTCCTGCAGTCTTGTAAACTGGAGGTGCAGTCCCGAACTTGCTTTTGAGTAAACATTTTTACAATCACTGTAAGTTTCTGAAAATGCCTGTCCAGTCATACAATCACATCCCTTTATCTTCCTGCAAGGGGGAATGGGAAGGTGGTTTCATCTCCTGGTGGCCTCCCCATCTTCCTCTCCAAGACCCAAAGGAACAGGTGAATTACTGAGCAGAGGGAAGTCATGATAACAATCAACCTGCCTGCTTGGGTGCCATCAATACAGAAGCCCCAGCCCATTCCAAAGCACGCTGCTTCTGTTTTTCTTTCTAGCAGCCTGGTACATTTCGTATTCACCGTCAAAACTGCTAAGAGCTGATTCCGACGTTGTTGTTATTGTTGTTATTATTATTATTTAATTTTTAGACTGCCATTATCCAACTAGGTCTCAGGGCGGTTTACAGCATAAAACAGTTAAAAGCACAATAAAATCCCCATAAAACCCCAAATTACAAATTACATCATACATCATATAACGTATATAAGTGGAAGCGGTCACAATTCTAATCACAATTACCCAGCTTCCCCCATGTTCAGCCTGGTGGGAAATAATATTCAGAAGAAGATGGGAGTCAATCCAGTCGATCTAACAAATGATCTCGATGTTGGAGATCTCAATATTGGATTAATGGGAGAGCTGCCCTGGGCTTCTCCCTCACTCCAGGGAACATAATTGAGAACATGCCAGCTTGGCGAGGGGTCAGAAGCCTTAGGCACAGTTCCAGCCTCTTCATTTATCATGTGTGGTATCTTTCAGATGTAACTCCATCAGGGCAACCTCTTTTAGTTAAGGAATTCTGCTCCCAATTGTATCCTGGTGCCTTCCATCTGGAGAATGAAAAGATATCAGGGACTTCTGTGAAGAACAGAAGATCTTCCAACACAGCACAGCTGCAAGTTGGTGCTCCTTCAAGGGGCTGCCACTCAAAGAAACCAAGCAGGCCAGAGTTCTAAATGGCTGCCAAGGCTCCTGGGACTGTAAGCCACTTTGAGCGGGTAGAGAAAAGTGGCATATAAGAACCAACTCCTCCTCCTCTTCCTCCTCTCCTCCACCATGCCAGCAGTTTAAGGGGAAGGGAGGTTTTTGGACTAACCTTTCCTCTGCCGTTAGTAATAGTGATCTAATATTTGTATGGAAGATGCGGCAGCTCCAGTTAGAACAGATGCAAGCGATGGTTTAAAAGGCCAAGTTCTCTGTCCAAGGTGCTGAAGTAGAACATTTTGCAAAAAAGCCCTGGTAATTTCACCCAAGGCAAAGCAGCTCATTGACTCTGTCTTGACTGGAGACAATATGAAAGGACGTGAACAGGCTATTGATTTACATTCTATCTCCTCCCATCCCTTTCTCACTTTCTGCATCCAGCTCATTTTAATTGCAAAACTGAGTAGTGGGCTGTGATGTCTGACGCAACAAGAAGCGGTTTCTAGTTGCCCTTCCAGAGAGTGTCTCCTGTGTCCAAAGGGGCAAGCCTGGACCATCGTTTGCCAGTAGAGACAGAAAATAACACCATGAACAAGAGAGGGGAGGATGGAAGTAGTGGTTTGCTTCTAATACATTTTCGAGACTCATCCAGAGAAAACCTTGTGTTCTGCATGAATGCTTGAAACATCCTTTTACCAAGTCAGGCCATAAGCTTACAGCCAGTTTGGTGTAGTGGTTAGGAGTGCGGACTTCTAATCTGGCATGCCAGGTTCGAACCAGCTGGGTGAACTTGGGCTCGCCACAGCACTGATAAAACTGTTCTGACCGGGCAGTGATATCAGGGCTCTCTCAGCCTCACGAACCCCATAGAGTGTCTGTTGCGGGGAGAGGAATGGGATGGCGTCTGTAAGCCGCTTTGAGCCTCCTTCAGGTAGGGAAAAGCGGCATATAAGAACCAACTCTTCTTCTTCTTCTTCTTCTTCTTCTTCTTCTTCTTCTTCTTCTTCTTCTTCTTAGTGTAGTGGTTAGGACTTCTAATATGGCATGCCAGATTTGATTCTGCATTCCTCCACATGCAACCCGCTATGTGACTTTGGGCTTGCCACAGCACTGATCAAGCTGTTCTGACCGAGTAATCTCAGAGCTCTCTCAGCTTCACCTTTCTCATAGGTTGTCTGTGGTGGGGAGAGCCCTAAGAAATCTGCTCTTGAAAAGGAGCTCTGAGAGATCTGTGACTGGCCCAAGGTCATCCAAGTGGCTGCATGTGGAGGGGTAGGGAATTGAACCCAGTTCTCCAGTCCACTGCTCTTTAAGCAACATACTATTTTATTTTTTATTTTATTGTTCAGCTTGTGTACCACCCCTCTCCACGAACACGCTCGGGGTGGCTCATGCTGGGAGGGCTTCTCAGCAGGAGGCTGGGACCACAAAGGTCTGGCTTATAGTTAATAGCATTGCCCAAACCTGGTAGCCAGAGCAGGTTTTTAATTTTTATCATTCACTTAAAGTGACAATTGATTTTATACTGCAATCTAATTGCATACTGTAATTGAAGAGCTATTTTTGGAGTTCCTCACCAGCTGGTGGCACAGATGGTACGGAGGGCAGCAAGCTCGTTAATGGGCAAAGGCTAATGGATTGGCACCAAGCGGTCTGGCCGTGTGGACCCCTTTGTCCATTTCAAGCCGTCTCATTAAGTCTGGCTGTCACGCAAATGGACTCGCACCCATTTGCACAGAGTAGGACTGGGCAAACGGTAATGAGAATACAGGATTAGCCACGAGGTGTTGTTATGGCAGCCTTGAGAAATAACTTCTTCTTACAGGGAACACGAGCGGCTGTGAGCTACTCTTTGAATGTCTAGTCCGAGAATTTGGAGAGCAGGTTTAAATTTTATCCCTATGGAGATGCAGCCAGCAAAAGGGCTGGATGACAGTTGTCTACGCAGGCAACTTGTTTGTTTGAGCCACAGGAAGGTCACCTGTAGAAGACCGTGGGTTAAGTTTCCCCATGTGGCTCAGGGGCACAGCATCTGCTTGGCATGCAGAAGGTCACAGGTTCAATCCCTGGCATTTCTGGTAAAGACCAGGTTGTACGGGATGTGAAAGACCTCAGCCTGAGACGCTGGAGAGCTGCTGGTGGTCTGAATCTGATGGACCAAGGGTCTGATCCAGTATGAGGAAGTTTCATGCATTCATGTGTAACCATTCACTCAAGCCAGTTTGGTGTAGTGGTTAGGAGTGCGGACTTCTAATCTGGCATGCCAGGTTCGATTCTGCGCTCCCCCACATGCAACCAGCTGGGTGACCTTGGGCTCGCCATGGCATTGATAAAACTGTTCTGACCGGGCAGTGATATCAGCGCTCTCTCAGCCTCACCCACCCCACAGGGGTGAGATGTTCATGGGGAGAAGACAGCTGTCCCGACTAAGCCAAGGAGGGGCCCCTGATCTTCCTTGCCCCGGCCTCAAACAAAAGCCTGGTAGAAGAGCTCCATTTTGCAAGCCCTGCGGAACTGTGAAAGCTCCAACAGGACCCTCAGCTCTTCTGGGAGCTCATTCTACCAGGTCAGGGTCAGGACCAAGAAGGCCCTGGTCTAGGCCATTAGTACCTCCCCTGGGCTAGGGACCACCAGCAGATTTGTACCCATAGAGTGCAGAACACTGCAGGGGGCATAAGGTGATGGGCGGTCTGCAGATGTCCTTAAAGGTTAACACTAGAAACTTGAACTTGCTCCTGATGTTTCACCAGTAACTTTGGATGGCATCTTTATTTACTTTGTTTGTGTGTGTGTCTCTCTCTGTATATCACATCACTTTCTGGGAATCTCCTAGGGGATGGACTGGAACTAGGAAGCACTTTTCCTGTGTCTGGTGGAGTTCATTAGCAAATCCACTGGGAATTGTTTTTTCCTGCACCCAGGCGGAGTTCACTAGAGAATCCATTAGTCAAGATCTTGCCTGTCTTATTGTTGTGGGGATAACAAAAGGGAACTTCAAGAAACCCCAGAAGTGGCACAATCATGCAGAATATGGTTGGGAAGTAGAGCTGTGTATATGCCCACCGAAGGCTCCTCCCATTCCCAACCCCTCCGGACCCATTATTGGCCATTTTGGGAAGGGTGGGTGGGTCGACATGACTATATATAGTCATATCACCTGATACATATTGAACAAATTTTTAAAAATCTAACAAATTAATTAACTCCCACCCAATCAGGAAACCCTCCAAGGGACATCAAGAAACACCAAGTGTTTCACAGAACCCTGGTTGAGAAAGCTTGTCTTTGCTCAGCCGACCTCACAGAGTTATTGTGAAAACAAAAAGGAGAGGAGAACAACATGAGTTGCTTTGAGCCCATCGGGAAAAAAGAAGGGGCTATAAGTAAAAACAGACTGTCCTGTATGCCTGGCATCAGCTCCATTCAACATGGCACTGTCCATTTTGGACCCAGCAGTGAGTCCAGAGCAGGTCTATGGTACCAGTTAGCTAAGGTTTATGAAGCTATCAAATGCTCTAGGCTGGAGCATTGCATAATTGGGATAAGGCCTCTCCTTTGGTGCTGACTGGGCTGGGAGCAAGTCAAGGTTGTACAAATGTTTTGAATATAGATCATCCAACACCTGGTGATTGGAAAGGGATAAAAGAGATGTGGGGAGCCACTTCCTCATCCCAGGGGCTTATGGGGTGGACCTCATGCAGGGCTCCCCGACCTTTTTGAGTCTGTGAGGACACGTTGAATTCTGACTCAAGGGCGAATGTAGCAACCCCAAAATGGCCATCTGGGAAGCCCAAGCACAGGTACATTTTTAAGAACTACACAGGGAAAGAAGAGTCAGAGAGAGAGAGAGAAGAAAAACCAACACTGTAGTGACAGCTTGTGAGGTTTCTGCAGATTGTCCAATACACAAATCTTTGAGTTGGTGCAAAAGATCAAATTTATTGAAAGCAAGCAAGTTCACCTAAACGATTCCTTGTCAGGACTGAGGCAAAGCAATATGGGTCCAGCATACAACCACACATTCGAACCGCCTCCTGTAAGAACCCGAGAAACGGTGGGAGATCTTCAAAGCCTAAACATCCCACTATCAAAGAGACACTGAAGGACACTCGTCTACATTCCTGGAACCACGTAAAGATGTTTATGTGTGTGTGTGCGTGTGAAGTCAGAGGAAAAACTGAGCAGGCAATTCGGGTAATTAGCATAGACAAATACTTCTAACATCTACTTTTCTAACATTTGCTAAACTGTATGGCAGAAGCCTGGCACTTCCACATAGCTATTGCTGAAATGTTTTAATCTTTACAGCCAGTGAGAAGCTCTACTGGCAGGATCCCACTTGGATCCACCGACCCCCTGAAAATACTTGATAGGCACCAGGAAAGGTATTCATATGTTCCACAGTGCTCTTGAGCATCACATAGGGGATCCTTGGCCTAGGAGAAGAGGCTTTATAGGGGCCGTGTTTCCCTAGGGTTGAGAGAAGCTTGGCAACACCTGACTGTCTCATTCGTTCTCAGACCACCAGTTTAAATCTGGGGCGTAAGTGGCTGAAGGCTTAAAGAGCAAGATTTTAAATCAAGCCTCTTGTTTGTATTCACTTCACTGGTCTGGGTGCAGGTCAGTTACCCAAGAAGATTAAAGTGTAAAGAATCCAAGCCAATTCCTTTTGCACCTTTATTTTTGGCTCAGACGCACAAATGGGCCCTCACCTTTTGTTCTCGGCATAGCGGAACTAATTTAAGGTAGAATTCACGAAGTTGCAGGCCTTCTCTTTTCCCGTTTTGTCGACAGGAGAACAAAAAACGATCGAATGAGGAACTGGTTGGAGAACCGCCCCCAAAGGACAGTTGTCATTGGTGTTTCATCCGATTGGAGGGAGGTGAGCAGTGGGGTGCCCCAGGGCCCGGGACTGGGCCTGCTACTTTCCAACATCATTATTAATGATGATCTGGATGAGGGGATCAGGAAGGGCTGCTTGTTAAATTTGCAGATGACACCCAATCGGAAAGAGGAGAAGACGCCCCAGAAGGTAGAGATGGGAATGAGATCTGAACATGCAGAAAAAGAAGGCAAATGAGAACAGGATGCAATTCAATAAGGAGAAGTGCAGAGTGCACAGAAATGAGAAGTATGCATACTGGATGGGAAATACACTACTATTGAACGAAATTTCGAAGTGCTTGTGGACTGTAAGCTAAATATGAGCAGACAGTGTGATGTGGTAGTTAAAAAGGCAAATGAGGTATTGGGCTGTATCGAGGCATCTCATGAAAATTGCAAAATGCCACAGTCTCCCTGCATACTACAGTGTGCAGTTCAATAAGATCCCCATATTCCTTTTTTTTCTGGTTGAGATTTCAGAGGCATCATCCTTCCAAGTATTAGGGCTGTTAAGTCTTATAACTTTCATTTTAAATAGAGGAAGAAGAGGAGTTGGTTTTTATACCCCACTTTTTGTTCCCCAAAGGAGTCTCAAGGTGGCTTACAATAGCCTTTCCTTCTTCTCCTCAGAACAGACGCTCTGTGAGGCAGGTGAGGCTGAGAGAGCTCTCGTAGAACTGTGACTGGCCCAGGGTCACCCAGATGGCTGCATGTGGAAGAAAATTGGAAATTATTTTTATTTTATGAATTGATTACTTCACCGCTCCCTCCCTGTAAGTGGACTCAAGGTAGTTTACAACAATATATTATCACATAAAATCCACTTTCAAATAAATATAATTAAATAGAATCATAGAATCGTAGAGTTGGAAGGGGCCATACAGGCCATCTAGTCCAACCCCCTGCTCAACGCAGGATTAGCCCTAAGCATCCTAAAGCATCCAAGAAAAGTGTGCATCCAACCTTTGCTTGAAGACTGCCAGTGATACAATGCAATGATAGATTTAAAAAATCCTAATTCTAAAATGATCCATCCTTCCACCAATTCATTCCTCTTGCTGGTAGTTATCAATACTTTTGATGACAGTAGGTGGTGGTGGCCTCTTGTGGTGCAGAGTGGTAAGGCAGCCATCTGAAAGTTTTGCCCATGAGGCTGGGAGTTCGATCCCAGCAGCCGGCTCAAGGTTGACTCAGCCTTCCATCCTTCCGAGGTCGGTAAAATGAGTACCTAGCTTGCTGGGGGGTAAACGGTAATGACTGGGGAAGGCACTGGCAAACCACCCCGTATTGAGTCTGCCATGAAAACGCTGGAGGGTGTCACCCCAAGGGTCAGACATGACTCGGTGCTTGCACAGGGGATACCTTTACCTTTACCTTTAGGTGGTGGTAGGGGAGCCTGTCATAGGACAAAATGGGCAGGGGAAAGGAGGGGGCCTAATGTCATTCTAAACTGCCCTGATCTCAGCCATAGGCCTGGTGGAAGAGGGCTGTTTTACAGACCCTGTGAAATCCTGGCAATTCTGTCAGGGCCGAAATCTCCATTGGCATCTCATTCCACCAGGTGGCACCCAGGGCTGAAATGGTGAAGTCCAGCCATATCACTCTGGGACCAGGGATCATTAGCAGGTTTGCGATTGCTGCTTGTGATGTTCTTCAGGGAACATACTGAAGGAAGCGGTCTCTGTTCAGATCTATTGTTTAGTGTTGACTGATACCTGAAATTTCTGGCCAAATGGCCTATATAGAGTTAAGTACAGTTCCGTCTTCAAAGAGATCCCCCCTCCTTCTCCATCCCATGCCAGTCTTTGAGAAGTTAATGAAGTTTGTCAACATGCATGTTTGCTTGTAGCTTCTTGTTTCTTCAGGTTATTTTTCCCATTCCCCTTTCAAAAAGGGAGAGAAGTACAGATTCTCGCTGTTCAGTGACTACTGCGTAGTCTTCCTGATGATTCTTTAAACAAGATCTGTGGCCACTGAAGTAGAGGTTTGGATTAACCTGTTAATCTGCTTGGGTATCAGAAGGGCTTTTGATTGTGAATTTGACACAAAGTATATTTAAAAAAAACAATAGAAATGTGAGTGTCATGTAGGAAAGGAGACAATTGAATTTTGTATACTTTAAAGCACTTCCATATGTTTCAAAATCGTATAGATCTTTTTAATGCCTTTTGCAACCCAATTGTTAACTTGTTTCCTCTAAGAAAATCTTGTTGGGTTTCAATGAAGCTGTATTTTAGTTGAGCATGTTTCAAGTTGTTAGCTATATGGACATCTCAAGCTGGCTCTCTATTTCCTTTCTCAAAAATTGAAAGAGCCAGTCGGTGACATGTGTAGTGTTCGCCATCTAGTGGTAGTTTGTAAAAACACATTCTGTTCTTTGCTTTTGTGATTGGGTTTTTATTATTGTATTACTGGATTGTTATTTTACTGGCAGAACACACCGTGTTATAAGGTTTATTCCAGTAATATTTCAGTTTCTCCTGGGTCTCAATCACTCTCACCAGTACAGTGTCATGGTTAAGAGTGGCAGCTTCCAATCTGGAGAGCCGGATTTGCTTCCCTACTTCTCCTCCACATGCAACCAGCTGGGCGACCTTGGACCAGTCACAGTTCTCTCAGAGCTCTCTCACTTCACAAGGTACCTGTTATGGGGAGAGGAAGGGAAGGCAATTGTAAGTTGCTTTGGGAATCTTTTGGGTAGTAAAAAGCATGGTATAAAACTAGTTTCTTCTTTTCTTCCTCCTCCTTCTTATCCTTTCCACTTCTCCACTTCTCCTCCTGTGGAGGAGAATCTTGCATCTGCCTTGAGTCTGTAAGACCGTTTATGCATTGAAAACTTCACTACCCCAGCTCTCATGCAGGAGCACAAATCGAGGGTGGATGAGGCTCACCAGGCCAAATGTTCCTCCATGTGGGTGCAGGAAGAGGTGGGGCCTGCAGCCTGGAATGAAACCTCCAGTGCATAAACAGTCTAGATCAGGCAAATTTGTTCTCATCAGATCTTGGAAGCTAAGCAGAGTTGGCTCTGTGGGAAACCATCAAGCAATATCGTGTCATAACGCAGTGCCAAGCAGTGGCAAACCACCTCTGAATGCCTCTGACTTGACCAGGGGATGAAATAAATTCCTGTGAGAAAATTACTTCCTTGTACTTGTTCAGTTTTTTGTTGGGGGGGGGGCAGAGTAGGGAAAAATACCTGATGTGTCTTTTGACCCTGTTGTACAGGGCGAAACTCAGTGCTGATCTGGGAGTGGAGCCAGAGAGGAGGAACCAAAAGTCTATGGTAAGTTTTAGTATATGTAAGAACATAAGGAGAGCCCTGCTGGATGAGACCAATGGTCCATCTAGTCCAGCATCCTGTCTTACACAGGGGACTGCCGGTTCCTCTGGAGGGCTAACAACAAGGCAGAGGTTCAAGCCTTCATAAGAACATCAGAAGAGCACTGCTAGATCAGACCCTCTAGTCAAACATCCTGTCTCATGCAGTGGCATGAGAGTTCATCTGGCCAGTTCACCTGGCCAGCCAACAACAGGGCACAGAGGCCTTCATAAGAACATCAGAGGAGGCCTCCTGGATCAGCCCAATGGTCCATCTAGTCCAGCATCCTGTCTCACACAGTGACCAACCAGTTCTTTCAGAGGGCCAACAACAGGGCAGAGAGTCCAAGGCCTTCTCATGTGGCCTGCTGGCTTTGGATGCAGAGGTTTAGTGCTTGGAACTTGGAGGCTCCCCTCAGTCACTGGCTAGTAGCCACTGATAGGCTTCTCCTCCATGAATCTATCTGATCCTCTCTTAAAATGCTACATCAGGGGTAGTCAAACTGCGGCCCTCCAGATGTCCATGGACTACAATTCCCAGGAGCCCCTGCCAGCGAATGCTGGCAGGGGCTCCTGGGAATTGTAGTCCATGGACATCTGGAGGGCCGCAGTTTGACTACCCCTGCACTACATCATCTGGCAGCAAATCCCACATTTTAATCACTCTCTGTGTGAAGACTTGGAGGTACATTTGGAATTCTGAAACAGAATGGTGGGGGCAGCAACAAAATGGCTGCCACAGGAGGCGGAGCTAGCCACAATGAGCTGTCCACCTGGGCTGCATGCTGAGATGGGGTAAATACTCCCTTGGCTGGGAAGCTGAGACCAAATCGTCAGGCAATAGTAAAGTCTGGAAATCAGGCCAAAGAGGTCTGTTCAGGGAGTTTAGATCACCAGGGAAAGATGGGTGAGGTGAAATGGGGTCCAGAGCCGAGCCGCAGTCAGAAACCAGAGAGATGTCTGAAGCCAAGCTGAGCTCAGGAACTGGAGAGCAGACTGACAGAATTTCACCAGGAAGAGCTTGAAGCAGGTGTTCCGGCAGATGGGCAGGGAACGCACATGTTGTACCCACAGGGAGGCTTGGCCCAAGCTTCACCTGAAATGCAGCTTAGCTGGGCCCAGATTGCTTGCAGTTGAGCTCAGTCCTCCTCTGAGAAATGGCCCTCAGTTGCACATCATCTTCCTTGAAATCTAGATACCGGCCTTGCACTTTCCCAGCGAGCTGTCAAACCTGCTCGCCTGTGCTGTCTCTCTTGCTCTAGCCCAGGGGTAGTCAAACTGCGGCCCTCCAGATGTCCATGGACTACAATTCCCATGAGCCCCTGCCAGCAAATGGTGGCAGGGGCTTATGGGAATTGTAGTCCATGGACATCTGGAGGGCCACAGTTTGACTACCCCTGTCTAGCCAGCCTTCACGGCTGGATGGAGCCTCTGAGCCTGCACCCAGTGGTGCTGCTACAAAGAGCTGGGTCGGTTCCTGGCTGGGAGCAGGCAGTTTTTCACTGGTAAGTCCAGCCGGTCCTGGTCTCCAGCCAGATGCTCAGTGCCTGGCTCTGAAGGATCGGGTGGCGGGACGCTTGGCCAGGGCCGACTCACAGTGCCCCGGAGCGCCCTCTGGTGGTGCGTCATGCCTCGCAAAATGATTGCTGCAGCTGAAGTTCAGTAACACAATTTAGATTTAAAGTACCGTTTTTTAAAAAAAATCTGCACATCCAATCAAATCTCCACCAGCCAATCAGTAGCCTTGCTTGTTAAAAGCCCTCCCTGGTCCTGCCCACTTCCTAAAAATACTTGTTGGGCACCAGAAACGGTGCCCGTAAATGCCACGGCACTCATGGGCATTGCTTTGAGGACCTCTGTTTCCCAGACTCCTTTGTCCCAAGGTACTGTTCTGAAACCTGAAGTGCCAAACGTTTTCCCCCCCTCCTAGTAGCTGTGAAAGGCTGCCGTCTCTGACTCTTCAAACGGGTGCCCAATTCAGGGCAGCGTCTGACAAAGGAGCCCCCGGTGAGCAGCAAGCCAGGGGCTCCGTGTGCCATCTGGTAAATTCTTTGTTCCTGATAAAAGCTATTATAATCTCATCTGTCTCCAGCGAGAATTCATCTGCCTGGCCCATTCCTTCTTTGACATTTATTGCTTTGAATCCTGTGCGCTTCCTCCCCCCCCCCAGGCGTATTGTGGGCAGACGGCTCATGCAGAGGTAGCATGAGGTGATAAACCTGCGAATGAAGCTACTGAAATATGCATCATGGTGACAATTCGAGACTGTCTGCCTGGAGTGGCCTTAAAGAGTGATGCACTCGAATCTGGAAAACGAGGATCAATTCCCCACTCCTCCTCCACATGCAGCCAGCTGGGGGACCTTGGACTAGTCACAGTTCTCAAAGAGCTCTCTCAGCCTCACCTACCTCACAGCTGGAAGGGAAGGCAAGTATAAGCTGCTTTGAGCCAAACGAGGCCTGCTGGGTGACCTTTGGCCAATCACAGTTCTCTTGGGGCTTTCTCCATCTCACCTGGGGAGAGGAAGGGAAGGAGATTGTCAGCCATTTTGAGACACATGAGGCCTGCCAATCACAGTTCTCTTGGACCTTTCTCAGTCCCACCCACCTCACAGGGTGTGGGGAGAGGAAGAAAAGGTGTTTGTAAGCTGCTTTGAGACTCCTTAAAGCAGGGGTAGTCAAACTGCGGCCCTCCAGATGTCCATGTACTACAATTCCCATGAGCCCCTGCCAGCAAATGCTGGCAGGGGCTCCTGGGAATTGTAGTCCATGGACATCTGGAGGGCCGCAGTTTGACTACCCCTGCCTTAAAGTATAGAAAATAGAAAAGTAGGCTATAAAAATCTTCTTTTGAAAGAGGACTCGGTCCCTTCCAATGTCTTGGCAAGATACAGCTACTTTGTTGGGGTGGGGCGGGGAGTACCTCTTTTCATCATGAAAGTATTAAGGTCTGCACTTCCTCAATTTATTCAAGGACCCTGACCTGAATCACACAAACAATTTGCAAAATGGCCGCCAAAGGAAAGGCAAGCTTGGGGAGGCATCTCTGAGAAACAGGCAGCTTGTGGTGCAGATAAAGCAGATAAAGATTTTGGCTGGGGTGAAAATCATGGTGGTGTTTGTTGAATTGTTGTGTAGCTTGTTGTGTAGATCTGCTTCCAGGTTGGCAACCTGGTGTTGGCAGAGTTTAAATGGGCGAAGGGACAGGAGAACCACGCTGCTTAAAGTGTAAAACAGTTTTAGCTTTGTGTAGAACAGAGAGAAAGAGTCCTAACTATCTGTTCTACCTGTTGTCTGCCATCATTCTGTTCGCTGAGGCAAGCAGGCAGGAAGTGTGCTCAAAGGAGCCTTGTCAAGTTTGTGTTTTCCACACAGATTCCAAATTTGTATCTGAAGAGTTCATTTGGGCTTCTTTTGTGCTGGTGGGCTGGTTCAACAACAACAACAAGCCTTTAATAGCATATAAAAGTACAATATAAGAAGGGAGAGTAGGCTGGTTGACATGGCTCAGCTTGCCACATTCCTGTTTGGCGACCAACAAGAATCTTTGCATCAGCACGGATCGTTACAAACCGGTGTTGGGTGGTGCGAAGGTTTTTTGTTTGTTTGTTTTAGTGAGTGGGGGAACTTTCCCTTCCCTTTTGGCCACAAAGCTTTGCGGCCCAATGTGCAGATGGTGGGAGGGGGCGCGGACACCCCTTTCAAAGGCCTTCCTGCCTGCCACCCCTTTCAAAGCCCATTTTCAAAATGGGCTTTGATTCTTAGTGAATAATAGGGGTGCTGCTGGTTTTGCATGATTTCAAGAGGAATGACAACTTCCTTACTGGACTGTTGTTGGGTTTGGGAAGAAGAATTGGTTCTTAGATGCTGCCTTTCTCTACCCGAAGGAGTCTCAAAGTGGCTTCCAATCGCCTTCCCTTTCCTCTCCCAGCAACAGACACCCTGTGAGGGAGGTGAAGCTGAGAGAGACCTGAGATTACTGAGGAAGAAGAAGAGTCGGTTCTTATATGCCGCATTTCTCAACCCGAAGGAGTCTCAAAGTGGCTTACAATCACCTTCCCTTTCCTCTCCCCACAAAAGACACCCTGTGAGGTAGGTGAGGCTGAGAGAGCCCTGATATTTATCAATACTGTGGCGAGCCCAAGGTCACCCAGCTGGCTGCATGTGGGGCAGTGCAGAATTGAATCCGGCTTGCCAGATTAGAAGTCCGCACTCCCACTACACCAAACTGCCTGCATTGCTGAGAAGAAGGAAAAAGGAGGGGGAAAGAAGAACTTCCAGCACTCAAAGGCACTATGCACCTGCTTGAGTCTTCTGTACTTGTTCCTCCTTGCTGCATTCCCCCTCCTTTTTCCTTCTTCTCAGCAATGCAGCCAGTGCTGTTGACCCAGCAGGAAGAGCCAAAGTGAATTAACACAATTCCTCTTGCAGTATTCCTGCCTGTCATTGCTGGACAATCTTGCAAACAAACAGTTTTCCTGGCTTCCGTCGGTCCCTGCTAGATCTCTGGAGGGGCAGCAGGGGCTTCTTTGGCTCCACCTTCTCCCATTGCCTGGGTCATCTGGCTGCCCATGGTGGGCTGGAACATTCTGGGGGAGTTGAATTGAAAGTAGGGAGAGGGGAGTGTGGGGAAGGGAGGAAGCTGAGTGGGGATGTGAAGTCATAGAGTTCATGTCCCAGAGCTGCCATTTTGTCTGGAGATCCCACAGCTCCCAGAACTCTCCAGCCCTCATCTGAAAACTGGCAACCCTCCTTAAAAAGCTGCTTAGAAAAATCTGTTTGAACTCTGACTATTTGCTTCCAATCTTTAGAATTGCATCAGAAACATTTGTTATTTGAGTGTATTTAAAGTCAGTAGCTTGATATATGTTCACTTAGCTCATGCTTTCTCAAACAGAGTTTTGTGAAACCCTGGGGTTTCTTGATAGCCCTGGAAGAGTTTCCTGAATAGGTGAGAGTTAATTATTTAATAGAGCCTCTTGTGGCACAGAGTGGTAAGGCAGCAGGCATGCAGTCTGAATGCTCTGCCCATGAGGCTGGGAGTTCGATCCCAGCAGCCGGCTTAAGGATGACTCAGCCTTCCATCCTTCCAAGGTCGGTAAAATGAGTACCCAGCTTGCTGGGGGGTAAACGGTAATGACTGGGGAAGGCACTGGCAAACCACCCCGTATTGAGTCTGCCATGAAAACGCTAGAGGTGTCACCCCAAGGGTCAGATATGACTCGGTGCTTGCACAGGGGATACCTTACCTTTTTAATTATTTAATATACATTTTTTAAATTTGTTAAACATTGGGTGATATGACCATATATGGTCATGTTGACTTGCTCCCCCCCCCAATGGCCAATGATGGGGTGGGAAGTGGAGGGGCCCTAGGTGGGCAGGTACACAGCTATGCTTCCCAACCATACATTGCATGATTGTGCTACTTTTTGGGTTTCTTGAAACCTAAAGAATGTTTCAGGGAGTCCTCAATAGTAAAAAAAAAAAAGTCGAGAAAGGCTGACTTAGCTATTTTAAATATTCATGTCTTAATAATAATACTCTTGTGGAAAGGGGCTTAGCAGGCCTGCTTCTGACTTATCCTTCAGGAATTGTCTTAAAGCCTGCTTATTTTGAAAGGCTTTCAATTGAACTGATTGGATTTAAATAAATACTGGGGAGGGGGTTTCTTGCTGCTTCTTACAAGTGTTGTTGTAGCTGGTGATTATTCAGGCCATTTTTGCAGTGACTTAAAACTTTACAGCAGCACCCATAAAGCTCCACGGAATCTCCTTACTTTCATACTAAAATCTCCTGATTCAGGCATAGCTCCAACTGTGCTCCCTGTTCGCTGTGTGTTTTGTGAATCCCCTTCCCCTGGGAGGAATTAACCCAAAGTGGAGTTCAAAAGTTGCATTGGCTTCCTGCACTGTTTCTCACCTCAAAATGATGGTGTTTGAGATCCAACCAATGTTGTATCTCTGCCTGCCCTCCCTACTGGATTACAGAAAATATGAACAAGGTTATGTCACAACGGTAGTTTCAAAGTAGCACAACAGGACACATACACGTTCCCCTCCAGCAATTTTGAAGGATCTCTGTCAGTTTCGTGAAGAGAAATCCAGCCATGGTCAGTTTCAAGGCAAGGAGGCTACCAACCTTGTTAATTTCATCCAGCAGTCTCCCATGGCTTTCCCAAAATAAAATAAAATAAAATAAAATAAAATAAAATAAAATAAAATAAAATAAAATAAAATAAAATAAAATAAAATAAAATAAAATAAAATAAAATAAAATAAAATAAAATAAAATAAACATCTTTGTTTTACATCGTAGGAATGACCTAGCATAATGACTATTAAAACACAATTACTTTAATTTTTTAAAATTAAAAAATAGTGCCTGAAATGACACACTTAAAACAAAGATGCAAGTAGCCTTGCCTTAATCCCAAAATAACATCATCATCATCAGTCCCAAAAAGGCTTGGGGGGGCATATGAGCCACACAGTAGATGGAGAATGGGATCATTTGGCACTTTTCCCATGAGGGGGGAGGTTGGTTGGTGATAACTTTTCCCATGAGGGGGGAGGTTGGTTGGTGAAAACAAACAAACAAGGAAGGAAGGGACAGGACCAGCTGCCCATGCTTAGAGCTAGTTTGGTGTCATGGTTAAGAGCAGTTGCCTCTAATCTGGTGAACCGGTTTGATTCTCCACTCCTCCTCCACTTCCAGCCAGCTGTGTGACCTTGATCTCTGATCTCTCCTATCTCACCTACCTCACAGGGTGACTGTTGTAGAGAGAGGGAGAGGTGATTGTAAGCTGCTTTGAGACTCCTTTGGGTAGTAAAAAGTGGGGTACAAAAATAGCTCTTCTTCTTTAAGTCAACAGTTGGAATCACAATTTTCTCAGGAGAGGCTGCCAGGGAAAGCGGGAAAGCTGAAGACGGAGGGGCTGATAAAGGTAGATGGGCTGGTGGGCGGGAAGCCAAGAAGGAAGCAGGGAAAGGGGAGGAGTTATAGGGGGTGCTAGAGAAGAGACAGTGGACATTATGGGGGAGCAGGAATCAAACCTGGTTCTCCTGTTTAGAGGCTGCCGCTCTTTACCACAACACCATGCTTGCCTGGAGGTTTTCAGGGAATACTTGCCCAGAGTTTCTCAGAGAATACTGTTGAAGCTTTTAAAAATGTTCCAAGTGCTCCCTATTAGGGTAGAGCACTTCGGTGTGATTCAGCCGCCCCGGCAATCACCAAAGCCTGAGGCGGCCAGCACCGTGGCACAGAGAGGAGGGGCAGTGGTGGTAGTGGTGCACCAGCTGGTGGCCACATGCAAGGGCAGAGCTCTGCACCTGTGTGTGGTCACTGGCTGGCACACCACTGCCACCGCCCCTCCTCTCTGTGCCATAGTGTTGGCCTCCTATGCACTGCCTCGGTCTTCAGTGCTCACCAAGACGGCCCAACCATGCAGAAACGCTCAACCCTACTTCCTATGCTGTTAATTTAATTTTAATTAAAAAGCCTTTCCCCCAACTGCTCTATGAAAAGATGTGAGAGAGTTCAAATTATAAATAGGTAAACTTTTGAAGAAAGCTTCTTTATTAGAGAATTGCAAGTAACTAATGCTTCGGAGACGTAGTCAGAAATAATTCACAAAACATAGGGTAAGCAATGCAGGAACTTCCCCCTACCTTGGAAACTCAAACCAGGCACAGTTCAAAGGAATCAAAACAGAGAGATACTCATTTGGGTTTCAAGGAAACAGAAGGTGTGGGAAGCTACAGGGCACTAATGTCTGGTCGGGTCACAAGGGGAAAGGAAGAAGACACATTGAGAGCCAGTTTGGTGTAGTGGTTAGGAGTGCGGACTTCTAATCTGGCATGCCAGGTTCGATTCTGCGCTCCCCCACATGCAGCCAGTTGGGTGACCTTGGGCTCGCCACAGCACTGATAAAACTGTCCTGACCGGGCAGTGATATCAGGGCTCTCTCAGCCTCACCCACCCCACAGGGTGTCTGTTGTAGGGAGAGGAATGGGAAGGCGACTGTAAGCCGCCTTGAGCCTCCTTTGGGTAGGGTAAAGCGGCATATAAGAACCAACTCTTATTCTTCTTCTTAAAATGGTCAGGCAAAATCCCCAGAATGACCATGGGATGAGACCTAGGGCAGGAGAGGCTGCAGGAGCTGTCACAAACAAGGAACATCCCCCCCCCCCTTCATCTAAACTGGTGGCAGTGAATGAGGCAGGACGAGACAACAGAACACGCACCAACCCCCCACAGACAGGTTGGGACGGTAGAGAGGGAGAAGCGGCGAGAGACAGAACGGCAGTGACCCAGCTCGGTCTTGGTAAAAGTAGAGAGGCTGAGATAGGGAGAGGGAAACAGGAAGATAATTAACAGCCCATCTCTTGCTCCCCGGTGAAGGGTCCGTTCAAGGGAGAGAAATTAGACGATCCGGGAAGAAGAAAAGAAGGCTTACCAGGACAAATTGTGTAAGGAAGGGGCAACGGAAAATGGAAGTGACACTGGGGAAGGTTAAGGAACGGGGTGGGGATACAAAAGGAGATAAAAGGAAGGCAAGAGAGATGGGTGGGGTCGGCGTGTAGAACCGCAGCACGTGGTTGTATTGCTGGAATGGAAAGAATGCACCAGAAACAGAGAAAGACACACACAGCCCTGCCAGACTAAAGATTAGCCCTCATTCCCTTCTATCACTCCTGCTGTTAGGGAGGCAGAGAGAGACACACAGAGAGAGACAGAGAGAGCCGCCCGTGCTGTGACGGAGGGAGAGAGACAGAGAGAGCTGCCCGAAACTGCACACTAGCCCTTCTTCCCTCATACAAACCAGCCCTAATTGCCTGCTATGCCTTCTGCTGCGAGGCACACTGAGACACACAGCGAGAGGGGGAGAAAGAGACACAGAGAGATCTGCAACTCCCAGTGTCCCCTGGGTCCTAGTGTCCATTGCATTCCTGGTTGCAATGTTGTCTATATTCTTGTACATGGTTTTATGGGGATTTTATATTGCAATTTTAATACTTGTTTGTGAACTGCCACGAAATGACTGGTTGTGACTGGCAGTATATAAATAAATAAATATTCTGCTGTGTTGTGCTTGTGGTAGGAAGGTCTCCCCTTCTCCCAACTGCACAAGAAGCAAGAGAGTGCAGAGCAGGAAAGAGTAACTTTGTCCTTCTGTTAGTTGAAAGTCTTTCAGTCGGATGATTCTTGCAGGGATGTGGTGGGGGAGAGAATGTGACTGGGGCTTGGGGTTGGACGTGAAAACTGTGGATTTGCAAGTTTGGATCACAGGGGAACGAGAATCATGGCCAGTAGACCCAGGATACGCAAAAGGGATTCTCTTATGAACTTGTTTAGGAGATGGGATGGCGTTTGTGTGCATTTCAGTTACTAGCCCCCTCCCCCTTTATATGATTTGATGCAATTCATTTTCTTTGGGAAAATACATGCCTAGTGAGGTTATTGCCCTGCCCTGGATAGCCCCAGGGTAGCCGAATCTGATCAGATCTCAGAAGCAAAGGCAGGTCGGCCCTGGCTTATATTTGGATGGGAAACCTCCAAGGAATAGCAGGGTCACTGTGTGCAGGCAGGCAATGGCAAGCCACCTCTGAGTGTCTCTTGCCTTGCAAACTACGTGGTTGCCATCAGGAGTGGTTTAAGGATTTGCAGGGCCTGTAGCAAATCAAAGCCAGCTTAAGGATTTGCCTAGCAGAGTACACTTTTGGCAGAAGCAGCCAGACGGGGAACAGAGGGGTGTCACTCCGAGGGTCCTTAAAGAGAGAAAAGGGGAGAAGAGAGAGCTGTGACCCTGATCCATGGGAGGGGGAAGGCATTGCGTGGGGCCCCTGGAAGCATGGGCCTCATAGCATGTGCAACATGTGCTACATGGTAATGCTGATTTTATGAACTTAGGCAGATTGTGAGTGGATGGGCAGGAAGGGATGTGCCAGTTCTTGGCTCTTGTGGCCCTTTCTTGCATGCCCATGGAATTGCTAATCACCACTGTGGGATGGTAGATGCATTTCCTCCGGGCCAGGATGGATTCTGGAGATCTTTGGAGGGGAGGGATCACTTGGGCATGAAATTGGGTCCCTCTGGGTGGGCAGGTAGTTGTGAATTCCTGCATTGTGCAGGGGGTTGTACTAGATGACCTCAGAGATCCCTTCCAACTCTAGGATTCTATGGATAAACCAGCCCTGGTTGCCGTAAGTCACCTGTGAACTTGGCAGCAGCAATATTCCTAGTGGCCAGGAGATGGCAGTGTGCACCAACATTGCAAAAGGATGAGTCAATAGAGGCTTGAACACAGATGAAGTTTGGTATCCTTGCTTTTTTGGGAGGGGGGGTTGAGGTTTGAGTAGCTGCAAATGGAAGAGAGAAGTCTGAAGCCGAGAGGAAAGGCATCAGAATGAGACTGCTCCACAGAGCAATGAGCTGATGGTCCAGAGAGAGGAGGAGCTAGGGGATTAAATCCCCCCTCCTTGCAGTGGGGCTGTCCCTCCTCAGGTCATACCGGCCCAAACTACACAGCTGTTACTCTACACAGGCCACACAACCATGGGATGGGTCCCTCCAGGGGGTCAGAAAGAGTCATGTCTTTGGAGAACAACATGAGATAACTGACCCTTCTACACCTGGAGTGGTAGGATGCTGCCCTCTGTGTCCCTGAAGGCTGCCATGTTTCCCCCTCCGTCACCATAACAGCCCCAATGATGACAAGAGGAAGAGAAGAAAAGAGGTTTCATGCACTGTGTATTTTACTACCCGAAGGAGCCCCCAAAGCAGCTTGCAATTACCTTCCTTTCCTCCCCCCCCCCCCCACAGTTGGCACCCTGTGAGGTAGGTGAGGCTGAGAGAGCCCTGAGAGGACGGGGAGTGGCCCAAGGTCACCCAGCAGGCCTCATGTGTCTCAAAGAGGCTTACGAATGCCTTCCTTTCCTCTCATTGCTACAGACACCTTGTGAGGTAGGTGAGGCTGAGGGAACAGTGACAGGCCCAGGGTTACTCAGCTGTTTGCATGTGGAAGTGGAGTGGTGAATCAAAATGGCTTCTCCAGATTAGAGGCCGCTGCTCTTAACCGTGACACCAGCCTGGCTCCAGATGCAACCTCAATCGATAGGGAATATACATGATCATTCTACAAAGCATTCTGCACAGTCAGGTGGGGGTGGAGTCTCTGAATGCATCAAGCTAGCTCTCAGCAGAAACTTTTCTTACAGCCTGAGTAGTTCAGCAGTGGAATGGGCTGCCTAAGGAGGTGGGGAGCTCCCTCTCACTGGTAGTCTTCAAACAGTGGCTGGACAGATCCTTCTCCTGGATGCTTGAGGCTGATCCTGCATTGAGCAGGTGATTGGACTAGATGGACTGGATGGCCGCTTCCCACTCTAGGATTCTGTGAGTCTAGTTCAGCAGTGGAAAGGGCTGCCTAAGGAGGTAGGGAGTTCCCCCTCACTGGCTTTAAACAGCGGCGGGACAGATGGTTGGATGCTTGAGGCGATCCTGTATTGAGCAGGGGGGTGGGACTAGATGGCAGGGATGGCCCGTTCCCACTCTAGGATTCTGTGAGTCTAGTTTAGCCGTGGAATGGGCTGCCTAAGGAGGTGGGGAGCTCCCCCTCACTGGCAGTCTTTAAATAGCAGCTGGACAGATCCTTATCCTGGATGCCTGAGGCTGATCCTGCACTGAACAGGGGCTGGGACTAGATGGCCCAGATGGCCCCTTCCCACTCTAGGAATCTAGGAGTCCAGTTAAGCAGTGGGATGGGCTGCCTCAGGAGGTGGGGAACTCCCCCTCACTGGCCATCTTTACGCAGTGGCTGGACAGATCCTTCTCCTGGATGCTTGAGTCTGATCCTGCATTGAGCTGACTAGGTGGCCTGGATGGCCCCTTCCCACTCTAGGATTCTGTGAGTCTAGTTTAGCCGTGGAATGGGCTGCCTAAGGAGGTGGGGAGCTCCCCCTCACTGGCAGTCTTTAAACAGTGGTTGCATAGATCCTTCTCCTGGATGCTTGAGGCTGATCCTGCACTGAGCAGGGGGCTGGACTAGATGGCCCAGATGGCCCCTTCCCACTCCAGCATTCCAAGCAATCTACACGCTTGCCTCCGCCCAAAGAGAGCCCTGCTGCCGTCCCTTCCTCTGGACTGCCACAGTTGGTTGCCCACCTCATTCTTCTCCCTGTTATCAGCAGGGAACCATTTCAGGAGGAAGAGAGAGATTAAAACACTTTGAGCGAAATGGCCTGTCTCCTGTATCGATTTCGGTCTGGTTTCATATGACTTTGCGAGCAAAGTGGCTACCCGTTCTGGGTATCTCATAAAGAGCCGTCTGCAAGCAAAGCCTCTTGCGATCCCACAGATGGGAGATAAAATGGAAGGCTCAAAGCATATTTTTTTTTAATTGAAAAGAAAACAACGACTTTGGGGTGCTTTGTAGTTCGCGTGGCGCATAGGTGGGTCCTGCCCTTGCCCCTGTCATTGGTTTACTTCAAACTATCGAAGGCTGTTTATCACGGGGGTGTTTTCAGAGCAGCCCGCTGGGCTCTTGAGGGATTGGGGATGCTTTCTCTGCATTTCCATTCCCTTTCCCCTAAAGCAGCAAATGTCTTTTGCTAAATGAGGAGAATCACAGGACAGATTCTTGGCCTTGGTGAAGTGAGAGTGCCTATATTTTTTTTTGGGGGGGGAGGGAATCCATTTCTCCAGGACAAAATGCAAGGGGAAGTAAAGAAAAGTCTTGCTACAGAATCATAAAAACTTTCATGAAACAAAAATATCAAAATGTGGAGCGATTGCTTCTTGACGTACCCTCCTGGGTCTGTACACAGCTGAAGGTGGCGTTCCCGTCTCTCGAACCCTGCCCTGAAGAATTCTGTGTTCTGTGATATACACTACAACAGCAGTCTTGGCATCCCTTGGACCGTTTATGCACTGGAGGTTTCATGCCAGGCTGCAGCCTGGAGTTTTAGTTGAGGCAGGTTGACCCACCTCTTCCTGCACACACACAGGGGAACATTTGGCCTGGTGTGCCTCATCCACCCCCGATTTGTGCTCCTGCATGAGAGCTGGGGCAGTGAAGTTCTCAGTGCATAAACAGTCTTAGGGGAATCAAATCTGGTTCCTTTTAAATGTTCTTTTGAGTTTTGGGTCCAAAAGGAAGTCTGAAGGGGCAAGATCAGGGCTGTGGGGTGGATGGGGGAATGTTTCCCAGGGAAATTCTCATAGCATAGCTCTTGCTACTCTCGAAGAATGAGCAGGTACATTGCTGCAAGGAAAAATAATTCCTCTGCACATCTTCCCTGGCCTTTTTTTTTTTTTTTACCAATGCAGTTTACAGATTTCTTAAAACTTCTTCCTGATAAGCCCCTATGGTTGTCCTGCGGCCTTTAAGAAAATAATTTTGTTTGGGGAAAAAATTGTGTGTTTTTTAAAATAAAACATGTGCATCTGTGAACTGGAACACCAGTAGCAATGCTTTTTGATTTACACTCGTATTTTCTGGATTTAAACTGCCCTGGTGGGGACCCAAAGGAGCTAACAGTGTTCTCCTTTGCTCCATTTGATCCTCACACAACAATCCTCTGAGGTAATTTAGGCTGAGACTGGCTCAAGATCTTAGATGCCCTCGGGATTCGCACCCAAGTCTCCCAGATCATAGCCCAACGTTCTAACCATTACACCGGCCTTTCTCGACTTTTTTACCTTTGAGAAACACCTGAAATAATCTTCAGGTTTTGAGAAACCTCAGAAGTGTTGTGATTATGCAGAATATGGTTGGGAAGCATAGCTGTGGACACGCCCATCCAGGGCCCCTCCCCCTCCAGGCCCATTGGTGGCCATTTTGGGAAAGGGTGGGTGGGCTGACATGACCATATATGACCATATCACCCGATAACTGTTTAACAAATGTTAATATATTAAAAATTAATTAACTCCCACCCATTTGAGAAACCCTTCAGGGACCATCAAGAAATGCGCAATTTCGGTCGCGCATGCGCGATACGCGGGCACGGCCGCGCATGCACGGCACTTCCGCACATTAGATAATGGGGTGATTGAAGTACATTTGCAAGGTTCCCCCTTCTTCTCTGCCCTATTACTGACTGCAATAAGATGTGTCTTTCACCCTCAGCTTGATAGCTCCACTCTGAGCATTCTATCTTTATTTGTACAAATGGCGAGCAAAATGTTAGCACATGCCTAGACGATGGATTGGAGCCAGCTTCGCTGTCATGTTCTGGTTGGTCTGTACACTACCATGCTCTCATGTGGTTGCCACTGCTTGCATTTTTTGCTCCTGAGAAAATTCGTCTTCCAGTTTTCACACACAGCCTTTGTTGGGATAACTTCCAGTTTCTCACCTGAAAGGATAGGTACTTCTTTTTCCATGCCTTTGTCTTTGCACAGAGTATTGTAAAATTCAGAAGATCTTTGTTGGATCAGACCAGCAGTCCTTCTAGTCTTATCATTGTGTCTCACATAGTGGCCACCTGGTTACTATAGAGGGCCACTGACAAAGTGTAGAGGCTGAGACCTCTCCCTGATTTCACCTTCTCAATCTGGTATTCAGAGGTTTACTGCCTCTGAATGTGGAGCTTCCCTTTTGTTCTCATGGCTAGTAGCCATGATGCTCTTGCTATGTTTGAAGTAATTCCTGATCTCAGGTCCTACAAATACAGTTGGTTTCCCCGTTATTGGCATTGCCCACTTCTTGGCACGCTGGTTGATGTTCCCTCCTTATCAGATACTAAAGAGGAGGCTACAAATGCTACAGAGGAGGCTGAGGACCCTCTTGGGAGCTTGGGGTTCCATCAGTAATGTCTGTTCCTCAGTGATCTTGCATCTTAGCTCTGCTTCCATGCTTCCCTCCACATTACACGAGAGCCAAACTGTTAGGCTGTGAGGAGCCTTCCTGATGTAGTAATGATAGGGTGTTGCTGAGCAGAGATTCAAGGCATCAATGAAGTGAAGGCATATCAATGGTGCTGCTATAGCATTGAAGAGCCATATCGGTTTAGTGCTATAGCGCTCAACTTAGAATAGTAAAAAAGTCTGGAAAGTTGCATGGTAAAAAGGGCAGGGGGGAAAGTGATATTGCACTATGGACATTTTAAGCAGCATAACATAGTGATTCAGAAGGGTAACAAAGGAGTAGAAAATGGAAGAAAGCTGTAGCCCTGAAAAGCAGCTCGACCACAGTTTGCTGATCTGACTCAAGCTGGTTCGTATGAATAGGAAAATAAATTCTGCAAAGAACAGATTACTTAAATGGGTTTGTCTTAACTGGCAGAAAAAAATCCATTGGCAGCCAGTTACTAGAATGGAATGCAAAGGCCGTTTCAAATGGCCACATATCTATTTATGCAACAGTTATTTCTGGAGTTGGTTGGAGGGGATCTCTTTGCATGGAAAGGGGATTCCCTTAAGATCTGTGGCATGCCTGAAAATTAAACAGGAGCCCAGTAGCATCTCAAAACCAGAGCTTCCAAACCTAGGAGTTATTCTTAGAGGGGGAGAAGGCGATGTTTCATGAAATATGAACAAGTCCTATGGAAGAGAAGATCTCAAAAGCCTGTAGAGAACTATTAAAGGCAAAATAATGTTATCTCAGCAATAGGAACATGTTTTGCTGGAGGCATTTTGAAAGGTACTGAGAATTCATTTAGGAGTTCAAGTAAATTGTGGAAGCTGGCTAAGAAGTTTAATCTAGCACTCCAAGCGTAAAATAAAGGGGAAGAAAAAAACGAGATTAGTTCTGTCTTATTAAAAAAAAGAGGAAGTGCTGGATTTAAATTAAATGAAACGGCTATGACAATTTAAAGTGTTAATGAAAATTTTTATCAAATCGTAATTCCCCCTTTGTATTGTTTTTTTCTTGATAGGATAACTTTGTTAACTTGCCCTTACTTCTTTCACTTCTGCTTAAAGGTAGCTTTTTGCAGTGCAGAATCCTGGATGAAGGCAGATGGACATTCGGAACATGCACAAAGTTTGCTCCCTTCCAGGGTGTCGGTTATCAGAGCCAAGAATGCATGTTGGGAGTGCTTCTGCCACATTTTGTTTTCATGGAATCATAGAGCTGAAGAGTTGGAAAGGGCCATGCAGGTCATCTAGTTCAACTCCCTCCTCAATGCGGGATCACTCTAAAGCAGGGGTAGTCAAACTGCGGCCCTCCAGATGTCCATGGACTACAATTCCCACAAGCCCCTGCCAGCGAATGCTGGCAGGGGCTCGTGGGAATTGTAGTCCATGGACATCTGGAGGGCCGCAGTTTGACTACCCCTGCTCTAAAGCATCCATGATAAATATTTGTCCAGCAGCTGCTTAAAGACCGCCAGTGAGGGGGAGAACATCACTGCCTTAGACAGCCCATTCCACTGCTGAAGTACTCTCACTGTGACTCACTCCCCCCCCCCAATATCTAGCTGGTATCTTCTAGACAAAGAGCCTCTTGTGGCGCAGAGTGGTAAGGCAGCCGTCTGAAAGCTTTGCCCATGAGGCTGGGAGTTCGATCCCAGCAGCCGGCTCAAGGTTGACTCAGCCTTCCATCCTTCCAAGGTCGGTAAAATGAGTACCCAGCTTGCTGCTGGGGGGTAAACGGTCATGACTGGGGAAGGCACTGGCAAACCACCCCGTATTGAGTCTGCCATGAAAACGCTAGAGGGCGTCACCCCAAGGGTCAGACATGACTCGGTGCTTGCACAGGGGATACCTTTACCTTTACCTTATCTTCTAGACATATTTTAAACCCATTTCTGGAGGTCCTACCCATTGATGCCAACAGGAACTTCTCCCTGCCCACCTTCAAGTGACAACCTCTCAGATACTTAAAGAGAGCCATCATGTCCCCTCTCAACCTTCTCTTCCCAAGTCCCTCAGCCTTTCCTCAAACAGAAGAAGAGTTGGTTTTTATACCCCGCTTTTTACTGCCCAAAGGAGTCACAAATCGGCTGACAATTGCTATCCTTTCCTCTCCCCACAACAGACACCCTGTAAAGTAGGTGACACTGAGAAAGTACCAACAGCTCGGTTAGAACAGCTGTCTATGGACTACAGTTATCATGAGCACTTGCCAGCATGACCGGTTGGCAGGGACTTATAGTAATTGTAGTCCATGGACATCTGGAGAGCCACACTTTGGACACCCATGGGGTATAGCAACGTGAACTTCTTTGGTGGTTTCCCATCCAAGTCCCAACCAGGGCCCACCTTACTTAACTTGAGAGCTGATGAGATTGGGCTAACCTGGAACATCCGGAGATCTGCAAGGGCATAAAATCAAGGCAGAGACTACATTGTTGGTCAGAGGTCCTTCTTACATCACATGACCAGTCCTTCTACCTTTTGTGAACAAGATGTTCCATGGACAGATGTATTTTTAATTTTCATGTTCATTTCCGAAGCTCATGACAGAATTCTGCAATCCAACCCTTATGCTCCGAAATGATATTCTCTAGTTATTTTCCCTCTTCCACTAGTTTTTCATGGCAGCAGCCATGCTGACACCTGAAGAGATGCAGTGCTTGCCAGCGATACCTCCTTGCAGTCATGAAGATCAAAATGGGTGCCTGTCGTGAATGCTGTGTGGATTTTCACTAATCCTTATTTTTCCAGGCAGAAGTTTGTACCTGCTTGTCTGTGTCCTGATCATATACTCAGACCTGTCACATTTTGGGGATGAGTTGCCAGTTTAAACGTTGCTACTGTTCAGTATAAAATCCCAAAAGTAACAATCTGATTTGAGTTCTGTCATTTTTTTAAAAAAATCCATACATTGGATGTTGGCAAGGCAAGCATAAATTTCTCAGGAGCTGTAATGTTTCAAAATGGCCTTTTAGAAAATATCTTTGTTATGGTTGTAGTTTTACTCTTCAGACCTGATCTTTGGACATTTCAGGGCGTCATGATTTTTTCTTCTTCTTTTAAGCCATTCACTTTCGTGTCTGCTTTGTGGCATACAAAGAAAACAAATTCAGAGCCTAATAAAGATATAAGGAAAGCCATGTTAAGGTAGGCCAGTGGCCCATCCAGTCCAATGTTCTGTATCACATGGTGTCCAAACCCCAGGTGCCATCAGGAGGTCCACCAGCAGGGCCAGGACACCAGAAACCCTCTCACTATAGCCCTCCAAGCACTATGAATCCAGAGCATCACTACCCCAGACAGAGTGTTCCATCTATACCTTGTGGCTAAAAGCCATGGATGGACCTCTCCTCCTGAAGCCATCTATGCCTGTAGCTACCACCACTTCCTCTGCCAGTGAACTCCACAAGTTAATTACTCTTAGGCTGAAGAAACATCTTCCTTTTGTCCGCCTACTGCTTGTTAAGTTCATTGAGTGCCCACGAGTTCTCGTATTGTGAGAAAGGGAGCAAAGTACTTCTTTCTCTGCCTTTTGAACCCCATGCATTATTTTGTAAGCCTCTAACCTCTTTCACCCTTCTTCAATGAGAAAGTGTTCCATCCCCTTAGTCATTTCAGTTGTCCTTCTCTGCACCTTTCCCCAATGCTAGAATATCTTTTTTGAGTTGTTGACCAGAACGGTACAAAGTATTCCAAATGAGGCCATGCCATAGATGTACACAGGGGCATTATGAGGCTGGCTGATTTGTTTTCAGTCCCCTTCCTAATAATCCCCAGCATAGCATTTGCCTTTTTTAAATTGCAGTACTTATTTAGAATTAAGTTCTGTTGTGTACAGTGGAGCTTATTGCAAAGCAAATATGAACCGGGCTATCATCTCCAGGTCCCACTAGGAGACTGGTAGTCTATGATCTTAGGAGGCTTGACATCCTGGCTCTCTGTGTCAGCCTTTTCCAGACTTTTGACTGTGGAGGTACCCTTGAAATATTTTTTCAGGCTTTGAGAGACCACGGAAGTTATGTCAGCTAGCCACATGTGAACCAGGGATCTAATGCAATGGACAGACAATTGATTTAATCATTCCATGTCAAAATGAGACCCACCAGAGGCCTCCAGGGGGTAAGAGTTGATTTTTGTTCAAGAGCATCATCTATGTCTTGGAGTAGTGTTGAGAGAGCTTTTTCCAAACTTTTCACCATGAAGGTATACCTGAAATATACTTCAGACTCATGAAAGTGTTATCAGTTGGCCACACCCGTGCCACACCCCATATGCAAATATAATCTTCAAATAAGCATAAAAACCAGCCCATCATCTCACCCCATCACACTTGGGTGAGTGATGCCCCATGTGCAAATAAAATAATAAATAAAATAAAAACAATAAAACTAAAACAAAATTAAAATATGCAAAGAGGCTGCGTCGGCAGTGGCTGCCGACTCTTCACAGCTGCCATATTGGAATCTGGTGCAGTACATCTGAGGGCCTTTTGACATAAACTGCTGTCCCCCAGTACACTGGTTGAAAAACCAGCCAAAATGGTAGCTCTATAGCAACTTGTGATCCAGCAGCAGGGGGTTCCTTGATCCAACTGAGAGCCCAAGCTACAGATTGAAGCCCATGGGCCTACACTTCTCCATGTTCTGGAAGTGTGAAACTGATGAAGGATTCTAATCTGTCATCCCAAAATACAAAAAAAAAAAAAAGAATGATTATTTCATCTGAATTTGCACTGAATTCTTAGTGCGCATCTTATTTTGGCGAGGTTTTTGAGGAATACTCAAAAAATCCAATTAGACTTGCAAAATACTTCCATAGATTGCTGATTGCAATAAAGAAATAATTGTGGTGGAATGGAAGAAATCAACATGTCGTTAATTCATCAAATTATTGTGGTTTCACAGTTGCATTCTCAGCCAGTCTAAAATCCTAGTTCAGAGGAATTGCATAGTGGGAGAAAGAATGTTCTCCACATCATGACATACTGGAAATTTCCCCCAGGCAGACCATATCAACCAGGGGAGGTGGCAGGCATCATTGCCTGGATTTGACATCATGACCTTCCCAAACTCTATCTCCATCACCATCCTCAAAATCTTTTAGCAGTTGCCAGGGCAGTGTTGGGAGCCCTTGGCTGTATGCAAGGTAAGAAAGATGGAGTTTAAAGAAGCAGTTTTACAATGATGATATGCAAAGTACTCATATCTCTTTGGTACAAAATGCTTTGTGTTACCCGAATCACGCTTACCTGTGTCCTGGAACATGCATATTAAGCCATGGGGAATTAGCTGAGAAGCGAGGGGGGGAGGAGGTTAGGATTGATTTTGCCTGTGTTTTACGAGGTAATTAAACCCTTAAGAACTCAAGGCACACAACACTGTTAAACTATAAAAATAATAACAGTCTTTATTATAAAAGAAAATAATAAAAGCATAACTATATCTAACACACCTATCAAGCAGTCGTATAGAGAAGAAATCAGGGTGGGAAGAGAAGGTTCAGTATAATTACCATTCCTGAAGACTGGAGAGTCAGAGGTAAGTGACACGAGCCAGCGTGAAGGGAGGTTCCAATGGGCCCCGGGTTGGAAGGCACTCAAAGTGGCTGTGGGAAGCCATGGTTTATATAGGAGTTTTGGAGACAGGGCTGTGAGGTGGCCTTAGGTGAGCACATGATGGGATTTTCCATGGGTCAGGATGTTGGGCAATGCCCTGGCTAGGTCCAGAGGTGGCCATTGATGGGCTTAGACAAAGTCATTAATGGGTCTAAGAAAAGGGAGCCATTATGTCTCAATGGGTCTAGCTGCTGGTATTTGGGGAAGAGATTTCCCCTGGCAGAGGGGCCAAGTATGAGTAATGTGCAAGACAAAGAAGTTTGCCTAGGAGCCCCTGGGCAAACTGGTTTGAGCCGGTCCACTTGATCAGCAATACAATGGAGTGTGGCGGATAGCAAGATTTGAATCAGGGGGCACCTGGGTCAGGCAGAGGGTGTCATTCTGAATCTGTGGCAGAGAATAAGCTCTCGAAGATGGAGTCTAGCCTGGTTTGGCAGGCTTTAAGGGTGTATTGGCTTTGGCTCAAGACTAGAGTATTGAGGAGTGCTGCTGGTTGCAGAAGACAGTGTGCCAGTCTCTGAGGCAGGGGTCCTGTCATACTTAACATTTGGAGGAAAGAGCCCAGGGGCTCATGGGAATTGTAGTCCATGGACATTTGGAGAGCCACTGTTTGGTCACCCCATCAGTAGGGTTTTCAAGGCAAGACACAAAGAGATACCTGCCTCTGTATAGCAGCCCCAGAGTTCCCTTGGAGGCTTTCTTCCCAAGTAGGAAGCCCTTGACCCATTTGAATCATACTCTAGGCCTGGATTTGATCCTGAGACAACTTTAGTTGCAGCAAGGAACAATCTTTGGTTAAAATTGAACGGGGCCCAATCTTCCCTGTTGATACTCTTGGACCTTCCCACAATTGACCACTCCATTCTTTATACACCGTCTTGAATACAGGGTTGGTCTAACAGGACACAGAGTCTCCACCAGAGGTGTAGAATCAACTGGGGGAATTTATCTTTTGGGTTGTATTGTCCATCCATATTCTTTTATCTTTCACTCAGTTTCCGATGTACACTCTTACCTCATTTTAACACCCAGTTGAAGCCCCAGCTTTTGTTCCACGTCTGTGGTGCTCGCTCCACAATAGGACATTTGAGCAAGGATCAGGCCCACTTCACGAGTTCTGTGTTTACTTGTAACAGGGTCTGTGCTGCCTCCTGTCATGCACTGTGACATGAACAAAACCCTTTTTGCTTTTTGCATGCTAAGTCATGTTATAGTGACATGCATTGTCAAAAAAAGAGAGACTGGTTGTTAGTGAGTTTCCATTTTGATCCCTGCCACTGGTGGATCCTTCCTAGGATCCATTTTGAGGTCCGTAACATTCTCAAATAGCAACTTGCCTCCATTTTCAGCTGTGAACTGGGTTCACTTGTGTTGTACCCCCCCCCCCTTGAAACATACATAAACAGCCATGTTGCAGCATACTTGCAGTGGTAAAGGAACTCTTTCTCTGCAGTGGAGAAACTCTGTTGCAAAATTTACACCTTGCCACTAGAAAGCCAATAGTGGTCACAAGGACCTCTATCTCCTATTGAATGTCTGCTTCGGAGGCCTTAAGGCAAGCTTTTTCAACTAGGGTTTCTTGACAGCCCTGGAAGGGTTCCCTGAATGGGTGGGAGTTAATTTAAATATAACATTTGTTAAATATTTATCACGTGATATGATCATACATGGTTGTGTCAACCCACCCACACACTCTCAAAATGTCCAATGATGGGTCTGGAGGGGTGGGAAGGAGAAGGACCCCAGGTAGGCGTGTACACAGTTATGCTTCCCAACCATATTTGCACCATTATGCCACTTCTGGGGTTTCTTGAAGCCTGAAGAATGTTTTTAGGAGGTTTTCAATGATAAAAAAAAAGTTGAGGAAGGTTGTTTTAAGCCAGCTCAAGGACTCCGAATAATGCAGAGGCCTCTCTTCTCTGCTACTAATGCATATCTTCTGCAATGTTCAGGTAGATGTCCTGTGGTACCATCTCCATTGACATGGGTAGAACCTCCAGCCCACTATGATGGGTCAGTACCACCCCAATGAGCTGTGAGCGAATATTCCCAGAATCCTTTGCAGTGTGCAGCAGTTCCACGACAGATATTCTTGGGCCTCTTGATTGGATGCAGAACTTATTCACAGCATGTAGACAGTATGAACATCCCTGGTTTAGCACAATTCACTGTCATCCCCAACCAGTGCCTGTCAATCTCCTTGCAAATACGTTGGCAGGATGTCAGCGATTTAAATCAAAATTGGTAGTATAATTGCGGCATATCCAATGTGTTTATTCAGTAACTTGAAACTATCCCACTTAATTCCATAGTAAGAAAAAATGATGGATTTCATTATAATACTTCTGGCAATCATACTTCTATTACACCTGAGCTTTAAAAAAAATAAGAAAAAGGAGAGCTGAAGTATTGATTTTCCTTGTACTGCAGAGTTTGTATAGGATGCTTTTCCGAGAAATAATACTGCAGTTGACAGTTTGAAGTAGACCCTTGAGGAATCTTGACTGGATGCAGTATTTTCCGTCCTGCAAGGGATGCTTCTGAAATATGGTTGTAAAGGAAAGTTACTGAAATATTCGAGGTTCCATTTTCCCTTAAGGAATCCATCGTTCATTGTCAATGTTGCTATACATGAATCTGGGATCTACGACAATGCACAGGCCATTGATTTCAGCATACTAGGTCAAAATATGGCATGCCAGAGGCCTCCAGGGTGCCAGAGTTGATTTTGTTCAAGAACACCATCTGTTTCTTGGAGTAGTGCTGAAGAGTCTTGAAAAATAATAGATATTTGCAATATTACTAGGAAATATTTTTATACTAGAGGGTACACAGCCACTAGAGGGTGCAACAAAATGGCTACACAGGAGAGGGTGCAGAATCGAACCCGGCTCGCCAGATTAGAAGTCTGCACACCTAACCACTACACCAAACTGGCTTGGAGGTACACTTCTGAGGAACTAGTGAGACAGGATGCTGGACTGGATGGACCACTGGTCTGATTCAGCAAGGCTCTTATATTCTTAAGCATAGCATGAAGCAATATGGAAATTTCGTCAATTGGATCCCTCTTACAGTAAGCTGAATACAGCAGTATAGACCAGGGGTAGTCAAACTGCGGCCCTCCAGATGTCCATGGACTACAATTCCCAGGAGCCCCTGCCAGCGAACGCTGGCAGGGGCTCCTGGGAACTGTAGTCCATGGACATCTGGAGGGCCGCAGTTTGACTACCCCTGGTATAGACCATAATTCTTAATCATTCAACCAGGCAAGTTTGCAAAACCATTTTGGGCTATGCAACTTTATTAGCTATCATTGTTATTATCTATTGTGTCGAGCAACCCTATTACCTATAACGTGCGCAGAAAAGGCCTCTTGGATCGCTGAGATGGGGAGGGGGGGCAGAAATCATCCTACTTTAAAACCCTTATTCCCTTCAGCTTCAAATGACATTCAGATATGAAAGCAAATTGCCCAAGTGTTGATATGCCCTGAGAAGAAGAAGTTGGTAAGTATGATTGTTATGTATATATAGCCTCTTTTATCTGGAAAAAGAAGTACTTAAATTCCCAGCGGATTTAATAGCATTTCAATTAGCACAGCTAATGTGCCATCAGTTTCAATGACACATCGGGACAACATTTCTGAATTAGGACCTTTTTGTATTATATTAATCATTGTGTTCTGGTGCGTGTTGTAAAGGTAATGATAGCTTGATTGTTTTTAACAGTCTGGATGCTTTAAAAAACGATGTTAGGGTACTATTGATTTTGATGTGGGCTTTTCCTTTTTCTTTTTGTTTTGCTATCAAGCCGCAGCCAACTTATGGCAACCCCTCATTGGTTTGTTTTTAAGGCAAGGGATGTTCAGAGGTGGTTTGCCATTGCCTCCCTCCATGTCACAACCCTTGTATTACTTGGTGGTCTCCTATCCAAATATTGACCAGAACTGATCCTGCTTAGTTTTCAAGATCTGATGAGATCAGGCTATCCTGTGCTATCCTGGTCGTGATATACAATTGTATTTGAGATCACCATTATGGGTAGGCACAAACTGCATTTTACCTGTTTGGGTTGTGGTTCATGGTCGATGAACGGCAAGCATAGTTATTAAGTATAAATAAGCCAGTGTTTATTCATTATGGCTTTGATTTTACCAGCCCTAATGGAATGTTCAAAGGAAAAGACTATCCTGTCGAAAGGAGCCTTGCTCATGTATTTCAGTAAGTTCTCATGCTTAGTCACAAAAGCCCTGTGGTGAGTCCTGTTGATGACGTTAGTCCCATTGTTCCAGGTGAGTGTGCAGGTGATCACTGATCATTGATCCTCCTCCTTGGTATTAATCCCCCTGTGCTTGAGGATTTGTCCTAAGGGTAAGTTCTCTTTCATATGTAAAGGGTGAAGATTTGAAAAATGTAAGAGGGTATTTCTGTCGATATCCTTGCTGTGGGTCGAAATTTCCGATCATTGAAGGTCATTTAAAGAGACATGAGTGTCCAAAAAAGTGATCGATTTAACATCCTTTTGATGTGTGAATTTTATAGACTGGTGTTGGCTACTGAGCCAGAGTTCAAAATCATCTATACAATTAGCGTTTGAGTAGATCAAAAAGGTGTCATTTAGAAAACAGGTGTAAAAAACCACGTTGGTAAAAGGGATTAATCTACGAATTGTATAGACACGCATTCTCAAGGTCTCTCATAAATATATTGGCCACGGCAGGTGCGATGGTGCTGCCCATGGCTACTTCATAAATTTGTAAATACAGTTCCTGATCATTTTCAAAAACATTATTTTCTAAAATGATCTCCAAAAGATTAGGATGTGCATTTAAAATGTTTTCCACAGACAATCTTGCTTCTTCCAAAGGTATATTGTTGTACAGGGCTTGTACATCCATGGTGACCAATAAAGAATACAATGGGATAGTTAATAGTTAATGGTTCAATGGTGTTAATGAAGTGGGTAGTTTCTCTGAGCAAGTCATCAGACTTCGGCATGTAAGTGAAAATTTTGTGCAGCAGCCTATAATATTCACCAAATGCCGGTGGTTTAAGACTTTATATGAACATACTGAATAATTTTAATAATTTTATCTTAGAGTTTATTTTACATGTACTTCTCTTTGAATTATTATGTGTGGGAACTAATTTTAAGTTTTCTTATATTCCCTGTGGTGATTGGGAATTTTGCTAAGAAATGTGCTGGTCTATGACCCATATTAGTGAAGATTTATGACTCACCAGAGAGGGGATAAATTACAAAAAAAATAAAATCTAAACTCATGGTCTTTCTGAGATCTTCTCAATGGAAGCAACCTAAGCAACCAGCTCTCCTGGATGTTGAACAACTGGATTAGTGGATTATTTAGTCGTTGGATTCTATTGGTCAATCTTTTGAGGTTTTTCTTCAGAAAATCAACACAGCTTCCTACTGTGTTGCCTTTGTGATTCTCTGAGTGGAACTGGGGCGGGTTCTGGCTCTTCCATTTTAGTTGGAGTTTTACGTCAATATAATTTCCTGTCTTTTTAAAACTCTAGTTATCTAGTTTCCCTGGCTGCTTATATTCCATTCGGAGATTTTCAGAGACAGCCAGTTTGGTGTAGTGGTTGAGAGTGGCGGCTTCTAATCTGGTGAGCCGGGCTTGATTCCTCGCTCTTCCACATGCAGCCAGCTGGGTGACCATGGGCTACTCATAGTCCTGTTAGAGCAGTTCTGACATAGCAGTTCAGTCTGAGCGCTCTCAGCCCTGCCTACATCTCAGGGTGTCTGTTTTGGCTCACCCAGATCCCCCCAGTTCTCATCTCTCCTGCTTTTCTTATAGTAGCAGCAGGGCTGAGAGGAAAGACTGACATAGGAGCTTTCCCCTAAACCTCCAGGAGTGCTCTTTGTCCTCACAGACCCCTTTTTCCTTTATGGCAGGGGTAGTCAAACTGCGGCCCTCCAGATGTCCATGGACTACAATTCCCAGGAGCCCCTGGCAGCGAATGCTGGCAGGGGCTCCTGGGAATTGTAGTCCATGGACAGCTGGAGGGCCGCAGTTTGACTACCCCTGCTTTATGGGCTGAGAACAGGTATGGGGAGAAAGGAGGTTGTTTCCCCCTACCCTCCCTGACATTCATTCTGCCTTCTGGCTCCATTGCTGTTCGGACATGTGGCAGCAACAGCTGTTCTCCTTTCCCCATTTATTCCTCCACTCGTGTTCAGGGCTGGGACATCTTCCACACAATGGGTGCGGTGACAGCTGGCAAGGCCTGGTGCTGAGCCCTGCTCCCTGTGCCGACACTGCTGCTGTCTCCGCCACCCATCTTCTGATGTTGACTCCATGATCCTGAGGGTACGACCAGCGATGGAAGATGGGCGGTGGTGGCAGCGCAGTGATTGGGGATGAGCATTGGACCTTGCCAGCTGCTGCTGCCTCCATCACCTGTCTTCTGAGACTGTTCCTGCACACCTGACAATGAAGGTGGCAGAGGCACAGGGAGTGTGGCTTTGGGCCGGGCTGGGCCGGCTAGCCACCATCTGCTGATGTGCTCCCTGGGTTGGGACAATGGATGTCACATCCGTAGTCATATCCGTTTCAGTCGGCTCACCAGTAAATGTGTTTCCACATCAAAAAGGCAGTTCAGGTGAGATTTGAACGGTGGATTTCCTGGCTGATGGGCAAACCTCATTGCCCACTTCCACTCAGTTATAAAACCACTATGTCCAAATTGGTCTAAGCAATGAGAAGAGCATTAGTTACCAATCAAGACAGTAATTGATCAGTTCTAGTCTAGCGAGCTGGAAAAGCGCCCGGAGTTACCCAATGGATGATGGATGTTCCCCTGGCCACTTGTGAACACATTCTTTAAGTAGGAGCCATCTTTCTTTGTAATGGTCAGGTGCAAACAGATCGGTGATCATTAAAGTATAATAACAAACAACTGACTACAATATGCCTTGAGCATTAGAAATATTTACTTCTTAGGAGCTTCCTTTTAGTAGCTAGTTGGTTTTGTGTGCTTGTGTTTCTTAACTCTGCAAAAATATTATATTTGTCTTCCGATATAAAAGATTTTCTGATCCTAGTTGATATCTTATTTATTGAAGGTTCGGGGGGGGGGGGGTGGTTGGGTGTACAGGTTCCTGTTGGTTATTTATTCTATTCACGCTTTCTTAACAAATCATGCAGGGGGCTAGGAAACGATATAAGAAAATGAGGGGGAAATGACTGTGTCGTGTTAAATTTCAGGCAGGTTTAAGTCGCTAATCCCTGTGGTTGCCAGCTCTGGGTTGAAAAATACCTGGAGATTTGGGAGGGTGGGACCCGAGGAGGGCAGGGCTTGGAGAGGGGAGGGTCCTCAGTTGGGAATAAAGCCATAGAATCTCCCATCTAAAGTGGCTATTTTCTCCAGGTGAATTAATCACTGTTGCCTGGAGATTGGCTGTTATCCCAGAAGATCTCCAGACACCACCTGGAGGCTGGCAACCCTACTAATCCATCTCCAGTCTCAACAGGATAGGTGGCCTGCATATGAAGGAATTTAGGAAATAAATGGTTTTGAATACTTTGCCCATTAAAAAGTCCCCTTCATGTTAAGAAGATAGAAAGCCACGGGGAATGGTTGTAGCCCCGCCCTTCGCTCACATGCTGCTTTTCTAACTGCAGGGATGTATTAATGGTAGACAAAATAACGTGAACACATTACCTGTGCCACACACACACACACACACAGTGGTCTGAAATGATGCAATCTGTGGTTTGTAGGGTTACCACCTCTAGGTGGTGGCTGGAGATCTGAGATTACAATAATCTCCAGACAACAGAGAGCAGTTCACCTGGAGCAAGTGGCTACTTTGACAGATGGATTCTGACACTTTTCCATGTTTAAGTCCCTCCTCTCCCTAAACCCTGCCCTCCTCAGGCCCTACTCTTCAATTGTTCAGGTATTTCCCAATCTGAAGCAGGCCAGCCTAATACCCCTTCTTCTACATGTAGCAATTGTTATAGTATGCAAGATCTGTGGTGTGCAGGACTGAGCAGAATATGTCCTGCTAGGGGCACAGCAGGAGTAGTGTAATGAGCATAATTAGGTCAAGAACTTTCTGATATTTTGCAAAAAATCTCCTTTGTGTCTTGATTGGCTCAGTTGGAGAATTCCTGTTCCTTTGGAACAGTCTTCCTCCCTGCTTGCCTCCAGAACAAATGCAAAACAGAACAATTTGACTGTTAGGATTGTTCGGACTCTCTGCCTCCTCTACCTCTTTCTGTACACAGTTGTTCTTTACCACAAAACTCTTTTAAGCAGGATGGTGTTTTGTCCTTTGCATATCTATCTCTGTTAATAGTGATGTTGTCTTACTGACTCACCTGTGAGGTCCATTCTAGGCCTTGAGACTCAATCATATGGATCCTCCTATCTCTATCCCCTCTTCCCTGGTAGAGACTGGGTTGCATGTGTGATGGAATCACATCTTAAGCATTCCAGCTGCAGGTTGTTGGCACTGTTTCTCCCATGCAATACTGTCTTGCACAGTGAGGTTTCACCAATACATCTAGAGCAGGAGGGAGTGAGTTTGGTGGTTAGGTCAGGAGCTGGGTTCCAATCCTGGTTCTGCCATGAAGCTGGGTGGTCTTGGATTGGTCATGCTCTTTTAGCTTAACCAACCTCACCAAGTTGTGGTGAGAATATATTTGCAGGAAAACAGGATATGTCACTTTGACCTCTTTGGTGAAAGGGCAGGATAAAAAAGAATATAATATCTAGGTCAACCCTTGGCATATGACTGCACTGCAAAGATTTCGTTTGAGCTGATATCTGGTTATGTATTATCTATTATCTGCATATGGAGGAATGGGGAATCAAGCCCACCTCACCAGGGTCTTGAGTCACAGATCCTTCTACTTCCACATATTTATTGAGATTTAGTGTGCAGAGAGTGACCACTAGAATTGCTAGCTCCAGGTGTGGAAATACCTGGAGATTTTGGGGGGTGGAGCTGGAAAAGGGTGGAGTTTGGGGAGGGGAGGGACTTGAGTGAGGTTGAATCCCATAGAGTCTAACTTCCAGCTTGGTGGGGTGGTTAAGAGCAACGGCTTCAAACCTAGAGTTTGAATGTTTGAATCCCTGCTCCTCTACATGTAACCAGCTGGGTGACCCTAGGCCAGTCACAGTCCTGTTAGAGCTGCTCTCACAGAACAGCTTTGTCAGAGTTCTCTCAGCTCCACCTATCTCACAGGGTGTCTACTGGGGGGAGAGGAAGGGGAGGCAATTGTAAGACACTTTGAGACTCCTTCGGGTAGTGAAAAGCAAGGCATACAAAAGCAGCTTCAAAGCAGCCATGAATTGATCCCTGTTCACCTGGAGATCAATTGTAATCCCAGGAGATCTCTAGCCTCCATCTGAAAGTTCACAACCCTAGTTCACACCCTTCTAACCCACTGACTCCAACTCTAGCAACCTGGAAGAAAACAGCCACATTAAGGTGTGTGAATCAGTGATATTTATGAAAGAGTAATTTACATAATGTCTCTTGGCAGCTGAATCAGACCCCAAAATTTCCATGTTCTGGTGCGGCGTTCTGCTGTCCTCCATATAATACCTTTTCACTTGTTAATAATTAGGTTCCTGTGTGTATCTGTGTGGAAAAGACAAGGGTATTCTTACAAGCACATTGTTCAGATCACGTTTTGGTAAACCGTGGTTACCAGGCATCCTCTTTTCAGAGAACATGCCCACTTTGTCCATCCAACTTTGGCCTCTCTTGTTTGTTTGTTTGTTTGTTTGTTTGTTTATTTATTTATTTATTTATTTATTTATACATACCGCCCTTCTCTACGGCTCTGGGCGGTTTACATAAAACATTTTTGAACCTTCACATAGAACACTATCAAAATCAATATAACAGTATAACAATAACAACAACACATCAACTGGGACAATTAGAACGGCACTTCAACAATAACTTGACAATCCCTCAGTAGGTTCGGTCCCTCAGTCGGGGGGGGGGGGTACCTGTAGATGTTATGGCTCAGTCGGCCCCACCAAATGCCACCAAATGTTTTAAAGAAAACTGATGAAAATGTCCTCTTTTGGGAATGGAAGGTTAGGAATATTCCTAGTTAGCTGCAATTATCACAGCTTCGGTAGTAGGGTCGTTGACATGTGACTGGACATGGCGATCACTTGTTAGAAAAAATCCATCAGGAAATAGAAGAAGAGGAAGAGCTATTTTTATACCCCGCTTTTCACTATCCAATGTGAAAACGTTTAACAAGGACATGGATGTTCTATGGGGTTGGGGCCTGATCCCCATTAACTGCCACCTGAAGCAAAACCAGGAACAGTAAACAGTCCTAAACACAACTAGTTGGATTTGGAATAATAGATTCATAGAAGTGGAAGGGTCCAGAGAGGCCATCTAGTCCAAACCACTTCTCAGTGCAGGATTGGCCTAAGAATCCCTAAGAAAGATTTGTCCAGCTGCTGCTTGAAGAAGAATAGCTGTTATTTTTGTACCTTGCTTTTCACTACCCAAGGCAGTTTTAAAGTGGCTTAAAAATCACCTACCTCTCCCTGTGAGGCAGGTAGGGCTGAGAGAGCTCTGTAAGAACTGATATATCAGGTAGATGGGCTGAGAGCTCTGACAGAACTGCTCTGTGAGAACAGCTCTCACAGAACTCTGATTAGCTCAATGCCAGCCAACGGGCTGCATGTTCTCTTTTTTTGCTTATCAAAATATGGCAACCCTAGCTAAACCAACTTTTTGATGACAATGGGTAATAACCACCTTTCCCATTCACAAAGTTACATTACAAGCGACGAGGTGCATACCTTTTCTCTCCCTTTTCTCTCCCTCCCCCTTGCTTGTCTGTCTTCTCATGAACCCCCTATCCCTCTTCCCTCTTTAATAATAAAGCACTACTGTATATCTCTTGTGCACAAGGTCTCTCATCCATAATTTAAGGGCACTCAATATTGATAAACTTGATGTCGAGGCAAATAGATAAAGGCATGGGAGTCCTTTTTGCTTAACTGGCGCGGATGCAGGATTAACTAGATAGGACACGGGTGATAAATAGAAGCTCTTGCTATCTTCCGTTGCAATGGACTCCCATACTGAAAAATTATCCAATGGAAAGAAATAAATCTGAGCATGAATCTCTCCCGAACTCAGACTTTCTATCATTTTCATTCTGCGTTTGCATGGTGAATTTTATTAACCATCACAGTAGTTGGCAATATTAGAATGCGTATTTTTATTTGCATAGTACTGTTATTTATAGGGTTATTTAGACGTACTGCCAAATGCCAGTTTTGTGCTTATCTTTCCAGACTCCCTATAATTTTCAGTCTGCATTTCTAGTGGGAATTTTATTAACTGTCACAACAGTTGGAAATATTAGAATGGCCGTTATTGATTTATATCGCACTCCAAGTCTACTGTTACTTGTCCTGCAATTTATACTCCGCCTTTCACCCGACTGGAGGCCCAAACCGCCTTACAGCATTCTCCTTTCCTGCATTTTATCCTCACAAGAACCCTGCAAGGTAGGTTAGGCTGAGTGTGTGTGAGTGGATTAAGATCATCCAGCAAGCTTTATTTATTTATTTAGAGATTTCAATACCGCCCCTCTTGGACTTGCCATCTTGGGGCGATTTACAGCCAATTCATAGACAATAACAGATAAAATACATACAAGCAATTCATTTACGATAAAATTTGACAACTAATCGATGTTAGCACCAACATAACTCTGTGAATTCCAGGAGCAAAATTGAAAGAGGTGGGGGAGGATGACGAGGACACCAAGGGAGTGATGGGAGAGAGGCCCGGCATTTTATACTAATGTTTCCTCTAGTCCAGGCTGGCCTCAAACATAGGTGGAAGAGCTCTGTCTTGCAGGCCCTAAGGGATTCAGCAAGTACCTTCAGGGCCCTGATCTCTTTCATGAGTTCATTCCTCCAGGCAGGAGCCAGGGCCAAGTTGATTTCTCTAGGGCTAGAGACCCTGAACTGATCGGTATTGCTGAATCTGAGGGATAATGTTCAGGCAAGTGGCCCCTCAGATACCGACTGTGTAAGGCCTTCTATTGCACAAGTGGGGATTTGAAACTGGATTTCTCTAGTCCGACACTTTAACCACTAAACCATAGACCAGGGGTAGTCAAACTGCGGCCCTCCAGATGTCCGTGGACTACAATTCCTAGGAGCCCCTGCCAGCATTCGCTGGCAGGGGCTCCTGGGAATTGTAGTCCACGGACATCTAGAGGGCCGCAGTTTGACTACCCCTGCCATAGACAATGCTGCATGGAATCAATCACACATTTCATTGTCCATTTTGTTCTACCATCTGAGCTAAATTTCTGAACCTGCTGTTTTGTAAAAGAGAATTGTGTGCTGATGAATTTAAGATTAAATTTCTTTTGACATCCCAGAATCCTGTTATAATTGAATCAGTTGCAAAGTGTTTACAACTTGCAATAAGATGTTGAGAATGTACTTTACCTCACTGTAAAGTAGGATATCCGATTTTGTCTACTTTGTTTGTATTGCTGTGGGGCCATCTGTATTTTGCTCCCTTATATGGTACTTTGTAAGGTTGACTCAGCCTTCCATCTTTCCGAGGTCGGCAAAATGAGTACCCAGCTTGCTGGGGGGTAAACGGTCATGACTGGGGAAGGCACCGGCAAACCACCTCGTATTGAATCAGCCATGAAAATGCTAGACGTCACCCAAGGGTCAGACATGACCCAGTGCTTGCACAGGGGATACCTTTACCTTTACCTTATGGTACTTTGTAATATATGTCAATAAAAGCACTGTTGTTGTTCTTACTGGTTATTCTAGCAAAACTCTTGAATCTGCTGAACATTTTCATTGTGTTGCATATTTGTTGGATATTTTCATGATGCTGTTTGCTAATACACTGCTAATTTACTCTCTCCTTTTATGTGTAGTCCATTGTCTGAGTTGGTGTGCATGCACATGAAAGCTCACACTTTGAATAAAACTTTGTTGGTCATAAAGGTGTCATAGGGCTCCAACTGGGTTCTAAAAATGCAAAGTTTACTTTCTTTTTAAAATATATATCCTTATCCATTGTTCCTCTTAATATTTGTGAAATAGCCGGGGGCGGGGGTGGAACATGTACGGGGTGTCCGAGTTGGAATAGGGTCAATCAACCCTGATTGGCCCTGCCCCTACAGCTCCCTCCCTCTATTCCTGAATGCTAGTCACTTTGCTCTCAGATGCGCCTCGCTACTGGAGCCAGCAGCAGGTCCGGGGGGAGGGCACTGGGAGAAGGGTGGTCGTGGAAGGGGCGAGCCCTCCAGGCCACTAACCAGCTCCATCCTGGGCTGCTAATGAGCTCCCTCCGTCCAGGGCTGCTAACAACCTCCTTCCATCCAGGACTGCTAACGTCCAGGGCTGCTAATGACCTCTCTCCTTTCAGGGCTGCTAACGACCTCCCTCCATCCTGCAGTGTGCTCAGGAGCTCCGTCCCATCCTGCCCTGCTAACGAGCTCTGTCCTGGGCTTTATATATATAAAGCAGGCACCTTAGGTGCATCAGATGCGGAACATTAAGAGATTCTGCCTGCTTTGGCTTCAGCAGTGAGAATTCAACAGGATGCTCACAGGGCTTCCACGTTGAACATGGAAACTGCATTACAGTTCCTTCTCTCTTTTTTTTTTGCACTGTGGCTGTGGCCCTATGCTCTGTTTTTATTCTCCCAACATCCTTTCAGAGCTCCCTCCTAGGGAAGGTCAGACCCCTGAAGTGTCTTGCAGCGGCATCCTCTCATTTTCAGGTTCTTGTGAATATTTCATCAGGCAACGAAAGGGGGGGGGTTCCAGCGGCCTTTGGAGTTGCCTGTTTTGCTGTGTAATCTTCCGGAGGCTGTTGTGTGAAAACAAATCCACAGAGTGAACTCAAGGGCATGGGAACAGGCAAAAACTGGCAATAATAATAGTGATCCATTTTTAACCCTGTTGCAAGGACATGAACAGAAGTTTTAATTTCCGAATTTATTCTTAAACTTTGTGACAGACTTTGGGTTTATTTTGTTTCCGTGATTCATGTGTATAAACTCAAACTTCAGCATAGAGGCACATGCAAATAGGGTTACCCAAACTTCGGGTGGGGCCTGAAGATCTTCCAGTATTACAATTCATCTTCAGACTACAGAGATCAGTCCTTTTGAGGAAAAATAGCTGCTTTGTAGAATAGAGTCTATTGCATTGTTCCCCAAAATGCCACTGAACTATGGTTGCCAACCTCCAGATGGTAGCTGGAACTCTCCTGAGATGACAACTGATCTCCAGGAGATCAAGATCAGTTCTCCTGGAGAAAATGGCTGCTTCGGAAGGTAGATTCTAAGACAGGAGTGGCCAAACTGTGGTTCTCCAGATATCCATGGACTACAATTACTATGAGTCCCTGCTGGCATGGGCAATTGGCAGAGACTCGATGGTAATTTTAGTCCATGGACATCCAGAGAGCCACAGTTTGGCCACCACCTGCTCTATGGCATTGAAGTCCCTCCTTTCCCCAAAACCAAACATTTATTTGGATATTTATTCACAATATTTCTCACCAGTGGGGACTTATATGACTTACACCATCATTTTCTGCTGTCCCTTTTATCCTTACATCAGCTCTGTGAGGTAAATTAGGCTGAGGGAGTGGCCCTTGGTCAGCTTCCATGACGGAGTAGAGATACATATTTGGGTCTCCCCATTCCTAGTTAGATTTTCTAACAGCTACAGCATGCTGACATATTTGTACGTTGGTTGAAACCACAATGGTTGTTGCCTGGATGCTGAGTCCAGAGAGGGAACATTCACGTTAGGAAACACTGTGAGAGAAGTCATGAGAAAGCAGTAAAGAATTTCTCCATTTAAAGTTCCACAATACATTATTCAAACAGAATCGGCTACAATGATCTGGAATATAGATATCCAGCAGTCATGCAGATTCATCTAGAATAGCGATCCCCAACTTGTGGGCCACAGACCACATGTGGTCCGTCGACTAATTGGAGATGGGCCATGAAGGACGCCTTCTCCCCCTCCCCCCCCCGGGCAGATGCCCGGCAGGCGCACATGTGCAGACAATCCGGCAGGTGCACATGTGCAGACTCAGAGCTCCGTGCCTACGCTCGCTGGCATGCCGACAGCTGTGCCTCCCTCCCCCGCCCCAGCCACCCCGCCTCCCTGAGCAGAAGCACCGCCTTGGCTTCCCCTTGACATGTAGTGTGAAGAGGTTGACCTGTGAATTTGTGTAGAGGTATGTTTGACCAATGACTGGATTTGTCAGAGTTCACATTCACATAGAATCATAGAATCATAGAATCATAGAGTTGGAAGGGGCCATACAGGCCATCTAGTCCAACCCCCTGCTCAACGCAGGATCATATGCATAGTAACTTTGTATATTGGCCCCCTTTTTAACAAACATTTTTATTTTTATAAATGGTAAGAAAGGATACAGAAATAGAAATAAAGAAATACAAAAATACAGAAAGATCTTCCCAGCAGGACCGGAGATAATGAATCAGCAGTCTTTATTCTATTTACCAAGAAAAGTCTGAATAATAATGTCATTGTTCTTGGAATTCTTGCATCTGTCTTCAATTAATCTGACTAGTCAGCTTAGCCATTTTTGCAAGATCTGCAAGTTTGTCTAACCAAGTAGATATTGATGGTAAAGTTGACATTTTCCATTCCTTTGCCAAAGTTTTTCTAGCCGCAGTCATAGTGTAAAAAAGAAAGTCTCTGCTTGACGTGGCAACTATTTTGGATAAAAACTCAACAACATATTTTCCGGTTTTAAAGGAAACTTAAAACTAAGCATTGACTGTTTTAGTACAGCTCCACCACATATGAAAAAAAGAGAGCCAGTTTTATCACTACATTTCCAAAAAGTATTTTTATAACCTTTTGTAATTTGGTTTCTCTTCAGATCATATAAATCTTTCGTCTTTTACATTAGCCCTTTTTACACAACAGGGTGACTGTTGGTACTGGGAGGACTGCAGGACATGTACCCTCCCCATTAAAAGGTAAAGGTAAAGGTATCTCCTGTGCAAGCACCAGGTCATGCCTGGTGACGCCCTCTAGTGTTTTCATGGCAGACTCAATACGGGGTGGCTTGCTAGTGCCTTCCCTAGTCATTACCGTTTACCCCCCAGCAAGCTGGGTACTCATTTCCCATTATTCATGATCAATAGTCTCAAAATACACCCAGTTAGAGATGCCAGTCTGTGGATTCCCTGGAATTTTAGCTCATCTCCAGGTGACAGATCATTTGGAGAAAATGGCTGCTTTGGAGGTTGGATTCCATAGTATTATACTCCACTGGCATCCCATCCCACCCACTCCTGGTTCCACCCAAGTCTCCAGGCATTGTTCAACCCAGAACTCATAGCCCAACACCTGATTGCAAAGTCCTGAGGAATTTGTGTGCCAGAGCTCTCCTCCCTTCCATGCGTAGTGCATGCATGTCCTCTGGCCACCATTCCCTAGGATGCTGATGGCTCTCTTTCAAGCAGTACCAAATTGATGACATGTAGACATTCCTCATAGGTAAATTCTGACAGTGCTGAGCAGCCAACACATTTGTTTGTCCACAGCAGTTTGCTTTCAGCAATGCATCTGCGCAGAAGCTTTGTTCACAGCTGAGGATGCATCCTAGGATTCTCAGGTGTAACCCTAAGGCGGGGGTAGTCAACCTGTGGTCCTCCAGATGCCCATGGACTACAGTTCCCATGAGCCCCTGTCAGCAAATGCTGTCAGGGGCTCATGGGAATTGTAGTCCATGGGCATCTGGAGGACCACAGGTTGACTATCCCTGCCCTAAGAGAGCCAGTTTGGTGTAGTGGTTAGGAGTGCGGACTTCTAATCTGGCATGCCGGGTTCGATTCTGCACTCCCCCACATGCGACCAGCTGGGTGACCTTGGGCTCGCCACGGCACTGATAAAACTGTTCTGACCGAGCAGTGATATCAGGGCTCTCTCAGCCTCACCCACCCCACAGGGTGTCTGTTGTGGGGAGAGGAATGGGAAGGCGACTGTAAGCCGCTTTGAGCCTCCTTCGGGTAGGGAAAAGCGGCATATAAGAACCAACTCTTCTTCTTCTTCTTCTTCTAAGGCATACTCTCAGTTCATGCTGCAATTTATTGACATGGGACACATCTTCTAGCACGGCTCCTGGGATGGAGATGGGTACGGGCATGATGTCCATAGTCCCACCCCTGAGAGCACACCAGAAGAGGCTGGGGCAGCTGCAGGACACCATGGCAGGTGGACAGCTGGGGCAGTGCGGGCCATTGTGGGAGGAGACTGGGCCACCACCGCATTGCCCACCAGCTGCTAAGGACTGATGCAGCACTCTGTTGGTTCATCATACAACGATGTACAGTTGTTGGCCATAATGAGAGCCAAGAGAAGCAGATCACTTACACTGTGGCCCGTGATCTGAGAGTTGGAAGCCAGCCTCAGACCAGAATGCCCAAGAAGTTGTTGCAAAGGAAACTTTGATCTATGAAAGTTCCTACACGGAACGAGAGCTTTGCTGCAGAAGAATCATGCAGGGACTTAAAAATATATAATTGCTAAGCAACGGATGCAAGATGAGGTCAAAGTTCTGGAGGACATATTAACCTCGACAGCTGTTTGGCAATTTTGCTAATAATAAATCATCTCCTGGGTGCCTTCTGTTGCCCACAGCTCTGTCTTGGACTCTATATGTATAATGAGTCCAATCGCACACTCCTTACATGTACATAAATATTCTTGAATCCCATAGGGGTTAGGCAGGGTTAGATTCAGGCTGATTCTGTAGAACAGCATGTTTTGGTACAGAATTCAGCTTCCTGAAAATAGGGATAGGCATGAATTGGTTCACAAGCCAAAATTCAGCATGGGCATGAACCAATTCAGAGGCCTGAATCAGTGTTTGGGGAAGGCACCTTCCCCAAACATCTACCAGACTTTTGTTTGGCTGTTTAAGCCTAACAGCTGAAGAAGAAGAGTTGGTTTTAACATCCTGCTTTTCATTACCCAAAGGAATCTCAAAGTGGCTTACAATTGCCTTCCCTTCCTCTCCCCAAAACAGACAACCTGTGAAGTAGATGAGCTCTGACAGGACAGTGACTAGCCCAGCTGGCTGCATGTGGAGGAGTCAAACCAGGCTCTGCAGATTAGAAGCCGCTGCTCTTAACCACTACACCAAGCTGAGCAGGGTGGGTGAGCCCATCTGCTGTTAGGCTGAAATGGTTGCCGGCCGTTTAAATCTAACAACCTGACAAGTCTGTGTGCAGGTTGAAATGGTTGCAAGCCATTTGATTAGCCCATTTCTCCCCCACCCTGCTTCCAAGCAGGGGAAAGTGAAACAGACCGATGAAATGGCTTGTGGCCGTTTAAACATAACCCCCGCTACACTGTTATGTTGAAATGGCGCTCAGCCACTTAAACTTAACAGCCTGGCAAGTCCACCCAAACCTGGCCACACACAATGCGTGTGTTGAGTCTTTTATTATGGAGTTTGCTTAGGGTGCTCAGAAATCACATGCTTTTTACTAAAAATCAGCTATTTCGTTCACTTTATGAACATTCGTTGAGTGAATTAATTAGGGACATAGTTTTCGTGCAATGTGCAGAAATCCTACAGATAAATCTGGAGGCTGCATGTAGGTGGAATTGCTACATAAATCCTGGCAGAAGCGAGGGGATGCTGAGTATAATTTGTTTCTCAGCTAGGCTTTATTTCCCCTTTCAGTGCCCCTTCATTTTCAGGCTTTATCTCTGGCTTACCTTTGTGCGCCCAACTCTTTCTCAGTAGTCATCTTTCTTCGTAATCTTCTCTTTTTACAGCCCTACTTACTCTTGCACTTATTTTTCTTCTGTAAGGTGTTCCCTCTTTTGATTCAGAGGGATAAATGGTTAATGAATTAAAAATAGAGATTAAAAATTAGTTAACACCCACCCATTTGGTAAACCCTTCCAGGGCCATCAAGAAACCCCAAAGTTTCATGAAACCCTGGTGGAGAAACCCTGTTCTATACACTGTTGTTTGCTGTCCAGAGGAACTGGTTGGCCACTGCAGGAGACAGCATGCCAGACTAGAAGGACCACTCATGTGATCCAGCAGGGCTCTTCTTATGTTCTTATTTCTACCAGTACCACGTCTACCTCTTCATTCTCATACCCAATACCCATCTCATCCCCTGTCCATGCGCCAGTGCCCAAAATGCTTCTTCCCTCCCCATGAGCTTTTAAAACAGCATGGCATGCAATGGTAGTAAGTAGGCCCCACAATAAAATACCTACCTCACAAAATGGCTGCCATGAGGAATGGAAGCCAGTCCTAAAATGTTGGAAAGTTCAACAAAACATTAGGAAAATCCAAGCCAAGCATACTTCTATTGTGGTGGCAAGAGTTTCCAAAGAGGTGGAACAAAAATGATACCTCTTGGGCTCTCTGAAGAAACTCCTTTTCCCAGGAAGCTGAAGGAAGCCGGGATTGGTTCTTAGGTTTCGAGAAAAGGAGGAGGGTGACAGAAAACAAATCATTTGATGGAATCACCTTGGGGATTAGTGTGCTATTGGAGATAATGTGGCTTTTCATACTACGTTTAAGGATGCCTGGGGAATATTGTTACCAGCCTCCAGATGGGACCTGGAGATATCCTGGCATTACAACATCTCCAGACAACAGAGATCAGTTCTCTTGGAGAAAATAACTGCTTTGGAAGTAGACTCATTGTCATTGTACCCCTCCTCCAAAACACATCCTGCCCAGGTTTTACCCCTAAAATCTCCAGGTATTTCCCAAATCAGAATTGGCAGCTCTTCTGGGGAATGAGGAAGGAGATGGCCCTAGATCCAGAATTTTGCAGTGGAATGCAGGGGGAAAGGGAGGAGGGCATGGCTCTCCTTATTGAATCATGGGGAGTGATTCTGCATACGATTGAAATAAATGGTATTTAATGTACATCAACTTTGGCTGGAGAATGCCTAGTTTATTTGCTAACATCTGAGGCTGATGGAGAATTATGGATGTGCCATTCACTATAGATTTCCAGATGTAGACTCCAGATTGCATAACAGTGTTTTAATAGCACATGTGTTTCTTTATATATTTTTGTCTATATGTACATTGATTTCCCTGTCTTGGGCCATAATGTATGGGAAATCCATAGCTGACCCTCACGGGCCTTTGGTCTTTGTCTGCTGCTTCCTTGCTATTGTTTGTTCCCTTTATTTATTGCCTTTCATTTCTCAAAGTTCAATTACAGTTATCCACGCCCCCCTCCCGTTTCAACAATTGCTAGCCCTTGTTATAATAGATCTTGTTCTCCAGGGTATTTATAACATTCTCCAGTCGAGCATTCTTGGGCATTCTATATCCCGTCGTATAAATAATGAATGAGGATATTAAAAGAACTAATTTGGTTCTTGTCCATCAACTGAGACGCCATTTATCATTTGTTTTTTCATTCTTTGCCGTTTTTAGCACATGTGCAAATCCGTCAGTTAGCCGCCTTGCTCTTACAGGACGGGACGAGTTCTTAGGATACCATGAAGTTATTAAAATTAAAACATTAAAGCCTGCCTTTCAAGTATGGCTCAAGGCGGCTTGTAAATTTGGTGTCTATCATGTATAAAATGCAATAAAACTCCATGAATGACTCTTACTAAGGAAATGTCTGCGGCTTAAATTCAAAGTCCTTGGCCATAAAGTGGCCTTACTGGCCCTCCTAAAACACTTCCAGGGATGGCATCAAAGCCCTCACCCTGTTCCACAAGGGTTCATATTTGCACAAGCTACTGCTGGGTTTATGGTTTGTAAACTGGGAACAACCAGTCCCCTGTAGGAGGAACAAGAGAAAAAAAATGGAAGGGAGTAGATAGATTGTGACACAATAGGAAATCCCTGTCTCTGTGGTTTCTACCAAAAAGATTGTGGAAAATTCCTGGAGTGTCATGGGGAAGTGGCATCACTTCCTCTTGAAACTTCACCTTCAGATGCTCCCCTCTAATCTCCCAGCTTTTGGTAGCACTGTTTTGAAAGTTTAGCTAGTACCACCTAGCATTAGCTACTCAATTGACTGCAGTAACACAAGTGTATTTCTCTTTCCTTTTTAAAAAACATTTTAATTGAAAGTTTTACACAACCACAAAAACACAAAAAACTATAAAACACTGCCACCAATGCCACTTCTATAACCCCCAATATAAATAATAATAAAGACACCTCCCCCAAAAACCAAAGACATACAATAAAAAAAAAAAACTCCGACCATCTACAAATTAGTTTTTTTAGTTTTCAAATACCACAAGCATAAAAAATATTATTGGAAATCAAAATTTCAAAATTAAATCTTTCATTAACCATTCATAATTATAATACTTATCCTTAATTAAAAATAATAATATGATGAAATACATATTTACATCTAATAAATATTCACTTTAGAATACATTGAATCCTTGTCTTAACTAATTTATTCAACATCACCAAATACTCTCATTTACCTTATTACTTTTAAGATAATTTACAAATGGCTCCCAGTTTGTTATAAAACTATCTAGCATTTGGTATCTCATTAATATTGTTAACTTATCTAATTCTGCATACTCCTTAACCTTATCCAACCGTTCATTTACACTTGGTATTTTTTTTTCCATTTTTCCAGTACTGAACATAAATTATTCTTGCTGCTGATATCATGGAAAGTAATAGTATTCTCCTTGCTTTTACTATTTCAGATCCAAAATACTTAATAAATATAATTCTAGTTTAAGTTTCACATCAAGTTTTGTTATTTTTTGAGTATATTGATGGATCTTTCCCCAAAATCTTTTTGCCTCTGGTCATGTCCACCAAAGGTGGTAAAAAGTACCATCAACAAATTTACATTTCCAACATTTTTACATTTCCAACATTTTGTTAAACCGCTTTTGTATATTTTGGACAGTAATACCGGAGTCAAATAACATCTATAAAGCATTTTGTAATAATTTCCCTTATATTAATTGCTAATGTAAATTTTATATCTCCTTTCCATACCATCTCCCATTGCTGAAGCTTAATAATGTGCCCTATATTGTGTGCCCAGCGAATCATTGATTCTTTTATCATTTCCTTCTCAGTGTCTTTTTTTAGTAACATGTTGTAGATCTTTGCAATTAATTTCTCTTCTTGTTCCTATATACACAGATCAGCCTCATTTTTTAAATTTTCAAACTGATAAATCTGTCTAAGTTTTAAATTTGTCATATAATTGTCTATATAGAAACCAATTGCAGGTACCACTTGCTACTGTTATATCTTCCCTCTGTTTAAATTTTATTTGCTGTTCAGAGTAATCTAACAGATCTTTATATTTTAGATACTCCTTTGAGTGCCATTTTTCCCTACCATATAATGCCTCCTGTGGTGACACCCAGTATGGAATTTTTGGCCACAACTGGTTCTTATATTTAGACCAAACTCTAAATAGTGCCCGCCTTATACAATGATTTTTAAATGTTTGGTGTGTTCCTACTTTCCCAAACCAAAGGTATGTATGCCAACCAAATTTTACATCATGACCTTCTAACTTCAAAATATTATTATTTCTTAACGTTAACCAGTCCTTGATCCAAACAAAATTTGCAGCATGATAATACAATTCTATTATTATTTGTTATTGGGGGTTATAGAAGTGGTGTTGGTGGTAGTGTTTTATAGCTTTTGTGTCTTTTTTTGTGGTTGTGAAATACTTTCAATAAAAAAGTTTTTTTTTAAAGATTCCATGTGGAAGGACATCCTCTTCCCTGAGGATGTTATGTAGCGAATCTCCTAGTGTGTTTAGAGATTACTTCCCCCCCCCTCCAATGATAGTAAGAGGTATCCCTTCCTCTCCAGGCAACGCAGGTGAGGTCTTTCTGATGTCATGTCACTTGGTCTTCAGTTTCTCTCTGGAGGTTGGAACCCTGTCTGCCTCCTAGTGTATTTAGATGCCCCCGCCGCGCCAAGGCCAGTTTGGTGTAGTGGTTAGGAGTGCGGACTTCTAATCTGGCATGCCAGGTTCAATTCTGTACTCCCCCACATACAACCAGCTGGGTGATCTTGGGCTCGCCACGGCTCTGATAAAGCTGTTCTGACCGAGCAGTAATATCAGGGCTCTCTCAGCCTCATCCACCCCACAGGGTGTCTGTTGTGGGGAGAGGAATGGGAAGGTGACTGTAAGCCGCTTTGAGCCTCCTTCGGGTAGGGAAAAGCGACATATAAGAACCAACTCTTCTTCTTCTTCTTCTTCTTCTTCTTCTTCTTCTTCTTCTTCTTCTTCTTCTTCTTCTTCTTCTTCTTCTTCTTCTTCTTCTTCTAATAGGCATCCCTTTCTCTCCAGGCAACTCAGGCTAGCTCTTTGTGATGTCATGTCAGTTGGTCTCCAGTTTCTCCCTGGGGTTTGGCCCCTTGTCTTACTCCTAGTGTATTTAGAGATTCCCCCCCCCCAAGGCCAGTAAAAGTCATCCCTTCCACTCCAGGCAACACAGATGAGCTCTTTGTGATATCACGTTAGCTGGTCTCCAGTTTCTCTCTGGAGGTTGGCCCACTGTCTGACTCCTAGTGTGTTTAGAGATTTCTTCCCCAAGCCCTGTAAGAGGCATCCCTTCCTCTCCAGGCAACTCAGGTGAGCTCTCTGTAATGTCATATCAGTTGGTCTCCAGTTTCACTCTGGAGGTTGGCCCCCTGTGGCAGAACCGGCCCGCTTCTGCCTTGCAGGCCCAGTTCCGTCCTTGCCCACCCCCTGAGCCGGCCGGTTGCCAACTCCCAGCAGGTGGTAAAACAAACTTTCTGGGTAACCGCTGCCACCACCTGGATAAAGTACAGGGTCACAGCTGGGGGACCCAAGACCCCTAGCTGCCCCTTACACACCTGTGGTCTCGCCTCTGTGGTCTCCCACAGTCCCAGCTCCTGAGCACTGTGGGGGATGAGATACTGCAAGGGTCCACCCCTCTGGGTTTTCCCTTTGCACTCCCGTTAATGTTCCTGAGGCAGGGGAGCTCTACATGAATAGCACAGCACAGAGTTAACAACAAAGACCAAAAAAACAGGGAGGAAATGCAGTCCTTCCGTCACTCTGCTAAACTTACCCTATCTGGTGTTAAGTACGTTTACTTAAAGAGGTCCCAAAGTCTTCTTGCCTTGCTCACATGTCCAAGATTGCTGCTTACCTCCTCTTCCAAGAGCAGGCTCTTTCCCTGATGATCAGCAGGCGAAGACCCAAAGACAAAGTCCCTTCCTTCCTGTGCTCAGGATCAGATATACTCTCCTGCCCCCTCCCACAGGAAGCCCTTCACCTAGGAATTCTGGGAGGAAGAAACTCCCCCCCCCCTCCAGGTACCTCTTTCCTGGCCAGGTCAATTAATATGTGAAAGGGAAGGTGAACAGGGGTTTAGCAGCCCCTCCCCCCCACCCCCCCCCCCAGCCCAGAGTGGAAAAAAACTGTCCTTTGGAAATAACAAGGGGGCATTTCGTCATATCTCCCCCTCCTCAAGATTCCACACGGAAGGACATCCTCTTCCCTGAAGTAAGAAATGCCCCAGATAACATTTTCGACATACAGAACATACAGGTAAACATTCCGTCCTGCACCATAAATAGGCATAGGCCAGTTCAAGTTTCCAGGTCAGTCTGCAATCCACCTGGTTGCATCTCACAATATGTCCCAGTCTCTGATCCATTTCTTCCATCTTCCAGGACCCCTGTTGTAGTTTTGAGTCTGGGGTCTTCTGGGTCTGCAGCCAGTGTAGAGGTGGTTGGTCAGAGGCCTGAACTGCTTTGAGTTGCCCCATCCAGAAGACCACCTTTGGATTCCCCAACTGCCAGTGCAAACCCCAGTCCCTGGAAAAAGCCTTGATGTAATCCCCGTTAGCTGCTACCAAGGCACACTTACCATCCCACAAGTCCATTGCCAGTTGTAGAACACCTGCACCTGTGTGCCTACATACAAAAAGCCCCACTATGACCTCTGGAGAACCAGCTAGAGTGCTGAAGGCAGATTTCACTCTGGCCTCTTCCTCCAGTACCAGCTGCCAACAGCCCATTTCCCCTGGTTTCTTCCTGAACCTCACCTCCCCCTGAGGTACAACTGAGAAGATCCTTTCTTTGCTCTTGACTGACCCCCTCACCAGCCATTCCGGCTTCTCTTCCTGGAGGGGTTCAGAGAAGTGAGCCAAATCTTAACATTCCCTCTGGCTCCCCATTCCCTTCTTCTTTCCATGTCACATCCTGCATTACTTCTTCCCCATCAAGATCAGGTTTCCATTTATCCACACAAACATTCTTGGTCCTTTCCCCATTCCTTTTAGGAACCCCAAGCTGTCCATCTGCCTCCCAGGCCCCTTGCCTTTTCTGCTTCCAGACATCCTGCTCAGAGAGAGTCTCTGAGGATTCCACTTCCTGGTTCCCAGCTACTTGGTGAACCGGTTCCTCCTAAGGTCATTCAGTACCTCTCCCAGGTCTACCTCTAGTTCCCCCAAGCCTCTAGCTAGCTGCTCCTCTGAGCCAGAACTAGCCCTGCTGTCCTCAAGAACTCCTGTGGAATCCTCACCCCCTCCCTTTGTCCCCTCAGCCTGCTCTGCGCCAAGGCCTACCTCGCAAGGCAGATTTTCAGCCTCCTGCTGAATGTGGGTGGAAATGCATCCTCTCCCCTCCTCTGAGATGGGCTGCCCCCCTACCTCTCCAGCTGCAACCTGAGCCACTTCCTCCCCTTGGGCTGATGGAGAGCTGATCTCCACAGAGACTCCTGCCTCCGCCCACCCCCCTTCCAGGGTTTGGCTGTATGTTACCATTTCTTCAGAACACTGACTACCAACCCCCATTTCTGTGAGGTCTGTCAGCCCCCTCCGTTCCACAGGCACCCATGCCACAGGAACAGTTGGGGTCATTTTTATTTTGCTGATTAGCTCTGATCGTAGCTGCAGAATCTCAAGCTCATGCCTCTTCTTTTCCTGTCGTAACTTTTCCTTTCTCTCCAGCCTCTTCTCCTCCTGTAGCCTTTTCTGTTGCATCATCAGCTTCTGGAGCTCCATTATATGGTCCCGTCTCTCCTTCTCTGCCAGCAGACATAGCCTCTCAAGTTCTAGTTTTTGAAGACGGATCTCACCCGGTCGGCTTGGGCACTGGGATGTAGCCGCCCCTCTTGCTTGACACCAGCTTATCAGGAGAGCCCTCACCTCATCTTCAGTCCTGTTCTCACAGGCTATGTTCCGCTCCTTGCATTCTTCCTGCAACTTGTGCTTGATCAGCTGAAGTATTCTGACTCCCTCTGCTAAGTCCATCCTAGCTAATCTAGTCTCTCCCTACTCCAGTTGACCCGAAACAAAAACAAAACTTCTAATGCTTTCTCTGTGCATGCGAGTGCAAATTCACAAATGTCCTGGCCAATCAAGTTCTCTGTTGTACTTATCCCACCGCTACCACCAAGTGTGGCGGAACTGGCCCGCTTCTGCCTTGCAGGCCCAGTTCCGTCCTTGCCCACCCCCTGAGCCAGCCGGTTGCCAACTCCAGACGAGTGGTAAAATGAATTCTCTGGGTAACCGCTGCCACCACCTGGCTAAAGTACAGGGTCACAGCTGGTTGAGCCAGGAGCCCTAGCTGCCCCTTACACACCTGAGGTCTCGCCCCTGTGGTCTCCCACAGCCCCAGCTCCTGAGCACTGTGGGGGATGAAATACTGCAAGGGTCCACCCCTCTGGGTTTTTCCTTTGAGCATTCCCATTAGCACCAAGGCTTTTTGAGCTCTGGCACCAACCTGGTAGAACACTCTCCCAGCAAGATGAGAGCCCTGCAGGACCTAAAACCAGTTCTGCAAGGCCTGCACGACAGTACTTTTCCACTGGACCTGTGGTTGAATGCCATCAATATCTGGACGCTTGTCCAGATTGACCATGCCTGTAAAGGGATATCTATCTCCACTAGGGTTGTGTGTGGCGGCGTCCAAATCGGCCGTTCCAGGCCGACGCAGCCCGTGCTGTGCCACAGGGGGGGAAGGGAGGCGTGGGCGCCAGTGCGTAACTCGGCACACACACACAGGTGCGGAGCTCTATGGCTGTGTGTGTGCATCGAGTTATGCACTGTTGTCCACACCTCCTCTCCCCCAATGCGGCACGTCACTGGCTGCATCGGACGCCGCTGCGCACAACCCTAAACCACCTAGCTGACAACAATATAGCACTTTACCCCTTCTCCCCTACTGAAGTAGAAACAATGAGCTCCTCTGATTTTAATTGCTAATTGTTAAATATGTTTTAATTTTTGTTTTACTGTGACTATGACCCCCTCCCAAAGGACATTAAGATCATCCAGTGCAAATAAACCGGTCATCCTTAGTCCGAAAGAAGGATATCTGGCCTCAACCAGGGCCAGGGCATTTTTAGCCCTACCCGTGATCTGGTGCAACAAGCTCCTGGGGGAGTTTAGGGCCCTGACAGAATGGAGTCAGTTCTGCAGGGTCTGCAAGTCAGAGCTCTTCAGCCAGGCGTTTGGCTGGGGCCAATCAACATCAGAACGGCATTGGTTAACATCTTGGGCTCCCTTTATATGGATACCCACCCCCGCCCCTGCCCCTGCCCAGAAACCGAGGTGCTCTGGGATTTGCCTACATAGTGGGTAGGATTGTTTTTTTGTGTGTGTTTTTTTAAACTGCTGTTTTAATGCATTTTATATAATCTGTTGTAAGCTGCCCGGAGCTGACGTTGCCAGGAGAGGCAGGGAATAAATTGAAAAATAAATAAATAAACAGACATGTTGTAAGCTGTCCTGGGGCCTTCAGGGAAGGGCGGCATATAAATTGGAAAATAAATAATCTCATAATAAAATATATCTACAATAATATACGAATCAACACAGTTGCAATCTAAAGCAGTTCCGATGGCAGCTGCCCAGATCTACTTTCTGGAAAAGGAGAGAGGAGATGGGAGATCCCCAGTTGACATATACATTGGGGCTTTGGCAGGGAGGCCAGAATAATTCTGATGGTACTTTGAGCCTCATGCATAGTTATGGCAGAACAGCTCTGTATTACAAGCTTTGTGGAACTGTCCAAGGTCTTGCAGGGCTCTGATCTCATTCAGAAAAGTGCTACTCCAGCCTGGGTCCAAATATACTCTGGCCCTGGTTTTGGCCAATCTAATCTCCTTGAGGCTGAGGATCCCGAGCAACCTTTGATTAGTAGATCTTAGAACTCGTCGTGTGTGTGAGGGGGGCCATAAAAGAAGAGTACCCCCCCTAAAACCATTACACATTAGGATGATTGTTAGGTAATTATCAAACTACTTTCATGCCGCCCCTCTCCGCTGCTAAAAAGTTCCTCCTCTTCTCTGTACACCCCTTTCCTGTGGTGCTAGGTGCTTCCGTTTTTTGTAAATCACAGAGGAAACCACAGGAAAGCATGGTTTATTGAGAGAACACCTGCAGAGAGGATGAAGTGAAATGCCTATGGAAACAAGGCTTACAAGAATCCCACCCTCCAGGTGGGGCATGGAGATCTCCCAGAATTACAACCGATCTCCAGCAGGCAGAACTGAGTCCCCTGGGGGAAATGGCTGCTTTGTGTTGGAATATGCAAGATCCGTATTGTGCATGATTCAAAAGCGTGGGAAGAATATCCCTCAGGGGCACTGGAGGAACTGCATATTTAACATGTTAGATTAGGAACTTTGATTGGAAAAGCTCAGAGTGGGGAGGCGAGCCAAACACAGCAGGGGTCTCTTTCTTTCTTTTCTTGAACAGGAGTGGGGAGGTGGGGAGAGGATTGGAGACAGCAGAGGATGGGGGAATAAATCCAAAAGGAAAATCTCTGCTGAGAGAAATTAGGGCTTCTGGAGCGCAATCACTTTAAGACAAGCCTTGCAATCAGGAACCAGGAAGTCTTTGAACTGACACCCTGGCCAATCAGGGAAGGCTGCTTTGTTCCGAGTCACAGAGCAGTGAGTTAATTCACAAAAGGAGACATCTACACATTTACTCATGGTGGTTTTTGAAATGTCAAGGCTTATATCCACTTCAGGATATTGCGGGGGAAAGGTGGGGTCACCACAAATCAATCATGCATGTTGCAGAGGGAAAATGTAAAGTGCCCAAAATCAAAATGGAAATTGAATTCAGTATAAACTGCAAGGATTTAGTTAATCTGGAAGTGGGTTAAAAGCCCCGTGAAGACTACCCCTAGTTTGGCTCTTTGGAGATTTCCTGTTCCTTTGAGCACATTTCCTTCCACAACAGACAGAATGTCATATAGAAGATGGAGCAGAGTTATATTTGTTGCTCCAGAGGGTCAGACCAGAACCAATGGGTTGAAATTAATTCAAAAGAATTTTTGGCTCAACATCTAGAAGAAGTTCCTGACAGTGCAGTTCCTCAGTGGAACAGGCTTCCTCGTGAGGTGGTTAGTTCTCCTACTTTGGAAGTTTTAAAGCAGAGACTAGATAGCCATCTGACAGAAATGCTGATTTGGTGAACTCAGGCATACTGTGAGTGTATGGGCAGAAGGGATTGCGTTGGTGCTTGGCTCTTATGGCCCTTTCTTGCATGCCCAGGGAATTGCTGATCACCACTGTGAGATAGTAGATGAATTTCCTCCTGACCAGGCTGGATTCTGGAGATTTTTTCACAGAGAGGTGGGGGGAATCACTTGGCCATGAAACTGGGGTCACTGTGGGTGGGCAGGTAGTTGTGAGTTTCCTGCATTGTGCAGGGGGGTTAGATTAGACCCTTGAGGTCCCTTCCAATTCTAGGATTCTATGATTCTATGAATAAACACAGACCAGTTAGACAGTATGGGATTTCTCTCTCCTCTTTCTATACAAAGTTTGTTTCACTTCATGATAAAACTGTTCTTTCAAGAAGCATGGTACTCTGGGCCTCTGGGCCTAGGGCCTCACCAACAATCTGTGGACACACAGGAAGCAGACAAAGGTAGTTTCTAGCCAGGTGGGGCACAGCTTCAGGTTCAAGTGAAAATCCAATAGCAGACTACTAGAGCACAGACCAGGGATTCAGTCCAAGATACAGGCTACAAAGTCAGTAACTAAAGGATGCATTGCTTCTGTGCAGCCACTCCTTTTTTTGTGCTTTTGACATTGCACTAACATTGCCAGTAAAATCAGCCGTACTCCTGCAAACACTCTTTTCCATCACTGATGTGGAGCCCGTGCTGTGCTGCCAATCTAGCACTGAGCTTGCAGCTCCCTCTTTATCTTCCTCCTATGCTGTTCCCGGGGTGACAGGGGAGATGAACTGGCTAGCAGTTGGCTCTCTGTTGCCCCTCAGGGCTGGGGGGCTCAGGGCCATTGTACGGGGACCTGGCTGTGGGTCCAAGTCTGGCTCATCAGAAACTGCCTCCTCCTGCAGTGTCTGTCACTAGCTGTGAGTTTGGATTAGACCTGCTGGCTGCCTCTTCCACTGAGGAGTCCTCTGCATCACTGGGTTCTGCTGGAACTGGCTGGTCCACAACAGGTGAACTTTTGGGCACTGCACCCTGTTGAGCTCTGCCCCTTCCCTAAACCTTACCCCCACAGGCTCCACCCCTCAAATCTCCAGGAATTTCTCAGCTTGGACTTGGCTATCCTAGTTCAGATTTGGGATCTGAGTCATGGATTTTGACCCAATCTTGGCAATCATGTTTGGCATTCTGTGATCAATAGAGGTAAACTCAAGGGTGGTGGGGGTGTGGGATTCTGCCACGCATAAACAATGTGCATGTCCATGTTTGTTTGACAGCCTGGGCAACCCCTTTCCCTGAAACTAAAAAAGCCCTGCCCTCTGATTTCATGAAGATGCTTCTTCACTCATTGTGCAGTCATCCCCCCACCCCCCCATATTCCGAATCTGCATCCCTTTGGTCTCCGTTAAAACTTTTGACTCCTTTTGAGGTGGACTGCAATGGTTTGGTTTGGGCCCTGCACACTGGCAGCCCCTTGAAAGATTTTACCTGTTCTCAATACTGCTGTGTGTCTAAGGGGGAAAGGCTGCCCTTTCATTATCTCCTACAGGTAAGCCTTTCATTTCCAGCTGCCATGCATCATCCTTGCTGATAGCCTGACCTTGAACAGCACATCTTTTAGTGTTCCTCCCACATACACACACCCTTTGTGCCTGTTCATCCTTACAGAGTTATTCTTTTCCCAGCAGCATGCCTCTGTGTCTTGAGCAGGTCCGTTTCTCCCCTCCGCTCCTCTTCCCTTGAAAACCAGAAACAAGGCAGGGTGTCTGGCCATCTCTCTGTCTCTTCCCTTACCTGCTTACCAGCTGATTCATTGATGAGGACCGTGTGTAGAGTTGGACCGGCAGGCCCCGCCTCTGACTGAGTGGTTGGGGAGGTTGCAGCAAGATCGACTCCTGAGACGGCTCTGGGGAAAACGTGTCTCGTGTCTCTGTGATCCAGCTGGATGACAAGTGTTCCCTGACTGGACAGCCTGCCCAGGTGCCTAGAGGAGGACCTGTGAACCATCATCCCAAGCAGCACCCTCCTGCCCTCCTCACTGGGTTTCTTCCCCCCTTCCAGCCCTTGAAAGGAGTCTTCTTTTTTTTTGCATAGAAAGACGAAGGAGTTTTAGCTGGCTTTAAGGAAACAGCTTGTAAAGAGAGAGAGAGAGAGAGAACAGAGCCCCTGCAGACTGCTAAAAACTGGAACAGAAGTTCCGTGTCGAAAACTATTTGCTTTTATTACCAGAAAGGTGGGGGCAAGTGTGTGGGCTCTGCTCAGAGCAATACCTGATTGTGCTGCGTATTAAGATGAGTGGATGTCGAAAACGCTGCAAGCGGGAACTGTTGAAATTTGCACAGTACCTTCTCCGGCTGATCACGGGCTCTATCCATCCAGGTAATGCATCTCCTTATCTTTGCACTCAAGGTGTGTGGGGTAGCCAGCCGCAGGGCGACCATCTATTTGCGGTCCTTTTCTTTTGGGTAAACTTCAAAGCAAAAGCAGGCATCCAAGGGATGTGTTTCGGGATCTGCGGATGCAAAGTGTATGCGACAGTTGTAGATTTGTGAGATTGTATTTAAAGGCTTTAAAAAAAAATAAATACAATACAATACAAGTATAATAATTGAGTTTCCATCAAAATGCTAATGTTAAATCCCGGTACATGTTTGTATATCCCCCGAAGGGGAGTGTATGGAGCAGTGTTGCTCTTTTCCTTCTTCTCTGCTTTGAAAGGCAGATCTTAACGCATGAGAGATGTTCGCGTTATCGTTGTTGGCAAGCAGAGCCGGTCTTGAAATATAAATCAGATGTCGGATGCTAGGGTGACATTAAAATTCTATTAGGCTGAGTTTCAAAAAAGCCTCTCTCTCAGGGCGTTTCAAGTCCATGAAATGTCTGTAATGGGTCTTTTGACACCGTTGAAGCCCCCAAAGGGAAACGCTTGTGAGTGGGAAGGGGGGGGGCGTGTTGCTGATTAATCTCTAAGGTGGGTGGGAACAGAACACAAGGCCAAGTTGCAGTTTTTTCCTTGTTTTGGTTTTTTTTTTTCAAACTGGAGTCTCAGCAGGCAAGTCAAATGGCCACCTGAAGAAGACAGTGGAAAATGCACGTTCCTTGTTGTGTTAAGCATTTGTGCATTCAAGTCAGCTGGCAAAGAGAAATAGACTGGTTTATGTAATGCTTCGGAGTGCTTCAGGATACTCTAAAAATGTGACTTGCTATTTTCGGACTGACTTCCTATTTGCCTTTCCAAATAGCGCTGTTATAAATGTGTTTGCGATGAACTTTTACCTCTGTGTCCATGCGGACGTGTTAATGAAAGACACGGCCGGGAGTCAATCCAGAAGGAGCCCGTGCATCAGTGGGTAGTTCTTTGTAAAATGAGTTCTGTTTTGGAAAAGCGTAAAAAGGTTGCATTTTTCACTATCAGATCAAAAGACTTCTTAGTAGCATGCTTGAATGGTGAACAGCCGTTTCTACGCAGCGGGTGTGTGCGTTGTTGGAATTGTTTACCTGTGTTTGGACTAGACTTTGCAGCAGTTCCACAGAACTGTGTACAATGGCATCTCTTCAGGAAAAGTGTGCATTCAATCCCCCTAGTTGTAGAGTAAGTGTCCTTAAAAAAAAGGATGCCCTTTGCTATATAAGTTCTTTTCCAATTGTGTATTTCATCTCCTGCCTTTGGGTTGCTATGTACACCATGGTACTTGTCAGAGCTACTGGGAAAACTTGTAGACTGGAGTCATCTTCCCCTCGTGATAAGTCATGCAGAAGTTCATTGATGAATTTCTAAGGCTGCACTCACCTGGGAAACCTTCCCATCTCACCTACCTGTCTCACTTAATCTAAGAGGGCTATGAAGTCTGGGATGGCTGCACTGCACTGCATGGGGTGACTGTCAGGTCTTGCCTATCCTGGCTGATGCCCCCATTCTCTGATACTTCATAGAGATGCCAGCCTCCAGATGGGATCTGGGGATTCCCCAGAGTTACACTTCATCTCCAGGCTACAGAGATCAGTTCCCCTGGAGAAAACGGATCCTTTAAAGGGTGAACTCAGTGGCACTGCAGTCTACCAAGGTCCCCATCCTCCCCAGGCTCCACCCTCAAATCTCCAGGAATTTCCGAACCAGGATCTGGCAACCCTTACTCCCTTTCCTCTGCTGGTGGCCGGGAGGGGATCTGGTAGCCCTAGCACTTATTCATGCAGTTGTTCTCCTCTGAGCTCATCCCAGGATTGGAGCTCCATCTCCAGTTTGGAGCTATTGAAAGCAAGGGACTGGGGGGGGGGAGAGACAAAATTGTGGGGCACATTGAGCTGCTGTGCTATTTGAGAGGTGAGAAGTAGGGTTCAGAGTGAACCACTGTCTGGGGAGCTATGTTGGTTCTCTGCTGCTCTCTTGAGACTATGTAGAAAGCCACCGTGACGTAATAGTTAGACCATGCTTTGTGTACACTAGCTTGGTGTAGTGGTTAGGAGTGCGGACTTCTAATCTAATTCCCCCACATGCAACCAGCTGGGTGACCTTGGGCTCGCCACAGCACTGATAAAGCTGTTCTGACCAAGCAGGAATATCAGGGCTCTTTCAGCCTCACCCATCTCACAGGGTGCCTGTTGTGGGGAGAGGAAGGGAAGACAACTATAAGCCTCTTTGAGATTCCTTTGAGTAGAGAAAAGCAGCATATAAGAACCAACTTTTCTTGTTCTTGTTCTTGTTCTTGTTCTTGTTCTTGTTCTTGTTCTTGTTCTTGTTCTTGTTCTTGTTCTTGTTCTTGTTCTTGTTCTTGTTCTTGTTCTTGTTCTTGTTCTTCTTCTTCTTCTTCTTCTTCTTCTTCTTCTTCTTCTTCTTCTTCTTCTTCTTCTTCTTTCTTAACCAGGGTTTCATTAACTCCCACACATTTGGGAAACCCTGGGGATTTGTGATTGTCCTGGAAAGGTTTCCCAAAAGTGTGGAAGTTAATTTTTTATACATTTTTTTAAAATTTTGTTAAAGTTTATTGGGTGATATGACCACATATGGTCATGTTGACTTGTTCCCCCTCTCAAAATGGCCAGTGATGGGCCTGGAGGGAGTGGAGAGGGAGGGGCCCTTGGTGAGCGTGTCCACAGCTCTGCTTCCCAACCATATTCTTCATGATTGCACCACTTTGAGGGTTTCTCAAAGCCTGACAAATGTTTCTGGGGTTTCTCCATGACAAAAAAGTTGAGAAAGGCTGAGTGTTCCAACCTCCACTCTGTTGTGGATATTCACTGAGTAACTTTGGAACATAAACTCTCAGCTTAATCTACCTCACAGGTTGTGTGGACATAAAACGGAGGAGAGGGGAACGATTTAAACTGCTTTGGGTCCCCCATTTGGGAGAAAGGTAGGGTACCAGTGAGGTCAATAAATAAGCAGATGCAACAGAAGACACAGTTCAGCCTGAGTGAAACAAATTTTACATCTCATTGCTCATATCTCCTCTTGAAATCAGCGAGGACTTAGAAGCTTTTAATTTCAGCATAATCCTGCTAATGCATTGACTGCGAATGGGGACCAAATTTTCATTTTTCAACAGGGTGGTTTCAGCCAAGCCTCTGCTTGCTACTATCTCCCCACCCCACCTTAGCATAATTCTGCTCTAGATGCTATAGTTTAAGATTCCTTACATTATAACTGGGATGTTATGCCTCCTCCATTCCCACTCCATTTGTACGTGGAGATGATGCCACGAGAGTGCTCCTTGTAGGCATTCAGAATTTCTACCTGCCCATTATTTAGAATTCAGCATGCAGTAGTGTGTGTTGGACTGGACCAGAATATCGCACAGACAAGCAAAATTATAGTTTAGATCTTTCCACAGACTCAAACCTCATTGGGTAGATTTGGGCCAATTGCCCTGTAAAAACCTTGTGCAGTAGCCATGGTTTGGATCTGAAATGTCAGCAAACTCCAGGTTCTTTCAGGCTATGTGTATGATGCATGGACTTTTGTAGGGTCCTACCTACAATCTACTAGCTTCTGCCTAGGCTACACCTCATAACCCTCAGCATTCATTCTAGCTCCACCTTCTATCTGCCACTTATGCCTTGACCCTGCCAATTCTGGGTTCATCTTTTAGCTGTGTCCAATTATTGTTGAAATCAGAAATTGGCGTTCTTTGCAGGAAACCCCCCCCCCATTCTCCTGTGTTTGGTGATGTTCTCAGTCAAGGCACCTCCCTGCACCTCACCTGTAAGTGCTAACCTTTAAATGCTCCCCAATGCGCTGATGCTACCTGGAAGCCATGTCAACATGCTAGAGATATTGTGGAGCGTCACTCTACCTTTTCCCCCAATCTCTATGGTAGAGTGCACTTCAAACCATGGAGTTCTCCCCCAAACCAGAGTGTTACCCTTCTCCCCGATGACCCTTGCATGCCGATATAACTTCTGGCTGACATTGGGCCGGTTGCAACATCCTTTCAGGTGAGTTGGGGGGAGGGTGATGGGGGTGAGGTGAGTCTGGAAAGCTGGGCTCCCCACAAGACCTAGTAGACCTGGAAACTCAAATAGGAGGAGTTCTCCAATTCCCACTTTGAGGCTAGCAACCCTTGGAATCAACAATAGCCAGAGGACTAGTAACTCAAGATGAGATGTGAGGAACTTTGGACTGGTGGAGAATGGTGTTTGCTGCTGAACTCCTATAAAGCAGGAGCAGTCAACCTGTCCTCCAGATGTCCACGGACTACAATTTCCATGAGCCCCTGCGAGCATTCTGGAGGACCACAGGTTGACTACCCCTGCTATAAAGAACTCCACTACCATCTGCCTTCGTCATCGGGAGAGATGTCAGGGCCATGCACAGCTGTAACTGAAACTGGATCTGGAAAGTGTAGCTGTGAGTTCAGGAACCCGACCGTCTGCGGAGCTGGAACTAGAACCTGGGGACTCTACCCTCTGGTCTAAACGTGCTGCAGGATGAAGCGGAAATGGTAGTGTTGAGTGGGGTAGAGTAGACTGCACCACTTCAGAATTACAGGGTTAGGGATTTTTCATTGCCTTAATAATTTTCTGTAAATAGCAGGCAAAGGGCTCCTCTGAGGTCCCTTTATAGGAGTGCTTCATGTCAGGAGGACTTAATTAAAACAGGAGGATTTTCAGCCCGTTCGATCACAGCATTCGATCCCCTCATTCACATCCACATTCGAGCCGCATACGTAGCCCAGGACTAATAGAGCAAGCAGAGAGTAGGACTCTGTTGGCCTCCTGCTTATGCTTATTCTGGCCCGTCCAGATGCCTGATACAGCTTGCCTGCCAAGCAGAGGATCCAATCTGCACCATTCTCTTCTCTTCTGAGCTAAGTGTGATTCCCCGTTCCTCACCATGCAGCCAGCTGGGTGACCCTGGGGATACAGTCCTGATAGAGCTGTTCTCACAGAGCAGTCTCTGTCAGAGCTCTCTCAGCCCCACCTCCCTCACAGGGTGTCAGTTGTGGGGAGAGAAAGGGAAGGTGATGGTAAGCTGCTTTGAGACACTTTACGTAGTGAAAAGGGAGGTATAAAAACCCACTCTGCTTCTTCTCGTGCAAATTCCACTGTCGTTTCTGACAATACATTTTCAGGGTACTTTGAGAAGAATCGGAAATGTGCCTTAATCTTTTTTTTAAAATCCTGAGCTCACTTCTTAGTGGATGCTTTTTAGCTTGGTGCTGACAACTCCTTTTGAGCATCACTCTGTGACTTCAGGGATTGGAATCAAACAGAGCGCTTAAATTTGCTGCACATTTTAAGGAGAGCACATGCCATGATTTATTTGGCTTAAGGGAATTTGTACATAGCAGCTCCAGAATTATGCTAAATCCCCCTCTCTGCTAGGGAGATGCCTTGCAGGGGAAGAAGAATTTTGTGAGGGTATAAAGGAAACTGCAGTAGTAAGACGTAGGGATGTAACGTGGGCTTAAGATACCCCAGGGTTCTTTCTGGGGGAGGGGCTTGAATTAAGTCCTCCGTAAGTTGAAGCAAGCAGGTAGAATTACGGAATAGAAATATATGAGGGGAGATTTGCAGGTGACTTTCACACCTTTAGAGAGGAGCAAACCAACTATGTCATTAGAAGGGAAGATACTGCAACTAAAGCTCCCTTCTTTGGACATATCATGCTATCAAACTTGCTAGAAAAATCATTAATGCTCAACATGGTCAGCGGTAAAAGGAAATGTGGTCGCCAAAGGATACGCTGGCTTGACACGATCAAAGCCGACACAGGGATGACCATGAACCAACTAAAAGAAGCAGTCAGAGACACGGGGGCATGGCGTAGACTTTCTTATAGAATCACTGAGGGTCGGACACAACTGAACGGATATCATCATCATCATCATCATCATCATCATCATCATCATCATCATCATTCACACCTAGTTTTTGGCCCAGCTTTGATGCTGATAGGAGGTGATAATCCCCCCTCCCCCCGCATCACCGTGTTTTCATGCACCTTCTGTCTTTTTGCCACTTTTATTGAGTTCTTTCCAAAACCATGCTTAACTATGATGTTTGTTTCAATCAGTTAGGAGATTTTTCCACTCGAACATGCTCTTCCACCCTGCCTTTTTCTGATGGCGAAACATTTAACACATCAGATGCTTGTCCTGTCAGCCTGTCCTTTTGACAGACTTTCTGTCGAGGGGCATTTCAGCACTTTCTACTTTCTACATTCAACATGACTGTCTTAAGGATTTTCTTAATCGGCTAATGTGGCCTCTCCGTTATAGTCACATAGACCGTTTATGCACTGGGAACTTCACTGCCCTAGCTCCCGTGCAGGAGCACAAATAGGAGGTGGATGAGGTGCACCAGGCCAAATGCTCCCCTGTGTGGGGGCATGAATAGGTGTGGCAACCTGCCATGACTAAAACTCCAGTATGCAGCACAGCATGAAACCTCCAGTGCATAAACGGTCATAATGTGGTGATTCTTAGTTTTGTGGATTTTTTTTTTCTGATCGTACCTGTTTAGTTTTATTTTTTAGTTTTGTTTTTTTGAAAGAGGGCAAGTTGCTGCTGTGTGGCTGGGAATGTTTAGAGCTTTCTCAGTCTTGTCCACGCTGGTGTCATTTTCCTTCATTTCTTTAAAATGGTAATTAACAAATGGGTACAGATCAAGATGGGTCACCGTGTTAATCTGTAACAGTAGAAGCTCCCAGCTGGTCTGGAGCTTCAGGCTGGGATATTATCAGTAAGCGGATGACACCCAGCTCTATCTACTCAAGGACGGCCACCTGGATTCCCCCTGGAATCATTCACTGGACGTTTGGACACCATAGCTGAGTGGCTGAAGCAGTGGCCTGAAATTGATTCCCTCGAAGATGGAGGTCCTGTGGTGGGAAGGAAGGGGGCGGGTCAGGAAGCGCACTTGCCTGGCCTGGCTTGGGTGAAAGTTCACATCATGCTCTGTGCCAAGAATCTGGGGGTGATTTGTGACACCTCACTTTCTATGGAGGCACATGTCATGAGAGCAGCCCGTCAGGCATTTTTCCATCTTTACCAGGCGAGGCTGCTAGTGTCCTACTTGTCCCCAGAACACCTGGCCACAGCGATCCATACGATGTTTACCTCCAGAATTGTCTTCTATAACTCGCCCTATGTGGGCCTTCCCTTGTCGACCTGGAAATTGCAGCAGGTACAAAATGCAGCTGCTAGAGTCCTCACTGGAATACCTTGGAGGACCCATATTCAGCCGATGCTGAGGCATTTGCATTGGTTGCCAGTTGCATCCTGGATCAAGTTCAGGGTTCTAGTTTTGACCTTCACGATCTGGGACCTGCATATCTGAGGGACTGCCTAGCATCTTATGCCTCCTGCAGGGTTTTGCACACTGTGGGTACTAACTTGCTGGTGGTGACCAGCCCATGGGAGGTTTGTCTGGCCTCAACCAAGGCAAGGGCCTTTTCAGTCCTGGCCTTGTCCTGGTGGAATAAGCTCCTGAAAGAGCTGAGTGCCCTGCAGGAGTTCTTGCAGTTCCACAGGGCCTGTGACGGAGTTCTTCTGCCAGGTCTTTTGTTGAGGCCTGGGTGCAGGAGATCTGAGGGACCCCTCCAGGTTAAACATCAGCTAGTACCATGCTGGGACTGATGTCACCCCCTGAACCTTCCCCCAAGGCACGAGGAGGGGGTAGCTGGAAATAGGAGGAGGAGGTTGGGTTTTTTATTCCGCCACCATGTAGTGTAGTGGGGGGCTGAGACTGCTTTTTAATTTTTATGTGGGGTTTTATCATTTTATTTGTGTAATTCGCCACAAGACACTTCGTGGATGGTGGTGGGAAATACATCAGAGAAGCAAACAAATAAATAAATGAGGCAAAAGTCCAGTAACATTTTAAAAGACTAATAAAATTTGTAGAAGCTTTCATGAGTTACTCTTCTTCAGATATCTATCTGAAGGAGTGAGCAGTGAGGGCCATTCCGCAAAAGGACCAATGTTGCCAATTGTTCACAGAACGCAGAAACACTATATTTGGGGGCTTTCCGCACCGGGATCCTTGTAGCAAATTGTTTGCTGAACGAAAAATCGCCATTTAAAATAGTGCAATTTGTCATTATGCATACCTGACTTTGTAGTGGAATCCAGTTGCGTTTCTATCGTTTCCCACAAGCTTCCGGTCTCAGCAAAAATCGCTAGACAGGAAGCGCTATTGCCGAGCTCGTCCCGCCCCTGGCCGTCAAGCAGCCAATGGGCAGCCATTAGCATGCTCCCAAACAGCCCCTTTCCCTTTAAGAAAGGTTTTTTAAAAAAAAAAACACACACCCATTGCAATGAATATGTGTTGATTCGTTGCAACGGAGAGACCCATCAGCTGGCAGGTGTGTTTGAGCTGTCGTTTCATCGTTGCCACGCTCCCCCCAAGTGAAAAAAAAAATCCCCCCCCCTCACGGGCCCGATTTTCGGCCAAAAACAGTGTAAAAAACAAAGGGAAAATACATCAGCAAACGGGCTTGTCTGTTGTTTGTGCTTAGTGAATAAACAGTTCTGGGGAGGGACTGAAGCCGGGGAAGCCTCTAAACAGGCTTGCTGGTGGGTTGAACTTCGCTCGCTCGGAGAAAAAAAAATGGCGATCGCTTCGCCGGAAGATCAGAGGAGAGAGCCAGGGGGAGGGACTTTGTAGAAACCACAACAATGGTAACGCACAGAACTTTCCCGCTAGTGTTGCAGATTGGTTGCAGGAGTGTAGCGCTTTCCGGAGGGTGAATCCACTTTTGGGGATTTCCCTGAAAGCGCTACAAGGAAGCGCTTTTTGCGGATCGGTTTCAGGTGTGTGGCAGATTGTCAACGACGTTGTGCATAATGGCAAATCAGTAGCGTTTTCAATTGGCAACCATTGTGCGATTTTGAAGGTGTGCGAAAAACCCCTAAATATTGGAATTTCGCCACTCTGCATACCTTTATTTTTAGTGGAATATAGAAGTCCCAGTAGCATTTCATTCATTTCCCACAGGTTTCCAGTCTCGCTGGAATTGCAACAAAAGAAGCGATTTTTTCTGTGCTTCTTCCCACCCCTGGCCATCAATCAAACAGAACAGCCAATGGGCTGTTGTGTTCATGCTCCCGAAAAGCCCCTTTCCCTTTAAGAACTGTTTTTTAAAAAGCCAAACACGCCCGTTGCAATGAATATGCATTCAATCGTTGCATCGGAAAGACCTTTTTGGTGGTGTAGGAGCTGGTGATTAATCATTTACATGCTCCTCAAGTAGAAAAAAAATCCCCCCCACCACTGGCGCGATTTGTGGCCCCCCCTCCCCCCACTGGCGTGAAATTAGTGAAGCCTCACTCGTTCGTTGCTTTCGCAGGTCTAAGGGGGAAAAAATGGCGATTGCTTCTCCGGAAGTTTGGGGGCAAGAGCGGGGGAGGGATTTTCTTTCTACCACTACATTGAGAATGCACATGTCTTTCGCTGGTTTGTTGCAGCTTGTGCGCAGAAGTGTAGCAATTTTTTCAGGGGGAATCTACTTTTCCCGATTTCCTGAAAAGCAATACAACGAAGCGCTTTTTGCGGGAGTGTTGCAGATTGTGTGCGACGTCATGCGGAACGTTGAATTTGTAGCGTTTACCAAAGACTTCTGCTACATTTAAGTCGTGCGGAATGGCCCTGAGTCACGAAAACTTCTACTCTGCCACAAATTTTGGGTTGTCTTTAAGGTGCTACTGGACTCTTGCTTTTTTCTACTGTAACAAATAGGGATACAGCTATATCTTTTAAAATGAACTTAATAAAAGCTTAACCCAGTCTTGCTCTTTTGAAAATATTTTTTCTTAACTTGGGTTTATGTACAATGGAATACTGGAATGGTTAGATCCGTGAGTTCAGAGACCAGGAACTGGGAATTCATTTCAACTCTTTACTGTGACCCCAGCATGATTGCACAGAACCAAAACCAAACCAAAGAAATCCACAGCTGACCTCAACTTATATACACAAGCCACACAATCAATCTTTCTGCCACTGTGTCCTATTGGTCAATTTCACTTTCAGCTGATTGGATCAGGTAGACGGGATGTACCCACACATTGGTCAATTACAGTGCAGGGCTACGATTCTGCCCCAGACCTCAAACTTGGTCCTCAGCAGATCTGCAGACACAACAGGAACGAAATATTTAGGGGGTTTACATTTAATAGTTCTGTTGTTGTTTTTTTCTTGACATTTAGCTGAGACCATGAATAAAACAAAAGGAAAGGGATAATTTCCTATGTTTTTTTATCGCAGTGAAATAAAGTGAAAACATTCTTCCTAATAAGTGATTCAGCTCTTTCTCTCCCCTCAAATGATGTCTGTCTGCAACGGCTGAAAATTTTCATGATCATCTTTAATAGGTGCCTGAATGTATATTTATCAAGGCAGCTGCTTCCCAGACGGGCAGGAGGTAGAAATGGTTGATTTGTTAATAAGAGAGGTGAGCAGTTGACAGCGTCAAGAAAATTGACTGAATTGCATGAATCGTACATAATGATTTATGGATCGGTGTTTTTTTTCCCCTGACAGCAACTCTTCTGACTGTGTTGCGACACTGATCGCATTTCCAAAATGTCCTGTTTGTCTCATTGCTCATTTAAGATACCTCTTCCCCATAAAGATATACCAAGCTGTTCTGGTGTCCTCCACAGGGATCCCTGGCCCCAGAGAGATGCGGCTGGCCTTGACCAGATACAGGGCCTTCTCAGCCTTGGCTCCTGCCTGGTGGAACGAATGGCCAGTGAAGATCTGGGCCCTGACAGAGCTGTCAAAGTTCTGCAGGGCCTATAAAACAGCACTCTTCCACCAGGCTTATGGTTGAGGCCAGGGCAGCTTAGAAGTATTAGGGGCTTCCTTCTCCTCCTCCCCATAGCCTTCCCCCTATTTCAGATGCCCCTCCTCTACTAGGGAACATCTTACCACTGAAAACAGTTAGAGAGTGGTGGTAGAATGGCAAAGTCTTCAATAATTTTACGATGTTTTTACAATGTTTTTATTGTTAATGGCTTTAGAAGAAGAAGAGTTGGTTCTTATATGCCGCTTTTCTCTACCTGAAGGAGTCTCAAAGCAGCTTACAGTCCCCTTCCCTTTCCTCTCCCCACAACAGACACCCCGTGGGGTGGGTGAGGCTGAGAGAGCCCTGATATCACTGCTCGGTCAGAACAGCTTTATCAGTGCCGTGGCGAGCCCAAGGTCACCCATCTGATTGCATGTGCGGGAGTGCAGAATCGAACCTGGTTTGCCAGATTAGAAGTCCACACTCCTAACCACTACACCAAACTGGCTCTCTTTACCTGTCAAGCAGTTGTTTTCAACTGCTCCCCCCCTCCCCCGAGTCCACTTGTGGGGAAGGGTGGTCTGGAAAACCCATCAATATAAATTCTAAATAAATAATTAAAGGCAGTTAAGGAGCAGAGAAAGGCCTTTGGGGGTTATAGTCTAGGGATGCCAGCCTCCAGGTGGGACCTGGGGATCCCCTGGAATTACAGCTCATTTCCACACTATGGATATCATTTCCTCTGGATAAAATGGATGCTTTGGAGGGTGGACTCTATGGCCTTGTGCCCCACTGAGGTCCTTGTTCTCTCCAGGCTCCATCCCCATATCTCCGGGAGCTTCCCAACCTGGATCTGACAACCCTACCCCACTTCTTCCACCAGTTAGCCAGTGGGGAACTGGCAAAGAGATCATGCCAAGTTTGGACTTTCAGGAAAGCGTAGATATGTCATCAATCTATATCAGGGGTAGTCAAACTGCGGCCCTCCAGATGTCCATGGACTACAATTCCCAGGAGCCCTTGCCAGCATTCGCCAGCGAATGCTGGCAAGGGCTCCTGGGAATTGTAGTCCATGGACATCTGGAGGGCTGCAGTTTGACTACCCCTGATCTATATGAATAATATAGAAAAACATAAACAGCTTCATCCAGCATTTGGTGGAAGCATGATGGAAAAATCATTATGCACCGATATTATACCAGTCTTTTTTACTGTGATGGTTGAAAGGAGCATAAAATACAGGTTGTTCCTCTTATGAACTGCCTTGAGTGCAGTTCAGAAAGGTTTTACAGAAACTGGATTTATATATTGCATGGCATCTTTTGTCTGTTAGAAAGGCAGGTGAGAAATCAGCCTAAAAACAGACCAAAAAAAAATAACGGTGTTTAGTGTAATTTACTTTGTAGGCCTCCATAAACGAGTTCTCTAGGGAGGGGGCACGGAAATTGTCTTTAAAAACCTGCATAAACAAAATCATCCTAATTGGAAAAGAAAGATTTTAAGACCCGAACTTTATTCAGTTACATGTTTCTAATTCGTATGTCCATTCCGTTAATGGTCAGTGGAAAAACAACATCACTTGAACAGTGATATAAGTTTGACGCAGTAAGGGAGGAACTTGAGCCTTATAAAGGAAACACAGAGGTGATTTTTTGTTTCTTCCAATGATGTGTCAAATCGTAAAATGTTTTAATAATGTCAGGGCTAGACCCTTTGAGAGCATGGGAAGGTTGTAAGCTCTCAAAAAGTGTTAAACTCTGTTGCAGGATCTTAATTAGTGTAAATAGCACTTAACTCTAATTGCATTTTTCAAACACTCAGGATATTTATTATGCATTTAGTTCATTGACTTAATTTAGCAGCTCACCTTATCCCTGCTCCTTTGGTTTATTCTCACAATGACCCTGTGAGGGAGGTTGAACTGAGCACATGACTGGACCTAGGTCACCTAGCAAGGTTCCATGGCAAAGGGGGGATTCAACTTTGGTTGTTCCCAGATTGTAGCCTGACACTGTAATCCAGCTTTTCTCAAGCTTTTTACCATTGAGAAACCCCTGAAACATTCCTCAGGCTTTGAGGAACCCTGGAAATGGCACAGTCATGGAGAATATGGTTGGGAAGCATAGCTGTGTACCTTCCCACCTGGGTCCCCTCCCCTTCCCACCTCCTCCAAAGCCCGTCATTGGCCATTTTGGGTGGGTTGGGTTGGTTGACATAACCATATATGATCATAGCACACAATAAATGATTTACAAGCTTAAAGAATATATATATATTGAAGCCTCTTGGTCTTGGGGACTTCTCAGCTATCAAAAATGATAAACTACTATGGGTGGCTGTTTAGTATATAGGGCTTTTCTATATTTTTGTTTTCTTTGTTTGTATGCCTTTTGTTTTGGGCTCCCCCCCCCACACACACACACATGTTTTGCTGCCTGTAGTGGTCAATTCAAAAGAGCCTCTTGTGGCACAGGGTGGTAAGGCAGCCAAAAAGCTGTCCGAAGCTCTGACTATGAGGTTGGGAGTTCGATCCCAGCAGCCGGCTCAAGGTTGACTCAGCCTTCCATCCTTCTGAGGTCGGTAAAATGAGAACCCAGCTTGCTGGGGGGTAAATGGTAATGACTGGGGAAAGGAATGGCAAACCACCCCGTACTGAGTCTGCCAAGAAAACGCTAGAGGGCATCACTCCAAGGGTCAGACATGACTCGGTGCTTGCACAGGGGGTACCTTTACCTTTACTGGACAATTCAATATTATGTTGCTTTATGCCTGAGACAAAAACCTACCGTTTAAACCTGAAGAGTAGCCTTTTTCAACCTTTGGATGGCAGAAGACCCCCTGAAATAATTTTTCAGACTTTATGGAACCCTGGAAGGAATGTCAGTGGGCCTTGCCTGCCACCACAACCTCAGAAGTAACATCACTCGCTGCACCCTTAGCCCTCCTTTTGCTCCCTTACCCCACCTTTACTACTGCTATGGCAGCAATAACTTATGTAGTCCGGAAAGAAGAGCAGGAGCTGAAAAAACAGCCCATTACACACACACACACATACTGTGCCACTTCATAGCTCTCGTGGACCCCCTTCAGAACTCCCATGGATGCCTGGTTGGGAAACGCTGTTGTAGAGAGATATGTTGGACATGAAGCAATGTAGTATTGGACTGACCACTAGAGGGAGCAAAACATATGCAGAAAAGAAAAAAAACAACAACTCCAAAACAACAGTAACACACAAGCAAGGAAAATGAGAATAGGGGAAATCCCATAGTTATCTGAACTACTCTCATTGGCTTAGATCCAGCAATACACAAGTGTGCTGGAGATGTAAATGGATTTAGCATGGTCTGCTTGCTGAAGACATTGTGTAATGCCTGCAGCTTTCCTCCCTATACACGTTAGCTCCTAGAAGCTGGTTGCACAAAATCTTACACAAATGGAAATGCAAACAGGGATAGGTTTGACTTAGCGCTGACAGTTAATATGATTTTTTTTCTTGTGTTTCTGCTCTTGCAAGAGCTATAGGGCAAGTGGGAGGTTTTCACTGGCTGCAGCACATTAATTGAAATTTGTATTAATATGTGCTGCACCATGATTTATAATGCTCTGCCTAGCAAAACACACCTTTGCTGTTGGCATTCATTAGAAGAATTCACTGTAGAGAAACCTGAAGCACATTTGAAGGTTCCTCTTTGTGCAGATCATCTGTGGAATTTCCAGAGAGGTCGAAAGAGTTTTGATGAGATGGATACATTCCACCCCCCCCCCTGCCCCCGAGCTTTTGCAAGTTGTACCTCTGCCGGACTCTGAAAGTGCCGCTTATAAAAATGAGTTGTCCTGTTTCAATCAAATAAAACCAACCTGATTTTCATCTATTGGAAACATCTGACTAGAACAAGACTTCTCCAGTTAATCTGCTGAAAGGAACTCCTTGTGCCCCGATATGATTATGCCTTTCATCTTCTAAGTGGCTTGCAAAATGGAATCATCATCAAAACAAGATCCGTGGTGGGCTGAGGATCAGACAGTATTTTTTAAAAATGTATCAATCAGTTCAAGTAGTTGCTCAATGCTCTAGAGTGCTATTACTTGTGGCAAACCAATTCTGAATGGGTGGGATGCCGCTTGATAGTATTGTTTACTACAGATCAAATGGTGTAGTCGAATTTAATTTTTGTCAGTGTAAAAAAGATGAACAGTTACTGTTAAATGCTTTACGAGGGGACTACACCCATGCATGGAGGATGTCTGTTTTTTGTAGGGCTGATGGGCCAGCAACCAGGTGGGGGATGGAGGTGGGGGGAGGTAAAGTCTGCCAAGTCAGCATAGTGACATCACTTCTTGCAAAACCATAAATGACATCTTTAAATATTCTTGGATTTACAAAAAAAAAAAAACTAATTTTTTCCCATAGTGTTTTTGTAAAAATGCTATACTGTCTCTTACGTTGCTTCTGTTTTTAAAATCCGCAGTGACATCAATTTATTTATTTATTTATAAATAATTTTATTTATATACTGCCATTCTCAAAGATTTTGGCTGATGATTATATATATATTTATTTATAAGCTTCAAAGCCTGTTCCTAAGAAAGGGCCTTGAAAGGGCCCCCTCCCCTGGCCAGGCAGCTTAAGGTCAGATCAAGTGGGATGGGCTTGTTAGCAGGCCCAGGACAGAGCTCCTTAGCAGGCAGTCAGCAGGCTGGGAGGCCCTCGTTAGCAGGCCAAGAGGCCCTCATTAGCAAGTCCTCCACCACAACCCTTTGCCCAGGGCCCTTTCCCCTTACCTGCTGCTGGCTCCAGGCGCTGAGATGCGTCTGAGAGCAAAGAGGGTAGAGTCCAGGGACAGAGGGCAGGAGCTACAGGGGCAGAGCCAATCACAGCAAAGCTGGCTGCACCCTGATTGGCCCTATTCCAACTTGGACAGCTGGACACATCCCACTCCCCAGGTTGTTTCACAAATATATAAAGGAATCATGGATAAGGATATTTATATATATAGTAAACATCCTAATATTACACAAATTCCCAAGATGGCAGTTAACCAATTTAATTCTCCTAGACCTCTAATGCTGTTGAATCAGAGGCTGGAACCGCTGAGGATGGAAAACACTTTGGGGTAGTTCCTGCTGGTCTAGCACCTAAGCATGGCAACTGGGGAGGGAGTCCTATTCACTGGTATGATAAGAGCAAAAGGTTGGATGCCAGGATCCAAAATGAAAAACCTCTGGAGGTTTGGGGATGGAGCCTGGGGAGGACAGAGACCTCAATGAGGTATTATGCCATAGAGTCCTCCCTCCAAGTTATCCATTTTCTCCAGGGGAACTAATCTTAGTAGTCTAGAGATGAGTTGTAAAGAGGTTAGCATCTCTATGGAGACCCTTTTCACTTCTAGTCCCTGAGAGCCTTACTGGAGATACTTCATAATGGAAAAGGATCCACAGTTCCCCTCCCGCCTTCTGTAAGCAAATGTCTTCCTGCTAATAAAAAGGTGCTGAACATGGAGATGGAGCAGAGGACGCGGTCAAATTCCCTTCTTGGCTTTGTGAATGTGGTAAGACATGAAAATCTCCATTCAACCATCTGTCAGATTTGACAGGCTGTTTGTGCTGGGATGAAGTAAATGAGGACCTTTTAGAATGAGAGTCTGGTCCAGCAGGGCTCTTCTTATGTTATATTCTTATTCTTACGTTCTGTCTGATGGTTGTATATTCCCTTTCACAGTCTGCCTAAATTCATATATAGTAAGTCAGAATCAGTATTTCTCTCTGATGGCGCTCTAGCCTCTGCTTAGGAACCTCTAACGAAGGAGAGCTCACCCTCTTCCAAGGAAGCCTGTTCTGGACCATTTATGCACTGGGAACTTCACTGCCCCAGCTCCCGTGCAGGAACACAAATCGAGGGCGGATGAGGTTCACCAGGCCAAATGCTCCCCAATGTGGGTGTAGGAAGAGGTGGGGCAACCTGCCACGACTAAAACTCCAGCCTGCATCCAGGCATGAAACCTCCAGTGCATAAATGGTCCTGCTGAGGAACCCCTCTGTCAGGAAGTTCTTCTCAATGTTTAGCCCAAGGCTCTTTTGATTTTAATTTCAACCCTTTGAATCTGATCTGACCTTCTGAGGCAACAGAAAAGAACGCTTCTCAATTTTCTATATGACATTCTCTATATTAAATAGAGGTTATTTTGGTATTCCCGCTCATTGTCCTTCCATTCTGCAAAGAGCAACAAATGTGAATGAAAAACTGAAGGGCATTTCTCTTTTGACAAAACGCTCCTCAAATAAAGAGCGTAGTCTATTGTGAGCAACTAATTGAATCGTTTGTATTGCTTACGGCAAGTTCAAGAGTGAGTTCTTCAGTTACATGGCTTTTGTGTGTGCAGAGGTCGAGTGTGTCATGCAGCGGTTGTCGTGTTCCAAGGAGTCTGGGTCCATTAGAGCACCCTTTCTGCTCATGTTCTTGTGAGAGTGTGTGTGGGTGCATGCTTTGGCTATCGCATCTTGCAAAACACTCCTCAAACAGTGGACAAACTGGGATACTTCTCAACCCACATCCTCTGAGACCTCTGATGTGAATATCTGGGCTCAGATTTCCTGTTTGTGGTGAAGGTCTCTAGATAGCAGTCTCTCAGCTTACATTACCCCATCTGAAACTCCAGACACCTGGGAAGACAGATGCAGAAGAAGTGAGAGTTGACAAAACCTCTGCAACATAAGAGCAACCCACTATTACTCCTGCCTATTATTACTATTTGTTTGTTTGTTAACCTGGAAGGAATCTTATCCCCACTACCCCCTCCTCCGGAGTGCTGTCAAAAGAAAAAGTGACAGGTGCATGTGTGTGTGTGTGTGTGGACTTTCTCAACCAGGGTTTTGTGACTCATCATCCAGGAAGGTCCATTCTGCACATGCTAGATAATGTGTTTTCAATGCACTTTTGAAGTAGATTTTCCTGTTCTGCACAGAAAAATCCAGCTGCAAAAGCACACTGAAAGTGCATTATCCATTGAGTGCAGAATGGGCCCCGGACTCTTCTTATGTTCTTGTATACTTCTTTACACAGTGAGCAATTAAAATGTGGAATTCAGTGCTAGAGGGCATTGTGATGGCCACAGGCATAGACAGCTTGAAAAGGGGATTAGATAGATTCATGAAAGGTAGGTCCATCACTGGCTAAGAGCCATGCTAACTAAAGGGAACCTCCATGTTCAGAAGTAGCCAATCTTTGAATCTCAGGGCAAGGGGGACACTTTCGAGGGTATACGCCTTGCTGTTGGACCACTAGAAGATATACAAATAACAATGGTCAGCATTTAGGTTGGGTCGCCGTGTTGGTCTGAACAAAGTTTGAGTCCAGTGGCATCTTTAAGACCAACCAAGTTTTATTCAAGGTGTGAGCTGTCAAGTGCAGGCACACTTCACACTTGAGTATCTGAAAAAGTGTGAGTACACATGAGGGCTCATATATATATACCTTGAATAAAATGGGACCCCACCGGAATACTGAGTATTATTATTATTTGAATTCCCCCACAGTAGATATGGTCCTTTGTCATGATGTTACTGCATCCCAAGCTATTAACATTTCTCATCCCTTTGCTTTTGTTGTCATCTGTTTGTTTCTTTTAATTAAACACATTTTTTGAACTTTTCCATTTAACAGTAAGATGCGCCAAACAGTAAGCAGATGTGTCAGCATCTGTTGTAACCTGTCCTGAGCAAACCGGAAGGGCGGACTATAAAAATCATTTGTTCTTGTTGTCATCATTTTATTTATTTATTATTATTTATTAGATTTTTTACCCGCCACTCCCAACGGCTCAGGGTGGGTTACAAAACGTCTGCATAAAAGGCCCCCTTAAAATTCCCTTAAAACCACAGACATCAAATGAATAAGACAGAGAAAAATTAAAAAAGAAGAAAAAAGAAAAAGATGCGGCAGAAGACCCAATTCTGCCCAACATAGGAGGGAGAAAGAGGAGCAGATGGAGCCCCTCATTATGATTATTATGCTGCAGAACTTAACTAAGTTTCCTGCCCCACTTCATCGGCTGCAGCGTTGGAAACTTTTTTGGTCATCTCACGTACCATCTGTGGATTCTGTTCTGAAAATTTCTGAAAAGAATAATGCTACATTAGCCACGCGCTCTTTCTCTGAGTTCTCTTTCTGTTTCTTGCAATAAATCTAAATCATACAGATAGATTGTGCTCTAAATCATTTCTCATCCGAGTGTGTGAAGAATAAATGTCTTATAGGCCATGCTGTGTTTCCAATGATTCTTCTCGCTTAGATGAGATCAGAGCTTATGTGATATAGTGAAATTTAAGGGGTATGTATTTAATGCACCAAGATGTCTATTATCTGTTTTGTATGATATTATTACATTCACATTTTCATGGGTTATGAATCCAGAGAATAAATTATATCTATCTGTCTACAGTAGGGGTCCCACTATGGGGCCTATGGGTGCCACCAGTGCCTTTTCTGGTGCCTGCCAATGTTTTTAGGAAATGGGTGGGGCTTCTGCCCAGGAATGCTTCATATTGATTACTGGAGATCTCATTGACTGTGCTAATATTTTTAGATGCCACTTTGGCAGCAGCTGCCCCCAAATACAAGGATCTGCAAGGTGTTATGGAAATTAGGCCGTGGCAGATTTTGTAGTAGGCTCCGCCTCATTTGGCAGCCATTTCGGGGCAGCCATTTTGTTATGGCATGTGCCATTTCACATCAGAATTCCAGATGTGCCCAGCAGCTGAAAAGGTTGGACACTCCAATCTGTACCTACACACACACACACACACACACACACGTGTACAGAAACAATATTAGCTGCCTTTCTTTTAGGAAGTGCATGATGAAGTACAAAATAATATAAATCAGTATTTTCTGCAGGAGATTTATTTTGCAAGAACTTTAATTTCCTTGGCTCTTTGCAAAAAAACACTTTAACCAAGAAGCTTTTATCTTATTTTATTTTATTTCTTCCTAGGGAGAAAGCACAGATAGAGACAAATATGATAGTCGTAAGTTCTTCTTTCACTGGATTGATTATGGTACAAAGATGGTACAAGGATCTTTAAAATGCTGGATTGCAAAGAGCTCTTTTCCAACTCTTCCCATATACTCCAAAATGCCTAACTAAACACACAGTTGCAGAACAGAGGTTGTAATGGGAGAAATGCCCTTAGAGCGAGAAATAAGGTGGAAATAAAATGGACAGATGGTGGCATGGCATGGCCCAATCTCATCAGGCTTCAGATGCTAAGCAGAGTTGGAACGTGGGCGAGAGACCACCTAGGAAGGTTCTACAGAGTAAGTCCATGGCCTCTGCTTCTCACTTGACTAGGAAACTCCTGGTTGGGGTCGCCAACTCATGGAGGGATGGCAGCATGGCATAACCCAATCTCAGAAGCTAAGCAGTGTTGGTACTTAGATGACAGACCACCTAGGAAGGTTCTGAGTAAGTCAATAGCAAGCTGTTTCTGCTTCTCACTTGCCTTGGAAGCTCCTGGTTGGGGTCACCAACTCATGGAAGGATGGCAGCATGGCATAACCCAATCTTATCAGGTCTCAGAAGCTAAGCAGGGTAGATGAGAGACCACCTAGGAAGGTTATGCAGAGTAAGTCAATAGCAAGCTGTCTCTGCTTCTCACTTGCCTTGGAAGCTCCTGGTTGGGGTTGCCAGAAATCAGTTGCAACTTGATGGCATTTATGTACTTAAAATGAAACTCAGATCTTTGATAAACAAGATAAAAGCAAACAATCTGTATCAAGACCCAGGGGGCTTTAGATTTTACCAGACTCTGGGATCAGGAGCAGAATGAAATACAAAACTGGATCATGTCCCCATGTTCTCCATTCTTATTTGCAATGTGCAGAGGATCATGTTGAAGATGTGCCTCGTATCTTCTGTGGAGGCTGTGTGTCTCCATGCAGATCTCACAAATTCACTTTTCATGAACACATGAAGCTGGCTTTTACTGAGTCAGACCATTTGTCTGCCAAAATCAGTATTGCCACCTGGCTAATCTCAGGAAGCAGAGGCATCCAAAGCAAGGCCTCTGAAGAGGTCTGCAGTGATCAGGCAGGTCCATAAGGGAGTAGACAGTACTTCAGGAATTCTGTTTTCAAATGTTTATAGAGATTTCCTCTCTATTGGGACAGAGGGGTAGTGGGTGTTTAGACCCCCCTAGCTTGGGTCCTAACAAACTGGTGGACCCTGACCTGAAAGAAATACATCTAGCCTCAGCCAGGGCCAAGACCTTTTGGCTCCTGGCTGGCCCCAACCTGATGGAATGAGCTCGTGGAAGAGTGAAGGACCCTGACAGAACTGGCTCAGTTCCTCAAGGCCTGTAAGACTGAGCTCTTATGTTCAGGTATCTAGTTGGGACCAATGAGATGATGAATTTGATTAAATATCATCTGGGCTCCTTCTATAATGATCCTTGCTCCCGCTCCTCCAAAAACTGAGATGCTCTGAATGGAACAGTTGTCAATACAGCTGGCATGATTGTTTTTAACATGATTTTTTAACATAATGATTTTAAAGTTAAAATTGTTTATCACTATATTATTATACGTGTTTCATGTAGCAACTAGAAATTAAACCCACTGTGCTGTAAATACAGCGGGCGCTAGGTGCGGGAGCGTGGGGCTCTGGGTGGCTGTCCGGGCGGCCGTGGACGCTGCCACTATGACCTGTCCATTTGGGCTCCCCCCCATTGCCGTGGGCAGACTCACCATCGGCAGGCTCGGCAGGTGTGGCAGTGGGTCTCTGCGGTGGTCGCCAGTGCAGTGGGCAATCCTGGGGGGCCGGGCGCGCGGTGAGGCGATGGTGGATGGAAGGAGGGGAGGGCGGAAGTGCATGGACATGTGGTGCAGCGCAGCCCCCGAGGGCCAGGCGCAGCGGTGGCGGCGGAGCGGCATGGTGCGGAGCGGTTCGGCGGCAGTGGCGGGCACGATCTGCAGTCGCCGACAGTGGGGCAGCGAGGCTGGGGGGCAACACAGGCATTGTTGGATTGTCCATCATGGCGGCAGGCAGGCGGGCCTTGCGGCCTGGGCACGGCGCTGGAGGGGAATGCCGGGGACAGGTGGCCAAGTGGGCGAACCAGCAAATGACAAGTGGGGGCTCAGAGAAGGTTTGTGGGGGGCCCCAAACGGATGGTCGGGGTCAGGGTGGGAAGGGCATGGGCACCAGCGCCAGGGAGGCGCAGGGGGGTAGCGGCGAGGTCCCTGGGTGGGCAAGGGGTGTCGCTGGGCGGAGGGAAAGTAGCTTTCCCTGAGTCCTCCGGCGTGGGACGACCCTCCTCCCCCGTGGCCATCCTGATCCTCGGCCATAGTCTGCAGGCGACTCACCAGCCGGAGGGCGCAGCAGCGAGGATGGTGGCTCTGGAGGAATGGAGAGTCAGCGGCGCGGTGTTCGGGAGACAGGCCAAGTAGCCAATGGGGAGGAGCGCTCTCAATTAGCCACTTGGCCCTGGATTGCCACTCTGAGGAGCGAATCAGGAGCTGCTTCATGGCACCTGATTCGCTCCTCCGAGTTTTTATCCCGGACAGCGCCCACCCACTCTCCTCCCACTTAGCCACCCTTTTATTTAATACCGCGGAGCAGTTTAAAGATGTTGGAAGCAGCCCCAAGCTGACATGCCGGGAGGGGGCAGAGTACAAATCAAAGAATAAATAATAATTAATTAATATATATATGTAGGGATTTTCCTCTCCATTAGGACTTCCCAGCTTGGGTCCCAGGCCAAATGCCCTGGAAGCTCAATGGCTAAATCCTCCTTTGCATCTTAGTGTTCAGGAGGTCAGTTTGAAAAGTGGATTAAGGATTGTAATAGAAGAAGAGTTGGTTTTATACCCCAACTTTTCACTACCAGAAGGAGTCTCAAATCAGCTTACAATTGCCCTCTCTTCCTTTCCCCACAACAGACACCCTGTGGGGTAGGTGAGGGTGAGAGAGCTCTGAGAGAAGCAGGACTGTGACTAGCCCAAGGTCACCCAGCTAGCTGCATGTCAAACCTGGATCTCTAGATCAGAAGGTACCACTCTTAACCACTGCACCCAGCTGGATGAAAAGGCCCCCTTGTTCCATGTAGGTTTCTCACATAATGGTCCATCTGGCCCTACTAATTCTCTCATTATACAGAAATCCTTCTGTTAATTCATTTCAGTTCCCTCTCATTAGACCTCAACAAGGTGACTTTTTTCAGGTTTTTTAGAGAAGAGAGTACACACACTCACACGCACACACGCAAACTTGCATGAATATATAAGGAACAATGATTAAATCAATGCAGCAGAAATGTATTTTCTTACTAGGTTAAACCTAGTATTTAAATATTTAAAAACCCTAATACCATGAATTCAATTTTGCGCCTGCACTATATAGTTTATTTTTTTTCTCCCCTCCTTGTTACTGGCAGGGTTATATTTTTATTTTATTTTTCAACTCGAAGTGGCTAACTAACTGGAAAGAATGTGACAAATGGCCTGATTGTAAACATGGCACAGGAGTTCTAAACTGTAGCAATTAACTAGTTTATTTAATTATAAGGTTTCATAGGGACATAATTGAACAATCTGTGATGCCAGGTGGCTTTTAGTCATTTTACCACAAAACTATTATGTCTACATGCTATACTTTGTGCCGCTTCTATATATGGCAAACAACCACTATAAATGGGAGGAACGTCAGAAGCAAATTTAATAAAAGAAGAGTTGGGCTTTTTATACTGCACTTTTCACTACCCAAGTTCCCAAAGTGGCTTACAAACACCTCTCCTTCCCTCTATCCACAACAGACACCTTGTGAGGTCAGTGGGGCTGAGAGAACTCTACCAGAACTACCTGGCCCAAGGTCACCCAGCTGGCTGCATGTGGAGGAACAGGGAATCAAATTCGGTTCTCCAGAATAGAGTCTGCCTCTCTTAACCACTACACCAGGGGTAGTCAAACTGCGGCCCTCCAGATGTCCATGGACTACAATTCCCAGGAGCCCCTGCCAGCAAACGCTGGCAGGGGGCTCCTCGGAATTGTAGTCCATGGACATCTGGAGGGCCGCAGTTTGACTACCCCTGCACTACACCATACTGGGTTCTAGCTGGATCTGCGTTGAAGTTCTCAGGGAAGTTAAGAAGGGATATTTAATTGAAACACTGAAAAACCATCCTATCGTCGCTGTCATTATTTATTTATTCATTTATTTTGAGGTTTTTAGGCCACCCCTCTCCAAAGAGGTCGCAGGGCAGCTTTCTATAAAATAGATACAAGTTTATGTGAAATAAAAGAGGTACATACTAAAAACCATTTTCCATAATTCCTACTGCAATTGCTTCACCCCAAAAATATCATAACAAGCCCTCATGACCACGCCCCTCATGCTGTACCGTGAATGCCACCTGGCGCGCATGCTCTCCCTAGGCTGGCCACTGCCACGCCATTCTTGGCCCCTTCTCCTGCCGCATCAACTGCGGCCTTCCCTTTATTCTAGCCCGCTCTTTGTTTCTTTAATTTAATTGGGGGGGAGTTAACCACCTCCTTCCCCAAAAAACCTTTGTGCATGACCTTGACAGTTACACTACCCTGAGGTCCTTTGGTAACAGGGCAGCGGACACATGACAAATAATAACTATTTTAAACAATACATTTGCAGAAGTGTCTTGAACGTTCTCAGGTCATGCAGAACAATACTTTGTTAGCCAGGGCAATGAGGCAGCTGCGGCCAGTCAGAACAAAATGGTGGAAGTTCTTGATGTGGAAATGCAGGCGTTCTTCTCATTGTTATAGTTTGTCTATTGCATGATTTTAAGGCCTGTGGCCATAACACTAATAAATTACTAGCACTCATTCAATGGATAGTAAATGTAGTGGAGAGAAATGAAGCAGAACATCATATTCATACCAGTGCTTTAGAATTCCTTAGATGGAACCTTTCCAAGTAGAAATATTTTCAATAATATTTTCAATAATTTTAACAATTGGTTATAACTTATTTATTGCATTGTTTTAGGCTGTGTTGGAAGCTGCCCTGAGCTGGCAGTACCAGGAAGGAAGGGATATAAATCAAAGAATAAATAATAAATAAATAAATAAATAAATAAATAAATAAATAAATGACACATGTGAGCATCAGGAGTTCACTGGGACAAAGGGGGGTGGTCTTGAATAGGTGAGTCTGCATTAAAAATGAGATACAATACAAAGACCAAAGCCAGCAAAATAAAAATTATTATTAAAAATGTTCATTTCAATTTACAGGTCTTTCTTGGGGAGGAGGTTAATTACCTAGACCCATACTGGGTTGAGGCCAACTAGCTTTCCCATTGGTAAAAAAGGGAAGAGGATCCCCTTTAGCCACTAAAAAGTCTGGTCCAGGGATCATGGCCCCTGCTTGGCCAAAAACCAAGGGGAAGGAGGAGAACTGGGTGACACTGGAGGAGGCGGGGGCTGGATACAGCCCATCATCTCTTCTCCTCGTAAGACTTAGAGAATATGTATCCCCAAACTGACTCAACTCTTTTATGTTCTACAAGATGCAGCTGTGGTAAATGTTGGGAATTTTAAATTAAACTACATTTAATTAGACCTTGTGGGCTTTGCCTTTTCTTTCTTTCTTTCTTTCTTACAGTCGCCTTCTTACAGTCGCCTTCTCATTCCTCTCGCCACAACAGACACCCAGTGGGGTGGGTGAGGCTGAGAGAGCCCTGATATCACTGCTCGGTCAGAACAGTTTTATCAGTGCCATGGCGAGCCCAAGGTCACCCAGCTGGTTGCATGTGGGGGAGCACAGAATCTAACCTGGCATGCCAGATTAGAAGTCTGCACTCCTAACCACTACACCAAACTGGCTCTCCAAACTGGCTCTCCTAACCACTACACCAGGGGTAGTCAAACTGCGACCCTAGATGTCCATGGACTACAATTCCCAGGAGCCCCCTGCCAGCGAATGGCCCCTGACCTTGATTTAGCCAATCTGGCTACTTGGATCCATTCTATAGTAATATCAAGACTAGACTACTGTGATGCATTCTACAGAAGTCTTCCCTTGAAGACTAATGTATGATTTTAATGTTTTGATGATAATATGTTGTGTATATGTAACATACATGTATCTGTCAGGATGGGAACATTGTGACAGCAGAACATGGGGTATTTTAGTGTTATAAAGGTAAAGGTATCTCCTGTGCAAGCACTGGGTCATGTCTGACCCTTGGGGTGATGCCCTCTAGCGTTTTCATGGCAGACTGAATACGGGGTGGTTTGCCAGTGCCTTCCCCAGTCATTACCGTTTACCCCCTAGCAAGCTGGGTACTCATTTTACCGACCTCAGAAGGATGGAAGGCTGAGTCAACCTTGAGCCGGCTGCTGGGATCAAACTCCCAACCTCATGGGCAGACAGCTTCAGACAGCATGTCGCTGCCTTACCACTCTGCGCCACAAGAGGCTCATTTTTAGTGTTATATTTACAATCAAATTTGTCAAGAGCTTATAGCCCCCATATTATCAGCCCCCATATTATCAGGCTTCCCCGCTAGACGGAGAACCACCAAGCCCATGAAAATGTTCTCAGACAGGAACTGTGAGCTAACTCTTCCCATTGCCAAATATTTCTGGTCAGGTATTAAAATTAGAAGATCCCAAAGCAAGTCATATAATAAAAATACATAATTATATATCATATTAACTAGCTAACTGAATAATTCTAATCAGTGACATGGTTTTATTGTAATTGCTATGGTTTTATAGGAAGATTTATTCTATTGTTTTTGTTTCATTACATATCTTAAGCATCGCTAAAATTACTGTATGTGCTATTTGATATTCTGGCCAATGACCATAATACATGAATTCCGTTCGCCTGAGAAGTTGGGAGATAATTGCAGCAAACTCATTCGAAACAAGATTAGATTAGATTATTTATTTACGGTCATTGACCAGCATCAAAGTATGTTCGAAACAAGCATTTCGTAGATGATTTTCTGGACATGTGGGGTGGCCAAGGGAAATCTTGCTGGGAAGCCCAGTGGGGTTCTGAATGCAACAAGCTATGCCCAGGGATCAAGAGCTGAACACGGGAGTCTGCTAATAGCAAAACTCCACATGTTCCCGTTATTCCAGTCTCATTATTCTGAGGATGGTCTTGATAAATTCGGTTTTCTTTATTTATCATATAGCATGTGTGCACTGTATTCAGGAGATCCTAGGATTATCTGACAGCTAGGCAAGAGGTGGTTGGATATGGTTTGCCATTACCTGTTTCTGCATCATAGAATCATAGAATCATAGAGTTGGAAGGGACCACACAGGCCATCTAGTCCAACCCCCTGTTCAATGCAGGATCAGCCCAAAGCATCCTAAAGCATCCAAGAAAAGTGTGTATCCAACTTTTGCTTGAGAACTGCCAGTGAGGGAGAGCTCACCACCTCCTTAGGCAGCCTATTCCACTGCTGAACTAATCTGACTGTGAAAAATGTTTTCCTGATATCTAGCCTATATCGTTGTACTTGAAGTTTAAACCCATTACTGCGTGTCCTCTCCTCTGCAGCCAATGGGGACAGCATCCTGCCCTCCTCCAAGTGACAACCTTTCAAATACTTAAAGAGGGCTATCATGTCCCCTCTCAACATCCTTTTCTCCAGGCTGAACATTCCCAAGTCCCTCAACCTATCTTCATAGGGCTTGGTCCCTTGGCCCCAGATCATCTTCGTCGCTCTCCTCTGTACCCTTTCAATTTTATCTACATCCTTCTTGAAGTGAGGCCTCCAGAACTGCACACAGTACTCCAGGTGTGGTCTGACCAGTGCTGTATATCATGGCCCCTAGAGTTCTTTGGAGGTCTCCCACCCCAATACTTGCTAGGGTCAACATTGCTTAGCTTCTGAGACCTGATGAGAGATCTCCACTATCTCATTTAGATGTGACCAAGGCAATGAATACCTGTAGCTAAATCATCCTCTAAGGGTGATAAATTTGGTATGTTTGCAAAGAAGAAGGTTGTCGATTCCAGACTCAGATCATTTAAATCTGTGAAGATCCAAAAGGACTCTTTCAATTTTGTCTGGAAACCACCCACCCGAGAGCCACATCCCCAGGTTATCCCCTGGGGATCTCCTGGAATTATAACTCATCTCCAGTCTAAAGAAAATGGCTGCTTTGGGGGGTGGACTCCATAACATTATACTCCACTGAGGTCGCTCCCTGCTCAAAATTCTGCCCACTCCTAGCTCCTCCCCCAAAGTCACCAGATATTTCCCAACCCAGAGCTTAGAGCCAATGCTGGGTTTGTGTATTCCTTGCAGCCTGGCCCAACTGCATTTTTGACCAGCTGTTGGTTTTGAGCTTCTGAGAATGAGTTGTCATCTCTGAGACTTCTTCAAAGGCAGTCCTGGAACTCATTAAAATAAATAACTCATCTCGACAATCTCATTTAAACATCACCAGGGCATTGAAGACTTATGTCTAAATCATTCATCTCCAGGAAAGGGTACAGTTGGTATACCAAGCAAAGCTGATAAAAAAGGCATTTTCAGCTACCGCCTCCACTTGGTCATCCAGCAAAAATGCCAACTCTTGAAGCTTGCCCAGATTGCTAACCTGAATGATGAGGGGATTCTATCCAAGATAGACTGAACACCTCTTCCTGGTTCAATCAGATCTCCACCCAACAGTTATCTGGCCTTGTCTGGATTAAGTTTTAGTTTGTTCATTTTCATTCAGGCCATCACTGGCTCCATAGGATTAGACAGGTAAGAATATTCAGACAAGGCATGCTCTGAACCTTGATACAAACAGCGTTGCCAGGTGAACGTCCCTCTCCATCACCCATGAGTCAAGGTCCTGACTGACTCACCAAAGTGATCCAATCAGGTGAAATTTCCTGGATAACCTTAGTATATCTGCTGAATCATGAAGCACTGAGTTCACCCAGGAAATTATTTCACACTGTCAATGGAATGGCAATTTTGGGGCACATTTTCCCCTTGTTGGTCTTCTGTAGTGGTGGTAATGGGGAGGGGGGTTGAACCATCAAAGCAGAAGATTTCCTTTGCGTTTCTCAGACAAATGGTCTCCTGCTTTCACACCATAACTTATCAAATGAACAATATGTGGGAAAGTATATTCATGCCCACAATGTGGTAATTGGAGGCCATGGGTTCAGAGGGTATAACTACCTTGGTTTCTTTGAGTAATATTGTCTTTGACAATGGTTGCCTGCCTATGATCTCCTCTGACTGCTTCCTGCTTTCCTACAATAAAGTCTAACTTCAGTTTTATCCCAATGCCTGGGATCCATGTATGTTTGTTCTGAGAGAACTTTTTCACTCACTTCTGGGGTCGTGACACTGAGATCTTTTCCACATGAGAAATTTGGCCTGGCCCAGCACTTGTCTCTGACCGAGCAGTGATATCAGGCCTCTCTCAGCCTCACCCACCTCACAGGGTGTCTGTGGTGGGGAGAGGAAAGGGAAGGTGATTATAAGTAAGGTGGCCAGGCGTCCTGTCTCTGGTGAGAGAGTCCCACATTTGGGGCATTTGCCCTGTGTCTAATTGTCCCGCGGCATTCTCCATTTTTAAAAAATTAATTTTATTTTTTTTTATTAATTTTTTTGGCCACAGCGCCACATCCCACCTTGTGGCCCCAGATTTCTGGTCACTTTACTATAAGCCACTGTGAGACTCCTCTGGGGAGAGAAAAGCAGCATATAAGAATAAACTCTTCTTCTTCTTGTCCCGTCATGAGGCTAATTCCTGCTTCCGGAAAATGTCGATGCCAGTCTGAGGTGGTCCCAAGTCTGGCAAAAGCAAGGACATTGCTCAACCTGTGGCAAGGGAATGTGGATTTGTGTTCCCTTGTTGTAGATCCTTACCAACTGAAGGCCTGCATCATGCCAGGCTAGGGATCACCCTGGACAAGCGCTGAGGACATCCAGAAACAGCAATTAGCCCCATAACTGGACAAATCCTGGACCAGGCCAGATTTCTTGTGCAGAATAGGTCTTATTGAGTGTTTGGAAAATGTTTGTACTACCTGTCAGGATTATTCTCAAGGCACCTTACAAGAAAGAATAAGATAAGATAAAATAAGATAAGATAAAATCACCACACGTTCTTAAATGTGTGCAGAAAAATGTCATTAAAAACAAGCCAAGGCCATAAAAATGGCATAAAACAGATCTCAGATAATTTAAAAAAATAAATAACACCCCTCAGTTAAAAGCCAGGGTAAAAAGAAACATTTTGGCCCGAAACCTAAGGGACAGGATGGTAGGCCCTGGTTAGCCGCAAGGGGGAGGGCATTGCCAAGGCAAGAAGCCAGCACTGTAAATGCCCTGTCTCTGGTCTTGCATCTTTCTCACCTCTGAACAGAGAGCAAGGCTTCCTATACCCAGGTAAGGAAAAAGGGTAAAACTCAAAAGCAAAAGAGGAAGCAGGTGCAAACTTACTTGCTAAGTATCTATAACTTCTCTCGTTCTTCTCTAATTACTCACTCTCTCTGTGTGGTTAGGTTAAATTATGTGAAATAATTTGTGTGTTTTTTTTTATAAAGCTGTTTTTTCAATTAAAAAAAAATACATTCTCATTTCTTTTAATTTGGCCTGTATGTGAGTTTCTCAGAGAACAAACCAGGAAAGCAGGTGGAGATCTCACTGGTTACCCCTCTAGCTTGTGGAATTACCTGAAAACTTAAATTTAATATCTAGTTTAGCAGGCTTGGAAGGAAGATCTTAATGGGTGAGCTGGATCATAGCAGAGTATATCTTTCAAAACAAGGCTTTTAGCAGCAGTGCTTGCATTTTACCTGGTCGTTTCCCTAGATATGGAAAAGCAAAGGAGGCTACAGCAAGCTCTTGAGTCTCTCAAGAGGAATCAAGGTGGAAAACCAGGCACAGAAGTGCACTTTGAAAGAGCAGTGGCCGTTCAAGCATCTCCCACTCTTCTTCTTGCGCTTGAGTGTCTGGTGACTCACACTGGTCATTCTGTTCTGCTCCAAATATCAGGTCTGTGCCAATGGGTGTCATGATGTCAACTGGGATCCTAGAAACCAAAGTCTGATTTGCCTTTGAAGGAGGAAAGGTCTGGATGGAGTCCATTGGCCATATCTTGGGTCTGTCTTTTATCAACTTTCTTTCCACTGATGGATTAATTATTAAGACTAGCAGAGCCAAAGGCTCCCTAACAGCTATAAACTTATCTTCTATTGAGCTTCCTCTTCCTGATCCTCTCCTTCATTCTAATCACGTTTGTTTCCTCTCATTGGGACAGACAGAGAGATGTGTTGTGACACCTGTTGGTCTGATAGCTCCCAAATCAGGTGGGTCATCACTGTCATATATTCTAGGCTCGGTTTGGTCCATCACTGGGTAGCTCCATGATGTTTGCCATTGATGGTGGGGAAGTAGTTCTAGCAGGAACAGTGGTGGAGGCCAGGATCCATGTGGGGATCACTAGCGTTAGTCATGGGAGGGGGAGGCAAAACTTGGTGACCCACCAGTGGAATCTGGGAACTGTGTGGGGCTTACCAGTGTCAGTTGATGTCACTGGAGCAAGCCTTGGAAGATGTGGTGACTGTGAACCAAGTGGGACTTGCTGTTGACAATGGGGAGGAGCCTCTTCTTCACCCACCCCCATGCCTCCAGAGCTGCCACTTCAGGAGCTCCCTTTAAACTTCCCCACCAGCTTCTAACTGGCCAGATCTGTAGTAGTGGTGGCGGGAGGGGGTGTTAAGAAGGATTCTTGGCTCCCACTTGCCTAGTTCTGGTGCTTCATCTCCCTTCAGTGTGGCTGACAGGACAATTTAAAGAGGATGTCCAAGTCAGCAGCTGTGGAGGCTGGGGTGAGAAGAAGCTTCCAACTCAGCTGTCCTGCTGGCTTGTAACCAGCCAGACCATGGAGATCAGCGCAGGGAAAGGGGGACGAAATGGCACTGAAAATAAACTGCAACCCAATAAGCAATATTTTGTTGTAGATCCTTACCTGCACATTCTAATTTTCAACCCGGTCAAATCTGAGGATACTCAAATCAAGAGACTGGAAGATTAAGCGTCAAGACAGGTCTTTCTACAAACCTGAAAAATGCTCCAAGTTTGCTGAAAAAATCTAAAATAACGATGATGATGATGATGATGATGATGATGATGATGATGATGATGATGATTAATTGTATTTATTACCTGCCCTTTGTCCTTGGGCTCAGGAAGGATATTTAAAAAATCCAAATGATAATTGGAGTGACTGTAGTTTTAAGGAATAGATGCCCTCAGTTGTCTTTGATGGGAGGGCACAGCAGTTTTGCCAGTGCTTTGGTCTTGATTTTTTTTTCCCAGTAAAAGACAGGGGGAAGGGACCTTTTTTTTTTTTGCGGGCAGACTTATCTGAGTCAGGCATGACTCACCTAGGCTTGGCTGCTGTCAAAACCAGACTTGTTTTTGTCATCTCAGTGTGTCTTTTTCTTTGCTGGTATTGTTCTCTGTCTTAGAAGTCTTAGGTGTGAATTCTCGCAGTAGAAAGTTAGTTGTGGGAGACTCTCATTTCTGCCCAATCACTATGACAACACTATCTCTGGTTCTTGGAATGTGGCTAGCAGAAAAAAACACTATCACAACTCTTCTGCCCAAAAGGACAACCATGGGGGGGGGGGGCACTAGAGGTTAAAACAGAGCAGAAGTCTCCTGACTTTAGTCTTAGCAAGGATTGTTTGGGATGAAACACTGTTGTACTTTATAATAAAGAAACTTTTCTACAAGTAGAGTTTTCTTATTGAAAGCAATCTGCTCATACTTCACAGCTGCTTGCTACTGTTCAATAGCAGACACACCTATGAAAAAAAGTATGGTGTGCTGGTTAGAGCAAAGATCCAGTCTGCTATGGAAACTCACTAGGACCTATTATGCACGGCTGCTGAAACGGCGGCATGGAGAACGCGGCGGAGGAAGAAGCGAAGCAAACCGCTTACGCATGGGACGGAACGCAATGGCGGCAAAACCCAGAGTATCTGATTATGCATGCGGCTACTCTGGTCCCGCTTCTGGTTGCGCCCTGGTCCCGGGAAGCTCCACTTTCTTCCACATCTCACTAACACGGCTTTTTCGGTGGCATACGTTGACTCTGCGCCCAGTTGCCGCCTGCCGCGTGCATAATTGGTGATTTTAGCTGCCGCCATTCCACCCCAAATGCAGACCTTCCACTCCGTGCATAATGGGCCTAGGTGACCGGGAGCCATTCTTACAGCCTAACATAACTTACAGGTTTTTTGTGAGGTGAAAGATGAGGACTGGAGAAGCTTCTCTGGTTCTCACTGTGCAGAAATGCAGAGTATAAATGAAGTGCTGTAAGTGGTGGGATATATACATTTAATAAATAAATAAAAATATAAATGAAGAGCAGTTCCTCAGTTCCTCAGGAGGTGGTGGGTTCTCCTTCTTTGGAAGTTTTTAAGCAGAGGCTGGAGAGCCATCTGACAGAAATGCTGATTCTGTGGATTTAGGCAGATGGTGAGTGGGTGGGCAGGAAGGGATTGTGTCAGAGCTTGGCTCTTGTGGCCCCTTCTTGTGTGCCCAGGGAAATGCCAATCGCCACTTTGGTGTCAGGAGGCAAATTTCCTTCAGGCCATACTGGCCAGGGATTCTGGTGTATTTTTTTTAGGGGAGGGCATCATCGGAGTGTGGAATTGGGGCAACTGTCATTAGGCAGGTAGCTGTGAATTTCCTGCATTCGTCAGAGGCTTGGACTAGATGACCTAGGAGGTATCTTCCAACTCTATGATCAAAGCAAATAATTTAAGAAAACGGGTGGTGGATCCGGGGTAGGCTGATGAATGGCTGAGAAGGACAAAAGAGGCAGGGAAAGGGGAGAGGATATGGGGTTGCCAGTGGGAGGAAGAGAGAGGATAGTGTGGGGAGGGGGACTACAGGGACAAGTAAGGTGGCCCTTGTGTTTTCTTTACTGTGCCAGGAACCTGGTCCATCGTCTTCCCAGTCAGAGGCTGTTGTGGGGGAAGCTGAAGATTGAGATAAAGACAGATTGACTTTTGGGTGAGAAGGAAGTAGGAAGAGGGGAGAGACAACAGGGACTATCTGGGAAGGGAAAGAGAAAATAGTGGGGGAAGGGGAAACAAGACACACACCCCTGCGAGTCCTTGCAAGTCCCCTACTTTTGTTTGTGAAAAATGAAAGACTGGCTCCTGGAAATCAGCATCAGTTACTGTTGGGCACTTTGTGTTGGTTTTTATAAATGAGAAGTCTTGGGGTACATGAGAGTGTTCTCCAAGAGAGGAACGAACGGCCCTAGTTTCCTGATTACAAATTGAACGGCGGAGGCTTTTTGAGTTTTTCTTTAGTCTTCAGGGAATGTCTTCTCTTTCTTTTCCTTTTGACTAGACTGAACAAATCTAGACGGTGTTAATAAATGAACGGAGAGGACAACCACAAAGAGAGGTGAAGGCACGGATCTGGGTTCTGTTCATCCGGGAGAAAAGAAAGAATCCATTCTTTGCCATCGACCTAGTAAGGATTTTGAATGCAGTTGAGGCCCTGTGCTTGCAAGTTTTGCAAGAATAGAATTGTTCCAGCAAGGCGAAATGTGCAATGATGTTCACTCAGCAAAATCACTGAGCTAATAAACGTCGGATTTTAGGGCTGCAAGGTCCCAAGCAGAATGAAAACTAATGCTTGGTTTATATAATCAGCCCGGAGCTTTTCTCTTTGTTCTGCTGTTGCATTAGAGGCTGGGCAGAGGGTATATCTGAAGAAAAGATTCCTCTTCTTACATGCATGCATACACAAAACACAACAGGTTTCTGTAAAGAGACCAGTTTATCTCTAAAGCCTCCCCCCACTCCTCGTCCGGTGCCCAGATTTACCTGCAGAGACCAAAAGGAGATGTTAGCTTCTTAGTGTGGTGAGCTGTAATTGAACCATTGCAATGCGCAATAAGAAGTGCATCAGTACAGGGAATTTTATTAGGTGTGAAGCAAAGCAAGATTGTTGCCTGCCTGCCCTGGGCTAGTATTTTATACCAAAGCATCTATCTTGCAAAGACGCATGCGGAACCTGCCGGGGGACTGCAATAACAAGGAGATTCAAAATTCCTTTTTCCAATATGAACTTTAAAAAGACAAAGAGTAGAAAAAGATGTGAACTGCAAAAGGGGAAAGAAGACAGGGAACAAGGGTAATTAAGAAGGAAATCACCAGACTGACCAGTGATTCTGGTTTACGGGGACATCATCTGGGCATGGAATTGGGGTCGTTGTGGTGGGCAGGTAGTTGTGAATTTCCTGCATTCTGCAGGGGGTTGGATTAGATCAGGGGTAGTCAACCTGTGGTCCTCCAGATGTCCATGGACTACAATTCCCATGAGCCCCTGCCAGTGTTTGCTGGCAGGGGCTCATGGGAATTGTAGTCCATGGACATCTGGAGGACCACAGGTTGACTAGCCCTGGATTAGATGACCCTGGAGATCCCTTCCAACTCTGTGATTCTAAGTAAGTGGAGAAGGAAAGGATGAAAGTTTGAAGGGGAAAGCCCATCAGTCTTGGTGAAATTTCCCAGAGCACTAGGGTCCTGAACGTTCATGCCTTGTTAGGAATGCCAGTCCCCAGATGGGACCAGGGAATTGTCTGAAATTAGAACTCGTCTTCAGACTAAAGAGATCAGGCCCCTTGGAAAAAGCGGCTGCTTTGCAGTGTGGACTCCACAGCATTAGACTCCACTGAGGTCCTTCCCCGACACAAATCCCACCCACTCCTGGCTCCATCCACAAAGTCTCCAGGTATTTCCCAACCAAGGGCTGGCAACCTTCTACCTTGTTCACTCTGAGCCAAAGTAGTTAAAAGCAAACACAGGCACCTACATGGAAGAATATTTGCTGAGAACTTCAGCCCAGGCACAGTCACCAGCTATTCCAACATTGGTTGACCCTAAGTCATCCCCCCTGAGGGACCCTGCCCCCCAGTGTTGCTGATCAGCGGCTGATCAAACATTATGCTGAGCAGCTTTGTGCTGGTGTGTGATGAGATCATGAGTTAGTCTTGCCTTGGTAGAAGAGTTTCATTCACTCCTGGGTCTGGCTGCATGTTTAGCTAACCTGATCTTCTCAGTTGTCCAGGAATTCAGCTGTTATTCCCCAAGGTCATGGGTCAGGTCGTTGAGGAAGCCTGCTTTTTAAAGCACGGGTTGCTTTACCTCCTTTTTGTACTTGTACGTAGGATGCATTTGAACAGAGTCCAGGGGCATTCATTCCCTCATAACTTCTCTATATCCAGGCCCCAGGATTTTCAGCATAGTCTTTTTGGTTGGTCAAAGAGAGTCCTCCCATGTCACAAGCAGCAAAACTGATTGGATCCAACCCGATATATCTGTGAGTTGCTGTAAATAAGCATGCAAGTGCAACAGTTAGAGCCTTTCCACACACCATAAATTTAGCGTGATACCTACCCCCCCTTTTATTCCAGGCACTCTGCATGACATCACCAACCTCCCACATCCATCCAGCAAACTTCACATTAAATCCACCATTTTAAAGTGCAAGTTAGTGAATCCCAAAAAGTGGATTCACCAACCTAAAAAACGCTTTCCCTCAGCACTACACTACACTACACTACATGCCAAAAAATGTTAGAGGCGAAGAACTGCTACCTCTGCCTCCAATGTCCTGTCATCGCACCCGCCTCCCTCCCTCTTCTCCCCCGGATGGCTTTTTTTTAAAAAGCAAACTGTCTGGAGCACTTTCCCAGAGCACTAGCGTCCTGAACGGATGGCTTTTTTAAAAAAAGCAAACTGTCTGGAGCAATGAATAGATGTACAAGCGTGCCGGCAAAGTCAAAAATATTTTTTCCTCAAAGTTGTCATACAACGCATGCCCCCCCCCCCAAGAAATCAGGAACTAGATTAATTTTTTAATCTGCATTAAATGGGAGGAGGCTCTTTGACCAAACAAAAGACTCTGCTGAGAATCCTGGGACCAGCATGTAGAGAAGTCATGTGGGAATGGGGGCTACAGTCCAGATGGGAATTGCATGACACTCTTGTGGTCTGAGGACCTGGTTACAAGATTTATGACCTAGCTTCTTGATGAAGAGCAGGGGTAGTCAACCTGTGGTCCTCCAGATGTCCATGGACTACAATTCCCATGAGCCCCTAGCTTCTTGATGTAGAGCAGGGGTAGTCAACTTGTGGTCCTCCAGATGTCCATGGACTACAATTCCCATGAGCCCCTGCCAGCAAATGCTGGCAGGGGATCATGGGAATTGTAGTCCATGAACATCTGGAGGACCACAGGTTGACTACCCCTGATGTAGAGATCCGGCTTGGTGTAGTGGTTAAGAGCATTGGTTTCTAATCTAGAGAGATGTGTTTGTTTCCTTGTTCCTGCACATGCAGGCAGCTGAGTGACTTTGGACTTATCACAGTTCTGTTAGAGCTGTTCTCACAACACAGTTTTATCAGAGCTCTCTGTCCTGCCTACCTCACAGGGTGCCTGTAGGGAGGACGATTGTAAGCCGCTTCAAGACTCCTTTGGGTAGTGAAAAGCGGGAAATAAAAAACAACTCTGCTTCCGTCAGCAACAGAGTTTGGTTTGTACTGCAGAAAGAAGTTGCATACGGAATACAGTTTGCGTAACATTTATTCTGGAAAAGAAATAGAAGTGTTTTATTGTGAAGGGAATGCCTCAGGAAAGATAGAAATGGATGGATATGAAATGTAGAGTAAAAAGTTCTAGCTGTCTGTCTAAACAGATTGGAGAGAGGTCTTGTCCTTTTGGCAATTAGAAAGAGAACCAGGAAGGCTAGGGAGCGGGCAAAGAAAGGCAGGGTGCAGGGACTGACCTCTTGAGCGTTGCTAGCTCTGTTGCCCTCTATGAGAATGCTCATTCTGTTGGGGAGAGGCTTAAAGGGCATGCGCGTTTCCCCATCCCCACCTAGCACCACTTCGTCTTCCAAAGGACTGCCAATTGGTTCTGCATGTGAGAAATCAAAAGTATCCCAAATAAAAAAAATTATTGGGAAGACGCTCAATGAAACGGCATAAAATGACTGTGCCTCACGAACTGCTTATTGGGCATTATTGCTACCCCACAAACCTTTCTTGTGGGAAATTCAAAATAATTTGAACGCCAGCACTGCCTAGGTATAACCGGCCCCAGCACATCCACAGCAGAATGAGATCGCTACGACTGCTTGATGGCTTTTCTTCTCCCATATCTGCACTCCCTTCCACTCTCTGTTTTGCTTTCAAATGTCACTTTCCCCTTACGGGCCTGTGCTAGTGACCTACTTAACCTCCCTGGATAACTTCCTTTTGCACAAACAAGCCAGACTTTTCAAGGAGTTTGTTCTGTCCGTCAAGGATGGCCTAGGATTTCCTGTTGCCCTCTTAACTTTTTCATTGTGAGGAGCCAAACAATAAGGACAAGTTCCAGAGTATCTGCTGTTTTCTATTTATTTCTACTGAGTTCTCCCATGTGGTACTGCAGAATTTTGCACAGACACAAAGGATAATAGTAAATCTAGAAGATGAAGAAAATTGCCCCCCTAAGTTGCAAATGGTTGTGGCCCGGCTGCTGGTAACCTGCATTCAGGCTATAATTGTTTCAGGCTGGGGGGGGGGGGGTAAGGGTAGGCTGGGTAGGAAGTAGAGAAGGAAGTAGGAAATGGGAAGTGGCAATGGGGACTTTCAAGGAAAGGGGAGATGAAAAAATTAAAGGTAAAGGTATCCCCTGTGCAAGCACCAGGTCATGCCTGACCCTTGGGGTGACGCCCTCTAGCGTTTTCATGGCAGACTCAATACAGGGTGGTTTGCCAGTGCCTTCCGCAATCATTACCATTTACCCCCCAGCAAGCTGGGTACTCATTTTACCAACCTCGGAAGGATGGAAGGCTGAGTCAACCTTGAGCCGGCTGCTGGGATCGAACTCCCAGCCTCATGGGCAGAGCTTCCAGACAACATTTCTGCTGCCTTACCACTCTGCGCCACAAGAGGCTCGATGAAACAATTCCGGAGGGGGAAACATGACATATCTCTGCAAGTCACTTGCTGGCAACTGTGAAGTGTGGACCCAATCTGCAGATCCTTAAATGTAAATATTGAGGACACAGTTGCAGAAGGTAGATTTTTATTCAAACTTTTGGGGAAACTCCCGTACCAAGTTTCTAGAACTTTTTAAAGAAAATTTTAGAAGGAAAATTGAGAAAGGTTGGGTTACAGTTTCAGACTGGGATCATACCTCGGTTCTACTGTGGAAACTCATTGGATGGCCTTCGGGCAGTTCCACATTCACAGCGTAACAACTGCACAGGTTTCTTGTGAGGATGAAACGAAGGAGAAGGGGATGGCGTGAGCTGCATTGGCTCCCCACTGTGGAGAAAGGCAGGATATATACAAAGCAAATAAGATGGGGGCAGCAAAAAGTTAGATGGGGGTGAGTGTGAAAGAGAGAAGGAGGCAGGGGAAGCTGAGGATTGGGAGTTGCTACAATGAATGAAAGAGGAAATACTGTGGGGAGAAGATGCAGGGAGGTGCCCCCCTCACAAGTCCTTGCAGGTTCTCCCCCATGTAGCCCGAATGGAACCGAGTGACTGGGTTGTTTTCCTGGAGAGAGTCTACCGGCGGAAGTGAAGAAAAGAAAGCTGAAGATGAAGTAAGGAGGCAGATGCAGACAGGCTGGTTGGTAGGTGGGAAAGAAGAAGGAAGCAGGAAACGTGGAGAGGCTATGGTGGCTTCCAGAAGCAGAAGCAGAAGCAGAAGAGTTGGTTTTTATACCCCAGTGTTCACTGCCCGAAAGAGTCTCAAAGTGGTTTACAATCGCCATCCCTTCCTCTCCCCTCAACAGACACCCTGTGAGGTAGGTGAGGCTGAGAGAGCTTTTGGCAGGATTGCTTAGTTAGAACAGGGCTGTGTTCTTAACCTCTACATCAAGCTGGCTCATGGAAAAGGGAAGAGGACATGGCAAAGAAGTGGAAAATGGGAGTCTTCCCTTACAAGTCCTTGGTATAAACTGCACAGAGCTTTTATCCCAATCCCAGATCAATTCAGTCCCTGCCCTCTACACAGAATGCAATTTCCGTTTTGGATTTGGGGCGATTTAAATTTTCCTTCTGCAGCAAGAAGGATTGATCCAGAGTGACCCTACCTTTATTGTGCAATATCTCAGAGTGCTGTTAATCCTCAATATCCAGATTGGGAAAGAAAGCTCCGTGGTAGAGAACCTCTGATAGGCTATACCTGGTCATGTGACACACTTGCCTTAAAGGAGAAGCCCCTCATTTCTCTCAATTTCTGTTGGTCCTGGAATTTTCCTCCCTCCTCTGCCTTTTTCGATCCTCTCCCCCTCCCCTTCAAGAAAAGAAAGAGGCTCCCTGCCTGGCTCTTCTCCCTCCCCCCTTCAAGAAAAGAAAGAAAGAGGCTTGGCTCCCCCCACCACCACATTCTTAGCCTCCCTAACCACGTGCAGAAGACTTTCCTGTTTCAATGGGGAGGAGGGGGGGAGAGGAAGACCCGAGTTCAAAGCAATCTGAATTCAACAGGATTGACAATGGAATAAACAAAGTAAGTGCAGACTCTGCCCTTGTCTATCACTCATTTTTCTTGGCATATGAGAAATAAAACACGTTCTGCTAAAAGGCATGAAATTCAGCCAAGTTATTATCTTTTACAATAAACTTTAAGTTTCTTTACTTCTTTAAGCAACCCACAGAAGGACTCCTTGACCTCTCTGGATAATCCCTCTGTACAGGAGAACATGCCGGTCTTGCACTGAAATTAATTGTATCTGACAGAAAAGTCCCTTTTCACTTTTGATATCTGGTTCCATAGCCATTCACCTCTTCCTACCATTCCTCCCCCCTTGAAAAGCTAGGCAGGGAATAAGTAGAGATATTAAATAAATGCTGATAGGGAAACATCAGTGAAGAAAGTTGGAGCTGGTAAATGATGGGATGAAAGTTATGAAGGAAAAGAAACTTGTCCCTGAAAGATCACATGCTGGTTTGAAATTGTCAACACTGTACTACATTTGTTTCTGAAAACAGATTTTATTTCTGGATTTGAAATATTATACCCCCACCGTTATGAGCCTCTTGTGGCACAGAGTGGTAAGGCAGCAGACATGCAGTCTGAAAGCTCTGCCCATGAGGCTGGGAGTTCGATCCCAGCAGCCGGTTCAAGGTTGACTCAGCCTCCCATCCTTCCGAGGTCGGTAAAATGAGTACCCAGCTTGCTGCTGGGGGGTAAACGGTAATGACTGGGGAAGGCACTGGCAAACCACCCCGTATTGAGTCTGCCATGAAAACGCTAGAGGGCGTCACCCCAAGGGTCAGACAAGACCCGGTGCTTGCACAGGGGATACCTTTACCTTTACCCCCACCGTTAACTCCCTAGACTCCAAGGAGCAACAAAGAAACAAGTTGCAAATCACTAAAACACAATGTTGTCGGAAGTATGAATCACTCATTATGTATATAAGATATGTGCTTCTTGTGTGTAATACTGTCATACGATAAATAAGTAATAAATCCCCTTCCAGGTCCTGCTTCTCAATTTCCAGAACTTTTCTACGGTGGATTTGGCAAGGTTGGGGGAGGGGAATTGGATGCTGTAGGCCAGGGGTAGTCAAACTGCAGCCCTCCAGATGTCCATGGACTACAGTTCCCAGAAGCCCCTGCTGTAGGCAAAGGGATTGCCAGGAGGACTATGAAACAAGATGGCTGAAAGAAGTGGAGCAAAGAAGGCCATGATCTGAAACAATGGATTGTGGGGCATGAAGCCAAAGAAAGGAGGGATTAGGAAGATGTTTTGGAGAAACCTGGCCTCATTCCACACAGGTTGGATAATGCACTTTCAATGTCCTTTTGTAGCTGGATTTTCCTGTGCAGAACAGGAAAATCTACTTCTAAAGTGCATTGAAAGCTCATTAAACAATGTGCGTGGAATGGGCCCTGGACAGCCGGATTGGCCAATGTGTATTTAGCACTGCCTGGAAAGAAACGGATGGATAAAAGGGATTTGAAAGGCCAAAGACTTTATGCCAGGCAGCTAAAGGGACCAAGCAATAGGGATGCCAGACCTCCGCTGGGGCTGAAAGAACTCTACTCTGTCATTCCCCCCACCCTTTAAAGGTTTAATAAAGCAGGGAAATCCCTCCAAACCCCTCCACCTGAAACATGCAGATCGGAGTTTGTGGCTTCCCCGCACATGCCGCCATTATGCACACCTGCTCCCCTCCCACCCAAAACTCGCAGAGCCAGAGTGTGCTGCTCTGCTGTAGACACACACTACCTGCCTCCATTGCATGCACCTGCTCCCACCACCTGCAACCTGCAGAGCTGACATTTGTGGCAGCAGCGGGGGGAGGGAGCAAGCCTGAGATGCGGTGCTTGCTTGGGTTTGGGGGCAAAAGCCAATGTGTCATCTCCAACTTAGCTGGTGACAATTCTGTGTGACATCAGTACATTGGGGAACATCGGTCTATGCCCCCAAATCCTTCCAAAATCAGCTGGCAACTCTACTGATCAATGAAGTCCCCAAAAGGTTGTGGGTGAGAACAGCCAATTATTCTACCATTGTTGCATATTGCTAGTATTCTTCTCTTCTAAATTCTTTCTTGCCCATTTTTGAGTCAGAGGGATTTCCAGCCTTCCTTGATGCAGCTGCTAGTGGTATGGTTTTGCACTTAGGAGGCCATGATGCAGCCTCATTGAAGCTTTCCGTTTATCTCTTAATTAATCTTTAGTGGTAAATTAGGTTTATTTTCGACCTTTCCTTGCCCTGCTTTTTTGATCAAGAGAAATTCCCTTGTCATGGGGGATCTTTAAAAAAAAGAAGGGTGGCACATTAATGAATCCATAATGCAAGCTAATAGAATTGGAACTAATTTAATTTCTTTTTTCTGTCAGGGGTAGGTAAAATAAAGCAGCCAGATCATCTGTTATATAGATAAGCCTGTCAAAAGCAGGTGGAAAATGTATATTTGGAAAGAGGGGGGAATTATTAAAGCAGTGGATAGGCAAATAAAGCCCTGTGGAAATGGTCTTGTGATATGATCAGAAGTTAAATCCATGTTGAATTTTCTCCTTTGCTTTCGCTTTGGAATACGCACAGGCCTGGTGCCAGCCTTTTGGAATGCTCTCCTGAGTGAGATCAGGGTCCTGCGGGTCAGACCCAAAAGGTTAGGTGTCCTCAAAATAATATGTATTGTGCATAACTCGTAAAGTTAAACAGTTAAAAACATAGACAAAGCCCATAGGTTAATAGTTGAATTCACAAAATAGGTGTCATACATTGCTAGATCTACAATGCTAGACCTAACACGTTTCGACCCCAAAATGGATCTTCCGTAGAGGTCTAATCCGGAACACACGTGTGATATAGTAGAGCAGCCTTTCTCAACATTTTCATGGTTGAGAAACCCCTGAAACGTTCTTCAGGCTTCGACAAACCCCAGAAGCTGCGTGATCGTGTAGCATATGGTTGTAAAACTGTCTAACCGCCCACCCAGAGAACCCCCCTTCCCCCCTTCAGGCCCATCATTGGTCATTTTAGGAGTGGGGGCAGGTCAGCGTGACCACATACGTTTAACACATTTTAAAAATCTGTAAACAATTAATTAACTTCCACCCATTTTAGAAACCCTTCCAGGGCCATCAAGAAGCCCCAGGGTTTCACAAAACCCTGCAGTAGAGGAGGGGCAAAAGCCAAGAGTAGATATTCAATTCATTCCCTTTACTACAAAATATTTTGCACCAAGTGGTACAAAGCATAGCTCACTATCCCCTATTCCCGTGACATTTTCCCATTGCCTTTTGGCAGCATTGAATTGGCTGAGCTACAGAGAGTGCAGCATGCCTCCAAACTAGACAGATCCCCCAAATCTCCCTGTGAGATTTTCAAAAGTTCAGTTTATTCTCTATGGGTAATATATGATTAATAAAAATGGAACTGAGAGAAGATGTCCTCTTATGAAATGTAAGTCTCCTTCTCCACTGCTGTTAAATCGTTGGGCTGTGTGTCAGTAGCTTCTGTGCATGCATGAAAGCAAATGTCACAAATCAGCTGGCCTCCCTACAGAAATGACAAACATGCCTTTCAATGGTGAACAACAAAGCGCTTCTACTGGAGAGGAGGAGGTGAGTTTCCTGCTTGTTTTAAATGTAAATTTGATTGTTTTTAAAGGCTTAAAATCTTTTGATCATTATTCTAGCCTATGGTATATTATGAGCCACTCTGAATCCTTGGGGAAGAGCAGTGTGTAAATCTGGAAATAAATAAATAGATGATTTAGTAATGTTAAAAGCCTTCAGTTCCCGTGATTAGCAAAGCAGTGGAGTGTTGAAATTAGACTGGGAAGATCTGTATTCAAATCCCTGTCTAGCCATAAAGTTCTCTAGGCATCCTTGGGATAACCAAATGGGGAGCTGTGTTGGTCTGAAGTAGCACAATAAAATCAGAGTTCAGTAGCACCTTTAAAACCAACAAACTAGAGTCTGAGGAAGAGTGCTTGCACTTGAAAGCTCACACCTTGAATAAATGTTGGTCTTATAGGTGCTATACTAGACTCTGATTTTCTTAGGGTAGTCAGTCTGTTTTAACCTAACTTGCACAGAGCAATTGTGAAGGTAGACCTTGGGAACACTAGCATATCAAGTTCTTGAAGAAAGGGTGGGATATAAATGGCTAACATGGAAATAGTTTACCTCTGAAAAAGCAATGGCTCTCAAAAGCTGAAAGTCATCTATTGTTCAAGGAGAACATCAGTCTGTAATGTCAACACAATGAGAGAGATAATCCATCACGAATGTCTCTTCTGGAGCGACTCCTGTGAATTATATGGGAGATGGAAGCCAATCATAGTCCTGCCATTGTTGACCACTTGCACACCAAAGTCTGCCAGGGGGACATTGTAATTTGCAGCTGCTCTGGGAGATGGTTTGGGAGGCTGAGGCTAGAGTTTCCAACTCTGGATTGGGAAATACCTGGAGATGCTGCAGGTGGACCCTGGGGAAGGTGAGGTTTCTGGAGGGGAGGAATGTCAGGAGGGTCCAGTACCATAGAGTCCACCTTCTAAAGCATCCCTTTTTTCTGGAGATCAATGGTAATAGCGGAAGATTTTCAGGAACCGCCTGGAGATTGACAACCATAGCTGGGGCTTATCTTGCTACCAACCTTGGATGATGTAGCCCGATTGCCTCAGCTACGCAGAGGTATGTTATGAATGTGCGGAACTATAAGAGCTGGGTCAGAGCTTGTTCCGTGGGGCATAAAAAAGCCAGAAGAGTTCTCCAGAGCAGTTTCAATGTAGGTAAATAGAAATGATGGACTCCTACATGCAAACCCACTCCTGCATGCAAATTGCCTTGCAGAAGCTGAGTCTATTGTCATTGCTAAACGAGTGCTTCTCCAACGGGCAAATGGCAAACGATTTCCTCTGAAACCAGGTTTTAGAGAAACTGATTAGATTTGCATGAGAAAGCTTCTCTGGTTCTCCAAAATTCAGAAACTTGTTTTGCTTTTACGTTTACTGCAAACACTCTGAAACGTTTCATTGAGATTTAAAAGATATTTTCTACCAGGATTCTGTATTTCTCCATCCTTGAGGAAGGGACCTGTTAATTACTCCTGATTTGGGGAGGGACCTGGGGGGGGGCAGGAACCTCAGTGGGGTGCAGAACCATAGAGTCAACCCTCCAAAGCATCCGCTTTCTCCATGGGAACTGATCTTGACCCTCTGGAGATGACTTGTGATTCTGGAGGATTCACAGGTTCCCCTTGGACACTGGCATTCCTGTCCTGAAAGTGAAGGGCATTCCGCAGAACAGACGTTTTTAAGTGAATGGATGAATATTCCTAATTCCATCTGCTTCCATTATTGAGAAGAAGGAGAATTGTTTGTTTGTTTGTTTTTTTGCACCCTGCTTTTTACTACTGGAAGGAGACTCAAAGTGGCTTACAACCGCCCACCCTTTCTTTCCCCGCAACAGGCACCCTGTGAGATAAATGGGGCTGAGAGAGCTCTGAGAATTGACCAGCCCAAGGTTACCCAGCAGGCTGCATGTGGAGGAGAAGTGGGGATCTCCAGATTAGAGGATGCCGCTCTTAACCACGACACCAAGATGGCTCTTAAGGCTTGGTTTTTGAGTGGGAAACAGGAAGAAGACCCTGTGTTTGCCTGATTTCTTGACTTTTTTGGACAGATTTTCAAGATTCAGTGGAGAAACAGTGCCAAGGAAACAGGTCAGCCTTGGATTTTGCTGTAACGAGCGTGCTGTGAACAATTCTCCAGTTTTGTCATCGCTTGGCAAAGGCATTCTCATTGAAGGGTGCTTGTAGCAGCCAATTTATCAATTTCTTCTGTGTATCATTACAACCTACCCGAGTCCCCTATATAAAAATGGAAACTGCTGGGGAAAAAGGGGGGGGGGAGAGTCGAGGAGGGAAATGAGATAGAATTGGATTGAGGTCCCAAAGAGATGTGAAATGGAAATGGAAAGGCTATCAGATACGCGAGGCAAAGCAAACCCCATTAACTTGATGTTCTTTACAGACACCAATGGTACGTCATTTATTTGTCCTGATAGCCTACTGTTTGTTTCTTGCTATAAATAAAAGCTTCAGATGGCCTGCTCAAGTGCCGTGATTCAGAAAGGGGCTGCCTGTGAAAAGAACATTTCATAAGAACATCAGAAGAGCCCTGCTGGGTCAGACCAATAGGCCACCTTGTCCAGCATCCTGTCTCACACAGTGGCCAACCAGTTCCTCTGAATGACCAACAACAGGGTGGAGAGGTCGAGGTTTTAATTTGGACCGTAAAAAGTTTCCTGCTGGATCAGACAAATGGTCCATCTAGTCCAGCATCCTGTCTCACAGAGAACAGAAGATCTTGCCCTCCTCTAGATTAGTCCTTCATTGTAACCGGAGGACTCAGTGGATCTGGCAGATGAGGAAGAAGCAGAGAGAGGGAGGAGGTTAGGGTCTGGGGAGGTTACAGGTCTGTTATATTTGATATTGCTTTTTACTGCATGTTTTATTACTACTGTTGTTCGCTGCCACAAGACAGTAGGTCCAGGAGCAGCAGCATATAAATATGATTAACAACAAACAAACAAATCCAGAGGAGCTAATTAGGCACTCTGTGTTCGTGAACACCATTCCACGAACCGGCCAAAATTCGTGATAAACGTTAGTTAAGGTCTGCAAATACAAATTTGCTGGTGATCCCTGGCCCCAGAGAAATTCGACTGGCCTTGACCAGAGCCAGGGACACTGCCTGGTGGAATGAGCTACCTGTGAAGAACTGGCCCCTGAGGGAGCTAGTGAGGCTTGGATAAAACAAAAACAGTTATGGGCTTCCCTCCGCCTCCCCCATTTCAGCATCTCCACATATGATGGTTCCTCCCTGCATGGAAAAACCTCTCACCAGTTTGGTGTAGTGGTTAGGAGTGCGGACTTCTAATCTGGCATGCCAGGTTAGATTCTGCGCTCTCCCACATGCAGCCAGCTGGGTGACCTTGGGCTCGCCACGGCACTGATAAAACTGTTCTGACCGGGCAGTGATATCAGGGCTCTCTCAGCCTCACCTACCCCACAGGGTGTCTGTTGTGGAGAGAGGAATGGGAAGGCGACTGTAAGCCGCTTTGAGCCTCCTTCGGGTAGGGAAAAGCAGCATATAAGAACCAACTCTTCTTCTTCTTCACCACAAGCTTGGAACAATGAGTGCTGGAAACAATGATACATAATTATAAGCAGTGATGTGTTTAAAAGGTTGCATTCATGTTACTATTACACTTACTGTAAGCTGCCCCGAACCTGCTTGCAGGAAGGGGTGGCCTATAAAATGAAATATTATAATAATTATTGTTATGGGGACAGACAGTGGCTTATGAATAATAATTTTAATAATTTTACTACTACTACTACCACTACCACTACCACTACCACTACTACTACTACTACTACTACTACTACTACTACTACTACTACTACTACTACTAAGCTGCTGCCTGCTCTCCATTAAAAGCCTTGGTGAATAAAATGGCTATAAAGCCATTAATCTTTGTGATTCTATATATAATCATGGAAGAAGATTTTTATTGATTGTTGTATTTGTTGTTGTTAGACTATATTTTCCCGGAGAAGAGAAAAAGAGCGCTCGCCCATACTTTAGGAAAATTATTGACTACAAACAAATGATTGACTACAAATGATTGAATACAAACTTGAGCAAATTCACCACCTGTGATAACTTTTAGTCACTAGTGGCTCTCGCGTGAACACATTTGGCTACTGTTGGTAAAGATAAAGTTTTTCGTTGCTGTGACAACAGGCAGGAGTGCTGGAGCTAAAAACAGAATTTGAAACTTCATCTTGGTATCCAGATGGCAGTTGCTGCAGTTGTTGAAACATAGACAGGCTGATGAGAAATAGCCATCCCAGAAGACAGCCAGATTGTATAACTAACTGAAATACTGAACATAACCTTATGAGGGCTGGTGGTGTGCAGCGATCCGAAGGCTGAGCTGGATTTGACCACCCTACTTCCAGATCTCTGCAAAATAAGATGATAGCTGTTAATCAGGAGTGGCGAAACTGTGGCTCTCTAGATCAGGGGTATTCAACCTGTGGTCCTCCAGATGTTCATGGACTACAATTCCTATGAGCCCCTGCCAGTGTTTGCTGGCAGGGGCTCATGGGAATTGTAGTCCATGAACATCTGGAGGACCACAGGTTGACTACCCCTGCTCTAGATGCCAGCAGGACCTCATGGTAATTGTAGCTTTTGGACACCTGGAGAGCCACAGTCAGCCACTCCTTCTAGCAATGAAAAACTATAATTGGAGCTCCATTAATTAGAAGAATCCTTTTGGCAGGGCTGGATGTGTTACATTGTGCCTTGACAAGAAAAAACAAAAGGTGTGGCTCAGTAAATCCTGAAAGATTCCAAAGAATTCATTTCAACTGCAGTAATATGGTCTTCGAGAGCCAGTTTGGGGTAGTGGTTAAGAGTGGCAGTTTCTAATCTGGTGAGCCAGGTTTGATTCCTCACTCTTCCACATGTTGCCAGCTGAGTGACCTTGGACTTGTGACAGGCCTGATAGTGCTGCTCTCACAGAGCAGTAATGTCAGGGCTCTCTTAGCCCCACCTACCTCTCAGGGTGCCTGTTGTGGGGAGAGGAAGGGAAAGTGATTGTAAGCTGCTTTGAAACTCCTCCTGGTAGGGAAAAGTGGAGTATAAAAACCAACTCTTCTTTTCCTCCTTCTATTTCGATTGGAGGTCAACATTAAGCCATGCAAGAAGAAAAGTATCTTGTCTTCAGTATCTTTAATCAAAAACAAAACTATTATCCTAGAGATTAGCTAGTTTCATCAGACATCCTCAGTTGTATGCTAATTGCACATGACCAAAATAAACTCAGGCAGACCTCAAAGTCTCTTGCTGGTTCCCTTTATTTTCGGCCGAAAATCGCGTCCGTGCACGGGGTGGGGGGAGATTTTTTTTCACTTGGGGGAGCGTGGCAACGATGAAACGACAGCTCACACACCACCTGCCAGCTAGATGGGTCTCTCCGTTGCAACGAATCAACGCAGATTCGTTGCAACGTGTTTTTTTTTTAAACCTGCCTTAAAGGGAAAGGGGCTTTTCGGTAGCATGATAATGGCCGCCCATTGGCTGTTCGTTTGAGTGATGGCCAGGGGCGGGACAAAGCACAGAAAAAATCGCTTCCTTTCAAGCGATTTTTGCTGAGACCGGAAACCTGTGGGAAACTATTGGACCGCAACTGGATTCCACTACAAAGGCAGGTATGCATAACGATGAATTCCACTATTTCCACAGTGTGTCATCATTACCTCTACCCCGGTTTCTCCTCTGATGGATGGAAGGTTTCCTGCTAGGACAGGCAATCTGGTAAGGAAGGATGGAGCTCGTGGACAAAAGTCACGAGGGGTGGGGCCTGTAGCAAGAAGTAGAGGTGGGTATGATTGATTGGAAAAGATGAGTCCTACCCCATGCTTGTTGGGTCCCGGTACCTTCAGATCTTTTAGTTCTTCTAAAGGCTTTAGAAACTTCTCCAAGTGACCTGACTGGCTCGGTTCGTTTCTTCCCCTGGATGTCCATATTTTGGGAGGTTCTGAGAATCCAGCACTTCTCTGCATGGGATTTGTCCTGTCTCCAGGGGGTCATGCTAGAGTTGTCAGCCCCTCCCCCCCACAGTCACCAGTGAAGGATGAAGGAGCACAAGGTTGCTAGAGCCGGGCTGGGAAACAGAGAGGGAGCCTGGAGAAAACAGGGACCTCAGTGGGGTAGGAGGCCACAGAGGCCCCCCTCCAAAGCATCTCGTTTCTCCAGGGGAACTGGTCTCTGAAGTCTGGAAATGAGCTGTCATTCTGGGGGATCCGCAGGTCCTAACTGGAGGCTGGCATCCCTAGAGCATGTGAGTCCTGGATTTGTAGGTGGACTTGAACTGATTGAGCTGTTTTCAAACCCTGTAGCCTCCTTTGCTTTCATTGCCACCAGCAGCTCTGGAGAAAGCTGTGGAAAGATCACAGCTTTTCAGTTGCCATGGACTGTTTCGCTGGAAGGCAGGGCTCACACCTCATTAGCCACAATATTCTTCACATCCTTTCTCCAAGGCGAAAGGCTTGACAAAGAAATAGGTGCAGCACAGCACTGAGAATTTGGTTCATACCTTGGAACGGAGTTTTTTATTACCAGAAGGGTAGGGGAAGGTGAACCTCTAGGATTTCAGTTTGGGAAAAGGAGGGGCCCTTTATTTCCAGCAAAGGGAATTAGTGAGGCAGCCTTCTCTGCCACATGAATAGAGCAAATAAAAGGAAGTCCTGCTTCTTCTAAAGAGTAATTAACAGTCGAATTCACTGCTTCAGGAAGTGGTGGCAGCTACAAGCATTGACATCTTGAAGAGGGGATTGGATAAACAAATGGAAGGTCCATCAGTGACTCTTAGCCACACGGTAGAGAGGGGACAGTCTGTCTGGGATATTGATGCTCTGTGTTCTTGGTGCTTGGGGGGGAACAGTGGGAGGATTTCTGGAGTTCTGGCTCCATTCCTGGCTTTGAATCACTGTGTGACACAGAGTGTTGGATTGGATGGGCCATTGGCCTGAACTATCATTGCTTCTCTTATGTTCTTATGTTAGGGGCAGTGATGCTCTGTATTCTTGGTGTTTGGGGGCAACAATGGGAGGACTTCTGGAGTTCTTCTCCCACTGGTAGACCCTCTGATGGCACCTGGGCTTGGGCTACTATGTGACACGGAGTGTTGGACTGGATGGGCCATTGGCCATTCTTGGTGCTTGGGGGCAACAGTGGGAGAACTTCTGGAGTTCTGGCCCTGCTGGTGGACCTCTCGATGACATCTGGGGATTGGACTGGAAGGGCCACTGGCCTGAGTCAACAAGGCTTCTATTAAGTTCTTATTACCAAAGTGCATTTGAAGTGTATTATCTGACACCTGTGAAATCAGCCTTAAGCTTTGAAGAAATCTCATGTTATTTTTAGTAAACACACTTGAAGACCCCCATTAACAACGTGCATCTCTAATAGCCTCCAAGTGATGCTCTGTGTTCTTGGTGCTTGGGAGGCAGCAGTAGGAGGGCTTTATTTACTTGGTTGATAGTCCACTGTTCTTGTAGAGCGTCAAGGTGTACTGCACAGCCAAAACCAGCACCATCTGGACAGTTTAGTAAGCCTAGCAAATGTCGCAATGAAACATTGTTTACAAAAACAATGCAGTAAGACCGGTGATGCATGTACAAAGAGTAATGCAATGGAAGCTCCGAAATATTTCACCCAAACATTACTAATAATTGTGATCTTTATTATTATTGTAGTATAATATATATAATCAGAAGTTCTCCATGTCATAATTACATGGGGTTAGCATGTCAGATGAGGTTATGGGAGACCCAGGTTCAAATCCTCTCTCTGTCAAGGGAGTTTGCCAGACAGTCACACAAGGCAGCCTACCCTGCCACCCTCGCAGGGCTGTTTTTTTTTTATGGAACACAAAATAAAACGGAGCCCGGAATGCCTCATCTAGCTGCAGATAAACTGTTCTCATCCCAGGCATTCCAGGGATTCCAGGGGGAGAATGTATCTTTCTCCATTGAATCTTCCAAATCGGAGAGGTTTGGTAAGGACACTCTTGGTAGAGCCAGCTTGGTTTAGTGCTTGAGAGTGGCGACCTCTAATCCGGAGAACTGGGTTTGATTCCCCACTCCTCCACATGAAGTCAGCTGGTTGACGTTAGGCCACTTACTGTTCCCTCAGAGCTCTCTCAGCCTCACCTACCTCACAGGGAGAGGAAAGGGAAAGCAATCGTAAGCTGCTTTGAGAGTCCTTTGGGTTCTTCTTCTCCTTCTTCTTCTTTAATTCCTACATTTAGACTAGGAATGCCAGCCTCCAGGTTGGACGTGAAGATCCCCCGGAATGACAGCTCTTCTCAAGACTACAGAGATCAGTTCCCCTGGAGAACGTGGATGGTTCAGAAGGTGGACTCTATGGCATCATACTCCATTGAGGTCCTTGTCCTTCCCTGGCTCCATCCCCAGATCTCCATGAGTTTCTCAAACTGGACCTGGCAACCCTACCCCAATCATTTCCAACCTGTGGCCAGGGAGGACCTAGACCAGGGGTAGTCAAACTGCGGCCCTCCAGATGTCCATGGACTACAATTCCCAGGAGCCCCTGCCAGCGTTTGCTGGCAGGGGCTCCTGGGAATTGTAGTCCATGGACATCTGGAGGGCCGCAGTTTGACTACCCCTGACCTAGACACTGGCGACCCCAGTTTAGCAAAGAGAGGCATCTTTGCAGAAAAGTAATATTGTTACCAAACAGGCAGAGGGAACTAGAAGAAGTTTCAGAGCACAAATCCTTTATCAGTCTAACTTGCATGTTTTCTTTTCTGCTGGCCTCAGCCGAAACAACATAATTCAATTAATGGAAATGGTGCCATTAAAATGAAGCACGAGCTCGTCAGTTCTGGGCACTAAGGAGTTTTACATGCTCCTCTAAAACGGTGGGATCGGAATCGGGTGCAGCGGGGCTTAATTGGTCTTTACACCCTGCTTGCTTTGGATGAAAATAAATGGTGTCCCTCGCTGAAGGGCTGCAGAGGTCCCTCTTTAAATTGGATTTTTTTTTCTTTAAAAAAATAAAGGCAATAAATGAAGCTTGATAAATGGCTGCACTTATATCTTCATTATGTCCTGGTCATTAAGCAGGCAAAATATTTTAGAAACTCCATACGAAAACCAAAGCGATCCCCCTCCACAGGAGGCAGCCTGCCCTTGTGAAGTACTGCCGTTGAGTGGGAACTAACGTTCTGTTTTGTCACGGACATATACAGTTGAATGCAGAGTTATAAGATCCATTTGCATTGGAGAAGTGGCACTTTCAATTCTTTTTTTACGGGCAGTTGCCTGACCTGGGTAGCCCAGGCAAGCCCAAGCCCATCAGATTTTGGAAGCTAAGCAGGGCTGACCATGGCTAGCATTTGGATGGGAGACCAGCAAGTTCACATGTTCTTGCCCTGAGTTGTGTTTTAAACTGTATTCTGGAGGGATGGATATGTGGGTATGTCCTGCTCCTTTGACCCATTTTTCTGGCTCTGTCATGTTCTCGAGTTCACTTAGCCTGTTGACCCCAGTTAGTTTGGTAGGAACTTCCTACAGAACTCTCTTCTCTGTTCTTCCTTATCCAGCTGTACTGGCCTTGAAGGGTTGGCATAACTGTTCTAGCTCCAGTTTATGTGGGCTTGTTAGCATGGGAATGAAGTCAATGTAATGCACCTGGCATCTCTGTGCCAAGGCTCAAGTTCAGGGGGCAGGGGTTGGGGTTTCCATATAGGCATGCTGGCTTTGTAGTCACTTTCAGCAAGGTAAGTTCCTTGCACCTGTTTCACTGTTTCCTCAATAAAGAGATTTCTTTTGAACCAAGAGTCTGCTTATTGGAAATTCGATGGGATACTTACAGGTAGTTCCTCCAAGGAACACCATGGAACATAACGCAAATATAAACAATGCAAAACACCTTTCAACAGTCCTTGTCTGGCTGCCAGACAGCCCTCAGATCTCCTGGTTAAATTGCACATGCAATGCAATAAAGAAGTAATATTGGTAATCACCTCTCTTCATGATGGTTTTCTACCAAGAAGCAGTTGTATATCCCTTATTGGTTGCTGAGTATTGCAGAAGCTCTTAAATTTGGTTCTCAATCACCACTAATTGGGAACAGACTGTGACCTTGTGTGCCTCCTCCCGGTTGTTATATCTTCAGGATGTATCTGAAACTCAGTGTTCCTCAGTGCTCCTCCTTAGGATTGCCAGCTCTGGATTGGGAAATACCTGGTTACTTTGAGGGTAGAGCCAGAAGTGGGAGGAATTTGGTAAGGGGAGGGACCTCATTGGAGTATAAAGCAGCCATTTTCTCCAGGGGAACTGATCTCTGTAGCCTGGAGATGAGCTATAATTCCAAGGGATCCCCAGGTCCTACCTGAGGACTGGCAGTCCTTTATGTAAATCATAAGACGCATGAGAGATAATGGCATCATTTTCTAGTGGTCAACTCAATACAAATCTTTCAGTCTTAAGGGAGATATGCTCTAAATAAACTGGTGTAACACTGAAGCCTCCTGTGGTCAGGAGCCTCTTGTGGTGTAGAGTGGTAAGCGGCAGAAATGCTGCCTGAAGCAGTCTGTCCATGAGGTTGGGGGTTCGATCCCAGCAGCCGGCTCAAGGTTGACTCAGCCTTCCATCCTTCCGAGGTCGGTAAAATGAGTACCCAGCTTGCTGGGGGGTAAAACGGCAATGGCTGGGGAAGGCACTGGCAAGGCCACCCTGTATTGAGTCTGCCAAGAAAATGTTGGAGGGCGTCACCCCAAGGCTCAGACATGACTCGGTGCTTGCACAGGGGATACCTTTACCTTTAACTTTTAACACTGAAGCAACCACTAGAGGGAGCAAAAGACATACGGAATAGACCCCCTTCTCTGAAGAAACAGGAACTTACAGGGGAGGAAAATGAGTATGCAGAAAAGCCCTACAACAGCATCTGTAGGACATATTTACACTTCCTGAATACAAGCAGGAAATATTTTGGAAAGTAAGGAGCCTTGAACCTCACGGTTCAAGACATGGTGTCTTTCATAGCTCACAGCTCTTTGCCAAGTACATGATCAGTACCCCGACCCATTTAGTTGCCATACTCATCTCCCATGTATTCTTCTGTTAATGCTTATGTCAAGTGTCCTTTATAACAAACAGCATGATGTCATGCTATTTTTTTAAAAAAGAAAAAACATTTTATGTTCTTCTCCAGAATTCCCAAGCTATTTGTTAAATCATTGGTCCTTTTCCCTTTGCATGCGAAACTTGAACTATGTAGTTACATGTTGGTAGTAGTATGGATCGCACCAATTGAATCGGATGATTTGCCTCGGGACTTTTATGCTGAATGGATGGCTTTTTGTGGGAAACTCTGAACCGAAGTGCTTTGTGTTTATAAATTGAATTTATTCATGCACATCTTCAGGCAAATGGCTTTCAAGTGCCACAATTCCATTCTGTTGTAAATAAATATGGCCCAGAAGTTATTGTTTTATGGCTGAACATGCAGCACTCAAATTTGCTGGCTAATATTTCTGTGTTGTTCCCAAAAAGAGTGTTACCAAAAAGCTGGGTTGTGCAGATCTTCTTAAATGCTATACTGAATGTATTCATTACTGCATTTCAATCCGGATAGGAGATTTCCCTGGTGATAGGTTAGCATTTGAGGATAGGGAAAACTCCAGGGTGGGGAACAGTGACATAAAACCCAAAGATTCTTGTGACCCCTTAAAGGCAGGGGTTCCATGGTGCCCACAAGACTAACACCTTTTCTGACACCCACCAAGAGTTTTTCAGGAGGTAGGCAGGGCTTTTACCCCACAAGACTTCTGAGTAACTATTGGAGATTGTATTGGCCATTCACAAAACATCCCCTTGATGACTACCAAGGACAAGACATCTGGAAGGAAGCAGAATGTTAAAGCGGATTTGCAGGGAAGGCAGGAGCTGCCGTTCCTTAATGATGCTATACCTTGTCTCTTAAAAGCCTCCAGTATTTTAAAGTCTCCAACTTTGTGAATTTTTGCCTTTTTTCCCCTTCTTATCCTCCCAAATCGTAGGAAGCATAATCCATTTTTTATCATGCTGTCAAGGATGTTTAGTCTTCTGGTAGCACATCAAATGCAGCCTTTCGGAATGTCAAATTCCCATGAACTTGAGCCAGATCTAAAAAGTGTTTAATAATTCAGCTAGGACGTTGCCTTGTAGCTCAAAAACAGCCAACTGGTGAGAACCTACAACAACCAAATATCAATTCAGAATGGGAAGGTTGGAGAGTGCTCAAAGAATGACAGTACTGAACCCTCACTTACGTATAGCCTGTTATAATTATAATGCTATTTTAAAAATTAAGAAATCTCAATTTTAAGATAAATTCAAAAAGTCAAGATAATGACATTGAAGTCATTTATGGGGCTACATGCTAATATGCAGTCCTGTCTCAAGTCGGACAATGTTAATGAGGCCCAAGCACTGATTTCTGCACCTTTCTCCTTAATATCAATTCGATTTGACAAGATTCGGGGGCTTACCTGTTTACTCCCAGACCTGGAAGAAAACCTCCTGACTTCTGGACACTGGACTAGGGATATCCAATCTATTGGTGCTGCCAGAGGGGGATGGAGGGTTGCTTTTCACGAGCTTTCTGCCATGCTCACATCATCCAGAAGTGACACTGGCATGCTGGAGACATTGGGGGGTGATGCTCTGGCTTTTGGACAAACTCTACTGCAGTCCCCAACCCCCGGTCCAGAGACCAGGACCAGTCTGTGGATCAGTCAGTACCGGGCCATGGCTCCTCCTCGTCCTCCTCCCTGGCTGCTGCTTCAGGGGCTGCCCTGCTACTCACCTTTGGTGCTCTCCAGCGGCCGCCATGGCTGGGACTCCCCCTCGGCGTGGCACTGCACAGCTGTTGCTGGCAGCACCCCCCAGTGGGTGGCGGGAAGTCAGGGGGCGCTGGCGGGAAAGCAAGTGGAGCAGGGGCTCAGGTGGCAGCAGCGACATCCCTCGGCAAAAGACTACCCCCCCCCCCAGGCCTCAGTAAAATTGTCATGTGTTGACCGGTCCCCGGTGATAAAAAAGTTGGGAACCACTGCTCTATTGTAAAAATAGTTTCAAATCATAGAGTTTCCCCCCAAAACCAGAGTGTCACTCCCCTGACAATCCTGGCATGCCACCATCACTTCTGGGTAACATCAGTATGTTGCGTTAAAATGCAGTATACTTACAGGTGGGGGTAAGTTTTTGGGGGGGAGTTTGGGGGGCAAGGTGTGTCTGGAAAGTGGAGGACCCCCACCCAGACTAGTGGACCTGGCAGACTTATACTGAACTGCTATCCAGCGTACAGTGAAGGAGCTCACTGGGCATTTTCCCACAACCAAGATCAGTGAAATTTCTTGAAAAGTGGTGAGAAGCGGGAAAGGGCCAGAAAGTTTGGGATGACTCCACATCTGTGCTGCTGCTCTGCTCATGTGTAACATTTTTTTGAAAGCAATGAAGAGTCATCTGCACAAGTCATTTTATCTGTCCTTGTTTATAGCAGTGCGTATGGGGGGGGGGGGGTTAAGAGTTTGGAAAAACCTGGAGGTTTGTGGATGGAGCCAGAGGAGGGTGGGGTTTGGGAAGGGGAGGGAGTTCAGTGAGGTATAGTGCCTTACAGTCCCCACTCCAAAGTTGTAATTTCCTTCAGGGGACCTGATCTTTAAAGTCTAGGACAGGGGTAGTCAAACTGCGGCCCTCCAGATGTCCATGGACTACAATTCCCAGGAGCCCCCTGCCAGCAAAGGCTGGCAGGGGGCTCCTGGAAACTGTAGTCCATGGACATCTGGAGGGCCACAGTTTGACTACCCCTGGTCTAGGAGTTCTCCAGGCCTCACCTGTATGTGGGCAAGCTTAGTTTCATTATTCATAACTATAGTCAGTTGGGTGGAGAACACTGTCATGTTTAAAGGCAAGAGAATGTATCCAACCACGTAGTCTCGGTGATGGAACAAATTTCCATTTGCAAAAGAAGGTGCAGAGATCCTCTTTGAGCTCCTTACAGGCAGCTTTCATTTGGGGTAGAGTTAAACTGACCCCTTGTGGAACCTCACTGTTGATTTCTCTCCATTGTGAAAAATGCCCATTGATTCCTACTCTTTGCTTCCTGTCATTTTATGAGTTTCTAATCCATAAGATTAATTGCTATCATCAGATGATTGCTAAATTTCCTTAGGATTCTTTGGGAGGTTCCTCATCTAAAACCTTTGGAAATTATATATAATATAATGTCTACCAATGCTATTGTCTACGTGCTTGTTTACTTTCTCAGAAAACTCCAGAAGGTTGGTGAGATAGGACTTCCCTTTGCAGAAGCCATGCTGATTTTCCCTCAACAGGTTTTGTTCCTCTGTAATCTTTGATTACAGTTTCTACTTATTTGCCTGAAATGGGCATAAGGCTGACTGGCCTGTAATTTCCTGGTTCCTGCCTCAGTGATTTTCATATTGTACTTGCACACCAGAGAACTTATCTCATGGCAGTGATCCGAGGCCTCTACATTTGCTACCCTAAAAACTTTTGCTAACTGAGGGAAAGGTTTGCAGTTTTAAATAAACCTGATTCTTCAGAATCATGGGAAGCTGTGTGAATCCCCTCAGCAGACAGAAAGGGCCTGTCACAGGCTGTTATTAGGCTTACGAAAAATGGACAAAGAAACATTGTCTTGCTTTCTAGGACAAATGTGTGTGTGTGTCCCTGTTTTGATCAGTAAAACCAAGTCAGTATGAAACCATTAAATCCTTTCCACCACCACCACCGCCAAGTGATCTCAGCCTAAGTCAAGCCCTTTCCTTCCTTTCCTATCCACCCCTCCAGTATCACACCCCTGGTTGCCAACTCCGTGTCCTACCTGGATGTTGGTAACTCTGCCCCTGATAAAGATTCAGCTATCCTCCCCATGAGCATGGTAGAGACTAGCAAATAACAGAGTTGTCAGTTCCAGGTTGGAAAATCCCTGGAAATGTGATAGAGCTCTGGGGAGGACATAATTTGGGGAAAAGAGAGGCCCCAGCCAGATCTAATGCTTCAGTACACCCTCCAAAGCAGCCCTTTTGTCCAGGAAGACAGATCTTTATCTTCTGGCATCAAGTTGTAATTCTGGAGTCTCCAGGTCCCACCTGGATATTGGCAACACCAGGAAAAGGCTGATAGAAAGTGTGTGTGGCTGGATTCATCCCATGGGCTCAGGTTCACCTGACCTCTCTCAAAGTAATAGGGATGTTTTGCTTTGTAGGGCTTCGTTATATGTATGAAAACGGCAAGTATCCTTGTCTTCCCCTCTTCCCTTCCAGCTGTATAGATGGGAGGGAAGCAAAGTTAACAAGGAAACTGGTTGCACTTCCTGCCCGTCATTTTTCTAGACAAATCATTTCAGTCAGCCTCAGCGGGTTGGCAAGCATGCTATAAATAGAGCCACTGGCTGACAGTGCTGGGACCTGGAGCATCTGACAGGGCTATAAAACACTGGCCTGCATTCTCTGATGCCTGGGTGAAGAGGAGGGCAGGGCAGCTCCTCCCTCATGCCAAGGGGCATCTGGCATCCTGTGGCTGTCACACTGGCCTGGGCTAACATCCAAACATAAAATCAATTGACAAGAAGCACCTTCTTCTTCAAATTTATTGAATATGATCCTGATTATTGAATGTATAAGCAACCAGAGTGGGGTCCCAGGTATTCAGTCTCACTTTCTGATTCTTCCTCACTGGTTGCAAATTTTTATCTAAAGCAAAGCAACATTGTAAAAGATAAACCAATAGGTAATACTTCAATATATAATGCAATATATCAAGATCCATAAATAACCTAACTTAATATCTTAATAACTAGAAATTAAGCCCGCTGTAGGAAAAATACAGCGGGCGCTAGTGGATAGGGAGGAATAAGGAACAAAAGGAAGGTAGAAGAGGGAAGGAGGGATGGGAGTGAGAAAGGAGGGCAAGGTATGGAGAGAAATGAGAAAGGCAGAAAGACAGGAAGGGGGAAAGAGAGGAAGTGAGAGGGAGAGAGAGAGGCAGGAAGTAGATAGAGAAATAGAGGAAGGAAGGAAGGAAGGAAGGAAGGAAGGAAGGAAGGAAGGAAGGAAGGAAGGGAGGGAGGGAGGGAGGGAGGGAGGGAGGGAGGTGGACTGGGAGTGGAGGTGGGAGTGGCAAGGGGTGCAAATTGGGCAGGGGGGAATAGCATGGGGTAGAGAGGGGTGGGTGCGTGGCTGTGCAGTGTGGGGGAAGCAGGGGCGGATTGGGGTGGGAGGTTTGGGGGGAGTGTTCATCGGAAGAGGGCGACGGGTGAGTGGGTGGCTCGGGGGATCCTCGGTGGAGGGGGGGAGTTTTGGGTGGGTGGGGGGCGGAAGACAGCTATGGGTCCATCAGAAGGGTTGGGTGCTCTATGGCGGAGGGGGGAGCCCAGCAGCAACTTGTGGGGTTGGGTGCATTGGGTGGGAGGGATCGTGGCCAGGTGGGGGTGTTGGGGGCAGGAAAGCTGCTGCGGAGTGGTGGCGGTTCGCGAGGGCGCTTTGGGGGGGCGGGGAGCGGAAGACCGAAGAGGGAGAATGGCTGGGTGGATGTGGGGGGGCCGCAGGGAGGTGGGGTCTTACCTGGGGCATCGCGGTCGCGGTAGGTATGCTGGTGGGCCCAGCAGAGCCGCAAGGTGCCCCTGGTCATGTTGACCCATGCCCGCCCCTCCCAAAATGGCCAATGATGTTCCTGGAGGAGGTGAGAAGGGAAGAGTCCCAGAAAGGCATGTGCACAGCTATGCTTCATGCAATTCCTGGGGTTTCTTTAAGCCTCTAGAATATTTCTCAATGATAAAAACTTTGAGAAAGGCTGTATTAAACTAATATAACAACTATTTATTAGAGCATTCCATTCTAGATAGGGAAGGTAAGAAGATAGTCCCTAATCTAATCCAGCTAGTTAGATGGAGAGAGATGCAGGAGGCATCTTTCCACCCACCATATTGCAGGCAGACTGGAAAGTGAGAGAGGAATTTCTGAAGAGGAATCAGGAATCAGGAAGTTGTCCCTAAGAGTCTCATTCTAAAAGGGATTGCATCCGAGAGATCAGAAAGGTCTACGTATCTCACTGACTCTTTGTTAAGGAATCTTCTCCTGCAGGCTGAGTCAAGAGATATCACAGAGGGCACAACTATAATACCTAAACTTGTCCTGTTTTTTTAAATTTTTCCTAGAAATCAGGATGTCATGGCTTTGTAGCTAATGTGGAAGTAATATAAATGTAAATCTATAATTGGAGTGCAATTCTGTGCCGAGTTATTCCACTGTAAATCTGTTGATTCCCAGGACTTAGAACGAACTAACTGCATAACTTTGTACTGTTGATGTCTCCAAGTCCAAGGTTGTCTGAATGTCAGAGACAACTTGGAAGGAGTTATCAGACTGCTAAGTTGCAAAAAGATAGAGCTGAAATGAAACACCAAAATCCATACCATAGCCTTGGACAGTTGATGGGATATAAATGGTTTCTACGATTAGGGAACAAAGACGAAAGTCTGTCAATGGTTTTTGAATGTTAAATGAAATATTTGCATGACAAAACAAAAACATTCATCAATGAAGCCCCAGGATCTAGGGATGCCAGCATCCAGGTGGGACCTGGGGATCCCCAATAATTACACCTCAACTCAGACTTACAGAGATCAGTTGCTGTGGAGAAAAAGGATGCTGTGGCATTGCACCTCACTGAAGTCCCTGTCCTCTCTAGGTCTGGCCCCAAATTGTTAGGAGTTCCCGAAGCTGGATCTGATTACCAGGTCCTCATCCACCCCCTTCCGGATGGCCAGGGGGGACCTGGCAATCCTACTAGGATCAAAGTTGCAAGGTTAAAGATGGCAGATCATGGACACTTCAGATAAAGAAGGGCAGGCTAAGTTTCCATGGAGTAAGGAGAGAGAAACCTATATAGTCAAAAGTACATTGGTAATTTAAAAGGTTATCATTATATATTTTAATATTAATGCTTATTATGTGTGTATCTTGTGGGGTGGTGCACAAGACCAATAGTAGTCTTGTGGATCTTCAGCTTGAAGGTAATTGCAAGCCATGGAGTGGGTTACACTGATTTAGTTCTTAAGGAATTGTCATAAACCCAAGTATTTACCATAGCTGATAGTGTAATTGGACTGTTATAGACAACATTTTAAGAAGGTTTCTTACTTAAAAGACTTTGTAATGTTCATGATGGGGGAGGGGTTTCCAAGCACAAATAAAAAGTAATCAAGGCTTTTAGAAATGTTTTAAACTTCTGCAATACATGCTGTGTGGATGTTCATTCACCCATTATTTGAAATATAGAACTGGAGGAAAAATTCATTTCCTCCAGTAAGAATGATGATATATACCCATGTCAATATCCTTCTCTGCCCAGAGGTGATGAAGACACAGGTGGAAAAATGGACTCTGAATATCTGGACAATTACTGCAACATGCTACAGTACTGGCAATATCACTGTGAACAAAACAAAACATACAAAATTCTGATGAAAAATATACACAATAGCCCACATACTGAAAATGAACAACTTTAGATGTCTGGAAGTCTTGTGGCTGTTTTATGTTGATAATTCTGTGACCAAACCTACCTTTAATAAGAAGATATTACCTGGGATCAATCAAGGATAATGTTAAAACTACAATTGGTTAATCACTAACTGTAAGGGTTTTTCCTCAATTTTTTGTGCAGATTGCCCCAGCTGAATATATTTTCTGTTTTTCTAAAATATTGCAAGAGTTGTCAGATCTTCATCCTTGTAATGTGATTATGAAACCCTGTTATTTTGAAAACTCCTGTTGAAAAATGAATCAGTAGTACTTCATTTTTCCAAGGGCATATTGAACTTTTTGACTGCTGGTGCTCTGTTTCACATCAACTCTATCTCAGTCTTCAATATTTAAAGATCTCCTGCTTTTGAGCTTATACTTTTAGGCTAGTCAATGTAATTCTGCCAATGTTTATTTTGATCCTCTACAAAATACAGAAATACAGGAGTGCAGATGTCCTGTTTTCAGTGTATGGCTTAATGTATACAGAATGTCTACTTTTTGTATGGTAAGGAAATATCATAATTCCTAGATTTTAAGCCCGTTGTACGTTGAAATACAGCAGGCACTAGAAAGGCTGGAATGCAGAGTGTATTTGGTGACAGGGTGTTTGTTTCTCTCCTTCCTTCCTTCCAGCTGGGGGTTCTCCCCCCCTTTCTGTCTGTCTCTCTGGCTCTATTTCTCCATCTTGCTTTCTTTATCTGTGTCTTTTTTCTTCCTCCCTTCTATCCTTGCACACCTCCCTCCCTCCCTTCATCTTGGGCTTTGAAGGGCCCAGGGGACCCCCAGCTCCTGTATCTGGCGAAACCTCCCGACCCCACACCCCCCACTCCACAGTTGGATTGGTTCCAACTGTGCCTTTTTCCTGTACCTCTTTTCCATCATTGGTACCATGAATGGTTCTCCTTTCTTGGACAGTGAGGCTATGGAGATACTATCTCCACCTATGATATTTGATTCTCACTGGTTGAAGAAACACATTCCAACATTGATTCATGGTTTGCTGCCCCCCCCCAACCTGTTCTTGCAGGAGTCCTCCACAGGCCTCATGGCTTCCTTTCTTTTCCATGACAACCAGTGTCCCATCCATCACAATCTTTTGTGTGTGGCTCCAAATCACAGCATGGTCCTTTGACTTTGATTTCCAGCTTTGGACCCTCAAGTTTTGGATTTGGACAATGGATTAATTTCACTTTTGGACTTTGGTTCTGATGTTTGGTTTAATCATCTTATAATATTGTTAGAGATCTAGTCGTGTCCCCCCCCCCCCGACTACAGATCTTCACCTCTATCCAGAGAAACTAATCTGAATGGGCAAATTTCTAGAACTCTGTACTCTTGCTTGTTGTAACCTTGTTGGATCCAGACTGGTTGGATCCAATTCTGAAAGGGGTATATAATGTATCAGCAACGTAGGCCAAGGAGCATTTTGCATGCTGCAAAGATTGCTGGATATTGCCACCAACATCTGGGCTAGGCCAACTACTATCCCTGCCTCTGCCAGAAAACATGAGCAGTGGCATAGGGTTAGAAGGAGGGCAGAATTTCTGCCACCTAAACAAAGGGCTGGCTCACAAATCTCTCCATGCAATAAGGAGGGCTGTAACTTGGGATGGCTTAAACTACAAGATATATGCATCTGGCACTCAGGGTAGCAAATTTTAATGCAATAATTAGTTGTTAGCAGATGTTCCTCGGGCACCACTTGTCTACATACAAAGACCTGCTTCCTGAGGGAAAGAAGACACTGGCCAAGGTTGTTCATGCAGAAGGGGTTAAGTTAGGAAAACAACCGGTAAATGCTGGCAAACACACAACATACTGTTCTAGCCACACTATAGTTTGAGACATAGTCCTGAGACCCCATGCTCCCTTCCCAGTGAGACCTGAGCATAATTTGCTTACCTATTTTGCAAGGACAAGGAGCTTTTCATTTTACATACGGATAGAGCTCTTGATGGGATTCACAAGAACAAGTTAACTACTGAGTCATGGCAGATTACAGGGCAATGCACACTAGCTGAAAAACCCAGATGTTTTCTGTTGTGTTTGTAGTCCTGCCAAGGACTACGCTTGAGGGCAAAGGCAGGATCATAATTCTGATTATGCAATTCACTAGTGTATGGTCAGATCCCATCTGCTGAATCCAATCAGATCAAAGTGAAACTGACGCATTGTGCACACTGGTGAGAAGATCTTTTGTTCTGCATTTGTATATAAGTTGGGGTTGGGGTTGTGGTTGGGGTTGTGGTTGGGTTTCTCTTATTTCAGTTTTAGTTCAGTTACTTCTTGCACCATCACGCCGGGGTCACAATAGAGAGCTATAATGTATTCCCAGTGTCCTGGTCTCTGAACCCATGAATTTAACATTTTCCTAGGAAATCAGCCCCGCCATTCAATAATCCTGCTACCAACCTACCTATAGCTCCCACCTGTAGGGCAGAAAGCAGTGGGGCAAATGGAGAAACAAACAGGCACCTTGGTCCCCCTGTGATCAGTCTGGTCTTGCTCCTCTTCTTTAGATGGTTTAGCCTGGTTTTATGAAGAGTACCCGGTGTCAGCGTTTTCTTGGCAGACTCAATAGAAGAGCCTCTTGTGGCGCAGAGTGGTAAGGCAGCCGTCTGAAAGCTTTGCCCATGAGGCTGGGAGTTCAATCCCAGCAGCCGGCTCAAGGTTGACTCAGCCTTCCATCCTTCCGAGGTGGGTAAAATGAGTACCAAGCTTGCAGGGGGGTAAACGGTAATGACTGGGGAAGGCACTGGCAAACCACCCTGTATTGAGTCTGCCAAGAAAACGCTAGAGGGTGTCACCCCAAGGGTCAGACATGACTCGGTGCTTGCACAGGGGATACCTTTACCTTTACCTTTACCCGGTGTCAGGGTCTGTGTTGGCATCAGCATCCCTGCCATGTTCTTTTATGCTTATGTTTCATGTGGGAAGAAGGGATGGAGTGACCATTGGGTAAGCCTGGGAATATTCAGGAGTGTGGGGTTTTTATAATTTCACTTTGATCAATGTGTAGGCTATGGATTAACTTTATGTTTGTCTGCTTATTTCTTATATTTCTATACGGCCCTCCCTTGAGGCTCAGGGCAGTTTACATAAAATGAAGGGATAATACAGCACAATTCATAACAACAGCAATCATAACAGGCTGTTAGGAGGAGAGGAAGCTTCAGTGCTATCTCCAACACTGCCCTTGAAGCCACAGGGCCTGGTGGTTGGCGTTCACACCTGGGTATAAGAAATGTGCCTGGGGAAGTTGGAAGGTTACCTTTCGAAGTGGGGTGGCATGATGTGGCATGAAGGCAGGGGCAATGGGGAGTAGATCAATCCGCATGGGTATTGCACAAAAAGTGTCATGAGCTGAGTTGGTTTCTTTTCAACACATCGCTTTTGCTGAACACGCCAAGCCTGTTTATTGGAGACGTTGGCTGGGAGCGTGACACCCAGGACTCCTGGATGTTGTGTGTCATTAAGAACGGTTATTATTGGGAGTGCACTTCATTGCCCACCAGCGGTTTTCTCCCTTTCTCTTATGACTGATACAAACAATCTTACAGCACACTCATATGCCGTGTGACTCCTGTCTAAATAAACCAAGGGGCTCAGACTGGAGTAATTCTTCAGTTTACTTACTGGTTTAGGACTCTCTCTGTAAGGTGAAATTAAAAACAGCACTAGTTGGAATGAAATTGTGTGCCATTTCAACTTGTACGCCTTCCGCAATGCAAGCCAACAGGCTGGGTGTAGGAAGACGTTTCTCCCCCAAGCCAATTATTGAACTGTCATCTGTTTCCTTGCTCCCCCCCAACATATTTTAAACCCAAGTATAAAAACAGTGTTTATTTTTACCCAAGATGCTAAGTTTAACTATAACCGTCTGCCACTTGTACGCTTTGCAAATTAGATAGGCCAATGCAATAGGCCTTCATGTATATTTAAATATATAAACATATACACAAGCCATCTGTTCCATCCTAAACATGGCTTGGAATGTTGCCCTACTGTGTTGTGTAAAGGGCTTTGCAACTCCATCACTAAACTTAACAGTTTGGCAACTCTCTGGAAAATGTACACAAAAAGAGGCACATGGAGTGTATTTGCTACCCTATGCCCGAAGTTTGTGTCGATGGGAGCAAAAATCAGTGCTGTACTGGAATATTTGGTTAATGTAGCAGAGTTTTGCTGAGTCATAGAAGCATGATACTGAGTGCAGGATATAAATCTGGCATTAAGCCTATTGCAAAAAAGGCAAAAATTCCATTTATTCGAGATCCAGCTCATGTTCAGTTGGGAGTAGAAAGGGTAGAGAGATGCCTAATCTAAAGAGTTCTTTCCCTATCACATGTGGCCAGATGTGTGTGGGAATACAATATCTACAAGAGAGACATGTGTCTCCATGGAAGGCCATGTGCAGAGAGAGCGTAAAGAGACAGATGAGGAGGAGTCAGTGGGTGCCTAATGGGTTAAGACAATGAGAGGCAACCCATTGAAGGAGATAACCCCTACATACTTAGAGGGATGTAGCAACCCCAAGGTCCAGGCAAGCTAAGTCATTCACTGCAACATGTTCCACCATATCCAAGTTATTAGAAAACTGGCAAAGATGATTAATCACTGGAATTGTTGACAACTGGAGATTGGTTTTTTTACTGACTGAATTTCCATTAAAAACCACAAGTGATATCTTTAGATGCTCTGAAATTTACAAGCCCTTTATGGTTTGACCATAGAGTTTCTGTAAATTCTCGAGTATCTACTATGTCATTTCCCTCTTTTACCAGAAGTGACATCGGCATGACACCATTCCATTTTCAGAAACACCCCATTTCTTGAGGCAAAGCATCAGATGCAAGGACATCTCCTGCTACAGCACATACAAGCACATGACGGATTTGTTGGCTGGAATTTATTTTTAAAAAACACCTTAATGTTGAAATCAAAAGATTTTGGGAATTTGTCGGACTCCAGCTGCTATGCATCAGAGTCTGGGATGGGTACACCCTGTAGGAACCTCCTTTCTTTAGCACAACACATATATGTCACATGCAAGGGGAGAAGGAGCCCCCCCCCCAATCCTTGGTCCACTCTCTATCTGCTTAGCGATGGAAGTACTGTTCCTCTGAGAATGCCTCTGCCAATGCCTTCCAATTAGGTGTGAGCCTGGCTCAATCCCAATGGGCCTTCCTCTGGACTCCCCTTCCTCATTGACCCCACTCAACCTGAACCTTCAAAACAACTTCTTGCTAGCTGGTGCCTGTTTCCAGGATGTTTAAGTCTCCTGCCTCTGCCTGTCTCCCAGCCCTTCCTGTGGCTCGTACACCTTGCTTACTCAGGCCCTTTTGGTCTGTGATGACCACATTAATTTGGGTGTGTGGTCAAAGCCTGCTCCTTACCACTCTGACCCCTGCCTTGGCTCATCCTGCCTGCCTTCCCCAACTGCTTCAGACTCTTCGCAGTTGATGCAGCCTGCCAGTGCTGTTCTTTGGCAGCATAAGAGTACGATGAGGGCTTTTCCTGTCCTGCCAGTGTTGCTGTGGCTGCCCAGGCTGGTTGTGGCTCTTATGGTGGGCATGGGGAACTCCTCTGGCCCCACCATTGCCTGGCCTTCAGAACCATGGGTAATGGCAGGGAGAGTTTTGCCAGCATTAGAATTGTTGTTATTTTTGTCTCTGGTGCTTTCTTGATTACAAAAACTATAACTGGGGGTATGCAGCTGTCCTTTAGAGAGGTTGTTTACTAATGAGGAGGTGGAAAGAGGTTGTATCCCTCTAGCTCTTAAACCACTGAAACAAGATTCTCAAAAGAGAAGAAACACTAAACAACAGAACTCATGGAAGTTGTATACATTTGAGGCAGCCCACCAAAACCCCAGGCTGGCCCTTAATGGCACCCTGTGATTGGCTCATTTACAGACTCTCATTTAAATCAGTCATTGGCCCATTTAAGTTCCTTCATTTGCATATGGCAGGGATAGGCAAACTGCGGCCCTCCAGATGTCCATGGACTACAATTCCCATAAGCCCCTGCCAGCGAATGCATTGGCCAACTGTTGCAGTGGTACAGCATCACAGGTTGTCACAGGTTTCCGGGATGTTCTTCCTGGCCTTGTGCCTTTTCTTGTACATTTCCCAGCCAGGCAGCCCATGCGCTCAGCTGTTAGGAGGAGGATGGCATCTAGAAATCCCAGGCTCTAGTCCAGGGGTAGTCAAACTGTGGCCCTCCAGATGTCCATGGACTACAATTCCCATGGACTTGTCCTGGACCTGACATTTGCTGGCAGGGGCTCATGGTAAATGTAGTCCATGGACATCTGGAGGGCCGCAGTTTGACTACCCCTACGAGTCTAGCACAATTGTTTGAGTTAATCAAGTTAACGCCAAGCTCAGCCGGGAAATGGTTATCTTGGGATTTTGAAAATGTAATTGCATGATGGGAGTGCAACAATGTACCTTTTAGCATCAAGGAAGGCTTTGATCTGGGATCAATAAGAAGGGGGATCTTCATTCGCACAAGGCAGCAGATGTCCTCAATTCTTTAAAGTGCAGTCATTAAAGATTGATGGCGTTATTTCACAAGGCTGTACGGTAACACACTAAAATTAAGTGCTGATTAAGGGTGACCTTGTGGGGACTAACTTAATAGTGAATGGGCATCAGGGGGACTTGTTCTCCCAGAAGGTCTTTGGAGTGAATTAATCTGATTTGGGTTGAATTAATGGTCTGGCCTTTGATATTGAGATCAATTGGGGAAGTAGCCAAGGTGCTGCCCTAAGAACGTGCTTTTCCAGAGCCTCTTGCATGTGGAATCAAGATGTTTTTGTAAACCTGCATTTATGTAAATAGGCATTTGCATTTATATTGGGATGAGGTCCGTGCACCGAACCCCAGGATAGTTGGTTTGAAATGATATTTGAGCACTTCTGAATGTATTCTTAAATTATATATTTCAGACATTTCCAATACGTGCATAAATATTTTTTCCTTCCTTTGATCCAACCTTTTTGGTTACCTTTCTTGTGCTGTTCTGTTCCCTCCCCCTCCCCCTTTTTGGGGTTATGCTCATCTTTGCAGAATGCCATCACACCGATTTTCAAAAAGACCCTCTTGCTTCTCTTGGGTTCTAACACAGAAGCTCAAAGTGATTCTCTTTTTTTTTTGACACTGTAATCAACATCTGTTAAAATCAGAGATGCAGAGTTGCAGAGTGGAAAAGTCTCTTTAACATTTTATAGGCAAGCATTTCTTGCCAGAAACTTTATAATGTTAAGAGAGAGCTACATAATACAGCAGCCCCTGAAGGTGGCATCTGGTCTTATTTCCTCCTCTTTCCTCCATAATTTTTAGTAATGCAAATGTGTAATGCGTTTTTCTTATGTAGCGAGTTTACCCTACCATCATTCCACCAGCAGCGACAGCAGTTCTGAGGGATCAGCTATAAGACCGTTTATGCACTGGGACCTACACTGCCCCACTCCCCTGTAGGAGCATAGAATGGGGGTAGATGAGGTGCACCCGGTCAAATGCTCCCCCATGTGGGTGCAGGAAGAGGTGGGGCAACCTGCCACAACTAAAACTCCAGCCTGCGGCCTGGCATGAAACCTCCAATGCATAAACGGTCTAAGTGATGCAGAGTTCTGTGAACAAAGGTTCAAGCGTTTTTTTAAATTAGGCAAATGGGGTAGGGATGGGTATGAATCTGGAAAAATGCAGTTTGTTTTGGTCCATGGTTCCTGGTGTTCCTCGTACATGAGCTAGAAATTATCATGAACCTTTAGGCTCCAAAGGAGCTGGTTCAGTTCAGAAGCCCTGTCCCCCCTATGCCAGAGACATCAGACTTGCAGGGGTCCCATTGACTCTCCTCTACCAAGGATCTGGGAGTTGTAGGATCTGATCCCCTCTCTGCCACAAACCTTACGAGATGGCCATGAGCTAATTATAGCCTCTCAACCTCGCAGGGCTGTAGGAAGGAAGCCAGGTTAAAACATACTTAAATAGATGAAGTTTGCTCCACTGGGGCAAACAAACCAGTACATGGACATATAGTGCTTTATTGGATAGGGCTGCCATCTCTGGGTAGGGAAATACTTGGAGAATTTTGGGGTGGAGCCCAGTAAGTGTGGGGTTCGGTTAGAGGAGGAACCTTAGCAGGGTACAATGTTACTCAGTCCACCTTCCAAAGCAGCCATCTTCTCCCAGGGGACTGATCTTTATCACATGGAGATCAGTTGTAATAGCAGATCTCCAGGGGTCACCGGCAGATTAGCAGTCTAACCTCTTGGACCATTTTGGATCAGGATAACTGTGGAAGCCAAATCTTACAACTTGCCTCTCTTTGGCCCCTGGCCCTGATCAGAATTCAGAATGGAAAACAGATGAGGATCCCATTCCTAGGTCTCCTGGCATCCCATACGTCTCTGAGCCCTGTGACTGGAATGGTCCCACCATGCCTTTGCAAAGGAGCAAAAGATGCAGGACTCCTGTTTCTTGGCAGCTGCCGCAGAACGGCTGTCACGTGCACCTAGCTCAAGTGTCCTTTTGAGATGTAGTCAGTATCTAACTATTGAATTCAGCAGCAACTTTTTCCTTGGCTTTCAGAGCTGGGTTTCCTTTCGCAAGGTTCTGCTGCCACATAGTGGGGGGAAAATGCTAGTTCCAAATAGTAAGTTTTACACGCAGCTCTAACACCCCGTCATTGCCAGACTGGTTCTTTTCCAGGAATGGCAATCAGTTGTGCTTTGGAGGTGACTTCATTTTGCTTATTTGGATGAAGAAGAAAAGCTGGGATTTTTGCACCCTGCTTTTTACTGCCCAGAGGAGTCTCAAACGGGTTTACAATCCCCTTCCTTGCCTCTCCCCAGGACAGACACGCTGTGAGATACAGCAGATTGAAAGAGGCCTAAAAGAACTGGGACTGACCCCAGGTCATCCAGCAGGCCTGTGACTCAATGAAACTTACAATTGCCTGCCCTTCCTCTCCCCACAACGGACATCCTATGTGATAGGTGAGTCTGAGAGAACTCTGAGGGAACTGGGACTGGCCCAAGTTCACCCAGGAGGTCTCATGTATCTCAGTATGGCTTAAAATCACCTAGCCTGAAAAAGAGAGGGAGACATCCTAGGTGTCTCCATCACTGCTCACATGACCTAGAAGTGATGTCATCACATCTGGAACACCGGGGCAATATTTTTATATTTGGGCAAAAACTCTATGGTAGATCCAAATTTACCATGGGGTTTCTGCCCAAATATCAGAATGCCACCCTGCCATCTTGAATGTGATGATGTCATTTCCAGGTCATGTGGGCAGCGATATGAATATGTCATTTTACATCAGATGGGCCTACCTGCTGTTCTTGATAAGTGTCCCTCATCCCCTGCTGGTTGTTCAGAGGGACCTGGCAACCCTACTGTTGACCCATGATTAGTATATGGTCAATGACCACCCCTCAATCCTTTTCATGGCGCACACATGCAGGCCGTGCCTATGTGTGTGCGCTGAGTTACGCACTGGTGCCTGCGCCTCCCCTCCCCTGTGGCACAGCGCTGGCTACATCGGCCTGGAATGCAGATTTGGACACCGCCGTGCACAATCCTAGTAACAACTCTTGACTTAAGTAGCATGCCTTTACTTTCCTGGGTCTGCCATTTGCTCTTACACATGGTTGTACACCAGGCCAAATCTTCAACAGGCATCTATTTGGAATCTCTCTTGGGTGGAAGTAGATCAGAGTGTGTGTCTCTCCAAGATCAGAACTGAGACAAACGGGGGGCCAGCTGACGGGCATGGTGATGATGGAGGAATGCCTATATTGGTCTTTGCCCTGCTAAAGTACAGATGAAATCTAATCCAGCAGCTCCGCAGCATGAGAGGAAGAATATGGAAGGTGTTCTTTCTTATGCCCAGTTTCCTTTGAGTGATGAGGGTAGCCTTTGTCAACTTTTTTACAGTAGAGAAACCCCTGAAATATTCTTAAGGATATGGTTGGGAAGCTGTGTACACACCCACCTAGGGCCCCTCCCCATCCCACCCCCTCCAGACTTATCATTGGCTGCTTGTGTGGGGGGGGGGGCAGGTCAACATGACGATATATGGTCATATCACCCAATAACTGTTTAACAAAATGTCCATTGTGTCCATCTGTTAATAAATAGATCTGTCTCCCACCAGTCTCTCACCAGTAAGACAGCAAGAATGTTGGCCCTGGCTGGTCGAGGGGATGGGCTTAGTTAGTAGTTTTTTCGCCTGCCATCTTATTAACTTTAGTAATTGAAATTAATGGGTATTTATAGGGGGTTTTTGTGTTTTTATCCTTTTACTGTGTAAACTGCCATGAGCCCAATTGGGAACAGCAGTATATAAATTTAAATAATAAATAAATAAAAATAAAAAATAAATAAAATATTAACTCCCACCCATTCAGGAAACCCTTCCAGGGCTGTTGAGAAACCTCAGGGTTTCACGAAACTCTGGTTGAGAAAGCCTGGATTAGGGGCTGGACTGGAAAAGGTAAAGGTAAAGGTAAAGGTATCCCCTGTGCAAGCACCGAGTCATGTCTGACCCTTGGGGTGACGCCCTCCAGCGTTTTCATGGCAGACTCAATACGGGGTGCTTTGCCAGTGCCTTCCCCAGGCATTACTGTTTACCCCCCAGCAAGCAAGCTGGGTACTCATTTTACCAACCTCGGAAGGATGGAAGGCCGAGTCAACCTTGAGCCAGCTGCTGGGATCGAACTCCCAGTCTCATGGGCAAAGCTGTCAGGCGGCTGCCTTACCACTCTGCGCCACAAGAGGCTCTTGGACTGGAAAGGACATGCTCAAGACCAGGAGCTGTTGTTTATTGTGTAAAGCACCATGCACTGTGATAGCTTTCTTCCTCTCTCACATATGTGAGTCTGCTAGCACCTTAAAGACCAACAAGATTTCCCGGATATGAGGTTTCAAGAGGCCAAATTCCCTTAACTCTTGAGATCTTATACCCTGGGAATCATGTTGGTCCCTAAGGTGTTACTGAGCTCAAATCTTGTTCTTTTAGTGCAGACTAATATGGCTACATAGTGAAAACATAATCAGAGTCCAGTGGCACCCTTAAGACCAACAAAGATTTATTCAAGGTGTGATCTTTCGAGTGCAAGTGCTTGCACTCGAAAGCTCACATCTTGAATAAATCCTTGTTGGTCTTAAGGGTGCCACTGGACTCTGATTATGTTTTGTGGTGCTGCTTCAGACCAACACGGCTACCCACTTGAATCTAGTGAAAACATGTTTACACTCTTATCTTTTATATACTGCCTTTTGCAGAATCAACACGCATGGGGTCTGTTGTGGGGAGAGAAGGAGTGGGTGATTGTCAGCCACTTTGAGACTCCTTCAGGTAGTAAAAAGTGGGGTCCAACACCCCCCCCCACACACACACACACTCTTTTTTTAACTTTCTCTTCAACTGGCTAATCATTAGCACTTCTATTGGGAGAGAGTCATTTCTCACCCAATAAGCCAGTTTTTAATGACCTGCCATTTAATTGGGCTAGTAAGCTACTAGCTCACATTAGAGGGGTATTTATCTTTCCTCTTGGGTGTTGCCCCATTAGCAGCACAGTGTTTTAATCTGAGGATGTAACCAAACTTCAGTGATTTGCAGTAAGTTCTTCTGTGATTTGCAGCACAGTGGATGGAAATGGAAACTCTGTGATGGTCCGGGGTCTTGCTTTAACTTCTCATCTCATCAGAGCGGGGAAAGGATGGACATGAATTTTGCAATTTGGTGGCGATAATCGTATCGCCGAGGGCGGAGGCGACCGGTGCTTTTGATACTGTGCGCCTTATTCCTCAAAGCTTTTATCTTTACATCTCCACTTTAAATTACATTTGCATTTTAATTAACCCAATCAAATGAAAAAGGTATTAGACCCTGCAGCAAGGAATATCACTTTCATGTCCATATCCAGGCAGGGTTATTATTATTATTATTATTCTTTTTGTGTGTGTGTTAAACACTTTTTGAAAGATGCTGTAGATAAGACCCGTTTCTCGTTGTTATTGTACAATTTGCGTAGGAGGTGTTCTGTTCTGCTTCAATTAAGAAACTCATGCTTGCCACTTAACCTTTCATATCTTATGTTATGCCTTTCTTGTAATAGTATTGTGCTACACTAAGAGCAACCTAATATTCAGAAGGGCATGTAGAATGGTATATTGACATTCCCAAGAAATATACCATGGTGACTGTGTGCCTCCAACAGGAATAGGTCAATAAAATATTTACAAAATGAAGGCAAGCTTGTTAAGTGGAGATAGATTGAAAGAGATTCTCAAACAGGGTTCTGGGGGAACCTTGGGGTTACGCAAGAGCTCCCCAGGGATTATGGGGCCTTCCCCAGAGATTCAGATGGCTGCTGGCATCACTAGACATCACTGGAGCCCACTTCTGCTGCTCTACAGGCCTAGTCTCTTTCTCCACAATGGAAATGGTAGTCGATCGATCAGTCGATTGGCTGCCTCCTGCATGCAGAGGAGAAGTGAGGAATCAAACCTCGCTCTCCAGATTAGAAGCTGCCACTCTTAACCATTACGCCAAGCTGGCTCTTTCGGCATGAGGTTTTGTTTTTTGGCAAAACCTGACTTGTATCTTACCACTCCACTCACCAACATTTGCCTTCCTGCATCCTAAGGAGTCTTCCTCCAATGGAAATGACTCAAAGCACTTTGAGAGGCAGCGTGGTGTAGTGGTTAGAGTTCTGAACTAGGACCTGGGATCCAATCTCAGCATTATTGTGAACATCTTCAGCCTAACCTACCTTACAAGATTGTTGTTATTTGGATAAAGTACAGGAGAGGAGGGGACATTGGTGCACAATCTACCTTGGGGTCCCATAAGAGAGAAAAAATAAATATAAATAAGATGTAAGATTTTTCAGGCTTTGAGGAACCCCAGAAATGGTGACATGACCCTTCCACGAAGTGGGCACAGAAATAAGATGCAGGAACCAGCCAATCAATCAATCAATCAATCAATCAGTCAATCAATCAGTCAATCAATCAATATTTACCGCTTCCATTGTGGAGAAAGAGACTTGGCCTGCAGAGCAACAGGGGAGGTGGGCTACAGTGATTTCAGCATCTATCTGAATTTCTGCGAAAGGCCACAGAAGACCCTGGTTAGGATCTCTGCATTAGAGGAGTCTTTCAGACTTGACTAAGTGGAGGCGCGGGATCCAAGCCCAGAGAAACAGCTTTAGAAACTGTCAAAATAAACACAATGAACTATTTTCAGATGGGTTTTCCTTTTCTTTTTTGGAGCTACCAGATGAAATGAGAAATCGACTGCTGCTGCCTGGAGATCGTCTGTTACTGCTGATGAACTTTAGAGGGCAGCAAAGAAGCTGCATAGAGCTGGGTTGCATTCCTTGCGTTAGAAATCAGAGCTCTTAATGGGACTCTGCGGGATACCTTTCAAGTCTGCCACTGCCTATGGCAAGCCTGCTTCTGCTCCAAGGCCCCTGCTTCTGGCCCAGAATCTCTCTCTCTCCAATCTTCATTCACACTTGGGGTCCTTAGAGCCCTGGGGGAAATGTGCTGGAGTTCCACCCCATCTTGTTCAACTCCAAAAGGAATCCATTATTCCTTTCCAGTTTACCTTTCATCCATCTTTCCCTTTCAGGCAGCTTGACTGACATGGATGGCAACCGTGGTTTCAAACTATGGCATTGTTAATGTGCATACTTTATCAGTGTCTCAGGCCGCGTCAGAGCGCATTGTTAATAGTGCATGGCAGTGTCCTTGCATCACCGCATTTACTGAGTGCAACATCAATTGCCTTCTGTCAATTTCTAACAGTACTCCCTACCACTGTCGGTGCCTAGTTGAGCCTTTGGGGAAAGGCAGGGGGCATCAGTGAGCCACAGATATCACTTCCACCTGGCACCTGGAAGTGATGTTGGTGTCCCTCTCAGAATCTTTCTGAATTCTGTGGTGTTTACCATAGAGATCCTCCAGCATTGGTGATGTCACTTCCGGATTCCATCAAGAAATGAAATTGACCATATCCTCTGATAGCCAGCTTGGTGCAGTGGTTAGGAACAGTGGCCTCCAATCTGGAGAAGTGGGTTTAATTCCACACGCTTCCTCTGCAGGCAGCCAGCTGACTGACCTAGGTGAGTGACAGTTCTCTCAGAGCTCTCTCAGCATCACCTACCTCAGAGGGTGCCTGTTGTGAGAAGAGGAAGATCGTTGTAAGCTACTTTGAGACTTCTTCAGGTAGTAAAATGCAGGGTACAACAAAAATCCCTCTCTCTTTCCTCTTTTCCTCATGCTCCACCCTGAAAAGTATTCTGTAGATTCTGGATATGTATTTGGCAACTCTATCTCTATCCACTAATCATGGTTGGCTGCACCCAGTTGTGTCATGTGTATTTCTTCTTCTCCTGGGTCCATGCTTAGCTCTGACAGATGGAATAGATGAAGTTTGTCTTTAAATTGCTGCTGGACTAGGAGCAACCATCATGCATCCACCTTAGCAACTCAGTAACTGTGACATGGCAGCATTGTCACTGAATGTCAGAACTGAAATGTTTGATCCTTCCCATACAAGTGTTCTCCATGAGTCAAAAGAGGGAAGCAGTCCAGTGGTTAGAGTTGGGACCTTGAATTTTCCCCCAAATTACAGCTGATTTTTTACTTCAGTTCTCCTGGGGGGGGGGGGGTTGCAACTCTGGGAAGTGGAGTCTATGGGATCATATCCTACTTAACTCCCTCCCTTCCCAAAAGTCTGCACTTTTTTGGCTTGTTCACTAAATCTCCAGGAATTTCCAAATTGACATTCTCAGCATGAAATAGGTTATGGTGTGAAAGGGTGGCAACCATTTTAAGTGAAGATTTAAACCTGGTTTTCACATACCCTGGACTACTCCTGAAACCATGACACACTATGTTGACACTCCTGCTATGTAAGTGGTTTGTCTCTGACACTGATCCTGATCCCAAAGCTTACAAATAAACTCCAAGATATTTTTTTTAATTTAATAGACTTTCAAATTATGATAAGAGAGGTTGTATAAATCCATGTTTTGTGTCAACCAATAAAATATGGTTTATAATCTTTAACAAAAAGAATAAACTGTGTCAAGTACTATTTGTTAGTTCACAGAGAATTGTCTTTTTTCCCCAGAAGGCTTTCCTCTAATTAACTATTAATTGAGAAAATGATAACTGGGTTTTTTGTGGGGGTTTTTTAGATAAAAATGAGGCTTTGGAGACTGTAAGCACCTAGTTTGCTCAAATGTTAAGAGTTCTATTTTCAGAGGAAAATACATTAATTATTTTTAACTAGAGCTATTACAGTCATAACCCTGAGTTAGAGGATTTTTACACATGTGTTATTTCCATCTGTTGCATGTCCCTGCTTCATCAGTGTTTTTCTTTCTTTCATGCGTGTATTTTGTTGCCACTAGTGGTCGCTGCAGGGTTTTATGCCAGACAGAGAGATGTAATATCGAATCGACCACTAGAGGGAGCAAAACATAGAGAAAATAATACAGACACACAAGTGACAAGAATTAGGATGTGAAATAGCCTAAGAACTTTGAAAAAACCAGGGAGGGAAATGTTTAAAAATTAAAGTAACCCTTACAGGGAGCAAAACAAATGCAGAAAAAGAAAAACCCTGATACAATGCAAGCACAAAACCAACAGAAATAACATGTGGAAAAAAACAGTGAGAGCAAGTAACTGATGCTTCCACTAGCCTCCCCCACATACCAGCTTGGTGTCTGCTGGCACTGCTGGCTCCCTTTCATGCAGTCTCTGATATAGCACCAGCAATAACTTCCACCTTTGTAGCAGTACCATACCTTCTTCTGAAAATAGCCATTTTCTGTGGACCTGGGCAGGAGCCCGTCATGCTTCAGTGTGGATCTATTAAACAACAACAACAACACCTGTACCTTTGATTCTCCTCCATAGGTCAACTATCAATCTGTTTCTCTTCTCTCTTTGGATTCTGGCATGCTCTTTTTAGTGTGGCCTTGGTGGTTCTGTTCTGTCTCAGGTTGGCCTACTTTGAAAATCACTCTTCCATAAGCAGAAGGAACTCAGGGCAGAAGGATCTTCCCCACTGCCAGCCCTCTGTGTGGCCCATAGAACTTCTGCTGGGTGTTACGTGTCCCTCACTGAGCTGTGGTGACCAGCATCCAAGTGGGGACTGAAGTTCTCTGGAATTACAATTGATCTCTAGATAGGGTTGCCAGCTCTGGGTTGGGAAATACCTGGAGAATTTGGGGATGGATCTGGGAGTGGGAAGTATTTGTGTCAGGGAGGGATCTCAGTGGAGTATAATGTTATGGAGTCCACCCTCTAAAGCAGCCATTTTCTCCAGTGAAACTGATCTCTATCACCTGGAAATGAGCTGTAAAATCGGGGCATCCCCAGTTCCAACCTGGGGACTGGCATCCCTATCTCCAGACTAGAGGGATGAGTTCCCTTGAAGAAAACGGCTGCTTTGGAGGGTGGGCCATATAGTATTAAACCCCTCTGAGGTCCCTCTCCCTTCCCCAAGCCCCACCCTCTCCACACTCCACCCCAAATCTCTAGGAATTTCCCAGCCTAGGTGTGGCAACACTGTCTCCAGAAAACTGAGGTCAGATCTCCTGGAGAAAAGGCTGACTTGGAGGGTAGACTCTGTAGATCATATTTTGTTAAGATCCTTGTCCAGCTCAAACACCACCCTCCCCAGGCTTCTCCCCCTAAAATCTCAACAAATTGCCCAGCCCAGAATTGGCAATCCAATGTCACAATCTTGCTGAGCTTCTTTCCCTTCCCAAACTCCTTCCTTCCTAGGCACTGCCCTTCAAAGGTGTAGGAAATTCCAAGGTTGGAGTTGCAACCACCAGCAACAGTGGTTAAGAAAGGGGAATTAGGAACAGTTGCTCAAGCATAGAGTGAGTGGGGAGAACACTGCCCAAGTCTGGAGAGAATGGGAGTGGGGATAACACTGCCCAAGTCTGACATGGTTCTTTGACTGCGGGGTGGTCTTCAAGCTCCTCTTCATTGTAGCCAGCTTGCTGTAGTGGCTAGGAGTGCAGACTTCTAATGTGGTGAACCGGGTTTGATTCTGTGCTCCCACACATGAAACCAGCTGGGTGACCTTGGGCTCGCCAAAGCACTGAGAAAGCTGCTCTGACCAAACAGGAATATCAAGGCTCTCTCAGCCTCACTTCCCTCACAGGGTGTGTGTTGTGAGGAGAGAAAAGGGAAGGCAAATGTAAGTCTTACTCAAATGTAAGACTTTGAGACTCATTTGGGGAGATAAAACTATCATATAAAAACCAACTCTTCCTCTTCTTCTTCCTCCTCCTCCTTTGTCCTGAAGGCCTTTCAACCTTCAACAGAAGATTTTCATTGCCTAAGTGGGAATCTTTGGGGAGAAAGGGGTAGTGGGTATGACTTGGCTACACAGCAACCTTCTGTTCAAGTAACCCTACTAAATCCACCCTGACATTGAATTCCTTCATCCTTCGGCATATTTGGCATTTTTTCTTGTCTATATTGTCTTTCTTAGTCTTTTCTCTCCTATCTTATTTAACATCTTTATGTGCCCTCTGGCACAGCTGGTGCTGAGGTTTGAGCTGGGCTGCCACGTATATGCGGATGACACCCAGCTCTTCCTCCTGATGGATGACCTCCCTGATTCTCCCCTGGAACCCTTGGCCAGATGTCTAGAAGCAGTGACCAAATGGATCAAGCAGAGTCAGCTGAAGCTCAACCCTACAAAGAGGGAGGTCCTATGGTTGGGTAGGAAGGGACCATGGGAGGAAGGGTGTCTGCCCAATCTGGATGGTGTGCACTCTGCCAGGAAGCACAGCTGGCATTCTACTACTTCCGCCAAGCCAAGCTACTACTGATGCTGGACTTCTTCCGCCAAGCCAAGCTACTAGGCTGGACTTCCGCAACTCGCTTTACATAGGCCTACTCTTATTCTTGATCCGGAAATTACAACTGGTGCAGAATGCTGCAGCCAGGATTCTCACTAAAACATCATGGAGATCCCACATCCGGCTGGTACTCCAACAACTTGGGTGGCTCCCAGTTGAATTCTGGATCAAGCTTAAGGTTCTGGTTATCACCTTTAAGGCCATATGCGGTTTGGGCCCAGTGTATTTGAGAGACCGCCTCCCTGCCCATACCCCCAAAACAGTCTTACACTCCGCCACCTCCAACTGGCTGTGGATCCCTGGCCCCAGAGAAACACGTTGGACCTCAACATGGGCCAGAGCCTTTTCGGTCCTGGCCCCCACCTTGTGGAACGAGCTCCCTGAGGAGATCAGAGCCCTGCCCAAATTTCCACAGTTCCACAGGGCTTGCAAGAGGGAGCTCTTACACCAGGCATTCGCTTGAAGCTGACCGATTTAGAACACCTGCTGGGCCCTCCATGACTGAAAGAATTAACCTCCCAATGTTACTGTTAATTGTTATTTATATTATTATATATTTATATTATATTATATTTATAATCTTTTGATGCCTTATTTGAAAGTTGTTGATGGTACAGTCTGTATATCATTCCATGTAAGATATAATGTGGGGGTGGTATAGAAATCTAAATAAATAAAATAAATAAAAATAGCTGGGATTAATTGTAGATATGTTGACAATATTTCATTATTCCTAGTTGCTCCCATCTTCTTGCTAATCTTGTTGTAATTGGCCCAATCTTTGAAGTTAAAACATCCTCCTTTGAAAGATTTCCCTCATTTTCTTTTTCCCTTCAGGCTTTTTAAAAACCTTTGGGCCAGTAATTGTTTTCTTCTCTCATCAAGCTGAAATGATCTTACTGATATTTCTGATTATCTTTTACTCAGATTTCACTCGCCAATCCCCTCTTTGTTTGTAGTTGTCAAATGTAGCTAGAAGTCAGTATTTGCTTTCCGTTAATCTGAATCATTCTTTCATTTTTCTGCAGCTGAGTTATGATGCTACTTTTAGATAGCTATACTTTTTCCAGTGGTCCATTTAATCCAGCATCCTGTCTCAGGAAGTTGCCCTGGAGGGCCAGCAACAGGGCAAAGAGGTCAAGGCCTTCCCCTGATGGTGCTTTTTGGCTCTGGGATTCATAGGCTGACTGGCTCTGAATGTTGATGGTCCATTAATGGTGGATGGTAGCCACTGATAGACCTGGATACATTCTGCAGTCACATTTTTTCCACTGTAAATCTTGCTGAATTCTGGTCGATTTGAACCCATATCTAAAGCATTCCTTTTTTTCCTGATTTTAAACTTACCACCCTTCTGCATTTGCATTGTCCCAATTTTCGGTCTTCTTACTGTTTGAATTGGGGGGGGGGGGAGTTGGGTGAAGCTCCAGCCAGCACTGAAGGAGCATAAGGCTGGAGATTGCTTTATTTCCTGCCTTTTGACTCATAATGATACAGCCAGAGCAAGCCAGGGGAGGGGGAAATGGAGCACAGGGCTGCTTGTTTATCTTTTCCTGCAGGAGCAGGTTGGTAGGATGGAGGAGAGGGGAGGCAGCAGCCTCACAGAGAACGAAAAGATAAATCCAAGAGGCAAATCTCTGTTCAAAGAAGTGCGGGCTTTTGGAGCAAAGTCACTTTAAAACAGATCCCAAAAATGAGGGCAAAATTAAGTCTTGAAAGGAAATGGTGACCAGATTTTAACATTGGTACAGCGGGACACCATTGACCGGGGGGGGGGGGTTCTTAATTAAAAATTTGGTCTATAAGGAGTAACAAAAAGTTTCATAGAATACATAGAACACAAAAATAGTATTGTAATATATATTTTTAAATTTCAACATAAGTACAATTTGCCAGGTACCCCCAGATGTCCCTCCAAAAGTGGGACAATCTGGTCACCTTAGGCAACAGGGAACCAAGCAATCTTTGAACTGATGCCCTGACCAATCAGCAACAGTCTGCTTCACTATATCAGCGTTGGAGGCATGGGGCTGGAAGTTAATCTGGCAAAACACAGAACATCTACACTTAATACTGGGGCTCTCAGAGTGGTTTTCTCAAATGTAGCATGTTATATCCACTCCTGGATATTGTGGGGGAAAAGTAGTGTCACCATGGATCAATCATAGATGTTGCAGAGAAAAAATTTAAAGGACTAAATATCAAAATGGATATCGAATAACGTGTAGATGACTTTCTTTCATTTGGGTCACAGGGGATAAAAAGCCCAGTGCAGGTTCACCTCTAATCTCCAGGCATCTGTCTAATACCCCTTTAAACATGTCTCTGCCTGTGGCCATCACAATGCCCTCTGACAACAAATTTCACAATTTTACTCAATGTGTTAAGAATGATTTCCTTTTGTCCATCCTCAATCTACTGTCCTTCAATTTCTTTAGATGCCCCCTAGGTTCTAGTACTTTGGGAGAGGGAGAAAAAATATCTCTTTGCTAATTCTCTCCAGCCCTTGTGTAATTTTCCCAACTCAGAGCTGGCAAGCCTTCTCTGGACTCTGACATTGTAACTGAGTGAGGTCACTATTCTTCCTTGCCCCCCCCCCCCCAATCTCCAGGATTTTCCCAACCTGCATCTGGCAACCTGACCCCCTGTAGACCTCCCCTTGTGGAGGAGGAATGGAGAATCAAACCTGGTTCTTCAGGAGGGAACCATTAACCGTAAACCAGCAAGAAGTGTCTGAGCCCCACCTGGATAGATTTAATTTTCTTCTCAGCAGCTATTTAATCCTGGCCACCAAGAAAGTTGTGAGCTGAAGGGATTTTGGCTCTTATTCCAATGCCTGCAGTCCTTAACCTATGCAGGGTTGCCAACTCCTGCTTGGGCTATATCTGAAGGATTTGGCGGTGTGGTTCTGGGAAGTCAGGTTGCCAGCCTCCACTCATACCCTTGCTAAGACATGAAGTGCTTGACATTCTCTGGCTTGCTGAATTGTTTGTGCTGCTGCTATGGCTTGCGTGTACTTTGGGTGACCAGTTTTCAAAAACCTCACCTAGGAATGACCTTTCCCATCTTGTCCCTCTTGTTTGCTCATTGTGATTTTAATGGGATGGCTATTAGCCCAACAGCTCTGGAGCTGTCAAGTTCTTAGCCAGGAGAAGGGAAGAGTTGGCTACTGTTTAAATCACAGGTACAGGAGTGAACGTCTATTTTTCCAGAAGTGCCAGCCACGAACACTTATTAATATGGTGGGAAATCACCTAGCAGAGCTGAAATAACAGCAATTCTCGGGGGCTTTGTTTAATCTTTCTCAGGAGAGAGGCGCAACAAAGAACCACGGTGTTAAAAAAAAGGAATTCGATTCAGTATCAATTAACAGATTGTGATTGGAAGAATTATTGTACCACTGCTAAGGAATCCGTTCGTCTTGACTGATGGTTGCCTTCAGAGACGGGAGGGGAAAGGAGAAAAGCTAAACTGTGAATTACATTCTGGGAACTCGTTATATGGTGGGAGAAACATCAGTTCGGCAGCAGAGATCGAGTCGGGACCATGTGCTTGACAGTTTTCGCCGTTCATTATGAAAAAAGGCAAAGGGAGAGGACCGGTCAAGTGGTTGTTTTGGTTGCCAGCCTCTCAGTGTTTGAGGATCTTGGAATTCTCCCAGTTTGGCAGTGGATCTCCACACTACAAAGATCCCCTCCACAATGGAGGAAAATGGCAGCTACAAAGATCCCTTCCCCAGTTAAAAGGATGGAACCTATTGCCTTTCTTCCTGCTGTCCTGCCAACCTCCCTCCCTGCCCCAAACTCTGACCTTCCCAGGCCCTGCCCCCCTATTTCCTGGAATTTCCCAACCCAGGGTTGGGAACCCTATAGCAGCGGTCCGCAAGCTTCCGCTTGCTGCGGACTGCTGCGGCGAAGTGGTGGGAGAGGGCGGCCCGGGGGCCCGCACACGCGCAGCAGCCCCAGCGCAAACGCGCATGTGCGGACTGCCGCGCACGCGCGTTTGCGCCCGGTAGGGGCGCAAACGCGTGTGCGTGGCAGTCCGCGCATGCGCGTTTGCGCCGCCGCCATGCCGGTGGCCGCGGCTTCCCATCCCGGCCCCTCCGGGCCACGAGCAAATCGTCCGATTAGCTTGCGGCTCGGCAAGCTTCTTTTCCCTCCCCTCCCGAAGCGAGAAGCTTGCCGGGCCGCGAGCTAATCAGCCGCTTTGGCGGCCGATTTGCTCGCGGCCTGGCGAGCTTCTCACTTCGGGGGGGAAGGGGAGAAGGAGCCGCAGCCCGGCGCCGAGGCCTTCGCGGGGACCACTGGGGACCACTACCCTATAGGATACCCCAGTGGCTTTTTTGGCGTCTGATTTGAGTGGAAGCAGAGTTCCACCATCCATGTGGGGAAAGAAAGAAAGAAAGAAAGAAAGAAAGAAAGAAAGAAAGAAAGAAAGAAAGAAAGAAAGAAAGAAAGAATTATAAAATTCTGTGTGATAGTAACTGAAGTGTCTGAGGGTTCTATAAATACAGACCACATAGTTCTTCCAAAACTCTTTTATTTAATCCAACACCAACTCCGAACACCAAACGATGAACATAGACAAGACATGAACTTCTATAACTTTTGGAATGCCCACCAAAGAACCTGATTGGTCCTAAGCGAAAGCAGTTCATTGGTACATTCAGAAAATCAATCTGCAGCTATTGATTGGTTACAACTGTTCAGCTCACATTCCCTCATTTGCATACTGTCTTGTGACCTAGGCTGCCTGCATACATGACAGTAACAATCCAAATAATTCCAACAAATGCCCTGTTTTATTACTGTCCATAAGAATTCCAATATGAAAAATCCCAGCATGAAAATTTCCAACATGAAAAATCTGCGATCCAAGTGTCATTGTGCTATACTGACATGCCTCCAGTAAGTGGCTGGCTTGGGTGAACCTTCAGCAGCAAGATGAGGCATGCTAACTAGCTTCATAGGGCTCCGTCTCTAGTATGATAACGTGATCCTAAGAGGTACTTCTGTGAAATTACTGCTGCGTCCTCCAGATCTCATACTCTTATAACTGGTCTCCAGGCAACAGGTAGCAGTTCCCCTAGAGAAAATGTCTGAAATGGCTACTTTGAAGGGTGGGCCATATGGCATTGTACCTTCCTAGGGTACACCAGCCCCAAGATGGAGCTTGGGGATCCTCCAGGATTACACTTATTACCAGACTCCACAGGTCAGTTCCCCTGGAGAAACGGGTGACTTTGGAAGGTGAACTCTATGGCATTATACCCCACTGAGGTGGTGGTTGTTCCCAGGCTCCATCCCCAAATCTCCCAGCCTATATCTGGCAACTCGACTTCCCCACCTTCTCCCACTCCCCCAACCCTATATCATCCCGAAGACCCTCCCCTCCCCAAACTCCACTCTCTCCAGGCTCCATTCCCAAATCTCTGTGTATTTCCAAACCTAGATCTGGCAACATGGAATGGTGGTGGTTTGGACCATAACATGCTTTGTTAACTGGTAAGCTAACTGGTAAGCCATTAAAGTGGCCCTATAGAATCATAGAGTTGGAAGGGACCTCCAGGGTCATCTTGTCCAACCCCCTGCAGGATGCAGGAAATTCACAACTACCTGCCCACCCACAGTGACTCTAAGCTGGCTCTAAAAAGAACTCTCCTCTGTTGTGACCTGAGTAGGGCTGCCAGACTCCAGGTTTCATCCAAAAGAGAACCATCAATTCTTTGAGAAAAAGCCAAAAGAAAAGCATCCACAGTGCTGAGCCACAATGTATTTTTGAATAAGAATGAAAGCACTTGCATTTATTTCATATGAAAGAGTTCCTAGGTATCCATACAAGGTTTGGATCTCTCTTGCATGGATCAGCCCCATTACTTTAGGAGCTACAACCTATGTGATATTTGAAGATTACTTTTTGAAATTGACAAGCAAAAAACTGCACCTATTCCCATAACCACTGAAGAAGATTTCTGTTGTGGAAACAGGTAGGATACCTAGGAACTCGTTTCGGTTGCTCGTTCATAGGAAATAAATACAAGTACTTCCATTATTATTCAAAAAATGTTCAGCCCTGTGGATTTTTTCGGCTTCAGCCTCCAGGTTTCACCTGGAGATCTCCCACTATTGCAGTTAATCTACTGATGTCCAAGTTCTCGTTTCTGGTGGGGGGGCAGCTTTAGCGGGTTAACTCTAAGGCAGGGGTAGTCAACCTGTGATCCTCCAGATGTTCATGGACTACAATTCCCATGAGCTCCTGCCAGCGTTTGCTGGCAGGGGCTCATGGGAATTGTAGTCCATGAACATCTGGAGGACCACAGGTTGACTACCCCTGCTCTAAGGCACTAAACCATTCTGACTCCTCCTCGAACCCTGCCCTCCCTGGACTCCACTCACAAAATCTCCTGTTTTTTTTCCAGCCCAGAGTTGGCAACCCTAGTCAGGCACAATGCAATATTGTGGGGAGAAGCTTTTCTACGAGTGGGGAAACATTAAGTGAACACTCTGTGTATTCTTTGCATTTGTAAATCCATCATCTCGAAAGGCCTTGCTGGAGAAGTGCAATTTGGAATCATGACATTTGCAAAAACCATTGAGGTTTAAAGAGGCTTAGGTTGGTGGATCTGTTTAATTTTATTTCTCTTTCTTCAGACACTCTAGTCCCAGACCCTGCCCATAATCTCCAATTATCGCGCTGAAATGATCCTTAATGTGGCAGACTAAAATAGATAAAGCAATTGCCACTTGTTTCTTGGCCTCATTATGCCCTGCTGGGCTATAAGTGTATTTAATCTGGACAGAACTGAAGAGGTAAAATCTAATTTAATAGCTATCAATCAGAGGCAGTGAGATGCTGGGAGACCTGGCAGCCCAACGGTTTGGATATAGCCAAGCAGGATTTTTTTTTTTAAATTAAAACCACTTCATGTGCTCCAGTTGGTAAGATTGGTTAAGTTTTGTTTCTGAAAGCTGCTCTTTGCTTTGTGCCTCTAATTTACCATACTTTAAAAACACACAGCTTTTGGGTGAATAGCATAAACCAGTCATTAGAGAGCCAAAACAGTAAACAGGCAGTTCTGCTACTATGAGTCATATTGTCCACTGATACCTTTCTTGGTTCCCAGCAAGTGTTTTTTTTTTGGTATGTGGCTGGGGCCAGGTTGGTTTCTTATCTAGCAGGGTTTCTGATTGGCCACTGAAGATCCAACTGCCTACATAGATAAAAATGATGTCAAATTTTGTTTTGTCATGGTAACCATTGACACTGTAACCCAAGGGGTCTCCAAAGTAATGTCCATCAGCACCTTTTGGAGTGTCCACCAGGTGTTATCACAAAATGGGTGGGGCCAGGTGGGTTCTGGGCCAGGAGGGCTTCTGATTGTATATATCCTAAGCTGTAAAGCTTAAAATAATTTTTATTTACCATTTCCATTCTGGAGAAAGAGACTAGACCCATAGAGCAACAGGGGAAGTGAGCTACAATGACATCTAGTGATTTCAGAGGCCACCCGAACTTCTTGGAATGGCCACACAACCCTTGGGGAGCTCTTGGGTAACCCCAGGTTTCCCTGGAACCCTGGTTGGGAACCTCTGAGCTTTCCTGGAAAGCAAGGAGAGGTCAGAGGCTGCTTGACATTTCTGTATCCTTCCCTTATGGAACAATCTTTGGTTCTGTGTCAGATTTCTTGTACGGGGTGTGTGTGGTGGACAAAGGACTATCCTGGTCTAACCCCATCTGTGATATTCAAATATGTTTTGCATTATTCCTAATGAGTCCGGGGTCGCCAGTATTGGAAAACACAATGTCTGGTATACAAAGCAGGGGACAGCAAGAAGATAGATAGAATAGTGATAACCGCACCTTGTCTCCTGATAAGTGTCATTCCTTGACTGTCTCCTAATTGTTACTTTAAAGGCAATTTCATCTTCTTCATATATATATTTGTTCATCCTGGTTCTAATGACCATGAATTATTTGATGAACCCCCCCAAGTTGCTATGCTATGATGAGTGGAGGAAAACAGAATATCTATCTACACTCCTGTCATAATTTTATAAAATTCTTTCACATCCCCCACACATTTCCCTTGTTTTGAACTTTAACAGTTGCTGTTGCTTTAACTTGACCTTCCAACCACTTTATTATGTTGATTCTCTAGACTGGGGTGGCCAAACTCTGGTTCCGCAGATGTCTATGGACCACAATGTCCATGAGCCCTCCCAGCCAGAACCATGTGTGTGTAGACCCACAAAAATTATTGTGTTAATTATGTCACAAGAATGCACACTCGGAATAGGATATGTATGTGAACGTTTTTAATACACGCTCCATCCCAATGATCTTTGCTGAGATTTATGACATTAGTTTTTGTGTTGCTTCAAGTGTAATCGATAATATTTATCATTGTGTTCGAGGTACAAAGGGATGGGAGAGTCTGTGTTAATATCCCCCCTCCGAACTTGGAATATAAAGTGTTTTTGTTTTCTTTCCGTCTCTTAATTAGTAACCGTTGTGCCCTGTCATCTGTCTCGCAACATTTTAATGCAAATACAGGGAGCTTGTAATGATGGCGCCAGAAGAGAGGCATTTATCAACTTGAAGAGTGGGGATATTTTTCAAAGCCTGGATAACACTGGATGGATTAATACCGTTCAGTGAATAATCCCATTAATAATTTTGGCGTGACTGCTTTGTAAGCAAAGCTTGCTTCCGAGCATAAAGGCAGGAGTGACGGAACATGGCCTACAGGGAGTTTAAATAAAATGGGCTATGTCTAAACTTGACCATTGTCTGTGTTCTTCCCAAGTCACATGGGCCACTATAAACAGAGCACTTGAGTACTACCACACACTGGTTTCATATGATAATAACGTATTAGAATGTAAAGGGGTATATATAAGGATTGTGCATTCACCCCTGCCTGGTTTAATTAGAGCAGAGATTCCTAACCGGGGTCTGTGGACCCCTGGGGGTCTGTGGGAGTTCTGAAGGGATCCATGGGAGCTCTGAAGTGGTATGGTATGGGGGAAGGGTCTGGGCTGTCTTCTCAGCTCCTACTTTTCTTTCTGGTCTTCATGAGGCAGAACTGTCACAATAGTAGTAGAGGCTGTGGTTAGGAAAGGCCGCACTGAAACTCAACCGCTACAAAATGGTAGTCCTGTGGCTGGGGAGACGAGGGTGGGATCAGGAAGCATGCCTCCCATGCTTGGATGGGGTGTAATTGACACCTGCACCAACTGCCAGTAATTTTAGGGTGGTCTTCGATGCCTCCCTTTCTATGGAGGGTCAGGTCACAAAGATAGCCAGAACGGCATTTTTTCATCTGCGTCAAGCATACCTACTAGTGCCCTACCTGTCCTCTGATCATCTGGCAACAGTGATCCATGCAATGGTCACTTTCAGGTTAGACTACTGTAACTTGATCTATGTGGGTCTACCCTTTCCTTTGACCCGGAAATTGCAGCTGGCACGAAATGCTGCTGTGAGGGTCCTCACTGGTACATCTTGGAGGACCCACATCCAGCCAACGTTACATCATCTGCACTGCTTACCAGTCTGTTTCCAGATCAAATTTAAGGTATTGGTTTTAACCTATAAGGCTATATGCAGCTTCGGCCCTGCATATCTGTGGGACCGCTTGTCTGCCTATGCCTCCCACAGGGCAATCCGTTCTGTGGGTATGAATCTGCTGTTCATCCCGGGCCCCTGGGACATTCTCCTGGCCTCAATCAGGACCCTCTCTACTACGGAAAGAGATCCTGACTGCAGCTGGACAAGGCAGGGGTGATGGGGAGTTAACTCCAATGAATAGTTACATTTCAATATGTCAGGGGGGTTACGGGTTGGGTGGTTTTATTCTTTTATTGTAAACCACTGTGAGTCTCTGAGAGCAGCAGTATATAAGTCAAAATATAAAAAACAAATAAACAAACAAAAGAAGGGTTACAAGTGAAGATAGTGATGTCACTTCCTGGGGCATGGAAGAGGATGTGGCCAGCTGACTAATTCCAGGGCTCCTCAAACTCTGAAAAATTATTTCAGGGGCTTCTCTGTAGTCAAATGGTTGAAAAAGTCTGGAATAGAGAAGTGTCTCACCTGTCATGTAGTTATTTGCAAAAAAAAAAAAAAGTGTGTAAATCAAATTACCTTCCACTCAGGGGGGAAAAAATTAACCAAAGAGTGTTGATAAGTGATATACATTTTTTTCAGAGATTCATTTTCTTGTGGCTTAAGTGAGAATGTAAATAGGTAGGTATCAGAATATAAATATATCATGTATAAAAAGGGTAAAGGTAAAGGTATCCCCTGTGCAAGCACCGGGTCATGTCTGACCCTTGGGGCGACGCCCTCTAGCGTTTTCATGGCAGACTCAATACGGGGTGGTTTGCCAGTGCCTTCTCCAGTCATTACCATTTAGCTGGGTACTCATTTTACTGACCTTGGAAGGATGGAAGGCTGAGTCAACCTTGAGCCGGCTGCTGGGATCAAACTCCCAGCCTCACAGGCAGAGCTTTCAGACGGCTGCCTTACCACTCTGCGACACAAGAGGCTCTATATCATGTATAGTCACATATAAAAGTGGATAAATGAGAACAAGATACAATTCAAAAAGGATAAGGGCAGAGTTCTAAATCTGGGTCACAAAAATGAAAAGTATGCATACTGGATTGGAGCTACACTGCTGGCAGCTTCAGAGAGTGGAGATGTTATCACAATCCCCTTTTTGTTCCTTGCCCTCCCCAAACTTCACCCTTCCAGGAATTTCTCAAGTCAGAGTTATCACCCCTGCCCCATGCAGAATCCCTGGGTAAAGTCTGAAGGTAAGCACTCTTGACCAGAGAGCAAGAGCTGTTGGAGCATCAACAGCCCCTTCTCCGCATGGCTCTTCATGGAGTCAGACATCTCTACGGATCTTTCCTGTAGACACAATGTCCTCATACTTCCAGACGCGTGATGCCAGATTCAGCTGACCACTTGTGATAGGGAAAGTACTCTTTAGGTTTGGCTTCTCTCCGTCTCTCCTTTCAGCCACAAACTGAATGTGAACTGCTCTACTTGAAAAAAAAATGTAACTTTTACTGTTGCAGTGTACTTCTTAGGAGGTTTAGCCACCACACCCAGAATCACACTTCTACAACTTGGCAAAGTTCTGTTGGGCTGTTTCCGAAGTTGTTTGTTTTCTCCAGGGCTGATTCTGCACTTTCTTTATTTTTTCCATTGTGGATCCTGATTAATTCAGATTGATTTGAACTTGAATCTTTCTCTATACCACCATCACCCCCAATTGAAAAAGTGTTGAGCACTCAATTGTGGAAGCTCAGAATGGGGAGGGGGGAGTCAATCACAGAAGGAGTCTCTTTCTTTTCCAGAAGGGGGGGGGATTTGAGACAGCAGAGGAGAGGTGGTGGAATAAATCCAAGAGACAAATCTCTGCTGAGAGAAGTTAAGGCTTCTGGAGCACAGTCACTTTAAGACAAGCCTTGCAACTTGGAACCAAGAAGTCTTTGAACTGATGCCCTGGCCAATCAGGGAAGACTGCTTTGATATAGCATAGGAGGCACGAGGCAGGAAGTTAATTCGCAAAAAGCAGAGATCTGCACATTTACTCATGGTGGTTTTTGTAATATCGAGGGCTATATCTACTTCTGGATATTGTGGGGGAAAAGGTTTTTGCTGTAGGCATGGGCTGGGCAGCCCCACTCCCTTCCTTTTTCCCTTTTTCTTTTTTTGTATGCAAGCAATAACACATTTTCGATTTAATGTATTTGTGATATCTTTGTATCTGAGGAAGTGTGAATTAATCTTTGAATAAAACTTTGTTGGTCTTTAAGGTGCCACTGGATTGTACTTTGGGGGGGGGGGTGAAGAGCCTGTTCAGGAAGAAGGTGAAAAGGAGGGGGTGGAAAAACAATGTTCATGCATTTTAACGTGACCAGAAATATATATATTAAAAAAAAGTGGCAGGGCTTAAGGGAATGAAACAGGAGACGGAGAAGCAGGGGAGCAGATCACAGGTCCATGAAAGCATTTTGAGGACATGGAAAGAAGAGAGAAGCCACTTAGAATGCTGACCGTATGCAGTAGGGGACACAATTTGTGGTTTTCCAGAACTCCAAAAAAACTGTGTGATGGCAGCATTTCCTCTGGATCTACGTTTGAGGAGCCCAATTTTTCTGTGAAATTCCATGCAGCTAAAAGGGTGCAAACTCGAAATTTTAGGTAGCTGCTGATACACCTTTTTATTAACCACATCTCCCAATAAACTCACTTTTGTATTAACCAGATCTCCCAATAAGCCCTGGTCATAGTCCCATGCTCTAACCCAGGATTTCTCAACCAGTTTTGTGAAACCCTGGGTTTTCTTGATGGCTGTGGAAGGGTTTCCTGAATGAATGGGAGTTAATTCATTTTTAATATCTTTTAAAAATTTGTTAAACATTTTACAGGGGATATGACCATATATAAGAGCCTCTTGTGGCACAGAGTGGTAAGGCAGCTGTCTGAAAGCTCTGCCCATGAGGCTGGGAGCTCAATCCCAGCAGCCGGCTCAAGGTTGACTCAGCCTTCCATCCTTCTGAGGTTGGTAAAATGAGTACCCAGCTTGCTGCTGGGGGGTAAACGGTAATGACTGGGGAAGGCACTGGCAAACCACCCCATATTGAGTCTGCCATGAAAATGCTAAAGGGCGTCACCCCTAGGGTCAGACATGACTCGGTGCTTGCACAGGGGATACCTTTACCTTTACCTTATGACCATATATGGTCATATCGACCTTCCGCCCCCTCCCCAAATGGCCAATGATGAGCTTGAAGGGGGTGGGAAGGGGAGGGGCCCGGGTGGGCTTGTTCACAGCTATGCTTCCTAACCATATTTCTGAGGTTTCTCGAAGCCTGAAGAATGTTTCAGGGACTTCTCAACTATAAAAAAAAGTTGAGAAAGGCTGTTCTAACCTCTATATCACACTATCTCATATTCAGATTCTTATGGGAAGTCTATTTATTTAAATTTAATTAACTAGCCAAACATTTCAAAGGCAGGACATTAATCAATGCCAAAAGCAATCTTTAATCTGTTAGCCTTGATTTTATCTAATTTCTCGCTTGCTCTTTTGTTGTTTGTTATACTTGTTTGGAAAAGATGAGAAATTGCTTCTCTGATTCCTGTCCGTCTAGCATGAGAACCTAGCAGTCGGGCTTCTGGTTTTGTTCTGACACGTTCCCCTCCCCTTGTGCAAAGGGCTTTGCTTTGTGTGACACGAAAAGCCAGCCTCTTGCAATAGATGCTGGGAAATCATCACCTTATCTTGTTACAGAGCTCTGTGCTATGACACATAAATGACAGCCAGGGTAAAAAAACAACCAAAATTATATGGATTTTTTTTTTCTGGCATGGGAAAAGAAATAGACCAGCTGTCGAAATATAGCAGGGCTGACACAGATGTTTGCTGCTCTGAACATAACGTGGACTGAACTGGCTCTTGTCTCGCCGCAGGCCTAGAACTCTTGTTAGATAATTCAAAATTATATTAGAGTAGGGCTCTCCAGAGGCATGGGTGAATTAAGGGCTACTTGTGAGTAGGTGCTATGGAAACATATGCAGGAGTTTGAGCTTCTCCCTGGGGTAATTTAATCTGAAATAATGATGAAATAAGGGGGGGGGAATAGCTCTGCAGTGAGTCATACCATGTCAAGGCTTAGAATCTGGAAAGTCCATTATAAAGTTACAGATTGGGACAACCATGAAATCATGAATCCAAGAATGTATCTTTGCACTCTGTGTTTAATCCAAATATTGTACCCATTTCTGGGCTGTTTTCCTGGCAGCCGCTGGGGCTAAAGAGAATCCTAACTTAATTCATAATTATTTGAGGAAAAGGACAGAAATCCCACTTCTTTACAATTATCTAACCTTCTTCAGCGCAGTTCCCCCAGCCACCGCTACCCAGATGTGGAGGTCTGTTTTTACGGCAGAGATTTTATGGCAATTGTGCATAAAGCTAGAATATTCGTTGTTGCCAAACCTCCCCCAAATACTTTCCTTGCATTTACCATGGACCTCATTGCCTCCTCTGGCTCTTCTAAAGCCATTGGCTGACCTGCTGTGACATCAGAGTGAGTCTGGGAAGGCAGAGGAATCACAGCACCTTTGGTTCCCCTTGGCAGAGTGGGACTGCCCAATTTTTGTTTAGGATGCTGGAGAATTCTGAGGTAGGCGCCCTCTGTTTAATTCTGTCTCTTCATATCATTCATTATCTGGCCCCCCAAGAATAAATAAATAAAAACTCACAGGGAACTGTTAACCCTGAGTTACTTTATATTCCTGTTTTATAGTCTGGAAGCACCATAGTTTCACTCTGTAAGTCGCCTAGCGTACATATCCTAAGGGTGGCCCCCAGGAGTGCCAAACACACCTTTTCCAGCACCTGTCATGTGCTTAAGGAAATGGGTGGGATCAGGTGGTGCTCCTGCCCTGCAGAGTTTCTGATCACTCACTGGAGATGTGATTGGCTGTAAAGATTAAAATAACATTTCAGCAGCAGCTTTCACTATAGTAAGAGTTTCTTCTCTTACTGACTCTTCTTTCTCATGTGTTTTCTAAACATTACCACTCCTGCTACTATTACTTAGGCTTCTCAGGTGGCCATTTTCTGATTGTGCCCATCTCCCTTTGTCAACATTCAGACTGTGCCCACAGCCTGAAAAAAGGTGGGCACCCCTGGTTGTCCCTTAACTACAGCCTCCAGGTGGGACTTGGGAATCCCCTGGAATGACAGCTCATCTCCAGACTACAGAGATCACTTCCCCTGGAGAACATGGATGCTTTGAATCAGGGGTAGTCAAACTGCGGCCCTCCAGATGTCCATGGACTACAATTCCCAGGAGCCCCTGCCAGCATTTGCTGGCAGGGGCTCCTGGGAATTGTAGTCCATGGACATCTGGAGGGCCGCAGTTTGACTACCCCTGCTTTGAATGGTAGATTCCATGGCACTGTATCCCACCATGGTCCCTGTCCTTCCCAGGCTCCACCACTTGCTGGCTGCTAGAGGGGATCTGTCAAGTAGCTCTCCTGGGCCTAGTCTGCACACATAGGATAATGCACTTTCAATGTGCTTTGGCAGCTGGATTTTCCTGTGCAGAACAGGAAAATCTACTTCTAAAGTGCATTGAAAGTCCAATATCTATTGTGTGCAGACTAGGCCCTGGTTTAGAAAAATAAAATTGACAAATGGTAATTTAAAAAGTGGGAGAAATATGATTATTAAATGTTGATTTGGATGCTGTGGAGTATCGGATAGATCTTATGAGAAATAGGCTGGGTGTGTGTGTGTTCTGGATGATTTTAGGTGGTGGAATTAGGCATGAACAACTAGGAATCGCTGCTGACTTGTCTTCACTCCCTTTCTTGTAAAATGTAGGCTTGCCATGTCCACTATGATTGCACCACCTTCCCCTTTGTGCCCCCCTTCCCCCAAGCCAATGATGATGAAATGCTTCATGTTACCAGCTCTGGGTTGGGAAACACTTGGAACAGAGATTCCCAGCCTGCCTTAATGGACTCGGTCACAAGCTAAGGATCCAGCCTCTTCCAATTCCACCCTCAGACCCCCTTTTAATACAGACGGTGATGTCACTTCTTGGGGCATGGCCAGCTGACACCATTTCTGGGGCTCCTCAAAGTCTGAAAAATTATTTCAGGGGCTCCTCTATAGTCAAAAGATTGGAAAAGGCTGACCCGGAGACATTGGGGTAGAGTCGGGAGTGGGCGGGATTTGAGGCAGGGATGGACCTCAGTGTAGTAGAATGCTATGGCAGCCATTTCCTCCAGGGAAAGCAATCTCTTTAGTCTGGAGCTGACCTGTAATTCCAGGAGATCCCCAAGTCCTACCTGGATACTGGCTTCTATAGAAGTGATGTCACTTAACTATGGGGAGGAAACGGGGTGGCTGTCTTTAGTTGCACTTAACGCAGTCCTTAGATGTTGCATCCACTGATGGGATCAGGTGACCTTCTGTGGCAGCTTTTTCAGTCCATACAATTGTTGGTTCTGTGGTAAATTCATAACTGGGATGATTAAAATTCTCAGCAGGCTGTGGGCTTTCCCCCCAAGCAGAATGAGATATCTTCAGGGATTTTGTTTGTCTTCTCCTTCCTGGCTGAGTAGGTTGGCCATAAGAGTTATATGTCTGCTTTATCAGTGCCGTGGTGGGCCCAAGGTCACTCAGCTGGCTGCATGTGGGGGAGTGCAGAATCGAACCTGGCTCGCCAGATTAGAAGTCTGCACTCCTTACCACTACACCAAGAGTGCTAAGGAGGATCTAGACAACCATGCATGAAGATGTGTTTCATTAAGGTGACAAAACATAGACATTAATCTCTGGGCATTGTTTGGGACTTGTTTTGTGACCCTTCATTTTATCATTTTCTAATCAGCATGGTATAGTGGTTTAAAAAGATCTGGATGTTTTTTTTTGTATTCCATTTTTTATTACCCGATGTAGTCTCAAAGTAGTTTACAATCACCTACCCTTTCTTTCCCCACAACAGGCACCCTGAGAAGTAGGTGCGGCTGAGGGAACTCTGGCGGCATATGGAGGATAAGCGGGGAACCAAACCCGGTTCTCCAGATCAGAAGCTGCTGCTCTTATCCATTATACACCAAGCTGGTTAAGAGCAGCAGCCTGTAATCTGGATAGGGTTGATTCCCCACCACTCCTTCAAATGCAGCCAGCTGGGTGACCATGAGCCACTTACAGTTCTCTCAGAGCAGAGCTCTCTCAGCCCCACCTATGTTGCAGAGTGTCTATTGCAGGGAGAAGAAGGGAAAGGTATTTATAAGCCATTTCGGTACGCCTTTGGATAGTGAAAATCAAGGTATGAAGAACCAGCTCTTTTCTTCATTATTTTCTCAGATATTTTCCTGTTGGTGGCTTGGCATTTTCAATTTAGCCTTGTGGCCAGCTTCCTGTCTGTCAGTCAGGGCCTGCTCAGTGCCATTCAGGATCCATTCTGTACCTTTTTTCCTTAATCAGCACTGCAGGCTCCTTGAACACACTCCATATGCATGTCTTCAGTAGAGGTCATGCCCTTATTTGGCTTTGGTGGACCTTTCCTTGTGGACAGAACCGGCTTTCGGCACATGAGTGCTGATGACAGCTGGCTCGCTCACCCTGTGAGTGCGTCTCACGTGTCCTTTCATTTGCCGTGGCTGAGGATGTGCTATAAATAGAGTGAAACGCTGAACTCTTTTTTCTTTTTTTTTCCTGTGGCCAGCCTGGCACGAAACCCAAGCAGAATAAGGAGAGGCAAGGAGCCAGTGACATCACCGCGGCTGGGGTTACCATGGAAGCCCGGCCACTTCGGCATACCATTCTCTTCTCTCTTTTGCTCTGGCGCCCACCCTAATTTCAGTGGATCGACTGGCTCTCTCACAGTGTGAAACCTATTAGCCATTCAAAGGGGCGGACGGGCTAGGAATAGCTTTGCATAGCCAATGAAGGGAGTCAGGTGTGTGCCGATCGCCTTCTGATTGAAAACAGAAAGGGGGGATGTGCAAGTGTTCAACGCATTCCTCGCTATCTGCATAAATCTGAATGTGTTTGCATAGGCTGGGGAACACCAAATGCAGAGTGAAAGGCAGGTGGAGCGAATGGATGGACCAGGGACCTAGAAATAAATCAGTGCTGTTGCCCCTTTGGCAAGTATTTCCCTGTGATTAAGGCTAAAAAGTACATCTGCCTCTGTTATCCTATCCACCACCCATCACTTTTTAGATTCTATATTGATGTATTTAGATTTATATGCCCTTATTGGATATCAGCTTGGGGCAGTTGGCAACATGGTAAATACATTAAAACATTCACCATAAACAGTAAAACCATAAACAAAATTATTCAAAGGCCCAGAATTCCAGTCGTCAGCATAGCCTACTTTGGATCTTATTTATTCCGCTGGGGGGGGGGGGCTCTTCTGGAGTCTAGTGGGAGGAGGCCAATAGATGTTCTATCATTGATCATTCATTGGCCCAGTTGAAGAGCTCCATTTTGCAGGCCTTCTGGAACTGTTGGTCATTCCCCAAATGAAAATCATGCTGACCCATTCTCCTGGGTTGATTGTGTACATTTTCTTCCCTCCAAATGAGACTCATTTCAGTGCATTTCTCATGAGAGCTGTTTTGATTTTTCAAAATGTGTTGAGGAAGACTGTTCCCTTGGATCTTAGAAACTCAAAGACAGACCTACAGGACAGGGTTTATAGAAAGGGGCTTCTTTGGAGCACCACCAGGATGCATCCGGAGGTGGTTTATCCTAGTAGCACATAGAACACATGCTACAGGCCCTGCAGTTCCAGGGGCCCAGTGGTGCTGTATGGTTAGGGGGCCTTTGCACCATGATTGTTAGGGGGACTTCTTACTTAGGAGGCTTGCGGATTGCGAGAACAAAAGAAGAAGAAGAAGAAGAAGCTGTCAGCTGCTTTCAGAGTTCCATCTATCCTTTGAAATAAGTAACAGCACAAGTTGTTGTTAAGGCCCCATGAATCTTTAAACAGGCTCTGGTTCAACGGGCCCCACAAATCTTTAAACCTAGGCTGAGTCATTGCATCATTTCCAGGGAAAACTCTCATTTCTAGGGATTCCTAGAGCAGCATAATGTTGCTTCCACCCCCCCCCCCTCAAAGTGATGAAATTCCATTGTGTCAGTGGCCATTTTAAAGTTTATTTTCTTCCTGCTGGCCAACAAAATGGTAGAAAGCAGTGGGGCTACCAGATGGAGGACATCTGCCATACTGGGACACCTGCCAACTCCAGAGAGTCCCCACCAGAAGAATTGGCTTTGTGATATAGCTGTTTTAAACCAAATATAGCAAGGCTCGCTCACTGTCTCTGTCTTTGTCTCATTGTCTTTCCTTTTCTCCAGCACAAAGCCTAAATAGTGACAGAGAAACTTTCCCTCCTCCACCCACTCCTGTGTTATGACCTCTGCCCCACCTTTTTAATTACCTTCAGGATGAAGGACTTGTCTGACTCACTTGGCTTGAGAGCTCAGATGTTCTGTGAGGATGTTCTTCACCAATTGCTGTTCCTGAAATTCCTTAGAAGAAGAGCCACGATTGTTAAACTGGAATAGAACTCTTCTCAAGTCATTTTCAGAAGGCTTTGACTGTTCTGGGGTTCAAATAACCAGTTATGTCCTACCTACACCAGAGCCTCTAACCTGGAGCATGGGTTCGATTCCCCACTCTTTCACATGCAGCCAACTAGGTGACATAGGGCCAGTCACAGTTCTCTCAGAGTTTTCTCAGCCCTGCCCATTGCACAGGGTCTCTGTTGTACAGAAAGGAAGGGAGGCGATTGTAAGACGCTTTAAGACTCCTTTTTGTAGTGAAAAGCGGGGTATAAAAACCAATTCCGCTGTGTAGGGATGGGTTGTGAAAAATATTTACCACCTGTTGTTGGGATGGGCTTGCCTGCTATTATCTAAACTCATTCTTCCTTAAAATACAACTGGCACTAGGCTTTCAAATCCTCTCCTCCCCCGGGCAGGCCCACTGAGGCTTGGAGGGGTCACAATGGTCCTTTTTGACCAGGGAGGGAGCACTGGTAGGGACTCCCTTCCTCTCATTTCCCCTACCAAAAATGCTTGTCATGGACTCTCCAGGCTTTTTTGGGGTGGGGAGGAGTGCTGACAGGGACTCCGTTCTTCCCCACCCCAGGCAGGCCTGCCAAGGACTGGTGAAGCCACAGTCAGGGTTGCTCAGGGTGGTGGTGGCTGCTGGCGGGGCTCCCTTCCTCCTTTCCCACCTACGGGGTCCCTTGGCCCTCTCTCCCAGCTCCTGCTGGCTGCCTAGCTTAGCACAGGCTGGCACGTCTTCCAATGGAAGAAGCCGGCAGGGGATGCAACCAGGGGTGGGGCATCCTCCCTGACTGACTGTTCATTGGATGGATGGCCAATCAGGGATGGGACAGCCTACCTGACTGGCAGTTAGGCAATGAGTCCCAACTACTCCCACCCCCCTCCCATTTATTTATATGTTCAAATAATTTCTAGGAAAAGAGCTGTTCTTTTATACCCCCTGTTCTACTAACTGAAGGATTATAAAGCAGCTCATAATCACCTCACCCTCTCCCCACAACAAATACCCTATGAGGTAGTTGGAGCTGAGGTCACACAGCTGGCTGCATGTGGAAGAAGAGTGGGGAATCAAACCTGGTTTTCCAGATTGGAGGCTGCTGCTCTTAACTACTACACTGAGCTGGCTATGGTGTAAGTTGGACATAAGTGGTTATTTAAATCCCAGAACTGTCAAATCAGTCTCTTGTAACTTGCCCCAAAATGACTGGGTCAAGAGGGGAAGGCTAGAAATATAACTATAAATAAATGTAACTAAATACTAAAAATGACTTGAGAACATTTAATTTGGGGTGTTTTCTCCCCAGAGAAAAAATGACCTTGCAAGAAGGAATGTGTTGATATACTGTATATGCGTATCAAATTTATCATTCCCTGCCATCCAACACATAACCTGGCCACAAAGACCTTCCTTGACCTTGAAGAACATCTGCGTTTTATCAGTGCAAGGATGAAATCATAGTCACAAGATTCATGAATAAATATCTTCATTCTTAGGACATATCTTTAGTAAGCATGCTCTTCCCATGGCTGCTCAACTCATTTTAATTTTCTCTAGTTTGGCAAAGCACAGACAGGATTTTCTTTTTGTTTTTTCCTTCTTCAAGCACTTTTGGAATTCGATAAAACCATCCACTCTTCCCTAACATTTCATTCTGCCCCGCATCATTGGCACCTCAGAAATACGCCCATTGCCTTTAGAAGACTTAGAACAATATTCTGCTTGCAATGATAGTATGAGGCTCCCAGCTCTGGGTTGGGAAATCCCTGGATACTTTGGGGGTGAAGATGGGGAAGGCAAGGTTTAGGAAGAGCCTATCAAGCTTGAAAGGGTCCAGTCTAAATTCCTTTGGGCACTCCTCCAACTTCCATGCTGTGTAACCAACCCCATGGTACATCTGGAAACAGGAATGTTAATGGTCCAAGACTAAATCTTCTTGTTAGCAATAGGAATGTGGCTGAAATTAATACATAATCCACAGGGTATAGTTTATTTAACCCTGAATGACAACTTCCAATCATCTTGGACTAAGGCTGTCCACAGAGGAATCCAAAGTCTGGGCTTCTCCACACACTTATCCAAATTAGCTCATGATCAAGCTGCATCATTAGTTAAGCAGTGGATACAGGACAGTCAACTGGACCTGAGTAAAGCTCCAACATTTTTTGCCTCAGTTAAAACAAGATATGTCCTGACCCCTGCCACTTACCTGTCTCAGCTGGTAATAAGTAAACAAAGAAGGGCATTTACCCTTGCAAGATGCTCCGTCTTGCCTTCAGCTCTTGTAGAGGGTCGCTATAAGAACATTCCCCTTACACTGAGACAATGTTTTTGTGGGACCTGTGAAATTGATACAAGAGACCATATATTGTTCCACTGCCCTGCTTATGTAGACATTCGTAGCAACTTGATTGAACCACTCCTTAAAAAGTTGCCAGAACTTCATGATGTAGATCTAGCAAAGAGGCTGCTTAGTGATGAGTCCCCCCAGGGCCCATTATGCACGGCCGCTGAAATGGCGATTTCGGGTCACATGGAAAACGCGGAGGGGGAAGACACGACACACACCGGTTATGCACAGGGCAGGGCGCGACGGCGGCAAAACCCAGAGTAGCCGATTATGCATGTGGCGATCCCGGCGCCACTTCTGGTTGCGCCCCGATCACCCGGAAGCTGCGCTTTCTTCCGCGTTTCGCTGACGCGGCTTTTCCGGCAGCATGCACCGAAGCTGCAGCTGGTTGCAGCCAGCACCGTGCATTATCGGTGATTTTAGTCGCCGCCATTCCACCCTGAATGTGCGCTAAAACCCCCGTGCATAATGGGTCCAGGTGACAACTCAGCTGGGTCAGTTTTGTGCCGTTGCCATAAAAATTCTAAAGTAGCATAGTTTTAAGTTCTATTTTATGATCTGTTTTAAATTGTATTACATTAGATAACCATATTATTTTGGTCTCTTATGTATCAACTTCATATAACTTGGTCTGAACGACTGTAATAGTTTAATTGGATTGGTTTAGGAAGAGGGAGGACTGCAGTGGGGGTGTAATACTACAGGATCCACCCACCAAAGCAGCCATTTTCTCCAGGGGAACTGATCTTGGTTGCCTGGAGATCAGTTATAATAGCAGTTGGTAACCCTAGATGGCACCTTGAGAGACTTGCTGGAACAGGAAAGTCCAGAAAAACTGACTGCAAGATACATGTTATATGTTTAGACCATAGCACGATCATATTTTCTAAATACGTAAAAACCAAAAAAGGGGTAAGAACAGTAAATCAAAATATGACTGGTTATCCCTAGAAGTATACTCTGTTGAGGTTTCTTCATTCCCCAAATCTTACCATACCGAGGAACACCCCCAAATCTCCAGGAATTTCCCAACCCAGTGTTGGTCACCCTAATTTCAAGACTGGTTTATCTATGTAGCACATCCTATGGGCCCTGTGTTTCCTGGGGTCCCGTGCAATGCCTCCCCCCACCATGGATTAGGACTGCAGCCTCTCTTCTTCCCCCTTTTCCCTCTTTAAGGACACTCAGAGACACCCCTTTCCACTGTGGGGGTCTTTCCCCCACAGTCTGGCTGCTCCTGCCATAACTGAACTCTTCTAGGGCCTCACAAATCCTTAAACCGCTCCTGCCTAAGTTAGTCAGTTGAGATGACTCTGTAACCCTACATTTGTGCCAACTCTGTCATGAGGCAGAATATTTTCCACCTAGAAACTCTTTCTATACAGTTCGGTATATTAGATCAATAAATTATAGTCTGTTCTCATCCCCAATTACAAATCACACAGTTAGCTAAATAAAAGTCTAAGCCCTTTCTTGATGTCTCTGATGGAGATGGTGTCCACCCTCCAAAGCAGCCATTTTCTCCAGGGGAACTGATCTCTTTAGTTTGGAAATGAGCTATAATTCCAGGGCATCCGTAGCACATACACTTTGGGCCAAACAATGGACCAGTGTGTACAGTTCTTGTATTAATTGTTGAGGTTGGTTATTGTGGTTGCTAAACAAAGAGCGTTGTTGAGGTGGGTTCACTCCAGCAATTTTTGAGAACATTTGATTGATTTCTTCTTGAGATGGAGATCGGTTGCCTCCAGTCACTCAAGTGCATCATATTTGAATGCTGAGCGGGCGGATGCCTTGCGTTTCATTGACAATTGATTGTAATGCAATTTATCCTGACTCTCTGCAACATGCAGCAAATTGTACGCAATTGGAGCTCATCAAGTTGATGTGCATCAAACATGTTATTTAGCCTTACATTGTGCCCTCATGTTCACCTGCCTTGGAGCAAAATGATTTATGTATCCATTGTTTTGACAACAGCGAATCCACATCAACACAGGATCTGTGTGTATGAGAGAGTGCGCGCATGTGCGTGCTTATCTTTAGTGATGGATAACCATGTCTTTCTTTAAGAACTGATATTATGATACATTCTGCAATATTCCTTCCTTCCTTCCTTCCTTCCTTCCTTCCTTCCTTCCTTCCTTCCTTCCTTCCTGCCTGCCTGCCTGCCTGCCTGCCTGCCTGCCTGCCTGCCTGCCTGCCTGCCAGCCAGCCAGCCAGCCAGCCAGCCATCATTTTAGATCAAATATTTTTGCAAAATTTTTGTGCTGATTCCAAAGTTTCTTTGAACAGAGATAATGTTGGGAGGGAGGAGAGGAAGGGAGCCATTAAAAAATATAACAACTCGACCAGGCCTAGGGATGCCAAACTCCAGGTGGCACTTGAAAATGTTGTGCTATTACAGTTGATCTCCAGACAACAGGGATCAATTTCTCTGGAGACAATGGCTGCGTTGGAGAGTGGACTCTAGGGCATTGTACCCCACTGAGTTCCCTCCCTTCTCCAAACCCTGGCCTCTCCAGGCTCCATCCCTCAAATCTCCACATATTCCCCAAACTGGAGCTGACAACTCTCTTCATACAGCATTCAATGATCCTTTATTTTCAAGCCATCAAGGAGAAATACATGAATGTGAGCCAGTTTGGTGTTGTGGTTAATAGCAGCTATCTCTAATCTGGGGACCTGGGTTTGATTCTCTACTCATCCTCTACATGTAGCCAGCTGGGTATCCCTGGGTGAGTCACGGTTGTCTCAGAACTCTCTCAGCCTTACCTATCTTGCAGAGTATCTAAAGCGGGGAAAGGAAAGGTAAACAATCGTAAGCCACTTTGAGACTACCTTCAGGTAGTAAAAAGTAGGGTACAAAACTGCTCTTCTTCTTCCTCCTCCTCCACATACAGCCAGTTGAGTGACCTTGAGCCAGTCACAGTTCCCTCAGAGCTCTCTCAGCCCCACCTACCTCACAGGATGTCTGTTGCGGTGAGAGGAAGGGTAGGCGATTATAAGGATAGGCGATTATGAGACTCCTTCAGGTATTCAAATGATGATGATGTCATCCGTTCAGTCGTGTCCGACCCTCGGCGATTCTATAGGAAAGTTTCCGCCAAGCGTCTCTGTCAATCGCTTCTTTTAGTTGGTTCATGGCCATCCCTGTATTGGCTTTGATTGTGTTGAGCCAGCGGATCCTTTGGCGACCATGTTTCCTTTTGCCGCTGACCGTGTTGAGCATTAATGATTTTTCTAACGAGTTTGATCGCATGATATGTCCAAACAAAAAGAACAGCTCTTCTTCTTCCTCACAAGTAATGCGGATTTGTCAATGTTATGACAAATCCTTCACTCCAGATTCAGTGTTCTTGGAGTCTATGATGTCTCTTATGTGAAACTTGAGTACAGCACTCTTCTGTCTTTCAAACTCTCTGTTTACAGTTCAAGGCATCATTCTTCTTGATGAGCACTTCAAAATCATAGTAGCCGCATCCCTGGGGTGGAGGTCCTCTTCAGAAATTAAGTTGCAACCGTTAATCATCTTGTTGACTTAACATCTTGAACAATTGTGTGTACTTGTGAAGTGTCATCAAATTGCAGCCAACTAATGGTGACCCCCATCAAGGGGCTTTCATGGCACATGAGAAGCAGAGGTGGTTCACCACCATCTTCTTCTGCAGAATCTTCCTTTGTGGTCTCCCACCCTTCTTTGCTTTTGTGATCTAATAAGATTGGGCTGAACCATGTCATCTTTTCTCTCTTGAACAATATTATTTCCAATATATTCTTTCCAGGTTGGCATTCTTCATAAGATCCAGAGAGTTTGTGAAATTCAAGCTGTTATGGTCCACATCCCCTTTCCCAGTAAAACATTTAGTGGAGATCTTTTTGTTTCATTTGCCCCAATCCTTTATTCCAAAAATCCCTACACATGATCTCTCGCACACACATTCACTCGCACATGTATGCATAGATGCAAGGACTTTAAGTCTAGTTCATTCTCTTGCCTTCTTTTGGCAAAATCTGTTACCATATTGCTCAGACTGCACCTGGAGTTCTGGAGGCCTCACTTTAAAAAGGACATGAACAAAATTGTGAGGGTGTAGAGGAGAGCAACAAGGATGTTCTGGGGCCTGGGAATCAAGTCCTTTGTGGAAAGGTGGAGGGACTTGGGAAAGTTCAGCCTGGAGAATAAGAGGATGAGAGGGGACAAGATGGCTCTCTTGAAGTCTTTGAAAGGTTGTCACTTGGAGGAGGGCAGGGAGTGGTTTCTGGTAGCAGCAAAGGATAGAATACACAATAATGGGTCTAACTTATGTGTAGAATGGTACTAGCTAGATATCAGGGGAAAATGTTAGAGTAGGCTTCCAAAGAAGCTGGTGAGCTCCCCCTCTCAGAGCCAGTTTGGTGTAGTGGTTAGGAGTGCGGACTTCAAATCTGGCAAGCTGGGTTCGATTCTGACTCCCCCATATGCAGCCAGCTGGGAGACCTTGGGCTCTCCACAGTGCTGATAAAGCTGTTCTGATCGAGCAGTGATCAGGGCTCTCTCAGCTTCACCCATCTCACAGGGTGTCTGTTGTGGGGAGAGGAATGGGAAGGCAACTGTAAGCCGCTTTGAGCCTCCTGCGGGTAGGGAAAAGCGGCATATAAGAACCAACGCTTCTTCTTCTAGTGCTCAAGCAGCAGCTGGACAGATACTTATCATGGACAGTTTAGGCTGATCCTGCATTGAGCAGGGAGTTGGACTAGAGGGGCTGTGTGGCACCTTCCAACTCTACATTTCTACGATCTCTCTTAAGAATCCATTTCCCTTTTTCCTCCAGAACAAAAGCTATTTTCTGCTCCAGTAGCCACATTCTTATATGTGGCTCATGTCCTCATCTCCTACTGGAATGAGTCCTCGGTATGTGGAACCGCATCCATGCACGTTTATCCTGGACTCACCCCGCCCCTTTCTCTGCCCTATCCTTACTGTTTTATTTTTACCGCTCCCACGGAGCGGTTTACAGATGCTTCCTGTACTTCTCACAACATGCTGAAGGTTCCAAAGCCTCCTATTGGTGGAATCTCCCCCTGCTCTTGCTCAGGATTCCACACATACACCCTTCCTTCAGGGCTGCTGTGAAGGAAGCCTCTAAGAGCCACTGACAGAGGGGAGGGATGCATTTCCAAGAGCAGGGTAGGAGTGTCTGTGAGTGTGCACATGCATTCCTTTTTTGGGTTGGGGGGCTTTCCCCTTCTGCCTAACCATTGGCTGACAGGGAGGCCACAGAAAAGCCCCTTCTCACTTAAAATATTGCTGTGGCTGTCCTTGCTTCTGGAGGGAAGATGCAGCCAAGTCATGCATGTCTCTTCTCTACCACTCTCTGAACATTTGAGGTCTACTGCTCAGGATTGCTGTGGAGATCAAACTGGATGCTGTTGCAGGGGTTCTTTTACCACCTGTTTCATCTGCACAACACTGTGTAGTAGGCCTGAAGTGTTTCATCACCACAACAACATGTGTCAGAGGCCTTAAATGTTTTATCTTCACAACCCAGTCCACCCTTTTGAAGCAGCTGTTTTTGCCAGATCTTTATAGTCTGGAGATGTCCAGACCTAGGCCACATGGCTGGCAGCCCAGACGAGAGCCTTGGGCCAGACGACAGCAGCGCTGACGGACTGAAGAGAGATGGGGATGAAAACGGAGCCAGGAAAACGGCCCACGTGTGACAAATGGCTGCCCCACCTGACTTGCAAGCTGAAACTGAGATCAGCGGCAGCCTCCAGCATCCATCTGAATTGGCTGCCATGCCCCAAGACCCAAGTGGGTGTGCAAAGTGGGAGTCAGCCCGGAATGAGGGACAGTGGGAAGGAGGAGGAGAGAAAGTAGGAAGAGAGAGTGAGAAGAGACCAGAGCATAGGAAAGCCATGCACACTTACCTTCAACAGCATAAATGCAGTGCTCGTCCAAACTATAGGTCTCAATGAGCCCAAATAACCGGAGAAAGGGGTGGGAACCAGGAGGTTAGTGCCAACCCCTCAACACTTCTATGGGCCTGATAGGTATGTGTTGAAAATGGAAATCTGTGGGAGGAAAACAAGCAGAGATACTTACCAGAGCAGGTCCGGGAGGAAGAAGACAACGTCCAGGAAGAGTCAGGAAAGGAACAGGAACTGGGGACGGAAAGATAAGAAGGGAGGGGAGGAGCCACAGGAGAGATATAAGGCAGAGACGGGAAGCATGGGTTGGTGGGCTGTTGTTGAGTCGAGGGAGAAACAGGCAGGAGGTCACCATTGTAGAAGAAAACGGCGGAGTTGCTTGGAGTTTTCTTGGAACCTAAAGAGGCAATGGTGCAGCAAGACAGCCAAAGGGTTCGGGGACAAAGGGGGTGGGACCCCAGGCCTCACAGGAGATGAGCTGTAATTCCAGGAGATCTCCATGACCCACAAGGAAGCTGGCTACCCCTGGGTTGGAAATATTCCTTGAGGTTTGGAGGTGGGGTTTCAAAATTATACAGTGCCTCAGAGCCCAGCCTTCAGGCATTTTTTGCCGGAAGAGCTTATCTTTATAGTCTTTATAGCTGTTTGTGGGGGAAGGGTGTGTGTTCTAAGACCTCCAGGAGCTTACACACACGCACACAAACACTTACCTGAACCCAGAAGAGCACCTGGTATGCTGATGTCATCCAGAAATAACATCACCATGCAAAAGATGTTGGGGGCAACAGTCTTACTTCTAGGAAATCATTATGGTAAAAAAAAATCAGCCTCAACCCATAGAGTTTTCTACTAAACCCAGAGCATCAATCCCCAATGACCCTGATGTGCTAATGTCACTTCCAAGTGATGTCAGTACATTGGGAGTGAGTAGGGAGGGGTGCAGAGGGAGATCTGGGTGGGTGAGGATTACCATGAAACCAGCTTTGGGGGAGAATTTTCCCTGCTTACTGAAACCCACAAGCAGGGTGAGAGATTCCAAAGTGGGGGTTTCCCTGGTTCCAGCAGGGCCTGGCATCCCTAGGTCCATGTACCAACCCAGCTTGGCTTGTGAGATCTGATGAAATGAAGCTATAACATGCCACTTTTTCTGCCTAGAGCATTCATGACCACATGTACCTTGTGTTCCATGGTGGAATGTTCCACCATGGCTGTTCCTTCATGGGGGGGGGGGGAGGATAACGTTTTTATTAATATCTGACCTCAACCTTATTGGCAGGGAACAGAAGGTTTACTTCACATGGCCTTTGGGCTTCATTATGTAGCCCCAAGAGTAACATCTGTAAATGCATTTATCCTGGAAATAGCAACGGATGTCTCTTGATGAGTGGATATGGGAGAGGGATACGCGAGAACATATGTGCTTTCTGACTGAAGATAGCTACATTTATTCAGGTGATTAAAACAAGCGATTACACATCTGTTTTGTTTGACCGTTCGGTCATAAATAGTGTCACAGATTTTCCAATAAACCTTCCTCTTGTTTGCAAATGTTTTCATATCCATTACATGCACACTTATCACACTGCATCTGGGCCAATATCTCACCGCAATTCAGCTTTATGGTACTCTGCTTCTGAATACATCCTTGATGTTTCCTGCGGTATTATTAAAAGCTCCCTAAAGCTGAGCATTTGAGGATTACAGCTAGGCACAAGTCCCTTGAAAAGACCATTATAACAGGGATATAATTGAAGCAGCCCTTTCCTTTTCCTGTAAAGTTTGTGCATGCACAAGAAATTACCCTTGACATTTTGTCTTTCTTAGTCCTGTACAGATTTACCACATCTGTTGATCAGGTTCCATCGACATTATGTGCTACCATCTCTGTGCCTGAGTATTTAAAGAAAACATTTTAGATGTTTTATTGATGAAACGTTTTAAACCCCACGACTTGGATAGCCCAGCCTACACCTCAAAAGCTACACAAGGCCGGCCCTAGTCATTTTGTAGATGAAGTATGTTCTAGTGTCCCCCACAGTTTACTCCTAGGTATAGTGTCAAAACCTCTCTTGAGGTCTATAAAAGCAACACACAGTTTACCTCTGGGTGGGAGGGTGCATTTTTCAGCTAAGATCCAGCAATCTTGAGGTGCAAAGCCTTTCCTAAAGCAAATTTGTTCCCAACCAGGAATGTTATTAGCGGTTATCAATTCCTCTAGTTTGTGGTAAAAGTATGAAGAATGAACTTTCCCACTCATGAGAGGAGGCCAATCAGAAGGTGGGTAGGATTTGAAAACCTTGTTGAAGATTGGAATTAGGATTGCGTTCTCCGGTGTGGTTTGGCCGCTTCGGTGATCACTGAAGCCTGAGGTGGCCACTGCTGCAGTGCAGAGCGGAGGGGACCAGAGCCACCCCTCCACACTGTGCCATGACGCTGGCTGCCTTGGGCTTCAGTAAAAGCTGAAGCAGCCGAACCGTGCCGCACAACCCTAATCGGAAAGATTATGGAGTGCTTCCAAATTGGGGAAAACCTTTCAGAGCAGTTGATCTAAGAAAAGATGGGAGCTAGAATTGTGAGCCATCAAGCCGATAACAAATTGTTAGGTACTAAGTCCAGACCTGGAGCATTAGCACTTGATCATGGATATAGCTTCCATCTCTCTGACCACCAAGGAAGTCTAGAGTTGCTGCACAGAAGCAGACAATGAAAGTCTCTAGTCTTGAAAAGGTCACCAGGTTGCCATAAGTCTGCTGTGTGTTTATTTGTTTACTAGCAGTAGAGCCCGCTGTCAAAAAAATACAGCGGTCCCTAGGGGAGGGTTTGCTTCCCCTTCCCCCCCCTTGTCAGTCCAGGGGAAGGGGCCTATTGGCACCCTTCCTCATCCCGGACAGGGCCCGCCTTCGGGGCCCTTACTCTTTTATTTAGTCCGCGGTGCCAGCACTGTGGGGCGGTTTAAAGATTGTATGGAAAGTATCACATTGCCAGGAGATCCTTAAGATTGAGTGGCATCCAGGCAAGGGACATTCAAAGATGGTTTTGCCATTGCCTGCCTCTGTGTCACGACCCCTAGTGTTCCTTAGAGGAATTCCATCCAAATCTCCAGAAGTCTCCCATCCAAATACAAGCCAGTGTCAGACCTGCTTAGCTTCTGAGATTTCATGGGATCAGGACTGCCTTTACTATCCTGGCCAGGGCCTACTATGACGTGACAACAAAAGAACAAAAAGACTCCTTACCTGGCCTTCTAGGGGAGGTTTCAAAGCAGAAACTGAATAGCCTAAAACATGGGTAAACTTGTGGTCCTCCAGATGTTCATGGACTACAATTCTCACGAGCCCCTGCCAGCATTTGTTGGCAGGGGCTCATGGGAATTGTAGTCCATGAACATCTGGAGGCCACAGGTTGACTACCTGTGGCCTAAAAGTACTGAAATCAAAAGTACCCCAGATAGCAGCCTCAACACATGCCGCATGCAGCCAGCAGATTGTTTCAATATCCTCTTGTAGTTCTGGATAAAAGAAAAATGATCAAAAAAAGACCCCTTGTAGATTTACATCTCTTTTTCATTGTCTTTAATCCTTTCCACTTAATCCGTGGAGTACGCAGTTTGAGAATAGCAATGGCAAGCTGCAAGCCGTAGCCCAGCATCATGAGATTTTAAAACTTCATTGTGAGATAAATAAAACTAAGAATTCTTTGGTTTTCCATAGCCACGCTGGCAATATAGTTTTCTGTTTCAGGCCTCAAGCTGTGTTGGAACATAGTTAATAGGTTGAAGGTATTGAAGGACATTTTTTGAAATAGAATGAATTAGAACCATAGCAATATTGTCTCCAGAGGACTGCCCTGGACTTCTAAAAGAGCTAGTTGTTTAACTAATCTAGTCCCTTTGATGATGAGTTTTATCCCTATAAAGGTAAAGGTAAAGGTATCCCCTGTGCAAGCACCGAGTCATGTCTGACCCTTGGGGTGACGCCCTCTAGCGTTTTCATGGCAGACTCCATACGGGGTGGTTTGGCATTCCCTTCTCCAGTCATTACCGTTTTACCCCCCAGCAAACTGGGTACTCATTTTACCAACCTCGGAAGGATGGAAGGCTGAGTCAACCTTGAGCCGGCTGCTGGGCTTGAACTCCCAGCCTCATGGGCAAAGCTTTCAGATGGCTCCCTTACCACTCTGCACCACAAGAGGCTCTTTCCCTATAAAACAGCTAAATGCTCAATACGCAATAGGCTGGAATTAGAAGAACATAAGAAAAGTCCTGCTGGATCAGACCAATACTCCATCTAGTCCAGCATCTCACAAAGTGAACAACCAGTCCCTCTGGACAGTAAGCAACAGGGCACAGAGGCCAAGGCCTTCTCTTGATGTTACCTTCTGGTGCCAGGATTCAAAGGCTTAGTGCTTCTGAATGTGGAGATTCCCTCTCAATCACTACGGCTAGTAGTCATCACTAGACTTCTCCATGAATCTAGCTAATCTCCTTTCAAGCTGGTTATTCCTTTGGCCATCGTTACAGCTTCTGTCAGTGAATTACACATTTTAATCACTCTGCATCAAGAAATATGTCCTGTTCTCGGTCCTGAACCTCCAGCCTCGCTAACTTCATTGAATGGCCTCAAATTCTAGTATTTGGGGAAAGGGAGAAAAAAAAACCTTTGTTATAATTCTATCTGTCAGAAGAGCATTCTGGAATAGATTGCATTTTAAGATGGATCTGGGATGTGGTTGCCTGCTCTGGTTGGGAAATACCAGGATATTTGAGGGCCTGGAGCCTAGAGAGGACAAGGTCTGGTGTCAGAAGTGCCCCCATTGTCTTACTGCAAGAAGAAAAACTGGGTTTTTGTGCCTTGTTTTCTACTACCCGAAGGAGGCTCAAAGCAGCTTACAAACTCCCTTCCACTCCTGACAACAGACACTCTGTCAGGCAGGTGTTATTGTCAGGTGGAATGTTCAAATGGCTGCTTTGGAGGGTAGGTTACAAGTTCTCTATAGAACTCACAAATTCACTGCAGGATTCCTGATCCACGGGGCTACCATTTTTGTTCAGCTTTGTTCTAAGCATGCTCTCAAACAGATTTTTTTCTGGAAATAAAGTGTCTTCAAAAGCAAGGCAGGACTTGCATGCTCTGGATTGCATTATTGAGTTTTTTGTGCAGATGTATGTCTGGGGCTGCCAACTCTGGGTTTGGAAATACCTGGAGAATTGAGGGTGCAGCCTGAGAAAGTGGGGTTGAGAGAGTAGAGTATATAAAGCCACAATGCACTTTCAAAGCAGCCATTTTCTCCAGACAAAGTGGAATATGTGTTTTAAAGAAATAATAAGTAGTTTGTGTAGCCTGGAGTTCAGTTATGATTCCAGGTGATCTCCAGTCACCACCTGGAGGGTGGCAACCATATGCACACAGCTTGCATTGCATGCAAGATCTAGCTATAGTTCTGCAGGTCTGTGACCCTATACCTGAGCTAGCAAACATTCTATTTCATTAGGAGCAGGGCAACTATCAACCTAAGGGACTGTTTATTTGCTTCCTCATTCTCTGGTAGCATTTTTGATTCTCTGGTGGCAACATTCTCTTTCCCACTTACAAGGATGATTTAAGCATCCGTCTGGCCTGGAAGTTGCATGCTAAGTTGCCCCCTGGCAAATGATCAGAACTCTCCCTCTGCACAGCACAAGGTTTAGAGACCCACCAAGGGAGGAAATTATGTTGGAAACTTAATTGCTGTCTTTTATTATTATTATACTGTTTGGGGGTTTAAACTGGGTTTTTATTATTTTAGAATATTGTATCTATTTTATTACAGTGTAAGCCTCCACAAGCCAGCTCCACCAAGTGTGGCAGGCAAAAAATTGCAAAATAATAAAGAAAAATAAATATCACCCCTCATCCAATCACATTTACTACTGGCATTCACCTGCTATTGTCATTCGGCATCTTCAGTCGTTCCACTTTCTATTATATAGTACAGGACAGATGGACTCACATTCTGCAAGATCTCCAGCCATCTCCATCCGAGGCTGTATCTGATGTAAACAGTGACTCACAAAAGCTCATCCCTGGTACAAATTTTGTTAGTCTTTAAGAGATTCTTGAACTCTTCTTCTTTTTCTACTGAATTCCCTCTGTTGCTCAAGATAGTTCTCAAACAGTTCCCTTTAAACCCATGGAAGTTATTGAATCCTGTTCAGGATTGCCTTCAAAGAATACCTGCCTGCCACTGTCGAAACACTGTGTTTTTTCCCTCCCCCAGGGAAGGGATGTTTCAAAAATTAATCGCCAAACCTCTTGACTATTTGTGCGTCCTTACTTCAGTGCTCTGTCTTTCGGTGACCAATGTGAATCCACCGATTAGTTAGCTTCTGTTACCTAGACAACGAAATACCCACAACAACAATCCTCCAAGATCAGCAGTGCCGGCATAAGGAGGAGGAAGGGAGAAAACACATCCCCAGATGCCCAGCTATCACTTCAAGCTGCCTCGTTTTTTTGTACAAGGGACGTTTGCCAGGTGACCCCTCGAGCCCTGGGGTGACTGGCCCTGGCTTCTACACATGGCTGTTCTTCTGTGTCAGAGTGATAATGAGCAAGCGGATAATCCTGACATGCCGGAGTTTATCTGGCTGCTACTCCTGGCCTCCATTCGGATAGACGGAATGCGTTCTGAGCCTCTCCGTCAGCCTCCCGGACTCCGCTCTCCTTCCCCCTCTTCCCCTCGCTGTAGATTTCTTAATGTAGTCTAATGGCTTTGCCAAGGAAGCCAGACAGGTTGTTCCTCGGTGGCTGTGGCAGACCATGACCTAAGCTCACCATGAATCTGGAAGGGCTGGAAATGATAGCTGTCTTGGTCATGATTGTCCTCTTCGTGAAGGCGCTGGAACAATTTGGACTGATAGAGTCGGGCTTTGAAGGTAAGTTGGCTTTGAGGAACTGTTCTCTCTCTCTCTCTCCTCAAATGCCGGATCTCGTGCGGGGTTCTGAAGGGCACCTCCTTGTGAGACTGTTCAGGTGCGACCTGCGTCACCCTCAGTGGAATGCGCACCGGTGTTCCAGTGTAAACGTTACCACTTGGAACTGATCCTTTTCCACCCCCCTTGCCTTGTAATTGATCTTGGATGGTTAACACTTGGGAGGGTAGAGTAAAGGTGGGGTGTGATAGGATGAACATTTCCACTCTTGACTGTCTCATCCAGGTTTTGTGGCAAAAGATTTCCAAGAAATTGCAACAACTCATAGAACACTGTGGGACTGTAAGGTGTAGGGTTTGTGAGGAATGTTAAAACTTTGGATGAGACAAATACAGTGATGGCAGTCAAGGGTAACTGCAGATTATCATTAACAAAGGCACAATTTCTCCCAGAGTATATCCTCTCCTTCCTGAAATGTTTTGGAATGTCAAATACAAACGGGAGCGATTGAGTTGTAGTTTCCATGTAGTTGTGCATGCTTCCCTAAAAGTTTTCAGGACAGTTGATCTTTTGTCATGTTTTGAAGCCGTGTCCTCACCAGAGCTGGTCTAACCTAGTATGCCTCTTTCTTGCAGAAATAAAGGACCGTGTTCTTTGTTATGCTAAGTTTTCTGCAGAAGCCAGATGAAAAGATTGGAAATAAATTCCATTTTATTGCATGAGGAAGAATGTTTGGGTATATCACACTAGGCACTTGCTCTGTGTGTAGATTAAGGATTTATAATCTAAACAGGGGGGGGAAAATACAAAATCACCACAATTTAAGTTTGCTTCTCTGGTTGTGGCTTAAAGTAAATCCTGTTTATATAACCCTTTAAAGAAATGCTGGGAGAGATTGTCTCCGAGAGAAAGTTCACAGCAGGCTGTTTTTGTCTGTCAGGCATTTAGGAAACCTAATCGGATACGGCTTCTAAGGGGAATGTGTCTCCCCGCAGTTGTGGTACCCAGAGCTTTTGTGTAAAGAAGATTATTTGGGACAGTTTATGTATCCATTAAAGGCAGAAAATCCTTCCTATTTGGGAGAAATAGCCCAGTATCTCTTTTTGTGGAAATACTGAATAGTGACATGACAGATAACGGTGAACACATCTATCGCTGCAAGAAATGCAGTGCTGAAAGACAAGCATATTGTTAGACTCTGTGATTTGTGAATAGTTGGGCTTTGGTTTCAGAATCAGTTGCCGTGTTTCTCCGTCATTTATATAGTTCTGAACATTGTCCTCCTTCCTTTAAAACAGGGGTAGTCAAACTGCGGCCCTCCAGATGTCCAGATGTCCATGGACTACAATTCCCAGGAGCCCCTGCCAGCATTCACTGGCAGGGGCTCCTGTGAATTGTAGTCCATGGACATCTGGAGGGCCGCAGTTTGACTACCCCTGCTCTAAAATGTTTCAGCAGGAACATTCAGTTGTGAGGTGGCTAGCCAAAAAGACTGGGAACGCACATGGAGTTTGGCTTGGAGGCATGGCTCACAATCTCAAACTTTGGAGATAGCTTAGTTGGCTGTTATCGCAAACTTTTCTTTCAAAGTCACCCTGATGGGTTTTGCTTCTATGTCTTCACCGTACTGCCCTGAGGTATCGGGCTAAGTGAGAGTTTTGGGCAGGATGAGTTCAATACGTTTTTTGTGAAAAGTATTTAAAAGTGTCTGGATAATACGACTACTAGTAATAGTATATTGCAGAAAACGTACATTAAATTTAGTTAGAGAAGGATATCAATCAGTGCAAGTAAAGAACAAGAGCCAGTTTGGTGTAGTGGTTAGGAGTGCAGACCTCTAATCTGGCAAGCCAAGTTCGATTCTGCGCTCCCCCACATGCAACCAGCTGGGTGACCTTGGGCTAGTCACAGCACTGATAAAGCTGTTCTGACTGAGCAGTGATATCAGCGCTCTCTCAGCCTCACCCACCTTGCAGAGTGCCTGTTGTGGGGAGAGGAAAGGGAAGGCGAATGTAAGCCACTTTGAGACTCCTTCGGTAGAGAAAAGCGGAATATAAAAACCAATTCTTCTTCTTCAGTAATATCAGGGCTCTCTATGTCCCTCCTACCTCACAGGGTACCTTTTGTGGGGAGAGGAAAGGGAAGGTGATTGTAAGCTGCTTTGAGACTCCTTCGGGTAGAGAAAAGCAGCATAGAAGGACCAACTCTTCTTCTTCTTCTTCTTCTTCTTCTTCTTCTTCTTCTTCTTCTTCTTCTTCTTCTTCTTCTTCTTCTTCTTCTTCTTCTTCTTCTTCTTCTTCTTCTTCTTCTTCTTCTTCTTCTTCTTCCCAGAATAAGCTCTGGAGCTCCCAATTTTTTTCTACTTGATTTAGTCCAACCTAAATATTACAGTGTGAATGTGACCGAATGAAAAACAAGTGAAGTATGGAATGAACCGATCGTCCCATGGATCATGATTATGTAGCAGGCACAGTTGGATGTATTTAAGTGCAAAGTTCTCTCTTGTCTCTTACAGTGAACATTTGACCACTAATTTGTACTTTAAAAAAATCAATAGTTGCCAGCGTGATTTCTCTCTCAAGGCTGCTTATACTATTTAATCTAGATTTCAATTATTAAACATCATAAACGTCCTCAGGATCCAGTTTCCTAGCAAGGGCTGTCAGGATGCTATGGCAGCTACCCCTGTTCTGTGGACCAGTCAAGAATTATCAAGAAGGCCCCTCATGTAGGTGACATCTTTCTGCTAGACCATGGGACCATTGGATAGTAATGTCAAGAGGGAGGGTTCCTGCGCAGTAGGAAAATCTCATCACACATACATACACCCCTTAGCTAACAACCCTTTGTCCTACATCTTCTTCCAGAGAGTTTTACAAAGTTGGAAAGATAAAAGCCCACCTCTGATAGATGAATGGAATGAAGAGCTTAGAACTCTATCAGGATTTGAATGCATGACATATAGACAGCAATTGCGTATGGACTTCCTTTTCGGCATTAAGATACCATGTGTCCATACAGGAAACTGCCTTATGCTTAATCAGACCCTGGGACCATCAGAGTTGATATTGTGGCATTGGCTCTTCAGGATTTCAGGTAGATCTGTCTACCATTGTTTTTGTTGTTGTTGTTCTTTTAATGCATATCTTTTTCTTTCTTTTAGTAGTAGTATTTTTTATTACAGTAATAGACTAGCAAAGTCAAAACAATTTCACAGTTACATAAATAATAATTTCCCCATCTCTTGTCCTTTTTTTTTCTTTTTTTTTGGGGGGGGGGTAATTTAAAAAACTTCTTCTAGAGAGTTTGTGCAATCTCTCATCCCAGGTTAGCTACATGGCCTAGCTTCCCTTTACAGGCCTTGTGCTGTCACTGTGGCCTCCTTGGAATGGGAGCCTGAAGGAATATCAGTTTCAAGAGGAAGCGCAAAGCAAAATTTTCAGAAGCCAACATCACCTTGTCAGGGGGCACCCGGACCCACATGTCATTATGATGCCCCATGTCAGAAGTCACAGCAGTTTCAAATTGCCATGCAGCTGTGAAGGTCGCTGGATGACCTTGGTCCAACCCTTCCCTTTAAGCCTACCTTAGCTCAAAGGATTGTTGTGAGGGAGCAGAAAAACCATCTAAGCCTCCCAAAGTTCCTTGAGTGTAAGGTTACCGGCTTCCAACTAGGACCTGGAGATATCCCAGAATTACAATGTACCTTAAGAATACAGAGATGAATTCCTCTGGAGAAAATGGAAGCTTTCAAGGGTGAACTGTATGGCACTGTACCCTGCTGAGCTTTTTCCCTTCCCCAAACTGCACCCTCCCCGTGCTCCCCTTTCCCCAACTTGTAAGGTATTTCCCAACCCAGAGCTGGCAATACTATTGGAGTGGGATAAAATAGACATAATCTGGCAAACTAATAAATCCATTGTGTGTAACCTCTATGTGACCTAGGATAATATTCAGCCTGGAGAGTAGAGGACCTAGAGGGGATCTGCTAACCATCTTCAAGTATTTAAAAGGCTGTCATATAGAGCAGTGGTCCCCAATCAGGACCGTTTTGTGGATCAGTCACTACTGGGTTGCAGCTCCTCCTCGTCCTTTTCCCTGGCTGCTGCCTTGGGGGCTGCCCTGCCACTCTGCCGCTGGCTCACCTTTGGTGCTCTCTGGCAATCGCCATGGCTGGGGCTCCCCCTTGCTGTGGCACTGCACAGCTGCTGCTGGCAGCACCCCCCAGCAGGCGGCAGGAAGTCAGGAGCACCGGCGGGAAAGCAAGCGGAGCTGGGGCCCTCGGCAGAAGACTACCCCCCCCCCGGGGGGCCTCAGTAAAACTGTCAAGTGTTGACTGGTCCCCGGTGATAAAAAGGTTGGGGACCACTGATATAGAGGATGGAGCAGAGTTCTTTCTTGACCCGGAGGGACGGACCAGAACCAATGGGGTGAAATTAATTCAAAGGAAATTCTGTCTAAACATCCGGAAGTAGTTCCTGACAATTAGAGCGGTTTCTCACTGGAACAGGCTTCCTCGAGAGGTGGTGGGTTCTTCATCTTTGGAAATTTTTAAACAGAGGCTGGATAGCCATCTGATGGAGAGGCTGTGAAAGTTCAGTGGGGTGGCAGGTGACAGTGGATGAGCAATAGGGTTGTAAGTATCCTATATTGTGTGCGTGGGGGGGGGGGGTTGTTGGACTAGATGACCCAGGAGGTACCTTCCAACTCTGTTATTCTATGATTCTATGTTTTTGGAAGAGGTTGATAATAGATAGATTTAATAAACTGATTTTCTTTTTTTTTTAATGTGTTACTCTTCCATTTGCTACTTTAAAATACTTTAAGTATTATTTGAAGAGGGCTTTTTCAAATTAGTCACCAGTTCTAATAACACCACCCAAAGTAGAATGCCCTTCTAAATCCATTGGGTTTTATTAGGTTAGAATGATATAACTCATGATGGAACTGTCAATGTATAAATAGGACAACTGACACTGTGAAACCCCACAACTGGAGTTCCTGAAATGTCCCTTCTTTATGCACACTAAGGCATGAGCCTAACCTGTGAAGGTGTTTTTCCTTGCTTTCACCATGAATGTTGGGTTTTCTTTGCCATTATGCGTTTATCTCCCTCCAGTGTTCAGTTCACTTTCTGGCTGTTGTTTCCCTTGGTTTTCTAAGAGTGCTTTTGTTCCAATTTTTCTCTTGTTTCATTTCTAAGCAGAAGGTAATTCCAAAAGCACAGTACAGATTCCTTCAGATTCTCCCTGGCAACTTTTAGCTGCCAATCAAAGGTCACATCAAGGTCATTCCATGCACTTTGCATCTTCTGCCATTTCCTCCCCTTCACTGGTATACAAGCTCTTTCCCTTGTTTAAAATTTTTAATTTTTTTTGAAAAGTGGCAGAAGTCTCTCAGTATGAGACTATCACTAGTCTCAGGTCACTGAATAGCAAAATTAAAATGATGGGAGGAAAATGTAAAAAGAACTGCATGAGCTTTAGTTCCCCACTAGTATTGACTTAAAAGGGAGATCAGGGAGGAGGCAAATCACAGTGTCCCAGGTGCAAAAAAAGAAAAGAAAAAGATTTTGGCACTGCTTGCAGACAAAGTAAAGGAAGCAACTATCAGCCCTGGATGAAATTAATGTTAGATGTAGAGAGAGACACTGGGATGGGAAGGTTAAAGCTTTGAAAACATTTTCCCTTTAATGCTTTAGTGAAGAGGGGGGGGGGGGGATTGGGACATTTTGGCAGTCTCCAGAAGCCTAACATTAAAATGGCAGCTAGCGATGAATAGCCAAGTTGACACAAATTATTCAGGATGGTGAAAACCAAGGCCAACTATGAAGAGTACCAGGAGTACCTCCACATATTTGAGTGGGAACAATGCGACAAATGAAGTTTAGTGCCGGTAAGTGTAAATTTATGTACACTGGGACAAAAAATGCTAACTTCAAATACAAGCTAATGGCGTCTGAACTTGTTGAAACTCAGAGGGAAGCTGATCTTCGAGTTGTAGCAGACAGCTTAATAAAAGTGTCAACCTAGCAAGCTGCAACAATTTTAAAAAGGCAAATTCTGTGTTGGGGATTATTAGGAAAGAGTTTGAAAATAAAACAGCTAATATTATAATACATCATATAGATCTATGGTGTGGCCTCACTTGGAATCCTGGGTGCAGTTCTGGTTGCTGTATTTAAAAAAAAGGAAATTGCAGAGATGGAAAAAATACAAAGGAAGGTAACAAAGAGTATTAGGGGACTCAGGGACTTTTCCTAGGAAGAAAGTGGCTTGGCAGAAAGAAAGAAAGAAAGAAAGAAAGAAAGAAAGAAAGAAAGAAAGAAAGAAAGAAAGAAAGAAAGAAAGAAAGAAAGAAAGAAAGAAAGAAAGAAAGAAAGAAAGAAAGAAAGAGACAGCTGACAAGAGAAAGTTTATAAAATTATGCAAGGCATAAGAAGAGTAGACAAAGAGAACTTTTTCTCCCTCTCCCAAAATTCTAGAACTCAAGGGCATCCAATGAAGCTGATGGGCAGTAGAATCAGGATGGATGAAAGGAAATACTTCTTGACACACCAAGTGGTTGAAATGTAGCACACTGGTAGAAGATGTACTGATAGCCACGGGCATAGGTAGCTTTAAATGATAATTAGGCAAATTCAAGGACGGTCGGTCTATCACTGGCTATTATCTGTGGTGACTAAAGGGAACAGTCATGTTCAGAGGTAGTCAACCTCCTAATCCCAGTGCCAGGGGAAGACCTCTGTGCCCTGTAGGCTCTGCAGAGAAACTGGTTGGTTACTGTATGAAAAAGGACTCCTCTTATGTAAAAACTAGAAATAAAGCCCGCTGTGAAGGGAAATATAGCGGGCGCTAGTGCGTGGGGAGGAAGAATGTAGCGAAGGAAGGTAGAAGAGGGGAGGAGGAGTGGGAGGGAGAAAGGAGGGAAGAGGATTTTGCAGGGATGGATAGAAGGGAGAAGAACAGGAAGGGATCAAGGAATTAAGAGAGGAAGTAAGTGAGAGGGAGAGACAGAGAGAGAAGAAGGAGATGCAGAAAGGAAGGAAAGAAGGAAGGAAGGGAAGAAGGCAGGCAGGAAGGTAGATAGAATGGGACGGGAGAGGGGTATATGAGAAGGGGCGGGTTGGCAGGGGGAAAGTGGGAGGGAGATGGCAGTGTGTGTGTGTGTGCGCACGTTTGTGTGTTTAAAAGGTGTGTGTGTGTGCGTGTGTGTGGGTCGGGAAGGGAGGGTTAAGGGAGAGGTGAGGTGGGTTGGGCAGGGGGAAGAGCAGTGTGTGTGTGTGTGTGTGTGTTGGGTGGACTTCTGATGGGCCCAGGGGAATCCGGGGCCCGGCAGAAGCCTAAGAAGTTTGGTGGCTTGTTCCGGGGCCAGGCGTACCCTTGCAGCCGCGAGGAAGCGGCTGGGCCCAGCAGAAGCCTGGAAACGGCGGTGGAGGGAGGGAGAGGCTTCTGCCCGGCCCAGGTGCACCTTCGCGTCCGCGAAGGAGCGCCTGGGCCTGGGAGAAGCCGGGAGAACGGTGGCAGAGGGAGAGAAGGCTTCTGCCGGGCCCAGGTGCACCTTCGCATCCGCAGAGGAGCGCCCGGGCCCGGCAGAAGCCGGGAGAATGGCGGGGGTGGGTGGTCGAGGCTTCTGCCGGGCCCAGGCACTCCTTCGCTGTAGCGAATTTCTATACCATTTCTATACCGCGAAGGAGCACCCGGGCCTGGCAGAAGCTGGGAGAACGGCAAGGGTGGGCGGGGAGCGGCTTCTGCCGGGCCCGGGCGCTCCTTCGCTGTCTTCGACGTGGCGCCCCCTCCTTGCTGAAGATGGCGGAGTGGCAGGGCCAGAGGACTTACCCCGCGGGCTACAAGCACAATCTGCGAGGTGAGTCTGCGGCGGCCTGGCGAGGCCGGGCCAAGCCGCTAATAGCAAGCCGCGCTTTGCGCAGTTCCCCATTGGCGGTTTGGCCCTGGATGGACACTCGGAGGGACCAATCAGGAGCCGCTTTGCGGCTCCTGATTGGTCCCTCCGAGTTTTTATCCTGGACAGTGCCCGCCCTAACTCCTCCCTGCCAGGGCTTACTCTTTTATTTAGTCCGTGGTGCCCCGCAGGCGCCACGGGTCGTTTAAAGATGGTAGAAATTGGCACAACCAACTATACAGGGCCCATTCTGCACCCATAGGATAATGCACTTTCAATGTGCTTTGGCAGCTGGAATTTTCTGTGCAGAACAGGGAAATCTACTTCTAAAGGGCATTGAAAGTACATTATCTATTGTGTGCAGAATAGGCCTACGTGTTCCTCCTACTCTTTGCCACCCTACCCCCCATTTAGACCATCCACAGCCTAATTAGTCCAGTGGGGGGTACATAAGAGGTTGTGGGGAGAGGTACTGATTTTATTATTGTAAAGCACCTCAAGCCTGCTTGTGGGGAGGGGTGGTATAGAAATTAAATAAATAAAATATGATTCGCTCCTTTTAAACAAGGAAAACAAACATACCATATTGGGTTGGATCCAACTGGCTTTTCCACTAATGTAAAGGTGGGATCTCCTTCAACAATCAGAAAGACTCTCCTAGAGATAGTGGGACTTGCATGGGCAAAAGGCAGGCAGGGTAGCAGTTGGAGGAAAGAGGGGAATGAGATGAGACTGAGCAAAAAAAATTGCTGGATCCGACTCTATCAAGCTGTCCAGTCCTGAATCTCAAATTATAGACTTTTTTTTGAATTTTTGACATCAATCACAAGTGACTTTCCTTTCCCCAGACCAGCTGTTTCCCGCTAGCTGACCTGGCTAAATTCTGAATCTCGGATACCCTCCCTCCCCAAGGCATTGTATGTGTTACAATAAAATAAACATAAATGAAAACACAGCATTTTAATCCTCTCTGTAACGTTTAGAACAATTTATCCATCCCAAATATCAAAGCACCATGTGTTTCCAGGCCGCCTACCAGGGGCAGAAAAGCATGCTATAATAGGATGTAAGGACATGGGTACATAACGAACCCTACACATTATGTTGCATGCATGTGCAGGGGATAGATTAAATGAGAAGGAATGAGATGCCTGGTTGTCATTTCAGGCAGCTGACATGCATTTAACAGAATGCGTAGTTCGGGGAGGAGTATTGACTAACATCAGCAGGTGGTCAGAATCAGCTGGGACTCAGCCGTCAGAAAGGTGGAGAAGGATCCTTTTGGCTGCAGTTGCTTGTTAGTAAAGCAGCGGAGTTGCAGGAGTTGCAGTTGTCTGTCGAGAGGAAACTGTGGAAACAGGCTTCTGCTTAGCTTCTGCTACTTAATGATTGCAAAGTTCAAGTATCATTAGGAGAAAGGGTGTCTGGATCTACCCTTCAGTGCTCTGCAGAGTTTTGGAATATGCAAGATCTTTAGTATGCCTGAGCCAATAGCATATCCTACATATGGCATGGAAGGAGCCCTAAGCCAAAAGGGAGACTGGTATATAAATATAAATAAATAAATTATCAGATTAGGAACTTCCTGGTATTTTTCACATAATCTCCTCCTGTGTCATGATTGGCTCAATTGGAGACTTCCTGCTCCTTCAAACACATTTCCTCTCTGACTGCAGAACAACAGCTAGTCAGTTAGACAGGAATCTATCTCTTCTCTCTTCTTTACATTGTTGTTCCTCTTCCCAATGAAACTATTGTTGACACAGCCAGTGCTGTGCTCCTCCTTTGCATATTTCAACTCTGCCAACTCTGCTTTCTCAACTCCTGTGGTAGGATGAACTGAACCTCCCTTGTGCACAGCCTTGAGTTGCGGGAAACTTCTGGCACACATTTTCCCCAGCTATAAGGCAGAAGCACTCTGAAATATGTATGCTTTGCCACTCACATACTTTAATTAGGTGGGTCACAGAAGCTTCCTGATAAGAGACCAGTTTTTTCATGGTTACGTGACTTGTCGTGGATTCATTATCCAAGTTTATTGCAAAGATAGCATTTTTGTAAGACAAAATGGGAATGTTCATGGAATCTCAAGAGAGGGAAGGAGCTGTCTAGGTCTGTCGCTTTCATCAGTGCAAGACTCTGAATGCTTGAACAGCCCTGGCAGCTGCCTGCTTGTGCTCTACTTGAAGACATCCAGTAAGGGAGAAATACACTCCCCCCCATTCCTAGTAATGAAGGCAAAGAAGAATCCTGCCTTTCACTACCTGAAGGAGTATCAAAACGGCTTATAATCACCTTCTTGTCCTCTCCCCACTTAGGCTGGGGATAAGGTGAGCTGGGAAAATTGTGGAGCAACAGAATGATGTTTTTAAATGTTTTTGTTGTGTGAAAGGAAAACAGCCCTAGTGGGAGAGCCTTTTTTTCCGGTAGGAACGGCTGTGTGCGTTATCAAGACCTGCCGCTATTAATTGCAGCTTCTTTACAATAGCGCTTACATTTGGCTACATAGGTGGTTGTGCGGAATGGATGTCTGTCTCCTCTCTCTTTACAAAGTTGTTTCAATTCTCAATAGCCCTATTTATTCTTTCCATCAAGCTATTTATTGTTTCTTTATTGTTCTGCTCACAGTAGCCAGAATTCAGCCATTCAGACTAGACGTGACCGCTTAGGCGCAGTTTGGCCGCCTCAGCAATCACCGAAGCCTGAGGTGGCCAGTACCCCAGCTTGTGAAATAAAAGAAGTTAGTTTTATTTTCGTTTGTGCAGTATGCTAAACAGCACATCTTCGCTGAACAAAACAAGGAAGGATTCATCTCAGCTGTTATATAGCCCTGTAATGTACAAAGCAGCAATTCTTCTCAGGGGAAATAATCGGTGGGATTTGGAGATCACTTGTAACTTTGGGAGAACTCCAGGCATCACCAGCCCATTGGCAATCCTAGCAAGACCTGGGAATATATGATTACAGGGTCAGAAATGGCTGCCATGGCAAGGGGAAACCAGGGAAAAAAGAATCCTTGTGCAAGCTGTGCACAGTCCTTGCTCTGGATCCAGCAGGTATTGTAGCTCTCAACTAGGGATGTCCATGTGGGACCTGGGATCCCCTGGAATTACAACTCATCTCCAGACTAAAGAGATGAGTTTCCTGGAGAAAAAGGCTGTTTTGGAAGTAGACAACCTGGCATTGTACCCCGCTAAGTTCCCTATTCTTCCCAAGAGCCATTCCCATATTTCCCGGAGTTTCTCAACCTGGATATGGCAGTCCTTCCCTCCACAGACATTCTCAACAGGGATTCTTATTCCTCAACACACAAAGCTGCTGCATGATCCTGGGTAGCAAAATAAGTGATTGCTCCCCCATCTCACCCCAAGGAGAAGCCTCAATGGGCCTCTTGCCAATGCTGTAAAAGCCCGATTTCCCCCCTTACACCCACCACCCTGGGCAACAGACAAATAACAAAACAACAAAAGCCTAATTATCCCCTAGCCCCCACTACACTGGGGAGCCTCAATGGGCCTCCTGACAAAGTGGCAATTACCCCCTTGTCCCGACCCCACTGGAAAGCCTCCCAGTGGCAAAGGCCTGACCCCCTGATTGTGGGTCTGGACCCTCCCACCATTGAGTAAGTTTTTTACCTCTCTGGAATCCAGTCGCTCCACGTGCAATGAGCCTCGGCCAGCAAGGATGTTTATGGCCAAGACCCCTCCCCTTCAGGCCCCCATCTCCTTCAGGAAAATCCCTGGCCATTTTGAGCAGGGGGCTATCATGACCATATATGGTCATCTCCCCGGTTCATTAAAAAAATATTTTAAAAATATATTAAAAACTACCTTCAAAAGCCATTCCTAAGAACAGGCCTTGAAAGGGCCCCCTCCCCTGGCCCCCGGCCAGGCAGCTTAAGGAGGCTTTGGCCCGCAGCTCGCAGCTGGATCAAGTGGGATAGGCAGGGGCTGGCAAGCTTGTTAGCAGGCCCAGGACAGATCTCCTTAGCAGGCCGGCAGCAGGCTGGGAGGCCCTTGTTAGCAGGCCCAGCCTAGCAGGCCAAGAGGCCCTCATTAGCAAGCCCTCCACCATGACCCTTTGCCCAGGGCCCTCTCCCCTTACCTGCTGCTGGCTCCAGGCACTGAGGCGAGTCTGAGAGCAAAGAGGCCAGAGGCCAGGGATGGAGGGCAGGAGCTGCAGAGGCTTTACTGGCTGCACCCTGATTGGCCCTATTCCAACACTGACAGCCAGACATGTCCCTCCCCCCCAGGCTCTTTCACAAATATATAGAGGAACCATGAATAAAGATTAATTTTCCCTCCCAAATTCATGAAACCCCTTGGGGGCCACCACAAAAACACAGGGTTTCATGAAACCTCTGTTGAGAAATCCTAACCTAGACAATAATCATGCAAGGATGAATAATCATGCAAGGATGAAGGAACCAGCCTGTACAAGATATAATACAGCAGCCTTGGTGTAGTGGTTAAGAGAGGTGGCCTCTGGTCTGGAGAGCCGGATTTGATTCCCCACTCCTTCACCTGCAGACAGCTGGGTGACCTTGGGCAAGTCATAGTCCTGTTAGACCTGTTCTCACAGAGTAGTTATGTCAGAGCTCTACTCACAGGGTGGCTATTGTGGAGAGAGGAAGGGAAAGCAATTGTAAACTGCTTTGAGATTCCTCGAGTAGTGAAAAGCGGAATATAAAAAACAGCTCTGGGTTGGGTTTAAAGGTGTCCCTGGACTCAATCTTTGTTCTGTTGCTTCAGGCTTCCATGGCTACAAGGTATGTGCATGGGGGGGGGGGGGATTGAACCATTTTGGTTTGGGCCAGAATCAATTTGGATCAAATCTGAATCACACAAACCACCTATCCATAGTTCAGATTCAGCTGAATCGATTTGGCAAATCCAATGCAGTCTGAATTCTTGTCTCAGCCTACCATCTTCCCAGGCAGCAAACATCACAGTAGGTATTTAAAGGGAGCACCAAGCAGCTGATATGTCATGATCAGCTGCTTGGTGAGCCCTTTAAATGTCTCCCCCCACCCCAGCCTTCTCTGGCAGTGCATCAGCTACTTGGTGTGCTCTCTCTCCCCCCAGACCCTTCCTTTAAACTGGCCAGATCATGGCTGAGTCAGCCACTATTGATTCAGCCCATTTATAGTGCAGGGATGGAAATTCAGCTTGGATAGGTCCAAAAAGTACCCAAATCAGCATTAGAGAGAAATGCTGTTTTTTGTACCCTGCTTTTCACTGCCCAAAGGAGTCTCAAAGTGGTGTACAATCCACTTCCCTTTCTCTCCCCCAACAGACACCCTGTAAGGTGGGTGGGGCTTAAAGAGCTGTGAGAGAACTGTGATTGACCCAGGATCACCCAGACAGCTGCATGTGAAGAAGAAGTGAGAAATTAAACCAGTTCTCCAGACTAGAGACTGCCTCTCTTAGCCACTACACCAAGCTGGCTCTCAAGGATTGGATACTTAATACTTGACAAAATGTGATCTGCTCTTCAGAAAGTTCGTCCACTTCTCCAAATTAAAGGCTCTTCACCACTACCCCAAGGTGTCACAATAGACTGTGTGATTAATTCTGTAATGGCCAACTTTGTCATCAGGTTGCCTAATTATGCCCTGATGTGCAGAAAACTAGCAGATGTTTATCTGCATGCTTCACCAACTGATGTCTGCAAACTTCCCACAAAACAGCTTTATTCTGGCTAGATAGCAAATGTAGACATCGACAGCCGGAATAGATTGCCAAGAATGTTATGTTACTAATGTTTGGTCTGCATGGGAACTGGTGCGGACAGTCGCCTTATATAGTGACAGATGGCATTTGGCAGGGGTCTTTTGGGAAGGAAGAGGCTCTCCTTGCTATTTTCTAACATCCGCAGGGCATGAATGGAAAGGACAGGCTTCCAAAGCGTGTGGCAGGCCCTGACATTCTCCTCACAAATCCAGCCGGCTCAGGGGCCATCCAAAGAGCGGGCACCCTGGAGAGTGGAGAAGACTTGCCCTGTACTGTGATCTTCATGAATCATTCACCATCGTCAATGCTAGTGTGTCATTCTGCTAGTGGGGGGGGGGGGGGAGGTCTGATAGTTACTGTGCAGACCACTGTGGTATAGCAATGAATGTGGCAGACTCAGATCTGTGCGACCCTGGTTCCAATTCTGACTCTGCCGTGGAAGCTGGCCCGTCACACCATCTCAACTTAACCTACCTTGCAGGGCTGTTGTTGCTGAAATGGGCAAGATCTGTAGCATACATGATTTAAGAGCAGGGGGCATCAGTACTTTTGCCAGCTCTGAGTTCGGAAATACCTGGAGACTTTGGGGGTGGAGAGATTTTGGATGAGGAGGCAACTCTGCGGAGTATAATGCTATGGAGTCCTCCCTCCGAAGCAGCCATTTTCTCCAGAGGAATGAATCTTTGTCCCCACCTGGGGACTAGAATCCCTAGGAATAGTAGGAGACCTTGAACAATTCCGCAGAGCCTGCAAAAGGGAGCTCCTCCAGCAGCCATTTGGTTGCGGTCGACCTGAATCACCACTTCCCATGGGCCCTCCCCCTGAACCTCCCTCCTATGGTAAGATGACCATCTGTCTAGACTTCTGCAGGACACTCCCGCCTTTGAGGACGTTGTCCCACATCCCACCCGAGTCTTCAAAAGTCCTGCTAGCTGCGGCTAGTGGCCAGCCGCTAGTCTTGCCACAGCTCGGCATGGCTCTGCCCAGCCCTGGCTGTCCCACCTTTGCTTCCGCAAGTACCGCCCCCAGGAGGTGAGGTCCTCAGCAGCAGAGGAGCAGCCAGCCTGGCCCGGGCGGGAAACCGACGGGCTCGTGGGAGACAAAGGAAGGGCTGGCGCTTTTGCTTTTAGCAGGCTGCCTGCCTGCACCCGGAAACTTGGACAGGGAGCAGGCTCGCAGTGGAGGGGAGGATCCGAGGGGAAAGGGCTCTTGCCGGAAGGGGGGAATTCGGCACAAAGTCCTGCTTTTCCTATGAGAGTGACAGGACGAGACCTGTGCTCTCAGGAGGTGCACGTACCAGATGGATCCTTGCAAGTGGCAACGGTGAGCCCAGTCGGAGAGAGGGAGGGAGGGGACTCAGCTGGGCCTGGGCAACTGCCTCCATCCATGTGACCTTCGGGCCAGGCTGGCCCCCTTCCGGGATGGTGTCCCGGAATCTGGTCACCTTATCCTATGGCACCCAACACAATTCCGCCCAACCCACTGGGTTGAGTTAATGTTTTCCATATTTTTCTACTGTTCAATGTTGCTTGTGGTTATCACTTTATTACTGTTAATCTAGATTATCTGCATTGTTTCTGTTTTATGTGAACCACCCTGAGTTTCGGGGAGAGCAGTATATAAATATAATAAATAAATAAACGAATGCACTTCTGGATATTTTTCAAATGTTCTCCTCTTGTGTCCAGATTGGCTCTAATTGGAGACATCCTGCTCCTTTGAGTACACTTCCTGCCTCTTTCCCTCCAGAAACTTATTCAGACCATTAGAACACTTTCCTCTTTCACTCATAATGCTTGTTTATCTTCTCAATAAATCAATTTTACTCTTTTTAGCTGCCAGTGCTGTGCTCTCTTGCATAATTAAAGTCTGCCAGCAGTTGTGAAGGAGGCCAGAAGACAGACCCTCCCTGGGGAGAAAGGCAGGGTATAAAGGGAGTAAATAATAAAGGGAAGCACTGTGGCTCAGTAGAACTGCCTCTGCTTTGGATGCAAAAGGTCCTAGGTTCGATTCTAGGTGTCTCAAGTTAATGAGGACCAGGCGGTAGCTGATGCCTCTGGATAACCACTGTGAGTCTGTATAGACAATATCTATGGTCTGATTCAGTACAGCACAGCTTTGTATGTGTTCATGTGACCAGGAGTGGGTGAGGTATGCAGATATGATCTTCATGCACGCACTCATGGCTCCTGACATTTAGAATCTTTAGAAGTCTATTGCCAATTTGGGAGCTAGCTTGAGGGCCCTTCAGATTCAATAGAGTGATTTTTATTGAGCATGGAGGATAGGTTAAGATGTAGAGAGGGACAGGCATTTAAACTGAACTCAGATAACAAATGATATGAGCAGCAGTATCATTAGCAAAAAAACAACAACAACAAAAACCTCAACAGACTGGGATCTGAGAGATACGGGTTCGAATCACTACTCTGCCATGGAACCTTGATGCATTACTCTGGACCAGCCACAAACTCTCAGCCACAGAGAGAGTTTGTAAGGGTGAAATGCAAAGGCAGAACAGGGATGTTCATGAAGATGGTGGTCAATTCATTTCCCTGGTCTTTGATTTAGATTTGAGGGTAATTGGAGAGGGGTGTTTTTTTGTTTGGTTTTTTTGCTTAATGGTATTGTGCCCATTCCTAAACAGCAGGGGTAGTCAAACTGCGGCCCTCCAGATGTCCATGGACTACAATTCCCAGGAGCCCCTGCCAGCGAAAGCTGGCAGGGGGCTCCTGGGAATTGTAGTCCATGGACATCTGGAGGGCCGCAGTTTGACTACCCCTGCTAAACAGTATCAAATCATTATCTTAACTGACTGCTGTTAAGGGTGGCTGTTTAAAAGTTTGGATATCATTGTTAAGATCACAGGAAATAGATGGGATAAGCAAAGCAATGGAAATGTGTAAGTTGTTAAAATGATCTTTATTGGGACGGTTACCAGCTCTTGTCCTCAGAGTCCATGACCAGAATGGGCAGTCTCAACCAGGGTTTTGTGAAACCCTGGGATTACTTGACAGCCTTGGAAGGGTTTCCTGAATCTGTGGGAGTTAATTATTTACATTTTTTAAAAAAATTGTTAAACAGTTATCAGGTGATATGACCATATATAGCTATGTTAACCCACCCACCCCTCTTCAAATGGCCAATGATGGGCCTGGAGGGGGTGGGGAGGGGAGGGGCCCCAGGTGAGCATGTGCATCTATGCTTCACAGCCGTAATCTGCAGAGTTGTGCCACTTCTGAGGTTTCTTGGAGCCTGAAGAATGTTTCAGGGGTTTCTCAGGGGTAGAAATGTTGAGAAAGGCTGAGCTAAATAAATCAATGGAAACATGTAAGTTGTTATAATGATCTTTGTTGGTACGATTGCCAGCTCTTGTCCTCTGAGCAAGTGTCCAGAAGGAAGGGAAACTGACATTGTCGTTCTCATCCCCTGACTCTTTTATGCTGTGCTATACCCATTGTCTTCTCGGGACCATGATTTAGTGGTAACAAGCTTTTAATAGAATTAATAATTGGCATATCTTTCCCTGATGCCATCAGAAGAGACATGCAAGTTTGACTAGAATTTAAATCTGATGCATTTGAGAAAGAGAAAGACACAGAGCGAGAGAGCTGTGGTTTTGTAGCCTGCTTTGTATTTTATTTCGTTACTGGCCTGCAAGCCCGTAGTGGGCACTAGCGGTGCATGCCCCCAGAGAGGGGCTGCCAGTGGCTGACCTACAGTAGCCGTTCGCAGTGGGTCCCACCGGCTTGGTGGGTGGGCACACGGTGGTCGAGCACGGCATTGCGCTGCCGGCTGGGGAACAGTGCCGCAGCTGGTTGGGCTGGTGTTTGGTGGCCAAGGCAGCAGCCCCACTGGTGGGTGGGGCAACGGTCGCACTGCTGGTTGGCTAGACATGCCTGCTGGCAGGCGGGTCGATCAGTGGCAAAGCCATGGCACCGCAGGAGTGCCCTACTCATCGGACAGGCAGCATCTGGCCCAATCCGGGTGCGCCTGTGCAGGTGGAAGTGTAGGCCAGATACCCAGTAGTGTCCTGAACAGCACTCCGCCCAGAGTGGCTTTTCCAAAATATTAGAGGTTAGGTTAGGATATTATATTTACATGCTGCCGCTCTTGGCACAGCCAACTCGTGGCAGCTTACAACAAAGTGTAAAATACAGGATTTAGAATATGCATCATAAAACTTACAAAACCCAATAACCACCCAGTCCCCTTAACCTCTCCAAAGGCGACAACTGGCAACTCAGTGGGGATATAGATTGATATTGTCATAGGGTAACAGAGGAGGGACCCAAGATCTCCTCTAAACCTGGCCTGAACCCAAAGCCTGGTGGAAGGCCTCCATTTTACAGGCCCTGCGGAACTACATTAGGTCTGTCGGGGCCCATAATTCTTCCAGGAGCTCATTCCACCAGGCAGGGGCCAAGGCCAAAAAGGTCAGGCAGATTCTGTGTGCACTAGAGAGCACCAACCTCTTAGAACTCACAAAGCATAGTGCCCTGTGACAGGCATAGGGTATTGGATGGTCCCTAAGATACACTGGTCCCAGGTCACAAATGGCTTTAAAGGTCAATATCAAAACCTTGAAATGGATCTGGAATTCAAATGGCAACCAATGTAGCTTTACTACCTGAAGGAGTCTCAAAGCAGCTTACAATCTCCTTCCTTTCCTCTCCACACAACAGACACTTACCTGGGAGGTAGTGAGGCCGAGAGATCTCTGAGAGAACTGTGAATGGCCCAAGGTCACCCAGCTGACCGCATGTGGAGTAAGAGGGGGGACTCAAACCCAGCTCTCTAGATTACAGGCCCCTGCCCTTAACCACTACTCCAAGCTGCCTCATGTTTGTTTGTTTTTTTAAATGTAGCTGGTAGGTGTCTTTTTGGTAGGTCTGCTTTTTATCAATGGGGGGGGGGGGTTATTGATCAACTTCTCTGGAGCTTCATTCTGTATTTTTTTGCCTGTCGAAACCCTGAGATGAAACTCTGCCTGTGTTTATTATCATAGTGAAGCCAACCGCTCTCTCCGTATGATGGATCTCTACCTGAGGTACTTTCTCATCCAAAATAAGAACCCGTTGGAGCTGCATCAGGCTTTGCTCAGCTGAAGGATATATTTCTAAATGATTAGGATGTATCAAGGTTTCCAGTCATCTCTGAAGTTGGAAAGCTAATTTATATCGGATGCCTGTCAAGCCACTGGTTTGACAGGCATCCGATATAGCAAAATAGCAAAATATTTTTCATGAATCCAGGTTCCTGCAAAGACCTTGGAAATATCTCAGAGACCTCTGTGTGGAGAAGCCTGCTTTAATTCTGCTCTATGACCCATGATTTAGGGGGGGAGGAGCTTTGTCTAGGGATGAATTCCAGAAGAGTAGCCACATTAGCCTGTTGCCCTGACATAAGGGTCTGCTGGAGCACATGAACCTGGAAAACTAATCATGACCTGAGGTATCTGAGGGGTGAAGGGAGCTTTTGGGGGTGGGGCCTGGTATCAACTGTGATGTCACTTCTTGGTGTAGTGGTTAAGAGCGGAGGCCTCTAATCTAGAGAACCGGGTTTCATTCCGTATTCCTCCTCCACATGCAGCCGGCTATATGACTTTGGATGAGTCACAGTTCTCACAGAGCTCTCTCAGCTTCACCTCCCTCACAGGGTGTCTGTTGTGGAGAGAAGAGAGGTAAATGATTGTAAGCTGCATTGAGACTCCTTTGTGTAGAAGAAAGAGGGGTACAAAGCCCCCGCTTTTCTCTTGTTTCAAAACTGGAAGTGACATTTTGCATAATATTCCACTAGCGATTCTGGAATGAATGATCCCAGTCTATGGTTTCCGTTTTGCAGTTGTGCAAAATAGGCGTGGGCACAAACCGTATTTCCTTGGCTGTTTGAACCAAACCACAAGCCAATATGAGCCAGTTTGTATCAGTTTGTAAACTCAGCTTTCTGCTCCCTGCTGCTTTTCCCAGGTAAGCACAAGGCAGGCATTTAAATGGCTCAGAGTCATATAACCTCATCTTGCTGCTCTCTGCCTAATTTTTGTGTGGAGCTTCCTCCTGTTTCCTCTTCCCGGCCATGTCTGCTGGAATGCACGAAAGCCCAGCCAGCGGTGAGAGAGGAGCTCAGGCTCGGCGGGAAGAGGGAGCGTGCCCCAGCACATTTTGGCCCCAGCCACGCCCGCCTGATTTGCCTGCCACCCGGCTTGCCTTTGCCTCCTCTCTGGCTGGCCGGGTGGGTGGAGCAAAGTGGGGAGCGGGGCAGAGGCAGCTGCCTGCCTGCCCGCCCCATCTGGGCAGGCCAGCTGTGCAGCTCCTCCTCCATTGCCAACACCGCTGCCAGCTGCAAGGGGATCCATGTGCACAAGCGGGGAAGCACCACGGTGTGCTCTTGCTGATCCCGCTCATGTGCTCTGCAGTCAGCCTGAGGTGGGAGGAGGGAGGGTTGAGGTGCAGCTCCTCTTGGCCCTGCGAGGCATTGCGGGAAGGAGGGAGGGTTCCGAGAGGGAGGGAGGCTCTGACAGTTCACCCGCCCATCCTGCAAGTGCCATGATGGAGGGAGCAGCACCTGGCCTAGGGGCGCAGGGGCCTGCAGGGGGAACGCAGCAGCTTGACTTGCCAGGCGGGACTTTTAAAAAATGCCCTGGGACACAGGATATTTTTAAAGAATGTGTGATTGTCCCGCAAAATGCAGGACTAATGGTCACTATAGGGTTGGATCCTGCAATTCATCCATGGAACATGCTGATGTTCTCAGATGTTCCCTGCATTTCCTTCTCCTCATCAGCCATTTCTTACCCTGGAAAAGTTTATTCCTGAGGTCACAGGACTCACATGAAGTTACTGGCTGTGGGTTTGGGTCAGGTCTGCTGGTTGCCTCTTCCTCAGAGGAGTTGTCTGCATCACTGAGCTTTGCTGGGGCTGCCTGGTCCATAACATTGCCATCAACCTGGGCCACTTACAGATTCATCCAATATCCCATCTTCCTCCTTCACTGTGCACTTCCCCATTTGTAACCGCCCTGTCTTTTGCAGCATTCCAAGCTGTGTACATGGGACAGTTTCTGTACTTCTATTCTTTAGTGTACTGTAGATCATGCCAAGTTAGGCTAGCCCTAGCCCTAGAGGAAGTAACTTCCTGAAGGCCAGCTATGGGGAGAGGTGGGGACTATGCAGGCTTCTTGACTTGGAGGGGAGTTGAACCTATTTTCCACCACACATACACACCTTTTGTTGCACTCGAAGCATGGCCTATTTTTCTTTCTTTACGCATTAAGAATAAACTTTTCCAAAATAGCCCACTGTCATTTTTCGGTAAGGTTCTCCTTATCGATCTCTGTCAAAATGACTGAGGGAAAACCGCCGCAGGATAAGAGCTTAAAAGGTGGATTGTAAGTCATCATCTTTTGTTTGCTAAATGAAAGTGGAAATGATAGAAGCAGTGCAACCGAACTCTGATGTCATCTTCTCGGCCTCTCATATATAAAAACTGACAGGAAAGTGGTGTGTGTATGTGTGTGTTTATGACACAGTCCTAAAAAAAGAGCTTTGCAAAAGAAGCAATATTGGTTTTTATACCCTGTTTTTTTCATTATCCAAAGGAGTCTCAATGTGGTTTATGATGGCCTTTCCTTCCTCTGTCCACAGAAACCCTGTGAGGAGGGTAGGGCTGAGAGAACTCTGACAGAGCTGATCTGTGGGGAAAGCTCTAACAGGACTGTGACTAGCATAATGTTACCCAGATGGCTCCATGCGGAGAGTGGGGGATCAAACCTTGCTCTCCAAATTCGAGTAACTACTACACTAAGCGGGCTCATGAAGCTAGCCAGATTGTATTTTTGTACAGATCTGTTTACCAAATGCGTAGTTCCGTGGAGTTCGTGAATTTGTCTATCTTGATATTAGATTCAAGTGTGTAACCATGTTGATCTGAACAACAGAACAAAGCTGGAGGCTAGAGTGCATGAAGTGTGCATGAAGGAGTGTACGTGAAAACTTATATCCAGGATGAAACTTTGTTGGTCATCAGAATCAGCATACCTTTATTGGCATATATAGACAACATAGTGAGAAAAAATAGAAATTAAAATAGTTACAGAATTCATGAAGTCATGAGTATGATTTAGAAGAGCCAACAATATCTTGGCTACTATCACAATTAATGTACGGTCTTTGTTGCTTAATGTTACATTGATCGCATGCTTCTCGTCCACACAGAACAGTCTAATTTTCTTCCAGTGCCCCACTAAAAGGATGACGCAATTGAACAAACCTAGAACATTCAAAAAGCATATGAAAAAGTGAGCTTGGAACATTACACCCATTCAAACAGAGCCTCTTAGAAGCAGGAATGTGGAGGAATCTGCCCTGAGTTACATTTTAGTAAAAAGTTCCAGCTCTTCAAGTTTGTTGGTCTTAAAGTTGTCTCTAGTGTCCAATAGTAGTTAAGATTAGTGTTGGGGAGACCCAGATTCAAATCCCTACTTTACTACGGAAGCTTGCTGGGCAACCTTGGGCTACTTACACATTCTCAGTCTACCCCACCATACAGGGTTATTGTGAAGATTAAACAGAGGAGTGGAGGGTGGTGAGTCACATTGGGTTTTGTGTAGTGGTTAGGAGAGTGGACTTCTAATCTGGCAAGCCAGGGTCGATTCTGGACTCCCTCCACATGCAGCCAGCTGGGTGACCTTGGAATTGATACGGCACTGATAAAACTGTTTTGACTGAGCAGTGATATCAGGGTTCTCTCAGCCTCACCTCCCTCACAGGGTGTCTGTTGTGGGGAGGGGAAAGGGAAGGTGACTTTAAGCTGCTTTGAGCCTCCTTCTGGCAGAGAAAAGCAGCATATAAGAACCAACTCCTCCTCCTCTTCTTCTTCAAGACTGTTCTTAGCAAACAGTGAGCTCCCTCAGACATGTCTCTTGGTGGCTTTGCTGGAAATGTTCTGGCACGTACCCAGACCCTCACGTACATGATAGGGAGATGGCTTGTCCCTTCATCCCTTTTGCTAGAATATTTTTTTGAAGTTTCTTTCCCCCTCTCCTGTGTCAAAAGGAAAGGGAAGGCGACTGTAAGCCACTCTGAGCCTCCTTCAGGTAGAGAAAAGCGGCATATAAGAATCAAGTCATCTTCTTCAGTAATATCAGGGCTCTCTCAGCCTTACCTCCCTCACAGGATGTCTGTTGTGGGGAGAGGAAAGGGAAGGCGACTGTAAGCTGCTTTGAGCCTCCTTCGGGTAGAGAAAAGGGGCATATAAGAACAAGTCTTCTTCTTCCATGGGGAAGAAAGAAAATGAAGTAAGATAAGGTTGTTTGTGGAAAGCTTTATAGAAGCATAACAGAAATCAATGTATTGTGCAGTAAACTCAAATAAAAACTTCACAAAATAATCAATCAATCCAACACCTTTAATGGCAGAAATTGTTTATAAAATGAAAAATACTATTAAATCCAGAGAGAAAAACTGCACAAATTAACAAATAAAATGCTACAGCAGATCAAAAGATAACATACAAGTTAGCTAGTAGACCCACAATATTACGCAGCATAAAATAGCAATTAAGAATTAGTAGTAACCTACTAGAACTTTGGCAGCCTCTATTATAATATCAGGATAAGTATCATCTAGAAGGAACTGGCAACACAAAATAAATCAAGCCAACAACTACAATACGTGAGTCAAACATTATGACTGAGCAGAACCAACTAACAACAGCCAAAACGCCAAAATAGAGTATTGTTCTTTTTATCACTTCTAACCTGGGGCAGATTGGCCATTTTGGCCAACTTTCCCTCGGGCGCTCATGACGAAGAGTTGCCAACTTTGGGTTTAGGATTTTTGGAGATTTGAGGGGGGAGCCTCAGAAAATAAAGTATAGGGAGGGGAGAAACCATATGTAAACCGCTCCAGTGGGAGCGGTACAAGTAAAAGAGTAAGGGCGGAGAAAGGGGAGGGGCGAGTCCGGGATAAAAACTTGAGCCAATCAGGAGCCACAACTGGCCCCTCAGAATGTCAGTCTGAGGCCAAGGGGCCAATCTGGAGCCGCACAGCATGTTGCTCCCGATTGGCTCCTTGGCCTAGCCCAGACATTCCCGGCCTCGGAGGTGAGCACACAGCCAGGTGAGGCTTCACCATGGGGAAAGGAGCAGGGGCGCCACAGCAGAAACACAGCGGTCCTGCTCCTTTCCTGTGCCAAGGCCAAGCCCTCAGCCAGGATGGGGGCGGGGGGGGACAGGCTTCAGGGTGGCCAAAGGAGCCGGGTGTGAGCCCGGCCCCTTTGGCCGCCCTGAAGCCACAGAATTGGGCAGGAGGGGGGCGGGGTGAGAGGCTTCAAGGTGGCCAAAGGACCTGGGTTCAGCTCCTTTGCCCGCCCTGAAGCTGGGGAATCAGGCGGGAGAGGGGGTGGGGGGACACGCAGCTAGGGCCCGCTGTATTTTACCTACAGCAGGCTTAACTTCTAGTAGTAGATAATGCCATTCAGCCCATTTTCCGAAGTAGCCATTTTCTCCAGGAGAAGAGTTGACTAATTTAAAGTTATATCAAAAATAATTTTAAAATTTTATATTGCCATGATGGGAGGGGCCCACAAAGGCATAAGTGCTAAAAGCCCATGACAGTCAAGGTCCTTTCCTCTGGGGTGTCAGCCATCCTACCCCATTTAGCATCATCTGCAAATCTGATCAATATGCCCTCTATTGCAGTGGTTCTCAACCTTCTAGGCTAGATATCAGGAAAACATTTTTCACAGTCAGAGTAATTCAGCAGTGGAATAGGCTGCCTAAGGAGGTGGTGAGCTCCCCCTCACTGGCAGTCTTCAAGCAAAGGTTGGATGCACACTTTTCTTGGATGCTTTAGGATGCTTTGGGCTGATCCTGCATTGAGCAGAGGGTTGGACGAGATGGCCTGTATGCCCCTTCCAACTCTGTGATTCTGTGATTCTATTATTCTTATTGCCATGACCCTTTAATACAGCTCCTCATGTTGTGGTGACCCCCAACCATCAAATTATGCAAGTATTCTTTCACAGAAATTAAACCGAAACTGACCAATGGTGAAGATCCATTGTTCAGGATTGTATATAAATTGGTTATTAATTGTATATAAATTGGCTGTTGGCTTCAGGAGGGGCGGCAACAGTGGCGGTGCTCTCCCCCCCCCCCAGCCAAGCTGCTCGCCCTGCCACAACCCTTGTGAAAGGGTCAATCGATCCCTAAACGGGACCTCCAGGTTGAGAACCACTGCTCTATTGCCTCCTCCAAATCATTAATGGAACTGTTCAAGAAAACCAACCTCAGCACAGAACTCTGCGGTACGCCGCTGGTCACCTCCCTCCAAGGTAAAGACGAACTATTGATAAGCGCCCTTTGGGTGAATTAGATTCTTGGACTAGACCAGTTCAAAGGATGGCATTTGCAAGCAGAAAGTGTCCTTCCTCGTTGCCATTGCAAATGTCACACCACTAATTGCGCTTTCACACCCTTCATAGTAATTAGACTATTAATTCTAATGATCACAAAGACTGAGGAATGGAATAGTGAGGGTCTTTATTATTAACTATGAAACTGATGCCATTCGTGATATTTGGGAAGTGTGTGGGGGGGAGGAGGCTACTACCGCACAGAATAGGAAGTGTCTCTGCAGCTGTGCGGCAGCTGCGATGAAGAATGTTAATTTCAATGCAGCATGGACTCGGAAACTTAAAGAAAAACTGATTTAGATGCTTTAGAAGATTTTCAAGTTTGTTTGAGCTGATTAAAATGCAATCAACCTTTGGCCCAAATATTTGCTTAAAACTCCTGTGCAAAACTGGGGAAGGAGAGCTTTATGTTCCCAGGGTGTCTATTGTGGGGAGTGGAAAAGGAAGTTGAATATAAGCCACTTTGAGACTCCTTCAGGTAGAAAAAAGTGACATATAAGAACCAACTCACATTCTTCTTCAGTAATATCAGGGCTCTCTCAGCCTCACCTCCCTCACAGGGTGTCTGTTGTGGGGAGAGGAATGGGAAGGTGACTGTAAACCACTTTGAGACTCCTTCTGGTAGAGAAAAGCAGCATATAAGAACCAACTCTTCTTCTTTTCAGAACTCATAGATCCAGGTGGGCATCTGTGTCGGTCTGAAGCAGCGGAACAAAGGGGCATCTTGAAGACCAACAGAGTTGAATTCCAGGGAGAAGCTTTTGTGCACATTCAGTGTTACCTGAAGAAGCATGCCTGTGCATGAAAGCTCACACCCAGAATCAAACTTTGTTTTTGATCTAGCACAGGACAGATAATGGGGTTAAACCACTGGCGTGAGATAATTCTGGTCTTTTCAAGCCTTTCCTTTTTTGCATAGCATTTTGGCAGCGTGTGTGAGAGGGAAAGAGAGAGAAAAGTGTAACCTAGCAATCAAATGTTCTTTCGAAATCAGCACCTCCCTGATTAAACAGGACAGACCAATAACTTCTTGTATGCCTGGAAGGAGCCTCTGCCATTTAGAATGCTTTTATTTATTACCCTCCACCGATCTTTCATTAATAGATGTAGGTAATTCTTTGTTCCTTTCTGAACAAATACAAAGGCCAGAAGTATTGAGCTGGTGGGCACAACATAATAAGTGAAGGAAGAAAAGCACCGGGTGCATCTTCTAGATCAGAGGGCTACAATGTGGTACCCAGGGATACCTCTGTAGTATGGAGATCAGCTGTAAATGCAGAGGATCCCCAGTTACCACCTGGAGGTTTGGCGTTTGGTTTCTACCATAGAGCTTTTGCCCAAGTACTAGAGCATCCCAGTTGTTATGATGTCACTGCCGAGTCACATGGGCAGACATGTCACTACACATTGGATGGATTTCCCTCTTTTTTGGGATAAGTCCTCCCTCCCTTCTGGGTTTGTCAGCCAGGGTTTCATGAAATCCTAGGATTTCTTGATGGTCCTGGAAGGGTTTCCTGAGTGGGTGGGAGTTAATTAATTGTTAATTTACTTTTAAAAATTTGTTAAACAGTTTTCTGGTGATATGACCATATATGGTCGTGTTGAGTTGTTCCCTCCCTCCCAAAATGGCCAATGATGGACCCGGAGGGCGTGGGAAGGGAAGAGTGAGTGTGGGCACAGCTGTGCTTCCCAACCATATTCTGTACTATCTGGCCACTTCTGGGGGTTCATGAAGCCTGAAGAATGTTTCGGGGTTTCTCAAGAGTAAAAAAGTTGGGAAAGGCTGCTTTAGACTATAGCTGAAGTCTCTTGCTGTGGGCCTTTTAGGAAGTCAATATCAGAATATATAAACTCTGGATTGAGGAATCCCTGGAGATTTGCAGGTGGTTCTGGGAAGGGCAGGGTTTGTCAGAAAGTCTACCCTCCCAAGCTCCCGTTAGTTCCAGGGGAACTGATCTGTGCAGTTGTAATTCCGAAAGATCTCCACGTCTCTCTAGGAAGTTGGCAGCCCCATCATAAATAGATATAAGGGTGGGAATACTTGTAAAGATCCAAGCGTGTTTAACTAGATATTCCCAAATCCATACTAGGGTTGCTAGCAATTAAATTGTTTTTTTTCACTTAGTTATGGAAAGGGACATGACTGATGCCTGGATCCAGAGGTGCCTAATCCAGCTGTGGGTGATGAGGACCTCTTAATTAGAGGAATGTCTTCTCCTTTACAGCCAGACTCCAGATAGTCCACTGAGTCTTTTTCCAGTCAAACTGATTCATCTTAATGCATTGCTGAGGTGCATCTTATATTGCTTTCATATGAGCATTGCTAGCCTGGCTTTCCCCAGAAGATGTTGGGAATTGCAACCCCTTTACCTGGATGGCCCAGGCTAGCCTGATCTCATCAGATCTAATCAGGGTTGGCCTGATTAGAACTTGAATGGGACACCACCAAGGAAGTTCGGGGCCTATGCATAGGCAAGCAATGAATGGCAAGCCACCTCTGAACGTCTCTTCCCTTGAAAACCAGTTGCCACAAGTCAGCTGTGACTTGATGGCATTTTCCACCACCAATAGGGTTAAGAAGTTTTGGGCTGATTCAGGACTAGAATTTTTCAAGTTCTCTCTGTGAAGCTGAATGTATTAGGTGGGCCCAAAGATAACCATTTATTTTCATTAGGAACGATTTCCTTGGGTCTTATGAAAGCAGGGCCCCAATCCCTCATTAGAGTTGCCAGCTCTGGGTTGGGAAATACCTGGAGACTTTGGGGTGGAACTGGGAGTGGATGGAATTTGAAGTGGAGAGGAACCATAAGGCTATGGTGTGCACCCTCCAAAACAGCAGGCAGTCACAACTCGAGGATTCTGGTGCAAGGAAGAGACCTTCTCTCAGACAAAATTCCAACACAATTCCGTAGACTGTAAAAGGAAAGCTAGTCTTTATTGAGAATATCCACAAAGCAGAGCAGAACTCGCAGAGACAGGAATGGTAGCTATTGACAGAGACAAGGAACTATAATTCTCCCCAGTATTATATAGGGCCGGGGTTCAGGCGGGAACAGTGGTTCACATAGAGGAGGCCCTTGATCTTTTAGTTGCAAACTCTCAAGACATCGAGTCTCCTTCCCCAGATGGCTGTTTCCCCAGTTCCCAGCTGGCTGTTTTGTTACCTCTCTGTGAGCCGAGGACACTGATGGATAAGACCAAGTTCCCAGTGGGCAGGGGGGGGGGAATGGGCAGATGTGCTTCCTGGTTGCAAATACAGATGACAGGAAACCAAGAGAGCAAAGGTGGGGGGGGGGCGGGAATTGAGGAAGGAGTTAGATTGACCCAACTGAGACCTAAGCCAACTTTCCAGAGCTGCCCTGGACACAGGATATGACACAGGCTCTTTAGTCCAGGATCCGCAGGTCCCACCTGGGGACTGGCATCCCTAGTGGTGCTGTGCCATGTGTCTACTTAGCAATGCACCATGTCAAGGATGTCCATTAATGCTTGCCTTGCAAACAGAACATAAAACTATTCTGAAAGCTATGAAGGTTTTACATATCGGCTTAAGTGATATTGCCAAGCCCAAACTGGCACAGATGAAAGAGCTTGGCAGTTGTCAGAGCCTGAGTAGTCGGCGAGGTGCCGTTCATGACGTTCCCCATCTGTGCCTCAAAGCATGTTCACAGCCCATGTTGAGATTGGCTTTGAGGATAAGCGTTCAATCTGCTTTTGGAAAGGGGCTGACCTAATGTACTGTGTTGTGCTTGCTCTGATGTTGGCGCCATATGCTCCAAAGCATAGGGGACGCCGCAGACTGGGATGCTGTTTGACAGCAGGCACAGCTGAAGCAGATTATGGAAAGAGAGCATCTTTCTAGATGGGCGGCTCAAACTTCCAAGCATGTCTTGCCAACTGTGCATCTTGCGTGATGGGATTGGGAAATGTGTCTGCGTTCTCGAACATGTGCAATAGAGTGGGGAAAAAATCATTCAAATCCTACCTTTTCCTCTCTCCCAATCACCTGGACTATGCAAGGATCATTCTTTGATGTTGCCCATTCCAATCAGGGTAACAATAGGTGTAAGTACTATAATGATTGTAAGAACTTTTACATCGTGAAGAGCATGGGGCATCTGTTTGATTTCAGCAAATGTGTGGTGTCGTGGTTAAGAGTTGGTGGCCTCTGATCTGGGGAACTGGGTTTGATTCCCCTTTCCACCTCCACATGGTCAGCTGGGAGAAGAACCCAGGCAGAATCCTGCCCATCCCTGCGTTCTGCCGACTAATTGCAGGACATATAAAGAAACTAGGACTGCATTTAATAACTTTCAAGAAGATAACACTTTTTACCTATTGGTTTTGTTGTCTTTCGACTAATTACAGGACGCAATCCTTCATACCTTTGATAGATATGACCTATTTCATAGAATCATAGAATCATAGAATCATAGAATCATGGAAGGGGCCATACAGGCCATCTAGTCCAACCCCCTGCTCAACACAGGATCAGCCCAAAGCATCCTAAAGCATCCAAGAAAAGTGTGCATCCAACCTTTGCTTGAAGACTGCCAGTGAGGGGGAGCTCACCACTTCCTTAGGCAGCCTATTTCACTGCTGAACTACTCTGACTATTTCCTGCAAGCCTTTCAGCAGAAAGTCAAGAAACTTGTGGTTTTGGGTCTGATGCAAACTGGGAGGTTACACTGCCCTTGTGTGTCATATCTAATATGAGTATCTGGCAAAACTATAGGAACGAAGATGGCGGCTTCTCAAGTTGTTGGGTCTGGTCACATTTTCCTGTCATCTTTTGACTGACACATTAATCATGGCTGACTCGGATATTCTGGACGCTTCAGTTCCCCTGTCATATTCCATCTGATGTGACATCAGGCCTCAAAGAGGCTGGTCATTTCTTTTTGGATTGGTTAGTGTTAGGGATGCCAGCCTCCAGGTGGGACCTGGGGATCTCCTGGCATTACAACTAACCCCCAGGTGACAGAGATCAGTTCCCCTGGAGAAAATGGCTGGTTTGGAGGGTGGAATATAGGGCATTACCTACATTGAAGTCCTCCCGTCCCCTAGGCTCCACCCTTAAGATCTTCATGCTTTTCCAGTGCAGACCTGAAAACCCTAATCTCTCTCTCTGTTTGTGCTTATTCTGAAAGGTCTGATGTTGACGGGCAAAGTCATGACATACTGGTTAAAAGCAGCAGCTTCTAATCTGGCGGGCTGGGTTTTTTATTATCTTCTCCTTCTCCACATGTAGCCAGCTGGATGACCTTGGGCTCATCACAACTCTTATAGTGCTGTTCTCTACCTCAGTCCTGTCAAAGCTCTCTCAGCCTCACCTAAATCATGGGGTGTCTGTTGTGAAGAGAGGAGGGGAAGACAATTGTAAGCTGCTTTGTGACTTCTTCAAGCAGTGAAAAGCGGGGTATAAAAGCTAACATTTATTCTTCTCTAGCTCAGGGGTCCCCAGCCTTTGTGAGCCTGTGGGCACAGAGTAGGGGAGGCAATCCCAAAATTGCTGCAACAGAAGGCAAAGCCTACCCCAATGATCTGGGAGTGACATTATTTATATTTCTCATAGTGACTGCAATGTTTCAGGCAAAAGCTCTGTTTAACAGGATGTCCTTTTAGCTGCATGGCAGATGGCATTTGGAAGCCCTGTTAGGCAATAGGCTTTCCTAGCCCAGCCTCTTTCTGCAAGTACTTGGTGGGCAAGTACTTGGTGGGCTGTTTCACCTGCTGGTACCTCATTGGGGACCCCTGCTCTAGCTCTAAACTGGCATTCCATTTTGTAACCTAGTTAACATTAACAAATGAAGATTAGTGTGTTGAAGTCAGAGGAGACAAGCCATGCCTCTATGCTATTTCGGTACCTCGCCTGCCTTTTTTCCCTTGGTAACATGTTTTTAAAATGTTGCGCTCTGGGAACTCCAACAAGCTGGCAGTCCCTGGCCCCAAGGAAGCACCAAGGCAAGAACGTTTTGTATCCCGGCCCCCAATTGGTGGAATGAGCTTAACAAGGAGACCAGGGCTCAGTTGGAGCTGTCCTAGTTCTGCAGATTCTGCAAGGTGGAGCTCTTCCACTGAGCATTTGGTTGGGGCCAGTGACCCCACTGGCATCAAATGGGCCTCCCCTGGACAACCCCCCTCCCCCATGGAGAATGTCCTCTGATAGGTTGCATTAGAAAACAGCTTGGTGGTACTGACATGCCGAGATTTTAACACTTTGATTTATTTATTGCTTTTAAGGTTCTTAATGAGCTTCTAGTCTAGTCTAATGAGCTTCTAAAGTGCATCTAGTCAAGGCTATGGTATTTCCAGTTGCAATGTATGGCTGTGAAAGTTGGACCATGAGAAAGGCCGAGCGTCAAAGAATTGAGGATTTTGAACTCGGGTGCTGGAGAAGACTCTTACGAGTCCCTTGGACTGCAAGGCGAATAAACCGGTCAGTCCTAGAGGAGATCAGCCCTGCCTGCTCCTTAGAAGGCCAGATCCTGAAGATGAAACTCAAATACTTTGGCCACCTCATGAGAAGGAAGGACTCCCTGGAGAAGAACCTAATGCTGGGAGCGATCGAGGGCAAAAGAAGAAGGGGACAACAGAGAATGAGGTGGATGGATGGAGTCACTGAAGTAGTAGGTGCAAACTTAAATTGACTCCGTGGAACGGTAGAGGACAGGAAGGCCTGGAGGATCATTGTCCATGGGGTCGCGATGGGTCGGACACGACTTCGCACCTAACACCAACAAGGTTCTTAATATACATGCTTTATTGATGTGAATGTGTGGTGTATACATTCACATGGGAGTCACATGGGATGGTGGTATATAAATTAAATAAATAAGAAGAAGAACAACAACTGAATTATGTGTTTTGTCACATTCCCCTGTAACGTGCCTCAGCATGGTGCAGTGAAGGCACTCAGGATATAGAAATAAAGCTTTTGGTCTTCTCTTGTGTGTCACGCAGCATTGGATCTTCTCCCTCCATTCCTGCTGAGATCGTGGCAAAGCTCTGTATGCTCCATGGCAACTCTCACAGTCATACCCAACTATGAGAAATGTACAACCATGATCAAAAATGCTGTTCACTCTCAGTGGTTTTTTTTCTCTTTCTTTTCTCTCTATTCCATTATAAATGAGAACATTTGGACTAGTTCCTTTTGGGCCCTTCTCTCAGTTGCATTTTGATTTCTCCTTTATTGGCTGTTTCAAGTTGAATCAGAATTCTTGTCCAGCTATCGGGGCCGTATGAAGGCCAAGCAGTACCCTAAGAACAGCTTAACAATGGTGCCCCTTGCCCCTTAAACTTATTTTGTTTGTGTGGTGAAAAATCTGTATAATAATGAATAATAAAACAAGGAGCATTAGGGTCTGTTTCGCAAATCAGCGTATCGGTTAAATGCTAACCGGATTCAACCAGCTGTGTTTCCATTTGACAGAAGCAAAACACTCACTCCGTGAGATGGAACTAAATGTGGTATCTTCAGACCAAACTTCATTCACTCACCATGCCAAATAAAACTCGTTTGGACGAAGCAAAGTAAATTTGAACATGGCAGATAAGGACAATTTCAAGAAATTTGACTGAAGTCAAGTGTGGCCATGAAAGAGTTAAGGGCATGATAGATGTGTAATGCCCCCCCTTCCATTATGCTTATTTTGCTTAAGGGTTAATCCAGGGCTGCTGGTTATCATACCCTAGTTTAAGGAAGTTTTTTGGTCTGGCGCCAGGTCTTTGATCCAGGAACACTTTCTTTGATCTCTGTGGTTGACGATCATGTATGGATGCCTCCGGTACAGAATTTTTGACCTTCAGTTTTCAGAGGAATGTCATCCAAAATGGAATAGAACTACAAGGTTTTGAGAAACAATGCATTAACAGAGGGGACAGATGTCATCAGAGGTCAAGATGTGGCAGAGGGTAGGAGTGGGTTCTCTGCAGCATGAGATAGGGGCAAGGAATTCACTTTCCTAAGTTCCTAAAGTCCTTGTGCTATAGCCCTCTCCATCAATGGCCTATTATGAACTGATCAAGCTGATAAGGGGGGGAGGGGCTGAGAGCTGCTGAGTATCAAAAGTGGAAGTGAAATAGAGGATGATGAAAGCAATAGGTCTACTAAAGCCCCTTAGAGAAGAGCATATCCTTGAGAGCAAGATTGCCAACTCTGCGTTGGAAAATTCCTGAAGATTTTGGGAGTACAGCTTTAGATGGGTGTCATTTGGGGAGGGGACAGGCCTCAGAATAATATAATACTATAGAACCAACTTACCAAAGCAGCCATTTTCTCCGGGGGAACTGATCTCTCATATAAAGATCCGTTTTAATTCTGGGAGATCTCCAGGTCCCACCTGGAGATTAACAACCCTACTACAAGGAGAGAATTAGGTTGATGTCAATATGAACTTCAAACATGTTCTGTTTCTGCCTTCTGTTTATTTTTAGAATTGCAACCTCAACTACGGCACAAGTTCTTATGAATTTGCTTTAACTATTATTATTATTTTTAAGAATTGCAGTGACATATCTACACTGAATAATATTAGGCTGGGGAGGATGTTGGGTATTGCAAAAGCATGGCATATAATAAAAAACTGTCTAGCTGGGTGAGACAAAGGTGCATCTAATCAGCAACTTGGGTAGTACCCCACAGCATTGTGAACATGCAAATTATTATTTAAATTGGTTCTCCCTTCCTCTGCCTTACCTAATTTCAGTTCCAAAAACTGTGTCTTTTAATTGAACTGGAGGAACACAGAATTGAGAAAAAGTTGTGATTTCTAAAAAAAAAAAAAAAAAAAAGGTATATTGATCTTTAGGTCTAAATAGCCATATTTGTGAAAGTTCTTAATGGAGTAAAGAAGTTTTGATAAACATTCTTTAAAATGGTTAATTCATTTTCATGAGGCCTTCTTGTATCCTTCTGTGGTTCTATTATATGAACAGAATGGACTTTTAATGTTTATGCTGAAGGCACTGCTTTGAAATAAAGGACTGAGAAATACCCCATTCCGCACGACTTAAATGTAGCCAAAGTCTTACCTTTTGTGAACGCTATTAATTTAACGTTCTGCATGACGTCATAAGCAAACCGCAAAACTCCCACCAAACTCCTGCAATAATCGGAATTTTATAACGCTTAGGGGGAAATCCAGAAAAGTGGATTCCCCCTGAAAAAAAATGCTACACTTCTGAGCACAAGCTGCAACACATCAGCGAAATCGGAATTTTATAGCGCTTAGGGGGAAATCCAGAAAAGTGGATTCCCCCTGAAAAAAACGCTACACTTCTGAGCACAAGCTGCAACACATCAGCGAAAGACATGTGCATTCTCAAAATAGTAGTAGAAAGAATGTCCCTCCCTCGCTCTCGCCCTGAGCTTCCGGAGACACGGTCGCTATTTTTTTCCCCTTAAACCGGCAAAAGCAACAAACGAGCAAGGCTTCTCCGGCTGAAGTCCCTCCACAGAAGTGATTAACAGTAAAACAAAGCTCCCTACTGCAAGTGTCTTTAAAGTTCCCAAGCACAATACAGCCCCCTGTTCAAAACTCCCTGTAATTTCGGCCACAAATCGCGCCCATGGGGGGGGGGGGTGTATTTGAACAGCGTGTAAACGATTAAGCACCAGCTCCTACACCAGCAAAAAAGGTACTTACAATGCTACTGGGACTTCAATATTCCACTAAAATTAAAGGTATGCAAAATGATGAAATTCCACTATTAAATATAGCATTTCTGCATACTGAAAACATTTGGCAACATTGGTCCTTGTGCAGAAAAGCCCTGAGGTTTACATCCCTGAAGGATAATTCTGTCAATTTCAGATTCAGTAACTGACGTATGACTGTCGTTTAGCATTCCGTTATGGTACAATTTGACTAACACAATAGGGAGGATGTTTTCTCTCACTGAAGGTCATTTCTCCTTAATTATGACCCAGCTCTATCCCAGGTGTATCTTTTGTGTAAAGGCGAAATGATACTTCAAAGCAAATTGATTTCACTGATGAGGTACTGGCCTTACTCCAGGGGATCCCCTGCTGACAGGTCCTACCTCCCTGCTGACCACCAGCTAGGAAGAAAATTTACCCCCACACACACTGCAAAAAAAAAGAGGGAGATCTCTCCGACATGCAGTGATGGGTCAAATACAAATTGCTGCTTGGTCGTAATTCATTCTGAGGATTTATGTACAAATTAAGCATCCATATCCTTTGGACAATAACATACTTAGCTGTTCCTAAAACAAAAACCAGATGGGATGGTCCTTTAGAAGTATTCTCCTGACCTGTTTCATCAGCGACCTGGAAACCCTCTGAAGCCTCACCTGCCTGGCTTTCATGTTGCTGAGTGTTTGAGATACACCATCAGTAGATGACAGTAGGAGCCCTAATTATCTGACACTAAGAACAAGTACTGAAATGGGGAACCACCCTGCTTTTCACTGTGCTCCATAGCATTATACTCTACTGAGGTCCCTCCCTGCCTCAAATCCCGTCCACTCTTAGCTCCACCCCAAAGTTTCCTGGTATTTCTAGGTATTTACCCAAAGCTGGCAACTTTCTGGGCTTGACTTTCTGGATTTGTTTGGAGAATTATATAATAGAGCAAAGTGTTAAAGATTGGTTCTCTCTTTCTCTGCCTTGCCTACTTTCAGTTCTTGTAATTGGATCCCTGGTTACAACAGGTGAGCAGGATAGGAAGCCATGCCAGTAGAAGTCTGAACATCCCTCGGTGAGAGTGAGTTAAGGAGAGGATGTCAGGAAATGAAAATGTGCATTAGATTTGACATTCATTCTTAGGTTTCCTTACAGTAAACTGGCTCATGTTATCTCCATAGCCTTGACAACCAGAAGTAATAGTTGGAACTGAAGTAAGAACCTGGATCAAATTCAATATTATGTTTAATTACCAGTACAAGGGGAAACATGTTCTCTTGCATTTTTACCCTAGGCATATTTATTCAGTAGCAAGTCCCATGGACTGCAGTGGGGCTCGCTTTCAGAATATCTGGGATAAAGATATAGCCTTTGGCTTGTCCTTCCCACTAGGGTAGGAAGACAACCAACGAGTGAGTGACCAACCAGCCAGGCAAACAACCAGTGGGAGATCAACCTGCCAGGCAACCAACCAGTGGGGGACCAACAAGCCAGGCAACCAACAATTGGAAAACCATCCAGCCAGGCAACCAACCAGTGGGAGATCTCCCAGCCAGGCAACCAACCAAGTGGGAGACCAACCAGCCAGGCAACCAACCAGTGGGAGACCTACTAGTCAGGCAACCAACCAGTGGGAGACCTACCAGCCAGGTGACCAACCAGCCAGGCAACCAGCCAGTGGGAGACCAACCAGCCAGGCAACCAACCAGTGGGTGGAGACATTGGATGTTAGTGATGGCGTAAATGTCACTTCGGGGACAACATTTGGAAGTGACTTCATGCCTCTTTAGAAATCTCTGGAAACTCCATGATTTTACAATAATTTTTGGCATTTCCTAGAAAGGTATGACATTACTTTTGTTTCCCCACCTGAAAGTGATGTCACTTCATCAGCCCAATAGCCTTTAATTCTCACACTCCCCCCCCCCCTCAAAGTGACATTTCCTGGTGGCAGAGCACTGGTGGCTTCCTGGAGGCAAATCAAAGACCCATCGGGAACCGGCAACCCCGCTCCCGACCCTTTTTCCTTTAACCATGGCAATATGATGCTATGCTTCTTTAATAAAGAAACCAATGAGAAATTCCTCTGAGCACAGACCGAGTACCTTTTTCTCACCACTGATCGACAGCAGCTTGTTCCACTCAGTTAAGACTCAGAGTTTACCCACAGACCTGAGTAATCATATAGTTGTCCTGCAAGTGCCCTGGCATCGTTCTGAGTCCCCAAGATTCTGGTGTGAACATGTGTGTTTAATCTTTAATATTCATGTACCAACACTAAGCCTTCAGTTGCCATGCCACGTCTCACAACACCCACTCTTTTATCACTGAATTTAATGAATATAAACCAAATATTAATTTGGCCTCTCCTCTTCATAAACGTGGCCCAGTTATCCTTCCGTGGCATTTGGTATGAATAGAAAGTGTGCTGAGATATTCCATATTTTATCTGGAGAGAATGTCAACCTGACATTTCAATTTAATAGACGACGTTTAGGTAATAATTAGAAACAGGCTGTTGTTACTTGTATACCGTTCTGTGGTAAACAATGGGTTTCATTGCCCTTATTCTTTTCCTGATATTTTATTTCTTCATGAAGCCCCCCCCCCTTGTTTGCTGCTGTCACTATTTACTATCTTCTTTTTTCACCAAAGGAAGTGACTCAATTCCATTAACTTTATAAGCATACAAATTGTTCTAGATTATTGTAAAATGGTTATACGTCTGAAAAGGTTGGACATTAATATTGGTAAATCTTTCAGATTGTAAACATTTTAATTTTGCAGATGTTGATTTTGAAGAGTCTAGAATAATTCTTTTAAAGACCTCAATTCAATACAGTTCAATACTTCTAGTATTTGACTGAGACCCACTGTTGTCACAGGTTGCAGAATATCTCTACGGCAAAAGTCCAAGTTAGCTTGAATTAGAAAACAGGCTAGCAATCTGAAATACTAACAGGGACTGGGTTGGGAGTGGGATTGATTAAACCTGTTTGATAGTTTTTTGGGGGATGGTCCCGGTAGATTTGTTGCTAGAAGTATTGCATGGCCCTGAGAAATGTTTGAGGAGTAGAGAATGAATTCATCCACTGTCTCCAAAAATTCTACAGTTCCAATACTTGAGAGTCTCTGACGAAGTTAGCACAGCAGTAGACCCCAAATTACAGCCCTCTTCAGATTGTGGTGTATTACAACTCATCTCTAGTGTGTAGTGGTTAAAAGCAGTGGCCTCTAATCTGGTGAGTCAAGTTTGATTCCCCTCTCTTCCTCCACGTGTAGCCAGCTGGGTGACCTTGAACCCCTCACAGTCCTGTTAGATTTGTTCTTACAGAGCAGTCCTCTCAGATCTCCCTCAGCCTTACCCCCTCACAGGGTGACTGTTGTGGGGAGATTTCATTCATGCCTTGAATAATTCTTTGTTGGTCTTAAAGGTGCTATTGGACTCTATTTTTGTTGTGGGGAGAGGAAGGGAAGGCGATTGTAAGACATTTTGAGTCTCTTTTGGGTACTGAAAACTGGAGTTTAAAACCAACTCTTCTTCTTCAGAGATTAGTTCTCCTGGAGAAAGTAGGTATTTTGGATTGTGGACATGGTGTCCTTGCACTCCACTGGTGTCCCTATCCTCCCTAAAAGCCACCCCAAATCTCTAGGAGTTTCCCAACTTGGGGAATTGACAACTCTATCCCTCAGTCCCCACTGCTGGTCAGGTAGGGGGACCTGGGAATTCTGGGGGATCCCTCCTGGAGACCGTTATCCCTAGACCAGGCATATTTGTCATTCAAGCTGAGTCAGGAAAGATTTTAAGGAATATGATCAAGTGACGGACTGCTTTGAAAAACATTTTATTGTAAGGGGCACCGTGATTTATGAACAGGACAGCATTTGATTCATGTGCACAAAAAGCCGCCTGTAGGAGATTTACTTACCTCATTATATTCCCTAGAAGAGTAATGGGGAACTGATCTGAAACAGAAGGGGAGTGGGGGTCTGTGACCCAGTTCCTCTAAGTAGGTATGGCTCGATGTCAGGATCCCCTTGATTACCTCAGAGCAGATGACGTTTTACACTTGTTTACAAGTGCATTGAAGTGTTACCTTCAGCTACATGGAAGCTATGGGGATAGGGATGCCAGACCCATGCTGGGTGGAGGCGACCTCTGTTTTGGCATTGCTCCCCCTGCTTTAAGGTTTCAGAAATGCTTAGGGCTGATCCTTTGCTTTAGGATGCTTAGGGCTGATCCTGCGTTGAGCAGGGGGTTGGTCTAGATGGCCTGTATGGCCCCTTCCAACTCTATGATTCTATGAGTCTATGAGAAATAGCCACTTTCACAGCAATCATCCCCCCACACACACCAGGCCTCCCTCCCATAGATGAATGACAGCTGTATGCATTTTTATCTTCGAATGCTACCAGAAGCATTTATATTAAGGTTGGAGTTGGGGGAAGGGGGGACTGTGTTTGATTCAACTTTGCATGAGATGGTTTGGTTTTATTCTTTTGACCAGCAGAGAGCAGCAATGATATGGGTTGTTTTCATACTGCCTTTGAATTCTGTTTTCGAAACTGGTTGCTAAAGGTTTTGTGGGGGTTTTGGCAGAATTTATATACCTGTTATTTACTAGACGCCTCACACCGATCTATGTTATTTTGTACCAGAGTGCCTTTCTTGCTCAGTTCCCACCACAATGTCACACCCCAACTGGTCCAGACAGAGCTCTCCCACAATCTGCTGGTGACTGGAGTGGCATAGCTTGGGGTGATGAACGCAAATGAAAATGATGGGGTGCAGGTGGTTTTCTGGGAAGGTGGGGTGATGCACAGGACCAAAGTGCCCCAGTCTCCTCACTGTGGCCTCTCTGGGTGGGGTTGACTTGCCCCCCATGTCACCATGCCTGCCCACTCACCCCAGCCACCAAATAGGCTAGGTACACATTTTTATTGCACTTACAAATCACTGTGGTACGCTGTTTAAAATGTCCATAGCACATACCACTCAGCATACCTGTATCTGTTTAGAAGTCCCAGATATTCAATAGAACTTATTCCCAGGGAAGTGCTTCAGAATGTACTGTTAGATTAATATAATGCTTATCCGGAACCCCCCTGAAGAATTGATTTCTATCATAGAAAGTGCAAAATAAAGTTAGAAGCTCTGTAATATGGAATTTAGTTTTTCTTTTGTTCTTAATGTTTATACTCAATCCATGGAGAGTTAATTTATTTATTATTGATTTTTTTTGTATTCACCTATAATCATAGAATCATAGAATCATAGAGTTGGAAGGGGCCATACAGGCCATCTAGTCCAACCCCCTGCTCAACGCCGGATCAGCCCAAAGCATCCTAAAGCAACCTACTCCCATAAGAGGTTAAGGTGGCTTACAATACACATTTAAATACATTAAAACTCATTCTCATGATTCTCACTTGTGCATTCCTGTAACTTTAGGGTGTGTTTGTGGCCAGTTTGATATTACCCTGCTTTTATGCTGGACATAATGTGAAGTGGACAGTGTCCGGGCTGTCCAAGATGGAATTGGGCATATCAGAGTGCGGCCAGCTTACTCCCCCTGCAAACCACGCCATGCTAGAACCCGTGTTATCCTATAAAACGGGCTTGCCCTCTACTAGTACATATATAAATGATAAATAACTCATAAGTAATAAAAAAGGATAAGAACAACTTGAATTTAAGCGCTTACTTCAAGTCTATTTGAATCGGCATAACCTTTCACATTTTTTTCCAGTTTATGAATATCTTGACATTTTTGAAAAGCCATGTGTTTAATCATTTTAAAACAATCCTTAACTTTTCCTAGCCTGTTCGTTTTCTTTGAAGTATTTGCTTGTTCCCAGCCCTTTGCCAAAATTAATCTTGCTGTAATGATCACACAGACAACAATGACTGTCTAATTTGGAAACAAAGCTATATAACTTCTGCAGTCATTGTAATGCTGAATGACACACATCCTTATATTGGTATACTAAACACCTGTGGGCAGGAATAGATTCTAGTATAGATTTTTGTTCTGGTTGGATCAGTGTGAGGGCATAGCAATTAACGTGTCAGACTAGCAGTGATACTTCCAGTCTCCACTGATAACAGGTGTGTCTTCAAAGTTGTGGTTTTGGTACCATTTTCTATTTTGAGGGTCTACTTACTGACATCTAGAAAAGACCTGGAGCTCTGAATGGCTTGAGACCCACAAAAACTACCTTTCCATGAAACCTGTAATAATCAAGACAGAAATCTGTACAAGGGACTGAAACCCTTTTCTCCCTTGACTTGGATCTGGTCAAATTGATTTGGATGAATCTGTCCCAGGGAAGGTGCTTCAGGTGCTTCAAATTTGGCCCAAATCTAAAACCATCCAATTTTATTTTATTTTTTTTGAACAATGGTAGTTGCATGATGACTGTTTACCAAATTTGGAAACAAACCTATATAACTTCTGCAGTTGTTGTCATGCTGAATGGCACACATCCTTATTATACTGGTATGTTCAACATCTGCGGGCAGGAATAGATTTTTGCTCTAGTTGGATCACTGTGAGGGCATAGCAATCAATGTGTCAGACCAGCAGTATTTTTGTTATCATTTCCAAGTTTGAGGTTCCACTTACTGGCATCTGAGACAGACCTGTAATAAGACAGAAATCTGTACCAGGAATCAAAGGTGTGTTAAAAGGCCTTCTTAGCAGTAGTGTTGCTGTAGGACTCGCTTTGCTGGCATTTTCACAGAGCGAGAAACCAGCTGAGATTTCCTTTGGCTCAGAAGATACGTAATGTCTCATTGGGAGGGCATAAGTATATATCACTCATATCAGCCATGCCCTTCACAAGTGGTCGGTCTCAGAATAATAAAATGTAGAATAACTGATTAGTGGGCCCAGATAAAAGGGGCCTGATAAAAATGATGAGGATGATATTATTACATTATTTCACCTCTATCATTTAGGCTTCCACTAGACCATTTATGCACTGGGAACTTCACTGCCCCAACTCCCGAGCAGGAGCACAAATTGGAGGCAGTTGAGGCACACCAGGCCAAATGCTCCCCCATGTGGGTGCAGGAAGAGGTGGGGCAACCTGCCACGACTAAAACTCCAGCCTGCAGCCCAGCATGAAATCTCCAGTGCATAAACGGTCCTATAGAAGCCACCCTGAGAAACGGGGGTTAGAAGTACAGACTTCTAATCTGGCAAGCTGGATTTGATTCCACACTCCCCCACATGCAGCCATGATAAAGCTGTTCTGATCAAGCAGTAATAACAGGGCTCTCTCAGCCTCACCCGCCTCACAGGGTGTCTGTTGTGGGGAGAGGAAAGGGAAAGCAAATGTAAGCCACTTTGAGATTCCTTCAGGTAGAGAAAAACGGCACATAAGAACCAACCTTCTTTTTCTTCATCCTCATTTGGACTTCAGTTGGAATTAACCTGTTGAAGTGTTGCCCAAACTATTTTTGTATCATGCTTGTTGTATTGTTGTAATGTACACAAATTTACAGTATTGTTTGGTTATTACTTATGCTTGTCTTGATGATACTTTATACATGACTATTTTGCACTTTTGGAAGCATTATTTGCAGGTTCAGAGTCATAATGACACATTTCTGGTAGTTATCACATGGAAACTAGCAAACCTACTATTTTTGGGGTGAAAACTGGGGCAAAAATGATCTCCCCATGTTGTCTGAACTCTCATATTTCTCCCACTATGAATTCCTTTTTAATTTCCTTGTGTTGGTATTGTCATCTTGAAAAGGATATGCTCTTGCTAATTCTACCATCAGACTGTGATGCCTTTCTGCGTTTCGTGTTAGGTGTACAGGAATCCAAGGTTTTCCAATCACCTGCCCTTTTCAGTTGATGAACCTTCAACTCTCGTGATGGGGCTGTCTTCTTCAGCTTAGAATGAGTCTGTTGTTTGGCAGAATTTCAATAGGCAGAGTGGGTGAAGCACCAGGCTGCTTAAAGAATAAGTTTTATCAAGAAGAGAAACAACTATGTATAGAAAGAGGAGAGAACAGATCTAACTAATTGTTAGCTGCTGTCTGCAGTCATTCTACTGTTCAACAACTGTTCTGGAGGTAAGCTGGGAGGAAATCTGCTCAAAAAGAGCAGGAAGTCTCTGTTGAGCCAATCAGAACATTGGAGGAGATAACTTGAAAATTATCTGGAAAATCCTCTCTTATCTATAGTAAATATAGAAGAAGAAGAAGAAGAAGAAGAAGAAGAAGAAGAAGAAGAAGAAGAAGAAGAAGAAGAAGAAGAAGAGTTGGTTCTTATATGCCGCTTTTCCCTACCCGAAGGAGGCTCAAAGCGGCTTACAGTCGCCTTCCCATTCCTCTCCCCACAACAGACACCCTGTGGGGTGGGTGAGGCTGAGAGAGCCCTGATATCACTGCTGGGTCAGAACAGTTTTATCAGTGCCCTGGCGAGCCCAAGGTCACCCAGCTGGTTGCATGTGGGGGAGCGCAGAATCAAACCTGGCATGCCAGATTAGAAGTCCGTACTCCTAACCGCTACACCAAACTGGCTCCGCCAATGCCCCCTGCAGGGCACCCTTTATATTCTGCTCAGTTATGCACTCTGCAGGTTTTACATATTCCAGTATCAGTTTCCACTGTGATTCACTTGTGTGAAAGGTGTGTGTTGCTGGAAGATTGGCTGATGTCAAATGAGGTTTGTGTAGCTCTAATATCTTGGAGAAGACTCTTGCGAGTCCCTTGGACTGCAAGGCGAACAAACCGGTCAGTCCTAGAGGAGATCAGCCCTGACTGCTCTTTAGAAGGCCAGATCCTGAAGATGAAACTCAAATACTTTGGCCACCTCATGAGAAGGAAGGACTCCCTGGAGAAGAGCCTAATGGTGGGAGCGATCGAGGGCAAAAGAAGAAGGGGACGACAGAGAATGAGGTGGCTGGATGGAGTCACTGAAGCAGTCGGTGCAAACTTAAATGGACTCCAGGGAATGGTAGAGGACAGGAAGGCCTGGAGGATCATTGTCCATGGGGTCGCGATGGGTCGGACACGACTTCGCACATAACAACAACAACAACAATATCTTGCTACTTTGGCTCAGTCTTCTCCTTCATACCCTTTTGTTAGGAAGTGAAAATGTTGAATGGTGGCATGGGAATTCATAGACGGAAGACTATTGATACCCCTGCCCAGATAAATCTTTCACTCGCTAATTCTAGATCAAAATATGTAATTCGAGAAGCAGCCACCTGCATCGGTTCCCTAAATTTGACACAACTTTTATTCTTGCAGTTGTTAAGTGCATGTATGCGGTGGTCTACAACCTTCACCCATTTTGTTTTCATAGTGGTCTTTCCATTCTACAAAGAGGGATGGTATATTGAAATAGTAATATCCAGGATTGTGTTGGTTCGTAGTGCAAATGTCGGTCTCATTTTTTTTAAAAACTTCCCCACATTAAAAAAAAAATCCCATCCTTCCTTGCATGTAGTAAACTTCCAGATCAGAGTAAATTTGGCTAAGCCAAACCTTTCTCTCATCCTTCTTTGCTTCCCTCAATCAGTACTTGTTCTCATCTAGCTATTGGGAAATCTTGGAAGAAAAATATATCATCAAAACTAGCCTCCTTTAGCCACCAACGCTTCAAGCTCCTACTGAGCAAAGATAAGACCTGATCAGGTTTCTTGGGTTCCATCCTTTCCCAATCTATCCTCCCAGATGATCTACTTTGCACCTCAGCCAAGATCCTAGATGGGCGAGGATGTGTCTACAAAAGCAAGGCTTCAATTGGCCATTCCCTAATCTTGCAGTCCAAATTGGCTTCATGGAATAAAACCATTCTGTTTAGTAAATATCACGGCACACACTCTTAAAATGGCATTAACAGCTTTATGGCTTGAAACAGAGCCATCATTTATGCGTTCTGTGCTCTACTCTCAAATACCTCTGGCTCAAGGCCATAGCATACGTGGGAATTCAGGTCTGGAAGAGCTCCCCACGATGTTTTGGCTTGTTCCTTGGCCTTGGAACCAAGATACACATTCGCTGCCAAGATAATACCCAGTTCATATCTTCTCTCTGATTCTGACAAATTAACCTGTCAGTTATCAGATATTGACTCCTGTGTCTCACGTATCATGGCACTTTTCGCTCTGTCTGTCAGGAAAATCCGAGCTAAAGAACTTTTAATGAGGGCCACCCATCTGAAATGTTGGTCTGATCTATCCTACTCTGACAGATTCTGTTTCATTCTGCCGATTTTATAGATTATGCTGAGAAATACTCCATTGCACTTTTATTGATGAATTCTCTTTTATTTAAAGGCCTTTGGCCAGATACAATAAATATGATGTTGCTGCTGTTATATGCAAGGAGATTTCTCCCTCACAGAATGTGTTTTAGAAAGTAGAGGAAGAAGAAGATTCGGTTCTTATATGCCGCTTTTCTCTATCAGGAGTCTCAAAGTGGTTTACAGTCACCTTTCCTTTTCTCTCCCCAAAACAGACACCCTGTGAGAAAGGTGGGGCTGAGAGAGCCCTGAGATTACTGCTCAGTTAGAACAGAAGAAGTTGGTCCTTATATGCTGCTTTTCTCTACCCGAAGGAATCTCAAAGCGGTTTACAGTCGCCTTCCCTTTCCTCTCCCCACAACAGACACCCTGTGAGGTGGGTGAGGCTGAGAGAGCCCTGAGATTACTGCTCGGTCAGAACAGCTTTATCAGTGCTGTGACAAGCCCATGGTCACCCAGCTGGCTGTATGTGGGGGAACAGGGAATCAAACCCAGCTCACCAGATTAGAAGTTGGTGCTCCTAAACCACTACACCTATTTGGCTCTACATATTTTAAATTATATTTCTTATAGGCTGCTTTTCTCTCCCTGAAGAAGTCTCAAAGCGGCTTACAATTGCCTTCCCTTTCCTCTCCCCACAACAGACACCCGGTGAGGGAGGTGGGGCTGAGAGAGCTCTGACAGGACTGCTCTGTTAGAGCAGCTCTATTGGGCTGTGATGAGCCCATCTGTGAGGTCACCCTCTGGCTGCATGTGGAGAAATGGGGAATCAAATCCGGCTCACCAGATCAGAAGCCGCCATTCTTAACTACTACACCAAACTGGCAACCGATACACCACTGCAGCAACCCTTCTCTTGCTGTCTGACTTAACTTTCATCACATCGCTCAGCATAAGGCTGGGTGGCAAGTCAACTCCCCCCCCCCCAAAGTTCCTTGGAAGAATGGTGAGATAAAAATCCCATAGAGAGATGCCCTCCCATCCCTATTGGTGCTTTTTGCAGTGGTCAGAGGAAATTCCTCCTTCCTGCAACAGAAAAGATGGTTGGATCTTTGCTTTATAGATGCCAAATTCTGGACCTGGCAGTTGAAAACGATTTATGATATTAGTTAGTTGTAAAGGTAAAGGTAAAGGTATCCCCTGTGCAAGCACCGAGTCATGTCTGACCCTTGGGGTGACGCCCTCCAGCGTTTTCTTGGTAGACTAAATACAGGGTGGTTTGCCAGTGCCTTCCCCAGTCATTACCGTTTACCCCCCAGCAAGCTGGGTACTCATTTTACCGACCTCGGAAGGATGGAAGGCTGAGTCAACCTTGAGCCAGCTGCTGGGATTGAGCTCCCGGCCTCATGGGCAGAGCTTTCAGACTGCATGTCTGCTGCCTTACCACTATGTGCCACAAGAGGCTCATGGTTAGTTGTACTCTTTAGCAATCTTAATTTTGTTTTTTTTTGTTTTTAATAGATTTTTATTTTTCAAAAAAGAACAGAAAGAAATAAAATTGTTATCGTTAGTACATCATATTACTTATACACATTATAATAACAAGATATTAAGAATAACCTTCTTCTCATTCAACTTCAGCTATCTATTTAAATAGTTAAAATAGGGGCCCCATTGTTCTTGAAAGGCTTCTTCAGTTTTCCCATTGACCATCAGTGTCAGTTTTGCCATTTTGGCTAGATCCGCCAGCTTATTCAGCCAGTCTTCTATCAATGGTAATTCTTGTACCTTCCATTTTCTAGCCATTACTAATCTGGTTGCCGTCGTCATGTAAAAAAATAGTCCTTTGGTACATGTCGGGAGGCACTGCGGTGGTAAACTTAACAACATATACTCCGGCTTCATTGGAAAATTAAGACCCCACATTTTCTGCATGATAGAATGAACTTTGGCCCAAAATGTATATACTTTATGTATATTTCCACTACATATGATAAAATGAACCCACTTTGTCTGAACATTTCCAACATTTGTTATTACAATTTTTTGCAATTTTGGTAATCACTTTCGGTGTTACATACCACCTATAAAACATTTTATACCAGTTTTCCCAGAGAATTTGGCTATTAGTTAATTTAGGAATTCTAGACCATATATATTCCCATTGTTCAATTATCACATTCATCTCTATATTTTGCATCCATTTAATCATGCATGGTTTAATTTGCTCCATCTCGGTCTCATATTTTAGTAACACTTTGTATATTTGGCCTTGTAGGTAGGGTTTCTCTTGAATCAATAAATTCTCAAATTCTGGTATAAAAGCCCTTAGATCTAGCGGTTGGCTGAATTCAGCTTTAAATCTGGAAAACAATTGGTTATAATCTAACCAATAAATTTCTACTCCTTCTTTTTCTAATACTTGTCTTTCTTTAAACTTGCCACTTTTAGTTAGCATGTCTTTGTAGCTAAGGCAGGCTTTTTTGTTGAGCTTTGCTAAATTGTGCTTCAATTGGGGATTTTAATATAGATGGAGTTGGATTTTAATATAGATGGAGTTGGAGACAGTCTTCCTTTGTACTTCTCCCATACCTTTAAAAGTCCAGCAGTCCAGGAATTCTATACTTTTCTTTGTTTTTCTGATGGCCACAGTTTCTCATGAAAGCTGCCCCCTACAGCTTCCTTTTCAAATAGCAGTTCTCTCAATGACGGTTCTCGGATCCAATCTGATATGTACGTCAATACTGCTGCATGATGGTATAATTTTAGATTGGGTACGCCTTGTCCCCCTCTCTTCTTCTCATCTTGCAATATCTTAAAAGCTATTCTTGGTCTCCATATACATTTATTAATTGCAGATTGCCATTTTTTCCATGTTCTCTATGAGATTTCCATAGGCAGCATTTGGAATAAAAAAATTAATTTTCAGCAATACACTCATTTTAATTGTTGCTATTCAAGCAGACCAAGACAGTTTTAGCTCATCCCAATTCTTAATATCAGACTGAATTGTATTCCAAAGTCTTTCATAGTTACCCTTGAAAAGCTTTTGAAAATCTTTATCTAAGTAGATCCCAAGGTATTTAACCCATTTTGGGTTAACTTCACAGCCTGTGAACTCATTTATGGTTTTTGTCTGAGTCCAAAACACCTTGTAATAAAATTTTAGTTTTAGCTTTATTTATTTTAAATCCTAAGTATATGCCAAAATCTTTTAGTAAATATAATAGAGGTGGGATCAATGTAATCGGGTACTCTAAAGTAGCAATCTTAATTTTGTTGATTATTTTTGGAAGGGCTGACTTGGGAGAGGGGTTTAGGATTGCTAGGCCATGCAGCCAGCAACAGCTTGGGGGGCGGGGACATAGGGGGTATGTCATCAGGTGTACTATGACATAACTTCCAAGGACAATCTGGAAGTGACATGGGATAGCTCTAGGAATCATTTGAGACCCTATGATTAAACCACAGATTCCTTGCCCATTCCTAGACATACTCAACATCACTTCCTCAGAAGTACCATCATAGTGCACATAACACTGATTTTTTTTTTGCTCCCCCCCCCAGTTGAAGTAGTGTTGAGTAATGAGGACTATTAGTAAAAAGGTTGTTTTTTATACCTCACTTTTCACTACCTGAAGGAATCTCATAGCGGCTTACAGTCACCTTCCCTTTCCTCACCCCACAACAGACACCCTGTGAGGAGGTAGGGCTGAGAGAGCCCTGATATTACTCAGTCAGAACAGCTTGATCAGTGCCGTGGTGAGCCCAAGGTCACCCAGCTGGCTGCATGTGGAGGAGGAGCGGGGAATCGAATCCGGCTTGCCAGATTAGAGCTACACGAAGCTGGCTCTCCAGAGTGTCTCAACAACTGTTTAAGAAAAAACATCATGGCCTAGCTGGCAAAACCAACCAAAAATTCCAAGGTGCATATAAAAGTTGTCTTCTTTTTTATTCTAGTTGTATATATTATTCTGTAGTTATATGCAGCCAGGTATGGAATACCTTCTTTCACCTCTGCTTTTTAGAGGGTCTGGCAGCCGAAGAATGCTTAGCTAGTTTACTGGTCATCTTTCATTGATTTCTTTAGATTTATAAACCACCCTCTCCACTACAGCAGAAAAAGAACAGTGTTGTATACTGTCATTTACTTGTGTTGAATTTAAATCAATTGCAATCCCCCCCCCCGGAGGCATATTAGGAGGAATGCTCAGATATAAGTGCTTTAAACAAACAAATAAATGATTATTGAACTTGGTACCTTTTGAACCTGACAGCTGCAAGGAAATAGTTTAAAGAATGTTTGGGATCTGTAGAATTCTTCCTTGAAGCTCAGTTCCATGAAGGTGGTTGACACTGGTTGTGAATGAGCAGCGAACAGTGACAATGAATGTCCTTCTGGGTGTGTTAATTTATCTCCAGCCTATTTTCTTGTATGGACACCAGATATCATGTTTATCTCTGATGATACCACCTTAACAAGTGCTTTCTTCCTTTAATTGGAAATAGTTTAAAGGCCAAACTCATTTTCTTTGTGCACAATGCTTTGGCTATTCCTGGCACACAAAGAAAACACCGGTGAATGGCACTTAATCAGTCACACTTCGCTCTGGAACTCCAAGCCAGCATTGTCGGAAGCACGTTCAGGTGGCGCTTGAAGTGATAGCTACGGGCAGCGATGGTGCTGATACACCATTTATGCTGAATATATTTATTTATTTTTATTTCTCAAATTGAGAGCCAGCTTGATATGGTCGTTAAGAGCAGCGGCTTCTGATCTTGTGAGCCAGGTTTGATTTCCACTCCTCCATATTTATTTATTTATTATTTTTATTTATATTTATAGACCGCCACTCCCGGCACAGCTGGCTTGTGGTGTTTTACATTAAAAAGATAAATCAACATAAAACCCCCAGTACAATTGAGAGATGGCGGCAACAATCCACAAAATACTTTCCCCAATGCGAACCCTTAGACCTTCTGAGCAGCTGTCATTGTGGCGCTAATAGATGAGCACATGCAATGTTTGGCCTGGAAGAGCTTATGATATAAGAGGTATAGAGGATTACAAAGAGGAGGGAACTGATTTACTACCCTGGCCTGGCAGCTCCATCTTATAGGCCCTGAAGAACCCAGAGAGGTCCAACGGGATCCTCAGCTTTTCCAGGAGCTCATTCCACCAGGTTGGGGCCAGGACCAAAAAGGCCCCGGCCATGGGCAAGGCCAGGTACACTTCCAAGGGCCCTGGACAACCAGCAAAGAGCCCTGTGGGGAGCATAAGGAGATAAACAGGACCCAGACCGTGTATAGCCTTGAAGGTTAAAACCAAAACCTTGACCTTATCCAGAAGCTAACCGGCAACCAAAGCACTTGCCGCAGCATAGGCTGAACATGGGTCCTCCACGATGACTTAGTGAGGACTCTTGGAGCTCCATTTTATACCAGTTGCCATTTCTAGATCAGGCACAATGGAAGGCCCACATAGAGCAAGTCACAGAAGTCTAATCTGGAAGTGACCATTGCATGGATCACTCTAGCTAGATGTTCCAAGGACAAGTAGACCACTAGTAGCCTAGCTTGGCATAGGTTGAAAAATATCATTCAGGCTACTTTCATGATAAGAGCCTCCACAGGCAGGAAGGCATCACCCACCGAATTCCTGGCTGCTGGTACAGGTGTAAGTTGCACCCCATCCAGGGAGGGGAGGTACATTTCCTGATCCTGTCCCCTTCTGCCCAGCCACAGGACCTCCATCTTGGAGGGGTTACGTTTCAGGTGACTCTGCCTTATCCATCCAACCACTATTTCCAAACAACTGGTGTATATTTTTGGAGGGGGAGTTCAGCTGACCATTCATCAGAAAATAGAGTTGGGTGTCATCCACATATTGATGACATCCCACCATAAAACCCCGGACCAGCAGTTTCTTGCCAGCAGTTCCTCCTCTATCCCAGTGCCAAAGATCAAATCAAGGGTGGGGCCATCAACAAATTGCAAGAACCCCTGTGTTACCATGGCACATATTAGGTCCAGGACAAGTCCTAGGGCAATTCCACATGCATGTTGAAGTCCCCCAGAATCAGAAATCTAGGGACCTGCTATGCCAAAGCAGCCGCCTCCTCCAGCAGGCCTGACAGGGCATCTGGAGGTGCAGTGAGTGAATAATACACCACCCAGATTGCCATGTTCTCAACCAACTCTCATTGTAGACTAACACATTCCACCCCTGGATCGATGGCGCCGGGAGAGCCCTGAAAGAGTAAATCTCCCGGAACAGTACTGCCACTCTCCCTACCTCAGAGCTGTGGCTGATGAAGGACCGAAAACCCGGGTGGAGCCAGATCTCTGAGGGCGACCATCTCACCCTCCTGCACCCAGGTTTTGGCCATGCATGCCAGGTCAACCTCGTGTCTTGTGATGTAGTCCCACAAGGTCACAGATTTTTTTTGATAGACCTGGAATTGCAGAGCATCCACAGTGGTTCCACCATAGTCCTCTCTCTCCCAGATCTGGGGATGGGATGGAGGTTTGAAGGACCACATGCATATCAATCAGGCTGACATCTGTGAGATACTCACAGCCGGGGCCCTCTTAGACCTACTTATGTTGCTGACCCCTATTATTGAACCTCCCCCTATCGCTATATCTCCCTTGGCTCAGAATTGCTGGAATCTTCTACACGGGCTGGGTCCCACCCAAATTTCCCTCCCTCCTTCTACCCTGTGGTAACCCCATCAGAAACTCACGCCTCTTGTGGGGCTAGCAGCCAGCTGGGTGACCTTGGGCTAGGCACATTCCTGATAGAGTTGTTCTCACAGAGCACTAATGTCAGAGCTTTCTCAGTTCCACCTACCTTACTGCATCTGTTGTATGATGGTTGTTGATACTTCACAAACATCTGGTTAGCCACTGTAGTACATGGAATGCTGAACTAGATGGGTGTCAAAGTCGTAGTTATCTAGGGTGCCAAAACCCTTGGGCCAATCTTGGGCCAGTCTGTTGTGGGGAAAGGAAGGGAAGGTGATTATAAGCCACTTTGAGGCAACTTTGGTTAGTGAAAAGTGGGGTATAAAAATAACTCTTCTTCCTTATCAAAACCCCAATTATATATCATCTGGGACCAGTAAGACTCTTCTGCACCCTCTCCTCTTCCTTCCCATTGTATCTATTAGAATTGGTAATTAAGGGTGAAACAATTTTTAGATACTTTAGATTTTTAATTATTTATTGTATACTGTATTTTTATATATTTATGTATTTTATATATTATGTATTTTTCATGATGAACTTAGTTGTTAGTCCGAAGAGAAAGGATGGGGAAAAATACAATAAATAATAGTGATAATAAAAAGAGGCTGTTGGATATTTTTCTATATTGCCTTTTTATTTGCACTTCAAATTTCTTAAGCCACATAGCAGATGTCAAAAGAGCAGTGTTCTGATGTGAATCCAAGCAAAAAGTGTAAGCCTCATGTGACTTTTTTTTTTAGAAATCCAGCTGACATCAACAGTTTTCAATAACCCTTAACAGGAGGTTTTTTATGATATCTGGGTTGAGTTGCCAATTGCTGCTCTCTGCACTCATTCAAAAAGCCCTATGGAAGAAAGGAAATTAATACAGTTCTGCAGAAAAGAAAAAAAAAGATTGACCAAGCAGTTTGTGTACCCATAGATTGGCTTTCAGTTCCTTTTGTTCTCACTATGGCAGTGTTTCCCAAACTGTGCATTGCAGACCAGAATTCCCCTATTAGAGATGGTGGTGGTGTGTGTGTGTTGGGGGGGGGTCCTCAATGCATATATATGTCGATTAAGTAAACTTGATGGTAGCTGGAGCTGGTTCTCAGAACCTCAGGCAATATTAGAGGGAGAAAAGGAAGGATGAGTGGTCAAAGAGTAGCCATGGGGAGGTCAAACTGTGGCTCTTCGGATGTCCATGTGGCTCTTCAGATGAGCCTGTATGGCCGGTTATCAGGGGCTTATGGTAATTGTAGACCATGAACATCTGGAGAGCCATAGTTTAGCCACCACTGGACTAGAATATCCATATGCAAAACCAGTTCATGCTGGAACACCACTTGCATGGGGTTCCTGGGGTGGGGGGAGCTGCATCTGTTGTATGATGGTTGTTGATACTTCCATCTGGTTAGCCACTGTAGTACATGGAATGCTGAACTAGATGGGTGTCAAAGTCGTCGTTATCTAGGGTGCCAAAACCCTTGGGCCAATCTTGAATGGGTCACCATAGCATTTTGGATTTTCGGGTCACCTTAGTAAAAAGAGGTTGGGAACCACAGTTTTATGGGTTGCCAAATTTGTGTAGTTTATGTAATTTGGAGAAAGGAGGCACCAGCAAGTCAGGAATGGGAAGAAAAACCTGTGTGGACATACACTGTTGACTTTTCCATCAGTATCATCAAGGAGATCTCCTTTCCCCTGGTAAGTTTCACAAATCTCTTCCAAATCACAGCCAAGAATATCTGCAACCATAGAAGTTGGATCTTGGCTGAATGCTTTCTCGAGTAATTGAACAAATGCTGTGGTTTCCTCCAGTGCTTTGCAGCGCTTCAGTATTTGATTCACTGAGGCATGATCTCATTTTTCTCCAGGTCATTTCGGTCCAACAGGTTTATATTCAGAAAATCTGCTTCTGTTAGCTATGTCCTATATGTAGCCCTCTATGCCTCCTCTCATGGTTGTATTTCTGCTTTAGGGAAACAATCATGATTTTTCAAGGATTGAGTCAATAATTGACAAAATGTGATCCGCCCATCCGTTTCTATTGGAATTGCCCTCCAAGATCCTTCAAGATGAGCCTGTGGAAATGCCTCCATTGATAGAGAGGAAGGATTTCAGTGTCACCCACAACCCTCTGTTTCCTTTGCCACATATTGCTGCCCCTACACCATGGAGAGGAGGGGCCTGCCTTCAGCTCACCTGGAGCCTGTCTATCAAGAAAGCAGCCAGCAGCATGGAGGCTCAACCAAGGCAAGATGAGATGAGGTAGAGCTTCATGGGGTCTGGGGAACAAGCAAGACTGAGCTTCTGGCATGGTCCTCCTCCTGTCCAACTCCACACTCTCACGTCCCTCAATGCTTCTACCCAGGCAGAATCAGAATTCCGCAGAGCTGGAAGAGGCTACAATAGAGTTAGTAGTGCCAGGCGACAGGACAGGAAATTCTCCTGCTAACTTGCCAACCCTCTACTGCTATAATTCACACCTAAGACATCTAAGGTCATCATTTAGATGGACAGAGAACAGAGCAAAGCAATAGAAGAACAAATGGCAAAATCAGGCATGTTGTTAACACTCACCCATATTTCACTCCTGTCTGGGCCTTCAGCCATGGTGTGGAGTCTCAACATCCAAACACTTCAACATGACAGTACTCGTCTTTTCCTGTACTTGCTGTAAACACAATTTGGGGAAACTTTGACATTTGTACCTTTGTGACCGGGGAAGGAGAAACTCAGCTGGGAAATGCAGAAATGGGGGAAGGGACATACATTCTCTGATAATGTGAACAAACGTATGAAACTATTCCTACTGCATAAGAAAGTGTTATAAACACTCATGTAATTGTTGTTGTTTATAAAAATTGATGCTATATGGTATCTGCAACCAGAACACTGAATGAACAAGAACTAAACAAGTTCTCCTCCCCACACAGGTTGAGGTTGGACAACAGTCACCCAAACCTGGCAGTTTGCTTCCTGGTGCCTACTTGTCCCCCGAGCAAGCACTGAGCCAATTTGGGCCTTTAGGAGTGTGAGGGTTCAGCCATTTGTTTTCAATAAGGGAACTCCAATTGCAAGGAAGTTTCTTCACTGTGAAGTACAATGAAGATTACTTCCTAAAATCTCCACATAGAAAGGCATCAGATTCAGAGCCAAGAGTCAACCTCAGAGGAAGGTCTCAGTCTCTTTGTTTTGTTTTTGACCCTCCAGAGGAACTGGTTGGCTCCTATGTGAGACAGGAGGCTGGACTAGATGGACAGTTGGTCTGATCCATCAGGGCTCTTCTGGTGTTCTTAAGTAGCTTTCTTCTAGCCTAAGGAGCCTTCCCCCAACTTAACTTACTCTTTCGCCAATGGAAGAGCCACTTAAATCAGAGGTAATCTGCAGAGATTGGAGGGAGACTTCAAACTTGAACTAAAAGCAAAAGTGTAGTATCCATATTTCAAGTCATAAATACTCTTTGCGCAGTAGAGTGATAGGATAAGAATTAGATCACTCACTTCCTTTTTGTCTGCAGGGAGTAACCTTTAGAAAATGATGTCTCCATCATAGGATAATTTTCTGTTCCTTTTGCAGTTGGACTTCATGGTAACCATTTTGTTATGGTTCTCTGGATCTAGTGATTAAGAGCCGTGGACTCTAATCTGGAGGACCAGATTTTGATTTCTCTTCATCTCCACATGCAGCCAGCTGGGTGACCTTGGGTTAGTCACTGTTCCCTTATAGCTGTTTTCTTGTATGTCAATAAAGGTTTCTGAGTCTGATAGCAGTGTTCATAGAGCAGTTATCTTAGAGCACTTTCAGCCCCACCTACCTCACAGGGTGTCTGTTGTGGTGAAAGGAAGGTAATGGTGTTTGTGAGCCACTTTGGAACTCCTTCAGGTAATGAAAAGCAGGGTATTAAAAACACACCTTCTTTTCTCAAAATCCTCAATGTGCCCTCAGGTTCCACAAAGTTCTCGATTCCTGCATGTATTTCACAACCATGAGGGAGCAGCTGATACAAGCAGCACCTGTGTAATATTCCAGTTTTGCTTGCTTAGATTTTGTGTTCTTTTTCAATAAGAAAGGTGATCCCTTTTGGCTTTATTTAATTGGATTTTGGAGTGTCGTTATCTTCCTGAAATGTATCCTCGACACTTTCTTGGGTATTAATGCTATGATAATTGATGTTTAGCAGGGTTTTCTTTTTTAATTTAAAAAAAGGTTTCTGTTCCCTTTTGCAAGTCGGCGAGCTGTTAATTCGGAAGTAATTGAACCGCCTGCATTCTGGTCTGTCGGTGATATGAGCCATACTTTTATATTAGCATTTAATTAACTTGCAAATATTATGCTAAAATGGGGAAATGCTGGCCAAACAACGAGCAGCTGGATTTAATGATGTAAGGCCAGTAAATTAAAAGGGTGAAGCCGTTGTCTGGAGGAAGCCAGTGTTTAGCTCCTTCCATGTAATTAAACTAGGCTCACTCACTAAAAGGTCGTCTCCCCCTCCCCTCCCCTCCCCCAATGGTTCTGTTTTCAACAGCTCCCCCAGGTTTCAGTTGTGACAATAGAAATTAATGGGCTTCGGTTTGCATTAGGTTGCCAACTTTTGGTTGGGAAATTCCTGGAGGTTCCCCAAGTAAGGGGAAACAAACAAACAAACAAAAAATCCAACCTGAAAAACAGGTGAGAACAAAAAAAGGCGATGGACTAAAATGTATAAAAATCTATTGAATATACAGTTTATTTAATAGAGCTCAAGGTAATTTTATATATAAATAAATAAATAAATAAATATTATAATAATTATTATTATTATTCCGATTTATTTCCCGCCACTCCCAAATGGCTCATGGCGGGTTACAGTGTCTTAAAAACCCCATTAAAACTCCCATTAAAAGACTTTAAAATGTCACAACATGGCAGCACAATAATAAGATCCCCTTCCTACCCCCATTCCTAAAAAAAGGGGGGTGGAGGAGAAGGAGGTCAACAATGTTCAAAAAGACGCCCGGGGGAGAGCAGTCGATGTACCCCAGCAGCCCCAGCCTCAACCATAGACCTGGCGGAAGAGCTCCGTCCTGCAGGCCCTGCGGAACATTGAAGGGTCCCGCAGGGCCCGCAGCTCTCCCGGGAGCTCATTCCACCAGGTGGGGGCCACTTTTCCTCATTGGTCACACACATATCAGTCTAACATACATACCAATAGTAGAAATAACTTGGCCCTAAGTCGTTTCCATCTGCAACATTTTAATAAGGGGTCAGTAAATTACACACAGTTACAAATACAATATAAGTATTTTAAAAAAATCTTTTTTTCAACCAGGGGGAGTAAAAAAGCTGTACTTAAGTAGAACTCCTTTGCATTTTCCTGGGTCTGCACACTGTACCAGGCACAATTCTCAACAGCTGTCTTATCTGTAGCCCATCTATTATCTGAATGGGTGGCAGTCCATTGAACTGTGTCTCTCTCGGGGTGCAAGATCTCAGTGTGTTCCCCACTAAGCCTGGGGAAAGTGGGGTTTGGGATAGGGAAGGATCTTAGTGGGGTAATGTCAGGACTCTGATCACATGTTCAAGGATTATTCTTCAATTTTCCCATGCTCTTGCCATAAGGTATAAGGTATAAGTTCCATGGTCTTACTTGAGGGACTGCCTCTCTGAGTACATCATCTGGAGGACTCTTTGTTCAGCTAACATCAGCTTGCTTACAGCCTCCGGTCCCAGAGATGTGCACCTGGCCTCAGCCAGAAGCAGGGCTTTTACAGCCTTGGTCCTGGCCTAATGGAATGAGATGCCTACTGAGGTGTGGGCTTTCACCAAGCTCCCAAAGTTCCAGAGGGCATGTAAAACAGCACTCTTCCACCAGGCATTTGGTTGAGGTCAAGGGCCACCATTACCATCTAATGCCCCTCCCAACTCAACAGCCGAACCTCTCTTATTCTCTATTCTGTGCCTGGCTATGGGTGCTGGAGATAGATGTCTGAACTGGATTTACTGTATTTTAGAATTTTAAATTTGTACGGGCTTCTAATCCTGCTGATGATGTGAGCCACCCCCAAGACCTAAGGAGAGGAGTAGCATACAAATCAATCAGTCAGTCAGTCAGTCAGTCAAGTAACCAGTCAAAAGTTGTGCCGTTATCTGTTGACCTGTTCCCTGGTTTCATGCTTCAGTAATTTTCCACAGATCAGAGCCTCAAGGGTCTCCTCTCTTCCCAGAGCTTGTTTTGATGCTTCTGACCATGTAGACACATAGCATAGGAATGCTTTGCAGAGTTGAGACCCAGGGCATGCTTTGCATGGGAAAACCTGCTTGGGAAAGTTTTGTGTTTGGTACATTGTTTAGTGTGCCAGAATTTGAACTAGGGGAGGGGTCACAGGGGAAACATAAAGGTATGCTTGTAAGCCTGCTCTTTAGTTCTAAGTAAAGGTAAAGGTATCCCCTGTGCAAGCACTGGGTCATGTCTAGCGTTTTCATGGCAGACTCAATACGGGGTGGTTTGCCAGTGCCTTCCCCAGTCATTCAGAATTCAACTGAAGCCTAACAGGCATAAGGCCATAGATTCCACGGTCCAAATGGAGGCTGGCAACTATATTTTGTATGGACTGTACAAGTTGCGGAGTTGTATTTTCTCTGTATGGCCATAGGCTGTAACAATTGAAACCGCTAGCAGTATTAAATAAGTACAGCATATCCAATATAACATACAAAATTCAGATTAAAACAAAGATAGCAGAGACATTCTTATAAGTGCTTATAATAAGCCAGGGAGAGACCAACAAGGAACCTGTGGTTTAACGAAACTGATATCCCTGTTGCCATTCCAAAACTTTTGCTTGCTTGGCTCATAGCTTCCTAGCAGCCAGAGAAAAGAGTGCTTCTCTATTCATTATAGAGGGACTGTCATCAAATAACAGAAATGAGAGTTTTTTTCAAGAACTGAGGAAATAAAGGGAAAAGTCCCCAGGATCTTATCTATAGATTGGTTCGGGGTTCTTTGAAAAGAGGGCAGAATAGTACCTAATGCTGTATGTCCTCAAGAACTGGGACACCACGTAAACAGAGGTGTAATTCATTTGGAATCTGAGCAAACCTTCCTGCAAGAAAGGCCGAAGACGTGGCCTGGAATCCTAAAGCAGTGAGTATGGAATGTATAAAACGTATACTGCAAATTTTCCTAGAAGCACACATGATCGCTCGATAATTCTGAGACTAGAATAGAGGAATATCTTAATCTAGAAATTGAATTACTATCTGTTCCAACAAAAAAAAGTTGAGAAAGGTTGCTGTAAATGAATGGCCAGTCATTATTCATGACTATGGAGGGGAAAAGGAAGCTCCAGAATTTGGGTACCATGCTTGGTGAAGGCACTTGTTGATGGGGGACTGCACAAGGGAAGCAGGGATTCTTTGAGGTACCTCTACACACATGCATCATAGTGGTGAACGGTTTGTTGGTCAGTAGACTAATGTTAAATTTGACACTAACCTTTAGAGAATCTCATAAGTTTTCAGTAAGCTTTGCAACAGTCCTTTAAGATGGACCAGTGTTCTCATTCCCAAACTGCATATGAGAGAACGAGAAACAGTGATTAGGGAGTGTCAACAGCTTGGAATTCTGCACCGAGTTCTCTTCAAAAAGATAAAAGATCTAGGAATGCCAGCCTCTAGGTGACATGTGGGGATCACCAGGAATTATGGCTCATCTCCAGGTAGCAGAGATCAGTTCCCCTGGATAAATGGCTGCTTTGGAGGGGAGAATAAAGATGCCAGCCTCCAGGTGGGACCTGGGGATCCCCTGGAATTATAGCTCATCTCCAAACTTAAGAGATCAGTTCCCCAGGAGAAAATGGCTGCTTTGGAGGGAGGACTCCATAGCATTGTAGTGCCCCAAATCCTCTCCTCTCCCAGCTCTACCTCCAAAATCAAGGAACTTCCCAACCCAAAGCTAACAACCCCTGTAAGATCATAGCTTGAAACATTTTTTCCCTTCTTCCTACTGGAGTCTTTCAAAGTCTGTACACTGTGTTGTCTTAGTGGACCTAAGAAAAGATCTTGTGTGGCTATTGTTGGTGCAAAGCAACCTCCAAGGTGTTTCGTGAGCTTTCTACCACTTTGCCATGCTGGGTCCAGGACGGTGGGGCAGAGGAGTTCTTGCCTGTGGGTTTAAATTGTGCCGAGCTTAATTTAATTGGCTGACAGCAGTAGGCGGCACACTATCCATCGCCCTGGCTGTAATTTGTTAGATAGCTAAATTTATATTTCTAGGTTAAACACTTTAAAGTAGGAGATGCAATTTAGCCGACGTTCGCAGCGTCAAAACCATTGGGAGTTAAGCGCTTTAACTGATTAATCAGACCTGGATATTATTTCTGCAGCCCCCAACGTTTTTCTGAGCTGAGAATATCAAACAACCTGATTTTGAAAAATCCTTAACCTAAATAATCATCAACGGGCTTTGGCACTCGATTTGAGATACAGTCAAAAGATGGACAGGTCTGAGAACGTTGATATAAACTCGGGGGGGGGGAACATGTTCCTCCAACAATATGCATTCAGTTTTGAACTTTGGAATGAACTAATAATGCCCAGAATTCATTTCTCTGTCTGAATTTCTGCCGTTTTGCCATATATTCATGTCACATATTAGAAGCCTCACATGGAAAGGCTTACTACTAGCAAGAAAGCATCATGTTCTTATTGCCAAATCATGCTCATAGTTAATGGAACAATATCTGTGAACCTGGGCTGGTTTGTACATAGCTATGCCAGGTTTCCCCCCCCCCCCGGCCGCTGGCATGAGATGGTGGGATAAGGTTACCAAAGCCAGGTTGGAAAATTCCTGGAGATTTGGGAAAGAAACTGGGGAGGAGAGGGACCTCAGTGGGGTACAACACTATAATTGTCCACCCCCCAAAGCATTCGTTTTCTCCAGGGTAACATCTGCAGTCTGGAGATGAGGTGTAATTCCAGGGGATCTCCAGGTCCCCCCTGGAGACTGGCATCGCTTCTACCCTCAGATTAGTGCTTAGCCGTAGCCCGTGCTGGTATAATTAACTGCTGTTTCATTCTTTTCTGTATTCTGCAAGTTTGTTAAAGGCCATTTGAATTGTGTTAAAGATGACTCAACCTTTAGCGCTGTAATGCTTTAAGTAATAATTGGATCAGAACTTCTTGCTAATGTTTTCCTGGTTCCCTCCCTGGTGAAACGAGAAATGTTGGCAGTTTGTGTCTTTCAACTGCTATGAGCAGGATTAAAAGAATGTGTCAGGTTAACAGCCCCTTTCTCATTTCCAAGATGTATTAGAGGGGTTATGGAGAGTTCATTGTTTTAGATCTAGCACATCATTAGGGATTAATGACTGCTCAAAGTAAACCTCTGGCAGCTTTCATTACGCCTTGGGAACTTCATGAATAGGTTAGGACCCCATTTGGGGTCACACATATTCCATCTGGATTTCAATGATGCACGGAAGAAGAGAATAACTTGTTTTTTGTACTCTGCTTTTTACTACCCAAAGGAGTCTCAAAGTCACTTATGATTGCCTGCTCTTCCTCTCCCCATAACAGACACCCTGTGAGGGAGGTGGGGCTGAGAGAGCTCTGAGAGAACTGTGATTGGCCCATGGTCACCCAGCTGGCTGCCTGCGGAGGAGTGGGGAACCAAATCCAGTTCTCCAGATTAGAGGCTGCCTATCTTAAGCACTAGACCAAGCGGAAAAGTATCTCCAAGGGGCTGAACCACACAATGCTATATAGTTAACATTTAAAAATCAGAAAAACTAAGAAAAGTTGCTTGCTATTTTCACACAATCTCCATTTATGTCTTCTCCAGATAGACAGTCATTTATTTTATTTATTGGTGCTTCATTTGAAAATTAGGGATGGTGTTCTTTTAATAGCTGCAAAACCAATGACGTGTTACAGGTTATGGGTTTAAAAAACTGTCCATTATAGACAAGTGATATAACTGGTATTGCGGGAAATCAAAGGTTTTAGCCTCAAGATGACAATCACAGGATTATTCAGGGACAGTTTTTGTTGTACATCATTATTCACAGACAAAAATAGATTGATGGATGTTCTTTTCTCAGTTGATTTATGTTGCAGATTTCAATTTTCAAGTATAAACCTGGAAAAATATATTTCTGTGCATGTCCCATCTAGTAGCCACTCATGGCTGTTGTGAATGTCTGTCCTAATTCAAGCATGACTTCAGCTTTGGAGCCTTCCCCTTCATACAAGTATTACGCAAGAATCATTTGATATCAAAAACCCTTCCGTTTTGGATATTCTTTTTACTGCCCCATTTCTGAACATAATATTATAATTGGATATTGTCTGAATAGAAATCGGTTTCAAACTCGTCGTAATAGCTATGTAAAAACAGCAGGAAGATGCATTCTGAACGCCCCAGGCTTTAGAATCCTTTCAGTTTAATTGTTTGACTTTCCCCTTTTGTTTAGATTTTTCAGATTAAAAAGCTTCCCTCTGAGTGACTCGACAATAAAAGGTAACGCGAGGAACCATTTTGGTGTTAGATTCAAGGGGGTAGCCATGTTGGTCTGAAGTAACACAACAAGGTTTGAGTCTAATGACATCTTTAAGACCAACAAAGTTTTACTCAAGTTGTGAGCTTTCATGGGCACACTTCATCAGACAATGAAATTGGAGTTACAAGATCACATGTATAATACAGAGTGGGTCATGGAGTAGGACACAGCATAGTTAAGAAGTATACCAGATACGTGGATCTTACAGAAAGAACCAGCTAAGTTTATCGGGTCAGCATTCCTTTGGGTTGGAGGGGCATAATAAAGGACATGAATATGTCAAGATTAAAGATTAATGGTCAGAATATGGAAGAGTAAGGATATCTTGTATTAAGGATACCTTAATACAAAGTGCTGGCTAGTCAACGCTGTTGTCTTCCCCATAACAACCAATGGATGTGAAAGCTGGACCCTGAAGAAGGAAGACAGGAGGAGAATAGGTGCCATCGAATTACGGTGTTGGAGTCAAATGCTGCAAATACCATGGACAGCCAAAGTTGCCAACAAGAGGAGGAGGAGCAAACCAGCTATGTCATTAGAAGGCAAGATGTTAGGGCTTAAAGCTCACTTACTTTCAACACATCATGCGATCAAACTCGCTAGAAAAATCATTAATGCTCGGCATGGTCAGGGGCAAAAGGAAACGTGGTTTCTGAAGGATCCGCTGGCTCAACATGATCAAAGCCAATACAGGGATGACCATGAACCAACTAAAAGAAGCAGTCAGAGGCAGGGGCACATGGTGAAGATTTTCCTATAGAATCACCAAGGCTTGGACATGACTGAACGGATAACAACATCATCGCATTTCTAATTGTGGAAACTGAGAGTAATTAACAGCTTGACAGGTTAACTTACCCTGTTAATTAATGGTATTATAAGTAATCTATGCCAGGGGTAGTCAACCTGTGGTCCTCCAGAAGTTCATGGACTACAATTTGCATGAGCCTGTGCCAGCAAACGCTGGCAGGGGCTCATGGGAATTGTAGTCCATGGACATCTGGAGGACCATAGGTTGACTACCCCTGGTCTATGCCATCTGAAGAAAATTTTATCTCCGTCTTGAAGCTATAGCAAACTCACTGTTTCTAGATAGAAGAATTTACACGTTAACCCCACTCAGATGGAAGCCATTAGTCAAAGGAAATCTGAAAGACAAAAGGAAGGGCTTGAAGTTTCCTGAAACTCCAGTGTGTTTGTTTTCTGATCTCTATAAACTGATCAATAAAAACCTCATTGTTTTCTGAGTCTCTTAGATCACGTTAGCGGCTCCTTGTCCTTAAAGTTAGCATCAAGTGCATTCAGTTATACACAACATTGTTCTCAAACTGTGTACCTTATCTATTTGAACTTGGAGACTGAGATCAACAGTATCAGACAAAGCTCCCTAGATAATGGCTGATGACTAGTTACTATTTCCAAATAGGCTTTCCTGAATAGTTGTTGCTGGAGGGTTTGCCACCCTATGTCCTAAGTGTGTTTGTGGGTATTGGGAGAAAGATTTTGACTGCGTGAGCAGCTATGTCTATGGATCTTCTGGACCCATTGAAATTTTGTGGAGATGGACATGAACCACATTTTGTGGTTTGGCTCATGGTTCATGGCCATGAACTGGTACGAACCAGGAGGTTGGTTCCACAAACCAAACTGTTTTTTTAGCAATTCATAAACCCTGGTTTCTCCTCCCTGCTGCTTTTTATGGAACAGAAAGCAGGGTTTTTTCCCATGAAAAGGGGCAGGGAGCAGAAAGCATGGGTAATGAATTTTCATTAATGAGTCAGTTTGTTCCCATCACACGAACCATGAATTGAACTTCATTTTCCCAGTTCATGCCCATCCCTATCAACAGGATTTCTTTTAATCTACATAGGCCATCAGAACCCTTGCTAGTAAAAGCCCCGTCTAGCTTAAAAGCTCTTGATGAGCACCAGAAAAGGTGTTGGGGGGGGGGTGCCAAGCTACCCACAGATAGTAGAAATGTGGTGTACAAATAATACATCATCATCATCATCATCATCATCATCATCATTAATTTCTATACCACCCTTCCATATGACTCAGGGCTATTATTATCATTATTATCATTATTATCATTATTATCATTATTATCATTAATAATAATAATAATAATAATAATAATAATAATAATAATAATAATAATAATAATAATAATAATAATAATAATAATAATAGGGTGCTAGTAGCCTTGCCTGGCATAGATAGAAAAATGCCTGGCAGGCTACTTTCCAGACCTGTGCCTTCATGGTCAGTGAAGCATCCAAGATCACTCCCAAATTCCTGGTCTGGGGCATGGTTGTCAGTTGTGTCTGAGCCAGTATGGGCAAGCAAGCTTCCTGTTCTGCCCTCTCCTTCCTAGCCATAGGTCCTCCATCTTGGAGGGGTTGAGTTTCAGGTGACTCTGCTTAAGCCATCTGGCCACAGCTTCCAAACATCTGGCAAATGGATTTGGGGAGGGATTCTGGGCTGCCATGCATGAGGAAATCGTGCTGGGTGTCATTGGCATATTGATGACAACCCAGCCCAAAGCTCAAGACCAGCTGGGACAGAGGGTACATAAAGGTGTTGAAGAGAGTTGGGAAGAGCACGGCCCCCTGTGGAACTCCACAAGGGAGACTGCAGGTGTGCAACAGCTCAGTCCCCACTTCCACCCTCTAGGTCCTGTTCTAGAGAAACAATCACAGCCAATCAAGGGCTGCGCCCCGTATCCCCGCCCCAGCAAGGCTGTATACCAATAACTCATGGTTGACCACATGAAAGGTGGCTGACAGGTCTAACATAACGGGTATTGCCAACCCTACCTGATCCAGCTAATACTGGATATCATCCATTAGGGCAACCAGCGCCATCTCAGCCCCGTGGCCAGGATGGAAGCCAGACTGGTATGGATACAGAGCTGAAGTTTTTTCCAAGAATGCCAGGAGCTGGTTTGCAGCAGCGCTTTCAAGTACCTTACTCAGAAACGCAAGATGTGAGACCGGGCGGTAGCTGGCTGGGTCCCGCGGGTCCTTTGATTTTTTTAAGGAGTGGGTGAACCACTATCCCCTTCAGCAGCTCAGGGAATCCCACAGTAGACAGGGAGAGGTTAACAATATCCCTGAGCTGGCCTCCTATTGCCAATAGGAGTTCAAAGTGGTATAAGTCTCTTTGCACGGTACCTGGGAGGGAAAAAACAAAACAAAATAATGACTTCTTATTCCCTGTAAAACTTAACACTTCACTTGATGGTTGATGGGTCTGTGGGCAAAATTAATTGAAGATAATGCATCACTGCAGGGTATCATGGCTGTAATGATACCACATATGACTTCCTTGAGGCCAAGGAGCATGTTACTGACAATACTAATCTCTTTTCTCTCTTCTATTTGTGTAGAAACACTGTTTCTGCTGCTGTTAATGGAATGTGCCTGGTCACAGCATTGCAAAGTACTGTTGCTGATGAAGGAATGTTAAAGAATTCCTGATTGTTGTGGTTGTTTTCATGAAGAAATGTTTAAAAGCTAGTTTGCTGCTGACCCATTGGAGTTGAGGGTTTTGCTTTTGACTCAGATTAATATTACAGAATCACAGGAGTGGCCATAAAGTTGACCTTTTTGGATTTTTTACCATTTACACAACCTGAAATTCTATTTGGAATGCTTTTGTAGTACACCCTGTGAGGATCTTCGCTTACTCAGAAAGCAAACTCTTGGCAAATAGTCAAAGATGTCTTTATTAAGTAAGAAAGTCCTCTCCTCAAGGCATTGTCAAAACTGGGGCCATGGACTAAGGTCTTTGCATATATTCCAAACTGTGCCCCCCCCTCCCATGGGAATCCAGTGAGGATGGGAAAACATCAAATAGTGTTGACATGCAGATGGGAATTCGGCTTCATGGGAGAAGGGAAAAGGAAAAGGAATGGAGCAAATTGGTTGCTTAGAGGTGAGAAAGAGGGGAGGGGGAACAGAAATGCAGGAAAGAACATCAGGGTCATAAACTAAAGCTCCCCAATCTCCTACACAGTTTTGAAACTCTACATATTCTAGTTACATAAACATCTGTAATCTGCAACCGTTCCTGTGGAGCGGTAATAATAAAACAGTAAGGGCTAAAGGGGAGGAGAAAGGGCAGGCTCTGTCTGGGATAAAAACTTGGAGGGCCCAATCAGGAGCCGCAAAGCAGCTCCTGATTGGGCCTTCCGAGTGACACTCCAGGGCTAAGCAGCCAAGTCCGAGCAGGTGATCAAACTAAGAAGGGTTGGGCCCCCATCAAGTTGGGGCGGCTTGGAGCTTGTTAACCCGGCTGGGTGGCTGGAAGCTCGCTGAGCCAGGTGGCCTGTGTGGCCAGAGGAGATTTGCACCTTCCTCTGGCATGCTAGGTTGGAACACCTCCCGAAGGGTGATCCAGTGGCAAAAAGGGGATCTGGGCTCCCAGAGGTGGAGGCAGATAGCTCCCTGGTGCCGCTGTGGCAAACTGCTATGGGTTTAAGAAGGGGCAGGCACAAGTTTGTGCCAACAATGTTCAGGTGTTAAATAAAAGCTGTGTCCATGTTTAAGCCAGCCTGGTGTCTCTGTCCTTATTCCGCCCAAAAACCCAACTGCAAGTCAAAAAATTTAAAATAAGCAATTTGTCTCCTACAGTTATCAGTTGTGTATTCTCAAAAGGACAGAGGTTGATGTTGTTTTTAGTGTTCTCACTTACAAGTATAACTGATGATAGATATACAGAAATATAGTTCATGGCATCTATAAGCTTCAAAGATGGACGCACAGCTATTACAAGATGGCCGCCATTTCACTGAAACCAAATAAGCCTAGTTCTTTGACTTCAGAAATATTTCAGAAGAGTTTTCAATGAACAACTCATAAAAAAATCTTCTATATAAAAGGTCACAGAAGCTGCACTACCTATTACTTTTCCAAACAAACTTGTCACGGGTAATAAAATCTACAGTATACATTTATTCAGGTGAATGTCTCTGGTCTTGCTGATAAATGAACAGCACCAACATCTATCCTTCTATTTGTCAGTTTACAAACAGTACTTTTCCTCCAACAATAAATTATTCCAGGATCTGTGAATACCACTGAAAGCTTCTTTACAAAGGGGAAGAAGAAGAAGAAAAAAACTCGCAATTTTCATTCAGGCAATTGCCCATCAAAATTCCACATCCATTTTTCTTTTCCCCTGAATTCGCAGCAAAATCTAGGAATTTTTAAAAAGCTTGATCATGCTGAAAATGAAATTGCCAAATATTATGACATTGTAGCTCGTGAGCTTGGAATATAATTATTTGAAGCACACATTGACCAAATATGCATGGGCAGGAAAAGCCAGGCCAGCGCTTGCATGGCAGCGGGGCTAATCCCTGCTCAAGCACAACGTTGACGCTGGACTGGCCCCCTCCCAGCCCTGGCCCGTGGTAAGGGAAGGCTGATTTTCCAGTGTTCCCTTTTTTGCCGCAGCCTCCATCAGCAGCCAGGCCATGGCAGGTCTGTGTACAAAGGTTCCTCCCTATACTATCATGTCTGGGAGGGGTCTGAAATGCCCCACTCGGCTCTATGGCGCTCTTTGGCCTGAGATGTCAACCATGGAAGTTGCATGTCTCATTAAAGAACTATAACTGGGAAAGGCCCCATCCTCAGGTTAGAGCAGTTTCTTAGTGGAACAGGCTTCCTCGGGCGGTGGTGGGTTCTCCATCTTTGGAAATTTTTAAACAGAGGCTGGATAGCCATCTGATGGAGAGGCTGATTCTGTGAAGGCTCAAGGGGGTGGCAGGTGACAGTGAATGAGCGATGTCTTGCATAGTGCAAGGGGTTGGACTAGATGATCCATGAGGTCCCTTCCAACTCTATGATTCTATGATTCTAGGTGTGACCTGTGGATCCCCAGGAATTAAAGCTCCTCTCCGAACTACAGAGATCAGTTCCCTTGGAGAAAATTAATGCTTAGGAGAGTAGACTCTATGACATTGTATACCAGCGAGGTCCTTGTCCTCTCCAAATCTCCAAGAGTTTCCCAATCAGGAGCTGGCAACCCTACCACCCTTCCCCTGCCAACAGTTGTTGGGAACTGTACCTGGCCCTGATTTTATCCCTAATGACCCACCATTGGGTTGAGTTCCAGTACTGGCTCCAGTCTTTAACCTTAATTCAACAGGGCAGATGCCTGATTTATGGAGACTCCCAGGTATAGACTCAATATTCCCAAAGGATTCCAGACTGGATTTGAACAGTAGGCTTTCGTTCTTCATTTGGAAAGAGCCTCTTTCCTATTTTAAGAAGCTACTGGAATAAAAGGAATCGGAAGCTGTATTAGACCATGAGTTGACTGGTTTTAAGCAGGGCTCTTCAATTTATGCCCATCGTTTAGTCCTTGGCTCATAAATATTCATCTGTTAAGGGGGTGGTTACATGTTGACTTCATTGACCTCAAAGGATCCTTTGATTCTATAATTCGCTCCAAACGATGGATTAAATTTAGCCCAACAACTATTGATCAAAGGCTTTTAGGGCTCGTACAGCGGTTATATTTGGATGCAACCACCCAAGTGCATCATGGGTACGAAGGACTTAAAGGCTTTGAAAACCAACACATACATGAAACCCAGAACCAAGTATTATTTTCTCTAAGATTTGTAGTTGGGTTTTTTTTAATCATTTTCCACACGAGAAATATGTGCATGCACATGAATGTTTGATTTTTTTTATTTTGTTTTAAGAAGTAGCCTGCTAATTATTAAGTTTGAATTCAAAGCACAGGCCAGTGTTTCTGAGGCTTTTGGGTGCCAGATTTAATAGATTTCTCATCTCTCCTATGAAAAGCAGATGTGCCCTTTTCCCTGGATTGACAGAAGAAACATACTGATGACAGGATTCTCCACCCCCCCTCCCCGCATCACGCTTTGAGTGCATGCCGGGAATGGCAGCCAACCATATATATCACCTAACACACCCCAGTCAGTTAGTTCTGGGGGCCTGAAGAGTTCTTACTGATTCTTTTCCTTGCCATTACCAGCAATCAGTTGCTCCCAGAGAATTATCTACTAATATTTTCACCCATAAGGTGTATCTCAGTTGCTCCTACACATGGCAAAATGTCTACCTGTATTTTTAACCTGAACAACAGTTCTCTAGGGCAGCCTTTCTCAGCTATTTCCCATTGAGAAACCCATGAAACCTTCAGGCTTTGAGAAACCGCAGAAGTGATGCAATTGAGCAGAATATGGATAAGAAGCATAGCTGTGTACACACCCACCCAAGGACCTCCCTTTCCCACCTCCTCCAGGCCCAACACTGGCCATTCTGGGAGAGAGGGGCAGGTTGATAAATGTTTAGATAGATAGATAGATAGATAGATAGATAGATAGATAGATAGATAGATAGAGAGAGAGAGAGAGAGAGAGAGAGAGAGAGAGAGAGAGAGAGAGAGAGAGAGAGAGAGAGAGAGAGAGAGAGAGATTAATTCCCATCCATTTGGGAAATCGTTCCAGGGCCATTAAGAAACCACAGGGTTACACAAAACCCTGGTTAATAATGCCTGTTCTAAGGACATTACCAATTACAGTGGTTCTCAATCTGGGGGTTGGGACCCCTTTGGGGGTCGAATGACCCTTTCACAGGGGTTGCGGCAGGGCAAGCAGCTTGGTGGGGGGGCACCATCCACACAACAGCCTTGCAGAGTAGATCGAGATACAGCATTCGTCTGTCTAGAGCAACGGAAAAGAGCGAGATTGGCATGGTGGGACAAGAGACAGAACTGAGCTGAAAACCCCTGGAAGAAAACCAATTTCTATACAATCATGAGCAATGGATCTTCACGCCATTGTCAATTTCAGTTTAATTTCCGTGAAAGAACACTTGCATAATTTTATGGCTGGGGGTCACCACAACATGAGGAACCGTATTAAAGGATTGCAGTATTAGGAAGGTTGAGAACCACTAGATTAGGAAATCAGCATGGCTAGGGGAAGGCTTTAGGCCCCTTCAATTTGTGGTTGTCACCACCACGTTGGGAGTTTTCACCCCGAAGTGACATCAAAGCTTCAGTGATGTTTTCTGCTTCTAAACCCAGCCCTCTTAATAGCTCTCTAGGAAGGGTTGGCCTGGGTCTGGCATTCCTAGCTCTTCATGAAAATAATTTTAGGATATAGAAAGCAATATCATCAGGAATAAATATCACCCTAGCCTTCTGCATGACAACTGTGGTTGTTTCTTGGTGGAAGAGCATTCAAATGCAGAAGACTCTCCCTGTTCCTGAAGAGGAACAGTCCGGGAAAAAGGTAGCCCTTTGGTACTGTAGAGTGTCTAAAATGCCCTTTTCTTCATCTACAGCCTGTCTGAATTCTGATTCAACTTGATGCAAAATAGCAAAGTCCTCGTCTTATTAAACATTTATGCAGTGTAATGCGCTGCTGTAGAACAAAGTGTTATGCATTCTCATGTAATAAATTACTCCACCAACTTTTACCGTCGTTATAATATAACAAGGATCTCCATGAAAGGAACAGGTTGCCTTCTTTCACTGCATTCATTTCGGAATACAAGAGCAGCCATTTTTTCTACCAAGCATATAGTGCCTCTAGAGCAGTGGTCCTCAACCTTCGGTCAGGAGACCGGTACCGGTCCGTAGATCAGTCGGTACCGGGCCGCAGCTCCTCCTCATCCTCCTCCCCGGCTGCTGCCTCGGGCGCTGCCCTGCCACTCTGCCGCTGGCTCACCTTTGGTGCTCTCCAGTGGCCGCCATGGCTAGGGCTCTCCCGTGTGGCACTGCACAACTGCTGTTGGCAGCACTCCCCAGCAGGCGGCGGGAAGTCAGGGGTACCGGCGGGAAAGCAAGTGGAGCAAGGACTCAAGTGGCGGTGACGTCCCTTGGCAAAAGACTACCCCCCCCGGGCCTCAGTAAAATTGTCAAGTGTTGACCGGTCCCCGGTGATAAAAAGGTTGGGGACCACTGGTCTAACATACTGTTCTTCTGCATTCCTTTTGTCTGCTCTGGAGGCAAGCAGAGAGGAAGTGTGTCCAAAGGAGCAGGAAGTCTCCACACGAGACAATTAGGGCATAGGCAGAGACTCTTTGAAAAGTATCAGGGAGTTACTAAGCTAACTATGCTAAATACATATCAGTGCCCCTGTAGGATATTCTTCATATGTGTTTGAATCATGCACACTACAGATCTTGCATATTTCAATGATCATCAAGTTGCCTAGAGTAGCAATCCCCAACCTGTGGGCTGCGGACCACATGTGGTCAGTCGACTAATTGGAGGTGGGCCGCAAAGGATGCCTTCTCCCCCCCCCAGCCCTTTACTTCATCCCCCCCTGCCCTTTACAACACACTTCGGGTGTCATTGTCTCCCGTCACTCCCAGATGGGACTATCTCGTTGCAGAGAAACAAGCTCAGGGTTCCCATTGATTTGTCACTGTCATGAGTTAAAATTTCCATGAAAATAAAATGTTCCTTATGTTCATTGTTGTGGCGTGTCTGTATTCTGCTTCTGTCTGCTTCTCGGCCTTTTGGCTAAGATCAAGTGTGTGTATCTTATTTTGAAGGGATGTTTAAACATTACCATAGCGATCAGAGAGCGTTAGGGCAGTGGTTGAGAGTAGAGGAGTAAACTACCCCCCCCTCCCCCACCATGCCTCAATAAAATTGTCAAGCATTGAGTGGTCCCCGGTGATTAAAAGGTTGGGGACCACTGGGCTAGATATCAGGGGGGGAAATTTCACAGTCAGAGTAGTTCAGCAGTGGAATAGGCTGCATAAGGAGGTGGTGAACTCCCCCTCACTGGCAGTCTTCAAGCAAAGGCTGGATACACAATTTTCTTGGATGCTTTAGGATGCTTAGGGCTGATCCTGCGTTGAGCAGGGGGTTGTACTAGATGGCCTTTGTGGCCCCTTTCAACTCTATGATTCAGGTACTGCTTTTTCAGAAGCAGCTGTTAAGGGAGAAAAAGACAAAGACTTCCCCCTGATATTTCCTCCTGGCTCTGGGATTCAGAGGAGCAGTGCCTCTGAATGTGGAAGTTCCTCTCAGTCATCATGGCTAGTAGACACTCCATGAATCTCTCTAATCTCCTTTTCAAGCTGTTTATTCCTTTGGCCATCGCTACATCCTCTGGCAGCAAATAAATCTTGAGTGGGGAGAAAGCTCCGTAAAGGATTGGCCAGGCTCACCATCCACTGTGTTTGAGGGAAAGGATGTTTTATTCACGACAGATGCACCAGGCTCTATGTTAGCAGAGAGATTCATCTCACTGAGATAGCTGTCATTGGAATTTAGAATTCCATCTGGATCTGCCTGGATTCAAGCCTGCAAAAAAACAAAAACAAAAAAAGTCTCTGTGTAGTGGTTAAGAGTGGCAGCTTCAACCCTCAACCCCTTCCCTCCACTGTGCTGTGCCATCCAAGCTGCTGCAGCCACACCACTCGAAATGCTCGGGCCACGCAACCTTGGCGGCCAGGAGAGGTGAGCAAGCAGCAAGAGCGGGACAATGCTCAAGAGTCTTTTGTATGTTTCCCCTCCATATGGTCTTATCCCTGGCTGCTCGCTGCTTGTTCACCTCTGGGACACATGATAAAGGTAAAGGTATCCCCCGTGCAAGCACCGGGTCATGTCTGACCCTTGGGGTGACGCCCTCTAGCGTTTTCATGGCAGACTCAATACGGGGTGGTTTGCCAGTGCCTTCCCCAGTCATTACCGTTTACCCCCCAGCAAGCTGGGTACTCATTTTACCGGCCTTGGAAGGATGGAAGGCTGAGTCAACCTTGAGCCGGCTGCTGGGATTGAACTCCCAACCTCATGGGCAGAGCTTTCAGACAACATTTCTGCTGCCTTACCACTCTGCACCACAAGAGGCTCGAGACACATGATAGAGAGTGGAAAATCCACTTTCCTGGTTTCATGAAACCCTGGCTGAGAAAGCCTGCTCTACATTATTTCTTTCTAACCCACTTGTGCTAGCTCATGTCAGTTTTGCTCTGGATACCTATAACTCTGGGATGGGAGAGAAGGGATGGAACCCCAATTCAATAACCGATCGCCTATTCTGTAACAATGTGCAAAAAAAAGTGGAAAATGAATACTCTTGCCTCCCCATTTTGCATCACAATCCCTTGATCCTCCCTCCCTGATCTGTAACCCTAAGAGGTCCTAGTGAAAACTATGACAGGCCAAGGAAATGAAGTTAGGAAAAATTAGATTTATACTAGGTAGCAGGCCCACTGATGGATGAGAACCCCCTAAATGATCAGCTCTGGGTTGGGAAATACCCAGAGACTTTGGGGGTGGAGCCAGGAGTGGATGGGGTTTGGGGTGGGGAGGGACTTCAATGAAATATAATGCTACGGAATCCTCCACTCCCCCCCCCCAAATCAGCTGTTCTTTCCCAAGGGAACTGATTTCTGTTGCCGTAAGAAGAGCTATAATTCCAGGGGATCACCTGGTCCCACCTGGAGGCTGGCATCTCTGGAATCACCCCACCCAATTCTCCAAGCTGTACATTGCTCCCCTGGGAATTCTTTAACAAATGTCAGATGTGGTCATTATGGATTTTTTGCAAGGCTGCCAACCTTCAGGTGGCACCTGGAAATCACCTGAAATTAGAACATATATCCAGACTACAGAGGTCTGTTCCCCAGGGGGGCAATGGCAGCTTCAGAGGACAGACCCTGTTGCATCACATCCCAACAGAACTTCGTCGCTCCAAACGCCACCCACCTTGAGGCCAGGCACTGACCTCAAATCTCTGGGAATCTCCCAAACCCCAGTTTTCCAATATAACCTAATTTGGTCTTGAGAGCAGCTTTAGACATCAAAGAGTCAATGTGGTATAGTGTTTAAGGGAGGGGGAAGAAAGCCCCCTCCTCTACAGGAAGTCACCTGGGTGTCCATGGACAAGTCATGGTTCTCTCCAAATTCTCTCAACCCCCACCTGCCTCGCAAGGTGCCTGTTGGGGAGACAGAAAGGGAAGGCGATTATTCAGGCAGAGAAAAGTGGGGGATAAAAAATCCTTCTCTTCTCCCCAGAATTCAGTGCTTGTGGGTTATGCTTCTGCTTTTTGTGCGTCTATTTCTTTGCAGATTTCAAATGGAGAAGCTGGTATTTGTGTGTTTGTGGGGGGGGGGAGGATGAGGAATCTTTTCATCGTTTGTGGCTCATAATACTTTGGAAATTATTATTTATCTCTATCAGTTGATTACGCAGGCAGTAAACAGACTTGTGGGAGGCAGCTCAGCTACTGAAAAGGCAGACATACCTGAACACAATGGCTCTCAGCAGTGCTGGACACCATTCAGAGTCTGTTTCCTTTCTCTCTTTTTGAGCTCTCACGCCGCTTTGTTTTTCTTTCGGCTGGTCCTAATAAAAGGCATTACACATTTGTTTTTTTGTTTTTTTAAGGAGATTTGGCCTAGTATTCAAGAGAAGCCAGCCCTTGTTTGTGGGGTACCGTGGCAAGAAACTAAATCCTGCTCCAGGCCTTTTTTTTCCAAGAAAAAGCGATTAATTTCCATTTAGGCTTCCCTAAGCTTATTTATTATATTAAATTGAGAATTAATTCTATTCAACCACTGCCACCAGACAATTACACAAGCTATAATGTGTCACATCTTTCAAGTCTCAGGGCGTTATTGAATTAACAGGAGGATATCCAATTTGTCGCCGCACTTGGATACCATTGTTGCTTCATCATTAAACAAAAAAGGCCTTCTCACACCCGGCGCCAAGAAAGCGCTTGGATGGTTAGCAAAACTGCGAAGGAATATTAGTCATTTATGTATGCTGGTATTATGTTGTCTATGCAGCAAGGGGGTGGGAAAGAAATGGCCATCTCCTTTAGAATTATTTAATTGGCCCATGAAAACATGGCATTTTATGTCAGCAAAGAAATTAAAATGAAGCATCCATTTGAAACTCTCTGGTTTGTTTCCTACCACTCTGGTTTGTTTCCCACCACTCTGGTTTGTTTCCTACCACTCTGATTAGCCAAGTTTTTCAACCTAAAGGAGTCTTCCTCTAGCTTAAATCAACCAGAGTGAATGCCACTGTTGGAAGGCCTTTTAAACTGGAACTAAACCTCTGAAGTAGAGTTGGGTACTTCGATGGTTGCCACCACTGCTGAGCTCTGCGCCTGCATGTGTGCACCCGTGAGTATACTGGTGCTGGCATCTCCCCCCCCCATGCTGCGGTGCTGGTTGCTCCAGATGCGAACAGCCGCTTTAGAAGCCGGAGCACCCAACCCTACTCTGAAGTACTAAAAGCATTAATCCTCTAAATTCTGGAGCACGAAGACAACATCAGGGGACAGACTCAGCCTCTCCGTCCTGCTGTTGGACCTCCAGAGGAACACATTGGCCACTGTGTGAGAGACAGGATGTTGGAGTAGAGGAACCACTGGTCTGATCCCGGAGGGCGCTTCTGATGTTCTTATGAAGGCTTTGGCCTCTATGCCCTGCTGTTGGCCCTCCACAGTGGTTGGCCACTGTGAGAGACTGGATGCTGGACTAGATGGACTCTTGGTCTCATCCAGCAGGGCTCTTCTTATGTTCTTATGAAGGCCTCCGCCTCTTTGCCCTGTTGTTGGCTTTCCAGCGGAACTGGTTGGAATCTGTGAGAGACTGAATGCTGGACTAGATGGACCACTGGCCTTCCCTAGGCTGGACTGTCCTGTTAATGGGGCTTTCCTGACAGCATCTTTCTGCCCCTGATCCAGCAAGGCTCTTCTGATGTTCTCCTACCAGGTGGGTCTTGCTGCTAATCCCAAAGTGCTCTGACAATAATTTAATAAATTTAATAATGAATGAATAAACAATACTTTAAATGAAGTAGCAGTTTAAAAATCTATGGTTTGCTTCTTACTACTCTGCTCAGCCAACCTTCTTAAGTCTCCTCCTCCTTCTTGTGTTCTATGCACTAATCATAGTAATCCATACTATATAACATCCTTGAATGGTATTAATAACCCTCGTATTGCAGATGGCAATATGAAGATGAGAGTGTATGACTTACCCAAGGCTACGTAAATGGGCTTGTGGCTGATAAGGAGATTTGATCTGGCGGCATTCCTCATGGGAGCCACTATCCCCTGGATTCATTGTTCTTTGCCTTCCAAAGTCAATAATGGGAACTGGCTGGAACACATGGCCAATGTGCACCATTTAGTTAGAATATACCTGTTGTCTGAATCTGATGCACACCGAATTATACAGAAGTAGTCTTAAAACCAGGGCAATAAATTAAAGAGGCACAATCCCTCAGGACATTCTGCACAAGTGACTGTTGAAGAAATGGAGATGGCTTAAGCAATAACTATTAAAATGGCATTTGTGCAGAAGTTCCTGGTACACTGTGACCAATAAGTTTTCCCCAAGGGTAAATTTAGAAGGTCTATTAAACACTGGTCACAGAAGTCCTTGCAGTCTAACATGTGGCTGATCTATAACCTACCCAGATCAGCACAATAGGAGGCTAATCTGTCTCCCTTTCCCCCATCTTTCTTGTAGTCCTGGCACGGCAACCTAAATGCTGAAGATTGAATTCCTTTGCCTTTCCCCCCATATTGTGCTCCCTTTGTACAGTTTCCATTTGTGATACTGAAATTTGTACCACTCCTCCTTTGTGTTTCTGATCAGCCAATGGCAGAAGTTACAGCTGGTACAAAAGGCAGATGCACAGACCCCAACACGTGGGGGAGCTGGCACTGGATGGGGCGGGGAAAGACCTCAGTGGGGTACAATGTCATGGAGTCCATCCTCCAAAGCAGCCATTTTCTCCAGGGGAAGTGATCTCTGTCATGTGGAGGTGAGCTGTAAAGCTGGCGGTGCAGCTTTTGGATCCTAGGTGCAGCTTTTGGCTTCACCCAAACAATTGTTGCTCTTGGATTTTCCAAAGTACCTTTTGGCTTAGAAGGGTTTTGCTCTACTGATGATGGCACAGTAAGTATGACAAGGATCCAGTGGCCTAACCACTGAGAGAGCCAGCATGGTGAAGTGGTTAAAAGCGGCGGACTGTAATCCAGAGAACCAGCTTTGATTTCCCAGTCCATCTCCGCATGCAACCAGCTGGGGAGAGGAAGGGTAAGTGATTGTAAGTCACTTTGAGACTCTTCCAGTAGTAAAAAGTAGGGCACAAAAAAACAACAACTCTCGTCCTCCTTCTTCCTCGCTTTGGTAGCCTAGGAATGCTAGCTCTCCAGTTTAAATAATGAATTTAATAGCAAAAATGTAAACACAAACATCAAAATGCAAAAACAGTTCACAACACCGTAGCTGCATTCCTCCTATAGGTGACTTTTATCTCTATATAATTTTTAAAAAATTGAAATCAAGAGCTGGACACTGTGAGGAATAAAATACAAATTGGGACTTTGCTAACCAATTAACTAATTTTTTAGTCTCTGTAAAATAGACCATGAAGCACAATGGATATCAAAGCAAAAAGAACAAAACAATAAGGAAGGAAGGAAGAATGGAAGGAAGGAAGGAAGGAGGAAGGAAGGAAGGAAGGAAGGAAGGAAGGAAGGAAGGAAGGAAGGAAGGAAGGAAGGAAGGAAGGAAGGAACATCCTGTTGCGTGTCATTCTCAGTTGAGTTTCTTCGGCCTTTAAATGTTAGAAATGCAGTTCTAAATTAACAGATGATACCTATCTAACAGAATTTTGAAAACAAGAAGGCCCAGAGCAGCCCTTGAGCCCCAAACTGTCTCTGAAAGTTTAAATTGTTAGATTTGTGGAGACAAAAACAGAACGAACGTATCAGGTATGCAATATTTATTTGTTCTACCTACTTTCCAAACAGTTTTCGGGGGCGCAATTTGTCTTCTTCAGCCCGACACAAAACTTTCCCTGTCAATCACAATCCAGAGATAGGAATGTGAGCGAGACCAAACAACAAATGATTTATTTTTCATCAAGGTATACGTGTCGGTGCATTGTGCAGTACAAATCAACTCTCCCGGCGGAACTGGATTTTAGAAATATCCTGCAGCCAAAAGGCCAGCCAAAGGTACTTGCACACAAGTTAGTAAGATTTTGCCCTGCAACGATTTTATACAATATATTTTTTTATTTCCAGTTGATTTCCTTTAAAAACATACTACAGTTATTTTAAGTTGTAAGGTGAGCTGGTTGGATGATTGGTTCCTATCCATTCTGCTGAACCAATGTCAAATGTCCACGACCCAAAAAATTCAGAGAAAATAGTTCTACATAAGAAGTTTTCAAACGATTAAAAGAAAACCCAACAACTCTGGAGTCATGCAGTTTGTCATTTGTCTCTGCAAAGTTCTTTCTTTCATTTTGACATTTCTTTCATCTCTGTTTGCTTGGCTAACTTTAACTCATTTTTTAAAATGAGGAGATGGTATGATCCCTTCTAATCTCCGTCCCATCCTTCAGTACTCAGGGGTGGAGGCAAAGAGGAAGAAATCGCCTCCAACACTGATGCTGTGTAATGCCAGGTTGATCAAAAATAAGATCTTTTGCAGGGCAGAAAATAGACCCGGAGTGTCTGCCAGAAACCTGGGTCAGGGAGGGTGAAACATTTGCCTTAAAAGAGCTGCCCCCTGCCAGGTTCTCTGTCCTCTGTCAGTTGCAGACCATGGGGTGGGGAGAAAGGGTGGGAGTTCTAACCTGGAAGGATTACTCCTTCAGAGTCCTTCCTGCATGGTTGATACCAGGCATAGAAGGTGTTGGCCTTGAGTGGGATGCAGCTGAGAGCTTGGCCATCTGGGTCGTGTACCATGCACCCAGTGCACCACCAGATGCCCTGCCAGCCATGCTGAAGGTGATGGAGGCCTGGACACTACCGTTCCCCAGACTACTAATCCTGTGGGACTTTAATGTGTATGCTGAGCTGCTGTCCTCTGAAAATAGGCTGGATCTGGTATTGGCCATGGTGACACTAATGCTCTCACAATTTGTCACCGGCCCCACCCATCAGGCAAGTAGAGCTGATAACTGTTAACTCCATCCCATGGGCAGACCACTATGCACTGAAGGCCCAATTAATACCATCCCCTCAGCTGGGTATCAAGCAAATTCTGGCTCACCCAAAGAGATTTATGGATCCAAACGGATTCCTGAATGCTCTATGGGACCCGATGCCTCCTGGTGATTCTCTAAATGGGCTAGTCAGCGACTGGCATGACAGGATGCTGACTGCCATAGATGAGATTGCCCCCTGATGCCCTCTCTGTTCCCACCAAAAGCAAGCCCCTTGGTATACTGAGGAGCTCCACAAATTGAAATGGGAACTGAGATGGCTAGAGCAGGTTTGGAGGAAAACTTGTGATGAACTGTAGAGAGCATCCTACAGGACTTCCATGAAAACCTATGTGATGGCAGTGAAGTCAGTAAAATGCAATTTTTACTCAATTTCCATTGCATCCATAAACTCATGCCCAGCACAGTTATTCAGGGTAGTTCAGTCACTCGCCACCCTCAAAGAAAGGTGCCAAAGCAGACATAAATTAGACATCAGCTGTGAGGCATTTGTGAGCCATTTTTCAGATAAAGTTGCGTTACTCTGCTACGACTTTCCACCAACTTTAGATACAGAGAGCAGAAGCAGAACAAAGTTGGACCAGATTGTATGGACCCAATTTGGAAAGAGTCCGCTTACAGGATACCAAGATTATACTAATCCAGGGATCCCAACCGCTCACACTCACAATATATTTCATGCACTATATAAAGTGCTCTTATAAAAACAACACCTTTGATCCCTGTAAAGGTCTCCATTGTCAGAAACTGTCCCTCTTCAATTTGGTATTTTATGCTATCTGAACTCAGAGTCTCTGAACCGGCAGAATATCACATGCATGGGAAAGTGTTGTCCCTGAAAGGTCCATAATTGATTTTCTGTCCGCCTGCATTAAGACATGAAAGCGATCTATGGTTGACCCCCCTGTTAATTCATCAAATGCAGATAAGATGCACTTCCAAGCATCATTTTAAAAGAAATCTGGGATGCAAAACCACAGTGCAGTTTTGTTTAAATATGTGCCAAATAATTAGGTACATCAAGCTATATTGATAGCAATATAGCTTGACCCATCTTGAATTGGTTTTGAGTTCATTTATGCATACTGTAACATGTAGGTGGCAAGTCATTCTCCTTGCCTCTTTCGTGACTGGTACAGTCACCAGCTCCAGGTTGGGAAACTTCTGGAGATATAGGAATGGAGCTTTGGATGGACAGGCTTTGTGGCAGCGAACACATGAAGCTGCCTTAGACTGAATCAGACCCCTTTGTCCATCAGGATCACTATTGTCTATTCCAGAGGTGGCCAAATTAAGGTTCTCCAGATGTCCATGGACTACAATTCCCATGAGACTCTGCCAGCAGTATCAAGAAGAAGAAGCAGAAGCAGAAGCAGAAGCAGAAGAAGAAGAAGAAGAAGAAGAAGAAGAAGAAGAAGAAGAAGAAGAAGAAAAGTTGGTTCTTATATGCCGCTTTTCTCTACCCGAAGGAGGCTCAAGGCGGCTTACAGTCACCTTTCCTCTCTCCACAACAGACACCCTGTGAGGTGGGTGAGGCTGAGAGACCCCTGATATTCCTGCTCGGTTAGAACAGCTTTATCTGTGTCATGGCAAGTCCAAGGTCACCCAGCTGGCTGCATGTGGGGGACTGCAAAATCGACTCTATCATGCCAGATTAGAAGTCCGCACTCTTAACTATTACACCAAACTGACTCTCATGCAATGTTGGCAAGGCCTGGAATTATAACTCATCTCCAGACTAAAAAGATCAGTTTCTCTGGAGAAAATGGCTGCTTTGGAGGGTGGACTCCACAGTATTCTACTCTAGGAACCAAGAGTCTGAATTGAACACAATGTCTCTACTGGTTGCATAACCAAAAGTGACATTATAGCCATAGTACATTATGGTCCAGGCATTGCAGCATAGCGATATAGGGGACTGCTAGAGCATTGTAGTCATCTAGGACCTCATTTCTGGATCTGAGACCAGATGTGACTGTGGCATAAGCACAATGGGACCTCTCCCTACCATTTTTCTCCTGCTGTTGCCCTGGACAGTCTGTAGTGGGAGATCAAGAAAGCCAGAATGGAGGGGATATGCAATTCTCCAAGAATTACAACCAGACTACAGAGACTGATTCCCTGCTCTAGCAGCTGGCCTTTACAGTCCAGATGAGCTCACTCCACTCCCTAAACTTCACATTCACCAGGCAAAAGCCCAGATCTCTTGGAATCTCCTAAGTTTGCAACAGGTTTTGATCACTGCATCAAGATTGCTGCTTGTGTCACTCTGATAGTTTCTTTTATTCAATTAGAGAGTTTTGACACTTTCTTTTGAATTTAAGAGGTTCAAAAGAAAGTGTTGAAACTCTCCAATTGAATAAAAGAAATTACTTCTTCTGAAATTACAGTACAAAAAAAGAAAGGTTTACAATGAACAATCAACAGAAAAGAAAGGGAACCTTTCTAAGGCAATATGTTTGTAATATATGCAATGACCTTTGGGAGTGGTCGTTGACTAGCATTCCCCGCAGTACCCTAGAGAGCCTATGGCTGATTGATACTAAAATATTAACAAAGGTAATATAAGGATTGGAGGTTTCAACCACTGATGAAGCCAATGAAAATGGAATTGATCCAGAAGCCGTTATGGTTGTTCCTTCTGGTATATAAAAGATGTAAAAGAAATTGTATTTACTCATTGTATATATTACAAACATATTGCCTTAGAAAGGTTCCCTTTCTTTTCTGTCCTCCTAAGACTTCGGCCTGAATGCTGACAGTAATGCCAAGGGCCCTGTATGAACCAAACAAGAAATCTGGAGGACGCTATTTATCTTTGTCACATCTTGAGGCCACAAAGCCTACCTTTGGCCACAGCTGGGTGATAATGCCCAGATTCAGACCCCCACCTGTTCTCCTCAAAAGTCACCAAGTCAAAGTCCAACCTTGACTTCAGTCTTCACGGCCATTAGGAACTGGCTTCTTTTTTGAGAGCCAGCTTGGAGTAGTGGTTAGTAGTGGCCTGTAATTTGAGGAACCAAGTTTGATTCCCCACTCCTTCCCCTACATGGAGTCAGCTGGGTGACCTTGGGCCATCCCCAGTTCTCTCAGAGCTCTCTCATCCTCACATACTTCACAGGTGTCTGTTGTGGCTAGAGAAAGTGTAGACAATTGTAAGCTGCTTTGAGACTCTTTTGGATAGTAAAAAATGGAGCACAAAAAGCCAGCTCTTCTTCTTGTACTTGAGTCCAAAATAAAATGATTCATTGGAGAGAGCTGCATTCCCTCTCCCCAGGAGTGTTTTCTGTTCATACAACATTACTGATTCATACTTTCAGCAATCCTTACTGAAAAAAGGAAATTATTAATGCTGATGATGCGATTGAAACCTAATTTATAAGAATGAAATGACTTTCTGTCCTATGTGGGCAAACCAATTTGAAAGCACGTCCTGTTGAGGGAAGAGTAATGAGAAATTTCCTCTTGCTACATACATATAAAGATATCTCTATCTAGTATGGGATAATGTGGCTCTTAGGATAATATGGATGGTTTGGTTGCCTGGGAAATTACCACTCGAGGATAAAGAATGTCTTCTTTTTGACACCTTATTTGACTCTTGGATCTATAGCTGAATCAATCCACCATTCTGTTTGGAAATAATTAGCTTCAAATGACCAAAATGATTCCCATGCCAATTTTATATTTTGGGACATATTGGTTATGCTATATTATTAAGAACAGAAGCATAAGAGAGAGAATGAGAGAGCAATCAAGATTCACCCTCTACACCAAGAGGATCTTGTGATAAGAAGATGGGGCATGCATATTTATATCCTGAGCAAAAATTATAGTTATCAGTAAAGCAGAAAATGTATTTAAAATGTATGCAGATAGTGGCATAAAAATTATCAGAGGACTATATGATCTGTTATTTTTGCTAAGCAGGTTGTTGAGAGGCAATGCCTGGGTGGGGGCTAATCTCCTCAGTGGCTCCTGGACCTGGGAAAGTCATGAGATTTGCTTCCCAAAAGCATTTGGGTTGGATCCTGATGGGATGAAGAGGCCCAGGATACAACCTTTGGGTCCCCGTAGTGTTCAATTCTGCTGCCAAATGAGAATTCCTCCTTGCATTAAGCAGTATACATGGATATGAAAAACTCTGTCCAATATTACTAAGACTCTGATCCTTAGCTCATAGCTTAGATGAAGTTGTTTGAAAAAGCAGCTCTGAAAAAAAGGATAAATATTTATATGGAAATGAAAGCCAAAAGTTGCAAGATCGGGTTCCCTTGTGTTCAGGTTATTTCTTTTGTGTTCTTTTCAGAGAGTTGTTTATGGCTGGTAAACTGACAGCTCCCCATGGAGAGGAGACGGTAGAATTATGGGCAACTAATTATATACTTCAGAATTTTGTGAACCATCATCTATTTCTCATTTTTGGGAGTGTGCTTTGCAGGGGGGAATGCTATAGAATTGTTAGGACCTGGACCGCTCCATGGGCAAAGGGGGAGTTTGCTTGCAAACCACCCTTTGGGCATGTTGCCTTCATCTCGGTAGCAAAGCAATGCTTGGCCAGATATGTTCCAAGTCATGCCAGTTTCACCCCCGAAAGCTGACCAAGCCATGTTGTCACTCAGGCCGCAAACAAAATGTACATTGTCTAGCTGGAAGCCACAACCATCCATGGGGATTCTGGAGTATGTAGAAAAATATGTTTTTCATGAAGGGCCCCTTCTCCTGACCTTTCCCTCACCCTATGATAATAAAACTTATTGATGGGATAATGACATCTAGAAGTTTGTTTTTTTCCTTGATAGCTTGAAATATGTTTCTCACACCTACCTCAGCCAGCTCTCCTCCTCAGTTACCAGGGAGTCAAATACCTGGACATCCTTACAAGTCACTCTTTTATCTTCACTTGGGGAACCCACTAGGGTCAATCCTGAAGCAATAATCGCTGTCCTCCCTGACCTGGGAGCAACTGGTAGCTCAATCAAGGGCTTCTGTCTCAACAATTGCAGAAGTATTGTTGTTGTTGTTATGTGCAAAGTCGTGTCCGACCCATCGCAACCCCATGGACAATGATCTTCCAGGCCTTCCTGTCCTCTACCATTCCCCGGAGTTCATTTACATTTGCACCTACTGCCTCAGTGACTCCATCCATCCACCTCATTCTCTGTCGTCCTCTTCTTCTTTTGCCCTCGATCGCTCCCAGCATTAGGCTCTTCTCCAGGGAGTCCTTCCTTCTCATGAGGTAGCCAAAGTATTTGAGTTTCATCTTCAGGATCTGGCCTTCTAAAGAGCAGTCAGGGCTGATCTCCTCTAGGACTGACCGGTTTGTTCGCCTTGCAGTCCAAGGGACTTGCAAGAGTCTTCTCCAGCACCAGAGTTCAAAAGCCTCAATTCTTTGACGCTAGGCCTTCCTTATGGTCCAACTTTCGCAGCCATACATTGCAACTGGGAAGACCATAGCCTTGACTAAATGCACTTTTGTTGGCAGGGTGATGTCTCTGCTTTTTAGGATGCTGTCTAGATTTGCCATAGCTTTCCTCCCCAGGAGCAAGCGTCTTTTAATTTCTTTGCTGCAGTCTCCATCTGCAGTGATCTTGGAGCCCAGGAAAATAAAATCTGTCACTATCTCCATTTCTTCCCCATCTATTTGCCAGGAATTGAGAGGGCCGGATGCCATGATCTTTGTTTTCTTGATGTTGAGTTTCAAGCCAACTTTTGCACTCTCTTCCTTCACCCACATCAACAGGCTCTTTAGTTCCTCTTCACTTTCTGCCATTAGAGTGGTATCATCTGCATATCTGAGGTTGTTGATATTTCTCCCTGCAATCTTGATCCCAATTTGTGACTCCTCTAATCCCGCCTTTCTCATGATGTGCTCCGCATACAAGTTAAATAGGTAAGGTGACAGTATACAGCCTTGCCGAACTTGCAGAACTTGCAGAAGTATTACCGGGTCTCTATTTCTTCACCTCACCTTGGTGAACACTAACTCCTTTGTTTTAGGGGTTAGCTACCTGGCCTTAACTTGCAGACATCAAATAGGGTACATAAGCAGGCTATGCACCTAACACACATGCAGGATCTCTTGCTATCTTTCTTTGGACTTTTTCACATTTTAGAAGTTAACTATTAATCTTTCTTTGACCCAAATCATTATACCCCCATCACACCATCTCAGCTCTTTATTTTCCTCTGATGTGTTTATGTTAGTTTAAATCATATGCAAGTGTGTTAGGTTTTTAAAATTTATTTTTTAATTAAGATCCTTTTATTTAATTTCAAATTTGACCACTGTCCATGTTTTCTAATGGGTCCACTCTGGTATACATAGGTGGAGATCTTGTTTGTTACTCCTCTTGTTTGTCGCCTAGAATCAACTAATTTCCCCATCCAGTTTTCAGGAGACTAAATTATTTTTGGAAACATAATAGCTTGTGTTGGAGTACCTTCCCATGCCAGTCACTTGTGGTTTTCACATGGCCTTCTGTCACTTAGGAAAACTTTTAATATTACCGTTTTGCAAATTCATGGTAGTATGCTCAACCTTGGCAATATGTTGAGTTCCTATTGGCTTCACATGTAAAGCTGACATACCAGAAACAAGAAAGCTGAGAACTGACACCATAAATGATCAGTGAGCCAAGGACCCAAATTCAACTGAAGTGGATCAGTTGAGAATATACAATGAAAGAGTTAGTGCTGGTACAATATGAGCCACGTCCACATATCACTGGATAATCTCTAACTCTTTAGCAATTAAGTGCAGCTGAATTTTGCCATGTGGGCAAAGTATTTCAGTAAAGAATGATTACAATAAATACATTGAATTCACAACCTAGTCAAATCAGAGAATACCATAATCTAGCAATTGGGGGGCTTAAAAAATGAAAATGATAAAAGGACTGCTTGTAGCTTTAAAAAACAAAAACCTTAAGGGCTGTAGCTAAGCAACCACAACAGTTTTCCTTGCATTAAAGGTTTGGTTTCCCTCAAAGAAAGATGGGGTGGAAAGGGGGCAGGGTCTTTCCCAGAGCTCATTAGTCTCAGCCTAGGAGCAAACTCCAGAAGACTTGCTACCCCATGACTTGCATAACTCACCTAGCTGGCTGCTTGGTACTATTCAACAACTGCCACCTAACAAAAATACCATGCAATAGTGTGGTTAGAGATTCACACTATGATCTGGCAAGCCCAGGTCTGAGTTACCATTTTGCTTTGGAAGCTCATTGGGTATCGTTAATCTGGTTACACATTCTCAGCCAAACTTACCTCACAAGGTTGTACATTGGTTGGTGGGTGAGAAGGAGTGAAGGAAGCAGGTGAAGGTGCGGATATGCAGGCTGCCAGGAGGAGAGGAGTAGGATTAGTATAGGAAGGGAGATATGGGGAAGAGTGTGCACTGGGTGACTGGGAATGAATTTTCCTGGAGTTAGGCTGCCAGGGAAAGAGAAGAAGGGAAAGCTGAAGACATGGCAGGTGGATAAAAGTTGGCTGGTGGGTAGGAAGGAGAGAAGGCAGCAGAAACCGGTGAGAATTATTGAAGGAAAAGAAAAATGGAGAGAGGGAAATGAGATGCCCTCTGCAAGTCCTTCTGGTCCTCCATTTGTAGATGGGTAATAGTGTAACAGCCCTTGATATGCAAATATATCCAAGTTCTATTTTCAGCTAGTCTCAACTGGGATTAATGTTTACTATACAAGGTTTCTCTGGGGAGAACCCCCAACCTGGTAAGAGTCTATGTCACACAGACACACACCTGGTAGAGAAGTCTAGTGTTAATGGAATTAAAATAATATATCTATTTTGGAACATAGTGTCTCCTTGACCCCTCATTCCACCCATCTAAGGACTAGCACTTCACACACACACAAAAACAACCTTTATTGGCATAAAAAATAAGACAAATCAGAATACAGTCAATTGGTTCTTAAGGACACACAGCGTAATTGCCATTTGTAAGAATTTAGCTATTTTAACAATTGTATCTGGATCCTGATTGGAAAGAAGGAACTGTACCTTGCATTTATCAGAGTAGCCAATACATTTAACTAGGAGTGAGTCTAGAACTTTAGCCCGAATGGCATTGTATATGGGGCAGTAAAAAAAGACATGCTGCATGGTTTCTATAGAACCTAGTTTACATGGGCAATGTCTCTGTATGTAAGGAATTCTGAAATCTCCCCACCATAACTGCTGAGTGGAGGAAGGACTAGCACTTGAAATACTGAAATGTTGAGGGGTCCATTATTCCCTACTAGAAGTTGAGCCTGCTGTAAGAAAAATACAGTGGCGGTTAGCAGGTAGTGGGTGGGTGCAGGAGGGCCACCCCATGGAGGGAGGAAGGAAGGAAGAAAGGAAGGAAGGAAGGTGCCATGGAAGGGGACGGGGCATAGGGGGAAGGAGGGGGTAGAAGGAGGGGGGAAGGGTCCATGAGTTGGGAGGGGTGTGGGGGGGAGCTGGAGGGTTCCCTTCCCCTAGGCCTCAAGCTTTCCCCGGAGCCCTGTCAGCATGGTCGCTGGCTCCTGGAGCCAGCGGCCGCACTGCCAGGGCATCAGGGAAGGGATTCCCCCCCCCCAGCCAGATCCTTTCCCCAGTGCCCAGGCAGCACAGTCGCTGGCTCTTGGAGCCCGCGGCCGTGCTGCCCGGGCGTCAGGGAAGGGATTTCCCCCTCTTCCCGGCCTGAGCCTTTCCCCATCAGCCGGGCAACATGGCCGGTGGCTCTTGGAGCCGGCAGCTGTGCTGGCTGGGCATCAGGGAAGGGATTTTCCCACCCTCCTCAGCCGGAGTCTGTCCCCGGTGGGCGGGCAGCGTGGCCGGCGGCTCTTGGAGCTGGCAGCCACGCTGCCCGGGCAACAGGGAAGAGTGCTCCCCCCCAGCCCTCTGCTTGCACTGGAGGCCGGGGCTTGGGCCTCCATACCCCAAAGGTCCGCCCCTCTCGGCCTACCTTCCTGGTGTCGCAGCTGGGGAAGGAGCCGTTTCTGGACAGCTGTGAGGCCTCTCCCCCCTACTCTCGGGCCAGGTTACTTGGGCCTCTGGGCCATTCTTGTCTCTCGGCGGACAGCAGAGGAATGGCCACCATGAGGCAAATGTGGCCCCCGTGGGGAGGGCGTGTTGGGAGGCGCTTCCTTCTAACTGGTCAGTCCTTGGGCTAGGGGCCAATCAGCAGCCATTCTGCATGCAGCTGCTGATTGGGCCCCTGGCCCCAGACTGGCAAGCAGAGGGCCCAATCGGGAGGCGCTTCACATCTCCCAATTGGGCCCTCATCTTGTCAGTCCGGGGTCAGGGGCCAATTGTTGCCCCCCCCCATCCCAGACAGCGCCCATCCCCCCACTCCTTATCATTTTATCTATACTGCTCTGCGGAGTAGTTACAGATGGAAGACTGTATCTGGAATGACTTGGATTGACTGTTTATTAAGTAAATGACAGAGAATCTGGGCCTTCCTGTCCACTAAACCCTTCTGAACTTTTAAATGAATTGGATCAAGGGATCTAATTCTCCATTGTCTTAGGTAGAGGTCTTCCACAGCATGTATTATCTGATCCTTTTAACTCGAGTTGTCAGGTAATGAACCCGTGGGAATGAACATATGACTTTCTGAATGCCAAGAAGAGGGTCTTCTGTGAGGTCATAACCTGGTCCAAACAAGGGTATCTCGCTTTCTGGATACACCTTGACTCCCAAATCCCCCTAAATCCCTCCCAAACGAAGAACACCACATCATGCTGATGTCACCCAGAAGTGACATCAGCACATAGGGGCTGTCAGGGATGACACTGTGGTTTTGGGGCAATACTCTGTGGCTAGAAGCTAATTCTACCATAGAATTTTGCCCAAATGTCACAGTGTCAACCCCCAGTGTCCCTGACACACTACTGTTGCTTTTGGGTGATGTCAGCAAAAAATGGTGTTCTTCCCTACTCCCAGAAAGTGCCCCAGCCTTGGTGGACCTGGCAACACTATTTACAGTGCTGGGAGCGGGGGACATTCAAAATAAAGGGGTGCAGTTTGGAGCATTTAGGCAGCCCCTTGTCCTCACCCCTTGCAATGACACTTGATGACTAGGGAAGGAGAGTTGTTTTCTAATGCTCACTCCACCCTGAGGATAAAACCACAGAGCCTCAGCTCTTAAAAAATCGCACGCGGGAAATAGGAATCCAGCCTAGCATGAAGGAGACTGGTGGACATCTGGAACAAGGGGCTCCTCAAATGTATGTTTGAGATCTTTGTAAAGGAAGCATACGTGACTATTCAGTAGACACGAGCAATATACCTGTGCTGGTAAAGTAGCCTTCTCTGGACTGAGGTTGTTTTGTCATACTATTTTACTGACGGCTCGGGAGGCGTTCGATGCTAATGTCATATGCTCGGCAGTGTGCTCGATAGTAGGTTAAAGGGTACGGACCTCGGCCCTTCGCTCGGGGAAGGGAAGCCGTGTTCCTAGAACTGACCTTTCCTAAAATCCCATCTCTAATACGTTCGGATGATACAAATCGGATAGAACGTCTCATCTGGCATTTGGCATGCTCGAAAGCAGTCCTGTGCTGAGGCTGGCTCGTGAAGCATGAGTCTGCAAGCTCTCAGTTCAGGCTGTGGCAGTCGCTGCATGCTCTCAAGAGCAACTTCCCTGGGAGATTTTGCTGCTTTCTGAACGGACACAGAAAAATCTCGAGTCGTGGAGCAGATGCCCTCTCCGCCGCTCTGAACCCGCGGGATCCGGGGCTCTTGGAAGGGCTTGCAGGTGCGCACCGGCACTTGGAGTGGACGTGCCAAAGTTGAAAAGGCATCAGGATGCACGAGACGAAGGGCTTCACTTAACACTTTGCTCCCACCTGTGTGGTCAGTCAGTCTCCTCCGCCCATCCCACTTCTCCGGCAACTTTTGTGTGGCTGTGTGCGGGAGGGGAAAGCAACATACCTGTCAAAGTCTCTTCACTTTCCTTCAGCGTTTTGACAGCTGACGGGAATGATTTGCCTGCTGGAAGGATGTTGACTTTGGAGTGGGAGTCCGAGGGACTGCAAACAGTGGGTATTGTTGTGATTATTTGTGCGTCTCTGAAGCTTCTGCATTTGCTGGGACTGATTGATTTTTCAGAAGGTAAAGTGGTCGCTCTGGTTTGTGCTGTTTGTAAGGTAGAGTGTCTGGTCTTCTAAAAGAGGCTGTGTAAGTACACAAGATTTTTTTGAGTGTCAAAATTGGCTTTCTTTCTTTCTTTCTTTCTTTCTTTCTTTCTTTCTTTCTTTCTTTCTTTCTTTCTTTCTTTCTTTCTTTCTTTCTTTCTTTCTTTCTTTCTTTCTGCCAAGCCACTGCCTGGTTAATAACTGGAAGGCTTGCAAACCCTGTTTATATTTTGCACTGTTCCATCACAAGAGTACTGCAATGTTATCTTTTATAGCATGCCAGTTGTAAGGAAGGCTTGAAAGCCCACAGATAATGTGTCTCCATCAATCACAGCCCACCTTTTTTAAAGCTAATAGCCAAAATTCAGACCTGCAAAAGGTCTCCCTGCATATTTATCATTGCTATATCAAACTGGTACTTTCCCCCAATTCCATATTTATGATAATAACTCATGGGAGTTCCTTGCATGAATAACTGACTTCTAAGAACAATTTTCCATTTGACTGTGTTCTCCGCACAGAGGAAGGAGAACGTCTGGGTTAAGGAATTAAGCTGTGTGGATCAATCTTTTAAGCCATTTATGAGCTCTGTTCTTAATCTATAGTTTTGCTGCGTAAATTAATCATTCTTCTTCTTAACATTGTGCTGGCTTTCTCTGTGCTGAGGCTCTTTCTGGGGAATGTGACAAACAGGTGAAACTTTCCATCTGTTTTGGCAGAGAAATTCAAGTTCCGAAAAAGTATTAGATCTGATAATCTGCTACAATTTCTTATTTAAAAGCCAGTCTTGAAAAACCATACAAACATAGCCATATGTGCCATGGGATATTAAAACAGTGCTCTGCCTATGCTTTAAATAGCATAAGCCCCATGGGGAAGGTACGCGATCAGACGGGCTCCTGGAGAACTCTCGGGTATTTTGCCGTTCGCTCATTCTTTCTCTTAGGCGACTCCAATTTATTTCATTAGAAGTGGAACAGGCGCAGCATATGCTACAAATGCCTAAAGTGAATTCCCCGCCCTGTTCTCCTCCCCTCTTTCATGTGGGAGGAAAAAAAGAATAATTTTTTACTCTCAGGAATTTGCATAATCACTACAGAAAGTGAAATTGGCAACATTTCACTTAAAAAAAAGAAAAAGCCCAGCCTTTAAACTTCCAGGGGTATGAATTTGTAGCAGGAGCACAATTTGTTTTTGTTTTTAATGTTTCATATATACGTTTAGAGGAGAAAAATTACTCTGTGCTTAATTGTCTGACAAAGTTGCAGGCACAGGTACTTTACGTCAGCCGTTCTCAATGAAAGCTGTATGGCACCCTGGCGTGCCCTGGAATATTTGAAGAGGGCCACAGACTGGAAGATGTGAGAAGGGGAGCCCAAAGGGTTTAAGGGGGGGGGGGTGAGTAGCTGAATCAATGAAATGCCTTTTTTGTCATGTATGATATTAACTGCTAGAAAGGTAGGCCTTCATCAAGGGAAAGAAAAAGAAATCATCTGTTCCTTTGTGTGTGCTTGAATTCATGCATTCCAAGGGGGAAAAATGAATGCACATGCTTATCTTGATCGAATATTCTAGAAAACTCTCTCAGGTATTTATAAGATAAGGAGCATTGAGGATCGTTAGTTCACACTTAGCTTAGGCTGTTTTAAGCCTAGATCACTGCACAAGTGGCCAACCTACTGCAAGAAGCTAAAACCTGAAAAGATCTTAAAGGGCCATGGCCAAACAGAAAGGTTGAGAATCGCTGCTTTGGGTAAGTGAACTGTTCATGTGGGAAGGACCATGCCTGTTGTCATTTTCAATATTCAACTTAGGATATAGCATTTTTATAATAATGTATAAAATTGGGTCCATACTTCCGATGACATGTTGAATATTCCAAAGCCTCCAGGAAGAGTTCCACCGACATCAGAAGGCTTTGGAATGTTCAAGATGCAGTCCTCCCCCTTCACAGGACATGCTTTGCCTGCAAAGAGGAGGGGGATATTTAAAGGGAGCATGCTGCCGCATTATAGCTGATCATGAAAGCCATGGGACTGTCATGGGCAGCTGTAATGCGGGGTTCCTCCTCTGTTTAAATGCTCTCTCTGGCTTACCAGGCTGGTGGGGATCATTTAAAGGAATTAGACCCCCTCATGACAGCCCTGCAGGTTTCATGATCAGATGTTACAGAGTTGGTGTTCCCTTTCAGTACTCCCCCCTACGTTTGCAGGTTTGGGTGGGAGGAGATACTGATATGGAGCACAGGTGGCCTAGAGCCTGTTGTATTTTTTGTTCCATGGGCTTTACTGCTAGTAGTATTCATAAAAATCCATAACTATGGCTGAAACTCCTATGATAAAGCTTTTGAATTAATCTAAAGGAATTGCATGGCGAATGTCAGTAGAGTTAATAGAGAATTTCAATGGAAGTTCTTGAATGACTTAACTGTGCCATCCTTTCCTGGGATTAATCCCTAGACCTAGGGTTACTGTCTTCATCTAGATTATCCCCTACACCAGGGGTAGTCAAACTGCGGCCCTCCAGATGTCCATGGACTACAATTCCCAGGAGCCCCTGCCAGCAGACGCTGTCAGGGGCTCCTGGGAATTGTAGTCCATGGACATCTGGAGGGCCACAGTTTGACTACCCCTGCCCTACACAAATAGCAAGAATACTGTTGAGATTGTGCTGTAGACACTCAACCATTCAGAGTGATCCCTATTGGTTGTGGCCCACTCTTACCCATCCGTCGCATTTGCAGAGCATGCAGAGCTATTACATGGGAAGGAAGCAATGGCCAAAGGGCAGCCTTAGTTCTGTCCCCTATCCATTTTACCAGGGCCCATCCCAAATGGACCCATCTCATCATTTTATTTTATTCTTGTTTGTTTGTTTGTTTACTTATGGCAATCCCATGGGATTTTCATGGCAAAGGATGAAATTGGCCTCAACCAAGGTCAGGACTTTTTTGGCCCTGGAATGTTCTACCTGAAGAGATCAAGGCCCTCTGGGATCTTAAAGAATTCCAGAGGACCTGCAAAATGGATCTGTTCTACCAGGATCCAAGCATTTGTACTTCACCTTTTCCCCCAGTGGAGACCCAAAGTGACTTACATCATTCTGTTCTTTTCTGTTTTCTCCCCACAACAACCCTGTGAAGTAGGTTAGGCTTAGAAGGAGGGACTGGCCCAAGTGAGATCCTGTGACCCAAGTGGGTGGGTTCTATTTAATAACACGGCAGCATATCTTTCTCTCCACAAAAATGCTGAAAATACAAATAAGCTAGTGTTCACCAACTGGGTGCCTTCCTCTCTGCTCTTCCTGTGGTGCGCTACATATAAGAGACACGTTCTGCCTGCCCATTTTGATGCTTTCAATGCAGTTGGTTCAATTCAAATGACACTGTTGCCCTGCTTATTAAAATGCCCTCGTTTCGGTTCTCCAAATGCTTGCAAGTGCAAATCGCTCACTGGACATGGGTCAGGAAACTTTCAAGATCCCAACATGAGCTAGAAATGAACAGTGTGTGTAGCCAGCAGTCAAGTGGCCAGTTCTTGTGACCCACATTTTCATTGCTGCCTATGGCTGTTATTATTTTTGACCATGGCAGACTGTCCTCAAGGAACAGAAACACAAATTTTTTAAAAAGCCTTAACGGAATAAACCTGGCTAAAAGATCAAACGGCCGTACAAGATGGCAGATGCAGCTATTAAATTTAAGAAGCGAAGTAGAGCAGATAGAAGACTGTCACATGTAGGCTGCATGACTAATTCCCTGACAGATACGTCCTTAAATACAAGAAATGGAAAAGGAAATGTGAGCAACTATTTCTATTTGAACAACAAAATCAGGTTGTCTGGCCTCACCCAGGGCCAGGACATTTTCCATCCTGGCCCCTACCTGGTGGAAGGAGCTCCCAAGCCCATCAGAGTCCTGCTGGAGTTAGCACAATTCCACAGGGCCTGTAAGACCAAGCTTTTCCACCAGGCTTTTGGCTGCGGGCAAAGTTCACACCTATCTACCTACCTATTTATGGTCCCACCCACCCATAGACACCCTGTGGAAATATCACTGTTGTTTTTAACCTGCCACTATTTATTCAAATTAATTTTAAAACTTAATTTTATTTCTTTTAACTCAGTATTTTACTTAATCCTGTACACTGCCCTGAGCCGGCATGCTGGGAGAGCAGTCTAAAATAACTAACTAACTAACTAACTAACTAACTAACTAACAAACAAGTGCAAAGTGAGGGACACTTCTTTCTGGCAGAATGTTTGTGTGTTAGAGCAGCTAGCTACAGGTTGAGAAACACCTGGAGATTTTAGGGGTGGAGTCTGAGGAGGGCGGGCTTTGAGGAGAGAAGGAACTTCAATGGGATATGCTGCCATAGAGTCTACCTTCCAAAGTGGCCCATTTCTCCAGATGAACCTGGAGATCAGTTGAAATCCCAGGAGCTCTCCAGTACCACCTGGAGATAGATAATCCAGGTGTGTGTATGTGCGCATGAGAGAAAGGAAGAGATGCGGACATGCACAGTATGCTCCATAAAGAGCAAGAGTCCAGGAACACTAACAAAATTTGAGGCAGGGGAGGTCCTTTTGTGAGTTGTGGTTCACTTCTTCAGATACAGCTAGAATGTGAGTCCACCCAACCTATACATTGGAAAGTGGAGTCATTTCAGGTGCCAAATGACTTTAGCGGGCAAATGGCAATAGCAGGTGAATGGCAATGGGACAAGAAACCCTGGAGGCATAGGGCTGTCGATTCGAAACCCAGGTTTCCTGTCTCATTGCGCAACACCTGCTACCCCTCTGCACATCACAGCCAATAATTCCTGCTAATGTCATTCACTTGCTAATGTCATTTGGCATCTGAAATCACTCCACTTTCCAATATCTAGGACAGATGGACTCCCATTCTAGCTGTATCTGAAGAAGTGAGCCGTGACTCCCGAAACCTCTTCCCCTGCCACAAATTTGGTTAGACTTTAAGTTGCTCCTGGACTCTTGCTCTTTTCTACTGCTACAGACAAGTACAAAGATCCACTTTGATCAGGTATCATAAAGACCATACTGAGACTGTCACTTTCCCCCATCTGGAAAGCAAGCAGGTGGTCTACCCATGTTTCCCTCCCCCTATCGCTACTGCCCTTAGTAACAGATGGCTGAAGTAAAGTATTTGTATCTGTTGCAGCCTGCGAAGGCTGGGCCTCTGCCTTAGTTGCCTCCACCCCACTATCTGCAGCACTGTTTTCCCAGTTAAATCATTTGCTTCTGTTAAGCCAATGCAAGGACTATCTCTTACCAAAGGAGAGGGTAGGGCTTGGTCCTTTAGATTTGTCTTCTCTGCTGTGCTGCCTTCCAGATGGTACAAGCAAAGGTTTACCTAAGTTAGTGCACCCAAAGCAAATGAAACAGAATTGCCAGATTCCCCAGGGACACCAGCAGAGGATGGGGGCATAGGGCTGTTGGGTCCAGGTTGACAAGCTCCTAGATGCTTGGGGGTGGAACCTGAGGAGGACGAGGGCCTCAGTGGGCTACAGTGCCATAGAGTCCACCCTCGAAAGCTCCCATGTTCTTCAGGGGAAATTGATCTCCGTAGTCTGGAGATGACCTGTAATTCTGGGGATCCTGTGGCCCCACTGGGAGGCTGGCATCCCTAGAAACACTTCATATAAAACTCATCCTTATTTATATAAAAACCCACCATTTCCAAGCCACTACTGTGATTTGGAGAAAGTGCAAACCCTTTATACATATCAAGATAACCTTGTTCAGCTGTAATAGTGACAAACTGTTCTGGTTGGATATCAGCAATGTCAGGGACATTTCTTATCTCTCCCCCCGTTTTCCTTGCTTCTTCATGACTTATGGAACAGAAACAGCATCCAGAAAGCTCCAGAGAGCATACATAGGATAACATATTTTCCTCCTTGTTTCTGAATGTTCTCAAAGATTCAGATTAATTACAATAACTAGTTAAAGCCCTTTTATACACAAGAGGTTTCAGGCTGGACTGTAGGCTGGAGTTTTAGTCATGGCAGGTTGCCCTACCTCTTCCTGCACCCACACGGGGGAGCATTTGGCCTGGTGCACCTCATCCACCCCCGATTTCTGCTCCTGCGCAGCAGCTGGGGCAGTGAAGTTCCCAGTGTGTAAACGGTCAAAGAGAGGCTGGATTTTCATGCAGAGCCTTACAAGCTCCCCCTCTACAAAAACAAAACAAAACACAACACAACTTCTTGCTATTTTTTTCCACTTCCTAATTTATGTTGATAGCTCAGATCATTCTTCTGCTAATTCCCTAGATGCCTCTGACGCTAAAACCGAGTCTATGATGCTAAGTTGAAGCAATTGAAAAGTTCAGATGTGAAAAGTAGGCCATTTACAGTATGATCCTAAGGAGAGTTATAGTTACCCAAAACAATTGAGGTCAATGAGATTGGAAGGGCGTAAGTCTGTTAAGGATTGCACTGTCAATGTGCAATCAGAATTGCCTTGCTATAGAAATGTAGTTGACTGTTAACATGACAGCTGAGCCATCGTACAGAACTTCTTCCTTCCTTATATTGCACAAGTCTTTTTGTGTCCTCAGAGCAAGTTCATAGCCTCTCCATAGTGGTGGTCCTGACTAATTTGTGGGAAAAGATCAGCCAGAGCTCTATGCTTCCTAGTACTAGTCCAAAACTGGAGCTTCCATTAGTGGTAATGGTGGTGACCATCTCTATTTGGTGCACTGTGCGATTTTCAGTTGAACATCACTGTATGGCCAAACCTACACCTCAGGGGTTGGCTCTCATTGTTTTAGTGGAGGTTCCTGCCTTTGTTACAACAGATTCTTTCAGTAGTAGAAAAGCATCTTCCATTGAAGAAGGCTCCTGCTGTTGGCAGTTGGATTACTAGCATCCCTACAGTGCAGAGCCAAAGGCTGGGGGATGCTTTAAACCAGGGGTAGTCAACCTGTGGTCCTCCAGATGTCCATGGAATACAATTCCCATGAGCCCCTGCCAGCAAACGCCCAATAAGTACAATATTTCATATTTCAAGTAATTACAGAAGATTTTTGGACATTAAAAAATATGGTAAAATATTACCGTATTACACGTCTGTAATTACTATATTACACAGTTCTTTGGACTACAAGTCTAATAAGGATTATACATTTTTCTCTATAATTAAATTAATAAATTAGGACATCATATTCTGCTTAGCAACATCTTTCAGGATAACAGCAAGAACTGGAATTCTTTCTTCATTTCAAGGTTTCTTTTAAAATAAAACAAATATCTGTCAAGTTACTCTGCCCTTCAGTTGATAAGAGAACATGAGATATCCAAGGGTCATTTCCTTTACAGTGGCCATCCTCCTGGTGGGGCCTGGAGATCTGGAATTACAACTGAGACAATTTTTATGACATGAGTTTCTAATTCTTGCAAAAAGGCATCTTTTGACATTTAACATTAATGGCAGCAATCCCGTTTTAATGTCTTGCTTATTCGTCATTGTACAATCTTGTTTGTAATGGCCTTTGCCCCTCTCCAAGTGAGTTGATAAAAATGGCTGTTGTAGTCTCAGTGGCATTGACCCCTACTGAGGTTCCCACCCTGGAGTTTTAATTGTTTATTATACTTATATACCGCCCTCCCTTGCAGCTCAGGGTGGTTTACAATGAAAATGAAAAAAAGGAAGTACAGTACATATTTGTGGTACAGGCACAACACAGGGCTTTTATGCTTGCCAGGTTTAACATCCTCCCATCAGCCGGTATGGCGGGAAGATTTCAGAAGATTCCTTACATACAGAGACACTGCCCCTGTAAACAAAGTTCTAGAGAAACCATACAGCACATGTGTTCTTTTTTTTTTTTTTTTACTGCCCTATATACAATACTATCCAGGCTAAAGCTCTAGAGCAGGGGTAGTCAAACTGCGGCCCTCCAGATGTCCATGGACTACAATTCCCAGGAGCCCCTGCCAGCAAATGCTCACTCTTAGTTAAATGTTTTGGCGACTCTGATAAATACAAGGTACAGTTCCTTCTCTCCAATCAGGATCCAGATACAAGTGATAAAGTGGCTAAATTGTTACCAATGGCAATTAAGCAGCATGAACTTAAAAACTAATTGATTGTATTCTGACTTGTCTTACTATTTATGCCAATAAAGGTGCTGCTAGTGGTGGTGGTTGGTACAGGGCACAAGCATTCATGAACTTATATATGTAACTTGTAACTTTTCTAACATTAATGGGCAATTTAACTTTACATATTCTGCATCTCTATAACTGTTAGCTGCAATAACTGTGGTTGTCGATTCTTTGGGAGTATTTTCAGGGTCAAGAGTCTCTCTGTGTCTCTACTGTGCATGGGTTGGTGGTAGGAGGGGCCCCTGGGTATCTAGTTGATGGTGATCTCATTGGCCCTGACAAAAGGCTTGGTGGAAGAGTTCCATTTTGCAGGCCCTAAAGGTAAAGATAAAGGTATCCCCTGTGCAAGCACCGGGTCATGTCTGACCCTTGGGGTGACTCAATACGGGGTGGTTTGCCAGTGCCTTCCCCAGTCATTATCATTTTACTCCCCAGCAAGCTGGGTTCTCATTTTATCGACCTCAGAAGGATGGAAGAGTCCACCTCGAGCCGGCTGCTGGGATCGAACTCCCAGCCTCATGGGCAGAGCTTCAGACTGCACGTCTGCTGCCTTAACACTCTGCACCACAAGAGGCTCTTTGCAGGCCCTGGAGTATTGTTTTTGCTCTGGCAGTGCCCTGATCTCTTCTAGAAGTCATTCCACCAAGTGGGAGCCATGAACAAAAAAGCCCGGGCTCTGATTGAGGCCAGATGTGCTTCTTTGGGGCCAGGGATCACCAGTTTGTTGGTCCAAGGGACCAAGCCCTTTGAAGATAGGTTGAGGGATTTGGGAATGTTCAGCCTGGAGAAAAGGAGGTTGAGAGGGGACATGATAGCCTTCTTTAAGTATTTGAAAGGTTGTCATTTGGAGGAAGGCAGGATGCTGTTCCCATTGGCTGCAGAGGAAAGGACATGTAGTAATGGGTTTAAACTACAAGTACAACGATACAGGCTAGACATCAGGAAAAAATTTTTCACAGTCAGAGTAGTTCAGCAGTGGAATAAGGAGATGGTGAGCTCCCCCTCACTGGCAGTCTTCAAGTAAAGGTTGGATACATACTTTTCTTGGATGCTTTAGGGTGCTTTGGGCTGATCCTGCGTTGAGCAGGGGGTTGGACTAGATGGCCTGTATGGCCCCTTCCAACTCTATGATTCTATGATTCTATTAGTTGACTGACATGCTCTCTGAGGGGTGTAGGCAGAGAGGCAGCCCCTCAGGTACTCAAGTCCCAGAACCTTAAGCCTGATCCTGGATTCAACTGGTAACCAGTGAACATGGGCTGGATGTGAGCCCTCTAAGGTGATCCCATGAGAACTCTGGCTGCTATGTTCTGCACCTGTTGTAGCTTCTGGGACAGGGATAAAGGTAGGTCTGCATAGAATGAGCTCCAAACATGTTCCAATTTCTTCGGGTCAGAAGGGTCAAGCTACCACAAATAAATATATATATTTAATTATATAGTGTGCACATATCAATTAAAAGCATTAGGGCTCCAAATATCAGACTGTACAATTTACAAACATTCCTGGTGGATCACGAAAAAGCAGTCCTGTTGGGAATTTAAGCTGGAACCTTGGACAGAGCAGTAATTAATATTTAAGGTATGCAATGTATCAGGTGTATAACATGCATGATGTTGGGTAGCTGACTTCCAGGTAGGGCCTGAAGTTCTCTCAGAATCTCAGCTGATCCCCAGACTGAAGAGATCAGTTCACCTGGAGAGAATGGATGCTTTGAAAGGCAGCTTTTAGGGCAGACTACAGTTTCCGGGTGAAGTTGCTCCAAGTTCTCACCTCTACCGGCTCTACCCTCAAATCTACAGGTATTTGCCAGACCAGTGCTTGCAACCCTAGCTCAATTTTACAATCATTCAATAGGGTTGCCAACCTCCCGGTGGTAACTGGAGATCTCCCACAACTGATCTCCAGGCAGCAGAATTCAGTTCATCTGGAGATCATTCATTCATTCATTCATTCATTCATTCATTCATTCATTCATTCATTCATTCATTCATTTATATTTTTATACCACCCTTCCATACGATGCTGGACGGTTTACATAGAACAGCACAGGGGAACTACATATAATATTGTAACAAATATAATCAGTATAACAATCATAACATAACATGTCAACCAGAACAATATTTTAACAGGAACATTGACACAGCCTTGGTTAGGTCAGATTCTTAGGTCATGGAAGGGGAGTGTCTTTGGGGGGAAGCGGGTGTTTTTGGATCTGTCGGCCTCAAGCAGATGCCTGGTAGAGGAGCTCCATTTTGCAGGCCCTGCGAAATTGTGAGAGTTAAGACTGTGGACTCTATGGCATTGAAGTTCCTCCCCTCCCAAGACCCCGCCCTCCTCAGGCTCCACCCTCAAATTCCCCAGGTATTTCCAGAGGCAGGGGAAACAACCCTACCATTCAGGCATGCCAATCATCCTCTTACAATGCAATCCTATGAAGTCCCATTGAGTTCAGCAGAGCTTGGTCTCCAGTAAATGAGCATAAGATTGCAGCCTTTGTTCCCTAAGAAAGTTCCCTAATGGCATTTCAGCTAATTTCTGTCATTGCTGAGTGTTTGTTGTCAGTTGAGTGTCCTTACTGAAAAGCCAGGGAAGTGAAGCAAACAGGCAAAATGGAATTCATCATTACAGGATTGGAGGCCAAGGCTGTAATCCTTGTGGGTTTGAAAAGTGCAAGTGCTCTACAGTTCTTTGAAAAGGAATACTCATTGTTCAAAAGAAAGTGGGGGAGGCCTCATCCTGAGCATTTGCATTAGCTCCCTTCTTTTTGTGAGACACCAAGCTTAGTTGGCAATAATACAATGAGTCTTTTCTTTCCTTAGTACCATGAGACATTTTGTTGTAAAGTATACTCTATTATGGAAAATGTAAGGACGAAGTAGGATTTTCTGTATCAGGTTTTCTGATGGCCTAGTTAACAAACTATAGAGGAGGTGATAAAACCGGTCTTGGGCAGACTGCAGATTGGGGAGGGGTAACATGACCGTGATAAACTCCTGAGACTGAGTCCAGAGTAGTGCACTATAAACCAACATTACAAAATCATACAAGACTAGCCATCATGAGCATCTTTTAAAACGAAGACGTGGTGTACTAATATGGTGGCCAAGCTCCAAGTAGTCCCCAGAGACCTTCTAGGATTGGAGCTGATATCCAGGTGACAACTCAGAATAAATACCAGAGATGTAACTGTAGCAGCCTATGTGCTAGGAGAGTAGATGTCACTTAGGGCTCCTCCTTATTGTGTCCTTATTGCTTTGAGGTTTTTTTTCATCTCTGCTTGTGTTTTGCTCCCTCTAGTGGTCAATTCAATATTTCATCACTGTATGTTTAGCATATAAAACTGCAGTTTAACTCTGCCAGGAGATATGTGGGCGATCCAGCAACATGATTTTGAATCGACCACTAGAGGGAGCAAAATGTACAGAAAACGGAGGGGGGGGAGACCCTGAAGCAATAGGGACATATAAGTAAGGAAAATGAGACTGTGGAAGATCTCTAACAAATCACTGACTGTTAATGTTAGACTAAGGTTGTTTTTGAGTTTATGTTGAAATTGCGTTGTTGATGTAGCAAACTTCTATTTTACTGGGTTTTCGTTATTCTTGAGTTTTTAAGTATATGGCCTGTGGTTTACAAAACCTTAATAAATATTTATAGAATTATTCTAAAATAAGATTATGTCAACACTTGTTGGGTGTTTTTGTATTTTACGATTGTTTTGTTCTTTTCTTCAGTGTGGACAGCTGCACTATTGTGAGTAGGGGTGTCTGTCTGTCTTGGTGATTATCTCTCGTCCTTTTTCATATTTTTCTGGCTTTTGCCTGGTATGAGGTTTTCTGGATGTTAGCAAAAGGAGTTGTATCAGCAAGTTATCCTTTATTATCTTTGGATTCTAGGCTTTTGTTTTCCTGCTGGAAGCTTTCCACTTTGTCTTGTCTGGTTTGATTACTTAAGGTTACATGATGTGTGCCAATCACCTTCTGGAATGATTCATGCACAAAAGTAGAAAGTGCGATACAGATGTAGCTGCACATTTATGGGCAATAGTTACTTTCATCAAGAAACCGGGCAGAACATCATGGGAAAGCTGCAGCCATATCAGCGGATGTCTCAGTTTGCAAGCTATGGCTTTTACTAATCTGTCTCCAGTACTAATTAGAGACCCTAAAAAAACATATTGTTACATATAAATTGATCTTTAGTACATGCCTCATTGATGGAGATTGGGCTTGATGGTCTCATCTCATGTTTTAGGTGATGATCAAGCAGGTTTCAGAAAAGACTGCTCTTGTGTAGATCATGGCTTTACTTTGGCCTCTTTGATCAGCAAATATGTTCAAGGCACACTTGGTTTTGTTGATTTAAAGGCTGCTTTTGATTCTGTCCTTCATACATGTCTTTGGAACAAGGTAAATATGACAAGTATATCCCCAAAAGACTACTGAACAACATGCAAATCAAGTGCATTGGGTACATATTGACCAGAGATCCACAAGATGGGGTCCCTGAACACCAGGATTGCTACCAACATTTTCTTTGGTGGCCACCTATTGCTTTTTAGAAAATGGGTGGGGCCTGCTGGGGCATGACCCTAATAGGACTTCTTGTTAGCCATTTGAGATCTAATTGGCTTTTGAGATTTTTAAAAAACACCAAAGGCATTATGTTGGCAACAGCTCTTCATTGTCTAACCCTAAGTGAGCTGTGTGTAGGCAATGAAACATTTTTCAACTACATATTTAGTTCAGAAAGCTTCTGCTTGAGATGTTGAATAGCTACTGAGTTACGCATAACTTCACACTCTGATAGTTTGTGATTGCCTCAACTTCCTGGTGGAAATTTTTTGGTTGCCTCTTCCTCCTGCACAGCCATTTTGTGGTTGTGCTCAGCCTCTGTGTCAGTATTTCAAAAGTGCCCACTGGTTACAAAAGGTCAGAGACGGGTGGTTTAGACAAGTATTTCCCTTTCTAGTCTGTTCTTGAAGTTCCTTTGCAATAAAACAGCTACTTTGAGGTCCCTTATTGAATGTCCTGGAAGGCTGAAGTGTTCCCCTACAGGTTTTTCAGTCCTGTGATTTTTTATGTCAGACTTATGTCCGTTAATTCTTTGGCAGAAGGTTTGACCCGTTTGCCCCATGTAGAGAACAGAGGGACATTGTTGGCATTTAATGGCATACACAGTGTTAGAAGATAAGCAAGTGAATTAGCCCTTGATGGTGTAGGGGATGCTGTTAGGTCCAGTGATTGCTTTCTTGACATTTATGTGGCAGCAAAGCTGGCTTCTGGGTTTGTTGCAAGCTCAAGTACCAGTGTCCATATTCAAATTTGATGTTGCATTGTTGTGGATGAGGAGATGTTTGAGATTGGGGGTTTGTCAATGCACAAGGAAAGGTTTAACCCCCGGTACTGGGAAAAGAGAACTGTCATTATCCAGTAGAGGTTGTAAGTCACTGATGATGCGCTGAACTGTTTTGAGTTGAAAGCTATATGTCAGTGGTCCCCAACCTTTTTATCACCAGGGACTGGTCAATGCTTGACAATTTTACTGAGGCCCGGGGGGGTAGTCTTTTGCCAAGGGACGCCAGCAGCTGCACAGTGCCACACCGAGGGGGAGGCCGCTGGAGAGCACCAAAGGTGAGCTGCGGCAGAGTGGCAGGGCAGCCCCTGAGGCAGCAGCCAGGGAGGAGGATGAGGAAGAGCTGCGACCCGGTAACAACTGGTCTACGGACCAGTGCCGGTCCCCGGACCGGGGGCTAGGGACTGCTGTAACCACTAAGGATGTTCTGTTATTGTCTCCTTGGGGCCTGTCTTACTATAGGTTTTCTTTTGGTATCCTTCTGGCTTTGTTAATGTTTCTTGACCTCATTGGGTGGGTACTTTAGTTCCAAGAAGGTTTGTCGTAGATGTTTCAGGTAGGAATCTCTGTCTGTGGGATTGGACTAGATGCAGTTGTAATGTAGAGCCTGGCTGTTTACATTGGATTGTTTGGTACGTTTAGGATGGTAGCTGGAGGCATGCGGGTACATTTGTCGGTCAGTAGGTTTTCGGTATAAGGTGGTCTCTAGGCATCCATTGTTTATTTTTACAGTAGAATCTAGAAAATGTATTTCTTGAGCAGATTGGTTCCTTGTCAGGTTGACGGTGGGGCGAAAGGCATTGTATGCGTCCAGACGATAAAAATGTCATCAATGAATCGCAGGTATAAGAGAGGTATGAGTGGGTGAGCATTTAGGAAGCGTTGCTCCAGGTCTCTGGAGTGGGTGAGCATTTAGGAAGCATTGCTCCGGGTCTCTCATGAAGATATTGGCACATTGAGGGGCCATGCAGGTGCCCATGGCTGTACCATTGATCTGAAGGAACAAGTTGTCACCACATCTGAAGGGGTCATGGGTGAGAACAAAATGGCACAGTTTGGTGTTCAAGTCAGCTGTGGTATTGTGACAAGTTCCTAATGGCTTGTAATCCATCTTTGTGTGGGATGTTGATATACAGGGATTCCACATCCATTGTGGCTAAAATAGTATTCTCTGAATGGTTGTTCAAAGATTGTATTTTCTTCAGAAAGTCTGTGGTGTCGCAAACGTAACTAGCAGCGTTTTTGGCATAGGGTCTTAGAACAGAGTCCATATAGCCAAATACCCCCATTGTGATAGTGTTTATGCCTGAGACAATTGGGCATCGTGGGTTGCCAGTTTTGTGGATTTTGGATAGAAGATTAAAGGTACCTGGTTGCGGTTTCTTTGTTGTGTCTGAAAAGATTTTTTCCTGAATGTGTGGGGCTAATTCCTTGATAATTTTGTGTAGTTCTTTTTTTGTATTCCTGTGTGGGGTCTGAGTCCAGTTGTTTGTAAAAGGTGGTATTTGAGAGCTGTCTTTGAGCCTCCTGGATGTAGTCTGATCTATTTATGATAACAACAGCTCCTCTCTTTTTCTGCTTATTTAATTATTGTATCCAGATTGTTCCTAAGGCTGTCTGTGGTCTTCCTTTCAGCAAAGCTGATAGTCTGCTGTGTGTGATGCTGTTTGTTGATTACATCAGTTTGTACTCTGCAGCAGAAGAATTCTATGCAGAGGTCCAGGGTGGCATGTGAAGTATTTATTCTTGTGTTGTTGTTTTTTTGTTGGTATGTGGTGGTCAGTATTCTGTTCTTCGGTGGATTGGAGGGATGGTAGTGGTTCTCCAGTAGTTTCTGTGATGGAACGGTGTGTAGATGTTGTCTGTTCTTGCTTCTTCTGTCCACATATGTGTTGAAAGAATTCCATTAGGCATAAACATCAGAACAATGCTTCCAGGACCCCACAGAACTGAACCATCTCTGTGGATTTGATGGGGCAGAACGATAGTCCACATGAGAGAACTGAATGCTCTGCAGAACTGAGTCTGTGCTATGATAAATTAAAGGCGATTAAAGGAGGCATTAATGTTTCTGGAAAACCTCCTGGGAAGTTACCTTTTTCTGAGACCTTCTGATCTATTGGGCTGGTTCAGAGCAGACCTGTCTGAATGATGGTTTTACACCTGTAATTGAACACCTTATGCCAGGTTTTCTCAACCAAGGTTCTGTGGAACCCTCGCGTTTCTTGAGGGCCCTATAAGGGTTTTCTGAATGGATAGGAATTAATTTGTTTTTAAATTAAAAAAAAATAAACAGTTATCAGGTGATATGGGGTTTCTCGAAGCCTGAAAAATGTTTCAGTGATCTCTTTTTGTGTGTTATCCAATCCAGGTGTTAAGAGAGAGAGTGAGCAGTTTTTTGATTCATTGCCCTGCAAAATGTTACCGTCCTTAATTATGGTATGAAATAAAACTTTTTTCTCAGCTGCGCCGTCAATGCCCTCATGATGGTGAGCAATGCTGCAAATAGGATGTTAGCTTACAAATTGAAACAAAAGCCACTGGGATTTGTAATTATGGCCTGACATGTAATCCAAGCCTTCAGGCTAACTCTTCGCCCATTGGCCTAAAGCATCTTAATTAATTGAAAGGTAAAGGCGAATGTCACTTCCAGTTGCAAAGTTGTCAAATCTATCAATGTTTATTGAATCATGTCCATCCATGCTCTCTGAGCTTTGGTGGCAGCGTAAAGGGGATGGAGGGGGTATCCTATCCTTTTTCTCAGATGTTGAATGAGTTGAGGATCCCCTGTATGGAGCACTATAGACATTAGTATCCAAACAAAGGCTTTCCTTCTGCCTGACTGATTCAAATTCATTTCCTACGTATACTAATAATTCTGTGGGTTCGGCAAGACACAGACGCAGCTTCTCCGAATCCAACAGCTCTTACTCCAACACCAACAAGAACAATGAACAACAATGGAAAAAACGGACTTGTATACAATTCAGTGGGCCCACCAAGAGCTCTGATTGGCCCTTCACATGGCCCTATGATTGGTCCATTGAGTTCAGGAATTGGAGCCCATGAGCTCCTTTTACAAGCCTTTATTTGCATGGTGGTTCATAGTAACACCATTCTCTCCACATACATAACATGTACCGTACAGTCACCTCCTAAGGAGAATTACACCCTTCTGAATTCATTGGATTTGTGTAGAAGGATTGCCCTGCTGGTGGGATCTGAATTTTTTCCCCTCTAAATAGAGGGCCTGTATTTGACCCATCCTCTTCTAGCTGCACTGTCTCCAGATTGAAGACTAGATCAGATTTAAGAGTTTGGTTATTATCTTTAAAGCCTGGTCTGGCACCGGCATTTCTGTGGGATGGCCTTTCCCTATATGTCCTCCAAAGTTTCTTAAGACCAAGCAAGCAAAATCTACTCAGGATTTTACCAGGAGGCAGCTGCCCCAATGGTATTTACAGTGGCATGAGCCCCAAAGCTCAAATCCATTGGAGTCACTAGGACAGTTTCCCTGAGTAACACCAAGGGTTAAAGCCATTGTTCAGAGGTGGTTTGCCACTGCCTGCCTCTGCCTAGCAACCCTGGATTCCTTGGTGGCCTCCCATCCAAATAGGGACCAGAGATGAACTTGCTTAGCTTCTGAGATTTCATGAGACTGGGCTAGTGTTGGCTATGCAGGGCAGGGCATCATACAAGTCCAGCCTTTTCCAGCTCTGAAGGGCCAGGGGTTGCCAGCTCAGATTCTCAGGTCACCTGCTTGGGTGCCTTTGGGGGCCTGAATGGGATCCCATTCCCCTCCTCATTTTAGTTCCCATGACCCCATTGAGGGTTGACACAGAAAGGAGATTGCCCATTGAGGTGGGCAACCTGGTCAGTCTTTTGGTGCACTGCCCAGAAGTGGTCAGACATGACCTGGTGCTTGCACAGGGGATACCTTTACCTTTACCTTATCCATCTATCAGAGTTTATGGAGCATTTTAAAATGTCGAATAATGCCCTGAGCTTGTTAGAGAGGGGTGGTTTATAAATCTAATAAATAAATAAATAAGAATAATAGTATAACAATAAAATAAATAGCTACCAGAAAAGCCCCTTTCATTGAGAATACTAGGGATTAGGGTGGGGAAAATCCACAGGAACGCCTGGCCTCCCTCTGGTTTCTCCCATGCAGCAGATCTGGAGAGACGGCAGTCATCTCCTCCCTACCAGAAAGACTTCTGCTCTGCAGCATTTCAGAAGCTGCAATCGGCTACGAATACGCCGGGAATTATAATTGAAATGAACTGCGGGTTACGCACCCCCTCCCTTCCATTTCTGCTGCGATATTATTTCAAATGGGGTTAATATACACGGAGGCATTACACCTGTCATTTCAAATGAGTGCAATGAACTTGGCGCCCTTTGTTCTTGAACAGCCATTGAAGTGGCAAGCTATTTTTAACTGGGCAGGATCAACCGGGATATCTGTTAGCATGCCTTTCTTATCAGATGTTGTTCTTTCTCTGTTTGGAACCTCAATCGTCGGCCTGTTAATTAAATGTAGGCCAGTGATTTCTAAGGCAAAGCCATGGTGGGAAAGTTCAAAATATTTGTGAGCCATTCTAAGAATAACAGAGACAAGGGTACATTAAGAAAACAATTGGTCTCGATGACAGCCAATGTGGTGCAGTGGTTAAAAAGTGGCAGACTCTAATCTGGAGAACCAAGTTTGATTCCCTGCTCCTCCACATGCAGCCAGCTGGGTGATCGTGGGCCAGTCACAGTTCTCTCGGAGCAGTTCTTGCAGAGCAGTTCTCTTAGGGTTCTCTCAGCCCCACCTACCTCATGGGTGTCTGTTGTGGGGAGAGGAAAGGATGGTGATTGTAAGCTGCTTTGGAACACCTTGGGGTAGTAAAAAGCGGGGTGTGCTTCTTCTTTGCAATATGGTTTGTAACTGGATGAAATGGTGGAGATACTCAGGGCTACCCCACAACAGGCACCCCGTGAGGTAGGTGGGGCTGAAAGAGCTCTGACAGAACTGTGACTGGCCCACAGTCACCCAGCTGGCTGCCTGTAGAGGAGTGATGAATCAAACCTGGTTCTCCAGATTAGAGGCCACCCCTCTTAACCACTAACACTAAAATCAGTCCCCATGGACAAAATGGATGATTTGGAGGGTGGACTCTGTGGCCTGTAATCCCCCTTCCCCTGAGGTCACTGTCTTCCCTGGGCTCCACCTCCGAATCTCCAGGAGTTCCTCAACCTGGAGGTGGGAACCCAACCCTCCTCCTGCCACCCTAGGCCAAATCCACAGCTTCTTCACATTTGCATGGTCTTAGCAGAGGGTGAAATCAAACCCCAGAATTTGCTGGCAGGGGCTCATGGGAACTGTAGTCCATGGACATCTGGAGGGCCACAATTTGCCAACCCCCGCCCTCAAGTGTCAAGCTCTAGGAATTTTCCTTTAAATTTGGAGACCCCTTCTAAGTAAGAAGCCTGACTTTGGTCCTCAGTAGTCCTGCTTCCCTACTGTGCTTCTTAGTTCCGTTCAACCAACAGCCTTCTCTCCGGGGCAATGCATCGTACACTTCCCCCATTCAGCCCCTACCAAACTTACTGTGGAATGTCTAGCCTGCAAGTGGCCATCAATAACCTCGTCAGCTCTTTGAAACCAAGCAGGGTTGAGTTCTCAGAAGGGAAACCGCCACAGAAGACTCTGCAGAGGAGTGGGATGCCAGCTTCCAGGTGGGGTCTGGAGATCTAGGATTCCAACTCATCTCCAGACCACGGAGATCAATTTCTTAAGACAAATTGGGCTCTATGGTACTGTGGCCCACTGAGGACTCTGTCCTTCCCAGGCTCAATTCCCAAACTCCCCAGGAGTTTCCCAATCTGATCTGGCAACCCAACCCCTCTCTCACCGGCCAGAGGGAACATGACAACTCTGGCAGATGAAGGCCATGGCAAAACCTCCTCTGCTCACTCACTGGCCTTGAAAGCCCCTTGCTGGGGTAGGCAGAAGTCGGCTGCGACCTGACAGCCCTTGACACACCAACCGTCGCTGCCCGGTTGACTTCCCCAGTAAGTAGGTGCTTGATGGAAGAAATCTTTTTATTGAACGGATCTGCAAAACAGGCACACAATGTTCTTTGCTGAAACTAAAGTTAGCACCAGCCTGCCCTTTGGCACCAAAAATCCAGGTGCTGTAATTCAATGCTGCCACGTTGCAAGCCTGCCTAAGGGAAAGTGATAATGTAAACCACCCAAGACATACCAAGAACATAGTCCCAACCATCCAAGGGCCACTTCCTCACCACCTTTTTACCATCTGAAGACCAAGATAACACTGTCAGAATTTTTCAGACCACTTTATTTGAGAGTTTAGCTAAATATTATTGCTGTTCTGTAAATGTTTTTACATCTACTTTGTATAGGTTTTGCTGTTGTTAGCCGCCCCAGACCTGTCTTCAGGGAGAGGCAGCCAATCCATCTTGATCAGGCTTTCTCAACTTTTTGACCACTGTGAAACCCCTGGAAGATTCTTCAGGCTTCGAGAAATCCCAGAAGTGGCACAATCATGCAGAATATGGTTGGGAAGCAGAGGTGTGTGCATACCCACCCCCTTCCCACCCTTTCCAGGCCCATCATTGGTCATTTTGAAAGGGGGAGGCAGTCAACATGATCATATAGTATTATATTACCCAATAAATGGTTGCCAAGTTTTAAAAATATGTTAAAAATTAACTCCCACCCACTCAGGAAACCGTTCCAGGGCCATCAAGAAATACTAGGGTTTCATGAAATCCTGGTTGAGAATGCCTAATAATAATAATAATAATAATAATAATAATAATAGTTATAATAATAGTAATAGTAATAGTAATAATAGTAATAATAGTAATAATAGTAATAATAGTAATAGTAATAATAATAATAATAATAGTAATAATAGATGACCACGAGACAAATAGGAGGTTCTTTGGAAATTTACTGTGATTCTCCCTGCCATAGGACAGTTCACAATAACAAAGATCACAAGATGTTTCCCAGAAGCCCCTAGTCTTTGTTCAAACACAGCAAGAGTATAGCGGCAAGGAGGACACATGAACACATGGATAAATGCAACAGAGATCATTGAATCCTGATGGCAAGGACACATGACCACCGGATCGTGACAATTCTTCTATCTCCACTAAGCCTCATCCAGCCCATCCCAGGCTCACAGCCTCACTGGACTCCTCCCAGGATTCTAAAGGCACAGCTGCCCCTTCCCCTCAACATCTCCCCCCATTAATTTCCAAACAGGTGAGAAAGTCCCACACAATCCGGCCGTATCCCAGCAACTTCTGTCCGACAGGCAGAGGCCGGCAGAATCCAGCCCAGCCCTGCAGCCTCAGAAAACAAATTATCCCGACCAAGAAGGCGTAATGGGCAGTCTAATTTTAGCTTCTGCTTTTGTGCGGAGACACACTTCTCTCTCCCCTTCCTTCAGACTCCCCCGCAAATTTAAAGTGTTTTATTGATTTCCTCCCCACCCCCCATTGATCATCTTAATTTCGTATAATCATTTTTAAGGTCTCCTGCTAGTCTGCCTCAAGAGCCACAACAGCGTTCATCTTCTGACATCCTTCGGCTTCTTTGCTGTGACGGGGAGAGCGCCTGTATGCGGCCTCCTTTTCACCCGGGGCAGCATTCATTTTCTGATGGAAGGACTTAGAGAAGGAACGTAATGGTTAGTGAAAGGAGCATCCAATTTGGCGTAACAATACAACATAATGAGATGGTCTCCTCCCCAGAGGATAACAAGGCCAATCCCCAGGTAGGGACTGGACTTCTTCCAAGATTACATCTGACCTCCACACTAGAGAAATCATCTCTCTGGGAGAAAGCTGGCGATGGGAAAAAATATTTATTCAGACAATACAAACTGTTACAAGCCGAACGAGTTCCTTGGTACAACAGCCTCGTTTTCGTTTTCACTTGATCAGTGAACTTATCAATATAGTGTAGTATTTCTTTAGATTGGTTTTTACAATGGTACTAACAAAGTTAGTCTTCAGCAAGCAACCTTATATTCTTAGACATATATCTTGGGACTACTAACATCAAAGGTCCAACAGGTAATCATCCTCTAGGGCAGGGGTAGTCAACCTGTGGTCCTCCAGATGTTAATGGACTACAATTCCCATGAGCCCCTGCCAGCTCATGGGAATTGTAGTCCATGAACATCTGGAGGACCACAGGTTGACTACCCCTGCTCTAGGGAATCTTCTAAGACAGTGGTCCCCAAACTTTTTATCACTGGGGACCAGTCAACGCTTGACAATTTTACTGAGGCCCGGGGGGGTAGTCTTTTGCTGATGAACATCACTGCTGCCTGAGCCCCTGCTCCACTTGCTTGCCCCCCCTGACTTCCCGCCGCCCACTGGGGGGTGCTGCCAGCAGCAGCTACGCAGTGCCACGCCGAGGGGGAGTTCCAGCCATGGTGGCCGCCAAAGAGCACCAAAGGTGAGCCGGCGGCAGAGTGGCAGGGCAGCCCCTGAGGCAACAGCCGGGGAGGAGGGTGAGGAGGAACTGCGGCCTGGTACCGACTGATCCACAGACTGTACCAGTCTCCGGACCGGGGGTTGGGGACCGCTGTTCTAAGACTCTTATAACAGTTTATATTGGTTGAATAAAGTTTTTGCCATTGCCAGCTTTTTCCTGTCTACACAACTTTGGCTGATGGGTCGTCTCTGCCTCTGGGAGAAAGTGGCAGCTTTGGTTGGTACCCTTGATATCATTAAAAAATATCATTATAAAATGAACAGGGAGGGAAAAAATTAAAAGTTTAAGAGTTTAGAATCCTAGATCTTTCAATATATTTCCGCTGAGCTTGAATCACAAATGCACAGAATTTTGCCGTCGGCAGAGAGAACTGCGGCTTGTCATCAAGAAGTTATCTAATCCGCTCTGAATTGGTTTGGTGTGCCATCACATTGATTAGTGGGCGAATGAGTCTGGAGCATAGTTCATGCCATTGTTTCTGTGCTGCGCATTGTGCCCCCCTTCCCAAATGCCACTCTCCCTAGGAATTTCTCCAGGTGGAGTTGGCAACCTAGCAAATACACAGGTGTATCATCCGTGGTCTCTGAAAGTCTGATTTCAGGTGTTTGAAGGTCCTCCTCTACATTGTCTTGAAGGCGAGGCAAATCTCTAATACAGAATTAATCTCATTTCCCCCCACCGAAGCTCACAGAGGAAGCTTTGGCTCTCAAAAGCTCATTCCGCCAGGTTGGGACCAGGACCGAAAAGGACCTGGTCTTGGTTGAGGCCAGGGATCACCAACCTGCTAGAACTTGCAGAGCGCAAGGTTCTGCAAGGGATATAGGGAGTTATATGGTCCCTCAGGTACACTGGGCCCAGACTGCTGAACCCAGCAGAGTAGAGTCTGCTACTCTCTAACCACTTCACCATGTTGCATCCCAAATTTGAGCTGGGAACAGGGGGAAGAGTCCCAGCACCCAGGAAGGACACAGTGCAGGCTTGCATCCTAGTGCCCATTGTATTCCTAGATTCAATGGGTTTTGCCCTTAGTTTGATGTATAAATGAAGAGCTGAAGGCCACAACTTTGATTCACCCTCCAGGCCTAACAGTTTCACAGAGTAATAGCAGGATAGGTTTCTCTGTCCGGAAGAGTTTGCTCACCTGGGTGATAGGAGCTATCTCTAGATGGGTAGTGGCCTTAGACATAAGGGTTTAGTGGAAAGTTTTGGGTGGGGATATAGGTTGAGTAGTATGTCCTGTGTACCGCTAACTGAAAGTGGGGCATGGTTGCTCTAGGCATTGCTTGAAAGTCTGTGTTAAAACCATAAAGCTACCACCAATTCCTAGAGCTACTCTGTCACTTCTGTGTTTTTCATGGAAGTGACATAGCAGAACACAATTGTTTTCATTTATCTGCCACTGTTTGTGTAAGCAGCAAAACATGACATACAGTGGAAGGCCTCCTGATATGGGGGGGAAGTCCAGCAGCCCTGCTTAGACAAATCAATCTTTTTTTCAACTGCAATCCTCTTATCAGCTAATAACATTGGCCTGCCTAAGAACCATGCCCCCCCCCCCTCGGTCAATATAGGAGCCTATGTATTTGTAGTCTGAATGCAGTAAAAGTGGGTTTGAAACCTTCAATTCTGAGACATTATTTTTATTTTTACTTTAAATCTAGAACATTCTCAGGAGAAAATTTCTACATGCATTGTTTTGCTTGTTTGTATGATGTACAGCGTTAGGGGTGATGGACAGAGATTTCGGAAACGTTTCCAATCACGTCATCCCCGGACTTTCAGAACTGATTGCTGTGTGTCTTAGAAATGAGCAGTGAGTGTCAGACGTCGAGATATTTTGTCTCCTTCAAGGACTGCTAAACCCAGGGGCCTGGGATGATAAATTGGCGTGTTTATATTTCAGGGGCATCTAAATAATCTTTTATTATCTGCCCAAATCCTGCGTCCAGCTGTGAAAGCTTGCTGAACTGAATCCGCTTTTCATTTATAACCACCTTTTCATTTCCACTGCTTACGCTAATCATTGTTTTCATTTCTTTTTCTTGTGGAAGAGCTACCCATAGCAAAAACATATCTCTTTCCCATCAGCCACTGGGTTGTAGCAAACAAAGAAGAACACTGCATGAATCTTTACTTTGGAGATGTATAAAGAACCTAGGTTTGATTTACAAATATTCCTTTCTGAAGACAAACATGTGTGTAGCGGGGATAGAACTTGCTTGGGTATGCAAGATTGTTCAGCAGCCGATTATTTTGAGGTCTGCATGCTTAATCATATACTTAAGTAATCATGATAGTTTGCATAAATAATACAACTGCTTTTGCATCAATAATTCAGAAAGATTCAGACAAATACACCTTCTGTATTATGATGCATATTTTCTGTCGAGATCTAAAGGAAAGCTTTTCTTGTATATTAAAACTTTTTTTTATGGCAGAGAAGAAAAGCCAGCGTGGTATTGTGGTTCAAGAGCAGTGGCCTCTAATCTGGAGAACTGGATTTGATTTCCCACTCCTCCACATGCAGCCAGCTGGATGACCTTGGGCTAGTCACAGTTCTCTTAGGGCTGTTCTTTCAGAGCAGTTCTCTTAGAACTCTCTCAGCCCCACCTGCCTCACTGGGTGTCTGTTGTGAGGAAAAGAAGGGAAAGGTGTTTGAAAGCCACTTTGGGGGCTGTTCCACATTCCCATTTTTCTCATTTGTAAATTTCTGTTTCTCCCGGGTCCCGCCCCATTCTGCATGGTTTGCTCCCTCTGGTGGTCAGTTCAATATTACACTGGTTTCTCTCTGGCATATTTCCCTGGAGATTTAAACTGGAGGTATTTATGCTAGATGTATCCTGCTGTAAAGCTGATTTGACCACCAAAGGAAGCAAAACTCATTTGGAACGGAAAAGAATCCGAAAGAAACAGGAATTTACAATAAAGGAAAGTGAGAATGTAGGAAAGCCCTTGATGTTCTATACCTGTGTAGATTTGATAAATTATAAACAAGCTGTCAGCCAAGGTTACTGTTGAGAAAGAAAGGCATATGATTTTAATAAATAGCTCTGTGCAGTTCTATGATGTGTGTCCTAAATTTTATGTGTCAAAGTCAAAAGTCAAAGTTTATTTTTACAGTTGTTCAGATCAAGTGAATTTCACATGTGTATCCTTAAACCCCAGTTTTTCTCCTTCTCCGGGATCTCTCCAATTTTCCTTTTGGCTGCTGCTTAGAAACTGCTTAATGCTCATTTGTTACTCTGCCATTAATTTTAATTGGCCTTTTAAATGCACAAACACTTTGCCATATGCACATCCATTTGGCAATCGCTTCTATTTTATCACAGCTCTTTTGGCAACTGGCCAACTGTTAGTGAGTCTTCTTAAATGACGTCTCCTTGGCCTGATCTGGATGGGCCAGGCTTAGGTGAGACCTGGGGATCTCCTGGAATTAAGGATCATCTCCAGACTAAACCGATCAGTTCCCCTGAAGAAAATGGCTGCTTTGGAGGGTGAATTCCATAGTATTGTGCTTCACTGCAGACCCCCCCTGACCCAAATCCCTCCCACTCCTGGATCCACCTCCAAAGTCTCTAGGCATTTCACAACCCAGAGCTGTCAAGCCTACCAGCCTAGACTAATCTTATTAGATCTTGGCTGCTGTGCAGGGTTGGCTCTGGATGGGAGACTGTCAAGGGAGTCCAAAGTTGCTATAAAGAGACTGGCAATGGGAAACCATCCATTCAGGCACTTCCCCCACTGACTGGGCTTTAGAAGGCAACTATATGCCTTTTCTTCATTCTTGGCCTGTGTCAGCTATGAAGCTAAAACGTCAGGCAAGGACTGATTTTTAATAGGTTATCATCTAATTTCATTCAGTGTGGCCTTTTCTGCACCAGTGTTTTTCTTCGTTTTTAATAAGAATTCCAGTCAGTTTTTTTTTTAAGAAATCTGCATATGACACTACTTTCCAAGGGGATGTATATTAGCTTTTTTGTTTTGTTTTGTGCATTGGTTTTCCCTCCTTTAGGACTCACTGCATATTCCAGTTGCAGTTTCCTCGGAGTATTCAAAAGTGATACTGCTGCGATTTTAACATGTTATTTGCCACAGTACTAATGTTTTATAATGCAGAAATGCTCTATGTGTGTGTGAGAGAGACAGTGACTATGAATATCAAAACAATGTGTACTATGGGATGTTACACGCTATGATAATGTTCACATTTGTGAGGAAACTTTCCTTCCTCTTACTTCACTGATTCTAGCAGTGGAAACCTACACAGAGCGACTCTCCTGTCTATGCCTATTGATTTTAATAGCATGACTTTTGTAGAGGTTTGTACTGAAAGTATGAGGAGTACCTTCCTAGGAAAAAGCAGATAACTGTAAGAAGGATCCACCTCCTCTCTGTCACATTCCTCCGAGTTAGGGTTGCCAAGTCCAGGAGGGAAATCCCTGGAGATTTGGAGGTATAGCCTGGGAAGGGCAGGGTTTAGGGAAGGAACTCAGAAAGCTGTTTGTTTATTGTTACCTTTATTTGCTGTCCTTTTTTTTTGGAGACTCGATGTGGATCAGGACAATGTAGCTACATAACAATAAAATGTAATTTAGGACTATAAATAAATACATTTTAAAACATTCAGATCAGAATCAGAGCAATGGCCTGGTCTTATGGGAGAGAGCAGAGGAAGGGTCATAAGGATCCTGAGAGCTAATTTGGGTTTCTGGCAGGAGGGCAATGGCTTGTGCTGGGGTTTTAACTTCAATACAAAACCAAAAAGGGAACTGAAACCCTCTGCTGAACAAAAGTCAGGAACCCCAAAGTTGAGCTGCAATACAATATTAAAAAAATCATTACCAATATTTATTAAACAAAGTGCACAATATATATTAAAAATGAAGTAAAAACAACACATATCTAACTGCACATGACAGAATAGACCAGGGGTTCTCAACCTTCCTGATGCCGTGACCCTTCAATATAGCTCCTCATGTTGTGGTGACCCCCAACCATAAAATTAGGCCAGTCTTCTTTCACAGAAATTAAACCAAAACTGACCAATGGTGTGAAGATCCATTGTTCATGATTCTATATCAATTGATTTTTTTTCTGGGGTTTCTCAGTTCAGTTCTGCCTCTTGTCCCACCATGCTGATCTCGATGTTTTCTGCCTGCAGGACAAGCAGGACAAGCAGCAACAGTGGCAGTCACCCCCCCCCCCAGCCAAGCTGCTCCCCCTGCCGCGATCCCTGTGAAAGGGTCGTTCAACCCCCAAAGGAGTCCCGATCCCCAGGTTGAGAACCACTGGAATAGACCAACCACATTTAGACCCACAGGGGTCTTCCTCAGTGGTCAATATATTGTGTGAGATGCTCTCTTGTATAAGATCAAAATCTAAAAGGCTTGCTGGGTGGCAAACAAAAATCTGTTCAGTGTAGCTCCAACGAGTGTTTCTGAAATATCTGGTTTGGAGCCCACCTTCTAAAATATTTATTATCTGAGGCCACCACTCCTCAGCTTTTGCCTAATTCTACATCAAGAGTGCATTTCCATGCGTGTCAGAAAAAGCTTTTGGTGGTTTTAACTTCAGCCATAGGCCTGTCGGAACACTTCTGTCTTACAAGCCCTGTGGAACTGATTAAGGCTTTGTTCTCATTGGGTAGTGCATTCTACCAGGCTGGAGCCAATGCCAAAAATGCCGTGAATGTGATGGAGGCCAATTTGATCTCCTTGGGGACAGGGACCCTGAGCAGATTACAATCTCCAGATCTTAAGGCTCTTGGGGGAACATATGGGGAGACAGCTGCTTTAGAAATCAAATGTTTTAGAAACAAGCTTTTAAAAATCATACATTGGCTTTGCGATCAGTTTTTTAACACTGTAGGGAAGGGGGGGGGCTGAATAAGGAACTCTCAGCACATGTTTCTTTTGGCCCTTCCTCTTTTCTGGCAGCAGATTCCATGCATTTAAAACCTTAGAAATGTAGGGTATGTTTTTGACTTTTAATTTTGAGAATTAGAATTCTGTGAACGCTGATGGCTTAGGATTCATTTGTGTGATCAAAGGGCATTTGAGTCCCATGTCTTGTTTGTTCTTACAGATGTTGGGCTGTGGCCCATCATGCCCTGTCAATACTTTAAATGTGAGTTAAGCAGAAGGCCATGAGCTTTGTGTGGAGGAGACGGGGAAAACCAGCCCAGTTCTCCAGATCGGAGTCTGCTTCTTTGGAGAACTGATGCTATGGCGTTATCCCCTGCTGAAGCCTTCCCCTTCCAAATCCTGCACTCTTCCAGCTTCATCTCCAAATCTTCAGGAATTTGCCAGCCCAGAGTTGGGAAGCAGCCAGTTAGAGTTCATTCCGCATGTGTGGGATAATGCACTTTCAACTTTTGGAGCTGGGTCTTCCTGTGTGAAACAGGAAAATCTCTTGGGTGGGGGGGGTGTAGTGGATTTTTACTGCCATATTTGTTCATCTATGTATTGTCATGTTTATGTCCCTTTTGTAATTATAATGGGTTTTTAAATTGTGGACGATTGTAACCCACCACGCGCCAGTCTCGGGAGTGGCAGGAAATAAAAATTGAAATAATAGTAATAAAGAAATCTAATGACAAATATTCTTGCTCCTCCAGACACCAGAGGCAGCCTCGGAGGCATAGCGGAGGCTGGGCCAGCCCAGCAACACACAGCACTGTGCATTGTGCATTGCTGAGCTGGCCCCACCCCTGCTAGTCTCCCAAGGCTACTTCCGCTCTCTGGAGGGCAGGAGCAGCCTTGGAAGACTGGCAGTGGCAGCAACACTAGAGCACTGAGTGCATCTCAGTGCTCTGGCATTGCTGCTGCTGTCCATCCACTGGCATGGTCCCTGGGGGTGGGACTACAGATGTCCCGTCCGTAGACTTCCATTTGGGGGACCTGCCAGGAGATGTTTCGCATCAATAATAATAAGGATAAGGATAAGGATAAGGATAAGACTAAGACTAAGACTAAGACTAAGACTAAGACTAAGACTAAGACTAAGACTAAGACTAAGACTAAGACTAAGACTAAGACTAAGACTAAGACTAAGACTAAGAATAAGAATAAGAATAAGAATAAGAATGTGCCTTGACAGTACATTATCCAGTGTGTGCAGAATGAGAGTGTCCTTTATTTGGTAGACATTCTCCCCTTGGTCCCTTTTGGCAATTAAACAAACAGTTACATCATAAGCAATTAGAAGCACAGGATGTTGAAAGCCTCTTTTGCATGTGGGTTTTTCTGCATGACAAATGAGCCATGGATCAATTCTGTTTTATTTATTTTTTTGGTCTCCTTTGCGTTATTAACCAGGTAGTTTTCAAAGGGTTGTCAGATCGTTATATTGAAACAACTTGAGGGGCCATTACCCTCCCACTACAGCTTTGTAAATCTTAGTCGGCCTCCTCCCTAATTGTCAGAGTTGGTGGAAATAACCTCTTTTGTTCAGACACTTATTGCATTGCTCATTAAGGGCACCATCAAAGGAAGTAACGTGTAGAGGTGAGTTAGTAATCCATGCACCACCCCATAGATTACAAGTCTGCCCACGCAGTAAAGATGTAAACAATGTTTATACCAGCTAGTGCGCTGCTGCTGAACTCTTGCGTCTCCTGCTTTAAGAAAAGCTTGGAATGCTTCAGAAATCACCCACTCCTCCTGAGATCTCTCGCCACGTGTGCATATGCTGTGCATGCAAAATGTCAAATTCTTGGGAATTAGATTTACATCTATGTAGAGATTAAGAAGCAGAGCAGCTGACGCAGGGAGGCGGAAGATGTTTTTGTGTGTGGAAGCATTTTTTGATGGTATTAGTGCACTGGGGGTGGGGGGCAGACCACAGGAGGAGACCAAGACATGGTCATGCAAATGAATATTTCATCTGGCCAGCAAAGAGTTTCATCGCTCTGGTTGGGAGTGCTGAATATTTTTCTTCCCCAAACAAGCATTAGTTAGCTTTCCTATCCAGCTGCTTCCAGAGGTTTCGGTGGTGGCATAGAATCATAGAATCATAGAAACATAAAATAATAGAGTTGGAAGGGATCTCCTGGGTCATCTAGTCCAACCCCCTGCACTATGCAGGACACTCACATCCTTCTCGCTCATCCACTGAACCTTGCCACCCCCTTGGGCCTTCACAGAGTCAGCCTCTCCGTCAGATGGCTCTCCAGCCCCTGTGTAAAAATTTCCAAAGATGGAGAACCCACCACCTCCCAAGGAAGCCTGTTCCACTGAGAAACCAAGGAACACACTTTGTCACCAACAACTTGCAGCCCATCTTCAAGTAGGGCAGGGAAGGATTCCGGTTGGCAGCCGAGGATTGGGCCCGCAGTAATGGCTTTGATGTATTTATTTAGGGATTTCTATGCTGCTCCTCTTGGACAAGCCGTCTCGGGGTGGTTTATAAAATCTAAAAACTCCACAATAGAAATATATGCCACAATTAAAACAAAAACAAAAAAATATTCAAATTGTTGAACCCCAAATTAAACACAGTTGCATGAGCCAAGGTTACTGGATCCATAATAGTTTAGTTTAGAGCCAGCCAAGGTGTTGGATACTAGGAGGATTCAGAAGAGGGAGGGCAGAAGAGGCAAAAGGGAGGCCCAAGATTTAGATATAGTTGGCCTGAACTGTAGGCCTGGTGGAAGAGCTCTGTCTTACGTGCCCTTTAAACTATATGTAATGTGGTACCTGCTAGATATCAGGAGGGGGGACTGATAAATCAGTTCTGACCAAGCAAGAATATCAGGGCTCTCTCAGCCTCACACACCTCACAGGGTGTCTGTGGTGGGGAGTGGAAAAGGAAGGCTCCTCTGAGACTCCTTCAGGTAGAGAAAAGTGGCATCTAAGAACCAACTCTTCTTCTTTAGTAATATCAGGGCTCTCTCAGCCTCACCCACCTCACAGGGTGTCTGTTGTGGGGAGAGGAAAGGGAAGGTGTTTGTAAGCCACTTTGAGACTTCTTCAGGTAGAGAAAAATGGCATCTAAGAACCAACTCTTCTTCTTCTTCAGTAATATCAGGGCTCTCTAGCCTCACCTCCCTCACAGGGTGTCTGTGGTGGGGAAAGGAAAGGGAAGGTGACTGTAAGCCACTCTGAGACTCCTTAAGGTCCAGACAATGCAGAGAAGGATTTGGGACACTGCGTAAACGAGGTAATTTTAAAGCTCTCAGTTGATCGCGCCTGCTTGTGGGAAGATGTCAACAGCCAAGCATTGTCAGTGGTGGAGCTATGCTCACAAAAGACTGTAAGTAATGGATTTGAAGGCATCAGCTGCAGGAGATACTGCAGGGGTGGGCCTGTCGCCGCTAGGATAGATAGCGTGCCTTGTGCACACGTGTTGTTTGTGGCTGTTTGATTAGGACCCCGGCCATCTGTCGTTCGATATTGTGGCATTGCAACATTGCAGTCTTATCACTACAAGCTGTTATGAGTAACATTTCAGAGCATCCAACACAAAAGAGCCGTGATGGATGATAACAAGCCTCCCGTTCAGAGGAAATGAATTTTTTTTTCTTAGCACTAAGAAGCAGCATTATAAAAGAGTGGTGGGGGGAGGGGGATGTCTAAGCATGATGCCAAAGAGAAGCTTTTCCCATCTGTTACCCCCAAGTTTTTTCTTCTTCCTACAATTCAAAAGGAATTCACATTTAATATAACTATATATATATGCATATGTACAAATAACCAACTCTACCCTGATCTGCAGATGCCTAAATCCATAAATGGGGGCCTGGTGGAGAGTAAGAAGGCTTTTTGGCAAACTCAAGGGACATGGTAGGTTTCCAGAAAAAAACCTAAAAAATTTCCTCTAATAGATTAAAAAAAATTATCTCCCCCCAGGCCCACCTCTTAGAACCAGCACAGAAATGCCACTGTTCCAGCTCCACCTCTCCCTTGGGATCATCGGACCAGATAGTCCTTTACTGTGGCTGTTGCTATCAGGAGAGGAAGTGGGGAGACAGCCAGGAAAGTCACCACCACCATTGCAGTGGTGGGAAATGGGTGGGCAGCTGACAGAGTTATGGGGGGGGGGGTAGAAAGAAAGAGTGATGGCGTAGGGGCAGAGAGAGTGATAAGGGGAAAAGAGTGATAGAGTAGGGAGATGAGAGTGATAGGTGGAGAGAAGAAAGAGGGAGAAGAGAGGAGAGAGAGAGGGGGAGGGAGGGAGAGAGAGAGTAAGAGAGAGAGAGATGAGGTGGGGAGCCAGAAAAAGCAAGTGATGGGGTGGGAACAGAAAGAGAAAGCAATAGGCAAAGGGAAGAAAGAATAAGAAAATAAGCAGAAAAATAAGGGTGAGAGAATAAGAAAAGAGAGGGGAAAATAGTGAGAGGCTGAGAGAATTAAGGGGAGAGGAGGAAGCAAAGGTAGGGGGTGGGTCAGGTGCTCCTGCAGGTATTTCAGGGGCATCAGGGTATATATTCTAAGAACAAAGCCAGCCAGATCTGATGTTACTTCAATCCAGAGGTTGGATCTATGAAAGGCCAAGACTGTACCCAAATGATTTCCAGCCAAGCCCTGTGCAAGGTGAGGCACGTGGTGGTGCCCAGCTGAGGGCAGGTTAAGGAAGACTGTGAAGGTGCTTGTAGAAAGGTCTCCAAGGGGGCATGCTGTAAACCTATACAGCTCTCCTTGCCAATCTGTATTTAGAGACCAGATATGAAAGCACTGCAGGGTTTGCAACCCACGCAAGGGGAATCCATGCTCGTGACAGAATTTTCTATTTCAAGCAGTGATGCCACCCCAGCGGCACAGAATTCCCACACAGTCTAGGGAGTCTCATTCCCAGCAAGAATGCAGCCTTCAGTTCCTTGGACAAATGATGCAATATGGGAAGCCATGACAAATGAGTTGTCAGGATTAGCCCACCGATCAGGCGTGCCCAGTGAAAAGAGTTGAATTTGGCTCACCCTCTTCAGTCCTTGGTAGGGAAAGGCCCCTTCTCCCGTCGTCCTCCAGCAGGACATGAGTGTTGCTCGTGGACCTAGTGATCCCATTGTGTAGGGTTTTTTCCAAATTCAGATGTAAATTTGACTGTTGTTTTGAACACGGGAACCAGGATTTCGACAGTGTTTTAGACCAGGGATAGTCAACCTGTGGTCCTCCAGATGTCCAAGGACTACAATTCCCATGAGCACCTGCCAGCGTTGGCTTGCAGGGGCTCATGGGAACTCTAGTCCATGAACATCTGGAGGACCACAGGTTGACTACCCCTGTTTTAGATCTCAAACATAGGCCTGGTGGTACAGCTCTGTCTTGCCGGAAGAGCTGTCCATGGTCCTGCAGAGCCCTGAAACCAACTCGGAGAGCATCACATCAGGCTGGGAGCAGGACTGAAAGGTCCCTGACTCTGGGGTGAGGCTAGTTTGATATCTTTGGTTTTGCCCTCTAGACCTTATTTAGGGAAATATATGGGAAGAGGCAGTCCCATAGATATGAGGGTCCTAGACTAAAGAAAAAGACTACTATGCAGAAACGTAGAAGAGGTAAAGAACTATATTTGATATATTGATTCAATTGCTTCATTTATACCCCCAACTTTTCCCACAAAGTAGATTGCATTGTTCTCATCTCTGTTTTAGGCTCGCTACAGTCTTGCGAGGTAGGATAGGATGAGAAACTGTAACTGGCCCAAGGTCATGCAGCAAACTTTCATGGCAGTGTGGGGATTGGAACTTGGACCCTCCGGAGCCTATTCTAATACTCTAACCATTATATCACACTAGCTTACTTGATTGTAGGGTTGCCAGCTCTGGGTTGGGAAGTACCCAGAGGCATTGGGGGTGGGACCGGAAGTGGGTGGGGTTTAGGGGTTTAGGGCATGGAGGGACCTCAATGGAGTATAATGCTATGGAGTCCTCCCTCCAGGGAACTGATCTCTGTTGCCTGGAGGTGAGCTTTAATTCCAGGGGACCCCAGGTCCCAACTGGGGACTGGCATGCCCTGCTGATGGATAGTAGAATCCCATGGGGGATGGGGAAAGGTAGAGTCTCACCATAATGGTGTGCTGTGTCATAAGTCAAGAACCTAAAAAGGTTAATAACAAGGAAAATTAACTTAAGCCTAAACAGGGTGGAAATAATGAAAGGTAAAGGTAAACGTATCCCCTGTGCAAGCACCGGGTCATGTCTGACCCTTGGGGTGACGCCCTCTAGCGTTTTCATGGCAGACTCAATACAGGGTGGTTTGCCAGTGCCTTCCCCAGTCATTACCGTTTACCCCCCAGCAAGCTGGGTACTCATTTTACCGACCTTGGAAGGATGGAAGGCTGAATCAACCTTGAGCTGGCTGCTGGGATCGAACTCCCAGCCTCATGGGCAGACAGCTTCAGACAGCATTTCTGCTGCCTTACCACCCTGCGCCACAAGAGGCTCCGAAATATATAATTAATCAAGTATAAAACCCAAGTCTTTTCGCATAGACTCAATAAAAACCATTATATGCAAACATATTAATGCCTCCACTGACCCAGCACGTTTCGGCATTACCGCCTTTATCCATAGTCCAGCATCACACAAAACCAGCATATGTAAAATATGGAATGATTACAATTATGGTTATAGCCAGCTGGCTCCTTTACATCGAAAGATCTATTCAGGACACTGTGGACCTATAGTCAATTCTGTGGATCAGAAGGCCAGATAAAACAAACTGAGGCTTCTAATGTTTCAAAAGGAGACCCTAGTCAAGGTAAGCACTTTCCAGTAAGTGTCTTGTAACCTGGGCCTAGTCTGCACACATAGAATAATGCACTTTCAATGTGCTTTGGCAGCTGGATTTTCCTGTGCAGAACAGGAAAATCTACTTCTAAAGTGCATTGAAAGTGCATTATCTATTGTGTGCAGACTAGGCCCAGGAGCCAACCTTCATCCAGATTATGCTGTAGAACATGCTATGTAATAAGCCAGAGTAGTTCTATAGACAGTCTGTTTGGAGAAATCTTGAGGATTACACACACATATTAAAATGTTACCCTCATCCTGTGTGCAAAATTGACTTAGTGTTTGTGAACTCTATCTCACAGCCTGAAAAAAGAAAAGTTTATAAATTTTAAATATTTTTATGGATTCTTACATGATTGATAACGAGCCACATTGCTAACGTTTTGCATCAGAGGTTCAGTACCTTGCCAACCACTCATAACGCCCCCCCCCCAATGAACACTAGAAGTCCTCTGTAACAAATCTGCCAGGAAGAACATAATGGTGATGTCTTTACGATTTGGAGAAAATACAGTGTGAACTTTCTACATTATTCTTGCCACTCAGCGCCGGAGGAAGTCAACTTGACATTTGAAATTGCTGGGTTTTCTTTTTTGTTCTCTCCATTGCAAATCACAAAGTGACGTGACTTCAGGGTTGTGCTTTTAGAGATGGCTAATCCTCATAAAGCATCAGATGGCCAATTAGCTTCCGCAAGGGAGAAAGAATGATGTGCACTGTTCGCAAACAGTTCAGTAAACTTTCACAAACTGATGTACTAAAAGAAGAAGAAGAAGAAGAAGAAGAAGAAGAAGAAGAAGAAGAAGAAGAAGAAGAAGAAGAAGAGTTGGTTCTTATATGCCGCTTTTCCCTATCCGAAGGAGGCTCAAAGCAGCTTACAGTCGCCTTCCTATTCCTCTCCCCACAACAGACACCCTGTGGGGTGGGTGAGGCTGAGAGAGCCCTGATATCACTGCTCGGTCAGAACAGTTTTATCAGTGCCGGGGCGAGCCCAAGGTCACCCAGCTGGCTGCATGTGGGGGAGTGCAGAATCGAACCCGGCATGCCAGATTAGAAGTCTGCACTCCAAACCACTACACCAAACTGGCTCTCTAAAGGTTGGTGGGTCAGCCATGGGAAGATCAAATGGTGCTGCTGGTGACAAATTATTGCAGAATATGTCTCAATCTTATCCTTGGTTCCTCTTAATATTTGTGAAACTGACTGAGGAGTGGAGCATGTCCAGGATGTCCAAGTTGGAATAGGGCCAATCAGGGGGCGGCCCGCTTTGCTGACCACCCACTGATTGGCCCACCCCCTACAGCTCCTGCCCTCCGAGCATCACTGCTCACCACTCCGTGAGCCTCGACAAAGACGCACCTGACCACCAAGGCGAGCATGTGTGTAGTGCTTGCCCACCAGAATGATTCTTATAGCTGGAATGTTTTTATCTTTTTAATATAATATTTAAGTTATCAATGATTCTTTTATCTTGTTAATGCCAGATGTTTTTATGTCCCTTGTAATTTGACTACTGGTCTAGTACCATAATAATAAAGACTTGACTTGCTTGCCCACTCCACATGGCGCCCTGCAGCACTTGCCACCCCAACAAGCCACCTCCCCCCAGCAGTATATCTGAGCAAGATGTGGAAGTTGGTGCAGAAGTTTGTTTCTGCACCTGTTTCAGTGAGGGCACAGATCAGCGTGGGCTTTGATGCAGCAAAGGATCAAACTACCTGAACCTTTAAAAAAAAAAACATGACGTTTAATATGTGTAAGTTTGTTTGTACGTTAACTGAACTTATTAAAGGTGGTGAGAAGAGAGCATCCATCTAAGAATTGCATTGCGGCTTAAGGAGTCTGGCCTCCTGTTTTGTCAAGTTAAGCTTTCCTTATTTTTATAATGTTCATTTGCTGCCAGTATTGACTGGAATGATGTATATGGCCAATGAAGACGTGAGCCAGCTTTTGGCATCAACAAGGCCACTGCTTTATTAGCAAACAACAACCAGGGGTTGGCCTGGCACGAGGTGTAGAGTATTTCCCCGCACAGTCATCCAACTGCTGACACGGGCTCAAGGGGCGCCCTGGGTCCCCCTTCCTCCCAACCAGGAGGAAGGATCCCTTGCCCCTTGAAGCCCTCCCCAGGGAGGAGGCATGTCATGGCTGCTGGGTGTCCATCACATGCAACCATCCCCACCTCCTGGCTCTGAGCCCCTTCCTAGCCGGGTAAGGCTGCACTCGGTGTCAGCCGTTCTCTTAAGGTGACCCCCACCTCAGGTCCCAGTGTACAAACTGGCCCCTGCACCATATACTCTACCTCATGCTCCCTATTCCGCCACTGAACGAGAACCACCTGTTGTCATTCCCGCCAACCCAAAATTACACTGACACCATAACTGCAAGGTAGAGCCTAAACTGTCAGCAAGTACATTCTGCACCCCGGCCATGTGTCATGCCTGGAAAGTAACGTTGGAATCCAGGCAAACCAGGACCAAGCGACGGACCAGACGCATGACCCAGGCTGATTTAGCTGTCTGTTTGCTCAGAATGCGGACCACATCCTGATTGTCACCAGCGGGGCAAGGCTTCTGTGCACCAGCGCTCCCTGAATAGGACTCCGAACCCCACTCCCCCTGCTGTGTCAGATTGGACCTGCAGGGCGCCACCCAACTGCAATTCAGCATGCCAGATGGCCATGCCATAAAAGTGCGCTAGAAAATCCTGCCATACCAACAGATCCTCATGTATCCCTCGTGAAATGCGCAGGCCTGGATAGCCCCTTCGTGGCATGCGTGAGGCGGGCGCAAAACACATGCCCCGGGGACACTACCTTGCACGCAAAGTTCAAGTGGCCCAGAAGGACTTGCATGCATTTTTATTCCCCAACATGGTTCGGATTAAACTGCGGAGGGTCTCCAGTTTATCCGCCGGGAAGCTGGAAGTACCAGCGACTGTGTCCAGCTGGATGCCCAGATAGGTGAGCCTGGTATCAGGACCTTCGGTCTTATCGTGGGCCAAGGGGACCCCCAACTCAGCAACCAAAGCCTGGAAGGTGCCCAAGTGCTCTACACATTTTCCAGTTCCCCCAGGATTAGCGAACAGGAAGTCATCTAAAAAATGAGCGCTTTCCAGGAAATGGGGGGTTGGCAAATGGGTCCGCCATCTGCCCCGCTGCGCATTCCTTCTGCAACTTCTCTGCCACTATGTCCAGGTGCTCCTTTGCTGACCTCAAATTCCCACAAGAGGTGGCAACCTGTTCCCCCATGAAAGGGATCTGGAAGCCTTCGATGAACCACTTGGCTAAGTACATAGCCTCCCGCCTCTTGTGATACAGTGCCAGCCAGTCCACAAGGGGGCCCAGTTTGATTGGAATAGGGGCCAATCTCCATAAGATTGCCGGCAATTCACTGTGCCTGAAGAAGACCCTGTTGTACCCGACCCACCGTTCTTCTTACCAGCAAGTCAGGTGAAAGGGCGGGCTCCTACCTCCCTGAGAACATGCAGGCAATGCGTGTCCCCCTCCACAGCTCTCACATTTGTGCTCAAAGCGCACTGCCACCGTTTGCACCCTGTCCTGTTATAATCCCAGCATACGTAGCCGGCCAGCTTTTTTGCTCCTTCTGCTGCCACTCACTGGGACCCACCTGCATTATCCACGTATCTTGATTTTTCAGTTCTCAGCAGACAAGGGGTTGTGGGGTTGTCGAAACTCCCTGTCATATTTGAGGGCTGCTTCATCCCCCACTAAGTCCCTCGCTTCCAACATGTGGCAGAGGTATTTCCAGGTTTGCCACTCCCTTTCTGGATAAGCCACCATGACTAGGGCCATTTATTCTGAAAGGCCATGCATCCAATTATCAAAGGTCCTTTCAGCTGGTTTTGCTTGCTTGCGCAGCTCCTTGTGCTTCCCCGTGTCCCCACCTTTTCACTGACCTCTATGTATTGCAAACACATCCACAAAGAACCCCTCTAGAGCCCGCTCATGAATTTTAGGAGGCAGGTGAATACTAGGTGGAGCATCAGTGGCTGCATACCACACAGGAGATCACCTGTCTTCTTCAGCCACGCCCTTCCTCATCCAGGAGCCGCAAAGAATCCTCACTCCTCTTCAGAAGCCACTGAGGCAAGCCCAGCACATAGGTCCCTTTGAGCCAGTACAAGCCTTCATACAGATCTTCGTCACCTTCCCAGGAAAAAGACTCACCAGAGGAGGGGCTTAGCTTGCGCCTGGTCTTCTGCTCCTTCTTGCATGCTCACTTGCTCCTGGACTGTTCCTTAAGTTCTTTGCTGCCAACTGGGGAACTACTGGAGACTGTTAATTCACCTGAACCAGATCCCTGTGAAGACATGCGGGACCCAGAAACACCGCTGTGGCTCCCTCCTGCCATGTGGTCCAGGGCAGCCAAATACCCCCACCAATAGGCAGCATCTTCAGGTGGCAGGGCTAAGGCCCACCCCGCCTGGCTACTGGGTCACCTGGGGCTGGGCTGGAGTGCAGCACTCGAGGATGATTTACAGCCTAGTCTGCTCCCCCACTGGTCAAAGTGGGCGATGCCTGATGGCCCTGCTGGCCACAGTGGATGAAGGCCCTTGGGGCCTTGGAGCCCACCCTGGTCTTGGGAACTATCATGCTTGGGCCTTCCTTGTGGGATCTGCCTGCCCTGCCCCTGCCCCTGCCCCTGCCCCTGCCCCTGCCCCTGCCCCTGCCCCTGCCCCTGCCCCTGCCCCTGCCCCTGCCCCTGCCCCTGCCCCTGCCCCTGCCCCTGCCCCTGCCCCTGCCCCTGCCCCTGCCCCTGCCCCTGCCCCTGCCCCTGCCCCTGCCCCTGCCCCTGCCCCTGCCCCTGCCCCTGCCCCTGTGGGGACTGGGTGAGCTGCCTGGGGACGGGGAATCCTCTGAGGCTGAGCCCTGCTTGGCCTCCCTCTCCCCCCTCCATCTGCCCTTGCTACTGGCACTCCTGCTTGGGGAGGACCTGGCCCACCGCCCCTCCTCCACACTGGCGACCAGGACCTGGCTGATGTGGAAGCCTCTTCAGTAGGCTCGTGGCCTGGAGCCCACCTCTCCCTGGATTCCTTCCCAGTGGCACGGACCCAACCTCTGGGAACTGCTGTGGCTCAGGCCTCCCTGGCCTGCATGTCTTGTGCCAAATACATGGTCACTGACTACCGTGTTAAGAGGTCCAATGTTAAAGTGAATAATAAAGAGTGCAAAACTGAACATTCTCCCCAGTCTACCTGCAAAGAAGTACTTCTAATTATTTTCATGATGCCTTATTCCCCAGATTAGCCATACAATCTTTTCAAGAGTTACACTAGCGCATTGGTTTCAGTCCATTAACTCGGTTGTGGGTTAATCACGATTGGTTAATTTTAATTTTTTTTAGTGTATGTCTTCCATCAGTGCTAATGACACATCAATTTGTTTGGTACCGGGGGGGGGGGTGTTTTGGTGCTGTTGTGTTACTGTGACGGGTAATTAGTAAACGTGATGCTTTTGAGCTGGAAAGAGTTCGTTTTTATACCCTACTTTTCACTACTTGCAGGAGTGTCAAAGCGGCTTACAATCACCATCCCTTCCTCTCCCCACAGCAGCAACCCTGTAAGGTATATGGGGCTGAAAGAGCTCTGAGGGAGCTGCTCTGTGAAAGCAGATCTACTAGGACTGTGTCTGGCCCAAGGTCACCCTGCAGGTTGCATATGATATGAAGGAAGAGCAGGGAATCAAACCTGGTTCTTCAGATTAGAAGCTGTTGCTCTTCACCACTGCACAAAGCTGGTTGACTAATGGTTTGTGTTCATTAAGCTGGCAGAAGCAACATTAGGGGGAGTTGGAGGGTTGCCATGATAAAGGGGAAGCAGGCAAATAAACACACATACACACACACACAATTCCTTCTACCATGTATGGACCTTTTGGATAGGCTCCAAGCCTTAACATCTCAAAAAAGGCGCTTATGTTTAAGGTTTAATAATATGGACACTCGATACATGTAACTGATGATCAGATTAATCAAGTGAAATGTCTGTATTTAATCAGCTGAAGTGACCAACCTTGAACCTGTTTACAGTTCACAGCAGTTGTGATTTGTTCAGCAAAGTTTATAAAAGTCAAAAACATGGTGTGTACATCCTGGTGGTGACGGTATTCTCTCCACTCATCTCCTTTGGTGATCCCAACGCTGAAATCAGTTTCTGCGTACGGATCGCCCCTGCTAGCCTGCTATTCTAATGGTGTAAATTATTTGTGGGTGCCTTTCAACCATGAGAATTATTCATGAGAATTTGTTCACCTACCTGCAAGGCCTACTGAATTATGCATTCATTTTTTTTAAGGGTGAGATTCCTTTTATGTCTGTTTTATTATAATTTTAAATTTCCCAGAAGCTAATAAACAGTGTTCGTTTCATTAAAATGGACAGGGTAATAAAATGTAACACGGCAGATCTTTCTGCTTTGTCACTCGTCATCTTATCTGAAATTTAAGATCCCTGCAATGTAACCTCCTAGAACAGGGGTAGTCAACCTGTGGTCGTCCAGATGTCCATGGACTACAATTCCCATGAGCCCCTGCCAGCAAATGCTGGCAGGGGCTCATGGGAATTGTAGTCCATGGACATCTGGATGACCACAGGTTGCCTACCCCTGTCCTAGAAGGATGTGTCATAGGAAACAGCAGCCAGGAGTCAAAGCAGTATGAAATAAATCTATTGAAGTCTTTGGGTCAAAAAGTTCCCAATGCATTATGAATGGTAAATTCTAATTAATTCCACAGTCTTGTTTGAAGTGTGTCCTGTCTATGAATAATTCTTGGTCAGGTGTTGATAAAAGGATGACATAAGACTAACCTTTGATGTCTTGTTCTAGTTCCTCGTAAGCTTAATGACTTCTTCCTCTACTGGATATTTCCTTTTTCAATATGTTGGCACAATGAATGGAAAGGATTGCTTTGCCTTAGATTTTATGCAGGAATGCTTAGACTTCAGCAGAAGATAGGATCTGAACATGAATCAGCAGTGTGACTCGGTGGCTAAAAAGGCAAATGGGATTTTGGGCTGTATCAAACGGAGTATCGTGTCCAGATCATGGGAGGTGATGGGACCGCTTTACTATGCTCTGGTTCGGCCTCACTTGGAGTACTGTGTTCAGTTTTGGGCACCCCAGTTGAGGAGGGATGTAGACAAACTGGAGTGTGTCCAATGTAGGGCAACAAAGATGGTGAGGGCTTTAGAGACCAAGATGTATAAGGAAAGGTTGAGGGAACTTGGTCTGATTAGCTTGGAGAGGAGACGTTTAAGAGGGGATGTGATAGCCATCATCAAGTATTTTAATGGCTGCCATATCGAAGATGGAGCAGAGTTGTTCTCTCTTGCCCCAGAGGGAAAGACCAGAACCAAAGGGATGAAAGAAGACAGTAAGAAGACAGATGAATATGGTATATATTTATGTATAATCTTTCCAGATTAATCCTTTTAAACCTCAAAGCACTGTGAGTTCGGATCTGTGCCTCATCCACAAAAGGCAACCAATTACTGCAAACGCCCTGCAACTCTGTCTTTCTGGAAGAGCTTGGATCAAGTCAAGTCCAAATATCCCAACACTTTTTCTCTTTCCTTGAAAACCCTCTGGCGTTGCCATAAATTGGCTGTGAATTGATGGTATTTTTTCCAGTGCCAGTCGCCTGGTACCCTTGTACCCACAGTGTTGGGTCCTGTGGGAAACAGAGATCAAATGCGCAGGTCTGATTTCCATTCCTGTTATCACTCCAGAGAACATCCCAGGGGGGAGGAAGCAGCATTTGAACTGGAAAGTTAAGCCTTACTCTGAGTGCCCTTATTGGGAATTATTATTGGAGCTGTTCGCATGGATGCCTTTGCAGCTGTTTCTAGACCCTTGCTCATGAGATTGTTGAGGCAGAGACCAATTTTTAGCACATTTTGCCTTCCAAAATAATTAGCGATGATAACAGATGGGCTGTGATTGGCAGCGGTGCTATCAGGACAGCGTTCCATATCAAAACAGGGTCTTGTTTTCTAATTATAGGTAGGATGTGCATTAAGTTATCCACGGAGTTTATTAATTCAGCCCAGTGAAGCAAATCATTTTTCTCGTTTATATAAAAAGCAGGCTCGTTTATTACATGCAAATAAGGACTAACATTGGTTTTCTCACTTGGGAAAAGAAAAAGAATAGAACCTTGCAAATAGAGCAGTTTTTAAAAATCCTGAGAGAGTCTGTGTCAGCCTTTCTCAACTTTTTTACCATTAAGAAACTGCTGAAATTCTTCAGGGTTTGAGAAACCCCAGAAGTGGTGCGATCATGCCGAATATGGTTGGGAAGCAGAGCTGTGGACATGCCCGCTTGGGCCCTGCCCCTTCCCACCTCCTCCAGGCCCGTTATTGGCCATTGGGGGGTGGCAGGTCAACATGATTATATGTGGTTATATCACCCAAAATCTATAAAAAGCCTCTTATGGCGCAGGGTGGTAAGGCAGCAGAAATGCTAGCTGAAGCTGTCCGCCCATGAGGCTGGGAGTTCGATCCCAGCAGCCGGCTCAAGGTTGACTCAGCCTTCCATACTTCCGAGGTCGGTAAAATGAGTACCCAGCTTGCTGGGGGATAAACGGTAATGACTGGGGAAGGTACTGGCAAACCACCCCGTATTGAGTCTGCCATGAAAACACTAGAGGGCGTCCCCCCAAGGGTCAGACATGACTCGGTGCTTTACTTTACTTTTTTATATATATAAGACAAGGTACGGTGAGTCTAGTTAGTTCACTCTTGGCTTAGACCTTTTTTTAGCCTATCTCATTGCTCAAGCCTCCTGCAGGGGACCCTGGAACCCGAGAACAGCTCCTAAAAGGGTTGTAGCAAAAAAAAAAAAAAGTTGAGAATGACTGATCTACATGATCTTCCCAAGTTCCACTGAACCCAGGGGGTTTTATAGATCCTGAGAGGAGATGCCTGTCAGCCAAGACTCAAATCTCTCCCCTGATTCCTAAAATGGTGGCAGTAGGAGATCCCCTGACAGCATGTTTTAGAACTAGCTTGGTGCAGTATTTAGGAGCGTGGGCTTCTAATCTGGCAAGCCAGGTTTGATTTACAACTCCCCCACATGCAGCCAGCTGGGTGACCTTGGGCTCACCATAGCACTGATAGAGCTGTTCTGAGTGATCAGCAATATCAGGGCTCTCTCAGCCTCCCCTCCCTCACAGGGTGTCTGTTGTGGGCAGAGGAAAGAGAAAGCAATTGTCAGCCGCTTTGAGATTCCTTTGGGTAGAAAAAAGCGGCATATAAGAACCAACTCTTCTTCTTCTTCAGTAATAGCAGGGCTCTCTCAGCCTCCCCTCCCTCACAGGGTGTCTGTTGTGGGGGGAGGAAAGGGAAGGTGAATGTAATCCGCTTTGTGACTCTCTCCAACACTACAAGGACTGGCTGGCAACAAAAATTGCTTACTTACCCACTGAAAGCTCTGCATTTGACATCCTTCTTGGTTGCGGCCTCTTTATGTCCTCTCACACAATAAAAAGTTACTTCCTTTGCACATCCCTCTCTTCCCTTTCTGTCAAGCCGCCATTTCCTTTGCCAAACTTCCCCCTCTCATCCACCCTCTTGGTCTGCCAAGAACACTGAGATCCTCAGAACAATATCTGCTCAGGGTCCCTGGCTCGAAAGTGGTAAAACTGGCCTCAACCTTTATCAGCCTGATGGAATGAGCTCCCAAAAGAGATCAGGGCCCTATGGGACCTAAACCAGTTCTGCAGGGCCTGCAAAACAGAGCTATTCCACAGGGCTTACGGTTGGAGCCAGAAAAAACATCTACTATATACCACTAGGAGAGCCACGGAGAAGGAAATGCTGAAGACTGGCTATGGCCACAACCTCCCCCATTGGGATTTTAGTCAGGGAGATAAATTTGTTGTTGTTATGTGCGAAGTCGTGTCCGACCCATCGCGACCCCATGGACAATGATCCTCCAGGCCTTCCTGTCCTCTACCATTCCCCGGAGTCCATTTAAGTTTGCACCTACTGCTTCATTGACTCCATCCAGCCACCTCATTCTCTGTCGTCCCCTTCTTCTTTTGCCCTCGATCGGTCCCAGCATTAGGCTCTTCTCCAGGGAGTCCTTCCTTCTCATGAGGTGGCCAAAGTATTTGAGTTTAATCTTCAGGATCTGGCCTTCTAAAGAGCAGTCAGGGTTGATCTCCTCTAGGACTGACCGGTTTGTTCGCCTTGCAGTCCAAGGGACTCGCAAGAGTCTTCTCCAGCACCAGTGTTCAAAAGCCTCAATTCTTTGACGCTCGGCCTTCCTTATGGTCCAACTTTCGCAGCCATACATTGCAACTGGGAAGACCATAGCCTTGACTAAACGCACTTTTGTTGGCAGGGTGATGTCTCTCCTTTATAGGATGCTGTCTAGATTTGCCATAGCTTTCCTCCCCAGGAGCAAGCGTCTTTTAATTTCTTTGCTGCAGTCCCCATCTGCAGTGATCTTGGAGCCCAGGAAAATAAAATCTGTCACTATCTCCATTTCTTCCCCATCTATTTGCCAGGAATTGAGAGGGCCGGATGCCATGATCTTCGTTTTCTTGATGCTGAGTTTCAAGCCAACCTTTGCACTCTCCTCCTTCACCCGCATCAACAGGCTCTTTAGTTCCTCTTCACTTTCTGCCATTAGAGTGGTATCATCTGCATATATGAGGTTGTTGATATTTCTCCCTGCAATCTTGATCCCAATTTCTGACTCCTCTAATCCCGCATTTCTCATGATGTGCTCTGCATACAAGTTAAATAGGCAAGGCGACAGTATACAGCCTTGCCGAACTCCTTTCTCAATTTTGAACCAGTCAGTGATTCCATGTTCAGTTCTCACTGTTGCTTCTTGACCTGCATATAAATTTCTCAAGAGACAAATAAGATGCTCTGGTATTCCCATCTCTTTAAGAACTTGCCACAATTTGTTGTGCTCCACACAATCAAAGGAGATAAATAAGAATGTCTAATTTTTAACTTTTGTGTTTGTTTTTATGTGGTTAGCCGCCCTGAGCATTGAAAGGGGGGGAGATAAATAAGATGATGAGGAGGAGGATAAGGATGACGAGGATGATGATGATGAGGATGATAGCATCATAGAATCATAGAATAATAGAGTTGGAAGGGATCTCATGGGTCATCTAGTCCAACCCCCTACACTATGCAGGACAATCACAACTCTATCTCTCATCTACTGTAACCTGCCACCCCTTTGAGCCTTCACAGAATCAGCCTCTCCATCAGATGGCTATCTATCCTCTGTTTAAAAATCTCCAAAGATGGAGAACCCAAAACCTCTTGAGGAAGCCTGTTCCACTGAGAAACCACTGTCAGGAACTTCTTCTGGATGTTGAGACGGAATTTCTTTTGAATTATGATGATGATGAAATTTCCAGGAGGCTAGAGCAGTTGTTTTTCAACCCAGTGAAACCAAAATGGCGGCAGAGTGGATGCTTTCTTTCCTCTAAAGAACCCCCAAGTTCTGAACACATGGGACCAAAAGTTTGAATTATGAAGCCCTGAACAAGCAGGGCTGCCCGCACCTCTCTGTTTTCCCAGCCAGAGAATTTACAAAGAACAAAACAGCCCCCCCCCCCCCGACTCTGTAAAAATGTGAGGGAGGGATAGAACAGTTCTCACCTTGTCATGAAAGGGAACTGGTTAGGACAGCAGGCCAACATTTTATTTAATTCTCCAATGTATTTTTTAAATATATCTTTCCATGTTTATGGATCTAGATCTTGTTTTTTGCCAGGAGGGGAATACTATTGGTATTCACATCAGCATCTTTTTATTTCTTGGGATTTTTTAAAGTTGCTCTGTGTATGGGATTTGGTGCCATCAATGCGTATTTATTGGGTTTTGTGCTGTTGAAGTTTTGTGGTGGTTCTCACTAGTTACCGAGAGACGGCACAGAAATAGTTTAAATAGACAGACACAATACAGCTGTGCTTCTTCCTCTGAGTGCTGGAAGTGTTTTCGTCTTCCTTTTAAATCATGTCCTTCTCTCATGTTTGTGCCGCTGTTAACTTTGAAGGTCCTTGACGTTCCATTTTAGCCTCTTACGGGGCTGTTCAGTGGAGGCTGTAAAATCAATGACTCCTTTTTCTTTGTGTTCCCAGAATTAGAGTCCTGACACTTTAAAAGGGCCTAGAGTGTTATTTTGCTCGTACGCTCAGTCCTTTTCCCATCCCACCTTGAAACTTGGAGACAGCAGAGGCATCCTGTGAACTCCTTAGCTGCAAACACATTGGAAAGTCCCCTTGACATCTGTCCCCCACAGAGGCGGTACCCAAAGGCCACTTGAGTCTGGGGACTGGCTTGCTAAGCAGGGCAGAGAAGTACTAGTCAAGAGGGGCCATCGAAAGCTCCCCTGTGCTACATCCCCCTTGTACATCTCCTATCCTTTCCTCTTCACCTCTTTAATAATTGGGGGAGGGATGGGATTTTAGCCATCATGTTAGTAGATTGATGTTTTAATGGGAATTTTAATGGGATTAGTTGGAAGTGGCTTGAGGTTGGTTTTGGTTCCCATAGTTGTTGTGACCCGCCTCGAGCCTGTCGGGAGAGGTGGGAAATAAATCTAATAATAATAATAATAATAATAAAAAAATAAACCTCCCCCCATTTTTCAACTATGATTTTAATTCAATTTTTAAAGAAATGAAAGTAGGGTTCCTAGCTCTGGCAGACTTTAGGGGTAGATCCAGGAGTGGGTGGGATTTGGGGCGGGGTGCGACCTCAGTGGAGTATGAGGCTACGGAGTCCACCCTCCAAAGCGGCCCTTTTCACTAGGGAAACATTATTACATTTGAACACATGAAACTGCCTGATACCAAGGAAGACCATTTGTCTGTCGAGGCCGGCATGGTCTATCCCCAAGCATCCTCAGGCAGAGATTTTTTACCATCACCTACCACCACTGGGAGTTCTATCAGCTCTTTATTAGGATCTCAGCATGGTGGTTCAGGAGGCAAAACTGAACTGAGAAACCCCACAAGAACCCCAACTTGTATGCATACATGAACAATGGATCTTTCAGCCCGTGCACACTATCGGTCAATTTCAGTTTAAACAGACTGGATCCCACAATGGAGATCTAGCAGCTCTCTCCGATCCTACCTCAGACCTCAAGCGCGGTCTTCAGTAGAATCATTAACAAAACCACATACATAACGCTACCACTAAACTGTGGCTTTATCCTGGGGGGGAAACAATGCCACTTTGTGCTCCCTCATCACAACTGCAATGTGATGTGGAAAGGGGATTGAGTCTTTCCTTCTTCCCCCTCCCATTTTCATTCATTTATAACAGGATTAGCGCCTGTTATGAAAAATCCATTGAAAACCGATTTCTTGCATGTAGCCGAAGGAGAGGCTGTTAGAACTGCGGTCCTCCAACAATGTGAAAAGAAAGATGAATGGGAAACATACGGAGCTCTTTGCTTGTTCTCCAGCTCAATGTTCTCCCTAGTTGGACCTTGTTACAGGAATACTGGCAGCTCTGAAATAATCCTGACATTGATGTAAGCAGCTAGGCAATTTGGGGCTCATGCTGTGGATCTGGCAGTGTTATCTTGAAGACATCAGTGATCTGTATTCAGTGGTACCTCTAGATGGTTTTTGCTGCTCAGTGCTAAGCGTTGTAACCGCTTGAGATGGCATTTCGTGGATCTGACCGGAATGGTTCCAGCAGAACTAAAGAATCAGGGAATATCTGCAGGAAAGAGAATAGCTGTAATTGCATAACTGGAAGATCATTCATGTCTTGGATTGCCTGCTTCATCACATCCACGTATAAGCATAAGGCTGGAAGGAGGGGATCTTTATGAAAGATGGAAGTGGCTTGAGGTTGGTTTGGGCTCCCATAGTGTGGACACGGATTCCTTTTGTTTTGCTGTCGCCTTGGGCTGAACAAGTAAAGTTCATTTGGAAACTAGCTGGTAATGTCCCCATTTGCACAAAAATTAAAATAATTTATTATTTGTTTATTGATTGGTTTGAATATACCAGCTCTCTCTGCAGGCAGGCTGGGGGCAGGGAGGGGTGGTATACGACATGTGTCATATGTAAAAGGTAAAGGTAAAGGTATCCCCTGTGCAAGCACCGGGTCATGTCTGACTCTTGGGTTGATGCCCTCTACCGTTTTCATGGCAGACTCAATACAGGGTGGTTTGCCAGTGCCTTCCCCAGTCATTATTATTTACCCCCCAACAAGCTGGGTACTCATTTTACCGACCTCGGAAGGATGGAAGGTTGAGTCAACCTTGAGCCAGCTGCTGGGATCGAACTCCCAGTTTCATGGGCAGAGCTTCAGACTGCATGTCTGCTGCCTTACCACCCTGCGCCACAAGGGGCTCTCTGTGTCATATGTACATTGTTTATAAAAGTGCAGTTAAATACATTATTAAAAACCCATGATGCTCTGTTAATTCTGCTCATCAGTTTGTCGATCTGCCTCCTGGTCTGTATCATGGACAGAATGATGTTTTCATTGGGTTCTAACTCGGAGTGGGTGGAGGAAATAACCTGGTGATGAAATGGAAGGAGGCCCATATATTTTATTGGGTGCTAGTTTGTTCCAGCCTCAATGGAAGGCCTGGTGGAAGAGCGCCATTTTGCAGGCCTTACGGAGCTTGGGTAGTTCCATCAGGACCTGGGTCTTTACTGACATGGCTAGCCCTATGGCTGAGAAGGCTCTGGCCCTGGTCGAGGTCAGACACATCCCCTTCGGACTGGGGACTACCAACATGTGAGCATTAGAAGATCGTAAAGTTCTTCTGGGAGCACATAATGTCTCCATTATATGTTACTTTACCCTCACTAACCTGATCATTAATCATGATTTTGTAATATTGATATAAGGGAAGTACCAGAGGTTGGATCCTGAACGTCTGTTCTGCTAGCAGAGGTCATTTCCTCTGACAGGATAACCCTGCTTCTTCCCTTTCTCTTTTGTTTCTTCTGTAACTTCATTCAAACATTTTGATGGACAGATTTTGTGTTTTGTTGTGGTCTGAAACGTTTTCTTATATTGCTTATTGACCCGAGGGCGTTTTAATGATAAGCCGCTGTGAGCAATTCAAAAAGGGAAGATTGCAAGCAATTCCCCTAAATAAAATTGCATGGCAAGTCCCACCCTGCCCTCCATTTTGTTGTCTTTATTGTTGATGATGTCTAAGCACCAACCCTGAGAACTGTGGTTGAAGAAGGTAACTATATGTGTCAGAACCCCAAGGTTTCTGTCATGAATCTGTGATGTATGACTGTCCACTGTGTAACCATTTTGAAATGTCTGCTTATGCTTTTGAACTTTCTCTTGCTGTGTTTTGTATCACTGGTAGTATTAGGCACTGCACACCAAGGTCATCTCCAATGTATGCTATCATGTCTGGCTGAGCTCCCAGCTGGGCACCTGTTGTAGGGGATGTTGTGTCTGGCTGTGTTGTGAATCTCAATGGGCCTGGGAAAGGCGTGGGAAACTTGAGGGGATAAGAACTGATGTGTAACATGTAATGCTCAGATTCGGCTTTGGACTCCTGGGAGAGCTGCCTCAAATAAACCTTTTACTTTTCCACGAGTGAAGTTTTTTATTTCAAGTCTGTCATCCTGACAATATGAGGTGTGGGATTGTTTTGAGCAGTTTACACTGTTGCAATTTTAATGTATCCCCTTCTTGTTGCTAACCACCACAAGATGGCTGGTTCAGGAGCCTATAAATCTAATAAAAAAATAAAAACAAATAAATAAATAAATCATAATAAGTTCGGTTTCATGGGGTGCTACCAACGAAAAGGGAAGGGAAACATATGCTGTGGGGTGGCTTTCACTAGCAATTGCATGTTCTCAGGACCACTAAAATCTACCCAAGATAGCCTTGGCCAGGGGTAGTCAAACTGCGGCCCTCCAGATGTCCATGGACTACAATTCCCAGGAGCCCCCTGCCAGCAAATGCTGCAGTTTGACTACCCCTGGCCTTGGCAATAGCCAAGCTGCTTTCTCTTGCATGTGTCAGGACAGGTCATGCCTCAATAGAGACTGTATCGAAAGACAGATTCCCTTGAGCCTCTAATTCAGGGTTGCCAACCTGGTGGCTGGAGAGCTTTTGCAATTTCAACTGGTCTCCAGGTAACAGAGATCAGTTTCCGTGGAGAAAATGGCTGCTTTGCAGGGTGGACTCTGCAGCCTTGTACCCTGCTGAGATCCCTCCTCTCTCCAAATGCTGGTTTCCCCAGGCTCTGTCCCCCAAATCTCCAGCTGTTTTTCTGTTCAGAGCAAGGGTTGCCAGGCACTGCCAAGTTATCAGCGAAGGAAGGGAGGCACTCTCTGGCAGCTCTATGTAAAAAAAATCAAACCCAAACCCAGAGCATCAGCCCCTGATGACCCTGACATGCTGACATCACTTTCAGATGATGTCATCATACTTGGGATGTTCTTTCTGGTCCTGGTGAGTGTAGGGGTAATGCGGAGGGGGAGATCTGGGGTGGGGTAAGGGTGAGGATCACCATGAAAGTGGCTGTTTTTGGGGGGGATCTCCCCTGTTTTCTGAAACACCCAAAGTGGAGAAGCAACACCAAAGCAGGGGTTCCCCTGGCCCCTGATATGGTGTGGCATCCCTACCCAGAGCTGGTAAACCAACTCTGACTATCCTAGGCCAGGATACCTCAGGGTGCAAATACCTTAATTGTCATACTTTGCTGTATCAGACACTGTATGCACCGTATTATTTTGGACTATCTGTTAACAATTTGGTTTTATAGAGTTAAGGATAATTGCTTTTTTCACTTCTTTTTTTTCTTTGTGGCCTCTGGTATGTGTTCCCTTTTGTGGTTTCCTATGGAGGTCTCTCGTCTTTTTTGTGTTATTTGTACTCGAAAGTCCGGAAAACCTCTTTGACCAGAGATGGTTGTGGGACAAAAGGAAAGTGGTGTGTTTACTAGATTTGCCATTTGCTTAACTGAGTAGTGGAGCATGGAGGAAACAAGGGGAAAGGATGTCCTTGGCACCTTATGAATCTTCCCTATCTCTGTGGTTTTTACCATGGAAGTTGGGCAAAATCCTAGAGCATCGGTGATGTCATTTCCATGAAGTCCTGCCAGCATCCTTTAGCCTATACCTTGCCCCTCCTGAATTACTTGAAGGTTCCAGGCATGCACCTGGCAACCCTAGAGTTTTACCCCAATGGCCTCAGGGAGCTCTGCTTCAGAAAAGCTCAGGGAAATAAAAATGGTACTCTGCTCCTCCATCTTATACTCACAACAATACTCAATAGAGAGATGGTGCGACTAGCCCAAGGTGACCCAATGAGTTTCATGGCTAAGGGGAAATTGAACCCAGGTCTTCCAAGTCCTCATTTGCCATTCTTACTGTCTACAGCTAATGCCCTCTTGCTGAACTCCTTTCAAAACTATTATCCCTAACTCATGGTTTCGTAACAAAAGCTTGACTCCGGGAATATGAAAATTGATGGTTAGGGCATGCATGAGTAGCAACAATATTTAATTTCCTTCTGTAGAATTGGCACTCTTCCCTGGCTTAGTTCCTGAGCCTTTAGTAGCAGGTGCTGGTTGAAGATGATTTTTTTCCCTGGCATGGTTATAAATGATGGGCAGGTAGTTGTGAGTTCCTGCATTGTGCAACTGTGTGATTCCGTGATTCTACGAAAATCTTCACTGAATGTGTTTGCATCAGGTGCTTCTTAAAGCTATAAGAACAGGAAATGAAAGCAGCAATATTTTCCCCCCTCGCCGTTGATTTGTGAGGCAGACAGTCTTTCCCTTCTGGATGATGAATGGGTAGGGCTGGCTCAAGATGTTCTGATGTCCCGGGTAAGATATATCCAGCAAGCATGGTGTAGTGGTTAAAGAGGGGTGGAACTCTAATCTGGAGAATGGGGTTTGATTCTCCTCCCCACTGCTCCTCTATGTGATGCCAGCTGGGTGACTTTGGGCCAGCTATATTTTAATATTAAAATAAGTGATGCATAAAGTACATAGCAAGAGGTTATAACCCGGTTTTATACTGTTCTGGGGTTCCCTGGAACAAATTTGGCAAATCACTGATGCAAGTCAATGGCTTATTTCTGATACTTATTTCACAGTGGTTAAAAATCCAAAGAAACTGCTGTAGTCTGTTTTCTCCATAAACCAGATTTTCTCAACTTTTTACCACTGAGAAACCCTCAAACATTTTTTAGGCTCCAAGAAACCTCAGAAGTGTTGTGATCATGCAGAATATGGTTGGGAAGCACAGCTGGGTATATACCCACCTAGAGCCCCTCCCCTCCCCAACTCCTATAGACCCATCGTTGGCCATTTGGAGGGGGGTAGGTCATCATGACCATATATGTCATGTTACCTGATAAATATTAAACAAAATTTTTAAAAATATATTAAAAGTCCATTCACTTACACTCATTCGCGAAATCTTTCTAGGACCATCAAGAAACTCCAGGGTTTTACGAAACCCTGGTTGAGAAAGTCTGCCATAAGCCCTTCCTGGCTCCTTTTCTGATGGATTCATTGGTGTTCATCTTCCTTTCTGCCAAACAGCAAATGTTTGGGTGAAGTGGGTGGGGCCAGGTAAAGCTTTTGCCCAGCAAATTTCTGATTGAGTATTTGACATTTGATTAGCTTTGTGGATCTGTTGCTTTAAAAGAAGGAGAAGAGCTGGATTTCGTACCCTGCTTTTTACTATGCAAAGAAGCCTCAGAGCAGTTTACAATCACCTCCACCTTCCTCTGTCCACCACAGACACCCTGTAAGGTAGGTGAGGCTGAGAGAGCTTTGAGTGAACTCTGACTGGCCCAAGGTCACCCAAGGTCACCCAGCTGGCTGCATGTGGAAGAATGGGAAATCAAACCCTGTCCTCCAGATTACAGAATGCTGTTCTTAACTACTACAGCAAGCAAAAGGACTTTCACTGTGTGACTGAAGCTGTGGAAGCCATTTGGTGACCTCACGTGGCAGCCATCTTATGGCAACCATTTTGTTGCTGTGCCCATCAAGTGTGTCCTCAGGCTCAAGAAGGCTAGAGATCCTTGAGCTAAACCGCCTAATGATGCTTGCTTCTCATCTGTATGTGAAAATCCAACACGGATCTTCATGATTTAACTTGCAATGACAAGAGCAAAACTTAGAGGTAGCTGCATATCAAGGAAAAAAACCCAGAAGTACCAGCTGCTTGATCGTCATTTCCTGAATGAATGCCATGTGCAAATTGTTTGATGTGAACTCCACAGTGGCACTTAAAACGGCATAAGGGACAACAAAGCAGATTTCATTTTATATTTGAATCACCAGGCAATTAGCACCATTTCAGAGGTGTCAGTCAATATTTTGTCATTTAATTTTGGGGGGAAATTCCACCCAGACATCTGGCTCTCATTTACAGAGAGAAATTAAGGCTGGGGTTTGCATTTCCTTGCTTGCTATGCTATGGCCATCAGCTTATATAACTAGCACATTTGGACGAAAAACCTGCCATCTATGGAATGAAATGTGATTTTGTTGTCCTTGTGTGTATATATGCCCTTGTGGGGGTATATATATATATTTTCTTGGCTGAGAACCTCTGCCTGGCTGCTTGCTGTGCTACATAGTAGTATGCAGATATTTGATGAGCCACATGCAAGTTTATTCTTCAGAGTTTTAACAGACGTAATCCATGTATCTTCTAGGTTTCCTCTACGCCCAGAACAGTACCAAACACAGCATTAAAGAGAGGCTTATGAAGCTTTTTCTTTGTTCCACTGCCAAAACGACACCTCCTGATTCTCAAAGCAAGTTTTTTCCCCCCTCTCCAGTTTGCTATGATTTTGCTGTTCAGAGATGCATGCATCCCAAATTGCATTGTCAAAACAATTCCGGCCAATGTTCTCCAGGATAACCATATGTTGGAAGTCTTGTGCATACAGTTGCAAGTATTTGAGAGGCCCACACATCAAAATTATTGTGGCCCATTATGATCAGCAGGTATGTTCTGAAAGAACAGTGGAGCCTTATGGGTAAGGGGGCCTCCATTGTGTCCTCTCAAGATCTTATGTTGAACAAGAATGCCTTTCAAAACAAGTTCTGGAGAACTTTGGGGAGGAAGTTCCTCAGATGAGAAGGTTTGTTCTCTGGAAGGGGCAACAGGGTAGGTGTGGGCCAGTAATTGTATTAAGTCTGTGAATTCAGCAGACACAGACACAGCTCTTTGAAAACAATCAGCTTTTTATTATCTCCAGCTCCAACCAGAAACACTGAACAGCAGAATACAATGACTTATATACATTTGTACAAGCCCACCAAGGGCGCTGATTGGTCCTTAATGGAATCCATTAACTGGCCCATAATTTCATGAAAAAATTGTCTCTGGTTGGAGAAATGACAATCCTTCTTTAGCATTGTGGTTGACATTATCTCTATGGGGTTCACATAAGTGACAAAACTGAAGCTCCAGCCAGACATAATGGAAATTCTGTTTCTGTATAATAAGGCCGGATAGGTTAATTGTCAATCTGTCCTCAGTAGGATTTTATTCCCCTGTCAAGATGAGTTTTGGGATTCTGCTGATCTGGAATTGCAAATGGTAACCTGTTTTATCTGGTACATCCACTGTGGTCCTTGAGAGATGGACACATTTATACATTGTCTGTAGGGTTGCCAGCTCTAGGTTGGGAAACTCCTGGGGACCTTGGAGGTGGAGCTGAGAGTGGACAAAATTTGGAGTGGGGAGGGACCTCAATGGAATATAACGCTATGGAGTCCATCCACTCCATCCCAAAGCAGTCATTTTCTCCAGGGGAATGGAATCTGTCAGCTGGAGGTGAACTGTAAAACTAGGGAATCCCCCTCATCCCACTTGGAGATTGGTGTCCCTAATGGGGATAGGGATGCCAGCCTCCAGAGGGGAACCTGGGGATCCATCAGAATTACAACGCATCTCCAAACTATAATCAGTTCTGCTGGAGAAAATGGATGCTTTGGAAGGTGGAGTGTACCCCACTGAGGTCCCCATTCTCCCCAGGCTCCACCCACAGATCTCCAGAAATTCCCCAAACTGAAGCTGGCAACCCTACCCTCATTCCCCCCCACCAGTGATCGAGGGAATATGACAACCCTAGAATACATCTAGGCTGCAGCACTGAGAGCCAGTTCGGTATAGTGGTTAGGAGTGCGGACTTCTAATCTGGCATGCCAGGTTCAATTCTGCACTCCCCCACATGCAACCATCTGGGTGACCTTGAGCTCGCCACGGCACTGATAAAACTGTTCTGACCGGGCAGTGATATCAGGGCTCTCTCAGCCCCACTCACCCCACAGGGTGTCTGTTGTGGGGAGAGGAATGGGAAGGCGACTGTAAGCCGCTTTGAGCCTCCTTCAGGTAGGGAAAAGCGGCATATAAGAACCAACTCTTCTTCTTCTTCTTCTTCTTCTTCTTCTTCTTCTTCTTCTTCTTCAATGTTTTGTTTTTACTGTTTTTATTGTATTGTTTTTACTAGTTTTATTGTTTTACGGTCCTATTGTTTACTTGTTGGTATTTTACTGCTTTGCCTTTGGACAGATGATCTTATCATATCATGGAAGCTAAGCAGAGTCAGCCTTGGTTAATATTTGGATGGGAGCCCTCCAAGGAAGTCCAGGATTGCTATGCAGAGGCTAACAACCTCTGCTGGGCTCTTGCCATGAAAACCCTACAGAGGTCCATTCCATACACTTTCAATGTGCTTTTGCAGCTGGGTTTTTTCTCTGCAAAACAGGAAAACCTACTTACAATACAATACCTTTATTGGCTTAAAGCAGATAAGCAGGATAAACAAAGTTAGTCAAGATACGTCAGACAGTTTAAATTTAAAAACTGAGGACAGAAATTCAGCCATAATAAAAGTGACATCAGCATCCTTATCACTCAGTAAAAATTGGCAAATCAAATCTCTTGAATGGTTTCTCCGTTTTGGTATGAGAGGTATAATATGCCTTCTCTGTTCATTGAACAAGGGACAATCCAGTAAGATATGTTGGATGGTGTCAGGAGAACTTGATGAGAAAACCTACTTTAAAAGTGTGTTGACAGTGCATTATCCAACGAGTGCGGAATTAGCCAGGGTCACCAGTTGGCTATGACTTGACAGCACTTTTCATCACCTTTTCACATTTATGTTTGTGAGCCAGCTTGAGACAACAAGTTCCTGAAGTAAATAATAATTTAAAAAATAGACTTTATGTGGGCTGCATTTCAAGTTTACAGAACTGGTCTCAAATATGTCCTCACAACAGTCTAAAACGGTCACTAAAATGCATATTATCAGAAGTTACAGTCTGCGTCCTGCTCTTTTTCACATCTTTTCTGTTAGGGCTTTGAGGAATTCCTCTTGGTCTGGCTGATATCATGTCTGCTTTCAGATATCAGGCTCTTGTTTTGGCACACACTCTTAAAAATGCCCCTATTCAGGGTTTTTATTTTTTTAATTTTTTATTTCCTTCTTTTGACCTGGTATTGATTTCAGGTGATCTTCCTGTTTCTGATCTTGGCATCTACATTTGTTTCAGAAACTTTCAGAAAAGTTTTTATCTGCTTGTTCCTTTTATTGTTTTCTCTGACTTGTATTTGTTTTACATGCTAGGTCCTTTGTTAGATGTTTTCTGTGTTCATCGCCTTTGTTGGACAGTTTTAATGACATTATTTTAAGCTGCCTCATGTCCATCACATGAAGACAGCAGAATGCACTTAAAAAAAAGTTCATAATTGTGGACAAAGGTCCAAAGAGCATCAGACCCATCCACCCACACTATATTTGCCCAGTAATCTGCCCTTGGTTTGTCCTAGGGCAAGGGTCTTCAATCTCAGGTGGGTTTAGGGTTCCATAGCTCTACTGTATGGAGTGATCTCCTGCTCCCAGCAAGTCTTTTCCCCTGGCATTCCAACAACCAGCATGATAACGTTTAAAAGAAAATTGGCTTCAGTAATAGCATGACACCACTTCCACTCTCAGCCTCACCCACCTCACAGGGTGTCTGTTGTGGGGAGAGGAATGGGAAGGCAACTGTAAGCCGCTTTGAGCCTCCTTCGGGTAGGGAAAAGCGGCATATAAGAACCGACTCTTCTTCTTCTTCTTCTTCTTCTTCTTCTTCTTCTTCTTCTTCTTCTTCTTCTTCTTCTTCTTCTTCTTCTTCTTCTTCTTCTTCTTCTTCTTCTTCACAGACTTCCAAGCTCCAGGTGCTGTCATGATCCCCTTTAAAAAATGCTGATTTTTTGTTGTTTAGGGGAAGGATCTGTTGCTACAAATTGGTGGAGAGGAGTCCTTTTTATCACAGGCAATTTCAGAGACAATTCCGCACTCCCCCAGCAAAACACTGATTTGCCTTTTCCTGTCATGTGACTCTGACATTGCATGACTTCCTGATTCATGATTGCCACTCATTGGCTCCTCCTGGAATGGTCAAAGAGCACTGCTGTAGAGGGTGTGCTGGATTCACACGAGTGAACAGTGAGGACCGAAGGGTGTGAACTAGGCGTGTGCCTGAAGTCCAGTAGCACCTTTAAGACCAAGAAAGTTTTATTCAAGGCATGAACTTTTGTTAGACACTGGACTCTAAATTCAGGAACCTGCCCAATACAGTGTATGACAGTGTACTCTGCTTATAAGAATGCTTTGGTACCAGCAACCTGAGAATCAAAACACTTGAATCCACTAGCAGGTAAAGAAATAGCTGCACAATAACACTAAAAAAGAATTTGAATTAAGCCTTGAACAATAAATGGAGGGGATTGGCAAGTAACGTTTATGACAAACAATGAGCTACTGCATTAGCGAATACTCAATAGCTCTTTGGGAGTTTTAATAGTTACGTAGGAGGAAGTTATATGAGATTACAAGGGGAGGGCAAGCTCAGTTCAAGGTACTGGCGTTCTGTTCGCTGCAGTGTTTTTTTTTTGTTTTTTTTGTGTGAAGTAGATGATCCCAATCACATTTCCCAACTGTCGCAAAGGAGAAGGCATGTGGAATGGAGATTTAAAAAAATTGTTGCAGAGGTTCGGATCCCTGGTTCCTTTTATAAAATTGCTTCACCCAGTAACCAAACTTTCATGCAAGAAACTGAGGGCCATATACATGTCCTCTTCCTGGGGTTTCTGACAGCTGCCAGGGGTCCCTGGATGGAGACTTCAGAAGGTTGAAGTTTTCCAGCCAGCCTCCAAGTGAGACCTGGGGATCCTCTAGAATTGCAGGTCATCTGCAGTCTACAGAAATCAGTTCCCCTGGAGCAAATGGATGCTTTGGAGGGTAGGCCTTGCACCCCATTGAGGTCCCTGTCCTCCCCAGGCCCCATCCCCAAATCTCCAGGAGTTCCCTAACCTGGGTCTGGCAATGCTATTACCTGTCTCCCATTGGTGGCCAAGAAGGACCTGTCAACCTTAGCTGAGAAAGAGTAAGCAGACCAGGGTGATCTTGTGAGCTTTACAGTTCTGTGGGTGCTTGGATCTGCTTCTCCACATCGGCTGTTGTTGTTGTTAGGTGTGAAGACCCATCACAACCCCATGGACAATGATCCTCCAGGCCTTCTTGTCCTCTACCATTTCCTGGAGTCCATTTAAGTTTGCACCGACTGCTTCAGTGACTCCATCCAGCCACCTCATTCTCTTTCATCCCCTTCTTCTTTTGCCCTCAATCGCTCCCAGAATTAGGCTCTTCTCCAGGGAGTCCTTCCTTCTCATGAAGTAGCCAAAGTATTTGAGTTTCATCTTCAGGATCTGGCCTTCTAAGGAGCAGGCAGGGCTGATCTCCTCTAGGACTGACCGGTTTGTTCGCCCTGCAGTCCATGGGACTCGCAAGAGTCTTCTCCAGCACCAGAGTTCAAAAGCCTCAATTCTTTGACACTCGGCCTTCCTTATGGTCCAACTTTCACAGCCATACATTGCAACTGGGAAGACCATAGCCTTGACTTAACGCACTTTTGTTCGCAGGGTGATGTCTCATTGGCTTCCATATTCATATTCCATTCCCTCTTCAGCACCTATCAAAACAGTCCCTTTTGGCCTCTTCCTAAAAACAAGGTTGCCGGACAGTTTTAGCAACCAGACACTGTGCTTCACAGGCATTGAGGAAAGGTGAACCCAAGGACAGCAGCAGCCACCCCAGCTGCTGCTTTGTGCCCTTTGGGTAGTGCTGAGCATGTGTTTCTCCCCTTCCCCTGGCCTGCAGCTGTTTTCTGATGGCAAAGGCAGTCGGAGGGGAGGGGACCCAGTCGGAGGGGACCCAGCCTCTCCATTGGCATCAAGGCACTTCTTCTGGCCCAGCTCTCTCCCTATCTGGCCATGCCACTAGGACAGATTCATTGCCCTCCAACCCTCATTGCAACCCCCCCGCACACACACAGTTAAATGCTGGAAGGGTTCAGATCCCCCCTCCCCGTATTGTCTGGGTTGATACTAGTACCTGGCAACCTCTGAAAATCACAACACCCTTCAATACTAACCTAATTTCCATTCATCTTGTTCGAAATCTCTTGACAAGATAATTTTCCTTCTGATACAGTTAAAGTAAATGGGCTTAATTGTCCTAATGTGCATACTATTCTGTGTCATCTTTTGTTTACTCAGTTTGTAGAATTCAGTCTTTGCTTAGAACAGCCTTGCCCAACTTTTTTACATGCCCACATGAGGCTCTTCCCTTTCCCATCCCCTCCCGGACCATCATCGGCCATTTTGGGAGGGAGGACAGACCAACATGACCATGTATGGTCATATCACACAATAACAAATTTTTAAAAATATATGAAAAATTAGTGAACTCCCACCCATTCAGGAAACCCTTCCAGGACCTTCAAGAAACCCCTGGTTGAGAAAGACTGGTTTAACAGTTCAAAAAAGAGCAAGTGTTTATTTTTTCAGCTATGTTCCCTCTGTCCATCTATCGACAGGCTAACATATAAGGTTGCCAGGTTGTAGCTACTGGCATGGGGGGTGTATTCCAGGAGTGGGGAGGAGTGCCAAAAATTAATGTTGACATGCTGACATCACCTGGAAGTGACATCAGCAATGACGTTCTGGCTTTTGGGCAGAAAACTCTATGGTAGAATTAGCATCTTACCATAGAGTTTTGACCAAAAACTAGAGTGTCACCCCACCTGACATCATCGACATGTCAGTGTCTCTTCTAAGGTTACCAGGCCCCTGCTGGGGTCAGGGGCACCCCTGTTCTACCATGGCTCCCCCCCTCCACTTCGGGATTTCAGAAATGTGGAAATCCCCTCCAAAACAGCCACATTCGCAGCAGTCATTAAGATCTCCCACTCATCAAGACCAGGAAGAGCATTTAGCGTGCTGATATCACCCAGAAGTACCATTGGCATGCTGTGCTCACTGGACAGAGGGTCCTCTGATTTGGGGGCAAAACTCTATGGTAAATTACCTTCATTACCATAAAGTTTCCCCAAAAGCAAGAGTGTCCCCCCTATATCTCCAACATGCCAACATCACTTCCGCATGATGCCAGTATTCTGACTGCTGTTACAAGATTTGGGTTAGTGTGGGGATCCTGCAGTGCTTCTCCCCTGGTTTCTGAGAGCCTGAGAACAAGGGGAGAAGCTCCAAACTGGAGGAACCCCAGGACCTAGCTGGGGACCAGCAACCCCACTAACACAGAAACTCATCTAGGTCTAACATCAGATGTTCTCCTACATGGAAACAGCCCTGGGCTTTAGGGGACTGCTTTCTGAGTGGCCTGAGATTGCTGAACTTTGCATCCATATAACAGCGAGACAGTTTTGTTCTTGGAGGAATGATTCTCCTTACGAGGAATCCACATCTGCAGCCACATGTCCACCTTTTCAGGAGTCCCTGTATGTATTCTTTTACATGAGCCTGCTCTAGGAAGAGAGGTAGGAGGCAGCCCCTTTTTCAGACAATTGACCGTATTGTAAGTTTTAGAATTACTGCCCTCATCCACTGCAAAGAAGAAGACGAAGAAGAAGATGGTTCTTATATGCCACTTTTCTCTACCCGAAGGAGGCTCAAAGCAGTTTACAATCGTCTTCCCTTTCCTCTCCCCACAACAGACACCCTGTGAGGTGGGTGAGGCTGAGAGAGCACTGATATCACTGCTCGGTCAGAACAATTTTATCAGTGCCATGGTGAGCCCAAGGTCACCCAGCTGGCTGCAGGTGGGGGAGTGCAGAATCGAACCTGGCATGCCAGATCAGAAATCCGCACTCCTAACCACTACACCAAACTGGCTCTCTAGATGGAGGATAAAAGAGAATCCAGAAGCATTCTCTGCTCTCCAAAGGACTGTGGAGCAACTGGGGGTAGCCATCCACTAGGCATCCCTAGACAGTAATCTAAGGTGACGATGATAGATGCCACCTTCCCACCTCCCCTTAGTGCAGTGGGTGAGGGTGATATGGCTTGGGTGCTGTACCCTTTCATTTTGTCCTACTGCCAAGTTGCAGCTGACCTATGATGACACCAGAAGGGTTTCAATGCAAGAGGCATTCAGAACAGTCATGGCATTAGATCTGTGAGTTCAGTAGGCACAGATGCAGCTGCTTCAGTAACTCAGGTCTTTATTAAACTCCAACCACCACCAAAACACCAAATAGTAAATGCAAGCACCCCATGAACATATACACACTTAGGCTTCCTGCTAAGTAACCTGACTGGCTTTTAACAGAGATTTAAGATTGGTCTATTCAAGAGGCTTTTAATTGGTCATGACTGAATACAGAAGAGGTTAGCGATTGGGTGCATTACAATCCTTCATTAGCATAGTATCAACAGATGGTTCTACGTCCACATAGATAACAAGTGGTTTTCCCTTGCCTGACTCTGCATAGCAACCCTGGGATTCCTTGGTGGCCTCCCATCCAAATTCTTACAGGGCTGACTCTGCTTAGCTTCTGAGATATGATGAGAACAGATTAGTCTGGGCTACCCTGCATCACCCAAAATCCTTCAGCTGGTCCTGGGGACCACTAGCTTCTCTTGGGAGAAGATGCAGGCTTCCTTAGTATGGAGCCTGCAGTAGACAATGATAGTTCAGGGGGGCAATATCTCCCCTCTCCGTTTCCCATTTTTATGAGGAGCACAGAGCTTAGATGACTGCCCCGGAAGACAGGGATGTCTCTAATAATCCCATAAATATTGTGGCCTAAAATATATGTTATAAGCCGCTCTGGTTCTTCAGACGTTGGAGATGGTCCTCAAAAGTGAATTAGCATTTAGAACTTGAATGGAATTAACTATAACACAGCTCAAGATCCTCCAGCAGCCAAGTACTCCTTTTTATTTGATGAAAACCTGGAAGTCTGTTCATTGAATTACTTCTTTCCTGAACCAATTTGAAGATAAAAAATTAGTAGAGCGTAAACTTGTTGTGTTTTTTTTAAAAAAACAATGTCTCACCCATGATGTTGTACTTGCTGAGCAAGTTCTAGCCAATTTTCACAGGCCATTTATCATGACTCGAAAATTAGACTTTGCAGGTCTCTTGAATATTGAGCAGACGTGCTCGCTGTCTCCTTTGTTAATAAGAAAAGGGGAGATTTAATTTTCAGATGCAAATTAGAAATATTTGAATTGGCCAGGTTCTAAAAAGCCTTTAATTTTTCTTTAATTGGGAATGTTTAATATATAGTGTGCTCTGAATAGTAATCGTTTGAACTTTGAGCTGAATATTAACGTGTTTACTGAGCTTGCATTTTGTCAGTTGACTGACAGGACAGTCTCAACAATATGGGTCAAAATCCAGCACAGAGACAGAACCTAAACAGAAATAGAGCCTACACAGGTGGGAGAATCATGGTGTACTGTTGTCCCTGGACTAGACTGTTTCATATAGTGCAGGGGTAGACAAACTGTGGCTCTCCAGATGTCCATGCTGGCAGGGGCTCATGGGAATTGTAGTCCATGGACATCTGGAGAGTCAACGTTTGGCCATCCCTGAATAGTGGTTGAAGGTTCCTATTGGAAAACAGCAAGTGATTTGGAACACAGTTGTGAACAAGAGCAAGCAAACAGAGATTAAGTTAGAATGGGAATCCCCAGTCTTTTAAAGCCTGTGGCCATTTTCGAAATCCTTGACCCAGTGTGGTGATCACAAAATGGCTGCCACAGTCAGGAGAACCAGTCACAAAATGGCTCCCAAAGGAAAGATTCTTGCACTGTAATGGCAGCTACTGCTAAAGGAATGTTTTTACAGACCTACACAGCCAATCAAGTCTCATGGCCAGCCTGAATCCTTGCTGGGCAAATCCCCACTGGATGTTCAAAAAATACTTGCTAAAAATACTTGATGGGAATCAGGAAAGGTGTTGCCAGGTACCATGTTTCCCATGGAGACCATGTTGGGAATCCCAGAGTTAGAACCTTTCTCCCTGATATGTCAGATCTCAATATTCAGGGATTTTTCTTTAACATTTTGACATGATTCTACATCTCGGGGGAAGGCTGTGCTGTTAGCAGAACCAGTTGGTAGGATCCAACTAAAGTTGTAGCCTCTGTTGAAATATGAAAGACCTGTAGTGTGCCTGCCAAAAGATGTGAAGAATATCCTACAGAGGGCATCAGAGGAGACATAGTTAGATTAGGAATTTCCTGATATTTGTTTGGAATGCACCAATGGCGATTTACCTTTCCATGAATCTCTAAGCTGCATGTTAGTGCACATGCTGCGTACACTATTATATGCACTTAAAAGGCTGATGGCTGAATGAATGAGCCATCTTGACTGGAAAATCACATGGCATTTGCAGTGATCTGATGTGAACATTCTGTTTGAGGTCTTAGATTTGTAATGCCCAAAGTTGTCAGCTGATTTACATGCCAAACCAATCCACATTTTATTCTGTGGGGTTTCCTTCCCGATAAATAAGTTTAGCTACAAGAGTAAGCTCATGTTCGTCAGTAGGACTTCCATCTGAATAAATGCACATGAACCAGACATTTACAGAAGACAGATGCTAAAGTCATGAATGGTTAAAATTGGAGGTATCTAGAGCATGGAACTCAACATGGTGCCAACTTTCCTCGGGCCCATTAAGTGTTTTTAGAAAGTAGACAGGTCCTGGTGGAGCTTCTGTCCAGCAAGGCTTCTGATAGAGTTCCAGCTCTATGTTGGGAAATACCTGGAGACTTTGGGGGTGGAGCTGGGAGTAGAAAGGATTAGGGGAAGGATCTCAATGTAGAAAAATGCTATGCAGTCCACCCTCAAAAGCAGCCATTTTCTCCAGGGAAATGGACCCCTGTCACCTAGAGATGAGCTGTTACATCAGGGGGTTTCCCAGGCCCCACCTGAGGACTGACATTCCTAGCTTCTGATGAGTCACTGGAGACTAGATTGGCTGTGTAGCTTTGGTAGCAACTGACACCACAGCACAAGGGCCTTCACTGTGTGACTGAAGATAAGCTCCAGCAGCAGCCATCTTTTTGGCTGGCTCCACCTCCTACAGAAGCCATTTTGTGACTACACGCACCATGCTGTGTTAGAACTCTACAAGTGCCTTCTGGCTCAAAGATCTGGGGGAAAATCTTCATTCTGTAGTAGAGACCATTTTGCAATGTTGAATTTTAAGAAGATGATTATGAAATCTGAAATATTAAGAAGAAACCTCTGTAGTTCATCAATAGTAGTAGTACAATATTAATAGAAATCAAGATGCCCAATTATTAGTCCCCCCACCTCCACACTCTTACTATGATGAACTGACTGTTTATATTCTTCGTTAATCCTTGGATACTCTTTGCTTCTTTTTATTCCTCATTTAGGTAGCTGACAACTAATCATATATGTATAGGCCATGTATTTCCAGCTGATGTTTCTTTCCATTTGTTCCCACAGACAGCATAGAAGATGAAATTGAAATGGCCACCGTCCGGCATCGGCCCGAAGCCCTTGAACTGCTGGAAGCCCAGAGCAAATTCACAAAGAAGGAGCTTCAAATCTTATATAGAGGTTTCAAAAATGTGAGTGATCTTTTTTTTCTTCTTTAACTAACAATGAGTTTGTGGCAATAATCTCACGGAAAGCAGGAAATGAGCCTGATTGTCACAAGGCCACAAAATAGCGAGAAGGTGGTTGGAATTTCTAATTATGACTGTAACCGGCTAAAGCAAATTTTGAGATGATAGTAATGGTGGTCATTTTTAGCGGTTATTGGCTAAATGTCATCATGTGACAAAGGATGGAAGAACTGGAATGGACCATTTTGTGCCTGGGGCAAGCAGGTGGGTGAGGCTGGGTGACATGGGGGCTGAGGTGGGGCCTCCTCAGAGAAATGCCAGCCTGTGAACTAGCCCCCCTTCATGCCACCCGACATTCCTCTGTCCCCACCAAGGGGCATCAGAAGAGGGGTCAGCAACCTCAGGCCATGAGTCCTCTGCTCATTCCCACCATTGAAAGGGGGGACAGGGACTGGCGACCATTGGGAGTGGTCCATACCAATGCCTATGACAGAGGGAAGGCTGTGGGAGTTCATGACAGGCAGTTGTCAGTGGTTGCTCTGTTCAATGTGAGCAGTTGCCATGTCCAGCCTTTGGTCCATAGTGTCGTGGGGCCAGGCTTCCCATGGCCACCACATGCCCTGCCAAAATGTCCTCTGCTTGCCAAGACAAGTGTTAATGGGTGTGGACTGAGCTGGATGCAGCGCTCCCAAAGCCCACATGGGCTTAATGGGGCCCTTTGTAGCTCCATCAAGCATGGTACCCAATTGTGGGGGAACAATAGGAGGAGTGACTTTTTAAAACCAATTGGAAATTCTATCCAGCTTTAAGAATCTGCTCACAGAATGATACATTTAAGAGGGGCCTACATGGTGTATTTGTGGGTGCAACACCACTTCCAGAAGTCAAACCTGTTGTCAAGAAGGCAAGATGCCAATGCCTAAGCTGAAAGACCTAGGAAAGATGAGGAAGTGCTCTGGTAAAAGCAGGGCAGACAGAGATGTCTCCTAGAGAAATAAAATGGAGACTGAATTGACAGAGGATATGTGCTGATGAGATAGCTTAGGGTTTCCAAGCCTGGAAATTTCATTAAGAGCAGAAGAGAAACCATGTTGAATCAGGCCAGTGGCTCATCCGGTTGAACTCTCTGTGTCGCATAATGGTCATAGTCCAGGTGCTGTCAGAAGGTCCACCAGTGGGGACAGAACTCCAGAAGTCCTCCCACTGTTTCCTCTCGAGCACCAAAGAGCATCACTGCCTCAGGCAGAGTGTTCCCTCTCTACCTTGTGGCTAAGAGCCAGTGATGGAGCTCTGCTCTACGTGTTTATCCAAACCCTTCTTGAAGCTGTCTGTGCTTGTAGCCACCACCCTGCAGCAGTGGTTTCTATGTGTTAATTACTCCTTGGGTGAAGTAGTATTTTTTAAAAAATCTGTTCTAATTTACCTCCTGAAGAGCATTGTGCTCTGCCAATACCAACAGGCTAGCGATCCGTGGCCCAAGAGAAGTATGTTTGGCCTCAACCAGCGCCTGGGCCTTTTCAGTCCTAGCCCCTACCTGGTCAAATGAGCTCCCAGAAGATCTAGGGCAGGGGTAGTCAAACTGCGGCCCTCCAGATGTCCATGGACTCCAATTCCCAGGAGCCCCTGCCAGCGAATGCTGGCAGGGGCTCCTGGGAATTGGAGTCCATGGACATCTGGAGGGCCGCAGTTTGACTACCCCTGATCTAGGGGCTCTGTTGAAGATGATTCAGTTCTGCAGGGCCTGCAAAACAGTGCTCTTCCACCAGACTTTTGGCTGAGGCCAGTGAACATCAGTGAACTCCCCGAAACAAAGTAACTAAATAAGCTATGATAATTGCATGGGAAGAGTACTAGTGGGCTAATAGTTGGTTGACAGGTTTTAACAGGTTTTAATTAGTATTGTTTTTAATGTCAAAAACCTTGAATGGCATTGTATATATTTGAATGGCATTGTATATATTTTGTATAGTTGTAAATAGTATGCTGGAATGTGTTGGAAACCTTCATGAGCTGGCTGTACTGGGGGACTATGAATGAATGAATGGATGGATGGATGGATGAATGAATGAATGAATGAATGAATGAATGAATGAATGAATGAATGAATGAATGAATGAATGAATGAAATAATTTCATTGACTGCCCGCAAATTCTTGTATTGGAAATGGGGCAAATCCCTACTTCCATATGACATTGCTGCCAGGCCACCACTCTCCTTGGCCTGGAGAAGGGAAGGAAAGAGGCATGTGGGCAGTGAGGTGGAAGTGGCTTGGTTGGTGGAGGTTACTTAGGACCACTAGAAAGAACCTTAATGGAGGTTGAACTGATGCAAGGGTGGGCATCCGCCTCCCTTGCTGGACAGGAAATGGAGAGGTAAGCAAGCAGCAAGGGTGGGACAACTCTAAAGAGACTATCACACAATTCCCCCTCCATAAGGTCTTTTCCCTGGTTGATCACTGGTGGCTCGCGTGTTTTAGAGTGGTAAATCCACTTTCCTGGATCTACCGCATCACAATTTTAAAATGGTGAAATCACAAGCCACCTATTAGACAGCCTTGGGATGTTGGCAATGTCATTTGGAGGGACTGAATATGCTGCCAACGTGCGGAGGCTGTCCAGCTACAATTTGCACATGTGGAAAAGTGAAGTGTATTTTATTTTATTTGTATTGCTGTTTCTGCTCTAGTACCATGTCAATAAATTGTCTGTCTGTCTGACCTAGGTCTCTTGTATTTTTGCCATGATATGGTGAAGGTTCCATGTTTGAATTAACTTGACTTCCCCAATGTTCAGAAATATTTGCTCCCTACAGTTCATATCAGGCCTAGTTCACAACACCACAGAACGAGTGAGAAGATCAAATGACAAAAGCTCTAAAAAAAAAAATGCACCACCCGTAGTGTTACATTTTATAGTGGTGTGCTCTGCAAAAGACACTGCATTAAAACTGTATCACAGGGTCACATCTGTCGATTATTGTTTTTAACTTTAGTTTATGTACATAGAATTGACTCCGTAAGACTTACCATCCTTCTGCCTTGTACAAGTGAGAGCCAGTGACCCAATATGCATGGCAGCAACCACACCGGGCTGCTGCCGGGCCCAAACATCAGGGTGGAATGGCCCACTGCTCCCTGCATATGGATGGGCGGTGTGTGTGCCAGTTTGTGTGGACTGCCCCAGCATAGCGCATGTGCACGCACAGCGCCAGGGCTAGAAAGCCCGGTGCCCTGCCCGGCGGCAATGGCAGCGGGGGGCATTGGGTCCCCACCACATGATGGCACAGAGCAGCATGCTGCTTTCCCATCAAGGTGGGGGTGGGGGAATGCCCTGGCCAGCTCTGTGTCTCTGCAGAGCTGACAGGGGCATGTGGTGTCCCCCGATTATGTACAGTGCTGGCCTGACCTAGCCCCCAGTGGTGCCTGCCACATCCCTTATCGCAGGCCATCCGAGGGCCTGAGTTGAGCCAGGATTGCGCAGCGCCTGGGATGGAGACAACAACGGGGATTAGCCCCATCACTGCCAGCACAGGCATTCTGCCCCGTGCATAATGAGCTAGTGTGGTGTATTGGTTACGAGTGGCAGCTTCTAATCTGATCAGCCTGTCTCCAAATGAAGCTAGTTGAGTTACCTTGGGCTAGTCACAGTTATGTTAGAGCTGTTTTCACAGAGCAGTAATGTCAGGGGTCTCTCAGCCCAACCTACCTCACAATGTGTTTGTTGTGGGGAGCAAAAGGGAAGGAGATTGTAAGCTGCTTTGAGGCTCCTTCAGGATATAAAAAACAATTTTTCTTCTTTTAAAAATCAGTTAAATTCTTAAGCTCTGGGCTTGTAGTTTTTTGGTACTACCTTGTTGTGTGATCTTATCGATGGGGACTGTTATGGTTTATATTGTTGTATTGATCTTGTTTGTTTTTCAATTGAAAACATCCTCTAAGACCCAGGGAGAAAAGAAATAAGTACAAGAAATATGGCTATTTATGTGGCTATCTAGGTGAGGCTGAGAGAGCCCTGGTATTACTGAAGAAGAAGAGTTGGTTCTTATATGCTGCTTTTCTGTATCCGAAGGAGACTCAAAGCGGCTGACATTCACCTTCCCTTTCTCTCCCCACAGCAGACACCCTGTGAGGTGGGTGAGGCTGAGGTAGCCCTGATATTACTGAAGAAGAAGAGTTGGTTCTTATATGCCACTTTTCTCTACCCAAAGGAGTTTCAATGAGGCTTACAGTTGCCTTCCCTTTCCTCTCCCCACAACAGTCACCCTGTGGAGTGGGTGAGGCTGAGAGAGCCCTGATGTTACTGCTTGGTCAGAACAGCTTCATCAGTGCTGTGGTGAAGGCAAGGTCACCCAGCTGGTTGCATGTGGAGGAGAAGTAGGGAACCAAACTCGACTCACCAGATTAGAAGTCCACCCTCCTAACTACTACATCAAGCTGGCTATGCAGAGAGTGATAAAAATGTGGATTTAACTGCCAGAGGATGTAGTGATGGTCACAGTAATAAACAACTTTAAATGGGGATTAGATGGCTTCATGTAGGGTAGGTCTATTTATAGCTACTAGCCATGGTGGCTGAGGGGAACCTCCACATTCAGACGCACTAATCATCTGAATCCCAGAGCCAGGAGTCTGGGCCCTGTTGTTGGCCATCCAGAGGAACTGGTTGGCCACTGTGTGAGACAGGATGCCGAACTAGCTGGACCACTGATCTGATCCAGCAGGGCTCTTCTTATGTACTTATGAAGACCTCAGTCTTGGTGCCCTTTGTTGTCCATCCAGAGGAACTGGTTAGCCATTGTGTGAGAAAGGATGCTGGACTAGATGGACCAGGTGTAGTCAAACTGCGGCCCTCCAGATGTCCATGGACTACAATTCCCAGGAGCCCCTGCCAGCATTCGCTGGCAGGGGCTCCTGGGAATTGTAGTCCATGGACATCTGGAGGGCCACAGTTTGACTACCCCTGAGATGGACTTTTGGAGTTCTTCATATATGAATATGAACTCTGGTTACATATAATGGTTGATCCATGTACATGCTGCAATTAAATTGTGATGTCTGTAATCTAGTTACAATTTACAAAGCAGGGACTAAGCTAAAATAAAGGGTGGGGATACTAAGAAAGAAAAGAGCAAGAGACAAATTATCCAATTAGCAAACAGCTATTGACAGGAGATCTACTTAAGCTGTGAAACAGTCCAACGGCGGCGTGAAAAAAGTATCGTGCATCGTAATTGGAAAATAGCTTTAAAAGGGCCCTCGGTTCCTCGAGGCTTGAAAAGCTCTCCGCGTTTTTCTGTTTCCCGTCCTTCCAGTGTGGTGGCTGATGAATCCTCACTCAGTTGCCGTCCCAGTGGGAGAGCTCCATTTCGTAACAGGCTTCCCGTCACCGCTCTTTGGTGCAAAATGAAACGGTGATTGCTGCAGTCATTAACCTTTCAAACCAATGGCTCTGTGGCAGGCCTTGTACACGTGGCCCTTCACAGTCAATTGCCCCGGCTATCAAGCAAGCCCTTGGCATGTGGTCTCTCGTTCCCTTTCAGCCACTGAGAAAGTGTTTCTTTCTTTCTATTTTTTTAATCAGTTCCCACCATTCTTTATTAAGCCTATTTGCTTTCCAGGCAAATAAAACCACCGAGATTCCCTCAAAAGTACTGTATTCTTTTGTTTCATTCAGAACCAGGAAAGTGTGGACTCCTTTTGATGCTGTGAATAGCTGTGACTTCCAGGTTTGGATGTGAAATCTGCCTTTTTTCAGGGGTAGAGAGAGAGATGACCTAGAAATACCTTAAGAATTTGCTCACAATTTATATCAGCAGTGGAAGGGGAGGGGGGAAGGGAAGCATGTGACTCTGGGATAGGCAAGCTCACAAATGAAATTATAGAGATTGAAGACTCCCATTTCAGTTCTCAAGAGTCTAGCGGGTTTTTTAGGGGGGATCCACTTTAGTGGATCCACTTTAGTGGATTCCCCCAAAAAGCGCTACAATGAAGCGATTTTGCAGGAGTTTTGCAGATTGTGTACGACATTGTGCATAATGTTAAAAAAATAGCGTTACACACTGGTAAGACTTCAGCAACATTAACGCTGTGTGGAATGGCCCTTTGTCTTAGTCTTCTTCTTCTAGAGCTCTTGCACAAGAAGAAACACTCACACAAAGATTGCAGTAGCCACTTGCTTATTTATCCCCATCTGCCCAGGATGTTTTCTAGCTTTCATGATGCTATTATGGAAAGTCTACCTAGATAGGTCCATAATAGGCAAAAATTTATGGCAATAGAAAACAATACATTGAGTCACGTTGAGTTCTTTTCCCAACCATTTGTGAAACTACTCAACAAACAAAGAAACTCTACTTTATATCTCTCCTATTTAAATTTCTCAGTATAAATCAGGTCAAAAAAAGGATATTGCTGGTATTTCATGCTCGCTATTTTGGAGAAAACCCACAAAGGGTTCCTGAAATCCTGAGGCTGATTTATGGCATGAGTTTACTCGGGATTTTGATAGCTGACCTGCTGACTCCGGGATGACCTCTGGATCTGATTGTTCTCTCTTGTGAGGAACATTGTGACTTTGGAGCTATTTGTGGGTGGCACCAAGAAGTCTGTCTGGTTTGGAAAATGAACTCTGTGGAAGGTCAAAGCTCGACTGGTCCAGATGCTTAGCTCAGTGAGGAATCGGCAGACAGAGACAGTTTGGTGTAGTGGTTAAAAGTGGCGAACTCTCATCTGGAGAACTGGGTTTGATTCCTACCTGCAGTCAGTAGGGTGACCATGAGCTAGTCACAGTTCTTTCAGAGCTGTTCTCACAGACCAGTTCTCATAGAGCTCTCTCAGTCCCACCACCCTCACAGGGTGAGGAGAGGAAGGGAAAGATATACTGTCAATGTCCTCACCCACACCCAGGCAAACCGGTGCTGCTCTGGTTCTCATCCCTGCCTGGAAGAGAAAAGAGCAGGCTTTTCCACAGTCTTATTTTCCTTGCTTTTGTGTTCCTGCTGCTTTCTTTTCTGATCTGCACCTGTTTTACTCCTTTTAGTGGCCAGTGTGATGTTACATCACATTATGTCCAGCATATGCCCATGCATGTTTTTATGCTAGACGTAAAGTGGTGTAATATCGGTTCGACCACAAAACGGAGAGAAACACATGCAGGACAGAATTTTCTGGTGGATGAAAAACTGGTTCATTAACAGGAAACAGAGAGTGAGTAGAAATAGGCAGTTTCCCAGTGAAAGGTGGCAAGCAGCAGGCTACAACTGGAATTGGTTCTAGGTCTGGTGCTTTCTCACTTGTGTAGTAATGGTCTAGCACTGGGAGCAAGCAGTGAAGTGAAGTTTGCAGATGAAGAAGAAGAGCTGGTTTTTATATGCCGCTTTTGTCTACCCGAAGTAATCTCAAAGCAGCTTAAAATCGCCTTCCCTTTCCTCTTCCTACCACAGACATCCTGTGAGGTAGGTGAGGCTGAGAGAGAAGAAGATGACAAGTTGGTTTTTATATGCGCTTTTCTCTACCCGAAGGAGTCTCAAAGTGGCTTCCCTTTCCTCTCCCCACAACAGACACCCTGTGAGGGAGGTGAGACTGAGAGAGCTCTGATATTACTGAAGAAGAAGAGTTGGTTCTTATATGCCCCTTCGGAGTCTGAGAGAGCCTTGATATCACTGCTTGGTCAGAACAGCTTTATCAGTGCTGTGGTGAGCCCAAGGTCACCCAGCTGGTTGCAAGGGAAGAGGGGCTAGCATGGAATCAAACCCAGCTCGCCAGATGAGAACTCCTAACCACTACACTAACCTGGCTCTCTAGCATATAGATGCCATCCTCCAGCAGGCTCAGCATAAAGCAGGGGTAGCCCAACTGGGGTCCCTGGGGCTCATGGTAATTGTAGTCCATGAACATCTGGAGAACCACAGTTTGGCCACTCCTGGCCTAAAAGATCCCTAACAAGTGGTCATCCAGCCGCTGCTTGAAGACTGCCAGTGAGAGGGAGTTCACACCCTCCCTGATAATAGGGATGGGTTGTCCTGATTTTAAGTTATAGAATTTTCAGGCTTGATCATGAGAGAATGGGGGGGGGGGACCAGGTCCCTGTAAAACTATACAGCCAGTGGCTATAAAATAAGATGGGGCAGGCAAAATCAAGGAGGAGTGAATGGCTGCAAAGCACAAGTAAGCCCAGCCATCTGAAATGTGTTTGCCTCTGTCTAGCCAATATGAATTGCATGACTGTATGAAAGAAACGGGCACCTCCCAAACTGCAAATTGATTGTGAATTCTGTAAAGAAAATGGTGTTATCTTTTACCTTTACAATTACAGCAGTGAGAGAACTAGCACTGCCTGCCGACTGTGAACGTTTGCAGAATCACAGCCACAAGAACACTGGAGCTTGGATGGCTCATTATAAATAGGGAAATGGAAGAGCCGTGGCTGCTGACACCCCGTTATGGGCTGCTGTGAGATTTCAGCATTCAGAGAGATGTTCTTCGTTCATGTAGCACCAGCTTGCTTTCGGTGTCAACACTCTTTGCTTGGAGCAAAACATTCTTTTGTATCCTCTGAAAGTCAACAGTGCCAGTAGTTTTTAAATGCATAAACTAATATTCAGAGGAATCATATTACAAGGATTTGTTATTCACCCAGGAAATTAGGACCCAAAGGGGTCATGACAAGGACAGACACCAGGTTGTAGAAAGGTGGCTCAGCACCATTTTTGGGGCCCTCTTGTTCCAAAGCCATCAGTAAACATCTGCTAACTTCAGCCTCAAAACATCTCGATCAGTTTTTAATGGTTTAACTCGATCAGTTAAACCATTAATCAGGGCTCCTCTTTCCTTCTCGTTACCAGAATCCCATGTCCTTTGTCTTGCCTGCAGGTCATCTCCCAGTTATGGGTCTCTAACAGAATGCCACAGTCCCATCTCTAACAAGTGGCTCTTCATTCTCTTCTTCTAGCCAGCCTTCAGTAAACCAGCCTTCAGTAAAACTATCCAGTAGGTAGTTATGTTGAATGCTGCAGGAAACTCCCATTTTCTGTTTTTCTTCTCCTTTGCCTATCAAAAACTATCTCTTATTTTATAGCCTGAATGCTCACACTGGGCCCATAACCGTTTAAATATACAAAGGTGGTGCAAAACACTAGCTCCTTAAAGAATAAAATAGTTGTATTAAAAAGAGAAACAACTTTGTAAAGAAGAGAGGTAGTCCTAGCTATCTAATGGTTATGTGCATTCATTCTGTCTGTTTTAGAGGCAAGCAGGGAGGAAGAGTGTTTAAAGGAGCAGGAAGTCACCAAATGAGCCAATCAGGAGACTATTTGAATAACATCAGAAGTTCCTAATCTAAATATACTAGCTACATATTATGCCCCCTGTAGGATATTGTTCATGTCAGTTCAATCATGCAGACTACAAATCTCACATATTTCCATACAAACAAACCATAGTGGTGTGGCCTTTCAACCAACTGGCCTGGACAATCAACTGAGCATCTGTTTGTTTAATGTCACCATATTTTCTCATAATTGTGGAGCCAAGCTGCATACAGACACAAATTTACATCAGAATTCACTCTGAAAGAAATTAGAAAGCAGCGGCATTGGGGGAAAATATTCTCATCTACAGGGTGAAAGGGTAGGTAATAACCGGTATAATTGTTTCATGACAACACAATTATCAGTTATTTCCCAGAAAGGAGAGAGATACAGATCCTTTCAAAATTACAAAAATCACTGTAAACACACTTTGTCATTATGTCATTGAGTAAGCTTCATATATGTAATCTCATGTTGTCCCTGACCTGGTATCAATTTTGACGGTTTCAAAAATGTAATTATAGCATCGTCCTGAAATAAGGACTGTCAGCAAAAATGAAGAACAGTTTTAGATGGTAGAATAAAAGGGTTCAAGGAAGTCTGCATTTAACAGCTTAGAGCTTGTTCCAGAATGTCTTTATCCACTATCTTTTCCCCCGGCTTCATAGGCTATTAAGATGGTTTCATAAGTATTGTTGCTGACCAAGACCATCTAGCAGTCCTGCTGGAAACTTCCTCAGTGTCATTATTGTCTACATCTACTAGGAGGTTAGAAGAAGAGTTGGTTTTTATCAGCCACTTTTCTTTACCCAAAGGTGTCTCAAAGTAGCTTACAGTCGCCTTCCCTTTCCTCTCCCCACCACAGACAACCTGTGAGGTGGGTGAGGCTGAGAGAGCCTTGATATTCCTGCTCAGTCAGAACAGCTTTATCAGCACTGTGGCAAGCCCAAGATCACCCAGTTGGTTACATGTGGAGGAGTGCGGAATCAAACTCACTCCTAACCACTACACCAAGCTACACCAAGCTGCTTAAGCCATCTAGCTTAAATTCTTAATGTATTTGCTTTCTGTGGCCACTAATTCCACTACCATTGTGTAAGGTAGGTCATATTGATCCTTTAACTGAGTTAACTACACATATGTTTACATATAAATCTGACAAAAAACTGATTGGATCATAAATATTTAATGTGTCTCTGGTTTATCTGAGACCATAATTAAAAGGAAATGTCAAGAGAAACTGAAACTGATAGGAAAACTGTCCAATCATTATACTCTGGAAGGACAAAAACACCCTGTTGTACCCTAATACTTGGGAAGATCAGACCTTGAAAGGGATTTTAATTCATTTCATAACTCTGGCAGTAAGTCTATACAGTAAGGTGACCAGATTTTAACATTGGTAAAGTGGGACACCATTGACCGGGGGGGGGGGTTCTTGATTAAAAATTTGGTCTACATAGAGCAACAAAATTTTTCATAGAATGCATAGAATGGAAAAATAGTATTGTAATATACATATTTTACTAGCAACATAAGTACAATTTGCCAGGTACCCACAGATGTCCCTCGAAAAGTGGGATAATCTGGTCACCTTACTATACAGAATAGGAAAAAGAAATGAGACTTACCTGTACAGCATTAAAAACAGCTCTAAGAAGGAACCAAGCTCAAAATGGCTGTTTAGCTTGTCTTGCCCTAATCAAAAAACTGGAGGGAAATAATGAGTGGAGATCTATCAAAATAACATAATTTTGTATATTGCAAATACTTACATAGACTTTTGCTGCTGCTGAAATAGAAGAAGAGTTGGTTCTTATATGCCACTTTTCTCTTCCTGAAGGAGTCTCAAAGCGGGTCACAGTCGCCTTCCCATTCCTCTCCCCACCACAGACACCCTGTGAAGTGGGTGGGGCTGAGAGAGAACAGCTGAGAGAGAACAGTCAGAACAGCTTTATCAGTGCTGTGGCCAGCCCAAGGTCACCCAGCTGGTTACATGTGGGGGAGTGCAGAATCAAAGCTGGCTCTACACTCCTAACCACTACACCAAGCTGAAAAGAAGGATATACCAGAACCTTGTTCAGCTTAGCTTTCAGCATCAACTCTCATCACTGTTTAAAGAAAATGTAATAAAGAGATTTTATTTTCGCAAACAGACTTCAGGATGAAATAAAGATTTATATTTGTACAAACAGAAGAAAGCTTAGCCCTCTTTGTGAGGACTTAGATCTCTCAAAACTTGCTGGTCCAAAGCAGTCTTTTATACCAGGGGTCGCCAACCCCCGGTCTGCGGCCCAGTACCGGGCCGCGAAGGCCTCGGTGCCGGGCCGCCAGCAACCGCTCTGTGCATGCGCGTTAGCATCCGCTGGCATGCTGGAGGCCGCACCTGCCTCTTCCCCCCCCCCCCGCTGCGAGAAGCTCGCTAGGCCCCGAGCAAAGCGGCCGCTTCACTCGTGGCCCGGCTAGCTTCTTGCTGTGAGAGTTGGGGGAAGAGGCAGGCGTGGCCTCCAGCATGCCAGCGGATGCTAACGTGCACGCGCAGAGCTGCCGCGCATGCATGTTGGTGCCCCCTGCTGGCAAAAACGTGTATGTGCGGCTATTCTGCGCATGCGCATTATCGCCACCTGCTGGCAAAAAATGTGCATGTGCGCGGCCAGGCCAGCAGCTTTCCCTCAACCCCGGAGGCGGTCCTCAAGTGGAAAAAGGTTGGGGACTGCTATTTTATACCATTCATCTAAACTGTCCTTCCCAGGGTGTTCCTGGGCTGGGCTCACACTCTTTTCCTTATATGTTCTAAATATACAATTCCGTACATCACACGTACATTTAATAAGTTATCTACCTGCCTGTAGAAGGAGAATGTATTATTATAGCTTATAAAAAAGGCTTTAAGCATACACCTCAAGCAACTTATCTTAACTATCTTAACTAATGTGTGATTAGCCAGCTATCTGCAATTTTGGTTCCCTTATCTTAGTTTCCAGTATTGCTAAGCCTTGCGGTTTTGTCCTCTGAACACATGAATTCACAACCTATTGCCTAAATGTCTACGTTTTCGGATTATATCAAAATGTGGATGAAATCAAATTATAGTCCTTAGAGGTGGCCAAAATGTGTCTCTCCAGATGCTCATGGACTACAATTCCCATGAGCCACCTGGAAGCTGGCAGTTCTAAGAACTGGGGACAGAAGAGTCTCCTTTGGGAAGGGAGTTCCACCTCTTTGGCGCCACAACCTCGAAGTAACCTACCAAAGTTCTGCGGGGCCTACAAAAAGGCACTCTTCTGTCAGCCTTATGGTTGAGGCCAGAGCAAGCCAATTTAGCCAATCCAATCTGTGGGCTGCCCCCCTTTCATCTCTGGGGTATTCCTACCAAAAATTGAAAGATAGCCTCAAAGGGAGAACCAGAACACTACAAGGTTTTATTTATGTTTTAATTGTAATAATAGAAAGGTATAATAGTAGAGAGGTGATGTGAACCACCCCAAGCTTGCTTACAGAGCAGGATGGTCCATAAAACACTATTATTATTATTATTATTATTATTATTATTATTATTATTATTATTATTATTATTATTATTATTATTATTATTATTATTATTATTATTATTATGTCATCATCATAATCATTAACATAATCACTAATAATAATAATGATCATCATCATCCCTTTCTATTTTGGCACTCATCTAGCCTCTGATGGACAATGTTTTCTAGGACAATAGTTCGTAGGGTCCTGATTCCGTGACCATATTTATTTATTTATTTATGTTTAAACTTGTATACCATCTCTCCCCGCAAGCTGGCTTATGGCGGTTCACAAAAAATAAAAACAATATCCAATGAAACCATATCAAATTAATAATGGTCCTAAAATCCCAAACAGTGTACAAAAGGGCGGTATACAATTTAACCTAAAAGCCTTTCCCCCCACGTTTTGGGACTTTGGTATCGATTCAGATGACAACCATGGGTGGGCAGTTGAGAATGGAATAGAGCTTCTGGCACAGTCTAGCACCGGGCACAGGAACCAGGGAGGGGGGGAGGACCCGATTGCACAATCTTAACTAATTATCTGTCCCTCTTTATAATTTGTTAAGGGGTAAGTGGGCAGATAAAGGGGGCAGAGCCAGTCCGTAAAGCGCCTTCCGATTGGCCCCTCATCTGGACTGACAAGAATTCCAGCTATTCCGATTGGCCCATTATCTGACTGGCTGGAGTTCAGCAGGGATCGACCCGTGCAGGGGAGGCTTCCCTGCGGGCATCAGAGCAGGTCCGCCACTTCCCTGACACAGCGGGCCTGCTCCGAGGGCCGCAGGGAAGCCGGGGACTCGGCAAGGAGGGGGGTGGGTAGGGGATGCTTCCCTGCAAGCCTCAAAGTAAGCCCGCCGCATCGGGGACTGGGTGGGCCTGCTCAGAGGCCCACAGGAAAGCCGGGGACTCAGTGGGGAGCAGGGAGGGGGTCCCCGCATGGGGACTCGACAGGGAGGGGCGGATGGGGGAGGTTTCCCTGTGGGTCTCAGAGCAGGCCTGCCGCCTCGGGGATGCAGTGGGCCTACTCCGAGGCCTGCAGGGAAGCCAATTACTCGGCAGGGAGGGGGGCGAGCAGGCAGGGCCCTCCCTTTCAAAGCCCGCTCTTAGGAGCAGGCTTTGAAGCCTAGTATAATTCATATTGTGTTGGTCTGTAGTCTAAATTTTTATTTATTTGTTTGTTATTAGATTTTTAAGACAAGCTCCCAGGGAGGTCAGACTGCTTCAGGTCTTAGGGGGGACCAGCAGATGTTGAGTTGGTGGGATTCAAGCAAATGCCTGGTGGAGGAGCTCCCTTTTGCACACCCTTCTGCTGAGCAACCATTTCTACATGGACATGAATCCTCACCATTAATTCAACTGATGCAAGGCTTGTGATTTGAGTAATCGGCTTTGTGAGGATTTCACTAATTGCATTTTGGACTCAGCTTCAGAGACCCCCAGTGGCCAACTCCCTAATCATACACTGAGTATGCTATTCATGCAGCTTCATGTCATTGCTCACAGTTCCCCAAACCATGGCACAACTGTGTTGTCTGAGTGTAACATATATCTGCATGGAGACACATTTTTCTTTCTATGGCATTGTACCCTACTGAGGTCCCTGTCCCCCCCAGGCTCAACCACCAAATCTTGAGGAGTTTCCCCACCTGGATCTGGCAATCTAATCTCCCATTGCCTGCTGGTGGCCAATCCAGAGGAGACCTGGCAATGCTAAATGGCAGCTTCAATGGGTGGACTTTGTTCCATTATATCCCCCTTGGTCTCCTTCCCCTCCCCAAACTCCACCATCACCAGGGTCTGCTCCTAAATCTCCAGGAATTTCAAAACCTGAAGTTGGCAAAACTACCTAGGGATTCCTGTTCCCAGGTAGGATCTGGGGATCCACCACTTTTACAGCTCATCCTTAGGTGACAAACATCAGCTCCCCTGGAGAAAATGGCTGCTTTGAAGGGTGGACCTCATAACATTATACTTCTCAGATCCTTCCCCACCCCAAATCCCACTCATGCCTGGCTCCACTCCCAATGTCTCCAGGTGTATCCCAACCTGGAGCTGGCCACCCTAGCCCCATCTCATCAGTCTCAGGTTTGGGATGCTGGAGAACTGGGCTATTCCTGGGCTACCCATAGGGACTGTAAGACACAGCTCTTCCATTGGGTCTGCGGTTGAGGCCAGCCCGGATATCAGAATAACATCAATATTAAAAAAAAAAAAAACCTCCCTCCCGTCCATTCCTTTGTTACCCTTTGTTAGCCAGTTTGGTGTAGTGGTTAGGAGTGCGGACTTGTAATCTGGCATGCCAGGTTCGATTCTGCGCTCCCCCACATGGAACCAGCTGGGTGACCTTGGGCTCGCCACGGCACTGATAAAACTGTTCTGACCGGGCAGTGATATCAGTGCTCTCTCAGCCTCACCCACCCCACAGGGTGTCTGTTGTGGGGGGAGGAATGGGAAGGCGACTGTAAGCCGCTTCGGGTAGGGAAAAGCGGCATATAAGAACCAACTCTTCTTCTTCTTCTTCTTCTTCTTCTTCTTCTTCTTCTTCTTCTTCTTCTTCTTCTTCTTCTTCTTTTTTCCCTCCAACTTGCTCCTGGAATTCACTTTATTTACCTCAGTATGTTGATGCCAACATTGGTTAGCTGTGATTTTATTGTCAATGAATTGTTTTTATGTATTTTTTCTCTGTTTTATTGCTTTATCTTATCGGTTGTACACTGCCCAGAGACTGCAAAGTCCAAGAGGGGCGGTATAAAAACCCCTTAAATTAAATGATAAGACTCATCTTGACCTCTGAGCTGCAGGCCTTGGTTAGCACCTCTAAAACCAGACCGATATCGCACTGAAGGGGAGGGAGGTGAGAACACCATTGAAGTCCAAGGTCTCCCCTCCCCTGGCTGCACCCCTCCTGTTCTCCTTCATGCAGCTCAACTTTCATTCTTTGCCTCTCACAAACTGCAATTCCTTGTGGGGGTCAAAAGAACAGCCTGGAGGGCCTGTAGCTTTTCACAGCAGCAGCGTTTTGATCGCATTAGGTATTTGCTGACGAAGGAACGTGTTTGGCCTTCTGGAGATCTCTTGAGGACCGGCACAGTTTATGAGAAATGAAACTCTCTGCCTGCTCCAGGTCAACCTGGTGCAATGTATTTGGTTGGTTGGTTTTTTTCCTGGACGGAGAGTATGAGAAAACCCTTTGTCCCGAAGGATCCTTGCGAACGCTCCATTTCAGGGGTTCTGCAAAACAAAAGAAAACTAGAAAAATCCTCTTACTCCCAATTTCCTCAAGCAGTTTGGACTCCTACTCAACTTTTATTTTTAAACTGCAAAAAAACCAAAAAAAACAGATGTTATCTTCCCCTCAACTTTCTTAAAGGATGCTTTCTACTTCCTTGTGAGGTAGACAGTGCTTAAGAGAGCCAGCATGTAGTGCTTAAGAGCGGTAGACTCTAATCTGGAGAAGCGGGTTTGATTCCCCACTCCTCCTCCTCATGCAGCCAGCTGGGTGACCTTGGGCTCGTCACAGTTCTCTTAGAGCTGTTCTCGCAGGGGAGTTCTGTGAGAGCTCCACCTACCTCACAGGGTGCCTGTTGTGGGAAAGGAAGGAAAGGTGTTGTGGGAAAGGTGTTTGTAAGCCACTTTGGGGCTTCTTTGGGTATTGCAAAGCAGGATATTAAAAAAAAAAACAGCTCTCTTCCCAGTCTTTTTGACCAGGTAGCTCTCCTCAGGCTTCCCCCTCACAGATCTCCAGATATATCCCAAGCTGGAGTTGGCAACCATAGAGTCTGCAGAGGAGGTTCATTCTCTGGGACCCATACCACTTTTGTTTAGAGATGACAGTTGCTAGGTAGGACTTGAGGATCTGTGGTTTTAGCAACAGAGACCAGTTCCCTAGGGTAAAATGGCTGCTCTGGAGGGAGGTTCCCATAGCATTATACTCCCCTGAGGTCCCTTCCCTCCCAAATCCCACCCACTTCTGGCTCCATCCCCAAAGTCTCCAGGTATTTCCCAACCCAGAGTTGGCAACCCATTCAATTTCAGGGATATGAGAGAGGAGTTGCTTTGGTTACAAGGAAAAACAGTAGCTACATATCTCAACAGGCATTTATCGAATAGGAGGGCATTGGTTTGCAGTGCTGCCTGGAAACAGAGAGCGTGGAAAGGTCCCAGAAGCTCTAAAGAGGGCCATCTCCGCTCACCGTCATGTACCCTGCATGACTCCTGAAGTGTTTGCAGCAGCAGATTGTATGCAAGCGGCTGGAACTCTTGGTTCTGGTACATTAAGCTTAATTACAGCTCCTCCATCTTTTGCTGTTCATCCAAACGGCATCTCCAGATTCCCCACCAGGGCAATGAGCAAGAACAGGAAGAAGACAGACTCACTGGGAAGTCTGGATTTGCCCAATGGAGACCAGGGCAGTCAGATGGGTTGGCAAGTTCTTCACGGCTCCTTGGTGATGCGAGGGATGGCACTGTGTGAGTCACTGGTCTGACTCCAGAGGCTTCAGGCCCTATCATGCATTTTGTCCAAATTTTCTTTTTCTCTCATAGCTTGAGCTCATGGTGGGGGGGGGGACAGGCGGGGAAGATACTGTCATTCAACTGGAGGGGGGGAAAGAGGCAGCTGTGTTTAGAGCTGTTTGTATGCAGGCATGCAGGCAATTCTACAGAGTACTGAGCACATGGTCCATGGTAGGATCAGGTAGACCTGGACCGTTTCTGCATTGGGAACTTCGCTGCCCCTGTTCCCATGCAGGAGCATAAATCCAGGGTGGACAAATTGCACTGGGTCAAATACTCCTCAATGTGGGAGCAGGAAGAGGCGTAGCAACCTGCCTCGACACAAACTCCAGCCTGCAGCCCAGTGCAGAACCTCTAGTGTGGAAATGGTGCTGCACTCTGTCTCAGCCACCATAACAGCCAATCGGTTTAAGTTAATCACACACACACACACAATACCTTTATTGGCATAAAGCAGATTAGAAAAATGAACAGAGATAGTCAGGATACATCAAGCAGTTTAAGTTTAAAAACTGAAGACAAAAATTCAGCCATAATAAAGGCGACATTGGAATCCTTATCATTCAACAAAAATTGGCAGATCAGGTCTTTTGAATGATTTCTCCATTTGGGTATAAGAGGTATAACATGCCTTTGCTGGACAATAAACAAGGGACAATCCAGTAAGATATGTTGCAAGGTGTTAGAAGTGTTTAATTGACAAGGACACAGTCTATTTTCAAAAGGAATCTTGGCAAATCTCCCTTGTAATACTTTGGATGGAAAGGCGTTGAGCCGCGCAAGTGAAAACGCTCTGCAATAAAGGGGATTTGCCAAGTTATAGAAATAAGCCGGCATTATCCCATGCTTCACTTGGAGACCAAGAGCACGGGGAGAGAAAATTGCCGGGACAGTAGGATGGACTTTTTAGAATTCCTGATCGAGGAGCCTTTGGCACATAATGGAAGATTCATTCAGAGATAAGATGTAATTGTAGTCAATGCCAATTTGTTGGAGTGTAGTCAGGATGGTAGAGAACCATTTAAATTTACAAGAGTCTCTCAATAAACAAGCCAATATACTATCTGATCGAACCCTAAAGTGCAGTTTTAGCCAGTATTTGAAGGTAGAAATCCAGGCCTTCGTTTTGAGAAGATTATGGCCGATTTTGAGACATGAGGAGTAAGAGACACAATTTGGAGTTCCCAAAATCTGCCGGAAAAAGGCAGACTGTAACCTTTCCAAGTTTTTGTTAAAAGCTGAGATCCACATAGGGATGCCATATAAAATTTGGTGACGAATTTTTGAGTCAAACACATGACAGGCAGTTGGGACAATCTGATTACTTTTGAGGAAGAAAAAACGGTTTAAATGGGTAGTAGAACATTTAGCCTGCAAAATAATCCTATTTCTATGTTTGGTCCAGTGCAAATTATGTTGGAAGGTGATTCCTAAGTATTTGAACCATTTGACCTGCTCAATACACCAGTTTAAGGGGGACCACTTCTGTGCAAAGACCATCACTTTGTTTTTTTTCCGAAGTTAATCGATAGATCATTAAGTTGGCAATATTCATAGAAAGCATTCAAATATCTTTTCAGACCAATTCTGGAATAGGAAAGCAAGACTGTATCGTCAGCATATAGAAGAAGTGGGATTGGCAGTTTATCTAGTTTGGGAGGATGACCATTTATAAGTCTTAGGGTTTTTGGAAGATCATGTAAAAAAAGGTTAAATAAATGAGGAGCAAGGATGCAGCCCTGTTTAACTCCTCTCAGGATGGGGATTTGGGTAGTTAGATGACCCTTTTCAGTAAATTTGACCTGACAGGTATTGTTGGAATAGAGGTTTATTAGGAGCAGTAATAGGCGCGAATCAATATTAAGGTCTTGCAATTTTCTCCATAGTAAACACCTGGAGATAGAATCAAATGCACCCTTGAGGTCAACAAAAGCTGCATAGAGTTTCCTCCTACCTGTATGAAGATATTGGTCTGCAAGAGAATAGAGGGTTAAACAGTGGTCTAGAGTAGAACAATTTTTAGTAAAGCCAATTTGTTCGGGACCTATTAGGTTATTTGAAGTTACCAAATCTAGTACCTTAAGTTCTAGATGTTTGGCGTACATGTGATTCTATTAAAGATCATAGTGTTTTCAAGGGGAGAAAGTTGAGCTTGGTCTGAAGTAATGGTATGAAGGGTTTGGAATGAGAGTTGGAGAGGTAAATGGTCACTTTCAGTGTGTGAGTCTATTGACAGAGAATAAACTGATGCAAAAAAAATTGAAAGAACATAAGCTATAGTCAAGTACACTCCTACCACGGGTTGTACAAAAAGTAAAGTCCTTTGAACCAGGAAATTGATCGAGGCTATTTAAAACAAGCAGATTATACGCCAAACAGTATTCGATCAATTTGAGAACTGCCCTATTCAGCGTAACATCCATGGATGACCAGTCAAAGGAAAATTGAAAAGGTATATGATCTTCAGTGTTGCAGTCTTGGTGCTGCTTGTATCATGTACGTTCATAATTAAAGAGAGCTGCGATGATTCCAGTGTCATGTGGTTCTTGAACCCACATATTCTACAGGAGCTACTGGTTGCCTCCCTCCAATAACTCCAGGAAACCCACTCCTAAAACATTGGAGCATAGCAAAGATAGCCTCCAGGTGAGACCCGGGTAGGACCCGGGGATTACCTAGAATTATATCTCACCTCCAGATTACAGAGATCAGTTCCCCTGGAGAAAGTGGATGCATTGGAACAGGAATTCCCAACCAGGGTTCCACAAGAGCTTCCCAGGGGTTATATGGCCTTTCCCAGAAGTCTGGATGGCCACTGACATCACTAGTCACTGGAACCCACTTCTCCTGTTACTCTACAGTTACTCTTCCATGGTTACTCTCCATGGAAATGGTAAATGATCCATTGATAGGTTGGCTGGCTCTTGCATGTTACTTCCACACCCACTTCTTGGAAGGGGCATGTCTCCTCTTTCGGGGCTCCTCAAAACCTGCAAAATATTTCAGGGATCCTTCCATGTTCAAAAGGTTTTAAAAAGATAATTTGGAGGGTGGACTCTAGAGCATTGTACCCCATTGTCCTCCCCAAATTCCAAGCAGTTAACCAGCGTGAATCTGGGAACTCTACCCCAGGGTTGCCAGCTCTGAGTTGGGAAATACCTGGAAGACCTTGGAGGTGGAGCCAGGAGGGGGCAGGGACTGGGGTAGGAAAGTATACTGTTATGGAGTCCACTCTCTAAAACAATCATTTTCTCCAGGTGAACTGGGCTCTGTTGCCTGTATATAAAGTTGCCAGCTCTGGGTTGGGAAGTACCTGGAGACTTTGGGGGTGGAGCCATGAGTGGGTAGGATTTGGGGTGGGGAGGGACCACAGTGGAGTATAATGCTATGGAGTCCACCCTCAAAAGCAGCCACCTTCACCAGATGAACTGATCTATTTAGTCTGGAGATGAGCTACGATTCCGTAGGGCAGTGGTCCCCAACCTTTATGAGGCTGGGGACCGGCAGGGCATCGGGCTGTGCCCGCGGGGACCACGCCCACACAGGCCATGCCCACACCATGCCCATGCCCACGCACGGGCGCGGCCTGGCCCTGATTCCCTCTCCCCGCCCTCCCGCAGTAAGAAGCTTCCCGGGCCGCAAGCTTGCGGCCTGGGAAGTTTTTTACTGCCGGGGGGGGGGGGGCCGGGGAGAGGGAGCCGCGACCCGGCACCATGGCCTTTGCGGCCCGGCACCGGGCCGTGGCCCGCAGGTTGGGGACCACTGCCGTAGGGCTTCCAAATAAGGATTGGGAAACTCTCAGAGAACTGGGGGAGAGGAAATTTAGAAAGGAAGTGACCTTGGCAGAATTATGATGCCAGGGAGTCCATTCTCCAAATCAGGCACTTTTTTAAGGGAACTGATCTTGGTAGTCTGGAGATCAGTCAAAATTGTAAATCTCAAGATCCTACCTGGAAATTTGCAAACAAAAAATCCTCTGTGATGTCTATTCTGTTTCCAGGAGGCCTTGAGCACTGCTTAGATATTTTTGGCCATGTGCAATCATTATTTGAAAACTGAGGAAGTCTAACAATAAAGGTATTATCTAGAATTTTACTTTCCTTTGTGCTTAACATTGACCTCCACTTGGAATACATGATTTCTTCTGTAATGTTCAGGATTTATTGAGGCCCACCGTTTTTGTTTGTTTCTTTGTTTGTTTGCATACATCCCTCTGTGTGTATTTCCATTTTGCTATCTACCTGGAAGTTGGCAAGCCTCATTCCAACCCAGCAATTGCACCATGAAGGCCTCTCAATTTCCTGGGTGATTTTCTGTTCAATGTTAAGGAGAGTTACACCCCTTTAAACCTACTGGTTTCAGGGCAGAACTCAAAAATCCCATGGTTTTGTGGAGGCGTTATTAGGGGGTTGTTGCTTTCCTGTAGTACAATCCTGCTTTTGCTCTTTAGGATCCACACATGGGACTCTTAACCTCTGATTCCTATTTAGAAAGCCAGTGAAGAGAACTAAGTTTTTTTTGGGGGGGGGGGAAGGAGGGGGGAATCAGTGTTCTTGCCATAACCCCTTCCCCATTCATTGTACCTAATATGAAGGTATGAAAGAGGCATGTGCCACACCTTTGTTAGAGAAACAAGAGCAGAATCATTTAAAAGGGAAAACGAGCCAGTTTATACTTTCCCTTCTAAAGAGTCATAGGTTGTCAAATGAAATATGTTTTTGTTTTTTAACTTTGGCTGAGGGATAGCTACTCAAGCCCTCCAAGTCTTAAATTTAATTGAAACATAAACTTGGGGAGGGGCACTCTAAGCAGGCAGGGTATTAAATGAATAGCTCTCTAACCTCTTCCTTCTGATAACAACAGATAATTGAACTTCTTAAAAAAAAAACGAATGAGTGGAGAGCAGGATAATTGAATCAAGTACAGGTAATTCATTAGAGGGAAACTCAAGGAAAAAAATCATGATATGCTCTATCTCCTCATAAAGCAGACTCTCGTATATAATCTATACTCTCATGCATTGAGGTTAGAATATCAAGCCGAACAATTCATTCGGGTCTTAAAGCCAAAACTTTCAGGCAAGCGACTCAAGCCTTGATCCTAATAACACTTAATACATTTATAATCCTCTCCGTCCGAGGAGCTCTGTGTGCGCGACACATAATGAAGCTGGGCTCGTAGCAAGGCAGTGAAATATTTCACGTAATAAAATAATTAATCTTCATTTTGCTTCAGGAGCCTTTTCCAAGGCAAACTTCCATGAGATTATCGCAGCCAAAATGATATTTTAATTGCTAGGGCCTGTGCATATTTTGCTGCAAGGAAACGGAGAGCTATAATTAAGGAAGGGAAGTAGTTAACGAGTACGACAGCTCCTAATATGCTGCTTGGGGCAAAAATGAGCAAGCTTAAAAGCACGAAGCCCTAAGGTTTATATTAGCCAATTGAAATGCCCTTTTCTCCGGTTAAAAATGCTGGGCACTTACTGAACAGTGGAGCATTCGTGTCCCGAACGCCCAGGAAGCCAGTGCTGAAATGTTTCTTTTTTATTAGTGTGAGATTAATTGCTTCACAGAGCCATACTGTCCTTGAATTATACCCTATGGTCGCATGAGAATGTAATCAAAACACCTTGGGGAACACCAAGATGCTGCTGTTGTGGGGGGGGGGTTCACAAGCTTTTGAAGAGGGACACATTTCTCAGCTTACTCTGCTTTGGGAAAGCCCACTTGCAAAGTAATTCTGCTCTACATTCCCCCCACAAGTGGGTGGGTGGGTGGGGGGAGGGAGGGACAGACAGACAGACAGACAGACAGACAGACAGACAGACAGACAGACAGACAGACAGACAGACAGACAGACAGACAGACAGATAGATAGATAGATAGATAGATAGATAGATAGATAGATAGATAGATAGATAGATAGATAGATAGATAGATAGATAACTGAATGATAGGCTCTATTTTCTGGACATTTGGAACATTATGCACAGAGGGGAAACCATATTTGACTACTCTTCTGCTTTTACAATTTTCCACCTGCATCTCAGCCTGGTAACCTATCTATGAAAAAGTTGCAACTTACCTCTGGATCCCGATGCACAGTCTGAGAATCGTTTGCTTTTATGATGTGGAGGTGCAAGATGCTTTGAAATGCATCAGGGAGGAACTGGGATCCAGTCAGCTGTTTGTTTTCCCAAGGAAGAAGAAGAAGAACAAGGGCCATTCCGCACCGGGATCCATGTTGCAAATTGTTTGCGGGACGAAAAATCGCCATTTTAAATAGTGGGATTCGTCGTTATGCATACCTGCCTTTGTAGTGGAATCCAGTTGCGTTTCTATCGTTTCCCACAGGCTTCCGGTCTCGGCAGAAATCGCTAGCCAGGAAGCGCTATTGCCGAGCTCGTCCCGCCCCTGGCCGTCAAGCAGCCAATGGGCGGCCGTTATCATGCTCCCAAACAGCCCCTTTCCCTTTAAGAAAGGGTTTTTTTAAATAGTGATAGGCATATTTTCAAAGATTTAATGGGTAAATTATATTGGTTTGCCTTTGCTGCTTTTAAAGACACCTCAAAAGGTCAGGGAGCCATTTGTACTTGTCAGAATTCAGCCTGCATCAATTTTTCTGTTTCTCTTGTTTTGTATTCAGAGTAGTGGATCTGATGAGTTTTGCCACTTTGTGATTAAACGGGAACTAATGATTAAATGCTAAAAATCACAGAAGCTCGAGTGGTCAAAAATGGCCAGAGCACAGCAGAAGAGCAGATAACATTACTGGCAATTTTTAAAGGTTAAAAAATGCTTAAATTTGGCTGAGGTCCAAGATAGATAGATAGATGGATGGATGGATGGATGGATGGATGGATGGATGGATGGATGGATGGATAGATGATAGATAGATAGATAGATAGATAGATAGATAGATAGATAGATAGATAGATAGATAGATAGATAGATAGATAGATAGATAGATAGATAGATAGATAGATAGATAGAAATAAATCCTATAATCCTGGACAAACCATTGTTAATGTGGATTCTGTCATCTTCCCATTGTCGTTGCTAGAATCTCATATTTTGTTATTGCTAGAATCTCATATTTTAAAAATAGAAATCTCTCTTGTCATGGAAGGTCGTGATCCCTAACAGAGGCTGTGACAAGAAGCAATATCACTAACTGGAATGAAGTGGTTAGAATTGTTTCTGGCACAAAGCCTGGATTCCCCAGCTTTTCATTGAACCAGCTAAAAAGGTAGTAGCTTTTTTGTTCAGAAAACTTACTTTTAGGACAATTTTCAGTGCTCGGGAAAAAAAAAGAGTCTATTTTTACACAGCCTGCTTGGTGATGTTAAAGAAGAGCTGTCCATGCACAATAGATATTGCACTAACACTAGCAGTCATTCAGTCAGGGCTGGTTCCTCCATGTAGCACTGCAGTTTCAGGGGCCACACAAAGTGCCCCTCCCCCCTGATAAGGGCCACAGACTTCTCCTCCCCTCCTTTTCTCTCTTTCAGGACACTCAGAGTGACACCCCTTTCCACTGGGGGGGGGTCTGTCTGGTTCCACCACAACTACCCTCTGCTAGGGGCCACACAAATCCTTCTGCTGGCTCTGGTGCTGGGGGCCCCGTGAATCCTTAAGCCACTCCTGCATTCAGTTGCTGGCTTCTCTTGTAGTGAGAATGCTGTGGCACAGGGACACTGCAGTATCCAGTGAAGCGTGGTTGCCAGTGTAGTCCCGATTGAGATATCAGGAGGACATCTGAAGCTGGAAGCGTTCAACCAGCCAACCGGCCAGTTACTATTACTGAACTTCTGCTGATTTCCTCCAGGAGCCGTCGAGAGCATTTAAGGGCTAGCAGCAAGTCTGTCACTATAATGGGAAGGAAGGAGGCAGAGGGAAGGGCCCAAAGGAGGCTCAAAGCAGCTTACAATTGCCTACTCTTCCTCTCCCCACAAAAGACGCCCAGTGAGGTAGGTGAGGCTAAAAGAACTCTGAGAGAATTGTGACTGGCCCAAGGTCACCCAACAGGCCTCCTGTCTCAAAGCGGCTTACAATTGCCTACCCTTCCTCTCCCCAAAACAGATACTCTGTGTGGCGGGAAAAGCTCTGAGAAGATTGTGAATGGCTCAAGGTCACCTAACTGGCTGCATGTAGAGAAGTGGGGAATCAAACCCAGTTCTCCAGATTAGAGTCCATCACTCTTTAACCACTACACTATGCTGGCTCTCAAGGAGTCTCAAGGAGGCTTACAATTGCCTTCCCTTCCTCTCCCCACAGCAGACACCTTGTAAGGTGGGTGAGGCTGAGAGCTCTGAGAGAACTGTGTATGAGAGCTCTGAGAGAACTGTGCTGGCCAAAAGGTCAATCAGTTGGCTGTCCGTGGAGGAGTGGGGCATTGAACCCAGTTCTCCAGATTAATGGGCCACTGCTCTCAGCCACTACACCAAGCTGTCTCTCAAGCCAAGCTCCTTTTCCAAGCAGTTCACTTCCACCGGCGTTCATCTGCCCTGTGCTCATGTTCAAGACCCAAGTGAGGCAACAGGGTCATTCCAAATTGTGCATTTGTTTCAAAAAGCCTCTTGATGAACAACACACTGCTGCCCTCCTGTGTCTCAGAATTGTAAGAGACAACGGAGGGATTTAAGTGCTCAAGGAAGCAGGACTGAGGTTCTATCCCCAGACACGTGGATTTCATTGCACTACGGAGGATGTTAGATGAGTGTCTAATCAGGTCACCTGCCCATAAATTATGCACACTGTAACTGACCCAGAGCCATTGGATATAGACACACCTGTAAGGATCCATTTACCAAGACTGTGCCAACAGAAATGTTAGGCTCCTATTTGCCGTTACTACAAGAACTATAAGTGACTAGCCCCCACCTGGTTATTTTGCACCAAGGAACTGGCTGCCTCTACCTAGAAGCTTGGTAGGTAGGCCGTGGATGTAAAATTCAGAGAGGTGAGAGTGGAATGGGATGTAGTATGGGACATCTGGGCTGTCTTCTCAGCCCCAGCCATTCTTTGAAGCCAACATATGGCCAGGCCACTGTAATAGTGGTCAAGGTGTGTGGGGAGGAATGAAAGGAGCGTGAAGGGTCCAGGTGGTGGTGTGACTTCCGATGACATGCCACGTTTAGGGGGGCGTTGCAGGAAGGCGTGGCCAGCTGATGTCACTTCCAGGGGTCCTAGGACCTTGAAAATTTGTTTCAGGGGCTTCTCCACAGTCAAAAAGTTGAAAAAGGCTGACATGGCTATCAATTTCTGTATTTAACAACCCCCCTCAAAAAAAAAAAAACCTTCTAGGAGAGGATCCAGTTCTAAGCATCCGGATCATTCATCTTCATCAGGGGTAGTCAAACTGCGGCCCTCCAGATGTCCATGGACTACAATTCCCATCAGCCCCTGCCAGCATTTGCTGGCAGGGGCTGATGGGAATTGTAGTCCATGGACATCTGGAGGGCCGCAGTTTGACTACCCCTGATCTTCATCATGTGGAAGATGGGCTGCTGGCAGCAGTTGCTTTTATGTTTTGAAATGCCTCTTTGGCTGTTCAGTCCACCTGGAGACAGGTGACCTATACACAATGTGGAGTCAATAGATGAATATCGGGCCAGCCAATTGGTTTTGCAGCTCACAAATGGCGCTTGGAGGCGGGCGTGTGACTCAGTTGTGTTCTCTGCAACTTTCTTTAGGAATGTCCCAGTGGGATTGTTAATGAAGAGACCTTCAAAGAGATTTACTCACAGTTCTTCCCACAGGGAGGTGAGTACAATGCGGATAATGAGCCTTTGTTTGTATACAGGAACAATTGCTATTGTCCTTGCTTGAAAATGTTGCCTGAATACTGCTGCTCTCGTTAATGGCACGTTTCATGCCTGCTTAATGGAGGGGGACGCCAGTTGTTTGGGCCTTTAATTAGGGGTGGGAATGTTACAAGCAACAGCGACTGACAAGAGCGCAAGGTTATTTGTTTAAATGTATAGCTCCATCCCATGGAATGCTTTTCACTTTTCCTGCATTCTAAAAGTAAGGATGCCAGCCTCTCGGTGGGACCTGGGCATCCTCTGGAATTATAGCTCATCTCCAGACTAAAAAGGTCAGTTCCCATGAAGAAAATGCCTGCTTTGAAGGGTGGATTGGGGATGCCAGCCTCCAGGGGGGACCTGGGGATCTCCTGAAATTCTAGCTCACCTCCAGGTGATAGAGATTATTTCCCCTGGAGAAAATGTCTGCTTTGCAGGGTAGACTCTATAGCAGGGGTAGTCAAACTGTGGCCCTCCAGATGTCCATGGACCACAATTCCCAGAAGCAAATGCTGGCAGGGGCTTCTGGGAATTGTAGTCCATGGACATCTGGAGGGCCGCAGTTTGACTACCCCTGCTCTATAGCATTATACTCCACTCCCAGCTCCACCCCAAGACACTCCAGGTATTCCCCAACCCAGAGTTGGCATCCCTAGGTACAAGGCCAAAACAAGCAGGTAAGGTTTGATATTTTTTCAAAAGATGTTGAGGCTCAGGCTTGGAGGCATTTGGGGTGTAGGGATGCCAGTCTTCAGATAGAACCTGGGGTTCTCCCAGTTTTACAGCTCATCTTCAGGCAATAGGGTTCTGTTCCCCTGGAAGAAATGGCTACTTTGGAGGGGGGACTCCATAGCATTAAACTCCATTGAGGTCCCTCCTTGCCCCAAATCCTGCCCATTCCCAGATCCACCACCATAGCTACCCAGTTATTCTTTCCAACCATATTCTGCACCATCACATGACTTCTTGGGTTATTGGAAGCCTCAAGAATGTTCCAAGGGTTTCTCAATGGTAAAAATGTTGAGAAAGGTTGACTTCAGCTCTCTGCATCAAGTCCTCCACCCTGGTCCTGCTGAAAAATATGGCTTCCATGACAATGCTCATGAAAACTGGACTGCTGGATCATTTTGGTTATGTGGTCTGAGTCAACAGGACAGTGTATGCGGCACAGAATTCTTCCTCTTGCCAGCTGACAGAAAGTCAATGCACTGTAAAAGTTTTGATAGTTGAGTATAGAAGACAGGCCATATTTCACTACACCACTTTCTTTACTGATTTATATCCCAGACTTCATAACAGAGACAACACATTAAGTGGCTGCAATTAAATGCTTAAGGGCATCACCCTTCCCTTGATGTTTGATCGCAGTTGTCTTCACTGCCTTGGAATGACCACATGAATCACAAGAAAAAAACAGAAATATAGGCAAGATTGCTACAAAAATGCTGTCACCTTTATTAAGAACATGAGAAGACACAAGGTGGCCAACTGGTTCCTCCGGATGACCAACAACAGGGCAGAGAGGCCAAGGTCTTCCTGAGAAGAGCATAAGAACGGTCCTGTTGGTCCATAACAATAGTCCATGTAGCCCAGCATCCTGTCTCATACAGTGGCCAATCAATTCCTTTGGAGAGCCAACAACGGGGCAGGGAGGCCGAGGCTTTCATAAAAATATCAGAAGAACCCTGCTGGATCAGACTAATAGTTATCACTGCAGCCAGTGGTTAAGAGTAGTGGTTAAGAGCAATGGCTTCTAATCTGACAAGATGGGTTTGATTTCCTGCTCCACCACTTGCAGCCAGCTTGGTGACCTTGGGCTCATCACACTTCTTTGGAAACTGAATCAGATAAGTAGATTTAAAACCTGTGGAGCTTTTAAATAATCAAAATCAAAAGGCTTTGTTAACTTTCAGCAGCCTTAAATTTCCAAAGATGTTGGTCCAACAGAAAGCATTTTGGAAACCCAGGAGATTTGCTTTTTAATAAACATAATTTTAGTACCATTATTGATTGTTTTGATAATAAGGCTCAATGGTACAACAAAACCATGTTCCCTGTAACTAAGGAATGGAGGGGGGGGGGTAAGCATGACCAATCTTCAACAAAGGACCTGATCTCTTGGACTTATGATCATCAACTGAGATTGTATCATTGATAATATTTTAGAGGAACAGGTACTGGATTTACCTACAGATGAGCAAAAAAATGGTGACCGACAGACAAGAAACTGTAAGAGTAAACCTTAAAAATGCACTGCATACTGCCCACCCAGAAATTCTCTGGTGAATGGAGGAGCCATTGGAGGACCCAACTACAATAGATAGAAGAAGAGTTGGTTCTTATATGCCGCTTTTCTCTACTGGAAGGAGTCTCAAAATGGCTTACAGTTGCCTTCCCTTTCCTCTCCCCACAACACAGCAACATATATATTTAGAAGGCCTGCAGAATTTCATCTCAAGATGGATGTGTATCAGCCCATTACCATGAATTCTGCCCTACCACCAATTTTGCGAGAGAATCAAGAAACCCCAACTTCTCCATCGGAATGTAGTGATAAACTTGGGGGTGTTGTTAATGGCTGCATTCGATATATACGCAACTCTTCAGGACAACTCATGGAAGTTGATTGACTCTTAAACTCCCTTCCACCCTCAACACTAAAGCTCATCTTATGGAATATAGCAGGGTGGAGGCACAGGCCTTCAGACTGATTTTCGGGAATATATTAAGACCCACGATATCGTTCTTATTCAGGAAACCTGGGCCCAAACGTCAATTTATCTCACAGGACTTAAATCTTATTCCCTGATGCTAAAATTCCCAAAATTCTAAAAAATCTGCAATGGTAAATAAAACAGGCTTCATGCCAGAAGCATGGACAAATGCTATAGTAGTACCCATATACAAGAAGGAAAAAGGACCAGATTTAATTTCTGCAGGAAGTTTTCTGCGGAATTTTTTTGGGATGCCAAGTCGTGTATCGCAGGTGTCCTCAACCTCCGGTCCGTGGCCTGGTACCGGGTCACAAATGCCATGGAACCGGGCCGCCAGCAGCTGCGCCTTCCTCTCCCCCCCGCAGCGAGAGGGGGGAAGAAGCAGGCATGGCCACCGGCATGCCAGCGACGCAAACACGCACACACGGAGCTGCCGCGCATGCGTGTTTGCGCCCTGCTGGCGAAAACGCGCATGCGCGGCAGCTCTGTGCATGCATGTTAGCGCCACCTAGTGGTCAAAACGCGCATGTGCAACAACTGTGCATGCGCGTTTGTGAGTGGCGGCGGCGGCCGGGCCGCCGGCTCTCACCAACCCTCGGAGGCGGTCCCCGACTACTAGAAGGTTGGGGACCGCTGGTGTATCGTATGCAGCTTTATTTATTTATTTATTTATATTTATATACCGCCCTCCCCGGGGGCTCAGTGTGGTTTACATAAGAACAAGCAACAATACATAAAACAATCTATGCTTGGAATCTGGTCAGGGTTTACTTGAAACTAAAGCATGACTAATAACCATTACATATTGGCTGTATCTATATTCTAACTCAAACCCATTGAGTCTCATCTATCAAAGGCACAATGAATCCAGTTTTTCAAACTGGTTGGTCCATACTGCCTTGGACTCATTACCGCCTCTCTCAGAATCTGAGGCTTTCCAAACCATAAAGTGCAGGTTCCTAGACACTGAAATACAAAATCTTACTAGTACAGCCAATGCTACCTGCTCTCCCTTGAATCTGGGGGATCGCACCTAAAGTAGGCCAGATATTAAAGTAGGCCTTTATTTACACCATCTCCTAACACCAGACTAACAGACAGCCTTCTCTCTGGCCAAATGCAATGCCCTACTCTCAGCAATTCTTTTAGGAAAAAAATCCAGAGTTAGATATTGTCCATGTAAAACTAGCAATATCAAAATTGTCCCACACATCCTTTTTTATTGTCCTTTTTATACCAGTATCCGTATAAAATATTTGAACCCAATTTTGGTGAATAAATGAGGATTTTTTGACCTTTTAGAAGTTTCCTTTCTTTGGGATAACTCCAATACAGGAATAATAGAAAATGTAGCTAAATTTCTGCAAGGTACCATCAAACTGCACCACCCACTCCAAGTTTCAAGTGAATTGGACCAAGGGGGTCAAGTTTACAGATTCCCATCCAAGGAGATTACTCTTAGCATGCATTCGGATACCTCCTCTGAACTCTAAAATGGTGCTAGTGGAAGAATTCTGGCCAGGCACAATGTTGTTTTTTTTAAAGAACCCTGTCTACCATGACTGCTTTGCTGTTACAATATATTACTTTTCTGCCATTTCTTCCCCCTCCCTTTCACAAAGTAAAAGTTGCACATCCCCCATCCCTTTGTGTCAGTCTGCCATTATAAGGATGTACCAAAACAAAAGAGCCTCTTGTGGCGCAGAGTGGTAAGGCAGCCATCTGAAACCTTTGCCCATGAGGCTGGGAGTTCAATCCCAGCAATCGGCTCAAGGTTGACTCAGCCTTCCATCCTTCCATGGTTGGTAAAATGAGTACCCAGCTTGCTTGCTGGGGGGTAAACAGTAATGACTGGGGAAGGCACTGGCAAACCACCCCGTATTGAGTCTGCCATGAAAACGGCAGAGGGCATCACCCCAAGGGTCAGACCTGACCCGGTGCTTGCACAGGGGATACCTTTACCTTTACCTTTTTACTAAAACAAATAAGAATGCCTACTGGGAACATTGGGAGAGCCTGCTGTCTGAAGGCTCATTGGATATAATGAGAGATAGAATGCCAGTTGACTTATATAGGAAATGTATTGCAGCACACAAAAGTTGCAATAAAAATGCGGAACACCCCAGGATCTGTGTACAGTGAGGAAGTCTCTTCCCGTCACATGAATAACTGGTTGGAAACTCTGCTCCAGTCGATCCTGCCGCTCCAGCTGATCTTTGGTATAGCTGAAAAATCCAACTTTTATTCAGGTGCAGCTAACAGTTCACATTCTTCCTTGCCTTACAGATTCCACAACATATGCACATTTTCTGTTCAATGCGTTTGACACGGATCACAACGGAAGTGTGAGCTTTGAGGTAAGGGACGTCACTTTTCAGTCACCGCTGGTCTAAAAGTTATGATTTTGAACAGTAAGTGCATGATGCAGGCCAATTTAGGAGTAGTGATTGCTGTTATGTTTCAGGTTCCAATTCAGCATCAGGTTAAAAATCCTTTAAACTAAACACGTATTTGTGATTCTCTCATTTAAAGCAATGGTACTTAGAAGTGCTTCACTTTGGCTGGACCATCACCATATTGTATAGCATTAAAAAAAATGGTTTGATCAATCGATTTGTCAGATTTTTAGCTGCTCCATCTGCCCAAGGGAATTATGGGACATGACCAGGATCTAATTCCATGATACACATTTGTCTGTTACTTGTGGGATGCCATGATGCTTGGCTGGAGACAGATGAGGCTAGCAACAGGTCTCTTTTAATTACTCTGTTCTACAACTGGAAACCCATCTGCCCATTAATCACTAATCTGGGCATTTTTATTTCCTCTACCATGTTTTTCAAACTGGAGTTGAACCCAAAGGACTGATAACCTGATAACCTTATAAACTCAGCTTGTTATTCTAGCCAGGCTGTTGAATCTGCCAAATGTCTTTATTATACTGCATATTTGCTGGATATTTTCATGATGCACTTTACTAATGTACTGCTAATGTACTCTCTCCTTATATTTGTAGTCTTGTGATTTCCTTTTCATTGTCTGAAGCAGCGTGCCTGCATACGAAAGCTGACACCTTAGTAAAACTTGGTTGGTCTTAAAGATGTCACTGGACTCAAACTTTGTTTCTTTACCAGTTTGTGTCGAGGAATTATTAGACTGAGACTATTTTGAAACCCATCCCCCTGAAGCAGGAATTATGTTAGGGGTGACAACTTCTAGGTAGGACCTGGCGGTCTCCCAGAATTGCATCTGATCAGGATCAGTTTCTCTGGTTCAGTTGGAGGACATTTGGCAGAGGTGGCCAGACTGTGACTCTCCGGATGTCCACGGACTACAGTTCCCATGAACCCCTGCTGGAGAGCCACAGTCTGGTCACCTCTGCGTTATGGCATTAAACTATGCGGCGGTCCCTCCTCATCCCAAATCCTCCCTTTCCCATGTTCCACCCCAAATCTCCAGGGATTTTCCAACGTGGAGTTGGCAGGCTTACACAGTGGAAGTTTCCCTGTTAGGATTCATCCCCTGGATCCAGAAAACATCTAACTTGGAAAGGAACTGTGCTTTCCAACCGGGAGTAGCAGTAGAAACAGGATCAAAATTCTGCTTTAGTTTCAGAATTTTGTTGTTCCGCAGAAAAACCGCTTTGACCTGTCTCCGAAGTAGAGTCGTTTTTTAATTCGGTGCAGTTTTTAAAATGTATTTTTAAAAGATGTGCACTGAAACCTGTGCACTTTTTTTTTTTTTTACAAAATCGTGTTAATTGTGGAAGACCAAGGAAAAGAGGCAGGAATTGTTCTTTAAGTGGTTTTCGTTTCTCGCTTTCAGCATCCTCCGCCTTCCAATTAGCACCCACATCCCATAATACCATTCCAAGGCCGAAGCAATGTCAAGAGTCTGGTACCCTCTTAATGACTGATTGTGTAATCAAGGTGTCGAGCGCAATTGTTGTCGAGCATCGGTGCTCAAACCCCCTCGAAGAAACTGAACAATCCCTTCCAGAAATAATCATCTTTACAAGATTTTGATGGTGTTTCTGTCAGCAGATCCTTTAAGGCTGAACTCCAACGCCAAGAAGCCCTTCTGGGTCAGGGGATGCCCTTTTGATAACACTGGAGTGTAATTCCAAGTAAATGTTCTTAGGGATGGGATATAAATGTGCTCTGGGTAAATAAAAAAATATCTGGTGAGTCAAATGGGTATAAATAAACGTGTTGGAAACAGCAGAGGTGAAATGGGAGAGATTATCTTCTTGTCACCTTCCTCAGGGGCCAGTGGTTAAAAGTGTTGGAAAGCCAGATTTGATGCCCTCCTCCTCCAGATGCAGAAGCTGGGTGACCTTGGGCCAGTCACAGAACTATTCTCACAGAGCAGTTCTGTCAGAGCTCTCAGCCCAGCCTACGTCACAGGCTGTCTGTTGGGGGAGAGGAAGAGAGGGCAATTGTAAGTCAGTCTGAGACTCTCTCTCTGTCTGTCTGTCTGTCTGTCTATAAACTCTTCTTCAACTACTATAGAAAACCATGGCAGAAGTTGGGAATGAAGTGCCACATGTCCAACATTTTTCCTTCTGCTGCTGCTGCTATGCTGCCATTTCCCAATTCTTTTCAGTTGATTTTTAAGGAACATATCACTAAATCTATATTGGAAGTTTCCTACTTTCATATGGTTCTTTCTGGGTAGACTTGCATGTCCAAACAGCTTTGAGGAGTCTTGGGAAGCTGGAATTCAGCCGAAGGACAGAGGTCCTCATTTGTACCTTCGGCGTATCACTTTTTATTTGCTCCTAATCTCACAATGGCAGAAGCAAGCAAGGAAGCAGATGATGGTACTGTAGACTCTGGAATATATAGCCTTTTAATCTTCCCCAGGCCATTTTGGGGATTTGCTTGTCCCCCTTTTTTCATGCCTGGAACGAAATCTGTGGGATTCGGCTGGGTGCCATCTGTTTCTCAAAGCTCAAAGGGTATTTCGGTGTTTGTACATGACGTTGTGCGGAGAGCAAAGGATTTCTAAAAGGAGTGAGAAGCTGCTTTGCGTAATGGCATGGAGGAAAACAAACATATTTGCAGGCCTAGGGCTTAGCAAGAAGGGGTCTTACGGAGAGACGCAAAACACACGAGACAACATTTTGAAATAAAACCACATCCTTTTGGAATAAAACCAGGCCACAGCATTTATCGATGACAAAAAGAAGAGCTTTTTAATTTAATATGCTTTTCACTACTCAAAGGAGCCCCAAAGCAGCTTACAAGCACCTTCCCTTCCTCTCCCTACAGCAGACAGCCTGTGAGACGGGTGGGGCTGAGAGAGCTGTAAGAGAACTGTTGTGAGGACAGCTCTAAGAGAACTGTGAGTAGCCCAAGGTCACCCAGCTGCCTGCATGGGGAGGAGTGAGGAATCAAACCTGGTCTTCCGGATTGGAATCCGCTGCTCTTTAACCACTATACCACAATGGCTCTCAAAGAGCATTGGTGAAGCATGGGGACAGATCTCAGAAAACCCAGGAGTGACAAACATGAGTGATAGCACAAGGATGGCTGCCATTGAGTTGTACCATTTGACACGTGGGGTGATCCTGGGCACAGCTCATCTGGGCATACCGCATGGTGACTCAAAACCCAAGATCCCATAAGGCAGCCTTTTTCAGCCTTTTGACCATGGCGAAATCCCTGAAACATTTTGCAGTGCCACGCATGCGCAATTTTGCCCGCACATGCGCAATGCACGGCCAGGCAATCACCCTCCCTGCTGATGCCGGTCCCCAGCCTCAAAATGGTTGGGGTCCACTGCTGTAGAGCAACAGGAAAAATGGGCTCCAGTGACATCTAGTGATGTTAGTGGACATCTGAACCTCTGGGACAAGCCCTGTAACCCCTGGGGAGCTCTCAGATACCCCCTTACCATAAAAAAGGGGATCCTTACCATAAAAAAAGAGGGAGGTAGACACACACATAGGCCTGTCTCTCCCCAACGGACCCATTCAATTGTGCAAAACTGCCATCTATATATACAAATACGCTCCACACTCCCTCCAAAAGGGAGGGTGGGTGGGGATCCACAGAAAAAAAAACTCATGCTGCTCGAGCCACCGCTGCACAGAACCAGCCAAAACTTCCTACACTTGAGCAAGCCAGAAGATGTGGGGCTGGCCAGCAGTCCCCTGAGGCTACCACCTTCACCAGCCATCAAGCAAAGGGCAAGAAAGCCTCCCCCAGAAAACCCACATTATAACCTGACCATTTTCACAGAAGTCTCGGCCGTGTTTGAGTCTCTGGCCTTATCAGTGGGACATCTGAGACTGAAGCGTGTCCCTGTTTCTTAGCCCATCACAAAAGCAAGTGTACGCGCACATACACAAGAGTTAAAAGTTCTGGACCAAATGCATTATAATCTCTATTCACAATCTCAGTTCAGTTTTTTAGCTGTTATTACACTCCTTCTATTTAATCATTGTAATTAGCCGGAGGAAAGAATTCGCTCCAGAACAGTCTGCCACCAATGGCGTATAAATACATGATTAAAAATTATTCTGGCACAGGGTGTGGATTACCCCAAAGCATTAAAATTAGAATTTCCCACAAGCTATATACATATACATGGAGACAGTAAATTAGCAGTGTATAAAGACTGATAACCTGGTAACCACGTAAACTCGACTTGTTATTCTAGTAAGACTCTTGAATTGCCTAAAGAACTTCCTTACATGGTATAATTGTATATTTTCTTGAGAATTTCTGGAGGAGCTGAAAGAAATATCTTTGGACATGCGTCTGCCCACTACCGACCTGTCTCACATCTAGCGTTTCTGGGGACATTGGTGGAAAGGGCTGTGGTGGACCAAATATCAACATTCCTGAAGCTTCAGTCCTAGACACAGCCTAATTAGGCTTCTGGCCTGGCCATGGGGTAGAAACAGCTCTGGTCGTCCTGACGGATGACATCCACCTTCAGCTGGACCAAGGCGGATCAGTGCTGCTCACAGCAGCGTTTGACATAGTTGACCATGAGCTTCTAGCTCGCTGCCTCACCAATGCTGGGATACAGGGGACAGCCCTCCAATGGCTGATGTCCTTTCTTTGGGGGGTCACGATCAGAGGGTAGCAATTGGAGAGAGACAATCAAGCCACCACCAGTTTGCATGTGGAGTCCCACAGGGAGTGGTCCTCTCTATATGTCTCTTTTTGCCCAGCTGGTATGGCTGGTACTTGAATGGGAGACCATCAAGGAAGATTTTGCAGAGGAATGCAAGAGCAAGTCACCCCTACTTCTTACTGGCTAGGGATGCCAAATCTGTTGCAGCTTGACGATTCATACGTACATACATAGTCGAGTGGAGAACATACATACACACAGGAATAGTTCTGTTGGTTTCAGTGACCGATCAATAGGATTTCCGTGATACCTTTGTGCATGATCCAGCCAAAGTTGCACATAACTGATTCCTGCTGGAGAATAACTATGTCCCTTTGGAATCAACGGGACTTAAAATGGCTCAAATTGATCAGATCACCCTGTTTTTAGTTTCTTCCAGTTCTAAAGGGAGGGGGTGAAATAAGGCTGTTTGCTCACCTTAGCAGAGTGTTCTGCACTTGTTTTTTCTTCAAACTTTACAACATGCATTATTATTTTGAAGTCACCACAAAAAAGCACCCCCCTCCCATCTTTCTAAAATCTCCTTTGTCTTTCAGGATTTTGTTATGGGACTTTCTATTTTGCTCCGGGGGACAGTGCAAGAAAAACTTAACTGGGCTTTTAATTTATATGACATAAATAAGGATGGTTATATAACAAAAGAGGTAAGGAGTCTCTTTCACTCATTGTAATTTGAACCGGTCCCCAAATGCCTCTGCAGGGAAATATGCCAGACGTAACCTGCTGTAATATTGAATCAGCCACTGGAGGGAGCAAAACATCGACTGAAAAGATCCCCCCCCCCCAGCAACAAGAACGTACAAGCGAGGGAAACGAGAAGGCAGAAAAGCCCAACGTTTAGTTCCAGAATCTAAATAAATATAAAACTGATCTAGCAACAATAAAAAGCTAAAAAATCTTATGAGTGAGAAATCCATCCAGAAAAATAATCCAGTGAATGAAGAATACTTGCTTGACCATTAAAATTACAGTTGGTCATACTTGTGTTCTGCTCCACCTGCACCCGGACACAAAAATGGAGTCAATTTATGTAATCTCAGTGATCGTGGTAAGGGGTTCGTAGACTGATTTAATAATGTCTTTTGGGGGTGGTTGGGAAGGGTGGGAGGTAGCTGTTAATTATGTTTTATTGTTTTACTGTATTTTATTGATGATGTGAGCCGCTGTGAACTAGCTGGCCTAGGAGTGGTAGCATAAAAGTTTAATAAATAATAATAAGTAAATGGGGTTTGTATGAATTATATGTTTGAACGCTCCCCCTGAAAAAAATGCCTCAAACATACTCAGGGTATCCCAGATTCTCCCCTCTTCCCCTGCAATAGAGGCTTTTCCACATTCTCATTTGCCTTGCTTGTATGATCCTGTAGCCTCATTATTTTGTTGTTCTACCTGTAGTGGTCAATTTAGTATTACATTACTTTATGACCAGCATATCTCTCTGTTAATTTAAACTGCAGGTCTCAGAGCCAGTTATAAAGCAATGCCATATCAAATAACTACTAGGGGAAGCAAAACGTGAGAGTAACAGAACCCCCTTCCCAAGCAGCAGGAACACACACAAACGTAGAAAAGCCCATAGGCTAGGCTGAAAGATAAGAAGGGGCCCAGCTTATTCAAGTGAGTTTCATAGCTGAATGGGGATTTAAACACGTAATTTTCTAGCCTGGTTCTATCCTTTCCAAGGCAACGTGTGTCTTTTTCTTTTTTGCTCCACAGGAAATGCTTGATATTATGAAAGCCATATACGATATGATGGGGAAATGCACTTATCCTGTTCTCAAGGAGGATGCACCCAGGCAACATGTCGAAATATTTTTCCAAGTAGGCAAATTAGTAAAGAAAAGCATAATTTTAGAAACATCACATTGACATATTGCTTTGTGACCAGTGGCTCTTATTGGGTGTCCTTTACTTCCATGACTAAGTCCCCCCTTGCAGTCTGGCTCCTAATTTTCTCTTTTTGGGGGGTTTGGCCTGTCAGGGGGAACTGTTATTTGGTTGGGTATAATATATGGAGATTCAGGCTCACATCCTATGCATCATTCCCTTCATGCTATCCTTGAGCCACTGCAGAGGTTTTACGTTGTCGCTCGCATCCTGTTGCTAGTTCTTCCAGGTTCACAAGGTCGGTGTTTTTCAAGGAGAAGTGCTAATGGCACAAGAAGTGAGCTTTGTGATGGAGAAAAGCCTCCCCAGCAGAAACTAGGGAGAGATGTAATAGGATCCAAAATCTTGACTTGAATCTAGCTGTGAATCTAGTGCTGTAATATACAGAAACAGAAAGAAATTTCCAAGCTGGCAATTCAAAAAGCTTTGTTCAGAACGAGTTCCTAGGTATAAAACCTCATTTTCATATTTTACTTCCTCAGTAAACTTATTTCTGAATTGACTTTTTTTCAGGGATACAAAGTCTTCAACCCAAAGTCTTAGACCCAAATTATATGGCTTAAAATATAAAGTATAAGTATATAAAATATAAGAATTAGGTAGTAGGTTGAAGATTTTGTTTGTATCCCTGAAAAACAATTCAAAAATAAGTTTATTGAGGAAGTAAAATACGAAAACGAGGTTTTATACTTAGGAACTCGTTCTGAATAAAGCTTTTTGCCATCACCAGCTTGGACATTTCTTTCTGTTTATTCATCTTTGGCTGACGGGTCGTCTCTGCTTGTACCAATTGTAATATACAGACAAGTGACATGAATCTCAGCCAACACACAAGGAACTTGGTTAAATTTATTTTTTATTTATTTATAATTACATTTCTAGACTGCCGCTCCCAGCATAGCTGGCTTGCGGTGGTTCACAATAAAATCAAGCCATAAAACATACCAGTCAAAAATTTAAAAACATCATAATTCCCTAAAAACCCTCAGAAACATAGGCTTAGAGGGCAGTTTAAGGAAACAACTCCTTCCCCAACGCTACCACAGTTGGAATCTATGTGGTGCAAAATTGAACAGCTGGCGATGGAAAACATTTTGTTATTATCACTATTCTTACTATTACTGGATTTAATTTCCATCACTCTCGGCAAGCCGTCTCGTGGCGGGTTACAGTAACCCCCCCCCCACATAAAAGGCACATTGTCATATCCCCACTAAAAATTGTGTACCCGTGGCAAAAGCTATCCTCCTACCCCTACAGCAGCGACAAGCTACCTCTCGGTGTGCCATACGGTTACTACGTACACCGGCAGTCCACCAACAGGGTTGGTGTCACTTCTGTTACCCATCTGAACATAGTCCCTGTTTTGCAAGGGCAATACAAGAAGCTGACCTGACTCATGCAACATTTCTTCTTTGGCAGAAAATGGACAAAAATAAGGACGGCGTCGTTACTATGGACGAATTCATTGAAAGCTGCCAAAAAGTGAGTTGTGGTGGTCACTTTTCAGCGATTGTTCTGGATGTGGTCTTCAGCGCGAGGTGGGCAAACTAAAACTTTTGCATGCACAATACTGCGCCCTCCTCCTGCACTCTTAATATTGCTGTGTTGACTGTTCAGGTGGGTAGCCATGTTGACCTGGAGAAGAAGAACAAAGTTTGAACCTGGTGGCACTTTTAAGACCAACAGTTTAATTCAAGGTATAAGCTTTCGTGTGCAAGCACACTTCCTCAGAGACTGCGGGTGGTTGAGGAAATTCCGTTTCCCGGTACCTGAAGGAGCGTGCTTGCGCACAAAAGCTTATACTTTGAATTAAAATGTGCTGGCCTTAAAGGTATGACTGGTCTCAAACTTTCCTGTGTTGACATAAGAAAAACTGACACCAGCCAGCCTTGATCGTCTTCCATGCGCTTCACAAAATGAGCTCCGATTTGTGAAAGCTTACACTACAATAAACATGGTTAGTCTTTGGGGTGCTCCTAGACCCTTGATTTTAATCTCTGCCCAGGGCTCCTCTGACAAACTCTCCCTGCTAAGATCGGTCCTGCCTCATCATCCATGAATTGCTTTGGGGCAAAAAAAAAAAAAGAGTGTCACCCCAAAATGCATATGCCACTTCTGAATCATGTTGAAGTCATGGAGGGCCATTGCTGAAACGTCAGGTGTTCTTCTCTTTTTGGGGGGAGGTCCCACCTTACCACCTGGCTGATGCACAATGGAGAGGTGAGGCCTGGCTACAGGGGAGCCCCACTCCTGCCAGGGGTTTTGGTATCTCAATTTTAAAGCTGCATCTTTCCGCCTGACTTTTCTTCGATGAAAATCTTTCTGCTTCTTTAAACTTGCAGTTTTGAACTCTCTCGCTCAGGTAACGAGGCGCTGTGTTTTTCTTTATAGGATGAAAACATCATGCAGTCCATGCAGCTCTTTGAAAATGTGATTTAACTCTGCGCAGTCCTTTGAGTTAATGGACACTATGAACAATTCAGCAGCAGCAGCGACTCCATACCAGGCGTCCCTACTCTGGGATCGCCCAGCTTTACACAGAGATGTGTATAATGCAAATAAGCTTTGTTTAATAAAAGCCTCTGTAACGAGACGGTATTTCCCCCCCCACTAGTTGAGATGAAACAGTCCTCTTTTTAAACTACGCTCTTGCAGATGATCCTTAAACTGCACTGGATCTGGAGAACACGCCAAAGGAAGACAGTGAAAAAAATGCCATTGTTGCTGTCCCACTGTTGAGAGATCATGTTCGAGAGACAGAGGGGGAGACGAAAAAGACAAGGTGTTCTACTCATTTCAATCGGGTTGGATTCAGGTGGGCTGCCCTGTTGGTCTGAAGCAGCAGAACAAAGTCTGAATTCAGTTGCCACCTTTATGCCCAGAATTAAGCCTTGTTGGTCTAAAGGTACCAATGGACTCTAACTTTGTTCATTTCTTATCAGATGAGTTTCTAGAATGTAAAACTTTTTCAGCCTCTTTAAAAAAAATTTCCCATTAGTTCTATGTTGGGCACAATAGTTTCTGGCAATGGGCAGGGTCTTTATATGGCATAAAAAGTAATTTTTTTTTCTTCCTCCCTGTTCTGTGCCACCACCATGTCCCTTTCAATGACTCCAGGCACGAGGATGCTTCTGCATGCCTTTTCCAGAGTTCATGTTCTTCCCTGAAGCAGGGAAGCGGCAGGGGAGGTGGGCAAATCCAAGGTGTAGCTTCCATACCCCATAATGCCCTGCCAGACTGAGTACAGGTACCTGAGTATACAGGTAGTGCCCACCAAGTGAAGGCTTGCAGCCTGTGTTTCTCAGTACAGTGATCTGCATTTTTTAAAAAAAATCATGATCGCTCATTTTATGGGGGAAAATGTTCTTTTATAGTAAACATTTTAAATGATTCAGGTAATTTGCTAGCTGCCTACTACAAATGTCTTCTGTCTGCAAGACTACCCATATACGTGTAATTCTACCGGAGTTTTAAACGACTGCCTCTTTAGTTAAAGTCGAGAGAAATCAGACTGCGATTTAGTTCTTAATTTGGTGGGCTAATTGCTGCTTCAGGATACCAATGTAGTTAAATGTCTCACGCTAAATTGCCTAGCATCAGCAGGGCCCTGCATTTTGAGTTATTTTCGCCTCCTGCATATCTGCCAAAAAAGTTTGGGAAATAAAATATTTATTTAAAAACTGGCTAGTATCTATCATCATTGAACATAGAAGGAAAGCTCCGTAGAGGGAGGGTGGAAAGCCAGCAGTGCAATTCAAATCAACAGCAGGAACGGCAAAGCAGGAATAACAAAGAGCCAGTTTGGTGTAGTGGTTAGGAGTGCGGACTTCTAATCTGGCATGCCAGGTTCGATTCTGCGCTCCCCCACATGCAACCAGCTGGGTGACCTTGGGCTCGCCACGGCACTGATAAAACTGCTCTGACCAGGCAGTGATATCAGTGCTCTCTCAGCCTCACCCACCCCACAGGGTGTCTGTTGAGGGAAGAGGAATGGGAAGGTGACTGTAAGCCGCTTTGAGCCTCCTTCGGGTAGGGAAAAGCGGCATATAAGAACCAACTCTTCTTCTTCTTCTAACTCAGCACATGATGAGGTGTGAAGTCCAGAGGATGAGAGAGACAGAGAAGGACAAGGACAAGGATAAGGAGGGGAGCAAACACATGCCAGCCAAGTCTAGGGTTCTGCACTTTGGTGCGGTTTGGTCGCTTCGGCAATCACCAAAGCCTGAGACGGCCAGTGGCGCGGAGAGGAGGTGGCGGTGGCCGCTGGCTGGCTGGCATGCGGCCGCCACACCTCCTCTCCATGCTGCTGGCCTCCTATGCGCTACTTCTCGCTTCAGTGATCACTGAGGCGGCCGAACCGAGCCGAAGCGCACAACTCTACAGCCGGCTCTCTGGCTTGCCTCTCAGCACTGCCAGTTTCCTGACTGAAAAATGCCGGTTTGCCCAACATAACACAAGCATTATTCATTACTACATCTCTGTTTAAAAGCCTGTTGTTACTGCTCCAGGACAGATGCCAATCTTAATGACAACATTTCTGCACAAAGGATCGGAGGAGCTTACAGGAGTTCAACAAATTCTGCCAACTGTGTCTGCCAACAGAAATCAAGGCATCTGTTCTGGTGTGGGTAGATACCGATGAGAGAAGGCAGGGGTTGAAGGCTGCTCCTGCTATCACCAGTGTTGGAATTCAAGCAGTACAGTACATACACACCTGAAATTTGCTGTAGTATGGCTGTGAAAGTAAATGTGCACATTTTATAATAAAATAAAGGCATACCGATGCAGCAAGCCTGGGCGTTTTCTTTGCCCCCACCCCCCAAAGGATTTTTCAAGGTCACAAAACAAGTATAGCTTCAAAAATGTAACACTCAGGTGAAGTGCTTGTTAAATCTCTGAGTTTTATCTTTTAACACCCAAAACCTCACTGTATTTTCGATCAGAAGGGTGAAGCACATTACCATAAAACAAAGGAGATGCCTTGAAGGGTTTGCGCTATACATTTTCCTGATCCTTAAGGGAACAAATCATTCTCTAACTTAAAAGGATAAAAATACATTTTTTCCGAGACTTAGGCAAGGAGATTATGCTTCCAAATAAATTAAGGGCAATACAACCCACCCAGATCCAAGCAGCTTCCCGTGACTTTGACCTCTTTGAGATGATTTAAATGCTTGCTGACACCCTTCTACCGAATTAAGTCTCATACTAGAATTTAGTTAATACAGCATTTAGCCAGAACATAATATACATGCATAGAATCTGCCACACCATTGATTACCAGGATTGATTCAGCTGATGCGGCTGGCTAGTTGAGTGTCCCCTACCTCCCTCACCGCTCCATGCGCGTTCCTCACAAAGCTGCATGCTCGGTGGAAGATGACCATCCCATACAGAAGGAGTATACCATTATTCAGCCAAGGGTATCTGTAAGCCTCAATAGTACCTAACTTGAACAAGATCATACCCTCAGTGTTAAATGCATCATATTTAGTAAACATATGCCACAATTTAAAAAACACATAAATACACAGCAGATGTCTCTATTTTTCTTTATAGTTATACATTGGACAAAGACACACGACTCCATTATCTCATCTTAATAAACCAGATGAACTAATTTGCAACTCCTGCGAGAAGTACCGGATAGCAAAGCTTGTACCATTACTGGTGCTTTTCATAATTATGCTCCTTGAACATATTTACTCTGGATGTGAGCTTCGATTAGTCCTTGTTACCCCGCGAGATGACAGAACAGTGTCCTGTCGACAAAGTAGTCACAAGAAAACAGGCAGCTCCGAAGGAATTTCTTCTTCACAACTCTCTTCAGGAGGCAATTGAACAATAAGTTGGAATTTTAGATTTTATAACAGTTAAGCTTTCCTGGTGATAAAGAGAGAATTGAACATGGTAAGTACTATAGACTGGGGGGGGGGGCACTTTTATCTCAAAAACCCAAGAAATAGAGCTCTCTCCCCACTGCCCTGATCTTAAGAAGATCACCACTTTGCCACCTGAAAGAAGCAAAATCATCATGTGGGCTAAGAATACCAGACAGACAGGTATTTGGAAATCTTTGTGCCATTTGGTAAAAGCAAGCAATGCATCCTTTTGTCTCATCATCAATCAGTCTTTCAACTTTTTGACAATGGAGGAGCCCCTGAAATAATTTTTCAGGCTTCAATGAGCTGGATCCTTCCTTCTTTCATTTGATTTCTGTGCAGACTGGTGGAGGGTGCTACAGGCTACCTAAGCAGACCAGAGGACAGAAAGTTCCACTTCACCCCAGCATTCCTCATAGAATCAGAGTTGGAAGGGACCTCCAGGGTCATCTAGTCCAACCCCCTGCACAACGCAGGACACTCACAACTACCTGCCCACCCGCTCACAACCTGTTTAAGTTCATAAAACCAGCATTTCTATCACATGACTATCTAGCCTCTGCTTAAAAACTTCCCAAGGAGAACCTCCTGTGAAGGTCAGACTGCTCAATTTGGCTTACCTTCCCACCATACTGTTCCAATTTCTGCAAAGCATCTGTTGTTTGATCTTTGAACTTCTTGCTCATCTGCCTCTTGGAAAGCTATTGGGAAAGGAAAATATGTTTGTTATGTTTCAAAAGATCCAAATCTTCGCAATACGTATTATTTTTCTGCAGAAGGGTCTATCAGAAGATAAATTAAGCCCATGCAGCCCTAGGAACACGCTTAACCTGCACAGGACTGCAGAGGTTGGGTGGTGGTGACACCTGTCAAATACATGGAGGGCACAATATGTGGCAGTTGGGCTGTAATGGCTTGGTGGGACTTCAACTGTGTATGTCAATCAGTCTATCAATCATGTATTATGGTCATAATCCAGCAGAATAAAATGTAAATAGGAGAACAGTATGTATATACACATGCACACACAAATCTAAGCTGAGTATGTCTGGTCTGATCCAACAGTGTCCACATGCCAACCCCACATGCTTTGCAAAACCCTGAGAGAAATGCAACCGTTGCACATTGTTGTACTTACACTTGAAAGCAGATGTTTGAGATAATCATTGAGCGCAGGGCCAACCACGGCACTCAGCTGCACCAAAGCCATCAGCCCCCTTTCAAACACCTCTCCATCTGAATGGGCCTTTCAAAAAAGGGGAAAGGGGCTGGTTATAGCGTGTTACATGCGAAGGAGTGTGGCACTCTTCTGACTAGACATTTTTTATTTGTTGGATTGATTGATTTCTATACCACCCTATCCAGAAGACTGGCTCTGGGCGGTGTACATCATACAAGTTAAAATACAGAGGTTAAAACAAATAAAATTTAAGCTTAAAATTAATGTAAAAACTCATTGGCACAAACAGGTTAGAAACAGCAGTGGCCTCTCATAATGCAGAGCAGGCAAAAGTCTGGCAGCACTTTGAAGCTTCTTCCTCTCCATGTTGGTACCTAGTAGGTGGATGGGTGGGACCATGAAACAGGTAGATGTTGGCCCCAACCAAAAGTCTTTCAAATTGGATCTCTCCCTCCCACACCACCTGTTCAATGAAATAACTCTAAAATGCAGTACACACAGCACAAAACTCCTCAATAAACAATAAATAAATATCAAACATAAAATTTGATATTAGCTTCTCATCCTGGACACATACAAACACACAAATATCAGGGCCCCAAATGTATCAGATGTTTGGTCATGCAATGAACAGGTTAGTATACAGAAGCTAATACACTCTGCTAATTTTTCTATCCAGTCCTCCTCCTTTGGAATGGTATTCTTCTTTCAGTTTTGAGCAAATATTTATCTTGCAGATGTTACGGCATTAAGAACAAATTCATGAACAGCTTTAAATACAGATGAAAGGGGAGTCCCTGACCTTGTAGAGCACGTGGGAACATTTCGAATTCTGACTTGGCATGATGGGCACAACAAAACGGCTGCTACCGGGTATGGAACCAGCCGCCAAAATGAGTGCCACAACTTAACTTCAGTAACACAGTGTGGATCCATGTGCCATGGTGGCACTTTCTGCCATAGGCACATAAAGAAAAAATCTGCACCGCCGCTTAAGAATACTGGTGTTAACCTTCAAGGCCACATGCGGTACGAGTGCATTGTATTTGACCTTACCGCACAAAGGACATTACAACTGTCCAATTCCAACAAATGGGTGATCCCTGGCCCAAAAGAAGTACATCTGGTCTCCAGCAGAACCAGAGTCTTTTCAGTCCTGGCCCCAACTTGGTGGTATGAGCCGGCTCAGTTTCAAAAGGCCTGCAAGACAGAGCCAGTTTGGTGTAGTGCTTAGGAGTGCGGACTTCTAATCTGGCATGCCAGGTTCGATTCTTCACTCCCCCACATGCAACCAGCTGGGTGACCTTGGGCTCGCCATGGCACTGATAGAACTGTTCTGACCGGGCAGTAATATCAGGGCTCTCTCAGCCTCACCCACCCCACAGGATGTCTGTTGTGGGGAGAGGAATGGGAAGGCGACTGTAAGCCGCTTTGAGCCTCCTTCGGGTAGAAAAAAGTGGCATATAAGAACCAACTCTTCTTCTTCTTCTTCTCTTCCACCAGGCATTTGGTTGGGGCCAGTGAACATCATGAGGACTTGAGATGAACACTGACGGGCTCCCTCTATAGGGATCCCCATCCAAAAATAGAATGCAGTAATGTATGTTAGTGAATCAGTTGGTATGATCGATTTTACAGTTTTTATGTTTTAATATTTTAATTTAATGTTAATTTATAGATTAATTGTACCGCATAGCTATGTATATGATTTTAAAACGATGGAAGCTGCCCTGAGCCAGCCTGCTGCGAGGAGTGGGGTACAAAGCCCAATGTCAATCACTCAGTCAGAAGCCTAGCTGAGCAAAAGCCCTACCGGGCCCCACCCACTTCCTAAAAACACCTAGCCAGCACCAGAAAAAGTATTGGCAGGCATTATGTCACCCATGGGCACCAATGTGGGAAACTCTGGTCCAGGATTCAGAAGGACACAGATGTGGGCAGAATGATGCCGCCCCTTGGCTACAGTTTGGCCCTCCCTCCTGAAGCTTCTGTGAAGCATTTTGTGAAGACATTTGTCTGCTCCCGCACGTATACTGGAGATGGCAGCTGAAGTCATTTTGAACCCCAGATGGTGAAAACAAACAGAAGAGACATACCAGAGCGGCCTTTAAGACGGGAACAAGGCGCGGCAGCAGCGGGATGGCCTTCTGGGCCGCACCTCCCACCAAAAGCAGTTCTCGAAAGCCCTCCTTGGATACGAACGTATAGGGATGCCTCCTCTCTCTCAGTCCCTGCCACAGTGGAAGAACATACATTTACAACAGGCAACAAAGTCCCTAGAAAAAACGTTGAGTAGATTACCGGAGTTTCATGAGGGACATCCCAAATGCACTTGCGCCACCTGGTGGGCCTGTGAAATATAAGGCAAGTCAGCAAGCTTCCCCCTGGTTTTCCATTCGCAAACCGTTCAAGCCCAGAAGAAAACAGTTGCTTTAATCTCAAGATGTTCATTTTGCCCTCCCAGATAATTCAACGTGGATTCATAAATGAGGCAGAAGAAGCATTTCCGTTTCCAAGTTCTCTGCATGTGCCATCACCTGTGCCACTAGAGAAAGGCAAGGAAGCTCAATGAGAGCACTTCTTTGTGTGGTAGCACGTCTGCTCTAGTGTTAGGAGCTGATGAGACAGCTGGTTGCTAGCAGCACCCTCCATTGCCCACCCCTGACCTACTCAGGGTCAACAGCTCTGCTGACTCGTAGCCTGGCAGAACCAGTACGACAGGGGTGCCAAAGGCACGATGTGAGGTTCCAGTTGATATTCCTAATAAATAGATTTTGTAGAAGAAAATCTCTTTATTCTGGAACAGACGAAGCAGGACATCTCCAATTTCTTGCTAAAGCGTATAAGGCATGGCTATATCAGCAGCCCCATACCCCCTCCCCCCAAATCAAAATTCAGGCGTGAAAACTCCTGATGGCATCCCCTCCCGTTGCTTCTCATGCCAAAACTAAACTATCTGCCAGACAGAACATCCCTGCCTGGACTCCAAGGACACAGAGATAACCTAGGCCCAAGACGATTCCCTCCTGATGGCATGGCAGAGGCATCAGATACCAACCCTGCTCCGCCACCTTCTGAATCCTTATTGAACCCATGAGCCACTACAGAACTAAGCAGAACTAAGCAGGCACGTATAGCAAAGAAAGACAAAATGGAGTCATGGCAAAAGTGTGTAAATACATGGCAGCACTCTCAAAAGCAGGCTCTATGTCTAAGCTTTCTTTCTCAAAGCTTACATTTAATGGAGATTCAACTGCTGTCTGCAGGCCCCCTAGGAGTAAGGGCTGCAGAATTGATACATTCTGGACAAGCAAGTCATTTGGAAGGCTATCGCAGAAAGCAGACAAACTTATTTGTGTTCTCTGTCTAGCACACTGCTCCCCCACCCCGGCTCAAGATTGAGTATTAGACCTATCCTGAACCATTAAGCAACCTGCCTGTTAAACCCCTAGTCCAGGGGTAGTCAAACTGCGGCCCTCCAGATGTCCATGGACTACAATTCCCAGAAGCCTCTGCCAGCATTCGCTGGCAGGGGCTTCTGGGAATTGTATTCCATGGACATCTGGAGGGCCGCAGTTTGACTACCCCTGCCCTAGTCATTCCATGTTATCGCCAATGACTTGAAATGTTGGGGGAGGAGTTTATATAATGCGATACATAGATTATATTGTACCACTATTTGTTATTAACATTTTATTGTTAAGTTTTAATGGTATTATTGTGAATATATTATAGGGGGTTGTTTTATAGTATGTTTTTATTGATGTGATTTATTGTGTACCACCGTGAGCCAGCTGTGCTGGGGGCTACAGTGTAGACATACAATAGATAGATAGACAGACAGACAGACAGAATCCTGTATATCCATCCTTGAAAGGCAGTAGCAGCAGACACTACTTATGCCTGGGGTCCCCAACCTTTTTGACCGTGACAGGGGAAGGGGCAACCACAAAATAGCTGCTCTAGGCAGTGGAGCCAGACACACAGAAGAAGCCTAAGGTCAGGGAGCAAGAGGACTTTCAGCAACAGGCTTGTTAAGAGAACTATGACAGAAAACAAAATCAACACTGTGGTGGGAGATGCTGCAGAAATGCTATTGTAAGTTGTGCAGCCAGTGTGGGGTAGTGGTTAAGAGTAGCAGCCTCTAATCTAAAGAGCCGGGTTTGATTCCTCATTCCTCCACATGCAGCCAGCTGGGTGACCCTGAACCAGTCCCAGTTCTCTCAGAGCTCTCTCAGCCCCACCTGCCTCACAAGGTGTCTGTTGTGGGGGGAGGAAGGGAAGGAAATTGTAAGCTGCTTTGGGACTCCTTTGGGTAATAAAAAATGGGGAACAAAAAACCCAGCTCTGTTTCTTCTTCAAATCAGACCTCCAACAGCCAGTCAGAAGCCCTGCATGGTAGGAAACCCACCCACATTCTGAAAACACTTGGTGTGCACCAGGAAAAGCATTGGTGGGCACTGTGGCTTCCATGGGCACCATGTTGGGGACTCCTGGCTTATGGATGTGAGAATTCAGCCAATTGCTTCCAATATGCAGACTTTGTTGAAGAAAATCTCTTTACTGAAGATACAACAAAGCTAACATCTCTAAACCTTTGCTAAGACAGAAGCACCTAGGAACTGTTGCCCTGGCTTTCCCCATGCATCCATTTGGCTGTGAAACACTCCAGATGCTATCCCATACCACCAGGCCTGGAAAACACAACTGGTGCCTCTGGCCCCAAGGCCAAGGAGAGATAACCACACATTCCCAAACATCAAACAACTTTCCTGATAGAATCCCTGGTGCAAATTACATTGCCCTAAACTAGGTGCATTCACACCTAAAACAGTCAATGACACAGAATGAAAAACAACTAAGAGCCTATAGCAAAAGCCTGGATACAGAATTCTGATAATGGGCACTACCAGGGTGTGGGTGTACAGAGGGAGGGTGGGATGCAATCTGCACCAGCGCTGAAGGGAGGCGATTCTAACAGGCAATGCATAGATGCAAATCAGGGGGAAAAAAGTTCACTTTACTATGATGATGATGATTATAAACAACAACAACTTAAAATCAGGCATGAACAATTTGATGTAGCCCCTTGCAGACTGCAGCAGCTTTGCCAAAAGTTTTTATGGCTGGCGGAACCCAATCACTTTGCCCCTTTCCTGCTGAAAAACCAGCACACAGCTAGGTGACCGAGAAGGAGAGGCTTAGAGGATTATACTGAAGACTGCTTGCTAGCTGTTGGTTGCTTCCCTGTTGATTAAGTACTTTAAATGCAGCTATAATTTCTGCTTTTCTTCAGTGGACCACTTCTGTGATAATTCCTAATTACCTGGTAAAAGACTAGTTTGCTGAATATTAACAGTGATTTTGCCTTTTAAAGATAATCTCAGATCCCCGCTGCACTTTGTTCTCTCCACAAAACCAGCCTGAGGATTTGGGCTATAGGTGACCTACATCTTTAGAAACAGCATAATACAAGCTTTGAACAGACATGGACAAACTGGTGCTACCATAGCTAAATCCAAGGACCAACCTCTGCTAAAGTTATAAGAAGAGGATCAAACGGAAGGGTTTCAGGATGACAATCCCACTGCAGTCTGTGTTTGACAGAGCCATGAACCAACCTGAAACAAAACAACAGATTAAGGAATGTTTATTAAATATTATAAATTATATAATGTATGATGTATGATTTTCTTTCTTGTTAGACCAGCTGTTCGCAACCATTTTTTGTCCATGGCCCTTGTAGGAGCCCTTCTCAGGTTCCAGGGCTCTCTGCAGTAGGTTGGCCATTTACACAATGAGCCAGGCTAAAAAACGCCTAAGCTAAGAGTGAATTAACTATACTCAAATGTGCTATTGGATTCAATTTTTGTTGTGCTGCTTCAGACCAACACGGCTACCTACTTGAATCAGGACTCAATGTACTTTGTCTCATATATGTGTGCTAGAACCTTTGACCAAGCGAAGCATGTGCATTCAGTCCCCCCCCCAGTGCATTAATTCAAGCATACACAAAGGAACAGAATACAAGGTTTCTTTTTCTTTCGCTTGAGGAAGGTGGGACTTTCTTGCAATTAATGACATCACATGTGTCAAAACAGATATTTCATTGGTTCAGTTACCTTTAGGCTCCCCTTCTCATATTTGTCATTCTGTGCCCCCCCCTTCCAATGTACCACAGCCCCCCAGGAGGCCGTATGGCCCTTGTTGAGAATAGCTGTGTTACACTATTTCTCTTTGAAAATAATTTTTTTTTCAAGGAACATCAATAATAAGACATCTTGCATTGTCATCATTTTACCCCATGCAAAAAGCTCCCAAAATATTTTTTCCAAAGATACCAGAACTGTACAAGTAGAGATAAATTTTGCATGACCTCACCATGGGTAATATACAACCCTATTTGACGCAGGCCTTGGAATTAACATAGCATAATGCTATTATGACGATTTCATATAAATTGCCTTCTACAAATTCCTATTAATACCCCCCCCACCAAAAATAGTTAGCCACAAATGCTAACTACTCTCCTACCAGTATTTCATGGAGAATTGCTATATATCTGCTTAACAGAAATATACACATCTGCTGACAGCAGCACAAAAATTATTAATTGTGATATAAATTGTCATGAAGTGAAGAGAGGTCCCTTTAAAAGTATTTATAACACAAACAATTCAAGGACAGAATGGAGTGGATGCAGAGGAAAGCGAAATGATCCGGGGCCTGGAGACCAAGCCCTGCAAGGAAAGGCTGAGGGACTTGGGAAAGTTCATTTTGAAGAAGAGGAGGTTGGGGCTGCTTCAGAGGTGGTGAGTTCTCCCTTACTGGCAGTCTTCAAGCAGTGGTTGGTTCTTAGATGCTGCTTTTCTCTCCCAGGAGTCTCAAAGTGGCTTACAGTCACCTTCCCTTTCCTCTCCCCACAACAGACACCCTGTGAGGGAGGTGAGGCTGAGAGAGCCTGGATATTACTGCTTGGGTCAGAACAGCTTTATCAGGGCTGTGATGAACCCAAGGCCACCAAGCTGGCTGCATGTGGAGGAGGAGCGGGGAATCAAACCCAGCTCACCAGGGGGCTGGACTACAGAGTCTGCAGGAGGGGGAAATAGGAAAGGATGCTCCCCCCTGGTTCCACAGTTGGTTGGACACATGACTCTGAATTGATATTTATTAATTTAGTTCATTGATAGTCCACCATTCTCCCCAGTGGGCATCCACATCGACTAATATCGTCCTTTCCCCTTCCATTTTCTCTTCAGAACAATTCTGTGAGATAGTTTATGCTGAGCGAGTGCAGCTGGCCCAAGATCACCCAGTGAGTTTCTGGGGCACATGTGGGGCCTTGCACCCATGTCCCCCAGATCCTAGCCCATCCCTCTTAACTGCTTCACCATGCTGGCTCTTTTGCTTAAGCATGCTTGCCCCTTGGGGCTCCCGAGCCTCACCTGCAAGGAATGCCTCCTTTGGAATAAATGGCAGCAAAGGCCGAAGGAGCTTTGGATGGGGCGCCAAACTGCAAGGGGAAGAGGAAGGCTGGGTTAGTTCAGCGATAACCACGACAGTAATAATAATTAAACAAAATCAGAGTCCAGGGGCACCTTTAAGACCAACAAAGATTTATTCAATGAGTGAGCTTTCAAGTGCAAGCCTTGAATAAATCATTGTTGGTCTTAAAAGTGCCACTGGACTCTGATTTTGTTTTGTTGTGCTGCGTCAGACCAACACAGCTACCCACTTGAATCTAGTCTTCTAGTAATAATAATTGTAATGTTACAAGAGTAAGTTAAACCCTCCAAGTTCTATTTCACTCCGTAGAATTGCGAGGTTACGAACTTAAACCTCTTCAATAAAATCAGTGGACCCCAGAGTATCATTCTCTGTCTGGGTCAGTCCGGTTCTATAAAACAGGAGAATCTCTAAAGCAAACTAAGCAGAAGGAATTGAGACTGTATTAAAATGTAATGGAGAATTTAATGTTAAATACCATGAAACAAGTTGTACAAATCTGTGCCCCCCCCCCAATATATTTCTCAGTAGTTCCGAACCCCAGTATCAGTATGGTGTTCAGATTTGGTAAATATTTGGGAATGCTGAATTTTTAATCTACATGAGTTCGAGGCATTTAAAGGGACTCCAAGCCAGAAAGGAGAAGGCATTTAAAGAGAATTTGATCCCTTTAAAACTGATCCTGTTAAATGCCTCAGTTACAGAAATCACTCCAAGCTGCAACTCCACAACTTGGAGTGAACACTGAGTCTAAAAGCATTTAAAGAGATCTCAGTCCATCTAACTGCCCTAACTCTAGCTAACTGGCAATCCCGAAATAGCCAGAATATTTTCAGTATATTTCAGGCTCAGTCACTTCAGTAGCCTGGAAAATAGCGAATGGACAAAAATAATTGGCTACATTAATATCCCAAAAATACTATGGTATTCCCTGGGTATTTTTTCAGCTTGAATTAGCCAACTGTACACCCATAGAAAGAAGCAGATTTAAATTAAGTCAAGCAATAGAAGCCGCCTCAAATGCTTGCAGCAACTTGGGGCAAAACATCTCAAGGCCGATAAGCAGACATCAGTCTTTCTCAACTTTTTTACCATTGAAAAACCCCTCAAACAGTCTTCAGGCCTTGAGAAGCCCCAGAAGTGGCACGATCATACATAATATAGTTTGGAAGCATAGCTGTGTACATGCCCACCCAGAGGCCCTCCCCTTCCCACCTCCTCCTGGCCTATTAATGCCCATTTTGGGAGGGGGGCGGAAATTAGGTCAACATAACCATATATGGTCATATCACAATAGGTTTTTAACAAATGTTAAAAATATATTAAAAATTAATTAACTTCCACTCATTCAAGAAACCCTTCTAGGGCCATCAAGAAACTGCAGAGTTTCATTAAACCCTGGTTGGGAAAACCTGCATTATATTTACCATGTGACCACATTGGGAATTGTAATAAGACACCAGCTTCAAATTTCTCACAAAACATAATTTAGAAGCACCACAGGGATCAGGGCAGCAGTGTGAGGAAGGTATCCTGCCCCACATGCCATTTCCCAACCCCAACCGGCCCCACATGGCATTATTTGCATCACTGGGCAACTGTACACATACTAAATATATGTGTAAGTAGCCCCTCAGTGAAAATTAATTTGTCATTAACTCCTTTGATGCAACATGTACTGATGAGGCAGAAAATACCAACCTGGTTTTATACATTAGCCCCAGCAGTTCTGAAACCTTTTGAATTTGGACCCCCACCCCAATATTTCCTGTACAATTGCAAGGTGATCCAATATTAATTTCTATAGATATAGAACAATGCTCTGAGACAGTTTCCACTCTCAATGGAGGCTCAGGTCATGAAAGTGGCATGGCTGCCATTCTATCACCTTCTGATGGTCATGAAAGGAGGTAGGAGCACAAGAGGCTGCCTTCCCACAAGACTTTGGTCCTTACTGAACAAGCTGCTGGGACTGGGATCGGGTTTTTCTATCCATCCCAGTGTCAGGGTCTGCCTGGTTGTAGCTTTCTGCTATGGTAATTTTGATTTGGTTTTGTAAGATACTTACGAGGTGCCAATTGCAGCCTGTTGGTGCCAGCTGTCACTGGCTAATGCAGGGGTGGCCAGACTGTGGCTCTCTAGATGTCCATGAACTACAATTTCCACAAACCTCATGGGAATTGTAATCCGTGGACACTTGGAGAGTCTCAGTTTGGCCACCCCTGGGGATGTGTGTATCAGATGGCAACCACTTTCACTGCTTTGCTTTCTGTGCTGTGCAAAACCAAAAGACAAAAAGTTGCATCTTCTTTAAATTTATTAAATGCAATCCTGAATAATTTTGCAACCAGAACGGGGTCCCAGGTATTCAATCCCGCTTTCTAGTGCTTCTTCAGTGGTTGCAATTGTGGTCTTAAGATAACATCATATAATATCACCAGGACAGGTACAGGATATCACATAGGCAACAGCTCTTCAGTAAACTGACACAAATGAAGAAGTGACCCCTTTACTAAAGAGCTGTTGCCTATGTGATATATTTAATTTAATAAATTTAAAGAAGACACAACTTTTTGCCTTTTGGTTTCGTTTGCTTTGGGTGTATTTCTACAAGAAACCAACAGTGTTTCTTCATATGTTCTGTGCTGTACAGCCTGATTAATACATTCGTTCACAGAGGATGAAATTGTGGGAGAAGGGGGAGGTCGTATGTGATCTGGAGGCATGACCTTGATCGACTGGGTATGAGCAGTGTAATGTGCACCTGGGTGCTCCGCCCACTTTTCATGGGGCCAGAAGAGCCCACCATCTCCTTGGGGAAAAAAATTTAGCTCCGCCTCCTATATCTGGGGGTGGGTTTATGCTGGTAGAGAGGGTGTGAACTTGGGGCTGTAATAATCAAAGTATTGACTATCAAATCAGTGTCAGCAGGAATATCTTGTAATCCTTCTTTAATAAATCACTTTTGCTATTATGTCAAGTGGGTTCATTGGAAAGGCTCACCATCCCAGCACTACCCAAATTCCCAAAATGAGACCTACACATACCGGATCAATGGTTTTGGGATTCAGTCGGTCACTTGGCCGGGGCTGTGGCTTAATGGCAGAATCTGGAGACGTCGATGAAGCAGACTGCGTCTCTTCTGTCTTCTCTTTCAGCCGAGAGCCTGAAGACATTCTTCTACCACTGCTTCCTGCAAAACAGCAATAAAAAAGACAGACAGACAACTGGTAATAGTTTTCATCTCTCCTTAAAAATAAAGAAAATGACTGAGCTGAGCAAAGTAAAATGTTAGTGCGATAACAATGCATACCAGTTGCTCCATTTTTCAATTTTATGGCTTGACATTTCTTTGCTTCCTGCATTCCTCTTTGGGACCCTTTGTGTGGACACCTGCAGCCAAGAAATAAATGGATTTGTGTTGTTTTCACTCAGCGCTGAGATTCCTGGTAGCACATCTTCTTAACGAAGGTTGTGAAGGGAAGGCTTGTTAAAGAGATTAAAAGCTTAGGTTGCTATGTCAGGAATGCTAGGGATCTCCAAGGAAGCTGACCAAAGGAATTCTTTATTAACAGAGGGGTTCATGAGAATTTTTTCACGCTCTATCCCAGGCTTTCTCATCCAAGGTTTCGTGAAACCCTGGGGTTTCTTGTCAGCCCTGGAAAGGTTTCCTGAATGGGTGGGAGTTAATTTTTAATTTTAAAATTTATTAAGCATTTAGCATGTGACATGACCATATACGCTTACGCTGATCAGCCCCCTCCCTCCAAAATGGCCAACAATAGGCCTGGAGGGGGTGGGAAGGGGAAAGGCCTGGATGGGCAGGTACACAGCTATGTTTCACAACTATATTCTGCATGATCATGATGCTACTGGGGTTTCTCAATGATAAAAATGTTGAGACTTAAACTAACTTTATTGTATTATTTATATGTTTTAATTTAATGTACACCGGTTCACCAGGAGGGTGGTATAGTAACAAATAAGCAAACAATAATCCACTGTAGAGCAACCAATGTGGAAAGAAGCAAGTAAAGCTGAACGCATTGCAAACCTTATCCACGTGTAAATGGATTGCAAGGCCTTTTCTCATCCCATCTGAGCTCAGGGTCACCAAGCACTCTTAACAGGCAGCAGACTGAGGTCAGCTCAGGTTGTGCGGCTCATAACAGAAGTCACTGCCACAAGACCCGGGGTGTGTATGTATGTGTGAACAGCCACCAGCTGAGATGGCTTTAGCAACCAGACAAAGACAGGGAGGACGTGGCAAGATGGGACTTTTCTGTTAAGAGCCAAATAATAATAATAATAATAATAATAATAATAATAATAATAATAATAATAATAATAATTATTATTATTATTATTATTATTATTATTATTGGACACCTGGGATGGGGAAATTGGGATGTAGAAATAATAATAATAATAATAATAATAATAATAATAATAATAACAATAACAATAACAATAACAATAACAATAACAATAACAATAACAATAATAATAATAATAATAATAATAATAATTATTATTTGATTACATTTCTAGCCTACCACTCCCCAAAAGGTGCATGGTGGGTTACAAGCGTGCATAAAATCCCCAAGAAAATCACCCCTAAAGCAATCCAAACACTCTCATTGCAGCCTGACCAGGGGAGGTCATAACTCGTTCCTCCGTTGCAGAGCAATGCTGAAACCGAAAACGAAAGGCAGCCACGGCCGGGGCGGGATTCCCTCCGGACCCTGGAGGCGAGCAGGGCTGGAAGCGGCTCCTCGGCCCCCGGACCGAGGCTCTTCCCGCGTTCTCTTCCCGGACTTCTGGGCTCCTCCTGCAGGCGGCCTTGCCCTGCCGCCCGGAGGCGAGCTCTAATTCCGGGAGATCCCCCGCCACCCCCGGGAGGCTGGCACCCCTGCAGCTGTGGCCCCTTCCACTCGCCACCCAGGCTCGCCCGCTTCCCTACCCCTGAGCCCACCTCGCGGGATCGTTGTGAGGATCACGAAGTGCTCCGCTCTAGCGGGGGAGAGGGCGTCGTAGGAGTATTATGGGATGGGGAAAGCCCGCCGAGCACGGGGCGGGCCTTGTCAGCTCCCTTCTCCGCGGCTTACCGGTTCCCCCCTCCAAGGGGAGGGAAAGCGGCGGCGGTTCTCGGCCTCGAGTTCTCTCGCACGGACGCTGTGCTGGCGGGCTCCCCGGGCCTTGGCAACGCCTTTCGCGGCCCGTTGCTATGGCCGGTACGGCAGCCGCAGAGGACAAACACCTTCGGGCCAGCGGGCGGCGGAGAGAGACCGAAGGAGCGGGCGCCCTCTGCCGGTGGAGTCCAGAACGGCGGGCGATCTCGGTGCACATTTGAACATTATCTCTTTTCTTGCTGTCCGGGGCGCATCAGGGGTCCACCAGCAGGACCAGAACTGCAGAAGCCCCCCCACTGCAGCCCCCCAAGCACCAAGAATAGAGAGTGTCACTGCCCCAGACAGAAGAAAAGCCATGCCAACATACATAACTACTTGCAGGGGTAGTCAAACTGCCGCCCTCCAGATGTCCATGGACAACAGCATTTGCTGGCAGGGTCTCCTGGGAATTGTAGTCCATGGACATCTGGAGGGCCGCAGTTTGACAACCTCTGACCACTGACCAGTAGGTGTTCTTGTACTGATTTTCTTGAGCCTACGCTAAAAGCCTTAGGTTTTAAACTCGGTTAATAAGGACTAGTAGTATGTTTTTAAAAATTGCATTTCATCCTGTATAGGCTTCATTTCATTGATTTGTTTGGGTTCTTGTCTTTTGTATGGTTCAGAATATTTTCTCCTTTTGGATAAAATGAAGGTGGCCGCATATGAACATTTTGCATTTTGGGGGGTGGGGCTGAAGATTAATTTACATATTGTATTTATTTTGTTAACATGGCAGAACGTGGAGGGAAAATCAACACACATCTGAATGGGTGGAGGATTTACTTCCTCATTAGGAACAGACTGAAAGCCGTTTTCATCCACACGTATGGAAATAATCTCGCTTAACTCCAGAACCAGAAATAAAGAAGAGGTGGGGTTGCGTTGGCTGTTTTCAGTTTTCAGTTTTGTCCTCTGGATGGAGGTGCAGCAGGAAGGAGGGAGGGAAGGAAAGAAGGAATTTTCTTCTGTGCAGGGAAACATGAAGTGCCAGGCCCTTAAAGATCAATGCATATTTTTTCAAGTCTCCCACTTGTCCAAATAAGGAAAAGTTCCAGGGATTCTTTTGATAAAGTTGCCAGCTCCAACAATCAGCTCCTTCACCGGTAATTCTGAGCAGGACGTGAACTGAACTGTCAAGGGACCAAGCATAAGGAGCACTGGCCAGATACAGAAGTGCTTAACTTCGACAAGGTTGCTACACTGTGCCTTCCAGCCATACACCTTACTTATGTACAAAATTGAGCAGGCAGGAAGCAAAGGCATATGGAAAGAAGCCCAGATGTGTGCTGCAAGAATACTATTTCTTCTCGCTGCTTCTACCAGCTGAACACCTATTATCAGAAAGAAGCTTATATAGCAGGGATGTAGTAAAGGTAAAGGTATCCCCTGTACAAGCACCAAGTCATGTCAGACCCTTGGGGTGACGCCCTCTAGCGTTTTCTTAGCAGACTCAGTACGGGGTGGTTTGCCAGTGCGTTCCTCAGTCATTACCGTTTACCCCCCAGCAAGCTGGGTGCTCATTTTACCAACCTCAGAAGGATGGAAGGCTGAGTCAAGCTTGAGCCAGCTGCTGGGATCGAACTCCCAACCTCATGGACATAGCTTCAGACAGCATGTCTGCTGCTTACCACTCTGTGCCAGAAGAGGGATGCAGTACAAAGCACAAATTCCTTTGGCTAAAGAAAAATTCTGTCCCCTCCCCAGTTGCCTCCCCTCAATCCATCCTCACTACCTATTAAATAATCTCCACCAGAATCCTGTTCTTCTCTTTATCTTGGAAGCAAATATATGTAACAAGTCTCTCTCTCTCTCTCTTTGGCGGGGGAAAGACACCTCATAAATACCTTGCTTGGACCTGGGGTGCCCAAATCACTTTGATCTATAATGTACTAATGCGTCAAGGCGCTCCATGGTTTTATGCCTCTGTAAAGAAGAGGAGCCGAGTACCTTCATGCTTAATTGATTTGAACGTTGCACAGAAGGTATGAGATCAAAGAACAACTTAATGGTTTTATGTTACCCTAGAGACCCGACAGTCCACTTATACAAAGAGGCTGACCTTGAGCAGCAAGCTGGCAGGCAATTTGTTTCCCAAATCAATTTCTCTTGCTTAGATTTATCGTGGAAGAAGGAGGGACACGTGCCCTCTGACTATTGCTCCATTGCTATATGGTACCAAAATGCCTGTCACTATGATGGATGCAGCGTGTGCAGAGACAGGGCTTGTATATTGCAAGAATGCGCATGTTGGGAAAGAGATGATGCACAGTGGAATCCTTGGCGGCATGCAGCGGCTGTCAGGGAGAGCTAACAAGTCTTGCCCCACTGCAAGAGATTACAAGCAATAGTCATTTAATGATATTGGAGGAACATATCTATTATTCACCTGCCCCAAATTTCAGATGTACCATCATTGCTTCAGGGGCTATATGGAAAAATTGTTTATGTGTGCCAAAGAGAAACATCTGGTGAAGATGATGCTGGGTGGGAAGGAATCTTCATTGATTGTGGACAATGCAAATATTTTGCTGATTCTTTCAAGGACAAATCTATCTCTGATGTGGACTGGTATAAGATACTACTCTTGTTATTCATATGCCTTTGTTTGGAAATCTGACCTTTGTTGTATGTACATCAGATTCTTGCCAATAAAGGTTTTCTCAATCTGACAAATTGTTTTACTCAGGGAATGACAAACCTGGAAGGAATGGAATTGCTCTAATAGCGAGGTGAAACATGGTGCAAGCAATTGGGAGCTATCCTACCAAGTCTGACCACGTCATCAAACCTCCTGGAAAGCCTATCCATCTAATCATCATTTAGATTTATGCCCCAACCAGAGGTTGAAGAGGGAGAAATTGAAAGATTTTCTGCGTCCAGGAAAAAATTGATCGCATACCTACATGTGATGTGCTGATAACTGTACAAGACTGAACCACAAAAGGAGGAAACAAATTTGAATCGAATGACATGGGGAAATTTGGGCTAGGAGTGTGAAACGAAGCCGGAGAGGGATTCATGGGGAATTTCTGCACAGAGGGTCAAATTGCTCAATGCCTCCTACCCGCAATAGCAGGATAATAAATCCAGCTATTTCTCCCCTCCATACTTTAAAATCTTCCTGCCACAGTGTCTCGCTTTTCTCCCTACTCACATGATGCACAAAAAGCACAAGAGAGTGCCTAGGACTCCAGCCCTCCCTCTTCCTCCCCTTGCACTTCTTAAGTGGGGTGCTGCTTCTGTGCCACTTCCATGCTGCCCCATGCTGCCTTCACTCCGCCCGTTCCGTCTTCATTCCACCTGTGCTGCCCCGTGCCGCTTCCATTCTGCCTCCATGCCACCCATACTGCTGCTGCCGCCACCCAAAGCAAGAGCTCTGGCTGCGTGGCAGCAGCACGGGCAGCGTGGAGGAGGCATGGGGCGGCACAGAAGCAGCATGGGTGGCATGGAAGTGGAACGGGCAGTGTAGAGGTGGCATGGTGTGGCATGGAGGCAGCGCCCCACTTAAGAAGTGCTCGGGGAGGGAGTGGAGGGGCAGGAATCCTAGGTGATTGTAGAAGAGAATGGCTGAGCGGCAGGTGGGTGGGCCAGTGGGGTGTGGGGGGGGAGAGGAGAAGAAGGGACGGGGGTCTGACAACCAAGAAGGAAGGGAAGGAGGCACTTAGTAAAACACTACATTGAGACTTAATAGGGGTTGAACTGACCTGGGGGTGGGAATCTGCCTCCCTTGCTGGGCAGGAAATGGAAATTGTATTATTATTAATAATAATGATAATAATAAAAATAACAGCAGTAGCAACCATAATAAATCTTCACTGTTTTCTGCCAGTAATGTGCTGTCATCTGCTTGTCTCCAAGTGTTACTGTTCCTTCCACTGATTTTCACTCCACCTGCATCTAAATCTAATCTATCCTTCCTTATAATACGTTCTGCATATAGACTGATGAGACAGGGAGATAAAATACATCCTTGTCTGATGCCTTTGTCGATTGGAAGCCATTCTGTCCTCACAGCAGCCTCTTGTCCAGAGCACAGGTTGCATATTAAAACTATCAGATGTTGCATCACCTCCAATGTCTTTTAAACTTTTAAAACTTACTTTTCATGATCTACATAGTCAAAAGCTTTGGTGTACTTTATGAAACACAAGCCTGATTTTCCGAAACGCTCTTGTGTGCTCCAGTAACCAACACACAATTGCAAAAGGACCTTCAATGCTTCCTCCTTTAGTGCCAGTGTTGTGTGGTGGCTGTGAGAGGATCTGATTTCTTGCTCCTCCACATTCAGGTAGCTGGGTGACCCTGGGCTAGTCACAGTACAGTTAGTGCTGTTCTCACAGAGCAAGCCTATCAGGGCTCTCTCAGCCCCACCTATCTCAAAGGGTGTCTGTTGTGAGGAGAGGAAGGGAAGGTGATTGTAAGCTGCTTTGAGGTTCAGGTAGTGAAAAAGCAAGGTATTAAAAACCAACTCTTCTGAATTCAGCTTGAACACCTGACATTTCTCATTTCATGTACACTAAGTCTTTTAGTTAGGGATGCTGAAAGATCACTGCAGAAGTACCTTAAGTGAACAGTGTGCAAACAATATACCAAAGCACTATACCAGGGGTAGTCAAACTGCGGCCCTCCAGATGTCCATGGACTACACTCCCATGAGCCCCTGCGAGCATTCTCTGTCCATGGACATCTCTGGAGGGCCGCAGTTTGACTACCCCTGCACTATACAAAAGAGATTCAAGGGTGACAGATTTCTTCCAAAAACACCCTTTTGAAGAACATGTGATTTTAGAAGGTGAAAGGTACACCTAAGGCCCTTGAAAGATCAACACATCCAGTTTTATGCAGAAGGTGCCACATTGAAGAGGCTGTCCCCACCTCCCAAATTCTCCCACCAGGGTGCCTTCTACAGTACAACCCAGACAGAGAGAAAAATCTTAAACCAGCCTATTCAGAATTATTTCGAGGTCTCTTTAGTGGGGTGTATTCCATTGAAATGCGCTCTTAGTTCTGATAGTGCCCCGTCTCCATGAGAACTAAGCTTCAGCGAATGGCATGTATCAATATTGCCTGTTGCTCATAAAGAGCTGCAAGACTTTATTCTGCTGTAATCAATACGACCATCTTTATTTTGATACGGTGCTAACAATGGCAAGTTGTTTTGATAAAAGTCCAGCTGTCAGCCTACCGGGAAGGATACTACGGGATATACAAACATTAAACTGGGTTTGAGCCTCTTGTGGCGCAGAGTGGTAAGGCAGCCATCTGAAAGCTCTGACCATGAGGCTGGGAGTTCAATCCCAGCAGGCAGCTCAAGGTTGATTCAGCCTTCCATCCTTCCGAGGTCGGTAAAATGAGTACCCAGCTTGCTGGGGGGTAAACGGTAATGACTGGGGAAGGCACTGGCAAACCACCCCGTATTGAGTCTGCCATGAAAATGCTAGAGGGCGTCACCCCAAGGGTCAGACATGACCCGGTGCTTGCACAGGGGATACCTTTACCTTTACCTTTACTAAACTGGGTTTACCGCCATCGTATCAAGCTGCTGCCATAATCGAACACACATATTACTTAAATGAAAGGGAAGGACGATACACAACACAGACCCATTTTATTCGGAGAGAAGAAGAGCTGGTTGTTTATATCCCGCTTTCCACTACCCAAAAGAGTCCCCACCACAGACTTCCCGTGAGGCAGGAGCAGCATGGAGGGAAAGGGGCAGGGTTGAGAAGAGTGATTGACAAATGAAAATTTTAAGAAATTTTGGAAATCTTTTGCTAGGCTTTTGTCAGCTTTCCAACATCAAAGCTGAGCAGATGGAGAGCAAGCAGCCAGGCAAGCAGAACCGGATGAGAAGTTAGGTTGGCTATGGGTTTGACCTGTACCTGTGTCACTATTTTAGGGGAGAATTTGACCACTTTGAAAAATGTTGCAGGGACCTGCAGTGTTTGTGTGTGTGGGTGTGATCTCCCCCCCTCCAAGCCTTTTCAAATATCTAAAAAAAAAAACTCCAAAACAGACCAGCAAATTGGAAAACAGGCCAGCCAAAAACACACCCCCAGTAGCTAAAAGCCAACTACACCAAGCATTTCACACGTTTCGCACTTGCCAGTTGCCACTGAGAAAAGACGTACCTCTGAAGATCTCAGCCACAGAAGCTGGAGAAATGTTAGGAATAAAGACTTCCAGACCTCGGCCAGAAATTCCGAAACCCCCCCCCCCCCACACACACAAATATTTGATTCCAGCCATGAAAGCCTTCAGCAATACATAATGAAATACTGTTCGGTATTTGAAAAGGTGCAAGGCGGGGGAATAAAAATCAGTTGCTTCCCCTACACTGTGGGCCCCAGAGGCATTTTTTAAAAAATGGTCAAATTCTCCACTAAAATGGCTGCAGTGCAGGTCAAGCCCATAGCTGCCATAACCTCTAGCGTGGCCCTCAGTCCCAGAAAGGCCAGAAAGCCGATTGCTCCGCGAACTCTAGATTGCTCTCATGTTGGATCATGATGCTGCCTGGCTGAGAGCCAGTTTGGTGTAGTGGTTAGGAGTATAGACTTCTAATCTGGCATGCCGGGTTCGATTCTGCGCTCCCCCACATGCAGCCAGCTGGGTGACCTTGGGCTCGCCACGGCACTGAGAAAGCTGTTCTGACTGGGCAGTGATATCAGGGCTCTCTCAGCCTCACCCACCCCACAGGGTGCCTGTTGTGGGGAGAGGAAGGGAAGGCGAATGGAAGCCACTTTGAGACTCCTTCGGGTAGAGAAAAGCGGCATATATAAGAACTAACTCTTCTTCTTCTTCTACAGGAAGGAAATGGGGCGTGCGATGACCAGCCAATGCCACTAAAGCTGCTTTTAGAAGATCAAAAATTGAAGCAGAAGTAACTTCTTCCTGAATACTTGATAATAGGGAGGATATAAATGTAGAATGCATGTGCTTGACTGTTGTGAAGTTTACGGTCTGTAACTGCTTTGTGTTGATGTGGAATGAACCAGGACACCAGTGGCATTTTAAATACCATTTATTTCCATGTAGGTTTTCATGAGTTGCCTCTTGTGGCGCAGAATGGTAAGGCAGCAGAAATGCAGTCTGAAAGCTCTGCCCATGAGGCTGGGAGTTCGATCCCAGCAGCCGGCTCAAGGTTGACTCCGCCTTCCATCCTTCCGTGGTCGGTAAAATGAGTACCCAGCTTGCTGGGGGGTAAACGGTAATGACTGGGGAAGGCACTGGCAAACCACCCCGTATTGAGTCTGCCATGAAAACGCTAGAAGGCATCACCCCAAGGGTCGGACACGACTCGGTGCTTGCACAGGGGATACCTTTACCTTAAAGATCATCTTGTGAGCAACCAATCCCCTTTTTAAATGATTGCCAATAGCCTTCAGGAAAATCAGTGTTTTCTCTGCTCTTCGACATGCAGCCAACTGTGCGACCTTGAGCTCGACATAGTGCTCATAGTGCTGATAGTACTGTTCTCACAGAGCAGTCCTGTCAGAGCTCTCTTAGCCCCACCTACCTCACAGGGTGTCTGTTGTGGGAAGAGGAAAGGGAAGGCAAATGTAAGCCACTTTGAGACTCCTTCAGGTCAAGAAAAATGGCATATAATACCCAACTCTTCTTCTTCTTCAGTAATATCAAGGCTCTTTCAGCCTCACCTCCCTCACAGGGTGTCTGTTGTGGGGAGAGGAAAGGGAAGGTGACTGTAAGCAGCTTTGAGAGTCCTTCGGGGAGAGAGAAGCAGCATAGAAGAACTAACTCTTCTTCTTCAGTAATATCAGGGCTCTCTCAGGGAAAAGGAAGGTGAATGAAAGCCTCTTTGAGGCTCCTTTGGATAGAGAAAAGCAGGGTATAAAAACGAACTCTACTTCTAGTACGCTGGGTGTGGGGGACAACTGCAGCAAAAGCTTCTTCCTTTCTTTTAAAAATTAGGTAAAATAATAGGGATTTTCGTAAGAAGTCATTCTCTGTTTTACCTCTTAGCTTCACCCATCTGACACAAAATGTAGAAATGGGGATTGACTGGATGAATTAGTTTTGCTCCAAAAACCCTTGGACCTTGAAAAAAAATAGGTGTCCTCCTAATATAAAGCTTGTCAAATTTGATTTTTATAAAGCCAATGGTGTTTACATAGAGGAGTTAAACTTCTCGGAAGAATGCAAATAAGAACTGGCACCGAAGTAAATATTTGTTTAATTTACAAACATCAGTAAATTTACTGATATCAGTCCCAATCAGACAAAGCCACACGGTATAACACATGTACATCTAATTTTTTCTCTTTAATTCTTTTTTTTTAAAAACCCTCTTAACAGAATACCCCAAGATTTACTGAAAGAAGAACACAACCCAATGTGAAGAATTATTACCAATTTTATATTGTGATTTAGCAGCAACATAGTCAACAAAGGGAAACATTAGGGCAATAAAGTAGTTTTAATTTTTTTGGGGGGGGGGGGAATCACAGTTCTTGGTAAATACAGCCTCTCTCTTTTTAATTTTAAAGGTAAGGAATTCCAAAGAAATATTAGTTCGTAAAGTTCTACTTTCTAGAGTCATTTTCTACACACCAATTCATTTGCTGTAAAGTAAATGTATATCTAGGGAAAGGGTCAATTCTATACACTTGCCGTCTATGGTAGACACATCTTTTTTCTTCCTCTTATACTTTACAGGGATCTGGGACGTGCCTTATTCTTGCTAGCATGAAAAGTACAACTCATTGTTGCTTCCAGTTCTGTCAGTTGACACCCTATGAAAGGTTGTTAGGGGAGGAGGGGGGGGGGAGAATTAAAGAACCCAGAATTAAAGAAACCAGTCCAGATCTATTTTACCCCCAAAAGAATATGCTATGTTAGTCCTATTGCAAATATCCTGATTTTATGTCTTTAAAAAAACAAACAGGAAATACAAAAATATCAGGACAAATATAAATTAATATATATTAAAGCACTGGGGGTGGGGGACAGTAAAAGGGGTGGCCTAAAATGTTAAGTACAACGTACTTTGATACAATAAATATTTCTCAATAAACTGAATACTGTATAGAGCAGTTCAAAAACTCATAGAAACAAAACCTCCATATTATACCTAATTTTCTCAACAATAATCTATTTTTTTTTATCCTTAACATTTATAGTACAAAAAAAATTAATACTGGAAAAGGGTGGAAAAACACTTGATTTCTTCTTTTGCCAACGTGCCCACAGAAAAGTGTACATCAGGAGATTTCCAGATTGTGGGATATCCTCTTCTGTCCAAGAGGTGAGATTCCACCCTACAAAATGCATCACATGCATTTGTTAAACTTTCACAAGTGGGTTCTCCTCATTGGCCATTCTTCCTCCCACCTCCTGGACGAGTATGAGATAGTCTTGTCAAAAGAATACAACCCCCCCAAAAAAACTACAGTTAAGGAAGTAGAAAAAGAAAATTCTTGTTGATTTTTCATCAGTAAGATGGAAGGGTCAAAAGTCAGTTGGAAAGTGTCAGGTTATCCTCAGTATGTTACAAAGAAGGACCGATGTTAAAAGCAGTTAAGTTTCCAATTGTTGTTGAAATGTTACTAGGTCTCTGTTTTGATTTTTTTCTTCTTCTTCTTCAATGCTCCTCTTGATCAGGAGAAGTCTTAAGAGTTCAAGCACTTGATTATTCTTTTATTTTTTGCAAGTGAAGAAAAAAAATGTAGTCTTTATTCTCATAATAAAAATAAGTCTGTTCTGTATTTTACAATATATTTCAAATCTTTCCACTATGAAGCATTAATTAGTCCAACGTGGTCAATAAGTATACAACATTTAAAAAAAAATAGACGTGGGCAAAACGGGGAGGGCGACGCTTAGGAGGGGCACTTTGTACAGCCACACTTCACCACTTTCTCCACCTCGTCCAAAAACGAGGACCCGTCAGTGCATTCAAAAGAGTATTTCCTCCTCTTGCTCCTCAGCGGTCCGCAGCACTGCCCAGCTGAACATCCGCCCCGGCAGTCTAGTCTCGATACCTTCTTGGTCGTCTGGCACGCGGCGTAGCCTTGCTGCTTTTGGAAGTAATCTCGGATTCGTTCCCCTCGACAAGAGATTTCTGAAATATATATTAAAAAAGGGACGCTCACCAAATTACAGACCCTTTTGGATGCAATTAGTTTCAAGATGATGAGAGCGAGGCTCTCATAAAATACATCTCAGTCTATTTGCCTGGCTCGCTACACTGTTTTTTTCCCGTCTAAGGCAGGGGTAGTCAAACTGCGGCCCTCCAGATGTCCATGGACTACAATTCCCATGAGCCCCCTGCCAGCGAATGCTGGCAGGGGGCTCATGGGAATTGTAGTTCATGGACATCTGGAGGGCCGCAGTTTGACTACCCCTGGTCTAAGGTGAAGCGACTTAATAGGATTTAAGAATTCGGTTTTAATCAAATTTTAGTGTCTTAGCTGCTGTTCTTTTTGTATACCTTCTACTCTTTTACTGTTGTATACCGTCCCGGGACCATTTTTTGGAGACGGGCGGTCTAGAAATCGCAACAAATATAAATAAATAAATGCATACATGCATTTCCAATATACAGTCCTACGACAATGCTTCTAAATATAGTTTCAGGTTTGCTTTGTGCACTGCACAATGGAAAACAATGGTTTTGATATACAGAATTAAAACTGGATGGCAATTCCTGAGATCAGTGTATTTTGCAGTGACGACTTATATCATAAATATGGCATTACTTCTATGACTGGAAAATTGGAAATGTAAATCTTTCTTCCTTATTACAGAAATATACATCATCTATTCCTAATGGCACAGGCAGCTGGTTTCTTTTACTGTTGGGAAGTGCTTGAGACTATACGCAATTTCATTTATTAGACCCGGAGTTAAATATTATGCAGTTTGTTATTTAATAGAAGTCACATTCCACTAACAGCATAAATTACTGAGCCGGTTTAAATGGGAGACATCTGGATTGGAGGCTCGACCCCCGCATTCTATTCGTTGGATGCAAAGAACGAAATAAATAAATGCCTGTTCACGAAAGAAAGGGAGTGGGAGAGAAAGGGACAGAGAGAAAAGGAAGACAGCCTTGATAGTCAAGGGGAGAAAAGAAAAATACATTGGAAGAAAAAAAAAGTTATCCTGTTTTCATCCATCTCACCTGTATAATTCGCTGTGATAAATCAGCTGAAGATGGGAGGTCAAAAGTAGAGTTTGTGATAAAACTAGGAGCAGAATCATTGGATTTGGCTTCTCAGTTGCAGAAGGCAGAGAAACAATAAATACAGAAAGATATAGCAGGTAAAAGGCAGCAGTTTAAATATAGCAAAAAAAGTCGCTTCTGAATAAAAGAGGAAAAAAAGGGGTGACAGCAAAACAGTTGATGGGGCCAAAAGTATTCCAAATGTTAATATAGAATTCAAGGACTCGTTAAAAAAAATCCCCTCTCTTTCTTCATTATAAAGTAATGAAAAGTTTAAATTATACAAAAATAGATATCTATTTCTTATGGAGACAAACTCTACAGTTTATAAAGGGGAAAAAAAATCCAAAAACAAAATGAAACACACACCCCAGGACAAAGAAAAATGTACTCTGTATGCGGGGAAATGGAACAAATTTTGTATCATCTTATACAAGGGGTAGTCAAACTGCGGCCCTCCAGATGTCCATGGACATCTGGAGGGCCGCAGTTTGACTACCCCTGATCTTATATCTTGGGATGGTAAAATGGCCATTTCTATGTGAATCCATGACAAAGAGATTGGTGATCTACCTTTATCGCAGCTGTCGCCAGTGTATCCGCTGCTGCATTCGCAATACGGTTTCCCAAGGCCTGAAAGCCTGCATTTACCATGTTTACATCGGACGGACTGGCAGGGGTTAAACAATTCTTCATCTTCATCACAGAGGACTCCCCCATGTCCCTGCAGGCATTTACAACTGTATGAAAATGCATTGATTGGCAAGCAGGTACCATGTACACATCTACAGGGGGAGACAAGCCCAAGAGAATAAAAAGAAATTATTGATCCAAATGAAGGCAAAGCAGTATTGGCTAGAAATGCTTTGTACTGTGATCGAAATAGGCAATTGTGTGTAGTTTTGGGTGTCCGCCCCCCCCCCCATTTTAGAATGCTCTTTTCCAGAAAGCCATGGTAAAACATTTTTTTTTTGCAGATACCTTGGTCTGCAGGGTTAGTACAAGCATATGGCACCGCATAGGACTTTATTTGGTTAGTGCTGGAATACTGCCACTGTAGATGTGTTATGGAGGACCTGAGCAGTGTGTCACAGATACTAGATTCTGCATTCCTCACGCAAAAAGGCTTTTTTTTGGGGGGTGGGGGGTGGTTTGTGAGGTATTATGGTGGTAAGGAATGCATAATCTGGCTCAAAATGACTCGAATTGGGGGGGGGAAGCAAGTAGAATTTGAAAGGTGAAAAAGCCACAACTTACCTGCATCTCCTACTCCCTCCCCCACCCCACAAAGCCTTCTGTTAGAAGAGGAAGAAGAGGAAGACACTTCATGACCAACAGAAATTGCAGTTCATTCATACCCTACAAAGACGCCCGAGTAAGAAGTGCTGTTGGTATTGGAGATCATTCCTGGCATTTACAACAGTCCAAGCTGGACATTCCTCCTCTTATTTCACATTAGAATATGTTTTTGAGTTAAAGAAAGTTTGCTACAGTGTTACATATTTTGATCTTTATCCAAATAAAAGATGACATCCAGGGTTGGTCTTAGTGATTTTGGGGTGCAAAGCAAAAGCTCAGGATGGGGCCGCAGAACAACTTCCCCTGGGGACCAAGTAAAGGGTAACCTTCACCCCTTGTGAAGTGGGTGTGAGCCACCACTGTTGCTGGAAGCCAGATGTCCAAACCCCAGATGGAGACTACTCTTCTTCCTCCTACTGGGAAAAAAGGATGTAGGTGGTTGTTCCCCCCCAAAAAGTGTGGGCCCTCAGGTACCTGCCCCTGTTGCCCTTGACTAAGGGCACTCCTGATGACATTTAGTTTAGATTCAAGATGAAATTTAAGAACCAGAACATGAACAGAATCAAAGAATTTCCAGAGTGGTTACTCCGTTAGAATGTCACACTTGGAGAAATGGGAGACTATTTTATCTCCAATTAAAAGAAAGGGAAACAGAGACTCAAAGGGTCAGTGCTCTCATCATGACTAGCTTGGCCTCGATTCTGATACAAAGTTTCCTCCAGTCATCTTAATCAGGCTTAAAACTGTTTTTCCCCAAAGTGATTGAGAAAAATACAGTATATGCACAGGTTCCCCATGAAAGTTTAAGAACAGTTTTGGGGAGGTGATTGTGAGTTGACAAAGTACTAAAGGTTGTTACCATCAAGACTCCACCCCACCACCACCCCACCCAAACTTTGCAACTCAGCAGAGAAGGGGGAAATCAGGTGTAATCACAAACACAGAAAAAAAGGCTGTCTCAGAAACAAGGATCTCCTTTTACCTAGTTCCTGACAATTATTCTAGACAGCACAGTAATTAATTGAAGTACATTTTCCACATTTTCATTTTTCTGGCTTGTGTATGACTTTAGGCTTTCCCTCCTATTGTTCATGAGTTATGCTCCCTCTAGTGGTCAATTCAATATTACATTTATTTATGTTTGATATATCTCCTTGTAGAATTAAAGTAGTTTTTTAAAATGCCAGACACAAACTATGTAATATTGAATTGACCACTAGAGGGAACAAAACATGTACAGAACAAATTCCCCCCAAAAGCAACAAGAGCACACAAGCAAGGAAAACATTGCTGCCAACAAAGATCTAGATTCACATTAGCATTCTCACCAAAAGACTTTTCCACTCACACAAATTCAATATAGGCCCTGTTGGAATTGTCTGTGAATATCCTAGATCATGCATTCTCAATCAGGGCTCCCTGAGAGCTCCCCAGGGGCTCCCTGGCCTTTCCCCAATATCATGTCATAATGGACTTGGCCACAATCTATTTCCGGCATTGCCATGAAAGCAGGGAATTGACCACTTCCACTGACCTGGGAGTCACATTCTCATGTGGTTACCAGGCCTGGGAAAGGGCATGTTTCAAACCACCTCCTTTCTCTTCCCCCTCCCAGTCCTCCTTGAAGCTTAAAAAAATATTGCAGTTCCTCCATGATCAAATGCTTGAAAAAGGCTATTAAGGAAACAACCCCTGCATCCAATCTACACATCTCTAATATATCCTCCCAACAATCCTTTGAAGTAGGTTGGGCTACCAAAGAATATCTGGTCCATGGTCACCCAGTGAGTTCCAGTTTTCTGGGATTTGGACCTGGATCTTTGTAGGCCAAGTCTAGTGATCTAACCCATGCACCACACCACCTCCCTTAGGAATTAAAGGTTATTAGAAAACACACTTACTTATTTCCTAGACAAGGGTCATTGGCTTGCTGATCACAAAGTTGGCCTGTCCATCCTCCATCACACTCACACGTAAAGCCTGATTGGCTCGTTGCATGGCATGTTCCATGGACGCACACCTTCTTGTGACAGGGCTCACAGCCCGGGAGAATCCCAACTGGCAGCGGAACGTTCCTAAAGTCTTGCAGTTCACTGTTGATGTACAAATTACGGATGCATCCTTGAAAGCTAGTGCCATTTTGACCTGGGGACTGATGCAAAGCGGCAACGTTGTTCTTCATAGGCATTCCTGGAAAACAAACAAGTCTGGCCACTCCCTTGAAATGAATCATCATTGTTATTTGAAGACTGTTCTCTCTTATTCCAAATAATTAATTAATAATTAGAAGAAGAGCTGTTTTTTTAATGCCCGAAGTGACTTACAAACACTTCTCTGACCTTTTCTGTACCAATGGCACCACGCCAGGCTGCCGCTGATTGGTTATGATGGAGCTGTTTGGCCTGCCTCTCTTCAAGTTATGTATGGAAGAAGGTCACTGTTTTTCATAAATATTCGGCTATCAGGTGATCAACTAACATACAATAGCCCAGCACTGACCTTCCTTTTCTAAAGCCACTTTGTTCCTCAATAAGCAGGTTTTCTTCTAACCAGTCTTGGAATTTCCAGTTTAAATGCCTTGCATACAATTTGCTTACAGTGCTCAATAAACATATAGGCCTGTGGGTCATTCCTGTCTCCTTTTTTGTAGATTGGAACCACCACTGCTACCTCCCACCTTTTCAGGAGTCTGCATGATCTGTCAGTTACTGTAAAGCAGTGGTTCCCAACCTGCGGGCTGCGGCCCGGTGCCGGGCCGCGAAGGCCATGGCACCGGGCTGCGGTTCCCTCTTCCCGCCCCCCCGCAGTAAAAAACTTCCCAGGGGCAAGCTTGCGGCCCTGGAAGCTTCTTACTGCGGGAGGGGGGGAGAGGGAATCAATGCCGTGCCTGTGCATTGTGCAAGCACGGCCGGGACGCGCATGCATACATGCGCCACGCGCGGCCAAAATTGCACATGTGCGCCACTTTGCACATGTGTGCATGCACGAAAGTGCCATGCATGCACGATTTCGACCGCACGTGGCGCATGCACACATGCATGGCTGTGCATGCGCGGGCAGGGCAGTTGCCCTGCCGGTCCCCAGCCTAAAAAAGGTTGGGGACCACTGCTGTAAAGAGTATGGTTAGGGCTGGTATCCACCAATCGATGTTTCTCTTTATTAAATCAGGGGGTACTAGGTCATAGCTGGAGCTTAACCTGACTTCCTATCAGCTTCCTTATCTCTGTCGGGCCATCTTGTGGCCAGTCAGGCAGCTTGACCTCATCTACGATATCTACTGAGGGATATTCAGCTCCAGTGCAGAATATAACATCTTATAGGGGGCTTCCCATATTTCAGATGGAATTGTTGAGGCCAAGCAAGGGTTTTTTGGGCAATCTGCCACCAATTTCCCAAACTGAGAGGAATCCCTATGGAGGTCCGTGTGCCTAATTTGTTCCCAGGCTTCCAGCACGGCCTATTTCTTTTTGATAAGAATCGTATTTTTGTACTTTTGTTGTAGTTGCTTGATATCATTTATTAGGGTTCCTGTAGAGTTAACCCTATAACAAGCGTGCAAAACTCCCAAGTGTCTTTTTGAGAGACCTGCATTCTTGATCAAACCAGATCTTAGAATGGCCATTTGGGTTCTTACTTGGTTCTAATGTTATGCCTCTTAGAGTCTCCTGGAAGCTGAGCAACATTGTTATGAATGGGATCTCTGCAAAGTTGAGGTGGTTGAATGATTTAAAACGGATATGAAAATTAACACCTTTTTATCATATTACATTGTCAGCGGGCCTAACATGAAGCTCTTACACACCAGGCCTTTGGTTGAGGTCAGCAACAACATCTATGGGGCCCCAGAACCCTCCCCCCTTTCAGACAGGCCCACTTTGTAAGGTTGCAATTGTAATGTTAACTATTGGTAAATGTTTACTGTTGCTAATATCATGGTTATAGTCATTGTTGATGACACTTCATTGTTAATGTACAGGTACAGAATTGATATTGTACTGTTACCCACTTCACTTTCCCTGTAACGCACTCTGAGAGCAAGGGAGGGTGGTATATAAATGCAAATATGAATGAATGAATAACATACAAACAAACAAACAAACAAACAAACCCTTGGTGCTTGCTGGCTTTATTACAAATTGGTCACCTAGAAAAAAAAAAGAAATACTCTGACTCCACACAGTGCTATGTCCATCCTGAAAGCAGCCATGGATTGAATCTGATTCTGCAGATTCTGATCAATCTCAAGGCTCAGTTTTATTGTCAATGCACCACTGTGAAATTACTGCTGTCAGAAAGTTCACAAATATTATTGTTTCACTCGGAATATTATATTATCATTGATTTTCTCCCAGCGTCCTTGAGATATTCATATAGGAACTTTATTATTATTTTTTAAATTTTAAAGTGCTTTCTTACCTCCTACATATAGCGGTGAGTCAAAATTCAAGGTGGACTGTTTAGACAAGTTGGTGATGACTTTGGGACTTCCTCCATCAATGGACAAAGACAGAATCTGATCCATGGCCAGTAATTCAACGATATGGAAGCTACCGTCATTGATTGTCTCAACACTGAAATGAGAATGAGTGACACTTTGGTAAAGACTCTTTCTTAGAAATGAAAGAGTCTTTCTTTCTACTCACTTTGGACTCCCACTCAACTCCTCCTGCTGGTTCATATACCCCCAGTTTCTTGACGGCCCTGGAAGGGTTTCCCAAATGGGTGGGAGTTATTGATCAGGTGCTATGAACATATATGGTCATGCCAACCTCTCAAAATGGCCAATGATGGGCCTGGAGGGAGTGGGAAGAGGAGGGGCCCTGGGTAGACATGTAAAAATCCAAGCTTCCTAACCATATTCTGCATGATCTCACCACTTCTGGAGCTTCTCGAAGGGGTTTCTCAAAGAAAGTCCCAACACAGAAAGTAAAATCTAGAGCTCCCAACATACTGAGAAAACACTGGGGACAACAGCAGTTGTGTTTGAACTGCTCCAGGGTTTGAAATAGGCTGATATATATAGTATAGATCTGCCACCACAGTTATATTTCTGTCTCTATATATACTTTTTTCCCCTTTTGTTGCTGGATTAGAGATTCCTTCCCCCACCTTGTTCTTTTTTTTTTTTAAGAAAGAAATTAAAGAAAATAAAAACTGAGTCACTCAAGGAACCCAGTCACGGGTGAAATAGAAATCTCAAGGCATGGATGACCTTAGGATGGTTCTAATTTATCATCCCCGCCGCTCTGTCTTACATTGCTCTTCTTTTTTTGTGAAATTAAATGTGTAACTCTTTATTTAACATTGAAGAATGATAACTTAATTCTATTTTTTTGTGCTTCAGTGTTTAAACTGGCTCTTTTGTATGTGGTAATCCTGTTTTTCTTCAATGTGACTGAATCTATGCTCGTGGAAAAGAATATATTAGCTGTCCCAATTACAGAACTTTTCTCAGAGCTATAAACAAAGGTGTCATAAAAATTAACAGTGTATTTGAAAAATGCCTTTTTAAAAAGAATGTTAAGAGGGTGCTGTTATTGTATAGAAAATACTGGCTTTTACATAAACCTTTTTCTAATTCATAAATATTTTCTTAGCAATCTACTAACATCTGGGCCCTTTAATATTATTGCCTAACAAAGTTTAGCATTATTTCCCCAGGGTATGGATTTAGGTTTTTCATTCCGCTTGGCTATTTGAAGGGCATTATTGGAAAAGCTTACGCATTTCAAATGGGCAGGCAGCTGCTTCTGCAGTTTCGAAAACATGAGCTGATGTGCTCACTCTTTAGGCAAGTGCATTGTGATGGCAATGCTGTTTGCCACCACAGACAGATCTTTGAGCGTCTTCCCCAACCTCAGCAACAGGGGTTGCCTGAAATGGGGGTAGGGGATGGGAATTGACTGAAGCTTATGAGTGCAAACAAGAGATCCAGTTTTACCCACTCTGGCAATTGCCCTTTCCTCCTCAGCTCCTGAACTACTCCTATCCCTCCTCAGTTATCAGGATACACAAGATTTCTGTCCCATTCATAGAAACATAGAATCATAGAATTGGAAGGTACCTCCAGGGTCATCTAGTCCTGCAGAATTCAGGAAAGTCACAACTACTTATCCACCCACAATGACTCCAGTTCCACGTGTAGATGATGCTTCCCCCCACAAAAACAAACAAACAAAGAAACCAAAACAAACAAACAAAAAACAGAATCCCTGGCCAATCTGGCCGGGAGGAAATTTGCCTCCTGATCCCCATTCATAAGAGTCCAGTCAATGTGGTGCAGTGAGTGGTTAAGAGTGGCAGACTCTAATCTGCGTTTGATTCCCCATTCCTCCTCCTTGTGAGGCATGCTGAGTGACCAGCTCTCTAATTTCCACCTGTCTCACAGGGTGCTCATTGTGGGGAGGGGGAGGCAAGGCCACCATAAATAGCTTTGAGACTTTGAGACTCTTCTTCTCTTCATCTGCCAGAGAATAAGGGATTTCCAGACTGATTCTGGAGAACTACCCGGCCCTTCCTTTGGCCAACTCATGTTTAAGACAGCAGGTCTCTGACTGCAGCATTTCATCCAGTCTGCTTCTGCTGCGGTCCAGCTTGCATTGGGGGGCGGGGGCTCTGTCCACCTACAAGTTCTGCCCCCTAAGCTTGCTTACCTTTGGATTGCACCACTATATGGCAATGGTTGCTTTCATGCAGCTCACAGGAATATCCAACAGCTGTCTACCCACTTATGTATAACTCATGCTCTTGAATTCATCCCTGCCAGATGGGCCAATGGCAACTGAATTCAGAAGTATCTGCTCAAAATTGCAAGAGACTGCTTTGAACAAATGTCTTTCATTCTACAATTCTGGTGTCCAATGGCTTGAAAGGAGCCAGACTAGCCGAGTAGCATCTTCTGCTTCAAGGGACTGTTCAAAATGCCCATCAGCTGCTAGCGTTTTGCTTTCATTTGTGCTCTATGGGCATAGACAAATGAGATGAAGAGATATATATCAGGCTCACCTGTAAATGGCAGATGCTGGGTATGATCCTGTATCATAGCTGACTCTCACTCGCCCACGAAAAAGTTCCATGGCTACACGATCTCGGTCGCCTTTATACAACAGGATCCCACTGTCCTCACTTGTAGCAATCTGATGATGAATCAAAGTTTATGTTATAGGAAAATGAAGCTACTCACAGAAGTTTCACAGTTTAAAAAAAGGTATTTGTTCCACACTGTAAACCACTGTTGCCATTTCTGCCTTTATTTCATCCTATTGCTTTGACTAAACCAAAAATTTCTTTACCCCAGAGCCCTCAGTAGTAGTTTTATATAACAAGTTTTCTGAAACTTAGAAAATAACAGCAGAAATCCAGCACAGAGGCAGTCATTAGTGGTGCAATGGCAGAGACCATTTCGTGTAGCACATGAAGGCAATCCTGGGTTTGCCTCCAAGTATACATTCAAGACAGCCTGGCCGGAGATTCCTGATTAATGTAGCTGTAACTTTTCTCTTCCTTACTGGTTTGCTCCTAAACTATACCTTTAAACGAATTTAGGGTCTAAATGTTACACCAAGAGTTTTAAGTAACTAATTGAGAACTGGCAACTATTTTTATTTCCTTGAACATTCTTGGATTGTCCAGGAAAAAACAGTTGCCCACTATCTAAAAACAATAACTTTTGTCTTCTCAGAATTGGTGTTAAGTACTTCCTCCTTACAGTACAGGCCTAGTTGTACAATCTTCTTACACCCAATTTGGTTAGGGAAATTAGAGCCATATCATCCACATATAATAGAACCGAAACTTTGTAGTCTTCTGAGGAAAGGGATATAAATTGAGGTCCAGAAAAGCTCTCATTGACTGATTATACATGGAAGGGGTATGCTGGGCCACGCTTGCATATTGGCGAGGAGAATCCCCGCAGATGCACGATGTTGCCCCCACCCAGCCCTGACCTATGTTGGGGCCTCCAATGCCTCGCATTAAGGGAAGACTGATTTTTCAGCATTCCCTTTCATAATGCAGCCTGTGTATATGGAGAGGAGCTAGTTCATTTAGGCCCAGCTCCTCCCCGACCTATGGTGTCCTGCAAGGACAGGAAATACCCTGTTTGGCTTTGCAGAGCCAAATGGGGTATTCGTTGACCACTATAATGGTGGGATAGCACAGCCATGCTATCCCACCCTCCTGCAGGGACACCTCCCATGCATCCCCAGCATGTCAGATCCTGTCTGCCTCAAAGTTATGCATGTACATGCACAACTCTGGGGCAGACCGTGTGTACTGGGGGATTTTGCCCCCCATGCATACATGGAAAGTTGTGGGGCATGCTGCTCCATTGCATGGAACCGGCAGTGCCCTGGCGTAGCTGTCATTGTGAATAATTGGTCAATTATATCATTAACGTATAACTTAAATAATAGGGGGCTAATGTAGTTACTGATCTGGAGCCAGACATCCTGGAATGTGAAGTCAAATGGGCCTTAGGAAGTCTGAGCAACAATAAAGCGGTGGTAACAGCATTCCAGTAGAACTATTCAAAATCTTTAAAGACAATGCAGTAAAAGTGCTACACTCAATATGCCAGCAAATTTGAAAAACTCAACAATGGCCACAGGATTGGAAAAGGTCAGTTTACATTCCAATCCCAAAGAGGGGCAATGCCAAAGAATGTTCAAACTACTGCACCATTGCACTCATTTCTCATGCTAGCAAAGTTATGCTCAAAATCCTACATGCTAGGTTCCAGCAATATGTGGACCGAGAACTTCCAGAAATTGCCAAAATACGCTGTATCATGGAGAAAGCTAGGGAGTTCCAGAAAAACATGTACTTCTGCTTCATTGACTATGCTAAAGCCTTTGATTGTGTGGAGCAGTGGTCCCCAAGCTTTTTATCACCAGGGACCGGTCAATGCTTGACAATTCTACCGAGGCCCGGGGAGGGGATAGTCTTTTGCTGAGGGACATTGCCGCCACCTGAACCCCTGCTCCACTTGCTTGCCCACTGGCGCCAATGACTTCCCGCCGCCCACTGGGGGCTGCTGCCAGCAGCAACTACACAGTGCCACACTGAGGGGGAGCCCCAGCTATGGCGGCCACTGGAGAGCACCAATGGTGAGCCGGCGGCAGAGTGGCAGGGCAGCCCCCGAAGCAGCAGCCAGGGAGGAGGAGCCGCGGCCCGGTACTCACTGATCTCCGGACCGGTCCCGGTCCCCGGACCAGGGGTTGGGGACCACTGGTGTGGAGCACAACAAATTGTGGCAAGTTCTTAAAGAGATGGGAATACCAGAGCATCTTATTTGTATCTTGAGAAACCTATATGCAGGTCAAGAAGCTACAGTGAGAACAGGGCATGGAATCACTGATTGGTTCAAAATTTAGAAAGGAGTTCGGCAAGGCTGTATACTGTCGCCTTGCCTATTTAACTTGTATGTGGAGCACATCATGAGAAAGGCAGGGTTAGATGAGTCACAAATTGGGATCAAGATTGCAGGGAGAAATAGCAACAACCTCAGATATGCAGAAGATACCACTCTAATGGCAGAAAGTGAAGAGGAACTAAATTGCCTGTTGATATTGGTGAAGGAGGAGAGTGCTTGAAACTCAACATCAAGAAAACGAAGATCGTGGCATCCAACCCTATCAATGCCTGGCAAATAGATGGGGAAGAAATGGAGGTAGTGAGAGATTTTATTTTCCTGGGCTCCAAGATCACTGCAGATGGGGACTGCAGCAAAGAAATTAAAAGACGCTTGCTCCTGGGGAGGAAAGCTATGGCAAATCTAGACAGCATCCTAAAAAGCAGAGACATCACCCTGCCAACAAAAGTGCGTCTAGTCAAGGCTATGGTATTCCCAGTTGCAATGTATGGCTGTGAAAGTTGGACCATATGGAAGGCCAAGCGTCAAAGAATTGAGGCTTTTGAACTCTGGTGCTGGAGAAGACTCTTGCGAGTCCCTTGGACTGCAAGGCGAACAAACTGGTCAGTCCTAGAGAAGATCAGCCCTGACTGCTCCTTAGAAGGCCAGAACCTAAAGATGAAATTCAAATACTTTGGCCACCTCATGAGAAGGAAGGACTCCCTGGAGAAGAGCCTAATGCTGGGAGCGATCGAGGGCAAAAGAAGAAGGGACGACAGAGAATGAAGTGGCTGGATGGAGGCACTGAAGCAGTTGGTGCAAACTTAAATGGACTTTGAGGAATGGTAGAGGACAGGAAGGCCTGGAGGATCATTGTCCATGGGGTTGCGATGGGTTGGACACGACTTCGCACCTAACAACAACAACAATGCATATCCCTGCTTATCCCTCCTACAAAGTGGGCTTTTGTTGGCTAGAGATCCTACTGTTCCAACCCTAATTTGCATATAGGTGTCCGTGTGCAGGTCACACAGTAAAAATAATGGAATGAGAGAAACATCTGAAGGCAAAGGCTAACATATACTGGTACTTCAACAGAATTGAGAAATTAGCTATGGTTTTAAATACTGTATTTATTATACAATGTTGTTAACCTCCCCAAGCCGGCTTTCCAGGAGGGGTGGGCATATAAAACTAACCATAAATAAATAAATGGATAAATAATAAATGCCACTTGTTGCTGTTCAAATTTACTAACTTTAACCATAGGTGATTTCTATCAAGCGAATCGAAAGCAGTAGTCAGATCAAGAAAGCCAGCTTGGTGTGGTGATTAGGAGTGCGGACTTCTAATCTGGTGAGCCAGGTTTGATTCTGCACTCCCCCACATGCAACCAGCTGTGTGATCTTATGCTCACCACAGTACTGATAAAGCTGTTCTGACTGAGCAGTAATATCAAGACTCTCTGAAGCCTCACCTACCTCACAGGGTGCCTGTTGTGGGGAGAGGAAAGGGAAGGTGACTATGACCTGCTTTGAGACGCCTTCGGGTAGAGAAAAGCGGCCTATAAGAACCAACTCTGCTTTTTCTTCTTCAAATGCTACATATAGTGCCTTTGTGGGACTGTTTATACCTGAAAAGGTCAATTGATGGAGAGTCTGACACTCCTCCTGATGTTTTCATCACTTTGCAATAGAAGGGTGAAGGCTGGCTTCTCAGGCCCGTATTTATGAAGAATAAGATGGTGGCCAGAGCAGTCATTTAACCAGACTGCTCCTACACAAACCATCTAAGCTTCCATAAATACCATCCAAACAGCCATCAAATGTGTATCCAAGCTATAGTAATGTCATCTTGAACCCATTTTGTGGCATCACCATCTTGAACCCATATGGTACCACTATGGGGTCACTTAATATGCACACTTGTAGTTGGATATATGTAATTCTCCATTTATGTCAGAGCACCCTGTATTACCTGTAGAGTGATATTTGTCTGAGGACGAAGCTTGGTTGAAGGAATCTGCAAGTAGGACTCTTTGTTCACAAAGTTGATGCTGACCAGCTTTTCACACTTATCGCCCTGGTAACCTGACAAGCATTGACAGACAGGCTCATTCGTTTTGGTGATGCACTGGGCTCCATTTTGACACTCGTAATTATCACATGGACTGGTGCGTGGCAAGACCATCGGTGGCGAAAACTCACAGAAAAGACCACTGGATGCAAACAAAGACACAATTACATCACAAAAGCCACTCTTCAGATGTAGCAATAGGCATGTAGCATTTCTGGTGAAGCCGACCAATTAGTTCTCACCTATACCCTTCAGGGCATATGCACGTATAACCATTCACTGCGTCAGTACAATGCGCTCCATTTTTACACTTATTGTCTTGGCAGTCATCGTAGTCAATATCACAATGTTCTCCTACGTAGCCAGGCGTGCAATCGCATCTATAGAATGGAAAAAAAAAACACAAGTGCAGTGCTTAACAATTTAGTAGTAGGCTTAAGAGCAAGATGACACTGATGTAATTTAAAAGGCAGCGGTGCTTAGGGAAAAATATTAACGAGTTTTCAGGATGTGCTGTGCCGCACTGGACCTTAAACAAAAACAGCCCTGCAACAGCTTGCTTCTAAAAGCTGATATATTGATTGAAGACCTTGCTTTACATGAGAGACCACAAGTTAATGCATGTAGGTTATGTCTTGTTTGCTATTCTGTCTCATTATCTGACATTATATCAAATATTCAGAGGGTACATCGTGAGGGCTCCCATGAATCATTCTGACAGCTCTTCCTGGAACTGTAGTTACATACAGAATTTTCAAAACGAGCAAATACATAAAGCCTTCAGTTGGGGGACCCAGACAAATATGATAAGATTTTGCTTTGAGGTTAAACTTTTTTTTCCCATTGCAAACACCGCTAGAACCAGCAGTATGCTTACATCAGGTGAGCCTGGCCGGAAATGAATTTTTCATCGACGACAGAGATGAAAAATGAGATACAAATTCTGATGAAGTGAACTCTTGACTCGGGAAACACTGATGCTGGAGCAATATTTTGTTAGTCTCCAAGGTTTTATCAAAGTTTGACTAGGTTACCTACAAAATTCTAGCTCCTTTTTTAAAATTCCAGATCATAGAAACAAGATCTTTATTTAGAACATATTAGCTAGCCTGACCTTGTCAGATCTCAGAAGCTAAGCAGGGTTGGCCTTGGCTAATAGTGGAGGCATTATAGGGCTTGTAGGGCTTCTATAATGGAGGCATGATGGTGTGCTATGGCCTTCCTCTGTGTAGCGGACCTGGTGTTCCTTAGTAGTCCCTCATTATTATTTGCATTTAAGTCACAGATGACTGATGGAGACTCTCCACCAGTCAGCTGTGACTTAAATGCAAATAATAATACTAGTAGTCAAGAATAAAGATAGGTATTTGAATACGTAACTGGGTATAGGACCTCAACGATGACTTGATACAAAGTCAAACTAATATTCCTCATCCCATTCTTGACCCCCGCTGATAATCAACTATGTATTGAAACGCCAACAAAAGAAGTCATCAGGCTTGAAGGAGAAGAGATGGATTTATTTATTGTTTATTTGTTTGGAAGAATGTTTCAGCTGATCTTTGGTTGTCCACATAGGACAGCCTGGCACCGTGGTTTCCTTCTTAGAAGGAGTGAACTACTACAATTGTGGGGAGGTGAGCACCAGACAGTAAATAGTGGAATTCCATACCTTCCACTAAGTTATCTGGTTGGGCCATAAATACCAAGTGAACAAACCATGGCAGATGAAATGGTTTGTGTGGAACCAGCTTTAGCTCCTTATTTGTAGAGGCTTCTTGGTTTGTGAGCTGCCTTGGCTCTTGATTGCGAAAGACATAACATGCATTTCCTAGTAGACATCATACAGGCCTGAGCTAGCTCAATCGCATCAGCTCTTCGAAGCTAAGCAGGGTCCGCCAAAGAAGTCCAGGGTTGCTACAGAGAAGCAGGCAATGGCAAACAGTCTCTGAATGTCTCTTGCCCTACCAGCTGTTGCCATAAGTTGTGGTGAGAAAGGTGAATTGAAAACGAGTTACACTTTGCTTTCAATAATCCCCCCTGCAATTTTCTATTTTTTTCCAGCAAGAAAATAAATTTTAAAAAATTGTATGTGTGTGTGTGTGAGGGGGGAGGGCAATGTTTTCTCACAATATTTTCAGGCTGAGGTGGACTGTGTCTTTTTTGGTGGCCTCTCTCTCCAGTTGTGTCCATCTGTGATGCTCTGATGTACATAAAGTAACCACAGTTTCTGAAGGTGGCTGTATTAGACTGTGGCAGTAGAGCCAGATTTGAGCCCCATAGCATCAGAGTCCAGCAAGATTTTTGGGGTAAGAGTCTTGGCAAATCAATACTCCTTTCATGTTCTGAAAGGCACTTTGACTCTCAGTACCTTATCCCCAGAGCCTCTTGTGGCGCAGAGTGGTAAGGCAGCTGTCTGAAAGCTTTGCCCATGAGGCTGGGAGTTCAATCCCAGCAGCCGGCTCAAGGTCAACTCAGCCTTCCATCCTTCCGAGGTCGGTAAAATGAGTACCCAGCTTTCTGGGGGGTAAACGGTAATGACTGGGGAAGGCACTGGAAATCCACCCTGTATTGAGTCTGCCATGAAAACGCTAGAGGGCGTCACCCCAAGGGTCAGACATGACTCGGTGCTTGCACAGGGGATACCTTTACCTTTACCTTACCTTATTCCCCCCCCCAAAAAAATCTTGTTTGTTTCTAAATTGATACTGAACTGAATTCTAGGAGGTAAGCTTGTTTAGTAAAACTCATTGAAATACAAATTGCACAAGTTCACACACAAGCATAAATTAATGCTGACAATTTAAAGGACAAGCTGGTGTTTAAATGTGGAAGTTTTGCAAGTGGCCTAATATAATTTTGCCTCAACAAAACCTAGCACACGAAAACAGGTGCAGTTCAGAGCAGCGGGTTCCCTAAATCTACTCATCTCAAGTCCATTAAAACCCACTTTTCAAGTGCGCATACTAATTAATGATCATCAGGATGTCATTTAATTAAAGATTAGCCTTCCTGGTGATGAACCTCCTCATTGCATAATGGTTTCCAATGTGTCTTGCTAAGAACCCATCTTGTAATTACAGCTTCATAATCCAGCTTTAATTTAACGTAATTATTCAAGTCCTAGTCCAAGTCACTGAAAGGGTTTTGGGAGGATTGACACAGAGAACTTTCCATTCTTCATTGTTCCGGCTTAATCCACACTGCTAGGAAACCGGTCACTCAACAGGGAATCTTCGTGTTATTACACGGGGCGGGGGTGGGGAGCTTCGGGCAAGCCGAGGGAGACATCTATTGAGCCATTCTTCGGTGATCACAACTCCCTTGAATGAGGACTGACAGCCCAATTCACCCACAAGAAAACCAAGCCCGTGGCCATTCAGGAGAACAAAGGCCCGATTAAAAAAACACAAACAAAGTAGACAATAGAGAAGCCGGGCTCACTTGTATCCTTTGGGAGTCAGGATGCACTTTGAGTCATGCTGACAGGGGTTCAGGTCTTGGGCACAGAAATCCAGCTTCTCTTCACAGAGCTCACCTGCAACAAAATACATCCAAGTTAACAGAAAGAGGGGTCACCACGGGACCTGAGAAGCAAACCGGGGAGGCTATTTATTTCTATAGCAACTCGCAGGAGCTAGTGCCAAGTGGGTCCTATGACATCAGCCGAAGGAGCATTTGGCAAAAAGAATCCTCTCTCTTGGTGCAATTTTGCTTTTCACAACCGTTAATGTTTTGCGGCAGCTTATTTTCGGAATGCACAGGTGCCACTTAACTTGTTTGTTATGGCTCTGAGTCATCAGGTAAAGCGGGGGCCTGCAAGTTCCACACAAGGCAACTTCTGCGTGATCATTCCCAAGCAAAGATGATCGGATTTATGATAAACTAGCCGAAAAGCCCGTTGTAATGGAAAATACAATGGGCACTAGCCTTTCCCCCCCCCCACGGCAGGCTTGCTGAAACCTGGTAAGGCTGTGGCCAGGGCTGCTCAGGGGGAGGGGGAGTGCTGTCAGGGGCTCCTTCTCTCCCCCCCAAGCCCACAGTCCCAGGCCTTTGCCCTCCCTACCAGCTCCCGTTAGCTTACCGTGGGCTGACACTTCTTCCAGATGGAAGAAGTTGGAGGGGGATGCAGCCAGGGGCAGGACATCCTTCCTGATGGGCCGTTGGTTGGATGGACAGCCAATTAAGGATGGGACAGCTGAGACAGCCTACATGATTGCGGTTAGGTAGTGAGTCCCAACTCCTACCAACTCCCTCTTACCGTTTTATTTATATGTTCAGATGTTCAGATGGTCAGCTTACTAGCTTGGCAGAACAACCAACAAATCATAGGGCAATACAGCTGGATGATAAAAGCTCATCTGATTTAGCACAAATATGCTCCTCCCCTTCCCATTATCTTAAACATACAACATATATTAAATATCCCTCTTTCATTACAAATGTCTTTTGGGGGAGTTTGTTTCCCCCTCATTGCTTCTTCCCCTGTCCCCTCTTCAGCACATGCATTTTGGAATATCCCTTACTGGAATTCCATGGAAGGAGCTGTGGGAAACCAGCTTCCAGGCTCTTAGCAACAAAAGCAAATAAGGCTAAAGTGAGGTTCCTTTAGAGATTTATCAATAGTTCTCTTGACCCATTCCTGTTCCCTCAGCACTTCTTTGACAAAGAGTTAGCAATCATACAGTTGGTGAATAAGGCAAGAACACTTTCTCTGTCCCAGATTTTGTAATACCAGAAGTTCAGTGCAGTATCAGGACTGCCTTCCTTTTTAAAGTTATTTTTTCTGTTCCTTCTTTCTGGCAGCCATTCGTCACTGTTCCCACCACCTGTGGTACTTTTTCCTCCTATGCACCATTCCACTTTCTGTCATGACCTGTGGCTACAGTGCTCAGTCACATTGGAAAGGCTACATTTCATATTGTCTTAACAGGCCAAATGTCATCTGAAACTCTTTTCATAAGCATTCACATGACACATTAAGAGGTATACAGTTGACAGAATTCTGCTTCCAATAAGCTGAACAGATATGTACAAAAAGCTCAGGATTGTTTGGGTTCAGGTATATCCCCCCCCCCCTTTATATGCTGATCTACCCAAATACCAATATCAGTACTGGGATTTGGGAATAATCAGGAATACTGAGGGCAATTCTGCACATTTTAAATAACACCAGCGAAACAGCATAGTGCTAAAAAATATCCTGCCTTCGTCCATTCCTCACCTTCCGGCTCTCTCACTTTTGCCTGCCTCCTTCCCACGCTCCTTGCACTCTGCATGCCTGCTTGAAATGGCAGAAGAGCGCTACACACTTTACAGGCAACTCTCTTCTGCCTGTCAATCAAGCCAAGCAGCCAATCCCCTTTCTCCATATTCTATTATGGACTTTCATGGGCGCCAAAGCACAGGCGGCCGGATCGGGCCCTTAGTGAGTCCTCTGATGGGGGGGGGAGGGGAAGAATCATTCCTGATCATGGGGGAAAAAACTTTAAAGAGGTATGCATTGTGTTTAAACTGTAGGGGAATTTTTGTTTGTTTGTTTTGCCTGCATGATCAATGCCTATTCCAGGCAATTTGCTTAAAAAACAATAAAAACTCGTTATGGGGAAGAAGGGAGAGGGAGGTGGGTGTGAGGGCAGGACATTGGAGGTGGAGATAGTGCTTCTTCACCGCCATACATTTCCTTAGCATGGGGCTTGCTGGTTGTGCCAAAGGAGCAAAGAGTATCATTTTTAGGGGCTCACTGATCTCTCCCCTTTGATGCTGTTGAGACAGGGGGGACCAAATGACCAATCTGTAATAGGTGAGGCTGTTCTAAACTGTACAGATGACAACCAACTCAACTAGGTCATAGATGTCAAGAATGCTGTATCACACCGACATTATAAACCGAAAATACAGCTTGAAGTCTAGTGGTGTGCATTTTACAGAACAAATCAATAAAATTGGGATTTGGAATGGGGATGGGGCAGAAATACCATAATCTCTATGCTGGTTCAGGTTTATATCTGCCTCTCCATCTGGATTTCCTGCATTTATGGGACTTTTTCCCATGGGGGATCAAGGGATCTTTTTAGGGTGCAGTGTATTTCTAAAAAAAATCAGGAATATCTGGTGTTGGCATATTAAGGATCTCAGCCCCGCCCCCCCCTCCGCAAAACAGGTTTCCTAGGCAATGGTGGGGGGAAGAGAGGAAACATTTCTCCCAGTTTGGGGAAGATGGTTTTCGGCTAATGTGAGTCTTCCCTGGTCCAAGAAAGGCAATTCACGGCCTGCACAAGCCAACTTCAAGGCATAGTAGAGCTGCAGGTCTGTCTGGCTCCTTCTCCCTCCCTCCTTGGTAGGGACAAGCTCTTTTTCAGGGATCCAGAGAACTGGACCCATTTTCCCAATTTGTTTGTTTTATTGCTGGGAGGGAATACATTAATGGGGAGTGTTTTATTATTTTACTGTGGGTTTAAAGGTTGTAATTCACTGTGAGACAGTTTTGGGAGTGGCAAGTAAAAAATCAAATAAAAATAGATAAATAAATAAAACCACAAGTAGTTTTTAGTGGACAAGGAGCACCAGATTCCTTGCAATTATGGTGTCATTTGGGATGTAAAAAGCCACTCCAGTGCCCCTAAAATGTCCCCCTTAGAGAATAATGGAATCATGATGTCACCTAATGACATCGGATCAGGCACCTGCTCCATTCCCCCTGCATTGAATGAGATGGAATCATTTAACTAGGGGCAATCCATTGCTGGGTACTCTAGAATGATCTCCAAATGGAGATTCCCTTCTATGGGGACCTTTTTGTGAGGTTACCTTTAGAAGCAGATCTGTGAAACTGCTCTCAAGGGGCAGTGGCTGAATTCTAGTATGTCTTGTTTTGTGGATCATTATGAGTTTATATTTTACTAGAATTAAAGCCCGCTGTAAGCAAAATACAGCGGGCGCTAGCAGGCAGGGCTTTCAGCCAGGCCCAGGAACAGCCTCGCTGCGTCTGCAAGGCGGCGAGGCAGTTCCTGGGGCCAGGAGAAGGCCCCCGCCCACCCGCCCGGCTGGCAGCGACCTGGGGCCTTCAGACGGGCCCAGGAACATCCTTTCATGGAACCCTGATTGAAAAAGACTGCATAAGACAGTTTGTATCATTAAAGTTTTCTTTAAAAAACAACAATATGCCCCTCCCCCACCAGCACACACCGAAACAATCACTCTAAACCATGTTCATTAATTTAAAGGGGGGAACCAATCCTACAAATGTTGACTCCTCAGTAAATGGGTGTTAATACTTGGTAAAATGAACCCTTCCTTTGCTTGACTGGCAAACTTCAGACTCATTAAGTAGATCAGAAACGTGTCCATCAGTTTTGAAGCAATTTGTGTTGGAATATCAAGATCCACATGCAGAACAGCGCCAAGACACAATTACAAGAACTGGAATAATTTGGGACCAAGTGTCCTAAATGTCAGTTCTTGTTGGCCATTTCAGTGGCAGGAGTGCACACACCTGAGAAATTGAGAGACCAAGGTTGGGAAAATAGGCTTAAAAAGGCAACTGACCTTTTTCCACTTCATTCAGATTAGCAGCTTGTGGTGACAAAGACAGAAGAGACAAAGAGACTGTTTACATTGCCGCCCGAAAGCACAGCACAAAGTAAGTTAATGCACAATTAACAGCAGCAGGGAAGCCAAGTCAGAGAAGCAAGAGTGAAGCCTGCTTTTATCCCCCACCCCCACCCCCGCAGAACAAAACAGACACAAGTAGTATGTACCACTGCCGGCCCGAGAAAGAACATTATTGATAGACCAAAGGTATTTGGAGTCTTAATAGTGGATGGCAACAAACAGCAGAAGAAATGACCAGGTAATCTACAGAACTGTGCACTGACATTCATAAAGACTGAGGATTAAAAACATGACTATGTTAAGAAAGTCAGACAGAGTTTTAAGGCCACAGGAAATAACGGTAGAGGATTTGCAAAGTATTTCATCTCCAAACGTTTCATCTAACTGTCTGCTCTAAGTCCATATTGTTTTTCTGTGATTTTGGTCTGCAGAAAATGCACATGGCAATGTAGTTGGTTTCTAGTGCTAAAACAGTATTCGGTTGGGACCAAAGGTGAGCAATACTTTCAAGCGAACAGCAGGTAGTACTTCAAAACTGTTGGCTTTCAAACAAACCAACAAAGACCGGCACATTTAGCTTGTTAGTACTTTGTGTATTCCCCGCTAGAGGGCACTCAGGTTTTTTCAAAAACGTAAAAAATCAAAGTCTACCAAGTCTATCCAGCTAGAGTTAGAATTTGAAGGCACAAAGAATAGCCCAATCTTGTCAGATTTCAGAAGCTAAGCATGGTCAGCTCTGCTTAGTATTTGGATGGAAGACCACTGAAGAATAAGACCACACAGACCATGGCAAATTACCTCTGAGCATCTCTTTCCTTGAAAACCCTACAGGGTTGCCATAGGTCAGGTGCAACTTGAAGGCACAAAACCAAAGAATGACCCCCAAACATGGGTTTCCCAGTGGTTTTTCATCCTAGGGATGAACCAAGTTAATATTTATTTCACTTTAAACAACATTGCTGCATTAGATAAGTCCAGCCTATTCACTCGAACCCGATTCACAGTGTAAACTGTGTATAGTTTACAGTGTAAACTATTCACAGTGTAAACTGTGAATAGAACAGATGAGGCAGCCTTTAAAAGAAAACTTAAAAAACAACAACCCAGGCTCTTATCTTGGAAATTAGAGAAATAATTGCATTTGAAAAAGAAAAAAAAAACAGCTTGGTCAACAATGACCTGTCGAAGAAGTCCACGTTTCACTGGGTGTCTAGTTTTGGAATGGTCTTGGGATCAGCCCAACTAGAATGGTCTTGGGATCAGCCCAACTGTGTCCCTGAGTTTGCTGGGGGTGTGTGTGTGTGTCATCTTTACCATTTTAGGGATTAAATTCACTTTGTTTACAAAAGCCACGGGGAGCGACATGATCCTGATTGGAGCAATGGCACAGGGGGAGGGAGTACCTGCCCCCCCCCCATTTCATGAGGAGAGCCTTATTCTTAAGATAGTTCTCAGCCTTGTCCACTCTATTGATGGTATCATTACCAGTCTGGACAGAAGCATCAGGAGGGGGCAGAGGGTTCGCCAGGTCTTTCCTGATTAACAACATGGGATAGCGGTAGGGTTGTCAGATCCAGGTGGGTGGAGCCTGGGGATCACAGGGACCCCAAAGGGGTACAAAGTCCACCCTCCAAAGCATCCATTTGATCAATGGGAACTGATTTCTGTAGCCTGGAAATGAATGGTAATTCCAGGGGATTCCCCAGATCCCACCAGGAAGCTGTCCTCCCTAATGGGAAGCAACAAGTGACAAGCCAGCATGGGATTATCCTCTGTCCTAGACAGACCTCAGCTTATGCAATTGTGGCCAGAAGGAGCTCAAGAGGTTAATACCCCCCTGAGCTCCAGCTTCTGAGTAATGATTACTGAATCATTTTCCTTTTCTCCATCCCTCCTGCCACTTCGTTTCCCCCAAGGTACACAATCTCTACAAAACAAGTCAGCAAATCAACCGCAAGATGAAAACGCAAAGAACAGATTTTTAATATCACTGCACCCAGCAAAACCTCAACACAACGGACAACTGATGAGAATACGCGGATGCACCGTAAGTGCAAGCAGGCATTCCCACCATGGCTGCTGGAGGGGGGAAGAACACTCCTGGTGAACAGAGACAGCGATAGTACAGTGAGCACTCGATACACAGCCTGTTTGAACAGTGTCTCACTTGAACCGCCTGCTGGCACATGAATTGAGAAACCCTGGACCAGTTCAAAGAAAGCTGACGGTATTGTGGAGATTGTTTTGTGTTTTCTACCAGCTTAAAGCCTTCATTTGACACATGCAGTTTCTCTACACACAGCTTCATTTCTACTACTCATGTAGGGTTTGCCTACAGATGACCAAGGGCAATGGTTTCGGTGGTATTAAAATTGACTGAGACCATCGAGCACCTATTGAAGTGACTGAGCAGCTAAGACACAGAATATTATTGGGCCATTGGCAGGACAATGTATAGTTAATAACTCAGCCTTCGGAAGATGGGGTATTCATGCATGGGAGAAAATCAGAAAATACAGACAGCTCCTGGGTCAAACAGGCTTGGTTTGCCATTCCTTATACATTATCCACGATAATCTTTTATTTACAGGAGACCAAATCTTTTCAAGTTCAAATTCAAAACCTTTAATATATAAAAGAGAGTCTACCAATAAATAAATGAATAGTGCCAATTACCTAGACCAGTGGTCCCCAACCTTTTTGAGGCTGGGGACCGGCAGGGCAACTGCCTGCCCGCACATGCCACGCATGTGTGCCCGTGCCCGCGCATGCGCAATGTGCAGGCACAGCCCTGATTCCCTCTCCCCGCCCTCCCGCAGTAAGAAGCTTCCCGGGCCGCAAGCTTGCGGCCTGGGAAGTTTTTTACTGCGGGGGGGGGGCGGGGAGAGGGAGCCGTGGCCCGGCGCCAAGGCCTTCGCGGCCCGGCACCGGGCTGTGACCCACAGGTTGGGGACCACTGACCTAGACTAAAGGTCAAAAAATTAAATCATAGTGACAGATAATAACAGATGAAAACTTAGAATAGTTACCAGCTCTACACATTCTTCCTAATATACTCAGGAAATATTTGTTTACATCAATTATTCCAGTAATCTAGAATTATTTCTTACATATCCAATTTCCCTTTTGTAGCCAGAAATTCAGCTACAGGTTCCGTTATTTCTAGGGACTTATTGGCATGCGGATGTTGAATAATCCTATCCGAAGAGCCAAGAAAATTTATGGTAATAGGTTCAATAATTTGATGTCTAAGCCTAGTGTACAACGGACAATGGAGTAAAATTGATATTGAGTCTGGTTCCGATAGACAAAATTCACATAATCTATTCTCCAATGGAATATTACTGTAACTTTCTGAGAGTACCGCTGATGGGAAGATGTTTAATCTAGCAAGCATAAAGGCCCAATGGTGGAGTGGGTTAATAAGGTTTTCCATATATGTGGCTCCACATCCTAAAGGTTAGACCAAAAAAGTGGGGGAAACAAGTACAATAATCTGTCTCTCAATATCCCAAATTCTTTGCTTAATAAACTTAAAATTTGGGACTCGCCATAATTAACAAGTTTGATGCCTAGAGCAGGGGTGGACCACAATTCCCATGAGCAAATGCTGGCCGGGGCTCATGGGAATTGCAGTCCATGGACATCTGGAGGACCACAGGTTGACTACCCCTGGCCTAGAGAATGGATTGTATGTTGGATAAGGAAAGGATTTCTTAATGAATCATGCAGAAGGCTATTGGGGACCTGAATGATGAAGTCTTAGCCAGAATTTAATACTGGTTGACCGCTTTCCAGCTGACCGCAGATGAAGACCAATTTCATTACAAAGGCTGGAGCATCAAATCAATCACCAATCAATTTTAATAAAATCAATCAAAGAGTGGAGAGTCTGATCGTATTTGGAAAGCCTAGAATATGTCACAGAACAATTGTAGCTATACAGTCCAGTTCAGGGTTAATAGCCTGAATCCAAACTGGGATCCCATATAAAAGTTGATTAGCAACCTTTGTCTGAAAGAGTTGGACCACTGCTGGAACAAACTGGTGCCCATTATGAAAGTGAAAGTATGAGACGGCACTTAGCTGGTCCCTTGCCACTGTAAGGGCGGCTTTCCGGTGTATGGATAACTACCAAATATCTAAAGCTTTTGACTAACTCCACAGGTTGTCCATGTGTCCACTTTCGATGGACAGACTTTCCAGGCCTTAGTGAAGGTCATGATCTTCGATTTCTCAAAATTCATGTACAGACCGTTTTGAAAACAGAATGCCCCACCAGTAAACTGGGGAAGAATCACACTTAAAATTTAATTTTCTCTTTGGTAATTGGCAAACCAGAAAAGGACAATCAAAATATAACCAGTGCTATCTGGATTTCTCCTCGCATGAGGATTCTTTAGCTTCTGAACTTTTTCTAGCTGCTACAACTCATGTGGCTGTGGTTAATCTGTCACTCAGACCCAAGATCAAAACACTCCCGCTGCATGTGAGAAAACTGATCTCTGATATCCAGACTCATTGAGGAAATGATGGACTCTTGGTCCAGATATGGACCTGGTTATCCATGCTTTTGCCACTTCAGTCATTATCCTGCATAGTATATACCAGGGGTAGCCAAACTGTAGCTCTACAGTTGTCCATGGATTACTATTCCCATGAGCCTCTGCCAGCATGCAAATAATTTTTACATTCCAGTCACTGGCTACAAGAGAAGTAAAATTGGCCTCAACCAGAGACAACCCTGGCATCAGCCCTGGCACCAGCCTGGCGGAACACTGCCAAGTGAGATCAGGGCACTGTGGCACTTAGTTGCACAGGACCTGCAAGTCAGAGCTGTTCTCCTGGGCTTACGGATGAGTCCTGTAAGTACCACCAACAAGCTGGACTCCCTGCATGAATGACAAACCTTGGTTCAGAAGTGAATGACAAAGCTCTTCACCTCCCCCACCCTCCTACCAGACAGAGAGAAGGTGGCGAGTTTCCTGATTGTTTTAAATTCCTTCATGTGTTTTAATCAGAGCCAGTTTGGTGTAGTGGTTAGGAGTGCGGACTTCTAATCTGGCATGCCGGGTTCGATTCTGCACTCCCTCACATGCAGCCAGCTGGGTGACCTTGGGCTCGCCACGGCACTGATAAAACTGTTCTGACCGGGCAGTGATATCAGGGCTCTCTCAGCCTCACCCACCCCACAGGGTGTCTGTTGTGGGGAGAGGAAAGGGAAGGCAACTGTAAGCCGCTTTGAGCCTCCTTCGGGTAGAAAAAAGTGGCATATAAGAACCAGTTGTTGTTGTTGTTGTTGTTGTTGTTGCTATTGTTGTTGTTCATTGTTTTATCCTATGATATGTCGTGAGCTGCCCTAAGCCCTCGGGGAAGGGTGGCATATCAATTTGAAAATAAATGATAAATATAATAATAATAAAGCATATTTCTGGCATGGGTCTACAGAGCGTCTTGAGTCACTCTTTTTCTTTCCTACCTGTATATTCAGGAGGACAGAGGCACGTGTAGTTGTTGATTCCATCTACGCAGGTAGAATTATTTTCGCAGTCGTTGTCTTCACAGTCATCAATATTCACCTCGCAGTGTTCACCTTCAAACCCATCTGCGCAGGCACACCTGCAAATGAGGACAGTCCACTCACTCTTCAAACAAGGGGATAAGTCAAGCATAAAGCCAAGAGAGACAATGAATTCTTAAACATAATACTGCATGTGCGCACCTTGCCAGATTGCTTTTTATTGTACCAGCATGGTGCGGTGGTTAAGAGCAGCAGCTTCTAATCTGAGAAGGAAACCTGGTTCTCCAGATTAGAGTCCAGAACATAAGAAGAGCCCTGATGGATTAGACCAGTGAGGGTCCATCTAGTTCAGCATCCTGTCTCTCATAGTGGCCAACCAGTTCCTCCAGAAGGCCAACAACAGGACACTGAGGCCAAGGCCTTCATAAGAACATCAGAAGTGCCCAGCTGGATCAGACCAATAAGTCCAGCCTCCTGTTTCACACAGGGGCCAACCACTTCCTGGAAGTCCAACAGCAGGATACAGAAACCATGGTCTTCCCCTGATGTTGCCTTCTGGCACCGGTTGACTGCCTCTGTATATGGAGGTTCCTTTAGTCATTCTGGCTAGTGCCCACTGACAGACCTATTGTCTGTGAGGATAGGGCTCTCTAAAATTGGAGAAAGGTTTCTTAGCTTGGAAGAAGGTTTCAAACACAAACCAAAAGAAGGTTTCAAACACAAACCAAAATCTAAAAGAAGCACTCTGCTCAGTGGAGTGGTCCTGAATTTTTAAAATATGCCACAAAGTAGTTTCAAAACCAAAACGTTTATGGAAAAAATTGGAACTTAAATAGTGAAAACCAAGAACGGAAAGAAACGTTGTTTCAAGTTCTTACAAAACCAGCACCGGATTCCTAGTGTGGGGGATGGTGATTCTTTATTTGTGAAAGTATAAATGATCAAAGGGGATACACCATCGGGGAAGAAATGTAGGACAATGGTATTTTGCATATACGTGGATGTAAACAGCAGGGACTTTACTACTATAAGATATTAGCTATTTGGAGGCAGAAAACAATTTTCCTATTACATAATTCTTGAGTCACTTTTAGAGTTAGGGTTGGGCGCTTCAGTGTCCAAAGCGGCCGTTCGCGCCCGAAGCAGCCAGCACTGTGCTGTGAGGGGGAGTGGCGGAGTGGGTGCACACATGCAGGCGCGGAACTCTGCGCCAGTGTGTGTGCACCTGCTGGCACGCCTCCCCCCTGCCTCCCCCTTCCTCGCGGTACTGGCTGTTTCAGGTGCGAACAGCTGCTGCGAACACCGAAGCACCCAACCTTATATAGCAGGGGTAGTCAACCTGTGGTCCTCCAGATGTTCATGGACTACAATTCCCATGAGCCCCTGCCAGCGTTTGCTGGCAGGGGCTCATGGGAATTGTAGTCCATGAACATCTGGAGGACCACAGGTTGACTACCCCTGCTATATAGAGTCCCTATAACATCGTCCTGCACAAATCCTACCAAAACAACGTGTTCTCAAGTATGTCTCTCCCATTTAAGTCCCCAGATAACTACAATTAGAACCCTGACGAGCCTTCTCATCATTAATATGTATCAGACTAATTTCCTTACAGGAAACGGCCAAACCTTTGCCCCCAAATTTAGATGTGGAAGCATACGGATAACTTCTTAACGAACAGAAGCATCCAAGACCGCCTCGAACAAGCTTGAGGAGTGGATTAGCATGTTTATTTGAAATTATTACATCCATTTATTTTTAAAAAAAAAGAAAGAACTCTGTTTCATAATTCATGAAGTACATTTGGGGTAATTGTACGGTGTGATTAAAGAACTCTAGATTAAGAATGCTCACAGCATGTTTTATCCACTGGTGTGCTGGTTTGGCAACGAATCATTAATTTTTTTTTTTTTTGGTTTGTTTCGCAGGGATTTACGTCTGATCATTTACGGGCTGTCTGTTGATGTAATGCACAAAACAACAGCCGAACGGCAAGGCTCTTCAGCAGGGATCTGGCAAGCTATTAATTAGCATAATGGAGTCAACACCACGTTGTCGTGCCCTGTTATGCCTTGACGAATAACAGTGTATTTAAAAAGGGAGAGCTGATTGATGCTGGGTAAAAGTTTCCGGAATACTGCCAGAAGCCTTAAAGCAGGGGTAGTCAAACTGCGGCCCTCCAGATGTCCATGGACTACAATTCCCAGGAGTCCCCTGCCAGTGCTGGCAGGGGGCTCCTGGGAATTGTAGTCCATGGACATCTGGAGGGCCGCAGTTTGACTACCCCTGCCTTAAAGGCTTTTCTCATTGAGTTGCCAGATCCAAGCTTTATAAGATGTGGGCTATTGTAACGGATTCCCACCTGCCCCCTAAAACAGACTTACTTGACTTTTTTACCATTGAGAAACCCCTGAAACATTCTTCAGGCTCCGAGAATCCCCAGAAGTGGCGCAATTGTGCACAATATGGTTGGGAAACCCAGGGCCCCTACCCTTCCTACTCCCTCCGGGCCCATCATTGCCATTTCGGGAGGGGGGACGGCGTGGATCAACATGACCATATATGGTCATATCATCTGATAAATGTCTAACAGATTTAAATATATATATATATATATATGAATTTCCGGGCCACCAAGAAACCCCGGGAATTTATAAATACCTGGCTGAGAAAGCCTGTCCTAAAGATACCTCTCTAAGGAACTTAGGCTTTCCTTTCTGAATTTCCAGAATAAAAAAAAACCCAACCTACCAAAATCCATCTTTTTCGCCTTCTTTTAAGTGACAAGTCCCCCCATGTTTACAAGGACTGCTGATACAAGCGTGAATTGGAACGTCACAGTCCTGGCCCTAGGAATAAAGAAAAGGCACAGTTATGAGACCGTGGGGAAGCAGGGCAAACCCAGTGCATGCAAGAAACCTCTGGACCTGTGTGTGTGATCTTGGGGTACATTCACAAGACCTTAATTGGCATTATGCAGAAGAATTCCAGTTAACAGTAATACATAAAACTGATAAAATTCCAGATAAAACATTAACTGTGACTCTGATGAGTAAACTGGCTGTCTTCTCAAGTCTCTCAGGCACCGTATCGACAAGAAGACTATGTTTAATTAAGTCAGAGGTATTAATTCTCAGCTTAAAAACTCTCCATGTAAAATGAACGTTGAGGGCCATAAAAGGCACAGTAAAATATTATCTGGGCTAAGGATTCATTAGCACCAGCACCACATGGATATAATCTGTCTCCTGAGGGTATCCCTCGGAATATATCTTCCAGGACTGCAGATGGCATTGCGTTAAACCTTGCTTGTGAAATGACTCTGCACAGGTTTGGGTTAGTTAGGATGCTGATGTATGGGGCCATTTGGCCCAGATGGAAGAGGATACCGAAAGGACAAGGGACAGCATGATTTATTAGCATCAATAACTAATTTTTGGTAATCTAACTCAATTAGCCTTTTTTAATACAAGAGAAGATCTACCTCTCAGGTTGAGACAGTAAGAGGTCATAATTGAGACAGAGTTCTTTAAGTGTGACCTCCACGGTTCAACTAGAGGTTTCAAATTCTTGCAGCATTTATCAAATCAGATTTCCCTCTTCACTACTGAAGTGAACCCTTAAATCAAAATTTATAGACAATAATCCAAGATTTTGTTAAGAGATTTTGACCCATTTCAAGATATAAAGCAGCATAGGGGACACATTTCAGTAGACCCAGAATCTTATGTAAAAAAAGGGACTAGATCTTTGAAGACAATTTATCTAAAGTAATTGTGATTTCCAAGAACATTTTGAACTTTTGGCATTAAATACTTTAACAGCAGATGGAATATACAAATTGCCCTGACTAAAGTAAAATTTTGCAATGGCTGATGTACTAGCACAAGTGACATAGATTGTTATAGTTTTATGAGTTGACCGTGAACTATTTTGGTGGAAGTGAACTTCAAGGTATTCAAGGACCTTAACCTGTTCTAATTCTTGTCCTTCTACTGATCATCTATATATTTATTTATTTATTTATTTGGATTTTTATATCGTCCTTCCCGATGGCTCTGGGCGGTTTACATGGAACATTGCACAAATTTACATAGGACTTTACAACAATTATAACATTGCACAAATTTCAAAGAACATCTCAACAATATATCAATTTCAACAATGTCAAAGAACATCTCAACAATATATCAGGTAACAATCACAACATGAATAACAACACTGATGTACACTGATTTCCATGCTTTCCCAAAGACATCTTAGATTTGTTGGAGTTGAGTTTTAAGTTATTAACATTGCAATAGAATATTGCCCCTCAAGACCCAAGACCTGAATTTGCTAGCTAAATATTTGGTATACAATTTCCCTACAACTGAAAGAAGACTAATAGGTCTATAATTAGCTGGAAGAGTCTGACTTCCTTTTTTGTAAATGGGCATCACAACTGCATTTAGCCAAGCCTCAGGGAGAATGCCTGAGTGGTTCACTGTGGTGAAGAGTGAAGTGAGAGGAATAGCCCACTAGTTAAGCTCAGCAATTCGGATTTCAGGAATCACTGAATCTGGATCTGCTGTCAATCCACCTTTTAACTGGGTAATTAAGCCTGAGACTTCCTTGGGAGTTACCAGAGGCCAATTATCCAACTTAGAGAAGTTGAAGGGAATGACAATCCCCCTCACAAGTAGCTGCTCCTGGAAGAGGCTTGAATAGCGGAGAACCCAGCCTGCAGGACAAACTGAGGACACAGGGGGTGTCTTAGTGGCCATACTTTTATTGATAATACCACAGAATCTCTTGGTATCATTAGTTACCAAAGCTTGATGTATCTATTGTTTTTGTATTCTTCTATATTTGCTTAATAAGGCTAGTTCTCTCTTGAGAAAAAAGAAATTAGAAGGAAGTGAACCCCTGCTGGATCCCCAATACTGTGTGTGTGTGTGTGTGTGTGTGTATAATGATCTAATTAGCCTCTTTATCTTAGGGTACTTGTAGACTATAAGCTAAATATGGGAAGGCAGTATGATATGGTGGTAAAAAGGGGACTGTAGCCTTGGGCTGTATCAATAGAGGCATCAAATTAAAATCATAAGATGCCATAGTCCAGGGGTAGTCGAACTGCGGCCCTCCAGATGTCTATGGACTACAATTCCCAGGAGAATGGGAATTGTAGTCCATGGACATCTGGAGGGCCGCAGTTTGACTACCCCTGCCATACTCCCTTTGTATACCACATTGTTCAGACCACACCTGGCGTCCTGTGTGCAGTTCCAAATGCTTCAAAACGGAGAGGATGCAGAGGAGAGCAATGAGGATGACCAAACCCTATGAGGAAAGGCTGAGAGACTTGGGAATGCCTAGCTTGGATAAGAGGAGGTTGAGAAGGGACATGATGGCTCTCTAAGTCTGTGAAAGTCTGGCACTTCAAGGAGGGCAGGGAGCGGTTCCTTTTGGCAGCAGAGGATAGATCTGCAATAATGGGTTTAATCTACATGTAGAATGGTACTGACTAGATATCAGGAATATAAAATCAGTCAGAGCAGTTCAGCAGTGGAATAGGATGCCTAAGGAGGTGGTGAACCCCCCTTCATTGTCAGTCTTTAAACTGAACAGATACTTCCCATGGATGCTTTAGGCTGATCTTGTATTGAGCAGGTAGATGGACTAGATGGCCTGTATAGCACCTTCCACTTCAATAGTTCTATGATTTCTAGCACTGAAGGATCTCAGATCAACAAGGCAGGGAGAATCCCTTCTCTCCCCAAGCCCTGCCAAGTGGAATACATATTTACTGGGTCAGACAGCCTGGCTCTGGTCCATATGCTATCCTTACCTTGAAACCATAGGGACAGGTGCACCTATAGAAGTCCACAGGGTCATTGTTACACGTCCCATCATTTTGGCATGGATTTGATAAGCAGGGACTGCATTTGGCAAGGATGTTGACATCTACCGGACCTTCAAAGAAACAGAAATTCATCGTCACAAAAGCTGCTTCTGCTTTTTTCCTTTCTTTCTTAGCAGCACTAAGGTTTCATTGGATGCCTGCTGTAATGGAAGATGAAGTTGGCTAAAACTTGCTGCCATCGCTCGTTGTGGAATGAAGAAGGCCCTTAGACCCCAGAGCCATTCATGGGGCATGGCTTTTGCTAATGAATGGAGAGGAGCCTTTTGGTATCACACACAACAAACCTGAATCCTTATTTTACTTTGCCAGTTGCAATCCCAGTCCATCGGTTTACTAGAAACATTAGTTGTTTGTTTGTGTGGGGAGTGCCAATACAGATGGACCCATAGCAGTCAAAACTGTCTTAAGGGAGCAATAGGCAATTCCTTACTGTCCAGTTCTGTGTATTGCAACAGCTTGGCATAATGCCCCGAAACCACATTTATTTTAGTTCACTTAAAACATGCTTTTCTCCAGGCAACTGATACCAAATTGAACCTTAACACACACATTCAATAAACCCTTCAAACTTAGTAGAGTTTCCCACATTCCGGGAGAGTGTTTGCTACTGAACATAGAAGTGTTCACCACAGTGTTATTAAAGTGGAGACACTTCCGCATAAGAGGAACTTTCAATCGAGAGAAAGCTTAACCATTAACAGGTTGCCATTAAACGGTGTTCTTTTTTTTTTTTTTAAGTTTAACAAAGTCATAGTCACTTCAAATTCCGTGCATCATTAGCTTATTTGACAAAGATGTCTAACTGGAATTATCTGCTGGATGAAAAAAACAACAGAAAAAGTCAGTCTGAAAAAGGTCTATCCTGCCCCCCCCCCCCAATCCATAAAAACGATGGGGGTTAATCAAGAATGCCTTTCAAATTGATTTAAAAAATGATTCATGCAGATTTTAATGTAATTCTTCAGGGCTAAACACCTGTTTATTTTTCACAAATAAAACTGGATTGCAGATTTCACAAATAAAAACTGGAAGGGGGGAGAGAGATGCAAGGGCTTGCTTGGTATTCAGATATTAAACCTCCAAATCTTCTAGACAGGGAAGGAACTTGTGATACTTCGGATCAAATTATGCAGGCCTCCCTCCTTCTCATTGTCTCCCCCCCCCCACTTTTTAGACCATCCTCAGTCTGGTTAGCCTGGTGGAGGCAGGGTATTTAAGAGGGGAGGGGAGGGGAGGGATACTGATTTTAACTGTATTATTATTACTGTACACCATCCTGAGACTGCTTGTTGAGAGGGGTGGTATAGAAATCAAACAAACAAACAAACAAATTAATAAGCAAAACTACTAACCCTGGAAGACCTAGCCACAGTGATCCATGAAATGGTCACCTCCAGACTAGATTACTGTATCTTGTTCTACACGGGACTGCCCTAGTCCCTGACTTGGATATTACAGGTGGTGCAAAATGTGGCTGCCTGGCTCTTTATCAGGAAACCTCAGAGGGCTCATATTCAACACGCCTTTTGATAATTGTACTGGTTGCTGACAGAGTTTCAAGACAATGGTATTAACTTACAAAGCCTTGCATGGTCTGGGCCCTGTGTATCCTCTCCCAATTGTCTGGGCCCTGTGTATCCTCTCCCAATATGTTCCCTGAAGAACACTATGTTCAACAAATATCAGCTTGCTGGTGATCCATAGCCCCTATCAGTTCTGCAGGGTGTCTAAAATGGCACTCTTCCACCAGGACTACGGTTGAGGCTGAGCTGGGTTAGAAATAATATGGGCCTTCCTACTCTACTCTCTAAGTCCCCCCCACCCAACATGAGATCTTCCCTATATATGAAACTAAATTCACCAGCTAAATTGTGGTAATGGAATCCATGGTATTATGTTTTAATAGTTTTATGATTTTTAAATGCGTAGAATTGTTGTGAACCACCCCAAGCTGGTCATTGGGGAAGGGTGGTCTAAAGATTGAACTATAAATAAACTAGATGTGACGGAGGCAGTGGTATTTCTTTATTCACACATTTCTGAATCGAAAGAGAGGAAAACACAAAGTTGCACATATCTGTAACTATTGTTCATTGGGTATCTTTTGTGTAGGCACATAATGGGGACTGTTCATGAGAAGCCCTGCCATCCTAAAGAAGGCCTGCCAGCCCTTACAGCTAAAAGTTTCCAGGGGACACTGTGCACCAGAGCCAGAAACTTATGCCTGTCCAGAGATCATATGCACTTGAATAGAATCATAGAATCATAGAATCATAGAATCATAGAATCATAGAATCATAGAATCATAGAATCATAGAGTTGGAAGAGGTCATAAAGGCCATCTAGTCCAATCCCCTGCTCAACGCAGGATCAGCCCAAAGCATCCTAAAGCATCCAAGAAAAGTGTGTATCCAACCTTTGCTTGAAGACTGCCAGTGAGGGGGAGCTCACCACTTCCTTAGGCAATAGCACCGTTTCCACCCTCAGTACCTTTAGCAACACCTAAGAAAGAGAATGCAGAGGGGCAGGAGGGAGGGTATGTGTGCCTGCATAGAAGATACTTGATGAACAAAAAATACAGGTAAGTAGAGCCTTGATTTCATCATCAATCTTATCTGCAGTCCCACCAGGTGATGGGGCATGCTTTCCTCACTGGAACAATTTAATTCTCATGTCTCGCCTTCACATCCAAAATATAGTGACATACAAATTTGTCGATGTCCAAATAGTGGCTCTGCAGATCTCTATCAAAGACACTCCATCCAGAAAAGCTGCTGAAGAAGCCAAAGCCCTAGTGGAGTGGGTGTGAATGTTCAAGGGGCATGGTCATATGGCCCAACCATAACAATCCCTAATGGCCTTGACAATCTATTGGGACAGGATATACGATGAGGGCACTCAAAGGAGGCCAGGGAGTGGTTCCTGTTGGCAGTAGAGGTTAGGACCTGCAGTAACAGGTTTAAACTACGTGCAGAATGGTATCAGCTAGATATCAGGAAAAGATTTTCACCATCATAGTAGTTCAGCAATATAATCAACTGCCAAAGGAGGTGGGGAGTTCCCCTCACTGGTAGTCTTTAAGTGGTTGAACAGCTACTTATCATGGATATTTTAGGCTGATCCTGCATTGAGCAGGGGGTTGGACTAGATGGCCTTTATGGCCCTTTCAACAATGATTCTATGATTCTATAATACATAACCATGGCCTATTTAAGGAAACAAGTACTAGCCAACAGAGAGAATTTTTATTTCGTAGGAATTGTAGAAGAAGAAGAAGAAGAAGAGTTGGTTCTTATATGCCGCTTTTCTCTACCCGAAGGAGTCTCAAAGCGGCTTACAGTCGCCTCCCCTTTCCTCTCCCCACAACAGACACCCTGTGAGGCAGGTGAAGCTGAGAAAGCCCTGATATTTACTGCTCAGTCGGAACAGCTTTATCAGTGCTGTGGCAAGCCCAAGGTCACCCAGCTGGTTGCATGTAGGGCAGCGCAGAATCAAACCCAGCTAAACAGATTAGAAGTCCACATTCCTAACCACTACACCAAATTGACTCTCAGTGTGTTTCTATTTCAGAGAGAAATTACTGATCTATGGTTTTATCTTTAATATCAGGGGGCAAACTTTTCATAGACAAAGCACAGATTTGTCCACCATCCACAGAGCTCTGCTGTATTAAAAAAAATCATACACAAGTTCGTTTTGTGGGAAAAATCAAGTGCAAGCCATCATACAAAACACTAGGCCGCCACGTGTGAACAGGCACTCGCTGCCCTAAAATGGTGTTGTGGCTCATGATCAAGAGGACATTTACTTTAGGAGCAAAATGTGGCTGGTCGTTAAATGCAGCTTCTTACCATCTTTAGCATTTCCTTTTAATATCAGGCATTAATTCAATACCAGTTGCGCACAAGAGTAAGGAAAGAACAAGGGATTCAATCTTTGCTGCCATTTTCTTGCCAACAAAGAAATTCTGACAAGACCAAAGAGACAAAAAGAACACGGAAAGAAAGAAATTTGATATAGGATAGAAATGGGAAAGGCTAAGTCATAATGGCAAGCACAAACTGGGTGAGAAATGGCATTGGAGAAATAGCAGATTTTAAGGAGCTCCAGGGGGACAAAAAGAAATAGCTCTCTTCACGTCACTCTGAAAATGCTGAAGGCAAGGACTTAAATTAACTAAATCAAGGACATGAAGATCAGAATGAGACCAGGGGGAAAAGAGGAATTAGGGAAGAAAGCAAAAGAGAGAAAGGTTTGGGGCAAAGCTGTGAGAAGATTTAAGGGTAGGGATTAACAGTTTGAAGCTGAGGTAGACAAAAAATAGCCAAAAATATACAGAGAAGAGAGACTGATTAATATTGTCCAAGATGAGACCAGATGAAAATATTTAAGAGCGTCTTTAACGGAAAGGGCAATTGGAAATGCGGGAAAGAGCTATGCGGTGGAATGGTCCTTGGAAGGCGACTGAGATAAACATTGCAGGATTAGTTAGAATTGGTGGCTTTCCACGTTTCTGAACTCCCACCCCCCACCTCCCAAAAAAGGGACACCAGTTTCAGATGGCACCTCACAACACTTGGCTTAGGAATTCAGACAGTAGGCCTTGTGAAAATAATAAAAAAATACAGATGTGAACTTAAGAAGCATCTGACCGGTAGGCCACAAAAGTGGTATTGCCTCACACTAGAGGCAGAATTATACCTGAACCATGTGCCTCATTCTAGTAATGTATCACAAGGGTGTCCAAACTGTGGCTCTCTACATGCTGGCAGGGGCTCATGGAAATTGTAGTCCATGGACACCTGGAGAGGCACAGTTTGGCCATCCCTGATGTTTGGTGTTGGGTTGTACTTGGTTGCCAACTTTCAGGTGGCACCTGGCAATCTCCCACTATTACAATTGATTTCCAGGCAACCAAGTTCTGTTCCCCCTGGAGAAAATGGCTGCTTTGGAAGTTGGATTCCATGCTTGAGTTCCCCCCCTTCCCCACACCTCGCCCTCTCTGGGCTCCATCCCTAAAATCTCCAGGCATTTCATAACACAGAGCTGGAAGACCTACTGAGTACTTGCCTAGGAAGCTTGGTCTCCAGTGATGCAGATGATCATCTGAAAAGATGAGATAAGGGAAGAGGTCTCCCCTTGACCCGGGCAGGGGCAACAGAATTGCCTTTGGCCTCTAAGGTTTGGATCCACGCTGTTGTGCAATTAACACAATAGAAAATAATACACAAGGATCCACAGCGGAGGACCAAATTGGGAGGGAGTCTCAAGTTATCATTCAAAGAAAGCTTGAGTCCAGTGGCACCATTAAGACCAACAAAGTTTTAGTCAAGATAAAACTTTGTGCATGCACACTTCTTCAGATAAAATGAAATGAAATCTCTCCAACTGTACATATATGCATAAGAGAAGGCGAGGGGTGATGGTGTTAATTGCCATGGAGGTTTCAGCTACAGATGCTATTATAGCCAAGATAGGATTGAAACAGTTCTCAGAATCTTGAGGATGGCCATCAATCAGCATACAAGTACAAGAATTAACAGACAGACGTTTGGATTCAGTGGTAGCCCAAAGGTCCACACGTTCAATTTTGGGTTCAAACAAATAGGAACTGAGGGACAGCTACACAAAAATCATCCAGGCAAATGGGAAGGACCAAAATATACATGCATGCATGATAGGGGAAAATTTGCTTGAATAACATGTAAGGTAGGTCAGAAGGTCTTTTCTTAAAACAGGACATCCAGTTAAGGGCACTTTACAATCTTACCTGGTCTAAGAAAACCACAAGGCCCTGGAACCTCTTGAAGCAGGGCGTGGATTTTGAAATGCCAGAAGTAAAAAGTTAAAACCTGTTAGATGGGATGCTCCAAAATAATTGGCGGGGATGGAATGAGGGTGAATACTCTAGGGAAGAAATGAGCCATGGAAGTATGCTCTTTACCCCGCAATATTCCTAATGAAACATTTAGGTAACATTTTACACATCAGAGCACCCTTGATAATCCTGCCTCAAAGACTGGTTCAAAAATAATATATTTAAGATGTTGAAGGGTATGAGCCCAGGATGTCCTAACTCTAAACTAGGGTTAGTTACTGCATTAAAGCCATTGGCTATTCTAATCAGGCAGCCAAAGGAATTTAAAGGAGTTGCAGTGGGAAATGTATACCATGAACACAATCTCTGGTGATGGTATTACTATTTTTCTAATGGATAATAAGGAACTCAATCAAAGAATTGGTTACAATATTTAAAAATATATATATGTTCATCTCTGCGTAGTTGCAGTTGATAGTAACAATTCATTCTTAAATGTGAGCTTGTATACAAGACCAAAGCAAAGCCAGATGTACCCAGGAATTCAGCATTAAGCACACTGGATCTATTCTACTAAATCCCAATTGTTAAAAACACAAGGACTCTCAAATGTCTCCATCATGAGCTCATGTGCAGATCTGCCATGTGATCAACCAAACACAACAGATGATAGCAAAACAATCCAATATCTGCAGGGGAATACCAGAAAAATGTATGATAAGAGAATGTCCATAAGATGTTTGTGCAGATGGCCGTAACTGGAGAACGATGATGGCTGTCAAAGCCCACAATGACACCCATTCTAATAAACAGGGATGTTTACATATGATGTCACTCATGGCTTATTTGCTTTTTAAAGGACACAGGGAACAAAATACCACTGAATGAAAATTGGGAAGAATTTGGCATCTCAACTGTTATGCACTCTGCTTTCTAGAAGAAAAGTTTAAGTAAGTGACAACGACGTAACTCACTGCAGTTAAAGATATAAATTACACAACTAGGGACTCCAGTCCTTAGATGGGACCAGGGGAACCACCAGGTATTATAGTCTCCAGGTGACAGAGATCAGTTCCCCTGGATAAAATGGTTGCTTTGGAGGGTGGACTCCATAGCATTAGACTCTGATGAAGTCCCTCCCCATCCCACCTGCTCCCCAAAGTCTCCAGGTATTTTCCAACCCAAAGCTGGCAACTCTACACACAACCAATATGAGCAAAAGTGATTGGGGAACAGGTCTTCTCTGTTTACAGAGGATGTAGTATCTTTCAGCACTTTGGTTTTCTGCTCCAGGTTGGGAAATAATTGTATATTTCAATGGGGAACAATGCCATAAACTCCACTTTCAAGAACAATACTTTTCTCCAGGGGAACAAAGCTCTGTTGCCTGGAGATCAGTTGTAACCTTGGGGGCTTTCCATCCCCACCTGGAGTCTGGCAATTCTAATCAGCATGGGTATTTGGATACTGCGAAACATTGGGTCAGTTGACTCTGCGCTGCTGATAAGCAGCACTTCCCCAATCAACCCTGTTTCTTGTTAAACTATCTTCACTGATTCTAGATCACTGGACCACACACAAACAGGAAAATTAAAAACCAAAACCAAAGAACCGAGCCGTACCTTGACAAGTAAACTTTTTGGATGGAGTTGTAAGGAGTAGTTTGTCAGCCATTTCCCCAGGACCTGCACATCGGGCAATCCCTGGTTCTTTGTACTCTGATTTCACCCAGTCGGACAACCACTGCATGTTGCAATCACAGTGCAGTGGATTTGCTCCGATGGCACTGTGGACCATAAAAAGATAAAGAAAAAAGAAAAAACACAGCCAATTATCATTTCATAGGAACACTCTCAAAGTTTAACTAACATTGAAATGTAACACAAAACATTCCAAAGTGAAGCATGCATTAATTTATAAGGGAATATGGGTCTTTGGTTCAAAATTGGCTTCCTTTGATATAGGATGGGAAGGAAGAACTGAAAAACAATGTGGGAATTCCCAGACCAGCCTAGCTATACATTAGATGAAGAGTTGGCTCTTATATGCTGCTTTTCTCTACCTGAAGGAGTCTCAAAGCGGCTTACAATCACCTTCCCTTTCCTCTCCCCACAACAGACACCATGTGAGGTTAGTGAGGCTGAGAGAGCTCTGAGAGGACTGCTTGGTCAGAACAACTCTAACAGGGTTGTGATGAGCCTAAGGCCACCCAGCTGGCTGCATGTGGAGGAGTAGGGAATCAAATGCAGCTCGCCAGATTAGAAGATGACACTCTTAATCACTACACCAAGCTGGCTCCCCACCGAGTTTCATTCTTTCAGCTGTAGAAATATGCATGAAAAGTGGATCTTAAGTAGCAAGTAATTAAGAGGGAAAGAAAATATGAGGTAAAAATCCAGCATTCCTTGATAGGGAGAAAAGAAGAAGAAGAAGAAGAAGAAGAAGAAGAAGAAGAAGAGTTGGTTGTTATGTGCTGCTTTTCCCTACCCGAAGGAGGCTCAAAGCGACTTACAGTTGCCTTCTCATTCCTCTCCCCACAACAGACACCCAGTGGGGTGGGTGAGGCTGAGAGAGCCCTGATATCACTGCTCGGTCAGAACAGCTTTATCAGTGCCGTGGTGAGCCCAAGGTCACCCAGCTGGTTGCATGTGGGGGAGTGCAGAATCTAACCTGGCATGCCAGATTAGAAGTCCGCACTCCTAACCACTACACCAAACTGGCTCACACCAAAAGAAAGCTCCAAGGAATTTTTTTATGCAACTTGAGTACTGGGCCGTCTTTCATCCATTAATTAGTCTCTTCCTTCCCATCCTTACATTTTAACACCTCTTTCTCATGGGGAAAAAGACTGATTAGGAATCTCTATACTTGCAAGGAAATTATGGAATTAGAAGATTTGAGGAATGTGATATCATCAGACAGAGACACCAAGAAACCTAGCCATCAGAGAAGAACAGATTTCCCACGGCTGTTAATATCTTGATTCAAGTACAGGACAGTGTGGGATTTAAACTGACACAATGGACAAATGCTATCTTGTGAGATCACCACGGAAGCCCTCTTCACATACCATAATTATATCAGGAAAAAAATGTTCACAGTCCGAGTAGTTCAGCAGTAGAATAAGCTGCCTAAGGAGCTGGAAAGCTCCCCTCGGACTGGAAATCTTTAAGCAGTGGCTGGACAGATACTTCTCCTGGATGCTTTAGGCCAGGGGTAGGCAAACTGTGGCCCTCCAGATTTCTGGAGGGCCACAGTTTGCCTACCCCTGCTTTAGGCTGATCCTGCATTGTGCAGGGGGTTGAATCAGATGGCCCAGATGGCCCCTTCCAACTCTATGGTTCTATGATTTTTATGAATGAGCACCTTCCACAAAGCATAAATGCATGAGGTTTGACATTCTATTTGAAGTCCCATTAAGCTGTTTAGGTGTGTAGTTGGAGGCTTGACATGATAATTTCTGCTTTCATGTCACACAAGGTATTTGGTGCGTGTCCAAATATGATTGGCCCAGTATGACTATTAACATAAATGTAGTCTTACAGACTCACAGACAAATGAGTGATGAAAGTATATTAGTTTAAAAGAGCAGAAAACAGATAAATGTTTACTAAGGATAATTTTTTCAATCAGAAGTTACAAAATAATTTACACTGTGAGCCCCACTCATTTATTTCTTGTGCCTATGAACATTTAGCTCACTGGTTTTCAACCTTCCTAATGCTGCGACCCTTTAAGACAGTTCCTCATGTTGTGGTGACCCCCAACCATAAAATCATGCAAGTCTTCTTTCACAGAAATTAAACCGAAACCGACCAGTGGTTTGAAGATCAGTTTTTCATGATTGTATATTAACTGTTTTTCTTTTCTTTTCTGGGGTTTCTCAGTTCAGTTCTGCCTCTTGTCCCACCATGCCGATCTCCCTCTTTTCCACTGCTCCAGACAGATGAATGATCTATCTCGAGCTGCTTGCCCTGCTGCAACCCCTGTGAAAGGGTCGTTCAACCCCCAAAGGAGTCCCGACCCCCAGATTGAGAACCACTGATCTAGCTCATCTTATAGCCCAAATGTAAGATTTACTGAAACAGGAATTACATTCTCGTAGCACTGGTGATCGATGGGACAAGCACAACACCGCACAGCAATAAGTTGTGGAGTCACAGAAGTCCCCTCAGACAACTGTTTCCAGGAACAACACACATTTAAACACTCAGGATCCGGATATTAACTGCACAGCCAGAATATTAATGTAAATATTGACTCAGGGACAATACTCACAGATGAGATAACGCTGAAAGGTCATTAAAAGCACCTTCAGGTACAACGGAAATATCATTGCCGTGCAAGGACCTAGCAAACGAGAGGAAAAAATTATTCATGGACAAAAATGAAGAAGTGCTGCTTTAGTATACAGCATCAAAGGCACCCCTAGTTGCTTTGCACAGGTGTTTGAATGAGCTCAAGAATGTCCCAAGAATGTCCGGGCACCTAACAGCTCCACCGTAAGCGGAATTACACCCTTCTAAGCTTGTTGACTTTAACAAACTCTTATTAGGAGGGTGCTATACATCTCTTCAATCTAGGCACAGTGTGTAGGTTGACTCTTAGAGAGTTTACAGCACTAGATACATGAGCACCAAGAGCCTTCCTCTGCATAGGTGGCATCTAGCCACAGCCTGCTCACGGCAGCCCCAGCAAGTAGCTTTCAAAACAAATGAGAAGCAGAGGTGGATTGCTGTTGCCTTCCTATGCAGGTTCTTCCTTGGGGGTCTCCCTTCCTTAGGACGCTGCACTGAAGTGAGAAAAATCTGTGAACGGTTCCCAGCCTGAAGAGATCAAGCTGATCAAGCTGTTTCTTTTAGCTGTATAATGCTCTGGCTGCTTTCTAGATCATTTGTCTAGACATGGCTCTATAAATTCATGCATTACTCAACTGGTGTACAACAGTGGTCCCCAACCTTTTTGAGACTGGGGACCGGCAGGGCAACTGCCCGCCCACGCATTGAGCATGTGCGGTTGGGCCCGCGCATGCGCAATGCGCGGGCACGGCCCTGATTCCCTCTCCCCCCTCCCGCAGTAAGAAGCTTCCCGGGCCGCAAGGTTGCGGCCTGGGAAGTTTTTTACTGTGGAGGGGGGGCGGGGAGAGGGAGCCGCAGCCCGGTGCCATGGCCTTCGCGGCCTGGCACCGGGCCGCGGCCCGCGGGTTGGGGACCACTGGTGTACAACAGATCCCCAAACTACCCAGATAATGTATAAAATGGCACAATTACAGGGTAGGGGTGGGTGGCAGATGGTTCATGTGGGAAGTCCCCGTGCAAAGAACCCATTTTCCTCAACTCCTGTAGCACTGACATGGGAACTTCTTATACCATATTGCCATTTGTGTATCTGGCATTGTGTGGGCAAGCCCCCCCCCCCCGCTGCTTGAGTCCCATAGTGAAGCAGGCTCCCCTTTCCAAGTGCAGCTCACAAATAAATGAACTGTACTTAAACAGCACTACTTACAGCAATCGGAGCGATTTCAAGCCATCAAATGTTCGGGCTGGAATACACCGGAGGCGATTGTAGCTGAGAATTCTGAAAGCACAACAAGATGACATTGTCAAGCGACATCTCATAAACAACTGTGCGGCATTTTTGTTCTTCAGAGATCATTGTCACACTGCCAGGCCAGATGGAAATTCTAGTACTAAAAACGGCAAACACGGTCTCAGATTCCAGAATTATTGTTATTATTACAGTCATGGACAAATCGCAGATAAAAATTTACAGAGTCTGAAACATTTGTCACAAAATAATTATAGACTGGATAAGACATATTATATCAAATTGTATATACTATGATATGATATAATATAGGAATTAGCTATAATACAGAAAGCGTGGCTCTAAAAATTGTTCCCAACCATTTATCTCATTAGTAGGATTTGCTACGAAAATAATGCATTTAGGCACAAAGATCTGCCACTCGTCTCATTGTATGTGGGTCTTCAAGTGATAATGATTTCTCTAAACAGATCCTCCCATAACCCTTTGTGACACATATATACTTACAAGGTGAGCAGCTGAGTCATGTTACTGAAACTCTGGTTAGAGAGAGTACTGATTCGATTGTTACTTAAATCTCTAAAAAAAAAGTCAGAAATTCAGTCGTTCAGGATACAGCACAAATTTTAAGACATCAAAGCATATCAGTAGATCTAATAATGTTAATACCTTTCTCAAAATGTTATCTGATTCAGATGTGTGCATGCAGGGTACAACCCCAGGAAACATTTATTGGGGTTGGAAGAAAGGCAAAAGAAATCATTACAGGAAAAGGCAGCTAAGTAATCCTACAAATGACCTACATGAGGCCTTATGAGCGTTTTTGGAGGCCAATACTTAAATGAAGCCTTGTTATTTTTGATGTAAAAATGAAGCTTTTACTGACTTCTTGACTGATGATAAAAGCACTTAGAAACAGTGCACATGTGTATACAGCCCTGGTAGAGTTGCCAGCTCCAGGTTGGGAAATACTGGAAGTTTTAGAGAACAGCAGGGTTGGGGAGGAGAGGCACTTCACTTGGGTGTACTCCATAGACTCCACCTTCCACCAGAGTTTCTGTGTCCAGATAGGATCCATTTCAAGCTTGTTCCAGCCCCATATCTGTCAGACCTAGATCTTAACACCCATAGAAGGGCCTTCGCCCAAGTGAGATGCTCAGCTCTACATACAGCTGTGTTGGAGGGGCATTACAAAATTGGAGGGGCATTACAAAATTACAACATTCCTCTTGCTCGGCGACTCTGTCCTTGTGCCAGCGGATGGATAGAGTCAGACGAACATGTGCTTCTGTTCTGCCCTATTTATGATACCATCAGATGTAACATTATTCAGCCAATTTTGAACACCTACTCAAGATCTTCCCCCAAGGAGAAAGTCAAGGTGCTGCTTCAAGATGAAGTCAGGCAAATAACTCTCTGCACAGCTAAATTTTGCACTGCCGCCATGAAATTGCGTACTATGTATGTGGATCAGAAAATTTCTCTCTGATCCAACTTCAGAAGTACAAAGAGACATTTGTCCCTGGCAACTTAAACTATGTTTTAAATATTGAATGTAACCTTTTAAAGTTTTTATGTTGTCAGATCTTTTAAAATTTTTATAGTACTATTACTGTTTTTTCCCTTTTTAAATTGTCTTAGTTTTTAATTGCTTGTATTTTAATTTTGGTCTGAATGGCCCTAAATAAACATTGATTGATTGATTCCACCTTCCAAAGGGTCCTTTTCTCCAGGTGAACTGATCTCTGTTGCTGGGAAATCAGCTGAGATAGTAGGAGACATCCAACTATCACCTGGTGGCTGGCAGGCCTACATGGTTGTGACCCAAATTAGTGGGTGACAGAGTTTTTAAACATAAAAAAGTTTTACTGATATTGCCGCATGATATAATCTTGGTGAACTTGCTTAGCTGGGAGACTGCACTTATGGCTCAACTGACTTTATTAAAAGAACCAAAACTTCCTGTAATGATCATGCTCTTTCCCACTGTTCTTTCCCACCGTAAGGCAACCTTGTTCCAAACAAATTGTGCCAATTTCTTTGGTAGCTGAAAATCACATGCAGTCTGCTGGACTCCTTCTGTCCCATGAACAACTGCGGCCATATTCCGCAGAGTGTTTTGTGGGAGAATGCAACTTTTGGAGTGGGTAATGGGGGTTTCTGTCTCCATATTTTCTAACGAATTGTGTCGTGATCGGTGAACTAAAAAGATACCATTTCTAAAATGTGCACTAGAGTCATATTTGTTAAAAGGTCCACTACATTTTATGTTTTTCTTGAAACGACTTCATTTAACGGAAGAAGAGATTTTTAAATAACATCAGCAGAGGGAGATGTGCTGAAGGTTACTTACATAAGAGTTAAGTGTTTATAGTTTGAAAGTTCTTTGGGGACAAGCGTGAACTGGTTTCCATCCAAATACCTACAAAAGGAAAATACAGCATGACGTAACCGAAATTAATAATAGTTCCCTGAGTAAAGTGTCCGGAAATATTGCAAGACCCATGCCGGAAATGTTCAGGTTAGTAAATAAAATACAAGTTCTACAATTACCTACAATTTTCCTTCTTTGTTAGGATAACATGGTAGCTGGGGACTAGATGAGACCAAGAGCAAGCTAAAGAGCTAGACGCACACCTGCACCAAAATAATTTTACCACAGTACACAATGATGTTTTAACATAATGTACATATATCTCCTTGGTTCCAGAAGGATATCTGTTGTATATCAGCACTAAAAGTTTGAGTAACAAAACACCAGAGCCAAAGATATTCATGGAAATCACTATTTTGGGTCATTACTGCTATTTTCTAGAACTGTATTATCTGGGATTCTTAGACCAATTATGCATGGGGGGGGGGGGAGGCCGGGCCGGTGCTCATATGGCAGTGGGGCAAATTCCCGCTTGTGCACAATGTCGATATTGGCCCAGCCCCCTCCCAGTCCTGGCACTCTTTAGGGCTTCCGATGCTCCATGTCAATTTTTTGGTATTCTCTTTTTTGCTAAGGCCAGGCCAACACCCATAGGAAAGAGCCAGGCCTGGAAGGCTTGGCTCATCCCTGGCTTCAGTGTCCCAGCAAGGGCAGGAAATGCTGTATTCGGCTTCATGGCACCCCAGAGCCAAACGGAACATTTTTGTTTTACCTTCCACAAAGATGGGATTGTGTTGTGTTTTTCCTTGCGTTTCCACTTGCATTAAGAAATTTAGCACTCACGCCAACACAGAATCACCCCCGTCATCCTTACAAGACACATCATCATTACTGGCATAAAATTCAAGAAAAAGAGGGCACTACTCACAGCTCAGTAACATCTTTCGGGATACCCTTGGGCAAAGTCTTCAGGCCTTTGTTGCTGCAACGAACTACAGTATCTAGGCAAGTACATTCTACAGGACAGCGGGAAAGCGGCGAGCAACTGTTGTCATCATTCCCTAGTTCATTAAAAAAATACATATAGGCCTTACTCATCTGAGACCATTTAGCACTGTCTTCAACCACACGATCCCATTTTAGATTTATATGAATGTTTTGCTTGCAAGGATCCCGGTGAACAGAAATCATAAACCGTAACTCACAATCAGGGGTAGTCAAACTGCGGGCCTCCAGATGTCCATGGACTACAATTCCCAGGAGCCCCTGCCAGCGTTTGCTGGCAGGGGCTCCTGGGAATTGTAGTCCATGGACATCTGGAGGCCCGCAGTTTGACTACCCCTGGAATGTCAATTACATGTTGAAGGATATAATTGGCAGCTTCCGGAGCACTTATTTGATTTTATTTAGTACCTTTTAATTCAGCCCTTCCTCCAAGGGGTGGGCAGGATAGTGTATATCATAATTCCCTGCTCTATTGTACTTGGACCTGGGTCTTCTAGAACCTAGTCTGACCCTCTGTACCCAGCCAATGTTCACTTGAGGCCACAGCTGCTGAAGAAAAAAAAGGACTTAGCATGGCTAACACAACCATAGTGTTTGCGGCAAGAATACATGAGCAGACCTTAAAAGAAGTACTTAAAAATGTGGAATTCACTGTCAGAGGTCATAATGATGGCCACAAGCATAGCTTGAAAAGGGAATTAGACAGATTCATGGAAAATAGGTTTAATAGAGGCTACGGGCCATAACAAGTAAAGGGAACCTCCTTATATTGAAGCAGTAAATCTTTAATATCAGTAGAAGGAGGCAAAGGCTCTATGCTAGGGTTGGCCAAACTGTGGCTCTTCAAATGTCCATGGGCTACAATTCCCATGTGCTGGCAGGGGCTCGTGTGAACTGTAGTCTATGGGCATCTGGAGATCCAGTTTGGCCAACCTTGCCCTATGTCTTGTTCGTTGGCCCTTCAGAGGATCTGGCTGGCCACTATGGGAGGCGCTGGACTTTGTCGGCCTCTGCTCTGCTCCAGCATTGCTCTTCTTATGTTCAATGATGTATATAGGCCAGTGCAAGGGATTCTCCATGGTTCTTCTTTCAATAATTATGCATGTGAACACAGACACTTATGCCATATCACTAACTGATATGAAACTGATATTTGCTCAAGCCTAGGCCCGTGGGGGGGGATAGGGAGGCGCGGGTGTGCGGCAGCGGGAGCACCTCTCCCCCCCCTCGCAGCATGGTGCTCGCTGTGCTGGGAGTGACTGGCCACCAAAGTGGCCGATTCGCTCAAGCCTAGGCCTACAGCTAGGCTTGAGAGATTCGGCCACCAAAGCGCCCAATCGCTCCTGGTGCAGTGAGTGCCGCACCGCAGGGGGGGGGGAGGGAAGTGCACTGGCGTCACCCTCCCCCCTGCTGCAGCCCAGTACCAAGGGTTCCATGAACCGGTACCACTTTGTGGCCCGGGGTTTGGGGATCCTTGCTTTAGAAGATCACCATAATATAAAAGATTAAAGTTCAGTTTCTTTGTTTGTTTACATGATACGAGAACAACGACTGCATTTCTTACCATCATCACAAGTAAAATCTTGAATGGCAACATCCTGTATTGGGATTTCTTTTAGGAAGTAAGGTTTCTGACAGCGAGGGTTCCCCGTCACAATGCGCTTCTTCCGTAACCACTCTCCAAGCCATGCTAAATGGCAGTTGCAGTTGAAAGGATTGGCTAGGAGGTTTCTGAGGAGAACATGTGAAGAATACAGGAGCTACATTTCCAGTAAGAAAAGCATTCAAACAAATATGTTTAAAAAAAATGGGGGGGGGGGGTGAGAGAGAGGACTTTTTGGACTGGAGAGAAATACCAGGATGCATTTCATTAACTCCCTTCACTCTGCTTTCCCCTTCCTGCACATGCTCATTTGTATGTTCCACACCACAAACAATGATGATAAAATTCTCACTCGGAAACACCTTCATGCTCCACGAAAATTCAGAATAGCAATTCTTGGTCTCAGCTGAGAAATCCTGAAATGTCTTATTTAGAAATAATTTAATGGTGTCACAGAGCTGACTAGCTGTCGGGCTTCTAACTCTCCATAATACAGTAATTAATTACAGAGATGAAGGCTGATTACTTTATATTATTAGCTATAACCTGACAACAGCTCTTTCATTAATTTGCCTCCCCGAGATTTCCATCTTTTATTTGCTCCAGAGAATAGGTTTCCCGTCTAAACTGACAGCTGAGTGGATTACATGCCAGCTATAAAAATGAATTTACCTCTAAAGTCTCAGTACTTTTGGCATCTTCCTATTTCAGCACAGGCCTCTTGGCAATTTCGTTATTTATAAACATGCCATCTTTAATATGTGCAAATTATTCGCTTGGAGTAATATGTCACACTTTCGTTCTCTTCTAGGAAATTCCTGAAGAGGTAGCAGACATCACATTTCTGAGCATCCCAGCCCTTCTTTTCTTCCATTCAGTATGTTAACTGCAGAGGACTCAGGGATGACCCCAATGGATCTACCACACTGATCACAGGACTCAAACTTCGTTCTCATATCTGTCTGTTAACTCTTTATTTATGTGTTAATTGATTGCCATTCACAGATCTTAATGTCACCTGCATTAATCCAATCTCAGCCCCATTACCTGTGCAAATTGACTCTAACTAGCTCTAACTCTAGCCCTTTCTGGCAACTAACCCCCCCCTCCCCTCTATATGTAGCGGTTGAGGAAATCCTGTTTTGCTGTATCTGAAGGAGTGTGCTTGCACATGAAAACTTATACCTTGAATGAAATGTTGTTGGTCTTAAAAAAGCCACTAGACTTAACCTCCTTGCCACCTTTACCGGCCTAATTTCTGCCCATAAAGATGCAGGAAGTGGGTCATTACAAATGGTCCTGTGTTGCACTATGGGAAGATCATAACCTTTCGTGGTGCTTTTCTACCTGTGTAATATTTCACTCACCCTGCTGAGGGGTCAGGCACACCCCCTACAATGAGGCTGAAACAGCTGCTGGCCATTTAAAACCTCACTTTTGCTTCTTTCCATCTGGAAGGGAGGGAAGCTAGCTTGAGGATTTAAATGGCTGCCAGCCATTTCAACAATCCATTTTGCTCCCTGCAACTTAGAATCAAGAGGGACAAAAGTCAATCACTGCCTTACAGTGGCACCCATGTGACTGTCTTCTGTACAGTCCCTTTTGCTTCCCCCCCACCCCTAAGCAGAGAGAAAGAGAAACAGACCGGCTCAAACCAGCTGGCTTGTTTTGTGGCTTCTTGTTTGATTGGGTTTGAGGGTTTGGTTGTTTCATGCCCATCCCTACTAATTAATATGATTCTCATAACATCATGAAAATTGCTCAGTAATCATCCCGGCTTTGTGTTCTGGTGTCTGCAAAATTATATTTTATCATTTATTCTCTCTATTTATATATGCAAAGAGACATTCACACCCATGTTGACAATAGGCTACAAATATGAAGGGAAACTTACAGTGTAGAGAGGGAATGGAGGGTGTCAAAAGCGCCTGGTGCAATGGTAGTGATTTGGTTGTCATATAAAGACAGCAGTCGGACAGAACTCAGCCCAGTGAAGCTATCGTTGCTCACACAGCTAATACGATTGCTCCGTAGCATCCTGAGGGGAAAAAACAAGCCCTTTAATTGGTTGGCCTGTGAAAGAGACAACCCCACACACAACTTGTCTGTTTACAGTTCTTTATAGGTGACTAAACAGTGTGATATTCCAGGAGTGAGGAGCTTTCCAACAATGCACTCAGTTTGAATTGTACATTCCTTTTGGGGAGACACAAGATCAGAAAAAACTTGCTATGACTGGCAAGTAACAAGGCCACTTTTCACATTGTCCCCGCCCTCTCCATTTATTAATCAATTCCACTCTCTAAAAATTGGTAGAAGGGTTAGCAGCAGTTCTAAGAATAGCAGTTGAATTGCCCCTTCAAGTACATTAAACGTGTTAGAGCTACAGTTTACTATATACAAGGAGGTGGAAACCTCAAAATGAAAAAAAATGCAAATAAGCAGAAAACAATGCAAATGGACCTTGTATAATTTATATTAAATATTGTTACATTTGTAAAACAATATGATAAGTTAATATAAAATTGAATACTTAAAAAAAACATGGGTCTGAGCAGATTTCAGCATCTCTATCCAGTGGACAATTTATTTAGAAGAAAAGCTGATTTTTATACACCACTTTTGACTAGCTGAAAGAGTCTCAAAGTGGCTTACAATCACCTACCCTTCCTTCTCCCTGCAACAAGCAACCTGTGAAGTAGGTGAGGTTGAGGAAGCTCTGACAGAACTGTGACTGGCCCAGGGTCACCCAACTGGCTGCATGTGAAGGAGTGAGGAATTAAACCCAGTTCTCCAGATTCGAGGCTTTAAACACTATACCAAGCTGGCTCACTTATTATTTGTTTACACCAAGCTGGCTTTCTTGTTTATTTATATGGAAACACATTTTCTGGTGGGCTCCTTGAAACGGAAATGACTATGGACATGATGACCATTTGTCCCACCACAGGGAGTGCACCAGAAGATGTGAAGGAAGATGGATGGTGGAGGGGGAGGTTGGCCTGGCTTGGCACTGAACTCTGCTTGCTCTGCTGCTGTGCCAGGCTCTACCTGAGGCCAACAGCCCAGAAGGAGGCAGCCATGGAACAGATTGTTGAGGTATTGACAGCAGAGGACCAAGCAGGACTGATTGTTGGGCCTGGCCAGCTGCTGGGCCTGGCCAGCCTATTCTACCTCCACCCACACTCCTGGTGGTAGGGCTAGCTGTGGAATATGGGTAATGGGTAAAGTGCTTGGCAATACCAACTGACTCCATGACCATTTATCCTATGGCTGCAGCCGAGGACTCCAGTCTCTTCCTAGCTTCATGTCAGGATGAAGAAGCTGGGGCAGAAGATGGGAGGCAGTGGCATGAGCTGGGCCAGACGCCGCTGTAAATATCAGATTGTATCAGATTATGTGATTCCACATAATCTGTGTCAATCTGACTCTTGTGTGTTTTTTAATTCAGATGGAAACAAGCTAAAGAAATAAAGAAGTCCATCCCTCTCTGCTCCTGGGGATTCAATCTGAAGATTTTTCATTGAAGTTCACAAACTTTGCCAAAGAGAACTCCAGTATTGTCCCCACATTTAATCAGTGTCTGTGTGAAGAGACTACAGAAAAAAAGGGGGGGGAGGCATTCTATAAACCACAGTGCATGTGTAGTCTAGATATATAGAAATGAATGCACTCCTATGGTTTTCTTACAGATACCTGAACCTTCTTGATTGCTAGAAGAGCTGGTTTAAGTGCTCCACTCGTGCACTTCAAGAGACTCTTCTTGGCACACTGAGAACATTTACCTACAGGAGTTCCTCAAAACAAACTTCTGTACACTATGCAACTGGGACGACATTTTTGTTTGTGTACTCCCATGACTAAAGTTAACTGGATGCAGGAGAGCCTTAGAGAAGAGCCACCAGAGCTGATTTGCTTCGAGCAGTTGTGAGATTATCCTCCCCCGCACACCACTGGTGTCAGCAGACTTCGGGGAAGAAAAGAAGAAATTTGCTTTTGGCCAAACTGCTCATCAGGCAGTCTGCAGATTTGGATCAGATCCAGGACACAAGCTAACTATGAAATGTGGAAAAGATGACAGCATTATCAAACAAACAAACAAAAAAAAAGGGGGGGAGTGACAGGTCTTTGTCAGGGGGAATCTATCTATCTATAAAACCATAATTTCACATTAGACAACAAACTGAAAAGGTCCTAACAATAAAAATTACTACTTACTATTAAACTAAAATAAGTTTAAAAGACAGGATAAAATTAAGATCAAAAAAACTCAGACATAGATTAATTAGGAAGTAGAATGAAAGGGACATGAAGCGAGACAACACACATCTAGATCACTCCTTAATTTTGGTATTACCCTGGACAGGACCTTGAGGTATAAACACATTTTTTTAAATTTACATTTTGATTTCTTGGCTACCCCTCCCCTCTAGCGGGCTCGAGGCAGCTTACAACACATAATCACATTTAAAACCATATTTAATGCAATAATAGAACAGTTTAAGAGTTAACATATAGTTTCCACAACCCCACACTGTCTCATTCAATCACTCTTTCCAGTCATGGTGGCCCCCATAGGCGTGGAACAAGAAAAAGAAGGTGCATGAAATAGGAGAGGCAAGGGGAGGTCCACAGTTGTATCTTGGTTGTCCTGGCCTCAACTATAGGCCTGGTGGAAGAGGTCACTTTTCAGGTCGTGCAGAATTTTGTTAGCTCTGTCAGGGTCTAGATCTCTACTGGCAACTCAGCTCTTACCAATGTAGCAATGAAAATATGCATACAAAACAACATTCTCCAACATTCTCTCTAAATATCACATGTCCTGGAGATGAACAAGAGAAGGGAGGGTCAATAGACTTCCTTCTGTTCTGTTTCCCTGCCTTGAAACCTCCCTGTGGAGTGGATATTTGCTCCATTAGAGAAACACATGGGAACTAGGAGAGGTACATGTATGTTTTCCCCAGTAGGGTAAACAGTGGCTTCTGCGGGCTAATTCAGACCAGGAGAACAGCATGTTGAGAAAGACTTAGCCCTGCCCTTCCCACCTGCCAAAGTCTTCCAGGATGAGTGCAATGCGCTTAAAAACAAAGCTTTACTCACTGAAAACATCTAGTATCCTTTAGGTAAAGGTAAAGGTATCCCCTGTGCATGCAAGCACCGAGTCATGTCTGACCCTTGGGGTGACACCCTCTAGCGTTTTCATGGCAGACTCAATACAGGGTGGTTTGCCAGTGCCTTCCCCAGTCATTACCATTTTACCACCCAGCAAGCTGGGTACTCATTTTACCGACCTCGGAAGGATGGAAGGCTGAGTCAACCTTGAGCCGGCTGCTGGGATTGAACTCCCAGCCTCATGGGCAGACAGCTTCAAACAGCATGTCACTGCCTTACCACTCTGCGCCACAAGAGGCTCATTAAATGTTCATAATTACACCAAATAGTACAATTCGTTGTCAAATGCTATTAAAACAAATAACCTTCATCTTAACGGGAAACCCATACATATATTTTAATTTCCCCAGGGTTTTCTTCTTCTTTTGCCACTCACAAGAATTCCCGGGAAAAGACCATTTTACCCCACGGCTTTAAAACCAGCAGTAGTTAAGAATCTCTCATTCAAAAAGCTGTTGCATTGGGGTGGGTGGATGATCAAAACACTGCATACAAGCCTGCCTCAAGAGTTAAAAAACAGATGGAAGGACATGTGCACACCACCATTCAAGGCAGGGCCAACAATCCAGAACCACATCTGGTATACATCTCACTCCTACCCTTGTGAACCGAACAGGCTTCAGTCATGACAGGCTGCCAAATGCTCACACGAAACCTCTGGCTATAAGCTGTGAGGGGACCACATACATGATTCATGTAATTACACTATATTCAGGAGGAGAGCTAAAACAAAGCTGCCGTCCAACATTTAGGTTATTTTCTTTCCTTAACAGAAAATTTGCAAGAAAAGAAGCCCAAACATAGGAAGGAAGGAAGGAAGGAAGGAAGGAAGGAAGGAAGGAAGGAAGGAAGCAAGCAAGCAAGCAAGCAAGCAAGCAAGCAAGCAAGCAAGCAAGCAAGCAAGCAAGCAAGAAAGAAAGAAAGAAAGAAAGAAAGAAAGAAAGAAAGAAAGAAAGAAAGAAAGAAAGAAAGAAAGAAAGAAAGAAAGAAAGAAAGAAAGAAGATACTTAGCCCAGACTTACAATGTTTTCAGACTTTCCAGTCCTTTGAACATTTTGTGCCGGACGTTCTCCAATCGGTTGCTGGTAAGCAGCAGCTCGTTGACGCCGGATGCTCCTTCAAATGCTCCTTCCTCAATATCTGTGATTTTGTTATTGCTCAGATTTCTGTTGCGCACCCATGGAACAGAGGGTTAAAAAGGGGGGAAATGTTCCAAAAGTATTTTTAAAGCATGCAGAAGGAAAGACAGGGTTCTGTTTTAACAATAGTATTTCAAGACAGCACTGCTGAGTTTAATTTTTTTTTACTGTATTTATACCCCGACCTGTATCCCTAGTGGGGAGTAAAAGCAGCTTACAGCATTCTTTTAAAATCCTCACAACCACCCTGTGAGGTGGGTCTGGCTGAAATTGCGTGATTGGTTCAGTATGCTTCCATGGCAGGGTGGGGATTTGAACTTGGAACTCCTGGGTTGCTGCCCAAATTAACCAAAGGAAGCAGACTTCTTGACCAAAGCCCAAAAGAAGATCTACTCCTGGACAAGTTTAACATCTGTTTTGGGCCCCTTCTATGGCAATCTCCCCTGGAAGTGGCAACTGCTTGATGCGACTGGCAATGGAATTTTAAGAATTTTTTTTTCACTAATTAATTTATGACTGTAAAATTGTTTTTATTCTGTAATTCTGTTTATGTTGTTGACTGCTCCGAGCTGGCTTGCCGGGATGGGCGGCATATAATATAAATCCAATCATAAAATAAAATTCAAACAAACAAACAAACAAATAAATAAAAATACATTGACAAGTTAGCTAATGTATTAGCTCATTTCACAACAGCTTCCACTGGATTCGGGTGGCCTCTAAATGCTTTGCTATTGCAAATCCCACATATCGACATTTCTGAATGCACCTTCCATGGCCGTCCTAGGGAATATCCTCATTTGGCTGCCCTAGAAAGACACTGTTGCTGCTTTCCTACCTCAGGTAGATATGAACAACAAAATAAGAACATTTCAGTACCTTGGGGCAGTAGCCTGTAATGAACTGTTACTGACTAGAGATCTTTACAACTCTGAAAAATCATACATTATTTAAAAGGGAATGTCTGTTTTTTTTTTGATCAGATTGATTCCTGCTTCGAAGGTTTGTTTTTCTTTAGCATAACAATTAGCTGAGTTTCCAAACTTTCTTTGAAATAAGAAATTCAGTGAAATTAATTGGAACACATGAGATACCAAAGCAATTTCCCCACCAGTCATTTAAGTTTAGATTATTTTTTCTGTCCTTACGCACACAGTCACAGACATTCTCATTCAATCACTCACCCCATGAATGTTTAATGAAGGATAAAGTGAAAAACAGACTTCAGATGTGGTCCAAGAAGCACAACCGCATGTTTAGGGGGAAAGGAAGGAAAGTTACAAGATATGAGGGGGAAACAATTTTTGGCGCTGCTTCCACATAATAGCCACACTAGAGGTCACAGCTGTCCACAACTGACTGGAATGTGCCACAATTGTGCCAGAAAACAGATCAAAGTTTGCGTCCAGTGGTACGTTTAGAACCAGCACAATTTAATTCCAGGTACAAGCTTTATTGTGCATGTACACTTGTTCAGGTATTTGAAAAAGTGGGCATGCAGATGGAAGTTTATACCCAGAATAACTGAAAACTATTCCGAATGTTTTAAACAATCCAAACACCCACTGCCATTTCTCTGTTTCCAAGCAGGAGGAGAATAAAGAATCAAATGGGATGAAATTGATTCAAGAGAAATTCCGTCTAAACATCCGGAAGAAGTTCCTGACAGTTAGAGCGGTTCCTCAGTGGAACAGGCTTCCTCGGGAGGTGGTGGGTTCTCCATCTTTGGAAATTTTTAAACAGAGGCCGGACAGTCATCAGACGGAGAGGCTGTTTCTATGAAGATTCAAGGGGGGGGGGCAGGTTACAGGGGATGAGTGATAGAGTTGTTAGTGTCCTGCATAGTGCAGGGGGTTGGACTAGATGACCCAGGAGGTCCCTTCCAACTCTATGATTCTATGAATTAAACTTTAAGGTGCCATTAGACTTAAACTTTGTTCTACTGCTTCAGGCCAACATGGCTACTCACTTGTACTAGAAAATATTATTACTGCCCATGGCCAGCTCCATCAATAAGAGTGTAGCCAGCTACCACCTATCTTAAATACCTTGTCCTGCTGCACATGTTTTCCAAAACCAGATTGCACTGTCCAAAGCTGCAAGTTGCCAATACAAAGAGATAATGTAAAAAACTTACATTTTGCGCAACTGAGGAAGCTTCTTGAAGATCCCTGTAGCTTCCAACACTGTGAATTCATTGTTGTTGAGTCGCCTGTATGAGCGGCATGCACAGAGACATACATACTGAGATTAATGTTAAACTGTCCAGGAAATGTGAAGAAAAACTCGGAATTACACATATTCCCATGGAGAGTATGTCCCCAAAAGTTTGCAGAATGCTTTATTCAGAAGGGCAACCCATGTAAGAGAATGTAAATCGATTTCAGATGTTTCACCAATGTTAACAACAATAATAAAGAGGCTGAAGGTTCTAGGGACTATATAATAGTTTAAAAACATGCTACAGGGCCTCTTCCATTTGATTTATATTCTAATCTTTTCACAAAAATAAAAATATTTATTTACTTCATTTATACCCAGATGTTCTCCTCAAAGTGATATACATTATTCTCATATCCCCCATTTTATCCTCACAGCAATCATGTGAGATAGTTTAGGCCAGGCGGACTTCTAATCTGGCACGCCGGGTTCGATTCTGCACTCCCCCACATGCAGCCAGCTGGGTGACCTTGGGCTTGCCATGGCACTGATAAAACTGATAGAATACTGTGGGACCACCCTCCAAAGCAGCCATTTTCTCCAGAGAAACTGATCTTTTTAGTCCAGAGATGAGTTATAATTCTAGGCCTTGCCAACATTGCATGAGAGTCAGTTTGGTGTAATAGTTCAGAGTGCGGACTTCTAATCTGGCATGATAGGGTCGATTCTGCACTCCCCCACATGCAGCCAGCTGGGTGACCTTGGGCTTGCCACGACACTGATAAAGCTGTTCTGACCAAGCAGGAATCTCAGGGCTCTCTCAGCCTCACCCACCCCACAGGGTGTCTGTTGTGGGGAGAGGAAAGGGAAGGCAACTGTAAGCTGCTTTGAGCCTCCTTCGGGTAGAGAAAAGCGGCATATAAGGACCAACTCTTCTTCTTCTTCTTCTTCTTCTTCTTCTTCTTCTTCTTCTTCTTCTTCTTCTTCTTCTTCTTCTTCTTCTTCTAAAATCTTTTGACAGTAGAGGAACCCCTGACAGATTTTTCAGGCTTCAAGGAACCCCAGTAGTGGTGACATACCCTCCAGAGACATGCGGGAGCCAATCAATCATTTATCATTCAGTGTGGGAGCCAAGCGATCATTTAACATTTACTGTGAAGAATGAGACTAGGCGGGTAGAGCAACAGGGGAAGTGGGCTCCAGTGATGTCTAGTGATGTCAGCGGCCATCTGAAATTCTGGGAAAGGCTGCATAATCCTTGAGGAGCTCTTGAGTAATCCTTGAGTAATTCTGGAGAACCCTGGATGGGAATCTCTGGTTTAGACTGAGTGTGTGCATCTGGTCCAAGGTTGTCCACTAAGCTTCCATGGCAGAGGGGAGATTCAACCCATAGTCTCTCAAATCTTGTATGACACTCAGACTCTTACACTTCACTGGGTATACATTACACAAGGGAATTAAACATAAGAAGAGATCCAAATCAACAGGCCATTTAGTCCAACATCCTGTTTTGCACAATAGCCAATCAGTTACCGCAAAAGGTCTATAATCCCTTTTGTTGCCTTCCAGCAACTGCCTCTTAATATAAACATTTCATTTACCCATGGAAAGGCTGGGTTTGCTAAATGACAAAAGGACTTATGCCTCTCATCCCATGACAATTAAAGTTACTCAGGAGCCTTTGGTGAAAGACCCTGTTGAAAGCTTTTTGAAAATCCATGTCTACTGGCTCAACTATAGCTACACGGCTGTAGTTAATATGCTCACTGGACTCTTAATGGCTGAAGTAGCACCTCCCTTTGCAGAAGTTACTGGGGGTTTTTTTAGTGTGAATTGTTCCTATATATGCTTCTGCTATTCAGTGTATAATACAGCCTTTCTCAACTTTTTTACTGTCAAGAAACCCCTGAAACATTCTTCAGGTTTCGAGAAACCCCCAAAGTGGCCCAATAGTGCAGAATATGGTTGGGAAGCATAGCTATGTACATGCGCACCCAGGGGCTATGTACATGCTCACCCTTTCCACCCCCTCCAGCCCCATCAATGGCCATTGGGGTGGAGTGGGGCAGGTCAACATGACCATATATGGTCATATCACCCAATAAATGTTTAACAAATTTTAAAACTATATAAAATTTAACTAATTAATTAATTAAAATTTAAACTAACTGGCTTAGCATTTCCTGCATCTTTTAAAGAAATTAATGGTACTTTTTTCTACTTCCGTGCCCTCCGGTAGGGAGATGAATTTTAATGATTTTCCATGTTAGTGGGAGGACATTTGTGATTTTATATTTGAGTTCCTTAAGAATCTTTCAGTGTCTATAACCTGTACCTAGTGACTTGTTAGCTTTCCCTCATTTTAGAATTTTAACTTAGATTACCTTAATGCGATTCACATCTCCAAACACCACCCAGAACAACCCCCAAAGGAAGGGAAGGACAAAATACAGCACCAAAGGCTCAATGCCTTTGAGGCATTGCTTAAAAGCATTTGGTAGGCAGAGCCTCCACATATATATTTTTTAATTAGCTCTGGAATAATGCATTTATTTAGAGACACTGCCTTTGTTATTATATATTTGGGTACGTTCTCTAATATCATATTATTATTATCATTATTATCATTCTTCTTCTTATTATTATTATTAGATTTATTTCTCGCCACTCCCTATAGGCTCGTGGTGGGTAACAGTAGTCTTAAAATCCCCCATTAAAACTCCTCCTAAAAGACCATAAAAATACCCAACACAGCAGAAAATACCACTCTCCCCTACCCGAACAAGGGCATTGGGGGATGGAGGGTAATGATGACTACTTCAAACCCCCCCAGGGGGGGGGGCAATGTTCTTCCACGCCAATCCCAGCCTCAACCATAGACCTGGTGGAAGAGCTCCGTTTTACAGGCTCTGCGGAATGCTGACAGCTCCCACAGGGCCCGCAGCTCTCCTGGGAGCTCATTCTACCAGGTAGGGGCCAGGACAGAGAAAGCCCTGGCCCTGGTTGAGGCTAAGCGCGCTTCTCTGGGGCTGGGAACGACCAGCAGATTTTCACCCGCAGAGTGTAAAGCCCTGCAGGGCATATAGGGTGATAGGCGGTCCCTCAGGTATGTGGGTCCCAACCCGCGTAAAGCCTTAAAGGTTAGAACCAAAACCTTGAACCAGATCCGGACAGCAATTGGCAACCAGTGCAGCTGCCTCAGCACCAGCTGGATGTGGGCCCTCCAAGGTGTTCCAGTGAGGACCCTTGCAGTTGTATTTTGCACTAGCTGAAGTTTCCAGATCAAGGACAAGGGTAGGCCCGCGTAGAGCGAGTTACAGAAATCTAATATGGAGGTGACTGTTGCATGGATCACTGTGGCCAAGTGGTCAGGGGACAGGTAGGGCGCTAGCTGGGCCTGGCGAAGGTGGAAGAATGCCTGGCCCGCTACTCTCTTGACCTGCGCCTCCATAGTCAGGGAGGTGTCAATGGTCACCCCCAAATTCCTGGCTTGGGGCGCAATGGTGAGTTGCGCTCCCGCCAAGGTGGGTAAATGCGCTTCCTGTTCCTACCCCCTTCTTCCCAGCCACAGGACCTCCGTCTTGGAGGGGTTGAGTTTCAGGTGACTCTGCTAGAACCATTCTGTCACTGCTTCCAAACATCTGGTAAATGGTTCCGGGGGAGAGTTTGGGGGAGAGTTCGGGTGGTCGTCCATTAGGAGAGAGAGCTGAGTGTCATCAGCGTACTGATGGCAACCCAGCCCAAAGCTCCGCACCAGCTGGGCCAGAGGGCGCATAAAGATGTTAAACAATGTGGGGGAGAGGACTGTGCCCTGAGGGACCCCGCAAATCTGTAAGGATGCAAGAACTCTTCCCCCACCGCGACCCTCTGGGTCCGGTCTTGGAGGAAGGAGCATATCCAGTGCCCCTATCCCTGTGCCAGCAAGGTGGTGGACCAGGATCTCATGGTCCACAATGTCAAAGGCCGCTGACAGGTCCAAGAGGACCAGCATGGCCAACCCGCCTCTATTCAGCCAGCGATGGAGGTCATCCAGCAGGGATGAGCCACCAACACATGCAATTTGTATCTTCTTTTGTTCATGTGAACAAATACAAGGATTGGTGTTTCACCACATTTTCCACACTGTCATGTTAACTAAAAGTCTATGTATGTATGTATGTATGTATGTATGTATGTATGTATGTATGTATGTATGTATGTATGTATGTATGTATGACCATCAGCTGTTGCTATGGAGAGAAAGTAGAGGGTTAATGCCCTCTACTTTTTGTGTGCTCCTGACTCCTCAGGTAAAGAGGGCTTGCCTCTCACTTTACAAGGGTCAATTCTTCCATTCAGCAGTTTATGTTCACAGCTCCTGTATGACAACTCCTTCACTCTGTCTTCATCTTTCTGCAAGTTCCAACATCCCCCCTTCACTCCCTGCCTTTGTGTGTGTGTGTGTGTTCAAGCAAGTGCAAGGTTCCCCCCTGCTTCCCTCCCAGTCTGTGTGTGTGTGTGTTTATGTGTGTCTGAGCTCATTTCCCTGCACTCAACAAGTACTGCAGGTTTTCCCTGCACTCCCAAACTGCAGCCTAGCCACCTGCGTTCCTCCTCCCTTTGAAGATGCCTCCCCACAATTCAGTTCCTCCCCCACCTTTTTCCTTGCCTTTCCCTTCAAAAGGGTTAATTATTCCATTCAACAAGGAAATGTTGACCATTAGTGTAACAGAGAACTCCTTTACTCAATCTGCATGTCTGTGCAAGTGCCAACGCCTCCTTTCCCCTCCCTGCCTTGCCATCTGCCTGCCAGCTTTTCAAAGTCTCTCAAACAGGGTTGCCAATCTCCTGTCAATGCTGCCTGGCTTGCTAACTGCCCCATCCCCACAAGGTCACAGAGAAACCTTTCTGGAGCCTAGAGAAGGGTAGTCAACCTGTGGTCCTCCAGATGTTCATGGACTACAATCCCTCATGGGAATTGTAGTCCATGAACATTTGGAGGACCACAGGTTGACTACCCCTGGACTAGAGCACAGGAACCAGGGAGCTGGTCATCGCCTCTCCCAATGGGGAGAGACATTGCCTGGCTCTTTAACTGCTCCATCTCCAGAGGGTGAGGAGAGAAGTCTCTCTGTGCCTGTTCCATTTAAATCTTTCCCGCCAAGGCCCTTCCTAGAGCATTCCTGACCACACTAAGCTTTACTTTAGTATACATAAATACATATATATATACACACACAAAAGGCTTTACATGACTTCTTCAGCACTATTTCTCTAATTATCATTTTTCCTGCATGTTGTATTTTTGTTGATTCTCTGTGTTGGGTTTCCCCCCTTTTCCTCACGTTTTGCTGCCTTTAGTGATCGCTTCAATATTTCATTGCCACATCTCTGGCTTTTGGGCTTGGAAATAAACTGGAGATACAGCAATGACATATCAAAGCAACAACTAGAGGAAGAAGAAAATAATGTGTGGAAAAGGGAGAAAAACACACTATGGACACATGTGAGGAAAGAACACACGTGGGCAATGTCCATAGTCATTTTCTTTCAGAATATTTAGGGTGCTTCTCAGCCACATAAGAGTTATGGTATAAAACACAAAATTAGAAGAAAAAGAAGAGTTGGGTTCTTTATACCACATTTTTACTACCTGAAGGATCTCCCAAAGAAGTGGCTTATAATCACCTTCCCTCCCTCTTCCCACAACAGACACCCTGATCTTTTCCGCACCGGGAATTTGTCCCAACTCATTGTTTGTTGGATGGTGGGGTAAATTCCCAGTTCCACTCAGCGACGATGCCAGGCTGGGGCCATCCCAACTCAGGCATTCAGTTGTCCCGGGGCAAGGGAACATGGATACGCATTCCCTTTTTTGCCCTGGGCGACTATGTGGACTATATTGGGCCTGGGCTGTCCGGAACGGAAGAGTTGGGCTGTCCTGACCCAGCTCCTCTACACCCATGGTCATGGGTACAGCATCCCAGAATGGACAAAAAATGCTTTTAGAGCTTTTTTTTTATTATTTAAACAGAATTGCACTGGCATGCAATAGCACGTTCTTAAAAATAAAAAAACAAAACAGGTTCCCACCACCCTGTAGTGCGGTAGAACTTCTCCACCTGGCTCCTAGGGAAGAGCACAAATCCAGGGTGAATGAGGTGCACCAGGCCAATTGCTCCCCCATGCGAGAGTGGGAAAAGGTAGGGCAACCTGCCCTGGCTCAAGCACAAAGAGGCAGCCAGGCGTGGAGCCTCCCATGCGGTAAAGGTCCCATGGAGGTAGGTGAGGCTGAGATAGCTCTGGCCCAACAGCTCTATGCGAACAGCTCCAACAGGACTGTGACTAGCCCAAGGTCTCCCAGCTGCCTGATGCAAAGGAGTAGAGAATCAAATTTGCCTCTCCAGATTAAAGTCTGCTGGTCTTAACTACTACACAAAGCCAAACTAAGGTCTTGCCAGTACTTGTAGGGTTGCCATAAGTCATTTGTGACTTGACAGCAAAAGACCCCCCCCCCAACTTATTATAAAGAAGGGTCAGGTTAAAGGAGGGAGGAGGGATTCCCTGGAGACAGAACAACTGAAAGTGAAATGCAGGAACATCATTTTACACCAGGGAGCACAAGATCTGCAATTCCTTGTTTGATGGAGTTGGTGGAGAGGTGAGCTGGAAGGGAAGGGGGCATGTACGTTGCTTCCTTCAGCTACACTGAGAGGAATGTGCAATTTTGGGTCTCAATCCCAACGTGTTTGGTAGTGATGAGTTTTCTGTGATGCATTTTATAACTGGCTGAATGTCAAACGTTTTCTTGAATCCTGAAAAAAAACCTTGTTTTCCTTTTCTTATTTGAAGAAGCCACTAGGAAGTTCAGAAGGACCAAATCATCCATTGGTAGCAGCCCTTGGTCACTGCTGTTTCTTTCCCTTCTGAAAATTCCTTCTGAGAAGGAAACTAGGAGCAGGGAGGACTGACAATGGTGCAAGCTTCCTGGTTAAATTCCAGGTCCTAGGCAGCCATGTAGGCTTTAGAGCCTGTGACACCTCCAATTCCTTCCTTTCCACCTGGCTGAATCTACTGCAGGGGTCTCCAGTCTTTCTGAGCCTGCAGGCAAATCTCCACTCCAGACACAGCATGATGGGCACAGTGACAAAACCACTGCCACAGGAGGCAGAGCCAGCCATAAAACTATTGCCACACCTTAGGTTCAGTAACGCAATGCAGTAACACAGTGCAACATTTCTAAAAATCTGCATAGCCAATCAAATCTTCAATGGCTATGGTGACCTGGATAGCCCAGGGAAGCCTGATCCCAGCAGACCAGGGAAGCTGCCAGGGCTGACTCTGGCTGGTGTTTAGATGGGAGACCTCCAAGGATTTGGGTGGTCACGCCTACAAGGAACACTAGCGGTCATGACATGGAGGTAGGCAATGGCAAGCCACTTTCCAACGTCCCTTGCCTGGCTGCCAGGCAATCCCTGGATCTCTTGGGTACATAATCAATCGATGGATCAATAAATAAGAAAGAAGCCCACTTTCTTAAAACACTTGGCGGGGGCCAACAGCCACTAACTGCACAGAATGCAAACTTCTGTAATGTTTGATATAAGCGTTCCAATTGTTTTTTTCTCTCTTCTTAAATATTTAATGCAAACTAGGCAAACACATGAGCTGCAGCCTAATAAGGCCTACAATGACGAATGTTTATTATCTAGTTTTTTCACTACCTGAAGGAGTCTCAAAGCAAACACTTTTCCCTTCCTCTCCCCACAACAGACACCCTGCGCGGTAGGTGGGGCTAAGAGACCTCAGAAAGAACAGTCCCAAGAGACCTGTGACTAGTCCAAGATCACCTGTCTGGTTGTGCGTGGAGGAGTGGGGAATCACAGCCAGCTCTCCAGATTACAGTCCATATCTCTTAACCACGCTGGGTTTGAACACTTATGGACACTCTGAAAACAAAATAAGGAACCCCGTTTACATTCAGGCTGATCCTGCATTGAGCAGGGGGTTGGACTAGATGGCCTGTGTGTCCCCTCCCAACTCCATGATTCTAACCACCATTGTGCTGGCAGCAATTCCCACTTAGGAGGCCTCCGCAGACTCGAGACTTACAGTTCGGCTGTATACTGAGGGATGTGATCAGGAAGTTTGCTAAACTTTTGGTTGGAGCAATCGACGGTTGTCCCTTCGCAGCGGCATTTTTCAGGGCAAGCCAGGTCCGCAAAACAATCGCCACTAAGCTTGGATCTATAGTCTTCTGTGCCTGTGGATTTAAAAAAGACAACAACAAAAGACAGGTGATAAAGTTCACCGAGAAGACAAGGAATTGGGGGGGGGGGAGTTGCAGAAAAAAAGGGACAGACCAGCAGGACATACAAAGAGATAATCTGGGGAAAGGTTTGGTAAAATTCTGTGATAACGAAGGAACACCGAGGTTTGAGAGAGGGTTAAATTTCAGAGGGCTTGACATTTGCCGGGAAAAAAAGATTCACATGGTGGGATAACATTAACTGTTTGAGCTTTTCACAGCTGTACTTCCTGCTGATTAAGTTGTCAGCCAATCTATTCCATTTTTACTGTCAAACACACACAAAACCACCAATTCTTGTTCAAGATCTCTCTCTTTTTTTTTTTTTCCTGTTTCAGGATTAAGCAGATCCTGGTATTCCATTTCATCACCCTTCTCAGCCCCCTCTACCTATTTCTCCGTTCACAACCCTCGTCAGAATCTCAGCACCATAAAATTGAAAGCCCTGTTTTCTTCTTCAATTTGTTTTTGGGTTAAATTTTAGACGTGTGTCATCCTGACTTAAGCCTCAGCAGCGCGCCATGCTGTAGAAAGCTGCGTGACGTTCCGTGGTGCTTGACAGAACCATGTTTTACTCATACCTCACAACCACATGGTTAGATCAAGCACAACAGAAAATCTCGCTAAGTTATCACAACTTCATCCACTTAGGCCAAGGAAAAGCAGCCAAAGGGGAGAGAGAGAGAGAGAGAAAGGGAGAGAGAGAGAGAGAGAGAGAGAGAGAGAGGGAGACAGAAGGGGTAGGGGTGGGAAAGAACAGGATGGTGCTGCAGTCGGAAAACCGTAGACGGAATTCTTCTTACAGAATGTCCACCGCCGCTGCAACACCAATGACTTGGAAACAACACAGAAACACAGCGCAGGAAAGAAAGACGTCTTCGTTATCCCTCGCCAAGTGACAGAACGGAAGTAACATTCTGTACAGATCAGGAGGAGACATCTAGAAAGGACTCCAGGGGTAGGGCATAGTGGCGGTAGGGAGGAGGAAAATAAAGAAAGAAAAAGTTCAAAGACTGATGAATTCTTCTCAGACAGAAGGTGCAAAGGACGGAGACTGGAAGTGCAAGGTGCATCAGGGTTAGGGGAGGTTCTGTTGTTTGGTGCGCGCAACTGCATGTTACTTACAGCCCAAATGGTGAACTCCTGAAACAAGAAAGACAGCCAGAGAAGGAAAGAAAGACAGAGTGATCTCAATGGAGATTAAAAAAAAAATCACAAAGCTCACCCCTGAAAGCTCTCTGCTTGCGTTTGGGGTACACCCTGCCTCCCCCAAGGCCGATCCCTAGGCTTCCAACTGAAATCAATGGAATTGGGCTTTGCTTTCCATTTGATTATATGATATCCAGACCATAATTTATACCTGGGCTCATTCCATTCCTGTAGGATAATGCACTTTCAATGAGTGTTTGCAGCTGGATTTTCATGTGCAGTACAGGAAAATCTACTTCGAAAGTGCATTTAAAGTGCATTAAACATTGTGTGCAGAATGGGCCCTGGTCTGCCCTGAAGACCGTATTTGGGCGGAAAAATGAAGTGTTATAAATTGACAAACGGGGTTTTGGGGTGTTTTTTGTTTGTTTGTTTTTGTTCTTTGAAGTGGAAAAGTAATAATAAAACGAAAGCATAACATGCATTGCAAAGCCAATTAGTATAGTATTGAAATTTTCATTCTTAAATACAGCATACTACAGTTTGATGCCTCTGTTGGCTTACTTAATAAGCCACTTAAAAATACGATTAAAGAAATTTTGGATTAGATTGGATTGTTCCAGGATACTGTCATTCAGTGACCAAATAAATGCATATTACATATTACCGGATTGTTAGTAGCAAGTCGAAAAACCCTCTCCATGATTCATTTAGCTTCCGGTTACCTTACTCCCTTTTGGGGATTCGAACAGACTAAAAAGCCTTTTAAAGGAATTTAAACAAAGCAGGCTACAGTTTCCAAATGTTATTCAGGATCAGAGTATTGACATGGACAAAAAACTGCACCCATCATTTAAATGTCTGCATTCAGAATGCCATTGTGATGCATGGATGTGCACATTTTAAAAAGAAATTTTGGAAGAGCAGAAACTAGCTATAAGCAAGTTCACCAGTACTTTGCATTCCTAATAAATACTTATTTCCTCTCTTCCTGTAGTCATGAAATAATGGGATCTCCCCCCGAAAAGTGGTTTGTATTTTAGTTGTCCTTCTAAAGTATGCTGCGCTCATGGATACTGACAGTGCAATCCTATGCAGCGTTAATCCTGTATAAACCCAGTGAAATCCACTGGCTTGTGTCTGGGTAAAGCAGCATCAAGTCACAGCTGACTTGATGGTGACCACGAAGGATTTTCAAGGCGAGTAACTAACAGATGTGCTTGGCCAGGCCCATTCCGCACATGTTGGATAATGCACTTTAGAAGAAGTGTTTCCTGTTTTGGACAAGAAAATCCAACTTCAGAAGCATAGTGAAAGAGCATTATCCCAGCGGTCCCCAACCTCCGGTCCGGGAACCGGTATCGGTCCATGGATCAGTCAGTGTGGAAGAGGCCATTGTCTTCCTATGCATAGGAATTCCTTGGTGGTCTCCCATCCAAGTAAAACCATGAATGACCCTGCTTAGCTTCCAAGATCTGATGAAATCCAGGTAGTCTGGCCCATTCAGGTTTAGACCAGTATAACTCAGCCCAGGATTGGATCAAGGATATTTTTCTTAATACCATTATCTCTTTGATCTTCAGTTTAGCATTTGGGTGACTTTGCAGCTTTATCAAGTCATGGCCAATTCAAAAGTTACTTCCTTTCTAGTTTCTTGGGGGGGGGGGTTGGCGATGCAGTAGAATAACATGGAGGTCCCACATGTGGACAGATCTCTGAGATTCCTGTGTTCTTAGTTCTTAGATCTTTCAAGTCTGCCCTTTGGTGAGAACCAAATGTTATTCTTCTCAAATTATCCTTTCCCCATGTCATATGCAATATGAAAATGGGAATTTAAGTAGAGCTTGAAGAATCAGACCCAGTGATCCATCTAGTCCAGCATCCTGGTTCACCCAGTGGCCAACCGGTTGCTCTGGAGGGCTAACCAAATAAGATATAGAAGCCAAGGCCATCCCCAGCTGCTGCCTCCTAAAACTGGTATTCAGAGGTTTGCTTCCTCTATCGATTTCACTCACCTTGACTAGAAGTCAATGATGGACCTCTCTTCCATAAATCTATTTCACCCCTCTTAAAAGCTTAAAAGCCAGTTGGGTGTAGTGGTTAGGAGTGTGGACTTCTAATCTGGCAAACCAGGTTCGATCCTGTGCTCCCCCACATGCAGCCAGCTGGGTGACCTTGGGCTCGCCACGGCACTGATGAAACTGTTCTGACTGAGCAGGAATATCAGGGCTCTCCCAGCCTCACCCACCTCACAGGGTGTCTGTTGTGGGGAAAGGGAAGGCGACTGAAAGCCGCTTTAAGCCTCCTTCGAGTACAGAAAAGCAGCATATAAGAAACAACTCTTCTTCTTCTTCTTCTTCTTCTTCTTCTTCTTCTTCTTCTTCTTCTTCTTTCTATACACACATCAGTTAATATCACCTACTGGCAGTGAAATACATCCTTTGACTGCCATGCTCCCCCAAGAAATAATGTATAAATTATTTCCCAGGCTACAGAGCCTCTTGTGGGGCAGAGTGGTAAGGCAGCCGTCTGAAAGCTTTGCCCATAAGGCTGGGAGTTCAATCCCAGCAGCCGGCTCAAGGTTGACTCAGCCTTCCATCCTTCCGAGGTCGGTAAAATGAGTACCCAGCTTGCTGGGGGGTAAACGGTCATGACTGGGGAAGGCACTGGCAAACCACCCCGTATTGAGTCTGCCATGAAAACGCTAGAGGGCGTCACCCCAAGGGTCAGACATGACTCGGTGCTTGCACAGGGGATACCTTTACCTTTACCTATTTCCCAGGCAAGCTCCTTTATAGCATAAACTGTGCAATCTTAACCAGAGTTACACCTTTTCAAGCACACTGACTTTAGAGGACCAAGAAAGGTACGATGCTACTTAGGACTGCACTGTAAAACCCTGCACTCATTAATGGGAATGGTTAGCTATGTATTTTGTTCCTTCTGCACTAGACTAAAATGAGGAAAATGGGGCTTAAAAAAAAATTATGATTCCTCCTTCCGAAAGACGGTGTCACTGGACCATCCAAAGAGGCGGAGTTAAATGTGCCATTCTAAAAGGATGTAGTTGAAACTGGTCAATGAATCATGATGGGAGAACAATTTTCATCAACGGCATACTAAATTATTACAGTCGTTTTCTAGACTGTAAATTATAGCTGAATTATTTTGTTTGGCTGTCAGTTCATGCACATACCGTTCAATCAAAAGCATCATTTTGAGTACTTTTGAGTACTTCAGCCAATCAAATGTGTTTTACCATTGAGGGCTATCATAATGTAAGTGTATGATTGTGTTGGTTTAGGGTGCCCTTCCCCAGTTAAGAATTCACAGCTCTATTCTGCCAGTGGCCAACGGGATAAAAGAAAGATGCTTCAAAGAGGCAATATCAATCTTCCATGTGGAATATGTCAAGATAATTTGTATGGTCTTAAGCGAGATATAGGTTCACTTCTGAAGTCTTCCCCACACACACACTTTATCCCAAATATTTTCCCCTAAGAAGCCTCCAACCCCTGGATGCCTTTGTAGCAGACATGAATGTCCTTTCTACTTGGCCTTTGTGTGTGGTGGGATTTAGCAAACACAGGGATCAGAGGTCACGAGTAAACAAGCAACAGCCAGCAAGGAACAGTGAGTTTGGTACAGAAGAGCAAACCAGGAGCAAGTAGTTCCTTTGAAAGGGTCTTTGGGGGCACAGTAGCACTTTAGATCCTAGTAGGATTCTCTACATTTAAAAGTCGCTCAGGAGCGACATTTTAAATGACAGAGCAGAAGAAACCTGAGGGGGATATGCAAAGTAGATGCCGAAATTTCTCAAGTGAGCTGGTGCGACCAAGCCGATGTCCCACTCGGACAGTCTCTGCGCTCAAGTAGGTGCTGGATCTCAAGGGCTGCATGCATAGCCCACGTTAAAACTACAAAAATAAAGCTATTTTCAGAGGGTTTCATCAGCGTGGAAAATGCATGCATTAGCCCTGAGCTGTTGGTGAAAGAGGGGAGGGGGAGGATCCTGTAGTTAGTTTACTGTACAGCCAAACCTACCTGGAATGAAATACTGTTCTTTAGCTAAATAAAAAAAAAGAGAAAAATAGAAGATGCACCTGAATTTCAGCAAGTAAAGAATTAATTCTATTAGACTTGAGAACAATCTACGGTTAATCACTGGCAGGCACGGCAGGGGGATGCATGTTCAAAGCGATGGATGATAGGAGCGTGGCGAGATAACAAACAGACTCGGAGCCAAAACTCTCCCCTGCTTTGCTTCCACAGAATGAACTGTACAATATGAAATGCGCCCGGAACAGCTGGACACCAGATGAGAGAGGTTAGGCTTTAGAAGTAGGAAATGGAGTAAGATCAGAAAAAAAAAGCACACAGCACGGTTTGGCATGGCATAAGCTTCCCTGTGTATTATGAATGTCATGTTTTCACATTTGGTTGTGTTTTGAAGCTGTCGCCCCTATTCCAGATCAGGTTTTGTTTTTGATCGCTCCTCGCTTTTTCCCCCAAAAGGTGACTGACGAGAGGAATACCTCACACCGCGTACTCAGTTCCCCGCCCCTTCCCCCTTTGCGTCCAGCAGAGAAAGTGCTGACTGTGCAATCTACAGGGGCACTGCGGGATCAAACGGTTCCGTTCAGGCCCGAGACGCCACGACGGCTTAACAATTCAGCTAAAAAAAAAACTACCATGCTGCTCTTTGTGGAGAGCCACTGCTTTCTGTATGGAGGGGGGTAGAGAGAAGGGGAGCGAAAGCCAAGTAGCAGTCACACTAAGGAAATTACCTGAACAGCGAAATTTCTTGCTTTTGATCTGGCCAATCCTTTTGTTTGCCAGACGGCGGGGGCTGGTGCAGCGGGCACCGCTGGTTTCAATAGGGTTTGTGTGGAGATAATCCGCCAGCCACTTCAGATGGCAGTCGCAAATAAACGGGTTCTGAGCCAGATGCCTTTCACAAATATAGAAAAGAAAAGAACGCTTTTACATGGTGGTGACTGGCCTCCCTAGTTCCCCAAAGTTTCCTCCCTTGGCTGTTTGCGAACGGGCTCCTCCCCTCCCCGCCAGCAAAGGGCCGAAGGACAGGGCAACCCGTAGAGAGTTCTAACACATACAGGGTCTGAATGGCTCGGAGAGGGGAGAAGGTGCCCTTTGCGATGGTCTGGAGCTTGTTATCGTACAAAGACAGGAGGTTCAAGTTGTGGAGGTCTTGAAAAGCGTCGACTCGCAGGCAGTTGATCTTGTTGGCATTTAACAATCTGCAAAGCCAAAAAGGATGGCGACATGAATTAAGAGTTTGTTTACTGCTTGTGAAGCATCCCAGCTTTGGAGAGAGCAAAAAAAAGCACTGGATTATACTGGGCCTGTTCTGCACACGTTGGAATTGCTTGTAGCCAAGTCCATTACAGCAGGATACAGGGGAAAGGCCCCTGTTCTTCCACTGTGCGTTTGCAGCTGATTTTTCTGTGCAGAACAGGAACATCTTCTTCTAAAGGGCACTAAAATGCATTATCCAGTGTGTGCAGAATGGGCCCCGGTTACTCAGTTGCCATAAAATATACCTATACTCGTATGCAGGGATATGCCAACTTTCTTAAAGCATCAACACTGGGTGTGCAATTAATGTGCTCAGGGAACACAGGGTCAAATGCAATTAGCAAGAATATTGCTATTGTATTCATTTTAAATGTAAAGGGACATAATTCCCCTGGCTGAATTTGACTCAGCCTGGTCTGAAAGCAGACTAGGCATTTCTATTTCTGTCCTGTCATTCCACTGAGCAAAGTTTATTATTATTATTGTTGTTGTTGTTGTTGTTATTTCATATGCAGACTGCTGAGGGTGGTGTACAATTACAGTACAAGTTTCAGATAAAGCTATAAACTTCATGAAAGAATAAAAGGATTGAAACAACATCTTACTATCCGTTTGTTTGTTTTCCAGTTCATGGTCTTGATCTGTCTTGTGTCACCCAGATGTTGTTTGTGGGAAGAGACTGGAGGAGGGGCACTTTTCTTTTTGGAAAACTGGAGAAGGGAGACCCATTTTTTTTCTTGGCTCAAGTGCAAAGCCTTCCTCCAGCCCAGCCTTTCCCAACCTTTTGGTGGCAGAGTAACCCTTGAAATATTCTTCAGGCTTCAAGGAATCCTGGAAGTGATGCCACACTGACTACACCTTCCTGCCAAGCCCCCCGGAAATTACGTGTTTATAACGTGCATGGCATCACTAATAAAATAAAATGCTTGGAGTCCAATCTAAGCTGCTTTCCTCCAAAGTGGTTCTTCCATAGGAGAAAAAGCCAATGAAGTTGGAGGAAGAGGGGCTATGGCTCAGTGGTAGGGCATCTGCTTGGCGTGCAGAAGGTCACAGGTTCAGTTCTTGGCATCCCCATTTAAAAGGACCAGGTAGAAGGTGATGTGAAAGACTTTTGCCTGAGACTCTGAAGAGCTACTGCCAGTCTGAGGAGACAGTACTACTGACTTTGATGGGCCAAGGGTCTAATTCAGCACAAGCCAATTTCGTATGACTGGATCATACCCTGTGGATCCTGCTTCAGATGACTAGATGTTTATAGCAGAACATCTCAAGAAACTTACAGCAGATCAATTCTGCTATTGCACAAAATAGAACAAAAGGTTAGGTGAAACATGTTCAAATAGACTATTAAGGCAGCATCAAAATAAATTGAAGGGAAGCATGCTTGATTTCAGTTCTGAAAAGACAACTTTCTGTTTATTTGTTTTTGAAGGAAACTAACCAGTTGCAAGGAAGCACCATTGTTAATCCTTCAATGATGGAAAGGAAAAAAGAACAAGACAAAATAAATAGTATAACAAGGAATGAAAAGACAGGGAGGGAGAGAGAGAGGCAGTCAAAGCAAATCTCTGAAACTTCAACCCACAACAGGATATAATTTTTAAAAAATCATTCATGTGTTCTGTAAAATAGTATTTTTCACAAATAATAATTTTAAATGATCTAGATATGTTGGCCAGATCCAAATGAATGGCTCCAAACCAAGAAGTGAAAGACCATTCATATTTCTATGGTCCCAGTCAACAAAGCCAGTTTTGTCCTGCCCTCTCAGTAAATCACCACTATTGCTACCATTTTGCTGAGTTACCCCTGCTGCAGAACATTTCTACAAAGGCTGGTAGACAACTCCTCACTTCCCAGGCCTGATCTGAATCACTTACTCAGTGCAGAGCACTCCAAACCAATCTCCGTTCAGATCCCTCAAACCATACAGCACCCGAATGTGCAAGCAAACCAGGGTTTAGATCAGGGGTAGTCAAACTGCGGCCCTCCAGATGTCCATGGACTACAATTCCCAGGAGCCCCCTGCCAGCATTCGCTGGCAGGGGGCTCCTGGGAATTGTAGTCCATGGACATCTGGAAGGCCACAGTTTGACTACCCAAGGTTAAGATCTTTGCTGATTCCATTGGCCTCAACTCTCCCATTTCTCCGATGCAGACGCTTCCAGAGGTGAAACTATGGCTGCAGTTCTGGTTTGTTAATCAGGCATCGTTCCAAGCCACGTTTTGCACAAACCGCTGCTCTCATATTTGAAGGCAGTCAGTCAAGGCCTGCTCTCCCTTCCGTTGCTGTGGCAACCACCACCGCTTTCCCCTTCACCTTTCAGTGAGGAGGGGTGCCAGAATGGCCTTGGCACAAACCACTATGCGTAAATTAGTTTCAGACCATGGCTTCTAGTTTCCTTTCTGATGGAGGAAAAGTGCCCTTTTCTGGAGCAGGGATTCTCAGCCCGGGCTCCCTGGCCCCCCGGGGCTCCGTGAGAGCTCCCCAAAGGCTCCCTGGCCTCTCCCCTATCTCCTGCTGTAATGAACTGGGCTACAAGCTCTTCCCATCCTAGGGCTACATTACTGTAATTTATAATTTGTACAATTTAACAAGTAAATAAATGTACAGTTTTACAATCTGTTTTTCAATGTTTAAGACCAAATAAAGAACCAACCATAACGTTTTTTAGATAAATGCCATTTTCAATTGCTTTTCCTCAGTGGTTGTGTCTTCCTATAATAACTGCTATAAGAACTTTCCACTGTGAAAGATTATTTCTACCAAGTCACCTTGTTGTGCTTATCTGTTCCACATAATATATTTCTGGTAAGGGCTTGGAGGAGGAGCGTGACTCATGGCTTAAGTGCACTTAACACCTACTCCGGGTGGCTGTCCTGTCCCTGAATGCCTTCTCTTCCAACTGGTTTTCCTGTCTGTCCAGCAGCCAGCCAATCACTTTCCATTACCCATCCCTGACCAACCCCTCCTCCTTCCACTTCTCTCTGAGGCTTGGAGGCTGCAGATACCTGCCGCCTGAGAGCTGCCCCTGCCGGTGAGTTCCCTAACAGCTGCCTGCAGCCTTTCCAGGTCCTGGGGGGAGGGGGAGCCATATGCAGAGTTCTTCCACTCTGCCTCCCCCCAATCTAGCACCCATTGTATTCCTGAATGCAACGGGCATGGCCCCTAGTCTAATAATATAAATAGGCCATTGGCTCACCGGTACCAGGGACAGATGAATGGATTGTGATATGAAACTGGAAGGGGGGGGCACTGGAGTCAACTGGAGGGAGATAGGTTTCTTTTTTTTCTGTTGTAATTCCATTGTGAACCATCCCCCCCTTTTCATTTTATATACGCTCTTCCCGGCATAGCCATGAAAGCAGGGAACTGGCCACTTCCTTTGATCTGGGGGTGGCATTGTTGTACGGTTACCACACCTGAGAAAGGGGATGCAGTGTGAACCCCTAGTCCTGGCTCAAACTGCCTCCTTTCTCCCTCCTCCGGGCCTCTCAGGCACAACAGGGGTGTGGCCTGCTGACATCACTTCTGGCCCAGTTCCAGGGTTCCTCAAAGTATGAAAAATATTTTAAAGGCTCCCCCATGGCCAAAAAGTTTTATAAAAGCTTCTCTAGAGAAACAGATCTGGGGGATCCAGCCTACAGTTATAGGTCAACTACCTTATTCATCATTCATTGTCAAGTCTGAACTGTACTACTATACCAACTATTATAAATATAAATGTTACTACAATATTGTTAATATGAAAGAGACATATCCATGAGATGAAGCATAACTACAGAGAAATATATTGCAATATACAAGAGTTGTTTTCATTGTCGGTGAAGGGAGGGACTGTGTACCAAATATATGGAGAGAAAGTCATAAAAGGTTCATGATCTTCAAGAGGCTGGTTTTCCCCTTCTCCACAAACATTCAGAAATACCCTGGTACAAATTACATTTATATTCACTTCTCAATGTACAAAACCCAAGATTTCAGAGGATAAATACTTACAGCAACTGCAGGGAGAAGAGTCCTTCAAATAGGCCTTTGGGAAGTTCTGTGATTTTGTTTCCATAAAGAACTCTGTGACAAATAAACAATCCAGAAAAGGTGACCGACTGGAAACAGAAATGTGCTCATCTAGAACTGCTCTACAATTGCACAGGACTGACACAAGGAAAGCAAAGGCTGCAGGATGGAATTAGGGATGCCAGTTTCCCCGTGAGACCCGGGAATCTCCCAGAATTACAGCTCATCTCCATACTGCAAAGATCAGTTCCCCTGAAGAAAATGGATGCTCTCTAGGGTAGACTCTGGGGCACTGTACTCCACTGAGTTCTCTGTCCTCCCCAGGATCCATCCCCAAATCTCAAGAAGTTTTCCAGCCTGGACCTGGGAACACTATCCCCCATCCCTTGCCAGTGACGAGGAGGGACCTGGTGACCCTAAATGGAACATGGTATTTTCATTAAGAGTTCAAGGAGCATTCCTTCCAGCTCTTTAGATTCACAGCAAAGAAACGGCCATTTTCAATTTGAGCCCTCTTTTATTTTGCTTTTGTTCTATCTGTTCCTCAAAGTACCACAAATGGACTATACTATCACTAAAGTGTCCTTAACCACGTGATTAGCAACTAAATAAGCCTTCCATGCTTTCTTCTCAAATGAAGCTATGGTTAAAATGAAAACTATGCTTATATGTCCGTCCCCCCCGAGCTCTGCAAATATCTACAGAAGTATGCCTGGCCCTGGCTCCGGCCTCGTGGAAAGAGCTGCCATCAAAGATCCAGGCTCTTACAGAGCTCCCAAAGTTCAGAAGGGCCTGCAAGATGGTGCTCTTTCACCAGATTTTGGTAAAGACCAAGGCTGCACTGTTACTATTTAAAAGCCCCACCCCACCAAACCCGCTTGCCCAGGTGTCTGCCTAAGCTATTCCCCTAACATCCCCTGATCCTATTTGCTTCAACATCTGGCCTGGGAGATGGTTTAACTGACAGGGCAATTGTCGTGTATTTTAGTTGAATTTTAAGATTATAAAGATTTTATTGTAAGATTATTACTCTTGTTGTATGCTGCCCCGAAACCTCTTTGGAGAGGGGCGGTCTGGAAATCAAATGAATGAATGAATGAATGAATGAATGAATGAATGAATGAATGAATGAATGAATGAATATTTCCAAGCCATTTTTAAATGCCCATCCCATACAGATAGGAACTGTTGCATGAAGAGTCAGACATGTGCCTACTGGTTCTCTATGCATGATCCTGCATTTCTCCAGCTTATAAACCACACATTAGCTTATGTGCCAATGACACAATCCATGGACTTGATGTTGATACTCCTCCTTTGCATGTTCATGTGACACAGAATAAACATTTGCACAGGACTCTATGTCTGAATTTTCAAAGCTTGGCAAGTGTGAACTGTGGGTTCGAAATCTGTCTTACCATAGGCAAGGAAAAAATTCTCCCAGGGAAACAAACACACAAACTGCACAACGTAATGTGTGTCTGCTTTCGTTGCCCTGAACTCTACATAATTACTCAGAATGGGACAATCTAGAAGAGTGTGACTTGAAACATTAATTTAATGAAGGTCAAAACCTTCAACAGTAAACCCTTAAACCCCTTAAGAGCTGGATCTGCAATGAAGCTGTGACAAATTATTTGGATTTGAGGTAGGGGAACCTAAATCTTGTCAAAATTAAAAGGATTAAACTGACATCAAGGATACATGGCTGCATGAAATGTTAATGCTGGTTTAAGTCCACCAAACATTCTTGAAAATATCTTTGTAATTTTGGACCTGGATGGCCAAGGCTTGTCTAAAGTTGTCAGATCTTATAAGATAAGCAGAGTCAGTCCTAGTTATGTCTTGTATGGGAGACCAGCAAGGATGTCCAAGGTTGCTATGCAAAGGCAGGCAATGGCAAACCACACTGTTCATCCCTTGCCTTGAAAATCCTCTGCGGACACCATGATGGCTACAACTTGAATGGTACTTTCCCCCATTACCCATTCTGTATGGCCTAGAGCAGGGGTGGCAAACTATGGCTCTCCAGATATCCATGGACTACAATTCCCATGAGCTCCTGACAACTGGCCATGTGGGCAGCAGCTCATGAGTACTCCACGGACATCTGGAGAGCCACTGTTTAGCCTCTCCTGGCCAAGAGCCATGAACGAATGGAAGAATATGTGTGGATTATATATAATTGCATTAAGACTTAAAAAAAAAGTCTCAGTAGTACTGCATGTTTGTTTTGGAGAAAAGGTGAGAACACAGCTGGTAGCTTAGGCATCTAGACGTTTTAGACATCCCTTCCCTGTAAACTGAATTCTAAAGCTAGATATCAGAAAACCAGCCCCTACTGACATACCCTTGTCACTTGTGACCTACACTTGGATACAATAATCACTTAAAATGTAAGGGGAGGGGCTGTGGCTCACTAGCTGAGCATCTGCTTTGCATGTAGAAGTTCCCAAGTTCAATCTCTGGCATACTGAGTTAAAAGGACCAGGAAGGAGGTAATGTGAAAGACCTCAGCCTGAGACCCTGGAGAGTCGCTGCTAGTTTTGATGGAGTGTGTATGGGGGGGGGGGGGTAGATCATATTTTCTTAAATTATTATTTCGTAATGCGAAGCTTGGTGTACCAGACTGTTTCGTAACAGAAGGGCCAGAAACTTGTTCTTGACTGTATCTGATATGTTCTATTCTCAAGGCCAGAGACAACTGTTTATACCATGCCATTGTTTATGTTACCAGAGGATTGAGAAAGAACAGAAAATTCCCTCTTGTAACCTTTCTTCCGGTCACTTAGCATAATGGAAATGGGTTGATCCTGTGGGACGTGCAAGGGGGTGGAGACCCCTGGTTATTGGTTTGACCTGAAAAGCATCATCTTTCTCTGCCTTCAATGGAATATTATAAAGTCTCATGTAATCCTTTGTCCGACACACAGGCTCTTTTGGGACCAACCCCCCCCCCCCCATGTCATTTTGTTCGTCTGCAGTTGAATAAAATCATAAAAGGTTTTCCAGTCTAGTGGTCATTCTATTTGGGTACTGCACACTAGGCAAACAGTCCTAAAAGGCCCAGACCAGGTCAGATTTGAGTAGACAGGACTGATTTTGATGGACCAGGACTGATTTTGATGATTCTGATTCAGTATAAGGCAGCTTCCTTTAGTCACTTTTTTCTAGGCTCCCTATAAAGTATCTGGCTGAATACTGGATGCCAGATCAGCCTTTGGCCAGTTCTGAAGCTATTGTATAATCTCAAAACTCAAAACCAGAAGAAAGATGCCAACCCCCACTCGCCACCTGAACCTCAGCAAAGCAAGGGACACTGCCCCGTCTTCTGAGACACGGGACTCATACTCACAGTGAATTGAGTGAGCGTAGCCCCTGGAAGGCATCTGGTGCAGCCTCTGAGATCTGATTATTGCTCAGATCGCTAAAACAAGAAACAAGATTGCATTCAGTTATTTCAAGCATGCTCTCCACTCTGCCAGGCTTCATCTTCAGTGAAACGGATAAACAGCTATTTATTTTATTTTATAAGGCAAAGTTCATGGACCTCTCAGGCCAAAGTGACTTCAAGTGATTTCAGTGTCCCAAATCACTTCACTACCATTGGAGGGAGAGAGAAGCAGTCTGGTACACTGCCATTTCGACTGATAGCAGACAGGTGTGTGCACTCCGTTCTCAGCCTAAAATGGCCACCACCGATTTCAACATACCTGATTGCTTCCCTTGGAAGATAGGGGGTGGGAGTGGTCACACACTGGAATGGCAGCAGGGCCTACGGGCCTCTCAGCTCTCAAACCAAAAGGGTTGCAAGCTACTTCACCCCCCTTTTTTTGCTTCTTCCCACTCCTAAGTGGGCAGAAGCAAAACAGTCTGCTTTGTTTTTTGGGGGGTGGAAGGGTTGGGTCATTTGGGCTCAGGTGTTTCGTTTGGGAACACCCTGAATCCCAAGCCAAACCAGAATTTCCCAGTTTATGCATTGCAGGGCATGGCTTCTAAAATAAAACTCTGTTTTTAGAAAGATTACTTTTGTTAACTGAAACATTATGTAGAGGTTCAGATTATTTCTGTGTAATAAATTAGTTAAGTCGCAGCTGTTAACATGATAAAAAGAGCTACATAGACCCAACAATCAGACACAGCCATAGCAACCAATCTGTCAGTTGTCAGAATTGCTTAAGTAGTGATAAACTGATGGAAGGTCCTTTATGCAACCATGATCAGCTTTTTAAAATTCAAATTTGTTTTATCTTAAACCCTAAGATATTTCTCACTCACATTCTTCTCAGCTTTTTGTACGGTGAGAAAGCTCCAGGAGGGATGACCTTGATAGAGTTTTGCTCCAACCGTCTAGCAAAGAAAAAATAATATTATGAAAAACTCCAAATCATAACACAAGAGCAATCTAAAAAATATGTATCATTCATGTCAGTATTAATGAAAAGGAATGCATTTTAAAAACATAGGTGTTTTTTTCCCTAGCTTGGTGAAAGATTATGCCATGGGAATCAAGGGTCAGCGACTGGTTTCATTTAAAAGACAAGAACAACAACAAAAAAAAGAAAGAAAGACATTTTATCACCCTGACATTCAGGGTAACGACAGCTGCAATTGAGAACTAATCTGCTTTTACATGTGCTACATATGTACGAACACACAACGTGCACAGATAGGGAAAGGTTACCATCTGTACCCCGTAGAAAGAACTGTAGCACTTTGCCCCCCCCCATACAAACCTGAAATAGAAATGATCCTCCAAGATTTTAAATGTTTTACTGTTCAACTTTAAAATTCAACTATGCTTTATTGTAGATGTTGTAAACTACCCAAGCCTCTGGGGAAGGGTGGCATATAAATTAGATTATAAATAAATAAATGAATATCTGGGGCATTCTGTGCTGCAAGAAGAAGAAGAAGAAGAAGAAGAAGAAGAAGAAGAAGAAGAAGAAGAAGAAGAAGAAGAAGAAGAAGAAGAAGAAGAAGAGTTGGTTCTTACATGCCATTTTTCTCTACCCGAAGGAGTCCCAAAGCAGCTTACATTTGCCTTCCCCTTCCTCTCCCCACAACAGACGCCCTGTGAGGTGGGTGAGGCTGAGAGAGCCCTGATATCACTGCTTGGTCAGAACAGTTTTATCAGTGCCGTGATGAGCCCAAGGTCACCCAGCTGGCTGCATGTGGGGGAGTGCAGAATCGAACCCGGCATGCCAGATTAGATGTCTAGTAACCGCACTGGCTCTCTCACCAAACAAGCAGCACTGATAGTTTCCTGGGCCGTTTTAAGGCAACTCATCTTTTAATAGAAAATGCAAGTAAAAGATTGAGGGATATCGTGCTACGGATGTCGATGAAAAAATGACTACTGCCCAACTGGTGTGGTTTCACATTCCTGACATGTATATTAGGCAAATTTATGATTACCGAATTAAGACTTTTCAACCCCCAAACCTCAGCAATCTCTTTTTAAACTAATTAATTACATTCCTAGACTGCCCCTATCAAACCTGTCTTCTCCAGGCATTTTACAACACTCATAAAATAAAATTAAAACAGTTACAAAGTGAAAACCAACAGAACACGGTTATTAGTGGTACCAAAACTATAGAGTTTTTTTTATTTCTGAGCATTTATTTGAAGGAGAGCAAGCAAGTGGTGGGTATGTTGCAACAGGGGATACCCCAGCTGGCCTCAACCGTAAGCCTGGCGAAAGAGCTCCATCTTGCAGGCCTTATGGAACTGTGCTAATACTGTTAGGACCCTGATTTTCTGTGGAAGCTCATTCTATGAAAGGTAGTTTCTCATGGACAACAAGATTGCCCTGGCATTCACAAGGCACATTTCCTAGATGTGTCATATTGTTGTTGGGCTGCTAGAATGATAGTAGCTTCTACAGATGCCTGGGCATTCCACAGCTTAATGTTGCCCTCAAAATACAGTTAGTGCAAACTAGGAAACCCAGCCATTCCAACTAGAGAACAACAGATCCTGGCTAGGGCATTTTAGGGCTTGTGTAGACTTGCTGACTGTAGGTTGTTAGCTTGATGGAGGATTCTTCTGGAATATGTCCCCCTGTGACTTCCGTTTCCATGTTGCTTTTTATTGGACTGGATCCTGCTCTAGGGGCTGCTGCAACAGTATATGTATTAATTCATAGGGTCAACAAAAGTTGGAAGCCACCTGATGGGCACATAACAATCATTCCTTACTTTTTGAAAGATACTGAATTTGATGTCTGACTGCAGTCGCTTCTGACTCCATTTCTACGATTTTAGGAACCTCAATTGAATCCTAAAGTGTCTGATTGCATTTGAGCTTGCAAATTCAGAGATGGGTGATTCAATGAAATACATTATTGTTTCCCAACAGAATGCAAACAAAGTGAAACAAAAACTTGATAAATTATGGTGAACCTCTTACAGGAAACCGCCAAATGAGAATCAAGGAGGCTTCTGAAGAGTTCTAGTTGCTGGGAAGATAGGAGAATGCTGGCAAATTGACAGGTTAGGCTGCAGGGATTCCCAACTAAGGGTCTAGGGACCCCTGAGGGTCCACAGGAGCTCCAAAAGGGGTCGTGGCATTTCCCCTCTTGCCTTAATAAACTAAGCCAGCGGTCCCCAACTTTCTTGTAGTTGCGGACCGCCTCCGAGGGTGGGAGAGAGCCGGCGGCCCGGCCGCTGCAGCTGCACATAAACACGCATGCGCAGTTGCCACGCGTGCACGTTTTCACCAGCAGGGGGCGCAAACACGCATGTGCGGCAGCTCCACGCGTGCGCGTTTGCATCGCTGGCGTGCCGGCGGCTATGCCTGCCTCTTCCCCCCCTCTCGCTGCAGCCCGGCACCATGGCCTTTGCAGCCCGATGCCAGGCCGTGGACTGGGGGTTGAGGACCCCTGAACTAAGCCACAAGCTAGGGAAATGGCTGCTTCCATTGCTCCCCCTCTTGAGCATGAGCTCTCTTGTGGTTTCTGTGTCTGGGAGGGGGCAGAGCCTGCATGCCTAATCTGCTCTTAAATCACCTCCTGTCTCTCCTCCCTCAGTCACCCTCAAGCCTGTCTGTTACCACAGGTGGTGATGTCACTTCTGGCGGCATTGCACTTCTAGGGGGGGGGAGGCATGGCAGGAAGGTGTGGCCAGCTGACATCACTACCGGGGCTCCTCAAAGCCTGGGGGAAAAACCTATTTTAGCAGTTCCTCCACAGTCAAAAGGTTGGAAAAGACTGAGTTAGGGATCTGGGAAAGCATCAGCTGGAGCATTGGCAGTCAGCAAACGGATACTGCAGGTGAGAGCAGGTGTAATTTTATTTATTTAATTCATCTGTACCCTGCCTTATTGCCCATTGGGGCCCCAAAGCAGCTTACATCGTTTTAGTCTCCTTCATTTTGATCTCACAACAGCCCTGTGAGATAGGTTGGCTGGAGAGAGCATGACTGGTCCAAGGTCACCCAGAGAGCTTCCATGGCATGTACCAAACAGTCTCTCAGATAACTCACAACTACTATACCAAAGCACAGCGGGCCACCGAGAAGAACTGCACCCCTGTGAACTGAGCAACAGACAGCGAGTATGAAACAATGAAAAGGTGAGAGGGAAAACAAGAAAAAAGCCATTTTGGACAAGGCCGATCCGCAGATAATATAGACAGAAAAACTCAGAAGTATGAGGAGATGCCAACTAAAGTGAAAACACATTATCAATGCCATGCTTTGCACATGTGTGGAAGTATGTATAAGAGCGGGAGTTCAGACTTTGAGATGAAATTCTTGCTCGAGGGCCTCTAAACCAGGGATTGCCAATCTTTTTGAATCTGCAGAGACATTTGGAATTTGGAACACTGCATGGTGGGTGCAGCATCAAAATGGCACCTGCAAAATGGCTGCTGAAGGAGGCGGAGCCAGCCACAAAACGACTGTCATAGCTTAACGTCAGTAATGCAGTGTAGATCAGTGTGCTGCAGTGGCAGCTACTGCCAAAACAGGTTTTGAAAAATAATCTGCATAGCCAATCAAAACTCCAGCAGTCAATAGCCCTACTTGACCCCGCTCGCTTCCCAAAAACACTTGGTGGGTGCTGTGACACCCATGACGATCAGCTTAGGAAGCCTAGCTATAGACTGCCAAAAATACTGAACTGATGAATCAGACTGTCTAATACAAAAACAATTGCACCTCTAAGACAAATACAATTGCTCCTTTTCCTTAAGGAACTGTATATGTACTGGGCTCCTACAAGACACACTGACACGGTTTGAATACTCATAAGGGCACAGGAACTTCAAGACATAAGGAGAAAAAATTACACAACAAGCCAATATCCCATTGATGCTATTAATAATTTGGTTCTCTTCCTAACCCGTCACAAAATTAAGCAACTTTCTAGTTCTATTCTGCGTGGGAGGGGAGAGTATCCCCCTCTCCAGCATGTCTATACACAGAGCAAAAGAAAAAGAGTGAGTGGGCTAAAGCTGGAGGAAGCATCTGGCCATGTCTGCTTCTGAGCTTTGCTCATAAAAAAGAAAACACACATCATGTCTGAAAATTTGCAAGACATCCTTTGCAATCTGATATTCCCCGACAGCTGATGTCTACAGGATGGAGACAGAGAAATTGCTTCTGTCTAATGTTGTTGTTGTTTTTAAGTGAACAATTGCAAATTAAACATTTTAAAATTCTCAGTGGACTGCTTCAGTATGCATAGCGATGCACATGTGTACACTCTCACTTGTATATAAACAGAGGAAGATGCATATACATCCACAGTTGGACAGAGGAGTGTGCTTTCTCATTCTCTTTGGTTCTCTCTCACACATTGATCCCATGCAAAAGTGTAGAGGGTTTGTGGGGCCCAGTGGCAGAACAGCTTCTTGGAATGCAGAAGGTCCCAGCTTCAGTCCCTGGCATCTTTGGTTAAAAGATCTGGACGTAAGTGTTGTGCAGCACCGTGTCCATGCACAGAGTATGTATATAATTCTGCGCATCCTACCTAGCAAATAAAGACCCATGCATTCTTTTAAGCATATTTGCAGATACAAGCTGGTATCAGACAGCAGCATCAGAACAGATAAATCTTAAGAAGAAGAAGAAGAAGAAGAAGAAGAAGAAGAAGAAGAAGAAGAAGAAGAAGAGTTGGTTTTTATATGCCACTTTTCTCTACCCAAAGGCGTATCGAAGTGGCTTATAGTCGCCTTCCCTTTCCTCTCCGCACTACAGACACCCTGTGAGGTGGGTGAGGCTGAGAGAGCCCTGATATCACTGCTCGGTCAGAACAGCTCTATCAGTGCTGTGGCGAGCCCCAAGGTCACCCAGCTGACTGCATGTGGGGAAGTGCTCGCCAGAATAGAAGTCTGCACTCCTAACCACTACACCAAACTGGTTCTCCATGATTGGAGAGCTCCCTGATTGAGACATATGGCTCTTACAGGGGACCACAGTGTGAATTGGTAACTGCATGGGTGAATAGTCTGTATATTTCATAAGGCATAAAAAATTAGTGCCACTCCTAACTTAGTCCTCATGTCATTCATTTACTTCAGCCTGTCTTGACTTTTTTACTGTTAAGAAACCCCTGAAACATTCTTCAGGTTTCGAGACTCCTCAGAAGTAGGGCAATAGTGCAGAATGTGGCTGGGAAGCACAGCTGTGTGCATGCCCACCCAAAGCACCTCCCCTTCCCACCCCTACAGACCCATCACTGGCCATTCTGGGAGCAGGGGATCATATCACCATATAAATGTTTAACAAATTTTAAAAATACATTCAAATTAATTAACTCCCACCCACTGGGGAAACCCTTACAGGGTAAGCAATAAACCCCAGGGTTTGACAAAACCTACTTCTCCAGATCAGAGGGGGTGCTCTTGACTGCTACATCATGCTGGGTCTCCTGCGGAGAATCCATGGGAACGGGCAAAATGCCTGCAAGGGAGTACCACCACACTTAACTAACTGTGACCTCTTTTCATTACTATGTCATCCAATTATCAATGTGATGTGAAAGACCTTAACCTAAGACCCTGGGAAACTACTGTGACTTGGGTATTCAAAGCTGACCTTAGCAGACAAGACTGACCAAATAGACCAAGGGTCCAATTGTACATAAGGCAATTTCATGTGTCACCTGTGACGTGTCTCTTGTTCTGCCGGACCAAACTGGGTAACTCCGCTCTGTGTTGAACGGATTAAATCGCAATGCTTCTGGATGAAGTGAAATCACGCCCAAGATCATTTTGACAAGAAAATAAGTAAACAACAGCTTACGCCAACCTCTCATTTAATTAACTGGGTTTAATTATGGGTGATGCATCATGGAAGTCATCAGATTAAATAATGGTCTCTTTTGGTTTTAATAGCCTCAGATACTACTAGGGAGTGTTATTAATTATGAAACAGACATGCTGAGAGAACTGATTATGTAGCAACAGTTTTGGGTAGGATAAATTATTTTAATATAAATGTGCTGCAAGTTTTTTGTTTGTTTTTTAAGTTTATTAACTCCCTGTTCCCTTCTCAGCCAACGGACAAGATGGTTTACTATTTCTATAGCCATTGTTACAAACAGAAATGCCAGTGCAGCTTGAAATCAAGATAGTCCGTTGATGCAGACGTTTATTCTCCATCAGTTCTTTGCTTGTCTCTCTCTATGGAAGAATAAATGGATAGCCACATTGGTATCCGATGAAGGGGTCATGGACATGAATGTTTATACCTTTAAGAACACTTTGTTGGTACCGTTGGACTCAAACTATGGAATAACCAAGTGATATAGGCTCTGAATTTGTTCCCGGGTTTTAGAATAACCTTCCAAGTGATGTACTGGCACCGTTCTCCAAACCAAAAGCACCATTAGGCAACCTGTCATGAGCAGGCCTGCTCATGCCATGGATTAGGATTGGGGTCTGACTACAAAGCTCTGCTGGCCTTCTTCCATAGCTTGGTTTGGTGTAGTGCTATTTGGTTGTCCTGACTCCCAGCAGGACTCATGCCTTGGCTGGAGAGTTGTCTTTAGTTTTATTCTTTCTTTCTCCTGGTTCCCAGGAGCAGAGTAAATGTGTTGTAATCTTATTGCATATTTTGACTGGGCATCCGCCCTGGTGCTTATGAGTTTGTTTTGGTGGGCTTGCAAGGAGCAAAGTCTTAGAGCGGGGATTCCCAACCAGGAGTCTGTAGACCCCAATGGTTGAGGGGGTCCACAGGAACTCTGGAGGGGATCTGTGGCTTTTCCTCTCCTGCCTTAATGAACTCAATCACAAGCCAGGGAATCAGCCATTTCCATTGCTCTCACTCCCCCCTCTCTTGAGCTCGAGTGAGTTGTCTCATGGTTTCTGCACCTGGGAGTGGGTGGAGCCTGCATGCTTACCCCCACTTTAAACTGCCTTCTATCTCTCCCCCATCCCCAGGCCTCATCTAGCCTGCCTATTAACTTTTGGTGACTTCCGGGGTATGTGGCAGGAAGGCATGGTCAACTGACACCACTCTAGAGGTTCATTGAAGCCTGACACATTATTTCAGGGGGCCCTCCATGGTCAAAAGGTTGACAAAGGCTGACATAAAGGGTAGTTTGGGAAAGGACTTCATAAGCATGGGTTATGCAAAGCCATGGTGTTGGGGGAAGTTGGCCCACAAGATTTAAGTAGGCTTTCCTGTAGGGCTGGAGTGATGGAAATCACTTTATATATGTTTAACATGACTGTGATCTGTTAAGTCGCCGAAGCGGCCGAGGTGCGCCAAAGCACCCAACCCTAGAGAGGTTAGAGCAGCCTTTCTCGACTTGTTAACATTGAGAAATCTCTGAAACGTTCTTCAGGCTTCAAAAAATCCTAGAAACAGTGTGATCATGCAGAATATGGTTGGGAATCAAAGCTGTGTACGTGCCCACCTGGGGCCCCTCCACTTCCCACACTCTCCAGGATGATCATTGGCCATTTTGGAAGGGAGGAATGGTTGACATGACCATATGCAGTCATATCACCTGATTTTTTAAAAATAAATAAACAAACATATAGGTAAAGGTAAAGGTAAAGGTATCCCCTGTGCAAGCACCGAGTCATGTCTGACCCTTGGGGTGACGCCCTCTAGCATTTTCATGGCAGACTCAATACAGGGTGGTTTGCCAGTGCCTTCCCCAGTCATTATTGTTTACCCCCCAGCAAGCTGGGTACTCATTTTACCAACCTCGGAAGGATGGAAGGCTGAGTCGACCTTGAGCTGGCTGCTGGGATTGAACTCCCAGCCTCATGGGCAGAGCTTTCAGACTGCATGCCTGCTGCCTTACCACTCTGGGCCCAAGAGGCTCTAACAAACATATATTAAACACTAATTAACTCCCAACCATTCGGGAAACCCTTCCAGAGCCACCAAGTGACTTCAGGGTTTCACAGGAACTGAGTGCATACAAGGTATCCATGTGGGCCCACAAGAAACCTTAATAGGGTAGTTCAGGAAAAGTCCTGCTGAACAAGACAGAAGTTGATTGGACAAATTCTAATGGACAACTGCAAAGTGGTTTGTGACAAAAAAAATCACTCCTTGAGAGTGCTGTAGCTCAGTGCAACTATGACTACATTTGAACTGGCTTCCCACATGTTGTGGTCGGGCTGTGTGATAGGATACCCATACTGGCAGCAGCTCTGCTTTGGGTTCCCTACAGTACAGACCACTGCCAGTCTCCCTGAATTGTGGGGTAGTCAATTATAGCGCTCTCACAACCACATGGAGTCAGAGCACGGTAAGGAAACAATTTTGGGCAATACCTTCCGATTAGGTGCATGAGCCACGCAAAATGGCTCTTGAAATGGAAACAGAAGTGGGCTGACACAAAGAAGGAGTAGGCATCAAGTAACCAACTGCTTCACTCTGACCTTTTCCACACTAGGAATTGAGCCCAGCCCAGCGCTCGTAAAGTCATGGGGCTAATTCTGCTTCTGGATGATGATGCCAGTCTGGGGCAGTCCCAGGCCAGGCCCAATGCAGCCCCTCAGTTGGTCCGTGTTCCCTTGCCACAGGCCAAATGAGGGCCTGAATCATGCCAGGCCCAAGACTGCCCCGTGCTAGTACAAATGTCATCCAGAAGTGGAAATTAGATGAGTGCCCATCTGAATTCATAGTGCAGAAAAGGTCCCCAAGTCTCTTTCATTGGGACTTGGGGAGGCACAGAGACACAGGGAGAGAGGAAGCATTATGGTGGGTCACACAGTTCTGAAGATAAGGTATTCAGGATTTCCAATATGGTTAACTGGCAGATGAGATTATAGAGGGCAGCGTGAGATGATGGATTTTTAACTATGATTTAACCATTTTTAAAAATCTTTTCTCATTGTTGTAAACTGCCCCAAGCCCACTTGCCAAGAGGGACGGTATAAAAATAAAATAATAAATAAGTATGGGATTCACAGGATTACAAAACAGCATATTTCTACTGTTGATCTGAGATTCAGTTTGACTACGGTGAGGTAAGACATTACATGTTGTTCTCCATGAAGTGCCTGAGTTCCCAGCGACAATTTGTTTCAGATCTGCGGAGAGCTCAGAAGACAGTTAGCTGTACTGAAAGAGGATCAAACAGAGCTAAAAGCACAGCAGTTGACAGGAGTAAGTGGAAGGAACCAGCAGTGTGTATTTCTCAGAAGATTTTTGAAAAGATGGAAGCAGAGATGAGAAAAAAGGGACTAGTAGTCAGCTCTGTGTATCGATAGATCCTGCCCGTGACAAACATTTAGATTGCAAATACCTGTGTAGTATCAGGATCAAGGTACAGGCTTTCCAAAATAAAAGATTGGTTATAGCAGTATCTTCTAAACAAATTCACGCATTATATTAGCATATGAAGAGTGGGGGAAATCCCCTTGATATTAATCTTTTCTCATATAATGAACAACAATAACAAAAAATCCATTTGTTGTTGTCTTATCTTCTTTATAGATTGAATTTCATGGCACACGTATTTCCATTGATCATTCTATGTAAGATAAATCTAATTAGATGCAAAGAGTTTAAGAAGACTTGCCTTTTTTCCCCCTCATAAAATTACCTTAATTAAAAACTCTTGTTCTATGTAGTGGCTCACGGCAAATGCAAAATTGATCATGCTCAAGTAACTTTTCAAAAACGCATTTTGGAAATTAGGACTCGGGGAGAAAATTCTGCCGGCAAATGTTCATAAACTACATAGCCGGGCTGAAAAACACCACAGCACACTTATTTTCATGTTGTCACTATTCCTCATTTCTGCTCCAATATTATATTCTCTGAATATGAAAGACGGCATGGTGCACATATTTTAAAGCATTAGCTATGATCTGTCCTTTGTGAGACACAGTTTACAAACCTGGGCACATTCACTTGGAATTGTCCCGCTGAACTGTGTAATATTTCCGAACAAATATTATAAGGAGTAGGCCAACAATCAGTTCCAGAAAGAAGTTGAATAAACCAGTGGAAAATGACAGGGTTTCATGAAGGCAGTCAAACCAATATGGGGAAAAATGCTGGGTGCAAACAAAACACTAAGCTTGGCTGAAAATCACTAGGAGGGGCACTGATGTGTGTTCCTTCCCTTTACATGTGACATAATTCTGGGGCATTAACCAAAGCTCTCTGTCCTTAAGGGGTCTGCATAAATAAATGCAATGTGATATCCATGCTAGGAACTCAATTATCAGACACCTGTGGGCCTAATTCAGATTCCTGCTCAATTGCAGTCTTTAAGCAGCTGCTGGATGGATACATATCGCAGATGCTTTGGGCTGATCCTGCATCAAGCAGGGGGGTGGACTAGATAGCCAGTATGGCCCCTTCCAACTTGATGATTCTATAATCAGGACCCTCATCCATAGGGAGAAGACGCTTTAGTCTCTCCCTGCACACAGTGTTTTCCCTGACCTAAAATGGCCCCAGGGAACAATTACCTTTGAGGAAACAGATATGTAGCCCATCAGCACCTTAAAGGCTAACATGTTTTGCATGGTATAAACTTTAAAGAGTCAAAATTGCCTTTATTAGGTACAAGTAGGAACTAGGAGACCACTTGTTCCTACTTGTATCTCATGAAGGAAGCTTTGACTCTCGAAAGTTTATATCCTGCTTGTTGGGCTTTGTCTCTTGTTGGGCTTTGTCTCTTGTTGGGCTTTGTCTCTTGAAAGTTTACACCCTGCAACTGGACACTAATCTTGTTGTTTTAGAGCAACACGACTCCCAAGCAGAAACTATGTAGACCATTTCCCTGCATCTTCCCTGGGCCAGAACTTAAGTTTGGACTGGGGGCACAGCAAATCAAAAAGGGAGCTGAAATCATAGACTCATGGAGTTGAAAGGGACCTCCAGGGTCATCTAGTTCAACCCCTAACAAAACCCTGGTTGAGAAAGCTTGCTTCAGACTGTCTACTATTAATGTAAGTAGATGACATACTCATAATGAGCAAAGAAATTTGGCAGCTTCATGTTGCAGCGTAGATACTCTACTGACAAATGCTGCTTCAGTATGCAAGAACTGCTGAAGCTTGGGCTAAGCCACCCATTGTCTGGAAGATTTTCTCAAGGGCATGGTTTTCTTCTAGGACTGATACCAAATCATTTCTTGCTAATCTTGCTACAAGTGCTTCGTGCTACCACTGTGTTGTTCCTGGGTTTGTTTGTTTGAGGCTCTCTTGTGACCATTTCTGAGCTAATTATGGGAAAATTTGGTTTCTCATAAGGAGGATGTAAACACGAAATAAGCATCAAAGGACAATCTATGCTCCAACCCCAAGTATGCAAGTTGTTTCATTCGTTTAGTTTCTTAGTTCCACATCTACTCAAGAAAACATTTCACTGAAATCAGCAGGATCTGATTTCTGGTATGTAAATTTAGGGTTGGTATGCCACTTGGGAGGGGCTCCTATACAAATTATTACGAAGAGACAGGATGGGACAGGGCAGAAAGACTGAGGTCACCATGTTAGTCTATCTGTAGTAGTAGAAAAGAGTAGAAGTCCAATAGCACCTTAAAGACAAACAAAATTTGTGGTAGGGAAGGAGCTTTTGCGAGTCGCTGCTCACTTATTCAAATCTCAAGAAGAGATTTAAGATCCTACTGGACTCTTTCTATTGTCTCTGGCAGACAGTATGGCTGGTGTAAAAATGTCCGTGCAGTAAAAAGAAACACATTTCTTCTCAGGGAAGAAAGGTACCATCACTTAAATGGGTGCTTGTGCCACAAACGAAGACCCTGGCCTAGACTGGCCAGTACTACAAAGGATTATTTTTTGTCCAGAAGGTGGCAGGCTGCAGGGGATCAGCTGGATTCAAGAGATCTGTAGCGTTTTGTGCTCCAATGTATTCACTGTGCCCTTTGCAATGGGTTGGATCCAGACAAAATTGGCAATTTCCACTAATCCCCCTTTTCCTGCTTCATGTCAGACTTCTGGGTCCCTGATCCTTAGAAAAAGCATTTTATGGAAATCAGTGAAGTGCAGTAGGCAGTGGGGGAGGCAAAAAAGTTTCATTCCACAATGGAAAGTTTTTTAGTCTGGATCCACCCCAGTATCTTGTTTCTGCAGTCATTTCCCCCCCTCCCCTTTGCTACTTGGCTTCTGGGAGCAAATATGGTTTCGATTACATCAGACCAAGGCAAAGCCAATATAACCACAGTGCTTGTGGTTTTCAGCATACCGAGATCATCGGATTGTCCTGGCCATTGCTTTCATTTTTAATCACTGTAAAAAGAGACCAATACTTCGTGACAAGTGTAAGGATTAGCAACCTCATGCATCTCCTAGACCAATGCAGGAGATGATTGTACATGGCAATAAAACTGATAGCGTATCTGAGTGTATTTCTCATCTGCTTTTAATATAAATTGTAAAAACAGATGTCAAAAAACAAAGTAGATCTTAGAGAGATGAATCATGACTGGCCAGAGACAGATATAAATACTTCCCCTGTACCCCAGATCTGTCAATCTTTTTTGGGGGGGTGTTCTCATGTTCTGAATATGCTTTGGGGAGCCTTCAGGTGATTTAATAAAAGCACGTTCCTCCCCTTTAACAATAAGAAATTCTGGCTTATATCTTCATGGTTAAGTGCATAAAAAGACGTTTTCTGAGATAGTGTTCTGAACCACTGTTCCAGGTTAGCTGTTCATCGTTAGCTGCTTGTTTAACAAATTTCACCAGTGTTGCTGTGTTAGGAACTAGTAAACATACACTTCCAACCTACTTAGTTTTGTTATTTTGACTGCAGGAGACCTATTTGACTACCCTGACGGAATGACTTCTAGAAGGCAGACCCATGGGTGAGTGTAAAGGGCCATCCCATGATAGCAGAGCAGGTACAATGAATGCCTATATATCAGCCTTTCTCCACTTTTTACCATTGAGAACCCCCTGAAACATTCTTCAGGCTTCAAGAAACCCAAGAAGTGGTGGGATTGTGCAGAATATGGTTGGGAAGCATAGCTGTGTACACACCCACCCTGGGCCCCTCCCCTTTCCACCTCCTCCAGGCCCATTATTGGCCATTCTGGGAGGGGCGGGTGAGTCAACATGACCACATGTGGTCATGTTCAGCAAATTTTAAAACGTATTAAAATTAATTCCCACCCATTCGGGTAACCCTTCCAGAGCAATCTCAAAACCCTAGTTGAGAAAACCTGCTATGTATCATGAACCCTTGGGTGAAGAGATGGCTGAAATACCAGGTACTCTTAGTAGATCTTAGAGCATGTTTGTGTGTTAAGTGTTGTCAAGCTCCGTCTGAGTTATGAAGGCCATAGAAATTAAGGACCTCCAAAATGCCCAATCACTGTAAACCTTGCTTGGGTCTTGCAAACTGAGGGCCGTGGCTTCCTTAATTCAGTCTAACTATTGGATTTTCCTCTTTTACTGTTAAAGGCAGGAAAGTTGTTTCCTAAAGTTGTCTTTTCCACCGGCTCTTGTTTTCTCGTAATGTGACCAAAGCATGAGAGCTTCAGTTAAGTCATTTTAGCTTCTATAGAGAGTTCAGCCAGAGAACATAATGGGATGGGGGAGGGGGGGAGCTGCAATCTTAACTGTACTTACTCAAAATAACAATATCCTGAAATGGATATTGAACATAGAACATTTAGGAGAACCAGAGGACACCGCATAGCTTTTGTTAGTTAAGTGGATTACAAGGCAAATTGAGTTGGTTCTGGAGCTACCTTGTGATATGATCAGTAAATCTGCTGGGCACCATATCAGTTGCTTTATGACTAAGACCATAAACATAATAATCTGCAGGCATCTCCTTTCATCATGAAAACTTACGGTGTACCGGAAGCAGCTGACATTGGAGAAGAAACTAAAAAGAATTTGAGTATACCGAAAGCTTATTAGTTCACACATGATTGTTTAAATTAGAATCTATCTTGCATCCTGGGGTAGATTTTAAATGTAATATTAGTAAATAAGTATATTTTCCATTCTGAATCTGATTTAAAGATGCAAGTCTCCCACTGTGTGTATTTGTTACAACAAAAAGATTACTTTAATAACTTGTTGGTTAATTCACACCAAACGGTGAGACCAGGAATGGGCAAATGATGCTGCAGGCACCACCTCTGACAGCAAACAAGCAATACTATTTAAGGCAAAGGCAAGATAAATGCAATCAGTAAATATAACCTCTTACATACATTTCCGTTATGGTTTCTGGTAAATTGGTCGGGATCTCCGTCAGGCCTTTCCCACGGCAGTCTACGATGTTGTTACTACAGGTACATGCAGCGGGGCAGTGTAAGACGCTGCAGGAGGGAGCCATAAAAGACTGATGACCTGGAAAAGGAACAAATTGCTACTTCTAAAACTGCAGAATGCATTGAATGAAAAAGGCTAATGTTATAAAGGATTGCAAAGATCATTGTTTTTTGCTCTATTTCTTCTCCACGCGATTTTTAACATGCTTTTACTCATCATGCCAAAATTGCTCCTACAGGCTGACACACTGATGGAAACTCAGATCAAGATGATCCATATTTCACCATTAATACATTACACATATTGGTCAGAATTGGTACTTCTTATAAGCATTTGTCTTTTAACTATTGGCCTTCCTCTTGGCTTATACAAAAACAGGCAGTGGAATTTAGCAAAGCAACTTACTCCCTTGGATAACTACACAGACTGCTTGCTGTTTTCTTTGCAGACTGCATTTATTGAAGAAAAGGGCTGTGGCTCAGTGACTGAGCATCTGCTCAACAAGCAAGAGGTCCCAAATTCAATCCCTGGCATCTCCAGTGGGCTTGTGTGCTTCGGTGTACTTCAGCCGCTTCGGCAGCCATTCAAGCCTGAGATGGCCAGCGTGTGCTGCGGGGTGGAGGGGCTGCACCGGTGGAGCATGCAACCTGGCACCTGCACGCAGGTGCAGAGCTCTGCTCCTGAATGCGTGCACTGACTGGCGCACCACTGCAAGCGTGACCCCTCTCCCCTATGCTGCAGCACTGGCCGCCTTAGGCTTGAATGGCTGTGTCAGGATTAGAAAAACCCTGCCATAAATTAGCCTGAGTTTCTCCATGACAGTTAAATTGCTTGGTGCCTGGGAGCTCCAGGTCCTATATCATGCATGCTCATTAAAAGTGAAACTATGTGTTTGTAGCCATTATCTCTGAATGTACTTTTCCATGAGGCCTCTCTGCTGGGCCAGCTTCTGCTAACCATAACACCTTATCTACCACTGTAGACAGCCAAGGACATGTGAACGTAACACTGTTTTTAATTGTATCTGGCTCCTCTCTCTTGCTCCCCTCCCCTGGGAACTTTCAAGTTTTGGGCGGGAGAAATGTATTGATAAGGAGAGGCAAATCTGTCCTCAGGCAGATTTGACTTCTCTAGTCTAAGTGTATGAAGTGTTTCTCAATTAAACTTTCTATTTCTAAGAAGTTGGTTGTGAGTCCTTTCAACGTCTGACAGGCTGCCAAAGCGCACCAAAGGGCATAAACCTAATCTCCAGTTAAAAGGATAAGGCAGTAGGTGAGGTGAAAGTCCTTTGCCTGAGATACTGGAGAACTGCTGCACATCTGAGTAGACAATACTGACTTCAATGGGCCAAGGGTCCCACTCAGTATCAGGCAGTTTCATGTGCGAGACCAGGGATTGCCATATTCAAGAAAGAAGACAGAAATGCTTCTATAAAGAAACAAATATCTGGCCCTTTGCAGATCCTCCTTTCAGAAGATTTTATGGGACACAGAAAGTTGCTAGCATTCTGTACAGAAAGTTTGCTCAAACACATCACAGTAACATTGACTGAACATTTCGCTCACAGTGCAAATATATATATATATATATATATATATATATATAGTTAAAAAAGATAAACTTGCCTTCTTCCTCATCTAGTGGGTACGAATGCAGAAAAGACAATATCAATAGCAAAGGTTAGCTGTATTCTTATTTCATTTCAAAGCAAAAATAGTCTTAGACTGTTTATGCACTGGAGGTTTCATGCCAGGCTGCAGGCTGGAGTTTTAGTTGGGCAGGTTGCCCCACGTCTTCTTGCACCCACATGAGGGAGCATTTGGTCTGGTCTGCCCCATCCGCCCCCGATTTGTGCTCCTGCACAGGAACTGGGGCAGCGAAGTTCCCAGTGCGTAAACAGTCTTAGGCATGATAAAAAAATGTAGTAAAGACATTCCTTAATCTATTCCACTGGAACACCTTTGATCGAGAAAGCCCTGAAACCACAGGAAGTATTAGAGCAAGATGGTAAACTGCATATACAGCATGAAGGCCCAAGACTCATTTCATGGAGGTGCGGTTCTTCTATTATTTATGGGCCTCCCCCTTGGAAAAAATATAATTCAGTAGATACAGCATGACTGATACTATGATGGTAGACGTTTGAAAATGGACAATGAAAAAACCTCGGCTCAGCCCATGGCCAGAGTGGGCAAAAACTGCCTCATCCGAGGGATTTTCACAAGACACCAAACTTTCCTCGGCTGGTAGACTAACCACTTCTGAATCCATCTGCTATCGGACATGGACCCTTCTCTTTCCTACAGAGCAGCACTTTTTGCTCTAGCTCAGGAGTAGTCAAATTGCGGCCCTCCAGATGTCCATGGACTACAATTCCCATGAGCCCCTGCCAGTGAACAATGGCAGGGGCTCATGGGAATTGTAGTCCATGGACATCTGGAGGGCCGCAGTTTGACTACCCCTGCTCTAGCCAAGGAAAATGACAGCGAGCACGATCCCAAAAAGGGACGACTCAATCTTGATCTAACTTTTTAGGTATGTTCTTAATTTTTAACAAAGAGTACGGATTAGAATATTTTAAGTGTGTATGTTTTCAATATCTATTAAGTATAATTTTCTGATGGCCTATGGCCGGATACCGTAAACAACTATTAAACCTGAACTGTTTCTGAGGCAGAATGAGAGCCTTGAATGTTTATATATGCATTTATATATAATCTATTTTACATGTTGCCCTTCCTCGAATGTACCTCCCAAATCTGCACTAAGCTTGTGCCACTGCTAGAGTTGCCAACCTCCAGGTGTTGGCTGGAAATTTCCTGGAATTACAGCTGGTTACTAGATGGCACAGATTAGTCCCGTGAAGAAAACAGTGGACTGTATTGTATTAGCCCCTGCTGGACCCCCCCTCAAACCCCACCCTTCCCAAGCTCCACCCCCAAATCTCCAGACAACCCTAGTCCCTACCAAGCTGCCTTTCATTGCCACTCTACATGTTCTTGATGTTCTTACCACTGCAGATGAATTCCCGTTTTTGAACTTCAGCCACATTGTGACCCCTTAAATGCGACGGGCTCATGCACTGAGTGTAGAGGCCGACCCGCGGTCGCTGTCGCAGCCAGTCAGAGAGCCAAGCCAGATGGCAGTCGCAGTAGAGATTGTTGGAGTGAAGTCGGCTGAATGAGTCAGGGAAAAGTCGATACACGTCAATGAACAATAAACTCCAAATGACAGACTGTTACAGATTATACCTAAAATGTTATGCATCCTTCCTTGGGAGTTCCACTAAACAGTAAACCTGCATCTCGAGTAAACACACAGCACAGGGCCAGTAAAAAAAGTTACTGTAAAGTAGATCTCATGGAAGAATATATAATCATAGAATAATAGAGTTGGAAGGGACCTCATGGGTGATCTAGTCCAGGGGTAGTCAACCTGTAGTCCTCCAAAAGTTCATGGAATACAATTCCCAGGAGCCCCTGCCAGAAAACGCTGGCAGGGGCTCATGGGAATTGTAGTCTATGGACATCTGGAGGATCACAGGTTGACTACCCCTGATCTAGTCCAACCCCCTGCACTATGCAGGACACTCACATCCCAATCACTCATCCACTGTCACCTGCCACCCCCTTGAACCTTCACAGAATCAGCCTCTCCGTCAGATGGTAGTAGTAGTATTCTTTATTACGGTCATAGACCAGCAAAGTCAAAACAATTTCACAGTTATATAAATAATATGGCTAAAACAGAGTTTTACTCATAAAATAACATTATGTTAAACACTTAGACTATGAGTCTGCTAAAATATAAATTAGAATTAAATGGAAACATAGGAAATTGTTCTAATTGTTCTCAGGGTCTGTTAAGTTTTAGTCAACTTCCAACGCCTTTTCATGGCTGCAGCACAAAACTTGGCGACACTATATGTGATGGAACAATTTGTGTCTGTGAGCAGCAGGGAGATATAAAATTGTCCTGAGCACCCTGGGACTCTATGTAACCATGGTGTGATAAATATGTCATCATAAAACCTGTCAGATGGCTATCCAGCCTCTGCTTAAAAATTTCCAAAGATGGAGAACCCACCACCTCCTGAGGAAGCCTGTTCCACTGAGAAACTGCTCTAACTGTCAGGAACTTCTCCCGGATGTTTAGACAGAATTTCTTTTGAATTAATTTCATCCCATTGGTTCTGGTTTGTCCCTCCAGGGCAAGAGAGAACAACTCTGCTCCATCCTTGATATGGCAGCCTTCTAAATACTTGAAGATGGTTATCAAATCCCCTCTCAGTCGTCTCCTCTCTAGGCTAAACAGACCAAGCTCCCCCAACCTTTCTTCATACATCTTGGTCTCCAAACCCCTCACCATCTTTTTTGCCCTACACTGGACATGTTCCAGTTTGTCAACATCCCTCTTCAACTGGGGTGCCCAAAACGGAACACAGTACTCCAAGTGAGGCTGAACCAGAGTAGAGAAAAGCAGTATCATCACCTCCCGTGATCTGGACACGATACTCCGTTTGATACAGCCCAAAATCCCACACTGTTGACTCATGTTCAATGTGTGGTCTACTAAGACGCATAGATCCTTTTTGGACATGCTACTGCTATATAAAACAACAAATAACTCTACACTCATTTTAACATTTTGTCCGAATTAATGCAATGAAATGTAAGTGCCAATGCCTTTCCTCTCAACTGTGAAAGCAAAATATACATCGCGGAGAGAAAATAAAATGAAATGACGCATCATGGAGAGATTAACACACTGACAGTGAAATGGAAAAAGTTAATAAAAGATCTGGCTTCTAATTGCAGATACAAGTCTGTAGAGTAATTATTAATCTCTGCAGTGACTGCCTGTGGACATACTTCTGAGAACCTCATATTCGATTTTTGCTGAACAAGACAAAACAATTCAATATAAAACATTTCCTTCCACATCTTTTGGTTCAATTACGACAGGGGCAGATTAGTTTTGGATGCCAAGGGACTCAAACAGAAAGAAATGCCCCAAATTAAACAGCTAATGGAAGAAAGAGAAGGAACTGAGTGAGATGTCTCTTTTGGCAGGGAATTATGCAAGTGGCATGGATCCTGGCCAACTTGCCAAAAGCACTCTTCCCATGATATGTACCAGACAAATATATTGGCAACATTTGTCATGCTCTCTCAAACTAACAGTTCTGACCTCAGTGGCCCAGGCTAGCACAATCTCATCAGATCTCAAAAACTAGCTAGTATTGGGATGGGAGATTTCAAAGGAATAGCAGGGTTGTGGCAATGGGAGGCAATAGCAAGTCACCTTTGGAGGTCTCTTGCCTTGAAAACCCTACAGCAGTGGTTCTCAACCTGGGGGTAGGGACCCCTTTGGGGGTTGAATGACCCTGTCACAGGGGTCGCAGCAGGCCAGGCAGCTTGGGGGTGGCGCCATCCATACAACAGCCTTGCAGGGTAGATCGAGATAGGGCATTTGTCTGTCTGGAGCAGCAGAAAAGAGCGAGATAGGCATTGTGGGACAAGAGGCAGAACTGAACTGAGAAACCCCGGGGGGGGGGGACAATTTATATACCATCATGAACAATGGAGTATTTTCACACATACACGCCTGTGATGGTGGAATAGTGACACGTTGCTCTCCCACCATCATGCAGTGGAACCATCATTCCCCCACGAGGTGCAGAGGAACTTACCCGCCCCAGAGTTGTGGGTGTGCACGGACAGTTCCAGGGTGGACCATGTGCATTGGGGGTTTCATCCCCCATGTGTAAGGAGGAAGCTAAGCGGCAGCAAACTGCAGCTGCCACCGTGCACAATCGGTCATGGTTTATCTTATTTTTTTACCTATACCATGCATCCAGTTCATTCTGTAACTTCTAGGTGGTGGCTGGATATCTCCCACTATTACAACTGATTCTCAGGTGACAGTGATCAATTCATCTGGAGAAAATGGCTACTTTGGACAATGGACTCTGTGGCTTTATACCTAACTTAAGTCCCACCCTTCCCAAACTCATTTTCAGGCTCTGCCTCCAAAACCTCCAGGTATTTCCCATCCCACGGCTGGCGACCCTACTCCAGGTCTATCTTGAGCTACCAGACTTTGCCTCTGAACTGACAGATACCATCCAGTTATCTAAATAGTTTTGACCCACACTGGCTGCGGAACAGATAAGAAACTGTGGAAGCTACCACTTTAACTCAGGTGTAGCTTCCCCTACTCCAAGGAGGGAGCATATCTGAAATAGTTATCTCCTTGGGAAGGGAGACTAGCATGCCTTACATTACAAGTCGATGGAGGTCAGTCGATGGAGGTCATCATTACTTAGCTTTCACTCCCCATATTCTCAGTATTAAAAACATGCATCAATTTCACAGAATAATTTGTCATGGCTATTTTTCATAAAACAGCAAACTTTTTGCTAAAGGACTTGTTTAAATATTTTATTTCTTAATAGCCTTAAGCAAATTTTACACATAGATGGAACCCTTGAAGCAAATAGTACATCAATGTAAATTATACTATTAGAATATGCTGGGTTTTTTTATATTAGAAAGAACCTGGAAACATCATTTTTAATTTAATTAGGACTGTCAGCATTATAGCAATAACAGCGTAAAGATTTCACATCTATCATATCTGACAAACAGTTACAAATTGTATTGATGTCTTAAATGAAATATGACCTATTCAGTTACCCAAAACATTTTCTCCACCTTTGTTGTTCACCAGCACTTATTTTCATTATGAAGGTCTTAGACTGCCAAATATTGACCTATTACAGGTTTTATGGTGTTCTTCACATGCGAATGTCAACATGTCAACATGTACTACCCAAAGACAGCCCAATGAAATTGTAGTCCATGAACATCTGGAGGACCACAGGTTGACTACCCCTGCCTTAAATTGTTCCTGGAAGCAAACTGGAAGCCAGAGCAGAAGGAACAAGACTGGAGTGATGGTCCCTAAAACTCACTCCAGTCAACACAATGGCCACAATCTGGCGAAAGGCAGGAGCACTCATGAGTTATGCTTTTAGGGGGAGTGCAACCCCAGCCTGAACAGGGGATAATCCCATTTCAGACCTTCCCTTTACCAATAGTGTCTCCATTTCATCAGGATGAAACTTCACTTTGTTAGCCATTGTCCATTTAAAAACCGCCTCCAGACACCTGTACAGTTTCCAGATTCTCTCTGGGATCACCTGGTAGTATGAGATGGAGATGACTGTCATCTGAACATTGGGGTCAACTCAGTCCAGAATTCTGGATGACCTCTCCCAGTGGCTTACATAGGTGCTGAAAACCATGGGGGGGGGGGCAAAATGGAACCCAGGGGAAATCCATAGGCCAGATGCCAATGGGAAGAACAGCAGTCCCCCAGCACCACACGGCAAGACCTATCCTTGTTAGGATGAGAAACAGCGCAGAACAAAATGAGAGATCCAGGAGAACTAACAAGGTCATTCTTGTCCTGCTCATCTCCAAGCACATGTCATCCATCAGAACAACCAAGGCTGGTTAGTCCCTGTAACCAGATTTGAAGAGCTCCAAACAAGATGCTTCACTGCACACCATCACTTGTTCCATCACCTTGCTCAGAAACAGATGTACCACTGCTCGCTTCAAGGCAGGAGGGACCACCCCCTCTCTCAAGGAGATATTTCCTGTCTTCCAGACCTAGTCCACCAGCCCCACCCACCCCGGCAGATTTAAGGAGCCAAAAGAAGCAAAGGTCGTACAAGCATTTGGTAAGTCTCAGATACCCAAGAATCATGTCCACAGCCTCAGACTGCACAAGCTGAAAGGTGTCCCATACAACTGGACATATTGCCCATCAAGTCCTACTGGTGCCAATGTACAGACCAAGTTGGAACAGCATTACCAAATGATACCCCACCCCCAATTTAAGATATAAAAAGCTTATTCTTTCATTTATTCTGGTCACATTAATACTAATACCACTACTAGTAGTAATAATGCCTCAACACGCAAACATAATTTCCAAGTACGTGTTGTTGGCTTCTTTGTAGTGTCATCCGATCAGATTTTTTTGAAGTCACAAGAAAAAGTGACACACAACTACTTACAAGGTTCTGAGTTTTGGCATATGGTTGAAACTTGCCACTGATAGTCTTGTGATGTTGTTGTTGTTGAGAGTGCTGGAAAACATAAAAGAGGGGGAGGAATGGTTCAAGTTGCACAGCTTGGAATGCTCTGAAGAACACTTGGATTCAACCACTGAAGGTGCCACCAAAATTTGAGTCCAATGGCACCTTTAAGACCCACCAAGATTTATTCAAGGTGTGAGCTTTCATGCATATGCACACTTCCTCAGACAATAGATCAGGGGATGATAAGAGTACAGATTTAAGGAGAAAGTAAATTAGTAGAAAATTAGTAAACAGCACTACAACATCCTAAAGATGCAGTATGATAATTCCTGGCTAGAATTAGGACTGATTTGCTTTTCTAGCAAGGAATCATCGTACTGCATATTTTGCATGTTGTGATGCTGTTTACAAGTTTGCTGCTAATTTACTTTCTCCTTATTACTGTACTCTTATGATCCATCGTCTGAGAAAATGTGCATGCACACGAAAGCAACATCTGACTTAATTATTTATTTATAGTCCACCTTTCTCACTGGGATTCATGGAGAATTGCACAAAGTCAATACGGTCAACCAAATGAGACATTTAATATACAATGAAACAGGATATGGGTTGTAGAACCAGCCAGAAATCTTTTTTTTTAATTAAAAATCCAGAATTGAAGCAAGGCATAAGTGTTATGAAAGATTATGTAGCAGGATCCAACTTACAGCAAACTAATAATTTCCCTAAGTAACTTTGTGAATGATGCGTCCAGTGCTATCCTTTTGTCCGCATAAAGAAGCAGGTAATCAAAAGATGAACAGACTGATTTTGAAAAGATGATGATGCAAAGCAAACCATATTTTTGGGAAGAATCTATAAACTCTTACTTGGCTATGAAACTGAGTTAGAACAAGTGAAAAATTGCATGATAAAGTGGATGCAGAATCTTGGGGAACCAATTCTAATGGAAGAGTGGTCACAGTTGTGGTGTCAGGCTGTATGGGAAAATTGGTATGAAATGTTTTATAGATGGTATTTGATCCCTAAAGTGTTATGTAAAACTAGCAAGAAAGCCCATTGCAACTAGGAATACAATGGGCGCTAGGACCCAGGGGACACTGGCAGGTGCAACTCTCTCTCACAGCAGGAGCCATAGGAGGTAATCAGAACTTGTTTGTAGCAGGAAATCAAGGCCTGTTTTCAATTTGGGGCTCATTTGCAGTTTCTCTCTCTCTCCCTGGCAGCAGGAACTATAGCCGGTAATCAGGGGTCATTTGCAATTTGGCAGGACTCTCTATGTCTCTATGTGTCTCTCTCAGTCGTCTGAGAGCAAAGTGGCAAGCATCCAGGGAAGGAGGGTGGGAGCTGTAGGGGCAGGGCCAATCAGGGTGCAGCCAGCTTTTCTGGCTGCACCCTGATTGGCCCTATTCCAACTCAGACACCCTGGACACGTTCCATCCCCCCTGGCTGTTTCACAAATATTAAGAGGAACAATGGATAAGGATATCTAATCATACATATGGTAAATGTTGGAAATGTATGGAAACAATAGGATCTTTTTTTTCACATGGTAGCATTGTAAATTCGATAAAAGAATGGATAAATGAACATGCCAAATTACAAACTATGCTGAAATGTAAATTCGCATGTGAACCGAAATATATGCTATTGAGTGTTTTGCGAACAGGTGTACCCAAAGACAGTGCAGAATTAATTGTTTCATGCAACAACAGCAACAAGACTTATCTTCGCTACCGGATAGAAACAACAACAGGCACCGCAGATGGATTCGTGGTGTTAGAAAACCAGGGAACTGGCACAATAAAATCAGAGTCCAGGGGCACCTTTAAGACCAATGAAGATTTATTCAAGACGTGAGCTTTCAAGTGCAAGCACTCTTCCTCAGACTGGCAGTAATGGTTAAATTAGCCATTGTAAACCACAGACCAGCTGAGGAATTTCAAAGATATTGGGACAAATTCTTAACAAATGCTAACTTTATATCTTGTCTTCTCTATTCTGTAATTAATCAGAAACTCAAATAAAACTTTATTAAAAATAATTCAGTTTTACATAACAAAGAGAGTCCAGTGGCACCTATATGATCAACCAAGTTTAATTCTGGGTATCATGCATGAAAAAATCGAACAGGAGGAGAATTGATTTGTTTGAGCTCTGGTGCTGGAGAAGGCTTCTATGGGTTCCATGGATGGCAAAAGTCACAAGCAAGGAAATCCTGCAACACATCAATTCTGACCTATCACGGGAAGGCAAAATCACAAAACTCAGGCTCACTTACTTTGGCCATATTACGTGATCCAACTCAATGGAGAGAGCAATTATGCGAGGATTGGTCAGCAGAAAAAGCAAACCAGGTTGACAAAGAACACGATGGTTAGATATGATCTGGATACTGAACATAGCATTATTCTACTAAAAGAAGGGTTGCAAGGTTGGAAGACATGGAGACAGCTAAGCCATAGGATCGTCAAGAGTCAGATGTGACCTGCCAGCAGATGCATCTTGGAAAAGAACACAATTTCACCTTTTGCGACCACCTGAAGAATGGGATGAACAGTGGAGCAATTACTTGGTCTCTCTTAGGAAAGGCAGCAGTAACCTTTAGGTTAAAGCTGATATACAATGGGAACTGACTATATATTCTTTGGGAAAATAATAGATTGTACCCTTATAAGCATTAATTACTTGGCTATTTTTTTTTCTTTCTTTTTTTTCTCTTCTTTAAGATAATAACAGACTATACCTTTACATGTATCAATAATTACTTGCTCAGCTGGTTGTTTCTTTTTCTCTTTCTTTCTGTAAGCGCTTATATACAACAAAAATAAAAATATTATTAATTAAAAAAAAGAGTCAGATGTGACTGAATGGCTGTATGGCTGGATGTATGTAAGAATGTATGCTTGTATGTATATATGTAAAACCGTCCCAGGGTGGGTTTCATGATTTAAAAAAAAAAAAAGACCAAATAAATTGATCACAATGCAAACAACTTAAAATTATAAAATTAACCACTACAGCTGGTCAGTATCACACCAGCCATTACTCATGGTGGTTCATGATCAAGCATGAACCCCAAACAGGCACCCAGAATTAAACTTGGTTGCTCTTAAAGGTGCCAGTGGACTCAGATTTAGTTCTGTTGCTGCAGACCAGCTGGGCTACCCAACTGAATCAGTTTTGCACAGTTTTGCATATATAGAATATAGAGAGAGGAGTAATCATTGAAGAAATATTGGGAAAACAGGTTTGAATACATAGGTTACACTACACATTGGAATAAACTTTTGAGAGACTTATCAAGCACATAAGAATTGATTTGTCAGCCTCCTGATTTGTGAACTTCTTTATGAGGAATCATCGTTTCTAGGAAAAGACCAGATCATAAACTGTGATGGGCTCCAGAGAAGGGTGGGTTAGAAATCTCAAAAATAAATAAAATAAATAGAGACTTGGCAATTTTGGTGATTCTTCTTAATTTGAGAAAGGATGTCAACAGTTCTCTCAGAAACTATCCTGGGGCCATTGGTGGTCAAGTCCTTGACTCTCTGCCTAGTTTTTCTGGACAATGTGGTAGAATGCAGTCAAAAATGATGTCTAATCATGATGAACTTGGCCATTGTACCATCAGTGGTGTCAGCCCCATGCCAGCCTCCGGTTGAATTACTTTGGCCAGCAGGAGTGTTTTTCTTCAGGAATCAGTTCAAGGCAAGGTGACAGCTTTTCCCACAAGGTGGTATCTGATCATCCTTCTTTGGCCTAAGTCTGGCAATGAATAAAGCTTTTTTTCCCAAAGCATCCAGCTTCCTCCCCTCCTTGTCAACCAGAAAAGCACAGTAAGCCTGGTGCCCTCTTGGTTGCATCTTTGGTGTTATAAGCAACAAAGACTAGAGGATGTATGGATAGGAAAGCTGATGAGTCTTGTTTAACTCGGTAGAGTTGTTTCACTCTCTGTGAGGTGGACTGGATGGAAGCTGGGTTTTGCAAAGGTTCATGGGGTAATGACAAGCAGGCACTCCAGCACTGGAAATGTGATGATTCCCATGAATTCAGTGTATATACATCCCAAAATCTTCTTCTTTGTCTGTGATCTGTTGTGGCTACCTCAATATTCGACAACTGTTCCATGCACAGCATCTGCTCATTGTAGATTTTTAGGTCCTTGTTGGTGGTAGAGTGGTTGGGTCCCAAAACCCTGTTGTCGGAGCTCAGATCTTATAGTGCCTCCGAACTAGCATCCAAACCTGGGGTTCGGTTCTTACACTCCTCCAACCCTGATTCTGGATTGGGAGACAGAGTACAACTACAAGTGGTAGCTGTAGCAGTCTTTGATGGCAGTCTAAAAACAGGATGATGGTTCATGTAGCATCTGACTGTGGCCTGGGTCTGTAATAGTCACCCCGTTACTCCAGATATGTGGAAGACATAAAATAGGGATAACGAGGTGATGGCAAAGAGAGTGGAACTTGTGGCCATAGAACCGATGGCATTGCTTTCGAATTGACTGGGGCCAGAGATGGATTACGGTTGGGTTTGATCTCACCTTTACCAAAGGATAAATCAGGAGATGTTGGTTTCGGATAAGGTTTTTTTTTTTTTAGGCATGATGATATCTTTTACCTCAGGCTGTGGCTCACGTGAAGAAGAAGAGAAGAAGAGTTGGTACTATATTCTGCTTTTCTCTACCCAAAGGAGTCTCAAAGAAGCTTACAGTTGTCTTTCCTTTCCTCTCCCCACAACAGACACCCTGTGAGGTAGGTGAGGCTGAGAGAGCCCAGATATTACTGAAGAAGAAGAGCTGGTTCTTATATGTTGCTTTTCTCTACCCGAAGGCGTCTCAAAGCGGCTTACAGTCGTCTTCCCTTTCCTCTCCCCACAAGAAACACCCTGTGAGGCGGGTGAGGCTGAGAGAGCCCTGATATCACTGCTGTCAGAGCAGTTTTCTCAGTGCTGTGGTGAGCCCAAGGTCACCCAGCTGGCTGCATGTGGGGGAGTGCAGAATCGAGCCATTATTGAGAAATGTGCATGTTCTAAAACAGGGGTAGTCAACCTGTGGTCCTCCAGATGTTCATGGACTACAATTCCCATGATCCTCTGCCAGCAAATGCTGGTGGGGGCTCATGGGAATTATAGTCCATGAACATCTGGAGGGCCACAGGTTGACTACTCCTGTACTAAAACATGAAATTAATGGTATTTGCTAGTTGCTGCCAAATACTGCAAATGTTGCTGGCCTGCAACTCACCTGTGTCATTCACGGGTGCCTGAATGGAAATGAATTGTAAAATTACCCCACCGGCCCCTCCAGGCCCATCACTGGCCATTTTGGGAGGGGAGGGCGGGTTGACATGAAAATATATGTAAAAATTAACTCCCACCCCTCTGGGAAACTGTGGAAAACAAACAGAGTTTCACAAACCCTGGCTGAGAAAGCCTGATCTAGAGATTACAGCGGATCAACCAAGCTGCTGCCATCCATCCTCTGCATTGGACTGCATTGCCCAGCAGCCAGTGTACAGAACACTCACTCCCTTCTAATGGATTGAGTACATTTGAATCCAATTCCACTGGCTGGTCATATGCAGGAGTGCTTCGCAGAGATGTAAGACTTTCACGGCCGGAGTCAACTGGCTGTTGTGGCCAGACCATGCCCACACGGCCTGGAAAACCCACAAAAACCAGTAGGTGGAACCTAACTCAGCACAAATTGAATAGGTCCCGGGGCTTTAAGGAGGGATGGAGCATTATCTCCTTCTCCTCTGGGTGGGGATGGGGATGGGGATGCAGAAGCCACCCCTAAACATCTGCTGCTTGAAGTCACAGCCTCACAAAAGAGCCGGCTGTGCCTCGAGGGTGATTCTGAGTCGCTACACAAGTAGGGGTTATTTAACCAGCCCCCAAGTCACCAGAAGTTTTGCTTTGTAGTCAGTTATCTTCCAGGCTGATCTCTACAAAAGGTGTTTTGCTCCCTTCTCAGTTAGCCATAATCTGGACTGGATCCACCCTCTCTGAAACATCTAGTTCACATTTGTGACAAAATTATTTACTTAAAGCAGCCTTTCTCGACTTTTTTACTGTTAAAAAACCCCTGGAACATTCTTCAGGCTTCGAGAAACCCCAGAAGTGGTACGATCGTGCAGCATACGGTTGGGTAGCAAAGCTGTGGACATGCCCACCCAAAGCCCCTCCCCTTCCCACCCCCTCCTGGCCCATCACTGGCCATTTCGGGTGGGGGCAGCAGATTGACATCACCATAAACGGTCATATCGCACAATAAATGTTTAGCAAATGTGTATATATAAACTCCCACCTATTCAGGAAACCCTTCCAGGGCCATCAAGAAACCCCGGGGTTTCACGAAACCATGGTTGAGAAAGCCTGGGTTAAAGTTTGTGGCTGGGGAGGGGGGCAAAATGAGAGAGGCCTGCTTTGTAGAGATTCATTGCTTTGGGTAAACTCGATAAGCTTCTGGTCCCCTCCCAGTGCTACAATCACAACCATGCCAAAACACAGAGATGTCTGCAAACCTGGCAAGAGCCAGTGAGGTGCAGTGGTGAAGAGGAGAGGACTCTACTATAGACAGCCAGATTGGATTCCCCACTCTTCCCCCACTCTTCCTCAACCCTGGGCTGGTCAGTGTTTCAGCCCCACCTCCCTCACAAGGTGCCTGCTGTGGGGAAAGGAAGGGAAGGCGATTGTGAGCCACTTTGAGACTCTTTAGGGTAGTGAAAAGCAGGAGTCAGGGCGAGAATAGCATGCTCTGGCTATGGCTCACAGAACGTGTTCCCTATGGACCTGAACTTTGAAAGAAAATATAAAGATCCAAGTAAACTCAATTAAAATGAGGGTTGCAAAGCAATGGAACATGCTAGAAATGGTTGTTCGGGTTCAAGGTTTATGCCATTCCTTATGCTCTTACTCTAAAGCAGGGGTAGTCAACCTGTGGTCCTCCAGATGTCCATGGACTACAATTCCCATGAGCCCCTGCCAGCATTTTCTGGCAGGGGCTCAAGGGAATTGTAGTCCATGGACATCTGGAGGACCACAGGTTGACTACCCCTGCTCTAAAGCTTTAGAAGAAGAAGAGTATACACCATTTTTTAGTACCCAAAGGAATTTCAAAGTGGTTTACAATTAGGGTTGGGTGCTTCAGCATCCGAAGCGTCCGTTCCTGCCCAAAGCAGCCAGTGTCGTGGTGCAGGGGAAGGAGGGGCGGTGCGGGCAATTGCCTACCCTTCCTCTCCTCGCAACAGCCACCCTGTGAAGTAGGTGGGGCTGAGAGAGCTCTGAAAGAACTGTGACTGCCGCAAGGTCAACCAGCTGGCTATATGTGTTGGAAGGAGGAATCAAACCTGATTCTCCAGATTAGCGGCCACTCTTAAACGCTAGTCCATAGAAGCGCATGGACAGCAGTTACGTTTTGGGGTTTTGTACTAACTAGCTCAGCAAGCTCAAATTTGTATCATTTTGAAAATCTAAACAGGGCTATTTTATTGCTGCAAATACCAGATGCTTTCACGGTGCTTTTTGTTTGGAAAAAATAAAGGAAGAAAGATTTGTTGAAATGAGCATTATTCACCACAGTACTGGTTGGAAAAGCGTTTTCAATTGATTTCCGTGGTTCTATGAACTACCAGTACAATATACTGAAATTTAAAATAATATCTGCTGGAGGCTTTCCCCCCCTAAAGCGCAACATGAGCAAGGAAACAAACCCAACATAAAGTAACTAAGCAAGGAACTCTTAAGAAAATTTTATAAAGCCATCTTGGTGTAGTGGCTAAGAGTGGCAGCTTCTAATCTGAGAATTAATCAGGTTTAATTCCCTGCTCCTTCACATGCTGCCAGCTGGGTGACCTTGGGCTGGTCATAGTCCTGAAAGAGCTGGTCTGACCGCACAGGGCTCTCTCAACCCCCCCCTCCCTCACAGGATGTCTGTTGTGGGGAGAGGAAGGGAAGGCAATTGTAAGCCACTTTGAGGCTCCTTCAGGTAGAAAAAAAGCGGCATATAAGAACCAACTCTTCTTCTTCTTCTTCAGTAATATCAGGGCTCTCTCAGCCTCACCTCCCTCACAGGGTGTCTGTGGTGGGGAGAGGAAAGAGAAGGAGATTGGAAGCCACTTTGAGGCTCCTTCAGGTAGAAAAAAGCAATTGTAAGCCACTTTGAGACTCCTTCAGGTAGTGAAAAGTGGGGTATAAAAACCAACTCTTTTTCTTCAATAACTCTATGTCAAAACAAGTCTGTATTGTGAGAACCGGGGAGCTTTCTGTGGAAGATGTCCCTCTGATATCTATTCTTTGGCATGATGTTTAATGAGAGAGGTTCTATCCATTTTCATAAGACCAGTCTAGTTCCATGGATTGATTGCGACAATACATGGAAATGGCTGCGTGATGCCTGAGGCAACAAGCTTGTTCTGTTGACCTGTTTTGTTCAGTCCAATGGATGTTTTATGTTCCCTTCCAGCCCAGGGTGGGGTGAATGCCTATGAAACACAGTGGAATGCACAGGAGTGATTCATTGGTAGAACCACTACTTACAACCCATTCAAGCCATCATTTTAAGATAGGCTATTTCAAGTCTCTGCTTTGTTACTGGCAGGAAATCATCTCCATCTCAGATTCGCAAGTCTGCACTAATAGTGACCCTATCAAGCCATGAGTGAGCTGCAGATAACGTTTACGTGGTTTAGAAGGTACACAAGCATGTTACAAATGCACAGAAAGGTAAAATACAAATATTCCATGCACATTGCTTGTTTATGTTACACATATATGTGGATATGCTAATATAGACAATACAATTAGTCAAACAGAAAAGGAAAGAGATGTAACTTCATTTACTACACGAGCTAACTTCAAACCCTTGCGAAAACACTGAGGAAAGGTCTTGCCTGTTTTTCCTAAGGAAGGATTATTGTGAACCAGTTCCATTAACCACCACAAGGTTAAAGTTCTATAGAAGCAAGTGATAGTGTAAATCTGCTTAAGATTTTCTAAGAGATGTGGTACAGATTTTGAAAAATGCTGACACAATAATATAGAACGCATTCATCTATGTTAATAGAATATATGACCATTCATATCATCCACATATTTTTTATTTCAAGTCTTTATTTTAAAGTACTATCCTGCCCTTGAATGACGTTCAGTTATCATATACCGTTACAGTGAAACAAGCACGTGGTAATAACTGAGCTTCACCATACATCTTGAATAGAGATGGTCTCTTAAATTGCTAAATAAGGATCAAGTGTTTCCCCTCTAGCTGAGCTGGTTCCCTTTCTTATTCTGGTCCCCTTTCCTAAAAGAAAGTCAGGATTTTTAAAATGCTTTCCGAGCTTCCAAGTTAGCAAAAACAACAGAGCAATCTGAAACTTCTTTTCTTGCAAACTAATCCGTGTTTGTGCCTCTTCGTTATATAAAAGCAGGGTAAATTAAACCAAATAACAAAATACATGCAGGGACCATTTTGTACTGATGGAGGATATGCAGTCTTGGTTGTTTGAAAAGATATCTCCAAGGAACAGGCAACTGGTGCATGATTCCATGATGATTTTCCATTAAAAAAAAAGAAGGTATTTCTTTCACCATACTTAACGGTTTTATGTGGACAGGCAACTAGAGATTATTTTGTCATCAATGACGTTTTAATAATTTACGCTACAGGAGTACATTTAAAAGGGCAGCGCCAAGACAGCAGGCTTTTCCCACCTTCCCTTCAGCGCGGGTGGCATCTCGTTGGTACTGAGATCTAAAAAGCACTTTTAGATCTTGGGCATGCAAGACGAGTTACTCCCGTCCTAACCCATTCATTTCAATGGGATTAGACTGGAGTAACTCTGAATGGAGCTGCAGCGTTCCCATCTGCTTATCTGGAGAATTGTCCTATCGGCTTGGCTCAAGGTTATCGTACCCTGAATCGCTTGCAGACATTAGTTTAGGAACATGCATATATATATCATTAGGGAAAGCCACATACATTGAAAATGCCACATTCTCTTTGAGAAAGTTAGCTCAGGGGAAGCTCTTGATGTGGTTTTCAAGGTATACAAGCTTTTGCATACTGTCCAGCACAACACATCTTATGCTTTGAAGCAGGGATAGAACTGTTTGGCACATGAACAATGGAAAACGTGGGTTTTACAAGAACAATAATAAAAGCCTTAAAAAAAGAGAGACAATTATTTGTCCTTCAATGATTGCATCTGGTGAATGTGGTGTTCTTGTTAAATATGGAACATCTCCCCTCTCTCCCCTTTGCCTTCGCCAGTGCGTGAATTCTAAGGCGTCTTTTTCATTAAAGGCTTCTGACATTTAAGAGATACAGCGCTAGATTAGCTTCGGCATTTGGACTGCTCTGTCTAAAAAAGTAAGAGAGACAAGCAATTACTTACAGTACTTCCAGATCGCGGAGAGCTCTGAATGCCCCATCTTCAATACAGCTTATCTGGTTGTAATCCAGTTGCCTGTGAAACAGATTAGAAGGCAGAGCATGAAGGAGACAGAAGGGCTGGCAGCATTTAGGGGCAAGAAAGGCTCCCGGAGAGACGAGGCTCGTGAGCTAGGCCACACGGACGGAAACCGTAGTCCCCCTACAAATACACTCATCTGCTTAAGAAACGTCACGCGCCATTCTGGGCTGGACGCTGACAGTGAAATCTCTTTTTGTTCTGAACCGTGCACGCAAAAAAAGGAAGGGGAAGAAAAAAAAACCCACCACGACAGCTCTGGGAAAGCTCCAGTAAATAATAACTGCACCTTATATTAAATGCCAAAGGAATGCAATTTCATTACATCAAGAAAAGCTATCCATTAAAAGCTCTCAGCGTCATCGCGCTGAAACAATTTCATTAAGGTAAAGGGCTGTAAATCACTTAATGTCACACGCATCCCCTCAGTGACCTAACAGAATCCATTTATCAGAGGAGCTCAGCTGCATGTTAATTTCAGTAGTCTTGGCAGGAGAGAACAGGGGAGACCACCCTTCCTTCTATCACCGCAGCTCCCTTCCACAATGCCACCTTCTTGGGCATGTGCACACGACGTGGGCGTTACGTTTTCCAATAACTTTTGCCGATGCAGATTCTAGTTTCACGAAAACAATTCTCTGCCTACGATTTCTCGCCCGGCTGGGGCTCTTTTCTGGTTCGGTGCAGGCGGGATGTAGCGAAACGAATTCCGCACATTCAAATCAGCAGCGCTAGTCCACGTAAATTATTAATCTTTAAGTATTAAGATATGAAAAATTTACACTCTCGCGTTCGGAAGACTATTATTACTTTCTCCAAGTTAAGGCGCTGGTGACGGCTTCATTTGTAAAGATAGTATGTGGGGGGGGGGAGAAGAAGATATACTTTTTTACTACCACCACCCCGCCAAAAAAACCCCTCCAGACCCTGGTTAACAGTCAGCCCTGATTAAACACTATTTCCCTAGTGCTAATTAATATAAATATTGCCCAAGGAAACCTGACTGTTCTTGTTTCTTTAGCAAAATTAGCTATAAGTAAGTTTCATTTACTAGATCATGTTTCCAAATATTTGTATTTAGGATTGGAAAGAAAAGGTTGTTCTCCCAACAACCTGTGAAAATATTGGCCATCTGATCATATTGCTGCTCTTTCATTTTCTTGCTTTGATAAACACACTCAAACCTATGAATCAATCTATTTTCTTCTGTTTGTGTACTTATCCCATACCTGTATTATCAAAACTGGACACCAATGAGAAAGAGAACTTTCATAAATCCACACACATGGTAGAATTCCTGAATGTTTCTAAGAAAGCTTGAAATCCATTTATGCTCAGTACTAAGAGATACTAGCTTCAAAAGTCCTTTCTCCCTAAACAAGGGCATAAAAGATATATACTAAGTTAATTTAACTACTCTAATATAAAATACTGCTAAACTTGAAATGCTCTGATATATGCTGGTTTAAGATATGACACTATTCTCAGTTCTAAAAAAATTCCAGGAGAATCAGATTTACTCCCCAACAAATCTCTTTTGGACCAAACTGTACTTCCCACTCACTTCACAGGAAAAAAATTTGCACTAAGTATCTCTGTAACACTGTGCCTGCCATTCAAACATTAGACTTGATCCTGTTTATTAGTGGCAGATATAAAACCAGTTAAATGTTTGCTTCCCTTTTCTTGAAGAAGATGGAACTCACTCGTATTAACTGTGATGTCCAGATGTAATGGAACAAATTAAGGTTCCCACCCATCCCCCATCCCCAGTAACTGGAATGGTTAACAACTGGACCAAAATGCATCCTTAGGCAATATATCAATTTAGGTTATTGCCCAGAAAGATCTATAAGAATCAATTGTTACATTATAGAAGCAGACTATATACCTGTTTAAAGCCAAAATTTAGAGGAGTGATTCTAAAAGCAGATCTATAATATGATGCACCATCCCATTACTTTCACTTGTATATGTATCCCACGGTTCTACTCCACTAAAGCTTCCATCTTGCTTCTGGGGCAACACTTTTAATTTCTATACTGCCCCTTCCAAATATGGATTTAGGGTGATTTGCAGCACTAAAATGACATACATATTAGAATATATTGCAATACTAAAATAGAGTTTTAAAACCTCATCCCAGCCCTCTTTGCTCCCTCCGCCAACTACCCCTGACTGGAGATGTAAACTGTAAATTTTGCCCTGAGCTCAATGAATTACAAAAACAATAGCTTATTATTACAAACATAATGCCAGCCTGGTGTCAGGGAGGGCGGTATATAAATATAATAAATAAGAGCAACAGACTCTAATCTAGAAAGCCAGGTTTTATTCCCCACTCCTCCACATGCAGTTGGCTGGGTGACCTTCAGCTAGTCACAGTCCTGATAGAGCTGTTCTCATAGAGCAGTCCTGTCAGAGCTCTCTCAGCTTCACCTACCTCATAGGGTGTCTGATGTGAGTAGAAGAAGCAAAGGTGATTGTAAGCTGCTTTGACATTCTTTCGGGTAGTGAAAAGCAGGGTATAAAAACCAACTCTTCTGCTTCTTCTTGCAGCTCATCATAAAGGTAAGATCATCTGACAAAAGTCTGCTTAGAAACTGCAGGCAAAAGGAGGTGAGGCTGGCCTCAATCAGGGTCAGGGCCATTATGGCCTTGGCCCAAACCTGGAAGAACATTTTGTCAACAGAGATCAGGGCCATGAGGGACTTTCACCAATTCCACAGGGCATGCAAGGCATGCAAGACTGAGCTGATCCATCAGGCCTAAAGTTGAGACCCGGATGGGCCACCAAGAAGTGCTAGCCTCAACACTAGAAACTGACGGAAGATCTGCCCTTCAAGGATCTGCCCCTGCCATTGAAACCAGTTGGGAGGAAACTGAAACATAGAACATGTTTTATTCTGTATATTATATATTATTTTATACTTAATTTATGTTTATCCCATGTTGTTACACACCCTGCGAGTTCAGGATGAGCAAGTTATAAAAATATAGATTGATAGAAGAAGAAGAAGAAGAAGAAGAAGAAGAAGAAGAAGAAGAAGAAGAAGAAGAAGAAGAAGAGTTGGTACTTATATGCCACTTTTCTCTACCTAAAGGAGTCTCAAAGACCTATTATGCATGGCAGCTGCTACGCTGGGCGGTCAGCGTATTGTTGTGGCAGGGCAGAATGCCCCGCCGTTCCCTGCGTATGCATGGGGGCAGGGCTTCCTGGTGTATGCCCCAGTGTAGAACACGCACATGTGCTGTGCTGGGGCTGGGAAGCCCAGGATGCTGCACTACGGTGTGGGCAAGGGGATGCCCCTGCCCACTCCGTGGAGCTCGCAGGGGCATGCATTGTCCCTACAGGGACACCGTAGGTCAGGACCGGGTGGGCCAAAAGGCCCAGCGCTGGCGATTATGCACAGCACCGGCCTGCCCCATCCACAGGCCGCACCCACGGTATCCGGGGACCATGGAAGTTCCCGTGTTCCGATAACGCAGGCCTTCCATGGCCCTGGGCCGGACTATGCCCGTGCTGGTGGCGGGTGTGTGTGTGCATAATCAGAGATTTTCCCCGATGCCCTGTCGCCGCCAGTGCGGGCATTCTGGCCTGTGCCTAATGGGCCAAAGCGGCTTACAATTGCCTTCCTTTTCCTCTCCCCACCACAGAAACCCTGTGAGGTGGGTGAGGCTGAGAGAGCTCTGATATTACTGCTTGGTCAGAACAGTTTTATCAGTGCTGTGGTGAGCCCAAGGTCACGCAGCTGGCTGCATGTCGGGGAGCACAGCATCAAACCAGATTAGAAGCCCGCACTGCTAACCACTACACCAAGCTACATACTGTTGAGTGAAGATTCTGACTCTTGCTTCCACCTTCCTCCCCTCTTCACCCTAGCAGTCTGCTCTAGAGTTGAATTCCAGATTGCAAACTTCATGAGAGTAGGGAACCAGTGTCCTTCAGAATCACACAGAACTGGAAAATACAACCAAGGGCCATCCAGTCCAGCCCTCCCACCTTCTCAGAGACTTACAAATCACACATTCCTTACAGGTGCTCCTCCAGTCTCCTCCTAAAAACGTCCACCGGAGCCTCTACCACCCTCTGAGGCAGCACATTCAATCTACAAACAGCCCTCCCTGTCAGAAAATGTTTTCTAATATTTAAATGGAATCTTTCCCCTAATTTGAATCCATTGCTCCTAGTCCTGCTGAAGTAAACAAGTTGGTCCCCTCTTCAATATAGCTCCCTTTTATGAGGTTAAACACAGCCAGTTCAAGGTTGACTCAGCCTTCCATCCTTCTGAGGTGGGTAAAATGAGTACCCAGCTTGCTGGGGGGTAAACGGTAATGACTGGGGAAGGCACTGGCAAACCACCCCGTATTGAGTCTGCCAAGAAAACGCTAGAGGGCATCACCCCAAGGGTCAGACATGACCCAGTGCTTACACAGGGGATACCTTTACCTTTACCTTTTATCCTATTTACCCCTTGCCTCCTCTTCTCCAAGCAACACACACCGAACTCTCTCAACCTTTCTTCGTAAGGCATGGATCCTTATTTTTCAACTGCTATGACCAGTGACCTAGATCAGGGGTAGTCAACCTGTTGTCCTCCAGATGTCTACTGACTACAATTCCCATGAGCCCCAGCCAATGTTTGCTGGCAGGGGCTCATGGGAATTGTAGTCCATGAACATCTGGAGGACCACAGGTTGACTACCCCTGATCTAGATAGCTCATTAGATCTCAGAAATGAAGCCCTGATTAGTATTTGGATGGGCCGTAGCTAGTATTCAGATGAGAGACCTTCAAGGAAGACCAGAGTGGTGGTACAGAGGTAGGCAATGGCAAAAAAACCCCCTAAATGTCTATTGCCTCGTCATTGGTCAGCTGTGATTTGATGGCAACCCGCTATCAGCCAAAATGAAACCCGTAATGATGAACTACAGAAGCTGCTTTGAATGGGAGAGATAATCCTTCATTTGTGAAACCTGAGTGGCCTTGGAGGCTGGGGGAAGAGGAAAAGCTCTTCTTTCACACAGGAGAAAGCATTTGGTCAAGGACCACCTGTTTTATAAAGGCACTCGCAACTTGTCGAGCGCGATCCAGAAGTTCTCCTGCACAAGGTCGTCTGTAATTCCTGCTAATTTCACAGGAAATTGTGCACGGGGATGTATTTTCTCCGTTCTTCACCGTAACGTATTATTTGTCTACTAGAAACCATCATTTTCTGGACCGCGCACTTAATCAATTTGGCACAATGCTTGTGTCACGAAGCAATTTTTTTTTTTTGTTGGTTAAAAAAAACCCTCATTCCGAGGCACTTTCCGTTTTAAGTAATTAAGGGCGTTTAACAATTAAATTAATAGGCTTTTTATTTTAAGGGGCCAAAATAATATCTCCAGTAGAGTTTCCTAACCTCCGGAGCAATTCATCAAAGCCATTTAAATTAGCACAATGGCATGAAATGTTATCCCCTGACACAACACAAAAGAGAAATTGTTTCCAGACAAATTGGTAAAATCTTCTAATGCCATCAAATTTGCCTAATGCAGTCTGCAGGTTAATCTGGGAAAGGGTGAGCTGTACGGTTGGCCCATATCTTATTATCCTTAGCTGTCAATGTATAAATCAGCCCTGACACGACTCCTCCTAAATCATCCATATTATACACAAAGGGAAAGATTTAATGGCATAGAAAGTACTTGAACAAATCCTGTCCTACAAGACCTGAAAGGCAGATTCCGCCCCCCCCCCTTTAAATTGGCAGGATTTCAGGTGCATCAGTGGGGGAGAAAGGGGGGGTGTCTTTCTTTTAATGCTGTCCTCCAAACATTGCTATAGTTCAGGCTGGCTACAGTTCTCAGACTTCTTTCTTTCCCACATAGTTGTCGTCCCCCCCCCCCCTCCACAGTTCACCCTGGGATAAAACTTGACACAAGTGATTTCCTTGGCCCCGGGGGCACCGATTAAAGGGTTTGCTCTTTGTTTCGCATTCTTTGAAGTAGTGCAGAATACCGGCCACAGGTTTTTGTCTTTTTATTTTCTTCCAAATGTCTGCCGAAAAGGAATTAGTCAGAAAGAGAATTATTCTTGCAAAATCCTGACCGCTTTCACATGCGTCCGTGACGTCCAGATTAGACTTCTGTAATGTGCCATATGAACCAAATTGGACAATACTTTGGACAAGAGCTGGGCCGGGTCTGGGCTTCCTGCAGCACACGGGGTCTATCTGCAGCATTGAAGGAGGAAAGTGGGAAAGCAGTGCAGGAGGGAAAGCTGAACCCCCTCCCCCTCCATCAGACTTCCAAGCCCAATCTGGACACAGTGCTCTTAGAAACACAGGCCCCCTGATGTGAAGTCCATGTGTACAAAAGAACACAGCCAGGTTGGGGCACCCTGACCCAACTCAAGTCAGACATAAAATCCTGCTTGGCCCTTTGTCGGACTAGCTGTGAAAGCAGGCTGGAATGTTCAACTGTTGCAAAATGCAGCAGCCAAGGATGTGAAAGAGGCCCTCAACAGGAAGAAAACCCCCAAAATACAATGCCAGTAGCTCCCAAAGTACATTGGCTTCTACTTGGCTCTGGTTGGGCTTCTTGGGATGTGCGGATTTTCATCCTTGAAGTCCGAAATGATCTGCAGATGACGTCCACCTGCCCAAAGTCGAACCTGCCCAGAATCTGACCTCAGACAACACTGTCAAATTGCAAAAGAACCGTCACTACAAGGGGGAAGACTGGCAGGCACTCATGCCAAGGCCCTTCCTGAGGTTGCCACTAAGGAAAATTCCAGCTTGGTTTGGAGTTTCAGGTTTGGGGTGTTGTTCCCAAACTGAACCCATGCACCCAGACAACCGAACCGCCGGAAACAAGCTGATTGGATCTATTTAGCTTCTCTCTGCTTAGAAGTGGGGGGAAAGCAATTTAACACACTAAAATCGCTGGTAGCCCTTTTGGCCTGACAGCTGGGACCATACTCCTCTCAGCTGTCAAGCCGAAAGGGCTGCTAGTCACTTCAGTGCACTGGATCACTTTTCAAAGGGGAGGGGAATAATCTGACATGGTGAAATGGCTTGCAGTAATTTTGGCTTAACAGTGAGAGCTGAAGATATCTCAGCTGTCAGGCTGAAAACTATGCAGTGTGCCAGATTGTTTTCCTCTTCTTGGAAGGGGGGGGGATGATCTGGCACACTGACATCACTTGCAGCCATTTTGGTCTGACAGCCGGGCCCATGTGACTTTTGGCTGTCATGCCAAAAGGACTGCAAGCCGTTTCAGTGATTGATTTTGCTTTGCAATTTCAGCCTTACTACTTCAGCCTTACCGCCGACAGCCTGAAATACCTGGTGGGCTTGGCACCCATTTTAGTGGTCAGTTTTGCTCCCCCCCATGGAAGGGGGGGAGGGAAACAGGCAATTTAAATGACTCAGAGCCATTTAAAATGAACAGATGAGAGGCAAACTGCCCTGCCCAGCAGTTTAAATGGTCCAAACACCGAAACCAATTGAAATGATCAAGAGGGGAGAGGTCCCCAAACTTGAGTTCAGTTTGGCCAAAACTAATTGGCCAAATTCATATCGAATTAGAGGTCATGAATGGGTTCGTGCCTATCCCTAGACTTGCCACTATGCTGTTCCATGTCTTGGAGGTGCTGCTGTGTTCCTTGCTTTTGATCTTGCCAAGTGGTAGGATTCTTTATTCTTGGTGGAACTGAAACCTAAAGCATATTTCATTCCCTTCCATCTTCTGAGATCACACTTCTTTGAAACAGACTGTTATTTTTTTTTCTGGTCTTAAACAAACTGTTTTCCAACTGTCCCTATGGACAGAATAACCAGGCATTTGTTAGCTGATAGGTCCCCAGAAATAACGGAACTGGTGGCCGAATTCTTGGCTACTGTGATACAAAAGGACAGTTGGCTAGGCAAGAATCAGGTCTAGACCAGGGGCACCTACAATTGGTGGAAATAACTGATTGCTGGGCATTCCGGAGGAATCTACTGTTGGTTACTGCTCATTTTATTTTCTTGTATTTGTTTATCTAGACTATGTAAATTTTATCAATTAATTATAATTATGAATTACCCTTGTTCTTATGATGTTTTATAGGCCATTAAAGGTTTTTGAATTTGAATTTGATTTGTTTTCCAAACTGTTGATTCTATGTTTTTATGTGAATTTGTGTGAACCACCCCATTTTCATTGATTGTGTGTCCTTGTTGCTACAAGTTTGGCCTTTTCTTTTTCTTTTCTGTATGCATGTGGCTCCCTCTAGTATGTATGGCATTGAATCGACCACCAGAGGAAGCAAAACATGTTGAAAAGGGGGAGAGGAGAAGCAATGGGAATATAGAGAACGGAAGAAGAAGAAGAAGAAGAAGAAGAAGAAGAAGAAGAAGAGGAGGAGTTGGTTCTTATATGCTGCTTTTCTCTTCCCGAAGGAGGCTCAAAGCGGCTTACAGTCGCCTTCCCTTTCCTCTCCCCACAACAGACACCCTGTGAGGTGGGTGAGGCTGAGAGAGCCCTGATATCACTGCTCGGTCAGAACAGCTTTATCAGTGCTGTAGCGAGCCCAAGGTCGCCCAGCTGGTTGTTTATGGGGGAGCGGGGAATCAAACCTGACTCACCAGATTAGAAGTCTGCACCCCTAAACACTGCACCAAGAGTCCTGCTGGATCAGACCAATGGTCAATCTAGTCTAGTACCCTGTTGCACACAGTGGCCAACTAGTTCCTCTGGAGGGCCAAGTACAAGGCCTAGAAGCTTTCCCCTGATGTTGTCTCCTGGCTCTGGGGTTCACAACTCAGTTCCTCTGAATGTGGAGGTTCCTCTCAGCCACCATGGCTAGGAGCCATTGACAGATGTATCCTCCATGAATCTATCTAATTCCCTTTTCAAGCAGTTTATTCCTGTGGCCATCACTACATCCTCTGACAGCAAATTCCACAATTCGATCATTCTCTGTGTAAAGTAGAAGCAACTAATATGAGAATGCAGAAGAACCTGTTGTTTCCTTCTTGTTGCAAGTGGCTTAGTGTATTTTGAAGAGTAGAAAGATGGCACCTAAACTATCCAAACAAGAATATAAGGGTTACTGGCTCTGTCAAAAGGGAATGTTCCCATGGGGCCACTGCAACCCTGACCCATGCAGAGCCAAGTGACCTCCAGGCAACTCAGCTCAGACCAACACAGCAACACTGGGAATGGATGTCGGAAAGTCTTCACCCACTTATCATCATCATCACACTTGATAGAGGACTCCGTGGCATTGTCAGGGGCAACTTGGCATGGCTAACTGCAGGGCTGATTAATTCCAGTATGCTCCTGAACACCCCCCACCCATAACAACCTCCCACATCTTTAACCGCTCCTAGCAGAGTGGATTAAATAAAGCAGTAAGGGCCCCGAGGGCGGGCCCTGTCCGAGATGAAGAAGGGTGCCAATAGGCCCCTTCCCCCGGACTGACAATCGTAGGGCCCAATTGGCAGGTGTGAAGCACCTGCCGATTGGGCCCTCTGATTGTCAGTCCAGTGGCAAGGCCTCGGTTGTGGGGCCTCAGCTGCAGGGGAGTGGGGGGTGGGAAGGCTGCCAGCCGCCCCGGGAAGGGTCTGACGGCCGCTAGCACCCACTGTATTTTAGGCACAGCGGGCTTATTTTCTAGGTAAAGGTATCCCCTGTGCAAGCACCGAGTCATGTCTGACCCTTGGGGTGACGCCCTCCAGCGTTTTCATGGCAGACTCAATACGGGGTGGTTTGCCAGTGCCTTCCCCAGTCATGACCGTTTACCCCCCAGCAAGCTGGGTACTCATTTTACCGACCTCGGAAGGATGGAAGGCTGAGTCAACCTTGAGCCGGCTGCTGGGATTGAACTCCCAGCCTTATGGGCAAAGTTTTCAGACGGCTGCCTTACCACTCTGTGCCACAAGAGGCTCATTATTTTCTAGTATATCATAAAATAGTATGCTTTGCTTGTTGGGTAAAGTATGCTTTCCTATAAGGTCATCCAACACAAGGACTACACAATTTCTGGTAAATATTGCCAGAGGAACCATAGCGCTGTTCTCATCTGCTATGCGAAGCGATCCTGGCTGGTCTCTTGAACTTATCTGTGTGTATAAATCTTCTTGATTAGTTCTGAAAATGCCTGTCAAATAAAGTTTAGTCAATTAAAAATGTGAGGCCTGCTAAGGTGAGAGTGTGAGGATTACGGCACGGTAGGATTTAATGTAAAAGGGTTTCCCAGCCTCTCGGAACTTGTACATTGGAAGTTAAACTTGGCACAGTCAAAAAATGTTCTGCCCCCGAAGTGGAATTCTGCTGTATGATGAATGGAAGCAGATGCAGAGAACTGTGTAGTGGGGACAATTGCTGAGATCAACCAGGAAGCCTCATTCAAGAAATCTATAGGCACACCACTGCCTCTTTCTGCATCAGGGTGACCAGAACAGCTCTGGTGACATACAATGATGTCTTCTTCCTTTATTGTGTGTTTGATGAAAGCCCTTTGGTCATAAAACAACTTGTAGATGCATCTTCTCCAGAAAGATCTCAGAACCTGCCTGGGATAAATAGCCTAAAACACAAGCTCCAACGTTTCCAGTGTAATCCTAAACAGAAGTACATCCTTCTTGGCACATAGACTTCAGCAGACTAGTGCCATTCTGCTTAGGATCACACTGTTAGTTTATTTATAATCTCCTATCAATTTCCTACAAAGTGTCAAGCAAGACCAACACTCCTCCTAAGTCAAAGCCAGGTGCACTTTACAAGGGCTGGGAATCATCAGTTTGTTAGTACTTGCAGAGCAAAGCGCTTTGTGGGAGGCAAAGGCAGATAAGCAGTCCTTCAGGTATGTAGGGTCCAGATCTTGGAGGACCTTAAACAGGAGCTCACTGCAGAACCTACCACCAAAAAAGTCACATTAGCTGGAGCAATGGAGTCCATCTTGCAATGCTTAGACATTCTAGAATGTCCTCCTCTTCTCAAGCGATACTCTGACTTTGTTTTCCACAGACCAAGCTTTATCAGTCAGGGTTTCATGAAGGTTTTCCCAAATGGGTAAGAGTAAATTTATTCTTAATATATATATTTAAATTTGTTAAATTTATGGGTGATATGATTATATATGGACTTGTTGTGTCCCTCCCCCAAACAATGATGGGCATGGAGGGGTGTGGGAAGGGGAGGGACCCTGGGTGGGCATGTACCCAGCTGTGATTCCTGCACGATTGCCCCAAAGCCAACAGGATTAAAGGGTATAACTCCATCTAGGCATGCACTGTAATGAATAAAACCTGATGGTAAATCACTGTGACATTTCCCCGTTTTCCTTCTGTCTTTATGTACAGTAATGTAATATGATACTGCAGAAAAGATATATCTTGACCCAAGGTGGTTAAGTTTTTTTCAGCAGATCTGCATTTTGAGAAGGTACGCGCAAGAGAGCCAATAATCTTCACTCTTTTCAAAGTTTCAAGAAAGCCTCCTGACAGCTTTCCTCAAGGACTGTGCAAGGAAAAAAAAGAACTTAACGCATGCCTTGCATGGCTCATTGTGATGTCTCAATGGGTTCAAAACTAGGGCTGGGACCAAATTTCAAAAGCTGCTTCTGCAGGACTTCCTCTCCCAGCGTACACCACTTTGGCAGGTTCCTTCATTTGAATGGGGGCCTTTGGAAGGAGCTGCCCAGCAAGCAAGCCAGATCAGCAGTTACTAACCTGCCAAACTCCAAGTGGGACATAGAGATCTCTTGGAATTCCAACTGATCTCCCGGCAGGAGATAAGAATTCCCTAGAGAAAATGGCTGCTTTGGAGGAGTGATTCTATGGCAGTGCTTTCTACTGAGGTCACTCCGCACCCCAAACCATGCCCTCCCCAGGGTCCACCCCCCGCCCAATCTCCAGATAGTGCCTATTCTTGAGCACACCTTGTACCTCCTCCCACCTTCAGGAAAAGCCTGTTGGAAAAGGTCAAGAACTGCTTGCATGTAAGTTTCATTCAAAAAAATGTGCGAAGTCAAACGTTTCAAGGGGGAATTTCCATGAAGGGGGACACTGATGTAGTTTTTTAATGTTTGTTCTGAGTTTTAAAATATAATAATAACTAGATTTAAAGTCCATTTCACATGCAAATGAAATGGGCGCTAGATGGCCCGGGAGAAGGCTCTCTGGAGCCTTCTCTCTGGAGCCTTCTCCCCCCCCACGGGCCTTATCTGCCAGACCAACCTAGTTTCCTTTTTTGAACATGTAACAGGTTTGCTGGATCGGGAAAATTCGGTTGATGTCATTTACTTGGATTTTGTAAAGCTTTTGACAAAGTTCCCCATGATGTTCTGATGGATAAGTTGAAGGACTGCAATCTGGATTTTCAGATAGTTAGGTGGATAGGGAATAGGTTAGAGAATCACACTCAAAGAGTTGTTGTCAGTGGTGTTTCATCAGACTGGAGAGAGGTGAGTAGCGGGGTACCTCAGGGCTCGGTGCTCGGCCCGGTACTTTTTAACATATTTATTAATGATCTAGATGAGGGGGTGGAGGGACTACTCATCAAGTTTGCAGATGACACCAAATTGGGAAGACTGGCAAATACTCCGGAAGATAGAGACAGAGTTCAATGAGATCTGAACACAATGGAAAAATGGGCAAATGAGAACAAGATGCAATTTAATAAAGATAAGTGTAAAGTTCTGCATCTGGGTCAGAAAAATGAAAAGCATGCCTACTGGATGGGGGATACGCTTCTAGGTAACACTGCGTGTGAACGAGACCTTGGGGTACTTGTGGATTTTAAACTAAACATGAGCAGGCAGTGTGATGCAGCAGTAAAAAAGGCAAATGCCATTTTGGGCTGTATCAACAGAGGCATCACATCAAAATCACAAGATGTCATAGTCCCATTGTATACGGCACTGGTCAGACCACACCTGGAGTACTGTGTGCAGTTCTGGAGGCCTCACTTCAAGAAGGGCGTAGATAAAATTGAAAGGGTTCAGAGGAGAGCGACAAAGATGATCTGGGGCCAAGGGACCTAACCCTATGAAGATAGGTTGAGGGACTTGGGAATGTTCAGCCTGGAGAAAAGGAGGTTGAGAGGGGACATGATAGCTGTCTTTAAGTATTTGAAAGGTTGTCACTTGGAGGAGGGCAGGATGCTGTTTCTGTTGGCTGCAGAGGAGAGGACACGCAGTAATGGGTTTAAACTTCAAGTACAACGATATAGGCTAGATATCAGGAAAAAAATTTTCATAGTCAGAGTAGTTCAGCAGTGGAATAGGCTGCCTAAGGAGGTGGTGAGCTCCCCCTCACTGGCCGTCTTCAAGCAAAGGTTGGATACACACTTTTCTTGGATGCTTTAGGATGCTTTGGGCTGATCCTGTGTTGAGCAGGGGGTTGGACTAGATGGTGTGTATGGCCCCTTCCAACTCTATGATTCTATGATTCTATGATTCTATGATCGTGTCGAGCCAGCAGATCTTTTGGTGACCACATTTCCTTTTGCCGCTGACCATGGCGAGCATTAATGATTTTTCTAGCGAGTTTGATCACATGATGTGTCCAAAGTAAGTGAGCTTTGGCCGTAACATCTTCCCTTCTAATGACATAGTTGGTTTGCTCCTCTCTAAAATGATCTTGTTGGTAACTTTGGCTATCCATGGTAATTGCAGCATTCGTCTCCAACACTGTAATTCGAAAGCATCTATTCTCCTCCTGTCTTCCTTCTTCAGGGTCCAGCTTTAGCATCCATAGGTTGTTATGGGGAAGACAATGGCATTGACTAGCTGGCACTTTGTATTAAGGCTGAGATCCTTACTCCTCCATATTCGGTTCATGCCTAACATTGCATTCCGGCCCAGTGTCATTCGCTGTTTGATTTTACAGCTGCATCCACCACTTTAATTGTTCATAGAGCCAAGAAAGATGAAATCATCAATACATTCAATATTCTCATTGTCAATCGTGACTTTGGTGCTACTGCCAGTAGTTGTCATGATCTTGGTCTTTTTGATACTTAGATATCATCTTTTCACTTTCTTCTTTTAGTCCCTTTATCAAGGTCTTCAGATCACGCTCCAATTCAGCAAGGAATGTTGTATCATCTGCATAGTGGAGATTATTGATGTTACATTCTCCAATCTTGACTCCGATCATAGATTCTTCCAGATTAAGCTTCCGCTTAATTACCTCTGCATAAAGGTTAAAAAGAAAGGGTGATAAGATACACCCTTGTCTCACTCCTTGGCTGACCTTGAACCAACCAGTGTCTCCATATATTGTTCGTACTGTGGCCTCCTGGTTGGTGTACAATGAACTGATGAGGTGGGTTAAGTGGGACGACACTCCCAATTCATGTAAGGTATCCCATAGCTTCTTGTGATCAACACAGTCAAATGTTTTAGAATAATCAATAAAGCATAGATAGATGGCCGTTTGATATTTATGATGTGCTTTGGGCTGATCCTGCGTTGAGCAGGGGGTTGGACTAGACGGCCTGTATGGCCCCTTCCAACTCTATGATTCTGTGACTCTATGTCTTTTTTCAAGAATCCAGCGCAAATTTGCAGTATGGTCAACCATGTTGAAAACCAGCTTGGACATCTGGTAGCTGGGCATCAGTGGTTGATTTGAGATGGTTCTGGATGATCTTCAATAAGATTTTACTTGCATGGGAGATGAGGGCTATAGTTCGATAGTTTGAGCAGATGCGAACATCACCTTTCTTTAATAATGGGATAAAAACGGACCTTTTCTAGTCTATTGGCCATGTGCCAGTTTCCCAGATGTTTTGGCATAATGCTGTGATTGCTGCTGGTGGAACAGATCTGAGCAGTTCCAATGGGATATTATCCATGCCAGGAGCCTTATTATTTGGGAGCTGTACAGTGGTGTACAGATGGCATTAAAACTGTGTATATTAAAATGGGATAAAATTATGACCAATAGGAATAAAAATTAAGCAACATATGAAATCAAAAGGGAACTAAATGCCCATATTGTCTAATCCCTACCCTAAGCATCATGGGAATTTTATTCCATTGCTCTGAAAGGATCAGTAGTTTTGTTACACAATTCCTGCCTTTAATTTCACACTTCTGTCCCCTAATATTGTTGTATATTCAAGGAACATGGAGTTTCTAAACACATGGCATGCCACAAATAAATATTATAAACTCTACAAACACTTCATATTTAACAGAAAAATGTAAGAGAGGCACAGGTGTACTTTTAATCTTTGTTTATATAAATCAGAAATTACTAGGCATTGATGGTGGTAAAGCCATCAATTTGGTATTCTGGATTTGTCTATGCCTACAATTCCACATCTTATAGGAGAATGGATATGAGCTTCAATCTGTAAATGGTAAATTCAGTTCTCACTGAATTCTGCCGTGCATTAAGAACAGGTGAACAAAAATCAGCCAGTTTCTTACTCTGTTTACTTTGTAACAACTTGTTAAAGTTTATAATTACCTACAAAATCTCACATGCACACATACACTGTGTTGTGATGGCTCCCAAAGCTAGTCTCTTTATAAATCAGCATTATTTAAAGCAGTGGTCCCCAACCCCTGGCCCGGGGACCGGTACCGGTCCGTGGATCATTTGGTACCGGGCCATGGCTCCTCCTCATCCTCCTCCCCGGCTGCTGCCTTGAGGGCTGCCCTGCCACTCTGCCACCGGCTCACCTTTGGTGCTCTCCAGTGGCCGCCATGGCTGGGGCTCCCCCTTGGTGTGGCACTGTGCAGCTGCTGCTAGCAGCACCCCCCAGTGGATAGCGGGAAGTCAGGGGCGACGGTGGGAAAGCAAGCGGAGCAGGGGCTCTGGTGGCTGCGACATCCTTCGGCAAAAGACTGCCCCCCGGGCCTCAGTAAAACTGTCAAGCGTTGACCAGTCCGCAGTGATAAAAAGGTTGGGGACCACTGATTTAAAGAACACCCGGCCTCTTGGAGAATCTATATACAAATGAACAGCATGTTATTCCCTTATCAGCTCTAGCTCAAATCCAGTTGACACTTGATATTCTCAAGTATCTTAAAGTTAGGTCAGGTTAATGTTGCTACCTGTAGATGTAAAGGTACATCCAAAGACAAGCAGGGAAAATCGGAAATGTAAGTTTCCTGAAGTAAATTTCACACGGACTTTAATATGAACTATGAACGGTCTGAAAACAAACATAAAAAAGAAGGGGAAAGTCTGGCCTCTACTAAAAAGGAAAAGAAAAGTGTGCTAAATAATTTTTAAAAGCCACATTTTAAAAATTGTAATGACAATGACAATATTGCATGAAGCAACAAAGTGTATTATCAGTGAAATTGAGAAACAAACACGCAGTATCAAAAATCAAAGATGAGATGAACTCGACATTCTGAATAAGGAGCACAGAGGAAAATTAATGGTTATTCCAAAATAGAAAGGTGAGTGTTCCAGCTAGGCAGATTCTTGGAACTGTAACTAGCAATTCAGGGAATAATAGGGGAGGAATCATCCACAATCTTCAGGTAGCATTGAAACTGTTACCTTGTTATACATGAACAAAATAGAACATTGTCAATATAAAAGTTACCCCCCAAACACTGCTTATCATTGTTTTTTCTACATCATGTGCGATAAAATATCTTAGGCCCATTCTGCACAAGTTAAATGTAGCAGGAGTGTGGCAAATTGTAAACACTACTAATTTGCAGTTATGCACGACGTCGCACACAATCTGCCACACTCCTGAAACCGTTCCGTGAAAAGCGCTTCGTTGTAGCGCTTCCAGGGAAATCCCCCAAAGTGGATTCACCCTCTGGAAAGCGCTACACTCTTGCAAACAATCTGCAACAGTTTCAAAAAAGTTCTGTGCATTACCATTGTTGCGGTTTCAGCAAAGTCCCTCCCCCTGGCTCTCTCCTCTGAACTTCCGGCAAAGCGATCGCTAATTTTTTTTCTCAGAGCGAGCGGAGAGCAACAAGCCAGCGAGCCTTCATTCACCCAGCGAGGCTTCTCCAGCTGCAGTCCCTCCACAGAGCTGCTTTAAAGCTCCCCTCAAGTCACCAAGCACAACACAGCCCCATTTGCAAGTTCCCTTTATTTTTGCCCGAAAATCGCATCCGTGCATGGGGGGGGGATTTTTCTTTTCACTCGGGGGAGCGTGGCAACAATGAAACACCAGCTCATACGCCAGCTGCCAGCTAGATGGGGCTCTACGTTAGGAGGTAGCAAGGAATCAAGGAATCATGGCATATTCGTTACAATGTTTGTTTTTCTTTTTTTTTAAAAAAACTGTTCTTAAAGGGAAAGAGGCTTTTCCGGAGCATGGTAACAACCACCCATTGGCTGCTCATTTGATTGACGGCCAGGGGCAGGACAAAGCACAGAAAAAATTGCTTCCTTTCTAGTGATTTTTGGCGAGACCGGAAACCTGTGGGAAACGATTGAAACACTACTGGATTCCACTACAAAGGCAGTTATGCATTACGCCGAATTCTACTATTTTAAATTCCATTATTTCTTTCTGTAAGCAATTTGCCACATTGATCCTTGTGTGGAATGGGCCTTAGTATCTGTCAATACAGAGTCAGGGAGATACAGAAGGTATACTGACTTGAATGGTTATGTCTCTGCTACTGATAAAGATAGGAAGTTTGCTTAGATAGGAATTACACTCTCTCCTTACTAGAAGCTTTTCCCCCCTCAAGGCAGGACTACTGGTCTCATTTCCCTATTTTCAGGACCCTCTTCAATCCTTCACTCTCCTTAATAGAACTTTCCACTGAACAAACAGCCATTCTTAACTGTAGAATTCCATCCAAAGCCTCTGTCATTCAAGGTTATCAGACTCGGTTAACACATTCATTGTCCATTAAAAGAGCATTTTATATTGTATGCTTTACAGTGATTTGCTATTTTTCACACATCAGCAGCAACACTCTGATGAGCAATGTTTTAAGTATTGTGGCCAGGGGTTCCCAAGTCGTGGCACAGGGACTCGTACGCAGCAGTCCAAGATTGCTATCAGGATTTGCAGGTCGCTGTTGGGTATCTGTTCTTTTCACAGTGGAGCCACTAACATGCAGCACTGTGATTATTTCTTCCATTCTTAGAACCAAAGAAAAACCCAGAATGCATCCACAGGACCTGCCCTTGAAAGGGGCTAACGGACATGGCAGAAAAGGGAGCTTTTGAATCTCTTTTCTGTTGTGCTGTTTTCTGCTACCACCAGCCCCAATCACCCCATCCCAACTGCTTTTACTTATGCTAGGGAACTCATATAAGTATCCATCAAAGGTCTCTAGGACAGTGGTCCCCAACCTGCGGGCCGCGGCCCGGCGCCGGGCCGCAAAGGCCATGGCGCCGGGCCGCGGCTCCCCTTCCCCGCCCCTCCCCCCCCGCAGTAAAAAACTTCCTAGGCCGCAAACTTGCATCCCGGGAAGCTACTTACTGCGGGAGGGCGGGGAGAGGGAATCAGGGCCGGGCCGCGCCTGCGCGGCCCGCGGGTGCGGCCCGATCCACGGGTGCGGCCCGCGGGCGCGGCCCGATCCGCGGGTGCGGCCCGCGGGCGCGGCCCGATCCGCGGGTGCGGCCGGGCGCGGCCCGATCCGCGGGTGCGGCCCGCGGGCGCGGCCGGGCGCGGCTCGCGGGCGCGGCCGGAAACGTGGGCGTGGCCTGCGCGGTCCCTGCGGGCGCGGCCCAATGCCCTGCCGGTCCCCAGCCTAATAAAGGTTGGGGACCACTGCTCTAGGAGATTTGACAATCAAGCAGAGAAGCACTTTACTGTATTAAAGAAAGTGAAAAGAAATTCTACTCTCTGTCCCTCTAAGAAGGTTTCCACCTTTAATAATAGCCCCTGTGGCAGCTTTCTGTTAAAATCTGAAAAATTATCATGTCACTCCAGAGTTAGATATATATATACCTGTAGGACCAAAACTCAGTGGCCAACCTGTTAATAAGGTAAGAAACCACTTTATTCTGCAAGTGAGGATCACAAAATTGCTCCTTACACAATGAGGAGGCTACAGGGTGACATATCTGACATTTAGTTTTTCTATGCAGAGAATAATTTTTTTTTCCTGGGGAGGAACTTTGTATCATGTGACAGAAATGAGGTAACTTTGTATAAATCAGCTTTTCAGTCTGGTTTACCATCCAGGGACTAGTCTATCGCCCCAGCCCCAAGGGGAGACTGGTACCCAGAATCAGGTTGAAGCTCTAAGGCAGGGGTAGTCAAACTGCGGCCCTCCAGATGTTCATGGACTACAGTTCCCATGAGCCCCTGCCAGCATTTGCTGGTTTTGATTTTGAGATATAAGGTATAAATGAAAGGGGGAGAGGAATAATTTCCCCAACTTTTATAAGGTTCATGGAATATAGTGTTTATCTAATCCAGGGGTAGTCAAACTGCGGCCCTCCAAATGTCCATGGACTACAATTCCCAGAAGCCCCTGCCAGCGAATGCTGGCAGGGGCTTCTGGGAATTGTAGTCCATGGACATCTGGAGGGCCGCAGTTTGACTGCCCCTGATCTAATCCATAGAGTCACTTGAAGTATATTAGACAATTGTACCTTATCCTTTGGTCTTTTCAAAGAGCCGTAGACTGAAGAAATTCATTTTGATATGCCACAGTTAAGTACTTGAGGGCAGATCTGCGTTTTATAGCATTATTATCCGACACAAATGGATAATACGTAACTGTGTTACCGCAAAGAAACATAACAAGACCATGTACTTAAGGAGATCCAGATTTATAAGAAGTGAACAGTCTGAAATCAACAATAGTACTTACAGGTTTTTAATATCTACAGCGCCCCGGAAAGCCTTCCTTGGAATAGCATGGATCTGGTTTTCACTGAGGTCTCTAATTTAAAATAAAAATAAAAATAGTGGAATTAAGCTCATTTGATTATACTCTTATACAACATAAAAAGGTTCTTCTGTAATGGAATTTAAGAAAGAGTATTTCAAGTTAATCCAAATCACTGCAATTCACTTTCTGTTACGTGTCAATCCAAATAATTGTAATACATTTTCCATTACCAATTACAAATCAGTCTCAATCAAATGCCTGGTGGAATACGCTGCTGGTGGAAATTCGGGTCCTGGCGGAACTACCGAAGTTCTGCATGGCCTGCAAAGTGGTGCTATTCTATCAGGCATTTGGTTGAGGCCTGAGAAGCAAATAAAATCAGTAAGCCGCCCTCTCCCTTTCCAGAATACACTACCATAGATAGTCACCCAGCTGGCTGCATGTGGGGGAGTGCAGAATTGAACCCAGCTTGCCAGATTAGAAGTCTGCACTCTAACCACTACACCAAACTGGCTGTCCAAAATAAATAATATTTTCTTATTTGTTATTAACTATAAAATATTTTAAAAACACAACAATGAAATACAACTTCTTAAAAATGCACACATTCCAGATAATCCCTACCCAGAATGATGCAGCTAGAAACAAATGGGAACTTTTGAAAACTCTCAAGGGCTTGGATTTCAAAGATGTATTCAAAAGTTTTACATGTCTGTATTGTGCAGAAAGGAGACTTCAAAACAAGTAAAGGGAAAACAAACACCAAACCCAAGTGAAAATTAACTTTTATTTGTAAGTATGTTGACATGATATATAGAACTAGCAGACACACATCAAGGAGGGTGGGGAGAATCTTGGTTATCCACATAACAAAGTACATATGGATTTTTCATTTATCTCCAAAACTATAGCTACCTAAACTTATTAGGAATTCAGCTTCCAGGTGGGACCCCAGAATTATAGCTCCTCTCCAGACTACAGATATCAATTCCCCTGGGGAAAATTGATGTTTCGGTAGATTCCATGTCATTACAGCCTGCTGAGGTCTTGCCCTTTCCAGGCTCCATCTCCAACTCTCCTGGAGTTTCCCAGTCTGGCAATTCTGTCTCCCCGTCCCCCACTTGTAGCCAGGGGTGACCTAGCAAAACTAACAACAGGGTTGTCAGCTTTCAGGTAGGGCGTGAAGATCTCCCAGAATTACAACTGATCTCCAGATTATTTAAAAAATCAGTTCCCGTAGCAAAAATGGCTGCTTTGGAGGGTGGACTCTGTGGCATTAGATCCCACTAAAGTCCCTCTTTACCCCAAATTCTGCCCTCCCCCAAAATATCTCCAGAAATTTCCCAGCAAACAGACAATCCACACGTTACCCCATTCTTTGATATTTTTATTCTTTTAGTTTAGTGAACTTGGTTGCAGGCCCAATTTTGCACCCTAGGAAGGCCATTGGGGTCTTATAGTTATTTATTATTATTATTATTATTATTATTATTATTATTATTATTATTATTTAATTTGTTACCTGCCACTCCCAAGCAGGTTGCAGGGATCCAGTTAAAACTCCCATTAAAAACCCATTAAAATGGACAAGAAATACCAATACAAATACCAATACAAAAACTCACAACCCAGCAACATGGCGGAAACCTCCCCCCCATCCCCAATTCCTACTACTACCTCCAGAGGGAGGAGGCAGGAGAGACAAGATACCCAAAAGTGTTAGCTAAACACCAGATAAATCTAGGAAAGACACAAATCGCCTGTCCTGGATCCCTTTGTCTTAAACTGACTGTTTAAAATTCAAAAAGAGGCTGCCATCTTTAAAATATGTGACGAAAAATGCATGCATTAAAATAGGACTACTAACATTTCTTTCCCAACAGCAGCTGGTTCTTTTACAGGGCAATCTTATGCAGAGTTGCTTCAGACTAAATCCTTTGAAGTCAATGGGCTTAGTCTAGTTTATCACTGCATAGAGCTGCACTGTCAAGTGAAGTTTCCTACTTTTAGGGACTGGCTCATCTGCTTATGAGGAGAGTCAAAGCATGGTGCCTGCCATTGTGATCCTTGGGATATTGAGAGTTTAGTTGTAATTAAGTGAAATTAAATAGTAATTGTCCATGGTAAGCTCCAGGATAAATGGGAGATTCAGGATGCAATCTGGTGTGTATGAAAGCCGCAATGAATTTGACGGGACTGCCAAGATAGCATGCACAGACCTGGACTGAGTGGCTCAAATCTTTACTGACTCATCTAAAAAAAAAAGTGGTGGGTTTAGCTGTCCATTATTTCTCACACTCACATTTTCTGTCCAATGGGGAAAACAGCTCATCTTCACAGGACTATTAGTATGAATGCCACAGATGAGTCTGCATTAGAGATGCCATCCCCTGAAATTATAGCTTGCCTCCAGACAACAGAGAACCATTCTCTTGGAGAAAATGGCTTCACTGGAGGGTGGATTTCATAGCATTACACTCCACTGAGGTCCCTCCCCACTTCACATCCCACCCACCCCCAGATCCACCCCCAAAGGATCCAGGTATTTTCCAACCCAGAGTTATATATTTACTCTGCTATATGTGCTTAGTAATGCCTGTCCCCCCACAGTCTTTAACCGCTCCTAGTGAAGTGGATTAAATAAAAGAGTAAGGGCTCCAAAGGCGTGCCCTGTCCGGGATGAGGAAGGGTGCCGATAGACCCCTTTCCCCGGACTGACAATCGGAGGGACCAATTGGTCCCTCCGATTGTCAGTCCAGCTGCAAGGGACCAATTGTGAGATGCGCACAGCGCGGCTCACAATTGGTCCCTTGCCGCCGGACTGACAAATCCACCCCCCTCCCAGTTCACCAGCATGCGGCCGCCCGCCGCCATTACCTCGCTTCCTCTCCACACGCGAGGTCGCCGCCTGCCCGCACGCCAAGGAGGGCCAATCAGCCGCCACTCTGGCAGCGGTGTCGTTGCTGCGGCCTCCACCAATGTCATGCCTCGCCGCAGGATGCCCCACCCGAGAGCGGCCTGCGCCACTGCCCGCCGCCGACAGAAACAGCGTAGTCTACGTGGCCGCCACCCACCTCGCCCGCACCCACCACAGCTCGCCCGCAGATCAATGGGGCCGCCAGGGGCTGGCACCACACCATCCGGCAGCCGTGGCCGCAGCTCCGCCCCAACCCGCCGCAAGCAGCCACTCCGGATCACTGCTTTGCCTCGCCGACCCGTTGGACTCGCTGCCACCGGCCACGGCTGCCGCCGCGCCCCCAGCATCGCTGCACGTTCCAGCCTTGCCCTGAGGCCTCGCTCCTGCACTCCAGGCCACCCACAGCCACCACGCAGATGCAGGTAGGCCGCGGAGCGTGGGGCCCACTCCACCATTCGGGGCCCACTCAGAGGTCGCCCTACACCCGGCCTTGGGTTCGGGCCTGGCCCCAGAGAGCCGTGCCACCTAACTCGCAAGCCCTGCTAGCGCCCGCTGTATTTCGGTGACAGCGGGCTTATTTTCTAGTTAATTTATAAACTACCTGCATAGATTTAGAACTGAGTAAGTGTAGAGGCAAACAAACTGGTCAGTCTGAGAAGAGATCAGCCCTGACTGCTCCTTAGAAGGCCAGATCCTGAAGATGAAACTCAAATACTTTGGCCACCTCATGAGAAGGAAGGACTCCCTGGAGAAGAGCCTAATGCTGGGAGCGATCGAGGGCAAAAGAAGAAGGGGACGACAGAGAATGAGGTGGCTGGATTGAGTCACTGAAGTAGTCAGTGCGAACTTAAATGGACTCCGGGGAACGGTAGAGGACAGGAAGGCCTGGAGGATCATTGTCCATGGGGTTGCGATGGGTTGGACACGACTTTGCAACTAGCAACAAGTGTAGAGATATATTTTTTAAACTAAACTGCAATATTTTAAAATTTGGAACGTGCAAAAGCATATTTCCGGAAAACTGTTTGGAACAATAAGACACACCACTATTTTTCTAGCAGTATATAATGGAAATAGAGCTTATTTTACTGTTAACCATTTGTTTTAATGTTAGCAGTTCAATAACCTAATCCAGGTCCTCCAGATGTCCATGGACTAGAATTTCCATGAGCCCCTGCCAGCGTTTGCTGGCAGGGGCTCATGGGAATTGTAGTCCATGAACATCTGGAGGACCACAGGTTGACTACTCGTGATCTAATCCAGTGCTCTGAAGAAGATGCACACAGCACAGGTACAGCTCAATTTGTACTGGGACCAAGCAGGAATATCAGAGACATGCTCATGAGTTGCGATTTAATTTCTGTCTTAGTTAAGTAACCCTGCAAATGGCATATAACTTACGATACATTAAATGCCTTTGAATGAAACTGCTACGTAAAAGCAATCTGATTTAATATACATGAATATAAGTGCCATCAATTAATCTCCAGACAGCTTTTCAGGAGTACATTTTTATTTACATGGAAACTCTTTCTGCTGATCTCAGCACAAGGCAAATCATTCTGTCACGGGACCCAAGGGGAAGCATGATGTTGAACCTGCCCTCCACTGACAAGCACAGATTCGGACCGGAAGCAGCTCAGGTTTATTTCATTACAAGTCTAACATTAAAAAGGAGCATGGTTAACCTTGCCTGTACACTGTGTCCCTTATTCTTCAGGGAATTGATCCTTAACACCCCCGAGTAGCTCTTACGTCCCTCCAAAACCAGAATATCCCAACAGTCCTGTCTTCTGATTGCCAAGAATCTGACTCCTCTTGCACTAGTGATATAGTTCGGATTTTTCATCTGTTTCTGCACTAAAATTTGCTTCTTCAGCTGCATGGCCAAATTTCCCCCTTACTTGCCCTGCAGCAAGGGAATCCCCAGAAAACTGGATTTCAACTTTTCAAGCAGGGGTCTAATGAGGTCTAAGTTAGGCCTGCCCATTGTGGAAATGTGTGGAATTAGGTTTTTCCCCATGCCTGCCATTTTGAGTCATTTGGCCACACCCATTTACAAATACAGATACAGGGTACCTATATTGGCATAATCTTTACACCAGTCCGCGATGGGGAATAGCACTCATTGGCCCCTTGGCCTGGACTGATGAACTGGGAGCCGCAAAACACCTCCTGGCCCGCTCACCCCCCAACCTTGCCTCCCTTCGGCCCCCTGCCACCATTACGAGCCTGCCCACCGACATGCCAGTTAGGTGGCCGGCTGGGGCAGCTTTCTGTGTACAGCGGCAGGGGGCTGGGGGGGGGGGAAGGCTTCGCGCCGGCCAAAGGGGCAGGCCTGCCGCGTCACCCCAAAGGGCTCTCTCCCTTCCTTCAAACCCAGGACGTCTAAGCAATACACTCCACCATCACACCATGCTAGCGCCCGTTGTATTTCCTGCTACAACGGGTTTAAGCTACTAGTAAAAGATAAAAAAATAGCAGAATAGTATGATAAAATAATATGTACAATAATATATAAATCAGTAGGCACTAGATTACAAGATGGTCATATCCTGATGTGTGGTTTACAATGGGATTCACAGAAGCCTGTTATTTAGCCAATATGGAGTTCAGATATGAATAATTTTCCTGTATATTGTTGATAATACCTTGGGAACTTTTGAGATGATCTCCGGTATTATTTGATCATCATCTACACTAGTAAATTTCAGTTTTTTCTCAATAATGACTAGTAGATTTTTCCAATATTGGACTAGTGGTTTTGCAAGTGGAGAAATCTGGGGCACTCCACCAATAGTTGATATAAAGTATCAGGAACATGACACCCATGAAGACGCAACCTTTCAGTGAAAGGAGTGTCTGAAAGACAACCTCTAGGTATCTTGGAAGGGAGGTTATTTAGCTGTGCTAAAAGAAAGGGTCTTCTTAGAGAACTGTCATCTAATATTCACAAATATGCAGGAGAAGATCTATACACAAGGAGAATTCCAACAGATGCTGTTGGATGTTGAGCTCAGTATCTGTACACCAGCCTGGTGTAGTGGTTAGGAGCATCGACTTCTAATCTGGCGAGCTGGGTTTGATTCCCCACTCCTCCTCCACAGGTAGCCAGCAGGGTGACCTTGGGCTTGCCATAGCACTGATAGAGCTGTTCTGACCAAGCAGTAATCTCAGGGCTCTCTCAGCCTCACCTCACTAACAGGGGAGAGGAAATAGAAGACGACTGTAAGCCACTTTGAAACTCCTCCTGATAGAGAAAAGCAGCATATAAGAACCAACTTCTTCTTGGTATAGTGGTGTAGTGGTTAGGACTTCTAATCTGCCCAGCCGGGTTTGATTCCGTGTTCCCCCACATACAGCCAGCTGGTTGACTTTGGGCCAGACACAGTCCTGATAGAGCTGTTCTGACAGGACAGTAATATCAGGGCTCTCTGAGCCTCTCCTCCCTCACAAGGTATCTGCTGTGGGGAGTGAAAAGGGAAGGCGATTATAAACTGCTTTGAGACTCCTTTGGGTAGAGAAATGTGGCACATAAGAACCAACTCATCTTTTTCTGCTTTGTTTTAAAATACATTCATTATTTAATTTGTATCCCACCCCTCACAGAGTCTCAGGGCAGCTAACAGAATAAGGGTTTACAATAACCAGAATATAGAATAAAACAGGGAAAGAGTAAAATAAGTTATAATATCCATGTAGCATCTCCATTAAAACGACAGTGAACCCCACTCCATTGGTCCCAGCATGGGGAAAGTATGAAAAATTCTTACCCCAGAAATAGAGGGGGCAAGAAACACTATTACATCAGTATATACAGGTAACAGCAGACTTAGTATGTTTATGTATGGGAAGGCTTGTTAATAACTGATGTATGCAGTTTCCCTACAAGGGACACAAACAAATAAGGAGAGGGGTTGAATTTGCAGACCTCACTGCTGGAAAAGTTGCCCCCCCACCCCCCATGAATGATAAAATTGATAGACCTAACTAAATATCAACAACCTGGATGCACTGTATTTATTTTGTTCCAACAGTGAAATGTTTCCGCAGCTAATTTGATTTGTCTTTTCGACCCCCTAATGAAATAGTAGCTAGAAGATATTAACAATGCTGTTTTGCAAATTAATGAATAACTAAATAGAGATGGTACAAAGGTTTTTCATCAAAAAACTAGTTTGCACTTGGATTAATGATGATACTGTTTTGCATTTAAATGAGTACTGCACAGGTTGTAAAATGCAGCATACATGATTTTGTAGCAGCATAGGTACCTTACTCATTAGAGCGACCTACAAGTAGATTAAAATGACACAATTGCTCAATTTAGTAGATGGGCACATTCAGGTGCTTCTACTGTGAAATAAACAGCAGCGTTTTAATATGAGGATTCTATATTCCGTGCTCATGCAATATATACAAGGTCTGATGAACCGATTTTGTACATTTCCATTGGTATTTTTGTAAAAATTTATGTGGGGCGTAATATTAGTGGATCACCCACAATGCGTCAGCTCCTCACAACTGAAGCCAGTTCTGCATTGCGGCTATTTTATTATCACTGAAGAATTCCAGTTGAATATGCCATTTACCTCACAAAGCACTGAGTGTTATTATTTTAATTGTATAAATGGAAATTGCTGCATGCAATGATGATATCATGCACTACTAAAGTTGGATCGGTCTTTTTTTTTTTTTCCTTGTATCGCTAAGCCGTCATTTACTTTCAGGCAATAAATCTTCTGGAGAAGGCAAACAGGCCTTTAAATTTAATTGCTGGTAATTTTATTTTTCCTCTATGGTTTAACCTCCCTTAGAGTCTGATCAGTTGCATCATAAATCCATGATGCCATCCCAATGCTTCACGTCATGTTCGGCGCATTGAAGAAGGAATAACAACCCTAGATTTTCAGAGGGAAAAGGTAGACGTTCAGAGGCAAGCTGCTAGCCCAGAACCCATTCTCTGAATAGTTATTTCATGCTATGTAGAGGAAAAAGTAATAAACTACAAACTCCTTCTACATTAACCAGCCAAATAAAAAGTGTCAAATTACTCCCTGGGGCTAGTAGCATCAATCTACACAAGTCAATACTGACAAGGGTTAGACTCTGACTGATTATGCATGGGGAGGGGGGAGGCTGGCCGGTGCTCAAACGGCAGTGGGGCAATTTCCCACTTGTGCACAATGTCGATGCGAGCCCAGCCTCCTCCTGGCCCTGGCCTGCTTTAGGGCCTTCGATGCCCCACAGCAAAGGAATACTGATTTATAGTGTTCCCATTTTTTGCCATGGTCACTGTCAGTGGCCAGGCCAGGCCAGGAAAGAGCCTATAGTATCCCATTTAGCTTTGTGGCACCTCAGAGATGAATGAGGCAGGTTTTTTTTTTTACCTCCCACAAAGTTGTGATTGCATTGTGATGCAATCCCTCCCTTGTGGAAGTAATCCCCCCACCCCTCTTCCCCCCACCACCGTGGAGAAACATGGTGGAACCTTTCCACCCTGGCTGGTGTGCCTAAATCTGGGGCGGACCGCGTCCGGCAGGGAAACTCTTCCCCCGTTAGTCCATGAGAAGCAGTGGGTCACGTTGCCCCGCTGTGGTGACCACCGTGCACAATGGGTCTCATGGAGCTTTCCTTGTTCTTCACTAACTGTGCTCTGTTTGTCAAACCACACTTGAAGATATAACATGTGCAGCCACCACCCCTGGGATGTCAGAATGCAAATGGGTGTGGTGGCATGTTTAAATCCTCTCCCCTTACTAACACAAAATAAATCCCCTGCTCATGGAAATGAATTATGACAGTGGGATTGTATCACTGATGCCAGATCACTCTGGAATATAATGGAAAGAGAGAAAGAAAGAAAGAAAGAAAGAAAGAAAGAAAGAAAGAAAGAAAGAAAGAAAGAAAGAAAGAAAGAAAGAAAGAAAGAAAGAAAGAAAGTTTGCTGGGCGGGGAGGGGAGAGACAGACAGGCACATAACTAAGCTATAAGTAGTCTGGAGCCCTTCTACATTCTGGTATCCTGGAACTATAATAAAACAGAGTAGGCTTCTCAGTACTACATCATCTGTTTTACCTGCATTCTCAAGTGGAACAGTCCCAGGACAGCCAAATACATGTTTCTGAATGTCTGCCTTGTACCCAATACAAAGGCTGCATTTAGACCGCAGACTTAATTGTCGGTATGTTAGCATGTTCACAAACCCGTCTATGTTGATGGGTTTGCACACAGCCTAAATCAAAGAATTCCACTTAGAAACTGTTGCCCGTGACATGTGAATGCCCAAACCGGCTTCCCTAAACTTGAAATAAATTCTGGTTTAGAATTCTAGAAACGGGTGAGTGGGTTTAACTCAGGTTAAGCCCACATGCCTGGGATTGTAAATCATGGATAACTACCAGAGTTTGCTTCTAACCAGGATCCATTAATTGTCCTCTAAGAGAGAGGGGGAAGGCAGCAAACGTGCATACCTGGCAGCTAGCCAGGTTTGTGTTTTAACCTGATGACTGTTAAATATGCTTTCTGAATCCTGACAAAGCCACTGGCCCCCCAAACACATAAGTGCTTCTTTATTTGCAGGCTGCTAATGGTGCATAGTCCTCCTAGTCTCACTGATATACCTCATTTCCGCAGCTACTCCCTTTCCAAGGCCTCCTCCCGTTAACCTCTGCTGACAGCTTCGTTGAACTAGACTTTCCTCACGTGCTAGTTTTTCCGCCCTCTGCAAATGGCTTTCCTCCAGAGATCACTCCGAATAAGTTCAGTTCTTAACCCTGATATCTCTAGGCCACTTCTCTCAGATTTGAGCATTTATTCCTCAGTTCTCCCCTCCCCCTGGGTAACAAAACAGCCTCTCTAGCCTCTAGATGTCTTGAAGGGACTTCTCTAGTCCTTTCTCTTTCTTCAGGGCAGCTTAAAGTGTTTGTGTTTTCAGTGTGTGTATGTGTGTGTAAGATCTTGGATCTTCCTCTTTTCCTGCCACCTTCTACTTTTTCCTGGCATTCCAGTAACTCTTGTCTTCTCATGTGATCCAAGTACAATAGTCTCAGTTCAGTCCTCTGGATTTCTAAGGAGAGTTCAGACATTATTTGATTTCTTTTGTTGTTCCATCACTGGGAGATTCTCAACAAAGGCCCACCATCCAACCCTGTCTGTAGTTTTTGAAAGGTCAATCCATTTATGTTTTTGATTCTCTTTGTTCATCTTGTTCTTTGTCTACCTCAGGATTTCTCAACCAGGGTTTCTTGATAGCCCTGGAAGAGTTTCTCGAATGGGTGGGAGTTATTAAGCTCAGGGTTCCCAATGATTTGTCATTGTCATGAGTTAAAATTTCCATGAAAATAAAATGTTCCTTATGTTCATTGTTGTGAAGTGTCTGTATCTTATTTTGAAGGGATGTTTAAACATTACCATAGTGATCAGAGAGCGTTAGGGCAGTGGTTGAGAGTAGAGGAGTAAACTACCCCCCCCCCACCGGGCCTCAGTAAAATTGTCAAACGTTGAGTGGTCCCCGGTGATAAAAAGGTTGGGGACCACTGCTTTAGAGCAGAGGTCCCCAACCCGTGGGCTGCGGCCCGGTGTCGGGCCGTGAAGGCCTTGGCGCCGGGCCGCGGCTCCTTCTTCCCTTCCCCCCGAAGCAAGAAGCTCGCCAGGCTGCGAGCAAATCGGCCGCCAAAGCGGCCAAAGCGGCCAAAGCGGCCGATTAGCTCGCGGCCTGGCAAGCTTCTTGTTTCGGGAGGGGAGGGAAGAGAAGCTTGCCGAGCCGCAAGCTAATTGGCCACTTTGGCAGCTGATTTGCTGGCGGCCCGGAGGGGCCGGGAAGGGGAGCCGCGGCTGCTGGCATGGCGGCGGTGCAAACGCGCATGCGCGTTTGCTCTGGGGCTGCCGCGCGTGCGCGGCCCCCCGGGCCGCCCTCTCCCCCTACCTCAGAGCAGCGGTCCGCAGCCGCCAAAAGATTGCGGACCGCTGCTTTAGAGCATGTAGGTGCTATAACTTTGAAACAGGAACAGTACAGACCAAAGTTTGGATCCAGCAGCAGCTATTCATTTTGACTGTAACTTCCTGGCAATACCCTACCTACCTATATGTAAGGCTTGAGAAAGTATGTTTCAAAGTATCTGAAGAAGTGTTCATGTACAAGATAACATACCCAGAACAGAACTTTGTGGGTTTTAAAGCTGCCACTGGACTCCAACTTTGTTCTGTGTCGATAGATTCAAGTTAGTAGCCATGTTGGTCTGAAGTAGCAGAACAAAGTTTGAGCCTTTAAAACCATTGTCTTACTAAGTGTGCTGTGTAAATGAAAGGGTATGCCCAGAATTTGACTTTGTTGGTCTTAAAGATGTCACTGGACTCACAGTTCTCACATGTTCAACGTAGAAGAAGAAGAAGAAGAAGAAGAAGAAGAGTTGGTTCTTATATGCCGCTTTTCCCTACCCGAAGGAGGCTCAAAGCGGCTTACAGTCGCCTTCCCATTCCTCTCCCCACAACAGACACCATGTGGGGTGGGTGAGGCTGAGAGAGCGCTGATATCACTGCTCTGTCAGAACAGTTTATCAGTGCCGTGGCGAGCCCAAGGTCACCCAGCTGGCTGCATGTTGGGGAGCGCAGAATCGAACCTGGCATGCCAGATTAGAAGTCCGCAGTCCTAACCACTACACCAAACTGGCTCTCACTCCAATTATGATCTGTTTCAATGTTCTTAATTGTTATGCCAATAAAGGTTGTATTGACTGACTAACCAACAAAGTTTAATTCTGGGCATAAGCTTTTGTATCAAGAAGAGTTCATTTTTATACCCCTTTTTTCACTGCCTGAAAGAGTCTCAAGGCGGCTTACGATTGCCTTCCCTTCCTCTACTAAGGTGACCAGATTGTCCCACTTTTGGAGGGACATCCGGAGGCATCTGGCAAATTGTACTTATGTTGAAAGTAAAAAAATACATATTACAATACTATTGTAAAATGAGGATCAGAACATGGAGGCAGGCAATGGCAAGCCACCTCCAAACATCTCTTGCCTGACTGTCCAACACTTCTACAATCATATGATATCTGGGCTAGACTACATACAGGCCATACGATAAATACATAAATAATTATACAATTATCTCGAACTCATTGTAGCCCGGAAGCTAAGCAAGGCTGGCCATGGGTCAGTACATGGACGGGGGGGGGGGGGCACCAAGCCAGACTGTGGTTGATATGAAGAGGAAAGTCATGCAAAGCCACCTCTGCTCATCTCTTGCCTTAAGCACCCCATGGGTGAGGTCAGCTTTGAAAACACAGAATCTTAGAGTTGGAAGGGATCTCCAGGGTCATCTAGTCCAACATCCTGTAGAAAAGTCAGAACTACGTACTCACCCATCCAATTCTATGCCCAGATAATACCCACCCCCCTAAAAAAAAATCACCCCAGAATCCCTGCCAGTCTGGCCTGGAAGAAATCCAGCTGCCGACTGTGAAAATCCCTAACTGCCCCCCCCCCAACACCAGTTTTTTCTTAAGGAAAAGACAGCACTTTATTTCAGGACACTTTATTTTCGTGAACTACAACTGAACTCAAAAGGACTGATTGGCTGTTTTAGCAAAGAATTATCATATGACAACATATGGCTTAATTTGGATATTACAACAGTTTACTAATTTGCCATAATTTGCTTTTGACTTATATCTCTACAGTTATGATGGTTGTTCATTTAGTATGAGGACGAGTGCATGCACTTGAAAGCTTATACTTGAATTAATCTTTGTTGGTCTTAAGGGTGCTACTGGACTCTATTTTTGTTACTTTATTAAACAGAAAATGATTAGATCTCCATGGGGTCCTTGCTAAGACTGGAGATGCAAAGCAAGTGTCCCCTTATATACCCAGTGGACATAGCTCCTCCCAGCCCCTCCCAATGATTGGGAGTCCCTGCCTACAAGGCCTTTGGGATTTTAGGCGATTCCCAGCTGGGGGAGGAGGCGTGGTCATTCACACCTAAGATCTAAGGCAGAATGGCTAGCTAAAAGATCAAAGGCTTACCAAAGAATGAGACTATGCTAAACTAACAGAGGCATATAAATGTCAATGAACAGGCATCATGGTGAAAACATCAAACATGATTTTGACACTGACCCCTAGTGTTGATCAGCATTTCCCTGGGCATGCAAGGAAGGGCCACAAGAGCCAAGCACCAACACAGTCCCTTCTGCCCACCCACTCATGATCTGAGTTGGTCGTGATTTGACAACACACATCTCTGCAATGTCAGGAATCAGGCAGAATATAATAAGTTGTCACATATGACAAAGCCAAACAAGCCAACCCACAAGCAATGTAAACAGAAATTTTTATGGAAGCACTCCTCCTTTCAATCCAATTAAGGCCCTTGGATTCAAGTGTGATGCTAGCATCACAACCAATTTTGGCTCCTGAAGCCATGTTTCCTACAGCCAAAACACAGCTATGCACAGCAGGAACTATTTAGGATCGTGTTGTGGTAAACAAAGCAACTTCTCAAAACAGCAATGCCCGAAACACGTACAAAGGCGGGGGAGGAGGGGGGAAGGCAGAGACCAATTCTCCCCCAGACTGCGCAACATGTGACAGATTTTAAAAGGCCACCATGTTTGCACCTTCAAAAGAAACAGAGACTGTAAAGTAACATGATATACTACGTTTTAAACCAAATTTGTCAATAATCAGATCTGGACAAGACAGCAAGAAATGTTCTACCTTCTCTGAAATACTGCTGTTTCTCACAGGAGAATAACTGAGTCCCCATTTATCCTGTAAATAAGACTGTTGAATTTACAAAGTACCCAGCACCCCTAATTCTAAGTAACTGTGAGAGCACCAATTCTGAATCAACTTGGCTGGACCGCTGATGGACCCATTAAGTGCCCCTTAAGTGGCTGTCTGCTGCCTGCTCCTCAGTTCAGAAGCTGATTGTCCAGTCTATTTGCAGCCTAGCATTATCAGCACACTTGTGGAACACATTTCCTACTCAGGACATTTATCCTCGCGGAACAATTTTCGTTTCTCTGAAATTGCACGCAGATCTAATAACCAAGTGTGGGCTAAACTGCAGATACCTAAATCCGCAAGCTGGGCCCACACTGAAAGAAAGCAGTCTTTTCTGGAGCCAACAATGCCTGGTGGCCCTCTGTGGTTGATGGGTTAACTGCAGCTACCAGACTTTTCACCACTGGACCACCTTCACCCTATACCCCTGTCTCTCACTCACGGTCACCGCAGCCACCTGGCCCTGGATGTTCCTTGCACAACAGCACAGTAGAGAATTTGCTTAGACTGATTTACCAGAATTTTAGATTAAATCAAACTGCAATTCAGATACTTTGGCTGGGCAGATGCAAACCATCTGCCAACTGACATTTACAAGCTGACATTTGTTGTCTCTTCGCACAACCTTTGCATCACATGTTCCCCAAGGCCCTTTAAAGAGTGATATTGTCTGCACACTTACACATCTGGGCGCAATTACACACAACATTTCAAATCACTTTCACAAATACGCATTCGCCATTATGTAGCTAGCTGCGAGCCCATCATGGGGTGAGGAGGAATAAACTGGACTTAACCCAGGGGTAGTCAAACTGCGGCTCTCCAGATGCCCATGGACTACAATTCCCACGGGTCCCTGCCAGCGAATGCTGGCAGGGACTTGTGGGAATTGTAGTCCATGGACATCTGGAGGGCCGCAGTTTGACTACCCCTGACTTAACCCTTTCCCAAACCTGTCGACCTTATACCCCCATCATGTGCCCGACAGTAGAAATTGCTTCACTCAGACACTGTCCATGGCAACAATTGTAATGGAGGGCTGGGGTCATGCCTGCTCATCCATTTGGGGAGCAACTGGTGATGGTGGTGCCCACATTAGTGTAAGGTGACCAGATTTTAACATTGGTAAAGCGGGACACCATTGACCAGGGGGGTTCTTGATTAAAAATTTGGTCTATATGGAGCACCAAAAATTTTCATAGAATGCATAGAATGCAAAAATAGTATTGTAATATATATATGTGTGTGTGTGTGTGTGTGTGTGTGTGTGTGTATTTATTTATTTATTTATTTATTTATTTATTTAATTTCAACATAAGTAAAATCTGCCAGGTACCCCCTAGATCTCCCTCCAAAAGTGGAACAATCTGGTCACCTTACATTAGTGCTGCTCATGCAACAGACCCTACTTTGTTAAAATTAGCCCTACTTCCCACTTATGGGTAGAAGAGGAAGAACAGGGGAGGTTGTAAGTGAGACAGAAGCAAGTCACCTTCCAATCTGTAGGGTTGTGTCTTACACAAACACACACACACATACACATACACACACACACACAAATTTGGGGTTGTTTGACACACACAGAGAAGCAAGTCATCTGCCAGTCCAGAGAAGAAGAGGAGGAAACTGGGGAGGGGGGGGGGTTGACACACAGAGAGAAAATTTTGGAACCCTATGGCTCCACTCCCACAAGATTTGAGCTGCCCACATGAAGGAAAGGACCCACTTCCCTTGGTATCAGTTCTTGGAGTCTCACATGATAAGGAGAGTCATTGACTTGATAACTATAGCTTTTTTCTTTCTCTCTCATGATGTCAGTTAATGAGGTTCATGTCTGATGCTACCGAGCAAAGCCACCCTCCTTATTTCTACAGGCACTCCAGTTCCAAATAACACTCCAATTCAAGGACTTTGTATCACTGTAGATCAGCCTTTTTCAGTCTCTTGACCATGAAGGTACAGCTGAAATATTTTTCAGGCTTTGAGGTACCAGGAAGTAACATTAGCTGGCCATGCCTCCCTGCCACGCCCCCTGAGAGTGAGATGGGCCTCATCCGGCAAAGGTTTAAATGGCCAGGCACTTCCCTTTCTCACTCCCTCCAGGCCCATCATTGGCCACTTTGAGAGGGGATGGGTCAACCTGCCCAAATAAGGGTAGATCACCAGTAAAACCTGTTTACACACTACTACTGTTCAAGACAGAGTTGTGGTCCTCAAGCTGTGGAGGGTTCCACGGGTTGGACGGGTGAACGAACGCGAGGTTTCAGAGAAGAAGATCCTACTGCGGTGACAGAGTTTCCACCTGGATGAAGAGAACACGTGGAAGCTTCTGGCCACAATGTCTCTTTCTCCTGCCACCTTCCTTGGCTGGTTGGACTTAGGAAGGAGGCAGAGGCCTGGGTCTACTGTCATGGTGCCCTAGTTCTCAGACCTCTACACACACACTAGTCTATATAGGACATGTGCAGGATGGGTAGGAGGATTCCTACCAGATGAAATCACTGCTGCAGAACCAGGAATCCTGAAAAGTAGAATGAATTTTGAAGGGGGGCCAACTGCACAAAGTTATTGAGAAATACGGCTGTAGGAGCTTTCCATAACTCTAAGCAGCCATGCCAATGGCTGTCCATCAGAGTCTGTTCTCAGTCACGACCCGAGAGAAGCAATCTGCCTACCTTTGCAGAACAAAATGCTAAACCGTGTCCTTAAATTTTGGAGAGGCAGCTTTATTTTTGTAGTCTTCCACGGAGCAAAGCTGCTAGAAGGATACTAACCTTTTTATCTACTGATGGGTCATGTTTAATCTTGGGATAAAATAAGGCATCAACAACGGCGATTTCCAAAGCAAGAATAAATTCTAAGCTGCAACGCATCCAAAAATGCACTTACAGTAATTTGCTCAGCATGATATTAAGCAGACAGAAAATATTTTTTCATTATAGGAAATTAATTTCCTGAGCAGCTTTACCACTCATGTTACAAAAGACGGCAATGGTTCAGCATAAGAAACGGCAATTATTATAAAAATAAAAGGGAAGGACGTCAGGAACGCACGGGCACTTTCTTCAAGTTCCTGAAATCATGCTCCGAAAAGATGTGCAGTCTTCTACGGTTACCTTTCTAACTTATTTAATGTGCATTTATAGACAACTATTGAGTTAGGGAAGCCAAAGGGCATCTATAGTGTGCATGGGGAAGGATCCCTTAGGGATATTCTCAGAACCATTTGAACGTTTCAGCTTTTACTAAGCTGTTTTCCTTTGGGAGACGGAAGAAAAGGAAAGGCTCTCGGAAGAGGAAATTAACTTGTGTAAATCACTACTCTGAGATACAGTGGTAACCCCGAGTCTGACTTGCTTAGATGGCTTTTGTTCACTTGCATTCTCTTATGATGTCCCTCTGCATTGGCAGACCTCCCAGGCCTGACCACTGAAATGGAAAGAACTTTGACAAGGCTTCTAAGTGTGGCCCCGACCCAGTTATTTTGAAGCAAACTGCCCTTGAAATCCCTGGGAAGAAAAACAAAACGAATGCTGCATCTCCTGCTGGAAAAGTCAAGCTGACAGCTGGCAGTTGAGTGACAGCTATTGACTTACTGCCTTCATGCTATTGTGACTACAGTTCCTCTGATGATTAGTAAGATAACGGGCAGGAGTGGAGCGGGCAATACTGTTAACCAATAATTGGGTGCATGGGAGGAGATAACTTTGAATTCTGTGGACTGAGCCTTGACATTAAATGTTGCAAACAGCGCTCATCCAGCCAAAGTATCTGAGATGTTTACAGGCCTCAGCCCTGAGACACTACTGTTATTCTGGTAAGAGAACTGCTTAACCGCCTGTATTGTGTGAGGGTCAAAATGAATTGCTTCAGTATGACGGCTACTGAAATGATGTTTTCACTTTGTCTTGTCTTTGGAAAAGGACAATACAGAAATCTGGTATTTGTGTAGGATAGCGGACATTTCCGGAACAAGATGTATAAAGTTACCGGGACAGGTGACTTTCAATTTAATCATCATCATAAATACTGCTAACCAATTTTGACTGCCACCAATATGGAACACGACCCTTGAAATAGCTTAGTTTACTATGACAATGAGATGGGAGAACAGATATACCTGGGAGTTCAAGGACAATGTCCCATCTCATTGTAATCTCCCCTCCCATCTAATGAGTGGAGAGGAGGAGAATGATATAAGCCACTTGGATCCTCATTGGGGAGAATGGTATGGTAAAGCAAGGAAATAATTAAACATTAAAAGGGATCCCCCATGTCCATCGGTTAATAAATAGATCTGTCTCCCCACTCTCACCAGGAGGACAGCAAGAATGTTGGCCCTGGCTGGTCGAGGGGATGAGCTTAGCTAGTAGTTTTTTCACCTGCCATCTTATTAACTTTAGTAATTGAAATTATGGGTAAACCACCATGAGCCCAATCAGTAACAGTGGTTGTTGTTGTTGTTAGGTGCGAAGTCGTGTCCGACCCATTGCGACCCTATGGGCAATGATCCTCCAGGCCTTCATGTCCTCTACCATTCCTTGAAGTCCATTTAAATTTGCACCAACTGCTTCAGTGACTCCATCCAGCCACCTCATTCTCTGTCGTCCCCTTCTTCTTTTGCCCTCAATCGCTCCCAATCTAGGCTCTTCTCCAGGGAGTCCTTCCTTCTCATGAGGTGGCCAAAGTATTTGAGTTTCATCTTCATGATCTGGCCTTCTAAGGAGCAGTCAGGGCTGATCTCCTCTAGGACTGACCGGGTTGTTTGCCTTGCTGTCCAAGGGACTCACAAGAGTCTTCTCCAGCACCAGAGTTCAAAAGCCTCAATTCTTTGACGCTCGGCCTTCCTTATGGTCCAACTTCCGCAGCCATACATTGCAACTGGGAAGACCATAGCCTTGACTAGACCCACTTTTGTTGGCAGGGTGATGTCTCTGCTTTTTAGGATGCTGTCTAGATTTGCCATAGTTTTCCTCCCCAGGAGCAAGCGTCTTTTAATTTCTTTGCTGCAGTCCCCATCTGCAGTGATCTTGGAGCCCAGGAAAATAAAATCATTCACTATCTCCATTTCTTCCCCATCTATTTGCCAGGAATTGAGAGGGTCAGATGCCACGATCTTCATTTTCTTGATGTTGAGTTTCAAGCCAACTTTTGACCTCTCCTCCTTCACCCACAGGTAACAACAGTATACAAATTTAAATAATAAATAAAATACAAAAGCATATAAGACTATGAGACATATTTCCAAGTGTTTACAGCAGGGATTCCCAAGTAGAGATTCATGGACCCATGGGGGTCCACAGGAGCTCTGAAGTGGCGTTTTTTTTACGCAGGGGGAAGGGTCTGGGCTGTTTTCTCAGCTCCTGCTCTTCTTTCTGACCTGGTTCTCCAGATCAAAGTCCGCTGTTCTTAACCACTACACCAACTGCTGTTCTGCACACGTTGGAGAATGCACGTTCAATGTGCTTTTGCAGCTGGGGTTTTCTGAGGGAAACAGGAAAATCTACTTTAAAGTGTGTTGACAGCGCATTATCCAACATGTGCGGAATTGCTCCAAGCTGGCTCTCAATCCACTTAGTTGGGCCTCTTATGCATGGGCCAGAAGGCCCTCGCTGGCGGCAGGAGCATTTTGGTTAAAATCAACACTTGCTGCTGCCACCAGCGTGGGGGCCTCCTGGCCACGGCTACAGAAGGCCTGCGGTAAGTGACCGCAGGATCTTCCGCAGCTTCCTGAGTGAGCCAGGGCTGCAGTGGGCCGGCGCTGTACATAATCACCAGTAACAGGCTTGTCAGCCCACCCAGCCCCGACCCTATGGTGTCCCTTAAGGGACACCGCACCCCCCTGCAGGCTCCGTGGAGCCACGGAACTGGCAGGGGCGACCCTCTGGCCCCACCAGTGTGTGTGGAGGGGGCCTGGCCCCTCCTTACCTCTCCCACCCCCGTTGCTTCACTTATCTCCGCTGGCACGGATCCAGCCCTCCTGGCCCCGGGGTTAAGCACGCACATGCACGCTACACTGGGGCAACCCAGCATACCCCGCTTCCGTGCGTACATGGAAAATGGTGGGGCATTGTGCCCCACTGCAACAGCATGGCGCCAGCACGGGGAAGCTGACGCTGCGCATAAAGGGCCTTGGAGACATCCTTTTGGAGCTCCTTGCAGCATTTCACGTATCCCAAGTAGTTCAGTACCATTCGCTAACGTGGCCACCACAATTCACCCCCTGATTCTAGGTCATTTCTGAATACATTAAATAGCTGCTCCATGCTAGCTTTTCTCCAGTATCCTAACAATATCAGATCCTGGTGATAAGGAAAGTTTCAGGTTTAGGTAGTTTTAACGGCTTAAAAGGGGGAGAGGAAGTGGATGGGGCTACCTGATCTCTCTTGTTGGTTTTCTCCTTTTTCACACATGTAGGATAACGCACTTTCCATGTGCTTTTGCATCTGGATTTTCCTGTGCAGAACAGGGAGATCTAGTTCTAAAGTACACTGAAAGTGCATTAACCACTGTGAGAGGAATGGGTCCTGTGATCTGAACATCAGAAATGAATATCTGAAAGTCTGAAGGTTTTCCTATCTCAAAATGAATTTGGGCATGTGGCTAAGCCGCTGGTTGCTGCACCATGTTTTAAACTTGGCCAACAGCAGCTTCTTGGTAATGACCGACCGTTATATCTCCCAGAACTCCAGTCAGGAATACAGAGAAGCCGGAAACTTAAAACCTATTTGCAAATCATTTCCATAGCAACCCGAACAAAAAGCAACAGAAAGGAGCCTGAACTGGGAAACACTTGCTAATGTTACACACAAACAAGCAAACAATGCGTCATGGAACAACTGGGATGGAGACAAACACATTGAAAGTATAACGGTTTGGGCAGGAAAACAGCATTTTTCTCCCATCTCCAGAAGGAAATTTGGTGAAAGACCAATTACATTATCATTTTTAAGCCTATTAATAACTCTCTGAAGATGGAAAACAAGGAGTTGCTTTCTCTTCACCAATACGAATGCATTACTTAGACCAGGGGTAGTCAAACTGCGGCCCTCCAGATGTCCATGGACTACAGTTCCCAGAAGCCCCTGCCAGCAAATGCTGGCAGGGGCTTCTGGGAATTGTAGTCCATGGACATCTGGAGGGCCGCAGTTTGACTACCCCTGACTTAGACCGACAAAGAGTGTTTGCTCTCAATAGCTCACGCCTTGAATAAATCATTGCTGGTCTTAAAGGTGCTACTGGACTCTGATTTTATTGTGCTACTTCAGACCAAGATGGCTACCTATTTGAATCTTAGACCAGGCATTCTTAACCAGGATTTCGTGAAACCCTGAGTTTCCCGATAGCCTTGGAAGGCTTTCCTGAATGGGTGGGAGTTAGTTAATGTTTTATATATTTTTATAAAATTCATTAAACATTTATTGGATGCTATGACCATATATGGTCATGTCCACCCGGCCCTCCCTCCAAAAACGGCCAATGATGCACCTGAAGAGGGTGGGAATGGGAAGGGATCCAAGTGGCCATTTACACAGCTATGCTTCCCAACCATATTCTGCATGATTGCACCATTTCTGGGGGTTTCTCGAAGCCCAAATAATGTTTTAGGGGTTTCTTGACAAAAGAAAAAGTTGAGAAAGACTGACTTAGACATTTTTTTTTGTGAGGGAAATCTCATTCATTCATTCATTCATTCATTCATTCATTCATTCATTCATTCATTCATTCATTCATTCATTCATTCATCTATTTGATTTCTATACTGCCCTTCCATATGGCTCAGGGTAGTTTACATACAACATGGGGGATACATGGAACGAATTAGTACATAACATAAACAAATACAAAGAGCCCCTTGTGGCGCAGAGTGGTGAGGCAGCAGTCATGCAGTCTGAAAGCTCTGCCCATGAGGCTGGGAGTTCAATCCCAGCAGCCGGCTCAAGTTTGACTCAGCCTTCCATCCTTCCGGGGTTGGTAAAATGAGTACCCAGCTTGCTGGGGGGTAAAACGGTAATGACTGGGGAAGGCACTGGCAAACCACCCCGTATTGAGTCTGCCATGAAAACGCTAGAGGGCGTCACCCCAAGGGTCAGACATGACACGGTGCTTGCACAGGGGATACCTTTACCTTTACCTTTATAAACAAATACAACAACAACAACAACCCAATAATGCAATTTCAGTGATAAACAATGCAACAGGAATGGAACCCAGCCAAGATCCCCAAGAGGAGAGACTGATTCAGGCCATGGAGGGATGTCTGAGGGGGGACTGGCATATGTCAGCAGTGGCACCTAAGAAAGATGCACGAATTAAGGAAAGTATAGGCCACCAGTTGTACATTCCACAAAAACTTGCCCATGACTGGGTTAGAAAGGAACGTTGGACTTTGAGGGTTCCTTTGATTTGAGACAGAAGAGGAAATCCTGACACACAGCACTCCTTCTCCCGTAATCCCTGGAGGCAGGATATTAGGTCATTTGTTTCCTGCCCTTGAAGAAAGAAGTACCCCCACCCCTTCTGTTCAGAGGCTTCTAGAGTTTCCATTGAAAATCACAAAACCTGCCCTTGTTTGTTGCTTCCAACAGGACTTAACCTGAAGATTAAGAACTACGGGATAAGGTCAGACAGCTGACCCCCATTTCAGTGGGGGGGGGGGGGAAACCCACATTTAATAATAACAACAGTTGAAAAGACTGCTCACTTCTCCACGGACTCACAAAAGCTCCTAACCTGCCACACATTTTATTAGTCTTGAAGATGCTCCTGGACTTGTGAACTTTTCTGTGGGGACAGACAGACTAACATGGCCACCCATCCCGATCGAGCAGAAAAGGCATTTAAAGCAATTGAGGCAATGGAGCTGTCATTCTCAAAACAACCAAGTCCCCATATACAGGGGGAGGGAGACCCTGGAACGTTCTTGTTCACTTCAAATAGAAGAAGAGGTGATTTTTAGTACCCTGCTTTTCACTACCCGAAGGAGCCACAGCTATAAGCCAGTGATTGGTAAACTGGTTTACTAGGTGGTGGGAGGAGGGATCTTACTAGAATATCGGATGCAGAACTGCTCTGCCCACCGATGTCCCCCTTCTTGTGTTCACATCCACAGAGTAGTGCTTCACAAGGTGTCTGCTGAGGACCAGGTTGCAGTCCTGCAAAACTCAGCCAATGGGAATGCCTCTTTGGAAGGCAGCAGCTATTGCTTGGGCTCTAGTGGAGCCTGCCCTTATCTGTGAAGCACAATCCATTGAGGCTAGTTTGTAGGTTCTGCGGATCGTGGAGGCTGTCCATCTGGATAACACCCGAGTCGACACTGTCCTTCCTTCCAAGGGGCCAGCAAAACAGACCAATAATGGAGCCCCTCCCTGACCTCTTTAAATGAAATAACAAAGCATGTTTAACATCTAATGTATGCAATTCGCTTTCAGCTGTGGATGGGTGCAGGAAATGGGTGGGGAGTGAAATAACTTGACTCGAGTGGAATCTAGAAACCTCTTTGTGTAAAAAGGAAAAGAAATGGACGCTGAGTCTTAAAACAATCCTTTGATCATGAAACTTTATAAAAGGGTTGCCCGCTCTGAGGCCTGTTATCGCTCCTACTCTCCTGGCAGATGTTCCTTCCATTAGGAAGAACACCTGCAAAGAAAGGTTATCCAGGGAACAAGTGGCCGGAGGTTTAAAAGGTGATTGTAAGAAATGAATCAGTACAAGGGACAGAGACCATTAAGGTAGCATGGGTGTCCTAGGAGAGGGCAAATTATTAAGGCTCTTTGAAACTTCATGTAAAATGATGGGCTTACCCTCTGGACACAGAGGTTGCTCCTTTACAACCTTTTGACCGTGGAGGAGCTCCTGAAATAATTTTTCAGACTTCGAGGAGTCCTCAAAGTGATGTCAGCTGGCCATGTCCCCCTGCCACACCCCCATAAGTGACATCATTACCTGCACCCTTTTCCTCCTTCCTCCCACATCTGCTACCACTGTGGCAGCTCTGCTTCATGTTGGCCAGAAAGAAAAGAAGGAGTTTGGACTCCTTGTGCTACATGGACCTTAACAGAAGACACTGATAAATGTCAATTCTTTAAGAATAGTAAATATTCTAAAATCAGAGGTAACAGGAAGGCAGTAGGGCACAGGGCAAAAGATCTCCATTTATGAGAATAGGAGAGACTGGTCAATGAGAACTGACATCACCAAGTAAGAGAAAGGCTGTTCACCAGAGTTAGCAACCAGACATCTGGGTGGGATGTCCTTTGTACACTTAATAGGTCTGAACCTGAGGCAGATCTGTAAATATGCCCCTCAAATTGCTTGGTAAGCCAGTTTGTGTAGTGGTTAGGAGTGTGGACTTCTAATCTGGCATGCCAGGTTCGATTCTGCACTCCCCCACATGCAGGCAGATGGGTGATCTTGGGCTCGTCATGGTGCTGATAAAGCTGTTCTGACCGAGCAGTGATATCAGGGCTCTCTCAGCCTCACCCACCTTCGGTAGAGAAAAGCGGCATCATCATCATCTTCTTCTTCTTTTACCTGGAACAAAATCTGTCTTGGCCAGAAAAGAGTGACCAGGATGCACTGGGAATTGTTTCTTACCAACTTGACTATTACCTTCCCTATCAGAGGGATGGGAGAAAAGGTGAAAAATAAGGGCTGTTTCCAAATTAACTGGAAGACATCCCCCAGGGAGAATGTATCTAGACTGGTTCTTGAGCAAACAAGGGGGCCTTCCAGTTGAACCTTGGGCAAATAGGTCCACAGCTGGGATTACAGGCTGCCACTCTTACCCACTACACCAAGCTGGCTCTCAAAGCATGGCCCTTTCTTTGATGTAGCAACCAATTTTGAAATTGCCAACAGCATACAAGGCACGGCAATGTAGAGAGTGTTTGGGGTGGGTGGGAGGCCGAGGAGCAGAAAAGAAAATGCTGGAACGTCTTCCACATTCGAGTTCCTACCCTACCTTCCATCTTTTTGTTGTTGTTAGGTGTGAAGTCGTGTCCGACCCATTGCGACCCCATGGACAATGATCCTCCAGGCCTTCCTGTCCTCTACAATTCCCCAGAGTCCATTTAAGCTCGCACCGACTGCTTCAGTGACTTCATCCAGCCACCTCTTTCTCTGTCGTCCCCTTCTTCTTTTGCCCTCGATCGCTCCCAGCATTAGGCTCTTCTCCAGGGAGTCCTTCCTTCTCATGAGGTGGCCAAAGTATTTGAGTTTAATCTTCAGGATCTGGCCTTCTAAGGAGCAGTCAGGGCTGATCTCCTCTAGGACTGACCGGTTTGTTCGCCTTGCAGTCCAAGTAACTCCCAAGAGTCTTCTCCAGGTCTTTTACACACCATTAATTCAAAGCCTTATCAATCTTAGGCCTTTTACATGTGCAGCATGCTGTTTTTTTTTTTCTTTTTCTGAGACATGCACAAGCCAACAGGAATGATATTTAAAAAGCCAATAAATTGATCTAGAGGGTGTAGTGCAATCTTACTCAATCCTGATTTGAAACCCGACATCTGGTCCCCACATGGACGTTTGATAGCGCAAACCTGCTCGCCACAGATGCAGACTTCAATTTAGCCCTTGGGAGTTGCAATCTAATGATGGATAGCAACAAACTACATTCGTGTCTGTATTTTCGAGCTCCACACAAGACAATTCTTCTATGCTTCTGCGCCACGTTTCTTAAAACATATCAAGATGCTGCGGGATTGCGACAAGTGTACGGGGAAATTTAATAGCGGAGGAAGCTAAGAGGACAGACTGCTTTCTGACGTCCAGCGCTCCGTGGCTGGAAAGTTTCAAGGATTAATTGATCTTCTGGCAGAGCCGAAAGAAAATTAAATTGCATACTGGAACTTTTTCATTAGGGGGAGGACTTAGAGAAAAAAAAATAAAAGGGGAAAGAGATGCTATGCTTTGTACAAGCAGGAGTAGCAGGTGCGCTACTTTCCCGGGGCCATTAAATCACGCCAACGCGCTTGATCCGTCAAAAGAGTTAGTGAAATGCATTTGTAAAAACGCCTCCAAATTTACGGCGCTTTCAACGAAGCAAAATGCCGCAATATTATTGAATTCATAAAAAGGCTGTCGTAAAAACGGCTGCCGCAAATGTCTGCCTTTTCTAAAAGCCATATATCCCACATACCTGAGAAAGCCTATTACATTATGAAGGGCTCTTGGCATCATTTCACACACTTCATTCCTCGGCATGCAACATCCTACTTTAATGTTTAACCAACATGATCCCCCCCCTTTTCATTTCATCCAAGCAGCTGGCTTGGATACCTCATTCTAAGAAAATCCTTGCACCTACAGCTTAGTTGTGGTTGGGGATCTTTGGCTGTGAATTCTGTATTTTGGTTGCGGGTGTTCCATCCCATTAAATTCTGAAAGGGCCAAATGCCGCCATGAGAGTAAACTTAAAAAAAACAAACAAACAACCCAGCAATGACTGCATGTCGGGAATGATACAAATGGTTCTTCAGCCCTGCTCTTTTCCCCCACTGACTCAATTTTATGTTAATGGGTAAGCGTCTTTCCCCCTGATTCTAAAACTCAAAACGTTTCACTAGTTTTTACAAAAATAATACACATGTAATATAGGAAGAAGCGAGTCAAAATTAAGTTTTGCACAGTCCCACAGATTGGACGTGAAATTATTTAATTACATGCTTAACTTCACGACTGAAATGGTTGGAACGTCAAGCATAGGACTGGACCATGGCTGTAGAGTGTAGTTAAAATGACCCATGCTTGATGTTTCTAACCAACACCCTGGTCCCTCCCCCCAAAAAAGTATTTATTGATTATAGAAGAAGAAGAGTTGGTTCTTATATGCCGCTTTTCCCTACCCAAAAGAGGCTCAAAGCGGCTTACAGTCGCCTTCCCATTCCTCTCCCCACAACAGACACCCTGTGGGGTGGGTGAGGCTGAGAGAGCCCTGATATCACCGCTCGGTCAGAACAGTTTTATCAGTGCCGTGGCGAGCCCAAGGTCACCCAGCTGGTTGCATGTGAGGGAGTGCAGAATCAAACCTGGCATGCCAGATTAGAAGTCCGCACTCGTAACCACTACACCAAACTGGCTCTCTTCTATCTTTCATTTAAGGCTGCTTGCACAGGATTCTGAGGCCTTATCGAGGCCATGTTCAAGCCCACTCAGCAAGTTTGTTACATTATTTTCCATCCAACCATACCCAAGGTTCACACGCACACACGTACATGTACACATACACGTGCATCAGCAAGGAAAAGGAGCTCCATGACTGGTGTCTTAAAATAGCGGCTGGATTTCTCATAGATGCTTTAGGCTGATTTTGCGTTGAGCCAGGGGCCGGACTAGATGGCCTGTATGGCCCCTTCCAAGATTTACTTATGACTGAACTGTCCAGCCATTGTATAACATAAGGAAAGGCAAACAAGATACTCACCCACCCCATCAAAAACCCAGATGGATACCAACATCAGAACAAATATTTACGATGCTGTCATTTTGGGAATTATGATATGGCCAGTCCAGAAGAAAGCATGAGGATACAGGCCAGCAAAGGAAACCCCCCCCCCCACACACACACACAAACACTACCAGCTCTTCCAGAGCACACAGAAGATGGGAGTTGGCATGAGAAAATTTCTGGTTTGCAAACCCCAGCCCACTGGAGATTCCACATCCAAAATTCCAAACTCCTAGCCCAGGGGTAGTCAAACCGTGGCCCTCCAGATGTTTGTGGACTACAATTCCCATGAGCCCCTGCCAGTGAAAGCTGGCAGGGGCTTTTGGGAATTGTAGTCCACGGACATCTGGAGAGGCGCAGTTTGACTACCCCTGTCTTAGGCACTGCACTTTTGTATCAGGGAACAAGGAAGACCACAGGATGGAAAACCTCCAAGGTGTTCAGGACTCAGGGATCTTCTATATCTTCTATTACTGCCGTTATTTTAAATTCCTTTTTTTCTCCTTTATCCATCGCAGCATCGAGGACAATTTGATTAAAGGAGGGGAACAGCAGGGGGAAGTGGAGGTGGGGCAAGAAGGAGGGAAACCTTGCCCATTTCCTCACCCTCTGCTTTTGTTTTAGAAAAAAAAAGATGATTTTACTCTTGCTAGCGAAAACTTTAAAAGGCATCTGCTTTTCTCTCCAACAGTGGCAAAAACAACTCAGAGGCTGCTTCCTCCAGCAGGTAACCAGAAGGGGAGGAAAGCGCTAGGGTTTCACTGGTGCCATGCCATCCTCCTCGGATTCAACAACCAGAGAGGTTCCAATCAGGGATGGACACAAACTGAATTCATCACAAGTTTGGCCAGTTTGTAAACCCCCTGAGCCTGGGTTCAGAGGAGGGCCACCCCATGAAACATTTCCTGGAAGTTTTGTCCTGTTAGGTATATGGTCATTTTGACCTCCCCCACCAAAAAAGGACAATTGTAGGCCTGGAGGGGTGGGAAAGGGAAGGGGTCTGGGTGGGTGGGTGTGTACACAGCTATGCTTCTCAACCATATTCTGCCACTTTTGGGGTTTCTCAAAGCCTGAAGAATATTTCAGGGGTTTCTCTATGGTAAAAAATGTTGAGAAAGCCTGCTCTAAGGTAAGACTGGGTATTATTCTCTTTAATAATGCATTCAGTTATATGAATGCTCATGGCAGGCCACTCATATTAAGCAAAATGCATTATAATTGGCCAGACTTTCTCAGCCAGGGTTTCATGAAATCCTGGGGTTTCTTGGCAACCCTGGACGAGCTTCCAGAATGGGTGGGGGTTAAGTAATCCTTATCCATTGTTGTTCCTCTATATTTTTCTGAAACAGCCTAGAGGGTGGGACGTGTCTGGCTGTCCAAGTTGGAATAGGGCCAATCAGGGTGCAGCCAGCTTTATCCTGATTGGCCCTGCCCCTGCGGCTCCCACCCTCCAGCCCTGGACTCTAGCCTCTTTGCTCTCAGATGCCTCAGTGCCTGGAACCAGCAGCAGTTAAGGGGAGGTGGTGGAGGGCTTGCTAACGAGGGCCTCCTGGCCTGCTAGGCTGGGCCTGCTCACGAGGGCCTCCCGGTCTGCTGACTGACTGCTAAGGAGCTCTGTCTTGGGCCTGCTAACGAGCTGCCCAGCCCCCGCCCGCCCGCCTGCCCCACTTGATTTGGCTGCGAGCTGCAGCCCAAAGCCACCTTAAGCTGCCTGGCCAGAGGGGAAGGGACCCTTTCAGGGCCCATTCTTAGGAACGGGCTTTGAAGCTAGTTTTTAATATATTTTAAAAATGCATTAAACATTTATTGAGTGATATGACCATATATGGCCAATGATAGGCTGCAAGAGGCACTGGGTGGTTGCTTAATATGCATTTCTTCTCACCAGGAGGAGCTGATGAAAATATTATTCATAATAATCTCATGAGCAGAACCTGTGTTCTGAAACTGGTTAATGATTGATTGATTGATTGATTGATTGATTGATTGATTGATTGATTGATTGATTGATTGATTGATTGATTGATTGATTGATTGAGTGAGTGAGTGATTGAGTGAGTGATTGATTGATTGATTGACCACCACTCCCAAAGGCGGTTTACAAAATCCAGCTAAAAACCCATTAAACCCAGTAAAACCCCCACTAAAATGGACTATCACAGCATCCATACAACACAATAGAAACAGCAAAGCAAGATGGCGGAACCCTCAACCCCCCTAACTCAACTACAAGAGGGAGGAGAGACAAATCAGAATGGTATTTGTTGTTGGCAACAAGTATATTTAATGTACATCATTACCTATTATATCAATAAATTCCGTTAAGCACTTGAAACTGAACATCCAAAGACAAAAACAGAGTAAGCCCAAATGGCAGAAGGCCTATGCGAGATGCACGTTTCAGATATGCAGAAACTGTTTCTAATACACGTAGATGGCAGAATGTGCATGTGGACAGGAGCCAATACAGTGGCACACACAGGAAAAACAGTGAAAGGAATGATGCCTGATGAAATGCAGATTCCTGCCCCAGCTTGTGTTTCATCCATCTGCCCCCAGCAGCAATTGCTGCCATACCCAGCCATGCCCGGTGATGTCACACTGCAGCTGCAGCTGCTTCTGAAAGCTGACCAAAGGACTGCTCCAAACATTCTTGCCTTTAATGCTTGTGTGCCTCAATCCGAACATCTAAAATGACTCTATTTCCTAAATCCATCTTTGCTTCTTGGTAAAACAGGAAGGAGGGAAAGGTGAGGAAGCTCTATTGCATTTTTAAGGGAGAACACTCATTTCCTTCTGTACCTGGGGAAGGGCAACATAGATATTTGGGTTCCATGCTTAAAAAGCAACCAAGAGAAAGATGTTTCTTCCCAGATCCAGCTGGTTTTGAGTCACAAATAGTAGCCAGTTTGGTGTAGTGGTGAGGAGTGCGGACTTCTAATCTGGCATGCCGGATTCAATTCTGTGCTCCACCACATGCAGCCAGCTGGGTGACCTTGGGCTCACCACAGCACTGAGAAAGCTGTTCTGACCAAGCAGGAATATCAGGGCTCTCTCAGCCTCACCTCCCTCACAGGGTGTCTGTTGTGGAGAGAGGAAAGGGAAGGCGACTGTAAGCCACTCTGAGCCTCCTTCAGGTAGAGAAACGCGACATACAAGAACCAACTCTTCTTCTAGCCTTGAACTGCTTTGATTTTCATGAAAGAACAATAACATTCGTCTGAGGCTTAAGGACAAATCCAGAGGACATAAAATATTGTGCAAACTTCTGAGGTCACCAGGCTGGGTGGTAAAAATTCTAAAAGATAAATGGTGGGAGGTAGTTGAGGCTTTAACACTTTGGCCTGAAGAATCTACTTTCCACATCTTGTCTTTATCCAGCTCAGTGAAGACTTCTGCAGAGCTAGAAAGTTTGCACAACCATTTGTGTCAGTTTGTTTGGTCCTAAATGAATGATTACAATGTGGATCTCACTGCCACAGGATGATGGGATGGCCACAGGCACAGAAGGCTTTAAAAAACTCATAGAGGATATGTTGACCAAGGAATACAAGCCATGATGACTAAAGTGAACCTTCATGTTCAATGGCAGTCAACCACTGAATCCCAGTGTCAGGAGGCAACATCAGGTGAAGGCCTCGGACTCAATGCCCTGTTGCTGGTCCTCCAGAGGAACTGGTCAGCCACTGTTCGACTCAGGATGCTAGACTACTGAAACCACTGGTCTGATCCTGCAGGAATCTTACATTTTCAACAAAAAATTATTTCACAAATGTTCTGGATTTTGCATGGACCAACAGAGTTGTACAATTATTATTATTGCCATTATTTTTATTTCATAAAAGAAGCCACTCTACACACCTGACTATGTCAAAAGAATGCAGCTTATTACAAGTTTAGGAAGAGCCTCTTGTGGCGCAGAGTGGTAAGGCAGCCACCTGAAAGCTTTGCCCATGAGGTTGGGAGTTCAATCCCAGCAGCCGGCTCAAGGTTGACTCAACCTTCCATCCTTCCGAGGTCGGTAAAATGAGTACCCAGCTTGCTGGGGGGTAAACGGTAATGACTGGGGAAGGCACTGGCAAACCACCCCGTATTTAGTCTGCCATGAACATGCTAGAGGGCATCACCCCAAGGGTCAGACATGACTCGGTGCTTGCACAGGGGATACCTTTACCTTTACCTTTACACGTTTAGGGACACATAATGAATCCTTAACAGTGGCACCCTTAAGACCTACAAAGGTTTATTCAAGGTGTGAGCTTTCATGTGCAGGCACACTTCCTCAGACAATGGAACAGGAACTATAAGAGTATCGATATAAGGAGAGAGTAAATTAGTAGCAAATTAGTAAATAGTATCACAACATCCACAAATATGTAGTATGATGATAATTCCTTGCTAGAACAACAAATCACTCCTTTGGGTTCAATTGTCGTTCACAAAAACACCAAAAATCATAGGACAGAGAAACCTGTAGGAGAACACTTCAACCTTTCAGGACATAGTCAGGAACTGAGACAAGGAAAATGGTGCTGATGAGGGAGGGACTCGCAAAAACCACACTTCCCATCCATGCAGCACCCAGAGATGCTTTGACTATGGCCTTTCCAAAATATATTGCAATGAAAGTCTTCAGCATGGGGAAATGCAGAGGTAAGGAAAATGGAGGACTACATCACCAGCTTGGCATCTGGAACCCACTTCCACTATCGAGGAGGAATGCAGATGGCCAAGAATATAAGGACATAAGCCTGACTACCAAGTGTAGATTAGTTAGATCTATCATATTTCCAGTAGCCACCTGTGATTGTGAAAGTTGGATGGTGAAGAAATCAGACAGGAGGAGAGTTGATTCGTTTCAACTCTGGTGTTGGAGAAGGCTTCTGTGGGTTCCATGGAAAGTGAAAGTCACAAACAAGGAAATACTGCAGTGCATAAAGTCTGATATAGGCAAAATCACAAAACTCAGGCTCACTTACTTTGGCCATATCATGTGACCCAACTCTTTGGAGAGAGCAATTACGCTAGGACTGGTCAGTGGAAAAAGGAAACCAGGCCGACAAAGAACGTGGTGGTTAGATAGGATCAAAAGGGACACCTGCCAGAATATTACGCAACTAAAAGAAGTGATGCAAGATTGGAAATCATGTTGGCAGTCATGCCATAGGATTGCCAAGAGGTATACTTGACTGAATTACTAATATAATCATCCCCAAGAATATAAGACCAGGGATATTTCTCCCGCAAATGCTAATACATCCTGCTAAATGCCATAACTTTGTCAAAACTTGAGTGGCCAAAAGATCACCACTAAAATCTGGATTTGAATCTTTTTCCCCTCATGGATTCACTATAAGACCACAGCAAAGTTACCTAAAATGGAAGGAGGAAAGTTCACCTCCAATAAACAAAGTTTGAGCCCAGTGACACCTCTGAGGATGACTAACACTGGACTCAAATTGTGTCCTGTTGTTTCAGAACAACATGGCCATCTGCCTGAATTTGTCTTTATGTCCACCTGATAACTATGGTCCTGTAGTGGGTATGGTCCTTGACTTGGGGGAGGGAGACTGGCACCTGAAGCAGGACCCTTACAAGGTGATCTTGGGAAATCCCTTGCTCTCTTTTAGCACAACCTACCTTGCAAGGTTGTTTGGAGTGAGGGGGGGAAAACCCAGCCTAAGATCATTAAAGTATGGGTGGGACATAAACAAGAAAAATGAATGAACAATTCATTGTGACTAGTTTCTCACGCTCCAGTGCTTTGTTTAATCTCTGCCTTAACGTATACTTTATTTTGTTCAAAAATACCACATAGCCAGCCAATTGAAAGCATAAAGATCCCTTTCATACAGCTTAACTGATAACAGAACAAATGGGGCATTCAGAATGCCCCACATCCCGACTTTACATGTACATTTCAGCCAATTTAGGACATAATAAACTTCCTCTTGCATAGGCTTACATTGATGTCCTATAGGAAAACTGCCCCATGGCAGGGGATCAACAGCTGCAATGCACCATATGCCCCAGTAGAAGAAATATCTCGCAAGGTGCATTTCTCCAAAAAATATTCTGGACATTCAGCAGGATTGCCAAGCAGCTGCTATTGGCCAGAAAGCTATGTGAATGCAGCAAGCATTGTTTGTTTTTTTGCAATAAAACAGCATAGCCGGAGACACAACGAAAAGAGGGAAGAAAGATGTTTAAAGAGTAGTGCTATTGCAGATATTGTACAGAAGACATTTTTCAAATCCTTGCTGGGCCTATTCTGGAATCGGCAACTATATTTAAGTGTGGAATTGATTTGTATAATCAATAGACTTGTCCTGTTCTGTTTAAGCTGTTTGGCAGGAACGTTCTTAGGCCTGCTACTTAGCTAGTAAGGGTGGATTTGCCAACCCCCGCGTTCGACTCCTGGAAGGCCCGCCCTGAAAACCACCAGCTTATTGGAAAAGGCAATGACGTACATCAGCCATGTGTATAAGTTGAATCAAGTTAAATAAATACGCAAGTTGAACCTACGCTTAGTGCCACATGTCTTCAACGGGGGGGGGGAGTCCTGGGAAATCGCCTCTGCCTTTTGAGTGGGACTTTGGTATTCATAAATACTGTTTCCCAAAGGTAGCAAAACAAAATATCCAAGACTTGGAGCAAAATGTAGCTGCACTTTACTGTTTTTTGCATCGTGGCCAAAAATCGTTACGGTGATATATTTTGAAAAATGATGCCTGCGACCACCTAGGAAGCAGCCTACAGATGGGCTAGAATGAAGCAACAGCCTTCCGTTGCTAGGGCTGTTAGTTAACCCCCCCCCCCCGCCAAATCCCTCGCAAACACATACTGGAAGCCAGGACTTCATGGTGCTCAGAGGGCCTTCTGGAGCCACTGACCAAAACATTCAGGTAACCTTTCAGCTAAGAGCTGCTGCTCTGGGGAATATTGTTCCCTCCAGAGTTGGCCTCCAACTGCCCCCTGGATCCCAGACAGTGATGGTAGTTCCTGCTAGACCAGTGGTTCTCACCCTTCCTAATCCCTTTAATACAGTTCCTCATGTTGTGGTGACCCCCAACCATCAAATCATGCAAGTGTTCTTTCACAGAGATTAAAACAAAACTGACCAATGGCGTGAAGCTCCATCGTTCATGATTGATGATTGTGTGTGTGTGTGTGTGTGTGTATATATTTGTGTATGTATATGTGTATGTATGTATGTATGAATACACACACACACACACACACACACACACACACACACATATATATTTCCCCCTGGCGTTTCTCAGTTCAGTTCTGCCTCTTGTCCCACCATGCTGATCTCACTCTTTTCCGCTGTTCCAGACAGATGAACGCTCTATCTCGATCTACCCCACAAGGCTGTTGTGTGAATGCCCCCCCCCCGGCCAAGCTGCTTGCCCTGCCGCAACCCCTGTGAAAGGGTCGTTCGACCCCTAAAGGGTCCCGACCCCAGGTTGAGAACCACTGTGCTAGACCAGGGGTAGTCAACCTGTGGTCCTTCAGATTTCCATGGACTACAATTCCCATGAATCCCTGCCATGGACATCTGGAGGACAATGGGTTGACTACCCCTTTGCTAGATCATCAACTTTCACGTACGCTTGCAGACTGGATGTCTGCCACTGTTTATAGTGGAGGCGATCGGGTTAGTGCCAGACACCTTGGCAGTAGGTGTCCAAAAACCTCCATTGATAATGGAACCACCTGTACAAAACAAGCAATCCCCATCCCTGCAAAGAGGAAGAAACTCAACAAAACTAGCACAGGTATATGCACTCCACAATTTTAAATTATTTTTAACCTTATTCTTACTGAAGGAATTTTTGGACATAACTTGGGAATACAAAAATCTAGGCAAGGAGAGTCTAAACCAGGGGTAGTCAAACTGCGGCCCTCCAGATGTCCATGGACTCCAATTCCCATGAGTCCTGGCCAGTGCTGGCAGGGGCTCATGGGAATTGTAGTCCATGGACATCTGGAGGGCCGCAGCTTGACTACCGCTGGTCTAAACAGAAAAAACACCAGAATCAGGACTAGGGCAGATTTATGCTATCCTATCCTGCAGTTAAATAAGAGGATTTACCTCTCTGCACTCTGGTCACTATGACCTGTGACAAGCCTCAGCCAGCAAGGATTTTTATGGCTGGGGTCCCTCCCATTCCCACTCCCTCCAGGTCCATCATTGGCCATGGGGGGGGGAAGCGGCTCGACATGACCACCCAATCGGTGGAACCCTTCCAGGGCTGTCATGAAACCCTGGTTGAGGAATCCTGTGCTAGACTCTACCACCGGGACAGAGATTGGAGAAACTCCTTGCCAACCTCAGAGTTTGACTGAATACTGGTTCCTTTGGCTAAGCTTTGCATGCAGTCCCAAAGCGCGCCTGGACAGGACCGAAGATGAATATTGCAGACTGTGCCGTGTTTGCAAATCAAATCCATGGAACAGACTCCTGAAAGTTTTGCCTCTTAACATCCTCTGACGTGGGAAATATGCCTCCATTGTGTAAAAGACAACATAGATTATTTTTAACGCTAGACAGAAAGCAAGAACTAAGCACCGCTATATTTTTACGGAGTAAAAATCGATATTCAGCGCTTCCTGGCAAATGTATTAGTTTGTACTGCATATGAGGAGGGAGTAGGAAAGCAAACAAAAAGTACAATGAATTTGAGTGAAACTGGAAGCTAACAGCAGGGTGTCTGCGTACGTTTTTTTAAACTGAAGTCTGTAACAACCTCAACTCTTTGCTTTCCTAACTAGTTCCCCTGTGGATTTCTTCTCTCACACACAGAAAAAAACCTGCAAAACTTATTTCTGTGCCTCCTCTGGACAGTTCAACAGAGCTGTCTCTACTGTTTCTTGCACCAAAGGAGCTGGGATATCAGCAGTCACACAGGCAAGATGGGGTCAGTGTGTTTCCTGACATTTCTGAGCATCCCGGTTCAAGCTGGGATTCATACCATATTCACAAAGAGACACACACACACATGAATGCATACCTTTAAAGCTTCTCCAGCCCATTTCACAAACAAGTGATTTCCACAAACTAATTTACACGACTGTTTCTTGGGCAATCAAGGCAAGCTTTGTTTATGTGCTCGGGTTTATATTTTAAAGAGATGTAGGCAGATGAACAATGGCTTTTGTTTATTAAAAAGCAACCAAGCATCTTTTTATTGGGCCTTCCTGACAACATTTCTCCACATTGGGGGAACTTATTACTGGTTCAATACCCTTTAATTATCTCAAACAGAAAACATGGGCCAAAATGCATGGGCAAAACTAGGGTTCGATATTTATAATCTGACCTGAACAAATTATTAAGAAAAGCTGATTTTGTACCCCAATTTTTATTCCCCAAATGAGTCTCAAAGTGGTTTACAGTCACCTACCCTTCCTCTCCCCACAATAGAGGGGTGGTAGGGGAGGTTGGGAGAGCTCTGAGAGAACTGTGACTGGCCCAAGGTCAAACAACTGGCTGCATGTGGTGAAGGAGTGAGGAATTGAATCTGGTGCTCCAGATTACAGGCTGCTGTTCTTAACCACTATACGAAGCTGGCTCTCAAGAGCCTGTTCCCATTGTTTTTGTCACTGTTCAAGCAAACCCACAGGGTCTCCAAGTTCAACACGACCACACCAAACTTGCACAGAGCAATGTTGGTCCTCAATCCTATCCCTCCATACTGTACAGTGCAAAGAAACAAGCAATGTGCAGAGCCTTCAGATTAACCTCTCCCAGTCTTCCAGGGCTATATAACCATCATTGGCTGGCTGGGTGTCTCCCATCCTTGAATGCCTCAGGATGCTGGCAGATATAATTAAACCGCAAGCACCTAACCTGCCCAAATCCTGCCAAACCGAGTCAGAGCATTAAAACCCTACCTGAGATAGCCCCGTTTGTATAACCAACCCAGCAACAATGTATATAAAGAAGGCAAGGGAAAAGTCCACTATCCCACTCAATCAGACATGTAATCCCAAAAGTCCTGCTGGGCCTCAAAGCGATCAGGTATGCCCATGTTTGTTGCTAGAAGGAGAGAAAGATGAGGCACTCTGCAGAGAAAGAAAGAAAGAAAGAAAGAAAGAAAGAAAGAAAGAAAGAAAGAAAGAAAGAAAGAAAGAAAGAAAGAAAGAAAGAAAGAAAGAAAGAAAGAAAGAAAGAAAGAAAGGCAGGCAGGCAGGCAGGCAGGCAGGCAGGCAGGCAGGCAGGAAGGAAGGAAGGAAGGAAGGAAGGAAGGAAGGAAGGAAGGAAGGAAGGAAGGAAGGAAGGAAGATGGCAAATACAGAGGAAGAAAATTTCAAAGAGCCTCCTGTTCTCTGCCCTCTCACTGGCGGCACATTGTTTCATCCCACCAACATCTGGGACGAGTGGTGCAAAATCATCCATGCCGCTATTGGCCAGAATCATGATTGCATTGATCTCTGCAGTCATTTCTGAATTCAAGGAGGCAGATCTGTCTTCCTCAGAATGTACAACCGCAGACTCACTGGTTAATAATCATCAAGATGTTCAATGGACATTTGTATGCCACCTTTATACGATTGATGGTCACCACCTTTTTATAATCGCTGCATCCTTGTAAGCTAGATGAGTTTATCACGGGGTTGCCTCAACTGGATGGACAGGGGATGGGGACTCTGCAGAAGTATCTCTATCCTAAATTCCTACATAACATCAGCACCCCCCCCCCAAAAGAGTTAAACCTATTGAAGCTGGAGGTGTGGAGGCCCAGGGAAAAAAATGGAAAATAATCAAGAGGAAAATATTTTTAATTTTTTTCCAAAAAAAAAATTCAAAAAGATTTTTCGATGAAAAATTAGAAATTTGGGAGAAAGCTGAAAAAAAATAACCCTTCAGGAAATATTTTGTTTTAGAAGGGGTGAAATGCTTTTCAATACAAGGCGGGCATGCTGTAGACATGTACCACTCTTAAACCCAAGACACATTTCTCCACGTAGGATACTTAACCTTCCTTAGGGCAGCATATGGTATTTTCATTGTTCCTCGACTGTTGCAAGCCTTCTGTTGTCTTTTCGATCTGACTCTTCCCTTGGGGTTGATCTACATTTATTTATTTATTATATGTTTCGTCCCCTTCCCCGAAGGTGCAGGATGGATTCCGTCATTAAAAACACAAACTTGAAGTTTACAGAATCCAAAAATCTTAAAACATATTACATTTTAAAATATCAAACCTCTTTCTTGAACTACTGTGACATATATACCCACCGAATGGATAAGAGGTATTTTATTATCCCACCTTGCAGGCCTGGGAGGAGATGAGAGAAGGCATCTTGGGGTCACGGTTAAGAGTGGTGGCCTCTAATCTGGAGAACCGGGTGGGATCCCCCACTCCTCCACATGTAGCCAGTTGGGTGACTTTGGGCTAGCCACAGTCCTGTTAAAGTTGTTCTCACAGAGCACTTCCATCATATCACCCAATAAATGTTTAACAAATTTAAAATATATGTATGAATAAAATAGCTCCCACCCATTCAGGAAACCCTTCCAGGGCCATCAATAAGAGAAAGCCTGGCTTACACACACAACTTCAAGCAGATTGTTCAGTAAGGGGAGGAAAGAGCTTTGAAAGTTCAACATTAACTGCCCAAATTAAAACATTCACACAGTCTGCAGGAGCCTGGGCTGGCTTGGCTAATGTTATTGAGTAAGCTCGTGGCTGAGGTAGAATCTGAACTTGGGGGCTTCTGATTTGCTGGTCATTAGTTTATCTGCTACACATTCTGGGTGAACTTTGGAAAGATTAAAAGGGACCGAAAGTTAGAATTCTTCTTACGCCTGCACTGTGTAATGCAGTGTGGGATTCTGTTTTCAGTATTTTAACTAAAGCAGTGCAACGACAACTGGGTGGTAGTGGTGGAAATCCAGAATATTCTGCACTTTGATTGCACTTTTTGAAAGATTCCTTCGTACTTCTTTTTCATTGCACTATTATTCTGTATATATAAGTTACAGAACGATCCTAAGCAAAGTTAACCCCCTTGGCTTCAAACGACTTGGAACAGAATAACTCTGCTTAGGAAGACACTGAACCATTTGAACACGAAAGACAAGATCACCCCAAGCCTATTTTTAAACACCCGAAACAGAGGGGTTTTTGGCGATCCAGAAATACTCCCAATTGCTTATTTTCTCTCTCCTTGACACCCGTGGTGGCCCAATTGAAAAACTCTGTTAGTCTCAAATAATGAATGGATGCCATAGGAGCTTTACATAAGGCAGCCGTTGATTGAGGCCCCGTTCGGCGGCCTTAGCTAATTTCCCACACATTTTCTTACTCATTTTGTCCATATTTCCTCCCAATGGTTTTTGCAGCCTATATTGTGGGGATAAGTCGTAAACTAATTATCTTGTTGAAATCCCCTTACACCGCTTCTAATCCTATTAGTTATAAGAATGTGTGAATGCCCATTGCAATGTTTTTTTTTTTAAGGAGGAGGAGAGGGGGAGGGAGAGCAGGGAAGAACCCCAAATGGTATACTACCAAGAGTGCCTTTGGTTAATTCATCCGGCCAGGAATTCTACAAACGTACAAGATTCAGAATGATGACAGTCTATCGAAAGTAGTAAACATTTGTGGTTTGTGGTCAGATTCTATTTTCCTTGGGCCAGTCTTCCTTCCATGAGGAGAATATTCGGGCCGCAGCGTACACTGCGACGCACCGGCATTAATGTACAGATGGAACCCTCTTGGCTCCAGCTTTTTGTAATTGGCAGATTAATGCACAGAATGGCACCTGCACAATGTCACAAAGCGGCCACACCAAGTACAGGAAACGGACTAATATTAAGACAAACTTCTATAGATCCTTCCAATCCTGGCCCCCTTTCTTCAAGATTCCTCCGGAGTCTTATTGAAGGCCTCTGGCACTCACTTCATCTGTTAAAGCTACTGGAGCGATTGCCTCCTGCTGTCCACTACTGAGTGAACTTTAATCATTTTGGCTGTTTTGTTCCAGCAGAAGGAGGAGCCAGGCTCCTGCTTAGAGGGGAGAGGGGAAGCTGGTAGTCACAGTTGATGTTAAAAGAGCATGGAATTCGTCTGACTTTCACAAAAGATGGGTTTGCCCCTTCATTCCCGTTTTCGCAAAACCTGCTGCTCCGGGGACCTCCATACTTGTCTTGCAAAGACAAATATTTGCTTTCGTGAGGATGGATGTGACTTCCTTGGAGCACTCCTTCTCTTTGCCTTTCTTAGAAAGGTAAACCCAGTTGTTTCCATCCGTGAAGAACCACTGCCAGTCTTGGGAAAGAAAAAACTGCCATCAGTGCAACTGTATCCCATCACTTCTAGGGAAAACTCAGAACCCAGTTTTACAGTAGAGTTTAGCACTGAGCTTTTGGTGATTCCTACAAATATGGTTCTCCATAGAAGTGAGATAATACTTTTGCACTGATGTGCCCTCCCCTTGATTCCACCGTATCCAACATAGGCATGATCCAAGACAGGTAACAACAATGGATATACTCCAAAACTTCAACATCTGTTAAATTAATGAAAAAAAACACACATTTTATTAAAGACATATAATTCAAACGCTTTTATTTTCATTGCCCACAATGTTTAATTAAATTGCAAGATTGGACCAATTTGCAAACTTCCCAAAAGTGCAGTTCAAGTAGTTTTATTAATTTGCAAGATCTAGACCAATTTGCAAACTTCTCAAAAGTGCAGTTCAAGTCGTTTATTGTATCACCATCATAAATAGGTCATCACAGAGAGACAGTATGGTGTAGTGGCCTCTAATCTGGAGAATCAGGTTTGATTCCCCACTCCTCTTCCACAGGCAGCCATCTGGGTGACCTTGGGCCAGTCATAGTTTCTCAGCTTCACCTACCTCACAGAGTGTGTGTTGTCGGAGAGAAAGGGAAGGCAATAGTAAGTCACATTGAGACTCCTTTGGGTGGTAAAAAGCTGGGTACAAAACCAGCTCAATTAAAAAAAAAAAAAGACCAGAACATGACAATTATTAAAAACATATGAACCTAAAACATTCTAAATCAGTTATCTCCATTAAAATTGAGCAGCATACATAAAAGGTAAAAACTAAACTGAGTGGCCACTTGTTTAGAATAACATTCGCTCTTATTTTCCTCGCAGCTAGAGCAAAGAGTGCCACTCAGTGGGGAAGCAGAAGGTTCCATGCCTGATAACAGATTAATTTGTTTGGATCACAAAAGGAGGCTATAGTCATCAAAATCATAACACAAAAGTACAGTTCTGCAGACTCTCCAGAAAGCCAGCAAGGCTGGAACCTTCCTCATTATTTTTTTTTTTGGGGTGGGGGATATTCACTAGAGACACTGTCATAAAAGTTCTCCTGTGAGCCACTGCTGTTTCCACCATGGTAAAGAGAGGGGGCAGGGGCAGGCCTCAAGAAATTAGTTGCCTCTTTGTACCGGAAGAGACAGTCCTTCCAAAAGGATGTGGTCTTGAAATATACGCCAGCAGCAGATATCTCAACAAATATTGTGTGTGCTAGAGGCAGAAGCTGTTCCCTTTGCTACCCTTCCCTGTTTGGGGCATTTTCTTCCTAGTTCCTTTCTATGATGTTTTCCGCATGTGTAGGATAATGCGCTTTGAGTGTACTTTTGCAGCTGGATTTTCCTGTGCAGAACAGGAAAATCTACTTCTAAAGTGCATTTAAAGTGCATGCTTTTCCCTGGGACCAGCGACGGAGGGACCTTTTGCTAGAAACAGAAGATCCCTGCCTGTTGTCATTTGGGGGGAGAGTTTCAGGGTTCTATTGATCAGCCTACCAAATCAGTTTCAGCAACAATCATCATGCGCTTCATAACACTACCTGAATAAACTGCTTCTGCTGCTATTGCCAAGTGCATTCTTGGAGAAAGCTGACAGGGATCTAACTCTCTCCCGGGCTTGCAAAAGCATCTATGCACAAAATGGCTTTAAAAATGATGCTGTATTTTACATACTGTATTCAGTTTCAAATGAATGTTGCAGACCATTAAGAAAACCATCAAATCTGAACAAAATTACTAGTATTCAGGTGGGAAGCAGTGTGGGTCTGATGCAGCAGAACAAGGTCTGCTCCAAGATCAAGCAAGTTTTATCCGGAGAATAAGCCTTCGCATGCACAAAAGCTTGTTCTCAGAATTAAACTTGGTTGGACTTAAAGGTACCGCTAGACTCAAACTTTGTAGTAGCACTATTATCCTTAACAACAATACAATAGAATGAAGGCAGACGGGGCCAACAGCTCTGGAAGTCATAACCCCCACCTAATCCCCAGTTGATCCAGCAATCTTGATTTGTTCCGATCACAGATTGCCCACGTCTAACAATCCTCAATTGATACTGACAAAAACAGCAAGGGCTAAATTGGAGTCATAAGTGGGAGCGATGATAGACGGCCACTTCAGAATGTCAGCAATTTCCAGATTAGACTTAATACCACACAAACGCTCTTCTGTTCAGGAGAGACCTCCCCAAAGCAATGGGAGCACTCGCTTGGCCTGAGCACCTCCCGAAAATGTGGCACGAAGCCTGAGAACAGTCAAGATTAGCAGTCTGTCAGAAAGACGGAGATTAATATGAGAAAGCGGCTAATGCTGCATTTTTTATTTTGGCCACCTAGGGGCACCCCAAGGCTTGGAAATGCTGCAAAACTTCAAGCTCTTCTGTAACGCTTGCCCATAAATGTTACTATTACTTAACTGACAAAGACACATATTTTATCAGCTATTTGCAACACAAGAGGGGCTGCGGCTCACTGGCAGAGCATCTGTGTGGCATACACAAGGTCCCAGGTTCAATCCGCAGTGTCTCTCATTAGAAGGACCAAAGCAGGAGGTGATGATGAAGAAGAAGAAGAAGAGCTGGTTCTTATATGCCGCTTTTCTCTACCTGAAGGAGGCTCAAAGCAGCTTACAGTCACCTTCCCTTTCCTCTCCCCACAACAGACACCCTGTGAGGTGAGTGAGGCTGAGAGAGCCCTGATATTCCTGCCCAGTCAGAACAGTTTTATCAGTGCCATGGCGAGCCCAAGGTCACCCAGTTGACTGCACGTGGGGGAGCGCAGAATCGAACTCAGCATGCCAGATTAGAAATCCACACTCCTAACCACTACACCAAACTGGCTCTCAGAAGGAAAACAGTCTGAGACCCTGTAGAGCCACTGCCACCCTGAGTGGACAATACTGGCTCTGACAGACCAAGGCAATATAAGACAGTTTCATGTGCTCAATTGTACGTTACTAATCTCTGTCTGCATAAATCAGCCTTTTGGGCATATTCTTTCAGGCTTCGAGGAACCTCAGAAGTGGGGACATGACTCTTCAGCGAAGTAGGCACGGAAGTAAGATGCGGGAGCCAGCCAATCAATCGATTGATCTTTTACCATTTCCATTTGAGAGAGACTGGGCTTACAGAGCAACAGGGGAAGTGGGCTTCAGTGATGTCTAGGGATGTCAGCGGCCACCTGAACTTCTGGGAAAGGTCGTGAAACCCCAGGGCAGCTCTCACATAACCCCAGGTTTCCCTGTGTATCCTCCAACCTGATGGTAATGTTTTCCTCATAACAAGATGGGATCCAGAACACCTTAACCGGTGAAGCGAACCCTTAGATCCCCACTTTAGAATTCTTACTTTTGTTTATTTTATGTTTTTCTCTCATCACAGAGAGAGTGAGACCACCTCTGATTTGACTGAGCAGCGAATCAAACCCCTGTTGCCGCCTGGATCCTCAACCTCTTTACCATATCATTTAACTTTGGGAAAGAAAGAAAATGATTTGGTGGATTTTTTGACAAATTTACGTATCTGTCTGAAACGAAGTCTTTGGCCCGAATATCTATGCTGGGAAGAGAGAAAGCCAGCTTCTCGTGAATAATAATAATAATAATAATAATAATAATAATAATAATAATAATAATAATAATAATAATAATAATAATAATAATAATAATAATAATAATAATGGACTGTTACCGAGACGATTGCTGGCCCTGAAAAAAACCCCTCTTCCTGTTCCTTCCAGCTTGCTGCGAACTGACCGACCTCCCACCTCAGCAAAAGAAGACACATAACCTGTCGAACTAATTGTCACCCAGCCCGGCAATAACCAATCAGCCTCCATAAAGGTCCTACCTGGGAAAGGCTGCTTATGCAAGGGGACCATGGCTCAGAGACAGAACCTTTGTTTTGTATGCTAGGTTAGAAGGTGCAGTTAAAATGAGAAAGACCTCTGCCTCAAATCCCGACGAGTCATTACTGACCTTGAAGAACCAATTCAGAATGACGCAGCTTTGGGTGCATTCAAGAGTAGTAATGTACGCCATCAAGAACATGGGTTCCAGGGTCCCCAAACAAAATGGGGCAGAAAGGAGAATGCACTTCCAGGTCACATAGTCATGTGTGAACTGTGCTACACTCCCATATATTCAGGCAGATAGCTGTGTTGGTCTGAAGCAACATGCAGATTTGAAGAATTGTTTTTCATACTCCACTTTTCTCAAAGCTGCTTACAATTGACTTCCCTTTCTCTCCCCACAATTGTTCTGGTTTAATAAACTGTAAGACAGGCAGACAGACAGACAGACAGACATGACCTGGCTGGTCAAGGGGGTAAACTGAGTTTGTAGTTATCACCACTGTCTTTTTAGTCCTATTAATTTTAGTAATGTAATTAGGGTATTTATGGGGTTTTATTGTGTTTTTGTTCTTTTATTGTGTAAACCACCATGAGCCCAATTGGGAATGGCAGTATATAAACTCTAATAATAATAATAATAATAATAATAATAATAATAATAATAATAATAATACATACTGTCCCCACAATAGACCCTCTGTGAAGTAGATGGGGCTGAGAAAGCCCTGACAGAACTGTTCTATGGGAACAGCTTTAACAGGACTGTGACTAGCCCAAGGTCATCCAGGTAACTATATGTGGAGTACCGAGGCAGCCTCCAGATTTGAGGCTGCCGCCACATAAACAAGCTGGCTTTCCCTCTACCTAAAAGTTTGGACTGGTAACTTCCATTTCCATGTATCTAGAAAAGTATTCTGTGTACACAAAAGCATACAATTTAAAATAAAACTTGATGGTCTTAAAGGTGCCACTATCCTCAAACTTTCTTACAAACAAAGGTAACTTGTTAACCTCCCCACATATATTTGATATAAAGAAATGCATGTGAAAATCAGCCATCCAGGTCTTCCTCTCTACCCCCACCCCTACCCCCACCCTGGACTTTATGATGCTCCGTGGTTCACATTCTAGCTGGTTTTGGAAGCTCATGTTGTATTACGCCCAGGATTATGCTACAATGGACTGACTTTAAGAGATTATTTTGGCAGGCAAATTAATCCATGCATTGTATCGCGAGCTCTCTTCCCACCTTATATCCTATTTATACTTAACACCAGTATGATTAATATTAATCAAGCTGTAATGCTAATCTTAATGCTCAGAAAAAGACGCTGTTTTATACTGGCATTTAAGGCTTCAAGTATGCATATTTCACCATGGTTCTCTTTCCCTTCCTTCATACCCTGGTTACTTAAGCCACAGAAGGCTGATCGTCACATTCCCGTGTGGTCAGCCTCACTTGTTCAAAGTCTCAGTGCGTTCTGAAATCCTCCAATAGCTTTCAAGAGAACTCTGTCCTGCAGCTGTTATTAACTAGTTTTGGACACATTGACCTGTGCTGAAAAGTCCTTTACGTATCGAGATTTAATAGAATTGCTACCATATGCTTTCAGCTTTTCAAATGTGCAGTTCAATGCTTTTCATAGTTTTGGCTACTTCACATGTGCAAAACGTGTCTCACGTGTGCAAAATTTGCCAGACATAAACTTACTGCATAGCCTACAAGAGAGCACTAGGGATTACAATGGGATTGATTTTTTACCCCATAGATGTACGGCAGCTCATTTGTTGTGGAAGATTCATACAATCTTTCTTCTTGGTAGTATTTCTGTTGCAAGGGAGTTCCACTTTCCAAGCATTAAAGTCAAGAGAAGAAACCAAAAAAAAAAAAAAAGCATGAGGCCAATAGCTGCAAGGAGATTTATTGAAATCCTGGTTTCATGCTCTCCTTTCTTCATTCTTTGCTTAGGCCTTCCTAGCTCCAGCATTCAACTTGAATAGCTTAGAAAAATGTGATTTCCCACCATCCCCTGTAGAATGCATTATAATTAGTGATAATCTCCAGGAAGGAGTTGTTGATCTACTGGAATCACAAAATCGAATAAAATAAATGGTAAATAAATGATTTATATAATACTAGAAACAAAGCCCATTGCAACTTGGAATGCAATGGGTGCTAGGATGGGTTTGGAATGGGGCGGGACAGGTGGCCCCGGCCCCCCCTCCCCCTGAGTCCAGTCGGCCAACTCCCCCTCCATGCTCGGTGTCCCCCTTCCCCTCCCCCTCCCCCTCCGGTCTCACTCCCCCCCCCCAAGTCCAAAGAACACCATGTTTCACCCATGGCAGTGAAATGACAGGTTCCCTTTCCCCCACCCTGAGCCGTTGGAGTTCGGAGGAGAGGGGAAAGAAACCCACAGAAGAAGTGAGATTTTTGGAAAGCTCTCTCTCTCGATCTCCAGCCTAAGGAAGCATCCGGAAGCATCCACTATGTGAGGTTTTTTGGGCTGGTCCTAATGACGATAGGGGCAGCTGGAGTTTCAAGGCCTGTCTCTTTTGAGAGCAGTTCCTGGACTCAGCTAGAGCGATTGCTCATCCATCCCCTTTCCCCACCTTAGTCAGCAGTGGCGCTCAGCAGCGAGTCTGGACCTCTGGGCCAATCACTGACATTCAGAGGGCCCTCTCAAGTTTTTATCACGGACTCACCCTGCCCCTTTCTCTCCCCACAATGCCCTTACTGTTTTATTCCTACCGCTCCCGCAGAAGAGTTACAGATGTATTTATTTTATTAGAGTTTTAGACTGCCCTTCTCTGACAACAATCTCAGGATGGCTAACGACACTGAAAGCCCTTACAGAAAAATTATTAAACTAAGTTCCCATTAAAAGAATGTTTCACTGCTACTTCCAAAGCACTTCGGAGTGGGGGGGGAGGGCTGGTGGAAGAGCATTGTTTTAAAGGCCGCTTGGAACTTTGATAATTCCGATAGGGCCTGGGATCTCTGCTGGCAGTTCATTCCACCAGGCTGGCTCTGGTTGAAGCCAAACACATTTCTTTATGTCCAGTAAACACCAGCAATATGGAGTTTGCTGAGTAGAGTGCTCTTTGGGGGACATACTCAGGAATAATGTTTCTTCCATGTCTCCTGGGAAAAATGGCTGCTTTGGATAGTGGACTCCTGAAAGCCCACCATCTCTGTTTCCACCTACAAAGACTACTATTAAGAATACTGTAACAAGGTCCTATCATTTTAGGGTTCTGTCATTTAGTGCAATTTCCTCCCCCTCCCTTTTAATCCCCTTAAAGAACAATTAAGTGCCCACAAACAGGAGCAGGGCAGTCAACTGAGAGTAAGGCTACCTGTCTCTTCCAGCGTATAGAATGAGATAGAAGATCCTTGTCAAAAGATCAAGGCTGGGATAGTTATGGGAAGGCCTTCACTCAAGGCTTTTACCTAAATGCCCACTTTCAAGATATAGTCGCAGCAAGGCAATTGAAGAAAATCCTCCAGTGGCCAAGAAGAACTCCATGAGTAACTATATACTGGGTACATGATATAGTGCAACTCTGAACACACTCACAAATTCAAAACTATTAATTTCAGTATGTTTGCAGAAGCAAATTAAAAGGCAAGAAGATGAGATGACGGACTGTGGACTAAATATATCATGGATGTTAAATTTAAATATTAACCTATGAGGCTCTCTGGACTTATCATTGTGCAGTGAAGTATAATGGCTTACTGAAACGTATTCGATCATTATAGATTAAAATATAATTAGGCAGCACTCAGGTATTTAATTAGATGCTTAAGAACCAGTATGTCATGGCGGATTCAATTAGCATGTTCATAATATTTAGCGGAATGATAATGGGTCAATTGATATCCATTTGAGTGAGATTTGAGACAGATAGGAAGTATAATTAAAAACTTGCCATTAACTGGATCTTTGCCATTACTTGGATCTTTGTGCACTACTATTTTATTTATTTAGAACATTTAGATACTACCTTTCTACCCAAGCCAGCTAATTCAGGGACCCACAGGCCCAACCTGAGACACAGCTGCAATAATCTGTAATAACAAACCATTTCCTGGAATACTATGGAAATCCAGAAAATCAATGCAGACTGAGCCTTAATATCTGGTTCACGGCTACATAGTGCAGCACTCTCATTTATGATAATGAATTTGGAGTGCAAATGGAAAAGGGAAAAGGCTTTGTTCTTCTAAACCAGGCTTTCTCAACCAGGGTTTTGAGAAACCCTGTGGTTTCTTGAAGGCCCTGGAAGGGTTTCACATGATATCAGGTGATATGACCATATACGGTCATGTTGACTCATATCTCCCCTCCCAAATAGACCGATGATGGGCCTGGAGGGAGTAGGAAGGGGAGGGGCCCAGAGTGGGTGTGTACACAGCTATGCTGCCCAACCATATTCGGCGTGGTTGCACCACTTCTGGGGTTTCTCGAAGCCTAAAGAATATTTCAGGGGTTTCTCAACAGTAAAAAAGTTGAGAAAGGGTGTTCTAAAGGAAAAACAAGGCATGGTCTGAAAATCTAGATGGTAACCAATGCTGTTGATGGCTTTCTTCTGGGGACGCCTTCAAGGGAGCCCAATCAAATGGATGTTGTAGATGTTCTAGTCCTGGCCTCAACCATAGTACTGGAAGAATAGCTCCACCTTATAGGCCCTGACAAACTAATTACGGTCCCACAGGACCCTGATTTCAGTTGGTGGAGTATTCCACCAGGCCAGGGCCACAGTCTCTGCATTTCCAAAAATCTTGTAAATCAGGGCATTTGTTAAATCTTGGCAGCAAATATTCCACTTTTTTGAAGGTTCAATAAACACAAAATGCATTCTTCACAAATTAGTCTGTTGTCCTGACTTGTGTTTCTTTCACTGTATTTTATGTTCATGTTGCTGTACCTTGAAAATTGGAAACACTGTTTTGCTGAGTGAATTGCCAATGGCAATATTCATGAATATACAATGCCAGTGGTGGAGTGGGCCTAGGTAATATGTGAATTGATCAGGACTTACTTCCCTTGAGAAATTTGGTCAAGGTTTTCTTCTAAGGTTCAGCTAAAGGCAAAAAAAACCACTCTTATCAACTCAAAAAATCTTTATACAGAAAGTTTTTTTTTTTAAATTGGGAAAAATGAATAATTAAAGCAAACTGGTTAAAACAGTTTTGAAAGGGAGCACAGATCAAACAATCTCGTCTGTGCAAACCCCAAAGGAAATACATTTTCAGGGACGTGCTATGTATGGTGATTCCGTTTATCTGGGAAATATTCACCGTACTGATCTCATTTCTATGTGCAGTCCATGGCTGCAACATATGATCCCATCATTCTATATCAACTACATCATTAATTTCATGAGAATGAACAGCACAGTTTTTAAAAAAAGAAAATAGTATCTAGAGAGGAAAGAAGAGCTTTCTTGAGCAGAATTACTAAATCTTATACAGGCGCATAGATGCTGTAAAATATCTAATGGACCACAGAAAAGAAAAAGGAATGGGCTGTAGATCAAATCGAGCCTGGGTGTTCTCTAGAACCTAAAACGATTAAACTAAGCCTATTGTACTTTAGTCATATTATGGCACGAGTAGCCTAACTGTAGATCTCCAGATGTCCATGGACTACAATTCCCATGAGCCCCTACCAGCATGCTGCTGGCAGGGGCTCATGGTGATTGTAGTCCATGGACAACTGGGGAGCCACAGTTTAGCTACCCCTGCATTATGAGAAGACAAGAGTCACTGGAGGAGACAACAGTGCTAACAAAAGTTGAAGGCAGCATGAAGGCACAATATGTGGATGACATCCAGCTCTAACTCCTCATGAATGGTCACCCGAATGCCCCCCATAAACATTTGCCAGATGTTTGGAAGTGGTTGCTGGATGGTTAGAGCAGAGTTGCCTGAAACTCAACCCCTCTAAGATGGAGGTCCTGTGGCTGGGCAGAAAGGAAGCTGGACAGGAAGTACGCCTATCCACTCCAGCTGGGGTGCAGCTTAGCATCACACCCTCAGCTATAAATTTGGGTGTGATTTTGGATACCTCCCTTTCAATGAAGGCCAAGGTCACAGGAGTAGTCCACATGGCATTTTTCCACCTTCGCCAGGCAAAGCTATTTGCACCCTATCTGCCTTTGGAGTGTCTAGCCACAGTGATCCATGCAACTGTTACCTCCAAATTAGATTTCTGTAACTCACTCTGTCAGCCTACCCTTGTCTTTGACCTGGAAATTATAGCTGGTGCAAAATGCAGCTGCCAGGGTCCTCACTGACACATTGTGGAGGGCCTATATCCTGCCTGTGCTGAAGCAGATGCAATGGTTGACAGTTACGGCCCGGATCAGATTCAAGGTTTTGGTACTAACTTTTAAGGCCATCCATGGCTTGAGCCCTGCCTATCTGAAGGACCACTTGTGTCCTTATGCCCCCCCTGGAGGGTTCTTCGCTATGTGGGTGCTAATTTCCTTGTGGTCCCTGGCCCCAGAAAAGCATTCCTGGCCTCAACCCAGGCCAGGGCTTTTTCTGTCCTGGTTCTGACCTGGTGGAGTGAGCTCCCGGAAGAGCTGAGGACCCTGACAGAGCTTTCTCACTTTGTAGGGCCTGCAAAATGGAGTTTTTCTTTGGACCAGGAACAATTAGGGCCCCTCCACCAGCCAACATAGTACCATTCTGTGATGATTGATTGTAGGATGGGGAAGGAATAGGGGCTATGCTGCCTCTTGTGAGTTTTATGGCATTAGGGGTTGTGACTGTTTCACTGGGGGGTTTACTTGGTTTTATGTTACCTGTCATAAGTCCACAAAGAGTGGTGGGCTATACATTGAAATAATAAATGATAGACAGAACTGTCCTGAGCCATTATGGGAAGGTGCTGAATGAATAAGCACAACACAGTGTTACTCACTCAATGGTTTGCAGAGAGCCACATATGCATTTACTGTCCACTGAAAGAGTCACATAACTACTTGAAACCTTGAGCGTTAAGTGCCCCCAACAGTTCAGCAATCATAGATATGACTATCGCTATAACATATATAATTGCAGCCTTTTAAATAACCAAAATACTTCTGAGCATGAAGGATTGTTCACTGCTGGAACTTTACAGCCCTTATGATCCCTAAAATTAAAGGAAGGGGTTCCTTCTGCGCATTCTGGTTCTCTTCCTCAGCTTGAGGGCCAGTAGCTCAGATGATAGCTTGAGGACCCAAGACACCTGGGAGTAACATGTCCATCACCCCACCTGTCCAGCTTGCTCTTTTCCCAGGTGGTTGCCCTGCGCTGGAGGTTTTACTCATCCTTCTTTGTAGCTAGCACACCAGGATGGGACCTTTATTCATCACACAAGGCCTGTAGTGCAGGGAAGGTCACTGCTCAACTGCTGCCCGATCCCTCTAACAGCAGCTTTATTTTTCTTTTATTCTTTTGCAAGAACCATACTGCAGAACTTTCCCTGGATATCAAGAAGAAAATGCTACAGCAGTCAAAAGCCAATACACTCTGAAATTATGCCAGCACTTCCAGCACCCCAAGCAGGGCTGGCCAGGCAACAGAGGGATGGAGTCCCCCCCCCCCCAGTGCTTCCCTTCCTCCCCCAAAAGGCCCATCAAGGCTCAAAGGCTCGGCTCTTCCCTTATGCGTGGGCCTGCCCAGGCTGCACCTCTGTCATGGCAAGGACAGCAACCGCGGAAGAATCCACATTCCCTTGCTGCATCAGAGGCCCTAACAGGGCCCAGGGACGGAAGGTGGCCTGGATGGCACCAGTGTCACACATAAGCAGGCCCCAAAGAGATAATAACAGAACACCATTGTGGTTAAATGCAGCTCACCACTCAAAACCGTTCAATTCATCATCGACAACTTTACAACCTCACAAGTACTGGGAGATAAACCTTTTCTTGCCCACAGACAGTCCCCTCCATCGTAAACAACCCCTCACCTATAATAATACAATATCCAGTCTGAGCATGGACACTGGTACCAGAGCTTGCAATAAACTTAGATGCCAACTTTGCTGCCACATACACCCAAACAACATGATCACTGGATCCTACAACATAAACTATATCATCTCAAGCTCATTCACTCACTCATCTTCTAATATTGTATATGCTATCAATGCCCTTAGGTTCTCTATATAGGGCAAACTGTTCAAACCATATGCCAAAGGATTAATGGACAAAAAATCTGATATCAAGAACCACAAAATTCAGAAAAATTGTAGGTGAATATTTCAACCTTCCAGAATATTCAACAAGGACCTCAAAGTAGCTGTTTTATTACACAGGAATCACAGAAACAGACTAGAATGGGAGTTCACTGAGTTTCAAGTTAATACAACACTCAAGATAATGAAACCCCCAGGGTTTAACAGAGATATTGGTTCCTTCCCACTACACAAGTTAAGATCATTCAATTCTCGCATCCGTTCATAAACTCTTTTATTATACTGTATGCTAATTAGTGCCTATTCACATTAGTGCCTATTCACCCCTAATTGGGGTTTTTATGGGGATTTTATTGTGTTTTAACTATTTATGTTGTAAACCGCCCTGAGACCTATTGGGAGAAGGGCGGTCTAAAAATTAAATAATAATAATAATAATAATAATAATAATAATAATAATAATAATAATAATAATAATAATAATAATAACAACAACAACAACAGGTCTTACTAACTGCCTTCATGCAGTCTTAGCCATATTTATTGCTGACTTATTTATGTATTTTGGCTCTAATTAGTCCTTCCTGGAAACACTAAGGTGACCAGATTTTAACATTGGTAAAGCGGGACACCATTGACCGGGGGGGTTCTTGATTAAAAATTTGGTCTATATGGAGCAACAAAACCTTTCATAGAACGCAAAAAAAAAAATTGTAATATATATATTTTTTAATTTCAACATAAGTACAATTTGCCAGGTACCCCCAGATGTCCCTCCAAAAGTGGGACAACCTGGTCACCTTAGGCAACACCCTCTCCACCATCCACCTATGTGTAATGGTTGGTGACTTCAGTTTCAGCGTGCATGCAAAGAGGTGTGCATATACACAAAAGCTTATAACCAGAATAAAACTTTGTTGGTCTTAAAGGTGTTGCTGGACTCAAACTTTGTTCTGCTTCTTCGGATCAACGTGGCTACCCGTATGAATCCATGCTGAATAGTATCACTAGTACTTACTGGTGACACTATCTACTCCCCCCACCCCATCACAGTAAAGAACAAAATTACACCAGATGATTGCCATTTGTAGAGTTTTATGTTTAAGTTCTAAGTAATTGCCAGTTTATTGCTTCCAGCCATTCTTACTATATGTTAAAAGTAAATTCTAGTGTTTTTTTTTTAAAAAAGCTCTCGAGTGGTTAAACAGCCCTTCCTACATGGTAATTATCCACTGGATCTGTACTATGTTACACTAATTGTCCTTGTATTTAACATGCAGTATCAAAAGCTGCGTGCTGTTTCAAGCTCAGCTTAGCCATGTGACAGAAACGCAACTCCTCGGAGACTGGCAACAATTCATGCACAATCATTTCCGTGTAACTCCTGCAGTTCTGTATCCTATCTGTTGATTTTGTATTTAGGAACAGCACGCAAAACAACCAATGATGGATGGAAAAATACTTCCATGACAGAATCATTTACGCCAGGGGTGGCCAAACTGTGGCTCTCCAGATGTCCAAGGACTACAATTACAATGATTCCCTGCCAGCATGCTGGCAGGGGCCGATGGAATCTGGAGAGTCAGTCTGGCCACCCCTGGTTTAGGCTTTTCCTGTATGTTTTCAGAAGCTTCATAGAGAAGAATTTCTTGCTGCATAAACACAAAGATTATATAGTTTAATTAGCCACTCCCCGGACCCATTCCCGCCATGAGTAATGTTATACTACAAAATCTCTGCATGGTGTTAACAAATAGGGCTAAGGGCAAGCACAGAGCCAGTGTGGTTAAGAGCACTGGACTAAGATCTGGGAGACTGTGGTTTAAATATCCGCTCAGCTGGGTGAACGTGGACTTGGTCCAGATACGTGTCTTGCATAACCTACCTTGCAGGATTATTTTCTGTGTGGCAGGCAGGCGGACCAGCGGGAGCGGGGGAGGACAGGAGCAGAAGGCATGGGATGTAACACGAGAGGAAGGAGGGAAGGAGGCACTTGGGCAGCAAGATGGCAGAAATGGAGGAGAGGTGAGGGTTGGACAAAGCTGCGTATTTCCCCCTCCATACTGTCTTTTTGTTGGTTGCTCACTGGTTGCTCACCAGTGGCTTGCGCATGTTAGGGTGGTAAATCCACTTCCCTGGATTTGCCGCGTAGCATTTTAAAATTGGTGAAATCGCAAGCCACCTACTGGACAGCCTTGGGATATTGGTGACGTCATCTGGAGGGGCCGGAATATGCCGCCAACATTCGGAGGCTGCCCTGCTATATTTTGCACATGCAGAAAAGGCACCAGAATAGGCTGTCCCAGGTTTAACAGAGTTCGTACAAACATAACAAAGATTATGATACTCTTTCCACCTTAAAAATACAAGCTCCTGTAGTCTCAGTTTGTCTCGAGTCATGTAGGTAGAAAAGGGAGGCTTTAACCCTTTAACCTCTCCCTGATTTTGATAACTGAGGCTGGTTTCCTGCCTTGGTATTAACATTTTATAGGAAAAAGACATGCCTTTTAAAAACAATCTCTTTCCCCTTTATAATGTTAACAGCAAAGCAGGGAAACCCATTCTGATGAGTGAAAGTGAGTGAAGGGTTTATTTTATTTATTATCTTTTTATTATATTATATTTATACTAGAAACCAAGCCCACTGTAATCTGAAGACAGTGGGCGCTAGCGGGGCTGGGGAGTTTCACGGTGCAGTGGGGTCGAGGACGGACCCGAGGATGGGCGGTGAATGGCCTGTGAAGCAGCAGGGAACCCCCCGGGCCACTGCCTACCGGTCTTGGCAAGGGCAGGGAGGAACCGGCTGTGGGCAGGCTGGAGGGGAGGAGGCAGCTGCCGGGCTCGGAGCACCTCCTCGGGCACGGGAGGGTGAGCTTCGGCTGGCGGATGGCGGGGTGGGCATTGCTGGTGCTCCAGGACGGGCCGACGGCAGCCGCTCCTAGCTGCATGTGCCACCGGGCGACCAGCGGACAGTTTTGGCGGGGCGGGCGGTGGGAGCGGCGATGCGGTGGTGTCTTGCTGTGGTGTGTGACGCCACAGGCCACTCCTGGCCGCATGTGGTGGCAGCGAGGGGTTCCTCAGTGAGGCGTGGCATGAGGTGGCAGCGGCACCACGGCCGCAGCTGCTGGTGTAGCAGGCAGGCGGCGACCTGCTCCATCGATGGTGAGCGAGGGAATGGCGGGCGCCAGGTGGCTGCGAGCACAGTCGATGGGGGGCGGAGTCCGGCGGCAAGGGACCAATTGCGAGCCGCACTGTGCGTGGCTCACAACTGGTCCCTTGCCACCGGACTAACAACTGGAGGGCCCAATCGGAAGGCGCGAGACCACTGGAAGAGCAGCAGTATAAAAATCAAAAATACCAATGAATGAATGAATGAATGAATGAATGTATACGCGCACAGGAGAACCGAGTCTTCTCTGCTGAACTCCTTCAAAGACGGATGGGATAAAATGTGACAGCCGGATGAAATAAAACTTTGTTGGTCTTAAACGTGCCACCGGACTCAAACTTCGTTCCACCAAATCAATGGTATAGTACAAAGCAGCAAAAGAGGATGTCTCTAGCTCCACATAAATTTCGACAAAAATATTCAAAAATCAAGCCTTACATAAAGACACAAATAACCACATGTGTGCCTGTTTCCTAGCCCAAACAGAGACCATGGGATATTATGTGCAGAAGCTGAGAAACAATTCCTGTCTGACTCTAACCAGGTCATCTGGCCTCATCAGGAAAGGAAGCAAATGTTACCTTTGAAACCAAAGCAAAGATGTGCCGTACAGTCTCACTTAATTGTGTTCTAATCCAGCCAGGCACTAAAAGCCGCTCTTTATCTCTGATGAATTTTATACGTCATGTTACCAAATCAAAGGAAACTTATCAACTTCAGACAGGCAACGACTTTCCGCTCCACAATGGGAAACCTAATGTACTTAGGAGATGCGCTTCTCAAAAGGCTAAACCTGAACAGAAGGTTGACGTTAATGATGCCCTCAGTACTACTGAACCACTTAAAACAATGCTTATCAGCCAAAGTCTGAAACTACTCTGCTGGGCTTAATAAAACACAATATTCCAGCTGGGGTGATCGTTACAGTACTTTGTGAAGAACGAAGCACCGCACAAGGCCAATACACACAGGCACACACATGAAATTGGGAGCACTATCTGGCTCTGTAATCTTGAGTGGTGGGATGGAAATTGTTCTCAAGCCACATTGGACTTATGACAACCCCTGGTGGGGTTTTCTAGGCAAGAGAGTTTCAGAGGTGGTTTGCCATGGCCTGCCTCCATGTCATGAATCCCAAGTTCCTGACCCATGGTTTTCATCTTCTTTGAGGTTGCTTTGTTTCTTTATGCTCCCGCATCTCCTGCTAAGTTGTGGCACCTCCCTGGCGTCTAAACACCAGATGGCTGGCTGAGCTGTTTGGCACCTTTGAGATCAGAGGATATCATTGTCTTTTTCTGTGCGAAAGCCAAAAGCCAACTCTATACCCTCCTCCCCAAGGCCAGGCATATTCTCTGCAATCTCCTTTCCCAGCATCTTTGTCAAGATTCCTGTTGAAGAGCTTCTGTGATGTGCTGATTCCTGCCCTGATTCTCCAAATGAAGACAAAGCTTCAGCCTGAAGCCCAAGAGTGATGTCTGTTGTGTGACTCTACTGGGTGGCTTCAACCACTTGGTCCCTGACAAGTATTCCTTGGTGGTCTCCCCTCTAAATATTAACCAGGGCTGACCCAGCTTAGCTTTCGACATCTGACCAGATCAGGCTAGCCTAAGCTGATCAGGTCAGGGCCCTGTGATCTGCCTCCCCAGCTTTTCCGTATACTCAACTTCCAGTAAATCGATTCTAATGATCTACATCCTGCAACGACTTAGTTTGTGATTTATGTAATGCTATGTAACTCAATGCCCGCAATGGGGAAAAAAAGAACAACCATGTACCACCAACGTTTGGCCTTCGTTCACCCAAATTTGCAAATCAGGGGATACACAAGCTCCCTACTCCTTTACAAGATTCCCCACTCCTCCACAAGAAGCCAGCTGGGTGACCTTGGGGCAGTCACAGTTCTCTCAGAGTTGTCTTGGAATTATTTTTCCATGTAGACATTCTAAAAGCACACAAATCCCATGCATAAAACCAGAACGTTGTGGATTCAGCATTAACAGTTTCTGTCTATTTTTTAAACTCCATTTTCCCCTGTACTGTATAATTACTGTATAATTTTATACAACTCCAGCACCTCTGCCACATCAATTAAGTATGTGTTTTGCAGGCCTATGTCAATTAATTTTGGCTTTCTGCCTATCAATTAATTGTATACCACCTGCCTGATGCCAATTAATTCTGTTCTTCCCTCCGACCGTCACATCTGTCCCAGTTTCACTGCAATTTCCTATTGCTCCCCTGTGCTTAGTTACTACACCTGAAACGCCAGCGATTCTGTTCTGCCCTCTCCAAGTCTGGGAAGAAGGGACAAGTGGCAAGGAGTAAATGTTTAGCTTTCTGTTGAAATTGCCCAGAAAGAGGTAGAAGTTTGAGATAGAAAACCCTACATGTTGTCAATTGTGTAGAACAGGGGTAGTCAAACTGCGGCCCTTCAGATGCCCATGGACTACAATTCCAAGGAGCCCCCTGCCAGCATTCACTGGCAGGGGCTCCTGGGAATTGTAGTCCATGGACATCTGGAGGGCCGCAGTTTGACTACCCCTGATGTAGAAGGTTAGGGCAATGCTGAACTGTTCTAAAAATGTACTCTCTCTTTCATACATGCATACGCTTCATGGATTTCAGCTCTCTTGTTCCTCCTGGAAGCAATGAAGGCGACATCAGTAAGTTCTTGTAATTTTATTATTCTTGATTATATCTGGATTTTTAAATTGACTGTTGGAAGCCACCTTGGCCTATTGGAGTATGCTGGGGTGTACATTTTTCAAGTAAATAAGAAACCTTGGGCTGGAACATTATGGGAAAACATTATGGGAAAATAGTATGTAGAAACGAGCTATTCAGAAAGGCATTTCAGCAGGACACAAACTGTCCTTCCAAATTGGTGAGAGTGAGCCTTGAAGCCCCGAGAGATGTATGAGATTCAGCAAGGGTCTCGATCCAATCCCATCAATGCCAGCTACTCAACAGATGCCCTGAGCAAACCACATTCAACCTCAGCCCCACCATCTTTAAAAGCCCTTCTCAACTTTCTTACCAATGGGAAATCCCTGAAACATTCTTCAGGATTCGAAAAACTCCAGGCATGGAGCAATTGTGCAGAATATGGTTGGGAAGGTTAGCTGTGGACACACCCACCCAGGATCCCTCCTTTTCTCACCTCCTCCAGGACCATCATTGGCCATTTGGGGAGGGGGAGGCAGGTTGACATGACCATGTTTGGTCATATCACCTGATAAACATTTAACAAATTTGAATATATATATATATATATATTGAAAAATAATTTGCTCCCATTCATTTGGGAAACCCTTCCAGGACTGTTAAGATACTCCAGGGTTTCATGAAAACCTGGTTGAGAAATCCTGGTCTATAGAATTGGGGGCATGGAGCTAGACCAGATTTTCCATTGGGAACAGATTTTGTCAATGCTGCCAATTAGAGCCTGACTCAGTGCCAAATATTTTACTTTATTGCCCATCGCATTTTATGCTCAGATAACAACTTATTGTTCCTATCATGGTGGACCTTTCTGGCCTTATGGACAGAATCATTAGACATTTGCTAGCTGATAGGTTCCCAGAAGGCACTGGGGAAGGCACTGGCAAACCACCCCGTATTGAGTCTGCCATGAAAGTGCTAGAGGGCGTCACCCCAAGGGTCAGACATGACTCGGTGCTTGCACAGGGGATACCTTTACCTTTACCTAGGTTCCCAGAAATAACGGAACTGGTGGCCGAATTCTTGGCTACTGTGATACAAAAGGACAGTCGGCTAGGCAAGAATCAGGTCTAGCCCAGGGGCATCTACAGTTGGTGGAAATTACTGATTGCTGGGCACTCTGGAGGAATCTATTGTTGGTTGCCGCTTATTTTATTTCTTTTATTTGTTCTATTTAGACTATGTCATTATTATCAATTAATTATGAATTACCCCTATTTTGATAAAGTTTTTATAGGCCATTAAATGTTTTTTTTTTGAAATTTGAAATTTGATTTTTTCATTGGAGAAAACTCCCAAGTCACCTTCATGGAATTCTACTGCTTAGGTACAGGGGCCTGAGGAGTGACACAACAGGCAGGCCTGCAGAGGCAATGGATACAAATTGCAAATTTAGTCTGGATCCAACTCAGAATGTGGAGCCCTCTGGACAAACTAAAGCACTAGCGTTGCATGATGCAATATGTTTGGGTATTTCATTCTACAGCTAGGCTGCCAGGCATTATTTTGACTGCTTATTATGTTTTTTTTCTTGTCATGGCTGGGAATACAAGCAATTTCACCTTATCTGCAATTTTGTATTTATAATTCCGAGACACCTGAGGTTGTCACTGCCATGAATAAATGGAAATCCAGAACACATCAGAGATTTCAAAAATGTGTTTTGCAATTTCCCTGAGCCACGCTTTTAAAGAGATAATTTATGGTTCTATGAAACCCATTGAAAATATTCTTTCTAACATGCTGATTCACACAAGAAAAATGGAAAACATTTAATTTTTTTAAAAAAATTCAGTGATAAAAGAACAAGTATACGCACATTTATTTATTTATCATGTTGTGTGTGTTGTGTAGCCAGGAGATGTGAGGATTGTCTGGCTTCTGCATAATGACCTCTGCAGAGCCTGCAAAACGGAACTCTTCCACCAGGTCTACAGTTGAGGCTGGGGCAGTGGGGGAAGGTCAATGGGGCATCCCAGGTGTCAAGCTGCAATGTCGGTTACCTTGTCTCTCCTTCCTCTTCCCTCTAGAGGTAGGGGTGGAGCATGGGGGGTGGGGAAGGGAGGGTCTCCGCCATGTTGTTGGGTTTGTTGGTTTATTGTATTTTTGCATCCATTTTAATGGGGTTTTTAATAGGGGGGTTTAACTGGACACCTGTAACCTGCCACAAGCCTCCTTGGAAGTGGCAAGTAACAAATTTAGGAATACAAATACAAATACTAATTGCAGTGTATGGCTGTGAAAGTTGGATCATAAGGAAGGCTGAGCATCAAAGAATTGAGGCTTTTGAACTCTGGTGCTGGAGAAGACTCTTGCGAGTCCCTTGGACTGCAAGGCAAACAAACTGGTCAGTTCTAGAGGAGATCAGCCCGAACTGTTCCTTAGAAGGCCAGATCCTGAGGATGAAACTCAAATACTTTGGCCACCTCATGAGAAGGAAGGACTCCCTGGAGCAATTGAGGGTAAAAGAAGAAGGGGACGACAGAGAATGAGGTGGCTGAAGCAGTCGGTACGAGCTTAAATGGACTCTGGGGAATGGTAGAGGACAGGAAGGCCTGGAGGATCATTGTCCATGAGGCTGCGATGGGTCGGACACGACTTCGCAACTAACAATAATACTAATACTAATACACTAATACTAATTGTGTTCCTTGGAGGAATTACCACCCCAATCCTAATGGTCTCCCATCTAAATAGTAGTCAGAGTCAGCCCTGCTTAGCTTCTGAAATCTGACAGGATAGGGCTTGCCTGGGCTATCCAGGTCAGGGTATTTATTTATCATATATGGCAGATATAGTGTAGCCAGGAGATCCTAGGATTGTCTGACAACCAGGCAATGGACAACCAGAGGAGGTTTGCCATTTCCTGCCTCCACATCCTGACCCCTAGTGTTCCATGGAGGAATTGCCATTCAAATCTTTGGAGGTCTCCCATCCAAATGCTAGCTAGGGTCAACCCAGCTTAGCTTTTGAGATCTGATGGGCTTGGGCTTGCCTGGGCTAACCGGGTCAGGGCAGGGTAAGCACACATCTAAGTGTCATGGGCCAATTAAGAGTTACTCAGCAATGCCTGGAGAATTAGAAACATGCTTCTGGCTTGCATGTTCCCTATATCCTTGTCACTTTTTTGGTACAGTTTTGCATGGCATCCAAACTAAGCATAATTAGCACTTAAGTTACAGGTGAGCAATAGTGTTCCTGAGACAGATTTAATGGCTTGCCAAGTTAAGGAACCCAAGTGTGCAAGGGGATAAACAGAGGTGGGAGGGTCCAAGGTTTAGGTAAAAGACACTGGGAGATAGTTCCTCAGAATGTTGCAGATTATGCTTTCTCCAATGGTAAAAATATACTAAAAGATGGAGGAAGTTCATGTTTTCCATAACAAATCAGAGAATTTAAGAAAACTAAAATCATTTCTCTTTTATTTCCTTGGGGCTACACTACTGTTTAGCACTAATCTTTATTCAGTCTTCTGCTGAATATGAAACCCCAAAGGATGAATATTTATGGTTGCAGACAAATCCTTCTATATGGCAGTACCCAGACAAGAAGATCCTTGCTGGATAAGACTGGTAGTTTAGTTATCCTGCCTGTTGTATCATACAGTGGCCAACCAATTGCCCCGGAAGGGGCCAGCACACAGGGTCCAGAGGCCATGAACTTCTCCTGATTTTGCCTCCTAGCACTGACAGCTGTTCCAAAGTTTGCTCACTGTGAATATAGAGGTTCCCTTTAGGGTCTTGCTCAGTGGTCACTGATGGACTTATCTTCCATGAATCAGTCTAACCCCCCCCTTTAAATCCCTCAACGCTAGTGCATGTCACTACATCTACTTGCATGCATTCCATGTTCTAATCTCTTGGGGAGTAAAGATACTCATTCACTTCATTGGATGCTCCCACATGCTAGTATGGGACAGGGGAGGAAGGTTTCTTTGTCTAGTTCACACCTATGCATTATTTGTAAAGAAATATGTAAATATCAAGTGTCCACTAGCAAACTGTTCATTATAATAAGAGTCTACGTGTGTGGGTTTGCTTAGAATTCTCTCCTGGAACAGAAACCTGTACTGTGGCCAGTAGCTTAGCTTGGCATAGGTGGAAAAACTCTGCTTGTGCTACCTTTGTGATCTGAGCCTCCATAGGCAAGGAGACATCAAAGATCACCCCCAAATTCTTGGTCACAGGTACATGTATTAGCTGCACCCTGTCCAAACAGGGGAGGTGTGCTTTGCATGGGTATCCCAACCCCTCCTTGTTCCTTACATGAATTACAGGAGGAAGCATGAAGAGATAAACTCAATGACAAAAAGGTATCCAAAATGGTGTGAAAATCATAGTTATGAATGTATCCTCACTTCCCTTGAGTTCTTGAATGGACAATTTAGAGTTTATTCCGGATCATACGAACTATGCAAACATGGAGACAATCACACCCCCTTGTATTATACAGCTTGGGAAAACATCAGGGCATTGTCTTTCATCTAACATGACCCCCCCCCCCCAAGAAAGCACCAGTCCAAACAGTAAATCTTGCCACATGTTCTGGGCTACAGCTACTGACAATAAAAAGAGACCAATCAATTGTTACAGTAAACATTCTAGAAAACATTTTTTTTTAAGTAAATACTTTAATGAACAAGAATCTAACATACCTGTCAGCTATAGGGGCACCCATTCTGGTTTGAGAATTTCACAAGAAATCCCCATCTAAGCTGGCCCATCTAAGGGGCAGAAGTACCCATCTAACGGGGGCTTGGCTTGAGGGACAGGATGTCAGGATCTGCCTGGTTGCCAGTCTCCTGCCATGATCATTTGGTACTTTCATTTGTCAATGTCATTCTGTATATTGTCATCGGCCAGTAGGGAGTGGGTCTGAGAACATTAACTGATGGTAACTTTTTGTTGCTTTGCTTTGTGTTGCCTGCTTGTTTGTGCACTGTGATTGCCAATTTTCTCTTGGGAGGATGGAGCTGTGGAAAATGGGAGCTTGGCCATTATTGGAGCCTGGGCTTGAGTCAGACTTGCACGAATGATATCATGTGCACCTAGACCAGGGGTAGTCAAACTGCGGCCCTCCAGATGTCCATGGACTACAATTCCCAGGAGCCCCCTGCCAGCATTCGCTGGCAGGGGCTCCTGGGAATTGTAGTCCATGGACATCTGGAGGGCCGCAGTTTGACTACCCCTGACCTAGATGCAAGACTAGTTCACATGCTTTTCCTGGGAACGGGGGAAGGTCGCCTGTTGATAATTGGACAGGAGGGGTTTCTGGGGTTATAAAGGTCTATATGTATGCCTATCAAGTCAGCTTCAGAAAGAACAATCATGAGCTTTGTATCGCTACATGCTGTCAGACGTTGCAAGAACTCACAACTAACTTCTTAGAAATAGAAAGGTTTATTGAGAAGCACTTCATACATCTAGACTAGCGAAGTCAAATCTGGCTTGAGGACAGATTTGCTTCTTCTTATCAATACAATTCTCCCGCCCAAAGCTTGAAAGTTCCCAAGGGAGGGGAGAGTGAGAGAAGAGACACAGACAATTAAAACCAGTGTTGCTTTCACATGGCCTTGGCTTCGGCTAGCTTCAGCCTCAGATAAGATGGAATTTGCAATAGAACCAGGCCCAGCCAAGAGGCCCCACGGAAAAGCACATTCAGAGATAATGGTTACAATAACATACATTTCACTCTCTACTAGTTAGCATGATATAGGACCTGGGGCTCCCAGGCACCAAGCAATAAAACTGTCATGGAAGAACTCAGGCTAATTTATGACAGGGTTTTCTAACAATCCTGACACCTGCGGGCCCTGCGGGAGCTGCAGGCCCTGAGGGAGCTTTCTGCATTCCATAAGGCCTGCAAAATGGAGCTCTTCCACCAGGTCTATGGTTGAGGCCAGGTGGCACGGAAGATCTGCCACCCCCATAGGAGTGGTGGTAGCAAGGTCAATTGGCACCCTCTTGCACCATCCCCTCTAGGTGTTGGGGTTTTAGATTCAGAAATAGTTCTTTTTTCCGTTTCATCTTGGTTCTATGGGGAGTTGTTTTGTATTCGGTTTTTATATTGTTTAACAGATGTATTGATGTTGTAACCCACCTCAAGCCTTCGGGGGGGGGAGCGTGGTAATAAATATAATAATACCTCAATAAATTGCTACTGCTGCTATTGCCAAGTGTGTTCACTGAGAAAGTCGACAGGCTGCACAAATTCAAAGGAATGAACAAGAGTCTTGTAGCACCTTGAAGTGCAGAGTATGAGACTGAAGAGTAGTAGACTAATACATTTTATAACCAGATGAAAAAGAGTTTTTATCAATAGGTAATGAGGGTTGGTGGGGGCCTGAAGCAATGATAGCAAGGGACTACAAAAATACCACTGTTTTCTGTGAAAAATCTAGGAGAATGCGCTCCTGCCCAAATTTCCCGTTAACTTAGTACTATAATTGGGTGTAGAGCCTCTTGTGGCGCAGAGTGATAAGGCAGCAGACATGCAGTCTGAAAGCTCTGCCCATGAGGCTGGGAGTTCAATCCCAGAAGCCGGCTCAAGGTTGACTCAGCCTTGCATCCTTCCGAGGTCGGTAAAATGAGTACCCAGCTTGCTGGAAGGTAAACGGTAATGACTGGGGAAGGCACTGGCAAACCACCCCGTATTGAGTCTGCCATGAAAACGCTAGAGGGCATCACCCCAAGGGTCAGACATGACCCGGTGCTTGCACAGGGATACCTTTACCTTATAATTGGGTGTAAGCCTATATATCGTTTTATACGCTAAAAGACAGGCTAAGCAGCTTCCTCAGCCAATCAAAACAACTGCCAGCCTTTTGAAGGTTATATGACTTCTGACTTTTAGTTCCTCTTACTTAAGATGGGGCACCACTAATCCAAGCAACTGCTTAGTCAGCAAGCTCTTGCCTTTGGAAACAACCATAAATCTGTCACTAGCGGAATAAAATTGTTCAACTGCTAGACCAAGGTACCAAAGCAGATGAAATATACCCAGGTTGTGCTGAGCTTTCAATATTAGAACTGCCGTGCACCAAAGTATCTTCAATAAAACATGATAAAAACTTTGCGTCAGGACTTTGGCGTAACACGCCATAAAAACTTAAAAAGGCTTTTCGCAGCACTATCAAAGGTTCTCTTCTTACACGTATTCACACAAGCATGAACAAGGAATAACATTTCAATTAGATAGCTTGCTGCCTTGGCTGCTTTTTGAGGGCCGAGATTTCGGTAAAGAACGGGAAACAAGGGAGCTGAATAAATAAAAAGCAAAGCGACTTTGGAACAACTTTGTGATAGGCTAAAGATCAAACCTGAACTGTTTGACTGTTTTAGATTTGAAAATTGTGCTTCTAGTTTTCAAGCACTGGCTACCAAGCATGGCACCTCCCCTGGCCAAGCAATTTTCAAGGTGGAGACCTATTCTGAGATTTATCACACACATCTCCTGCTCTTTCAATGGTATAGCCTTGAAAAGCGTATAATGTTCAGTTAAAACTCGATCACTTCATAAATACAGCATAGCAAGCATAACTAAACAAAAATAGCCTGCAGCAAAGACCCTTCCAAGCCACTATTAAAGTGGCCAAATAGGATGAAACAATTAAAACATTTTAAAAACATAAAAGCAGACCAGCTGCAAACACTATTTATTGAATGGGCTAAGATAAGATAAGAAAATGAGCCTCTTGTGGCGCAGAGTGGTAAGGCAGCAGACATGCAATCTGAAGCTCTGTCCATGAGGCTGGGAGTTCAATCCCAGCAGCTGGCTCAAGGTTGACTCGGCCTTCCGTCCTTCCAAGGTTGGTAAAATGAGTACCCAGCTTGCTGGGGGGTAAACGGTAATGACTGGGGAAGGCACTGGCAAACCACCCCGTATTGAGTCTGCCATGAAAACGCTAGAGGGGGTCACCCCAAGGGTCAGACATGACCCGGTGCTTGCACAGGGGATACCTTTACCTTTAAGATAAGAAAGTTCAAAAGCTGGGCAAAATCAACACAAATTCATCCGGTGCATGAAGGTGACAGACTGGTAGCTGATGAACCTTCCAGGAGGTACTATGGTAGAGTCCCAGTCCCTTAAGCTTATGATGGGGGTAACCTGGATATAGAGCATTTTCTGAAGAAGATCCCACAGGTAGTCCGACTTATTCAGAAGGTTAAAGTACCTGGCCCCTTACCATGTGGGCCTTGATAGGTAATAACCACTGCTGTGCAAACGGATGGTTGGTAAAGCTTTTCAGCTAGTAAAATGGGGTCTATATCTCATGCCTGCAAGCAATTTGTGCTACCTCATTTTGAGATGGTTGGAAGAGCCAGATAGTCTTCAATGGCAGTCCCACATTGAGTGTATCACTGTAGTACAACTTAGATTGAATCAAAGCCAGTGTGCTTTAGCCATTAAGAGCAGCAGACTTTGATCAGGAGAACTGGGTTGCATTTGCCCCCTCATCAACATGAAACCAGTTGACAGGCCTTTGGCCTGTCACAGTTCTCTCAAAACTCTCAGCCCCACCTACCTCATATGGTACATGTTGGGGGAAGAGAAAGGGAAGGTGACTGTAAACTGCCTTGAGACTTTTTAAGGTAGAGCAGCATTTTTCAACTGTTTTACCACTGAAAAACTCAAGAAACACCAGAAGTGGCTTAATCATGCAGAATATGGCTGGGAAGCATAGCTGCATATGCCCACCTAGGCCCCCCCCTCCCCAGTCCTTTCAGCCCCCCCCAATCCCTTCCCACCTCTTTCATTGGACATTTTGGAAGGGAGGGAGTCAACATGACCATATATGGTCATATAACTCGATAACTGTTTAACAATTAAAAAATAATAATTAATTCCCACCCATTCAGGAAACCTTTCCAGGAACGTGAATAAATCCTGGTTGTGAAAGCCTGAAGAAAAGGAGAGTAGGATATAAAAATATCCTCTTCTTCTTCTGAGTATTTCTTGCCAAAGTAGGGCCTAAGCTGTGGTAGCAGCTAAAACTGGCTACAGGCACTAAGTGTTGCATCGCTCCCGGCAAGATCAGATCTGAAACCACTCCAAAGCTGCAGATGTGCTCCTTCAGAAGAGATTCTGTCTCACGCAGGACGCATTCATTTCACAACATCCCATCTGCTCTTATTTACTAAGAGCACCCTTGTCTTCTCTAGGATCATTTCAATGGCCCTCCACCACCACATTCAGATTTTGGTTCCCAACTTCACCCGATTACCTGTACCAACCATGCCAACCTGAAATTTTGTCAGAGGTTTAATGCCAAGAAGGAGCATATTGATCATCAGATGATGTAATTTTTAAAAATGCAAACTATTCAAAACTTTAAGGAATGGCATTGGTCATCAAGGCTAACCCACCTGAACAGCATCTGATTAATAACTGTCTAACCAACTTTCCACTAGATTTATTTAAGGCTAATACTTTTCCATTAGGGATGGTTTTGAAACATTGTTAGGGTAGATTCTTAAACTGAATCTTGGTTCTCCCTTTATCCTCACCTTCAAACTGCCAGGTTGATTGAATTCCAGTCTAAGAAACTTCTGATAGGTCAAAAGTGTGTGGAGAGTCTTCTTAAAAAATATGTATAATCCATGGCTTGGCATTCATTTTTGAATCCCCCAATAACTTGATTGCAAATGAATTCTATCTATTTAAAGCAGCTGAAATTCAAGCTAATCACCAGCATACATTTCATCAAAGTATTTCATGAGCATCAGGGATTCCAGAGGACAAGATAATGGTTGTGGAATAAATACAGTGAAATAAATACAGTGAAATTTCTAGACTTCTCAAGACTGAGATGAAATCTTTCTTCCTAAAAGAAGTTTTGTTCTAGTTGTTTTTGTTTATTTATTGGAGCAGCTCTAAATCACTTTTCCACCAAATGGACACAGAGCAGGCCACAGATGCTTTAAAATTAAAAAAGTAAACAAATGCCAAGAGAATGCCAACTTATTTGGGTTAGTCCTGGTTCAGAAACTGCCTACTGTAGGCCACAGTCTATAAACTAGTGGCCATAAGGCCATTGGCTCACACCTCTCATTCTACTGACAATAAAAAGGTACAAGGAGAGCTGGACAAACAGCCCAGATGAAAATCTGCCACTCAGTGCTTCCTCCCAGCAAGTCAGCAGGATTTTCCTCAATGCGTTCCCTACCAAGGAGTACCTGAAGAACTTTCTAAAACAGTGGTTCTCAACCTTCCTAATCCCACAACCCTTTAATACAGTTCCTCATGTTGCGATGACCCCCAACCATATAATTATGTTAGTGTTCTTTCACAGAAATGAAACCGAAACTGACCAATGGCATGAAGATCCATTGTTCATGATTGTATATAAACTGTTTTTTTCTGGGGTTTCTCAGTTCAGTTCTGCCTCTTGTCGCACCATGTTGATCTCGCTCTTTTCCGCTGCTCCTGATAGACAAATGTTCTATCTCATTCTACCCCACAAGACTGTTGTGTGGATGTCACCTCCCCCCAGCCAAGCTGCTTGCCCTGCTGCAACCCCTGTGAAAGGGTCATTCGACCCCCCAAAGGGGTCCCAACCCCCAAGTTGAGAACCACTGCTCTAAAATGTTCACTCTCCATTTGCCATTGGAAGATTGGGCAGATTTTTTTTCTTGTTTGGGCCAAATGGAATCCTCCTGCCCAAAAAGAAGACCAGTGCTTGCCCTCTGCCATCAGAGAGATTCCCCAGTGGTTGAAGAAACTGTACTTGTGTCATGCATCCTGAGAGATGGTAAGTATTCCTGATCCCCCAATATTTTCCTGAAGGGATCCGGGACTTGTCAGCTCCCAGATCCACAGACAGAAGGTTCACTTTGTATCACTATATGGGTTGGGCATAATTTTAATTCCATTGACTTTGTGTTGCCCCCCACCGCCGACCACATTCATATATGTTACATAAACCAGGTTGATCTTCTATGTATTGAGCTTACCCATTAGAACAGAACTTAAGGCAGATGAAGTATATGGCCAAGTCATCTAAACACCACCACCACCACCACCACCACCACCACCATCAAGAGTGTGACTTTCATTTTTGGCCAGGGAACTCTGCAGAAAAAAATGAGTCCATGGAAGAGTTCAGGAAAAGGAGAGTGATCTGCACCACGCCATACATACATGAACCAAACCTTAGAAACATTTAACTGTATAATCAAACAGCCAATCAGAAAACTCAGAAGGTTTCCACTGTTCCATCACTTCAAAGAATAGCCTAGTGTTATAGTAATGAATGCCAAGTGCTGTTCTTACGAGAATCAACTTGGATGATTTCACTGCAGACTTATCTCAAACCAGAATGTGCTTGAAAACTGTCACGTTCAGCTCGGTCTCATGCAGCAACCATGAGAACCCATTGAGTATTTTTCATACGGCTTTGACCCAAACCATAAATCCCACCCAAAGAGCTGGAACGCCGCCAAAGTCTATGAAGCTGATCCAAGTTTCAATATTATTACATTTTTTGCATTCGTCTGACTGGAACACCGTGGAAGAAAAATTTCACAGGCCCCTTGCAAAAATCCAGAATATAAAATATGTTGATGGTATCAAGCTATAGGTAAAGAAAGTGTGCACATGGATTGAGAACAACATAAAACAGATGTTCAGAATTCAGATGATCAATGCAGAAATGGAGTGAGTACATCAAAATGCCTTTGTGAGGGTTGAAGAGACCCCCCCCCCCTCATCATTTAAGAAAAAGTTTCTCTGCTGTGAAGAAGAGTTGAATTTTATACCCTGCTTTTCGCTACCCAACAGAGTCTCAAAGTGTCTTACAATCACCTCCCCCCCCCCCTTCTCTCCACAACAGACACCCTGGGCTGAGAAAATGGCAAAAGAAACTGTGACTGGCCCAAGGTTTTCTAATGTTTTCCTAGGGGAATTTTAACTGTATTCCTATACCAGAGAGGCTGTGTCTCCCTGGGTGTTAGGTCCCAGACCTTCTTCCCCATAGTATTTCGGTCTGTGCTAAATTCTCTGCATATCGATTTTGATTAACAATATATTGTCCACATTTAAATCCAAACTGGATGAAATAACTATTAACAGACTGCTTGACAGCTCTGCCCCTACATGAACCTCTTGTACTGTGGCATTTTTGTGTTGTTTTTAGAATTAATTCCAAGTTCTTAACAAAACCAAATAACACTCTTGTGGCACAGAGTGGTAAGCGGCAGAAATGCTGTCTGAAGCTGTCTGTCCATGAGGTTGGGAGTTCGATCCCAGCAGCTTGCTCAAGGTTGACTCAGCCTTCCATCCTTCCGAGGTTGGTAAAATGAGTACCCAGCTTGCTGGGGGGTAAACGGTAATGAATGGGGAAGGGAATGGCAAACCACCCTGTATTGAGTCTGCCATGAAAACGCTAGAGGGAGTCACCCAAAGGGTCAGACATGACTCGGTGCTTGCACAGGAGATACCTTTACCTTTACTATCATAAGTATATTACTATTACTATGCATATTTTGTATATTTTGTTCCTAAATGCCAATAAAGGCTTCTATGTATCTATCAGTTTTTAATTCGGTAACTTTCCATGGCATATAAGCAAATTATATCTGGTTTTCTTTGGTTCAAGCTGTTTGAAAAGAACCAAACTGCATGCTCTGCTATAAACTGAGATGCAAATTTCTCATGTTTTTAAGCGCACTTAAACTCCCACTCAGGTATGGGGGAAAATAACATGCTAAATTCCTTGTACAGGTCTCCATGTCGCTTACATGGTTTCTCTTTACACATCAATAGCTAAGAGAATTTGCTTCAAGTTATGTCGGACCAAGCATTAAATTGTTCAACCTCATTGTAGTTTGTTTTATGGGAAGGAAATCCAAACTTTATTGCTGTTTTAATGACAAAAATTAGGTTTGGGGGTCTGCTTGGTTTGCGTATGGTTTTATATATTTCTTCCCTTTGAAATTTTTATTATTTCTTATATTATATGTTCGTAGTGCGATGGCCTTGGGCTATTAGCGAGAAATAAACCATGTAATAAAGCAGGGGTAGTCAAACTGCGGCCCTCCAGATGTCCATGGACTACAATTCCCACGAGCCCCTGCCAGCATTTGCTGGCAGGGGCTTCTGGGAATTGTAGTCCATGGACATCTGGAGGGCCGCAGTTTGACTACCCCTGTAATAAAGCCTCTGTATTCCCAGCATCTCTAGGGCTCCCCGGAAGCTTATCGGGGAGACCCACATTAAAAAAGTGAAAGGCAGCTTTCCCACCATCCTCTCCAGATAGCTTTGGGCAAGGGCTGGTTGATTCTAGATTACATTCTCGGCTTTTGAGGAAGGTGAGGTAAAACCAAACAGGACCACACAGAAGGTGCCAGGAATCTTCTGCATAGACAAGTCAATGCAGAAAACAATTTCTTGACAGTAGAAATTCTAAAAGTTGCACAATGCATCATACAGTTTCTGAATTCTGACAGCACAATATTCCTGAACTGCCATACTATGTTCTCCCTATGCAATTTCGACATCAACGGGCCCTCCCCTTAAGCCCTCCCCAAATTCTAATTATTTGAATAACTTGGCTATTTCCCAGGCTGTTCTGTAAGTACGTGAAAACCACCTGACAGGAATATGTGAAACTTACAGAATTATCTTGCCAACTCCAATTAGCACCAGAAAAAAAATCTGGGAAATGAACAACACTCATGTACAAGTCTGACAAGGATTAATTAAGATGGAGTGCTTAGCTCAAGGAAAGGGAAGACCGAAAGCAATGGAAACAGCAGACACTCCAGGATTTCCAGCAGACCCCCGGAGAGGTAAATGTAACAATTAAAGGAAGTGAATAATTGATAAAGAGGCGAAATGGAACCATAATTAGAATCAGTCCCCTAAAGATGCAGAAAGAGAGAGAAAAAAATATTTCATTATTGGGGGATATAACCCATTCGTCTTTCGACCAGGGAGAATTCAATCAGCCGCGTAGCAACTTCCTGTGTGCTTTTTTGATATTCGGAGCTAGCACTACAGGCTAGTTTTTGATTGGGGCAAAGTTTTTAAAAAGTTGTTCAGCACAGAATACAAAACCTCCAGAGATTACACAGAAGGAATTTTCCAGGCATGGGTAACAGCCACTTAAATTTGTCCAAGACTGGAATTGCAAACAAAGGTGCTTAGCTCTGAGATTAGCGCAGTTGAGGAAAAGACAGATTCAATATTTGCACCCGGGGAAGTATCAAGCCATAGCTGCACAAAAAGGCACCCTTTTTTTGGATCCCTACAGCTATTAACTTCACGGAAGTCAACTTCACTTGGATTGGGTTTAGTCAGCTTCCATGATGGCTTAGAAGCAGAATTGTGGCAAGTGTGTTTGACACTAAGATTTAAGGCAGGCTTTCTCAAGGCACGGGTCTCTTGACGACCCTGGAGGGGTTTCCAGAAAGGGTGGAAGTTAATACATTTTCGTGTAGTTTAAAATTTGATAAAAATTTATTGGGTGATATGACCATATATGGCCTTGTCAACCCTTCCCCAACACCTAAAATGGCCAATGATGAGCTTTGAGGGGTGGAGGGGCCCCAGGAAGTGGAGGGGTGATACACACAAATAAATAAATTTAAAAGCATATCTATATCTATATCTATATAAATACACACACACACACACACAAACAAATCAGACTGGAACACAAGAATTGTATTGAGTTCATGCCAAAGCATGAAAGACTGTCAGACTCCTGGATGTATGTAACAAAACACATCACCTCCTATATTCCACATCCTATCCTATTATAACAATAATTGATTTTTGACTTCTTTTTTCCTGCCTTCTAACATTGAATTTTTTAAGATACGCATGTTTAATAAAACAAGGAAGCTGTTCACAACTCTCTTCTGAGTACTGGGTAAATTTACAGTTTTGTTCATGGAAAAATAACAGTATAATCCTATGTGGTACGATCCTTGGTCTAAGGCCCATGGCTTATATTGTATCTGAGAAAGTGTGTGTGCACATGAAAGCATATACCTTGAATAAAACTTTGTTGGCTTTAAGGTGCCACTGGACTCTAAATTTGTTTTGCTGCTTCAGACCAGCATGGCTACCCACTTGAATCTACTACCAATGACTTCAGCATGCTTAGCTTGGAGTAATTTTGCATAGGATTGCAACATTAGGACCTTAAATTAAGTGAATAGGCCAAATAGTGCAATTTTATATACGCAAGGGCATCCAATGAAACTGATGGGCAGTAAGTTCAAGACAAACAAAAGAAAATACTACTTTACAGAGAGGGATTAAAATGTGGAATTTGCCACCCGAGGATGTAGTGATGGCCATGGGGGGGGGGAAACGGATGGACGGACGGACAGCTTCAAAGAGGATTAGACAGATTCATGGAGGATTACTATCTATGGCTACATGTCACAGTGATTGCAGAGCCAGGATGCCTGTTATTGGCCATCCATAGGAACTGGTTGCCTGTTATTGGCCACCCATAGGAACTGGTTGGCAACTGTGTGAGACAGGGTGCAGGACTAGATGGACTATTGGTCTGATCCAGAAGGGCTCTTCATGTTTCGTAGAGGGGAAGGTCTCAGCCCCTGTGCCATGTTGTTCTCCCTCTAGAGGAACTGCTTGGCCACTGTGTGAGACAGGGTGCTGGACTAGATGGACTACTGGTCTGACCCAACAGAACTCTTCTTATGTTCTTGTGATAAATATAGGTATTGTTTACTCCGCTGGTCCCCAACCACCGGGCAAATGCACATGCAAAGGAGTGTCGCGCATGCATGGCCTGTGGGGTCAGCCGATCACCCTCCCCGTCACCGCCAGTCCGCGGCCTGAAAAAGGTTGCGGACCACTGGTTTACTTCCATGTCCTATTTCTTTTCTGTTTTTCCCTTTCCCTTTCTGTTTTTCCCTTTCTTTTTTTCCCTTTCCCAATCTATCCCTGTGTCTCAGCAAAAAAGCTAAATAAAATAAAATACATTTTAAATTTTATGGGAGAGTAAATATTGCATAAATATCAATTTCCCCACAAAATTTCCAATTTTTTTTTAAGGGAGAAAAATGGGTTTCCCATGGCTTCAAAATTTCTGGTAATTACATGTTTCTTGCTACAGCCTGTTCCATCAGATGTCTGAAATAATGCCCCAATCTACATATATATGCATGCATTGAGAAGGAAAAATGTGATCTGGTAATTAAAGGCAAAGAAATACAAGCAGTACAACACAGATATGCAAGATAAGCACTGCAGCTGTTCACTACGCCTAATTGGGAATGGAACAACCTAGCTAGTGATGGTAAACAATTTAACCAGGGACCAAACTGAATTTTGGATGAAGGTATTTCCATTGGATTTCCCCTTCTCCCATCTAAGAAAAGAACCCCACTTAAAAAAATATATTTCATGTTAATTTTTCCACACTAAAACTGACATGTTTTGCATTTCCACACACACACACACACACCCATTCATAGCACAAAAATGTAAGCAGCAACAAATACACCTATGAATACATTCTGCTCCAGCTATTTCAAACTGGAGTCTGTTTAAAGTTTCTTTGTCAATGAACACGCATTTATTTTTAAACATGATTGATACACGCAAAGGCGCAGCAGAGCTGAGGACTCCGGCTTCACCCCCTGCCTATAAGCATAATAATTGCAGAGAAGTAAGCACTGTGCATAATACATGTGGCAAATGTGCATGGGAGGGGGAGCCAGCACACCTGCTCCCCCTCCACATCTGTTGGCCCTGTACACTAATACGTCGTGGCAATTTTTGTCTGGAGGATTGAAATTTCCTGGGCAAACATCTGAGTGCTGCCATTTTTTATGTCTAATTTCTGTCCATTTATCCTTTTACCCAGAGACCGGCCTATTTGTCTTATGTCGCCAGGAGGAAGTCATTCTTGACAGATAATTGAATATATCATATCAGAGGACATTCAAGTAAGTGAGCCTCTGCTGGTATAGCTGACATTATTAGGTCCATATTAGTGTTGCTTGAGTTGGCATCTGGGTTTCTTCGCAGGCCCCTAATGACTGAGTGAAACTTCAATCTCTCTTTAAAAAAATCAACTCTTAATGGTTGCATGAACATATGGGGCAATAAAAAGTACCCTATTACTGGCATGTAATAAGAAATAGTGGCAAGGATGCTTTCTTGCAGCCAGTAATCAGTAATCGATAAACTGTCTTCTCTGCGTGCAAATGTGGAATAAGGACAGTGAGCTCCTTCTGTTGCATGTTAAAAACAGACAACTCCGTTTATTCTATTCACTTAAATTTATCAAAGAGGACCTGCACCACCCGCAGCTAAACCCCCTTCAAAACCCAAAAGCAGTGCGACGCAGTGAGATGCAGTACGGGGCACTGGCAGGGCCTCCCCTTTTTTGTGAATCCCTGAATTTATGGGCAAGGCCACCTAGTTCCGAGTCTTGGGCACATATGTATGGCTCATGTTAAAATTGGGAATGGCTTTTGTGATGGCTACCTCTTTTTTTTCAGATAAGAGAACTTAATATCTTTAAACCGCTCCTGCGGAGCCGATTAAATAAAAGAGTAAGGGCTGTTGGGGAGGAGTTAGGGCGGGTCCTGTCTGGGATAAAAACTCAGAGGGCCCAATCAGGAGCCGCGAAGCGGCTCCTGATTGGGCCCTCTGAATGTCCATCCAGGGCCAAGCCGCCAATGGGGAGCCGCGTGAAGCGTGGCTCCCCATTGCCGGCTTGGACCGGCCTCGCCCGGCTGCCAGAGGACTCACCGCGCCGAGGGACAAGCAGCCTTACAACACTGTGAATCCTCACAGCGCCCTCCCCTCGCCCTTGGGAAAGGAGCAGGGATGCCACGTCAAAGACGCGGTGTCCCTACACCTTTCCCGCTCCCCACAAACTATCCCTTACACTCCAAACTACCTCCCTCGCACCACAGACCCCTTCCTGCCACCGCTTCCTATACAAAATGCATACACACACACACACACATACACACACACCTTCAAGACTACCCCCCTCGCCCCCAATACCCCTTAATGCCTCGCCACCACGCCACACACATGCACGCACATACAATCCCACCCAACGATCGAGCAATAACCCCCCCCTCGCTCCTCGGACCCCTACCCGGGCCGCCAAGACCCACTGACAGCCACCAGACCCATTCCGCTCTGCCACCCTCCTCACTCTCCCTGCGTTCTCGACCTTCCCAGCCTCACCCCAACCCTCCCTTTACGTCACCAATCCCTGATCCCACCGCACCTACTTACCGGTTCCTTATCCTCTGCTCCGCCGCCCCTTTGCCAACGTCCCTCCACCGCTGCGCCTAGGCCGCGCTGCCCGTGTGCCCCCAGCCACGGCCCTAGACTGAGCCAGGCATGTGCAGACTCTCGCACATGCCTGGTTCCCCTACCAAGCGAGCTGCCGCACGAACCCCCCACCCCACTCCTCCATGCATGCGCGGCAGTTTCCCCTGTCCCCGTCGACCATGCCAACACCCCAACCCCCCGGCAAGCTGCTTCACTTATGCCACTTCAGCCGCCGCGACCCAGCCAACACACATCCCTGAGCCAGCGCCTATGCGGCAAGACACCCACCGACGCCCCTACTCTGCCACTCTGCCCCAAGCAGCGCCCCGAGCCCTCGCTGCCTGCCCTCACAATGCCCGCTCACAAAAGGAGACCGCCGCTCCACCACCAGTGACGCTCCGAGCCGGGGCCCTGCACAAGACATCGTGAGCATGGCCCGCCTACACTGCCCCATGCCCGCAGAGCCGACAGCCTGCTCCATGCCCATCTTCCGCCCATTTTTATAAACGGGCTTTTCTTCTAGTACTTTTATAATTTGGGTATCTTTAAAAGCTCATTTACTTACCACTACTGGATTCAAGTGGGTAGCCGTGTTGGTCTGAAGTAGTACAACAAAATTTGAGTCCAATGGCCCCTTTAAGACCAACAAAGCTTTATTCAAGTGAATAATGGTGTTAGAATTTATTGTTAGTGTAATTTTTGAGTTTTATTGAATGAAGAAAAGTTCATATAAATTGTTACTGTTGCTTTGCAGAAAACTGAATGTACTCTTTAGTACTTATTGATTCATCCATACCAAGTCTTCTTTATTGTGGTGAGCGCTTTATATTTTGCAAGATTATATTACAAATACATTTTCGTACTAGAATTGTTACTTGTGAGCCTTTTGTTACTAGTAAAATTTTGTAAACACTCTTTTTTTTTTCTTTTGCTCAGACCAGAACTGATAAAAGCTGCTTGGCGGAAATTATCATTTTGTGTGTCACTTCAAGTAATCAAAATTAGGTAGTTGTGAATTTCCAGCATTCTGCAGGGGTTTGAATTAGATGAGTGGTTCTCAATCCTGGGGTCGCAACCCCATTTGGGGTTGCTTGGCCCCCTCCCTGAAGTCGCCAGGTTGCTGGCTGCCACCTCAGTTAGTGGCAGTCGTGGGTGGAGGCAGGTGGTGGCGGAGGCGGGCAGATGCGGTGGCCAGTGGCCGGCGGAAGCGCAGGCATAGTTACTCAGGCATAAGCACCGTTTAATTAAGAGGGACCCGTTTCTGGACCCACCGTCGAATTAAGAGGGACCCTGCACACTTAGAGAAAGATGCGGACGCTCAAACAGTCGGAAGAGAGCGAGCATCCCACCCTCTCATCAGACCCGGGGGGAGCGCCGCTTCTGACCCTCCACCAGCCAGGGCTACAGGTGCATTGCCATGCAATTTCCACTTCCGGCTTCTACACACTCAACTCACTTGGCACAGCCGGGCACTCTATAGCCTGTGTGAGACAGAATGCTGGAGTTGGTGACATTATTGGTCTGATCCAGTAGAGTTCTTCTTATGTTCGTGAGGTATGGTATAAATGAAATAAATATTTGCTCAAGAGTCACTGTCTTTAAAAGCAACATAATCGGAAGAGCTAGATTAAAGGAGTTTAATACAGTGCTGTAATAGATATGGATAAGCATTTAACAATCTCACTGATTTATGCATGTACTGGTTGCCTAGTTCATTAATACTTGGCACACTGTTATAGAGCAGTATTCTACTGGTTCATAAATGAGAAATTAGATTATGATTTATGGGAAAAATGCAGATGGAACTCCTACATCCACATCATGTTTCCCACGCTATTTGCTTTGTGATCTTAGTTTAACTTTTGACATCACATTTTAAGAAACTTGGGTATATGAATTCTTAGGGATGAGAGAATTGTGAAAAAAAATAGTCTCCTTTCCCATATAAAAGATTATGCTCGGTCTACGGATAACCTTCAAATGCAATCCCTAAGGGAGTCATATAAACCTGTTTGTAAAATAATAATGCCTTCAGTTTCACAGGGCACCCACTGGGCCTATTACCTTTTGAGACTAAATCAGCTTTTTCCCACATTAATCATACCTAAGCGTGTTACGAGTACGCATACACTTAAAAAGAGTGTGTTATGTTTCTTTGGACATTTGTCTGGTAATGCTGCCACTGTTCCACTTACCTATTTCCAATTCCCACCCGTAGTTCCTTATTCCCTACATCCCATGGTGCAAAGTCCAAAATACTAACAGAAATGGAAATTCTCTACTAGGGTTGGGCGCTTTGCAGCTGTTTGCACCCGAAGCAGCCAACACCATGGAGCAGGGGGAGAAGGCACGGGCGCCGGCATGCCAGCGGGCACACCTCCCCCCCTTCCGCGGTGCTGGCTGCTTCAGGCACGAACAGCCACTTCAGATGCCGAAGTGCCCAACCCTATAATCTCTACCCTCTTCTTTTTTCTTCCCTAATCTATCCGAGTCTATGAGTCTGACAACTCACTTTAAACATCTTTATTATGGAGATGCTGCTGCTGCTACTCCTTTTAAAAATAGGGGTTTTTTTAATATTAAGGCACCACAATCAATACATGGAAGAAACATGCATGGATGGATCAGCAGTAGAGAGCTGTAGAGGAGTGTCAAACACCAACTATGGACAATCCAAAGAATATTTGAAGCACTGGAACAAGGGGATACGGCTGCAAACATGTTCTCCGGATTAAGACTATGTAAAAACGTATCAATCCTATAATACAGCGATTTCAAGGGAGATCGCACGATATTTAAAAAAAAAAATTATTCATAAATTTCATTATGTAAAATCTTCTTGATCCTTATGCATTACACAATTAAGAAACATGCACTCCATCTAGCACTGCAATTTAATTTGCCTGGGGAGTGAGCCATCAACACCGATCCACAAATGGTTGCCGGTGGAAACCATAAAAATTATTCTGGTCACCATCAGGGAAATTCTCTGTGCCCACGACATGTTTTTAACGCCCCCCCCCCTGCCCCGCGGCACAGAGAAGGTGGCTTCTAGTGCTTTCAAAATGGCACCAAATTTTTTTTTTTGGGGGGGGGGACAGAAGCAATTTTGTGGGTTGAACAAGAACCTCTGCTTTAAATGCACGCTGCCACCTGCTGCCCTTTATCTGTAAAACACATTCAACGTAGCCCAAAAGGGCAAGCTGCAGCTGCTATTTGAATCAGAAAGGCCAAACTTTAAAGGCTTTTGTAGAATATTATTGGTACAAAGTCCAATCAAAATTTGCTCTCTCTCTCTCTCTCTCTCTCTCTCTCTCTCTCTCTCTCTCTCTCTCTCTTTTCTTTTTTGTAAACAGAGTAGACAAAGCCATGGTCAACAATTTCAGCCCTTTAGAATGGCAAAGTAATTTCTTGGTTGGGATTTTGACCCTGGATTGCGACCCTGTCCTTCAGGCCATCACAATGACTCGCTTTTATTATAAACCAGTTTCCTCCCAACAGGGCGAGCAATTAATAAAATATTACCATCTAATTCTGCCGCGGGCCACAGGAATGAATTGGCTATATTTGCAGTGATTTATTCTCCAGTAGCTTGCATAAGAGTTCATGTGCATTCGCCGCATTTTCACCTGGCTTCCCCCTGCCCCGTTTTTCTTAAGCAGACTCAAGTCTCCGCAATGGTCTGCTGAGAGCTTTTCTGAGTTGTGCTGGATAAAATGCCCGGTGCAGTGCATTGAAGTTTTGTGCTTTGCACCTGCACGGAGCCCCAGACTTTCCGAAGGCCGTGTGGTTCAAGTGATTGTGTTACTGAAGTTAGTCATCTGTATCAGAATCACAGCAGACTTCTTCAGACTATGGTCCCTCTCTCTGTCCCCCTCTCTCTCTCTCTCTCTTTCTCTTTGTTGTTAATTAAGACAGTACCCAAAAAGAAGTTACTTATTCAGTCATGAGGGCTGAATGCTCCCGGTAGGCAGTCTTTTCACAATTCAATTTCCCTGATGGGATCTAAGGAGGAAATGAAACAACAAATTGTGCTCCTGATGATCTAAGCAGAAGCTGTAATTCCACAGGGAGGCCCTGCTAGATCAATTAGTTTATCATGCTAACAGAAAAGCAGCCCAGAAAACCAAGGCTCAAAAAGGTGAAACCCGAGGGCTGTTCGGAAGATTGTCTCCAGTTCTTATTGTTTGGAAATGGCCTTTCTTCTGTAAAGAGAAGTTCAAGAGAGAGAGAGAGAGAGAGAGAGAGTATACAAAGCGGGAAGAAAGGTTAAAAAAAAATGTTAACGGAACTGAACCGCTGAATGCATTCACTTGGGTTGCCTGGGATTAGTTCATGTTTACAGAATCCCCCTGCTGTTGGACAAAAGCATTCTTTACCTGGCAAGGTGAAGAAGTCACATGCATAGGGGCCTCATTCACTTGAATAAAAAAAAAACTTTAAGATGCTTCCCCAAGAAACAGAATACATTATTTCAGTAAGAGGCGAACGACAGAAGAGGCCATGCACCTGACATAAAGTCTGCATTCAAGTAGTTTCTTGGCCTCTAGTAGACAGTAAGCAAAACTGTACTTCTGCATGAATACAGGAAAGGGCTTGCTCATTAGATGGTAGAGTCATTTTCAGGTTAGGCCAAGGACTGCCTGCAGTGGGAGCTAGGAATTATGCATCATGTCTGCAGAAGAAGAAAAGTTGGGTTTTATACCATGCTTTTCTCTACCTTATGGTGGGAAATAGATGCAGCTGAGAGAGTTCTGAGAGAACCATAACTGACCCAAGGTCACCCAGCAAAGTCATGGGGGGGGGGGGAAATCAAGCCCAGTTCTCCAGGTTAGCTTCTACTGTTTGTAACCACTATACCATGCTAGCTTTGGCTAATGATTGTAGAAAGGTACTTGGCCACATGAGAACATCAAAGACAAATTAAAAACAGAAACAAAGTTGAAATGTGATGTGAAAGTCCAGGAAATGTGAGAACTGTGCTTTAACCAGTATACTGTGCCCACTAAGTTTCCACGTCCATTTGCTAAGGGCTATGGATTCTTCAGCAGTTTTCTTCAATGGCATACCCCTAGAGGAGATTTGCTGAGCTGCTACTTGGTCTCCAGGAGGCATGTTTGTGCAATACTACACTTTGGATCTGCAGGCGAGGTGATATACTTGAGTGGGGAAGGCAGTACTTTATTTGTTGTTCAATTAGGTGAACATACCCTTCCTTCCTACTGAGTAGCTTGGCAGAATCCCCACATGGAATTGCACAGAAGACTGGTGACGAAAACAGGGTTGATGAACACCTGTTCATTTAGCATCTTCTGTGCAGAAACACATACCCTCCCTCCTGTCCCACTGCTTGCTCTACTTTGGAGGCACAGTGGGTACCGAGGCTGCGGGGGTGCTGCCACATAGAAGCAATAATATATGGGTGGAAATGAGCTCTTGGCTCTGTCATGCAGCGCCCCCTGGAAGTCCTTAGCTGTAAGAACTTCTCCGATGGTATGCCTGCTCATGTGCAGTCCCCAGATGCTCCTAGATAGAAGATACTCAATGAACTACAGTTGAAAGTAAGCAGCCCTGTTTTACATCTGATATATCAGCTGTAGTGCTTGACAGCTAACCTTATCAAGGCGACATCTGTCCTATGTTTTGTGTAATGTAATATATCTCTAGGTATCTTTTGTTCATTTTTTTCCCCTAGTAATCTCATCTACATTAGAGTTGTAAAGTTTCCAGAAATGTTTGTCCTCTTCCCCACCCCAATTTGCTGGAGAAGTTTGCTAAAACACATGCAGTATTTCATTCTACCTGCTTAAATAAGATAAAATGTATGAACTATAACTCAGCATCTAAAATTATACTATTTACCATACTTATGGAAGATAAAAGTAAAAATGCCTTTCAGTGCAATCTGGTGTTCTGTAAACTGTTGCACACTATGCTACTTTAGTACATTTATCTTAGTTGTTGCCATCTCCGGAGTGTGAAAAATAAATGAGTGTATTTGAACACAAATCAGCAATCTTGCCGAATGATAATAGGACCACTAGCATAAATGGATCTCTACTTCAATTTTAAATATTGAAAACAGCAAAGTCTTTAATTATGTGTTATCATCAAACAGCATATAGCAGTTAACATATCAATTCCATTCCATTCCATAGACCTTTTTTTGGCATAGTTAACATATCATTGGCAGTATATTATGTATGGTTGCAGTATGCATCATCTAATGCTGTTGATAATACTGCTTTACATAAAATTTTGAACGCTGCACATTTTGGATAAATAAAAAGCATTTAGCTCATCATCTTTAACCGTTCCTGCAGAGCAGAATAAATAAAAGAGTAAGCCCTAAGGGGGAGGAGAAAGGGCGGGCTCTGTCCAGGATAAAAACTCAGAGGGCCAAATCAAGATCCGCGAAGCGGCTCCTGATTGGGCCCTCCGAGTGTCACTCCAGGGCCCAGTGGCCAATGGGGAGCCATGCAAAGCCCGGCTCCCCATTGGCCCTTGGCCCTTGGCCCAGCCTCGCCTTGCCCAGCCGGGGACTCACTGCACACAAGGAGAAGCACCCTTCCCCGACGGTGAGTCCCCCCCCTGGCTTCCCCTTGCCCAGACACACACACACAACCCCCCCAGGCCGCCACCCCCCTGCACGATTGCACCCCCGCCGATTGCTTCCCCACCCTCACAGACACGCACACACACAAACACACACACACAAACACACACCAGCCAACCCCCCCTGGCGCCCCCCACACGATTGCACCGCTGCCGCTTTCCCGCCCTCACAGACATGCACACACACACATACACACACACATCAGCCAAACCCCCCTGGCGCCCCCCCCGCATGACTGCACCACCGCTGCGTCCCCGCCCCCACAGACACACACACACACACACACACACACACAAAAACCCTGGCCGCCCCCCATATATGTCATATATGTCATAGCTCCCATCCCAGTGCGCCTAAAATTTTTACATTTGCTAAAATGGGGGCGGGGAGAAGAGCCATTAGAAAAGAAGGCTAAAAACTTATTTTCTCAAATACTAGAGACAATCCACTGAGACAAAGTTTGGGAGGACAACCCTGTTTCCTCTATCAGGATCAGTGAATCATACAAATAGAGCTTTGCCCCTATGGAATTCTAATGTTCTTTTAAGGAAAATAAAAATGCCCATCTAACATCTAAGGCAGGGGTAATCAAACTGCGGCCTTCCAGATGTGCATGGACTACAATTCCCATGAGCCACTCGCAGGGGCTCATGGGAATTGTAGTCCATGGACATCTGGAGGTCCGCAGTTTGACTACCCCTGATCTAAGGAGTGCAAGAATCACTCCTTCAAACTTGGTGCAGGTGGAAAGATGGGCAAAATAATATTCTGGGATCGGTGAAACCTAGAAACTACTTTTGAGATAAATCTAAGAATGTGCTGCAGGACTACCCTCAAAGGAAAAAAAAATTAGAAACAGTTTGTCCAACTAAAGGGCTGGTAACTTGCTTACCCTACTGGCTAACTTAACAGCCACTACAAAACATACTTTCTTCAAAAATTCAGCCAATGAACATGTAGCAAGAGGCTCAAAGGGTTTACACATCAACATAAGCAAAATAACAAAATTTATATTTTAACTGTTTAACCCATTCAGTCATGGCCTGCATGCTGTCATAGGGCAAAAATCCTTTACTCTACTTAAGCCAATAAAATCTACCTTCTGGGATGGTGGACTTCTTCCAGGAGGTCCAACCTCTGACAGGTTTCCAAGACAAGGGAACAATGTTTTAGCAATTGGCCTCCGGAATCTGACACCAACAGCCAATTGTCCAACTATGGGAATATATGACAGCCTTGTAAGAGAAGATAAGCAGCAATTGGAGCTAGACACTTTGAAAATACCCTGGGAGCTGTGGCCAATCCAAACGGCAAAACATACATACATGAGTAATGATGGATTTGGAAACATTTTTGACATACCCTATTGTCAGATCAGGAGAGATAAGAATCTTCAGGAATCAATCTATGCTTGTGAAACATTTGCTACTTAGCTTACAGAAACAACAAATATACACAAACACCTTTGAAGTGTGTATTAAAAATATAATGCAATTATTATTGCTTTTCCTTATTTGAATGCAATAAAAGTATCCTGAAATTCTTTTAAAAGATGTATCTCTGAAAAGTTAAATTCATGAGTTAAAACATCTTCTGCAGTACATTGTTGTTGTTACTATGGGGAGGGGGGAAAACGTTATTTTGTGCTTCAATAAAATCCCAATTCATCATCATGCAACACAAGGATTACTAAGAATAAATGTGGCACAACTGTGACAGTTTAGGGCCATATCTTCCGTTCTCAACATGACAATGTTATTTTTAAAAAATAGGAAGAATTTGATCTTTCTTCCCCCCCAAATTCTAAACAACAAGGTTTCGGACTGATATGTCTAATTATAGTCTCTGAGAATTCAAAGCAGGTATGTATGTTTTGTTTGCCTATATTCTACTCTTTAAACATTTTCAAAACTCCCCATTCCATATTTGTATGATCAGACAGAGATGAGCCATTTAGAAGTCATTATCTGGTATTCCTTGATGGTTTCTCTTCTAAATGTATACTGCTCTGTGCAGGATCATCCCTAAGCATCCTAAAGCATCCAAGAAAAGTGTGCATCCAACCTTTGCTTGAGGACTGCCAGTGAGGGGGAGCTCACCACCTCCTTAGGCAGCCTATTCCACTGCTGAACTACTCTGACTGTGAAAAATGTTTTCCTGATATCTAGCCTATATTGTTGTACTTGTAGTTTAAACCCATTACTGCGTGTCCTCTCCTCTGCAGCCAACAGAAACAGCATCCTGCCTTCCTCCTTTCAAATATGTAAAGAGGGCTATCATGTCCCCTCTCAACCTCCTTTTCTCCAGGCTGAACATTCCCAAGTCCCTATCTTCATAGGGCTTGGTCCCTTGGCCCCAGATCATCTTTGTCGCTCTCCTCTGTACCCTTTCAATTTTATCTACGTCCTTCTTGAAGTGAGGTCTCCAGAACTTAGTGAGGCCTCCAGAAGTGAGGCCTCCAGAACTGTACAAAGTACTCCAGGTATGTCAGGACCCGACTTAGTTATCGAAATCTGGCAAGATCAAGCTAGGCTGAGCTAGGGATGTGCATTTGATCTGTCCGGAGTTTTCTCAGCAAGAGGTTGCCAAAGAGAAGAAAGGAGGAAAGAGCAGAAGAGCAGGTAGGCTGGATGGTGGGTAGGAAGGAAAGAAAGGAAGGAAGCAAGAAATAGGTAGAGCCTATGGGACTGCCAGGAAAGAAAAAAGAGAAACCAGCATGGGAGATGCAAATGAAATGCTCCCCCTGAAAATCATTGTGTGTTTCCTCACATGTGTGTCTGTATGTTAAAAAATATTTTGACAAGACTTTAGGATAACACCAGACTAACTGAAGTCACTGTAACCACAGTCATTTTTTTAAACTTATTCCTTTTGTTTTCTTAATGCTCCAGATTGTTCATAAATTTATTTTAAGTGAGGCCAAGAAAACGAAACAACGGTGCCCTACTATACTTGAAGACCATCTACCTTGGCAATATGAGGCCTTGATCTTTTCTTTATAGAACTCCCTGCCGACAATGCAGAGACCTGAGTACGAAGCATCCAAATGCTTTTTCAGGAGCACATCTTGAAAGCTGTTTTTCTTTCTTTTTTTAAAACCACCTTCTAGCTGTAATATTTGAATGTTCTGTCTGCTGACAGTCTGTAGGGACTACATACAGCACAGATGTGCTTTGTTTAACGCCTCATGGATTCAGGCCTGAAGAGTGCATCCATACACACATGCAAAACCTCTTAAGCTTCAATATTTTGCAGAACTTTGATGTCTCTTCATCTCTCTTTCTCTGTGGTCCTCTACACTTACTGTATGTAAAAGCACCATCTATTGATGGGAAAGTACTACAAACTACACTTGCTGGTTCCTTTGAACAAAGCTGAGAGATACATGAACTTTTACCTGCATAAACTAAAAATCACTATCAGATTCAGCTAAAAATTACATTCTGCATCACAAAGTCTTCATTTTCTGTGGAACGCTTTAATGAGAAGCTTGAAAGAAGAAGCTCTAATAAACAAGAGCACCACCATCACTTCCCCCAAAATATAATTCTAAGATCACTTTTGTTCTGTACGTTGTGTTTCGAAACTCCGATAAGCAAGAACATAAGAGAAGCCCTGTTGGATCAGGCCAATCCATCCAATCCAACACTCTGAGTCACACAGTAGCCAAAGCCCGGGTGCCATCAAGAGGTCCACCAGCAAGGCCAGAACTCCAGAAGCCCTCCCACTATTAACCCCAAGCACCAACAATACAGAGCATCACTGCCCCATAGAGCCCGTTCCATCAATACCTTGTGGCTAGTAGCCATTGATGGACTTGTGTCAATGCCTACTTCCTATCAGTTGTCTTCTTTTACAAGACCAAAGTTTAGCCTTGAATCAATTCTCATCAGCCTTTCACACCTCACGCTTCGTAGGATCACTATGACACCATCTGCTCACAGTGGCGTGCCAAGTCTTGACCAGAAGCTAGTAAGGCTAAGGGTGGGTGAAGGACCCAGGCAAAGTGAATGAAAAAGACCAATTTATTAATCAAAACGGCAACAAATGGCTAAAAACCAGTTGTGTAAATGGAGATTAACTAACACAGGATGTGCTATCTCCTTCTATCCTTGCTGCCACTCACTGTGTGTGTGTGTGTGTGGGGGGGGAGTGTGGCATCAACATGATGCTCTATGATCTCCTAAATCAGGGGTAGTCAAACTGCAGCCGTCCAGATGCCCATGGACTACAATTCCCATGAGCCCCTGCCAGCATTCGCTGGCAGGAGCTCATGGGAATTGTAGTCCATGGATATCTGGACGGCCGCAGTTAGACTACCCATGTCCTAAGTGCTCTATAAGAAAACCACAGAACTTGTGGGGTAGGGAATCCTAGAATGTCATATCAAAATAGTGGTTAGTTCCAGGTTACCAGAAATAGTGCCATTGCACCACTGACATAATGTCATGCCCTTTGTCTCCACCCCTTCCGTCTCCTGCCATTTCCCAACCAATGCTTAGCAACACTATGCACTATAAACACACAGTTTAAAACTCCCACAGAAAGAAAATCCCAACTGGAAAACAGTTGGAGGGGTAAATTTGCAAGATCCTGATTAGGAAACTCCCTGAGATTTGGGGCTGGAGCTTGATGAGGACTGGGACATCCGTGGTGTACAATGCCAAACAGTCTACCCTCCAAAGCCAGCCTGAGAGCCTGCTTGGTGTAGTGGTTAGGATCCGCAACTTCTAATTGGGTGAGCCAGGTTTGATTCCCTGATCCCCCACATGCAGCCAGGTAGGTGACCTTGGGCTCGCCACAGTACTGATAAAGCTGTTCTGACCGAGAAGTAATATCAGGGCTCTCTCAGCTTCACCAACCTCACAGGGTATCTTCTGTGGAGAAAAGAATGGGAAGGCGACTGTAAGCTACTTTGAGACTCCTTCTGGTAGAGAAAAGTGGAATATAAGAACCAACTGTTCTTCTTCTTCTCCTCCTCCTTCTCCTCCTCCTCTTCCTTCTCCTCCTCCTCCTCCTCATCATCATCATCATCATCAATTTTCTCCAGAGGAACTGATCTCTCTAGTCTGGAGAGGAGCTCAAATTCAGGGGAGCCTCAGGTCTCACTTTGGAGTAGGCATCCCGAGGGTGATAAATCAGCTCCCATCAACAGCTACCTCAGGAAAACGAACCCAGCTGTGGAAAACAAACAGCTTCCTTCCCTATGCGGCATGTTATATTGACCTGTAAAGCCCTATACAGGCTGCTCCCAACTAACCTTAAAGACCACCTTCTCTCATATGAACTGCCCCACTCACCCTGGTAACTCACAGAGGCCCAGCAATGGTTGTTCCACCAGTTGATCCAAGATGAGTGACAACCTGGAAAAGGTCCTTCTCCATTATGGCACTAAAACTCTGGAACTCCACAGGGAAATTAACCTCTATTGGTGCTTTCTGCCAGCAGGAGAAGATTGACATACCACCAATAACACCTGTTTGCTCTCCTTCTATTGTTCTTTGTTCATGAGTTTATAATTGGCTTTAATATTGTTTTTAACTATATTTTTACTTGTATGTTTTCAGTCACTCTACTCCTCAACCTTGAGCTAAGATCATGACATTGTCAAAGACTGACTCTTGTATTGAGGCGGCACAATATTATTTGGGACTAGCAAGACCTTTCAAGAAGCAAAATGATGCTGCCATTATCCTCTCCTAGAAGTGAAGAATATCATTAATAGAACATGAACCTGACTGCGGCTACAAGGGTTTGCTCATAGCTTACAAGATTTCACAATCTAAAATTTATTCGGAATTCCTCAGGCCTAAACTGATGATGTCAGCTGTTAGCAGCAGAGTCAGATGGGATTCAGACAAGCCAGAATAGCCTTGTGTAGATTAACTGTGAGTAAGTAAAATAAAAAAGCAAAGCCAAAGTAACCAAGATGCAGCGGGGTCCCCGCCTTCAAGTCCCAAAACAAAAGTAAAACTAATGCTATAGCAACTTGTAGGAAATATTTTGTTCAAAGCAGGTACTTTATAGCAGACAGACAAAGCCATACAGTAAATAATTTATTGTTTGGTCATGACACTCCTGTCAAATCTGAAGAAAAGCTACCTAGGAGATTCAGAGTCAAGAAACTAGGGATGCCAGTCCTCAGATGGGATCTGGGGATCCCATGGAATTACAGCTCATCTCCAGGTGACCGAGATCAGTTCCCCTGGAGAAAATGAGTCCTTTTGAGGAGCTCCACTCCCAAAGTCACCAGGTATTTCCCAACCCAGAACTGGCAACTCTACAAGATACACAGTAAAATATTATTATTACATACTGCAGAAATGGATGGATGGATGGATGGATGGATGGATGGATGGATCAATCCAAGGTCCATTTGTCATTAAGCAAAAAGAAATCTAAGAAACCGCCAAACATTTTGAAATTGTCCTTAAATACGAATTTTCTCTTACTTCCTTTCCTATCGCCTACCCACTTTAGAATATTAATCAATGCAATATTTAGCAAACATTGGAATCCTGTTGGTGGGTAGTAGTACACTAAGTATGCATGCACACAGAGAGACACATTGATCCAAGATCTATGGAAACGCATCATGCCAAAAGAACATGAAATGCATGCTAGACCCTACCAAACATATCCCAAATATGTCCATCCAAGCAGATTTTGAAATGCTTTTCAGTTCACTGTACAAAAATCCAGGTTTCTAAAATGAGGGCCCAAAGCTAGAATTTTAAAACGTTAAGCTTTGCTGTTTAAAGTATCTGATAAAATTATCTGATAAAGTTTGAGCAGAAAACACAGGAAAACAAAAGGAATGTATATGCCCTGCCATTTTTTTATTCTAGCCTAAATTTTGACAATTCCGGGAATTGGGAACTGCCTGCATCTGCCTTGCCCAGGCTTAGTTCCGTCTCCTTTCCCCTGTATGAACATTTGTGCCTCTCTTGCTACTTCCTTCATCAAGAATCTGACAATACTTCCTCAGTATTCAGTCTTAACAGACAGGAAATTCCATAAAACACTTTGCAAAATACAGCCTTACAAAGGAAGACCATGTTCAAAAAGGTACAGAATATCCTCCTCAAAGCATTCTGAACAGTAAGCTATTACTTGGGCAGCACCAGGACTAATTTTTTATAGATTTTCAAAATTCGTTAAACATAGATTGGGTGATATCAACTTCCACCAACTCCCCCCAAAATGGCCAATGATGGGCCTGGAGGGTGTAGGAAGGGGAGGGGCCCTAGGTGGGCATATACACATTTAAGCTTCCCAACCATATTCTCCATGATGGTGCCACTTCTAGGGTTTCTTGAAGCCTGAAGAATAATTCAGGGGTTTCTCGATGGTACAAAAGTTGAGAAAGACTGAGTTAAGGAGCCTCAACGTGAAGCTGATGAATTGGTTGTTAGTCCATATATCTTAAAGCCTCTTGTGGCGTAGAGTGGTAAGGCAGCGACATGCTATCTGAAGCTCTGCCCATGAGGCTGGGAGTTCGATCCCAGCAGCCGGCTCAAGGTTGACTCAGCCTTCCATCCTTCCGAGGTTGGTAAAATGAGTACCCAGCTTGCTGGGGGGTAAACCGTAATGACTGGGGAAGACACTGGCAAACCACCCCATATTGAGTCTGCCATGAAAACGCTAGAGGGCGTCACCCCAAGGGTCAGGCATGATCCAGTGCTTGCACAGGGGATACCTTTACCTTTACCTTAACCTTTTTACCATATATCTTTATAATACAATTTAAAAAGTCAGTCCTTTAGATACCATAAGGATGGTTTCTGTGTGCTGTTTATCATATTCATATCATATTAAGCGTTTAGGTATGTATGCATCACTTTGTTTTAGATATATAAACGAAAACATGTAACATGTTTTTAGTTCCCATGTAATGGACAGTATATTCAAAGGTTTGCTTCCGCCCAGCTGTCCCTGGGACGTTGGAGTAAAAGTAGAGAGCCAACACAGAGTTGAATTGTTCTGCATGGGGAGAGATTCTGGACAGAGCAGTCGACAGGCCACTCTCAGGCTTCCCTGACCTTTTAAATAATTGTCACATCCCAGCCTGTCATTCAGAAACAGTCCTGGATGGTTTGAGCCAAGCAGGGAAGTGGAATTCTCAACTTCCTAATCAATGGAAGGTTCATTTTGTCTTCTTGATGGGTGATCCTCCACCTTTTTAAGATTATTAATAATATTCTTCTAACTGTTTGATCACACATGTTTTTTTCTTCCATTGTCCATTATATTTTACCATCTTAACCCGCTGCTTTGTAAAAAAAAGAAAAGCATCCGGACAAATTTACGGTTCAGTTTCTTTTGATTTCCCAGAATCATGTTTTAACTGAATCCTCTGCAAAGTTTTTACATCTTGCCATGAGAGATCGTGACTGTATTCTGTCTCACTCTAAAGCAGGATATCTTTCTGGATTTCCATCCTTTATATTGTACTTTTTTAATATGCCAATACAGGCCTTGTTGTTTGCTATTGTGACTGTTTGGCAGATTGCCTTCCTTTGTGCAATCCTCCATTAAGGGGGGTAGTCACGGGTTAAATGAATCCACCATTTATTTATTTTTTTAAATTGAATTTTGTTTTTGTTTTTTAAAAATCTCGTTAAAACTGAATGCATATATCCCACCACTTTGGAGCATGCCATAATCCCTGCTTTCTATCTAAAATATGTGCAATAAATCATGTTCAGAGCTCCATGACAACATCAAATTCATTTTAACTACATTTCCATTTATCATCATGAGGCTAAGCAGAAATCTGAGTGTCGACAATAGTTTGGCGTGCCTCTTGCATGTCGGAATGTTTGGAGGGTGATCAATTCGCAGAAGCAACCGTGCCTCTTTCTGCTCATTAACTTCTGCACCCAAGTAGCCCCGCAGTGCAATGATAACTTTTTGATATATTTTTGCAAAACGTTCCCGGACTCAAAACCACCTGGTAGGCTGGAACTGAACTTGCTGGAACGTGTCATGCACACCAAGGTTCCAATACTTGACTTACTATAACCCAGGGATGGCCAAACTGTGGCTCTCCAAATGTCCATGGACTACAATTCCCATGAGATCCTGCTGGCAGGGTCTCATGGGAACTGTAGTCCATGGACATCTGGAGAGCCACAGTTTGGCCATCCCTGGGTAACCCTTTTCCCAATCCAGTAGAGTATATGCCAATGGTGTATAGAGTATATGGCAATAGAGTATATGCAAAAATAATAACAATAATAATTTTTAAAAATCTTGTGGTTGATTATTTCAATTTTCCAAACTGCTCATGCCACATGTAACAATCCAAATTAAAATGATGTAAAGCCAAACTGGCCTGAGATGATGAGTCCAGAACAACATGATCTCAGCATATGTCAGAAACTAAGTAGGGGCAACTCTGGTTAATATGTGAAAGGGAGACCGCTGAGGAAAGCCAGGATCGCCATGCAGAGGCGGGCAATGGCAATTTACCTCTGCTTTGCCTCGGAAACCCAATGGTGGTCTCCATATATCAGCTGGGACTAGACAGCAAAAAGATAGAGAGAGCACAAAACCATACTGAAGTCGATTTTGAGAATGCCAGCCAAAGGCCCATTATGCACGGAGTGGAAGGTCCGCATTCGGGGTGGAATGGCGGTGGCTAAAATCACCAATTATGCATGCTGCAGGCGGCAACCGGGCGCAGAGTCAACATATGCTGCCGAAAAAGCCGTGTTAGCGAGATGCGGAAGAAAGTGGAGCTTCCCGGGACCAGGACACAACCAGAAGTGGCTCTGGAGTAGCTGCGTGCATAATCGGATACTCTGGGTTCTGCTGCCGTTGCGTTCCATCCCAGGCGTAAGTGGTTTGCTTCGCTTCTTCCTCCACGTTCTCCATGCCGCCGTTTCAGCGGCTGTGCATAATAGGCCAAACACATAAAGCACAGAGGAACAGAAGCTAGTGGAATTGCTTCCCATGTTCCACAACTCTTTTGGGACAAATGTGTTTTCCCATGTTCAGGTAAACTGAAGCCCCCACCACAAGATTATGAACGCCAGCTTGGTGTAGTGGTTAAGAGCTGCAATTTCTAATCTGAAAAGCTGTGATTCCCCACTCTTCCACATGCAGCCAGCTGGGTGACCTTGGGCTAGTCACAGTCCTGTTAGAACTGTTGTCACAGTTCCTCTCAGGGCTCTCTCAGTCTCACCGACCTCAAAGGCTAACTGTTGGGGGGAGAGGAAGGGAGAACAACTGTAAACTGTCTTGAGATTCCTTCAGGCAGTGAAAAGCAGGGTATAAAAGCCAACTTTTCTTCTTCTATATAAGCATAGCATTAAGACAGTCAAGAGAAGACCGTTACTTTCCCACAAAATGGGAAAAAATGTTGATTTCATTATCAAACAATCCAGTCTGATCTGACCAAACATTCTTGGCTCCAAACTAGAAATAAACAACTGTCAATAGCCGTGGTTGTGAAACTGAGGCACATTTGACAAAGTCGTCCAAGGTCATGTAATGATATTTCCTAACTAGCTCAAGGATTTTGGTTTGGCCGCAATAAAAGAGAGGAACACACCACTATGGCTGAAGCCTCATTATGACATCTAATGCGGCCTTCTTCAACCTTTCAACTGTGGACAAATTCGAAAATCAGGCTTTGAGGCACACCTCCCTGCTGGTCACACCTCCCTGCTAAGTCCTCAGGAACTAACATGTCACTGGAAGATAGTTTCATTTGTGTGTGCAAATAGCAAACCTGGAATGAACTAAACAAGGTACCATTCATCTCAGCTGTCGGTGCAAGAACTGGGATGGAGCTCATGGTTGCCTGCTTTCTACTCTTGTGTTTGGGGCATTATAATGGAAAGAGTCACATTTCCTTCTGCAATGCAAACATTTTGCATTTGTGTTTATCAGATGTTTAGTCCACCCTCCCAGCAAGCTGGCTCAGGGCGGTGTACACAGAAATAAAACAGTTAATAACGGTAATAAAATTAGATTTAAAAATAATTTAAATCAACAAGATAAAATAGGTTAAAAACAGCAACGATTCTGCGATATGAGTCTTGAATACTCCCAGAAATGCAAGATGATTTGGGAGTGGTCAGTTTATAGTAGATGGACCAGTGAGAGGATGCACAGCATCTTCTCCACCTCCCAGGAGAGTTTCTTTTTAAAAATCATGGAAGAGTTTCTATCTTCTGTGGCATGCACAGAGAACAGGGGGACCATTCTAGCTAAGCCAAAATGGATGCCACTGGCCACTCTGTGAAAGCTGACAGCGGCTGAGGGCTTGGGCATGGCACACAAGGTGACCACAGCAGAGGAGGTTGGTGGCCACTGCTCCACATCCAGGTGCAGCGGTGGCGCAGGCTGGTGGCTGATGTTCTTGGCACTGCAGCAGTGGTGCAGGCCAGCAGGTCCTGGGGATCTGAGTGTGGAGGCTAGTAGCCATTGCTCTGGACCCTGCAGCAGAAGCTAGTGGGTGTTTCAGGCACAGGTGCAGAGGTCCCACAGTAAGGGGTGGTGGAGTTTCACCAAGCTCAGTGATGTGGAGGGATATGGGATCCCACCCTCCCTGTATTGTGTTTAAATATTCTGGAAGTAAGAATCTAGAAGAACTACATATTTCGAGTTCTACTCAACTAATACTTCTATAGAGGCAGAAAAAGAAAAAATTAGCACAGGAGTATTTACTAAGCAACGATCAATCAAGCGTAGAACCGAGGATATTTGTAATGCAGCAACCTGGTATTTGCTGTCAACCCACAGACATTATCAAGATTGACACCGTTGCCTTTGTAAATACTGCCTTTGGCAGGCAAATATTCCAGTAAGTACCCTGAGGATATTAGCTGCTTTTCAGCCACTAAACTGTTTTTGGGCTTAGTGCATACCCCATTTAAAGCGACTGAGATCCCATTCAACCGAGTTTGCAGGGTCATAAATTGAATCAACTGGTTCAGTTTATAAACAGGCCTCCCAGTTTGGACCCCGAACTAAACCCCCTTTTTCAGGTCCATGCACATCCCTAATTCCCTTCCTCTCCTTGTGAGGAAATAGGTGGGGTTGGGAGTTCTGAGAGAACTGTGACTGGCCCAAGGGCACCCAACCAGCTTTATATGAAAGAGGAATGGTGAATCAAACACAGTTCTCCAAATCAGAGTATGTTACTCGTCACCACTATACCAAACTGAATCTCTTCAAGAGTGAGAGCTCCCTTCACTGGGCATCTGATGGATGGAGTTTTGATTCTCAAAAGTTCACTCCCCAAAAATCTCATTGGTCTCTAACATGCTGCTAAATTTAAATCTAGCTACATCTTGGTTAAGTCCATCTTTCACCTACGTGTCCCCTGACAAATATACTGGGCATGAGAAGAAGAAGAAGGAGAAGGAGAAGGAGAATTGGTTCTTATATGGCGCTTTTCTCTACCCGAAGGAGTCTCAAAGTGGCTTACAGTCACCTTCCCTTTCCTCTCCCCACAACAGACACCCTGTGCTTTTGTGAGACAGAGCCCATTTTGTCAGGTGCAAATGGCAGTCCACGCAATTCAGGGAAAAGGCACAAGCAGAAGAAGAGGAAGAGGGGCACCTCCCTCTTTGCTGTTTCCCCATTTTAAAGCATTCCTTCCCTTTCCCCAAAACAGTTTGCAATGGTTCAAAAACGAACCTCCATTCTTTTTCATTAAGGAAGTCAACTGAGAAGTTATGTGCGGGTGGGGGCTGATTAAAGCACCAGACCAGGGCAGTCAGACATAAGACCTGGGGGTCAGAACCAGCTCATCCAGGCCTCTTATTTAGCTTGTGAGCAACTGGTCATTACAGAGGCTGTGCATAATGTCCCTGAGCACTATCCCAGTGCTAATGGGTAATGGGCGTTGAAAGTGGAAGGGCAGGGAGATACTTTAAGGAAATATCGTGTTAATGTTTTAAGCATGTTTAAAGAGGAAATTAAAGGTATAACATCTGCACATAAGCTTATTCCACTGGGTGCGGAATCCTATGCACTATATACTTTTAAACATTAAATGTTAACTGTTTTAACAGTCTAATGTTATAATGTAATCCTTACATGTTGTAAAGCCAGTATCCAGGGGAGGCATCCATATAAATCCAAATAACAACAATTCTATACTGCCCCTTCCCATATGGGCTTGGGGCAGTTCACAGCAATAGTTTGAGTCAATATTAATATTGTTAATTGGATTTCCTTGTGTCCTTTATAAAGTTTATATATATTTCCCATACCTGGCATTACTTTATGGCATGCAGGGCCTGACCTGACAAGGTGACTTTTATGTCAGATCCGCCCCTCATAACAAATAACCTCTATACCAGACAATACCACAATAAGCTCTTTGCAAAGACCCTAGTTCCTTGCCTGTCGTTACCCTTGTCTGTTTTCTAGTATGTAATTATTTAGTGCCAAATTAGTGAAGAATGGAGTTGCCAAATCCAGGTTGGGAAACTCGTGGATATTTGGGGGGTGGGTCCACCTTCCAAAGCATCTTCAGGTTCTACCTAACTAGAGCGGCAGCTCCTTGTCCATTGCCTCTGAGCCTCTGCTCACAAGCATCTGACCAGCCTGGTTTCAGCAAGATGGAGATTCTAAGTGCACCTGCTGAACTCTTTTCAATTAAGCCTCACTGGGATGAACGGAACTTGCTTCCAACAAATATGCAAATGGCTGGGACAATGGCCTTGTTTACTATCCAGCTACTAGGCATTGTGCTTAGTGTGGGGTTTCCCAAAGCAATGCTCCAATCATTCTAGCACGTTACAAAGATGAGATGTTAATCAGGATTAGCTGTTTAGAGAGGCTCTTTTTAAACTGGGAACACCGCCTTCCCAAACAAAGCTACATTCTTCTAAGCCTATGACAACACCCTTTCAACTCTAGTTTGGGTGGCATTGGCAGACCCTGAATCTGGTGGGCTTTAAATCAAACCTTGAAAAGTGACTGAGTTCGATCCAGTGAATCAAGAGTAGGGCTCTGTTAATGGAAAAGGATCTCTCCCACCTACCCCTTCCTCCTGCAGCCCATAAATATTGGTTCCTGGAGTCTGAGAGCCTTTAGGAGTACAAAGGGTGACTGCATCTCAACAGGGAAATTTGCTGAAATTGGTGAGCCACAACCCTCCACCTAATCGAGAGGAACTTTGGATGCAATCCTCTACTACACGGGTAGTCAAACTGCGGCCCTCCAGATGTCCATGGACTACAGTTCCCAGAAGCCCCTGCCAGCGTTCGCTGGCAGGGGCTTCTTGGAACTGTAGTCCATGGACATCTGGAGGGCCGCAGTTTGACTACCCCTGCTCTACTACATAAAGGACAAGCCGTATTGATGTTGATTCTTCTTAAAGCAGCGGCTGCCAGGAGTACTTGCAATGAGCGGCATCCCCCAACATGCTGATGACTTTTCTGTACAACATTAGTATGTTGGAGGAACCAATACTTCATGCCTGTTCCCCCACCTTTCCTAGAGATGCTGGGCCTCATGTCTACTCCTCCCGCCTTTTTTACACACACCAACTTCCTCTCTCATTACCTCTGATGTGCAAGACATCAGCCGTCACCTGCTTTAGTCAAAACTTCCCCCTCCTTTACTACAGCCTATCACACCCACTCACCTTTTCTAGCCCACTGTATTTTTCCCCACAATGGGTTTTATTACTAGTCCAACATACAAAGTCTGGAATCCTATGAACTCTTACCTAACAACACTTAATAGACTCAGTCTTCCTTCCAAGTTCAAATGTACAGAGTGAGGCTGCAAGAGCCCAAAGAGAAAGGGCAGGTAATAAACAGAATTCATATTATTAACAACAACAACAGCAACAACAGTGCAGTCCTAAACAGAATTCTACTTTCCACATTCGACTGAATTGAACAGATGTAGAAAAATGTAATCCTGTTTAGGACTTCATTGCAAATCACCTAGATAGCACACTGCCTTTGGTCCTTCGATTACACTTAGCCCCCTAACACTAGTGACGTTTACACGAAGACGCTATTTTAGGAAATCAAGAAACGTTTTTCTAATATAGAAGGGCATTTTTGGGAAACGTCACAATACCATTTGGAGTCACTTACAGAGTTATTCTTTTGAGACCTGAGGCAGTACAATGATATTGGCCAGTTCTGAAATGTTAGCGTTATTCAAAGAAGAACTTGTATTTTTTGTGGTCTGCGGTCCCAGTACAATTGTCACATACAAAGAAATGATTAACTGGGCTTTTCACAGCTATTTCTTAATCACTGTACTCACACAAATGAAAACACAAATGAGAAAAAGCAGGATAGCAGGCATGCATATTTTTTCTTTCTTTCTAAAATTCATCATGTCGTATCCCGCTTTTTCAAACACTGTTCATGTTTCGTACCGCTGCGCACCAGCGCACAACCACAATTGTGCTATTCTTTCCACACGCCGAAGGACATAGATTGAGTCTATCGGGTAATCTTCTGGCATTTTTTAATATTATAGATTGCAAAAAGAAAAGACCACACCATGATCGCTGAACCATGTAATAATCCTTCCCAGGAAATCTCTAGAGAGATAAAGATAACAGAAACTAACTTCAGAAATCAGACAGGGGACACAACTATCATCATAATTCCAGTTGAGTTCAAATGCTGAGGCTTTAAGGCAGTGGTCCCCAACCTTTTTATGATTGGGGGCCGGTCAACGCTTGACAATTTTACTGAGGCCCGGGGGGGGGTAGTCTTTTGCCGAGGGACGTCGCCACTGCTTGAGCCCCTGCTCTACTCGCTTTCCTGCCGGCGCCCCTGACTTCCCACCGCCCGCTTGGGAGTGCTGCCAGCAGGAAGAGGAGGAGCCGCGGCCTGGTACAGACTGATCTACGAACCGGTACCGGTCCCCAGACCGGGGGTTGGGGACCACTGCTTTAAGGCACAGGACACACAATTGCTTTGCAAATAAAGCTGCCTTTACCCTGGTTCTTTTATTTATGGCGATATGGGCAGAAGGAATCTGCTGCCGCTATTTTGAGTCCACAAGGAGAAAAAAAAATGAAAAAATTCTTACTGCCCTTGATAGATCTCCTGATAAATCTTTATTCCTTCAGATTATCAAGCATGAAAAGCAAACAGCAGAACCCGACTAGCTTCATCGACATCTATGCAGGCAACCACACGGAAGTCTTTTTCTCCACTATGGGGAAGTAGCCACATAACGGTGTCCATCAATTGTCCACTTCACAGGTTTCTCAAACCTATTTTACTACAATCTTTTCTAGAACACACATAATCCCATCATGTCAGCAAACATCTTGACATGAAGGTGTGACTTTTCAAAGTCCCTCGTGGCTGCTGTTTCCTTCTCAGGAGGGCTTGGGGAAGCTTTCCAAATGGCAAATGTTCACTGCTTTATAATATCTTTATAGGTAAAGGTAAAGGTATCCCCTGTGCAAGCACCGGGTCATGCCTGACCCTTGGGGTGACACCCTCTAGCGTTTTCATGGCAGACTGAATACGGGGTGGTTTGCCAGTGCCTTCCCCAGTCATTACTGTTTACCCCCCAGCAAGCTGGGTACTCATTTTACCAACCTCGGAAGGATGGAAGGCTGAGTCAACCTTGAGCCGGCTGCTGGGATTGAACTCCCAGCCTCAAGAAAGCAGAGCTTTCAGACTACATGTCTGCTGCCTTACCACTCTGCGCCACAAGAGGCTCTTAATATCTTTATAACTATTAACTATTTATCATATGGCGTGTGTAGTGTAGCCAAAAGATCTGAGGATTGTCTGGCAGCCAGGCAGGGGATGTTTGGTGTTGGTTTGACATTCCTTGCCTTCGCATCATGATCTCTACTGTTCCTTGGAGGAACTCAATCCACATCCTTGGAGGTCTCTGATCCAAATACTAACCAGGGTCATAGAATCATAGAATTAAAGAGTTGAAAGGGGCCATACAGGCCATCTAGTCCAACCCCCTGCTCAACGCAGGGTCAGCCCTGTTTAGCATCTGACATCTGATGGGATCTAGCTTACTTGACCTATCCACTTCAGGGTTATGGATATCATGATCTATTGCCATGATCTACTAATTCCTCCAAACTCCTAGCCCTTATTGTTATGGAGATGTAAGCGATACACTATTCTTTTTGTATGACTGCAATGAAAACAGGTTCCTAGTTATTGGCAATAGATTGTTATGTATTTTCATTATTTCAGCTGGGCAGCAACAGATCATTATAGGACAGCTCTCTCCCACATGAGTAATCCCGTCCATTCTGGTAATCTTCAGAGGCCTTCTTTTGCTTGTCCCCTCCAGCTAATGGTGACAATTCAAGCAAGGAAATTCTTGGTAGTGGTAATAAAACTTTAGGAATCCCTCCCCAGGAGATTCCTCTGGCCATTTCCACATGGAGGGGTACAACACAAGTGGCTTCCTGCTGGCAAACGTAGTATGGTAAATCTTGTGTTTGCAGCCTTTGTCATGGGAAGCCCCCTCCCGTGTTTTGCCTCTACTCCATCAAGGCTTTTTGCCTCCTGACAAGGTTACAAAGGAAAACAAAGCTGAACTTCTCCCTCTGCTCCTTGGCTTGTCAATCACAGCAAGCCAACAATCACAACACAGCAGTTCTTTCTTGGACTAAAACTTTCTTTCCCCCCTCCAGCCCTAAAATTATTATTTTTAAAAGGCACTTGCACATTGCTATATGGTGATGCCATAACACAGATGCATCTTTAATAAAATCAACACTGCCCCATTGCTATGGAGAAATGCCAGAACAATATAGGATCCCCCCCCCTTTTTTTGAATTCCATAGATATTACATAATACACTTTATTTCTGTCTTGGTGGATTTCTGAGACACTGCACATTGTCCCCGGAGCCCAAGAAGACATTTTGTGCTAATGGTTGACTTTAAAACAAGGCGCTCAGACACCTGTATGATTGGCAGAACACAGCCAGAACACCCACCCGCCCTTTCCCAGTTCATTTCCCACCTCCAGAAGATGCAAATGGGGCTGTAGTTGCCTGAGTTCTGAGAAGGCTAGACAGGTAACTGAAGCCCATAAATACATTTTGTGCTAATGGTAGGATTAAAAACAAAGTGCACACATGGCTGAAAGATCAAGAGAAAGCTGCTCAATCACCCGTCCACCCTTTTCCCAGCTTATTTCTCACCTCCAGAAAACAAAAACGGGGCTGTGTTTTTCCTGCCTGATTCCAAGAAGACCGTGGACACTTTCAAGAAGATTTTATTTCACCTTGCATAATGTAGGTTTGCATTCATACTGCAACACGGACCGTACCATTAAAAAAAAAAATTACTCAAAGCAGGAAATGTAGGGGGGAGGGTGGGAGCATGGGCAGGAGAAAGCTACTGAGACTATCACACATTTTCCCTTCCTTGTGGTCTTATCCCTGGTTGCTCACTTATCACTCATTAGTGGTTTGTGCAATTTAGGGTGGTACATGCAGTTTTCTAGATGCCCGAAATTGCGATTTAAAAATGGCCAAATCGCGACCTGGCTACTGGAAAGCCTCAGATGTTGGTGACACCATGTGGAGGGGGCTATATATGCTGCCAACATGCCAAGGCTGTCCAGGAACATTTTCCTCATGCGGAAATGGTCTCTGCCTCCCTCCGGCATTGTCCTTTGACATTGGGTGAATACGTTTTTGTATTATTTGGTGCACCCTCACTAGCTGTTACCAGCCATCCTTCCTGGTTACATCATGTGTGCTTATATATATTTATTGAGCTGCTTAAATACTTACTATATACTATATTTTAAACACTGTTTTAATGTCTTAAGTATCTTATTTATTTATTTATTTATCTATTTATTTATCTATTTATTTATCTATCTATTTATTTATCTATTTATCTATTTATTTATCTATTTATCTATTTATTTATTTATTTATATGCCTTTGGGCTCAGGACAGTTTACATTACGTTTTAACCACTGTACTGGGGATCTCCTTAGTTGGAAATGTGGCTTAGAAATATATCAAATGAATAAATTGAATATGCTGCTATTTCACACAGTGCAACAGGAGTTACAATTTATCATATGGCATGTGTTGTGTAGCCAGGACATCTGAGGACTATCTGGAGCCAGGCAAGGAATGTTCAGAGATGGTTTGCCATTGCCTGCCTCTGTGCCATGAACCCTGCTGTTCCTTGGAGAAACTACAACCCAAATCCTAGGAGGTCTCCCATCCAAACACTAGCCAGGGTCTGCCTTGCTTAGCTTCCAAGGTAAGAGGGAATTGGGCTTACTTGGCTATCCAGGTCAAGGTACAGCAGTTACTGATATATTTAAAAGAAGTTAAATATAGCAGGTACTGATGTATTTAAAAGCCCTCTAATGGTGTGGCAGGGGAGGGGAATGCAGGGTAGAAAGCAATGACTGATGGAGAAAAGAGTGCACAAAATGCATGCAAAAGCTCCATTACTCGTGAAAAACAACCCTCTATACTTGCAGCAGTGACGCCAGGGAAATGACAAATTCTTGCAGAGGAAAGGCCGCCTAAGGGTAGTAATTTTGTCTCTTCAACTGCAGTCTCTCGTACCACATGGCTTTTCCAAAACAGCTTGTGCTGACAGCATGGGAAGTCAGGCCTCTTTTTTCAGGATGCCCACTGCCTTTTGAAGTACAGCTTCTCGAACTTCTTACTTCACATACAGACATGCCCATATTGCCATTTTGGCACAATGCGTTCTTCACTAAGGACCAGTTACATGAAATGATATATTTAAGTCTGTTCTGGAGCTTCACAGGGCCCTGGTATTCAAGCAAGTACTGCCCCTTTCTTTCCCAAAATCAATAGCTTTCAGTGCTGCATATGTGGATTATCGGAAATTTCAAACTTTCCTGTATCCACGCCATCATCGTAACCAGGAAACCCCTTGGAAAATCCTTGAAGTTAAATTAGCCATTCTGATTCACAATGTCATTTTTTGTTCATAAAAATAACAGAGAATATAGCTACAATTAACAAGGAGCTATTTCTATCAGCAGCAGACAAAAATATAACTAATAGTTTTTCTTCGCTTGCTTTGGAAATAAACCATTTGTTTGATATTTTGTAATTACCGCATTTGGCAGATTTCCTACCACTTTTCATGCCTTCATTAATTCCCTTCTTGAACAGTAAACATTCTAGTTGCACTGGGGAAAAGAACATTTAAGCGTTATTCATAAAGTACAATTTAGGTGGGAAGCCATGTTGGGCTGAAGCAGCAGAATAAAATTTGAGTCCAGGGAAACCTTTAAGATAAATGTCGTCTTATTCAAGTGGACTTTTGTTTGTCTGAGGAAGTGTGTTATGCACACAAAAGCTTACACCAGCTTTTCTCAACTTTTTTACTATTGAGAAACCCCTGAAACATTCTTCAGGCTTCAAGAAACCCCAGAAGTGGCCAGATAGTGCAGAATATGGTTGGGAAGCATAGGGGTGTACATACCCACCTGAGGCACCTCCACTTCCCACCCCCTCCAGGCCCATCATTGGCTGTTTTGGGATGGGGGTGAGGTCAACATGATCATTTATGGTCATATCACTTGATAAACTTTTTTTTTTTTGAAAAATTAAAAATTAATTAACTTCTACATACTCAAGAAACCCTTCCAGGACTCCAGGGTATCATGAAGTCCAGGTGGAGAAATCCTGGCTTACACCTTAAATAAAACTTAGTTGGTCTTAAAGGTTCCACTGGATTCAAACTTTGTTATATAATACAAGATATCCAGAGAATTTTCTGGGGCCTGTAGATCAAGCCCTGTGAGGGACTTGGGAATGTTCAGCTTGGAGAAGAGGCAGCCGAGAGGGGACAGGATGGCTCTCTGTAAGTATCTGAAATTTTGTCACTTGGGGGAGGGCAGGGCATGGTTCCTGTTGGCAGCAGAGGATAGGGCCATGGAATGGGTTTAAACTACACGTAGAACCATATCAGTTACATATCAGGAAAATAGAGATACATATTTTTAAAGCTGGTTCTAATGTTTCTGATCATTTCCCACGCTGGAGACCATAAGCTGGTTAGAAAGGTGGCATTAATTTTTTTTAAGAAAAAAAGGAAACAGTGGGACTTCAAAAGAGAAGGAAAAGTATGTGCATAGAGAAAACCGAATGCTATGGGAAGGAGAGAGAAAAAGAACAGTGCAGAGATATGGGAATACAACGAAATAAAGAGAACACTGTCCAAGAATACAGAGAGAGAAAAATAAAGCTAAAAGAAAAGAATTAAAACACTGCGTTTGAAGTGTGGTAAAATGCTTGTTTGGGTTTAAAAACAAAACAAAACAAAACAAAAAAACAAATGAGTGCAGCCCTTGAGTAAATTTAAATGTAAAATCCCCCTCAATATGATCTGAATTGTCTTTCTCATTTGGACAGAGTCTGCACTTACTTTGTTCATTCCGTTGTCAATCCTGTTGAATTCAGATCAATTTGAACTGGGGTCTTCCTCTTACCCCCCCCCTCCCCATTGAAACAGAAAGTGTTCTACATGTGGTTTGGGTAGTTCAGAAGGGGTGGGGAGCCAAGCCTCTTTCTTTCTTTTCTTGAAGGGGGGGAGGAGCCAAGCAGGGAGCTTCTTTCTTTTCTTGGAGGGGGGGAGAGGATCGAAGATGGCAGAGGAGGGAGAAAAAATCCAAGACCGACAGATGTTGAGTGTAATTAGGGGCTTCTCCTTTAAAGCAAGGTTGTCACATGGCCACCTTTGGCCAATCAGGGCATCTCTACCACGGAAGAGAGCCCAGATTCAAAACAGCCTGCTTTCTCAATCCAGATTTTATAAATATTGAGCATTAAATGCACTCTAAGATATTGCACAATAAAGGTAGGGTCACTCAGGATCAATCATTCTTGCTGCAGAAAGAAAATTTAAATCACCCAAAATCAAAACGGAAATCACATTCTGTGTAGATGGCAGGGACTGAATTGACTTGGGATTGGAATAAAAGCTCTGGGAAGTTTACACCTAGGTCTTCCAACTGAAAACAAGATAATGTTTACCTTGGTCTGCTCTATTGCAGCAATAAAGTGGTTTTTCTACAGGAAAACTGAATAATACAGGATGTCTATAGAAACTTGGTTTTGAGTTCGGGTGGCCCCTGGCCCATAAAACTATCAAGCAGTTGATTATTAAGAGTAATATCAATAGTACTATCTGCTAGACTAGATGCATCTGCTGTTCTCTCCATAAGGGAATCCCACCACTCTTTACAACCCCAAAATACTTGTATAAACTTACAGTGCCAAGATACAAGCAAGCAAATATGCTCGCAAGATTAAATTTGTTACCATCTGCGATCTCTGAAGGCCGTATATTAGGAACAGGCTGAGCTATGTTAGAGAAATTGTCTAATTATGAGCTGCCCAGACTCTCGTGGCCTGAATTAAGCATTTAACTAAAAAAAGTATATTTGCTGGAATGGCTTGATCCATTTCTCACTAGCCACCTTATGCCATGGATATTACATAATGCACAATACAATTCTGAAGTTGCATAAGGGCAACTCATTGCCTAACTGATTGGATGCCGTACATCCCATGAATGGCCAATTAGGTAGGTTGCACTGCGCTTGACCATACACCCTGACACCTGGAGGCTGACTACGTTGGGTTGGAAATATTCCTTGAGGTTTGGAGGTGGGGCCTCAAAAAATTACAATACTTCATAGTCCATCCTCCAAAGCAGCAAGCTTTGCCTGCGGAGTTGATCTTTATAGTCAGGAGATCAGCAGTGATAGTAGAGATAATGGCAGAGGCTTGCAGTCTGAGGTTGCAGTGGAGTGGCACAGGTGTGTCTCACCTGTCTTGTGGGCTCTGCCAAACTCTTACCAGCAACAATTTTTAATTTTTTGCACAGACAGACCAGGAAGGTCCCGTGAGTCTGGAAAATGCAGAAAGATCTAAATAAGGAATAATTAGACCCTGTACCTGTAAATGGCAAACAAGCAACTGAACAAGAAACATAGGACATGACTTTCTTCAAGCCTGATAAATAAAAATCAGTATTTGCCATGAAGGTCCTGTGAAATAAAAGACATAAATTGCCCAGAATGTCAAATGGAGTTAGCTTGAGAGATCGCATTATAAAAGGTTAATAGGAAAGTAGACAGTGAACCTTGGGGGGGGGGGGAGGTTTTCCAGTTATATTAGGCAATGATTTGGCTCTGCGGAAAACAACAGGAACTGCAGTTGCCAGAAGTAAGCCTCAGGATTCAGAAGGGCAGACACCAGCAGCCAAGCCACAGACTGTGCTAGCTAAGCCCAGTTAAAGCGAGGTTTGGACGTGGGGCTTCCCAAAGGTACAATACTTCAGAGTCCACCTCCAAAGCAGAAATTTCTGCCTTCGGAGCTGATTTATAGTCTGGAGATGAACAGTAATTCCAGGAGATCTCCAGGCCCCACCTGGAGGTTGGCTACCCCTGGGTTGGATATATTCCTTGAGGTTTGAAAGTGAGGCCTCAAAAGGCTATAATTTCTCCGCAGCCTCCCAAACAGCCACATAGTGCCCCCAGCCTATTTCAGGTCAATAAAAAAATTACAGAGAGGAGGCAAGATAGCAAGATAAGGGCTACCTCTTCAGTCGTCAGTACCCCTGGTGCTGGGGGGCTCCTCCGAAGGACAGCCACGGGGCGCTGCCTCCTCTCTGTGCAATCTCAGCCTTTCTACCACCTCCTCCTGCATAGCCACCTGCCCTTCCCATCAGCTTCCCATGTGTTTGTGTGTGTCTTTGTGTGTGTGGTGTCCTCTCCCCACCGTCATAATGCATGTTTGCATCTACTTGTATATATGTGTGCACCCTTCTGTGTGTCTCTCTGATGCCCTCTGCCAGCCTCCATACAGCATGTGTGGGTTGCCAGGACTCGGGTGCCTGCTACCTGGAGACTTTAGTCAAGACCTTGGAGTTACTGCAGTGGCCCCCACAGGAAGACCTTACACTCCCACACACTGTACCCTCTCAGCCATTCATTGTCTCCCAGATCAGTGGTCCCCAACCCCCGGTCCGGGGACCAGTACCGGTCCGTAGATCAGTTGGTACTGGGCTGCAGCTCCTCCTCGTCCTCCTCCCCGGCTGCTGCCTTGGGGGCTGCCCTGCCACTCTGCTGCCGGCTCACCTATGGTGCTCTCCAGTGGCTGCCATGGCTGGGGTTCCCCCTCAGCATGGCACTGTGCAGCTGCTGCTGGCAGCACCCCCCAGCTGGCAGCAGGAAGTCAGGGGTGCCGGCAGGAAAGCAAGTGGAGTAGGGGCTCAGGCGGCGACAACAATGTCCCTCGGCAAAAGACTACCACCACCACCCCCCGGGCCTCAGTAAAATTGTCAAGCATTGACCGGTCCCCGGTGATAAAAAGGTTGGGGACCACTGTCCCAGATGTATCCTCCTCTGACTCTGCTGACCTTAGGTCTAATTCAAGGGTCTCTCCTAGATTATACATCAGTCCCTGCTTCCACATACCCACATCTGCTGCCCATGTTGGGGGTCTCTCACACACCTCTGGCTTGGACCTGGCCACGCTGATGTCACTCCCTCTGCTGCTGTCAATTCCCCATCAGGTTGGCTTTTGCCATGACAATAAACAAATCTCAGGGGCAGACTCTAGTTATCCCTAAGCCACAACTGTAATATCTATCTGAAAATGGTGTTCTCTCTGGCCTGCATTCTTCCTTTTATTCCTTATTCCTTTATTCCTAGAAGAATTAGATCAACACTGCTCAAAACCTGTGGGTCAAGGGAGGGAGGGAGGGAGGGAGGGAATGATGGGCGGACGGACGGACAGGAAAACCAGACATTGACAATTATATTGGTCCGTTTTTAAAAATGTCATGTACACTTGGGTATTAATGATTTTCATACAGGAATGGAATCTTTCTGATTTTTTTTTAAATCCAGTTGTTCTTTGTGTATAGTTTTTATTTGTAATATATGCAAAACATCAAAGTGCAGAGAGGTTCTTGTTTATAATGCAGTCCAGTTTCACAGCTGTGAGAACGACCCAGCCAGGATATGTGCGGGTTTTCAACATCTCATGTTGATTTCAATAGCAATCAAGTGTTGTGGTGCAGTTGTTTCTGTCTCTTTGGAATTTACATTGCTTCTTACAAAATGGACTTGGTGTTTAAATATTAAATGTTGTTTCTGCTCTTGCACATTTTGCAGTTTCATTTCCTGAAAAATCTGCTCAGAGTGCAGATATTCAAAACAAAGCAACTTAAACATTAGAAAACAATATCTACACTAATCCAGCCAAAGCACTTTAAAAAACATTCCACTGAGGGTGGTTCCCCCCCCCCTTTACTACCACCAAAATCAAGAGTATAAATTTTGGCTGTATTGTACCCTTTATTTGCAAACAGAATGGAATCTACTGGAATTGCTTCTGTACATTACAGGAGTTTAAGGACAGTGGGTATTTAGTATATACGGAAACAGTGTTTGGGGAATAAAATACTATTTCAAAAACTGCAAAGCTGAACAAGTGAAAATTGAATTAAATTATATGGAAACTTAAAGACGTCACAGATTGCTATCAGTGTCACTAAGGAATTCAATCCTAGCTGAAACCTCAATTCCAAATAGGCTGATGGATCAAGTTGCCTTCTTAATAGAAGTTTATGAATGAAATGCATGATTTTTCACTATAATTTTCTTACAGTAAACGACTGATTCTACCTTAGTTAAATGCTGCTTTTAGAATATTTTATTATACTTATATCAGGCTTCAGCAAGGAACCCTCAAGAATCTCCCATCTAAGAAGAGGAACTGGCTTTTATATCCTGCTTTTTACTTTCTGGAGGAGCCTCAAAGTGGCTTACAACTGTCTTCCCTTTGCTGTTTGGTATAAATGGCAGTACATAAAATTTCAATTCTATTCAACTGCCTTCCCTTCCCTGTCTTCTTTTGAGATAGGTGGGGTTGAGAGAGCTCTGACAGAACTGCTCTGTGAGAACAGCCCTAAGAGAACTGCGACTGGCCCAAGGTCACCCAGCTGACTGCATGTGAAAACACAGGGAATAAAACCAGGTTCTCCAGCTTAGAGGCTACTGTTCTTAACCACTACATCATGCTGGCTCTCTAAGGCCAGCACTGCTGCTCGTGGTTCTATGAGACAGCAGTTTTCTCCATCTCTTCCCAGGTCCAGACAGGGGAGTGCTTTCCCTGCCGGAACTGGTCCACCCCAGATTACTGCCTCTAGGCAACGCAGCTGAGGCAGAAAGGTTCCACTGTGCTTCACAGCGGTGGCACGGGGAGGGCTTATTTTCAAGACATGCCACTGCAAAGCACCATGGAGCTAACTGGGCATTCTTTGTCCCTTCTGGGACACCACATGCAGAAGAGGAACTGTGCCTGAAAGCACCAACTCTTCCTGTTCCACACTTGCCTGCCCTGAGAGTGGCCCCATTGGTGCCTGAGCCAGAGGAGATGCTGAATTGGGCACTGCATGGGCCAGGGCCATCACAAGGTCATCTGGAAGTGGGGATTAGCCCCGCTACCGGATAAGCACCAGCCCAGCCTTTAGTCATCGTGCGGAAAAGGTCTAAGTTTCTGATTTGGTTCAGCATCAGCATCAGCTGCTCCCAGAACATTCCCTGGGTCCAAATACCTAAACTGAAACACTTGGAAATTTGTCCTGTAGCTGCCTGCAACATATTGCCTCCTCTAGAAAAAAACCTACAGCATGAATTGACAACAGACTGTATCATCTTACATTCGTCTTCTCATGTCCTGAAAAACTCTGGTTATACTTCAGGGTGAGTGGCCTAAAAGGTCCAATTTGGCCTCTTTGAAACAAGCACATTACCACATATTAAAACAGGAATGTGAGCATGCGTTTGCTTTATTTTAGAAACATACAGGGTGGCACCAGTGAAACAAAGTGACTACAAATGTAAACATTTATCCCTCCCCATTCTGTAACACATCTTGCTATAAACATATGAGGACTAAACATCCCCACGGAACCTGACTCCCACACTTCCAGAGATTCCGCATTTCTTCATTTTGCCCTAAAACAAACCATAAGCATCCTTTTCCTTCACAAATCATGTTTTAAAATCACAGACGGTGTGAGAGATCATCACTTCTAGATTGGAAAGCGGCTGAGACATCCTGAGACATCCATCACCGAGCGCTGGAGACGACCCAGGAAGTGCACCCTATGTCTCAAATCACAGCAGTACACTGGTTAATCCACATTAATCTATCATTTCTAAAACTGAGTGAGCAACTGGATACTTTCACACATTGAGGCTTAGGGCAGCTCCTGCATCAGATCACGTAGCATTCCATGTATGAAATGTATGTTCGACACCACTGAAAATGCCTGTTTTTCTTTTTACCTCTTCCCCTTAAGAAGGTGAGGAATCAAAGACATTTCTCCAGATTACAGTCTGCCACATTATGATAGCCTTGGAACTGGAATATAATAGAACTGGTGAATAGCTAGTTAATCTGGTGGTGTTACTGTTTAGGAATGAAACCTAGAGGAAGCAAAATAGAACAGCCAGCTATTTATTTATTATTTATATACCGCCGCATTTCCTAGGAACCCACGGCGGTTGACAGAATAAAACATTAAAATACAATAAAACCCCATAAAACCCTAATTAACAATAAAACAAGCAAGTGGTCAAAACACAAATAATCTATCCCATCCCACCTTGTTCATATGGAGCCCTGATATTACTGAGGCCGAGTCTTCTTCCACTAGGAGTGAGTGGGTGCTGGTCTAATAGACTCTAGTAGACTTTGATAGACTTTGGGAGGGGGTCCTTGATGGAAACACTGGGGGTCTATCCTGGCCTCAACCAAATACCTGGTGGAAGAGCTCCGTCTTACAGGCCCTGCGGAAAGCTGACAATTCCAACAGGGCCCTCAGCTCTTCCGGGAACTCATTTCACCAGGTTGGGGCCAGGACCGAAAAGCTAGAAAGGAAGACGATATCGGAACAAGAGCCTCCCTCCTTGTGTATAGGAGAACCAGCTTGGTGTAGTGCAGGCTTTCTCAACCAGGGGTTCGTGAAACCCTGGGGTTTCTTGACAGCCCTAGTAGGGTTTCCCGAACGGGTGGGAGTTAATTATTTTTTTATATATTTTTTAAATTTGTTAAACAATTGTCGGATGAGATGATCATATATGGTCAAGTTGTTTCTCCCCCCCCCCATGGCCAATGATGGGCCAGGAGAGGGTGAAAAGGGGAGAGGCCCCAGGTGGGTGTGTACACAGCTATGTTTCCCAAACATTCTGTATGATCATGCCACTTCTGGGGTTTCTTGAAGTCTGAAGAATGTTTCAGGGGTTTCTCAGCAGTAACAAAAAGTTGAGAAAGGCTGGTGTAGTGGTTAAGAGTGGTGGCTTCTGATCTGGCGTTTGATTCCGTGCTCCCCCACATGCAGCCAGCTGGATGACCTTGGGCTCCTCACAGCTTTAACAGTGCTGTTTCCACACAGCAGTACTATCAGGGCTCTTTCAGCCTCACCCACCTCACAGGGTATCTGTTGAGGGGAAAGGGAAGGGAAGGGAACTGTAAGCCATTTTGAGACTCCTTTGGGTAGAGAAAAGTGGCATATAAGAGCCAACTCTTCTTCTTCTTCTTCTTCAGTAATAGCAGGGCTCTCTCAACCTTACTCAACTCACAGGGTTCTGTTGTGGGGAGACGAAAGGGAAGGCGACTGTAAGCTGCTTTGAGCCTCCTTCGAGTAGAGAAAAGCGGCAAATAAGAACCAACTCTTCTTCTTCAGTAAAATCAGGGCTCTCTCAACCTCACCTACCTCACAGGGTGTCTGTTGTGGGGAGAGAAAGGGAAGGCAAATGTAAGCCGCTTTGAGACTCCTTCAGGTAGAGAAAAGCGGGATATAGAAAACAACTCTGCTTCTTCATCTCCTGCTTCCTCAAGCTTGCTTGTAAAAAATCCTGTTGGTCCTCTTATCAAAACTGATACACTGTAAGCATTACTGACAAGAAAAATTAAGGTTGACTGGACTTTTCTTTTTCCAACATCAAACTCTTCCACCGCACCGTTATATTGGACATGTAGGCTTTCTGTTTCCGAGCAGGACAACAAGTTTCTTTTGCAAAGCAGTCGTGTTTGTGACTTTACAGGCATCAGTTACAATTGTTTGGCAGCTGGTATGGTGTTTGTTTTAACTAGACAGACAGGCCAACTACAATGGAGAGCTACATGTCTGCCTTTAAGAGGTCAGTGGTTTAGTACCACAGAGGTCAACCAAAAAAACAACCAGCGCACAGACCTCTGTTCTCAGAAGTCTTAAACATTAGGCCAGTGTGATTTGGGAGGCAGGGGAGAGCGGGCTGAAAAAAAGAAGAGGGTTTCCAAGCAACCTCACAAAGTTAAGCAGCCTCAAGCAGCTTGAACAATAGCTAACATTGGCAGGGCTCCATTAAAGGGAAGGCTGTGCTACGCCATTGTAGCTGCACCCCCAGTGGCTATAAATATGGGCTGCATAAAACAGGATCAGAAATTAAAGGCAAAGTAACCCAGGGGCACAGGGTGTACAGAGACTGCATAATTTGGTAGTACTGTTTAATACCCAGACGCACTTCGATCTCGGAAAGATCAGAAGCGTGGAGTACAGTTAAGACGTCTGCGTTTTTATAAGCAAACAGTGTTTGGTAGTTTTTACATGCAGATTAAATTTCTATGTAAATCATGTCTCATTCTCCTTGCTCGTTTTCCAAGCTGGACGTCTTCCAGCGACAAGTTACGGCAAATCAACTATTTTATGCAATTACCATACAAAGGGCCCGGGACCTTTAATTTGAGTTCAATTCATATGCCTACCTTAACCTGCCAACGCTGTTTCACAAAGATCACTAATCAGCTTTTCTGGCACAGTCTAGAAAACCACCCTGGGAGCAAAGAACTTGGTAGGCAATAGTGAATTGGCTTGTATGTAATTAATATGCTTGGAATGCCATGGTAAGATGGCCCATGTTTTACACCGACAACTAATATTCTGCTTTTATAACTTTCATAGTCTCAAACGGTTTCATCCCAAAGGGGGGGGGGGAGGGAATGGAGCTGGCAATTCAAAAGGCAATTCAAAAGTTTGAGATCAATTTCAACTTCTATGCTTCGTTCCCCTTTCCCTGGATATTCCTATAAATTGCAAGAATAAATAGGGTGTCCAGACAAAAGCTCCATAAAGAACAAGTCTGGGTAAAGGCACTGAAAACAAACAACCAATCGCAACCTATGTTCAATAATTAGCAATAATAAACTGGTAAAAATAGCAAATAAATCCTAATTGCACAACTGTGTCCGGTATAATCGGTAAATGGTCATTTTCAATATCAGTAATACAGAAACAGAGATGCAATACGTCATATCAATACAATGAATGAGGTGGTCATAAATATCACATCTGCAACAATTTCCAAACAGCCATGTCATGACAAATGTAGAAGTGTTCAAAAACCACAACGTAATCTACTGAAAAAGCACCCACCCCACCCCAGGGTCATGTTTGAAAAGAGATAAAGAGACCCTCCTATAAAACTTTGACATCTCAGTCAATCGTGAACCCCTTAACAAAAAAAGTTGACTTTCACCTTTGAAGCCAGAAAGTATGACAAGAATTCTTGAAACACAATTTCAGCTGCTTCACAGGAAAGTTAAATTATGGACTATATGGACTATTTATTTATTTTATTTTATTTATTACTTATTGCCTGCTACTCCCAAACTGGCTCGCGGCAGGTTACAATTGTCCACATTAAAAGCCCCATTAAAACTCCATTAAAACAATTCTGGACATCCATCCGTATACAATAACAGACTCCTAAAAACCTTTTTAAAAAACATGGCAGTCTACAACCCACTACCCACCCACCCCGAAATATATTACATACTCAATAATACGACAAACAGGAGACAAATTGCAGTTCAAAGGGGCCTATCGGTAACCATTTTCATATCATACCTTCTCAGGCTAGAAATGAGAAAGAGGGGGGAATCAGAAAATAATAATTAAAAAGCAGTGCTTTCCCTTCATCCCCCAATATGGAATGAAACCAGACTTTCTGTCATGCTTCGATAAACAGAGAAAACCCTGAAAGGCACAAATTACTGCAGTCAATTGCTGTGCAGTAAAAGCAATCTATAGATAACACAGATCAGTTTACAGGCCAGGACGGTACCATTGTCTGTTTACTAGCAGAAGTAGAAGTGTTCGGCAATTTGATTTAAATATTCACTCATCCAGAAGAAATGCATGACTTTGAAGTTATGTGTAAGACTGATAATCACGCACCTGTTGCCACATGGTTTTTCAGGGGCTCGATTTACAATCCAGGACATGCATTAACCCGGAATTTCCATCCATGTGTAACATTATGTTTTCTCAAAATCCACCGGAAAGCATGACAAGGAATTAAGAATTTCAGTGTTCTACGGCTGCATCATGTAGTAGAGACTAACGTTTTCCTCGTACTAATTTCAGCAATTGACCGATACAGGATGTGTTTCACTTTTATGAGAGAAGGAAAATGGAGGAATTGGGATCCAAAAGACTAAAAAAGAAGAAAAACATACCCATGTTTGCTCTGCTATCACATTGGAGCAGATGGTGACCGTGCATAATTACATTTAGTCAACCTGGCCGGGGAATGATGGGTTTCTATAGTGTCCTCCATTAATTAACTATTTAGGTTGTTTGCAAACCCCATTTAAACTAGCGTAAAGACCCCTTTGCATCGTGCTGTGCTCACTCAGGCAAAAGGCTTTAGACAAGTTAAAATTAATGAGTGGGCAGGGATGCAAATTATTCCATTTGTATAATAACATTCAGTCCGGAAGCCTGTGGTAGGCCCTCCTCAACTCACAAATCGATCCTCTTAAACATGGAACACAACTTGTTTTACAGTGTCTTTTCGAAAATCTACAGGGCTGTTGATTTTTGTCCCGTGCCTGGGCCAGCTGAAGTTTGTCTCCACCCCGATTGAGGACTGTCGGGTTGTGTCAGGGGTTTACAGCCAGTGCTCACTGGAGTGGCTCTTAATCCCCCTCAAGGTTTACTCAAATGTCACGGCCATCTGGAGGAAAGAGAGGATCCCCACTGGGTTCCACTGACCACAGTTTTCTCTCTGAACTGAAAGATGACAATGGAAATTAACGCGCTGGCCAAATATTGTATTTGCCCTTTTGTAGGAAGGCAAAACAAGACACACAAGTGAATTCTGGCCTTCATTAGGAGCTGTGAAAACTTAAAATCCTTGTGGAATCCATGCAACAGCACAGAGAGCCTTTAGATTATTGTGCATGTTGGCAGGTCATTTTTACGAAAACCTATCCAGCCGCTTTTTGGAAATCTGAAAAACAAGTGCTGTAAATCTGATTCTCCCCCCCCCTTTCTGTTTTTGAGCTTGGTCAGTTACCGAAGGTCAGGAGCTGCTTAACCTTGGATTTATTTTGAGGGCATGTTACAGATACAAGAGGGATTTAAAGGGTGCAGGTCGCAAAATTCACAAAATGAAGTCATATAATTGCTTAGGTCAGGTCCCACAAATACACAGCTCTGCAGTGTGAAAGTGATTGAATTCTCCAGTCCTCTTTGTAAGGAGTTCATGCATTAAAAAAAAGGGGAGAGGGGGATGACGAAGTAAGCTCTGATTCATGAAAATTTATGCTGGAACAAATTCTTTTAGTCCCTAAAGTGCCACTGGATTCTTGTTTTATTTACACATCACACAACCCTCAGGCTAAAAGCGGACTGTGAAAACTACTTAAAAGACCAAGCACCTCCCCCAATCCTATTCCATTTTCTGATCCACATTTCAGATCTCAGGCCAGAAAAATTAACTAGTGGAGCTCACTCTGTTCCTTCCAGTCTCCACCGCTTTCTCTAAGGGGGCTGCCCCTACTCAAAGGACTGCGGAGAGGGGAAAGGAAGATCTTCTCGTGGGCCTTTCGTCAAACAATGAATATAATAATAATAATAATAATAATAATAATAATAATAATAATAATAATAATAATAATAATAATAATAGAATTTATATACTGCTCATGTAGATGGCTCAGGATGCCATCATAGTTAAACAGAAAATACAAAATATAATTTATACTAAAATTAATCATATTTATTCATTCATTTATTTATTCATTCATTTATTCATTCTTTCCTCCTGAGGTTTCCAGACTGCCCCTCTCCAAAAAATGGTCCCAGAGCGGTGTACAACAGTAAACAAATTAAGTAAAAGGTATAAATCGGCAACAAGTAAGAACACTACACTATAATTTAAAACTCAGTTCTTAACTCCTATTAATTTACTTTGTGACATTATACTAGTCATTAAAATATTAAAATCATAATTAACAGTTGTCCAGTCCTTAACACTGCTCCTTCCAGATGTTCCCACTGGGCATTTCTGATGGGGGTTCTTGATTAATTGCCACTTACAAAACCATTTAAATTGCTATTTTAAAAATGTAAAAAAACAAACAAAAAACAATCAAAGCAACTTATTACTATAATCTAATTTTACATATACTTACCAACAACGTACTAAGTACGATTACAATAAATATACTGAAATATCCCTTTGCAGTTTCAAAGGCAGGGTTTCCCAACCACAGTACCGAGATACCAAACAGTACTTTGAAGGTCCTCAATGGTACCATGGTGTGTGTGTGGGGGGGGGGGGCTTAAATGGCTGCTGTGGAGAGCCCTCCCACTCGGTGAAAGAAAAAGGGTTCTAATTGAAACAAAATTCTACCCTTGTTTGGACAGGCTGAACCACCCCCTCCCCAAAGTGGCCAATGATGGGCCTGGAGGGGTGGGCCTTGGACATTTAAACCTTTGCCACCCGAGGCTCCTCTCACTTCCAGAGAAGTGAGCCACGACTCAGAAAAGCCCCTTGTCTGTCACAGATCTGCTTAGTCTTTAAGGTGCTCTTGGACTTTTCCTCTTTTCTAACATGCCCACCCATCTTAACTGCAAGCAAGTTATGTGAATGCAAGAAAATGTTTTTAAAACATCTGTTCACTTTAAAAAGTGTTCTTTTAAAGAAGAGTTCCACCTGAACTGCTGAGTGGCTTGAGGGTGGCTTATTCCTCAGGTAGAGGCAGTGGGATTGTTTTCGGATACATGCCTCTAGCACATACTTTCCCCAGTCCTCAAGAGGCACAACACTTCTGCAAGACATTCCATCTTTCTCTTTCCTGTGGGTAGTTTTTCCACTCAAGCCCCGAAGAATCAAGGGAATGATAAGCTTTTTTATTTAAAAAAATTGTTTTGGAGAAGAAGAGCTGGCTCTGTATACCTGGCTTTTAACTACCAACAAGAGTCCCAAAACAGCTTACAAACTCCCTTTCGTTTCTCATCCTCACAAGAGTCATATTGACCTTTTCCGCATCAGGAATTTGCCCCAACTCACTGCTCTTTCCGTGGTGGAGCAAATTCCCAGTTCCACAGGAAATCAACGCTGGGCCGTGGCCATCCCAGGCCTGGCCTGACTCAGAACCTCATTTGCCCTGCAATCATTGAATGTAGAAAATTCCACATTCCCATTTTCAGTTTGGGTGCAAACAGGGCCTATGTCAGGCCTGGGCCATTGGGAAAGGAAGAAGTTAAAAAATATATTACAATTAATTAACTCCCTCCCATTTGGGAAACCCTTCCAAGGCCATCAAGAAACCCCAGGGTTTCACAAAACCCTGTTGGAGAAAGCCTGCATTAGAATCTAAAATTACAGTTACTGATATTTCTTTTCAGATTTTTTCTAGCACAATCACTGAAAATACCAGACCATACTGATCAATACTGGATACCTGACAACCTTAGCATCTACTCTTAGATGCCAGGCCAAAACATTTCTTTTTACCTGAGCTTTTAATGCCTCAAGGGTGAGGTGCCTCCACTACAAAAGCCCTGGTTCTGCTCACAATCCACTTCATCTCACCACCATAGGTGGGGGCAGAGAGAACAGGGCCTATGAAGAGGATTTTTTTCAAAACTTGCAGGCTAGAAAGAAGACAGTCCTTCAAATGAAGAGGAGTTGGTGTTTATATCCCACTTTTCACTACCCAAAAGAGTCTCGAAGCAGCTTACAATCGCCTTCCCTTTCTTTCCCCTCAACAGGCACCCTGTGAGGTAGGTGAAGTAGGCCAACAGTGTAGGCAATTTATTCATTTGAGAATGTCTCAAGTTTTTTTGGGGGGGGGGGGTATCCGTATAGAGGGAGCCCAGACAATGCTTAACCAAAGTTGTCTTGCGATTTATTGACCCCCAACCAAATGCATGGTGGAAGAGCTCCATCTTACAGACCCTGCAGAATTGACCCCGTTTGTCAGGACCCTTAAATTTACTGGACTTCCCCCCCCCCCCTTGCAACAGTATACAAAGATACACAGTGCTAAGTATATGCTATTTTCCGGGGAAGCCTGTTGACAGGTTACTTGAAAAATTTATGACTCAAAAATATCAAAAAACCTCTGTACCATTAGCTTTTCTGACTGAAAACAACAATAACAGTCAAACAGGAACTTTCAAATTCAATCTCTACAAGGCTCACCGCCGATTCATATCACTCTCTCATAGTCCTTAAAAATCCAGCAATCATCAGCAGGCAGGAGCTGTGCAGCCCTGAATTTAGATGCAGAAATATTCATTATCTGGGTAACTGTAATACTGCCTGCATTTCTTTTAAACTGATTGATTCTTTCTATTTATACCGTGCCTTCCTTTCCCAAAGAAAATGCAGGACAACTCTGCATCAACACAACAGTAAAACGCCATCAGGTCTACCCTTGGCCTTGACCCAGAAACGGCAACTGGTGCAAAATGCAGCTGCTTGGGTCCTCACTAGGATACTATGGAGGGCTGATATCCTCCAAAAGCTCCACCGGCTAGTGGTTGAATTCCCAGTCAAGTTCAAGGTACCGTTTTTAACCTTTAAGAACAATACACCCCCAGAACAACGCGAAGATTACCAGGCCCTTCAAGGGTTTACGCTCTGCGGGTACTGACTTTTGGTGATTCTTGGCCCTAGAAAAGCACACTTGGCCTCAACCTGGGCCAGGGGTTTTCGGTCCTGGCCCCGACCTGGTAGAATGAGCTCCTAGTCGAGCTGCGGGCCCTGCGGGAACTTTCTGCATTCCACAGGGCCTGCAAAATGGAGCTCTTCCACCAGGTCTACGGTTGAGGCCAGGGCAGTGAGGAAGATGGCCCCCTCCCACCAGGGCTAGTGCTAGCACCTGGGGTTCTTTTGCCAATGAGGGCCCTCCTCCCTGTAGTAAGTTACTGGATTATTGGTGCAGGGATCAAGTTGTTTTATTGCCCTGTTCATTGTGCTTGTTGTATTTTTGAACGTCCTTTTAATGGGGACTTTATTGGATTTTTATTGAGGACTTTGTAACCCGCCACGAGCCATTGTTGGGAGCGGCAGAAATAAATCACATTAATAACAATACCAATACCAATAACAGGTGCTAAGATGCTGATGGTCACTGACCCAAAAGAAACGTGCCTGGCCTTGACCCGGGCCTTTTTGGGCCTGGCCCTAGTCTGGTGGAAAGTTCCACAGGGTCTCTTACAGCACTGCTATCCCACCAGGTGTATGGCTGAGTCCAGCACAGCAAACAAATTCAATAACTGGGCATCCTCCTTCCAGAATACATCCCCTCCAGAGTATAACAACATAAATGGCCTAAAGATATCAGAATAAGAACAAGGCCTAAGAGGCGAGATGACTGGGGAACTCAGGTTGATAGTTGTATGGTTTTTTACTGTTTTTATCATGTCATTGTTTTATATTTATGGAAAATTTTAAGAGTTAGCTTTATACCCCGCTGTTCACTGCCCAAAGGCATCTCAAAGCGGTTTACAATCGCCTTCCCTTTCCTCTCCCCACCACAGACACCTTGCAAGGTGCATGAGGGATGATAGAGCCCTGATATTCTTGCTTGGTCAGAACAGCTTTATCAGTGCTGTGGCTAGCCCAAGGTCACCCAGCTGGCTGCATGTGGCGTAGGAGTGGGGAAACAAACCCAGCTCACCAGATTAGAAGTCCACACTACTAACCACTACACCACACTGGCTCCTAACCACTGCACCACATTGTTGCACGCCGCCCAGAGCCTATTAGGTAGGAGCAATTTATAAATCTAAAGTAACTACTGAATAGAGTCTGCTGGCTCAGTAACCCCACTGGTGGTATTTTCGATAAATATTGGGGGGGGGGGGTTAAAGGCTGTTGTCTGCTCCACCTGCTCAAGTTGGTCAAAGACTCAGGCTTAAAAAGTTGGGGGAGCTGGAATCTCTGCTTTAACTCACTTTGGTCTACACTGTCCCCAACCTGCGGGCCGCGGCCCGGCGCCGGGCCGCGAAGGCCATGGCACCGGGCCGCAGCTCCCTCTCCCCGCCACCCCCCCCCCGCAGTAAAAAACTTCCCAGGCCGCAAGGTTGCGGCCCGGGAAGCTACTTACTGCGGGAGGGCGGGAAGAGGGAATCAGGGCCGGGCTGCGCCCGTGCAGGCCGCGCCCATGTGGCTCGCGGGCGCGACCCGATCCGCGGGCGTGGCTTCCGGGCACGGCCCGATCCGCGGGCACGGCTCGCGGGCGCGGCCGGGCGCGGCTCGATGCGCGGGCATGGCCCGTGGGCGCAGCCAGAAGCGTGGGCGCGGTCCCCGCGGGCGCGGCCCGATGCCCTGCTGGTCCCCAGCCTAATAAAGGTTGGGGACCACTGGTCTACAGGAAAGAACCTTGATTACTTGGCACTACCATCACTAGGCAGGTAGCCCTGCGTAATCAGTTGGTGCAATTGCTGGGAATGAGTCAAAAATTGAAAGTTTTATTATAATAATTTTGTTACGGAAAAAAGCTAGCTTTCACTGGTGTCTTAATCTCTGTTCTTTCCAGGTAACCTAATGCAATTATGCCATTTGTTACATGGCATTTTACTGTGCGGCGTGATTAAGCACTGCCTTCTCCTCAGAATCACAGGGGCATTCGGTTTCTTAATGGATAGAAATATTCCCAGTTTCTCAGGGAAACAAAAATTTCGGAAATGCTAACCATCAACACATCTTTCACTAAAACAACGGCTGAAATGGCGTTTCGGAACACAAGGCACCAACACCCCTATGATTGCTGAACTAAGCCATATGCTAATGGCAGAAGTACCATTCTGATTGCTATTTTCTAATGGGCAGCATACCAAAAGCATAAATATTTTGCCTTTCAACTTAAGAACTGTGTGGAATTATCCCGCCTGCTCCTTTTTTTTTCACAAATCACTTTAGGGATTTGAGAAATGCCAGTAGCAGGTGCTAAGCTGTAACTTTTTCCTTTGGTCTCTCTTGTTCAAGCGGCCTAATGGCCACCACACATTCCGCTGCTTGCTTTGGCATCACTGGTTTTCCCCTTGGAACACACTGCATTTGCAGTTTTCCTTCATGAGGTCATCCAGGAGGGAAAGTGATAGGAGCTGATCAGGGTTTCTTAATTTCACAGTGTTGATTTGGTCTATGAAAAAGGGAACACCTTTTGGGTAAGTGAATTCACTACCTGAGAGAGTTAAAGGCTCATGTTAGTGACGACTTTAAGTACAGCATTTACACATATGCAACACTGGGTTTTCCTGCCCCCCAGATAGGCCATCAAAAGAGCAATGATCATCTTACTTTCATTGATAAGTGACAATGATGTCCAATAATTTTTTTAAAAAATTACATGGATGTTCACTCACATTAAAGGTCATCTTCCTTTCAAGTAAATGTAGTAAAGGCGGGGGGGCAGATTGTAGGGGGTGGGCAGAAGGGATTATGTCGGTGCTGGGTTCTTGTAGCCCTTTCTTGCATGCTGAGGGAACTGCCGGTTGCCACTTTGGGACCCGGAGGTGAATTTCCTCCAGGACAGACTGGCCAGGGATTCTGTTTTGGGGGGATTTTGGTTTGGGGGGGATCATCTGGGCATGGAATAGGGGTCATTCTTAATGGGCAGATAGTTGTGAATTTCCTGTATTCTAGATCAGCGGTAGTCAACCTGTGGTCCTCCAGATGTTCATGGACTACAATTTCCATGAGCGTTTCCTGGCAGGGGCACATGGGAATTGTAGTTCATGGACATCTGGAGGACCACAGGTTGACTACCCCTGTTCTAGATGACCCTGGAGCTCCCTTCCAATTCTATGGTTCTATTTTTCCCTAGTTTCTTTAGTTTTCCAGCCCTTCCCCATACCCTACCTTATTGTGTCTTCAAAATAATAGATCAGACTTTCTCAACCAGGGTTTTGTGAAAAGGTTTCCTCAATAGGTGGAAGTTAATTTATTTTCATGTTTAAAAAAAAATTGTTAATCATTTATTGGGTAATATGACCATATATGATCATGTTGACCCCACCTCCTCAAAAAATGTCCATTGATGGGCCTTGAGGGGTTGGGGGGGGGCTGGGTGTACATGTACATACCTATGCTTCCCAACCATATTCTGTACAATCATGCTACTTCTGGGGTTTCTTGAAGATTAAAGAATGGATCAGGCATTTCTCAATGGTAAAAAGGTTGAGAAAGACTGGAACTGAGAGTACCTTCAAGTTACCAGAATTAACATTACATGATAGTTGTGGGTTTGGTCACATTTTTGGCCTCCAGTGCTATAAAATATCATACGGGGTACAAATGGTTCCGTTACCGAAACTTATCAATGCATTACATTTTTTGTAATGTTCCCAACCATTCATTTTTGTCCACTTGTTATGAACAGAGCGAGGATCTGAGTAAATAATCATCCATTTGCTTTAAAGGCTAAAACTTTTCACCAGTTGCTTCAGCATGTTGAATGCCTTCCAAAGGCACCATCCGGCTTTTAGTTTACCTGCCGGTCATTCTCAGTTTGTCAATACCCCTTTTGGTTTCAAAGAATGCCTGTTAGATGCTCGTGAATTCCTGCACTTGAATGGGAAGACCTGCAGTCAACCCCCTGCTCAGAGATTAGCCCAATACCCAAATTCAGCACAGATCCTTCTGGTGGGGGGATTAATTATCAGCAGGAAAACTTTCTTCTAATCCACTTTCTCATACTTTGAAGCTTCTAATGCACTCCTGGGGTCTTTGGAGCATTTAAAATTCATTGATGCCTCCATAAGAACTTGGCAGGGTAGGTGGCTAACTAGGGTGCCCAGGTCACCACTGGCCACTAGCAGGAGATGTGTTTGTTTGTTTGTTTTGCCAGATTTAGGTTGGGAAACTCCTGGAGATTTGGGTATGGAGCCTGGGCCACAAAGTCCACCCTCCAAAGCATATATTTTTTTCCAGAGGAACCCATTTTTTGTAGTCTGGAGATGAGCTGTAACTCATGGGAGTCCCCAGGTCTTACCTGTAGGCTGGTGTCCCTAGGGATATCACACAACAGGGCGATGAACATGTTAAGTATACCATCCCTGGCCATTTGATCTGGATCACCGATGCATGTTCACGTGTAATGCGATAGCCAGACCAATCTTCTGATGGAATTGTCCAGTACTCAGAGGACTGGATTTTAGAGGGCCTACGTTACACATAGTGAGTCTGTACAGTCAACAATATGGGACATTCGATAAGTACTGCATTCAGACTGTAAAAGTCTGGGCCCAACCAGAAAGCACTGGAGCATCACACTGTACTCACGTGAATGGTACAAAAATTACATAATGTTATATATAGCCATATAGGTCATAGTCTCTAAGCATTGTGAATAAATCTTTGACTAGTCTTCCTATTTATTCTCATCCAGAAGTAGGATAGCCAACTCCAGGCTAGGAAACTCCCAAATATTTTAAAGAGGAATCAGGGGAGGGTGAAGACTGGGGAGGGTATTCAGCAGGGGTGTGATGCCGGATCTACTCCTCCCCCACCCAAACCAGCCTTTTTCTCCAGGGTAACTGATCCCTATAGTCCGGAAATCCATTGTACTTCTGCGAGGACTCCTGCTTCCTGCTTGAGGCGCATCTGAGTCTGGATTGCCTTGAACTTCACACCTTTACTCTCTAGAGCAGGGGTAGTCAAACTGCGGCCCTCCAGATGTCCATGGACTACAATTCCCAGGAGCCCCTGCCAGCGAATGCTGGCAGGGGCTATTGGTAATTGTAGTCCATGGACATCTGGAGGGCCGCAGTTTGACTACCCCTGCCCTAGAGCAAGGGTGGCCAAACTGTGGATCTCCGGATGCCCACAGACTACAGCAGAGGCTCATGGTAATTGTAGTCCACTGGCATCCGAAGAGCCGCAGTTTGGCCAGCCCTGCTCTAGAATATGCCGCCCCCCCCCCGCTCCTGCATGAGACTGTCCTTACTATTACCATCTATGAAATGTTGGGAGGCATGAAATTAAGTTTATTTCCACCAAGACAACTTCGCAGAGTACTTGGAAGAACCCCAAGCCTGTTTAAATGCAGAGAAAACCAGTGCATATTCCGTCAGAATGAACGAACGTGTTAACATATTTTACAGCAAACGAAATACACACCCTTGTACAATGTTTTTCTTTCTTCTTAAGAGAAGGCTTTGGAGAGTTTCCTGCATTTTTCGTTAGGGAAAACTGTGTGCGAACTTTGGGTTCATTCTTAAAAATTAAAGGAATGCTAATTTTCTGGAGTCTTCTGTTAAACCGAGGGCACTAAACTCCTTTTTTAAAAGTTTTTCCTAGGGTATTACCACTAGTTTACAAGGGTTAATGGTGAAAGGTGGTGAGTGTTTAAAAATTCACATTACCAAAGTGGATTACGTTGCATCTACTGAGGGGATCAACAATGTAAGCTTACACTAAGCCATTATTCCAGAAACAAAGCTTTCATTTTAAGCCTCTGGAAACAAGCATAAAACGGACAAAAGAAAAAAATTCTTCTGATGAAAGAACAAGGCAAATACGACATGCTTTTCATACAGACTCACTTTGCCTTCGCTATGCATTATGCATGCAAATGGACAAACCGTCTGCTCCAAAAAGCTCATCATGAATGTCTGACAGGATACGCAAGTTAAGGAACGGGAGGAAGATAATTGTGGGATGCGGAAAAGTACAAAGGAAGTCTCATCTTCTCTCTGAGGCTGGGTGGACACAGCAGATCTTTGTATCATCATTTAGCAGGGAAGGTCAAAATTATTCAGTGTGAATGCATCCAGACAAGACACAAGATCCATGTTGGAGCACCTTACTCTCTTGATGGAAAGGATTAGTTCAACAGCCTGAGCCAGCTTTTCTCTACTTTTTTTTTATCCTTGAGAAACCCCTGAAACATTCTTCAGGCTTCAAGAAAGCCCAGAAGTGGCGCAATCATGCAGAATATTGTTGGGAAGAATAGTTGTAGACACACCAACCTAGGGCCCCTACCCTTCCCACCCCGTCCAGGACCATCTGGCCATTGGGAGGGGGGAGGTCAATATGACCATATATGGTCATATCACCTGATAAATGTTTAACCAATTTAATATATATAACTCCCACTGATTCAGGACACCTTTCTAGGGGCATCAAGAAACCCCATATTTCTGAACTGTACCACTTCAAGGAACAGGTAAGGTCATTGCATGTTTGAAAGCATCATCAAAGGATAAAGTTCAAGCTAGCTTTCTCTCTGATATGCTTCTTTAAAACATTTTTAGGATTCCTGCCCCCCCTCCCCCAAATAAGAATGCAAGTATGCAAACCGCCACACCCACCAAACATACATGCCTACAATGTATAGCAGTATTATTAAGGGGAAATTTTGGGAAGGGTGGCCAGAATTTCAGAATTATTTCAAGCCTTAATCATAGGCCTGGCAGAACAACTCCATTTTGCAGGCCCTGTGGAGCTGTCCCATGTCCTGCAGAGCCCTGATCTCATCAAGAAAAGTGTTCCATCAGGTCATGCCAAGGGCAGAAAGGCCCTAGCTCTTGCTGAAGCAAATTTAAACTCTTTGGGTCCATGGAATGGGGCCAAGTCGGGAATTTGCTAGCCACAGAGCCCCTTGATGAGTGTGGTTGGGGTAAAATGTGAACTGGTGACTTCACAGCTCACAGGTCTACTCAGAAATCAATTCCATATTATTCAGGAGGGTTTACTCTCAGGAGAATCTCCTTAGGGTGGCAGCTCAAGCTCCCTAAAACCTGATGGCAGTGTTTCAAGCAATCCAGTTGGAAAAGACTGCATGAACAAGTTCATTGTAAGCCTCCTGCCAGCAGATGTCCTTCCCAGCCACCCCTCTAAGCAGTAGCAGTGGAAACTGAAACTGAAAAGTTGGTACCCAATGTGCGACTATGTCACTTCTGGGTTTTCCACTGGAGGAGATGTTGCAGGGTACACAATGCCAAAGCTCCAAGCCAGCCTGGCAACCCTATGCCCTTGCTTGCCATTCCAAGCAGAGGTGGGAAATTTATTTATTTAAATGTGCATCTCTATGTCTCTTCTAGGGAAGGGACATAGGGTAGCTCTAGGAATTACTGGAAACTTTACGGCTGTTTATGAATGTCATGCCCTCCACTGAGCTGTCAATATTCAGCATTAAAAGAAGAAAAGGGCCGCACCAAGAAGAAAATAGAACAGAACACATCTGGTGCTTATAGGGAAAGGATCTTTAATACTTGTAAAGCCCCAACATGTTTGAGTCAAGCTTCTTCAGGGGGTTATCGCTTTGGATTGTCTCAAGAATGTTACTTTCTCTACAAGCACTCTATTCCTCCCCCCCCCTCCTATATTCAGCGTTAACCACAAGTTAATTTAAATCAGACTGATTAAAAAAAGAGAGGAAGTAATGTAATTTTGGCTTAAAATAAGCCTCAAAGCTACATGATTTTTGCTCTCTGTTATATTTCTGAAGAACATTTCCTATATTAATAATTACAACAAAGCCTCAGAACTCCTGCCCCAATTCTTGCCTGAACCGGATTTTAACTGCTCAACAGTGATGCTCCGAGGCTGAAATGCAGGCATCTGATCTTCATAACCAGCAGAAAGAATATCCTACAGAAATGCAATTATGCCTGTTAATTTTCCATGGTTGTACCAGCCTGGAGAGATACATAATCTAGCATCACCTGAGTGATGAGAATGGACAGAAATACAAGTTCTGTGTGGCTTTGAATTTTTTTCCGAAGTACCAGGTGATAGACGCACAACACTGCAGGAACCATTCAAGTCTCTGCTTCCAATATCCTTAAAAGCTTATCGCTTTCCCAATATTGAGTTTGAGCTCTGAGTTCTCCCCATCAGCAACATTAACCCATCTTACTTCTAGCGCCATATTTGATCTCTCATAGCTCAACTCATTTGGACCAACGCATCAAACATGCAAAACGGCTCTCTTCAGAAATAATCCTCAGAGAAACAAAACGGGGTGTTTGTATTTAACCGGACAGCCAGAACTCTCTGCAAACACTCTCTTATTACAACTAGCGCGAGCTGCGAGCTATTATGGCACTTCAAGGAGGTCTGTATTTTTAGGTTGCTATTTAAATATCTTTGAGCCTTAATAAAGACGTTTCGTTTATTACAAAAGTTTATTAGCCATCTTTCTCTGGGAAGATTGGCAATATAAATAAAAGAAGTAAAATAAGAGTGTTTAATCCAAAATCCCTGTTTAAAACTGGCTTGATCAAATTCAGATCTAAATCAAATCAACTTCAGCAGCTTACTAAAGCTTGAAAGTAAGGGGGCAGGTACACCCCCCGGGAGGTTGACCCATAATCAGGGGTCTAGCATTGAAAGGATTCTCTCTTCCGTACCCACCAAATCAGCGTTTTTGATTTATGGGATAGTCAAGAGGGCCTCTCCCAGTGGGCAGGAACATATGGGAGAAGATATTCTTTCAGATACTTTGATCCCAAACCACGAAGTCCTTTAAAGTTCAAACCCAACACCATGAATTGGGCTCAAGGAGTGGGTCAGGAGCCAGTGGAATTGCTCTATTTTCAGGAGCACATGCTCCCAATAGCTGGCCATGACCTGTAGTCTAGTCACAGTATTCTGCACTAGCTGCAGTTCCAAGCACTCTTCAAGGGTAGCCCCAAGTAGAAGACACTGTTGGAGTCTAGTCTAGATGCAACTAAGGCTTGGAGCACTGCAGGTGACCCAGGAAGGGAGGCTGCTAACACACCAAGCTGGAAAAAGCCCCCAAATTTTCTGAGATGAATACTGCATTGAGTAGCACTCCCAAGTTGCAAAACTGGCTTTTCAAAGGGAGTGTAACCTCATATAATATTAAATCCCTGGTCTGCCTTTCTACTAACCTACAGAAACACTGGCTTGCCAGGATGAAATCACAGTTTGTTCACCCAAGATATTTGGTTTTATCAAAGTTTGCTTAGAAGCAGAGGTCACAACATCCTCAGTAACCAGCCAGCTGCATTTGGCCATTTATAAAAAAATTACTTCTCACTCCAAATGGCAACATTTTTGATGACTCTGAGATGGAAGTTTTGGCATTTTCTAGTAGATGGGTGAATAAGTCACCTAATGTGCATTCAAGGAAGCAGACTGAGATCCAATACATGAGCATTAATTGCTCTCGCACAGGTTGGTCTTGGGGGACTTTAATATCCATGCAGATATGTCCTTACTTGGTGCAATCTGAGACTTCACAGCTACCATGTCAACATTGGGACTCTCCCAGTTTTATCGACCCCCATGCATGAAACCGGCCACATCCTAGATTTGATCTATTATGCAGAGCTGAAAAGTGTGGTGGTTTGTGAACCCATGGCATGGTCAGACTACTACCCTGTTGTTGTCCTACTGCAGGGACAATTATCATATTTATGCTCACCTGCAGAGATTACTGACTGACAGTGGCTCTCCAGGGTCTCAGGTATTTCACCAATTGCCAGATATTTTAAATGGATACAGGAGATTGAACCCAGAACTTCCTGTATACCAAGTAGATGCTCTACCACTGAGCCACAGATCCACTTGAGAAGCAACTTGGACAGCAAAGAATAAACTGCTCAAACTGAAGATACTCCAATTACCAGTTATTTTGTCAGTGAAACATTCAGTTTGTCTGAGCAAAAAGCAGAGTTACTTACAAAACTGAAATGGCCAATATCCAACTTGGGAAAACTCATACAGAAATATGAAAGAGACCGGGTGAGAAAGTGGATCACCTAAAATGCCTTGAGTTCTCTTGAAAAATCAGAATTTCTATATTGGAGAAGAGGGTACACCACTTATGTCAGTCTCAAGAATTATCCCCTTCTGTAAACACAGATGTATGAAACTGTCCCTTTAACTGAGGTTCATCTTCAATTCAGAAACCACGCCACTTGACAAAAAATAAATAAATTCAGAGACAAAAATATTCTGCAACATAGCACTTCCATTAAGATGCAGCTTGAAAATGTTCACAGCTTCCCCACACATAAACAAAAAAAGCCCCATTATACTCATTTAAAAGGTAAAGGTATCCCCTGTGCAAGCACCGAGTCATGTCTGACCCTTGGGGTGATGCCCTCTAGCGTTTTCATGGCAGACTCAATATGGGGTGGTTTGCCAGTGCCTTCCCCAGTCATTACTGTTTACCCCCCTACAGCAAGCTGGGTACTCATTTTACTGACCTCAGAAGGATGGAAGTCCAAGTCAACCTTGAGCTGGCTGCTGGGATCGAACTCCCAGCCTTACGGTCAGAGCTTCAGACAGTATGTTGGCTGCCTTACCATCCTGCGCCACAAGAGGCTCTTATATTCATTTAAGGATGCATAAAATGGGGCTGAAGAGAATCCTAAGCTAGCCAGGAACAAAACCTGTTTAATGGCTTTGCTTTCCATGATTATACCAGCCTGGCTACAGTTGTACCAGGCTGATCGAACATTACACAGTGAGCCGATAATGCCCTCAAATCAGGACTGTTCTGTGGCAAGTTTGAGAGCACCTCACAAGAATTGCCCTTATCTGCCACACCAAGGAGATAAAAGCTTTCTCCCCCCCCCCCCATGTGTAGATGTTTCAGCAGCTCTTTCAAAACGGTGCTTTCCCATGGGACTAGAATCGAAATGTGCCAAATCTAAGAGAGGTGTTGTACCCAGAGACCAAGGGGGAACTGTATCACCATATTATCCACAACAAACGTTTTGTGTATGAAAATAGCAGGCTAAGGGGATGTAAATATTGCCAGTAATTACACTACCTATTTTATATACATTCTATCTCAGTCCAACCTAACCAAAAGTGCTTTCATCAATGCTGAATAACACACTTTCAGACTACATTCAATGTGATTTGCAACTGGATTCTACTGTGTATTGTTATTGTTAGGTGCGAAGTCGTGTCCGACCCATCGCGACCCCATGGACAATGATCCTCCAGGCCTTCCTGTCCTCTACCATTCCCCAGAGTCCATTTAAGTTCACACCAACTGCTTCAGTGACTCCATCCAGCCACCTCATTCTTGTCATCCCCTTCTTCTTTTGCCCTCGATCGCTCCCAGTATTAGGCTTTTCTCCAGGGAGTCCTTCCTTCTCATGAGATGGCCAAGGTATCTGAGTTTCATCTTCAGGATCTGGCCTTCTAAGGAGCAGGCAGGGCTGATCTCCTCTAGGACTGACTGGTTTGTTCGCCTTGCAGTCCAAGGGACTCACAAGAGTCTTCTCCAGCACCAGAGTTCAAAAGCCTCAATTCTTTGACGCTCAGCCTTCCTTATGGTCCAACTTTCGCAGCCATACATTGCAACTGGGAAGACCATAGCCTTGACTAAACTACTGTGTGAAGTGGCAAAACCCACTTGCAAACCATCACTAAAAGTGCACAGAATGTGGATTGAAAGTGCATTATAAGGCAGGTGTGAAAGCAATGCAAGTAACATACACTGCGACAGGGCTAAGCCTGGTTCTTAAGCACCTGGAGTCACCAGGTGCCAAACGCAGCTTTGTTCCTCCCCAGATTAATGGCCATGCTACCATTACTGCTCTGTGGCCAATAGAGTGAGGTCAAGTTAGGCTGTCCACTTGGGGACTAACCATGGCAAGCGTGTGGCCTCAAGCAAGGAGATGTGGCATCTACCTTGGTCAAAATTCAAAAGCATGTATTGGTCGTGGGTACACAGAGGGTTTACGCCCCAAGAAATATATTCAAAAGATATGCACAATAATGTACATGACTACTTAATGTAAGCTTTCTTAGCTAGAGTTTTGAGATGGCTCTGGAAGGGTTTCCAGAATGGGTGGGAGTTAATTAATTTTTTAATATATTTGTTTAACTTTGTTAAACATTTATCAGGTGATATGCCCATATATTAAAAGCCTCTTGTGGTGCAGAGTGGTAAGGCAGCGACGTGCTGTCTGAAGCTGTCTGCCCATGAGGTTGGGAGTTCGATCCCAGCAGCCGGCTCAAGGTTGACTCAGCCTTCCATTCTTCCGAGGTCGGTAAAATGAGTACCCAGCTTGCTGGGGGGTAAATGGTAATGACTGGGGAAGGCACTGGCAAACCACCCTGTATTGAGTCTGCCATGAAAACGCTAGAGGGCGTCACCCCAAGGGTCAGACATGACCTTTACCTTTATGCCCATATATAGTCATGTTGATCCGCCTCCCCAAAATGGCCAGTGATGAGCCTGGAAGTGGTGGGAAGGAGAGGGGCCACAGGTGAGCACATACACAGCTCTGCTTCCTAACCATATTCTACACAACCACACAGCTTCTGGGGTTTCTCGAAGCCTGAAGAATGTTTCGGGGGTTTCTCAATGGTAAAAAAGTTGAGAAAGGTTGACTTAGCGTATGCGTGGCTTTGTGCATTCCAGAACTCCCACAGTGCAAGAACAAAAAATGTGCAAAAACGGGGTGTGTGAGCTACAAAGAGGCAAGGGAGCCTATGGCACATTTTGCCTGCTAATTAAAAAAAAATAACGTCAACAGTCACTGGCACCAAGAGTTTAATAAAGAAAAATTGGACTGTGGCTACTTCCCGAGGCTTATGCTCTCTCTACAGCACTATATCACAGTGTGATGTCAAGTTACAACTAGGCTGTTTACCCTGTCAATCACCTGTCACTCTAAATGGCTCTTGTTCAAACAACCCAAGTATCCAAAGGCCATTTCACTCACTGCAATAATTATGCTTTTTAACACTTCAAATTAAAATCAGCACATCTTGCAAAAAAAACTACATTCTGTTTGCAAAGCAGGGAGAAAGAGGTGCCACAGTTCCCTGTCATTGCAATGAAGAATTTGTGCATTTAGCAGCTACTCAAGTAACCCAAATGTGTGCTTGATAAAACCTGTTTATATTTGTTATCTCAAATACTCCCAGGGCATGGTCTTTACCCAAACTTCTTCAGGCTGCTGTGAGTAATTTATTATTTGTTTTTCACGGCCACAGAATACAGATCCAGGCAGTTTCACATCTGGAAGCCAGGAGAGCAAGGAGGGGGAAAGAGAGACCCCCATTTTGTCTTTTTGTAGTGAAAGTCTCCAAAGTCTGGCTGCATGAGAAATACTTGGTAGTGGAAGATTCAACTGCAGGCACGCCTACAACAGTTATCTAGTGTAGCTAGGAAATATTTTTCTTTTAAAGTGCCATTTCTAAATGATACCTTATCTGAACTCTCCCTCTGAACTGGAAAGACTTTTAGGAGTCTGCAGTGTGTCACCAAAGAATCAGGGATGTAATCGGTTCCATTTATGGGCAGATCATCCCAGGAAAGGAATGTCCAACACATCAGAAGAAAAATCAGGAAATATTATAGCTTTGATGCCATACAGTAGTCTTGGGACATCAAAAAAACCTTTTCGTTTAATCCCAGCATAAATTTTTGTGGATGAGCCTATGTCCACCAAAGTCCGTATTGAAATAAAAATCTGTTAAATCTAATTAAAGGGCCCTTCCCCAAAGCATTGGGGTGGCTTACAGTATATCATATGATAAAATAATAATTTAAACATTTTAGACATTTAAAAATAAATCAAGTTTACATTCAAGACAGAAGAACTCACAGCCTCTTCTCTGATAGGAGGGAAGGAATGGCAAAGTGCTTTGATGTTAATTGCTGAGTGGGCATACACATGTTTATCATTTATGTAGGGGGGCCAGCTCCTTGGTAGTATTCGCAGGCCTTAATCATAGGCCTGGTGGAACAGCTGTTTCTTGCAAGCTATGCAAAACTGTTTTAAGTCCCAAAGGGTCTTGATCTTACTTGGGAGAATGTTCCACCAGGGCTGAAAAAGCCCTGGCTCTGGCTAAGGCTAATTTGTCTACTCTGGGGCAGGAGTGCTTAAGTAGATTTTCTGTTCTCGATTGTCAATTTCTTTGGGGGGGCATAGTTGAAAAGATGGTTCTGCAGGTACAGAGGTCCCAGGACATTTATTAAGGGCCTTAAAGGTAACAATATAAACCTAAACCTGATTCGGTCTTCGATCTAGACCCAGTGCAAATGGGAGAGGACTTTCCAACTGGTTCGTGTAAGGAGCCAGGCACCTGCATTCTGGACCTTTTGAAGTTTCCAGATCAGATGCAAGGGTAGCCCTGAACGGAGTGAGTTGCAGTACTCCATACTAGTTCTTACACTGAAGTCCCATCAAAATTTGGATCATGAGACTGTGTTATTGAATCATGAGACAACAATAAGCATGTCGGAGGCAACCTCCCTGAGCTGCAAGGGATAGCAGTACATAAAATAAATAAACAAAAAACAAAAATAAAATATGACCCCGTGCCATTCATCTCTGATCCTCCCACAGACTCCTCCTGGATGAAATCTCCCCTTCAATATGTTTTGATGGCCACAGATCAACTTCACTGGTGTTCTCCCCCACCCCAAGGTGGTGGGGAAGGAACCACTTTAGCTTCCGGGGGGGGGAGGGGTCCAAGGCTTTCCCTTCAGGCTGCTATAGACAGCTAATAAGCATTGCAGTGTCTGAGTTTATAATTAAAACCAATTAATCTATATAAGACAACTGAGTAATTGTTTATTGCCTGTTGGTCAGGCCTTTGTAAGTCTGTGATAACAGCACAGTATAAATACTTGAATAAATAAGAGGATGGATAAATTCCAGGCTGTTTCTATCACTTTGTTTACCTATTTACCCTTTCTAAGAAAGATACATTAAGGCAGCCAGACACAAGCACAAGAATGGGAGTTTTTGTAACACAGGAACAGAAATAAGCAGACTCTTTAAGATCTAGTGCTACTAGGGTCTTTGATAGCAGGTATTGATAATCTCTTGTATTACATACAAGCAGCCTCTGAGGACAAGTTTCTGCTCTGAACTGTCTTTCAGTTTTGACACATCAGGGTTCCTGTATATCAGTGGAGAAGCTAACTAAAAGAAGGCCCAGCCAAAAAGAGAATTAAGTCAAAAAGCTAAATTAAAAAACAACAACATTCTTAAGATGCAAAGGAGATTGAAAATTGTATTAGATCCAAAATGTGCATTATTAACTACCAAATAATATTAGAATGTATAGTGAACCTGTTAAGTATTTAGTAACAGCTGCAATGATTCTATATGCATCAAGATGGGAAAAAGAAACGCTACCAGATCTTATGGGCCAAACAAAATGGTCGAATATGTGGTGATAGGAAAACCTCCCTATTTGATGCACAACATCAGAAGAAAATGGAATCCAACTATACGGATCAGTAAAATGAAATGGAAAATAATAACTAGGTTGTAAACTGTACATTGAAGTTGTAGAATATGATGTAGGATGTAGTACGTGGTATGTAAAGTGACATCATGAGGATGAAATATTATGGGTCTTTTCTTCCCTCTTCTTTTTCCTTATAAATTCTCTTCTAGAAAAAGATATTTTTTTCTTTTTTGTTTTATAAAATAGCAGCTTAATGTTTTTTAAGAAATAGCTATTCGATAATATGTAGTATACCACTTTTAAATAAAAACTATTATAATGGGAGAAAAAATAATAAAACATATTCTTAAGTTAAAGCAAAGCTAATGTATCCTGTTGTTCACAATTCTACAGTCTTTGGGTTTGAAAAATCTGACTGACTAGTCAGGGATCTCTATGTCCCCTCCATCTTCCTCAACTGAAGAAATTCTCCCTCTTCCCTATCACTAGTGTCACACTCTGTGGAGGGGCCGTATCTCATTGGAGGGCTATTTTGTCCTCTCTTTGAAGAAGAAGAAGAGTTGGTTCCTATATGCTGCTTTTCCCTACCCGAAGGAGGCTCAAAGCGGCTTACAGTTGCCTTCCCTTTCCTCCCCCCACAACAGACACCCTGTGAGGTGGGTGAGGCTGAGAGAGTGCTGATATCACTGCCCAGTCAGAACAGTTTTATCAGTGCTGTGGTGAGCCCAGGGTCACCCAGCTGGTTGCATGTGGGGGAGCGCAGAATCGAACCTGGCATGCCAGATTAGAAGTCCGCACTCCTAACCACTACACCAAACTGGCTCTCTGTGTGGAGCTTTAGGAGGCCAACCAATAGTGACTTGACTCAAAATAGTTTTCCTTGGATTATCAAGGGCAGCTAGATAAGTGTCTGTCTGATCTCAGAGCACCCTTCTAGCAAAAAACTTTCTATCTCCACCCTCATAGTTTGCCTTATACATATGAAGAACTCTGGAGGGAAATTAAAGGGTCCGGGAGCATTGACATTAAATTTCAACTTTGGCTGAAATGGGGTGACTGTCTCCCAGTTCTGGACTCATTTGACTTGTAGAGGCTGTAGACAGGTCTCTGCATACATCAGACTGGCTATCAAGATGGCGGCTGCTCGAAATCTGCTGGGCCTCTAAGGCCACATTCTCTAAGTGGTATTGTTTTTTTTTTGTGCTTTTTGAGTTCTGTCAGAGGTGCTCCAACACTCGTGGCTAAGGCAGCCTGGCTAGAGTTGTGCCCATCTGACCCAATGGCTCCCAGATCTCTGTGGTGACTGGAACCTCCAATTAATTGTGAGAGTGGAAGCCGTCACTGCTCTCTCTCCTGTACATAGCTTGATCACCCTGCAAGGTACACTTTACGATCCTGCTTAAAATGGCTGCTGCTCCTATTTGAAACTTTTTTTTCGCACTCTTCCCTGATCTTAGGCATGGGTAGAACCAGCAAAGGAGAGTTAAAGACTAAGAATATGAGCAGGAAAAGGCTAAGATGAGATTCTAGCAAAATAAGTAAGAAAAAAATAAGAAAGTAATAAATGAATAGAATAGAGGAATAGGATAGCCTACTGTTCTCCCTCATGAGGCAGGAGAAGAACTGAAGGAACAGTGACTCTCACCAAGGGGACAGGAAGAAGAAAAAATTAATTAATGACTCCCTGAATGGAGGGTGGGAGTCAACCACCAAGATGACCTCTGCCATAGAGGGAGAACATCAGATTTCTTTCCTTTTTCTGTGCAGCCTGCGTATTGACCTGCTGTACTGCTCCAGTAGGAGAATGTTTATGTACCAGTATTTTCTGTGTCTCGAACACCTCTGAGGCCAATCCCCTCCAGAGCAATGGTATACCATTTAGTCACTTATCACTATATTTTTAAAAATCATCTTTAATGAAAAATACTCCCTTCTCGTTTCATATTTGGCTGTTATATTCTGTAAATGGCATGATAACTATGTTCTTCTTTCTCCCCGTACTGGAAAAAGATGACAACAGGACACTGCATTCCATGAGCACTGGGTAACTTGCAGGAATGCAGTTGGCTTTGACCGGTCAAAAATCCACCCAAATCAGCCATGGCCATCCTCGCATGACAGAGCTAGAAAACAAAGCTGCTTCTCCTCGTGTGATGTTAAAATGTGAATCGGCTAATGGCCAAAGCCCTTTGCAATCACAACTGCTAAAATGTTCTTGGGGAATTGCCTAAATAACAAAGGAGGGGGAAAAGGAAAGTAAATACGATTGTCATCATATTCAATCAAGTATTTAATAGCTTGCTCAAACGCTACTGAAAATTGTAGACTAATTGACACAAGATTAGACTAATTGACACAAGGTGGAATATCACTTCGCAGTAAATAAAATCAAACGAAGAAGACAAAGTTAAGCAAGGAGAAGAGTTCCCAGACCTCTCTCAAGCAGGCTTTATTGAGGCCTGGGAACATTCACACATAGCCCCGTTCTTAAAACATAACAAGTTCTCAATATTCACTATGCACCGAAGGAAACTGTTTTCCACAAAGTCCTCCACAAGATGGAGCCGTCCCTCGAGACCAAGTTTGGGATTCGTTCATCTGCAGGCTGAATTGGTATGCCGAAGAAGACATACAGACACTCCCCCCCCTTCCCAAAAAAAAATCACATACAGAAATCCTGTGCAAATTGTTGGTGTGGAAGGGGGAAAATATATTTGATATTTATATTTCACTTGTCAAAAGCTATATCCTTTTCTAATAGATTGAAAAGTTAAATGTACAATACAGTAAAAAAAATATTCTCCTCTACTAGACGAGTCAATTATAGACCATAAATAATTAGATCAGCAGCTGATAGAAAGAATGCATTCACATTGTACAGTGACACAGATAGCAAGTATGTCTTACGATGTCCTGGAAGTGGATTATCAAAATGAGAATATCTATGCATGAGGCTTTTGGTGGGCAAGGTCAAGTTGGATTTCATACATTTATTCTTGACAATGGTGCTGTTCTCCAGGGGAGCCAGCTTTCCCCTTGATGCTAAAGAATCGAGCTTTTTTCCCGTCAAGAGAAGTCTTCTTGCCCTGGGGAAAAGTGTTGACACAGGCATAATAAGTTCACAGGATCCAGTCAGCTCTCAGACCTGTCACCAGAGGCATCAGACAACCAGGAAACATACTTGTTAACTCATCTGGATCTTCCTCTCTTTGTTTCAAGCAGAGTGATCTGACTGTTTTCATCCAAACCTTAATTAAGTCCTATAAACAAACCTTACACACACACCCTCCAATGCGTAGTCCAGCTTGTCTCACCACCAAGTTTGTGCTACAATGTTTACAAGAACAGGAAGCGGTATTAAAAGAAGAATATTTTTGTATCCTGCTTTTTACTACATGAAGGAGTCCCAAAGTAGTTTACACTCACCTTCCTTCTCCCTCTGTTAAGGTAGGTGGGCCTGAGAGAGCTCTGAGAAAACTGTGACTGGCCTAAGGGCACCCAGCAAGCCTCACAAGTCTCAAAGTAGCTTACAGTCGCCTTCTCTTCCTCTCCCCAGAACAGACAGCCTGTAAAGTAGGTGGGGCTCACCCAGTTCTAAGAGAACTGTGACTGACTCAAGGTCACCCGGCAGGCCTCATGTGTCTCAAAATAGCTTACAATTGTCTTCCCTTCCTCTCCCCACAACAGACACCCTGTGAGATAGATGAGGCTGAGAGAGCTTTGAGAGAGCTGGGATTTGCCTGAGGTCACCCAGCTCGCTGCATGGGGGGGGGGGCTAGGGAATCAAACCCGGTTCTCCAGATTGGCTGCTGCTCTTAAGCACCACACCAAGCACCGCACTGTTCTTTAAATTTACCTCAGGTATGTTCATGGTTATTTTCTCAATTTGAATATATGGTACCCCAACACACACACATTTTACAAAACTGCAGAACTATAACTGCTATACACATGAAGTTGTTTTATAGATTGAGAGCCATTCCGCACCCCATTAATGTAGCGTTATATTGACCATATGAAGACACTACATTTTTAGCATTTCACATCATCTTGCCAACCTCCTGCGTCCCGCCAGCAAAGTTAACATCACATCTGCCATTTTAAAGAATTAGTTGGGGAATCGCATAAGGTTGTTTCCCAAACCTCAAAAGTGCGAGCTACAGAAGAGCAACCAGCAAGATAATGCTAAAGAAATGTATGGAGGTGAAGAAGCGCTATCTCCTCCTCCAATGTCTCACCCTTGCACCCACCTCACTCTCTCTTTTTCCGTGGACAAATTTTGTTTTTTTAGAACAAACTGCCTGGAGACAAGGAACAGGCATTCAATCATGCAGGCAAAGCCAAAAATAATTTTTCTCACAGTTTAAACACAAAGCATGCCTCTCTAAAGTCCCCTCCCCCCAAAATCAAGAACAAGATTAATTTTTAAAAGATTCAATACACATGATTCCATAAGGTGTAGCTTTCTAAAAACACTATGCATCTATTATTAGATGCATAGGCATTTCAACCGAGAAGGATTGAATTCTTTTAAAAAATTAGCGGGTATCGTGGGCCCTTTAAAACGTTGAGAAAGGTTGCCTGGCTTGATTGGCAGGTGGAAGAGTCGTGTGTAAAGTGTGTTGCTCTCTTCCGCCATTTCAAGCAGTCATGTGGAGTGTAAGAAGCACAAAACGGTGGAAGACGGAAGTGTTACAGGAAGAAGGTGAGGAATAGCTGGAGGCGCAATAAATTTTAGCACTACACCATTATGCTGGTGTTTTTTGTTTATTGATATGCGGAAGTGCCCTGAATCACACTACTATAATCCATCAAGGTCACCAGTTTCTGCTAACACTGACAGCAGCTCTCCAGGGTCTCAGGCAGAGGTCCTTCACATCACATTCCACCTGATCCTGATGGGAGACTGAGCCTTCTTTATGCAAAGCAGCTCCTCTGCCATATCCAATTTCTTCAGCCACACCAAATCTGAACACTACAGTGATGAGTCTATTGCTAGAGAGAATTTCCTAGAACAACTAAGCTACAGGTTTTATCTGACATGTTGGGCCGATAGGGGGAACAAGTAAAGTTGCTGTATAGGACTATCTTAGAGTGTCCCAACTGGATGGCTACAGAAGACAAGCTTTATATGGAAATCTCTAAACAATTAATACTATGCTTGGAAAACCTTACAGGTCATTTCTCAGTATCAGAAGAAGTGTGCCTGCACACAATAGCTTATACCTAGAATAAAAAAATGTATTGGTCTTCAAGGTGTCACTGGACTAAAACTTTGTTCAGGTCATTTTAGTTGGAGTTGAAAGCTATTATGATGGGAAATGTAGGGTAAATGGGGGTTGTATAAAGGGACGAAACTGAAGGGGGTATGTTGAAATGATGAAGCCAACATTTGCAAAACCCTGGAGTTTTGTGACAGTACTGAAAGGGTTTCCTGAATATCTGAGAGTGAATTAATTTTTCATATATTTTTTTAAAATTGTCAAACATTTATTGGGTGATATGACCATATAAGTAGAGCCTCTTGTGGCGCAGAGTGGTAAGGCAGCAGAAATGTTGTCTGAAAGCTTTGCCCATGAGGCTGGGAGTTCAATCCCAGCAGCCGGCTCAAGGTCGACTCAGCCTTCCATCCTTCTGAGGTTGGTAAAATGAGTACCCAGCTTGCTGGGGGGTAAACGGTAATGACTGGGGAAGGCACTGGCAAACCACCCCGTATTGAGTCTGCCATGAAAACGCTAGAGGGCGTCACCCCAAGGGTCAGACATGACTCAGTGCTTGCACAGGGGACCTCTTTACCTTATGACCATATTATGGTCATGTCAACAGTCCTCCCCTCCCAAAATGGCCAATGATGGGTCTGAAAGAGATGGTAAGAGGAGAGGCCCTGAGTGAGTGTTTACAAAGCAATGCATCCCAACCATATTCTGCAGGATCATGCCACTTCACTTGGAAGGGGATGGATGGGTGAAATCGCTCACAAACATTTAAACCTGACAGTACACCACACTTATTCGGATCTTAGGTTTAAATGAACCTAACCCCAAATCGAGGCAGTCAAAAATCCAGAAAATTGTTTGGGTAAGGGACCTCCACCAACAGTCTGCAAGCCAAGAACCAGGCCAAATTCAGCATGGATTTTGGTTCATCAACCAGTTTGTGTCCATTCCTGGTCCCAAGGTCACCCAATTGCCCTCTCAGAGCTTATATGGGAGCAAAAAATGGGAGGGAGAACAATGCATGCCACCCTGATCACCTCACAGAAAGGGTAGAATAAAAAAAAAAACTGATATAGAAGTTCTCCTGAAACTGAAGCAAGACATGACCTCACATGAAAGACACGTAGCCAAAGGTAATTTTCAACTAACATTGCTTTTAATTAAAGAGTTAACAGACATTTAAAATGTTCATGCTGAATTTATACTACTTAGCTTTGAGTGAGTTATGACCAATGCAAGGCTGAATAAAACTCACATTTTTCCCTCATAAAGCAAATTAGCCATCTCCATTATATTTTGAAGTTTTCATGACTTTCCCAAAATAGCTCCTTTTATTATCTGGCAAATGCTTGCTGTATCTTCAGTGTACAATATTTAAAATATATGTATAGCATTTAAATACCAATTAAAACTGTGTATAAATACTTATTAATATACTCTGCTTTTCACTTATGCCTCAGAAAAAACTTAGAATTCTAAATTAGAAGCAAGCATATTACAGTAAAGACCTCCTCCCAAGAAAATGCCTACAACTGAAACCTCATTAGAAGACCTATAAAATAAAACTGCAACTCTAAAAATAGTACCCCCTCTCATCTCCAAAAGGAGCCCCCTTCTGCAAGGTCAGAACCACTATTGAATAGGGATGTGTTCTGTTAGATGCCAAGCTGGCAACCTTAATTGATGCCAAGCTGGCAGATGCCAAGCTGGCAACCTCTGGTAGATGCCAAGCTGGCAACACTACCAGAAAGTGACAGAAGGCCATAACAAGGCTACAGAGGGGAGACAGCCCTTATCCTTTAAAAGTCAGAAACATCTTTTGATGGGAATTTGGAAACCAAATGCAGCTGTTTTACAATAGGAAAGATATGTTCCAACCAGCTAGCCCTTGAAAATAACTGAGCAGTCACATTTTGAACCAGTTGCAATAACCACGCAATCTTCAACAGCAACCTCACATAGAATATCTTACAGTTGTGCAACTATCTTACAAAAGCATTCGTTAGCATCGTCTGGTCAGCTGAGTCTAAGGAAGAAGAAACTTAGTGAACCAAATGCAGCCAGTAGGAAGCATTCTTAGTCATTGCACCAACCTGGTCAACCTGGTTGCACCAACCTGGTCAAAGCACTGGTTCACAACCCAAAGGGATGTTTCTGGAAATGTGGATAATGAAATACAGAACTGGGTACCATCAGTATATTGACAACCTCAAACCATTCATAATCTAATTCAATGAACATATATAAATATTGAAGTGCATAGGCGAGAAAATGGAAATGTGGTATCAACTCCCTCCCAGAGGAAACTGTCAACATAAGAGAAGACAAAAATGACTCAAAACACCGAAGGGCTGCTCCTCTGATATCATGTCCATAATCCAAAAGATGGATAAGAATGGAGTAATGAAGGAAGATCTAATAGTAGAAACATGGATGACTACCCTGAATTGTCAAAAGTTTTCACGGCCAAAGTCAACTGGTTGTCATAGGTTTTCCGGGCTGTGTGGCTGGCTGTGGTCTGGTAATTTTAGTGACTGACATTTCACCAGTAACTGTGGTTGGCATCTTCAGAGGTAAGACACAGCAAGATGGGAATCTATATGTGCCAAAGAGATTCCTATCTTGCCATGTCCTATCTCTGAAGATGCCATCCACAGCAACCAGATAACCAACCCTTCTCAAAATTGCATCAGCTCCAAATCTGGAGTTAGTTTGGTGCAGTGGTTAACAGTGGTGGCCTCTCATCTGGAAAACCAACTTTGATTCCCCACTCCTCCATGTACAGCAGCTGGATGACCTTGGGCCTGTCACAGTTGATGGTCTCTCAGCATCAACTACCTTGCAGGGTGTCTGTTGTGGGGAGAGGAAATGAAGGCACTTTTAGACTCCTTCAGGTAGTGAAAAGTGGGGTACAAAAAACACCTCCTCCTCCTCCTTAGCAGCCTGGTCTTGGCCAAATGTTCACTGCTCATATAACCAGTTGGAACATAAAACTGGCAGAGAGTGGCACAAGTGAGGGGACGAGAGCCACAGCTGACAATGGTCATCTAGACATCTCTTCTTGCCATCAGACTCCGAGTCCAACCCATACTACTAAGTGTCTCTATGCCTGGTTCTAGCAAAGGCAACCAAGAAGGAGGACACTTAGGGTGGCAAAACAACTTCAGCCAACCCTGGTCAAGCACAAAATGAAGTTGTCGGGATGTTCCTCAACTAGCAGATCAGTAGTGAATCATACACCCCAACTGTTTCCAGATTGGAAACCTTCTCCTTTTCTCTGATGTTGCAATTTCAATCCGAGATGTGAGACAAAAACACATTTTTGCAATTGTGTTTGCAAAGCTTAGCTATAACCACTCTGAACATCCCTGGAATTTGCATGCTGGGATAAGAATTCCCTCTCAGTCAAGGATGGCATTTCATGGTTTGCCTCTATCTTTGGTGTTCTGCCACCAACACAAAACCTCTATGTTCTGCCGTTTCCATTTAACTCAAGAGTGGCGTTCAGGTTCGTGCCACCACTGTTATTCCCCCTGGACCAGTAAAAGAAAATGCTCAGCACTAGCAAGGCATTACTCCATTTTTCCCTTCATGGCTCTATGTATTACGAAATTCCCCAGAGATCAAAATACCAACCAGGCTTTATTTCACAGTATCAATTATGCATAAAACATTAGATCAAATGGTTATTTACATATTTCGCTTTACAGTTCTTACTTGGGTTTGTGAAACCTGTTTCTCGAACATTTCCCATTCAGTATGAACGCAAGGCTTGCTGTCAGTCTTTCACGCACACAAAAATTAGCCATTACTAACCTGTTTTAAAGTATTATATGGAAAATCAACTGTGTAAAAGCCTTTTTCTAGCTAAACACCAGAAGGCCAAAGAGGATAATGTGATTTTGAAAGTCATAAGAATCCCAATAAAAAATTGGCAATTGGCTATCCAAGATCTTCCTCAGTTAAGTATGAAATAAATGCACTAGCGACTTAAGGCATTCTAAGTGGAAGATCAAATGATCCTTAAAATTACTATGAATATTTTTTAATCTGCATTGGGCACTTCTTTAAACTACTGCATGTTTTGTTGCAGTGGTTCTCTATACCTGGCAGAAAACACATCACATTTGGAAGTCCTAAAATAAAAAAGAGTGATAGGCAAGCAATCCATTGAATATCTTTGTAGCTACCTCAGGAGGAATGTGGGCAAATAAACAGATTTTTGTGATATTCAACTTTGCCACTTTTATTTCAAAATCACGCTCTGTTTCCTCTTCAGAGGCTGCCTCTTTTAAAGCTGAAATCCCCTAGCCTTTCTTTGTGTATCACACAATTATTTTATATGTTTATTAAGAGCCAAACACATCACCACTACTACAACAACCACCATAAAAAATACATGGACCAATTATGTAAAAAAACAGCGCTATCCAAGTTTCTCAGATTGCTGCTGACTGGAACTCTAATCCCAAAGGGATTAGAGAGAAGGCCAGACTTCCATGCAAAACAAAGACTAGGTGACTGGCGTGTTCAACCCAATGCTGGATTAGTAGGTACCTTGATAAAGAAGACTGAGTCTTGGATGACAGGCACATCAGGAGAAGGAAGTGGAAGAAAAAGCCTATCCTTGCCTCCCTAATACTGCATGGGAAATCACCCAACAAGATGTCCTCCGCTCAAGGGGAGGACTCAGAAACATCTAGACAACTTTATTTGCCTATAAGCACATGCAGAGAACATAATCTCTGATTACTCCAGATTTTGCTACTTTCAGTTCAGGCAGGATTGACAGAATCACTGGTTTAAATAAACCCCTTCCCGAGTATCAACAATGAGTATAAAGATGACAGAGCTATTTGACATTGAACAAAGCTGTTCCACAAAGAGATTTTTTTTTTTTTACAAAGCAAGCAGCTTCTCCAAGTTTAAAAGTTGTACCGGCTGTATGAGATTTTAAATTTGCGTTAAATTCAGATTCTAGTTTAAACCTAACTGTTAAGAAAGGCACCTAAGACAGTTGAAACAAAGAGATCATCAGTTGACAGCTCAGATTCAAAGTTTGCGTAGATATATCAGAACAGGAAAGAAGGGACTAGATCCCAAGCTGACACCTCTGACTTATTGTGAAATCTGTCTGAATTAAAATGTTAATTCTTTGTTTAGGAAAACTGCAGCAGATGACGTCATCAGCAATCCCTGCTGGAATTAGGAAGCTAATGGCTCCTTGTAGAACAAGGTATCAGTGTTGTTGCACATGCAGATTACTTGCTTCATTGTCTCTTGGTGAAGATCTCCTTACTTGAACGGTGCTAGGATTTACATTTTGGGATCGATGTGTGGCTTGCTCCTGTTAGATTTTCACATTCTCTTTTTTTGTGATGATGCATCTATGGAATGGGAATGGAGCACCAATGTGTGGGCATTAGAGCTAAACAGTTGTTACACTGGCATTGTAACCAACAAGGGCAGGGAACACAAAGAAAAATAGAAACTGCCAAACAGTCTTAGACCCTAACATAGCCTTTTCCAACCTTTTGACCATGGAAGAACCGCTGAAATATTTGTCATGTTTTGAGGAGCTGGAAGTGATGTCAGCTGGCCATGCCAGGAATAGTTTGTGCCCAAGACCATTAAGGCAGGATATAGAGAAAAGGCCAGTGAGGCAACCCTGGCTGGGAATCCCTGCCCTAACATAATAGCAAAATAAATAACTGTACGAGCAGAAAAAGAATGTAAAAAATTAAAACCACAGCACTTCAGTTACAGGACGGTTTAAGCAGATGACTTTCTTTTAAACAGGTGAGAAGAATTAATACAGGAGGATATCAGAACCGAAGAAACTAAGGCTCTGGACAAAAACTGAATTGAGAACGACATGAACATAAGAAGCTGCATTGTAACGTCAGATTACTGGTTCAATTAAAGTCGATATTGTTGGCTTCCACGGAAGTGACTCACCGGGTCATGAGGCAGAAGAAGCCATTTCCAAAATCTGCTGCCTGAACTCTTTTAACTGGTGATGCTGGGGACCGAACCTGGAATCTCTTGGAAAGCAAAGCACTGAGTCACAGAATGCTCCTGTGAAGGAATGGCGTTCCATATTCTCCTTCTTCCTTTGCCTTAGTCCCCAAGAGATAAGAAAAACCTGTAACCATTCCAAGTCTTTGCTCAGTGTTGCTGCTCCTTCTCCTAGCTCCCTGGGATGCCAAACCCAAGCTGGGTAACTCCTGCTGCCACAGTGACTCAGAGCTTCTCTCGCTAAACAGAACTGTGCATCCTTCACTCTATCCCTTTGTCACGTATTCCATGTAGTGGCTAGATCTCCTGCTTTGCTTCTACAACTTTGTGTACATATCTGTTGCCACTTTTTGATTTCGAAGCAAAGCAGCAATGGTGAGCCTACCCACTGCTACGCTCCACCGCTGCCCTTCAGAAATGAGGACAGAATAGACACGGGCTGTTTTCGAAATGACACCAACAAAAGAGGGAACAAAGTGACTCAACCTGTATACACAAGCTAGGAACCTAAAAAGGTTGAGCAGCAGCAGAATAGGTATTAAATATTAAAAATACAGATATTTATTTCAATACATTTGCACATATAAAACTGTGAAACATCAACATACATCAAGCATTATTGCACAAATCCAAACATTTTGACACATGGATAAATGACAAGAACCAAACCCCCTCTCCCCAGTTCAACTCCTCCCCCTTGGGGTCTTTTTCAGTGGTCTAATATTTAAATACATTCATGTGATGTAATCATTTATTTGTTTATTGATTGATTAATTGATTTTTATACCACTGCTCTTGGAAAGTCTTGCAGTGGTTTACGAATATAAAGCAATAGTTTCCATAAACCTCCCCCCAAAAACAGTCCTTATCACAAACCAAGCATACAGCAATTACTATAAGGTGGGGAGTATAAGGTGGTAAACAATATGAATGGATAGGCACCCACACTAATGAAGTCTCCAAATATATCTCTTCAAAGTGCCACCCTTATAGAAGTCCTCTCTGAGTGTATTCTCATGTGTCTCATGGAATGTTGTGCCAGTACTTGCTATTTATCTTGATTATGTTTACAGGCTGGAAGTGACATCAGCTGTAGTAGGTTAAAATTTAGCATTACCTTAAGTACCATGGTTGAAACTTTACCCCAATGTCTTTTGCCAAAAAGAGAAGTTGGGAGTCCCAACCTAGTACTTCATGGCTTGAGCTCATTGAAGGAGCTGCTCCAGATGGGAGAGGAAATGAAAGAACAATTCTTCTCTGTTTTCTGGGAATGTATTATCGACCTAGGGGACATTTATCCCACCTTGGGCTCATTTTGATCTTCCTGCCTTAAGAAGAAAATACATACTAGCATTCGAACTGTTTCCTCTCTCTTCCTTTGGGTGTTACCTTCCAGTATGGTGGTAAGCCACTGCCCAACTTTGACTAGGGACGTTAGCATAATCAAGAGCTTGAGTGTTCTGCAGTTGGACTTTAATGGCTTCTTCCTCCAACCCACACCTTTTGGCCACCTACAAGTTTGCAGCTGGGTTCCCAAGCACACAGAGAGTATAGTCACAATAACTGAACTATTAGGATGAATTCCAGAGTGAAGGGGGTTTCTCCATAGCCACCATGAACAGAAGTACCTCACAAGTGCAGTAATATTTACCATGGAATAACCTGTTGCAACATGGGGTAACTCACTGTATGCAATGTTTAACACAGGTGGGTCTATACATAGCTTTCCAAACACATCAATCCCAGAGTCTTCTGCACCCAAGGGCCTTCCTGTGAAGATATTTTTGAACAATATAAATTAATTCATATGCGGGAAAGCATGAACACAAGCCATGAAGTGTTAAAGAATCCTGACGCCACTACACAGGAGTGTAGTGACAGCATTTGGCACAAATGAAGAACAATTACAACAGAGGAAATGCCAAGTTTCCTTCTTTCAGGAAGGCATGGCTCAGATGCTCAGTATCCAATTCAGAAAAGAATATCCTGTCAGTTCTCTCTCAGCACATAACACATGAAGCATGACACACAGACCTATGACACTGGATGGCTTCCTTACCTCTAGGGCAACATTTCATCCCTTCATGTCTCACTTCAATAATTGGTCTCACACCCAAGCAACGACGCCGCGGTAATGCTTTTGATGGCATTCCTTTCCCTTCCTCTCCGTCACCATCTCAAACCAAACCCACGGATGCTGCATTCAGCGCAGGGAATGTTGCTCATTTCTGCATGCAGGCTCACTGCTGCGAGTAAACTGAACCAAAGAACGAAAGCAAGCACCCCCCCCCCCCCGCCCAAGTCTTTCCGTTTCAGTGTTTTGCAAATACCCAAGATACCAAGGACAGTTCCTAAGGCCGCCTTTCAGTTTAAGAGCGGATATTCCCAATTAAAATCTGCAACAAGAAGTATGTACAACAGGCAAAAAGGAGAGCAAAGATGCAAGTGAAAAATGAACCTTGTAACCATCGCCCCTTGGTTGCTTTTAATTTCATGGGGGGGAATGCAAGAGTAACGTAGAGCCTTTTCAATACGGACTTTCTACTCGGAAATACTTCCATGGGGGGGAAAAATGTCAAGACAGAGCTCCAACGGACTGGCACCAGAAGTACGTGGCACAGGAGACTATTTCATGTGGTTGCAGATTGGAAAGTCCCTGACTACAGTAATCCGCCAAATCTAAGTGACTGTGCGATATAGTTTGCTCGACTCAGCTTTGTACGTGATTAAGGATGTGCACACTTTTTCATAGGCGCAAAAGGGCGTAATGCATGAAAGAAAATAAGTGGATTGGCCCTTAGAAAATTATCTGCAGTAAAAACAATCACATTCATCAAATAGGATAAGGTCCTGAGGTCTAAAGGTCACAGTAAGCAACTTTCTAACTCAAATGAAAGCTTAAAGCAGAGGCTACAAAACAGGCTCTCACAACCAGAGTTTTGTGAACCCCTGGGGTTTCTTGAATTAATATTTTCATATATTTTTAAAACTGTGCTAAACATTCATTAATTCTATTTTTTTTTCCGGCCTCCCTTTTGACACAGGGCGATTTATGTATAATAAAGAGGAAGTAGAGCAGAATTCATGAATTCAAGTAAACAATAATAACAGTGGATTTAACTGGTGATAACAGTGTGTAGAACATATTGTTAACTTGCTAACTATGCAACGATGCTTTCATGGGAGGACCGGTGTGGGAGTCAGTATGTGGATAGCAGTTTTCTAGTGGTAGATGCCATGTTTTGGTCGGCCTCAACCAAACGCCTGGTGGAAGAGCTTCATTTTACAGGCCCTGCAGAACTATGGAAGTCTAGGCAGTGGCCTGATCTCTTTAGGAAACTCATTCCACCAGGTGGGGGCAGGACAGAGAAAGCTCTGGCCCTGGTTGAGGACCGATGCTCTTCTTTGAGGCCAGGGAACACCAGGCAGTTGGAGGTGGCGGAGCATAGGGCTCTTGGGGGGTGTAGGCAGTGAGGCAGTCTCTCAGGTACACTGGGTCCCTTAAGCTAAATCTGGAATTCTACTGGCAGCCAGTACAGTTGTTGGAGTGTGGGCTGAATGTGGGACCTCCATTTTGTTTCTGTAAGGATGCTGGGTGCTGCATTCTGGACCAGCTGTAGTTTCTGAATCTGAATACTTCTCGGTCCTGGTGGAACGAGCTCCCTGAGAAGATTAGAGCCCTGCCCGAACTTCCACAATTCTGCAAGTAGAGTGCTGGTAGCTTGGCTTGACACAGGTGGTAGAATGCCAGCCATGCTACTGCAACATCACTGCCTGGGAAATCAACACACTGGTAACATTCTTGTATTTGGAATTTACAAATCGAAGATAGAGATATTATACATGCCTGCTTTCTGCAGAATATTCTTTCATCAGACATCACATTTGTTATACTAAGGCTGGCCCCAAATCACTTCAAATACTCCAAAATTCAGCTACAAGAAGCACTTACGAGTGGGAAATTGAGCACAGGTCGGAAAGCTGAAATTGCATAGCACATGTCAAGCTTCCTTAGCCAGCTCTCTACACCTTTCTAAATGGGCCCAAGTCACCTTTTAATAACCACTGGACTTCATTATCTGACACTTCCTTCACCTCTGTAATCTGCCAAATACTTCCATTTTAATACATAGCACTTCTAAAGCATTGAAATAAGCTTTAAAACAGCAATGAGTACAGTTCAAAATGAGTGTACATCATTAAAAAGATTATGATACAGAGAAACAGAATGATCAAAAGCCCCAAGGAAGACCTTAAGAATATGAATATATTTTGGGAAAGGGTATAAAAGAAATACAGGAGAAACAGGGTACAGGATTAGAACAAACAGGGTAGTAGATTAGAACAAATTCCAATGTAGTTGAAATTGTGATTTCTGTTTAGTGAAATTTTGCACAGTGGCAAAAAGCACTAGAAAGAAATTAGTTACAGCTATGTTGTCCCCAAGGGAAAACCTCAAAACCAAGAATACAATCCATGGAATACCATTTAATTATCTGGGTCTTTTTATTTACTTTATTCATTCCCTCCTTTCTCCCCAATGGGGACCCAAAGCAGCTTCTGTCATCCAAGTTATCCTCACAACAACCCTGTGAAGAGTATGGTCCAAGGTCACCCAGCAAGCTTCCATGACTTTTTATTAAGACCAACCAAAAGGCTGAACTATTTTAATACGGACACTGATAAAATGTATTTTGCAGGGAGGACTTCATTCACATTGATTCCTACAATTTGCAGCAGTATATACCATATTTCCCTTTTTGAGCACCTTCCTACCAATCATTGCTCTACACCAGGCTTTCTCAACTTTTTTACTCTTGAGAAACCCCCGAAACATTCTTCAGTGTTTGAGAAACCCCAGAGGTGGCACAATTGTTGGGAAGCACAGCTGTGTACACACTCACCTGAGGTCCCTCCTCTTCCTACCTCGTCCGGACCCATCACTGATCATTTGAGAGGGGGGAGTCAACATGACCATATATGGTCATATCACCCAATAAATGTTTTACTGATTTTAAACATATATATATAATTAATTAACTCCCACCCAATAATTAATTCCCTTTCTGGGCCGTCAAGAAATGCAAGGGTTTTGAAAACCTTCTCTACACAGAAATCTTGTGATTAGAATGTGGAATTCAATGCCAAAGGATATTGTGATGGGCCACAGGGATAAACAGCTGGAAAAAGGGTTGAGAGAGATTCATGAAGGAGAAGTCTTTCAGTGGCTACTAGCCATGGTGACTGAGTGGAACCTCCACATTCAGAGGCACAGCCTCAGAATCCCAGCAACATACAGCCTAGGCCTCTATGCCCAGTTGATGGCTGTCCAGAGGAACTCGTTGGCCACTGTGTGAGATGGGACGCTGGACTAGATGGATGAGATCAGCCTTTCTCAGCCTTCTTAGTGTTGAGAAACCCCTGAAACATTCTTCAGGCTTCGAGAATCCCCAGAAGTGGCACAATCATGCAGAATATGGTTTGAAAGTATGCCCACCCAGGGCTTCCTCCCTTCATACCCTCTCCAGACCCATCATTGACTATTCTATTTATATTTATTTCTATAATTTTATATCTATAGTCCACCACTCCCAAACAAGATGGTTTATGGTAGGGGGGGCTGGTCATATCACCCAATAAATGGTTAACCAATTTTTAAAATATTTTTAAAATTAATTAATTCTCACTCATTCAGAAAATCCTTCCAGGGCCATCAAGAAACCCCAGGATTTCACAAAACCCTGGACTAGATGGACTGTTAGTCTGATCCAGCAGGGCTCTTCCTATGTTCTTATGAAAGCCTCAGCCTCACTGTCCTGTAATTGGTCCTCCAGAGGAACTGGTTGGCCGCTGTGTGAGACGGGATGCTTATGTTCTTACGTTTCAGGCTGTTCCACCTCCATATTTCTTTCTGATAGATAGAAATGTTCTAGATGGGGTGGCACCTTTCTTGGTACACAGGAAAAGAAATGCTTCAGTGCTTCAGTAAAAGATTCGATGCTTTGCTGCCATTGTTGGATCAAATTCTAACTGAAAAGCTATCAATTGCTAACAGCTGTTCATTATATCTAGCATAATTTTCCTGCTCCCCCTATATCCTACTGTAAAACAGCTCTCCATAGAAATCATGCCAAGGAAAAAGTCTGCTTTTCAACCTCATCCTAAGTCTGTTAACAGTTACTTTGCCAAACACAACATGACCTTAGCCAAAATATGGATTAAAAAAAAACACAACAGAATGTTGCGAAGTAACATTCCACGGTTTTGTCAAATAAAATGCATGCTTTGCACTAGAAATCTCTAACATTGAACTTTAGAGTCAGTTTGATCTGGTGTCTAGTCCAAAAATCATACACAGATTAACCATGCCTATTGATTTAAACCAGGGATTCCCAACCACGGACTTTCCTTTCCTGTCTTAATGGACTCAGTTGACTTTAATGGGACCATAGGTTTTAATGACGCCAAATAGTTACTCAGATTACTGAACTGTGATTGAGATAAGGATGATTCAGACCATTTCAAATGCAGAGGAGATTCAGATATGAGCAAAAAACACCCAAATCAGCACTGATTCAGGTCCTTTTAGGCTTAATCACATCACTCATGCCCACTGGCCACATGGATCCTTGCTATAGTGACCTTGACACCTAGAGTACCATAATGCACTGCACATGGGTGTGCATTTAAAGACAACTCAGAAACTGCAATCAATGCAGAACAACGCAGTACAGTTGTTATCTGCCACCCAGAATAACACATGTCAGACGCATACTGCAGACACTCTATTAGTTACCAAACAGTTTCTGAGTTTAATTCAAAGTCCTGATTGTCACCTACAGAGCTCTGGATGGCCTTGGACCCACATATCTGTTGGACAGCCTCTCCCACTATGCTGCGCCGTCACAGTCTTGATCACCTGTGCAAAGCCTTCTAAAGGTGCCCTGCAAATGTGCTCAGAATGGCAGCTACCTGTGCATGTGCATTCTCAGTAATGGCTTCTGCCTTGTGGGTCAGCCTGCCTGAGAAAGTTGGGAAGGCTTCTATGTCTCTGTCATTCTGCAGAATGTACAGAACAGTAATGTTCACAGTAATGTTGAAGTTAGCATTTCTAAAAAGAGATTAGAACCTTATAATGGAATAAAAGCATAGCCCACTGCACTTTTTATAGTGGGTATGACTTGCTTTTACTTCATTACCTTTACTGCATTATCTTAACCGCAGGATCCACTTCCTATATTTTTTATAATCCATCAGCCTGAAATTGTTGTTGGTGCTCTCTGAATCTGCAACTCTGGTTCTCTTCCGTTGTTCACTGGTTGTCTTCAGCTGCTTGGTTGCACTGTTTAGATCAGGGGTAGTCAAATTGCAGCCCTCCAGATGCCCATGGACTACAATTCCCACGAGCCCCTGCCAGTGTTTGCTGGCTGGGGCTCATGGGAATTGTAGTCCATGGACATCTGGAGGGCTGCAGTTTGACTACCCCTGGTTTAGATCCTGCAATTTGCCTTGGATCTAAGCAAATGGCGAATGGTAAGTAAGTAAAAACGTCTGCCCAATGTACACATTTAAAATATATAAAACTGAAAATGAAAATATTAAAAAAGCATGCCATGGTTTGATGGAATGGAGTCACTATATACAGAAACTATCTGTGATTCACACAGTGGTCTATAAAGAAGAAGAAGAAGAAGAAGAAGAAGAAGAAGAAGAAGAAGAAGAGTTGGTTCTTATATGCCGCTTTTCCCTACCCGAAGGAGACTCAAAGCGGCTTACAGTCACCTTCCCATTCCCCTCCCCACAACAGACACCCTGTGGGGTAGGTGAGGCTGAGAGCGCGCTGATATCAGTGCTCGGTCAGAACAATTTTATCAGTGCCGTGGCGAGCCCAAGGTCACCCAGCTGGCTGCATGTGGGGGAGCGCAGAATCGAACCCGGCATGCCAGATTAGAAGTCCACACTCCTAACCACTACACCAAACTGGCTCTCAAAACAAAAAAAGCACTTGGGTGGTGAGAGAGGTTCCAACACACCGGGAGGTAAGAAATGATTTGTATGATGTACAGTAGGTATACAAGTTATTACAACACGCAAAACTATGACATACTCAACAAGGACATAGGTTTTTTTTATCTCACTATTCATGCTAACCTTGTTCAACTCGTGTATCTATATTCCTCACAATTTATTTTATTTGTGATAATGTGACTGTAAGGTAATGGTAATGGAATGGAATTTTGAGTTTATCTCCCTGGCTTTGGGATGAGATGATTGCCAGCAATTCCCTTACAGGAATGTTTCATGTTTGCATGGTAACAGATGGGGCAAACAGCAAATGGTGGGGTGTGAGCCTTTGATCACTGACAGAGTTTTATTTCTCCCATGTTTTTGTGAACCACAACTGAATTCCAGGGGATGGATTGGCAAAGAATTATCATATGGCTGTGTTTGGATGTGTGACACAGTTTACTAATTTAACAGAATTAATTTTTGCTATATGTTCCCACTGTCATATAGGAAGTTCTTAGTTCGAGGAAGAGTGCTTGCACTCGAAAGCTCATGTCTTGAATAAATCTTTGTTGGTCTTAAAGGTGCTACTGGTCTCTGATTTTATTGTCATAAGTAGAAATGTAAATGTGCTACAAAAATCTGACCAAAATACAGAATTACAAGTAAATAGACTTTATTGCGTATGACCACACCTAAATAAATGAACTTTATTTGCGAACCCAAAACACTCAGGAATGAAATACATTCCAGTAAGAATTCAACATACCAATATAAAACATTGTAGAACAAATGCATAAAACAGGTTAGGAATTTAGCCAGATAACTATTTGCATTGATTCTTTTTATTGAGGTGTTTGTAAAATACTCATCTCTTACACAGTTTTAAGCAAAAAGACCCAGGGGAAAAAAAGTTTAAATGCATACCAGCAATTACTCTATTTAAAGTGTTCTGCAATCAAGTTATCAGTGGCAGTTAGGCTAGCTGTCTTGACTAAATTCATAGCACCTTCCGCAGTTATAATATAATCATTCAAGTATTACAGGGCTGTTAAAGCCGCCATGGAAACAATAAAAGCTGCAAAGAATTTCAAGTCCTCGCCCCCCCAGGTGTTAATTAAATGATCGTTTAATACGGGAGATGTAAACATAACATTTTGATTTACTGACAGCACAGCCCATTATAAATCCAGGATAATAAAAGCCCCAGTGCTAATACCCTGAACCTCGTTCCCACAATACTCCAAGATGCCTTGTCGTGTCTAAGGTTAAGCATCTAGACACAAAACAAAGAGTGCGCCACTCAACTTCCAGTTCAATTTTCCCATCGCCCAGTGACCTAGGTAACACTCTGAGCAATAAAGAATAAATTTAATTTCTCCAGCATTTTGTGAGGATTAGGAGCAACTGTTGGCTAGCAATGACTTTTTATCCTCGGATTCCTTCGGAGTATTCTCCCAGCTCTAAAAGGAAATTCGGATAGTTTAAGGCACAGAACAAACAGAACTTTAAATTAGGGGTTTTTTTTCAATCAATTGGAACAGTTGGAGGGGAAGCAATCAACTTTCCTTTGAGCGCTTCTCAGCTATTGAGTTACTACAAGCTTTAATCCCTCGCTACTATCATGGCTTGCCGTTTACAAGTTCTCCCATCATTCTGTTTTCATTTCCTCCTTCTCTTTTAAAAAAAATTATTAATCAAGAGGACATGAATAGAGGCGTCCGCCTAATATGGGGCGAGCATCACAGTGCCCCTTTATAAGGTTTCTCACCCCAATACATAGTGGTATTTCCTGACTCCTGCACTTTTAAATCACTTCCTTAACTGGGATTCGGTTTCCTACTTAACTGTGGCTTAAGAGGTTTCCGATATCACAGGATATCATGACGTTAACCGTACAAGAACCTCAGGGACTGAATTAGACAGATAACAGTTTGGCTGCTGCCAGGAGCGAACATGGTGGTAGGCAAACGGCTTCTGAAAAAACTGTCAAGGGGAACAGTAGGACCCAAAAGACAGTGGGCTTAGAAAGGTGCAATTTGGCTGAAGACTACACTGTTGGTTATCTCTACAGAAATTTTGCTTGCATCTGTTTTTCAAGTAGTCCACTCCCAGGATGAATTAAATGACATTTTTACCCAATAAAATTTCTATGACCGCCTATGGTTCTAGCAGAGTTAAATTAAAGGGGGAGCAGACATTTGACTAATTTGTGTTTTCATCTCTTCCAGAGCCTTCAAAATTGGGGTTGAATGGGACACCGAAAAACTATGCCACATGTATGCATTAGAGATACAGGGCATATAGGTTTGCTTGCTGCAAATGCTATGTTAGGCCATTCAAAAGGGTTGGTTGCATTTTAAGGTCTCCCCTGTAATGAAAAGCACTTCTTTTATCCAATTCAAAAACAGAACTGCTTGAATCCTGAGGGAAAACTCTATTCGGTAAGAACAATAAAATTTAGCTCACAATATTACCACTAAGATCTTTTTTCTTTTTAGCAGAAGGCCTCAAATTACATAAGAAAATCTCACTTTTGTTGCCATGCAAACCCACTTGCAGTGAGAAGAACGAATTTGTATATTTTAGAAGAAATCAAGGTATTCGTTACTATTTGTTAGCTACAGTTTCTGAACAAGACAAAAAACAATCAGTGCTGAATTTTCATTTTTTAAGAAAGGCAATATATATCAGGTGAGGAATCTTGACAAACCATCTGCTGACAGAACTACATAATATTATGCTGAAATCCTGCTCTAATTCATTCCATGTGTAAAGAAACACTTGTTTTCCGACCCAAGAATTAGGACAGGTCCCTGCTTTTTCCACCACTTCAGTGCAATAAACTGCAATCTTATGCAGATACTGTTTTTAAAAAGCTCTATACAGCCCCACATTATATCTTCCAACCTTTTAAGAAAAATGGCAGTGGATGCCAATCTAAGTTAACATTAATCCTAAAATGCCAGGAAACGTTCCTTTGAGCAATGTAAAGATCCCTACTTGTTTTGCTACGGAAGATGTTCATCCGCATACAAGAACTAAGCCTCCATCGAGTTCAGAATCGTGTTTAAAACAATGGGTGGCAAAGAGGCTTCTGGGAAGCCCCCAACTAAAGTATGGAGACAGCTGCCAGTCTTCAGATGAACGACTAAAAGGGGCAAGCCTTTCCAATTCCAGCAATTGTCACAAGACGGCAACTTCTTTTGCAAGAATTGTGGGGAGGGGGCGCGTTTTTAAGCTCATAACTACAGCACATATGAGGCTTCTACTAATGATAAGATTGCTGCTGAATTTCAATGCAATTTTCTAGCAATGTTCTTTTTTAAAGGAGGGGGGGAGAAGAATACAATATAAATTTCGCTTTCCTTTTGTGTAATCCCACTTCAAAAATCAAGGGAAGCAAAGTTATCCAAGGACAGGCAGCTTCTGTGGATGTCTGCACACGTAGGCAACAAGACAATGATAAAACTAAGTCACCGTAGCACACATAAAAAATTCCTCATCATTAACGCTACTAGCAACTTTTTAAAGAACAGTGATATTCTGACGCTTACATTCATGTTCTGATAGGCATCTCTTCTGTTAAACCCACAGACCTAAAATATGCACGTACAGAAAAGTCAAAAGTCTGCCAATTAATTCTTTTTTTTTCTCCCCATTTGGGAAACGGGAGGGCCAGTACTAAACAATTCTCCCACTGGATAGTCCTTCTCCACACTTCAATTCTCCAGGCCACCTGTTTGCGCTTTGAATACAAGCAAACTTAAGAGGCTCCGTCTCAGAGTTCTTTAATGGCACAATTGCCAAGTCAGCCTGAAATGGATTATCAGATGAGCGTAAGGAAACTTTTTTTTTTTCCCCTTCCTAATCTAACAAGAATGACTCATAAATCCTTTCTGGCTGTAATTGCTTTACAGATTGAAGACACCGACAGAACTGTGCATTGATTTTATAACTACTGATGATGATGCTGTGCATTTCGCAGCACTTATTAAATAAGCCATTTGCATGTTGCTACTATTTCATTCTCCCCCTTGCCAGACAGGGGCTACTTTAAAATAAGGACCAAAATAATAATAATAATAAAATAAACACTCAAAGCTGCATGACAACTAAACAGGTATTAATGGCAACCTCCTAAAACGGCAGGCGCTTTCCCCTCGAACAAAAACAAGGCACAAGAGCCATCGGAAGAACTTCTATCCCTTTTGCCACAAATATCCTTAGCGTTCCCAGGAATGCAAGCCAGCGGTAGCTATCACGGTACGCTCACTAGATGAGTAATGATGTCGATACAACTGGACAACGGTAACCGTAGCAACTGTAACCTGCAATTCCTGCGTAACCATTGTTGGATTTATTGTGGCAGAGGCCAAAGAGGCCAGGAGTAAAATGAAGCAGAGAACTATGGTGTCTGACACATCTAGTACCACACGCTTTAATCGCAGCTAGCCGAAATTTAATTCAGGGGGGAATTTTGCAAGTGTTCCCCGTGCAAGTTTCAAACATTTGTTTTGGGCTAGAAGGACAGATGTAATGAATGGATTACCCAGGGTATCAGGGTGCCTTCTCACCAGTCAAATTATATTTAAAACCCCTTTCTGTCGTTTTTTTGAAGGCTGCTGGAAACTAGATATCAGTGACAGGAAACAGAATGACATTTTAAACTATTTTCTATGCTTCGTAGTATTAACGGGCTACCAGAATATCAGTTTTTTAAGGGCTGCCACTCTCGATTGTCTGATAATCTACAGTTCCCACACCGAGTGAAGCCAAAACACGCAGCACTTGGCAAACAGGTTTCAGGATTCTTTCAAAACACAGTATCTATAAAAGGTATCATTCAAAACCGCTACGCTTGAGATCCAAAGTGAGTACCCTCCAGCAAATGGCAATCGATGAACTGTAGTCTAACCAGTCAAATTAAGTAGTCAAAATCTATTTGCCTCAGATCAGAACTCAGTCAGTCTGTAATGGCTTCCTGCATTAAAGATGCTGATGCTGATGCTGGATGTATTACCATGTGGGTCACTAGAGACAACGCATGCCATTCCAAGAAAAAAAGAAAAAAAGACTTGTAGAACAAGAGATGTAGGCAACTGGTATAGGCCAGGATACTGACCCACATATCTGTAGGACAGCCTCTCCTGTTCCGCCGTACCATGGCGGCTTTGATCACCTGTACAGGATGCTGACCCGAGACCCTTTAAAATCTGTATTCTGAAAATGCAGCACAACCTGGAATGACGACAGCATGCTACAGGTTGCGGCCACTATGTTTTATAAATTGTGTCAATGGGAATGTTATTATTCTGCCCTGTAAACAGAGGTTTGCTTTGGTACAGCATCTGAGGTGAGAAGGGAGACAACAAGTGAAGGAAGGTGATTATTTTTTTTCTGGAAACTTCTGGAAGTAAGATATCTAAAGCAACTTCTCCCAAGAAATTAAGGATATTGGGTCAGACACATCTAGCAGCAAACGTCTGTCGCTTGCACACCCCATGGGCCATCTAGTCCAGGGGTAGTCAAACTGTGGCCCTCCAGATGTCCATGGACTACAATTCCCAGGGCTCCTGGGAATTGTAGTCCATGGACATCTGGAGGGCCACAGTTTGACCACCCCTGGTCTAGTCCTTGTCATTTTCTGATGCAGTCCTGAAGGTCACAAAGGGCCAGTCTTGTTTTACAGTGTTTTCTTAATGGGCTGCAACTGTACTTCGGTTTCCAGGCAAACCTCTCGACCGGCATACGCAGCGGTGCTCTCAACTTGTCCAAAGAGAAATTGGAGCAGACAGCAAAAGGGAGGTCTAACTGGCCACCGGCACAATCCAACCGTGTCTAATCATATTTCACATAGAGTGTGCCCTCTTTCTTCCACGTCGCACTTTAGGCCGCACAGGAACCATCTGTGCATCTTGCAATGGAGTATCTCGCTAACAGCAGATGTCAGGCAGCGACTGCAAAAGCATTACCTTTTTTTAATGTCCAAAAGATTGCACGGCATATGCAATAGCAGGAAAAGACTGGCTAACTTCTGCCACTTGGGCAATCTACAGGCAACTCATTTTGCCTGAAGAAATACATGCTTATAGGTATGTAGGGGAAGCGCTATTACATTTAATAAGGTGTCCTAATACTATAATGATACACTTCTGGTGCCTAAGGGGTATTGTTAATCAGACCGTGCCAGTGTTGTATTAACCAAACAGCTGTCTCTTACAGTTCACATGGATACCACTCAATTCAGAAGCCCGCCACACTAATGAATGGCATTGTATATTTGGACTTCCATGTAGCTGAGTTATCAGTGTTATGGACCACTGAACAAAGGTGCTGAACGTAGTAGTTGCAGCAACACCAGACGCAAGGCCTATACAAAAGGATAGATGGAGCTCTAAGCACGAAGAGGTGTAACAAAAATGGGTTAAATTACAAGCCTGGTACACTTTAGGCATCTATATTTGAATATCACAGATAAACAGGCAGGTATTTTTCTCAATGCAGATAGGAGAACCTCAGAACATTTTCCGAATTGTATACATTGTTTTGTAGAACATGCCATGTTTGTCTACAAGTTTAGAGTGTGTTCTTCCGGCAAGCCTTTCAAAACTTGGGCAGGGAACCCTACAATTGGCATAACTAGTAGACTGTGCCAGGGGCACTTCGGCCTTGTCTGTCTTGAACAATATTCCCACCATGCCACTCAGCTTCCATGCCTCTGGAACAGGGGTAGTCAAACTGCGGCCCTCCAGATGTCCATGGACTACAATTCCCAGGAGCCCCTGCCAGTGAATGCTGGCAGGGGCTCCTGGGAATTGTAGTCCATGGACATCTGGAGGACCGCAGTTTGACTACCCCTGCTCTGGAAGCTACGTATGTGAGTTTTCAAAAGCACTTGATGGTGACCTTCCCTGAGAAAAGGGGTTATTTTTCAAAACCAACTTTCACTGCCCAGTGAATTTTGTAAAAATGTATTCAGAAAGCAGAGCCCTGTTCCATATCAAATTCCTTTTGTAAAATCACTTCAGTCCAAAGAGGTTTACTTCTTTGGGATGTTGAACTCGCCCCCCAATCTCTGGACCTACAAAATACCATTACCGGAAACCTTTCATGGGAATGACTGCTTTTGATTTTTTAATCGCGGCATATAGTATACATGAAGCAAAATATAATCCAGTATAACTGGAAACCACAATCAGACCGTTTCCGCACTGGGAACTTCACTGCCCCAGCTCCTTTGCAGGAGCACAAACTGGAGGCGGATGAGGCGCACCGGGCCAAATGCTCCCCCGTGTGGGTGCAGGAACAGGTGGGGCAACCTGCCACGACCAAAATAAACTCTTGCCTGGAGCCTGGCGTGAAACCTCCAGTGTGTAAACGGTCTCAGAGACTACAAAAAAAGCACAATATACTCCAAAGCACCACTTCTTCATTACCTTGGCTCCTTGCAGTGTTACTGTACAAAAAGGGAAAGGAGACATGCAAACCAGTCTTCCATCCAGAATTCAATCCACTTTGTCATTAGGAAGCACCAGAAGAAAAGGAAAGGCACATCTAGATTTCCCTTAACCTAGTTCCAAAATGTAGGTCAGTCCACGGCAAAAGTTGAAATCTTATAGAACACCACAAGGGGCAATCCAAAAGGAGAACGCACACATTGTTACGGAAAAGAAAATACAAACAGGAGTGGAAGATACATTGGCTCCCGCCGGAACAAGAAAGAGCAGCTACTTAAAAAACATGTTTTATTTAAAACCGTTAAGTGCCTAGGAGCATCAAAAAGCGTTCCAAAATTAACAAGGAATTACATCTACTTACAGCCTGTAGAGCTTTGGTGTCCCAAGGAACAACAATTCAGAAAGCAGCTGAAGATTATTTCTGTTGAGGCGCCTTTAATGAAAAAAAAAGGAAAGTTAGAGCGTTAAAAAAAGAGAGAGAACAGCAGAAATGCTGACATGTACTTCTATTCATTTAGTACATCTTTATCCTGCACACACCAGTCTTATGGGAATGTAAAATGGTCCAAGGCATTTCATGGTAGGATGAGGATCTGAACCTGGGTCTCCCACGTTCTGTAACAGGGCCCTGGACCATTATGTGACACCAATAGCAGAGGTAGGCACATTTAGTATCAGGGCACAGACTGCTGGTAACAAATACAAGGAGACAATGGCGAATTTAACATTTTTATTCCTACACATTTGCAACCGGTATGTGTTAAATTCTAGACTTCCATTTACTGTTCCATATCTACAAAAGAAATGTTTAACAGCAATAAGAACTGAGCGGAAAGATCATTTTCCAGGCAGGCTTTTACGACAACTTTTTACAAGGGGGTAAGGGATTGTTGAAGAGTGCAATCAAGCAGGTTGTAACAACTCATCTTTCGAGAAGCCGTTCCAGTTAAATTGATGTGAACCGCTGCAATCAAAAGTTTCAAGATGGCTTTTGCACAAAAACACTTGCAAAATCTTCAGCATTAGAACCAGCAGGGTGTGAATGGAAAGAGGAGAGCCATATCTTCTATGTGTCCCACAGCGCGCCACTGGAGACTCGGACAAGTAGTGTTCAAAGTACAATATCTATTGCTTCCTTCCCTCCCCCTCCCAGGAGCAAATGGGAGCTACCCAAGGTAGCCAAACTCCAGCGGAGGCTACAGAGTGTCGTTCACCTGAAGAAAATGACTACTTTGAAAGGTGGACTCCCTAAGAGTTTCTCCCAACCCCAAATCAAACAGTACTTAGGCTCCACCTTCCCCCCCCCCCAAAAAAAAATAAAACGAAACTCCAGGTACTTCCCAACCTAGAACTGGCAACCCTTAAAGAACAGGCATCTAAAGGGTACACGTGTGGATGCCATTAAAGCAGCCCATAAAACTGCCATGGAAATTCTGTTGTCTTGAGTAGGCTTTCTCAACCAGGGTTTTGTGAAACCCTGGCATTTCTTGACAGCTCTGGAAGGGTTTCCTGAATGGCTGGGTGTTAATTAATTTTGTATGTATTTTTTTTAATTTATCAGTTGATATGACCATATAATGAGCCTCTTGTGGCGCAAAGTGGTAAGGCAGCAACCATGCAGTCTGAAGCTCTGCCCATGAGGCTGGGAGTTCAATCCCAGCAGCTGGCTCAAGGGTGACTCAGCTTTCCATCCTTCCGAGGTCGGTAAAATGAGTACCCAGCTTGCTGGGGGGTAAACGCTAGTGACTGGGGAAGGCACTGGCAAACCACCCTGTATTGAGTCTGCCATGAAAAGACTAGAGGGCTTTACCCCAAGGGTCAGACATGACCCCGTGCTTGCACAGGGGATACCTTTACCTTTTTATGACCATATATGGTCATGTTGACACACCTCCCCCTCCCAAAATGGACAATGATTGGCCTGGAGGTCGTGGGAAGGGGAGGGGCAATAGAATGATGCTCCTGGGAGACAGGGAACCCTCAAGGAATGACCCAAGGGGACCTCTACAGCAAGAAGGGGGCACTCAACAGAATTTGCCAAATTAGTCTGGCTCCAGACAAAGCTACTAAGAAATAAGTCTGGGCCCCTCTGCCCAATTAGCCATGCTCAGGGCTGAAATTGATGTTCACGCTGCTTGGTGCTCAACTGGCTAATCTATGGACAAACTTCCAGAATCAGATTGAAGAAGGACAAATTATAGCGAGACTAGAACAGAGAATTCATAATTTTAAAAAACAAACAAACCTCAAGTTTAGAAAAGAATACTCACTTTTTAGAGAGGATCACACCACATATAGAGTATCATCTATTTCAATGGTGACATATAGCTCTCTCTCTAGTTCAGCCATTTTTAACTTTTTGACCATGATGAAGAAGAAGAGTTGGGTTTTATATGCTGCTTTTCTCTAGCAGGAGGAGTCTCAAAGCAGCATACAGTCGCCTTCCCTTTCCTCTCCCCGCAACAGACACCCAGTGAGGTGAGTGAGGCTGAGAGAGCCCTGATATTATTGCTCAGTCATTACAGCTCTATCAGTGCTGTGATGAGCCCAAGGTCACCCAGCTGGCTGCATGTGGAGGAGGAGCGGGGAATCGAATCTGGCTCACCAGGTTAGAAGTCCACACTCCTAACCACTGCACCAAGCTGGCTCTGAAGGTACCACTGAAATATTTTTTCAGGCTTTGAGGTACCAGGAAGTGATGTCAGCTGGCAATGTCTCCCTGCCACACTCACACACACCTGGAACTCAGAGAAGTCTTGGCTGCTGACAAAGGTCTAAATTATTGGGGGCCCTCCCCTTCCCACTTCCCTCCAGGCCCATCATTGGCTACTTTGTTAAGGGATGGGTCAACCTGCCCAAACTAGCATAGCTTTTTAAAATATATATATTCTTTAACAACTTTTCCTTTCCTCTTTACTTGCAGCCAGAAACAGCAGGCATAGGATGGAAGAACCGCCATTTTGAGCCCCCCCCCCCCCATAAGCCACAGTACCAATGAAATATACTGTGGTTGGGAAACCTTATTCTATTTCATGAGCACAACACTGGACAGTTGGGATGGAGACTCTCAAAACAGTCAGATGCCTGGGTGGCAAGATATTCCAAGGGTAACACTACAAGGCTTAGCTTTTTTGAAGGCATGCTCATCCAAAGAACCACATTAATCTTTGAAAATAAAGCACACTGTGTACCAGTTACAAACAAGGTTGATGGACTGGCAGGTGATCTGGCTCATCACTCATTTACAGGAAAGTAAGCACAGCAGCCAAATGTTTATCAGGCTGTTTGCCCACATCTGAACAATTCAACCAAACTAGTAGGCATTTGTTCACAACTGCCACCTCATCATCACCATCACCATCACCACCCTCAACTGTGGCACGGCCACCTCCTACTTAAATACACGTTTTCCACTCCAAACGTTTCACACGTTGAGGCTTACTCCTTTGGGGTCTCTGCATCTTACAACAGTGCGACCCCACATCTATTCATGCATGCGCATTTTTGCAGCTTACGTCCATTTCGACACTGTACATGACAAGTTTGTTCATAAGAAGACCACCAATTGGGGCTTGCAGCTTGGGTGTCAGAAGTGCCAGGCTTCTGCCATACATTTTAGCAAATGTTAGAGAAGTAGATGTTAGCAGTTCTTGTTTATGTCAATTGCCTAAGGTGACCAGATTTTAACATTGGTAAAGTGGGATACCATTGACCAGGGGGGGGGGGGGGTTCTTGATTAAAACTTTGGTCTATATGGAGCAACAAAAAGTTTCATAGAATGCATAAATGCAAAAATAGTATTGTAATATATATTTTTTAATTTCAACGTAAGCACAATTTGCCAGTTACCCCCAGATGTCCCTCCAAAAGTGGGGCAATCTTAGCCTAAATGGTCTGGAAATGTAGACAGTTGTCCTGGGGCATTTCTTTGACAGTGGGATGTTTAGGCTTTGAAGATCTCCCACCATTTCTTGGGTTCTCACGGGGTCTGAGTGGAATATCTGATTGCCCCCCCCCCTGGTACTAAGCAGTTATATGCCAGGGTCACCTATGGCAAGGGTTATGACTCTCCCCTTACTATTCCCCCTATTAGATTGGATGATGTTATGGGGGGATTATACCTCCATTTCTTATTATCATTTATATGTTGCATTTTTATGTCTTGTTTTTGATATTTTAATGGGGGGTTAATGGGGTTTTTAATTTTTGGACTATCTGTAACCCGCCACAAGACGGTTCTGGGAGTGGTAGGAAGTAAAATTCAAAATAAAATTAATTAAAATAAAATAAATATGCTGAACCCATATTGCTTTGCTTCAGCCCTGACAAGGAATTGTTATCCTGCTTGCTTTAAATGAATTTGATCTTTGCACTAAGTCAGAAGAAGAAGAAGAAGAAGAAGAAGAAGAAGAAGAAGAAGAAGAAGAAGAAGAAGAAGAAGAAGAAGAAGAAGAAGAAGAAGAAGAAGAGTTGGTTCTTATATGCCGCTTTTCTCTACCTGAAGGAGTCTCAAAGCGGCTTACAGTTCCCTCTCCTCTCCCCATAACAGCCACCCTGTGAGGGAGGTGAGGTTGAGAGAGCCCTGATATTCCTGCTCGGTCAGAACTGTTTTATCAGTGCCATGGCGAGCCCAAGGTCACCCAACTGGCTGCATGTGGGGGAGTGCAGAATCGAATCCAGCTTGGCCGATTAGATGTCCTCACTCTTAACCACTACACCAAACTGGCTCTCCATGTATTGGATAATCTGCAGAAACTTTACACTGGGGCTTGTTACACACAGTGTACCAACCACATGGTAAACACTGACAAGCTAAAAGGAAAGGCAGCCAACTGTCTCGATCAGAGGTGAATTTGTATAGGTTCGGCACAATTTAAAAGTGGCAGTGGAAAAACAAGTTACTGTGCAGGGTTCCAAGGACCGAGAACCCTCTTTATACAGGGCTGCAGATGAAGGAGGAGGAGGAGTTGGTTTTTCTACCCTGATTTTCACTGCCAAAGGAAAATAAAAGCGGCTTACAGTCGCTTTCCCTTCCTCTCCCACAACAGACCCCCTGTGAGATAGGTGAGGTTGTAAGAGCTTCTAACAAGACTGCTCTGTGAGAACACCGCTATCAGGCCTGTAACAAGTCCAAGGTCACCCAACTGGCTTCAAGTGAAAGAGTGGGAAATCAAACCCAGCTCACCAGATTAGAATCCACCACTCTTCACCACTACTCCACGCAGGCCCCACCTGCTGTCCTCTTCAAGTTAGGTCTAAGTCTTTCAAGCTAAGCAATCCACCACGTGACCTTAGCATGGGAAAACAGCCCATCCTATGGGGATCTTATACACAATACATCAGATTTATTCTTGGATTTCTAGTCCGCTATTGGCAAAACTTGAGGTCAGTATTTTTCAAAGGATACGAATTAATCACCCTGAATTTCATTGTTCTAATTAACATGGTTGAACTGGCTTAAGTTGTCCTTTCAAATAAAACATTCAATGTCAAAGGATTGCTCTTGTAAGAAGGAAAGGAACTGTTTTTTATAACTCGCTATTCACTACCCGAGAGAGTCTCCCAAGCGGCTTATAATCACCTTCCCTTCCTCTCCCACAACAGACACCCTCTGAGGTAGAGGAGGCTGAGAGAGCTCTGAAACAACTGTGACTGATCCAGGATCATCCAGCTGGCTGCATGTTGAGGAGTGGGAAGTCAAACTTGGTTCTTCAGATTAGAATCCGCCACCCTGGCTCTCGCTAAAATGGTGCACACTGACTTGATCTATTGAAATACAAGAGCTGGTCCCCTCAAGGATCACAATGACGGTGGATCAATCTTCTTTTGACAAGTACAAAAACACATCATATCTAGAAGAATGCCACAGCCCCATAATACGTAACTGCGAAGAGAGAGCTTCTAGATCTAGCAAAAAAAGTGAGCAACTTATTTCAGTTTATTACACGAAAAACTAGTTTGGAGGAGAAATCCTGATTTCTTCACAAAGCCCGCTGCTCCCCAAGGCCAGTCTAGCCACTGAAAAGGATATACAGCTGATATATTTGTTGTTGTTGTTTTGATTACCACACAGAGTATATACCCAGTCCATTCATTCCACTGGCTCTCACAGCTTGTTCAGTCAGAAATCTTTCTCTCAGCATCTGTCTCCAGTCAGCTGCTGGGCCTCCCCAATTAATAGCTTTTGGGTCTTTCAGAGATGCCACGCTTCACCAGTTCAAACAGTTCTGAGGAGGCCTGAAGCCAGAAATGTTATGGTGGAGGGGCATACTAGTACACTTAGTGCGTGTGCATCCGAGCATGCAACAGATCAATCTGAAGCAGCAAAAAAACTCCAACAACCCAAAATTCCAATATGCTAATGACAACTTAAATTGAATTTTAAGCATTCATCTACATTCAACGGTCTGATGTAACCTCTCTGATGAAACAGTTTCCATCCAAAACTGTGCTACCTGACCAAATAATTTTACTCTTTTTAATCTCATTTCTGGCAGTGACCAAGTGGTTGGTAAATGAGTCGCTCTAAACATCTGGGGGAGTGACAGAAGGGGCAGAAATCTGCTTTCCTGAATTCATTCACAAACAAGCATCTAGGAAGAGCTTAGGTTTGCAATCAAGGGATGATATTCAATGTGATCTCTGCATAAAATTAAGGAATGTCACCCAGCAATTCCTTATTCTTTCTGCAAATTCCTTTATGTTCTCTATAAGAGTTGTGGCTCATTGGTTTGGTGTAGTGGTTAGGAGGGTGGACTTCTAATCTGGCATGCCGGGTTCGATTCCTCGCTCCCCCACATGCAGCCGGCTGGGTGACCCTGGGCTCACCACAGCACTGATAAAACTGTTCTGATCAAGCAGGAATCTCAGGGCTCTCTCAGCCTCACCTTCCTCACAGGGTGTCTGTTGTGGGAAGAGGAAAGGGAAGGCAATTGTGAGCCACTTTGAGACTCCTTCGGGTAGAGAAAAGTGGCATATAAGAACCAACTCTTCTTCTTCCTAGATTCCTTATTTATTTCATTTATTTTTATTTTTATTTATTTTCAAATTTATATACCGCTCTTCTTTGTGGGCTCAGGACAGCTCACAACATCATGAGGTACAAAAAAGAAAACATATTGAACATTTAAAACAATCAAATGTACATAGAAAACATTTTCTGCAGTAGGAGGGAGGGGGAGGTTAAGGGCTGTTGTTAAGTGCTGGATGGCATACACATATCTGTTGAGGGGGCAGCATTATTTGTAGGCCTTAACCATAAGCCTCATGGAACAGACCTCCTGCAGACCTCGGTCCTACAGCCAGGCACAACACAAAGTCCTTTGTGAGCTCCAGACCATTAGTGGAGGGGAGAAGTACCTTCTGCAACTCCAAAAAAAGCCTGTCTTTATACTTACTGATGGGTTTCATGTGGACAGCTGATCCCAGATGTTCTATTCTGTTGTGCCTCATCTGTGTCATGGAACAGTGGGTGGGGACACCTCCGTCCCAAACATGGAAAAAGGGGAGCCTGTGGCTGCCACCGAAAACCGCTTGTGCAGAGCAGGTGAGTCCCATTCTACTCCCTCTTGGAGCAATGATCTTTGAGTTTTAAACACTGATAATTCCTTGTTCAGATTGTCTCAGTAGTCAGGGGAAGACAGAACTATAGGCATATCTGAGTTAAAGTCTTTGACGTTGAAGGTTTTAGCACCTCCAAGTTTCCTTCCAGAGAAGATCAGTATGATGTGTCTAATAATGGCATAGAATCAGATGATATTAGGGGAAAACTTGATGTTGGCATATCTTGATGTTCTTCTGTCACTAAGTTAATATTTAATTTTTGCTGACTCCTTTCCCTTGTCGCTATTATTCCAGACTTAAGGCTTGCTCTTATATTAGTTTGATGGCTCAGTATCAGTTTGCTACACTGCTAAATTCTGTGCTGCTGCTATTAAATGGTGTGTTGTATACATAGGGCCTAAAGTACCTCCTCCAAAATCATTTTCATTGATTTGCATGCGGTGTTTTAATGATGAGTTTTAATTATGTTTTAAGTTTTATACTGTTGGTTTAACTATGTTTCTGTAAGCACATTCCCTTGCATTTGCTAATGTTTTGGGTGTGTTTTGCCAGTTTGGCCTGGAAGACCGTAAATAAATTTGTTGTTGTTGTTGAGCTTTAAGTGTTAAAAGGGAAGGAGGTTCCAGATCAACAACTCCTGATAGAGCTCTTGTTCCAGCCAAGCAATGTGTCCTCTAACACCAGGTAGGCAAGTAGGTGTGAGTGGTTACTGTGCAGTAGATAAAGATCTTTCCATGATCAGAATACTGACTGTACAGAAGAGTAAAATCTCCAACAGTTAAAAACTTACGGAAGGAGGCTTGCTAGCAGCGGTCAACCTCTTTTGTCATTTTAAACACGCTTCTCTTGAGGTTCTTTTTTAGTTCTCCTTTGGGTCCCACAGCAGCTACAGTGAGGCCAATAAACCACTGACTAAAATCCAGAAAAGTCTTTTATCTTAACACCTGAGCCCACTGGCACCTTTAAGGCCAACAAAATGCTATTCTGGATATAAGCTTTCATGTGAAAGCACACTTATTTGGGACTTCATAGCTCAGCACTTCTTAATTAGCTACATTCCCTGAAAGGACCCTAAAGAATGAAGGGAGCAAAACTCCCACCAACTTGGTATATTCTGGAATGAGGGTTGGCCTCAAGTATATGCTGAGAGCTGTTTGTTCCAGTTTTGTCCCCTAAACTCTCAAATACACACAGAGGAGAAGAGGAAGAAGACAGAGCTGAGGTAGCTTACACGTTTAAAATAATACAAAACATCTCAATACAAAGTCATCTCAATAGGAATGTAATCAATAATATCAAAAAAGCAACACTAAATGTAACACTAAAAAAACCCCACTAAAAAGCTAACAATAGTCAGAAAAGTTAACCCTGCAGACTTTTCAATACAATACAAACCTTTAAAAGTATTATTATTATAATTATAAAACCCAAACAGTTCCAGATCAAGTTTGTCAATGAAATTAAAAAACCCAAACACAAACTAAACCAAATCCAAAACCACAGCACAATTAATTCCAGGTTTCATTCAATGCCTCTAGAACAAATAGGGTTGCCAGATCTGGATTGGGAAGAACCTTGAGATTAGGGGAGGGTGGCGCCTGGAGAGAATGAAACCAGCTATTATCTCCAGGGAAACAAACCTTGGTCATATGGAGTCTGACCACCTAGGGAACAACACATGTTTAATGACTTACTGCAGGCCCACAACAAAGGGCCAGACTGGCTTCTAGGGGCCAAGCATTACAGAGCCCCATTTGTCCCATTCCCCTTCTGCTGCAGACCTCAGACTCCTCATGACTGTCTGGGGTCTCATCAACCAGGAACAGTATATTTTGGGAGGGGGATTCTGGGTTATGGTAGAAGAGGGGGCAAGGACGTCATGGTACTCTGATGAAAGTCCTGCCATCTGCGGAAATGTTCTGGTGGATCCAAGCTAACCTTTCTTAAGGAGAAAGAGTATTCTTTGATACAAGACAGTTGAATTCTCTTTTTAATTACTCTCAAGTTATCAGTTATTAGCAAAACATACCAACTCTGTATTATCCTTCCTGTTCCAAATGCTATGACATTCAGTCCTAAACTACTTTATATCTGGAGTTCAAAAGGATCATTGAAAGGGACCACCACAAGTGTCCCCGCTGGTTGGTGAGGCCATTTTACAGGTTTCTTTCCTTCAAGGCCTTAAGGTCACAGAATGACCTCCAGTCACCAGCCCATAATCGCCTGACGTAAATCTGAAGTGTCAGAGGATTTCATCAAGAATGGCCTCACAGCAATGTAATTAATAAATTTAAAGCATGCTAAGAGTGGGAATATTCCTATCAACCAATCATGCCCCAACCACATAGATCTAACCCCACAGAGAAGTAAAAAGATAAAAAGTTGTTATTTTCCCTTCTCACCTGAACTCTTCTAGCTCTGCAAGAAGCAGAAAACCTCAGACCACTGGAAACTCCACACAACTCAAGTTTTACTTAACAAACTCTCAGCCTAAAGAAGTTAATAGAGGCCAAGACCAAATGTGGCCATATGGACTCTCCAGATATCCATGGACTACAATTCCCTGCTGGCCATGTCTCATTGCAATTGAAGTCCATGGACATCTGGAGAGCCACAGTTTGGCCACACCTGGCATAGACAGACACATTGTGCTTTATCAGTCTGCTGACTTCCTCTGGGATACTAAAAGTGGAGGTCCTTCTGCGAGCAGGGAGAGTCAGTTGGAGCAACTGCAGATGTCTTAGTTATCAGAGCACAGTGACTGGATGGAAGCACGCATTTTGGTAGAACAATACAAGCTTTGCCTGGCCAACGCTCACTTCCCTGCCTCTTATGTCTTAGAAGAATGCTCAGACATCTCTGCTCAAGATGTTAAAAACCTGCTGAAGGAAACATGAGTCAGCTAAGTGGACCCAAGGTCCATATGTATATATTTCAAATATTTTATACAGTATCTCCACTTACAGTGAGCAAGGCAGCTCACAGCTACAATAACACGTTTTAAAACGGAACCCAGAAGAAAGCAAAACAAACAAGCAGCGGCTAAAATCCAAGATAACAACTAAAACTATAACAGTGCCATTAAAAACAGACAGTCGCTTCCAACCTGTACAAAGGGGCAATCAACTAACAAAAAGCACGTTGAAATAGTCTTTGCCAGGTGCTGAAAGTTGTCCAATGAAAACATCAAGTGAAGGAAACAGAGTTTTTCCAAAATGGTAGGTCTTGAGTTTCATAACCATGCACCTCATTTCTGAAACTGAGGGAGAGGGGCCTAGAAGACCAATGCAATGTCTGGGAAAAATAATATGCACTCAGGTGATCCCTGACATAGGACTATAAGCACCTGGCCATGACTATCAACAGGCATGATCACCTTTCTTTCTGCAAAAGACAATAGGGGATCTCATCTGCCTAATGTTCCTCCAAGTTGAAGGGCCCTGTAGTGTGTAATGGACGTACATCCTATACATTGATTATTCTATATGAAGACAATAATAGAAGCATAGAGTTGGAAGGGGCCACACGGGCCATCCAGTCCAACTTCCTACTCAATGCAAGATCAGCTTAAAGAATCTATGAGTGGTATTTGTCCAGCCGCTGCTTGAAGACTGCCAGTGAGGGGGAGCTCACCAGCTCCTTAGGCAGCCAATTCTACAGCTGAACTACTCTGACTGTGAAAAATTCCATCAGGTAGCAATCATAATTTTCATTTTACATTTTTCAAAGTCATTCTGATTTTAGCTACTTATTGTAGTTGCTTTTGTGAAAAGTTACAATTCATTTGATTGCTTTATAAGTATTATGTTCTGCTTTCAGCAGAAAGCTAGCTGGGAAACTCCACACCAGGAGTGACCAAACTGTGGCTCTGCAGACATTCATGGACTACAATTCCCACGAGCCACTGCCAACATACCATGCTGGAAGAAGTTCATGGTAATTATAGTCCATGAACATCTGGAGAGCCACAATTTGGCCACCACAGCTCTACACATGCATAAATAACTTTGTAGTTGGGAAAGGGGAAAGGAGCGGGGAATCTCTAGCTTGCAGTTTCATGAAGCTCCAGACCAGCCTTTCTCAACTTTTTACCACTGAGAAAACCCTGAAACATTTTTCAGACTTTGAGAAGCCCAGAAGTGGCGCAATCATGCAGAATATGGTTGGGAAGCATAGCTGTGAACGTACCCACCCAAGGCCCTTCCCCTTCTCACCCCCTCCAGGCCCATCATGACCTATTTTGGGAGGGGGTGGGGGGTCAACATGACCATATATGGCCATATCACCCAATAAATGTTTAATCATTTTTAAATGTATAAAACAACAAGTAACTCCTACCCTTCATATAACTTGGTCTGAATGACTGTAATAAAGTTTGAATTAACTCCTACCCATCCAAGAAACCATCCAGGCAGAGTTACGCACTGGTGCCCGCACCTCCCCTCCCCCTCCCCATGGTGCGGCACTAGCTGCGTCAGCCTGGAACGGCCAATTCGGACACCGCCATGCACAACCATCTTAACCATGAACAACTCCAGTGACAATCTAAGCAACGAGGGCAAGTGAGCATCTTGTTTGCCAGAAGCCTGACAAGTGAGAATCTATTCCCAAGACTGCCAGCTGTGAGCCTCCTACATCTAACTATGGGTTTTTGTGTGAGGGATACCAAGCAGACACTAATATGATCAAATCCAGATCCAAAGCTGCTTTACGCAAGGCCTTTCATGGGCTGCAATGATACTAGACTTCACCATCTAGAAAAGCACAATGCATGCGTCTTTTCCACAAGCTACAGTGCAGAACTAGCAGAAGCGGTTGTGTATCAGACAAATTGGAAAGCTTTAAAGAAAAGGTTACAGGGGGCCAGATTTATACCAAGGGCTGCTAAGCAAGCAGGAAAAATACTTTAAACTTGGTATATAGAAGGGATAATTCTTCCTAAAAAAATAACAGGACATAGGTCAATTCATTTCTCTCTGACCTCAGCTGCACACAGAAAAGGTCATTCTTTTTTAAATTTCTCAAAAGAGTCTTAGACACTGGAAAGCCAAGGGGTCTTAGGAAGATTTTTTTTAAGTAAGTAAAACCAAAAATGCAGTAGAAATCATATTAAATCATGTTTTAAATATGGTGCACGTCTTTCAATTAACTGAAACTTCCTTGCGTCCCAAGATATAAATTTGAATATATAGTTAAAAGCTATATACACAATTGTGGCTTTTCATTTGCTAAGTCTGTTACAGACAGAGGAAATCTTAAAATTCAGTGAATGCATGCAAGTGAAGATGCCACGCTCAATAAAAGCATTACTCTTTTACAGCAGCAATGCAGAAATGCTTATTTTGACATTCGGCAATGGTGCTAACTAATTTAAGTCGTTAAACAAAAAAGAAGCATCCAGCAAGCAAGAGTCTCAAAGAATGAGCAGAAAACAGATGTGGGAAAAACAAACAGCCCTCCTGTCTTGGAATTTCTAAAAAGGTCTGCGGAGAGCAAACAGGACTTCTCCCTGCAATTTGACTTCTAGACCTGTTAAAGACAGTCCCATGAGAATGAGACTCAGATTAATTAAGTGCACAGCTACAAGTGCTACACTTTGCACACAAAGTACACAGGGTCGGCAGCTACAACGCCTAAAGCCGCACTCTTCTTCCAGAGCTTGGACTGGAAGTAACCTTACCTGTTTTGCATTTCATTTTCTGAAATGAAACACAATTAAGCCTTAAGAATCACTGATGTTTTTGCATTGGTTGGTTAAAGCATTTCCACTTACATTCCACTGGGATTCTCTGTTTTACTTTAGTAAATATTCCTATATTGTTCTCACATTTGCCTCTCACAGAGGTGTTCATTTAGCAAAATCAGCCAGCACTCTGGACAATATTAAAACATTCAGAAACCTTATTTAGTAGAGAGCTGTGTTAGCTTGGAATGTGAACAAAAACTGCCAAATAACTTTCTGGTACTAAGCATTTGCAATTGTCAGTAATTTGCAGATTTTTCTCCAGCAATCAATGATCCCTTCAGGTTCAAAAACACTTCGTCTGGCAGAGAATAAGGCATAGATTTCAGCCCTTTTGACTGATTTCAGTTCTTTAGATATTTTTTGTGGCATCTTCCATTCTCCTATTTTATATTCTACCAGCCAGTAGAACCTCTGACGCACTATGGAAATGCAGAAAGCTCCAACACCAGACTAAGTATTTTAACAGTTAAGCAAAATGTGGTCACAGAAATGCAAGTATAGTTCTTATAATTGGGGGGGGCTGTAATATACATTCTTTTGCTAACTGATAAGCACCCCAGACTTCCTCGTTCCACACCCTTCTCACAAAGAATGTGCTATGCGCCTAAAACTATGCATGCAAGCCAGAAGTAAAAAAAAGGTCTGCCTTATTCCTGATTAACCAAGAGCAACCACTTTCTAACTTTTCCCTCCAGGCCTGTTCCAAAAGCATATTCTCTGCTTGAGCTCATTACCTACCCTCAGACAGAAACCTGAAAACATTAACCCTTGGTTAAATTGGGGGTGAAAGATTAGTCGTAGAATGCCTGGAACCACAAGGAAAGAAGGTGGGATGTGCTCTAATAAATAAATAACATTGTACAGATTTCTGTCCTTGCAACTTCTAGACTGGGAAGTGGTTCTCCAGGCAAACTGACAATTAAATGACTGTTCACAATTTTTTTTTAAAAGATCTCTTTGGGAAACAAGCTTCAAATCCATGTTGTGAAAACATCCAGATTAGATCACTGCAGCATGCTTCAAAGGCCTGGCCTTTGAAAGCAGCTTGGGAAGCTTGATTTGTTCAAAGATGCAGCAGCAAAGGTGCAAACAGAGAAGCCGTCACTAGACCAGTGACCAAGAAGTTTCAATCCATAAAGGCCCCGGATGAAACTATCTGATGATTTTCTCAGAAGATCTGAGCCATACAGGCCATCTAGTCCAACCCCCAGCTCAACGCAGGATCAGCCCTAAGCATCCTAAAGCATCCAAGAAAAGTGTGCATCCAACCTTTGCTTGAAGACTGCCAGTGAGGGGGAGCTCACCACCTCCTTAGGCAGCCTATTCCACTGCTGAATTACTCTGACTGTGAATTTTTTTTCCTGATATCTAGCCTATATCGTTGTAGTTTAAACCCATTACTGCGTGTCCTTTCCTCTGCAGCCAATAGGAACAGCATCCTGCCCTCCTCCAAATGACAACCTTTCAAATACTTAAAGAGGGCTATCATGTCCCCTCTCAACCTCCTTTTCTCCAGGCAGAACATTCCCAAGTCCCTCAACCTATCTTCATAGGGCTTGATCCCTTGGCCCCAAGATCATCCTCGTCACTCTCTTCTGTACCCTTTCAATTTTATCTTCGTCCTTCTTGAAGTGAGGCCTCCAGAACTCCAGAACTGCACACAGTACTCCAGATGTGGTCTGACCAGTGCCGTATACAATGGGACTATGACATCTTGTGATTTTGATGTGATGCCCATGTTGATACAGCCCAAAATGGCATTCACCTTCTTTACCACTGCATCACACTCATGTTTAGTTTACAATCCACAAGTACCCCAAGGTCTCGTTCACACACAGTGTTACCTAGAAGCGTATCCCCCATCCAGTAGGCATGCTTTTCATTTTTCTGACCCAGATGCAGAACTTTACACTTATCTTTATTAAATTGCATCTTGTTCTCATTTGCCCATTTTTCCATTGTGTTCAGATCTCGCTGAACTCTGTCTCTATCTTCCGGAGTATTTGCCAGTCCTCCCAATTTGGTGTCATCTGCAAACTTGATGATTAGTCCCTCCACCCCCTCATCTAGATTAATAAATATGTTAAAAAGTACCGGGCCGAGCACCGAGCCCTGAGGTACCCCGCTATTCACCTCCCTCCAGTTTGATGAAACACCATTGACAACAACTCTTTGAGTGCGGTTCTCTAACCAATTCCCTATCCACCTAACTATCTGAAACTAACTATCTATATCTTTTGACTATCTATCTGAAGGGGATGTATTTTGGAGGGGGAGAGGCCCAATGTGTTTGTTTGCTCTGGCCTCCATTGTCTGTTGTTTTACAGTTCTATCAGGGCCCGGGTCTCCACAAGCAGCATAATCCACCAGGCTGGGGCCAGGACCAAAAAGTCCCTAAACCTGGTTGAGGTCAGGTGGACTTTCATCGAGCCAGGGTCCCTCAGTATATTAGTACCTGATGATCAGAGGCCGATTCCACTCCAGTGGCACCACTCTGAGCTGCCAGCAGTGTGTTGCGACAAAGTTGTATGCTCCGCTGCTTTTTGTGTCTCCATGGTGGACACATTTCAGCGGCAGACCCAGTACTCACCAGATTTGTGCATCCCAACAGACACGGCTGGCGTGGAATGATTCCGCCATACAAGGGTAGGGTTGCAACTTCCTGCAAAAAAATGACCCATGTGGCCCTACAGCATCGTGGAGCTGAGTTGGGCATTTTCTGTCTCCTCTGGCCCTCCACAGGATGGGAAGGAGGCTCTTCCGCATCCACACTGGCCTCCGCTGGGCTAGGCCTTGTTGGACCCCAGAGCGCTTAAGGAAATGTGGAAAATATCCATATTCCCTTAAAGTGGGGCAACCAGGGCCTAACACATGGCAGGCCTAGGAGAGACCCACCCTAGCAATGGCATCATGTGGAAGTAGGGATAAGCCTTTTCCACCCATGCATAATTGGCCTTAGTGTTCTTCTGGGGCCATACTGGGAGTGACTATCTGTATGCAGGAGTTCACCTGATATTGGCACTTAGTTTTAGGCTTCTAATGAAGACATTTTTGTTTGCTCAGATATTTGGTGCAGTTATTTTGGTAGTTTTCCGGCTTTTAAACCTTTTTTAAAAAATCACTGCATTGAGTAATTTAGCTCAAACCTTGTATATAATTTAAATACTAGATGGATAATGTATAGTTTACAGAGGAGAAGAAAAAAAAACATTTAATTGTGATCCCATTTCAGAAAATTCAGTTGACAGGATGTTTAGAAATAACTAGGTCATCAATAGGACTTGTACCTATAAACATTAAAAAAGAAACCAAGATGCCATTTTTCAGAAGAAAAAGAACATAACATTTGCATCGAGTGTCACCTTTAAGACCAATTCAGAGATCAAGCTTTACACAGAATTTAGGACCAACAAAGTTTAATTCTGGGTAAAACTTGATATCTGAGTTAAACTTTGTCTTAAAAGGTGCCACTTGACTAACTTTATTCTGTTGCTTTAGAACAACACGGATACACACCTGAATGAACTTTATTACTTATGAAATATGAAATATTACACATGCACTATTGTTGTTTAGTTGCAGGCACACACAGTGCACACATGCACTGCATGATTTCTAGTTAGCATAGCAACAGAGTACAAAAAGCCCCTCGAATCAAAACCACTGAGGCTACTGTCTCAACTAATAGTCACATTATGCAGGGAAGGGCCCCTCTCCCTCCGTCCCTTCTCTTTGGTGCTCGCTATGCTTGCTATGAGTCAATAAATATAGTTAAGTAGCTCCCAGTGGGCCAGGAGGGAGGAATGTGTGCCTGCACAGAAACAGCTAAATGAACAACAGTTACAGGTAAGTACAACACTGTTTCCGTTGTTACTGTTCTGTGCAGACACACATGGGAGACCAGCAAATTGTCTTACCTGATGGAGGAGTGAGCAAACTACTGGATTATCAAATACAGAACTGCTGTCTCCACTGATGTCTCCCTTCTTGTGTTAACGTCCACAGAATAATGTTTCACAAAGGCATCTGCAGATTACCAGGTTGCTGCCCTGCAAATATCAGTCAATGGAATGCCTCTATGGAAGACAACAGATGTTGCCTGAGTCCACAGAGAGTGTGCCCTTATCTATAAAGGACAATCCAGCATGGTCAGCTCAAATGCTTTCCTGATAGTGGAGACAACCCATTTGGACACTGTCTGAGCCAATGCTCCTTTTCTTTTTGAGGATCCAGCAAAGCAGACAAATAACTGTGGAACCTGTCTGAATTCATGCATTCAAAATAAAAGAATAATGGTTCTGTTGGAGCTCTCTCAGATCCACCTGCTTCACAGGGTGTATGTTGTGGGGAGAGGAAGGGAAAGGTGTTTGTAAACTGCTTAGGATTTCTCTGGGTAATGAAAGATGGGGTATAAAAAACTCAGCTCTTCAGTTCTAGGTTAATGTATAATTCTTTTTCAGACCCTGACCACATATCCCTAACCTACCTATCCTTGCAATCCCCCAGCCTGAAAGGGAGCCATCTGATATATTCCAGCTTGGTCTGAATGACTGTAATAAAGTTTGAACTAAACTGATATAGTGATCTGTGGGAAAAAGGAACCCAACTGGAATACCATGTAACAAGTTAATTTCATTGGTCCACCCTTGTAAACCCCTTAAAACTACTTTCAGGAGAGGAAAAAAAACCCACTGATTTTTAGAATGAATAGTGTGTTTAAACACTCAAAAGGTATCAGTTCTGTAGAGGTCCCATTCTGAGCCTAGCAAATGGGACCATGGAAGTGGTAGAAGACATTAGGTCCCGGAGATTCTGAATGTTAATAGCTTTTTGGAGCCCATTTGAGATAAGATGGCTATCTAGAGCTTTTATGGATTAGGCCTAGTCTCTTGGCAAGAAAACACTAACTTGCAGTGGAGCCTAATCAAGCACCAGTAAAGGATGCTTGCTGAGAGAGTACGAAGTTGGATTTTTTCCAATTAACTCATAAACCTAATCTCTGGCATGTCTCCAGTGCTAGTGACAGCTGTGTCTGTAATTCAAGTTCAGAAGGGGTAGTAAATAATCAGTCATCCAAATAAGGGAAGTCAAAAAAATCCCTGCAACCTTAAGTAGTTGTAGAAGAAGAGTTGGTTCTTATATGCCGCTTGTCTCTACCAGAAGGAGTCTCAAAGCAGCCTTCCCTTTCTTCTCCCCACAACAGACATACTGTGACATAGGTGAGGCTGAGAGAGCCCCGATATTACTGAAGAAGAGTTGGTTTTATATGCCACTTTTCTCTACCCGAAGGAGTTTCAATGCAGCTTACATTTGCCTTCCCTTTTCTCTCCCCACAACAAACACCCTGTGAGGCAGGTGAGGGTGAGAGAGCCCTGATATTACTGAAGAAGAAGAGTTGGTTTTATATGCCACTTATCTCTACCCAAAGGAGTCTCAAAGCGGCTTACATTTGCCTTCCCTTTCCTCTCCCCACAACAGACACCCTTTGAGGCTAAGAGAGCCCTGATATCACTGCTCGGCCAGAATAGCTTTATCAGTGCTGTGGCGAGCCCAAGGTCACCCATCTGGCTGCATGTAGAGGAGAGGGGACATCGAACCTGTCTTGCCAGATCAGAAGTCGGTGCTCCTAACCACTACACAAAGCTGGCAATGAGCCACTACTGCAGCCATACATTTTGTAACAGCTTGAGGAGCAATGACAAAACTGAAGGATAGAATCCTGTACTCATATGGGATCCCTTGAAATTTAAACTGTAAGTATTTCCTGCATTCAAGGTAGACAGCAATATGTAAATATGCATCCAGGAGATCCAAGACTGCAAACCAATCTCCTGGACTCAAAGTCTGCGGCATCTTCATCGACCATACACTATAACCCCTCAGTTCCATCAGTGATCAAGGAGAACTTGGCCATTCTCTATAGCCTTGCACAGGGAGGCTGCATGCGTGTTGGTATTCCAAACCCAGCAATAACCACAGAAGTGGTGAAACTAGATATCTAGCAAGGCGTTCCAAAAGAGCATCGTCTTGTGAAGTGAGGTCACCAACAAATATAGACCATGCTGGGGAGCACTATCTGGGAGGAGTGCGTGGGGATGCATGCCCACTGATATCAGTAGCAGATCTCAGAACCAGTTATTTGTGTTCCTTGGAAGGTGCCCCCTTTCACTACCAAAAATAATGAACTGGGAGGGGTGGGTCCCAGTGAAGAGACAAATATAGAATAGTACAGACACACTGGGAACCAATATGGCAATAAAAAATATCCAAATTGGACTTATATAGAGTTGTCTCTCTTCAGTTTCAGTAATTCTTTTATTCTTATTTCACACAAGTCCCGACACGTTTCACCTACAGCTTTTCCAAGGGATGTTTTTTATATTTAGACTAATTTCATCTTATTAAGAACTCTCTTGACAGGGTATAAGGTCATACAATAGCTAAGCTTTAGCTTGTGGCATTTCACTATATAAGTCCAATTTGGATATTTTTTGTTGCCCTTCCTCTACCAGCCAGTCAGATCTGTCGATATGGACCATCGATCCTTGTGCTTCAATTTTGGCATGCTTTTCTGGTGGAAGTTCCAAAGAAGACCTGGTTGAAGCTTGTTCCAGATCCTCACCCTTGGAACTGATTGGACAGAAGTGACCAATAGATGGTGGGAAGTGCGGTCTGATACAGGTGTGAGGGTTGAAAAAAAATGAATTGTTCATCCAGCATAGATGTTTTGGCTGTTAGGGTGTTAGAACAGGCCTTCAGGGTAAATTGCTGACAGATCTTACATGCCACAATGTTGCAATTTTCCCCGAGGCAGAGTAAACAGAGTGTTTGTCTGTCCAAGTCATCTTTGTTGAACAAGTCGCACATTTCTTGAACAAAGACAATCTGACAAAGAAAGGAAGAGAGCTATCAAATTATGATCTCCTTAAGGCGGCGGCAAAGAGAGAGCTGAGGGAAGGAGAGGAGCCCCTCCCTTGAACACGTGACCCTTAGGCAGGAAAATGTCTTCAATGGCTCTGACTGGAGAGGTCTTTCCTACTGTTACTAAGATAATTAGAAATCTTCTGGTGGCTGGTTTGCACACATGCGCAGTACACATGTGAGACTGCACAGAGCGACCACAATGAACAATTATTACAATGTTCATTCAGCTCACAGGAGAATATTGATCTTCACCTGTAAGTGCATGGTCTGAGTCTGTAAGTCACTTAAAAGCAAGGAAGCACAAAGCAGTAATAATAAATCAGCCTTTTCCTATTTGTTTACCATTGGGAAACCCCAGAAGTGGCACAATCGTGCAGAATAGGGTTGGGAAGCTTACCTGTGTACATGCCCACCTTGAGCACCTCACCTTCCCACCCCCTCCAGGCCCATTATTGCCCACTTTGGGAGGGGGTGGGGCATATCACCCAATAAATGTTTAACACATTTTTTAAAGATATAAAAAATGTATTAACTCCCACTGATTTGGAAAGCCCTTCCAGGGCTATCGGGAAACCTCAGGGTTTCATGAAACCCTGGTTGAGAAAGCCCACCATAGGTGACTGGCCACTGATATTTATTCTCTTCAACACTGTGACCTACCTGGAAGATTTCAGGACAGCTTTTAAATTGAAAACTGAGATTCAGACCATTTCTGCACTGCAGGCTTCATGCTGGGCTGCAGGCTGGAGTTTGATTTGAGGCAGGTTGCCCCAACTCTTCCTGCTCCTACACGGGGGAGCATTTGGCCCGGTGCCCCTCGTCCACCTCAGATGTGTGCTCCCATATGGGAGCCAAGGCAGTGAAGTTCCCAGTGTGGAATTAGTCTCAGATAACGAACTCCCACACTTTAAATCTTTGCTCTAGCCACCAGAAGTCAGGCCAGAAAACATCATTTATACTTTGCTTTGACAATCATGCAGGGAAGACACTACATAAGAAACACCCTCTCCCCCCCACCGCCGTGTAAAAAAAAAACCCATGCAGAGCAAATGTTGTGCACTAAGAAGCACACAGATCACAGTGCAGTCCAATCCTGCTACACAAGCTTGGCTACAAACAGCAGTTTATAACTGGGCAGACACTAATAATAATTTGCTACAAATGGCAGATGATTAAAACGAGCCATTTTACTGCTGCAACGATCGAAGGCAGCCTGTTCATTAGGCCTTACAGCTAGTTTGAGTTCTGTACTTATAAATTACTACCTACGCTTCTTTCTCAAGTGCACACGTCATTCTGACGTTTTGTATGTGAACTCAGTCACTTTTAAAAGCCGTTTCTCTTACGTCTGACTTTAGTCCTGTACCCTAAAGCCATTGGGGCATGTTTGATTGGGAAAAGGTTCTGCCACCTCTCCTGCAGTGAGAACCCGGTCCCAGTGCTGCTTGCTTGCTGGTTCACTCCTTCAGGAAATGCTCATGTTGCATGTGTCTGCAGCTCCGCAAGGCTAACATTATCCATCTAGACAGGAAACACTGCATTGGGATAGTATTGAATGAGAAGGGCCCTGCTAAGATGCATGCGAATGCACTGATCTTAGTCCAGATTTTAGTTGCCAACTTGGAACGGGTGAACGCTACAACTGCTGTAACCAAACTTGATTGTCTGTAATTTTGTTTTGTAAACCTGGTCCACACCATGCTTGTACTGTATTTTATTTCTGCTCATTCTTTCCTTCTGTTACGCCAATAAAGTCATTGTTGTTGTTGCAAAGGAAACATGTAGAATACAGAAAGCAGATCTAGAAAGCCATTAGATGCATGGCAGAACTAATGCAGAACACAGAGATTCTGACAGTGACTTCCTGCTTGCTTGTCCACACTGAACTATCAGCTGCTTTCCACTTCTACAGCCTAAATGCAAAGCCACGGGGAGGAGTACAAGGAAAGGCTAAAGCACGTCCTGAAATGCACACTCAGGTGTGCACTGGACCGAACGGCACAGGAAGCCACTCTAGCTTCCAACCTCCAACCTCCTTAAATCAGGTTTGGTTACACGTAAAACATGAATATACGTGTCTGGCTAGACAGGGTTAACTAGTCCCAGTTAATTTGGTAATTAAAGGTTGCTTTAAACCAGGCTTTCATGAAACCTGCGGTTTCTTGATGGCCCTGGAAGGGTTTCAGATGATATGACCATGTCGACCCCCCCCCCAACACACACACACACGCAATGGCCAATGATGGGCCTGGAGGGGGTACGAAGGGGAGGGGCACCAGAAGGGCATGTACACAGCTATGCTCCCCAACCATATTCTGCCACTTATGGGGTTTCTCAGCAACAAGGCCGGTTCATTCACGAAGAATGTTTCATCTGCGAACGCGGCTTTGAGAGGCCCTCTTTCGGATCTTCTACTTATCTGAAGACTGCCTGCACCTGAACGCTTATACCTTGAACAAAACTTTCCTGGTCTTAAAGTTGCCCCTGGGCTCATATGCTGAGCAGCTGCTTCAGACCCCCTGAATCTATGTATCTTCCACTTCTGACCCACAAGCGTGACTGGCAGGCAATTACTGAGAAAAGCACAGAACTGCTTAGATCACCGTTCCCGGGCTCTCGCTTTTCCCTACAACGCTAAAGGGTTTCCCCGTCAATTGCAGAGACTTCCTCTTGTTCAGCCCAACCCAACCCTCCAATTAGCCTTCTCAGAGAAGATCGCCAGCACAATAAGAGCAAGTGAATCCTGGACTGCTGAATTATTAGGAGGAATAATGCAATTGCTCTTTTCTCAAAGCCACACTTGTAATCTGTACATGTACACACACACACACACACACACACACACACACACACAAATGCCTTTGGCTAAAAAGTGCATTGCACACCAATATGTAACCCAAAAAAGACAGAGAGACTACAGGTCTAATTTAATCTTTCGTCTGAATCCATTATCATGGCCAGGAATACGATACTTGTTCCCCTTGCTAGGGTCATGACCGTTACTAGGAAAGTGCCCACATTAATTTCCCCGGTGCAGTGACCTGAATCAGCATTCTCTACTATGTCCACATACAGAACTGGGGATGGAAGAGGAGACAGCTGAAGAAAGGTGGAAATAATCTCCTTTCTCGCTAGGTTTAAAGGAGAGGAATTGACGGTAGTGGGAAGCGAACTTGCACGTTTCCATCTCACTTGGACTGTGGGATCCGAATGTTCGTCAGCAGTTCATAACCGATCGGCATTGTTCAAGGGGGGGGGGAACCAAATTCCCAGTAACAGCTGCTTGTGGAGAGTCAACCATGCATGGTTACTCTTTATACAAAGGAATTAAAACGCTAAGGGAAACAAGAGTATTTTAACTAGAATTCTGTGGGAATTTGTTTTGTTTTGTTTTTTTAAAAAAACACTCCGAAAACGAATGGCTTTGCCATAACTACTTTGTTTTCAGGTCGCTGAGGGGAAATTCAAGTCTGGACTGAAGTCCCGATCTTTATTTGAAAGGCCGGTCGTCTGGAACTTTGGCGGTCTGTTATACAGAGACTCGGAAAGCTACAATTTAGCTAAATGAGCGACTGAGGAGAAAACATCATGTGATGCTAGTTAGGGTTGAGCTGCAGGAGAAGTGGGATCTCTTGGGTCTTGTAAGGCAACAGCAGGTGCAAGAAGTTAAACAGCATCTTGCTGGCAAGAGTGGAGGTCTAAATATCTGGCAGACTGTCTTTTTTTTTTAAAAGAAATGTTCTTATTCTTTTGAGAGGTCCCAGAGCAGGAAATGTCAAGTTGTAAATGTGATAGAGCTGTACCTGCTTGGTCTTTGACCTCCTCGGATTACACCGGCAACAGCTGTGCCAACCCAACTCGAATGACCTTGAAAGCTCAAAACGAGAACAAATATATTGCCGTGGGCGAATTGTGGGTTGCAGTGGCGAATTGTGGATTGTACCTGAGGAAGTGAGCAGTGACACACCCCGCTTTTCACCCCCTGAAGGAATCTCAATAAGGCTTACAATCGCCTCTCACAACAGACACCCTGTGAGGTAGGTGAGGCTGAGAGAGCTTTGAATGAACTGCTCTGTGAAAACAGCTCTTGCAGGACTATGACTGGCCCAAAGTCACCCAGCTGACTGCATGTGGAAGAGCGGGGAATCAAACCCGGCTCTCCAGATTAGAGGCACCAATCTTAACCACTATATAACAAGCTGGCTCATACCCTGCCAAAAATGCTGTAAGTCTGTAAGGTGCTACTAGACTCTTGTTTTTTACAGTGTTAGAGATGGATTCTAGGGGTATACAAAAAAAGAAATGTTTTATTTTTCAATTTGGATCTATTGGACCCCGAAAAAAAAATCAGTATTTCCTAAAAACCCCAGGTCCAAGTACTAGTATGATATTCGGACCTGGGATTTTTCAGTAATACCGAATTTTTCAGGTTTGATAGACCTGAGAAGGGGGAAAAACTCTCCTTTAGCAGAGTCTTAAATCCCACCACAGGAGAAGTTGTCCCCAGGATCTATATGGGGTGCAGAGGTCTCAGCCCTCCCCATGCTCATCCTGGGGACAATTTCCATATCCAGGACCTGTGAGGGCCTGGGAAACATCTCCCCCCCACCCCCCGCAGTCCCGTCTCTGCAGGCTTTAGACGACCAGGCAGCAGAAACTGTCTTGGCTCTGCATGAGGCTGGGAGAGAACTCTCTCAGCCGCACGCAAACCTGAGAGGATTGGCTAAAACCCCAGGAGCTGAAAGCTCCAACCTCCCCAACTGATCCGTGTAGCTGAATATTGGCTATCAGCTTTTATTCGGTCAAGCTGAACCAGTAACTGAAACAGATTCTCTAAGCTGTATTCGGTTTAGAACATACTGGGAAATACCAGTAAGACATTTGTGCAGGAGGGGTGCTTTTTCTTCAGTGCAGTTTTGCAAGAATGGACACCCTTAACGGCCACACATCTAGGACAAATATATGTTGAACAGCAGCCCGGGGCAGAGCAGCAGATATGGAGGTGCCCAGGCAATGTACACTACAACTCCCCCACAAGAAGGGCAGAAGCAGATAACCTGAAGAAGTAAAGGGAAGACTCTTAACCTTTTAACACCAGGGGTAGTCAAACTGCGGCCCTCCAGATGTCCATGGACTACAATTCCCAGGAGCCCCCTGCCAGCATTTGCTGGCAGGGGGCTCCTGGGAATTGTAGTCCATGGACATCTGGAGGGCTGCAGTTTGACTACCCCTGTTTTACACAATGCAAGGAAGTCAGATCTGAGAGACACACAAGAAAGAGACTTAGAAGCCTCCCCCATTCAGACATGAAAGCAAACAGACATGTAATACGTGACATGAACAGTCTGGTCCTCAGAGAATCAAACAGTCAACAATATGGTAGCCAAGGTTTTCTCAGTCCTAAAACAGGTATTAAACAAGTGGGGTCAGTGTTTCCGGCCCCCTCTTTTTGCCTGTACATGGACAAAGAAGGGGGGATCCATAATCTTCAGAGGGTCCTAAGAACTAGTGGCCTGAGGGTAATCTGCAATTGCAATTGATGCAGAATTCCTGCCAACTGGCCTTTTGGCTCTTCTCTTCCTGGGTCTGAGATGCCTTCCACAGCAGGCGGGTTCGCATCTGCAAGGGTGAGCTGGTTGTACTCAGCTGATTCAGATTTGTTCCCCCATCCAATTAGGTAGTGGATTTATTTATTTATTTATTTTCTATTTTAACTTTTAGGCCATCCTATCCCATGGGCGAGCTCAGGGCAGTGTACAACATATGGTTATTATATTACAGTAGGCACTAGCATCGTTCCTGCCCCCCCACACACAGCGGTGACGCTGCCTCCCTCTCCCCCGGGAGGCTGGTTGTAGTGCGGGGAAAGGAGCAGGCGCCTTTCCCAGGCCGGGAAGCCTTGTCTCCCGTCGCCCTCCCACCCCAGGCCCTGGCTTCCTGGCTGGGAAAGGAGCAAAGCCGCCGCATCAGAGACGCGCCGTCCCTGCCCTTTTCTCCGCCAGGAAGCCTCACTCAGTGGCGGCCTGCTGCCCCTACCTTGTCGGAGACAAGCTCCAAGGGAAGTGGGTTCTTGGGCAGGGCGGGCAGTCCGGGGCTCAGGGGGCCAATCGGGAGCCATGCGGGGGGGCAATCAGGAGGTGTTTCGCACCTCCCGATTGCCCCCCCCCCCGATTGTCAGTCCTGGGCCAAGGGCCAATGGGCACTTTTCCTCATCCTGGACTGGGCCCACCCCAACCTCCCTTACTGCTTTATTTATACCGCTCCTGGAGCAGTTTACAGATATTTGCGATTTTGATCACGGCACTTCCAGCACATGGTGGTTCACAACAATTAACAAGAAGGCAACATTAAAACTGCACAATAAAAAATTAAAACCCAACAGCCACAAAGCCTACAGAGTTAACAATAAGTACTACTTGCATGGCACCTCACCCCCAATGGGCAATAACTTGGCTCTGGTCGAGGCCAGTCAAATTTTTCTGGGGCCAGGGATCACCAGCAAGTTGGCATTTGCCAAGTGCAGAGATCTCCAAGGAACATACTGGGAGATGCTTTATTATTTTTCACATCAAGTCAAAGTTGACCCCATAGAGTTTTCAAGACATTCAGAGGTAGTTCACCATTGCATGCTTCCATGTCACAGCCTTGATATTCCTGGGCAGTCTCCACCCAAATAACAACCTGCGTAGCTTCTGAGATCTGATGAGATCAGGCTAGTCTGGTCTATCCAGAACAGAGCTGTAAATACATATACTGTACTTCTACTTTTCTCACTGTTTTTTGCTATCTGGCCTCATAGATCTGTTCAGTTACAATGCTCATTTCATCAGTCAGTAGAATTCAGGTAGGTCTTTCCTAACAGACAGGTCAGCTGCAAACCCAAAACTGTTTCTTACCATAAGAGTAGTACACCAGAGGCACAAACCAGACCTTACAACAATTCCAGTTGTCAATGATGCCCTCATATACCCATATATATTCTGGCAATTCAAGACCAAATAACAGCAGTTATACCAAGCTTGGGGTGGGAAGGGGAGGGGACCCTGGTGGGCATGTCCACAGTTATGCTTCCCAACCATATTCTGCACGATCACAGCACTTCTGGGGTTTCTCGAAACCTGAAGAATGTTTTTGGGGTTCTCAGTGGTAAAAAAAGGCTCATTCATTTTCCCACTAGGATTTATACAACTGAGATACATTCAAATACCAGCAGGAGAACATTTCATTGTACCAGGACAGACTACTAGTGTGACACTATTACGGAGTCCTCATTCTCAGGCAAAATAACTGAAAAGCACTGAATCAGAGTTCATTAAGAGGCTTGACAAAGCCTCACCCCCACGGGATGAGCAAGGACTTGCAAGTTTCTTAAACAACATGGAATTTAATCATTTTAGCAAAACCTACTGCTTCTCTGCACATTACAGGGGTTAACTAGCTTAGAAGAACTAATGAATTGTCTCTCTGCTTCTCTTGATTTGGTTTGAATCTCGCTTCATTACACTTTCCTCTGTGCTTTCTGCATTTCAGAGCTGCTTTACGTGGCTGCTTGCTTTTTTAACTACATAAAGGCTCCAGCCTTTAAAAAAAACATTTCCGGGGAGTAAGACCCACTGGGTAAAATGGGACTTACTTCTGAGTAGAACTTAGGCTTGCTTCCAAAGCAACAGCATAGTGAAGATCTAATAATAATAATAATAATAATAATAATAATAATAATAATAATAAGAATAAGAATAAGAATAAGAATAAGAATAAGAATAAGAATAAGAATAAGAAGAAGAAGAAGAAGAAGAAGAAGAAGAAGAAGAAGAAGAAGAAGAAGAAGAAGAAGAAGAAGAAGAAGAAGAAGAAGAAGAAGAAGAAGAAGAAGAAGAAGAAGAAGAAGAAGAAGAAGAAGAAGAAGATTTATTTCCCACCACTCCCTGTAGGCTCGTGGCGGGTCACAATAGTCTAATACCCATTAAAAGACTTTAAGAACAAGGCCAATATGGCGGAAGCTCCCATTATTCCTATCCCCTGCTATCAGAGCGGCAAGGAGGGTGGGGAGGAGATCTAACTTACTAGGTCCGGGCGGGGGGATGCTATTCATTGCTTCCTGTAAGCTTGAGTCCACAACAAATTAATGCTGGAACAGAAGTATTAGCCATTAAAATGCCAAGCAGACACGTTTATTATAGGTGTTCTCCGTTTTACTTTCTGCTTTTCTCATGCAGTTGGCGAGTGCCCATATAGAAAAACACACCTTTTTAAACCCAGAAATTGACTACAGAATGATTGATCCAAATGTAAGTTTATAAAGAAGTCATTCAAAAATCTGTGCCGTTCCTCAGCTCGGCAATATCAACAGCCTTGCAAAATGATGCCAAAATGGTTAGAAACCGTGCAGTTAAGATTTAACCCCAAAGGTTTGAGGAGGGTTGCAAATAAAATGGGTAATGACATTAAAAGGGACTCCCAACTGAATTACTGAAAACACACAGTTGGTTACTATTCTAACATTTGTCATAATATTAGAAGGACTCTCGAACTGCTAATTTAATCCTGGAGACCCTGAAACACTCGGCTTGCTTAACATCAAGAACTTCTCTTTCCTACATTAGTTCACTCTCCTTGGCTTCCTTCAAAGCTAATAAGCTTTGTTTAAGGCAACGGCTGTAAGCGAGAAGAAGCCACAATGAGAAGATGAATCCTTCTGCTCAACAGTTGTTTTGGCCAACCCTAGCTTCTCCATTTGGCCACTAGGGATGGCCAAACGGTGGATCTCCAGATGTCCATGGTCTACAGTTTTCATGAACCCCTGCCTGCATGGTGCTCATAGTCCATGGACATCTGGAAAGCCACAATTTGACCACCCATGCTCTACACACTGCACCACGTAATCCTGGAAAAGGGGGGGGGGACCCACTTCTCCAGTGCCACATATCCTGCCTAAATATTCTGCCACCATGTGGCCCAACCTGGCAAATCCCAGATGGTACTGAGACCAGCTCGACCTGGGGTTTGAAAATCTCATTGTGCACGCTGAAGATAGTTCTGCCCCACAAAAAATATGGGGGGTAAGGTGGATTTGCATTATGGATGGCCTTTGAGAATGGACAGAGAATTAAACCACAAAAGGAGGCTTCCCAGGTACAATAGGGAGTGTCTCTGTCTCATCACCACACTCAGTTCTTTAAAGCAGGGGTAGTCAACCTGTGGTCCTCCAGATGTCCATGAACTACAATTCCCATTAGCCCCTGCCAGCAAACGCTGGCAGGGGCTCATGGGAATTGTAGTCCATGGACATCTGGAGGACCACAGGTTGACAACCCCTGCTTTAAAGCTCTTCATCCTTGCTACAGGAATCAAAGCTGGCAGAAGCACTTACTGTAAGACAAGTTGCTGTTGCAGTTGTACTAATTCGTTGGGAGAAGTTCTGCATTACTGCACCCGTCTGCTACAATGCTGAGATAGCCACCTTTCCCTTGGGCTTCTTCTACTGATCCCTTCCCCTTGTTCAGCTGCCAAGCCTTACACAGTCCAGTGACTTTCAAACTGTCTTTGTATTCCGTTTTAATAATGGGTTACTAATGGATTTCCCCCGTCATTTCAGACAGACCCGTTTCACTAACCGGCTGCTAGCGGGATTTATTTACCTGCTCATACTCCAGAATTTCTGGTTCGGATGGCCTATGACCAAGCTAAAGAGGTTATCAAACAGCAAGTAGTGGATATAGAACGCCAACATGATCTAGCGAATACCTCTGCCTTCATTGTTAGTGAAGGCTACAGGTATGTCACAGCTCCCTTGGCTTATTTAAAGAATCTTGAGGTGCCTAGCCACCGGAGGGCCTTCACTTCAGCTCGTTGCAATGCCCTTCCCTCAGCTGTACTTGAAGGGAGATACAAGAAAACTCCATATGGTGAAAGGAAGTGCCCCTGTGGCTCTGGTCAAAGAGAAACATTGGAACATATCCTTTAGTATTGTCAGTTTTATGATGACATACGTTCCATATTTATCACACCATGGCTACATAGAGTCCCAGGGTGCTCAGGACAATTTTATATCTCCCTGCTGCTCACAGACACAAACTGTTCCATCACATATAGTGTCGCCAGGTTTTGTGCTGCAGCCATGAAAAGGCGGTGGAAGTTGACTAAAACTTAATAGACCCTGAGAGCAATTAGAACAATTTCCTATATTTCCATTTAATTCTAATTTATATTTTAGCAGACTCATAGTCTAAGTGTTTAACATAATGCTATTTTATGAGTAAAACTGTGTTTTAGCCATATTATTTATGTAACTGTGAAATTGTTTTGACTTTGCTGGTCTATGACCGTAATAAAGAATCCTACTACTACTACTACTACTACTACTACTACTACTACTACTACTACTACTACCTGCTCATACAAACCCACTTGCATCGGGTTAGCAAAGCGTGGTTGAGCCGCTTTGGAGGAAAACGGCTTCCTTCTGTTTTCTACCCCTCTGTTGTGCTTCTGAATTGCTGTGATTAAAAACATTCATAGCACTTCCTACACAGCCACTCCCCCCCCCCCCATTAGCTGTGCAATCTTCTTTTCCCTTTTTGAACATTCTAAGGTGAGCGCTAAAGCACTAAACCAATATAGCGCTGAAGTGCTACATTAGTTTAGTGCTATAGCACTCAATTTGCAACGTTCTAAGGGGGGGGGGAACTGAGGAAGATTTGTGGAGTGGGGGTGGGGGTGGGGGGGAGACTGGCACTGTATGAAATGACCACAGCACTTTGCAGATGACTCATTAATGGAAAGAAGTGAGGTGTAAGAAACCCTCCAACCCTGTATGTCTTTGCTCAAAATCGCATCAACAACTAATAACATCCAGCTTACAATGGCAATGTGAAAATCTTCCTGTTATCCAAAACTGGAAAAGTCACTAACAGCTAGTGGTGCTTCCGCTAACAGGTTTCCCCACTGTATATCAGAGTTCCACATTAACAGAAGTGTTTACTGGAGTGGAACTCCATGTCAGACAACCAAGGTTCTTCCACTGTTGTATTACCATTGCAGGCACACGAAAAATAGCAAACGATTAACCCTTTTTTAATGTGTATTTTATGCTTCTTTGCAACATCAAAAGACAGAACTCCACTCACAACAAGCCCACTGGTTGCATAAAAGTACATGTCATGGTACACAAGGGGTTAGTTGACATGACTGTGCTAAGAAACGGAACCAAAACAAATGCAGTTCTTTTCTTTCAGGGCTGTTGAATATCTTAAGATTCAAAATGAGATAAGAACTTTTTAAAAGTGTTCTTTTCCCCAAATAAAATCTTCTTTCTTGCTGGAAGGTAACCAGGAACCCAAATTATGACAGCAGAGAAGAATTCACAAAGCCTTCGAATCCCTGCTGTGTACACTGGCTGAAACGGCACTGATAAAACTGTTCTGACCGAGCAGTGATATCAGGGCTCTCTCAGCCTCACCTCCCTCACAGGGTGTCTGTGGTGGGGAGAGGAAAAGGAAGGCGACTGTAAGCTGCTTTGAGCCTCCTTAGGGTAGAGAAAAGCGGCATATAAGAACCAACTCTTCTTACTTCTTCTTCTTACTTCTTCTTCTTACTTCTTCTTCTTCTTCTGGAATGTTTCCACCTACCCATGGCTGAATATCTACTTTCTCCATCTGCCTGGGGCTATCTCTACCTGCATTTGCTGGCCTAAGATAAGAAAGGAAAAAAGAAACATACATGCAAGCAAATTAGCTGTCGAAACTAGGAGGAGAGTCAGGTATGGAACTGCCATATCACTGCCCTGTATTAAGCACAGGGCACATTATGTATCCATTGGTGCAGTTCGACAGAACATCTCTCCAACTTGGTAAGCATCATTATACCTGAAGTCATTTTTCAAATAAGATAACAAGCTACCTGGGCTGAACGCATCCTTATTTGTCTTCAGCTTATAATGGTTCAAAGCATATAACATTTAGTTTTTGTAAGTCCAACGCTGGACTGCCACAATGCTCTGTACATGGAGCTGCCCTTGAGGTCCATCCAGATCTTCAACTGGACAAAATACATTCAGGTGCATAGCCATATTGGTCAGAAGCAACAAAACAAAACTTAATTCTGGGTAAAAGCCAGCCTTTCTCAACTTTGTTAACATTGAGAAACCCCAGGCTTCAGGGGTTAACATTGAGAAATCTTCAGGCTTCAGGAAACCCCAGAAGTGGCATGATCATGCCAAATATGATTGGGAAGCATAGCTGTGGACATGCCCACTTGGGTCCCCTCCTCTCCCCACCCCTTCCGGGCCCATCATTGGCCATTTTGGGAGGTGGGTAGGTCGATAAACATTTAACAGATTTTAAGCATATAAGGTAAAGGTAAAGGTATCCCCTGTGCAAGCACCGAGTCATGTCTGACCCTTGGGGTGATGCCCTCTAGCGTTTTCATGGCAGACTCAATACACGGTGGTTTGCCATTGCCTTCCCCAGTCATTACCGTTTACCCCCCAGCAAGCTGGGTACTCATTTTCCGACCTTGGAAGGATGGAAGGCTGAGTCGACCTTGAGCCGGCTGCTGGGATCGAACTCCCAGCCTCGTGGTCAGAGCTTCAGACAACATGTTGGCTGCCTTACCACCCTGCACCACAAGAGGCTCAGATTTAAGTATATAATTAATTAATTAACTACCTCCTATTCAGCAAAATGTGGTCATCAAGCAACCTCAGGGTTTCATGAAACCCTGGCTGAGAAAGCCTAGTATAAGCTTTCATGTACAGGCACACTTCTTCAGATACAAAAATACAGCAACTTCTGTTGACTGGAGAGGAGGGTGTAACTATGTCACAGGTTTTTTTTTCCACAAAGATCCAACTGTTCAACTATACAGTTTCAGATACAATTTAAGGTTCTATTCCTCTCTCCTCTGCTCTCTCCATGACATGGGACCCGCATACCTAAAAGGGCTCTCATATATATATGCCAGTTTCAGACCTCTCAAAATTCTCTATTTGTTCCTCTGCCCAAAGGGATTAGATCAGTTGCTGCCAGACCACAGGCTCCCTCCGCAGTGGCATCCATAGCCTTGCAGAAATGATCCACAGGGTATCCGTTATGGGTTGGACAAAGCCCTGCCCATTTCATGAAAGCTACCAAATCCCCTTGAAACTTGAAAGGGAAGGGCCATTTTTTTTTCCTTCATGCAGGATTTAGTTATCAGTGAGGCCAATTAGGGAATCCTTTGTCTCAGGTGTCAAGATGTATGTCTACAGGCGAAGGAGGCACGTAGAGCAGGGGTAGTCAACCTGTGGTCCTCCAGATGTTCATTGACTACAATTCCCATGAGCTCCTGCCAGCAAACACTGGCAGGGGCTCATGGGAATTGTAGTCCATGGACATGTGGAAGACCACAGGTTGACTGATGTAGAGTGTGGTGTCCAGGAAAGACACACACTAAATGATTTGTTCTCAGGGCCAAACTACATGTTATGGTGTTCACAGGTCTGACCACCATGTCTAGTTTTTGCCCTCTATTCTTTAGTCATCCACAGTGGAGGGAAGCTAAAGTGACAAGTTGTGTTTTCATTTAAAAGCACGCTAGTCTGGGATTCAGTGGTCATTCACAGCTCATTCCTCAAAGCACGGACGGACTGTTATTCTTTCGCTATCCTCAGAATACTCTTGTTTTATCCATAACAGTTTCTTAGGTCTTCTGCAAATGGTGTGTTTTCTTCAGCAGCTTCAGTATTTCCAAGTGTTTTCAACCCTCAGAGAACTCACTAAGCCTTTAACCCTTTCCAGAGAATGAAATATGGTTTGTTTGGGGTTTTTTTTACTCTTTTGAGACTGTGCTGGGACATACTAGGAAATGTTCTTCCTCCATGCCTTTTGGGCTCCGGAAATTCTGCGTGTCTCCTGACACAGTCAATCAAATTTAGAAATTAAATCAAGCTACCCCACTGAGTACGAGCCGCTTCATCAAAGCAAGGCCTTTACTTCAGTATATTTTCACAATTCTTGTCTTAACACTTTCTGCCAGTTTTATCCGGGATAGGAGTTAGGCTGACAGACGTCGTTTCCTGGATTCCCTCTGGATACATTTTTAAAGAACTGGCACTAAACTGGCTGCCTTCCAAGCTTCTGATTCAGCGATAAGTTACATATTTTAGGTAGCAGTTTTGCAATGTTGCATTTTTAGGCTTTTAGGAACTCCATATTCCACCCAGCACTAAGAAGCTTCTTATTTGGGGCAAAACAATATGTTGTGTTTTGTAACGATTTGGGTCCAGGTTCCTGGACCAGGATCACTTTTCTGGCAGCCACTGGGAAACTGCAGGAAAAGACATTTTGAATGTACACAGGGACCTGACCCAGCTTAAACCCAAGAGTACGGGGAGGAGGGGTTCTTTCCTTCTCCACATGCTTCCCCCCCAAAACCTGACATTACTCCCTCATTTGAAGGGAGTTATATTCCATGACCCAACCTTGTGAGCCTGAAACAAGTGTGCACCTTCTGCTTTTAAAACAGACTGGGGGCTGTTCACGTCTGACATCTATTTCAAGCATCCTTGTTCATCTTTATGATACAATGGGATCCATATTCCTAGCTAATTTATTGAGCTACCTTCTGCCCATGTACACGAATTCTTATTCTTATTATTATGTTGTCCTTCCCTAGTCTGCTCAGGACTGTTAAAGTCAAGGTTTAAACACACTCAATTTAAAATAAATTACCAATAAATTATCAAACTCCTACGGAATAAAAGCGCTGCAGGAGGCAAAGAACGTGTTAGTCATAATCTGGCAGTGTCAAACTACATGGCTGACTCAGTTGTGCACATGCCTTTGATACCAACTCTCTACCATTGAATCGAAGACTGCCACCACCCCTACCTTAATACAGAAATGCTAACATCATCTGTCAGTAGCATATGCATAAGCCACGACTAGTTCCATGTCTTGGGGGGGGGGTCCCTGGAAAAGAGTGCCCACAGGCCCCCTCCCCTCCTTTGCCCACCTTGTTCTCATGCTTCCCTTACCACCCACGAGCCCTTCTACCTGTGAATCCATTCCCCATCCACTAGCAAGTCTTCCCACTGCACATGCTCCAACTTAACTGCATGATCTTTCTCCAGCTGCTTTCGGTAGTGTGTGTGTGATTGGCAGTGCCCCCCCCATGAGCACCACAGCTGAGCATCACCTGCACATCATTCTCCAGAATAGCTGAACAGCATGTGTAACCAGGAGTGATGCAAGTGAGGCAGCTGGAATAGCGCAGGTGGGAGGACTAGTGTCTGTGGTCCTCTCCTGAAGTTGAGCAAAAATTAATGCTATCCCTGAACTTCAAAAACAGAAATCTGCTTTTTTTTTCTTTTTTGTCTAGAATCAAGGAGTAGATAACCTACATTACATGACGGTGGGCACATGCACCGGAGATAGTCCTCGTTCAAAACTCTGGCTTACTTCCTTTGGCCATATCATGCAACCCAACTCAATGAGCAATTATGCTAGGACTAGTCAGTGGTAAAAGGAAATCAAGGTGAGAAAGAATACAGTGGTTAGATACGATCAAAATGGACCCTGGCCAGAGTATTATACAGCTAAAAGAAGCGGTGTAAGATTGGGAGACAGCTGAGTCATCGGATCGCCAAGATTAGGATATGACTGAATAGCTAATGCCATCATGATTAATTACATAGCAGATGGGGGGGGGAGTTCCTAGAGTTTATGGAGCGGATCTTCCCCACCTCAACACTGTGGCCAGCACTTCTTGATGGTTACTTCAGGCCCCGGCCATAAGCCTGGTGGGACATCTCTGTCTTGCAAGCCCAGCAGAACCAAATGAGCATTTCCTGCCCAATTGCTAGAGTTTCCTCATTTCCCCCATTAACTTCTGTGCCATACAGATTATTATAACCATCATGCCTAACATCTTTAACAAACTAAACATCTTTAACAAACACAGAGCACACCATCACATTTAATACAACCACAAGACAGATGATATTGTACAGATTGCAGCCCTTATGTTCACTTCAATACAAGCCATGATTTACTGAAAATGGAATTTGTGGTGCTGGGTTTGGAGGGAGGGAGAAGCAAAGGGAGAAGAACCTAGGTCAGCTTAATTAAGCCTAGCTCTGCTTAATGGGTAAAACATCACCTGTTAACATGTGCTTGGATATAAACAGCATCTTTGTTCATTTCCCCCTGCATTTTTTTAAACGAAGAGGTGCATTTAGCTCATTTCCCCTGATCCAGAAAGCCCCATCCCAGATGACAGTAAAGAAACACAGGAATGTGATTTGTAGAATTCCAAAGTTGTCTGTGTGCGGGGGGGGGGGGGGATTTTACGGCTTCGGTATTTTAAGGCTTAATACATGGTTAGATGCACACCAGGATTCAAGCTCTAACCCTCTATTTCCAATAGCACATTTTATAGGTTAAGCCTTGGGATCCCCCAGAATTATAGCTTACCTCCAGGCTACATAGATCTGTTCCTCTGGAGTAACTGGATGGATTTGGTGGGTGGATTCTATGGCACTGTACCCCACTGAGGTCCCTGTCTTCCCCAAATCTCCAGGAATTTCCCAACAAAAGCTGGCAACCCTACCCTCTCATCTCTCCACTGATGGTCCAAGAGAACTTCAAAACCCCAACCCCTTGGGCCATAAGGAAGGCCGAGCGTCAAAGAATTGAGGCTTTTGAACTCTGGTGCTGGAGAAGACTCTTGTGAGTCCTTTGGACTGCAAGGCGAACAAACTGGTCAGTCCTAGAGGAGATCAGCCCTGACTGCTCCTTAGAAGGCCAGATCCTGAAGATGAAACTCAAATACTTTGGCCACCTCATGAGAAGGAAGGACTCCCTGGAGAAGAGCCTAATGCTGGGAGCAATTGAGGGCAAAAGAAGAAGGGGACGACAGAGAATGAGGTGGCTGGATTGAGTCACTTAAGCAGTCGGTGCAAACTTAAATGGACTCCGGGGAATGGTAGAGGACAGGAAGGCCTGAAGGATCATTGTCCGTGGGGTCGCGATGGGTCGGACACAACTTCGCAGCTAACAACAGCAAAATGGTCCAAGGCCAAAGATGGAAAAGCAAGAAAAAGCCCTGGAAAACTAGCACAGAATTTCTCTTCCCTTTCCTCCAGACACTCAAGTCTGAAGGTGTCAGATGCTTCCAAAGTTCCAAACTATCCCCTGGAGGGTGCCCCACTGTTACTTGTGCACACAAAGAACAGTCCCAGTCGTGCTCTGCCAAGGCCCCACTGGCTCTGGTGCTGGGAGCCCTGCAAATCTGTAAACCGGGCCTGATTCCCAGTATCTCTGCTGAAAGGGACTGGGCTGCAGTTGATGCGAAAGACCTCCACATGAGACCCTGGAGTCTGAGTAGACAATACTCACCTTAATGAACCAAGGGCCTGATTCGGTGTAAAGCAGCATTGTGCATTCAAACTACTGATAATTCCAAAACATACCAATTTATCACTGAAAATATTACCATCTCCCAAATTACTCACTATGGATTCTGTCCAAATTGTTCTTAAGTACCAAGGTGTTTACTGTATACAGCAATAAATACTACTGAAGAGTTCAGAGTCATTACAACAATCTGATAGTTAACATCTTACTTTCAGATAGTTAAATCTGTTTCTTCTTCAGTGGTAAAGTTTTGTTATATTGCCAGGAGAGTGCAGAAATCCTTGATTGATGTTAAGTGACTTGCTTGTTAACTTAATAATGTTACTGCAGTTTTACTTATGTTTTGATGCTGGTCAATGACAATGAATGAATGAATGAATGAATGAATGAATGAATGAATGAATGAATGAATGAATGAATGAATGAATGAATGAATGAATGAATGAATGAATGAATGAATGAATGAAGTTCATCTTTATGACCAATTTACCTATGATGCAGTAATTTGAAATATTGGAAGCGGACATGAAGATGGATTTCTTTCTGGTTTTCAAAGCATCAGAGGTAGCTGAAGGCAACTATTGCTCATAGCATTCACACCAAGCCTTCAATCACCTGCAGTAAGCAGAGGTTCCAGTTTTTGAAATATTTCTTTCATTTCAAGAGAATGCTTCTAAGTCTGGAAACTAAACACATTTCCTCTTGTCTGTTTTATTATTATTGGCTTCTGTTTTCCCAGCTGAAAAAAGTACTTTGTAGTGTAGCAATTACATGTTCTTTAACACAGTAGATACCTTGCAGAACAAACTTTGTGTCTAGTGGCACTGTTAAGACCAACAGAGTTTAATTCTGGTATAAGCTTTCGTGTGCCCTAAGTTTGTCCTTTTGCTTCAGACCAATACGGCTGCCCACCTGAATCTATATACAGTGCAATTATAGTCTGAACAAACCTAAAACTGCCATAAACTTTGAGTCAATTAGATAAGCCTCTACACCACTCACTCACCCATTCACTCACTTACCCAGCCATCCACTCTCTCACTCACTCACCCATCCTCTCTCTCTTTCTCTCTCTCACTGACTCACCCACCCACCCATTCACTCACCCAGCCACCCACTCACTCTCTCACACTCACTCACCCACCCACATGTCCAATCACTCTCTCCCTCACTCACTCAATCATTCCCTCACCCACCCACTTACCCACCCACTGACTCACTTATTACCCTCTCAGTTACCCATCTCGGGGTGGTTTACAAGTCTAGAATCTCAATAGAACAATGATTCATGAGATGAAACCTGGTTACAAATTATATAAAATGACACAGAATCACAATTTAACACTGTTGTATCAGTTCTGATTTCTGAGGTTAAGTTGTAGCCAGGAGAAGTTAACCTATAAGGAGGGAACGAGGGAGGAAAGGAGGGCAGCGTGGGCAGGAGGAAGGCCCCATATTTGCTATAGTTCTTATCTAGCTATTATCTAGCTGGCCTCAGCCATAGGTCTGGAGGAAGAGTCTTGCAGGCCCTGCAGAATTGTTCAAATTCCGACAGGGCCCTGATGTTGCTTGGGAGCTCGTTCCGCTGGGCAGGAGCCAGCGATCCTCAGTGGGTTGGTATTGCGTGATCAAAGAGCTATCTGGGGAATGAGAGGAGGTCACTCAGATATGCAGGGCCCAGACCACATAAGGCTTTGAAGGTCTTGTGATGTATTACAGAAACCCCACAATGTGTAGCTGGGATAGCCTTAAGAGTAGAACTGGGCAGGGCTCTGCCAAAGCATGGCTGCAAACATTGAAACACAGGTTAAAAGTCATTTTAAAAGTCAAGCCAGGTATCCCTCATCTTGTATTTATGCACCACAACCTGGCTTGATGTTGAAGGGACTTACACGTTCTGGTAGACAATAAGATGAATCTGAGCCAACAGTGCAATATGGCAGCTAAGAAAGCTAATGTGATATTAGGCTGCATTGCTAAGAGCATAGCATGTAGAGCAAGGGAAGTAACAATACCACTCAATTCTTCATTGGTTGGACCTCATTGGGTATACTGTGGGGCCCACAGTTCAAGGATATTCCCATGATGGAACATGTTTAGAGAAGAATGACTTAAGATGGAATCCATGCCTTATGAGATTGAGAGAGGTGGGTATGTGTGGCTTGGAAAGGAAGAGGGCAAGGGGTGATATCATGGCTGTGTTTATCTATGGAAGAGGCACACATGCTGAAAAGACAACCTGTTTACTGCAGCTTTAGAGACTGAGAGCAACAAGTTCAAATGACAGAAAAGGAAATTCCACTTAAGTACCCAGCTTGCTGGGGGGTAAACGGTAATGACTGGGGAAGGCACTGGCAAACCACCCCATATTGAGTCTGCCATGAAAACGCTAGAGGGCATCACCCCAAGGGTCAGACATGACCCGGTGCTTGCACAGGGGATACCTTTACCTTTACCAGAAAACATTTCTGATTGTGTGGGCTGTTTGTAGATGAAACAGTGTTTTGGAGGGTGGTGGAGTCTCCATTGGAAGTTTTTAGGAGGAGATTGGATGAGCACCTGTCAGGCCTGTGTGATTTATAAGTCTCTGAGAAGGTGGGGGGCGAGACTTGATGGTCGTTGATGGTCTCTTCCAGCTCTGTATGATTCTGATTCTTTTTCAACAAAGAAAGGTGGACTTCTCTCTGAGCTTAATCAAAATAACTTCTGTTCCTACTGGATGCAAGAAACAGACAAGAAAGTATCTTTGTCTTGGCTCCACATTGGACAATATATTGAGATTTGGGGAAAGCGATTCTCCACTAATTATCAAGAATTATATAAAGGAAGTATACTATGTCAGATCAGCTATACGAGCTCAGAGAATATGTTCCAGTCAAATTTGTGGCATTCTTCTATCTCCAACCATCCCAGCCTATGCCAAATACCTAGCAGTTTCTGATTACCATAGAGCATGGGGGGCACTTAGCCTGGTACGGTGGTAACAAGAAATGCACAGAAGGCCCTCAGCCCCACAGAGGGAACAGGCAAAGGAATCTACACTTGCCTAACACTTCTTTGCTTGGAACCTTTACAGGTACACAGACATTTCTCGACCCAGGCGCGCCATTCTTTCAAAGTAGGAGGGTTCAAGTCATTGCTCCCCACACAAGTAGGAAAGGATGGAAAATCCCCACTTTTAAACCGACCACAGTCACCCCTGCTCTGCTGTGTTATAATCCCACATGTGAAGCTGCCTTATCATGATTCAGAGCATCAAGCACAGTATCGCCTACTCAGACAGGCAGACGCTCTCCTACCTCCTGGTCTTTTAATGCGAGATTCTTTGAGAACATTATATCAAGATCTTTCTTTCACATAAAATCCCCTCTATGATATCTGCCACTCTAGGTGTTTTAGGAATTCTGGGGTTCACTTGACAAGAGCTATCAATAATCTAATAAGAAAACCCTTGATTAAATCTTGATTGAAGCTAGAAAAACCACCCTTACAGTTGTCATCAATCCATGAAACTTGCAGAGGTATAGGAGTCCTCCTGGACTAAGAGAGTGGACAATCCCACTTATCGAAATCCATCATGGTATCCCAGACACGGCAAAGTTCTTTTTCTTCCTCTCCTCTTCCTCTTCTGGCCTACAACCTCCTTCCTGTGAATCAGAGCTCCCATCGGCCTTCCCCAGTGTGCTACTATGGGGACAAAACAGCCTTTGCTGACTGTGCATTCATCTGCTTCCATATCGCTATTCCAAAGTCTGCCTTCCTCCATCCTGGCCAGCAGGACTCAAACCCATGTCTACAGAGCTACCTAGAGTACTTTCCCCCTGGGGTTCCTGCTGCTCATGGCTCCAGGCTCATTAGGAGCTGCGACACCAACATTCTTTTGACACTCCCACATGTGACACCCAGAGGGACATGTCTGCCAGCTGTGCCTATTCTGAGCAGCACATTGAGTGCCATTCGGAGTGCCATTCGGAGCAGCGCCTTGCTCCTTGACGAGCAGCCATGACTGCTTTAGGAGAAGCTCTGATGAGCTTGGTTCGTGGTCTGCATCTTGTGTAAGGATAGTGGAAGATGGCCTCTGCAAATGCCAAAGACAACTTGTCAACAAGTTGAGATCCCAAATTAAGGTGCCGAACAAGGACTAGGGACTGAGTTCGAACTCCCGATATGCAGCCATGCATATTATTGCTAGGATAAAAACAGAGAACAAAACAATGGTAGGAGATGCCCTGAATTCCTTGGAGGAAAAGCCAGCTAAAGCTGCATTAAATAAGTTTTGAAAAGTAGTAAAACTTGCTTGTTACTTGGGAAAATCACTGCTTTCCCCCCTTTGTTGAAAGGTTTTGAAACTATAGAAAATATATATGACAACCCCACCCAAGGCCTTATCTGAATCTTCCACTGTATTCTGTGCCCAAGTGTCTTGCAAACGGAGCTCAGCAATTCAAACAGAGCCCAGAATGGTTGTAAATGGAGCAGAAGAAGTTTTATTATATGTGCTCTCATGGAGTGTGTCTGCAGCAGAAGCAGCAGCTAGTGAGGGAGACAGTCTCCCATATGGTGTTGCCAAAAATTCCCTTCAATGGTTCCAGTGTCTTTTGAAAAGTGCATGACAAATTGGGGGACCTTGTCTGATTTCTTTCTTCCCTGCAGTCCCTTTCCCACAAACCCCAGCATAACTGTCTTCATGGGCAGCAAAGGGGAACAGATAGCAGAGATGTCCAGGGGAAATCATCATTCCATCAAATGAGCATCAGAGAGATAGTGGATGTGGTGAAGAGGCTATTCCAAATGAACCCTCGAGTCCAAGCTAAACAGACTACTATCTCTATGAAGTGACAATCTATGTGTCAGCCATTCCAGCTGATAATGCAGTCAACTCAGGAATGTGGAGGGGGGAAGAGGCACCAGAGAGGTGCAGAAAGACGTCACTAGAAATCTAAATCTGAATTTGGAGGGAGATCTGAGAGACACAGTTGCTACTTTCAGGCAGGACATTACCAGTTCAGGATGATTATTCTACAAAGTCTTGTTGGTCTTTAAGGTGCTATTGGATTCAACTTCAGCTGTTCCACTGCAGAGCAACACAGTATACCTCAAAATTCTTGCACTCTGAAGGCTGTCCATCCAGGCCCAGAGCAGGTTACTTTAAAGCAGGGGTGGCCAAACTGGATCTTCAGGTGTCCGTGTACTACAATTCCTATGCTGATGGGGGGGGGGGGTCATCGGAATTGTAAGTCCATGGACATCTGGAGAGCTACAGTCTGGCCACTCCTTGCTTTACACACTGCAACTTCATTGCAAATCAACTGGCATTCCTGGCTTCCATTATATCTAATGGGTCTTCAGGAAGCAGGACTCTCCCAGTGTTCCCAGCAGGCATTCTTGTCATTCATTTTTGCACATCTCTACAATTGCAGACTCCCCCTTCCCAATCCCATCCTGTTAGTTGGACATTATTTCCTAGGGGGTAATTTCAGGAAGGCTAGAGTGGCTGTTTTTTCAACCAAATGGCATCAAAATTGCAGTGCAGTGGGCGCTGTATGTCCTAAAGCAGTGGTCCCCAACCTTTTTCAGGCTGCGGACCGGTGGCAGCAAGGAGGGCGATTGCCCGGCCGCACATGCGCGACCCGGCCATGCATGCGCAATGCGTGTGCGCAGCCCTATTTTCCTCTCCTCCCCCCTCCCACAGTAAGAAGCTTGCTGGGCCGCAAGCTTACAGCCTGGTAAGTTTCTTACTGCAGGGGGGAGCGGGGAGAGGGAGCATCAGCCCGGTGGTTGGGGACCACTATCCTAAAGAACCCTCATGTTTCAAGCAAATTGGACAAAGAACTCAAACTCAATAGGTCCCTGAGCAAGCTGCCCCAGCTCTGTATTTTACCAGTCGTAGTATTTGCAAAGAACAAAATGACTCTACCCCAACATGCTCCTCCTTCGTCTCTATGCTCCACCCTTGCAAGAATCTGATTGGAAGCAACATGCCAGTGCCTGGAAACAAGTAGAATCAAAGAAAAAGACAGCGTGCATGCTGTTTTGCTGGTAAACATCCACACACAAAAACAAAAGCACTGATTCTTTCAGGGAAGGGAGCTTTATTACACAAACAACCCTGGATTTGCAATATCAGTCCAGAAAATCACTGTACTGACCTGAACTAGCCTGTTCTGTATATACCTTCAGCTTGGTGATTTTCTTATGCACACCTCTAGTGGAGGCTTCTTAGCTTTTTCTTCTGAGAACGGATAGCATAACCTGGGTCCTCTCGAATGGTAAACCAATGCACCATGGCCCCATACTGAGAAGGGAGCACACAGAGACTGTAAAGGGCTCGGTCCCCGTAAGGGGTGGGTTCTGCTGTTGTAGACCAGGGTATGTTCTAATCCTGCATCCTGCCCCCTTTTCCATCAAAATTTGATGCTGCTGATGGCAGGCTCCCCAAAAGATCTGATGTGCCCTGTGGAGGTCACATATTTATGTTCTAGGGGTAGTGGTTGAACCTCCATCTCCTGTTTCTCACTGCAATCTTTGCAGCAAGAGACTAGCCAACTATGTCACCTCCTGTAGCTGCCATTGCAGCAGACATAGTGTATGTGCATGTGTGTGTGGAGTGGCAACAAGTAACTTATGACCCTACAAATGAATTACTTTCAAAACACCCTACCGTTGTTCAGATCTGCAAACTGTAGGCGGTGGCTTCCTTGAGTCAATCCTTTTCATGCTAGGTCTCTTCCTTTTCCTGCTACCTACAATATTTCCTAGCACGATTGACTCTTCCAGTGACTCTTGGCTTTTCACAAAGTGACCACAATACGATAGCCTATGGTCATTTTAGCTTCTAGGAAGAGTTCAAGTTTGATTGGATCTACAACCCACTTGTCTTTCATATGTCAACACCCATGCATTATCCACATGAAATCTCTGTCTTTCCCCCCAAAAAAACCCACCCTTCATCAAGGACTAAAATATGGTGTCTTCCAGTATTGCACCTATGGAGTCTTTTGTGCCTTCTCCAAGCAGGGAACTTAATCTAGGAGTACTAGTTTGTCTACAAAGACCCTTCACTAAGCATGCCTGCACCTTGCTATGGCTTGGTCATCACCTTTATGGACTGAAAATGTACCAGAATGTGTCAGTTTCAGCCCAAGACTGAACACCAATAACTGCAAACAAACAAATATGGAAAAAGGTACACTCCAGCCAGACTCCATTTTGTATAGCAGGTAACCTGTCAATTGACCTAGGATATGCCCCAATTGCCAATTTGTCACTTTCCCAACACAGCAGTGATGTATTATCCGCAAGACTATGGCCTGCCACAGAAGGTCTTCTAATCCCATCTTTGGCTAAATGTTTTTCGTTCCTGCTCCACCCAAAGCATACACTCCCTGGTCCAAATTCCCATTCAAGCCTTCCCCAGAAATGTCAAGCTTCCATATGCAATTAAGGACCTGTTAAGGTAGACCGTTCGCACCTTTTTGGTTTTGGCTTGGATATCCTTCCTCAGGACTTCCCCAGGCATTACTAGGGACTGTTGCAGATTGAGACATCTCTGATGACATCATGTTTTCATTATCAGGACACCTGGCCAGAATGTTACTTTTTTACTTTAATTTTGCGCCATTAATCACATCAAGACATTGTTATAGGGCTGCTGCGCCCAATCTTAACCTGGAGATACAAACCGAAGGCAAACAGGAGGCAAACATCAGCTAAAAAGGAGGCAAACAGCAGCTATCTTTGCCTCATGTTCTGGGTCTCTGTACGTGAACCCAGCCTGCAGGTTGGGCTGTTGCTGCTTCTCCTTTTCCCCAGTACTGGACTCTCTGCATATTAGATGGTAATTGTAACTTTCTCTGACCCAACTTTCATCCCCCTATCACAAACAATCACCTCTTTTATTTCCTCTGTGTATGCGTTCGTTTAAATTTGTGTGCTTGCATGACAGGGACTTTTTGTTTTCAAACCTTTGTATTGCTTTCTAAAGCTGCCTCTGCCTGAGATTTTTTACTAGATACTCCCCCCATATAAATTGGGAGAAATTCTCACTTGCTGCCATTCTCGCAAAGCTTTGTCTCCTAGAATTACTAATTACACATCATAAATTCAGGAGAAAGGTCTATGTCAGGTAACAATGTGGGCCTTCTAAATGAAAGTTCAGTGGTCTTCATGGTATCACCCATCCCACCCAGTCCTGGCCATAAGTGTTATTCCCACTATATTTGGTTGTCATGGGATTCGAGGGGACCCTTGAAATCTGTGGCTGTAGGTATCAATTGCTGCCTTCTGCTCTTTAGGCCATGGGAAGACGATGCTCAAAGAGATGTCATGGTCTCTACCTGGAAGCACACTTGTACAACAGAGAAGTTAGAAAAATCCCATGACAACCTCATTACTACACTACATATAAAGTAACAATGCAGGGGCATCAAAAATCCTTATGGTGAGTGGAGATGGTAGACTATGTGAATTATCACACACACTTTGCTTCTAAATGTATGCTTGCTGTTACTAAGATAACATAGTAAGAGCTAACATATACACATGCGATGCGCAGCAGGATCATAAGGAGGCCAGCTCTGAAAAATCTTACAACATCAGTCCCAATTGTAATAAACCCATCAACCACAGAACACTTTAGAGCCAAGGCTATTCACTATGCCACGACAATTTAATAAGTCTAAAGGAGTGTCACTATAGCTAGATTAGTTTGCTAAAAAAAAAAAGAGCTTTGTATGAAAATATTCTGCATGTGAACACAAAGCCTTTGATATGCTATGTGCATGACAAAGGAAATGTCTGATGAATGCATCAGTGGATTTCTTAGGAAATACTAATGCCAGAATCCAAAAAGATGACTTGGCTGTCAGACAACAAACATGCCTCTATCGGATGAGCCAACAGTGGGGGATGGCTTTTAAAGATCTTAAATATACTAGGTTTCATTCAAAATTATAATCCCTTCTGTCACACTGGAACACATATTTTGAGCCTTACACTGAAAAGAAACCTGTGACGCTGCTAGCATGACATGGGTAAGGGGAAAAAATATCTGGAAAGTGAAGAAAGATGAACCTTTGAACAACTTCTGGGCCTGTTTCATTCAAGATACTGGACAGCTGTTCCCAGGAGGAAAGGGCAGCGGTTTCTGATGTGCCAGTTCTACCCCTAGAGCCAAACTAAATGCAGTGCCAATAGACCTGCCTTTGTAAACAAGGGCCAGATACCTCACTCACATGCAAAGCCAGCATGCAATATAGAAGAACTGAGATTCAAGTGGCTTGCCATAGAGATCTGAAGCAACAGAACAAAGTTTTGAGTCCAGTGCCACCTTGAAGACCCACAGTTTAATCCTGGCTTTTGCATGAACCCGGAAGCTTATGACCAGAAGTAAACTTGATTGGTTTTAAAGGTGCTACTGGACTCCGACTTTGTTCTATAGAACTAAAATAGCGTTAGGGAGGGCATTTTGTTTTCAGCCATCCATTTAGCTAGGCCAACTTCCAGTATCAGAACCTGGTCACGGAAATGTCACACCCTCTTTTTGCTTTGTATCACACCCAACTCCCCCCTCTTTATACTCCATTGCAGTGGTTCTCAACCTTCCTAATGCCTCACCCCTTTAATACAGTTCCTCATGTTGTGGTGACCCCCAACCATGAAATTATGCAAGTGTTCCTTCACAGAGATTAAAACGAAACTGACCAATGGCGTGAAGATCCATTGTTTATGATTGTATATAAAATCCCCCCCCCCCCGGATTTCTCAGTTCAGTTCTGGCTCTTGTCCCACCATACCGATCTCGCTCTTTTCCGCTGCTCCAGACAGACGAACGCTCTATCTCGATCTACCCCGCAAGGCTGTTGTGTGGCTGGCGCCCCTCCCTCCTGGCCAAGCTGCTTGGCCTGCCACAACTCCTGTGAAAGGGTCGTTCGAACCCCAAAGGGGTCCCGAGCCCCAGGTTGAGAACCGCTGCTCTACTTTAAGTCATGGGAACACCTTCATTTGTTTTATATAAAAGCAATCATGATTTGATGTTAAATTCTTACCCCCCCCCCCAAAAAAAAAACCCTGAAAGGAGATATCAATATAAATCAAATGTATAGGAGGCTTTACAATTTGGACACTGGGTACAATCCTACTCACGGCCAACTGAAATGACATTTCTGAAAATGCAGTTAGCAGGGCAACTGACAAGGTATGCTTATGACCAAGTATTTAGCAACCAGCTTACACCAGGTAACAGCTATGCATGCATGGGACTTAACAACTTCTCAAAACGTATGTACATTTCAGCTTTACAACCGTCCCACGTGAAAAAAACTTTCTGGAAATGCCCATTTTCAGATATCAAGGATCACGTGCTAGCAGCTAACATTTATTGAAACAAGCTCTGCACAAGAACTTCAACTAACGACCATCCTAACGGGGGAATGACAAACTTCATTCTTGAAAGGCAGCAGGAAATTGCACACCCAGTTCAAAAATACGACATGGAACAGGAAACTGATCCAACTACTCTGATTTCAGGAGCATCAATACAGATCTTATGTAACCTGTGGCACCAGGGAAGCATAACCCGGCAGAACTGAGCCCTAATGCTCAGCAAAGGAACATATGACGGATCTCCGACAGATATGAACGAAATATATAAAATCAACAACTCACAAAACATGTATTTTGAATAGCTTTAACCAGCACTCAAACAACAGTTTCGTGAAAAGCTTACAACAGCGCATGATTAAAGATTATAGGACATTAATATTTCTTCAAATGCCTTCCCCCCACACACAACTGAAACAGAAATTCATCTCTTTCTTTCTTTCTTTCTTTCTTTCTTTCTTTCTTTCTTTCTTTCTTTCTTTCTTTCTTTCTTTCTTTCTTTCTTTCTTTCTTTCTTTCTTTCTTTCTTTCTTTCTTTCTTTCTGAATTTACATTCCACCCTAACTTCAAAAATGTTGGCAGCTTTGCCAATCAATAACATGCTAGCCCAAGACTTTCCAACATTTAAATGGCATTACTGAAAGTTCCTTGCTATACAGAAAGACAATTTGGAGGGGATGGGGGAGAAAGAATAAAACAGATGCCCACTTCTTGTTGTTAATTCAGCCTCACAAAAGCTTCTTTTTTTCTTCTTCAAGTTTCCCCAAAATATCCACGTAAGCAAAGGGACATGCTGAGGTCGCCAGTGGGAACACATACTCAAGAACTGTACAACATGGAAGTACACCAACTGAGAACTAAATGTCCAAAAATTCATAAAATCATGCCTGTGTCGAAGTGCATTCCCCAAGGACAAAATACTGCAGTTACGAGAGCCAGAAAAATGCAATACTCACACAACAGAAATAAAACGTCAGAAGAAATGTAGACATAACACAACAAATGAGGGGGGCGTTGAATTAAACATTTACTGATCAGGCCCTTATGAAACTTTTTGTCGGCTTCTTACTGCCCACCCACAAACAAGTTTGCATATTGTTACATTAACCCATGATTTACAGGCCTTGCTTACACTGCCTTTAATGGACGATTTTTAATCTTACCCAAGTTTTGTTCTTCTGCATCCATACAATTAAAAAACCCAAATATATGCACTGGTAAAGTTTCAGTGGAGGAACAAAGCACACATTCAATCCACACTGTCACTGAAAAAAACATCCCGCAAATGGCAGCGGATCCAAAGAAATTATCCCCATGTTTACATTGCTGCAACTGGCAGGTTGGTCTCTCTGCAGCCCTTTTTAAAACCAGAAATTTCAGTTTGGATTCTAAAGCCACATAACACCAGGAGTCAACTGCAGAATTTTATTCTGTCTTCCAAGAAGTAATTCAAGAGTGTGAACAAATCCCAGTGGTTTAACACAGAGTCGAATAGGGGGGGAGGGGGAGGGAAGAGACTTCATACCGACTTGTTGTGTAATTTTTTGAATTAATAATAATAATAATAAAAATACTTACAGCCTCTCCAGCTCTTTCAAATCCTGGAACGCTCCCCTCTCAATGGTACTAATCTTGTTTTCCATGAGCTGACTGCAAATCAAAGTGAAGAGTTTTAAAGGAGCCAGCAATCAAACAGCGATTAACACCTGTTATTACTGCATTTCGGGAATGGGGAAGCATGCAATCCTCTCCCCTTTATTAACTCTGTAATTCGCACTCTAGCCTGAGACTTCACATCCAATTTAATGTGTTTAAGACCTGTCACCTTACTCTCAACTGTGACATATGGGTTTTTTTTGGGGGGAGGGGGGTTGAGGTGGAATACCCATTCCATTCTTAAAAATGAGACTTTAAACCTGCTCAAGAACTTGAAGGTCAAAGGTGAGAAAAATAAAACCCCTTACCTAAGGAGCAAGGAAACAAGCTACTGTTTTGATAACAAAGTTGTAATGTTAACTACACAAGAAGTGTTTGGGAGGGAGGGCAGTTGAAATGTACACGGCATTTTAAAGTGTATTTCATAATTGTTTTGCAAAGGAGGAAATGAGCTGCTTGCACCAAGAAGGTTGCAATTCTTCATTTTTAGGGGAATGGTCAAAATGAGCCAAGCTAGTTCCTTCCCGATTTACAAGCATTTTCTATTATTATGAAACAGCAATCACTACAATCCCATTTTCTTAAGCCCAACCTTTAAAAATAAACATGCCCTACGAACTATTAACAAAACAAGGGAGATTAAAGAATATCTAAATGGCCAATAAAACTATTTTGCATTTGAAATCAATGTCATCAGAAGTTGGAACAGAGTCATGTCAGAAACATTTTTCTCTTTAGTTTACTTTTTGTTCCAAGCCAAAATCTAAGTTCAAAATGCATTTTTCACATCCAAGCCTATTGCAGCAATGCATTCAATTTATTTCAGTCTTCACAAAAAAAAAATCCAAAATATTCTCTTCCTTTTTTCCTGCCAGGCTTGCTCAAGTTTATTTGGTTTCCGAACGGCAGATATTTTGCTGTATTTATAGATTTGAGGAAAAGCATAAAGCCACAAGTGGCTAAAATACAGCACTGCCACTGTGGCAGTCATCCAATTTTTTATGTCATCTCCCAACTGCTTTTTCTCATGCCGTGTAAGTTTAGATGCTGTTATTTCAGAGGTTAAGTAAAGAATTAGGCTTGTTTGTTAAGAGAAGTTAGTTTGCAGAGGACTTTACATCTGCGGCAGGGAGTAACAACACATTAAAACATGCACAAGGGCAACTCAACTTACAGAACGCGAAGGTGCCTCAGGCCAGCAAAATCAGTCTTGGTGATCCTTGTGATATTATTTCCATTAAGATCCCTAAGAAGAACAACATGGTAAGCAGGAAAAACATTCTGCGACTGCTGGTTATACTGTTTCGACTTTAGCCTGAAACATTTTATTGGAACCAAACTTTTTTTATCACATATGTGCATCAGTGCTCACTCCTATCTTGGTGTGAATTCCCAAAGGGGACAATAATTTCACTCTCTCACACACACAGTCTCCCTCTCTTAAAAAGTTGCCCTCCTCAATCATTTAGATATAATCCACTGGAAAACAGGGGAGGGAATAACTCCAAGATCTTACACCAATAAGTCTGGCTTTGATTATAAGAATCATTACAATGAAAAAACTAGTCCACTGCCATCTTAACTTGTTAGCGTAGTGTCTTCATGAATACAGGGAGTGTAACAGACATGAAATCAACACATATCTTGACTTGTTCAGAAAAGCAAATCCAGAGCCCACTGAGATTAGGGGGATTTTCCTAGGCCTACTTGTCCTACTATGTGTTTCAGACGAGAATCACCACAACTTCCCCACCAACTTTGCATATCCTACAGAATAAGAGCTGGCCCATGAACACTTAGCAAATGGGACACCAGGAACAAGGAAAGGGTCTTATAATATCTCTGACAGCTTTCTCAGAACGGTTTTGGTGGTCATGGTTTGTCAAAAACTTCTGGCAGTTCCTACAACTCCATTGCCCCGACACGTTTAAGCCTCCTTAAGGAAACAATTTAGGGAGTTTAAAAAACGCTATGATCAGAGTTCTGCATTCCCTCTCAACATTAATCCCATATTTGTGGTTTTAGCAAGGTAAATTTCCTCCTTTAATTTGAGAAACTTTAACTATATCGTGCAATTTGCAGTGACAGTATGAAAACCTCAGTCTGCATCTGAGCTGTAACTGGCGACTTGATCCGATATTTTTGTCCAGGATCTAAATGTGTCCATCTTTGTCCGTTATCAGTTAACTAAAGGCCAAATAGATTAGCTTGACTTCACTTTGATCACATGGTTTGAGACACGTTTACGCCCTTCTCGTAGAAATGAACCCTAATTGCCTCGTAGGTTATCTGGGAAAGATATGATGGGAAAAAGAACTTCCACCAAATAGACCGGGGAGGAATCTCAAATGATTTAGGCAGATCTTCCCCTCTCCTAAAGTTCAGCATTTTAAAAAAATTTAAAGCAAAAAAAAAAATTTTTTTTTTACAGAAATGCTGGCGACTTCCCATTTTAAAACAACAAAAATCATTGTGACTTTGGAAGAACATCCTTAAATGTAATCGAAAGATTTTAATAGCCAGGAAGTGGCCTGCTTGACTTACTGAAGTTATAAACAGTCAAGTTAAGTGCCAGCCTATCATTCCTCTTTATACCTGAACATTTGAACTTCCTGGACAGTTTGGGTATTCAAGTACACCCAAAATCCCAGGCAGTAAACAGCCACTGAGAAACATTTGTAAAATGAGAAGACCAGACAAGAAAAAAAATGGTTAGGATACTTCTAGCTGCTCGGAGTGTCATGCCCCCCAAAATGTGACAATCCGCTCCAGCCAACTTGTGTGCATATTACAAAATAATAAAGGAGGGAATGATTTAAGTAACTTTCCTGGCTATCTCAAGAGCCTCCCTTGTAACAATTCAAGTCCAGTTTAACCCTGCCTGTGCCAAGGTAAGGGGGAAAAGATATTATCTTTATTCTTTAAAAAGCTAATGCAATTCATGGGTAGGGACAAGAGGGCTGGAATCCATCTCGCCTTGAGTGAGGTTTCCTTCCAGGCCCAGCAGTTCCAAAAATGGTTCTCCCCTCCTCCTCAGTGCAAATCTCCCAGTTAAATTGCTGTAGGGAGGGGGGAAAGTTTCCTACCCCCCCCCCCCATCGGCCCAGGATGCCTTTCCATCGATTGCAAAAGGGAGAAGGGCTGGAGGGGAGGGGGGGCACGAAAAAGAGATGCAGGAAGCCGGGGCTGGGGGTGGGGAGGAGGTGGGGGGGGGAAGCGCCATCTCCACACATGGTCTCCTCCTGACCCAAATTACCAAGCCGCAGCGTGTTTGCCTTATTACCGTTTCCCGGGGAAGGAGCAAAGCGCTGGAACGAATGGCTCGGCGCTTTCATGTCTCCGACCCCTTTCCCCGACCAGCCTTAATGAGAATTGCAGGGGAAGGGCGCGCGGGCCAGTGGGGAGTCCCCAGATCAATAAGCCGGCGGGCAGGCGGGCACCACCGTCCGCAGCCCCCCTCCAAGCCCGGGCGAGGCGCTCCGAAGGGACCGTCTGTCAAGCCGAACATAAATAAAGGTCCCTAACCCAGCCACCCCCAAAGTCAAGGAAGCGAAAGAAGGACGAGGGCAACGGGATCCTGCGGAGGTCATCCCCTAAAAAAGGGCCAGGCCGGAGGCAAAGGGAGGCCGGGGAAATGGATGGATCCGGCCAGGAGGGAGCGGATCGATGTGCCATTCGCACGGGACCCAATTGGGGGAGGGGGAAGGGAATGGAAGGGGGGTGGGTGGGTGGGAAGCAATCCGGATCTGGGGGTGGGGAGGATACGGAGCGAGGCGAAAGGCGCACCTCGCCCCGGGTGGGCTGCGCGGCCGCCGGTGCCATCCTGGGCGTCAGGCCTCCGTCCCGCCCGCCCTCCCGCCCGCCTGGTCCCCGCAAGGTGCGCCCGGTGCCTCCGAGACCTGTTATCTGGGGAAGGGAGGGGAGGGTCAGTGCCACTTACAGCCTCTCGGTGTTGCGAGGGACGTTCCTGGGGACGCTGCGCAGCGCCAGCCCGTGACAGTCCACCGTGCTGCCGGCGCAGGAGCAAGGAGCCGGGCAGGGCTGCGGCGCCAGCGCGCCGAGACGGAGCAGCAGGCAGAGCCAAGCCAGCGCCGGCGGCCGCCGCATCGTCGGCTCCTCCGCGCAGGGCGATCCGCCGGCCGCAGACGGGAGAAGGCGCAGAGGCGCGCGAGCCCTCCCCCGGCCCGGCCCGGCCGCCGAGTCCGAAAGGTGCCGCCGAACAAGCAATCCCCTCCCCGCCGGCCAGGCGAGCCGAACGACGTCGAGGCGGGTGCGCGGAGGCGAAGCTTTGGCAGCCCTCCTTGGCCGCGGGGCGGAGCGGAGCTGCGGGTCCCGCCGGGGGGTGTGGGGTGGGGTGGGGCGGGGGGCCTGGCGCTGGTGGCCCCTTCCCGCCTCCCTCCCTCTTCCCTGCCCGCCTGCCTGCCTGCCGAGCGGACACAGCCCCGCCGAGCCTTTGCAGCCGGATCCTCCCCGCCGAGCCGCGCTCTTCAGCTCCGCATGCCGGGCTCGGACACACACCCGGACTCGGACCGCCCCCTCCGGGCTAGACGCCGCCGCCGCTAGTAGAGAGTCGCTCGCCGCCGCCGCCGCCGCTGCCTCTGCTGCTTCTCCCGCCGCCGCCGCCGCCTGCACGGAGCTGCATTGCGACCACCCGGCGTCGTCCGCCTAGCGCGGGGCCAGCCGCCGCCGCATGGTCGCCCGCGCCGCCGAGCGGCTCTCCTTCTGCACCGGCGAGGCTGGACGGCGCCGGCTGAGGTTAAATGACCCGCGAGGAGGAGGTGGAGGCGGAGGAGGAGAAGGGCAGCGCAGCGCAGCGCAACGCGCAAAAGCCCCTCCGGCGCCCGGCTGCTTTTCAGATCTCAGCCTCGCAAACTCCCGGAGGCAACTTGGTGGAGGAGGGAGCCCCGCCGGAGCTCCGGGACGCCGACGCCGCCTCCTCCTTCTCCTCCTCTTCTTCGGCGGTCCTGCCGGCGGAGCCCGATCCTGTGGCGGTGCCAAGCGCAGCCCGCGCAACGCCAGCCTGCCTGCCTGCCAAGCGCCCTCTGCGCGCAAGACGGCGAGGGAGGGAGGGGAGGGAAGGAGGGGACGGGGGCGGGAGCCGGAGCCTGCGCCGCCGCCTCGCTCCAGTCGCCCGGAGACGGCCCAAGCGCTGGCGACCGAGCCCGCCGGCACCACCTGAAACGGGAGGGAGGTGGGAGGAGGGAGGAGGGAGAGGGGCAGCGGAAGGCGGGAAAGGCCGGGCCCCGGCAGGGATTGCTGGCCTCCCCGGGGCGCAGGTGGGCGCCCTGCGGGCTCCTACAGGTGAGGAGGGTGGGGGGGAGGGCAGGTGGCTGCCTTTTAGAGGACTAGTCCTCTTTTCTGGATGCCCGCCCGATTTTTTTTTTTTTTAAGGGATGAAAATGTCCTCTTTTGGGGGGATTGGCAGGTTAGGAGTAGAGCAGCAAGGATCGCAGATTCAGTCGGAGGAGGGCTTTAAAATGAAATGTGTCCAAGTGAGCCCTTGCTTGAAGTTGGTGGTAAGGAAATGTGTCGTCTCACCCCCCCCCCTTTTTTTTTTCTTTGCTTTTCCAACCCTGCTAAAGAGAAATCTGCCCGTTTTCTCTGGGCTTTAAAAAATTCATTGCAAGTAGAATGTCAGCACAGCAAGCAAAGGGGATGGCTGGAGACGCGCTCTTTCCTTCCCATCTTCCCTCCCTCCCTCTCCCTTCCTCCCCCTCTCTGCTAGCTTTCTACTTGCAATGCATTCGGAATCTGGATTCTTAAGGTTGCCCACTGACAGAGGATGTAGGAAACTGGGAAATGCTTGGAGATTTGGAAGTGGATCCTGGGAAGACAGGGATCTCACTGGGGTGCATGTAGGGATGCCAGTCCCCAGGTAGGATCTGGGGATCCCCTGGAATTATAGCTCATCCCTAGGCAACAGGAATCAGTTCCCCTGTAGGGAAATGGCTACCTTGGAGGGTGGACTCCATAACATTTGAATCCACTGAGGTCTCTCCATGCCCCCAAATCCCATTCTTTTGAGATCCACCTCCAAAATCTCTAGGTATTTTCCAATCCAGAGTTGACAACCATAGGTACAAGGCCACAAACTCCCCCACCCCCTCCAAAGCAGCCATTTTCTCCATGTGAACTGATCTCCCTAGTCTGGAGAGGAGCTGCCATTCCCCTCACCTGTTCTCCTAACCTGGTGCATCTGCCTCCCTTTCCTGCCTCAGCATTTGAGCACCTCAGTCCTTTGGGTGTGAGAGGCCTGCCAAAGAATGAGGTGGCCCAGTGCTGAGGCGGGAGTCCCAAGGGTGCTATGGCTGGCTGCCAGTGCAAAATGCTGCTTCCCACACCCCTGGGACAGGCCTTTGTCACCTACTGAGGGACAGGATAATCACAATATATATATAATAAATAACCAACTTGCCACAGTTTCGTCCTTTGGTGAAAATATTTACTAGCAGAATTTGCTTGAAGAGAAAAAGAACTGAAAACGTTTCTTCGGTTCAGTGACCGCCTCTGAGAAACCCATTGTAGGTTCTCTGTCAATTCCCATTTGAATGTTTTGAATGTGATATACAACTGTTTTTGATTCACAGAACTGAACTGAAGAAGGTGCATATCGAAACGTTTCCAGTTATTTTTTCTTCAAGCACATTCTGCGAATAAATACTTTCATCGCAGGAAGAAACTGTTGTCATCAGCAAATTCTGCCACACTGTATATATTTTTTCATTTCTACAGGGTTTGTTCCTTGTGTTAGGCCAACTGAGGAGGCCACATCAAGATAGGGTCACCATGTTAGTCTGTCTGTAGCAGTAGAAAAGAGCAAGAGGGCAGCTTGGTGTAGTGGTTGAAAGTGGCAGCCTCTAATCTGGAGAAGCGGTTTGATCCCCCACTCCTCCATATGCAGCCAGTTGGGTGACCTTGAGCCAGTCAGGATTCTCTCAGAGCGATCTCAGCCTCACCTGCTTCACAGGGTGTCTGTTGTGGGGAGAGGAAAGGGAAGGCGACTGTAAGCCGCTTTGAGACTCCTTCGGGTAGAGAAAAGCAGCATGTAAGAACCAACTCTTCTTCATCTTCAGTAATCTCAGGGCTCTCTCAGCCTCACCTCCCTCACAGGGTGTCTTTTGTAGGGAGAGGAAGGGTAGGCGATGTCAAGCTGTTTTGAGACTTACAGTTGCCTACCCCGTTCTTCTTCTTCTCACCTGAAAGACTAGCAACATTTATCGCAGGGTAGGAGCTTTCGTGGGTCACTGCTCACATCTTCAGGTACCTGAAGCGGTGAGCAGTGATCCAGAAAGGTTCCTACCCTGCCTCAGATTTTGTGGGGACCACGTTTGTTTTCCACTCTTTCCCCTTCAGTTGCAGGATGTTCCGTAGGGTAGCAAGGCTTTGGGTCTACTGCAGTGAGGTATGTTTTGTAGCGAGGAAGTAAAACGCGGAGATCACAGAGGCAGGAATTATGTGTAAATAAAAAAAAAGACTGACTTCTTTACAGGATGGCTTCAAAGATCAAAACAGCAGCACAGACAATGTAGTGCCGTGATGAAAAACAGTGGGCTCTTGTCTGGAGAACTGGGTTTTATTCGCCTCCACCAACCACCTGAAGCCTGCTGAGTGACCTTGGGCCAGTCACAGTTCTCTCAGAACTCTCTCAGAACCACCTGTTGTGGGTAAGGGAAGAGAAGGCTATTGTAAACTGCCTGGAGAGTCCTTAAAAAAGAGAAAAGCAAGGTATAAAAACAAGCTCTTCTACAGGGGGAAAGACCAGGATCTGCTGAGGCCTACCCTTCTTGGATGGTAATATAATTAAATAATTAAAAATCCCTGCTGTGTGAGAGCTGCCCCTGCCAGTGAGTTCCCTAACAGCTGCCTGAAGCCTTTCCAGGTCCCCGGGGGGGGGGGGGGGAGGAAGGCCGTCTGCAGAGTTCTTCCAACCCCACCCCCCTAATCTAGTGCCCATTGAATGCAACAGGCTTGGCCATCAAGTTGCAGCCCACTTATGGCAGCTCCATAGTGTTGTCAAGGCAAGAGATGTTCAGAGATGATTTGCCATTGCCTGCTTCTGCACATAGCAACTCTGGACTTTCTTGGAATTTCCCATCGGAGTCCTAACCAGAGCCAACTCTGCTTAGCTCCAGAGATCTGATGAGACTAGGGTAGCCGGGACCAAGAAACAATTCAGTACCTTTTGGATTTGAGTTTTCCTGATTTAGTACAATTCAGATCAACCAAGTCACTGATTCTATATACTGAATCAAGTTTGGTCAATTTGGGAAACTCAAACCGATTTGGCCAAATCAGCTGCCGTACAGTTGATCCTGCTGTGTTATTATTTGATATTACTTTACAGTACCTGGCATTATGCTATATTAAAATCAATCAATCAGTCCTGCTGTGGAGAGAAGCCTCTCAGGGAACCAGCTGTTTGGTGAATTGGGATACATTTAAACAGACCTAAGCAACTTATCTTCAGGTCTTTCTTTCCAGCAGTCTCCGTCTGAGGCTGTGCAGAGCCTGCTCTTTGCAGCTTCAGACAGAGTCTGCTAGGGAGACATTTAAAGACACTGCTAAACAGCTGATCCTCAGAATCAGCTGCTTAGCAAGGTCTTTCTCAATCAGCTGAATCAAGCCCAAAGATTCTCTGATTTGGCTCACTTAAACTGATGGAATGTGTGATTCAGCTCAGATAAGCCCGGAAAGTACTCATATCAGCATTTATTTGAATATTTTCAGGTTTATCCAGGCTTCAGATTACCCACTACCATATAGGTTCCACTTTCTGATAATCATAGAAAAACAATCATTGTCAGATTACTGTCATGTTGAATGAAAAAATGCAATGGTGCATTCTGCTGCCTGTGTATTGTAAACCTCTTGATTCTGCGACTCTTAAATATGAAGACTGAATCTGCCTAAAGAAACTGAAAATAATCATTACCTACCACAGATTGGGTTTGATTCGCAAGAGCCTCTTGTGGCACAGAGTGGTAAGCAGCAGAAATGCTGTCTGAAGCTGTCTGCCTATGAGGCTGGGAGTTCAATCCCAGCAGGTTGACTCAAGGTTGACTCAGCCTTCCATCCTTCCGAGGTTGGTAAAATGAGTACCCAGCTTGCTGGGGGGTAAATGGTAATGACTGGGGAAGGCACTGGCAAACCACCCTGTATTGCATCTGCCATGAAAACGCTAGAGGGCATCACCCCAAGGGTCAGACGTGACTCGGTGCTTGCACAGGGGATACCATTACCATGGATTAGGAAACACCATCCTCTCTGGTCTAATCAAAGGTGAGATCAATTTTCTGTATTTATTATTCCACAAAAATCATTGGGATTTTGTTTGTTGGTTTGTTTGCTTTTACCAACCGTGCAATGAAATGGACCACAGCAGAGAACAGATTTTTCAATCTCTTTAAAACTCATGCTGCGAGGAGCGGGTGGGGCATCTCTTTATAATGAAAGTTTTGTTTACAAAACATATAAGTCATTAGAACAAAGCCCAAACATTTCTTCTTCCCCACCCTTTGCATGGGTAGATGTGGAATCTTTAAATAAATCAGGGCAGTCTGGGATCCATTTTGAGGTGTAGCTTTCTCATGGAGCGTCTTCCAGAGCTGCAGAACAACATTTGCAGGAAACCAACCGGAGGCATTTGCATTCCTGAATAGCAAAAAAAAAAGGGGGGGGGGGAGTCTGATCCATATTTCATTCTCAGCTGTCATGTCCTATGGCAAATATCCCCCAAAAAAGCAAACTTGAGGTCATTTATTCAGAAGAGTACAAATGGTATCACAAGTCTTCTGTGTTGCCAAAGGCAAAGGCAAAAGGAAATGTAAAGCAATTATAAAGGCAAATTCCCTCCACCTTTCTGTACACAGAACAGTTATTATCATCAAAGGGTGGTACAATTTACAGTTGACACCTGCATGTGGGAAGAAAACAGCCATAAGAATTGGCCCAGAGCATGGAAACAGAAGCATGGGGGGGGGGGAAGCAAGGTGGGGAGTTCTGGGACTTTGGTCAAGCAAATCACAGCAGGAGCTAGTGGATATCTGACATCAACAAAAGTTGGGTATCACTTTTTTAATTAGTGGATGGTGGGACATTTTGATCCTTGATTGGATTATGCAACAAAAGACATTCAGTGCTCAAATATAAAATTGGTGCTTCTCTAAATTCACGGCTCCAAAACATAGTGGAGTGGAATTTGGAATCCTGCAAATCTCTCTCTACAGATTCAAGGGAAGGATACTTCCAGACTAGTAATCCAGTAGTCATCTGATACGCCATGTGATTTCTGGTCCCAAACTTCTATTGGTCTTCTGCTAGAAGGACACAATCGCCATGCCTATTCCTCATGCTATTCCTCTTGTCACCTTTTTTTTCTTGGCCAAAACATTCCAACTCCTTTTAAAACCTGGGCAGCTTGGTGCAGTGATTAAGGGGGGGTGGCTTCTAATCTGGTGAGCCAGGCTTGATTCCCTGCTTCTCCACTTTAAGCCAGTTGTTCTTACTGGGCATTCTCTCTCTCAGAGCCCTCTCGGCCTCACCTCCCTCACAGGATGTCTGTGGTGGGGAGAGGAAACGGAAGATGACCGGAAGCTACTTTGAGACTCCTCCGGGTAGAGAAATGAAGCATATACGAACAAACTCTTCTTCTTAATATCAGGGCTCTCTCAGCCTCATCTACCTCACAGGGTATCTCTTGTGAGGAGAGGCAAGGGAAGGCGAATGTAAGCCATTTTGGTGGCTTTGGGTAGAGAAAAGCGGCATATAAGAACCAGCTCTTCTTCAGTAATATCAGGGCTCTCTCAGCCTCGCCTCCCTCACAGGTTGTCCGTTGTGGGGAGAGGAAAGGGAAAGGCCGCTTTGGGACTCCTTTCAGGTAGAGAAAAGCGGCATATAAGAACCAACTCTTCATCAGTAATATCAGGGCTCTCTCAGCTTCACCTACCTCACACGGTGCCTGTTGTGGGGAGAGGAAGGGTAGGTGATCATGAGCTGCTTTGAGCAGGGTATAAAAACCAACCCTCCTCCTCCTTCTAAATTACATGAAGTAAGCTTATCAATGTGAATTTGCTTTGTGCAGCTGCAACAATTTGGAGATTTGGGGTTGCATGGTCATATATCCCCTGCTGAACTGGAACAATGTGAGAACATTTACACAACCTGCATTAGTTATTGCGGTCTGAGCCTTCCTGAAACTCATCCACTTCTCTATAATTTATTATGTATGAATGGCCAGTGGATGATTTTTTAAAAATACGTTAACATATTTTTATAGGCAGTCGTAATGTTGTAATCCATCTTGACCCTTTGAGAAAGGGTGAAATAGAAATCAAATCAAATAAATCAAACTGAAGAGCGGCTAGGTACATTTTGGGGTGTTCATAGGAGCTTTAATATTCAGATAGGTGGCTCTAATGCGGCAAGAGTTGGAGAATAACATGTAGCCTTGTTGGAGCCCACTTGGCTCTCAGTCCGCGTGACTCTGATTACCATGACAACAAGGGGGCATCCATGTTGTGCTGCTTCAATGGCAATTATTTTTCAGATGTAAAGCAGAGAGAGAAAGAAGTGGAAGATAAATTTAGCTGCAAACACGTTGCATGGCTACCTGGCTCTCAACCCTCTCAATGACACCGTCTTGCCCGCTTTCTTAGAAATTTCAAACTATGTGCACACAATGGGATTTCTCATCGTGTTGCAGCCATATGCCAGTGTCCTATAGCGTTTAGAAATTATTGAATTGGGACGGAAGAGGGTGACCACTGAGCCACGAAGGTCACTGCATGAGCTTTAGCCTTGCCATAACCTACATCACAAGGTTGTTGCGAGGATATGATAGGGGTGGGTTGGTTCATATATGCTGCTCTGCATATCTGTATAAACAGATAGACAATTCTCTGATATACAATCACTCAGTCTTATGACAAACTAGAACCTAAGGTAAAGGTAAAGGTATCCCCTGTGCAAGCCCCGAGTGATGTCTGACCCTTGGGGTGACGCCCTCCAGCGTTTTCATGGCAGACTCAATACGGGGTGGTTTGCCAGTGCCTTCCCCAGTCATTACCCTTTACCCCCCAGCAGCAAGCTGGGTACTCATTTTACCGACCTCGGAAGGATGGAAGGCTGAGTCAACCTTGAGCCGGCTGCTGGGATTGAACTCCCAGCCTCATGGGTAGAGCTTTCAGATGGCTGCCTTACCACTCTGCACCACAAGCAGCTCTAGACAACTAGAACCTACGAGAGTGGAATTTTTTCAATATTACTTAACAACTGGCCTTGGTCCAGTGACAGTTCTTTCAGAGCTATCTCAGCTTCACCTACTTCACAGGGTATCTGTGGTGGGTAGAGGAAGGGCAGGCTATTGTAGGCCACTTTGAGACTCTTTCAGGTAGTGAAAAGTGGGATACAAGAAACCGAAAACAACTCAGCTCTTCTTCGAGAAGCAAATTAGTCAAAGCCCCAAATTTGTTCCTGTCATGATCTCCCATTTTATGTATTTACTACATTTATGGATCACTTGTCTTGCTGACTCAAAAGTGGATTACCCAGTGTAAATCCATAAAATTAATGTGCAGAGACATCTAATAAGCAGTGTCCTAAGACAGTGATTACAGAAATCGGAATAAGCCCGAAGTGTTACAAGGGAGATTTGCTAAGGTTCCTTTCGAAAATAGATTATGTCCTTGCGAACTAAATGTTCCTGACGCTATCCAACATATTTTACTTGATTGCCTTTTGTACATGCTCCAGCGAAGGCATGTCGTACCCCTTATACCTAAATGGAGAACTCATCAAAAAGACCTGGTCTGCCAGTTTCTACTGAGTGTGATAAGGGTGCTAATGTCATTTTTATGATGGCTGATTTTTTTTTTGTCTGCAGTTGTAAAATCTAAAATGACTCGTGCATTATGACTATTCTGTTTCCCTTGCTCCTAACTTGCTTTAGGCCAATAAAGGTATTGTGATTGTGTCTGTGTGAATAAGCACAGACGTTATTAAGGTTGTCAGGTATTGTACCCCCTGGCCACCTGGGGGTGGTGCTGGGGGGAGAGAGGGTTGCCAGATCCAGACTGAGAAACTCCTGAAGATTTGGGACCTCTGCTGATTACAATGCCATAGGATTCACCCTCCAAAATAGCGGTCCCCAACCTTTTTAAGGTTGAGGACCGCCTCCGGGGGTGGTGAAGAGCCGGCGGCCCGGGCGCCACGCATGCGCGTTAGCACCCCCTGGTGATGAAAATGTGCATGCATGGCAGCTCCACGCATGCAAGTTTTCATCACTAGAGGTGCTAACACGCATGCGCAGGAGCTCTGCACATGCGCGTTTGTGCCCGCCAGCGTGCCGGCGGCTGCGCCTGCATCTTCCCCCCCAGCTCTCACAGCAGAAAACTAGTTGGGCCGTGAGTGAAGCAGCTGCTTTGGCGGCCGCTTCTCTCGCAGCCTGGTGAGCTTCTCTCTGCGGGGGGGGGGGGGAGGCAGGCGTGGCAGCCCATCACCAAGGCCTTTGCGGCCCACTAGTGGGCCGCAGACCACAGGTTGACTACCCCTGCTCCAAAACATCAATTTTCTATGGAGATGAGCTGTAATTCTGGGTGATTTCCAGAGCCTGCTTGGAAGGCAGCATCCCTAGACATGATATTCACACTTTCCCATCTCCGCATCACTGCCAAAGTTGAAGCTTCATCAAGAGGCATCAGGATACAAAGAATGAATAAACTTCCCTAATTATATCCAAATGTTAACTTTTCTATCTGGATGTGCTACCATAACTATATCAAGGAACAAAGTGCATTTGTTTTGAATTTTGATTACCTAATTTTGAACACGTCTCCCGAAAGCTGTGAAGAGTTTAGGCAAGCTGTAACCCATTGCTCTTGATGCATTGCCCTTCATTTTAGGGGAGTTTTGCTTTGAAGCTAATTATGAGCAATGATGATTTTAGGCTGTGCAAGAACAATATAAACCTGATGCAATTGACATCTCCCAAGATTATACGGAGCTTCCCTTTCTGAAGCAGAAGAGGAACAGCAGTGCCAAGATTGGGCCACATCCGTCTCAGGGGGTCTGCATGGAGAGGGGCAAGAGAGCTCCTCTAGGCATGAATGAGAACTGGGAAAGGGAATTGTTGGGAGGAAAAAGAGTTTCATAGAAGACTGGTGTCAGGGCTAGACGAACAGGCATAATCTAAGGCAGGAAGGAGGCTGGTGAGGCCTGCCAAGATAAGAGCTTCAAGAGGTATAGAGACAATAGATATAGTGAAGCGACTCCAGATACTTGCTACAGCTTAGGGCTTGGTCTACACAACGGATTGAAACTGGTTTTGCTTCCTGGGAAGCATGCTAGAATTTGTACACTTGGGAATTCTAGCCAGGAAAGATAAGATTAATGTACAGCTCAAATACATTGATACTGTTACAGATATGAAGGACACCTTCCTTTCTTAGGTTAAGCCAGCCTTTCTCAGCTTTTTGACCATTGAAAAACCCCTGAAACATTCTTCAGGCTTCGAAAACCCCCAGAAATGGTGTGATCATGCAGAATATGGTTGGGAAGCACAGCTGTGTGCATAACTACCCCCTTTCCACCCCTTCCAGGCCCATCAGCCATTTTGGGAGAGGGGTCGACATGACCATATATGGTCATATCACCTGAGAAAATGTTTAACAATTAAAAAAAAAAATTAAAAATAAATTAACTCCCACCTATTCAGGAAACCCTTCCAGGGCCATCAAGCAAGCCCAGGGGTTCACGAAACCCTGGTTGAGAAAGCCTACATTAAGCATTCAGTAATAACCCATGGACATCTTTTAATGTTTCATTAATGAGAATGACTGTTAAGTGTGGATCTCACCACTGGGAATCTCTTTCCAGAGTTCGGCATACCATTCTCACCAGAGTTTAGGAAGGTGCCACCTTTCATGGAAAGGGCAAAGAAACATGTATTTGGAAAGATACTTGTGAAGTGATCTAGGTTCACTTGGGAACCTGCCTTCCACTGCCTTGCTAAAAGAAATTGCAGTCTTCGGGTTTTACGCCTGGCTTGAAGGGATCACATGCACAACTAGTAACCAAGAGATGGTTGGACAAATATCAAAATGCCTCAAATGCCATTTAATTTAAATTGACTTTGTTTAAGTTAAAGCGGGTCCTGATCCTTCACCCATGTTGCATCATGAGAGCACTGATATTTTGCTATTTGAGAGCCAGCCAAATAATATAACATAACATGGGAGGAAAAGTCAGGTTAAATCAGGAACTGACATTTCTGTGGTAAAGCAAGTACAAGAACAGACTTTAGTTCTTAAGATTTTCACAGTGACTTAAATCTTTATGTTGAGAGGATTTTTATGTTAGCATTTTCTCAAAATACTTCAGTGCACATTCTGTGGATATTTTTTTGACTCTTCCAGAAGGATGGTACACTCTTTCCAATACCCAAATAACTTGAAACAATAGTACTCAACATGAGTTTTTAACTGATTCTTAAAGTCTCTAAAGGTAGTTTCTAACCATATAATATCAGTAATCTCTGCACTCTGCACTCCCTGTTTGACTAGGTAGGAAATGTTCTTCTCTTTTTAGAATATGTATCCCCTTTCCTTGACCCTAATGGGAGTCTTCACCTACTTCCCAAATGTCCTTGCCAGCTTTCCCCCAATTTTCCTTTTGAGTTAAACTGTGCTCAGCTAAAGCTTAAATCAGACTCTCTTCAATCAAAACAGAAATATGACTGACTGCAGCTCTTCAGACTCTGTCTCAGTGAAGAATTAACTCCTCACAGTCCTTTATTCTGTTCGTGCATACTTCCATCGCAGGTCATAAAATGGACTGCACCATCTCAGGCTTCAGGTGGAGAATCTCAAAAATGTTCCTGTATACTGGAAGGAAAAACTGCAAAATAAAAAAGAAGCATGCACAACAAATAGAAAAGGTAGAGATCCCCCCCCCCCCCCAATTTGGTCAGGCTTCTATTTGAATGGAGTTTTTAAATGCAAATCTGGAATCCACAACCTGCCAACTGAATAGCAGTCCAGTCCATCCTGTTTCTATTTTCAGCAGCAGGAGTTAGGTTCTAACCATTTGTTCAGTGCTTTGACTGAGACATGCTTTCCTCCTTTCAATTGCAATTCCTCGGGACACTCTTCCTTGTTATATTTACTTTGCATAATGCCCTCTGAGGACTTAACCGTATCCTATGGTTTTCAGTGCCATCCACACAGAGATGACCTTCTTTCTCCTTCCATCCTGCATCTCCAACTGCATCTTTGCTATTTATGCTTGGATGTCTCGCAAGCAATATGTTCAGGACCAAACTCCTCTTCATTCTTCCCAAGAGACCCTCTCTTTGATTACTCTTTGCATCCATAACTACTTTTGCTTTATGATCATTCACTCCCTGATCTTTCTTCCTCATATTCTAATCTAATGTTTTATATTCATTTTCATGTTGTTTTAATGTATTATGTTGTTTTAATAATCTAATAAATAATGGTCACCAAATCAGGATGTTTCTCCCAAGAACAATATAAATTCTGCATTTCCTCCTCCAGCTACATTTCTGGTTTACGTTTTTTTCTTGGCTGTTTTCTAGCTCTCCCTTCTCAAGCATCAATCCTCTCATCCCTATCCAGATTTCTACTGTCAAATGTCTCTGTTAGCCTTTCTCAACCAGGGTTTCATAAAAATCTGGGGTTTCTTGATGGCCCTGGAAGGGTTTCCCTCCAATAGCCAATGATGAGCCTGAAGGGGGTGGGAAGGGGAGAGGTCCATGATAGGTGTGTCCACAGCTCTGCTTCCCAACTGTATTCTGCACAATTGTGCCACTTCTGTGGTTTCTCAGAGCCTGAAGAATGTTTCAGGGGTTTCTCAACAGTAAAAAAAAGTTGAGAAATGCTAGTCTGTGTGATATCATTTCCCCCCCTGTTGTGTTATTGTCTTAAATTTGTAAGCTTATCGTACATAAACACGTCGACCCTGTTGTATCATGCAATTATTGTATCATGCAAAAAATTGGTAAGCTTATCGTACATAAACACGTCGACCCTGTTGTATCATGCAATTATTGTATCATGCAAAAAATATCAGGCCTCCCTGAGCCCCCGGGGAGGGCGGTATATAAACATAATAAATAAATAAATAAATATTCTGTTTCTAAGATCTAATCAAGTAAATTTGTCTCGGCACACTTGTTGTCCATCACCCCCCCCTCCCCGATACTATGTATTTCTTGAACAAAAATAATCGCTTCCTGTCTCTCGCGCTGACTTACAAGACATCTCGGGCATTGCATTTAGATTTAAATGTGTTTGCAATTATAACTCTCTCAAGATAAAATCTTTCATCAGTGAGTTTTTCGGCAGCGCTCAATTGAAATGCCAACAGCTCAGTTTTTAAATGTAATTGGGGCATGATCAGTGTACGTTTGCGGGTTAATATCTTTCTTGATTATACTCTTTAATAATATCTCAGAGCCTAACCTCGCTTTCCATTCATTGATGAGGGGGTAGTCTATTTTTGACAGTTCCCCCTCTTGACTGTAGCCCTCCCACCCACTTTGACCTGACCCCCAGTGTTCCTGTTAATCTACTGACTCAGGGGTGGACAATCAGGGGAGGGGTAGAGAACTACATGGGGAAGAGGGAAGGCAGAAAAATTCTTCTTCATGCAGCACAGGCCCTTTCATACTACATGGGATCCAAGTCGGCATCTGATAAAATTAATAATTTCTTGAGTGTTTGCTGTGTCGGTGTGAATGTATAGCCCCCAGTTTCTTTCATTTACGATGTAACCAGGCACCTATGGTGCCATGATATTTAGTATTGCTGAAAAACACCGTAATGTAGAGATGCCCTTTTCAAGATTGCTCTAACTCAGTGTGTATTATGCCATTTGAATCGGCTGCACCGGGGAGCCCCCCTCAAATAACTTTTCCAGAATGTTCGCACCATATGATAAAATTCCTTTGATGCTGCATTTGGTGCATGAACACTTCCTGCTATACATTTATTATGGGGTTAGGTTACCAGATGTTCTCTTTTTAGAGGACATGTCCTCTTTTCTTTTGGGCTCATTTTTTTTTTTTTAACCAATGAAAATGGCCTCTTTGGGGGTTGGGAGATTAGGAGCATTCCAAGTTTGTAATAATTATCAATAGAAGGGAGATATTTCAAATGAGATTTGTCATAGTGATCACCTTGGAGTAGTCGGGTAATATGTCTTTCTTTTCACAATGTGGTAACCCTATTTATTATGTTAACAGCCTTCAATAAACGCATATCTATCATTAGAATCCTTCTCATAACCATCTACATACCGTAAAATGTCCGTATGTGTTCGTTCTTTGGAAGTATCAAAGGCTGGTTTATTTTATCTTCTGCACCAGGGGGCATCTACTTTGGAGGACTGTAAAATTGACCCCCTTGGTCCAAGTTACTTGAAAATAGGGGGGGGGTCTTTAAGCTATGGGGAGGGATATGTTGTGTGGAAATTTTTGTGGGATTTTCTTTAATAAAACAGCTACCCCAGACCCTTAAATACATCCGGGGGCAGGCGGGATATAAATGAAATAATAATAATAATAATAATAATAATAATAATAATAATAATAATAATAATAATAATAATAATTCCACATTGAAAGTAATTATTCTGAATTATGTAAACAGATGGATTTGAATCCCAAACTAGTAATGTCCTCCACAGAAATAAGTAATCCTGTTAACCCCCCATCAAAGTTTGGATACAAAATTATAATTATTTTTTCTCTTTGCACACACCACTACCCTACAGTCTTTGAGAAGAGCTGTTTTTTGTAGCTCAGTTTTGACTACCCAAAGGCGTTTCAAAGCAGCTTACAATTGCCTTTCCTGCCTCTCCACACAAGAAGAAGAGTTGGTTCTTATATGCCACTTTTCTCTACGGAAGGATTCTCAAAGCAGCTTTCAATCACCTTCCCTTTCCTCTCCGCAGACACCCTGTGAGGTAGATAAGGCTGAGAGAGCTCTGAGAGAACTGTCACTCAGTCACTCAACAGGCCTCATGTGTCTGAAAACAGCTTACAATCCTTTCCACCACAGATACCCTGCAGGGTAGGCAAGGCTAAGAGAGTTCTGAGAGAATGTGACTGGCTCATAGTCACCCAAGTGGCTGCATGTGGAAGAGAAGTGGGGAATCAAACCCAGGTCTCTGGATTACAGGCCACTGCTCTTCACCACGTCAAAAAACAGGCCCTCCTATACTTTGTCATCTTTCCATTAGCGTTTGGGAGGGAATTGTGCATTCAGCTATTTTTCTGAGGACCCAACCTGTGAATTAAAGTAGCTGGTCTTAATCATTTCACCTATTTGATTCAGTCAAGATTGAATGCAATATCTGTGTGTTTCAGGGGCGTCTACAGATGCTCCCTCATCCATTGTGCCCTTTCTGTTCTTTTTTTGCTGAGCTTCAAAACCGGAAAGGATAGAAATTCGCTGTCGCTGTTGTTATTATTACCACCATGTTCTTCTTCCTTCTCACAGCCTGAACACAACCTTTCCTCCTCCTCTCTGGCTTCCTTCTCAGCTCCCTGAAAGGCCACTGCAACCACCCTCAAAGTCTTGCAAGAGCTAGAAGTCCTGTGAGATTTCAGGGGAATCCTAGGCTGCACCATCCGTGCCGCTACCTGAACCACCAGAGAGACAGCTTGATGTAATGGTTAAGTGCAGCAGACTCTAATTTGGAGAGCTGGGTTCGATTCCCTGTTTTTCCACATGCACCCTGGTGGGGGGAGAGACCTTGGGCTAGTCACTTTTATTTATACTAATGATAATAAATAATAGACATCATTTTTTTTTGCCAAATCTTTTTCGTAAATGCTCATTACAACATCCTTCCCCCCGGGATATATATTTTTTACCACCCAGTAAGCCCTAATATTACTCTAGCCGACCTCCTGCAGGGCCCCCAGCCCACTATTAAAACCGGCTTAGCCACTAGTATTATACATTTTTATACTGTAATGTACAAGTGCATTTAAACTTATTTGACCACTGAGGAAGGCCCCTTAGGGGTTGAAACGCATCTGGTTTTTGCTCCTTAGAAGTTCTGTGCATTCATGTTGACTTTGTACTTGTTCTACCGCTCAGTATATACAACTGAGATTTTAACTTTCATTATGGGCACACAATTGCTATAATAAATATTTGGATTTTAAACTAAAATTATTATTATTATTATTATTATTATTTTGTATTTCAACCTTTAGGTTCCTAATTAGGCACAGTTCTCTTAAGGCTATTCTCACAGAGCAGTTCTGTCAGAGCACTCTCAGCCCCATCTACCTCACAGGGTGTCTGTTGTGGGGAGAGGAAGGGAAGCCACTTTGACAGTCTTTTGAGTAGTGAAAATCCAAACTAAAAATAGCTCTTCTTCTTTTTCTGGTAAAGCCTAAGCCGACTTTGGTCACACTTTCAGAGATCCTCCTTGTTTCTGCCGCCATAATGGGCTTCTCTGTGACATCACAGTGAGTTTTGAGGTGACAGTTCTGCTACTCCTCGGTAGGTTGTTGTTGTTGTTGTTGTTGCTATTATTGAATTTGTTCCCGCCACTATCAGAGAAGCATCTTGTGGCAGGTTACAGAATAAAACCCCACATAACAATTATAATAACCTTATTAAAAATATAACTCACTCCCCACCTCCCAACTAACTAATCCCCCCGGTGCATCATGGGGAATCAACAGATGATGATGATGGTTCAACCTGCTGATGGTCTGGCCTAATATAGACTCTTCCGGAGTCTCTCCTGGAGGGACCCTTGATTTTCCATGCCATGGCCTCAACCATAAACCTGGTGGAAGAGCTCCATTTTGTAGACCCTGTGGAATGCAGAAAGCTCCCACAGGGCCCTCAGCTTTTCCACTGAGAAGGCCTTGGCCCTGGTCGAGGCCAGGCAGGCTTCCCAGGGGTCAGGAATCACCAGTAAGTTGAAACCCAGAGTGTGTAAAGCCCAGTGGGGGGCATAGGGCAAAAGGCAGTCTCTCAGATATGTGGGTCCCTGACAGTGAAGGGCCTTAAAGATCAAAACCAAAACCTTCAACCTAATCAATAACCAATGCAACTGCCTCAGCACAGGCTGGATATGAGCCCTCCATGATGTTCCCCTGAGGACCCTAGCTGCTGCATTCTGCACTACCTGCAATTTCCGGGTCAGAGACAACTAGTTACAGAAGTCAATTCTGGAGGTGAGGCATCCAGGATCACCCAAAATTCCTGACCAAGGGCGCAATGTTCAATTGCATCCTGGCCAGGGTGGCTAAACACACTTTTTGACCCACCCTCTTCTTCCCTAGCCATAGGACCTCTGTCTTGAAGGGGTTGAGTTTTAGATAGCTCTGCTTGGGCTACCCAGCTATGGCTTCCAAGCAGGGGCAACTCCAGTGACAGGGGTAGAGTTACTCTTGGATAAAACTTTTTATTAAACATAAAGTACATACAGTAAAATTAAAAAGCCTCTTTGTGGACCGATTGACTTCATTCAATTGCATACGTGGAGGTATTAAGATACCATGTGAAAAAGTAACAGATTAAGAATTTGTGGAAGGAGGATACATTTGGGGGTTAGAAACAGGGCTGGTTTATCCGAGTAGCACAAGTAGCACATGCTATGGGGCCTGCACTTCCAGGGGCCCTGTGTGGTGTCTCCCCCCCCATGGATCAGGGCCATACCCTCCCCCTTTCCCTTCTTTAAGGACACTCAGAGAGACACCTCTTTCCACTGTAATGGGCTGCTCTGCCTCCACAAGGAGATCATTTTTTAAGGAGATCATTTCAATGTGGTTTATTGTATGAAGGTATTTTTTAACTAAGAGAATTACACTGTGTTACCTTTGGATATCAATGACATTTCCCCCTCCCTCTGCAATAAAAGGTCATGATTTCTTATGTGAGCCAGAGGTGCCTCTGAAGGTGATAGGTCTCTTTTGCCCATGGTGGCCAACATGATCTGCATGCTCTCAGCAATGTGTCATTGGGGAATTGCTAATGGAGCCTACAGCTTCTTCCATGTGACTAGGTCCAGCTGAGCCCTAGTCCTTGCAGTCACTGAGCCAGTGGGGCTTTGGATAATAATCTTGCCTGCCTGTTGCCAGTAGGACAAGCTCCACTCTCAGTTTAACCTCATGGCCAAATTGTTCATGTTGCATTCAGATATTATTTCTGTCCACACAATAAATATTTCTGTTTATTACAAAAATTATGTTTTCTGCTTTTGACATTTTTATGCTGCCCTGCTGAAGCACACATTGGGTACCAGGTAATTACACCCTTGGCTGGGAAATCAAGACCAGATCATTAGGCAAGTCCAGAGTCCACAGTTCAATCTGCAGGGTTGTAAGCCAAGGAAGTCAGTTTACCAAGGGAGTGTGAAGGTGTGTGGAGTCAAGAGCTGGGCCAGGGGCAGACACCAAAGAGAGTTCCAAAGCTGTACCATAGTTGAGTAGCCAGGGAGCAGAGTCAAAAGACAAGCTAGAGTCAGGAACTGGGAACAGAGTCAGATGTCAATCTGATGTCAGGAACCAGGAACAAGTCAAGAGCCAAACCAAAGTCAGAAACCAGGAGCAAAGTCAAGAGTCAAGCCCAAGCCAGGAACCAGGAATGAAGTCAAGAGACAGGCTGAAGTCAGGAACGAGGAGCAAAGTCAAGAATGAAGCCCAAGTCAGGAAACAGGAATGAAGTCAAGAGCCAAGTTCAAGTCAGGAACGCAGAATTAAGTAAAGAGTCAAGCTGAATTCAGGAAGCCAGAATGAAGTCAAGAGTCAAGCTGACCTCAGGAACCAGGATCAAATGGGCAGAGGTTCATTGCACCAACCAGGAACACTGGACATCTAGACAGATGGGCAGGCAACACACACATTGCACCCACAGAGAGGTTTTTCCCAGGCCTCTCCTAAAGTACATGTTGGCTGGGTGGAATAACCTTCAGTTGGGGGGTTTGCAGCTGAGCCTAATCCTTATCTGAGGAAGGAGCTTCAGCTGCTCACCATCAAGACTGACACCATGCTGACAGCCAGGCTGATGTTCTGACAGCTGTCAGGTTGGCTTACCTTTGCCACCTTTAGCACTCTGGTGACTCTTCAAGGCTAGAGGGACCCTGATGCTGCAGCCCTGGTGGTACATGTGCAAAAAGCTGGGTTGTCTCCTAGTTGGGACCAGGTTTGGTTGATACTGATCCCCTGCCCTATCAATGGTATCAGGCTCCAGCAGCCCAGGGGGTGGTGGGCTTGACCCAGGCTCAGAATCTCAGTCTGCCACAGCTTCTGGCACAACCCCAGGCAGTTCGTTGGGAGCTGCGGGCATGACAATTTTTTTTATTTTCTACGTCTCAGGATGGCAAAAAAGTTGGGTTGCAATCATCTCCCTCTAGTATTTAGTTGAAGTTTTGCTTGTTGGATATATAAGTGAATGCTTCAAAGGCTTGGCTTCAGCAAGTAAAATTTGCATCAAAAGAAATATATTTACTCTGTAGTGTATGCAATAATAATATAATTTAAAACATAGAGGCTAATTGAGGAAGGCCCTTGAGGCCAAGATATGTATGGTCTTCTGGTGTTGGTCATTTGAGATTTATCATCAGCTTTATAAAGGAAATTTTCTCCTTTATTTGAAAACTAAACAGAGCTACGCCCTTTTGAATCCATTAAATTCCATAGATTTAGAACAGTGTAACCCTGATTCAGATTGTATCGTAAGGCATTTAGACTTTTAAATTTCATAAACATGCCAGACGGCACACATGATGCATTAAGTTGTTCAAGCAGTAAAATAATGGGTCTGATAAACAAGGAACTATATTGTATTTATTCCAGATTGTATATTGTATATATTCCTTGAGAAATGCTTCTTTTTCATGGCGTCAAACTTTATGGAAGTTTTATCTCTATCCAGAGACTTCTTGTCTTATGTGATTGTTATTTTAATTTATTAAGCATCTGTTACACATTTATAACTTGCCTTACTTGTAAGTTGAATAGTTTGTGATTGTTGTGCCTTAATTGTAATGATGGGATTTTCATGCCTATTTTTTTCTGATTACAGCTCTAGAACTGACTGACTTTGGTGCCAGTTGAGAGGAAATTTTGAGGACAACTACCAAGGGACTGGGTTTTACATTACAGTGACAATTTGTGTTGTGTACCATCAGAGTTACCTTGCTTCCCCTGTACATGGCTAAACCCTGAAGGAATATTTCTTGGCCAAAAGGTAGAAACAAGAGATGTAGATATGATGAGGTACATTTATAATGTACATTCTGTTCAAAACACATTATAAATAAACAAACCATCAAACATTGGCCAAAGCTTGTTTATTATTTTCCATACACGATAATGATTAGCATCATTGCTTGAATGACCAATTGGATATTAGAGTCAGTTTCCGTTTGTGTGGTTAATCCTGAAGCAGTCAGAAGTGTCTTGTAATTTTTGAAACAGGGGAACACTGTAGTAGGATACTCATTTTGGCTGAGTATCCTGCTCAGGTTTTAGAGGGTGGTAGTTCAACCATACATAATTTTCCTTCTTGTCTCTAGCTTAGCTTCCAGGCATGCTGCCAAACTGAGGTAAATGTCCCTTCATCAGGTGCCGTAAATATTGCATCCCACCTTCACTTGGACCCCATCTGATTCCCTCATGACCGTAATATTGGAAGAAACCAGATGATATGTCCCTTCAGTGTGTGACACAGCTGACATTCCTCAGATATCCTCTGTGGCAAGCTGGGCCACACTTCTCTTGTCACAGCAATCAACTGACTGGGTCACTTGTCCAAAATAAAGTACAGGGAGGGTGGGTGGGTGGGAAATGGCCAACAAGCTGGGACCAGAAGACAAAACAACTAGTGTGGTCCCAGTTAAAGGCTCCAAGCCCTGCCCACCCCACCTGCCCCACTTCCTCCCACGTGGCCAGGTGAATTTTGTGTTAGCTCCAGGATCTCATGTGGGGGGGGAGCAGCTGAGCCTGGTCACACCACCTGTTTTGTGGCTGGTTCCAGCCGTAGCTGTAATCAGTGGTCTGCTGGTGAGCCAGCAGCCAGATTCCTCAGAACTTTCTAGGATTACCAACCTCCTGGTGGTGCCTGGAGATCTCCCAAAGTTATAGGACGTCTCCATATATCATTTTCCCAAGGAGAATTGCTGCTTTTGCACGATGGGCTTTATGACAGCTGAAATGAATGCTTCCTTGCTTTGCTCAGGCAAGGTACTGTACACACAAAAATGAAACTCAGTTCTTTTTCAGCAAGCATTTTGTTTTATGGGGGCATGGCAGTGAGGCATGGCCAGCTGGCATCATTTCTGGGGTCACTCAAAGCCTGAAGAATATTTTTAGGGGATACTCCACAGTCAAAAAGTGGAGAAAAGCTGGCACAGCTTCTGATATAGGTGTGGAAAAATACTGCACCTTCAAGGTGCAGAATCTGACTAACCTATACCATTTGTGCTGGAACTTGTCTCTTTTAAGTGCAAATTGAGAACTCCTCCATGACAAAATCTGGGGGAGGGATATTGCTCAGAACACTGGAATGTCTTTTTCTTTTGCCTCATTGTCATCTTTATGTGATAAATCCTTAGCGGCATCAGCTGTCCCCTTTCATTCTGTCCCATTTATCCAGTGCCATCACAGTGAGTTTCATTTTATTCCTCCAGAACTGGTGCTCCCATTTTGTTTGGAAGTATATATTCACTCCAAAACATACGCACTGCAGCATTACGGGATTCTCATTTCAAACGACTGTTTACAAACACTAAACAGTAGAGTAATCTGAAGAATGTGGAAGAGCCATTGTTCAAGATGGTTAAGTATGCAGACAGGAATGGCAGAATTGCATAAAGTTATGATTGAGTTGTCAGCCTCACTTTGTGAATAAGGCGCAAGGGTGTGAAAGCACACAATGAAACAAATCAAGCCGGTAATGCTTGCTTGCTGTAATTTCATCTGACAACTTGCTCTTCTTTTCTTTTGTGCATTTGACAAAAGCCCCAGTACAACAACAACAAACACAGAATTGCAGCCAATGAATTAGGGCTACTATTGTAGGGAAAGTTACATGTGTTCATTCCCCCCCCCCCCCACTAATTATAGTTTAGTGTGTGTATGCAATAGTTTAAGAGGAAGAAAAAGAGTTGGCTTTTATACCCCACTTTTCACTACCTGAAGGGAGTCCCAAAGCAGCTTACAATCACCTTCTCTTCCTCTCTCCACCACAGACACCCTGTGAGGTAAGTGGGGCTGAGAGAACTCTGACACAACTGCTCTGTGAGAACTGCTCTAACAACCATATGACTACCGAAAGTCACCCAGGTGGCTGCATGTGGAGGAGCGGGGAATCAAACCCAGCTCTCCAGATTAGAGGCTGCCACTCATAACTACTGAAGGTTGTGTCAATTACACTGCTAGCATAGATGAGATGCAGACATCCCAGGCTATTGTTACAGTGTGTTCTGCTGCCCCCTACCTCCCAATGATGCCACTACATCTATCTGTTACTGTTCTGTGACCATTTCTGCATGAGGAATATGTTCCTGGACAGCCTCTGAATGTTGGCGGCTTTTAGATTCTGCCTCCACATGATGTTGCCAACATCCCACGGCTCTCCAGTAGCCAGGTCACAATTTTTAACTCACTTCCGGAATCGCCAAAACTGGATTTACCACCCTAAATCATGTGTCCCATTGGTAAGCAACCTGTGAGCAACCAGGGATAAGACTGTATGGAGGGGAAAACATGATAGTTTCAGCAGCTTTGTCCTGCCCTCTCACCTGCCCTCTGCTCTCCATTTCCTGCTCCACGTAATTTTTTTTTTAATGGCACAGTCCGTGTTGCAGCATGACCGCAAGCCTATATTGCCAAAGGTGAAATAAAATCTTTAAAGTGTCCACAGTCTTTTTTGGATCAGGCAGGCAAAACATAACCCCATTTCTGTTTTCTGGAGTTGGGGAATGAGCTGGGAAAGACAGTAGGGTGGGTGATCAGGCTGCCTTCTCCCAATCATACAGGTGTTTGAGCACCTTACACAAAATGTCTTTTTGGGCTTCAACTACCTGTCTAGCTTCCTAACAATTTGGGCAAGCAAAAACAGCCCTGTTTTACATATTCTGGAGGTTGGAAATGAGCTGGGAAAGAGGGGGGGGGGGTTATATGGCAGCCATCTCCCAATCATACACGGCTCTGAGCACCTTGTTTTAAAGCCAACTATTAACACAAAATGTCTTTTTGGGCTCTAAGAACCATGTTTAGCATTTTAGAAATCTACCCCAAATTTTCAATGGTTTGTTTCCTTATTAGTGCATGTATTGCAGTGTGTGATATTGGCTGCTGTGCATATTTTATACATTTCAAGAACAGGTGTGTGTTAAAACCAGACCTTTGAAGAAAGCCCTAAAAGGGCTGAAATGTGACAGTCTATTGGCCCACTTTTCCAGGATGTTCAGATCTCTAGCCCCACCTCCTGGGATATTTACTCATCCTCCCAATTTGGTATCTTCTGAAAATTTAATGGATAGTCCCTCCCTCCACTCATCCAGATCACTGATCAAAATATTGAAAAGTACCAGACCCAGTCCTTAGCCCTGTGACATCCCATGGCTGACTTCCTTCCAATCTGATGAAATATCACTCTGGGTGCAGTTTTCTACCCAGTTCTCTATAAATATAACCATCCAAAAATCCAGTCTGCAGTCCTCCAGTTTGCCTTCAGAACACTGTGGGGAATCTTGTCAAAAGCCGCATTGAAATCCAGGTAAAGGTAAAGGTATCCCCTGTGCAAGCACCGAGTCATGTCTGACCCTTGGTGTGACACCCTCTAGCATTTTCATGGCAGACTCAATATGGGGTGGTTTGCCAGTGCCTTCCCCAAGTCATTACCGTTTACCCCCCAGCAAGCTGGGTACTCATTTTACCGACCTCGGAAGGATGGAAGGCTGAGTCAACCTTGAGTCATCCTGCTGAGATTGAACTCCCAGCCTCATGGTCAGAGCTTTCAGACTGCATGTCTGCTTCCTTACCACTCTGCGCCACAAGAGTCTCTTTGAAATCCAGGTAAACAACATCAAATGAGTTTCCATGATCTAGAAAGCCCATCACTTGGCAAAAGAAGGAAACCAGGTTGGTCTGGCAAGACTTGTTGGAGACAAATCCATGCTGAATTCCCCAGATCATTTTGGAGTTTAGTCTTTCATTGGGTATACATGGACCACAACATTCATTCATTCATTCATTCATTCATTCATTCATTCATTCATTCATTCATTCATTCATTCATTCACCCCTTCCATACGGCTCTGGGTGGTTTACATTAAACTACATCTGAGCAGTTGTCTATGTGGTATTCTGAGATTTATAATTATTACATTAAGCTACCCATATACTGAGGTAGGTTGTGTATATATATTACAGAAATTAAAAATTGTTATCAAGCCTTTATTGTAAATTACATATTTACTTTTATAACTTTAGGAAGTAATCACTGAGGAAGAATTCCTGGAAAATGGGTATCTTACCTAGGACCCTATTTTGATTGCTTCATATTACTTTGATCTGAATTATCTACAATTTTGGGAATAAATCACCCAAAGAACATTTTGGACTTTGAAAATCTTTATTGCCAGCCTACTGATTTCCTTTTTTCCTTCAGCTTGACTTCCCCAGATCAACTAATTGTCCTTCAGATGTTCACAGATCACTCCCTTTAAAATCTGCTCCATTATCTTCCCTGAAGCTGAAGTCAGACTCACTGTTTCTTGGGTCATCTCTCCTCCCTTTTTTGAAGATTGGGATGATATTAATTCTCCTTCAGTCTTTTGACAAATCCCCAGTGTTCCAAGCGGTCCTAAAGACGGTGGACAAAGGTTCTGCAAGCTCTCCAGAAAGTGATTTGAGCACTCTCAGGTGAACATCATCCAGCCCAGGGGATATGAACTCATCCAGTGTAGCCAGATGCCTCTGATAACCTCTCCTCCATAACTGTCTACCACATTTCCAGGGTGATTCTTTTGATGGAAATTGCCCTCCCTCTAAAGCTCTGGTAAAATATATCAGGATCACAGTACATATTTGAGAAAAGATGCCTGCAAGGCACACACAAGAACACTGGAATGCTGCAGAAGGGAACAAATTATTAGATACTGAAAAATGATCCAAAAATATTATAACCATTTCAACACTCAAAAGGCTTGCAGAAATATCTTGGCTCAAGATCCTACTGATAAAGATACTGGAACACCCATAAAGAATGCTGTTTTTCATTTTGAAATAAGTATTCATTTTCCTCTTCTAAACACACATGCACAAAGGGTGTGTTACGCTGTAAAAGAGCTGCACGAAAACACTACAAAAATGAGTTATTTTCTTCTTATGCTAGTTATTTTCTTCTTATGCAATTAAAATGTATACATACCTAGCATCAAAGCAGACTTCAAAGGTCAACAAATCGAGCCTTGCAAAAATACAGTCAAGAGTGTGAAGGAAAGCCAAATATTGCAATAGCCAGAAACATCAATTCATCTGTTTACCCGCCGCCTCACAATTGCATTAAAATATTTACAGACTGAGGATAACCAAGAATGTTCCTGATCAGGCACTAAAGAGTACTGAGAATACTCAAAGAAGAAGAAGAAGCTGGCAGCATGTGGGGGAGTGGGGAATCAAACCCAGCTCACCAGATTAGAAGTCTGCACTCCTAACCACTACACCAAGCTGGCTCTTCATTCAAGTTTCAGAGCTCTTTGATAAACCTAAATATTTTCAAACACAGCAAGACAAATGATGCACATGGCATCTTAAAGGCATTGTTTTCCTTGCTCTGTTTTGCATTTAATGACATTTTCTCCTCTGAGTCTTCTGATCATGTCATTCATCAGTGTCACAAGAAGGAAAGAATTAGTTGCCAACATCCAGGTGGGGCCTGGAGATCTCCCAGGATTAAATCTGCTCTCCAGACTACAGCGATCAGTTCCCCTGTGTCAAGACCCTGTTCACATGTTACCTGTTTACCTGTTCCCATGGTTCCTTCCCTACCTGGTCATGTTAATACGCTTCATTGCTCAGTATTTTTCCACAGACCAGAGGCTCAAGGGGTGTGGTAGGTTTCTTCTTACCAGAGCATTTTTAATTGCTATGATCTTGTCTACCTATAGGTTAGGACATTTTTTAAGCTACAGTAAAAACGATGGATAATTTTAAGAAATCTGGTAGGCACATTTAGAAATCCATCTGAGTCCTTTCAGCTTCAGGTTATAGCTCCCTTAACATGCCAACAAACCAATAGATTAGATCAGGGGTAGTCAAACTGCAGCCCTCCAGATGTCCATGGACTACAATTCCCAGGAAAATTGGGAATTGTAGTCCATGGACATCTGGAGGGCCGCAGTTTGACTACCCCTGGCTTAGATCTTTGAACCAGAGATCCCAAATCAAATGCAGAAATTTCACCAGGGATCTCTGAAAGAACTCAGCAAATTACCCCTTTTGGCTTCCTCTGGAACCTGTCTTCACTTCTACTTTGCCTCATGAAAAAGTTCTTTAATCTTATCGGTGAATTTAACAATAAACAGCATGAATTCAATATTCTTAACTTTCAATGTTTTTGAGACTGGTTTTTGTGTTCTTCGCCATGTTTTCCTTTCTGGCTTGTTAAAGCCGTATTAGAATAGAATCATAGAATCATAGAATCATAGAGTTGGAAGGGGCCATACAGGCCATCTAGTCCAACCCCCTGCTCAACCCAGGATCAGCCCTAAGCATTCTAAAGCATCCAAGAAAAGTGTGCATCCAACCTTTGGTAGAAGACTGCCAGTGAGGGGGAGCTCACCACCTCCTTAGGCAGCCTATTCCACTGCTGAACTACTCTGACTGTGAAATTTTTTTCCTGATATCTAGCCCATATCGTTGTACTTGAAGTTTAAACCCATTACTGCGTGTCCTCTCCTCTGCAGCTAACAGAAACAGCATCCTGCCCTCCTCCAAGTGACAACATTTCAAATACTTAAAGAGGGCTATCATGTCCCCTCTCAACCTCCTTTTCTCCAGGCTGAACATTCCCAAGTCCCTCAACCTATCTTCATAGGGCTTGGTCCCTTGGCCCCAGATCATCTTCGTCGCTGTCCTCTGTACCCTTTCAATTTTATCTACGTCCTTCTTGAAGTGAGGCCTCCAGAACTGCACACAGTACTCCAAGTGTGGTCTGACCAGTGCCGTATACAATGGGACTATGACATATTGTGATTTTGATGTGATGCCTCTGTTGATACAGCCCAAAATGGCATTTGCCTTTTTTACCGCTGCATCACACTGCCTGCTCATGTTTAGTTTACAATCCACAAGTACCCCAAGGTCTCGTTCTCACACAGTGTTACCTAGAAGCGTATCCCCCATCCAGTAGGCATGCTTTTCATTTTTCTGACCCAGATGCAGAACTTTACACTTATCTTTATTAAATTGCATCTTGTTCTCATTTGCCCATTTTTCCATTGTGTTCAGATCTCGTTGAACTCTGTCTCTATCTGCCGGAGTATTTGCCAGTCCTCCCAATTTGGTGTCATCTGCAAACTTGATGAGTAGTCCCTCCACCCCCTCATCTAGATCATTAATAAATATGTTAAAAAGTACCGAGCCAAGCACCGAGCCCTGAGGTACCCCGCTACTCACCTCCCTCCAGTCTGATGAAACACCATTGACAACAACTCTTTGAGTGCGGTTCTCTAACCAATTCCCTATCCACCTGACTATCTGAAAATCCAGATTGCAGTCCTTCAATTTATCCATCAGAACATCATGGGGAACCTTGTCAAAAGCTTTACTAAAACCCAAGTAAATGACATCAACCGAATTTCCCCGATCCAGCAAACCTGTTACTTGGTCAAAAAAGGAAACCAGGTTGGTCTGGCAGGACCTGTTGGAGACAAATCCATGCTGACTTCCTTGGATCACCAAATTGTCCTCCAGATGTTTGCAGATTGCTCCCTTTAATATCTGCTCCATTATCTTCCCCACAACAGAGGTCAGACTCACTGGTCTGTAGTTTCCCGGGTCATCCTTCCTCCCTTTTTTGAAGATCGGAATAACATTTGCTCTCTTCCAGTTCTCCGGGAAATCTCCAGTCCTTAAAGAGGTTCCGAAGATGATGGACAAGGGCTGTGCAAGTTCTCTGGAAAGTTCTTTGAGTACTCTCGGGTGCATTTCATCCGGACCAGGGGATTTGAACTCATCCAGTGCAGCTAAATGCCTCTCGACAACCTCTCTATCCATGTTAACCTGCCACCCAGACACTGTCCTTTGGCTATGGCCATCTCTAGATGTGCCTAAACACTTTGACCTGTGAGAAAAAACAGATGTAAAATAGGCACTAAGCCTTTCTGCTTTCTCTGCATCTTCCGTTAGAGTTTGTCCATCCGCACCCAACAGTGGGCCTATTGCCTCCTTTACTTTACGTTTGCTCCTCACATAACTGAAAAATCTTTTCTTGTTACAATGGGCTTCCCTGGCCAATCTTAGCTCACTCTCAGCTTTGGCCTTTCTGATGATTGATCTACAGTGCGTAGTAACCTGTAGGTACTCTTCTTTAGAGCTCTGTCCTTCCCTCCATTTCCTGAACATTTTCCTTTTTTTTCTTAGTTCCTCTTGAAGTTCTCTGTTCATCCAAATAGGCTTCTTAGAGCTCCTGCAGTGTTTTCGTCTTTCTGGGATAGTCATTGATTGAGCATGCAATAGCCCCTGTTTGAGTAGCGCCCACCCTTCACATGCTCCCTTCCCTTCCAGCATTCTCGTTACATTGTTTCCAGTTTATTTTTGAATATATTAAGCCTCAGTTTATTATTCTAGTGAGACCTTTGCTTGTGCTAAACCAGTGGTCCCCAATCCCCGGTCCGGGGACCAGTACCGGTCCGTAGATCAGTTCGTACCGGTCCGCGGCTCCTTCTTGTCTTCCTCCTCGGCTGCTGCCTCAGGGGCTGCCCTGCCACTCTGCCACCAGCTCACCTTTGGTGCTCTCCAGAAGCTTCCATGGCTGGGGCTCCCCCTTGGTGTGGCACTGTGCAGCTGCTGCTGGCAGCACCCCCCAGCGGGCGGCGGGAAGTCAGGGACGCTGGCAGGAAAGAAAGCGGAGCAGGGAGTCAGCCGGTAGTGGTGACATCCCTCGACATAAGACTACCCTCCCCACGGGCCTCAATTGTCAAGTGTTGACCGGTCCCCGGTGATAAAAAGGTTGGGGACCACTGTGCTAAACAACTTCATTTTCTGCATGTTTGCTGGGTATCTTAATGATGCTGTTTACTAATTTACTGCCAATTTACTCTCTCCTTATATCTGTACTCTGATTATTTCTGTTTCATTGTCTGAGGAAGTGTGCCTGCACATGAAAGCTCATACCTTGAATAAAACTTGGTGGGTCTTAAAGGAGCCGCTGGGTTCAAATTTTAATCTTTTCTGCAATTATGGTCACAATCTGAAGCCCCCCTAAAATGAATTTGGACTTACTTTCAAGATTTGGATTTCTCCTATGTTCAGTTTCTCTTCTTTCTCCATTCTGTTTTGTCTCTAGCATGCAATTCCTTATTTAAAGTTTTCTACTTCTCATCTAACAGATGTTCCCTTTTCCTCCTTTTCATTTGAAAGGCCATTATTTTTCTTCAGATTTCAGGGAAATCACATAAAAAAAAACAACTCTGATTACATCCAGAGTTGAAATCGTACTGGCAGAATCCTCTGTTTTGGTCTTGAGACTTGCCAGTTTTCCATGTTCTTATATTGCCAAACAATGCATAATTTTTATGATGAATCTTATACCTCTAAAAGCATCTGTCCACTGCCAAGACTCTTGTGCAGGGGTAGTCAAACTGCAGCCCTCCAGATGTCCATGAACTACAATTCCCAGAAGCCCCCTGCCAGCAAATGCTGGCAGGGGCTTCTGGGAATTGTAGTCCATGGACATCTGGAGGGCCGCAGTTTGACTACCCCTGCTCTTGTGTATTCTTAGCAGACCATAATACAATAGCTGTTCCTCATTGTTTGTACCATCTGGAAGGCAGTCAGGTAGACAAAGACTGAAGGGCTAGAGGGGGCACAGAGGAAAGTGCTTTCCCTATGGACTGTTGCCAACAGACCCAGAGAAAATGTCCTGCCCCTTTAATAGAGTGCAAACAGGCAGCTGAAGCCAGCTTGGTGTAATGGTCAAGAGCGCAGACTCTAATCCGGAAAGACAGGTTTAATTCCCTGCTCCTCCACATGCAGCCAGCGGGGTGACCTGGGGCCAGTCACAGTCCTGTTAGAGCTGTTCTTACAGAGCAGTCCTGTCAGAGATCTCTCAGCCCCATCTACCTCACAGGGTGCCTGTTGTGGGGATATGAAGGGAAGGCGAATGTAAGTCGCTTTGAGACTCCTTCGGATTGCGAAAAGCAGGATATTAAAAAAACTACTCTTCATCATGGTTTGGAGCTAAATATCACCTGATAAGAAAACAGCTAGTTAAGCTTCTATTAAAGGGATAACACTTTTTTCTACAGACAGATATCCTGTCTGCCATATCCAATAGAAATCAGGAGAGCAACCACCAAGAGACAAAATAAATATAATAAAGAACAATCTGAGAGATTTCTACATGAGAAATCATTGAGAGGTGTCCGTCTGTGCTAGTTGGGGGGGCAGAGTTGGGGCCCCCACTTTTTAACTTCTCCTTTCCCAGTGTCTCTGAACAATACCTTAACAATGGGGAAGGGGGGAATTCCTTCCCCTTGATTCCCTCTCTCCCTGTCCTCGGAATCTGAGTTTAAGACCTGATCTTCTGCCCCCTTGGCTGTCTCCAGGCAGGCCTAATAAAGGAATACTGGGACATGGCTTCCCCAATAGGTCTCAAGCATGAAGAAGAAGAAGAAGAGTTGGTTCTTATATGCCGCTTTTCCCCACCAAGGGAGGCTCAAAGCGGCTTACAGTCGCCTTCCCATTCACCCTGTGGTGTGGGTGAGACTGAGAGTGCGATGATATCACTGCTCGGTCAGAACAGTTTTATCAGTGCCGTGGCGAGCCCAAGATCACCCAGCTGGTTGCATGTGGGGGAGCGCAGAATCGAACCTGGCATGCCAGATTAGAAGGCTGCACTCCTAACCACTACACCAAACTGGCTCTCTGAGGTGACTGGCCTCCTGGCCCATGGGCTCTTTGCCCTCCAAGTCCTTAAAAGGCTCTCTAGCCCCTGCACCTCAAGACTAGGGCCCATCCCAGTCTGATTCTGGCCTGCTGGGCCTTCCAGGGTGTTCCAAGAGCTTGATCTTCATCCCCTCAGTTTCCCATTGTTGCCCAACTACCTCCTCTCTTCTCCTTCCCTCTTCTACTCATTCTGTGCTAACCAAGAATGGTTTCCTGAGTAACCTGTTGTCTGGGCAGCATTGGCCAGCAGTGGAGACTGGAAGAGGCTTGCAGGTTTGCTGGTAGGGTTGCCAGATTTGGGTTGAGACATACCTGGAGACTTTAGGAAAAAACCTGGAGCCTCAATAGGGTGGGGTTTGGGGAGGGGTGTGATGCCATACAGTCCACCTTCTCAGTGGCCATTCTGTCCAAGGGAACTGATCCCTGTTGTCTCGAGATAATCTGTAATTCCAGGGGGTCTCCAGGTTCCACCTGGAAACTGGCATCCCAAGTTGTTGGACTGAAAAGGAGTCACATGCAGGGCAGGAGGGACTCTTTCTCCAGATAAGAAGAATCAAATGTCTGAGAACAATGTGTTTCCCATTGAAAACCGTGGTATGAAAGCAGAACTTAAAAATAAAAGAAACAAAATAGATGTGAAAATAAAACAAATGAACAAAAACTGGCTTGAATGTTTTTTTTTGGGGGGGGGCACATCTCTAAAAATCTTGTCTTGAATTGCTTGGACAATATCTGACATTGCAAGGAGTGATGATGGCATTTCCTGCTGATTCTTCCTTCCCATGACAAATCTCTGCTTCTCTTCCCCCCATACCCACTGGAAGAGGATAGGGGGCTTCTACAAGAGAGGGAAAGAGAAGGGGAAAGGAGAAATTTGCAAATATTTGTGATGCAATTCAAGTCTTTGTCTTTTAGCGATTCTTAAACCTGATTCTTCTCAGGAGAGGAACCACTTACATTGTGCTGTCTTGTTGACTTGGAAAGTATGTGTGTTTCTCATCTTGCCTTCCCCCCAAAAGCCTCTTCTTATAGAAATCCCTCCATGACCAATTTGTACCTTTCATGTTCATACAAGTTTGCAGTTCTGTTCTGTTTCTTATTGTTAATTACCCTGCTGCAAAAAAAAAAAGTTATGTTCCTAAGCAACAACCATGACAGGTACAGAAGAGAGAAGAAGAGGTCCCTTTCCTCCTCGGAATGTGGAACCATTCCAGATTCCATGTCAATACTCCCTAATTCTATTTTTCAGTGTTGTGCGAAAAGACTGAGAATGTATCTCAAGGGGTAAGGAGATTCTGCCGATCTTGAAACAGGATCTCTCAATGGCTTGGGCATATGTGTCTGTATGGCATCTTGCTCCCCTATCTAAGAAAATTCTATTCCCATGCCGTCTTTCTTTTGGGGACAGATGCTGTATGCAACCACGTCTGGCCCAGTCCTTTTTATCATCTGGCTGGCTCTCTCTTTTTGAAAGAATGCTCACTCAAGAGCATTTTGCTGCGGTCAGACTTCTATTCTGGAATTGATTGGAAGGGCCCATGCTTCCTTTTCAGTCAAATGCCTGCTAATTGCTTCAGTGCCTTGGGTTGTGTAGCATATGTCCCTGCAAAGAAGCATCCATATGGCTGCGGAATGTGTCCTCGCACTCCGTCGCCACATAATAGCAAACAACAGACTTCTCATTACGATGCCCGACCCGTAGCATGATTGGAGTCATGGCATAAAAGAGGTTGCAACTGAGAAACTTGGTAGTTCTGGGCTTGTCACAGCTCTAGGTCAAACAGGAAATGGGCTCTGAGAAGGGGTTTTCAGGAGATGGAAAGGAATGTTCGAATGGGCAAGTGAACATACCCTTGTCTTGTTCCCTGTAATGTCAAGCCAGTCAAATAAGACACACTTAGCTTTTCAACATTCCAAGCCTGAAGAATGTTTCAGGGGTTTCTCAATGGGGGAAAAAAAAACCTGAGAAAGTCTGCTCTAACCCCTTCACTGCATTGTCCCTCTGACTGCATCAAACAATACATATTTCACACATTGAGATATGTAAACCGCCCTGTTCCTCCGGGGAGGGCTGTATATAAATATAATAAATAAATAAATAAATATTGTCTTAAAAAAAAGACATATATGACAGCCATTATATTTTAGTGTCGGAGCAGCCAAACCTCCAAGCTATGTTACTCCGCAGGTAATCAATTGATCCTGCACTTCTTTAAGCCTGTGTTTGTTCTAGAGAAAAGTGCATTTTCCAGGTGCCATTAAAGAGGTAATATTAGGGACTGTTATTCCAGTTAAATATTGACATTTCTCAAGTTGAATGGCATGTTAATGAAATCCATCACACTTCAACAAAAAAAGCCTTAGTTGACCGCCAAAATGTGTGTGCAGTTTGAGCCTACCAATGTTTATAGAGAAGCAAATCTCATAGATTTTAACATAATTGACTCCAGGGTAGAGAGACTTAGGTGGGTAGCTGTGATGGTCTGAAGGAACTGAACAAAGTTGAGTCCAGCAATGAACAAAATGTAATTCTAGGGATAAGCTTTCCTGTGCACGCACACTTTTTCAGAAAATATATACTCAGAACTAAACTTTGTTGATCTTAAAGGGGACACTGGACTCAAACTTTGTTCTGTTACTCCAGTGTAGTTTTGGATAGGCTACGGACACATACCTGGAAGTTAGCCTTCTTGAATAACATGGAACTTATTTTTGACTAAACATACATATGACTCTGCTGCAAAGAACGCTGAATGTACCAAAGACCAGGATTTGTATGATACAACTGGAGCAATCCTGTTTTCCGCTTGCATTTGGCATGCCAATGAAGGGTGTTCTAATTATGAGTTTAATGCAGATTTTTAAAATGTTCACTGTATGCATTTTCCCAAATGTTTGTTTCACCATCAGTTGAGATTCAGCTTCAAAGACTGCCTTGTAGCTGAACTGGGAAACGCTCAATCAAAGCTGAACTGGGCCTTTTTTGCTTGCTGCCCATTGGTTCTGGCCCCATATTGCTTTGTTATATCTTCTGACTTTCACAGGGATTTTGTGCCTTTAGCCTTCCCTTCCTTTCTTCTCCCCAGTTCTTCTTTCTTTCTTCTCCCCAGTTTCGTTTCTAGCTCTTTGGAGGCCTCTTTTACCCAAATGTTTTTCTGGATGGCAACTTTTGAGTCTTCTTTTTCCTTGCACATAGCATTTCTCTTGGTTTTCTTTGCCCCGCCCACTCCCATCCATCTCCAGACAGCTTTTCAATGATTGGACCATTGTCATAGTTGAGCCACTCCCTCACTCTCAAGACATTCCTCCATTTTTTTAAGGTTCTAAAAATCAATATAGCAATGTAGTGTTGCATCAATACTTTAAGCAGGTTTTCTGAATTCCCAGCTTTTATTTTTTTTAATGTCCTTGGAGGATATCCAGTGAAAACGCTGTCAATATCATGCATGCCTGTTTTCATGATCTTGCGATGTAATGTTTTCTTGACCTATTTATATGTCATGTTTTCTTGAACCATCTTATGATATTTATATGCTTTTAAGTTTTGGCTGAGTCATGTTCCTTTTGACCGGTTTTCAACATGGGCTTTAATGGGGCCGTGGTGTCTTGCTTGCACCTGTTTCATCATTCTTAACCTGCTGGACTGATCTATGCTCTTAAGCAGGGATAGTCAAACTGCAGCCCTCCAGATGTCCATGGACTACAATTCCCAGGAGCCCCTGCCAGCACTCGCTGGCAGGGGCTTCTGGGAATTGTGGTCCATGGACAACTGGAGGACCGCAGTTTGACTACCCCTGATCTTAAGAATGCCTGTTGTGTCTAGAACTCGGCGCACATTCTTAGCCTGGGAAAATTGGCCTGGCATGTTGATGAATGTGCCAAGATTCAAATTTGGGGGAGGGGTTTGCGAGGATAGCGTAAAAGTGTGCCTTTCGTTTTGCTTGCCAGTTCTAGCAAGGAGAATCCTTGCTTCTGTTTGCCGTTTTCTTCAATAAAGCGATTTCTTGTTTGGATAAGCGATCTGCTTATTGGAAATCAATGGAGGCTTGACAAAGGCATATCTTTGTGAGGGAAGGGAATAGAGGCTTACTTAAAAAAAAATGGAAGCTGGGAATCCACATAAATTATCATTACAACACTACAACATTATATCAATATTTGGGGGCCCTTTTTACAGAATAAGGGGAGTGCTCTAATGCCATCATTATTGTCACAGTTGACAACAGTAGCCTTCCTAGCAAATCCCCATTATCTAAGCTAAAATAAACAGACTCCAAAATGGTGAACATTCACAGGGAGGCCAGACCTACTGATGAATCCTGCCAAAACTGATTCCAATGTCTGTGGATCAAGAAAATCAGAAGTACTTCCAGCATGTAGGGAAAGTTGTGGTATGCAAAGAGGAAGAATAAGTTTCCTTTGAGCTTCCTCCTTAGTAGAAGACTGAAGCAAGTGTACTTTCTCCAAGGACTCACAAATGATGTATGTACATCTTGACCCAATCCCAGCATGTGTCACAGCCTCCTCCGGAAGGCATTTTTCAGTCCGAGCTCTTTCACGTGCAGCACAAGGTGGTGAAAAAGGGAGGACGTAGTTTCTGCTTCATGCTTCTCCTGTAGTTTCTGCAGTGGGTCAGCTTGCATTTCACTTTCATGTGGCAATGAGCAAATTCCAGATGTGGGAAGAGCCTTGTTTATCTCTCCGTCGGTGGGATGCATGGATTCTCTTTCTGCACTTTACAAGAGGCGCATCAAAAGGCACAGCGCAAGTAATTCATGCTTTCTCTTTCACGGCTTCCTGGAATGTGGGAAAGGCATTCTGAGTCAGCGGCTGGGATGATTTGTCAGACAATAGGAGTTATGTGCAAGAGAAGGGAAGTGCATGGCCAGAGAATTTGCTGGGCTTTGGACATATGTGTCTCAGGGGAATTTAGGGCAAAAGTAGTTCTGAGGGAGGCTTAGGAATGAGGCAGGACTTTCATAGTTATGAACATTTTAAAGTTAGGAACAATCGCATTCCAGACTGACTCCAATGCTGAGTCATTTGGCTGTCAGACTGAATGACAGTATGCAAAACAGCACTTTTTTTTAAAGTTAAGATTTATTAAACTAAAGCACAGTCAAAGAGATAGAAAAGGAACAAAAAAACTACCAAATAACTACATTGTTAAAAGATGTTCGCATGACATACATATACCCAGAATCAAGTTCAAAGTTCTGGTTTTAACCTTTAAGGCCCTGCATATCTAAAGGACTGCCTCACCCCATATACCCCAGAAGAACATTAAGGTCTTCGAATGCTAGCCTCAGCCTGGAAGAATATGTTGCTGGCAGAAACTTGGGCTCTGATGGAGCTGTCAGAGTTTTGCAAGGCCTGCAACATGACACTATTCTAGCAGGTGTATGGTTGAGGCCAGAGGCCCCCTCTCCCTCTCCAGTTTCCTTATCACAGATATTGGCCAGAAAGACAGGGATAGACACAAGGTACAAAAAAATGAATTCTGAGCACCTAGACTATTGTTTTTTTGTTTTTATTGTGTTACTGCTTTTATCAGAATTTTGTATTGACAGCTGATGTGCAGCGCCCCAAGCCTGACTGGAGAGGATAATTTATAAATCAAATATACTCATGTATAGGCCTAGTTTTTCAGCACCTTTTTTCACACTGAAAAAGCACTTCTCAGCTTATATACTGGTATATACGGTAATTGAAATAAAAGCCTGCTCCAGCCAGCCAGTCGTTGCTCTGGCAGCTTGTAGGACATCAGCGGTTTGACTGAGGGACTCTGATCTTTTTCTTCCTTTTGCCTTCACTTCTTCCTCTTCTTAATCATGTCTTCCAAACTATTATTTTGGTTTCTGTGGGTGAAAAGCGGGGTACAAAACCCAGCAACTATTCAACCTCAAGACTTTTCTGTATTTGTTTGGGGGGGGGAGGCTGGATGGGAAAGCCTGTGATGATGGAGCATTTCCCACCCTTGGCTTATATACAAGTCAATAAGTTTGCCCAGATTTTGCAGTAAAATTAGGTGCCTCGGCTTATATGTGTGTCGGCTTATATGCAAGTATATACACTAAATAATAGCAATGATATCAACATTGTACTGTTGATATAGCCACAGTCTGGTAGATTTAGTCCATGATGTTTCTCCAGTAACTGCGGTCGACATCTTCAGAGGTTCCCAGGTCAAGAGATTGTTTTCCAAAATACAAAAGGGAGCAATGAAATGTTGTCGTGTCCTGTCTCTGAAGCCCAGAATGCCCACAACAGCTGGTTGACTCCATCCATGAAAGCCTTCAACAACGAACTCTCAGGTTCCTCTTCAAACTTTTCTGTGGCAGCTTCCTCATCTTTACAACTCCTGACAATACTGAGTACAATTGGGTCAACTATTGGCAAACTGAAGTTCACCAAAACGGGGATCTCGTTTATTTTCACATGCTTGGCATATTTTATTTGGCTAATTTTGAATAATGCTAAAGAGGCACATAACACTGCTTGGGACTAGACAACAGCAAGAGTCTGGAAGCTCCTAAAAGACTGACAATATCTGTGGCAGGGTAGGAGCTTTTGTGAGTTGCTGCTCCCTTCTTCAGATACTTCTTGGAAATAAGCCCATTCAGTGTGGAGACAGAGAAAGGCACATCGTAGAAGAGTAGCCATCCAGTTTGCATATTCAAACAATAGCATCAGGTTTGCACAGGCCATTTCCATGCAGTAGGAAAAGTGTGTTAATTTTAACCAATATGGCTCCCAAATCCTATGTAATGGATGTTGGCCCACTACTTTTTAAATCTAACACTTCCATCTTATTGTAGACTGTTTATGTTAGCCAGATTTAAAGTATAACCTCTGGCTATGGTTACAGGCAGATACAGGGGCACCTCTGGCAACAAAAGGGTTTGCAGCTCTGCCATAATGAATCAGATTCACTTTTTGTTGTTGTTAGGTGCGAAGTCGTGTCCGACCCATCGAGACCCCAGATTCACTTTATCATACCATTTTACATTGTATTAATTATGATCGACCTCACCAAGGCCTGATTCTACCTTTGCTGCCTTCTGTTAATGTATCATATGACAAGGCAATCAGCCTTTTGTTGGATGATCAGTCCCTGGAGCGTGGAGTTTTTATCTATGGTTATGTTGCTTAGGTCTAAAAGACACAGACCAGTAAAGTAAAAATATAAACAAATTAATGTCCATTCATCATCCATCCATCTGCATACATTTATGAAGGACTGATATAATTTGTGACAATAACTATCTATTTAAACCAAACTTTCTCAACCTTTTTACCACTGAGAAACCTTGAAACATTTTTCAGGCTTCAAGAAACCCCAGAAGTGACATCAGCAGGCCACACCTCCCAGTCACCTGCTCCGAAGTCACATGTTACCAGAAATGACATCACACAAACACTCTCACCAGATGTGCCACCAGGCTCCATCTTTTAAGCTTTTGAGCTCTGCTTCAACAAGGAGACTGGAGCAGATGATTATGATATATTTTATAAACAATTTTTCCTAGTGTATATTTTCTCTTTTAAATCTCAAAGCGCTGTGCGTCTGAATCTGTGCCTCAACCACAAAGGTAATTAATAACTGCATACTTTCAAAACACTCTATTACTCTGCAGCTCGATTTCTCTGGAGGGACTCAGGACCAAGCTTAATCCAAAAGTCCCAACAAGGAGTGGGGAATCAAACACAGTTCTCCAGGGTTGAATCTGCACAGGGTTTTTTATCCACTCCCAGCCTGAATAAATCCCTCCTGATTACACTAAATTCTTTTTGCATTTTTGATTTGGGGTGCTTTACATTTTCCACGGTTTGATCCACAGTGATTCTACCTTTCCCCCACGATATCCAGGAGTGAATATAAGCCTCGATATTGAAAATCTTCCACCAGTATGTGTAGATTTCTGCTTTTTGTGAATTAACTTCCTGCTCCATGCCTGCAATGCTGATGTAGCAAAGCAGTCTTCCCTGATTGGCCAGGGCATCAGTTCAAAGACTTCCTGGTTCCCTATTGCAAGGCTTCCTTCCCTGTTTTAAAGTGACTGCGCTTCAGAAGCCCACACTTCTCTCAGCAGAGATTTGCCTCATTCTCAGAGAGGCTGCTGCTGGCTCAGGAGTCAAAAGAGAAGAAATAAAGCAATAGTGCCAGCTGGACTTCACCCAACCCCCCCTCACTCACCACTTCAGGATAGGTAGTTCAGCTTCGTGACCACCACGGGGGAAAAAGTAAGTGCAGAATCATCCCAGATTAGAGGCTGCAGCTTTTAATCACTACACTAAGCTGGCTCTCAATCTAGAAATGTGCACCTGCATTTAGTTTCCAGAACCACTTAGGGCATGTTTAAACTTGCATAGCATCAGAAGTATAAAAGAAAAAAAGGTGTGTCAGACTAGGGCATGGAAATCTTGAGTTCAAATTTTTGCTCAGCTGTAACATTTGCCGGACGACCCTGGAATGGTCAGTCTCTCTCAGCCTATCCTACCTCCCTGGTTTGTCATCAGCGCAAAAAGGGGGAGAATCATGTAAAGATCCCAAGGTCTCTGGAGAAAGGGGAGGATAAAAACGTGATAGCCAGGCAGTGCCAGGGATGGTGACTTGAGAGAGAGTCAAGACAAATTAAAGTACGTCTCTTGAGATTTGTTGGCACTGTGGCAATAAACCAGCATAGCTGGGAGTTATCATTTCACAATGCAAATATCAGCTGACACAAATGAGCAATCTCCCAAACAAAATAGTCTTCCCCTTCCTGTAGAAAACTATCTTGTCAAAGGTTCTTCCCTAGTCTACTGTCTGAAATGTGTGCTTGTTTTTCTCTGCAGGAAGACAAGCACAATTTTGCAAAGTAACTATGAGCCTCCTCCAACAATTGAAGTAACGATTACTGATATCTACACACACATTTAAAAATGGCTAATCTCAGTCTCTTTGCAAGAAACTGGTTAAAACCTCTGCTGTTCTTCTTCTCCTTTTTTAAAATCTCCTTTGTGTGTGGGGGGAAGGAAGAAACTCACTTCCCCTTTAATTTTTTTTTTACCTTGATGTAACTTCAAAGAACCCCATTAAAAAATCATGAACCCAGTCACACAGAAACCTTTCTTTGTCCAAAGAAGAAAACATCATTTCTACCCAAACGAGCTCTTCTTCGAACAAAACTGTGTAGAGGTTTCCCCTGTTAATCCCTCTCTCTCTCCCTCCCAAGTTTGAACCAAGGTTGGCCAGGATTTGTCTTGATGCCAAAAGCCCAACCCCCCCAAATCTCTGAACATTAGGGAAAAAAATCACTGTGTATCCGTAAGCTGTCTTGAAAAGTCATTGGATAAACTCCATGCAGACACAGTTTTACATGCCTTTAAGGGAAATGCAATTTCAGCAGCAAACCCAACCAACTAAAGAAAAAACAATCCCTTTCCCCCTTTCCTCCTTTCCCCTATGGCCCTACTCCGGGCTAGGAAAAGGTAAACAGAAAGAGAAAGGCCTCACGGATAGAGTGCTGACAGTTCACCAATGTTCAGTCTTTTGTCTTTGCTGTCTTGATTGATGCAAAAAGGATTCCAACAGCAGAACTTCGCAATATGAAACAGGAGGTTTCTTGCAGGGCTTGACAGCTGGCCGACAAATTCAATCAGTGCTGAACTCAGGGTGTACAGCAGATATATTGATATATATATATAGTTTTACAGCTAGATTTGTTCAGGGCCGTCTGTTGCAAACCAGGGTCTCTGGGGATAATTTCTAGTCACCAGCAGTGACCAAGCTACCTGTTAATGAAGAGGAATGTTCCATCGTGTTATCTCCTCACCTGCAGTCCAAAGTGTGAAAGCAGACAGAGATTTATCACCTCCCTGACAACTCCGTCTTTGCTGCTGACATCAGCGATAGAACTTTTACAGTGATCAAAGAGGATCAGCTGACTTCCTCTGGCCTATTGATGAACAGGCAGTTCGTGATTGGTTCTCTTGAGGCAAACAAGTGGCTGTCTCTCAATTTAAGGCTCGCCACGTGCTTCTTTGGTGACATTTTGCTGCCTTCCAGATGGATGCTCAGCTTCAATAGGATTTTTACTTATTTATTTTATTTATTAATTAAATGTATATTCTGCCTTTCCCAGCACAGCTGGCTTATATGCATTACAGTTTTACAGGCACAGTTGAAAATTTGCATGTGTTTCTGACAATGCAATGTATGCAAAGGTTCTGAATGAAAGTTCTTGAGTACATGCAATGGGCCCAGAGCAGCTTTTGAACAATGACACCCCCCGAAGCTGGGGCCATGCTGGACAGCACTGCTGCAGCAGCCAGTAAGGTAAAGAGGGAGGAGAAAGCGAGATGGGGGAAATATGGACCAGAAGGGAGGATTGTAGAATTAGACAGGAGGTATGCTGACAGAGAAGGTAAGGGAGAGAAAGAGGGACAGAGAGGGTATATTGACAGAGCGGGGGAGAAGGACAGACAGAGAGGTTTATTATTATTATTATTATTATTATTATTATTATTATTATTATTATTATTATTATTATTATTATTTACTTTTATCTCACCCCATAGACTCATGTTGTCAGAGAAGAGAAGGGAAAGAAAGAGGTGGGGGGATAGAGAGAGAATAGAACAGGGATGGCCAAACTGTGGTTCAGATGTCCATGGACTACAATTACCATGAGCCCATGGAAAGGTATAATGGTAATTGTAATCCATGGTCATCTGGAGAGGCATAGTTTGACCACCATTGGAACAGGTTGAGAAGGGAAGGGAGAGAAAGATGGGGAAAATGGAGAGGGGTATATTGACAGAGAAGGGGAAGGGGAGAAGTAGAGAGGAAGTAGATTGACAGAGAAGGGGAGGGAGAGAACGAGGGGGAGAAATAGAGAGGGGAGATGTTGAAAGAGAAAGGAAGGGATAATAGAGAGGGAGTAGGTTAGGGAAGGAAAGGGAAAGGGGGAGAAATAGAGATAGGGTAGGTTGACAGAGAAGGGAAGGGGAAAAAACAGGAGGAGAAATGGAGGGGGGTACCTTGACAGAAAAGGGGAGAGGAAGAATAGAGAGGAAGAAGGTTCACAGAGACGGAAAGTAGGAGAAATAGAGAGGGGTAGGTTGACAGCGAAGGGAAGGGGGAGAAACAGTGGAGAAATAGAGGGAGGTACATTGACAGAAAAGGGGAGGGAAAGAATAGACAGGGAGTAGGATGACTGAGACAGAAAGGGAAAGAAGGGGAGAAATAGAGAGGGGGCAAATTGACAGAGAAGGAAAGGGAGAGAAAGAGGGGAAAGTGGAGAGGGGTATGTTGACAGAGAAGGGGAGGGAGAGAAATAAAGAGGGAAAAGGTTGACAGGGAAGGGGACATGGACAGAGTAGAAGTGGGAGGGTGGTAGATTCACAGATAAGAGGGGAGGGAGAAAGAGGGGGAGAGTTTCAGAAAAGAGAGAGGCAAGAGAGAGAGATAGGGAAGATTAACAGAGAAAGGGTGGGCGAGAGGTCGTGAAAGCTGACTAGGGAAGAGGGTGAGATATGTGCGAGGATTGTTAGAAATGGGTGGAAACAAAAAGGGAAGGGATGCACCCTCCCCTGCAAGTTATTTGTGGATCCCCGCTTGTATTGACTATAATTCATATTATTTAAAACTCTTTGAGGCAATCCAATATACAGCTCTTCTTGCTAGAAAAGTGACTCCTTAAAAATATCTATCCCCCCCCCCCCAGGCTCCTCTTACTCTGAAGAGGAAAAAGCTTCACAAAAGGCCTGCCCATTCTACCTTGTATTAGATAAGGCAAACAGTGGGCACTTAATAGAGGGCTTAGGTCAATGATCAGATACGGGCAGCTCCAAAGGTCTTACTGCAATTTGTTATCTCCGAAGAACTAACCAGCCCTCCAGCCTGAGTGAGATAAGCCTGCAATTTCATTTGAGCTGCAGCCCTCTTCACAGCACTGTAGGTCTACCTGACGGAAACGGAGAGAGGCATTTCCATCAAATATCAACGTTTTTTTTGGCGCTGTTTCTTTGCTGCAGTCCAATAATGTCACGATCGAATGCTCCCATCCAGGGATATCACCTGAGCATTTATCACTTTCTGTGCCAAACATTAATGTGTAAAGCAGATACTGGTGTCCTTTAATTATTCTGGCTTTACATCCTAATAGGAGCACTTCCCTTTTCTTATGAGCAATTACAAGTAGAAAGCTATCGTTTCTTCATTTCATGGTACCTTTCCAGATGTTAATGAATATCTGAAACTCATTGCTGCAAGATATCCCTTGAGGCTATGACCTTGAGGGGACAATGACCTGTAAAAAAGGAAGGGTCTGCTACTAAGGGGGTGGGGGGCACAGGAGCTTCTTTCTTTCTTTCTTTCTTTCTTTCTTTCTTTCTTTCTTTCTTTCTTTCTTTCTTTCTTTCTTTCTTTCTTTCTTTCTTTCTTTCTTTCTGTCTATGGCATGCGTTGTCTCTAGTGACCCACATGGTAATACATCCAGCATCAGCAGAAGGATCCTTCCTTCCTTCCTTCCTTCCTTCCTTCCTTCCTTCCTTCCTTCCTTCCTTCCTTCCTTCCTTCCTTCCTTCCTTCCTTCCTTCCTTCCAATTTCAGCTTCTGCCCAGCATGTTTTGTCAAGTGGCCTTGGGACTAATGTCTTGTTTTCTTTCAGACTTGCAAGGAATCTCCAAGAAATGTCATGCCAGGGAAGTTTAAATAATAGAGTACAACTCCCCTCCCAATAATGAAGCCTGCATTCGTAGGTTAATCCAGGGGTTCTCAACTGGGCTTCGGGGAGCACTGGGGTTTTGCAAGACCTCCTGAGGGTTATGTGGCCTCTCCCAAATCTTTGGGTGGATACTGACATCACTAGATGTCACTTGAGCCCACTTCTGCTGCTGTTACATAGGACTAGTCACTTTCTCAACAATGATTCAGCAATCGATTGATTGGCTGGCTCCCTCGTCTTACTGCCACACCCACTTCTCTGAAGGGGCATGTCACCATTTCCGGGTTTCCTTGAAGCCTGAAAAATATTCCAGGGGTTCCATCATGGTCAAAAGGCTGGAAAGGGCTGTGATAGAGGTTTATAAAATTATGTGTGGGATAGAGAGACTGGACAGAGCACATTTTTTGCTCCCTCTCCCAAATTTTAGAACTCAAGGGCATCCAAGGAAGCAGGTGGAAAGTAGATTCAGGCCAAAGAAAAGGAAATACTGCTTTACACAGAGAGTGATTACAATGTGAAATTCACTGCCAGAGGATGTAGTGATGGTCACAGCTGTAGACAGCTTTCAAAGGATCTTTGTAGCTGGAGAAACATGGTGTTTGTCGTCCTTACTGATAGCCGGTGGAGAACTCCCTATGTACAAGATCAGATAGTAACTTAGTTGAAGTACATACTTGCAGCACAGACAGACAGCAAAGCCTTTGGTTGCTCTTCTCAATTAATGCAATCAACTTCATATCTAAATAAAGGTCTAATTCAGCTATGGATACACTTTGTGATTTATGTTTTTGTGAGGAGACATTATGCAACATTGTCCTTTTGTGACTTTTCCACGATCCTTTGATTACTTATTGAGTATATTGGAACTGAGAATAGTTTGGTGGGGTTTGCATATTGTGATTAAAATTGTATGTATACTCTTTCAATTTGTATAGTTTCGTGGATTTCAGGTTCTTTGTGGTTTGCATATTATCCTTAAAAGAATCAGACAGTCTGCTAGATACAATCAGCTAGGAGCTAAATCACATAGCTGAAAATGGTGCATATTGCATGTGGGCACACGGTGAAGGGGTTTTTCTAAGCAGTCAGTTTTGCAGCCTGATCATTTTGTAGGGTGAAATAAAGCACCTTTTAGGGATGCTAAGGAATTACTCATCTGCATTGCTCTAACTTCAAAATACCTACTTTGATTTTAGCAGTCACTGAACTCATTAATATGTATTTCTATACCATATTCTGTTCCCTTTGGTCAAATTCCCCATAAAATAGACATCTTTTTCAGTAAAACAAATTTTGAGACCAGTGGCACTATTAAGACCACCAAAGTTTAATTCTGAGTATATGAACTAGTTTTTGGTACCCTGCTTTTTACTACCAAAGTTGTCTCAAAGTGGCTTACAATCATCTACCCTTCCTCTCTCCTCAACAGATACCTTGTGAGGGTGGTGGGGCTGAGAAAGCACTGAGAGAACTATAACTGGCTCAAGGTCACCCATGTAGAATCATAGAATGATAGAATGATAGAATAATAGAGTGGGTGGTACCTCATGGGTCATCTAGTCCAGCCCCCTGCACTATGCAGGACACGTGGCAGCATGTGAAGGAGTGGGGAATTAAACCCGGTTCTCTAGATTAGAGGCTGCAATTCTTAATCCCTACACCAAGCTGGCTCTCAATCTTTTGTGTGCATGCATGAATGAAATATAACTGTGCATGTACACAAATGGTTATACCCAGAATGAAACTTTGGTGGTCTTACAAGTGTCACTGCAATCAAACTTTGTTCTGTTGCTTCAGATCAACATGGCAACTTCACCTGAATCTTTCTTTTTCGATTTATATATTTATTTATTGCTCAATTTATACACTGCCCCTCTTGAACTTGCCATCTTGGGGTGGTAAGGGAGAGGGAAGGGCAGGTGCAAGGGCAGGACAAATCTGCTGAGACTATTGAGTGTTTTCCCCTCCATTTAGTCTTATCCCTAGTTGCTCACTGGCTGTTCACCGGTGGTTCGCAAGATTCAGGGTGGTAAATCCAGTTTTCTGGATTCCCGAAATTGTGACTTAAAAATGTCCAAATCCTGACCTGGCTACTGGACAGCCTCGGGATGCAGGCATCGTCATGTGGAGGGGTCTTTATATGCCGCCAGCATGCGAAGGCTACCCAGGAACATTTTCCTTATGCAGAAATGGCCAATACATTGGCTAAAAAGTATGCCTGGATATGACAAAGAACAAAAACCAGCACAAGTGCAGCATAGGTGGTGGCTGTCTCTAGAGGGTTGTGAAATGCCGATTGCATAAGATGGTGGTGGGGAGCGTATATAAATTGGTTCAGTGCACAAGGGACTACTAAGAAACTGGATGAATAGTTTTAAAGATGGTTCCTTATTAAAAATTTAATGTTTGGAGTATTTGTTTTGGGGTAAATGTAATTTTGAATCCTGTAATCTCATAATATTGAAGTTGGTGAATTCGAATTTTGTAATATAGAGTTTTCTAAAAGAGTTGTATATTAAAAAAGAGTTTTATATGTTGGACAAATCCAGCTTTTAAAATATGGTGTTTTTTTAGAATGGTGATAATCTAATCAAAAGAGCCTCTTGTGGCACAGAGTGATAAGGCAGCAGACATGCAGTCTGAAAGCTCTGCCCATGAGGCTGGGAGTTCAATCCCAGCAGACGGCTCAAGGCTAACTCAGCCTTCCATCCTTCCGAGGTTGGTAAAATGAGTACCCAGCTTGCTGGGGGGTAAACGGTAATGACTGGGGAAGGCACTGGCAAACCACCCCGTATTGAGTCTGAAAACGCTAGAGGGCATCACCCCAAGGGTCAGACATGACCCGGTGCTTGCACAGGGGATACCTTTACCTTTAATCTAATCAAAATATTTTAACCTTCAGAAAATATTTTACTTTCCCCTTCTCTTTCTCTCTTCCTTCAGTCTGTGAAGCAGATGAGCTATCTATTGTATTGGGGAGACAGAAACTTCTAAACACGGGAAGTGAAATTCTCAAGCCTTAGAAACACCAACAGATTCCTTGTGCATTTGTATGCAATTTACACTTTTGAACCTGTGCCTGACATTTCCCCTAAAAGCACTTTTCTGTGGCATCTTTGGTTGGTTGGGTGGGTGGGGGGTATAACTTGGATCTCCTAACTGGCCTTCCATTCATTGTGCTTGGCTTACCACTCTCTGGCCTGCCACTAATTTCTCAATAACCATGTGTATAACAGTTCTTAGGAATAAAGTTGGAATCCAATGGCACCTTCCAGACCAACAAACCTTTATTCACATTGCTACAGATTTTGGAAGAAGTGTTCTTGCACACAAATGCTTATACCTCAAATCAAATTTTGTTGGTCTGAAAGGTGCCACTAGCCTTAAACTTTGTTCTGCTGCTTCAGACCAACATGACAACCATCTGAATAAATTCTCAGGAACGCCCCTGTAAACCTGCAAGGTAGCCATAGGTAGGGATATCTAGCAGCTATACCTCTAATTATAAAAAAACATGGGGGAGTGTCCCTAAGCTGTCATCACCTGCAAGCGTCAAACCTCATGGAACCTCCCTGGTTTGATTTTCTTTTCCTGGTTTGAATTTTCCCCCCTCATTTAACCACCCGGGAGTTCAGTTATGTCCAACTGGGTTCTCCTAAGTGAAACTTGGCTGTGAAGACAGACATTGTCTCACTCACTAATCTCACACTGCATAGTGCTCCTTACTGTGAAACCACACGGCCTACCTCTGACTAAGACTACCTCTGACAACACACCTACCCACAAAAGTTGCAGAGAACACAACATAATAAACCAAACCACAAGCTCATGTGCCCTCAGCCCAGGAGCCACTCCCTAAGATACTCCCAATCCACTGTAGTTGGTTTCTATAGCATGAAAAATGGAAGGCTAATCACTATTCTCTTGAAAATGCATCGAATAAAATAGAAACAGATACAAACTGTACTACCTGAAAACATGGGAGGCGAGAATCACTGGAGCTTCTCACCATCTACTGCAGCAGGACATGCGGCAAGTGGACAATGCAGCAAACCAACACATCTACCTTAAACATTCCTTTCTCTGGCATCTTATCGGCACAGTTGATTGGCTGGAAGTGCTCTGTGTCCCTCTCTTGTCAGGATCCCATTGGAAGGAAGGAAACAACTGCCTCTGAAAATAAGCAGAATGAAAGAACAACACAGAAAGCAGATCTTTGTCCAGTTAAGCCTTGTCCTGTAGAACGATTGAAAGAAATTTCTTATGAGGAATGCCTATGAGAGGACATTCTAGGGTTATATGGGAGATGGAATCAGGTAAACCATCTCATTTGGACAAAGTCTTTCATGGAAAGGGGTGCAGCTATATCTCCCAGATTCTTTTTGTCCTAACATAAAAGCCTTTTGTTGGAGAGTCTAAGGTATGGACGTAATTCTTCCCTACTGATTTTGCAAGCCAGTTTAAATAGAAGAGCCTCTTGTGGCGCAGAGTGGTAAGGCAGCAGAAATGCTGTCTGAAGCTGTCTGCCCATGAGGTTGGGAGTTCGATCCCAGCAGCCGGCTCAAGGTTGACTCAGCCTTCCATCCTTCTGAGGTCAGTAAAATGAGTACCCAGCTTGCTGGGGGGTAAACGGTAATGACTGGGGAAGGCACTGGCAAACCACCCCGTATTGAGTCTGCCATGAAAACGCTGGAGGGCGTCTTCCCAAGGGTCAGATATGACTCGGTGCTTGCACAGGGGATACCTTTACCTTTACCTTAAAGAGAAGAACAAACCACAGGTTGAGAAGACAAGAGATTGTGCTGCTTATGATCTAATAGTCTCTGTTTGATTAAATGAAAGTTGTATGATTGATCGAAGGACAACAGGAGGTATGCTGCCCTGCTGGGCTGCACCCACTCGGCTGGGTGATTGTGCCAAGGTCTAAGCAGAGTCCGGTATCCAGTCCATGTATCTCATTCTAGTTATGTAATTGGGCTGGTTCTTGGTTAGGGGCTCCAGCATTTTCTCGATGTTATCAACCATAGGCCTGGCAGAATAGCATTTTCTCGATGTTATCAACCATAAGCCTGGCAGAATTGCAAGTCCTGTGGAACAACTTGAGGTTCCGCAAGGCTCTGATTTCATTCAGCAGGGCATTCCACCAGATCAGGACCAGAGCTGAGAAGACTTTGGCTGGCCTCAGTTGAGGGGAGCTTTCTTTCTCTTAGGATTTAAGCCTCCTTTTCAGAGTCTCTGGGAGAAGGCAAAAAAACAACAACAACAACAAAGGAATATACAGGATTGTTTTTCTCTTGGGCTCAAAATACTGGGCCGTTCATTCTCCTAATTAATCACCTATACCCAGGGTTGCCAGACCTTTAGTGGTAACCCCAGGTAGTATTTCAGGGTGGGGACTGGTTTGCTGGCATCATCTTGAGAACCTGAAGTCACTGCTCATGAGTATATGAAACTCTATGGTCAAATGATGAAGCAAGAGACTTGACCACCCTACCTCCATCTTAAGAAATAGCCATAGCTTGGTTCCACCTTTAAACACCCAGGGTCCACCCTCTGCCCTTTGGCTCTCTCTCTCTGCTGTGTAGAACTTGCACAGTTTCTGTATTTGGAAAGCTTTCCGGGGAAAAGAATGGCTTCCGTTTTGTTCATATTAAGTGCAGCTTGATATAAATTTTCTGTGCCAGCAACTGGTACTAGAACTCTTGGGACAGAATAGGTTTATAAAATAACTCTCCAGGGGAACAAATGAAGGCTTTGATTTTGTTTGCTTTAATAGTGAAACAGATGAATAGATTTCTCAATCCCGTAGGCCTTTAAGCACGTACACTGGTAATATACCAACTACAGAGGATTTAAAAATAAATTGTGGTAGTCCCTAGCTGATGCAGTGCTAAGACTATCCATCTGCCTAATAAAATATATGAATATTTGTTGTTCATTTGCTGGGGAATTTATGGTCAACCTTCATTTTTAAAACGTTCTGCTATTTGTTTCCTTTTGGAACTGTGATATAGCTTCTAGTGGCATTAATGAGAGAGAGAACCAAATTATCTTTAATCCGACTTTTGCTTTCTTCTATTCATTTTTTTAAAAGCCACGCATCTCTAATTAACAGAATACACACTTGATTAATACAGAGAGGGTGCAAAAATATTAAACCAAGCATTTACTAATTAGATTACAACGTCATGCGCATAGAGATCTGGATTTATTGATGCGTTGATTTAGAGAATTCATTCATCGATTTAGAGAATACATTCATCGATTTAGAAAACTGACGTGCCATCAGTCTAGGATGCAGCTTATGGCATAAAACAAATAAAAGGAACATTAAAATAATCAACCTAAGTAAAATAAGGCAACCAGCAATAAAACTGTCTCTGGCTAGCAGCCATAAAACCAACATGACACCAGATAAATAACCAGATAAATAACCAGCTTAAAATGATGCAGTTGGTTTAGCAAATTAACTAGAAACTACTCAAGGCCGTTTACACAAAGAATGTTAGAATAAAAGGGGGAGAGGTAACAAATGTAAAAAATCTGAACAAGAATGTTTTGACCTGCACCCAAATGTCAATGGAGTAGGCATCATCTAGGGCAGGGGTAGTCAAACTGCAGCCCTCCAGATGTCCATGGGCCGCAGTTTGGGGAAGGGCATTCCAAAGACAGGACATCACCACAAAGTAGGCCCTGTGTCTAATTGCAGCCAGCCTCACATTTGTGGGCTGGGAGACGCAGAGCTCTGTTTGAGAAAAATAGGTGAGCAGGTAATACCTTCCAAGGAGTAAGATAGCCCCCTGCCATGGTTCCCTGAATTTCGAATTGGACACAGTTGCTACGGAAACAGAGAATTAAAGAATAACAACAGAAGTGTAATTCATTCTTCAAAGTTGCATCCATATCATATTGGATATTGAGTTGTCATTGGACTCTAGCGATCATTCACACTTGGATTTCCTTGTGAATGCAACAGACGAACAACATCTAACAATGCATGGGTTGCAAATCATTGCTTCTTCCTGTTCCATTAAGAGGTATGGCCAGAACTCTTGGTTCGTGTACAAAAATGAATCTACCAAACCAGCACCAACTCACTTCAGAAATGGAGGCCATATTGACATGGGGAAGAGCCCTAACACAGTTTTTGTTCATGAGCCAGAGTTTTCTTGGTATTACAAAGGTGAGGAATGGGGTGACCACTTTCAGGCTGCCTTGATTATGCAAGAACTTGCTCTTACTGAAACACTCTGGAGAGACTGTTTTCTAGTACAACTGGGCCCAAATGCCTATCCCAACTAGTTAAAAACCAATGACAGCCAGCATTTTGTGGGTTAAATACTATCAAGTAGCTTCTGACTTATGGCAACCAAACTAATATCCTCCAAAACATCTTATCATTAACAGGCTTGCTCACGTCTTGCAAAGTGAGGGCCATGGCTTCCTTGACTGAGTCAATCCATCTCATGAAATCATTACCAACTAGTAAAATAACAGATTTAAAAAGATGCACCTACTAGTATATAGATAAATTGCTTGAGGAGGGGGAGTGGTATAGACCAGGAGGCCAACAATGGAAGGTGCCTAATATCAGACCTCTCTCAGACTCACCTACCTCATAGGGCGCCTGTTGTGTGGAGAGGAAAGGGAAGGCAACTGTAAGCCACTTTGAGACTCCTTTGGCTACAGAAAAGCGGCATATAAGAACCAACTCTTCTTCTTCAGTAATATCAGGGCTCTCTCAGCCTCACCTCCCTCACAGGGTGTCTGTTTTGAGGAGAGGAAAGGGAAGGTGATTGAAAGCTGCTTTGAGACTCCTTCTAGTAGAAAAAAGTGGCATATAAGAACCAATTTTTCTTCTTGTTGTCGTCAGTTTAGTCAGTTTAGCTTCTAGGGAGAATGGAGGCTTGATTTGATCTAGAATCACTGACTTGTCTTCTTGGCGGTCCAAGATATCCTTAAAACTCTCTTCCAACACTGGACAGTGTCTTGCTTTCAACTGCTACAGTCTTTTACTTCTTTTTCCATGCACCTGTGTGTGTGTAAAACCAAGGGGCTCTCTCTCCATATTCAACCTGCCTAATGTTCTACACCACAAAATGGAAGTACTTTCCATGTCCATAAAAACGGGCCACCACCCCTCACTTTTAAAAATCATATTAATCCTCTTGTTCTTTGTAATAAGAAGTCATGTTCTCCCAGATGTAAACAGTCATTTAAGAGCCAGTGCCATATACTAACAGATGGTGTCCCATCTGGGGTTTCGTAATTGAAAAGACATTGCTTCAGCTTGTTAAAATAAATATAAAACTACCTTAATCAGTTTTCAGGAATCCTGGCTTTCAGGCCTTGGCATAAGCAACCAGTCCAGGAACTCGAGGGGCCCTTCCTGTTTGCTACATTTTATGCTACATCCCATAATATTACAGGGATCTTTAAAGATGAAAAATATGTGCATTCAAATGTGTGCAGAAGGAAGTGAGTGCCCTAAAATTTAATAGAAAAAAATTCTCATCTCTCTTATATTATGCAACCCTGAATTCAAAGAGACCTTTACTTTGTGTAATGGGCAGAATATATCTCATGTGGCCATTAGTGGCTTCAAAGAGAAACGATAGCCCTATACAAGAAACAGCCTTATATTGGGAAAAGAAGAGTTCAAAGAAGAGTTGCGTGGTTGGGGGGGGACAACGAACGTTAAACAGCAACACAAATCAATATGACGATGCAGGAAAGGGCTTGAAAGCCTTTTAGGTTGCAACAAGGGCTTCATAAAGACAAGGAGATGATGGGAGCCAGAGACATGGGCACTAGTTCAGATGTAGAGAACAAGGGGAGCAAAGGATAGAACAGCTGAACGGGCTGAACAACTAGCACGGGCAGCCCAAACAGCGGACTCTTTGCCGTGCATTTGTTTACTGTAATTCCAGAACTGTAAAACACCGAAATATTATGTAGTGTTGTGCAAACAGCTAGCTGATCCTGGTGTGCAGGTCTTCACAGGCCGTCGGTAACCAAAAAACAAACCAAAAATAAAGCAGCGTTGAGTGGCTTCATTCTTTGTTGCGGCAAAGATCGCGGAACTGAATCACGCCGGCTGTGGAATGGAGCGGCATTCCTCTTACTGATGGATGAGGATCCCTCCAAACTGAAGATCCTGCAGAGTCTGGCAGCATAGCTTCAAGATTAGATCACCAAGGGAGCAGCCATTTCGAAACAGAACAAACTCTCCACCAGCAGTCTGAGGCCAGTCCACAGAGAGGAGGCCCTGGAGTCACTATAAGGCAGTTAGGTGGACTCTGGTTCCTTGAAGGTTTGTTTTAGCTTGAGGATGGGCATGGGGGTATCCCATGAGGATCAGTTGACTTTTTCTGGAATGTGGAACAAGAGGCTTAGATGAGCTCTTGAGAATTCTTATAGCTGAGCCCTTGGCCTTGATATCGAGAAGAAGAAGAGTTGGTTCTTATATGCCGCTTTTCTCAACCAGAAGGAGTCTCAAAGCAGCTTACAGTCACCTTCCCTTTCCTCTCCCCACAACAGACACCCTGTGAGGGAGGTGAGCCTGAAAGAGCCCTGATATTACTGAAGAAGAAGAGTTGGTTCTTATATAGTGCTTTTCTCTACCTGAAGGAGTCTCAGAGCGGCTTACAATCGCCTTCCCTTTCCTCTCCCCACAACAGACACCCTGTGGGGTGGGTGAGGCTGAGAGAGCCCTGATATTACTGAAGAAGAAGAAGAAGAAGAAGAAGAGTTGGTTCTTATATGCCGCTTTTCTCAACCAGAAGGAGTCTCAAAGTGGCTTCCCTTTCCTCTCCCCACCACAGACACCTTGTGAGGTAGGTGAGGTTGAGAAAGCTCTGACAGGACTGCTTGGTCAGAACAGCTTTATCAGTGCTGTGGCGAGCACAAGGTCACCCAGTTGGCTGCATGTGGGGGAGCTGGGAATCAAACCTGGCTCGACAGGTTAGAGGTTGGTGCTCCTAGCCACTGCACCAAGCTGGGTAACTAAACCCAGGTGACCCTATTTGGAAACTCTTCATTGTCTGAGATTTCAACAGCCGTTACACAGTTTCTTACTCTATGGTGGAAATGCATGCTGTGAAGCAACAGGACATCCAATAATATTATACTGTAGCATCATTTCTCTGCTCTCCTCTCTTCTGCAGCAAACCATTGCAGTTAATGAAAAATAAAATCACCATAGTAAGCATACAGATGGGATTTTACTGGATATTCATTTTACTGGGTATCGTTACTGGATATTTGTATCTGTTTTAATTGATATAATTGTTCATTAGCATAAATTGTTTTGAGCTCTTAATCAAAGAGAAGTGATTCAAAAATGAAATAAATTAAATTATATTCAATTAAAGGAGGGATTCCTATCCAAGGGTCCACAAGAGCTCCAGAGGGGCTCTGCAGCTTTCCCCTTCTGGCATTAATAGTCTTGGCCACAAGATAGGGAACTAGTCACTTCCGTTGCTCCTCTCTCCCATCCTGAACATGAGCTCGTTCTCTCACTGTTTCATTCCCTATGAGGGGCGGAGCCTGTGCACCTACTTCCCCCTTAAAACACCTCCTGTCTCCCTTCCCCCCTCAGTCTTCCTCAAGCCTGACTACGGATGGTGATGTCACTTCCGGTGACATGTCACTTCCGGGGGAGGTGGTAGGGAGGTGTAGCCAGCTGACTTCTTTTCTGGGGCTCCTTGAAGACTGAGAAGTTATTTCAGGAGCTCCTGAAGAAGGCTGGACTAAAGCAATGCATAATCACCCACCATTCCTAGCATACCCCACCTAAGCGCATTTTATACCGCATGCTGAAAACCTCCTCAAGGGTTATGAGGAAGAAAAGCATAAAGACTAAGCAGAGAGAAAGCCAAAGGGGTAGTAAATAATACATAACCACCACCGCCTCAAATATAAACAGTTCCTTATTCACTGTCATATCCCTTTTTTCTTCATCTTGGAGGGAGCAGCCCCCTGATATTACTAAAGCATTCCATTGTGTGTCTGGTTTTGTACATTAACCTTTCTTCCCCAGTTAGGGCAGCTGTTTTGATTACTCAGAATTCCAGTCACTTGCCTCCCATTTTGAGCCATGGGTCTTTTTGCAATACTTGTCAGTTTTTACATCTTTTGTGGGGACAAGTTAGGGAATAGTTTGGTGCTCAGCACAGGCTTGCTGCATCCATCAAATCCTCTCGTTCCATACTTCGGTTAAACAAGGTATTCCATAATCTTTTTTTCCCGAAGCCCATTGTAAGTTGTAACATATGTTTCCCTCCCTTCAGCATAATTGTTCAAAGCATTTTAAGCATCTGTCACACACATTTCCCGGAACTGGTAATGTGAAATTTCCCTCTTGTAAACATCCTATACCTCATTTTTCAACAGCTACTTCAGGTACAACTACTTCAAGTCTCCCAGGAGGGCCTATTCTGCACAAAATAGATAATGCACTTTCAATGCACTTTAGAAGTAGAGTTTCCTATTCTGCACAGGAAAATCCAGCTGCCAAAGCACATTGAAAGTGCATTATCTTATGTATGTGGAATGGCCCTAGGATATTGTTTTGATCTCTTTATCTCCCTGGTCGCAGCTCCTATTTTTCATTCACTGATTCCAAGTTTCTCATGTCTGCAGATTCTAAAACAGGGACTCGTGTCCACTGTTCCCTCTAAGCTATGCATGTGAATGGCTGTTCATTGACACAGAAAGCTCCACTCAGCAGCAATCTGAAGCCGCATAGGGTCTTGTGCTACCCATTGCCCATTTTAAGATTACAGCAGTTCTTTTCCACTCAGAATATGAACTGCTCTGCTCAGTAGGGGGGGGGATTAGAGGGGACATTGCCCATGTCCACTTTTTGTACCATAGCTAACAATAATTTACTGATGAAATGATTTGATTGTGGCCTTGAAGCTCACTTCAAGCAAGTGCCTGAGAGGACTCTGACCCACAAACACGCCTCCTTATGAATTTGTTAAACTTCAAGACGCCACAGGATTCTTTGTTGATTCTGAACGATCGGATCTGGAAATGCCAAAGACATACAGAATCCTTACTTAATAACACTTGCCTTTATAATCTAGGTTGTGCTTGTTACTCAGACCTAGAGGTGGATGTAAACTCGTCTGTAATTATTTACTTGGCATTTCTCTCATCCACATCTGTCTAGCCATGTTATATTAACAACCTCCTTGCAAATGTCAACCTTTTCTTTAGGTATCAAGCTTCCTTTGTTCATCTGTAAGAAATGCTTCCCTTGGTTTAGGGATTTCTGTAGCTCCTTTGAGTTCATCATTGGGCTTTGAAAAGACTAGAAAGAATGATACTCCATAGCAGTACTATGTAACATTTAAAGATATTTTAAGTTGGGCTGGGCAGTGTTTTCATGGGGTTCACTTGTCAGGATAAAGGTTTCTCTGGCCAGGCTTGGGGAGGGGGAAAAAGCAAACTTGAAGTGAAAGGCATCCCACTTTATAGGGGAAAGATTACACGGAGTGATGCCTTGCCAAGGGGTTGCGTTTCCTCCATTTTGGGAGGTGCTATTTTGAAAGAAGGTGAACATTTGGACCTAAAAGATTGCTGTAAAGGAGGGGCTGCTCTTTCACAGAGATCCAAAGGTTTATATTTAAAAATTGACTTCTCATGGTTGCCCCAAAACAGGGACCCAGATGTTCTGATGACATTCACAAATCACAGTTGAGGGGATCCAGTAGGATCTAGTTAGTACAATCTTGTAGAACTTTCTCTCCTAATTCCTTGAAAAGGTGTTTCTCACCGATTATGCATGTCAGTAGCTGGGCCAAGCCATCGGCAGTTTCTTGTGTACCAACAGGGGAAGAATTCTCCCAGCAAACATGGTCTGCCCCAGAGTTGTGTGTGTGCATGCACAACATCCGGCCAGAAAGGTTCTGCTGTGCCTCACCACAGTGGTGGTGATGGCTGGGTGGTGGTGGTGATGGTGGGTTATCCCACACGATCATGAGATAGTGACACACCACTATTCTACTGTGGGTGGGGGGAAACAATTCCCTGTTTGGCTCCGCGGTACTGCGTAGCGCCATGGAGTTGAACAGGGCATTTTGTGTCCCTGCTGGGACACAGTAGGTGCTGATGGTGCCCGCATTAGAAAAGGGGGTGCTGAAAAATCAGCATTCCCTTATGTGGGGTATTGGAGGCCCTAAATCAGGCCAGGGCCTGGAGGGGGCCAAGCTGATGGTGACGTCGTGTGTCAGTGGGAATTTGTCCCAGCCTATCCCCCCCATGCATAACCAGTCTCGAAGAACTACAGCTTATGTAATAGAAGGGACTGATTCTGGCTATGGAGCTGTATGATGGCCCCATCCCTCTCTCAGAGGCAAGATTTCTCCTTCATTTTTCTTTCCCTTGACTGATCTCCATAAAGTTCTATGCCAAAGAACTCTGGCTGTTCCACCCCATCACTGGGCAATATTTTGACTGTTGGCTCAGCCCAGGAAGGATATGCAGCCAGCTTTAACTTAAACAACTTTTATTTATTTACTAGCCTTCAAGTCCGTTACATCCAAGATGCAATGGGCACTAGTGGACCCCTGACCAACCATGGGAGCTGGTAGTGGGGCCGATGGGTCAGTGGGTGCCCAGAGGGCACACGGCAGTTGAAGGGGGCGTTGTGCTGCAGACTGGAGCAACGGCCCCACAGCTGGTCATTCTGGTGCATGGTGGCCGAGGTGGTAACTGTACTGGCAGGCTGGACAATGGCCATGCTGCTGGTTGGCCTGCCATGGCTGCTGGCAGGTGGGCTAATCAGCAGCAAAGGCACAGCACTGTGGGAGCACCCTCCATGCTGGCCAGGCAGTGTCTGGCTGTGAGGTTGTCTGAGCGCCTCGCGGCCAGCTTCCGGAGGCAGGCACTCCAGGGGCTGGCCCAATCCGGGTGGCCTGTACTGGTGGAGACTGGCTGGACACCTAGTGGTGTCCAGAGTGTTTTTCCCCCCCGAAATATTAGAGCCTCCAATGGTTAGGATGGTTGCATTTATTTACTGCCACTCCCAGCCAGCAGGCTCAAGGCAATTTACATTAATATAAAATACAAAGGATTAGAATAGCTGAATTACAACAGCTGACTTCAATGAACTCTGTATAGGATTGCATTAAGTGACCATTTTCTCTGGATTGTACTTTATTTTTATATCACACGCTGTGTTTTTATAAAGCTCGAGTTTGTACTACTGCCTTAAAAAACAATAAAACAACAAAAATATTGATAGATTTGCCTCCCTTTCGCATTTTGTGTCTTGGTCCACATATCAGTGTGAACAACCATTACCTCCTGCATATTTCCATCTGTCTCCCTTTTCCCACGTGTCCACAGCTCTCATTGAACCATGGTTGAATCTTAACTCTGACGGGCAGCAAAGCCAAAAGAATTACTCTGCGTCTTCTTTCCCACAGTCTCCGGGGGAGATGTCTCAGCTTTATCTACAAAACCACAGATTCTTCCGCTTTGCCATTATATCTGCATATCTTCTCTCTTGCCCTCTAAATTACCTTATCATGGAATTGTCTGAGCCCCCTTTAGTGTTACGATTCCTTTTTCACATCAAGTAACACATTTTCCCCCTCAGCTGATAAAACATGACATAAACAAATGGCTGGGGTTAAGGAGGGGAAATATTTCTCTTCAACTGTAGGAAAGACATTTCTATTACAACGATTTGAGGAGACAGCGTCAAAATATGGTTCCTTGCTTGAAAAGCAATTGCAATCACCCATTTCATTAATTTATGAGACACATAGAAAATTGGTTGCATGAAGGCATTTGTGATTACAGTAACCAGTAATTTTCCTAGTGCTGATTCCAAATTTCCCTCCCAGTAAATTGGCATGAATGTGATTGTAAACTGTCTCCAACCCAACCAGGATTGAAGAAGAGTTGGTTTTATACCCCACTGTTCTTTACCTTAAGGTAGCCTTTCTTAACCTTTTTAGTGTTGAGACACCGCTGAAACATTCTCCAGGCTTCAAGAAACCCCAGATGTGGCACAATTGTGCAGAATATGGTTGGGAAGCATAGTTGTGTACAAGCCTACTCAGGGTCCTTCCCACCCCCTCCAGGCCCATCATTGGCCATTTTGGGAGGGTGGGTGAGTGGTTTGACATGTCCATATATGGTCATAAAGGTAAAGGTAAAGGTATCCCCTGTGCAAGCACCGAGTCATGTCTGACCCTTGGGGTGACGCCCTCTAGCGTTTTCATGGCAGACTCAATATGGGGTGGTTTGCCAGTGCCTTCCCCAGTCATTACCGTTTACCCCCCAGCAAGCTGGGTACTCATTTTACCGACCTCGGAAGGATGGAAGGCTGAGTCAACCTTGAGCCGGCTGCTGGGATTGAACTCCCAGCCTCATGGGCAAAGCTTTCAGACGGCTGCCTTACCACGCTGCGCCACAAGAGGCTCTAATATGGTCATATCACCCAGTAAATATTGAACAATTTTAAAGAAATATATTACATATTGATTAACTCCCACCCATTTAGGAAACCCTTCCAGGGCCGTCAAGAAATCCCAGGGTTTTATGAAACCCTTGCTGAGAAAGTTTGCTTTAAGCAGCCTCAAAGCAGTTTAGAATTGCCTTCATTTCATTTATCCAAGGTAGCCATCTTGGGAGGAGGTAGGTGAGGCTGGAGAGTTCTGGGGATTCTGGGTTATAATTAATAAGAGATTTATTTAATTCAGTTTGAAAACATATAATTTCAAAAATTATAATTTCTTATACTGCACCAGTTCTGTATGAAATGTTTATTTTTTGTGTAGATACACTGATGAAAATAAGCAATTTACCTAGGAGCTCATTTTGATTTATGTATTGGTGGAAAGTAACACTGTCTTTTTGATGCCATGGTCAGCTTAATATTTCATGTCTCCCTGGCTCCTAAATCGTAGGCAGAGTCAGTGGCAATATTTAGGTTGCGATAAGCGAGGTCTCAAGGAGCCCAATGCTTTGAATCAGGGCTGCTGAGAACTGAGATAATTCACTGTGGACCTGCTTTAAGTGCCACCATTGTGGCTGGCCTCTTGAGATTCAGTTTCTCTGTTTGTGGGACACCCTCCTGGAAGTATGTTGGTCTATTTGAATCCCCACTCCTCCACATGAAGCCTCCACATGAAGACTTGGGCCAATTAGTTCTCTCAGAGCTCTCTCAGCCCCACCTACCTCAGAGGGTGTCTGTTTAGGGGAGAGGAAAGGGAAGGTGATTGTCAGCTTCTTTGAGACTTCTTTGGGTAGTAAAAAGCAGGGTACAAAAAACCCAGCTCTTCTTCTTATCAGTTTGCAGTGCTGGCCTTTTTTCTCTTTTGTTGTTACTTAGACCTGCAATTAATTTTGTTCTGCTGCTGTAAACTTGACATTTATTGTTGTGCACTGGATATATTGTCCATTGATTTTTGTTTGTGTTTTAATATTTTAGGGTTTATTGAATTATGGGCTCAGGCATTTTATCGGGAAGCCAAAACCAAAGCTTATAGTGGGGAGAGGGAGATTGCAAACAGTTCAAACATAGACCATTTCTGCATGGAGGGCTCAAACGCGAGTGGCCTCTTGCTCGCAAACACGGGATGGTAAACCTTGCATTTGCAGCCCTCTTCACAGGGAGTCCCCTCCCGTATTTTCCTTCTGCCCTGTCGCAGGTTGTTTCCTCCTGATAAGGCTGCAAGAGAAAGCAAGCTGAACTTCTCCCCCTGCTCCTTGGCTTGTCAATCACAGCAAGCCACCAATCACAGCACAGCAGTTCTCTTGAGGACTGAAACGTTCTTGTCCCCTGAGCCCCAAAATTAATTTTTATTAAAAAGGCACTTCCGTGTTGCTATATGGCAATGCTACAACACATATGCATTAAAAAATAAAATAAAAATCAACACTTCCACGTTGCTATGGAGAAATGCCAGAACAATGCAGCATCCCCCTCCCCCCTTTTTGGGAATCACATTTTTAAAAACTTTATGACTGGGTGGATTCTTGAGAGGCCGCACATGGGAAACTGGAGCCCATTATGTGTAAGTGGAAGGCTTTGAAACAAGGGGCATGCATGCTTGGATGATCGGGAGAAAGCTGCTTGATCATCCAGGAACCCCGTTTCTCCTTTCCCCAGCTTCCAAAAACAACAGATGGGTCCGTGATTTGCCTGCCTGATCCCAAAAAGACCATGGCCACTTTAAGGAAGATTTTATTTAACCTTTGACAATGTTGCTTTGTGGTCGTGCTGCAACATGGACCACACCATTAAAAAATGAAATACTTGGAGCAGGAAATGGAGACGGGACGGTGGGTACAAGGGTGGGACAACACTACAGAAACTATCACACCTTTCCCCCTCCATGACATATTATGTATGGCAGCAGCTGAGTTGGGATGCTGCCGGTTCCTTGTGGCAGGGTGGAATCCTCCAGCGCACATGGACTGCCCCAATGTAGCATGCTCATGCGCACAATGCTGGGGCTTGGTGGTGGTGGCAAGGGGGGAGCAGTGGGCACTGGGGCCCCACCTCCAGCATGGGGGTGAGAGAATGCCCCATCCAGGTCCATGGCTCCATGAAGCCGACAGGAGTGTTTGGTGTTCCTGAAGGTTGCCCATAATGAATACCAGTTCCTGCAGATGTTATGAGAAGTAATTTGGAAATGGCAATCATCAGAACAAATCTGATCCTTTAAAAATGTCATTTAATGTGATATCTTGTCCCAGTGGAACATGCTTTAGATCAGTGGTCCCCAACCTTTTTATCACCGGGGACCACTCAACGCTTGACAGTTTTACTGAGGCCCGGCCGGTGGGGGGGGTAGTTTACTCCTCTACTCTCAACCACTGCCCTAACGCTCTCCGATCGCTATGGTAATGTTTAAACATCCCTTCAAAATAAGAGACAGACACGCCACAACAATGAACATAAGGAACATTTTATTTTCATGGAAATTTTAACTCATGACAATGACAAACCAATGGAAACCCTGAGCTTGTTTCTCTACAACGAGATAGTCCCATCTGGGAGTGTGGGAAACAATGACACCCAAAGTATGTTGTAAAGGGCAGGAGGGGATGAAGTAAAGAGGGGGAGAAGGCGTCCTTTGGGGCCCACCTCCAATTAGTTGACAGACCACATGTGGTCCACGGCCCACAGGTTGGGGATCGCTACTTTAGATTTCCTCAAGCGGCTGTATGGAAACAGCAATTCTTCTTCTTCTTCTTCTTCTTCTTCTTCTTCTTCTTCTTCTTCTTCTTCTTCTTCTTCTTCTTCTTCATAATCATAATCATAATCATTTGATTTCTAGACCATCCTCTCCAGTCTGGCTCAGGGCAACACACATCAGTCATCAATACAAAATTCTGTTAAAAACAAGACAGTAAAAATAGAAAACAATATCCTAGATCCTGTGTTTGGATTCATTTCTTGGCCCCAGATTTATCTCTGTTTTTTCTAGCCAATATCTGTGGTAGGGAAACTCAAGAGGCTAAGTAAGGGGTGTTTGATTGTATGTACGTGTCACTGGCCTCAACCACGCATCTGGTGGAAGAGTGCCATTTTGCAGGCCCTGTGGATTTTTGATAGCTCTGTCAGGAGCTGAGATTCCACTGGCAACATATTCCACCAGGCTGGGGACATGGCCCAAAGCCCTGGCACTGGTCAAGGCCAGGCACACTTGTTTAGGTCTTGGTCCTGGTGCATTTCTGTCCCTTATATAACTCTGCTGATACAAAGAAATTAATATTTATCATTTATCAGTGAAGTGAAACAGTAGTTCACTCTCAGCATCTTCCATGGTACAGAGATTGTAAAGTTTTTCTAAAAAAATTCTAGTATTTAAATTCTTTTGTTTACGCCAATTAAAATTGACTGAAACTGAAAATCTTTTGTGAAGTTACTGCTCTGTATGTTTTTTTTTCCAAATTAATTTAATTTTTTCATGTATATTCCCACCTTCCCTCAGTGGCTCAGGGTGGATTACATCAGTATTCATAAACAACATTTATAATACATGTAATCAAATATAAGCTATAGTTATAAATTAAAGTTATGAAATTAAAATTTTACCTCAAGATTTAAAAACTACAGACTACCTCCTGCTCTCAGGGTTATAATTGGCTAAGTTTTTCTTTTCTGGTTTTAGAATTGTGCCATTTGTGGGTTTATTCTTACAGGGTTTTATAAATAACAAAAATGAATGAAAAGACAAAAATAAACACAAGGAAAGGATCTTTTAAGGTCATGTCTCTGTGGCTTTATATTTGAATAGATATTAAATCACTCACATGCACATTTTAAAAGCAAATAACCCAGAATCATTAGAGCAAGAATAGCTCACTGCAAAGAGGGGAAAATTCTGCTCCATGTGGGAGTTGGGCCATTGATTTCGATGGGGTCAGGATTGACAGAAGTCGAAATGGAATAATTTTAGAATAGAGAATGTTCTTAGCAGGCCTAGCTGGCAAAGGACAGAGAAGCACTTCCAGAAAGTTCAGCGGCAGAAGAAAAATATACCAGGTTAGATCCAAGGCAATACCAGTAGGGATGCCAGTCCCTAGGTGGGACCTGGAGATCCCCTGACATTATAGCATATCTCCAGGTGACAGAGATCAGTTCCCCTGGAGAAAATAGCTGCTTTGGAGAGTGGACTCCATATCATTATACTCCACTGGGGACTCTCCCTATCCCAGCTCCAGCCCCAAAGTTTCCAGGTATTTCCCAACCCAGAGCTGCAAATAACCAGCCAGCCATGATTTGCAAGATCTGTTGCCTTTGTTTCCAGCATTGGACTGGATGAGCTACTGGCGTGATCCTTCATGAATTCTTTTATGCCTAAAACATGATTCTCTACACCAGGGGTAGTCAAACTGCGGCCCTCCAGATATCCATGGACTACAATTCCCAGGAGCCTGGGAATTGTAGTCCATGGACATCTGGAGGGCCGCAGTTTGACTACCCCTGCTCTACACTCTCCTTGTTGGGTGAGATCAACACTCAGTGTTGCCGACTTGGACCTGAATTCTTATCTGCTGCTGTGAGAGGGCTTTGATATTTGGCTATTGGTTGGGTTTGAACACTTGCCTAATGTCTTGCCTATCTCTTTGATGAGACTCAGATGATTGTCAGTAGCTGCTGTATAAGTCTTGAATCTTTACCAACAGCTCCCGACTAAGCCTTGAATAACTGTCTGCAGCTGTTGGGTGGACTGGAATATTATTATTATTTGTCAGTCAATAAGGCCGGAATAACTTCTTGCTGCTTCTCCATAGGATTCTCTGCCATTGGGGAGGATATGAGTGTTTATCTGCTGCATCAAGAGAGAACTTGAGTATTTATCAGCTGCTGTTGGAGGAAAGTTGCTTATTTACTTGCTGCTGCTGGAGAGGAATTATCTAATTATTTACTGCCGTGGGAAGGAATTACCTACTTAGTTGCTGCTGCTGGGGAGGTCTTGAATGTCTGTTCATTCTGGTTAGTGAGGATCTAAATATCTGGATTTGGCCTGCTGCTATCAGAAAGGATTTATGTCAGAAAACGCTTGACATCTTTCCTGGTCTCATGGATCTTTTGGATCTTTTGACATTTACAATGATGTTATTGTAGTCATGCTCTCCCCCTAGTATAGACTCCTTTAAGGAGCTATTTTGGCAGGGGTGAAATGATAGTGGTAGATTACTAATCATTCCCAGGTGGTAAAGTGAGTTACGGCCATGAGATAGTAGACTGGTTGAGGTTCAGAGCTTCAGAGAGAAGGAATTCTGTTCAAATTATAAATGACCCTCTGTGCAGATATTAGGCATTATTTTAAAAACTAGCATGAATATAAGATACAAAAAAAAGAAAGAAAAGGAATCTACAACACAAGAAGGGATAATGCCCATGCTAGAAGATATGCAAAAGCTAGAAGATGCACAAAATTCTAACCAGAATCTAGTCATTTCAATAAATCTGTCAAGGGGCTTAAGAAAGATATATCCCTAAAAGTAAGTGAGCTAGGGGAGAAAAACAGACCAGAGGTTTCTAAAAATAGAGGAACTGAATAAGGAGACTGGTAACAAGATAGATACTTAGAAAAAAAACTTTTGGAGAAGGATCTTATTAGTACAGAAGATTGTTACAGAAGATAGAGGAAGTAGAGAATAAGAGGAAAACTAATGCAAGAAATTGTGGATTGAAAAAAGGGGTGGTATGCTCTAATCTGAAAAAAAATCTATTTAAAAGATTTGCTCATAGGCTTCCTTGGTTCAGATTCCGAAATAGAGGTTAAAATAGATGGGTCTTTAAGAATAAACATTAGAATTAGTAGGGACAAAATTCTCACTCGGCATATCTGTTAAATTGTATAGAAATCATCATTAGATGAGCCTCTTGTGGCGCAGAGTGGTAAGGTAGCTGTCTGAAAGCTTTGCCCATGAGGTTGGGAGTTCGATCCCAGCAGCCGGCTCAAGGTCGACTCAGCCTTCCATCCTTCTGAGGTCGGAAAAATGAGGACCCAGCTTGCTGGGGGGTAAACGGTAATGACTGGGGAAGGCACTGGCAAACCACCCCGTATTGAGTCTGCCATGAAAACGCTAGAGGGCGTCACCCCAAGGGTCAGACATGACTCGGTGCTTGCACAGGGGATACCTTTACCTTTACCTTTACATCATTAGAAATAAAATCTTGAATTTTTAAAGATCAAATCCTGGTTTAAAGATTAGATCGGCAAAAGGTGTTAATTCTTCCTCACATATCAGCCCTGACACAAAAAATAAAAGTGGTGACTTTAGGAATTTGTCTCCAAAAAGGCAAAAGGATAAAATTTACACATTACAGATCCCACTCAACCATTGAGCTATACATTATAGAGAGTTCTATATTTCTATATAGAGTGTATTATTATAATCTTGACCACTGAGGAAGACCCGGAAGGGTCGAAACGCATTTGGTCCTTGGTTCTATGTGCTGTTAGTTCGGTATAGTTTTTAAGAAGATTTTCTTCTGTTTTTAATTGTCCACCATAATAAACAACCAACAAGTTTTACATTATTTTTATTGTTCAGCTCAACTTTTGAGTTCCTACAAAAAATAAAAGAAAAAAAAAAGAAAAAAAAGAAAATATTTTCAATCTTTGACCAGCAGACTGGCAAAAGACAAAACTGATTATATGCTGGGTTTTCCTTTTGCTAGTGGTATGATATAAACGGCCTATTATTACCATTAGAACAGTTATAGATACAAAGAGACTGTTGGAGACTCTGAATTCCAATACTGAAGTACGGGCAGATAATTTAAATGAGGAACAACCTGAGTATGAGAAAATATTCATGCTCATGGATAGCAATTCTCATGCCCAAAGAGAGTCCAGGACAGTCAATTGCAAATTAACATTAACAACTGATACTTTGATTCCTTTAACTGCTTTTCAAGTGAGTTTATTAAGAATGTGTAGACTGGCTCATTAGCTTATCTTCTCTTTATTACTTGATCATTACTATTATAAACTTAGTGAAAAATGACTACACTAAACCCCATGCCACTGAACATAAATGAATGTAACAGCCTCATAAAGCGACTTAAATTAGGCTAGACGTTGCATAAGCAGAGTTATGATATGGTGTGGATGCGTTAGACCAATTTGCAATTGGTGCATCAGAAATACTTAGGAAAAGTTTTTAATAGGGATATTTACCATGCTGAAGCTATTTTAAAAAAATGAAAGGATTCATGGCTGCTTTTGAAAAACCATTAGAAGTTGAGATCATGGCCCTGAATAAGGATAAAGAGGAACATATTCACTTTGTAAAAGCTTCCCTAAAGTGTTGGATATTTAGAAGAAGAAGAGTTGGTTCTTATATGCTGCTTTTCTCTACCCGAAGGTGTCTCAAATTGGCTTACAGTCACCTTCCCTTTCCTCTCTCCACAACAAACACCCTGTGAGGAGGTGAGGCTGAGAGAGCTGTGATATTACTGAAGAAGAGTTGGTTCTTATATGCCACTTTTCTCTACCCAAAGTAGTGGCTTACAGTCACCTTCCCTTTCCTCTCCCCACAACAGACACCCTGGGAAGTAGCTGAAGCTGAGAGAGCCCTGATATTCCATCTCAGTCAGAACAGCTTTATCAGTGCAGTGGCGAGCCCAAGGTCACCCAGCTGGTTGCATGTGGGGGAGTGCAGAATCTCTAGCTTGTATCGATGTACCCTATCAGAAACAAAAATTCTTGTTGGATCAGATCATTTCAATATTAACAAATTGGATAGAGAGGGAATTTGTTGTGGTGGGGGATTTGAGTGGAATAACGGTTGTCAATTTGGACTCCTCTTCAGGTTCAAGTTCTCAAAAAAAGATCCCTGTGGGATGGACAGGTTAGGTCAGGGGTAGTCGAATGGCGGCCCTCCATTCGCTGGCAGGGGCTCCTGGGAATTGTAGTCCATGGACATTTGGAGGGCCACAGTTTGACTACCCCGGGTTAGGTTCTGCCTCTCCCTGAGAATGACTGATGAGTGCTGATGGCATGTTGAGGAGAGACCGTTAGAAAACAGCCATGAAGGGAGCAGTGGGGAGATAGCGGCCTGGGAGTTGAGAGAGTAAATAGTGTGTCTGATTAAGTGAAGTTGAGGCCAGTGCCGGCTTAAAGCTAGCTGACTAAAAAGTGTCCATTTATAACACTAGGTTCAAGATGATGGATTAAGGGAACAGTTCAAAAGTTCGATGAAAGCAAAACACTGTAGCTTCTCTTTTACTTTCTTCAGTGTTAATTTTTTTTTTTTTTTGCATAACAGGTTTTGTCTGCAGGTTTGGTAGACCCTGACACAGCTCTCTGAAAACAATCCGCTCTTTATGAACTCCAAACTCTAACCAGAAACATCGAACAGGTAACATAGATGCCACACAAACGTATATACAGTTTGCCTAGCCTGTCCGTATCACAGACTGGTTATCGGTCCATAAGTCCTTAGAAGGAGAGTCCGTGATTGGTTTGCTTACGCTTCCTCATTTGCAAAGTGTTTAGAATTAGCACTATTGAGCCAACATATATAACAAAAAGAAATGCACATATATATTGGGTTGCCAGGATCTCTGGTCCAGATGAGGGTCCCCCACTTTCTGAGCAAACCCCACCTCCCCAACCCTTCCAAACCAGAAGAATGCTGCAAATTAACAAGATGTGCTGATTGGCAAGTCGGGATTGTGGGGGAGTGACACTCCAGTTTTTGGAGAAAATTGTATGGTTAAAGGTAAAGGTATCCCCTGTGCAAGCACCGGGTCATGTCTGACCAATGGGGTGACGCCCTCTAGCGTTTTCATGGCAGACTCAATACGGGGTGGTTTGCCAGTGCCTTCCCCAGTCATTACCATTTTACCCCCCAGCAAGCAAGCTGGGTACTCATTTTACCGACCTCGGAAGGATGGAAGGCTGAGTCAATCTTGAGCCGGCTGCTGGGATCGAACTCCCAGCCTCATGGGCAGAACCTTCAGACAGCATTTCTGCTGCCTTACCACCCTGCGCCACAAGAGGCTCTCTTGTGTGGTTAGAAGAAGCTAATGTATGGTTTTTGCTAATTGTATGGTTAGAAGAAGCTAATTCTACCATAGAGTTTTGTCCAAAAGCCAGAGTTCTGCCCCCAATGTCCCCCATGTACCAATGTCACTTCTGGGTGATGTCAGCATGTTGCATAATTCCTCCTCACTCTTGGAAAGCATCTCCACATTCCCTGCTGGTGGCACCAGCACACCTGGCAACGCTACACATATACCAATGAAGATCTTGATCTAGACGTGGTTAAGATATGAATAAATAGTGGCAGTATGTGAATGGTGTATGAGTCTCATGCCCCAATAACTCAGGGAAATGTTGGAGCGATGGCCTGCTAGGAAAGTTTGCTCTACACCCCAGCCAAAGAGGGAGTCCAGAATCTACCTGCCTGGAAGGGAAAGGATAAGCAAAATCATCCAACTGCTGTTGCCTGGAAACCAATAGGACAACTGCTTGAAATCTATACCTCTTTGCTGGAGCAGACCTCTGAGTCATCTGTTTCTTCTCAGGATACAGGATTGCATTATCGCCTTTTCAAAGGCTTCTGGGATAAAGCCTGGACTCATAAAGGGGTAGGAACACCTCTGGAGGGGTTGCCTCCTTAATGTAATTCTTACTTTTTCTCTGTATTCTTAGCTGTTACTTCCTACAGATCTGTATTCGAAATGTGTCCCTGGTTGGATGGGAACTTTAGTGTTTGTTTTATATATTTATTTTCTTCTTTGTATATGAATTTAGAAAATATTGCTTAATATTAAATCCCCCTATGCCCCACACAGAGCGTTGTGCTCTGCAACTGCCAATAGACTGGAGCTCCCCGGCCCCCGTGAGATTTGCCTGGCCACGATTAGGGCCAGGGGCTTTTTGGCCCTAGCCCCTGAAGAGTAAAGGGACCTGATGGAACTAAATAGGTTCTGCAGGGCTTGTAAGATAGAGCTCTTTTGCTGGGCATTTCGTTGAGACTGGGCGGATGGAGACAGGAAACCTGCCCCTCCTCCAGTATTCCCAGCAAGTGTGGTATATCATCGTTCTGGAGTCATATCAGCAATCGGGAGTCAGGGAAGAGGGGGATGACTGGCATGGGAGGGCTGTTTCTGCACTGGAGGCTTTGTGTCGTGTTCCAGGCTGTAGTTTCAGTTGGGGCAGGTTGCCCTGCCTCTTCTTGCTCCTGCACAGGGGAACATTTGTCCTGGTGCACCTCATCCACCCTGGATTTGTGCTCCCACACAGGAGTCGGGGCAGTGAAGTTCCCAGTGTGGAAGTGGTCCTGTGGTTTCAGCATATTGTTTTTATTGTTATTTTATATGTTGTTAGCCGCCATGAGCCAGCTGGCCGGGACTTCAAAATGGGGGGTGGAGAGAGAGAGAGAGAGAGAGAGAGAGAGAGAGAGAAATAAAATAGAGGACCTGTTTGGAAACCTTTTCCTGTTGGCAGTATTGGTGTCTTTTGAGGGTTCATGCCCCCCTAGCAAATATCTGATTGGTTATTTTAGTTCAGTATGTAAACTTCAGTGCTTTTTACCTCTGTACTCCTAGGGATGCTCACCTGTCCACCTATTCTTATTCTCAGTTGACAATTTCCTTCTCCCATTTCTCTCTCTTGTTGCTTTCAACCCTCTATGCTACTTCTAGCCTACATTTCTAGCCACACTTCTAGCCTTTGTTTCTAGAGTTGCCAGTTCTGGGCTGGGAAACCTGGGAATTCTGGAGGTGGAGCCTGGGAAGAGTGGGGTTTTGGGAGGGAAGGGACCTCAGCAGGATATAATACCATAGAGTCCACCCACCAAAGCAGCCATTTTGTCCAGGGGACCTGATCTTGATTTTCTGGAGTTCAATTGTAATAGCAGGATATTGGCAACCCTGTTCAGTCAGTCAGTCAGTCAGTCAGTCAGTCAGTCAGTCAGTCAGTCAGTCAGTCAGTCAGTCAGTCAGTCAGTCAGTCACCTTTTATTGGCATAAAAGCATAAAGGCAGCCCTATTAAAAGCTAGCATAGTGCAGAAGTTAAGAGTACTGGTTTCTAATCTGGCCAGCCAGGATTGATTCCCTGCTCTTCCACAAGCATCCAGCTGGGCGACCTTCACACCCCTGATAATGCTGGTCTCACAGAGCAGTTTCTCACAGAGCTCTCTCGATCCCACCTACCTCATGGGCTGTCTGTTGTGGGGAGAGGAAAGGAAGGCAATTGTAAGCCAGATACTCCTGTCAGTATAAAGTGGAGTGTAAAAACCAACTCTTCTTCTTCTTGATGTCCTAATCCATATTTTCTACTTGCCCTGTCCTTCATCTCCTTGGTATCTTCAGACTTCTAAGCCAGCTTGACTAGAAGTACTGATTTTTGGCATCCTACTTTTTACTATCTGAAGGAGCCTCAAAGCGGCTCCCGATTGCCTACCCTTCCTCTCCCAAGAGCAGAAACCATGTGAGGTAAGTGGCACTGAGAGAGCTCTGAGACAACCGTGACTGGCCCAAGGTCACTCAGATGCCTTCATATGGAGGAGTGGGGCATCAAAGCTGGTTCTCCAAATGAGAGGCTGCCACCACTCAATCCCTTAGTACAATAGATACGAGATGGACTGCAAAGCATGGTTTTGAATCCTGATTTATCAATTGCAAGTCCAGTCTCTGTTGAACAAATCTGGCTTTATGCAGCTGGTCCTTAAAATAAAATCTTTGTATGTTCATGTACAAATAAAACAACAGCCTGTAGCTTTCTCTTTGAATGACTGGATCCAATACAAGACATTAATATAAATAATCTAACATTTTTTTATGAGATGCACTCAGTGTTTTCACATCTCACTCAGTTTATTTGTCAAGAGGGGTTAAATATGTAGATGAATGATCGGGAAGCAGACTTTACAGAAGTTTATGTGATCTGATACGGCTGTTGAATGACGCCCACACAGTCAGCCTGGCGTTACTGAATGCATCCAGATTTTTTTTCTGAATAGGACTGGGGTGGCCAAACTATTGGTCTCCAGATGTCCATGAACTACAGTTCCCAGGAGTCCCTGCCGGAGCATGCTAGCAGGGGCTCTGGGGAATTGTAGTCCATGGACATCTGGAGAGCCACAGTTTGGCTACCCCTTGGTTATACATTTCTTAATCATTTCTTCCATACACACATATTATAGCCTATATAATTCTTAATATTTTCATTTTCATACTGTATGAAACAGGGCTGTTCCCAAACTTTTGGTTTCGCATTGTAAAAATGTCCATGGAAATAGCATAAAATGTGTCATCCAATCTTATCCTTTTCAAGGAAAATTGAAAGGGATTGCTTCCCAGCTTGTCCACTGTGATTAGATTAGGTCTCCTGCCAAATCCTTTATTCAAGAGCTTGCTGTTAATATAATGCCCCCACTGATTGTGTCGGCACTTTCGGTGGAATATGTCTGTTTCTGCGCTAGAGGCTTTGTGCTGGGCTGCAGCCTAGAGTTTGAGCCAGGGCAGGTTGCCCCATTTCTTCCTGCTCCCACACAGGGGAGCAATTGGCCCAGTGCACCTCGTCCACCCTGGATTTGTGCTTCTGCACAAGAGCCAGAGCAGCCAAGTTGCCAGTACAGAAAAGGTTGTATCTGGCCAAGAGGAGAATAGAGACAAAACCAATAAACAAGATACCCAGTTGGAATGAGACGAAAGAGTCGAGGGAAGAAAATTAAGGAAGACTGACAGAGTGTCACTGGATAACTGTGTTGGGTTCAAGATGACTAGACTAGCTATGCAATCCAAAGACTCAGACTCATAAGACTCACAAAACCTTTATTGGCATACAAGCAATCCAAAGCAGAATGACGTTTTCTAAACTGATTAAAGTCAGTGGGCTTAGACGGTTGTACACCTATTTAGGATTGTGCTGTAAAATAGCTTACCATGGCAATTGTAGAACTGAAGCATCTCCAAAGAAAATAAGGCTTGAAAAAGACTGGGATTAAGCAATTTCTCCTTGGAAATGCACTGGATTGTTGACTTTAGTGGGCTATCAGCAAGTATTATTAGGAAACATTAGTATATATAGGTTTCAGGCCCTTCCTTGGGGTGGATGTTGATTCTCTTGCCTCTTTTCTCCTCCAAAGCAACAAAAATGTACCTATGGTACAGTTGCACATGCCTACAGGATTAGATGCCTTCCTGCCCAGTTTAATAGAAACACTGAAAAAAATGATTTTGTGCTTTGAAACAGAATGCACACCCAAACTGTGTTTGCTCTTGAATGCCTGTAGCAAAAGCCATGTATCCCCCATGTTGCATGTGAACTGCCCTGAGCCATATGGAAGGGTGGTATAGAAATCAAATAAATGAAAGCAAGCAAGCAAGCAAGAAAGAATTAATTAATTAATTAATTAATTAATTAATTAATGTATGGAGTAATAATATATGCATGGATCTAGCTTGGTTGTTCCTGTTTCCCATTTGACACGTCTGAATGCTTCCTCACATCTGACAATATTTGCTTGGGGAAAGCTAGTGCCTCAGGATTCTAATGTAGCCTTTTATCCACATGCAGAGCATTTGATTCCATAGTGGAGTGCAGTCAAACACAATTACCTCAGCATTCCAAAGTGACACAGCTGGAGATGGGGAATAGCATGTATTATTCAGCATGCTTGAACCTGTTCTGTTTGGAGATACATATTCCCCCATCACTAAACTGTAACTACAGATCAGACTCAACTGTCCTGCTTTTCATTGTAGTGATGAATAAGGGTGTGCATTCAGATCTACCTGAGCTAAAAATGTATCCCCCAAATACCTTATAAATATTATTTTATTTATGTTTTATTGTGTATATCTGTATATGATTTTACATTTTAATTGATGCTTATCTCATGTTGGTCCCTGCCCTGAGCGCTTAGGATGGGCAGGATATATATATATAAAAGACTTATTTAGATTTATGCAGGTATATTTTGGCATCCTAAAGGTGTCCAGGATTTCTTTTCCTTGAAAACAAAACAAAAAAGAGCCAGTTTGGTATAGTGGTTAATAGCAGTGGCCTCTAATCTGGAATGCCAGGTTTGAGTGCCCCCTCCTTCACACGCAGTCAGCTGGGTAACCTTGGGATAGTCAGTCCAGTTCTCATGAAGCAGTTCTGTCAAAGTTCTCTCAGTCTCACCTACTTCACTGGGTGTCTTTTGTAGGGAGAGGAAGGGAAGGCGGTTGTAAGGTGCTTTGAGACTCCCTCAGGTAGTGAAAAGTGGGTTATTAAAAAACAACTTATTTTCTTCTCATCCTGAATATATTCTGGAATTACTGGGTAGATCCCAAAAACAGCAGAGATCTGAAAACTGCTCTTGCCTCCAAGCTGTTTGTTAGCCTTCTACTGCAGTCTCTTTAAAGTTTAAAGGGACTGCAGAAGACAGCCTTAGGATCATCTGTGCTGGCAGGAAGCAGCTTTGGGCTGGCTTCTCATGCAGTCTCATTTGAACAGGGCTGCAGGAGAAGCCAGGGAGCATAAGAGACAACCTGTGAGGCAGGTGGGGCTGAGAGAGCTCTGAGAGAACCATGGCTAGCCCAAGGTCACCCATCTGCTGCCTGCATATGGAGGAGTGGGGAATCAAACCTGGTTCTCCAGATTAGAGTTGGCCACTCTTTAATCACTACACTATCCCAGCACAACAAGATCGTACGAAAAACCCTTCTTGTCCAGAGATGATTTGAATGTGAAATAGTAACTGGGATATGTTCTGCAAACCTCTCCTGAAATATGACTGCTTAAAATTTGTCAAAAGCTCATTGAATTACTTCACATGAAATCTGACCAGCAAATGTCCACTTGTTTACTCAGCCAAGAAAAACAACTCTGTGTGTGCACACATGTGCGTATGGGTTTCTTTCCCTCAGCTTATTCCCATCTCTTGTGCAAAATGCAGATATATCCACTGACAATTATGGGGAGAGTGAACAAATGGCAAATAACATTGAACTGAGGGCTTTCCTTTGGATCACGAACTGTTCCGAACCAAATTTAACTGAGATAATGGAGAGTCCACAAATGGCTGGACTGCTCTGATGTGTAGAATAATATTTCAGTGTTTACCAAATCTGGGGAGGAGGCATCATCTTCTCTGAGCTTGTTCACACATCCTGTACAATATCCTGTGGTGAAGAAATGTTCAGCCAAGAGTCCTTCTGCATTGCAGAAAAGAGGAAGGTTGCCAAGGTACATCTATCCAGCATCTCTGTAATTATGCTGTCCTTTCATTATGATTTCTAGGCCTGAACATTACAATCACTCATTATATGTCTCTCCCTCGCCTGGATATGTAACACAGTTAACGCAATAAACATCTAACAAGCCCAATAAATAAGTGATGAAACCTAATATAGAGTATAATACTTCAATGAAAAACAGAGTGAGAGAGCCAGGATCAACAAGAGAGCCAGTGAGGTGTTGTGGTTTAGAGTGGCAATCTAACCTGGATAACTGATTTTGATTCCCTATTTCTCCTCCACAGGCAGCCATCTTGGTCACCTTGGGCTACTCACTACAGCTTGGTGTGTGCGGACTTCTAATCTGTCATGCCAGGGTTCAATTCTGTGCTCCCCAACCTGCAGCCAACTGGGTGACCTTTGGCTTGCCACAGAAACTGATAAAGCTGTTCTGACCGAGCAGGAATATCAGGGCTCTCCCAGCCTCACCTACCTCACAGGGTATCTCTTGTGGTGAGAGGAGAGGGAAGGGGATTGGAAGCCACTTTGAGCCTCCTTTGGGTAGAGAAAAGCAGCATATAAGAACCAACTCTTCTTCTTCAGTTATATTAGGGCTCTCTCAGTCCCACCTCCCTCACACAGTGTCTGTCATGGGGAGAGAAAAGGGAAAGCTACTTTGAGACTCCTTCTCCAACTTTCTTCTTCTTCTTCTCCTCCTCCTCCTCCTCCTCTTTCTCTTTGAGTTGTTCCGTTAGAGCTCTCTTATCCCCGCCTACCTCTATCTTTTGTGGGGAGAGGCACGGAAGGTGATTGTAAGTCGCTTTGGGACTCCTTCATGTAGTGAAAGGCAGGGTATAAAAAACAAAAACAGCTCTTCTTGTTAAAAACCTGCCTATGAAGGAAGGTTTTTGCCAGTCTTCCAAGTGCCGTAAGTAAGACAGGTCAGGCTAACATTTTAGGACGCTGCAACATAAGGCTTTTCCCTCCAGGGAAGACAGAAAGCACTGGAATTACATTGGAATGTATACATGAGAGGGTGCCCATTCTGAGCACAAATCATGCCATTCGCAGGGACTTCCTCTTTAATCTGGAGGAACAAAAGAAACCTGTTTTTCTCTGTATGGCAAAGGAATCTGTGGAGGGGCCAAGGGACCCGGTTTGTACAGACCCCCTCTCCAGACACACACTCCATTACCACTGAAGGGAGAATCCAATGGTTGTTTTTCAAGCTTCAGCTCTGTAATTTGGAATGTGATTCCCCTCACCCCAAAACAGCTTCAACATTGGAAGACTGAGCCCTGTCAAGAAGAAGGCGACATCTTATTTTGCTTTTGGAAGGTGTTCAGACCTGTGATCTCATAACCTGGCTGATAGTTAATTCAGTACAAATATGCCTTGTCTAGTTTCAATCAAAAACGATTTCACAATTCTTCCTTTTTTGGGGGAGGGAGGGTAATCTCTGGAAAAATATTTATTTATTTCTCAATTTTTATGCTGCCCCCTCTCAAGTACATTGTCTCAGGGCAGTGTAGAACATTCAGCCTGCATGCAGTGGTTATATAAAAGCTCAAGAGTTGAGCTGAACAATAAAAACAATGTAAAACTTGTTAATTATTTATTATAGTGCACAGTTAAAAACAGAATTAAAACATCTTAAAAACTATACCGAACTAACAACACATAGGACCAAACGCGTTTCGACCCTTCCGGGTCTTCCTCAGTGGTCAAAATTATAATAATACACTATATAGCACTCTCTATAATGTGTAGCTGAATGGTTGAGTGGGGACCTGAAAGATAAATAAATATTGGAAAATATCACAATGAGCATAATTAAAAGAAGAGTCTAATCTGTAAATCATTCAAAAAGAAGTGGTGACTTACTGTAACTTATGGCTCCAACCAATATGTATAAATCATATCCTTTTTGGAGACCAATTCCTATGTTATGTCATAGAATCATAGAATCATAGAATCATAGAGTTGGAAGGGGCCATACAGGCCATCTAGTCCAACCCCCTGCTCAACGCAGGATCAGCCCTAAGCATCCTAAAGCATCCAAGAAAAGTCACCACTCTGTAAAAAATAAGAGACTTCTTTTGAAAGAAAATTCAAGGGTGAAATTGCCCATATTGCCAACAGGGTATCCCCATACATACCTTCGCTATCATTAAGTTCAGTACTCAGAGTGTAATCTCATGTGCGTCAGAAAAAGCTATATCATTGTATTAGGAAGGAAACTATTTATGCCCATCTGTAAGGCTGATGCAATCCTGCTATTGTTGCATCAGCTTCTGTGGACTGGCCTTGAAGTCCAGCAAAAAAAATGTGTGTGTGTAGGGGAGGGAAAGGGGGTGGAGGACACCATACCCAGTCTACCAGCTGCAAACTTAAGTACATTAATACAACATTGATACATATTAAAATGCCGACATCCAGTCCATCTCTTCATTAAGGCCATGTGTGTAAAAGAGTTCAGTTGGTATATCCAAAACAGTTCTCTTTTCCTCAAAGGTTTGCAAGATATATCTGGAGAAAATGGATGCTCTGGTCCACCGAGTGGACACTAACTGAGGTCCCTGTCTTCCCCAGGCACCATTCCCAAGCCTCCAGGTGTTTCCCAACCTGGACTAGGTAACGCTAATTGCATGCCAGCTATTAATTATCAAAAGTAAGAATCACAGGATGTCAAGTACAGGTATCAAATATCCAGTCTGAATGCAGATGATTCCAAATGTATGACATCAAAATTCTCAGAATAGAACCTTTTGGGAGAAAATTCAGTTGCACCCTGCTTGAGGGCTGATCAATTGCTCCCAAAGCAGACCAGACAGAGTGATATGATTGTCTCACTACTTGGTTGAACCAAAATCAGCTGACAAAATAAGCTCTCATTTGCATGCTGGTGAAATACAGCAAAAAAAAAAAAAAGTTTAGTTCTCATGTGGATGATCTATTCAAGTGGCATGCTGGCCGAGGGTGACCCAGAGAGCACAGGGACAATGTGAAAGTACAGAGAGTTATTTCAATGGACTCCAACAAATATGAGCCAGATGAGGGGGCAATGGCCGTATTTTGTTCTGCTCATTTTGAGGTTCAAGTATATTAAATCAAGTATATTGAATATATCGTTTGAATAATGATCAAGCCCTCCAAGAAGAAACACAAAACCCATAAAATAGTTACACCTGTTTTTAACTAATTTGATTTTGAGGTTGAGATGCATATTTCATGAACTTAAATTCTGGCCCTTCAGCTGCGGCTAATGTTATTCCCGATGGAAATGACATCGTGGATCTCTACGGAATACATTTCCTGCATTATGCAAAGAAAGTAACTCCATAATGTCTGGATTGCTGGCTAATTATGAGCCAGATTTATCTCTTAATATATTGCTTGTGATGAACCTGATCCCGTTTCCTGCTTTTAGATCAGAGCCTCATTAATATCAATGGGATTCTTCTCTCAAGAGGAACGTTGCATCGGGTTGGTTATCTTATTCTTAATTTTTTATTTCATGGAAGTATCCCTCAAGAAACATTTAAAACATGCTTTATAATTCACCTTCATGACTTTTACTGCTCTGCATGACTTCCTTTTCTGAATTAAAGCAAGGCATGTTTACCTAAAACCTATTCATTTTACTAACCCCAAGTCTCCGTTAAAAAAAAAGTCTATGGTACATTTTGGACATAAATCCAGTTCTACAGGAAAACAAAAGAAGGAAATTGTCCTTTTGTATCTTTTGTCTCTCCTTGTCTTTTTGTGTTCGATACAGTCCATAGCAAGATGAGGGGGAATGTCTATCTTTGACTGTAGGCCTGGTTAATACAAGTTAACTAACCAAGCATGCTAAATTATTAAATTTGGTGAATACATTGTGCTTATTATATTACTTACCCTTGCAGTGAACTAGAAAATGAATGTGGTCATTCCAGACTGGTTAAATTGGAAATATATTTTATACAGATGTGCCTTGTGTCGTTTCCTGGCTGCAGAATATCACACAAAACCCATTAGTGTACAAATACTGGTTTATATTACAGTATGCATTTAAATCTAATTTTCCTTTTGGGTTTTCCCTCTCGGGACTATTTTTTTTAAAGGACAATTATTGTTGTGGTTTATTCTCTACCCTCTACTCTCCTCTTTCTCCCGCCATACCAACAAATGCAGAGATTTTGAAATATTAATCAAGTCGAATTTGGATGCCCATGCTACTTTGTACACACTCATGGTGCCATTAAAAAAAAGTGTAGGGATAAGACATAAAGGAATAAGACATAAAATAGACTCTGAGAAGTTTCCTTGTGCATAGCAAACCTTTCCAAAAGGAAATAGCTCTGTTGTATACTCTGCCACTCTGATGACAAGAATATTTTACTCAGAAGTTAGGGACCCTAATGTCAATGAGGAGAGGAGTATATTGGAAGGTACTTTTAAAATGGGATTTATGTACAAGTAAAGACCTAAGCAGAGTCCCAAGGATGTATGCCTGGCCTTGACCCAGGTCAGGGCCTTTTCAGCCCTGGCCCCAGCTTGGTGGAACAAGCTCCTGGAACAGCTCAGGACCCGGTCAGACCTCACTGAGTTCCACAAGGCCTGTAAAACAGAGCTCTTCAAGCAAGAATATACTTGATGCCAGTGCAAAAAACATCTTCAGATCTACCATCTAGTTAAGCTTCCACCATTTTCATTCCATTCTGTTTCTTCTATTTTCTATCTTCTGCTCACCATCCAATTTTAGGGTGACTTTTCTCCATTTGAACTGGATAACAGCATTTGATGTTGTATTTTAATTGTATTGTAATTGCATTCAATTCAATTGATTTTACAATTTTATCATCAAACCTGAGAATTATTAAATTGTTGTGCACAGCTCCAAGACAACTTGGTCGAGGGGGGTGGTACTAGATAAATCAAAACATAAATAAATAAATATTCCATTCACACAAACCAAGAGTCTACCAGACAGGTGACTCAGGAGCACCATATCAGTGGGCACTGTAGGTGTGTGAATTTTCCATGCAGATAGAACTTCAAATTAGAGCCCTGGATAAACTAGGTTCTGGATAACATGAATGGAAATCATGCCTACATGGAAACCCACATGTTGCCCAATTCACAAGAGAAGAGAAGAGCTGTTCTTTTGTTTTTGTTTTTTTGTATCACAAGGAGTCTCAAAACAACTTACAATTGCCTTTCTGCCCTCTTTCCACAACAGACACCTTTTGAGGTATGTGGGACTGAAAGAGCTGTGAGACTAACTGTGACTTAGCCCAAGGTCACCCAGCTGGATGCATGTGGAAGAAGAGAGGGGTCTCAATCTCCATTCTCTAGATTAGGAGCTGCCACTCTTAACCACTGCACCACACTGGCAAATCATGTGCATTGTAGAAACCTGCATGCTCCCAATATGCAGTGCATACTGTGTGTGCTCTCAGTTCATGTGAACTGCACAAAACATCTGCAGGCAATTGTTGTTAATGCTCGTATCCTCAAATAAATCCCCCTTTAAATAGCATATGTCTTTATTTATTGTCTCTGCTAAATATGCAAATCTTATTTTTTTTCTAACCAGAATAGAATGATGGCACATCTTAATTTTTGAACTGCTTAAATAACCCCACTTAGCCTTGTCAGAGGTTGGGAGTTATGTAGGATTGGCCATGGTCAAAATTTGGATTGGAGACTTCCAAGGAAGACTGGGTTTGTTATGCAGAGGAAAGCCATAGCAACCACCTCTCCTCATCTCTAGCCTTGAACATCCAAAGAGTTGGTTGTGACTCAAGGGTGCGTTCTTCAGTTTGGTGTAGTGGTTAGGAGTGAAGACTTCTAATCTGGCATGCCGGGTTCGATTCTGCACTCCCCCACATGCAGTCAGCTGGGTGACCTTGGGTTCGCCACGGCACTGATAAAGCTGTTCTGACCGAGCAGTAATATCAGGGCTCTCTCAGCCTCACCTGCCTCACAGGGTGTCTGTTGTGGGGAGAGGGAAGGGAAGACAAATGTAAGACACTTTGAGACTCCTTCGGGTAGAGAAAAGTGGCATCTATGAACCAACTCTTCTTCAGTAATATCAAGGCTCATTAAGCCTAACCCACCTCACAGGGTGTCTGTTGTGGGCAGAGGAAAGGGAAGGTGACTGTAAGCCGCTTTGAGCCTCCTTCGGGTAGAGAAATGCGGCATCTAAGAACCAACTCTTCTTCTTCTTCTTCTTCTTCTTCTTCTTCTTCTTCTTCTTCTTCTTCTTCTTCTTCTTCTTCTAGAAAGGACACACTTTCCAGGGCAGATTGTTCCAGTGATGTGCGATGAAGGAATGCAACTCAGGGCCAGTTTACTAATGCTATGGGAAGGATCCCACTTAAAAAGAGATATTTGCCTGTAACACCTGCAATGCAGAAATTCAGGAGTAGTTTTTCCAAGCTTAGAGATGTAGTGAAGGAGAGTTTTAATCTACTGGTAGAAATCTAAGCTGCTGTTATAGATGCAATAGCCCCGACAAAGTAAAAGTGACAAACACCAAATTGGATCCCAATGCAGTAGTCCAGATGATTCAAGTAAGTGAAAAACTGAGTATTCAAGTAAGTGAATGAGTGAGCGGAACAGCACAAGGCAGTCAGGTAAGAGGGGATATAAGGAGACATTGAATGCACAATATTCTGAGAGAGAAAGGGGAACAAGACTAAGGTGAAGTGGAAGAGCTAGAAAAAAAATGAACGAAGGTGAAACATTGCCTGGGTTGAGGAAGCCCATGATCGCACAAGATCTCTCTGCACTATATTGAGCTTGAAACCGTTCATGACACATTTTCTTCTCCATCTCACCATGTTCTAAACAAGGGTTCAACTCCCCAGTATGCCCTGGAATTTTAATCTACTCCACGGATCAAATGGGGGAAGGGAAATCCATGAAAACCTTGGAGGACAGGATGGATGAAAATGTCACAGATTTGCAGACTTTGAATTATCCTTAAAAGATCAAATTTATATGGGAAGATGCAGACAGGGAGGCATTGGGGGCAGAATTTGGGTGCTCCTGAGAACTTCTGCTTTGAAGAAAAACAAGATTCTAGTGCTCAGGGCTATAAACAGAGACTCAAGATCATGTGTGTGGAGAGACAGGACTTCAGTGCCCCAAACAGCTTTTTTGCATGCCCTTGTGATAAGGAAAAACAAAATAAATGAGCCCAAACAGTCAAGAATGTGGAATAAATTATGCAAAATAAGAGAAATGCAAATTTGTTCAGGTTGTATAATTGGTACAGGACACAAGCTACTTTCCAACCTTTTCCCTTCCCCTTTCTGAGATTTCTTTCCCCCTCCAAGGGGACCCACTGACAAACGACCAGCCTGTAGGTGGAAAGAGATGAGTTGGCCTGTAGTTACTGTTATTAGAGTTTGTGAATTTTTTTTTAATTGATGATGTTTTATTGTTGGCTGTTTTATGTTGTGAACCATTCTGAGCCCATCCATGGGCAGGAGCAGTAATGACAACAATAACAATTAATCAGAGGAGGGCAACAAAGATGGTGAGGGGTTTGGAGACCAAGACGTATGAAGAAAAGTTGGGGGAGCTTGGTCTGTTTAGCCTGGAGAGGAGACAACTGAGAGGGGATTTGATAACCATCTTCAAGTATTTAAAAGGCTGCCATATTGAGGATGGAGCAGAATTGTTCTCTTTTGCCCCGGAGAGATGGACCAGATCGAATGGGATTAAATTAATTCAAAATAAATTCCATCTAAACATCCAGAAGAAGTTCCTGACAGTTAGAGCCGTTTCTCAGTGGAACAGGCTTCCTCGGGAGGTGGTGGGTTCTCCATCTTTGGAAATTTTTAAACAGAGGCTGAATTTTTTAAACAGAGGTTGATTCTGTGAAGGCTCAAGGGGGTGGCAGGTTACAGTAGATGAGCGATAGGGTTGTGAGTGTCCTGCATAGTGCAGGGGGTTGGACTAGATGACCCAGGAGGTCCCTTCCAACTCTATTAGAAGAAGAAGAAGAAGAGTTGGTTCTTATATGCCGCTTTTCCCTACCCGAAGGAGACTCAAAGCGGCTTACAGTCGCCTTCCCATTCCTCTCCCCACAACAGACACCCTGTGAGGTGGGTGAGGCTGAGAGAGCGCTGATATCACTGCCCGGTCAGAACAGTTTTATCAATGCCGTGGCAAGCCCAAGGTCACCCAGCTGGATGCATGTGGGGGAGCGCAGAATCGAACCCGGCATGCCAGATTAGAAGTCTGCACTCCTAACCACTACACCAAACTGGCTCTCTATTATTCTATGATTCTCTGATTCTAATAACAACAATCTTTCTGTCAGTGCACCAACCATGCCTCAAATGTGTTTTCCCACGCCGAAAGTGGCTTTTGGCAAAACAAATAAAACAAAACCTCTCTGTAACAAGCTACCATCTTTTGGACTTTTCTGGATTTGCCAGCATTTTCTGTTGAGCCAATTTCTTTGGATAAGAGCTGCAGGCCTGTTGGGTTGGTCTTTTTGATGCTTCCCTTTCAGGTCCCTTTTGATATCAGTGCTCATTATGCAAACTTTAAGGGCCATTACATCATATACAGCCATTTGCATACTTGAATGTGTCTGTAGGTCTCATGCCTGCAAGATAGATTTGGATATCAAAGTGGGTACTGGAGGCAGCTCCTTTTTTTCCTTTGGCGATCTCTGCCTTTCAGAGTCTGCGATACCATTTCGTTTAATTATGTCAATGAAAGTAGGAAAGTTCTGTGATCAATACCAGGATCTTTTTATCTTCTCCATTGATCCCAGATTCATGTATATGTAGATTTCGCCCGGCTTCTTAGCTGCATGGGCAACATTATGCTTTGTAGAAAGGGAGATACAGTTAAAATGAAGGGTGTTCGTGACACCACAATTTTTTTTACCATCGATTTATTTCTATACAGTGTAAAGTTCACTAAAACATCAAGTGCTAGTGGGAGAATTTTATTTAGTTCTGGGTGTTGCTCAGTGGAATTGCTTTAGATAGCATCTGTTTTGTCACCCACTTTGAGGTAAAGAATGGGATCCCAATCTATAAACTAGAAATTGTTGTTTTTCTGACAGAAAGATATCTGCTGTCACCATTATTAGGATTCTTGCTTTGCCTTAGAATCACAGAATCATAGAGTTGGAGGGGGTCATATAGATCAGTGGTCCCCAACCCCCGATCCAGAGACCGGTACCGGTCCGTAGATCAGTTGGTACCGGTCTGCGGCTCCTCCTCGTCCTCCTCCCCGGCTGCTGCCTCGGGGGCCGCCCTGCCACTCTGCCGCCTGCTCACCTTTGATGCTCTCCAGTGGCTGCCATGGCTGGGGCTCCCCCTCGGCGTGGCACTGTGCAGCAGCTGCTGGCAGCACCCCCCAGCAGGCAGCAGCAAGTCAGGGGTGCCGGCAGGAAAGCAAGTGGAGTAGGGGCTCAGGCGGCGGTGGCAACGTCCCTCAGCAAAATTGTCAAGCATTGATCGGTCTCCGGTGATAAAAAGGTTGGGGACCACTGATATAGATGACCTAGTCCAACCCTCTTCTCAGTACAGGATCACTATGACTGGGAACAGTTTTTTTCCTGGTATCTAACCAGCACCTTTCTACAAGTAGTTTAAACTCATTACTGTGGGCCCTATCCTCTTCTGTCAGCAGGAACCAAGCAACAACCTTTCAAATATTTAAACAGAACAATCACATCCTTCCCATCTCCTCGTGGCTGAATATTCCCAAATCCCTGAGACTTTCCTCATAGGGCTTGGTCCCCAGGCACTGGATCATCCTCATTGCTTTCCTCTGAACCCTCACAATTTCATTCATGTCCTTTTGAAGTGAGATCTCCAGAACTGCACCCAGGACTCCAGGTGGGATCTGACCAACGTTGTATACAGTGGGACTATGACATCTTGTGATTTACAGTCTACAAGTACCCCATGATCTCATTCACCCACTCTGCTGCGCAGCAGTGTGTCTCCAATCAAGTATGCATGCTTCTCATTTTTGTGATGTAGATGTTCTCATTTGCTTGCTTTTCTGGATTGTTCAGATCTTGTTGAACTCTATCTTTTGGGGTGTTCACAGTTCCTCTCAATTTGGTGTCATCTGCAAATCTGATGAGTAGTACCTCCATGCCCTTATCCAGATTATTTATAAGAATATTGAAGAGTACCAGACCCAGGACCAAACCCTGTGCTCACCTCCCTCCAGTCTAATAAATATATTGCATATCTGGGTACTTACTTTACAGAGCCCCCATCAGGCAACCTGAGATACTAGAAGCCAAAAGGAGACTGGACAGCTGCCCAGGCCACACAAATATTTTGAAGGGTAATTGGATGTAATTGGTACCCAATCACAGAAATAATTAATGGCAGATACTTTCCCAGTTGTAAAAATAAGTAATTAAAGGCGACGAGTTGCTTGCCCTTGACATTTTTGTTTCTCCAATGTTTTTTGTGAACTACAACTCAAAAGGACTGATTAGCTGTTTTAGCAAAGAATTACTATACTGCATAATTTGGATATTATGACACAGTTTACTAAATTGCCACTAATTTACTTTTGCCTTCTATCTGTACTCTTATGATGCTTGTTCTATTTTGTCTGAGGAAGAGTGCATGCACTTGAAAGCTCACACCTTGAATAAATCTCTGTTGGTCTTAAAGGTGCTATTGGACTCAATTTTGGTTATGTTACTTCTGACCAGCATGGCTACCCAATTGAACTCCCTTGCCATGACACTCTAGCACTGATTAGAGTTCTGTGGTATTTATCATAGAGTTTGGGGAGATTTGTTAGACCGTCACAGCGACTGTGGTATCAGGAACTCTTTCCTTTCCCAGTTTCTGTTTCCAAAGTGTTCCTGAGGAGTGCTGACATGGGCCTGACATCTCTATATACAACACTGTGGAACAGATATTTCTGCAGAAACTGTGAATTTTATAGGGAATGTCTGATGGTTGAAGATGTCATATTAGACTGTGGCAATCTGACATGAACCAATTGCTGGGTCTTTTTGATTCAGAACCAAATGACTGCAATACTCATTGAATAAACTTGTGTTAGCTGTTGCAGATTTGCACATGCACAAAAGACTGTTACTCCAAAGAGTTCAGCAAGTATTAACATGGCTAAAACAATTGATCAGACAAACACTGAATGGCAGGCAGGACTGAAGAAAAAACAAACAAACCATAGCATTTATTTCTTTTATTCATTCCATTCTCTGATTAAACAATTGCCTGCTGAGCTGATCATCAGAACAACAAAGAGGGAGAAGGGATAAAAGTAGAACTTTTAGATTAGATTACTGTAATGTGCGCTGGGTTGGGCTGCCCTTGAGAAGTCTTTGGGAACTTCAGCTGGTGCCGAATGCTGCAGCCAGGGTGTTGACTGAAGACGGTTGTAGTGACCCCGCCACTCCAATCATGGCCTGACTACATTGGCTCCCAGTTAGAGATGTACACAGGAGAACGACTCAGTACTTTTCAGATTCACGTTTTTCTGATTGAGTGAAACTTGAATCAACCGTCTCACTGATTCGGTACACTGATTCGAGTTTGGCCAATTCAGAAAACATGAACCAATGCAGCCGAATCAGGTTCCAGACAGCTGATCTTGCTGCAGAGATGGTTGATCTCTTGAACCATGACTCAGATATGGATTCCTTTAGAAGAATGTTAAGTGAGCCCTTACTAAGGTGGGGTAAAATCCTAGCAACAGCAGTGATTGCTCATGCAAACAGCTTTGCCTGTACCTGATGATAATTGCGGCACTGCAATAGTGTATGGATGAAGTAATGTTTATGTTGTCATAGCATCCAGAATGCTGAAAAGGGCTCTAGTGGACCTGGGCTCCATTGCATCACACACAGGCAAGATTCATGACTCTCCAACCATTCCTGAGAACTATTCAGCAAGGCTCAAGGATAGCCTTATTTGGAAACTTCGTGCTTTTAAGTGGGACCCTTCCCATAGCATTGGTAAACTGGTCCTGAGTTGCATTCCTTCATCGCACATCACTGGAACAATCTGCCCTGGAAAGTGTGTCCTTTCTAGAAGAAGAAGAACAAGAAGAAGAAGAAGAACAACAACAAGAAGAAGAAGAGTTGGTTCTTATATGCCGCTTTTCCCTACCCGAAGGAAGCTCAAAGCGGCTTACAGTCGCCTTCCCTTTCCTCTCCCCATAACAGACACCCTGTGAGGGAGCTGAGGCTGAGAGAGCCCTGATATTACTGTAGAAGAAGAGTTGGTTCTTATAGGCCGCTTTTCTCTACCCGAAGGAGGCTCAGAGCGGCTTACAGTCACCTTCCCATTCCCCTCCCCACAACAGACACCCTGTGAGGTGGGTGAGGCTGAGAGAGCCCCGATATCGCTGCTCAGTCAGAACAGCTTTATCAGTGCCGTGGCGAGCCCAAGGTCACCCAGCTGGCTGCATGTGGGGGAGCGCAGAATCGAACCTGGCATGCCAGATTAGAAGTCCACACTCCTAACCACTACACCAAACTGGTCCTAGCCACCAGCACCAGGAGTCTGAATAGTAACTGTACTAGGATGTGTCAGGTGTTACCTTTATCTGAGGAATTGTGAATTCACATACCTTGAATAAATCTTCATTGATCTTAATGGTGCGACTGGACCCCCTTGATATCTAGAAGGTACTGTTCTACATGCAGTTTAAAACTATTACTGTGGGTCCTATCTACTGCCAACAGGAACTGCTCCCTATTCTCCTTCAAGTGACAATCTTTCGAATACTTAAAATAGAGCCAGTTTGGTGTAGTGGTTAGGAGTATAGACTTCTAATCTGGGAGGCCGGGTTTGATCCCCTGCTCCTCGCTCACATGCAACCAGCTGGGTGACCTTGGGCTCGCCGTGGCAATGATAAAGCTGTTCTGACAGAGCAGCAATATTAGGGCTCTCTTAGCCTCCCCTACCTCATAGGGTGTCTGTTGTGGGGAGAGTGAAGGAAAGGTGAATGTAAGCCGTTTTGAGACTCTTTCGGGTAGAGAAAACCAGCATATAAAAACCAGCCCTTCTTCCTTCTCAATCTCCTTTTCTCCAAGCTGAACATTCCCAAGTTTGCATAAGACTTGGTCCCCAGGCCCTGGATCATACTTTTTGCTCTCCTCTGAACCCTCTCCATTTTGTCCCCATCCTTTTTGAAGTGAGGCCTCCAGAACTGCACACAATAATACAAGTGCAGTCTGACCAATGTGAATGCTGTGGATGTCCAACAGTGTGTGTGTGTGTGGGGGGGGGGGGAAATCAGTATTTTTCAGATCCATACATGAGGTACCTGAAAAATGTTTGCATTCTTGATTATTGTCATAGCTAGACCCAACCACACAAGCTGAGATCTAAGTACAGTTCATGTCAATGCTGAAAGTCCTAATGAAATACAAGCAACCAAGTCCAAAGAGCCAGACAGCAGCTGCATCCAAAATCATAAGCCAAAGTCATGATGGGAATATCAAGTAAAGAAATATGGTCTGTGGCATCCAAATATAAACACAGCATTGCTGCTACACCTTAGCTCTATTGCCTTCTCCCCCCCTTTTATCTAGAGGTCCCACCTGCTGGTGCCAAAATTTTGCAACTTGGTTGTGTCTCAGTCTGGCTCCTGTAAGGACTCTCCATCTGAACTGAAGCTAACTCGACCCTGAGCCGCCAGTCTTCTCCTTTCTCTCTGCTCCTGAAAACTGGTACACAAGATTCACCTCCAGTGCTCATGAGGCTCAGAAGGCAGGGGAGGGGTGAGTCATCTGGTGCCAAGACGCTAATGATGGCTGATGTCAGGGGATTGGGGGCCATCTGAATATATAAAAATACATATAAGGTATTTTTAATGCATGTTTGGACCAAAAATATCCCAATACACATCCCTACCTGATGCTTGATAGCCCCCCCCCCCTTCCTCCTTATAGCTTTTTATTTGCACCCTGGCCCCAATCCAACCATGTGTGCTTTGAGGAACTTTTTCTAAAGACAAAGAAACAAAGATGATGTCAGTCAGCTGTTCAGGAAGGACGGAAGAAGGGGGAGATTTAAATGTGCCTCCTGGGCTGAATCTGCATGGAGCTTTTATTCCATTCCCAGGTTGATTTATTCCTTGCCATCTACACTGAATGTGATTTCTGTTTTGATTTGGGGTGATTTAAATTTTTCATCTGCAACAAGTATGATTAATCCAGAGTGACCCTACCTTTCCCCCGTGATTCCCTGGAGTGGCTATAACCCTCAACATTTGAAAAATCGGCATGAGAAAGCATGCAGCTCTCTGTTTGTCCTAAACTAACTTGCTGCCTCAAGCCTCCAATGCTGTAGAAAATCCCTAATTAGTCAGGGCATCAGTTCAAAGGATTCCTCGTCCCAGGTTGCAAGGTTTCCCATAAAGGGGAAGCCCTAACTTCTCTCGGCAGAGATTTTCCTCTTGGATTTATTTCCCCTCCCCTGCCGTCTCCAATCCTTTCCCCCCCTTCAAGAAAAGAAAGAAAGAGGCCCCTGCTGCACTTGTCTCCCCCCTTCTGAGCTTCCCTAATCTCATGCAGAATACTTTCTGTTTCAATGGGGGGGGGGATAGAGGAAGACCCAAATTCAAATCAATCTGAATTCAGCAGGATCCACAACAGAATAAAAAAAGTAAGTGCAGAATCAGCCCCGGTCTCTTTAAGAAAGGGGGGATTCCTGTGTTAAGAAAGACCTAACTGCTTCCAATGAGACTCAGGGATGTGTACAATATACAGTTCACATCAAGCAGAACATAGAAATTAAGAACCTTAAAAACAATAAATCAATCAAAATCTCAGCAGCTCAGTACCACCAATGCAACCTATCAGAAGAAGTTGCATGGGGGGTTGTCTGGGGGAGACCCATTTGATTTCATAGAGATCACTGGCCCCAACCATATGTTTGACAGAAGAATTCTGTCTTGCAGGCCCTGTGGAACTGGGACAGTTTTTGCAGGAGCTAATTCCCCCAAGTGGGGGCCAGGAAAGAAATCAGGAGTCCTCCCCAACAGACAGAAGTCCAACAGGCCCCACAGTTCAGCGAGCCTCCCAAATGTCCTCATATTTAGCTCAGCTTGTTGCTTACAACTTGCTCTTCTCTCTCCCTAGAGGGAGCTTTTTATTTGGATTTCCATTGTGCCAGGTTGTGCTCAGAATCATTCTCCTTCTGATCCAATTTGCTTGCAATCAACAGCTTGTCTTCCACCTTGCAATTCTTTAATATGATCATGGCTTTAATATTGATTCACACAGATGCTTGTCTCCTTGTTCCCCTCATTTTGATCCATAGATTGCAGGTGTTGCTTTTTTTCTCTTTTAATGAGGAAATTAAACTTCCTTAATTACTTCTGCCACAGTAAAAGGAAACTGGCCATAATCCAGTGCAAAGTTAAGCATGTGTGTCGTTAAGGATTCAAGAAGCATTTATGTCTAGTATGTGGGTGATATCTCAGAAGCACACTTTAAAAGAAGAGTTCGTAGAATCATAGAGGTGGAAGGGATCTCCTGGGTCATCTAGTCCAACCCCCTGCACTATGCAGGACACTCACAACCCTATTGCTCATCCACTGTAACCTGCCACCCCCTTGAACCTTCACAGAATCAGTTGGTTTTTATACTTCACTTTCCACTACCCAGAGGAATCTCAAAGGGGCTTACAATTGCCTTACCTTCTTCTCCCCACAACAGACACTATGTGAGGTAGGTGAGGCTGAGAGGACTCTGTGGGAACTGTGGATGGCCCAAGGTCACCCTGATGGCTGCACGTGGAGGAGAAGTGAGGAATCAAACCTAGCTCTCCAGATTAGAAGCCACCACTCTTAGCCACTATTCCAAGCTGGTTCTTGTGTTGAGCGAGTTTGTGAGTGTCAGTGAAGCTGAGAACTACACCTTATGGCAGGGGTGGCCAGACTGCGGCTCTCTATGGCCTACAATTACATGCTGGCAGGGGTTCAGTGTAATTGTAGTCCACTGACATCTGGACAGCCACCACTTGGCCAGCCCTGCCAAATGGGATCTAGTCTCTGCCAAGAGGCTGAACTCCAAACAGAGTCACTCAAGGTGGAATGGTCACAGCTGAGATACCAGATTAAGATCCTTCTAGCACATTCAGAAGGCAGTGGCCACATGAACAAAAGAGGATTGACCTTTCCAGTGATGATGGAGCGGGAGCAGTCCTTGAAGCAGGGTTTCCTCACCATGGTACCATGTGGTATTGTGAAGGCCCCTCAATGGTACTGTGGCATGGGAGTTTTCAAAATAGCAGCTTGGGAGAGCCCTTCTACTCTTTGCCTGCTTTTTCCAGCACTGAGCAAAGAGGAAAGAAAACTTTTTTATTGTTTAAAAAATGCAACCCTTATTTGGACAGGTTGACCCGCCCGCTCCCAAATCGGCCAATGATTGCTCTCTCGGATATAAGTATGTTGGGTTAGGTGAGAAAATCCTACTGCCACTTGGGTTTGGGTTGGATTTTTTAGGCTTTGATCTTTTAATGTATTAGGTGGTTTTATTGGGGGTTTTATGTGTTGTGATCCACCGCAAGCCTTCTGGGAGTGGCGGGCTAGAAATATAACAACAACAACAACCTGGAGGGGGTGGGAAGGGGGGGAGCCCAGCCATTTAAACCTTTGCTGACTGAGGCTCTGCTCACTTCTTGAAGGTGTGACCAGGAGGTGTGACTGGGAGCTGACATTACTTCCAGGTACCTCAAAGCCTGAAAAAATATTTCAGCAGTACCTCCATAGTCAAAAGGTTGAAAAAGGCTGCCTTGAAAGGTAGGTACTGGGTGGCAGCAGAAGCAGAAGGTGACACTGCCAGAGGATTTTTCATAGACAATGGCAGGGCCACTTTAGCTACCCCTGGTTAGTACTGTACAGAATAAAGCAATGTTAAACTATGTCTGGCCATCTCTTACCACAAAGCCCCTATAGTAAGACCACCAAAATGGAAAGAAAGATTTAGTGCAGGCTTTCTCAACAGGGTTTCATAAAACCTGGTGGTTTTTGTTGTTGTTTTTTGACAGCCCTAGAAGGCTTTCCTGAATGGATGGGAGTTAATTAATATTTTTTTATATTTTTAAAATCCATTAAACATTTATTGGGTGACATGACCATATGGTCATGTCTTGCCCACACCCAATGGCCAAGGATGGGCCTGGAAGGGTTCAAAAGGGGAGAGGCCTTGTTTGGGCATGGCCACAGCTCTGCTTCCCAATTATATTCTGCATTATCACACCAGTTCTGGGGGTTCTCAAAGTCTGAAGAATGTTTCAGGGGTTTCTCAATAGTAAAAATGTTTAGAAATATTTAGAAAGACACGACAGGTCAGATCACACCCAATTAGCTACTAGGGAAAAGCAGAAGAAATGTGTGAGTAGAGCTGTTCCTAATGACACAACTGCGCTGAAGCCAGAAGGGCATTCAATTGCTGATGTGAATGAATGCAGTAGGGAAATCCCAAGCTGTTGAACATATATAGTAGGTAGGTAGGTAGGTAGGTAGGTAGGTAGGTAGGCAGGCAGGCAGGCAGGCAGGCAGGCAGGCAGGCAGGTAGGCAGGTAGGTAGGTAGATTTAGTCAGTCAATTTGTCTGACTAATAATACAAAACTGAGAGCTATAAAAATTACTAGCAAAAGATAATAATTAAAATATTATGAATAAAATGCAAAAGTATTACTACATAAAGAAAAGATATTAGAAAACTAAACAATGTTAAAACAAGTAAGTATGAGGTGCAGATATATTGTTTGCCATAAGAAAAAATGTATTATTCCTTGGATATTTATGTTCTAATATATATATATATATATATATATATATATATATATATATATATATATATATATATATATATATATATATATATATATATATATATATATATATATATATATATATATATATATATATATATATATATATATATATATATATATATATATATATATATATATATATAATAGGATATTAGCTACAAGAATAAAAAATTTGCTTAGTTAATCCATTAACCTTTAAACATAATCATAGATAATGAAGTAATATTTACCTATGCTTTTCTATTGTTCATCTTGATCTTATTCTGGTAGAGATACAGAGAAATTTGCTATCACATTAGTGATAAATGGTTTCTCCTCATATAGTATGAACATGAAACCTGGGAAGTAGGAATCAAGGTAAATGTGAAATTGTAAAAGAAGAAACACAGTGTTTAAATGCTGCAATCCCAGGCGTCAGTGGGTTGAAGTGGACTAGAGTGGTCCCCGCGGCTCCCTCTCCCCGCCCCCCCCACAGTAAAAAACTTCCCAGGGAAGCTTCTTACTGCGGGAGGGGGGGAGAGGGAATCAGGACCACACCATGAATCCATCAGGATGCACCATGCACTGCCGAAATCGTGCATGCGCGGCACTTTCACACATGTGCACATGCACGAAAGTACTGCGCATGCGCGATTTCAGTCGCGGCATGTGCGGCATGCGCAGGCGGGCAGTTGCCCTGCCGATCCCTAGCCTCAAAAAGGTTGGGGGCATTTCCAGACAAAATTATCATGCGTTTAACTCTGGAAATTACAAATGCAGAAGAAACAAAGTTGCTCGAAAAGTGAGGCAAGATGTCGCATGAGCAACCAGGGGCTACAATGCAAAGCCTGAGTGACAACAACCAATAAAACTCCCCAGAAAGTCTATAGATATAACTGTCATTCAAGTTTCTGTCCCTACTACAGATGATAAAGTGGACAGAATTGAAAGCTTTTATGTGCCTGTCCAGGAAGAAAGTGATCATACACTGAATCAAGATGAGCTGATAATCCTAGATGATTGGAATGCCAAAGTGCGAAACAACATAGAATAACATCTTATCAGAAAATTTTGGCGAAGAGAGTGACTTATAGAATTCTGTGAAGACAACAATTTGTTCATTGCAAACACATGTTTCAGGCAATCAAACAGACAATAGTATATGTGGACATCACTAGATGGCCAATACAGAAATCAAAGAGATTACATAAATAGAAACAGAAGATGGAGAAGTGCTACTGACTATAAATTCTTAATATAAAAAAAAACAGAAGAAAGCTGAAGAAAAGCAGCCATAGTGTCAAAATCTAAACAACATTTAAAAACCATGTACAGAACAGATTTGCATGACTAAATTCAAGTAAACCTGAACCGGAAGAACTATGGGTTGAAACCAGAGACTGTAGCCAAATTTTCAAAAGAAAATGAGCTTGTGTTTCATAGATTACACAAAAGCTTTTGATTATTTGGATCATGAAATGCTATGGTCAGTTTTAAATGCAATGGGTGTGCCACAGCATCTGATTGTTTTGATGCTCAATCTGTACTCTGGACAAAAGACTACAATTAGGACACAATATGAAGAAATAGAACGGTTTCCAACTGACAAAGATGTCAGCCAAAAATGTATTTTATCTCTATCTCTTCAATCAATACGCAGAGCACATCATAAGGAAAGGTGGGTTAAATTTAGATGAGGGCGGAGTGTAAGTGGATTGAAGGAACATGAACAACCTAAGATAATCAGATGCTGGGACATTACTGGTATGGGCACAAATTGGAAGAATGTGGTTCATGTTGGTTTATGGTTCATGAACCATTAACTGAACCATGAACCAAACTAGGAGGTTTGTTCGTTAACTGAACCAGTTTGTGGTTTGTGGCTTCGCAAACCTTGCTGAAAGGGACCACATTCCCTTTAAATGGGATTTGCAAAAATTCCAAAAGAAAGCTGTAGCAAGCTGTTTTTTTTTTTTTGTGCTTTCTTGTGCACAAAAGTTAAAGGTGGCTTTTGCAAGGAACAGAAAACAGTAGTTTAAAGGGACTAATTAGCTCCCTTTAAACCCCTGCTTCCTACTCTATCTATGAACTACCAAGAACAGACGCAAAATGTTTTTAAAGTTTGTGGAAGTTCATGATGGGAGATCCATCATGAGCTGTGGCTTGCAAACCATGAATAGGGCAAAATGTGTGACAAATTTTGCTTCTTGGTTGTAGCTTGTGCTCATGCCTACATGTGGCTTAGATAGAAAAGAAAGGATAAATCTATCTGTGGTGATAGACTATGATAGCTAAATGGAACTTCCATGAACAACAGCATGGATCTCCAAATGTTTGTTTTATTTAGGTATTGAGGATGAGGAAAATGATGAGGATGATGCCATTCCTCCCTTCTTCCATTTCATCCCTATGTGGTAGATTAGCCTGAGGTTATGGTCTCCTAGATCCTGGTTCATTTCTCTAGTTACTATCCCACACTGTGTTGGGGAGAAGCAACAGGAGAGGGCTCTTTTATTTATACCTTGCTTGGGAGCTTCCCAGAGATAGCTGGTCAGCCTCAGGTGAAAGATGAATTCTGTGGTGCTTTGATCTGGTCTCATGAGACAGTTCCAGTGTATCCAAGCTGAAAACAAACAACAACTTTTGGCATAAGGAACTAAAACAGCTGCCAAATGAAATATGCTGGCTAGAGATGGGCATGACCAAACCCACGGGTCTCTTGTGGTGCAGAGTGGTAAGGCAGCAGAAATGTTGTCTGGAAGCTCTGCCCATGAGGCTGGGAGTTCGATCCCAGCAGCCGGCTCAAGGTTGACTCAGCCTTCCATCCTTCCGAGGTTGGTAAAATGAGTACCCAGCTTGCTGCTGGGGGGTAAATGGTAATGACTGGGGAAGGCACTGGCAAACCACCCCGTATTGAGTCTGCCAAGAAAACGCTAGAGGGCGTCACCCCAAGGGTCAGACATGACCTGGTGCTTGCACAGGGGATACCTTTACCTTTTAACTAAAACAAATAGCCCATGCTAACATAGTCGTTGAAGCTGCATATACATATTCAGGGGGCAGAGACTAGGGACTCTTCTGCATGATCGATAAGCTGATAAAAACTCACTAAATACACCATTGTTTTTCTGATCTCTGCACAGAAGAGTTAATTTATTCCCCAAAACTGATTTTGCTCTGCATGGTGAACTGCCTCTTCAGTGCTTTAAGCGTCTTTTAAGTGTTGTTTCTGAAAGATGCTTTTCACCGATTCATTTCTCTCCTGCCTGACTGAGACGCACTATTAGCCATGCAGAGAAACTCCTTAGTTATGCAGATTAGTGACTGCATTGGAGAACAAAGTGGAGTTGGCAAAACTACAGGGGGCAGGCCTATGAACTGCTTCATCCAGAGAGCATTGCAACATAGTTTTTCAACATACTATATTCAATGAAGAACAATGACTGTAATATAATAAAGCGGTCTAAACTGGTTGTTTTTTAAACTGTTTTGGCTCCATGCAGAATACCTCTAGGGCAGTCCAGGCATGCAGTTTCTTTGTTGGTTTACCCTCTCTCTCTCTCTCTCTCTCTCTCTCTCTCTCTCTCTCTCTCTCTCTCTCTCCCCATCCGTCTGTCCGTCTGCCTGCCTGTCTGTATGACTGTGCACAAACAAATATGCATGCATATGCACATACACCCCCCCCACACACACACACACATACACCAAGTTACAACAAGTGCAAAGCTGGCTGTAATTCTGCTGTCCTTTGCTTACCCCCCCCCCCAAAAAAAAAGGTCTTCTTTTCCAGTTATCCAGTTAATCCCACAGTTTAGTGGGAAAAAATCTCTTTTTCAAACACCACTTAAGCTTGTTAAATGGCAGCACACTTTGCCAACATATCATGTGCTAATCTCCGAGCGATTGAAAGCAGAGAAGGAAAAAAAAGCCCCAAAAAAGCCAAGAAAGTTGCAAGTCCTGTAAAGCTTCCAAGGGACTAGAGCTCATCTCCAAGGTGGGCTTGTAATGAAAACAGGATGAGGTCCATAATAAACAAACCACCTTGGATGTAATTCTGCCTGCAGAAGGAAATCTACCTGCAGGTGTTGAGATGGTTAAAAATAACACACCTGTTTTTGGAGAAGAATCATGGTAGCACCAGGGACTGAATATTTTGGGATGTCTTTCGGGCAAGTAAAGGTAGGTAGGGATGTAGTCTGACTGTCCTTTGTATATGGTGGAAGATGCAATTGGTGTTAATCCCTCTATGCCTGATGAAAAGTTCTATGTTGCTCCAGGGACAGTTCAAGAGATGGAGTGTGGGAATGAAACATCTGCCTTTGTTTATGCAGATGATGAAAGGTTTAGGGATGTTTTGAGAATGGGCTGTATGTTGGCATCCAACATGAAGCCAATGCAGCCCAAACATGTTCTCAAAACACATTATTCATGGTACAATCATGGACATGGCAAAGCTCACTTTGCAGAACTTTTGTTTTCTATCACTTTGTGTTGGTGATTTTTTATAGTTTCAAGGTTTTAAAGGGGATTTTATGGGGTTTGTGCGGTGTTATTATGTGATCTGCTTTGAGTCCAAGGAGAAAAGCAGACTATACATTGAATAATTAAATAATTAAATAAATAAATAAGACTGAAGGAGGGCAACTAGGGATGGGTGGGTTGGTCAAAAGACCAGCAGCCAAATGAGATATGCTGGCTAGAGATGGGCATGACCAAACCCACGGGTCTCCACAAACACATGAAATTGGATAGTTCACGTCTCATGAACCGGGCTCATATGGCCACACCCCTGACTGTTAGAAACCTCCAGGTTCTACCATGAAATATAGATCACACTAGAATTTAAGCCCACTATATCAAAAATACAGAAGGCAGTGGATGGGTGCAGGAGGGTCCTGGCCTTCCCCCCTCCCCCCTCCCCCCAGCCCCTGGCTTCAGAATGGGGCTGAAGCCTCCCCCGGCCGCCCCCCTACCCCCTGATCTGCTGGCTTCAGCGTGGGGCTCGGAGCCTGGCGCTGAAGCCTCCGCCGCCTGTGTGCCTCCCTGCAAGGCTGCAGTTTCAGCGCCAGGCTCGGAGCAGGCCTGGCACATCTGGGACACTCGGTGGCTGCTCCAATACCGGCGCTGAAGGCTCCTCAGACCGGCGCCCTCTCCCCGCAGCTTCAGCGCCGGGCTTGGAGCAGCCCCGGCGCATCCCAGATGCGCTGGGTCTGCTCCGAGGCTGGCACTGAAGCCTCCCCCACCCTGCCGCCTCCCCCCGAGGTTGCAGCTTCAGTGCCGGGCTCAGAGCAGGGCTGGCACATCCGTGCTGTGTGGCTCCCGATTAGCCCCTTGGCCCTGGACTGACACTCGGAGGGGCCAATAGGGAGCCGTTTCGTGGCTTTGGCCCTTCGAGTTTTTAGCCCAGAATCGCCCTGCCCCTTTTTCCTCCCACAATGCCCTTACTCCTTTATTCTTACCGCTCCCATGGAGCGGTTTACAGATGTCGTTATGTGCTTAGAATTCAACCTTGTGTTAATTAGAGCAAGCCGCTTCTGATGGTTTATAGCAATCTCATTCCCTCCCTGCATTCTTTCACATTACTCCTCTCCTCCCTGCACCATCTCCTGTGTTTCCCTGCCCCCCCTCTCCCATATTCTGGAGCCTGGACTCTTATCAGAATGTTTTGACTATGCAAAGGTTTCCAGTTGTATGGGATTCCCATGGGAGTGGGGGGTGAGAGAGAGACCAGGAGAACATATATGCAACGGCCTGTGCCTCGAACCCCAGTTTTGTCCACACCTTGAATAACTGTACTTGCTGACTTAATAAATGTAACCTTTGCTTAAGTAAAGAGTTTGCCTTTTTAACCTTAAGAAGATCCTTACACCGATGACTGCTCATGACCACATTTCGGTCTCGCCCCTCTGTGTGTGTTGCGGGCTTTTCCGAAAGCCAGCCAAATTGTCACTGGATGTAAAACAAGGGAAAGCTCCAAGGCATAAGAAAACCAAAAGAAACCCCGTATCCTGGGGCGGGGGATCACCTGAGGGGATCCAAAACTGAACAAACAATTTTGTGGCAGAAACAGTAAATAAGAATGCACCTCAGATTCAGAATGCTGGGAAATAGAAACCAGGATTTATTGTTGATCTTTCACCCCACTCCTAGTTCGAAAGTTACAAATGGATTTGAGATTATTCTATCCACTGAAATGCTGGATGTTGATTAGGTAGGTAAGTAGGTAGGTAGATAGTTGGTTAAGTAGGCAGGTAGAAAGTTGGTAGGTAGGTAGGTAGATAGTTGGGACATCAGAACACTTGGCCCAGGACCTAGGGAGTGTGTTGGGAGCTACACTGCATAAAGGCCCATCCAAGCTTGTGGACCCTCATGGTCATATTGATATAGATTCCAATGCCTCTTCAGGTGGCCTTTCTGGCTTCTTCCAGACCTGAAGTTTCCTTCTTGGTGTAGTGGTTAGGAGTGTGGACTTCTAATTTGGTGAGCCAGGTTTGATTTCCCGCTCCCCCACATGCAGCCCGATGGGTAACCTTGGACTCACCACAGGACTAATAAAGCTGTTCTGACCAAGCATTTAATTTCAATGTTCTCTCAGCCTCACCCACCTCACAGGATGTCTGTTGTGGGGAGAGAAAAGGGAAGGCAATAGTAAGCTGCTTTGAGATTCCTCCTGGTAGAGAAAAGCGGTATATAAGAACCAACTCTTCTTCTTCTTACTGCAGGTCTGGAATGTTTTTTTTTATAGTGGAAAAGATTTTCAATTAAGATACTTAAGAATCCCCCTCAGATATCTTGTAGTATTCAATTATAGTTGTTGTGCTGTGTATCTACAGCAGCATTTCTCAATGTCCATACTGCTGAGAAACATAGCTGTGTACATGTCCACCTGGGGTCCCTTCCAACCCCTTCAAGGCCCATCACTGGCCATTTTGAGAGGGTTGGGTGGGTTGACATGACCATGTATGGTCAAATCACCTGATTGTTGTTGTTGTTATGTGCAAAGTCGTGTCCGACCCATCGCGACCCCATGGACAATGATCCTCCAGGCCTTCCTGTCCTCTACCATTCCCCGGAGTCCATTTAAGTTTGCACCTACTGCTTCAGTGACTCCATCCATCCACCTCATTCTCTGTCGTCCCCTTCTTCTTTTGCCCTCGATCTCTCCCAGCATTAGGCTCTTCTCCAGGGAGTCCTTCCTTCTCATGAGGTGGCCAAAATATTTGAGTTTCATCTTCAGGATCTGGCCTTCTAAAGAGCAGTCAGGGCTGATCTCCTCTAGGACTGACCGGTTTGTTCGCCTTGCAGTCCAAGGGACTCGCAAGAGTCTTCTCCAGCACCAGAGTTCAAAAGCCTCAATTCTTTGACGCTCGGCCTTCCTTATGGTCCAACTTTCGCAGCCATACATTGCAACTGGGAAGACCATAGCCTTGACTAAACGCACTTTTGTTGGCAGGGTGATGTCTCTGCTTTTTAGGATGCTGTCTAGATTTGCCATAGCTTTCCTCCCCAGGAGCAAGCGTCTTTTAATTTCTTTGCTGCAGTCCCCATCTGCAGTGATCTTGGAGCCCAGGAAAATAAAATCTGTCACTATCTCCATTTCTTCCCCTTCTATTTGCCAGGAATTGAGAGGGCCGGGTGCCATGATCTTTGTTTTCTTGATGTTGAGTTTCAAGCCAACTTTGGCACTCTCCTCTTTCACCCGCATCAACAGGCTCTTTAGTTCCTCTTCACTTTCTGCCATTAGAGTGGTATCATCTGCATATCTGAGGTTGTTGATATTTCTCCCTGCAATCTTGATCCCAATTTGTGACTCCTCTAATCCCGCATTTCTCATGATGTGCTCTGCATACAAGTTAAATAGGCAAGGTGACAGTATACAGCCTTGCCGAACTCCTTTCTCAATTTTGAACCAGTCAGTGATTCCATGTTCAGTTCTCACTGTTGCTTCTTGACCTGCATATAAATTTCTCAAGAGACAAATAAGATGCTCTGGTATTCCCATCTCTTTAAGAACTTGCCACAATTTGTTGTGCTCCACACAATCAAAGGCTTTAGCATAGTCAATGAAGCAGAAGTGGACGTTCTTCTGGTACTCCCTAGCTTTCTCCATGATCCAGCGTATGTTGGCAATTTGATCTCTAGTTCCTCTGCCTCTTCGAAAACCTGCCTGTACTTCTGGAAGTTCTCGGTCCACATATTGCTGGAGCCTAGCTTGTAGGATTTTGAGCATAACTTTGCTAGCATGAGAAATTAGTGCGATGGTGCGGTAGTTTGAACATTCTTTGGCATTGCCCTTCTTTGGGATTGGAATGTAAACTGACCTTTTCCAATCCTGTGGCCATTGTTGAGTTTTCCAAATTTGCTGGCATATTGAGTGTAGCACTTTTACTGCATCGTCCTTTAAGATTTTGAATAGTTCAACTGGAATGCTGTCACTACCACTAGCTTTATTGTTGCTCAGACTTCCTAAGGCCCATTTGACTTCACATTCCAGGATGTCTGGCTCCAGGTCAGTAACTACCCCATTGTGGTCATCAGGGATGTGAAGCTCGCTCTTGTATAGTTCTTCTGTATAATTTTGCCACCTTTGTTTGATCTCTTCTGCTTCTGTGAGGTCCCTACCATTTTGGTCCCTTATCATACCCATCTTTGCATGAAACGTTCTCTTCATATCTCCAATTTTCTTGAAAAGATCTCTGGTCCTCCCCATTCTATTGTTTTCTTCTATTTGTTTGCACTGTTCATTTAAGAAGGCATTCTTATCTCTTCTAGCTTTTCTCTGGAATTCTGCATTCAATTGGGTGTATCTTTCTCTTTCTCCCTTGCCTTTCACTTCCCTTCTCTCCTTAGCTATTTGTAAAGCTTCCTCAGACAGCCATTTTGATTTCTTGCATTTCTTTTTCTTTGGGATGGTTTTAGTTGCTACCTCTTGTACAATGTTGCGAACCTCCGTCCATAATTCTTCAGGCACTCTGTCTATCAGATCTAATTCCTTAAATCTATTTGTCACCTCCACTGTGTATTCATCAGGGATATGATTTAGTTCATACCTGAGTGGCCTAGTGCTTTTCCCTACTTTCTTCAATTTAAGCCTAAATTTTGCAACAAGAAGCTCATGATCTGAAATCACCTGATATATGTTTTCAAATATATTACAATTAATCAACTCCCAGACATTCAGGAAACCGTATAAGGCCCAACAAGAAACCCCAGGGTTCCATAAATCCTTGATTGAGAAATCCTGATCTAGAGTCATGAGAAGCTTCATACGTTCCCACGGATGTCAACCGCAACAGTTCTTTTGTCACTCATGGAGGTAGGAGCTGAGCAGTGATGCATTCCCTGCCAATCTATGAGATTTATAAATACTTATATGATTAAATGAAACCATAGAGGCATCAAAGAGCTCCAGTGTAAATTTGACACCAGATGTTTAAAGTTCATTGGGCAGAGATTCATTTTTGTATCATTCAAAATGGGTGTGTGTGCAAACATTCATTTAACTAACTAGGCAACAGTGGTTCATTACAAGAGGTCTCCGTAGATTCCTGTGGATCGTGACTCATGTTACAAACCCCAAACAATTTGTTCTTACATTTTCTAAACACTATCCCTCCTGGCTTAAATTAACTGCAGATTAAACCAGTAGATGAGGATGGAAGAAAGAAAGATCTGCTTTGTTGCATAAGAAATGCAGGAAGTTGTCTTAATAGAATTCCTTTGTACTATAAAATCAAATGGAGACTTCTGTTGTTGTTTTTGTTATTCTTTATTACTCTGTTGGTATCAGCATTCATACCTAATGGCATAATTTCATAGGGGAAAGCAGTAGGGTTCCCAGTTTCCTTTGGGGGCAGGGGAACTCTTTCCTCTAGCTCCTATTGCCTACCATTGCTCAACTGGGTGGCAGGAAGAAATGTCCAAGCAAAACAGGGTGATCAGTACGTCCAGTGTGATGAACACTAGCAATGCAATTGTACAGAGCTGTCTAGATTGGTTGCATTGGCAACATTTTGTAAACTACACTATGTACCTTCAAACGGATGTTGTCAGAAGCATGTTATTAACATCCACACTGCTTTTCCCCAAAGAATCAAATGATTTAAATCTTGTATGCACAACTGGGCATGTTCTGCTGGCAGATAATAAAAACACATTTAAGTACATAACAATTACCCTCCGCAGTTGTACAGAACATACTTATTACGGTAATTACAAATATCAAGTTGATATTGGATGGGTAATTCTCCCCAATTGTAACTTGTTAAAATTAATGCTTGGTTTGGCATTCAAAGGAAACTTTTTAAGGACACAGGGATCTGAACCCTGCAATAAATCTCAGCTGGAGTTTCTGCCAGTGAAGCTGCAGGACTACCTTCTCTCTCCATTCCCACTGCAGACCAAAATTGCATCCCCCCAATGCTGCTACTAGGGACAGGTCTTCCCTGAAAAGGTATAAGGGGGTACTTGGAGATCTGTAGTCAGAGGGGGAACTGGTGAAAATGGCCTTCCTGCCCTTAATGGAAACTGCTTGCAGGATCCAACCTATAAATCAGGGGTGACCAAACTGGCTCTCCAGATGCCCATGGACTACAATAGGAATTGTAGTCCATGGACATTTGGAGAGTCACAGTTTGGCCACCCCTGCTACAAATACTTAGTGGTCACGTAACAGCCTTACCATAAAGCCATTAGCTGTTGCCAATAATCCATCAAAATTTCTTTTTAAAGAAGGAAGAAAGAAGAATAGCGCAGAAAGCCTAGATTTGACAGATCAGTACTTGTTGTTAAAGAAAAAATAATAATTTGAGAATTTATCAACCCTACCCTTGAAGATGAAACTCAAATACTTTGGCCACCTCATGAAAAGGAAGGACTCCCTGGAGAAGAGCCTAATGCTGGGAGCGATCGAGGGCAAAAGAAGAAGGGGACGACAGAGAATGAGGTGGCTGGATGGAGTCACTGAAGCAGTCGGTGTGAGCTTAAATGGACTCCGGGGAATGGTAGAGCACAGGAAGGCCTTTAGGATCATTGTCCATGGGCTTGCGATGGGTCGGACACGACTTCGCAACTAACAACAACAACAACCCTTGGCAAAAAGCTCTTACTAATACTTTACTTTCACCCAAACCAGCCTGCATTGGGAAAGGCAGAATGCATGGGAAGGAGTATGCAATGGTCTTGCTTTCCATTCCTCTTTCCCGACTGCCTATATAATATTTGTGAAAGAGATGGATTGTATTTCCCTTTGTCTTTGGGCTTAGATTAGAACCAAAGAGGTCTCTTTCTAAGGGAAATTATTGCAGTCTATTTCAGTTAGATCTTCTGGAGATCTTCCCAAATTTCAGCTGATCTCTGGACTACACAGATAATTACCCTGGAAAGAATAGCTATTTTGGAGTGTGGACTTTGTGGTGTTATGCCCTACTGAGGTCCAACCCTTGCCTAAACCTCACTGTCCCCAGGTGCCCCCATCCCAATTCTCCAGAATTTCCAAAAATTGAGTCCAATAGTATTTTAGTAGTGTGGTGTAGTGCTTAAGAGCAGAGGCCTCTAATCTGGAGACCTGGGTTTGATTCTCTACTCTTCCTCCTCATGTAACCAGCTGGGTGACCTTGGGCCAGTAACACTTCTCCCAGAGCTCTCTCAGCCTCACCTATGTCACAGAGTGTCTGCTGCAGGGAGAGGAAGGAAAAGTGATTATAAGCTGCTTTGAGACTCCTCTGGGTAGTAAAAAACAGGGTATAAAAACCAGTTCTTCTTTGTAAAGACCAATAATATTTCCCACAGGATAAGCTTTTCATGAGTCAAAGGACTGTTGAAGTGAGCTTCAACTCACAATGGAATAATAGAATCATAGTATTTGGAAGGGACCTCCTGGGTCATCTAGTCCAACCCCCTGAACTATGCAGGTCACTCAACCCTATTGCCCATCCACTGTAACCTGCCACCCCCTTGAGCCTTCACAGCATCAGCCTCTCCGTCAGATGGCTATCTAGCCTCTGTTTAAATTTTTACAAAGATGGAGAGTGAGCCCACCACCTCCTGAGGAAGCCCCACTGAGAAACCTCTCTAACTGTCAGGAACTTCTTCCGGATGTTTAGGCAGAACTTCTTATACCAGAGAACATTTGATTGGTTTCTCAGGTGCAACAGAATTTTTCTGGAACATTAATGTATTACCTTCTGTTTACTGCTCTGCCTTTATCACACATAGATATTTTTCACTATTGCTTCTGTTTTTGTGGTTTGCATTGTTTTCCAATTTGAATCTTAGTCCAAGAGCATTTTAAAAAAAATCAACTGTCTTTTGCTGTCTGATTGAACGTTGAACAGGTTTTGTAATCCTCCACAGGTCCCAGTAAGAAGGGTGATCTGTGAATAACATAAAAAATATATATAAAAGATCTGAGAGTACATGAAGGCTTCATTATATTAATAATTTCCATTTGAATTGATCCATGGAAATCCAGCTTGCTTTTTATAGACCATTTACGCACTGGGAACTTCACTGCCCCAGCTCCCATGCAAGAGTACAAATTGGGGGTGGATGAGGTACATCAAGCCAAATGTTCCCCCATGTGGGTGCAGGAAGAGGTGGGCAATCTGCCATGACTAAAACTCCAGCCTACAGCCCGGCATGAAACCTCCAGTGCATAAACGGTCATAGAAAGTCAGTGTGGTGTAGTAGTGAAGGGCAGGAGACTCTAATTGGGAGAGTCCCCATGAAGCCTGCTGGGTGACCATGGGCCAGCCCTGGTTCTCTCAGAACTCTCTCAGCCTCACAAACCTCACATGGAGTTGTGGGGAGAGGAAGGGAAGGCGACTGTCAGCTGTTTTGAGACTCACAGTTGAGAAAAGTGAGGTATAAAAATAGACTCTTCTTATAAGGATGTGGAGTGGCAATTCTACTGCCTTCCCACATAAACACTGACCTTTCTCTATATCATCCGGTCTTTCTCAACCAGGGAATCATGAAATCCTTGGGTTTCTTGAGGGGGTTTGGGATCTAATTTTTATATATTTTTAAAATTTATTAAACATTTATTGGGTGATATGACCATATATGGCCATGTTGACCCCCTCTTCCCAAAATTGCCAATGATAGGAAAGGGAGGAGGATGGGAAAGAGGTCCCTTCCCAGGAGGTCCCTTCCCTGATGGGCATGTCCACAGCTCTGCTTCCCAACCATATTCTGTTTAATTGCTCCACTTCTGGGGTTTCTCGAAGCCTACAGAATGTTTAAGGGGTTTTTCAATGGTAAAAAAGGTGAGGAAGGTTGATATATTCTCTGGATTTCTCATTAGCCTATAACTGTTCAAGAACCTCCACCACGAACCCATTAATAAGACTTCTTCACCAGCCACTAAAATGGAATGTTGCATACAGCAGACACAACCAAAGAAGAAGAGGATTTGATGTAGAAGAGTCCACTTGGGAATCGTCAGCAGCTATTGACAGCTATTTTCCATGCCACTTTACAAATTAGTTGGAGCAAGGTCCATTCCCCCCCCCCCATGATGTATGTCCAGCTGGGTGAAAAGTCAGACCTGCCCCTGCCAGCCCTTCGCAGGAGAAATATTGGGGTTTCCAGGCACACATTTATTAGCATAGCTCTTGCCTTACAACTTGAAAGAGCTGAGGTCACAGAAAAAGGTGAAGAGGACAGAGCTGGAAAGCGTTTGGAGAAATGTGGGTTAGCTGAATAATTGCAGAGTAGATGAAGCAAGGGCAAGCGAAGATACCAGGAAATCTAATGAGCAGGATATGAATGATTCATTCCGAAGGCAAAATAAATGTGTCCTGGCAAGAGAAAACGATAAAAGGGCAAACTCACTTCTGCTGAGCAGACTAGTTGAAGATACACAGAATCATAGAGTTGGAAGGGATCTCCAGGATCATCTAGTCCAACCCCCTGCACAATGCAGGAACTCACAGCTACTTGCCTACCCACAGTGACCCCAATGTCATGCCCAAGTGATCCCCCCCCCCCAAAATCTGGCCCAGCCTGGCCCAGAGGAAATTTACCTACCACCCCACATGGCTATCAGCAATTTCCGGGATATGCAAGGAACGGTCACAAGAGACAAACACTGACACATCCCTTCCTGCCCATCCACTCACAAACTGCCAAAGTTCATAAAATCAGCTAGACTCTGCTTAAAAACTTCCAAAGAAGGAGAACTCATCACCTCCCTGGGAAGCCTGTTCCACAGAGGAACCACTCTGTCAGGAACTTCTTCCCGATGTTGAGCTGAAAATGATTTTGTATTTCAACCCATTGGTTCTGGTTCAATGCTCTGGGGCAACAGAAAACAACTCTGTTCCATCCTCTATGTGACAGCCCTTCAAGTACTTGAAACAGTGCTGTATATAGACCATGGAGCAGGCTTGGGGTTTCTTGGTGGCCCTGGAAGGGTTTCCTGAATGAGTGGGAGATAACTAATTCTTAACATAGCTTTAAAATGTGTTAAACATTTATAGGTTGATATGAACATACATGGTTATATATATACGAGAAATAAAGCCCATTTTATTTTTTAATACGCACAAAGCTATACATTCTAACCATATTCTTCACGATTGTGCCTCTTCTGGGGTTTCTTGAAACCTGAAGAATATTTCAGGGCAGCAAAACAAAATCAGAGTCCAGTGGTACCTTTAAGACCAACAAAGATTTATTCCATCCATCCATCCATCCATCTCCCCTCCCATTCAGGAAACCTTACCAAGGCTGTCAAGAAACCCCAGGGTTTCACAAACCCCTGGTTGAGAAAGCCTGATATACTGAGTTGCAAATCTGGGTTTGTTGGCACGTATTATATAGGGCTACCTAAACTGTATGCATGTAAACTGTTTTTGAACAGCATTTCAAACTGGTTCCATATGGGCACATTTCCACAGAGATGGCCTTGTTTTATTCTCCCCATATCCTATCAGACACCCCAAAGTAAAAGATTTGAAATATGCGCTGGTGGGGCTGACAGGATATTTCAACAGCAGAGGTCCACCACAAGAGCATCGAAAAATGCCCTTAATGTTTATTTGAAAGACATGAGGTTCAAATAAATGCATCTATGTGCTGTCATTTTTTTTACAATGTCCCTTGTTGTTAACCATCTGGATTCCAGTAGAGAGAATGCATCTTTTGAACTGTGTGGAAGTCATAAATTTTGAAATAAGGATCATAAGTTAAATAAAACAAACATAATCGTTTGTCATTGATGGAACAGTTGAAAAAAATGGAAATTAAAATGAGTCTCCTTCCCTTCCCTCCATCAGCACCTTATGTACTATTTTTTTAAAGAAAATCTTCTACAAGCTTCCTTTTCTCCTTGAAAGGAGTAATTATATTATGGGAGACATTATACTAAGGCAGACCTCAAGAAGTTTGGAACTAAGACAAGCACTGAAAGGATCAAACAGATTCTTCAGTTTGTTTTGAGTTTTATCCAAACTATAATATAAAATTTATAAGAACTCTGTTCATTTCAGCTGTTGACTGTGCATAAATCAATATCTTCCCATTCTTCCAAGATGTTTATGCTTGCTGTTCTTGCATTTGGACACTGTGGGTGGAAAATAGCAAAAAGAGTTTTCAAATTTTCTCGAGAGTTGTCGACTAGTGTAACGGTGTGTTGTTCTGGGGAGGTGGGGAAAGGCAGGGCAGAGTTTTAGATTGGGAACTTCAGGATCATTTGCAGGGGTGTAGCTATGTCAGTGCCCTGGCTTAGATGACTCAGCCTTACCTTATCTCATTAGACCTTGAAAGCTAAGAAGGGTTGGCCCTGGTTAGGACTGGGATAGGAGACCCCCAATGAAGTCCAGGGTTACCACAAGGAGGCAGGCGATGTCAAACCATCTCTGAAATCTCTTAACTTGAAAACCCTAAAGCAGATATTTCCACTCAGGATTCTGCTTGTGAGAGCTCTCCGGGGGTTACTTTCCCAGAAGTTTGGGTGGCCACTGACATCATTAGACATCTCAAGAGCCCAATTCCCCTGTTGCTCTACAGGCTTACTCTCTTTCTCCACAGTGGAAACGGTTAAATGATCGATTGATTGGCTGGCTACCACATCTTACTACCATGTCCATGTCATTATAGAAACAGAGTTCCATGATTTCCCCTCAGTTTAAAGGAACTACACCAGACAACTCAAAACAGCCGAGAGGCACGGAACAAGCCACTCCCTGCCACTCAGCTGTTTTTTTTTAGGCTTGCTGAAAATTCTGTCTACAGGGTCTTAAGTATTTTGGCTTGTAAACAACTCTCCTGATTTGGTTTGGTTCAGGGTTCGATTTGTGGTGCAATCCTAAACCATGAATCAAACCACATTTTCCCAGTTTGCGCCCATCCCTATTGATTATTAAGTGTCTCATTTTGTTGACTGTACTGATTCACTATGTGATGCTTTGAGTCCCTCTGAGAAAAGCAGAACATAAATAGCATATAATAAATAAATGAATGGATAAACAAACAAATAAAGCATTGATGAATGAGGTAGGTAGACACCAATCGAGGAGTACTTCTGGTAACCATTAAGGACTGATCTGTTTACTCAAGTTCCCAAAACAGTTCTCCAGTGGTTCAGTAATTAACATCGACCCCCTTCAGATGTTCATTTTGGGGGCACTAACCACACATAACAAGGGAAGAAGATCTTCCATATGCACACAGTCATCATTTTGTGTGAATAGTGTGCACCGAGAGTGAGCATCTGAAAAGTGGTGTTGTAGAAGCTTTCCATTCTGGATCCCAGCTTTGTGAATTTTGGGTATGATGATTCAACAGAGAAGGAACCATTTTATCTGATTTAACCTGATAATTATCCCACTAATAAGACAGATAGACACGATGAAGACAAGAAGAAGAATTGGTTCTTATATGCCACTTTTCTCTACCAGAAGGAATCTCAAAGTGGCTTACAAACACCTTCCCTTTGCAGCTGTAAATAGCTCAAACACTGCCATCTGCCCCCAAAATGTCCAGGTATTTCCAGACCTGGAGCTGGCAACCCTAATTTGTGGACAGGACAAAAGCAAGAATTGTATTGGATTATCTGCTGCCAAATAGATCATCTCTCTGCCTTAGACTGTTCTTTTTATCCCTATCCTTTTGGCAACCTTTAGGAGCCAACTTGTGGTGCAAAGTGATAAGGCAGCAGACATGCTGTCTGAAGCTCTGCCCAGGAGGCTGGGAGTTCAATCCGAGCAGCCGGCTAAAGGTTGACTCAGCCTTCCATCCCTCCGAGGTCGGTAAAATGAGTACCCAGCTTGCTGGAGGGTAAACGGTAATGACTGGGGAAGGCACTGGCAAACCACCCTGTATTGAGTCTGGCATGAAAACGCTAGAGGGCGTCACCCCAGGGGTCAGACATGACTTGGTGCTTGCACAGGGGATACCTTTACCGTTAGGAGCCAACTAAAGGGACATAATAAAAATGGTAACCAATGATAGAATTTTTATACCGATTATTCTCTGAGACAAAATTAAAGACCAGTGCAAAAAAACAGACATGTCACCATAACAATTGATGGTTAAGAAATTGAATGCGTTCAAGAGTTCATTTTTCTTGGCTCACAAATTGATCAGAGTGGTGACTGGAGTATGGAAATAAAATGTCAAATTGTTCCACGTTGCTCAGCAATGATGAGGTTGAACTGAACATGGAAAAGCAAGGACATAAGCCTGACTACCAAATGCAGATTAGTTATATCTAGAGTATTTCCAATAGCTCCTAATGGCTGTGAAAGTTGGACAATGAAAAAATTGGACAAGAGAAGAATCGATTTATTTGAATACTGGTGTTGGTGAAGGCTTCTGTGGATTCCATAGACAGCAAAAGTCATAAACCAGGAAATACTACAGTGCATAAAGTCTGATATATCACTGGTCGACAAAATCACGAAACTCTGGCTCACTTACTTTGGCCATAACATGCAATCCAACTCAATGGAGAAATCAATTCTGCTAGGATTGATCAGCTGTAAAAGGAAACCAACTTGGTGGGATGCAATCAAAATGGACACTGGCCAGAACATAATACAACTAAAAGAACTGGTGCAAGATCAAAATTGTGACAACAGCTGAGCCATAGGATTGCCAACAGTGACTCAAGTGAATGGCTAACATCATCATCATATTCTCTGAGAACAAACTGGAGTTAAAAACTGCTAATGATACTTTTCTAGGGACAAACAACACTCCCTAAGGAAAACATAAATCTCTAACAGATATTTGCCCCTCTCCTGTTTGAAGATGAACACCTTTTCTCACATGAACACTGTAGAACTCAGGCCTTTTTCTCTACTCACCTTAAGGCAAGCAAAAGGAAACATAAATCTAAAAAGAGTTATGCAAGTCAGTGATTTCTTGTACTGGTAGAATTACTGGGGATGCTGGCTGGAGGTCTATTGGGATTCCAAGTGATCGACAGGGGAAAGAGAGTTGTCTTCCAGGAGAAAATGGCTGCTCTGGAAGGTAGACTCTATGGCAGGGGTAGTCAACCTGTGGTCCTCCAGATGTCCAAATGCTGGCAGGGGCTCATCAGAATTGTAGTCCATGGACATCTGGAGGACCACAGGTTGACTACCTCTGCTCTATGGCATTATACCCCAAACTCAACTATTCCAAGGGTCTCCCACCCAAATCTTCAGATGTTTCCCAACCCAAAGCTGGGAAACTAATGTACTTGGGGGAACCTTAACAAAAGGACTCTGGTGACTCAATCCGAATTACATCCCTTTTCATAGTATTTCTCTTTACCTTCCTATAGGAAGCCTCAGATTGGGTTGCTTTCTCCTTCAATAGTTGGCCAGAAGGTTTTCTCCAGTCAGTAAACAAGACGAAGAAAAGAAAGAAATATATGACTGCATTTGTTATCACAGTCTGGCTAAGGCCCAGAACAACTATATCATTAAAGCCAATATTATAGCATATCATTTTCAGGAACGTCTGTTGTTTTCTCCAAATAAATTAATAACCTATATGTTCTTGCTAAATAACAGTCCATTAAACTGACAGTAGAAGGAAGAAGTGAAATTGCTGTATACATGGACCTACATTTTGTATGGCAGGAGAAGCCGTATTGGGTGACATGTTCCCCTCTCCTATGCCATAGAAAAGCTTTTGTAGGTAATTTATTGGACACTCTTGGTAACCCATACAGGTAATTACCATCATTTTATGGTTATTGATTTCTTTGGCTCTGAATTTAACAAACCTTTAAATCTTCATGCGGGTTTTGCCAGCCTTGCGTTTTTGAAATGATGTAATCTCACAGGAAGTGAAAACTCTGTGGTTCTGGTGTACTCGGATCGCCACCAACTACGATATTTTAAGGTCATAAATAAAAGTAAATTCAGAGGGGATTGTGCAGTTATCCTGTTCGCTTTTCAGAGTTCTCAGAGCTGCATGTTCAACAAAACACATGGAATTGTATTTATTAGACCCCTCACTTACGACATGTTTGGTGTTGTATTCATTAAATATTCTGCATCAAATGTCTGTTTTATTATCAGTTCTTACCTCATTTTCCTATCGCTTTAAGCCAAAGCTTTGGGAAGACTCCCCCCTCCCCCAGTTTCCCCTATTTGCTTCCCAGAAACACAGGTGCTAAACACTTGCTGTTCTTAACAAGGGTGTTAAGAGTGACATAGTTATCTTAAGAACTTTACATGAATTACAACTGGCCAGACTTCTCTGGATTTATAATTCTCCTCTGCTAGATGTGTGGAAAGATTTCAAATCTGTCTGTATTTATAAAGAACATTCAATGCTCTTGCCAATACCAGACAGAGGTCTGTGTGAGTCCTGTCACATGAAACACTCTCGGATGGAATTTGGAAAACTACGAATGGGCATCACCAAAAAGTGGCTGCCATAAAGACTTGGGCCAGTTGGCAAATACTGAGAACTTCAAAACTAAGCTTCTTTCTATGAGGAAGAGATGATGTTTCAGAATGAGTATTCCCTGGGGTCATGATGCCTCCAGGACTTTTCTGAAGCATCTCTTACTCTTACTTTATCCACTGAAGAGGATAAAAGATAGTTCTTATAGTCTCTTTGCTGTTGGGAAGAGATGCTTTGTTGAAGAAGCAACTGGGTATCATGAAACGCACTGGAATTTGATAGTAGACTATGAGAAGAAGAAGAAGAAGAAGAAGAAGAAGAAGAAGAAGAAGAAGAAGAAGAAGAAGAAGAGTTGGTTCTTATATGCAGCTTTTATCTACCCGAAGGAGTCTCAAATTGGCTTACAATCACCTTCCCTTTCCTCTCCCCACAACAGACACCCTGTGAGGTGGGTGAGGCTGAGAGAGCTCTGATATTCCTGCTCGGTCAGAACAGTTTTATCAGTGCCGTGGCGAGCCCAAGCTAGTTGCATGTGGGAGACTGCAGAATCGAACCTGGCATGCCAGATTAGAAGTCTGCACTGCTAACTACTACACCAAACTGGCTCTCCCTATCCAATTCTCAGAGGCAAGATTTTCCCTAAGTTTTTCTTTTTTGTGTGTGTGTGCCTGTGGCTTTTCAGCAGAGACAACCAAACAGTGGTTAGAAAAACAGCCCAGAAATCAGAAGAACATGAGTTATTCCTAGCCGGGATCAGAGGAGGTCATAAGGATGGAGAGAGAAGGAAAGAATTAACCCAACATTTCAGAGTATACATGCATGAGACTGGGTACTGCCGCTTAAGATAAGCCTTCTCTTAAGCAAATTGACATTTAGAATTTACAAGGAGAGCTAGAAAGCCTCCATGTCTAATATGTTGATAATGTCTGAATAGTCTGCTGGCTTCATTTTTGCCTAAAATTGGATACATATAGATATGATTAGGAAGTACAGTCCCACTGAAATAAATGGAATTTACTTCTGTCTTTCAAGTGTTTGCTATCCTGCACTTTCTTCAAGGGGCTTAGATTGTGTAACCTTTGAGGTCACTCCCCCACAGGGATCCCAATAGCTTTGTGCATCCAAGATCCTCTGGCTTTAAAATATTAGTTGCCTGGATGAAATATCGAGTTAGATATCACAATAAGGCCCCTGAAACTGCCAGGAATTCCCCCAGAAACTCTCAGAAGGCAACAGCTGAGCTGCATGAATGCCCCAAGAAGCAGAGTAATCCAAAGTCTTTTGAGTAAAGATGCTTTCTAGGGTTGTCAGTTAGTGACTAGCCATTGGTGGGAGACAGGGTGGTGGTGACCACATGGCGGGTACTGTCACATCAACAGTATGACATCATTTCTTGGTTGAACCCAGAAGTGATGTCATGACATTCTAGTCCTCTTGGCCAGCACTACCTGATGCACCCAGGAAATGATATTGTACCATTGATGTGACAGCAATTGTTGCCTTATTTTTTACCCAATTGGCCTAGCAAGTGGTTGTTGGAGTTGACAGGCTGTTGATGGGATGTTTCTCACTATAGCAGGAGAGTTGACAAGCCTAGCACCTTCAAAGAGGCCTTTTGCTTCAGCATTGCTGGCATAGGGATTTTGGTACCTTTCTCACACAAATTGTCTAACCTGCTTTCCTGGTTCCCACCCATGGTTTTTCCAAGCTAGCTCTGATACATCTTTTTTGATGTGGTGTATCTGTTGGCTGATTGCCCAGAATTTTCTCTTAATCTGAAATCACCCCACTCTCCAAGATACAAGGACAGATGGACTCATATTCTAGCTGCATATGAAGAAGTGAGCAGTGACTCATGAAAGCTCACACCCTGCCCCATATTTTAGGTCACTTTATGAAAAGACAAAATTCACTGGAAAAGTTGAAGGCAGCAGGGTAAGAGGAACACCCAACATGGGATGGATTGACTTAACCAAGGATACCACAGCCCTCAGCAAGGCTGTTAATGATAAGGTGTTTTGGAGGTCATGAATTCATAGGGTCACCATAAACTGGAAGATACTCGAAGGCACACAACACACAAAGCCACATTCTTTATTTTTTTTTACATTTACTTTTTTGGAGTGGCTCACAGTTCCTCCAAAAATCCATTAACAGGCACAGCTAACTGCTTCTATGGAAACTGATCTTTCAAGACATCCATGGACAAATTTGTTATAAAATGCATTCTTGTTTTTGTCTGTTGTGTTTTCTTTTATCAAGCCTATGGTTTGAAACAGCCAAGTCAAAAGGGCACACAGTGGAAAGTACCGAAATCTCTGCCTTCTTTGTGGTCAGAAGGCCTCTAAATCTGGGCAGTTTTACGTGCAAAGCGTTGTGGATTTGGGGAAAGATGAAATCGGAAGATTTGTTTTTGTAACATGGGAAGGGTTCATGGGAGTTCATGGCAGAAAGTCTGGAGTGACCACTAATACATATGAAGCAAACCCATTTCCTTCCAGAAAAAAACAGCCCTCACAATGCCAATCTTCACAGAAAACTCTTACAGTAGCCAAACTAAAAGAACTTCCTAGCACATGTTCCCATACTTTAAATCCTGCTCTCACTATGGTCCAGGTCAGTAAGCCTGTTCTAGAATTCACAAGAGAAACAAAGGGCCAATGTTACATCTTTTCCCCAGAGTTTTCCAGATCTGTGCCATGTTTGGTTGCATACAGATGATTCCCGAGAAGCACGTCAAAACTCTGCTCTTCCTCTGATTTTTTTTGGTTCCTTGGAACATTAAAAAAAACAACAACATATGTTTCCTGAATTGTTCACCGATTTGTGAACAATTCACTCCCTAGCTCAGGAGCAGAGGCTCACATAAGTGGTGGCAGCCAGGGCACATATCCTGCACACCACTTGATGGGAGGACCCAAGAGGGAGCCACAGAAGCTGTGCCCTTGTGCCCTGTGCCCTGTCTTCCATTGGGAGCCTGCTGCATCCACAGGAGGCCCACTGGTGCCTCCGATGCCCCTAATTCTTCCCCTGTGGGCACAGGTTGTCAGAGTATGGCAGCATATCAGGATGTTGTCGACCCAAGACAGGGTGCAGTGTTCCTCCATGATGATGTGCTACCCAATGGCTGCCTGGGCCAGTGCAATTCCCCATGGCCTTCCCTCCAGATTGATGGGGGACTTACAGTCTGAGGTGTCTGGTCCCTCTGTGGCCACCCACAGGGAAGGCAGCAAGACATCAGGCAAAAGGGTGAGTGCAGGTGGACACCATAGACATAAAGCAGAGTAGTATGCTGCCTGTTGGCTGCCTGAGTCTTTACAAACTTCCATGACCTTCCTGCTGGCTTGACAGGGAAACTCATGGCCTGAGGTGGCTGATCCCACTGCCCCACTCATGAGGAAGTCATTGGCTACAGGAGGGTATTTCTCTTTCAGGACCTTCATCGCGGGCACAAAATCAGCTAGATACACCACTGCTCAGGATAATAACAAGAACAGAACAATTGGATGTTGCAGGAGTTCCAGGGAGGCTCTCAAACAATATGGGAAGGGGCTTTAACTAAATGGTGGATCATCTGCTTGGCATGCGGAAAGCTTAAGGTTCAATGCTTGGCATCTCCTGTTAAAAGGATTAGGCAGTAGGTGATGTGAAAGACCTCATGCTGAGACTGCAGCCAATATGGTTGCCAGCTCTGGGCCAGGAAATTCCTGGAGATCTTGGGGGTAGAGCCTGGAGAAAGTGGGGCATGCAGGACAGAAGCACCTCATCATGGTACAATGCTATAGGGTTCATCCTCCAAAGCAGCCATTTTCTCCTTTTCTCTGATCTTGATTGTGAGAAGGTCAAGTGTAATAACCGGAGATACCCAAGTGCCACCTGGAGGATGGTAACCCTAAGCAATACTCAATGGTTTATTTCAAAGTAAGGCAGCTTCATGAGTTCTTGTGTGTGTTCAATTTCCATACTCTTGCTTTGCCCCACTGTAAGCTGGTCCATCAATCTAGATGAAGCTGCTCTATCCTGGATCAATCCATTACCCTATTCAGGTGAGCACTGTCTACTCCAAGTTTTCTCAACCAGGGTTTCACGAAACCCTGGAGTTTCTTGATGGTTTCTTGATGGTCCTGGATAGGTTTCCTGAATGGGCGAAAGTTAATTAATGTTATACATTTTAAAAAATGTGTTAAACATTTATCTGGTGATACAACCAGATATGGTCATGTTGACCATCCCTCAACCATGGTCAAGGATGAGCCTGGAGAGGGTGGGAAGGGGAGTGGCCCAAGGTGGGCATGTACACAGATCTGCTTCACAGCCGTATTTTAAACTACCTCTGGGGTTTCTTGAAGCTAGAAGAATGTTTCAGGTGTTTCACAATGGTAAGAAGGTTCAGAAAGGCTGGTCTGAGTAAGTTCTTTAGGAGTTCCAGCAGAAGTTTTTGACATCCTCTACAACCTGATCCTTTTCATGGAAGATGCTGGGGCTTGGACCTTTATCATTCCACATGCAAAACAGATGCTCTGCTGCCAAATCAAGGCCCCTGCTCTGGACTGTGCTTTCAAAAGTTGTAATCATGAGCCGAGCCAGAACAAAATTCCGTGGCAGAGGGCAATACTGGGAACGGTCTGCTCAGAAAGGTCCGAGACAGCATAAATTCTTGGCAGGCTTCTTCAGAACATCTCCAACATGCCAGGGAAACTGAAATGACAGTCTCTGACTAGAGCTGCTCTGGATTTTCTCCAGGTGTGAATTCAGGTGTGAAAAGCGGGATTGTAGGAGAAAGGACAAAAGTTTTCTAAAACCTCCTCGTCTTAATTCTCCCCCCCCCTTGCTGAGCTCCATTCACTAATTACTTCCATGACTATTTTAAAAAGAAGAGCCAATCAGATATACTTCCATGTCAGTCATCATCCTTAAACCAAATAAAGCCAGGCAAGGGGAGGGCGATTATATTATATTATTATTATTATTATTATTATTATTATTATTATTATTATTATTATTATTATTATTATTATTATTATTATTATTATTATTATTATAGTTTTTAGCCAGCCTTCCTCCTTGAACTCAAGGCTGGTAACATGTAAAAAGACCCCATAAAACCCCACCCTAAAAACAGCACAAATCCAAAATTTACTGCAACCCCAATTTAAAATCAGTACTTCCAATAAATACTTTTGGAAATGAATTAGTCAAAATGCAATCCTAATATTTTTTTAAAAAAATATTTATAATTAAATTTATATACTGCCCATTCCCATAAACGTGGGCCCAGCGTGGCTCATAACTGTTGTTAAAATCATCGTATAATTAAAACACAATAAGATTAAACACAGGTTTTTAAACTTTTATTTATCCTAAATATTTATTTATTTTTTTCAATTTTTATAGTGCTTCTCTTTGGTTAAGACCTCAAAGCAGCTTACAACAATTGCATCCATTAAAATTGGGACCAAAATAAGTAAATATCTAATAACATCCTGCATATAATGATATAAAATAACACACAACACATGAGCCAGCGTATCCTCAACTGTAGAACCATAGGAACCCTACAAATGTCTTTAAATATTACAGTAGTTAAAAGCCGGCTGTGCCTTACAATAGAGAGACATTATGGACCAAAAGCATCCTGGAATAATTCTGGTCGAAAACAGAAATGATGTTTTGTCCGGGGAAATGTGGGGCCCATCCCAAACATATCCAAAACATCTTGAGAACACAAAGTTCAGCCCCACCTCCAGTGTCAAGAAGCTGGCCACTGCTCTCTCTCCCCCAACCCGTCCCCCCCCCCAGCAAGAGCTTACGTTTGGATGGGTTTTCTTGTCAGTGGAGATGCCAACAAATGTTCTGAAATGTGGAGGGTGAACCACATCCATTGTCAAATATCAACATGCATGCTGGCAGCTCCTTAATAACAGACAAGGCTGTTAATCAAAGCTGTAGATAAAAGGAAGAGCTCCTGAATGTTCATAATCAATCCTGAAAGTCCCAAATCAAGTCCACGCTGCAGTAATATTTAGTATTTCACCACATTCTCTTTAATACATACACATCAGATCCATGTTTCCATCTCATCCATGGATCCCCATAGTTTGAAGGCAGATGCAATGTTTAATTTTCTCTGGCCATCAACTCTGAAATTTAGCAATATTTTACAATGGTGTCCATGCTGCTTTTCTATTCCAGATGTTTTGCACTCATTTCCCAAAGTCTTATTCCAGTTCCTTAACAACATATAATGACATTGGTGGAAAAGTCAACAGAAACATGATAAGATATACAGCTAGCTTATCCTATTATCTTTCTGCACTTTTTTTTTTTTGGTATTTATCTTCATTTAGGTGTGTGCTCCTCAGGATATGAATGAATTTCTCTGATTTATTTTGCAATAAGTTTTAGCAGGCCTTTGTTTGCTTTTGGGGGTACTTTATATACATATTGATGACTACAAGCTACATCTGTTGGGACGTTTCCAAATAATTTCCCACTAATTGTGAGCCAAGCTGCAGGGAAGTTATGGGAAACATATGGGATAGATCAAGCATGCTGCTGTAATCTTGTGGAATGGTACCTCCAGATCCAGAGAGTCAGGCCCCCGTGTTCCTGCAGCCAGGTACAGAATTCCTATGCTCTTCTCTATTGTGCCCCACTACTGATTATAACAGCATGTGAGAGGGGCAAGTCCTGATAAAGTGTAGACATTGCATAAGGCCTCCTATTGCTGAGTTTAAAAGTGTTTCATTGCATTTCTGTTTGCTTGGTCTGTGGCTATCCAAGGTCCCAGGAAAGAGGCATTTCATATCACGTACTACCTGATATGTTTAACTGGACATGCAAGGCAGAAACTCTACCACTGAACTATGATTCCATGACCTCCTCTCTCTATTGTATTCCCCATGGTTGAATTTAAGTTTTAAACTCCTAGAATGGTGGGATGGGCTGAACTGTCAATTTTGTTTTCCATTATAAAATCCAGTAAAGAATGACTATATCCAGACATAGGGACATTGCACTATTGTTGGTCCATTGTCTAGAGATTATTGACATAAAATCAGTACATTTTAGGAAGCATCTGGGAGAAGATTGTTGGGAGCCAATTAATATAAATTCCATTGTAATAGTTGAGATCTTTTAAGCCCTTGTCTGAGCAACCATGGGCAATTCTAGGTGAGATCAATATGCCCTCAACTACTGTCTGGTAGAAATTTTAAATATTAATTGAAATGTTAACACAAAGGCACAACAGAGGTTGTGTGTTGTTGATGGAAGATACTGTAGAAGTGAAGATACAGATCCTTTTCCATTGCCGAGTGCATAAATGAATTGTATATACAACAGTAAGAGCCTCTTGTGGCGCAGGGTGGTAAGGCAGCTGTCATGCTGTCTGAAGCTCTGCCCATGAGGCTGGGAGTTCGATCCCAGCAGCCGGCTCAAGGCTGACTCAGCCTTCCATCCTTCTGAGGTGGGTAAAATGAGTACCCAGCTTGCTGGGGGATAAACGGTAGTGACTGGGGAAGGCACTGGCAAACCACCCTGTATTGAGTCTACCAAGAAAACGCTGGAGGACATCACCCCAAGGGTCAGACATGACTTGGCGCTTGCACAGGAGATACCTTTAGAAGAAGAAGAAGAGTTGGTTCTTATATGCCGCTTTTCCCTACCCGAAGGAGGCTCAAAGCAGCTTACAGTCGCCTTCCCATTCCTCTCCCCACAACAGGCACCCTATGGGCTGAGTGAGGCTGAGAGAGCCCTGATATTACTGCTCGGTCAGAACAGTTTTATCAGTGCCGTGGCGAGCCCAAGGCCACCCAGCTGGCTGCATGTGGGGGAGCACAGAATCGAACCTGGCATGCCAGATTAGAAGTCCGCACTCCTAACCACTACACCAAACTGTCTCTCTACACCAAAACTTATACAACAGTAGTATGCATTCAAGCAACTGGTGTTATGGTGAAGGCCTACAGCGGGCTTTCTCAACCAGGGTTCTCAGGAACTGAGGGAAATGTTCCACAGCCTAAACTCACTTTAAGTCAGAACCACGATGACTCCATTTAGTCCAAAAGCAGTTCGGTTTTTATTAGGAATAGCAGCAGAGCTTAGTTATCTAGAAGTTACACAGAGCCGATAAATTGGCGAAGATGGGGAACAAAGGGGGGACAGGGTTTATATCTACTAGGGGGTGTCTCCCCTAACAAAGTGCAGGGAAAACCAGTTCTCATACAGTGCCCCTTTGATCTAATGGGGCACAAAAACCAGAGACTAAATGTCTGAGTTCCCAGGTACTAATCAAGCTGCAAAGACGTTGGAGTATCTTCACACTCCTCAAGGACAGGGATAAACATGACATAGCCCAGAGGAAACTACAAAGGAATACCTAGAGGCACTAGCAAACAACAGGAATCAGCGAAACAGGAGGGGAATCCACACATAGAATTTGAGCTCCAGGGGAAAACGGGAGATGGCATGACAAGGTTTCATGGAATCCTGGGATTTCTTGATTGCCCTGAAAGAGTTTCCCAAATGAGTGGGAACTGATCACCTTAATGTATATGTATATGTATGTGTATATGTATTTAGAGCCCGTTGTACTTGTAAATACAATGGGCGCTAGAAAGGGTGGATTAGAGAGTGTCTTGGCTTCTAGTGTGTCTTCCTTCCTTCCTTCCTTCCTTCCTTCCTTCCTTCCTTCCTTCCTTCCTTCCTTCCTTCCTTCCTTCCTTCCTTCCTTCCTTCCATCCTTTCACCCATCCATCCATCCATCCGTCCATCCATCCATCCATCCATCCATCCATCCATCCATCCATCCATCCATCCATCCATCCATCCATCCATCCATCTGTCCCTTTATCTTCTTTCTCTCTCCCATCCATCCCTTTCTCTTCTGTCTTACCATCTGTCTTTCTTTCTTTATTTCTTCCATTTATCTTTGTCTTCTAACTTTCTTACTTTCTGTATTTCTAACTTTCTGTCTTCCATCTCTCTAACTCCCTTTCTCTCCTTCCTGCCTTCCTACCTTTCTCTCTCTGTCCTTTCTGTCTCTCCATCTCTCTCTCTCTCTCTCTCTGTCTTCCTTCCTTCCTTCCTTCCTTCCTTCCTTCCTTCCTTCCTTCCTTCCTTCCTTCCTTCCACCCATCCATCCCTTTATCTCCTTTCTCTCTCCCACTCTTTCTCTCTCTCTCTCTCTGGCACACGCAGCAACACACACACTCCGGGGATGCCTTACCGTTGGGGGGGGGAGGCACGTGGATGGCTTTATCTGCCCTTTCTTATCCGCCCCTTTCTCCTCTGACTTACCCCTTACTCTTTTATTTATACTGCTCCCGTGGAGTGGTTTACAGATACACACACACTCACACACAGAATTTGTTATGCATTTAAATGGATATGACCATATATGGTAATGTCAAAATGGCCAATGTTGGGTCTGAAGGTGCCCTGGTTGGCTGTGTACACAGCTATGCTTCCCAACCATATTCTGCATGATCGCGCCACTTTTGAAGTTTCTCAAAGCCTGACAAATGTTTCAGGGGGTTTTCAATAGTAAAAAAAGTCGAGGAAACCTGGGGTATAGTGTGTGTGAGTTGTTTGGTTGTTTTAGTAATTCGTGCTCATGCCGAGTGTTCAACAGAACTTCCTGGACTCAGTACAAAAGCTGTACTCGGTTCTACCATCCCGTTTTTTTCTCTCCAGAGGTTCAGGTGGTTTACTATGGGACTCCACGGCCATTTGTTTCATACCAAAATTATAATGGGAAGCAGCCAGACAGGTCCCCATGAACTGTTCCTCCCCCCCAACATGTTTCCTTTGCATATCCCAGTCTACCTGTCTATATCTGCCTGGTAAGACAAGAAATGGGTTGGAGAGCACTATGGGTGGAGATCAAACACAGAGAAGACATTACAGAGAAAAGACAGTAGTGCCTAAGTTAAAGCCTGTTAAGCCATTATGAATGTGGGGCTCCAAACAGAAGAGGATGCTACACACACTCCTCTTAAATAATGTAGTTGCCATTTTGTGTGAACAGGGCAGCGTGTATATTTTCCAGCTGTGGCACATACCCTCCAAAATCTGGGTTAGATCAGGGGTAGTCAACGTGTAGTCCTCCAGATGTCCATGGACTACAATTCCCATGAGCCCCTGCCAGCGTTTTCTGGCAGGGGCTCATGGGAATTGTAGTCCATGGACATCTGGAGGACCACACGTTGACTGTCCCTGGGTTAGATAACTCGTACTGAAACTAGAAACTACATGTATTGCTTTATTCACACAAAATGGCAATTATACATACTAAAAAATCTTGCATACAGTGATGGCTCCTTACATAGGGCTGGATTGCCAAAATAGCAACAGAACAGAAGAACCAACTTGTTTCTAAGGTTGAATTGGCCTGTTGGGTTACCAGGGAAGGTCTTACTAGGTCACTGTGGTCCAACAGTGGTCCAACAGATGAAAGCCAGGGTTTCAGAGCAGGCCAGATGGGTCCTGCACAAAGCTGACCAATATTCACACACATTGCACCCACACTGAGCTGCTGTTGTGAACCACTTATATAGAACATGGCAATCTCCAAGCCCTGATCCTGGAATTATTTCCAGCAGCTGGATCCCCGCACTCAGCCTTCATCCTGCAAAGTTCTCCTTTCTTCTTCCAGTTCCCTGTGACAGATATTCTGTAGATGAGCACTACATCTTCTCTCTTTAAATTCTTGTCTTTGTTGCCATCTCCTTAGCTGGAACGGTGTGCATGCTTCAGGTAAGCTGGTTACTTGTTTTTCTGACAGGTATGGGAGGTTCGTTATCAGAAGATGAACTTTCCGCAGAATCTCTCTCCAGAGACTTTGCTTCAGGCTGTTTGCTTGTTATGTTTGGATCTAAACTGATAGAACCAGATCTTTCATCTGCCAAGGAGTCCTCCTGTGCCAGGGGCTGACTCATGACAGTGGCATCAAGTCATGGCCAATTTACGGTGACCCGTGGGATATTCAAGAAGTGACATTCAGAAGTGGTTCACCATTGCCTGCATCTCCATAGTGATTCTGATATTCCTTGGTGGTCTTCCATCCAAACACTATCCAGGGCTAACCCCACTCAGCTTCCAAGATCTGGCAAGATCCGGCTTGTCTGGGCCATGCAGGGTTGTCTTTATGAAGTTTGGATTGGCATGGCCAGCTAGTTTTTTAAAGGATCTCACACTTACGGTCAACACAGCCTAGATCAAGCTGCTGAGATCAAGGATAATTGCTGGGAGCCTATTGTGCCATTTGAGTTAGCCCCCCCCTCTAAACTCCCCCCGCCCCCAGCTTTGGCAAACTGCCCAGGCATACTCAGGCCTGTTCTTTCTTCTTAGAAAAGTGTGGAAGAATTTTGCTCCTCGCTCAAAGAGTTTTCCCGCAGCCAAAGTTCAGATAAAGAGCCGCCCTTTGGTAAAACGATGATTCCGTCAAAAGATAACTGTATCAGTTCCTTCAAACGAAAAAGCTGGGCGGGGAGGGGGGTGGGGGGGCCGAGGAGGAGAGCCGTATTCATGCTTCCTCGCGGTTCTGCCGGATTCAACATCTGAGCCTTGTTATGAATTTTAATGGACTGTCTTCGTTGGGTTGGGAGACAATATTCTCGGTGAAAAATAGCATCCTGTGCAGAGGGCAAGACATGTTGTCCGTGTTTCATCTGCCTGGCCTGTCTCGTAAGCTTTGCTAAACCAGCTCCACCCCTCTCTCCCCCCCCCCCTGCTCCCATGCTGACTCTAGCAGACAGAAATAATTACAAAAGAGGGTGTCAATTGTGCTCTTTTTAAAAAACAGTGTTCAGGGGAAAAATATATATATGGCTAAATTTGCCAACCCCAGATGGATTTCGAAAGTTTAAACAGCAAAAGAAGGGCAGATGGATTGATAAGAGGCATTACAATGAGAGGAGTGTTCACGAGACGATCCATTGTACTGGGATATGGTTTGCAAGAAGAAGAGGTGTGTGTGAGTGGGGGGGAGAGAATTCCGTTTACGACGTTGCTTTATTTCAGGAGTCATATAGCTAGCTGGCTTCTGTTCATGCCGTCATGCGTATAAATATGTAAAAGCAGGTCTGTTGCTTTTAACACCAATTTAGCGTGCTTTTCATAGGCAAACCTAATCCAAGTTTACCACGAAGCACTCGTTTTTTGGCTAAGCTGGGCTCACATTAGCATACCATAAAAATAGGAAGTGAGCCATCCTTGCTATTTATGCCCCCCCCCTCCACACTGCCTCCCCAGCTAGCAAAATCCACTGCTGTGGCCTCTATTATTTCCAGATGACAGAACAATGGTGCTGAAAAGTACGGGGAAATATAGTTAAACTAATGGGTTCCCTGCCAGCTAAATCATTCGGAATAATTGAATGTGGCTTCCGCATTATCTCCTTGCTGATTTTTTTTTTTAAAGGAGAACTTCAACACATTCAAGTATTCAAATCTCTTCAAAGAAATTGTCTAATGAACTGGTGACTGGAAAGGTGGGAGGGGGGGGGGAATTCATGTACTCCGTGCACAGAGTCATGCGGACAACTCTTTTTCTGGGATTGTCGTGGACAGCAAAGTCAAACTTCCACTGAATAGGACAAGATTCCATCTAAGCTGGTTGTTTACTTCTCTTTTTCTAAAAAAAAAACATAGATGGCCTCTGGGTAAATTAAAATTTCAAATCAGACTGTCTTGACGGTAAAAAGGGAAATCAGAAAAAGAGGCCACAAAGGAAATGAAGACAGATTCTTATACACGAATGAAGGTCATAGAGCAGGGAGATGCTGGCTTTCATTAGTAGATGTTCTTAGAAAGTATCCCCAATAAAAGATAACATGATCCCAAATCTTTGAGAAGGAAATCCCCCACGTTTTTAATTAGGGTTTTATTATTTCACGGCTGAATGACGAGTCTGCCTCCCCTGCGTGTAAAGGATCAAAGTTCATCTCTCTACCCTGTCAAGCTGACTTTTTTTTTTTCTTCTCAAAGTTAAGCGGATTAATTTCTATGTTCTCCTGTCCTTCTTTTGTAGGATGGGAATGGTACAAAACAGATCCCATGTCCTGCAGTGGTTGGAGTGCTACCCTAAGAGAGCCAGCTTGGTGTAGTGGTTAGGAGTGCGGACTTCTAATCTGGCAAGCCGGGTTTGATTCCATGTTCTCCCACATGCAGCCAGCTGGGTGACCTTGGGCTCGCCACGGCACTCACAAAGCTGTTCTGACTGAGCAGGAATATCAGGGCTCTCACAGCCTCACCTCTCTCACAGGGGGTCTGTTGTGGGGAGAGGAAGGGAAGGTGACTGTAAGCCACTTTGAGACTCCTTCTGGTATAGAACAGTGGCATATAAGAACCAACTCTTCTTCAGTAATATCAGGGCTCTCTCAGCCTTACTGCACTCACAGGGTGTCTGTTGTGGGGAGAGGAAAGGGAAGGTGAATATAAGTCACTTTAAGACTCCTTCAGGTAGAGAAAAGTGGCATATAAGAACCAACTCTTCTTCCTTCTTCAGTAATATCAGGTCTCTCTCAGCCTCATCTCCCTCAAACGGTGTCTATTGTGGTGAGAGGAAAGGGAAGGCGATTGTAAGCTGCTTTGTGAGAACTTTGGGGAGAGAAAAGCGGCATATAAGAACCAACTCTTCTTATTCTATGGTCTGAGAGACCAAGACTCAAATCCCCACTTTGCCAAGGAAGACTGCTGGGGGACTTTGGGCCCAATCTCTCACACATTATAGTTGTGAGGAGAAAGTGGGGGAGCAGAGAGCAACGTAAGCCTCACTTGGGAGAAAGGAGGAGTATAAGTTCATTTCATTTCATTGTATTAAGAATTAATGGCCCATAAGCCATACATCTAAAAGTTAAAGATTTTTTAAAAAAATAACAGTACAACAGAAGTTTGCTACATCAACAACATGGCTTTGACGTAAACTGTTCAAGAACAATTTTGATCTTGTTGTTTCCAGCCATTCTGTCATGTCCAACTCTTGGCGATCCCATGGCACAGCTGTCGCCACAATTCCCGATCCCACACCGCCTCCCTTAGCCGTGCAATGTTCTGCCTGGTGTCCATTTTGATCTTACACTAGCAGAAACGGATGAATATTTCAGGATACATTTCCCCAGATATTTATCTCTTTCTGCTTCCTCTTTTAGACAGTAAAAGAGAATATGAGATAATGACTCAAGTGCCACCATTTGACAGTCATGGGAACATTAAAGGTATTTGGAGAAAACAACCCTTCATCTAAGCCACAGGGACCAAGCCCTATGAAGATAGGTTGAAGGACTTGGGCATGTTCAGCCTGGAGAAAAGGAGGTCGAGAGGGGACATGATAGCCCTCTTTAAGTATTTGAAAGGTTGTCACTTGGAGGAGGGCAGGATGCTGTTTCTGCTGGCTGCAGAGGAGAGGACACGCAGTAATGGGTTTAAACTTCAAGTACAACGATATAGGCTAGATATCAGGAAAAAGTTTTTCACAGTCAGAGTCGTTCAGCAGTGGAATAGGCTGCCTAAGGAGGTGGTGAGCTCCCCCTCACTGGCAGTCTTCAAGCAAAGGTTGGATACACACTTTTCTTGGATGCTTTAGGATGCTTAGGGCTGATCCTCTGTTGAGCAGGGGGTTGGACTAGATGTCCTGTATGGCCCCTTCCAACTCTATGATTCTATGATTCTATAAGCCGGTGGTAGTGCATTGCTTCATGCAATCAGAGATGACCATCTCAATTTAGGAACTGTTAATTTGTTAAAGCACGGAGGCAGATCAAATGCAAAGGAGTATTTAATTCCAAGGTGGAGCGGAGAACATTTCCGCCTAGCCTCTCATTAAAGACGATTCCTATTTATTTATTTATTTATTTATTTATTTATTTATTTATTTATTTATTTATTTATTTATTTATTTATCATACTTCTATACCGCCCTCCCCGGAGGCTCAGGGCGGTTTACATTATAACAGAGAACCATACATAAAACAGTCTGTAGAACATGTACATCAATAACCAACAATTGCAACCAAACACAACACAGTATAACAATAAACAATCATAATACAAACAGGTCCAGGGCTTGTTGATGGGATTCTGAGGGGGGTGGTTTAAGTTTCTGTATAAGTAGCAAATGTCCTTTTTAAAGTTAAATTTTCTGTTTTACAGAAGTTCAAGTGCCTCATTTTAGCATCTGCAACATCATGCCATCTTGACCATCTGTGTTTACATGCTGATGGCATAGGAAGAACTGAGGTGTTTGAACATTAAACAGTTGATATTTATATCTTTTTATGGCCTTCCAGATCTGCATTGAGATTCTGCGGAGGCCAACTTCAAGTCGCACTGCATCAGAAGCAATACATGGCGGGAGAGTTAGTATTTTGTGGAAAAAGACAGACTGAAGTTTCTCAAGTTGTTCTATTGGGAACCAAATTTGAGATCCATAAAAAAATGCATGGTATTATTAGTATTATAAGCTTTTAAAGGCACTGAGATGTACTAGGCTCGAATATAAGTTAAATGAAACAAATAAACATCACTTTTGTTTGGTGACATGAAATACATAGACAAAGAGTTCCCTCTGCCCTGAACCTTCATGTTGGTCAACAAATGAATGACTTGGTTATTGGGACTTTTCTGTCTCATGATGTTTTCATGGGCACACAACAGACTATGTGGGTTAGATGTATCCCCAACACCATATTTTTCATATAGGGACATTAATTTGCCCTGACCTGGGTAGCTCAGGCTAGGCCAATCTCATTGGATCTCGGAAGCAAAGCAGGGTTGGCCCTGGCTGATGTCTGGATGGGAGAGCTCCAAGGAATAACATGGTAGCGATGTGGCAGCAGGCAACAGCAAAACACCTCTGAAAGTCTCTTGCCTCAAAAACCCAAGTGGTTGCCATATGTCATCTGCGACTTGATGGCAAAACAAACCAACAAAGAACAATCATGCACTGGGATTCCTATCCAGGATTCTGAGGACCCCTGGAGTTCCACCAGAGCTCATCAGGGGTTATGTGGCCTTTCTCAGAAATTCAGCTGGCCACTGATATCACCGGACATGACTGCAGCCCATTTCCCCTGTGAGTCTACAAGTCTAGTCTCTTCCCCCACAATGAAAATGGTGAATGATCGGTCAATCAGTTGGTTGGCTCCTGCATCTTACTTCTGCACCCACTTCACTGAAGGGGCATGTCACCATTCTGGGGTTCCTCAAAGCCTGAAAAATCATTCAGGGATTCCTCCATGGTCCAAAGGTTGAAACGGGCTTTGACAGAGGCCAAATTAATGGACTGGATCCAGTCAGTTTTATTGCCTAATGCCATCCAATTCCCCTTCTTAACTAAAGGTTGTACTGACCTCAGCATATCCTCTTTGATGATCAAAGGGGGCTCCTTGTCTCTTTTCAATATGGAAAAAGTGGTCAAAGTAACTTGTTAGGGGCACAGAAGTCACTTCTCTGCCAGTGCTGAACTCACATACCAAAATTTTTGGCAATGAAAAAGATATAAATGGGAAAGCATTACTGCTTTACAACATGGAGATACATAGTTATATGGTAATTTATTTATTTATTTATTATATTTGTATACTGCCCTCCCCTAAGGCTCAGGGGTCTTGCTACCAGAAGTATCTCATGCCATTCAGCAAACATGGTTCTACTGGCAATGGATCCCCAGCAGGGGATGTACAACCATCTGAATTCTTGCAATACAGCATTGAATATGTATCAATATAGCTATAGCGCTATATAGCATTGACTGCTATATTGCTATAGTGTTATGGCACAAAAGTTGGAATATTAAAAAAAAAAACAGAAATAGGATACCAAGCAAAAAGGTTGGGAAGAAGGTGGCACTTTCAGAAGCACCACAGACATTTCAAACACCACACTAGAGTGATTCAAAAGCTCAAAGGACACCTGGAATTGGGGGAACGGAGTTTAAAACACACACACACATACAGCTCAGCCCTGCTTTGCAAATAGGACACAAGGAGCTTTGTTTGGAAAGCTAAATGCAACCATTTGGGTGATCTTGGGCTCTATAATGCTGTTCTGAGCAGTAATATTAGGGTTCTCTCAGCCTCACCTCCCTCACAGGGTGTCTGTTGTGAGGAGAGGAAAGGGAAGGTGAATGCAAGCCACTTTGAGACTACTTTGGGTAGAGAAAAACAGCATGTAAGAACCAACTTGCCTTCTCCTTCTTCTCCTTCTCCTTCTCCTTCTCCTTCTCCTTCTCCTTCTCCTTCTCCTTCTTCTCCTTCTCCTTCTCCTTCTCCTTCTCCTTCTCCTTCTTCTCCTTCTCCTTCTCCTTCTTCTATATAAAACCCACTCGCAGCTAGAAGCCACAATGACTGTGTCTGAAATGTCACCCCCAAATCCACTAGGAACTGGCTGCTAAAATGGATTACAAAGTGTGTTTGAAGGGGGCCTGTTTCATAACTTTTGCCCCCCATATTGGAACACCCTCCCCGTGGGCATGAGGGAAGCCCTTTGTCCTTATCAACTTTTGAAACACATAGGCAAACCAACATATGAAAGAAAGAATATTTGGAGCATCTTATGCTCGATGCCCATTGTGGCCATACTCCATGAACAAGCTGCTGTTGTCCTGGCACTTGCAGCCTGCAGCATTCCAATGGAGGATCCACAATGGAGGATACAGAACCACTGAAATCATTCACCTCCTGTATTGTCCTGGCCACACTGGAGTTTTTCTTATATTATGACTATAAATCTGCTCCCCTGTCCATTCACGGATCTCAGCTGAGATATAGCTCTCTTTTCCCCACAAGTTGAACAAATTAGTGCCATTATGTCTGCACAGCTCTTCTGTTGCCATCCGCTTTTTGGCTCAGAAAGTATGTGGTGCAGTTATCGATTTCATGAAGTTTCTACAACTTTTGGATATATATTTGCAGCCTGAACTCAGCAGTTTAGCCTTGGCGTGGCATACTCCAGCAGTCTTTATGACTCTAGGCCACCATTACCTTAGAGATATATTGAAAGGGACTGGTGCTACACTGACTACTTCAGAGTTGCAGTGGAATTTTCCCTTTCTTCCCTAGATGTTAAGGAGATCTAAAACTTTACCTGGGGTCTCCCGAACTAGGCATTGCATAAGAATATTGCATAATGGCAGGAATAGAAATGGAGTCAATTCTCTATGAGCAACAGTACCTATTTCAAAACATATAAAGGATGCCCATGGTAAGCAGTCTAGGGATCATCACACAGAATTATGCCTCCCATCACCCTATAAAAAGGCACACGCCAACACATACATCATCCCAAGGACATGGAAAAACCGAAGCACAAAGATCATCTTCTATTCTGCCCCAAAGCAAAAAACAAACAAACAAAACCCACAAGAAGTCATCTCCTAAGACAGTAGATTTATTACAATATCACCCAGAGCTACTGTCAGAGAATCACAGAATCGTAGAGCTGGAAGGGATCTTACAGGCCATCTAGTCCAGCCCTCTGCTCAACACAGGATCAGCCTCAAGCACCCATGAGGATATCAGTCCAATCACTGCTTAAGGACCACCAGTGAGGGGGGACTCACCACCTCCTTAGGCAGCCTATTCCAGTTGTGACATCATGCTTCATCACCCCCTGCCCCCCCATGCCAGAAATAGCCCAGAAGCCTACTCTGCTGAGCCAGGAAAATATCTGGGATAAGCATCTGCTGCTACATCCCTCCCCCTCCCCCCCCCGCCATCTTTACAATGCAGTTAAGTTAAAATGAGAGAATTTAACTCTCTGGACTCCAGTCACCATTACATGTGATGAGTTTCTGCTGGCAAGAGTTTTTATGACCAGGGCCCCTCCCCTTTTCCACCCTCTCCAGGCCCATCATTGGCCTTTGTTGGGCAGGTTGACATAACTACATACAGTCATATCACCCAATATATTTATTTTTTAAATATATTAAACATTAATTAACTTCCACCCAAACAGTGAAACTCTCCTGGGGCTGCAGACAAACCCCAGGGCTTCATGAAACCACTCTTGAGGAAGCCGTTGTGAGGGTCAATGGGGGTCCCCTGAGGCGGACCTTCCCTCACAGCAACATGACAAAAGAAGATGGATGCAGCACTGTCTTAGAGTAACTTCAGATTTTTACTGAGGCTTGTAGGTTACAATGGCTAGGCAGGAGGAAACAGGTCGGGTTTTGATGCTTTCAATAGAGCTCCCTGAAGATGAATCCGACTTGCTGGAAATCTCCTTGTAGCTTCCTTTGTTGATTTGTCTGGGCTTCCTTCCATCCACCTCAATCCCTTTGTCTGGGTGTGGTCCTTCCCTGAATGATCCTCAGGTTCCTTGCTTCCTCTCCTGTCTCTGACTTCTCCTTCAGACTTCTTCTTCTGACTTCTCCTTCCAGCTCATCTCCCATCACATTTCTTTCCTCCTTTCTCCCCTTTCTTGCCCTGTCCCCTCCTTGCCCTCTCCTTCTTAGCTCACCCAAGTTTACTTTAACCTTTCCCTTTCCTGTTTCACAGCTTTTCTTTTTTCTTTCCTCTCAGGCCTGTCTCCAGGACCATTGCTCCTGCCCCAGTCCACCCCTGGGCAGACTCCTCTCTGCCTGAGTTCCCACAGGTGAGTGTTGTGTACTTTGGGGTGGAGGGGAGAAGGGGTCTCCGTTCCTTTTCCCTTCAATCCCCCCTTCCTTTTCCTCCCTGATCCCTTTTTCCTCTGTTGCTTGAGTGGAAGTGGGGGAAATATACTAGGTCTTTGCTGTGGCAGCTCCCTGGGCTTGACACTGCCCCTCAAATTAGCACAGGGCCCTCTGCTAGCTTGGTGCCCCTCTGCGGCCACCCCTGAGCTTCCGAACTCCCTGGGCTCACTCTTGAGGTGGCAGCAGTGATGATGCTGGCCACAGCCGTGGTAGAGCCTACTTCGGTGGTGGCAGTGGAGCCAGTCGAGCCGGGGCCTGCCTGATCCCAGGAGGCATTCGCAGCCATGAATGCCCCATTGGCAGTACCCAAGCTGGTGCCTGGCCAGGCCTTGGTGGTGACCGCAGCTGCAACAGGAGCTGAGGTGACAAGGCTCTGGGCCCCAGCAGTGGATGCAGAGGCCACCATTATGGCAGGGGTCATAGCTGTGAACTCCTCCATTTCGGCGGCCATGCTCGCCACCAGGGACTCAGTGGTGGACCCCACTGTGGGGCTCAGGAACTCCTTCAGGTCATTCAAGGTAGCTCCCAGGAGGCCCCCAGGACAGCGAGGCTCCCAGGAGCATTTTGACAGCCTGCCATAGAGTAAACCCTCCAAAGTAAGCATTTTGTTCAGGGGAGATTGGTTGTAATTCTGAGAGATCTCCAAGCCCCACCTGTAGATCTGCAACTCTAGTATGTGCACATTCATATATCTGAAATTAAACAGAAACAATACAACTTTACTTCAGAATTTATTTTAAGATGTCTATGGTTCTTCAAGATCCACATTATTTCTAACATCTCACCATGCATTATATTTTAATTAAGTTACAGGTCAGAAACATATGGAAGCACTTTAGTTTTAAAATGCTAGCATGTGTGTGCGCACACACACACACACACACACACACACAGAGGGACAACCCTGAAAAGGGTAACATGTGTGATTAGGAATACACACACTCACAAGCTATTGCCTCACCTGCTAATTTTCTGTCATTATTAACCTCTTGACCCCAGTTGGAATAGAATCAGTTTGGGCCAATTTGAGTGATGTAATGCAGCCTTTCAAAATGGGAACCCTCTTCCTATTGGATGTTCAATTTGTCTCAGATTTGCAGTGCAATGTTTATACTCCATTTGATGCCTGTGAACCAACTGCAAAAAAGAAGTGGAGCATGTTTGTTGACTTTCTTCCTTCTTGGAATGGCCACAGAGCCTTTCAAATTTCAAATCACTAACACTGCAATTCTGTTAGAAGGCAACAAAGAGATTCAAAGTGAAAGAGAAGAAAAAGCGCAAATAGCTAATCAAGGACTTTCTGAAACCCCTAGAAGAGCTAACCTTAAACCAGGGCTACGCTGGCATTTGATTTTTTAAAGAAAAAAAATGCCTCCTTTCTTCATTAGCTTTCTGAAAACTGATGGAAGTACTATGTTGTTTTTCAAATGCTATACTCTGGGTGGAATTTGATCAAATATCCCTAAAAGCAAGATCCTTTCATCCATAATTAAGGTGGCTTTTGTGTATGCTGCAAATGGTGTCTTAGATGCCTTGAAACAAGTCACTTTCAAATTAAGTTGGATGAGCTATCAATGAGAAACTGTCACCTGTTGGTATGACAACTATGCTTATTATGGACATAGGTAAAACAAAAGCTTTTTCTCTGATTAAAAGGAGAATTTAAGAAATCGATTATGGAAGTTTATTATTCAATGCTCATTGAGTTTGTTCTCTCTCAAGTCTTCAGCCCCTTATATGTATTATTCAATTATGCAATACTACTGTAGAGCCTTTCAGTTTGGAAGATTAAATATTTAACCCTCCATAGTTCTACAAGGAAGATTTTAGAATAGGCCTTATTCTGATGGAATTTGTCCATCGGGCCTTAATAGGGCTGACTCATGACTTCAGGTTCTGTTGTTGAGAATATTAGGGATTACTATATTAAGCTGCTTTTTATGAAGCAAGCACCACCCAATACTTTGTAATCTCTGTTTTGTTTGTTTAGAGATAATTATCTTAAAATTACTTTAGCAGTAGCAAAATGTGTCTCAGTCCTCCTGCCCCCAGTAAAAAAATTGAAGAACGTGTTTCTCCCCCTGCTTCTCAAGATGTATAGATCTTTTAACTTCCAAGGGAATAAAAAGAAAGGAAAGAAAAAGGTGGATCTTCCTGTTTTCCAGCTGCCTCCAACTTTTCCTAGTATTATTATCTTTTCCAGTGAATCTTGAACAAAGTACAAAAACCTCAGATTGGTTATTTTAGCTTCTAGGGAGCATTTAGGTTTGAATTGCTCTAGAACTCAGTTGTTCTTTTTAGTGATCCATGGTATCCTTAAAACTCTTCTCCAGCACCACATTTCCAATCAGTCAACTTTCTTCTATTCAGCTTTCTTCATTGTTCAATTTCCATACTCATAATCATGCGGAATAGTATAGTATGAAGTGGCACATGTTTATACTTGAGAATCTTCTCAGTTTCCTTCACGGTTGCCCTTCCCAATCTCAATCTCCTTCTGATTTCTTGGGTATACGTTCCCTTTGGGTTCCCTTTGGGCCACTGAATAGAAATCTTTTAGCCATTTCAATTTCTTCACTGTCAGCATCAAAATGGTATAATTATCCAGTAGTCATTATGTTTGTCTTCTTGATGTTCAGCTGCAATCCTGCTTTAGCCTTCAGCAGTAGTCATTTCAAGTTTTCACTATTTTCTGCTACTAAGGTCATCTGCTTATCTCAAATTTATAGAGTTCTAAAATGTCACCCAGGAATATAAACCAACACCCTGGGTGGGGTGTGATACAGGAAGGAGGCCAATCTGTTAATATAGATGTTAATTATTTTAGATCCCCAAGCAAACTGCTCTGCAACTCTTTGAGCCTTTTCCATATATTACACTTTTAACTATCAAATTATTTTGGCCATATACCTAAAAAGTAGCAGAAGAAGAATTGGTTCTTATATGCTGCTTTTATTTACTTACTAACTTAATTAATTAGTTAATTAATTAGTTAATTGATTAATTAATATACCACCATTCCCCTTGGGCTCACGGCGGTTCACAGAACAAATAAATAACAATAAAATCCCATAGTTCCCTCAATAAAACTATTAAAGGAATGGGAGAGGAATGGGAAGGTGACTAAGCTGCTTTGAGCCTTCTTCAGGTAGAGAAAAATGGCATATAAGAACCAACTCTTCTTCTTCTTCTTCTTCTTCTTCTTCTTCTTCTTCTTCTTCTTCTTCTTCTTCTTCTTCTTCTTCTTCTTCTTCTTCTTCTTCTAAAGCCAATTAATATAATATCAAAGTGGCAGGCAAAATTCACTATCTATACCCCTCGTTCAGCCAAGGGACAGCCATGTTACTAATCTCCTAATGGGATTGAGGCACCAGATTAGTCAGATGGATCCAGGAGGCCCAAGATCGAATGTTGGGACCTCCCGCCCTGGCCTCAACCATATGCCTGGCGGAAGAGCTCTGTCTTGGAGGCCCTGCGGAAAGCTGACAACTCCTGCAGGGCCCTCAGCTCTTCCAGGAGCTCATTACACCAGGTTGGGGCCAGGGCCAAAAAGGCCCTGGCCCGGGTTGAGACCAGGTGAATGTCCCAGGGGCCCAGAACTACCAGTAGATTTGTACCTACAGAGTGAAGGGCCATGTGGGGGGCATAAGCAACCAAGTGGTCCCATAGGTAGGCAGGACCCAGGCTGCATATAGCCTTGAAGGTTAATACCAAAACCTTGAACTTGATACAGAAACAAACTGGTAACCAGTGCAGATGTTGAAGCACTGGCTAGATATGGGCCCTCCAAGATGTCCTGATGAGGATTCTAACAGCCGCATTCTGTACCAGTTGTAAATTCCAGATCAAAGACAAGGGCAGGCCCACGTAGAGTGAGTTACAGTAGTCTAATCTAGAGGTGACCGTTGCATGGATCACTCTGGCCAAGTGGTCCGAGGACAGGTAGGGCACTAGTAGCCTAGCTTGGTGAAGATGGAAAAATGCTGTCCAGGCTACTTTCATGATCTGAGCCTCCATAGAAAGGGAGGCATCAAAAGTCATGCCCAAGTTCCTGGCCATTGGGGCAGGCATCAACTGCACTCCATCCAGGCCTGGGAGACTCGCTTCCTGATCCAACCCTCTTCTACCCAGCCACAGGACCTCCGTGTTGGAGGGGTTGAGTTTCAGGCGACTCTGCCTGAGCCATCCAGCCACTGCTTCCAAACAACTGTCAAATATATTGGGGGGGGGGGGGAAGTCCAGCTGGCCATCTATTAGGAAATAGAGCTGGGTGTCATCCGCATATTGGTGACACCCCAGCCCATAGCCCCAGACCAGCTGAGCTAGAGGGTGCATATAAATGTTGAAAAGTGGGGGAGAGTATCGCCCCTTGCGGGATCCCATACGGGAGCTTGCAGGGGTCAGATATCTCATCCCCCACTGCAACCCTCTGCATCCGGTTCTGGAGAAAGGAGGCCAGCCATTGTGGCACAGTCCCCCTTATTCCGGTTCCGATGAGGTGGTGTGACAATATCTCATGATCGACCACATCAAATGCAGCCAACAGATCTAACAATACGAGTATGGCAAAACCACACCGATCCAGCTGGAGCCAGATATCATCTGTCAGGGTGACCAGTGCAGTGTCCACACCATGGACAGGATGGAAGCCAGACTGGTATGGGTCAAGGGCCGAAGTTTCTTCCAGAAATGCTAGTAGCTGATCTGCCATGGTTCGCTCTATCACCTTGCCCAGAAATGAGACTAGGCGGTAACTGGTGGGGTCCCACGGGTCTAGCAATGTTATTTTCAGCTGAGGGCACAGCACTGCTTCCTTAAGTCCTTCAGGGAACTCCCCAGGTGTTAAGGAGAGGTTGATAATCTCAAATTTATAGAGGACTAAAAAGACCTCCTACCTACTGATCGCCTGACTTCAGCAACCAAGATGGGTAGGGATCTAAGAGGCAAGTGGTTGCTCTTACTGAACCTAATAATCTGTCCACTTCAGTAAATGAAAGCCACCTGAAGCCATCAAACACTACCTGCTGGGATAGCCACAGAGCCTCCAGTTCACTCACTGTATCAATCGTGGCAGGCAGATCATGGTGGAGCAACAGAAATTTGTCCGCGAAATAGGTCGATAAAGCCACACATCTTAAATCCAATTTCCTTATCGTTTGACGTCCTTCCTCAAGGGCAGTAAGGGACCAAATTACTCTAAATAATTGTGCTGGGTGAGAGCTTGCGGATGCGATTTCCACGGCGTAGAAGTCTTGTTTTGCCGCTTTCGCCACATTCTCATATGCCTTCATAAGCATGCAATGAGATGTTCTTGTAGCTTTGTCGTGAGTCTTCCTTCATGCTCGCTCAAGCCGTCTCACTTCCCTCTTTCTCTCCCAAAGCTCCTGGGTATACCATAGAGCCTGTTTGAGGCGGAGGCAGAGAGGGTGCCTAGGAGCAATCTCGTCAATAGCAGCCATTAGGCGGGACTGCCAGTCCTTCATGAAGGCTGTTAGCGAGACGCCAGTTGGCATCGGGTCCCACAGAGCATTCAGGAATCTCTCAGAATCCATAAGTCTCTGCGGCTGGACAAAAATCTGTCCATCATCCAAATGGGAAGGGGGTGGTATCCTCAGCCTTCAGGGCATGGTGGTCTGACCATGGAATGATGTTATTCACCACCAGATCTATCGCTACGCCTGTACCAAAGATAAAATCGAGGGTGTGACCAGCCTGATGAGTGGGACCAGCAACACCTGGCCGACACCAGGTCCAGGCCAAGTCCTGAGGGCAGCGCATCCGCATGGATGTTAAAGTCACCCAAAACACAAAGTTTTGGGTACTGCAACGTCCAGGCAGCCACTGCCTCCAGCAGGCCTGGCAGGGAATCCAGAGGTGCAGTGGGTGATCGGTACACCAACCAGATAAGCACATTCTCGACTGACTCCCATTCTAGGCCAACACACTCTATCCCCGGGATCGATGGAGCAGGGAGAGCCCTGAAGGAGAAAGACTCTCTGAGCAGGATTGCCACCCCTCCCTCCCCTCCCCTTGAGCCGGGGCTGATGCAGGACTGAATACCCAGGTGGTGCCAGATCTTTCAGAGTGACTGTATCGCCCTCTCGCACACAGGTTTCAGTCAGGCAAGCCAGGTCAGTCACATGCCTTGCGAAAAAGGATCGCAAGGTTTAGGACTTGTTGTTTATCGACCTTGCGTTGCATAGGATCAGCTCCGGTTCCACCCTAGCTCTCTCTCCTGTAAACCCAGGGATGGGACAGAGGTTTGAAGGGCAGTGACCATATCGACCAGGCCACCGGCAGTGGAAACTCCACCACTGGGGGCCTTCTCAGACCTTTCTTCGCTGCCCCCTATTATTGAACCCCCTCCCACTGCTATAGTTGCCTTGGCCCATCACTACTGGAATCTGAGTACTGGGCTGGGCCTCCCTTCTCTCAGCCTCACTACCTTTCATGATGTCCCATACCAAGAGTGGACCTTATCTAACTACTCTAGCTGTCTAAACTAACCACCCCTCCCGCTACCCACACAACCCCCAAAAGAAAAACCCACCCAGAATCCACCCTAATCTAACTCATCTAAAGCAGTAACCCAAATGGTGTTGCGTCAGGGATCCCACTGGGTACCAGTGGCTTCCCCTTAGCATTCCACCCCCTATCTAACTACCTAGAAAAAAACTCCATTCCCCAAGCACTGAAATAAAGATAAGAAAGTAAAAATTCTCTTTTTGGCCATCCTCTCTCCTCACGGTTGTTGATCTTCAGCCAGTCCAATGGCCCTGATTCCGTCTTAGTCTCCACACAGGAGGAACCCAGGCAGAGATACTCGCTCATATTCTATTCCAGCCAGCAGCCCTCTCCTCCACTCTGTCACATCAGGGTCTGCCAGCTCCAAGTTGATCACATTTATCTACAGAGGGGAGCTAATTTCTCTGTATGGAGATGCTATAAGCTGTTCCAAGAGAGAAAGTCCAGGGCCGGGGCTTTGTTGCGCACCTTCAGGGGAGACGGTCGAGATCGGGAGAAAGGAAGCAGGAGAGGCAGCAACCCAAACAGCACTAGGCCAGTCACAGCACATTCTTTCAGGCTTACTGGCTGCGCTCCATCGCTACTCACAGCTCGCTATCCCGTGGTTGCTCTCCAGGCCTTTCCACAGCCATCTCTCCCCCAGTCTCCGCTCATGGAACTAGTAAGCCCACTGACCTGTTCTCCCTCTGCTTCAGTTGTTTTTCTTACCTCTGTTCTGACCTCTGCTTCTCGCCTCTGTTCCCTATCTCCGTTCTTCACCTTTCTGTACCAGGAGTCTCAAAGCAGGCTACACTTGCCTTCCCTTTCCTCTTCCCACAACTGATACCTTGTGAGTTAGGTGAGGATGAAAGAGCCCTGCTATTACTGCCCAATCAGAATAACTTTATCAGAGCTGTGGTGAGTGCAAGGCAATTTAGCTGGCTGCATGTGGAGGAGGAACAGGGAATCAAACTTGGCTCACCAGATTAGAAATCCGCGTTCCTAACCACTACACCAAGCTGGTACCATGACACCAAGTAAACTGTGAATTGATCAAACATGAGTTTGCAAACAGCTGTTTCATGCCAGTGCACCTGTTCATGGTTTGTAATTGGCTGCAACTCTCTGCTGACTGCACACCTGAAACTAAAGTGATCAGCCAAAATACTAAATAATATTCGAAACCACCATTAGGAACTTCAGTTTGGGACCTGAAAATGTTTCCATTGCATGCTATTTCCTCCCAGAACAGAGATCCAAATGCAGGGAACAAAGGAGGAGCAAACACTATTACTTTATCAGGCAGCAACTTGATATCATCTCCTGATCTAGCCTGCTGTTTCTGATTCATCATAGAACACTTGGGTCTTGCAATGGCCATTGTCTTATTCATGTCCTTCTCCAGTGCAATAGCTGCCCTAGTGCAATAGCTGCCCTAATCCAGTGCAATAGCTGCCCTAGTTTCTTCCTCAGGCAACCTTTTTTTACATAGGCTTGCTGAGAGCAAAGTCATATTTTATGTCTGGGTTAAGCCCAGACTCATCAGCCTTGTGGTTACTTGTCAAGAACAAGAATGTGACAGCATGGTAAACATGGACAGACAATGACACATTTGCTAAGACTGTAGCCTGAAGGTTTTTATTGAGGATCTGGGCAGGGTGAGAAGAAACTATGAGCAGAACAAAAGCAATTAAGGCACCGGAGAAGCTAATTCTAGTTACCCCAACTGTCTCTTAAAATTTACCCGGAAGGGAAGGAATCCCATGAACAGAGAGAGCAAGATGGTGTCATCATGATGGATCAAAAGGGGTTTCATTTCATGATTGTTATTGAGAACCTTTATGGTTTCTGTTATTAGGAAAAGTGTAGAGGTGAGGCGTGCTTCTTTCCACCCCAATTCTACTGCTGTCATATCTAATATGACAGAATGTGGCTGAAGGAAATCTTCTCTCTCGGCTCTGTTGGGAGATTCTGTCCTCCATCCATGCGATCTTAAACTATCTGACAGACGTGTCAATGGTGGACCACTCCTGCCCCTTGGTAAAGGGAAAGGCTTAACAGTGTGGAAGTTTTAGCGGCCTGCAAAATCCCAAAACGTCCTTTTGCATCAAGGCATTCTCCTTGTGAGCGTCATGACAGCAGTGTGTCAGTGGGTATAGTCCCATTTGTGACATTTCGAGAGCAGAGCCTTCAGCGCCCATGTCAGGTTTGCTAGATGTTTGGGGAACAAGTCTGAGAAGCATCATACAAACAGGCTTTGGGCTCCAATCACCAAAATGCACACAAGAACCAGTGGTTTAAAAATATTATCAAAAAAATCGGAATGGCGTATATATGTTGACGTGTAAGGGGGAAATTATTGATGGTATTATCTTTATAGGCCTCAACCATGGGCCTGATGGAACAGCTCAGTCTGCAGAACTAGTTGAGGTCCCACAAGGCCCTGATCTTGCTCAGCAGAGTATTCCATCTAGATGAGGCTAATTTGACTTCTTTAGATGCAGGAATGGTAAAAACAAAAAAGTCCCCCTGAAGTACTGCTGACACAAATGGCTCACCACAATAAGCTCTTTTCCTGCAATTGTGTTACTTTAGCCCCATGTATTGAGTAGGCATGAACTACTACCGTTCCATGCTTTTCCCTTCCATAATTTCTGCTTGCTCTACATTTTAATTTTGCTATAAGCTGGCCATATTGTCAAGCCCATTAGGTTCATTAATATAATTCTCCCCTCCATATGTGCAAATGGCCTATCAATCAATCACTTCAATAGAGCAAGTCTGAAGATTTTTTTTTCTTTTCTGTAGTGTTTTATTCAGACCTATACCCCATAAAACTTCCCTTTGCAACATTTCTGACCTTTTGTTAAAACTAACTTGTAATAAATCTTATTTCTATTCAGGGTGTAAGCTTTTGAGTGCACATACGCTTTCTCAGATGGGACTTACACATGGCAACCCCCCTGAATCTATTTTTTAAACAAAGAATAACAATGCACATGTACATATAATCACTCCATGATAGCTTTATGTGATGAGGCTATGCTTTAGAAACATACATGCATTGATAACATAGAGGCAGGGTTGGTGTGGTAGGGGGCCTAGGGGCACAAACTTTCCAGGATTCAGACTGATCTAAATTTCAAGAAACCAAGAAGCTCACAAGTTTCATAAGAATATAAGAAGAGCCCTGCTGGATCAGATCAATGGTCCATCTTATATAATGTTCTGTCACATGGAGTGGCCTATCAGCTTTTCTGGCAGGCCAACAACATGGTATAGATGCCAAGACCTTCTCTTGTCGTTGCCTCCTGGCTCTGGGATTCAGGGGATTAGTGCCTCTGGGTGTGGAGGTTTTCCTCAGTAACCACTGATAGACTTATCCTCCATGAATCTAACTGACCTGTTTTTAAATCTGTTTATTCCTGTGGCCATCACTACATCCTCTGGCAGCAAATAAATTCCATATTTGAATTGCTCTCCTTTGGTTCATCCTGAACCTACCACCCATCAGTTTCATTGTATGCCCAAAATTTCTAATATTTTGGGAGACGGAGAAACATTTCTCTTAGTTAACTCTCTCCACCTCATGCATCATGTTATAAACCTCTATTGTGTCCCTTCTTAGTCATCTCTTTTCTAACTGAAAGGTCCCGGACTCTTCAGCCTTTCTTCATGTGATGGAGCTCCAACCTCTTTTGTTATTTCAGTAGTCCTCCTCTGTACTTTTTCCAGCTCTGCAAGGTCCTTTTTAAGATACAATGACCAGAACTGTACACACAGTATTCTAAATGAAGCCGCACCATAGATCAGCCTTTTTCAACCTTTTGACCATGGAAGAGCCATTGAAATAATTTTTCAAACTTTGAGGAGTTCTGGAAGTGATGTCAGCTGATTACACCCAGAAGTGACATAACCCCCCACCTTAACAGGCAGGGTCTAGGAGGACTGATGGGGGGAGAGAGAGAGAGAGAGAGAGAGAGAGGTGATGGTTTAAGACAGGAGTAGGCTTGCAGGCTCTGCCCCCTCTGCAGAAACCATGAGAGTACTCACTTGGGCTTGGGGTGTGTGTGGAGCAGAAGCAATGGAAATGGCTGGTTCCCTAGCTTGTGGTCAAGTCCATTAAAGGAAGGGAAATGGCCACAGACCCCTACAGTGCTATCGTGGGCCCCTGAGGGTCCACAGACCCCTGGTTGGGAATGCCTGCTATAGATCTATACAGGGATATTACAATATTGGCAATTTTATTTTCAGTCCCTTTCCTAATAATCTCTAACATAGAATTTGCCCTTCCCACTGCTACAGCATGCTGGGTTGACATTTTCATTGAGCTGTCCACTACGACCCCAAGATCTTTCCCCCTCTCAGTCTCAGCAAGTTCAGACCCCGTTAGCCTATACTTGAAGATGAGATATGTTTTGTCCCAGGACCTTTGTTTTGTTTTTGTCCCTTGCATCACCTTTGTGCTGTTTTGTCCAAAAGCAATGGAGCAGCTGGTAGGATGCCTGTTGGACCAACTCCTTAATAGTTTCAATATCACTGCTTCAGTTATATGTAGAAAGCTCCTTAGAAATCCATAATTGCTCATTTCAACCCTTGGCTTGACTTATAGCTATAGCAAGGGTTCTTCTGCTGCATGAAAGTATTTGATATAGTTTCCATTTAAGTAAAGGGTTAAAGGGAGGAAATATGCATTCCTAGAGAGGCTGTCCCCCTTAACCATTGTTTCCTTCCATCCTACCCCCAGCAGACGTGCCCATTTCTCACTTCCCTTTTTCTTCGTTTCCTTCTCAGATTCACATGTCTTTAAATGTGTCAGGTCATCTAGGGCAATGGTCCCCAACCTGCGGGCCATGGCCCGGTGCCGGGCCGCGAAGGCCATGGTGCCTGGCCGCGGCTCCCTCTCCCCGCCCCCCCAGTAAAAAAACTTCCCAGGCCGCAAGCTTACTGCGGGAGGGCGGGGAGAGGGAATCAGAGCTTCCAGCTGTTCCGCATGGAGGGTGAAAGAAACTGAAATGTTTGAAAGCTGTGTGGAAATTGCACACATACATGGTACCGTACAGTAAGCAATGTTAGGAATAATGTGTGGATATTGGCCCTGACCCAGAAATTGCAGCTGGTACAAAATGGGCTTCTCAAATACTCACGAGGACCCCTTGGAGAATGCATATACAACCTGCCCTCCAACTGCTATATTGGTTGCTGTCTGAATTACAAATCAGGTTCAAGGATTTGATGTTGATCTTTAAGGCCCTCCAAGGTCTGGAGCTGGTGTATCTGTTTCTTACAGCTATGAACCCAGGGGATCACTGTATTCAAGTGACAATTTGTTGGCAATCCCTGACCACAAAGAGATCTACTTGGCCTTGACCAGAGCCAGGGCCTTCTCAGACCTGGTCCTAGTCTGGTGGAATGAGTTGGCATGAGAGATTAAGGCCCTGATGGAACTATTGCAGTTCTGCTGGGCTTGTCAGATGACATTCTTCTGCCAGGACTATGGTTGAAGCCAGAGTGACTTAACATCATGTGAGCCTCTCTCCTCTCCTCTCCTCTCCTCTCCTCTCCTCTCCTCTCCTCTCCTCTCCTCTCCTCTCCTCTCCTCTCCTCTCCTCTCCTCTCCTCTCCTCTCCTCTCCTCTCCTAGGTCTCCCTCCTTTCTTCTTGGTTGGACATTTGTTCCTGGCCAATAGCCAATTTGTAGGCCAGATGGAAGATGGTTCGGGGTAGGGCAGGGCAATAGCAGAGCAGGGAAGTAGTAATGCAGAACATGCTCCTATTTGGATTCAAAGATTCAGGGACAGAACTTCGGCAGAGGGAACAGCTGTCCTCTAGTTTCCCCCCTTCCATTTTTATTCCTTGGTTGGCTTTGTTTTATTGTTTTAATTGTTTGCAGAGCCAGAGCCTAACCTTTTTGGTTCTCGCCTGTTTTCCAGGTTGGGTTTTTGTTTCCCTTTTTGTGTTATTTGTTGATGCCAGGAATTGAACCCAGAACCTTCTGCATGCCAAGCAGAGGCTTTGTCATTGAGCAATAGTACGTGTGTCTTTGTATTGCTATACACCTGTCTGTCTGTCTCTAAACTGTAGAGTACAAGTCAGTACAATAAAAAAGAATTATGCGCGAAGAATTACCGTGCTTAGTACTCATTCCTATGTGTGTTATTTTGCAAGAAAATACAACCGTGCTCCGTGATGCTTACACTCCATTATGTCTGTCTAGAATTTTAGTCTTAGTGTTCATTTTCAGAGAGATTATTTCGATGATGTATGGAAAAAAAAACCCTCTTTATTAAAATTCTAAACATCTCGGAATGGAAATAGATGTGTCTCTACTGTCTGGTTCAGCTTCTGCCCTATGCAGTTATTCAAGCGTGGTGCAATGAATGGAAAGTTCAAGGCTGAACTCAGACAGCTTTTGTAGTCTTGAGCAGCATCGCCTTCTGAGGCCCTAAAAATATGAAGCAGATCGGAAGCCGTCCATGTACAAATCCGACCCTGACATATCATCTAGATGAAAGACTGGCGTTTCTGTAACAGGGTTACCCAAGAAGCATTCGCAATGTTGCATATGTGGCTCTGCCAAGCACGGAGCTTGAGGTCTGAGGCAGGATCGTATTCCCAAGCCGTCAATTGGCTCATGCCTGGCTGGTCTCCCCACAGGAGCCAGTAGATTCAAATGGTATTTGCCGTACTCTGATTGGGCAGCTCACAGCCAGATCCACTAGGGATCCAATTGTTTTAGATCTAGCTGTTGATCAATTACTTGCAACCACAGGTAGATCTTTTGCGTCGGAGCTGTATGCACTGGTGGGTTTGTTCAGGGGCTTCTCATTACCATTTGCACCATGAGCTTTGGAGGAGACCAGTGTGCACCTACCGTTTCCCCCTACATACACACATACATACATACATACATACATACATACATACATACATACATACATACATACATACATACGTATGTCTGTACTATTTATATGTATTGAGGTATGTATATTGCCCTCTCTATTTCTGGGGTTGGATTTATCTTCTTCCCCCCAAGTCACCCAATTCACCCACACGGGGAGTTGCCTGTAGTGTCTGTTGTGGGGAGAGGAAAGGGAAGGCGACTGTAAGCCGCTTTGAGCCTCCTTCGGGTAGGGAAAAGCGGCATATAAGAACCAACTCTTCTTCTTCTTCTAGGTTTTACAGCATATCGGTATGGGTATTTTATCTTATTTATATATTTTTTATTGCAGATTGTTGTAAAATGCTATTTTTTCCAGCACCCTTATCACAGTATTTTCTCTTTCCGGGTAGAATGAGCTCCCAGGAAAAAATCAGGGCTCTGTGGGACCTGAATCAGTTTTACAGAGCCTGTAAAACAGCTATTCCACCGGGCTTATGGTCAAGGCCAAAAATAACATCCACCAGGGAAGCTGGCCTCGCAGCTAAGGTAGGAGGGAGAAGAGATGAAAAATCAGCTCCTGCCAAACCTTCCCCATTTAGTTGGGGGCATGAATTACAGTAGCTGGCAGGTTTTAAAGCAGGGGAAGTCAAACTGTGGCCCTCCAGATGTCCATGGACTACAATTCCCATGAGCCCCTGCTAGCGAATGCAGTCCATGGACATCTGGAGTGCCGGAGTTTGACTACCCCTGTTTTAAAGTTTTAACTTCGGTATATGTTTTAATGCTGTTACCTGTCCTGAGCATTGGGAGGATGAGGTATAATGTATTGCTATTGTTGTTGTTATTTTCCTCTTCCTAGCAGCCCCACATCCTCACTGTCATTTGCTTCTTTATCTTATTCTCACCTACCTACCATCAGATATATTTATTATTTACGCCAATTATATACTTCCTTTCTCCCCGATGAGAATGCAAAGCAACCTGTATTTATTTTATTTTATTTTATTTTATTTTATTTTATTTTATTTTATTTTATTTTATTTTATTTTATTTTATTTTATTTTATTTTATTTTATTTTATTTTATTTTATTTTATTTTATTTTATTTTATTTTATTTTATTTTATTTTATTTTATTATTTTTCTATGCCACTGTTCCCACACCAGCCTGCCTGTGGTGGCTCAAGGTATTTCAATAAAAAGAAAAGCAGATAGCCAGCAGAACTCCAGATGAGTTGCAGGTAGGGGAAGAGAGTGGCTGCGGAGAGTCCAGGCAGGAGGCGGAGCTGAGTCACCTGTCTCTTTTGATCACAAATTCCGTCTACAGTTCAACTGGGTGGCCCATGAATCATAGAGTTGGAAGGGATCTCCTGGGTCATCTAGTTCAAACTCCTGCACTATGCAGGACACTCACAACCCTCTCGCTCATCCACTGTCACCTGCCACCCCCTTGAACCTTCACAGAAGCAGCCTCTCCGTCACATGGCTATCTAGCCTCTGTTTAAAAATTTCCAAAGAGGGCGAACCCAACAACCTCCCAAGGAAGCCTGTTCCACCGAGAAACCGCTCTGTCAGGAACTTCTTCCGGATGTTTAGACGGAATTACTTTTGCATTAATTTCATTCCATTGGATCTGGTCCATGCCTCTGGGGCAAGAGAGAATATCTCTTCTCCATCCTTTATATGGTACCCTTTTAAATACGAAGACGGCTATCAGATCCCCTCTCATTCGCCTCCTCTCCAAGCTAAACAGACCAGGCTCCCCCAACCTTTCCTCATACGTCTTAGTCTCCAAACCCCTCACCATCTTTGTCGCCCTCCTCTGGACACTCTCGAGTTTGTCTACATCCCTCTTCAATTGCGGTGCCCAAAACTGAACACAATACTCCAAGTGAGACCAAACCAGAGCAGATTCAAGCCTCATGGCTCCAGAAATGTATTCCTAAATTCTGTGATGCCAAAACTGTGAAAACAGTTCCCTTCTTTCCCACAAATTGGTCTTTACCCAGCAGTATGTTTCCTTTATTTTTTCTTCATGAATAAAATTAGAAATAATTTTACTTCTTTGTATTCAGTGTTCCCCTTAAGCATGACCGTCTCCTGGAAAAGAAAGAAAGGGTTTGTGAGAGAACTGTATTCTAAACACTATGCTTCAAAAATAGTAATGACTTTATAACTGTATGCTAATAGTGTCCTGAATCTAATTAATATGTTTCTCCAAGCAATTATAAAATTGTCAGCACAAAAATCAACATGAATTGCAGTTTAAAATTCGGAAACTTTGAAGCAATAACCTATAGGGAAATAGAGACACCTTATAAAATAAGCAATAATAATTAACTAGATTTAAAGCCCGTTGTATGTTTAAATACAACGGGCGCTAGAAAGTGTAGATTTGAGAGTGCTGTTGGTGGCTGGGTGTTGGTGCAAGTGGTATTGTAGGTGTTTGGGCAGAGTGGATGGGAGAGGTTCAGGAAAGTGAAGATATAGTTGGTGGGAATGTGCAGTAGTGTTTTGTTAAGGAGGGATTAAAGTGGTAGTGTAAAAAGGTAGTGTATGGCTATCTTGTGAAGAGGCTGAGTTGGAGGGTGGTGGGGTTGTCTTGATGTGGGGAGTTAAGGGGGGCATAAGAGAATAGGTGTAGAGTATGAAAAGTTTGTTGGGCAGGAGGCTATCAAGGAGTGAGTACGGAATGGGACTGAGCAAGAATGGCACTGAGACAGTACTGCAGAAGGATGAAGGAAGGAGGAGAAAAGGCAACGTAGTTTGTGGTAGTAAGAAAAAAAGGTTAAGATTTGTGCAAGTGTCAGGCACAGTTGTGGTGGGATGTGAAATCCACCCAGCCACCCACTCAGTGTCTCTCTCTCTCTGTTTGTGTGTGCGTGTGTATCTCTCTCTTTGTCTGTCTCTGACAAAGAGTGATTGCACTCGAAAGCTTACGGCCTGAATAAAGATCTGTTGGTCTTAAAGGTGGCACAGGATGCTGATTATATTCTCTCTCTCTCTCTCTCTCTCTCTCTCTCTCTCTCTCTCTCTCTCTCTCTCTCTCAGGCTGTCTGTGAGTCTCTCTCTCTCTCTCTCTCTCTCTCTCTCTCTCTCTCTCTCTCTCTCTCTCTCTCTCTCAGGCTGTCTGTGAGTCTCTCTCTGTCTCTCTATTGCACCCATGCACAGACACAGTAACAGAGATGCACAGAGGTATTGTTTTACAGAACTATGTCCCTTTGCATTAGGCAGGAATTATGTGAGCTAAGAGGCCTGGGCGTTAGCAATGTAAATTGAGACATGCTGTGGAGTTTGTGGGGTAGCACAGTTGGCAGCTCAGAAAGGGGTCTTTCTCTCTGTGTGTCTGTCAGTGTGTCTCTCTCTCTTGCTCTCTCTCGTTCTCTCTCTGCCTGTCTGTGAGTCTGTCTGTCTCTGTCTCTCTCTCTTGCAGGCATTGAGGGACATACTCACAGAGATGGACAGAACGATCTTCCTTTTCATGACGGAGGACTGCTGTTAGCTAAGAGCCGTTGGCGTTTGCAATGGGAATTCAGAAACGCTGTGGAGTTTGCCGGGTAGCTCAGTTGGGGGGCGGGGCCAGTGCAGGGCTGCCCCCACCTCCTGGCCCAGCCAGGGACTGAAGGAGTTTGCTGGGAAGCTCAGCTTGCAGCTCAGAAAGGGGTTTTCCTCTCTCTGTGTCTGCTAGTCCCTCTCTGTGTCTCTTGGTCTGACTCTGACCAAGAGCCCTGGCTGTTAGCAATGTAAATTGAGACATGCTGTGGAGTTTGCGGGCAGCTCAGTAGGCAGCTCAGAAAGGGGTCTTTCTCTCTGTCAGTCTGCCTCCCTCTCTTGTTCTCTCTCGCGGTATCTCTCTCTCACTACATGTCTGTGACTCTGTCTGTCTCTCTGTCTGTCTCTCCTGCACACATTCTCAGAGACAGTAACAGAGATGCAGAGAATTGTCTCTCTTTTCATGAGGCAGGAATGCTGTTAGCTAAGAGCCCTTGCCATGAGCAATGTGAGTTGAGAAATGGTGTGGAGACAGCTCAGGTGGTGGGCGGGGCTATGTCAGCGCTCCCGGCGAGCCCCCCCCCCCGCCCCAGCCAGGAGCCTTTGGAGGTTGCCGGTCAGCTCAGGTGGTGGGCGGGGCCATGTCAGCGCTCCCGGCGAGCCCCCCCCCCCGCCCCAGCCAGGAGCCTTTGGAGGTTGCCGGTCAGCTCAGGTGGTGGGCGGGGCCATGTCAGCGCTCCCGGCGAGCCCCCCCCCGCCCCAGCCAGGAGCCTTTGGAGGTTGCCGGTCAGCTCAGGTGGTGGGCGGGGCCATGTCAGCGCTCCCGGCGAGCCCCCCCCCCCAGCCCCAGCCAGGAGCCTTTGGAGGTTGCCGGTCAGCTCAGGTGGTGGGCGGGGCCATGTCAGGGCTCCCGGCGAGCCCCCCCCCCCGCCCCAGCCAGGAGCCTTTGGAGGTTGGCGGTCAGCTCAGGTGGTGGGCGGGGCCATGTCAGCGCTCCCGGCGAGCCCCCCCCCCGCCCCAGCCAGGAGCCTTTGGAGGTTGCCGGTCAGCTCAGGTGGTGGGCGGGGCCATGTCAGCGCTCCCGGCGAGCCCCCCCCCCCGCCCCAGCCAGGAGCCTTTGGAGGTTGCCGGTCAGCTCAGGTGGTGGGCGGGGCCATGTCAGCGCTCCCGGCGAGCCCCCCCCCGCCCCAGCCAGGAGCCTTTGGAGGTTGGCGGTCAGCTCAGGTGGTGGGCGGGGCCATGTCAGCGCTCCCGGCGAGCCCCCCCCCCCGCCCCAGCCAGGAGCCTTTGGAGGTTGCCGGTCAGCTCAGGTGGTGGGCGGAGCCATGTCAGCGCTCCCGGCGAGCCCCCCCCCCGCCCCAGCCAGGAGCCTTTGGAGGTTGGCGGTCAGCTCAGGTGGTGGGCGGGGCCATGTCAGCGCTCCCGGCGAGCCCCCCCCCCCCGCCCCAGCCAGGAGCCTTTGGAGGTTGCCGGTCAGCTCAGGTGGTGGGCGGGGCCATGTCAGCGCTCCCGGCGAGCCCCCCCCCCCCGCCCCAGCCAGGAGCCTTTGGAGGTTGCCGGTCAGCTCAGGTGGTGGGCGGGGCCATGTCAGCGCTCCCGGCGAGCCCCCCCCCGCCCCAGCCAGGAGCCTTTGGAGGTTGCCGGTCAGCTCAGGTGGTGGGCGGGGCCATGTCAGCGCTCCCGGCGAGCCCCCCCCGCCCCAGACAGGAGCCTTTGGAGGTTGCCGGTCAGCTCAGGTGGTGGGCGGGGCCATGTCAGCGCTCCCGGCGAGCCCCCCCCGCCCCAGACAGGAGCCTTTGGAGGTTGCCGGTCAGCTCAGGTGGTGGGCGGGGCCATGTCAGCGCTCCCGGCGAGCCCCCCCCGCCCCAGCCAGGAGCCTTTGGAGGTTGCCGGTCAGCTCAGGTGGTGGGCGGGGCCATGTCAGCGCTCCCGGCGAGCCCCCCCCGCCCCAGACAGGAGCCTTTGGAGGTTGCCGGTCAGCTCAGGTGGTGGGCGGGGCCATGTCAGCGCTCCCGGCGAGCCCCCCCCGCCCCAGACAGGAGCCTTTGGAGGTTGCCGGTCAGCTCAGGTGGTGGGCGGGGCCATGTCAGCGCTCCCGGCGAGCCCCCCCCGCCCCAGACAGGAGCCTTTGGAGGTTGCCGGGTCCGGCAGACTCCGGAGAAAGGCGGCGGTGGGCGGGGAAGTCCACAACGCTGCGAGGCCGCTCCGCCGGCCGAGAGAAGGCTTCCCGGCCCACCCCCCAGCCGAGGCTCTCACCAGGCGGGCCGCCATTTTCCGAGTGAGTGAAGCAGGCAATGGGGAGCCGCGCTTCGCGCGGCTCCCCATTGTCTGCTTGGGGCGGGATTGACACTCGGAGGAGCCAATCAGGAGCCGCTTCGCGGCTCCTGATTGGCCCCCCCCGAGTTTTTATCCCGGACCGGTCCCGCCCTAACTCCTCCCCACTACCCCTTACTCCTTTATACAGTCCGTGGCGCCCGTGGCGCCACGGGCTGTTTACAGATGTGGAGATGATTTCAGTGTCTTTAGAGCCACATAATAAAGTTCGTACGGAGATGACACCTGGGATTTCTAAGGTATGAATTCTGCAAAACATCTCTGTGTGTAAATCAATTTCTATACACACAAAAGATTAATCACAGATTTAAAGCAACTTGTCAAAGCCTTGCTTGCTTATCTGACAAACATCAGAGATTCAGAATCCAGTTCTGGGTACAATACAAGGTGCTGTTGTTTTGCCATTTACCTATAATGGCTAAACCCCTATCCTTGGTCCAATTCCCCACCCAGGAGAAACTGAGGAGCGGGAGAAAAAAAGGGCCAGAAAATGACCTCTCTTGTGACATTCTAGGATTTTCCCTGTATCTCTATGCTCTTTACCATAGAGATTAAAGTAAATTCCTAGAGCAGCTGAAAATAGGTCATGGTAATTGTAGTCCCTGGACTTTACCAGAAAGACTAAGGGAAATAATAAGGTCACTATATGGAGGTCATTTTTTCCTCCAGCTCCTGAATTCCTTGGGGGCAGGAAATTGGAGCTAAGTGATTGTAATTCTGTAACACAGGCAGGTAAATGGGAGGCCTAGCAATATCATCCGATCCCTTAGCTGTTTGAGTGGCATGTAGGGAGGGTGAGATGAGGCTTAACACCTCTCAGCATAGTGCAGGCCAAGATTTATGAAGCAGGCAGTAATGTTGGCCAAGTTTATAATCAGGGTGGGGTTGCCCCAGATCTGGCTCCTGTTAGAGGAAGCCTATTAGCAGCGACCTACAACTGAAAGCTTAATATGATGTTCTGATGACACAGATCATGTTTAATATTTGGTCCCGTCATTCAAGGACACAGGTAAAACTCAAATCAACACAATTGTCCCCTGCAGTAGCAAAGCAAAAAGCAGCTGGAATTTATAAATCCCTTGCCAATTTCATCTCATTTTTAAAAATCATTTCAGGATTTGAAATCTGGGGCATTGTCCGATTGTGTTCCCCGGATGCGGACGTGTGAGCCAACCGTTTTGAGGATGCTCAAAGAAGTGTCAGAAGAGAGAAAAAGGTGCCAGATGGACTGTATTTTATTTAGCCCACTTCAAAAGGAAGAGAAATGTCCCTTGATACTGGTGAAAAACAATTTTTCAAACTCCAGAAATCACCAGGTTTCTCTCCCCCGCCTCCAGGTTTCTTTAATAAATAGCTTCTCCACTATTTTATCTTCGAGGTTTCTGTAACAAGTGTTCTCTCTCTTCCATTGTCATGTCCTTTTTGCTAGCTAGCTGGAAGCACAGACTCAGGATTATCCCCCACCCACCCCCATACACACACTTATCTGTTTCTCCAGGCAGCAGGGAAGGGATAGGAAACTGATGGTAAATAATGCAGAGGAACAGGGTATACTTTGACAGTTACCATGTTGCCCCTTGGAAGCATTGGTGGTGTGTGCATAATAACTTCCATAGCAATATACAATTTAGGGATGTGATCCTCAGCTTGGATTGGCTGCCTCGGCGATCACCGAAGCCTGAGGTGGTGCATAGGAGGCCATCACCATGGCACAGAGTGGAGGGCTGCCGGCTGGTGTGCTGCCACCACCCCTCCTCTCCGCCCCATGGCACTGTTCTCCTATGTGCTGCCTCGGGCTTTGGTGATCGTCCTTCCTAGAAAGGACAACTTTCTTTCAGCTGTCCTGAATCTACTGTTCAATAATTTCATTGGGAGAACCAGAGTTATGGAAACAACTCTATCTAGGGTTAGATTTAAAGATAAATCTTTTTCTGGGGTTTCCTAACTATGATACTGGGGTACCTTACCATGCCATGAAGGGCCCTCAATGGTACTATGGCATGGGTTTTTCCCCAGAATGGTGGCTGGAGAGAGCTCTCCTACCCTGTGAAAGAAAAAGGTTTTAAATGTTTTTTTTTTTTTTAATTCAATGTTTATTTTGGCAGGTTGACCCACACCCTCCCAAAGTGGGCAGGGATGGGCCTGGAGGTAGTGGGAAGAGGGAAGGGCCCCAGCCATTTAACAATTTGCCAACCAAGACTCTTCTCACTTCCGGGGGTAGTGGCAGGGAGGCGTGGCTAGCTGGCTTTACTTCCTGGTACCTTGAAGCCTGAAAAATTTTTCATTGGTACCTCTACAGTCAAAAGCTTGAAAAAGGCTGATCTAAACCATGCACGATTTTACAATGTACCCTTCTTAAAGCAAACTCATTTATTTTTCTCATAACCGAACCGTTCATGCTGACTCCTTTCATTATCCAGCCTTGCACGGACATTCTTGTACGTCTGGCATAAAATAAAGTTTCCCGAATTACGTTTGCCAAGCCCTTTTTTAGAAATTTGGGCCTCCATAACATACTACCGCACTCTACAGTCCAGACTGACCACCTGGTCAAGATGTCTTGCTGTCCTATTTGTTCTGCTCGCCTCTTTCAACTGCAGCCTTTCCATCAGGCCACTGTAGTTTCTCACTATGTGACCTTCCACCTCATGCTCTATCTATATTTCCCAGACCCTAGTTAAGGGGTCAGACACTCCATTTTTGAAATCCACAACCAATACGAAAAATGCCGTCATAAGTGGACTTGGATTGCAACCCAACCTTGCTGGCTCAAGACCCCTCGTTGTGTAGATGCCCTTGCTTTCTATATATTAGGAATAATTACGATGGGATTGGTTTCAAATATGCCGTCTTTTTAGGAATAATTTCCTGAGAGAGAGAGAGCTTGCTGAGGTAATGCCAATTGCTTGCTAGATTAATGAATCTGGACAAATGAGGCTGGATCAACCTTCCGAGGACTTTATTTATGCACTGGGCTCTTCTAAATATTGAGACGGTCTGTTTGGGGAGCTAAAATAAATATGACACTTGAGTAAAGTAATACAAGAAAAGATGGATGGGATCATTATCTTCAATTGCTCGGACTTTAGTACTCATTCTAAAACTTTGTTTTAGGACTAAAACTCTGTTTCAGTAGCCGTCCTAAAATATATGGCCTATGCCATCTTGTCTGCCTTACTTTGCTGCAAACAATATGTGCATTTAAATGCATATCTCCAGCCATACCTTGTCAAAACTAAATTCAAATGAGTAGCTGTGTTGGTCTGAAGAGTCCAGTAGCACCTTTAAGACCAACACAGATTTATTCTTTGGTCTGAAGAGTCCAGTAGCACCTTTAAGACCAACAAAGATTGATTCAAGGCGTGAGCTTTCGAGTGCAAGCACTCGAAAGCTCACCCCTTGAATAAATCTCTGATTTTATTTGGCAAAATCCCCGTCTTCCACCCCAGTGTCTCTTTCTCTAAGCATCTTATGTCAATTTCATTCCACACTGATAATCCTCCCCCATTTTATTTTTTTTCCATGCAGCACTAGGAATGCTGCCATTTGCCTGATCTCCCATTCAAGTCAATTATTTAGTCAATTACCATATGGTGTGTGTTGTGTGGCCAGGAGATCCGAGGATGGTCTGTCCACCAGGCAAGGGATGTCTGGAGGTGGTCTGCAATTTCCTGCCTCTGCATCATGACCCCTAGTTCAACTTGGAGCCAGAGTTGGCCCTGCTTAGCTTTTGAGATTTGTCGGGATTAGGCTTGTGTGGTGTGGTGGTTGTGGACAGCCAGGATGGTGCAGTGGTTAAGATTGGCAGCTTCTAATCTGGGGAGCTGGGTTTGATTCCCCGCTTCTCCACATGCAGTCAGATGGGTGACCTTGGACTCATCACAGCTTTGATAGTGCTGTTCTGACTGAGCAGTAATATCAGGGCTCTCTCAGCCTCACCCACCTCACAGGGTGTCTGTTGTGGGGAGAGGAAGGGAAGGTGATTTAAGCCACTTTGAGACTCCTTTGGGCAGTGAAAGCAGGGTATAGATATCAATTTTTCTTCTTACCTGGACGATCCATGCCAGGGCTTCAAGTCAACACCAGCAGGGCACTGAAAACTGTCATACCATGTTTCAATTTATCTCCCCTCCCCCTGTTGTTTTAATTTTTTAAAAAAATTCAGTGATTTTAGTCTAGTGACAAGAAGCTAAGTTCAGCCACGGGTACTATGGCTTCTATTTTATCACTAGTTTCAGATCATTGAGGGGAAATATTAAAACGAGGGAGGGAAATTAAAAAGTAGTACAAGAGGTTTCTGTCCCCTGCTGGCATTGACGAAAAAGGTCTTGGAGATGTTTCAGACCCATCTTGTGTTTCTGTTTACAGTGCCAGAGGTGGTTGAATGCGCAGGACGACTTTGAAGTGGGTGGGGTGGTTGACGTCAAGGGATGGCAAAAGGCAGGGGGGAAAACTTCACTTTGACTTGGAAGTGGAAAAGAGAATAGCTACAAAAGAGTACTCAGAAAACATGGAGGAAAAGGTAACAAAACCATAATCAGTCTGAAAGCAATCTCAAAATATGCAGAGAAGGAGAAAAACAAACAAACAATGGACATGTAAACTAAAAGTGAAGGAAATTAATGTGTGTAAAAGATCTAAAATATCTGGAGCAAGGTAGATATGTTACTATCCATATTTCAAACAACTATAGAAATATTTTTTAATGATTACAGGGAAGCCAAATGGAGAAATTAATCTTTTATTTTAATTCAAGCCATCTGACTGCTTGGATATGTGGTTCTTATGGATCTCAATGTACACAAGTTATACCTTTCATGTAGAACAATCAGCAGAATTTCTGAAGCAGGCGCAAAGCCCCTTGGATAGAAGAACAGAAGAAATTCTGCTGATTATTCTACACAAAATGTGTCATTTATATAAATTGCATCTGATTATATATTTTAGCATTACTAAACTGAACCTTAGAACTAAATGAACCATTTTCTTATTTTTAAGCTGTCTGGAGATAAGGGAAGTTAACTTTCACAGGTGAACAAAAGACAGCTGCCCTTGATAATTTTGAAATGGATCTTCAGGATTTCTACTCGTTCTTGGATACATATCGTTTTCTTTTCTTTTAGAGAACAATTTTACTACTATGATTTAAAAGCATTTTGGGGGGCGCAAGAGTTAGATACACACATAGATAAACCCCCAAAATCCAAGAACACAAACCATGTAATATCTTCATTAGGATCAACTGGGTTTTCCATATTCAGAATACTAATAATTTGGAAGTCAGAAACATGGGAGAGATAATGGAAAGCATGTAAAGGAGGTATGTCCTGACTGCCCATTGAAAGTAGAGTCTGAAGGCCAGCCAAGAAAGAAGTCACCATTTAGCTTAGTGGTGAATTCCTCTTTGAACACACAAGTGACCCTGTGGATCAGAGAAGTATTGCTCTTTGCAATTAAAAATCACCTTGTTAATGAAAAGTACCACTAAATTTGTCAATGGATTGTTCAGCAAAAGAGTCTTGTTATTCCAATATCATCAATGAGCAATTATTCATGCCCAATCCAAAATAGCCTTTTGATGCTGAGTGCAATTCCTAAACTGATGTCACCAGTTTCCATTCATTATGGTGGAAAAGGCAGTTGTAGAAGTGTTCCAATGTACAGCTGTACGGTTGTAGTGGCCTGCTCTGTATATCAGTGGCTGATACTTTGGAAGACTTAGACGTCTCCAATCATATGTAATAATTTTTAACTTACTGATGGGAAAATTCCTATCTTCACCAGAGGCAGCGAGTGGTTGACTTAGTTCTTCAAGAATGTATGCTGACAGGCTGTGTAAATTTTGCAGCCTTAACTGTGAATATTCTTATATCATCTAACCCCCCCCCCCCTTCTTTTTAAAAACTATTGTCTAACTTCCTTTTTTAGATTCCTCTTTTTTTCCACTGGGGAATTCTTCTGTGTTGACTGAATCAATAATGTTCTCCAGTAGTGACAAATTGAATGCTGTTACTGGCAACTCAGCTGCAGAGTTGCCTGCAAACTCTGCTATCAATAGCATCTGGTCGCTGCAATGTGTTGAAATTTAAATTATCAGTTATTCCCAGCATCCTTTCTTTGGAAAGCATGATCTTTGACAACATGCTCAATTTATCAGCTGCAAAAAGCAAGTTCCATCGCACAACTCTCTATTGTCTTCCATGGAGAGAAAGATGCAAGATCTTCTTTCTACAGTACTCAAAATAACACTTGTTGAACTACCAGCTTGAGCCCAGTTTATTTATTTATTTTAGCATATTTATAACCCAACTTTTGAGAAGCAGAAACTCTAATACATGTTACCCTGGTAGTGGTTGTGCCACTATATTCCTGAAGTACATGGGCATCTCTCTATCCCTGGGTTTCCCAACCACGTAACCGCAGTACTCTATGGCAGGAGTAGTGAACCTGTGGTTCTCCAGATGTCCATGGACTACAATTCCCATGAGCCCCTGCCAGCAAACACTGGCAGGGGCTCATGGGAATTGTAGTCCATGGACATCTGGAGGACTACAGGTCGACTACACCTGCTCTATGGCATCGTGAAGGTCCCTCAACGGTAACGTGGCATCAGGGTTTTCAAAATGGTACCTGGGGAGGTACCTGGGGAGCAAAGAGGAAAGAATTTTTTTTTAAAAGAAAATAATATCCTTATTTGGGCAGGTTATGTTGCTCCTTCCCAAAGTGGCCAATCATGGGCCTGGAAGCAGTAAGAAGAGACCCAGCCATTTCAACCTTTGTTAGCCAAGGCTCCTCTCACTTCCAAGGGCGGGACATGGCAGGGAGGCATGGCCAGCTGACATCTCTTCCACGTTACCTCAAAGCCTGAAAAAATATTTCAGCAAAAGGTTGAAAAAGCCTGCTCCATGTGATTGCCTGGTGACAGGAATAAGCACCAACTGGTTGGAGAATACCACAGCCATGCCGCTGAAACATGAGCATAAATCACAGGCATTCATAGGAAAAGATAACCACATGGTGGTGATTGGCCTCTGAAGTGTGAGATAGCAGAAGCAGCCACAGTACCAGAAAAGCAAGTCATATATGCCTTTATTAATGTTAAATAAGGAAGGCAATAAGCACAATGCAGGTTGTCACCCCATTACAGATCTCACTATGCATGTTCCTTGTAAGTATAAATGATGTGGAATAGTGTTCGCCACAATTGTCCTTCGTATCTGTGAAGGCCCAAAGGATTGTGGAATATTAATCGAGGAAAAAGGGGGCACTGGATAAAGTCCATGGCAGAGTTAGTCATATGTAAGCCCCAAAGTAGAGCTGCCACTCAATTAAAGAAGCCTCATAACACAGTTCTCATTTCAATGGGATTTACTTTCAAGTTACTGTGGGCAGGATAGGACCATTTTTTAGTCATTCACAGGACTTTTCATCTTTTGATTGACTACATTCACCCAAAGCTGTATATGAAGGAAAGAAACCATTTCAAACAAAATCTAGAATTTCGTCAATGCAGGTGATGTGTGCATGCTGTGGCTTGGAGGTGTGGGAAAGGAGGAATGTACTTTCATCAATGACACCCCCATTTTTATAAAGACTTGTATTAAAAATAACTAAGAATGGTGGGAAGCACTAGTGTCCAATCAATATTCCAAAATTATTAACTGACCAAATGAAATCAGCGAGACCAGTTTACCTAACAATGGATGGATTTCAAAGGAACACGACATCTGCTCTCGTGCGTCAACTATGGAATGTTGTCCCTTCATTTCTTAAAAATGTGCTTCTGCTGTTGTGAGCATGTGCAAGATAAAAAAATTCGGACCATTTTGGATTCGGCCCGACTCAATTCGGGCTGAATCTGTACCATCCGAATCAGCCTGATTTGTGTATTTTTTTTTGTCCGAAGCAGTCCGAAATGCTTCCATATGCATAAACTATGAAATGTTTTTCCTTCATTACTTAAAAATTTGTTTCCACTGTTGTGTGTAGGCATGTGCAAAATAAAAAAAATTAGGACCATTTTGGATTTGGCCTGACTTGATTCAGGCTGAATCTGAACCATCCAATTCAGCCTGATTTATGGATTTTTCATCCGAAGCAGTCCCAAATGCTTTGTATGTTTAAAGGTTGACATGATTCTAGTTCTCAACTGGGATTCCTTCTAGCAGAACATCTAAATGGCAATCATACAATTTCCTAGACACTTTGTATGAATTCCTGATTTCATGAATCACATTTACAGTGACTTATTACAAATCTTATTCCTTTGAAAACACGAACTGGTCACCAATAGGGTAGCTTCTTGCTTGTTCTTTAAAGCAGAGAACTATATCCTGAACTGTCTTGTGGAATAATAATTCTGTGTGGTTACTTTACTTTGCTAGAGACGATGTTCCTTCCTATGTTCTTTCTACAAAGAGGACTGAAAGAGAACCAAACTCCCTGGAGAAGAGACACATTCGATACATGAAGCTTTTGAACAGGCCAACTCCTTGGCAACATGGTATTGTTCTCTACTCTTGATTTATTAGTCTTTTGTCCAGCCTCGACTGAAATGAGTTGTCAGGGGACTGGTGTTTTGCTTCTGAGATTATTTCATAGTCTAATAAATGTAATCGTCAAGAAGATTTTATTGAAATACACAGCCGTTTCCCTTCCTTGATGTCATCCCTTTCTTGCACTCGTTTAAAAAAAATGTTTGTGGAAGACCTATTTCAGAAAATAATTTCTTCCTTATGTTCCACCACTTCAAACACGTATGTTGAATATTCTTTCACATTCACTCTGACATCCATTCATTTATCCTTAGACTCAGAAAACCTTTATTGGCATACATATATATCCTTAGCTTCCTCACAGTGGGGTGTAATGCCATAGAGTTCCCCCCCCCACCGAAGTAGCCATTTCCCCCAGGGGAAACTGATCTCTTTAGTCTGGAGATCAGGTGTTTCCAGGAGATCTCCAAACCTCACCTGCAGGCTGGAAATACTACATGAGATGGATCATAAGCTGCTCAGGGGCTGTGCTTCCGCAAGTGGAAAGGGACCCTAGGATGCAGGCCACTAGAATTTCCCCCCCCCTTAAATTTGCTTTTAAAGGGTAGCTGATCAGGGTCTTGCTGTGTCTTCTGGAGAATGGATGGAAGCTTTCCCAGGGTATAATAAGATTTCTGCCCATAACTAGAAATAGAGCTACCTGGTGCATAGTACATAGAATCATAGAGTTATAAGGGACCTCCAGGGTCATCTAGTCCAACCCCTTGCACAATGCAGGAACTCACAACTACCTGCCCACCCACAGTGACCCCAATTTCATGCCCAAATGATCCCTCCCCCACCAAAAATCTCCGGTATCCAGCCTGTCCTGTAGGAACTTTATCTACCATCCCACACTAACTATCCACAATTTCCTGGGTATGCAGGGAAGGGCCTAACAAGAGCCAAACACTGGCACATCCCTTCCTGCCCACCCACTCACAATCTGCCTAAGTTCATAAAATCAGCATTTCTGCCAGATGACATGCTGGCAAGGGAGAAGGGGAGGGCAGGAGAGCATATGAAGAAATCTGTCATCAAAATGGTGTCCTTGGATTGCTAAACTTTGAGAACTGCTGACCCAGGAGACAAAAATAATAAAAAAGTAAGCTGCCCTCCATCACAATCTCAGCGTTTTGCTTACTGCTTCCAAAACTGTACCACTATAAGTCAAAGACGAACATTGTCTTCAAGTTGGAATTTTCGCCCGTCTGCACTTCCGCTTCAGCAGATGGCAAAGATCAAGATCTAGACCATTCAGGGGGGGAAAAAGCCTTCTTAATTCTCAATGAGATTTTAATTACAACAACATGGGCTTGGGAATCAATGTCCAAAAGGATTTACTTGCAAACAAAAGGAGATTTTTAAAAAAGAATATACCAGCTCTAACATTCACCTCTGGGAAATTCACAGCATTGTAAAAACGGTTGTTCTTGATGGGTTTTTTTTAACTACAAAGGATATAATAGGAAATAATACGCCAAACTTTCCTCAGTGCTCCAAGCTTCTTTCAGACATTATGATCACATAGACCAGGAATGTGAGATACCCACGACATTCTTGATTAGGGTTGCCAGGTGCTGTTGAGCTTTTGACAGGGGAGGGGAGCACTCCCCAGGAGCTCCCCCCCCCCCTTAACCAAACCCAGAAGAGCATCCAGAAGAAATGATGTCGAGGTGCAATGCTCCGGCTTTTGGGAAAATGCTATGGTAAAGTATCAGCCTCGAACCTAAAGTTTTGCCCTGAACCCAGATCATCATTCCCCAAATGCATGCTGATGTCACTTCCAGGTGATGTCAGCACATTGGGATATTCTTCCTGGTCTTAATGAATGTGGTGAGGGGGAGGTCTGAGATGGTGTGAGGATCGCCATGAAAGTAGTTCTTTTGGGTGGATTCTCCTTGCTTTCTGAAACCCTCAAAGTGGGGGAGCCATACCAAAGTGGGGGTTTCCTTGGGCCCAGTAGTGGTGTGGCATGCCTGTTTCTGATATACCCTGATGCATGTGCTCACCATTTTGTGTGGAGGGCAATGTGAAGTACTTCCATGCATCTACAGCTTCAGGAGATACTACAACCTCCCCCAATGTATCAGTTTTATATCGCCTGCACTGAAGCTATACATACATGTAAATTATATACATTGCCACTTTGCAACTAACAACAACGCATTCCTTGACATGACAAAGGGGCGAAATAGCCTTTTGCAGAGGCATGATGATGGGTCTTCTATCTGAACTGCTGAAGAATTACTATGGGAGTTTTGTATCCGCTTGCTCATTGACATTTTGTAGTGGGTTCCCCCTTCCGTTTAAGCCATTTTGGAGTTGTTTCCACCTTCTGTTTCTGGTTGTACCTTGTGTCAGAATTCCAAAGGTGCTCAAAAATGTTGGGGGACCTAGCTGGTGGGCTCAAGAGGTTCTGATACCTTTCAGCCTCCTTGGCTGTTGGGCACCCTGCCTAGTCCTCTGGTGCTTAAAAGGCCAAGGATCTTTTGGTTGTCCATTCTTCATGGTGTGAGCGCCTTCTACCCTTTCCTGATCTTTTGTAGCTTCCTGAGTTGAAGGTCGTGCAACTTCTCTGAATAATCCTTCACCATTTTTGTTTTAGACAAGGAAAGGGGTGTGGCTCAGTGGCACAGCATCTGGCTGGCTTTTTAAAAGTTTGTGATTCAGTCTCTGGCATCATCAGTTAAAAGAATCAGGTAGTAGGTGATTAATTTATTTATATTTGTAATTTAATTTCTAGACCGCCCCTCCCTGCCGGTGGCCTCAAGGCATTTTACAACAATAATTTAAACATTTAAAGTGATAACTCAATAAAACATAATAAAATACAATTCGTTCTCCATCATTCCATGCAAGCATCACAGGTCTTTCTTGAGATTTGACAGATATTTCTGGAATAGAGGGCAGAGGAGAAGCCTAAGGTTGGAGAATTCAGGATAGGGGAGGAGGGAACTCAAACATAACTCTAGATCACTCTGGTCTAAACCCCAGGCCTGGTGGAAGCATGCCAATTTACAGGCCCTGTGGAATTTTGGCAGCTCTGTCAGGGGTTGGATCTCTATTGGCAACTCACTCTACAGGTAGGAGGAGCCAAAGCCAAAAAGGCCCTGGCTCTGGTCAAGGCCAGATGGATCTCTCTGGGGCCAGGGAAGACCTCTGCCTGAGACCATGAAGAGCCATTGTCAGTTTCAGCAGGTTATATTTACCTCGATGGACTATTGGTTTGACTCCGTATGAGGCTACTTCATATGTTGATATGTTACTTCTGGTTCTGCAGAGGTCACATAGCGTTGCATTGTCCACATTGGGGCAACGTTGAACAGCTGTCCCTTCAAAAGAAGTCCCTTCAAAATGATTAAGTCAATGTGCAGGGGATACCAGGAAGTAATCTTTTACGCTTTTACTGTTTTATCTCGAGTTGTCACTGAAAATTTCACCCAAAGTGACATTCAAAATGCATTTATATGGGAGTGTCTCTTCCAGTGAAGCATCTGAAGAATTTGGAGGGAAGCCAAATGGTTTTGATAATGTGAGTGAAATTTCTCCAGGGGGCAACTGCACAACTCCGGATTTTGTCTAAAGCGAAATTCACGGCTAATATTGGATGTTCTCATGCAAAACATCTGAGTCATCTCACAGAGAGTGAAAAGAATTTGTATAGGGCTAACATTAGCATTGAAATTTCTCAGGGGAGTCCCCACTTTTATCCATTCTTGGTCAGTATTAAATGCCCTTTTCTCAGCAGCGATTTCAAACCCTCCTTTTGTTTGAAATGGATTTCTCCCTGCCGGTTTCCAAATACAGTGATGAGCAATCTGATTTAAGTTTAAAACAGATCCCGGCTGATATGTGGGTGGGAATTATAACAAAGTGCTCTGTCAGCTGGTGATTCCAAGGGCACACACGTTTAGTGACAATGTACAAGGTACGATGGAATAGGAGACAAAGGGTAATGCTTCAAGGCATGTTCATCTCCCTCACCTCCACCTCCACCCCCTGACATTTTGAATGATTGAAAATCCTCTGGTCAGAAGTAGTGGCAGATGTGGTAATTAGTTGATGATTACCCTATTTATCTTTGGTGAATTTTGGCACATCTCTATAAACACCCCTCATTTATTCTGAATCCCGATGATGGATTCTTTGCTGCTGTTGGTGGGGGGGGGGGGGTGGGAACCCTTCTTTTCCTGAAAAGTTTGAAATGGAGCTGAACAGTCAGTCTCAACACCACTGACAATTTTAAAAATTGCCTCACTGAAGTGCCAGTCAGATGGGTCAAGTTATACTCATAAGACACAAGCTGACAATTTTATTATTTAGCTATTTTTCCTCTCCGTTTTATCCTTCCAACAACCCTGTGAGGTAGGTTAAGCTGAGAGAGTGTGGCTGGCCTAAGGTCATCCAAAATAGTTTGGAGGACAGAGTGGGGGATTCAAACCCATGTCTCCCTGACTCTACTCTTACCACTGTATCACATTGTCTCAAATTGTCTCAAATTTCCCCAAACACAGCAAGATAAGAGCAAAGGTCTAATGTGACCATATACAAGAATGGCTACAAATAAAATTCTTCTTCTTCTTCTTCTTCTTCTTCTTCTTCTTCTTCTTCTTCTTCTTCTTCTTCTTCTTCTTCTTCTTCTTCTTCTTCTTCTTCTTCTCCTCCTCCTCCTCCTCCTCCTCCTCCCCCTCCTCCTCCTTCTTCTTCTATTATGCTATGCTATTCTATACTATATTTCTAGGTGGTCCCTCTCTAGTAATAGTCTTGGGGTGACTTCCAACAATGAACATTGAATGTCGTACCCCTCATTTGGAGGGACCCTCAGTGGTGTGGCATCAGTACACACTGGGCCACCTTCTGACCTTTACAATATACGAGCTCTCCCGTCTTCAGGATGGGCATGTTGCCCATCAGTAATAAGAAACAGGAGTCTGTTGAGAAGGTTCAACAAGATCCACTTCATATCCCTACACAGTTTACAGTTCTCCTTTATAAATTATGATAACTCAGCAAAACCAATTTCATGGCTCGTCTTTTTCATACGTCTCCAGGGGAGCCGGCGTTCAGATTACTTGCAAGTAGTGGGAAAAGGCTGGAGGAAAGGAAGCTTCAAAAAGCATTTTCTCTTCATGACAAACACTGCCTGGCATCCCACTCACCTTTTGAAACACCTGAAAAGTTAGCGAAATTCCGTAATGCTCAATGAAAAATTCCTCATTGCTTTGAGGAGCAATGTTCTTGAAGCAAATGGATCTCAGGGTGGAAATAATACAGAATGAGAAGGGAAATGGGAGCCGTATTAATAAGAGACTGTAGGAATACACCAGCCTTTACATAGAAGGGCAACGGCTTGAGTTGGACAGAAGGGCAAGGGCTGCTGTGGATACATGCTGTGGGACTACGGATCTGTTTTTGGCTTGCTCAGTTATGAATAATGTGATCCAATTAGTTCTTGAAAGAAAACCAAAAAGGAGAGTTAGTGCTACAAAATGCAAAAACCAACAAAACTTGCCATCAAGTAGTTAGGACCTCAAAAGTTAGGTGTTTATAGGTCTTGCTTGCTTTGGAGAAGGTATACTTTATTTTTTTTAAAAAAAAATCTCATTTTTTTAACTCCAGAAATAATTTCCAACATTATATTTTTACATTATTTAATAGGAGACTTATGCTTGATAAATATATATCTTCTATCAGTTCCTTTTCAATTGATCTTGTCATTCATAGAAAATGAATCTATGAGCCTATGACCTCTGGGCTATCTATTTTAACCGTTTTAATTCATTTATGCATATGTCAACTAATTACTTTTTTCATTTTTTACAGATTGAAAAAAATACTTTTTAATCTCACTGGCTGCTATCTCCATTCTCTATTTTATTGCATGTGTGTTCAGATTTAGATCTCTGAGGAAGTCCCACTTTGGGGTTGAAACACATTCAGTCCGACATTGTATGGTGGATATTGTGTATGTGTTAAGTGCCATCAAGTTGCTTCCAACTTATGGTGACCCACTGAAATTAGTAAACAAATTTGTTGTTGTTGTTAGGTGCGAAGTCGTGTCCGACCCATTGCGACCCCATGGACAATAACCCTCCAGGCCTTCCTGTCCTCTACCATTCCCTGGAGTCCATTTATGTTTGCACCGACTGCTTCAGTGACTCCATCCAGCCACCTCATTCTCTGTTGTCCCCTTCTTCTTTTGCCCTCAATCGCTCCCAGCATTAGGCTCTTCTCCAGGGAGTCCTTCCTTCTCATGAGGTGCAGTGCCTTAAAGAATTAATAAGCTATGTTTATAAAGTTGTCAATTCTTGGGGAAATCATAAAAAGAAATAAGTATGTCAAGATGGGAAATTAATGGATAGATGCATTCCCAATTTTGGAATGGAGAGTAATTAACTGTGACCATGTCACCGCATTCCACCTTGCAAAAGAAAACAATAGGGAACAACAGGCTTTCACTACATTTCACCATAACATATTTCTTTCTTTTCATTATGCCCCTGCCAAGTTGAACCCAAACAAATGTCACCCGTATAAACTTAGTTTGATATTCCTGTACGGTGCTTGTATATATTTAAAGATTTATTACTCTCCTTCTGCCTATATTTCTGTGAATTGCAAAATTCCCATTTCTTTAGGTCTGAGGAAGTGTTCATGCACACGCAAACTCACACCTTGAATAAAATTCCAGTGGTCTTAAAGGTGCCACTGGAATCAAACTTGGCACAGTGGTTAAGAGTGGTGACTTCTAATCTGGTGAGCCAGGTTGGATTCCCTGCTCCTCCACATGCAGCCAGCTGGGTGACCTGGTGCTCACCACTAGGGTTGTGCAATTCAGCAGCTGAAGCGGCCGTTTGTGCCTGGCGCAGCCAACGCCATGCTGCGGGGGGTGGGGGGGAGGCGCCAGCATTGGCGTGTGTGCGCCCCCTGCGTGTGTGCGCCCCCCGGCGAGCCAACGCCCACGCCTCCCCCCCGTACATTGTGGCGCCGGCTGCGCTGGGCGCAAATGGCTGCTTCAGCTGCTGAATCGCATAACCCTACTCGTCACAGCCCTGATAGTACTGCTGCCATAGAGCAGTCTTGTTGGAGCTCTCTCACCCCCAGGATGTCTGTTGTGAGGAAAGGAAGGGAAGACGATTGCAAGCCGTTTTGAGACTCCTCCAACACTTCTTCTTCTTCTTCTGACCAACAGGGTGACCCACCTGAACCAAATGGTAAGATGGGCTGGTTGGTGCATGCTTTGCATCCCAGGAAGGGGACATGAAGGCTGTATTCTCATTCTCCTTCAGCTGCTGAGACAGAATCCTTCAGATTTCTCATCCTTCTGAAGCTCTAGGGTCCTGGTAGGGAAACCAATGAGGTGTGAAAAAAAGTTCTCCCTCTGATTTGAACTATTAACTCCCTCAACTCTTTGAATTGCATAGGACATAGCATTCTCAAAAGGGAGGGAGATTAAATTAGGGTCAGAACAGTACAGTATTTTTTAATACAATCTTAGACCAGCAAATTAAAAATGTACAAAACAAATGTATAGATGGGCAATCAGCAGTCATAAAAATAATGTTATAAGTTAAAACAGCAAAATTTAAGATAAAATGTTATGTGGACCATAGCTGACGTATTTTATAAGCGGCAGCACAGAATCTCGTAGTTGAAAGTGTATGTTAGTGGCAGGGAATTCATCCTGAGAGGCAGGTATTTCCCCTGATATCAATTCATGCCTCACCCCTCGCTCTCCCTTAAAACATAGTTAAAACATATTGAGAATAACAACGTGAAAACAGCACCACAACACAGTTCTGAGATTTCCGTGTGTGTGTTTTAAATTGCCAGTGAGAATACAAAGCCAAAGTGGCTTCAGCCCAGCTCGGACCGATAATATTTGTGTAGAAAACTGGATATGTTTTGCAGGCACGCACAAGAGTGTGTTTCCCCCTGAAATAAAACAGTTTGCTGATGTACTTAAAAAAATAGAGAGAGAGAGTCATCTGGAAACTTTGAAATACACCAGAACCTTTCATTCTGTATTTCAAAAGGGAACAGTCAAGGATCATCTATGTTCATTCTGAGGTTGTTTGGAGAGGATTTGCAGGACCAGATGGATTTCAAATGCCCGTAGAGGGCAAGGCTGACCTTGTGAGAAACTGTGACTCTCGCATCTGCTGGCAGCCCTGCTACAAGACTTGTGGTGTAATCCTAAACAGAGATAAACCCTTCCAAAGCTGTTTGCTCCAATGGACTTAGAAGGGTATAATTCTGCTTAAGACTCTACTCGTGTGTGTTGATATAGTTCCTCCTGCCGAACAGGAGGGGGGGGAAAGATGTTTTCCTTTGAAGTATGCATTCAGCTACACGGTTGTATGAAAATTTTACTCAATGTGAACACTCACAGAGCTATTGTTCAGCCTCCGGTGTCTTGTTGCTGGCCCCAATCCAGCGACCATCATTTGCGATTTACACCCATTGAAACCACTCAGGACTAACTTCCTTTGACTGATTGCAACTTGGGCTGCAAACCTAAGCAAATATATATGGAAAGCAATCCTTTGAAAATCTGGAGGATTTATTTCTGAGCGAATATGGTTAGAAGTAGCCTGTAAATCACATGATGCTATGGACTGACATGGACCAAATGAGTGACTTCTACTTGATATAACTCTGGGGAACGTGAGAATTAGGACAATGGTCTGCTTTTAGATAGGCTTGGTTCTTGAATGCAAAACAAGAATGAATGAAAAAACAAGAAGACAAAAAAAAACCTCATCATAAAGCACTGATTGTTCTACTACGGTTACGAGACCATATAGCCTGCAAACATGCAAATGCTGAAGAATCAGTGTTCTCTTGCCAAGGGCCATCGTAGGCCCTAACTTGGTATGGGGTTGGGAGGGGGCCAGCTGGTGGCAACATCGTGCATCAGTGTGGATTCGGCCCACTGTGCTGCCAATGTCAGCTTGGCCTTTCTGCCCCATACGCAATCTGTTTGTAATTAGTTTGTGTAGGTGTGAATATAGCTGGGTTAGGATAGTGTAGCTATGTTTTGCAATCCGACTATAAAATGTTCAATATTTTGAGAACAACTATCACTCCCTGACCCTGTGTAACTTGAGGTATGAGTTGTGTCTAACTTGTGTTTTCAGGTCTAGCTTTGGGGCATGGCATTTGGATGATTTAATGTTTGTGGAGAGCTGTGGGTCTGGAGATTGATAAGGGCATCCGTCCCAAGGAGTTTTAGCAAAGATGCATACTTTGTTATACTTTCAATAAAGAGATTTCTTCATAAAGTCTGTTTATTGGGAGCAGTCGACCAGACTGTTGCACAACTGTAGAAACGTGGCAACCAATTCAATTACTAGGAAGTTCTTTGTTTCCTAGTAAGAAAATGAATTTAGTCTCATCATCAAAGTTGCATCATTTTGAAAGGAGTGGTTTGATGAGCTGCCCACAAATAATGGCATAGAATGAACAATAGTAGTAGTTGTAGAATTTATTTGTATATAGCCATGGGCCTTCTTCTACTTCTGCGTCATTGACTATGCTAAAGGCTTTGATTGTGTGGAGAAATTATTCATTGTGACATTGCATGTAATCCAGTTATAGTTTTGTTCAGCTATCTTAATAGGTTGCCATAGGGATGGTTAGGCTATAATGCGGAGTATCCTGCTAAAAGGTGTCACAACCGTCTTCAGACATGCATAAAGCTTGCCCACAGTGGTTGCTGTGCAGTCTGCAAAGACCTGCTCGGTGGCATACACCATGCTGATCTGGCTTATGCTAACCTCTTCCTTTGTATGTTCCTGGTGCCTCTTATGGGACTCTCAGACGAAAGTTCTAGAGCCCAAAGGCTCCATGGAAGTGGACAGTGAAGACTTGACTAACCTCCCTAATGGAGAAAACTCAATCCTAGTACTAAAGAAGATACTTGGGTCACAGATATTCACTAAAGAAAAGCTGCTGAATCCCCTCCTACAGGGAACTCAACATGTTGCAGGAGAAATCTCGGCAGGTGGCACAGAACCCTCTTTGAATGAGCACTCACCCACACTTCAGGTAGCTTGTGCGAAACTCATCACGAAAACAGACCTCCTCATGAAACTCTTTAGTGAACACGTCAAGGAAACATCTTCCATATGGAATATTTGGCCCTCCTTGAATGCAGCTGATATGACCACAGCAAGCCGACCAAACCTGGAGAAGCCTTCAGGAAGGTTAACAAATGAGGGAATTCCAGCATATGGATATGGAAACAAGCTGCTCTTGGCTATTTCAGTGACTACCGGCATTCTGATTATTGTTGTTATTATCTGCCTGATTGTGGTCTGGTCTCAGCGCTCTGAAGCCAAGGATAAGAGCTTTCTGGGCAAAGAAAAGAAACTCCTGCCAGATGAAGAGATTCCCTGAACACCCTCTCCATTGAGGGATAAGCCTCTTTGGTTCAAATATATCTATTCTAATCTGCATGAACTAGATAGTAATACAGTGGACAAACTGCATGATGAAGAATCCTTTGAAGAAGTGGATTCGACCAGTTGGAGTCCCCTTGTTACTCCAACTCCATCAATAACAGAACTTGCTCCTCCTGCTCCTCCTCCTCCACCACCATCACCACCACCTGCTCCTGAGGTACCTGGGAGGTACCTGGAGATTTTGGTGGTGATGGATGTGGGTGGGTCTTAGGGTGGGGAGTGGAGCAGACTGCTATGGAATCCACCTTCTAAAGCAGCCATGTCACCCAGAAGCACCGATCTCTGTTCCCTGGAGATGAGGTGTAAAACCAGGGGATTTCCAGGTCCGACCTGGGGACTGGCATCCCTAGCAGTCTATCCTATTAACTCTTCCGGAAGTCACAGGTAAAACAGGATGAACACCAGATCTAATGCGTCAATATACTCATAGTACCCTTTTGTCTCTACAACATCAAATAACTATAATGAATCTATCGATTAAATGGACCTACTCACCCCAAAATCTATGCTTTTAGTAGATTCAGAGAAAGGAAGAAGGAATGATTAAATTGACTTGGAGATGACAATGAGAGAAATTATTTGCCTACTGTGACATGCTGATTTTTTTAAAAAAACCTTCATCAAATATCAATAAGATGATGTGCGGATGGTTTATTCCTCACCAAGAATGCCAAAAATTGTATTCACATCTTCTTTCAGTGGCTGGAGATGTTAAAAAGCATGTGGGTATTTTTATCCATATTCGATGGGTTTGGTCAAAATCAGGGGTAGTCAACCTGTGTTCCTCCAGATGTCCATGGACTACAATTCCCATGAGCCCCTGCCAGTGTTTTTTCCTGGCAGGGGCTTGTGGGAATTGTAGTCCATGGACATCTGGAAGCCCACAGGTTTACTATCCCGGGTCAAAATGTTTTGGTAGGAAATACATCAGATCCCAACAGAAATTATTCATTGTGACATTGCATGTAATCCAGTTATAGTTTTGTTCAGCTATCTTAATAGGTTGCCATAGGGATGGTTAGGCTATAATGTGGAGTATCCTGCTAAATGGTGTCACAACTGTCTTCAGACATGTATAAAGCTTGCCCACAGTGGTTGCTGTGCAGTCTGCAAAGACCTGCTCGGTGGCATACACCATGCTGATCTGGCTTATGCTAGTCTCTTCCTTTGTACGTTCCTGGTGCCTCTTATGGGACTCTCAGACGAAAGTTCTAGAGCCCAAAGGCTCCATGGAAGTGGACAGTAAAGACTTGAGTAACCTCCCTAATGGAGAAAACTCAATCCTAGTAATAAAGAAGATACTTGGGTCACAGATATTCACTAAAGAAAAGCTGCTGAAACCCCTCCTACAGGGAACTCAACATGTTGCAGGAGAAATCTCGGCAGGTGGCAAAGAACCCTCTTTGAATGAGCACTCACCCACACATCAGGTAGCTTGTGCGAAACTCATCACGAAAACAGCCTCCTCATTAAACTCTTTAGAGAACGCGTCAAGGAAACTTCCTCCATATGGAATATTTGGCCCTCCTTGAATGCAGCTGATATTACCACAGCAAGCCGACCAAACCTGGAGAAGCCTTCTGGAAGGATAACAAATGAGGGAATTCCAGCATATGGATATGGCAACAAGCTGCTCTTGGCTATTTCAGTGACCACCGACATTCTGATTATTGTTGTTATTATTTGCCTGATTGTGGTCTGGTCTCAGCGCTCTGCAGCCAAGGAGAACAGCTTTCTGGGCAAAGAAAAGAAACTCCTGCCAGATGAAGAGATTCCCCGAACAGCCTCTCCATTGAGGGATAAGCCTCTTTGGTTCAAATATATCTATTCTCATCTGCATGAACTTGGTAATGACACAGTGCACAAACTGCATGATGAAGAATAGGGATATGCTGTACATTGTGTCACTATTATACTTAGAACTATGTTAGTATGGCACTATTATGACAGTAAATTTAAAACATTCCCAAAGATGTGTCATCTGGACATGGAATTGGGATCACTGTCGGGGCCAAGGTAGTTATGTTTCCTGCACTGTGCAGAGGATTGGACTAGGTGACCCTGGAGACCCCTCTCAGTGCCATGATTCTATGATTCTGCACCCTGCAGCCAATACCCAGCTGCTTTCAGCGTCTCAAGCCCATCAGTCCTTGCCTTTCAAGCAAAGCCTTCATCGTTGCCATAGGGATGGTTAGGCTATAATGCGGAGTATCCTGCTAAATGATGTCACAACCGTCTTCAGACATGCATAAAGCTTGCCCACAGTGGTGGCTGTGCAGTCTGCAAAGACCTGCTCGGTGGCATACACCATGCTGATCTGGCTTATGCTAACCTCTTTATTTGTATGTTCCTGGTGCCTCTTATGGGACTCTCAGACCAAAGTTCTAGAGCCCAAAGGCTCCATGGAAGTGGACAGTGAAGACTTGACTAACCTCCCTAATGGAGAAAACTCAATCCTAGTAATAAAGAAGATACTTGGGTCACAGATATTCACTAAAGAAAAGCTGCTGAAACCCCTCCTACAGGGAACTCAACATGTTGCAGGAGAAATCTCGGCAGGTGGCACAGAACCCTCTTTGAATGAGCACTCACCCACAGTTCAGGTAGCTTGTGCGAAACTCATCACGAAAACAACCTCCTCATTAAACTCTTTAGAGAACACGTCAAGGAAACTTCCTCCATATGGAATATTTGGCCCTCCTTGAATGCAGCTGATATGACCACAGCAAGCCGACCAAACCTGGAGAAGCCTTCAGGAAGGTTAACAAATGAGGGAATTCCAGCACATGGATATGGAAACAAGCTGCTCTTGGCTATTTCAGTGACCACCGGCATTCTGATTATTGTTGTTATTATCTGCCTGATTGTGGTCTGGTCTCAGCGCTCTGCAGCCAAGGAGAAGAGCTTTCTGGGCAAAGAAAAGAAACTCCTGCCAGATGAAGAGATTCCCCGAACACCCTCTCCATTGAGGGATAAGCCTCTTTGGTTCAAATATATCTATTCTAATCTGCATGAACTAGATAATAATACAGTGGACAAACTGCATGATGAAGAATCCTTTGAAGAAGTGGATTCGACCAGTTGGAGTCCCCTTGTTACTCCAACTCCATCACTAACAGAACTTGCTCATCCTGCTCCTCCTCCTCCACCACCATCACCACCATCTGCTCCTGAACCACCACCTCCTGCTCCTGAACCACCAGCCCCAGCAGCACCAGGACCTGCCCCTGTACCACCATCACCTGCTCCTGAACAATCACCAACACCACCACCACCACCACCACCTGCTCCTGGACCACCACCACCTGCTCCTGAACCCCACTTCAACAGAGGTTATGAGTGAAGGAACAGAAAGTGGAGAGGGGGATGGTGAAGATGAAGAAGATGAAGAAGATGAAGAAGAAGAGAGTGACTAATCTCTCTCAAGTTATGAATATTTGCAATAATCTGTTACAATGTTTTAGTGATGCATCTATTAAAGATGTGATTAAAAACATACCTCTGACATAAAGTGTTTTGATTGGGTTTGACTGAAAATCTGCAGTCATATTTCCATCTGTAGAAAGAGTAGTAATTCATTATTAGATTTGTTTATTAATATTAAAATGTTTATATTGCCCTTCTCTGTGGGCTCTTATCTAATAAGAATGCTCCTGACTTATGCGCCTTTCGTTGAGGCTTATATCCACTCCAGGATACTGTGGGGGAAAGGTAGGGTCACCACAGTGGAATCATGCAGAGAGGAAATCTAAAGCATCCAATATCAAAATGCATCCTGGTGTTTTGGGTGGGGAAAGGGATTACCACACTTATCCAGCAGAAAAGTTGGTTGGATCTACTGGGTAACTCTGCTTAAGAATCTACCATTAATAATACTACTGTAATATATTTAAGTGCCCTAACCTCCATAACCCAGGTTATTGATTGTGTCAGATCTTGTGAAGCTTACAGTTTAAGGATGAGAATATGAAAAGATCATGGTCAATGGGTAGGAGTTACAGGAACAAAGGATATGAAAAACACCCAAGTAATACCATCAGTTATCAAGACTTCTTAAAATTCACAGAGTGGTTTAGTGAATCTGAGCAGATGTAGAGATCACAATGGGCAATGAACAGACTTCCTCGAAGCTGAGGATGAAGACTGTGGGCAGACATTAAGAATGTGTTTTGTTTGTTTGTTTGTGACATTTGAGGGGAGAGACCTGAAAGAATGAGGTGACAATGAGGTGGTGAAATGGACTGTGCCACTTCAAACTGCAAATGGTGGGTTCCAGGTTGGCATGTTTCTTTGCCATGAGACCTCCATGCAAATAGAAAATTTGGCCAACAAGGAGAATGGTTCTATGGTTGGGCAGGTTTTCTGAATGCAGGGAGTTTTTCGGATAAGGGAAAGAGCTGCAATACATGGTGCTCCTGAATCTTCCCCTGCAGTTTGAAATAGTACAGTCCAATATACCATCTCGGCATTCTTCTGCCTCATCCTCCTGCATGGATGTACTTATGTACTTCATTACCTATCATGGAGTGGGGGATGATGAAGGTGAAAGTCAAGGTGAAGATTGAAGAAGATGAAGACGAGAATGACTGATCTCCGTGAAGTTATGAATATTTACAATATCTGTAATAAAGTTTTAGTGTTGCTTCTATTAAACATGTGATTAAAAACACACCTCTGACATAGATTGTCTCCACAACAGGCACCCTGTGGGGTAGGTGAGGTTGAGAGAGCCCTAATATTACTGCTCGGGGAGCGCAGAATCAAACCCGGCTCACCAGATTAGAATTCCGCGCTCCTAACCACTACACCAAGCTGTTGGACGTGGGGCTGGGGGTTCACACTCCAACAAGTTCATAGAGACATCCCACTCTTGTTTGGGATAGATATAAACAAAAAGCACCACTCTAAGTCAAAAGAGAATTGTACTCCAGAAGCCTTGACAGAGGCACTGGATAAAAACAAGTCTCAATAGAAAATGAACTAATCAGTATGTATATTAGTCTTACTCATGATGGATATGATCATTTTTAATTCATTTAAGACGTAGCTGGACATTTAAATGATGCTATACATGAGCTTTCAGTAGGGTTGCAAACTATGGGTTGGGAGGCACCTGGAGACTTTGGTGGTGATGGATGTGGGTGGATCTTAGGGTGGGGAGGGACCTAAGTGGAGCAGACGGCTATGGGATGCACCTTCTGAAGCAGCCATGTCACCCAGAAGCACCGATCTCTGTTCCCTGGAGATGAGGTGTAAAACCAGGGGATTTCCAGGTCCGACCTGGGGACTGGCATCCCTAGCAGTCTATCCTATTAACTCTTCCGGAAGTCACAGGTAAAATAGGATGAACACCAGATCTAATGCTTCAATATACTCATCGTACCCTTTTGTCTCTACAACATCAAATAACTCTAATGAATCTATCGATTAAATGGACCTACTCACCCCAAAATCTATGCTTTTAGTAGATTCAGAGAAAGGAAGAAGGAATGATTAAATTGACTTGAAGATGACAATGAGAGAAATTATTTGCCTACTGTGACATGCTGATTTTTTAAAAAAAACCTTCATCAAATATCAATAAGATGATGTGCAGATGGTTTATTCCTCACCAAGAATGCCAAAAATTGTATTCACATCTTCTTTCAGTGGCTGGAGATGTTAAAAAGCATGTGGGTATTTTTATCCATATTCGATGGGTTTGGTCAAAATCAGGGGTAGTCAACCTGTGTTCCTCCAGATGTCCATGGACTACAATTCCCATGAGCCCCTGCCAGTGTTTTTTTCCTGGCAGGGGCTTGTGGGAATTGTAGTCCATGGACATCTGGAAGCCCACAGGTTTACTATCCCGGGTCAAAATGTTTTGGTAGGAAATACATCAGATCCCAACAGAAATTATTCATTGTGACATTGCATGTAATCCAGTTATAATTTTGTTCAGCTATCTTAATAGGTTGCCATAGGGATGGTTAGGCTATAATGTGGAGTATCCTGCTAAATGGTGTCACAACCGTCTTCAGACATGTATAAAGCTTGCCCACAGTGGTTGCTGTGCAGTCTGCAAAGACCTGCTTGGTGGCATACACCATGCTGATCTGGCTTATGCTAGCCTCTTCCTTTGTATGTTCCTGGTGCCTCTTATGGGACTCTCAGACGAAAGTTCTAGAGCCCAAAGGCTCCATGGAAGTGGACAGTGAAGACTTGAGTAACCTCCCTAATGGAGAAAACTCAATCCTAGTAATAAAGAAGATACTTGGGTCACAGATATTCACTAAAGAAAAGCTGCTGAAACCCCTCCTACAGGGAACTCAACATGTTGCAGGAGAAATCTCGGCAGGTGGCAAAGAACCCTCTTTGAATGAGCACTCACCCACACTTCAGGTAGCTTGTGCGAAACTCATCACGAAAACAACCTCCTCATTAAACTCTTTAGAGAACACGTCAAGGAAACTTCCTCCATATGGAATATTTGGCCCTCCTTGAATGCAGCTGATATTACCACAGCAAGCCGACCAAACCTGGAGAATCCTTCTGGAAGGTTAACAAATGAGGGAATTTCAGCACATGGATATGGCAACAAGCTGCTCTTGGCTATTTCAGTGACCACCGACATTCTGATTATTGTTGTTATTATTTGCCTGATTGTGGTCTGGTCTCAGCGCTCTGCAGCCAAGGAGAAGAGCTTTCTGGGCAAAGAAAAGAAACTCCTGCCAGATGAAGAGATTCCCCGAAAAGCCTCTCCATTGAGGGATAAGCCTCTTTGGTTCAAATATATCTATTCTCATCTGCATGAACTAGATAATGACACAGTGCACAAACTGCATGATGAAGAATAGGGATATGCTGTACATTGTATCACTATTATACTTAGAACTATATTAGTATGGTACTATTATGACACTAAATTTAAAACATTCCCAAAGATGTGTCATCTGGGCATGGAATTGGGATCACTGTGGGGGCCAAGGTAGTTATGTTTCCTGCACTGTGCAGAGGATTGGACTAGGTGACCCTGGAGACCCCTCTCAGTGCCATGATTCTATGATTCTGCACCCTGCAGCCAATACCCAGCTGCTTTCAGCGTCTCAAGCCCATCAGTCCTTGTTTTCAAGCAAAGCCTTCATCGTTGCCATAGGGATGGTTAGGCTATAATGCGGAGTATCCTGCTAAATGATGTCACAACCGTCTTCAGACATGCATAAAGCTTGCCCACAGTGGTGGCTGTGCAGTCTGCAAAGACCTGCTCGGTGGCATACACCATGCTGATCTGGCTTATGCTAACCTCTTTCTTTGTATGTTCCTGGTGCCTCTTATGGGACTCTCAGACGAAAGTTCTAGAGCCCAAAGGCTCCATAGAAGTGGACAGTGAAGACTTGACTAACCTCCCTAATGGAGAAAACTCAATCCTAGTAATAAAGAAGATATTTGGATCACAGATATTCACTAAAGAAAAGCTGCTGAATCCCCTCCTACAGCGAACTCAATATGTTGCAGGAGAAATCTCGGCAGGTGGCACAGAACCCTCTTTGAATGAGCCGTCACCCACACCTCAGGTAGCTTGTGCGAAATCCATCACGAAAACAGACCTCCTCATGAAACTCTTTCGTCAACACGTCAAGGAAACATCTTCCATATGGAATATTTGGCCCTCCTTGAATGCAGCTGATAAGACCACAGCAAGCCGACCAAACCTGGAGAAACCTACAGGAAGGTTAACAAATGAGGGAATTTCAGCACATGGATATGGCAACAAGCTGCTCTTGGCTACTTCAGTGACCACCGGCATTCTGATTCTTGTTGTTATTATCTGCCTGATTGTGGTCTGGTCTCAGCGCTCAGCAGCCAAGGAGAAGAACTTTCTGGGCAAAGAAAAGAAAATCCTGCCAGATGAAGAGATTCCCCGAACCCCCTCTCCATTGAGGGATAAGCCTCTTTGGTTCCAATATATCTATTCTCATCTGCATGAACTAGATAATGACACAGTGGACAAACTGCATGATGAAGAATCCATTGAAGAAGTGGATTCGACCAGTTGGAGTCCCCTTGTTATTCCAACTCCATCACTAGCAGACCTTGCTCCTCCTGCTCTTCCTCTACCTCCTGCTCCTCCTCCTCCTCCACCACCACCATCACCACCACCTGCTCCTGAACCACCACCTCCTGCTCCTGAACCCCCCTTCAACAGAAGTTATGATTGAAGGAACAGAAAGTGGAGAGGGTGATGGTGAAGGTGAAGCTGAAGAAGATGATGAAGAAGATTGTGACTGATTACTCTTATGAATATTTACAATAATCTGTTACAATGTATTAGTAATGCTTCTATTAAAGATGTGATTAAAAACATACCTCTGACATAAAGTGTTTTGATTGGGTTTGACTGAAAATCTGCAGTCATGTTTCCATCTGTAGAAAGAGTAGTCATTCATTAATAGATCTGTTTATTAATATTAAAATGTTTATATTGCCCTTCCCTGTGGGCTCTTATCTAATAAGAATGCTCCTGACTTATGTGCCTTTCATTGAGGCTTATATCCACTCCAGGATACTGTGGGGAAAAGGTAGGGTCACCACAGTGGAATCATGCTTGTTGCAGAAAGGAAATTTAAAGCATCCAATATCAAAATGCAAATTGAATTCAGTGTAGATGGGAGGGATTCATTAAACTGGGACTCTATAAAAAGCCCCGTGCAGACTACACCCTGGTGTTTTGCGTGGGGAAAGGGATTACCACTCTTAATCAAGCAGAAAAGCTGCTTGGATCTACTGGGTAACTCTGCTTAAGAATCTACCATTAATAATTCCATTTTAATATATTTAAGTGCCCTAACCTCCATAGCCCAGGTTACTTGATTGTGTCAGATTTTGTGAAGCTTACAGTTTAAGGATGAGAATATGAAAAGATCATGGTCAGTGGGTAGGAGTTACGGGAACAAAGGATATGAAAAACACCCAAGTAATACCATCAGTTATCAAGACTTCTTAAAATTCACAGAGTGGTTTGGTGAATCTGAGCAGATGTAGAGATCACCATGGGCAATGAACAGACTTCCTTGTAGCTGAGGATGAAGACTGTGGGCAGACGTTAAGAATGTGTTTTCTTTTTTTGAGACCTTTGAGGGAAGAGACATGAAAGAATGAGGTGACAATGAGGTGGTGAAATGGACTGTGCCACTTCAAACTGCAAATGGTGGGTTCCAGGTTGGCATGTTTCTTTGCCGTGAGATCTCCATGCAAATAGAAAATTTGGCCAACAAGGAGAACGGTTCAATGGTTGGGCTGGTTTTCTGAATGCAGCGAGTTTTTAAGATAAGGGAAAGAGCTGCAATACATGGTGCTCCTGAATCTTCCCCTGCAGTTTGAAATAGTACAGTCCAATATACCATCTCGGCATTCTTCTCCCTCATCCTCCTGCATGGATTTACTTATGTATTTCATTACCTATCATGGAGTGGGGGATGATGAAGGTGAAGGTGAAAGTCAAAGTGAAGATTGAAGAAGATGAAGTCGAGAATGACTGATCTCCCTGAAGTTATGAATATTTACAATGTCTGTAATAAAGTTTTAGTGTTGCTTCTATTAAACATGTGATTAAAAACACACCTCTGACATAGATTGTCCCCACAACAGGCACCCTGTGGGGTAGGTGAGGTTGAGAGAGCCCTAATATTACTGCTCGGGGAGCGCAGAATCAAACCCGACTCACCAGATTAGAATTCCGCGCTCTTAACCACTACACCAAGCTGTTGGACTTGGGGTTGGGGGTTCACACTCCCACAAGTTGATAGAGACATCCCACTCTTGTTTGGGATAGATAAAAACAAAAAGCACCACTCTAAGACAAAAGAGAATTGTACTCCAGAAGCCTTGACAGAGGCACAGGATAAATGCAAGTCTCAATTGAAAATGAACTAATCAGTATGTATATTAGTCTTACTCATGATGGGTATGATCATTTTTAATTCATTTAAGACGTAGCTGGACAATTAAATGATGTTATACATGAGCTTTCAGTAGGGTTGCAAACTATGGGTTGGGAGGTACCTGGAGATTTTGGTGGTGATGGATGTGGGTGGGTCTTAGGGTGGGGAGTGGAGCAGACTGTTATGGAATCCACCTTCTAAAGCAGCCATGTCACCCAGAAGCACCGATCTCTGTTCCCTGGAGATGAGGTGTAAAACCAGGGGATTTTCAGGTCCGACCTGGGGACTGGCATCCCTAGCAGTCTATCCTATTAACTCTTCCGGAAGTCACAGGTAAAATAGGATGAACACCAGATCTAATGCTTCAATATACTCATAGTACCCTTTTGTCTCTACAAAATCAAATAACTATATTGAATCTATCGATTAAATGGACCTACTCACCCCAAAATCAATGCATTTAGTAGATTCAGAGAAAGGAAAAAGGAATGATTAAATTGACTTGGAGATGACAATGAGAGAAATTATTTGCCTACTGATTTTTAAAAAAAAAACCTTCCTCAAATATCAATAAGATGATGTGCGGATGGTTTATTCCTCACCAAGAATGCCAAAAATGGTATTCACATCTCCTTTCAGTTGCTAGAGATGTTAAAAAGCATGTGGGTATTTTTAACCATATTCGATAGGTTTGGTTAAAATCAGGGGTAGTCAACCTGTGTTCCTCCAGAAGTCCATGGACTACAATTCCCATGAGCTATAACTATATATAACTATATATATATCCCATAACTATATTGAATCTATCGATTAAATGGACCGGAAGTCACAGGTAAAGGATGAGAATATGAAAAGATCATGGTCAGTGGGTAGGAGGAACAGGAACAAAGGATATGAAAAACACCCAAGTAATACCATCAGTTATCCGGACTTCTTACAATTCACAGAGGTTTGGTGAATCTGAGCAGATGTAGAGATCACCATGGGCAATGAACAGACTTCCTTGAAGCTGAGGATGAAGACTGTGGACAGACGTTAAGAATGTGTTTTGTTTGTTTGTTTGTGACATCTGAGGGAAGAGACCTGAAAGAATGAGGTGACAATGAGGTGGTGAAATGGACTGTGCCACTTCAAACTGCAAATGGTGGGTTCCAAGTTGGAATGTTTCTTTGCCGTGAGACCTCCATGCAAATAGAAAATTTGGCCAACAAGGAGAACGGTTCTATGGTTGGGCTGGTTTTCTGAATGCAGGGAGTTTTTCAGATAAGGGAAAGAGCTGCAATACATGGTGCTCCTGAATCTTCCCCTGCAGTTTGAAATAGTACAGTCCAATACACCATCTCGGCATTCTTCTGCCTCATCCTCCTGCATGGATTTACTTATGTACTTCATTACCTATCATGGAGTGGGGGATGATGAAGGTGAAAGTCAAGGTGAACATTGAAGAAGATGAAGATGAGAATGACTGATCTCCCTGAAGTTATGAATATTTACAATATCTGTAATAAAGTTTTAGTGTTGCTTCTATTTTTTTTTAGATAAGATACATTTATTTGTATATAGCCATAGGCCTTTACAAAATATAAAATACAATTTTATAAACAGTAAAATAGAATAAAAGGAACTTTATAAAAATATAAAATTTAAGACCAAAAAACTGAAACAGCATACAAAGTGCAAGAGTGTTAAGAGGCTGCCTTAGTGGTTGTAACATTGGCCCTTATTTTCCTTGCAGCCAAGGCAAATAGGGCGGTTTTATATGTTACATCATCAACCTGGTCAGATAAAAGATAGATTATCTTTTCAGCAACGGAGTGAAGGTTAGAACCCCGTAAGGTCTCATTGAGGAATTTGGCTCTGGGTTGAGCATAAAGTAAGCAGTCAAAGATGTAGTGGGGTAAATCCTCCAGAGCTTGTGCACCACAAATACAGAAACGCTGGTTTTTTGGCGTACAGCTAAATCGACCCGCCAGTACCTCTGTAGGCATCGTTTCGAATCGAAGTGATGTAAAAGCTACTCTGAGATTATGGTTAGTGATCTTCATTAGATAAGAGGATCTACGATGGTCATATTTAAACCGCTTAAACCATGTTGCTGTCTTTATTTCCAAAATTTGCATTCTGTCTAACTGGGCATCACTTTTGAAGATCCAGTCTCTAAGGTGAGAGTTATTAGCTGAAGGATTTAGGAGGTCATCGGGGATGGAGTAACGTGCAATAAGGCTATTAATAAGGCAATGCCGTGCTGGATCCTTAGATAACATTATATTAAAGGACTGATGACTAAATTTGTTTATGTTGGCTAACCTAAGGTTTTTCCACTGTTTTAAAATTGCCAAATGTACTCAGGCACTAAGAGAAGGCAGACCTGTTTCTGCCCTCATCAAAACAGCCGGAGTTCCCCTAGGTAGGGCTAGAATTCGCCTTAAGAATATATTTTGAACAGATTCTAGCCTAGGTATGAAGTTTTCCTTCCATCCCCAGACCTCTACTTCATACAAAAGATGGGGGATAACCTTGCACTTGTATAATTTGAGGGCTGGATCGATGAGGAAGCCTCCTGTTGTATAATAAAACTTCAGAATAGTGCCCACTAGGTGTGTTGCAGAGGCTCTAATGGTGTCCAGATGAAGTTTCCAATTCAGCCTCTCACTAAATGTGATACCCAGATATTTAAATGAGTTGCACTGGCTAACAGAATTTCCAGATATACTCCAAGAGAACTTTTTGGCCCTTTTTCTAAAGACCATTACTTTTGTCTTATCGTAGTTTATTTTAAGACCTTCTTCTTTACAATAAGCACCAAGTTGTTGTAGTAGTCTTTGCATCCCAATTTTTGTGAGGGAAATTAGGGCCATGTCATCTGCGTAAAGTAAAATAGATATTTTTTGACCTCCTAGTATAGGAGAAACAAATTGTGGGCCAGAGAGTCTTTCTACAATGTTGTTAGTGTATAAATTAAACAGCAGGGGAGCCAACACACATCCCTGCTTGACGCCCTTGCATGTTGGAATTTTGTTGGTTAGGGAGCCAGAAATTCCCACTCTAATTTGAGCATAAGTGTCAAAGTGCAACTCCCGCAGCAGAAATAGGAGCCGCCTATCAATGTTCAAGTCTGCTAATTTTTGCCATAGGCACTGCCTGTCTATAGAATCAAAAGCTGCGGCCAAGTCAACGAATGCAATGTACAACACTTTCTTAGGGCCATTTATCCCTGAATAGACCAGTTGCTGAAGTATCTGACATTGGTCAATAGTACTAAAGCCCTTTCTGAATCCAGCTTGATGTGGGTATAAAATATGATTTTCATCTGCCCATTCCTCCAGCTTAATCAGTAAGTACTTACTGTAAAGTTTTGCTGCTATGTCCAACAAACTAATAGGCCTATAGTTATTTGGAGCTGATTTGTCCCCTTTTTTGTAAATGGGCACAACAATGCTAAATTTCCATCCAGGGGGGATTTGGCCTGTATTGTTTATTTGCAAGAAGGTTTTTGCTAATATAGGAGACCACCATGATGGAAAGGCTTTATAAAGATCTGTAGGGATCAGATCTTCCCCTGGGGACTTACCAGATGTCAATGAGGAGATCAGGCCTTTGATTTCAGCCTCTGAAACTGTGGGCCAAACTGGGAGATCTGTTAGATCAGGAGGGATATGTTGTAAATGTGACATGGCTGTTGGGGGTGAAGCCAAATGGGCTCCAAATACCTTGCTAAAATGCAGGGCCCAATCTTTAGCTGGTATTTGAGCCTCTTATCGTAGTTTATTTTAAGACCTTCTTCTTTACAATAAGCACCAAGTTGTTGTAGTAGTCTTTGCATCCCAATTTTTGTGAGGGAAATTAGGGCCATGTCATCTGCGTAAAGTAAAATAGATATTTTTGACCTCCTAGTATAGGAGAAACAAATTGTGGGCCAGAGAGTCTTTCTACAATGTTGTTAATGTATAAATTAAACAGCAGGGGAGCCAACACACATCCCTGCTTGACGCCCTTGCATGTTGGAATTTTGTTGGTTAGGGAGCCAGAAATTCCCACTCTAATTTGAGCATAACAATATCTGTAATAAAGTTTTAGTGTTGCTTCTATTAAACATGTGATTAAAAACACACCTCTGACATAGATTGTCCCCACAACAGGCACCCTGTGGGGTAGGTGAGGTTGAGAGAGCCCTAATATTACTGCTCAGGGAGCGCAGAATCAAACCCGGCTCACCAGATTAGAATTCCGCGCTCCTAACCACTACACCAAGCTGTTGGACGTGGGGCTGGGGGTTCACACTCCAACAAGTTCATAGAGACATCCCACTCTTGTTTGGGATAGATATAAACAAAAAGCACCACTCTAAGTCAAAAGAGAATTCTACTCCAGAAGCCTTGACAGAGGCACAGGATAAATGCAAGTCTCAATTGAAAATGAACTAATCAGTATGTGTATTAGTCTTACTCATGATGGGTATGATCATTTTTAATTCATTTAAGACGTAGCTGGACATTTAAATGATGTTATACATGAGCTTTCAGTAGGGTTGCAAGCTATGGGTTGGGAGGCACCTGGAGATTTTGGAGATGATGGATGTGGGTAGGTCTTAGGGTGGGGAGGGACCTAAGTGGAGCAGACGGCTATGGAATGCACCTTCTGAAGCAGCCATGTCACCCAGAAGCACTGATCTCTGTTGCCTGGAGATGAGGTGTAAAACCAGGGGATTTCCAGGTCCGACCTGGGGACTGGCATCCCTAGCAGTCTATCCTATTAACTCTTCCGGAAGTCACAGGTAAAGTAGGATGAACACCAGATCTAATGCGTCAATATACTCATAGTACCCCTTTGTCTCTACAACATCAAATAATTATATTTAATCTATCGATTAAATGGACCTACTCACCCCAAAATCTATGCTTTTAGTAGATACAAAGAAAAGAAAAAGGAATGATTAAATTGACTTGGAGATGACAATGAGAGAAATTATTTGCCTACTGTGACATGCTGATTTTTTAAAAAAACCTTCATCAACTATCAATAAGATGATGTGCGGATGGTTTATTCCTCACCAAGAATGCCAAAAATGGTATTCACATATCCTTTCAGTTGCTGGAGATGTTAAAAAGCATGTGGGTATTTTTATCCATATTCGATGGGTTTGGTCAAAATCAGGGGTAGTCAATCTGTGTTCCTCCAGATGTCCATGGACTACAATTCCCATGAGCCCCTGCCAGTGTTTGCTGGCAGAGGCCCGTGGTAATTGTAGTCCATGGACATCTGGAGGCCTACACGTTTATCATCCCTGCTCAAAATGTTTTGGTAAGAAATACATCAGATTCCAACAGAAATTATTCATTGTGACATCGCATGTAATCCAGTTACAGTTCTGTTAGGCTGTCTTAATAGCTTAGAAACAATAAGGAGCTGCTAAAGAATTTGCTAATAGCAGCTACAGTCCGAGTAGCAGAATATTGGAAGCAGAAGCTACTACTAATTATGGAGGAATGGCTCTGTGTAAAATATGCACCTGGAAAAAACAGTTTATAGACAAAGCTGTTATGTTAAACAACTTATTCAGGATATTCTGTTATGATACGTTATCTTTTTGTTGTCCTAGATCAACATTAAAATCCATAAATTTGTAAGGAAGAAATACATTTTGGACAATAGGGATATGCTGTACATTGTATCACTATTATACTTAGAACTATGTTAGTATGGTACTATTATGACACTAAATTTAAAACATTCCCAAAGATGTGTCATCTGGGCATGGAATTGGGATCACTGTGGGGGCCAAGGTAGTTATGTTTCCTGCCCTGTGCAGAGGATTGGACGAGGTGAGCCTGGAGACCCCTCTCAGTGCCATGATTCTATGATTCTGCACCCTGCAGCCAATACCCAGCTGCTTTCAGCGTCTCAAGCCCATCAGTCCTTGCCTTTCAAGCAAAGCCTTCATCGTTGCCATAGGGATGGTTAGGCTATAATGCGGAGTATCCTGCTAAATGATGTCACAACCGTCTTCAGACATGCATAAAGCTTGCCCTCAGTGGTGGCTGTGCAGTCTGCAAAGACCTGCTCGGTGACATACACCATGCTGATCTGGCTTATGTTAACCTCTTTCTTTGTATGTTCCTGGTGCCTCTTATGGGACTCTCAGACGAAAGTTCTAGAGCCCAAAGGCTCCATGGAAGTGGACAGTGAAGACTTGACTAACCTCCCTAATGCAGAAAAGTCAATCCTATTACTAAAGAAGAGCCCTCACCTACACTTCAGGTAGCTTGTGCGAAATCCATCACGAAAACAGACCTCCTCATGAAACTCTTTCGTCAACACGTGAAGGAAACATCGTCCATATCGAATATTTGGCCCTCCTTGAATGCAGCTGATAAGACCACAGCAAGCCGACCAAACCTGGAGAAGCCTACAGGAAGGTTAACAAATGAGGGAATTTCAGCATATGGATATGGCAACAAGCTGCTCTTGGCTACTTCAGTGACCACCGGCATTCTGATTCTTGTTGTTATTATCTGCCTGATTGTGGTCTGGTCTCAGCGCTCTGCAGCCAAGGAGAAGAACTTTCTGGGCAAAGAAAAGAAAATCCTATGAAAGCTGAAGCTATGTTATTAAGCGTTCCTCCTCAGTGCCTCCCAACCCACACACAGAGCTTATTCTTCTACGCGACGATGGCAGCAAGACTAGAATTGGCCAAGAAATGGAAAACGCAAGAACTACCCTCGACAGAAGACTGGCTGAATAAACTAGCTGACTTTGCCAAGATGGCTAAACTGACACTGATAATTAATGGAAAAACAGAAAAGGCCTTTCAAGAACAATGGGGCCCTTACCTGAACTAACTAAGAAAATAATACAAAGGGGATTGAAACAGGGAACCAAATGTATTAAATGAAGAGCATAGCCCTCCTTTTTCTGTATTGACAATATAGATTGCATATATCTCACTGTCCTTAATTTTGGAAAATAAAAATAAAAACTTTAAAAAGAAAACATACCTCTGACATAAAGTGTTTTGATTGGGTTTGACTGAAAATCTGCAGTCATGTTTAAACTTCATTAAACTGGGATTCTATAAAAAGCCCCATGCAGACTACACCCTGGTGTTTTGCGTGGGGAAAGGGATTACCACTCTTAATCAAGCAGAAAAGCGGCTTGGATCTACTGGGTAACTCTGCTTAAGAATCTACCATTAATAATTCCACTGTAATATATTTAAGTGCCCTAACCTCCATAGCCCAGGTTACTTGATTGTGTCAGATTTTGTGAAGCTTACAGTTTAAGGATGAGAATATGTAAAGATCATGGTCAGTGGGTAGGAGGAACAGGAACAAAGGATATGAAAAACACCCAAGTAATACCATCAGTTATCAAGACTTCTTAAAATTCACAGAGTGGTTTGGTGAATCTGAGCAGATGTAGAGATCACCATGGGCAATGAACAGACTTCCTTGAAGCTGAGGATGAAGACTGTGGGCAGACGTTAAGAATGTGTTTTGTTTGTTTGTTTGTGACATCTGAGGGAAGAGACATGAAAGAATGAGGTGACAATGAGGTGGTGAAATGGACTGTGCCACTTCAAACTGCAAATGGTGGGTTCCAGGTTGGCATGTTTCTTTGCCGTGAGACCTCCATGCAAATAGAAAATTTGGCCAACAAGGAGAACGGTTCTATGGTTGGGCAGGTTTTCTGAATGCAGGGAGTTTTTCAGATAAGGAAAAGAGCTGCAATACATGGGGGCTTTTCGCACCGGGATTTTTGTTGCAAATTGGTCACTGAACGAAAAATCACCATTTAAATTAGTGGGATTCGTCGTTATGCATACCTGCCTTTGTAGTGGAATCCAGTTGCGTTTTGTAGCGTTTCCCGCAGTTTCCGGTCTCGGCAGAAAAGGAAGCGCTATTTCCAAGCTCGTCCCGCCCCTGGCCGTCAAGCAGCCAATGGGCAGCCATTAGCATGCTCCCAAACAGCCCCTTTCCCTTTAAGAAAGGTTTTTTTTTAAAAAAAACAGACCCATTGTAACGAATCTGTGTAGATTCGTTGCAACGGAGAGACCCATCCAGCTGCCTAATGTGAGCTTCCGTTTGATCGTATGATCGTTGCCACGCTGCCTCGAGTAATAAAAAAAAATCCCCCCCCCCTCTCACGGGCCCGATTTTCGGCTGAATTAATGTGTAAAAAATAAAGGGACTTTATTTCAGAAAACGGGCTTTTATGTGGTTTGTGCTTAGTGACTAAAGGTGAAGGACTGAAGCCAGGGAAGCCTCTAAACAGAAAGAGGCTCGCTGGTGCGTTTATCCACGCTCGCTCGGAGAAAAAAAAATGGCGATCTCTTCGCCGGAAGTTTGGAGGACAGGCTCAGGAGGAGGGACTTTGAAGAAACCGCAACAATGTTAACGCACAGGACTTTATCGCTAGTGTTGCAGATTGTTTGCAAGAGTGTAGCGCTTTCCGGAGGGTGAATCCACTTTTTGGGATTCCCCTGAAAGCACTACAACGAAGCACTTTTTGCTGATCGGTTTCAGGAGTGTTGCAGATTGCCTACGACGTCGTGCGTTATGGCAAATCAATAGCGTTTCCAATTAGCAACCATTGTGCGATTTTGAAGCCGTGCAAAAAGCCCCATGGTGCTCCTGAATCTTCCCCTGCAGTTTGAAATAGTACAGTCCAATATACCATCTCGGCATTCTTCTGCCTCATCCTCCTGCATGGATTTACTTATGTACTTCATTACCTATCATGGAGTGGGGCATGATGAAGGTGAAAGTCAAGGTGAAGGTGAAGAAGATGAAGATGAGAATGACTGATCTCCGTGAAGTTATGAATATTTACAATATCTGTAATAAAGTTGCTTCTATTAAACATGTGATTAAAAACACACCTCTGACATAGATTGTCTCCACAACAGGCACCCTGTGGGGTAGGTGAGGTTGAGAGAGCCCTAATATTACTGCTCGGGGAGCGCAGAATCAAACCCGGCTCACCAGATTAGAATTCCGCGCTCCTAACCAGATGTTAAAAAGCATGTGGGTATTTTTATCCATATTCGATGGGTTTGATCAAAATCAGGGGTAGTCAACCTGTGTTCCTCCAGATGTCCATGGACTACAATTCCCATGAGCCCCTGCCAGTGTTTTTTCCCTGGCAGGGGCTGGTGGGAATTGTAGTCCATGGACATCTGGAAGCCCACAGGTTTACTATCCCGGGTCAAAATGTTTTGGTAGGAAATACATCAGATCCCAACAGAAATTATTCATTGTGACATTGCATGTAATCCAGTTATAGTTTTGTTCAGCTATCTTAATAGGTTGCCATAGGGATGGTTAGGCTATAATGTGGAGTATCCTGCTAAATGGTGTCACAACCGTCTTCAGACATGTATAAAGCTTGCCCACAGTGATTGCTGTGCAGTCTGCAAAGACCTGCTCGGTGGCATACACCATGCTGATCTGGTTTATGTTAACCTCTTTCTTTGTATGTTCCTGGTGCCTCTTATGGGACTCTCAGACGAAAGTTCTAGAGCCCAAAGGCTCCATGGAAGTGGACAGTGAAGACTTGACTAACCTCCCTAATGGAAAAAAGTCAATCCTATTACTGAAGAAGATATTTGGATCACAGATATTCACTAAAGAAAAGCTGCTGAATCCCCTCCTACAGGGAACTCAACATGTTGCAGGAGAAATCTCGGCAGGTGGCACAGAACCCTCTTTGAATGAGCACTCACCCACACTTCAGGTAGCTTGTGGGAAACGTATCACGAAAACAGACCTCCTCATGAAACTCTTTCGTCAACACGTGAAGGAAACATCGTCCATATCGAATATTTGGCCCTCCTTGAATGCAGCTGATAAGACCACAGCAAGCCGACCAAACCTGGAGAAGCCTACAGGAAGGTTAACAAATGAGGGAATTTCAGCACATGGATATGGCAACAAGCTGCTCTTGGCTACTTCAGTGACCACCGGCATTCTGATTCTTGTTGTTATTATCTGCCTGATTGTGGTCTGGTCTCAGCGCTCTGCAGCCAAGGAGAAGAACTTTCTGGGCAAAGAAAAGAAAATCCTGCCAGATGAAGAGATTCCCCGAACACCCTCTCCATTGAGGGATAAGCCTCTTTGGTTCCAATATATCTATTCTCATCTGCATGAACTAGATAGTAATACAGTGGACAAACTGCATGATGAAGAATCCATTGAAGAAGTGGATTCGACCAGTTGGGAGTCCCCTTGTTACTCCAACTCCATCACTAGCAGACCTTGCTCCTCCTGCTCCTCCTCCACCTCCTGCTCCTCCCCCTCCACCACCATCACCACCACCTGCTCCTGAAGCACCACCTCCTGCTCCAGAACCACCACCTCCTGCTCCTGAACCCCCCGTCAACAGAAGTTATTATTGAAGGTACAGAAAGTGGAGAGGGGAATGGTGAAGGTGAAGCTGAAGAAGATGATGAAGAAGAGAGTGACTGATTACTCTCAACTTATGAATATTTACTATAATCTGTTACAATGTTTTAGTAATGCTTCTATTAAAGATGTGATTAAAAACATACCTCTGACATAAAGTGTTTTGATTGGGTTTGACTGAAAATCTGCAGTCATGTTTCCATCTGTAGAAAGAGTAGTCATTCATTATTAGATCTGTGGGAGGTACCTGGAGATTTTGGTGGTGATGGATGTGGGTGGGTCTTAGGGTGGGGAGTGGAGCAGACTGCTATGGAATCCACCTTCTGAAGCAGCCATGTCACCCAGAAGCACCGATCTCTGTTGCCTGGAGATGAGGTGTAAAACCAGGGGATTTCCAGGTCCGACCTGGGGACTGGCATCCCTAGCAGTCTATCCTATTAACTCTTCCGGAAGTCACAGGTAAAGTAGGATGAACATCAGATCTAATGCGTCGATATACTCATAGTACCTCTTTGTCTCTACAACATCAAATAACTATATTGAATCTATCGATTAAATGGACCTACTCACCCCAAAATCTATGCTTTTAGTAGATACAGAGAAAGGAAAAAGGAATGATTAAATTGACTTGGAGATGACAATGAGAGAAATTATTTGCCTACTGTGACATGCTGATTTTTAAAAAAAACCTTCATCAAATATCAATAAGATGATGTGCGGATGGTTTATTCCTCACCAAGAATGCCAAAAATGGTATTCACATCTCCTTTCAGTTGCTGGAGATGTTAAAAAGCATGTGGGTATTTTTAACCATATTCGATGGGTTTGGTCAAAATCAGGGGTAGTCAACCTGTGTTCCTCCAGATGTCCATGGACTGTAAACAGAAGTCAGGGGCACAGTGGGAAAGCAAGTGTAAACAGCCTCGTGCAGACTACACCCTGGTGTTTTGGGTGGGCAAAGGGATTACCACTCTTATCCAACAGAAAAGCTGGTTGGATCTACTGGGTAACATAATGGTAAGAATCTACCATTAATGATTCCACTGTAATATATTTAAACTAGGGGCAAAGCCCGTTGTCTCCAAGAATACAACGGGCGCTAGAGCTTGGCAGTGGGAAGAGGAAGGGGAGGAGTTGTCCAGTCTGTAAAGGCATGGGGTTGTCATGTGTGTTGTGTGGGAGGTTGTGGTGCCATGGTGGCAAATGAGGCCATGGGTGTGGAGATATGGGTGTCAAGAACCTGTGGTGTGGAATGTTCGTTGATTGTGGGAGAGGACTGACCTTTGGGAATTGTGGCATAGTGGTTACAGATGAGCTTTCCAGAGCCATGTCCTCAGATATGTGAAGGGAAAATCAGACTGGAGACTCTTCTTAGGGGAAGATTACATGGCAACCAATTCCCCCCAGTTCTGCGTCATTTCCCTTCTTGTGTGAATTAGGCCACATTCACCGAAATGCCCCTCTGCCCTAATATACATAGGGTAGTCACAGTACACAGGTGTCCACCCTGTTCCTTCTGTCTCCCATATTTTCACTGTTGGTAAAATGTTAAGTGCCCACATGCTTCTTTCATGGTTGCTCCTTAGAAGAACGGATTTTTGTACCCTATTGCTTACTACCCAAAGGAGTCTCAAAGTGGTTTACAAACACCTTTTCCATTCGTCTCTCCACAATAGTCAACCTGTGAGGTTGTGAGAGATCTGAGAGAACTGGGAATGGGCCGCAGTGACCCAGCAGGCCTAAGGTGTCTCAAAGCATTTTCCAATCGTCTTCCTCTTCTCTCCCCATGAGGGAGGTGGGGTAGCGAGCCTCACAGGGAAGCTGGCAACCCTAAGAGGAAGACTGTCTGTGCACAGCAGTCTTGACCTTAGTAAGGTTTTTAATACTGTTTGTTTTTTATTTCCCAGGCCAAGGTTATTTGCCAGTTACTATTTCAGTTACGTTGTGTCTCCACACATTTACTTGTTCTCTATTTAGTTTCAGGCTGTAAATATTTATTTAGATCTTCCTGCAATTTCCAGACTCACAGGACTGATGCTGGTCTGCCTGTCTGCACCTCAGAATAAAAACAGTTGCTGATAAGGGCTGGCCATAGCCCATAGGCCAGGAGGGACACTCCTGCACCACTCCCTACCAACTGCAAGCAAAAATGGCTCATTTGAAGGCTGGACTCTGAGGCATTGTACGATTTTGAAGTCCCACCTCCAAACCTCCAGGAATATTTCCAACCAGGGGTAGCCTACCTACAGGTGTGGCCTGGAGAGCTCCTGGAATTACAGCTCACCTGCAGAGTATAAAGATCAGCTCCCCAGGCAGAAAGGGCTACTTTGGACAGGGTTGTGGTAGAGAAGAAACATTTAAGGCTTCCCACACAGGTTGTTGTTGAATTGAAAGACTGGAGGCCTACTGCATGGGGTTGTTGTGCAGATGAAACAGGAGACAAAAGAGCCAGCTTCCTCTGCAGAATAACGCTGTGCAGTGGCCTCAAATCTGCAGAGAGTTGCAAAGAAGAAAGACACATGGCTTGGCTGTGTCTAACCCCCGGCCAGAGCAGTATTTTAAGTGAGAAGGGGCTTTTCTGTGGCCTCCCAGTCAGGCAACTGTTTGGCAGAAGGGGAAAGTCCCCCCCCCCTCAAAAGGAAGGCCCTCAGGCTCCCCTGCATTGCTCTTGGAAAGGCCTCCTTCCCTCAATCAGGGCCTTTCAGAGGCTCCTTCACAGCAGGCCTGAAGGGGGGGGGGAGGAGGAGGGGAGCACTCTGCAGCCTCCTGCCAGCTCTGTCAGGGTTCTGAGGCCATTTGCAGTTGGACATGGCAGTTAGGACAGCCTTGGGGCGAAAAGGGCTGGCACTGCCTGTCCAAGCCTCTGTTCTCATCCCCCTTGGCAGCCCTGCTGACCTCCTCTCCCTGCAGTGGTCACGAGCAGACTGGCAGCCAGACTGGGCTGGGTGAATGGAATTTTGCTCTGTCCTGGTGACGGGCCAATAGGAAGGCACTTTGCGCGCCTCCCCATTGGCTGCTTGGCTCTGGATGGACACTCGGAAGGCCCAATCAGGAGCCGCTTTGCATCTCCTGATTGGGCCCTCTGAGTTTTTATCCTGGACAGGGCCCGCCCTAACTCCTCCCCAGGTGGCCTTACTCTTTCATTTAATAGGACCCTGTCCTATTTAAAAGTGCTCTAACCTCCATAGCCCAGGTTACTTGATTGTGTCAGATTTTGTGAAGCTTACATTTTAAGGATGAGAATATGAAAAGATCATGGTCAGTGGGTAGGAGGAACAGGAACAAAGGATATGAAAAACACCCAAGTTATTCCATCAGTTATCAAGACTTCTTAAAATTCACAGAGTGGTTTAGTGAATCTGAGCAGATGTAGAGATCACCATGGGCAATGAACAGACTTCCTTGAAGCTGAGGATGAAGACTGTGGGCAGACGTTAAGAATGTGTTTTGTTTGTTTGTTTGTTTGTGACATTTGAGGGAAGAGACCTGAAAGAATGAGGTGACAATAAGGTAGAACCCTGGGGTGGTGGAATGGACTGTGCCACTTCAAACTGCAAATGGTGGGTTCTATGTTTGAATGTTTCTTTGCTGTGAGATCTCCATGCAAATAGAAAATTTGGCCAACAAGGAGAACGGTTCTATGGTTGGGCAGGTTTTCTGAATGCAGGGAGTTTCTAAGATACGGGGAAAGAGCTGCAATACATGGTGCTCCTGAATCTTCCCCTGCAGTTTGAAATAGTACAGTCCAATATACCATCTCGGCATTCTTCTGCCTCATCCTCCTGCATGGATTTACTTATGTACTTCATTACCTATCATGGAGTGGGGGATGATGAAGGTGAAGGTGAAAGTCAAGGTGAAGATTGAAGAAGAAGAAGATGAGAATGACTGATCTCTCAGAAGATATGAATATTTACAATGTCTGTAATAAAGTTTTAGTGCTGCTTCTTTTAAACATGTGATTAAAAACACACCTCTGACATAGATTGTCCCCACAACAGGCAAACTGTGGGGTAGGTGAGGTTGAGAGAGCCCTAATATGTTTTTAGTTACAATGTTTTAGTAATGCTTCTATTAAAGATGTGATTAAAAACATACCTCTGACATAAAGTGTTTTGATTGGGTTTGACTGAAAATCTGCAGTCATCTGCAATCGACTAATAGAAGAAGGCTTCTATTAAACATGTGATTAAAAACACACCTCTGACATAGATTGTCTCCACAACAGGCACCCTGTGGGGTAGGTGAGGTTGAGAGAGCCCTAATATTACTGCTCGGGGAGCGCAGAATCAAACCCGGCTCACCAGATTAGAATTCCGCGCTCCTAACCACTACACCAAGCTGTTGGACGTGGGGCTGGGGGTTCACACTCCAACAAGTTCATAGAGACATCCCACTCTTGTTTGGGATAGATATAAACAAAAAGCACCACTCTAAGTCAAAAGAGAATTGTACTCCAGAAGCCTTGACAGAGGCACAGGATAAATGCAAGTCTCAATTGAAAATGAACTAATCAGTATGTATATTAGTCTTACTCATGATGGGTATGATCATTTTAAATTCATTTAAGACGTAGCTGGACAATTAAATGATGTTATACTTGAGCTTTCAGTAGGGTTGCAAACTATGGGTTGGGAGGCACCTGGAGACTTTGGAGGTTATGGATGTGGGTGGGTCTTAGGGTGGGGAGGGACCTAAGTGGAACATACTGCTATGGAATCCACCTTCTGAAGCCGCCATGTCACCCAGAAGCACTGATCTCTGTTCCCTGGAGATGAGGTGTAAAACCAGGGGATTTCCAGGTCCGACCTGGGGACTGGCATCCCTAGCAGTCTACCCTATTAACTCTTCCGGGACTCACAGGTAAAATAGGATGAACACCAGATCTAATGCTTCAATATACTCATAGTACCCCTTTGTCTCTACAACATCAAATAACTATATTGAATCTATTGATTAAATGGATCTACTCACCCCAAAATCTATGCTTTTAGTAGATTCAGAGAAAGGAAAAAGGAATGATTAAATTGACTTGGAGATGACAATGAGAGAAATTATTTGCCTACTGTGACATGCTGATTTTTTAAAAAAAACCTTCATCAAATATCAATAAGATGATGTGCGGATGGTTTATTCCTCACCAAGAATGCCAAAAATGGTATTCACATCTTCTTTCAGTGGCTGCTCCTGAACCACCACCTGCTCCTGAACCACCACCTCCTGCTCCAGAACCACCACCTCCTGCTCCTGAACCCCCCTTCAACAGAAGTTATGATTGAAGGAACAGAAAGTGGAGAGGAGGTTGGTGAAGGTGAAGCTGAAGAAGATGAAGAAGAAGAGAGTGACTGATTACTCTCAACTTATGAATATTTACAATAATCTGTTACAATGTTTTAGTAATGCTTCTATTAAAGATGTAATTAAAAACATACCTCTGACATAAAGTGTTTTGATTGGGTTTGACTGAAAATCTGCAGTCATGTTTCCATCTGTAGAAAGAGTAGTTTGCAGTTTGAAGTGGCACAGTCCATTCCACCACCCCAGTGTTCTACCTTATTGTCACCTCATTCTATGATGTGTCTTCCCTCAAATGTCACAAACTGCAAATGGTGGGTTCCAGGTTGGAATGTTTCTTTACCGTGAGACCTCCATGCAAATAGAAAATTAGCCAATTAGAAAAATAGCCAACAAGGAGAACGGTTCTATGGTTGGGCAGGTTTTCTGAATGCAGGGAGTTTTTAAGATAAGGGAAAGAGCTGCAATACATGGTGCTCCTGAATCTTCCCCTGCAGTTTGAAATAGTACAGTCCAATATACCATCTCGACATTCTTCTGCCTCATACTCCTGCATGGATTTACTTATGTACTTCATTACCTATCATGGAGTGGGGGATGATGAAGGTGAAAGTCAAGGTGAAGGTGAAGAAGATGAAGACGAGAATGACTGATCTCCGTGAAGTTATGAATATTTACAATATCTGTAATAAAGTTGTAGTGTTGCTTCTATTGAACATGTGATTAAAAACACACCTCTGACATAGATTGTCCCCACAACAGGCAAATGGTGGGGTAGGTGAGGTTGAGAGAGCCCTAATATTACTGCTCGGGTAGCGAAAATCAAACCCGGCTCACCAGATTAGAATTCCGCGCTCCTAACCACTACACCAAGCTCTTGGACGTTGGGCGTTCACACTCCTACAAGTTCATAGTTAGTTAGTGCCCTAACCTCCATAGCCCAGGTTACTTGATTGTGTCAGATTTTGTGAAGCTTACAGTTTAAGGATGAGAATATGAAAAGATCATGGTCAGTGAGTAGGAGTTACAGGAACAAAGGATATGAAAAACACCCAAGTAACACCCAAGTAATACCATCAGTTATCAAGACTTCTTAAAATTCACGGAGTAGTTAGGTGAATCTGAGCAGATGTAGAGATCACCATGGGCAATGAACAGACTTCCTTGAAGCTGAGGATCAAGATTGTGGGCAGATGTTAAGAATGTGTTTTGTTTGTTTGTTTGTGACATTTGAGGGAAGACACATCATAGAATAAGATGACAATAAGGTAGAACCCTGGGGTGGTGGAATGGACTGTGCCACTTCAAACTGCAAATGGTGGGTTCCAGGTTGGCATGTTTCTTTGCCGTGAGACCTCCATGCAAATAGAAAATTTGGCCAACAAGGAGAACGGTTCTATGGTTGGGCAGGTTTTCTGAATGCAGGGAGTTTTTCAGATAAGGGAAAGAGCTGCAATACATGGTGCTCCTGAGTCTTCCCCTGCAGTTTGAAATAGTACAGTCCAATATACCATCTCGACATTCTTCTGCCTCATCCTCCTGCATGGATTTACTTATGTACTTCATTACCTATCATGGAGTGGGGGATGATGAAGGTGAAAGTCAAGGTGAAGGTGAAGAAGATGAAGACGAGAATGACTGATCTCCATGAAGTTATGAATATTTACAATGTCTGTAATAAAGTTTTAGTGTTGCTTCTTTTAAACATGTGATTAAAAACACACCTCTGACATACATTGTCCCCACAACAGGCAAACTGTGGGGTAGGTGAGGTTGAGAGAGCCCTAATATTACTGCTCGGGGAGCGCAGAATCAAACCCAGCTCACCAGATTAGAATTCCGCACTCCTAACCACTACACCAAGCTGTTGGACGTGGGGCTGGGGGTTCACACTCCAACAAGTTCATAGAGACATCCCACTCTTGTTTGGGATAGATAAAAACAAAAAGAACCACTCTAAGTCAAAAGAGAATTCTACTCCAGAAGCCTTGACAGAGGCACAGGATAAATGCAAGTCTCAATTGAAAATGAACTAATCAGTATGTATATTAGTCTTACTCATGATGGGTATGATCATTTTTAATTCATTTAAGACGTAGCTGGACAATTAAATGATGTTATACATGAGCTTTCAGTAGGGTTGCAAACTATGGGTTTGGAGGCACCTGGAGACTTTGGAGGTGATGGATGTGGGTAGGTCTTAGGGTGGGGAGGGACCTAAGTGGAGCATACTGCTATGGAATCCACCTTCTGAAGCAGCCATGTCACCCAGAAGCACCGATCTCTGTTGCCAGGAGATGAGGTGTAAAACCAGGGGATTTCCAGGTCCGACCTGGGGACTGGCATCCCTAGCAGTCTATCCTATTAACTCTTCCGGAAGTCACAGGTAAAGTAGGATGAACACCAGATCTAATGCGTCAATATACTCATAGTACCCTTTTGTCTCTACAACATCAAATAACTATATTGAATCTATCGATTAAATGGACCTACTCACCCCAAAATCTATGCTTTTAGTAGATACAGAGAATGGAAAAAGGAATGATTAAATTGACTTGGAGACGCCAATGAGAGAAACTATTTACCTACTGTGACATGCTGATTTTTTTTTTTTAAACCTTCATCAAATATCAATAAGATAAGATGATGCGCGGATGGTTTATTCCTCACCAAGAATGCCAAAAATGGTATCCACATCTTCTTTCAGTTGCTGGAGATGTTAAAAAGCATGTAGGTATTTTTATCCATATTCGATGGGTTTGGTCAAAATCAGGGGTAGTCAACCTGTGTTCCTCCAGATGTCCATGGACTACAGTTCCCATGCGCCCCTGCAAGTGTTTGCTGTCAGGGGCTCGTGGGAATTGTAGTCCATGGACACCTGGAGGCCCACAGGTTTACTATCCCTGGTCAAAATGTTTTGGTAAGAAATACATCAGATTCAAACAGAAATTATTCATTGTGACATTGCATGTAATCCAGTGACAGTTCTGTTCGGCTATCTTAATAGGTTAGAAACAATAAGGAGCTGCTAAAGAATTTGCTAATAGCGGCTATAGTCTGAGTAGCAGAATATTGGAAGCAGAAGCTACTACTAATTATAGAGGAATGGCTCTGTGTAAGATATGTACCTGGAGAAAACAGTTTATAGACAAAGCTGAGATGTTAAACAATTTATTCAGGATATTCTGTTATGATACGTTATCTTTTTATTGTCCTAGATCAACATTAAAATCCATATTTTTGTAAGGAAGAAATACATTTTGGACAATAGGGATATGCTGTACATTATATCACTATTATATTTAGAACTATGTTAGTATGGTACTATTATGACAGTAAATTTAAAACATTCCCAAAGATGTGTCATCTGGGCATGGAATTGGGATCACTGTGGGGGCCAAGGTAGTTATGTTTCCTGCACTGTGCAGAGGATTGGACGAGGTGAGCCTGGAGACCCCTCTCAGTGCCATGATTCTATGATTCTGCACCCTGCAGCCAATACCCAGCTGCTTTCAGCGTCTCAAGCCCATCAGTCCTTGCCTTTCAAGCAAAGCCTTCATCGTTGCCATAGGGATGGTTAGGCTATAATGCGGAGTATCCTGCTAAATGATGTCACAACCGTCTTCAGACATGCATAAAGCTTGCCCACAGTGGTGGCTGTGCAGTCTGCAAAGACCTGCTCGGTGGCATACACCATGCTGATCTGGCTTATGCTAACCTCTTTCTTTGTATGTTCCTGGTGCCTCTTATGGGACTCTCAGACGAAAGTTCTAGAGCCCAAAGGCTCCATGGAAGTGGACAGTGAAGACTTGACTAACCTCCCTAATGGAGAAAACTCAATCCTATTACTAAAGAAGATATTTGGATCACAGATATTCACTAAAGAAAAGCTGCTGAATCCCCTCCTACAGCGAACTCAACATGTTGCAGGAGAAATCTCGGCAGGTGGCACAGAACCCTCTTTGACTGAGCCCTCACCCACACCTCAGGTAGCTTGTGGGAAACGTATCATGAAAACAGACCTCCTCATGAAACTCTTTACGGAACATGTCAAAGAAACATCCTCTATAAGGAATATTTGGCCCTCCTTGACCACAGCAAGCCGGCCAAACCCGGAGAAGCCTTCAGGAAGGTTAACAAATGAGGGAATTTGGGCATATGGATATGGCAACAACCTCCTCTTGGCTATTTCAGTTACCACCGGCATTCTGATTATTGTTATTATCTGCCTGATTGTGGTCTGGTCTCAGCGCTCTGAAGCCAAGGAGAAGAGCTTTCTGGGCAAAGAAAAGAACCTCCTGCCAGATGAAGAGATTCCCCGAACACCCTCTCCATTGGAGGATAAGCCTCTTTGGTTCAAATATATCTATTCTAATCTGCATCAACTGGATAATAACACAGTGGACAAACTTCATGATGATGAATCCTTTGAAGAAGTGGATTTGACCAGTTGGAGTCCCCTTGTTACTCCAACTCCATCACTAGTAGAACTTGCTCCTCCTGCTTCTCCTCCAACTCCTGCTCCTCCTCCTCCTCCACCACCATCACCACTACCTGCTCCTGAACCACCACCACGTGCTCCAGAACCACCACCTCCTGCTCCTGAACTACCAGCCCCAGCAGCACCAGGACCTGCCCCTGTACCACCATCACCTGCTCCTGAACCCCCCTTCAACAGAAGTTATTAGTGATGGAACAGAAAGTGGAGAGGGGGATGGTGAAGGTGAAGCTGAAGAAGATGATGAAGAAGAGAGTGACTGATCTCTCTCAATTTATGAATATTTGCAATAATCTGTTGCAATGTTTTAGTGATGCTTTTATTAAAGATGTGATTAAAAACATACCTCTGACATAAAGTGTTTTGATTGGGTTTGACTGAAAATCTGCAGTCATATTTCCTTCTGTAGAAAGAGTAGTAATTCATTATTAGATTTGTTTATTAATATTAACATGTTTATATTGCCCTTCCCTGTGGGCTCTTATCTAATAAGAATGCTCCTGACTTATGCGCCTTTTATTGAGGCTTATATCCACTCCAGGATACTGTGGGGGAAAGGTAGGGTCACCACAGTGGAATCATGCTTGTTGCAGAGAGGAAATTTAAAGCATCCGATATCAAAATGCAAATTGAATTCAGTGTAGATGGGAGGGATTCATTAAACTGGGACTCTATAAAAAGCCCCGTGCAGACTACACCCTGGTGTTTTGCGTGGGGAAAGGGATTACCACTCTTAATCAAGCATAAAAGCTGCTTGTATCTACTGGGTAACTCTGCTTAAGATTCTACCATTAATAATTCCACTGTAATATATTTAAGTGCCCTAACCTCCATAGCCCAGGTTACTTGATTGTGTCAGATTTTGTGAAGCTTAGTTTAAGGATGAGAATATGAAAAGATCATGGTCAGTGGGTAGGAGTTACAGGAACAAAGGATATGAAAAACACCCAAGTAATTCCATCAGTTATCAAGACTTGTTAAAATTCACAGAGTGGTTTGGTGAATCTGAGCAGATGTAGAGATCACCATGGGCAATGAACAGACTTCCTTGAAGCTGAGGATGAAGACTGTGGGCAGACGTTAAGAATGTGTTTAGTTTGTTTGTTTGTGACATCTGAGGGAAGACACATCATAGAATAAGATGACAATGAGGTAGAACCCTGGGGTGGTGAAATGGACTGTGCCACTTCAAACTGCAAATGGTGGGTTCCAGGTTGGCATGTTTCTTTGCCGTGAGACCTCCATGCAAATAGAAAATTTGGCCAACAAGGAGAACGGTTCTATGGTTGGGCAGGTTTTCTGAATGCAGGGAGTTTTTCAGATAAGGGAAAGAGCTGCAATACATGGTGCTCCTGAGTCTTCCCCTGCAGTTTGAAATAGTACAGTCCAATATACCATCTCGACATTCTTCTGCCTCATCCTCCTGCATGGATTTACTTATGTACTTCATTACCTATCATGGAGTGGGGGATGATGAAGGTGAAAGTCAAGGTGAAGGTGAAGAAGATGAAGACGAGAATGACTGATCTCCATGAAGTTATGAATATTTACAATGTCTGTAATAAAGTTTTAGTGTTGCTTCTTTTAAACATGTGATTAAAAACACACCTCTGACATACATTGTCCCCACAACAGGCAAACTGTGGGGTAGGTGAGGTTGAGAGAGCCCTAATATTACTGCTCGGGGAGCGCAGAATCAAACCCAGCTCACCAGATTAGAATTCCGCACTCCTAACCACTACACCAAGCTGTTGGACGTGGGGCTGGGGGTTCACACTCCAACAAGTTCATAGAGACATCCCACTCTTGTTTGGGATAGATAAAAACAAAAAGAACCACTCTAAGTCAAAAGAGAATTCTACTCCAGAAGCCTTGACAGAGGCACAGGATAAATGCAAGTCTCAATTGAAAATGAACTAATCAGTATGTATATTAGTCTTACTCATGATGGGTATGATCATTTTTAATTCATTTAAGACGTAGCTGGACAATTAAATGATGTTATACATGAGCTTTCAGTAGGGTTGCAAACTATGGGTTTGGAGGCACCTGGAGACTTTGGAGGTGATGGATGTGGGTAGGTCTTAGGGTGGGGAGGGACCTAAGTGGAGCATACTGCTATGGAATCCACCTTCTGAAGCAGCCATGTCACCCAGAAGCACCGATCTCTGTTGCCAGGAGATGAGGTGTAAAACCAGGGGATTTCCAGGTCCGACCTGGGGACTGGCATCCCTAGCAGTCTATCCTATTAACTCTTCCGGAAGTCACAGGTAAAGTAGGATGAACACCAGATCTAATGCGTCAATATACTCATAGTACCCTTTTGTCTCTACAACATCAAATAACTATATTGAATCTATCGATTAAATGGACCTACTCACCCCAAAATCTATGCTTTTAGTAGATACAGAGAATGGAAAAAGGAATGATTAAATTGACTTGGAGACGCCAATGAGAGAAACTATTTACCTACTGTGACATGCTGATTTTTTTTTTTTAAACCTTCATCAAATATCAATAAGATAAGATGATGCGCGGATGGTTTATTCCTCACCAAGAATGCCAAAAATGGTATCCACATCTTCTTTCAGTTGCTGGAGATGTTAAAAAGCATGTAGGTATTTTTATCCATATTCGATGGGTTTGGTCAAAATCAGGGGTAGTCAACCTGTGTTCCTCCAGATGTCCATGGACTACAGTTCCCATGCGCCCCTGCAAGTGTTTGCTGTCAGGGGCTCGTGGGAATTGTAGTCCATGGACACCTGGAGGCCCACAGGTTTACTATCCCTGGTCAAAATGTTTTGGTAAGAAATACATCAGATTCAAACAGAAATTATTCATTGTGACATTGCATGTAATCCAGTGACAGTTCTGTTCGGCTATCTTAATAGGTTAGAAACAATAAGGAGCTGCTAAAGAATTTGCTAATAGCGGCTATAGTCTGAGTAGCAGAATATTGGAAGCAGAAGCTACTACTAATTATAGAGGAATGGCTCTGTGTAAGATATGTACCTGGAGAAAACAGTTTATAGACAAAGCTGAGATGTTAAACAATTTATTCAGGATATTCTGTTATGATACGTTATCTTTTTATTGTCCTAGATCAACATTAAAATCCATATTTTTGTAAGGAAGAAATACATTTTGGACAATAGGGATATGCTGTACATTATATCACTATTATATTTAGAACTATGTTAGTATGGTACTATTATGACAGTAAATTTAAAACATTCCCAAAGATGTGTCATCTGGGCATGGAATTGGGATCACTGTGGGGGCCAAGGTAGTTATGTTTCCTGCCCTGTGCAGAGGATTGGACGAGGTGAGCCTGGAGACCCCTCTCAGTGCCATGATTCTATGATTCTGCACCCTGCAGCCAATACCCAGCTGCTTTCAGCGTCTCAAGCCCATCAGTCCTTGCCTTTCAAGCAAAGCCTTCATCGTTGCCATAGGGATGGTTAGGCTATAATGCGGAGTATCCTGCTAAATGATGTCACAACCGTCTTCAGACATGCATAAAGCTTGCCCACAGTGGTGGCTGTGCAGTCTGCAAAGACCTGCTCGGTGGCATACACCATGCTGATCTGGCTTATGCTAACCTCTTTCTTTGTATGTTCCTGGTGCCTCTTATGGGACTCTCAGACGAAAGTTCTAGAGCCCAAAGGCTCCATGGAAGTGGACAGTGAAGACTTGACTAACCTCCCTAATGGAGAAAACTCAATCCTATTACTAAAGAAGATATTTGGATCACAGATATTCACTAAAGAAAAGCTGCTGAATCCCCTCCTACAGCGAACTCAACATGTTGCAGGAGAAATCTCGGCAGGTGGCACAGAACCCTCTTTGACTGAGCCCTCACCCACACCTCAGGTAGCTTGTGGGAAACGTATCATGAAAACAGACCTCCTCATGAAACTCTTTACGGAACATGTCAAAGAAACATCCTCTATAAGGAATATTTGGCCCTCCTTGACCACAGCAAGCCGGCCAAACCCGGAGAAGCCTTCAGGAAGGTTAACAAATGAGGGAATTTGGGCATATGGATATGGCAACAACCTCCTCTTGGCTATTTCAGTTACCACCGGCATTCTGATTATTGTTATTATCTGCCTGATTGTGGTCTGGTCTCAGCGCTCTGAAGCCAAGGAGAAGAGCTTTCTGGGCAAAGAAAAGAACCTCCTGCCAGATGAAGAGATTCCCCGAACACCCTCTCCATTGGAGGATAAGCCTCTTTGGTTCAAATATATCTATTCTAATCTGCATCAACTGGATAATAACACAGTGGACAAACTTCATGATGATGAATCCTTTGAAGAAGTGGATTTGACCAGTTGGAGTCCCCTTGTTACTCCAACTCCATCACTAGTAGAACTTGCTCCTCCTGCTTCTCCTCCAACTCCTGCTCCTCCTCCTCCTCCACCACCATCACCACTACCTGCTCCTGAACCACCACCACGTGCTCCAGAACCACCACCTCCTGCTCCTGAACTACCAGCCCCAGCAGCACCAGGACCTGCCCCTGTACCACCATCACCTGCTCCTGAACCCCCCTTCAACAGAAGTTATTAGTGATGGAACAGAAAGTGGAGAGGGGGATGGTGAAGGTGAAGCTGAAGAAGATGATGAAGAAGAGAGTGACTGATCTCTCTCAATTTATGAATATTTGCAATAATCTGTTGCAATGTTTTAGTGATGCTTTTATTAAAGATGTGATTAAAAACATACCTCTGACATAAAGTGTTTTGATTGGGTTTGACTGAAAATCTGCAGTCATATTTCCTTCTGTAGAAAGAGTAGTAATTCATTATTAGATTTGTTTATTAATATTAACATGTTTATATTGCCCTTCCCTGTGGGCTCTTATCTAATAAGAATGCTCCTGACTTATGCGCCTTTTATTGAGGCTTATATCCACTCCAGGATACTGTGGGGGAAAGGTAGGGTCACCACAGTGGAATCATGCTTGTTGCAGAGAGGAAATTTAAAGCATCCGATATCAAAATGCAAATTGAATTCAGTGTAGATGGGAGGGATTCATTAAACTGGGACTCTATAAAAAGCCCCGTGCAGACTACACCCTGGTGTTTTGCGTGGGGAAAGGGATTACCACTCTTAATCAAGCATAAAAGCTGCTTGTATCTACTGGGTAACTCTGCTTAAGATTCTACCATTAATAATTCCACTGTAATATATTTAAGTGCCCTAACCTCCATAGCCCAGGTTACTTGATTGTGTCAGATTTTGTGAAGCTTAGTTTAAGGATGAGAATATGAAAAGATCATGGTCAGTGGGTAGGAGTTACAGGAACAAAGGATATGAAAAACACCCAAGTAATTCCATCAGTTATCAAGACTTGTTAAAATTCACAGAGTGGTTTGGTGAATCTGAGCAGATGTAGAGATCACCATGGGCAATGAACAGACTTCCTTGAAGCTGAGGATGAAGACTGTGGGCAGACGTTAAGAATGTGTTTAGTTTGTTTGTTTGTGACATCTGAGGGAAGACACATCATAGAATAAGATGACAATGAGGTAGAACCCTGGGGTGGTGAAATGGACTGTGCCACTTCAAACTGCAAATGGTGGGTTCCAGGTTGGCATGTTTCTTTGCCGTGAGACCTCCATGCAAATAGAAAATTTGGCCAACAAGGAGAACGGTTCTATGGTTGGGCAGGTTTTCTGAATGCAGGGAGTTTTTCAGATAAGGGAAAGAGCTGCAATACATGGTGCTCCTGAGTCTTCCCCTGCAGTTTGAAATAGTACAGTCCAATATACCATCTCGACATTCTTCTGCCTCATCCTCCTGCATGGATTTACTTATGTACTTCATTACCTATCATGGAGTGGGGGATGATGAAGGTGAAAGTCAAGGTGAAGGTGAAGAAGATGAAGACGAGAATGACTGATCTCCATGAAGTTATGAATATTTACAATGTCTGTAATAAAGTTTTAGTGTTGCTTCTTTTAAACATGTGATTAAAAACACACCTCTGACATACATTGTCCCCACAACAGGCAAACTGTGGGGTAGGTGAGGTTGAGAGAGCCCTAATATTACTGCTCGGGGAGCGCAGAATCAAACCCAGCTCACCAGATTAGAATTCCGCACTCCTAACCACTACACCAAGCTGTTGGACGTGGGGCTGGGGGTTCACACTCCAACAAGTTCATAGAGACATCCCACTCTTGTTTGGGATAGATAAAAACAAAAAGAACCACTCTAAGTCAAAAGAGAATTCTACTCCAGAAGCCTTGACAGAGGCACAGGATAAATGCAAGTCTCAATTGAAAATGAACGAATCAGTATGTATATTAGTCTTACTCATGATGGGTATGATCATTTTTAATTCATTTAAGACGTAGCTGGACAATTAAATGATGTTATACATGAGCTTTCAGTAGGGTTGCAAACTATGGGTTTGGAGGCACCTGGAGACTTTGGAGGTGATGGATGTGGGTAGGTCTTAGGGTGGGGAGGGACCTAAGTGGAGCATACTGCTATGGAATCCACCTTCTGAAGCAGCCATGTCACCCAGAAGCACCGATCTCTGTTGCCAGGAGATGAGGTGTAAAACCAGGGGATTTCCAGGTCCGACCTGGGGACTGGCATCCCTAGCAGTCTATCCTATTAACTCTTCCGGAAGTCACAGGTAAAGTAGGATGAACACCAGATCTAATGCGTCAATATACTCATAGTACCCTTTTGTCTCTACAACATCAAATAACTATATTGAATCTATCGATTAAATGGACCTACTCACCCCAAAATCTATGCTTTTAGTAGATACAGAGAATGGAAAAAGGAATGATTAAATTGACTTGGAGACGCCAATGAGAGAAACTATTTACCTACTGTGACATGCTGATTTTTTTTTTTTAAACCTTCATCAAATATCAATAAGATAAGATGATGCGCGGATGGTTTATTCCTCACCAAGAATGCCAAAAATGGTATCCACATCTTCTTTCAGTTGCTGGAGATGTTAAAAAGCATGTAGGTATTTTTATCCATATTCGATGGGTTTGGTCAAAATCAGGGGTAGTCAACCTGTGTTCCTCCAGATGTCCATGGACTACAGTTCCCATGCGCCCCTGCAAGTGTTTGCTGTCAGGGGCTCGTGGGAATTGTAGTCCATGGACACCTGGAGGCCCACAGGTTTACTATCCCTGGTCAAAATGTTTTGGTAAGAAATACATCAGATTCAAACAGAAATTATTCATTGTGACATTGCATGTAATCCAGTGACAGTTCTGTTCGGCTATCTTAATAGGTTAGAAACAATAAGGAGCTGCTAAAGAATTTGCTAATAGCGGCTATAGTCTGAGTAGCAGAATATTGGAAGCAGAAGCTACTACTAATTATAGAGGAATGGCTCTGTGTAAGATATGTACCTGGAGAAAACAGTTTATAGACAAAGCTGAGATGTTAAACAATTTATTCAGGATATTCTGTTATGATACGTTATCTTTTTATTGTCCTAGATCAACATTAAAATCCATATTTTTGTAAGGAAGAAATACATTTTGGACAATAGGGATATGCTGTACATTATATCACTATTATATTTAGAACTATGTTAGTATGGTACTATTATGACAGTAAATTTAAAACATTCCCAAAGATGTGTCATCTGGGCATGGAATTGGGATCACTGTGGGGGCCAAGGTAGTTATGTTTCCTGCCCTGTGCAGAGGATTGGACGAGGTGAGCCTGGAGACCCCTCTCAGTGCCATGATTCTATGATTCTGCACCCTGCAGCCAATACCCAGCTGCTTTCAGCGTCTCAAGCCCATCAGTCCTTGCCTTTCAAGCAAAGCCTTCATCGTTGCCATAGGGATGGTTAGGCTATAATGCGGAGTATCCTGCTAAATGATGTCACAACCGTCTTCAGACATGCATAAAGCTTGCCCACAGTGGTGGCTGTGCAGTCTGCAAAGACCTGCTCGGTGGCATACACCATGCTGATCTGGCTTATGCTAACCTCTTTCTTTGTATGTTCCTGGTGCCTCTTATGGGACTCTCAGACGAAAGTTCTAGAGCCCAAAGGCTCCATGGAAGTGGACAGTGAAGACTTGACTAACCTCCCTAATGGAGAAAACTCAATCCTATTACTAAAGAAGATATTTGGATCACAGATATTCACTAAAGAAAAGCTGCTGAATCCCCTCCTACAGCGAACTCAACATGTTGCAGGAGAAATCTCGGCAGGTGGCACAGAACCCTCTTTGACTGAGCCCTCACCCACACCTCAGGTAGCTTGTGGGAAACGTATCACGAAAACAGACCTCCTCATGAAACTCTTTACGGAACATGTCAAAGAAACATCCTCTATAAGGAATATTTGGCCCTCCTTGACCACAGCAAGCCGGCCAAACCCGGAGAAGCCTTCAGGAAGGTTAACAAATGAGGGAATTTGGGCATATGGATATGGCAACAACCTCCTCTTGGCTATTTCAGTTACCACCGGCATTCTGATTATTGTTATTATCTGCCTGATTGTGGTCTGGTCTCAGCGCTCTGAAGCCAAGGAGAAGAGCTTTCTGGGCAAAGAAAAGAACCTCCTGCCAGATGAAGAGATTCCCCGAACACCCTCTCCATTGGAGGATAAGCCTCTTTGGTTCAAATATATCTATTCTAATCTGCATCAACTGGATAATAACACAGTGGACAAACTTCATGATGATGAATCCTTTGAAGAAGTGGATTTGACCAGTTGGAGTCCCCTTGTTACTCCAATTCCATCACTAGTAGAACTTGCTCCTCCTGCTCCTCCTCCAACTCCTGCTCCTGCTCCTCCTCCACCACCATCACCACTACCTGCTCCTGAACCACCACCACGTGCTCCAGAACCACCACCTCCTGCTCCTGAACTACCAGCCCCAGCAGCACCAGGACCTGCCCCTGTACCACCATCACCTGCTCCTGAACCCCCCTTCAACAGAAGTTATTAGTGATGGAACAGAAAGTGGAGAGGGGGATGGTGAAGGTGAAGCTGAAGAAGATGATGAAGAAGAGAGTGACTGATCTCTCTCAATTTATGAATATTTGCAATAATCTGTTGCAATGTTTTAGTGATGCTTTTATTAAAGATGTGATTAAAAACATACCTCTGACATAAAGTGTTTTGATTGGGTTTGACTGAAAATCTGCAGTCATATTTCCTTCTGTAGAAAGAGTAGTCATTCATTATTAGATTTGTTTATTAATATTAACATGTTTATATTGCCCTTCCCTGTGGGCTCTTATCTAATAAGAATGCTCCTGACTTATGCGCCTTTTATTGAGGCTTATATCCACTCCAGGATACTGTGGGGGAAAGGTAGGGTCACCACAGTGGAATCATGCTTGTTGCAGAGAGGAAATTTAAAGCATCCGATATCAAAATGCAAATTGAATTCAGTGTAGATGGGAGGGATTCATTAAACTGGGATTCTATAAAAAGCCCCGTGCAGACTACACCCTGGTGTTTTGCGTGGGGAAAGGGATTACCACTCTTAATCAAGCAGAAAAGCTGCTTGGATCTACTGGGTAACTCTGCTTAAGAATCTACCATGAATAATTCCACTGTAATATATTTAAGTGCCCTAACCTCCATAGCCCAGGTTACTTGATTGTGTCAGATTTTGTGAAGCTTACAGTTTAAGGATGAGAATATGAAAAGATCATGGTCAGTGGGTAGGAGTTACGGGAACAAAGGATATGAAAAACACCCAAGTAATACCATCAGTTATCAAGACTTCTTAAAATTCACAGAGTGGTTTGGTGAATCTGAGCAGATGTAGAGATTACAATGGGCAATGAACAGACTTCCTCGAAGCTGAGGATGAAGACGTTAAGAATGTGTTTTGTTTGTTTGAGACCTTTGAGGGAAGAGACATGAAAGAATGAGGTGACAATAAGGTAGAACCCTGGGGTGGTGGAATGGACTGTGCCACTTCAAACTGCAAATGGTGGGTTCAAGGTTGGAATCTTTCTTTGCTGTGAGACCTCCATGCAAATAGAAAATTTGGCCAACAAGGAGAACGGTCCTATGGTTGGGCTGGTTTTCTGAATGCAGGGAGTTTTTCAGATAAGGGAAAGAGCTGCAATACATGGTGCTCCTGAATCTTCCCCTGCAGTTTGAAATAGTACAGTCCAATATACCATCTCGGCATTCTTCTGCCTCATCCTCCTGCATGGATTTACTTATGTACTTCGTTACTTATCATGGAGTGGGGGATGATGAAGGTGAAAGTCAAGGTGAAGGTGAAGAAGATGAAGACGAGAATGACTGATCTTGAAGAAGATATGTGAATATTTACAATGTCTGTAATAAAGTTTTAGTGTTGCTTCTATTAAATATGTGATTAAAAGTTAAAGTTCTAGAGCCCAAAGTTCTAGAGCTCAAAGGCTCCATGGTAGTGGACAGTGAAGATTTGACTAACCTCCCTAATGGAGAAATCTCAGTGCTAGTACTAAATAAGATACTTGGGTCACAGATATTCACTAAAGAAGAGCTGCTGAAACCGCTCCTACAGGCAACTCAACACGTTGCAGGAGAAATCTCGGCAGGTGACACAGAACCCTCCTTGAATGAGCCCTCACCTCAGGAGACTTCTGTTTCTCCCCTTTCGGGCTTCTTGACACATCAAGACGACAACATTCAGGGTGATGGTCAAGTCTTTGAAAATCAGCTGAAACAGAAGTTGACCGGCCTCATCCCAAACACACCCGTGAGGAAACTCATCTCTCGCATGATCCGCATCCTGAAAATAGATTGCACGTCACCCACACTCCAGGTAGCTTGTGCGAAACTCATCACGAAAACAGACCTCCTCATGAAACTCTTTAGTGAACACTTCAAGGAAACATCCTCCCTATGGAATATTTGGCCCTCCTTGAATGCAGCTGATATGACCACAGCAAGCCGACCAAAACTGGAGAAGCCTTCACGAAGGTTAACAAATGAGGGAATTCCAGCATATGGGTACGGCAACAAGCTGCTCTTGGCTATTTCAGTGACCACCGGCATTCTGATTATTGTTGTTATTATCTGCTTAATTGTGGTCTGGTCTCAGCGCTCTGCAGCCAAGGAGAAGAGCTTTCTGGGCAAAGAAAAGAAACTCCTGCCAGATGAAGAGATTCTCCGAACACCCTCTCCATTGAGGAATAAGCCTCTTTGGTTCAAATATATCTATTCTAATCTGCATCAACTGGATAATAACACACTGGACAAACTGCATGATGAAGAATCCTTTGAAGAAGTGGATTCGACCAGTTGGAGTCCGCTTGTTACTCCAGCTCCATCACCAGCAGAACTTGCTCCTGCTCCTCCTCCTCCTCCTGCTCCTCCTCCTCCCCCACCATCACCACCACTGGCACCTCCACCTGCTCCTGAACCACCAGCACGTGCTCCAGAACCACCACCTCTTGCTCCTGAACCACCACCCCCAGCAGCACCATGACCTGCCCCTGAACCATCACCACTTGCTCCTGAATCATCATCACTACCACCACCACTACCACCTGCTCCTGAACCACCACCACCACCAACTCCTTCTACTCCTTCTGATAAGTCCATTGAAAAAAAGAGTTCAGGAACAACAGAGGCCACCAGTCCAAAATCAGCATCTTCAATAGCAGATGAAGGCATAGAGAGCTCTGCTGAGAAATCTGAGAACCCTCCTTCAATAGAAGTTATGGGTGAAGGACCAGAAAGTGGAGAGGGTGATGTTGAACGTGAAGGTGAAGGAGAAGATGAAGAAGAAGAGAGTGATCTCTCTCAAGTTATGAATATTTACAATAATCTATAATAATGTTTTAGTGATGCTTCTATTAAAGATGTGATTAAAAACATACCTCTGACTTAAAGTGTTTTGATTGGGTTTGACTGAAAATCTGCAGTTATTTTTCCACCTGTAGAAAGAACAGTCATTCATTATTTATAGATTTGTTTATTGATATTAAAATGTTTATATTGCCCTTCCCTGCGGGCTCTTATCTAATAAGAATGCTCCTGAATTCTGCTCCTTTCATTGAGGCTTATATCCAGGATACTGTGGGGGAAAGGTAGGGTCGCCACGAATTGATCATGCTTGTTGCTGAGAGGAAATTTATAGCGTCCAATATCAAAATTCAAATCGAATTCAGTGTAGATGGGAGGGATTAATTCAACCAGGACTCTGTAAACAGCCCCGTGCAGACTACACCCTGGTGTTTCGGGTGGGCAAAGGGATTACCACTCTTATCCAGCAGAAAAGCTGGTTGGATCTACTGGGTAACTCTGCTTAAGAATCTACCATTAATAATTCCACTGCAATATATTTAAGTGCCCTAACCTCCATAGCCCAGGTTACTTGATTGTGTCAGATTTTGTGAAGCTTATTTTAAGGATGAGAATATGAAAAGATCATGGTCAATGGTTAGGAGGAACAGGAACAAAAGATATGGAAATCACCCAAGTAATACCATCAGTTATCAAGACTTCTTAAAATTCACGGAGTGGTTTGGTGAATTTGAGCAGATGTAGAGATCACCATGGGCAATGAACAGACTTCCTTGAAGCTGAGGATGAAGACTGTGGGCAGACGTTAAGAATGTGTTTTGTTTGTTTGTTTGTGACATCTGAGGGAAGAGACCTGAAAGAATGAGGTGACAATGAGGTAGAACCCTGAGGTGGTGAAATGGACTGTGCCACTTCAAACTGCAAATGGTGGGTTCCAGGTTGGCATGTTTCTTTGCTGTGAGACCTCCATGCAAATAGAAAATTTGGCCAACAAGGAGAACGGTTCTATGGTTGGGCTGGTTTTCTGAATGCAGGGAGTTTTTAAGATAAGGGAAAGAGCTGCAATACATGGTGCTCCTGAATCTTCCCCTGCAGTTTGAAATAGTACAGTCCAATATACCATCTCAGCATTCTTCTACCTCATCCTCCTGCATGGATTTACTTCATTACCTATCATGGAGTGGGGGATGATGAAGGTGAAAGTCAAGGTGAAGGTGAAGAAGATGAAGACGAGAATGACTGATCTCCATGAAGTTATGAATATTTACAATATCTGCAATAAAGTTTTAGTGTTGCTTCTATTAAACATGTGATTAAAAACACACCTCTGACATAAATTGTCCCCATAACAGGCACCCTGTAGGGTAGGTGAGGTTGAGAGAGCCCTAATATTACTGCTCGGGGAGCGCAGAATCAAACCCGGCTCACCAGATTAGATGTCCGCGCTGCTAACCACTACACCAAGCTGTTGGACATGGGGCTATCCTACTCCTGTTCGGGATAGATATAAACAAAAAGCACCACTCTAAGTCAAAAGAGAATTGTACTGACTGGATATTAGGAAAACCATTTTTATAGTTAGATTAGTTCAGCAGTGGGATCGGCTGCCTAGGGAGGTTGGGAGCTCCCTTTCGTTGACAGTCATCAAGCAGCAGCTGGACGAACGCTTTTTGGAGATGCTTTAGGCGAGGGGTAGTCAACCGGTGGACCTCCAGATGTTCATGGACTACAATTCCCATGACCCCCTGCCAGCAAACACTGGCAGGGGCTCATGGGAATTGTAGTCCATGGACATCTGGAAAACCACAGGTTGACTCCCCCTGCTTTAGGATGTTCCTGTGTGGAGCAGGAGGTTGGACTAGATGTCCTGTATGGCCCCTTCCAACTTTATGATTCTACTCCATCTTTCCTTGGGGGGGGGGTCAAGGTGGTTTCCAAGTCGACAAAATTATGTCACCTTCACAACACAACTTCTGAAGTAATATCATCTATCAAATATGGGAAATCAGGTCTAGATTAGGATAAAAATGGTATCCCTTGTGCAAACACTGGGTCATGTCTTTTCCTTGGGGTGACGCCCTTAGCTTTTTCATGGCAGACTTAATACGGGGTGGTTTGCCAGTGCTGTCCCCAGTCATTACAGTTTTACCCCCCAGCAAACTGGGTACTCATTTTGCCGACCTCGGAAGGATGGAAGGCTGAGTCAACCTTGAGCCGGCTGCTGGGATCGAACTCACAGCCTCATGGTTAGAGCTTTCAGACTGCATGTCTACTGCCTTACCACTCTGTGCCACAAGTGGTTCTTTTAGATTAGGATAACACAACACAAAAAAACACTAAGAAACATGAAACCCTGATTCCGTGAGTACTCGGAATGGCCTACCTGTGTGAGACCATAATATTTGGAGTACAACCCCCATGTGTAAAGAACACATGCAAAATTACCCAGTAATTAAAAGAGAACTTGTCAACCTGTTAATTACTCTCTGGTTCCACCACTGGGAATGCATCTGTCCATTAATGTTTAATCTTGACATCTTTACTTCCTTTACTGTGTGCCTCCCCTCCCTTGACTTGAATAAACCTGATAAACTTAAGCTTGTTATTTCTATAAGACCCTTGTATCTAGTAAACAGCTTCATGATACTGTCTACTAAACCATGACCCAATCTCAACTTACATATGTGGTCTTGATCATGCTGTCTCCCCTTCCAGGTAACCATCAGTCTGCTTTGTTATTTACTGGGTTTGCTTGATTACTGTAGTAATAATCATCCAGATATAAATTTTGAACAATCCTAAGTTATCGTTTTTGCCAAAACACGTCACAAGTGCCTTTGGACTGTTGGAGGCAAATCCATTGAACAAATCAACCAGTTCAAATACCTTGGGTTAAATTACTACTACAACAACAAATGGGTTAATCAGAGAAAGAAAATAATCAACAGCATCAAAGGGTCCTTGGCTCTTTTGATTTTTTCCATCAGAAAGGCAATAAAAATGTCCCAGCCATTCTAAAAGTATACAATCAGAAATTTATCCCTAGATTGCTCTATGGAATTCTGGTCTGGATAGAGGCCTACAATAACATATTGGAATCTGTAAATTCTGCTTTCTTAAGATTTATACTGGAGGTCCCCAAAAGTGTAACCAATCTTACTATAATTGCTGAATTGGGCCAGCTGCAACTGGTGACCAAAGCCTGGTTGCAGACCATTAAGTACTGGCTAAAAATTAACTTCACAGCTTCTCCTGGATGCCTACTTACAGATATGTTTAGTGATCCATTCATTTCAGGTTGGTATAATTGAATTCTTTTCAGGATTAAAACTGCAGAGATTGATATATTTTGGCTCTTGGGACAAGAGGGAAATTATATATTTAAAACAATTCCTCAAAGATTTGAAGATCTAGCACACCAACCTATAAACTCAGCCCCCTATAGCCCTTGTTCCCACAGTTTTTGGGTCACTCTGGTTTCATAGAATCATAGAATCATAGAATCAAAGTTAGAAGGGGCCATACAGGCCATCTAGTCCAACCCCCTGCTCAACGCAGGATCAGCCCAAAGCATCCTAAAGCATCCAAGAAAAGTGTGTATCCAACCTTTGCTTGAAGACTGCCAGTGAGGGGGAGCTCACCACCTCCTTAGGCAGCCTATTCCACTGCTGAACTACTCTGACTGTGAAAATTTTTTTCCTGATATCTAGTCTATACCGTTGTACTTATACTTTAAACCCATTACTGCACGTCCTTTTCTCTACAGCCAATGGGAACAGCATCCTGCCCTCCTCCAAGTGACAACCTTTCAAATACATAAAGAGGGCTATCATGTCCCCTCTCAACCTCCTTTTTTCCAGGCTGAACATTCCAAGTCTCTCAGCCTATCTTCATAGGGCTTGGTCCCTTGGCCCCAGATCATCTTCGTTGCTCTCCTCTGTACCCTTTCAATTTTAACTACGTCCTTCTTGAAGTGAGGCCTCCAGAACTGCACACAGTACTCCAGGTGTGGTCTGACCAGTGCCGTATACAATGGGACTATGACATCTTGTGATTTTGATGTAATGCATCTGTTGATACAGCCCAAAATGGCATTCGCCTTTTTTACTGCTGCATCACACTGCCTGCTCATGGTTAGCTTATAAACCACAAGTACCCCAAGGTCTCGTTCACGTAGTGTTACCTAGAAGCGTATCCCCCATCCAGTAGGCATGCTTTTCATTTTTCAGATCCAGATGCAGAACTTTACACTTATCTTTATTAAACTGCATCTTGTTCTTGTTCCTTATTTTTATTCCTTGTACTCCCTTCAGGCAAGGAAAGTACTACTCCTAGCAAGATTAAATGTCTTCCCCTCAAAAGCAACCTGTAGTAGGTTGTGCTATATGCCTGAAACACAGAGACCATGGTTGCGGTGTTCCCAACTCCCTCCCTCCCGGCTTTTTGCAGCCAATTCATCCTGATTCAAGACTATATAACCAAATGAGGGCTGAACTGGAGGAATGAATGGCAAATTCTTAATATACTAAATTCTATATTAAAAGTCAATATTTTGTATTTACAAAAATGCTAGCCTGCGCATTAAGTTTCAGGGTATATCACCTATGTCCATTTGTGTTGTGGTTATCTGTATTTTTTTTTAATTGTATGCCATTAAAAGTAATCCATACCTATATCTATATCCATGTGGTCTTGTACCTCCCATATCATTGTCGAATGAAGTGTGCTGTACTCATGAGAACTGACACCTTGAATAAAACTTCACTCGGCTTAAAGGTGCCAATGGACTCAAACATTGTTTGGCTGCTTCAGACCAACATGGTTACTCACCTGAATCCTGTTCAGGCTGTTTCCCTCTTCTTATGATCAGAAATACTTTTGGTGGAATATTTAAGCAGCTTCCCTATTGTCATTCTGGGGGATATGCCTTGCTGGAAACCATTTGTATTTTATTGAAATATAGAGGTTCCCTTATGAATATCTATGTCAGCCTCTCAACATTTTTATCTTTCAGAAACCCCTGAAACATTCTTCAGGCTTCAAGAAACCCCAGAAGTGGCATGGTGGTACAGAATATGGTTGGGAAAACATAGTTGTGTACATGCCCACATAGGACCTCTCCCCTTCCCACCCCCTAAAGGCTTATCACTGGCCATTTTGGTGGAGGGTCAACATTACCATATATGGTCCTATCACCCAATAAATGCTTAACATTTTTTTTTAAAATATATAAAAATTAACTCAGCCATTCAGGAAACCCTGACAGGGCTGTCAAGAAACCCCTGTGTTTCATGAAAACCTGGGCTGAATCTGCCTGGAGCTTTCATTCAAATCTCAGGTCGATTCAATCCCTGCCATTTTCACTGAATGCGATTTCCATTTTGATTTTGGCTGATTTAAACTTTCCTTCTGCAAGAAGCATGATTGATCTGGATTGACCCTACCTTTCCCCCATGATATCCTGGAGTGCATATAACCCTCAATATTTGAAAAATCGTTATGAGTAAAGGTGCAGCTCTCTACTTTCCCCAAATTACCTTGCTGCCTCGAGCTCCAACGCTGTAGAAAAGCCCTGATTGGCCAGGGCGTCAGTTCAAAGGCTACCTCGTTCCCATGTTGCAAGGCTTCCTTTAAAGGGGAAGCCCTAACTTCTCTCAGCAGAAGCTCCAGAATCCCTAACTTCTCTCGGGATAAATTTTCCCCTTGGATTGATTCCCCCTCCTGAGCTGTCTCCAATCCTCTCCCCACTCCTTCAAGAAAAGACAGAGGCTCCTGCTGCGTTTACCCCCCCCCCCCTTCTGAGCTTCCTTAATCACATGCAGAACACTTTCTGTTGCAATGAAAGGGTGGGGGATAGAGGAAGACCTAAGTTCAAATTGATCTAAATTCAGCAGGATCCACAACGGAATAAACTAAGTAAGTGTAGAATCAGCCCTGGTTGAGAAAGCCTAGTCTATGTGGTCTGATAATGCATACATTTCTTTGAATGAATCCCTAGCTGGATGTGGAACCACACACATATGTGGATGATGGCTCTCCCCAATCCAGGATTTTTATAATATCCATGGAAAGTCCTCCACAGAATGCAGTCCACACCAACCACTTTTTCGGGATACAAATGTGGGGACTGGATCCAGCTTCCCCTCATTTCCCCAACACTGAAAAGAGCCAGACAGTACAAGCACTGCTTTTGAAAAAGGGTCGTACTGCTGAAGTCAAACCGGGTGTTAAATCTCTGGTCAAGTCCCAAACAAAAACAAAGATAGATGCCTTGGGTGTAGAACATATCTTTAAGCAGCTCGCTTTTAATTATCCACAGGCCATTTAATGCGCTGAATAATTCACGAGCTGCAGAGCAGCACATGTTTTCATTTTTTTAAAAAAAATATCAGCAATCCCTAGTGCTCTTTTCTTCTGGCTGTTGTCTTTCCCCACACACAAATTCCCATGCCTCAAGATTCCATGCAAGAATCATTCCCTATCAAACCACAGAACTGGGACAATAAACAGTCTAACCAAAAGCATTGGCTTCCAACACAGATTGTGATATTTATCCAACCATTAGCATTTTAAGGCTAAATCGCAGAGACGTGTTTCCTCCAAAAGCACCACTTTTATGAAAGGCCAGCCTGATCCTTTCTACCTGAGCGCTGTGATTAATTTCTACATGCAATGTGGTTATAATTATTTTGTAATGAATGTTCTTTTTTATAGCCGGTGCTAGACACATCTGTTTATGCTTACTGGAGACTGACTATCCTTTAATATTATCTTCATATAAATCACGAGAATCAATGATCTAATCCCAGAAAGGAAAAGTGGGTTCAAATAAATTCTGCACTTCATATTCTCTTCATCTGTACATACATTTAAAGAACATTGGGTTTTGCTTTTTACAAGGACTTTGTCTGCTAACAACAATATGTATTTTTTCAGATCCAGGTGTAGGAAATTTCCCTCATGATAGAATTTATTGATTGTTGCAACACACAAGATTCATTTTTTTTGTATGAATCCCCCCTTATGAAAAACAAAGTTTTGCTATTAACAATTATTGTGGGGGGGGGGGGTCACTAATGTTGGACTATATAAAATCTTCAGTGTGCATAACTGAGCAGAATATAAACGGTGTCCCACAGGGGACATTGGAGGAGATGTATATTTAGCATAGATTAGGAACTTTCTGATGATTTTCAAAGTGTCCTTATTGGCTCAGCAGGAGACTTAGGGCCGTTCCGCATTCGTCCAAAATAGCACAATGGTTACTAATTGAAATCGCTATAGTTATGCACAACGTCGTTGACAATGTGCAACACTCCTGAAACCGATCCGCAAAAAGCGCTTCGTTGTAGCGCTTTCAGGGAAATCCCAAAAAGTGGATTCACCCTCCGGAAAGCGCTACACGCCTGCAACCAATCTGCAACACTAACGGGAAAGTTCTGTGCGTTACCATTGTTGCGGTTTCTGCAAATCCCCTCCCCCTGGCTCTCCCCTCTGATCTTCCGGCCAAGCAATCGCCATTTTTTTTTTCTCTGAGCGAGCGGAGATCAACGCACCAGCAAGCCTTCGTTTACCCAGTGAGGCTTCCCCGGCTGCAGTCCCTCTGTTTAAAGTCACCAAGCACAAGCATCGCAGAGGCCCGTTTGCTGGTTTATTTTCACTTTATTTTTCACACTGTTTTCGGCCAAAAATCGCGCCCATGAGGGGGCGGGGATTTTTTTTTTTTTCACTCGGGGGGAGCGTGGCAACGATGAAACGGCAGCTCAAACATCACCTGCTAGCTGGATGGGTCTCTTCGAATCAACGCATATTTGTTGCAACGGGTGTGTTTTTTTTTAAACCTTCCTTAAAGGGAAAGGGGCTGTTTGGGAGCATGATAACGGCCGCCCATTGGCTGCTTGACGGCCAGGGGTGGGACACAGCTCAGCAATAGCGCTTCCTTTCTAGCGATTTTTGCCGAGACCGGAACCCTGCGGGAAACGATAGAAACGCAACTGGATTCCACTACAAAGGCAGGTATGTGTTACGCTGAATTTCACTATTTAAAATGGCGATTTTTCGTTCAGCAAACAATTTGCTACATGGATCCCGGTGCGGAATGGCCCTTACTGTTTGTTTAAGCACACTTCTTCCCTGCTTGCCTGCTGAACAACTGCTGAACGACAGAATGATTGCAGCTCGATAGTTATCTTTCTCTATCTTTCTCTTTCTATACATAGTTGTTTTTGTTTTGAATTAAAACTATTTTATTATTTAAGTATCTAAGCATATTGAAATTCTGCTAACAACTATTAGCCCTTCAAACGATTGGTTATGTCTTGTGGTGCTGGGATGGTACACTGAATCCTGAGAGCTGTACTCTTGGAGTTATTATAAGGATGTCAAGGGATGTAGTTGTTCCATTTCAGGCAATGTTCCCATGCTGCTCAACTGAATAACTAGTTGCCCTCCTTCTAATATTGTAATATTGCCAGGAAAAGTAGCAATGTCCTTTTCCAAATGGGGAATTCAAGTAAAGCCTGCTTCCAGACAACATTGGCTCTGGGCTCAGGCCTTTGTTTGCCCTACAGCAAAGGAACATGGATATTTCCGTGTTCCCTTTTCTGCCCCAGGCACCAATGCGGTCTATGATGGGCCTAGGCCATCCGGAAGGCCATCTAGGCCTGGCTCCCCCCCCCCCCCCCCGACTATGGCATCCCAAAAGGGACAAAAAACCTCAAGATCCTCTGTTTTCAGCCACGGGCAACATGGTTCCCAAAGGCTGGTCATGACATAGAATTGTTTGTATTATGCAGCAATGACTTCTGTCTGTGCATATTTAGTCTCCCAATTTTTAAAATCCTCTAAAGATATGCAGAAAAAGCAGACAAAGGAGGCTACGTAGCATTAGCCCCGTGCTTTCGTATTCTACTAGGTAGCCAGGCAATTTGGCAATCCTGGTTGTAAGATCTCTATGAGTGTCAGACAAAATCATTGTTATCTCAGTGCATGGGGGCAGTCTGCTGGAATTGAGAGCAAGGGACCAACTCATATGTGATTATAGAATTTGCATTAAAAAAGAATGTGTTCAGAGGTCTCTATTTACCCTTCATTGCATAAACAAGTACGTTCGGCAATTGGAAGTCTTTCAAATTTCCCTTCCAAATAAACTGAAGGCAAGGCATTATAGTGTCGAAGAGTAAAACATCTTCTTTAATTCAATGGAATCCGTTTGCTTGTTTATCTGGCAGGCCTCAAAAATGTGGTAAGCAGGTAATCTACAGTCATATGTAAATTCAAGTTACTAGACCTCCATGTGGACCCTTTGGAACAAAAGTAGGAGCCACAGTTTGAAGAACCGTCTAAAAAAACAAGAAATCTAAGAATTGCCAGTGAAGTTTGAAAGAGTGAATGAATGAGGAAATTGCCCCCTCCAGTTAATATGAGGGAATGAATGAATACATTTTATTTGCTTAAAGCCAATAGGCCATTGCAAAGAATAAGAAATACTGCAAAAACAAAAGATAAAAGATAAAACACTACATAATGTATAAGACGACAATACAAGGAAAAAAATTAGTCTTGAGTAACACCTCCCAGTGAGACCACACTGGACCTCAGCTTTTTAGCAGCCTGAGCAAACAACACATTTTATAGGAAATATAGGTCACAGAGCCTATATAACTGACAGCCAGCCATCTGTTGATGAGGCAGAGGGCTGGCTGGAACGGGATGCAACATATCTTGGTGCCCTTGCCAGTGCGTGTGTGGTGTGGAAAGATAGCATATGTTGTGGCGTGGGGGAGGTGGGCTCTCAGCATCTATATAAGGCACCACGTGTAAGGCTTGGCCTCTTTGCAAGACACTATCAATGTTGTGTGCTGGTGTAGCTGTGGAGAGAGTGAGATGGGGCAGAGAGGCCTAGTGACCACAGCAGCTCCCAGCAGTCGGGAGGCAGCAATCCCCCTGGTGAAGGGCATCCGCGTCCACTTCATCAGGGTCCCATGTGGGTGTATCTCTCCTTCTTCCTCCTGTTGGTAGCAGTGGGTGAGAGGCTCAGTGGGGGGTGGGGGTGGGTGGGAAGCAGGAGCCAGGCACCCAGGGGAGCATGGTGCTGAGGAGGAAACCTTGGGTGGTGGCAGGAAAAGGCATAGTGGGAGCAAGGCCTTACAGGGGAAGGCTGATAGGGGTAGGCTCTCCCAGAAACTGCAGCAAGGGCCCAGCAGCGCCAGAGTCATTGGCCATTTTGGGAAGGAGTGGAGTTACATTACCGCATATGGTCATATCACCTGATAAATGTTTAACAATTTTAAAAAAATTAAAAACTTAATTAAATTCCATTGATCCAGGAAGCCCTTCCAGGGCTATCAAGAAACCCTAAGGTTTCATAAAACCCTGTTTGAGAAAGCCTGATTTACCTGTTACCTTCTGCAAAGGAGCTCAGAATTGTATACATGTTTTCCCCACTCCTCCTTCTTTTGACCCTTAAAATCTTCAGAAGATCCATTAATGACCCATGGAAAGAAAATGGGTCGGTAGACAACATCAAAGGGAGGCCTTCTAACCTTCTTTGTTGGTCTTCCAGGGCAATCAGTTGGCCATAGCATGGAACAGGATGCTGCTTTAGATCAGGGGTAGTCAACCTCCATATGTTCATGGACTACAATTCCCATGAGCTGGCAGGGGCTCATGGGGATTGTAGTCCATTGACATCTGGAGGACCACAGGTTGACTACCCCTGCTCTAGATGAACCACTGGTCTAATCTAGGAAGGCTGCTCTTCTGGATGGTAGCATAGGTTGAAACTAAGTGATTTACCCAAAGTCATCTAGTAAAGTTTGTAATTGATGGGCAGGGATTGGGGTCTCTATTGTCCTAGTATGGCACTCTAACCACTACACTAATTCACCTTGTCTAATGAATTTATTTACGTAATTTATACCCTGCCATTCCTCCATTTTATCCTCCCAACAACCCTGCGAGGTGGGTTAGGCTGAAAGTGTGTGACTGGCCCAAGGTCACCCAGCAAACACCCATAGCACAGTGGGGATTCAAACCTGGATCTCTGAGATCTTAGTCTGGTGCTGAAATGACTATCACACATTGGCTCTTTCTGCAGTAGTCTGCTCTGCACTGATTTAAAATAAACAATGGAGTTTTGGATAAAGGTACTTTTAGGGCTTACAGATCTGTGTCAAACTTCACTTTGAAAGGCTGAACATTCTACAAGTCTCTGCTTGGGGATTAGATGGGATTTAATCCTTATAGTCTGTTTCCAGTGCCAGGGCACAGCTGCGGTGCAAATGAAGTCATAATAAAATGTTTCCGAGATTACGCTAACTGCAGTTCTTTACCAGCAAATAACCACCGTTCACCTGCATACATCTGGGATTACAGAGCAGGCCTTCTCGTACAGCAAATGCAGCTTTCAAGCAGACACGAGTCCTAATTCTCCTGCCACTCCTTAAAAAGAAATTACTGTTCTTACTATGCTCTCTCTGAAGCCACTGACTCGCTTCTGTGAAAAAAGGTAAAATTGAACCAGTGTTACTGATGAATTTTGTACCGTGTCATGTCTTAATGATCTGTATTATCAAACTGGTGTATGATGCTTTTTGGCATGTATGTGGCCAAAACTGGGATCTTTACCAAGTAGTAAGTTTTCCCCATGTTGCCCATGTGATTGGGTAGAATTTAATAGCCAGAGTATTTTACTGAATGTGTATATGAAAAAAAGTGTTACTCTACCCCACCCACTCTCCTCAAGTGATTTACCTATAGACTGTTGGGTTCTTCTTCTTCTTCTTCTTCTTCTTCTTCTTCTTCTTCTTCTTCTTCTTCTTCTTCTTCTTCTTCATCTTCTTCTTCTAATTTATACACCGATCCTCTCGGACTCACCATATTGGGGCGGTAAACAACTGTATCAGCATTGAACAACAATTAAAACAGGAAGGAGGGTCAATTGAGTCAAAGAAAAGTATTCACCCCTTGGTGCTCAAATCTCTCTAGGGAGAAAAATCCACAATTTTGGTGCCGTGACTCAAAAGGGCTTCTTGATTTGCCACCATTTTCCCGCAGATGACAGGGCCCTGAAATGCAGGGTTCTGAAGGCGACACAATGGTCAGTTAGAATCACATAAATCTTTTCATTGCCTATACATAAAGATCTTCAAGAGAAATGTAACTTCCTCTGTGGTTTGATGAGTTACTATTATTAGATAACTGGGGAGCTTATCCTAGAGTGGAACTTGCCAGTGGGTGCACATGCGCAGGCACGGAACCACGTCTGCACATTTGCACCCGTGCCTCCCCCCCTCAGCGCACTGCCCGTGCCTCCCTCCCCTTGCCATGGCCCGGTACCACGCTGCAGCCCGGGGGTTGGGGAACATGTTTCTAGACGACTTCTATTTATCCTGCTGACTGATTCCCCCCCCCTCCTCAATTTCCTTTTTTAAACTCATGGCCCTCGAAGGGTTTTTTAAACCACTTTACCAGAGTTTATAATCTTTGCAGGATCCTTATGTAATTGTACTGCGCTGTACAAGAGTGAATTGGCAGACAGCATATTTGCCTGAGGTTTTAGCTTTATTGGACTCCATTTTCTTGGTTATGCAACAAAACTTTTGACGTGTTAATGTCTGATATAGCTCCCCTGATGCATATTTCAAGGGTCAGTCCCCTGGATATAATAAACACAGAGCATGGAGCCAATAACTCTGGGAAATGAAACAGCCTTATTTCCACACCTTTGTTAATAACGCCCGAGCAGGGAATGCAGTTCACAGTAGCAAAGAGGTTTTTCTGCTGTCAAGTCGGGTGTGATTGCAATCACCTTGATGCAGTTCCTCTTGATGGATCATTTACCTGCAATGGGAGTTAGAATTATATATCTTCGTTCCCCAAATTCTTAATCCTGGATTTAATCCTGGATTCTTAATCCTGGAATTCTTTTTTTTTTTAGTATTTTGTTTTAATTTTCCAGAAAGATAGAAATAGAATAAGTATAAAAGACACTTATTTGTAAGAAATTATATAAAATACACTCAAAACATTTTATATTAAAAAAAACCCTTCTGTCCCATTGTGTTTCATCGTCCTGCCTGAAAATTATCTTCTTAAATAGTTCAAATAAGGACCCCATTGTTCTTGAAAAACGTCGGTTTTTCCATTAACTCTTAATGTCAGTTGAGCCATCTTGGCTAGATCCAGTCTTCTACTTTAATCAGCCAGGTTTCTACTGAGCAGTTTCTCAGTGGAACAGGCTAGCTGCAACAGAGCCTGCATCTCCCTGGGGAGCTCATTCCACCAAGTAGGGGCCAGGATTGAAAACTCCTGGCCCTGATTGAGGCCAAATGTACATCCTTGGGGCCATGGACCACCAGCAAACATTACATAGTTTTAAAAAGGGGGACTGAGGGGAACCAGGCAACCGTAGGCCCATGAAACCTAATGTCTGTCCCAAGCAAATGAGCAGAAACTTTAATAAAGGACAGAAATATTGAGCACATGGAAAACCCTTCTGAGGGAAAATAAGCATTCCTTCTGCAAAATGTAATTCGTGCCTCACCAACCTCTTGGCGTTCTTTGAGAAAGTGTACAGACACGTAGATAACGATGGCCTGATAGATACTTGGGCTTTCAAAAGGCTTCCGACAAGGTGCCTCATGAAAGACTCCTGAGCAAGCTTACTAGCCATGGGATAAGAGGATTAAAATTGGCGAAATGACAGGAAGCAGAGAATAGGGATAAACAGACAGTTCTCCCAGCGGAGGAAGTAAGCCGTGGGGTCCCACAAGGATCAGTATTGAGTCCAGTTCTGTTTAATTTGTTCGTAAGTGGTCTGGAACGAGTGGTGAGTAGTACAGTGGCCAAGTTTGCCAAGACCCAAGGACACATGTGGAGAGCTCCAGGAGGCTCTCCACAACTTGAGCGAGTGGGATATAATGTGGCAAATGGATTTCAACACAGGAAAGTGCAAGGTTTTGCACACTGGAATAAAAAATCTGAGCTTCAAGTACTGGCTAATGGGATTTGAATTTGCTGAGACTGAAAGGGAAAGAACTGCGATGTCAGTGTGGGGGGGGGGGTGAGGAAGAGGTGGAGGTGGCCCCAGGGTAAAAAGGTAAATGGGAAGGGGGAGCGGGGAAGGGGAGTGTGTGTGTGTATGTTTGTTAGGGAGGGAGGGAAGGGGGTTTGGAAACCAATAGGTAAGAGGAAATTGGAGCAAGGAATGGTGGGGAATCTCTCTCTCTGTATATGTGTGTTTGTTTGCTTGGGAAGGAGCGAGGGAGGGAAAGGCGGGGAGGAGATTGAGAAACCAACAGGTAAGGCAGGAAGCAGGAGGGGGAGCAGAAGGGAGTCTCAGTGTGGCTGTGTGTGTGTTTGCAAGGGAGGGAGGGGGGGAGAGCCAAGGAGGAGGTCATGAATCCAACAGGTAAGGCGGGAGGTGGAAGAGAAAGGATTCTCTGTGTTTGTGTATGTCTATGTGTGTTTACAAGGGAGGGGAGCGGCTCTGACCAAGTAGCCCCAGAGCAGGTATGTGTCCCACATACCCACTGAGAGTCAGGAGAATTTTTAAATGTTTAAACACTATCGGAAGTACCAATGAATATAAGTTTAATTTGCCAATAAGGAGAGACCAATAAAGAGAGACCACGCTGCAGAATGTGGGCAGTGGAGGAGTGGCCTCCAAGAGACAGACAAAAGGCAGGGTGTGTGAGGGAGATCATTATGCTTTTGAATCACCTTCACATTGGGAGCCAAACAAGGGGGGAATCACCACCACAAAACCACTCTCACAAAACGTGAGGAAACAGGAATAGAAAATGAACTGAACACGGAAGCAAAGAAAATCCATTCTGAATGGGGAAAAGCCTGATACACATGCACGATGAAAGTGAGGCGAAATATAGAATGAAAAAGAAAACCTGATGGGAAAACACGGCGAAAGTGAAAGAAAACACCAGTGCATAAAAGCCGGGAATGCTGTTTTTGATAGGAGACATGCCTCTTTAGCTTATCATAGAATCATAGAATTATAGAGTTGGAAGGGGCCATACAGGCCATCTAGTTTAACCCCCTGCTCCACGCAGGATCAGCCCAAAGCATCCTAAAGCTTGTTTTTATTTAATGTATGACGTGAAACCATTGTGCTGCGGAGTCTTTCTGCCAGCAAATGACATAAGGTAAAGTCGAGAAGAAGTCCAGGTTTGAAGGCACGGCCACCTTTTTTTCAGATGGCTTCCTTGTCCCTGAAGACTTCTGAATGTACTGTATACCCATCATAACGTATGAGGTTATTTTTACTTTCATTCTAGTTGGTGTGTGTGTGTATATGCATGCATGAAGTGCCAGCAAGTCATTTCAGACTCATGAATTAATGTCCTCCAAAACATCCTCTTATTAACAGCCTTGCTCATGTCATGCAAAGCGAGTGCCATGGCTTCGTTTTTAAAGTCAATCCATCCCATATTGGGTGTTCAGAATCTCTTGTTCTCCATCTCCTTTCATTGTATCTGTCCTCACTCGCAGGGCTGTTTATTTCCCTGGAGTGGGCTTGAATAAGTAGGTGGGTGGAAGACACAGCCTTGAGATGTAGCACCAAAAAGAAAGCACACAAACAACAGCTGAGTTAACAGAGCGGATGGGGCAAACTGGAGAGAGGCATTATGGAAGATCTCAAGGGAATGATGGGAATCTTTGTTAGCTTATGGGTACCACATTGTACATACCAGGCCACCCACATACCCAGTGTGTTCTGCACATCTCAGAAAAAACACAGTTCCAGCCAAGTGAATACATGCCTGTAAAGGACATTCTTCTTACTGTTAGTCTTTCAAGGACTGAAGGCTGCAGCCCAGATCTGTCAAGTTTTCTCAAAGTCATCATGTCCTCTAATGTTTTCTAAAGTGCTGTGGGTATATGTTCCTCCTCGAAGGCAGGTCAAGCCACACTTGAAAACTCTGGATAATTTGATTGCCACTTCTAATGGAAGTGGCATTACAAGGATTTGTCGCTAGATTGGGTGTTTTTGTTTTTAAAAGCATGTCAGAAAGCTAGAGAAACACTTATAGGGCATGGTGGTTTTTGATTTCCTTGAATGAATTCCGGCTATTTTAATCTTAAACAATTTTTTCCCCCCAACGCAGCACGATTGGCATGGTGTGAAACACACAGTGACATTCCTGCAGGACGGTGCACAAGTGAGTTATTGAACTGAATTGCTACAGTCAGGTGAGGCCTGAAGAAGCTTTGACAGTAACGCACAAGTTGTGGAGTGGCTGCCCAGCTGGGAAGAACTGTTCCATATGTATTTGTGGAGCACTCCCCCCCACACACACACACCCAGCATCTACAAACGCCTTATTTCAAAGATACTTTCATGTATGCAGTTTCATCAATAGGATAAGTAAATGCCATGAAGACTTCTGGTGGTTCGTAGGTCTGTGAAGAGGACTGATTTTTATTATATACAAAAAGTAGAACTTGCAATCCTACCTGGATAATATTCTTCTGCCCAGATTGTAGAGTAAACTGGGCTTGTGCACCAGGGGCCCAATCCAAATGGATTCGGCTTCAGCGTCCATTAAAGTCAATGGCGCCATTGATTTTAATAGGAAGTCTGGCATCCCCACCTGTCCTGGGGCCTGGGGGGGGGAGTTCCAGGTACAGCCTCTGAACTTTCAGGGTAGCTCTGGGACCCTCTTCCATGACTTCCCTCCAAATTTCACAATGATTGGACCATGGGGTGCACGTCCAGGGGTTCTGAAAGAGGGTGCCCCCATCTCTCCATTCTGTCCAATGGAGAGTCCGTACAACTTCAGTGGTAGGTCATCCTGCATGAACCTTCCATGCACTTTTCAATGTCTCATGGTGGTTTACAATGGTTTGTGAATGGATACATTTCTACATTCAATCAAAATGTTTATCAAATTCCAAGCACAGGATGATATTCCCCATTGTTTGAGGTGTGTAGCTTGCAGGGGGTCCATACTATACACTTTTGAACCTGCATCTGATATTTTCTCCCTAAGCACTTTCCTGGGGCCATCTTTTTTGGACGACCATAATTTGGACCCCCTCAGTTCAATATACACATAACAGAGAGCATGTAGAGGACCATAAAGGTGAGGTCCTCTGCATATTTGATGTCTCTAGCAAACACTGGCAGGGGCTCATGGGAATTGTAGTCCATGAGCATCTGGAGGACCACAGGTTGACTACCCCTGCTCTAGCTTATACAGGGTCTATTTTGGACAGAAAACAATCAGAAAAAGAAACTTATCCCAAAAACATGATTTGGGAATCCAAAGATTAAATAAATCAAAATATAGAGGCCTAGTAATTCAGATTTTCCACATACAATGTTAAAATGATCAATTATAAGAAAAATACATGTAATTATTCCAAAATAATTAAAAGCAATTTATAGGTCCCAAAGATAGCCTCCAAACATATAAAAATATTTCACATTCTCAAATAAGGGCCATATGTGACCTTGGCCATGCATATTTCAGCCTTCTTCAGTGGACAGACATACAAATTACCAGCCAGCAAATTACATACTACACCAGGGGTATTCAAACTGCGGCCCTCCAGATGTCCATGGACTACAATTCCCAGAAGCCCCTGCCAGCATTTGCAAATGCTGGCAGGGGCTTCTGGGAATTGTAGTCCATAAACATCTGGAGGGCCGCAGTTTGACTACCCCTGCACTACACAGTGGTTCTAGACTTTGAACAAATACACAATAATTTCAAAATGTTGGACCCAGTTGAGATTGCTTTAAAATGAATAACTGCAACGGAAGGAAGAGATATAATGGAGAGGCCTTTTAAAGTACACATATATTAGGATGGGAAACGTACAAAGTGCCTTCCTATCAAGGTCCAAAGAAAGTGAATCTCAGATGCAGTTCAGAGCCAATAGTGTATAATATTATGCTTATTTATTTATTAGATTTTATACTGTCCTTCCCTCATGAGTTCAGGGCAATTTATAATATATGATGAAATCATAAGCATAACTAAAACCATTTATTACAGTGATAAAATTCTCAAAATTGTTACAATTATAAAATTCTGTATGATATTTCATCATTTATAGATGGAACTTGATGCGGTCCTCAGAGTGGGGGAGAGAATAGAGTGGCAATGAGATGTTGAAGACACTTGATGTTATTCATTTGACTCTCACTAATAGCTGGTGTGTGTAGGGAGGGGACATACTGTGTGAAATGGCCCTGTCTTTACTCAGCTATGGAATGAAAAGCAAACATTAGCCTTGGTCAGGATTCCCTTTCTTTCAATGAGGGAGTGTAGATAAAAAATAAGTCTTTTTCGGTGGGGCAACACATTCATTGATTCCATAAATCGTCTGTATTTCACAGAATACGTCTCTCCCATGGTTTTTAGTTTTAAGGATATTTTTAAAGATAATAACCTTTATGGTTCCTTCCTTCCTTCCTTCCTTCCTTCCTTCCTTCCTTCCTTCCTTCCTTCCTTCCTTCCTTCCTTCCTTCCTTCCTTCCTTCCTTCCATGTATTCACTCACAACTTTAGTTGGAAGGAAGTTTTTCAGTTAAAAGGTAAAGGTATCCCCTGTGCAAACATCGAGTCATGTCTGACCCTAGGGGTGACGCCCTCTAGCGTTTTCATGGCAGACTCAATACCGGTTGGTTTGCCAGTGCCTTCCGCAGTCATTACCGTTTACCCCCCAGCAAGCTGGGTACTAATTTTACCGACCTCGGAAGGATGGAAGGCTGAGTCAATCTTGAGCTGGCTGCTGGGATCGAACTCCCAGCCTCATGGGCAGAGCTTCAGAGTGCATGTCTGCTGCCTTACCACTCTTGGCCACAAGAGTTAGCACCATATAAAAAGCTGTCATTAATACACACACACAAACACAAACAAATAATGTTTTTAATTTACTTTCTGGATGCTAAATTTTCTATCTCCTATGCCGATGATCATTTATATTGTTGAAAATTAACTTATACTATTACTGTTATTGAATGGAAGTTATTTTCTATAGCTTACATGAAACAAAAAACTCATGTATCTATGTGAATAAATACTCACTAACTACACAGGGCTTTCCCGACAACAGTTCTGAAACGGACCACATTGTCTATTGCCTGAAAAGAAAATGTTGGGCTATTTCTATTTTTGGCATACCTTTAGGATTACATCACTACGCATAAATATTTCACGAAAGTGCCCTCATTAAATCTTGCAACATTTCCAGCCCATTTGGTTCTGAATGTTTCATGCACTTTGCAATGTCATAAGGATCCCTTGCAAAAGGGGGGGGGGGAGACCCATTTCACATGTGACATACATATGCAAACACTGGAAAGGCCTATTCATGAGAGAACAAGTGAAACTCAATTATATTTAGACTATCTAGAAATAATTCCCATTGAATTCAGTATAGCTTCCCTCATTTTGTCCCCCCCCCCTCCAAGAACACCTTCCCTGAGACAATTCACTTGTGGAATTCTTTTGTTCCTATTTGGAGCATTCTCAAATCGCAATGTAATTGACTCTTAGCAATTCAAATTCTAAGGAAACACAGATTTGGTGATCAGATTTTGGTAATAAAGATGTCATTTTTACATTTCTTAAAAAGCTAGTATTATTCCTTTGAAGAAGGAATCTGTAAACCAAATATATTAATAAATAGTCAGACATGTCTCTTTTGCCTAGCCCTTAATCCTTAGTCTAATCCACTTAAGAAAAATGAATTCTATGAAAAAACAGCTAGTTCTCTGCCAGGTAAATTTGGCTTTAGTGTCAGTAAGGTATTCATACCTGGTGTTACTCATCCTGAAATGTTAAGCCAGACGTCAAAGTATGCAATATAAGGGGAGGCATTTCCTGGTGGGTGAACAAAGCAGAGCAGTGACTTATTTTGGGGAGGAAAACAGAAAAAAAATCTTAGGAATTACATAACTGTATGATTAAACATTTTGGCTGGGAAATACCTATAAATGGTCAATACTTAACTATAAATGATAGCATGACTATGTAATAAATCACATGGGGGGGACCAATACATTGAAAGCAAAGCACACCTGTCATTCAGAGAACTTGTTAAATCGCACAGCCAGCAAATAGTTTGGGAAGTTTCCAAATGCTGTAAGATTTTGAAACCAAATTCAGCAAATTTTTAGGCACTAGGCACAGTCATGCTCCTGAGAGCCTCAGGCCCTGAGGGTGTTTTTTCCATCTGATATACCTATCCACCTGAGTGTGGGCCTAGAAATTATATAGGAGCCCGAATTAAAGCATTATCAAAGGCAGTAAATCTTGCCAAAGAAGAAAGAAATACAGGGTAGCTCCTCTATCACTCATGGAAAAACATACTCTAAGAGGGATTCAGTTGAGGGCCATTTTCCCCAAGGACCTTGGAGCTTCCTCACAGATAATTTGATCCTAAGAAAAGACTCAGATTTCAGAAAGGAAAGGGAGGGAGAGAGGGGGAGGGAAGTAAGGAAGCAAGCAAGCAAGCAATCCACAGCATGGATCCTAACCCTCTGGAGAATGCATATACAACCTTTGCTTCTGAGCTGCATTGGATCCAGATTGAAGACTAGATAAGGTTCAAGGTTTTGTTCATTACCCTTTGTTTATTGCCTTTAAAGCTTTAAATGGTCTGGGACCATCGTACCTATGGGACCACCACTCCCAATATGTCTCCCTGATAGCATTACAGTCTAGTGTCCAAAACTTAGTCAGAATCCCAAGCCCTAAAGAAATAAAACTGATCTCACCCAGGGCTTTTTCCAGCCCTGGTCCCAACCTGGTGGAACTCTCTGCCGAAGCAGATCAGAGCCTTGTGGGACCTTAAACAATCCCACAAGGCTTGCAAGACAGAGCTGTTCTGCTAGGCCTATGGCTGAGGCCTGAAGATGATGTCTAAAACTTGCTGGCCTAAACATCCATATCCACCCAATTAAACCTCACGGAAGATTGCATTAGTGACCCCTTGGCCATCCCTTGAATAAGAGATGAATTGTGCAGATTGGGGCCTCTGTTTTGTTTTGACTAATGCTGAACTGAATTTTCAGTTTTATATTATTCAGTCTATTATATGTTGTACTGCATTTTAATATTCTGTGAGATGCCCTGAGCCTAAAGGGAAAAGCATCAAACCAACCAACCAATCCACCAACGATAGATAGATAGATAGATAGATAGATAGATAGATAGATAGATAGATAGATAGATAGATAGATAGATAGATAGATAGATAGATAGATAGATAGATAGATTGATTGATTGATTGATTGATTGATTGATTGATTGATTGATTGATTGATTTCAGGCATTTACTCGGCATCTAAATTACCATAAAGGAAAGCTCCAGTTATTCTTTGATCAAGACAAGTACCTGGGCATAGATCCAGCAGCGCAGTCTCCTCAAGGAAAATTTTTTGATAGTTTACATGTACAAAAGAATGTCCCTCTGCCATGTAAACAAAGGATTTCTTTTCAGGCTTGCACATCCTAGAAAGACTGCATTTTTCTTGGTTTTTTGGTCAACACCCTTTCCTGTCCTCATTTCAGGCAAAAGGCTATAAGAAGATAACCCCAGGCCCAATTTTGGTAGCTTTTTGATTTATCCTCTTACCTTGCCTTACAGTTGGCCCCTTCATCTTTCCAGACTCAGTTCCTTGCTCCAGGGACCCATCTTTGCACTTCCCTCCTATGCCTGGTGGGTTTCATCCCTTGAAGCTGCTTCTCAACTGCAGAGGAAACCCCCAACCTCCATCTTCTCTTCAAGGAAATTCTCCTATGTCTCCTTTTCTTGTTATAGTTTTATTCATCTCTTTAGGCAGGCAGAGTTGGTTCTTATATGCCACTTTTCTCTACCCCAAGGAGTCTCAAAGAATTTGCCTTCCCTTTCCTCTCCCCACAACAGACACACTGTGAGGTGGGTGAGGCTGAGAGAGCCCTGATATTACTGAAGAAGAAGAGTTGGTTCCTATATGCTGCTTTTCTCTACCCGAAGGAGTCTCAAAGGGGCTTACAATGTTCTTCCCTTTCCTCTTTCCACAACAGACACCCTGTGAGGTGGGCGAGGCTGAGAGAGCCCTGATATTACTCCTCAGTCAGAACAGCTTTGTCAGTGCTGTGGCGAGCCCAAGGTCACCCAGATGGTTGCATGTGGTTGAGCACAGAATCAAACCCAGCTCACCAGATTAGAAGTCTGAACTCCTAACCACCACACCAAACTGGCTCTCTAGAGATGTGCACTGGTATTTTTTCAGGTATTAATTCATTGCTTATTTATTTTTTTTGGTTTTTTGTTTACTTTCAATAAACAGAGAAATGAAACTAACACAAAGCATTCAAATTACAAAGTTATTCTAAAACATTAGAAGTATGCATACTGGATGGGAGATACCTTTCTGGGTACTCTTCTGGATAGCCGTGTGTATGAACGAGATCTTGGGGTGCTTGTGGACTGTAAACTAAAGATGAGCAGACAGTGTGACAAGGCAGTAAAGAAGGTGAATGCAGCCTGGGGCTGTATCAACAGAGGCATGGCATCAAAATCACAAGATGTTGTAGTCCCACTGTATACCATATTGGTCAGACTGTACCTGGAGTACTGGGTGTTATTCCTTAGACCTCACTTCAAAAAAGGACCTGGACATAATTGAGAGGGTGCAAAGGAAAGAGATGAGGATGATCCCGGGCCTGGGGACCAAGCCCTATGAGGAAAGGCTGAGGGACTTGGGAATGTTCAGCCTAGAGAAGAAGAGGTTGAGCGGGGACATGATGGCTCTCTTTATTTGAAAGGCTATAACTTGTAGGAGGGCAGCAATGGTCCCTGTTCACAGCAGAGGATAGGATCCATAGCAATAGCTTTAAACTACATGAAGAATGATACTGGCTAGATATCAGGAAAACATTTTTTCGTAGTCAGAGTAGTTTATCAGTGGCATAGGCTACCTAAGGAAGTGGTGAGCTCCCCCTCACTGGCAGTCTTCAAGTAGTGGCTGGATAGCTACTTATCATGGATGCTTTAGGCTAATCCTGCATTGAACAGGGGGTTGGACTAGATGGCCTCTATGTACATTCCAACTCTATAAGTCTACGATTTTATCAATTATACAAGTGGTAAACTAATTTCTCATTCTAGAGAGGAAAGCAAAAACTTAAATGGACTCCGGGGAATGGTAGAGGACAGGAAGGCCTGGAGGATCATTGTCCATGGGGTCGCGAAGGGTTGGACACAACTTCACACCTAACAACAACAACAGAGATGAAAGCACTCAATTTCCCAAATTTATCAGACCAAGTTAGTTTACATATATGAATACATTCTAGTTATTTCTCTGATCAATCCACTTTCTCTGGGATTATATTCTTCCAGTTCTCAGCAAACGTCTTGCAGATGTTATGGAATTAAGAACAAAATCACAAAAATCTCTAAAAGGTAATTCTACATGATTTAACAACAACAACCATTAAAAAACCCTTAAGGGATAACAGCAGGTCTCTTTTTTAATACTTAAAAAAATAATTACAGTGATCTTATTCCAGAACTCTGCTGCTCTCCTACACCTTCCCCAGATGTGTATAAAGTTGGCATTGATACCCTCGTATTCTCAACAGTCCCCATTAGCCTGATGGTATGCTAATTTATGGGGAGATAGTTGCCAGTGATATAATATTTGCATTAACTTTTCTTTGGCAGGAAGGCTTCCTGGGAAGTTTAAACATTTTTTTTTAACACCGATGCCCAAACCTCTGAGTTTATTGGGGTTTTCAGATCTCTTGTCCAGAGTTTTACAAATATTTTCTGCCATTTACTACCAGCATCTAATAGAAAATTATACAACCTAGAGAATATTTGATCACATTTGATCTGATCTTCAACAGCTGCACTAGCTGCCAGTTGAATTTTGGATCAGGTTCAAGGTGTTGGTCTTGACCTTGAAGGTTAGGGTCCTGTGTATCTGAGGGACTGTCTCTCCAAATATGCTCCCCAAAGAGTGTCATGTCCAGCTAATTCCAACTTGCTGGTGGTGCCTAGCCACAAAGAAGGGTGTTTGGTCTCAGCCAGAGCCAGGGCCTTTGTGGCCCTAGATCCAGTGTGGTGGAATAAGCTGCTAGCAGAGATCCAAGCCCTGTTGGAGCAATTTGAGTTCTGAAAGGCTTGCAAAATGATGCTTTTCTATGCCAGCTGTACAGCTGAGGCCAACACAAGCACATAGAAAGATCTAAACAGGCCTCCCTCCATTCCTCTCTATACCCTGCCCCCCCAGTACCACCACCGGGTGTTCAGATCCAAAACTCAACTAAGAAATTGTATTTAGAAAGATGGGCAGGACATTTATATTTTAAAGAGAAAATTAAATGTTAATTGTCTGTTTTTGAAACTATGTATGTAAGTGTTTTTTACATGTTGTTAACTGCCCCAGGACTGTTTCCAGAGAGGGGTGATCTACAAATCCAATAGACAGACAGACAGACAGACAGACAGACAGATATTATAGCCCACCCCTCGTGATCCAGTCATCTCGGGGTGGGTTATATATCTTTAACCGCTCCTGCGGTTAAATAAAAGGGTAAGGCCACCTGGGGAGGAGTTAGGGCGGGCTCTGTCCAGGATAAAAACTCAGAGAGCCCTCCGAGTGTCCATCCAGGGCCAAGCAGCCAATGGGGAGGCACACAAAGCGCCTTCCTATTGGCCCCTCACCAGAACAGACCAAAATTCCATTCACTCAGCCCAGTCTGGCGGCCAGTCTTCTCCTGACCACCGCAGGGAGAGGAGGTCAGTAGGGCTGCCAAGGGGGATGAGAACAGAGGCTGCGCCAGCCCTTTTTGCCCCAAGGCTGTCCTAACTGTCAGTCCAACTGTAAATTGCCTCAGAACCCTGACAGAGCTGGCAGGAGGCTGTAGAGGGCCCCCCCTCCCCCCTTCAGGCCTGCTGTGAAGGAACCTCTGACAGGCCCTGACTGAGGGAAGGAGGCCTTTCCAAGAGCAACACAGGGGAGACTGAGGGCCTTCCTTTTGAGGGGGGCGGCTTTCTCCTTCTGCCAAACAGTTGCCTGACAGGGAGGCCACAGAAAAGCCCCTTCTCACTTAAAATACTGCTCTGGACGGAGGTTAGACACAGCCAAGCCACGTGTCTTTCTTCTTTGCAACTCTCTGCAGATTTGAGGCCACTTCACAGCGTTATTCTGCAGAGGAAACTGGCACTTTTGTCTCCTGTTTCATCTGCACAACAACCCTGTGCAGTAGGCCTCAGGTCTTTCAATTCAACAACAACAACCTGTGTGGGAAGCCTTAAATGTTTCTTCTCTACCACAACCCTGTCCAAAGTAGCCCTTTCTGCTTGGGGAACAGATCTTTATACTCTCCAGGTGAGCTGTAATTCCAGGAGCTCTCCAGGCCACACCTGTAGGTTGGCTACCCCTGTGTTGGAAATATTCCTGGAGGTTTAGAGGTGGGACTTCAAAATCATACAATGCCTCAGATTCCAGCCTTCAAATGAGCCATTTTTGCCTGAAGTTGGTAGGGAGTGGTGCAGGAATGTCCCTCCTGGCCTATGGGTTATGGCCTGCCCTTACCAGCAACTGTTTGTATTCTGGGGTGCAGACAGGCAGACCAGCATCAGTCCTGTGAGTCTGGAAAGTGCAGGAAGATCTAAATAAATATTTACAGCCTGAAACTGTAAATAGAGAACAAGTAAATGTCTGGAGACACATAGTAACTGAAATGACTTATTGGCCTGGCAAATAACCTTGGCCTGGCAAAAAAAAAAAACACAGTATAAAAAAACCTTACTAAGGTCAGGACTGCTGTGCGCAGAGAGTCTTCCTCTTAAGGTTGCCAGCTTCCCTGTGAGGCTCGCTACCCCACCTCCCTCATGTGGAGTCTGCTATGGTGAGAGAAAGGGAAGATGATTGGAAAATGCTTTGAGACACCTGAGGCCTGCTGGGTCACTGCGGCCCATTCCCAGTTCTCTCAGATCTCTCACAACCCCACATACCTCACAGGTTGACTATTGTGGAGAGACGAATGGAAAAGGTGTTTGTAAACCACTTTGAGACTCCTTTGGGTAGTAAGCAATAGGGTACAAAAATCCATTCTTCTAAGGAGCAACCATGAAAGAAGCATGTGGGCACATTTTACCAACATTGAAAACATGGGAGACAGAAGGAACAGGGTGGACACCTGTGTATTGTGACTACCCCATGTGTATTAGGGCAGAGGGGCATTTCGGTGAATGTGGCCTAATTCACACAAGAAGGGAAATGACGCAGAACTGGGAGGAATTGGTTGCCATGTAATCTTCCCCTAAGAAGAGTCTCCAGTCTGATTTTCCCTTCACATATCTGAGGACATGGCTCTTGAAAGCTCATCTGTAACCACTATGCAAAAATTCCCAAAGGTCAGTCCTCTCCCACACTCAATGAACATTCCACACCACAGGTTCTTGAAACCCATATCTCCACACCCATGCCCTCATTTGTCACTACGCCACCACAACCTCCCACACAACACACACATTCAACCCCATACCCTTACAGACTGGACAACTCCTCCCCTTCCTCTTCCCACTGCCAAGCTCTAGAGCCCGTTGTATTCTTGGATACAACGGGCTTTGCCCCTAGTTTGTATATATATGCTGAGCCAGTTTCCTCATGTTTCCTCCCCTGATGGGGTCACCAATGGGACCTGGCATGTTGGCAGGGGAAGCCCACCTGGTGTTAGATAGTCCAAGCCTGCATTGACAGTGGACTGAAAATGTATAATTTAGTATGCATGAAAACACCACAATTCTGCCTCAGGAAAAAAAAACTGGTAGTTCAAAGGATCACTCTCTGTGGTAGTATTGCAGAATGCTTTAGCTTCACCTCTGTGAGAGAACAGAGTACCCAGTTGTTTGGTCTGTCCATGATAATGAGAGGATATTGACCCTTGAGAAGAACAGGCTGGTGTGTGTGAAAGGATACATCCTGGATATGCCTCAGCCAGGTTTCTCCTCTGGCTATCTGGAGAACCGGGCTGCTGATGTGTTCTTTGAAACCAACTTGGTGAAGTCAGCTTGGTGTCATGATTAAGAGCGGCAGCCTCTAAACTGGAGAGCTGGGTTTGATTCCACATGCAGCTGGCTGGGTGACCTAGGGCTAGTCCCAGCTCTGTTAGAGCTATTCTCACAGTACAGTTCTCTCAGAGCTTTCTCATTCCCACTTACCTCACAGGGTGTGTGTTGTGGGGAGAGGAAGGGAAGGTGATTGTAAGTCATTTTGAGACTCCTTTAGGTAGTGAAAAGTGGGGTAAAAGCGAACTCTCCTACTTCTAAATAAATAATTTTTCTGTATGGTTGATATACAATTCCTCCATCGGTGTTCATCATGTTCTACTTGCTCAGCAGGCGCTATAGATGAAAACTATGACTCCAGGGTCTATATCTGAAAAGCCTTTAAATAAAAATAGGAATGTTACTGAATTTCACAAGAGTGCTGTTTTACTTGGATTTCTTTATTATGATAATTTTTTGTGCTGCTATATTGAATTTTTCCTGCACAAATTAATGAAGCTGTTTTTCAATATGGATTTTATTGTGGCATATAAAGGAAGTATAATTGATATGTAGCCTATACCTGGTAATTCATATGGGTCAGTCAAAAAGATGCACAATGACAACATTTAAATATATAAAGGGGCTCAATAACGTATCCCGAAGTAAGAAAGGCCTAGGGGATAGTCTGCAACAATAGAAGTCTAGAGTTGGATCTCACTAGTAAAGAGTTGTTATGGTCCCTGACCAAGAGCTCTACAGGTTCACAGATGTCCCCAAAGAACTGACACAAGAGATCTGGGTTCACTTCTGAGGATAACCCATCGGAGTTATTCTTGAAACTTTTAGATTTGGTTTTGACCTGAGTCCCTCCCGAGAAATGGAGCTGCAGAGTAACAGAGCATTTTGAAAGTATGCAGTTATTAGTTACCTTTGTAGATGAGGCACATTTCCAGACTCACAGCTTTAAAAGAGAGAAAATCTTTACTGGATGTTTATTTACAGAAATGTATCATATTCACCTGCTTCAGTCCCCTTACTGAAGCAGAGCACAAAAGCTTAAAAGATAGTTACAAAGAAAACACATTGCAAGCCTCTTGTACCTAAGCTGCAGGCAGACTACATGGAGAGAGCAGAGAGCCTAATGGAGTCTGCTCCTTGCTTCAGAGCACATACTCTGATCTGTTCTTCCTGAAGAAAGAGGAAGTGGGCAGGAGCCCACCTTAATCAAAGGAACATGTGCTTGGGGTTTTCCCATTGCAACCTCACCTGTGACCACTTGATGCCACTAGGGAGCACTTGGGTACGGCTCAGCTGCTTAAATAGCTTAATGACAGCCCTTTAAGGCTGACTTCAGAAATTACATGCTGATTGCAATTCCAACAGTTATCAGAGCAAATGCAGGCTAATGTATAATCAGCTGGGTCTTGAGACACGCACACATGCACAGCAAAGCTTAGGTAAACCTCGAGACTGAGAGCATAACTAAAACTAGGCATCTTATATCCTAAATGCTGGCTGTGAGCCAAAGAGGAATTAATTAAGCTATCCAAAACTCCTGGATGAGCCAGGCATTGACGATATGTACTGCCAACAAGCACGAGAGAGGGAGAAAATCCCCCTGAGAGCAGTTAATACTGTCTTGGGACACAGGGCAACTAAGCATCAGCATGTAACAAAGATCGAGTCACCCAGGCCAATGTGAGAGCTGTAGCTAATGGCAAACAGTCTACTCCTGCAGGGACTTTCAAGCTCCCAGCCTCCAAGCAAGATTTTCTCACATTGATCAGGCCAACACTGATCACGTTAACATAGCCCAGGTTACAGCTGGATTACAAGAACTACAAAGGAGAGATATTCCATGACTGTAAGCAGAAGGGATGTCTGGAAGTTGTGTTCAGCACAGTCAAACTACTCAACAAATGGTTTCTTTCAAGGGCTTCATCTGTCCTTCATGGCTTTCTGGCCTGGTGTTGGTTAAGAAGAAACTGTCCAAACAGAGAATAACTGAGGCATGAGCCATCATGGAATGCTTGGCCACAACTAGCTCCATCCCCAATACCATTTTGTGCCCAAAGGGTACAAAAGTCAATGTACAAAACAAAATGTATTATCTCACCATCAAGGCTGAACTTTCCACAACTAGAAACCTTTCCCTATTGGGGTGCTTGGGTGGGTGGGAATCTGTTTCCTGAAGAAATCATCTAAGAAAGCACTGGCCAATTTTATTTCAAGTTCCCAGGCCTAAAGTTATGCTCCTCCAGACACTATGTAGGTTGACCTAGGATAGGGGAAATTCTTGAAGATTTGAATGTGAAGCCTGGAGAGGGTATTTATTGTTTATTGATTGTATGGTATGTGTAATATAGCCACAAGATCCAATGATTGTATGGCAGCCAGAGGTCATTTGCCATTGCCCGCCTCTGTATCATTAGCCTTATTCTTCCTAGGAGAAGGATGTTAATCATTCAGTTGTGTCCGACTCTTGGCCACCCCATGGGTCAACTGTTGCCATGTTTTTCAGTGTCCATCCTCCTAACTACTATGTTCTCTGTTGGCCTGGTTTCCTTTTATCACTGGCCAGTCCTAGCATAATTGCTCTCTCCACGGAGTTGGATCATGTGAGATTGCCAAACTAAGTGAGCTGGAGTTTCATGATTTTGCCTTCCCGTAATATATCAGGCTTTATGCACTATATTATTTCCTTGTTTGCTGTTTTTGTTGTTCAGGGAATCCACAGAAGCCTCCTCCAGCACCAAAGTTCAAATCAATCAACTAGGAAGAATTATCACCCATATCCTGGAGGTGTCCCATCCAAATACTAGTTTAGCTTCCAAGGTTATTCCTGGCCCAAGGGAGGAAGAAGAAGAAGAAGAAGAAGAGTTGGTTCTTATATGCCGCTTTTCCCTACCCGAAGGAGGCTCAAAGCGGCTTACAGTCGCCTTCCCATTCCTCTCCCCACAACAGACACCCTGTGGGGTGGGTGAGGCTGAGAGAGCCCTGATATCACTGCCCGGTCAGAACAATTTTATCAGTGCCGTGGCGAGCCCAAGGTCACCCAGCTGGTTGCATGTGGGGGAGCGCAGAATCGAACCCGGCATGCCAGATTAGAAGTCCGCACTCCTAACCACTACACCAAACTGGAGGTGTGCCTAGCCACAACCAGGGCCAGGGCCTTTTTAATCCTGGCCCCTACCAGGAGGAATGAGCTCCCGGAGATGCTGCAGGCCCTGCGGGAGCTTTCAGCATTCCACAGGGCCTACAAAATGGAGCTCTTCTACCAGGCCTATGGTTGAGGCCAATGTTAAGAGCATAGCACTCAATATGTCATCTGCGATCCCTACTCCCGCGCCTGTATTAGTTTTCTTTTTGAGGGGTTAGTGGAATGTAGTCTGACATGGTCTTTTAAATGTTTTTAGGAGCTTGTTGTATATGGAGAAATATCCAGTATGGTTTTAATGGGGTTTTAATGGGAGTTTTTAACATGGACAAACTGTAATCCGCCACGAGCCAGTAATAAGAGTGGCGGGCAATAAGTCCAATGAATGAATGAATGAATGAATGAATGAATGAATGAATGAATGAATGAATGAATGAATAAATAAATAAATAAATAAATAAATAAGATTGGACAGAACTGGGCTTGTTTGGGCTGTCAGGGCTCTCTAGAGAGGGAAAGGTTGGGATAGGAAGGGACCTCAGTGGCATATAATGGCATATAATGCCACTGAGTCCACCCTCTAAAGCAACTCTCATTACTGAAAATAGTTAATTTTAAAAGAGATGTTTTGTGATGGCTGGCAGACAGTCATCCCACACTCGTGAACAGAAGTTATGTGCAAGCCAAATGCTGCCATTGTGAGAATACAATGCATCTTGCAACAGAACTTCCAAGCAAATTGAGTTGATCCAAAATGGGTCTAGACGCGACAAAAACAGGCATTTTGACGTATTTAGGGCATCTGCTGCAATTTCACTCCTGCTAAGTACTCAGAATCCCTGATTGTAAGCACCCGTGAAACATGCCACTCATTTCAGAGAGCCAGTTTGGTGTCTGTTGTGGGGAGAAGAAAGGGAAGGCGACTGTAAGCCGCTTTGAGCCTCCTTCGGGTAGGAAAAAGCGGCATATAAGAACGAACTCTTCTTCTTCTTCTTCTTCTTCTTCTTCTTCTTCTTCTTCAGTACAGTTACAGACTAGGAAAACTGTGGCCCTCCAGATGTCCATATACTACAGTTCCCATGAGCCCCTGCCAGCAAATGCTGGCAGGGGCTCAAGGAATTGTGGTCCATGGACATCAGGAGGGCCACAATTTGCCTACCCCTGGACTACAGGGTCACATCATATCTAGCACATACATACAGGGAACACACATACAGAGAGCCAGTTTGTTGTAGTGGTTAGGAGTGCTGACTTCTAATCTGGCATGCCAGGTTTGATTCTGCGCTCCCCCACATGCAACCAGCTGGGCGACCTTGGCCTCGCCACAGCACTGATAAACTGTTCAGACCGGGCTCTCTCAGCCTCACCCACCCCACAGGGTGTCTGCTGTGGGGAGAGGAATGGGAAGGCGACTATAAGCCGCTTTGAGCCTCCTTCGGGTAGGGAAAAGCGGCATATAAGAACCAACTCTTCTTCTTCTTCTTCGTCATGATATGAAGGACCAATCATTGGCTGGACAACTTCAAGCTTTTCTGGAGAGGGCCAATTGTCTACACCAGGCTTTCTCAACTAGGGTTTTCTGAAATCCTGGGGTTTCCTGGAAGGGTTTCCTGAATGGATGGGAGCTGATTATTGTTTTATATAGTTTTAAAGTTTGTTAAACATCAGTGATGTGACCATATATGGTCACGTTGACCCACCAACCCCTCCCAAAATGTCCAGTGACAGGCCTGGAGGGGGTGCGATGTGGAGGGACGCCGGGTGGGTGAGTACACAGCTCTGCTTCCCAACCATATACTGCACGATTGTACCACTTCCCGGGTTTCTTGGAGGCTGAAGATTGTAGCAGTCAAATAATTGAGAAAGTCTGGTTTAGATCCCTTCTAATCGGAGATTAGGCCAAATTAGAGGGACCAAAAAAAGCTTTGGTTGCCCCACTGAAAGACGAGTGCATGTTTTGTTTTATGAGCCCGTTTTATTCTACGCAAGCGAAGAGTGAGACTAAGATCCTGATGTTTTTCTTCTTTGAAAGCTATTAAAGAGGAAATATGTATTTACAGTTGGCACCCGCCTGCCTGCGATCAGGAAGTAACGTTTGAGATTGGATTATGGTGATCTATGAGCTCGTGATCCCCTATGGGTACGATTATCTCACGATAACCTCCCCCCTTGAAGTGGCCTGCGTTGTTAATATGAAAAAGGTTGTTGTTCCCCCCCCCCCCCTTTTTGGAAAGGACATATATTTTCTGGCAGAATGGCATTAAGTTGTCAGTTCCGAAATGTTGAACAGCACAAGTTGAAATGGACAGGGGGGAAAGAAAAAATAAATCCAGGCAGATTATTTTATCCTGTGGGGCGGTTCACCTGATAAACCGCAGTAACCGAAAGCCAGCTGACACTAAGAAACTTCCTACATCTGCAAGGAAATAAAGATAAATTCCTGTTGGCCAGGAAAATCATTTTCTGTTCCCATATTGTAGTGATAAAGTTGAAGATTATTCATTGCAGACGGTGGGGTGTGTGGGGGGGGTCCGCTTTGATGTTGCCTGCCTTCTTTGCTGGGGATTCCACTTTGTTAGTACAACTTTGTGCAGTTCCCTGTGCAAAGACCCAAATGGGGAGCTGTATAAATAGAGCTGAAATGAATTCCCTTCTAATCATTCTCCTTTGCAGGTTTTTATGCCTAATGCCATCCAGATATTACCTGCAGGCTCAAATATTTGCTGAATATTCACTGAATGTTTCCGCGTTCAAAGCTCAAGCTGTCACCCTGAAGGACATGTATTTTGAGGCTGAAATTGCACATTATGAAATGCAAATGGAAATAAGGTTCAGGATGGGCCAAAGGCTCAGGAGGGGTAAGAAGCAATACTACTTGACACACAGATTGATTCAAATGTGGAATTCGCTGCCAGAAGGTGCTGAGACGGCCACAAGGATATACAGCTTGAAAAGGGGGTTAGATCGAGTCGTGGAAGAGAAGTCTATGAATGGCTACTAGCCATGGTGACTAAGAAGAACTTCCATGCAGAGGAATGGAACTTCCATTCAGAATCCAAGAGCCTGGAGGCCACATCAGGGAAGGGTCTCAACCTCTATGCACTGCTGTTGGGTGTCAAGAGAAACAATTTGGTCATTGTGTGAGACAGGAGGCTGGACTAGATGGACTATTAGTCTGATCCAGCAGAGCTCTTCTGATGTTCTCATGAAGGTCTTGGACACTCTGTCCTGTTGGTGGCCCTCCAGAGGAACTGGTTGGCCACTGTGTGAGACAGGATGCTGGACTAGGTGGACTATCGGTCTGGTCCAGCAGGGCTCTTTTTATATTTTTATGTTCTTATAGTTTGGAGGGATTCAAGATTCACAGAAGGCAATATCTCAGTGTTAACCTATCACTGGTGCTCATTCTGCCTACATTGGGTAATGTACCTCCAATGTCCTTTTGCAGCTGGATTTCCATGTGTGAAACAGGAAAGCCTACTTCTAAAGCACATTGAAAGTGCATTATCCAATGTGTGTGAAATGAGTTCCAGTGACAATCAAGAAGAAGAAGAGCTGCTTTTTTGTACCCCACTTTTTACTACCCAGTCGCCTGGAAGGTAGGTGAGGCTGAGAAAGCCCTGAAATCACTGAAGAAGGAAGAAGAGCTTGTTCTTATATGCCACTTTTCTCTACCCGAAGGAGTCTCAAAGTGGCTTACATTCACCTTCCCTTTCCTCTCCCCACAACAGACCCTCTGTGAGGTGGGTGAGGCTGAGAGAACCCTGATATCACTGCTCCGTCAGAACAGCTTTGTCAGAGCTGTGGCGAGCCCAAGATCACCCAGCAGGCTGCATGTGGGGGAGCATGGAATCAAACCCATCTTGCCAGATTAGAAGTTCACACTCCTAACCACTACACCAAGCTGGCTTTCTTACCAGGACTATAACATCTTGCGATTTTGATGTGATGCCTCTGTTTATACAGCCCAGCCTTGTAATGTGCAGTCACAGAGTCTTAGCACTCTGGCTGGCATCATGTCCATGGCTCATCTTGCTATGTGCAGAAAGGGTGAGTTGAGAATAGTCAGCAATGCCTCCATGTGCACTTGGAGGTCACTCGACGAAGTTGTATCAACCAAACAGATTTCCCTGTTAAATAGTCATTTCAGAGGAAATGGGCGTGCTCACCATTGCAAATTGCTGTGCATTTCTTAGCTGAGATTCATTATGTTTATGAGCCGGTCTTCTTGCCGTAGGTTTTTTAAAATCAAACCTGCTAAATAATTTAGTCCTTGTTGATGCAACATGCACAGGAGAGGCCTTAAATAGTGCTCCCTATAAAAGCACAGTCTCTCTCTCTCTCTCTCTCTCTCTCTCTCTCTCTCTCTCTCTCTCTCATCTATCTATCTATCTATCTATCTATCTATCTATCTATCTATCTATCTATCTATCTATCTATCTATCTATCTATCTATCTATCTATCTATCTATCTATCTATCTATCTATCTATCTATCTATCTATCTATCTATCTATCTATCTTTAAGAATACCGCAGCAAGAGAAAGGGGAAAACAATACCGCCCCATAATTGACAACATAATAAATCTGCTGTACACATCTGAGCAAATGGCGCTTGAGGATTTGGGCCAGGAGTTGTCATGCCAGCTGGCAAAGGATTCCCCAGGTGAAACAAAACCTGCCAAGATAGTGCTTGCTTGGAAGAAGGTGTGAGACAGGATTTAAAGCTGGGCCATGTGTGGGGAGTGAAATACACCTGGCAGCCAAGCCTGAATTCAAACAACCCTCAAGACACTCCCTTAGATTAAGTAAGTCCTTTGTTTTGCCCGTGCGCCTGGAAACGGGCAAGCAGACGGGTGGGAATGTCTACGTGCCAGGCAAAGGATTAGCTAGTGGGAATATCTATGAGGATTAAAAGCACCAGAAAGGAAAACTGAAAAGATATCACAGGAGTGGTAAGATTAGGTACTATGGATGAGAGAAGAAAAACTTTGCCAGCGAATACAGTAGGGTGAAGGGATATGTTATAAGGAAAATCCTGTTCCTTAAAGATATTATTCCGATTGTATGCGTAGGTATCGACTCATGTTCCACTATTCCTTATTTATTAGTACTATTACCGCCATCATTAATTAATAGTCATTAAATGTGTAGACTGCCCCTCACTGTGAATAGCCTCAGGGCATGGTATAATGTATTAAAATTCATTTTAAAATACAATAAATACAATTAAACAATACATACGCCATGCTCCATCTTCCTGCTTCTAGTGCCTGTATTCAGTGGTGGGATGTTGTCAGTCACCCTGAGCTAACAGGATTTATTTATTTATAATTATTTATTTATGTTCTGGAGAGGGAAGGAGAGAGGTCCATATGATTTTATTTCCTTGTTCTGCCTCAACCTTAAGCCTAGTGGAATAGTGATCTTTTATTTACTCCTTTAGATTGGTCATTTTCAGTGGGGACCACAGACTGAAAAATGTGAAAAGGGGAGTCTGAAGTGTCTATGGAAACTGAACCGGTGCAATACCCTTTTTGTCACATATGGCGTTATTAATTGCTAGGAAGTTCAACTTCCTTCAATGGAAAGAAGAAAAAAATAAATCATGTAATCCATTCCTTTGTGTGTGTTTGAATTATTCATGGAAAAACTGTACACACATACTTCTCTTGGTGGAATGTTCTAGAAATTTGTCTTGCATGTGTGTGTGTGTGTGTGTGAGAGAGAGAGAGAGAGAGAGAGAGAGATGAGGTACTTTGAGTATAGTTAGTCTTTTGTGGGGAGAGGAAGGGAACACTATTATCTGAGACAATCAAAGGTAACTTTGAAACTTCTTTGAATAGTGAAAAGAGGGGTAGAAAAACCACCACCACCACCACCTCCTCCTCCTTCCCTTCCTCCTCCTCCTCCTCCTCCTCCTCCTCTTCCTTCTTCTTCTTCTTCTTCTTCTTCTTCTTCTTCTTCTTCTTCTTCTTCTTTTCTGTTGGAACAAGTCCTAGCAGAGGAGAGATGTTGGATTCAACCCTATATTTTCAAATGTAATGATTTTTTTAAGTCACTACCATTATTGCCGTGTTTCCCTAGGAGGACCCTTATCATCAAATCTAATCTGATGCAAAGTCAAATTATAGCTAAGAACTGAGAAGATGGCCACCCAGGGCTGAACTTATGTAAGACTAAACTCATAGCTGCAAGTGAAAAGCAGCCATTGAAAATCACTGAAAATCGAGTTTGCCTTTCCCACTGGTGTGCAGGAAATTTGCGGCACAAACAAAAATAGACACACGATCTCCGGAACATCCGCTCAGATTTTCTGCCGCAAGACCTTTTCAGCTACTCATTTGCCAACCCTCGGTCATTCCATGTTGGTTTAAGTACACTTAAATTACAGGCTAAATTTTACAGTGAATCATTTTTGGATTCTCCAAGTGGTTATTACACAGATCGTCGAGTCATTTTTTTCCCCTGGTCTTTTTGAAATGTCACCAATTTTGCTTCTGTTATGTCCTGGATATTGGTGAGAAAAACAGATGCCTGAGAGGTTGGTTTCAAAGGCTTTACGCGACATCCCGGATTCATCTTCAAATCTTTATATGTGCCTTTACATGCACATTGTGATAACAGGAAGTATTTCCAATGAGAATAAATTACTGGCTTAAAAAAAAGAGCAGGCTTGGATACATTAAAAATATATAATTCAGCCTTTGCCCGCAGAATATCAGCAACTGGATAGCTTCAGAACAAAATTTGAGCCCCGTGGCACATTTTAAGACCAACAAAGTTTTATTCTGGGTGTGAGCTTCCGTGTACAAGCACTGAAACAGAATTCACCAATCATTACACACTGTATAGGGAGAAGGAGGGGAGGGTGTAGCCAGGAAAGGCCAATTAGAGCTAAGATTGGATTAACACAATTTACTTGTTTTTTTAGTAGTAAAGCCCATTGTGTGCTGTAATGCAACAGGCACTAGCTCATGGTTTGGTGTGAGTTTTGTACCTCACTTGGAAGCTGGCAACCCTAAGAGGAGGTCTCTCTGTGCACCACAGTCCAGACCCAAGGCAGGTTCAAGCACACCTAGGAAGTGCAGATTCCAGAACATAAACCTACACCTATTAGGCAACCTTACCTCCTCTCTGCAACATTTTCTTCACCTGAAATAGGCCAGAGGAACTAAGTGGCTGATGGGGTAGCTGCAGAGGCATTATACCCTTCTGAAGCCCCACTTACAAATCTCAAGGAATATTTCCAACCCAGGTATGGACTGAAGACCTCCTGGAATTACTGCTCATCTCCAGGCAATAAAGATCAACTCACCAAGCAAAAATGGCTGCTTTGGAGGGTGGACTCTTAGGCATTGTACCCTTTTGAAGCCCCACTTTTGAAGCCAGCTGTCAATCAGAGGTTCTCTAACTCTTCCTCTTCATTCATTCTGTCAATTGTGAATGTGATCAGAGAGGAAGTGTGCTCAAAGGAGCAGGAAGACTCCAAAAAGCCATTGAGGACATAGGAGACTATCTGAAAAAAAAATCAGGAGTTTCTAATCTAAATGTGCTAAATACACATCTCCTCTGATGACCCCTGCAGGATAGTCTTCTCGTGCTCTTAAATCATGCACATCACAGATCTTACATATTCCAACAGTGATGCCATAGAAACATGTCTGCCCCCTTCTGTTGTCAACTTCATCCAATAGATGAAGACTTTTTCTGTTTTGACTGTCATTCCCTCTGTGACCCTCTTCTTTCCCCTGTTTATAATTGTCACTTTATCGATGTGTATTTTATTGCATGTGGCTTTCATCATTTGAATAATGTATTTTTGTTTGGTTTAAATGGTTTTAAGATGTGTTTTTATTATGCATGTTTGTCATTTGCTAGTTGCCTTGGTGGCCCTGATGAAGACAGAAAGGTGGGGTATAAATTTTGTAAATAAAAATAAGTGCAGTATTGATAAAATTCCACTGAAACAATCCACTAGGCTTTTCAAAAGAGCATTTTGTCCCCTCATCTCTCCTGTTCTGATTCATAAGTTAGATTCATAAGGCATTTACAACTAAGAAATAAGGTCCACCACTCTTTATGATAAAGTTGGTTATTACCCATCACTGATAACATTTCTGCCATTGTGTCTTTAAAAATCCACAGAGATAATCAAATCTCCAATGATCAATCAGTGGTCCCATTTAGCTCTACACACTTTTAAAAAAACACTTGACGAGCACCAGGAAAAGAGTTGAAAGCCCCAAGGGTAGGTTGTAGTTTCAAGTATGTGAAGCTATTAAAAAGGTAAAGGTATCCCCTGTGCAAGCACCGGGTCACGTCTGACCCTTGGGGTGACGCCCTCTAGCGTTTTCATGGCAGACTCAATACGGGGTGGTTTGCCAGTGCCTTCCCCAGTTATTACCGTTTACCCCCCAGTAAGCTGGGTACTCATTTTACCGACCTCGGAAGGATGGAAGGCTGAGTCAACCTTGAGCCGGCTGCTGGGATTGAACTCCCAACCTCATGGGCAAAGCTTTCAGGCAGCTGCCTTACCACTCTGCGCCACAAGAGGCTCTTGTGTGAAGCTATTAAAAACGCCATATAGATACGTGAAGGAAATGTTATTGGGAAATGTTATGGGGCAAAGATGGGGAGGACCCAAGCCTTATTGCTGTGGCGTTTGTTGCCCAACCGTTTCCTTTTATGGTCCCTGGTGTGCACCAATGCAGCCAGCTGGGTGACCTTGGGCCAGTCAAAGTTTTCTCAGAGCTCTTTCAGTCTCGCCCATCACAGGGTGTCTGTGTGGGGAGAGAAAGTGAAGGACATTGTCAGCTGCTTTGAGACTCCTTCAGGTAGTGAAAATCAGGGCACAAAACCACTCATATGCTGCCGCCACCACCACCACCACCACCACCACCACCACCATCTCCTCCTCCTCCTTCTCCTCCTCCTCCTTTGCTGTTTTCCTCTAGCTCTTGCCTCAGTATTCTCAGCATCCTACTTATCAAACAGCAGCAAACCAAAAAGCGAACCTTTTTGAGTCTGTGGGCACATTCAGAATCCTGAAACAGTGCATTGGGCACAGCAACCAAATGGCTGCCACACCAGGCTGATCCACCAGCAAAACAATTGCTGCAGCTTTATATCAGTGAGAATGTTTGTGCTGTTGTGGCAGCTGCTGCAACAGCAACTTTTTAAGAATTATGCCCAGTTAATCACATCTCCAATAGCCTATCAAAAGCATTGTGGGGCAAAAACACTCCTTGGCCCCGCTAATTTCCTAAAAATGCTAGGTGGTTACCAGAAGAGGTGTCACTGGGTGGCAGGGTGGCCAAAGGTCCCATGTTGGGAACCCCTGCGTGAATATATATTATGGAATTCTGGGATTCTCGCAATCTTTGGAGGCAGTGTGAGTCCCTTTTGTTAGATTTGAGTCTTGTCCCAGCATGAAATCCAGAGATGGCCTGAAGGAAATGCTATTCTATCATACTTTCTTTGCAATCACGTTGGATGAAGATGAGAAGTCATCCAGTGACAATAATTCACATAGAAGAAGAGTTGATTTTTATTTGCCACTTTTCTCTACCAGGAGTCTCTAAGTGGCTTACAATTGCTTCCCTTTCCTCTCCCCACAACAGACACCCTGTGAAGGAGGTGAGGCTGAGAAAGCCCTGCAATTAACATGAAGAAGAAGAAGAAGAAGAAGAATTAGATTAGAAGTCAACACTCCTAACCACTACACCAACCTGGCTCTCCACACCATGGGCTGTGATTTCATTGAGCATTAACTTGCTTTAACTGTGTTAGATTATGGCACTGCTGAAGGGGCAAATTGTGTCCAATCGCACAAGACCTCATTTCCAGGAGGTTTAATATGACCTCACCCCTTTGGCCAATAAGTGTTCTTATTGAGCTTTGCTAATTAATTTACTTGTGTGGAAATTGCTGATGGAATCCAGAAAGAAGTTCAGAGGTTGACTTTACGGAATTTGGTATGAGCGATGAGGTCATCCTCCAACATGATATAGAGACACGGACATAAAGCACTTTTTCTAGCTGTGGCTCATAATATAATGTTTAGGTTGAGAGTTTTATTGGGCTGCAGACTGTGAAAAAAAGGATATTTGGCTCGTGCTACTTTTAAAATGTTTAACATGTATAAATCTAAGATGAAGTTAGGTTCAGATCTTAAAATTTTTGTTCATGGTCCCAGAGATATTGTTCGTTTATTCCAAAGAATAAGCACAACAGATAGATGGTGTTAAAAACAAAGAAATATCATAAATGGTTAACGTTGTTTTTTACTTACTGCCCTGCTCCAGCTTCTGTTCCTCATGAGTGGTTGCTATTGGAACACAAATCAGGCACGTTATTTGACCAAAACCCACAGAAATGTGCTTAGGCTCAATAAAAAAAGGAAAGCCAGCATTTTGTGGCCCCGCTATGATTTCCCTTTAATTAAAACCCATCACTTAAAGTGCCTTATACAGAGTCAAAATATTGCTGCTCCAGAGGAACTGGTTAGCTGCTCTGTGGGACAGGACACTGGACTAGATGAACAATTGCTCTGATCCAGCAGGTCTATTCTGATGTTCTTATGAAGGCCTCAGCCTCTGTGCTCTGTTGTTGGCACGCCAGAGGAACTGGTTGGCCACTGTGTAAGACAAGATACTGAACTAGATGGGCTATTGACCTGATCCAGAAGGGCTCTTCTTATGTCCTTATTAAGGGCTCAGCCTCTATACCCTGCAAGAGGTCCTCCAGAGGAACTAGTTGGCCACTGTGTGAGACAGAAGGCTGGACTAGATATACTACTGGTGTGATCCAGCAAGGCACTTCTGATGGTCTTATGAGGGACTTCAGTGGAGTCCACTTTTCCTAAGTGGCCATTTTCTCCAGGTGAACTGATCTCTGTTGCCTGGAGATCAGTTGTAACTCCATTAGATCTCCACCTACCACCCGGAGGCTGGCAAACATACCCACTGACTCTATACCTGGGTGTACAAATAAAATGCCTGTGCCTGTGACTAGCAGGCATAGTGCTAGAAGTACATAAGAGCTTGAGAAAACAGAAGCCATGGCTTGCGTAGAATCAAAGTCCTCCACCAAGCTACTGAGATGGAAACATGACTGGGAAAATCACTTTGGAAAGAAAGGTCTATGAGCATGAACTTCTGCAGTAATTTTGCTGGTTGGTAAAAATCATTGTTTGCAGAATCTTCCCTCCGTTCCTCCCTGTTGGTGGCAACAGTACCTTGGACAGCCAGAAATTTGGAGATGGTGGTGCTTCTGGGTTCCAGGTAAGCTAGCCTTGTTGAGGTTATGCATCCCTCTTCTACTTTGGTGGGGGTCCCAGACTAATGTCAATGGCTATAGCCCAAGTACTCAAAAAGAAATAGTATTGATCCCCCTCAGTTGGAATTATAGATATGTAGAGGTTTCTTTGGTTCATCTGAATAGTCAGATATTAATTTGATCGGTCAAAGAGAAGCTTTCACACTGTACCATTGGCTATATTGACAATGTTATTTGCAAATTCCTAGGGATCAGTGTATTGTACTTGTGGCTCCTCTTCTTTGGAGGACTTATAGGCAAATTCTAGGGCTAAATGCTTGACAGGAATCCACCCTGGTTTAAACTTCTACCCAGATGCAGAGAAAATTATATTTTCTGCTTTCAGATATTGACGCCTATGGGTCACAAAGAATATCATTGTTTGCATGGGCTTAAAAATCAAAAAGTCCAAGATTCAATTGAAGTAAGAAATGGTTTAGTTTATGGCTCTAATAGCACCGTGTAACATATTGTTTAAAATTTGTTTATATCCGTATAGACTTGTATATTCATCATTGTTTTACAGATTTACTTGTGCTGGTCCATGACTAGAACCAATCAGCTCAACGACTGACTAACTAAGTTGAGGACAGTTTGTGATGCTAACCAGACATGTTGAGGTCTAATTTTAGGTCTTCTGTTGCTTCTTCATTATTTATAAGGCTATCACCGTGAGGATGGAGCTAAAGAAGAAAGATATGGAATGGAAATGTTGCTAACAAAGGCTCCATACAATCAGTAGCTTGAGGGAGATACAGTACAGGAAAAGATGATGGCAAGCCACGGAAACACAACTGTTAGCTTGGGTGCAATGTACTTTAATCAGTTTTACTGGCAGAATCCAAACATTCAACCAGGAGGAAAGAGACTATCAATGCTTTCCTAAAAAGATCTACTCAGAATCCTACTCAGGTCTGTCAAATGGGTCTTACTCCCAGGAAAGTGTTCTTAAGAACATCCTGCAGAGGTCACAGAGAGCCTATTTTGGTATGGTGGTATTATTCGAAAGAATTTAACTAGTAAAATGGCTGTAAAAGTAAGAAGTAGCTTTTTGTGTATGAACTCGCAGATTACTTCCTTCCTTGAGCATTTGAAAAAGACACCTCTGTTGGCTTTGGTAATACTCAATTTAAAACCAAAACCAAAAAAGTGAGGATTCATTGACCAAAAGGCATATAATTAGAAACATTTATAACGCAATATGGTTTTGAATCTGCTTTTAACCGCCCCAGGACGGCAAATCTGAGAGGGATGGTATCTAAGTTAAATTAGAAATAAATAACATAAAAAAATAAATCAATTTCAATTCTTTAACTGGCTAGTTAATTTAATATTGGTGTAAAAAGTTGCAAAAATTGTGAGTTTTTCATCTACAGAATATGCACTATGCTTTATTGTGAATCTAGTTTAACTGGACTTTTAGATGATGCTTTATTGCGGGGGGGGGGGGTGTACTGATGAAGTACAGTAGGGTTGCCAACCTCCAGTTGGCACTTGGAGTCCTAATGCCATTACAGTTAATCTCCAGATGACCAAAATCAATTGTCCTAGAGAATATGGCAGCTTTGGAGGATGGGCTCTAGAGCATTGTACCCTGCTGAGGTTCCTTCCCTCCCCAAACCCTGTCTTCCCCAGGCTCCACCCCGAAAACACAGAGTTGTCAACCCCTCCCCCAGCTTCACTATTTGCCTCTTGCTTTTGCTCCTTGCATATTGTTGCCTCCAAAAATTCAGGCCTGATTTCATTTTATTTTTTTAAGATAGATTTTTATTATTTTACAAAAATTTTAAAGCATAAAAATGAAGCATAAAGAACACGCACCCTACATCGCTCATATTACACTATAAGATTACTTCTTCTTCTTACAGTTATAAGTAATTTATTTCTCTTGAACTTCTCAATCTCTCCGTACTGTAAATCATAAACCACTAACTATGCCTTCCACTTTCTTTGTATCATCTATACCTTTCCTCATATTTAAATTGTAAGTAGGTCTATGTTTGCTTTCTTTAATCTTCAAAACTACAGATCATCCACTCATTTCTTTCTCTTTTGTATAAAAAGTCAAAAGGTTTCCATGGCTTCGTAAATTAAAATATTGTTTTTTCTCTAATCATTGCTGTGAGTTTGACTATTTGGCCAATTCTAACAACTCAACAATCTAGACCTCAACTGTTGTCAGATTTGTAGTTTGCCAGTTCTGGGCATATAAAACTCTTGCTGTCATTGTCATATACCCAAACAAAATATTATGCTGGACTTCCAGATCATTGTCCATTAAACCCAAGAAAATGCTTCTGGCCTCATTTATTATTATCATCATCATCATCATCATCATCATCATCATCATCATCATCATCATCATCATCATATTTCAATTTTTTTCTGCCTCTTCCGGAAGGCTCGAGGCGGGTGACAATGATCTTAACCCCATTAAAACCCATCAAAACCCCCATTAAAATTTTTTAATACCAACATGGCGGCAAAGGGAAAATAACCCATCCCTCCCCATACTAATATCAGAGATAATGGAGGAGTGCAATGTACACTTCCTAACTCCCGGGGGGGGGATGTCCCGAGTTTGCTGATCCCAGCCTCAACCATATATTAATCTTTAAAATCTTTTATAATATATATTTTTTAAATTTTTATCCCGCTCTTCCATGTTGCTCAGGGCAGGTAACAACATTTAAAAATATATACAAATTTAAAGTTAAAAATCATTATATTTGCGCCGCATCAAAATTCCCAGACAGAGGGTGTTTAATTAGGCACTGGTTTTCTAGTTCTCCTCCTCTCCTATTGGTGAGGCTACCCTTATTAGTGGATGTTATTTTATTTTGGGCCTCATCAATAAGCCTGGTGGAATAGCTCTGCCTTATTTAGCTCTGTGGAACTTATTTAGGTCCTGCAGAGCCCTGATTTCTGGGATCACATTCCACCAGGTTAGGGCCAGTGCTGAACAGGCCCTAGATTTGGTGAAGACCAAATTCACCTCCTTCAGGCCGGGGACCCTGAGAAGATGCCGATCCAAATAACTTAATACTCTTAGGGAAGGGAAAGGAAAAGATGGACCCATAGGCATGTACTTGTGTCCAAAATTTCTGAGCTCTTGTACAAGTCCACCATCTATGATATAACATTCCTGGTTGTTCACATTTCAAACATTTTTTGTTTAATTATGACACATTTTATACAATTTCTTTGGTGTCATACACAATCTAAACATCATTTTGTAAAAATTTTCTTTAAAATTAGAATTAATGTAAATTTAATGCCTTTATTCCACATATTTTCCCATTGCTCCATTTGTATATTGTACTCAACATTTTACTCCATTTTGTCATATAGTCTTTTACCTATTAATCTTCCATATCATACATCCATAAGAGCTTTAATATTAATCATTATTAAAGGTAAAGGTAAAGAAAGCCCCTGTGCAAGCATCGAGTCATGTCTGACCCTTGGGGTGATGCCCTCTAGCGTTTTCATGGCAGACTCAATACAGGGTGGTTTGCCAGTGCCTTCCCCAGTCATTACCGTTTACCCTCCAGCAAACTGGGTACTCATTTTACCGACCTTGGAAGGATGGAAGGCTGAGTCAACCCTGAGCCGGCTGCTGGGAATGAACTGCTGGGAATGAATGGTCAGAGCTTCAGACAGTATGTCAGCTGCCTTACCACCTTGTGCCATATTCTGCTATATTAATCAAATATCCCAATAGTTCCATTTCAAAAGCCTTTTAAAAATTTACAAAACAATGTTTTTTAAATCAGTTTAAAATCTTTTGAACAATTTACAATTATAACCTTCTTTTATTAAATCTTCTACTTTCTCTTGAGCAAAATCTGAAATATCTCTGTAAGTTAACCATTTATTCTTCATTCCCTTTGTTCCCATCTCTCATCTGAAAAAAAGCTTCTTGTGTTGAGATCCATAATGATATTTTAGAATAAAACCTATTGATATTTTTGCTCCAGATCCTTAAAATTGCATGTCTAATATGATTTTTAAAATCTGAAATTGTCATAGCATAAATAAACATGCCAACCAAACTTTAGATCATAACCTTCCAAATACAATAATCTTCTATGTTCCAATAAAATCCATCCTTTCAAAATATACTTTCAAATCCGGTAGTCCCAAACCCTCTCTTTCCTTCATATCCAATAGAATCTTATATTTAATCTACATTTTTTTCCCTTGTCAAAGTCTTTTTTCCACTAGGGTTGATTTTCTTTTCCTTTCTGACTTTCTCTGCCATGCTTCCAGTGGACCATTTGGTTCATTTTTAAAGCTTTATTAAATGTTTTACAGTACATACCAAATTCAATGTTTGTTTGGTCTCCAGCTTTTTAAAAACAACAACAGGGTTGTTGGTTTTGGTTTCTTTTAAATAGTTAAAACAATGCTCGGGGGAAAGGGCTGGGGTTTTCATGTCACAAAAGCCAGTCAATTGAAAAGAGCTTCTACTGGAAACTAGTGCAAGGACTTTTTGCTGAGCTCAGTGCAGTAGATAATATTTCTATGGAGAGAGTGCAGTTTTTGATGTCAAGGTGAAGAGCGGCAGCCTCTAATCTGGAGAAGCAAGTTTTGAATCCTTGGGCAAGTCACAGTTTTCTCAGAGCTCTCTCAGCCCCACCAACCTCACAGGTTATCTGTTATGTGGTAAGGAAGGGTAGGCAATTATAAATTGTTTTGAGACTCCTTCGGGTAGTGAAAAACAGGGTACTCTTCTAAGTTGACGGCTTTAGATATGTATATCTCTAGACTTCTGGGACATGCTTAAAACACCTGTGCATAGCCAATGACAACGAAAACAGTGTTTTCCCATCACCTGAACAAACATAACAATGAAGCAGATAGGATCAATAATACATTGTGTACTCCGAAATTCTCCTCCTGGTTTGTCTTGAAGAGAACGGGCTGTCCCCAGAGAGCTATGCTTGGAGGTTCTCCTTCTCCTTTCCGTCTGTTGCTGGAGCGTGAGATGACACGACTGGAAGAAGTCACATGCTTGACAACCTGAGCTTAATGAAGTACAGGTTCGTGGTCAAGCAGTGAAATGTTATACATCTAAAGCAAGCCAGTGTTTTCTTGGACTGGCCAACAGACTGCATTCTTTCCTCAGTTACATATTTATAGATCAAGATAAGCTGGAATGCGAATTAAATTATCTCTATTTTGACAACTTAAAATAGAAAAGATGGAGTTGAATTCCCCTCCATGTCTTTCCAGTAAGTGATGTTTCACCCTAGCTGTCAGTCGAAATACCAAAAAAGAAAAGAAAAGAAAGGGGGGGATTTAAAGATTGTTTGTGCCGTTCTGGTGCTTTGCCAGTTTCCCAGCCTCCTGAGAATTTAATAGTGCCTTCTGTGCCATTATAATTAAAACCAGTTATCTTTGGGCGGAATGTATAAGTACAAGTAGTGGATGTGCAAGGATGGAGGGGGGCAGCTCATTTCCCCCTCCCACAATGTGTTCCCTTTCCTGGTCCTGAAAGTCCCTATAACAGCCTTTCTCAACTTTTTTATCACTGAGAACTGGCTGAAGCATTCTTCAGGCTTCAAGAAATCCGAGAATTGGCAGACTATGGTTGGGAAACATAATTGTGTCCACGCCTACCTGGGGCTTGTTCCCTTCCCACCCCCCGCCCCCAGGCCCATCACTGGCCATTTTGAGAGGGGTTGGTGGGTCAACATGGTCATGTCACCTGACAAATGATCATCAAGTTAAAACAATTAAAATGAATTTACTCTCACCCATTTGGGATACCCTTCCAGCAATGTCAAGAAACCCTGTGGTTTCACAAAACCCTGGTTGAGAAAGCCTGCTCGATAGGCTGTCCCATTTTCCTTTCTCTTAAATTCCTTCCTACCCACTAGCTAATTGGCCTATATTTCCTTCTCTGTCTTCAGTTCCTCATCCCTTCCTATCCCCTGGCAGCATTTCTGTGGGAAAACTCTATGTGATGCTAGCTGCCATATCTGGTCCAGTTGACTGGCAGGGAACTTGCACAAAGTTGCATAAGGTACCTCATCCCTCTTCCCACATACTTCCTTTCCTCCTCCTCCTGGAAGCTCTCATTGCATTTTCCTGTTGCTTTCTGTCCTTTCCACCGACCAAATCACCTGTCTGTTGTGGTGAAGAGTGAAGGCCTCTGATCTGGAAAGCTGGGTTTGATTCCCTGCTCCTCCATATGCAGCCAACTGGGTAACCTTGCATTATTCACAGTCCTGTTAGAACTGTTTGGTTCTCTCAGAACAGTTCTCTCAGCTCCACCTCCCTCACAGGGTGTCTGTCGTGGGAAAAGGAAAGGAAGACAATTGTAAGCCACTTTGAGACTCCTTTGGGTAGTAGTAAGCGGGATATAAAAAACAACTCTTCTTCTACCTTTTATCTGCGCCCCATCTTCAGCAATATTTATTATTTCATGTACACCCACCTTTCTCCGCAATGGGGACCCAAGGAGCTCACATCAGACTCCTCTCCTCCAATGTATCCTCATGACAACCCCTTGAGGTAGGTTAGGCTGGGAATGTGTAATTGGCCCAAGGACACCCAAAGAGCAGAGGGGGAAATTGAACTTGGGACTCCCAGATTCTACTGCATCAGGCTTTTAAAAACTAGGTTTTACTGAATGGGTGGGAGTTAATTAATTTTTAATATATTTTGGATTTGTGAAATGTTTATCGGGTGGTATGCCCATATATGGTCATGTTGACCTGCCTCCCCCCATGGCCAATAATGGGCCTGGAGTGGGTGGGAAGGGGAGGGCCCCTGGCTGGGCATGTCCACAGCTATTTTTCTCAACCATATTCTGCATGATCATGCCACTTGTGGGGTTTCCTGAAACCTGAAGAATGTTTCAGGGGTTTCTCAGTGGTAAAAAAGTTGAGAAAGGCTGCACTATAAATGTTGAGAAAGGCTGGCTTTTGTGTGGTGGCTGCTATTGAAAAGTAGGAAGCAGCCAGACTTGGAGGGATGAAGCAAGATGTGTGGTGACAAGTCACATGATTGTTGCTGTGAGGCCTGGCCCCAATGAACCTTCAAAGGCCCACGCACCTCTGGAAAGTACTCTGACCCTCTCCCTGTCTTCTACTGACAGAAAACAAAGCTTGAGGCCTGGCAATAATGTTGTGCTTGGCAATGGCCACTGAATGTATTCAGTCCTTGGAGGGATTTCTATTATGAGGAGAGGGTAAGAATAAGAAGAGTTGGTTCTTATATGCCGTTTTTCATTTCCCGAGGGAGTCTCAAAGCGGCTTACCATCACTTTCCCTTCATCTCCCCACAACAGACACCCTGTGAGGGAGATGGGACTGAGACAGCTGTGAGAAAACCATGACTGACCCAGGACAACCCAGCTGACTTCATGTAGAGGAGTAGAGAATTAAACCAGGTTGTTGTTGTTGTTGTTGTTGTTGTTTTTGTTGTTGTTATTATTATATTAAAACCTTTATACCGTCATTCCCTTAGGCTCACGGCAGTTTACACATTAAAAATTACAATAAAACCCATAGTTAAAACCATTAAAACTAATTCACGCTATCGATGTTAGGCAACAGACGAGCACTAACTAACCCAACTAACCCCCCCCCCCAAACTGCCCCACATTAGCTGGGGGACCTCAGGTTGCTAATATGGGAGTGAGGCAATCAGATCATTCAGATGAACCCAGGGAGCCCAGATCTAATGTCGGGACTGCCCGCCCTGGCCCCAACCATATGCCTGGCGGAAGAGCTCCGTCTTGCAGGCCTTGAGGAAAGCTGTTAACTCTGGCAGGGCCCTTAGTTCTTCCGGGAGCTCATTTCACCAGGTTGGGGCCAGGGCCGAAAAAGTCCTGGTCTGGGTCGAGGCCAGGCGAACATCCCGAGGTTCTAGTTAGAATCACCACCACACCTGGCTCTCAGATTCAAGTTCAGTTTATTAATGTGGTACGAGACCAGGAAACAAATTACAGTACAGATACAACAGAATATACGGAAATTAAAACAAGAAAAGATTCCAAGCCATAAAAGTTAATAAAATTTTAAATTAAAATACAATGCAGCTTGTAATTAACACTGTCTTTTCTCTCGATTCTCCCATGTCTTCCTTATTTTAGTCGCCTGCAATGCAAATTTAGTCACAGCGGAGGTTAATACATGATTTCGATCCAAAATATTTCCAAATGTAGCCGATGAAGCTTAGACTGGAGGTATGCTGGCTGGGACATTGCTTTGTTCCCCCCTCTCCCCTCTCTCCTGGTGTTCCTTACCCTGGGAAAGAACCTTGCAAAGGTTGGGGTGATTAATACAGGAACATTTACCCCCTTGGCTTTCTGGTGGGTTTCAAATCCAAAGACAAACTGGGCACCAGTGGAGATTGCACCAGGCCCCCTCAGGTGGTGTTGGTTGACTCTGGTAATTGAGTCCCTTCAGCCCAATGGTGGCAGAGCCGGGTGTGGGGCTGGGCTTGGGGAGCAGAGGACCAATGAGGCCAAAGCTGCTTGGAGTAGATATTCCAAGTAGAGCCAGAAAAGCCGGCTTTAAGATCAGAAATGGTTTGGCTAAAGACATGATGGCTGAGAGAAGGGGGGATGTTTTGCAGCCCCCTCCCTCTGCTTGGGATTCCCTGGACTAACTGCTTATTGTCCAACTGGACTGGAATCCACCTGCTTCCAGAGTGGGCCGCTTCCAGAGATTAAAGTGGTCAGACAAAGAACAGGAGTCAGAAGGAGGACTCTGTTTTTTAGCACCCTCTGGCAGTTGCAGAGATGCTTTTTTATAGGAACTTTGAAGATCTGGAAGTGGGGAACTGTTGGATGGGAAGTGATTGGTGCTGATTTCTTTACCCATTAACACCTAATCGAGTAGCTAGAGCTTAACTTTAGTATTATAAGGAGAGCCCTGTAAGGCAGGATCTAGTAGGGCCTTTCCCTCTATGAGGGAGGTGATTGTAGGGTCTAGTTGTTAGGTTGTGAGGGGGTGGAGGGAAGTTGGTTAGGGAGTTTTAGGGGAGGGATGGGTGGGGTGGGTTAGGGTGAGATAGCTAGTAACAGCTAGGTAGTGTAAGTTAATTTTTAGTAGGGTTAAGAAAGGAGCGATGCAGTCATGCCTTGTTAAAGGATTGTGAGTGATTAGGGGGGAGGTTAGTATTGCAAGGGTTGGTGTTGGCTGGGTTACATTGGCAGTGGCTTGTGATCAGCCATGTATGTGGGGAGTATTATGGCAATACTACTATAAGGATATAAATTTAAGGGTTTTTTAATTGTTTTTATGGGGATAGTTCCTCTAGAGGAACTAGGGCAGAGTCTGCACTTACTTTGTTTATTCCATTGTCAATCCTGTTGAATTCAGATCGCTTTGTACTCAGGTCTTCCTCTACTCCCTCCTCCCCATTGAAACAGGAAAGTCTTCTGCACGTGGTTAGGGAGGCTCAGAAGGTGGGGGGGGCTCTTTCTTTCTTTTCTTGAAGGAGGGGGAGAGGAGCCAGGCAGGGAGCCTCTTTCTTTTCTTGAAGGGAGGGGGGAGGAGAGGATCGAAAAAGGCAGAGGAGGGAGGAAAAATCCAGGACCGACAGAAGTTGAGAGAAGTTAGGGGCTTCTCCTTTAAGGCAAGCATGTCACATGACCAGGTGTAGCCTATCAGAGGTTCTCTACCATGGAGCTTTCTTTATTCAGGATTTTCAGCACTCCAAGATATCGCGCAATAAAGGTAGGTTCACTCCAGATCAATCCTTCTTGCTGCAGAAGGAAAATTTAAATCGCCCAAAATCCAAATAGAAATCGCACTCTGTGTAGAGGGCAGGGACTGAATCAATCTGGGGTTGGAATAAAAGCTCCGTGCAGTTTACACCTAGAAATCAAATTGCCAACATACGCTGGATCATGGAGAAAGCTAGGGAGTTCCCGAAAAATATCTACTTCTGCTTCATTGACTATGCTAAAGCCTCTGATTGTGTGGAGCACAACAAATTGTGGCAAGTTCTTAAAGAGATGGGAATACCAGAGCATCTTATCTGTCTCTTGAGAAACCTATATGCAGGTCAAGAAGCAACAGTGAGAAGCGGGCATGGAATCACTGATTGGTTTAAAATTGAGAAAGGAATTCAGCAAGGTTATATACTGTCTCCTTACCTATTTAACTTGTATGCGGAGCACATCATGAGAAAGGCAGGGTTAGATAAATCACAAATTGGGATTAAGATTGCAGGGAGAAATATCAGCAACCTCAGATATGCAGATGATACCACTCTAATGGCAGAAAACGAAGAGGAACTAAAGAGCCTCTTGATGTGGGTGAAGGAGGAGACTGTAAAAGTTGGTTTGAAACTCAACATCAATAAAACTAAGATCATGGTATCCAGCCCTCTCAATTCCTGGCAAATAAATGGGGAATAAATGGAGGTAGTGACTGATTTTATTTTCCTGTGCTCCAAGATCACTGCAGATGGGGACTGCAGCAAAGAAATTAAAAGATGCTTGCTCCTGTGGAGGAAAGCTATGGCAAATCTAGACAGCACCCTAAAAAGCAGAGACATCACCCTGCCAACTAAAGTGTGTCTCATCAAGGCTATGGACTTCCCAGTTGCAATGAATGGCTGTGAAAATTTGACCATAAGGAAGGCCGAGCGCCAAAGAATTGGGGCTTTTGAACTCTGGTGCTGGAGAAGATTCTTGCGAGTCCCTTGGACTGCAAGGCGAACAAACCGGTCAGTCCTAGAGGAGATCAGGCCGGACTGCTCCTTAGAAGGCCAGATCCTGAAGATGAAACTCAAATACTTTGGCCACCTCATGAGAAGGAAGGACTCCCTGGAGAAGAGCCTAATGCTGGGAGCGATTGAGGGCAAAAGAAGAAGGGGACAACAGAAAATGAACTGGCAGAATGGAGCCACTGAAGCAGTCGGTGTGATCTTAAATGTCCTCTGGGGAATGGTAGAGGACAGGAAGCCCTGGAGGATCATTGTCCATGGGGTCGTGATGGGTCGGACATGACTTCGCAACTAACAACAACATATTGTGTTTTTATGTATTATGTGAACCGCTGCAAGCCAGTTTCTGGGAGCAGCGGTATACAAGTTTAATTAATTAATTAATAATAAGGAGAGGAAGGATGGAGATTTGTAAGCTACTTTGAGAGTCTTTTGGGTAGTAAAAAGCGGGGTCCAAAAATCAGTTTTTCTTAATTGGACAGGACTGCTCTGTCACAATTCCCTGGAGTTTTCATAGGAGTCTTTCCAGAGTGCCAGTAAAGTTATTTTCTGACTTACTGACTATTCCACATTACAGCAGAGAGAGTGGACTGTAGTTTTCTCTAAAACAATGTTTTCAAAGTCTTGTGTGCATGTGTGTCCCTGTGTTCATTTGCAGTAGGCATTGGAAAGCAGGCTTCACTTGGCAGGGGGCTTGCTTTCCTAAAACTCCACCAGGCTTTTTCATTTGTAGTTTTAATGCATACAGTTCTGTGCAGACTCTCCCTCTTCAATTACCTGATATTTCTGAACTGCTGCTGAAATGAAGCAACATAGGAATAACAAGCCATTATAAAATGGAAAGTGAACAACAGCAGCCTATCCCCTTTATCTCTCAGCAATAGCTTATGTATGAATAGTTGCTTTGGTACCTAACATTCCATCAAGGGGGGAAAGACAACATACACCTGGTAAGGTCTTCCATTCAAACACAACAAGGAAAGACAAAAGATGAAACAGTGCCTTCTGTGTTTGATCAGAATTCAGTTCTTGGATCAAAATGGAAAGGAGAATGGTGTTGACCCTTTTCTGAGATAAAATAGCCACTCAAAACCAATCCTTCCGGACTGTTTTTCAAGTTTCCTGGAAGCTGTTATAGAGATAAGATGGTTTGTATGTAGCTCACAGATACATGTGTGCTTATGCTTATATGAGGGTATTCAACCATCTTTTTTTCAAATATATTTTTCTTTTTTCCCCTGCTCACAAAACAGGAATGACCCATCCACAAGACAACAACCGCCTAACAGAAAAGGAATTCCCCTTTATAAGGTTTAATGGAGGTCATTTAATAATACAATTTAATGAATTTTAATTTAAAACATTTAATGACTATATATCAATGTAACGTTATGACTTGTATATGCCTTGTTGTTACCTGCCCTGAGCTAACCAGGAAGAGTGTGCTATATAAATAAAGTTATTGTTGTTATATAATAATAATAATAATAATAATAATAATAATAATAATAATAATAATAATAATAATAATATATTAGAAAATTTAAAATACAATTGGAAGAAGAACATGGAGAGGGGGTGGGGAAGAAGACAGAATTTTTAAATAGTCTCCCAATCTTATCTGTGATGGTTAATATCTACTGCTCTAAACTAATACATAATACATTTAAAATCACATGTTTTCTATCTTTAACAGCTTTTACTGTTAAAATAATTGAGCAGAGCCTTCCTAGGCGGACCCTGTCTGGTCTTCACTTCTTTTCCATGGGCTAAACAAGATGCGTGCATCCTGATTGGCCCACAGAATGGTCACACCCATCCCCACTTACCCGGCGAGGAGAACTCTGGCATAATTGCTGCCAGTTTGCCTCTGACTGCCGCTGTGGAAGGAGGTTGGTAGGGCTGCAGAGAGGAATGGAGTTCCTGCCTGCAGTCTCTGCAAGCCTCGCTGGGCCAAGCCTGGGAGTTGTCATGGCAGGCAGCCCTCCCAGCCATAGGTGAGTGTGGGGGGCAAGGCTGCAAGGCTCACTGGACCTTTTCAGGCCCACCATGCCTTGAAGATGCTGTGACAGCCCTTGGCCAGCCAGGGGGGAGTGAGGGCAGGAGAGCTGCCTGCTGGGGCATCTCTCAGGCTTGCCAGGCCTTTTCATGGCAGTGGGTGAACGGAATTTCCCCCTCCCCCCAAAAAAGCCTTGAGGAGTCTGGGAGATGCCACGGCAGGCCTTTTCCACTTTCTCTCTCTCCTCTCTCTCTTTTTCTTTTTGATCTCTTTCTACATTTCTCCTTCTCTCTCTTTCTGTCCCCCTCTCTCCCTTTCTTTATCTCTCTATTTCTATCTCTTTTTCTTTCTCTCTGTCTTTTTATCTCTTTCTTTCTCTCTATTTGTTCATTTCTCTCCCTCTCTTTTTATCTCTTTTATTCTCTCACTTTCTCTGTCACTCTCTGTCTTTCTCTCTCTCTTTCCCTCTATATTTCTCTCTGTGTTCTTTCTATCTCTATATCTTCCTTTCTTTCCATCTCTATATTTATTTCTATCATTCTCATTTCTCTCTTTGCTTATCTCTCACTTTCTCTTTTATCTCCTCTTTTTCTCTCTCTGTCTCTTAAGCACTCTCTTTCTTCCTACCTCTCTCTCTTCCATATATTTTACACCCTTCCCCAAGCAAGCACCTGTTGTATTTACAGCTACAAAGGGCTTTAATTCTAGTACTTTTTAAATTTCCCCTTATTAAGCATCTCTGGTAATCTGTCTAGATTAGAGAAGGTCCAGTCTAAATTTTTGAGAACAATTCTCCAATTGCCAAATAACATTTCCAGTATCGCAATTAGGATTGAGACTGGAATGGTTAATGTTGGGTGGCAACCTTTATGTTCTGTCTAAAACTGATATATCGGCAAAGGGGTCTTACTAATCTCCTATTGACAGATTCATTTGTTAGAAAAGCTAGGATCCTATGGTTTGTCATATCAACTTGTTCCGAGTCTGGGATTTGATAAGGCGAAATAATTAATAAAGATCAGGGAAACAGAAGTAGAAAGGCAGCACGATCTTAATAAGATCTTGGACCCACTATCTCAAAAAGGCCTTCTTAATAAGACTATATTGATATCATATCTAACCGATATCATAACCCTTGAATAAAGAAGAATGTTCACTCTTCTCCGCTATAATGCTCTTCCTTCCACCTTTCTGGACAGAAAGTTCAAAGGGCTACCGATAGAAGCATGCAAGTGTATCTGTAATGAAGGCCAAATAGAGACAACTGAACATGACCTACTGGAATGTAAACTTTATCATCTTCTACATACAGGTCCACTAGCCACAATGCTTAAAGAATGTCCCATAGGGTTGAGGAAACAATGTATTAATATTGTCAGACACAAATAAAGAGCTAACAAAAATAATTGCTAAATATGCTTGGATAGCTATTAAAATAAGGAATGAACTGGACCAACCCTTCATACTAACACTTGTTATACTGGATCCCTATATAATTCCTTTATCTATTCATCATTGATTTTAAATTTGTAATTTTATGTTTTTTGCTTATTGGATGATCTACGATCGTAAGTGAACTCATTGATTGATATATTTCCCTTTACTTAAACCTATACACCAACATTTCATTTTTGTGTTCAAAGACAGTTATTCTCTGGATAAATAATTTCTCTTGTCTGACCAGCAGCAGGGATGTAAACATAACTGACACCACTTTCTTAAGCCCAAATCTGATTAGAAAAAAATTGCTCTCACATTATTTCCCATAATGACAGAAGGATCTGGACTTTTGTAAGCACCTTTCAGCTCTACAGTTTAACAATGCTTGACATACTGGTGCTATTTAATTAACTTGAGCTCCTTGACAAACTGTTTGGAGAGTGATAAGAACTGCAATCAGTGACAGAGATGCTGGGCTGTTCTAAGCAATTCTTGAGCTCTACCTTATTGATTTTGTGAAAAACTGAAGGTCATAGATAACTTCTCGGGGTTATCTGCATTTTTATGAATTACACAGACAAACAAGGTTGGGTAGCTTTTCCTGTGTCTGGTTGGTCCTGCCTGTCAAGCATCTCCCAATGGGCTGGACCTTTATTTATTTGTTAGTCATGTTTGTATCACCACCAATCCAGGATCTATTATGGATATTTCCTCAATATTTTGAAAAAAAAAGGTTAACAGCTCAATGGGGTGTTTAATACATCGCTACTCAAGGTTGTTAGGGGCTATCTCAAAAAAGAAAAAAAAGAAGGAAAAAAAATCCAAACTAAACTCTCGTAACTGTGACTCCAATAAGAGGTGGATTCTCCAGTAGATTTTTCTCTTCCAGAAGCATTTTGACTTTCCTTTTTTAGCATTAGGCTACTGAAAAACACAACAGAGCAGAGCCAATAATGAACTTGGCAGCTACAGGAAAAGTGAGCCACAGGAGTAAATACTGCAAGACAGCATGCAGATCAGGGTGTTAGCAAGAACCAATCAAAATTAAGTGTCTCAGAAGCTTTAGTTCATGCAAGAAGAATCATAGAACCATAGAGTTGGAAGTGGCCACACAGGCCATCTAGTCCAACCCACTGCTCAATGAAGGATCAGCTTAAAGCACCCAAGGAAGTCATCAGTATGAGAAAATAAGGAAAGCTCGGGGTGGGTTCTTCTCCTCCCTTTCAGAGACAAGCTAATATCTCATGAAGAAACAGCACCCATGTGTGGTTTACCACACAGATACTTCTCTCCTTCCTGGTATCTCCATGGTATAGGTGGTTTGAATACATATTATTGTCCCAGGAATGGATGCCTCAGAAAACAGTGGCTATGCATTTCTACATGGCAGTGTGTAGAATAAGAACAGGGGTCCCAAATCTTTTGGACCATGTGGGCGCTTTCAGGATTTTGTCACAGGGTAGTGGGCAGAGCCATAAGATGGCTGCCACAGGTGATGGAGCCAAATATAAATGGCTGTCTCATGAAAAGGAAGCTCAAGTGCAGGAGAGAAGAGAGAAATTGGAAAATACACTGGGAAAGAGATGTAAAAGAGAATAAGAAGCAGCTACCACTGAAACAATCTTATTTTAATCTGGATAATCAGAACTGCATCATAGTCCTCGTGGACGCTGTCCTGGAGACCTCTAATCTAGAGGCTTTTGCTTCTTACTTCTTACTTCTCCTGATTTTGGTTTCTTGGTAGTAGGGGTGGAATTCATGGGGAGCTGAGGTGGGCTTAGCAGGTCAAGTTATTATCATCCTAGGCTCTTGTTTAACTTTTTGCTTGCCTTGCTCAGAAAGTTTTACCTTGCACTCGTGTTAGGCTAACAGAAAACAATGGAAATATTGAGAAGATCAACCATGCAGTCCTAAGGCAAGTTATCCCCTTCCCTGTAAGCTTGTTGACCTCAATGGACTTAGAAATAGGGTTGGCAGCTGCCTGGTATGTAGCCAGACTACATAGTCTCCTGGAGCAAATGGTAGCTTCTGAGGGTAAGCTTTATGGCCAGGGTTGCCAGCTCTGGGTTGGGATAAACCTGGAGACTACAGGGGTATAGTCTGCAGAGGGTGGGGTTTGGGGAGGGACTTCAATATAAAGTCCATCTTCTAAGTGGCCTTTTCTCCAGGGGAACTGATCTCTGTTTCCTGGAGATGAGCTGGAATTCAAGAGGATCCCCAGGTCCTACCTGGAGCCTGGCATTACAATTATGGCATTAGACCCCTCCCCTGGGTTCTCTGCCCTTCCCCAAGCTACCCCCAATTTCTCAAGATTGACCTGGTAACCCTATATAGAAGGGTATAACTCACACATTTCAGCAGGTTTGTTTTGATGTCCAAAATTAGGCACTCACATGTTTAAGTAGTCTACCGAGTCACCAGCTCTGTACTTATTTATAGTTGTTGTGACACATTGTACTGTTTTGTGTTATAATTGATTTATAGCAGTGGCTTCATATCAGTGATCTTTGGGGGACTGACTTTCTTCCAGACTTGGAATTCTACCCCTGCTTGGGAATGTGGTTGCGTTGTTGTTGTTGTTTTTGGTGTAGTGGTTAGGAGTGCGGACTTCTAAACTGGTGAGCCGGGTTTGATTCCGCGCTCCCCCACATGCAGCCAGCTGGGTGACCTTGGGCTCACCACAGCACTGAGCTGTTCTAACCGGGTGTCTGTGGTAGGGAGAGGAAAGGGAAGGCGAATGTAAGCCACTTTGAGACTCCTTCTGGTAGAGAAAAGCAGCATATAAGAACCAACTCTTCTTCTTCAGTAATATCAGGGCTCTCTCAGCCTCACCTCCCTCATAGGGTGTCTGTTGTGGGGAGAGGAAAGGGAAGGCGACTGTAAGTCCTTTTGAGATGCCTTCGGGAAGAGAAAAGTGGCATATAAGAACTAACTCTTCATCTTCTTCTTCAAGGCCATTTTCAGTCTATGTTCTGTTTTCTTTTTTTTCGTACTGTTTCAAACTACCTTGGGCAGCATTATAGGGGACCAACCCCCCAACCCCCACGTACATTTTTAAATGGTATAAAATGAAAAGAAAACCAGTCCAAGCACTGATTTTATTGCAGGTTACCCGGATTATTTCATCCAGCGCTCCTGAGCACGGGCTCAAACAAAACAAAACACAAAGCCTTTTTTGTTATTTTATGTAATTTCTGCCCATGTCGTTGTTTGCTCAAGAATTCTCTCATCTGCTGCAAAGATGCGGTGTGCCCTTCCAGGGCGATTAGCGTTGTGTAAGTGGATGTGGCACCCGGTAGATCAACAAAGGATTTTATCTGAGAGCAATATTTTTCCAAAGCAGATTATCATGAATAATACATACATGATTAATTTGCATATGCTGAAAAGTTATGCAAATCGTGTTAAGTAAATTGTCTATAAAGTGAGGTGTTTTGGCAGGAGGTAAATAGGCCTTTCAGACAAGATACATAAGCAAAATTATAAGATAATCACAGCAAAATCAGCCTGTCTTTTTTTGGTAATTAAAACACGAACTTCACAGCAAGCTTGATTTCGGAAGCCTGCTCTGTACTTGATAAGAAAGGAAACAAATGAATCCAGCCATTCAGTGTTTCAAATAATGAGCCAGATAAGGATGGATGGTTTTTTGTTGCTGCATTCACGGACTTTTTTCATGATATAATAAATTATCTGCTGTTCGTCTTGCGTCTCCTGCATTGGCAAGGAATATAAGATCCCTAAATTATCAAAACCATCTGTCTTCTCTAGGGTTGCCAACTCTGTACTGGGAAATTCCAGGGAATTTAGAGGTAGAGGCTGGTTTGGGAAGGGGAGGTACCTTTGCACGTTAAAACACCATAGAATCTACCATCCAAAGCTACCATTTTCCCAAGGGAGATTCGTCTCTGTGGCCTGGAGGGCATTTGTAATTCTGGGAGAGCTCGAGGCCTCTTCTGGAGACTGGCCAACCTAATTTTTACCAGGCATCTGTTTGCTAAGAGAACAGAGGTACTTGGGAGTGGGGAACCACTCATTGAAAAATCTATCCTCAGACACAAATAATATGCAAGGCAGCATTCCCACCCCATGTGCTTGCCTGAAGAACGGACTGTGATTGTCTTCATGCTTGGTTGGCTGGACCAGGAGCAGCGGCCTATAAATTGAATCAATAAATAAAATAATAAGGGAGGGAAAGGTGCAGGTGGGTAAGGCCTGGCCCTAAACTTCAACCACCTCAGTTCCTCACAACTGGTAGAACCATGACCTTTTTTGGTGGGGATTTAAACAAGCCCATGGTGGCTCAACCCACAGGAAATCCTTTAAATGGCAAGGATTTGGCCAGCCAAGGAAGAATGGGCCATATCTCTACCTTGCATTTGGAGCGCCGGAGTGGACAAAAGAAGACAGGAGTAAGAGTGTGGCAGAACTTCCCTTCTCCCTGATAACAGAGGCTTTGCCTGCATCTCACCAGCAAGGGGGGGGGGCTTGATTGTGTGGTATACCGTGGCTCTGTCCCCTCAGGTGTTGGCACTGGACACTCCATCTTCATCCATGTGCATGCCAAATCTCCTTTGTTTAATATCACAACAGAGGCGGTCAACATGGTTTCTGGGAAACACTCTTGTTCTCCAGATGTTAATTCCTAGACTTGGAAATTTCTATCCCTTGGGATGGTTGGACATTCTCTTGAATGACTTTGGCATCAGCAAGCTATAAGGACTTCTCAAGTACCAGGCAGAGATGACAGCATGGATTTAGGCGATGGATTGTCAATTTGCTCAGAAAGCAATGTGCAAGTGGGTCAATTTTTCATACTTGCCTGAGAGAGAACTATAATGAAAAAAGCACCTTATATCAGTGGTCCCCAACCTTTTTATCGCCAGGGACCGGTCAACTCTTGACAATTTTACTGAGGCCCGGAGGGGGGGGTAGTCTTTTGCCGAGGGACATCACCGCTCCACTTGCTTTCCCACTTCTAGGGGATCAACTGGCCCCACTGGGTAGCTGGTATCCATAGACTGGCCCAAGGTCACCTAGCAAGCTTCAATGGCAAAAAGGGGATATAAACCTGAATCTTCCAGTTCCTAGACTGACTCATTATCACTATTCTATACTGACTACAGTGGAAATGTAACACCCTGGTGGGATGCACAAAATCTATGTTTTCACTTATGATAATTTGCAAGGCAGGGTGTGTGGTGTTTTGAGTCTGGGCAGCGAAGGAACCTACAAGAACATTCAGCCTTAATGACTTTCAGCACATGAGTAACCCTGACAGAAGTTCATTGTCTGTGGGAAGATTCTCAGCAAGGCTACAGGATCTGGACTGAACATTGCTGAGGACCAAAAAAGGGAGTGCAAAGGGAATAAGAAGCCAACTGGGAATCCACTGTGCTCGCTTTAGATTGGCTTCATTATCTTAAGTGTTGTCGTCATTTCCCCAAACCTGACCACATACAGATCGTTAGAGCTAAGAACAGCAGTGACCAGGTTCACAAAGGGTCGAAGGTCAATACATATTTGGGAAATTTCCACCTTCTTTGGTTTGCCCCCCCCTCCCACAATGAATAGAGGATGTTCAGATCAGCTTCACTGAAAATGTCACTTTGCCCAGAATAACAGGAATCAGGTGCTGTTGTTTTTACAATCAGTACTGGGCTATTCTGCCTAGGGTTTCCAGGTTCCCCGTAACCACCGACAGTGGGTCGGGGGTTAGGGTTGCAGATCCAGGTTGGGAAACTCCTGGGAGTAGAGCTTGGGGAGGACAGAGAGATTTGGGGGTGAAGCCTGGGGAAGACAGGGACCTGTGAGATACAATGCTAGAGTGTACCTTCCAAAACATACACTTTTCCCAGAGGAACTACTTTCTATAACTGGGAGAGGAGTTGTAATTCTGGAGAATTCGCAGGTTTGACCTGGAGGTTGTCATCTCTAGCTCTGCTAAACTCTTATCAACCCTTCAACTTAGTACAGGCTTTCTCAACTAGGGTTTTGTGAAACCCTGAGGTTTCTTGACAGCCCTGGAAGGGTTTCTTGAATGCATAGAAGTTAATTCATTTTTTTAATATTTAAAAACAATTGTTAAACATTTATCATGATATGACCATATATCAGGGGTAGTCAAACTGCGGCCCTCCAGATGTCCATGGACTACAATTCCCAGAAGCCCCTGCCAGCATTGCTGGCAAGGGCTTCTGGGAATTGTAGTCTATGGACATCTGGAGGGCCGCAGTTTGACTACCCCTGCCATATATGATCATGTTGACCTGCCCCCCTCCCAAAATGATGGACCTGGAGGTGGTGGAAAGGGGAAGGGCCCCAGGTTGGCCTGTACACAGCAATACTTCCCAACCATATTCTGTATGACCTCTGGGGTTTCTCAAAGGCTGAAGAAAGTTTCAGGAGTTTCTTGATGGTGAAACAGTTGAGAAAGGCTGGCCTGGTGAAATAATGGTTCTAGTTGAACAGTTTTTGACATTCATCAGTAAAATCTTACCCGACTGTAAAACAGGCCAACTAATTTACCATAGCGTGAGAACTGATAAATGGGAACAATTGGAGTGTATACAATATCCTAGCTGTATGCTTTTATATGAATTGCCCTATTCACATGGAAGGTCATATCAGGACATAGATCTTCCATATGCATGGAAAGAAAGAACAAGAAATTCTTACGTAGTGGAAGGGGAGGGGAACCATTGCGAATGGTATCGTAAACCAGTGGTCCCCAACCTTTCTGAGGTTGGGGACCGGCAGGGCATTGGGGCGCGGCCAGTGGCCTGCGCCTGCGCGGGCCACGCCCATGCATCGGGCCGCGCCCGCAGGCCGCACCCGCACATCGGCCGCGCCCCCGCATCGGGGCGCACCCCGCGAGCCGCGCCCGCACATCGCCCGCGCCCGCATGGGCGCGGCCCGGCCCGGCCCCAGATTCCCTCTCCCCGCCCTGCCGCAGTAAGAAGCTTCCCGGGCCGCAAGCTTGCGGCCGGGGAAGTTTTTTACTGCGGGGCGGGGGGGCGGGGAGAATGAGCTGCGGCCCGGCGCCATGGCCTTCACGGCCCGGCACCGGGCCGCGGCCCGCAGGTTGGGGACCACTGTCGTAAACCACTCCTGAACCTTGCGTGTGAAGGAAAGACGCAGGGGCATCTTATAGCCATTTTCATTCTAAGTGGCACCAAGAACCAGGTATTTAAAGCAAAGCTGAGCCAAAATGTTGCAGCACCAGCATATTTGGCAGGCCACATTTTTGTGTCCGATGCACGAGCTTACCAATTTCCAAACAAACATTCTGGATACAATTAGCAGGAACAAAGCAACTGCCACCACCCTTCAGAGATTGGCGGTGTTTTGAAAGGCAAGCTGGTCACCCATGATGTAGCTTCAAACAAAAAGGAGAAATTGTTATTTTTGCAAGGGGGTGGGGAGGAATTACTGCCCAGAGAAAGAGGAAAGTTTTTTCTGCTCTGCCAAGGAGGAGTTTAATGCTGCGACTCACTAGGCAGTGTACCCTGTTTCTTGTTTGTTTTACTGTCACTTGGGGCTATAGTCTCAGGCCTCCGCTGCAGTCTCGGTAAAGCACTGATTGCCACAGAGACGTGATTCTGTTGAAAAGTATCTGACAGAAGCATATGCCGAACGATTAATTCCCAACAAGTTTGCGAAAAGTGTTGCCGCTTTCGGAAAAAACACATTCCGCCGCATTTGCAAAACAGAACTTGGGATGCGTTCAAAGCAGCTTCGCGGATAAACACATATGTTTTCCTTTTGTTTTGAGCCCCACAGTTTATGGTTTCCGAAAGGAGTGATAATTATACATTGGGTTGTGAAGGAGTGTGCATCTATTTCTCCACTCAATGTCTTCACAGTGATCTAATAGTGGAAGAATATAAGAAAAGCCACCCAGTTCCTTGTTGGACACAGGCATAAATGGAGCCTGGCTGAATCAGACTAGGGATTAATTATTGGGACATAGAATCAGAGAATTGGAAGGGTATTCATATAGAGGCCATCTTGTGCAACCCTCTGCTGATGCAGGATCAGCCTAAAGCATCCAGGATAAATAGCTGTCCAGCTGCTACTTGAAGGCAGCAGTGAGGGGGAGCTCACCACTACCTTAGGCAGCCCTGCTTAACTACTCTGATTGTGAAATCCCCCGCCCCCAATATGTAGCTGGTACCATTTGACATGTAGTTTAAACCCATAACTGTGGGTCCTCGCCTCTGCTGTCAACAGGAAATGCTCCCTGCCCACGTCTAAGTGTTAACCTTTTAAATACTTAAAGAGAGTAATCCTGTCCCCTCTCAACTGGAGAGCCAGTTTGGTGTAGTGGTTAGGAGTGCGGACTTCTAATCTGGCATGCCAGGTTCGATTCTGCGCTCCCCCACATGCAACCAGCTGGGTGACCTTTTCTGACCGAGCAGTGATATCAGGGCTCTCTCAGCCTCACCCACCTCACAGGGTGTCTGTTGTGGGGAGAGGAAAGGGAAGGTGACTGTAAGCTGCTTTGAGCCTCCTTCAGTTAGAAAAAAGCGGCATATAAGAACCAACTCTTCTTCTTCTTCTTCTTCTTCTTCTTCTTCTTCTTCTTCTTCTTCTTCTTCTTCTTCTTTTCCATGCTGGACATTCCTGAGTCCCTCAGCCTTTCCTCATAGGGCTTGGTCCCCCGGCCCTGGATCACTCAATCCTATTTCTATGTGTGGCCAGCCAGATGCTTCAAGAAAATCTACAGGCACCACTTGAAGTTTCTTGTTTGTGTTTTTGAACAGTGTGTTTTGTGGTAGTTGACAGCAGTTTGTAAGGAGACCTTAATATTCCATGTTGCCTGTTGTTGTTTACCCATTTGAGGAGGCTTGTCCTTTGTGTCCCTTCTCCTAGCATCAGTTTCACAACTGACAGTAAAATGTTGGTGGAGAGGAAGCTACCACTGAGAGTGGAATCAATCCAGAGGAAAGGTTTCAAGGTACATGAGAAGAAATCTTCAGCAAAGAGAAAGGCCGAGCTTTAGAAACCTGGCCTGTCAGATTGGAAATGGAGTAACAAAAGGTACTGTGAGGCAGATATATAAAGAAGTAAAGGAATACATAAAAGATCTCCTTACCAGTGGATGTATTACAAAATCTAAGTCACTGTATTCATCTTTATTGATTTGTATTGAAAAGAAGGATGGGAGACTCTGCCTCTACGAAGATCATTGGAAACTGAATAGGAAAATGGTACTTAGCAGACGGCCCATTCTTCGAACTCAGGATGTGCTTAATGTACTAGGAAGCAGATTTAGGTTTGCAGATTTAGTTCAGAGGAAAGCACTCCATCAAGGGTATATACCACAGAACATCATTGTCACGTGTCACTATTACAGTTTGTGATCTTTATGAATGGTGCTAGATTCCATTTTTACTGACTAATGTAATGGCATTGAGTATCTTAGAGATGAAATCTGCATTCCGTACCAGGATTTCTTTCTTATATTTCAGTTTTTTATCCTGTAGCAAAAACCTTTGTATGGCCTGCAAATGTGTCTCCCAAGAGCTGAGTCTCACAAATATATCTAGCAAAGGGAACAAATGGCTGGAGAAAGAGGGTTTTCTGGTCACATGCCTTCCATGCAACCAGGAACTTGGACCAAGGAGCACAGAATGTATTGAATGAGTTACTGGACCAATTAATATAGCCTCTAGTAATAACATACCCAAATACCTTTTATTTTACATGTGGATATCCTTGAAGAAGGACTAGGCACAGCTGTCTATCAATGACAGGAAACATAACTTCAAGGTATTGGGCAAGGACACTCACTGCAACAAAAGACTAAAATATCAACTTGCAGGGCAATTGGAATTCATGGCTCTGGAATGGGCAGTCACAGAAAAATTGTGAGGCTACTTCTGTTTTGTGCCTACATTCACAGGGGACAAGGATAATGATCTGCATGATTTAGTATTCTCACCCACCACTAGGTAAGGGAATTAACTGATCCGTATAAAAATCAAATATGGATGTTAGTGAGTTATCCATGATGCCACTTGACATAGACCAATAACCAGGTGAATCAATGAAACAATGATGGATGCAGTTGTTGGATGCAGTTGATGGATTTTACAACCTTAACACCATTGCAGGACACAACTGGCAACCAATGCAGCTGCCTCGGCACCAGTTGGATGTGGGCTCTCCAAGATGTTCCCGTGAAGACCCTAGAAGCTTCATTTTGCACCAGCTGCAATATCCAGGTCAGAGTTAAGGGTAGGCCAGCGTAGAGTGAGATACAGAAGTCCAGTCTGGAGGTGACCAAGCAATCTGATGATGGGTGATGATGATGTCTCCATTCAGTTGTGTCCTACCCTCGGCGATTCTTTAGGAAAGTTTCCACCATGTGTATCAATGACCACTTCTTTTAGTTGCTTCATGGTCATCCCTGTGTCAGCTTTGATCATGTCGAGCCAGAGGTAGGGTAGGGTGCTGTTAATCTCTTACATCCTTGTGATTTCATAGCCATGGATCATGCCTCTAGAAAGGGCACGACTAGAATAGCTAGATATCAGATGAAAACTGCATGTTGTGGCTCTGATGATTCGGACATGGGGTTCAGTTCCTTGGATGATGAACTGCAGATTACCTAAGCTATGTTCCCCTATCAGATAAGGGAAATTGCACAGCTATTGTTCTCAGCCTGGATACAGAGGTATTTACTCCGCAGGCTCAAATAGAATCTCCTCTTGTCACTTCATGACATCATCATGGCTCAGGCTACAAGGTGACTTGAACCCAGTGTTGAAAAATGAGGCCCTTCCAATACAATGGATGGCACTGGAATGGTAGCATCTCCACATTATTTATTTATTGTAGGGCATGTGTGTAGTATAGCCAGGAGATCCTTGGCAGTCTGGATGCTTGGTGAAAAAAAGGGGAGGTGGTTTGTCATTGCCTGTCCCGAACTCATGGCCCTGGTATTCCGCAACATGGCACTTCCAAGAACTTAGCTTCTGAGATCTAATGGAATCGGGCTTGCTTGGGCTTCCACAGAATGCTGTGGGTCATCTATTTATTTATTTTATTTATAATTACATTTTTAGGCCGCTGCTCCTGGCCAGCTGGCACATAGCAGCTAAAGCAATAAAAGCAACAAGAAAAACATACAAGAAAAACATATAGACCCTCCCACAAACCCACAACTAAAGTCATAGCCAATCCCTTTCCCCTCTCTTTCTCCCCAAATTGGGGTGATTTATAGGGAGCCCTCCATGAGGAGCCAGATCATCTAATCAGCCTGGCCTTGACTCTTGGCAGAAGAGCTCTATCATACAGGTCCTGCAGCACTGCATTAGCTCTGACAGGGCCCATAGCTATTCTGGGAGCTCATTCCACCAAGCAGGGGCCAGGGCCAAAAAGGCCCTGTCTCTGGTCGAGGCCAGGCAAACTTCTCATGTGGTATCATAAACTTGTTCAGGCCCAGAGAGCAGAGAGCACTGCAGGGGGCATAGGGAGAAAGATGGTCCCTCAAATATACTTGTCACAGACCACAAATGGCCTAGAAAAAGAAATATTATTCCTGCAGATGCTGACATATGATCAGTTTGGGACACTCTCTTACCAGTATTTTCTTTCAGTTGTGGCACAGATGAGTGGACCTTGGTATCAGTCACAATACTTTTTGTAATTTTACTATCAGTGGAGGTTGACCAACGTGACATATACTGAGATATGATATGTTTTATATGGGGGGGGGGGAGAGGAAGAGTGTGACAGGAAGGAACCATTTAAGTTTGGCTGTTTATATGCTATTGCCCTTTTAAGACTGAACAATGTGGCATTCTGGAAAATGGAGATAGCAGACATCACTGCTGAAACAATTCTGGTTCTGAAAGTGTTTCAATTAATGTTTGGCATGTTCTCAAGAAATAAAAGTCAACACTTTCTACACATCCTGCCTTCCCTCCTGATTGGAGCAGAACCCTGTGTCGAGAAGATCTATCCAGGCTCTGTCCTGAATATATTGACAGGCAATATGAAGGTTGTGTTCCCTTCCCTCCCCCAAACTTGGAACTAACTGCTTATGAAGTAAGAAAATACTGTATGTACAACTCATGGGTTTTAAAGGTATGTATGAAGGAGACAGAGGCACAGCCAGCCACCAGGCATTTGGTTGAGACCAACCTAAACTAAATAACATCTACTGGGCCCTGAACCTCCCTCCGGCCCTTGAACCCATGTGGCAGATTGGACCAACCATATGTCTGTTAGATTGTTCGCTATGTTGAATGCTATTTTCTCTGTGTATTGCTGTTATTACTATTACTTTTTATTTATTGTAATCAGTAAATTTTATGTATTGTTCTTTTACGTTGTATGTGAACTGCCCTGTGCCTTAGGTGAGGGCGGCATACAAATGTGAGAGAGAGAGAGAGAGAGAGAGAGAGAGAGAGAGAGAGAGAGAGAGAGAGAGAGAGAGAGAGAGAGCATTCATAACATCCTTGCACAAGGTCGATCTGCACACGCAGTATTCAGGACTTGACAAATGGTGCCTTATATTTTTGAGTAGATCTACATAGATCCAATGCCACAAACAGAAGTTACACATCAAATGCATTGATTTTGAAATGAATCAGGTTACAAGTGCAAATCTGAGAAATTAAGACCCAGTACAAAGGACATTTATTTATTAGATTCAGATTTATTGATATATGGCTCCAAGCCAGGTACTATTTATTTATTATTCTTAGTATTTATTATTATTCTATATCACCCCTCCCCTCACGCATCAATCCATATAAAATGACAGTTAAAGCACCATTAAAACATTGCAGTGCTCCATTGTACCTCCTGGTGATTCTGCTGGTCCATCTCTTAGTTTGTTTTGTAGATGGTAAAGGTCTTGCTGTTCTGATTTTGATTCAGTAGACAGAATGACAGAGACGGGTCAAGGAAGGCCCAGAGATATTATTGGCAATTTGTTTGTTCTGATTTCAACCAAATGCCTGGTCATTTTGCAGATCCTGTGGAACTTGGATAGTTTCAACAGGGTCTAGGTCTTGACTGGCAGCTCATTCCACCAAGCTGGGGCCATGGTTTTTGTAGAAGGAGGTGGTGGTGGAAAATCTCTTGTGTTGCTGGATCCAAAACTGGATTCCTTGTCTGCTCCTTGATGCATCACAAACTTCACAAGCTTCCCTTCCTGGCTCTGTCTTCCTTGATCTTTTTGCCCTCACATCAAGGCCCATTCTAGTCTGTGATCTTTGAATTGATATTATCTTCTTGTATCTTTAAATTACTCTTCTCCTTCCTTGCCACTCTTTATGTTCAGAGCTGCTTCAAAGACCACCTATACATTGTTGCTTCTAAGTCTTTCCTCACATGTCTAGTTCTTTTCTAGAAAATCGTTGGAACAAGGGATAATAAATTGAGCTATCTCAGAAGGTGGGGCTCCCTGAAACATGGCCTTGGAAGATGACTGTAGTGGTTGGGTAGGTTCCTAATAGAGTCTATGGTCTTTAGGTATACTTGGCCTACAAGCCCTGTAGGACTTTAAAGGTTAACACCAGCACCTTGAAATGTGCCCAGAAACAGACTGGGAACCAGTGTAAATGGACCATGGTTGGAGTCTGAAAACCATACTTTATGCTTTTGCTATGAATTGCCGGTTTTGCTTGACCTGCATTGCCATGGACTGTTCTGATGCCATATTTTATACCTTTACCTTGTATTGCTTGACCTGCCTTGCCTTGGATTGTTTCCTGTCCTATCTGCATATCACTCTGATCTTTGATGCTGTATGAGTATTTGATCCATTGTTGATTGATTAGCATAGGTGTGAATGTAGCAAACTGGCCTGGGGTTTTATGGAGAGGCCCTGTGTTTGAAGGGGGGGGGGGACAACCATATTTCCCACTATTTTGAGGGCTTTGCCAGTGCCTGCATCTGTCCTGGTCATTCGGTCAGGAAAATGCCTTCTCATCCAAACCATTGGTGGAAAGTAGATATGGGCAGTGGTCCCCAACCTTTTTATCACTGGGGACTGGTCAACGCTTGACAATTTTATTGAGGCCCGGGGGGGGGGCAGTCTTTTGCCGAGGGACGTCACCACCACCTGAGCCCCTGCTCCGCTTGCATTCCCGCCGTCGCCCCTGACTTCCTGTCACCCACTAGGGGGGGCGCTGCCAGCAGCAGCTGCACAGTGCCAGACCAAGGGGGAGCCCCAGCCATGGCGGCCACTGGAGAGCACCAAAGGTGAGCCGGTGGCAGAGTGGCAGGGCAGCCCCCAAGGCAGCAGCTGAGGAAGAGGATGAGGAGGAGCCACGGCCCAGTACCAAATGATCCACAGACCGGTACCAGTCCCCGGACTGGGGGTTTGGGACCACTGGATATGGGGACTGTAGAGGTAGGATCATTAGTATTGGTGAGAGCCCCGTGACGACCCGTTTACTATTCTTTCAATAAAGAGATTTTCCTTCAATGAATCTGTTCATTTTGTAATTGACCGAACATCACATGGAGTGGATACAATCCCTACGACCAATTCATGCCTGCTCCTGCTCTATGTGCATGGATTTTAACATGCGGAATGTTGCATTCAAAGATCACCATGCGCTGGAGTTGGATTGATCCAGGAAGTTTTGAAACAGCCTCTGTAATGTGGAGGGAGGAGCAAGAGTACAGCTGTATTTGTGCTTGATCCCAATTGACTTGCAAAGTGTTGTGACATTTGAATGCAGCCACTGTTCCCTCCCTCCAATCTAAGGCACTTCATTTACTCCCATCTAATCCATCACGTTGATTGAAATTGGGGTTTTGGAGTGCATAACTTTGTTTTGCTTGGGGCCAACGCATGCCATTCATTTCCTCATTAGGCTGTGCAAAAATTAATTCAGTTTTTTTTACCCCTTTCTGAGATTTATGCTTTGAGTCTTTGATTATGGCACAGCTACTTTATAGTCCTATTCACATACTAAACTTTCCTTATAAACTATAAGGCACAGTCCAATCCAGCTTAAGTGTTTTCTTTTTAGAGCTCTCATGAGTTTTAACTTGACTTGCTGGATCATGTCCACATTGTTTCTTTCTGCAACTTGCACGACTGGGAAGTTAAGATCGATGACTTCTGGAAGATTTGGCTTTTTTTAAAGGTGAATGAAAACGATGACAAGGATTGCCAATGTGAATGGGAGAGAGACTAGAATCTGACCCTAACTTTTAATGATTCGCTGTGAAATACTATATTTGGAGGGAAATGAGGCCAAGTGAAGCCTGTTGCATCTTTAAAAAGTCATATTCCAAAGTATTTCCTGGAACTTATGAAATCACATCTTGAAGAGGTTTATATTTCCAGAAAACCTCTGGTGTTTAAGTACTAAATATGAAGCATGAAAATACAGAAACAAAAGTTTAATTAGTCAGATCAATTACCTCATGGAGATACGCTGGACCACCTACCAGATGCCAACTGTATTGGGCACTATTATTAAAGCAGATTCTCTAATGCTATGCCACATTTAGGTTTTTATAGTTTAGTGATGTACTCCTCTTCCTTGGCATTTCTTGTTATTATTGGCTTGCTGACTCCCAAGTCCAGAGGAACAAAGGGTGAGTACGCATTTTTCCTCTGTGTTTTTCTTCCTTGGAAGTGATTCTGGTGGCTGAGTATTTGCAGAAAGAATAGCAATCCCGTTCTATAATCCTCTTTTGAAACAAGTTGTAGTCTGCATGGGGCTTTTTACCCGTTCCCAGTTCGAATGAATCACTGCAGTCTACACTGAAATCGATTTCCATTTTGATTTTGGGTGCTATACATTTTCTCACTGCAACATGCATGATTGATTTGCGGTGACCCTCCCTTTCCCCGCAATATCCTGGAGTGGATATAAGCCTCAATATTTGAAAGACCACCATGAGTAAATGTGTAGACGGCTCTTTTTTGCGAAGTAACATGCAGCTCCATGCCTGGGAGTCTTCCCTTATTGGGCAGGGTTTCCCTTAAGTGACTTCACTCCAGAAGCCCTAACTTCTTTCAGCAGAGATTTGCCTCTTGGATTTATTCCCCCTCCTCTGCTGTCTCCAATCCTCTCCCCCCCCTCCCCATTCAAGAAAAGAAAGTAAGAGCCTCCTGATGCACTTTCCTTCCCTCTCTGTTCTGAGCTTCCCCAATCATGTGCAGAACACTTTCTCTTTCATTTGGTGGGAGGGGGGATAGAGGAAGACCCAAGTTCAAATCAATCTGAATTCAATAGGATCCACACCGGAATAAACAAAGTAAGTGCAGAATCAGCCCAAGTCTAAACCCTTCCAGAGCCATCAAGAAACCCCAGGGTTTGACGAAACCTGGTTGAGACACCCTGCTTTAACCCAATTGTGGAGGTTCTGAATTTGATCTAGGAACAGTAGTGGGGCTGGGTTTGGTGCTTATAACCTTTTCCTTGTGGGCCACATCAGCTTTGCCAAGTTGTGATTCAGTCATTTGTCCCCCTCTAGAAGGAATGCAGTTTCAAGGCAGCAACTTTAGTTGGCAGGTAACAAACAGGGAAAATAATATGAACTCTCCCCATCCCTCGTTGCTTCATTCATATTGATGTCCCTCATGGAGAAACTTCATCAGCCTTCTGCATCACATCTCATTTGGATCTGAGTGGATTTTCAAAAGTAGGAATCGGCTGTTCAAAGAAAAACAAGCAAAGAAAAGGACAATCCCCGTGAGCATGCCTGGTCCCCTGAGCAATCCTAAAGTAACTCTTTGGATCCTAGCCCACTTTCCATATCATGCTGCAAGCAAATTTTATAATCTGATTGAATGTTGGATCAGACTTGAGGTTTGCAGTAAACACAATTATAAAGTTTAAATGTTCTACTGTTATAAATGTTATAAGTTCATAATTTTGATGCTTTTTCTGAAAGGTAAATGTGAAGGTATCACCTGTGCAAGCATCGGGTCATGTCTGACCCTTGGGTGACGCCCTCTAGCGTTTTCATGGCAGGCTTAATACGAGGTGGTTTGCCATTCCTCCCAGCAGGCTGGGTACTATTTTACCAACCACGGAAGGATGGAAGGCTGAGTCAACCTTGAACCGGCTGCTGGGATTGAACTCCCAGACTCATGGGCAGAGCTTCAAACTGCATGTTTGCTGCCTTACCACTCTGCACCACAAGAGGCTCTGCTTTTTCTGTATTGTACTACAAATCTTCATTGTGAATTGCCCTGATCTGCAAGGAAGGGCGATATAGAAATGTAATAAAATAATAAAATAAAATCTGAGGTTCCCGATGATACCATGATCACAATGGACACATATCAGCAATGCATAAAACATAAAATCTGACTCTGCTCTGGGGCACCCCTAAAAGTCAGGATTGAAATGAGTTGCAGAAGTCTGACAATGTTTTCCAGAAGAAGAAAAATATGAAGTGAAGATGGGAGTGATTATTGTGCTTGAGAAGATCTTCAACCGAGGGCTGCAGGAGAGGAAAGAAGGAGGAGAACCATTTGTGAAAGCTGGCAGAGGGATAAAGAAGACAGATGTTGCATTGACCTCCCACACACTGAAATTAAACTGCCATCTTAGTTACTCCTCTGCAGCTGTTGGCAGTGGCCAGGTAGGAAGTCAGTGCCAAGCATACATCACGGTAGGCATTGCCATAAATCAGACCACATCTTTATGGATTGAATCAAATCTCCTTTTTTAAAAGGTGAGGAGACATCTCCCTAACACGTGACAGAGAAGGGATCGATTTAAATATGTTGGAAAAGTCAACGTTTGGTGTACATAGAAGAAGAAGAGCTGGTTTTTTGCACCCTGCTTTTTCCTTACGAAGCAGCTTATAATCGCCCACCCTTTCCTTCCCCACAAATAGATGTCCTGGGAGATAGGTGAGGTTGAGAGAGTTCAGAGAGAACTGTGACTGACACAAGGTCATTCCACTGCATGTGGGGGAGTGAGGAAATGAACCCGGTTCTTCAGATGAGCAGCCGCTGCTCTTGGGAAGAAGAAAAGACGACCCTGCAGATGGCAGCAAGGAGACAATTAGGGTAGTGAAGTCAGCATCTTCCCACCTGTCAACTCCCATTTCCTTGTCTGTTTCTAAATTGCTACTCTCAGGGCAATTTCCACCTTCTGCTCGGAAGTGCCCCACTCACTCTTATTTTGTCTCCCCTCTAGAGATGTAGTTTGAAACCTATTCTCTGTTGCTCCTCTGTCCTATCAAGTATATTAATTCCTAAAGAAACCTTTAGCTACTTTTTAATCAGGCTGTGAACCGTTGGTGTGTTAATTACCCTGACAACAATACCTGCCTTGTGTTTGGGGGCAGTGGGATATCTGTTGGTGTAATTTGGTAGTTTGTGTTATAAAAATAGCAGAGTTAATATATCAATTTTGAGACCAGACAAGGCAGCTATACTGCATATAAAAAGACAATTTTACTAGCTAAACAGGATAGGGGAACCTGGAAGACAAAACAAGAAAATGCATAGCTTCCTATAGCTCATTTCAGGAGCTCTACACCTTAGCTATTATATGGTGAAGATTCAAGATGGATCTGACTCTCTACCTAAAGCAGATCTCAAGCAGATCTCTTCTCAAACAAAGGGAGGAAGGAGAATTCTTCTCTTCCTGCTAAACTTGTGGGCGTGACAAACAAGAGTTAGGCAGTGGCCCCTAAACAAATCTGCATATCTAACAAGACCAGATGACCCACCCTGCCTGTCCCCACTAGCAACAAGTGTAAACAAACAGTTTAACCCTTTGACTGACAGACTGTGGCTGGCTCTTGCTAAGAGACAATCTAACAATATCAGAGGAGGGAGGGTCCTTAAAACCTCCCTCCAATATTTTGTCTTTAGTCTTTTGTTTTTCATCAGTGCCGTTTGAAAACTGGAGTGCCTAGTATGCCTGCTGGTTAGATATTCCAGAAATTAAAATTCTCAGTATCCTACAGTTTCCTAGAGGGGAGAAGGGAAAATAAGTGCCTGGTAACCTTCTTTTTTAAAACAGAATGTCAAGCATATCGTGAACTATGTGCCAAACTGTTTGTTCATGTTTTTCTTCTCTGATGAGTGCTCTGCTTGGCCAAATAACATGAACCACTGTGAATATTCTACTCTATTCTAATATTAAGAGAGAATAAAAATGTGCCTTTCCCCGTATCATTCCTAATTTTGGAGAACTCCATTCTCTCTCTCTCTCTCTCTCTCTTTACCCCATTACCCATTTATCTAGGGCAGGGATTCCCAACCAAGTGTCTGCGAACCTCTAAGGGGTCCTCGGGAGCTCTGGAGGGGGCCTATGGCCTTTCCTCTCCTGCCTTCATAGGCTTGGCCAGAATCTAGGAAACGGACCACTTCTATTGCTTCCCCTTCCCCCTTCAACTGACTCCTTCCTCTCCTCAAACCTGTCTGCTAATATAGGCGATGATGTCACTTTGGGTGACCGGCCACTTCCAGGTGGCATGGCAGGGAGACCTAGCCAGCTGACCACTTCTGGGGCTGCTTGAAGCCTGAAAAATTAATTCAGGGCTTCCTCCATGGTCAAATGGTTGGAAAAGGCTAATCTCGGGCTAAATACTTGGGGTACTGCAATCAACGGAACTTTGGTGCAAAACAGATGCATGTCTTTAATTCCCTTGCCAGCTTTGTACGCAGTCAATATTTGGGCAGTTGATAATCTGCAACAAGAGTATTCGTATCACTGTTCTCCAAAGGTTCTGGTAATCACCTTTAAGGCCATACGCGGTTTGGGCCCAGTGTATCTGAGAGACCGCCTTCCTGCCTATACCCCCAGAAGAGTCTTACGCTCTGCCCTCTCCAACTGGCTGCAGATCCCTGGCTCCAGAGAAACGCGGCGGACCTCAACAAGGGCCAGAGCCTTCTCGGTCCTTGCCCCCACCTGGTGGAACGAGCTCCCTGAGGAATGGTTGAGTGGGGTCTGTAACTTATGGCTCCAATCCCTGGCCCTAAAGAAGTCCATCTGGTCTCGACCAGGGCCAGAGCATTCTCTGTTCTGGCCCCTACCTGGTGGAACAAGCTCCCAGAGGAGATCAGGGCCCTGACGGAGCTTAAACAGTTCCGCAGGGCCTGCAAAAAGGAGCTCCTCCACCAGGCATTTGGCCGAGACCAGATGTAATCTACAGTGACCAAGGGCCCCTGCTCCCCCCCCACCCGCCCCTCAGAATTCAATCAATAAGCCACCCCCCTCAGAATCCCATCAACAAGCCCTGGACCTGTTTGTATTATGATTGTTTATTGTTATACTGTGTTGTGTTTGGTTGCAATTGTTGGTTATTGATGTACATGTTCTACAGACTGTTTTATGTATGGTTCTCTGTTATAATGTAAACCGCCCTGAGCCTCCGGGGAGGGCGGTATAGAGGTATGATAAATAAATAAAATAAATAAATAAATAAATATCCTTTTTGGAGACCAATTCCTATGTTATGTCCCTAAAGTCACCACTCTTCGCTATCATTAAGTTCTGTATTCGGAGTGTATTCCCATGTGCGTCAGAAAAAGCTATATCACATTATAGCTACACATTACAGAGAGTGTTATGTAGTGTATTATTATAATTTTGACCACTGAGGAAGACCCGGAAGGGTCGAAACGCGTTTGGTCCTATGTGTTGTTAGTTCGGTATAGTTTTTAAGATGTTTTAATTCTGTTTTTAACTGTGCACTATAATAAATAATTAACAAGTTTTACATTGTTTTTTTATTGTTCAGCTCAACTTTTGAGTTCCTAGCGCAGGGGTAGTCAACCTGTGGTCCTGCCTGCATTCGCTGGCAGGGGCTCGTGGGAATTGTAGTCCACAGACATCTGGAGGACCACAGGTCCTAGCAGAGGTCCCAATCTTGACTGGAGGTGTTTGCAGAAGTCTAGGTTTTTCTGTCTGTTCTGCCTTGTACTGCATTTTTGTGCCATTAGTTTTTGTTTTGGTTAATGCCTGCTCCTGTCCCTCCCCCTCTGATTCTTTTGAAACCAATTGTACCCCAACCAATTGCACTGATATATTGATGTAGTGTTGTAACAACAGTTTTAGCAAGTTCTTTGAACTCTCACCTCTAATTTCTAAAAAAAAAATCTCTAGCTTAGGCTTTATCAGTCAGAGGTTTGTGAAATCCTAGGATTTCATTATAGCCCAGGAAGGGTTTCCCAAACGGGTGAGAATTCATTATGTTTTTTAGACGTTTTTAAAATGTGTTAAAACATTTATCACATGATATGACCATATATAGTAATGTTGATCCCGGCAAAAGGCAAATGTTATGTCTGTAGGGTATGGGGAGGGGAGGGGCCTCGGGTGGGCATACAACTTCTGGGTTTTCCCGAAGCCTGAAGAATGTTTCAGGGGTTTCTCAATGGGAAAATAGTTGTGAAAGGCTGCTGTAGCTTATTCCCTCATGGAACTATAAGGAAAAAGGCATATCTCTGTATTGGATGGGACTAAAGACTTGAAAAAAATGAATGATGGGAATTCAGAGATCCTCCTTAAACTATCTTTTAAATACTACACTGATATATCAATATTTTAGGGCAATGGTAGTCAACCTGTGGTCCTCCAGATGTCCATAGACTACAATTCCCATGACCCCTGCCAGCATTTGGATCCAGTTGGATCCAATCGAATCAAATTGAATATACATGCATTTGCTGGCAGGGGCTCATGGGAATTGTAGTGCATGAACATCTGGAGGACCACAGGTTGACTACCCCTGTTTTAGGGGATGCTGTGATATAACCAATGATGATGATGTGCACAGTTCTGGAGGCTTCAAAAAGGATGTGGACAAAATTGAGAGGGTCCAGAGGAGAGCGACAAGGATGATCTGGGGCTTGAAAACCTAACCGTAAGAGGAAAGGACTTAGAGACTTGAGAATGTTCATCTGGAGAAGAGGCGGCTGAGAGGGGACATGGCTGCTCTTTTGAAATATCTGAAAGGTTCTCACTTGGAGGAGGGTAAGGAGTGGTTCCTGTTGGCAGCAGAAGATAGGACATACAATAATGGGTTTAAACATATAGAATGGTACTGGCATTCACTGGCAGGGGCTCCTGGGAATTGGAGTCCATGGACATCTGGAGGGCCGCAGTTTGACTACCCCTGGGATAGAGCAAAGGTTGGATATACACTTTTCTTGGATGCTTTAGGATGCTTAGGGCTGATCCTGAATTGAGCAGGGGGTTGGATTAGATGGCCTGTATCGCCCCTTCCAACTCCATGATTCTATGATTCTATATCAGGAAATGAATTTCACAGTTAAAGTAGTTCAGCAGAGGAATCAGCTGCCTAAGGAGGTAGTGAGATTCCCCTTACATTTTAAAGATGTAAAGTACTCCACCTTCTTGCTGGTGGATAGATTTCAAAAAAGATGGGAGAGCATGTTCTGCTTGTTCCAGCGATAGTGTTCTGATAGTCGATATCCAGAATTTGTTGCTTGATGATATTGTAAGCTTGGTTCTCTTCAAGTTTTTCTAAAAGCTCAATAGACTGGCCTATAGACTTTAGTTTGTTGTTACTCTTCACTGTCTCTTTTCAAAGATCTGCCTCTCTGCATTTCAAAACCTGAAAGTCAGGAGACTTGGCAGCCTGGGTAACTAATGAAGGTATGGAGGCCATGGACTGTCTCTGACAGCCTCCTTGTGCCAGTTAGTGGTGTGGCTCCCTTATCTGCGCTGCATATAACTGGAGGCTAAGAACACAAATGCTGCTTTTCCTGCTAAGTCGTCAGCGAGATACTGTCATCACATCTCAACACTGCATATTTTGTAATGGCTCAAGAATTCTCTTCTTTGATTAGTGTTTGGACATGAGGAAATGTGCTCTGGTGAATGCTAGAATTTGGCCTTATTGTTGTCTCCCCTTGTCTTCTTGGGAGGGCTGGAGAGATCTCATCAAAGTCAGAATCAAAGCAAACTCTTGGAGGTCCTTTTTGTTGGAAGCAGATTTTTAAACATGGAGCCAGGCCACTCAAAAAACAATGGGGCTGGTATTGCTGACAAAAAAAGGAGGGGGGGAGAGAAAGATCTGGCAATTTCTCTCGATTGTCCCCTAGTTAATATGTTCAGTCTGCATGGAGAGGTGCCAAGGAAGAATTTCACCTATCGTCATTATGTGCAGAATATAGAATTGTTTCCCTTCTGTGAAGAAAGAACCTCTGAAATTTAAATGCTTGTATGCTGCCTTCTTGGAAGAAAGAAGCTGAGGAAGCCATCCATACATACCTTTGTTCTCCCTGTGTACAGAGACCAAGATTTAATGGAAAGACAAACAAAAGAGCTCTTCCTTTCTTAAAATACACATTTTTCTTCAGGATCTGTAACTTTATAAAACAGGAAGGGGGGAAGGAAGGGGAGAAACACATTTACATGTATTAGTGGTCTGTGCATCCAGAAGTTTATTAAAGATATTAGAAAGCTATTAGCTTATTAGATATTAGTAGAGGCACAATACTGATTAAAAACTTCTAGATGACTCATCATCTGCTTTTGAAACTCCTGGATCAGTTAACTTATTAAATATAAATCAATTTGCATGTTACCCAAACCATGATAATATGAAAGGGAGACTATAAGAACATAGAATACGATAAATGTAAGTTCTGGTTGTTTGAAGGGAAGTCTATTTTTAATATTGTTTTCATTCTCTAGTGTAGCATATCAGACCATAATTAAGTTCAAAGGTTTTGCACTCAGCTCACAATATCACTAATTAAAATTGACACTCATGACTAATTGATAAAGCTTAGCTTGATGACTGTATTGATTAAGGAGATAAACTGTGCAATCCTATGAAGAGTTACTCCCCTGAAAACCCATTGAGTTCAAAGCCTGACACTGGGACCATTTCCGCACAAGGAATTTACCCCTGTGCAGCCTCTCATTGCTTGTGGGTTTTAGTGCTGCTTCTACATGATTTCAGCAGAAACTTGTGGCTGTGCAGGAGTTGGCATGGGTTTGCGTCCAGCTTGTTCCGCGATGAGAGAAATCGCAAAAAAAATTGATTTCCATTTCTTGTCATGCTGCATATTGGGGTGCAAACCGGGGAAAGCCCATCTGAAGGGAGACATGTGCAGTAGTCTCCGTAGTGTTTTGCCTGCCCTCGCACTCGCCCTCCCCCTGCATTTTTTAAAAAATGGTGCCAACCACATTGCTACAGGAATACAGAGCAATGTGCCCTTAGTACAAATTAAAAAAAAAATTCTTCATTGTGTACAGTAATATTGGGATCAGACAGCTAAAGCTGTTTTCTGGTGATGAGGTATGAATGGGGAAAGAAGTAGTGGGTGTATGATGAAGCAGCCCTCTCCCTATTAGCTTGGCATCTTGCTCTGTGTTTTAAATCTTTATTGTGAACACACAGTAATGGGGGCCAAGTTACCATGGCCAGCCTATCACAAATCTACCTGAACATAGAGACCATTATACAAAGTTTCCCCAAAAGGGATCTAAGGACATTTTATTGTTGTTCCATGATCTCATAACAATTTGGAAAGGAATCTTTTTTTTTAAAAAAAATTGTTTTACTCTTGTGGCCTTTCCCCATAGAAACATGGAAGTTTTTTTTTTTTTTTAACATTAATTTCAGGACTCGGGAGGGACAGAAGCTTGAGTCCCCAAAACAACCACTGTGAAGGAATTGATGGCTTGCATTGATTGACAATCCAAGGAGCAGGGTGAGAAGAGTGGGTTGGCCACGCTTTAGGCTTCTCTGCCACCTCATTGAGAAGAGAAAAGCCATGATGAGGTGGTGGGATAACGTGGGAGGGGTCTCACATCAGGAAGCATGCAAACATGTGGTTTTCTATAGTGCATTTGCAAGCAGGAGGGGGCACACATTTTACACCTCTGTACAGAAATGGTCTGGGATAAGAAGAAGAAGAGTTGGTTCTTATATGCCACTTTTCTCTACCCAAAGGAGTCTCAAAGTAGCTTACAGTCGCCTTCCCTTTCCTCTCCCTACAACAGACACCCTGTGAGGGAGGGGAGGATGAGAGAGCCCTGAGATTACTGAAGAAGAAAAGTTGGTTCTTATATGCCACTTTTCTCTACCCAAAGGAGGCTCAAAGCAGCTTACATTTGCCTTCCTTTTCCTCTCCCCACAACAGACACCCTGTGAGGTGGGTGAGGCTGAGCGAGCCCTGATATCACTGCTCGGTCAGAACAGCTTTATCAGTGCTGTGGCGAGCCCAAGGCCACCCAGCTGGCTGCATGTGGAGGAGTGCAGAATCCCACAAAGACACTTTTACTTCTTCACATGAGATTTAAATGTGGTCAATTGGAGAATACATATGATAAGAAAAAGACAATATACTGAAAGGCAAGTAATACAACAGCAACCAAGGGGGACCAAGAAATGATCAAAGGCCAGAGCTGTCTAGAATCAAGTAAAGCTGATTACATAAGCAAGTAAAGCTGATTATATATTGACTGATAATAGAAGTTGAAGAATCTCAACCAGATGTAGTTTAGCAATCAAAACTCAATGGCCACACAGAAGCCAGAGATGTTAGCCAGATGTAATGTAGCAGGATTTTTAGAATCATTACAAAAGATGAGGTATAAGCAGTACTGTACATGTTCTTTTCCTATTGATTGTTCCCCTTGTAGATTTGTAAGATTTCTTTCTTTCTTTCTTTCTTTCTTTCTTTCTTTCTTTCTTTCTTTCTTTCTTTCTTTCTTTCTTTCTTTCTTTCTTTCTTTCTTTCTTCCTTCCTTCCTTCCTTCCTTCCTTCCTTCCTTCCTTCCTTTTTCAATCCATTGAACCAGCAGTCTTGTACAGAGTCAATCTTGCAAATACCGCATTCTATTTCTAACTGCATAAAAACCACTGCCAAAGTAATATCTGGATTGGTATCAGCGAGCAGAAAAGGTAAGGGAACACCTTGTAAGCTATCACTGTCCTCAGGCCCTTCTAAGGGACAATCAGCACACAAATAGCATATGAGATGAAGTTTCAATTACCTGCATGCGCATAATCAATTTGGGTAGGGTGCTCTCTGGAATCATCCCACCAGAACAGACTGAAGAAGAACATTTAGCTTGCCAGAAGAAAATCCCTCTGATATTTAAGAATCATAGAATAATAGAGTTGGAAAGGACCTCCAAGGACCTGCACAATGCAGAAACTCACAACTACCTGCCTACCCATGGTGACCCCACTTTCATGCCCAAGTGATCCCTCCACCAAAAAATCTCCAAAATCCATCCAGGAGGAAATTCACCTATCCACAGTACTCCAAGTGAGGTCTAACCGGAGTGAAATAAAGTGTGATCTGGACTCAATACTTTTTAAATAGAGCCCAAAATCCCATTTGGCATTTTGGGATTAAATTTGATAAAAATAAGACGGATGGGTAAAAGGAGGCACAATGCATAAAAAAACAGCACAGAGCATAATATATGAGCCCTGCCAAGAGCTAATTGATGACCTAGTGCCTCCAGTGCTCTGTCTCAGGATGGTCTATATAGCCAATATATAGGAGAAACAAAGGGGACAGTCCTAAAAGAAAAAATTGGATTCAAGATTGGACTGGCAATGCAAAACATACAGTTGTAACTGTAAAATAGGAAGATGTTAACAGCTTCAGAAATCAAAACCAAATAAAGGTGGACAGAAAAAAACAATTGTTGAGTCCTATTCCAGCTGGAGAACCATAGAAGCAACACAATAAGGAACTCCATTGATTTTTTTTTTTTAAGAAACACCTCTAAAGGTATATCAGTACAACTGTGTATTCCAGTAATCCGGATGTTTCCATGATATATAAGCTTGATCAACACTGTAGCCCTAGAGACTTAAATTGCTGCAAGGACATACAGTCTACCAGCAGAGGGGAAAAGCAACAGCCAACAAAGAACTGTCTGCTAAAACAGAGCACAATCTTGGTGAACCTGAGACAATTGCTCAATATACTGATAATTCAACTTTTAAGAGTTGATCTCAACTTGTCACCAAGCTCTCTTGATTGCAATAATTTTGGAATATTTCTAGTGATGTACTGCAGCCAATGGAAGACTCATAAAGTTTAGCTCACAAGCACTCTCTAGGTATAAAATCAAATGCAGCCTTTAAATCCATAAATGATACACAAATCACACACTTTGAGTATGGACTCTGGGTGGGCTTTATATTTCTTTTCCAGATGGAGAAGCTCCAATAAATGATCTAATATTGCATATGGGTATGAACCAGGAAAATGAATTTTGGTTCTGTTCGTGGTTCACAGCTGAACCACAAACGGAACCATGAACCAAACTGGGAGGTTTGTTTATGAACAAAACTGGTTCCTGGTTTATGGCTCCACTATCCCTATTGAAAATAACCATAGTTCCCTTAAACAGGGTTCGTAGAAAGCCCCAAGATCATCTGAGCAGCTTCCTCCCTTCCACTCAGCTTATTTTAAGTTTCAAAGGATTGCACAAGGCAGAACAAAATAGCTGAGTAGTTGGGAGGCGCTTCCTGCCACTCATCTGAATTTCAAATAGTCTTCTGTATTCCCTTTAAATTTAAAAGTGCCTCTCTGCCACTCAACTTTTGTGCATGGCTTTCACATGGAAGAAAAGCAAAAGTTTCAAGGGACTCAGAGGGACTCCCTTTAAAACACTGCTTTTTTCTCCACCCATAAAACACTTAAAACATGTGTGGAAATTTGTGAGGTATACCTCTCATAAACTTCTGTTCATGAATCACAAACAGGGATAATTTGATTTGTGGCCATCTCTAGTTGCATCCCCACTTTAGAATTCAGATTGCTCTCTCCCCAGAACATCCTCAGTCTCCAGCCATGAGACCAGTTTTAGTTCTGCATAAGAAGTATACAATTTCCCAATGGAGGTGAAGAAGCGAATAAGGTGGTAGTTGCATAGATCCTTTCTTGTAAATGGATACAATAATAGCCCGGAATCAGGGCTCTGGAATTGCACAAACTAAATGACATCCAACCCCTCAGAAGATCTGAAACTGTAAAATAGGTGGTTTTAATATAGTGTTTATAATTTTAACAATTTAAAAACCTAATTTATTTAATTGTTAATTGTGTTATGTGTATTATCTCTGTATAGTCTTTATCTGACGATACCTGCCCTCAATAAACTGAGAAGGCTGGGATATAGATAGATAGATAGATAGATAGATAGATAGATAGATAGATAGATAGATAGATAGATAGATAGATAGATACACACACACACACACACACACACACACACACACACACACACACACACACACACACACACACACACACATATATATATATATATATATATATATATATATATATATATATATATATATATATATATATAATTATTACATCATTATCACATCATCATCATCATCACACCACCTCTGATTGCAGTAAACAAGGCTCCTAATAGACCCATTATGCACGGGGGTTTTAGCGCACATTCGGGGTGGAATGGCGGCGACTAAAATCACGGATAACGCACGGAGCCGGCTGTAACCGGCTGCAGCTTCGGTGCATGCCGCCGAAAAAGCCGCGTCAGTGAAACGTGGAAGAAAGCGCAGCTTCCGGGTGAGCGGGGCGCAACCAGAAGCGGCGCCCGGATCGGCGCGTGCATAATTGGTTACTCTGGGTTTTGCCGCTGTCGCGCCCCGCCCCGTGTATAACCGGTATGCGTCGCGTCTTCCCCCTCCGCGTTTTCCATGTGACCCGAAATCGCCATTTCGGCGGCCGTGCATAATGGGCCATAGTGCTGCTCACCACTCTGGAAAAGTCTTTAAGAAATGCACTGGCAAGAAATCTGACCCAGAAGCCTTACTAAGCCTTAAGACTGTGAATTAATTCTCTTACTTCCTGCTATGTTACTGGAGGTCAAACTGCAGTGGGGGGGGGTGAGGATACTGGTAAAAGGGGGAGGCTCTTTCTGTCTCTCAGACCATTGAAAAGGGCAAAAAAATGGCCCTCCCAAACCTCTACTGGGGTACAAGAGTTAGGGACTCAAACAGGGGCAAAGGGTTGGAAACTCAAGTATAGAAACTCTTAGCACCATTGTTATGTGCAGCGAATATAAGTTAGTGCCACTGATGGGTATGGTGCAGGGATTTTAAGTGCCTTATAGACCCTTTATGACCAAAGCAGTTTGTGCAGTACTGCCACTGATTTCACCCACTTAAAATAGCGGTGGACAGTCTCCACCTGTCTTTTGACTTGCCTGCACTCATTGTCAAACCAGTCCCCATCCAACCTAGAGAGAGAAAAAAGGGGGGCTTGAGTCACTGACATAAAGGGGTTGCAAGACATCTAATAGCACTGCAAAGTTCTTCATGCCAAATTCTAATATAATAACTTCCAGAGAACAGCAAGACTGAGACAAAAAGAGAGCTTTAGCCCCATGCTGGAGGAAGAGTCAGATGGGGAACAAAATTTAAGTCCTCTTTTTCTTGACTCTGATCCTACTTGGACCACCTATTCTCTTGAGGACAGTGTTGCAAAAATGCCATGAAGATCTGGTCATTGAACCATTCTTTCTCCTTTGCCTTTTGGATATCATTCTCTTTCTTCCTCTTCCCCTGGTATTGGCTTCTATAAAATTAAGTCTAAAAAGAAAAAAAAATCCTAGGAGTACTGCTCATGAGACCAACCTTATACCACAGCACATACCACATGTTGGATCCTACCAACCAGATGAAGGCCAGTAATGTAGATGACACAGACAACCAGTGAACATTAGGTCAAAGAGCATTTGAAGGAGGTCTACAGTTCCTGAGAATGGATCTGGCAGTGCACAAGAGTTCCCCTGTTTATTAGTACTTCCAGTACCCTACCAGGCTCTACCTAGCTTTGTTTATGGGGTGTTGCAAACCTAACAAGGCAGCTAGAAGCCAGAGCTTCTCACTTCTGCAGGGACACTCTGTAATTTCCACTGGCTCAAAATAAAAGCTACATGCAAAGTACTGGAGTTGTCCATTGGGATCCTGTTTCCATGTTCCAGATGGCAAGAAACTAACAAAAGGCAGAAGACCTTACTTGACAAGAAACGCACCGAGTGCTTGAATGTCCGAATCGATAATGATGCATATATTTCAAATAGTTATAAAGGCGAACTTACTTTGTAGGATGCAAGTAGATGCACTAAGACAGGAGTAGTTTCAGAAGAGTAGCTCTGCTGGTTTACAAGAGTAGAGTTAGATTTCACTCCAGTGGCACCTAAAAGATCAACAAAAATTTCCAGGGCAGAAACTTTTAAAAGTTCAAAGCTCTTTTCATCAGTTTCAAAGTGTTTCCCATCATTGCTGCACAAGGAGCAGTGAAGCTGTCACACCAACACTAGAATGCTCTTGTGTCAGCAAAGTGCAGTCCATTGAAATGTTTGTTCAAAAGTCTTCTTCACGTTACAGTGAATGCACACACATTGTATATGTGAGTGAGTACATGTGTTTGCAATCAAGAGCCAGTGCACATTTATTTTCTGTATTTTACATTTATATGCTGCTGTTCCCAGAACAACAAAATCGGTATACAAATTTAAAACTATAACCATTAAAATCCTCCCCATCCTCCTCTCTCCTTTCACCCCCATACCCACCCACCCTGCCAATCCCTTATCACCCTCCTCCCCAATCAACCCCAGCTGAATATCCAGGGAGATAGAATTTAGCTTCCTGGAGGAGGGGTACTCACTTCACAAATGAGATTGGGGACCAGTACCTCGATGAACGTTAGGTTTCAATTGTGCATTCCACTGCAGGTGAGTTGAATGGGACACAAGAACTACTCACCTCATATAAAAATGACAATCAAGAGTACACTATGCACGGACTGTGCATGCGTTTGTTGTTACTTGTGAACAGTGCTTAAACATTTAACTTAATTCTGACAACCTTGGTATTACTTTTGAGAATTGTCCTTCCTCAAAGGACCCCCTTGCAAAATTTTGATTATGGAAATGATTATTTCCTCTTCCAACTTGATTGCCAAAGGCACTTAACTCTGCTTGTACCCTGCTTTTGGATGACAGTTGCCAACCCTTCCTCTCCTATGTGAGGTAGGTGAAAGAGCTCTACGAGAACTGTGACCAGCCCAGAGTCACGCAGATGGCTGCATGTGTTGGAGGAGGAGTGGGGAATCAAAGGCTGCCTCTATTAACCATCACACCCAGCTGTCTCTCTAATGGCTTTGCTGACTGATGGCTCCTTCAAGTCACTGGAACGGGTGTTCAATGACACGGTTTTATAACATGGGAATGTGTGGGAATGATGCTGTTATGAGATTTCTTCTGTTTCATTCTGTTCAACCTAAAAGTAAACTGTCCAGTTGAGTAGCAACTGCCTCATGGTGAGAGGTGAGCAGCTGTTAGAGAGGAGCAGCGGTGGTTGATCATTGCCTTCTTCTGCAGAGAGGCCCAAGTCTTCCTCAGTGCTTCCCACTCAAATCCAAACCTTCTTTATCTTCTGAGCTGACAAGATCAGGCCGATTAAGGTTGCTAATATCCAACCTATGCATTAGCAAATAGTATAGCTACTTGGACCATCTCCAGTAATCTCTTCTCTAGGGTTTCCAACAACCTGGAGACAAAAATGTCCTATCCTCTTCATAGATAAAAATAAGCAGAAGCTTTTCAAGACAAGAGGGATAGTAACATCTGGCAAATAACATCCCATAAAGCCTTTATTAAAGGGCAACATTAGAGTAGAAGAAGAAGAAGAAGAAGAGTTGGTTCTTATATGCCGCTTTCCCCTACCCGAAGGGGGCTCAAAGTGGCTTACAGTCGCCTTCCCTTTCCTCTCCCCACAACAGACACCCTGTGGGGTGAGTGAGGCTGAGAGAGCCCTGATATCACTGCTCAGTCAGAACAGTTTTATCAGTGCCATGGCGAGCCCAAGGCCACCCAGCTGGCTGCATGTGGGGGAGCACAGAATCGAACCTCGCATGCCAGATTAGAAGTCCGCACTCCTAACCACTACACCAAACTGGCTCTCATCAGATGGATTTAGATCTGAGTATTTTCCCAGCTATTTAAAATTTCTGAGCCCTCCAAATCCCCAAAATCCCCAGGATTTTTTGGGACCATCTTATAGCTAAAGTTAAAAGGCATTAAAAAGTTGTGCAGTCCCTTTCAATCCCTTTGACATGAACTTTCCAATTGAAGAAGGCATTTAAAAGGTCTGCAAACCCTTTAAATTTAATTAAGGGCTCAGAGAAAGCATTTAAAGGGACCATGACCCCTTGAAATGACTTTCCCCCTCTCCATTGAAACCAAGAAGAAGAAGAGTTGGTTCTTATATGCCAATGGAGGATGGGGACAATTTCTTTAGAGGCCCATAGAATTGAATCCCCTGGTCCAATCTTTTTGAAACTTGGGGGAAGTGTGATGGGAGGCACCAACAGATATGCTACAAATGTGGTGCCTCTAATCCCAGCTTCTTCAGAGCTCTGGATATTTCTGGATAAATTCCAATTGTTGGTATGGTTAGGCTTGGTGCACATATGAGAATTCAACATAGATCACGCTCTGGATTTCTCCTGTTTTCACTCCAGTTCCAAAGGAATTTGGCCTAAGGCTCAGAATATTCTTTGGCATTTTGGAATGAATTTGTGGGTTACCAGAGTTAATGAGTTGCACACAAACAGGCAGGCTGAGAAATTCCGTTGAGGTTACTATAAAGCTTGCTCATAAAATAAATAAGCATCATAAAAATAAAAAGTGGTCAGGCACCATGCTAATTTGTTTGCTGTGACAAGGTCAGCCTCTGTGAGGGGTAACATTTTTGAGGAAGTACAAACTCTGAGGTGTCAGATGGCCTGGCTTGCCCTCAATTGACAAATTAGTCCAACAGAGAAGTCATGCGGGCAGCTGAGGGGACTACTGGGCCAGGCTGAACTCCATTGGCTCCCTTGCATCATCTGACCATTGCTGAGACAGTAGTTGAAGTACCAGCTCTTAGGCACAGTCTTTTCCTGAAAAGCAGCTACAGTAGCACGGAGAATGTGATGCTTCTGGTTAACAGAATCCCCAGTTTGAAACTTCTAATGCCTTATATTGCTCCCCCCCCTTATTTGGCTTCAAAGCTGTTTCAATGGGCTTGAGAAAGTAAAAATATTAAAGAAGTTGTATTGGCATTTTCCAGATTCCTGGAGCCCTGAAGATGAAAAAGATAAAGGAAGAGGAGGAAGAAATGAATTTCCACGCTCCGATTCCTTTGACATGGTCCAGTTCTTCAGTCATGACTCCATGTTTCTTAATCTTGGCAGCAGAATAAAGCCAACGGAAGATGAACATTTTGGAATCCAAAGGCACGGTGCTCTGAAGCTCACACCATAACTTATCTTTTTTATGTCTACACAATTTTCAGCGTTTGCAGATGGAAGTAATTTACTACCACAGTGATCTTTCATCTAGCCTGTTTCCTTTCAGTGACCCAATGTTTACGATAAGCAAAACACCAACAAGGTGTCTGATTTCTTTATGGGAAAAAAATTCATCTATTTTTTAAAAAGAGAGAATAAAAATGATTTGGTCTAACAGAATCATCATTTCTCCTGAATGCTTGTGATTTAATCATCTTGGGCTCCCATTCCTTAAAAGGACCTGATGAAAATTCGACTAGATTTAAAGACTCCTCACTTTTCTGGAAAATAGTTTCCTATGCATTTCAGTCTGTTGATAATAGCTCACGTTGTGTAGTATCTTCTAAAACATGGGATACTTATTTGACAACACTCTATGCTGCCGGGGTCCCCCAGGAATCTCTCCCTTTCTCTGATCTTGAAAACTTATCTCCTTGGCCTCCAGTTTCAGTCATAGAAATTAAAAAGGCTTGTTTCCCAGTTGAGGTGAGGGGAAGCTCCAGGGAGTGCTTTGGTGCTACCAGAATAAATCAAACAGGACATAGAATGGTGGGTCCCAGTCCTTGCTACTCTCCTTAATTATATAGACCAGACAAGGGAGATCCCCAAACATTGGGGCCTGACTGTTATTGAACCAATATATTAAAAAGGATGGAAATTATATCCCTCAAATTACCACCCAATTAGGCTGATGAGCGTGATGGGCAAACTCTATCCCAGATATTTGTGCTGGAAGCTCTGAGAATGACTTGGCAAGGAGAATATCAATGGTGAAGAGCAAGCGGGTTTCAGAACTGAATGTAGCACAATTGATCAATGCTTGTTGTTGAGCCATCATGCAGAGAAGTACAAGGCCAAACCACATGGAACACATCATATAGCCTTCAAAGATTACAAAATGGCCTCCGGTAGCATTTCATGAAATAGACTTTGGCAGAAACGAGAAGCATTACTATAGACCATAGACCTTTCCTGCTAATACACATGCTATATGGTATTAATTTTATAGCCATGAGGTGTATCACACAAGTTCATTAGTCTCAGTTGATACCAACTGGGAGTTAAACAAGGATGCATCTTTGCGCCTTTATTATTAAACTTTTACATCAACTCCATGGTGCAATATCTTAGGAATCCTGATTTCCACCCACCAAAAATAGCAGGAAGAACAATCTCCATGTTATTGTATGCTGATGACACAGTTATACTTTCCTACACTGAAGTAGGGCTTAGTAGAGCTCTTTGAGCACTCGTGGAATATTGTAATAAGGAGCATTTAACAATTAATTTCACTAAGACCAAAATCCTTGTCTTCTCCAAAATGTACATAAAACATAGATGGCAGATAGGCAATTATGAAATTGAACAAGTAGAAGCATTCCAATATTTAGGAGGAGTATTTCAAGCAACTGACTTGTGGACATCACACTTAACACAACTAACTGACCAGGCTCAAAGAACGTCTGCAGCCACCTTAAGGTTTTTGTTGTTGTTGTTTTACAAAAGGCATATTCCTTATGCCTAGAAAGTATTCCAGAGAAAGTTAATGCTACATGTTATGTATAGCACACAGGTTCCCATGTATAAAGATTATCAAAAATTGGAAGCAATCCAAGCTAAATTCCTTAGATCCCTGTTTGGAGTGCCTCACCGTATATCTAATGCCTTACTTAGGTCGGAAGTGGGACCTAATACGTGCCTGGCTTCTAGTTCTATATTTGGGCTTAAGAGAAGCTCTTCGCCTCCGGCTTAACTCCCCTAATTTTCTCAGATGCTTACCAATCCAAATGTATGAGAAAAATTCAGGATAAACTCAATCAACTTGGCCTCTCTAATACCACATTGATACATTTGGGGCTAGGATAATTGTTAGACAAAGCTTATGGGACATCGCTCTTCAGAATGACAGAGTATGAATGCATTCTAATCCTGTAGCAGGGAATAGTGATAAAAACTTTCTCCCGTTAAGGTATTTATTTACCTTTGAGTATCCTAAACATTGTAGAGCATTTACTCTAGCTCGGTTCAATGGCCTACCATCTGCTCTCATAGAATGGAGGTGTGCACATATTTCTTATACTTCCACAGCTGAGTAAGGATTCAAACTTGGATCTCTGAGATTTTAGTGTAGCCTTTCTCAGCTTTTTTTACTGTTGAGAAACCCCCTGCAACGTTCTTCAGATTTCGAGAAACCCCAGAAGTGGCATGTTTTTCAACATAGGTCAGCAAGGTCAACCATAAAGTTTAATTGTTAGTAACAATTCTAATTACATTGGAGTACTGCATGAGAATACATACACAATGTTTTTTTTAATTACTTGAACTTTCAAATTGTAACACTATTCATTCTTCCAAGCTGCTTTGTCATAGAATTATAGAGTTGTAAGGGACCTCATGGGTCATCCAGTCAAACCCCCTGCACTATGCAGGACACTCATGACCATGTTGTTCAGCAACTCTAACCTGCCACCCCCTTGGGCCTTCACAGAATCAGCCTCACCGCCAGATGGCTATCCAGCCTTTGTTTAAAAATCTGCAAAGATGGAGAGCCCACCACCTCCCGAGGAAACCTGTTCCACTGAGAAACCGCTCTAACTGTCAGGAACGTCTTCCTGTTTAGATGGAATTTCTTTTGATTTAATTTCATCCCATTGGTTCTGGTCTGTCCCTCTGGGGCAAGAGAGAACAACTCTGCTCCATCCTCAATATGGCAGCCTTTTAAGTACTTGAAGATGGTTATCTAATCCCCTCTCAGTCGTCTCCTCTCCAGGCTAAACATACCAAGCTCCCCCAACCTTTCCTCATACGTCTTGGTCTCCAAACCCCTCACCATCTTTGTTGCCCTCCTCTGGACACACTCCAGTTTGTCTCCATCCCTCTTCAACTGCGGTGCCCAAAACTGAACACAGTACTTCAAGTGAGGCCAAACCACAGCAAAGTAAAGTGGTACCATCTCCTCCCGTGATCTGGACACGATACTCCATTTGATATAACCCAAAATTCTATTTGCTTTTTAGCCACAAAATCACACTGCTGACTCATGTTCAATGTATGGTCTACTAAGACTCCTAGATCTTTTTTGCGCATACTACTGCCAAGACAAGTCTCCCTTATCCTATTTTGGTATATATGGTTCTTCCTACGTAAATGGAGAACTTTACATTTGTCCCTATTAAATTTCATTTTATTCAGTTTAGCCCACTCCTTGAGCCTATCAAGAACATCCTGTATTCTGATTCTTTCTGTTGTGTTTGCTAGCCCTCCCAGTTTAGTATCATCTGCAAATTTAATAAGTACCCCCTCTAATCCCTCATCCAAATCATTTATAAATATGTTGAACAACACAGGCCCACGACAGATTCATGGGGCACTCCACATGTCATTCTTCTCCCAGAGGATGCTGAACCATTAACAAGCACCCTGTGGGTACGATCTGCCAACCAGTTTTCGATCCACCTGACAGAATTAGTATCCATACAACATTTTACCAACTTGTCAACAAGAGTATCCTATGGAATACATTTTTGTCTATTGTTAGTTTAGTGAAAGACTAAAATCCTCTCCCTCTGTGCAAGATACATTGCAAGGTCCTTGTAGATAAGAGAGACCTAGAAATGATGAGAAATAGCTTCATGCAGTAGTTAGAAAAGGCTTCCCATATTCCTCTCAGGAACTACCTGTGTACATTTTCATAGTGACTCGCTATGGAGATCCAGCCACACCACAACTTCGGGTGTTATTTTTCATATCCTTGGAACGAGTCCTTTGTAAAGATCATCTGTTCCCTAGTCCCTCATTTTGATGGACATTCCTCCCACTTGGCACACTTGAAGCTTATTGGTGCAGGAATTTGGGAGGCTATTTCGTTTTGATGGGTCTGGTTTCAATTGGTTTGTCTTTAGTCATTTTGAAACCATGGGCTTTGGCAAGCTCCTAAAGCAAAGCGTGGGGAAAAGAGTCATGGAAAACTTTGGTCTGGGACAGAGGTGGGCCTGACACAAACCTCTGGAGGAATGCTGAACCCTGGAAAAGGATAAATTAAAAGACTATGGGCAAACTCAAGCCAAGAGCCAGACAAATTTGAATGAGAGAGGCCAAATACTAGGGTTTGTCCCTATTTATGGCTTTACAGAAGAAGGCAAAACATTTCTGCATTTGTTGAACAACTTGTGTGCCTAGGAGTTGCCTAGGCTCCCAGCTTCGGGCTTTGTACACAACAAATCTAAAAGCCATTGGTTTCTCTATCCTTTCTCCACCATTTGTGATTGCCTGTATCTGCCACATGGAAAGTCAAGGGAACAGTGCATGTTATGCACATTTATTTGCCTCTCCTCCTGCCAATAAACTCAGAGCAACATGTGCAAACAATGTATCTGACCTGGGGATCCCTGAGAATTGTAGCTCATTTATGGATTACGGAAGTCAGTTCCCCTTGGAGGAAATGCATGTTTTTAAAATTTATTTATTCATTTCATTTATAACCCACCACTTCCATGCACAATAAAATCCCACAATAAAATGCCCTTATAATCCCTTAAAATAAACCAATTCACCCACCCATCATGGCAACAGTAACCCTCCCCCCGCTCCACAGACTTTGGACTGGTGCCTCAAGGCATACAGGAAGTCTGATGATCTGGCTTCACAGAGGGGCCCAGATCTAATTTGCCCTGGCCTCAATCAAGTACCTGGCAGAAGAGCTCCATTTTACAGGTACTGCAGAACTGTGAAAGCTCAGTCAAGGCCCTCAGCTCTCCTGGGAGCTCATTACACCAGGTAGGGGCCAGGACTGAAAAGGCCATGGCCCTGGTTGAGGCCAGGCAAATCTCCCTCAGGCCAGGGACATCCAACAGATTAGCACCTGCAGAGTGAAGTGCCCTGTGGGGGAGGATAGGCAGTCCTGCAGATATGTGGGGCCCAGACCATGGATGGACTTAAAGGTTAATTCCAAAACCTTGAACCCAGCAGTTCCTGGCAACCAATGAAGGTGCATCAGCACCGGCTAGATATGGGCCCTCCAAGATGTTCCAGTGAGGACCCTAGGAGCTGCATTCTGTACCAGCTGCAATTTCTGGGATCACTCCCAAGTTCCTGGTCGAAGGCGAGATAGCAAGTTGCATGCCAGCCAAGGGCATGCTTCCAAATCTGTTGTCTTCTTGCCCAGACAAATATATCCGGGGGAGGGAGGAGTCCGGGTGACTGTTCATCAGGAGATAGTTGGATGTCATCCACATACTGGTGACAACCCAGTCCATGACTCTGGACCAGCTGGGCCAGAGGGTGCATTAAAATGTTAAACAGCATGGGGGAGAGGACTGCCCCCTGAGGAACTCCACAATAGGGGGGTGTCAACACCTCCCCCACAGCCACCCTCTGTGTCTGGTTAAGGAGAAAAGAACACAGCCACTGAAGGGCTGTCCCCTGAATCCCAGCCCCAGCTTGAGGGGTAACAACTCATGGTCAGCCACAGCTGACAGATTGAGCATCATGAGGATAGCTGAACCACCTTTATCCAGCTGGCACCGGAGATCATCCATCAAGGTGACCAACACTGTTTCCACACCATGGCCAGTACAGAAGCCAGACTAGCATGGATTGAATGCTGAAGTTTCTTCCAAGAGTCCCAGAATCTGTTCCACATCAGCCCTTTCAACCACCTTACCCAGAAATGCAAGATGAGAGACTGGGTGGCATTTGGCCAGGTCTAGTGGATCCAGTAATTGCTTCTTCAGTAAGGGACGAACTATCGTCCCCTTCAGCACCTCTGGAAACTGCCTGGTAGAGATAGAGAGACTGACAATTTCCCTTAGAAGTCATCCTATCCTATGGTCACTTGTCACTCATCCTGAGCAATCAAGATGGATTGGGATCAAGGAGGCAAGTGATCGCCCTCACTGACCCCAGCCATTTGTCCACTTCAGTTACTATGGATGGTGGGCTTTATGATAATGTACCCCACTGAGATCACCCTCTGCCCCAGGCATCACCTCCAAATCTCCAGGAGTTTCCCAACCTGGAGTGGGCAACTCTACCCCACATCACCTGCTGGTGTCCGGGAGGGGGGACCTTAATACAAGCTTATACAACTTCATAGTGTATGAGCCTCTTGTGGTGCAGAGTGGTAAGGCAGCCGTCTGAAAGCTTTGCCCATGAGGCTGGGAGTTCAATCCCAGCAGCCGGCTCAAGGTTGACTCAGCCTTCCATCCTTCCATCCTCCCAGAGAGTCTTAATCAGTGGTCAAGTATACTATATGCACAGAAATAATGATATCATATTTCAATATAACAATAAGACCTGGTTGGTGGCATAAGAATCATAAAATGTGATGCTCTAAATAATATATAATAAGTCCAGATGTGGAGCTCACAATTAAAAATCAAAGTAGTCAAGAACCACCACTCTGTCCAAGGCCAAGGTTCAATCTTCATGTGTAAACCATAAGAAACCTTACTCAAATGTCATGATAAATATTATTTGAATTGCCTCAGAGAAATTACACCTTCAGAAGCAGGCAATAAGAATTAGGTGCCTTCATTCAATAAGATCCGTCTCCTCCAGTAGCAAATGTTGTCTCCTATAATTCTCTATGGCTACCTGAAGCCCAACAAAGTATGTTTCTTCCACCTTCCAGCCTTAATCACAAAGCTCAGCATATAAGCTGCTGTGATCAAAGTCAGAGTCACGACACTGAACAATATGAAATCTGAAACATTTCAAATGAAAAACTAATGGTTCCAGTGAAATAAAATTAATGTTTTCCCCCCTTTTTTGGGAAAAATCCATTCTTAATTTTTTGTTATTTTAGGATGAGGGTTTGAAACAACATTTGGTCCAGTAATTCTTCCCTGTAATAAAAACGTCATGTTGCAAAGAAACCCCACCAACATGGCAAGAGCTACAGGATCTGGAACGTAGACAAGACAGATCTGGCCCAGAACAGAAAGCATTCTGCTCCCAGAGGCAACAATTTAACTTTGAAAACGATTAAGTGTCTGAATGTTGTTAATAAATCTGCTTGATGTAAAAAAGTAAGCCAGCTAAGTAGAGAGTGGCATTATGAGTTTCAAAGGAAAGATGTTCTCTGATTTTTAGCAAAATCTGGAGAAGCTGCCCCCCCCATCCCTGCCACCCTGATTGCTTCCCACCCAGTCATTTGATCATGACAGTGGTCCCTTTGTGGGATAAAGAGCATTATTTTATTATTTTGTCATCTAACACAGTGGTTTCAAACTGGGACCATTTCCACGCTAGTAATATCATTCAGATTTCCATTACTGAAGGGCTGACTTTTCCAAATGTTTCCACATTAAAATCTTTCCAAATTGCCCTCTGACTTACCCTGCCTTTAGGAAATTCCCAGTTATAGCCAGTTCATCTTTCAAGATGGACTCTGATTTGGGGCTGCCCAATGGAGAAATGCATGAATTTGGGTTTTCCCCCCTCCTGTACCCGCCATTTTGAGTTGTGCATGCCCCTTTCCTTGTTGCCATCCTCTCTCCCCCCTCCCTTCCTCCCTCTTCTTTCCTCTGTCCCAAAACATCTGGCCTAAACTCCCATTCCCCTAGGAAGCTCGCTCTGGAAGTCACGAAAAAAACAACATGTGAAACAACAAACAAATGAAATACAATCAATAACTTTTCAAGTGGAGGCTGAAATTCCTGAAGGGCCCAGCCTCTTTCTGAAGGCTAATTATCCGCCATTCCCCTCACTGAATTGGTATTCCCAAGTTTGCCATTCTTCCTCTGGAGCTTTGGCATTCCTGTGTGGCTTCTCATATGTCACAAAGCAGAGCAAAGTGGGGAAGGGGAAGGTTCAGCTGGATCTCCCTCCCCAGTTCTGCTTTGAGGTGGCCCTTGGGGGATGGGGAGAGGATAGTTCAGTATCCATACCTGGGATCAAGGAGAGAGGGGTAAAGCAGTGGGCAATGAAGCTGGAGGTGTGAAAGGTAAGTCCCTATAGCTTAGAGCTCTCAAGATGGATGCCCCACATGTCAAGAAACACAGCTGCACATTGCTGCCACCTAAGAGGTCATCTTGGTCTTTGGAGCACAAGCCCCACATTGTTTCTTTTCTTTTGCACTGGAAGGAACCTTTTTTCCCCACTGCAAAAAGGCACCTCAGTGAAGTTAAGGTGGCTGGTGGTCTCTCGATCCTCTCCCCATTTGAATTTGGTGTGCCTTGCCTGCCTTTCACCTGTAAACTTTTCCGGCACTTTAGTCACCACAAAAGCAGGGAGAGGGACAGGATGCGCGGAGCCATGGCACTTAGCTCGAATACTTCGAGCTCCTGTTCCACTGAGGGTCAATCGCTGCTGTGATTGACAGAATCGGGTTTTGGGTACGCAAACCCACCCACCATCTACTCAGGAATTCCTTGTGAATCTCTGGGGCCTCTCTGTTCCGCAGGGAAATTAATATTCCCTGGAACACAAGCTCAGTGTGCACAGGGTCCAGCAAGTGCCGTTCGCCATTTTAAAACTTTCATCTTTCCTTACAACTCTGCAATCTACACAGCTCTTACTTTAATCTTCAAAGCTAATTGAATTCCTCCTTGCAAGACTTTTGACTCATCACAACTCCGGAGTGAAAACAACTGGCAGACATCAGATCGAGCCTACAAACAGTGAGTGGGGGTTTCTCCCGGCACCTTCTCTCCTGGAACAAACTCTCGGCGTGGAAAGCTGCTTTCTTTAACTTAAGCAAGCTAGAGTGACAGGAAGATAAGTGAGAGAAGGTAAAGAAAGGAGTTAAGGTAGCCAGAACATCCCCTCGCCACTGTTTATAAATTGGAGATTGAAAAATAGATACAAGAATCTCGTGAGAGTTGCTTGCCAGAACGAGAACAGGCTTGGAAAAGCTTCAACAGGTCATTAAAGCGATGGACGACAGCTGGTGAGACCTTACTTTAATATCAAAACAGACTGTTGCTCTTCGTTTGGACTCCGTAGGACCTCTATTGGTTATATGCAAAATTGCCTACAACATGTCCATGCTAAAGAGATTTGCTTATTTACTGGAAATACAGACGGAAGATTTGAAAGCATATACAGATGGCTTGCTTAAAGATATGCTCAAAGAGTTCAAGGGCGGCAAGGAAGAAGTCTCCAACAGGAATGATGAATCAATAACAGTGGCTGATGATAGCTCTAAACAAGGTGAAGATATGCTCAAGGAGTTCAAGGGCGGCAAGGAAGAAGTCTCTAACAGGAATGATGAATCAATAACAGTGGCTGATGATAACTCTAAACAAGGTGGAAAATTACCAGTAGAAGAGAAATTTGAAACTATGGAGATGGAAAAGGGGATGCCGGAGCTTTGCAGCCTAGATAAGGACTCCCTACCTAAGAAGACATACAGCCACTCCAAAGCAACAGTATACAAGAACCAATCAAAAGATATATGGATCTGCTGTGAAAGTAATTGACTGAAAGGAGCTTCTTGGGAAAAAAACTGTACCGATATTGGAGCCCAGGAGGTACAACTGTTTCAAGATTCACCGATGTATACTCCGAGGGAAAGACTACAACTCCACTCTCTAAGCCAAAGGCCAATTGGACAGAACATGGGTCAGCGGGAACAACAAGATGCGGCAGGCCTCGATATGAGACCCCCTTAAGCCTCCTCCTGCTTTCTTCTGTAGCCATATAAAGGTAAAGGTATCCCCTGTGCAAGCACCGAGTCATGTCTGACCCTTGGGGTGACGCCCTCTAGCGTTTTCATGGCAGACTCAATACGGGGTGGTTTGCCAGTGCCTTATAGGCAAGCTGAATTTGAATTAACATATCTCTGTAGTGACTCTCAGCTTAAACTTAAAGCATAACTAACAGGAGGCACCTAACTGAGGAGGTGTAAATGTAACTAACGAAGACTTTATTTTACAAACTAATGACTCTATTTTATCATTTTTTGTATTTAATAATGTATACTTATATAGCTTACAACCTTAACAACCTATATGTATATATATTCTTTCGTTTTCTTTTCCCTAGTGGAAATGAGGATGGCTCTAAGACCACGTTAAGTACAAATTGTTTATGATTGTTAAAAGTGTTAAAAACTATGCAAACAAATGTTGAAACTTCTCTTTTTAAATGTGGTGGAAAGGTGAAAAAGTTTATAAGCTTTGGGTAAAAGTCTATAATATTGTAGCCATGTGGAGTCTTATAATTTAAATGAAGAGAAGAGGCTTTTCAAGAACAATGGGGCCCTTATCTGATCTACCTAAGAAAATAAGTTAAAAGGGGATTGAAATGGGGTATCAAGTGTATCAAACGAATAACATAATCTTTTTCTTTCTGTATTAATAATGTAGATTATTTGCATTGTATTATCTTTAAATATTACAAAAGGGGATTGAAACGGGGGACTAAATGTATCAAATGAAGAGCATAACCTTTCTTTTTCTGTATTAACAAAGTAGATTGCCTGTATTTTATTATCTTTAATCTTGGAAAACAAAAATAAAAATCTTATTAAAAAAAAAAAGCAGGGAGAGGACTTGCTTCCCTGGTCCCACCTGCCTCCTGAAGTGAATATGTCCCAGTAATGGCCTTTTTGTTTTTTAAGAGGGTTATTGAGTTATAATGTTCCTCCTAACTTTAAAAAGTGGCAATTTTGCATGTTAAGCTGCAGCAGCATGGTACTGCAACACCGATGGTGTTTTTTTTTAAAATACATCCAGTAGACTTTGGGGGGGGGGAGGGAGGGAGCAGATCGAGGGTGCAGAAGGGTGGGATTAAGGGGGTGCAATGAAAAGAAAGGTGCAACAAGGCACCATTTCGCAAAACAAAGCGTGTTGGAAAAGGGGAAGGGAGAAAAGCATGATGGGAAGCTGCCCCCGATTCAGATGCGGAAAGCATATATGGTGAATTTCAGCCTGAGAAAAGAGGGGAGGAAGGTCCAAATGCTGAAAGACTAGAGTCAACTCGCAGCACCCAAAGGAAATCCAAAGTGAGACTAAAACACGCATGTTCCTTCATGCAGAAATGGTCTGGGGCTTCTCATTGGTAAGATCAGTAATGGTACACATGTCTTCCCAAAGAGAGTTTGCTCACAGCCATAACTGACCTCTAGGCATCCCATGTTCCCACATATGACAAGAGAGCAGCTGGGTGGCAGGAGGACAATAGTGGGGTGCAATCTGTTGGAATATGCCAGCTCTGCAGTGTGTATGACTCAAAGGCACATGAAGAGGGGGACTCAGAGGAGGTGTGCCTTTAGCATAGTTAGATTAGGAACTTCTTGATTTTTTTTTTCAAATCTTCTCCTCCTGTGTCCTGATTGGCTCATTTGGAGACTTCATTTGAGCACACTGCCCCCCTGCTTGCCTTGAGAATTAACAGGCTGAAATAGTGCAGAAGAACAGTTAGACAGCTAATTAGGACTCTCTCTCTCTCTCTCTCTCTCTCTCTCTCTCTCTCTCTCTCTCTCTCTCTCTCTCTCTCTGTCTCTCTTCTCTTTTTATATAGTTTCAATTATCAGAGAGCTGGAAGGGGCCATACAGGCCATGAAGTCTAACCCCCTGCTCAATACAGGATCAGCCTAAAGCATCCATAGTAAGTATCTGTCCAACCAGTGCTGAAAGACTACCAGTGAGGGGGAGCTCACCACCTACTTAGTCAGCCTATTCCACTGCTGAACTACTCTTGACTGTGGGAATTTTTTCCTGATATCTAGGCAGGACTGTTCTAAACATAGTTTAAACCCATTACTTCGAATCCTATATATCCCATTATATTACATCACCTAGACGTTATTGACTGGATAATTTATTAACCCCATAGTTAAGATGTACAATCTATAGGTTGCTCCTCTTTCTTCTGTTACAACTTGATTTTACTGTTCCATATATTCTAGTATTGGACTCCAATTTCTTCTGGATTCCAATTTGATTTGTTTAGTAGCATATAGGTCAGTTTCAGCATTTTCCCATAGTCTAGCAGTTTCAATATCTTTTGCATCTCATCATGAATCATAACCTAATATTTCCCTGCTTTCTGACAACTTCTTCTAGAATGATGCATTGATATTCTGACATTTACAGCATTTATCAATATAACATTAAGTCTTGCAATGTCTAGAGGGGAAATATTCCATCTAAAAACATTTTATACCACTTTCCTTTTAACATTTGACATTCAGTGACTTTCAACTCACTGACCCACAATCTCTCCAACTGAGGTAAACTTGTACACTTGCCAATAGTTTGAGCCCAAAATATCATAAAGGTTTTTTATTTTCTCTGCTTATGAATCATATTTCAATAACAATTTATGGATTTTACCCAGCAAACATTTTGTGTCACAGGTAATCAGTTTTCCATAAGCAGTTTTTTTCTCTCAGGTGACCACCTAACTTTTAAAGTTGTTCTTTCAGTTTTTAGACCAAGGATAATAAATTAACCAAAGTATATTCTTTCCCTCTATCATAATAGTTTTATTTTCGCTTGTTTATTCACTGTATTTTCACAGGTTAAATTGTCTATTTTCTTTCTTTCAAAATGATCATTTGTTAAAGAAGTCAGTGGCAAGAATGATGGGCAATCTTTCTCTGCACTTAAACCATATTTTTATTAAACTGTTTCTTATAATACATTTGCCATCTTGCCTCTGGATTATTTTTTAAGAGTCTGTTTTCCCATAAGTAATGGTGAATTCCTTTTTTGATGTCTAATTTTGATGCAAACTTAAATGGACTCCGGGGAATGGTAGAGGACAGGAAGGCCTGGAGGATCATTGTCCATGGGGTCGCGATGGGTCGGATACGACTTCGCACATAACAACAACAACAACAACAACAATGTTTCTAGAGTAAAATTACTTCCTTGAGGATCAATAATTCATACTGTTATCCAGACCAATGCTGCTGCCTGTTTGCATATAGGAATATTTGGAAGTGCAAGGCCTCCACTTTTGTTCCCATCTTGTAACACCTTAAATCTTATCTTTGGTCTTTTCCCATTCCATATACATTTATTTATTACTCTTTGCCAAGATCTGAACCACCTTGTCTTTTGTATAAATGTTTTATTATTATTATGATTATGCCAATAAAGGTATTTTATTAATTGATTAATTGATTGATTGATTGAATAATTGTGTCTTCAATATGTATTGGTATCATTTGAAAGAAAAAAAATCAGTTTGGGTAATACTTTGATGTGATGTCTCTGTTGATACAGCTCTTGTCCACTTTTCCACAACAGAATGAAACTAGTATAAAGCAAGCAAAGAACCAATCTGAATTCTGTCTCCTGGTGTCTTCTATGGAACATATGCTTTAGAGTGGTTTCCTGGCTGATGGCCATCAGCATGACAGAGATCAGGTTGATGATGGCACTCACCTGAGCCAGCATGGCCATCGCCCTGTGATCCTCCATTTCAACAGATGCCCAAACGACCACTGTCCAAGAACAAAGGGAGGTGGCAGATAGGTGCTGGGAAGGTTGCTTAAGGTCACTTTGGGAGTCATCAGGACACGGAGTCACACTCTGCTAATCAGCAAGGTAGAAAACAGGTAACCAAACATGACTCTAGAGCACCGTAAAATGAATCCTGAGCAGAAATCAAGGAAGAATGTTTTATTATTGTGGCATGTTCCCATAAAAAAAATAATATTGAGACTTGGAGGGGAAGTTTGAGTCCACAGGACCCCTGGTAAGAGGGGATTGGTGGCTTCTGTTGATTGACAACCTGAGGAGCAGGGAGGAAACTGTGGGGCTTTACGCACCGGGATCTTTGTTGCAAATTGGTCACTGAATGAAAAATCTCCATTTAAAATAGTGGAATTCATCGTTATGCATACCTGCCTTTGTAGTGGAATCCAGTTGCGTTTTGTAGCGTTTCCCACAGGCTTCCGGTCTCAGCAGAAATCGCTAGAAAGGAAGCGCTATTGCCAAGCTCGTCCCGCCCCTGGCCGTCAAGCAGCCAATGGGCAGCCGTTAGCATGCTCCCAAACAGCCCCTTTCCCTTTAAGAAAGGTTTTTTTTTTAAAAAAAAAAAAACAGACCCATTACAACGAATCTGTGTAGATTCGTTGCAACGGAGAGACCCATCCAGCTGCCTAGTGTGTTTGAGCTGTCGTTTGATCGTTGCCATGCTCCCTCCGAGTGAAAAAAAAAATCCCCCCCCCCTCACGGGCCCGATTTTCGGCTGAATGAAAGTGTAAAAAATAAAGGGAAAATACATCAGCAAACGTGCTTCTCTGTTCTGTGTGCTTAGTGACTGAAGGGGAGGGACTGAAGCCGGGGAAGCCTCTAAACTGAAAGAGGCTCGCTGGTGCGTTTATCCCCGCTCACTCGGAGAAAAAAAAATGACGATCGCTTCGCCGGAAGATCAGAGAAGAGAGCCAGGGGGAGGGACTTTGTAGAAACCGCAACAATGTTAATGCACAGGTCTTTTTCGCTAGTGTTGCAGATTGGTTGCAGGAGTGTATCGCTTTCCGGAGGGTGAATCCACTTTTGGGGATTTCCCTGAAAGCGCTACAAGGAAGCGCTTTTTGCAGATTGGTTTCAGGTGTGTGGCAGATTGTCGACGACGTTGTGCAAAACAGCAAATCAGTAGCGTTTTCAATTGGCAACCATTGTGCTATTTTGAAGGCGTGCAAAAAGCCCCTGTGAGTTGTCCACACTTTCGCCTTCTCTGCTGCCTCATCAGGAAGGGAAAAGATTCGACAAGCTGCTAGGATAATGCAGGAGAGGTCTCCTGTCAGGAAGCAGACAAATACATGGTTAATGATCATTTTAACAAGCAGGAGGCAGTGTGCCTTTTACGCCTCCATGCAAAAATGATCCAGGTGATTGAAAAGGGATGTATTTTACAGGAAAGTCCATTTAACACAGTCTGGCTAGTGCAGTTAAAACTGCACACAAAATAAAGACATTTTGCTATGAATGTAGAATTCAGCATGATGTTAATATTTTTGCAAGTCAAAGAAGAGTTGTGAGCACACAACTCCCCAATTTCCTATGTGGGAAATGTAGCACATGCATTCTCCTCTTTCTTGCTTGGTCTAAGATTTTATATTGAAGAGAAGTAAACTTTTAAAGGCTAGCAGCTCTTTAGGGATGGGCATGAACTGGAAAAATGTGGTCCATGTTGGCTCACAGCTTGAGGTCAAACGATGAAGCAAACCAAGAGATTTGTACACAAACAAGCCGGTTCATGTTTTGTGGCCTCACAAACCCCATGAAAGGGACTGTAGTCCCTTTAAACAGGGTTTGCAGAAAACCTGTTTTTGCAATTTTCCGTTTCCCAGAAAGTCTGTTTCTGCAGCTTTCTGGGAAACAGAAAGCAGGAGTTTAAAGGGACATAGTCTCTTTAAAACCCTGCTTTCTACTCTATCCATGAACTGCCACAAACTGCTTTAAAAGTTCATAGAGGTTGATGCCACTAGATCCATCATGAACTTCCATTCACAAACCATGAACAGGGCAAAATTCATAATGAATTTTGCTTCGGGGTACAATTTATCATCCTCATCCTCATGATCTTTATTTTTATAACCCACCGTTCCTCATTTGTGTTTGCGCTCATCTCTACTGCTGTTCCTGACTCCTGGACAGGATTTAAGTTCAAAGCTATACTTTAAAAACATAGCCTTAAAAAAAACCCCGTAAAATTGCATGTCTTATAGTGCTGATTTAACATTCCCACTATAAAAACAAAACAAAACTTTATCATATTTTTAGATTTGTCGTGGGGTGAAATAGATTTGTCATTAGGTAGAACTAGGCAGAGATGCTGACAGAAATCAGGATATTTCCATTAGCTGTTTACGGGGGATATAGTGAGTAGGCTGAAGGAGAGAGGTGATATTTTGTGGGACTGCACCTGAATGCACAAAGGCACGTCACTATATTATCTAAGATTTCTGTCTGGGAAGACTGAACAGAAAGAATTTGCCGCTAATGATCTGCAGGCATACCAAACAAGTCAAGATGAACAACTGCCACATTTGTCTAAAAGAAATAAATGCATCTTAAGAGACTGGGCCAGGAAAATGTATTGTGTTTCTACTTATGTAAAACTATGCCTTGATAACATGTCATGTTTTATGACATTCTTTCTTCAGATGACAGCCCTGTTTCATATTTCTGCACTGTCTGATCCACCACTTATTAGATAATCTATCCTATTGATTTCATTGTGTAATCTGACTTGAGTAAATAAATAAATAGCAGGCTTCTTGGGTCAGCATACATATTCAGGTTCTTTGACTTCTGATGTGGATGATGGCATAATTCAACCACTGTAATTTGGGTCACAGAGTGAGAATCTAGTGCAGCCTTTCTCAATTATCTTACCATTGAGAACCCCCTGAAACATTCTTCAGGCTTTAAGTAACCCCAGAAGTGGCACCATCATACAGAATTTGGTTGGGAAACACAGCTGTGTCCATGCCCACCTGAGGCCCCTCCCATTCCTACCCCCTCCAGTCTCATCATTGGACGTTTTGGAAGGGATGAGTCAGCATGACCATATATCGTCATATCACCCAATAAATGTTTAGGAAATTTTTAAAAAAATATTAAAATTAATTAACTTCCACCCATTCAGGAAACCCTTCCAGGGCCTTCAAGAAACTGCAGGGTTTCACAAAATTGGTTGAAGAAACCTGATCTAGTGGCTCCTGAGTGAATTTCATGCTGGCTGTGGTCACCAACAACAACTTGTGCTGCTTCCAATTCATGCCTGGACTCCAGCATCTCTGTGGCCAGTGCCTACAGAGTAGCCCTATCCCCAGAGTACATTGGCTCCTGCTTGTTTTACCCCAGAGGACTGTAATGCCTTGTGGAAGAACCGCTCGAGGAGGAGTAAGGAATGGTGTTGTCAGGAAACCTTATTTGAGCTTAGAGCATGTCTGCATCCAGGATCCATCCAAGTGGCAGCAGAACCAGTTTCCTTTTTAATCACTGGATGGCAGATCCAAGCATTGGAACCCGAGTTAGCCCACCTGCCAGGTGATACTCATGCACGGAGGCAGCACCTTAGCGGGATATAAAGAGGAAGAGGAAATAACAGCCAAGGGGATTTGTTGAAGATCTGGAGCTAATGGAACCTTCTGCTGTAAGAAGAACTCAGCAACTGAAGGGACACAAGGATCATTCTTTATGTATATTGTGGTTTATTTTGAAAACCAGCTTGGTGTAGTGGTTAAGAGAAGTGGTGAGCTGGCTTTGATTCCTCGCTCCTCCACATGAAGCCCGCTGGGTGACCTTGGACCAGTCACAGTACTGTTAGAGCTGTTCTCACACGGCTGTTCTATCAGAGGTCTCTCAGCCCCACTTACCTCACAGGGTGTCCATTGTGGGGAGAGGAAGGAATGGCGATTGTAATTTGCTTTGAGATTCCTTTGGTTAATGAAAAGGAGGGCATAAAAACCAACTCTTTATTTTATGCGGTTCAAGTAGATTTACATTACCACAGGGCCTTGTCTTGTTGAGCTTCCTTTGACCACCCAAATGCTTTCAAAATATTACCTCAGGCAAGAAAATGGCCCCTGGCACAACAGCACTCAGTGGAAACTGTGGATAATCCCCAATCTGTGGTCCCATGCCTTCATCAGCATCTACATCCTTCCTTCGGTTTCTTGGTCAAGCGAGAAATGACAGAGAGAGCAGCAAACACAAACAGATTTTTCTTTCCTCCTGTGGTCTTGCCTCTGAAGGATCAGAGAACATAACACCAAGAAGAAAGAAACATATAAATATGGAAGTATTTTTTTCAAGTCCTGGTCTCAAAAATCCCGTGTGACCTCAGCGATGCCTTAAGGATGATAAGGAAGGGATGGGGTAGCTTTCTTCTCTGAAAACAGATTCATAGGGGTAGCCGTGCTGATCTGAAGTAGCAGAAAAAAATTTGAGTCGAATGGCAACTTGAAAAAAAAAGAAGAGTTGGTTCTTATATGCCACTTTCCTCTACCTGAAGGAGTCTCAAAGCTGCTTACATTTGCCTTCCCTTTCCTCTCCCCACAACAGACACCCTGTGAGGTGGGTGAGGCTGAGAGAGCCCTGATATTTCTGATTGGTCAGAACAGCTCTATCAGTGCTGTTGTGAGCACAAGGTCAGCCAGCTGGCTGCATGTGTTGGAATGGGGAATCAAATCAGGCTTGCCAAATTAGAAGTCTGAATTACCAGCCACTATACCAAGCTGGCTTAAGACTTTGCATGCATACTGGATGGCAGGTACATTTCTGGGTAGCAGAGATCTTGGGGTACTTGTGGACTGTAATATAAATATAAACAGAGAGTGAGATGCTGCAGTAAAAAAGGTGAATGCAGTCTTGGGTTGTATTAACAGAAGCATCACATCAAAATCACAAGAAGTCATGCTGTGTACAACATTGGCCAGACACACCTGGAGCACTGTGTGCAGTTCTGGAAGCCTCTCTTCCAAAAGGATGGGGACAATATTGAAAGGGTACAGAAGAGATTGATGAAGATGATCTGGGGCCTGGGAGTCAAGTCCTATAAGGAAAGACTGAGAGACTTGGGAATGTTCCGCCTGAAGAAGAGAAGGTTGAAAGGGGTCATGATTGCTATCTTTAAGTCACTGAAAGGTTTTCACCTGGACAAGGGCAGGGAGCAGTTCTTGTTGACAGCAGGGGATAAGAACCACAGCAATGGCCTTAAACCACCCGTAGCACAGTACCAGCTAGATATCAGGAAGAAGTTTTTTTACAGTAGTTCAGCAATTGGCTGCCTAAGGAGGTAGTGAGGTCCTCCTCACTGGCAGCCTTCAAGCAGATACTTACCATGGAAGATTTAGGCTGCTCCTGCATTGAGCAGGGGTTGGACATGATGGCCTGTATGGCCCCCTACAACTCTAAGATTCTATGATTGGTATCACTTGCACAGGCCCCGTTACATAGAACTGAAGTGCCAAGTGTAACTGTCTACAGTAAAAAAGATAGAGAAGAATAAGCAAAGCAAATTCCTGCCTTCATGAGACAGGATGCTGTGAATCTGTTCAACTACTGGAGACACTTTTCATCAGCAGACGGAGATGTTCAACGTTGTCGTTAATTGGAATTTTTGTCTTCTTATATGTTGCCACAAGGCATATACCTTAAAGTTCATAGCACATATGACAAATCAAGTGGTTGTAAACAGCCCGGGTAAAATAAAACAATATGAGTAAAGGAAAATAATCCTGGTGAAGAAGGACAAGATGAACCGACTGGCTGTGCCATTTCAGACTTTAGGAGCCCTTCCTCAGTTTTGCAAGCACCAAGAACTTCTGTACTGAGATAGACGGCTGCAGTAATTCCATTTTGGGGAAGGACTCATCAGATGTGCTTTGCTGCTGTCTGGTGACCTCTACACTTCATCTGCACTAGATACACTGTCTACAGTTGCCAGCACTGGGTAAATTCCTGGAGATTTGAGGTTGCTGCCTAAGGAGACCAGGATTCTGGGGAGTAGAGGTGCCACAATGTAGTATAAGCAGACATTAAAAAAAAATCTAGAGCATTGTTGTCATTCTGAGGGATTTCCAGGCTCCACCTGGAAGCTGGCTACCATAGCCCCCTTTCATGGGGGAATCTATGTTGGGTAAGCTGGTGGGCCAGTCATCATTTGTTAGGAATAAGTACCCATTTGTGCCATAGATCTCCTTCCACACTCATACCATGGTTCTCCCCTCTACATTCACACAGGCTCATGAGTTATACAACACCCATTTTTATTTAATGTTGACACTGGTGACGATACAAAGTGCTGTCAAGTAGCTGCTGAGTATGGCGACCATGTAGGGCAGGGTGGCCAAACAATGGCTCTCCAAGTGTCCATAGACTACACTTCCCATGCACTGGAAAGCCACAGTTTGGCCACCACCGCCCTATAGGGATGCTGCACATCAGCAGCTACTTGATGGCACTTTCCATCACCACCATATTAAATCATTATTATGAATGTCCCAGGATTGCTAAAGGAGGTCGGAGAGTGTCATGTCCAAAGCCCAGGAGTTGATCCACTGTAGCAAATTATCCACTTGCATATCGGTTCTGTGTAGATAATGTTGATGGTTTCAAATGTACAAAGGAACAAATTGAGGAGAACATCAGATGATCAAAGCCATACACTTAGTGCATTGCAATGCCTTTCTGGCAGGGCTCATAGGAACTGTAGTCCATGGACATTGGGAGAGCCACAGTTCCCCTTTCCCTCCCCCCACCCCCGCTGTGGAGCGTTCAAGGCAAGAGACTTTCAGAGGTGGTCTGCCATCGCCTGCCTTTGCCTTGTGATCCTGGACTTCATTGGTGATCTCCCATCCAGTACTAAGCAGAGCCAACCCTGCTTAGCTTCTGAGATCTGAGAAGATAATGCTAGCCATCCAGGGCAGAGTCTGCACTTACTTTCTTTATTCCATTGTCAATCCTGTTGAATTCAGATCGTTTTGAACTCGGGTCTTCCTCTCCCCCCCCCTCCCCAATGAAACAGGAAAGTCTTCTGCAAGTGGTTAGGGTAGTTCAGAAGGGGGGGGGGGAGCCAAGCCTCTTTCTTTCTTTTCTTGAAGGGGGGGGGGGGAGAGGAGCCAAGCAGGGAGCCTCTTTCTTTTCTTGGAGGGGGGGTGGAGAGGATCGAAAAAGGCAGAGGAGGGAGGAAAAATCCAGGACCGACAGAAGTTGAGGGAAATTAGGTGCTTCTCCTTTAAGGCAAGTTTGTCACATGACCAGGTGTGGCTTATCAGAGGTTCTCTACCATGGAGCTTGGTTTCCCAATCCGGCTATTGAACATTAAAAGCACTGGAAGATATCGCACAATAAAGGTAGGGTCACTCCGGATCAATCCTTCTTGCTGCAGAAGGAAAATTTAAATCGCCACAAATCCAAACGGAAATCGCATTCTGTGTAGAGGGCAGGGACTGAATCGATCTGGGGTTGGAATAAAAAGCTCCGTGCAATTTACACCCAGGTCAGGATGATTCTGAAATTACATTTCCTCACATTTCAAAATAACAACAACAAAAGTCTCTGCACAGAACCAAAGCAAAGCACCAACTATTCTTGTACAACAGAACTACTTTCTCCCTATTGTATTTTGCACCGTACCGCAGAATTTCCCAAAATATTGTGCAAGCCAAGTGGATTAGCATTTTTAAAGGAAAAGGAAACTCTTTCCTGCAACATCAGAACAAAACCTCCTTCTCTACCGTCCTCCTTGCCCACTGAGGTCAGCCAGGGAGACTCATGGAAAATGCAGCAGGCGGGATGTATAGGTTCAAGAGGAAGTATTCAGTTTCGGTCCCTTTGAACTTGTCTTTATGACGAAGCCTGCGGGTTCATGTTTTATTTATTCTGTTTCTCCGGGAGACCCTTTGAATTGCTATGATTGTTTTCTAAGGTCTCCCTAACAGCCTGCTGAATTTTATGTGCATCTTCATGCCTCCCCCCCCTCCCCCAAGTTTACACAACTCTATTCGAAATTCAGTTTTTATCATCTCCCCTGCTGTAGAATAATTTCTCACAGAGAGGCGACACTTTCTAGTTCCAGGTTCATCCCTGCCTGCCTTTTAAGATCACACGCAAAATGCAGGCTGTGTTGAGGGAATTATTCATCATTACTGAACCTGCTAAATGCTTGGATGTGGATTCAACTGCAGTCAACTATTCATTTAACGTTGTTGCGTATTCTTCCAGACAACAAGTCACCGCTCACTGGTAGGGCACTTCTTTTTTTGTACATAAATGTAAAGGTAAAGGTATCCCCTGTGCAAGCCCCGAGTCATGTCTGACCCTTGGGGTGACGCCCTCCAGCGTTTTCATGGCAGACTCAATACAGGGTGGTTTGCCAGTGCCTTCCCCAGTCATTCCCGTTTACCCCCCAGCAAGCTGGGTACTCATTTTACCGACCTCGGAAGGATGGAAGGCTGAGTCAACCTTGAGCCAGCTGCTAGGATTGAACTCCCAGCCTCATGGGCAGAGCTTCAGACAGCATGTCAGCTGCCTTACCACTCTGCGCCACAAGAGGCTCTCCTTTTGTACATTGATTTTATTTGCTGGTTAATGACACGCACATCCAGAAATACTGGAACCTTTACACCAGATTAGAACATCAATGAAGCCTTTTGTACATAGAAGGTCTTCAGCCTTTTGTACATGTGGAAGGTCTTCATCTAAAAGTATCCCAAGTTGGAAGGAAGGGGGAAAAATGATGGTGGAAAGTCCAGATCAGTTAGAATGGCACAAGAGAGCATTTTACTCATATTAAGGTTGTACCCAACCATCCTGACTAGAAGGGAATTGCAACATTGTCAGGAAGGGCAAGTTCCTCCCCCTTTACCATGACATCATAGCTGGGGGAGTTCAATTTTCAACAAAAAAAAAAGGGAATATGGTAAGCGAACTCAACTGTTTTGGCCTCAGGGGCTTTCCTCAGTGGTCAGTAATTAAAAAGACACACATTCAGAAAAATATTATATATTAATCTTGACCAGGTGTCATATTTTGTGTGGTGTGATGTACATTTATACAACAGACCCCTTGCATGGTACCTGAACTCACAGAAAAAACTTCATTGTTGTTCTAATATGGTGTAAAGGTTCCAGTATTTCTGGATGTGTGTGTCATCAACCATCAAATAAAATCAATCTTCAAACCAGGGCTGTGTTTATCCATGTAGCACAACTAGTGCGTGCTATGTGCCTCATGCTTAAGGGGTCTCTGCTCTGTGCCTCCCACCCCATGGATAAGGGTGGTAGCCTCCCCCTTTCCCTCTTTAAGGACCCTTGGAAAGATACCCATTTATACTGTGGGGGGAGGGCCTTCCACCTCCAGTCTGGCTGCTCCTGCCACAGTGGTATTCTCCTGCTGTTATCTGCCTCAGAAATCCTTAAAGCACTCCTACAAATATCTTGGAAGGGGGGTGTGGGGTGCCTGAACCAGGTAAAACAAACATAAAGGTAAAGGTATCCCCTGTGCAAGCACCGAGTCATGTCTGACCCTTGGGGTGACCCTCCAGCATTTTCATGGCAGACTCAATATGGGGTGGTTTGCCAGTGCCTTCCCCAGTCATCACCGTTTTACCCCCCCAGCAAGCTGGGTACTCATTTTACCAACCTCGGGGGGATGGAAGGCTGAGTCAACCTTGAATCATAGATGGGGATTATTTGAAATGTTGGACCCAATAATCTCATTGGCTTAATTCTACCAAGGTGTAGGTCACTATGTCATACCTGGCCAGGCAGGCATTCATGGCCAATCAAGAGGAGTTTTGTTAGAGTTAGCATAAATGGATTTCTGTCCTTAGTGAGCAAAAAGTATATCCATGAATACCTTAGTACCCAAAGCACCTCATGGGAGATGGCAGTGATATTGAGAACACTCCCTCCTTGGCTTTTGGGCTCCCAGTACCTTTTCCTTTATTTCATGGTAGACTACTCCCTCCTTCAGGTCACCACAAGAGGACTTAGTCTCCAAGATGAAGCCGTCATCTTTGCTTTAAGAATGGTTAGCTTTTTCGTCCATGAAAGTACATTCAGTAGCAATTGCAATTCTTTATGACTTCATAGATGGTGCTACTTTCCCCACATACCACATTTCCAGAAAATTTTTTAAGGGTCTTTATACCCTAAGAGAACCAGGATAGCCAGACAATGGCCCCTTTCTCTGGTGTTACCACAGATCATGTTATCGATCTAAGAACCATTGGATACATACCTTGTTTCCTGTTTTTTTTTTTAAGTTTGATTCCTGGTGGTAATTACATTCGCTAGAAGAGTAAGGGAACTGGCAGATCCCAGGGATAACTTCCTTTCATGAAACCCTGATTAAGAAACCCTGCTTTGGGAGATCTCCAGGCACCACTAGGACCATTTATGCACTGGGAACTTCACTGCCCCAGCTCTCGTGCAGGAGCACAAATCGGGGGTGGATGAGGTGCACCAGGCCAAATGCTCCCCCATGTGGGTGCAGGAAGAGGTGGGGCAACCTGCCGTGACTAAAACTCCAGCCTGCAGCCCGGCATGAAACATCCAGTGTGTAAACAGTCTCGGAAGTTGGCAGGCCCAGCAAAACCGAGAATATATTTTCTTAGAGTTGGAAATGGCTGCCAGAGCAAAGAGAGGAAAGGTTTGTATACTGTGTACCCCCACCCTTTTTGTAGTATTCTTCTATTTTTCTACTTTATTTTCTGAGATAAAGTCGGTGCATTGCTCGATTGCTTCTGGATGCAATGGAGCAATTTCACAGAAACAATGTCAGTCTCCTTCCTACCATGACATCTGAGAAGAAAGATGGCAAGAGAATGGAGGTTGCTGTTAATAAAAAATAAATAAATAAATAAATAAATAAATAGATTAATCTTGATTTTTCTAGCCCGCCCTTCCAATACAACTCAGGACAGGTAAACAACTTTTGAACTAGTTCCCCATGCTGGGATTTGGGATTATTTGTGATAATTTGCTAATTTTTTTCAGTCAGTATTCAGCTGCTCTTCTCCCACAGCACTCAACCAATCTCATTCTGAACTGAACAATTTTCCTGTTCCTTTCCTCGACATACCATCAGCTGACAGTTAGAGCGGTTCCTCAGTGGAACAGGCTTCCTCAGGAGGTGGTGGGTTTCTCCTTCTTTGGAAGTTTTTAAACAGAGGTTAGATAGTCATCTGACAGAAATGCTGATTTTCTAAACTTAGGCAGTTTGTGAGTGAGTGGGCTTGAGTGGCTATGACCCTTCCTTGCCTACCCAAGGAATTGCTGATCACCATTGTGGGATGGTAGGTGGATTTCCTCCTGGCCAGGCTGGATTCTGGAGACTTTTGGTGGAGGGATTACTATGGCATGAAATTGGGGTCACTGTGGGTGGGCAGGTAGATGTGAGTTCCTGCATAGTACAGGGGGTTGGACTAGATGACCCCGGATGTCCCTTCCAACTCAATGATTCCATGATTCCCATGGGTCTTTCTTAGAAAGAGACAGAACCTAACCTGCCCATCACAGTCTGTTTGAAATCTTATTTCTTACATTTGTTTATCCCCAAATCTACTCCCAATCTGTCTCAAGGGAATGAAAGTCAGTATGAATGGCTTTCCACTTCACTGAAATGTAACTTGGGAAGGGGATTCTCAGGGAGGACTGAGCCATAATAGAGGGGTACCTGATTTCTGCCTTTGTATGGGTGGTCTCATTGATGCTAGTTCAAAGCTGCAAAGGGTTCAGTATATATTCCTTTTCTTGCATCCCAAATTTACTTATTTTGTTCTCTTATAATGTGGACTTTCTATTCCACACAGATGTTTTGTCTTTTATTTGACTTGCCCCTTTTGCCGACCCCTTTCCTGGCCCAGTTGTCTGCTTTGAATCCCGCCCAGTGACATTTCCAAGCCATGAGCCCATCTAAATGTACTTTCCCATCTCTCGATGCAGTTATGCAGCTATCATCAACTTGACTATCAGGAGTTCGGTATGTGAAGTTTCTTCTGGCATGGGAGATCTGCCAGTGTTTCCACTCCACAAGCTATGGGCTGTAACATTTCCTGCAGTCCAGAAATATGAGGCTGCACCCATTTTATGGCACAATCTTAGTGGTAGTCTGGTGTGTAGGGTGTGGGTGTGGGAGTGCATTTTCTTCTTTGAGATTTCTTTCCCCTAGTCATAAAGCTGACCTTGCTTTGCCTGGGGCAAACCCAATTTGTAAAAGCGATTCTCACAAATGAGGTCAGAAGGAGAGAAGAATTCCCTTTGGCACCGCACGGTATGCTTTGTAACTCTTTCTTTAAAAAGCCCTAGGTGGAATGGTGACGGGGGAATTAAACACATGAGAAATAATCACTGGGCTTCTGTCTATTGGGGAGTATCATGATTACACATTGGAAGGTGTCATCTAAGTGAAAAGAAGCCTTCTCCTCTTCTCTATGACAGCTCCTGGTACTTCCTGTATACAGTCTTTCATTTCTCTTATAATTTCTGCTATGGCCATGGCTGACTCTGATTTGCAATCTAAGTGATGGGGCTACATTTTATCTCGACTTGTCTTTCATCATTGATTTTATTTATTCATCTATTTATTTATGCATCATTTTTTTTTATTCATTCATCAGAGAGCCAGTGTTGTGTGATGGTTAAAAGCGGCAGACTCTAATCTGGAGAAGTGGGTTTGATACCCTACTCCTTGCATGCAGCCAGCCACATGATCTGAGGCTAGTTGCAGTTCTCAGAACATTCTCAGCTTTCCCTACCGCACAGGGCATCTGTTTTAGGGAGCAGAAGGGAAGGCAATTGTAAGTCATTCTGAGACTCTCTCAGGTAATGAAGAATAAAGGCTAATTCTGGGTATAAAAGCTAATTCTTCTAGTCAAATTTATACCCCACATCTCCCTCAACAAGTGAGGTTTGGCGTGATTGTGTAAGCCACCCCGAGACAGCATTCTGAGAGGGGTGGTATATAAATCCCTAAATAAAATAAATAAAATAAATACGCATCAACCTAAAATACAATTCAATAAATAATCTTAAAAGCAATAATAATAAATGCATAACACAATTTAAAACCAAGAGTGTAAATTGATTATACATGGTAGTATCGAACCATGTTCTGCTGGAAACAATACAAGACTCGCCAGAGATACACAATGACTAATTAAAGGTCTATTGGAAGAGCTCTGTCTTGCAAGTCCCATGGAAGCTAACAAAGTCTCGCAGAGTACATGTGTCCTCTGATAAAGTTTTCTACCAGGATGGGGCCAACACAGAGAAGACCATTACTCTGGTAGAGAAGAGGCAATGCAAAAACCCCACAATCAAATAATAATAAATCAAAGTTCAGGCCACTTTCCAGTGAAAGATTTGCTAAGTTTACTTGCAAATGACTTTAATGTTCCTTTTCTAGGTGACACTGAAGGTCACCTATTTTTTGACCAGCCCCCATGACAGTGTTTTTAATGGTTTTTAACAATCATTGTTGGGTGTGCTTGTCTCTACACCTTCCCTCTAAAGTTTTGCTTGCTGCAATTCAGATTGTTGTTACAGGCCCAGGAGCAGTTCAGACCGCCCTCAGTGTTTATTTTACACTTGTTTGGATGTTATTTTGTGGTTGTCTTGGGCCATATAATAAATGACATGACTTGATGGTCACTTGTCGGGGGTATGCACACAGTCTTAAAAACAGGGAGGTGTATTTCCCAGTGAAGATGGATAGGACTGAGCTTCTGGCACCACTGTACTCTGCACAGACTACAGTTGCTACATGGCAGAAGACACTGAAGGACTGTATTTTAACAACGTCATCGTAAAAAGCCACTCGAATAGCATCTGTTTTGGTGTAGAGAAATATTGAATTCTCATTGCTAATGAATAAGAATGTAGGCCACCTACTACATCATGAAAATGGAAGTTTAAAAAAAGAGCTACAGTAGGACTATGATGCAGAGGAAATGTGTCAGGCAAGGCTCTGTGGACACTCTTTGTCATAGAGATGCTGGCCTCCAAGTAGGCCCTGGGGATCTCCCAGAATTACAGCACATCTTCAGGCTACGGAGATCAATTCACTTGTAGAAAATGGATGCTCCGGAGGATGGACTGTATGTTAGTGTACCCCTCTGAGGTTCCCTGTCCTCCCCAGGCTCTGTTCCCAGATTTTCAGGTGTTTCCCAACCAGAAGCTGGCAATCCTACCCCTCAATCTTCTACTGGTGACCAGGGGTGACCTGGCAATCTTACATGCACTCTACCCCTGGACAATCATCCTTCCCCTTGTAAACTGATTCTATACTTGGGTGTTTTTTTCATTTGTTTGTGTAAAAGAACTGAATATATCCTGAAACATGTGGAGTGGGTGCAAGAGAACTTCAGTGGCATATTGAACCTCTCTCTCCCCGCCCCCAGCTCCTCTCGACTTCCAATTCTTTTGTTTCAATCCATGGAAATATTGTCCCTGATTAAATCAGAAGGGCAGGTGGAAAGGTGAGCAGCTCTCAGGATGCTCCAGTCTGAATCTGCAAATATTTCAAAAGAATCTATTTTTAAATAGGCCCAACACGAGGCAATTTCTAGGGATGCTTAAGAACCTGTTATGAGCAGGTAGCCGAGCTAAGACTTTTAAAAAACAGTAAATTCATTAAAGCCATCCCTTCCAGTAAAATCTTGGGGGGAGGGAATTCCAGGTCTTCTTGAAACAGTGCCAAGTGAATTGTTGCTGGAATTGCTGCTACAGGTGGCTGGAGACCTCTTGGGATTACAACTGGTCCCAAGCGTCAGAGATCAGTTCACCTGGAGAAAACAACTGCTTTGGAAGGTGGACTCTATGGCATCATACCCAATGAAGTCCTGCTCCTCCCAGAGCCCACCCTCCTTAGGCTCCATCCCCAACATATCCAGGTATTTCTCAGACTGGAGCTGGAAACCCTAGCACTGCCTTGGATACCTACTGCTGACAGCTCTAGAGAGGCTGATTGGTTGGACAAATGCTACAGCAATGATGAGGAATGTCAGCTTAGACCTGGGTGTAAACTGCACGGAGCTTTTATTCCAACCCCAGGTCGATTCAGTCCCTGCCCTCTACACAGAATGCGATTTCCGTTTGGATTTGGGGAGATTTAAATTTTCCTTCTGCAGCAAGAAGGATTGATCCGGAGTGACCCTACCTTTATTGTGTGATATCTCAGACTGCTTTTAAGCCTGAATATCCGTTTGGGAAAGAAAGCTCCGTGGTAGAGAACCTCTGATAGGCTACACGTGGTCATGTGACACGTTTGCCTTAAAGGAGAAGCCCCTGATTTCTCTCAATTTCTGTTGGTCCTGGATTTTTCCTCCCTCCTCTGTAGCCACAGCACCAGGGCAGCCATTTGCAGCTTGCAACAGTCCAAGGCAGATTTTAATTATGAATTCAACTCCCAGAATACTACGGTAAACTCAAAACAAGAACAACAAAACACTTTTCAAGAAGCTGGCGGCAGCAGTCGCTACACAAACACACACAAAAGAATTTGCCAGTGAAGTAGGTCTAAGAGTCTCAAGATTTGCACAAACATAAAACAAGCAAATAAAAAAAGGTAAGGAAAAAGGAATTTCTAAAATTAACTGTAGCACTGCTTCACGTCTTAGGTCATAGTTGTTTGGAGAAAAGGCACATCTATAAATATGTTCAAGAAAGCCATGCAGAGACACTTGCTGCAGTTGCATGTGTGTTCATTTCAAGGTTGGGTTTTTTTTTTTTTTTTGCACAGCTTTTAATCAATGCCCATGTGTAATGTGGGGTATGCGTTTGGGAGGGAGGCACACAAACAAACAGAAGGAGTTAAAAGCGCGGCTGCGAATAACCGTGGCCACCAGTTGATGATGCAGGGAGTGGGGAGGCAAGGTGCAATGGCACCAGTGGGTGCTGGCACGCTCAGCCGGGTGTGCATGTCAGCAGCAGCAGAAGGTGGGCCGGGAGGCAGTTGGTCCTGGCCTTTCTGCCGCCAGTCATCACTAGGACAGCTTCCCACCCTCCCGCCCTTGTTAAAAATGTTATTTGTTGTGTTCAGTTCCTTTCCGGCACAGCGGTTTAAGGGGGGCATGAGATAAGAGCCCGAGTTTTCAGGGATTCCAGTTTGCGTATTGGAGCCTTGAAGGAGGGGTCTCCATAAGCGACCAGCTCACATGAGCGTGGCTACCAGGCTGGGTATGCCAGGGTCTGTGAGCCAGGTGCTGGGTGACTGAATGAGGTGGGCACCCGTTGGCCACCCAACAAGCCACTTCATGGGGAGAATGGACCCTGGAGGCAAGGGCCTGTCCTCCTGGCTGGGAGGGAAACATGTCTAGGTCACCTCCAGGGCCAAACATGAGCAGCCGGATGGCTCACGGGGGCTCTAATTCTCATGCCAGGCCAACCCAGTAGCTGGGGGTTGTTTGACAATATAGCTGTGGCCTTGTTAATGCCAAATGGAGTCATGTCTTGCTTGCCAAAAACGCTCACCTGCCAATCAAAAGCCACAGCACATTTTATTCATAGCATTGTACAACATCTATACAATATAATTGAGTGTGTGTACTTCCAATGAGGTGTTGAACATTCAAAATCCTTCAGAACAATCCCCACCTATCTGGAAGCTTCCATGTGGTGGAAGCATGGGAGGGGTATTTAAAGAGACTGGGCCCTGCACATACATTACAGCTGAGTTGTCATAGCCAACTGTAATGTATGCTGGGCCTGTTCCATTTAAACACTCCCTTCCTGCCTTGGCATTTAAAAACTGCCTTCCTGCTTCCTGGGAGGGAGAGTTTAAAGGGACTATCTTGTATAAGTGTTACAGCTGATCATGACAGCTGCCCAGTTGTCATAATCAGCTGTAATGTGCATGGGCCCCTGCTTTGTTTAATCACTTCTCCCTAGCCTAGGCAGACTGAGAGGGAGTTTTTAAAGGGATCACCACTGTGTACATTATAGCAGATCATGACATCTGCTTGGCTGTCATGATCAGCTGTAATACAGCTCCCTGAACCCTATATGGGCAGCTGAGGTGGGAAAAAATGGCAAGTAACTGATTATGTAAGACTGAGATTGGTTTAGAATGGTTGTTTATTATTATTATCATCATCATCATCGTCATTGTCATCGTCAACAATTGGACAGTTCAGGGCAGTGTATAACTTAGTTAAATAGACAATATAGAAAATATAATTTATACTAAAAATCAATCACATTAAAATTCCATTATACTAGTCATTAAAACATTTAACTATAATCAACAGTTGTCCAGCCCTTAACACCAGCTGTTCTACTGTCTTTTAAAATTCATGAATTGATAGCTGTATGACTCATGGACTATTAAACCTTAATAAAAGGTATATATACTTAGGTATATCAGCCTCCAGGTGGGACCTGGGGATCCCCCATAACAATAGCTTAACTCCAGTGGTCCACAACCTTTTTTAGGCTGCAGACCAGTGGGGGGAGGGCGATCCAGTGGCCTTGCATGCGTGGCAGGTCCGCGCATGTGCGTTTTGCACCATGCATGTTTGCGCCATGCACGACTGCAAACATGCATGTGCGGCAATTTTGCGTGTGTGTGCTTGTGTGGCAGGTCCACAAATGCGCGTTTGCACCATGCGTGGCCACAAACACGCATGTGCGGCACTTCCACGCATGCACACATGTGCAAAACTGCCACACATGTCCATTTGCGGCCATACATGGCAAAAATGCGCATGCGGGAACCTGCCACGCATGCACGTTTGCGCCAGCGGCCACGCTTCCCTCCCCCCCACACACAAAAAGAAGCTTGCTGGGCTGCAAGTTTATCGGCCCCTTTGGCAGCCAATTTGCTTGCAGCCTGGAAAGTTTCTCACTGCGGGGGGGGGGGAGAGGGAGCCGCGGCCCGGTGGTTGGGGACCACTGCTCTAGACTACAGAAATCAGTTCTTCTGGAGAAAATGGATGCTTTGGAGTTGGGGTTTTGTGCCCCTGTACTCCCACTGAGGTCTCTGTTCTCCCTAAACATCACTCACAAATTTCCAGCTGTTTTTCAACCTGGATCTGACAACTTTACATCCTCACTCCCTGCTGCTGGCTGGGAGAGACCCAATAAGCCTACAAGTACTCTACCTCTGGACTATCACTATCTCTCTCTCTCTCTCTCTCTCTCTATCTATCTATCTATCTATCTATCTATCTATCTATCTAATCTATCATCTATCTATCTATCTCCCGCCACTCCCTAAGCAGCTCATGGTGGGTCACAGACAACCCCCCAATGAAGACTGTCCTCAGATATGTGCATTGGAAAACTGCTGAGATGTGGAGATTTTAAAACCCCATTAAACCCCCCATTAAAAGACTTAAAATCCATCACAACATGGCGGAAAAAGAAAATCCGCTTTCTACCCCCTATTACTAAGGGGGGTGGAAAAGGAGGTCCAACAATGTTTCAAAACCCTGGGGGGGTAGTAGATGTACCTCACCAATCCCAGCCTCAACCATAGACCTGGTGGAAGAGCTCTGTTTTGCAGGCCTTGTGAAATTCTGGAAGATCCCGCAGAGCCCGCAGCTCTCCCGGGAGCTCATTCCACCAGGTAGGGGCCAGGACCGAAAAGGCCCTGGCCCTGGTTGAGGCTAGGCATGCTTCCCTAGGGCTGGTTAATCTTGGAAATCTTCCCCTTGTAAATTGATTGTTGATCTTGTGGCAGAGGGTTTCTTAATCTGTTTGTATAAACAACATGTATGCATTTTAATGTATACGGGGTAAAAGGTGCAAGAGAATTTAGCAACTTTTGTGGTATATTGAGTTTCCCCCCCCCATGCTCCTCCTGATTTCCCATTTTTGTCACCACTAATTATGAAGGCATATACAAGCACAAAAAGCACTTCAGAGATAAAGCTCCCAGAATGAGGGTTTTTGCTATCAATAGAGGTAACGTTACTAAGAAACTGAATACACTTCAGCCTTGACAGGCAGCCAGTCGCTCAAATCATCAATAATAACCATTACGAAATGTCAAACATAACTACGGGAAAAGCCAAGCAGAACAGTCATTGCTCTTGAAAACTCCCTGACATTTTAACGGAGATCTTTTCCTTTTATATATTTTTTAAAAATCTTTCGAAAACATTGAAACACAGACCAGCTGCTCACGCTGCATCAGTTTCATAGTGTTTCATGCTCCTTGGAGCTGGGGAGGGGGAAATTGTTTGCCTTCCTAGTCCATGCTAATCAGAAAAAACAGATCCTGAACAGTTTTCATTTAAAATAACTTTTGGGGGGTTTAGCCTTGAAATTAACTCGTGATAAGTCACAACCCTCCGTGTTTTCATTTTATTCCGAGAGAAACAGTTTGGCTAACCCTTAATTAAAAGCATTCTGTAGCCGGAGTGTAGTGCAGGAAACCGTTTGGGGCATTTTCTTTAATGTCCTCTTTAAGAAATTCATGCAATAAAATACCCTTGAAAGTGCTGTCTTTGGTATTTGCATAGAAGCTTTTGGAAAATACTGTGAGCCACTCTCCAAGAAGAATGGCGCTCTGAAAATGTGCAGAATTATGGACTCTCTAGAGCAGGGGTAGTCAAACTGCGGCCCTCCAGATGTCCATGGACTACAATTCCCAGGAGCCCCTGCCAGCGAATGCTGGCAGGGGCTCCTGGGAATTGTAGTCCATGGACATCTGGAGGGCCGCAGTTTGACTACCCCTGCTCTAGACTCTTGTTACTTGGGAATTTGAATGGGCAAACCATACTCCTGGCCACAACTGGATTTAAAGAAGCACAAATAAAAAGTATGGATTTGTTGGATTCATTTATTCTCATAAAGAGGGAATGACCAACTGTTGCATACTTGTATGTCACTTTAGCAATCTGGGACAGGAAGCATTTTTTGTTGACCAGTGGCAAGACAGGATAAGTGTTAGGGACAACTTGTAGCATATTGATTTATTGATTTATACTCCAGTGTATTGGCTCAGGGCAGATTCTGACATTTAAGTCCATAGAACAATAATTTAATGTAACACAATATTGAAACTTTAGAACATGCCAGTTGCATAGCCAATGGGTTCATTTAGGAGCATTCAGTTCTTGGTTTCAGGGGGGATATACACATAGAGGAAGCCCCGTCAATGTTCAACTGGAGTTTTAAAAAGTATTTTTCTTTGGGTTCTTTGTCTACATTCTGTCATTCTATTCAACTTTGATGACTTTTTATCTTAATTTGATCCGGATCAAGTTTAAGGTGCTGGTTCTTACCTTCAAGGCTATCCGCGGTCTGAGCTCGACGTATTTAAGGGACCGCCTCTGTGCCTATGTCCCCAGAAGAGCTGTGCACTCTGTGAATAGTGGAATGAGCTCCTGGAGGAGACCAGGGCCCTGTCAGAGCTGTCTCAGTTTTGCAGGGCCTCCAAGATGGAGCTCTTCAACCAAGCATTTTGTTCAGGCCAGTGATCCCATTAACATCAAATGGCACTCCCCCAGACAACCCCCCCCCCCATGAAGAATGTCCTCAGACATGTGCATTGGAAAACTGCTGAGATGTTGAGATTTTAATATTCTGATTTATTTATGTTTTATAAGGTTTTAATACTTATGTTTAATTGATGTACACTGTTTAAACTTATGTTTAACTAGATTCAAAGCCCGTTTGTAAGAACTGGCTTTAAAACTTGCACAGGGGATACCTTTACCTTTACCTTTTTATACTGATTGATTACAAAAGAAACCTTCTGTAACTGAAGCTAGAAGATTTTGCTGAAAGTGCAGAAGACCAATCAAAGGCCAGTTAAAATGGCCACAGAACTAAATATTATTTGTGGCTCATGAAGTGGCCACCTCTGGTCAGATTCTGGTATACATAAAAGGTAAAGGTAATCCCTGTGCAAGCACCGGGTCATGTCTGACCCTTGGGGTGACGCCCTCTAGCATTTTCATGGCAGACTCAGTACAGGGTGGTTTGCCAGTGCCTTCCCCAGTCATTACCGTTTACCCCCCAGCGGCAAGCTGGGTACTCATTTTACCGATCTCGGAAGGATGGAAGGCTGAATCAACCTTGAGCTGTCTGCTGGGATTGAACTCCCAGGCTCATGGGCAGAGCTTTCAGACTGCATGTCTGCTGCCTTACCACTCTGCGCCACAAGAGGCTCTTTCTGGTATACATAGCAGAAGATATTGTCAGGATTGTAGAATCTCTGTCATAAATTAGCCTGAGTTCCTCCATGTCAGTTATATTACTTTATTGGACCTGGCGCCTGCTTGCTCCAGGCCTTGTAGTTTTTTTAGCTATAAACATGAGTAGTGATGTTATGTTAACATTATCTTGTTGTGGGCTCACGGGATTGTTGTCACCTCTCCAAGGTTGTGAGAATGAAATCCTGTTTATGTTACACATATGTCTTTTCTCTCCTGCCCCCTTCCCTTGGGAACTGTCAAGTTTTGGGCGGGAGAAATGTATTGATAAGCTGGGGCAAATCTGGCCTCTGGTCAGATTTGACTTCTCAGTCTCTTGCGTATAGTACTAATCAATAAAACTCTTTATTAAGAAGTTTGTTGTGAGTTTCCTGTACGTTTGACATTAAGTCAAATCTCACAACTCCTTTCACCTGCCATCATGCAGGGCGAAGGAAATACTTTCACAGAGCAAGGAGAGGGCCTGGATTGGGACCTCTCCCAGGGCGACGGTGCCGGTGTGGGACCGTACAGCTCGGGCATGCTCAGGGCCGTGACAGGAGCAACTCCTGGGCCCGAGGATTTTTTGGAAAGGCACGTCACCGAACGCAGGCGTTTATCGAAGTATGACTGACCAACTGGGGACGAGCAGTGGCCGGATCATCTTGGAATGCCTAGCTATGGGCTGGAGCCCGCCGGTGAGACACAGGACCTGCAGTACAAGCTGGACAGGGTGACCAACTGGCTGCAGGACCTCTCGGGTCGGTTGGATCCGGAGGAGCAACGCCGCACACAACGCCTGCTGCGGGAGGTGCACGGCGGAGCAGCCCGCGAACCCAGTGGTCGGAGATCGGGAGGTCTGCTCACCCTGCGGGAACGCGAGACGGCCGCGATGCAAGCAGCTGCGGAGGCCGAGGCGGCGGCCCTGGCAAGGGCGCAGAGGGAGGACGAAGACGAGGATCGCGAAGGCGCCGGGGGCGGCGGAGCGGCGGAAGGAGCCGGAGCGGCGGACGGCGCGGGAGCAGCAGACGGAGCAGCGGCGGTGGCAGCGAACGTTGCGGGAGCCGAAGCGGCAGCGGCAGCGGCGGCACGAGAGGCGGCGGCGGCCGCGCGAGCTGCGGAAGCGGCAAGGGCTGCAGCGGAAGCGAGGGCGGCGGCAGGAGTGGGACGAGGCCTCGGCCGCGGGGCGAGAATCCCGGCCCAGGCGGATTGGGGTCCGGGACGCCTACCTCCTCACCTCAGGGGAGTGGAAATGCGGAACACCTACAAATTCAAGGCTAAGTTTTCGGGGGACCCCGCAGCCTTTCCCACGTTCCTGGTGCATCTCCAAGCCTACATGATGGACATGGGGTTCACTTTTCACGATGACGCCGAGCGCGTCCGGTTTGTGGGGGAAGCCCTGGAGGGCAAGGCAGCAAAGTGGTTCCTGGACTTTTACCGTTACAACCCATGAGCCATCCGCAATTATAACCATTTCCTGCGTTCCATGCGCCAGATATACGTGGAACCATTTGAGAGGGAGACCGCGGAGAAAAAGCTCAAAGCCCTGAAGCAAGGGAAATTGTCGGTGGTCGAGTACGCCAGAGAATTCAAAGAGCTTGCCTCCTCGGTGCCGGACTGGACCGAGCCCCAACGCGTGCTAGCGTTCGTGGGGGGTCTCTCGCCCGACTTGTCCAGCAAATGCCTGCTGTTAGACGACCCGCTCACGGTCGACGGATGGATCCAACTGGCCGGAGAGATGGAGAATCGTCTGGAGAGGGCTGCAGTGTTCCAGGGTCTGGCGGGGAAAGCCGGAGCGAAAACCTCTACCCCCGCGAAAGTCAAGCCGAAAGCAAAGTTGGAGCCGACTGAGCGCACCCGGCGCATAGAGAAAGGGCTGTGCCTGGGATGTGGCCAAGCCGGTCACTTCCTCGCTCAATGCACCTCAAAGACGGTGACCGGGACAAAAGCTACTGGCAGCCCCCCGGCGAAAGCCCAGCCCGCCAAGAAAACCGCCCCGAAGAAAAGTGCCAAGTCTCTGCTGGTGCCGGTGGGCGCAGCATCAACAGTGGAAGACTCGGAGGAGGGCAGTGGTCCGGATGGCGAGGATCAAGTTGAGGAGCAGTCGGGAAACGAAGACGGTCTGCTGTAAAGGCGCCCCGCCAGCAGGCCGCCAATAGGGGCAAACGCGTGGTGAGTGATTCCCCCTTGATACTACTACCTGCCACTCTCTCCAATCCCAAATCCGGGAAGAAGGTGGGGGTCCGGTGCATTGTGGATTCAGGGTGCACCCAATCCTTAGTAAGCCCAGCACTGGCCGAGATTCTGGGGGTGGGCAAGGTACCTTTGGGGGAACCCCTGCCGATCACCCAACTAGATGGGAAGTGCGCTCCAGGGGGGGAAGCCACGGTGAAGACGCGTCCCATGGACTTGGACGTTAAGAAACACTGGGAGCAGATCCAACCACTGGTAGCGCCCCACTCTGCATTCCCATGTGTGTTGGGGCTGGATTGGTTGAGGGAGCATGATCCCACGGTAAAGTGGAAAGAGGGGACCGTGGAATTCACCTCCCCGGGTTGCAAGCAACACGCGCGGCCTCAGCCCCCCCTGGACAAGGGGGTAGTGGCAGCGTTGGGATCCGTGGGGGAAGGGGACTTTGCTGATGTGTTCGCAGAAGCTGAGTGTAACCAGCTCCCCCCTCACCGAAAGACTGACTGTGCCATTGAATTAAAGAAAGGAGAGTCGCTCCCGAAAGCCAAACTCTATTCGATGAGCCCGAGGGAGATGGCTGAACTCAGGGAGTTCTTGGACAAAAATCTTGCCAGGGGGTTCATCAGACCCACTACGTCACCCCTGGGGGCCCCGGTTCTTTTCGTGAAAAAGAAAGACGGGTCCTTGCGCCTTTGCACGGACTACTGGGGTCTGAATGCTGTTTCTACTTGTAATGCCTACCCGCTGCCTTTGATAAAAGATTTACTTGGTCACTTGGGGAGGGCGCGGATTTTCACGAAACTGGACTTGAGGGAGGCTTACTACCGGGTCCGGATAAAAAAGGGTCATGAATATCTGACTGCTTTTAACACCCCCTTGGGACAATTTGAGTACACAGTAATGCCGTTCGGCCTCGCCGGCGCTCCGGGCGTGTTCATGAATATGATCAATGAAATTATGCATGATTTATTGTATCAGGGGGTGTTGGTGTACATTGATGATATTTTGGTGTATTCTGAAAATGTTGAGAGTCATGCAGATTTGGTCCGCGAAGTACTCCGCCGCCTGCGGAAGCACCAATTGTTTGCCAAACTTTCTAAATGTGAGTTCCACCGAGATGCGGTGGAATTTTTGGGCTTCCGGGTTTCCCAAGCAGGGATTGAAATGGATCCGGGCAAAGTGCGGGATTTGTTGTCTTGGGATCCCCCTCGCACAAGGAGGCAGTTGCAAAGTTTCCTAGGATTTGCAAATTTTTACAGAACGTTCATTCCCAGTTTTGCCAAGGTAGCATTGCCTCTTACTGACTTGTTAAAGACGAAACAGGGGGGGAAGGCAGCGAGCCGCCCTGCTGCGCCGCTCCAGTGGACCCCCCAGTGTCAGGACGCTTTTGAGAGGTTGAAACTACTGTTTACCTCTGAGCCGGTGCTGGCCCATGCCGACCCCACCAAGCAATTCACCGTGCAAGTAGATTCTTCGGATGTAGCAATGGGGGCCGTAATCCTACAGGAGGGGGGGGATGGGAAGTTACACCCACTGGCCTATTTGTCAAAAAAGTTCTCCGGGGCTGAAAGAAACTGGGCGATTTGGGAGAAAGAAGCGGCTGCAGTGAAACTGGCCTTATCCACCTGGAGGCATTGGTTGGAAGGGTCCGCAGTTCCCTTTGTCGTATGGACGGACCACAGAAACCTCCAGGCAGCCCCGCTCGCTCTCAGCGAAACAGATGCGGTGGGCGGAGTTTTTCTCTCGGTTCAACTTCTCCCTCAAGCATCTGCCGGGCAAAATGAACTTTTTGGCGGACGCCCTGTCGCGCCTGCCCCAGTACAACAGCAAGCGTGACCCATTGGTGGATACAGTTTTTACCCCCGCCCAACTGGGGATGGCCGCGGTGACGCGCAGCCAAGCAAAACCTGGGACGTCCATCCCGGGGGGCTGGGTCCAAAAGGAGGTGTTACAGGACTCTGAATTCCACTCCCTCCGCCCAGACCTGACTGAGAAAGGGGGGTTGTTTTTTAAAGGCGAGCGGCTTTTTGTCCCCGCAGCGGCGCGCGGGGACGTTTTAAAACTTTGTCACGATGCAAAAACCGCTGGACATTTTGGGTTTGTGAAAACCTTGCACCTGATCCGGAGACATTACTGGTGGCCAACTCTGCGCAAGGATGTGGAAAAATACGTGCAAGGGTGCCCCACTTGCATCGTCTCTAAACCAGCTGGTGGAAAGAAAAAGGGATTGTTGCAGCCCCAGCCCACCCCATCCCGTCCGTGGACTGATGTCACAATGGACTTTATCACGGACCTGCCTCCCAGCCAGGGGAAAACTGTCATTTGGGTGGTGGTGGACGCTTTTTCCAAACAAGCCCATTTCATCCCTTGCGCTGGCTTGCCTTCTGCTGCCAAATTGGCTTCATTGTTCGTGACCCACATACTACGGCTGCACGGGATCCCGGGGTGCCTGCTGACGGATCGGGGCCCCCAGTTCGTTGCCAAGTTCTGGCGGGAGCTCTTGAGACTGTTGGGGGTGGAGCAAGCCCTCACATCGGGCTATCACCCAGAGTCTAATGGCCAGACTGAAAGGGTGAATCAAATCCTTGAACAATACTTGCGCTGTTTTATCAACCACCAGCAGGATGACTGGGTTGCCCTGTTGCCTCTAGCCGAGTTTGCCTACAATAATGGGGCCCATTCTTCCACGGGGGTGTCCCCCTTTAAGGTGGTGTACGGGACTGATTTAGTGGCTGCTCCCACCTGGGAGCTGAATTCTCCCGAAGCTCCTGATGTCAATAAATGGGCCGAGACAATTAATGCAGGGTGGCCAACGATAGTTGCTTGCCTCGAAGACGCGAAACAAGCTTATAAAACCCAGGCAGACAAAAAAAGGGCACCTACGCCCGTATGGAAATTGGGAGACTTGGCCTATTTGTCCACCAAGAACTTACGTTGCCAACAAAAATCAAAGAAACTTGGTCCCAAATATGTGGGACCCTTCAAGGTTGTGAAACTGATTAATGCTGTAACTGTGGAACTTGCTTTACCGAAAACTTACAGGAATGTGCATCCGGTTTTTCATTCCAGCCTGCTGCAGAGAGCCCCTGCCCCGGACGAGTGGCACCCCCCTCCAGGTACACCAGTGCCGATTTACATCGATAAAGACACCCACTATGAGGTCAACCAGATTCTGGACTCTCGTGTGCACAAGGGTCGTCTCCAATATTTGGTTGATTGGAAGGATTTCCCTTCAGGAGACAAAGAGTGGGTTGAGGCTGTAAACGTGAAGGCGCCCCGCCTTCTCCGGGCTTTCCATCGTGCTTTCCCGGACTGCCCCCGTCCTGTAGATGCCGGCTAGATGGGGGAGGGAAGTTAATTTTAGTGTGGAGGGATGTCAGGATTGTAGAATCTCTGTCATAAATTAGCCTGAGTTCCTCCATGTCAGTTATATTACTTTATTGGACCTGGCGCCTGCTTGCTCCAGGCCTTGTAGTTTTTTTAGCTATAAACATGAGTAGTGATGTTATGTTAACCTTATCTTGTTGTGGGCTCACGGGATTGTTGTCACCTCTCCAAGGTTGTGAGAATGAAATCCTGTTTATGTTACACATATGTCTTTTCTCTCCTGCCCCCCTCCCTTGGGAACTGTCAAGTTTTGGGCGGGAGAAATGCATTGATAAGCTGGGGCAAATCTGGCCTCTGGTCAGATTTGACTTCTCAGTCTCTTGCGTATAGTACTAATCAATAAAACTCTTTATTAAGAAGTTTGTTGTGAGTTTCCTGTACGTTTGACAGATATATTTTTGTTGCTTTGCCTAGCTAAAAAAATTCTAATGTTTCTGCATGAAAGAGAAACATCCTTCCTGGTAGGAAACTCCCAAGTCTTGCCTGTCTTTGAAGTGCTAGTCATAAAATGTTTGGTGATCTCGCTCTCAGCCTTCCGTTCCCCAAAGGATTATTGGGCATGCATCCCACTTGACTCCCAACTGATTGGCTTCTATTATCTGGTAATGAAGCGCCACAATTCTATCCATCACTGCAAAGCCACCTGGATTGTTACCCCACGGTCCTCATTGCATGTAATTCTTAAGTCCTCCCCTAATCCGGTTGTTGATTAAACAGATGGCAAGAAAGGAAACAGCTCCATTCTGGATCTAAACGCTTCTGGATCTGTACGGTTTTATAGTGGCGCTGTCATCGTAAACGGGAACAATGTGCTCCAAAGCATACAGCAAATGCAGCAAAGAGCCTCCGCACTTGAATGATGATGGTTTGCAAGGCAGATTAGAGCATGAACTTGCATCTGTTGGCAAACAAAAGATTACACAAATCATCCATGCTTCTTTCATTGCCTCCTGTCATTTGGATTGCCTTCCGAGCCCTTCTCAGATTTGTTGGAACCACTCCCGATAACCTGCAACAAGTGAACAGGACAAAGTAAACGTGGGGAGAAGGAACCCCCAATATTATGCACACTTATTTTATTATTGTTGTTATAAATAGTATTATCGAATTTATTGTCCACTTTATCTTGTAGGAGTCAGGGAGGATTACAGTGGAATTAAAATCATATAAACTTACAATACGGAAATATAGATTTAAAATAAATATATTAATTTCTCAGTATTGAAACAGAGTTTACAATAGTTGCCCGCTTTGCCATCATGGAAAAAAGGCTAACCAATTGGGTGTTTTAGGCCTCAACCGTGGATCATGAAGGGCTCTGATCTCAGTTGGCAGAACATTCTACCTGGCTGGGGCCAGGGCTAAAAAGGCCCTGGCTCTGGTTGAGGTCAGTCAGATCTCTTTGGGGCTGGGGATCCTAAGAAGATTCTGCTGGCTAGATCTTAAGGCTCTGTAGTCAGATGCTGCTTTTTAAAAATGAAATGCTCTTCAGTTTCCAGATAGAACTGGAAGAACGGCCAGGTCAGCCTTTCATAAATGGATCATATGGACAGAGGCTGGGAGACCTGAAGCAAGGCAAACACAGATCTCGCAGCAATGAAGACTGGCAGGTGAGCAATCAGACAAATGTATAAGTAGGTCAGCAGATACTTGAACAGGGCCAAGAGCTCTGTGTGGGAAAATACGTGGAGATTTTGGTGATAGAGTCTGGGGAGGCTAGTTTTGGGGAGGGAAGGTACAGCAATGGCGTACAATGCCAGAGAGTCCACCCTTCATACCAGCTATTTTTCTCCAGAGGAACTGATCCCAAATGTCTGGAGACATTTAAAAAATATATATAATTGTCAGTCCCCCCATTATATTTCCTGTAGCTGTCTATAGTTGTTTGTACCCCCATTATATGAAGCACAAAATGACAGTACACATTTATGCATGTTTAGTTGCAGGTTGTTCTCAGAAATCAAGTGCTTTTTAAAGGGGGAATCCACTTTTTATGATTCCCCCTGAAGTGCTATAAAAAAGTGAATGTTGCAGGAGTGTTGCTGGAGTGTTGCAGTTTGTATACGACATCATGCATAATGTCAAAAATGTTGTGTTTCCAAAGTGTTACAATCCAGCTGCATTTAAGTTGTGCGGAATGGACCTGGATGTTAGATCAAAGCTTAGATTGTCCAGACTAGTTCTATCTCATAAGGCTATATAAAGTCAGCACTAGGCATGTGCAAGGGGCCCCCAATTTGGACTGTTTCGGATCCGAATCGAGCCGATTTGAACCGTTTTGGATTTGGATCGGGCCGATTTGGATCAATCCGAATAGATTCGGAGCCGTCCGAATCGATTTGGAGCCAATGCAAGTCAATGGGGCCATTGACTTGCATTGGAAATCCTTCCCCCGCCTTTCCCGGGGGCTGGGGGAGAGGGGGTGTAAGTCCCTCAATTCCCTCTTTGGGAGCCCTTAGGATGGGACCCCTTAGTGTAAACTTCTTGAAACTTGCAGGAGAGCTCAGGGAGGGTCTTGCCTGAGTCCCCTGCAGGTTTTAGGAAGATTGCACCAGGGGGTCCAATCCTAGAGGCTCTCAAATATCTTTTCCCATAGAAGTCTGCGAGAAATCAAGTTAAAACCAGAGATTTCTGAACCTCCATTCTATCCAATGGAGCGGATAGGGGTACCCTCTTTGGGAGCCCCTAGGATTGGACCCCTTAGCCCAATATTCTTGAAACTTGCAGGAGAGTCAGGAAAGACCCTCCCTGAGCTCCCCAAGATTTTTTAGGGGTGCAACTTACACACCCTCCCCCCGGCGGCCATTTTAGGCGCCAAAAAAAGGGAGGGGAAAGCCAGCCAGGACGCTGCAGCAGCCACGAGGCTGCAAACGGGTGGCTAATCGATCCGAATCTAATTTATTCAGAATCGATTCGGCCAAATCTCATGGATTCAGACTTTTAAAGATGGAGGACGGTCCGTTTCGGACCGTTTTAGGCTTGGAAACGCCCAAAACAGCCCCAATTTGGACAAATTCGGGCGTTTCCGAGCCGAATATGCACATGCCTAGTCAGCACTGGCTAGGATTTGCATGGGAGACCACCAAGGAATATCAGAAACATGACATGAAGGCAAGCAATGGCAAACCATCTCTGAATGTCTCTTGCATTGAAACCCCTATAGCTGGGGTGGCCAAACTGTGGCTCTCCAGATGTCCTTGGATTACAGGGGCTCATGGGAATTGTAGTCCATGGAAATCTGAAGAACCACAGTCTCGGTACATCAGCTGTGACTTGAGGGCACTTTCTACCACCATGTTAAATCATTATTATGAGTGTCCCAGTATTACTAATAGAGGTCCGAGAGAGCATGACTTCTCCAAGGCCATTACAGGAGTTTATCCACCATAGCAAATTATCCGCTTGCATATCTGTTCTGTACAGATAATGTTAATGGCTTCAACTGTACAAAGGAACACATTGAGTAGAACATCAGACGATTAAAGCCATACATTTAGCTCATTGCACTGCCTTGCTCCTGAGTCTTTGCTTATAATTTAAGTGACTAAAAGGTTCTCTTCCTCACTCTAGTGATGAACACAGAGATATGGAATCCCTGGAATGAAGTTTGCTTCTTTCAACAATGGTGACATGCATTTCTCGGGAGAGTTGTTATTTCCAGTTCTAATCGATTTGCATGGCTGCCACAGGAATAACATGTAAAATCATGACAGCAGGAAAATGAGAGAGGAGACAAGTCATCACTGGGCTTAGCTTAGGATTGTCCATTCATCATCTTTGGAACATAATGTTGCACTTGTGAATGGAGATCATGGGAAATCCATTGACCCTCTTTGCTGACTTTCTGCAGTGTAGCAAGGGTATATGTAGTGGGAGATGTTTATCCTGATGCCTGGTCGGAATGCGAGGGTCACCATTTCCAGTGGGAAGAAAGTTGATGTGTTGGAGCAGGTTCAAACAGTCAGTTTTTCTCCCACATGCGAAGATCAGGGAGTCTGTCTGGTGATAAATGACATATAGGACATTCCAGGCTGCTCCTACATTTTCCTTCTAGAGACTGGGAAAGTATTCAGAGCAAGTGTTGGTCAGCCCACTTGGGACTCCTCTTCAGACCCCTTCACTGGTTTCCCAAGTCCTTTTGCATCCACCACTAACTCACAGGTGCACACTTCAGCTTCCTCTCTGCCAAGCCTGAAGCTGGACAAAGGAGACTTTTCCCAGTGGAAGAGATTGTTCTGTTGAGGAAGAGCTATGATGTTGGGGAAAGGCTCCCTGAGCCTGAAGATCCCACACTCAAGGGATTCTGGCATTGCTCATTTGATACACTCCTATGCCTAGAACTTCCTCTCAGAATACCAGTGTGGAACCCCCTACTTTGCATTCTTCCTGAGGGACCGCCTCTCCCAATATGTTCCCCCAAAATCATTGCATTCAGCAAATACTGACTTTCTGGTGGTCCTTGGCCCTAGAGAGATTAGCCTGGCCTCAGACAGATCCAGGGTTTTTTGAGTCCTGGATCCTGGTGGATTGAGCTGCTAGGGGCGATCTGGCCTCTGACCGAGTTGTCAAGATTCTGCAGAGCCGGTAAAATCAGGCCTATGGTTTAGGCTCAGCTCATTCATTCATTCATTCATTCATTCATTCATTCATTCATTCATTCAATTAATTTTCTATGCTACCACTTCTAGATTGGCTAGCCTGCAGCAGCTCACAACATTTGATAAAATACAATCCAATAATATAAAACAACACTGAACCCTTCCCACCTTCCTCCCACTGAGAACCCCATCCTATTTATGTCTACCATCAGTTGCAATATATCTGGGAAGATCTAAGCTCTTCCTCTGCTTGGCCTCAACCAAAGCCTAGCAGTAGAGCTCTGTCTTGTATGCCCTGTGGAGGTGAATCAGCTCTGTCAGGACCCTTATCTCTCTTGGGAACTCATTCCACCAGGAAGGTGCCAGGGCCAAAAAGGATAGTAATTACACTGGGCCTCCCTACCTTTCTCTCTTCCCCTAGTCTGATCTCTCCCCCATTGTTCCCTAAGGACATTCCATGTCTTTTTCTGCTCATTTGTCTCTAGTAAGCATCCTCAATGGCACTATATAAACAGCAACACAAATAACAATAGTCAGGTGAACCTATGATGGATTCTTACTAGTTGGGGATGAAAACAAATGCAAGGTAAATCCCATTTGTTTGGCTTCCAGACAGTGCCATCAGTGGTTAGGTAATCTGCCTTTGAGGTCTTTATCACTCTTCCCCCAAGGGAAATAAAACACATTTGTTCCCTTCCTAAGGCCTGTGAGCTAGCAGCAGAAGCAGCAATTAGATTGTATGTACATAATTTATGGAGCAGTAGTAAACATTAGTAGGAGAACAGATTCAACTGACCCTGTGATTGAGGACACAGGAACACGCCTTGCTACCTTGCAAAGAACTGGATCACTGGTCCTTCAAGCCCTGCATTGCTTTGTCCAGTCACCTGGCGAACCTAGGACAACGACTTTTGCAAGTTTTCTTCTTCACCTTCTCACCTTGTCTGCATAGACACTGTTCATGTTGGGTTCTGGAACTAGGCCTGCTGAAAACTCCTCTCCAGTTCCAGATTCAGCTCCCAAACCCCTCTGATGGGTTTATTTCCCGTGTGCTCTGGTTCTTCAACATTCAGGCCTAAATAGAGATGCCAGCTTCTGGGTGCCGCCCCCCAAATTACCCCAGCCCTCTTAATTACAACTCATTTCCAGACTAGAAAGGTCAGTTCCCCTGAAGAAAATGGCTGCTTGGGAGGCTGAATTCCATAGCATTACACAACACCGAGGGTCTTCTCCATCTTAAATCCTACCAATTCCTGCCCTCTTGCCCCAAGTCTCCAAGTATTTCCAAACCCAGATCTAACAATCCTAGTTCTCCCAGATTAAATAACTGTTTTGGAAGATGGATTCTGTGGCCTTCTGCCCCACAGTGGTCCTTGTCCTCTCCAGGCTCCATTTCCAAATTCCCAGGGATTTCGCAGCCTGGCTGTGGCCGTGGGGACCTGGAAAACATAACTTAATCCCAGGAAAGTGCCATTCAGTTGTGATCCCAACAATATCATCCCAAACAGAAACACCCTTCGAAGCACATTGACTTCAAAGCTTCAACTTGCTTAGAAGGACGTTCATTTATTGACAAGCTCACTTAACCTTTGTTGTGAGTGTGGCGATACCATTGAGAACTGAGGCTCCTGCAGAATTACGGCTCATCTCCAGACCAGAGAGATCAGTTCCCCTGGAGGAAATGGATGCTTTAGAGCAGCCTTCTTTAACTTTTTGAGTATGGAGGTATTGCTGAAATACTTTTCAGGCTTTGAGGTACCAGGAAGTGGTCTCCCTGCCATGTACCCCCCCCCCCAAATGAAAGGAACCTCAGTCAGCAAAGCTTTTAATGGTTGGGGTTCCTTCCCTTCCCACCCCCTCCAGGCCTATCATTGGCCACCTTGGGAGGGGGTGGGTCAACCCACCCAAATAAGGGTAGATATTTAATTTAAAATGTTAAAAATATTGTCTTTCATCTTCCCTCAGTGATAGAAGCAGCAAACACAGGGTGGGAGGGCTCTGCCCATCCACCAGTTCGAAGACACCTATGGTACCATTAAGGTACCTTCACAGTACTGTATGGCAGTGGTCCCCAACCCCCGGTCTGGCGACAAGTACTGGTCTGTGGATCAGTTGCTACCGGGCTGCAGCTCCTCCTTGTCCTCCTCTCCAGCTGCTGCCTCGGGGGCTGCCCTGCCACTCTGCTGCCAGCTCACCTTTGGTGCTCTCTGGTGGCTGCCATGGCATGGCACTGTGCAGTTGCTGCTGGCAGCGCCCCCAGCAGGCAGTGGAAAGTCAGGGGCACTGGCAGGAAAGCAAGCAGAGCAGGGGCCCAGGCAGCAGCAGCAACGTCCCTCAGCAAAAGACTACTCCCCCCCCCCCCCAGGCCTCAGTAAAATTGTCAAGCGTTGACCGGTCCCCGGTGGTAAAAAGGCTGGGTACTACTGCTGTATGATATCACAATACCATGGCTTGAAAACCCTTCTTTAGAGGGTAGACTCTAGGCCATTGTCCTCCACTGAGGTCTCTGTCCTCCCCAGGCTTCACCACAAAATCTCCAGGATTTGTCCAACCTGGATCTGGCAACGGTACCGCCCTGCCTTCAGCCAGTGGCCGGGGGAACCTGACACCCCTTGGCCTAAACGTTTCCTACCTCTTTCCCCTTAAAATCTGGAGAGGCCAGAAGCAGAACTCAAGACTCCCTGGATACAACAGATATAATATAGCAGTAAAACTGAATTTACTCAAAACGATAAAAATATGCTTAGGCTCATTGTTTTGCTATTAAAAAATGTTTACATAGAAACTTTATAATTCAAAGCATTTAATAAAGGATTTTTGGCTGCCATCCCTGGAAAATATAACCAAAGATCTACTTGATAAACCCAGAGATCTTGCCAGAAAAGAGGACATCTTTCTCATACCTGTAATTATTTGTGTATCTTTACTGCAGTTCAGTTAGCAATAATGATGAACATGTGTTATTATGATTTAAAGAGCATGCACAGCTGGGCAATTTAAGCCCAAGATTCTTTTTCTTTTACTCTGCCCCTTCTGGAAACTTATATAGCGATCACTCAAATCGCATTATGAATTTCTATGAATTATTAAAAGCCTGCGAGCACAGTAGGATGGAGAAACTCCACCATGTGATCTAATTAAACTGTTACTTATGGGAGGCAGTCCTTACCAATAATGACTCTGAACAAATGAAAAGAAAACCAATATTAAATTCCAATTAAAAGAGTCATTCTCTTCTCTGTTGGGCCCACAGGCTTCATAAGCATCGAAATGGTGAAGATGGAGACCTTCTAATGTTTGTGTGTGTGTGTGTGTTGGGGAGGGGGGGAGAACTGCAGAAAATGGTAAGCTGACTCATCTGAGATCCATTTTGGACATTCTCTAGCTGCACTACAGAAATGACATGATGATAATGATGTTATCCGTTCAGTCATGTCCGACCCTCGGCAATTCTATAGGAAAGACTTCGACATGCGTCCTTGTCTCTGACTGCTTCTTTTAGTTGGTTCATGGTCATCCCTTTCATTTTATTTATTTATTTTCATATTTATATACCGCCCTCCCCGAAGGCCCTGTATCGGCTTTGATCGTGTCAAGCCAGTGGATCCTTTGGTGACCACATTTCCTTTTGCTGCTGACCATGCCGAGCATTAATTATTTTTCTTGAGAGTTTGATTGCATGATGTGTCCAAAGTAAGTGAGCTTCAGCTGTAATATCTTGCCTTATAATGACATAGTTGGTTTGCTCCTCTCTAAAACTATATTGTTGATAACCTTGGCTGTCCATAGGTGGTCAAACCTTTCCTTTCCTGGCACATCCTACCCCAAGAAGGATGATATGCAGAATCCAGATGCTAGGACTTAAAAAATGACTGGTAGGGTATGAGGAGAGGGAGCTAGTGATCTCCTAGAGCATGAGGCTAACTGGAGCTTGAGAACAAATGAGACGTATCTGGGAAATCAATGACTGGATCCTTGTGGGGGAGAACTAGAACCTAAGCGGGCAATAATGGGAGCAAAATGTGACTGTTCTGCTTATATCTGATGCTGCAGCAGGAAGACATAGTGGGATTTGATGGTGCAGTAGATAAAACATGAAGCTCCTTACCCTGAGATTTTTTAGTGAAGACCTTGAGAACAAAACTCCCCCCCCCCCACATGATGCCATGACCCATTAATCTTGGAAATATTAATTACACTAGCAAGAAAACCCATTGCAACCAGGAATGCAATGGGCGCTAGGGCCAAGGGGACACCGGGAGGCACAGATCTCTCTCTGTGTCTCTCCCTCCCTCCCTCTCGCTGTGTGTCCCGGTGTGCCTCGCAGCAGAAGGCATAGCAGGTAATTAGGGTTTGGTTTGTCGGAGGGAAGGAGGGCTGGGGTGCAGTTTGGGTCAGCTCTCTCTGTCTGTCTCTCTCTCCCTCCGTCGCAGCAGGGGTGGCACTCTCTGTGTCTCTGTCAGCAGCTTGGGGCAGCTATCTCTGTGTCTCTCTTTGCCTTCTTTGCAGTAGGAGTGAGAGGAGGGAATGAGGGCTTGTGTTTGGTCTGGCAGGGCTCTGTGTGTTTCTCTCTGTCTTTGGTGCATCTGAGAGGAATGTGGCTAGCGTCCAGGGAGGGAGGGCGGGAGCTGTAGGGGCAGCCGGACATGTTCCACCCCCTAGGCTGTTTCACAAATATATAGAGGGACCATGGATAAGGATGTCCTTCATCACTGCTTCTTCAGATTGTCTGAAGCAGTCCTGAATGAATAAGCACAAAACTTTCTAGATGTGTTAAGACTTAAATTGCAATCCCATGCATATGTTATTTATCTACATCAGCTGTTCTTAAACTCTTTTATCATTGAGCAACCCCTGAAACATTTTTCAGGTTTCAAGAAACCCTGGAAGTGATGTCAGCAGGCCATACCTCCCTACCCTGGAAGTCACATGTCACAAGAAGTGATATCACATAGGCACTCCCACTGGATGTGACATCATGCTTCATTGCCCTCCAACCTTCCTAATGGCCCATCTGCTGGGCTGGGAACTGGACCAAGGCAGGCCTCCCTCACCCCCCACCACCAATACCAGGCTGCTCTCTCTGGAGTGGCCTTCTTGGCCATGGTATTTGCCTGCCAGTCAGCCCCCTTTGCCAAGCTCTAGGTGCGCCAGTGAGAAAGATGGCTCTCACACATGGCTTGACTGGATGCTACAGTCAGCTTGGTCAGCTCAGGAGGGGAGGCCACAAGCCAGCAATCTGCTTCCCTCAGGTTGCCTAGAGGGAAAAACTGAAATCAGGGGCAGGTATTTTGATCCCATTTCTCATGTATAGGGAGCTTACCCTGTTTTCCAGGCAAAAACTGCAGCAATGCCCCCACCCCACCCACACATGTGCCGCCCCACTTCACTTTCCTTCTCAACAATAAATGAAGAAAAGTAGGGCCAGACTTAGTGAAACAAAGCCAGTTGGGCTCATCGCAAACAACTTCCCACCCCCGCATGGCTCTTAATTTTGTTTTAAATGCAGGCTTGCAATGGTTTGGCTGGACATGCAAGAAGGAAGGGGCTGTGAGGAGATAGTTCTCCATCGCCCCAACGACATCCACGCCAGTAATTCCACTGGGTCAGGAACAGGCTTGGGGAGGCCTCCGTCACTCTGTCGCCCCCTGCCATCCCTGCAACACAGTTAAGTCAAAATGAGAATGCTTACCTCTCTGGACTCCAGTTGCTACCATGTGTGATGAGCCTCAGCTAGCAAGGATTTTTATGACTGGACCCCCTTCACCTTCCCACCCCCTGCAGGTCCATTATTGTCCATTTGGGGAGGGGTAGGTGGGTCAAGATATATGGTCATATCACCCAATTAAGAGCCAACTTGGTGTAGTGGTTAGGAGTGTATTCTAAACTATCAAGCCAGGTTTGTTTCTCCGCTCCCCCACATGCAGCCAGCTGGGTGACCTTGGGCTCATCACAGCACTGAAAAAGCTGTTCTGACAAAGCAGTGATATCAGGGCTCTCTCAGCCTCACCCACCTCACAGGGTGTCTGTTGTGGGGAGAGGAAAGGGAAGACGACTGTAAGCCACTTCGGGTAGAGAAAAGAGGGGTATAAAATTGTACTCTTCTTCTCTTCAGAGTGATGGCTTGTAAGAAGAAGCTGTATGAGAGACTTAATCATGTTTGATTTTTTGGCTGCTGGTTTTGTGAAGGGAATGTGTGAAATGACTCCCAACACTGAATTTGAACCGACATTGGGAGGTCTTAATGTTCTTTCCCATGGTATTGTATCTGCAAGGGCTCTCTACACATGTCAGTTGTCCCTTGCAGCATTCAAGTGAACCATGCCCCAGTTTTCCAGCCAAGAGGCATAATTATGCACAGACTTAATAAGCAATAACTGATGTTAATCACATTCTATATGACCGCGAAGTTTAGAAACAAAGTATTCCAATTGCATGCATCCATTCATAATGTACAAGTGAAACTGGGCGTAAGTAACAAGCACCAGCCACCCACGGCCTCCCCCCCCCTCCCCAACCCAAAATACGCATGAATACGGAATTGCAGAGGCATCATTTAGGAACAATTATGTTTGGAAAAGCAACAAATTGACTCCAAGTACCTCTACACCCCGGTTTGCTTATTTAACTAGATGCTGCTACATTCCTGCCAAATCTGGTTTTCATGAAAGGCAATTTATTTGTTCATTATGCGACATTTGAAACCATTTAAGCAATCACAAGATGGGTTTTGTGTCTCCAAAGCGACATTGGGTTGGTTGCAAAGGCCTGACTAGCCCTCTTTGGAATCCACTTCACGCGCCGGGACACAGAGTAAAAAGACTCTCCCTACCAAAAAAAAAACAAACAGAAAAATCGAAGCTATTTTACTGATAGTGCTATAATTTCCCACCGTTGATTCTTTCCCCCGTTTGAGTATTTGAGCAGCAAGTGTGGAACACTTCGCACTTATTTTGAACTCCCCGATCCAAAGGACTCAAATTTAAACCAATTTCAAAAGAAAATTATCTGATAACGTCAGCTCTGTTCCCTTGCCAAACAAAATTCCATTAACCAGCTGAAATGGGATTTAATAACAATCACGTAAACCAATTACGCTCAATTTATAACTCCATTAGGAGCCCCTGTTCCTCACCCTTCCCTGCATTATCGGTCTCTCTACTTCCCCCTGACTTGAGGCAGATTAAATAACAAAATGCAACCTGGGGTGAGACACATGAAATGCTAATGCGAATGTCTCGCGGAAGATATATTTCTTGAATGTGGTGTCATTTAGAAACCCTATTCCTGACACAAGCAATTAAAGCATTAGGCATAAAGTAGTGGGAATGAATGAGGCCAAGTACTCCAGTGAGGGCTCCCACTGGCAACCCCCAAGATGCTGAATCTTGTTTTATTTACTCAACATGTGTCCCAGGGGCAATCACAAACTTGAGCCACTATAAATTCATTTATCTTTATGGCGCTCTCTAAGAAGCATTGTTATTTTATCTGTATTTCCCCCTCTTGCTTTGGAAGGGGCTGTTGGAATTGCAATCAGCAAATAATTTGCTGAAGTCAGCCTTGAAGGGCTGTTGTATAGCTAAGCAGCTGAGCTGTACCTATGTGTTCACTAGTGATGCCTATTGGTTGCTCAGAGGTTGCAATGGATAAAGCCTGAGCACATGATCTGCGGATTCCTTTGTTTAAAGTGGCCTCTCTGCTGATGTGTAGACATGTAGTCTGCTTGAAGCTGGCCATAGGAGCTTGAAATGTGTTTTCTTGTAACTATCCATTAAGCTTTTATACTCTGCTTCATAAAGGAGACTGAAACAGATGAATGTGATACATTTTTGTAAATAATCTTTCCTAGTAAAGTTTCTCTCTTTTAAACCTCAAAGTGCTGTGATCTGTGCCTCATCTACAAAAGTAACTAATAACTGCATATTAAAAAAAAAACACTCTGTTACTCTGCAGCTGTATTTCTCAGGAGGGACTCAGGACTAAGCCAAGTCCTAAAGTCCCAACAGGGGCATATTGGCTTATGTGGAATGCACAGTGGAGTCCTACGTAAGCACTAAGCCCATTTTGCTTCAGAAGAGATAGCATGACAAAGCCAGCATGGTGTAGTGGCTATGAGTGATGGCCTCTAATCTGAAGAACCAGATTTCATACCCCACTCCTCATCATGCAGCCAACTGGAATCATAGTCACCGTTCTCTCAGAGCTCTCTCAGCCTCACCTACCTCACAAGGTGTCTGTTGTAGGGAGAGTAAGGGAAGGTGATTATACAACAACAACAACAACAACAACCTTTATTGGCATAGAAATAAGACAAAGAATCCAGTCAATTAGTTCTTAAATTCACGCAGCTTAATTGCCATTTGTAAGAATTTAGCCACTTTATCAATTGTATCTGGATCCTGATTGGAGAGAAGGAACTGTACCTTACATTTATCAGAGTAGGCAATACAGTTAACTAGGAGTGGGTCTAGAGCTTTAGCCCGAATGGCATTGTATATGGGGCAATAAAAGAAAACATGCTGTATGGTTTCTATAGAGCCTTGTTTACATGGGCAGTGTCTCTGTATGTAAGGAATCTTCTGAAATCTCCCCGCCATGACTGCTGATGGGAGAATGTTAAACCTGGCAAGCATAAAAGCCCTGCGTTGTTGGGGAATAACAAGATGGAAAAAATAGAATGCTAATTTATCAGATGCTGGAGAGATACCCAAGAAAAGTGGAGAGCACGTTTTTCTAGCTGCTTCATTCAGTGTTTGAAATTCAACATCTAGTATTCTGCGTTTTATAGTTTTATATATTGATGTTGCAGGTGCTAAGGCCAGTAAATCCAAAGAGATGCCAAGCATTTGGATTTTCCGCTCAATATAATTAAACCAGTTAGAAGTCTGTAGTTCTGAGAGCATTAAAAAGGTAAAGCTGGCGGAATCAGAATTAAAGACTAAACGCAGCCAAAACTTAATAGTAAGCAGCCAAGCCCTGGTCTCCAACAATCTTAGGTTTGTTTCCAAACAGAGAGCAGCATAAGGTACGCAATTTGGGATGCCCAGAATTCTTCGCAGAAAGGAGGATTGAATGCTTTCAACTGCATTGTTGAAAGCACTTATCCATAAAGGAATTCCATAGAGGAGCTGAGAACATGACTTAGCATTAAAAACTTTGAGAGCTGCTGGTACAAATTGGTTACCCTTGGTGTAAAAGAAGCGGGCGACAGCCTGAGCGCTGTTCCTTGCAGTGTTTATTATATACTTCCGGTGTACAGTCCAGCTCGCATTATAGTGAAAGTGTACACCCAGGTATTTAAAATGCCTAACTTGCTCAATGATGTTCCCTTGGATGTTCCAGCTAAAAGGTTTCCATGATTTTGCGAAGACTAGCACTTTAGACTTCTCATAATTCAGTGTGAGTCTATTAGATTCACAATATGTAAAGCATTGATGGAGGAGGCGCTTTAGTCCAACTCGTGAACAAGACATGATGACAGCATCATCAGCATAAAGTAAAAGTGGAGTATGTAAAGAGCCGAGTTTAGGGCAATGGCCATCTACAGTAAATAGCGATGGAGCTAAATCATTTAGGAAAAGGTTAAATAAAAAGGGTGCTAGTATACAGCCCTGTTTAACACCCTTATTGATTATGATTTTTGGTGATAGTTTCCCTTGGGGATTAAGTCTTACCTGACAGCTTGTATGTGAATATAGTTTCCTTATTAGGAAAAGTAGCCTTTTATCTATATTCAGATCAGCCAACTTATTCCATAGCAAGTCTCTGGGGATGGAATCAAATGCTCCCTTAAGATCCAAAAAAGCAACAAAAAATTTGGCTCTGTTTTTACTGCTATATTTATTAACTAAGTGAGTCAGGGTGACACAGTGGTCTAGGGTGGACTTTCCTGCACAAAACCCAATTTGTTCAGGGCCAAGGATCTTATTTTCAGAGATCCATTTGAGGAGGTTGTTTAATAGCTGTTTGGCATAAAGTTTTCCTATGACAGAAAGGAGACTAATTGGTCTATAGTTTTCTGGTAGAGTAGAATCTCCCTTCTTAAAAATAGGGACTAAGATTGCATTTGTCCATGCTTTTGGCATAATGCCAGATTTGTTAATCATAGTGAATATGGCAGCCAAAGGTGGAGCCCACCAATTGGGGTGGGTCTTCAGTAATTCAGGAGGGATTACATCAGGGCCAGGTGCCTTCCCAGACCTTAATTGGCTTATTAGTACTAGAATTTCCTCAGGTGATACTGGTGGCCATTCTGGGGCATCTGTTACAAATGGTTCTGTGGTCTCTTTCATATTTGTCCTCTCTTCATAGAAAAGGTTCAGAAAGTATTTGTACCAGATTTCAGAAGGGATTGTTATTGTTAATGGAGGTTTACTGCCAAAAGCATTTGAAATTATTGCCCAAAACTGCCCAGTTTTGTTAGCTGTTGTGGCCCAGATTAATTGCTCCCATTGTTTTTCAGTAGAGTTCTGAATTTTTATTCTTACTGCATTTTTTAGTTGTTTTTTTAATTGAAAAAATTCAGGAGGTAAGGAAGATGCCATGGAGCAGCGATATTGGTGGTAAATAATACGTAATCTGGATTTTAAATCATGGCATTCCCTGTCGAACCAACTGCTGGGATGTTCATTATGAGATTTGGTCACAATTTTAGTTTTCTGAGAGAGTTGGTCACAGAGGTTGGAGACTAAACTGTCCAATAGTTGCACAGCTCCCATTGGGTCATCAACATTAATTAAGGTAGATCTTATCTTGCTAAACAGGTCTGATGCTAAAAGGTTGCCAGCTTTTTGATTAATGTTATGGGACCATGGGATTCTAGGTAAAGTAACTGTATCTTCTTCTGAGATTAATAGTGGTTTGGTCAATTTATGTTGGCGTTCAATATTGATGGTTAATAGGAGTGGTAGATGGTCACTATCTGTCCGGCCACCAACACGAAAATCCACTACATTATTCTTCAGGGAAGGAGAAATTAATATATAGTCTATAACACTATTACCTCTTAAGGAAATAAAGGTAAACTCACCTAAAGGGTCATAATAAGGAAGGCCATTCATTATTAACCTGTCATGTTGCATGCAATACTTTGAAAATAGAATGCCTGCATAATTTATATTTAAGTCTTTCGAGTGCCTCTCAAATGAGAAGAAATTTGGTAAAGATTCATCAGGATCCAAATTAAGTGCCGTCGTCAGTGCAAAGTCATCTTTGCCTATCCTAGCATTAAAATCACCCACAATGATCATTTCAGTGGAGGGGTAGCGCAGCTCAAGGTCCGTTGTAAAGGTGCTTAAACAGTCCCAGTGGGAATGCAGAGAGGCTTTATCTGAATAAGGGGGAATATAAACATTGATTAAAATAAAGGCTCTGTTACTTAGGTTAATTAAAAATGCCTGAGCTATAGGGCTACAGTCAGATAAAACAGTCAGTTTACAATCTAATTGTTGTGAGAAAAAAAGGGTTAGGCCTGCTTGGTGTCGTCCCCGTGTGTTGGATCTATGAGCAGGAAGGGAATGGGACTCATATCCCTGGAGACATATTTTGGAGCTGGACCATGTTTCCTGGAAAAAGATAATTTCAAAATCTCTAATAAAGTGTAAGAATTCATGGTCATTCATCTTGTTCTTCCAACCAGCAATGTTCCAGGATAAGATCTTAATAAATGGGGACGGGACATCCTTCCGCAGTCAATCAATCTGAATTATCTGTTCCAGTTCATTGTTCACATCCAGGAAAACACTGCCATTCGCTTGGTCATGATTTTTACTCCCCAAGGTTGCCAGAGGTTGCACTTCATCAGCAGCAGCTCTTCTTTGGGTCAAAATTGGATCAGTTCCAGAGTTAGGGATCAGATGCTCTTCCATCTCAGGTGTCAAACTTGCTGGGCATTCTGTTCCCTGTAAGATGTTTGAGGTCACATTAGAATCAATCTTCACATGGGATGTGGGATGTACAGAAGGTTCAGGCAAATCTGGAATGTCATTCATACTTTTAAGGAGTGTTGATCTAAGCTTCTCAAGTCTGTCAGTTATCTGTTGTTGTTCAATGGCAGGTAGCTCCTTAAAAGAATCCAATAAATTCTCTTCCATTTCTAAATGACCAGAGGAGGATTTCCAAAGTGAGGGTGAAGGTTCAGATGCTTCAGTCAAGTCGATCAGGTCCATCTGGTTTACCTCTAATTTTTTCTCATATAAGTTGGTATTATCTACGTCTTTGGATAAGTTGAGTTTGCATTTGTTAAAATTAGGTATTAGTGGAGATAAAATGGTATTTGTGAAAACTCGGTCTGGAAAGATTCCTTTTGTTTTCAGGAAGGACCTCCGACGAAATAATAGCCCCGGAATTTTAGGGCTACTAAAAGATAATAAAATTTTCTGGGTTTGGTTAAAATGGCTTAGTGGTTCAACAGATATTAGGTCTATATTTCCTGTTCTCAAAAGAGTCCTTAAATGCTGTTTAGCTAAACCTTTGAAACACCAAGATGGAGTTTTGCCATTGAGACTGCATACAGTTAAACAAGCTTTGTGTGCTTGTAAAGTTAGCTGGTAATGTTGTGCCAGCCTCGTCTTTGCTATTGGGGTTGGAGATTCTCCTAATATGATGGTTGAGTTGTCTTTGGGGAGCTCCTTAGCTGTAGTTAGGTTGGAGTCCTCCACAGGTGTTTTGGATCTCAGTTCGATTAAAGAATCCAGCTTAAGATGTAAAGCTCTTAATTCACTATAGATTAGCTCCACTGTTTTTGCTGTTAAGGAGAATAAGCCCAATGATATATTGTCGGTTATCTTAGTCTCTGCTTCACCCCCGCAGGTTTCCAGGCTATCAGCTATAGCCTCAGCGTTTCCCATAATTACCGTCTTTCCGAGATTTTCTGCTGCGTCATCAGTAGACGCGTCTCTAGGAGTAATATCAAAGTGGTCGGCCAGGATTGCATATCGGGTGCTTGTAAGAGTTTGGGAGGAAAAATAGTCCTCAATCTTTGATTGTTTTGGAGCTGGTGGGGGAGAATTTTCTGGGTCTCTTCCACGCTTAAGAGGCCCCATAGAGAATAAGGTCACACCTCCCAGCAGTTCTAAATTAACCTAGCCGGTATAATGAGTTTAGTTGTAATAGATTACCGACCTGTCATAGAGGCAAACAGCATTCCAAGTATACTTCAGCTTGCTTGTTAAATGACGTATTGCAGTCTGTTTCCGAGGCGAGTCAGCCAGAGATCCCTTGCAAGCTTGGTGGCTCCAGCACACTGTTCCAACCAAGCTCGGCGCTGAAAACCTTGATTCTACTAGCAGGAAGGTGATTATAAACCACTTTGAGATTCCTTTGGGATAAAAATAGTTCTTTTTCTTCTTTCCACAAATACAAGAGATAAAAGAAGAAGAGTTGGTTTCTGTACCCCACATTTCACTACCCAAGTGAGTGCCAAAGCAATGTACTAATGCCTTTCCCTTCCTCTCCCCATAACAGACACAACAGAGGCTGACACAACTCTGACAGGATTGCTCTGGGAAAACAGCTCTAACAGGACTGTTACTGGACCAAGTTCACTGCATGTGGAAGAGCAGGGAATCAAATCTGGCTCGCCAGACTAGAAGCCACTGTTCTTAACCACTACACCAAGCTGATGCTCAGTCATCCTGTAATGGTTAGGAGCAACAGATTCTAATCTGGAGAATGAGTTTGATTCCCCGCTCCTTCATATGCAGCCAGCTGAGTAATCTTGAGGCTGTCCTGCTTTTTTGAACCTTTTGACCATGGAGGAACCCCTGAAATATTTTTCGGGCTTCAAGGAGCCCAGGAAGTGGTGACATGCCCCTGCAGAGAAGTGAGCATGGAAGGAAGATGCGGGAGCCAGACAGTCAATTGATCAGTCCTTTACCATCTCCATTGTGGACAAAGAGACTTGACCTGCAGAGCAACAGGGGAGGTGGGCTACAGTGATATCTAGTGATGTCAGCAGCCATCTGATTTTCTGGGAAAGACCACATCATCTCTGGGGAGTTCTCATGTAACCTCAGGTATTCTTGGAATCCTGGGTTGAATCTGCACAGAGCTTTTATTCCAATCTCAGGACGATTCAATCCCAGCCATCTACACTGAATGTGATTTCCATTTTGATTTTGAGTGATTTAAATTTTTCATCTGCAACAAGCATGATTGATACAGAGTGACCCTACCTTTCCCCTGGGATATCCTGGAGTGGATATAACCCTTGATATTTGAAAAATTGGCATGAGTAAGCATGCAGATATCTGCTTTCCCTGAAATAACTTGCTGCCAAGCCTCCAATGCTGTAGAAAAGCCCTGATTGGCCAGGTCATCAGTTCCCGGTTTCTAGATTGCCAGGCTTCCCTTAAAGGGGAAGCCCTAACTTCTCTCAGCAGAAGCTCCAGAAGCCCTAACTTCTCTCAGCAGAGATTTTCCTCTTAGATTTATTCCCCCTCCTCTGCTGTCTCCAATCCTCCCCCTCCCTGTTCAAGAAAAGAAAGAGGCTCCAGCTGCGCTTGGCTTCCCCCTCCTGAGCTTCTCTAACCACATGAGGAGATAGAGGAAGACCTGAGTTCAAATTGATCTGAATTAAGCAGGATCCACAACGGAATAAACAAAGTAAGTACAGAATCAGCCCTGGTTGGGAATCCCTGGGGTAACTACAGTTCTCTTAGAACTGTTCTCACAGAGCAGTTCTGTCTAAGCTCTCTCTGCCCCACCTATCTCACAGAGTGTCCATTGTAGGGAGAGGAAGGGAAAGGCGCTTGTAAGCCACTTTGGGATTCCTTTGGGTAGTGAAAACTGGGGTATAAAAAGGCAGCTTCTTCCTCTATAGCACAGGAGCAAAGCTGTTTGCCACAATGCACACAGAACAACAACAGCAAGGTCATCAGGTAAAGGTAAGGTCAAACGACCACGAACTGCTCACGTTTATATCTTCAGCCTCCCTGTGATTTGTGGATCCTTAAGAGCTAAGGGTGAACTCGGGGAAAAGAAATAAAAAACAGATACCAAATGCTTGCGTCACGGAATTTCTCATTGATTCTGTCTCTGGACTGAATCTGTTTGGTGAGAACATCCAGCTCTTAATTGGAGTCAGGACTCATCAGGTCTCCACCAGAGAGATGGTTTTCAGTGCCAGGGTTCAGTTCAGGAACAGAAGAAGCCTCAATGAGGGCGTCTGAGCCATACCCCACACTATGTCCCAGAGGATAATAGGGACACACAGGGAGTTCCCTGATCTCACACCATGGATTTCTGCCTGAACCAGCTCCCCTCCTCTACGCATTTCTGAACTCTATTTCACTTGGTCCATCAATTCATCTGTAATACTTGGCCTTGAATTAATTTAAAAGATGAAAGGAGTTTAATGTGCTGGTTAAGGAGATATTAGGAAAAAATAATTGTCTTGTTGGGAAAGGGAGCACAGCACCAGACTGCTTAAAGAATAAAACAGTTTTTTATTCAGAAGAGAAACAACTATTTTTAGGTACAGAAATAGGAGAGACAGAGACTTATCTAGCTAGTGGCAGTCATCCTTCTGTTATTCAACAACCGCTCTTTTGGAGGCAAGCAGGGAGGGAGGAAGTGTGCTCAAAAAGCAGGAAGTTCCCTGTTGAGCCATTGAGGACCCCGATCTTGAAAGTACCCTACAAGTTGAACTCTCATGTTGCAACAGACAGGGTGGTTAGAACTGCCCTTACTCAAATAAGACGCAGACAGTACCTTTTCACCCGTAATGTAAAGCCATTATTACAAGTTCCCTCCTTTGCTGCCAACATGAACAGCTCCCTGCCTTCCTCTCAGCGACAGCCTTTCAAATACTTAAAAAGAACAATCATATCCCTCACTCCACCTCCTCTTCTCCAGACAGATCTTGCTAAAATGCAAGATACACAAAGCTGCCGGTTTAATGAACAAAATATAAGATATTTCTTTTTACGATGACAAAATCAATCAAAGTGGATCAGATGGGAAATGTCCATTTATCAGGTAATAGCCCCCTTCTTTCAGTCTGCCCAGCAATTTTGATGTGTGCCCATGAGGTCACTGCATGCACAAAAGCAGGTGAGGTAACCTTCAGGGTCATCTAGTCCAACCCACTGCACAATGCAGGAACTCACAACTCCCTGTCCACCCACAGTGACCCCAATTTCATGCCCAAGTGATCCCCCCACCTAAAATCTCCAGATATAGCCTGGCCTGGAGGAAGTTCACCTACCATCCTACAGTGGCAATTAGTAGTTCTCTGGGAATGCAAGGAAGGGCCACAAGAGACAAACACTGGCACATCCCTTCCTGCCCATCCACTCACCATCTGCCTAAGTTCATAAAAACAGCAATTCTGACCGATGGCTAGCTAGCCTCTGCTTAAAAATTTCCAAAGAAGGAAAACCCACCACCTCCCAAGGAACTGAGGGAAACCATGAGCTTAGCCTGGACTTAACTCTGAGTTGGATCACACTGTATGTGAGAAGAAAGAAATGATGAGGATGATGCTGAATCATGATATTTCCCCTCCTTTTTAAAATCCACCAATGCAACATTTTTGGACAATAATAATGATTTCTTCATCCCTGTTAGCTCTTTTATCAGGTGCAAATGGAAAACACAACCACATTGTCCCACTTAATCGAAATGTGTGAGAGAAAGTCTTGTAAAGTGCAGCACAAATCACACTTCACAATAGGAAATCAATACCTGGTGGTACGGAGGAAAGATTTCCTTCATTCTGGAGAAGTCGTTACATACAAAGAGGAGCACAACTTCTTCAAAGTTCAGTCTTTGCCTGAAGAACGCAAGCCAATAATGGCCAGTGATCCAATGAAACCTTGTTTTAGATTTTTCTTTTTTTTTAAAGACTTAATTGTTGTTCATTTTCATTGGCTCTTTGGTGAACCAGGAGCCATTGTAGAGTAGTGGTTAAGAGCAGTAGACTCAGATCTGGAGAACTAGGTTTGATTCCCTTCTAGGACATCTTGGGCCAATCAAACTTTTTCTAGTATTGGGGTTTAGTGTCTGCAAAGATTGTATTTGAGGCATTTTTACATTACCCAATATACTCCATTACGCATTGCAAACAAAACAAAACAATAGGAAGGTGCAGAGAAATGTTTTCCAGACCAGAACTAGACCATGGTCCTTTTGTAAGCTGTTTTCTTAATTATCTTTATCATTATACACATATGTGTTCTTTATTATTTTTCCATTTCCAGTTTTTTCAATGGGAAAGCCATTTCTGGATACGATTTCATGTCCATCCAGTTGGAATTTAATCCTTGGGGAATTGGAGATTATACCCTCATTCAGTCTCAAATTTCCTAGAGACTAAGGGTGTTTTTGAAGCAATGATAATTAGTCTCTTCTGTAGGGAAAGCTACATGGTGTAATGGTTAAAAGCGGTCAACTCTAATCTGGAGAACCAGGTTTGATTCCCCATTTCTCCACATGGAGCCAGTTGGATGACCTTGGGCTAGTCACAGTTGTCTTAGGAATGTTCTTGCAGAGCTGTTCTCTCAGAGCCCTCTCAGCCCCGCCTACCTCACAGGGAATCTGTTGTGGTGAGAGGAATGGAAAAGTGTTTGTAAGCCCCTTTGTGACTCCTTTGGGTAATGAAAAGCAGAATATAAAAAACAGCTCTTCTTCTTCCAGTGATCCTCCCAATGCAATCCTGATTAGAGTTACTTCAATCGATGATAGCTCTGTGTGAATCGCAGGGCAGAGTTTGAGCGGTTAGAAATCTTTGCACATGCACTGGAGGCAGAGGTTATAATGATTCCCTACAGTATGAACAAACTGACTTGGTTGGCTTCTACCACAAGAACATGTGGTTGCTTCTTTCCCAGTAGCTCTCATGGAAGCTGTGGGGTCTGTTGTTGGGAGATGACAGAGACACAAAGCAAAAAAAAAAAAGCACACAAAAACCCATTCTGACTCAAGTTCTCAGAATCAGGCACAAGGCTGCCAAAAATAACTTTGAGGCTCCACTTTCAAACATATAACAATATTTCAATTGTTTTGCTTGCTTGCTTGTCTTTGGTTTTCCTCCTCTGTTAATAATTAAATAGATCTATTCTTTGACTACGCATGGCTTTTCTTGGTGCCACTTAGCTCGGGAAACTGATGGGAAGGCATTAAAAACGTAGCATTAAAGACACGGGCAGGTTATTTTTAGTTTTTTTTTTTTAATATAGGATTGTGGGGGTTCCCGAGGCCATTCTGTGAAGTCTAAAAATATGCTGTCAGTAACAAGGAAGCCTAGAAGCCAAACTGTAAAGATTGGACAAAACAAAAATACCCAAGAAAGAGAAAACAACATTAAAGATGCTAACCAACAGGCTTCCTCGGGAGGTGGTGGGTTCTCCACCTTTGGAAATTTTTAAACAGAGGCTGGAGAGCCATCTGATGGAGAGGCTGATTCTGTGAAGATTCAAGGGGGGTGGCAGGTTACAGTGGATGAGTGATAGGGTTGTGAGTGTCCTGCACAATGCAGGAGGTTGGACTAGATGACACAGGAGACACCTTCTAACTCTATTGTCATTGTCATTGTCATTGTTATCCCGGCATTCCCGCGAAGGCTTGTGGCAGCTACCAATAAGCATAAAACCTCCCATAAAACCCATAAAACAATTTAAAACAGTCGAAAATCAACAAATCAACCTTAAAAACCCCCAGTACTCAGTGGCAAAGTGACCCAATTCTAACCACTCATAAAACCTCAGGGTAGACAGGGGGTTTCTATGATTCTGTGATTCTATGAAAGTAGTTCTTGTTGATCAGGCAGACATTCATCCACCTTCAGTTCCAGTTATGTCAATCAAATTCTTCCTGAAGGCAACACAGGAGGTCCATAATAGCTGATCTCCCAGCAGCATGACTTTCACTCAAAAGTAGCTTCTGAGGCCAATACATTAGATCAGGTTAAAGCCCATCATGGATCTCTTGCACCTTTGCATCTTGTCCCATGTAAAGTTTTTAAGAACAAACAACCTCACACTGAGATTTTCCAGGCCTTGTAAGTGAAAAGCTGATTAATTGCAACAAGAGAGAGGGGCTCAGATGCTGCCTAAGGAGAGGCAGATTTCATTGATCCCCTCCCTTTACCCTTAGGCTAGTCCTTGGGGCATCACATTATCCAGGAGCAACAACTTGGGGTGTGTTTTGGGCCACTGCAGGATGGAGGAATTGGCAAATATCACACCCCTATAAACTCTTAGAAATCTAAGCCAGATCCAAGCGTGCCAGTGTGAGGTTTCTGCAGATTTACAAATCTGTGTGAAAGACCGAGTTTATTAATCAAGCAGGTAACCAAAACAATAACTTGCCATAACTGGCCCAAAGCAATACAGAATCTGTATTTATCCTCTTAATCATGCCCTCCCCCCATGGGAATCTAGAAGCTGGTGGAAGATCTTTAGATGCCAGAAGAAATGGGGCAGTGTGGATCAACATACAGTTATCAAGGATAATAGTCCCTAACCCCTGGTCCAGGGACCAGGATCGGTCCATGGATCAGTTGGTAACGGGCTGCGGCTCCTCCATGTCCTCCCCAGCTCCTGCCTTGGGGGCTGCCCTGCCACTCTGCCGCCGGCTCACCTTTGATGCTCTCCAGCAGCTGCCATGGCTGGGGCTCCCCCTCGGTGTGGCACTGTGCAGCTGCTGCTGGCAACGCCTCCCAGTGGCCAGTGGGAAGTCGGGGGTGCTGGTAGGAATGCAAGTGGAGCAGGGGCTCAGGTGGCGGCGGCAACGTCCCTCGGTGAAAGACTACCCCCCCCGGGCCTCAGTAAAACTGTCAAGCGTTGATGGGTCCCCGGTGATAAAAAGGTTGGGGACCACTGATCAAGGACGCATGTCTATACTCCCGGAACACAGAAGACTTACAGGGGAAGGATGTGGAAGCAAATAGGAACCAGAGCAGGTCACTGAGGCAATATACATCATTAAATCTACATTCTTTACATTCTACAGGAAATATATGGTGGAAACCAGGCACTTCTGACATCCAGGAGGGTGGTATATAAATCAAACAAATTAATAACAAATAAATAAATAGGCAATAGTCAGCAAAATGATGTGCATTTCTTCAGTCCAGATGGTTTCAAGGAGATTTGTGGGGTACATATGGTCAGTAGTAGCTCTGTGTCTCCTGTAATATTTAGTTCTGCTCCAAGGATGGATTTAGAGAACCATTTCATCCCAAATGTCCAGGGCCATCATCTCTGCAGGACCACCTTTCCCCTATGTTCCTCTAAGAGCACTATGGTCTAGCAACCCAAATATATTGAGGATCCTGGCACCACAGAGAGAAAGTTGGTCTCAACAAGGGCTGGGCATTTTGAGCCCTGGCCCTGACTTGGTGGAATGCTCTGCTTAATGAGATGAGAACCCTTGAAGGGCCTTAAAATGTCCTTCAGGGCTTGTAAGACAGAGTGGTTCTGCCAGGCTGAGACCTAGGACTATGGTTAACTTCTTCTGGACTCCTCACCCAAACCCACCCATTTATATCTACATTGCCATTCCCTATCCCCTATTAATTTTAAGATTCACACGGATGGCCATGTTTGTCTGAAGTAGCACAACAAAAATTAAGTCCAATGCACCTTTAAGACCAACAAAGATTTAATCAGGGTGTGAGCTTTCATGTGCATGCACACTTCCTCAGACAGTGGGACAGAGATCATAAGAGTACAGACATAAGGAGAAAGTAAATTAGTAGCAAATTAGTAAACGGCATCATAATGTCCAAAATATACAGTATGATCATTCTTTGCTAGAAAAGCAAATTAGTCCTTTGGGTTCAATTGTTGTTCACAAAAACATGGGGCCATAAAAATGTTAAGGTTACTGATTAATGGCAGACACTTTCTCAGTCGTGAAAAAAGTAATGATAAGAGACTTATTGCTAGTGGAGATGGATGAGACTAGCAACATTGCCCAAGGAAGCCTCTTTAAACAGCTGAGCTGTGAGAACCAACAGCCCTCACAGCTCAGCTGTTTCCAATCTTTGGGTGGCTTTCATGGGGATGTTTTGGTGGCTTTCTCTGGAAGGAAACAGGAGGGGGTTAAACCCCTGCTTTTGCTCCCCAATATCCTCCATGAACAGTCATAAACATTTGCAATTCACAAACCACGAACTAGCCAAATCCATAATGGACAAAGATTTGCGAGCCGGTTCATACCCATCCCTGGTCAGTAGACCATAGATCTATCCTTTTATTTTGCTTATGCTACCAGGAATGGATTGAGAAATGAAAATGGCCCTGGGGCAAGCCAATAAGGGACTCCTGTGGCACTACCAGCCATTACTGCGGGGGTTATTCAGCTAAATAATGCCAACAACAGGCATTAGCTCCTGAATTGTGTCCTCCTGAAAACTGACAGCAGTGTAGGAAAGCAGAGACCAATCACCATGGCTCATGCAGCATCATGATCCAGGTCCTGAGGTTCTGGTTTGGATCTGTCTGCTAATGGCCACCAGTGGCTGTGGCCCCACAGGAAAATTTTCTGTAAGTTTGATGGACAGTGCACCCACTGTGCTACTCTGTCAGACTCAAGTGTCACATACATCGATGAACTACCTAGCTAGATATAATGGTTTTCTATTTTTAAGCCATTTACAGGCTTAACATGCTATTCAACTGTCCACAGTTTACTGCCCCTGATGGGATTAATTAACATTTGCAAAACTCGATGACACTTTGCCTGTGAAATGCAAAAAAAAAATAAAAGTAAAAAAAAAATTACAAATATTCTGTGCGGTGGTTTTCATTTCCTTTTACTCATCTGAATTCCTACAGGGACATGAAAGAGAATATTTTTCATTGTGAACTGCACATGTCCCAAGAAGTTAAGTTCAAATCATCACTAATGCAGTTTGAACACCTCGTTGTCCACATTTTCCTTTTATTCGTCTCCCCTCCTATCGTTCCCTTTAAACAAAAAGGGCTGAAAATATGAAGCGGAACATACTAAAATAATTATAACAAATGTGAGCTGGTTTCAGTGCCATCACATTTCATTCCTCGATTAGTCACTTGAAGTAGGAATTCTGGGGGTTTTTTTCTGATAAAGTCCTTGATGATAATGATCAAAGAAGTCAGTTACCAAAAAAATAATTATCTTATGCTCGTCATGAAGTAATCCATATTCACTTTTCACTGTTGTTTTCCCTGCCCCTCAGTGCTTTCATTCTCTACGAATTTTCTTGCTTAAGAATGTTGTAGCTGCTGATCATGTATTGCTTCTTGCTTTTTGAAGAACATTCACAGTCTGAGCCCAATGTACCTGAAGGACAGCCTCCCCAAATATGTCCCTCCAAAAGTGTAATGCTTACCTGGTTCCAACAGGTTGGGCATCCTTGGCCCACAAGAGGTGTGCCTAGCCCCGACTAGGGCCGGGGCCTTTTCAGTCATAGAATGATAGAATCATAGAGTTGGAAGGGGCCATAGAGGCCACCTAGTCCAACCCCCTGCTCAACGCAGGATCAGCCCTAAGCATCCTAAAGCATCCAAGAAAAGTGTGTATCCAACCTTTGCTTGAAGACTGCCAGTGAGGGGGAGCTCACCACCTCCTTAGGCAGCCTATTCCACTGTGCTCATGGCTACTACCTGATGGGATTAGCTCCTTGAGGAGACACAGGCCCCATCGAAACTTACCCAGTTCCACAGGGGCTGCAAAATGGAGCTCTTCCACCCGGCATTTGGTTGAAGCTGGGCTGGCGGTAACATCTGAGGGCACCCCCATCACCACCCGTAACACTCTGCTCTGTACCATCTCGTTTCTAACAATCAACATGGGATTGTTGATCGGAACAGGCCTGGAAGTGAACAGCACTGACATAGTTTGAGAAGTAATGCTTTTTAACTATGTACACCACTCCAAGATGGCCGAGAGGGGTGGTATTATAAATTGAATTATAAATAAACTAGCTTCAGAGTCTGTTCCTAAGAACAGGCCTTGAAAGGGTCCCCTCCCCTGGCCCCTGGCCAGGCAGCTTAAGGTGGCATTGGGCCGCAGCTTGCAGCTGGATCAAGTGGGGCGGGCAGGGGCTGACCAGCTCGTTAGCAGGCAGTCAGCAGGCTGGGAGGTCCTCATTAGCAGTCCCAGCCTAGCAGGCCAGGAGGCCCTCATTAGCAGGTCCCTCCACCATGACTCTTTGCCCAAGGCCCTCTCTCCTTACCTGCTGCTGGCTTCAGGCACTGAGGTGCATCTGAGAGCAAAGAGGCTAGAGTCCAAGGATGGAGGGCAGGAGCTGCAGAGGCAGGGCTAATCAGGGTGCAGCTGGACACATTCCACCCCCTAGCCTGTTTCACAAATATATAGAGGAACCATAGATAAGGATGACACTGCTGGAGATCACAGGCAGAGTTAAATCCACAATACCATCTCCATAGACCAAAGACCCCAACGTGGTCACCATCTTGAAAGTCTTAGACTGCATGCAGCAACCACAGGTATTAGTACTTGCTGCAACATTTTGTGCAGCAGTTTATAGAATTTGTCAATTATGAGTTGACAAAGTTTATTTATACATCGTAGCACTTTAAATTTTTTTGCATTGTTCAGTCCCTTCTGAACATGTATAGTATCTCCCATAGAACTTTATCTTATGCATGGGACTATAATAATAAAAATTGACTGCATGATGCCTGTCACGTATGTCTCTTGAATTAGTCTGGAATCCCAAACATGTGTGTCTTGGGAGAGGTGGTGGTACAGATTCCACCTGGAAAACCTGTCCTCTCATTAGGAACCAGGACCTCTTGTGTAAATGTTAACAGAGGTGTGTTTCTGGTCTTTTGGATTTAGGTTATGAAGGATCTGAGTAAATATCCCCATTCTGATACATACTTTGGGAGATTACTACATCTCCTTTGCCTACTACCACAGGAGGAAATAATGGGTGGAGGGGGGAATGTTATTGGCCTCCAATCTGTACAATGGGTAGCTCAGGAAAAGTTGAAGGCAGCAGGAAAAGTGAAAGACCCAGTAGGAGATGGATTGACTCAATCAAGAAGACATGGCCCTCAGCCTGCAAGAACTGTGCAAGGCTCTTAATGATATGACATTTTGAAGGACACTAATTCATAGGGTCACCATCAGAAGTGACCTCTTACAAGTGCACACACAGGAACTCCCCAAACCTCTGCGGTCTCCAACATTACCCCCCCCATGACCCTGCCCCCCAACCCTCTCCTTGATTGCCTGGCATCCCTGTTTGTTAAGGTTTTGGACTATGGTCATGGTCTCTACCTTCCACACAGATAGGGCAGGGGATGGAAGGTGTTAAGCTGAGAAGGCTGACTGATACTTAAGGATGCTTCTGAAATCCTGCTGATCTAGGTTTATCCCTGGATTTCAGATTTCTGAATTGTTGTTGTTGTTGTTGTTGTTAGGCTTATTACCCACCACTCCAGAACAGGCTTTTGGCAGGTTACAACTTGTCTGAATAAAAACCCAACATCCCTATTAAAACCCAATAAAACAATTTGGACATATCATACAATGAAATCAAATTTCTAAAAACCATGGTAGACTTCAACGCCCTACTCTCCCAAAAACATCTATATAGAGGAATGGGAAGAGGGAGCAAAAATTGTCATGCTATTGCTCACCCTCTTAGCACAGGGAGGTCCAGCAGATCTTCCCCTGCCATACCGGCCTCAACCATAGACCTGGCGGAACAGTTCTGTATTGCAGGCCCTGTTTTACTTAATTGGGAGAGGTGCTTGAGGTTCATTCTGTTGGAATTAATGTTTTGCATCCTTGCGTGCATAGTCTGAGACTGAAATGATGTACGATGGAAATGTTCCATTTGACAGTGAGCTTTTGACAGCAAGTTATGAGAGTGAGAGATTAGACTGAGAATCTCTCTGTTCATGTTCAAGTTGATCTGTCAGCAAATGCAAAGCAATCACTACTTCTGTGTTGTGAATATCAAATGAAACAATGTAACAACCAGATTGTTAACTTTATGTAAACAATAGATAAGGAAAGTGTATCTCTGAAGACCAGATTTTTAAGTACCTCCCCCCTGCTCCCCGGACCCAGCAGACCACCGAATAGACTCAGGCTAAATTGCCATTGATTTTAATGCTCCTGGTTGGATATTACAGGATTCCTGAATATTGCCAAATCTGAACACTATACTGGTATTGGGATTTGGGAATATCAAGAAATGTACATTTTTTGTTTTTAGTCCAATCAATATACCTGAACAAAAATGTTTTTATTTTTTTGTGCATCCCTACTTTCATATGTTTTGATATGGAAAATACTACTTTGTGGATAAAAGGAATTACTACTTTACCCAGAGAATGATTAAAATGTGGCATTTTCTGCCAGAGGATGTAGTGATGGCCACAGGAATAAAAAGTTTTAAAAGGGGGCTAGATAGATTCATGGAGGTTGTCTATCTGTGGCTATTAGCCATGGCGGTAGTAGGAATAGATAGGCCCATTCCGCACAAGGTTCAATGTGGCAAATTGGTTTCGGAAAGAAAAAACAGAATTTTAAATAGTGGAATTCGGTGTAACACATACCTGCCTTTGTAGTGGAATCCAGTTGCGTTTCAACCGTTTCCCCCAGCTAGAAAGGAAGCAATTTTTTCCGTGCTTTGTCCCGCCCCTGGCCGTCAATCAAGCGAGCAGCCAATGGGCGGTTGTTACCATGCTCTGGAAAAGCCCCTTTGCCTTTAAGAACAGTTTTTTTAAAAAAAAAGAAAAACACATGTTGCAACGAATATGCCTTGATTCCTTGATTCCTTGCTTCCTCCTAACGTAGAGACCCATCTAGCTGGCAGCTAGCATGTGAGCTGCCGATTCATCGTTGCCACGCTTCCCCAAGTGAAAAAAAATGCCCCCCCTCCACGGGCACGATTTTCGGCAGAAAATAAAAGGGAACTTGCAAACGGGGCTGTGTTGTGCTTAGTGACTTGAGGCGAGCTTTAAAGCAGCTCTGTGCAGGGACTGCAGCCAGAGAAGCCTTGCTGGGTGAATGAAGGCTCGCCGGTTCATTGCTCTCTGCTCGCTCCGAGAAAAAAACATGGCGATCGCTTCCCTGGAAGTTCAGAGGAGAGAGCCAGGGGGAGGGGCTTTGCTGAAACTGCAACAATGTTAACACACAGGTCTTTTTCGCTAGTGTTACAGATTGCTTGCAAGAGAGTAGCACTTTTTGGAGGATGAATCCACTTTTTGGGATTTCCCTAGAAGCGTTTCAACAAATCACTTTTAGCAGGACTATTTCAGGAGTGTGGCAGATTGTGTACGACGTTGTGCATAACTGCATATTAGTAGCGATTACAATTTGCCACACTCCTGCAACATTGTTGTGCGGAATGGACCATAGATTTTATTGTATTGGTCAAAGGCCTTCACAATGAAATACACACACACACACACAAACAATTCAGCTAAAAAGATGATAACAGAATAAAATCCATTAGCAATTTAGGTACAATATTTAGGGTTTAAAAGTATTAGGATGCCATTTTTTCCATGGTCATTAATGGCTGTAACTTTCCCAGCTGCAAGCGCATAAAGAGCTAATCTGTTGGAGATCTATGGATCAGTATCAGACAATAAAAGTATCAGTTTACCCTGCTCAGACATTGTGGATGCATCTGGAATTAACCTTAAAATAACCCATTTCTCCACTCTTAACCACTACACCAAGCATAACACCTTAAGTAGTACAGAAATTACATAAATAGGATCCTGCTTACCATAAGCTGTGCACAGCAATATAGACCACAGTCCCTAATTATTTATTCAAGCAAGTTTGTAAAGCCATTTTGTACAGCACAACCCATTCCCTGCACCTCCAAAATGGCCATTGGCCAACCCTCTTCTAATAGATTTTAATTGAGAAGAAGAAGAAGAAGAAGAAGAAGAAGAAGAAGAAGAAGAAGAAGAAGAAGAAGAAGAGTTGGTTTTTATATGCCGCCTTTCCCTATCCGAAGGAGGCTCAAAGCGGCTTACAGTCGCCTTCCCATTCCTCTCCCCCCAACAGACACCCTGTGAGGTGGGTGAGGCTGAGAGAGCCCTGATATCACTGCTCGGTCAGAACAGTTTTATCAGTGCCGTGGCGAGCCCAAGGTCACCAAGATGGCTGCATGTAGGGGAGTGCAGAATCGAACACAACATGCCAGATTAGAAGTCTGCACTCCTAACCACTACACCATAATTTAATTGTATTCCATTTTAACATTGTTATAAACCATCCTGAGCCAACTGTGCTGGTAGGGGCGGTCTAGACATTTAGTAATAAACAAACAAATGATGGGTCTGGAGTGGGTGGGAAGATGACGGACCCCAGGTGGGCGTGTACACAGCTATGCTTCCTAACCATATTCTGCATGGCCATGCCACTTCTGGGGTTTCTCAAAACCTGAAGAGTGTTTTAGGGGGTTCTCAATGGGAAGAAAGTTGAGAAGGGCTGCTCTAATCAATCTACTAATGGCACTGAAGGAGGAAACTCATCAGACTGAACAGCATTCTCTAATGTAGCCTTTTCTTAATGTTTGCTTAAGCCAGAGGTTGCAAACATAGTGCCATAGGCACCATGGTATCCACCAACATGTTTCCTGGAACCTACTAAATGTTTCTAGGTAAGTGGGCATGGTTAGATGGGACTTCTGCCCAGCAAGGCTTCTGGCTGTGCAAATATCTGAGAATGTTGCCACCAAAGCAGAATGATCTTCACTGTGTGACTGAAGGTAAGCTGTGGAAGCCATTTTGTGACTGGCTCTGCTCCTGTGGCATCCATTTTGTAGCAGCCATTTTGTGAGCTGATAACCATCTTCAAGTATTTAAAGGGTGCCATATGGAGGATAAAGTAGAATTGTTCTCTCTTGCCCCAGAGGGACAGACCAGAATGAATGGGATGAAATTAATTCAAGAGAAATTCCATCTAAACTTCTGGAAGAAGTTCCTGACAGAGCAGTTTCTCAGTGGAACATTCTTCCTTGGGAGGTGGTGGGTTCTCCATCTTTGGAAATTTTTAAGCAGAGGCTGGATAGCCATCTGACAGAGAGGCTGATTCTGTGAAGGAAAAGGGCTGGCAGGTTACAGTAGGTAAGCTATTGGGATGTGAGTGTCCTGCATAGTGCAGGGGGTTGGACTAGATGACCCATGAGGTCCCTTCCAACTCTATTATTCTATGATTCTATGATTCTATGATTCTATGACTGTGCCCATCATGCTGTGCCAGAATCCCAAAAGTCCCTGCAGGCTTGAAAAAATCTGGGACCCTTGACTTAGGCAGTTCTTACCATGGCCTTCTTCACAACAGAAACCTACACAACTAAACAGAAAAATCCCAAGTTCAATAAATTTAAATTAGATAAACGAAGATAATCATTTACATTAAATGACAATAATAACAATAAATTGCAATAGGTTACATCAGCCTTTTTCAACTTTTTGACTATGGAGGAGCCCCTGAAATAATTTTTCAGACTTTGAGGAACCCTGGAGATAATGTTAGCTGGCCATGCCTCCCTGCCACACGCTGTCAGAAGCCCCATGTATTTCTGCCATGATTTCATCCTGTTCTATGCTGTTACCTATAATGGTGTTTACCCAGCCTAGCCTTTTGCCCTGATGTAACACAGATGCCTCTGCTTGCCACCCCAAGGTCGATATTCTGCCACTATGTTTTATGCCTCCTTACCTCCCCTCCACATTCCTTTTCTCCGTCTCCTTAGTACACTGTAGGTCACAGACCTTCCTGTTCCTTGATGGCCAAATGGTTTCTCTATGTTTTTTTTTTTAATAGAAAATTTTTATTTTTATTTTCCAGAGTTAGAGACAGTGAAATACATGCAATCTACATTGTCAGTACAGAAAAAGGAAGGTTATGCTCTTCATTTAATACACTTAGTTCCCCGTTTCAATCCCCTTTGTATTATTTTCTTAAATAATTCAGGTAAGGGCCCCATTGTTCTTGAAAGGCCTCTTCTGTTCTTCCGTTAACTATTAGTGTCAGTTTAGCCATCTTGGTTTCTCTATGTTTTGACTCCTTTGAACTGTGCCTGGTGTGAGTTCCCAAGAGAGGGGGGAAGCGTGCCTATATGCTGCACCCTATGCTTTGTTGAACCAGTTCTGATTTTGCCTTCAAAGTAGATGCTTCCATTTTCTTAAATAAAGAAACTTTAATTCAATGAGTTTGCTTATTTAGAAATCAAAGTCTCTCACACATGCCCAGGATAAGAGATCACTACCCACATTAACAGGCAGGCTCAAGGAGAACTGGGGTGGGGGAACAGGAATGGGTTTAAGGCAAGAGTAGGTGTGTAGGCTCTGCTCCCTCCCAGATCCAGAAACCAGGAGTGAACTCACTGGGTGGCCGGTTCCATAGCTTGTGGATGAGTCCATTAAGGCAGGAGAAGAAAAGCTATGGACCCCCTCCAGAGCTCCCTCAGACCCTCAGGTTCCACAGACCACTGGTTAGAAATCCCTGGGTTACATCTAGGGTTGTCCCTTGATCCAGAGAGTAGGCACACAGAGGTCCACACCCTAAAAGGCAATGGCCAAGAGACCATCAGCTCACACCTATGGCCTTGTCAGAGGCCTATATTACCTGCAATCAAGAGGGCCAAGTAGGGTTGTCATCTCTGGGTTGGGAAATACCTGGAGACTTTAGGAGGTGGAACCAGGAGTGGGTGGGATATGGGGCAGGGAGGGACCTCAGTAGAGTATAATGCTATGGAGTCCACCTTACAAAGCAGCTATTTTCTCTAGTGGAACTAATCTCTTTAGTCTGAAGATGGGATCTAATTCCAGGGGATCTCCAATTCCCACCAGGGGACTGGGGCAACAGAATATCAGCCTAGATCATACTAGGTGGTGCAGATTGTTCCAGGAATTCCTGTCCCTTTGCTCAATGACCCTCTGGCAACCATCAATGGCCTGAAAACCAGAAATGTAACAGAAACTTAGCTGAGATCTAATTAGATAAACACTGAAGCAGTCTGTGCGAGCTTAAATGGACTCCGGGGAATGGTAGAGGACAGGAAGGCCTGGAGGATCATTGTCCATAAGGTCACGATGGGTCAGGCACAACTTCGCAACTAACAACAACAACAAATTAGATAAAGTAGCATATTTGGATGTAGAAACATCCATGTTGGATGTAGAAACTTCTGAAAAACACTTCCAACCTGGATTTTAACATTGGCCACAAGCAAAATGACAGAATCCCCAGTTCAGGGAACAGTGGGTTTCCATTGCATCATGTTCTAAGACAGAGAGAACGCTGCATCCTAGTGCACCTTTCCAGTGGTACAGGAGAACTCTTCCTGGCACGGATGATTGAAACCAGTTCAGCAGTGTGGCTTGAGCAGCACCTATTTCACTGTCAACTTGAGGATATGAAGGAAATGGAATGGTGAAAGGAAAAAGGAGTCAATCCTGATAGCCTGAAAAAAAAAATGGCAGGCCTTTGAAGCCGCTCAAAAGTTCAGGGTGCTGAGGAAACAGATGACGGACCAAAGTGCAGGTGACAGAATCAAAATTGCATGATTAATGAGATCGTATTTGCCTGTTTCTGTTCTTGTTCAAATCTGTATCGTTGCCACATGTGTGAAATCTACCCAAATCAAAGAGTCTGTGATGGATAAGCTACAGTAGGTGAAATACTAATAAAGCCGAGATTTACCTCATGAAGCAAATTACACTTGAAATGCTTTGTAATGGAGATCGCTTTTCATGTCGTATGTGTTTGATTTAGTGCTTAGCTCCGTCCCCCAGCAGTTTTCTGAACCAGGTATTCATTTCTACCAATAAGTTTTATATTCAGACTAGAGGCATAGTCTGCTGCACTCAGGGAAACAAGAAGTGCGAGGATGCAAACCTGTACTGTGGCCTTCCTGGGGGCTGGCTACATGGCAAAGGATCCTGTCAACCTCTGGAGTTTTGAGGCCCTGCCTCCTAACCTCAAGGAACACCCCTGTCCCACAGATGACCAACCTCCAGGTGTGACCTGGAATCCTCCTGGAATTGAAGGTAATCTGCAGACTATAGAGATCAGCTCCCCAGGAGAAACTAGCTGTTTTGGAGGGGAAACTCTGCAATGACAACTCATCTCCAGGCTCCTGGAGATGACAGGGCTCGCATGGAAGGGGGTCACTCTGACCGTTTATGCACTGGGAACTTCACTGTCCCAGCTTTCATGCAGGAGCACAAATCAGGGGTGGATGAGGTGCACCAGGCCAAATGATCCCCCGTGTGGGTGCAGGAAGAGGTGGGGCAACTTGCCAGGACTAAAACTCCAGCTTGCAGCCCAGCATGAAACCTACAGTGCATAAACGGTCTCTGTGGCACTGTACCCCATAGAGGTTGCAGGATGCCAGTCTCCAGTTGGGACCCGGCGATTTACTGGAATTGCAAGTCATTTCCAGACAACAGAGATCAGTCCACCAGCAGAAAAGGGCTACTTGGGAGAAAAGGACTCTCTGGCTTTGGATCCCATGAAGGTACGGGGATGCCAGACTTCAGGTGGGAAACAAAGAGAAATGCTGAGGGGCAGTAATTGCTAATAACAATAAACATGAAATAATCCATAAACTTGCCACCGTTTCTTTCGTCAATGAAAATATTTAATTGATAGCAAAATTTACTTGATGAACTGAAAACCTTTCAATCTACATTCTTCAGTTCAGTTCAATATCAAAGTAAATCAAAAATTGTTGTGCCTTACAATCAAACATATAACATTAGTTGGCAAAGAATTTACAGAGGATTTCTCAATTTCTGCCTCTTTGTCAGCTTTTCTCAATGTTTTACCATCGAGAAACCCCTGAAATAGTCTTCGGTCTTTGAGAAACCCCAGAAGTGGGATCTCCAGGTTCCAACAGGAGGCTAGCATGCCTCCCAATGTTCAGGCTAGTCACAGACCATTAGAAACAGTTCTCACAGAGCACTTTCACAGCTCTCTCAGTCTCACAAACCTCACAGGTTGTCTGTTCTGGGAAGAGGAAAGGGAAGGCTATTATAAGCCACCCTGATACTCCTTTAGGCAATGAAAAACAGAGTATAAAACCAAGTCTTCTTCTACTTGGAAGGTGCTACTGGGAAACAGTCTCTCCCCCCTCCACATGACCCCATCCCCATGGCCTCACGGTGCTTCTGTGCCCCATCTACAGTTTCCTCATTTGGTTGAGAAAATGGGAGGGGGAACATGGAGAAGTAGACCCAACCATCTGAGGGGCAAGTTGGGACTTTGGTCAAGCCACTATGATATGAGCCAGAGGTGGGAAGGTCTGGGAAAACAGTACCTATTTCTGAGCATCTGTGGAGTGAGAGTCTGAAATTTTTGCAGAACCTCCTTTGTACAACTTCTCTCTTCAAACTTCTTTTAGATCAGATCAAAATTTATTAGAAACAGACTCCAGATTCCTAAAAATAGGAGAAAGATTTCTGGATTTCCAGGAGAAACTGGGTAAAGAGGAATAAACAGAATTTGCCTTAATAACCACAATAGGTCACACCAGAATGTACGAAGGAAGGAAGTCGCCTTTACTGAAAATAGAAGACAAGTCCTCACTTTTAAGTTAAAGTCATCTAAGAAAAGTTTAATATCTGCCAGAAATATAAGCAAATGCACACAGCTGATGCTGTAACCACAGTTTTTGATCTTGGAGTTCTATTATCATTTATAAGACTATAACTGTGTTTCAAATGGCACCTGCAAATCAAGCTGTGCTCAATACCAGAGTGTACTAATCTGCCCCTCATGTTTGTTGGCCAGAAACCTTTGTATATCACTGCTTGCTTTCTGTGGCTGACTATGCAAAAGCATATGCATACACACCCTTTCCAGGTCACCAGCAGTCATCTGCAAATTGATGGCATGTATATGCTCTATGAGAATAGAATCTCACAGGCTGATTCTACACAGGCAGAAAAAGCCAAGAGGCCAGTCATATGGAAGCGGAGCAAATCCCTGCTTCAACATGATACTACTGCCAGGCTGCCTCCCTCCTGGGCATGGCACGGATCAGGCCCCGGAAGCCCCAGGCTAAGGGAACACGGATTTATCCAAGTTCCCTTAGCCCATTCTGGTAGCCAACAGGCCCTGTCCCATGGCAGGCCCATGTGGACAGGCCCAGCTCCTCCCTGTTCTATGGTGACCAAGAGGGGGCAAAAATGCCCCAGTTGGCTTCACGGTGCTGGGACTGACCGGGGCATTTCTTTTTATTTTTCAGGAGGGTGGGATTGTGTTCATGTAACCCCACCTTCCTGCAAAATAACATCCCCATCCCCCCCGCCATGGAACTAATCTGCCACTGCTTTGTTTTCCTGGGGGATGCATTTCAGTGCTGGAGGAGATTCAGCGCTGAAATATGTTCTGTGTGTGGAGCACACAGCTTTGCAGCAACTCACTGCCAGCAGCCTGGTGTAGTCACCGCCATGTGGAATGGGCCATAGAAGGCCACATTTGATCCAGGACCCCCAGTTGCACATCCCATTGATCAATTAAAATGCAAATCACCTTCCATAAATCTTAGACGTCAGTTGACTTCACTACTTATAATAGGAGAGAACAGCTCTGAAAGAACACTAACTAGCCTAAGGTCTCCCAGCTAGCCACATATGGAGGAAAGGGGAATCATACCCATTTCTCCAGATCTGATTCCACTGCTCTTAACCATTGAACCTTTCTGGTGCTATACTTCTTGTATTTTTGTATACAGATCTAAAAATGTACATGGCTATTATTTATATTTGTTAAGTTATACTTTATAAATCTTTTTTTCTTAACGTTCGGGGACATAATTAAGGCCATTTCCACACAAGGAAAATGTTCCTGGACAACCTTTGCCTTTTGGCAGCCTATAGAGCCCCCTCCACATGGCATCGCCAACATCCAGAGTCTGTCCAAACATTTAATTTGGCCATTTTCAACTTGTGATTTCGGGAATCCAGAAAACTGGATTTACTACCCTAAATCATGCAAACCACTAGGGAGCAAACAGTGAGCAACCAGGGATAAGAACACATAAAGGGGGAAACACGTGATAGTCTCAGCAGCTTTGTCCTGCCCTCACCCTCCCCTCTCCATTTCCTGCTTCAAGTAATTTTTTAAATGGTGTGGTCCGTGTTGTAGCACAATCACAAACCTACATTGTCAAAGGTGAAATAAAATCTTTGTTAAAGTGTCCATGGTCCTTTGGGGATCAGGCAGGCAAAAAACAGGTGGAAAATGAGCTGGGAAAGGTGGGGGGGGGCAGGTGATCTGGCTGCCTTCTCCCGATCCTACAGGGGTCTGAGCAACTTGTTTGAAAGCCAACCATTAGCACAAAACATCGTTTTGGGCTCCAGTTATCACATTCAGGGTCCCATAAATCCACCCAGACAGAAATAAAGTGAAAAAGAACATGAATTCCAAAGGGGTCTGGGAAATGCTGTGTCATTCTGGTATTTCACCATATCGATAGGGCAGTATTGAGTTGTATTTAAAATACATCTGTTTTTTGATATTAGTGCATAGCAATCCGGAATTGCCTTTTTTAAAACAAAAAATTAAGTTCAGGACTGGGGGGAGAAAGTTTCAGTCCACAAGAGAACTGCTGTGTTGTGATTGGTGGTTTGTTGTGATTGACAAGTCAAGGAGCGGAGCAAGAAGTTTGTGCTGCTTTCTTACTCAGAAGGCAAAAAGCCATGATGGGGCAGAGGGAAAATGCAAGAAGGGTCTCCCTGTGAGGATGGCTGCAGATGTGAGATTTGCCTAGCCACTCACGTTTTACCCCTCTGTGTGAAAATGCCCTAAGTATTTCTTAGAGCCAATATTACACAGCATCCAGGTGGGACCTCGGAACCTCCTGGAATTACAACTCATCTGTAAACTTAGAGATCGATTCCCCTGGAGAAAATAAATACTTTAAAGGGTGGACTCTCTGGCATTGTACCCCATGCCCTCCCTAGGCACCATCCCCAAACCACCAGGAATTTTCCATCCTGGACCTGACAACCCTACCCTTCAAACCCCCACCACCATCTGTGACCAGGGGGTATCTGGCTACACTATTACATCATGAATGAAGTTTTAAAGGTAGGCATTGTGTATGCAGTGTGAGAATCTTCACTTATTCCCAATGAACAGGCTTTGTTTGTGAAAAAGAAAGCTCTTTATTTAAAGAATAACTAATTAGACAGCATGGTAACTTTGCTAAGACTTAAGATTCTAATCAAACTACTCTTTTTACCTACCCTTTTCCCACAGCCCCTCCCTGTGCCAAATGGTTTGAGCATGAAGATGATCTCTGCATGAAGGTGCCTCCTGGGATTTTAGTGTCCTGTGCAGTTTCCATATATTTCACAGTAGGGAAGCAGGAAGCTGAGGTTCAAGGCTTGCTCCATTCCCACCTATTCTATTCAGTAACAAGAGGTTAAACATGATGCTGTGAGGCTGAAGGTCAAAGGACACCATATAACCCCAATGGGGTATAAACATAGGTGTTGCCGCAGGCATGACCACCGACAGGAATTAAATCACTGAGTCTCTTGCAACCAATCAACTACCTTCTTTATGGACCAATTGTAAGGCCCTTCTTAGAACCAATCAGGTCGCTTGGTGGGAAGCCTGAACAGTATATAAGTTCCTGTGTTCTCATGTTCCTTGTTCAGTGTTTGTGGTTGTTCTGGGAGTTAATAAAGAGCATTTGTTTCTTAAGAAACTGCATCTGTGTCTTGCCAAGTCCACAGACTGAATAGTAGTCATGTTGATCCACAGGAGAACAGCTGGTTTGGAGTCCAGGAACACCCTAGAGATCAACACCCTAGAGGCCATTAAGAAAAAGAGTGAACATTTCCCGGCTTTTTGGACTTCAACAAAAAAAGGCATCACCAACACCATATGCTGCTTCAACAAACAATATAGCCCAGAAGAAATGGAGCAAAAGGAAATCCAGCAGCCTTTTGACAGTCAAAGCAAGTTATTAAAAAGGCAGTGAAATGGACAAATTATTTACTGTTAGACCCTCAAGGCATCAGTGCTTTTTATAAGCCAGAAGGTAACTGTGATTTTTCTAAAGGCCTTGCTTTGGTAGTTGGGTTGGCCATGTACTCTTGTCCTTTTCTCTGCTTCCTAATCCCTGCAAGTGTTTACCATATGTTTGGCTTCTGTGCACAGGAATTCAGTGCAGTAGAGTAGGAAGCTGTTACACTCTGTGTTACAAGAGGTAGGCTCCTGTTAGTAGACCTAATAGCCTCATGCCATCACCATAAAATTGCATATGTTTAACTACTCATTTCTAAAAATTGTGGGTGGAGATCAAAGTCCTGTGGAAGTAGACCAAGAAATGAATGCTTACCTCTCCACTCCCCCCAGTTGTGGGATATTGTACTAAATTCTCTGTGGATGAGGAGCCCTTTCTCTGAGGGAAAAAAAAATACCTGTAAAAGTTACCAGACTTGACTCAGAAGTGGCAACTTAATTGGGCCTTTCACCTGAAGACTTTCAGACAGGTGCCAGTTGTAGGTTGGGGAATACCTGGAGACTTTGGGGGTGGAGCCAGAAGTGAGCAGGATTTGGGGTGGGGAGGATACTCAATGGAGTATTTATTAATTTGATTTTAGACTGCCCTTCCGGCATGCAGGCTCAGAGCGGTGTACAATTTTAATGTATAAAAATACATTAAAAACCATTTATAACAGTTTAAAACCACACAAACAGCACTTATGACTAGCAACAGCATCAATATGGTTATCATTTAGATCATGTTGAGGCCAGGCTTACTTTCTTGAGGCCAGGGGACACCAACTGGTTGTTATTAGCAGAGCAGATCACACTTTGGGAGACATGGGCAAAGAGGTGGTCCCTGAGGTGTGTCAGGCCCAGACCACAGATGACATTAAAGGTAAGTACCAGTACCTTAAACCTAATCAGGAATTCAACTCTCTGGAGCAGTCATTTTCTTCAGGGGAACTGAAGATGGCCTGTAATTCTAGAGGATCCCCAGATCCCACTTGGAGACTGGCATCTCTAATTTGTAAATGAACTCAAGTTCAACAATCTTGTGTTGCAGTTTCCCCTTCCAGCTTCTCTGTTTGACGACAGCCACTAGGGTGATCAGCAAAGGAAAGATCAAAGTGTTCTCTTAATGGCTTTTGAGTATAATTGTTTTAAATGTCAGATTTATGTCCATTCATTCTTTTGTTTAGGAACTGACCTGTTTGTCCAATGCAGAGGGCGGAGGAGAATTGCTGACATTTGATGGAAGATGAACAAGTGAATGATCTTTGAGATGGTATCACTGGTGGCATTAGGACCAGTAGCTGTGTTGTCAGTATGTCTATGGAGACACAGTTGGCATCCCGGTTTGTCATAGGCTCTGGTTCCAGAATCCATGTCAATGTTAGGAAATGCATTACGGTGAGCGAGGGGTTGTTAAAGTTGCCTGCATAGACTGTAGATTGTTAAGGATGCATTGAACTGTTTTGAGCTGAGAGCTGTATGTCACCACCGATGCTGTTCTGTTCTTGCTTTGTTTGGGCCTATCTTGTAGCAATTTATCCCTGGTATTGTTCTTGCTTTGTTGATCTATTTCAGGGGTAGTCAAACTGCGGCCCTCCAGATGTCCATGGACTACAATTCCCAGGAGCCCCTGCCAGAGAATGCTGGCAGGGGCTCCTGGGAATTGTAATCCATGGACATCTGGAGGGCCGCAGTTTGACTACCCCTGATCTGTTTCCTTACTACATCAGGTGGGTATTGTAATTCCTAAAGAAATTCTGTTGTAGATCCTGCAGGTGAGAATCTGTGAAACTGTTACAGCGGAAGTAACACTCACTGTGAATTGTTTTGTCTAAGCGTGCTTATTGCCGCTCCCTTCACCCTACAAGGTTGTCTCTCTGTATTTCCCCTCTCCTTTCTCTTAGCTCTCTCTCCATCTGTTCACCCCGTCTTTTCTCTTCTCCTCTCCTTTTGTCTTCTCCTGTAACTCCACCTACTCCCTCTTTAACGGGTGTGCTTACACCTGTGTTCATTTCCCCTCTCCTGGAGTCCTCCTGTCCTTCTTTCCACCTTGTCTTCACAGGTAAGTTTCCCTGTCTTTCTCCTGGTCTCATCCCACTCCCTACCTCTGGCCTCTCCCATTCATCGCCTGGTTCTTTCTTTCTCTGTCTCCTTTGTCCCTGCCTTTCCCTCCCAGTGCGGCCATGGCCACAGGCATCTGCTGGCTGGTTCCTGGGGTTCTGCCTTGGTTCCCCCCCCATTCGGCTCCGCGTTCCTCCTCCAGACTGCCGGGTTGTTGTGCAAGTCACTTCGGCTCTCCCCTTTGTGCCGTCAGCCCATTCTCAAAGTCCAGGGATGCGGTGTCCCAGGCAGTGGCTTTTCAAGTTCCCGTGCTTGTCTTCAGATGACAATGGATGATTTCTTTTTAGTTTATTTATTCATACATGGACTTATATCCCACACCTACAACTGTAACACTGGGTGGGTTACAATGGTTCAGAATAAAAACAAGAATAAATAATCTAAAAAATATATAAAATCATATACATCATAATCCCCTTCCTCCCAACCCTGGCAGGCCAGCACACTAATGCAATTAGATGTCAAAGGCTTGTGTGAAGAGATATTGAAGTCCCTGTTGAACTTTCAATAAGCAGTCCTGTTTTTAAAGAATATGGTGAACAGGGAGCAAGGTGGTTCCTTGCTGAAACTGACAAGCAAAGCTAGCAACAATACTATATGCATTCTCCAACCCCCCCCCCCCCAACTTTAAAAAAGTCATGCTGGTCAAGAATTTATTGAAGAAGGCAAAAATGGAGCAAGAAGGTTCCTTGCTAAAACTGACAGATAAAGCTAGCAACACGACTATATGCATTCTCCCACCCTGCTCCTCCGACTTTATAAAAGGCATGGTGGACAAGAAGCCAGACACAGACAGTGTTTCCCATGCAAAACACATGTGTAACAACCTAGAAACTACAAACACATTCCCAAGGGACACTTCAGACTAGAAAGGTCAGAGCAATAATATCCTCCCAGGAAATATATGAGAGGCTCTGGTCCTCCAAGCTATAGAAAAACACTATACAAATGAAGCAAGGCAAAAATAGGTATAAAAAAAACATCTCACAGCAAGATCATTAGAACAAGTAAACAGGTAATCAGTGAACAAATGAACAGGGTCTTGACAGGGATGTTTTCACAAGGTGTCAAAAATCATAAAATGCAATCAGCTGATGAATCATGAGAGGGCAGCTGTTCCAAATCCTGGGGGTCACCACAGAGATGGCCATCCTGCATGTCACCACGCCCTGCTCCTCTGAGAGAGATGGGACTGCAATAAAGCTCTCTTCTTGAGATCTCAGTGCTTGGGCAGGACTGTATGGGAGAAGGTATTCCAAATACCCAAAGCCCAAACTGGGCCCCAGCATCCCAGGTGTTACCACTGAGGTCTCTTGAAGATCCAGACCCAGGTAAAAGCTGTAGGTAAATGCAGTGTCTTGAGGACTCCTTTCAAAGTAAGTCTTTCTCAGCAGCAGAAGGGAGCACATCTTGATGTGTTTAGGATGGTTAGTGGAGGCATGTAGCTATTTTTGGCAATCTGTAGGTTTCTGGTATATATGGTTTTTATGCTTCCATTATGTATTTGTACAGTGGTGTCTAGAAATTGTATTTCGTGTTCATGGTTAGGTTGCTAATGGGACAGAAGTTGCAGGGATCCTCATGACATCCCTCCAGTGCTTCTTTCCCTTGTGCCCAAATGATACAAATATTGCCAAGATATTTTAGGTACACAAGGGGTATTAATAGATGGGCGTTGTGGAAACACTGGTCCAGGTTAACCGTGAAAATGTTGGCACATTTTGATGCCATGCAGGTGCCCATGGCGGTACCATTGATTTGAAGAAATACATTGTCACCAGATTTGATGCAGTTGCAGGTTCCATTAACCATTATCATGAAGCAGGAAAGTATCTAGGTTGATTTGTTTTATGGACTAAATATTCAGGGTCCCTTTTTGTTAACAAAAATCTCCCAAATCTTTTCTATAACAGTCTGCTAAGTAGTCAGTGAACCCCTGTCTTCATAAAAGGTAAACGGTAAAGGTATCCTCTGTGCAAGCACCGGGTCATGTCTGACCCTTGGGGTGATGCCCTCTAGCGTTTTCATGGCAGACTCAATACGGGGTGGTTTGCCAGTGCCTTCCCCAGTTATTAACATTTACCCCCCAGCTGGGTACTCATTTTACTGATCTCAGAAGGATGGAAGTCTGAGTCAACCTTGAGCCAGCTGCTGGGATCGAACTCCCAACCTCATGGTCAGAGCTTTAGACAGCATATCGCTACCTTACCTCTCTGCGCCACAAGAGGCTCTTCCTGTCTTTATATAGTCAGATAATCTGTTCACTTTTGTATGCAGCATATTCACTCGAGATTCATATTCTTCTCATAAACCTTGTAATAAATTTTTTACCTCTGATTTCAACTGGCGTGATACTTTTTATAATACTAAATGTTATCCCAATGGGAATGTAAATATGCTCGTCAGTAAAAAAAAGAGCAAAAAGAAATTGTCATGGGAACTTTCAGAATTATGAAATATAGAGACTACTTGCTTTGACACACACACACAAGAAAAATTCCTTCTGATTTCTTCTTTGTGACTGCATCTTCAATTGAAGGGAACGTGTTATGAATTTATTTAGTTTCCTCCCCTTCCTCCACATTAGGAACTGGGTCTTGTGAATCCATTCCGCAAATGGAATCATCACTCAAATCCTACACGGTATGTCATAATTCTCTTCAAACCTATGTTTTGATAACTAAATAAAGAATTTTAGGAAATGATACGTGCTAAGAAATGCTCATTAAAAGATTGCAAGATTCTCCTTTCAAGTTTCTCGGTACACAAAATGACTACCAGTAATCCACTCCTTTTTTCTTTGATGATACTCTAAGATTTGTCTGATGGACACTTCTGCTTGGATCCTAAAGGTAGCAAAAATGGTGGGGAAAAAAGCTGCATGCATGATATTACTGGTGTTATCTCTTATTTTTTTGAACTTGGTGCTCTTTGGTGGGTGCAATAATAAAGAAAAAAATAATATTTTTTTTTAAAAATAAAACATTTTATATTGCAAATTGACAAGTGAGTTAAGCATCCAAATTTACCCTCTTATGACTTAAATAGTATTCTAATTAGAATAGTTCCATTCCCAATTCATGCACATGCCATTTTGAGTGTGGCTATGTTTTCAGAGCCAGTACTGTAAAGGGCAGGGGCTCATGGGAATTGTAGTCCATGGTCATCCAAAAAGACATAGTTTGGCTACCCCTGGTATAGGGGTTAGTACCACTAGTAGCAAGTGGGAGACTAGAGATCAAATCTCCACTCTGCCATGAAGCTCACCGGAGGACATTGAGCTACTGACATACTCTTGGCCTACTGGAATCGGTTGGCCAATATGGCCAGCAAGACTTCCCCCCAATGGACCTCCCCCTCTGAACCTTCTGAATCTTGGGCCCTCCTCTGAACCTGGAGCTGAGGCCAGGCTAGAAAGAATGACCACTAGTGTTCCTACCTCCCAAATCCCTGGAGGTGTCCCATCCAAATACTAGCCAGGGTTGGCCTTGTTTAGCTTCTAAGATCTAACAGGATCAGGCTTGCCTGGGCTATCCAGATTAGGGGTTAATGTATCATAATAACAATGTTAATACATTTTATTTGTATCCCACCCTTCCCTGGTTGGTTTGAAGCAGCCTTTCTTGACTTTTTTACATTTGAGAAACCTCTGAAACATTCCTTAGACTCTGAGAAACCCCAGAAGTGATTTGTTTGTACAGATTATAGTTATATATCCTCTTCCCAGCCTCTCCAGGTCAATCATTGGCCATTTTGGGAGGGAGGGTGTGTCAACGTAATCATATATCGTCATATCACCCAATAAATGTTTAAAATATTTTTAAAAAATATTCAAAATTGATGAACTTCCACCCATTTGGGAAACCCTTCCAGGGCCATCAAGAACAGGAGGGTTTCATGAACCCCTGGGCCTAGTCTGCACACAGAGGATAATGCACTTTCAATGTGCTTTGGCAGCTGGATTTTCCTGTGCAGAACAGGAAAATCTACTTCTAAAGTGCATTGAAAGTGCATTATCTATTGTGTGCAGACTAGGCCCTGGTTGACAAAGCCTGATTTAGAGCAGTTGAGAGCAACTGAAAAAACAACCATATACATAAGTATTAAAATATTAAAAACATTGAAGCATTTTGACATTAAAAGGCTACTTTTTTGATGATGATGATGATGATGATGATGATTTAATTTATTAACCGCCACTCCTCAGAGGCTCGTGGTGTTTTACAAACTCTGACTAAAAAAACCCATTAAAACCCCAATTAAAATGGACAATCACAACATCAAAAAACAACTACAGAAGTAAACATGGCGGAACCCTCAATCCCCCCTACCCTTTTACGAGAGGGAGGAGAGACAAATCAGAGGTGACATTCATTGTTGACATCAGGGGGACCCCAGTCACTCTTCCTCAACTATCCCGGCCTCAACCATAGACCTGGCAGAAAAGCTCCTTTTTGCAGACCCTGCGGAAGGCTGAAAGGTCCTGCAGGGCCTGCAGCTCACCCAGGAGCTCATTCCACCAGGTCGGGGCCAGAACCAAAAAGGCCCTGGCCCAGGTCGAGGCCAGGCATGTCTCTCTGGGGCCAAGAACAACCAGAAGACACACCCACAGAGCATAGGGCCCTGCGAGGGGCATAGGGCGATAGGCAGTCCCTCAGGTATGCAGGGTCCAACCCACATAAGGCCTTCAAGGTTAAAACCAAAACCTTGAACCGGATCCGGACAATAACTGGCAACGAGTGCAGCTGCCTCAGCACAGGATGGATATGGGTCCTCTATGATGTTCCAGTGAGGACCCTAGCAGCTGCGTTCTGTACCAGGAATCTCCAGGTCAAGGACAAGGGTAGGCCCATGTAGAGTGAGTTACAGAAATCTGTTCTGGAGGTGACCGTCATATGGATCACTGTGGCCAGGTGTTCAGGGGACAGATAGGGCTCCAGTAGCCGGGCTTGACAAAGATGGTAAAATGCCTGGCCAGCTTCTTTCTTGACCTGAGCCTCCATAATTAGGGAGGCATCAATGGTCATACCTACATTCCTGACCTGAGGTGCGATCGTAAGTTGCGTCCCTGCCAGGAATGGTCATCGCGCTTCCTGGTCTGCTCCCCTACCCCCGAGCTACAGGATCTCCGTCTTGGAGGGGTTGAGTTTCAGGCAGCTCTGCTCAAGCCACTCAGTCACTGCTTTCAAACATCTGGCAAATGGATCTGGGGGGGAGTCCGGGCAACCATCCATGAAGAGATAGAGCTGGGTGTCATCTGCATACTGATGACACCCCAGCCCACAATCACGTACCAGCTGGGCCAGAGGGCGCATGAATGATTTAGTTACATAAATATTCTTTCTCTACTATCTCTCTCTCTATGTATATCTATTTAATCAGGGATATATGAAGGTGATATCTTCATTTCTGCAACTATTTTGGCCCTCCAAGACCCTGAGCACAGAATATTGGGGAATAGCTGCAAAATTAGATGTGCTGCTTACCCAGTATAGCTCTGAATCATGGTTGTACGTCATGTTATTTCTAAACTTTATTTTATCCTGCCTCCCCATTCACTGATGGGGACACAAAGTGGCTTACATTCTCTTCTTCTCCATTTTTAACCTCACAGCCTCTTGTGAGGTAGGTTAGGCTGAACGTTGACTGACTGACCCAAGGTTACCAGACACAAGTAGGTATTTGACCCTGTATTTCCCAGATCCTAGTTCAGCACTTATTGATCTGCAGTTAGCTTAATCATGCATCCTTCACATTACCTATCCAAAATCATAGCCAGCTAAACAGTATCTTGTGTATTGTGATTCACATGCATCTCATTCCTTGTAGTTTCTCATGAATTGTCATATTCCCTAATCTGAGGCTAATGGTATTCTCTTATTTGTGGCCAGTTATATTCTCTAATTTGCAACTAGTTTGCAAGAAGAAGCCCAAAAATGAGCTGTTGACAGGAACCCTATTTGACAGATTTTCTTTCTGATGGGTTATGCTTGCTACAGTGTTATTGAGCTGCATCAAGCATGGCTTTCCACTGCCCTAATTTATGGCCATTCATCACCTGTTTGCTGAAGAATCTAATTATTGCTCACATGTGCAAGTGGGTTGCCCCAGATAAATTCGACAACTCCATAGACGGACTTTTCATCACTTAGGACAGAATGCCTTTTTGGCAGGGGACATTTACACACTCAGCTGCAAGTCATTAATTGCAGGGCAATCATGTGATGATATGTGTTCATGTGTAAACCAGCTGTGAAAGCTACATATGTTTAAATGCTATTTAAGTAAGAGAACATTGCTTTTTGTGTTGTGGTTCGTCTAAGAGCTCTAAGGAGTCAGTGGAGATGAATGGAAGACATTCGCTTATGCTTAGAAAGAAGAAAAACAACAAGAGTGTTGCAAATTTGGAAACCTGTAGATCCTTAAATGCAGAAGAAACTACTTAGAGGTCTTGTTCTATTATAATAATAAATATGTATATTGTAAACTTCAGCACCATTGCCAGGCAAGCTAACCTTGTTCAAATAGATTATTGATTTTATTTCCAGTCTTACTCTCCATTGTTCTCCTTTCCTCTATGTTAAACTCACAATGATCCTGTGAGATCAAGGTCTCCCACATCCTTGCTCAAACACTCCTACACCACATCGACTCTTTCTGTTAGAATAAGTAAGGATAATTGTGAATTTTGTGAATGATTGAGCAGACTAGAAAGGCTGTCCTGCAGAGGGTAACAAAGGAGATGTATATTTAACATAGATGGGATAGGAATTTCCTGATGATTTTCAAATTTCCTCCAGTGTCCTGTTTGGCTCAACAGGAAACTTCCTGGGATTTTTTTTATATTATGTTTTTTTTTTAATTTGGAGGAATACAAAGAAGAAGGGAATACAGCATATTATATACCACAACATTTTATTTATATGGAGGAGATTTATAGAATAGCAATATATATCATTTACTTCACCATTTTTTTTCTAAATTCTGATGTTGATTTGTTATGTACCCAATATTTAAGTTTTGCCATTGTCCCATAAAAACAGATACAAAAACCTGAAGTTCAGATTCAGAAGATGTCCTTGTGAGAGAAATGGAGAGACTCTGATTCACATAGATCTATAGAAGAAAAAGTCTAATCTATACCAGCAGAAAAAGTGATACAAAATCGAAAAGGGAAAGGGAAGAAATATAAATAGAAACCATGATGGATTTTAAAATATTTCCTGTTAATCTGAACAAAAAAGGACTAGACATTGTATACGGGAAAGCCACATTTTAAAAGGAATATGAAAAGTATTAATTTGTAAATGCTTGGGTCCAGTTTACTCAGCATCCGCAAAGAACAAAACAAGAACAAAAAGAAAGGTGTGGCTATGTAGGTCAAAGTTGAAATTTGGAAGTAATCGAACAATTAAATGCTCCAAAGGGAAGATATTTGCTTTAGAAGGTTAAACTTCTGGAAGATCTAATATGGACTTTAGTTACAATTTGTGCCCCTTACAACGGTCAAAGTGGATTTTATGAAAAGTTTTTCAAATGAGTTGATATTTTCACCCCACATTTCTCCCAAAATGATGACCCAAAGAAGCTTACAACATTCTCCTCTCTTTCATTTTATCTTCAGAAGAGCTCTAGGCATTGGTCTAAGCTGAGAGAGAGAGAGTCACCCAATGAGCTTACATGGCAGAGGGGAGATTCGATCCCACATCCTAGCCCAGCATTCCAACCACTGGACCATGCTGAAATAATAACTTCCTCAGCTATTATTCTTAATTTATACTTGTCATAATGCTATGGGACTGTGATGAGTCTGATTCAGTCTGTGCTTGGAGCCCTAGAGGGTCATACATTTTGATTTATTTACTGAAATTATATATCAGTGGGAGGAAAGTTGAGCTATATCCCATCAAATCCCTTGTTGAGACCTGTTTCCTGCAGTTTCCTCCATCTGTAGCTTGCTTGGCACCATGTTCTTCTGGCTTGAGATTCTTCCTCAAGTAATTACTGTTTGAATCTGCAAAATCTGCAGTATGCATAATTGAGCAGAATGTAAAGACTGTCCTGCAGGGGGCATTGGAGGAGATGCATATTTAACATAGATAGGAGAGGGACTTCCTGATGGTTTTCAAATTATCTCCTCCACGAGAATTCCTGCTTTTTGAGCTCACTTCCTTCTGCTTGCCTCCAGAACAACAGCTGAACAATAGAAGAATGACTGCAGTCAACGGTTAATTAGACTCTCTCTTTCTATACGCAGTTGTTTCTCTTCTGAATAATAAAAAAACCCTATTTTATTCTTTAAGCAGTCTGGTGCTCTGCTCCCTCTGCATATTCAAACTCTGCCAACAATTACAACTGGTCCAGGCTGGCTTGTGATGATTTCACTTTGCTACAGTTGCTTTTGCAAGTTTAGAAATGACAGTGAAGGAAATGTTTTCTTCATTGGCCACATAGCTGATTCTAGCCAATCACAATGCTCTCATTCCTCATGGGCAATTTGAGCGCAGAGTCCCCGAATTCCTGTAACATAGGTGATTTCTGTTGGAAATGTTCAGTAAAAGAACTTCTTTGACTGAGGCCTGGAGCTCATCTGAAATCCATTGTATACTGAAACAGGTTAACAAAGAAGAATTCACCATGGTGTATTAGACATTTTTTAATACTTGGGCTGAACAAATCAGGAAAAGGTAAGAGAATCATGTCCAGGGACAGTTCTAGACAGGTTAGATTTCCTGCAGAGGACAATCTAGAGCAGTGGTTCTCAACCTTCCTAATGCTGTGACCCTTTAATACAGTTCTTCATGTTGTGGTGACACCCAACCATAAAATTATGCAAGGGTTCTTTCACAGAAATTAAACCAAAACTGACCAATGGCTTGATGATCAATTGTTCATGATTGTAAATAGATTTTTTCCGGGGGCACTGCTAGAGTGGCTGGTGGCCGAGCACAGGCACCTTGTGCAGGAGGAGCGGCAAGAGTGGTGGTGCCCCCCCCCACCAAGCTGCTCACCCTGCCGCGACTCCTGTGAAAAGGTTGTTCGACCCCCAAAGGGGTCTGGACCCCCAGGCTGAGAACCACTGATCTAGAGGGAAGCCTGAAAGTCCTCTCGAATGGAATGAACAAGAAACAAAATTAATAGCATGGTACTTAGGGTGGAGGTGCATTCATCCCCCATAGTACCATTCAGTATGATATGCCACGCTTGCATGCTAGCATGCCTCTTGCTTCTGAAGGCTGCCATGTCTGTTTGGCTGATCTATGTCAAGACCTGCACAAGTTTATAGTCAGCAGGTGGGGGCCCCAGGAATGTTAAAACTAGGCTAATCTCCTTGTGGGGCAAGGACAGGCTGGGTTAATCATGATGATAAGACATAGGGAGTGATGAAGGGTGCGTCCAGAACAGCTCACCAGTGGTCATGCAGGGGGGGAGCTGAGGAAGAGGAAGAGAAAGAAGGAGGAGGAGGAGTGAGGAAGCTGAGGAGAATGTGGAGAAGTGAGGTTCCTGTTGGGATGCTGAATCTGCGGACTTTTGGTGAAGAAAATCTATTTATTCAGGAACAAGTGAAACAGGATTTCTCCAATTTCTTACTAAAACTAAACAATGGTAAGTGCCCAATAGTTCTTAAACCCATGTCCTCCCTCTGATTAAAAATTCACATGTGAAACGTTGCAGAACAGGGAACATTACAGATAACTCGGTAGTTATAAACAGTAACAGTACAGTAACAACAATAGAACAATATGATAGAACATTGGTGAGAACAGTAATTCAAACTACAGCATACTAATGCCCCCATGGGTTGGATGAATCAGCAGTCATTTTCATGGAAGGGAGGCTTGGGGGGCCAATGGAAGATGATCAGTTCTAGTCAACCTCAACCAAAAGCCTGGTGGAGGAGCTCCATTTTGCAGGCCATGCAAAATTGTTCAAGTTCAATTAGGGCCCTGATCTCCTTTGGGAGCTTGTTCCGCCACGTGGGGGCCAGGATGGAGAAAGTTCTGGCCCTGAGTGAGGTCAAGCAAGCTTCCTTGGGACAAGGGATCACCAAGCAGTTGGAAGTTGCAGAGCATAAAGCTCTTGGAGAAAGGTAGGCAGAAAGGTGGTCCCTCAGGTACACTGGGCCCAGGTGATGTATGGCCTTAAAGGTGATTACCAGAATCTGATGTAGTCTCAAAGAAGCTTCCAATCACTTCCCCTTCCTCTGAGAGGAATTGTGACTTGCCCAAGGTCACCTAGCTTCCTGCATGTGGAGGAGGAATCCAACCCTGTTCTCCTGATAAGAGGCCACAGCTCTTAACCACTGCACCAGGTTGAGGACTGTACAACTAGGAGTACCATTGGTACTGAGCAACATTTTTCCAAATCAGGTAGTGTCTGTGGCGTATCGGAGGAAGGGACTAGGTATCTCTTATGACATGGTTTTCTGGGGATGATAAGGCAAGGCCATCAGAAAATACTGGCCAAGTCTGGAGTCAGGATGGATCTATCAGATACAGGCAACCGTGGTTTGGCAGCCTAAAGAAAGCCCGGATTTACCTGAGACTGCCCATTGATGGGAGGAGGAGCAGGCACCAAAGGAAGAAACATGAAGAAATGACGTACATGTGGCACGTCGGGAGCGGCCTGACACAGGTGTGCATGGGGCGGCGCTGAGGTGGGCTATAAATAGCACCACATGCGCTAGCCCGGCCTCATTTGCTGCAATGGATCTGTAGATGATGGAAGGCTTTCCCTTCCACTCTCCCTATGTTCAAAATTGTTTCAGATGTATTGGGGTTTGTTGTTTATGGTTCTTTATGTCACAGCTTGGCGGGGGGCATAGGGGGAGTTTTGGGGAGGACGGCTTGCGGCCCGACTCCCAGGTTGGGACCTCCTAAGAGGTGGCTGGGTGTGAAGGACTGACCTCTGCGGAAGAAGCTTGGGGTTCACGCACCTGGTTTGCCCGGGGTTGGACCAATGGAGGTGTGCGCCCCCTGCGGTGCCTCGGATGGGGCACTTCCCAAATTAGGTCCCAGTGGTCAGGAACCTCAACTCCCACCTGGGAGAATGGGGGTATTCCTGGTGGGCCACTAGGAAATTCAGGTGTGGGTGTGGTGGGCTGACCACGGGGCAGGCTCTCCCCTATGTCCATCCAACACTCCACGTTCTGCAATAAAGCTGTGGCCGGTTATGCCAAATTTAAGATAAGGTCTCAAGCATCTTCACTGCTCTCCTGCCTGTCAATATCAGGCCTCTCCTTCAGTAAGTTACATAACAATATGATGTAGATCAGCTTATCTAAACCCAAGCTTTGTCCCATGCTTTCTTTTGTGGGGTGCCTGGGGCAAACAAATTTTTGAGATTTTTTCCCCCTCTCTAACTACACTCCAGGTTTCTCAAACCACTGATTCCTTAGAATGTCATTGTAGTGCAATTTGTCATAATTTCCATGGCACAGATGTAAAATAGCAAATGAGTATTCGGGGACAACTCTGGCTTCAGCGAACCACAGATTTGTGTGGAATATTTAGCAGAGCTAAACGGCATTTACAGGCCTGAATTCCCATATGCCAAGCTGCCAGAAAATGGTTGTTTATTTTAAATAGTTTGTCTTTCTTCTAATAACAATCTTGGGATATTCCCAGAGCAAACAAATATCTTAATTAGATGATTTGGGGGATTTCAGATAAGTTAAGTAATCAGCGGCTAATTAGTCCTCTCGCTGACTTGTTGATTAAATAACCCCGGAGGGGCTTCAAGATGTCATCTGTTTGGCTACAAATGGTTCCGAGGGCATTGAATGAGACAATATCGATGCCTTTCATCCCATTCTTCAGACCAAACAAGACATTCAGCCCGCAAAATATGCATGTCCAAATCAAAGTGTGTTTTCAGTAGTAATGTCAGGATTTAGCATTTTTATTGCGTTTTCCAAATCATACACAGGGGAGCCCCACTTCCTTGTTTCCTCTTCTTGCTTACTCTACACCAGCTGATCCCTCTTCTGGGCTGATGGCTGGAATCTCTTCCATGCTATTTTAAGGGAATGCCTTGGGCCAGCGGTTGGCCCACTGCCAGCTCAATCTTCACCCAAATATTTTGAACCAAAGGAGAAGGCAATGGCCTATCTGAGTCAGCATTCTGTTTGTTTGTTTTTTTTAATTTAGAGGGATACAAAAAATGCTACATACTTTGTACTATAAAACTGCTATTTAAAAAAATATATACATAAAGCTTGCATTTAAGAATCCATATCTTGTTCTTTTATATCGCCCTAATGTTACAGAGGCTTTTGTGGCGCAGGGTGGTAAGGCAGCCAACATGCTGTCTGAAACTCTGAGCATGAGGATGGGAGTTTGATCCCAGCAGCCAGCTCAAGGTTGACTCAGCCTTCCATCCTTTTGAGGTCGGTAAAATGAGTGCCCAGCTTGCTTGCTGGGGGGTAAAATGGTAATGACTGTGGAAGGCAATGGCAAACCACCCCGTATTGAGTCTGCCAAGAAAACGCTAGAGGGCGTCACCCCAAGGGTCAGACATGACTCGGTGCTTGCACAGGGGATACCTTTACGTTTACCTTTAATATTACAGATGGCTGATTGTCTGCTTCTTTTCATTTCAGTTTCTACCGTTCAATATAGTCTAGTATTGGACTCTGTTTTCTTCTGAATTCCAATACTGATTAGTCGGTATGAAATGTGTAAATTTTGCCTTTGTTCCAGATTCCATCATCTTATTTAACCAATCCCTAATATCTGATAATGATTCTTTTTTCCATTTTGCTGCATAGACTATTGTTGGGACTTTCAGACTAGCCTCAAGAAAAATACAGCTGCAGAGTAACAGAGTATTTTGAAAGTATGCTTGAGAGTCGAAACCTGCAAGCATATACCCTGAAATTCTTGGTGGCCTCTAAAATGTTAAGAGACATAAATCTAAGCAAATTTATGGCTTTTTCAGTCCATTGATGTCAGGGTTCTTTATGTCACAGCTTGGCGGGGGCATAGGAGGAGCCTGAGTTTTGGGGGTTGAAAAAGTGTAAGGCCTTGAGGACTGTGCAACTAATGGTTGGAATTGCAATCAGCAAGTACTTGGTGAGGTCAGCCTTGAAGGGCTGTTGTTAAGCTGTTTAAGTAGCTGAGATGTACCTGTGTGCTCACTAGTGACAACTAATAGTCACTCTGAGGTTGCAGTGGAAAAACCCAAGTATATGCCCTGGGAATTCTTTTGTTTAAGGTGGGCTCCCACCCACATCCTCTTTCATCAGGAAGAGAATAAAAAAGCTCTGAGTGCTTTACTGAAGCAAGCAAACAGCCACCATTAGGTTCCGCTCTCTCCATCTGCTGATATGTGGACTTGTAGTCTGCTTGTGGCCTAGCCATAAAGGCTTGCAATATTGGGGGGGGGGGGGTTGTAACTATTTTCTAAGCTTTTGTGCACTGCTTCAGTAAGGAGGATGAAGTAAGTAGAGGAATATGATATAAATGTATGTATAATGTTTCCAGTAATTATTTATTTTAAACCTCAAAGCACTATGAGTCTGGATCTGTGCCTCATCCACAGGGGTAACTAATAATTGCATACTTTCAAAACGCTCTGTTACTCTACAGCTCTAATTTTCTGGAGGAACTCAGGACCAAGCCAAGTCCAAAAGTACTGACACCTATAAATACAATGCTGAGAACGAATATGCATCAATATGTAAAATTGACTATGCTTTGCAGCTTAGAATATTTGCATGTTTCTGACAGGCAGCGGGTGACTCATATACTGAGAAAATTTCAGCCATGCGTTTTGCATCAGAAAAAGGCCAGTGGGGGGAAGTTGAATTCAAGAGATGAGCTGAAGTTGACTCAAGCTATTGGGGTGGGGGGTGGGGTGGGGAGGAGAGATCAAGGAAGCAAGAAACAGCTGGAGCTGGGCTGACTTCCAAGGCAAAACATGAATGATTGATGACTACAAGCCAGTCCATATCAAGTCATACTATTGGTAGGATTTATTTAACTCTTTAATAGCCAACCAATATTGATACAGAAAATGACAGTTTATTACTGATAATGTGGATTTCCAGGTGCAAAAGTAGGCTGGAGAATCTTGTTCTTCCCCCCTGCCCCCTGCATAGAATACAGGTTTTAGATGAGACAGTCCTTACATAATTCTTCTTTGTCCCAAGGCAAGAGGGCATTTCTTATTATTCTTTTCATTGCAGCTTATTCTCTTTTGAGTGTATCCATTCATCTCATTGGGGGACTTTATCATCTCCCCTGTTCCATTTGATTCAACATCCTTGGTCAAAAGAACAGCCTTGTAGAAGGTACTCCTGGCTGTTTCCTGAGATTTTATTCAATGGAAATAATCAAAAAGATATTTATTTATTTATTTATTGGATTTCTATCCCACTACTCTTGGAAACTGGCTCACTGTGGGTTACAAGAACAATCCAAACAATAAAACCCCATAAAAACCCATTAAACCCCCAATAATTCCAATTACAAATGGCTGGGCATGACATTTTGGAAGGAGATGTGTTTAGAGATGATGCTATCAAGGGCAAATGAAGGACGCTGGCATGAGAGCAAAGCCTCTTAGATTAGTCATTCATTGATTCCTCACATTTATATCCTTCTCTTCCTTAAAGAAGCTCAAAGTCGTTTATGTGGACAGGATTATCCAATGCAGACCCCCAAACACCATGTATGTTTGGGGTAAAAAGCTGTGTGTCTAGCCAAGGGTCACATCATATGGGCCCCAGTCAGATTCAAACCCAAATGCCTCTAAACTCACCTCCTTCTGTGGCCCCAGATCTAAGGAAAGAGGAAAATTTCCCCATATTTTAACTATATTTCAACTCATTTATTTTCTCCTACAGAACTTACTGGATAGTACTAATGAACATGCCTACCTCTATCTGCCTAACACCTTAAAATCTGTTTCTTCGTCAGACTTAAAGATGGGCATGAGCCAGAAAAACATGTTTGTCAGTTCGTACTTTGTGGCTGAACCGCAAACCTAAAATTGAACTAGGACATTTGTTCGTAAACTGAACCAGTTCATGATCCCACAAACCCCACAGAAAGAGACCACAACCCCTTTAAATTGAGTTTGCAGAAAGTCCAAAAAAACCTGCTGACCAGTGGGGAGCGGAATGCCATTTTTGAGGTTTATGTGGGGAACAGAAAGCAGGGGTTTAAAGGGAAAAATATTTATCTCTGGAGGTCCAATATGACAGCAAAAGTGGAACCACAAAAATGGAGGTATGTGTAAAGAATAAAATGAGATGTTTTCTTTCTGTTGGTCTGGTTAAAATGTAGGTTCATGAAACCTTGCCCAAAGTCAGCATCTGTCAATGTAAATTTGTTCTGGGGGGAAAAATCAAGAGAAGAGTGACAGAAATGGCCATGTCATACAATGTTCTGATGGTACCTGTGGGCACCACCTTGAGGGAAAGCCTAGCTGAAGAGTCCTCTCTGAAATACAAAGGGACTCTGCCAGAGCTGAAGGAATCAGATGACATTGTCTGGGCTTTCTTTTCACTGTCCTTGAGAAGGGTCAGTTTTGACAAATAGCTACCTTCGTTTTCCCCAGTCATGGGGAACGATCACAGTTGCTGTAAGTTCATTCATTACAATTATATATTTATAACAAACAAGGACCATGAGCAACATGTAAGAGCAGACATCCCTTTCCCCTAACTTTGATTCCTCCCCTCTCCATGTCTCTATTTTCCAGGTTGGTGTAGTGGTTAAGAACGGTGGCCTCTAATCAGGAGAACCGGGCTTGATTCCCCCCTTCCTCCACATGCAGCAAGCTAGGTGACCTTGGGCCATTCATAGTTCTCTCAGAATGCTCTCAGCCTCATCTACATCCCAGGGTATCTGTTGTGGGGAGAGGATGGGTGTCAGAATCATATGATTGCTGCCATGACATTCATGAAGCAGTGTGTATCCATTTTGATTTTGTATGACCAGCTTAACTGCTTGGGCCTTCTGTATTCTGTGTATTAGAGACTCTTGTGGCACAGAGTGGTAAGGCAGCAGACATGCAGTCTGAAAGCTCTGCCCATGTGGCTGGGAGTTCGATCCCAGCAGCCGGCTCAAGGTTGACTCAGCCTTCCATCCTTCCGAGGTCAGTAAAATGAGTCAGCTTGCTGGGGGGTAAGTGGCAATGACTGGGGAAGGCACTGGCAAACCACCCCGTACTGAGTCTTCCATGAAAACTTTAGAGGGTGTCACCCAAGGGTCAGCCACGACCCAGTGCTTGCACAGGGGATACCTTTACCTTTACCTCTATTCTGTGTATTGCTTTGTTACCTTTTGCAACATTACCAGATAGCCTTATCTTTGTAGTAGCTGTAGCTGGTGGAACCAAGGTTGGAGTGGTTTGGGTTATCGTCTTGGCTGTTTTCACGGACAGCACCTGGCCATGGGAGGGGGCACCCTCGATGGGAGTGAGAACATCTTTGAGCGGGAAAACTTTGGGGTAAAAGTACTTGAATGTACTCGCCAGTTTCGGCTTTGATAGTCTAAGGCACTGATCTGCAACCTTTTTCATGTTGCAGACTGCTGCCAAAGGGTGGGGGGAGAGGGTGACCTGGGGCCCATGCAAACGCTCATGCGCGGACCTACTGCGCATGCGTCGTTGTGTTTTGTGAGGCCGCAAACGTGCCCATGTGGCACTTGTGCGCATGCACAACATACACTGTGGCTCTGCACACATGCACGGCAGCCCTGCGCATGCGTGCAGGCACAAAACTGCCTTGTGTGCACATTTGCACGTCCATTGGGCACAAACGTGCATGTGCGGCAGGTCTGCGCATATGCGTTTGCACTGGCGGTGTGCTGGCGGCCGCACTTCCCTCTCCTCCCATTCCGCAGCAAGAAGCTTACTGGGCCACAAGCTAATCGGCTGCTTCTCGCTGGGGGGGGGGAGAGGGAGCTGCGGCCCACTGCCGAGGCTCTCATGGCCCGGCATGGGTCACAGCCCAGGGGTTGGGGACCACTGGTCTCTAAGGTACCAATCTGCTTGGAAAATAAACACTTTTTTCCTAAGAGGTGATTGTTTCCAGTCGGTCAACCTGACAATGGGAAAGGTGTTTGTAAGCTGCTTTGAGATTCCTTTGGGTAGTGAAAAGTGGGCTACAAAAAACAGTTCTTCAAACCCAGCATGCCAGATTAGAAGTCCGCACTCCTAACCACTATACCAAACTGGCTCTCAGAATGACAACAGTAACAGTCAGTCAGAGCTTCCTCAGCCTCACCTGCTTCACAGAGTGTTTATTGTGGGGAGAGGGAGTGCTTTGAGACTCCAGGTAGTGAAAAGTGGGGTCTAAAAACCAACTCTACTTCCTCTTCTTCTTCAGCTGCGGGCTTGTACCTTGCTCAGCGATTTTTTTCTGGGTGGGACCGAAAAGGCTAGAAAGTGGAATACTCCAAAATAAGGTAATTGTTTCTAATGACTTCCAGCGAAGAGCTCTTAATGAGGGGTGGGCACAAAGCTGTTTCTAGCTTCAGAATGAAAACCAAGAAGCAGCCATTAGCTCTTGTCTTGAGGGATTTACCAGAGTGATCTAACAGTAATTCTATTATATTCCCCTAATTCCCTCTGAGAGATAACTGGCACCATCCAAAGGCGTATTGTTTTTTTGTTGTTGACTGTTTACTAGCTGTTTTATAAAGGGCCAGAAGTCTCTTGAGACAGACCAATCTCTGGGCTGTACATCCCAGGAGCTGAATTAAGCTGTTGAGTCAGGGCCAAAGTTTTGAGGAACTCTTGGCTCCATCCAGTTCTTTTCACCCCAAAACAGCTTGCGCCACTAACCGCTCTCTGTTCCTCGCCACAATCAGTATGTTGTCTAAACAGGCTATTATTTTGAGCCCTGGCTCACAGAAAGCTGGTACCATGGAGCTGACAGGATGCCAAACGGCAGTTTGGAGCCCTGCCAAATGATCCCCTTCCCAGCAACGCTGAGAAGAACCTTTGACATCTCTTCCCTTGTCAGACAGAGAGGCATCCTTCTGGTCTCATCTCAGCAGCCAATCATCTTGCTCTAAGATGTCTCTTAGGAGATGAAGAGTGCCAATTTACAATGTCTGTTATTAGTATAGTATTCAAGCATTCAGTTCTCACTGATTTATTCTCCTGTTATTTGGGACATTGCTCGCAAAATGTCACTCTCCTCGGGGTGTTTGTACCATTGCCCTTTTCTTTTTATAAAGACCGGTCTCTTCCCTTGAATCAGAGTTCTGTTTGCATGTCAGGGAAAGGCCATGCTTGCATGTACAGGGCTTGATTTCTCTGAGCTTGATTGCTATGTGCTTAGGTTGAGTGCACACACCAAGTGGTAACTTGCATGTGGGAGACAGCCCAACCTAGAAAAAGTTCTGCAGAACTTCCTTGATGAACACAATGATTTTTAAATAAAGTCGGTTCACATGCTCCTGTTGGCAGTCATTTTATTTCATCTATTTTGAGAGTTCTAATCCGCCCCTATCCAAAATTGGTCTTGGGATGGTGTACATCAGTAAAATACAAAATGCAATAAATGGAGAAATCTAGATAACATTCTAGAAATTCGACTATAACTGATTGCATTTACTCCTGCTTCATTCTGGACAGGCACATGGCAACAAACCAGGCAAACAAGTTGGAATAAATATCAGGAAAGCCTGGCCGGATAAGGGGGTACCCATCCAATGGGAACCCCCAAAGTGGGGGAGGGTAGGCAGGTGGCCCAAATGGACAGTTGAGGTGCAGCATGAATTTCAACCAAATGCCCAGTGGAAGAGCACCATTTGGCAGATTCCTCCAAACATTGAGAGTTCTGTAAGGGCCCACATTTCTGCTGGCAGCTCATTCTACCAACTGGGTGCCATGGTGCATAAGGAACCATATCTTTAATTTTAAAAAATATATATATTATTTAATGTATAGATTGCCCCTCTCTGCAAGCAGGCTGGGGGGAGTTTACAACATCTTAAGAATCAGTTTAAAATACAATTTAAACAATGCATACACTATAATGTTCTGTTTTCCCACTACTTCTCCATTTATTTAGTGGTAGGATTTTATTCTGGAGAGGGCACAAGGGAAGCCCATGTGATTTTATTTACTTGTTCTGGACTCTTTCATTCACCGGGTGGAATAGTGCCATTTTGTAGGCCCTGTGTCATTTGAGTGGTTCTGTCAGGGCCCAGACCTCAGCTGGAAACTGATTCCATCAGGTTATGGCCAAGGCTAAAAAGGCTTTGGTGCAGTGGTTAGGAGTGCAGACTTCTAATCTGGCAAGCCGGGTTTGATTCCCGGCTCCTCCTCCACATGCAGGCAGCTGGGTGACCTTGGACTCCCCACAGCACTGATAGAGCTGTTCTGACCAAGCAGTAATATGAGGATCAGCCTCACCTACCTCACAGGGTGTCTATTGTGGGAAGAGGAGAGGGAAGGTGATTGGAAGCCACTTTGAGATGTCTTCTGGTAGAAAAAAAGTGGCATATAAGAACCAACTCTTCTTCTTCTTCTTCTTCTTCTTCTTCTTCTTCTTCTTCTTCTTCTTCTTCTTCTTCTTCTTCTTCTTCTTCTTCTTCTTCTTCTTCTTCTTCAGGAAACGAGTCACATTTATTTCAGGCCAGGGACCACCAGCATGTTGGTATTCAAAGATTGTAGCATTCTTCAATGGGTATACAGACACGCAAGGGCCAGACTGCATAAGACCTTAAGGGTTAGACCCAAGACCTTAAGCTTGATCTAGAATTCCACTGGTGCTAGGCAGCTGAGTGTATAAACTGATAATCTTTGGGTTTGTAATGTTATGGAAATTCTCTTTGCTTTTAGTCACCACAATGTTCCGACCATCTGGAAGGACCATATCTATAAGAGCTAGCCAGTTTTCTACTTTAGAAATGTTATCTACTCTGACATCTGATTGTAAAGTCTCGATAAGAGAACTTTCCCAGCATTGCCTGCTGAGATACTAGGACTTTTCTGCATGCTAACCATGTATCTTGATACCATGGTCTCGCACTGAGTGTGAAACACAGAAAATGCTTTCAGCCTTGAACACTTAGGTATGAATTAATAACATTACTATTTTATTATCCTGGCAAGGGCCAATTTCAGGATTGTGTGGGCCTTCTGTATGGCCCCATTTCCATCCAGGAGGCATTCTGCATGGAGCCAAATAAAACAGTTTAAAAAAACAACCAGTTTTGGACCGCTTTATTATATTACAATCGATGTTCTGCATTGAATATAGTCTGTTGAAAAACTATGTTGCAATGTTGTCTGCATGAAACAATTCATAGCCCTGCCCCCTGTAGTTTTGCCAACTCTGCTTTGTTCTCTAATGCAGTCACTAATCTGCATAACTAAGGAGCTTCTCTGCATGACTAACAGAGCATCTCAGGCAGGCAGGAGAGAAATGAGTTGGTAAAAAGAATCTTTCAGAAACAACACTTAAAAGATGCTTAAAGCACCGAACAGGGAGTTCACCATGCAGAACAAAATCAGTGTTGCGGAGTAAATTCACTCTTCTGTGCAGAGATCAGAAAAACAATGATGTATTTTGTGAGTTTTCATCAGCTTATCCATCATGCAAAAGAGGCCAAGGCAGGAACCTAAAAGTTGAGCTGCAAAACAATGTTAAAACAATATTTAAAAATTATTACAAATATTTATTAAAGTGCACCAATAATATATTAAAAACAAAGTAAAAACAGCACATATCTAACTGCACATGAAGACCAAACACATTTTGATCCACAGTGGTCTTCCTCAGTGGTCAATATTTACTGTATAATGCTCTCTTGTCTAAAAACAAATTCTAAAGGTTTGCTGGGTGGCCAAAAGAAATCCTGGAAAAATTCATGTTAAAGACATTTTAGAATGAGCATATATTTTAAAGGAAGTCTATTTTATTTTATATGTTTGATGTTTATAAACATGGTTCCCTCCAAACAAACCCCTTCCATTTGTTCCCCCCCAAATTTTTCCTATAGCTTCCTTACTATAGTAAAGAAAAATAATACCAAATGGTGCTTTTTTACTTAGTATAAAACCAGAGAGAATAAAATATACTTTTTGGGATTTTATTTGGTGGACATTAAATTCAAATTGTATCATTTGTGTAAAAGCAGTAAAGATTTCAGTGTGGAAGTACCACAGTCTCAGTGTAGAAAAATTTCACTGAAAATGAGGAACCCAATCCATGTCCATCCACAATGCTTAAGCCCATGAAGAGTTCTAACATACTGAGATGTTCATTTGGTAACATCAGGTAGAAACAAATGGAATGTGATTTCATCTCTCAATTCTGGATCAAAGTAGCCATAAATTAATAATAGAAGAAAACAAAACTTATTTTTACTACTAAGTTCTGTGACTCTCTGTTTTTTTAATGACTATTTTAATTATTGATGCAATTAATTTATCCCGCTAACAGATATAACAATCCAAATTTTAATTGTTGGTTTTATACATATATATATATATATATATATATATATATATATATATATATATATATATATATATATATATATATATATATATATATATATATATACATATATACATACATATATACATTTATACATATACATATACATATGCATATACATATACATATACATATACATATATATAATCGATTTGTATTCTATTTTTGAAGTATTGACTGCCTTGAGGGCCCAAATTGGGTACAAAGATGGCCCAATATATTTTTATCTGTGTGTTCCCATAATGATCAAATTGTGTTGTATAAGAAAGAGCATCTAATGCCTTGACGATTTGACAGCATCTACTCCAACAGAGCTTTCAGGGTCACTTTTAGCAAAAGCTATAAAGCTATGTTCCAGAATTATATTGCACCAAAAAACATTGCAAAAAAAATATTCCTTTCCTGGACAGTCCATGTAAAAAGGCTAAATAGCTCTCATAAAAGAAACATGCAGGACACACATATTAAAGAAGAACAGGTGAATATGGAGAGTCTGGATTGCAATGAAGCATGGGTAAATATCAAATCTACTAGATATGGAATGGTGGATTGGAAGGAAATATATGAGATTATGCTGCCTAATGTTGTATTTTATTGGGTTTTTATTGGGTTTTACTATAAACCACCATGAGCCGGCTTGGTCCTGGAATGGCAGTCAATATATTTAAATATAAATATATTAAAATATCTTTAAACCACTCCATGGGAGCGGTATAAATAAAGCAGTAAGGGCCCTTGAGGTGGGCCCTGTCCGGGATGGGAAAGGGTGGCCATTGTCCCGTACTCCCTGGATTGACAACCGGAGGGCCCAATCGCCAGGCAAAAAGTTCTGGCCCCAGCATCAAGCCTGACATGCCCATTGAGCTTCCAGCACAGCCCGTCACCCTTCCTGCACCCCCACATTTCTGCTCACCTCCGCTGCCCCGAACAAGCCCTCCCTCCTCCTCTGTATGATCTTCCCACCCGCCACCACCATCCCTGTTCACCTCTGCCGCCGCTTACCAGCCCCTACTCACCCACCCACCCACCTTCCCCACCCATTGCTACTGTCCACTCTCCCAAGGCACCTTACCCTCCTCTTCCTCTCACCCCTGCCCCATCCCCTTTCATGCCACCTACCTGACTCCCTTCCTGCCTTCCTTCCTCCCAGCATTCCCTTTGTCCTTCCTTCATTCCCTCCCTCCCTCCCTCCCTCCCTCCCTCCTATCTGCCTCTTTCTCGCTCTCTGTTTCTTTCCCTCTTCTTTTGTCTCTTTCTGTCTTCCTCCTTTCCTTTCTGTGTTTCTCTCTGTCTCTATTTCTCCCTTTCTTCCTTCCTTGTGCCCATCCATCCACCCACTCTGCTAGCGCCCGCTGTATTTTGGGTACAACGTGCTTAATATCTAGTATAATTAATAATTCCTTTTGCCTTTTTCCCAGCCCATAGCCAGTGCATAACTTTCTCTTCTTCAACTGTCAGTCCCCCAATGTCATTTCATAACAGAATTCTGTTGAACAGCCCATTACTCAGAGGTCTTCAGAGTTTGCTAGGTATTAACACTTTCCAGTCATACCTGGGCATTCATTTTCCCCACCAAATAATTGAAAATATGCTAACAACAGATTTAGATTTTCAATGCAAAACACAGAGACTAAATTAAATAAGTGGTAACAAATGTGTAATTTTGGTTGGACAGAATAGGCATGATTAAGATGAAGATTCTACTGTTCTTAGCTCCACCACTCCTAGAATCATAGAATCATAGAACAATAGAGTTGGAAGGGACCTCATGGGCCATCTAGTAAAACTCACTGCAGCATGCAGGACACTCACATCCCTATCGCTCATCCACTGTCACCTGCCACCCTCTTGAGCTTTCACAGAATCAGCCTTTCCGTCAGCTGGCTATCTAGCCTTTGTTTAAAATTTTCCAAAGATGGAGAACCTCCCACTTCCCAATTATGCCTGTTCCACTGAGAAACCTTGCTTCAACCATGCCTAGGGCCTTTTTGGCCCTGCCTCCTACCTGGTGGAATGAGATCCAAGGAGATCTCAGAGCCCTGATGGAGCTGGCTGAATTCTGAAGAGTCTTCAAGATTAAGCTCTTCCTCAAGACATTTGGTTGAGGTCAGGATATGGACATAAATTTCATCTTGGGCCCCTCCTGAAAAACCAAGACAGCCCGGTTGGCTGCAAAGTGTCCTCATTCATCTTTAATTGTGTCATTTTGTTGTTTTTAAATTTTATTGTATGTTTTTAACATCTCTACATTATGTAAACTGTTGGGAGCTTCTGCAGTTCAGCAATGCTGGGAGTAGTGGAATAAAAATTGAAAGAATGAATGAATTGTATTTAGTACCGGTTATATGTTAACCTGGAAATACCAAGGAAACTAAACACTAACCATTTATGAAAGAGGTGCCATCTTGGGGGGGGGGGGTTACCAACCTAAATTAAACACAATAATATTGCAAGGGAGAAATTACAGCATGGTATAACCCCCAATAGATACGTTGAAAATGAACATCTAATTTGTGCAAGGATTAGGTACAAAAGGGTACTTGACAAGCCTCTTATTCGGATTCAAGCTAATGTATTTTGCATCTGAGACTGCACAAGTGGACTATTTTGTAAAAGAAAAGAAAGGAAAAAGCCACACAGTGCTTCATTCTGTATTATCAGACCATGATATGTAGATGATTGTGATCAGACATGACATTTTCTCATTTGCTCCCTTCTGCTTCTTTTAGTTCCTGGTCCTGGCCCTTCTCCTCTGGTGCTCTTCATGATCTTTCTTTGGTATCTGTATCATCCTGAGAGAAATAAACAAGATGCTCTTCTGTGATTTATGGGATTCTTGGTTTTGTATTTTGTATCTGTCTGTTGTTCTACAAGTACATCTGGATTCTCAGATTTCCCCTCCCCCCCTTTTCTTTGTCACCAATCTGGAGAAAATATGGTGGAGTTGGACCAGCTCCATAACTCAGCTCTCTGATCCGTTGTTTGAACCATCTTTTTTTATCCGACAGTTTCCATTTAATAAATCTACTGTGTCTGCCATGCCTCCAGTTCTGATTTTTCTTGGACACAACATTCATTCCTCAATGTTTTACAACAAAGGGAACTTAGAATAAACTGGATGGATGCAAGCAGTTTACCTAACAGGACTGATTGTTTCAGAGAGGCCGGCTTTCTTAAACACAGCTGCGCTGTCTTGTCTTGTCTGAAACATTGACAACGGGAACTTATGTGCCAAACTTCCAGCACATGTAATGAGTTGTGATCTGCATAGCTGAAGTAGAATTCTTCATAGAGAGACTTTTGGTCTGATTGAGTTTTTTGTCGGTGTCAAAAATGGCCCCTGTTTTCATGGGAAGTACAATTTTAGCACAATCTAAGTATGTATTTTACAAGAAGCATTATCCTGTGCTAGCCATGACTTCAGAGAGTATGGAGGAATCAAATTTAAAAGGACTTCCCCCCTCCCCCTCCCCCTGCTACTGAATTTATAATTTTTGTCCATTGATGAGAAAGGAAAGGTTTAATTTTGCAATCTAGAAAAGTTCACAAACGTCCCATCTAGGCAGTATCCACCTGTCAATAGACTTTGTGCTGGCATCGCACTATACTACTCAGGTCCAACTATATTTTCATGTCCAAAAAGGAAAATTCTGTTGCCCTGGTTGCTATATAATAATACAAAATATTTATAGCCCACCCTTCCTGGTTGGTTCAGGGCAGGTAACAACAGGATTTGTACAATTCACTTTACAGGGACAAAAACGTTTCTGAACTTTTAAATTCAGCCCAGGCCTCTTGGATGTGTGGAAGAGAGTCAAGCTGTTTGGCAGACTGTTTCCGCACTAGGTATATGGTTCAGATTTGTATTTTTGAGTTTTTCGTCTATTTCTGCACTGAAATTCACTTTTTCAGGTGCTGACTTGAATTGTCCAGTCACTTGCAACAAAGAAATCCTTAGAAATCCAGTTATCCCTTTTTGAAGCCAGGTCAAACAGGATCTATTTCAGGGCTGTTCAGTGTGGAAATACATGCATACATTTTTTAATGGTGCCTGCCATTTTGAATGTTTGGACATGCCATTTTCCTCATCGTTGTCCTTCCTCCCCCATCCCTTATTCCCCCTCCGATGGGCAAGGTGCTGTAGCTCTCCCCTTTTCCATATGCCATGCGTCTCCTCCCCCTTCATTTCATGTTCCCTCAACTCCCCCCTTTCCCCAAGGCGGTTAAAAAAAAAAAAACAATACGTTCACACTACAATCAGGCCTATGCTGCAGACACCAAGACCGGACATTCCTTTTATAACCACTTATCATGCTCCTAAGATGGTACTTTTGTTGTATGCTGGTCCAGAAACCAACCATCCAACATTCGTAAAAACCTGGTGAGTTTCCTCTCTAATGAGTCTTTCAACCCATCCATATCTGTTTCCTGCAGAACCCCTGAATAACTTCATTTGATCTGATAAGCATTATCCCCACAATCCATCATAAGATGAGATCTCTCTACGTTGTTGGAATCTGTAGTGTGCTTGCTTCAAGAGGGCATGAATATCCTACAGGGGGCATCAGAGGAGATGTATAGTTAGCGTCCTTCAATCAGAACCTCCCAGGCATTTTTTTTTCAAATAATCCCCTTCTGCATCCTGATTGGTTCAATTGGAGACTTCCAGCCAATTCCTTCCAGAACAATATGTTGGCAGAGTAAAAAACACAGGGCAGTACACAATTTGATTAAAGAGTAAATAAACGTTTATTTAGAAATTAACATACTTGAGAGTGCAGAGGAGAGACAGAGCTAGATTGTTAACCACAGCTGTAGGAGAGAGAGAGAGAGATTGAACTATGGAATGAGAAGAAACAGGAAATTGCCCTTAAGAGTAAACAGACAAGGAAAGATGCAGAAGAGAAAGTCCTGACCTCACTATCCTAATAGTCTTCTTGCTGCCCCCTGCAGGGTCTTCTCTTCTTCTTTGTACACCAGATATTGCCTGTTCCAACATAATACAGACAGAATGATAAAGAACTGTTAGACTGTTTAAGCTTCTCTTTCCTCTCTTTCTATACAAAGTTGTTTCTCTTCATAATCAGGCTATTTTGTTCTTGAAGGCAGATTGGTGCTCTGCCCCTCTTTGCAAATTTAAACTCTGCCAACAAATGTTTGGCTCTTTTGCAATTATCTCCAAATGTTGTGTAGCAGATACAGCCTTGTGTTGCATTTTAAAGGTCACTTCACATGGAGTTTATTGCAAATGGGGATTGATCCTTTTCTTCTTCAGGCCCGCCTGATAGGAATTCCATTCTGCTGAGCTTCAGGAACCACAGCTTGTGCTCCCGTGAAAATCGTTATGTTGCTCGAGACAGTGGCAAAATCCTCCAAGGCAATCTGGCCATTTTATCAAGAGCCTGTTGTGAGATTAAAGAGACTGGAAGCTGCCAGGCAGAGCCTTTCTCTGTTTTTAAACCATAGAGAATATCTTGCAATCAAGGTGCTTGGGGGAAAAAAACAAACAGCTGAGAAAAAAAGAGAAAGGACAACAGCTTTCACGGCGATAAGGTGATAAATAAAGGGAAAAGAGCCAGACCCAAGAACTAAGTATCAAAGGCAAATAGCCATCAGACATTTCTAGGAAACATTACTGCCTGTCTACCTTGCAAAAGTCAAGGTGGCATGTGTGTCTGTGTGCAAAATGGAGCTCTTCCACCAGGCCAGGTGGTGGCCCGGGGACTAATATCGGGCCCCTCTCCCCGGAGGGGGAGGCCATTATTAGACTGGCCTGGTTCCCCAGATTGTTCCATCCTATGTCCAATTATCCATCTACTCCCTTCTGCTCATCCAGTAGGCCTGGATGGGAATAGTTTTTACTTAATCGCCATCATTGTGACTGAGTCATTGTTTTAATGGGGAATTTTAATGGTTTTTAATGTTCTGTATTTGTATTGAAATATTGTGAACCGCCACGAGCTGGTTTCCGACAGCTGTGGTCATACAAATCAAATCAATAATAATAATAGTAGTAGTAGTAGTAGTAGTAGTAGTAGTAGTAGTAGTAGTAGTAGTAGTAGTAGTAGTAGTAGTAGTAGTAGTTTGTGCTATGTGACATCAAATAGCTTCCGTCTTAAAATGGCACTTTGAAGTACTGTCTTCCAAAACATCCTATTGCTCACAGCCTTGCTCAGGTCCTGCAAAGCAAGGGCTGTGGCTTTCTGGATTGAGTTGATTCATCTCATGTTGGGACGTCCTCTTCTCCTGATGCCTTATTCCTATTATTATTATTAGTAGTAATAGTAATTAAATGTATAACCAGCCTTCCTCCAAAGACTAAAGGCTGGTGTAGTGGTTAGGAGCGTGAGCCGGGTTTGAATCTGCGTTCCTCCACATGCAGCCAGCTGGGTGACCTTGTGCTCACCACAGCACTGATCAAGCTGTTCTGACCCAGCGGCAATATCAGGGCTCTCTCAGCCTCACCCACCTCACAGGGTGTCTGTTGTGGGAAGAGGAAAGGGAAGGCGACTGTAAGCCGCTTTGAGCCTCCTTCGGGTAGAGAAAAGTGGCATCTAAGAACCAACTCTTCTTCTTTTTCAGTGATATCAGGGCTCTCTCAGCCTCACCCACCCCACAGGGTGTCGGTTGTGGGGAGAGGAAATGGAAGGCGACTGTAAGCCGCTTTGAGCCTCCTTCGGGTAGAGAAAAGTGGCATATACGAACCAACTCTTCTTCTTCTGCATAAGATATAAATTCCATAACATCCCATAAAACCCCCTAACCTGTATAACTCCCAAGGTACCAAGATGGCCAGGTCCCTTCTACCTCCCACAGTCATCTAACAAGGGGTGCATTAAAGGTTGAATAGCGAAGCCTGAAGGGGGCCCATCACTCTTGCTGGCATCTTGTCAACCTGGTGGAAGAATTCTATTTTGCATGCCCAGCAGAACTTTGTCAGCTCCGTCAGGGCCCTCAGCTCTCCTGGGAGCTCATTTTACCAGGTTAGAGCCAGGACCGAAAAGGCCCTGGCCTGGGTCAAGACCAGGCATATCTTTCTTGGGCCAGGGACCACTAACAGGTTAGTACCCATAGAGCAAAGAGACCTGCAGGGGGCATAAGCGGACAAGGGGATCCCTCAGAGCTGAGCCCAAGGAACAAATGGCATTAAAGGTCAGAACCAAGACCTTGAACTTGATTCGATTATATTCCCCAGGAATCCAATAGAGGGGGGTAAAGGTGAAGGTAAGAGGGGCCATTGCTGATGTCACTGAATTCTGGTGTTGGCCTCAATTGTACTCCTGGTGGAAGAACACCATTTTCCAGGTCCAAAAGGGCCCAGATATCTGCTGGCAGGTTATGCCACCAAGCTGTTGAGTCCAGCCACACTTCTTTGTGACTGGGGATCACTAGCAAGTTGGTGTTCACAGAGCAAAGTTCTCAGAGATGTGGTCCCTCTTCTTGGGGCTATACTGCAAGTCAAACAGCATACTGGGGGCTTCCATCATCCCTTTCCACTCTCCATTTTATCTTCCTTTCTTTTTCAAATTCTTGATTCATAGCTTGGGTTCATCTCTCCAAATCCATGCCCTTAGCTCTACATTTGAATGTATTAATTATTGTGAAACAGCAATTACAAAGTCTTATGCACTTAACTAAACCTAATTTTATGTATGGGGGAAAAGATCCGTCTGGCTGACTAAGGGACAACCCAGGGCATCTAAATAAATGACAAAGGACTTATCTCTTTCCAGCTCTGTTTTCAAGCTTTCTTCTTTGCTCAGAAGATAATCTAGTGAGACAAAACAAAATGTTCATTTTTTAAAAGTAATTTTTATAGTCAAGTTTTGAAGTTTATTGCAAAATAGAATTGCAATAGGAACTTGGCTTCTGCTGCCTGTCTTCTTCCAGACCACATGAAGCCATGTTCTCTCCATTGTGGTTCCACCTAAATTTTTATCTTTAATGTCATGTCACAATCCATTTCTGCAAAGGAGCCCCAGGGGCTGGATTAACTGGAACATTTCTACAGATGGAAAGATTCCCACCCATGGAATGCAACTTCCTTAGCTCCCTCCCATTGCTGTCACAAATGCTATTCCTTGGGGGTCTTCAGTCCCCAAGCACCTCCAGTGGTGATCTGGTATTCAGTAGGTTTCTGCCTCATGGTGGTCCCATAGGCTTTCCAAGGCAAGAGGTGTTCAGAGGTTGGTTGTTTATTCAATTTTTTCGGCAAACCGTCTTGGGCAGTTTACAACATTTCCAAACAATATCCACATTAAATAATTAACATCAACAATTAGGCATTTAAACATTTAAAACTTTGCCTGCCTCTGCATCATGACTTTGGATGGCCTCCCATCCAAATGCTGACTAGTGCTGACCCTGCTTAGAAGAAGAAGAGTTGGTTCTTATATGCCACTTTCTCTGCCAGAAGGAAAGAGCCCTGATATTACTGAAGAAGAGTTGGTTCTTATATGCCACTTTTCTCTACCCAAAGGAGTCTCAAAGCAGCTTACAGTCACCCTCCCTTTCCTCTCCCCACAATAAATACCCAGTGAGGGAGGTGAGGCTGAGAGAGCACTGATATTATTGAAGAAGAAGAAGAGTTGGTTCTTGTATGCCACTTTTCTCTACCCAAAGGAGTCTCAAAGCAGCTTACAGTCACCTTCCCTTTCCTCTCCTCACAACAGACACCCTGTGAGGTGGGTGAGGCTGAGAGGGCCCCGAGATTACTGCTCAAACAGAACAGCTTTATCAGTGCTGTGGAGAGCCCAAGGTCACCCAGCTGGTTGCATATGGGGGAGCAAGGAATCAAACCCAGCTCACCAGATTAGAAGTCTGCTCTCCTAACCACAACGCCAAGCTTCTGAGATCTGACTATCCTGGGCAATCCAGGTCTGGGAGAGATATTAACAGCGTCAACCAAAATCCATAAAAGTCAATTGGCTTAGAGTGGTGATACATTCAGCTGGGTAGTCGTATTGGCCTGAAATGTCAAAACCAAGTTCCAGCTCGGTGGCACCTTTAAGACCAACCAAGTTTTTCTCAAAACATCACAGTGAGGGGCGGTATATAAATTGAATGAATGAATAAATAAATGTAAGTTTTCATGGGCAAGCAGACTGCTTCAAATACTGTGAAACCGAATTTCCTCAACCATACGTATGGGTAAAGCAAAGGCTTAGAAGGCTGCCAGTCAGCAGAGGGTCACACTTTATTCCAGCTCAGGAGGATCACATTGGATACTTTTATGTACACATTTTCAATGGAGGACAAACCATTTCACAAGGGTGACAGGCCCCTTGGCATTGAGTGGAATGTTGTCAAAGCATTTAAGCGCCCACTCTCCTTCAGACCTCCAGCGACTCTGAAACGCACAAAAGCCATCGGGGCCAATCCACCAACGCTTCTTTAAAAATCCATCCTGCATAACCTTCAGAACAAGCAACGCCTGCGTAGACCACAAAGAAAGAATATTCCATCTCCTCCAGTTTCAGGGCTTTGTGTGAGTGGTGCTGGTTGTTTTTTTTTTTTTTTTGAAAGACTCTCTACGACTTGCATGTTTACCCGTGTTTTGAACAAGAATGTGACAGGCACTTCCTTGTCTGACACTAACAAATGAAAGGAAGGAGACAAATGGCTGTGCGGCAATAGGGAAGGGAGCCCAGACGTTTCGAAGCAGAGACTTTTTGAAAAGCAACTGCAGCCGTGACAGATTAAAAGGAGTCACGACAACCTCCACATACATACATACTCTGAACAGGAACTACTTGACTAAATCCAGGAATACAGACTTCTGTCAACTTTCGGGGGGGAACTGCCGATGTTGTGGGCAGCCCCCAAATCTAAAACTAAAAGGCTTTAGCAAGCTTGTTCTCTGAACCATAAAATACATTACAAAAACAAAATCCAGTGGCACCTTTAAGACCAACGAAGATTTATTCAAGGTTTTCATAGACGTCATAGTCTGAGGAAGAGTGCTCGCACTCGAAAGCTCACACCTTGAATAAGTCTTTGTTGGTTTGAAATGTGCCACTGGACTCTGATTTTGTTTTGTTGTTCTACTTCAGACCAACACGGCTACCCACTTGAATCTATCATAAAATACATTGTTGGCCAAAGTTTTATTGATTTGGAATGTAGTTTATAGATCGTCTCTCCCCCCATGATGGGCTCGGGGCGGTATCTGACAATGGTGTACATTTAAAACTAAGAAAAAGAAATGTGATACAATACAATTGGTTCCATAGCCCCCTGGTATAGTTGGCAAGTTCGGTGATTCCGAGGATCATGAGACTATCCCCTATAGCAGGGGTCCTCAATCCCCGGTCTGCGGCCTGGTAGCGGGCTGTGAAGGCCATGGTACTGGGCCGCCAGCGGCCGCGCCTGCCTCCCCTCCCGCAGCGAGAAGGGGAAAAGAGGCAGGCACGGCCGCCGGCACGCCAGCAACGCAAACATGCATGCACGGAGCTGCCGCGCATGCGTGTTTGTGCCCCTGCTGGTGAAAACGCGCACGCGTGGCAGCTCTGCTCATGTGCGTTAGCGCCACCTAGTGGCGAAAACGCACATGCGCAGCAACTGCGCGTGCGCGTTTACGTGCAGCTGTGGCGGCCGGGCCGCTGGCTCTCTCCCACCCTCGGAGGCGGTCCCCGACTACAAGAAGGGTGGGGACCACTAGCTTATAGAGGGAGCCTCCTATGGAGGGCGGGGAAAGGAACATGAGGAGGAGAGGAAGGAGGCACATGGTACTTCTGGGTCAACCTGGCCTCAACCATGGACCAAGTGAAGAATGCCATTTTACAGGCCCTGCAGAATTCTGACAGCTCCTTCAGGGTCTGGATCTCAATGGCAATTCACTCTGCCAGGCAGGAGCCAAGACCAAAAGCTTACACACATGCTAAATACTGCCATTTCAATCCAGTTCAGTGACTGTTTGCAAGCAGATTTTGCGGCCGATTAGGTTGCGGCCTGGCAAGCTTCTCACTTCGGGAGGGGAGGGAAGAGAAGCTTGCCGAGCCACAAGCTAATCGGCCACTTTAGCTTTAGCGGCCGCTTTAGCTTTAATCAGCCGCTTTAGCTTTAGCGGCCGATTTGCTTGTGGCCCGGAGGGGCCGGGAGGGGAGGTGGCATGGCGGTGGCGCAAACGCGTGTGCGCGGACTGCTGCGCACGCACGTTTGCGCCCGTGCGTTTGCGCCCGTCAGGGGCGCAAATGCGCGTGTGCGGCAGTCCGCGCATGCGTGTTTGCGCTGGGGCTGCCGCGCGTGCGCGGGCCCCTGGGCCGCCCTCTCCACTCACTACTCGCAAGCGGTCCACGGCAAGCGGAAGCTTGCCGACCGCTGCACTATGGAATGTGAAGTATTGTAATATAAAAAAAAGCAATATATGAGACAGATGATACAGATGACTTCCCTCTAAATCTGCTGCCTCCTCGTCACTGTGCAATAGATGTGGGCCACCCTTCCACCACTAGGCTGGCCCAGGTGTTTTAGACAAGCCATCGGGGAAACGTCCTAATAGACATGATGGGAAGCTTGCCCCTGATGGGGATGGGGAGAGAGCCAGTTTGATGTAGTGGTTAGGAGTGCGGACTTCTAATCTGGTGAGCCAGGTTCGATTCTGCACTCTCACACATGCAGCCAGCTGGGTGACCTTGGGCTCGCCACGGTGCTGATAAAGTTGTTCTGACTGAGCAGTGATATCAGGGCTCTCTCAGCCTCACCCACCTCACAGGGTGACTGTTGTGGGGAGAAGAAGGGAAGGCGACTAAGCTGCTTTGAGACTCCTTTGGGTAGAGAAAAGCAGCATATAAGAACCAACTCTTCTTCTGAGACTGTTTCCATGTTTGTGTTCTTTCACTTTTTTGGGGGAGGGGTAATGCTACAAAAGCTTCCAGGCAGTGGTGATGTGCAGTAAGCAAGCAGAATTGACAAGGGGGAAGTCCAATCATGGCCTTGGAGGGTCTCCAATCATCATGAATCTCAAACAGTCCAAGACAGTTATGTGCGCTCCAGGACAATTTCAGCCTTAACTCTGTGTTGGATCATGGCCCGTTTGTTTCGGTCTGAAGCACCAATGGAAAATGGACATATACAGGGGCTATGAAATTGAAAGTCCTTGTGAATTGGCAGCAATACTAAGATGGTGAGAGAGCCAAAGAAAAGAGTAGACACCAGAAAGCTCTTTGGAATGGGTAATCCTTTGAGGACCACTGGTGAAAACGAACAATTCTGGCTGCTCTTTCATTGAGAGCTTCCACTGAAAAACTGCCGAAAATGAAACGTGAGATGATGTTTGGAGGTTTCCCTCAGACAAAACATCTGACAGAATTTGAAAAGAAGAATTTTGACAGGATCATCAGCATCTCTCAGCCTGGTTCTCTACCATTTGTAGGTTGTACCTGAAGCGAATTTCAAAGTGCTGCTTCAGGCAAACACCTGTGAAAGTTCAAGGAAAAGACAAACAAGATGAAAGATATTTCTTAGAGAATTCCGCACACTAGTACCTTTAAGCCCCACACATAGTTCTGCCAATGTTCTGGTGGTGGCTGTAGGTCTCCTGTTATTACAATTGATTGCCAGGCAACCGAGATCATCTCACCTGGAGAAAATGAATAGTTGGATTACTCAGCATTGTACCCCACTGAAATCCCTCCCCTCCTTGAATCCTACCCCCCATTTTCTCTGTATTTTCCAACCCAGAGCATACAACCTTATCCATACACATAATATACACATGTACAAATATACCCACATACATATACACACTGCTAGCTACCATGAAACATACCTATCCTTGATTTGATATGACAAGTGAAAGAAAGAGGTATTATTTGTATCTAGCACAAATAATCATATATATGCACACACTCACAGAGAAAACACAACTGAGCTTTGATCACACAGGCCTACTAACCACAGCATTATCTATAATTTCTGCAGAAGTTGTTGCTTTCTCATCTCTAAAGTGTATTCTGGTCTCTTCCCCCCCTCCCCAATCTTCCTTCCTAACTGCCATTTCTCTTTTGGCTGTTTCTATTGGACCTGTTTCTTTCTCTTTCCAGGAAATGCCCATGTATCACAGTACATTATCATTTCCTGAGCCGCATCTGCATTTCTGACCCTGTACCTGTTTTCAGCCATGGCAATTATTTTGATAAAAATTGAGAAGCATGGGTCTATGACAGAACATAACGGTAGGATGCCCTCAAGTGGCAAAATGAACACACCGCCCAGAAAGTTTGGAAGTGATTAATCACATTTCAGTTTCTTAGGGAAAGACACTGGGTTCAGTTGCCACTTTCCTGGATATGCTGTTGACTTTCCCTGGCTGTAGGATGGAAGGATGGAGGGCAGAATGGATAGTGCAAAGAATTAGGCACACCCAACCTTAGCACATTGCTCTGACAGAGTCCTCTGTCTAATAAATTAATGTGTTGCAAATCTAATTGGTCAGCTGTGATGTGACTTCTTCTTGCTAGTCTCTTGTAAACTCCTGCAGTATGTGGCCAAAGTGTTATGGTTTGTGTGTCAACAAGATGGCACCTGATTTGTGTAAAATATCAGACTTGTAGGCTGGCTTTGGTGTTGGTCTGTCAAAGGTCACAGACAGTGCCAAATCTTCACACACACCCTTTGCTTTTCAACAGGTGGGTAAGAAACCTGTAAACTCTGATGGAGCCAGAGGGACCACACAACCTGGTCCCTTAGGCCTGGCTTAAGGGTCTCCTAAGTAGTTAGTCTCAGCACGGGTGTCTCATACTCAAGCCAGAGTTGTCTTTAAAATACAACTATGGTCAGCTTAATCTCGATTTTCTTTACTCCTGTGTAGAAGTAAAGATCCAGGTTTGGAAATACCTGGAGATTTTCTGGGTGGAGTCTACTGAAGGCAGGTAGTAATGTAACTCAGCAAGTAACATTCATTCTGAAGATGTGAGTGTAGCAGGTTTTGCTTCTTTGTCTGATTGACACTGATATTCTGTAACTCTTAGCAAAGAAGCGTCCAAGGTAGTTTCTAGTCTCCATGATATTATGAGTTGCCAATCAACCAGGTAAGCAGTAATCCATAATGAAAAAGCCTTAAAATCACCCCATTAAATGAGTAGCAATAAAATCCAAGAAAAAAAATATTTCTAGCATACAGATCTGGAAAAGATGGGGATCATCGGATGAATGCTAAAAAGTAAACACAACATGCCCATGTCACCCAGAAGTGACGTAGGCACATTGGTGACATGGGCGGTGGGGACATGACATTCTGGTTTTTGAGCAAAACTCTACGGTAAGTAGCTAATCACAGAGTTTGATCAAACCTCTAAGGCAGGGGTAGTCAACCTGTGGTCCTCCAGATATCCATGGACTACAATTCCCAAACGCTGGCAGGGGCTCATGGGAATTGTAGTCCATGGACATCTGGAGGACCACAGGTTGACTACCCCTGCTCTAGGACATGAAGCTAATAGGTTTTTTGCCCACATACCAAAGTGTCAGCCCTGATGTATTTACATCACTTCACGGTGAGGTAGACAGCTTGCATTTATTTCTGACTTCTTCCCTGCTTTCTCCTGGTAAGTTCAGCCGTATCCCCCACCAGCTAGTGCAATGGAGCTGGCAACCCTAGTCAAATCTCCATTCTCATTCTCTCAAAAATGGTGGTGGTGCTGTTAATTTATTTGTAGGCTGCCCCCTCCATGAGCAGACTCGGGATAGCTTACAATACACTCAATGATAATATCATTAAAACATCGTTTAAAACATTACAATTTTAAAATGTCAATCGCTGTTTCCTTCCTTCCCTGCTCCACTAGCATAATATAATCATAACACTATATAATTCTGAAGTTGCATAAGGACAACTCATAGACTACCTGATTGGCCGCCATCTGTCCCATGAATGGCCAATCAGGTAGGCTTTCCTGCTCCTGGTCATATACCCTGACAGGATGCTGAGGGTTCTGAAGCCTCTGACTGATGGAATCTCCCCCACTCAGGGTCAATTGCTGCTCTTGCTCAGGATTCCACACCCCCTCCCTTCCTTCCAGTCCTTCTGTGCAGGGAGCCACCTGCCCTTCCCATCAGCTTCCCATGTGTGTGTGTGTTTGTATGTGTGTGTGTGTGTGGTGCCCTCTCCTCGCTTTCATACTGCATGTTTGTATCTACTTGTATATATGTGTGCACCCTTCTGTGTGTCTCTTTGATGCCCTCTGCCAGCCTCCATACAGCATGTGTGGGTTGCCAGGTGCCTGCTACCTGGAGACTTTAGTCAAGACCTTGGTGTTGCTGCAGTGGCACCCAGAGGAAGACCTTACACCCCCTCACACACACACTGCACCCTCTCAGCCATTCATTGTTTTCCAGATGCATCCTGACTCTGCTGACCTTAGGTCTAAGTCAAGGGTCTCTCCTAGATTACACATCAGTCCCTGCTTCCATATACCCAAATTTGCTGGCCATGTTGAGGGTCCCATGTTGGGGGTCTCTCACACACTTCTGTCTTGGACCTGGCCATGCTGATGTCACACCCTCTGTTTCCATCAGTTCCCCATCAGGTTGGCTTTTGCCATGACAATAAACAAATCTCAGAGTCAGACTCTAGAAAAAGTAGGCCTCCATCTAGAGGAGCCTGTATTCAGCGATGGGCAACTCTATGTTGCCATCTTGAGAGTTAGATGCTTTCAGGATCTCAAGGTCTGTGTGGTTGCTGGCCCAGGGCAGGGGATGCTGATGCAAGATTCAGACCAGATGGTCATGAAGAATGTGGCGTACCATGAAATCATCCACTGACAAGTAAGCTCCCCTCATGCAAACTACTTCATTGAGGGTTAGTGGCCTTCCCAGCTGACCAAAGCCAGTGTCCCATTGCTGCTGTCCAGGCACCAATGAACAAGGCCAACATCACAATGATGCCATCACACGCAACACCCCTGCAGACATGCACTTGTCCAAAGAACATTACTCCAGTGACCTTGCCCAGAATAGTGACCTAGTGCTTGTTGTATTCCGGTGTACAATGGGCTTTGCTACTAATTTCTATATAGAGTTATTCCAAAAACCTATGTTGGGAGGCCTCTCTGCATGGGGAGTAACCAGTATACCTGGAGATGTTAAAACTGGGAGAGGTGGAGGGAGGCCCATAGTTGTTTCTCATTTTTGTCCTAGCCTCCATCATTCATGGCAGCATTGTGATCAGGCATACAATGAAGAGATGCAACGCCCGACCCAAATCAGATCATGAAATCCATCTCCAAGAGCCTTTTCTTTCAGCACTCATTTGTCCCGAGGCTCGCCTGCCGTCTAAGTAAGCGAGAAGCAAAGCCGACTCTCCTTGTACTTCTCCCTCCGAGGAAGTACATGAGACGGGATGCTCTCAGCATTTCAGATGAGCCTCTGTGTTCCTTGCAGACTGCTGTCAGCTAGACACACTCCCAAACTACTGAGCTCTTCAGACACAGTTCTTCAAAGAGGCTTTCCTTAAAGAAAGCAATTGATTTTCTTTCTATCAGACCACCCAGCGGACGACTCTCTGACATATAAATGAGGGGTGGCACGTTTCTGCCTTCCCGAAGCCCTTATTATTTTCAGGCAACCTGGAGTACAGAGTAAATAAATCCTGTTGTTTGTTTGTTTGTTTGTTTTTTTCATTGAAGCTCAAAAAGAATTGGGCAAAATGGAGAATTAAAGAAAAAAACAAACCCCAAAGACATTTGGAAAGCAATATTTTGTGTATATAAAAATGGTAAGGATTCGACAGCAGACTGTGTAAATGCTCCTTGGCAGCCTTGAAGGCCTGGGGTGGGAAAAGGAAGGCAGTATTGGTTTGAGAGGAAGTAGGAAATGGTTAGGTGGGAGAAATTAGGCTAGAGACAGTCAGGCCTTAGAACATGTATAAATATTGGAGTGGAAAGAGGAAGTGAGTATTGGCTTGAGAGGAAGTGGGGAATGGCTAGGTGAAAGCAACAGGGCTAGAGTTGGAACTTGTCTTGAGTACTGCAAAACTGACCCAGGAAGCAACAGAGGGAACTCCAAGTGCCATTTATTTACTGACTTTGTACCTGCGGGACTGCCCCTCCCTTATTTTTCTCAATCAAGCCTAAAATCAAGGCAACAGAACTTGCTCAAGTAAGGAAAATCCTGCCAGTCAGCCCCAAAGCTGGAGTTGCTAACCACAAGGAGGGGACCTGGAGGACTCTCAGACAACAGCAATCCATTCCCCTGGAGACAATGGCTGCTTCGGGGGTGGACTTTATAACTTTATTGCACCATGCTGAGGCCCCTCCTCAGGCTCTAACCCCAAATCATCAGGTATTTCCCAATCAAGAGATGTCAACCCTACCTGTAGCTTATGTGGGACCACTTGCCTCCCTTAGGCCTATTATGTACGGCCGCTGAAATGGCGGTATGGAGAATGCGGATGAGGAAGAAGCGAAGGAAACCGCTTACGCATGGGATGAAACACAACGGCGGCAAAACCCAGAGTATCCAATTATGCATGCGGCTACTCCGGAGCCGCTTCTGGTTGAGCCCTGGTCCCGGGAAGCTCCACTTTCTTCCGCATCTCTCTAACACGGCTTTTTCAGCGGCATACATTGACTCTGCGCCTGGTTGCCGCCTACAGCGTGCATAATTGGTGATTTTAGCCGCCGCCATTCCACCCCGAATGCGGACCTTCCACTCCATGCATAATGGGCCTTAGAGAGGCATTTATAACCTCCTGGACCTTGCAGGTCCCTTGTGCTAGATGCATAGTCACAAATGGCTATAGATTTTAGTGTATAATTTTCCCCACTGACTTTACTAACACCAGAGTTTTGTTCTCCCAGATTCTATTGCATAAAGCATCAACCTCTGCATTATCTGCTGACTCCTTCTTTGCAGATTTCTGCTTTCTTTAACCTGTTGCTTTTTGCTCAAACAGGAGAGTTTTCAGAGGAAAAGTCTCATTCCATAGAGTCACTTGCTGCCATTGCAGCCACAGTGTTGAGCTGTATTACTTAGAAACTTAGTGAAAAGCTTCCCCCCCTCCCCCCCCCCCGTGATGTGAGCGGTTTAATCAAATCACCTCCCCGGATCAGTACACGAATCTTCGCATTTTGTATCAGACTCCTTAGGAACCACAAACTGTTCCTCTTAATGGAAAATGCACACAAAACCTGATTTGAATTTAAATATGAGCGGCGAATGAAGCCAACAGCAGCCTTTGCACAAATTTTAGAAAAGTGCTTGCGATAAAACTCCCTGGTTCCTATTGTGCTCTGCTACATCCCGTGTACAATTTAGTTGTTTGAAGAGCCATTAAATGCATTAAATGCTTCACTAAACAATTGACAGGAAATGGATTAATCTGGGAGGTGGGGGAGGAAATTAGCCATTGTTACATACAAAAAGGGCAGTGAAGTTCACACTATCCTATTTGGTACATGAATTTGTCCTTATAACACTCAACTGTAGGACCATTTCATCTAGGTTTTTCCTAGCCTGGAATGGGGATGGGTAGTCATCAGTCCCCCAAAATATTCAAAAATTGGAATGTTGCATAAGATATATGTGAAAATATCTTATGTGATAGCAATAGGGAAGGGCCGCTGAGTGGGCAGCTATAAGAGTGATCATGACCCTTTGTGTTTGCTGGTTCTACTGGGCTCTCAGCTGCCACTGTGGCTGGTCTTCAGCGGCAGAATCAGCTGTGGAGGATCACATGGGGAATCAAAGATGGTGGCGAGGTTCACAATGGAGCTGTTGGAGCCTGTGCAAAGTGGCTTGCAGTGCCTGGCAGACCTGACCTGCTCTTCCCCATGAGCCTTTGCCATCCTGATGCAGGCCACCTTAAGAAGCCTGCCGGGTGGCCGGGCTGAGCAGGCTGCACTGGGTGAGTGCTCCTGTTGCCAGCCTGCAGAAGTGCCAGCCATGGTAATGAAGCCAAGGAGAGTCTGGCTGGGGGGGGGGGTCTTTTGGTGGGTCACTTTCTGGCTGCAAGTCATTGTCCTCCTGCTGCAGACCACCTAACCTGCATGACTCAATCAGACTACTTGATAGCAGCCACACTGAGAAAGTCAGGGCAGGTTAGTGATTAGTTTCAGGCTAGGACATGAGAAATGTACTTGTGAAGCTCCATTCTTCCATGGAAACTCACTAGGTGGTCTGGATTCTCCTTACAGGATTGTTATCAGTGCCTCCTTTCCTGGAGAGAAGACTCAAGGGGCTGCATGCAGCAGCAACCACCGGACAACTTGCTACCATGCAATGTGTATAATTAACCCAGGTAAGAGGCAGCAACTAGATGACTTTATGCCATACGACCTGCCCTGTATCAGTCTTTGGCAATTTGCACAGTTTGTCTGGATGCACTACCGGCTGCAATACAACTCACCTGAGCAACTTGCTATAGTACAAGTGTTGCAACTTGGCCCGACTTTTTACAGGGAGATGCTGCTAGAGGGAAGAAGGGAAAGCCGAGAAGCAGTGTCATGTCATGGTTAATGGATCGGACTAGGATTTGGAAGACACAGCTTCAAATCCACACTCTGCTACTGGGAACCTGCTGGATAACCTTCAGTCTAACCCAGGCTTTCTCAACCCTGGGGTTTCATTATGATCCTGGAAGAGTTTCCAGAATGAGTTAATTTTAATATATTTTTTCTAAATCTCTTAAACATACATCAGGTGATATAACTATAAATGGTCATGTTGACCCACCCACCCACCCCTCCCAAAATGGCCAATGATGGGGCTGGAGGGGTGGGAAGGGGAAAGGCCCTAGGTGGGCATGTACATTGCTATATTTCCCAACAATGATGCATGATTGTGCCTCTTCTGGGATTTCTAAAAGACCGAGGAACGTTACAGGGGTTTCTCAATGGTAGGGAAAAGAAGAGAAAGGCAGGTCTAATCTTGCACAGCCTGCTCTATCTCACACAGGGTTGTTGTGTGGAGAGGAGAATGATGTAAATTATTTTGGTTCCTGATTGAAGTGAGAGGTGCATTATAAATGAAGTAAATAAATAATAAAGAAAGCTGGAGACTCAGGGGGGGGGGCGGACATCCAAAGTTGGTGGTTGAGTTGATATAGGAGAAAGAATCAATGAAAATAGAAAGGATTTGAAGCATAGTACGAAGAGAGAAAGATGACATGATGGGAGTGGGGCTACAGCAGGAAATGAAGTAACCTCTAACCCCTGCCAGTCCTTGTAGTACAAATTACTTGTAGCTCCAGTAAGAAACCCAAGAAGTGCATCACTGTTTAATCAACAACTGTCAACAATTGGGCAAGTTATGACAGATGGAATCATTAACTTGTGAAGAATACATTGCATATATTACCCATAGAAGAAGGGGGGATTTTGTTAATAAAATCAGAAGAAAATATGTATTCAAATATTACGCACCTAATTCTTCATATGATTATATTTTTGACCATCAAATGTCTGTTTTAATTTTATTCATCTTTGGCTGTTTTTGGGGGGTTGTGTCCGTGCATGTGGAGGTTTTGCATGTTTTTTTTAAATCTATTAATTTACTTGATTCCCCCCCCCCCTTCACCATCCCCAGCTTGCTCTTCTTATTTTTCTCTTTTGGGGGGAGTCGAGTGGGTGAGTCTGTGAACAACTAGGCTTGCCAAACTGAACATAAATATTTAATGCAGTAAAATAAATTAGAAATACATTAGCCAACCCACTACAAAAACAAAATAAATACTTAAATCCAGAGACAATTGTTATAATAACAAGAATAAAGCCATTCCAAGGAAAATGTATCTTTGTTTCATAGGTTACTTTGGTCTGAAACAGATATACATATTCATTGAAATTGCTTTATTCTCATCATTATGAAAATATATTTTTTTCTTTTTCAGCATAAAGAGGGAGCAAACTAAGTGGGGAAAGAAAAGAAAATGACGGGGAACACACAAGTGAGGAATATGATAATACGGAAGAGACCAAAGTCTGGTAATTCAGAACCCTAGATTTCTAGGAGAAATTCTGTGAAGAACTGCCCTGTGCCCCAAGCTTTCCATCTCATTTCACTCTAAAGAAATCTCCAATATTCAGACTACAATGCAAAATACTAGCCTTTTTCAAACTTGCAGATCATAGAATCATAGAGTTGGAAGGGGCCATAAGATAAAGGTAAAGGTGTCCCCTGTGCAAGCACTGGGTCATGTCTGACCCTTGGGGTGACGCCCTCTAGCATTTTCATGGCAGACTCAATACGGGGTGGTTTGCCAGTGCCTTCCGCAGTCATTACCATTTACCCCCCAGCAAGCTGGGTACTCATTTCACCGACCTCGGAAGGATGGAAGGCTGAGTCAACTTTGAGTCGGCTGCTGGGACTGAACTCCCAGCCTCATGGGCAGAGCTTTCAGACTGCATGTCTGCTGCCTTACCACTCTGCGCCACAAGAGGCTCTTAAGAAGGGGCCATACAGGGCATCTAGTCCAACCTCCCTGCTCAATGCAGGATCAGACTATAGCATTTAGGAAAAGGATCTATCCAGATTCCAGCCACTGCTTGATGACTGCCATTGAGATAAAGTTAGGGGAAGGAGCCAATCAGCTCTCAATTTACAGCCATTTGACCCTTTTCTTATGCACACTGATTAAGGCCAAAGAAGAAAGGAGAGGGTAAAGCAACAGCACCAAGTATTAAGATGCTATTTTCTCAAGGAGGGGGGCATCCAGAATGAGGAGTCTTTTCTTGGGCTGTTTGTGGTCAGTCAAAGTGGGTTCATAGACAATATGGGTAGAGGAAGGGAAAACAATTGTAAGCAACATTTAGATTCCTTTGGGTAGTGAAAAGCAGCATATAAAAACCAACTCTTCATCTTCTTCTAGCCACGGAGAGCCAAATATCTGTCACGAGTCATTCCTCATCATCCAAGACAGTATCCTTGTCCTATGTAAACTCAATCCTTGACATGTGATTCAGACAAAGGTGATGAACTTCAAAGTATGGCATGGAGGTAATGAGCCTTTTCTAATAGCTGGCAATTTGATGGGGAAAGTGCCAGCTTTTGTAGTCCTTTAGGGCATTTGCTGGCAGGGGTTCATGGGAATTGTAGTCCATGAACATCTGGAGGACCACAGGTTGACAACCCCTGCTTTAGGGCAAATGTAATTCAGAGTGAATCAGAACACAGTTTTCCACATGGTTCCCCAGTTTTGCTGGGTCTGCTTCCTAGAGAAAACTTGTTTCCTTTTCAATAAACCTTTATAAACAGAGCATGAAGGATGATTGTTTCCTACAAATTATGTCTATTGCAAACTATATTGTACCAAGGAAAAAGGAATGGAAAGGAGTGGTTGAATAGCTCCTCCCTGGTCTGACAAAAGTGCAACCTTGTTCTCAGGGCAGGTAGTCCAGAGGAAGATGGTGAATAGAGCTCAGAGGTGGAATTTATAAGCTGCTCTGGAGATAAAGAAAGAGAGGCTACAGCCTCAATTCTCCATCCAAAGACTCGGATAATTGATTGGGTGGAGGTAGAATAAGAATAAAAAGTTTATCCCAGAGTAAGGAGGCTTTATGGAATGTTCTTAGGTCCACCAACTTCTTGTTTTTTACCCATAGAGTGAGCACAAAGTTCCTTAGAGCAGCCCTCCAACTCCCAAAAGGTATGCCTAACTCATTGATGAATATTAAGCATTGGAAATACCCAGAAAGTTAGCAGAATGCCTTAATATGGCAAGTAAGCACAGCATGGGCAGAGTGCATGTCGTCAGAAAACAACTAAGAAAGACATGTTCATCAGGGTGGCACTTAACTAATATAATAACTTATTATTAGAGAACATAGTTCTATATAATTAGAGGTATAGAGGTATCCTATTCTAGTTTAAATAGCTGTATGGAGAGGCATCTCCCTTCCACCATGTTACAGTCTAGAAAGACAGAGAAGAGAAGAGAGATCTGGGAAACAGAAAATTACCCTCTAGGAACAGGTTAGTGAGATCAAAGGTGAGCAATCAGTGTCCCTATCTATCTCACTAACTCTATGATAAAGAGAGTTCCTCTTTTACAGCCACACAAGTTAGGAGACATTGCACAGAGAACAGTTTCCAACAACTGATATATCTTAAACTGGTATGATGAAGGTTGAATCAAGGATCTGGCTATCTTTATTTTATACATGGCTAAAAATTAATTTTCATCCTAAGGGTCTTCTCCCTTTGATACTAATTGATACCTTTATAATCAAAGGGGATCAAAGCCATTGAAAGCAAACTAAATAGCAGTCCTACATTTAGGCTATGATCAAGCTAGACAAACCAAAAATCAAAAGTTCAAATATATTGAGTTTTCTAGCTCCCCTTTATTTAATGTGCCTCTCTCTAGCAGATATATCTTAACACCTGCTCCCTATATCTTTCTGCTGGAAATAAATAGTCACCAGAAGGGCATACACTCCAGATTTTCAGCCTGACCCTCTGGTATTCTAGAAGGAAAACTTAATAAGGTCCATAGGGAGAAGAGAATCTGACCATGTAACACTAAGGAAATGGAAACCCTCAACCATGTGTTCTTCAGATGCCATTTTTATAGGGAACCTTGTGCCAAGTTTATTGAGCCTCTTATTAGAGATATGAATTCTGAGGATGAAGATGATTGGCTTAAAAAGCTCCTTATGGGAGATAACACTCCCACCATCTTCCAGGCTGCAAAGTACTGTGCAATTTTAGTTAATATCAGACAACGGATGTGCGGACCCGCCTGCTGGGCCACCTGGCCGGTTGCATGAGCCACATCCACGTCGTGAACTACCCGGCTGGCCCGCCCGGAGCCTCTTTCAGACAGCCCTCGGGGCAGCTCCATGCCACCAACGGGGGGGCTTGCAAGCTGGGCGGCTCGCCTGCCGACGGTGCCCAGGTAAGGCGCAGAGTGGTAAGGCAGCAGACATGCAGTCTGAAAGCTCTGCCCGTATGGCTGGGAGTTCAATCCCAGCAGCTGGCTCAAGGTTGACTCAGCCTTCCATCCTTCCGAGGTCGGTAAAATGAGTACCCAGCTTGCTAGGGGGTAAACAGTAATGACTGGGGAAGGCACTGGCAAACCACCCCATATTGAGTCTGCCATGAAAACACTAGAGGGCATCGTCCCAAGGGTCAGACATAACCCGGTGCTTGCACCTTTATATGTATACTAGTAAAAAAGCCCATTGTATGAAGAAGACAATGGGCGCTAGCAGGTGGGGACCAGAGCGAGCGGCAGGCGAGGGACAGAGCGAGGGACAGGCTACCTGAAAGAGGAGGCGGACGGCGGCTCCTCTGCATTTTTTTGTTCTTCTGCAGCTTTCCCGGCGGCTCCATTGTGTTCTGGGGCCATGAGGGCAGGGAGCACCCAGCAGCTGCGCTGTGGGCGGCTGCTGGGGCTCCCAGGGCGCCGGCTTGAAGTGGCGAAAGGCTCCTCCAGGGTTTTTTTTTTTCTGCTGGCTCTCGTGGTATTTGAGCTGAAAGGCTCCTACAGGAGTTTTTTTTTTCTGCTGGCTCTCCTGGGCGGCGGCTTGGAGCTGCGAAAGGCTCCTACAGGAGTTTTTTTTTTCTGCTGGCTCTCGTGGGCGGCGGCTTGGAGCTGTGAAAGGCTCCTCCAGGGTTAATGTTTTTCTGCTGGCTCTCGTGGGCGTGTCTTTGAGCTGAAAGGCTCCTACAGGAGTTTTTTTTTCTGCTGGCTCTCCTGGGCGGCGGCTTGGAGCTGCGAAAGGCTCCTACAGGGTTAATGTTTTTCTGCTGGCTCTCGTGGGCGTGCCGTCTTTGAGCTGCGAAAGGCTCCTACAGGAGTTTTTTTTTCTGCTGGCTCTCGTGGGCGTGCCGTCTTTGAGCTGAAAGGCTCCTACAGGAGTTTTTTTTTTCTGATGGCTCTCCTGGGCGCCGGCTTGGAGCTGCGAAAGGCTCCTACAGGAGTTTTTTTTTTCTGCTGGCTCTCGTGGGCGTGCCGTCTTTGAGCTGAAAGGCTCCTACAGGAGTTTTTTTTTCTGATGGCTCTCCTGGGCGTGCCGGCTTGGAGCTGTGAAAGGCTCCTCCAGGGTTAATGTTTTTCTGCTGGCTCTCGTGGGCGTGCCGTCTTTGAGCTGAAAGGCTCCTACAGGAGTTTTTTTTTCTGCTGGCTCTCGGCTTGGAGCTGCGAAAGGCTCCTACAGGAGTTTTTTTTTCTGCTGGCTCTCTTGGGCGCCGGCTTAGAGCTGCGAAGGGCTCTTACAGGATTTTTTTTTTCTGCTGGCTCTCCTGGGCGCCGGCTTGGAGCTGCGAAAGGCTCCTACAAGATTTTTTTTTTCTGCTGGCTCTCCTGGGCGCCGGCTTGGAGCTGCGAAAGGCTCCTACAGGATTTTTTTTTTCTGCTGGCTCTCCTGGGCGCCGGCTTGGAGCTGCGAAGGGCTCCTACAGGATTTTTTTTTTCTGCTGGCTCTCGTGGGCGTGCCGGCTTGGAGCTGCGAAAGGCTCCTACAGGAGTTTTTTTTTCTGCTGGCTCTCCTGGGCGGCGGCTTGGAGCTGCGAAAGGCTCCTACAGGAGTTTTTTTTTCTGCTGGCTCTCCTGGGCGGCGGCTTGGAGCTGCTAAAGGCTCCTCCAGGAGTTTTTTTTTCTGCTGGCTCTCGTGGGCGTGCCGGCTTGGAGCTGCGAAAGGCTCCTACAGGAGTTTTTTTTTCTGCTGGCTCTCCTGGGCGGCGGCTTGGAGCTGCGAAGGGCGGCGGCTTGGAGCTGCGAAAGGCTCCTACAGGAGTTTTTTTTTCTGCTGGCTCTCCTGGGCGGCGGCTTGGAGCTGCGAAAGGCTCCTACAGGAGTTTTTTTTTCTGCTGGCTCTCCTGGGCGGCGGCTTGGAGCTGCGAAAGGCTCCTACAGGAGTTTTTTTTTCTGCTGGCTCTCCTGTGCGGCGGCTTGGAGCTGCGAAAGGCTCCTACAGGAGTTTTTTTTTCTGCTGGCTCTCCTGGGCGCCGGCTTGGAGCTGCGAAAGGCTCCTACAGGAGTTTTTTTTTCTGCTGGCTCTCCTGTGCGGCGGCTTGGAGCTGCGAAAGGCTCCTACAGGAGTTTTTTTTTCTGCTGGCTCTCCTGTGCGGCGGCTTGGAGCTGCGAAAGGCTCCTACAGGAGTTTTTTTTTCTGCTGGCTCTCCTGGGCGGCGGCTTGGAGCTGCGAAAGGCTCCTACAGGAGTTTTTTTTTCTGCTGGCTCTCCTGGGCGCCGGCTTGGAGCTGCGAAAGGCTCCTACAGGAGTTTTTTTTTTCTGCTGGCTCTCCTGGGCGGCGGCTTGGAGCTGCGAAAGGCTCCTCTGGGGGTGTTTTTTTTTTTTCTCTGCAGCTTCTCGGCGGCTGGAGTCTTGTGTTTGCATCGGCGGCTCCCTTGGGGACCGGCCTGACGCGGCGAGAGGCGCTTTGCGCCTCTCACCGCGTCAGGCCGGGAGCAACTGCGAGCCACGCTGCGCGCGGCTCGCAGTTGCTGGGGCTGGGAATTGGAGGGACCAATCGGCAGGCGCTTCGCGCCTGCCGATTGGTCCCTCCAGTTGTCTGTTATGAGGAAGGGTCCAATCTGGACCCTTCCTCATCCCGGACACATCCCGCCCCAGAACCCCTTACTGTTTTATTTAGTCCGTGGCGCCCGCGGCGCCACGGGCGGTGTACAGACTAGTAATTAAGCCCGCTGCAGCTTAAATGCAGCGGGCGCTAGGGTGGCATTGGATTTGGGGTGGTGGCAGTGGGCTGTGGGCAGACTGTAGGCCGTGGAGGGGAGGGCGAGACAGTCTGGCGTCATCCGGGGGCTCCTGTGGGCGTTTGGCGGTGCGGGCTGTACGTGGAGCGTGCGAGGAAGTGGAGCGTGGTCGTCGTCGGCGTGTGAAGCGTAGCGGCCGCGGCCTGTCCCGGGGGGAGCGGCTGGCGGGGGAGGCGGTGGCTGGGCCATCGGGGCAGGCGGCGGCATTGGGGGCGGGCGTGGCGTTGGAGATGCGGGAGCAGCAGTTGGAGGCGTCCCAGGGCGGCGGCGAGCTGTGAGCGGCGGGCGAAGGCTGGCGCGGCTGCCGGAGGGGCCAGTAGCGCGTTCTTTCGGCGGCGGTCTGATGGCGGCGTTCTTGCGGCAGCGGCGGCCTGACGCGGCGAGAGGCACTTTGCGCTTCTCGCCGCGTCAGGCCGCCAGGGAGGGAGCCCCTGGCAGCCGCGCTTCGCGCGACTGCCAGGGGCTCCCTCGGGCGGTGGCCTGATGAGGCGAGAGGCGCTTTGCGCCTCTTGCCGCGTCAGGCCGGGAGCAACTGCGAGCCGCGCACAGCGCGGCTCGCAGTTGCTCGGGCTGGGAATCGGAGGGACCAATCGGCAGGCGCAAAGCGCCTGCCGATTGGTCCCTCCGATTGTCTGTCGTGAGGAAGGGTCCAATCCGGACCCTTCCTCATCACGGACAAATCCCACCTCGGCAGTCCTTAACGATTTATTTAGTCCGTGGCGCCCGTGGTGTAACTTTAAAACTTGGTAATAAAACGTATAGTGGATTATTAAAACTAGAGCAGAAATAGCTTTGAGCCTGAAACAAGATCCTCATATTTCATTTTTCATGGCGGACCCTACCAGCTCTATGAACTCTACATACTATTGAACAAAATTTAGCAACAGGTTTAGTGATTTTGGGGCATTCATCAGGCAGTCATGTATTGATAATGTCTGTGTTATATGTTACAGTTTGTCATGACTTTTGCTTTACAAAGGGGTGGATGAACTCAGCTCGGGCCTCGGCATAGAAAGGGCAGTACAGAAAAACGTGTTCTACAGAAAAAACTTCTACCTGGCCAGAATTACAGGGGCATGTTCTCTCAGGGAAGGGGATCCTTTTATACCTCCCTTCCAATAATGCTGAGGGTAGTGCCATGCACCTAGCCAGGTTTTTTTATGATACATTCTGCATAGAGATTGGACAGGGAGGTAAAGTACATCCTTGTATGACATCTTTGCCAAGTGGAAATGTGTGGAAATAATAATAATAAAAAACTGGGTAACAAAAGACCAATAATAAAACCATAGCTTCTATAAAATCCCATTAAAAACTCAGCATGCAGCAAACAAAATGCTTTTGGCATAAAACAGCACTGATGGTAGAGTCCACCCAAATTGCATTAGTGGAATGTCTGGTGGAATAACTTGGTCTTCTTTGCCTTGTGGGATGCAGACTAGTCCCACAGGACAAGAATGTCCTCAGACAGAGCTTTCCACCGAGTTGGGGTCGAACCCTTGCCATGTTCAAATGGGTGAAATGAAGGCCAGGTACCATGTGTGGAAGAATAAAGTCCCACAGGGGGTCATAATGGTAATGGTAGTCCTTTAATTATAACATGGTCTAGTGCAGGGGTAGTCAAACTGTGGCCCTTCAGATGTCCATGGACTACCATTCCCAGAAGCCCCTGCCAGCAAATGCTGGCAGGGGCTTCTGGGAATGGTAGTCCATGGACATCTGGAGGGCCGCAATTTGACTACCCCTGGTCTAGTGGTTAGGATCAGCAGACTCTAATTTGGAGAACTGGGTTTGATTCCCCATTCTTCCACAGCCAGCCAGCTGGGTCACCTTGGACCAGTCCCAGTATTCCCTGAGTTCACTTTCCCAACCTACCTCACAAGGGCATCTGTGGTGGGGAGAGGAAGGGAAAGGTGTTGGTAAGCCACTCTGGGACTCCTTTGAGTAATGGAAAGTGGGGTATATGGGGCATATCAAGGTAGCATGTTGTCTTCTTCTTCATGGTAACCACAACTTATATTTAGGCATTTATATTTACCACAATTTCCTTGCTCCTCCTTCACAAGCCAAACCACTACCTGAGTAGACAGCTGCCTCTAGCACAGGGGTAGTCAAACTGCGGCCCTCCAGATGTCCATGGACTACAATTCCCAGGAGCCCCTGCCAGCATGGACATCTGGAGGGCCGCAGTTTGACTACCCCTGCTCTAGCATGTAGTAGTCTTCTATATCACTTGGTCGGATGATGCAATTAACAGACTACACTGAGAACGTTTTCACACAAGGAATTCAGCCTGGGACAGCACTCATTCAGTCATGGGGCTAATGCCTACTTCCAGGTGGCATCAGCGCCAGCCTGGCCATGGTTGCCCTGCGGCAAGGGAACACAGATTCTTGTTTTCAGCCTTGGCAACTGACTGGTGGAATGGGCTCCCTAAAGAGCTGAGGGCCCTGAGAGAGCTGTCAGAGTTTTGCAAGGCCTGCAAAATGGAGCTCTTCCACCAGGCATTTGGTGAGGCCGGGCAGATCAGAAGATCTTGCCCCTCCTCCAAACATCAAACTAGAACAACCACCTGGAGATGGCAACTTGGGAGTGGATGGATTGGTTTGGCTGGTGAGGGTTGATGTGGGGGTGGGGTCAGGTTATGCTTTTATTTTTATTTTACTGTGTCAATTTCTGTTGTAAGCCGCCCCAAACTGACAGGTCTGGGAGTGGCAGCTGAGAAATTTAATTAACACAACAAATGCGTACACCTACACACATCAGCTCCATGCCTTGAGTCAGAAAATCTTGAATAACAACGATAGGTACAGTGAATAATTTCGATATCTTAAATCTCAAGGAGATTTAGTTGGAAAGCAAACATTGCAGATAGATGTTTGATCCCGCAAGGCTATTATTTCACACTCCTTTTGTTCAACGCTTGCATTACAGGAAACCAGAACAATAGAATCTGGTGTTATGAAAGCATACCTAGGAGTAAACATGACCCTGTATTGAAGAGGAATTGCTGTAATCCAAAGTTATCAAGCTCCACACAATGCCTGCCTCACAAAAAGATATAACAAGTTTAAGGACAATTTCACAGTATGCTGATATGGTTAAATTGGGTGGAACAGCAGGTAATGAGAAATAATAAAGGTCTTCAGTTGTGGAAGAAGTGGTTGTTTCTCGGCTAATTTGTAGTAAATGCATCTTGACAAAGATAGATGCATAGTTATAATCAACCCAAAGTGGAACAGCATGTAGCAGGCATTTCCAGTTCAATCTTATCGGGCCAAACTTCTATGTAAAATCCAGGCTGGGTTTTGCTAAAGTGCTGGAGAATAGTTGGTGTCCATTTTAATTGTAGCTTCACTGCTGTAATTGCAGCTTCACTGGTGAGTGGTGGAATGAAAAGATCGCTAATACAGATGGTGAATTTGGAAGCTTCCTTTAATTTTAAGAGAATACGGATGGTCAGTGTTAATTATAAGCCCCCTTGAGTAGGAATTTGCAGACGTCAAAACATTCATCATGTATCAATCAGTCTGAAAATAATATATGTATATAAAAAAAAACTTGGATAAAAAAAAACTCTTTTCATCTTATTTTCCATCAGAATTTCTGTCAGAATGCCATTTTCCTTAATCTAATGATGTGCAATTGTTGAGCTACAAACTGCAAGATTTGTGATCAAGAGAAGAGCCACTCGGGTGGAATTTAGATAATTTAGTAATCTCTTCATGAGACATGAAATCTATATTGTCATGGACCAACTAGCACCATACTTAGAAGAAACTTTGGTCCTAGACCCATCTCAGTCAGGTTTCCAGCCTGGCCATGGGTTAGAGACAGTGTTAGTCACCCTGATGGATGACCTCCATCACCAGTTGGACCGGGGCAGGTCAGCGCTGCTTATACTATTAGACATTTCAGTAGCGTTCAACACAGTCAACCATGAGCTTCTAGCTCACTGCCTTGCCGATGCCGGGATCTGAGGAACTGCCCTTCAGTGGATGATCTTCTTTCTCCGGGATCATGGACAGAGGGTAGCACAGCCCATCCTCCAGCAGCTGCTCTGGCTTCCGGTTGAATTCTGGATCAGGCTTAAGGTTTTGTTTATCACCTTTAAGGCCATATGCCTACACCCTTCAAAGAGCCTTATGCTCTACCAGTTCCAACTTCCTGGTGATCCCTGGTCCCAAGGAAGCCCACTTGACTTCAACCAGGGCCAGAGCATTCTCCATCCTTGCCCCCACCAGGTGGAAAAGGTTCCCAAAGGAGATGAGGCCCCTGACAGAACTTGAACAGTTCTGCAGAGCCTGCAAAAGGGAGCTCCTCTACCAGGCATTTGGTTGAGGCCGACCAGTACCACTGCTTCCAATTGGACACCCTGAGCCTCCCCCTACAATCATCACTGCAGCCTCACCCACCCACTGAGCCATCAGTAAGCACTGATTTATTGTTCTCCCCAATGTTCTATTGTCCATAATGTTAGAGTTATTATTGTATTGTTATAAATTGAGTTATTTGTATTGTTCTTGTTTGATGTAAATTGCCCTGAGCCTTTGGGGAGGGTGGTATATAAATATAATAAATAAATATATCCTGAATTTAATCTAAAACTCCTGCCATTATGCCTCTTAAAATTTCTAATGACAAAAGCTAGAAAAGAGATTTATAATAGGATTTCAAAAACTGTGATAGGATCACTGCTTTTTTTTTTACAGTTTTACTTGACACTAACAATTCTGGCAAAAAAAAAACTTAAAAAAAACACTTGAAAGTTGCAGAATTTTCCCTAAAACAGCCTGGCAAGATGCAAACATCCCCTGGGAGACCCATAGCCCGGGGGGGGGGGGGGGGGGAACCGGACCTAGGTACTTGTAAATGCTAGCTCCTGATCAATCCCAAATATTTCCTGTTAAGACCGGAAACTCTAGAAAAACTTATAAGGTAGAGATCCCCAACCCCCAGTCTGGGGACCAGGACCGGTTCATGGATCAGTCAGTACCAGGCCACGGCTCTGTCTAAGAAGTTAGGTGCTTCAGCCCACTAATGTCGACTCAACTTTGCAGAAGTCCAGGTCACAAAGCTCCCCTTCTCCATTCCTGCTCTGACTAGGACTCCCTCATCTCACGACCAGGAGTGCCTTATTACCAGGGCAGCCCACACAACTCTGCGGCAACGAGGTTCCTGCCTTCAGCAACCACGGCAAAAAGAAACAGAGGCCAGCTTGCTCCCCCGTCCTACTCATCTGTTTGCCCAGTCAGAGGAGCCATAGCAGCCGCCAGCTAAGCCCCGCCCCTGAGGCGCCATCCAATGACGGGTCCTCTAGTACAGTGGTCCCCAACCTTTTTATCACCGGGGACCACTCAACACTTGACAATTTTACTGAGGCCTGGTGTCCTGCCACCCCATGAGGTACAGGTGCCAAAGATTGTGTCTAGGACAGTGGTCTCCAACCTTTTTATCACCGGGGACCACTCAACGCTTGACAATTTTACTGAGGCCCAGTGGGGGGGGGTAGTTTACTCCTCTACTCTCAACCACTGCCCTAACGCTCTCTGATCGCTATGGTAATGTTTAAACATCCCTTCAAAATAAGATACGGACACGCCACAACAATGAACATAAGGAACATTTTGTTTTCATAGAAATTTTATCTCATGACAATGACAAATCAATGGGAACCCTGAGCTTGTTTCTCTGCAACAAGATAGTCCCATCTGGGAGTGATGGGAGACAAGGACACCCAAAGTGTGTTGTAAAGGGCCGGGGGGGAATGAAGTAAAGGGCTGGGGGGGGGGGAGAGAGAAGGCATCCTTCACGGCCCACCTCCAATTAGTTGATTGACCACATGTGGACTACCCTCTCCCCTGGGCCTCAGTAAAATTGTCAAGCATTGACCGGTCCCCGGTGATAAAAAGGTTGGGGACCACTGGTATAAGGGATTTTTTGAGGATATATTTCCAGCTCAGGATTATCTGAGTGCACATCTCTAATCTTCATGCAGTTTTAAATAATATGCATCTGTGCCACATAATGGACATCATAATTCATTGTTCAGGAATGCTCCCCCCCCAAAAAAAAACCCCAAAGCTTTTACGTACTTTGCAGCCCTAAATGGTGATGTTGAGCTGCACAGAGTCCAGGTTCCCACTGCCTACTTGGGGGTATTTAAATGGCTCCCTCCCCCCCCCCCCCAGCGCAGATCTCAATATATACTATCCTTATACAGTTTAAGAGAGAGAGAGAGAGAATGAGAATGAGTGCTGGGGAGACATTTAAAGACCCTACCAGATCAGCCTGAAAAATACCCAAATCAGCATTTTCAGGTATTTTTGGGCTTATCCAAGCTGAACTGCACATCTCTACTTACAATCATTCCCCCCAGATTAGTTGTGGATGGGGAAACACACACTTGTCGACTCCACCCAAAAGCCAGTCTGAGATGACTGCACAGGCACAATTTTATGTGTGCTATTTTACCAATGAGTGTGTGCACATCAGTAAAACACTACAATGCTGCACTAGACACAGCCACATCAAAGATTTTCTTACAGTGTTTTATCAAAGCGTGTGTATGCCAAAAGAGAAGATAAAACTTAACTAGGAGTTGCTATGAGCACTGCATGATTCCAGACTTAAGAAAGTTAACTGGCTCATTCAATCTGATTGGCTAATTCAGGAGGCTGGGGCTCAGGGTAAATGCCACCCATGGACATCTGGAGAGCCCCATTTTGGCCACACCTGCACTACACCAAGAGAATAATTGATAGCAGTTGCTAATACAGTCCAAGTGATCAGTCTGCTTTCTTTTTATCTTCTACATTCCTTGAAGCTATCTCCAATTTCAAGACTTCTATTCCTATATGCAGCAGACGGCATGCTCAGCTACCTCCTACAACCTAATTCCTAGGTAGCATTTATTATTCATTGAAAGGGACATTTAAAAACCTTATCTTTTCACATTCTGGTTCAGTGAATCCTATAAGTTATAAGAGAGTTCTGTCAGTTCCAAACAAGTGGCAGACAGAAGTTGGAAAACATCCATAGGGGATCACTCCTGGAGTTTATGTCACAATGTTCAGAAGTCAATAAATAACCCTGTGATATCAGACTGGTATTCATCTATTTCAGCATTCCTTTTTCCCAACATGGTCAAAATGGTCTTAGGAAATTCACAAACAAGATGCAAAGGCAACAGTTCTTCTGTGTTGTTTGGTCCCAGTATTTGGCACTCATCTGGGAATCAAACTAAGATTTTCCACCAGCCAAGCTGCAGTATCTTACTACTTGCAGCACGGGACCAGAATCGCCAAGGGTTGGACATGACTGAACGGATGATATCATCACCAAGTGTTGGTGGTGGGATTAAACACCATGGGGTTCTGTTGCCAGGAGAAGAGCCGTAATTCTTAGAGACTTCCAGGTCCCAACTGGAGACTGGCATCCCTGGACACCAGTGAGTTACACTTGCTCAGAATCCCCACTCCCGAGCAGACTTTTTCTCCAGAGGAAGTGATCTCTGTAGTCTGGAGAGGAGCTATTATTCTGGGGAATCCCCAGGCCCCACCTGGAGGCTTGCAACTATCAGTGTGGTACAATGCCGCAGTGTCTCCCTTCTAAAGTGTCCAGTTTTGCCTGAGGAGCTATTCTTTATAGCCTGGAGAGCAGCTGGGATTGTGAGAAATCTCCAGGCACAACCTTTAGCTTGCCAATCCCAGAATTGGGAAAAATTCCTTGCAATTTGAAGGTGGGTCTCAAATGGGTACACTGCCTCCAAGTTCCCCCTCCAAAGCAGCCATTATCTGGAGGTGAGCTGTGATTCTGGTGTTGAGGGGCAACCTGTGGGCCAAGTCAAGGATGGAGTGGCACAGCTGTGTCCCACCTGGCCAGTGGACTCTGGTCAAGCTTTCATACTGACCACTACCTAGAGACCATTGTAGTTTTTTTTTTCTCAACAGGCTTTTCTTCTTGTTTATCTATAAATTCTTATAGATCAACAAGTGGAAGCGAACCAAACAAGAAACAATCTGCAAAGGAAGACCAAAGCAAAATTGCCTCTTGCTGTGTGGTTGCACTAGCTATGCCTGGTCTAGAGTCAGTATCTTCCCTATACATCTGTTGAATCTTCATGTTATCACTCAAGGGAACCTGAAGGATAATGTGTGGGAGCAATGTGTGCAAACTGGAATTGTTCCCACTAAAATTTGTTTTCAAAAAGGGCTGCTTTCTGAGAGCTATGGGTTAGGTTCAGGTTTGGACCAGGTTCAGAATTCAGCATCTCGAAATGTTTCACCTGTGGTCTAAAATTGGATTGCTTCTGCTTTCTTTTGCATGAGACCTCAGTGGAGTGCAATGCCATAGAGCAGGGGTAGTCAACCTGTGATCCTCCAGATGTTCATGGACTACAATTCCCATGAGCCCCTGCCAGCAAACGCTGGCAGGGGCTCATGGGAATTGTAGTCCATGGACATCTGGAGGACCACAGGTTGACTAGCCCTGCCATAGAGTTCATCCTCCAGAGCGTCCATTTACTCCAGCAAAACCAATCGCTGTAGTCAGGAGGATGAGCTGTCATTCCAAGGGAGGCCCAAGTCCCACATGGAGGCCAGCATCTCTAGCAATATGCATGTTGTACAGTCTCATTTCTTATACAGTTGTTTCATGTGTAGAATCAGTGATCTGGCCTGAAACATAGGTTCTCCTCAGAGATTGATATGGGGGAATGATGCCCCCCCCTTTTCTTAATACTACCCTGCACACCTGTGTTTATAAAATCCAGCTTTAGTCACAGTATATATGGATTAGTCTTTTCGGGAACCAAAGGGAAACCCTGTAAAATGATGGCAGGGTAGTTAACACAGCAACATCACCTGCCCACCAGTCTGTTCAGCCAATGGGAACTGAGCTACGGAAGGTTTGCACATCGGATCATAATGGCTCCTAAACAGCTGCTCCCTTCTATTGAAGCAAACTGTGCCAAATATTAACCTTCATCGTTATCAAATTTACCACATGAGAGCTCCATAGAAACGAAGCAATTACTCTGAACATATGGCCCACTCTCCCAGGTTTCCCTTCACTCCCTTTATATCCCATTATATCTACCATTCTGTTCTTTATTCCACATTTTGGCTCCCCTCCCCTTCCTCAAATTCAATACGGCTCCCCCCTACTATTTAATTTTGTTGGTCTTTGTTGTTTACGAGCTCCTTATCCTTCTTTGATTTCTTCATTCGAATTCCCTTCCATCTGCTTCAGAATCTCTCTTGTGTTTGAAATCATTTACTAAGTTTTCTAGCCCGCTTTTCCCCACTCATGTACCTTTCCACAGTGTTCTCTATTTCCTTTGTCTGGTTTCCTGCTTCTTTCCTCAGAATCATCCCCTTAGCTATTGTCAAGCTGTACAAAGACCTAGGGATTCCAGCTGGATAACTGTGGGGTTGGTCAAAAAGAGCCATACAGTACAGTCCTGTGCATCCATCTGCATCTGATTAAGAGGGATCTGGCCCATAAAGTCATACATCACCGTAAAATTTCTAGTCTTTTTTTATTAACTAAGACTAGAATGTAATTATTCTAAAAAATATTACCTGCTATGCTGCCATAGATTAATATTCTAGAATTACAGAGGGAAGGTTAGTTTGTAACTCACAATGCCTAGGTAACACCCCCCCCCCTTCAAAATTGTATTGTTCCCCTTGATATATCTTCAAAAACAAATTGTCCTGTCACTTTGATAGTAAGCTACCTAGATTTGCATGCTGCAAACATACTATTTTACCCAAGGACACATAAAGGAATACTCATTTCATCTTGCTATTGATTAGACTCAAAATTAGCTTTTGAGCGACAGAGTGGTGGCTGGAGAGTTAATGCCCAAATTCTTTCTTTCCTTCTTTCTTTCCAACAAGGCACACCTTTTAGGTGGGAATGCTCCTTGTCCTTTGACTATTGTTCTCCCACATTCACATTGTTGCCACATTTTTGTCCAAATTGCTGGGGGGGAGCCCTTTTCAGCACCCGTTTTGATCTTTCTAGTGATTGATTTGATATCCCATTGCTGTATATACCAAACATATAGCGATATAATATTACATTGACCAGTAGAGGGAGTAAAACACATGTAGAAAAGAGGGGGAGGGAACCCTGAAGTGATAGGGGGACACACAACCAATGAAAAAGATAATGCAGAAGGGCCCTGTTGTTCCTTATGGGCTGTAACAGCCTTTACAATTTCCAAGCAGTTTTCGATGGCCATTTTTAATACATTCCTCTGCATGCCAATTATTTTATGCCTTGCAGTTAAGCCTGAGTGTCCCATAGTGTACAACCTTGCAAACTGAGAACAACATCAATAATATCAATGGGGGACCACCAGCTTCAGTGCCTGGGCCCTTAATTTTCAAGGTTGACATTCATTGTGTGACTGCAGATAAGAATCAAAAGTGCACGGAGTGTATAAGCTGTTATTTGATTTTGCATTAACATGTACTTGAAATGCTTAGAGTGGTCTGACTAGGATCTGGTTTTCAATGTGAACCATTTACTAAAGAACTTGTGGTACCTGGTTCTGCAGTTTCTTATATCTGCTTGAAAGTTAATTGACAAGAACTGGAAACAGGACATTTTACTAAATGGTTATATATCTGAGCCTGTGGTAGTATCTGGTTCCTTGGTCCTCTATTCAATTTTCCTCCTTCTTAATAAACATTCTCTTTGTATTGAACCTGAAGGGTCTGTGTCCTCACTGAACCCACAGATTTAATGTAAACTGTGAGACATGGCTTTGGAAGACCTGCTTGGTGGTAATTACCATATCACGGGCAGTTGTGAATTGGTTGAGGTTCCCTTATTTGTATAGTATAGTAATTTTAACATGATCCCTTAAGGTAAAAACCTTTGCTTTAGTTTCAGTTTTCATTTGTGGTGTTGGTTGCTGGCTGTGGCTGTTTAATGTCTAGCAGGGCTTAGACTAGGCCTAGCTTACATTCTAATAAAGCTCTGTTTCTGTATTGAGTGCTGTGGAGTTATTATAGCGGTCCTAGACAAAATCTCAACTCAGAAGCAAATTTATAATTAAGTAGGAGAAATGTGCAGAATAATTTCCTACGGAGCCAGCTAGAATGAACTGTTGAACATGGCGTAATGGGATAAGGTTGGTGGACGTCGCAAGTCATATTCGATTGAATGTAAGTAGCATGAAAAATCTGTGAGTATGAATGTTTCATTCTTGATTAAGTTTTACAACGTCAGAAGACTTCTATTTAATGATGGGGAAGAAAACTAGAAAGTCAAGTAAATATAAATAAAACATAATTTTGTTGTGAGGTTGTTGGGTTTTTTTTTCTTTTAAAGGATTTTGTGACAGGGTAGGGTTTATACTAAGGCAATATCTTGCTTAAGGCCACTAAGCATGTTTGCCGTCAAGATGAGAACTGAACTTCTGGCTCACCCTTCCCTGCACTGTTATCCATCCTCACTGTACATATGAGCCTCACACTTTTTTTTTTTTTTTAGAGTATCTTATCCCAGCCTCTTTTCTTGGACCTTCCCTCTTTTCTCGGACCTTTATAGTCAGGAGGCCATTTATTTTGCCAGAAGACAATTAGGGGCATTGTCTTCTAGAGTAGCTGTCCCCAACCTTGTTGTGGTCGGGGACCGCCTCCGGGGGTGGGGGAGAGCCAGCGCCCCGGCTGGCACAGTAATGTGTAAACGCGCATGCGCAATTGCTGTGCATACGTGTTTTGGCCACCAGGTGGCGCTAACACGCATGCGCAGAGTTGCCGCGCATGCACGTTTTCGCCAGCAGGGAGCGCAAACGCGCATGCGTGGCAGCTCTGTGAGTGCACGTTTGCGTCGCCGGCGCACCGGCTGTCGCGCCGACTGCCGCACCGGCCTCTTTCCCCCCCCTTTCGCTGCAGGGGAGGAGGCAGGCGCGGCCCCTGGCGGCCTGGTATGAAGGCCTTTGCGGCCCGGTACTGGGACGCAGACCGGGGGTTGGGGACCCATGTTCTAGAGCAGTGGTCCCCAACCTTTTTATCACCGGGGACCACTCAACGCTTGACAATTTTACTGAGGCCCGGTGGGGGGGGGGTAGTTTACTCCTCTACTCTCAAGCACTGCCCTAATGCTCTCTGATCGCTATGGTCATGTTTAAACATCCCTTCAAAATAAGATATAGACACGCCACAACAATGAACATAAGGAACATTTTATTTTCATGGACATTTTAACTCATGACAATGACAAATCAATGGGAACTCTGAGCTTGTTTCTCTGCAACGAGATAGTCCCATCTGGGAGTGATGGGAGACAATGACACCCAAAGTGTGTTGTAAAGGGCTGGGGGGGGGATGAAGTAAAGTGCCGGGGGGGGGGGAGAAGGCATCCTTCGTGGCCCACCTCCAATCAGTCGATGGACCACATGTGGTCCGCAGCCCACAGGTTGGGGATCGCTATTTTAGAGATGCTGGCTAGTCAGTTTAACTGTAGGTAGGAAGACTGAAAGAATGCCAAGCAACCCTCTGCCAGTCGACCGAACAAAAATCCAAACACCTCTTCCTTGTTGCTACACAACTACCAATCAGAGCGAAGCCAGCAAGGGTGATTTCTGCAAAGTACATAAATAATGCACGGAAGAATTTTAAAGAAAATACCTCCAGGCTGCAACAGGGAAGACTAATCGGGGTATTGTTTTTTGGGTTTTTTTCATAAAAAGACAATTCACTTTGAAGTCTTTAAGCTGCTTCTTTATGAGCCTCTGGGCTGTTAGGCTGTGTTTTTAATGTTTATTTAGTTAAACTTTGTTATTTTTTGCACATGTTTTCTACTTCCCTGTTTCCTGCTAAGTTCAGATCTCCTCATTCCCCCGATCATTAATGCTCACGTATGCTTCCTTTCCTCATGCTGATTTATTCTGCTCAGAATTTTTTCAGCCTTATGTGGTGAACATAAATCTATTTCTTATGGTATTTCTTATGGTATTTCTATCACTGTTGGGGAAGCTTTTTCATGTGGAGGTTTCTCTGGGGTGGGGAGGGAGATGCTGCTTTTTGAATGTTATTTCCCAGTCATACAACGTCAGGATTGATTGTCAAATCCAGCCAAGGCAAAGCTTGACCACAGAGTAAAATGATTATAAATGGCAAAGCCTTTTCAAAATAAATAGTTAGATGTTGTTTGGTAGGGGAAAAGGAACTATGGTGGATTAGTTATGGTAATTCCAGAGGCCTGTTGGACTCCTGTGCATTTTTATTTAGAAACTGAAATGATTATTCATCTTTCTATCACCAGCATGGTGACAGAAGAATGGCTCTTGGTACCCTTTAGTTTTGACTTGGGACATGGGAGAGGTTAATATGGTTTATGTGCAGGGTAAAAAAAATGGGGGGGGGGGTATTTTCCTTCTTCTCTTCCAAGGCTAGAATTTGGCATTACATAGTGAATTTGCAGTGACCTGTATGATCCAGACTGACTCCATTTCATCAGATCTTGGAAATGAAGCAGAGTCGCCCCTAGTCAGTACTTGGATGGGTGATCACTCAGAAAAGAGACAAACCCAGAAAGTCCAGGGTATTCAGAGGCAAGCAATGGCAAGCCACCTCTGTTTGTCTCTTCCCTTGGAAATCCTTACTGGGTCACTATGAGTCAGCCACAAAAATAGTGCTGTACATAAACAATGAGTGGCAGGTGTTTGCTTTGGGCTACACAGGTGGTTTCTTATACAAGTTATAATATGTTTGTGGAAATTTGCTGTTACAAAATGGGACAATGGACACAGACCCAAGTGATTTTTAAAGGTTCTTCATCCAAATTTGCAGAATATAACATTGCAGTTCAAAGCTGCTGGAATTGTAATCAGCAAGTAATTTGGTAAATTCAGCCTTGAAGAACAATTGGTAGGCAGTTTAAGCAGCTGAGCAGTACCTATGTACTCACTAGTGTCATCTAATGGTCATTATGAGGTTGCAAGGAATTCTGAACCATGTGCTCTGGGGATTCCTTTGTTTAAGTTGGCTCCCACTCACTTCCTCTTTCTTCAGGAAGAGCAGCTCACTGTGTGCCTTTGCTGTGTGCCTTTGCCTTTGCTGAAGCAAGGAGCAGACTCCATTCCGCTCCACTCAGCTCTCTCCATCTAATGATGTGTGAGCATGTAGTCTGCTTGGAGCCCAGCCATAGAAGCTTGCAATGTGCTGCTTTTGTAACTACAGTTTAAGTTTTTATACTCTCCTTCAGTAAGAAGATTGAAGAAAATGTATATGATATATTTTATGAATAGTCTTTCCCAGTAAAGATTATTCTCATTTAAATTTCAAAGTGCTGTGGATCTGTATCTTATCCAAAAAGGTAACTAATAACTGCATACTTGCAAAATGCTCTGTTAGTCTGCATCTCTATCTGGAAGGACTCAGGGGCAAGCCAAAGGTCCCAACATAAGCAAACATTCATTCAAGCTCATAGAAGTATACCGTAAGTCAACAAATGCTCCTCTAGATAGTAGTGTCCGGGGACACAGGCTGCTTCCATACACATTGATTAATGTACACCAAATGTATTTTCAAGGCACTTTAACAATCATATGCAACTGGATTGTCCTGTATGAAACAGGGAAATCCAGTTGTAAACAATTGCTAAAGTGTATTGGGTATGCTTTATCCACTGTGTCTGGAAGCACTCACAGTTGAGATAGTATTTCATGTTGTGTTCCCCAGAGCTCCTTGGATGTTCCTTGTGGATATTGTCATTGTGTTGTTAGCTGCCCTGAGCCCTGTTCTGCTGGAAGGGCAGGTTTAAAAATCTAATACAATTAACTCATTAATTAATTAATACATGGTATCTGGGTGTCTGAGCTGATAGGCTCTCCTGACATTGAATCCTGCCCAGCACTGATGATGATAAATAATTTAGGGGAGGACATTCCCCTAAATTGATTGAGTCCATGATTGAGTTCTGTTTAAATCAAGTCAAGCATTAAAAATTTACAAATAAAATGGGGTTCTTCCTTACTGGGGCTTTTCTCTGCTCTTCCCATTTTTAAAATCAGATTTGTGGTAATCGGCAGCTGTTAATAGCATTCAAAGAGTCCCATGATGGCAAAAGGGCTACCTGTGATCCTGCTGTGAGCACTGCGGGCAAGTATCTATTTTCCCTCTTGAGCAAATGAGAAAATCCCTGAGCAGCAGGACTGAGATGCTGCTTTTTAATCAGCCAGGGCATTTTTTCCCTAAGCTTCCTGTCATGGATGGCTCTCACTGACGATTATGCTCGGTGGTGGCCATGCCGTACCCAGCAATTCCTAGCAGTGGGGCAGCATGCCGCACAACTTCCCGTGTATGCATGGGGAAGGACATTCCCCAGCGCACATGGTCTGCCCTGGAGTCGTCCATGCGCACACAAAACTCCGGGGCTGGAAAGCACCACCACAACTCATGGCAGTGGTGGCAGGAGGGGCGGGGGGCATGGGGGATGGGGTTCCCACCACATGATGGTGGGAGAGTGGCATGCTGTTATTCCACCATTGTATGTGTGGGGTAAAAAGCTCAGTTCGGTTCAGCAGCATTGCAAAACTGAACACGGCATTTTGTGTCCCTTCAGGGACACCATAGGCAGGGGAGGAGCCGAGTCTAAATGGCCTGGATATTCCCCATATGCACAGGCCCAGCATGGCATGAAAAATCCGCATTCCCTTCCCACAAAGCACAGGAGGCCCCAACATGGGCCAGGGCTGGGAGAGGGCCAGGCTGCCAGTGAGGTTGTGCATTTGCATGGATTTGCCCCACAGACATGTGAGCACTGGCTCAGTGCACCCATCCCATGTGTAATCAGTTACTCTGGGTTCATTGTAATGGCAAGTCAAGTCAGTGCTGAGGCCTTCAGTTGGCTATGGAGTAGTCGGCCCTTCTTCCGATCCAATATACTTACCCCAGGACCACAGTACATCTTGCAACAGCAGGGTTTATTAGTTCAGCATTCTTACAAGATCTCACTCAAAACAAGAAGAATTGGTTTTTATACTCCCCTTTTCAGTTTGGTGTAGTGGTTAGGAGTGTGGACTTCTAATCTGGCATGCCGGATTCGATTCTGCACTTCCCCACATGTAGCCAGCTGGGAGACCTTGGGCTCGCCATGGCACTGATAAAACTGTTCTGACTGAGCAGTGATATCAGGGCTCTCTCAGCCTCACTCACCTCACAGGGTGTCTGTTGTTGGGAGTGGAACGGGAAGGTGACTGTAAGCCGCTTTGAGCTTCCTTCAGGTAGCGGAAAGTGGCATATAAGAACCAACTCTTCTTCTTCTTCTTCTTCTTCTTCTACCTGAAGTAGTTTACAATTGCCTTCCTCTCCTCTCCCCAGGATAGACACCCTGTGAGGTAGGTAGGGCTGAGAGAGCTCTGATACAACCGCTTGCTGAGATCAGTCATAAGAGAACTGTGACTAGCCTAAGGTCACCCATCTGGCTGCATGTGGATAAGTTGGGAATCAAATCCAGTTCTCCAGATTAGTATCTGCCACTCATAGTCAATACACCATGCCAGGGTAGTCACAATTAGAGATTTGCCATAACTAGAAAATTCCAATTCAGTTTGGGGTGTTCCCCATAAGAAACCCTGAACCAAGCTGAAACAGAAGCCCAGAAATTATTCAACCGGTTTGGACTGTTCTTTTTTGCTTCTCCCTGTTTAGAAATGGGAAGGGGGGAGAGACCACTGAAATGGCTGCCATATATGTAAACCTAACAATTTGATGAGTCTGCAGTGGGAGTTAAAATGGACTGTTGAAATGGCTGGCAGCCATTTAAACTCAACAGCAATAAGTCCACCCAACATCTGTTAGGTGGCAGCAATTTGAGCAATTGGTTTCACTCACTCCCACTAAAATTTGTGTGTGTGTGTGTGTGTGTGGGGGGGGTTATAATGCAATCAGCAAGTTATTTGGTTCAGGCTTACCCTGAAGGGCTGGTAATTCTACACTGCAAAAGGTTCTGGTCACATGCTCAGGAGTGATGCCTGGCTGCAGTTTAGGAATTGCAGATTCTACCAAGAAACCTGTTTGCACCAGTTTCACTCTTAGTGATCAGAGCCTTTGTTCGCGGTTGGACAACCCACTTCCTTTTCACTCTGGAAGAGAAGCTGAGCCCCTTTGTTCCCACTTGCTGTATAGCAGGATTCTTACTGATCAGTATGTAAGAACTGTATTGCTCCGAAACTTGTAAGCTTGTAGGCTCTGATTTGACAAGGGGCCTATTCGGAGAGCATGATATATTGATGTAAGTAAATGAGCAAGTAAACTTTGTTCTTTTAGCTTCTATTTAGTGTTCCTGCATCTCATTGAAGTTGTAACTTCAGAATTCTAAGGTAAAACTTATACTGCATTCTCTCTGTGCTAAGAGTGGAATTTTATGCAGTGGGGAAGAGTGGTTCTCTTTTAATATATATTTTTGCTTGTCCACCACAACATGTGGTGTCGCAATAGAGAGCAACTGAGGGAAGCAAAACTGATTGGTGCAATGGCTCACAGCCATTTAAACCTGAGAGCTGATGGGTGGACTACACTTCTCGGGCTGCTAGATTTAAATGGCCTGAACCCTTAAACTGAACTGGACAAAAATCCAGGAAATGTTCAGGGGAGTATCAGAAAGTTCAGTTCTCATTAGCCTATCTTTGAAGTTGGGATTTTTTGCCTTTCTTTTTGACAACCCTGAATATGAACTGAATCTGTAAATATTAGTTTTGTTTTTGTTTGTTTTTTTGCAATAAACGTCTCGGAAGATTTATTTACTGCACTGAGTATTATGCTTCTATGACTGAGTAAACTCTACTGAATTAACCAAATATCCCAATAAAGGGGCCTATAATTAATTTCTCATGGCACACGGTCTGGGAATAATTGGGCTAAGCAATTAACAAGCAAGTATCATGAAGTTCTAGCTGACTGCTGTGACCACAGATACTGTCATCATATGGTAATGAAAGATGCTGAATGTTTGGAGGCTATTTTCTGTTTGTGTAGAAGAGTCTAGGGGGGGGAACACAAGCCAAAGGCCTAGCCTCAGGTTTAGGTATCTCCCTTGAGAAGAATGCAGTTTTATTTATAAAGTCTTTCAGAACTTAAAATTTTCAAAGTACGAAGAAACATTCCTTGAAAAAGCTCACCATTCCCCAAAGTACACAGAAGACTTGGTGTCAATTTTTTTCCTCAGCTAGCGGTGCAACTGGGGACATTTGAACCCTGGGGGCAGCCAGTTAGGTCTTTGATGGAGGGCACTTCAGGTTCTTCTCTGGCAGATGGATTCAAAGCTTTCCTACAGGTAGATGGTGATTTAGCCACTGCTGAAAAGATCTTTCACCCTTTTTAACCATCTTGCTAAATACTAAATGGTGTCATACTGCCGCTTCCAAGTTAACCCAAAAATCAACAATAGCTTGTTTTATTCTGAACCATACAGTGAACTTGGATCTTTGCTTGTTATCTATCTATCTATCTATCCATCCTTCCATCCATCCATCCATCCATCACATTTATATACCACCTTCCCTTGCAACTCAGGGCAGTTTACAGAGAACATGAATCATGTAACAGAATACAATATAAGTTCAATAACTATAGGATCAACAATGAGGCATCCCAATAATAAACGTAACTTAAGCAACAGCAGAACATTTGTTCACAGGGAACATTATGACTCTACCCCACGGAGTGTGTACATCTGAGGGGGAGGGGTTTCTGGGGCCCAATAGCTGTTGTCACTGACCTCAATCAAATGTCTGGTGGAAGAGTTCCATTTTGCAAGCCCTGCAGAACTGTGTCATCTCCGACAGGGCTTGTATCTCATCAGGGAACTCATTCTACCAGGTGGGGGTGAGGACAGAGAACCACCTGGCCCTGGTTGAGGCCAAATATGCTTCCCTGGAGCCAGGGATCACCAACCAGTTGGAATTGGATGAGCATAGTGATCTTAGGTGGGCATGGGCAGATAATTGGTCTCTCAGGAACACTGGTCCCAAACTGCATATGGCCTTAAAGGTAATTAGCAAGACCTTAAGTTTGATCCAGGATTCAACTGGTAACCATTGCTGCTGTTGGGACATGGGCTGGATGGTCCCTCCAAGATGTTCCCATGAGAACCCTGGCTGCTGCATTCCGGACCAGTTGTAGTTTCTGGATTAGGGATAAGGGTAGACTGCATAGAGCAAGTTGCAGAAATCCATCATAAAGGATTACTAGGCATTATTCAGCTATAATCATTCTTCTCTTGCCACTCAACCACACATTATGGTGCTGACCCATGCTGCCGGTAGAGCATTTCTGTCTTTCCGCATGTTCCACCCTTCCAGCATTACAGTGCTGTGTCAAAATCAAGACTGCTGTGATTTTTTTTCTTAGAGGTAGTGTTGTAATGTGATCATCCCCTTAAAAAACATTTCAGAGGGAAAAGAGGGAAGATGGTGATTATTATTATTATTAATTAGATTTATTTCCCGCCATGATTGTGTGTATTTCACATGTCTTTTGTTTCTTCTAGTGGTTGATTCAACATCATATCTCTGCAAGTCTGGCATTAAAACAAACCCCCCCAAAACTTGTAGCTTAAATCCATAGGGAGAGATGCCGAACATAAACCACTGAAATATTCAATTGGCCACTAGAGGGAGCAAAAATAGAGGCTTTCATGGCAAGAGTCATTCACAGGTGGTTTGCCATTGCTTGCCTCCATATCACAACCCTGGTCCTCCTTGGTGGTCTCCCATGCAAATATTAGCTGAGGCAAAGCCTGCTTAGTTTCCAAGATCTGATGAGATCCAGCTCGCCTGGGCCAACCAGGTTAGGGCATCATGCCTATTACCAAATGACATTCCAGAACCATTGCCTGCCACCCTTGATCCTAAAGCTCCTAGATAAAATCTGAACTTTGTAGATGTTCATTAAACTTGACCACTGAAGTGCACACATCTTGACCTATACATGCAGTGGGGATCAGTGGAAGATCTCTTTCTATAATTTAGATTTTAAATATGAAGTTATACTTGAAGGACAGACTAATTATGTATATTAGTGATGTCTTCCTTCCTTCCTTCCTTCCTTCCTTCCTTCCTTCCTTCCTTCCTTCCTTCCTTCCTTCCTTCCTTCCTTCCTTCCTTCCTTCCTTCCTTCCTTCCCTTTTCTCCACTCAGGCCCATTATGCACGGCCGCCGAAACGGCGATTTCGGGTCACATGGAAAACGCGGAGGGGGAAGACGCGATGCATACCGGTTATGTACGGGGCGGGGCGCGACGGCGGCAAAACCCAGAGTAACCGATTATGCACGCGGCGATCCGGGCGCCGCTTCTGGTTGCGCCCTGGTCACCCGGAAGCTGCGCTTTCTTCCGCGTTTCACTGACGCGGCTTTTTCGGCGGCATGCACCGAAGCTGCGGCCGGTTGCAGCCGGCTCCGTGCGTTATCGATGATTTTAGTCACCGCCATTCCACCCCGAATGTGCACTAAAATCCCCGTGCATAATGGGTCACAGTGCAGACTCAAAGTGGCTTACAATATGAGAAAACAGACCAGTGAGGAGGATTCAGCCAGCTTTTCTGTGAATGAAAAAGTGAAGACTCATTTAACCTGGTAGAAGGATTCTACCAAGGTTCATGGGACTTGCATGAACAAAAGCTATGTGAGACAAGTGCTATGGTTATGAGGGGAGTTGGATGAGAATGAGAGGAAAAGCTGGTCAGATCTACTCCAGTGAATACAACAAGTCTACCAGTCAGCAAAAAAACTAATCCAAAGGAAAGGAAGCAGAGTCAGTGGATTGTTCTCTGCTCCCAATGCCAGTAATTTCCCCCCATGTTGATCAGTCAAGGTAGAAGGGGCAACAAATCAAACCAAGGGCCAAGTGTTCAGAGGGACAGAAATAGGCAACATATTTAGAGGCATGCAAAACCACATTCAGGCTCAGGGCAGGAGTTAAGCATTTATAAGGCAGTTCAGCCTAGAAACAATGCGGAAATCCAAATAGGTGGGATTTAGGCACTATGTTTTGGAGCACCAGCATAGATTTCATACTGTGGACAGGTTGCTAAGAAGGAGAAAGCCCCTTCATATCTCCAGGGGCCCCTTTGGTCATCTCATCTCAGCAGTTCTCATTGGATCCTCCTAGGTCAGGCTTCCTTAATCAGGGGTCCATGAAACCCTGTGATATATATATTCCTTCCTTCCTTCCTTCCTTCCTTCCTTCCTTCCTTCCTTCCTTCCTTCCTTCCTTCCTTCCTTCCTTCCTTCCTTCCTTCCTTCCTTCCCTTTTCTCCACTGAGTGCAGACTCAAAGTGGCTTACAATGTTTATTTATTTATTTATTTAGATTTATATACCGCCCTGCCCGAAGGCTCAGGCTTCATATGAGAAAACAGACCACTGAGGAGGATTCAGCCAGCTTTTTTTATAATTGTTATACATTTATTGTGTGATAAAAACATATATGGTCATGTTGACCCCCCCCCCATTGCCAATGATGGTTCTGGAGAGGGTGGGGGCCCTCAATGGGCATGTACACAGCTATGTTTCCCAACCATATCCTGCATGTTCCTGCCAATTCCGGGGTTTCTTGGAGCCTGAAGATTGTTTTAGGGGTTTCTCAATGGCTAAAAAGTTGAGAAAGACTGTTTTACGCAGAATATATTTTCTGCTGAACAGTCGGAAGACGGCACTGTGGTGCAGAGTAGTGGTAGTCAACCTGTGGTCCTCCAGATGTCATGGACTACAATTCCCATGAGGGGCTCATGGGAATTGTAGTCCATGAACATCTGGAGGACCACAGGTTGACTACTCCTGGTGCAGAGGGAATTGGGCCCTATAGGTGTTTTGAGGAAGCCAGCTGGTTCAGTTAGCATACAGAGCTACTGCCAACACCTTTGAGGACCCATGAGGCCTGACAATTCAGGACAGCAGCGGTCAGCAAGCAAACACCATGGATACATTGGTGCATGCCCTGAATTTCAGTGAGCATGCTCCAACTTTCCAGTTATATCTATACATTTAGCTCTGAGCCTCAGAGGGACCTTGTAGGTGGTAAAATAATGCTCACCACCCAACACCATTAATATTCGATCATTGCTTTTCAGTTTGTGGTAATTTACTTTCTAGCCACCCGTCCCCGATAAAGTTTAGAGATATTGTCTGCATTACCAACATATTAATTTATTTCCCCCCTTAACTCTAGCTAGGCATTCAGCGCTGCATTCTGAAGGCTATGGGTTCTTTGCAAAAAAAATTTGCCAAACGTTACCACTCAGCAAAGTCCAGTGAATGACAAATCTACCCATAAAATATCAACACGGTTGATCTGGGTAGCAACATTTACAACAGACTCCCATCTATGTATTCCAGTGGATAGATAGCAAAGTAAATAGGGCTTTGCAGAGTGGATTGTCTTTGTATTGTGAGGGAGAAGGCAATCTCTCCTACCTAGAGTTGTCAACCACTAGGCGGTGTCTCCTGTTATTACAGTTGATCTCCAGCCAACAAGGATTAGCACCCCTAGAGATAATGGCTGCTTTGGAAGGTGGACACTAAGGCAGTGGTAGTCAACCTGCGGTCCTCCAGATGTCCATGGACTACAATTCCCATGAGCTCCTGCCAGCGTTTGCACCCCTGCACTAAGGTATTCTACCCTGATAAAATCCCTCCCCTCCCCAAACTCCACCCTCCTCAGGCTTCACCCCCCAAATCACCAAGTGTTCCCAACTCAGAGCCGGCAACCCTACCCCACAAACTGTGAACTGATTTATATTAGTACTTATATTAAACGCATTGGTCATTTGCCCCAGAAATGTCACCTGAAGGAGAATGTGCCTTTGTTGGTTTTGTTCTATGTGGAACAGCTCAAGAATTCTGAAGAAGCCAAAAACTATCAACCAAATTGGGGGAAGGGGCTGGGGAGAGATGAACATGTCTACTGATGGGAACTTAATCTCCTCCACAATCTTAGGAGAACTATGCCTGCTTGGTACTTCATTGGCTTGGAATCTTCTGTTGAGTTGAAGAACAGTTCACATGGAACTTCAGATCCTGACTTCAGAATTCAGAAGATTCCTTTATGACTGACAGTTACCATGGGGAACTGCTCAAAAATTAGGGATGCTGAGAATGTTGTGCCAAATATATTTGGAAACCACAATCACGAGCCATGCCTTCGGATGAGCACAGATGGCTGAGGCCCAAAACCATCAGATCTATGGCCTCCCTGCCAGAATCCCACTGGCCAAACAGCAATGGATCATCTTTGTAAGCCCCCTTTCTGCCCCTTGATGGGGGAGTGGACAACTTTTTGTTTTTTAAGTTATACTTTAATGCGGGGGTCGTCAACCCCCGGTCTGCAGCCTAGTATCGGGCCACAAAGGCCTCGGTACCTGGCCACCGGTGGCCGCACCTGCCTCTCCCCCCTGCAGCGAGAAGATGCCACTTCGCTTGCGGCCTGGCTATCTTCTCGCTGCGAGAGGGGGGGAAGAGGCAGGCGTGGCCACCAGCATGCCGGCGGACGCAAATGCGCCTTCGCGGAGCTGCCGCACATGTGCGTTTACGCCCCCTGCAACTGCACATGCGTATTAGCAACCCCTGCTGGCGCAAACGTGCATGCATGGCTGCTGCACATGCACGTTTGCATGCAGCTGCTGTGCGTGCACGTTTGTGCCCCCTACTGGCTCTCATTCCATTATCGCCATCTTCCCCTCTGGTCTGCTTCCTTTCCCAGCATTTTCTCAAATGTCTGAGGGTATCTTGATCTCCCAAGAGAACTAGCTGCCTGTAATTTGGCAAACTGGGTTTGATTCCCCATTCCTCCACATGCAGCCATCTGGGTGACCTTGGGCCAGTCACAGTCGTGATAGTTCTGTTCTCACAGAGCAGTGCTGTCAGAGCTCTCTCAGCCCCACTTACCTCACAGGGTGTCTGTTGTGGGGAGTGGAACAGAAGACAATTGTAAGCTCTTTTGAGAGTCCTTTGGGTAATAAAAACCAGGGCATACAAACTTGTCTTCTTCTTTTTCTCAGGCCCCATCCCTCTTTTGGTATGAAAGGAAACAACTCCCCATCTGTTTGTACTGAAAGGAGGAAGCAGGAAAAGCAAAAGGCTGAAAATTCATTTGAAACTCTTTCAACTGTGTTTTAATAGATCCCTTGAAACTCAGTCAAGCCCCCCCCCCCCCGGAAGCAAGACATTGTTAATTGCTCCCGCTAAGAGACACTGCCTTCCTCATTCAGTGAGATAATTGCCTAATAATGAAGGGCTCCCATTTGTCAGTGTCTTCATCATTAATGCATTTGTATAGTCCTCTGTTTGCACTTGTCAGATTTTTTTTTATTATTATTATTTCTGGCTTTGACTACAATATACATCTGTCAATCTAGACACACACAAACAGGTGAGCCAACTGCAATGGCTAGCTTGAGAACCAGGTGGTGTGATGGTTAAGAGTGAGGACCTTTAATCTGAAGACCCGGGTTGGATTCCCAACTTCTCCTCCACATGTGGCCAGCTGGGTGATGTCAGGCCAGTCACAGTTCTCTCATGGAACCTACCTCACAGGGTGTCTTTTGTGGGGAGAGAAGGGCAGGAGATTGTAAAAAGTGAAGGACAACACCCTCCCCCCTACTCTTCAAAGTTGTGTACCCCCAGAAGAGTGGACCTCCAGGAACATCATGAGGATCACATAAGGACTGGGACTGCAATGAGAGGACAAGCTAAATAAAAATCAGCCAGACCCCCCCCCCCCCCCCCCGTCATAAAAATCAGGTATTATTCTTGATGCAGAGAGTTTAGTACAGAGTCAGAAGCCATCCGGTAGGGTTTTAAGAAGGATATTTTTTAAATGTAAAATTAAAGGAAACCTGTTAGGTAAAGAATGTTTTGGTAGCTGCTATAACAACTTTAGCAAAATCTGGGATCTTTGCTCTGAACACCAATTAAGCAAAAGTTTAGTACATCACTGAAATGGAGAAACTGTGTTTGTTAATCAATGCACGAAGCAGGAATTTAGATATTAAATCTTTTAATAACTGTTAAAATCTGTGCAATATTCCAATATTAGTTATGATAATAGACAAGTCCCTGGACACATTTGCTCTGCAATATGAATGTTTTGTGGTGTATGATTTGCATCTCTTTTGCATCTTGATATGATTAAAAACATTTTTAAAAAATCAATTACACCAGCTTCCAATAATTAAAAAAAACCACTGTGATCTAAAAACCAGCCATAAGACTGCAAATGAGATTTATATAGGAAGAAATATTTTATATAGGTTCATATAGGAAGAAATATTACACTAAGGAAGAATGGATTACCAACTGATGAAGGAGCTTGAAATAGTACTCTGCCTGATATATGTAAGATTGATGTCCCAAATCAATATTACCATATCTCAAAAGACACATAACATGTGCAAATTAAGATACTTCCTGTTTTTGAAAGAGGAAGTCTCAGGCTCAAGTGTAAGAAAAATTGCAAATGTGCAAATTTAAGATGAATCATTGTGTGCATAACTTATATATTCTACAATGCCATGAAAGGACATCCACTAGATTTTTACAATGCCATACTAAACATAAAAGAATGTTTAATACCAATACGAGACATTACGATACGTCCTGTCTATACAAATAATGAATGCAAGAAACCTAAATTGGAAAAGTGGGAAGGATTTTTTTTACTTCTGCAACAAACTCTGTGATCCCTTAAGCAACTACTTGAAAGACTCCCTGTGTGTCAAGTACAGAAGAAGATGCAAAAAGTATAATAAAACTGAATTTCCCAATATCCATACCGAAGCATCTATAGCAAATAGTGTCTAGTGCTTTTATCTGGGGTGCTTCTACAGGCAACATATTTGAATCAGGGTGAAGATTGTGTTGAGTATGAAGAATTCTAATTGGCAGAAGTGAGGGATACTGATTAGCACGAGGAGATGCAGGAAAAAATATAAATTTGATGACTGTATTTGTTCATTCCAGTTCTGAGAAAGGGAACTGACACCACCATAAAATGGCTGACCCACGGGCCAAGGCCAGTCAAAGAATGTTGGAAGGTTCCATGTCAAGTGTTTTCCTGTGATGGACACAGCTGTTTCTAAATGGGCACCTCTAGCAAACAGATGATTTCTCCTGGGCCCAGTTCGCACACATAGGATAATGCACTTTCAATGTACTTTGGCAGCTGGATTTTTCTGTGCAGAACAGGAAAATCTACTTCTAAAGTGCATTGAAAGTGCATTATCTATTGTGTGCAGAATAGGTCCTGGATTCGTCTGAAGCATTTCCTCTTCCAATGAACTGGAAAAAAGTCAGGACTGCTTTGCTGATAGACAACATGGGGACCAAAAGCTACAGTGGTGGGTACTATGATCCCCAGGGGTGCCACACTGGAAATCCTGGACACAGTCTGCACATTCATTTGGGTTGCTACACCTAAAAGTTTAATCAGGAGTGAAACAGCGGTGGGAGTAAATCTTTTTGACTGAAATATAAACATGTATTCCCTACATTCTTCAGTTCGTCAGAATGACAACCTACGTCCCAAAGAGCACAACAAAATCAGAGTCCAGTGGCACCCTTAAGACCAACGAAGATTTATTCAAGGCATGAGCTTTCGAGTGCAAGCAATGTTTGCTGCTTCAGACAGACCAACACAGCTACCCACTAGAATAATTCCCAATGAGTATCGTTAGTAACCAGCAAGTTAAAATTAAGCAAATGTTTTAATGAAACAAACCTTGGAGAGAAATGTTGGTTGCAATTAACTAGGGCAAACAGCAATGTAACCTGAATAGGGCCAAGGAGACAGGCAGGGATGTAAATAATTTAAGGAAATAAGAAAGTCTGCTCACAAATGGGAGTGAGGCAGTATATAAATGCAATAATAATACAAAATAAATGTTATGGATTTTATTGATTTTAATGTCATGTCATGTGTGTTCACAATTAAGGTTTGGTGGTTAGGACAATTCTGCCCCCTCCCCCAAGATTCCTAGTACACACCTAAAGTATCTGACAAAGGGAGCCTTCACCTCCCAAAACATGTTGGTCTTTGAATTGGTACTGGGCTTGAATCTAGCAATCCTAAAGTCAGTTGTACAACTGCTTAGTATATGAATTATCTTTGTCATATCAATTGCAATGGAACAGTCTGTTTCCCCTCAATATTCATGTAAGTTGGTTTAAACTTTTGAGGTGGAGTCCCTGCTTAGTTAACTCAGTTAGTTGTCTGGAAGAGCAGACTGGATGACCTCTCTTGGTCTGATGCTAGTTGTTGCCAGCCTTTTATCTTTTTGCTAAATGGGCATGTTGTTTTGAACACACTTGAGAATTAAATGTTTGCTACATTATTGGAGGGAACCCTAGATCTACCACAAATGCCATTGTGCTCATTAGAGTTTCATTCATCTTTATGACAGGCTTGTCTTCATTAGAGCTCCTGCCTCAGGTCTCTAGATGAGTGAGTCACTTTCAGGCAGCCCTGCCAAAACGAATATTGTTCACCCAAGTTAATTTCATTCATGAGAAAAGCCAAGCAGTGTTTCGAATCTGTCACATCATGGCCTATTATACATATATATCTTACTACAAACTGTCAGAGCAGTAAGCTTGACTTCAGATTCTGTGCCTTCCTTATTCCTCATTTTTCCCCCACCAGTGTATTTATTCTGTACCTACAATTTTTTAAAATGCCCTTTTCTAAAGCAGAGTGGAGCATGATTGTCCAGTTTGATCTTGCACACTGGTCATGATCTTGGCAGTTTTTAAATGTCTGTCCTGTCTGAATTGTACTGGGTCTTCCAAATGGATCAATACCAAGTGACACCAAGAAGGTCTGTATGGCTCGGCCACCATTTTAATATTAGGCTTCCAGTTCCCCCTCCTAACTTTGTTCACTAAAACATTAAAGGGAAAAATGTTTTTAAAACTTTAGGAATCTCTGTCTCTGTCTCTGTCTCTGTCTCTGTCTCTGTCTCTGTCTCTGTCTGTCTGTCTGTCTGTCTGTCTAATGTAAATTTCATTCTGTGCTGACACCACCCTTATTTTATTTGCATGCAACACCAAAATCTTTCTTTCTTTCTTTCTTTCTTTCTTTCTTTCTTTCTTTCTTTCTTTCTTTCTTTCTTTCTTTCTTTCTTTCTTTCTTTCTTTCTTTCTTTCTTTCTTTCTTTCGCACTGCAGATGCTGCCATTTGCCTACTCTCTTATCCCTCTTTCAAGTCAGTACCAGCAGGGAACAAAACCCCACATGGCCCCTTTTAAACTTCCCCCCTTTGTTCTATTTTTTGTTCAGCAATTCGAGACTAACGATAGTCTCATATTGATACACTCATGCACCTCATCCAAAAAAATTGAAAATTAAAATGAGAGGAAAATGTAGCTTGTACTCTAGTGAAGGGGTGAGAATGGCAGAAAGTACAGTGTGTAGAATGACCTCAATGTGGGCAGGGGAGTGACCGGGGGGGGTGGTGGCAAAAGGGCAGGGAGGAAATCCAAGGGAGTCTCTAAGCTTTTGAATTACCTTTGGCTTGGAAATGCAAGAAGGGAATAATTAGCACAAAAGCACTTCCTGATCTGGGGAAACAGTGACCAGAAAGCAAACTGAGAACTGAAGGGAAGAAAATCAATGCAGAATGACAAAGTAAACCCCATGGACATGCATGGTGAAAGCAAGGGAAAACACCCACGCATAATAGGTCCATGACAATTTCAATCTGTACATTTCACAAGGAGGCAATGATGTGGAAAAATGAGACCAAGCACGCTGCAAATGCCCCAATTTCAAAGCCTCAAAGGAAAGGTTAATAGGAGTTAAATATTGGGATGTCAGCAATAAGGATGATAGTAATTAGAAATTCACACTAATGCCAGCCAGAGTTTAATCATTTCTCTCTGTCGCTGACGTGTCTTCCTTGTGGATTCACAACTGAAGCCATTTGCCAATTGTCTGCTATTCATGAATGCAAGGAACAATTAAGTGCCCTTAGACCTAGATAGAGCCACTTGGAATACACTCACATATATACATTATTGGGTCTCAATCTGAATTAACACCTTGGACATCCATGATCAGTACTCCCCTTCCCCCGTGTTGGGCCATTCAGTTGCAGGTCTGGCCATATGTTTTTGATTAGAACAACAAACAGAAGAAGAAGAAGAAGAAGAAGAAGAAGAAGAAGAAGAAGAAGAAGAAGAAGAAGAAGAAGAAGAAGAAGAAGAGTTGGTTCTTATATGCCGCTTTTCTCTACCCAAAGGAGTCTCAAAGCAGCTTACAATTGCCTTCCCTTTCCTCTTCCCACAACAGGCACCCTGTGAGGTGGGTGAGGCTGAGAGAGCCCTGATATCACTGCTCGGTCAGAACAGTTTTATCAGTGCCATGGCGAGCCCAAGGCCACCCAGCTGGCTGCATGTGGGGGAGTGCAGAATCGAACCCGGCATGCCAGATTAGAAGTCCACATTCCTAACCACTACACCCAACTGGCTCCTAACCACTATACCAAACAGGAGTCTTGTAGCAACTGAAAGGCTTTAAGATTATATTCCTTCATTCTGTTTCTTTCAGATATAGCTCACCATTTTGGGGACCTAAAAGAACGTGTATTGTTCTCTGTTTTATCTTCACCCTCACCTTCCAACAAGAACACCAAAAGACTAACATTAACAACTGAGAGGCAGTGTGGTGTAGTGGTTAAAGTGACAGACTCTACTCCAGGGATTTCCAACCAGGGTTATGCAAATTCCCAGGGGTCTGTGGAAGCTCAGGGCTCCAAAACATTTCTTTTTCTCCTTTTTTTTGTTTTTTTTTTTTGCTATGTGTGTATTTGGGAGGGGAATAGCATGAAAAAACAGCACATCATTTTGTATCCCCTTGTTCGTGTTGTTACAGTTTTGCATTATAACGCAATTGGGGTTATTTAACAAAAGGATTTTGGACTTAGAGGGGGGTTGCTCAAATGTGACTAAATGGTGCTGGAAGATGATTGGGAGTTTTTGCCATATAACAATGATTGACAAGTTTTTAAAAAGCAGGACGTTTTTACTACCTGTGCCTTGGGTACCCGGTGCCGAAACAGATCTGGGGGCAAATAGGGACAGAGGGGGGGAAAGGGTCCCCCATGTGGAAGTGGGAAAAGGTCTGGGGAACCAAAACACCAGGGGACATTGCAACATAGCAGCTGGGTGAGTCCTCCACGTGAAAACGGTCCCTTTATCTTAGCGATATGTACCGTATTTGCCGGCGTATAAGGCGACTGGGCGTATAAGACGACCCCCCAACATTTTCACTCAAAATATGGAGTTTGCCGCCGCCGTGAGCCCAGTGGGGAGGGGAGCTGCCGCCGCTTGCCGCCACTGTGAGCCCAGTGAGGGGGAGCTGGCGCTGCCCGCCACCCGCCGCCCGCAGCCTGCCGTGAGCCCAGTGGGGGGGAGCCGCTCGCCGCCGCTCGCCGCAGCTCGCCGCCGCTCGCCGCAGCTCGCCGCCGCTCGCCGCAGCTCGCCGCCGCTCGCCGCCACTGTGAGCCCAGTGGAGGAGAGCTGCCGCCGCTCGCCGCCGCCGCTCGCCCAGTGGGGGGGGAGCTACCGCCGCCGCTGCTCGCCGCCGCTGTGAGCCCAGTGGGGGGGAGCTGCTCGCCGCCGCTCGCCGCCGCTCACCGCTCGCCACCACTGTGAGCCCAGTGGGGGAGAGCTGCCGCCGCCGCGAGCTCAGTGTCGGGGGGGAGCCGCCCGCCGCCCGCCGCCGCATCCAGACTTAAGTGCACCTGGCGTATAAGATGGCCCCCCCACTTGGAGGCATGTTTTTGAGAGGGAAAAAGCCGTCTTATACGCCTGCAAATACGGTAATAGCAATTCATGGAGAAACTGGGGGTCTGGTTAAAGATTTTCAGGGTTACATGTCGGAAACATGTGGAAGGGGTGTTCTGCACTCTTTAAATGTCACCAAGTGGTTTTTAAAAATTACATCTTCATTGGGGGGCCATAGAATTGGGTCCCCTGGTCCAATCTTTTTGAAATGGGGAGGTGTCTTTGAGTTGAGTTACCAGAAACTAATCTGAAAGTTTGCTGCTTCTGCCTTAAAAATAGTCTCCTAGACCCTCTCATGCCCCTGGATAAATTCTCCATTATAGCCTGGGCAATACGAGTCCTCATAGCCTATAATGGAGCCAAAGTCTTCTCTTGTGAGAGAAATCATGCTCAACACTGCACTGTAGGGGTAGTCCATAAATACCTAGTTTATTTAAATGAAATTTAGTCCTCTGGGTCAGATGAATTGCATCCAAGGGTACTAAAAGAACTTGCGGGTGTAATTTCTGAACCTCGTTCCATTATTTTTGACATTTTTTGTAGAACAAATGAGATGCCAGAAGACTGGAGGCGGGCAAATGTTGTCCCCATCTTCAAAGAGGGGGTGGGGTGGGGAGAGAAGATCTGGGTTACTACTGACCTATCAGCTTGATGTCTCTAGCTGGCAAAATTTTAGAACAAATTATGACATTGTTAGTCCTTGAGCAGCTAGAGTCCCAAACTGTGTACCACATACAGTTGTCTGTCTGGAGGCAAATCAAAGATTGCTGACAACTTGGACAGGGCTGTTAGCTATTAAGTTCTGGTTACATTTATTATTCAACTCTGATATGACAGCATCGTGTTTTTAACACTTTCCAAAAACCTATTCCAATGGATAAACTTTATTGAGCAAAAGAATCAAATCCACTGAAATAGCATTAGAAGAGTTGACGCAGAAATCTCAAACCTCTGCATGTGTAATTATAAAGTGCAGAATCATGGATATAGAATATCAAGATCTTATTAGTGCTGCTAAGAAAAATTGTTCACCTTTGAGCTTGGGCGTTCCATTATATCTTGACCTTGGACCATCATATTACCATTTAATACATCCCCAGCAATGCAGAGCCTATACGCTTGCCAGGTTTAATGCCTTGCTCTACTTGCTTTCTTAAAATTCCTCACCCAAATAGATAGTGCCTTTGAGACCAAGGCTGTAAAGAATCTGTTATTCAAGTCCACTATATGAAAGTATTAGGGCTAAATTCCTGTTGCCGCTCCTAATCAGAAAACGAGAGGCGTCCGATCAATATAAGATGCTTCTGCTGTTAACAGTCGGAATCCTGTTTTAATGGCTAGAGTTGCAATTTTTTTTACAAGCAATAAGAGCATGAACATTCCACGTTTAATTTTGCTCATGTTTCTGGTCCCTGTACTATTAATCTATAATGTTTTGCATGCCAATAGGCATATTGTTGTTGTTGAGAAGCTAGAGCAGATGGCCGTGATTACTCAGAGTCAGCATGGGTTTCTCAAGAACAAGAAAGTTACTACCTTGCTGGATCAAGGGAATGCTGTTGACATAGTTTACATCAATTTCAGTAAAGCTCTTGATAAGATTCCACATGATATTCTTGTTGACAAGTTGGTAGAATGCAGAATGGCCCCTATTAATGTTAGGTGGATCGATAACTGGTCCACAGATTACACCTAAAGGGTGCTTGTTATTGGTTCATCATTCTCTTGGAGAGGAGTGACAAGTGAAGTGCCCCAGGGATCTGTCCTGGGCTCCGTGTTGTTCAATATATTCATAAATGATTTGGATGAAGGAATAGGAGGGGTGCTTATTAAAGTTGCAGATGATGCTAAACGGGGTGGGGGGTGGGGGGTTAGCAAACACAGCAGAAGACAGAATCAGGATTATCTTGACAGCCTGGATACCTGGGCTACATTGAATACAATTAATATCAATAGTGATCAGTGTAAAATTTGGCATTTAGGCAGGAAAAATCAAATGTATCATTAAAGGATGGGGGAGACTTGTCTTGGAAGTAGTATGTGCAAAAAGGACCCGGAGGTCTTAGTAGACCATAGACTGAACATGAGTTATCAGTGTGACTTGGTGGCTAAAAAGGCAAATGGGATTTGGGGTTGTATCAAAAGTATAGTGTCTAGGTGGCATGAGGTGATGATATTGCTTTACTCTACTCTGGTAAGAGCTCACTTGGAGTAGCGTGTTCAATTTTGGGCTCCTCAATTGAAGAAGGATGTAGAAAACTGGAGTATGTCCAGAGGACAACCAAAATGGTGAGGGGTTTGGAGACCAAGTTCTTCTCTACTCGCCCTATGCAGGCCTGCCCTTGACCTTGATCCAGAAACTATAGCTGGTCCAGAATGCAGTGGCCAGGATCCTCACAGCAACACCATGGAGATTCCACATTTGGCCCATTCTTCAACAACTGTACTAGCTATCAATCGAATTCCAGACTTAAGGTTCAGACTTAAGGTTTTAGTAATCACCTTTAAGGCCATTAGCAGTCTGGTCCCAGTGTACCTAAGGGACTGCCTTTCTGCCTACACTCCTCAAATAGCTTTATGGCCTGCTAATTCCGACTGGCTTGTGGTCCTGACCCCAAGGAAGCTTGTTTGACCTCGAGTAGGATAAGAGCTTTCTCCGTCCTGGCCCCCACCTGGTGGAATGAGCTCCCAGGGGGGATCAGGGCCCTAACAGAACTAGAACAATTCCACAGGTCCTTCCACCAGGCATTTGGTTGAGGTTGACCATAATTAACATCTTCCACTGGGCACCTGAGCCTCACTCCCATGAAACTCAATGTCTGATCTGACCAACCATGGGTCTATCAGTATGCTGCCATTTTGAATTACTGTTCTCACCATGGTTCTACTGTACTATTGATCTATTGTTATTTACAATGATTAACCGCTCTGAGTCTCAGGAAAGGGCAGTATATAAATGTAATAAGTAAATAAGTAATGCTGGGAGCGATCGAGGGCAAAAGAAGAAGGGGACGACAGAGAATGAGGTGGCTGGATGGAGTCACTGAAGCAGTAGGTGCAAACTTAAATGGACTCCGGGGAATGGTAGAGGACAGGAAGGCCTGGAGCATCATTGTCCATGGGGTTGCAATTGGTCAGACACAACTTCGCAACTAACAACAACAAAATAAGTAAATAAATAAGATTATTTACTGAATGTACACTAGTAATTGTATCTAGTCTCCAGGATCATCATCACAGAATCTCCCAAAGTAAAGTGAAGTAGACTGAAAGGCAATCTACACATGGGAGAGATATAAATGATTAACACTGAACACACACACACACACACATATCCCATTAGGCACCATAATCCACAATGCCGTTTTATTTCCTTGTAGTCTGGAAGAGCAAGAATCTATTTCTTGCCACATTAGCCATAATGTTCACCTTATTATTTAGAATGCATGCTCATCTCCATGTTTACAATAGCGTTTGTATGTCTGCAGGGTCTTTCATCTCATCTTCTGCTAGTCAGGGTACCATTGACATAATGCAATGCTTGGCACATGTCTCTGATGCAGTTTCCTTTCTCAAGTTGTGAGCAGGCTCTGACTGGAATGTAATACTTTACTAAAGTAATAATATTCTCATAATCTAGGCCTCATTAACTTGTCAAGTCTAGTGACAGTCCTTAATGGCATTAGTTCATTATATGTGTTGTAGTAAGAGAGTTTTCCAGGCTATTAAAAAAATTAGAATAGGACAATTCTGGAACATCCGTTAATGGAGAGCATGTTCTTTCCCTCACCTTCCGCAGTCTTAAAAAAAAAAACAATCCAACCTGTGATATACTTACACATTTTGTTTCCTGGGCAATCTGCCACTGTTCTTTCAAATGGAAGATCTTGGGTTGAATTTATTTCTCCTCTGCTAACCATACTGTTTGCAGTTTCCAATACATGGAGAGAAATTTATGGTAACTGGCCCACAGGCCCTTGCCAAATAATAGAAGATGCATACAGATTCCTCTCTAGTCCTAAGCTGTGGCACTGTCACCCTTCCATATAGGGAAAAATTGCCATAAACTACAAAGGCATCTCTGGTTTGAACATTTACTCTTTCTTAGATGGGAGTCTGCAATATCCAGGGCTTGATTTACCTCTGGAAGAAAGCATTTGACTCCCTGAGAATGATCACTGCCCCAGACTGCAAAACAGCATAATATTGCTGAATTGTCTGGAAGCAAATTTTTCTGCCTTAACTGACCTTTTTCTGCTTTAAGTCTCCAGAATCACAGGTCATCACAAATCACAAACTTTAGTTCTTCTCTTCAATAGTTAGGGTTGTCAGCCTCCAGAAGGGACTGGATATCTCCTGGAATTACAACTGATCTCCGAATGACATAGATGAGTTCCCCTGGAAAAAAAAGTTGCTGTGTTGGAGGGTAGACTCTATGGCAGGGGTAGTCAAACTGCGGCCCTCCAGATGTCCATGGACTACAATTCCCAGAAACCCCTGCCAGCGAATGCTTCTGGGAATTGTAGTCCATGGACATCTGGAGGGCCGCAGTTTGACTACCCCTGTACTAGAAGTTTGAGCTACTTCCCCATGGCAGCCATGGTTTGTTTAATCAGCCCATCCTGACAGCTGGCGAAAAGGCCCTCAATTCCACCATGTCTTGAGAGTTTGACCTGCCTCGACTTTGCTTGCCTTTGATCATTACCCAAACATGTCCCCTTCCCCCCACATTCCTTAAGCCATGGCGTATTTTTCTTTTTAAAAGAAAAAAAAGAACCTGTTGGTGTTTAAGCTGCTGGGGGAACCCAGCAGACAAACAAATAAAGTCCCCAAACAGTCCTCTGAGTACAACCAGCCTCATCTTTGACAGCCTGACCTCTTGTCTTGTTAATTGTAAATGGCAGGTCAATTTGGATTTTGGAAAGGGGGGGGGAGAGGGAGAGAGAGAAAGAGAGAGAGAGACCGATCCAAGGAATGAAATCAACAATCAAAAAGAGGAGAAAAAAATATATCGAATCTTATCCTTACAAAGAGGAAAGCAATCATCTTGTGCTGTCAGCTTGGAAGAGATAAAGATCATTGTGCTGGTGGCTGTATTCACACAGAAAACAAATCAGATCTGCCTTTACCAGTAATATAGAATCATCAGTTTTCCAGAAGACATGTGGGAAATGATAGCTTTTAACAGATGCCATCTAGGTTAAGAGAAATGACACTTGAATTAGTCACTGGTCTATGACCAAACACGTTATCTCCAAGAGTAAATTTTTTTCTAGAATATATTCTCCTAAAGTATAAATGTTCGAGAGAGAGCCTTTATACTTTAGAAGAATATATTCTAGAAAGAAAGAAAAAGTGGGGCTGAGAGAGCCCTGAGAGAACTGGGACAGTCCCAAGGTCACCCTGCATGCTTCATGTGGAGGAGAGGGAGAATCACACCCAGTTCTCTAAAAGGCCCTGGCTCTGGTTGAGGCCAGTTTCACCTTCTTTGGTCCAGGGATCCTGAGCAGGTTTGGATCAGATGACCTTAATGCTCTTGGGGGGGGGGGAGTGTAGTGAAAAAGGCGTTCCCATCACTGAATATATCCAAATAGTACTATTACTAACTTCTAATGCCAATGCATCACTGCAGAAAAAAATATATTGCCCTTGGATATGTATTCATCCAATGTCCACAACACAAGATACAGTATCCCAATAAAATTCATATTTGATGATTCCTTGCTTTATCATACCGACCATGAATAGATGCCAAGCACAGCTGTGCATACTTGGCATTCCAGATGACACCACATTTGACAAATTGGCTGCCGACAAGTTCCGCCATATAACTTTCAGCTTTCATTATTGTTGCTTCTGCTTGCATTAGCACATTCTTAAAGCTAAGTAAGAAAGTAAAGGATGATGAATGTGAATCTTGAGGGGGAAAGAAGTGGAATATATTTTGTAGTCCTAGAAATTCTCCGCATTCACAGTTCCTTCCTTTGGCCTTCACAATTAGATCCTGTCCCTTTCAGAATAGCATCAACTTATTAGCAATCCATGGTACGTAACGGCCTTCTTCTTCTTGAATAATCATGCAAGCAATGATACACGTCGGTCCCTCAATGGAAATGAACAGAATTTATTAAAAACTGCCACCATGTCAGTTTGAGATTTAACACTGAATGGTAAGTGGGAGTGGCCCCACTGTGGCCGGGTGGCAGCTCAGCTCAGCATCTCCACCTGCCCAGCTGATAATTACAGTAGATCCACTAGAACAGGGGTAGTCTACTGGTAGTCCTCCAGATGTTCATGGACTACAATTTCCATGAACCTCTGCCAGCAAATGGTGGCAGGATGTCATGGGAATTGTAGTCCATGAACATCTGGAGGATCACAGGTTGACTACCACTGCACTAGAAGAAGAAAAAGAAGTAGAAGAAGAGTTGGTTTTATATGCCGCTTTTCTCTACCCGAAGGAGGCTCAAAGCGGCTTACAATAGCCTTCCCATTCCTCTCCCCACAACAGACACCCTGTGAGATGGGTGAGGCTGAGAGAGTCTTGATATCACTGCTCGGTCAGAACAGTTTCATCAGTGCTGTGGCGAGCCCAAGGTTACCCAGCTGGTTGCATGTGGGGAGCGCAGAATCGAACCTGGTTTACCAGATTAGATGTCCGCACTCCTAACCACTACACCAAACTGGCTCTCCCTTTGCTTACTGTAGTTTCAGGGATCAACTTGCAAATTAAATCTCTCCTGCTTTCCCTCTTCCCCAACATAAGGCACAGACATTTCAGATTTGGTCCAAATTGAACAAGTTTATATTTCATTATTAAAAGTTTATAATTTTGCCTACAAGTGGAGACCTGCAAGGACTTACAGGAGGCATCTCAATTCCCCCCCCATCCCCCACTATTTTCTCTTTCCCTTTCCTGAAATCCCCCATACCCTTTCCCCATTTCCTTTCCCTCACTACAAGAGCATTATGAGCTCAAGTGCAGACAATGCTCCTATTTCTCCACTGTAGCCAAGCCATTGAGGTGGGGAAGCAGAGTTTGGGCAGGTTGGGGGGAATCATCTCTGATGCAGTGAAGCTAGGGTAAGGTGGGTTGGGGGGGGAGATTCCACATGATTCTTATGGGTCCCCCCTTTAAACAATTATTACATTTTTAAAATTTATTTATCAGGTTTTTTACACCACCCATCCCAGTAACCCGGCTCTCGGCAGTGTAAAACAAGATATACTAATACCCAAAAATTATTTTTTGTTGAAACCATTTAAAATACAATTAAAACAATCAACATAGGAGAAACAACTTCAGATTAAAGGTCTAGCATTGGCTTATCTAAGAACTGGCATCTTTTACTGAAAGCTCAATCAGAATAGCAAAGGTATTGAAAGCTCAATCAGAATCCCCCATATCAGTAGGTGGTAATGTGTGGGCTACATGAGGCCTGATAGCAGCTGGATGTGGCAGACATTGGTGGCTGTCAACACTTAACTTAAAACATTTATATCTAAAATATAGTTTCTGCAGTTATCCCACTAAACCAAATATCCGGGCTCTAATGGTGGTGGTGTAGAGATGGAGCAGGAGGCCTATATCAATGTTAGAGTGCGCACTGCATTGGTCTCAACTGTATGCAGTGAAAGAATGCTGTTTTGAAGGCCCTTTGGAATGCTGACAGCTCTGATAGGGCCCAGATGTCTGATGGCAGCTCATTCCAGCATGCTGAAGATGGAGCTGAGAAGGCTCTGGCTCTGGTTGAGACCAAACACACTTCTATGGGGCCAGGTACCACCAGCAAGTTGGAATTTGCTGATTGATATGCTCTTAAGGTAAAGGTAAAGGTATCCCCTGTGCAAGCACCGAGTCATGTCTGACCCTTGGGGTGATGCCCTCCAGCGTTTTCTTGGCAGACTCAATACGGGGTGGTTTGCCAGTGCCTTCCCCAGTCATTACCATTTACCCCCCAGCAAGCTGGGTACTCATTTTACCAACCTCGGAAGGATGGAAGGCTGAGTCGACCTTGAGCCGGCTGCTGGGATTGAACTCCCAGCCTCGTGGGCAGAGCTTTCAGACGGCTGCCTTACCACTCTGCGCCATGCGAGGCTCTTACATGCTCTTACATGGGCCTATTTGGAGAAGCAAGACTCGGCGCATGGTTATTTTGCACACCATGTGTAGAGGTACCCCCACCCCCCAGTTAGCCATTTGCATGTGGTCAACTTGCATATGTGGGAGACGCAAATTCATGCCCAGCCACAACTCCTCTTCCATGTATCAGAAAAAAAAAATGATTTCTTCCACCCCTTGTGTTACTTTCCTCATTTCAGAGATTATGAAGGCTATCCAATATTTGTAGGAATTTGGGACAGGCTGATTGTGCCACCTAATAATCTCCAGCACTAAAATTAAGTAATCATATGAAAATATGATACTGAAATGTAGGCTATTGCCGTAAAAAAGAGACAACAAGATCACAATAGGATGGTTTCAAAGTGAATACTGTTCAGGAAAAGAAACCTATCCTAAGGCAATACAATCAACTTAATGCAATCAAAAACAAGAGTAATCTCTCCTTATTATACTATGTACAATTTGCATTTCAGATATCTATGCAATATATTTTAAGATTGATTTGTATTTTTGTCTAGGACTTCCCACTGAGGAAAGTTGTTTTCCATTGAAAATGGACATTACCAGGATGCCCTTCTGGTAGAAGTCCCGACAAATGAAGAAATAAGAAAAGAAAAGAAAGAATACATACAAAAAAGAGAGCCAAGAGTTTTCTTTCCTAAAGTAAAACTTTTACTTTAAATTCAGACGTGGGTGATTTAAATCCTATTGAGGGATTTTAGGGGAAAGAAGGTTTGCATTAAAATGGAGGCATTTTTATAAGCACATATTAAATATTCGGGAATGTCAGATGCTCTATCATATCATGTCAATCCATGTAATAAAGCCATTAATATGTTGCGACAGACGGAAAACCATTAGGCTTTGAAGTTTTAGTTTAATGAGTATCAGTTACATTTTATTAGTCCAAAAAGAAAATGGTTAAGTGGGAAAAGTGAGCACAGAAGGACACACAAAATGAAAAGAAAAGGCACTGCTAATAAGCTTTAATAAGCCTTTTTCAAAAACTCATTACTTAAAATAGCATTTCAGATTTTAAAGAATGCAGCTCCAAGACAGAGTTCAGCACAGACCATATTTTTGTAGCCGAACTGTGCATTTTCTGAAAACAGGAAAAGTCTCTATTTATGTGTGTGTGTGTGTGTGTGTGTGTGTGTGTGTGTGTATGTATCTATGTATTGCATTAGCCATTGGTCATCACAGTCCTACCAAGTGTAAAAAACATACAAAAGACATAGAATAAAATAAGAACTTCAATTCTAAAATTGACAAAAACTAGAATTGACTAATGGATATGGAGTTGGAGTTAAAATTATGAAGAAAACACAATGTTCTTAATAAAACACAATGATTAAGAAAACACAAATTAGTTAAACCTGTGACTATAGCAAATAGGGCAACTCTATTAGAAATGTTCAGATCGTATGTATAAGAGTCTTCATATTAGCTAATACGTAGGTAGCTGTTAAAACACATAATATTGTTGTTGTTATTGTTGTTAGGCGTGAAGTCATGTCCGACCCATCATGACCCCATGGACAATGATCCTCCAGGACTTCCTGTCCTCTACCATTCCCCGGAGTCCATTTAAGTTTGCACTGACTGCTTCAGTGACTCTACCCAGCCACCTTATTCTCTGTCGTCCCCTTCTTCTTTTGCCCTCAATCGCTCCCAGCATTAGGCTCTTCCCCAGAGAGTCCTTCCTTTTCATGAGGTGGCCAAAGTATTTGAAACACATGTTTAATTCCGCACAAGGATCAATGTGGCAGATTGCTTGGAGAAAGAAATAACGGAATTTAAAATAGTGTAATTCGGTGTAACACCTTTGTAGTGGAATCCAGTAGCGTTTCAATTGTTTCCCACAGGTTTCTGGTCTCACAAAAAATCGCTAGAAAGGAAGCGATTTTTTCCATGCTTTATCCCGCCCCTAGCCGTCAATCAAGCGAGTAGCCAATGGGTGGTTGTTACCATGCTCTGGAAAAAGCCCTTTCCCTTTAAGAACAGTTTTTTTTAAAAAAAAGAAAAACACACATTGCAATGAATATGCCTTAATTCCTTGCTTCCTCCTAACGTAGAGACCCATCTAGCTGGCAGTTAGCGTGTGAGCTGCCGATTCATCGTTGCCACGCTCCCCCAAGTAAAAAAAATCCCCTCCCCTGCACGGGCGCAATTTTCAGCCGAAAATAAAAGGGAACTTGCAAATGGGGCTATGTTGTGCTTGATGACTTGAGGCGAGCTTTAAAGCAGCTCTGTGCAAGGACTACAGCCGGAGAAGCCTTGCTGGGTGAATGAAGGCTTGCCGGTTCATTGCTCTCTGCTCGCTCCGAGAAAAAAACATGACGATCGCTTCGCCGGAAGTTCAGAGGAGAGAGCCAGGGGGAGGGACTTTGCTGAAACCGTAACAATGTTAAAGCACAGGACTTTTTCGCTAGTGTTGCAGATTGCTTGCAAGAGAGTAGCGCTTTTTGGAGGGTGAATCCACTTTTTGGGATTTCCCTAGAAGTGCTTCAACGAATCGCTTTTAGCGGGACTGTTTCAGGAGTGTGGCAGATTGTGTACGACATCGTGCATACCTGCATATTAGTAGCGATTACAATTTGCCACACTCCTGCAACATTGAACTTGTGCGGAATGGTCCGTAGATTTTATTGTATTGGCCAAAGGCCTTCACAATCAAATACACACATACACACACACACACACGCAATTCAGCTAAAAAGATGATAACAGAATAAAATCCATTAGCAATTTAGGTACAATATTTAGGGTTTAAAAGTATTAGGATGCCATTTTTTCCATGGTCATTATGGCTGTAACTTTCCCAGCTGCAAGTGCATAAAGAGCTAATCTGTTGGAGATCTATGGATCAGTATCAGACAATAAAAGTATCAGTTTACCCTGCTCAGACATTGTGGATGCATCTGGAATTAACCTTAAAATAACCCATCTCTCCACTCTTAACCACTACACCAAGCATAACACCTTAAGTAGTACAGAAATTACACAAATATGATCCTGTTTACCATAAGGTATGCACAGCAATATAGACCACAGTCCCTAATTATTTATTCAAGCAAGTTTGTAAAGCCATTTTGTACAGCACAACCCATTCCCTGAACAGAAAAGCCCTTGTTTATAGTTTGCCGAAAGCCAGGAGAGAGGGAGCTTTTCCTGACCCCCTTGGACAGGCCGTTCCACAAGGCAGGAGCCCCAATGGAGAAATCACACATACAGGCACCATAACATTTGTAAACTAGTCAAACACATCAACTAGAAGTAAAGTCAGATAGAAAAGAATGTCTATTTTCAGATTCCCAACACTCATTCAATTAAAGTAAAGATAAACGTTTACCTGCCTTCAGAAATTTTTTTCCATGCTTTGTCCCACCCCTGGCCATCAATCAAATGAACAGCCAATGGGCAGGTGTTATCATGCTCCGGAGAAGCCCCTTTCCCTTTAAGAACAGGGTTTAAAAAAAAATAAAAAAAATAAACGTTGCAACGAATATGCCTTGTTTCCTTGATTCCTTGCTTCCTCCTAACATAGAGACCCATCTAGCTGGCAGCTGGTGTGTAAGCTGCCGATTCATTGTTGCCCTGAGCGAAAAAAAAAATCCCTCCCCCGTGCACGGGCGTGATTTGCAGCCGAAAATAAAGGGAACTTGCAAATGGGGCTGTGTTGTGCTTGGTGACTTAGGGGAGCTTTAAAGCAGCTCTGTGGAGGGACTGCAGCCGGAGAAGCCTTGCTGGGTGAATGAAGGCTCGCCAGCTCATTGCTCTCCGCTCACTCCGAGAAAAAAAAATGGCGATCGCTTCGCCTGAAGTTCAGAGGAGAGAGCCAGAGGGAGGGACTTTGCTGAAACCGCAACAATGTTAACGCACAGGAGTTTTTCGCTAGCGTTGCAGATTGCTTGCAAGAGTGTAGCACTTTTTGGAGGGTGAATCCACTTTTCTTGATTCCCCTTTAAGCGCTACAATGACTCGCTTTTTGCAGATCGGTTTCAGGAGTTTGGCAGATTTTGTGTGACGTCGTGCATAACTGCAAATTAGTAGCGTTTACAATTTGCCACACTCCTGCTGCATTTAACTTGTGCGGAATGGGCCAAAGTATTAAAACACATAATACATGTTGACAAATCAGGGTAACCTTTCAGAGTTAACTTCATTCTGTAACAAATTCTATGTCCTTCTCTTGAGTCATGATAAACATTTTATTGACATCAAGGAACTACTAAGAAGAAAAAGATAAGCCATGGAAATAGAATCAAACTCATGTGAGGTTTTTTGTTTGTCTGTTTTTTACTACGAGTAGTAATGTAAAGAAAACAGACATCCCCTTAGAAGCAGAGAACATTTTAATAAATTAATGGATATCCGTAAATTAATGTTATTGATCCGTCATTCCTGAGTGTTCCAAGTGACATGACCTGAGAGCCAGCAAAGTGGGATGTTAGAATGCTGGGCTGTATTTCTTTGAGGTGATATTTTTCAAAAGTCCATCACAGAAAAGTGCTCTACATTTAACAAACTAACACATCAGCTGGAGGACTACACTGATTGCTACTTTCCAGGGTTTATCAAGAATAGTTCTGCGTATCTGGGTAGGGAAACACCCTGGGACCTTTTATGCACTGGCAACTTCACTGCCTCAGCTCCCATGCAGGAGCACAAATCAGGGGCAGATGAGGAGCACCGGACCAAATGCTCCCCTGTGTGGGTGCAGGAAGAGGTGGGGCAATGACTAAAATTCCAGCTTGCAGCCTGGCATGAAACCTCCAGTGCATAAACGGTTCCAGAGATTTTTTTTAATGGTTTCGGGAAGGGAAGGACCTCCAGTTAGGTACACCCTCCAAAACATCCATTTTCTCCAGGGGTTAACTGATCTTGGTTGTCTGGAGATCAGTTGTAATAGTGGAAGATTTTCATGTGCTACCTGGAAGTTGGCAGTGCCAATTAAGAAACATGTAATGTATAATTAATTAAAGAGTTGAGGCTTTTGAACTCTGGTGCTGGAGAAGACTCTTGTGAGTCCCTTGGACTGCAAGGCGAACAAACCGGTCAGTCCTAGAGGAGATCAGCCCAGGCTGCTCCTTAGAAGGCCAGATCCTGAAGATGAAACTCAAATACTTTGGCCACCTCATGAGAAGGAAGGACTCCCTGGAGAAGAGCCTAATGCTGGGAGCGATCGAGGGCAAAAGAAGAAGGGGACGACAGAGAATGAGGTGGCTGGATGGAGTCACTGAAGCAGTAGGTGCAAACTTAAATGGACTCCTGGGAATGGTAGAGGACAGGAAGGCCTGGAGGATCATTGTCCATGGGGTCGGAATGGGTCGGACACGACATCGCACCTAACAACAACAACAACAACAACAATGTAAGATTCTTCCTGCAGTTTGGCCTTATACTGTGCAAAATGTTACCACTTTCCTCTGGTCATTCCACTTTGTTGTTGTTTTGCAACAACTAGAATATAGAAATCCAACTATTCTGAAAACACAAGGTTCTAAAACACCGAGAATGGAACTGATAATTTTTTTGTAAAGTTGGGCAGATAAAGACTTCCAACTGCTAAGACGATGCCATTTGATATTCCCCCAGGGAAGCTTAAGTTGTAAAAGCTTTTATAACTACTGCAAACGCAATAATAAAGTGAGCTGTGTTCATAATACTTGCAAACCACAACAGTGTCAGAAAGGTGGAGATATAACTTTACAGGGAAGTGAAACCATATGAGCAAAGGATAGAGCTGCCAGTCTGGACCAACCCCAAGATATTTCCATCCATTCATCAGCACTTCTCCTGCAAGCACCCCCCACCCCCACCCACCCCCACTTTCATCACCATGCTGCATAAATCTCGCCTTTCATTGGCGGTGGACACCAAATAGAAATGTCATCCTGACATTCCAATAACCCACATTTAACTAGCATTACGATGCAGTTTTGCATAAAGTGGGGGAAAAATTGGAAAATTCCAGCTAGACGTGCCAAGGACAGGGAAAGAATGCTTACTGGGTCCTGAAAAACTGCAGGGGATTTCTGCAAATCCATACCTGGGACCCACAGAGGATCTTAAAGGTAGGATTGCCAAAAGCCACCATGGCCCTGTGGGCAAAGATTTCACCAGCCCCTGATCCAAACCAAATATTATAACAAAAGAAACCATTTGGCTACCTGTCACATTGAATCTATAACAGTCTGGTGTTTCTTGACAGCCTTGGAAGGGTTTCTGAATGGGTGAGAATTACTTAGTGTTTTATATATTTTTAAAATGTGTTAAACACTTATCAGGTGATACGACCATGCATGGTCACATTGCCCCCCCCCCCAATGGCGAATGATAAAAGTCAGAGGTGTGAGCTACAAAGAACTATGGAGTCTCTGTAGCACAACACTCCCAAAGCACCTCACATATCTGGCAACAAAGAATTTGTCTAAAATAAATTCAAGCACAGGAAAAATGCACACCAATGTCATGGGGAAGTGAGAACAGAATCCATAGAGCTGTATAATGAGCAGTGCAGGGTTTCCCCCCTGACAAAAGAAAAGTAGCCCCTGCTCCCTTGATAATTTTTAGGAAGCATCCCAGCATGTCCCCAGTATTGGACAAGAAGGAGGATCCAGCCAGATTTGCAAAGAACCTGGATTCTAAATCAGGTTTATTGCAGACTAGTTTCAAAGCCCCTTTATAAAAAGGGGCTTTGAAAGGGGAGAAGGGGGAAGGGTAAGGGACACAGTCCCACCCACCCCCTGTCCTAGAGCCTCCCCCCGAAAAGCGGCGCCGCAGTCCTCTTTCCGAAGGCGAGTGAGAACGCGAGGTATACTCACCGGCTTCGCGTTGTTCCTGGCCGTTAAAGGCGCGGGCGTGGCCGAGGAGGCCGGGCACCATGGAGGAGACACGGGCCAGAGAGGCGCCTGCTGGCCAGCCCCCTCGCCGAGGCTTCTCAGCGGCTGTTGGCTGGCTCGGGGGACGTAGCTGCTGCTGCTGCTGGGGCTGGTGGGTCCGGCTGCGGGAAGGCAGCTCGGACTCCGTCGCTGAGGTCCGCTCGTCGCGCCGTGGGTGGAGGCGAAGGTCCGTGGGCGAGGAGACGCGGGCCCGGAGAGGCGGCGGCTGGGCAGCCCCTTCCCCGACGCCTCTCTGCTGGTTTTCTATCGGGGACGCCGCTGCTGCTGGGGCTCGGGGATCCAGCCGCGGGAAGGGCGCGAGGCACTTCCTGTTTCGTTGTTCTCCGTCGGGCGGCGGGGCCTTCGTCGGGCAGGGTTTGTTTTCGGCGGCTCTGTGAGGCAGCGTGGGCGAGGAGACGCGGCCCCGGAGAGGCGCCTGCTGGGCAGCCCCTTGCCCTACGCTTGGTTTTCTTCGGCCTTGGGGGACGCGGCTGGTGCTGGGGCTCGGGGATCCGTCGGGCGGCGTTTTTTGAGAGTGTCTGTCGGGCGGCGTTTTTTTCTTGGCGGCTCTGTGAGGCGGCGGCCCCTGGGCAGCGAGCCCCCGACAGCCGCGCTCCGCAGTTCCTGGGTGGCGAGCCCCCGACAGCCGCGCTCCGCAGTTCCTGGGGCTGGGATTCGGAGGGACCAATTGGCAGGCGCTGCGCGCCTGCCAATTGGTCCCTCCGATTGTCTGTCCAGAGGAAGGGTCCAACCCGGACCCTTCCTCATCACGGACACATCCCGCCCTAGAACCCCTTAGCGTTTTATTTAGTCCGTGGCGCCCGTGGCGCCACGGGCGGTGTTAAGATATTAAATCTACAATAACTGTTGCATGACTCAAAAAGTAAGCATAGGGTTGCTTGCTTTCAGCTATAGTCCAAAATTATAACTGTTCTCTAAAGCAGTGGTCCCCAACCTTTTTATCACCGGGGACCGGTCAACACTTGACGATTTTACTGAGGCCCGGGTGGGGGGGTAGTCTTTTTCCGAGGGATACAACCACCTGAGCCCCTGATCCGCTTGCTTTCCTGCCAGTGCCCCTGAATTCCCGCCACCCACTGGGGGGCGCTGCCAGCAGCAGCTGTGCAGTGTCACACCAAGGGGGAGCCCCAGCCATGACAGCTGCTGGAGAGCACCAAAGGTGAGCTGGTGGCAGAGTGGCAGGGCAGCCCCCCCAGGCAGCATCCGGGGAGGAGGACAAGGAGCAGCCGCGGCCCGGTACCGACTGATCTATGGGCCGGTACTGATCCCCGAACCGGAGGTTGGGGACCACTGCTCTAAAGTACCGAGATCAGTTCCCATAGACAAAATGGCAGCTTTGAAGAGTGAATTCTATGGCATTATACACTGCTGAAGTGCCAACTTAGCATAAGCCAAACCTCCACCCTTCTTCCTCCTGTTTCCTATCCTGGAAATACTACATCCCCAAACAGGCAGTATTTGTTAAGTGCCACCAATCTGCTTTATGACATATGATGATAACCGTATAGAATAATGAGCTCCATAATTAATTTTAGCTTCTAGGGAGAGTCCAGGCTAGAACCCAGTTCTTTGTCTTTTTGGTAGTCCGTGGTATACATAAAGACCTCTCTGAACATCACCTTTCAAATGAATCAGCTTTTTTAGTGTCAGCTTTCTTTACCACCCAACTTTCACATCAGTACATAGTAATGCCGAATAATATGGCATGAATTATCATGATGTTAGTCACCAGTGAAACAAAAATAAACTTAAGAATCTGTTTTATATCTTTCATGGCTACCCTTCCCAGCTTGGTGTAGTGGTTAGGAGTGTGGATTTCTAATCTGGCGAGCCGGGTTTGATTCTCTGCTCCCCCACATGCAGCCAGCTGGGTGACCCTGGTCTTGCCACTGCACTGATAAAGCTATACTGACCTAGCAGTAATATCCTCTCAGCCTCACAGGGCGCTTGTTGTGGGGAGAGGAAAGGGAAAATTAATGTAAGCCACTTTGAGACTATAAGAACCAACTCCTTCTTCTTCTTCTTCTTCTTCTTCTTCTTCTTCTTCTTCTTCTTCTTCTTCTTCTTCCGATTTCTTGGTGCAGTCTTCCTTTGGATTGATGTTGGAGCCAGGGAATAGAAACTGTTCCACAAATTAAATTAGTTCATTGTCAACCTTAAAATTCTGTAATTCTTCCATAGTCATTCCACCGTAGTCATTCCTTTATAGATGTTCAGCTGTAATCCTTAAGGTAGAGAAAAGGAGGGCATAAAGACCTTCCCTTCTTCCTCTTCTACCTATGCAGAAGCTCAATTTATTTCTTAAATTACTCAAGCTCACAAAATTTAAATGAAGAAAACAAAATTGCATGTACAGTTTCTTGAGAGGGACAGGGAGATCCTAGTTCACAGCCAATTTCAAAAGGCTCTTGGATAGAGTCAAGATTAAATTGCAACACAACTGCATACATCTGATAATTGTGACTTGTTTAGATGACTAAAAGGTAAAGGTATCCCCTGTGCAAGCACCGAGTCATGTCTGACCCTTGGGGTGACGCCCTCTAGCGTTTTCTTGGCAGACTCAATATGGGGTGGTTTGCCAGTGCCTTCCCCAGTCATTACCGTTTATCCCCCAGCAAGCTGGGTACTCATTTTACCGACCTCGGAAGGATGGAAGGCTGAGTCAACCTTGAGCCAGCGGCTGGGATCGAACTCCCAGCCTCATGGGCAGAGCTTTCAGACTGCATGTCAGCTGCCTTACCACCCTGTGCCACAAGAGGCTCTATGACTACTGCATAATAATCAGAAGTGCTGCTGAGGGATACTCATCTTAAGTAATACTTATCGACATTCCTGCCCCACCCATAAATAGCTCCCCATATATATTATCCTCACTCAAACATTATTTAGCAGTGTGCTCTTCTGTAAATGTCTGAAGAGAATAGTTTGTATACCCTGTTTCCATTACCTGAAGGAGTTTCAAAGTGGTTTATAATCACCTTCCCTTTCTCTCCCCACAACATACACTCTGTGAGGTCTCTGTGAGAGAGCTCTGACAGAACTGCTCTTTAATAACAGCTCTGAGAGAACTGTGACTAGCCCAAGTTCGCCTAGGATGTGGAGGAGGAGTGGGGAATCAAACTCTCCAGATTAGAGGCCTGTTAGTAAAATCAATTAATAACCACGGGCCTAAGGACCATGCAACAACTATTTTTTGTCAAAATCTCACCCTCAGTTCATGGAGAGGAAAACCCTGCGCATTTTTTTCATCCTAAAAAAAGCTCCTTCCCAACTTCCTTATTTTAACGAGAGAAAGTTCCATACAAGAAAGGGCAAAAAAAGAAAAGAAAGTGATTAGCCATTGGCAGAGCAGAAAGCTCAATTTATAAAAATCCACAAATGAAAGAGAAAAGAATCCTTTCTGTTGCTGGGGCCGTATCTCGTTCTGGCACTCAGAATTCCACCGCACTTAAACAAACGAAGCACAGCAGGAATTCAAAGTATGCCAAAGTGGCCGAGGGTATTCAGCACCAAAAAAAAAACTATATAGTGCTCTGGTTCAAAAGCAGCAGGGTTAGGGATGCGTTTGGCAACAACATGAAGGGGGCTGCAACAAAGACACTCCCCATCAGGGCTTTGAGATCAACCCTTCACCTGCAACCCTTACAATGGTTTGAAAGAGACGTCCCTTTGTATTGTCATCTTGAAAGAGCAGCACTTCACTTTCCCCTTCTAGTCTTCCACTAGCTGTGTTCCCAGGAGCCAGCAAGCTTTAGAATGTTAGCCAAGTTCCCGCACTCATGGAAAACTGATTCCCCCCTCCTCTTTTACTGAGGCTCCCTTCTCCATACATTTTCTCTGCCTCCACCACTTCCCACAAATACCTTCCTACACATACTGTGGTCCCTGCCCGTATGATCCACTTCTCTTTCTTCACATCAAGGATCACTTTCATCTATCGCATCTTCCTATGACTACTCTCCGTCTGCTCTTCCCGCAAACCTCTCAGGAGCCTGTCTCATCTCTGGTATGAACGGTATGAACTGGTGTCCGGTGGCAAGACTTTTGCCTTCATTTTCCAGCCTTGGATTACATCTGCAGCTCTTTGTGCTTCTGGCCATGCGAGAACTTCCGATCTTCATGGAGAAACGGTCAAAGAGATGCATCTCTGTGTCCTAAGTCTACATTTTGTCTTACAGGGCTAGAGGGATCATAGAGGTGGCTCACAAAAAAAGGGGGAGGGGGAAATTATGACAACTGCAAAATTAAAAAATACTGTAAGCCTGAGCTCTCAAAAGATAATCAGTCAGTCAAGCTTTGTTACAGTCGTTCAGACCAAGTTATATGAAGTCTTTACATAAGAGACCAAAAGAATATGGTCATTTAATATAATATATGTGTTGTACTGCATGATGTGATTCTCTCCCCAATGTTATTTAAAATCTTTATGCACTCTCTTGCCCAGCTGGTCTGGCATTTTGGGCTGGGGTGCCATCGATATGCTGATGACACTCAGCTCTATTTCCTGATGGATGGTTGGCTAGATGCCCCTCCAAGCTCATTGGTCCAGTGCCTGGAGATGGTGGAGCTGCCTGAAGCTCAACTCTTCAATGATCGCGATCCTGTGGCTGGGGAAGAAAGGACCAAACCTGGAAGTATCCCTTCCCAGACTGGATGGAGTACAGCTCACAACTGCACACAATGGGCCATGAACCTTGAAGTGATCTCTGATAGCTCCATATCTATGAAGGCTCATGTCATAAAGGGAACTCAGTTGGCATTTTTACATCTTTGCCAAGCAAACCTAGTAGTGCCCTACCTGGCCACAGTGATCCGTGCAACAGTCACCTCTGGGTTTGATCACTGTAACTCACTCTACACAGGCCTTCTCTTGACCCTGCTCTGGAAACTGCAGCTGGTCCAGAATGAAGCTGCTCTGGTTCTCATGCAAACACCTTGGAAAGCCCATCCCAGTTGAATTATGGATCTGGTTCAAAGTTTTATGGTTAATCGTTAAGGCCATATGGAGGCTAGGCCCAGTGTATCTGAGGGACTGCCTGTCTGAATACATCCCCTGAAGAGTGCTACAATCAGCCAACACTAATCAGCCAAAGGTCCCCCAGCCCCAAGGTAGTACACTTGGTCTCAATTATAGCCAGGGCTGTCTTAGTCCTGGCTCCTACCTGGTGGAATGAACTCCTGGAAGAGATCAGGGCACTGACCACTTATGACATTCCACAGGGCCTGCGAGAGAAGAAGAAGAAGAAGAAGAGTTGGTTCTTATATGCTGCTTTTCCTTACCCAAAGGAGGCTCAAAGCGGCTTACAGTCGCCTTCCCATTCCTCTCCCCACAACAGACACCCTGTGAGGTGGGTGAGGCTGAGAGAGCCCTGCTATCACTGCTCGGTCAGAACAGCTTTCTCAGTGTTGTGGCGAGCCCAAGGTCACCCAGCTGGCTGCATGTGGGGGAGTGCAGAATCGAACCTGGCTTGCCAGATTAGAAGTCCGCACTCCTAACCACTACACCAAAATATATTTGGTTGGGCCTACCTCATCTGTCCCTTGCCCCCCCCCCCACTTTCAGGAGTCCAGTGCTGACCTTTAGTGATAATTTTAAATTGTTTATTGGTTCTATTTTGTTTAATATTCTGTAATTGATGTCTGCGGGCTGAATGCTGTACACCGCCCCAAGATGACGGTTCAAGAGGGGTGGTATAAAAATCAAAGAAATAAATAGAGTAGCGTAGTGTAGAGAGAAGTGCAGCGAGCCCATGTGATGTGGCAGTTAGAGTGTCAGACCTGGATTTGACAGTCCTGGGTTCGAATCCCCATTCATGCTGAGGAAGCTTGCTGTGCGACCCTGGGCCAATCACATAATCTCGCCCTCACTTACCTCAAAGGGTTGTTGCAAGGATAAAAATGGAGGAGAGGAAAATTATGCACTCCCTCCCCCACTGGGCAGAAAGGTAGGGGATAAATCAGGGATAGTCAAACTGCGGCCCTCCAGATGTCCATGGACTACAATTCCCATGAGCCCCTGCCAGCGAATGCTGGCAGGGGCTCATGGGAATTGTAGTCCATGGACATCTGGAGGGCCGCAGTTTGACTACCCCTGGGATAAATGATGGAAATGAATAATGTCACCGAAGTACAGCTACTTGCTGCTCGCTTTTCATTCAATGAACAAAATACCTTGGGGAGAAATGGAAAAATACACAGAATCTGAACTATTTGGCAGATGCTTAATATATTGGTATGCACCTTCTTCTGGAGTACATGGCTTTGATTTATGCATTTAAACATTTTTATTCCTCCTCTTCTTGCAAAGAACTCTGCATGATGTATTTCATTTCCCTCCCCCACTTTTCTTATACAGCAACCTTGAGAGGTAGGTTACTCTGAGAATGATGGGCCCCAGGTCACCTAGCAAGCTTTGTGGCAGCATAAGGATTCAAACCTGGATCTTCAACAGATGCAGACTATAAGTGCAGCAGGCCCAAGAAACTCAGCCCCTCACTGGCTGGCTCCAGAGCCAGACTGATACCTAAAGAAACGTACATTCCTTTTTAGCAGTAGCTAGAGAAAAGAAAAATGACTCACTTTCCATTTTCTTCACCAGCTTAAAATTTAATACGGTCCATCAGACGTCGCAGAGTTTTCATCTGCTTGGACATCCATTATATGCCATGCAGAATCTATAGGAATCTTGACGGATAACTCCCTAAATTATAGATCAATATGCATTTATTGCTTTGGGGGAAAGCGGGATGGATCTGGCAGAATAGCTGCTCTTAACAGTATAGGTGAGAGAATGGTAAAATATGTTTGGTTTACTTATTCCTTTATTTTGAAGAGCGGCATCGTCTGTAACACTGTTAATAAATCGGGGGGAGGAAATTGAGGACCTGAATACTGGAAATGAAATGTGTTTTTTTCATTTCTTTTTTAAAAACAGAAATGATAGAAATTAACTCCCTCCCTTACGAAGCTATCATTGACAAGAGGGAGTGGTGAACAGGGAGTAAATGTAGGTACAGTCATCCACATTTTCCCCTGTCCAGTTATTTTATTTTTACTACCACCCGTAAGACCCTCTTTTTTAACCAGAAGGAGTCTTACCAACTCCTGGGAAATAGAAAATTTTAGACGGTGAATCTTTAGCCAAAACCACAACCAAGAACGACTGGCATCCTTTGGGATTGGGACCCTTAAGTACTGATGGAGGGGGACATGGGAGGTAGAGAAGGGGAGGTTCTATTTTTTTTGTTTTGTTGCTGGAGTAGATAGGGAATTTGGTTCTATGGTGTTTATGTTTTTATGTATTGGGGACTTATTCTTGTTGTAACCTGCTGCGAGTCAATTCTGAGAATGGTGAGTAAGAAATCTTATTATTAATAATAATAATTAATAAATAATAATTATTAATTAGAAGAGGCTACTACTACTACTAAGAGCCTCTTGTGGCGCAGAGTGGTAAGGCAGCCGTCTGAAAGCTTTGTCCATGAGGCTGGGAGTTCAATCCCAGCAGCCGGCTCAAGGTTGACTCAGCCTTCCATCCTTCCGAGGTCGGTAAAGTGAGTACCCAGCTTGCTGGGGGGTAAACGGTAATGACTGGGGAAGACACTGGCAAAGCACCCCGTCTTGAGTCTGCCATGAAAACGCTGGAGGGCGTCACCCCAAGAGTCAGACATGACTCGGTGCTTGCACAGGGGATATTTTTACCTTTTTTTTTACTACTACTACTACTACAACTACTACAACTACAACAACAACAACTACTACTACTACTACTACTACTACTACTACTACTACTACTACTAATAATAATAATAATAATAATAATAATAATAGCCAAGTAACCCAAGCGAGGATAGAATGGCAAACGGTAAACGGTAATGACTGGGGAAGGCACTGGCAAACCACCCCGTATTGAGTCTGCCATGAAAACGCTAGAGGGCGTCACCCCAAGGGTCAGTCATGACCCAGTGCTTGCAAAGGGGATACCTTTACCTTTACCCAGAGGTCATATCTATCCAAATTAATTCAATAGAAAAGCAACATAAACACCGGGGAGGGGGGGACAGTTGAAGAAATGTATTAAATATAAACACACCATTCCACACAAGTGGGATAAGGCACTTTCAATGTATGTTAGAAGTAGATTTTCCTGTTTCACACAGGAACATCCAGCTGCAAAAGCACATTGAAAGTGTCAGTCAATCAATCTATCAAATGTTATTACACCAATTGCCAGTCATAACAGAAAACTATAAAACAGTAAACTTAGAATAAAAATTAATGGTTAATAAAACTGATTAAACCAAGAGGTAAAAACTATACAGCAGCTATATTTAGTTGTCTGATCTTAATTAAAATTGCATAGTACTTTGCAACCTAGAAGGTGGTGCGGATATTATCCCCCATTTTAATCCAAATGACAATGTGTTATCCCACATGGGTAGAATGTAGAGGAACAGAATGGGTAACGTTTTACATAAATGGTCAGAGGAACAATTGTGGCATCTATCTCAGAGAAAGAAGAAGAAGAAGAAGAAGAAGAAGAAGAAGAAGAAGAAGAAGAAGAAGAAGAAGAAGAAGAAGAAGAAGAAGAAGAAGAAGAAGAAGAGTTGGTTCTTATATGCCACTTTTCCCTACCCTGTGGGCTACGGACCACATGTGGTCCATCAACTAATTGGAGGTGGACCGCGAAGGACGCCTTCTCCTCCCCCCCCCCCCGGCACTTTACTTCATCCCCCCCCCAGCCCTTTACAACACACTTCGGGTGTCATTGTCTCCCATCACTCCCAGATGGGACTATCTCGTTGCAGAGAAACCAGCTCAGGGTTCCCATTGATTTGTCATTGTCATGAGTTAAAATTTCCATGAAAATAAAATGTTCCTTATGTTCATTGTTGTGGCGTGTCTGTATCTCATTTTGAAGGGATGTTTAAACATTACCATAGCGATCAGAGAGCGTTAGGGCAGTGGTTGAGAGTAGAGGAGTAAACTACCCCCCCCACCGGGCCTCAGTAAAAGCCGTTGAGTGGTCCCCAGTGAGTGGTCCCTGGCGTTGAGTGGTCCCCGGTGATAAAAAGGTTGGGGACCACTGTCTTTTAGTATGGGTGGTCTGGGCTGTCTTCTCAATTCTTTCTGACCTATATGAGGTGGAGCCGCCATAGTAGCCATAAAGGTGGGAAACGGGAGTGAAAGGCAGGCAAAGGGTGCAGGTGGCGATATCACTTCTGAAGTTGTGACCAGCTGACATCGCTTCAGGGGTCCAGACTCGGTCTAGTGCTTCCTCATTGGATAAACATGAATACCCTCCCCAGAAGGGGGAAGAAATCGTGTTTTACCAGAATTCACAAACTTCACAGAAAGCAGGGAGCACCTTCAGATTGGCCCCTGAACAGCAGGGCTTGTGTGGGAAACTGAAGAAATTCCACAGAGCTAGATGGGTGCTGCTGCAAAGTTTTTCGTTACTGCCGAAATACCCACTGAGTAATAGTTACTGACACCATTGACTCTTAAGACTGTCATCCTAACAGTACTGTTGCCAGGCATAGCTGGAGGTTTGGGGGGTGGGGGGGGTGGAGAAATGGGAGTACCATTGATGATGGGGTGATGGCATTTCCAGAAGTGAAAGCAAGTCTCCTTAGGATTCTCTGGGACTTCCATGGTAAAAACATTGAGTATATGGTGATACCTACAGTGGAAGTGACATCTCAGTTTCCAATGATCATTTTTTAAGGTTATTTTTCTCCCCCAAGCTGCAAGAGCAGCATTGGTCAATTAGAGTCAGGAATATCAGCTCCTTTCTCCCAATGAGAAAATGTCAGTCCTGTCTTTTAGACAGACATATATGTCTAGCACTCCATTCCTGTGTTGCTGTTTAGAGCCTAGTGCTCATTCTGCACATGCTGGATAATGCACTTTCAATGTGCTTCTGCTATGGAATATTCTTGTGCAATACAGGAAAGTCTACTTCAAAAGTGCACTGGAAGTGCATTATTCAAGTTGTGTTGAATGTTAATTAGTTGCCACACTTAACACTCTCCTTCTATAGGCAAGTGACAGAGTGACCTATGCCGATTTCCCATTATTTGAGTTGTTATTCTGGTCTAGCTGTCAGGCTAAGCAGGGGAACAAATAAAAGGTGGAAATATACAGACTCCTTCGCCTTCTTTCGATACCTTCTCAATGATGCTTGATTAGGGACAGGCTGGTTTTACTTGAAGACATAGCAAGGTCTTGCCAGCTTGACCGAGGTGGCTCCGCTGTGCTAGTTCTTTTAGATCTGTCAGCCGCGTTTGACGTGGTCGATCACGAGGTGCTAACAAGCCACCTCGCCGGTACGGGGATAAGGGATACAGCGTTACGCTGTATACGCTCCTTCCTCCAAAACCGGACACAGAGGGTAGCTGTAGGAGAGGAAGTATCAGGCCCTTACCGGCTCCCTTGTGGGGTCCCACAGGGCTCGGTGCTCTCTCCTACATTATTTAACATCTTTATGCGCCCTCTGGCTCAACTGGTACGGAATTATGGGCTGGGTTGCCACCAGTACGCTGATGACACCCAGCTCTTTCTCCTCATGGATGGCCACCTGAACTCCCCCTGAGGTCCATTTGCCAGATGTTTGGAAGCCGTAGCTGGATGGCTCGAGCAGAGTCACCTAAAACTCAACCCCTCCAAGATGGAGGTCCTGTGGTTGGGCCATAGGGGGGCAGATCAGGAAGTGCTCTTACCCTTTCTGGCTGGGACGCAACTTAATATCACGTCTCAGGCCAGGAATTTAGGGGTGACCATTGATGCCTCACTAACACTCGAGGCACAGGTTAAACAGGTAGCTAGCCAGGCATTTTTCTATCGTCGCCAGGCTCAGCTACTAGCACCCTATCTGTCCTCCGAACACCTGGCCACAGTGATCCATGTGACGGTCACCTCCAGACTAGATTTCTGTAACTCGCTCTACACTGGCCTGCCTCTAGGCTTGATCCAGAAACTGCAACTCGTCCAAAATGCGGCTGCTAGAGTCCTCACAGCTACACCATGGAGGGCTTACATCCAGCCAGTTCTGAGGCAGCTGCACTGGTTACCGGTTGCCTTCCGGATCAGGTTCAAGGTTTTGGTTTTGACCCTCAAGGCTATCTGTGGTTTAGGCCCAGCATATATGAGAGACCGCCTTTCGCCCTATATCCCACGCAGGGCTTTACGCTCTGTGGGGGCTAACCTATTGGTCATTCCCGGCCCCAAGGAAGCCCGCCTGGCCTCGACCAGGGCCAGGGCCTTCTCGGTCCTGGCCCCAACCTGGTGGAATGAGCTCCCGGAAGAGCTGAGGGCCCTGCGGGAATTACCAGCATTCCGCAGGGCCTGTAAGACGGAGCTCTTCCGCCAGGCTTATAGCTGAGGCCGGGTGGTAAGAAGATCAGCCCCCCCCACAAACTGGCGGTAGAGAGTGTCACCCCCCCCTCCTGTAGTTGAGGATGCGGAGACTAAATGAGTAAGATTATGCCATCATTGTTGCCACTATTGTAAATTTATTGGAACTTATTGTTATTTTATGGTTTTTAGGGGATGGGGTTATGTAAGCCACCTCGAGCCTTCGGGGGGATGCGGGGTATAAATACAACAACAACAACAACAACAACAACAACAACAACAACAACAACAATAATAATAATAATAATAATAATAATAATAAAGGTACAGTTCCTTCTCTCCTGAGATCTCCAGGTTAGGACCACTCTCCACTGTCCCCTGACTCATGGATAAGATGAAGCGCCTTTCCCTAGCCCCATTCCCTTCTGCCAGATATCGTTCTGCAATAGGGCTCCTTTCCATGTACAAACGGCAGTCACAGTATTTCAGTTTAGGTCTTCCAAACTGATGATGCATGGCTTCCTTGACTGAGTCAATAGCTCTCATGTTGCGTTTTCCTCTTTTGCTGCAACATTCAATTCTTCCTAGGATGATTGTCTTTTCCACTGAATCTTGTCTTCCCAAAGTACGATAAGGTAAAGGTAAAGGTATCCCCTTTGCAAGCACTGGGTCATGACTGACCCTTGGGGTGACGCCCTCTAGCGTTTTCATGGCAGACTCAATACGGGGTGGTTTGCCAGTGCCTTCCCCAGTCATTACCGTTTACCCCCCAGCAAGCTGGGTACTCATTTTACGGACCTTGGAAGGATGGAAGGTTGAGTCATTAGCATATTTATCATTTAGGCAGATCCTGCATTGAGCAGGGGTTTGGACTAGATGGCCTCTGTGTAGAGTTGCCAGTTCTGGGTTGGGAAATACCTGGAGACTTTGGGGGTAGAGCTGGGAGTGGGCAGGATTTGGGGCAGGGAGGGACCTCAATAGAGTATAAAGCTATGGAGCCTCCCCTCCAAAGCAGCCATTTTCTCTGTTGCCTTTCTGTTACCTGGAGATGACCTGATAAACTGGGGGATCCCCAGGTTCCACCTGGGGACTGGCATTCCTAACTGTACGGCCCAACTCTATGATTCTATGAATTCTATATTTAAATTTAAATCAGGAACATCCTAGATGTTTTTAAAATAATCTCTTTGTATGTCTTGATTGGCCTTAATTAGAGACTATCTGTACCTTGAACATACTCCCCCTTCTTCACCATCAGATGAGGAATACAGTTAGTCAGACTGCTAGGGCTCTCTCTCTTTCTCCCTTCCAAAGTTGTCTATTCTCAATAAAGTGATCTAATCTTTAAGCAGCTGGTGCTATGCTTCTTTGTGCATTTATACTCAATTATTATTAATAATAATAGAGTAATAATAATAATAATAATGATCTACAAGGCATTCTGAATATTACAGTTTTACCATGTGATCTTCAAAGTTGCTGGAGCGCTTTATTGAAGTATTATTATATTTATATTTATATTTATATTTATATTTATATTTATATTTATATTTATATTTATATTTATATTTATATTTATATTTATATTTATATTTATATTTATTATATTTATTATATTTATATTTATATTTATATTTATATTTATATTTATATTTATATTTATATTTATATTTATATTTATATTTATATTTATATTTATATCCCGCCTCCCCGTGAAGTTCAGGTGCCAAAGGTTGCGTCTAGGATATGCAGTGTCTCAAAGGAGCATGCACCATTATTTCAGGTTTGAGCATTCTTGGTGTAGTGGTTAAGAGTGGGGGCCACTAATCTGGAGAGCTGGGCATGAATCCCTGCTCCTCCATGTGCAGCCAGCTCGATGACCTTGAGCTAGTCACAGTCCTGTTAGAGCTGCCCTCACAGGAAAGTTCTGGCAGAGCTCTCTCAGCCTCATAGACCAAACAGTTTGTCTGTTGTAGGTAGAGGAAGATGACTGTAAGCTGTTTTGAGACTCCTTCGAGTAGGGAAAACCGGGGGAATAAAAAACAACCCTTCTTGTTCTATAAATACCCGTCCAAAAGAGAGCACTTCCCAGGGATAATGACTCCTTGGTTTTTATTGTTTTTAAATCTTTTATTCATTTAAAGATTAATGCTGTCTACCACCATCTGCTTATCTATGGAAAGGAAAGGTATTTATTTAGCATTGATCTTGGTAGGATCACACCGCAGGGTAAAAGATGCTGATAGTGTTCTCTTACAAACCTCAGTGAAAGATATATTATTAAAGAGCAATTTGTAACAGTGCTCTCATTTTACAGAGGAACTGTCACACTTTTAGCTACGTCGTAAAAGATTTTGTATGCACCGGTGGTGCCTCTATGGTTATCTGTTATGTGGGGACTGTGGAGAGGCAGTGTGTCTACATTGTTTCTCATTTCGGTCTGTGCTTGAAATATTTTCCTGATAAACAGATTCCTTTCAGGTAACCCAGTTGGCATGATGGCATCTTAAAGCTAGACAATGGGGTCGCTTTATTAACAATTTATGACCCTCTTCTCTAAATGCCTCTGGGTAGAGTACCAAAAGGGGGCTGGGAAAACTCCTTTTCAGAAAGGGGTTGGTAGCCAGGCCTACAATTTAACGAGACCACAAAATCTTATGATAGAACCTCATCAGTCAAGTCGAAATCGAATGCATATTTAAACCAGCAGTTAAGAGCACAGCCGTCCCGGAGGTGGGGGGAGCAACTTCCTCACCTCTTAACTAACGGTAAATTGGTAACTGTAAGGACATCAAGTGTGAGCTTGCAGACTGTGGGAAAGCTGGAAATCATGACGGTTTAATGGGAAGCTAATGCACAAACCAAACATCAATTAGATTTTACTTCTAAATTATTTGGAGTATTATGAATTTTTTAAAAGGTGCAAGGCCCTCAGAGTAGCACCCTCCCGCCTTATGCCATGCTAGAAATTAAGCCCGCTGTATCAAAAATACAGCGAGCGCTAGCGGGCAGTGGGTAGGTGCGGGAGGACACCCCCCCGGCCTTCCCCTCCTGGCTACCTTCCCCCCTGAGCCTCCGGCTTCAGAACGGGTCTCCGAGCCCCGCACTCAGGCCTGCCCTGGCCGCCCCCCTCCCCCCCAATCTTCTGGATTCAGCATGGGGCTCATAACCCCACGCTGAAGCCTGCCCTGGCCACCCCATCTCCGGATCTGCTGGCTTCAGTACGGGGCTCGGAGCCCCGCACTGAAGCCTGCCCCACCCGCCCCCTCCCTCCCTCCTGATCTGCTGGCTTCAGCATGGGGCTGTGAGCCCCACACTGAAGCCTGCCCCGCCTGCCCCCCTCATGAGGTCCTGGATCAGCGCGGGGCTTGGAGCAGGCCCGTTTGCCCGGGATGGGCTGGACCTTCTCCAAGCCTCCCACTGAAACCTTCCCCGGCTGCCCCCTCCCCCTGAGTCCGTGGCTTCAGTGCTGGCCTCGGAGCAGGGCCGGCGCACCTGGGAAAGGACAGGCCTGCTCCGAGCCTGACGCTGAAGCCTCCCCCGCCCTCCTCCTTTCCAATTCCCTGGCTCCTTCGGCTTCCCTGAAACCTCTCTCCCCGCTCCCCTCCCACCCAAGGGGCCAGCTTCAGCACGGGGAAAGAAGCAGGGCCGCTGCATCTCTGATGCAGCGTCCTTGCTCCTTTCCCTGCAGCGAAGCCTCAGCCGGCTGAGCACTCACCTGCAAGGCTGGAAATGTCTGGGCTGGGCCACGGGGCCAATAGGGAGCTACGTGCTGCATGGCTCCCAATTGGCCTCTTGGTCCCAGACTGACATTCGGAGGGGCCAATCTTGAGCCGCTTTATAGCTCCTGATTGGCCCCTTTGAGTTTTTATCCTGGACTCACTCCACCCCTTTCTCTGCCCACAATGTCCTTAGTCTTTTATTTTTACCACTACTGCGGGAGCGGTTTACTTATTGGCCCACCCCAAGAGAAGCTCCTCTGAGCCTGAGAATATAAAGGAGAAGAGATTACAGCACCCTTTCTCTCTTCCTTCCCTGGACAGTTACCTTCCTCCCCACAGGAAGTCCTGTCCTCTTCATGCCCAGTTTCTCTTCTGGAATGTGCTGATCTTCCCACCTTTATCCTAGGTCCAATCCCAGACTTGCTCCTTCAAATTCTGAGCTTCATGTTGACCCTGGGGCCAAGCGTGGTCCTTGGCCCACTGTGAGTTACCCCCAAAACATGACAGACTGGAATTTTTTAAAAAATTAATTTTAGTTACAGTAAAATCAAAAGGCTCCAGGGTTCCCGTGTTATGAAAATCTGTGCCAAGAATAGAGGATTGCATCGAATTGTATATGTCTACCTCTTTGTGTTGGCTCAGAGGCCTGGACCAATGCTTTAGAGCCCGGATCTAATATCTGTGACAAGATTACAATATCAGAACTCATTCAGGTTTATACGAAACAGAACATATTTCTAAGCAAACTCTTCAACTTTATCTGAAAGGTTGAGTTCCAACAAACCCTTAATCTTAGTCAAATCTTAGCATATATGAAAGACAATCTCAAAATCGTGTCCCCTATAGTCCACTGAAGGTAAAAAGTCACACAGCAAGCAGCATTTCTTATTACAGTGAAGAGAGAGAGAGATCCGATCTTGGTCTCCAATATGCAACTAAAGCCAATTTCCAATAACTGTGTGATCAGTTAGAAGATTGTAATCATTTCCTTTTTATTGATTTTTTTATACCCTGATTCAATTGACATTGTAACAGAAGAACAAAAATGCAGAGAGATTTGAGAGAATCTGGGGACCCACTACATTAAGAATGTCAAACGAGTTAAATACATTTAGATTTTGATGATATGAATGTATTTAGGCTCAGGCGTGTTGTCAAATATGCTTTTAAATCATTATTTTATTTTTGTAAATTTTATAATCTTGCATAGATGGAATGTTGTTCTTGATAAATATATATTTAAAATAAATTTTAAAAACTGACTTCCTTTTATCACCACTCCTTTCACTGGCTTGGCCAAGTCAGAGCTTGGAATGAGCATCCACTCTGCCCTCCTTGATCACACCTGACTTCCTGTTTCTCAACCCTGCTCCCCTTCCCTAGGTCTCCCTCCCCTGCCCCATTACAGTCAAGAGTTTGTCCCCACCTTGGCTCATCCTGGCTTGGCCTTGGCCCTGGATACTCACCTTGGCCACAACTCTTGCAGGTTCTTCCAGGAGGGTTGTCACTCATCTTGGGGCTGGGGCCTGCCTCCCTGGTACCTCTCAGAGACTTGTGTGAAAAGTGACAAATTCCAGTGAAGCTTGGTATGTAATTTTAAGCCCTGACCTGGATGACCTGGGCAGCCTGATTTTACCAGATCTCAGAAGCCCCTGGGTAGTATTTGGGTGGGAGACCACTGTGGAAGTCCAGGGTCAGAGTGCAGAGAAAGGCAGAGATCAGCCCCCTCTGAATGTTTCTTGACTTGAAAATTGTAAGAGGTTGCCATAAGTTGACTCCAACTTGACTATATCACCACTAGTTAGGTTTATTGAGAGTCGGCTTGGTATAGTGGTTGAAAAGTGGTCATTTATAATCTGGAGAACTGGGTTTTATTCCCCACTCCTCCACCAGCAGGCAGTTGGGTAACCTAGGGCCAGACCTAGTTCTCTCAGAGCTCAGCCTCACCTGCCTCATGGAGGGTTTATTGTGGGGAGAAGAAGGGTAGGCAATTATAAGCTACTTTCAGACACAAGAGGCCTGCTGGGTCACCGTGGGCCAGTCCCAGTTCTCTCACAACTCTCTCAGTCCCTCACAAGGTGCCTGCTGTGGGGAGAGGAAGGGAATGTGATTGTCAGCCACTTTGAGACACATGAGTCCTGCTTGGTGACCTTGGGCCAGCCTCAGGTTCTGTCAAAGTTCTCTCAGTTTTACCTGCCTCACAGAGTGTTTGCTGTCGGGAGAAGAAGGGTAGGCGATTGTAAGCTGCTTTGAGATTCTTTTTGGGTAGTAAAATGTGTGGTGCAACCCCCCCCTCCCCCAGCTCTTCTCAGAATTGTCTGTCTGAAGACTCTGAAATGATGCACCCAATGGAATAGGTGCAAGAAAGATGCCAAACACACTCGAGGCCTCTCCAAAATCGTATTTTATGGGTCTGTGAACCGTTTTATATGTTTTTAATTCTATTTTATTCTGCTTTCATGGCAGATATCACCCTGGTGGGGCTTCTGAGCATCTCTCCAGGTTCTTAAGCACATCATGACTTCTGCTGCAAAACCTCATGACGGATGGAGACAGAAGCTGAAATGTTTAATTAAATAACATAATGTCAGTTTAATTGTTTTGGCAGATATGAGCCTGCTTATGTTATTAAAAATCAAACCATATCGTCACAGTTGCTAACGGGGTTGGTGGTCCATGCCAACGAAAATATACATTTGTCACCCTCTGTTTCTGCAGCAGTTTCTTTGTAACAGAAACTGTTAAGGGAATGAAGAGATACTTCACTGTCTCATTTTATTATCTCTAGCAATATCCACTGATTTCAAGGCTCCTCAGGGACTGGCAGTTCTAAAGCCAGAGAAGTCTTTTATATTGGTGCGGATTATAGAAAAGGAATATTCTTTCATTTTTATGGCTCGGAATAGGATTTGAAAACGTATAAGGAAGGAAATGACAAGTCAATAACGTAGCGAAAGAAGCAATGCAGTTTTTGAAGCTTGAAAAAGGCCTCGGTTTGGCTTCTATTGGTTTCCATCCTTCACCAAAACATATTAGAAATCATGAGGCAGTCTTAGCTTTTAAAAAATGTACTTCGGAAACTCTCTTTTCCTTAGGGTTGCCAGGTCCCCTGGTCCAGGCAGGGGTTTCCGGCTTTCTGGATGCACCTCGCTCCCCACCAACTCCTGCAAAAATGGAAGAACACCACAAATTAACCCAACACTCTAACATCATCTGTTCAAGTAAAAAATCTGTTCATTGCAACCACATACTTTAGACCAGGGGTAGTCAACCTGTGGTCCTCCAGATGTTCATGGACTACAACTCCCATGGGAATTGTAGTCCATGAACATCTGGAGGACCACAGGTTGACTACCCCTGCTTTAGACAACTGAACAAATGACTGTAGACATCAAACAGCTTGAAAGAGAAGAAGAAACTGTGGGCCTCCCCCAGTTATGCTGACTACTCCCTGCACTTTCGGAGACTTTCCAACCAGAATCCCTGAACACTTTTGAACAGAATGACCAGTATAACTATGGTGGGAATGGGACAATGATTTATGATTTGAGTACAGCTGAATCGATTCAACCACAGCTGATCTGCAGACATAGCGGGTCTTTCTCCCCAGCAAATTTGTCTGAAGCTCTGGAGAGTGGCCTGTCTGCGGCTCCAGAGGGGGGAGACATTTAAAGACCCCAGGGTCTTTCTCCCCAGCAGACCCCTTTTGAGGCTGCCAAGAGCTCACTCCTGAGCTTCTGGGGAAACAATGAAATAACCTGCCAAACTGGTGATCCTGAGACTCATGTTTGGTGGGGACTCTCTCAATCAGCTGAATCACGAATCAGTTGAATTGAGCTTGAATCGATTCAGCCTTCTCTGATTTGGCTCATTTAAACTAATGAGATGTGTGATTCAGCTTGGATAACCCCCCAAAATAATTGAATCAGCATTGATTTGAGTATTTTCAGGCTTATCGGGGCCAAATCACACATCCCTAGCTATAATTCCAAGGGAGTCCTAGGCCCCACGTGGTGGCTAAGATTCCTAGTGATGAGATGGCTAGCACCTGTGGAGAATCAGAAATAGTGAATGCAGCTAGAAAGGACTGGGAAATTGAGATGGATTCTCTCTTGACTGAGTCTATCCTCCATAGCTACTTTCATCTCGCCAGATGAAATGATCCCACTTGTCCGGCTTGAGATCACCTGCAATTCCATGAGATTTCTAGGCCCTACCTGGAGGCTGGCATCCCTACTGGAAACTCTAACCATAGAACTCCCAGGACATGTCAGTTTTGGCCCTCCCCTACATCTAGCACTGGAATTATGTGAGGGAGCAACCCTAAACAGAAGGAAGTACCATTTTATTCAATGGGTCATACGCATAGGAAAGCATTGGCTGCCTCTGTCCCTGAGTCCTGGGCTTCTCAGTCACACTTTATGGATATGCCTTTACTGCTTTCACTTTCAGTTTGCAAAATAATGAAACTGCTTACTTAATAACCTCCTGGGCATTTTTATTTAACAGGGTTGCAAATAACGTTACATTGATTTGATATCCCAGAGAGAGCAGCCACCCAATTTGCATCTTCTTCTAATGGAGATACATTTCAGGGCTTACATTTACCCCTGCCTTGGCAATCCTAATTGATTCCTACCCCAGAAGGGAGGCAATGTTTGCATAAAAGAGATGACTTGCCCCAATTACAATTTAATTAATGCCATTTTCAGCCGTGATGTTGTCATGCAGCTTTTCGTATCACCGTGTTCTTTTTTGTATCCTAGCAACAATCCAATCAAACTCATTAAACTGGAATTAAGTGGCTGATTTATTGACAGGAAGAATGTCACCTTGGCCTTGTCAATAGGGGACAGCTGCTTAACTTGGTTGGGGGACTACTTCCATTTTTCCTTCCCTTCCATTCAAAGTCTAAAGCAGGCTTTCTTAATCAGGGTTTCGTGAAAACTTGGGGTATCTTGGTGGCCCTGGAAGGGTTTCCTGAATGGGAGGGAATTCATTAATTTTAAATATATTTTACATTTGTTAAACATTTATTGGGTGATATGAACCTATATGGTTATGTTGACCTACTCCCTCTCCAAATGGCCAATGATGGAGCTGGAGGGGGTGGGAAGGGAAGAAGCCCCAGATAGGCGTGTACACAGCAATGCTTCCCAACCATATTCTGCACAATCATGACATGTCTGGGGTCTCTTGAAGCCTGAAGAATATTTCAGGGGTTTCTCAAGGGTAAAAATGTTGAGAAAGGCTGGTCTAAAAAGTACTACAGCCTGTGGGCAGCCCTGTTGGGAAAGCCAGGAGCTGCTTGCTGAGAACAAACAAAATTCACTTGTTTTGCTTCTGCTCAAGCCATATCACCATACAAAATGGTGGACATGGCTGGCACAAGTTATTCTAGTGTGGGGGGAAGGAACAGTATTAAAAATACAAACCCCTCCCTCCAAGTTTGTAGGATGAGTCCTTTGAAGATAATGACATTGGAGAAAAGCCAAATTGGTTCGGTCTCTGGTCAACCAACTGCACCAACAACTTAAGCAGATTTACAGAACTCTTTGATGTTGGGATATTCCCAAAATCGGGCCACCAGCAGGGTAGGGAAGGGTGGGATTTCCAGTCCTGGCATGGGAGACTCCTAGAGATTTGGGAGTGGAGTCTGAGGAGAACAGTACGGCGTAATGCCATAGAGCAAGGGTGGCCACACTGCTGGCAGTGGCTCATGGGAATTGTAGTCCACAGACATCTAGAGAGCTACAGTTTGGCCACCCCTGCCATAGAGTCTACCCACCAAAGCATCCATATTCTCCATGGGAACTGATCTTTAAGGTCTGGAGATGAGCTGTAATTCCGAGGGATGTCCAGGTCCCGCCTGGAGGCTAGCATTCCTACAAAGAAAGGATATCTCCTAAAATACTCTCCTACACTGTATCTCTTGAATAAAAGAGTTTGGTCAGCCCTGGTTTATAATCTCACTTAAATAACCTGGCCACATAGGAACTGCTGGCTCTGATCAAGTCACGGCTGTATGTTTAGTCTAGAGCGATTGTCCAGCCATATCTGACACAGAACTCCATGTTGAACAAATCGAAACCAGCGCACAAGATAGCAACGTACTCTCTTAGCTCTGGGGCCTGCAATAAAGCTTGTCCATGAATACGATGATTATAGGTGACAACAGGAAAGAAGGATTCCCAATGATTTCACGCTCCTTTGCTTTACTCCTGCAAGACGAGGCCAGTGTTCCCCCCCCCCCCCCGCAGGGAATCTTTCTGGCTCCTGCTCAGTAAAAATCAGATGGACGGGCCCAGACTCTCACTCCAGGGAGCTGTAACACCAAGTTAGCCCTGAACGCTTCTGACAGATAAATCATTGTCGACTGGTGTTTTGAACATTCGACCACTGGACTCTTCCCCTGATGTCTGTCGAGGGAAAGGGTGTGAAGTATTTGACCCTTGCAGCTTGTAAATCTGAACCATGAAGAAAAGGTACAGCCCACTGATAGCCTGAGTTAATTGTTCCTCTCCTGTGCTGAAGCTCCTCGCAATAACTCAGCTTTTCAAAAGATGTCAATAGGGGCTTTAACTAACAGAGTGTCCTGAGGCGGAAGATCCACCCTAATGAGTCTGGTAAGCAAACCACTCAGGTTTCATCATTTCTTGCTAGGCTTTTTCACTGAGCTGAGCTTTCGAAAGGTGAGAAAGATCAAAAGAGGACATTCTTCCTTATTTATATCATGCCTCACAAAGCGGAGAGGTTAATTTCACAAATGCCCAGTTGGATCTACAGCCCTGCATAGCTTACAAAGGGGTTGTATGACCATAGATGGTGTCAGGAGCACTCTCTCTATCCCTTTGGAACTATGTAGAGCAGTGGTCCCCTACCCCCAGTCCGGGGACCGGTAGCAGTCCGTAGATCAGTCAGTAGCGGGCCATAGCTCCTCCCCGGCTGCTTCCTCGGGGACTGCCCTGCCACTCTGCCACCAGCTCAACTTTGGTGCTCTCCAGTGGCCGCCATGGCTGGGGCTCCCCCTTGGTGTGGCACTGTGCAGCTGCTGCTGGCAGTGCCCCCCCAGTGGATGGTGGAAAGTCAGGATCACAGGCAAGAAAGCAAGCAGAGCAGAGGGCTCAGGTGGCAGCAATGTCCCTTGGGAAAAGATTACACACACATACACACACCGGGCCTCAGTAAAATTGTCAAGCATTGACAGGTCTCCGGTGATAAAAAGGTTGGGGACCATTGATGTAGAGTACACGTTCTCTATATGTCTTATACATATTTTATGCCAATAAAAGGTTACTGACTGACTGAGTACACGTTCTCAACATTGGCATGGTGATCCATGTTCAAATGTGCTTGGTATGGCAGCCCCCTGATTGATTGTCATGTGCATTTCGAAACATATGTTTTATACAGCCATTGGTTTCATGTATTTTAATGGCAAGTTTGCATATTTTATAACCAGTATTTAAATTTTTGGACATGGCTTGGTACCAATTCCCTCCAGAGAAACAGAGCTGTGGAGTAACAGAACATTTGAAAGTATGCAGTTATTAGCTATCTTTGTGAATGAGGCACAGAGGCAGACTCACAGTGTTTTGATGTTTAAAAAAGAATAATCTTTACTGGAAACCCAGCTCTAGGAAACTCTCAGATTCAGAATCCTATCTAACATTCTGGCAGAGAAAGTTCCCCAGCCATCTGGGAGATCTCCATGCCCTATCTTGTTGTTGTTGTTATGTGCGAAGTCGTGTCCGACCCATCGCGACCCCATGGACAATGATCCTCCAGGCCTTCCTGTCCTCTACCATTCCCCGGAGTCCATTTAAGCTTGCACCTACTGCTTCAGTGACTCCATCCAGCCACCTCATTCTCTGTCGTCCCCTTCTTCTTTTGCCCTCAATCGCTCCCAGCATTAGGCTCTTCTCCAGGGAGTCCTTCCTTCTCATGAGGTGGCCAAAGTATTTGAGTTTCATCTTCAGGATCTGGCCTTCTAAAGAGCAGTCAGGGCTGATCTCCTCTAGGACTGACCGGTTTGTTCGCCTTGCAGTCCAAGGGACTCGCAAGAGTCTTCTCCAGCACCAGAGTTCAAAAGCCTCAATTCTTTGACGCTCGGCCTTCCTTATGGTCCAACTTTCACAGCCATACATTGCAACTGGGAATACCATAGCCTTGACTAAACGCACTTTTGTTGGCAAGGTGATGTCTCTGCTTTTTAGGATGCTGTCTAGATTTGCCATAGCTTTCCTCCCCAGGAGCAAGCGTCTTTTAATTTCTTTGCTGCAGTCCCCATCTGCAGTGATCTTGGAGCCCAGGAAAATAAAATCTGTCACTATCTCCATTTCTTCCCCTATCCATTTCTTCCCCTATGCCCTATCTGGAGGGTGGCAATCCTACAATCTAACCTATTTCTGCACTTTAGTATAGCCCTTAATCCACATGGCTTTTGTCCACGTAGATCCCATGAATGCTCATCATAGACTTTTAGGTGGCTGAAGACATGCCATTCATGTTTACTACAAGTACATGGTAAGGAAGCCAAGAACGTGTCCCTAGTCATCTACAATTTGTTTGTGTGGTTGTGTTTAAGGGTTCTGTCACCTGAGCAGAGATGTAACTCTGCTGCATCAATACCTTATGCAGATTTCGGAAACATACAAGCAAGCGGAAAACAAAGAACCAACAGACAGGGATCTTCATCTCCAAAACTTCCATGAAAGGGTCTGTTTTGTTTGTTTATTTATTTATTAAATTTATATACTGCCCCTGCCGGACCAGCCGGTTCGAGGCAGTTCACAACAACATTGCAATAAAAATATAAAATACCATGAAAATACCAATACATATCCCAACTGCAGCACAGATGGCAGCAACCATTCATGTCTCTAATAAACCCCTGGGCACCTCAACACTTCTGTTCCCAGGCATGAATTCAGTCATATCATTGGGTGATATTAGCCCATGGGGCAATGTTCGGCCCCCCAGGGGGGATATGGGGGAGGACCCTATTGTATTTCCCCAGTATTTAGCCCAATCTCAACTATAAGTCTGGTGGAAGAGCTCCATCTTGCAGCATGGTATAATACAGGTTTTCTCAGCCAGGATTTTGTGAAATCCTGGAGTTTCTTGACAGCCCTGGAAGGCTTTCCTGAATGGGTGGAAGTTAATTAATTTTAATATAATTTTTTAAAAGTTGTTAAACATTAATTGGGTAATACGACTATATATAGCAGGGGTAGTCAAACTGCGGCCCTCCAGATGTCCATGGACTACAATTCCCAGGAGCCACTGCCAGCGAATGCTGGCAGGGTCTCCAGGGAATTGTAGTCCATGGACATCTGGAGGGCCGCAGTTTGACTACCCCTGATATATAGTTATGTCTGCCCACCCTCCCCTCCAAAACGGCCAATGATGGGCCTGGAGGGGTTGGGAAGGGGAGGGGCCACAGGCGGGTATGTCCACAGCTCTCTCTCCCAACCATATTCTGGAAGATTGAGCCACTTCTCGGGTTTCTCGAATCCTGAAGAATGTTTCAGGGTTTTCCCAATGGTAAAAAAGTTTTAAAAGGCTCCTACTGGGAGACTCCCCATTCTGACATGGAATCTTGCCATGTGACCTTGGGTCTGTCACCTACTCTGAGCCTAAGCTACCTCACAGGGTCCTTGTAAGGATAAAATGAAGGGAAGGTTTATAACATTAGCTGCTTAGAGTCCCCAGTGGGGAGAAAGGCAGAATATAGCTGAAATCAACAAAATAAATAAATACATATTCATAGACATACACAAAGCCCCGAAGGCTTCTTCCTTTTCAAGCATAAACGAGACTCCAGTTTCTAGAAGTTGTCTGGTTTCTGTGATCCCCTGCAGAATTATTTCCTGAGCTTGCAGTGACCCAGCTGCGGTCTCAATTTTGGCTCCCGGGGCCTCTGTTTGTTCTGCAGCTCTTCCTCTTCAAGGAACTACTTTCCCTGCAGTTAAATCAAAAGACGAAGGACCCTGCTGCTTCATTTTCCCTGAAGGCCACAAGGGCATGCTGTCAGGTGAAGCCTGTGCCATTGAAGAAACAATCTCCCTTTCCTTTGTTGACAGTCCTTATGCATGCTGACATGAGGAAAAGTTCCTTTCCAGGACGACAGCTCAGATACATTCTTCATACTTTCCTGCAGTACGGGCTTGCCTCTTTTTTCCTGTGTTTTGGATTTCCATGGGATGCTGTGAGTGTGCACCAGTCATTCTGCAGTAGCGTTTTCCCTTGGTGATCAGTGCTTCTTTGGAGTTAACTTGGAGTTGCTCCTCTAATAAAGACACAGGAGGTCGTTCTGAGTGCTGATTTGTACTTTTTACGAAGTGTAGAAGAGGAAAAAGAGTTGGTGTGTGTTCACTGCTATTCTGTACCAGAAGGTGTTTCAAAGCAGGTTTCAATCACCTTCCCTTCCTCTCCCCACAACAGGAACCCTGTGAGGTAGGTGGGGCTGAGGGAGCCCTGATGTTATTGCTCCGTGCGAACAGCACTATCAGGGCTGTGATGAGTCCAGAGTCACCCAGCTGACTGCATGTGAGGAGTGGGGAATCAAACCTGGCTTGCCAGATTAGAAGCCACTGCTCTTAACCGCTACACTAACCACTACACTGCAGATTACAGTGGAGGAGGTGGGGAGTGGTAGGCAGGGTGGGTGTGCATAAGAGACACCCTATTTCTGCCTCAGTTTCACAATGATCCATTCCTCCAAACATCCCATGTCTTGGATCCATTCCCTACCTTTCCTCACAAACTCACTTGACCTTTTGCCAAATTTGCCTTGAGAGTATGGACTCTCTCTCCCTTTTCTATCAAACTCTCCCCTACTGTTTATTTATTCTTCAGATTTCTATGCCGCTCTTCCCCAAGAGAGGCTTCCAACATGTCATGTACAGTTCTGCTCAAACATTAAATTAATTATTCAAACCAACTCTCATTACAACCCAAGAGCTCACCACCTTCTCTCTAATGAGAAGGAGGGGGATAAAGTGCTGAGAGGACATTAATGACATGGCATCCGGATGTTATCATCCATGCCAAGGATTCCCAAGGAGCTCTGGAGGGGGTCTGTAGCCTTTCCTCTCTTGCCTTAATGGACTTGGCCCCTATGTGTAACTGTAGTTCTGCTGCTGGTTACGTTGGATGTCTACGCTTTTGAATAAAGAAACATTCTGAAATAGAAGTTTAACTTGTCTGAAGTCGAGCACTCTGACAGTTAGGCAGAACTGAAGTTACACACAGGGGTTTGCATATATAAAACACAAGCACATCCCCTTCCCTCCCTCCCTCCCTCCCTCCCTCCCTTGGGAAGGTGATGACTCCAGTTCCAAAGGGAGAACAAACAAACCTACAATCTAAGTACAAAGCACTGGGAGGCAGTGGGGGGAGAGAGAGATCAGGGAAGCTTTGGTGTGAGAGCCGAAAGTCATAAACTACAGACTAAGGAATTCAGCCTTGAGGTGCAAAGCAGACGCAGGAACTGGGAAGCATCACAGGCATGACAATATCGGACAGCTCTAATAATGGATCGCAATCAATATGACAGAATTCCCAGGATTCTGATATCAGGGGACTAGCTACTTCCAGTAATCCTCCTCCCCACTCCTAAGCATGAGACCTGTTGTGGTTTCTGCACCTGGGAGGGGGAAAAACCTGCACCCAAACCACCCTCTGCCTCTCCCCCCCCCCTCAGTCATCCTCAAGCCTGCCTGTTAACATGGACAATGATGGCACTTCTGGACCGATTATGCACGGGCTGGAATGCCCATGATGGCAGTGATAGGGCTTCGGGAGAAATCCCTGATTATGCACAACATTGCCGCCACCCTACCCCTGGCCTGATCCAGGTCGTCGAAATACCTGCATTAAGAAAATGCACATTCTTCCACGGGCCAGGATCCGTCCCTAGCCCTGTGCGTAATCGGAAGAGCCGGGCTTTTGGGCCCAACTCCTACCCAAACCTACGGCGGCCCTGCACGGACAACTGTCGCCCCTGCCGGCTTCTCAGCTCTGCGGAGCTGACAGAAGCGTCCCCCACCCCCACCATGGTGGGAGAGCAGCATGCTGCTCCCCACCATTGTGCAGTGGGGGCGCTATGCCCCTGATCCCCTCTGCCACTGCTGCCACAGCTACGGAGCACTCCTGGCACTTCCAGCCCCACATTGTGTGCATGGGGACGTTGCATTGGGGCAACCAGCATGTGCTGAGGGAGCCCCTCCCCCATAAATACGCAGGGAATGGTGGGGCAAGGGAACGGTGGCAGCCCAGTATAGCTGCCGCCGTGCATAATAGGTCCTGATGACACATTACTTCCTTGGAGTGGGGGCATGGCAGGGAGCCCACACCGATGGTTACCTAATGGTAGACTAGAACCCTCCCTTTTATCATTGTTTCTATGAACTGCAATGTCCTTCATATTATTAGTTTATCTGAATACAATTAGGAATAAGGATTCACAACCCTGAATATTAGAGACTAATGGCCAATACTTACAGATAATCCTTTTGAATATTATAAGTCTTCGAATGAACGTTAAAGACACAAGTTTCTCTAACAGCTTTCAGCCATTCCTTATGTGCAAACAGAGAAGCGTGGAGGTCTCCAAGATGCTCTTAGTTTGGCTTCCTGAATTACTTTCCATGGATATCCCCTTTGCAACAATGCCTGTTCAAGGTCCCCCGTCGCTTTGTCCTGAGATTCCTTTTTGGTGTTGATTCTTTTATGTCTTAGGGACTGGCCAAAGGGCAAATTGTTCAATCAGTGATCAGGATGAAAAGATGTATCATTCAAAAGGGTGTTTCTATCGGTGGGTTTCTTGTAACATAGTTTGCTGTTGTCATCCTTGTGAACCAAGGTGTCCAACAAGGGAATGGATATCCAATTCACAGTGCTGGTAAATTTAATAGTAGGGTGTTGGCGGTTGGCCCAACCACAGAAGTCCGGTACTACAGATTGTTGTTGTTCTTAGGTGCAAAGTCGTGTCCGACCCATCGCGACCCCATGGACAATGATCCTCCAGGCCTTCCTGTCCTCTACCATTCCCCGGAGTCCATTTAAGTTTGCACCTGACTGCTTCAGTGACTCCATCCAGCCACCTCATTCTCTGTCGTCCCCTTCTTCTTTTGCCCTCGATCGCTCCCAGCATTAGGCTCTTCTCCAGGGAGTCCTTCCTTCTCATGAGGTGGCCAAAGTATTTGAGTTTCATCTTCAGGATCTGGCCTTCTAAGGAGCAGGAAGGGCTGATTTCCTTTAGGACTGACCAGTTTGTTCGCCTTGCAGTCCAAGGGACTCACAAGAGTCTTCTCCAGCACCACAGTTCAAAAGCCTCAATTCTTTGACGCTCGGCCTTCCTTATGGTCCAGCTTTCACAGCCATACATTGCAACTGGGAAGACCATAGCCTTGACTAAACGCACTTTTGTTGGCAGGGTGATGTCTCTGCTTTTTAGGATGCTGTCTAGATTTGCCATAGCTTTCCTCCCCAGGAGCAAGCGTCTTTTAATTTCTTTGCTGCAGTCCCCATCTGCAGTGATCTTGGAGCCCAGGAAAATAAAATCTGTCGCTATCTCCATTTCTTCCCCATCTATATGCCAGGAATTGAGAGGGCCGGATGCCATGATCTTTCTTTTCTTGATGTTGAGTTTCAAGCCAACTTTTGCACTCTCCTCCTTCACCTGCATCAAGAGGCTCTTTAGTTCCTCTTCACTTTCTGCCATTAAAGTGGTATCATCTGCATACCTGAGGTTGTTGATATTTCTCCCTGCAATCTTGATCCCAATTTGTGACTCATCTAACCCCACCTTTCTCATGAACTTAATTTCTAGTACATACACATTTTTATTAATTTCATATACATTTATCATTTTATATCACTAAAATATGTCTCTTACTTCCTGGCAACTAATAACTAATTTACTGTCAAATTACCCATTTCCTCCCCCCATTTCCTATTCTTCCTGCTGGATGTGGCAGGTCACTCAGTGGCATGAATGACCAAGGAAATGGGGAGGAACAGTAGGGATTGGGGGGACACGCCCTTTCAGTAGTCACCCTGGCCTCAAACATAGGCCCCCAAAGAGCGTCCCCTTGCAGGTCCTACAGAACTATAATAGCTTCATCTGAGGTCCATGGCAAGTCCTTTCATCAGGTTGGAACCAGGGCTAAAAAGTTTCTGTCTCTGGTCAAGGCCAGACAGGTGTCTTTGGTGCCGAGGACCTCAAACAGATTTGCTCTAGAACAGGGGTAGTCAACCTGTGGTCCTCCAGATGTCCATGGACTACAATTCCCATGAGACCCTGCCATCTCATGGGAATTGTAGTCCATGGACATCTGGAGGACCACAGGTTGACTATCCTTGCTCTAGAAGACTTAAATACTCTCTGGAGAGGAGGGAGAGGCAGTCCCTCAGCTACATAGGTCCCAGACTGCATAGGGCTCTGAAGGTCAGTACCTTGAAACTTGTCCAGAACTCAACTTGGAGCCAATGTGGTTGTCAGAGGACTGGTCGAATACGTGCCCTCCATGGGTTTCTTGCCAAGACCTGAGCAGCCACATTCTGAATAAGCTGTAATTTCCAGTAGATGGTGTTCTGTGATTGGAGATCTAGCCAAGTTCTTGGGAACCACAGATGCATCTTTACAGGGTTCCGGCGCTGTCTTCTGGAACTGAGTTGGTGTTATTTCCTCAATGCTGCAAATGAAGATGATGATGGGGTTCATCTATGGAACAGCAGCACCGGGGCCGGATTGACATGAAAAGAGGCCCTAGGCCAGGGGTAGTCAAACTGCAGCCCTCCAGATGTCCATGGACTACAATTCCCACGAGCCCCTGCCAGGCCAGGGGTAGTCAAACTGCGGCCCTCCAGATGTCCATGGACTATAATTTCCACGAGCCCCTGCCAGCGAATGCTTGCAGGGGCTCGTGGGAATTGTAGTCCATGGACATCTGGAAGGTCGCAGTTTGACTACCCCTGGCCTAGGCTATTCCACTTATGTGGCCCTTTCACCTCCCACTTTTAAGTTTGTAAATTTATTATTATTATTATTATTATTATTATTATTATTATTATTATTATTATTATTATTATTATTATTATTATTATTATTATTATTAAATTTATATCCCACCCCCACCCCCCGGAGGCTCGATATATGAGAGAAAATAAAATACATCATTACTGTGATATATATATATCAATATGTTAAAATGAAACATGTTGTGATTGGTACTAACCTTTATTAAAAAATGTGGAATATAGGCCCCTCTTGATCTTGAGGCCCTAGGCTGAAGCCTAGTTAGCCTATAGGAAAATCCAGCCCTGAGCAGCACCTTCGTTGCATCTTCTAATCATTTCACCCAAGAGACAAAATGCTGTAAGCATTGATCAGTTATTATTATGGGACATATCTTTCCATAAAGTGGCTGCTCACAAACATACAGATGCCTTTCCCGAGCATTTGGAGCATGGCAGCTTTCTATCGTAGGGGAGCACCTCTCTTCTGCTGCTACCGCCCTGTGTTTTCAATGGCCTACCTTCAAGGGTTTCTGCAAGAAGTATCCTTTTCCTGTGGAGCTCTTTGGGTTTTTAATTGGCTTATGTTTGTGTAAACAAATTCATGTGCTGCCTGAGGCAGCAGCAGCAGCCAGCTTGCTATACTTAAAAGGCAGAATTCAGGGCTGTGGGCAGTTGTTTGCTAGGCAGTCACTTAACTCAACTGTTCAGTCGCAAAATGCTATTGCTGGGGAGGGGGAACTCTGCTACAGTGGTTCTATTTAAGTTTAATATCATAGAAGAAGACTCAGGAATCAGACTCGAAATGTTGGATTGGGTCATTTTGACAATGCGGCCCTAAACAGGATTACATCTTTCTAAGTGTGCTGACGTCAGTGGGCTTAGAAGGATGCAAACTTTGACAAGGATTGCACAATTAACTACCCCCTCCTAGAAGTCCACAGCTCATTTCATTTTGCATTGTTGTTGCTATTCTGTAAAGGCCCATGGCCATATGCAAACAAATGTACAGATGCCTTTTTCAAGCTTTTGGAGCATGCCAGCTTTCCATTGTAGGGGAGCATCTCTCTTCTGCTAAGAAAATAAAGCTTTTTTTGGTGTGTGTGTGGGGGGGGTGGGTACAGAGTTTTGAAGGGCCTGAAAAATGCACCTCTTCTGCCAGGCATTTGGTTGAGGCCAGACTATAAAGACCACCTTGAACCTCCCCACCGCACACACTTCGGAACACCCCAGATGGGTCATGTCTTGATTGCCCCTATGCCACCTTGCCAGTCAACATTTTAAAAAGCAACAGTGGGGAACATTTTAACTTTCCAGGTCATGCAACTACTAAGCCAAGAGTAGAAGATACTTTACAAAGGAATTTCAAAGGGAGATTAGGAAGAGAGGCTGCTGAATTGCAACTAATAATGAAGCTCAAGACAATGCATCCTTCTGTAATGAATCAAAACCTGGGTTTCCTGTCTCATTATAACACCTAATCCAATCATGCTTGCTATTAACATTCACCTGCTATTGTCACTCACATCTGAAATTGTTCCACTCTTCAAGATCCAAGGACAGATGGACTATAACATTCTAGCTGTATCTGAAGAGATGAGCAGTGACTCATAGAAACTCAAACACAGCCACAAATTTTGTTATCCTTTAAAGCAAAAAGCAATTTTGTTAGCTGCATTTATGGCTACAGTATTTGCTGGCGTATAAGACTACTTTTCCCCTCTGAAAAACATGCCTCCAAATGGGGGGGGGGGTCATCCTATACACCAGGTGCACTTCAGTTGGGATAGACATAGCTGCCCATAGTGGCCCATAGTACTGTATTTTGAGTGGAAATGTTGGGGGGTCGTCATATATGCCCAGTCGTCTTATACGCCGGCAAATACGGTACCTATCCAGCCCCTCCTGTGGAATATCCTCTTTTGCTGCAGACAGATTAACATCGCTATCCATATTGCTTGTTGCTTGGGATACACCTCTCAGAAACACAGAAGAAGAGTAACAAATTCAATATCTTGAGCTCCACGGGGACATAACTGTTGGCAGAGTAATTAACACAGGGAGATACACAACCTGGGTCATTCTCCACTGGTTGGATAACACACTTTCAATGTGCCTTTGTAGCTGGATTTTCCTGTGCAAAACAGGAAATCTACTTCCCAAGTGCATTGAAAGTGCATTATCCAGCATGTGCAGAAAAAGTAGATAAGTAGGAATTATAGGTACAATAGATTAAAAATTTATTGTGGGAAATGGGAATAGAAGGCACAAAGCCCAGATCAGCCCTTTTCAACCTTTTGGTCATGGAGTAACCTCTGAAATACTCAGGAGTACCACAGAAATGGCGGCAAAATCCATCTCACAGGCACAAAGACATCACAACCAAGTCTTCTAACTATCCTGGCTGAGTAGGTTGAGTGGACTGGTCTAGTTTTGATTGTGGACTTATTAATACTACTCAGGCTTCGAGTAACCCCAGAAGTGATGCCAGCTGACCATGTGTCACCAGCATTTGCTGGCAGGGGATCATGGGAATTGTAGTCCATGAACATCTGGAGGACCACAGGTTGACTACCCCTGCCCTAGTGCATTGGGAAATTGCTTGCAGAAAGAGGTGTTGTGTGAGTAAATCCTCACCCTAGCTTACCAGCTGGCATCTATGCAGGTGTAGCCTTTTAAGAAATGACCTCCCACTCCTGATTGAGTGGGGAGCTGGGGACTCAGTGAAATCCACCATTTCCCATAAACTATCAATGTTGGTTAACAGGACTTCTTGTCCAGCAGCTTCATATACATACTATATGTATATGTTAGTAGATTGATGTTATAATGGGAATTTTAATGGGATGAGTTGTTGTGACCCGCCTCGAGCCTATCGGGAGAGGCAGGAAATAAATCTAATAATAATAATAATAATAATAATAATAATAATAATAATAATAATAATAATAATAATATTCAAAGCCCATTTTATATGGAAATAAAATGGGTGCTAGAAGGGCTCTTCCTCCCCCCGGGTGACTCCCAAAGGGTTCTGTGTGGGCGGGGAGGCAGGCGGAAGACGGGCATGGAGCGGGCTGGTGGCGCAACGGGCTAGTGGGGTGTTACTCACTTGGGGCAGGCTCCTGGCATCTCTTAGTCAGCACCGGCGGCGTGAAGGAGGCGAGGAGTTGATTGGGTGGCCATTTTGTCCTGGGTAGGCGGTGAAGGCTGCGTGCTGCTGTCGGCGGAGCGGCGGGGTGGGGGACGGGCTCTGCGTGCAGCGATATAGAGGCCGGGTGGTGATGTTTTGGGGTGCCGCTTGCCGCGGAGCGGCTCAGTGGCGGCCTTGTTGTGTCGGCGACCACCTTTGTGCGTGGAAGGTTCCTGGAAGGTAGGGGAGAGGGCCAGGGACGGCAGAAGCCACCAGCACGGTGGCTGGGCGCGGTGGCCGAGGTGAAGTTGGTGGCTGGTCTCGACAGCGATGAAGGTCTGTTAGAAGCCGGCAAGGGGGGAAGTGGGCGGTTGGGGAAGCGCAGCCGCTTGGCGGAGGGAAAGAAAATCTCCCCGAGCCCAGCGGCATGGGGCGAGCCTCCTCCCTGGCAGCCATCTGGCTAGGATGGCGGCTCGGGAGGACTGGAGAGTTCTGGGTGCGGTGTTCGGGAGACGGGCCAAGTGGCCAATAGGGAGGTGCACTTTGCACGCCTACCAATTGGCCATTTGGCCCTGGAGTGGCACTCGGAGGAGCGAATTAGGAGCTGCTTCGTGGCTCCTGATTCGCTCCTCCGAGTTTTTATCCCGGACAGAACCCGCTCTAACTCCTCCCCACCAGCCCTTATTCCTTTAATTAATCCACTCTGCAGGAGCGGGTTAAAGATGTGAATCAGAACCAAAATAAATAAAAAAGGTAAACCATATAGTGGATATTAGTATTTAAAAAAAACGATTTAAATGGTCTTAGACCAGAGCAATAATAAAACACAAATATAGAAACAAATAGAATGAAACAGGAGGGGGCAAGCAATCCCTTATTTGTAAAGCTAGAATACAATAGGACAAACCTAATGTAATAGGTACAAATTTCACAGAAAAGTCACCCTATCACAAGGCAATGAATTTCACAGGTAGAGGCACAAAACTTTGCTGTAAGAGCTGACATCTCGGGGAGAGCTCTGGTCATGGAAAATCTAGGTTGCCCGGTCCTTCTTTACAAAACAAAAGGGGGGGGGGGTTCTAAAATTACTGAATATTTTTTTTAATATATACAAGTTTTTTTATTTTCATAAAGATAGAAATATAGAATGCAATACGAGTTATTAATACAAAGAACAGTAAAATATAAAATATAATCATCATTTGAAAATGTACGACCCCACATTAACTACACAATGATATAAACTTTTGCCCAAAACTGAGTCTAGGAGCCATCCACATTTCCACTACATTTAAAAGAAAGGCCTATTTAGATATACAAAAGAGAAATTGTTAATAATCAACCTACTTGAGAGATCGTAGACCTCACGTTAACTGCTTGATACAATCTAAGAGCTGTCCTGACAGATATTTCTAGGTTTAAGTTAAATGCTTAACATTAAACATTTCTTGTAGGACAGTATGAGTTTTGGCCCTGTATCAATACTCTAATGAAGGGAAAAGAAAGTAGGGCTTTGCCTTAAAGATGTACACAAAAAAAAATTGCAAGAGGATTTCATAGCTTCTCCTTATCCTTAATACAGATACATCTACAAAACAATTTATACTTGACCCATTCTAAGAGCCATCCTGACAGGTATATTTTCAGATTTAAGTTGAGAGCTTAACATTAAACGTTTTCTACAGATCAGTGTGAGCTTTGGCCCTATAACAATATACTAATAAAGAAAAAAGAAAAAATAAGGGGGGGAAACCCAACACTAATGATTATATTACCTATATGCCTACAAAAGAAAAGAAACAAGAGAGAAGAAAAACACTGCTTCCCCTTTTTCATAAAAATAGAAATATAGAATACGGTATATGTTATTAATACAGAGAATACTAAGTTTCCAGGTTTAGATTAGATGCTTAACATTAAACATAGAACAATATGAGCTTTCGGTCTTCTTAAGGGGGTCTCATCTCGAGGCTTGCTACATCTTGTCGTTCCCGTAGACTTATATTCTGTCCCATTGGCCTTTGGCATAGAAATTGCAGTTGTACTCTTTCCCGCAGAATATACATCGATAAATCTTGAGGCCGTTGCACCTCCTGGACTCCAGTATCAATACATTTTTTCCCCCAAAGAGCTCCTTTAAATCGGTTACTTTCACTACAGATCCATATATCTTTTGATTGATTTTGTACACTGTTGCTTTGAGATGGCTGTATGTCTTTTTAGAAAGGGTGTCCTTATCTGGGCTGCAGAACTCTGACATCCCCTTTTCCATCTCCAGAATTTCAGATTTCTCTTCTACTGTTGGTTTTCCACCTTGTTTAGAGCTGTCATCAGCCACTGTTATTGATCCATCATTCCTGTTGGAGACTTCTTCCTTGCCATCTTGGATCTCCTTGAAGATATTTTTAACCAATCCTTCTGTAAATGCTTTGAAATCTTGGGTTTGTTTCTCTATTAGATGAGCCAATCTTTTAAACATAGACATGTTTTTGACTTAAAAAAACAACAGCCAGTATCAAATAATCCTCTAACATTCCGGCACAGGCATGTGACGTATTGAAGTCAGTAAGGCAGATATTCTCATGCTGGAACAGAATTCTCGTGAGATCTTCCCATTCACAGCTCTTATCTCTTATCTCCGAAAACCAAAACAATTGCAGTAAGAGCTTTTGCCAATTAATTTGAGTTGATTTGAGTCCTTCTTCTGCTTAGTTAGGAGAATTAGCCTGCCTCATAACGAGGTGGCTTCGGGCAGAGCAGAGTAAAAGGAGGGGGGAAACAAAGGGCTTTGATACAGGAAGAGAGACGGAGAAAAAAACGAGAGATACTTGCAGTAAATGATGTTTTGGAACTCAGCCGATGTCCTCCCCTGAGTTCACAACGTTCATTTGCAGTAAATCGTTGTGTAGGGTTGAAGCAGATGCTTTAAGATTAAAGAGAGAAAAGAAAGTCCGATAGAATATGGCATTCGTCCTCTGGACCTGAAACACTGACAGCCTATAATCCAGGGAGATATACTCCCTAAAGGATTGGAGACTGCCCCAAGAACTTCCTGGGTAGAAAGGTGAGGTGGGGTTTGCGTACCCCTCCTCTTTTCTGCCAATTGCTTGTGTGATTGACCCCTGTCAGGCTTCAGAGATAGCAGAGCAGATGCCCTGCAACCCTCTCAGAATGACATCTTAGCTGAATATTTGTCTAAGTAGCACATCATTATTCAGGGAAGCATTGCTCTTATTCCCTATTGATTTTATTTGTCCTCAATTATGTTATTACATAGCCAGGTCTGATTGTTAAATGTGATATACGGGACTTTAAAATCCAAGCCCCAAGTCCTAAAGTAAGAGGAAGTGATGGGTAAATTCCTCACTGAAGCAGGGAGCTGGAATGGCAGGATGTTACAAGCATTCTGATTGCCTAGCAAGAGCTGAGAGGAAAATTATTTTAGAACTCTGTGTCAGAGGGGACTTAATCTGATTCATATTTTGACAGAACCTGCATCTAGAGAAGACTGGTCTGTGCCTCAACAGCATATCATCTTGTCTGAGGAGAATGTTAGTCTAGATTGAGCATAAGGTAAAGGTAAAGGTATCCCCTGTGCAAGCACCGAGTCATGTCTGACCCTTGGGGTGACGCCCTCTAGCGTTTTCATGGCAGACTCAATACGGGGTGGTTTGCCAGTGCCTTCCCCAGTCATGACCGTTTACCCCCCAGCAAGCTGGGTACTCATTTTACCGACCTCGGAAGGATGGAAGGCTGAGTCAACCTTGAGCCGGCTGCTGGGATTGAACTCCCAGCCTCATGGGCAAAGCTTTCAGGCGGCTGCCTTACCACTCTGCGCCACAAGAGGCTCTTAGAGATTGAGCATAGTTCTGCACAATTGAGAGAACTGGGTCTGATATTTGGCATATCTCAAATTAATAATGTTCCTTCTATCAATTTTTAATCTGCCTTCATCTAAATCTAACCCATCTTTCTTTTTGATATCTTCTGCATGTGGACCAAACAGATAGGGAGCTAAAATGCATCCTTATCTGACACTTTTGCCAAATGAAAACCATTCTGTTTCCATGTTCTGTCCTAACAGTACTATCTTGCCCAGAAACAAAATCACTCTTCCTCAGACTTGCACTCGAAAGTTCACACCTTGAATAAATCTTTAAAATCAGAGTCCAGTAGCACCGTTTAGACCAACAAAGATTTATTCAAGGCGGGAGCTTTCGAGTGCAAGCACTCTTTGTTGGTTTTAAAGATGCCACTGGACTCTGATTTTGTTTTGTTGACTTGCAGGTGGCGACTACTCCAGTAACGACACTACCCCAGTTTTCTGGCATGAAATTTGGCCGCAGCTGTTTTTATTAACAGAAACACCCTCAAACAGAGGATTGGCCCGATGCCAGTAGGGAAGCCTGACCCCCCAACAGCCGACGGGCCGAACAAACTTGTACCGTGGTGCTCCAGCTCCTCGCCTCACTCCCAGCTGGGAGGATGGGACACTTTCCGCCATGGCAACAACACGGAAAGCAGCAAATCGGGATCCAACGGGCGTCCACCTCCATTGGATCCCCCAACCACCTGGCCCCTCGGGCCCCTGGCCTCCCAGCTGGGGAGGCCGCGCCTGGTTACCAGCCGGTCCCTTTACGGGGACCCCCTGCCTCAGGGATTCCCACATGTAAACGGGTATCCCTGCCAAACCATGATCCCTACTAAGCATCCCGCATGGCTGCAACAAACATAACACAAGGGAGGTTAGGGAGGGTGACTGTCCGGAACAGCATGGCGTGGGGAATGGGGGCCACGCATGCGCACGGCCTTTTATAGGCCGGCGCTCCGCCCCCTTTTCTCCCCCGTCACATGACGGGGCTTGCCACGTCACTGGGGCATGCCGCCTGGGCACTCCCGCAGCGTCAACGGCTGCCGCGATTAAGCCGCGGCCGCTATTTGTGCTGCTTCAGACCAACACAGCTAGCCACTTGCATCTATCTTGCCCAGAGTACAAGTTGCACATCAAAACAACTAAGACCAGGAAGGAGCGGTGTATGTTCTGCACATACTGAATTATTAATAATAATAATTAGCTGGCTTTTTATACCACACTTTATTCTACTGAAAGGAGAACTGGCTTTTATACCTCACTTTTCACTACCTGAAGACATCTCAAAGCAGCTTACAATTGCCTTCCCTTCCTATCTCCACAACACACACTCTGTGGGATAGAGAGCTCTGGCTGTGGCTGAGAGAGCTCTGACAGGACTGCCCTGTGAGAACAAGGTCACCCAAGCTGAAGGTCACCCAACTGGCTGCATGCGGAGGAGCGGGGAATGAAACCCGGCTCCCCAAATTAGAGGTTACTGCTCTTAACGCTACACTAAGCTGGCTCTCAAAGAAGCCTCAAAGCTACTTAAAACTGCCTTCCCTTCCTCTCCCCAGACCAGATACCCTGTGAAGTGGGTGAGACTGAGGGAGAATTGGAAGAACTGTGACAGCCTCAATGTAACTCAGCTGACTGCATGTAGAGAAGTGGGGTGTCAAATCTAGTTTTCCAGATAAGAGGCTGCAGTTCTTTACCACTATGCTACATCAAGCTTCGTCGCAATAAGATGTGAGATAAAATGCTTGCGTGTCTGATACCTTTGCCTATTAGAAACTACTCTGTTTCTCCATATTCTGTCCTAACAGTACTCATTATAGAGTTTTCAAGTTATGAGATAATCAGAATTGGTTTACCTTCTTCTGTGGAGGGTTAGATGAAGTGTCACTAACGTTGTCTATGATTAAACAAAAATTAGGAGCAGCGATTTACGTTTGAAAGCCTGTTTTACTTACCGCGACTGAGCATTGATGCAGCGAGGGCCTGCTGGGAAGCAGACACAGCTGCCTAAAAGGCTTGCTCATGTGCACGTTGGCAAAATGCTGCGTGCACAGCATCAAGGCCAGGGTGGGACCCACGGCATCGATTTAAGGTGGCACATGTGTGGGTCCCGCTTTCTTCACTTGGGATGCCGTAAAAGCAGCTCCCCTCCCACCCTCTCTATGTTGTCTACAGTAGCGATCCCCAACCTGTGGGCTGCGGACCACATGTGGTCCTTCGACTAATTGCAGGTTGGCCCCGAAGGACGTCTTCTCCCCCCCCGGACCTTTACTTCATCCCCCCCCCAGCCCTTTAAAACACACTTCATTGTTGTGGCATGTCTGTTTGGTGTAGTGGTTAGGAGCACGGACTTCTAATCTGGCATGCCAGGTTCGATTCTGCGCTCCCCCACATGCAACCAGCTGGGTGACCTTGGGCCCACCACGGCACTGATAAAACTGTTCTGACCGAGCAGGAATATCAGGGATCTCTCAGCATCACCCACCCTACAGGGTGTCTGTTGTGAGGAGAGGAATGGGAAGGCGACTGTAAGCCGCTTTGAGCCTCCTTTGGGTAGGGAAAAGTGGCATATAAGAACCAACTCTTCTTCTTCTTCTTCTTCTATCTTATTTTGAAGGGATGTTTAAACATTACCATAGCGATCAGAGAGTGTTAGGGCAGTGGTTGAGAGTAGAGGAGTAAACTACCCCCCCCTCCGGGCCTCAGTAAAAGGCGTTGAGTGGTCCCCGGTGATAAAAAGGTTGGGGACCACTGGTCTACAGAATTGTTCACATGTTTGAGGTGGATGTTTTGTTCAATATTTGTCACTGCTGTGGGTTTCCATGGGATGGAGCCTGTTGGCAGGGAGTCTGGTGTGCAACAGGACTCCCCGAGGTTCAGGGCCTCTTTAAAAGACGGCGGATATACTAGCACGGCTTACCCAGCCGGGGGGCCAGGGGCACACTTGCCAGTGGCCTAGGGACAGTCAAATCAGGTTGGCACATGTTGGCTCCCCCGCATAGGTCGCTTCCCTTAGTGGTGGACTTCAGTAGGCAAGGGGACCTGCTCTCCCAGCTGGGAACAGTGTGGGTTCCCAGGGCACCTCTGGACTCCATGGGGTGTTGGTGCAGTCCGATGACTGCTAGGTCAGGCTTCCTCTCCCATGCCATGCCAACCCTCCCATGGGGAGGTAATAAAGCTGTGGCCTTGTTTACACCCAACATTGGTGTGTCACGTCTTTTCCAGCACATAATTCCTGCCTGCAAGTCAAAAACAAACACGCCAGTTTCAATTTCCTTACCTAGTTATTTTAAATGCCTAGACTGAAAAGATGTGATATGAGCAATTTTATGTTTGTATGTGTGAGGAATACTATGCTGTGCATGAAAGCAATTTTATCTGAATTACTTAGAGGTGGGGGGAAGGAGAGAGCACTACAGGCATAGATCCAAATTTCTTCAGCATTTTGTTTCCTCTTAAATTTCAGTATCTCATTTCTTGACTGTGATCAGGCTGTGTACCAGCAAAAGGTTGATAACAACGTTACATTTGTGTCAAATGTCAGGACTCCAGAGATCCAGTGGTACTGAACTTTACCTTTTCAATTAAGTAGTGAAAAGTGGTTTTCTCCTTGCTCTTGGCAAGATTCCCAGGCTGTAAAAAGAAGAAGAAGAAGAAAAAAAACCCACATGTGATATTTGAGAACAGGCAAGCTGGAAGTAGCCATAAGAAAAATGTATCTAACATTGTCCACAACAGCACATTAAAATTCAGGTTATACTGAGTCTGAACTGAAAGATTTGAGAATAACTTTTAATCAGTCAGGAGGATAAGAGCTTATCTTCCTTAAAGGTCTTGAACAGATTGAGAGCCAACTGTCTTACAAGGAAAAATTGGACATTTTTTTTAGACGGTATATTCTCAGGATTCCAGCTGACCTGATGCACATTGACAAACTTTGTCCAAATACACTATGCCTGTGAATTGGCCTCCAACATGACTGAGGAAAAAGAATTGAAGTGAGGAATAAGAACAGTTGGTTTCTATACCCCACTTTTCACTATCCAGAGGAGCCTCAAAGTGGATTACAATCGCCTTCCCTTCCTCTACCCACAACAGACACCCTGTGAAGTGGGTGAAGCTGAGAGAACTCTGACAGAATTGCTCTGTGTGAACAACTCTGATGGGACTGTGACTATTTTCTGTACCTTACACTTAGCAATAAATAATCATACAAACACACACACACACACACACACACACACATATATATATATACACACACACTTATTGCTAAGTATAAGGTACAGGAAATATTTCTCCACAATATCTATTACCTTAATTATAAATGTTAAGACATTTTGTATAAAATACTGTAGTCCTTACTTCAAATATTTCAAATTTCATAAATGATGTTTATTTTCCCAATCTTCTAAGCTTGGACAGACATCTGTTCCATTTTTCAAATATATCTTCCAAAATATTTGATAATTTGTTAGTCAATATTTCTAAAGGCATAATCTTAAATTTCATAGAGAATTGAATTTTTAATATGTTCTGCACTTTTTCATACATTGCCTTCCAATATCTTTTTGCTTTTGTACAAGTTCGCCACACATGGTAAACGTTCCTGCCTATGTCTTGACATTTGCACCATTTTCCTTTGCAGTTTTTTCTTTATTTTCTCACTATCACTTGGAGTAATGGAGCATCTGGGGGAAAACAAAAACATTTTATGCCAATTTTCTCTTAATTTCTGACTGGCTATGAACTTAATTTCTTTTCCCCATAACCATTTCCATTGGTGCATTGGTATTTGTTCTGTAAACATCTGTATCTAAGTAATCATACATTTTTCACTTCTTTTGCTTTAGGCTGAAGTAACACTTGTATATCCTTCATAGTAAATGATCTTTTTGTTTTGTAATTGGCTGTTCTGACTTAATCATCTCTCTTCGATGTTGATGATTATTTTGACACAAATGAAATACAATTAATTTGTGGTTCTCTTAGCCAATATTGGTTCCAGTTCAGAAAAAGTCACGCTTCCCTGAAATCTGTTTACATCTGTTTTTTCCCACAGGTCAAAGGGTTTAGGCACATCTAGAGATGGCAGTAGCCAAGAGATAGTGTCTGGGTGGCAGGTTGACATGGACAGAGAGGTTGTTGAGAGGCATTTAGCTGCACTGGATGAGTTCAGATCCCCTGGGCCAGATGAAATGCACCCAAGAGTGCTCAAAGAACTTTCCAGAGAACTTGCACAACCCTTGTCCATCATCTTCGGGACCTCTTTAAGGACTGGAGATGTCCCGGAAGACTGGAAGAGAGCAAACGTTCTTCCAATTTTCAAAAAAGGGAGGAAGGATGACCCGGGAAACTACAGACCAGTGAGTCTGACCTCTGTTGTGGGGAAGAAATGGAGCAGATATTAAAGGGAGCGATCTGCAAACATCTGGAGGACAATTTGGTGATCCAAGGAAGTCAGCATGGATTTGTCTCCAACAGGTCCTGTCAGACCAGCCTGGTTTCCTTTTTTGACCAAGTGACAGGTTTGCTGGATCGTGGAAATTCGGTTGACGTTGTTTACTTGGATTTTAGTAAAGCTTTTGATAAGGTTCGCCATGATGTTCTGATGGATAAGTTGAAGGACTGCAATCTGGATTTTCAGATAGTTAGGTGGATAGGGAATAGGTTAGAGAACCACACTCAAAGAGTTGTTGTCAATGGTGTTTCATCAGACTGGAGGGAGGTGAGTAGTGGGGTACCTCAGGGCTCGGTGCTCGGCCCGGTACTTTTTAACATATTTATTAATGATCTACATGAGGGGGTGGAGGGACTACTCATCAAGTTTGCAGATGACACCAAACTGGGAGGACTGGCAAATACTCCAGAAGATAGAGACAGGGCCATTTCGCACGGCTTCAAAGTAGCAGAATGGTTGCTATTTGGAAACGCTACTAATTTGACATAACCCACGACGTCGTAGACAATCTGCAACAATCTTGAAACCAATCAGCAAAAAGCGCTTCGTTGTGGCGCTTTCAGGGGAATCCAGAAAAGTGGATTCACCCTCCGGATAGCGATACACTCCTGCAACCAATCTGCAACAGTAGCGCTAAAGATCTGTGCGTTACCATTGTTGCTGGTTCTTCAAAGTCCCTCCCCCTGGCTCTCTCCTCCAAACTTCCGGCGAAGCGATCGCCATTTTTTTTTCTCCGAGCGAGCGGGGATAAACGCACCGGCGAGCCTCTTTCTGTTTAGAGGCTTCCCTGGCTTCAGTCCTTCACCTTTAGTCACTAAGCACAAACAACTGAAAAGCCCGTTTGCTGAAATAAAGTCCCTTTATTTTTTACAAATAAATTCAGCCGAAAATCGTGCCCGTGAGAGGGGGGGGGGAATTTTTTTTTTATCACTCGAGGCAGCATGCAAATGATCATACAATCAAACGACAGCTCACATTAGGCAGCTGGATGGGTCTCTCCGTAGCAACGAATCTACCTAGATTCATTGCTATGGGTCGTTTTTTTTTTTAAAAAAAACCTTTCTTAAAGGGAAAGGGGCTGTTTGGGGGCATGCTAACGGCTGCCCATTGGCTGCTTGACGGCCAGGGGCGGGACGAGCTTGGCAATAGCGCTTCCTTTCTAGCGATTTCTGCCGAGACCGGAAGCCTGTGGGAAACGCTAAAAAACGCAACTGATTCCACTACAAAGGCAGGTATGCATAACGACGAATTCCACTATTTTAAATGGCGATTTTTCATTCCGCAAACAATTTGCAACAAAGATCCCTGTGCGAAAAGGCCCACAGAGTTCAACGAGATCTGAACACAATGGAAAAATGGGCAAATGAGAACAAGATGCAATTTAATAAAAATAAGTGTAAAGTTCTGCATCTGGGTCAGAAAAATGAAAAGCATGCCTACTGGATTGGGGATATGCTTCTAGGTAACACTGTGTGTGAACGAGACCTTGGGGTACTTGTGGATTGTAAACTAAACATGAGCAGGCAGTGTGATGCAGTGGTAAAAAAGGCAAATGCCATTTTGGGCTGTATCAAAAGGGGCATCACATCAAAATCACAAGATGTCATAGTCCCATTGTATACGGCACAGGTCAGACCACACCTGGAGTACTGTGTGCAGTTCTGGAGGCCTCACTTCAAGAAGGACGTAGATAAAATTGAAAGGGTACAGAGGAGAGTGACGAGGATGATCGGGGGCCAAGGGACCAAGCCCTATGAAGATAGGTTGAGGGACTTGGGAATGTTCAGCCTGGAGAAAAGGAGGTTGAGAGGGGACATGATAGCCCTCTTTAAGTATTTGAAAGGTTGTCATTTGGAGGGGGGGCAGGATGCTGTTCCCATTGGCTGCAGAGGAAAGGACACGCAGTAATGGGTTTAAACTACAAGTACAACGATATAGGCTAGATATCAGGAAAAAAAATTTCACAGTCAGAGTAGTTCAGCAGTGGAATAGGCTGCCTAAGGAGGTGGTGAGCTCCCCCTCACTGGCAGTCTTCAAGCAAAGGTTGGATACACACTTTTCTTGGATGCTTTAGGATGCTTTGGGCTGATCCTGCGTTGAGCATGGGGTTGGACTAGATGGCCTGTATGGCCCCTTCCAACTCTATGATTCTATGAAATGCATGAGCCAAAGATACAATACAGTTCTTTAGTCCCATCTTTTTCAATAGGGTTTCAATATGCCTAACTTTCTGTGAACTGTGTTCTTTATAAATTTGAGCCAGTGCGAACAAGTTGACAGCTGAATAAATTAAGAGTCGTGGCCTCTAATCTGGAGAATTGGGATTGATTCTCCACTCCTCCACATGCAGTCTGTTGGGTGACTTTGGCCCATTCCTGCAATCTCTCTTAGCCTCACCTACCTCACAAGATGTCTCGTGTGGGGAAAGGAAGGGAAATGTATTTGTAAGCTGCTTTGGGACTCCTTCGGGTACTGAAAAGCGGGGTATAAAAACCCAGCCTTCTTCTCTTTTACATTTCTATGTCACCTTTTCAAATGAGACAACAAATATTAAAACATGTCAACATTAAAACAATTTTTAAAAATACAGTATATATATATATATAATAAATCAGTTCCCCTGCCCTTTTTTAGACTTTGGGCACCATTGGAATCCTGATACAAGGTGGTGGGGACAACCATAAAATGGCTGCCATGAGAGGCAGAGCCACAGATGAAGGAAGTCCAAGTGCAGGAGACAAGAGGACTAAGTTTGAAAGAAATTGGGAAACAGGAGACAGAGAATGGAATAAAGCCAACACTGTGATAGCAGCTTCCATTGAAACATCATTATTTATACAGCCAATCCGAACTCCAGTGGCCAATCAAAAGCTTTGGTAGGCATCAGGAAAGGTGTCATTGAGTACCAAGTCACTGAGCTGTGAATGTTTGTAAGAAATAATTCAATAAAAACATATAAACACCATCAGTAAGGAGAGTCAAAAACAATTACTGGAGAGTACATCAAACTGCTGACAGAAGACAACCGTAAATGAAGATGTCTTCAGTATCTGGACCAAAATTCAGGAAGTCATTAGCCAATAATTATCAACTGAGTGATACATCAGTTGCATAATAAATACATCTGACTATAACTTCAGTAATTCCTCAAGGAATATATAAGCCGCGAGGGAGATCTCCGCCCCGACAGAAGCCTCCTTACCCCACCCCCCTTTTCCCTCCGGCTTCTGCCGGGGACGGGCTCTCCCCCCCCAGCCCATCTAGCGCCCATTTTATTTCAAATTAAAATGGGCTTGAAATCTAGTTATAGTATATAACGGTAAAGGTATACCCTGTGCAAGCACCGGGTCATGTCTGACCCTTGGGGTGACGCCCTCTGGCATTTTCATGGTAGACTCAATACGGGGTGGTTTGCCAGTGCCTTCCCCAGTCATTACCATTCACCCCCCAGCAAGCTGGGTACTCATTTTACCGACCTCGGAAGGATGGAAGGCTGAGTCAACCTTGAGTCGGCTGCTGGGATTGAACTCCCAGCCTCATGGGCAGAGCTTTAGACTGCATGTCTGCTGCCTTACCACTCTGCGCCACGAGAGGCCCTGTTATAGTATATATATATATATATATATATATATATATGTGTGTGTGTGTGTGTGTGTGTGTGTGTGTGTGTGTGTGTGTGTGTGTGTTTGTGTTTGTATATTAATGAGCAGGGCCTCCCTCCCCATCTCCTGTCCCCCCTTGACTTCTACCTCCTAGTATGAACTTGCTAGCAACATTACCATCTTTACTATCATATTAATATTCTATTGGTACTGATAGCTGTCTCATTTATGGATTTAATATTTTAGATATTCTTTATTGTTTTATTAATAACAGAACTTTTATTCTTTCACTGTTACCGTACATTTTAAATGTTGTTCTCCTCCTCGTGCCAGCTAATCCGAGAGGGGCATTATACGAATTGACATACTCAAATAAAAATAAATATGATATCTTAGACACATCGCAAGATGACAGACATCTTTCCCTCAAGGAAAACAAACCGGGCTCTACTGGCAAGGGAGTGAGTGAATGGTTGGGCAGTCATGCTAAATGAGAGCTAGAAGGGGGTTCTCTATAGATGGCTGCAGCAGCTGTTCAGAGCAATGGCCACTACATCCAAACTGAGGCTTCTCACCACAAGATGACCTGGTTCAAGAGCTTTGGTCTGAATGAGCTCATAGAATTGCAGGTGCTGCTTAACAGTTTCAGATGCTGATGCCAATTGCGTCAGCTGAGGACTATGGCAGGATGCCTCCATCTAGGCCCCAGCAGCCTACCTTTGTATTCACTGTTTTTTTTTTTTTTTTTTTATAATAATTTTATTGTTTATTATTATATAAAGCATTTACAGAAAAGTTGTAAGGAGAAAACGACCAGTTGATATGGTTTGCCATCTCTTTTAACATAGGTATTTAGTTCTCATCACATATTATTCCTAGTCTAGAAGTTTTTACCATATTTCTTAGCCAAGTGATTGTTAATACATATGAGATCTGTTATAGGAATACATTCTGTTATTATCTTAAATGATATTAGGTCAATCTCCTTCATAAGTTGGCCCTAACCCAAGAATTACTGCTGTTGTCTTGTTAATGCCTATAAAGTATGGTTTGTCATCCTCTTTTGGCATACATATTAACATACATATTCAATTCCCATCGCATATTAATCCTGATTTAGGAGTTATTACCATCTTTCTTAACAAAGTAGTAGTTGATACGTAGGAAGGTATAATCTATTATAAGGATATATTCTATTACTGTCTTAAGTAATATAAAGTCAGTTCCCTTCATATATTGGACCTGTCCTAAAGATTGCTACTGCTTTTTTTTTTTTTTTCTCACAAGAAGCCAGGAGAATACTCCATTGTTCAGCTCATCTTTCAGGTGGTCGCAGAAAATGAAATTGTATTTTTTTCCATAGTAGAGTGTTTCTGATTGTCCTTCTGTCAGGGCCAGAGAAATCTCTTGCTTGATTCTTGCTTGTAGTCGCCTTTGAGGGGGCTCTGAAACCTTTGTCAATCTGGATCTCTTCCTCTGGTCGCACAGAAATATCTCCTGATAGCTTCCTAGTTGCTGTCGCTTTTGAATAGACTCTTTTTATTTTGCTGATCCAAGTCATTTCCTGCTCTGAATAGACTTCCAGGTTTTTGGTACTTTCCTTCCATGAATCTGTTTTCCCGGGTTCTTTAAAGATACTTTGGGTTTTTACATCTCTGGCACTCTCTCCCTCCTGAAGTTTCACTTGATTTACTGTTGGCTGAGCTGCGTCATCAGCTGGTCTCTCCGGATCTTGGGCTCTATCCAAAAACTCCCCCTTAGTCCCACGAATTTCCTTTTCCAGCTTATTGATTGCTTTCAGTATCTCTGAGTTTCCTTTGCATAACAAATGGAAAAGCTGTACCTTTGATAATTCTTCCATAGTTCTAGGCAGTCACAAACTATAAACAGAAAGTCTCGTGAGGTCTCGCGGGAGCACGAGCGATCCCAAATTATCAGTTTGTCGATCTCCGTATCAAGTCAAATTCTCCCACTGAACGTTCACCCATAAATCTTCAAAGCACTCTAATTAGCTGGGAGTCTCTCACTCGGGGAAAGAAGGAATTCGCTTGTAAATTGGTTGAGGGAGGGGGAGGGAAGAGCTTGTGAGAGGAGAGAGAGAAAAGCCAGAAAGCTTTCAATTCTTACTGTTGTAGGTTCCAGCTTCTGTCAACTTCTGCTCCTATCGATCTGGTAAATGATGGTCTGGGAAGAATGTGAGGTCGGCTGGTCGTTTCAAGCTTGTAAAGTTGTTTGCGACAAAGACGCCATCTTGACCTTGAGCTCAAGCCGCTATTAATCCAAGGAGGTCTTGCTTCTCCCTACGGATCTGTAGGACCCTCAGGTCACCGTTCCCGGTTCCTGGGGCGACCGGTGAACAGATTTGCGTATCTGTTCAGGTCAGCCAGGTGCATAAGCACCTGACCCTCGGCATGGCTTAAGAGCTGAACTGAAGTCCAGCTTTCCCTATGGCGCCATCTTGAGGTCTCCCTTTGTATTCACTGTTGACCGCTGAGGATCTGTCTAAAAAGAAATGGACTCAGTATGACCGTTTATGCATTGGAGGTTTCATGCTGGGTTGCAGGCTGGAGCTTTAGTCATGGCAGGTTGGCCCACCTCTTCCTGCATCCACACAGGGGAGCTTTTGGCCCGGTGCACCTAATCCGTTCCTGATTTGTGCTCCTGCATGGGCGCTGGGACAGTGAAGTTCCCAGTGCATAAACGGTCCATATCTGTCTAAAAAGAAGAACTGACAGCAATTAGGAGTCCAGTCCTGTGTGTGGGACAAGAGAGCTGAAATTGGGATGCCAACGTTCTGCTCCCTGCTCTGCCATTTCCTTTGTGTGTGACTTTGAAAAAGAGCCATCTGTCTCTGGGGGCCGGATCACAAAGCCCATTGAAGCCTTTCCAGCCACTTCAGAAAGAAGAGCTCTGGTTGAGGGGCTTTCTAAAAAAAAAAAAAACAGCATCATTTGGAACTGAGTCTGATTTTATATGCTATTTAAGAAACACCTGCAGGTGACTACATATTGAACATCCATTGAATTCTCCTCTTGGGGAAAAAAGAGAGGATAGAGTGGTGTAGAGATTGCTATGGTTATTAATGGTTATTATGGTTATTAATATAGCCTTTTGGAATCTTCTGACCATGGAGGAATCCCTGGACTTTTTGGGGGGCTTTGAGGAACCCCAGAAGTGATGATATGCTCCTTGGGAGAAGTGGATGTGGAAGTAAGATGCAGGAGCCAGCCGATCATTTACCGTTTCCATTGTGGAGGAAGAGATTAGGCCTGTGGAGCAACAGGGAAAGTGGACTCCAGTGATGTCTAGTGATTACAGTGGCCATCTGAACTTCTGGGAAAGGCCCATGATAGAAGACTCCTGTTTTACCATCACCAGGTATCAAATGCAAGTATCAAGTATCATGTTTCAGATGTCATGGCGACAGTATTCAGCCACTTGATCACGCCCACCTTCCTTTTTTTTTGCATTGTGCTTATTATATCTATACATGCATTACTGCACATGTATTATTGCAAAGAAGAATGATCATGTGCTGAATATTGCCATAAATTGCACAATGCGCACAAGTCCCAACAAAGTCCAGAAATGAAGAATGGAATCATGGTTGCTCATCAATCCGTATCTGGTAGATCTTTAAAGTAGACCAAACCAGTTCAGAGCCCAGAATTCTTTTTTTTTTGGGGGGGGGGGTCGGGAATGTATAAGTGAATTCTATACCTATTAGTCCATTGAAGGAGATAGCAGGATCATAGCCTTCAGCTTCCCTCTGGTAACAAAACTATTTATTTAACTCAGTGACCTTCTAAACCTGAGGGGATGAAGGGCAATGGAAATCAAAACTCCAAGTGATTCATCATGTTTAGAAATTGTATCAGATAGATGAAGGTCATCTACAAGGTGACCTTGTGATAATTCACAGACACACACCAAACTCAAAGGGAAGAAATGGGTGAAAGCTAGAAAACTTCATTTGTTTTACAATAAATCATATTTTATGGAATGTTTGCGTTCTCTCTCAAAGATCGATGGCCACTGGGGAAAGTGGAGACTATCTGTGAAGGGTGACCTTACCATGCGGGTTCAAGAACATTAGTGTCAGACTCAGATTAGGAGTAATTTAAACAGAAGCTTTAAAGAAATGTTTAATGGGGAGGGGAATGGGAATGGCTTGATCAATGCTGTTCCTTGGCTCATGATCAGGGAAAAGATGAGATGTTTGCATCACCCTGTAGATTTAGATATTCTTCAAGTGACCTCCTAAAGGATGGAGACATTTCTCTAGTCAGGCTTGATTTGATTCTCTTTAAATAGGAGCTGTAGATATCAAAAACAAGAAATGCTCAAGAGAGAGGGGCAAATAAAGAAGATAAGTTGTTGGGTTTTCTTACCTTGCTTTTCTCTAACCGAAGGAGTCTCAAAGCGGCTTACAATCCCCTTCTACGTCTCTCCCCACAACAGACACCGTGTGAGGGAGGTGTGGCTGAGAAAGCCCTGTGATAACAGTGAATGGGAATGGAGAATCAGACTTGGCTCTTCAGATTAGAAGTCACCACTCTTGACCACTACACCAAGTTGACTAAAAGTAGGTCAGCTGCCAGGTGGGCAGGTCAGAAGGAAGCAAAAATGGGGGAGAAGCTACAGAGGCTTTCAGGGAAGGGGAAGCGGAAATAGCATGTGTGTGTGTGGGGGGGGGGGTGAATGAGATTACCCCCTGGAAGTCCTTATGGATTCCTGCCTTGTGTGTGTTGGTGTGTGTGTGTGCATATATTTCACATATTTAGAAAAAGAAGGGTTGTTTTTAATGGGCTGTTATTCAGTACCAGATAGAGTCTCAAAGTGGCTTACAGTCATTTTCCCTTCCTCTTCCTGCCACAGACACCCTATGATAAGGTGGCCAGGTTGTCCCACTTTTGGAGGGAGATCTGTGGGTACCGGGCAAATTGTACTCATGTTGAAAGTAAAAATATATATTACAATACTATTTTTGCGTTCTATGTGTTCTATGAAACATTTATGTTGCTCCATATAGACCAAATTTTTAATCAAGAACCCCCCCCCCCCCCGGTCAATGGTGTCCCACTTTAACAATGTTAAAATCTGGTCACCTTACCCTATGAAGTAGCTGAGGCTGAAAGAACTGTTTTGTGAGAACAGAACTATCAGGACTGCGATGAACCCAAGGTCACTCAGGTGGCTGTATGTGAAGGAGGACTGGGGAATTAAACCTGGCTCACCAGATTAATCACAACACCAAATAAGGGTTTGAGTCCAAACCCTTATTTGAGTCCAACGCCCCCCCCCTTATTTGAGTCCAACGCCCCCCCTCCTGACAAGATGACTAAAGAGCACATCTGGATTTGCAAATTCATTTTCACCTTGCACATTTTTTGCATTACTATGCTGTCGTGCTTAATATGCATTTGAAATTACTGGATCCCATAGCATTTGATTTGCAGGAAGAAGCCCTAGCAAGAGATGCTTGGAGTCCATAAAGAGCAAGGGGGATGGGTATAATTATTTGTAAAGCAGTATAAAATATTCCTGTGTGCACTGCAGCTGTTGATAGGTTTTACTATATTTTTCCAGTTTAAGGGCCTTATTGCATCTGCAGGCAAGATTTATTTCATTTCACTACTTCTGGAGTTCAGTATATTTTCACATTGGTCGCGGGCTTATTTAATCAGTGATCAGTGCGTTGACATCACAAGCTGGCTTGCAAGGGATAATTATGAATAATTTCACCTGTTGCTAGCAGGCTTGGCAGTCAATTTTGATTATGACTGTTCCTAATACTTCCCAGTGTTCTGCAGGTGCCTCTTATTAAATTTGTAGAAAGCTTAAGTGGGGGAAAAGCACGCTGAAAGCACATGAGGAAGGAGACATAGTGCAAACAGCTGGTCCCAGAAAGAAAGAAAAATTAAGGAACAAGGAATGACTTCTAATTTAACAGTCCTGCAAGGAGTTCTTGAAGTTTGGCAACCCTTGTGGATTCATTCATCTACTTAGGGGGAGGGGGCCTTGTTATTCTAAAGTAACCGCTACTCAAGCGACTGAAATATTTTGTCCCATACTACATAGCAATTAAAATACAGTGCTGGTCACTTGATTATTCTTTTTTAAATGCCATTATTTATACAGAATCATGGGTGTACATAATACTGTATTGTGTATCAGGCAAAAAAATGAAACAAAGGATAGATCTAGCCTCAAAGGGTTTACACTATTGACCCACCTTTTCCAAACTCCTGACCATGGAGGAAGCCCTAGAATATTTTTTCAGGGTTTAAAGAATCTCAGAAGTGATGGCACACCCCTTCAAAGAAGTGTGGATGCCAGCCAATTGGTCAATCCATCATTTACTGTTTCCATCATAGGGAAAGAGAGAGCAACAGGGGATGTGGGCTCTAGTGAGGTCTAGTGATGTCAGCAGCCACCTGAACTTCTAGGAAAGGTCATCTAACCCCTGGAGAGCTCTCATGTAGCTCAGGGGCAATGAACCATGGGTATGAGATCTGTGAGTACTCAGGTGTCTTGGGAAACTGTGCTTCCTAGGGTTTGTTACCTGTGGCAGGACCCCCTGCCTCAATGACAGGCACACTGTATTCTACAACCAATGGCACCCCTCAATAATCTAGGCTTAAGCCAAAGCCATGACACTGCTAAGGTCAGACACCATCTTAGAAATCCTGTTCTCTGCCTTAGGTACAGAATGGCAGCCTCTGCCTGATCCAGGTGCCCCCTGGCTCAACTTTGCTCTCCAGTTTACCCCCTCTTCATTGTATTGCTGATCAGTGGTCTGGCCCCATCCTGTTTGCCCAGAGGCTCCTAGGCAAACCCCTTTTGTCTTACATATTCATGCTTGGCCCCTCTGCCAGGGGAAATCTCCTCCCCACATCCTGGCAGCTAGATCCATTGAGATATGATGGCTCCCTTCCTCAGACCCATTAACACCTTTGTTAAGGCCATCAACAGCCATCTCCTGCATGGGCCAGCAGTTGCCCAACACCAGGCTCAGTGGAATTTCCCACTAGCTTCCCACCTGGCTTGCATCATGTAGGCCAGCTCCCCCAAACTCTATATAAATCAGGGGTAGTCAAACTGCGGCCCTCCAGATGTCCATGGACTACAATTCCCAGGAGCCCCTGCCAGCAAACGCTGGCAGGGGCTCCTGGGAATTGTAGTCCATGGACATCTGGAGGGCCGCAGTTTGACTACCCCTGATATAAATAATGGCTTTAACAAGCCCCCGTGTGTATTTCAGATATAGGATTCATCTGAACACCCTGCATGGTCCCCATGCAGCCTACTTTCTCTTGCCTATCATCTCTACAGGGGATGTAACTATACTGGATCCTATTTTCCCCACCCTATTCTTCTCTATCTGACTGCTTGTTAGTGTGTTAGCTATTTTTATGCTTTTTATTATTTTCATTTCAATAAAGCTTATATGTACTATTTTACCATTTACATTTGTGTCTGCCTTGAGCTCCTACGGGTGGAATTACCCTCGTATACATAGACAAGGATCCATAACGCTAATTACCCCCCTCTCGGAGTAATTTGGCTGATTCTCCCCCCCCCAAAAGCTCAAAAACCCGTGTTCCAGGACACATGTGAAAGCAATTCGGGTAGCAGGTTCCTAACATCTGAGATTATGTTGCTTAGGTGTTACAGATACCATGGAAGAGTAGAAGTCTTGCAAAAAGGTCTCATTTCTGGGGCAACTGCCAGCAAATAAGCTTTGGGTGATATGAAGGAGCTGCAGGGCAGGGATCAGAAGTTTGTAGGTAGGAAAGGCATTTGGGCGCGTGTATTTCTTGAATTTCAGAAGTGGATTTGCAGAGAGTGGACTCTTTTCCATTGTTATGTTTGAATGTCCATCTTTCAACTCACCTATTGGCTGGTTGTGAACAGGAAAGTGTGAGGCATTTGGATGCATCCTTATGAATTTGGATATGCATACTGGATGGTGATGTTGAAGCTCTACACAGTTTGGGAGCAACATATCTGAAGGACCACCTAATTGTTGATGAACCTACCTGACCACTGAGAGAAGGCATGTGGTAACCTGGTAGAAGTCCTTCTCAGTTGTAGCACAGAAACTCTCAGGAAATCCCATCCACAGGGTAACTCATTTGTTCCTTTGTGTTGCCATGTTCCACCGGTGGGTGAATACTTTGTTATTTCATTTGGCATTCCCTCTGTGATCCCACCAGATCTTTTCTTTGTTGTTTTTATGTTTCATTATGTCTCTTTTAACGTTGATTTTAATTGCCTTAATGGTGTGAGTGTTTCATTGTTGTTGATTGTCTAAATGATGTGTGTGTTTTGTTGCTGTTGATTTTAATGATTTTTAAGATGCGATTTTGATTCTTTGTTTTTGGTCCATTAGTTGGCATGTAACCCTGATGAAAAAGTAGTGTACAAATTTTGTAAATAAACACATTCATATATTTGCACTGTGTTTTTGCATGATTAGACAAATTCCACACAGCAGGTGCCCCAGCAGCACCACTCATGTGACACTGCTTCCAATATTAAAATGCTTGTGGGAGGGAAAGTCATGTTTATGAGGCTGATGATGATGTTGATGATTACTTGGATGTATTGGTGTGCCTTTAGTGCTGCCCATGAACTCATCTGATCTAGCAGTTGCTTCTCAAATAGATGCCACTGACTATGTGGCGGTTATTTAAAGGGAATCACCCAGTTGTGCAAAGAGGTGATGAACTGCAAGTAATTCTGTACTTTACACAAGTCTGTTGGTTTAATGATCCAACTGACCATGAATTGAGGGGATTCTGCCTTGTAAATTGAATTTGTGTGAGATCATCTATCTAATTTTTTTTACCATTGAGAACCCCCTGAAACATTCTTCAGGCTTCAAGAAACTCCAGAATTTCACCTGATAAAATGTTTTTTTTTTAATCTATCTAAGCATGGCTAACCATGGCCACCCTGCTGTGTTTTGGTCCATCTCTTGGTTTTTCTACCAACTCACAGCTGCTGCTAGTGATCTTTTTTGCAAGATGGCCACTGGACACAAAGCTGATTGCCTTCCAACCCATCATGTCAGTCATTGGAGAGTGGATCTATCAAGCCACCCCCAAGAATGGCCATCAGACGCTTGTGCTTCAGGAGAGATTTTACAGCCAGATGGCTTGAGCTAACAGAATGTTGGCCCTTTTCCTGTCATGAGAATATTCCTCTAGTAGTCAGGACCCTGGCAGACCTGAAAAGCTTGTGATCTATGAAGCTGAATCAAGACCACCTGAATATATATGCCAGTATCTTGATCGCCCCCTTTCTCTTTTTGAAGTCTCATGTAGGAAGCAAATTTCAGGAGACAGATTGAACTGCTGGTGAGCTGCTATACCTGCATTTGGCTTGGTGGATTCCAACTTGGGAGTGGTATTCCCTGTGTCCAGAATCTCTCCCTCCCTTAACACTAATGAACAGATCAGTAAATTGGACCTGGAGAGTGCCCGTGGAGACATGTCCTTAAATTAAAGTTGGAGATGAGTTGCAAAGCCAAGGGGGTTGATTAATATCGCTTGGGATAATTAAATGCTTGCTGAAACAACTATTCTTCCACCACAGTTCTTTCAGGCAGCTTGTTTCTCCTGGCATGGGCTTCTGTTTTCCAGTTACATGTTCTCCGACAAAGCGTAACACAATTTACATCTGAAAAGGTCACAAAGCTCAGCGCAGCAGAGTGAATTAATCCTGCCAGCAATGTGTGTGGGTCTTGATAGTGCAGCTAAAAAGCTTTCATGGGGGACAGAAAGGGGCTATAAATTGCAAGGATTTAGGGCTAGAAGTGGCAGTTGTTTAAATTTCTTCAAAGAGACCTCATTCCCATCTGACTCCCAGTCCCCCATTTTTGAAGCTAGAGTCAATTGATATAGTTGACTCTTTGGAGCCCATCTTAGTCTGGTCTACTCAGGTCTTAATCCCATATTATTTAATGGGGCTTATTTCCAAGACAGTTTCCATATGATTTCTTGCAAGAAAACCCCAGTGAATAATGTGGTGTTTTACTTATATGTAGACTTCTTAGAATGGGGCCCTTTGGCACATTGCAGTGGATCCTGTGCATCTAAACCAGCCCTTCTCAATTTTTTTACCATTAAGAACTCCCTGAAACATTCTTCAGGCTTCAGGAAACCCCAGAAGTAGCACGATGTTGCAGAATATGGTTGGTAAACATAGTTGTGTACATGCCCACCTGGTACCCCTCCCCTTCCCACACTCTCCATGCCCATCATTGGCCATTTCTTTTTTGGGGGGAGGAGGGAGATCAACATGACCATATATGGTCATGGCACAATAAAGGTTTAACAAAATTTAAATGTATATTAAAAAGCAATTAACTCCCATCCATTCAGGAACCCTTCTAGGGTCATCAAGAAACCCTAAGAGGCAGGCATTCAACAGATGCTGTGGTTCACCTCACTGTTACATAGCCATCCAAGAAAGCAGGACCAGCTGAACTTCGGCACGTCTTACAAGAATTAAATACATGTCTGCCACAAGAAAAGAGAATTAAAACACATTCCCTTCCTTTCACCAAAGCAGCCTAATTATAGCAGGGGTAGTCAAACTGCGGCCCTCCAGCTGTCCATGGACTACAATTCCCAGGAGCCCCTGCTGAATTGTAGTCCATGGACATCTGGAGGACCGCAGTTTGACTACCCCTGCTCTATAGCTTTGGCTGTCATAACAACTCAGTCCACTTCCCACCCTCAGAGGCAAGATTTTCCCTCCATTTTTCTTTCCCGTCATTGACTGAGCCACTCCAGTAATGTGTTTGCCAAAGAACTCTGGCTGTCTCACCCTGTCACAGTATGATATTTTGGCTGTTGGCTCAGCCAAATAACCTGAGGGAAGGATCAAGAGCCTACTTTTAACTTAAACAACGTAAATAGCACTTGAGACATTTTGAAATTCAAAAATAACAAATATTTTATTTAACATTGGAGGGAAAAGGTCAGGTCAAATCAAGGGCTGAATATAATTTCTGAGATAAAAATCAGTACAAGCACAGAGTTTAGTTCTTAAGCTTTTCACAGTGACTGATTATGTTGAGAGGCATTTCCCAAAACATTTCAGTACACTGCCTTTGAGTAATTTCTTTGTTTCCAGAAGGTACCCTCTTTCTAGTACTGAAAGCCCTTCTCTTGAAACACCAGTATCTGCATTGAGTTTTTATCTAACTTTTAAGGTCTCTAAAGACATTTTCTAACCACTCCAGATCAGGGACCTCTGTACTTTTCAGAGCTGCCCATCCCATAAAATGTTCAAGGCAAATAACTCCCTGATTGATTGGATAAGGAATTTTCTTCTATATCTAGAAGATCTATCCCCTTTCCTTGGCCTGAATGGGAATCTTTACCTACTTCCCAAATTTCCTTGCCCACTTTCCCACTTCTCCTTCTTTGTTAAACCACTCTCAACTAAGGCTGAAATCAGATTTGTTCCAGTCAAGACAGGAATCTGAATGACTCTCTCCTCATCATGTAGCTCTCTAGGCATTCTTTGTTCAGATAATGCTAACCAGTTAGATTTTCCTTCCATTTCTGTAGCAGCCTGTAACTCAAGGTTCTCTGTATCAGTGAAGAATAAACCACTATCCTTTACTTTTTGTACTGTACTTCTAAGCTATTGAAAAGTGCTGTCCAATGCAGATGTTCAAATCGTCAGTAAAATACTCTAGCTGAAGTGACTTAAATCTATCCGAAGAAGAAGAGTTGGTTCTTATATGTCGCTTTTCCCTACCCAAAGGAGGCTCAAAGCGGCTTACAGTCGCCTTCCCTTTCCTCTCAGGAGTGATGGTTTTGTTAATTTATTCATACAGCCCTATCAGCATATGCCAGTCATTCTCAACTTTTTTTTACCAGACTTCTAAATTCTGGATTAGAATCCATATATCAATAGATCTTCCAGAGCATTTGAAAATGGGAAATGGTGACTCAATACAATACAATACAATACAAAACCTTTAGTGGCATTCACGATATAAAACAATATACAAATCGGTTCTGTAAATGGTGACTCCCCGGGATCCTGGTTCTGTTCAGGATCATGGTATGGGGTAGAGGAGGATTTAGCATTTCCCTTTGCACAGTTACACAAATCAGATTCAACATCTGTTTTGTGCTACCATGAAAGAAGAGGAGAAACCCAGCATTCTACTCTTTGCCTTTCTGTTGTTAGACCCAGAGAAAAGGAATGATAGGGCTAGGATATTTCAGTCAGTGGAAGAGTCAGGGGTAGTATTGCAAGAATAAAATAAAGTACAGGCAAGCTAGATATGCATTTCTGAACTCCTTGGAGGAAATCTAAGAGTAAAATGCACAAAATAATTTATACTGAAAGATTAAGTCACCAGGTAATGTAGTTGATGGGGATGTTATCCATCCATAAGAGTATACCAGTCGTGTTGCCAAATATTATGCCAATAGTATCACCTTCATAGCAAGACAAATGCCTACTCAGTCATCATATTTTCTTGTGGCTATATTGAAGTTCCCAATTCCTCCTTTGCTTGCTGTTCAAGCAAGAATTTTAATTGTCTACAAAACAGGAGTGTTCTCATGTCTACTTATAAACCGAGCAGGAAAGAATTCTTGGATTCTTGGAGCTGAATGCAGTCTCTGGAAATTTAATCCCACTTGGGTGAGAAACAAAATTACAGTTGTACTATATGAAGGACAGATAGGAACGTGTTACCCATGGAAGCCAAAGGGAATGCCACAGAACTACAACTCTCAGCAAGCATCATAGCAAATTACGCAAGCGGGTGGGGATGATTGCCCAGAAATGTTGTGTTCTCATTTGGCTCATTCTGCTCGCCACCCACTCGCTGTGTTGGATAGACATTTGTATGCCTTCAATGACAAGTTTTCACCTTTGCAGTTATAGCAGAATGGAAGGCTGTCAGATGTGTAAAGGATACTTCATGCCTTCCTGGGTTTTATGCAACAGCAATTTAATTCAAGGTTAAATTCCATAATCATGCTATACACTGTCCAGTGCTTTTTTTTCATTGCCATACAATGAAAACAATTACATCCCTCCCTTAACTTACAATTGTGCTGCAGTCGGTCAGTAAACACAGATTTTCTTTTTCATTTTAATTACAATCCCAGAGATAAAGGCATGAAAATAGATAAGGGCCAGATCGATGTGAAAAACACTTCAGATAACACAGTTAGCATAATGGAGGGATAATAGTTTAGCAAATGTAATCAAAAGAAGACTCATTTGATTCTTCTGGACTTAAAGGACATGGGATACTGGAGATGCATGAAGAGCATGTGGATTTTTTTTTCACTCCTAAAAAAGCAACTTGAGTGAAAATATGATTGGGAGAGGGTTTATTTCTTGTGAGTTGTAGCTTCAATTTGGCAACTCTATGGCCCATTATGCACGGAGTGGAAAGTCTACATTCGGGGTGGAATGGTGGCGGCTAAAATCACCAATTATGCACGCTGCAGGCGGCAACCGGGTGCAAAGTGAACGCATGCCGCCGAAAAAGCCACATTAGCGAGATGCGGAAGAAAGTGGATCTTCCTGGGACCAGGGCGCAACCAGAAGCGGCTCCGGAGTATCTGCGTGCATAATCGGATACTCTGGGTTTTGCCGCCGTTGTGTTCCATCCTGTGCATAATCGGTTTGCTTCGCTTCTTCCTCCTCCTCGTTCTCCATGCCACCGTTTCAGCGGCCATGCATAATAGGCCCATGAAATGGTTCCTTCGCTTTTAACAAGTAATTGTGGGAAGAGCTTTTGGGGTGTGTGGTTAACTGGCATGAGTGGAAAGGGATAAGTACCCCCTCATCTGTTGCTGAAACCAAACTAGAGTTGGCAGAGAGGGCAGAACACCAGATTGCTTAAAGCAGGGGTAGTCAACCTGTGGTCCTCCAGATGTTAATGAACTACAATTCCCATGAGCCCCTGCCAGCGTTTGCTGGCAGGGGCTCATGGGAATTGTAGTTCATTAACATCTGAAGGACCGCAGGTTGGCTTAAAGAATAAAACAGTTTTTTTTATTATTTCAAAGAGGTAGTGTCTCATTGCCTGCCTCCATGTCATGGCCCTAATATTCCTTAGAGGTCTCCTATCCAAGTAACAGCCAGGGTACTGTCTGCACTCACATTTCCCCCCACTGCTGATCCTGCCGAATTCTGATTCCAATTGTGAGTATTTTAGTATTCCAGTTGTGAGTATTATTCCACCACGTTTCTGTGATTCCTATTAGGTCATAGCCCCCTTCCTCTATTAGGACTACTAGTTCCTCCTGCTTGTTTCCCATACTCTGCATTGGTGTAGAGACATCATAGTCCATCCTTTGTGTGCCTCGTGGTTTTGGTTTTTGAACTTCCTTGTAAGCTAGTAGTTCCCTGCTTATGTAACATTCCCTGTAGATTTGAGATCTTCTCATGTTCAGATCTTGCCATCACACCAAGTTCTGAATTTACCTCTCGCTCCCCCTTTGTGGCTAGTTTAAAGCCCTCTTCACCAGGTCTGCAAGGGTTCTCCCAAAAATACTTTTTCTGTCCCTTGTGAGGTGTTATACACCATTTTAAGAGTCTCCTGATAACAGCCCCTCATATTGACATTGTTGACCATGATCCAGAAATCCAAATTGTTCCTGTCGACACCATTGCCTTCTTTTAGCAGGCTGTATTGCCACAGAATGAGCTTCTTGTGGCGCAGAGTGGTAAGGCAGCAGAAATGCTGTCTGAAGCTGTCTGCCCATGAGGTTGGGAGTTCAATCCCAGCAGCCGGCTCAAGGTTGACTCAGCCTTCCATCCTTCCGAGGTCGGTAAAATGAGTACCCAGCTTGCTGGGGGGTAAATGGTAATGACCGGGGAAGGCACTGGCAAACCACCCCGTATTGAGTCTGCCATGAAAATGCTAGAGGGAGTCACCCCAAGTGTCAGACATGACTCGGTGCTTGCACAAGGGATACCTTTACCTTTTATTGCCACAGAGCAATATTTCCTTTCTCATAAGGGATGCCATTTATTGTTATTACTATTATTTATAGCCACTAATTTTTCTGTATTGTTTCCAGTTCTGCTATGTTTCATGTGAACCACCCTGAGACTCAGGGGAGGGCGGTATACAAATGTAATAAACAAACAATACTGAGGCAATGAATACACAAATGGTGACTTAAAATAGGTTTTATTAAGTAAGCTTAGTCTATGGAAGAAAATCGCATCTATAGAAGAATCAGTGCAAGAAAATAATATGCTTATATCCCCTCAGCTGTTGGAAACTTGGAAAATGACAAAAGATGAACCTCTTGAAAGGTTCCAATCTCAGGGCAACTCCCAAGGTGTTATACACCATTTTAAGAGGCAATAATCTTAACACTGCTTGTAATAATGCATAGCTGACCTTGATGGGACTGACACAACTTGGACTCTCTCAAAGCCAACTAATTAGCAGTGGTATGTGGCAAGTGTCCAATATAGATAATTATGTTGTCTTCCTTCTACTCACATACTAGATACACGAGTTTAAAAATAGAAAGAACACATTCCCTAGTTCAGTTTATCAACTAGAGCTATGTTCAGGTCAGAGATTAAGTGTCTAGGTCCACAAGACTTCAGGTCTTCCAGACAGCTCAGGTACAAAAGGACATACTAGCTGACTCCTCAAGAGTCAAGATGATATCAGTATTCTGCAATGTTCCAACATGGGAAAAACCCAACTACCTTTCCCCATCTCAATGGAGTGGTAGGGAGAAAGTAGGTGGGTGGTGGGCTGCAGTGTCCCTTCCAGCCAGAATCCCAAACCAACATTGGTGTAATGTGGCTCCCAAAGAAGGAGCTGTAAAAAATCATTGCACAATTAGGACGTAGGTAAAGAAGAAGAAGAAGAAGAAGAAGAAGAAGAAGAAGAAGAAGAAGAAGAAGAGTTGATTCTTATATGCCACTTTTTTCTAGCCGAAGAAGGCTCAAAGTGGCATACAGTCGCCTTCCCTTTCCTCTCCCCACAACAGACACTCTGTGAGGTGGGTGAGGCTGAGAGAACCCTAATATTCTTGCTCAGTCAGAACAGCTTTATCAGTTCCGTGATGAGCCCAAGGTCACCCAGCTGACGATATGTGGGGGAGTGCGGAATCAAACCCGGCTCGCCAGATTAGAAGTCCACACTCCTAACCACTACACCAAACTGGTCTGTTCCTGCTCAGTCAGAACAGTTTTATCAGTGCTGTGGCGAGCCCAAGGTCACCCAGCTGGCTGCATGTGGGGAGTGGGGAGTGGAGAGTGCAGACTCGAACCCGGCATGCCAGCTTAGAAGTCTGCACTCCTAACCACTACACCAAACTGGCTCTCAAAACTGGCTCTTAAAACAGGTAAAAGGGGATACCACTTAGCCAAAGCAAAAAAGTGTGGAACGTTAAAAATCATAAAACAGGTCAAGAATGCATTACATGGCAAGACCCTGAAAATAGTCCTCACAACCTGAGCTTTCAACAACTGGAGCAAGGCTGTTAATAACAAGACATTTTTTGGGGGGGGGGGGGGTTTGGGGGGGGTTGTCCAAAGATGGAAGCAGCTGAATCCACCCAAGCACAGTACCACAGGCAGAAGTACTGTAGCATGGAACACTCTTGTGAGTTGATTTCTTAAAACTGAGCTACCTGCAGCATTTCCTTGAGTTCCACATGAATTTCCCTCCCTATATGGAAAGCCTGTTATTGTTTAATCAATACATCTTGCCAGGGTCAGTTATTTACTGTTTCCTCCCTTTTACAGAGGAAATTTTAGTTCTTTCCTCAAAGCTCTGAGATTATTTAAAAGTTTGTTTCTTCATTTTAAAAAAGGAAAAAGGAAAAAGGAAGGTCTTTTTGCTTTGGTTGCTGTGAAATGTGATCCTTCTGTTTCCTGCTCTCATATATTAGGGGAAAAAATAATCTTTGAAATTCTGAATTGGCGGCTTTGGTTGTATTTGTCATTTTTGACCCACCCATCTGTCATTATGAGGGAAATGGCCAGGCTGCAGAGAGTTCAAGCTGAGAGATCAAGAGAACCAGAAGGGTGTAGCAGTTAAGAGCGGTGGCCTCTAATTTGGAGAACGGCTTGATTCCACACTCCTCCACATGCAGCCAGCTGGGTAACCTTGGCCCAGTCACAGCACAGTTCTCTTTAGATATCTTGACCCCACCTACCTCACGAGGTGTCTCCTTTGGGGAAAAGAAGGGAAGGCAATTGTCAGCCGCTTTGAGACTCCTTCGGGTAGTGAAAAGCGGAGTATAAAATCTAACTTTTCATCTTCATTGTACCTTGCAAAATGAGTGCAGGTAAAAAGTTTTGAGCAAGCTGGGCGTGAGGTATTTAGCGCTGTCTAGAGCAGCTCAAAAGACTTCTTAAATCTGAGACTAGACATCATGTACTTAATTTTTTCCCCCCAACTCCTTCTAATGCAAGAAAAAAGCAACAGATTTTTTTAAAAAACTGACAGAAACGGTGCTTTTGTTTTTAAAAGATCCTGGCGCCACCGACTCTGACAGTAAAAATATAATTGACTGTAAACCAGTCAACAGTTTCGCTAATAGGACAAACAATTACATTCTATGAGCGTCACGTTCATATCGGCCAACGAAGCTCTCTCGTGCTCCGGTGGCCGAAAGCCGCGAATCGCAAGTGACGCCAGCTTGTCCGGTGTTTCTTGAGCCCTTAGACACCCACTCAGATACGTGCCACTGGCGTTCCCGAATTCACGTGCACAGGATTGGGACCACAGGCTGATTATAACCCCGGGCTGAAATCCTGTAACCTTCCCTTCCCCAAGTGTCCTTAAGCCTATTAATTAGGCACAGAACCGCAACCATAGTTGCATACTCAAAAATTTAATTAAGGCAGATTAGTCATTGTGAATTCAAACGTTTTAAATTATACACCGAAGTGCCGAGGCCAGGCACCAGGCTGGATTAACCAATAAACTAATTATGCAAATACTTTTCATTCTGGCTTTGTTGTTGTTGATCTCCCCTTTGGCTATTTTGTTTCTTTATGAGCTTGCCTTCACACACACACACCCCTCAAATCAGGCAGCGGAGCAGGATTGTCTAATAAAGAATTGTTAACTCTTTCATAACATGGGTAGACGCAAGGATCTGTTCACCCTCCCTGTGAACCAGCATGATGGAGTGGTTAGGAGCACAGACTGTAATCTGGAGAACCAGGCTTGATTTCCTGCTTCTCCAAATACAGCCAGCTGGGTGACCTTGGATCAGTCACAGTTTTGTTAGACCTGTTCTCACAGAGGAGTTCTCTTAGAGCTCTCTCAGCCTCACCTACCTCAAAGGGTGTTGTTTGTGGGGAACAGAAGGGAAGGATTGCAAGCTCCTTTGGAACTTCTTAGGGTAGTGAAAAGTGGGGTGTAAAAAGAAAACAGCTCACAACAGTTGTAATTTGGTTGCTGCTTCAAAATGGTTTGGAAGATTAATTTGTCCAGCTTGGAATGCTTTGTTTTATTATGAGCTGAGCATCTTTCCCTTCAAAAGTTCTCTTTTGGTTTCAACTGAAAAGAGCTATTTATTGCTACAGACCAGGGGTAGTCAAACTGCGGCGAATGCTGGCAGGGGCTCCTGGGAATTGTAGTCCATGGACATCTGGAGGGTCGCAGTTTGACTACCACCGCTATAGACTGACACAGCTGCCCATCTCGATCCTTGTCTAATCTGAAATCCCAAACAGGACTGTACACAGAGGTCATCATTATTCTGGCTGTACTGCTCCAAATGAATATTAGATTGATATCCAAATACTTGACAGAACAAGTCTCAAACATCCCAGTTTGGTCCGAGTAATAAACAGTGAAATGAATGTGCAATCGAGACTGATGAACCATTTAATCTGAACCATTTAATCGGATGAACCATTTAATCTGAACCATTTAATTGAGACTGGTGAACCATTTAATTGATGGGATAAAAGAGAGAGGGGCAAACCTTGTTTTAACTGAGATCGAAACTAATGGAGAAATATCAAGAGGGGCTGGTGTGGATTTAAGTACACAGATCTCTTCTTCTCGGAAGGAAGCCATGTTCACCATCATATGTAAGCAAGGCCTTTAAGGAAGGCTACCCAGTGAACAATAAAATAATAATGATATTACGGGCTTGTGATTCTGAAATTTCATCTGTTGCCACATCCACCCACCTACACCCACAGAAGTACCTCTGACTGCATGGCAAACCCTTTTGGAACAGATGAGAGTCAAATGCAGCATGGGACACTGGCTGATGAAAGCCCCTAAAACCTGCATAAAATAACTCTTTGGATCTTGGGTCATAAAAGACTGGTTGAGGTGATGTACTTATCAGACTTTGTAAATGCTCGCACAAAGTGGTGTTAGGGTTTCAAGGCCAAACCCAGCAAGCACCAGGAGGGTTGGGGACATGGGGAGGGTGAACCATGATAGCAACATCACTTCCAGGTAAAACCTAGTAAAACTTGGAAGGGACAAGGTAGTTCTAGGAATTGCTGGAAACTCTATGGTAAAACCACAGAGTTTTCAGAGATCCCTATAGCTACACTATACTGCTGGGTTGTAGCTGGAAGTAACACAGTAGTACAGAGAATGCCAATGGCTTTTGAAAAATCCTTTTAAAAGATTCTCTTGCCACCAAGGGAAAATATTATCATGTTCAACTTTACCTCTAGCTGATGACAAAGGTTTTCAGTCACTGTTCTGAACAACCAGGAATGACATACAAGATATGATGCCATCAGGGTCATTTTGTTGCAGTAATTAGAGTGTCACACTAGGACCCAAAACAAAGAGCTGGTCCTGCCTCTACCCCATAGTAGACATTTTGTGATGGCACCCACTGCCCTTTCTTAAAAATTCCCAAAGCCCCCACATGCTCATGTGTCTGGGTATACCTGATGGAGAAGGACATTGGCAATAATGACTCAGAACGTGTCAGGTGACACAGGCATTGGAAGGGAGGAAAATGATGTCTCTTCGGCCCATGCACACACAGGAACTGTACAAAGAAACCGGGAAATGTTACATTTCTTCTAGCACTGGTCCCTGTCTTCTAAGAAAAACAACTTTGGCACATACAAATGAAATAATAGCAATAGCAATAGCAATAGCAATAGCAATAGCAATAGCAATAGCAATAGCAATAGCAATAGCAATAGCAATACGAAGAACTTGTATTCTGGACTTCTGGCTACTTTCCACTGTGCATCTGACAATCTGAATCCTTGCCTGAGAATCAAACTGGGAAATTACCAGAAGATTTGAATTGGACTATGGGCTGGCAAAGAAATTATTTTCCATTGTTTGCATGACTGGCGGCTACCGTATTCACTACAGATGCACTCGTCCCCCCTGGTAGCACCTGGAAACCGATTGTAGAATGTCAAAATCATCTTCTTTAATATGTACACAATTGCCTGCAGATAAATTTGCGGAGAACAATTTGACAGTCTTGGAGGAATTGCCGTATGTTTTCAATACATGCAAGTGATCCTAAGTAAGCTTCCGATAAAGGCAGCCCTTGATTTGGTCACACAATTCACAGCACATAAGCTTCACAAAGGGTTCAGGGATTTACACTCAACTTACTGTTCCCCGCGCTGTACTTGATGCAAAGACAATATTAATACGCTTTCAAGCGTGTCTGTGAATCAAGTCCCATGTTTGGGGGGGGGGGGGCATGGGATGGATTTTTGGCTAGGTCCCAAAAAGGATATGGTTCCTGCTTGACATTTGCATCATAAAGTCATCCCAGAATCAATGCCTCCTCTCCCCGCACAGAACTGGTAAGCTCACTTGATAAACAAGCCTAGCGAGAAGTCCAAAATTAGGACTAAGTGGATTATTGGCGCTTGTTCCAGAAAAGGGGGAAGGGGAGGCAAGAGGAGGAAAGAGAAGTAATCCTCTTTAGATCTCAAGGTGGCAGATCTTCTGATTTCCAAGTAAAATTAAGGCTGTGTAGGGAACTGGCTCTCTCGGTCGGAATGGCTTGGTTCAAGGGAAAACACAGCAGCGTAACATCGGCTTCTGGTTCCAAAAACAGTTCCTGGAGTCTTAACGTTTTCCGTCTCTCCCCTTTGGCTCTCTTGGAGAAGGTCCCCATGGATCAGAGGAGGAAAAATGCATCTGAGGTCTGGCCAAGGGAGTTGCTCAGTGACTGAGCCAGGCACGGGAGCCAATTCCATGACCAGGCCCAAGGGCTTAAGAGTTCCAAAGAAGGGCTAGGAGGAAAAGGATCAGAGAGAATTATGTTCAAAGGTGCTTATTCTCCCCCCCCCCTCTCCTTAAGCCTTCTGTTCTCTTTTGGGCAAAATTCCACATTGCAGGCACATGGGAAAGAAAATATTCATAAATATTTATACCCGGGGACAATTATACCAATCACGAAGCTTTTCAGGCATGTATTTTCTTTTGTCTCAAATATAAGCTGGAGACTGGAAGCCATGCCATCACAACAAGGGTGAAGGAGATGGCCTTTGTATAAGTCAAGGACATGGCACAGAATAGCGGCCCTATTAGCTCCGGGGCTAACTCTGCCAAAAAGGCTGTGTGCAAATATAGAGCATGAACCTGGCCAAGTCAGCCATTGAAAATCCACTTTGCTTAGATTGGAGGGACTTATGCCCATTAAATAACTGGGCTTTCAGTACAACATATTTCCTCCCTTTAATTTATTCAAGCATCTTTTAAAAAGATGCAGCAGTGAACTGCTCCCTAAATACTGCATGTGTATCACTCCGTAAGGACTCTTTTCCCAAGAGGCATGATAGCATTGTCACCTGTGCAGAGAGAGATTGTGTACTGCACAGGTGTTAGCTGCCTAACACCTGTTCTGGTTCTACTACCCAGAATCAAGAACTTTAAATGTGGTTGGTAGCCACTTCCAGGGGCAGGATATTTTAGGCTGCCAACCTCCAGGTGGTAACTGGATAACTCCTGGGATAACAGCTAATCTCCAGGCAGCGGAGATCCGTTCCCCTGGAGAAGCTCCCCTGGAGAAGGATCAGTTCCCATGATATAGAGATGCTTGTGTAGAGATACTTCAGTCTTAGCAAAGAATTGGAGAAGTCCTGCTTTGCCTACAAGGCTTGGGGAGGCATTTAAAGGGCTCAGTGTGCCTGTCATTATCAGATGTTTGGTGCAGTGTGCCTTTTAAGTGCCTCCACAAGCCTCACAGGCAAAGCTGGGGGACTCATATAAAGGGTGCAACACACCAAACACCTGATAATGACAATGGTGATGAGCTCTTTAAATGTGTCCCCAAACCTTGCAGGCAAAGTTGTCTGCAAGGCTCAGGAACACATTTAAAGGGTTCTGTGTGCCTCTCATTATCAGCTATTTGGTGTGTTGCACCTTTAAATGTCTGCCCCCTGCTTTCTCAGGCAGTGGTCTCCACTGCCTGAGAAAGTGGGGGGGGGAGATATTTAAGGTGTGTGCAAAGTGGAGAATGGGCAGAGTGGGGGCAGGGTGGACACCCTACTGACAGTCATCTCCTGAAGGCTCGGGGAGAGCAGCATCTGTATTAAGATGTCTTAAGATAACATGAGAATTCTATTGTGACTACAGTAGTATTTTTTGCTTGGTTATTCTGGAGCTATATAAAACATCATCATACCACCCTTAAGAATCAAAGCATATTATCAGGTCCATTCTGCACAAGTTTAATGTAGCAGAAGGGTTGCAAATTGTAATCACTACTATTATGCAGTTATGCAGGATGTCGTACACAATCTGCCCCACTCCTGAAACAGTCCCGCTAAAAGCGATTCGTTGTAGTGCTTCCAGGGAAATCTCAAAAAGTGGATTCACCCTCTGGAAAGCGCTACACTCTTGCAAACAATCTGCAACAGTTTCAAAAAAGTTCTGTGCGTTCCCATTGTTGCAGTTACAGCAAAGTCCCTCCCCCTGGCTCTCTCCTCTGAACTTCCGGCAAAGCGGTCGCCATTTTTTTTTCTCGGAGCGAGTGGAGAGCAATGAACTGGCGAGCCTTCATTAACCCAGCGAAGTTTCTCCAGATGCAGTCCCTCCACAGAGCTGCTTTAAAGCTCCCCTCAAGTCACCAAGCACAACAGAGCCCCGTTTGCAAGTTCCCTTTATTTTCGGCCAAAAATCGCGCCTGCCTGTGCATGGGAGGGGATTTTTTTTTTCACTTGGGGGAGCGTGGCAATTATGAAACAGCAGCTCACACGGTAGCTGCCAGCTAGATGGGTCTCTACGTTAGGAGGAAGCAAGGAATCAAGGAATCAAGGCATATTCATTGCAATGTGTGTTTTCCTTTTTTAAAAAAACCTGTTCTTAAAGGGAGGGGCTTTTCCAAAGCATGGTAACAACCGCCCATTGGCAGCTCGTTTGATTGACGGCCAGGGGCAGGACAAAGCACGGAAAAAATCGCTTCCTTTCTAGTGATTTTTGGCGAGACCGGAAACCTGTGGGAAACGATTGAAATACAACTGGATCCACTACAAAGGCAGGTATGCGTTACGCCGAATTCCACTATTTAAAATTCCGTTTTTTCTTTCCATAAGCAATTTGCCACATTGATCCTTGTGCGGAATGGGCCTCAGTATATCCTGTGCAGATCTCCTAGCCTGGGGTGGCCAAACTGTGGCTCTCCAGGTCTCCATTGACCACAATTCCCACGAGTCCCTGACATTTGGACATCTTGAGAGGTACAGTTTGGTTACCTCTGCCCTAGACAAAGCATTCATTACATGAAGTGGTAAATATTTTCCCCCATTGCACAAAAGATAGCACATCATTTGAACCATAAAAATCATTTTGCAAGAAAACCCACACATCATCTGGATTAACTATTCCCTGCCATGCCATTTGAAAGGCCTGACTGCATGAGACAAGGAAATACAGTTTTGAAAAGTTGCCACAGAGTTGGTCTGATATTGACTGTGCTCATGACCTTGTACCACATTTATCCCCAACAACGACAAAATGCTCATTACATATGGGAAATGGTATGGGAAGAAAATCCCTCTCTTTTCCAAAACTGTGGCCCTAATTCTCCTTTGTGGTTACTTTTGGGGGCTAAATTATGTTGGGGAATCAGATCTTGTAGCATCTGTAATGTCTCTCTAAATTATTTTTTATCACATAAAGAATCTCCCAAGTGAAAGAGCCAGCTTGGTGTAGTGGTTAGGAGTGCCAACTTCTAATCTGGCGAGCCGGATTTGATCCTCCACATGCAGCCAGCTGGGTGACCTTGGGCTCTCCAACAAGAGTCCAATAGCACCGTAAGAGAGCCAGCTTGGTGTAGTGGTTAGGAGAATCTGGCGAGCTGGGTTTGATTTCTTGCTTCTCCTCCACTTGTAGCCAGCTGGGTGACCTTAGGCTCTCCATAGCCCTGATAAAGCTGTTCTAACAGAGCAGTAATATCAGGGCACTCAGCCTCACCTACCTCTCAAGGTGTCTGTTGTGGGGAGAGGAAAGGAAAGGTGATTGTAAGCCTCTTTGAGACTCCTTTGGGTAGAGAAAAGCGGCATATCTGAACCAATTCTTCTTCTTCTTCTTCTTCTTCTTCTTCTTCTTCTTCTTCTTCTTCTTCTTCATCATCATCATCATCCATGTCTGATAGCGCAGACTTCAAGACCCCTTTTAAAGCCATCTATGCTAGTGACCATTATTATGTTGCCTTTTTGGTAAACGGTGAATCCATTGCCCATCAACTTCACTAAGTACCCCGATAACCTAATGTTATGGGAGAGAGAGAAACAGTTCTCTCCATGTGCTTTCTCCACCCTGTGCATCATTTTATAAACCTTTATTATATCTCCCTCTAGTTATTCATTTCCCTGACCTGAACTAGCCCTGTGGAGATTCTGTCTACCAAATTTGGACCAGCACAGTTCCGGCACCATGTGCCAAATGTTGACTTGGAATCTTGGAATTCAGCAGCAATGGAAAGGTTACCAAGTCAAAATCCCTGGGTGGAAATCTTTCCATCCATAGAAATGTTCCAATGGCTTTGAGCCAATAGAATCTACAGTACTATTTCAGTTAATAAAATGTTGTGGGACACCACCCCTCCCCCCCTGCCCCCCCGCCATGGCCACAGTGCTGATGCAAATTCAGCTACCACCCACCTGCTATATATATATAAGCTCATTGACAGAACTCCCAGAATCCAGGATGAATAAGATTTCAGCCTTAATTGCAACTAATCTTTGTTGTATGGTGGGTACCAAGTCAATTGTTTTGTGACAATTATGTGGCGATAAATTTAGCAGCGATGCTTTGCTGGATAGCAGCTTTGAAGGTTACAGAGGTAATTAACTTTTAAGTGTTCTGATATGCTCATTAATGACAAGTCACATTGGGTGACTTGATATTAAAAGTTTTATGGTTGCAGAGCATGACATATAATTAGCAACACAAAGCCAATGTAGAAAAAAATGTGATTGGGACATCGGAGAGCAGCATGAAAAGTACAACCTGAACAAAAGTACAATTCCAGAATTAGTAGAATGTTATTCTCACCACTGCTTAGTGGCAGCATTTTTTAATTTATTGAAATGCTCTTGTCTTACCCAAATTCTCCCTGAAAACGCATTTATTTCCCTCTTCTTAGAAATTTGGATTCTGTTTGGAATCTATTCTGTTTTGACCCAAAAATCAAATTCAACGAAAAGGGAAGTAGGAAGAGAAGTTCTGCAAAATTTAAAGAATTTTACTCTGCAGAGGCTATTTGCCTGTTTTCTTGCTAGAGCACATTCCCAGGGTGTGTAACATCAAAATAAACTTGAGAGAAAGAGGGAAGTGAGATGACTAGAGTGAGTGTGGTGGAAAACTCGTGACGAAGTGACAAGAGCATCTTATCTCATGCTTATGAGGGCATATGAGATGGGAGTGGAATTGGCAAAACAAGATTTCTCTGCCATGGAAATTACATCTGTTGGCTCTCACCCGGCACAATTGTTTAAGGTAGTTCGGTTTTTTAGCGCCCTAGAGGAAGGGCGCCAAAATATTAGTAAATTGGATCTTAGCTGTGAGGCATTAGTGAGTTTTTTTTGCAGATAAAGCCTTTTTGCTCCACCATGAAATTTTTTCAGCCTTCCAGAAACTCCTGAAGTGGTGCCATGTAGTCTTGGAAGTAAGTGTCCGGGTTTGGGCAAGGCATCTGCAGAGGCAGGGATCCCTTAAACGCCAGGAAGGGGGGGGGAGAGACAAAGACTCAAGACACTTACCAGACCTCTTTGTGTCGAGACGGCATGAGAAATGAGACTGCGGCAGCCATCACTCCTTACCTGCCCTGGGAAGTGGGGGAGCTGGGAGGAAGTTTGGATAGAAATGATCACACAGAAGGGCTCTGGAAATTCAGCAGAAAGGGAGGAGAAGGGAAAAGGCAAGGTGAAAGAGAAAGTATCATGCGAGCCAGTTTGGTGTAGTGGTTAGGAGTGCAGATTTCTAATCTGGCAAGCCAGGTTTGATTCTGCACTCCCCCACATGCAGCCAGCTGGGTGACCTTGGGCTCGCCACAGCACTGATAAAGCTATTCTGACCCAGCAGAGATATCAGGGCTCATTCAGCCTCCCCTCCCTCACAGGGTGTCTGTTGTGGGGAGAGGAAAGGGAAGGTGAATGTAAGCAGCTTTGAGCCTCCTTCGGGTAGAGAAAAGCGGCATATAAGAACCAACTCTTCTTCTTCTTCTTCTTCTCATGGAAAACTGGAATGGAAGCAGGTGAAGCCCAAGGAAAGAGCGGATGGGGGCTGGAGCAAGGCACAGTTGTTTAAGTACTAGGGGGAGGAGTCACCAAGAGGAATAAAAAGAAGCAGGGGAGCATGGTGGGGGTGGGGGTGAAAGTAGAAGAAGGAGGAATGGAGGAGGGATTGCTGGAGCGTGAAGGTTGTGGCACTTTGTGCCACAAACTGAATAAAAAACCTATTGCCTGCAACCTGTTGAACATCCATCTTTGGTTTGCTGAGAAAACGACCGTCAGGCAAAACGGCTGAAGGGGGCAGAACCAGAAGAGGCATGCCTCCAGACACTACAGTAAGAGGTGGGAGCCAGCTAATCAATCAATCCATCATTTGCCATTTTCATTGTGGGGAAAGAAACTAAGCCTGTAGAACAACAGGGGAAGAAGGCTCCAGTGATGTCTAGTGATGTTGGTGGTCATCCAAACTTCTGGGAGGGGCTGCATTAGCCCTGGGGAGCTCTCATATAACACCAGCATGTAACACCTGGCTGGGAATCGTTGATTTAGGGAAATACATGAAGAAGTAGAAGCAAAGCAAAGGACATGCAGTAATGGGTTTAAACTTCAAGTACAACGATATAGGCTAGATATCAGGAAAAAAATTTTCACAGTCAGAGTAGTTCAGCAGTGGAATAGGCTGCCTAAGGAGGTGGTGAGCTCCCCCTCACTGGCAGTCTTCAAGCAAAGGTTGGATGCACACTTTTCTTGGATGCTTTAGGATGCTTAGGGCTGGTCCTGAGTTGAGCAGGGGGTTGGACTAGATGGCCTTCATGGCCCCTTCCAACTCTATGATTCTATGATTCTATGAAAGCTATTGGGACAGCTCAACAACATCAAATTTATCCTGCTAAGAAAGGCAGAAATAACTAAACGCCCAGCTGAGGAAACAGGCACACTTCTCCTTTAATGGAGTGGAAGACATGGAGAAGCTGATAGCTGTCACTTTCAGTACAAAATAAATCAGAGACATACCCTGGACTATGATGTATCACATGTCTAAGTAATGATGAATTGTAGCTCTTTACAAAGGTCTCTAGTCATAAAAGGAAGTGACCTTGAACATCAGGGATGACAGTCCACCCAGGAGTGACTATAGTATTCCAACTGTGAAAGCCACTCTATTGTAACCTTATCATCCTGAAGCATTCAAGTATCCCTGCTGGAAAGAATTTGAAGGACAACAAAAGGAACACTTTGATGGCAGTTCCTTCACATGCTCTCCACTAATGTTCAGTTTCCCTTGCACTCATGCACTGTCATGTACTGTGGTAAATCTCTCCAAAGTAGGCAGACTCAGAGCTTTGGCAAAAAAACAAAAAACAAAACTCAGTAGTTTATTTCAGAAGAGAACTAACAGCATCGCAGGAGTCCTGCAATGCTTAAGACAAAAGTAATAGGGATCAATGGGCCATTATTCTTAGGCAAGTGCACTGGCTCCCAGTCATATTCTGGATCAAGTTCAAGCTTCTGGTTTTGACCTTCAAGGCCATATGTGGTCTGGGCCTGGTGTTCTTGAGAGAGTGCCTAGCTGACTATACCCCACAAAGAGCGTTCCATTCAACCAATACAAACCGGCTGGTGATCCTCAGCCCCAGAGAAGCATGTCTGGCCTCAACCAGGACCAGGGCCTTTTTGGCCCTGCTGCTTCTGGGGTATCTTGAAACCTGTAAAATGTTTCACAGTTTTTGCTGTGGTAAAAACATTGATGAAGTCTGCTTTAAACATACAACCCTTTCCTTTAAAGACGGCTTGAGTTTTCAGAAGGAAGAATGGTGGATAACTATTAAAAGTTTATCTGTTCCACATAATATATTTTTGGTAAGGGCTTGGAGGAGGAGCGTGTCTCATGGCTTAAGTGTCACTCAGTGCTTAACACCCAATCAGGTTGGCTGTCCCACCCCTGAGTGACTCCTCCTCCAACAAGCTTGCCTGTCTGTCCAGTGGCCCACCCCTGACCACCCCCTCCTCCTTCCACTTCCCTCTGAGGCTTGGAGGCTGCAGATCCATGCTGCATGAGAGCTGCCCCTGCCGGTGAGTTCCCTAACAGCTTCCTGCAGCCTTTCCAGGTCCTGGATGGAGGGGGAGGCCATTTGCAGAGCTCTTCCACTCCCCCCCCCCCCCAAATCTAGCACCCATTGTATTCCTGAATGCAACAGGGTTGGCCCCTATTATTCATAATAAATAAATGACCACGTCTGCAAAACAAAGAAGCTTCTAATATTCATTGAAAGACAGCTAATATTAGTAAAGAAAGCTATACCACTAAACCCCAGATTTTTAAATGGTCACTTGCCAAAGCTTGTAATGAGCTTAATTAATATTTGTAGCAGCATTTCTAATGAGAAGACAATTTGAAAAAGTTCAAAATGCTAATTGTATATTATTACCTTAAAATGTTCCTATTAATTTAGACTGGCTATGAGCATGCATTACAGCTAATTAATGTAAAAAGAAAATTCACATTGTAATAACCATAAATGTTGAGAACGTTGGTTGTCAGTCAATCATTCTGGCTTGTCAGATTCTCTCTCTCTCCCCCCCCCCCACCCCTCCAGTAGAACATTTTACACACTCATTATCCTCAATGGGTTTTTAAAAGAATATTATTTGTCAGCTCTATTGAGACTCTTCGGGGGATATTGGTGCCATTTAGAAATTCTCCATTGCTCATTGACAAACCTCGCCAGTGCTTAAGTTTAGGCAATAAAATTAATAATCTTCAATTAAATGTGCAACACAGTCTCCTTTGCCACGGGAGTCATGTTTGTTAGTCTCAGGGAAGGATAACCATGAGATACCATTTCAAAGCAGGCTGAGACAGCTTGGTGTAGTGGAGCACAGACTTCTAATCCAGCAAGCCAGGTTTTGATTGCACGCTCCCCCACATGCAGCCAGCTGGGTGACCTTGGGCTCACCACAGCACAGATAAAGCTGTTCTGACTGAGCAATGATATCAGGGCTCTCTCAGCCTCACCCACTTTACAGGGTGTCTGTGGTGGGGAGAGGAAAGGGAAGGCGACTGTAAGCTTCTTTGAGATTCCTTATGGTAGAAAAAAGAGGCATATAAGAACCAACTCATCTTCTTCAGTAATATCAGGGCTCTCTCAGCTTCACCTCCCTCACAGGGAGTCTGTTGTGAGTAGAGGAAAGGGAAGGTGAATGTAAGCCGCTTTGAGATTTCTTTGGATAGAGAATAGCAGCATATAAGAATCAACTCTTCTTCTTTTTCTGATCCAAACGGAGTCATTTTTGAAGGGCAGGTTGTATCAAGTACAGAATTTGAGTACAATCCAAAAGGGGGAGAAAAATACAATCCTATCAGAGAAAAGTAATGAGGAATGTGGAAACAAAGGGGAAAAGAGTAAAATAAAACAATGTACATAGTGCAAATGTACAAAATATAATATGTAATTTAATAATATTTTCAGAAGTGCTAAAATATCATTTATAAATAACAATCCTATGAGTAAGGCAGCTATCCTAGTTCCATGTATTTCAAAAAAAATAACATAATTTTGTTTCTTCACAGACATATAAGTAATTATTTCTCTTTCCCCCCTTCATTTCAGGTCCATTATGAGTATGCTCAGTTTGATGCATGCCTCTGTTAAATTAATTGAGTGCTTAGTTTGCATTATACCACTGAGGGAGGCCTAGTGCCAGAACACATTAGGTATTGGTTCTTACATATGGAGGCAATGTGTACTTTCAAACTTCTATTTATGTAACTGGATGTTTGTCTTTTATATTGGGACTAGGGGCAAAGTCCATTATATCGAGGAATACAACGAGCACTAGAGCCTGGGGGTGGAAAGAGTAAGGGGAGGGGTTCTCCAGTCTGGAAGGGCATACTCAAGGTTACAGATGAGCTTTCAAGAGCCATGTCTTCAGATATTTGAAGGGATAATCAGATTGGAGCTCTGTGCCTGTGTTTGTGCGCCAGCCGGCATGCTGACCCCCGCGCCTCGCCTCCCCTCCCCCCCTGTGGCACTGGCTGCATCAGGAGCGAACGGCCACTTTGGGCACCAAAGCACCCAACTCTAATTGGAGACTCTTCTTAGAGGGACATTACATAGCAGCCCATTCCTCCCTCATTTCTGTTCTTGTGTGAATTAGGCCACGGATACAGGAACGTCCCCGTGCCCTAATCCACATGAGGTAGCCCTGCTCCTTGTCTCCATTTTTTTAACGGTTTGTTCATTCATTCATTCATTCATTCATTCATTCATTCATTCATTCATTCATTCATTCATTCATCCATCCATCCATCCATCCCACCTTTCCTGGCAACAAGCTGGCCTTGGGTGGCTCACAATAAAATAGTAAAAAACAACAGTCCGAATATATTAACAGTTAAAACATCCCCAACCACATGCAATTACCATGGGGGTCACATTGTCAATGTGCCTATAAAGCCTTGCGAGAAGGAATCTCCAGCATCTCTTGAGCCTCCCAAAGGCACACTCCACCACATTTCTTGCCCAGGGTTGCCTCAGGTCCAATTGCCCTGTTTGTTAGTGCATGGCTACTTGTACAGAGTCATGAGCCACTTCCTCAGGGGGTATTCTCTATCACCCAAGATCAGAGCCACACCCAGGATCAGAGACTCCTTCAATGGTGACTGTGGAGTTTCCTGGGACAAAGACCCCAGAGTCCAAGGCAGTGCGCAGGTGGGACTCCTGGAAGATGAAGGCATCACGTCCCCTGCTACTCCAGCCCACCTCCACATCTATGAACCATCCAGTGTGGTTGATGGTCCCTTGTGGGAGCACAGAGTATAAGTTCTTCCTGTTGCCAAACTCCTGGATGCTCCTGTTCAGGGCTCTTATTGGGATGTGGCAATTGTCTACAGTGCAAATGCAGTGGGGCAATCCCAGCCGGCTAAACCCATTCATGTTCTGGAGGAGAGACACAAACAAAGCAAGCCTTTTAGATGAAAGGAACCTCATGCCACAAACCACACCAGTCTTCTTAGAATGTGCCCAGGGGGGCATAGCAATGCATATGCATTGCTGCATGTCTTTTTCACAATTTTGTTTTAACAATCATGGCTGGACCATAGCCTACCTACCTTGCTATTCTCTTCTCCCAGGCATACACCTTTCTGTAGAGCTCTGCCTCCATCACAAAGCAGGCCTCCAGCACAATCTCTCCAAAGATAGACGTGTCCAGCCTGAACTGCTGGGAGATGAGTCTGTAACAGGCTATATGGCCAGTTGCCATATAGCCATGGCCACCCACTTCTCCACCAAGATGGGTGGGCACATGTTGGTTGCCTGGTTCTAAAGCATGGAGACAATCTCACCAAAGGTTCCCCTGGGCATTCTGAAGTTCAGGATCCATTCATCATCACTCCAGGTGGCCAGGATGAAGTTCTCCCACCAGTCATTGATTCTTTTCTTCATCCACATCTGCTTTGGGAAGTGCACCTCTGTGACTGTTTATGCACTGGAGGTTTCATGCCATGCTGCAGGATGGAGTTTTAGTTGTGGCAGGTTGCCCCACCTCTTCCTGATCCCACACAGGGGAGCATTTGGCCTGGTGCACCTCATCCACCCCCTATTTGTGTTCCTGCACGGGAGCTGGGGCAATGAAGTTCCCAGTGCATAAACGGTCTGTGAGAGCAAACCACCTTTGCCTTGCTGCTCTCCGAGTCCTTTGCAAAATGTTAATGGACTGGCAATGCAGGGCACACATGGAGATGGGTGTACGAGGGGTCTGCTTGCAACTTAGCAGGATCATACTCCTGTAGAAAGCAGTGTACTCTCTGACCTGAGCTAGGGTGGCAAAAAGTCGTTGCATGATGGATGCTGTCTCAGCCAGGAGATTCTCCATTATTAATATGCTCCTGAAATGGTCACTTTTCAGAAACAAAGGAAATTGGCTGAAAGGTGTGCTGCTTGGTAGGCTTATACAGGTAGCATGGTAGAGTGTCATGGGCTGGGATGTGCGCTCAACAAAACAGTGAGCAGCAAAAGAAAAAAGGAAAGTTTATTAGTGCAGCTTAACAAAGCAATGCCTCAATGTTGCCATGTTGACTGATTGCAACCCGTAAGTTCCCATTGTATATGTATATGTATATGTATATGTATATGTATGTGTATGTGTATGTGTATGTGTATGTGTATGTGTATGTGTATGTGTATGTGTATGTGTATGTGTATATGTGTATATGTGTATATGTGTATATGTATATATATATATTGGAGCTCAAGGGGACATTAAAGACCCCTAAAACTCTGGTGAGAGGGGATTGGTTGCCTCCAGTGATTGACAGGGCGAGGAGCGGTAAGTAAATATTGCAATGCTTTCTCTTTTGCCTTTTCCACCTGGTTGTGAGGAGGGGAAAAGGTGGAATGCAGAAGCCAAAAAAAAGTGGGATGGCTTTACAGCATGGAGGGGCAAAAACACACGATTTATTATCCCGCAATTGCTGGCAGGAGACAATGAGTGATTTTGCCCTCTGTGCAGAAACGGTCTTGGTAGCTCTGGAAGGGTTTCCTGAGTGGGTGAGAGTTCGTAAATTTTAAATGTATTTCTTACATTTGTTAACATTTACCAGGTGATATGGCCATTAGGGTTGGTTCTTCGGCACAGCGCTGCGCTATGGGGGGGGGGCGGGAAGGGAGGTGCCTCCCCTCCTGCAGCACCTCCCCTCCCCTCCTGCAGCGTGGCGCAGCGCTGGCTGCATCAGGAGTGAATGGCTGCTTCTGGTACCAAAGCGCACAACCCTAATGGTCATGTTGACCCACCCCCTCCTCCCCAAATAGCCAATATGAGCATCCTTACAGCTGTGCTTCCCAACGATATTCTGCAGGATCATACCACTGGGGTTTCTTGAAGCCTGAAGATTGTTTCAGAGGTTTCTCAATAGTAAAAAAAAGTTGAGAAAGGCTGAATTAAGGGATTTAAGCATACTAAATTTCCTCATTATAAAAAAATGCAAAATTTTCATTATGTTCTCACTTGACAGTATTCTGACTGTTCTTTAGTGGTGGTGTGTACTGCCAAGTGGATATTTTAGAGCAGCCAGAACTCTGTGAATGTTTAAAGGTCAAAGTGTGAAAGAGGCAGACCAACAAGATTAATAAGCAAAAATGCCAGGACATTTCTTTCTTCTTTCTTTTTTGTCTCAGTGAAGCTCTTGTTGGGAGTGAATGACAAATTCTTCTAGAATTTTATTTTTGAACAGATGCTGTTGAAATCCATAGATCTTGTCTCTGCCTCAACATGGTTAAGAATGGCAGCCTCTAATCTGGTGAGCCAGGTTTGATTCCCCATTCCTCCTCCACATGCAGCCAACTGGGTGACCTTGGACCAGTCTCGGTTCTCTCAGAGATCTGTTAACCTCACCTGCCTCACAGGGTGTCACTTGTGGGGCGTGGAAGGGTAGGCAATTGTCAGATGATTTGAGACTCCTTTGGGTAGTAAAAAGCAGTCTACCAAAAACCAAACAAACAAACAAACAACTCTTCTTTCTCTTCAGCCAGGTTTCTATCAGGAAATATGCACTGCTCATATGTTCATGGAATTGAACCTGTCAATAAATTCTTTGTGGTTATTATATAATTCCTTCCATGGTAGCCTCCCTATTTTGCACCACAAAACTGACCTCACAAAAATGAACCCAAAGCCTAGACACCTGCTGCCTTTAGAGCAGTGGTCCCCAACCTTTTTATCACCAGGGACCGGTCAACGCTTGACAATTTCACTGAGGCCCAGTAGTCTTTTGCCGAGGGACGTCGCCGCTGCCGCATGAAATCCTGTTCCACTTGCTTTCCCGCTGACACCCCTGACTTCCCTCCACCTGCTGACATGTGCTGCCAGCAGCAGCGCAGTGCCACGTCAAACGGGAGCCCCAGCCATGGCGGCTGCTGGAGAGCACCAAAGGTGAGCCGGCGGCAGAGTGGCAGGACAGCCCCCGAGGCAGCAGCTGGGGAGGAGGATGAGGAGGAGCCGCGGCCCAGTACCGACTGATCTATGGACCGGTACTGGTCCCTGGACCGGGGGTTGGAGACCACTGCTTTAGAGAACCTGAGAACTGAGGAGAAGGCTTATAGTTTAAAATAAACCTGGTTTCCCTGAAAACCATGGGTGGCTGTGTTAATAGAAATGGCCTGTCACAAACAACAATCAAGAAAGGAATAAAAATTATCTTTGCAGTAACACTTTCAAGCTTGATTGAGTCCCAAAAGAAATTTACTGGCAATTTCTTTCCCTTACGAGATGCGAACCAACTCAACAACACCCAAGAATTTTAAAATTATGTAATTTTAAAATATTATATTAATTTGTGTTTTACATTTCTATCTTTTTAACAGTCTAAATGAATCTTTTGATTGTTGGATTTTTATGATTTGCTGGTCTTTGATACCAGGTGCCTCAAGGTGCTTACGCCGTGATGCTTCCTCCCCCCATTGAATCAGGAGGCACCAGGAAGCACGTGGCAGCATGTGCCCCAACTCTCCTGCCTGCATTTTCTCCGAACTTCCCCTCCCACCTCGTCAATTGTGGTCCTAGCTGATTCTGGGTTGTTAATTATCAATTATGGGCCCAATTGTACCTTTAGCCAGTTTGGTGTAGTGGTTAGGAGTGCGGACTTCTAATCTGGCATTCCGGGTTTGATTTTGCACTCCTCCACATACAACCAGCTGAGTGACCTTGGGCTTGCCACGGCACTGATAAAACTGTTCTGACCGGGCAGTGATATCAGGGCTCTCTCAGCCTCACCCACCTCACAGGGTGTCTGTTGTGGGGAGAGGAAAGGGAAGGAGACTGTAAGCTGCTTTGAGGCTCCTTCTGGTAGGGAAAAGCAGCATATAAGAACCAACTCTTCTTCTTCTTCTTCTTCTTCTTCTTCTTCTTCTTCTTCTTCTTCTTCTTCTTCTTCTTCTTCTTCTTCTTCTTCTTCTTCTTCTTCTTCTAACTAACAAAGTTTTATTTTTTATTCAAGATATAAGCTTTTCTGTGCATGCACACCTCCTCAGATAGATTCAGGTGAGCAGCTGTGTTGGTCTGAGCCAATGGAACAATGTTTGAGTCCAGTGGCATCTTTAAGACCAACAAAGGTTTATTCAATGCATAAGCTTTTGTGGCCATTGGCATTCACCAGACTTCTCAACCAGGGTTTCCATTTTCTCCAGGGGAACCAGCCTCTTTTGTCTGGAGATCATCAGAATCATAGAGTTGGAAATAACATCCAGGGTAATCTAGTCCAACCCCCTGTACAACGCAGAAATTCACAGCTACCTGCCCACACGTGGTGACCCCAATTACATGCCCAAGTGATCACCCCCTGCCAAAAATTTCAAAAATTCATCCTGGCCTGAATTCACCTACCATCCAGCAGTGCTGATCAGCAGTTCCCTGGGTATGCAAAGAAGGGCCACAAGAGACAAGCACTGGCACATCCCTTCCTGCCCACCCACTCACAATCTGCCTAATTTCACAGAATCAGCATTTCAGTCAGATGACAATCTAGCCTCAGTTCAAAAACATCAAAGGAAAGAGAATCCACCAACTTCTGAGGAAGCCTGTTCCACTGAAGAACAAAGCTAACTCTCAGGAACTTCTTCCAGATGTTTAGCTTAAAATTCTTTTGAATTAATATTAACCCATTGGTTCTGCTCCTACCCTATGGGGCAAAAGAAACACAAGCCTGGGAGTACAACCCAAACCTGGGAGAAACTAACCAAATTTACATGAGCCGGGCATGGCTCATGACAAAAATATCCAATGGCCAATTAGAAGTCTTGCTGGGAAAAAGCCCCTCGAGTCTAGCTCTGCCAGCTTAAAAAAAACAAAACAGCAAGCATCAGAAAAGATTTCAGCCGGCCTCATATTTGAGGCTCCTGGCCTAGGCACTCACCAGACAGGTTCATTGCTGACTGTTGTAGCCCACTGGCTTCTACTCCACTGCAGGTTGACTCTACCTCAACTGGGCCCTGTCTTTAGCTGTGCAGACCAGGAAATTCAACTTCCAAAGTGCATTGGAAGTGCATTATCTAACATGTGCGGAATAGGCCCAGGAAGAAGTGTGGGGAGAGCCACAAGGCTGTGAAAAAGGTATTGCTATGCCCTACTTCTGTGAATCACCATCCAAACAAGCCCTCCTTATGCTAACATATTTGGGGAGAGAATGAGTGGAGTCCATAGAAAAAGCTAGACAGGTTGTGTGACCAAAACATCGTCCCTGTGCTACGAAAGGGAGAGGATAAGGAGGCAGCCAGTCATGCTTCGTTGGATAAAGCTTTTGAATTCACCTGACATTTTGTGATCCAGCTTGAAAGGTTATAGAGCACATTCCGGGATGGTTTAATGGGTCACAGCTTTTCCTAGGGACCGCAGGCAATAAGGTAAGAATCAACCGTGTCTCTGGCACTTGGCAAGCAATTAGTGGAGCTGTCTCTCCAGGGAAGTAAATTAGAACCTTTGTACTCCCTAGTACTGATTAATGACCTGGTGTTATACAATTCAGTGACTAAGGAGTAAAACTCAAGATGGCTTTCAGCTTTTCTCTATCCAGCCCCAGCTGCTTCCAGAGAGGCTACAGTATCTTCCTTCTAAAGGAGCACTAATAACTTAAAAAGCTGTTCATTGTAGCCATTCCACAAGGTCACAGTCATTCAAAGGTTTTGTAAAGGAAATGTGATGCTTGATTCCTTCACAAGCCCACTTAGAGCTGATTCCCACAGGATTCTCTCATTATATCCCTCTAAATGAGGCTTTCTCAACCAGGGTTTTGTGAAACTCTGGTGGTTCTTGATGGCCCTGGAAGAATTTCCCAAATGGGTGGGAGTCAATTTATATATATATATATTTTAAAATTTGTTAAACATTTATTGGGTGATATGACCCCTTCCCCCAAATGGCCTATGAGTGGGTGAAAAGGGGAGAAGCCCAGGTGGGCATGTACGCAGCTGTACTTCCCAATCATATTTTGCATGATCATGCCACTTCTGGGGTTTCTCGAAACCTGAAGAATATTTCAGAGGTTTATAAATGGTTAAAAACTTGAGAAAGGCTGCTCTAAACCAAGAGTCCCCAAAGCTTTTGAGCCTGTGGACACTGTTAAAATTCTGACACATTATGGTGGGTGCAATAACAAAATGGCTGCCACCAGAGGCCAAGTGACCTACAAAATGATCACCACAGGGAGATAACACAGTGATGATCCTTGTGCTATGGTGGCAGCTTTTACCAAATTGTGCAACCTGTCAAATCTCTGATACTCAGTCAGCAGCTTTGCTGGGCAAAATTCCTATCTGACCCCTTTCCAGTTCCTAAAAAAATACTTGGAGGGTGGCAGAAAAGGTTTTAGTGGACACTGTGGCATCCATGGCCACCATGTTGTGGACTCCTGTTCAAATGCTAATATGTTGGTGGCCCCTAGTCCAAAAGTGTTGATTGAAGCCAGGACCTTCTCAGTCCAAGCCCCAGCTTGGTGGGATATGCTGCCAGTGGAAACCTGGGCCTTAATAGAACTACCAAAATTCCATGGATCCTGCAAAATGGCACTATTCTACAGATATATGGTTGAAGGCAGAGCAAGCAGATATGTCAAATGGTCCTCCTCCCTCCCACTTTGGAGTATCCCACTGCTGATGGTGGCCTAAGGTATCGATGCAAGAACAGATTGGATATCGATGCCCAACAGATTAGATCAGGGGTAGTCAAACTGCGGCCCTCCAGATGTCCATGGACTACAATTCCCAGGAGCCCCCTGCCAGCATTTGCTGGCAGGGGGCTCCTGGGAATTGTAGTCCATGGACATCTGGAGGGCCGCAGTTTGACTACCCCTGGATTAGATAATGGAGTGCTCAGGCTTTACTATTTTTGTTTTATTACAACTATATTTTGTTGAGAATTTAATATGTTGCATACCACCCTGAGCCTGTTTTGTAGAGTGGGGTGGTTTATAAATAATAAAATAAATAATATTCTGTCTTTTTGGGGATCCCCATAGAAGGAAGCAATCCTTCTACTAATGCAGGGGTAGCCAGGGCTCACTCTGTGGGTATGGGGAGATGTCAGAAGGCTAAGTCCCAGTTTGGTTAATATAAGGGCCCTGTCAATACAGGACAGACTCATCAGAGTAGTTCTGTGATACTCTGTCATGACTTGAATTGCAGCTTTGAATGCCAGTGGATGGAGATGACCGACACTGTTGAAACAATCAAAAGAAGTCTATTTATTGTTCCAGGGGGGATAAATATTCTGCAGATATAGAGCCATAAAGATAAGGTGCACCGGTCAAAGCAAATGCATGCAATGAACGACCAGTTTGCTTCCAGACATTTTCATGTGTCATGAACATTTCACCACATCAGGAGCTCGTGACCAATATTTAAAAAAATCCATGTCAGTTTCTATCATGTCCTGACATGCCACAAGCAATTCCATCCATCAGGCAGAAGAGCTCTGCAATGTCCTTTGACGGGATGAGAGGATGGGCAAACACAACTGGAAGGGGAAGGGGAAGAATTCCCAAGCTGAGCCCTGACGCCTGTAAACTTGGCAGCATAAACTTCTGACATCGTACTGGTAGACTTATTTAGTAGGTTGTCTAGCTGCCACTTTTATTTAACTGTTGCCCACATCCGGCATCCTTTACTTAATGAAATGTGTAACATCTCGGCACCTCATTGTAACATACTTGATTTGTTCCCTTGTCTATCTTTAGCTTCTCTTCTTTCCTTTGGATGTCCTGTTTTAGGTCCTTCTTGGCAATACTGTTCCAGTTCGGTATACTTCAGACTACTTATATGGGAAAGCCGAGGGAGGTTACATGTTTAATTAATTAACTGACTCATTGATTGACTGATTGATTAAAGCCACTGAAACTTACCGTGGCCACTCATTGACACCTATGGAGGGCTGGCTGGAGGCAGACAAGACTGCTCCAGCAGCCTGTTGGCAGGGCACGCTGCTGGCATGCAGCATGCATGGCATCAGGGCAAGGCAGGACCCGTGGTGCCTATAAAGGGGACCATGTGCATAGGGCCCGGGCCTCTTGCCCAGGATGCCACGGAGAGTAATTTCCCTCCCACCCATCCTGTGTTAATGGAAATACAGCCTTGTTCTGTGTCATGAGGGGTTGTTTCATGGTCAATAATTCATCACAGCTGCGGGTTTGCATGGGATGGAGCCTGTTGGCAGGGAATCCTGTGGGCAATCAGACTTCCTGGGGTTTGGGCCTCCCTATGAGGCAGCATGTAAACGAGGGCAGCTGATCCTGCTGGATGGCCAGGGGCTTGTTTGCCAGGCGGTCGGGGGATAGCCAAATGAGTTGGCCATCTGTTGGCTCTCCCACATAGGTTGCTTCCTATACTGCAGATTTCAGAAGGCAAGGGGATCTGTTTCCCCGGCTGGGAATGGTACAGGGTGCCTGTGGACTCTGTGGGGTTTTGGTGCAGTCCGTTGACTGCTAAGTCAGGGTCCCTCTCCCGTGCTGGTTCAACCCTCCCGCGGGGAGGTAATAAAGCTGTGGCCATGTTTATACCCCACATTGTGCTGTTGCATCTTATTCCAATGTAAATGCCCTCCTGCAAGTCAAGGTATATTGACTGCCACTCTTGGGCCAAGCTGCCTCTTGGTGGCTTACAATAACCCCCCCAAAAAACATCCATGAAAATACACTTATAAATCCCCTGGCATCCTAACTCCATTCTACTCCCTCCCAACTTACCAGTCCAGTATGGGCCGAAATAGCCTGCCCTCTGCACACACCGCCCAGCTGCCTTCGAGGTGGGAGTGCCTCTTGCCTTAGATGTTCATGGTATCCTGAGGAAGGCCCCAGATCTTCCACAGCCAGTTAACCAAATGCCTGGCCTTTCTGATCCTGGGCCCTACCTGGTGGAACGAGCTCCCAGGTGAGCTGCAGGCCCTGTGGGATCTTTCAGCGTTCCGCAAGGCCTGTAAGACAGAGCTCTTCCACCAGGTCTATGGTTGAGGCTGGGGCTGGAGAGGTAGACTAACACCACCACCCCCCCCCCCCAGGGTTTGAGTAGTACATCAGCAGACCTTTTTCTCCATCCCGCTAGTAGTGGGGGTTGGGAGTGGGTTTCCTGTCATGTGGGGTTTTTATGTTTTTAATGGGTGTTTTAATGGTGATTTTATAAGATGCTGTAACCTGCCATGAGCCTGCCAGGGAGTGGCGGGGAATAAATCGATGATGATGATGATGATGATGATGATGATGATGATGATGATGATGATGATAATAGAAGAGCTCCATCTTGCAGACCTTGTGGAAGTGTGATAGTTCCCTCAGGGTCCTCAGCTCTTCTGGGAGCTTATTCCTCCAGGCCAGGGCCAGGGCTGAAAAGGGACTTCCAATGGGCTGGGGATCACCAAAAGATTCGAACCCTCAGAGCAAACAGCCCTGCAGGGGGCATAAAGAGACAGAACTCCATAACAACCAGAAAGAACAGAAGCAGAAACTGGGGGAGAGGGGGCATTTCTGCAGGGACAGCGGAACCAGCGTGCTGTACTACAGCCAAGCAAGGGAACTCAGAGCCAGTCTACTCGTACCCAGCAGCGGAACCAACTGGGGCAAATGCCAGCACAACAGGACCACAATCACAATTCCAGCAAGAAGGCGGGAGCTTTCTGGCACTAGCCTATTTAGGGAGGAACTAAAGTGTTTAAAATATAAACATGTTTAAAATGTAAATTCCTAACACTGTCTCTTGTTATTAAAAGCTGACAGAGCAGAAATTCTTTCAGCCCTGAAAACAGAAGCACTCACTTTAACCCAGGACAGTTTACTTAACCCTCTCCTAAAAAAAACCCCAAACTTCTAGAAAATAAAAAGGTCAAAGTTCTAAAATTAAAGAAAATACATTTCTAGAAATTTAAAACCCCAACTTTCTATAAATTAAATAAACTCAAAACTATATACCTTTAAAAAAACAAAGTTTTAGAGATTAGGCGAGATCAAAACTGAGGAGAAACTCCAAAAAAGATTTAAAAGAACCAAGCCAAACTAAGAAAAAAACCCTTTGACCCTGACACTACCCTGGCCATGTTTCCCAATCATGTTCTACATGATTGTGCCACTTGGGTTTCCCAAAGCCTGAAGAATATTTCAACGGTTTCTCAATGGTAAAAAAAGTTGAGAAAGGCTGTTCTAGTTTTACTGAAATTCTTCTGGCTGCCTTCAGAATCCTCAGAAAGGCCTCACAACTGAGTTTCAATTTTCCCCTAGTTCAAATCTAGTAACAAAGTAGAGATGCATGGAAATGCCCAGAGGTGTTTTAGCATCTTCTTAAAAAGCCTTTGGGTGTCCCTCAAAATGCTCCAGCTTTTTTACCTGAGGAGGGGAATTTCACTTTAGGTGACATTTCAGTGACAAAATTAATATCCATTCAGGTGCTGCCTCCGCCAGCTAGCTGAGTGAAACCCACAGAAGCACAATTGACACTTGTGTGTCTCGATTAAAATGTCAAAAGGAATCTCAATGGCAGGCCACCCCAGCAAAGTCAGGCAAGACAACAAATAAATATTGGCTTTGACATCAACTGTCACCAGTCTGAAAACTAAACTGACAGAAGTGCCAAGGAATGATAAAAATAGTTCAGTCAAGAATAAGAAATAACCAAAGAATTACGAGTTAAAGGAAGAATGAATACTTTATGAGCATTTTCATGCTCCTATGTTCTGGCAGGGACATAACTGACCCCCACAAATGCCAACCTGGAGATTTATAGGGTGGAGCTGTGGGGAGGGTGGGTTTGGGAGTGAGGAGAGGAATGATTTCACTGGAGAAGAAGAAGAAGAGTTCATTTTTATACTTTGCTTTTCACGAAGACTGGGAACTTCTCTGCCCCAGCTTCCGTGCAGGAGCACAAATTGGGGCGGATGAGGTGCACTAGGCCAAATGCTCCCCCCTGTGGGTGCAGGAAGAGGTGGCGCAACCTGCCATGACTAAAACTCCAGCCTGCAGCCTGCCATGAAACCTCCAGTGCATAAACGGTCTAACTGAAGGAGTCTCAAAGCGGCTTACAAACACCTTATCTTTCTTTCCTCACAAGAAATCACTATCAGATTGGTGGGGCTGAGAGAGCTCTGACTGAACTGTTCCATGAAAACAGCTGTAATGGGACTATGACTAGCCCAAGGTCACTCAGCTGGCTGCTTGTGGAGGAGAGGGGGCAATCAAACTCGTCTCTTCAGATTAGAGGCCTCTGCTCTTAACCACTACACCAAACTGAATTTTACTGGGGTATCATTCCATAGAGTGTACCCTTCAGGGAATCTATTTTCTCCAGTGGAACCAGTCTCTGTTGTCTGGAGATCAGTTATAACGACAACCCTATCCTCAGGGTTTATACATTTGTACATTCATTGTTTTAGAAGTTGAAAAACATTCTGCTAGGAAACACTAACTTGGTTGGGGAATGGCAGAAATCCTTGCTAAGTCAGGAAACTTTTGTACTCTTTGCTCTTCAGTATACTATCTAACACTTTTAGGCCTGACTTGGATTGCCCAGACAAGCCTGAGCCCAAGGTTAACCTTGGTTAGTCTTTGGAAGGGAGATCTTCTAAGATGTGGATAGAGTTCCTCCAAGGAACACTAGAGGTCATGATGTGGAGGCAGGCAACATTAACGCACCTTCAAATGTCCCTTGTCTGGCTGCCAGACAATCCTTGCATCTCCTGGCTACACTACACACAGAGCCGGTTTGATGTAGTGGTTAGGAGTGTGGACTTCTAATCTGTCGAGCCAGGTTCGATTCTGCGCCCCCCCACATGCAACCAGCTGGGTGACTTTGTGCTCGCCACGGCACTGATAAAACTGTTCTGACTGGGCAGTGATATCAGGGCTATCTCAGCCTCACCCACCCCACAGGGTGTCTGTTGTGGGGAGACGAATGGGAAGGCGACTGTAAGCCGCTTTGAGCCTCCTTCGTGTAGGGAAAAGCGGCATAAAAGAACCAACTCTTCTTCTTCTTCTTCTATATGATAAATAATAATCTATTGTTTTGTGAATCTGACGTTAATATTCTATTCAACATTAATAACAAAATATGCCCATGAGCTGTCCAGAAAAAGGTGCACAAAGACAATTGCAAATGCCAGGCCCCATAGGAACTTGGAAATGGGGATCCTGCTTTAAGACTTTCTTCTGCAAGGTGGCTTCTCACTAGGTACAACAAGAGAAGACACGCTGTTCCTTAGAAGGAATAGCCAGCATTCACTCCTGTGAAATCAGAAAGAGAAAAAAAATTAAATAAATATAATATTGTTTAAAAAAAAAAAACTAGTTCTATTTGGAAAGCTAATTAGTTTCAGCTCTGAAACATCTCCTCTGTGGTCATTGGTGCTGAATACTCTTTAGATAATGTCTGAATACTCAAATGCCTGCCAAAGACTTATTCAGAGTTTCAGAGTTGTGCTTGACACTCCATAATATTTAATGTCTGTGTTTCACGTGGTATGATTGATAGATGACGGCCAACAGTTTTTAGCATTGCAGAGTTAACCACTGAGTTCATATTGATTTCTTGCCAGGCTCAAAAGATACCAAAATGTTCACATTAAATTTTGTTTAAAAAAGAAAAGAACAGATGTAAAATGTCACTATTATCATTATTATTATTATTATTACTATTATTATTATTATTATTAGGACTTATAGCCCGCCACTCCCGCAAGGCTTGCCGTGGGTTACATACAATAAAACCCATAAAACCCTTAGTACAATAAAATCCTCATAAAATAACAAGCCCAATCAACACACCCGGTCCATACAACTTGACCTAATCAGGGCAACATCACGGTCATAATTGCAATGGCTAAAGTGATTTGTTGCAAATTAAGAGTATTCATAGTTTTTCACAAACAGAACATGTTCTATTCTGCAGGATAATTTTGCTTCCTCCCTCATTCCCAGTGCGCAGACTGAATGCATTAACAATCATCTTCGTATTTAACCCATGTGGAATGACAAATACATCTAAACCTTATATGCCTATGCCAAGCCAACCACTACCACAACCAGACTTCATCTTCCCTGTCACAGGTTCAACATAGCAGTTTCAATCCAAGACACATCCAGGTCAACTCTTTCTCAGGCAGCAGAAACTGACAATAGATTTGGCCAATGGTCCCCTGTGGCAGATCCCAGGAGGACCCACTGAGATTTCAGCGATTCACCGCTGTTCAACCAAAAACAGTCAAAATGGACCCATAGGCCCAGGAGTTCCAAGAGGTTTGGGTAAAGGACAAAGCAGAATACAGGACCATGATGAATGTGTATGTCCTGATTGAAGGAAAGGATCTACCTCCACAGAAACAGTATCACTACCCAGCTGAAGGAGAAACAGCCACAGGGAAAACTATACAGGGTTTGCTAAAATGGGATGTAATTACTCCCATACAATTCATCTGTAATGCCCCCCTGTGGCCAAATGTGAAAGCTGATGGTGTAACATGGAGGATGACAGTAGACTTCCATGCAGTTTAATGTGGTGACTCCTCTGGTTGTTCTAAAGGTAAAGGTAAAGGTATCCCCTGTGCAAGCACCGAGTCATGTCTGACTCTTGGGGTGACGCCCTCTAGCGTTTTCATGGCAGACTCAATACGGGGTGGTTTGCCAGTGCCTTCCCTGGTTGTTCTAGGCATGGCTAAATACAATGAAATCCTAGCAGCCATTGCTTTGGGGACTCTGTACTACAATGTCTTAGACCTGGCTAACACATTTCACTCAATCAGATTACATGAGTCTTGCTGGTACAAATTCACTTTCACCTTCAGAGGCCAACAGTGTGTTTTCAAGAGAACCCCCCAAGGTTTCCATTCCAGCTGCAGTATATGTCATACACATGTGGTAAAAATGTGGGAAGGACTCTGTCCCTAGTCCAGGGACCATGGTTCATCATATGTTGATGACATTTTTGTGCCAGATCAACCCTGCTGATCAATGGGATGACAGATGTCACAGCCAAAACGCCCTCACATCTATTAATTAGCTACAACATATATATTCCCGAATCTGAGATCTTAACACTACTACATAGAAGGGCTGTCAAAGATAGTAAGCATAATCTTTCAGGTCATTAGTTGGCTCAACTAGTATATAGATTGGACTTAATTATTCTGAATGGTTCAGTTGTAACAGACTATCCAGCAGGATTTAGCTTCTGGACAGGGGACAGAATGAATACCATTAACTGCATCATAGCATCCAAAAATCTGATGCAGATTTTAGGTATCCTCTTTCTAGAACAGTGACCATTTACCACTTATAGTACATTGGTGATGGGTTTGGAGACCAAGATGTATGAAGAAAGGTTGGGGGAGCTTGGTCTGTTTAGCCTAGAGAGGAGACGACTGAGAGGGGATCTGATAACCATTTTCAAGTATTTAAAAGGGTGCCATATAGAGGATGGAGCAGAATTATCCTCTCTTGCCCCAGAGGGACAGACCAGAACGAATGGGATGAAATTAATTCAAAAGAAATTCCATCTAAACATCCGGAAGAAGTTCCTGACAGTTAGAGCAATTTCTCAGTGGAACAGGCTTCCTCGGGAGGTGGTGGGTTCTCCATCTTTGGAAATTTTTAAACAAAGGCTGGATAGCTATCTGACAGAGAGGCTGTTTCTGTGAAGACAAAGGGGTAGCAGGTTACAGTAGATGAGTGATTGGGATGTGAGTGTCCTGCATCGTGCAGGGGGTTGGACTAGATGACCCAGGAGGTCCCTTCCAACTCTATTATTCTATGATTCTGTGATTCTATGTCCCTTCCCTAGTAAACAACCCTGCTTACTACAGAGATATAAAGTATGTCTAATGAGGAAAATTGCCTTCCAAGAGTTAAATGAAATATGAGGAGAGACAAATTTATTAACAATCTTTTTGGCTCTCTGTCCTTCATAAACAGGATGGAAGAGTTCCTGTTAAGCACTGAAAACTCTATGTCCATGTGTGCCTTTGATGCTCTTCTAGAGAGCTTCCAGGAGGCTCTACGAGGAATAACATCAGATCCAAGTAAGCATCCAAATGGCCGTTCTAAAATTTGGTTCAATCAACAGTGCAGGTCTCTCAAAAAGACACTGAGAGTTTTGCACGCTTGTTGTAGGGTTAACCTTATGGGAACCCTAATAAATGAGATCAAGCAACTATAACAAAAGTACAAAAATATGATTCCTATCAAAAAGAAAAAAGGCTATGCTGGAAGCCTGGGAGCAAATTAGGCAAGCGTACCTCCATAGGGATTCCTCTAGGTTGGTGGCAGATTGCCCCCCAAAACCTTGCTTGGCCTCAACAATTCCACTGAAATATAGGAAGCCCACTACAAGATATTAAACTCTGCACTGGAGTTGAACACCCCACGCTGTGACCATCATCTCAGCGGAGTCCTCCTCCTGTGAGATTACCAAGGATCAATATTGTCCCTCCCTAACACTGTAGCAACTTTGTTGCTGTTCAACAAAGGATGACTCGGAAGAAAAACATTTTGCTTCCACCAAGCCCTCAGTTTTCCCCTCATGCTTGATGCCAAGTCCCTCAACATCTAGCCTGGAGTCACGCAAGGCCTGCACATCCCCACAGAGTTCATCTTTCCAGGCAGACAGTTCAGAATTGTAAAAAGCAATGCTTCCTTTTATACGTGGGTAACAAATGCAAGCAAACCTAAGCTACTTCTTCTTATATACAGGATGCAGGCAGATCTCGACAATGCTCTGCAACCTTCGCACCAAGGACAACACTGGTGGCAGGAGATCTGTTGAAAGGTGGGCCACAAGCTAGGCAGGGAGAGCCTCTTCCAACTTCCATCCATTGGAGGGTGAGGTAGGGAGTGGCACCTGGAGATCTCTTGATAGCCAGCATGGTGTTGTGATTAACAGTGATGAACACTGATCTGGAGAACTGAGCTTGGGTCCCAACATCTCGTCTGCATGAAGTCTGCTCAGTGACCTTGGGCCAGTCATATTTCTCTCAGAACTGTCTCAGCCCCATTTGCCTCCCAAGGTGCCTGTTGTGGGGAGAAGAAGGGAAGGGGATTGTAAGCCACCTTGAGGCTCCTCAAAGAAAAGTGGGTCATCTCCTTCTATTAAAAATGTTCTCCAGAAAACCAAGGTCCATTTCCCAAGGAGAACATGACTGTTATGGAAAGTGGACTCTATGGCTTTATACCCTGTTGAGGATCCTCCCCTTCCCCGGCTCCACCCCCAAAATTTCCCAGAGCTAGGGATGGGATTCTTTGTCAGGGCTGCCTTTCTCTCCCATTCCACCCTATCCTTAATTCCCTTTGTGTCCTTTGCTTCTCCAATTCTACTATCATCAATGGCCCAGAAGTCCCCTTCTCTCTTACATGACTCTGGCCCTTATGCCTGGAAATCTCCATCACTATACCTCCATGGTACAGCCTCTTCCCACATCCACACATTGCTGGATACTTGTCCTATCCCTCCACTGGAACAGTCATTCACTGCTGAATTTACCTGTGTCAATGAGACTGTCCCGGAGGCAAATGATTGCTATATAACAAACGTAGCTCAATATCCGATGATTTGTGAGTGCAGCTCCCCGAATGCATCCCTGCCTCTTACATGCTGAAGACTATTCATCTTCATCCCCCAGTGAAACATACTGTGAAATATCACTCATTGTCATCTCAAGGATCCTCTTGTACAGGCACCCCAAGTGGCTTCTTCTCTCTTAACAAAAGCAGATGGAAATCCAGGAAACATCAGAATATTTCAATATGCCACTATCAGCCTATGAGCAAGGACCTTCGAATACTGCAGCATTCACGCATGAAGGGAGAAAAGCAATTAGCAAGGAGAGAGATGGGGAGAGAGGGGGGAGGAGAGAGAACTCCATTCGCTCTTTGGCTAGGTATAGCTCATTCAGTGGACGAAGAATAAGGCCTTCATCATAAAAAAACAACATCGAACAGGGATGGCTGCAATGCTTCAAGGGCAATTTTAATTGCTCTTTAATTTGTCCGTGCATTATCTCCACAGGCATGTTTCTTCCTCTCAGGGTCTACCCTTTTAATTCCATCTTGGCTAAGGTTGCTGGTTCGCGTCTCCCGGCATCGTTTTCCTCCTCCCTTCTCCATCTTGTTTTTGTGCTATTATCATGAATAGGTCACTGGCATCAAACCATTTTGAAATGGGAAAAATCCGCTGGGGATTTATTCAAACACAATTGATGGGTGGCGGAGCTCAAGGGAAGGAAGGGGGGGGCACCACTACGGTTCCCAAAATCTCGCAGATGCACCAAGGGGTACCACCTAGAGAAGCCGAGCCTTGGGACAGACACAACAAAAACAGATTTGAAAAGCAGGTTCAAACGAGAGGTTACAAAACAGGCATGGGCTGTAATCTTGAAAGTACTTGCAGCAGAGGAGACCTACTGAAGTAAATGGGGACAAGTGGTTCCAAGTGGTTAAAGCCACTCCCTTGGTTTCCTTCATGTTCTCTTTCTTTTCTTTTCCTGCTTCTCCAAACAATACATTTGGAAGCATTACCTATAATACCGAAGGGAGATTTCCCCCCTCCCTTCCAAACTCAAGAGCCTAATTAGGAAAAAAGTGTCTCTGCCCCCCTCCCACCCCCACTTGAGCACTGGTGCTCTCTAGGGCCACATCGACAATGCTGGCATTTATAACCGTAGAGTGGCACAGCGGGATGCCGGATTCCACGACTGTGTGATGAATGAAAACAACAGACAGAAAATCGCCTCGTTCAAGTAGTACACCTGCTTTGTGCCTCTTCTGATCTTGGCTGTACTTTACAACCTTATTATTATTATTATTATTATTTTTATGAAGCATAAGCTGAAAATGATTGGGGGAATTGTCATTACTTGAAGTTTCCGAGCCGGGGCTTTAAAATACGTTACGTGGTCTTTCTAGGTTATCGTTTCCTAAAGGCTATATAATTGCCTCAATTGCTTCCATTTGAGAAATCGTCTGCCTCTGAAGTTTACAATTTGCCACATCTAGTTCCTGCATGAGGGATTTCAACAGGTGCCTCATTCAGGCATACTTTGCTTACCGTGACCAGATGCTTAGGGACCCGTTCGTGGCTGTAGAGAAGAGGGATATTTCAGCAGGTGCAAGCTTTATCACTTCCTGGAGTTGAGCATTTTCTTCTCTGCACTGGCACAGTGCCAACAGTGCAATTTTATTTATTTTTGCATTTATATACCACCACATTCCATTCAGACTCACAGCGGTTCCCAGTAAAACAATAAAAACCAGCACAACCTCATTAAAACCCATTAAAATTAACATTAACACTAAGCGTTAAATGCGTAAAAATGAGGAAGAGCTTTGGCCCTCTATAGTGAAAAGCGTAAAAAAAAAGCATTAAAGCATTAAAAGCGTAAAAATGAGGAAGAGCTTTGGCCCTCTATAGTTAAAAGGATAAAAATGTTAAAAGCGTAAAAATGAGGAAGAGCTTTGGCCCTCTATAGTTAAAAGGGTAAAAATGTGTAAAAATGTTAAAAGCGTAAAAATGAGGAAGAGCTTTGGCCCTCTATTGTTAGATGGAGGGAGAGGGTGGGGGGATGCAGAGTACTAACCCCCCACCCTCTCCCTCTGTCTAACTATAGAGGGCCAAAGCTCTTCCTCATTGGGAGCAAGAGTCCAGATGTACCAATGGAGAGGGATCCACTGATGGAAACTCCAGGACTCACCATGCCCTCAACCATACGCCTGGTGGAAGAGCTGTGTCTTACAGGCCCTGTGGAAAGCTAACAAATCCGACAATGCCCGTAGCTCTTCAGGGAGCAAATTCCACATGGTTGAGGCCAGGCAAACATCCCAGGAGCCATTAATCAATTATGGCTGGCCCCACTAGGGTTGCCAGCCCTCCAGGGATAACGGGATCCTCCACCCTTAGCTTGTGTTTCACACTACTAGTCATAGTGGTGGCAGGAGAAAAATAAAATTTAGACCAGGCCAACTGACCGATGGCATCGCATCACTTGTAAGGGGAAACTCATGTCAATCGTCTCCAGGAATTGTCAAAAACTTTGTGGTTTCACCAGAGAGTTTCTGGCAAATCCTAGAGAGGCATGACATCATTTCTGTGGTTTTCCTCAAAGCTTGAATTTCATTTTTGTTTGTTTGTTATGTGCGAAGTCGTGTCCGACCCATCGCGACCCCATGGACAATGATCCTCCAGGCCTTCCTGTCCTCTACCATTCCCCGGAGTCCATTTAAGTTTGCACCTACTGCTTCAATGACTCCATCCATCCACCTCATTCTCTGTCGTCCCCTTCTTCTTTTGCCCTCGATCTCTCCCAGCATTAGGCTCTTCTCCAGGGAGTCCTTCCTTCTCATGAGGTGGCCAAAATATTTGAGTTTCATCTTCAGGATCTGGCCTTCTAAAGAATTTCATACTACCAGTCATAGTGTATTCCTGTCAGTTGCACTGATGGTAGCCATGTTAATTCTATTATCCATGTCCATCAGGAAAAGATTGATGCAACACAGAGTCGACAATACTTATCGTACAATGGTACAGCTATGTGTTATTCTTCATCTTTATCTTTATCTAAATTAAGCTTTAATATATTTTGCCTGAGGTTATTTTAATTATTGTTTGTTAACATTCTTGTTTTAATTGTTTTACTTTTGTCGTTAGGGTTCTTATGGCATCAGGCTGCAACAATGGACTTTTTTACTTACTGATGGCTGAAAGAACTACTCAGTTACAGTCATATTATATCAACCACACGGGAAAGGCAAAAGTATTCAGAGAGGGTTTCCCATTGCGTGCCTCTACACTGCAACCTTAGATGTCTCCCCTCCAAACCAGGGCAAATCTTGCTTAGCTTCTGAGATCTAATGAGAGCCTGAACTATTCAGGTCAGGGCATCCAAAAATATAAATTACCATTATTTAGATAAGTTCTTTAGATGAAACCCTTTGGGTCAACCAACAACACGCTCTTTATTGATAGGGTTGTCAGTTCTGGGTTGGAAAATATTTGGAGATTCTGGGGGTGGAGACGTTAGAGATTTGGGGAGGGGAGGGACCTCAGCATTGCACAATGCCATAGAATCTACCCTCCATGGCAGCCATTTTCTCCAGGGGAACTGATCTCTATTGACTGGAGTTCAGTAGCCATAGTGAAAGGACTCCAGGCCCCATCTGCAGGTTGGGACCTATATCTATTGATCAGCTAAACTTGCCAATGCTTTTACAAGATATGCAATTGTCAGCTGCCATCTTTGAAGAGGAATTCCCCATTGTTCTTACAAAAATGGCTGTATTTTGTTACAAGTTTGCTTTAAAATATCTTCATTAGCCATTTTTCAATTCTACACATTCTATCATGTTGCATTTCCTGGTGAGATTTCGTCTGTTCTTCTTAAGCCCTTCTTTAACAGCTCATTATTATTCTCTTGCCATCCATTTCCAGATCAAAGCTGATAAATCAGCTAAGTCGTAACATCGATCTTTGGAAGCTCCAACAAGGTGACATTCAGGCCACATTCTTGCTCAAGCTAATTTTTTGTTTTGCTTTGTGTAAATGTTTTTTTTTAAGTTGTTTAATCAGTGCTAGAAAAGTCCCAGCCTATTCAATATGTACTGCATTCCTACTGTCCATAGTCTTTCTACGTCTTTCCAAATTAAGCAATCATATTTTCTCCCATCGATACTGCTCATGGTTGATTTACCAAATTCATCCCTCGTGTAATCAACTGAAATCAATGTCTCTTTTAGCGTAAGTTCTTCAGCAAATCAGGGTTCAGCGCTCCATATGCTGCATTGACAAGAGAACCGTCCTTTCTGCAGACTTTAGCTAGCACTCTAAACCCCATAAATGGTGACATCTAGTGGATGTGTCATGAACAAAAGCCATCTGAATTTCCTGCGGTGAGCGAGTTCATCATTGAATTAGCACTGTGCCTTGGCATGGGGTCAGAAGGCCTTTGTCAGCTAGATAAAGCTGATTAATATTTCCAGTTCTTGGAAGGGATGGTTTTCTATGCCATTCAAAGGACCTCACCCTTCTTCAAGACTAGCAGAATCAGAAAAAAAATAGTGCAAAGTAGTAACCACTGCAGGACGAAAGGCACCAAATAGAAGGAATTACCCACAGATGGCTTTGAGTTTGCCTAATGTACGTGAGGTCACAGATTTTAGCTTTGTTTGGGGCAGAACGCAGAGTTTTATTGTAAGGTGCCCATTACTGAGAGCAGCTGCATACAGATATATAAAATCTGAGATGAATTTGTGCAAACAGCCATAGACAGCAGGAGCAACAAAAACAAGAGACTGTCTGGACAAGTTAGAATATAGCAGTTTGATGGATCGATATTCTGCATGCGGGGACAGCTTCAAAGGCAAGGAAGCCATGGTTCACCATGATGAATATTAGCAATGACACAGTGAGTGGTCAAATGCGGAAGGGTGGGAGGGGGAAATCCAGCTGAGGAAGCCAGGGACAGGGTGGACTGTGGCTTTATCCAAATGAAACCACCGATGCAGATTATTGAGCAATAAAACAAGGGTGGGACCCAACATCAATTTTATGGGAATGTTTACGAGATCAATGCACTGTTAAGCTGCACGTTTTAGAAAATGGATGCCTTGCAAGACTGCCTTCTGTTAATGAACACAAGGCACATGATCTCTGCCACTGTGGCATTGCAATAAAAGAGACAAGCACCGTGTGTTTTGAGGACATTGGAAGGGCTAAAGAAGGAGAAGGATGGAATCCCTGCACAGGAAATCTGTTGGTTTGCCAAACACCCCCTGCCAAATTAAAATATTTCTGTCTTACCACATTTCCTCAGACTGAACTCAAGCTGGTAATGGAATGCCTAACTCTCATGGGTATTGGATCCATAACATCTGGAAGAGGGTAGCATCCAGATGCATGCTAGGAACATGTTTCTCAACATTCAGACAGGTCTGAATGGTGATTTGGGATTAGCTGAATGTCTTCTGATGTCACAAGTACACATTTGCCTCCCAAAACTATGATAATACTTCATGCGAGCAGATTACTACTCACAAGATTATCTACCATACATTTCCATGTACGGGGCATTTTTCCTCTCAGAAGAGGAAACACCACACCTGACAATTCAGGCTCAAATAAGCACCAGTAGTTTGTTCATGGGGCCTGTTCAAACCAATGGGCTGTGCCAACTAAACCTAAGATCTGGAAGTAAAGGTGAAGCAAGGTCAGGGATTTGTATTTCCTTGGCTTTTGCTGACACCCCATTGTCACTGCATGCTGAATATCAAGCAAGTTATTACCCACACTGTTTTCTTTTGAATCTGGAATAAATAGATTCTCCTTTCCCAATTTACCCTTATTAGATCTTTATGCTCTCAAACAGGAAACATTCTGGTGGTCCCTCAACTGAAACAAGTGCACCTTTTGTCAACCAGGGCCTCTTCAGACCTGGCCTCTATTTGGTGGAACACACTGGGCTTGTAAAACTGAGTTGTTTCACCAGGCTTACAGTTGATGGTGGGTGCCTCTCATGGTTAGGGATGGGCATGACTGGAGAATGAACCAAAAAACCCTACAAAAGTTGACTGGGTCCCAGCTTGCAAACCAGGGACCATGAAAGTCACTTGCGCTATCATCTAAAGATGCTCTGTTCTGAATCTGGAAGTTTGTGGTGGGGCCAGGTGTGTCTGCTGCACCCTTAGCTTGGCAGACATGCTGTTGTACTGATCACTGTTTCAGGAAGTGGGGATGGGGTTAACTTCTGCAGCCCTGGAAACACCAATAAGTGGCTTTCCAGAGCTGACAGGCAGCCATGGCCACTAATCAGAGAGCTCCCGTTCATCTCTGAAGGGCCAGGTCTGAGTGGTTAGTGGGACATATCTCTCCTCCCACTCAGACTGGAAAGACAGCTTCTGCTCCCAAAAGCCATCCAAGCAGGAAGAAATTAAATGAACTGGCCTGTACCAGAATACCCCAAACTCAGACTCAGTTTCTTTTGACATCCCAGAACCCTGATATAATTGAACCAGTAGCAAAGTTTTTACATCTTGCCATGAGAAATCGTGAATGTATTATGTCTAAAGCATGATCTTTGCCTTTGTTCTCACTAGCAGTGGATCCTTTTGCACTTTCCCTTTTTGTATTGTGCTTTTATATGCTATTAAAGCCTTGTTGTTGTTGTTGTTGTTGAATACCCCAAACCCGAAATCTGAAACTGAATTGGAATTTTCTGGTCTGTGCCCATCCTTATTCCTGGTCTACCCCCCTTGCCCTCCTCAAGCAATCTATCTATCAGTCTGCTGGGCTTGTCTTTTTAAGTTTGAGATGCTACTGAATAGATGTTGGCCTATGAGGGGTGCAGATTACAAAAATTAATGAACTCCCACCCATTCAGGAAACCCTCCCAGGGCCATCAAGAAAACCCAGGATTTCACAAAACCCTGGTTGAATAAGCCTAATATAAACATTTCAGGCTTCCCACCAAGCAATCTGATTGGCTGTTAAAAGAACCCTACAATTGGTCCATTCAAGCCGACATTTCTCACCAGTGGAGCAGCCATAGCCAAGCCCACTTGTATGGGAGTTGTTGGCATCCATGTTGGAACAACACCCCAGCCATTAAGGCCAGATGTGATTGGACACTTGCAAAACAGTGAAGAGAAGGCAACCTAAAATACAGCCACAAGGGAGGTAATGAAATAGCCTCTCTTATTCTCAAGAGAGAACGCCAGGTATGAGGCATCTCTCTTTGACCAATAATTCTCCTGTTCAAAATACAAATGTTGACTTAGAAAAAGTGAAATTCACTAACAGGTGGCTCTATTCTATTTTGCATTTTCAGATCCCTGTAACTTCTACTACCAGATCTAATTATTTTGTCATTGGAGACATTAACTTGTCAGGCTGTTGGGAGCACGGGCGGCGGGGGGGGGGGGAAGCAAACAGCCAAATACAAATACTTATAAACGACAATTTATTTCACCGTTCCAATAATAAACATACCGTAGTGGCACAACAAAGGTGATAATTACACATTTGTCATGTAATTTCTCAAAGGCTCTCAGGAGGAGACGGCAAGGCACATCTATGCTGATATATATTCATGGCAGAACAAAAGAGAAAGGGAGGAGGCATAGAAAACTTGTAAGGTGATCCCAGTGTTGGGGGGATACCTTACTGCCGTTTCCTCTTGTTGTTATGTCAGTTGTGTGTGCAATGTCACCATCCTGCCCCTGTTTGCCCTAGAAGCTCAAAAAGATGAAAAGTTTGTCAGACAATTCCAGCTCCTAAAATATCTGGAGATTTGGGGGTGGTGCAAAATCCATTGGAAATAGTGCCCTGTTTAACTTCATGAACAGAAGTTCATGACAAGTCTACTCTTATGAACTTCCATGAAGTTTTAAAGCTGTTTTAGCAGTTCATGGAGGTTTGTGGGACTGCACAAGACATCTGGAACAGTGTATCTGTTTTTCAGGTTGTTTTCTGTAGACCCTTTAAAGTTTAACGTGTCTGCACAAGACAGCCTGAAACAGCTGACAGATGGGATGGACCAACATGGTGGCTAGGTATCCCAATACGTTCCGGGAATGATTTATTTTGGATTTATTTGCTGACCTTTAAAGATGAGGTCTTCTGAATTTGTTTCAAACTCTGATTTCCTCTCAGATGCCAAGATTTAAGCTTTCCTGGGGTCACTCTACTTAGGATTGGCAGCTCTGGGTGGGAAAATACCTGGATATCTTTTGGGGTGGGAGCCTGGAGACATCAGGGTTTGGTCTGAAGAGGGACCTCAGCAAGGTATAATGCTATAGAGTCCATGCTCGAAAGCAACCATATCCTCCAAGGGAATTATTGCCTGGAGATCAATTGTAATAGCAGGAGATCTCCAAGCCCCACATGGAGCCCCATACAAAGGGTTTGGGGCTAGGATGAGAAAGGATGAATGGGGAAGATGGTTGCTTTCTGCTAGCACAGCTCTACCAAAAGAAGATGGAAGTTTCCTCCCCTTTTTCCTTCCTCATTCCATCCGGCAGCTTGTGTGGCTATGATTCTGCAGAAATCCCACAACCCCAGGAATAACCTTTCTGGGGTCTGAAAGAAGCTGCAGAATTGGAAAGGAAATGTAGGAAGACTCTGTGGAAATTCTGTACACAAAGAGCTGGGGCCACGTCTTATTACTCATTCAATCCCAGAAGGGGAAGGGGTGGACAGTTATAGACAGAAATGTCTTTTCCATTGCCAGCAATGATAAACGACTTACAATTAGCCCATCGTAACGTGTGCAATTACATCACGAAAGGATCTGAAAGGATGGCCCAGTTTGTAATTGAAAAATAGTTTACAACCTGGAAATCAGCATGGTTTTCAAATATTGTCAAGGACGAATAAAACCTTGGCCCATAAACTAAGCCATTTAAAAAAAATCAGAAGTGGACCATAGTACATGGCCAAAGCATGAAAGATGCATCACATAACAAGAGCAAGGGAACATTACATGAAAACAAATGAACAGGTACACAGGAACAGGTGAACACAGGAACATGTGACACCAGCCCAACTATTCATCTGCCCGTCTTGGACCACCCGTTGGGCCCATGTGGGATGCATCTTTTTGCCAAATTATGTATTGCCATCAATTGTGAATGAGTTTTAGAATACTTTTTAAATTGGAGTTTTAATGGGGGATTGTTGTTGTTGTTAGTTGCAAAGTCGTGCCCAACTATTGCGACCCCATGGACAATGATCCTCCAGGCCTTCCTGTCCTCTACCATTCCTCGAAGTCCCTTTAAGTTTCATTATGTATGGATTTGTATTGTGAAAACGTAAACCGCTGCGAGCCACTTCGCTGAAAGCCGCGATCATATAAGTCCAATTAGAAATAAATAAAATAAAGCAAATACATGTGAACAGGGTCTTGACAGCATGTCACAAGTGACATGCCACCCTGATTTAGGAAAGTGTCTTCTTCAAAATTGTAGCTGCACAGTAAATGCACTGGAAGAAAAACAATGCATACAGAGGGTACAATATCTGATACGATTAAAAGCTAAGTGTTCTGAAAACATGCAGTAAGATGTACATGTAAAATGGGCCATAGTCTCTAAATTTCCTAACCAAGCCTTTCTCGACTTTTTTTTACCGTTGAGAAACTCTTGAACCATTCTTCAGGTTTCAAGGAATCCCAGAAGAGGCATGATCATACAGATTATGGCTGGGAAGCATAGAATCATAGAATCATAGAGTTGGAAGGGGCCATACAGGCCATCTAGTCCAACCCCCTGCTCAACGCAGGATCAGCCCTAAGCATCCTAAAGCATCCAAGAAAAGTGTGTATCCAACCTTTGCTTGAAGACTGCCAGTGAGGGGGAGTTCACCACCTCCTTAGGCAGCCTATTCCACTGCTGAACTACTCTGACTGTGAAACATTTTTTTCTTGATAGCATAGCTGTATACATGCCCACTTAGGGCCCCTCCACTTCCCACCCCTTCCAGGTGGGAGGGAAAGGGTGGGTCATTTGGGGAGGGGGAGGGTGGGTCTACATTGCCACATATGATCGTACCACCTGATAAAAGTTTAACAAATTTTGGAACATTTATTTAAAAATTAATTCCCACCCATTCAGGAAACCCTTCCAGGGTCATCAAGAAACTTGAGGGTTTCACAAAACCCTGATTGAGAAAGCCTGCCCTAACCTCTCTAACCTCTCGGGTTATCTCTGTCTTCATCCTGCTCCAAAATGCTACTGTGTTTTCTGAGGTCAACCTCAGGTTTTCACTTACTTTGCCAAAAGCTTTCCTTTCTCAACAGGTGCTACAAACATTCTGAAAGATTTGTCCTCTGAGAAATCGGAGTGCTACCACCCCACTTAAGTCCAAGACAAATGGAAGCAGGTTAGACATAAAGACAGTGCAATCCTGAACAGAATTATATCTACTGAAAATACTGGGTTTAGTCGGGGAGACTCTTTTCAGGATTGCACCGAATAGTCACATAATATAAATTGGATTCTGTCTGTAGTAGCTCCTCTTAGCATTTGGCTGTTCAGGTTATAGAATGAATTCCTTAGAACATGACAAAGCAAATCAGGATCAAGGGGGGAAATCTAGGTTAACGTTCATTTGGGGCAGTGTGGTTCTTGGGATTAATTGAAGGAGTTGAATCTAGCCCTTGTTTTTCAGAGCCAGCCTGGTGCAGTGGTTACGAGTGGCAGCTTTTAATCTGTTGACCTGGGTTTGATTCCCTGTTCCCCCACATGCAGCCAGCTGGATGACTTTAGGCCAGTCACAGTTGCCTCAGAGCTCTCTCAGCCCCACCTACCTCAAAGGGTGCTTGTTGTGAGGAGAGGAAGGCCAGGCAATTGTACGCCACTTTGAGACTCCTTTGGTTAGTAAAAAGTAGAGTACAAAACCAGTGACACTTAACTGTGGACAGCAGTCTGCAAAACGGGCGCATGAGCATTAAGGCCTATATCAGTACTGCGATGGGGATCCCTGGGAAGACCATGGGAGTTATGTTCACGCCCCTCACCGTGAAGTATGCCTACTATGACACAGAACGGATAGGAGTTGATCTCATCATGAAGACTTGCTTCAGCCCGAATCGAGTGATTAGTTTGTCCAGTGACCTGCAGCAGGTGGGGGCAGCTTCTGCCAGGATTCAGGATAACTTGAGCACTGTGCTGCAATACGCAGAAGATGTGCTGTCTGGTAAAGTGATCGCGGATAACACCGTAGGCCGATTTCTGATGGATCTCATCAATGGATCTCATCTTTTGTTTTTAATTGATTTTATGTCCCAGGCTGATCTCTTTTTCCTGTGCCAGATTCCAGTCCACTTGTGTAGACGGCTGGTGATATTTTGTGTGTCTGTAACTGCAGAGACCTTGGGAAGGCTGAAAGGAGGGTATAGGAAATGAAACTGCCGCTAACAGCCATCGCAGAAGTGGTTTCGCTACGCTTGCTGGAAGTACACCGGCTGGCCTGGGAAGGGGAGAGGGAGCCTCTGAATGATAAGGGCATCGCACCTATGTTCACGCAAGTATGCTTTCATTTACATAATGAACAGAAAAATGAGGCAGAACACGACGAAGGGATCCATCACGGTGGCAGGAGTCACATCCTTGTCAGTTGAATTTACCGGAGATCATAGGATCAGTTAGGAAATCGCAGCTCCGGGGGTTTCTCTGCACAGAAGGAATGAGGCGGCCACAAGGAGAGGCCATGTGCTCATATGCATCATGTGAGTGCATGCTGTGCCAAGAGAAGAGAACAGGTTCGAGGAAAGGTAATTAAAATGCCAATACAATAAACCACACACAGCGTTGTGGCCTGCATGAGACAGCAGGGAAGAGCTTCCAGCCAACGCTGTTTCTTTGGCTTAACACCTGAGAAGGCACTCTGAATGAGAGTCAGGCAACACAGAGAGGGGTGGCTTTTGATCAACATTTCACAATGCGGGCTCCATATCTGACATTCTTACATATATATAACATAATATTGGTTCGAACTTCATTTTCTAGAATTCTTTTACCGCCTAGCAAGCCCAAATAGTATATGTTTCTATACTGTACAAGTGCATTTAAATTTATTTGACTGCAGAGGAAGACCCCCTTATGGGTCAAAACCCATCTGTTTTTTGTTTCTTATATGTTCCATGTGCTAATGTTTATTCTGTGCTTGCCGAGCTGAACATTATATACAGCTGAGACTTTATCAGTGCTTTTAACTTTTATTATGTGCAAGGCCCCCATAGCGGGGAAGAGCCAGGCCTTCCAGGCCTGGACCCTCCCCCATCCCAGGCCAATTATGGTGCCCCAAAAGCAACACAAAATACCCTAGGCTGTTCTGCTGAGCTGCCTGGCCCATTTTTTTGTTTACAAATGTGGTATTCCTACCATGTTCCTACTAAACAGAAAAAAGCACCTCATACCCCATGCAATGGAACCATTCCATCCTGGCTGCCTCATGTGGAGGCAGATATCTGGAGCGGATTGGATGTACTTCTGAAAACAGTCCCCCCGTGGGGACAGAGAAAGCAGTGGGGCAAACTGCCTCATCAAAAACACCTGGTGGCAGCGCTCCCGCCGGGGTGGAAAAGGGTCCCTGTGAGTTAGGTGGGGCTGAGATAGCTGCATGTGGAGGGGACTAGCCCAAGGTCACTCATCTGGCTGCATATGGAGGAGTGGGGAACCAAACCTGTTTCTCCAGATTCGAGGCTCTTAACCATTATACCAAACTGGCTCCCTCTCAAATAAAGTCAATAATGCCTGAGGGAAGATTTGATTTCCCTTTGTTTGAGCAGGTACCTCAGTGGGTTCAATCCTGCTCTTTTCTCTCACAGGAGTAACTTACCACAGAACTGACACACCAGTTAGGAATGAAACGCCCTAAACAGGATGCTTGCTTATATCACTACATTAAGCTTTCTGCCCTGCCCTAACCCTCAAACCTTAATGAATAAAAACCAAATAAAAGCCTGGCTAAACCAACACTCCTTTCTAGAGCTCCAAAATCCCTGTCCAAAATAATAAAGAAATTGCTTCGCCCTTCTTAAACTGAGCCTGGCTCATCCCTCCGATCCAGTGTCATTCTATGGCTGACAATCACTTGTATTTGCAGGAGGCCTAAATCACAAGGATTGGTTCAGAGGCCTAGAAAGACATGGGATGTTTGAGGATGGTCTCCATACCCTCATACACTTGATAACCGACCCCCCCCCCCCAAAAAAAAAAGGCATTGGCAATTCTACCTCATGGATTTCTCCCACATTTCCACTGACTGGCAAAAGCCAAAAGATTTAACAAGCTATCATTTGTTGACTTTACTTATAACTGACTTTTTAACATAGTAAACAGGCAGCTTACATAGTTCTCCTTTCTTCTGTGTTATCTTCACAACAACCCATTGAGGCTCACCCCCAACCCCAAGTATGCATTCATGGCAGAGTGGGGATTTGAACTTGGGTCTCCCAGATTCTTGCTTGACACTCTAACCACTACACCACAGTGGTTCTTATTGAAACTGCAGGTGTCTTCCTAGCTATTTTGTCTGTTGAGTGTGAGTGAAAATCACTCTTGATTTTCCAGCACAGAATGTTAGAAAAATTAAATTTTACAATGAATTGGTCTATTTACAAATGTTTGTGATTGTGGTGGTCTGTTAAAATCGGGGAAAATTTTAAAAGTACTAACACAGTCACACCATAGAACCAACCAATATATTACAAAACGGAAAGCCATGATGGAGTGTTCTGTAAAAGTTCAAAAGTACTGTGTAACCATGTGAAGGTCTATGAAGAATTAATGCCTCACAGAGCCAGAGATACTTGATTGGTTAGTGTCAGTTGAACAAGAAAGACTTATGAACTGACTGCTAAAGAGAATTCAGTTTAGCTCTGATAGAGAACTGGGAAGGCTGGCAAAGAGGAGTTGGAGGATTGGTGATGACCCCCATTTGGACAAGGGATAGATCTTCTAGTTAGATAAGTGATGCCCTGGCCGGTTGGAAAGGGAGATAGCTCAAAGAATAGTGTGACCCCTGATGTGTTCAGATAAAGAATTAGGGTACTAGGTAGTATATGCTTGCCGTCTGGAACCTGAAGAGTCTGTTAAGAAACTGAGCAGAAGTGTTTAGGAAATGCTGAAACCAAAGTGTCTCCTCTCTAAGGCCCTAATACTTTATGAAAAGCTTTAAAACTAGAAACATATGAACTGAAGCTTGTGATTAGCTACTATAGAGTTCATTATTGATTTACCTAAAATATTGTACCCCTTTCTCCTGTCCTTTTCTTCTCTAATGTTGAATAAAATATCTTGCTTATTTTTGAACTTTAAAAAAATCCCTTCTTGTGTCATTTTCAGAAGTTTAAATTAAGAGTGCTATTTTATTTCTTCTCTAAGGTTCATGGGCTAAGTCAGCAACATGACACAATAAAGTGAAAGGATGGGACAGCCATATATCTTCAGATAAGAAGAAAACATAAAAGGTGCTGCTCAGACCAAGAGGAAGAAAAAATGGAGGGACAATCCTGCATCTGAGTGAGGGAACAGGGCTAAGTCATAATAAAAGCTTTTAAGGACTTCTGAATAGCAAAACACACTAGAGTTCATGTTTTGAACATGGTATATGCCCTCTGCAAATATATATATATGCACACATTGATAAGTGGGGGCAGTTTTAAAATTGTTTTAAAAACTTAATTGTCTGCTGCTCCCAACTGCTCAGCTGTTTTTGACGTTTTTGCAGGGAACTACCACAAAACACAATTAACTGATTTAAAAGTCAGGAAATTCAGTTCCCCAGCCACAAACAGGGCAAAAGTCATGCTGAATTTTGCTTTGTTGTGTGGTTCATGTCCATCCCCGGAGCAGGCACCAGGTGGTGCTAGAGATGTCAGCCTCCAGGTGAGACCTTGAGAATACCCCAGATTATGGTTTATCTCCAGACTACAGAGATCAGTTCCTATGGAGAAAATGGATGCTTTGGAGGGTGAGCTCAATGACATTGTATCTTGCTAAGGACCTTGCCCTCGCCAGAGTTCACCACCAAATCTCCGGAAGTTTCCCCACTTGGAGCTGGCAACCCTATGTCCCTGCTAGTTGCCAGGGGGGACCTGACAACCCTTGTCGCACGTCTGAATGTTCCCCATAAAAAAGCATTAGATACATATAGAAAAATTCCATGTCAGATGGAAAGGGCCATCCTGATCTTTTCCTAGCCTGCTATTTGATTATTTTCAGGGATTGTATTCTCTCACCTTAGGCAAACATTTTTTAAAAATGTGTTTTTTAACCTGTGCCCTGAAATGGTGTCACCCAATATAGCTGTACCGTCTGATCCTCTGGGATATATACTACAGGCCTTAAGAAATGGCAAATGTTTTCTACGACAAAGGCATCCATATGCATCATGGAAGCACTTCGTTTTGCAATAGTAACAAAGGCATCGATATGAATTAAACCCCCATCCTAATGTGAAGGACTTTAATTTAGAAATCGGCAAATGTCTCTAAGATGCAATTGCTTCCCGTATAAATCACATGCAGTGTTTTCTGTAATCACAATGTTATTATAAACTCATCACTGTGCCATTGATTCTTCCAATCGATGCATCTCAGATTTTAATTTTCTGATTACAAAGACTTCAGGAGATAAGGAAATTACCAACAGAGCAGCCAATAACAAACAACGGCAATCCAAGACCAACATCTGCATATCATGGGCTATACTTGCCCTAGTATAGCAGCCAAAATGATTTGCATTAACCTTGCCAACCTCAGATATTCCCTTGGAGAAAATGAGTACCTTGGAGGGTAGACTCTGTAGCATTAGACCTCGATGCACTCCGCTATCCTCAAACTCCATGATTCTCTGTCTCCCCTCTGGAGTTTTCCTACCCAGAGCTGGCAACCTTACTTTATAGTACCATCTTCTATTTGGTGTGGGCGCAGTGGATCAGTAACAATATAACCCAAAGATCTGAGACTCTGAATTTGTTCTTAAAACAGGTCCAAAGATTGAGTCATCCAGTTGATTCTTCTGTCCCTAAATCAGCTCACATGGTTGCAATGATTCTATTGATGTGTTCCAGCAAGTTTAGGTCTTCTTTGCAAACCCTGCTCTGTGTGTAGCACTGCCAGCTCCAAGTTGGGAAATACCTGGAAATCTTGAGGGGGGGTGGGTGGGCAGAGTTTGAGGAGGGGGGGTTTGGGGAAGTGAGACACTGCAATGGGGTATAATGTCATAGAGTCCACCCTCCAAAGCAGCCACATTCTCCAAGGGATATCTATGGGTGCCAGCTGGAGGTTGGCATCCCTAAATATGAATCTGAGACAAAAAGCCACGCTGGGCTACAGTAGCAAGAACAAAAGTCTTATGGCACCATGAAAATAACAAGTTATATGTTTATGGCACAATGAACATATTGTATTTATCCATTTATAAATTTGATTTATAGGCTGCCCATCCCACAGTGTGCTCGGGGCAGCTCATGATAATGAGCAAGAATATAATTCTTAAAAACTAGTCAAAATCTCAAATTTAAAAAAACGAACCCAGAAGTTTATAGATCGATTGCTTGAGGAAGGTGAGTGAGGTAGACCAGGAGGTCAACATTGGAAGGTGCCTACCATCAACTGCAAGCCCAATGAAACTACTCTGTTTTACAGGCCCTGCGGGACTGTGATAGGTCCCAAACAGGGCAGATATCAGCTGGCAGAACATTCCAGAGCTGCGGCCAAGACGGTGAAGGCTCTAGCCCTGGTTGACAAAAGCCACACTTGTTTTGGACAAGAGAGCCAAAACCAAAAAAGGAACACAACCCAACCTTTACAGGTAGGAACTCAGAAGTTGAGCTGTATTTTATTGGACACGAGAGCACCTGAAAGTTTGCTATTTGAGATCTGCAACAGCAGTATATTGGGGGTATAGTTCTAATGAAGGTATATTTCATGAAGCTCTTGAGTTGGAAAAATTGGAGAAGGGGTTATGTAAGCTGTGAATTTCTGAAGGCCCTTGGACTTTGCTTTCTGACCTTTAGGAAAGCTGGAAAAGGAAAGTCTGGTGGAAAATTTTTCTTAAGAATTGCTCAAATGCCACGGTGCTGGTATATGGGCCATTTCAATCAGTGAGATGTGGACGGGCACTGCTAGTTGGGGGTGGGAAGGGGTACTGTAAGTCCATTGTAAGTCCTGTGCTAGGCTGCAGAAGTTGGTTCTAAGGAAAATGCAGTTCCAATGTCCCCCTCACCACCAAATTTGATTTTCAATACTAATAAAAGAGTAGGAAGATGTAATAGCTCAGATTAGGAGGAAATAATTCAAAAGGTGGAAATGGAGGGATACCCTTCTTCCAAAGATTGCTGTACATAATAGAAATGGCTTCAAAGTCCTACATTTATAGTCATGCACACACACTGTTTGTATTCCTGAGAGAGAGAGAGAAGTCCAATTGCAATGAGAATTCTGCCATCTAGTGTACAGTCATGGTTTTTCTGCAGCATGAACCTCAAGCAGGGAAAAATCTATACTTGTGGACTGAAAATGTAAAACTAGGGAGAGGGAGAACCGGCCCTATCATGCCCAGCTCAATTATGAAGAGAAAAAGCTTTTAATACTCTGTACCTGAAAGAGTCTCAAAGACTGTTTCTGTACTGGGAACTATGCTACTTTAGCTCCCATGTGGGACCATAAATCTGGGATGGACGAGGTGCACTGGGCCAAATGCTCCCCCATGCGGAAGCAGGAAGAGGTAGGGCAGCCTAACTCAAACGTAAACCTGCAGCACGGCATGAAGACTCCAATGCGGAAATGGTCAAAACGGATCACAATTGCCTTCCATTCAACTCCTTATAGCAGACACATGGTGAGGTTATTGAGGCCAAGAGGGTTCTGAAAGAAAAGTGACTGGCCCCAGGTCACTCAGCAGGCTTCATGCGGACCATTGGGGAATCAAACCAGGTTCTCAAGATTAGAGTCTGCCACTCTTAACTACTACACCACATTGGTTTATACCTATTCCTCTCCAGGACTGAATTCTGGGAGGAAATATACAAGTCTGCAGCAGAAGGTTAGTGTGTTAACAGGACGGCATCTGGCCCAGTAAGAAGCGACTCAATTTTCTTTATGGAAAAATAAGGCCACAGTTTTATTAGTTTTCCCCATCCCCCCAAAAAGGGAGTACAACTAGTATGGAAGTTTGGGCTGAGGTCATCAATATGCAGATGACACCCAGCTCTTCCTCCTGATGGATGGCCACCCTGACTCTCCCCCAGAAGCATTATCCAGCTGCCTGGAAGTAGTGACGAGATGGCTCAAACAGAGTCGTCTGAAGCTCAATCCTTCAACGATGGAGGTCCTGTGGCTGGGTAGGAAGGCCCCACGTGAGAAAGCACATCAGCCTACCCTGGATGGTGTGCAGCTCTCTACGACTGACTCTACCAGGAATCTGGGTGTGGTTCTGGACGCTTCCCTCACAACGGAAGCCCAGATCACAAAGGTAGCATGGCCGGCATTTTACCATCTCTGCCAAGCTAAGCTACTAGCACCCTACCTGGCCCAAGAACACCTAGCCACAGTGATCCATGCGACAGTCACCTCTAGACTGCCTTTCTGTAACTCGCTCCACGCAGGCCTGCCCTTAGCCTTGATCCGGAAACTACAGCTGGTCCAAAATGCAGCAGCCAGGATCCTCACAACAACGGTGGAGATCCCACATCTGGCCCATTTTCCACCAACTGCAGTGATTGCCAGTTGAATTCCGGATCAGAATAAATACGTGGTCAGGGCCTATATGCGGTCAGGGTCCAGTGTACCTGAGGGACCACCTCCCTGCCTATGCCCCCAAAGGAGCTCTACGCTCCACCTCCACCAACCAGCTAATGGTCCCTGGCCCCCACCTGGTAGAATGAGCTCCCCGAGGAGATCAATGCCCTGAGCTTAAACAGTTCCGCAGGGCCTGCAAAAAGGAGCTCATCTGCCAGGCATTAGGTTGAGCGAAAAAAATGGACGATTCCAAATTAGTGACAAGAGAGAAACAGAATCTATCCAGTGGCTTAATAAAGCTTGAAAAGATAAAGAGTCTCTTATGTTATTTATTCAGGCTTCGACTCTGCCAGAACGGTCTCTAGATTTGTTTTCCGTTTTCAATCTTTCGTCAGTGGCAGTGAGTCCGTCCTTGTTAATATTTGAGTATATACAGCATATAAGAACTCAAGTTTAATTTTATTTGACCAGCTAGGGAAACATTCCATATATGGGTCAATGCTTTCTTTATGGATCTTACTGTAAAAAATCACAATTGAAGAATGCATGCTCGATTGAGTCTACTTCCCTTTGTGGACACACACAGAATCTATGTGCATATGGGATTCCTTCCTTCCTTCCTTCCTTCCTTCCTTCCTTCCTTCCTTCCTTATTTTCCCTACCAGTACAGCAGAGGGCAGAGACTTAATTCTTGCTAATGTAAATGCCCTTCTAGAATTTTTATATTTAAAAAAAAATAGATAAGCTGCTGGAACAGCTGTATACCTCACCTTTTCAGAGGCAATGAAATCTGGAGTGGCAAGTAAATCCTATTGACTGTTTTGCCTGTTCTACCACCCAGTAGCATGGGGCTTCTTCTTCCTGATTAAAACTGACCTGGAAGGTAGTTATAGATGTGACTTAACACCCCTTGGGCCTTCACTGGGTTCAGGCCTCTGATTACCTCTATCCTGATTAGATACCAACTTCCTGCTGAGTTCTGGAAGAGTTCTTTCTTGTTAGTGGAATTTGATCCAGAGATAATTTGATCTCAATGCTGCTAAAATGAGTTTTATCTTACTGATCATATACCCTGCTGAAAACCCACCAAATGAAATACGAACCAAATTTCATCACCTAAAGAAGCTTACCACCCGCCCTCTGCTCAACTCTTCAGGAAATAGAAAATCAGCCAATTAATAGTCAGTCTTGATTTTAATAGTTTATTTTTAATTAATTAATGTAATTGCTTTTATAAGAGCCTCTTGTGGTGCAGAGTGGTAAAGCAGCAGAAATGTTGTCTGAAAGCTCTGCCCATGAGGCTGGGAGTTCAATCCCAGCAGCCGGCTCAAGGTTGACTCAGCCTTCCATCCTTCCGAGGTCGGTAAAATGAGTACCCAGCTTGCTGGGGAGTAAATGGTAATGACTGGGGAAGGCACTGGCAAACCACCCCGTATTGAGTCTGCCATGAAAACGCTAGAGGGCGTCACCCCAAGGGTCAGGCATGACCCGGTGCTTGCACAGGGGATACCATTACCTTTACCTTTAATTGCTTTTATAATGTATTTTATTTTACCAATATATTCTTGTTTGGTTGTAACCTTCCCCGAGTCACTAGGGAGAGGACGGGAAATAAATACGAATACAAATAAACATAAATAAATAGCGTCTGAGAACTATATATGCCTTGTTGTTGTTAGGCCTTCCTGTCCTCCACCATTCCCCGGAGTCCATTTAAGTTTGCACCTACTGCTTCAGTGACTCCATCCAGCCACCTCATTCTCTGTCATCTCCTTCTTCTTTTGCCCTCGATCGCTCCCAGCATTAGGCTCATCTCCAGGGAGTCCTTCCTTCTCATGAGGTGGCCAAAGTATTTGAGTTTCATCTTCAGGATCTGGCCTTCTAAAGAGCAGTCAGGGCTGATCTCCTCAAGGACTGACCGGTTTGTTCGCCTTGCAGTCCATGGGACTCGCAAGGGTCTTCTCCAGCACCAGAGTTCAAAAGCCTCAATTCTTTGACGCTCAGCTTTCCTTATGGTCCAACTTTCGCAGCCATACATTGCAACTAGGAATACCATAGCCTTGACTAAACGCACTTTTGTTGGCAGGGTGATGTCTCTGCTTTTTAGGATGCTGTCTAGATTTGCCATAGCAAATCTATATTTGCCATATGCCTACTCATCTATTTTATCTAAAAGTCTTTTTAGACTTTTATAAGATATTTCTACTTTTATTTTTCAGTATTTTCTCTATCTCTCTGTCTCTCTCTCTTTCTGTGACTCCATCATCTACCTCTTTTGCAATTGGTAGCACAGCCCCCCAATTGTCCTCCGTCTCCTTCCCTCCAGGAAACTGACAGATTTTACATAGCAGAGCCCTAATCTAAGGAAATGGAGTTGCATGTACGACTTTAATCGGATACTTGCTCAGACAAAGACAGGCTTTGCATGGTGGAGAACATGGGAACTGAGGATCATGTGTTGAAGCTGGAACAGGATCTCTTGGCAGAACTGTCACTTCATCCCTGGTGTTATCCATGTGGTAGAGAATGGGCTGCATCAAAAATACAAGCACAAAATATAATACAGCACGTATAACAGAATGTTTCATGCTCCCGACTACCAAAAGAAATAAAGAAACATTACGATAACTCATGAAACGCATAAGGAAGCTCTCTCTCTTTATTGTTCCAAAACATTATAAGCAAAAGTTCAACAAATTTATCTGAGGACTGAAAATTATTTCACTGGGCCTTTCCTAATATTGGAATATTTGATTAAAACAGAACCATGATATCGAGTGCAGTAAATAAATCTCCCAAGAAGCATATTGTAAAAAAGGTAGAATTGCATTTCTTCAAGTAAATCTTGTTCACATCTTGGTTGCAGACAAAAATAAGAGAAAGAAGCCTTATTTAAAGAGTACTTTCTCTAACACATATGGGCCCCTTATCAGGCTTCATGCTAGGGGACTACAAGGGCAGGTGAAACTTTGAGACAAGTGTCTCCAATGGAAGGCCGTATGGAGGTAGTGAGAACACAAAGCAAGAGAGGAGGGGTCAGAGAGCAATTCCCAGCCTTAGACAAAGAGAGGCCTTCCACTCTAGGAGATAACACCTATATACGCTTAGAGTGATATAGTGCCGCCAAGTAAAACATATTTAAAGATTAGTTAACTTCTACCCCTTTCGGAAACCCTTTCAGGGCTGTCAAGAAACCCCAGGGTTTCATGAAGCCCTGGTTGAGCAAGCCTGCTGTAGAGAGTAGTAATTCTGGAAAATCACCAGATCCCACCTGAAGACTGGCAAGGCTTCTCTGAGTGTAGCCAAGGAGCAAGGCTCAGAGCTTGATGTAGACTTGCAAGTGAGATAAGGGCTGCTGAGCTCATTTTGCTCAGGCCGGGGCTGTGTTCCTCTCTTGAGCATTATTTATGACAATTAATTGTCATGCTTCATTGGCCATTGTGACACATGAGCCAAGGACACAGCGCGAGAGCTGGAATTTCATATATGTCCCCATATTACAAGCATCATAAACTTTAAATTAAGAAAAACAGAGCTAACACACAGAACTTGATTTTGTATAATTTAGGAAAGGCATTAATAGCATTTGGATTGGATTGGGCACTTGTATTGGTGATCCATACCTTCGATGCCCTTGCGTACAGCCAAGTTAAACAGAACTATTTATCCTTGCAATCCTCACAATTATAAAACAGTCCATATTTACTGCTTGGAAATTGAGAATAACCCCCGCCCAACCCCCGCCTCTGAGAATGAGAGTACACACTGACTCTAATTACATTTTCGCAGTTACAAAGTGCTCTCTGAAATAAAATTTGTTTCCAAATACCTCCTTGCAGTATTTTCTCTCTCTCTCTTCCTTATCCTCACCCTTTAACCACAGATTCATGTGTGGTTGACAGCGTATTTCCATTTGAATTATTCTGAATAAGGTTAATCAAAGGTTACATTGAAGGCAGCTGCAATCTCATGTTTGCTTCCTTGAGTTATTGAACTTCCAATTAAATGGGCACAGACTTGCTTAAAATATGAGAATGTTAGCAGAATACAAACAGCGTGAAACATATTATTGAAGGTTATGGATGAAAAGCCTTTGGAGACCCACATATATTTTGCCCATGTTCTACAATTGTTGACCGCAATGTGTCATCTGTGGGTCTCATGAGGCTTTGCCAATAGGTTTCTTGGTGCCAATTTGCTTCTTTCCTAAAAGATCTCTTCCCAAAGTGAAGAGCCAATCCTGATTATCTTTCACCTTTTTGGAGAAACACCTGGCTTTAGATTAGGAGGACAACTGGCCGACAACTTCCCAACATTCTGGGATTGTCCCCAGTACCTGATAGCAGCTATCTTCTGAGTGTCCTAGGGCAGGGGTAGTCAACCTGTGGTCCTCCAGATGTTCATGGACTGCAATTCCCATGAGCCCCCATGCCAGCAAACTCTGGCAGGAGCTCATGGGAATTGTAGTCCATGGACATCTAGAGGACCACAGGTTGACTACCCCTGTCATAGGGCATCCATAGTAGTCAATCCCTGTTCTCAAGAGTGCCCACAATCTCAACAAGATTGGGGAGACATTCATAAATTGCAATGAACAACTCAGAAAAAACTCCTTGTTTGTTTGTTTGTTTATTTATTTATTTATTTTGGTAGTCATTGTATGAAGGGAGAAATATTTCCTATAGAAAATTGTGGTGGGAGAATATTATTGATTCAATGTATTATTTATTCAATGTATAGCCTGCCTTATTCCATATAAGCCGTATGGGAGTGGCGGGCAATAAATCGAAAGATAATAATAATAATAATAATAATAATAATAATAATAATAATAATAATAATAATATCTCAAGAGAGAATGGTGGGAATATAAATGTTTTTGTGCAATACACAATTTTGTGATTCACAGTGAAGTGCTTAGGGGCCATTTTGGTGTACTGGTTAGGAGTGCTGACTTCTAATCTGGGGAGCCAGGTTTGATTCTGCGCTCCTCCACATCCAGCCAGCTGGGTGACCTTGGGCTCACCACAGCACGGATAAAGCTGTTCTGACTAAGCAGGAATATCAGGGCTCTCTCAGCCTCACCTGCTTCACCGGGTGTCTATTGTGGGGAGAGGAAAGGGAAGGCGACTGTAAGCCGCTTTGAGACTCCTTGGAGGAGAAAAAAAGCAGCATATAAGAACCAACTCTTCTTCTTCTCCTGGCCCACTGAGCCCCTTCATTTACCAGAGGCCCAAAGAAAAAGCAAAAGAAGCTAACCTCTCCTCAAACCACTCAGTGAGCTACCCATAATCACAGTCCTGGTGAGGCAGAAGGCTAACCGCTCATGGCTGACCACAACAAATTGCTCTGACAAATTTAACATCACAAGGACAGCCGAGCTGCCCCTATCCAACTGGCTCTGGAGATCATCTTTCAGACCGTTTACGCACTGGAGGTTTCATGCCAGGCTGCAGACTGAAGTTATAGTCATGGCAGGTTGCCCCACCTCTTCCTGAACCCACACGAGGGAGCATTTGGTCCTGTGCACCTCATCCGCCCCCAATTTGTGTTCCCGCAAGGGAGCTGAGGCAGTGAAGTTCCCAGTGCATAAACGGTCTCAGAGTGAACAGCACTGTCTCCACCCCATAGTCAGGACAGAAACCTGACTGGTATGGATCAAGCATTGAAGCTTCCTCCAAGAATGCCAGGAGCTGGTTCACAGTGACCCTTTCAACCATCTTGCCCAGAAACTTGAGTTGCGAAACTGGGGGTAGCTTGGCGGGTCCTGTGGATCCAATTATGGATTTCCTCAGTAAAGGGCAAGCCACTGCCTCCTTCAGTACCTCTGGGAACACTTCAGATGTCAAAGAGAGGAGCCTCCTATCCGCTGGTCACTCGTTTTGAGCAACCAAGACAGGCAGGGATCAAGGGCGTGAGTGATCACCCTCACTAATCCCAGGAAGTTGATTGCTTTGGATTCCAAGAGCTGCCAAAGTAAATCTACTCAAATTGAATATTATACCCAGGATAATTTATATTTTCCGTACATTTCCTTGCAGACATATTCATAAATAGTGTTGTTTGAGAAATTTACATGGGTTCCTTACGACCTTGGGTTTCTCTTCAGAGGATGCAGCTTCCATTCAATGAAGGAGGAATTGGTTTTCCTGATTTTAATTTATATAATCAAACATATTTGTTAACTTGTACTAATTATGGAGCTCTCTTAGAAGCTCCATGTCCATGTGGAATGCGTTGAGTTTCCTTATGCTAGAGTGGCTCCTATTCCTCCTGCAATTTCTGCTACTAGACAACAATGGTGCATATCAATTAGATTTATGTTCATATGTTTAATTAATATTATGGGTCAATCCAGACCTAAAAATCTTTTTAATGGAAGACTTGGACCAAAGGAGAATTTTTCGTTGTACCAATTGATAGATTACAATGATGACATTTTGTCGTTTTTTTCAGCTGAAGTCTAGATACGACTTCTCAAATCCAATTGAATGGCAATATTTACAATTGCAATATCTGTATCTGAATTTGGGCCTGCAGCATTAAGTGTCTCAGAGTCCCCTTTGCTCCTGAAAATTCTATTGAATAAGTCAAAAATCAAAACCTACAATATTTGTTTATAAATATTTGATAAAAGGTAAAGGTAAAGGTATCCCCTGTGCAAGCACCGAGTCATGTCTGACCCTTGGGGTGACGCCCTCTAGCGTTTTCATGGCAGACTCAATACGGGGTGGTTTGCCAGTGCCTTCTCCAGTCATTACCGTTTACCCCCCAGCAAGCTGGGTACTCATTTTACCGACCTCAGAAGGATGGAAGGCTGAGTCAACCTTGAGCCGGCTGCTGGGATTGAACTCCCAACCTCATGGGCAAAGCTTTCAGGCGGCTGCCTTACCACTCTGCGCCACAAGAGGCTCCTAAAAATATTTGATATAAATTAGTAAATATGTTATTCAGAGTCTTAAAAATGAATGAAACAAGGAACTGGATCAATGTTTTTTCAGTGAAACAATGGGATATAGCCCTAAAGTGTATATATGATCTTGAGTTGAACTTTATTCAGAAAAAATAAAAATCCTTACCTCTAGTATATACTAGGTATCACAGTGAATCTTCAGCAAAGAATTGAGTAATTTTCAAATTGTTGGCACTGCAACTCACACCATCAGTCCCTTAGATATATCCTTTGGATATGTCTACTTATTTTTTTTCTGGGAAGATGTTATTACTCATATCACTTTTATAGTAGAATATTCACTGTTTTTTGAGGATGCTTATGTATTTTTATTAGAGCCTCTTGTGGCGCAGAGTGGTATGGCAGCAAACATGCAGTCTGAAAGCTCTGCCCATGAGGCTGGGAGTTCAATCCCAGCAGCCAGCTCAAGGTTGACTCAGCCTTCCATCCTTCCGAGGTCGGTAAAATGAGTACCCAGCTTGCTGGGGGGTAAAATGGTAATGACTGGGGAAGGCACTGGCAAACCACCCCGTATTGAGTCTGCCGTGAAAACGCTGGAGGGCGTCACCCCAAGGGTCAGACATGACCCGGTGCTTGCACAGGGGATACCTTTACCTTTATCTTTTATGTATTTTTAAACTATCTGCCTATCTTTTAGAGGCTAATGGTTGGTCAACAAAAATGGACCCCCTGTGCCCTTACTATTGCTAGTAATGGTAAAAGTATCACAACTTATATTACCACCTCCAGAAAATCCATGGATTGAGGACATCAGAGTTTTATTAATATTTGAACACATGGTATAGTAACAATGATGGAATATAGACTTATTTTTAGATACTTAGAAATCTTTTGAGAAAGGTTATGTGTACATCAGTCACCATCATTGTTACCTTTTTGACTCAATCATATTATGTGTATGTATGTGTATATATACATACAACCTACTACAACAAGTACAACAGCTACCAAACTGGGAGAATGGACAACTATAACTATAACTACAGTGCCCCCCCCCTGAACAAAACACTGAAATAAAGAACTGTAAACTGAACACTGAAAGAAAAAACTGTAAAAATAAAAAGGAACACAACCCCAAGAGGAAAAGCCAAACAATGCTGCCCCTCAGATAAAAGAAGAAAGAAACACCAGGGGAAAGAAACAGTAAATCCCAAAGTACTTGCAATGCCCTACCTACCCCACCCACAGAAACCAAAATAATATTTTGGAAAAAGTGATTTAGTTGTTGTATTTTGAGGAATTTCTTTTCCTCCATTCTGGGTGTTTTGTTGTTGTTGTTGAAGGAAATATATTTCTTTAAAAGAATATTGTAAAGTCCATTACGAAGCATAGATGTGACAGAGATGTCACTTATTCACTTGCTTTTCTACATTCTCTTGGTTTTCTGTACTCAGCTGCCCCCAGATCAGCAAATGTAAAAGTATGACATTTAAGAATGTTTCCATACAGTTGCTGTGTATTTTATGCTTTGCGCTGCTCAGAATATCATATTATACTCCCACTACCCATGGTTCAGATTTATAATGTTTTAGGTAGCCATGACCCTGGTATGAAGAGTATTGCCGGTGATGATGGGCTCGTTAAACATATCTCATTTGAGTCAAACTGCAAGCGGCGTTTTATTTATATGGTTCATTTCGCCAACAAATTAGATTCCAAATTGATTGCTTTTGAGCATGACTTTCTTCATCACTTTCTGCGGGAGGCAATTGTAAAGAGCGTTGTGACAATTAATGGTCTCCTAGATCAATTGAAGGCAGGGCACCACAGATGGAATCTGAAGGAATCCAAAGGTCCTTCTGAGTGTCCCAAGGTGGGCCTGCTCCATCATTGCATATTCTACTCCAAGCCCCATTGAAAGGAACTGGATCAGCAAAAGAATGCTGCCAGGGTGGTGTAGTGGTTAAGAGTGGCATATGCTACTATGAAGAATTGGGTTTGATTCCCCACCGCAGTTTTGACAAGAGAGTCAAGCTGCAACAAATGAAATAAAATAAGTTAATATTTATGATAGAGTGTGCACAAATACAAAACTAAAAACATCAGGCGTCTGAATTATCAGACTGTATAACTTACAAACATTCCTAATAGATGAGTATGTCCTATGACCCTCATGAAACAGATGCATTTCAGCCTCTCCAACAGCCTTTCTCAACTTTTTCACCATTGAGAAAGCCCTGAAACATTATTGAGGCTTCGAGAAACTCCAGAACTGGCATGCTAATGCAGAATATGGTTGTTGTTACACACATCCAGAGCTATTGAAAATTCCAGATTGATGTCCGTATGAGTACAGGCATCATGAGAAGGAACCCCTGACTTGCCATTCATTAAAAATTATTTGCCTAACCACTCAGCACTGAGTCTCTTGTGGCGCAGGGTGGTTAGGCAGTCGACATGCTGTCTGAAGTTCTGACCATGAGGCTGGGAGTTCGATCCCAGCAGCTGGCTCAAGGTTGACTCAGCCTTCCGAGGTCGGTAAAATGAGTACCCAGCTTGCTGGGGGATAAAACTGTAATGACTGGGGAAGGGAATGGCAAACCACCCTGTATTGAGTCTGCCAAGAAAACGCTAGAGGGCATCACCCCAAGAGTCAGACATGACTCGGTGCTTGCACAGGGGATACCTTTATTTTCAGCCACACAACATAGGAGAGAATGCTTAATATGGTATGGATTAGGTGAACTACTTTGTCTTTTTGAGGGCAAAAAAGCAGCTTATGTCATTTCTTATTGCCCTCAAGTTCTTGTGGCTTTTCATAAAGAAAACTCGAAACTCGGAAGACTCTTGAAATACTAGTTTTTGCTTTTGTCACTTCATTCAACTAGATCAGGGGTTCCCAACTTTCTTAATCCTTCAGGCATCTTTGAAATTCTGAGACAGCAAGCCATGTGCAGCCACAAAATAGCTGCTACAAAATGGCTGCCACAGGAGATGGAACCAGTCACAAAATGGTTGCTGCATCTTCCTTTCAGTCACACAATGATGATCCTTCTTCTGGAGTGGTAGCTGCTGCCAAAGCAATGTTTCTTTTTTTTCTTCTTTTTTTTAAATATACACAGCCAATCAAGTCTCCACGGACCAATCAAAATACTTCCTGGGCAAAAAACCCCAACTATTTCTGCCCACTATCCAAAAACCACTTGGAATGCTCCAGGAAACGTATTGACTAGGAGCTTCTGATCTAGAATATCATCTTCAAGTACATTTGATTTATTGTCTGGGTTGTGTAATGTAGGTGGGAGATCTGACAATCATCTGGCAACCAGACAAAGGATGTTTGGAGGTGGTTTGACATTGCCTGTCTCCACATAATGAAACCTAGTGTTCCTTGGAGAAAGTCCATCCATATCCTTGGAGGCAGTCATCCAAATACACACAATAGTGCATCAATATGGTTAGTGACAATGCCAACTTAAATCTGTGGCAAAGGCACAGGAAGACGTATATCCCGACATGATCCTCTATTCATCCACTGATTTGTGTGATTCTGTTATTGAGGATATTGATGGCCACCCGTTTCTTCTTGGCAGGTACGAAGGCAGGAGGTTAATTTTTATAAGTGCTGAGCAAGCTGCAGGACCTCTATAAACAGGAGCGCTCTTAAGCGGTTTTTGACAGCACTACAACAAATGGAGGCTGCAGTTTCATAAATCTAAGCCCTGGCTCATTTATCTTTCTTTAAAAAACCTTATAGGTTTTGGATCCCGAAAAGATAAAATTAGACTTAGTTTTCTGCAAGAACAACCTAAATGAGGCTTTTCCAGATAGTCAAGCCTTTAGGATTGACATCAGATTTGGTGTCTGCCTGTATGCACCAGTGTTTTCTCTGTGTTGTATTTATTTTGCAGCCACAACTTTAAAAACTACAATTTTCTTTATCTGGGTATGAACACCACTTTTTTAAATTGGGGGGGGGGGTCATGTTATGATGCAATTAGCAGTGCCAATCTCCAGGTGGGGCCTGGTGCTATCCAGGAATTACACTGTAGTAATTCTGGAGAGGAATGGAAAGGTGACTGTAAGCTGCTTTGAGCCTCCTTCGGGTAGGGAAAAGCAGCATATAAGAACCAGTTGTTGTTGTTGTTGTTGTTGTTGTTGTTGTTGTTGTTGTTGTTGTTGTTGTTGTTGTTGTTGTTGTTGTTGTTGTTGTTGTTGTTGTTGTTGTTGTTCTTCTTCTTCTTCTTCTTCTTCTTCTTCTTCTTCTTCTTCTTCTTCTTCTTCTTCTTCTTCTTCTTCTTCTTCTTCTTCTTCTAGTGGTGAGTTCTCCTGAAGAAAATGGCTGCTTTGGAGGGTGGAGTCTGAGATTCCTCACCTCCCCCAAATCTAACCTTCTCAGCCTCCATCCCTAAATCTCCAGGTATTTCTCAACCTGGAGTGTTTGGGGTTTTTTTGTTGTTTGTTCTTAGGCTGTTGTTATTTTGGCTTACCTAACAATTCTTGTGCTATCCCATTAACAAAATCAATTGTTTGGGTTTCTGCATGATTCATTACTCTGGGCTTTTGATCAAGCAATATCCATTAAAATATGTGATTTTAAAAAAAAGTTTTGTGAAGCAATATTGACAATGCAGGCTTTTTGCAGTCAGTTCCCTGACAGCGGGCCTCTTTTGGGACAGGAGAGGACTCCTTGCAAAACATGTAATAAATCCAGACGGGTAGCCCAATTAGTTTGCTGCAAATAAAATCAAACGGAGATTCAGTGGCAACTTAAAGCTGAGGCCTTCAGGCTTTATCAGCTTGCAGGCTTTGGAATTCTGGCCCAGTGTGATTGGTGCAAAAAGCCCATGGTTGCCACAGGAGGGAAAGCAGAGCCAATCAAAAAACAGCTGCTGTAGGAGGAAGAACTTGGTTTAGAAACAAGAAGATTGGGCCTAAAATTGTATGGTGCATGAGATATTTTTTTTCAATAATGGCCTTGGGCTTTGTGTATGTTTTTAACTTTTTTTTTTTAAAGCTGCACATAATAAAAGTTTATATAATTTTATAACCTACTGTCTATATGGAGCCAGCTTGGTGTCGTGGTTAAGAGTGGCAGCTTCTAATCTGGCAAGCCAGGTTTGATTCCCTGCTCTCCCACATGTAGCTAGCTGGGTGACTTTGGGCTTGTCCTAGCCCTGATAGTGCTGTCCTCACAGAGCAGTCCTGTCAGAGCTCTCTCAGACCTTTCTACCCCAGGGTGTCTGTTGTGGGGAGAGGAAGGTGATTGTAAGCCACTTTGAGACTCCTGGTAGAGAAAAGTGGCATACAAAAAACAATTCTTCTTGTTCTCCTACAGACTTCGAACCTTTCAGATCCTAACATTATCTTCTATGCCAATTTTTTTCCTCTGAAAATACATGCTATTCAGGTAAAACATGTCCTGATTGTAACAGAAGTGAGTCTTTTAGACTCTTAAGAGCAGTCATTTTCAGTGAGGGTTATTAGTAACCCCAGGGTTACTCCAGAGTCTTGGAGGATCACTTCGGCTGGGGGTGGTGGTGAATTTATACATACATACAAACAAACATACATACATTTTTTAAAAAGTTATATATAAAATTAATTAACTCAGGGAGGAGTCAGGTGGACTCCTCCCAGACCTCATCCGTCTGGTCTGGGGTGGCTTTGTTGAATTCATGCACAATGGAAAAGGGGTAGAAGGGAAGAGCTGAATCTGCTGCACTCTCCCCATTGGCCCCTCCCATTGTCCCCCTCTCAGAATGTCTTCTCAGAGCCCCACCGACAGAAAATGTCTGGAAGAAGGCTGTTGCAAGCAAAGGGATATTCAAACAGGAGAGGACTGTGATGCTCTGCACATTGTAAACATGTGACTTCTTGGAGTGTGGCAGGGAGGCATGGCCAGCTGGCATCACTTTCAGGGTTACTTGAAGCCTGAAGAATATTTCAGTGGTTGTTCCATGGTCAAAAGGTTGAAAAGGGCTTGATTAGGGGGAGTAATAGAGAAGGAGAGAGTGGTCAGAGGCTGGGTCTTCCCAAAGACTGTATATATTGGAATGCCATGTGCATGAGGTTTATATTAGGGGCAGCTACACCCTTTGTGTTATGTTTGTCGGTCTCTCAAAAACATCTGGATGGCTACTGTAGAAAATGGAATGCTGAACTAGATGCGTGCCAAAGTCACAATTTGCCTAGATGCAAAAATTTAAAAAATAAACCTCTGGGCCAACCTTGGCTGGGAGATCATATCCAATTACATTTGGAATTGTGGGTCACCAAGTGGAAAAGGCTGGGAACTGCTGGACTAGATAACCCCAACTGTTGGATTCAGCATACCTGCTTTGATATTTTTATATCAATAACAGCCTTAAAGGTAAAGGTAAAGGTATCCCCTGTGCAAGCACCGGGTCATGTCTGACCCTTGGGGAGACGCCCTCTAGCGTTTTCATGGCAGACTCAATACGGGGTGGTTTGCCAGTGCCTTCCCCAGTCATTACCATTTACCCCCCAGCAGCAAGCTGGGTACTCATTTTACCGACCTCGGAAGGATGGAAGGCTGAGTCAACATTGAGCTGGCTGCTGGGATTGAACTCCCAACCTCATGGACAAAGCTTTCAGACAGCTGCCTTACCACTCTGCACCACAAGAGGCTCATAACAGCTTTACATCTTCAAAACTGCTTCTGTCCAGAATCTCTTGCCAACAATGGCAGTCTTCAAACAGCAGACCAACAGATGCTTATTTTGGATGTTTTAGGCAGATCCTGCATTGAGCAGGGGGTTGGACTAGATGGCTTGTATGGTCCCTTCCAATTATGAATCTTTGATTCTATGATTCTATCAACCAATGTTGAATTAAAATATTAGGTAAACTGCCTTTGAAAATAAGAAGAGCATGGTACATAAATGCCCCCCATTTGATCATTCTGCTGTCCAACATAGAATCATAGATTTATAGAGTTGGAAGTTGCCATACAGGCCATGTAGTCCAACCCCCTGCTCAATGCAGGATCAGCCTAGAGCATCAAGTATCTGTCCAGCCACTGCTTAAAGACCACCAATGAGGGGAGCTCACCGACTCCGTAGGCAGCCTATTCCACTGCTAAAATACTCTGACTGTGAAAAATATTTTCCTGATATCATACATTATACACACAGTTTAAACCCTTTACTGCAGGTCCTATCCTCTGCTGCCAATAGGAACCACTCCCTGCCTTCCTCCAAGAGACAACCTTTCAAACACTTAAAGATAGCAACCATGTGCCTTCTCAACCTCCTTTTCTCCAGGCTGAACATTCCTCAGTCCCTCAGTTCTTCCTCGTAGGACTTGATCCCCAGGCCCCGGATCATCCTCATCATTCTCCTCTGGACCTTCTCAATTTTGTCCACATCTTTTTTTGAAATGAGACCTCCAGAACTATACCCAGAACTCCAGGACTCAGGCAGTATCAATTTCATAGCAGCCTCCCTTCACCTGGTTTGCTTCTCTGAACAATATTTTGGTGATGGAAGAACTCACTATCTGGATTCTGTAGCATTTCTGCAACAATGTTTGCAGAGCGCTTTGAAATGCAAAAGCAGTTATTGTTGTCAGGGTTGTCAAATCTGAAAGATTCGGGAACTTGGAAAATGACCTTCTGGTCTGTTTGCTGAAACCATGGCATTTTTTTTCCTGCTGAAACAGAGCATGCTGAACCTTTGTAAAACTCCACCGGTTCACATTTTGTTCTCATCAACTTATTGTGAAATGCAACACAATGGTGTCGGTTGACCTTTTCAATCTTTCCCTGACATTGTTTACTTTCTTTTAGTAGGGCAAAATGAAATGCCAAGGCTCTCCTGCCTACTAGTCTGCTGTGAAAGGAATCTCAGGGTTTTTAGGTTGTTTATTTTTTTCAGAATGAAAACCCCACAAACAATGGCTAAATAAAGAAGAAATCTGGCTCAAGGAGAAATATTGTATCTGATTCTGTCTGACATCAGAATCCAATTCATAATAGGGAGTCTGCTGACACTTTGAATGCCATTTCAATTTCCTGCCACATCCAAATTGGCTGATATTGTCGTTCCTAGTTTTCATTATTTACCACCGCAAATTGACACAAAATAGTTGCATGTTCAAATAGTCCCAGACAATTTCAGATTTATTTTTTTGCATGGTACACCTATTAATAAGCTACTACTTTTGCTCTGCAGACATGTTTATAAGGCTGCCTTTCCCACGTGACATCAAGGGATTGAAAACAGAATGAGAAAAACACAACCACCAATTTATATGCAGATGAAGCCCTTCTTGGATAGGATGCTTATTTCCTGTCTATTTACATGAACTTCCATCATGCTGTTTAATGTCTATAAGAAACCACAGGGAGAGTTTGCCCAGTGATGGGCAGTGAGGTGCCATCCAAAATGTGGATGACACTCAGTTCTGTTTCTCTCTAGCTGCTGGGGAAAGTAGTGGAATGGATGAGAGGCAATTCTGTGAAGTACAGTCCACACCCAAGTGAGATGCTATTGGTCAATGACAAAGCCATTCAAGATCTATGAAGACCAGTGTATTCTGCAGGTGGGTGGAGGCAAGGTAATATCAGGGGACCTGTGGGCATTCATTAAACTGCAGATTTTTATACCTGACATACAGTGGTGTAATATCAAAGCAGCCACTAGGGGGAAGAATAGAAAATACCTCCAAAGTAACAGGAACACACAAGCAAGGAAAATGAGAATGCAGGAAAGCCCTCTGATAAATTCATGGATACTTGGATACATGCCACTTAATGCAGCCAACTTCAGATCTCCTGTAATAGGCAATTATAAATGTGCACCTTGAGCTGTAATTAAATCTACTGCCATCAGCCAAAGAACCGTCATATACTGCTCTGCAGATAATCTCTGTGAAAAAAAATTGTGAAGCTATCCACATATTAGAGCAGGCTTTTTCAACCTTTTCAATGTCAAAGAGCAGGCTTTGAGGACCTGTGGAACTGGGCCGGAAGTGATGTCAGCTGGTCATGCCTTCCTGTCATGCCCAAGGAGTGTGGGAGAGAAAGGAGACAGTTTGAGATAAGAGTTCGTATCCAGGTTCCACCCCTTTTCTCAGGTATCATAACTATGTGAGGATACCATTGCCAGGTCAGGAGAAATGGCCAGTTCCCTGCTTTCATGGCTGAGTCCATTAAGGCAAGATATAAGGGAAAGGTCATGGAGTCCCTGGGGAGCTCTCATGAAACTTCAGTGCCCCAGGGAGCCTTGGCTGGGAATCCCTGCTTCAAGAATATACCAGTGTGTGTGTTTGGGGGGGGGGAGAGTCAAACAGGAAAGAAAGAATCATGGACACAGCTGTTTTTGCTGAGAAGTCAAAAAAACCACACTCGGGAAAATGCAAGAGGGTGATAGAGAAATATATTAACAGTCTCATTATTCCTAAAAGATCTGCAGAGTTGGTTAGAATGATGCTTTATTCCTTGACATTCTCTGCAATGGAGCTAGCTTTCTTCTTTAGTCTCCCCTCAGAGACTAATTTGTCCCAGTTTATTGCAAATGTGACTTCACTGCAAATGCCAATGTTAATATAGGAGTGTTTCCTTCTTATGCAAATCTAGTGCGGAGACATGGCTCGGATGAATGGCCTAGGCACCATTCAGAATCGGCAACACAGCATTTCAAAGGAGAAAAAGAACTGACATCCCATTTGACTCTTAAACAAGGACCCATCAGATAGGTCTATTAGGCTTACAAGTGGGGCCTGGTCTTTGTGAAATTACAATTGTCGCCAGACAACAGAGATCAATTCCTCTGAAGACACTGACTGTTTTGGAGGGGGGACTCTATGACATCACATTCCTGATGAGCTCCCTCCCCTTCCGAACGCCATGTACCAGGGTAAATCTTCCTCCAAATAGGCAAACTCAGAGCTTTGACAAAATACTCAGTAGTTTATTTCAGAAGAGAACCAACTATATCACAGGAGTCTTGCAATGCTTAAGACAAACTAAGACCCAATTCAATTAAAATCAAAACCAATCTAACATCTTTATTAGCAGGATTAAGCAAGCAAAATGTATAGAAATATGTTAGTATTTTTATTTATTTATTTATTTATTTATTTATTTATTTATTTATTTATTTATTTATTTATTTATTTATTTATTTATTTAATATACCACCCTCTTTGGAGGCTCAAGGCAGTTTAATATAAAAGGTATAAACAATACATGAAACAATCCATAACATATAAGTAACCGTAACAATAATGCTAATAACTAGAAATTGTAACATTGCAAACAATGCAATACTGCAACAGTGCAAATGGATCCAAGGTGCACTGATACAGTTCTGGGAGAGAGGGAGCAGGGGCCTTTCAGATGTTGTTGGTTATGCCCAGTCTCAACCAGATGCCTGGCGAAAGAGCTCCTTTTTGCAGGCCCTGAGGAGCTGTTTTAGCTCTGTCAGGGCCCTGATCTCCTCTAGGGACTCATTCCACTAGGTGGGGACCAGGACAGAGAAGGCCAGGTGGGCAACTTTAGGGCCAGCCAGTTGGTGGTGGCGGAGCCTAGAGCTCTTTGAGGGGCATAGGCAGGGAGGCGGTCCCTCAGGTACACTGGGTCCTGACCACATATGGCCTTGATGGTAATTACCAGAACCTTTAGTCTGATCTGGAATTCAACAGGCAACCACTGCAGTTGATGGAGAACTGGTCGGATGTGGGACCTCCATAGTGTTGTTAGAGGATCCTGGCTGCTGCATCTTGGACCAGCTGTAGTTTCAGGGTCAAGGCTAAGGGCAGGCCTGCATAGACTGAGTTACAGAAGTCCAGTCTAATGGTGACCGTTGCATGGATCACTGTGGCTAGGTGTTCTTGGCCAGATAGGACTCTAGTAGCTTGGTTTGGCGGAGATGGTAAAATGCCAGCTGCGATTCCTTTGCGACCTGGGCTTCCATTGTGAGGGAAGCGTCCAGGATCATGCCCAGATTCCCGGTGGAGTGAGCCATAGAGAGCTGCACTCCATCTAGGGTGGGCAGACACACTTCCTCACATGGCCCCTTCCTATCCAGCCACAGGACCTCCATCTTTAAAGGATTGAGCTTCAGATGACTCTGCTTGAGCCATCTCGTCACTGCTTCCAGGCAGTTTCCTAAGAGAGTCCAGGTGACCATCCATCAGGAGGAAGAGCTAGGTGTCACCTGCATATTGATGACAACCCAGCCCAAACTTCCATACCAGTTGTGTGAGAGGGCGCATGAAGATGTTGAATATGATGGGAGAGAGGACCGCTCCCTGTGGGACTCCACAAACAAGTTGTTGGTGGTTTGATATTCTCTCTCCTATTGCAACCCACGATCCCAAAGGAAGGAGATCAGCCACTGAAGGGCTGTCCCTTGAATTCCGGCATTGATGGGGCAGCGAGCTAGAAGCTCATGATCGACTGTGTGGAACGCTGCTGAGAGGTCTAGTAGTATCAGCAGTGCCGACCCGCCTCAATCCAACTGGCGATGGAGGTCATCCGTCAGGGTAACTAGCGCTATCTCTACCTCATGGCCAGGCTAGAAACCTGACTGGGATGGGTTTAGGGCCGAAGCTTCTTCCAGGAATGCTGTTAGTTTGTTTGCACCAGCCCTTTCTACCATCTTCCCCAGAAATGCTAAATGGGATACGGGTTGGTAGTTATCAGGCTCTCACGGATCTAGAGATGTTTTTTTTCAGCAGTGGACAAAGCATAGCCTCTTTCAATCCCACCGGGAATTCTCCCGTTGCGAGAGATAGATTGATTATCTCCCGTAGGGGGCCCTTTAAAATGTATGCTAAAATCATTCAAGCTAAAACTCAAATTTACTATAAATTGTGAGCATATTTGAGCAAGGTTAAGTGATCTGGTGATGCCTTCAGTTATCTGGGGATTTTGGTTGCTCTATGTTGAAGCCATGTTGTGAGATTACGTTTTTCTTCTTCTGCCTTTAGGTTGATCCTTTTGAAGTTTTTCCCATGAAACCTAATCTGCTATTTTGCAGACAGATTTATGATAGAGGAATGCCAAAATTGCCTCTAATAATTCTGTCCAGTTGAAGGGATGTAGCTGGTTTTGACTGGTTAGAAGAAAAGCCAGGATTTATATCCCTGAATCACGTGGTTGTGCAACTTTACTTAACAGAGAAAGAAATTATTAAGTTTATCTTTTCAGAGCATTTATTTAGATTATCCTCCACGCTACTACTTAAGGACTGGTTGCATTAGTTCTTAAGGGCACTATATAGTCAACAAACCCAACAGAATCTTCTTCAGTTATGCTGAGCATAGTTTTATTGGGAAGAGCAATGTTGTAAGCTGCTCTGGATGCTTTTTGGGGAGAAAAGGGGAGTATAAATAATCAAATAAATAAATTGATTCCTCTTTGCCAGCCATTAAAGTTGGCAACTGAAGCTCTGAAGCCCATCCACTCAAGGTGAGTATAGGAGTAAAATATAAGAATGATATATAAACCAGGCTTTCTCAACCAGGGTTTTATGAAACCCTGGGGTTTCGTGAAGGCCCTGGAAGGGTTTCCCAAACAGGTGGGAGTTAAATAACTTTTTATATATTAAAAAAAATTGTTAAACATTTATCAGGTGATAGGACCATATATGGTCCTATTGACTCACTGTGCAAAATGGCCAGTGATGCGCCCAGAGGGGGTGAGATGGGGAGGGGCCCTGGGTGGGCATGTACTCACCTGTGTTTCCCAACCTTATTCTGCACAATCATGCCAGTTCTGGGCTTTCTCAAAACCTGAAGAATGTTTCAAGGGTTTCTCAATGGTAAAAAAAAGTTGAGAAAGGCTGGTATAAACTGCCTATACAATTTGTGGCTTACCAGACTATGCAGATCACCAGCCAGGCATGGCAGCACACCTGCTTTTACTGCTTGCCTTGGAGTGCAGAACAGTAGGACACCAGGAAGACCATTTTATGTGGCTAGTGGATTTGGCTAAGTGGATCAGAAGCAGTGGTACAAATTTGTAACATATATTAAATGTGGTTGAGGTTGTAGGACAGGGATAGTCAAACTGCGGCCCTCCAGATGTCCATGGACTATAATTCCCAGGAGCCCCTGCCAGCGAATGCTGGCAGGGGCTCCGGGGAATTGTAGTCCATGGACATCTGGAGGGCCGCAGTTTGACTACCCCTGTTGTAGGAGGACTTCTGGACTGACTCATCACCTACCTGCTTGGCTTTCCATCCAATCAATGGCCAGTTGGGTAGGCTGTCCCACCCCTTTAAGTACACCCTGACAGAATGCTGAAGGCTCTGAAATCCCCTATTGGTAGAATCTTCCCTCCCCCAGGGCCAACTGCAGCTCTTGCTCAGGATTCCACACCTCCCTCCTTCCCTTCAGAGCTACCATGAAGGAAGCCTCTAACAGACACTGACTGAGGTAAGGGAGGCATTTCTGAGAGCAACACAGAGGAGTCTGTGGGTGTACTTGTGCTTTCCTCTCTAAAACCATTACATGCTGGATACAGAATTTTGGCTAAAAAAATAATGTTAGAGGAAAGGGAAGAACTTTGGAAAAAATTAATCTAACAAAAGGTAGGTGGGAGGATGGCCACTTCCCAGCACCAAAGGGGAAAAGGGTGGACACTGGACAAGACCCAGAAACTATGTCCACAATGAGGCAATACAGTCATGTGGCTCCACAGTAAATTTCACATGTTTAGCACCCCAGGAAACAGCTAAACAGTTAGCGAACTCAAGTGAACCCAAAGGTTTGTGAACACAGGGGGTTCCATGCAAGTTCTGGGTTCAGAGTCTGTGACATCTCCCTGACCTATGACCACCCCCAAATCCAACAAACTTCTATTTTCCAGGTTCATACCCACCTTTTGTAGAGACAATGGTAGAGGTTTTTAGACTGAGGTTGGGGTGGAGTAGTGTGGGTGTGACCCACTTAGGCTGTGGGCTCTGGCAAGCTCTCACCAGCAACAGTTTGTATTTTTTGATGCAAACAGACAGACAGACCAACTGTATAGTAGAAATGATGGTAAAGGCTTTTAGGCTGAGGTTGGGGCAGAGTGGTGCAGGTGTGTCCCACTCTGGCTGTGGGCTCTGGCCAACCCTTACCAGCAACAGTTTGTTTGTGCAGACAGACCAGGAAGGTCCTGTGAGTCTGGAAGAACAAAATAAGGAATACTTAGACCCTGTACCTGTTAGGCCCATTATGCATGGGCCCTATTATGCACAGCGCAAATTCGGGGTGGAATGGCGGCGACTAAAATCACCAATAACGTACGAAGCCGGCTGCAACCGGCCGCAGAATCGGTGCATGCCGCCGAAAAAGCCGCGTTAGCGAAACGCAGAAGAAAGCGCAGCTTCCGGGTGACCGGGGCGCAACCAGAAGCAGCGCCGAGGTCGCCGTGTGCATAATCGGTTACTCTGGGGTTTGCCGCCGTTATGTCCCGTCCCGTGCATAAGCGGTTTGCTTCGCTTCTTCCCCCTCCACGTTTTCCATGTGACCTGAAATTGCCGTTTCGACGGTCGTGCATAGTGGACCTAAATGGTAAACAAACAGCTGAACAAGAGACATAGAGAGTGAACTGACTTTGCTCAAGCCTGAACCGGTTAAAATAAATCAAATCAGTATTTGCCACGAGAAGGTCCTATGAAATAAAAGGTATAAGTGGCTCAGAATTTCAAGTGGAGCTAGCTTGGGAGTTCGCACACAAAGGTTTTACAGGAAAGTAAACACTAAGGCTTTGGGGAGAACTAGGTTTTCAAGTTTTCTTATGCAATGACTTGGCCACACACACCGTAAATCACACCCATGTGCCACCAGAATCGCCATATAATGCCCCTGGTAACATCTGTAGTCATGAAAATAATACCACTCCACTCCACTCTCATGGCCCAATGGCCTAGCTCCCATTGTATTATTCCTGGATGCAACAGATTTTGCCCCTAGTCTGGTATAATTCTATGATGTGTGTAGGCATAGACTGACTGCCTACAACCCAACAGTCCTTGGAGTACAACCCAGTTGTTTATTCTCCTGTCTCTCCCCTCCTGCCATCCCTCCCCCCCCCCATTCCGTACCTTTAAGTTCCATAAGAATGTTTTCTGGCTTCCGTAGCAACCGCAGCTAACCAACCGCTGGCCCACTGCTCCTTCAATTTCCCTTCTTTTACAGGGTTCACATGAGACAGCGGTGATCCCAGGCTTGCTGACACTAGGGCCACTGCCTAAGACAGCGTTTTTCAACCCTTTGACCACGGAGAAGCCCCTGAAATATTTTTTGGGCATCAAGGAGCCCTGGAACCAAAGCCAGAAGTGATGTAAGATGACCATGCCTCCCTGCCATGCCCAAGGAAGATGGAGGGGGGTAGAGAAAGAAGGCGGTTTGAGGCAGGAGTAGGCATCCAGGCTCCACCCCCTTTCACAGGCACAGCAACCACATGTGAATACTATCCACAGTTTTCAATGGAAGTAGCAGTTTCCCTGCTTTCACAGCAATGCTGGGAGTAGCTTCTGGACAAGTCTGTTAAGGCAGGCTACGGTGGAAAGACTGGGGAGCCTGAGGGGGATTCTCACAGAGGCCCAGAGCACCAGGAAACCCTAGTTAGTAATCCCTGGTCTAAGAACATGAGCATGGTACAACTGCCAAAATACATATGTATTGTATGTTTAGAACGTGGAAGCCTGTTTTTGATGGGTGGGCTTTCTTTCTTGTCTCACATTACCTTTCTGTGGCTTTGTCAAAAGTTAAGGACAATTATACAGGACAGGTATAAATGGAGGGTGGGGGAGCTTTCTCTACCTGTCAAAAGCCTGTTTTCAAAGAGATGCTCCAGAGGTATATTGGGAAACAGGACAGAAAGTACATTGGGAAACAGGGCTATCTCATTCTTATCCCCCTCCCTTCAGTCATCCTCCAGGTGATTCTTGTAGGTATCTGGCCCCAGGATGGCTCAGTTAGCTGTCAGCAGGGGAAGGGTCGTCTCAGCTATGCCCTCCTGCCCTGTAGAATGAATTCTCTGATGACATCCATGTCCAGCCAGACTTGTTCAGCTTCTGTAGAGCATACAAGGCTAAATTGTTTTGGTTGGCCTTTGGAGTGTAGTCCACATATTTGTTTGTGTGTGTTTTAGTGGTAATGCTAAAGTTTTATATTCGTTACCTGCTGTTGTGCTGTTTTTAACTTATTTCTACTGTTTGAATGTTGGAAGGCACCGTGTGATCCTTTGGGTGAGCAGTGACTAAACATAAAAATCTAATAAATAACTAAAAGTACAAGTCAAGTAGCCTTTATTGGCCTTCAAAAAAGAGAACACTAATATAATATACAATCAACAAGAGTGCTACAGAATTCAGAGGTAAACGCATATAGCTAATACTTGTCAGATCAAATAATTATAGCAACATGAAGGAACTTTGCTACAATTTCTATTATTTCTTGATCTACCTTCTCAAGAAGAAAAGGAACCGTAAGATAATTGGGAAATTCTGCTGAATGTTTTAAAATGGGGTTTAGACATTTAGAACGAAGTATCTGGTAAAAAAAGCCCTGAAGAAAAACATGAGAAACAGTTTCAATATGGTCCTTCACACAAGGGCAAAATGTACTGGAGTATGACACACCCTGATATCATCCAGAAAATATAGCTGGAAGGAGTACATTTAATCTAGCCAAAGTAAAGGCTCCACATCACTTTGGTACATGGAGTTGGAAGAAATATGGAGCCATGTAAGCCACGCTGTGTACTAACCCTAGATTCAGTGGGGAGCAGTCCAGTAAGTTAGATCTTTTTTAAGCCTCTGATTCATAGAGCAGAGGAAAAGTTTCCAAAGATAAATCCAAAGCACCCCAATTGAAGAGGGATGTAGACAAACTGGAGTGTGTCCAGAGGAGGGCAACAAAGATGGTGAGGGGTTTGGAGACCATGATGTATGAAGAAAGGTTGGGGGAGCTTGGTCTGTTTAGCCTGGAGAGGAGACAACTGAGAGGGGATCTGATAACCATCTTCAAGTATTTGAAAAGGTGTCATATAGAGGATGGTGCAGAGTTGTTCTCTGTTGCCCCAGAGGGACAGACTAGAACCAATGGGATAAAATTAATTCAAAATAAATTCCGTCTAAACATCAGTAAGAAGTTCCTGACAGAGTGGTTTCTCAGTGGAACAGGCTTCCTTGGGAGGTGGTGGGTTCTCCATCTTTGGAAATTTTTAAACAGAGCCTATATAGCCATCTGACAGACAGGCTGATTCTGTGAAGGTTCAAGGGGGTGGCAGGTAACAGTGGATGAGAGATAGGGATGTGAGTGTCCTGCATAGTGCAAGGGGTTGGACTAGATCAGGGGTAGTCAACCCAATGGACACTCCAATCAAAAAGCAGCATAAGGTACACATTGGGACCCCCAAGATTTTCTGCAGGAAATTACATTGAATTTGTTCAACTGTGTTATCAATAGCTTCTGTCCAAAGGGGCACACCAAATAATAACTGAGCTCCAGTATTTTGCATTGAAAGCTTTTAGGGCAGCGGGTTCATATTGGTTGCCTCCATCAGAGAAATAAAATCAAGATATTGCAGCAGCACTTACTTTAGCTGTATTAATTGCCATCTTCTGGTGACGAGTCCATGAAGCATTAAATTGGAAATAAACACTGAGACAACTTCAAGTGCTTAACCTGTTCAAGGGCATTGCCATTAATATTCCAATGATATAGCTTCCAGGAATCTGAAAAAAATCCCAAACCTTAGATTTCTCATAAATCACACAATATAAATTGCAGCGGTTCAATAAACGTTTCAAACTCATGCGGAAGACAGACAAAAAGAGTAGGTACTGAGCCAAGCCTTGGACTGTGACCATCAATAGAAGCCAAAAAAGGGACAAGATCATTTTTTTAAAAAGATTTAATTAAAAAGGTGGTAAAATGCACCCCTGCTTAACACCCTTGTTGATAGAGATCATTGGAGAAGGTCTCCCAGATGAAGAACATCTAACCTAACATGATGTAGACTGGACATGCTCTGAAGTTTCAAATGTTCCTTTCAAGTCCAAAAAGGCAGTATATAATTTAGATCTGTTCCTTCTTGTAAACTTGCAGATCCCTGGCATGTATCCAACTGTCCTGGGACTTTATGGAACGGAAGTTCCTTGCCTCCGCCATCAGCTGGATCCCACTGTGTCTCCTACAAATTTGATCCTGAGGGCTGGGAAAAGCAAAAGATCAAAGCTCAGGTCTGTATAAGAGGGAGAAACTGTCAGAAATCACCACTTCATATTTTGTAGCATACTTAAGTCATCGGATCTCTTATAAACTCAGCTTGTTACTATAGGAAGGTTTTTAAATGGGCTAAATATCTTCATTGACTTGCAGGGAGGTTGTCCCGAGCTGATAAAAAGACGCTCACACATGCCTTGGCATTAATAAGGCCACAGTTTTATTGTAACATGTTGTCATGGCAGGAGGTTGGGAGCTGCTTTTTGCAGTCAGTCGACTGCTCTAACCCCCAGACAGTGGCTTGAATAAGAATGTCCAGCCAGGAACTCAGACCCTGTAAGCAGCTCTCATCCCTCACCAAGGGAAGTGACTACCCAGGACTCTTCCAGACCCGTCCCAGGCAACTCAGCCCTGTGAATCCTGTGCCTCCCCCAGCTGGGTTTGGAACCCACTCACAGGCCTGTTGCCTTTTTTAAGGGGCCCAGGTTGGAGAGTATGCCATGCAAGGCCTTCTCCCCACACAACTAGCTCTACCCCCTGCCAACCCACAAGCTGTGACTGAAACATCCGGCAACCATAACAACATGAACTGTACTGTGACTTAACCCAACCAACAACCCTAAGGCAACTAGGGAGGAAGAGTGGGGATTGCATCTGTGTCACTCCAGCAAGAGGGAGATTGGTATGAGGCACTCTACTGAGCCTGCGCCCATCTCCCTCCCTGCTGTCCAATCACGAGGCACCATGCTGCCTTCATGGCTGTGTGCTCCTCATGACTCCTCTCTGCCCCCCTCCCCCACGTCTCTCTCAGCTGGTCCCTCCTGCCGCATCAATGGCGGTCCCAGGCCATGCCGGGCCAAGATTTATACTGCATATTTGTTGGATATTTTCATGATGCTGTTTACAAATATTCTGCTAATGTGCTTTCTCCCCATATATGTAGTCTAGTGATTTCCATTTCAATGTTGGAAGAAGTGTGCAGGCACATGAAATCTCACACCTTGAATAAAACTTTGGTGGTCTTAAAGGTACCATTGGACTCAAACTTTGGTCTGGATCTCTGTGGGTGGGTTATGTTTGTATTATATTTATTGTATATAGCCAAGGGCATTTACAAAACAAAATCAATAAAATACAAGGGCAAAACACAGAGTCTGCCTCAACATAATACATACAATCAGCAAGGATAAAACAGATTTTTGGTTGCCAACTCCTGGCTAGGAAAAAGGGAATTTGCGGGTACAGCCTGGGGACGACTTCAGTAGGGTATAATGTTATTAAGTCCATCTTCCAAAGCAGCCATTTTCTCCAGGGAAATGGAGATCATTGTCTGGAAATCTGGGAGACCTCCAACTGCACTTAGTTGTATTAATCTTAGCAAACAGTCCAACAGTCATAACAAGTCCCTAGGTGGATAACTCGTTTTTGAAAAACTTCTTCAGTGCCTTTTAAGAATAATTTCTCTTTTTCATAAATTTTAAAGGTATCTTTACACTCACGTATTTCTTTCTTTCAAAATATCACTTCAACACAAAGGTTTTTCACTCTCAATACAACCTGGGGATCTAGTGGACTCAGCCTACAATAGTCCCCAGTGTGAGTATGAAGAAATCTTTAAAATGTATGGAAAAGACAAATTATTCTGAAAAGTCACTTAGGAAGTTCTTCAAAAATGAGATATCTCCCTAGGGACTAATTATGACCGTTTGACTGTTTGCTGAGATGACTCCACTTCATGAAAATAAACTGTTTGCCATCATCAGTTTCCTTGCATTTCTCTTGGACCTTGACTGATGGGTCATCTCCTACTAGCACTTAATTGTATTGGCAATATTGCATTCAGCCCAATAGAGGGAAAGATTTAGAACAACTCAGTAGTTTGTTGTACTCTCTGAGACGAAAGCCATGAGAAGTTCAATAAAATGTCTATAACTCCGGCAGGCCTATTGGTAAGTTAGCATTCTTTTGTTAGTTCTAGTTATGAAGGTATCTTTATGTGGATTTTTATTTGCAACAACATTCAAGAATATTGCGTAAAGCCCTAGGCATTTATTGATGAGCATATATGTTTATGATATAGAAATTCAATTTGAAATTGAAACCATCTTGTTTGCTGATGCTGACTGTAAGCTGATGCATGCTGCTTGCAAGTCCATGCCACTGTGCAAGACACAGAGAATTGCTGTCAATGGATTCAATGTCCACAGTGATGTGAATCACACAGAAATGTAAATAACATCATCTTAAAAGACCACTACTTCAAAGTTATCTCTGTTGAACTCACCAAGACTGTTAATTTATGTTTTTCATCATATTGTTCAGTGTTTATACAGGGTTTTTCCTGCTTATTGTTACTTAGATGTTGGCAACTCTAGGTTAAGTATATACCATTGGTTTACCATTGAGAGCCAGTTTGGTGTAGTGGTTAGGAATGCGGACTTCTAATCTGGCATGCCAGGTTCGATTCTGCGCTCCCCCACATGCAACCAGCTGGGTGACCTTGGGCTCGCCATGGCACTGATAAAGCTGTTCTGACCGAGCAGTGATATCAGGGTCTCTCAGCCTCACCCACCCCACAGGGTGTCTGTTGTGGGGAGAGGAATGGGAAGGCGGCTGTAAGCCGCTTTGAGCCTCCTTCGGGTAGGGAAAAGCGGCATATAAGAACCAACTCTTCTTCTTCTTCTTCTTCTTCTTCTTTGCATCCAACCAATTATTCTGTGATAAAAAAGGGGAGGAGGCATTCTCTTTAACCACCTAAAAAGCTGTACTGAGAGTCATAGGCCCTACATGTACAAAAGCCTTGTGTTGTCATATGGAATTAGATGAGATTGGGGGAGGGTGCACTGGCTGAATACAACCCACTTAGATGTGGTGTTAGGAGTCAAGATGCATAAGTAACCAGGTGATAAGTATAGCTAAGATTGAATTCAAGCTCTTGTTAAGACCTGTTGTTACCAAAAAATCGCTCATATGTCCAAGACACGTGTGTGCAGTGGGGAACTGCTTTGCAAGAGGTTGGTAATGCGGAAAATGGATCACTTGCCAATGTTTACGAGGTAATTGAACCCATTAGAACTCAAGGTAGACAACAAATAGTAGTTTAAAAATAATGAACATTCTTTATTTGTACGAAAATAATAGACAGCATATATCAGGCACACTAACAGTCAATCAGGAATTCAAAGAGGAAAATGGGGTTGCAATCAGTATATTTTCCAGTCCAGAGGCAGAGGTATAACACAGCCATCCAGCAGCAGGAAGGGTGATCTGAATGGCTCCCAGATCAGAAGCACATTTTGGCTTGGCAAAGCCAGAGTTTTTATATCTTTTTGAAAAGAGGGGGTCACGCTTGGCACATGATGTTGGTGTGATTGGGACAAGGTAGAGACATGATGGAATTATCCATGGGTGATAAGTTGTAAAATGGCCTGGCTAGGTCCAGAGATGGGTGCTAATGAGCTCAAAGAAAGGGAACCATTATGTCTCAATAGGTCTAGCTGTTGGGGTGGGGGAACGATTTCCCCTGGCAGATTGGCTTAAGTTGAGTCAGAGGTGAGAGACAAAGGAACTTGCCTAGAAGCCTCAAGGCAAACTTGACTCTGCCAGCCACTTGATCAGCAATACAATGGGGGGGGGGGGGAGGAAGGAAGGGCATGTCTCAGGATTCTCCTGTCATGTCAGATCTGTGGCTTGGAACAAGCTGTAGAGAAGATAGAGTCTGGCCCAGTTGGGTCTTTGCAGACTTTAGCAATATCTGGTTTTGCCATAAGCCTGGACAGTTGTAGGGTGCCACTGGTTGTTGATGGCAGTATGCCAGTCTCTCGAGTGAGGTCCAGCCATACATAACATTGTGGCTAGCAGCAAATTAGCATACAAATAAAAGAGTCAACAAAAAGCTAAGTTTGAGTTCAGTGGCACCTTTAAGACCAACAGAGTTTAATTCTTAATCTATTCAACTAGTTTGAATCAATTTTCCCAAATAGCAAAAGTGTGTATTCTCTATGAAAGATTTCCAAGTGTTTTGACTGAGTGACTTGCACAACTGTACTTATAGCAAATCATTGCTCTATAAATTAATTACCTCAAAAATGTTCTATCATTAACAGCCTTACTCACGTCTTGCAAACTGAAGGTCAGTTTGCTTTCTTTATTCAGTCAATCCATATGATCTTTTCCTACTGCTTTAACCTTTTCCTAGTATTACTGTCTTTCCCCATGAGTCTTCTTTTCTGATGATGTGACCAAAATTACAATCCCTTATTCTTAACACAGTGGTATGGATATCACCCCCACTTCCCCAACTGGCTTGGCTGGCCTGAGTAACAATCATGCCATGTCAGCTATATAGAATGTTGATTTGCTGACCCATAGACTAGCCACCAAGCCTCCTGGGTTGATTATGCACAAGATGTTTCCTGCACTGTAACTCAAATGTCCCCTACGGTTTTTCTTTGGGTACTGCATGTGGCCCCACTATCTGAGTGGATTTCCTTGTCCCAGCTCCCCATTCTTTTTCTTAAATTTTGCATTGTGCTGCATTGTACCCTCTGATGGTGACTACCCATTTCCCTTGCATTTTCCCAGTAAGATTTGAAAGTTGCTTTGCAACACTTTTTTTTTTCTTCAGTCCCTGGGTGAATTTTTTCAAATGCAGAAATGTTCTTCTGTTTTGTCTCTCTACTCTGTCCTTTGTCCACCAGTGGGTTGATAGATGACCCCTTGCTTCATGTTAACCTTTCTCCATCAAGGGGAGGACTGCTGACCCATTGCTTCATACCACCCCACCAATAAATGTTGAAAAAACAGGAAGAAGAAAACTCCCACAGAAACATTTTTCCGATTTCTGTTCTTTGTCCACTTTTTTTCTTGGTTTTGTGCAGAAATGTTTTCTTTGGGAAGCACAAAAGGGAAATTGCATTAACAGAGCACATGCATACACAGGACAGAAGTGGATTTAAAACAGTAGGCAGGTTAACTACTCGGATAATGCAAACAAAAAAAAACAAAAAAAAAACAGTGAGTGCATAATCAACCCTGATCTGCCCAGCTGGAGCATATAAAAGCATGTTCCAGAAAGATGTTCCAGAAAGAAACATGTCTTTCAGGCAAATTCAGTTCTCAGAATTAATTGCTCAGAAGCCATCAAAGTTAGCACAGGCTAATTTTTTGACCCCTTTTGATCTAAGGTCCAGCTGGCAAAGGAAGAGAGGAAACTGCCCATACCTCCAAATGAAACCACCCTCTTCAGAGATCAGCAGCCCAGCAGAGCATCTGACTTCAGCGCTGTCTTCCTACATCTGCTGGCTATTGACCTTCTAAGTGAGGGGAACTCTTGGTAAGAAGACAAGAAGGAGACCCTCAATGAACCCAGCAGAGTCCATGGGACATACTAAGATAGCTGCAAATCTGGACAGCCAAGGGCAAAAGCTGTGTTCACCCTCAGTCACAGTGACACCACCAGACCAAGGTCCTCTGCCTTCAATGGATGACTAGGATCCTGTGCCTGCTGCTTCCCTGCAACAATGTGAAGTCCATTCTACTTGCAGATGTTGAGGGACTGCCCAGCAAGGAGCTGGTAACCCTACTGTATTGTCACAAATAATCAGTTCCCAGATTAAGGCTACAAATGGGGCCCCACACTGATGGGAGTTTTAGGGCTGTGCACAGGGGACTCTAGGAGCCACTTGCTCCTCTTTCATCTTTTGGATAGCTGGTCCTTTTGGAGCAGATTTGGGGGTCTCTGCTTATAACTGGGGACAGGCAGCCTACAAGTGTCTGTCCCTCCATTTTCTTACCTGGGTCCAGCTCCAATTAGTCAAATCAGAAGCTTTCCTGTTTTCCCACTGTGACAATCAGTGGCTGAGATAATAACACAAATAATGTAGGCATCAGAAGAATCTGTGGTCAAAAAGGTGGCCAATCTCCAGGTAGTGGATAGAGCTTTCCTGGGATTTCAGTTCTCTAGAGAAAATGGCTGGTTTGGAAGGCATCAAACACAGGGAAACCCCTCTCCAAACCCCATCCTCCATAAACCCCATCCCCCAAATCTCCAAGCATTTTCTAAGACAGAGCTGAAAACCCTAGAAAGGCAGTACTGGGAACATCCAACCTGGCTACGAAGTGGTCTCCACATCTGTGTGTGGGAAAATATATTTCCAAGTGAACTGTAAGAATCAAAAGCAAATTATATTTTATGATACAACGGGCATTAGAGCTTGGCAGTGGGAAGTGGAAGGGAAGGAGTTGTCCAGTTTGCAAGGGCATGGGGTTCAATCTGTGTGTTGTGTGGGAGGTTGTGGAGGTCTGGTGGCAAATGAGGGCATGGGTGTGGAGATATGAGTGTCAATAACCTGTGGTTTGGAATGTTCATTGAGTGTGAGAGAGGACTGGCCTTTGGGAATTGTGGCATAGTGGCTACCGATAAGCTTTCCAGAGCCATGTCTTCAGATATGTGAAGGGAGAATCAGACTGGAGACTCTTCTTAGGGGAAGATTACCTGGCAACCAATTCCTCCCAGTTCTGCATCATTTCCCTCCTTGTATGAATTAGGCCACAGACACTGAAATGTCCCCCTGCCCTAATGCACATGGGGTAGTCACAGTATACAGGTGTCCACCCTGTTCCTTCTCCATTTTTTTACTGTTGATAAATTGTTATGTGCCTGCATGCTTCTTTCATGGTTACTCCTTAGAATAAGAGCTGGATTTCTGTACCCTGTTGTTTACTACCCAAAGGAGTCTCAAAGCGGTTTACAAACACCTTTTCCATTTGTCTCCCCACAATAGACAACCTGTGAGGGATGTGGGGCTGTGAGAGGTCTGAGAGAACTGGAAATGGGCCACAGTGACCCAGCAGGCCTCAGGTGTCTCAAAGCATTTTCCATTTGTCTGCCCTTCCTCTCCCCATAGCAGACTCTCTGTGAGTAAGGTAGGGTAGAGAGCCTCACCTGGAAGCTGGCAATCCTAAGAGGAAGTCCCTCTGTGCACAGCAGTCTTGACCTTAGTAAGGTTTTTTTATACTGTTTTTTTTTATTTGCCAGGCCAAGGTTGAAAAGTCACTTCAGTTCCCATGTCTCTCCAGCAATTTACTTGTTCCCTATTTACAGTTTCAGGCTGTAAATATTTATTTAGATCTTCCTGCACTTTCCAGACTCACAGGACTGATGCTAGTCTGTCTGTTTGCACCCCAGAATACAAACTGTATATGGTAAGGGCTGGCCATAGCCCATAGCCGAGGAGGGACACACCTGCACAACTCCCTGGCACCTTTGAAGGCTGGACTCTAAGGCATTGTACAATTTTGAAATGCCAGCTCCAAACCTCCAGGAATATTTCCAACCCATGGATAGCCAACCTCCAGGTGGGGCCTGGAGAGTTCCTGGAATTACAGGTCATCTGCAGAGTATAAAGATCAGCTCCCCAGGCAGAAAGGGCTACTTTGGACAGAGTTGTGGTAGAGAAGAAACATATAAGGCCTCCCACACAGGTTATTGTTGAATTGAAAGACTTGAGGCCTACTGCACAGAGGCCTACTGCACAGAGGAAACAGGAGACAAAAGAACCTCCTTAAGAGCTTCTAGTTTCATCTGCAGAATAATGTTGTGCAGTGGCCTCAAATCTGCAGAGAGTTGCAAAGAAGGGGCTGTTAAAGTCTTCCCAGAAGGCCTGAAGGGAGGTGGGGAGGGCGCACACTCACCAGCCTCCTGCCAGCTTGGTCTGGGTTCTGAGGCAAAGTTACAGTTAGACATGACAGTTAGGACAGCCTTGGGGCGAAATGGGCTGGTACAGCCTGTCCAAGCCTTCATTCTCATCCCCCTTGGCAGCCCTACTGACCTCCTCTCTCTGTGGTGGTCAGGGGCAGACTGGCAGCGATGTCTCCAGATTGCCCCTGGCTGGGCTGGGTGGGCGGGCCCTGTCAGAACTTTGGTCCTGTCAGAACTTTGGCTTTGCGGCTTCTGACTGGATCGAACTCTGGTCTTTCCTGGTGAAGGCCCAATCAGAAGGTACAACCTGGACTGGCCTCGCCCACTCTCTGCCCACTTAGACCTTAGCCTTTCATGTTTATACAGCGACAGCTGTATAAAGATATCTCAGTTTAGAGCTTTTCCACCCTAGTAGAATTAGAAAGGGCGGAGGCCTCCACAGGATGAGCAGTTCTGTCTGTAGTGTCCAAGGCAAGTGCTATCAGCACTATTGGCATCATGATGAGGAAGAGCATGAAAGGTTTTCTAAAGTGAGAGAGAAACAACATGATGCTAAAGTTTGCCTGTCTACAGTTCTTGACTAATGTAAATTGGATTCTTTTCTAGGATTTTTGCTCCCCCCCCCTCCCCAGAGAATGTGTTTGTTTGGGGAATCCACAGTTTTGACCCAGGTATTATAAGGGATCTGAGCATCAATACCTACATATTCCCATTCCAGAGAGCACTAAGGATGCTATGTTTCAGGGGGAATCTGGGGATCTCATGGCATTCCAGCTCCTCTCCAGACCACAGAAACCAGTTCCTCTGGAAAGAATGGATGCTTTGGAGGGTGGGCTCTGGATGTTGTATCCCACAGAGGTCCCTGACCTCCCAGACTCCATCCACAAATCTTCAGTTTGTTCCCTACCTGGATCTGGCAACCCTACCCCACTCCCCATCCCCTAAAGATGGCCAGTGGGGACATGGCAACCCACAGCAGCATGTCTCTGCAATCAAATGGCACCATGAATATACTTTCCTCTCACACCCTGGCAGTGATTCGCAGATTAGGAATATGATGCTGCTGCAGGCATCGATTGGATGGTGCCAGCGGCAAGCAAAGAAACCAAACTCATTACATCCATGTTATTTTCAGCTTAAATATTTATAAATACTATTTTGCTTCCCTTCCCCTACCTTTGGGAGTTCAGTTGCTCCCTCCAGTAAGTTTTAAAAGGTGATTACTTTGTTCACCCACAGAGGAGAGGTCAACCCACAGAGGAGAGGTCAACAATGGCAAAACACCTTCATGTGTCTCTGGCCTTCAAAACTGACCACAAAGCATAGGCCAACATTGTAAACTATTTGGGAAGGTGCTTTAAAACTCCCACTCATTTGGCCTCAAGTCAAGGCTGGTGACCCTTTGGATATAATTATTTTAAAAAGTATATACCTGGTACCGGAAGAAGGCGTTGGAGGCCTTGACAGTTAACATCTAGGAACAATTAGGGATGGAGAGAAAAGAAAGGGGGGGGGGAGTGAGGTGAAGATTTTGGTGTAAGTCAAAGTTAGCCTGTTAGTAACTGTAATAGTCCTATACTATATAGTCCTTTTAATCCCTTGCATTAAAAAATAAATTTTCGGCAAGTGGCAGTATACAACATCAGATCCTAAAGAGCAAGAATTCTGAAACAGAATGAGGATTTTTGGCATTTTATTTTTGCAAATGAGCTCCATAAAATCCTAACCTTATTTGGGAGTCATGGCCACTTCCATCTGCATGACCACTGTTCCTTATCTTTCAACCCAACCTCCTATGTAGTCCCCAATGTCCACTGTCTCTCTCGTCTCACCCCCCCCCCACTATTAAGCATATTGGGTATAGTGGGGGATGGGTGTTGTGTGCTACGCCCACCATGTTTGTTGTGTTATATTGTATTTTTGTGATATCCTGTTTTTTTTAATATGTTTTTAATTTTTTTCTATAAGGGTATACAAAAAGAAAGAAAATAGATATACATTCAGTACAATATATCCCCAACCCTATACCTCCCATAGTTCATTTTTTGAATTTTTTGTTAAATTCAAGCTTCATTTAACAAGATAGTCCAGATAAAAGCTCCACTGCTGAAAATCTTCCTTTGTTTTTTTTTAATTAACTATAGATGTGAGTTTTGCCATTTTTGCAAGTTCAGCAAGCTTGTCCAGCCATGAGTCGATGGTTGGTATCTTGTGGGATTTCCAGTTCTTAGCCAAAACTAATCTTGCCACTGTCATAGCATGGAAGAAGGAATTCCTGGCATGAGATGGAAGGAGTTCTGGACCCACGCTTCCATATGAAACTTAGTATTAAACATTTCTTCTAGAACAGTATGTATCTTTGCCCAGAATCTGTATACTTTCCCACATCGCTACCATGTGTAGAAAAAGGAGCCCACTTTTCATTACATTTCTAGCACATATTGTTATACCCCTTTGTCATTTTTGCAATTACTTTAGATGTTACATCATATCCATGGTTCCTCTATATATTTGCGATTCGGCCCTGTGGGAGGAGCGTATCCGGGGCGTCTGCGAGTGAAAATGGGTCAATCAGGGTATGGTCAGTGCAGCTGGCCACATTCTGATTGGGCCGGCCCCTATGCCCAGTGGAGAGGAAGGGAAGGCAATTTTAAACTGCTGAGAGACACCTGAGGCCTGTTGGGTGCCTGTGGGCCATTCTCATTTCTCACAGCCTCACTTCCCTGCCAGAATGACTGTTATGGGGAGAGGAAGGGAAGGTGATTTTAAACAGCTGAGAGACATCTGAGGTCTGCTGAGTGACTGGGGGCTTTGTGGGCCCAGTTCTCTCAGAGCTCTCAGCCCCACTTCCCTGACAGGGTGACTGTTATGGGAAGAGGAAGGGAAGGCAATTTTAAACAGCTTAGAGATACCTGAGGCCTGCTGGGTGCCTGTGGGCCATTCCCAGGTCTAACAAAGCACTCAGCTCCACTTCCCTGACAGGATGACTGTTTTGTGGAGAGGAAGGGAAGGCAATTTTAAACAGCTTAGAGATACCTGAGGCCTGCTGGGTGACTGTGGATCATTCCCAGTTCTCTCAAACCTCTTACAGCCCCACACCCCTCACAGGTTGTCTATTGTGGGGAGATGAATGGAAAAGGTGTTTGTAAACTGCTTTGTGACTCCTTTTGGTAATAAACAGCAGGGTACAAAAATCCACCTCAACTTCTTCAAAGGGGCAAACATGAAAGAAGCATGTGGGCATATAACATATCAACAGTAAAAATATGGAGACAGAAGGAGCAGGGCCACAGAACTGGGAGGAATTGGTTGCCATATAATCTCCCCCTAAGAACAGTCTCCAGTATGATTTTCCCTTCACATATCTGAAGACATGGCTCTTGAAAGCTCATCTGTAACCACTATGCCACAATTCCCAATGGTCAGTCCTCTCCCACAGTCAACTAACATTCCAAACCACAGGTTCTTGACACCCATCTCTCCACACCCATACCCTCATTTATCACCACGCCACCACACCCCCCCCTCCAACACATATATTCAACCTCATGCCCTTACAGACTGGACAACTCCTTCCCTTACTCTTCCCAGTGCCAAGCTCTCTCTATCTTAATCACTGTATTTCTTTTTACCTCCCTCTCTATTTGCTATTTCCCACCCTCTCCCCCTGCTAGCGCCCGTTGTATCTGCTACAACGGACTTTAATTCTAGTACCATCTATAAAATCTCTTTTCCTTTCATCCTGATTTCCTGTTTTAATGGGGTTTTATTGGGTTTTTGTGAAGGACCATTTTAACCCACCACGAGCTGGCTTCAGGTGTGGCGGGGAATAAATCTCATGATAAATAAAAATAATAAATAAAAATAAAAAGAATAAATGCTCCCTAGCAAAATATTCCCAACCTTTTAGAAAGCCTCAAAAAGGGAAGCAGAATACAGCAGAACGTATTTTGGATCTGTAACAAATCAGAAAGTAATGGACCCATGATATTGGACTAACCTTTGTCTTGGATCCAACCTGGTTAAACAACCATTTTCATTTCTCCCCTCCTTCTTTCAGAGTTGTTGGGTCAGCTTCCAGGGTGATAAATAGTTGTGAGATTGTAGATGTTTCCTCTTGGTCAAGGCCTGATTGAGATCTTAGGCTAGTCCTTGAAATATCATGCCCAGTCTTTGTTCCACTAGAAACTTTGCCTCTCCCTCTACAATTCCTTGGAGCACTTTTAGCCAGACCATGTGGCGTCCAGATATTGATGCTGCATGTTTTTGTACTCAGAGATGCATGAAAGATGCTTGCATGTATTCTTGCAGGATTTTTTTGGGTATTTGAAGGTTCCTCAGAGATCATTTTAGCCCATTCTTTATATAAAACCCAGCTGTTCCAGGGCTTAGTCCTCTGAATTTCCTGAAGGATGATTCCAGCCAATCCTTCACATCATCTCTAGTTGAGTCTGGATCTTCCTCCTTTTATCAGTCATGTTTCAAGCCACTCTTGTACACTGATTCAAGACACTTCCTCCTGAAGATAAATTATAGGCCCCTGTAGATATTTCATGACATCCTGAGGAGATATTTCAAAAGTCAGTTTGGTGTAGTGGTTAGGAGTGCAGACTTGTAATCTGGCATGCCAGGTTCAATTCTGCGCTCCCCCACATGCAACAAGCTGGGTGACCTTGGGCTCACCACGGCACTGATAAAACTGTTCTGACTGGGCAGTGATATCAGGGCTCTCTCAGCCTCACCCATCCCACAGGGTGTCTGTTGTGGGGAGAGGAATGGGAAGGTGACTGTAAGCCGCTTTGAGCCTCTTTCAGGTAGGGAAAAGCGGCATATAAGAACCAACTCTTCTTCTTTTTCTACCTTATTAGACTGGCTCCAATCCATTCCCATGTACTAAACTGGGGTTTGTTAGGCTCCTGTATTGTATTCAGAGATGTCTGAAGCCATTTCTGCATGTCATGCCTTGAGCTTGTAGGACACAACATGTCAAGGTTTCTCATGGATTCCTCAAGCCAATGATGTAGGCTCACTTTGGATGCTTCATGCCTGCTGCTTCAAAGCTTCTCATGGAGGTTTAAAGCCACTCTTGCATCTGAAGTCTAGGTGTTTAGTTATATATATTCCTGAAACATGCCATTCACACCCAGATTGGAAGACCCAAAACTTTCTGCTTCTAAGTCTCTTTTGGACTTTTCACATTGCTGTGCTGGGGGCTGACTGGGTATTCCAAGGTGGTTTGCTTCATTGTTTGTTTCACATTCTGAAAGCCAATCCAATATGCTCCTCAGGGCTACCTCATAATTGCCTATATAATAGGGTAATTGAAACAAGTTTGTTGATTCCAAAGATGGTCTCACATGAATTGTGGATACTTCAAATTTTACAACTCTCGGGTTGTTTTGATTCTTCAGGACATAAATTGCATGTCCTGGAGCTTCTCTGCATGACTAATAGAGCGTCTCAGGCAGGCAGGAGAGAAATGAATTGGTGAAAAGCATCTTTCAGAAACAAAACTTAAAAGACGCTTAAAGCACCGAAGAGGCAGTTCACCATACAGAGCAAAATCAGTTTTGCGTAGTAAATTCACTTTTCTGTGCAGAGATCAGAAAAACAACGATGTATTTAGTGAGTTTTCATCAGCTTTTCCATCATGCAGAAGAGGCCCTGGATGCTGCTCATAATTGGCTGAAGCCATTCTTCCAATATTAGTTAAGTTGTTTCAGGAGCTTTCTATTGTTGAGAAGATGAGGATGCTTCAACCTACTGCTTCAGGCTCAGTTTGGATGCTGTATTGCCCGCCACTTGAAGGCTTATCATAGACCCATTATGCATGGGCCGAAATGCCCGCCCAGGGCCACGGAAGCCCCACATTATGCGAATGCAGGAACATCTACGGTCCCTGGGATACTGTGGGCACCAGAAAGGGCTGGGGTGGGCCGGCACTGTGCATAATCCATAGTTCTGGGCCTTTTGGCCCAGCTGGCCCCGACCTACGGTGTCCCCTCAGGGACACCGCAGGCCCTGCGGTCTCCGTGGAGCTGCAGAGCCGGCAGGGACATCCCCTGCCCTCACCATGGTGGGAAGGCAGCATGCCACTCTTTGCCAGCGTGTGGTGGGAGCCCGGCCCTTCCCCACTCCCCCCCGGCTGCTGCCACTGGCGGGCAGCGTCTCGGGTTTCCCGGCCCTGGAGCGCAGCACGTGTGTGCATGCTTTGCCAGGGCATCAGCGTATGCCGGGGAGCCCCGTCCCCATTCGTACATGGGGAATGATGGGGCATCCTGTTCTGCCGCAACAGCACGGTAGCCACCCGGCGTAGCTGCCGCCGTGCATAATGGGTCATAGATTCAAGCCACTTTTGTACTCTCTGATTCTTCAAGCCATTGTAGGTCCTGGATGATGTTCAGGGTTAGCTGAAGCTATTCCTCCGCAGTTAGTTTAGGTATTTCAGGAGCTTTCTTTTGTTTGGAAGAAGTGGATTTTTCAACCCACAGCTGCAGGCTCATTTTGGAAGTTGTACTGCCCACCTCTTGAAGGCTTCTCATAGAGTCTTTGAGCCACTTTTGTACTTTCTGTCTGGATGTTTCCTTTCTGAGCTTTGTTGTATATTCTGGAAGCCCACCTCTCACAAACAGATTGTATGATCCAGGACTTTCCACTTGAAAGTCTTCTTTGGACTTTTCAAGCCCCTCTGCCTTGGGCTGACTGGGTGTTTCAAGGTGTTCTGCTTCCTTGTTTGTTCTATATTCTAAAAGCGAATCTGGCATGCTCTTTGGGGCTACCTCAGAACTGTCTAGATTAGAGGATAACTGAAGCAAATTTGTTGTTTTTTGATGGAGTGATAGTCACTGGTTTTCCCTCCTGTAAAGCATCCTGCCATTAGCAAAATGGAGAATGAACTTCGCACCATCTAAGATACCTTCAAGGTGACTTGGCAGCTTGCCTGATACAGGGAAAATATCCCTGGAAGTTTGCCCAGACAGGGAAGGACCCCCACTATGTGCCTGAAGACAAACAAGAGGTGAGACAAGGCAGGGGTTTTGAGCTAATTGGACATTGTTTATCAAACTTTGTACAGCATGGTTAATTAGGTAATGACCTAATCTGGGTGTGTTATTCTCAATGAATAAAAATCTATACCCAATGTGTCTCTTGGGGGGGGGGGATGAATTTTAGACATATCACAGTGCTACCCCTTTAATTGCTGCAGCTATTAAAATGGTATTTTGAAAGAATTCCTTAACGTTGTGGATGATTTGGACCTTTCCCCACAATGGGTAAAAACAAACCTGAACTCCCTAATGGTGGGAGTATCAATTGGAGCCGAAACCTGGAAGGCTTCTCTGGGAGCAGGGTTCTAAAACATTTGACAGCCTTGCCAAGATTCGGAGACAGAGGATTCAAACATCTGCTGGAACTGCAGGGGGAAATCCTTCAGAGCAACTTTATCTAATGCCTGCGGCCATAGTCTTTGCATTCTCTGATCTTCAACTCTGGGAGGCTGCTATCAACAGAGAATTTTAAATTAGTTTTGTTTCTTTCTTACTCTCTCTCTCCCTCTCTGCGCAAGCCACTCATCTTAATGGTGAGTTTGCATTTTTGATGGGGCTAGATGGAGGCGGATGGGCAATAGTCAAATGGGAAGCTGTTTTGTTTGGGTCAAAAATGTAAATCTACCAAGATGGTGTCATGTCATGAACCCATAGTTCCTGACCTGTAGTTTTCACCCTCCCGTGAGGTTCGCTTCATTCACCCTCCCGTGAGGTTCGCTTCATTCATGCTCCTGGATCTCCCGCTGAGTTGTGGCACCTTCCTGGGCCTGCTCGAGAGTGCCCCTCCCGTCCCCTGCTTGCATTACAAAGCCTCATCCCGCATTCACTTCCTTATCTCTTCTTACAAGGCTGGCCTCTTCAGGAACTCAGACTAAATACCAGATGGCCGGGTGGGTTCCTTTGGCACATTGTAGATCAGAGAAAACTGTATTGCTCTTTCTGTGTGAATCAATATTCCTGCCAAATGCTACCCCTATGCCCCCCCTGCCCAAACCAAGATATATATGATATGCAACCCCCTTCTTCTGTGTCTGTCAAGAATCCTGTCCATAAGCGTTTGTAAAGTGCTGATATTTTATCCTGATTCTCCAAATAAAGACTTTTACTTAAAACTTCTGCCTGAAGCCCAAGAGTGATGTCTGTTGTGTGAATCTGCTGGGTTTCAACCGCTTAGTTCATGACAGATGGTCATGGTAATTAAAGAGCGGTTGCGATGTTCAAGGTCAAAGTAGCAGAGTAGTGGTCTGCTTAGGATGAATGTGAGTCTTCCCTTCCCTAATTGTTTCCAACTGATGAGCTGTGGTCCAGGCCTGGGACAGGCTCTTGTACCCCAACAGATTTCCTTTTTGTCTCTGTGTATGAATTATTTCCTTACCTATTTTAAGCCGTATAAGGTATTTTGGGCCATGAGTCCATGATAACAGGCTGTTGTGTGAATGATTTCTTGTCAGAACACCGCTAGACTTTTGTAAGGTGTTAATCCTTCTGAATGTGGCAAGGTTCACAATAAAGATCAGAGAATCCACTTATTTCATAAGGATTCTGGACCTTAAAAGACCATTCTTTAGGAGGGGTATTAGGGAGACTGTTTGCAATAAAAATTGGGAAGGAATTGAGTGTTGTTGATTGACGAAAGGGAAGATCTGTTCAACCTGCATCATAGACACTGGTTTTCAGCCCAGTACCTGAGAGGGGAAAAAATATGTATGGTGCCAACCTAGTATATATATATTTAGAAAGCATCTATCGATATCTGGGGATGTTCAAGCTCATTTCTTTCTACAAGAGGTTCATTGCATTAAAGAAAAGAATCCCAGTTCCAGAAGCACATGATCTATCAGAGAACGGTGACCTGTGCCATCTTCCCATTAAAATTGCAGACCACAGTGCATTCAGCCATGATAACATCAATGTCCTTCATGACCTTGGTATTGTCAGCGGAAGGAAGCATGTTGGCATTTTAATTGGAGATGGAATTCCAATCGGAATTGTAGAACACACTATCCAGGTTGTAGATCCTTCAGACGGCATGCTATCATATTACTCAGTTCAAGTTACATAGCTCTCACTAAGGGAATCCCCCCCTTTTTTTTTCCTGCCTGGAAATAGACCCTTTGCTGAGACTTTTGTTTTTTGCCAAACTAGAAGGGTTGGCTCTTTCTCCACCACAAGCTAATGAAAAGAAACTGTTATTAATCAGCAGCAGCCCAATTTTTAAGCTGCATCTTTCCTTCCTACCACAAGAGAGCAGTGTTTTCCAAGGGATTGTCAAAAATGAATGGACAACATCAACATTTTTTTTTGGCTTTTGCAGAGTTTGAAAAGCATTTTAAAGCAGCTGTTCTATCTGCCTGTTGTTTAATCAAAGTGACTGTAATGATTATACTGTGTGCAGAATCTAGCCAAAATCAAATGTTTTGGCAGCTCATTAAAAATATCTCCCACTAAAAAATATGTAATTTTAAAAGAATGAATCATGCTGTTACCCACATGTGATTACTGACCAGCGTACCAATCAAAGACAGAGCAGGAAGGTTCAAAGATCAAACAGAACGTTATTCAAATAAAGAAGACCCCAAAGCCTCAAAAGCCAGAAGATTGAACACCAAGTAAAGTCATTTTTCTAACCAGACAAAACTAACTTTGGGATTTGTGCAGATGTCCCTTATGGTGAGCTGGGTTTGATTCCGTGCTCCCTACATGCAACCAGCTGGGTGACCTTGGGCTTGACACTGCACTGATAAAGCTGTTCTGATGGAGCAATAATATCAGGGCTCACCTCCCTCACAGGGTGTCTGTGGTGGGGAGAGGAAAGGGAAGGTGATTGTAAGCCGTTTTGAGGCTCCTTCAGGAAGAGAAAAGTGTCATATAAGAACCAACTCTTCTTCTTCTGCTGCTGCTGCTGCTTCTGCTTCTGCTGCTGCTTCTGCTTCTTCTTCTTCTGCTGCTGCTGCTGCTTCTGCTGCTTCTGCTGCTTCTGCTTCTGCTTCTGCTTCTTCTTCATGTGTACCTATCTTAGCATGCCAATAGTCATGCAGGCATATGTAAGCAGGCATATGGTAATCTCCTGTTGGTCATGTACACCCATCATGCGCCACACTTATCCACCTTTATCAGACATTCCAACCAACATGTGGGAATGACTTTGGGGATGTTAGTCCTGAAAATGAAAATTTCTAGACTCTTCTTTGGCATAAACAACTTTACACAGAATTGTTTTCTGTTGCCCCAGAGGGTTGGACGAGAACCAATGGGTTGAAATTAATTCAAAAGAATTGTCGACCAAACATCCGGAATAAGTTCCTGAGACTTAGAGTGGTTCCTCAGTGGAACAGGCTTCCTCGGGAGGTGGTTTCTCCTCCTTTGGAAGTTTTGAAGCAGAGGCTAGAGAGTCATATCACAGAAATACTGATTCTATGAATTTAGGCAGATGGGGATTGGGTGGGCAGAAGGGATTGTGTCAGTGCTTGGCTCTTGTGGCCTTTTTTGCATGCCTAGGGAAATGCTGATCATTACTTTGGGGTTGGCAGGCAACTTTCCTCCAGGCCAGACTGGCCAGGAATTCAGTTTTGTTTTTTGTTTTGTTTTTTATGTGGGCATCATCTGGACATGGAATTGGGGTCCCTGTGGGTGGGCAGGTAGTTGTGATTTTCCTATATTCTGCCACTATCACTATTCATGCTCCCCTTGTGAAAAAGTTAGGGCATCCAACATACTCAGATTCTGCAAAACAGCCGGGAGAGTGAATTTATTTCCTTTTTCAGGCCTATTAGAGCCTCGACAGTGTAATTGAAACTCTTTTAATTCTTGTGGTAATTTACTATTGCTTTTTCTATCTCACTAACTCCCCACAGGGTGTCTGTTGTGGGGAGAGGAATGGGAAGGCGACCGTAAGCCGCTTTGAGCCTCCTTCGGGTAGGGAAAAGCGGCATATAAGAACCAATTTTTCTTCTTCTTGTTCTTCAGTCAAGGATAATAATCCAGGACAAAAACATGAAATCCTCTGTTTCTTGCTACTAAAAAGTTATATTTCTCCTTTCTCCGTGCTCATGAAACTTCTTCGATTTAAGGGTGGCGAGCTATTTAAAGTTTGGATTGGCACAAGATATCTAAACTTGTGTCCTCCTTCCCAACCTGGAGGCCTCACCTTATATGCCACCTTTCTGCAAATCCAATCCATTCGAGGTAATCTGGATTGTTAAGGATGTATCAAGTTGTTTCACTACTTCATGTATTCTGCCCCCCTAATTCTAAGCCCATCAAGCCTATGAATGGCTTTCTTTTCGCTAATAGAAGTTGTATATTCTCTTCGAAGGTTAGTCTGAAGACACCGTTCCCACATCCTCTTGTAGTGTTCCAAAGCCATTGGTCTTCCACCTAGAATATTTTGACTATTTTTTTCATGGGCTATATCCCAACTATGGTCCTGTTTGATTTTCTTTATTAAAACAAACATACTTATGCATGGCAGGACCCCTGCCTCACATACTGGCATACTGTCTTCTACAATGAGTGACACCCCTCAATAGTCTAGGCCAGGGGTAGTCAACCTGTGGTCCTCCAGATGTCCATGGACTACAATTCCCATGAGCCCCTGCCAGCATTTGCTGGCAGGGGCTCATGGGAATTGTAGTCCATGGACATCTGGAGGACCGCAGGTTGACTACCACTGGTCTAGGCTTTAGCCCAAGCCAGGACACTGTTAAAGTCTGCCAGACCAAGTCAGACTCCACCTTAAAGAACTGGCTCTCAGCCACAGGTTCAGAATGGCAGCCTCTGCCTGCCACAGGTATCCCCTGGCTCAAATATTGCTCTCCTCCTAAGCCCCCCGTCCCTATTGTTCTGCTGAACCAGTGGACCGGCTCAAACCTCTTTGTCAAGGGGCTGCTAGGCAAACCTCTTTGTCTTTCATATGACTCCTACTTGGCCCCTCTGCAACAGGAAATCTCTTCCCCAAACCCAGCAGCTAAACCTATTAAGACATGATGGCTCCCTTTTCTTTGAACCATTAATGCAGTGGTTCTCAACATGTGGGTTGTGACTCCTCGAGGGGTCATTCAGCCCTTGCCCGGGGGTCACCAGCAGCAGCCGCATGTCTTTGGCCTCCAATGCGCCACCTCGGAAGTCATGGAAGCCTTGGAGGAAGCCAGCGCCGCAGCGAGTGCTGCAGTGAGTAGGAGTGGCACGAGCACATGCATGCTTGCCTGCATGTGCCGCCTCCCCTGCTGTAGGGATCACAGCATTAGGGCAGTTGAGAACAGCTACATGAATGCCTTTGTCTAAGCCCATCAATGGCTATCTCTGTACCTGGCCAGGGCATTGGCCAGTATCCTGCTCTATTGAAAATTCCATCATGTGCTCACCTGGGTCACATCACGTAGTCCCCTCCCCCAAAACATATATAAACAGTGGCTACACTGAGTCCTTTCCAACTCAGGACCCAATTGGAACCTTTCTTCATGCTGGCTCATTTCACTGGTTTCTTACACTTTACAGGAACAGTAATTATACTGAACCCTCTTTTCCCATCCTGCTCTCTATACGACTGCTTGATAAGTGATAGATATATTTCTGCTTTTATTATTTTCTTTCTAATAAAGATTCTTATTATCTTTACCATTTACCAACATTGTCTTCCTTGCGTTCTTAGGGGTGGAATTACCTTGTAAAACATTGACAAAATCAATCCATTTTTATTCGCTACGCTACTGCCCTCTTGCTCTGCTAATTCCCCATGGCTTACTACACACGTCACAAGACACATGTAAGCATGATTCTGATAACAACATGATAGGATTTATGCTGTACCTGAACACATACAGGAGAATTATGGACCCAAACCCATCCAGTGAATATCCTTGAATACAAAAAATGAAAAGTACATGAAGTTGCTCCTGTTTCTAAGGCATGGTGTTAGTTACATTGTTAGTTGAATTGGCCTCTGCTGCCATCTGTTGGCTTGCTTCTGAAAAGAGGATGCATTGGTAGGCTCTGTCTGCTGTTTCTTAACAACGTTATCAATAAGGGGGACATTATGGATTTCATGTTCTCTTTTTTACCAGTCTGGTGTGGGCAATGGATCTCTGGAAGAAAGATTATAGTGCAATTGGCAATCCATGCAAGGGCTATATGGCAGCCAGAGGAATGCATATACTCTAGGGCAGGCTTTCTTAACCTGGGGTTTCTTGATGGCTCGGAAAGGGTGTGCTACACTATTGGGCCACACTTACTTGGCTGAGTTGTTGCACCAATGCAGAGGTGCAGGATAGAAACCAAAGTCCAGTCTGGGAGCTCAGGAGCAGAGAGACAGTTTACACTGTAAGCGGGGTGGGGAACATGGTCTAGCCAGGTTGGGTTCAAGAGCCACAGAAACACTCAAGCCAAACTGAGTTCAGAAGCAAGGAAATTAGTCAAGAGCCAAGCCGCAGCTCAGAAGCTGGGAGCGTAGCCAGGAACCGAAAGCCAAAGTTCTGGAGCTGGGAGCATAGTCAGGCAGAAGTCAGGAACTGGGAGTCAGTCAGAGATTTGCTGTAGTGAACTGGACCAAGGAGTTGACTGGAATGGCAGGTAGGGAATGCATGTGTTGCACCCACAAAGGACGTTGCCTCAAAGCCCTTCTTAAATACAGCCAAGCCAGGTAGGGCAGCCCTCAGCCAGAGGGCTTTCAGGTGATCCTAGTCCTCCTCAGGAGGAGGAGGTACAGCTGAGCCCCACCTACCCTGACAGCTGTCAGAGTAGATCACCTCCTGATCCCCAACCTGATCTTCTATAGTCAGATCTCCAGGTGGTGCCTGTAGAGTGCTGGGCCCTGGTGATGAATCAGCTCCAACCTCTGGAACATCCTCCGGCAGCTCATCCAGAGATGCAGCAGGGGGCATGACAAAGGGTGTCCCAAATCAGTGGGAGTTAATTACTTTTTACAAAAAAATATTTAAAATGTATCAGGTGATGTTACCATATATGGTCATGTTGAACCCCCGCCCAAATGGCCAATGATGGGCCTGGAGGGGGTGGGAAGGTGAGGGGCCCTGGGTGTGCATGTACACAGCCATGCTTCCCAGCCATATTGTGTACAATCGTGCCACTTCTGGGGGTTCTTGAAACCTGAGGAATGTTTCAGGGGTTTCTCGATGGTCTAAAACAGGGGTAGTAAATCTGTGGTCCTCAAGATATCCATGGACTACAATTCCCATGAGCCCCTGCCTGAAAACGCTGGCTGGGGCTGATGGTAATTGTAGTCCATGAACATCTGGAGAACCACAGGTTGACTACCCTTGGTCTAAAAGTTGAGAAAGGCTGTTCTAGGGAGTGAAACCAGTGCCTCCAAATTGTGATCTATTTCCCGTGTGCCAGTAAGTGATGGCAGTTCTTGACTCCCAATTACTTCAACAGGAAAGACTTGATCTCAGGATTAGAAAATACTTTTGAACCCAAGGTTAATATTGGCACTGTTGTTGTCCCTACAAGTTATGGTTTCTTCTTTGTTGTAGTGCTCACACCGTCTTCCCGAAAAGGATACATGTTCCTGAACCCTTTAAAAGCAGAGCACCATGTTGTTTGATGTAACACTATCAATAGAAAATTATGTATGTATGTATGTATGTATTTATTTAGTTATTTATTTATATACCACCCTCCCCGAAGGCTTAGGGTGGTTTACAACATGAAACAGGAATGATACAGGTAACTCCATTTGTAATAATAATGTGGTGATAACAACAACATTAACATAATAATAACATAACTTTATTATAGAATTATGGAACACTGGGAAGACCATTGAATTCAACTCATATTGAGCCCCAGTGGGTTGGACGGACCTGTAGCGGTTGTTGTAGGATGGAGGGTTGGGAGCCAATGGGAAGCAGTGGTTCAGGTTGACCTCAACCAAATGCCTGGTGGAGGAACTCATTTCAGGCATGATGGAATTCTGAAGTTGTTGATGAGTAAAAGAAAGGTTGCAGAGTACATAAAGATTTTTGTTGCTTTGGAATTATTATTTCCCACACACCATTAAGCTCTGTTGCCTCCTAATTTCCATTTATTTCTACCCAAATGATGGAGACTGTTTTCAAACCTGGCTGGAACAGTTACTGGACTGAAGAAATTATGCCGTTATCTTTCTCTTGGTGTTATTATTAGTTTTTGTATAATTAAGGGTTTTTATGGGACTTTATGCTGTCGTGAAGGGTGATATAGAAGTATGAATGAATGAATGAATGAATGAATGAATGAATGAATGAATGAATGAATGAATGAATGAATGAATGAATGAGTATTGTGATACTGTAGACTGAAGCTGACAGCAAGGCTATTATTCTTGTAGGTTATGGATCCATACGCAATCCAAGGATAACAGCAACATGTTTCCAAAAGGCAATCTTGGACCTCCCTCCCCCTCTTGATTTTCCCCTAAAACAGAAACCCAAGTGTCTAGTGATAGGACTTCTCTGCTCATGAAAGGCTTCTGACTTTCAAAATCTTATCCTTGACATCCTCTCCTGGAACTTGACTACTTTCTTAAGATATTTGCAACTGAAAAGAAAGTAGTACAGGGGAATTCTGTTGAGAAAACTTAATTGGAAAAAAAAAGAGTTGTTTTCAGGAATTAATTGGTCCCCATCTTCCTACACTCCATTTAGAATAGGGCAAACCTCACAGTCCCAAATCTCTATGAGCTTCACATCATCTTTCCCTGTTGATGAAAAAGAAATTGAATGGTTGCACACATTTCAGCTGTAGCCCCTCTTGATTCCTTATAAGTGCACCAATAATGCCTGCACCAATTTTGATTATACAGAGCTTTCCACCTCCCAGAAATATGGTGAGCATGAAAAAGAGAATAATGAGTTTGTTCGTTTATGTTTCAAGAACCATTTGAGTCCTTCCAGTGGTTCAGACTCCCAATTGTTCTTCAGAGCTTTCTGTATATGGGCAAACTTAGAGATGCCCAACTACAAAGCTTTGTAATAAAAAAAATGAGAGGGCATGACAATAAAAGAAAAAAAAAACAAAGTAAAGTAAAAGAGATGGAAAGGTACACATTTAAAGCATTCTGGGATCAGTATGCTCTAGGCTGCTGAGAAAATCACCATAGGAGAATAAATCACCTCGCCGGTACATCCAGGTCTTCTAAGGGAGAGGAATGGGAAACTTTGAGCCTCCTTCAGGTAGAGAAAAGCGGCATATAAGAACCAACTCTTCTTCTTCTAAAGATGATAATAAATATTTTAGAGAATGTCTCCCCCCGTCCCAACACATACTTTTCTTATGGCAAGGAAGTTAATTGAAGCCCTGGTCTGGACCCAACCAAGTATCCCACAATTATGCAAATAAATGTTTGAAGCCAATGGTGTTTATTAAGTACTACTAGTAAAGCCCGTTGCATTCTGTAATACAACGGATGCTACCTCATGGTTGGTGTGGGCTTAGTGCCTCACTTTGAACCTGGCAACTCTAAGAGGAGGTCTCTCTGTGCACAGCAGTCTTGACCCTAGTCAGGTTTATGCACACCTAGGTAGTGTAGAATTCCAGAACATGAACCTACACCAATCTGACAACCTTATCTCCTCTCTGCAATGTTTTCTTGACCTGAAATAGGTCAGGGGTGCTATGTGGATGGTTAGGTGGCTGTGGAGGCATTACACACTTTTGAGGCTCTACTTCCAAACTTCAAGGAATATGTTCAGATCAGGGACAGCCAACCTCCAGGTGGGGCCTGGAGATCTCCTGGAGTTGCTGCTCATCTCCAGACTATAAAGATCAGCTTCCTAGGCAAAAATGGCTGCTTTGGATGGGTGACTCTGTAGCACTGTATCCCACTGAGGTTTAGAGATGCCAGCCTCCAGGTGGAGAATCCCCTGGAAGTACAGTTCATCTCCAGGCAGCTAGGCTGAAGGAATGCAGGTAGACACAGATACCTTTTAGCTAGTACAGTCTGTTGCTTGGCTGGTGATGTCTGCCCTTCTGAAGCCTGGGGTCTACTGCTGGAAACTACAGTCCCTGTTGTTGTCCACAAGGCCAAGTCATTGCCTAATAAAAGTGGATCACACAGTTCCCCCCAAAGTCTCACTGTCAACTTTCCTGTAAAGCTAACTCCACTTGAAATTCTGGGCCACTTGTGCCTTTGATTTTGTAGGACCTTCCAGGCAAACACTGATATTTATTTATCAGCCCAAGTTTGAGAAAAGTCATTTCAGTTCCTATGTCTCTCCAGCTATTTACTTGTTCAACATTTACAGTTTCAGGCTGTAAATATTCTTTATTTAGATCTTCCTGCACTTTCCAGACTCGCGGGACCCATGTCTGTCTGTATGTCTGTCTGTCTGCACCACAAAATATAAACAGTTGCTGGTAAGAGCTGGCAGAAGCCCATAGCCCAGGCGGCACACACCCATACCACTCCACCCCAACCTAAGCCTGAAAAACCTCTACCATCATATCTAGTATCGCAGCTCATCTGTAGCTTATAATGATCAGCTCTGCAGGTAAAAATGGCTACTTTGGAGCCCGGACTGAGGCATTGTTTTATTTCTAGGCCCTCCTCCAAACCTTCAGGAATATTTCCAATCAAGCCAACCTCCAGGTGGGGCCTAGAATGCTCCTGGAATTACAGCTCATCTCCAGACTATAAAGATCAGCTCTCCAGACCGAAATGGCTACTTTGGAGGTTGAACAGGGTTGTTGTACAGAGGAAACATTTAAGGCCTCCCATGAAGGTTGTTTTGGAGTTGAAACACTTGAGGTCTACTGCATAAGGTTGTTGTGCAGATGAAACAGGAGGCAAAAGAACCTCCACAACAGCATCCAATTTCAACTGCACCACAATCCTGTGTGATAGGCTTCAAATGTACAGAGAGTCATGGAGAAGAAATACACATGGCTTGGCTGCGTCTTCCCTCCAGTAGCGAGGCCAGCTATAGCAGTATTTTAAGTGAGAAGGGGCTTTTCTGTGGCCTCCCTGTCAGGCAACCTATAGGCAGAAGGGGAAAGCTTTTCCCCCTCAAAAGGAAAGCACACCATGCCCTCAGACTCCCCTGCATTGCTCTTGGAAAAAAATTATTCCCTCACCTAAGTCAGGGGCTGTTAGAAGCTTCCTTCACAGCAGGCCTGAAAGGAGGGGAAGGAGGGCAATGGACTCCTATGAATTGAAAGAATTCTGAGGAGACAGTAAGGGGTGGGACATACATGCTGATTGAGCAGCTGCTGGATAGGTGGAGGAGGACACAGCCAGGAGTCATACAGGCGACCTGAATGGCCAGGAAATGGTGAGGCCAAACTCCTCCTAGGACCTCTTACCGTCTTTATTATAATGCTAATGGTTACATTTTCTGTATTTTTGAGGGAATGTATACGTTGTTTCTCCAAAGTCCTGCTCAAGGCAAAACAATACAAGTAAAAACAATATTCTGCAGGACTTTTTTCTGGTGGTACTCAGGAGCTAGTCAAGTCTAAAATCCTTGGAATAGCACTCGTTCCAGTCCCAGGAGCCATCATTGCAGCCCTAGACGTCTCAGATCGCACGTCTAAGCAAGCTGAATGAGGTTTACTCCCAGGAAAGAGAATTGCTGCTTATTCATGCCCATTGTCTTCAGCCTGTCCTGCAAGCATTACTTGCTCCCAGCACGTTTGTACGGACTTTGCTTCCATTCCCAAGCTAATGAAACCCATCCTGGAACGGGCTTACAAAAATCACTATAATCAATTACGTTAAGTGTATTAGGTGATCTAGTTACTAGCAAAGCGTGTGGCATCCCTTGTTACGAGACTGAGAATGCCTGGCCAAGGGATATGTTCCATTTCTAGATCTTTGGTGACTGCATTTCTTTACAGTTCTTTCAGGAGTTTGCCTAAAGTTTGTCTTTATCCAGTCCATTTCCTTGGTGTGATGACGATGCTTTGGTTTTCCTTTTTTCCATCCTCTTTAGTTTTTGCTTATTTATTCTCATTTAGTTTTCCTGAAATTAATATGCTTAGCAGCAGTTCTTCATAGGACTGCACTGTTAATTATTTGAAGGTTCATCTTTAATTGCTGTTTTGAGGGTTTTTTTAATCATAGCTTGTGCTTGTTTCAGTGAAACAGCAATAACTGTAGCTGCTCCTCACTGATCATATTTACTTGTGTACTTAACAGATTTTATCTCTTCCTTTCTCTAGGCAGCTCAGATTATTGTCTATCCCTCCCCCATATAATCCTCGCATCTCCCCTCTATTACCCATATGACCCAGTGAAGTAAAACGTGGGATTTTAGAGGAGAGGCCTACAGAAAGAATATAGCTGTGCTTTCATAAAGTGCAGTCTACTCATTACTCAAATATATATGTATTTTTACTTTGGCGGTGTGAAGATTAAACAGACCTTGGGATGAGATGCACCGGTTTGTTCTGGTGCAGGAGCAGCAATAATTAAAATTAAGTTGCAAGTTAAACACATTTGGAGGAGCGAGATGTTCAAAAGCTTGCGCTTCAAACATGCTTGAACGGGGAAAATGCTTCGTCTCAATTTATTCAAATGCCTTTGAAAGCAAATTTGAGGAGATCAAGATGCTTGATCAGGCATTTTCGGAAACGGAGACACTGTTCAGAAAGAGCATGTATTAGCCTCAGATAAGTTTCTGGCTCAACTATGCAAAAGGCTCCGTGCTAAAGAGGGAAGGGCCCAATCAGAAAAGCACACTGTCAAACCTTGTTACCCCAGACACCCCCCCCCTTTCAGTCCCCCCAACCTTAATCAGTTATGCAAAGTCAGCAAGACAGAGCAGTTCTGGCAGGCCTATTGTTGAGGCCTGGGGGGGGGGAACATCTAAAGCAGGGGTAGTCAACCTGTGGTTCTCCAGATGTCCATGGACTACAATTCCCATGAGCCCCTGCCAGTGTTTGCTAGCAGGGGCTCATGGGAATTGAAGTCCATGGACATCTGGAGGACCACAGGTTGATTACCCCTGATCTAAAAGATGCTGGTCTCTCTGCTTGAAAGTCCACCCCTAAACTGTCTGCCCCCCACCCCCCAGATTCTGCAGTTATCTAAACACCTTATAAAGAGGCAGCAACCTGAAGGTTGAATCAATAAATGGTGTGGATTTGAATAGTAATTATGAATTTTTGCATTTTAAAACTGATTTAACAAATGCATTTTTTTAACTGCCTTGTAAGCCACCCTCAGCCTCTGGGGAATGGCAGGGTATAAACAAAAACAAGTACTGTATAATAAAATAGTGATGTATATTGTGCATTAACATCTCTTAATCTCTAGAGAAGATCTCTGGAAGGGATGCACTAAAAACATGATAGTCAATCAAGCCATGTCCTGACTGCATCCTGCCGGCTCCTATAACTGCTACTGCTCCACAGTCAACACCTTCACAGAGGCTGGCAATTCCTTGTTTCTTTCTCTGAGACTTGGGGATATTTCCTAGCCACACAGGAGTGTCCCTTCTTATTTTTATTCCTCGGGAGCTCTGGAAGTCCTGCATGAAGCCCGTAGTCTTAACCGAGGGATCAGAGCCAGGTCCTGGTTTTTGTTGGTGCCAGATTGGAATGACAGCCCTTGGGAGTAGAAGAAGTGTTTTGGAATGACAAGTGACAGTCCCTGGGAGGAACAGAACCATGCTGGAATTGGAATGACTGGTCCAAGGGTGGGATGATGTCTTCTGTGATTGGAATCAGCACTCTGCACCTGTAATTACAAACCTTAGAGTGGAATGAAATACCTTGGAGTGTACAGTCTATGGCAATAGAAGCCTTGAAGTCCCTTCCCTCCCCAAATGCCCAGCACCACACACCTAGTCTGAAGTACGGATGTCACACTCCAGGATCTGGGGGTCCTTCAGAATTACAGCTCATCTCCAGAGTACGGAGAACAATTCCCCCAGAGAAAACATTCTTTGGAGGGTTATCTCTGTGGCATTGTACCCCATTGTGTCCCTGCCATTCTCAAACTCTACCCCCAAATCTCTAGGGGTTTCCCAACCTGGGGTGGCAGCTCTAGCCCCATCCTCTGCTTCTGGCCAAGGGGGGACCTGGAACCCCTAGTCTAAACCGCAGAAATAGAACTCATGCCTCATTTTCTGTTTGAGTAGACCCAGGTTTTACTTAGCCAGCTTGGTGTAGTGGTTAGGACTGTGGACGTTTAATCTGGCGAGCCAGGTTTGATTCCCTGCTCCTCCATATGCAGCAAGCTGGGTGACCTTGGGCTCGCCATGCCACTGATAAAGCTGTTCTGACCTAGCAGGAATAGCAGGGCTCTCTCAGCCTCCCCCACCTTACAGGGTGTCTGTTGTGGGGGGAGGAAAGGGAAAACAAATGTAAGTCGCTTTGAGACTCCTTCAGGTAGGGAAAAGTGGCATATAAGAACCAACTCTTATTATTATTATTCAGTAATATCAGGGCTTTCTCAGCATCACCTCCCTAACAGGGTGTCTGTTGTCAGGAGAGGAAAGTAAAGGCGAATGTAAGCTGCTTTGAGTCTCCTTCGGTTAGAGAAAAGCAAAATATAAAAACCAACTTCTTCTTCTTCTTCTTCTTCTTCTTCTTCTTCTTCTTCTTCTTCTTCTTCTTCTTCTTCTTCTTCTTCTTCTTCTTCTAATGCTGATTGTTTCAAACACATTTGCATTTGCAGACTGTTTCAAAGAGCAGATGTGGTTTTGACTTGTTGCCCGGGCAGGGTTTTGCTCCAGTGATAACTTTGCCATTTTTCCACCGCAGGTTTTGAACGTTGAGAAAATTTGGTTATTTTGCTGTAGCACTTTGCAGGAAAATGCAGCAGGGGGCACTTCAAGACCACGGTAGGGAGAAGGGGACACTCCACAAGTTAAGCAGTTCTTTGCTTCACGAAGTAGGTAAACAGTCTTGTACAAAACAAAATATAAAATATACATAAAGCAATTAAATATGTATTTAGCAGGAGCTCAGATTCAATTTCTGTTTCTTGGGCCTCGGAAACTATCTCCCAAAACTGGACAGGCAAGTGAAAATTACATCCTCGTTCTAAGCAGATTGCATTGTCTAATCTTCCTAATGTACGAATAAACTGGCAGCGGATTTTAGCACTCTGCGGAATGCAACAACACTGGGTATTGGTATGTGAAGTCACTTTTGAAGCTTCGAACAATGAATGTCTGTAATTTAAATATTGCACTACTTCTGTTTCATTAAGAGGTGTTTCCCCCCTTCCTTAAATGCCTCCTTTCCTTTTCGTTTTAGAATATTCTCGGCTGTTATGTTCCCCTTGTTCCCAAATCCACTCGAGAATGAAAAGTCTGCATTCTAAAATCTGCCCCCTGCAGTACGTTAAATGTCTGGGTTAACTTCTCTAACAAGATAGAGTTTCCAGTGGAAAATGATTGAGGAGGCTGCTGTTAGAACTCCTCTTAACCCTGCGGCAATTTCTCCCACAGGAGCGGGTGTCAGGGAACTTGAGTGTGCTGGGTTCAGTTCTATCTACTTATGAATACAAATAACAATTACATCCTTTTTTGAGCTGCAAAAATAGAGCATGTTCATGTGCCGTTGAGTTACATCATATCCAGATTGTCAAGCTCTAATTGGCAACGGAAGTGTTGCAGGGGTCAGTTTTAATTGGCATTGATATATTTGATTTGGTAGGGAGGGCTGAGAATCGTGGTGCGGTGGTTTATTTTGATGCCTGTTCTTTTGGTTCTGATTGGCTGTAATAGGGAACGAGGTCACGGTGATTTATTTGGCTGGTAGCTCACAAAGATGACCTTGCTGACTACGTTTACTACCCCCAATAAGTTGGTGATGAATTTAGCAGTGGAGTTTGGATGTGGAGAGGGGAGTGGGAATTGAGCCAGAAGGGGATGGAGGTTTCAGCACCCAAGCTCCTCTTCCTCCTCCTCTTCTCATTAAACTCTCTCTCAGCTCCAACTCTCCCTTTTTCTCTCTCTGTCACCTAGAAACTGGTCTTATCCTCCCCGTTATGCTGAACAGAGTCCTCTTTTATCCTTCCCAGACACCCCTACCATTCTGGCCCCAATCAGGATCGTCATTGGCTCACTCAATTGGCCCCACCTGTCTCAACCTCACCCAGGACCCAGTCAGCATTCTCTGTATGCTTGACCATCCGTATTGCCAGTGTCCTGGTCCTCCTCGCTGTCATGTTCCTCCCTTGCCTCTTCTGAGCCAGCCCTGCCGGATGAGTACCCTTCTCCCTCCAGCCCTGCCCAATATGCCCACTGTGTGGCGATGGTGTCTTTGGGGTTCCCAGGGCCTTTGCTGGGGCCCCTGCTGGACAGAACTGCCTTGGCTAAGTTCACACCTTGAAGGACAAAAATGCTATATCACTCAGCCACATCACTCTGCTTTCCTGAAAACATGGTGTAGTGCAGTTGAGCTATGGATCAGGAACTTGCTGGTTGGAATCTCAACTCTGCTGTGGCCTAATTAGAGTTCTTTTGCCAGGCCCCCAATTAATCACCTTGAGAGAAACACCTTTTTTATATTTTCACTGCAGAAGAAATATGGACACAGGGGAGTTCCGAAATCTGCTCAGAGAACAATAGGAAGACATAGTATTAAATACCTTTCCCTTGGAGGCTGGGAATGATGATGTCCTTTGCAGGAGGAGCCTATGGTCTGGGGTCTCTACCTCCCCACTCCACCTCTCCACTCTACCCTACATTACGCCAGCCTTCCAGGAACTGCTGACAGGGATCTGGGTCTTTGCCTGGCATCGATCCCAGCGCCCAAGGTTTACATACTCATGTCCTCTGGCCTGGGCTCACAAGATAAGACTGGCTTGACCCTGCTCAAGACATTCCCTCCTCTAACTGAAGGGGAAGCTACATTCTGGAGAGGAGCATCCTGTTTTCTGGATAAGAAACAAGGGTTAGAAACAGTCAAACCAATATGCAGAACTATAGACAATTTCTAATAACTGTACAATCAATCAGAAAGTTGCAATAATTTTCTTTACCACCAAGCCATCACTGTGACCTCATTAGAGACAAGTAGTGTATTTGCTCCCCTGCCCCAGACTCTATTTTCATCTTGGATACTTTGGGCTTTTCCACATTCTCATTTTCCTCACTTGCATGTTTATACAACGAAGGTTGTAGGGGTGCAGCCAGCAGAATGCTCTTCCTTTCCCTCATCATAAAGAAGAAGAAGAAGAAGAAGAAGAGTTGGTTCTTATATGCCGCTTTTCCCTACCCAAAGGAGGCTCAAAGCGGCTTACAGTCGCCTTCCCATTCCTCTCCCCACAACAGACACCCTGTGGGGTGAGTGAGGCTGAGAGAGCCCTGATATTACTGCTTGGTCAGAACAGCTTTATCAGTGCCGTGGCAAGCCCAAGGTCACCCAGCTGGCTGCATGTGGGGGAGTGCAGAATCGAACCTGGCATGCCAGATTAGAAGTCTGCACTCCTAACCACTACACCAAACTGGCTCTCTCAAGGTCAATGAGAGGGTAAGAGAACCCTTTGTTAGGGTTGCCATGTGCTCCCTGGCATCCCAGCATCCAGTGGGAGAACGTGTTGGTGATGGTATGACATCACTTCCAGGTTTCACTCCTCTTTAAGAATCACCATAAAGTTTATGGAGAAACACAAGAGTTTCTAGAGAAGTATAATATCATCATCTCCAGGTTTCCTGGAAGTGATGTCACACTGTTGCTAATGGCTTACTACACATGCCTACATGTCCCTGCCTCCCACTGGTTGCAAGGCTGGGCCTGGGTCTTGAGTTCCAAAGAAGCCTCAAAGTGGTTAATTTTTAGCCATTATTTAGTTTTGCACCCTTTTACAAAAACATAATTGTGAGTCATCATTTTTTGTTGTGGCTTGGGGGCTCAGCAGCTGGTGGCATGGCCCTCTGGTGGCAGGATCCACGCCAAGAAATTATAATGGATGTACTGCTTGTATTTTTCATTGGTTGCGTTGAGACTTTGAGACTTTTAATTAGCAACAATCTGCATTCCCTCTTTGCACAAGGAAACGGTTACAGTATGAAGTCTGCCTGTTATGTGCCTTTTTGACCATATATCTTTTCTACGATGGACAATGTTAACAGGAATCATTCTTTCATTCTCCTGTTTATTTCTGCAGGCATTTAGAATCTGTGGACATGTCCAGTTTTCCAATGTATTGCGTAGATTTATTTATCGTATGGCATGTGTAGTGTAGGCAGGAGATCTGAGGATTGTCTGGCAGCCAGGCAAAGAACATTCAGAGGTGGTTTGCCATTTCCTGACTCCACGTCATGACCCCTAGTATTCCTTGAAGGAATGACCACCTAAGACCTTGGAGATCTCCCATCCAAATACTAGCCAGGGTTGACCCTGCTTAGCTTCCAAGACCTTATAGGATCGGGCTTTTGGGGGCTATTCAGGACAGGACAGGGCATTATGTAGATAATATGGGGCTGGTGACAGTGGATTGGCTCTGTCCGTGCAAATGGGCAGGGCTTCCCTCCCTCCAGGGTCGATCAGAGTGGTATGGTAGTCAAGAGCAGATGATGCCTGGCTGAGTGTACTTGCTTACTCAATAAAAGGAATCTTTTGCTTCAAGTTGTGTTTGCTTTCCTGGGTAACCGAAGATTCTCACACTATCTGGCAAGCCAGGTTTGATTCCCCGCTCCTCCACATGCAGCCAACTGGGCGACCTTGGACTTGTCACAGTGCTGTTCTGACTGAGCAGTAATATCAGGGCTCTCTCAGCCTCACCTACTTCACAAGGAGTCTATTGTGGGGAGAGGGAAGGGAAGGCGACTGTAAGTGAGACTCCTTCGGGTAGAGAAAAGCGGCTTATAAGAACTAACTCTTCTTCAGTAATATCAGGGCTCTCTCAGCCTCACCCACCCTACACCGTGTCTATTGTGGGGAGAGGAAAGGGAAGGTGATTGTAAGCTTCTTTGTGACTCCTTCAGGTCGTGAAAAGGGGGGTATAAAAAACAATTCATTGTAGTCTTCTGCAAAAGAAGGCTGTAACTGTTAAGGGAGTTCTGGTTTGTCCATTTGACACCAGACAGTAACCTATTTAACCCCTGCGGGAAGTTCTTCAGCACAAGAGATGGATAAATGGACATACACATAAATAGAACTAAAATAATTCTCATACAGGTAGCAAATTTGATTTCTGGCACATTTTACCAAGAGTTTTTTTTTTTAAATCCTTGATTACTAAGGAGATGTATACTCTCAGTGCAAACAGAGACAACTAAAAATCTCTTTAAGCCAAAATAACAAAAACAAAACAAAAAAAAACCTAACAAAATCCCATGGAAGTGGGGGCTGCCTGAGTTTAATTCTGAAACGGTGGATCGGCAGAAACAAGACCCGGTCACTAACTATGTGGTGTCTTATTATGAGCAATGCAAGCTATTATCTGTATGTATGGCTATTAATCATAATGATACTCTCTTGCAGGGCTAAGGAGGGAAAGCCTATTTTCAGCATGAACAATTTGTTCACCAGGGCGATTTAAGGTGGTTGGTTTATCTTTTTGCTTTTGCTTGAAAAGTCTGGGCTTTATCCTGGCATCCTGGAAAAGGCAAATTCTTGGAGGTTCATGTGTTCCATGGACTGTGACATTTGGGGGACAAAGGTGTTATCAAAAATGCACAAATGTCCAAGACACGTATATATTAGTAGAGTGGGGAATGTCTTGTGAGAGGTTGGTAACATAGTGAAAGGATCATTAGACAGTGTTTCCAAGGTAATTGAATCCTTTAGAACTCAAGGCCAACAACAGATAGTAATAGTAAAATATTAAGCAATCTTTATAAGACAATAATAAAAAGAAACAGGCAGACATATATCAGGCATGGTAATGACTGGGGAAGGGAATGGCAAACCACCCTGTATTGAGTCTGCCAAGAAAACGCTAGAGGGCGTCACCCCAAGGGTCAGACATGACTCGGTGCTTGCACAGGGGACACCTTTACCTTTGTATCAGGCACACTAACAGTCAAGAGGATAGGAATTCAAAGTGGGAAAAGGGGTTGCAATAAGTATATTTACCAGTCCTGAAGAGCAGAGAGGCAGAGAGATGACACAGCCAGCAAGCAGCATGGTGGGTGACCTGAATGAATTCCGGATCAGATGCACATTTTGGCTTGGCAAAGCCAGATTTTTTATATCTTTTTGAGAGGAGGCGTCATGTTTGACACATGATACGGGTGTGATCTGGGCATGGTAGAGGTATGATGGAAAATTCCAAGAGTGAGAAGTTGGGAAATGGTCTGGGCTGGGTCCAGAGATGGGTGCTGATGGGCTTAAAGAAAGAAAACCATCATGTCACAATACATCTAACTTTTGGAGTGAGGCAGTGATTTCCACTGGCATATTGACTTAGATTGAGTCAGAGGTGAGAGACACAGGAACTTGCCTAGAACCCTCTAGGCAAACTTGACTCTGCCAGCCACTTGATCAGCAATACAATGCAAGGGGGTGAGGGGAAGAAGAAGGCAGGATGTGTTTCAGGCTGCAGCTGTCATGTCGAATCTGTGGCTTAGAACAAACTGAAGAGAAGATGAAGTCTGGCCCAGTTGGGTCTTGGAAGACTATGTACATTGTGTCTGGCTTTGACATAAGCCTAGACAGTTGAGGGATGCCACTGGTTGTTGGGGACAGTATGCCAGTCTATTGAGTGGGGTCCAGCCATACATAACAAAAAATACATGTTTATCTATTGCAGTGGGGCAATGTTCTAGATGCGGTAGTCAGGGCATGCCTGAAAGGGAGTGACAACTACTTCTGGCACTAGAAATTATTCACTGGGAGGCAAGGAGCAGGGGCAGCTCCCCCACCAGTTCCCACATATCATCAAGCTGTTGTCCTTGGGGAACAGACTGCCCACTAGTGAAGATACTGGGTCTCCCAATCTAGAGGCCCAATACTTCCTCTCCTTTTCTTTGTAGAAGGGGAACAGTAGGGTTCTATGTGCAGAGTGAAGGCTCAGGGGGCAGCATTTGCCCTGCTTGCTTTTCTCTGCAGGAGGAGAACAGAGTGCCCTGGAGACTTGTGGAATTGAGTGTTTATGATATATAGGTGGCAGCACAGAGGAATCCCGATAAGGAAACAGTACTGCCACCCTACACCAGCTCTTCAGAAATTGACCAAGGGTGATCCTAGTAATGGGGACATACTGGTTGATGATCCCAAATTCATGTTGAATTTGGGCTGGATCAAGGGTTTAGTAGCGATGTTTAGTAGAGCACATACTCCCCGAATATTCACCAAACTTAGAGATCGATTCAGTGTGGTTCAGTGTGATTCAGTAAATGGAAACCATCCCAGAAAATCTGGTGCAGAATTGCTAGGCGATGGTGGGGATGATATTTTCCAGCTTTGGAAACACCAATAGGAACTTTCCAAAGATTGATGGGCTGTGCTGGTTTCATGTGGGGGAGCGCAGAATCAAACCCTGCTCACCAGATTACAAGTCCCCACTCCTCAACATTACACCAAGCTGGCTCTCGCTTGATTAGCCTTGCCACAGGTTGTTTCCTGTCCGCTCTGCCTGGCACTATGGTCTTTGATCCTGTAAGGGCGTTTGGTCCATTGTTGGTTGATTAGCATAGGTGCAAATGTAGCTAGCCAGTCCAGGGTTTTATGGAGAGGCCTGTGTTTGAGGCTGTGAGGGTCAACCATCTTTCTTACAGTCTTTGGGGCTTCACCAGTGCCTGCATCTGACCTGGCCTGGTCAACACAGCAACAGCGGTGGCGGCAGCAGCAACAGCAGCAGCAGCAGCAGCAGCATGCACCCACAGAGCTGGGCACGCATAGACACACAGGCAGCTGCAAGGGGAGGGGGGCAGGGGGCAGGGGACCCCATATTGAGTGACAGGGGGACACACGCTTGGGGGGAGCATGGCACACCGCACCGCCCCAGCCATGGCCACCGCCTACCTGGCCACACCCAATGGAAATCCTGATAAAGAATGCTCTTGCAAACTGAATTTGCAAACCATTTAGCAAACTCAGAGTCCAGTCTGGGTCTTAGTGCTATCACAGGCAACCAAAGTCCAAGAAAGAGCTGAGGAGGTGTTGAAAGAGCCAACTGAGGTTGGGGAACCAGGAAAGCCGAGTCAGGAACCAAAACCAGTCGATTTATCAGAGCGATTGGCTGGTTGATGCAGGTGTAGGTGGAGAGGTCTAGTGATCATATGTTAGCTGTTATTGGACTTCAACCATAGGTCTGGCAGAACAACTCTGCCTTAGAAACCCTGCAGAACTGCCGTAGCATTCCAGGACTTCTGTGTCAATACCTGATCTTCAGAACCTAGAAACTAGGCACTTAAATTTTACAGCCTACAAATTTCTTTAGCTGTTTTTTATACTTTTTTTTTGTAATTGAGGCTTTTGAGACTGCTTGGCCCTTGAGTCCTCAATAAGGATTACACCTGGTGCCAGGTGCCACCTGGGATACTCTTGGTCTGTTACGAGGCAGTGATAGGCTTGAAGGAAGCACACACAGCAGGCTTGATGAAGACAGCTAAGAAACAGGTCTATTTTGGTGGTATCTGTGCCTCGGTTGTTTCTTTCTACTGTTTCTCAGTATCGCAGTTTTAAACAAAACTACAGGAGACCTGGAGGATGAGAAAGTAGAATGGTTACGATGCTGGTTTCTTGTCTGGCTGATTCAGACTTACAGCAGGGAACAGTAAAGCTTTTAACTTGTAACTGTTTTTGACAGGAACAGCACTCAAACCTTTAAAACACAGAGCTGATAGGTTCCCCCACACATTGAACTGTATTCGATAGAAACAGCACTGTAATTCTACCTACCTTCGACATACCTAATGGACTCCCTGCCTGACTGTAACATCTTCTAACCCTTGTCTCACCAGAATCCCATAACTCCCGACACTCTAGCATTCACTCAGTGGTGCAGTATGTTGGAATGTCACCCTGACAGGAGGACATCACTTCCTGGTTGCACCGGAAGTGATATCATGGCATTGTCACAATACTGATCATGCCCTTGCATTCCCCCCTCCATTTTCACTCTAAAGAGCAACAAGTGGCAGCAGCACAATTAGATCTGCCAGACAAGGGCCTAGTCTGCACACATAGGATAATGCACTTTCAATGTGCTTTGGCAGCTGGATTTTCCTGTGCAGAACAGGAAAATCTACTTCTAAAGTGCATTGAAAGTGCATTATCTATTGTGTGCAGATTAGGCCAAGATGTGGTAACCCTGGACCATTTCCTCACAAGAGCAAGCTCCTGCATCAGCGTCCTTAAAGACACTAATAATGCAAAATCATCCACCCTTACCCAGTGGTTTTCAGATCCCCATTAACAACATTTGTTTTCTTCATATCTCAACTTCCATTTTTCCAGTAAGGAATTCCTGAATTCGGATTTATTTTCCCCCACACTTTTAACTGTATTTATATTTATATTCCTCCACACTACCATTTTGTGTCATCCTTGACACAATTTCACCCTGCCTACTGCCCTCCAGTCTCCACCCAAGTTGTCCCTGAGACATCCACCATTTTTTAAACATATTGATTGTGCTAAGACACAATGTTTTCCTTGGAGACCCTGGCACCCTCTTCACCATTAGATGGTGCCTCAACCTCACCTCAAGTTTACTTTCTGTCATAAGAACATAAGAAGAACTCTGCTGTATCAGACTAATAGTCCATCTAATGCACCATCCTGTTTTACGGTGCCCAACCAGTTCATCTGGATATCCTACAACAGGGCAGAGAGACCAAAATCTTCCCCTGATGTTGCTTCTTGGCTCTAGGATTCAGAAGCTTAACACTTCTGAATATAGGAAAAAGAAGAGTTGGTTCTTATATGTCTCTACCCGAAGGACGCTCAAAGAGGCTTACAGTCGCCTTCCCTTTCCTCTCTCCACAACAGACACCCTGTGAGGTGGGTGAGGCTGAGAGAGCCCTGATATCACTGCTCAGTCAGAACAGCTTTATCAGTACCCAGGTCACCACGCTGGCTGCATGTGGGTGAGTGCAGAATCGAACCTGGCACGCCAGATTAGAGGTCTGCAATCCTAACTGCTACACCAAACTGGTAGGAGTTTCCCTCTATGAATCTACCTCAACTTTTCTTGAAGCTGTTTCTTCCTGTGGCCATCACAACGCCCTCTGGCAGCAAATTCCCCATTTTAATCACTCTTTGGGGAAAGTAATACTTGGTTTCAACTCTCCTGAACTAATTGTCTGTCTCCACAGTGGTGTGTTGCCTTCCTCCTCACGGTACCTTCCTCCCTCAGTCAGTAGCTGCATACTCAATTATCTGCTTTGGAACATTGTCTCAGCCCAGCCTTACAAGGTGGTTGTGAGGCTAGAATGGATGTAGCAATAACCTGGGGGGAGTGCTCCCAGTCTTTCCTGTCTTTCATCCCCAAGGTTCTGCCCAGCTCCCTGCTGGTGCTTCAGGTCTTTCCTCTCCTTTGAGGGTGGCAGAAAGATCCCAATGTTCCTGCCCATCTCCCTCCTGGACCTTCCCTCCCACTTGCATCTCGTTTAGAAAGTTCAGCATTTCGTCAGGGTGCACGGACACGATTTTATATAATACTGATACACTTGCTAAGAAAGTTTTGGGGTTTTGTGACTGTTCTCTGCACCTCGTTAATACAAAGTACCTTTGTGAAGTTGAGGCAAAGGTTGTACCAGGCTGGATTGTAAAGCTTTGAGAATCCTGCTGGAAATGACAAAGTATTCTTAAAGTACGGCTGCTATAGATGAATTGCAAAAAATAAATACTGTAATTAAGGCTTGTTAAAAGAAAAGAGTTCTGCAAGACATCAAATACTGCTTCTTAGCTCCGGAAAGGTATCTAAGCATGGTATCTGAGAAGAACCTTGATATTAGTTTAAAGAGTTGAACAAGAAAGGTTTACTGTAGAGTACATCTTGTACTGTTTATCATTTTCATTTTAATCTTTCAGCGTGCAGCTGTTCAAAAATGCTTTTTTTTGGGGGGGGGGAGCTATTTTCCTTTCTTGCCTCCTTCTTTTATTACAATAGTTTGAGATCTATCTAATTTGGTTCTGTAATATGTTTTGGTCTAATCTCTCCCAGGAAAGTTTAGAAAAGAAAATCTGCTTTAGATGCCTTTTTGTGATAATTTTGAGAATACTTCTGCCTTCTTTCACTGTGGGAGTTTATCTTATTTCAGATATCATCAGTTACCCAAGGGATAGAGGAAAATATTGAAGATCTTCTCAAAAGTGAACCCTCCAGCAGAGGTACAAGTTCATGCAGGTGAATTCAGAACAATGTGATGATTTCATGTACTATGGGTCGGATCCATGGTGTATTTCTGCCTGATTTTTATCAGTTACTTCCTTCCACTGCTTACTCCCATGTTCTCCCCCATTCCTGTGGACAGCATCCATGCCCTGTCCCAACACAAGGATTTGAAGAACAAGAGAAGAGAAGGGATGATGCTTTAGGAATCTCTCCAATGCTCTAGGAATTCCCATCTCTATGATCTTTACCATAGGGATTGAATGTCATGGAGGACATGATTTCACACCCCTTCTCCAGGTCTCACCTCCCATATCTCCCTGCAATTGCTGTTTCTTGGGATCCTGTATCTTCCCAGGAGAAGCATTTTCCCCTGCAGTGGAAGGATGAGGTGAGGTGAGAAAGTTGTCCTCGGTTGCCAGAAATCCTTCATTCAGTAGCAATGTTTTGCTGGATCCAATGCAATGTCTCCTAATATCTATCTTCTACATAATCACAATGGGAACAAAGGTATTCTGTAGGTCATTCCATGAGTTGAGACAGTTTATGGGAACTATATAGGCCTGAATGTGTGCAATAGCTTTTCTATTTCTTATACTTTCTGCTTGTGCCACTTTTGATACTGTGTGTCACAGGTTGGCCATGGATGATTCTGATATCTTAGTCATGGAATCATGGAGTTGGAAGGGACCTCCAGGATCATCAACCTCTTGCATAATCCAGGAAAGTCACAACTACACGCACACCCACAGTGGACCCAATTTTAAGCCCAGATGATGCCCTCACACAAGAAAACCAGAATCTCTGACCAGTTTGGCTAGGAGGAAATTCACCTCCCAACTCCAAAGTGGTGATTGGCATTTCCCTGGGCATGCAAGAAATGGCCACAAGAGCCAAGCATTGACATAATCCTTCCTGCCCACCCACTCACAATCTGCCTAAGTTTACAGTAGGACTCTACTACATGTCATTGGAATAGGGAAATGAATAAGATGTTGTATTTACATTTTTTTCATGAGATTCCTAACTTAGATATGCTTTCAGTGTTTATCTACTGAAACGAGAGATACCAGACCCCCCCGCCCAATCTATAGAGTAAGGCTCCCCAAGTTGCAATCCAGAAAGAGCTTCTAATAGTACTTATGGAGCAGATGATTTTGGTGCTACAACTATCTTCCTTCCTAGGTACTGTGATGACATTCCTCCTCTATGTGGTACTTTATCCAGGTCAAGACCTCATTGGAGATCGAGAGGGCACCAATCAGGAACTGAGAACAACAGACGGATGTGCAACAGGGAGCAAATTAGAGATGTGAAGGTGGTTTAGCCAGTTAGCCTCAGGGACTGCTGAGTACACCAAAGACTCAGAAAAACTAGAAGTTGAACAAATGAAACATGCACAACTCCTTCTCGGCATGCCAGCCTCCAGGTGAGCCAAAGAACAGTGTAAGCAAGTCAGACACAAAAGCGAAATGCAACTCTGTGTTAAGTAAAATCCAAATTTATTTCCTTAGGAGCTATAAAAGTTCAAAGAGGGACTTCAAGATAAATTTTTGAACAATTGGCACTATAGTGACGAACTACAGTGGGATTCAAGTCTTGAACTTTGTAACAGGAATATTCCCTCTTATCTCCTCCATAGGCTAGGAAGTTTCCTAAGCAGCATGGCAACATGCTGGCTTTAGAAGTTGTGTGCCCATCCGCTGTTCACAGCTGTGCTTAGGGTAAGAACAAATGCAAAGGTACAAATGCAAATGTTACTCCTCTGTGCCCTTACAAGATATCCTGAACCATTTTGGCTAACTATTAAATAACAGAAATGACATCTTAATTAATACTTTGTCAGTATAGTGCGAATTGTTCACAGCTTTGTGCCTGTGTTATTTTTGGTGTTCTTATAGAATCATAGAATCATAGAGTTGGAAGGGGCCATACAGGCCATCTAGTCCAACATACATCTAGTTGACAATGATGCTTGAAGTGCTTCATTTGAAATGGCCACAACTACTGAAATGGCCTAGCTCTGGAAGACTGTCTTTGAATTTTTATATTTCGGATGCCATTCTTTAGCCAAAGTTTCAGCACCTAATTGTTATACTAGCAGTGGATCTTTTTGCACTTTCCCTTCTTATATTGTACTTTTATATGCTTTTAAAGGCTTGTTGTTGTTGTTAATTGTTATGTAGCAGCAACAATGAGGAGATGCTTGTCCATTTGAAATCATGCTATGTACAGTTTGGGGAGTGTTTCAACATGCCTCCTAAATGTATAATTGTGTGAACATTATGTTTATGCTGTTGCGCCTAATGAAATGTATTTTGATTTTGCCTAACACTTGGAGATCCTCCAGGCCCATTCCGCACAAGGACCAATGTTGCCAATTGCTTTCACAGTATTTTAAATAATGGAATCTCGGCATTCCTCATAACCTTAATTTGTAGTGGAATCCAGTAGCGTTTCATTTGTTCCCCACAGGTTTCCGGTCTCGCAGGAATCGCTAGAAAGGAAGCTATTTTTTTCTGTGCTTGTTCCCGCCCCTGGCCGTCAATCAAACGAACAGCCAATGGGCGGTTGTTATCATGCTCCCCAAGAGCCCCTTTCCCTTTAAGCACAGGTTTAAAAAAAACAACAACACACGTTTCAACGAATATGCCTTGATTCTTCCTAACGTAGAGACCCTTCTAGCTGGCGTGTGAGCTGGCGAGTCAGTGTTATCACGCTCCCCCGAGTGGAAAAAAAAATCCCCCCCGCACGGGCGCGATTTTTGCCCGAAATTAAAGGGAACAGGCAAACAGGGGGCTGTGTTGTGCTTGGGGACTTAGGGGAGCTTAAAAGCATTTCTGTGGAAGGACTGTAGCCAGAGAAGCCTCACTGGGTGAATGAAGCCTCACCGGTTCGTTGCTTTACCTGCTTGCTCCGAGGGGGGGGAAATGGCGATCGCTTCGTCGGAAGTTCAGAGGAGAGAGCCACGGGGAGGGACTTTGTTGCAACCGTAACATTGAGAAGGCACAGGTCTTTTTCGCAAGTGTTGCAGGTTGTTGGCAGGAGTGTAGCGATTTTCTGAGGGTGAATCCACTTTTCTGGATTCCCCGGAAATCGCTACAATGAAGCAATTTTCCCGCTAGTGTTGCAGGAGTGTTGCAGATTGTGTGCGACGTCATGCGAAACATCAAATTTGTAGCTACCATTTGTAAGACTTCTGCTACTTTTAACTCATGCGGAATGGACCCCAGAATTACAGCTCCTCTGCAGACTATATTATTACTATCATTATTGATTGTATTTTATACCCCCACCCTTCCCTGGAGGCTCATGGAAGCATAGATGAGGTTCAAATATCAAAATAAGACATGAAAAATTGGGTTTTAATATATATATATCCTAGGAATATATTTATTATTTATTTATTTATTTAGATTTATATACCGCCCTCCCCAAAGGCTCATATATATGTCGTTATATTTTTTATCCATTGGCCTATTAGTTCAGCTGATTGTGGGATGGGTTAACTGACTCCTGGAACTGACACTATCCTGATTTAGTCACCAAAAAACCACACACACAAAAGCACTCGGCCAGTGGTTCTCCACCTTCCTAATTCCACGACCCTTTAATACAGTTCCTCATTTCATGGTGACCCCCAACCATAAAATTACGCAAGTGTTCTTGCACAGAAATTAAACTGAAACTGACCAATTGTGTGAAGATACATTGTTTGTGATTGTATATAAATTGGTTTTTTCCAGGGTTTCTCAGTTCAGTTCTGCCTCTTGTCCCGCTGAGCTGTGCCGCCACCCGGAGCAGCTGGCATGAGACTGTGCTGGAGGCACTGCTGGAGTAGCTGGCATTCAAGCGCAGGCGCTTGCAGGAAGAACAGCAATAGTGGCAGTGTCTCCCCCCTGGCCAAGCTGCTTGCCCTGCTGCAACCCCTGTGAAAGGGTCGTTCGACCTCCAAATTGAGAACCACTGCACTAGGACAAAACAACAATCACTTTTTTGCACCCCCCCCAAAACAACAACAACCAAAAACATGCAGAACAAAAAGGATTTTTTTTAAAGATAAAAGTGTAAGCACTACCTCTGGGAAAGAAAATAGCAAGCCTGTTCCACCCAGAACCTTGCTCCTAAACCCTTTATTCCCCTCCCATCCTCAATCCTGGAAAATTAAATTTCCCCCCTCGCTTCTAGATACTGTAGAGATTTGCCCAAGTTGGTCTCTGCTCTTCGCTGTTGGGCAAACCCAAGTATTGGGGCAGGGACAAAAGGTCAGCCTCTGGTCTCTGTGTAATCACCAGAAAGATAGGTTTTCTTGGAATTAGCTGATCTCAAAAGGATCTTCCAGTGTTGAAGGTCGAAAGCTAAACAGCATCTTGAAATTTGATAACAATGGAATGTGACATAACTATAAGCTTTGACAAACCACTATGTCTGATGACATGTGTATTGTGAAGACTGTTCTCCTGAGATGTAAAACGAATAAAAGGCTAGCCTGCTCAAGAGGGCTACCATGCTCCTGAGCAACCTAGCAGAGATCGAGCTCTGGAGCAGGCTAGTACAGAGAGAGAAGGAAGCCTCATGTCTGTCATTACTTCAAGATAGAACTGTTGGAATACAATCAGCAAGTTATTTGGAACAGGCCTACCCTGAAGTGTTGTTTGTCGCAAACTGCAATGTCCTATTCATGTGCTCAGCAGAGACATCAGAAAGCTACAGTTAATACCAAAAGGTGTTCCTGGAATAGTTTGAGTCATCAAGGCTTTTGTTTCAGATGAGAATGCCCTCTTTCCTCTTGGGACAGGAAGAGAAGCAAAGGCTTTGTTCTTTCTCTGTGTTTCTGTCTCACTCTGCCTGTGTCTCTGTATGTTCTCTATTTTTGCAAGCAGCATGTGAGGACTGTTCTCTGTAACATGCTTAAGTTTGTGGACCCTGATTTGGCAAAGCTGGCCAAATCAGAGAGCATGATATATTAATGTATATATAAAGAGTAAACTTTATTTTTTAAGCCTCTCTCAATGTTCCAGTGTCTCATTGAAGCTGTGCCTTATGGGATTTAAGGTAAAGCTTATACTGTGTTCTCTCAAACTGTTAAAAGTGGCACCTTATGCAGTGGGGAAAGGGCAGTCCTCTATTTGTATGTTTAGTTCCTCCACTACAAGAAGAAGAAGAGATGGGTTCTTATATGTTGCTTTTCTATACCAAAAGAGACTATCTAGCCTCTGTTTAAAAACTTCCAAAGGAGAGTCCACCACCTCCCGAGGAAGAACAGCTGAACTTGTTTGCCTGTAATGATTCTTTGGAACTGTGATCAATTTAGTGTTTTATCAATTTGAGCTAAGAATAGTCCATTAACAGATTTGGAAAGAAAGTTATGTGCTGTTTCTTTCTCTTTTTTTGAGGCAGTCCACTGAACTTTAAAATATTCTCATAAAACTTAGTTTGCTGATGCTACCTGCATAATTCCATGTTGGAATGCAAAAAAAACAGGAAAGGGAGGGGGGAGAGAATCACCAAATTAACCTTGTGCAAAAACATATGAATAAATGATAGAGCAAATAATCCTTTCCCTGTGTTCTACATTCATGCTGTTTTTAAAAGCTACACATCTTAGCAAACTCAGCAAGAGACTGAAGGAAATGTTCCAGATTGATTATTGGACACATTTTAGAAGATGCCCGAGAGAACTCGAGCTACATACTGATGACATGTGGATTGCAAAGGACAAAGTAATTCAGGTTTATTTCTCAATGGCCTCTTTTATTTTCTTAGTACAAGGCTGAGACAGGAGCAAGGTGGGGGGGGGGGGAAGAGGTGAAGAGAGGGACCAACAGAAGATTTGCATTTGCTGAAGGATAAATTGCTCTAAAAAGCATCAATCCAGATTTCATAAAAGGCAGAAAACCTTCCCACTTCACTTGGTTTTCATGTGACATTATTGCTTGTCACCCAAAGAGGCAGTCTCCTAATTAGCTGAGAGTATTAGTTTTAAGGAGTCTGAGAGGGCATAACTCCACCTCTGTGTACAAGGATTTCCCCCCATGAGAGAATTTTCAAATAAACCAGGTAAAAAAAACATAACGTTTTTTTTATTAAGGAAATCAGAAATACTAAAACAAAACATATACTATAAACACACATACAACAGCCCAGGGAGGACAGAGAAGGGCAGTAATTATTAATCTTGGAAAGGTCTGCAGAAGCAGGAAAACATTTCAGTGATTCAAAAGAGAAAAGAGCCCAACCAGAAGGAGGGGATGTATATTGAGGATTCAAGGACTCTCTCTCTCTCTCTCACACACACACATACACAAACACAAACACACACAGACTTCTGATACAAGCCAAAATGTATACTCAGGTGAATTTGAAGCACTTATCAGAAAAAATTTTCTGAGTTGGACAATGGTGTTTGAGAGTTTGATGACCCTATAAGTACCTGCGAGGAATGGCAATTGGTTTAGGGGAATAGAATAAAGTGTTAATTAATTGATTGATTAATTAATTGATTGATTGATTAATTAATTATTGGATTTTTACCCGCTGCTCCCAGGCCAGCTGGCTTGCAGCAGTTTACAACAAGAATGAAGCCATAATAAAAACAACAACCAAAGATAAAACCCCCAAGCCATATGGCTCAATTAGCCTGACCAGATTCCATGCCACAAGGTGGGTGCTAGGTGGTAAATTGATAGGATGTTCAGGAATTTGGAAGAGGGGCTATATATTGGAAGAACACCATCTTTCAGGTTCCGTGGTAGCTCCAGCAGGGCCCTCAGCTCTTCTGGGAGCTCATTCCACCAGACAGGGGCCAGGATCAAAAAGACCCTTGCCCTTATTGAGGCCAGGCATATAGGGTAGTGAGGCTGGGTGCTGATATGCTTGGTCCAAGGATGGGTCAATAGGTTTTCAAGAGACCCATTGTCCTAAATTATGCACCTCTCTGGGGAATGAAGGTGGTGGCAGACAATCAGCCGCTCTTACTGACTGTTCTAAACACATGTCCAGACTTGTTCCTAACAGGCATCCATTTTGTGTCATTTTGGGCTAAGCAGTGAAACAATATTTTAAGAAGGGTGTTTATGGTTATTCTAGCTATAAACTGCCCCACGGAGAGAGAACTAACATGCTTTGCAAGCGGCAGGGCATGAATTCTTAACTTCCTTGGCATCTTTCGAACCAATCAAGGGTTGAGCTAATATCCAATTTTAGCGCTAACCTAGAAAGGGCTCTCCTCCGCCCCCGACTTGGTCTCATTCAGTGTTCGCTTTTCCTGTTAGTGCCTTTTAATGCAGCTCTTAATATACTATACATAGAACCTCTTATCTGCCAAACACGAATGATGCATCTCTAACGGAGCCCTCTGGACCCATGCTGGGATTGTAAATGCTGATGGGCTACAGAACAATTTTCTTGCTCATGCTCAGCAAAGCTGAGTTGCTATTTACAAATGCATTAAACATTAATCTGCACAGAATTGGTGCCCTTTCAGAGGACCAAAACCTGGTTTGCATGAAAGCATTTGTTAATAGCCCATCCTGACCTAAGCACTTCCCCCCACCCCTTAAGGATGGGTTCTGTTGATTTGCAGCAAATCATAAAGTTCCGGAAAGATTGAAAGTACCAATAAACTCATGACTTTGACTTGGGGAGTCTGCATTTCAAAGCTCCTTTTGCGATGCAAATTCTGAATCCTTAGGCAACCTACTGTATTCTTAGGTTCAGCATCTCTCCCATGATCTTGCTTAACTTACAGGTTTGTTGTGAAGATTTACTGAGATAATATAGGTGAGGCATCTGAAATGTGCTATCCAAAGATTAGCCCATCCTTTTTCAACATTTTGACCATGAAGGAACTCCTAAAATACACTGTGAATTTAGCATGTAGCACAATCCTTTGGAATATTTCCTCCAGATTCCTTCCAAACATTCCTAATCTTGGTAGCCAACCAAGCATACAAAACTGAGAATATTGCTATTTTCCTCATTTCTGTCCCCCATTTCAAGTTAATACCAGGAGTAACCTTGTGTGGCTCCTTTTAAACTTTCTCTCAACTTTTATTAATTTGGCAATCTGAGACAAATTGTTTCTTCCCATTTATCTTCACCACTATGAACAAGAGCCCCTGGTGAACTGCATCCTCTCACAGAACTTTTTGTCTCCCCCCCCATATATATTTTTAAAAGAATCTGCAATCTGAGACTAGTGATACTCTCTTATCTCTAGACTCAAGTCAGTTATAAAAAAAAGTTAAACAATGAAGGAAGAAGAAATCAATGGAGCTTGTACACTGATGGAGGGAGAATGGTAAAAGCTACAGAGTGGGTGGAATTTGTTTATTTATTTTTCATTTGATTCTTATACAGCCCTTTCTGACAAGTGGGCTCAGGGTAGTTTACAACAATGAGTATCATTAAAACAGTTGCTTTTTTTTTTTTTTGCCTACTTCAGACATTCCCCTGCTGCCTTTCTGTCACATATCAGAAAAATTGGCCATAGGTATGGAGGCCAGGAGAGGACAGAGGCCCATAAGATCCCCACCCAACATGGCCTCAACCATAAGCTTGAATTATTCATATTAAAGTTTTAAATTAAACCCAATGTAGGTGAGAGGAGCAGCAAATGTGCAGGTGGTAAACATTAAAGGGAATGTTTGTACACTCAGCTTGGAAGCAAAACCAGGGGGAAATTAGCACAAAAGCACTCTCAGAAAACCTGGGGAAACAGTAACCAAAAAGTTAACTGTAGAGTGAAAGAAGGAAAATCAATACAGAATGAAAAAGAAAATGTAACTGACATGCACAGTAAAAGTGAGGGGAAATGCTTGTGCATAACAGAACTCTATCATCTGGAAACCAATTGTAATTCTGTGAGATCTGTAAGGTTTACCTGGAGGTTGGCAACCATGCTTTAGAGAGTTAGGCAAATATTGGAGAATCACCCTGAGATGTTGACGTTGTTTCCCGTTCGCAATGGAAGTAATACCAAAACCACAGAAGAGGAGTGTTGATTTTCCCCCATTTGCCCCTTCCTGGCCTATTGAGTGGCAGTGAAGCATGAGGACCCCAGCTGTTCAACCTACCCTTAGTATGCATAACAGCTGACCTTTAGAATAATATGCCATCTGGACTGCCTATTCTATAAGAAACTTCCTATTCCCCCTGGTCATCATCCTGTGTCAGATGCCCCCCCCCCCCCCCAATATGAGGCTAGGCCGGTAGCAACCTGAGAGCTTCTCAGTTGTGGTGCAAAAACTTTAGCATTTTCCTCTCCAGGGAGATTTGTCCAGCATGTGAACACATTTTTTTTTGGTTGGTAATCTGTCACTAAGTCTGATGAGCCCTTCTCCTTGCCTATGGGCTTTTTTTACAGGTGTTATTTTGATGCTTGTCTTCCCATATTACTTTTTCCCCCTTTTCCACGTGTATTTTTTGCCCTCTAGTGGTTGCTTCACTATATCACCAGCTTATTTCCAAGCCCTTTAAAAGTGCAGCTAGGCAGAGACGGAGAAATAAAATATCAAGGTGACCACTAATAAATCATATAAACAAAAAATAAACAAAGAGAGAAAACACATCAGGAAAAGGGAGGAAACCCTCTGATGCAGCTCATGTACACAAAATAAGACATGTGGGAAAAGGTTGATTTTAATGTGAGCTGGCTTGGGGTCCCTGAGATGGGTGGAAAGGGGGTGCCGAAATGTTTTGAATCAGTCCTCTTTGTGAGCAGCAATTATCTTTTATTGAAATATAACAAGCCCAGTTTAGCCATAGATTCATTCCAGTATAAAAGCATGGTTAGAACTGGACATGAATCTACATTACAATGTTATTTTACTTAAATTTTAAATTTAAATGCCTGGAGAATCTTTAGTCTGCAGCCTCAATCAATAACCAAAGGATGTTTATTGAGCTACTCAGGGAGGGGGAAGAGAAAAATCCAACATTTCAATAATCCACTGTGTTGACAGTAAAAATTCAAGGATTTTTTTTTTAATGATATCTGCATTGAAATGCTAACAAGTACGGTAATTTAGGCTATGTGCCCTGCTGCTAATTATTATGCATAGCTTGCATATAACATAAATAGATGTAACCTTTGTATGAAGAGCAAAGTCAGGAAATGTTAATGCCTTGGGAAGTGATCACTCTGCGTAACTCCCCCTTTGGCAAAACTCTCTGGTTCTGAGGCAAATGCTCGCTTCTCGGCCCAAACAAAAAGACGGGAGAGGAAGACTTGCAGCAGCTGGATGGCTCCGTACGGATGTATGAGTGGAATGAAACTTCCTAAGAGCACTTCAGTCTGAATTGAGTAACCGGATCATTAAGGACATCGGTTAGAGAAGTAGAGGAAGGAGATGGCTTAAGTGTATTGGCAAAGTGCCTGCCATCTTGAGAAGCAGGTGGCAGTGGAGGTGAGGAGACAGAAGGACAGCCTGGTGAGTCTGAATAGGGTTCCTATGCCCCATCGGAAGTCGTCTTCAAACCTGGAGAAACGGGAAAGAAAAGAGGCTCAGGGTTATAGGCCGGCCCTTCTGTCCACTTTTTATTGATTTTAACAGTGAACAGTTTATGCTTCCTGCCACCCTGAGGGAACTAACAAAGTTCTTCAAGGCCTGCAAACTGACAGTGTTCCACTAGGACTATGGTTGAGGCCAGGCTTATGATGGAGTCAGGGCCTCCCTTCCTGACTCCCCCCCCTCACTTTTCCATACCCCCTTACTTTCCCATCTCCCACATGGTTTCGCCCCCACAAACTATGGATTCAGATACCTTTCTTGGCATATGATTTGGTATACATATAAAAAGGTAAAGGTATCCCCTGTGCAAGCACCGGGTCATGTCTGACCCTTGGGGTGACGCCCTCTAGTGTTTTCATGGCAGACTCAATACGGGGTGGTTTGCCAGTGCCTTCCCCAGTCATTACCGTTTACCCCCCAGCAAGCTGGGTACTCATTTTACCAACCTCAGAAGGATGGAAGACTGAGTCAACCTTGAGCCGGCTGCTGGGATCAAACTCCCAGCCTCATGGGCAGAGGTTCAGACTGCATGTCTGCTGCCTTACCACTCTGCGCCACAAGAGGCTCTGGTATACATATAGCAACAAGTAATAAAATTCCAGGCAAAGACATATGTATAACAATAATAGTGCCTAATGTCAATCTGCATTGGAGGTAAATTGGTCCTTAAGATCATCAACAGAATTTTTGCAATGTCCACTATCCGTTAAGGCTACTTCCCACTCAACATTACCTTCATCTGATGTTTCTCATCAGCACACATATACCTCAGTTTTCCTATAAAGTCTCCCAGATAATGATGGTACCTCTGAAATTCGGGGCAGTTGAATGAAATTCGGGGCAGTATGGAAGTGTATCTGTTACTTTATATCCATACAGGCAGCTTCTCTAATTTGGAGGGATTTGAAGGAAATGACCTCTTGATAGGTTTGAAGGAAAAATATTTAGATGCGCACACAAACTACGGAATTCTATCATGCCCGTAAATGAATCAATTAAGAAGCCGGGTGAGAGGGTGGCTGTGGAAGAAGAAATTGGTATGGGAATGAATGGAATGCTTCATTTTGCTGGGGCTTCTGGGATTCAAAGAAATCAGGGAGGTTGAAGCAGTTCCTGACAGAGCTGATTTCACTCTGGGTTGAAAACTATAAGACAATGTGTGCTTGTTGAAGCAAGGATCTGTCCCAGAATCCTCTGTGTTTGTCCTCTAATTCAAATGCAGATGTGTAATTCGTGTTTTTATTAATTTTTGCATAGCTTTAAAATGTATTCATTGTGCTTTTTGATCCGGAAATGACAGCTGGTTCAGAATGCGGCTGCTAGGGTCCTCACTGGAACACCTTGGAGGGCTCACATCCAGCTGGTACTGCCTCAAGCTACACTGGTTGCCACTTCTGTCCTGGATCCGGTTCAAGGTTTTGATTTTGACCTTTAAAGCCATCCGCGGTCTGGGCCCTGTATATCTGAGAGATTGCCTGCCACCTGATTCCTCCCACATGGCGTTACACTCTGCAGGTGCAAATCTTTTGGTCATTCCCAGCCCCAGAGAAGCACACCTGGCCTCGACCAGGGCCAGGGCCTTTTTGGTCCTGGTCCTGGCCCTGACCTAGTGGAATGAGCTCCCAGATGAGCTGTGGGCCCTGCGGGAGCTTTCAGCTTTCTGCAGGACCTGCAAAACGGAGCTCTTCTGCCAGGTATATGGGTGAGGCTGGGTGGCCAGGTAGATCGGGGCCCTTCCTACAGAAGCAGTGGTAGTGAATTCGATCTGCACCCTCTTCCTCCCCCCCTTTGTTAGATGATTAGGATATTATTATGGGATTGTATTTACCGCCAAGTCTTATGGTTTTTTAAGTAGTAATCTGTTTTAATTGTTAAGGGAATTTTACTGGGGTTTCTAACAGAGGATTGTAACTTGCTGCGAGCCTCCAGGGAGCGGCGAGCAATAAATTCAACCACAATAACAATAACAATAACGATAACAACAACAACAACAACAACAATAATAATAATAAATGGTGTGTGTGTGTAAATGGTGTGTGTGTGTGTGTGTAAATTTTCTTAATATATAAATGTATCCTCATATCCCTAAAAATTAGAATGCTAAGAAATGGCTGGGTAGAAGAATTGGCATTGAGGTTGTATTAGATGATTTTTTAATCCCTTCTACCTCTGTGTTTTTAATAAGATAAAGCTTACCAATCAAGAACCAGCCTAAATCAAAGTCACATTCTTACACTTAGTCAATAGTCTAAATCTGAGCTGAATACTTTCTGATGCTTGAGAGCACTCAGGGACATTTTGATCATACACTTATTCAAAAGCAGTGTTTCCCAACTGGGGGTCAACAGTCCTCCAGGGTCTGGGGGGGGAGCTGGAGGGGGTCCAAGGCACTTCCCCTGCTGCCTTAGCTAGGCTTAGGAACTTGCTATTTCCCTTGTCCCCAATTCTCCTCAAGCATGAGTGGTTTAGTCTCTTCTCTTCTGGGCCCACCATAGATTCAGAACATGCTGACTGTCCCAAATCACTCATTTGTCAAGATGGTCATTGACCTCTTGTCATTTTTGGTTCAAGCCTTAGAACCAATGACACAGTTCACTTGTGGTTATGGATTTCTTTTGCAGTAAGTACAGTGGAACTGCTCTGTGCTGTTGTTTAGTTGCCCTTGACTGCTTCTGGCCCAGTTTTGGGGTTGTCCTTGTCACATTAGCACCGCTGAGATAATAAATTAGACCTTTTTTATTTTGCAAAAAAAAATATTGAGGAAGAAAGGAATCTTACGTGGTTGTGGTAATAAGCTGGAACGAAGGCGGCATTTGTTCAAGGCTTCCTCGCGAACTGAAATTCTAATCTAAATCCCCTAGACTGCTGTGTAATTTTCCTCTGCTTAAGTCTCTACAATTAATAACTATGTTTATTGTAGATTTTTTTTTAAAAAAAAGAAATCTTCACTGCAAGTAAATGAGCTCCTGCCTGCTCTAATTTTGCATCCCTGCTTTGCCGTTGTGATTAATGTCATTTAAGCTGGGAAAAGTTTATCTTCTGACATTCTGGAGTCACTTGCTGAATGTCCTCTTGCGTCCAAACATGAAATGAAATGAACCACGGCATCATTGGGGCTAAAGAAAGAGGCCACCAGCGCTTTATTGGATCACAGCAAAAGGATAGGAAATGGGCAGAATCATGAACTTCCTTCTTTTACCTCCTGTGCAAAAAAACTAGAATGTTTAAGGGTGAGGTGGTGATAGCTTCTGTCCGCCTGTTGCATATGGATGTTATTGTTGACTAGAAATTAAGCCCGCTGTATAGAAAATACAGCGGGTGCTAGTGGGCAGTGGGTGGAGGGAGGAAAGGAAGGTAGGCAGGCAGCCAGGCATAGAGAAAGGGAGAAAGAGAGAGAGAGACAGAGACAGAGAAAGGGAGAAAGTAAGATTGAGACAGAGAAGGGGAGATAGGAGAGTAAGCATTGGAAGAAAGAATGGAAGAAAGAAAAGCAGAAGAGAAATGGATGGATGGAAGCAAGAAAGGAGATTAAGGGTTGGATGGATAGATGGGTAGAAGGGAGGAAAAGAAAGAAAGAAAGAAAGAAAGAAAGAAAGAAAGAAAGAAAGAAAGAAAGAAAGAAAGAAAGAAAGAAAGGCAGATAGGTGCAATGGAAGGGGACGCGGCAGGAGTGGAAAGAAGGGGCCGCTGGGCAGGTGTGGGGGGTTAGTAGTGAGGGGGGAAGAGCTAGGGGTAGAGAAGGGTGGGGGCAAGGTGTTTGGGCATGGGGAACCAGCAGCAGAGTGCGGGGGTGAGTTGTGGGGCAGGGGAAGCATGTGGGGTCGAGAGGGGTGGCTGCCTACCAGTGTCGGCATCGACTCCCACGTTTGTGTGTTGTTTGGGGTCAGTGGCGAGTCTTGCGGCTGGCTGGCAGGCACCTGCGGGTGTTTGGGGTATGCAAAGAGACAGGGCTGCTGTGTCAGTGATGTGGCAGGGCTGTCCCTGTGGCGGGGCCGAATGCGGGCGGGGCCGGGCTGCTGCCAGGCAGCTGCAGGGCTTCAGGGTAGGAACGGACAGGGCCGCGGCGTCAGCGACATCTCAGGCCTGTCCCCTTGGTGGGGGGCAAAGCCCCCGCGCCACCTATAGCAGGTTGGGCCGGGCGCCTGCGTGTCCTCACGGTAGGCAGCCTGGTCATGGCTGCATGGGGGGAAGGTGGTAGATGTGGGGGGTGGGCGGGTGGGGAGGCTCTTCACGCCTCCTGACTCATCAGGCTGGGGCCAAGGGTCCAATCACCAACCGTGCTGCGCTCAGCTGGTGATTGGTGCCTTCTCCCTGGAATGATAAGCGGAGGGCTCAATCGGCAGGTGCAATGTGCCTGCCAATTGAGCTATCTGCTTGTCATTCTGGGGGGGAAGGGGCCAATGGGCTCCCTTCCCCCATCACAGACAGGTTCCACCCCAAGGGCCCTTAGCATTTTATTTATACTGCCTCCACAGAGCAGTTACAGATGTTGTATGCCACCCCAAGACAGGCTCAATAGGGGCAATTTATAAGTACCAATCAGCCAATTAACCAATTAACCCATTAACCCATTAACCCATTAACCCATTAACCAATTAACCAATTAACCAACTAACCAATTAACCACTCAACCAATTAACCAATTAACCAATTAACCAATTAACCACTCAACCACTCAACCAATCCACCAATCCTCCAATTAACCAATTAACCAATTAACCAATTAACCAATTAACCAATTAACCAATTAGCCAATTAGCCAATTAGCCAATTAGCCAATTAGCCAATTAGCCAATTAGCCAATTAGCCAATTAGCCAATCAACCATTTAACCAATTAACCAATGAACCAATGAACCAATTAACAAACTAACAGATAAAGTTTGGCCCTAATACATTTTGATCCATAAGATGTGATGAAAACCTTATAGATTGAAACATGTTAGATTCAAGGTTTTTGTATTTATAGTGTGCATGTTTGAGTGAGGCGTGTGTGACCTTTAGGGAAAAGAAATGTTCCTTTTTTATGGTTCTGCAATTACCTTGAGCTCTGTTTAATAAACTGCTTCTTTAATATATTTTTACTAGGGGCGAAGCCCATTGTATCCAAGAATATAACGGCCGCTAGAGCTTGGCAGTGGGAAGAGGAAGGGGAGGAGTTGTCCAGTCTGTAAAGGCATGGGGTTGTCATGTGTGTTGTGTGGGAGGTTGTGGTGTCATGGTGGCAAATGAGGATATGGGTGTCAAGAACCTGTGGTGTGGAATGTTCATTGAGTGTGGGAGTGGACTGACCTTTGGGAATTGTGGCACAGTGGTTACAGATGAGCTTTCCAGAGCCATGTCCTCAGATATGTGAAGGGAAAATCAGACTGGAGACTCTTCTTAGGGGAAGATTACATGGCAACCAATTCTTCCCAGTTCTGCGTTATTTCCCTTCTTGTGTGAATTAGGCCACATTCACCGAAATGCCCCTCTGCCCTAATACACATGGGGTAGTCACAGTACACAGGTGTCCACACTGTTCCTTCTTTTCCATTTTTTCAGTGTTGATAAAATGTTATGTGCCCACATGCTTCTTTCATGGTTGTTCCTTAGAAGAACGGATTTTTGTACCCTATTGCTTACTACCCAAAGGAGTCTTAAAGCGGTTTACAAACACCTTTTCCAGTCGTCTCTCCACAATAGTCAACCTGTGAGGTATGTGGGGTTGTGAGAGATCTGAGAGAACTGGGAATGGGCTGCAGTGACTCAGCAGGCCTCAGGTGTCTCAAAGGATTTTCCAATCATCTGCCCTTTCTCTACCCATAGCCGACTCCCCATGAGGGAGGTGGGGTAGTGAGCCTCACAGGGAAGCTGGCAACCCTAAGAGGAAGACTCTCTGGGCACAGCAGTCTTGACCTTAGTAAGGTTTTTTATACTGTTTTTTTTTATTTGCCAGGCCAAGGTTATTTGCCAGGCCAATAAGACATTACAGTTACCATGTATCTCCAAACATTTACTTGTTCTCTATTTACAGTTTCAGGCTGTAAATATTTATTTAGAACTTCCTGCACTTTCCAATTCCAAGCTCATAGGACTGATGCTGGTCTGCTTGTCTGCGCCCCAGAATACAAACAGTTGCTGGTAAGGGCTGGCCATAACCCATAGGCCAGGAGGGACACTCCTGCACCACTCCCTCCCAACTGCTGGCAATAATGTCTCCTCTGAAGGCTGGACTCTGAGGCATTGTACGATTTTGAAGTCCCACCTCCAAACCTCCAGGAGTATTTCCAACCCAGGGGTAGCCAACCTCCAGGTGGGGCCTGGAGAGCTCCTGGAATTACAGCTCACCTGCTGAGTATAAAGATCAGCTTCCCAGGCAGAAAAGACTACATTGGACAGGGTTGTGGTAGAGAAGAAATATTTAAGGCCTCCCACACAGGTTGTTGTTGAATTGAAAGACTTGAGGTCTACTGCACAGGGTTGTTGTGCAGATGAAACAGGAGACAAAAGAGCCAGTTTCTTCTGCAGAATAATGCTGTGCAGTGACTTCAAATCTGCAGAGAGTTGCAAAGAAGAAAGACACATGGCTTGGCTGTGTCTAACCTCCGGGCAGAGCAGTATTTTAAGTGAGAAGGGGCTTTTCTGTGGCCTCCCTGTCAAGCAACTGTTTGGCAGAAGGGGAAAGTTCCCCCCCCCCTGAAAAGGAAGGCCCTCAGGCTCCCCTGCATTGCTCTCTAAAGGAAAATGCCTCCCTCCCCTCAGTTAGGGCCTGTCAGAGGCTCCTTCGCAGCATGCCTGAAGGGGGGGAGGGGGAGCACTCTGCAGCCTCCAGCCAGCTCTGTCAGGGTTCTGAGACAATTTGCTGTTAGACGTGACAGTTAGGACAGTCTTGGGGCAAAAAGAGCTGGTGCAGCCTCTGTTCTCATCCCCCTTGGCAGCCCTGCTGACCTCCTCTCCCTGCAGTGGTCAGGAGCAGACTGGCTGCCAGACTGGGCTGGGTGAATGGAATTTTGGTCTGTCCTGCTGAGGGGCCAATAGGAAGGCACCTTCCCATTGGCCGCTTGGTCCTTGAGTGGCCTGTGAGTGGCACTTGGAGGGGCGAATCAGGAGCCACTTTGCGGCTCCTGATTTGCCCCTCTGAGTTTTTATCACGGACAGAGCCCTCCCTAACTCCTCCCCAATAGCCCTTAGGGCTTTATTTAACCGCAGGGGCGGTTAAAGATGTTATATTTGACTATGTCTGCGGTTCAATGTATCACCATCCTGAGCCGTATGGGAGGGCGGTATACCAATCTAATAAATACATACATAAATAAATAAACAATAAATAAATATTTAAGTTTTCAATGAAACATGCGATGGATATGTCCCCCTGCTTTTATTATTTGCTTGGGACTTCACACACCCTCCCATGGGATTTATTAAGTACCAAGGGTACTAAAAGAACTTGCAGATGTCATCTCTGAAACTCTATCCATTATTTTTGACACTTCTTGGAGAACAGGTGAGGTGCCAGATGACTGAAAGCGAGCAAATGTTGTCCCCATCTTCAAGAAAAGGAAAAAGGAGGATCCGGGTAATTATTGACCCATCAGCTTGACATCTGGAGCTGGCAAAATTTTGGAACAAATAATCACTGTCCTTGAGCAGCTGGAACTGAGAGCTGTGATTTCTAAGACTCAGCATGGTTTTTTCAAGAACAAGTCATGTCAGACCAACCTAATCTCTTTTTTTGAGAAAGTGACTGCCTTGCTGGATCAGGGGGATGCCGTGGACATAGTTTAGCTGGATCTCAGTAAAGCTTTTGATAAGATTCCACATGATATTCTTGTTCACAAGTTGGTAAAATGCGGTATGGATCCTAATTCTGTCAGGTGGATCAATAACTGGTTGACAAATTGTACCCAGGGGGTACTTGTTAATGGTTCAGCATCTTCTTGGAAAAGAGTGACAAGTGGAGTACCCCAAAGATCTGTCCTGGGGCCTGTGTTGTTCAACATATTTATAAATGATTTGGATGAGGGATTAGAGGGAATACTTATTAAATTTGCAGACGATACTAAACTGGGCAGAAAACAACAGAATGCAAGTTCTGCATTTAGGTAGGAAAAACCAAATATGCCACTATAAGATGGGGGAGACTTGTCTTGGCAGTAGCATGTGCATAAAGGATATAGGAGTTAGTAGACCATATATTTGTCTCTTGAGAAATTTATATGCAGGTCAAGAAGCAACAGTGAGAACTGAACATGGAATGACTGACTGGTTCAAAATTGAGAAAGGAGTTCGGCAAGGCTGTATACTGTCGCCTTGCCTATTTAACTTGTATGCAGAGCACATCATGAGAAATGCGGGATTAGAGGAGTCACAAATTGGGATCAAGATTGCAGGGAGAAATATCAACAACCTCAGATATGCAGATGATACCACTCTAATGGCAGATATTGAAGAGGAACTAAAGAGCCTGTTGATGCGGGTGAAGGAGGAGAGTGCAAAAGTTGGCTTGAAACTCAACATCAAGAAAACAAAGATCATGGCATCCAGCCCTCTCAATTCCTGGCAAATAGATGGGGAAGAAATGGAGATAGTGACAGATTTTATTTTCCTGGGCTCCAAGATCACTGCAGATGGGGACTGCAGCAAAGAAATTAAAAGACGCTTGCTCCTGGGGAGGAAAGCTATGGCAAATCTAGACAGCATCCTAAAAAGCAGAGACATCACTCTGCCAACAAAAGTGCGTTTAGTCAAGGCTATGGTCTTCCCAGTTGCAATGTATGGCTGCGAAAGTTGGACCATAAGGAAGGCCGAGCGTCAAAGAATTGAGGCTTTTGAACTCTGGTGCTGGAGAAGACTCTTGCGAGTCCCTTGGACTGCAAGGCGAACAAACCAGTCAGTCCTAGAGGAGATCAACCCTGACTGCTCTTTAGAAGGCCAGATCCTGAAGATGAAACTCAAATACTTTGGCCACCTCATGAGAAGGAAGGACTCCCTGGAGAAGAGCCTAATGCTGGGAGCGATCGAGGGCAAAACAAGAAGGGGACGACAGAGAATGAGGTGGCTGGATGGAGTCACTGAAGCAGTAGGTGCAAACTTAAATGGACTCCGGGGAATGGTAGAGGACAGGAAGGCCTGGAGGATCATTGTCCATGGGGTCGCGATGGGTCGGACACGACTTCGCACATAACAACAACAAGACCATATATTGAACATGAGTAAGCAGTGTGACTCAGTGGCTAAAAAGGCAAATGGGATTTTGGGCTGTATCAAACAGAGTATCATGTCCAGATCACGGAAAGTGATGGTACCGCTTTGCTCTAGTTCGGCCTCACTTGGAGTACTGTGTTCAGTTTTGGGCACTCCAGTTGAAGAGGGATGTAGACAAACTGAAGCGTGTCCAGAGGAGGGCAACAAAGATGATGAGGGATATGAAGACCAAGACATATGAAGAAAGGTTGGAGGAGCTTGGTCTGTTTAGCCTGGAGAAGAGAGGACTGAGAGGGGATCTGATAACCTCCAGCTAGAATCTTGAGACTTACTGAAACGACATGACAAAACGCTCACCTCAGTTGCCCTGGAGACTAGATGATGTATGTTATAGGCAGGTGGGAAATAACAATACACTAGGTGTCTGAGGTCAAGCCAACCTCCTGCTAGAATCTTAAGACCTAGTAAAATGATATCACGAAGCACTCACTTCAGTTCCCCTGGAGGGGAGGGGGCATCTGTCACTGGCAGGGGGGTATCATAACACACCATAAGTCAGAACAGAAGCCGCCATCCAGCTAGAATCTTGAGACCTACTGAAAGGCATCACAAAGCACTCACCTCAGTTCTCCTGGAGAGGAGGGGATGTCTGTTACTGGTAGGGGGGATATCACAACACACTGGGAGTCAGAGGGGAAACCTCCAGCTAGAATCTTGAGACCTACTGAAACAACATGACAAAGTGCTCACATCAGTTACCGTGAAGAGTAGATGATGTCTGTTATTGGCAGGGGGGGATATCACAACACTAGGAGTCTGAGGTCAAGCTAACCTCCAGGTAAAATATCGTGACCTACTGAAATGACATCACAAAGCACTCACCATGGTTCCTCTGGAGAGAAGGTGAGGTCTGTTATTGGCAGGGTTGATATCACAACACACTAGGAGTCTTCGGGGAACCCAACCCCCAGTTAGAATCTTGAGACCTACTGAAATGACATCTCACCTCAGTTCCCCGGGAGAGGAGGGGATACTGTGACTGGCAGTGCAGTGAGGGATATTATAATACACCATAAGTCAGAACAGATGCCAACCTCCAGCTAGAATCTTGAGACCTACTGAAATGATATCACAAAGCATTCACCTGGGATCCCCTGGAGAGGAGGGGATATATTTTACTGACAAGGGGGGGATATCACAACTAACTAGGAGCCAGAGGGGAAGCCTACCTCCAGCTGGAATCCTGAGACCTACTTATAGTGCTCACCTCAGTTCCCCGGGAGAGGACGGGATGTCTGTTACTGATAGGGGGATATCACAACACACTAGGAGTCAGAGGGGAAGGCAATCTCCAGCTAAAATCTTGAGACCTAGTGAAATGACATCACAAAGCATTCACCTCGGTTCCCCTGGAGAGGAGGGGATGCCTTTTATTGGCAGGGCAGATATCAGAACACACTAGGAGTCATAGAGGAAGCCAACCTCCAGCTATTTTCTTGAGACCTACTTGTCATGGAGAGTAGGGGATGTCTGTTATTGGCACGGGGGTATCACAACACACTGGGAGTCAGAGGGGAAGCCAACCTCCGGCTAGAAAACGTAGGACAACTGGACCCACTTGTCATACTATATAACTACTCTTCAACAAGAATTTCCTAAAGTACTTATAATAATTGGTGGAGATTTCAATGCAAGAATCGGTGCAAACGCTATGGAACTATGTAAATATATTGGTTTAAACCCAGATGAAGTCTGCTCAGATACTCTTTCTTTCACCCGGGCTTCCAAAGACAAAGAGCTAAATAGAGCAGCACATTATCTGATTGATCTTTGTCTCCCTGCAAATAAAATTATATTAAATGGACACAGTATATGAGATAGCCCCTAAGTATTCCCTGTATAAGGACTTCCACCCCTAGGAGTGGCAGGTTACAGTGGATGAACGAGGCGGATGTCTTGCAGAGTGCGGGGGGTTGGACTAGATGACCCATAAGGTACCTTCCAACTCTATTATTCTATTATTCTGATTCTATGATTATAGGTGTCTTTCAACAAATATTTCTTTTGGTCTTTACCAACATATTTCTTTTGGTCCTTTCTGCCATTCTTTTGGTCCTTGCTGCCAATGGTCCTTACTGCCATTTATGAGTAGAGCTCTTTGCTTCCCTGCTTTCATTTTTGTTAGTCTCTCTGCTGAGTTATATTTTCTGAGTCTTCTCTGCTACTGCCGAAGTTATACAGCAGACCTTCCCATATATCTAGCTCCCTGAGTGGACATGAAAGAAGCAATCCTCAAACGACTTTTGAACTTTTAAATCCCATTGAAGTCAAAGGAATTTACAAGTGGTTTTGTGATACTTGGCAGTACAGTGTGGGTTTTTTAACAGAAAATAAAAGGGATATTAAATATCAAGAAAAAATAAGGGTATAATAATGTCTAGCATAAGACAAAAGAGAAGTCTGGGCTTCTTCTGCATGATGGATAAGCTGAGGAAAACTCACTAAATACACCATTGTTTTTTCTGATCTCTGCACAGAAGAGTTTATTTATTCCCCAAAACTGATTTTGCTCGGCATGGTTAACTGCCTCTTCGGTGCTTTAAGCGTCTTTTAAGCGTTGTTTCTGAAAGATGCTTTTCACCTATTCATTTCTCTCCTGCCTGCCTGAGACGTAAAATTAGCCATGCAGAGAAACTCTTTAGTTATGCAGATTAGTGACTGCGTTAGAGAGCAATGTGGAGTTGGGGCAGGGCTATGAATTGTTTCAGCAGAGAGCATTGGAACGTAGTTTTTCAACATATATGCAATGCAAAACAACAATTGTAATATAATAAAGCAGTCTAAACTGGTTGTTTTTTAAACTGTTTTATTTGGCTGCATGCAGAATACCTCCTGGTTAAGAGGCTAGGGGAAGTATGGTTAAGAGAACGTTAACCAGTTTGGAACAAAGTATTAAGACATCATTTTAATGTAGTGAATTTTACCATGCTTGTAGTGAATTTTAATGTAGCATGGTATTTTTGTACTTAGTGCTATAGCAGTTGTTGTTGTTGTTGTTGTTATTTCTTACCCACTACTCTCAGCATGCCAGTTCGTAGCAGGTTACAACACAAAATTTCCACAACAATCAAACCCCATTAAAACCCCATTAAAACAAAATAGAATAGTACAAAAGCCCAGCACGGCAGAAAAACAGTCCTTCCCCATAACAAGACACCTGCCACCGGGCAGCAGAGGACTATGTCAGCAATTAACACCCAGGTGGTCAAAGGGTAGCATACTTCTTAAGAGGGCAGAGCACAAGATCTTCCTCCTAGACCGTCTTCAACCTTAGACATGATGGAAGAGCTCCATCTTGCAGGCCTTGCAGAAAGCAGACAGCTCTTGCAGGCCCCAAATCTCTCCTGGGAGCTCATTCCACCTGGTAGGGACCAGGACCGAAAAGGCACTGACCCTGGTTGAGGCCAAGCGAGCTTACCCTAGGACTGAGAATGACCAACAAGTTGGTACCTGTGGAGTACAAGGCCTATAAGGGACATAGATACAGTCCCTCAGATACGTTGGTCCCAAACCACAAAGGGCCTAAATTGTCAAAACCAAAACCTTGAACTGGATAATACCAATAATAATGATAATAATATTTTTATCCCACCTTTCTTGGTTGATTCGGGTTGGGTAACATCAGATAAACATGTAACTGATATAATGCGTATATGGGGGGCCACCACATCACGACAATCTTCAGTGCAATACTGAAGATAAGATGTGTTCTAGAAAAGACTTTTAAACATTGGTTTTTTTTTTAAGCTCTTACCTGAGATACTGAATATTGCTATTAGAGTTCTGCATAACCTCACTCCTTGGCTATTTCTGACTAGAAAATATGCCCGCTGCAGGCGCCTACAGCAGGCGCTAGCTGTTTGTGCCCCCCCCCCCCGCAGCACGGCCTACCCGTCTGAGTGGCGTCCGAGCGGGTCTGTGTGCGGGCGGGGCGGGGGCAGCAGGCGCTGCCGGCGGGCGCTGCTGGCTCTGCCGGCATGTCTGTCACCGCCGCTCGCAGCTCCTCCGCTGCTACCGCCACTGCCATTTCTGCCACTGCCGACGGCTCCTCCACCGTTGCCGGCTCTGCCGGCTCTGCTGCCGCTGCCCGATTATTCAGTCTGGCAGCAAGGGACCAATTACGAGTCGCTTGGTCCCTTGCCGCCGGACTGACAATCGAAGTTAACCAGCGCCTGCCGATTGGCCCCTTCGATTGTCAGTCCGGAGGAAGGGGCCTATCGGCACCGTTCCTCATGCCAGACAGGGCCTGTCCTCGGGGCCCTTACCGCTTTATTTAATCCGCTCCGCTAGGAGCGGTTAAAGACAGGCTCAGCCTTCTGTGGCAGCCATTTTGTGGTTGGCTCAGCCTCCTAGGGCAATCATGTTGTGCTTGTGCTTGCCAACCTGGGAATATCCTTCAGTTTTCTTTGACATATAAACAATGATAAAAGGGCTTAACTTTGTATTGGATTATGCCCATTGTTTTCACAAAGCAGAGGAAAAAGTGATACATTTTACATATCCAATCTTTTGTCATAACATTGCTTTTTGGTGTGATCTGTAATCATTAACTGAGAAGAAGAGAGTGTGAGAAGAAGGGAAAGGGAGAGTTAAATGCCCAGGGTAATGGAGGGGTGGATTATAATGGAAAGTTTCTTTCCAGCAGTGTGGTGGCTGTTATATAAACATCATTACACTTCTATTCTCACAGAACATTTGGTGTAGAGAATATTTACATATATAGTACTATACCATGTCTTACAGAATCCCTCCAGGTAACACTGAAATGATTGTTTCATGAGGAAAATTATGTGACATTATTTTAACATCCCCATGCTGGTTTTAAGACAAGAGAAGCTAAGGCATTGTCATAATGCTTTCAGATAGTACCTAAGGAAGTGGTTAAATTCCCTCTTAATGATTAGTTTGGTGACTGATTGAGAGAGGACACAGATTTCAGAGGATTTTATTTTACTTACCTGGGATTCTGCAGTAATTCTAATCAGCAACCCTGTCTGGGTGATTAGATTCTGCTGTTCAGGCAAGCATAACTGTTCTGGATCTCAACAACATTTCTGTATTTGAATCTCAAACTGCAGTGGGAGTTGGGGTGGGATGGCATCCTAGAGGTGGGAAAAATCTGAATTTTTGGGGGGTGGGGCAGAGTTTGGGGAGGTGAGGTACTTCGATGGAAGTACAATACCATGGAGTCCACCATCTGAAATGGTTATTTTCTACAGGTGAACTGATCTCTGTTGCCCAGAGATCAGTTGTAATCCCAGGAGATCTTCAGCCATCAGCTGGAGGCTGGCAACTCAAGGGCATCCACACCACCTGGTCTTTCCCACATTTTTCTTCTGGTGCAATTTGCCGGTTCTCCTCTGTGCCAAGGATTTCTGAAACAGTGGTCCAACAGAGTTATGTCATTTGTGGACAGGGAGGTGTTTATTTCCAATTATACTTATCCACACTGAGTGCCTTAATCCCTCCCAATTCTTTAAAAAAATGCTGGTAGGTATATTGCTACAACACAGAGAGCCAGTGTGGTGTAGTGGTTAAGAATAACATACTCTAATCTGGAGAACTGGGTTTGATTCCCCACTCCCCCTTCACATGAAGTCAGCTGGTTGATCTTGGGCCATCTACAGTTCTCTCAGAGCTTTCTCAGCCTGTTTCTCCTCTTAGCCTGTTCTGTGGAGATGAAGGCAATGTGATTTTAAGCCACTGTGATATGGTAGGAGAAACATGAAGAGACTGGCTTCCCTGCCTGGGAACACATCTAAGTACTCTAAGAACAAGAACGGGCAAAAAGAACATTCAGATCGTTTCTGCACTGGGAGCTTTGCTTCCCCAGCTTCTGTGCGGGAGCACAAATCCAGGGCAGGCAAGGTGCACCAGGTAAAATGCTCCCCCTGTGCAGAAGGAGAAGGAGGCGGGGCAACCTGCCCTAGCTCAAACTCCAGCCTGCAACCTGTCGAGAAGCCTCTGGTGTGGAAACGGTCACAGGAAATCACTCCTTGAAAACTAGGAGGTCTTTTTTTCACAAGTTCATAATCACATGTCTGGGAGTCTTTATTTTGTTCTGTTCTACTGTGAAAGTAATTTACTGGGTGGGTGGGGGCATAATTGCTTCCCTTTACAGCATGTTTTAAAAATCAGAACACATGGTTCTTCTGTAGAGCTCTTCTGTAAAGCACCTGCTTCGACAAGAGAGTGACATTTGGAGTTAATTAATTTTGTGACAATATTGTTAGAGGGAAAGTGACTATTGTGGAGGGCTTGACAGCTTTCTTTGCATTTTGAAAATCCTTTCCTTGAGAATGACCTATGGTAAAAGGCGTTGTGATGATCAAACCCTCTCAGCTAATCTGTTTTGCTTCCTGGGTGTTCGGAGAACAAACAGAGACTGCATTTGAGCGTTGTTTGCTTTAAATGGATGAAAATTTAGTTATTAAGAACAAAAAGCACATTTCTGAAAAGAAGAGCCTGCCTCTATGCACAGGTGTTTGTTCTTGCTTTCATCATGCATGCTGTCAGGTTTTATTTTTCATTCTGAATTGATTTTCTTCCATTCCACACTCAGTTCACTTTACAGTCTCTGTTTTCCCCTGCTTTCTGGGAGTGTTTTTGTGGTGATTTCCTGTTTTTCACTTCCAAGGTAATGGTAATTCGAAAGCATGCAGATTGCCTCAGATTTCCCCTCTGCCCATTATTTTGCCTCCAGAGTCTGATCCACCACCCATATAGTAGCTACGAGTAGTGGCATCTATGTATATAGGTTAGCAGATATATAGTTTAGCAGATATACATATACATGTACATACACATAGACATACACATACACATACACACATACACACACACACACAAACACATATATATACTAGAATTAAAGCCTGCAGGCCTGGGGCAGTTTAGTGGGGTGGAACTTACTTGGGGCAGGCTCCTTGCATGTTGTAGTCGGCCGTTGGGGAAGGGCAGTCGCTGGGGGGAGGGAAAGTAATTTTCCCCAAGCCCAGCGGCATGGGGCGAGCCTCCTCCCTGTCAGCCATCCAGCTAGGATGGCGGCTCGGGAGGACTGGAGAGTTCTCGGGGCGCCGTTTAGCAGACGGGCCAAGTGGCCAATAGGTAAGCGCACTTCGCGTCCCTCCCAATTGGTCACCTGGCCCTGGAGTGGCACTCGAACTTGCGAATCAGGAGCCGCTTCGCAGCTCCTGATTCGCTCCTCCGAGTTTTTATCCCGGACAGGGCCCGCCCTAACTCCTCCCCAACAACCCTTCCTCTTTTATTTAATCAGCTCCACAGGAGCTGTTTAAAGATATACTAGTATCATAGGCCATTTTAAAAATAGGCTTTGAAAGGGGTAGCAGGCAGGAGGGCATGAGAGGGTGCCTACAGCGAGAGCGCTTCCTGGGCTAAAGGGATTGGAATGCCCCGCCCGCCAGCAGTGACAAGGCTTTACGGCAGTGACAAGGCTCCCTGCATGTTCACCTGGGTCTCTACTGAGCATCCCTGCCCAGAAGTCAATACTGCAGGGACAACTTTCCCCTCAGGCTCTTCCCACACCAAATAACTAATTCCAGAGTTCTCCCCACAGGCTCTACTGGAGCTGCATATATTTGTTTAAAAAGGTCGATTTAAATAATAAAAAAAAAACGTTGCCTGCATTCCTTTCTGTTCCCTTTCATTCAAGGCACTGAACCATGAGGATTTAAACTGAAGGCCTTTACCTGATACTACAGGTATGCCTGTAGACTGATTGTTCAATTAACCATTTGTATAAAAGCTGGACATTTTTAAAAGGCTGCGAGGGAGCAGCTGGGGCCGGTAGAAGGTTCGTGAGGAAGGGACCCGGGGCCGGAAAGGAGCAGGATTGCCATGTCTTTGATGCGGCGTCCCTGCTCCTTTCCCTAGTGGGAGGAGAAGGCGGCTGGAGGACTCACCGTGCAGCCAGAATTCTCTGTCTGTGCGGCGACTCCCCAGCCGGGGCAAGCAAGGCTTGGGCAAGCGGCCAATGGGGAGCCGCACTTTGTGCGGCTTCTCATTGGCCATTTGGCCCTGGATGGACACTTAGGAGCCCCAATCAGGAGCCACTTCGTGGCTCCTGATTGCCCCCCCCCCGAGTTTTTATCCCGTACAGAGCCCTCCCTATCTTCTCCCACATTGCCCTTACCCTTTTATTTATTCCGCTCCACAGGAGCGGTTAAAGATTTTACTCTTACAACCCAAAAGCTAGCTACCCTTAGAAGCGTTCAACCCTAGGATATCTGTCTGAGCCATTTTTCCAGGTATGCCTCCTGAGGCCTGATAATTCACTGTTCCTGCAGATGTAGTGACAGGCCACACAATCCCATTCCCCAGCACAGCCAGTCAGTATGTTCTGCTCAAAAAGTGGTACCTTCACCCTTAATTAGCTTTCTTTTCCCTCAGTGTCTTTGTCAGATACCAGTATCTGATAGCCTAGGCTATCACGTGTTCCGTGAAGGAAAAGCTCTCTCTTACTCTGTCTCTTTAAATGGTACTTTAGCAGCAAACTGGGATTTTAAAAGATACTAAAAAGGGGTTTTGGAGGGGGACACACATTTGGAGCCCTTCATGCCCATTAGCTGCCAGCATCCAGGTAGCAGCTGGAGATCCATTAATCCAACTAATCTCCGATGACAGAATTCAGTTAGCTATGAGAAAAAGGCCTCTGTATTGTAAGGTGGACTATGGCATTATACCCCATTGGTGTCCATTGCCTCCCTAAGCTCCGCCCTCCTCAGGCTCCACCCTTATCCTCTCCAGGCCTTTTCCAATCCAGAGCTGGTAACCGGATTCATGTCTTGAGGCACTTGAATATCATTTCTGGGAAGCAATGTGTGCTGATGGTCGGGTCTAGCTTGAGCACTGCTTTCTATGTCTAATAGATTATCTTCAACCCCTGGGAGCTTTGGGGACCAGATGCTGAGTAATACTGCAACATCACCTTCATTTACATACCCAAATGAAATATCATGACATTGAGTGATAGACTAGGATCTTCCTGGATCTCTATGGCAAAAACCATATCATGGAGATTTAGTAAATCCCTAAAGCAGACTTTCTCAAGCAGGGCTTTGTGAAACCTTGGGGCTTCTTGACAGCCCTGGAAGGGTTTCCCGAATGGCTGGAAGTAATTTTTTTTTATTGCTAAACAGTTATCATATGATTTGTTGTTGTTGTTATGTGCGAAGTCGTGTCCGACCCATCGCGACCCCATGGACAATGATCCTCCAGGCCTTCCTGTCCTCTACCATTCCCTGGAGTCCTTTTAAGTTTGCACCTACTGCTTCAGTGACTCCATCCATCCACCTCATTCTCTGTTGTCCCCTTCTTCTTTTGCCCTCGATCACTCCCAGCATTAGGCTCTTCTCCAGGGAGTCCTTCCTTCTCATGAGGTGGCCAAAGTATTTGAGTTTCATCTTCAGGATCTGGCCTTCTAAGGAGCAGTCCGGCCTTATCTCCTCTAGGACTGACCGGTTTGTTCGCCTTGCAGTCCAAGGGACTCGCAAGAGTCTTCTCCAGCACCAGAGTTCAAAAGCCTCAATTCTTTGACGCTCGGCCTTCCTTATGGTCCAACTTTCGCAGCCATACATTGCAACTGGGAATACCATAGCCTTGACTAAACGCACTTTTGTTGGCAGGGTGATGTCTCTGCTTTTTAGGATGCTGTCTAGATTTGCCATAGCTTTCCTCCCTAGGAGCAAGCGTCTTTTAATTTCTTTGCTGCAGTCCCCATCTGCAGTGATCTTGGAGCCGAGGAAAATAAAATCTGTCACTATCTCCATTTCTTCCCCATCTATTTGCCAGGAATTGAGAGGGCCGGCTGCCATGATCTTTGTTTTCTTGATGTTGAGTTTCAAGCCAACTTTTGCACTCTCCTCCTTCACCCGCATCAACAGGCTCTTTAGTTCCTCTTCACTTTCTGCCATTAGAGTGGTATCATCTGCATATCTGAGGTTGTTGATATTTCTCCCTGCAATCTTGATCCCAATTTGTGACTCCTCTAATCCCGCCTTTCTCATGATGTGCTCCGCATACAAGTTAAATAGGCAAGGCGACAGTATACAGCCTTGCCGAACTCCTTTCTCAATTTTGAACCAATCCGTGATTCCATGTTCAGTTCTCACTGTTCCTTCTTGACCTGCATATAAATTTCTCAAGAGACAAATAAGATGCTCTGGTATTCCCATCTCTTTAAGAACTTGCCACAATTTGTTGTGCTCCACACAATCAAAGGCTTTAGCATATTCAATGAAGCAGAAGTAGACGTTCTTCTGGAACTCCCTAGCTTTTTCCATGATCCAGCGTATGTTGGCAATTTGATCTCTAGTTCCTCTACCTTTTCGAAATCCTGCCTATACTTCTGGAAGTTCTCGGTCCACATATTGCTGGAGCCTAGCTTGTAGGATTTTGAGCATAACTTTGCTAGCATGAGAAATGAGTGCTATGGTGCGGTAGTTTGAACATTCTTTGGCATTGCCCTTCTTTGGGATTGGAATGTAAACTGACCTTTTCCAATCCTGTGGCCATTGCTGAGTTTTCCAAATTTGCTGGCATATTGAGTGTAGCACTTTTACTGCATCGTCCTTTAAGATTTTGAATAGTTCAACTGGAATGCTGTCACCACCACTAGCTTTATTGTTGCTCAGACTTCCTAAGGCCCATTTGACTTCACATTCCAGGATGTCTGGCTCCAGGTCAGTAACTACCCCACTGTGGTCATCAGGGATGTTAAGCTCGCTCTTGTATAGTTCTTCTGTATAATTTTGCCACCTTTGCTTAATCTCTTCTGCTTCTGTGAGGTCCCTACCATTTTGGTCCCTTATCATACCCATCTTTGCATGAAACGTTCTCTTCATATCTCCAATTTTCTTGAAAAGATCTCTGGTCCTCCCCATTCTATTGTTTTCTTCTATTTGTTTGCACTGTTCATTTAAGAAGGCATTCTTATCTCTTCTAGCTTTTCTCTGGAATTCTGCATTCAATTGGGTGTATCTTTCTCTTTCTCCCTTGCCTTTCACTTCCCTTCTCTCCTTAGCTATTTGTAAAGCTTCCTCAGACAGCCATTTTGATTTCTTGCATTTCTTTTTCTTTGGGATGGTTTTAGTTGCTACCTCTTGTACAATGTCGCGAACCTCCGTCCATAGTTCTTCAGGCACTCTGTCTATCAGATCTAATTCCTTAAATCTATTTGTCACCTCTACTGTATATTCGTCGGGGATATGATTTAGTTCGTACCTGAGTGGCCTAGTGCTTTTCATATGATAGGACTATATATTATCTTGTTGACCCTCCCCCCCAATGGCCAATGATGGGCCTGGAGGGGTAGGAAGGGCATGTACACAGAAGGGGCCCCAGTGGGCATGTACACATTTATGCTTCCCAATGATATTCTACACAATTATACCACTTCTAAGTATTCTCAAAGTCTGAAGAATGTTTCAGGAATTTCTCAATGGTGAAAAGAGAAAGGCTACCCAGGAATATTACCCAATACTGTGACATCACTTCTGGGTCCATACCTGAAAGTGACATTTTTACTTTCTCCTCCTATTAATCTACCAATTTGGGAGTCTGGGAGCAAGAAGTTGCCATACTTGTGTTCAATGGTTCCATGGTTTTGTATGGTTTTAGATGTGAACTGTTTCATGATGGGGGCCTAAAAATGTTCTAAACGTCTGGGGGAGCTCTTGGCCTTTTTGCCCTGTTGACTCTTCAGGACAGCAGAAACAGGATACTGGAGTAGATGGACCACTGGTCATGTCAGAAGGGCTCCCATATATGCTGATAACATTTGAGCATTGTGCTGATTTAATCAGTCTCTTCAGCATGGCTCACTGGAACTTAAAATTTTTTCATTTCATCTTAGTGCCTTCCAGTTTCTTCCCCCAACATTAGGGGCGCCAACCTACAGATGGTGGCTGGAGATATCCTGCAATTACAACTGATCTTTGGACAACATAGATCAGTTAACCTGGAGAAAATGGCTCCTTTGAAGGTAAACTCTATGGCATTGTATCCCATTGAAATCCCTCACCTCTCCAAAATCCACCTTCATCAGGCTTCACCCCCAAGCCTCCAGGTGTTTCCTAACCCAGAGCTGGCAACCCTAAACAATATCGACTATTTGAAGTTAGGGTGAGAGAATATGAGTTTCCCAATGGTGCTAACCAAGCTCCTATGACTGATGAAGGATTGAGATCTGGGTCTCCATTATCCTGGAGCAGGGGTGGCAAACTGGCTCTCCAGATGCCCATGGAGAGCCAGTTTAGTCACCCCTGTCCTAACCTTTGTGCCTTTATGCCTCTCGTCTATTTGTGGAAATGGGGCAACAGGTTCATATCAGCTTGTTATATGATCTGTTTCCTTGAGATGAATCATACTAGAGATGCATGGTGTTTTCTAATGGGAATGGATTCAGGTGGTCTCCAAAGTAGCAGGGGCACCTCGCCCTTGACACTCACCTGGCACTCTTAGGCACCTGGCTGTTTCCCCAAGTTTTTAGTTAAGAGGTTGGTCTTTTAACATCATTTTAAAAAGTGTTTTAAAACTGAAAGCTGGTTTGTTTGTTTTTTAAGTGGCTCAGTTTTCTGTTTTTTATGCTCTGTGTGTTTTTTTAGGTTTCAGTTTTAATGAATCATTTTTAAAGTTTGTATGTTTTTATTATGTTGAATTGTGTAAGTCATCGAAGGCAGGTCGCATGGAGAAGCAGCATAGTTTAAAAAAAAATTAAATAGCAAAGCACTAGGTTAAAATAGGATTTGCAGCTGGGTATTCCCGTGCAGAGCAGGAAAATCTACTTCTAAAACGCATTGAAAATGAATAATCCAACGTGTGTGGAATGGGCCCAGGATGATGAACTTAAATGAATGGCTTGCTCATTTCTGCTGGGGGAACTGGTGTGGTCATCTGGAGAACATCTGTCACTCCAAGAGATCTCCAGCCACCACCTAAAGGTAAAGGTAAAGGTATCCCCTGTGCAAGCACTGGGTCATGACTGACCCTTGGGGTGACGCCCTCTAGCATTTTCATGGCAGACTCAGTACGGGGTGGTTTTCCAGTGCCTTCCCCAGTCATTACTGTTTACCCCCCAGCAAGCTGGGTACTCATTTTACCGAACTTGGAAGGATGGAAGGCTGAGTCAACCTTAAGCCAGCTGCTGGGATTGAACTCCCAACCTCATGGACGGACAGCTTCAGACAGCATTTCTGCCGCTTACCGCCACCACCTAGAGTCCAGCAATTTTAAGGTTCTGCAAGCCCTGGTGGGCTGAACTATGTGCCTGGTGGGGTCTGCATAGTATATCTTCAGTGTCACAGCCCTTTGTTAGAGCATCTTCTTTTTACCTTTGATTGATTAGTAAAGGTAAAGGTAAAGCATTTTCATGGCAGACTCAATACGGGGTGGTTTGCCAGTGCCTTCCCCAGTCATTACCGTTTACCCCCCAGCAAGCTGGGTACTCATTTTACTGACCTCGGAAGGATGAAAGGCTAAGTCAACTTTGAGCCGGCTGCTGGGATTGAACTCCCAGCCTCATGGGCAAAGCTGTCAGACGGCTGCCTTACCACTCTGCGCCACAAGAGGCTCTCTTGATTGATTAGTAGCAGTTCATAACTCTGCCCAACTTCCTACTATTCTTACTATTCCTCTCTTGACTGTTTACGGCTTAATAGCTGACTCTTGCTATCCCTCAGTTTGAATGTTAACCTCCTTTCTTATTAAACAGGGCAAAGGAACATGGGAGGGAAAGTTACTTGTAGCTTAGCAATTTTGTGTGACTTGCTTTCAAAAACAGCAGGAAGTTCAGAACTTCTCAAGATCATGGGTTTACTTTGTACGGGAGACATTACGAAATCTTCCTGATGACTTTTTAAGAAGAGTCGTGTTTGACTATGGAAATTAAATGTGTGCACAGCTTCTTAAATAAATTCTCCTAAACTACTCATTATACCTATGTCAACAAGGTGCTTACAACCAAGCAAAAATCTTTAGTTTGGTGGCGGGTGAGTGGTTGGCAAATGCAGACAGACTGGAAAAGAAGGTAGCTGTAGGGAAGAAATGAATTTTCTCTTTGGAGTTTTGGAATTAGCAAAACCTTCACTTTTAATCATCCCTCACCCCTGGCAGAGAACAGGCAGGTGGGGAAGGGGAAGTCACTTAATTACTTTCCACATGTACCCCAACCCACCTTCTTACAAATTCTAGTCGATCTAGCAGGTGAGTTAATGGGTGGGTCAAACTCCTCCTCTTCTCAAAGCAGGGAACAGAGATTTGAAAGAATGCATTGCTAGAGAGAATTTCTAGAAATTCCTGAGAAGAGAAGTGATTAAAAGCTCCTTGCAACAAGGAAGAAGTCTTTTCTTTGGTGCTGAGTCCATAGGAGCAGACAGAACTCTTAACTGAGGTCTTGAGAGGCATCCACTGACCATGCACTTGCCTGAAGAGCTGGAAAAAGTTCCAAGGTAATGAAAAGTCTGTAGAGATTTGCAACTTGCTAAATTAAGGAACCTGTCCTATATGCTAACATCTGATAGGGCACATATAGAAAAAGACTAAGAAATTACATTTTACCAATTTCTTTTAGATCCCTTGCTCAACCTGTTGCTGTGCTAAAAGTATACTTATGAGCATTTGCTTTTTAATAAATACTTTATAACTTCTTATGCTGATAGTGGTTCTCTAGACCAATAGACTTAACACCATCTTGTAAAAAAAAACACACACACACACAGGGGGAAGGCTAGCAATTGGCAAGGGACTATTTTTCCAAGGGTGCAAAAGACAGTAAATTGTTCCTGTGGTTACCGGACACTGGATAATGGATGGGGAAGCTGGAATTCCTGACTCTCTCAATGAACAATTTTATACAGTGTCTGTGTGTGTGTATGTGAGAGAGAGAGAGACCTTTCCAGGTGTTGGGAACACCTTGAAGTGGGCAGAGTGGAATTGGGACTCTAAGCCAGAGTAGATCCATTCTGCCTCAGCTGACATAAATTCTTCACTGAACCATAGAATCACAGAATAATAGAGTTGGAAGGGACCTCATGAGTCATCTACTCCAACTCCCTGCACTATGCAGGACACTCACATCCCAATCACTCCTCTACTCTAACCTGCCACCCCTTTGCCTTCACAGAATCAGCCCCTCCGCCAGATGGCTATCTAGCCTCTGTTTAAAAATTTCCAAAGATGGTGAACCCACCACCTCCCGAGGATGCCTGTTCCACTGATAAACCACTCTTGCTATGGTCTAATCTGACTGGTACCAGCTGGAACTAGTCAATTGTTTCTCATGGAAGCGAAACTGGAAATTATCACTTGGGATTGCTACGATTTTACCCACATAGCATAGTGCCAACTCCAGGGCTTTCTGGATTCTTACACTGCCATACTAAGAGAGCCTGCATGGTGTAGGGGTAACAGTTGGACTTAGGGATGCTAGCCCCAGTTGGGACATGAGGACTCTCCAGGATTACAGTTCAACTTAACACTACAGAGGTCAATTCCCCTGGAAAAAATGGACGCTTTGGAGGGTGGACATCATGGCATTGTACCCCAGAGGGCTGCCAGTGTTGGCTCAGTCACACGAGCCGCAAGGGAGTGGCGGGCTATAAATCTAATAATAATAATAATAATAATAATAATAATAATAATAATAATAATAATAATAATAATAATAATAATAATAATAATAATAATCCTGTAGTCCAGGCTATAAGCCCATTCCCAGAATCTCATTCTTGGATCAGTTCTTCCATGGCCTATGTAGCTCTACATAGGCTATTTTTCTCAGGCCACCAACAATTTCATTGAGAATTAGGATTACCAACCCCCCAGGCTGGAGATCTCCTGGGATTACAACTGATCTCTGGGTGATAGAATCAATCCACCTGGAGAAAATGGCCATTTTGGAAGATGGACTTCAAGTCATTAGATTAGCCCTTGTTGAAGTCCCTCCCCTCTCCATACACCGACTTCAGGCAACACCTCCAAAATCTCCACTTATTTCCCAACTCTGAGCCAGCAACCCTATTAGGCATAGACTTTGTGCAATTACCACCCACAGCTTGAAGCTGAATGCATGCCCTAGAGAGGAGCTTTAGTCATACACCGTATATCTCTCTCCTTGCAGCTCTGAAGCACCACTACAGCCATTCCTTTTGAGTGTACGGATGAATGGTTTTTGTCATACCTGGAATCCAACCCTTCTGAAAGCAGCCTGAAAAGATCATAGAATGGGATTTTTTTTTTATATAAGCCGCAGCGGCATTCTTAATTTTTGTAATGGCTGTGTCATGTACGGCACACGTCCTGATACTTTAGGGATTAATGACTGATCCTTTTTCTGGGTCCCGGTGGTTGAAAAGGTTTCCTTAGCGACCGTTCTTTGAGTTGTTACCTTTCTGCAGTCAGTCAATGAGAAAGCAAAAGGGGACGTTTTCCAGCGGCCCGTGCGGAAATGAAAGCACGGCACTGGAGGTAGCAGCAAGCGCCGCCGTCGCGGTTGCAGGAGGCTCAGGAGCAAATTGATTTCAGCAAAGCAGCGGTTTTATAGTTCCCTGCCCCAAGATAATAAAGACATTCTATGGGTTACCGAATTGCTCTGATGGCAGTAAAGGCTTTGCCAAAAGAGAGCGAGAGAGAGAGAGAAAGAGATGGAGTTTGAAAACATTCTGTATCTTTTTTTTCTTCTTCTAAATAATGTTGTGTAAAGGTTAGTGGCAGACAAAACCTTCACTATCAGATAATGTGACATTTGTCAAAACTCCCCAGTTGGCGCTTGGTGGGCAGCAAGGCTTGTAAATGTGGTGTGTCAGTTTATTGGCCGGAAGACGTGGGTTTTGTGTTGATGAAAGCTGAAGTGGTAGGTGCAGCCTGTAAAGCTGCAGGTTGGAGAGGTGGACTCGGCAGTGTCAGGGAGCAGACCTTTCCGCCTCGCTCTTTTGTGTCGACAAGAATAGCCTCAGGAGAGACAGTATCGGTTTGCAGAGAGAAGTGCACAAACAGTGCCTTAAATTTTTTTTTTTTTTTTGGAAGGCATGCTGTGCATTGAATATTGAGTTTTCATTCACTCCCTCCTTGGCCTGTTTAAAGGAGCATGATCAAGACGATCCCTTTCCTGCTTCCAAATCCAGGGTCAGGCCTAAAGTGCTATCAACCGAAAGGGTCACTTGTGGACAGCAATGTGCAGAGGCACGACGACTGTTTTGTATTTTGTACTGGTCGTTGACCGAAATAAATAAATGTATGTATGATAGCAATGTGCTTTGGGGCACCAGTGAAGTAATGTGTTATTCGGCATAATATATCCCTCTTAAGTGTCCAGTGGATTCGGGAGTACACAGGCCATGTGTGCTCAGGGGTGTACCTAGCCTATTTGGCACTTGGAGTAAATGAGTGGACAGGATTTGGTGATGTGGGGGAACAGATGGGGTAGTGGGGAGATGGTCCGCCTGCTGGACAACCCAAGTATCTCTTCTGCTGACGAGCCCATTTGCCCTGTGCTGCCAGCTCCTCTGCTGGCTAGCTCACCCCCCCCCCTGGTTAACATATCCTGGAAATGCTACTGTGTATGTTCAAAACGTTGCTTCCCATCTTTCCCACTGCTATTCTTGGCTCTGTTCTGGATGACCCAGGAGAGCCCCATCTCATCAGATCAAGAAGCTAAGCAGAGTCAACTGTGGTTAATGCTTCAAAAGGACATCACCAAGGAAGTCCAGAGTTGCTACAGAAAGGTGGGCAAGGGCAAACTGCCTCTGTTCCTGTCATGCCTCTGTTCTGGCACCAGGGGGTGCTTTGGAAGCAGAGGATCTCCTGGAGGCCCCAGGAGACTTTGTTGCCACAGACCTGGAGCTGAATTCCCTCCCAGAGTATAAGCAGCCTGGTACTAGCCAGGCTGAGACCCAGCCCTACAATGTGAAACTCAAGGACAAGACATTCACCAGCCCTGAAGACATGCTGGAGGAGTAGAACCGGCGGCCCCAGTCCAAGACCCTGATAAACCCTGAATGGCAGCATTGACGGAGATCTGCCTTGACAACTGTCAGAAGATCGGCATGCCTGTCCGCTCGCTGTGAAGGTAGATGGGGCTCAGCTACACCTCCTTACTCTGATGAGGGTTGGATCCAGCTGCAAGCCCTCTGGCTGAGACCTGCTCTGTGTATTTCAGGAGGACTTTCCCCTCAAGGTCCTTCATAGCTACATTCCCTGCCTGTCTTCCCAGAAAACCCGTTGTTCTGGTTCACTAAAGTGAAGTTCTGCCTTACTCTTGGTTCCTGACTTCAGCCTGACTCTTGACTACTCTACTGGCGACAGGCCCTACAGTACAGTTCCTGACTATACTCCCAGCTCTAGACTTACGGCTTGGCTTCTGACTTCATCTGTGGCTTTTGACCATGGTTTGGCTTTCACTGTCTATCTGGTTCTTGACTCTGGCTTGCTTTGATACTGCTCCCTACCCTGCTTGCTGTGTGAACTCCCTCTCCAGTTCTTGATCTTCCCGACTGGACTCTGGACTCTGGTATTTGGCTCTCAGCCTCCTGCCTCGGCAGAACAACCCGGCCAAGTAGGAGTGGCCCAGCAGGGCACCACAGTTCATCTCTTGCTTTGTGAACCCTAAGGGGTCTTTGTGAGTCAGCAGCAATTTGACGACACTTTCTATCACAAACTTCAATGCAACAAAAACAAATAATCTGGAACTGGTCCTGGGATGGGCTGATTTCCCCCTCCCCTTTCCAATCACAGTAGCCATGTAAAATCTCTGGCCATTTTTAAAACTTTATTGATTTTTTCTTCTTACTCTATTCCAAGGATTCTCAAGAAGAGCTCAAGCATGGAACCAGTCACTTCTACTAATGTGGGGCTGGCATTCTTGTGTGGTTACTGCACCTGGGAAACGAGCACTGGAGGGCTTTCACTTTTTCTGCTGCTTTCAGTTTTTCTCAGTATTGTTGTCTTTTTCAGTGACTCTTGTCTTTTCATAGGCCTTTTACATGCATAATTTCCCCTTTGATTTTAAATCACCTGTCTATTGTGTTTTGCATGCATTAGCATTGCTTCCATGCTGGCTTCAATTTTTCACATATACACATGATGTTTTCCAAGTGCTCTTTGAGGTGATTTTTTGTTTGCTTCCCTTCCAAGTTGAGGCAAAATGAAGAACAGAATGGAAGTGTTGTAGTTTTATCCTCTGAACTTCTCTGCCCCTTGACCCAAACCTCGCCATCCACTGCAAACTCATTTTGTCCATCAAAGAATTTGTAGCATTATAGACACGAAACTGCAACCTCTTGCATGTCTTTTAATTTTTTTCTAGTCCTAAGTTTTTTTATTCAGTGATCTGAGACTAGCGATAAAATCCCAATCGAATTCATGCAATGGCATTTTTTTGCTAGTCTCAGATTTCTGATTTTAATAAAATACAATGTGGGAAAAAATTAAAGTGTCATTCAAGTAGCAAAGTCCCCCGAATGGTATTGTTTCAGTTCGTATCACAGAAAAGGTAGATGGTAGTGTTTCCATTGCAATAAAAATGGCTTTCAGTCCTGCATGCATCTACATGTGTGGGGAATCATCAGTGGGGGGATAAAATTGACAAGAGATGTGAGCAGGAAGCTATGATGGAAAGCCTGCAGCTTTTTGAACACTTCTCTCCATAATGCAGGTGTAATGGAGTGCTGTACTTATCAATTCCTAGGAGAAAATTTGAAGGGAAAAGGTTTGCATCACATGCACAATATTTGAATCCAAGTGGCACAATTTGACTTCAGTGAAAATTGGCACTAAGGTGTGCATGCTTAATCAGTAGTATGGGGCCAAAGTACAATAGCCTCTAGTCAATTTATCTTCTATGGAGAGGTCTGGCTTGACTTGATCTAGAACTCATTTATTTGTCTTTTTGGAAGTCCATGCTATCTTGAAGGCCCTCCCCCAAAACCATCTTGCAAATGAATCAACAAAGGAAAAATAATGGTTTCCAGATGGTAAAGATGTCAGACAAGGGTGTACTTCATATCCCTGTCTCTTAATAAGGAAAGCTGGGTTAGCTTTAGATTGTGAAGTGGAAATTGGTGAAAGGAATACTAGCAATTTGAGATATGCCAATAATATCTCATTACTGGCAGAAAATAGTGAAGACTTGAAATGACTCCTTGGTACCTGCTTGGTGTAGTGGTTATGAGTGTCAGCCTCTAATCTGGAGAGCTGGGGTTGATTTCCCACTCCTCCACATGCAGCCAGCTGAGTGACCTTGGGCCAGAGATTGTTCTCTCAGACCTTTCTCAGCCACACCTGCCTTGAAGGTATTTGTTGTGGGGAGAGGAAGGGTAGGTAATTATAAACCACATTGAAAATCCTTTGAGTATTAAAAAATGGGGTAAAAAGGTAAAGGTAAAGGTATCCCCTGTGCAAGCACCAAGTCATGTCTGACCCTTGGGGTGACGCCCTCTAGTGTTTTCATGGCAGACTCAATACGGGGTGGTTTGCCAGTGCCTTCCCCAGTCATTACCGTTTACCTCCCAGCAAGCTGGGTACTCATTTTACCAACCTTGGAAGGATGGAAGGCTGAGTCAACCTTGAGCCGGCTGCTGGGATTGAACTCCCAACCTCATGGGCAGACAGCTTTAGCCAGCATGTCGCTGCCTTACCACTCTGCGCCACAAGAGGCTCTTAAAAATGGGGTACCAAAACCCAAATTTTCTTCTTATGAAGGTTCAAAGAAAAAGAGCCAAAGGAGGATTATAGAACATCAAGACAAAGTAATGACTATGAAGAAAAGTAATGATTAGGAAGAGAAGTAATGACTAGGCATAATGACAAAACTAATGACTCTACAACTTTGAGGCTGATGATGAAGACACTAAAAATGTGCCATCACCAACCAAAAGGAAGACTGCAAATAAGAAATCAGGAAGAGATTGTGACTGAGAAGGACAGCCACAAAGGAACCAGCAAAAATACTGAAGTCACTGGTTACCAACATCAAGTTAATTCATAGTATTCCCCATTGCTTTGTTTAGGTGTGCTGATTTGCAAAAATGCACACCTGCAGGATGTTGTTCTGCATGCTTCTTGTAAAATATGTATGGTTCAGCAGAAGTGGATTTCGATTACAAGCTGATTGCCAAGGACTGGGCCACAACAGAAATGCCCTGTACCACCAGTTACAACCAGTCTCACAGCTTGAACAGAAAATATGTTAAAATGTTAACATTAAGAGCATGTTATCAGCATGTTGATTATTATTATTACTATTATTATTATTACTATTATTATTACTATTTTTATTATACTAGATTTATTTCCTGCCACTCCCGAATTGGCTCGTGGTGGGTTATCTGGCAGAAGAGCTCTGTTTTACAGGCCCTGCGGAATACCATAAGTTCCTGCAGGGCCCGCAGCTCACTTGGGAGCTCGTTCCACCAGGTTGGGGCCAGGACCGAGAAGGCCCTGGCCCTGGATGAGGCTAGGCCCACTTCCCTAGGGAGGGAATGATCATTACATTTTCACCCGCAGAGTGTAAAGCCCTGCAGGGGGGCATAGGGTGTCATGATTCCTCCTCTCTTTGTATATGTCATGTTCTCAGTTGACTTCTCAAATAAACAGGCTTGACATGTTCAGCAAAAGTGATTTATTGAAAAGCAATGAACTAAACTCATGATACTGAACTGCAATACCTATACAGATCAATATATTTCTCATTGGCTCCAACAAATGTCACATCATGCCTTCCCAGTTTGCAAGGTATCCTCCCCACTTTCTCAGGCACATTATTACAACCAGGTGTGAACCCCAACCTCCAGAATCTGGGGACATGGCTCTGTTGATAGCGCTGAAGCTTCCTCTCCTCTCAGCACCCCTCTATCAACATAAAGCACATAGCTACACAGAGATCAATGTGAAACTAAAAACAATCCCATGCTCCCCAAAACATTCCCAAGATCATCAAAAGATTCCTCCATCCCCCCTCTTGCAGAGAACATAAAAATACAAAGAATGCACACAATAAAAATGATGAAAGGATGCTGGTGTTAGATCCAGATCCAGACAGCATATTTACAGCATATTTACATGTGAGCACCCCTTTTCACTATGGATCAGCACCTAGAAAGCTAATGTGATTTCATGGGACAAAATCTAGGGGGATTGCAAGATCTCCTCCATAATTGTTCCTCTAAAAATAATAATTACTGAGGCATTTATCAATAATACATTAAGTAGACTACATGGGGCAAATCAAAACTGCTCACTCTGGGTATTAGACCTGAGAGATCCCAGTAGGGTGGCAGCTATGGATTAGGAAAGACCTGGAGACTTTGGAGGCGGACCCAGGAGTGGGTGGGATTTGAGGTGTATAATGCTATGGAGTCCACCCTTCAAAGCAGCCATTTCCTCCAGAGCAACCGATCTCTGTCACCTCGAGATGAGTTGTAAAACAGGGGGATGCCCAGGTTCTACCTCAAGCATTCCTAGATCCCAACTGGCTTCGAACTCTTTTGCAAATCCTGCCTCAGTCCTTGCATTCCTTGTGTTGCTGTGATGGCATCCAAGTGATCTTGATTAGACAAGTTAAAAAATGTTGAACGCATTTAAAAAATGTCTTAAAAATTAATTAACTCCCACCCATTTGGGAAGCCTTTCCAGGGTCATCGAGAAACCCCAGGGTTTCATGAAACCCTGGTTGAGAAAGCCTGGCTTAACTACACAACACCATCAGCGATGACAACAAAACAACTTTTCAGCTGTCTTGATAAGCACATCTTTCAGATAGGAACGAGGGAATTAAGATCTTCCAAATAGTTACATTTTAGAGGCTGTTATTTGAACGAGGCCTGCTACTTAGAAAAAGAAGACGCAAAAGAGATGTTGGAGATGGGGAAAAAAAAAAGGCATTCTTAGTACCGTTCACACAAGGACACTTTGATCCTTCCCTGAAATATGTTTTGCCTTCTATCTAAAGGCCTCGGAGAGAATGAGCCCCATTTATTCTTCGGCTTTGATCAAGCGTTTTGTGCTTGGTACCCAGCTGTTGGGCCCCAATGTAGTCACAACGCTTCTTGTTATGCTAATTTAGACATCACGAAAATAGGTCTCAGCTCTACAAAGCAATATTATGTACCTTCCCGTAGCATATAGCCAAAACTGTTAAAGCTTTCTGACAAAAAGGATCATGCTGTTTAATGCTGCTCTACTTTTATGTTGCTATTTTGGTTTTTCTTTTCTCCAGATATTTTTTCATGTCACCAGTAATAAATGGGACCTGTCCTCTCCTTCCCATGGGGATGCAACTTTTCTCTGCTTCCCTGCAGCTGTGGAAACTCGGGCAGAGGTGGATGGGAGGAGAGCTTCATACTGGGATACACTCACTTGTAACTTCACCATGGAGTTGCCTCGGGAAGGTAAGAATTGAACACTTACTTGGAGTGGCTTTGGTCAGGTCCATGGGGAAATCTTCATTGCTGGTATATATAACTTCTAAAATACCAGTGGTCAGGGCATCATGCCCTTGATCGATCTACATAAATGATTGTTTTTCCTGTGACACTGTGTCCCTTGTTTGAAGACAACAGGGATCTTTGAGTGTACAATAGACCAGAAGCCCATCAGTTACATGAAGATGGTCATATGTGGCACCAGGATGCCAACATGGTTTGGAGCTGAGACACAAAAGATAAAGAGTATTATTAAACACGTTGATTTGGGGTCAAACACAGGGTATATAGTAGTCGTGTGGTTCTTTTGGCTGATACCACTTGTGAATATGGCTCTCTGTGAGCTGTAGAGTGGGTGCCACTGCTGTAGAGCCTCTGTGGGACAGTCTGAGGATACAAAAACAGCCAGGGGGGATGAACCACAGGTTGCAGGTGCAGACAGAAAAGACTGAAAAGAGCTAACATGCATCCTCCTTATTTCAACACCAGTAGGCCAATGTGATGTTGAATCACTATCAGTAAAGGCTGGTGTGATACTGACCAACTACAGTCTGTTCGTATTCTAATTTTAACTTGTATTTCAATGATATATTGGTTTTATTGTGTTATAAATCACGTATACTGCCTGAGATGCTATCTCGAGAGGGGCAGTATATAAACAGCGACTTAAATAAAATTCCCATGTGTTTGTTGAAGGGCTACTAACTGAGTTGGGAAATAACTGGAGATTTTGGGTTCGAATTTGGGGAAGGGAGGGGAAGAACGTCAGCAGGGTAAAATACCATAGAATTTATGGGGTCAGGCAAGTGAGGAAAATGAAATGGAAAAACCATCAGACTCCAGTTCTTCATAGTTCTCACTCAGTTCACAAAGTGGCCAGTCAATTCTCACACAAATGCATGTCTAAAGAGGAGCATGCCTTGTACATAGTTTGAACTCTCATCTCCACCTGGTCAGGAGCTCTGTTTCTGCTTCGGGCTAGACAAAGATACCTGAGTTGATGAACTGGATGTGAGAGCAGCCATGCTTCCCTGTTGTATAACTACAGCATCTGGTGTTGAAAACCATACTGCCTCTAATCACAGAGCTTCCACTGAATTAACGCATCTCGTCAGATGGCTTCCAGTATGGTTAAGAGCAGCAGACTCTGATCTGGAGAACTGGGTTTGATTCCTCACTCCTCCACATGCAGCCTGGTGGCTGACCCTGAGCTGGTCACAGTCATCTTAGAGCTGTTCTCACTGAGCAGTTCTGTTAGAGCTCTCTCAGCCCCACCCACCTCACAGGGTGTCTGTTGTGAGGAGAGGAAGGGAAAGGTGTTTGTAAGCCATTTGGGGACTCTTTTGGGTAGTGAAAGATGGGGCATAAAAAACAGCTCTTCTTCGTCCATTGATAGTGCTGAAGTAGAACAGTTGGGAGCAGTTTGGACTATAGGGAGTGTGTTAGTTTGGGTGGAACTCATCGCTCTCCTGCCTTCTGAAGGCACCAACCTGGTCTGGTAGCTCAGAGAGCATCTCCGGGGAATAGCTGTACTGCATTTTCTATTTCTGTGTAATTTGCTTGTCCGTATTAATAATGTATAGCTAGTGATGAAGGTTTTGGTAATGCTGATGTCTGCAAACTTAATGTGATGAATAGCATTCTACAGAATGTAATATGTTTGCAGATATTTTGCCATTAACACAAGTTCATTCTGTCCTTAATGCAAGATTTGAGGGCGGAGAGCCGAGGAATAACCTGACGATAAACAGTAAGCTAGAATGTCTGGTATGTGTTACTCGGTTTGTATGTTTTCTTTCATTTCTTTCTGGAGGCAGACCAAAAAACTAGCCTGCTTTTACACCCCCTTCATGCTGTTCAGCTTTGGATACAAAATCTCATTTGCCTGATTTATTTATTAAATTATCTAATAGATCTGGGCCCATTCTGCACACGTTGGATAATGCACTTTCAGTTTGTTTTTGCAGCTGGATATTACTGTGTGTAACAGGAAAATCTCCTCCTAAAGTGCATTGAAAGTGCATTATCCAATGTGTGCAGAATGGGCCCTGGTCTTCCCTATGTCAACAGGAACATGAGAGCTCATCCTATTTCATGTCCATTCTCCATTGTCCAAATCTAAACTCATCACAAGCAGCTGTTTGTTTGTTTGAATCATGATGGCTCATTTAATTGAAAGTGGGGCAGCAGGAAGACAATTTTAGACTCAAAAGACGGAGGAACAGGAGATTCCAACCCATGGAAGGCCCCATAGCCAAACTCCAGGCCCATAGCCAAACAATTATTACTGTGTTTGTGTGTGTGTGTGTGGGGGGGCAAATGAGCATAGTAGCGGTGAGCACATCATTACTTATATACTTTGTTACGAATGAGCAATGATGGAGTGCAGCCTTTCTCAATGTTTTTGCCATTGTGAAATCCCTAAAACATTCTTTAGACTTTCAAAAACCCCCAGAAATGATGCTGGGGGAGCATTTAAAGCACTGGAGGAGGTCTGTTTGGTGGGTATTTCTTCCCAATAGACCTGTCTAAGGCTGCAGGGAGCAGGCACTCTATAGCAGCAGAGAGGTCTGTGGGGGGAGACATTGAAAGATGATGTCTTGTCATTGTCTTGTCAATGATGTCATTGAAAGATGATCAGTTGTTTGCTTGGACTTTCTTCCCTACAGAACCCTCTGAGGCTGTGGAGGTCCCCACCCCCAGCCTTCCCAACCCTCCTGGAGCCAGCAGTAGGCTGGGAACAGGAAGTGTAGATGTGGAGCTGACATGTCAACACCATGCCTGCCTTTCCTAAGCTTCTGAGTCCAGCTCAGCAGACCCCAAGTCTGTCTGCTGCTCTTCCTGCATAGCCTGGGTTGTGTAGAAAGTGCTGGCTGGAGGCATTTAAAAGAAAATAGAAGCTGGTCTCTCCAGGGATCATATATTTGTTGGGCTGTGAGAACCTAATGCTGACAATTCACTTTCTGTGCTCTTGCATTATGGAAGGAAGGAGGAAGGAAGGAAGGAAGGAAGGAAGGAAGGAAGGAAGGAAGGAAGGAAGGAAGGAAGGAAGGAAGGAAGGAAGGAAGGAAGGAAGGAAGGAAGGAAGGAAGGAAGGAAGGAAGGAAGGAAGGAAGGAAGAGGGTGAAACAGACAGTCCACTTCTGGCTTAGATATTTGTACAGCCATACACTTGCCTGAGCAGCAAAATATGCCAACATGGGAGCTCCCATGTCTTAGCAGTTGCAGTTCCAGCTCTCTGAAATGCCCTTCTTGTGATGTCAAGCTGAAATCCACAAACTCTCAATGTTCTGAAAGTAACTCTCTCGGGATACTTGTAAGCTGACAGGTAGTGTTGTGATGCTAAAAGAGCTGAGTGGTTCTTGAGTACCGGGCTAGGAATGATAATCAGAGTTGCGCCTGTAGGAGGAAAATGTGAAAATGAAGCTAATGCTACAGCTGGAGCAGCCTTAGTGGCCAGATTAGCCTGATCACATCAGAGCTTGGAAACAAAGCATCAGGAGTACTTGGATGGAAGACCACCACCAAGATACTGGGCTGATATGCAGAAGAAAGCAATGGCTGTCAACCTCTGCTTATCTCTTGCCTTGGAAATCCCATAAGATGGAACTTCCTAGGGCCAGCATTAGTCAATGGAAAGCCCACAGCACACTTCACCGGTAATGCTACAAATGATTTTAAGTAAAGACAACAGGTTTTGCAGCTAAAAAGAGCCAGAAGATTACTCACATGCAACATAACCATCTTGTTCAGCATCTTATCATTTATTAATTAAGACACTTTCTCAGGATGCCCTACATTGGTGTCCTGCTTTGTTTATTGTGCATGGCTATCACTAATGGTTGCTGTACAAGTCTAATTCTGAGCTGCCCGTCAAATGGGGCAGACATGGGGTCCCACCTCTTTGCTATCTTTTCATGCACTGTTAGGGGACCTGGCTGATATGTGGCCATTGGAACCAGGGAGTTATTTGTCCCTGAATGTGGCTCCCACTAAACAGAGGGCTGAATGGCAGTGGTTTGGGGACTTCTTTTACTAACAGCATGATGCCTTAAAGAGAACAATGTGGCATCCCTTGAGAGCCAATGTGTTATCGTGGTTAAAGAGCACTACACTCTAATCTGGAGAGCCGGGTTGGATTCCCCACTCCTCCACGTACAGCCAGCGGGGTGACTTTCAGCCAGTGACAGTTCTCTCGGAGATGTTCTCACAGTGCAGTTCACATAGAGCTCTCTCAGACCCACCCACATCTCAGGGTGTCTATTCTGGAGAAAGGGCAAGGTATTTGTAAGATGCGTTGGTAGTGAAAAATGAGATTTTTTTTAATAGCTCTTTTCTTCAGAGGAGGAGCTTTGCTGATGAAAATTGGATGCTATGGTGAGTGCTGTTGTCTGAGGATGCAGATGTAGGCCATCTAGCCAAGCACCGCAAGCCCCAGCGAGCAGCCACTCAGGGGCCCATTATGCACGGTGGCAGCTAATCCGTGCTGCCTCCGTGCCGTTGCGGCAGGGCACGATGCCCTGCCGTTCCCCGTGTATGCACAGGGGTGGGGCATACAGGGCTGCCCTGGTGTAGCGCATGCATACACACTTTGCGCTGGGGCCAGGAAACCCGGGATGCTGCCAGGCCCTGCAATTATGCACAGCACCGACCCGCCCCAGCCCCTGCAGGCACCCACAGTATCCCAGAAGCTGTGGAAGTTCCCGCCTTCGCATAACGCAGGCCTTCAAAGGCCCTGGGCTGGGCCATGCCTGCACTGGCAGTGGGGGCATGCATAATCGGGGATTTTCCCCACTGCCCTCACTGCCCTGCCACCGCCAGTGTGGGCATTCCAGACCGTGCATAATGGGTCAGAGCAAACTTTGGGTATGTATCAAGCTCCTAGTATCCAAACTGACCATTATTATTATTATTATTATTTATCATACTTCTATACCGCCCTCCCCGGAGGCTCAGGGCGGTTTACATTATAACAAGGAACCTTACATAAAACAGTCTGTAAAACATATACATCAATAACCAACAATTGCAACCAAACACAACACAGTATAACAGTAAACAGTTGTGATACAAACAGGTCCAGGGCTTGTTGATGGGATTCTGAGAGGGGTGGTTCATTGATTGAATTCTGAGGGGGGGTGGGGGGGGAGCAGGGGCCCTTGGTCGCTGTTGATTACGTCTGGTCTCGGCCAAATGCCTGATGGAGGAGCTCCTTCTTGCAGGCCCTGCGGAACTGTTTAAGCTCCGTCAGGGCCCTGATCTCTTCTGGGAGCTCGTTCCACCAGGTAGGGGCCAGAACAGAGAATGCTCTGGCCCTGGTCGAGACCAGACGGACTTCTTTAGGGCCAGGGATCCTTAGCTGATTTGAGGCAGTAGAGCGTAGAGCTCTTTTGGGGGCATAGGCGGGGAGGCGGTCCCTCAGGTACACTGGGCCCTGACCGCGTATGGCCTTGAAGGTAATTACCAGAACCTTTAGTCTGATCCGGAATTCAACTGGTAGCCATTGCAGCTGATGAAGAATAGGCCGGATATGGGACCTCCACGGTGTTGCCGTGAGGATCCTGGCTGCTGCATTTTGAACTAGTTGTAGTTTCCGGGTCAGGGCTAAGGGCAGGCCTGCGTAGAGCGAGTTACAAAAGTCTAGTCTAGAGGTGACCGTCGCATGGATCACTGTGGCTAGGTGTTCCGGGGCCAGGTAGGGCGCTAGTAGTTTGGCTTGGCGGAGATGGTAGAATGCCAGCCGCGCTACCTTTGTGATCTGGGCCTCCATTGTGAGGGAGGCGTCCAGAATCACGCCTAGGTTCCTGGCGGCATGAGCCGTGGAGAGCTGCACGCCATCCAGGGTAGGCAGGCGCGCTTCCTCGCAAGGGCCCTTCCTACCTAGCCACAGGACCTCCGTCTTTAAAGGATTGAGCTTCAGACGACTCTGCTTGAGCCATCTCGTCACTGCTTCCAGGCAGCTGGCTAATGCTTCTGGGGGAGAGTCAGGGCGGCCATCCATCAGGAGGAAGAGCTGGGTGTCATCTGCATATTGATGGCAACCCAGCCCGAACGTCCGTACCAGCTGTGCGAGAGGGCGCATGAAGATGTTGAATAGGATAGGAGAGAGGACCGCTCCTTGTGGGACTCCACAAGTAAGTTGCCGGCGGCCTGATGTTTTCTCTCCTATTGCAACCCTCTGTCCACGACCCTGGAGGAAGGAGATCAGCCATTGAAGGGCTGTCCCTTGTATTCCAGCATCGATGAGGCGGCGAGCTAGAAGCTCGTGATCGACTGTGTCGAACGCTGCTGAGAGGTCTAATAATATCAGCAGTGCCGACCCGCCTCGATCCAACTGGCGACGGAGGTCGTCCGTCAGGGCGATTAGCGCTGTCTCTACCCCATGGCCAGGCCGGAAGCCAGACTGAGATGGGTCTAGGACCGAAGCTTCTTCCAGGTATTCTGTCAGTTGGTTTGCGACTGCCCTTTCTATCATCTTGCCCAGAAACGCTAAGTGAGACACGGGCCTGTAGTTGTTAGGCTCTTGTGGGTTTAGAGATGTTTTTTTCAACAGTGGACGTACCACAGCCTCTTTCAAACCCTCCGGGAATTCTCCTGTTGTTAGAGATAGGTTGATTATCTCCCGGAGGGGGCCCATTATCTTTATGCCAGCTGTTTTCAAGAGCCAGGATGGGCAAGGATCTAGTGGGCATGTAGTTGGTCTTGTTGTCGCTAGAATCCTGTCCACTTCGGTCAGCGTGAGTCGTCTGAAGTTACTCATAGTTTTCTCCAAAGACGGCCAAGGGGCCTCTAGTTCACTTTTTGTATCTAAGGTTGGGGGGAGGTCGTGGCGGAGTGTCGAGATTTTGTCCGCAAAATGACTCGCAAATGCCTCACAGCTGATGTCCAATTGGCTATTGTTTTGTTGCCCTTCAATCAGGGCAGTGAGAGATCGAACTACCTTAAACAATTGAGCTGGGCGTGAGTCTGCAGATGCGATGGTAGCCGAGTAAAAATTGCGTTTTACTGACTTCACCGCCATCTCATAGGCTTTCATCTGCATTCTATAAGATGTTCTCGAGGCTTCGTCACGAGTCTTCCTCCAAACTCGCTCTAGCCGTCTCAGTTCCCGTTTCTTGTCGCGAAGCTCCTCGGTGTACCAGGGAGCTCGCTTGAGACGGAGTCGGAGAGGGCGTCGGGGAGCTATCTCATCAATGGCAGTCAGCAGTCTGTCATGCCAGTCACTGACCAGGCCATTGAGAGAAGTGCCGGGAGGCATTGGTTCCCGCAGAGCGTTCAGGAATCCTATTGGATCCATAAGTCTCCGCGGGCGAGCTAAAATTTGCTCGGCGCCCAACTGAGGAGGTGGTGGAAGCCTTAGCCGAGCCTTTAGAGCATAGTGGTCTGACCATGGCACGGCTGTTGTTGTGACCAGATCCACATCCAAACCTACGCCGAAAATAAGGTCCAGGGTGTGGCCTGCTTGATGGGTGGGGCCAACAACAAATTGCGAGAGCCCCAGTGTTGCCATGGTTGACACTAGGTCCTGTCCAGTTCTAGAGGACAGTAGCTCAGCATGGACGTTAAAGTCCCCCAGGACTAGTAGACTGGAGAACTGTAGCGTCCAGGCCGCCACCGCCTCTAGCAGGGCAGGCAGGGCATCTGGTGGTGCAGTGGGCGCGCGGTATACTAACCAGATGGCCACGCTCTCGGTTGATCCCCATGGCTGCTGTTCTGGGAGTCACTGGGGAGACAGAAGTTGGGGCCACCTGCCAGGAGCCATGACTGCCCCACTGGCTGGGATCTGTTTGTAGACCATCTGGAAATTCTCCAAGCTTTGACAGTTTTTTCCCCCCACACACATTTGTTCCCTTGCTTCAGTATTATGTTGCTGTATGTTCAGTGTAACAACCTGCAGCAAGTTTTTACTCTGGACATAAAGTGTCCAGTGATATAATATCAAATCTACCACTAGAGGGAGCAAATCATGCGCAAGAGGGAAACAAAACAAAGTGACAGGGACACACAAGCAAAGAAACTGATAATGTTGACAAGCACAATGTCAAGTAGAGACTAAGCCCCCCCATGTGCTTCTAGGCCTGAGGGGAAGGCCTGCTTCCCCCCCTTCCCCCCGGCGTCAGCACGGCTGACTGTTTAGGCTTAGAAGCATATGGGGGAGCTTTCAAAGCCCTGGATGTGCTTCTAGGCCTGACGGGAAGGCCTCCATCTTTAGTCATGGTGTCCTGCCGCTTCCCCCTGGCTTTCTGGCCTGTCCTAGTGAGAGCCTCGAAGCCTGTCCTGGTGAGGGCCTACAAACCTTTCTGGCCTGTGCTGGTGAGGACCTAGATTGTGCCCTCATCTGATTGGCTAGAACTGCTGTCAGTCCTGGTGAGGGGCCAATCGGAAGATGCTTTGCGCCTTCCGATTGGCCCCTCACCTGGACTGGCCCCGCCCACTCTCCGCCCACTTAGCCCTTAGCCAAATATGAATACAGCGAAAGCTGTATAAAGATGTTTATGTATATGGCTATTTTAAATATTTATTGCATGATATAAACACACATGTTCTTGTTAACCACCCCTATATGACCAATGATGGTCCTAGAGGGGTTAAGGAAGTGGAAGAGCACTGGGTGGGCATGTCCAGAGCAATGCTTCCCCACCATATTCTGCACAATCACACCACTTCTGGGATTTCTTGAAGCCTGAAGAATGGTACAGGGGTTTTGCAATGGTAAAACAGTTGAGAAAGGCTCCTCTAGCCTCTGCTCCTGTTCACGAGCCATGGATGTTGCTTTCCATGAAAGTTCTCAGTCCCCTCTCTAACCTCAAAATCGATTTTTGCAATCCTTGATAATGGGGGTTTCTGTTTTGAACTTGTTGCTTTTTCTGCGAGCACTTCTTAGCACGACGGCCCACTTCAGAGACAAGGGGGGCTGTCAGCCCTCTACATTTGATTAATTTTAGTTCTTTCCTAACCTGTACTCATTTTCCAAGGAGTCTGCAGACCAGCTACATTCAACAAGTCTCTCCATTCCGTCCTTGACAATCACTCGTTTAAAATGCCCCACGTCGCTACACGAGACGCATGTTTTTACATTTTGCTTTCATCGCTCTCCAGGCCGTGATTTTAACTCACAAGTGTATTGATTCATACAGCTCCCGTTTGACATAAGCCAAAGGAGCCAAGGTTCTTTTCTGCGTCTTAAGTAGTTTATTCAGCATGAACATTCCTCTGGAAAACCTGGCCTTGATTGACCTACCCCGGCAGTAGATAGACACTTTCAACTTGCACTTCCCACAGGTGGGAGCAGCTTGCTTGTTCTTTTGTGGCTGAACAAACAACAGAAATGCTCTTTGTTGATGGCATTACCATTTGGCTCCGCTGAATGCGTAGTAGAAGGAAAGATAAGTAGACTGATTCCCAAGAGGGGGAAGAAAACCCACTTTGCTGTCAAGAAATTTCTCCCTCTAAGCCGTACGGTCAAACTTTTAACTACATGCTGTTGGAGACCTTTCCTGTTTTCCGCTAAGCTATTAAAGTCCTTAATATTTTAGTATGGGGCTATTATGGCTGAACTTTTCATACTTTCTCCTTTTGTATTGTATTATGCAGTTTTTTTATTCCCACTCCTTCCAGGCCTCACCTTTGGCCTTTTGTAAGTATACAATGGATTGATTGTAACTGAGCACAAATTGAGAATCATGGCGAGGGGGGATGGCTCTGTATTTTGATAGCAGGTGCTTGAAATGTCCAAAGGTGTGGGTCTTCTGCTGCAGCAGTTCTTCCAATGGTAACAGAGGGAAGGGTTATTTTTGCCCTTCCCCTCCCTCCACACATAGCAATCTCAGCCCCCGGATGAGACCTGGGATCTCCTAGTTTTACAGCTTGTCTCCAGCAGACAGAGATCAGTTCCCCTGTAGAAAATGGCTGTTATGGAAGGTGGACTCCATAGCTTTATACTCTAGGTATTTGCAACAACAACAACAAAAGGATTGTATTGATTTGGCCCAACTCAATTCAGCTCAACTCTGATCTGTCCAAATCAGTTGATTTGGCTTCAAGGTTGGCCAATTCCAAAGCAATTCAAAGTTTCAAAAATATTGGAGCAGGCGTCCAATAATAATTCCAATTTTCTAGTCTTGTTTCCCCATGGCCAAACAATCAGCAAAACAACAGGGGATAAGAACATGGGAAATGCTGTTGGAATTGGCATGATATCATGCCCCTCAAGAAATAACCCCCCCACACAATGACCCATCATGCACGGGGCAGGTAATCCAGGGTGGCAGCAGCAGGGCAGCCCCGATTGGGCACAACGCTGCCACCATCCCAGCCCTAGTTCGGCACAACCCCCCAGAAGGCCCTCAGAAAGGGAACATGGAATCTTTCACATTCCCTGGGATGCAGTGGGCTAGGTAGGGCTGGCACCATGCATAATCAGCAGAGGACACCGCACAGCCCTGTCACTGCATGCAGGGAAACTGCATGCCCCTGTCAGCTCCATGGAGCCATGGGGCTAGTTGGGGAGTCCCCCCCCACCACCACCTTGGTGGGAGAGCAACATGTCACTCCCTGCCATCATGTAGTGGGGGCTCCATGCCCCCTGCTCTGCCCCCTGCTGCTGCCACCTCCAGGCAGCGTACTGGGCTTTCCAGCCCCGGTATTTTGCATGCATGCACTACAACAGGACAGTCCATATATGCCAGGGGATTCCCTCCCCTGTACATATGTGGGAAGTGCCAGGGCATGCTGCCCCAACACAATGTTCAGCAGCAGCCCAGCGTGGCTGCTGCCATGAGTAATGGGTCAATATGAGCACAGTATTATGAAAACATAATAGTGTCTGATTTTATTGAATGCACTGTTATACACAATAGCACATCAATAATCCTTATCCATTGTTCCTCTTAATATCTGTGAAACAGCCTGGGGGGTGGAACATGCCCGGGGTGTCCAAATTAGAATAGAGGCAATCAGGGTGCAGCCAGCAAAGCTGGCCGCACCCTGATTGGCCCTGCACTTACAGCTCCCACCCTCCCTCCCTGGACACTAGCCACTTTGCTCACAGAAACTATAGGAGCCAGCGCGTGAAAGAGAAACACAGAGACACAGAGAGCCTTGCCAAACCACTAAGGAGCCCTGATTACCTGCTATGGCTACTGCTGCAAGGAAAACAGAGAGAGAGAGAGAGAGAGAGAGAGAGAGAGAGAGAGAGAGAGAGATCTGCACCTGCCAGTGTCCCCTGGGTCCTAGCACCCATTGCATTCCTGGTTGCAATGGGCTTTCTTGCTAGCATTGTATTATAAAAACATGTTTTCCTACATCATGCATCAACAGACAATAAATTGATTGTAAGTCCCAATTTTGTGGCACACCTATAACAACATGTAGTCTTCTGTCTTGCAGGAATTTTTTTTGCTCTGATATGCTAGTTACCACAAATGATAGTTTAACTGTTCTTTCATAAAATAGTTACAGCTGTGTATTCACAGCTGTAAATTTGCTTAAAGGTACAGTTAATTCTTACATTTGTAATAATATTTTAATATTATAAATAATAATATTATAAATAATAATAATATCAAACACAAAGGAGTATTTATTTATTTGTCTCTTTGCTACCTCTCCAACCTCCAAGCATCAGTGGGAAATGGGTTCTGCAGAGGGTTAGGGTTGTATTCCTGGCTGGAAGAAAGACCACCCAGTCCAGTAACCGAAAGAGATACAACAAGCAGCCTTCTCTGCAAACCGGTCAATTTACTTTTGAGAGTGACGGAATCCTACCTGATGAAGAAATGCAAAACAATGACCTGCTCCCAGCAAATGCTGATTAGAAGGAATTTATCCAGGACAGTAAATCCTGCAGTGGACAGCCTCTTCTGTTGCTATGAGATACTTTGATTTCACAAGGGTCTTTTCATTCTTTCTCATTGCGCACAATTTAGGGGTTTAAGCAAACAAGCTTCTGAATAATTGCCCAATCTTCTTGGGAGAACTTTGGATATCAAAGAGATACATTTATTCCACAACAAGAACCAATTAAAGAATAAAACAAAACTCATAACTGAATAACCTGTCCAGTTTTACCCTTTCTATCGTGGTCTCCCATGGAATAAACCTTGTCAATCTAAAACTACTGTGCCGAAATTATTCCTGACTCGGTTCTTCTTTCTTAAAAGAAAAAGAAAAAAAAAGGAAAAAAGCACTCCTACAAAGTGACTGACAGCTTAAAATCAAGCTTGGTGAAAAATTCATTAAACCATAAAAAGTTTAAAGTTTCATTTACATAACCTGAGATGAAAGAAGATGAAATATTATAATTATCTTTTCACGTTAAATTTGCACTGCCATTTAAAATTTAATCTGTGTGAAGATAGGATGAGCACCCCTCCCCCATGGCTTCCCTCACTCCACAGAGAATTGTAGGTGTACCTGTCGACTGGTTGTTCAATTAACCATTTGCACAAAAGCTGAACATTTTTAACTGTATTTGTACTGAAGGAGGAGAAGAGTGTGCCCACCCTTACTACCCAAAGAAATCTCAAAGCGGCCTCAATTACCTATCCTTCCTCTCCCCACAACTGACATCCTATGAGGGAGGTGGGGCTGAGAGAGCTCTGAGAGAATTGTGAATGACCCAATGGAAAGATCTGTCCCTACCCACCCATGCACAGGAGCAAGTGGCACAGATGCAAGTGGTAACCAAGGGTCCTATTTCAAGTAAAGGGAGACTTGCTTTGTAGGAAAGTCCCCAGAGCTGAGGCTCAGCCTAATGTGAAACAGTTTCTAGTACCTGTGAGGTGCCAACAGGGGCTCCTACATAGGGTTGCCAACTCTGGGTTGGGAAATACCTGGGGACTTTGGGGGGTGAAGCCAGGAGTGGCAAGATTTGGGTCAGGGAAGGACCTCAATAGAGTATAATGCTATGGAATCCACCATCCAAAGCAGCCATTTTCTCCAGGAGAACTGATCTCTGTTGCCCGGAGTTGAGCTATAATTCCAGGGGATCCCCAGGTTCAATGTGGGGACTGGCACTCTACATTGCTCATGATGTGCCCTAGGCCCCTTCAAATGGGTGTTTTGTTGGTGAGGGAGACTAGGCTGATGGCCATTGCAGACAAATGCTGGAAAGCCTGTGGCAGGATAACCTGCTTGTAGGGCTTCCATTGTCAAGTTGGCGGCTGGAGATATCCCACTATTACAACCAGGCAACAGAGATCAGTTCCCCTGGAGAAAATAGCTGCTTTGGGAGTGGGCAGAATGGCATTACATCCTGCTGAGGTACCTCCCCTCCTCCAAACCTCTTCAACAACCAAAGTCCAAATCTATTCAACCACTACCCCTCAAATCTTCTGGAATTGGTAACTCTACCTACTTAAAACTAATGATAGTAAGAGATCAGGTGTGACTTGTGGAAGGCAAAGTAACATGTCCGAAGTGATGGCTTACTGGGCCTGGTAGGCTATTATCATCACTGTGTTCCAGAGTTTGCAACCATAGCAAGTCCCCTGACTGACATGGACCGTTTACACACTGGGAACTTCCCTGCCCCAGCTCCCATGCAGGAGCACAAATCGTGGGCAGATGAGGCACACCGGGCCTAATGCTCCCCTGTGTGGGTGCAGGAAGAGGTGGGGCAACCCGCCATGACTAAAACTCTAGCCTGCAGCCCAGCATGAAACCTCCAGTGCCTAAATGGTCATGATGTGGAAGGAACAGTCAATCATACTCCAGGCCTGCAATAGTTGTCTTTGAGATACTATGCATTGCATTGGACTTGAAGCTGATGTTCAATATGCCAGATCCCAGCCGGACTTTCATACTCCAAATCAATGCACTGAGAACTGGACTAGGGGCTGTCTTACCTCAAGAACAAGGGAAGAAAGAACAAAACTTAAAAGTAGCAGGCAGAGGCTTTGAAGAAGAGGCTGATGGAGTAATGATGGAAACTTGTGAGTCATAAGGCAGGAAGAAATGCTGTTAATAAGTTCCTCATCCTATATATGTGTAGGTCTGGAGACTCTGGTGCATGCTTGGGAAACAGAACCAATGGAAAGGTCCAGCATTACCTGTCTTGCTCTGAGCCCCGGTACTCAGTCCTGCCACACATCTGAAAAGCTGGGAAAGGCCAATGCAGTAAGGCAATTCCCATGAGCCAGCTGGCAGGGGCTCATGGGAATTGTAGTCCATGGACATCTGGAGGACCACAGGTTGACTACCCCTGCAGTAAGGTATCGTAGGTATTCTGATAAGGTTGCTTGCAGCAAATTCTACCAGTTCCATGGCAACCTAATCACATAAGGTAGTGCTTTATTTTATCCGAAGAAAAAGTAATTAACAAGAATTTAGTATGAAGGCATTTCTTTAAAAAAATAACATGGATCTTACATTTTCACTATGTCACTGGGTTTTGTTAAAACTAAAAAAAATGCAATAGACTGAAAAAGGATATATATTAGCTTTCTTTGAATTTAAACAGAGAATAGATAGGTTTCTCGGCTGATACAAGTTTGAAATGTATACTTTATTACAGCAAGGTAAAATTTTTGTTTTGACTAATAAGGAGTATGCTGCCATGGGGAAGAAGAAGAAAGGGAATTCGTGACTGCTGTTATTCTCTGCAGGTGTCTTTGGTAACCTATTTCTTCAAAACCGTGCACTGAAACAAAACAAGTAAAATATTTAAAAATGGAGACCTTCAGTGCAGTGGATAAGGTTTAAGATGAGAGTTTTCTCTTCTGCAGTGGCTTGCGGTTGTACTTTGTTTTCTGGGAAGGGGAATGAAGATATGGGGAAATGTGGGGAATTATGGCAACTTGTGCTCTTTGAGAACTTTTGTTGTTGGAGGTTCCTTGTGAAAACATTTGTGTTGATGATGCACAGATTCATTTTCAATACTTTTCTATTGAACTGTACCCCCCCACACACACACACTTGGGCAAATAGTAACACAGAGCCTGTGTTTTCATTTGTACTAGTGGATCACAACATTCAAGGAAGAAGGACAATCCATCCGTCCATCCATCTGTCCATCCATCCGTCCATCCATCCAATCATCTATTCATCTATTCATCTATTCATCCATCCATCCACCCATCCATCCATCCATCCACCCACCCACCCACCCACCCACCCATCCATCCATCCATCCATCCATCCATCCATCCATCCATCCATCCATCCATCCATCCATTCATCTATGTCTATGTATTGCCTTCCCCTAAAGCTCAGGGCAGTTTACATAGAACGAAAACAAGAACAGTACATCACACTCAGTGGCTATATTGAATGAAAGGCAGCAATAGTAATAACATAGCAATAAACAGCTGCACATGTTCATAAGTAATATCAGACTTGCATTTGCATGTCTATGACCATTATACTATAGCAGTAACATGAAACTAAATTTCCCTGTACGAGTATGGCAGTCCAATTGTGAAGGATTGCTACAGTGTAATATTTATTTATTTTTATTTATTTATTTATTGATCCGAAGGCTCGTGGCGGGTTACAAATGTCAGCTAAAACCTAAACACCCCATTAAAACCCCTGACATAAAAACCATAAAATACAGCAATATCAAACAGTATGCAATAAAGATATGGCGGAAATATTGTCCCATCCCTAACATCCCCAGCAATACCTCTGGGGGGGGGGAGGAGGGGCAGATGGAACTCGCAAGTCATCTATAAGGGGGCCCATGACTGTTCTTGCCTCTCAGCCTCAACCATAGACCTGGCAGAAGAGCTCCATTTTGCAGGCCCTGCGGCAGTGAAGTGTAATATCCAATGGTATGTGGATGCTGCTCTACAATCATTAGATGCACATCTGCTCAGCTTTAAAATGACTGGACCTTTGTAAAATGAGTAACCTTCGTTCAGAGGTAGAACATTGGCTAGGCATACAGAAGGTCCAAGGTTCAATCCCTGACTTCTTCAGTAAAATATATCAGGAAATAGGTGATGTAGAAGACCACTACCTGAGACCCTGGACACCTACTGCCACTCTGAGTAGACAGTTCTGACCTTGATGGACTCATGATCTAACTAGCATAAGGCAGCTTCATGTGTTCTTATGACTGCATTGTGAGGATCCAATTATAGTGAAGTTTATGCTGGAACATTTTTTATTAGTGTTAAGAGCCACTAGACTCCTTTATACACATATCTGTTACTACCCCCTGGAATTATACTGAATATACCTTTGCTTTTTTTATCACCCTCCCGGTAAACTTTTATAAGTTTCTCTTTGTAGATTTTCAAAGTTAGTTTTCAACCAATTATAGATGTTCCTGCTTATTTATTTCATGCATCTGACTTTTGATTCTAACTTTAGAAACATGCAGTTTAAATGGTCAAAAGAATACTTTTTTACAATAATAATAAAAAAAAGACTTCTCAAAAGTGTCCACCCCACACACAGTTTCCGAAATCCAGCAACATTCCCTTGAGGATATGTTCCACTAATGTGATATCCCACCGATAATGTAGTACTTTACAGGTCAGAAGTTACAGAGTTACTGAAGTCTGAGGTTTAAAGGAGGAGGAGGGTGACACTCTTTGAAATATTGCCCTTGTGGTCTTGGATTGCAGAAATGACTTTCCCCTCAATCCAGGTCTTGGGAGGGTCATGGCCAGTGGACCTCATTGAGAATTATGAAAAAGATGAAAAAGGCCTATTAAGCTGACCCAACTTGTCTTTCTATGTGAGGAAAGAAAGCTCAGTTGTGGGGGGTCAGGCCAAAGCTTCTTTCTTGGCCTGGGAGAAGACCGATTAATTGCTTCTCTCTTGTGTTATCCAAAACCCAGAGCAGATTTGTTAAATATTTTATTAAAAGCAAAGTCTTTGGTGCAGTCAATTAATTAGCTCTTCCCCCACTTTGTGTCTCAGTACATCATGCAATTTTTACTTCAAGAATTTATTGTCCGTGCTCTAATGAGACATCCGATTTAGAAGTGCTTTAAAACAACTTTTCCCCTCCTGAGGAAGAGATCGTACAAATAATTTAGTTATTGGCCCTGCTTATCAAACTTAGATCTCTAGAGTTCCTCAGAATCTATCATTCTGCCTACTTGGTCCTCAATTTTCTGTATAGTCTGTTTTTAGAACAAGACAGGAAACAGATTGTCTCTCTGTTCCAAATCTTAATTCCCTCATTGTCAGTTAGGGTTGCTGGCTTTTCTGCTGTAAAAGTTTTGAAGTGTTCTGAAGTGAATATTTATGCTTACCATGTGTGGGGGAAAAGGTCATGACTCCACTGCAGTGGTGGGATACGTCTCACTGGTTTGAGGCAGGCTAAATACCCCACCCCTCTAGGAGCCATGAGGTCAGAAGGAGTACGGCAGGCTTTCTCAACCAGGGTTTTGTAAAAACCCTCTGGTTTCTTGATGGCCCTGGAAGGGATTCCTGAATGGGCATGAGGTGATTAATTTATATATATACATATTTAAACTTGTTAAACATTTATCAGGCGATATTACCATATATGGTCATGTCATCCCACCCCTTCCCAAAATGGCCAATGATAGACCTGGATGCGGTGAGAAGGGGAGGGCCTCCATGTGGGTGTGTCCACAGCTATGCTTCCCAACCATATTCTGTACAATCACACCACTTCTGGAATTTCTCAAAGCCTGAAGAATGTTTCAGGATTTTCTCAATGGTAGAAAAGCTGAGAAAGGCTGGACTGCAGTGTGGTCATCCATGCTGTCGTCAGAATGGGGTGGATGGTTGACTCAAGTTACTGCTAACCTTCCTTGGACTTTTGAGTACTGTTCTAGCATGTTCCTGGCTCTCTCTGGGCAGCCATACCAGATGAAAATATTCCCCAGTTGTTCCTCCTCCTCCTTAGACTGAAGCTTCTTAAATAGCCTACCTGGGCCCACCCCACCTATCCCTGGCTAGCCAATATGGTGTAGTGGTTAAGAGCTGTGGTCTCTAATCTGAAGAACTACTTCCCCACTTCTCCACATGCATCCAGCTAGGGGACCTTGGGCCAAGAAAAGAATGCTAGCAGTTTGGAAAGCAATGAGCATTTAGAAAAGAGTTCAAAAGAGTCCAAACATTTTAGGGGGAAAAAACAAAATGTTGATATATTGCTTTTCTGCTTTCAACACCCTAAAAAGATTTACTTCTTTTATACGAAAATCACTAAGTATTTGTGCCCGGCAATTGGTGGGAACTTGGATTGGGGATATGGGGTTGCCAGGTTTGCATATGCCACGATGTCATTTCCAGGGGGAAATGGAAGTGACATCATGTCATTCTAGGAATCATAGAAAACTCTATGGTAAAACCATGGAATTTTCAACAATTCCTATAACAATGTAACCCCACTTCCAGAATTTTCCTGGAAGTTATATCAAGAAGCACACAAACCTGAGCAGCTGCAGATAACATGGATTGCTGGAGGGAGGTCTCCTGCCTCAGCAGAAGGCCTGGGATTAGCTATACTAATCCAAGTGAGTTGTGAGTGGTGGCTGACAAAGAAAGGTCTAACCAGGGGAAAAGAGAGAAGTGGGCTGTTCATGAAGCAATGACTTGTGGTGGAACCTCTTAATTGCCTTGTGAAGGCTGTGTGTGTGTGGGGGGGGGGGGGGGGGAATCTCCAGAGCAATACATTGAAGCTGGCACAAAAAAAATGTATCTTTAAAAAATGAATTTCTTGATTTGTTTTCACTTCCCCCCCCCAATGTCAAGCATGAAATGCAAATTAGATCATTTTACTATTGGCTGACATCCCTTCTACTTATCACAGCTACTGAAAATTGGGTGAAAGCCAGCTGGAGCTATAATAGAAGTTTGGAGATATGGAGGGCAGGATAAAAAACTTTCTGTGGCTCTCCTGTCGTTAATTTATTTGATAAATGAATGCAAAAGGGTTGCTTTGTACAGTGCTGGTAAGATGATAAAAAAAGAAGAAGAAATCTTTATGGATTGGATTGCAAGAACAAATAGAAGGGAGAGAAAGAAAAGCTGGCATACGTTTGATTGTGGAAGGAGGGGAGGATTTGGCACCCAGCCTTTGCACTGAAAATCTGAGCTTGGAAAGAACTTGCTCCTGCATTCTTTGTGGATGAAGAGGCAGGAGACAATAGTTATGTTATGAAGGGGAAATTCTCTGTGCATACTCAAATATATTTTGCTTTATATATTCCAAGGGCTTTTCTGTACTGAGTTTTTGGGCTCTTCTAACATTCACATTCTCGTGGTTTTGTCTGTCCCAGTTTCTCCATTGTTGTTGTTTTCTATTTAGCAACTGTTTTGCTCTCTCTAGTAGTCAAATCAACATTACATCACTGCATGTCGGGCATATCTCCCTGCAAATTTAAGAAGCAGGATTTTAAGCCGGACATACAGCAATGCAATGTCAAGTTGACCACAAAAGTGAGCAGAAAAGGAATTGCACTGAAGCACTAGGGATGCACAAGTGACAAAAATGACAATGCAGAAAAGTCCTTTGCTGCAGGATCTTTATTGTGTCCTCCACTGTTACACATAGTTGTGAAGTTTCAGCCAATTGCTTTCAATAAGAAAACTCCATTTACAGGAAAATCTCTTTATTGGAAGGAACAATGATGCTAGATACCAGGAAGATTTGCTAAGACTAAACCTCTGCTGTTCATTGCTTTGCCTTAACCTCCAAGTCTTCCCTGTTCCCCCAGACAGTCCATTTGGGTGCAAATATTCCAGGATGCCATCCTTCCGTTAGCTAGAGAGGTACAACCATGCTTCAAGACAGCAGTAGAGGCACCAGGCAACAGGACAGGACAGGAAATTCCTCATTAGCCAACTAACCCTGTACTACTGTAATTTGCACCTAGGCATTTAAAGGTAATACATTATACGGACGGAAAACAGAGTAAAGCAATAAAAGAACAAATGCCAAAATCAGGCATGGTTTTGACAATAGTATTGTTTGCTGGTCATTGATCTCTCACCCACCTCCTTGCATTTCCTACAACACCAATGAAAAAGTATTTCAGCAAGCAACGGGGAAACCTATGTATAATAGGGTATGGAAATTCTGTTAAAAAGCCGAGCTTTAACAAAAACTCAGTACAGAAAAGTTCTTTGGATTCAGCTCAGGTATTGAAAACAAATGAGGAGTGGTTTATTTACTTATTGGTTTCCAGCCATATAGCCTGCCCTTCCCTGAGGGCTGAGGGTGGATTATGGAAAAATTAAGAGTACAATCCAAACATGTAAAACCTCCACATGGTTAATTATAAAATCACATTGTAAAATAAATTATTATAGAATTCAATAAAATCGAACTAATTACAAACTAACTCTACAGTTTGCCCTATTTGGCCTCCTGTCTAGGGAGAGCGGGGGGTCTGCTTGATGGAATCCAGGCAGGAATCAGGTACAGAGGTCAGGGGAAAACAGATGTTTCTCAGGCCTCGTCTGTAGGCCTGGCTGAACAATTCTCTTTTACAGGCCCTGCAGAGCTGTTTGAGGTCCCGCATGGTCAGATTGTGCCTGGCAGAGTGTTCCACCGGGCCAGGCCAGGGCCAGGGCTGCACATCTTTCTTGATTGCTGTCAGTTTCTAAAGTCTAAAGGCAGAAGTGTTTGGTCGTCAATCTGTGCAGGAGAGTTTCCATCCCTCTGCAAAATCTGCTGCTTAATGTCATGTCATCGCCTCAGTCTTGTTGCCATCACTTCTGTCTTGGTACCGAGACCTGCCTCCATGTTTGGCACTAGAAAGTTCTTTTATAAAGCATTGCCTATAAGGCAGGACCACACCTGAATCAGTCCACTGGCAAGATCTCAGAGTCCTTGACTGACGGTGAGGATGCTGAGATCTTGCCAGTGGATTGTTGTGTTTTTTTTTTCCCCAAAGCAAATTGAGCATTTTTGTGGCTGCTATCCAGGACTTAAATACTGATTCACACATTACAAAGCCCTTATGGCCACTATGATGATTCGGTAATGGGTGATTGGTAATGTGTGAATCAATGCAGAGCAAGGCATTAACTTTACACATGTACTGAGAGTTCCATGCTTATTACCAGAGGCTGAGCACCTGCTTTGTGTGCTGGAGCTCCCAAGTTCAGCCCCACCTACCCTTCTCCTTATGCTCCCTTGTGGTGGCTACTTTTAATTTACAAATTCATTCAATTCAAGAGAAAGTGTCCTGGAAGTCTATATTACATGAGTGGACAAATTGTGGCTCTCTTGATGCCCATGGACTACAAGTCCCATGAGCCTCTGCTAGTAGGAGCTCATGGGAATTGTAGTCCATGGACCTCTAGGAAGCCACTGCTTGGCCTCCCCTGCATAGCATGCAGTTACGTCCTTTTGTAACTGAACAATTACTTTAACAAGAACTTTCTTTTTCAAAACTCCAACGATGTTTGCCTCTTTCAAAAAAATGAAATGGGAACATGTAATTTTTGGAAGGAGGAGGGGGGGGGGAGAGAGCTGCGAGCCATGACCTTTCTTCTTTTTTATCTTCTCCATAATTTCCACCCAAAAAAACCCCTCTTCCTAATGGAAAGAAATAACAGTTGGCAGAAGTCATTCCAGAAACCCCAGAGGCTAGCATGAAAAAAGTCTGCATAAACAATTAGAGTGATAAAAAAAAATCTTTTCCAGCAGATGTTTCAATAAAACTAAGAATAGCAAGCACTACAAAGAGACCCCTGAAGAACCAGTGTGAGCATATCGCACACTGGAGGAGTCACACTCTGTGATGTTTCATTTGCAATAAAATTGGCGGGAATGGTGCAATAAAAACACCTCCAAACTAACAAGTGACATCTTAAACATGCATGCCGACATATTTACCCACAGCGTTGGTGCAGCGTTTGCATAGAATGTCAAGGCCATTCGCGAGGATCGCTCTCGGTGTACCCATTCAATGCACTCGTCTTTTGGTGCATCAAGTCCCCAGGGAAATCCTGACAACCTTTAACATGCTGACAAGGGCCCTCTACTCATTGCCTGCAGAACGAAAACGTAAGTCTGTCTGAGACAGATGCCAGATGCTCTAGAAGTGGAGGTGTTTAATATCCCTTATGAAGATCTTGAATTTTGTACCCTGCTTCTTTCAATCGGAAAGATTTTCAAAGACCGATTATGCATGGCAGCGGATGCGCCGGGCCACTGCCGGGTCCTTGCAGTGGGATGGCATGTCCTGTGGAATCCCAAGAATGCACGGGGGATGGAAGCCACTGGCACACGCAGAGTGCTCCAACGTAGCGTGCCTGTACGAACAACACCAGAGCTGGGAGAGCCCAGCATGGTGGCAGTGGCGGGGAGGGAGTGGAGGGATAGGGGCCCCACAGCACAGTGGCAGGAGAGTGGCATGCCATGCCACTCTCCTGACAGTGTGGGGATGGGAGACCATCCCGTACAGCTCTGCGGCTCCATGCAGTTGACAGGGGCATTTGGTGTCCCTGTAAGAACACTGTAGGCTCGTGGAGGAGATGGGATCAAAGGCCTAAAGGCCCAGCTCTTCCATTATGCTAGCCTGGAAGGGCTATGGATGGTGCTAGCCTGGCACAGCTAGCCTGGCAGGGCCATGGATGGTGCTCATGGCATCAAAGGAAATGTGGAAGTATCTGCATTCGCTTACCAGGGCTGTGGGTTAGCCAGGGCTGGGTATCTGCCGGGATAGTGGTGAAGTCATGCACAATTGGGGATTAGCCCCACTGCCCTTCTTCTACCAGTGTGGCCTTTTCACCCCATGCATAATCAGTCAAAGTGGCTTACAATCAACTACTCTCCCTCTCCCTACCTTCCCTGTGAGGTGCAGAGAGCTTTGAGAAAACTGTGACTGTCCAAAGGTCACACAGCTGTCTGCATGTAGAGGAAAGGGGGAGGGGGGGAATCAAGCCTGGTTCTCTAGATTAGATTATTCTGCTGCTCTTTAATCACTGCCCAAAGCTAGCTCTCAAGAACAAGAAAGTTCCCTGAAGATTTTTCAGTTTGTCTTCTTGCCTTTGATAAGAGGTTACCTCTCAGTGGACCTGGCTGCGCATATATTTTCCTGTCCTATATGTAGAGCATCTGGTGCATGTTAATGTTGCCAGGTTTCCCACTAGCCACCAACAGGGAGTGGGGAGGTTGAATTGGAAGACATTCATGGAGAAATGGGGGTGGAGCCTGGGGGGCAAGGACCTCTGGGAGGTATGATGCCTAGAAAGTCCACCCTCTAAAGCAGTGGTCCCCAACCTTTTTATCACTGGGGACCGGTCTAAGTCTGACAATTTTACTGAGGTCCGGGGGGGGGGGTAGTCTTTTGCTGAGAGATGTCACCGCTGCCTGAGCCCCTGCTCCACTTGCTTTCCTGCCAGCGCCCCTGACTTCCCGCCACCCACTGGGGGGGCTCTGCCAGCAGCAGCTGCCACACCGAGGGGGAGCCCCATCCATAGTGGCCACTGGAGAGCACCAAAGGTGAGCCGATGGCAGAGTGGCAGGCCAGCCTCCGAGGCAGCAGCCAGGGAGGAGGACGTGGAGGAGCTGCGGCCGAGTACTAACTGATTCACGGACCAGTACCGGTCCCCGGCCCCGTGGTTGGGGACCACTGCTCTAAAGCATCCATTTTTCTCCAGGGGAAATAATCTCTGTATACTGAAGATGATCTGTAATTCCAGGTCCCTTTTGGAGATTAGCATTTCTGGAAGGTAGTCTTCAACTAGCTTTCTAATCTGAGTAGTATATACACCTAGAATATTTGGAGATGATCAAGGTCAGCTTCAAAGAAGGTCTGTGGAGAGAGGTTGTGCTATTCTGCTTTGGATAGATGTTAGGACCATAATGATTTGTCCAAATTGGCTTTGATTGAGTCTGGGATAAAATGTTGGCTTCGGTTCAGCGTACCCTTGGTCAAGTGTTTCTCAGGAAGAACAAGAAGAGATGATTTTTATACACCACTTTTCATTACCTGAAGGAGACTCCTATTGCCTTCCCTTCCTTTCCCTACAACAGGCACTCTGTGAGGTAGTTGGATCTGAAAGAGCTCTGACTAAACTGCACTGTGAGAACAGCTCTAATAGGACTGCGACTAGCCCAAGGTCACCCAACTGGCTGCACGTGGAGGAGTAGTTAATCAAAGACAGTTGTGCAGATTAGAAGCTGCCACTCTTCCCCACGACACCAATGCTCATCAGAATTTGATTCCTTAACTTAAATGAAGACGTATGAGTTTTCAAAGCGAGAAGTTGACTCCAGGCCTAGCTAGTTCATTAATGCAGCCATGGTGCTTGCGATCGGTTCCACCTTAACCCTAGGGCCTGAAAACTCATGAGATGATGAAAATATTTTTCACCAGTACATTAACTTGGCTTCTCCTGCAAAATTGCTTCATCTCAAAGATTTCGGAGCCCATGCGGAGGTGCCAGAGCTAGTAACGGCCCTTGCTTATCGAGAGTGTCACACAATTATAGCCGGGCGATGGTGGCTTGCAAAGAGAGACGGCAATCCAGGCCTATGATGGCTTGCGCAGTATTTTTCCCAGTTTACAACACGCTCCTGTTTAATGGATAAACATAAGAGTGGAGGCAGGGGAAATAAGTTCTATTCATTTCCTTTTTAAAGCAGTTCAAGGGCGTTGTCTGTGGGATTAAAAGAAAAGGGAGAGACAACTGAAGAAGAAAAAAAATCAGGCCAATATGCGTGGCTTTCAAGACGAAACAAGACCCTGTGCTTGATAGGTGGCCACCCGAAAAACCTGACCTGTGCCTAGTTCTTCCCTCTTCTACTTGTAACTTTTAAGCAAACTCATTTGAATTCTGTCATTATTACATGGGGTGCTTCTTTCCTCTGGTAGTGACAGCAGGTGGAAAGGGCATGGGGAAGTGTACTGCACAATGATAGTCTCTCCCTGACTAATGTATGCAGTGTCTAATGATGCCAAAATATCTCTTCTAGCTGTGTAACTGGAAGAAATATTACTGCATGGTGGGATGCCCTGGCATTTCCTTGGAAATCTATGGTTTACCATAGTGTTTGGGGAAAATGCTAGAGTGTCTAGTGTTGTGCTTGTATTAATTTTGGTTATGCAGCTGGGATTGATGGAATGCTGTTGTTGTATGTCTCCCCCCCACACACATCATTTCATTGAATTCCCAAGGTTGTCTTAGCAGTGGTTTGCCAGAGGAAAGGGGTTAGTTGACATCACAATGTGAATCAGGACAGAGTGGCTGTTTTCATTTCCTTCCCTTCGATGGTCTGCTGAATACTTCAGTTTTTCATGAATTCTACAGCTCTTTTTTTGATTTTGCAGTTCCACATAAAGGAATCTCACATCCCCTTATAGATTCTTCACATACACACCAAAACCATGTTACATGAAGAAGAAGAAGAAGAAGAAGAAGAAGAAGAAGAAGAAGAAGAAGAAGAAGAAGAAGAAGAAGAAGAAGAAGAAGAAGAAGAGTTGGTCCTCATATGCCACTTTTCTCTACCCGAAGGAGTCTCAAGGCAGCTTACATTTGCCTTCCCTTTCCTCTCCCCACAACAGACACCTTGTGATGTAGGGGAGGCTCAGAGAGCCCTGATATTACTGCTTGGTCAGAACATTGCTGTGGTGAGCCTAAGGTCACTCAGATGGTTGCATGTGGGGGAGCATGGAACCAAATCCAGCAAGTCAATGGGGAAGTTTTGTAGGGGGGGGATTGCTGCAAATTAAGTCATTGGCCCAACAAGCAGCTTGGTGGAAGATCTCCTTTTTGCGGGCCCAGAGGAACTGGACCAGCTCCAACAGTGCCTGGGTCTCCTCTGGGAGCTCATTCCACCAAATAGGGGCCAGGAATGAAATCAAGTATAAACTGAGCATGCAGAAAAGCCCCATGTCAATCACTAAGAAGTGTTGTACAAAGAGGTGAAGTTGTTTCATTTCTTAAACCATGGCAATGAGAGGGTAACGAACATGAATGCACAACTTGAGCTGGCTGGAAATGACTAATTAGCTGACGTCAAAGAAAATGATCGGCCCCATAAATTGCCCATTCCTGGAGTCTTGATTGGATTGGGCTCCTTGGGTCCTGTCATCTTAGCATGGCTACCTGAGGTGTGTTGGTATTATCATAGGCTTTTGCAGCATGATCCCAACTAATCAGGTCCTAATAGTTTTCACTTGACCCTTCATTAGCATTAATCAAGGAAGAACACACAGCCCTGTGAACCAAGAGTATATCCAATCTTACTTTATTCAACTGTAGATGTACAGGTGAGTGGCATATATCATGTTGCAAAAAGAACTAAAGAGAGTGTAATGGTATTTAATCTTACCCTTGGGACCAGTAGCAATCAATGGAGTGAGGTTAAATGCAATCAGTTAAATGATTGCAAGTTCTAAGTTGGATCTTACAGCTTTTTCTGTTCAGTTTTACCTGGTTCCCCTCGACACTATAACACCTGTCCTATGGGACCTTTGTTCACTGGTTCCATGATCACTAGCATAGTCTTTTTTGGAGTAAGAGAGTCCCCCAACTTCTCCTTTCTCCAGTGGTCAAGGTAGTTGTATCCACCTCTCTACCTGATCTTTCTTAGTGACTGTTTAGGATTGAGATAGGAGGGAGAAAGGAAGAAACCCAAAGGAAAATGGCAGAATAAATGAATCAAAATTTATGAATAACCAGCAACCCACTAGAAGGTCTCTGATTTGAATGAATTGGTAGTCAAGTGTAGGGATGCCAGATCAGGTTGGACCTGGCGATCCCCTAGAATTACAGCTTATATCCAGACTAATGAGATCTGTTCCCCTGGAAAGAATAGTTGGTTGGAGAGTAGACTCCATAACATTATACTCCACTGCAATCCCTCCCTTTTCCAGTTCCCACGCACTCCTAGCTCCACCTCCAATGTCTCCAGGCATTTCTCAACCCAGAGCTGGCAAGTCTAACCCAGATCTTCATTGTACAGAGTGCATGCCTTTGGTTACATACTACTTCATAAGTAGTGGCAGTTCTACACAATACTGCCAGTTGTCCTTCACAATGTCCTGATACTAGGTGTGTCAAGTATGATATGGCTCATGAACTTTTAGGATCTGGGATGTTCCTAATATGATCCCTGATAGGGGCTTCAAAGCTATTATTGTGATGACAGTGATGGTGCAACATCTGCCAAGTTGTGATTAATGATGTCCCTTTTTTAGACATACTTTGATGTCTGCTTATTTTGCTGAGCAAATCATACCAGTCTTGAGCTGTGACATTCAGTGGTGTTCAGATACGTTTGCTATGTTCATACTTTCATTCCAATGGAATAATCTAAGAAAAGAGAATGGATCAAAGCAAAACATAAAATAAACAAGATAGTAGTATCAATCAACTCCCCACCCCCCCAAAAAAAGAATAATAGAGTATGTTTATGAGCACACTTTCTAAGATCAACTTAAGCCTAGGACTCACTTCAAAGACAGCAGAGAAGGATGCAGTTATGTAAAATTTCTTGGAGAAGGTTGGATTTTTTTCATTTAGTGTTGGCACATCATCAAGAATAAATTGGAAAGTAAAAATGGTCCCTCCCCTAGTCTTCCCCCTTCCATTATTAGTAAAAACACAATAATGGAGCTTGCCCTTGTCCCTGCTCCTAGTGGAGTTAGGAAATAAAAGAGAAGGCATTCTGCATGGGGTTGGACTAGATAACCCCGGAGGTCCTTTCCAACTCTGTGATTGTAGGCTAAATAGGATTTTCACATAGCTGGCACACTTGTCATGGGATAGTGACCATAAAGAATGTTAAGATTGGAATATCAAAATCTGCTCAGGCCCCCCAAAAATAAAACTGACCATGATCAAGACCAGGGGCCTGATGGGATACTCTGGCTGAGGACATCAGGGCCCTTCTGGGACCTTAATTCCAGAGAGATCCACAAGATGGAGCTGTTTTGCCAGGTTTATGGCTGACCTCCCTGCCTGCCAACCCATCATCAGCCAAAATAAATAGACAAAAAAAAAATCCCTCCCGGTTTCTGACCACCCATTAGAAAGGTTCTAAGTATGGGGATGGGATGGTCTTTTAATGTTAACATGTTTAAATGTTTTAATTCTTAATTTAAATGATGGCTTAAAGTTTGCTGTCAGCTGCCCTGCACCAAACAGAGAAGGGCACGATACCCCCACCACTACCACCACCACCACCAGCAGCAATAACAACAACAACAACAACAACAGAGCTCTTCTGCTAGGTTTATGGGGCTTCGCTATAACGCTAGATCAATGGGCTTCGTTATAACACCTAGCATACCCCTTGCTAGGTGACTGTGGGAGGTAGAACGGATTTTGCCATTTTAGGATCCTTGGGATTATTGCTGTTTTAGGATTAGGTTTGACAGGTATATTTTTAAAGTAATCTGCCTTAAGTCCCAAGGAGAAGGTGGACTATAAAATTAATAACAATAACAATAACAATAGTAGTAGTTGTTGTTGTTGCTGTTGTTGTTGTTGTTGTTGTTGTTGGGCATAATTAGGATTTCTAGCTCTGGGTTGGGAAATGCCTGGAGAAGGGACCCAATCAGTATATAATGCCATAGAATCGACCCTTAGGTGTAGTAATTTTCTCCAAGGGAACTGGTCTTGGTCATCTGGAGATCAACGGTGAAAGAGGGGGATATTTAGGCGCCATCTGGAGGTTGGTAAAATGCATTTCTGATTCCTTTCCTTACCACCTTGAACTTCACCAATACTTCATGAATGAGAGGGGAGGGGACCTAGGCTAATAAAATGAAAATAAAACATATATTGTTTGCCAAGAGATAGGAAATGAAAACTGCCAATACAATCTATATTGGAAGAAGATAGTGTGACAAGAGGTGACATTCTTCCTCTGAGATTTTCTCGGAGATGGGGAGGGGGTGGATAAAGAACAGAGTGGACTTTGATGTATTCCCCCCCCCCATCTTTTTCTAGCCTGGAGAGGGCCTCGTGGCAAAGGCATCACTTCTCATTTCATTTTCTATTTCTGGACTTGCATTTTCTTCTTCATGTTCTTCTTCTTCTTCTTCTCTCTCTCTCTTCCCCACCCCTTCCCTCTATTTCCCATGCAGCATGTTGAATTTGGCAGCTTGGTTGTTTCTAAATGAAAACGTTATCTGTTTACTATTCAAGCCCAATTTTAAAAAATAAAACAGTTTTGCTCAGCACATTTGAATTCGAAATCCCATTAAAGCCTCAATATTCCTCAGCTGCCTCCTTTCCCCTCCCGGCTGGGCTGACAGGGAGCTTCTCCATTTTAAACATAGCAAATATTATTTGTGTACGCCCGTCCAGGGCGATGTGATTTCCTGGTGTGAGTTTTGAGTCATTGGGCAAGGCCATTCACCTTTCTCTATCATGAAAATTTCGTGATCGGACAACGATTCCCCCTTCCCCCCGCCCTCCGGTGCGTACAAAACACGTTATTAGCCTGGCCGTGGTGTCATTGCTCCACAGCTACAATTTCATTTCAAATCTGCAACGCTTATCACTCTCTGGCCCCACCATCTTCTGGAAAGTGTCAGAATTGCTGAGCTGAGATAAACGCCCTCCGCTCCGTGCCAAGAAGCAAGGAGAAGGAGGGGCAGGCAATAAGCAACAGCGGCGTTAATTTGTTTTAAAGTCTCAAGTACTGACCCTATGCACCAATGATAAGCATATCTAATTTTTAATCTTCCCTATCCTTTTTTTTTTGTAAAGTCTAATTGCATAGTTAAATGAGCTGTAAAAGCAGAAATGCCGCCGTAACCTCTAAACAATTTTGCATAGTTCTAGAGCGTTTACGACAGCGAGAGGAAACCTTGGGGGAGTGCTTTTGCTTTTCTCCTCTAGCAGTGTTCTACTTTAAAGGAGAGTGCTTAATCAACAAGAGATGCTTTCTGCTTGGACAGTTCCCCCCCCCCTTCCTTGTTTATTGAGAAGGCCCGCTTTATGATCCTGAGCTAATCAGGCACATGTTAGGCGCATCACTGCCCACTCAGGATATGGCTCGAAAGAGACATTTCCAGAGTCCTTCCGAAAACAGATCTCAAAAGAGATGCAGTGAGGCTGTGCTTGTGTTAAGGTTCCAGCCACATGCAGCCAGCTGGGTGACCTTGGACTAGTCACAGTTCTCTTGGAGCTCTTCTCTTATTTCTGAGTAAGAATGATAGAAGCACAGAGGTGGTGCTGTTGGGTCTGTAGACCTGCTGAGGACCGAATTTAAGGTCCGAAGGAGGTTTGTAAACCTGCAATGAAATTAACCAGTGCGTGGTGGGATCCTGGATCCAGTCAGTTTAAAGCAAAACTGACCAATAGCACACACTGGTAGGAGGTTCTATTGTGGATTTTCAGTTCAGTTTTGAAACTTGTACCAGTATGCTGGGGACACAATAAAGAACTGATAGAAGTCCCAGCAACATTGGCTTCCTTTGAACCATAGCTCTGACAATTCACATAGAGGCCATCTAGTCTAATCCCCTGCTCAATGCAGAATCAGCCTAAAGCATCCATGATAAGGATCTGTCCAGCCACTGCTTGAAGACTGCTAGTAAGATACATCTAGAATCACAGTGTATACCCCTTAAAACGGCAGTTATCATAAAACAAATACTGCGGTAGACCAAAACAGACGTAAACTTGTGTTCTTCAAGCATCCTCAGTTGGATATCAAATGATATACATTGTCTCTCTTTGGCAGGGCTTCTAGCTTCTTGCTCTGTTGGCTGCCATAGTTTACCTACCTCATTGGCACACTGACTATAATTAGCTAGGAAAGGAGTCATGTTCTTTATTCTTTGACTGGTCTCCTACATTTGTAATCAACTAAACAAAGTTTCCAGGGGGGAGGGAAGAATCATTGGATAAATTAATAACATTTCATGTTAGGGACTTGATTACATCTAAATGTTAATCAATTCACATTAAATGCTTGGCATGTTGGTGCTCACCACCTTCAATTTGCTGTTTGTTTTATTTCATGTTGCTGGCAGAGATATTAAACCCTAATGTCATTTGCCTTGCCTGTATGCTAATTACCTGCTTTCCTCTGTGATAACTAACCTTTGATTGGAAGGACCTAGAATTGTTGTGTTATTATCGCTTTAAACGTTGCTCAGAGTGGGGGATCAAATACACGGACACAAGTTGTGAGGTCTTAAGATGCTTATTCTTTGCAATGACAAACAAATAAGAAAGGGAACAAAAATCTCGTTTTCGGTAAACATGATTGTTTTACTAAAAACAGCTACTTTATTGTGATGATGAGCATTCCGTGGCAGTTCCTGAGTTTGCTTTTAGTTTCCAGTTTTCCTTCCTTGTCGGTGGAATCCATCCAGTATCTCTGAAACTTTCTATAGGGATGGAGCACCAACACAAACATAAGTGATAGCCTGGACACACCCACTGATGTGAGGCATCCACTGCATTACATCTTCCTCTGCAACCTTTTTGATGACACTGTCGTGTTTTCAAGGTAAGAGACTCAAGGCTGCTTGGCAGCTGCCAGCTTGTGTGCAGCAACTCTGGACTTCCTAGGTGGTCACCCATACATGTACTAACCGGAGTTCACCCTCCAAAGCATCCATTCTATCTAGGGGAAGTCTGGAGAGGAGGTGCTATTCCAGGAGATCTGACATCCCCAGAGGGGGGGATTTCAGGTGGAAACAGAGGTAGTGGATCAAGGAATGATAAAGGAACAGTGGTTTTTGAGGACCAAGCTCTATCAAACAAGGGCAATCTCTAATGTAACCCTAGTCTTTGGACAGGTAAATTGAGAGAATTGGAAGAGGGTCCAGATGACTTGAATATTGGATTGCCATCTCCACAGCATTGAAATGTCACTTCTGGCTGTGCTGAGACTCCCACAATGGGGTGATATTTCTTCCAGACACTATTGAAGCCCACCCACTGCCCTCCGGAACTGTCCCAACTATCAAGAAGTAGCAGGTGACTGAATTGGAGGTTGGAAGGTCATGGTGGTCTCCTTACCTAACCATGCGTTTCAGAATATTACCTAGAATCCTCCAAGGTGTAGTTCCCCAGCAGAAGGTCAGGGTTTCTCCATAGATCCAGCAGAAAAATCAAGGTGAAAATTATCCCCTGAAGATGATCTGTAAATCCCTTCGGATAAAACCCAATGATGGTGTTAATGTAACACTGAGTAGGTTACTCTTACTCCCTCTCATCATCTTGAGTCTATATGGAGAGCCAGTTTGGTGTAGTGGTTAGGAGTGCAGACTTCTAATCTGGCATGCCAGGTTCGTTTCTGCACTCCCCGACATGCAGCCAGCTGGGTGACCTTGGGCTCACCACGGCACTGATAAAATTGTTCTGACTGAGCAGTGATATCAGGGCTCTCTCAGCCTCACCCACTCCAAAGGATGTCTGTTGTGAGGAGAGGAATGGGAAGGCCACTTTGAACCTCCTTCGGGTAGGGAAAAGCGGCATATAAGAACCAACTCTTCTACTTCTTCTATATAGTTTATTCAAATGGCAGGGGGAAGCTGAAGTTACTGTCAGCCTCTTCTCCGAATGGCATATTAATAACAACAGCGTTTGCACTTATATTTTTAAGCATTTATGCTTCTGAAACAACTTGCTGACGAGCGCAGAGGAGCAATGTTCAGAGTTCACTGACCACAAGCTCTAAGCGGTAATTAAAAAGAAATTCTCCAGTGATACCTAATTAAAAAATGGTTTCAGGCAAAATGAATTATGAACATAGTCTTCAAGTTCCATGTGGTATCCATCTTCCCCCTGTCAGATTGAAGCTGAGTCGGAAATGTAGCTGTTACAACAGATGAAATCCCTGGTGGGAACTGACTGCAAAAGTTAGCAAAGTACAATTAATAGTAGGGATGGGGCAAACTTAGGAACTGCATAGGGACCTTGAGTGTCTCCAGTTCAGAAATATATCCTCCCCCCCCCATTATGAGCTGGGCTAAACCACTCTGCTTTGGGGTCCATCTTGTCACAAGGGTTACCCTCATTGGCTATACCAAAATGAGATTTGTAAAGGAATGATGAACCAGTTTCAGGGAGGGATTGAAGATTTTATTTTTTTCCTCCAAGGTTCATGGAATGTTTAGATTTTATACTTTGTTTACTTGAGCTGAAAAATATGGGCAACCGCATACCTGAAAATCTTTAACAGGAATCAGAATCGCACAGAGTTGGAAGAAACCATGAAGGACCATGCAATTCATCCTTCCACCTTCTCAGGGACTTAAAAATCATATACTTCTGACAGGTGCTCATCCAATCTCCTCCTAAAAACTTCCAGTGAAGGACTCCCCACCGCTCTCCGAGGCAGCATATTCCATCTAGCAGAAAATGTGTTCTAATATTTATGTGGAACCTCATTTCCTGTAATTTGAACCTATTGCTCTTAATCCTTGTATCTAAAGCAGTAGTAAACAGGATGGATCCAAAATTTGACATGTCTACCTTTTACATCAGAGCCTCTTGTGGAGCAGAGTGGTAAAGCAGCAGACATGCAGTCTGAAAGCTCTGCCCATGAGACTGGGAGTTCAATCCCAGCAGCCGGCTCAAGGTTGATTCAGCCTTCCATCCTTCCGAGGTCGGTAAAATGAGTACCCAGCTTACTGGGGGGTAAACGGTAATGACTGGGGAAGGGAATGGCAAACCACCCCGTACTGAGTCTGCCATGAAAATGCTAGAGGGTGTCACCCCAAGGGACGGACATGACCTGGTGCTTGCACAGGGGATATCTTTACCTTTACCTTTTTACCTTTTACATAGTTAAACACAGCTATCACATCACCCCTTGCCCTCTATACATACCCCACTCTCTCAGCCTCTCCTGTTAAGGGGGGGGGGATTCCAATCCCTCAACCTTCCTAACCTCCCTTCTATGAACATATTCCAACTTGCCAATAGCCTTCTTGAACGGCAGCGTCCAGAACTGGACACAATATCCCAAAATAGGTCTAATCAATTTGGAACAGAGTGGTATTATTACAATTCTATGGTCCTTGAAATACAACCTTGTATCACATTAGCCTTCTTAGCTGCCATATTGCACTGCTGGCTCATATTCAACATATTGTCCACCAAAATTCCTAGGTCCCTTTCACATGTAGTATTACTACCAAGCCCTGGGGACTGGGCCCCTGAGGCGCTGATAGAGGGGTGGGCATTGGAATTGGAGGAGGGTTTTTTGTTTTGTTTTTTGTTTTTATCTTTTTATGTATTGGGGTTTTATTCTTGTTGTAACCTGCCATGAGTCAACTCTGAGAGTGGTGGATAAGAAATGTAATAGTGATAGTGGATAGTGATAGTGATAATGATAATGAGATTTTCCTTCAATGAAGTATACTTATTGGGTGTAATCAACAGAACCAAGTGGGAGCTCATGGGTAAAAGACTGTATCAAAAGAATCATGGTCCAACATCACATCTAGATTGCCACTGAATGAGAGCCAGCATCCCCCCCCCCCAGACCTAGTAAGTTAGATCTCCTCCCCACCCTCCCTGCCGCTCTGATAGCAGGGGTGGGAATAATGAGAGCTTCCGCCATATTGGGATTGTTTTAAAGTCTTTTAATGGGTATTTTAATGGGGACAAGACTACTGTGACCCACCACAAGACTACGGGGAGTGAAGGGAAATAAATCTAAATAATGATGATGATGATGATGATGATGATGATGATGATGATGATGATGTACACTTAAAATGTTTGGGAGGGCGAGATGCATATGAATTGAAAACTGTTACCAGCTCCACACATACATCACTGTATATTGGGGAATTTTAGCTTGTTGTAGTGGTTAAGTGGCAGACTAATCTGGAGAGCCGGTCTTGATTCCCCACTCTTCTTCCACATGCAGCCAGCTGGGTGCCCACAGTGCAATTTCTCTCAGAGTTTTCTCAGACCCACCCACCACACAGGGTGTCTATTGTGGGGAGAGGAAAGGAAGGCAATTGTAAGCCGCTTTGAGACTCCTTCAGGTATTATAAAGCGGAGTATAAAAACCCCAACTTTTCTTCTCCTTAAAGAAAAGGACAACAGAGGATTCCTATGGATCAGTTCCACAGCTCAAAAATCTGGAAAAATTTACGAAATATCTTTATGAAAAACTGAGTACAGTTCAAGTTGAATTGGCATAGCTTGACTATCATTCATCAGCAACTCAGTTAATTGCCAATATGTTTTGCAATTCATCCTAAAGTGACTTATCTTAACAATGAACACAGTACAATTAGATTTGAGTCCAGTAACAACTTGGAGGTCAACAAGACTTTTAGGGTGTCAGCTCCTGAGAGCCAAAACCTCCTTCATCAGACCCTGTGTTTCTAGAGTATCACTCAGAACATGCATTCAGTTTGGAGAGCCAGTTTGGTGTAGTGGTTAGGAGTGCAGACTTCTAATCTGGCATGCCAGGTTCGATTCTGCACTTCCCCACCTGCAGCCAGCTGGGTGACCTTGGCCTCGCCACAGCACTGATAAAGCTGTTCTGACCGAGCAGTAATATCAGGGCTCTCTCAGTCTCGCCTACCTTACAGTGTGTCTCTTGTGGGGAGAGGAAAGGGAAGGCGACTGTAAGCCGCTTTGAGCCTCCTTCGGGTAGAGAAAAGCGGCATATAAGAACCAACTCTTCTTCTTCTTCTTCATGGGGGAGCTGGGACATGTTAAGACATCACATGAACACTGCTGATAGCCATTCTGTCATAACTGGTGGGCTTCTAAAGACAATTGGGGTGCCCAATAAGATGTATTTCCATGCCAGCATTAATCTCTTTGCTGCTCTGTAAGCTACCTTTACCATGGGTAATATCAAGCCTCTCTCCTGTCCCTCTGCCCTCCTTTTTCTCCCCTGCCCCCCTCCCTATATGTCAGTGGTTCTCAACATGGGGGTTGAACGACCCTTTCACAGGGGTCGTGGCAGGGCAAGCAGCTTGGCTGGGGGGAGGGGGGCACTGCCACTCCTTCTGCAGGTCTTATAGGTGACCCTGGACTCAATTTTTGTTCTTCCAAATCTTCTTGTACAAGTCAAGAGAAAGAACTGAACTGAGAAACCCTGGAAAAAAACCAATTTATATGCAATCATGAACAATGAATCACACCATTGGTCAGTTTCAGTTTAATTGCTGTTAAGGAACACTTGCATCATTTTATGGTTGGGGGTCACCACAACATGAGGGTCGCGGTATTAGGAAGGTTGAGAACCACAGCTATATGTCAACATCTGCGGGCTGCAACCTGACTTTAATAACTAAATTGATGTAACGGTATTGAATTGTGATTCATATCATTTAAATCTTGTTTTTATCTTATGTACTACTGTTTTATTGTGTTTTCAGACCATGTAAACAGCCCCTAGAAGGGTAACCAAGGGAGGAGGTATATCAATCAATCAGTAAATGAGGATGAGGATTCCTGAGATAGTTTCCAACTCTTCTTGGTCATCTTGTGAACCTGAACTCATTATATACTATTATATTCTACCTGCTACCCATCCACAACTGCTGAAGTGAGAAACTCATTTTGTAATGTGCTAAACTCCTAAAGTAAGTTCCATTTTACTCTCTGGCTGAGTGGGTGTGGGGAATTTGCCACTGGGATATTGTATGACTGATTATTCAAGGAATGTTAGCACTGACATGGAAACTGTGCCAGAATGATATCATGTCTAGTGTTGCATGTTAAGTTTGTAGTGGCAATAAATTATCTTGTAGAGGTCCTGCCCTGTCTGGCCAATGATTGGGAAGCTTATTCTGCTCCTGGTATCAACAATGTGGTACCTGCATGGAAAATATTGTGTGAGAATACTGAGTTTCATAGCAATGAGTGGATGGGTAGACTAAACTAATAATGAGGCACCTTCTTTGGAAGTCAATAATAAACATGATCCTCTGATCAGTTTGTGCTAGTTGTACTTTCCATCAAAGAAGATTCTTCTTCTGGTGTGCAAATGCCATCCATTGCCATCTTAGTTGTTAAGAATAGAGTTCTGGGTGAGGTTAGGAGGACAATTGTACAGATACACACAGATATAATCACAACTTTTTACAATTTTCAACAAGGGGGAGAAACCTGTGGGTAACAGAAATAATATGAAATTAGTGATACCATTATCCTTGTTCAGTTGCATAAATTCTGTTATTTGCTTACATAATTGTATACTTATATAGTCTATCTGGCTAGTTCTGATCCTGCAAGGTCTTCCTCGGCCTACCAAATTCCAGACAGGAGAGACTATCCCTATTTTATACACAATTAACAGCCTTATGGATAGATATGGGAAAATGTGACAATGTACTGTCGAAGGCTTTCATGGCCGGAGTCAACTGGCTGTAGTGGGTATTTTGGGCTGTGTGGCCTTGGTCTGGTAGTTTTAGTCCCTGGTTTTGTTTGTATGGAGATCAGTTATTACTGGCAAAACTTCAGGGGCTAAAACTACCAGACCATGTCCACACAACCTGGAATACCTACAAGAGCCAAATTGACACTGTTAAGTTTTCCCCCCTCCTTCCCAAAGTCCTCAGTTGGGCTTGTGGTGGAGTCAATTTTAGAAGAAGAGTTGTTTTTTATACCCCAGTATTCAGTGCCTGAAGGAGTCTCAAAGTGACTTACCATTGCCTTCCCTTCCTCTCCCCTCCACAGACACCCTGTGAGAAAGGGTGGGGGAGTGCTCTGACAGAAACTGCGACTGGCCCAAGGTCACCCAGCTAACTGCATGTAGAAGAGTGAGGAATCAAACTTGGTTCTCCAAATTAGAGGCTGCCAGTCTTAACCACTACATCATGGATGGCGGCATGACAAGCTTCACCTGCCCAGATATCCTACTGTGCTTGGTTGGCTTGAAGGTTTTCTCCCTGACTTTGTTCCAATTTTGCAATATCCATAAAAATGGTCAAATATCTCGGAGGGTCAAAGGGAGGAGTTTATGATTAAAGGAAGACGGATAGGCCTCCAGAGCCAAAACTGGTAGTTATCCCCACAAGATAACTTCTCTACTTAACCAGAGTTTAGTCTCAAACTTAGGGCAACCCGTTTAAAAATAACAATAATGAGCTACCTGTGAAAGAACCAAATCCGGAGAACTGATGACAGTTTTGAACGTTGGCAGAATGTGAAGGATGAGAGTCGTTTTCATTGTCCGCTGTTCTGTAATGGGTTTTTTTTTTCAAATTGCCTAATTACTATAGCTCAGAGCAATATGTAGGCATCAAGCATGGGAAGATGGGGAAGAGGCAAAGGAGGGAATCAGATGGAACCAAATTAAGGATTAAAAACTGACTGCTCCAGGCGGCAGAGAGGAGAACAGCGGCGCTTCGACCAACATAGAATTCCAGATGCTCTGCTGGAATCCCAGGATGAGCAATGTCAACTGATGTCAAATGCTGCTGGAAGATCTAACGTAATAAGCCCGACAAATAAGAAGTCCCTGCAGAAAGCAGGTGATTAGTGATTCTCCACAGTGATTCTCCACTGTGTTATAAACAATGTCGAAAGCCTGAAGGAAATTTCTTTGCAGGGAAGGGGAGACAAAAATAACTTGGAGAGCAGCAGGCTTGAAACTGTACAGCCAGTTCCCGTATGCTGAGATCTTGGAAATGTTGAAGAACTGCCATATATATAATTGGAGTTTTGCACAGCCACACAATTGGGGGTGGGGGTCGGGAGGTAGGCTGTTGCTCCGAGGAGCTTACAAATTCAGTTTCGATGGTGGAGGAGACGGAGACGGAGACGGAGACGGAGACAGTTTGGGGTATTAGTTAGGAGTGCGGACTTCTAATCTGGCAATTTAGGTTTGATTCCGCACATATGCAGCCAGCTGGATGACCTTGGACTCGCCACAGCACTGATAAAGCTGTTCTGACCGAGCAGTGATATCAGGGCTCTCTTAGCCTCACCTGCTTCACAGGGTGTCTGTTGTGGGGAGAGGAATGGGAAGGCGACTGTAAGCCGCCATGAGACTCCTTTGGGTAGAGAAAAGCGACATATAAGAACCAACTCTTCTTCTTCTTAGATAGGACTGGGCTTGCAATATACAGGGGAGGGGCATGAGGAAGTGTGCATGCACACAAAAGCTCATGCCTTGAATAAATCTTTGATGGACTTAAAGGTGCTATTGGGGATAGCGGTATACAATGAGTTAACATTCATAGTTAAAAGTCTAGTACCAGGAAGAACTGCAGTCCCTTCTCTCTGACAAATGAGATATTTGGAATCTCTGATGTATGATGGCATCTGGGTTACAAATGGTAGTAAAAAGCTGTGGCCAAATTTAGCTGCAGGCTCTGATGGAGAATTTAGTTTTGGGGGTGCCTCCACATTCTGAAGGACTTCTTGGTCATGGAACGAAAGCTTGGGATTCTCTCCCCAAGGAAACTGTCTATCCCTTGTGTTGTCATCTTCTACCAATAAGCGATGTTCTTACACACATAAACAATCATTAGGTGTACAGTTATATTCTCATAGAACTCATCAACAGCACCATATACATTTTCCCCACATGCTCAAGGACACAGAAATCTTACGTAGGATGTGAGCTAATGTGAGGAGAGTGGATGTGGATAGATTGCTTGCAGGGTGGGCACATACATTCTCTATGAAAGGCAATAAAAGTTACTATGCATCCTTACAAAATGGCATTTATCAAAGTTTGTCAGAAGCGTAGATAACCGAAGTTCACAATTCAGTATATTTAAACATGGATTCTTGGCATATTATATAAATTTGCTCAGCATTTTTAATGTGATGATTTCCTATGTTTCCTTGGATCGTGAAAGAATGTTGTCTAATTGGGTTGGAGTTTTTTTTGTACTTGTTTAATTCAATGTTATGGGTAAGAAAAACCTTACCTCAAGGCATCACACTGTCAAGGAAAACATTATTTTAGGCTTATGTTAGTAGATTAGCTGAATGCCTTTCTCTTTGCTTATTCTCTCTCTTTTTTTATTAGAATGCATTGATTTATGAACAAGCTTTCCTCTCTTTTTACCGTTTTGGACATGAGAACAAAAGATCAGGCAACCTAGGCATATCCTGCTATTTTTGCCTGCCAACATTTTTTTCTCCAAAACTTTGCAAATATCTTTTTCTCCCGTGTTGCCAAAATAAGAGCAGATGGGCAATGATAGAAAAATATGATATAAATGTGATCTGGGAATTGAAGGGAGCTCTTATTTTAGAGAATAATCAGATTACATTATCTGTGCTGCGAGCAAAATCCATGTTGGAATCCATATCTCATACATTTTGGGGAGCCTGGGCGAATTCCTGCTTTGCTTCAAAGAGGAAATGTACAGATTTCTTGCCTTAATGTGAGAGAGAGAGAGAGGGAGAGAGAGAGAGAGAGAGAGCACACCTCAAATTGGTGCCGAATAGAGAATATACTGAATTAGTGAGAAAAATGCTGTGTTTTTAGAAACCTCTGTAAATCATAAGACTGTCTCCGAATGGATGGTGGAGGTTCCATTTAGATGCCCCAGCTAACATAGCAGTTCATAGATAATGAATTTGTCAGATCTGGTGTTTAAAGGATAATCATTTTAATTAAAATATTTAACTTTGTATGATCCATTGAGGTAATCCTAGAGGCCACTGCTAGAAATGGAGCTGGGCTTATTTACAGCATCTGTACTCTGCCTTGCTTCCCTCAAGGTGGCTAACAGATTGAAAACATACATAATTAAAAAGACCTTCAATACCATTAAAACCAAACAAAGAATGCCATTAAACCATTGAAACCCAGCTAAAATATGTGTGTGTACATGAGTATCGACTTCCAAAATGTTCTATTGTTAGCAACCTTACTCAGGTCTTGCAAACTGAAGGCTGTGTCCTTGACTGAGTCTATCCATCTCATGAAGAGTCTTCTTCTTTTCCTATGGCCTTCACCTTTTTCTACCATTATATTCTTTTCCAGTGACTCTTATAATGTGGCCAGTTCAGTCATTTTAGCTTCTGCATGCACAAGCACAGACAAGAACATAAAAAAGAACATATGAAATATAGGGTGGAAAGGCGGAATCACAAAGGGATAGCTAGACATACACCAGTCAAAACAATAGAACCTTCAACCAATGATGATATATATCAAAACAGAAGGAGACATAGGAGTTTCCCCAGGGAGAAAGCTGCCTTGTGGGTTGTCACCTGCTTAAATGGAGAAGGTAGGATATCTGAAGTAGGGCATTGGAAGATTACTGTAAAGAGCCAGTTTGGTGTAGTGGTTAAGCAGTTTCTAATCTGGCGAGCTAGGCTTGATTCCCTGCTTCTTCATTTGCAGCCAGCTGGGTGAGCTTGTCACAGTCCTATCAATGCTTACAGAGCAGTCCTGTCAGAGCTCTCTCAGACTCTTCCACCTCACAGGGTGTCTGTTGAGGGGAAAGGGAAGGGAGGGTGATTGTAAGCCACTTTGTGACTCCTTCAGGTAGCGAAAAGGAACATATAAGAACCGACTCTTCTTCTGGTTGTGTAGGTTCATAAGAGAGTAGACAATCCTTCAAGTATGCTGGTCCCAAACCATATAGGGGTTTGAAGGTCAACTCCAGGAATGACTTACCAGTCAATGCTAGCCACACCTGCCAGCAAGCTTCAGCTGCCACCTGATTATTCAGCAGCAAGCCAGGTCCAAGAACACCCCAGAGTATAGACCTGTTCCTTCAAGGGTAGCCTATTTCAATGCTAGGATTACCACCCCCTTTTCTGTCACAGAATCATGATCAAACTGAGGCTTAGAACAGTTAAAAGGAAGTACGTCTTTACTCAAAGAATAATTAATATGTGAAATTCAGTGCTGCAGAAAGTGGTGGAAAATGCATCACCTCTTTTGGGAAGACAGTAGAATTGTGGAAATTACTCTGGTTTGGGAAATCCCTATATATTTGGAGCTGGTTCCTGTGGAGAGTGAAGTCTGGGCAGGTGAAGGAATTCAGTATGGATATGAGGTCACTTCAAGAATTCTCATTCTCCTAGATTCTACGGTGCACGTTTGTGAAGTTTCCTAGAACGGCATTATATCACTTCTCTGGTAGTGATATGACAGCACACACACACAAACATGAACTTCCATTGGTTGCATGAACATCAACACTTGACATCTCAATGAATTCCTGGGCAGTCAGTCAGTCAAATTTTATTGGTCGTTCAGACCAAGTTATGTGAAGTCAATACATAAAAGACCAAAAAAATGTGGTCATTTAATATAATACAATTTAAAACAGATCATAAAATAGAACTTAAAATTATGCTACTTTAGAGCATCAGATTTTTAGGGCGGCGGCACAAAACTTAGCCAGCTGAGTTGTCACCTGGGGGGACTCATCACTTAGCAGCCTCTTTGCTCAATCTACATCATGATGTTCTGATAACTTTTTAAGGAGTGGTTCAATCAAGTTGCTACGAATGTCTACATAAGCAGGGCACTGGAACAATATATGCTCTCTTGTATCAATTTCACAGCTCCCACAAAAACAGTCTCAGTGTAAGGGGAATGTTCTTATAGCGACCCTCAACAAGAGCTGAAGGCAAGATGGAGCATCTTGCAAGGGTAAATGCCCTTTGTTTAATTATTACCAGCTGAGACAGATAAGTGGCAGGGGCCAGAACATATCTTGTTTTAACTGGGCCAAAAAAGTTGGAGCTTTACACAGGTCCAGTTGACGACGATTGTCTCGTATCTGCTGCTTAACTAATGATGCAGCTTGATCCTGGGCATGATCATCTCCGTATCTAAGTACTTATGGCTGAGCTGATGGTTTGATTGAACCCTAGGAAATAGCATCGATGGAACACAGCCAAAGATTTATCAGATTGGATGTGTAGTGACCTTTATGGCATGCCTTAAAGATGGGCAGTTGGCCACATTACACGTCCCCCAATTAAAATATTCTGAGCAATCAGGAGAGAATTTTTCTTCTCATTTCAGGAGCTGGTCAAGTGTGAGGTTTGCTCCTTATAATTTATTTAATCTTATCAATCTATTTTCCTTAATAATGAATGCCTTTTGAAGAAGTGAGCTATGCTTATGGTAATTACAAACTGCTCAAAATCTATTTCCTTTTATTCATTTTAAATTGACTGCTTTTTATTTCATCAAGAGCTGGCGTGCCCTTGTGTAATGAGGAATAGAATATGTAGCACTGGACTTTTTAATATCTTGTATTTTTTTATATGCCGCCTCGCAAGGTGTGGGAGGAGAAAGGCAGGAGGGAACAAAAAGAAAGGGAAAATAAAACTGCACTGCAATCACTGCACTGGCTAAATGTGCCTGCCTATGACCGTTTACGCACTGGAGGTTTCATGCCAGGCTGCAGGCTGAAGTTTTAGTCATGGCAGGTTCACTACCTCTTCCTGCACTCACACAGGGGAGCATTTGGCCCGGTGCTCCTCGTCTGCCCCCGATTTGTGCTCCTGCACGGGAGCTGGGGCAGTGAAGTTCCCAGTGCATAAATGGTCTATGACAAGTGAACAGTTCTCTGCCACAATTGCAGTTTGATTGTGAATTGCAAGCAGCACCCACAAAACACTCAAAAGATGAAACACCCAAAATGCTTCTACACTGGATTGCAGTTGTGTTTGCTCTGCTTCCCCGTGGTGATCCTTGTCTTCACCCTCCATACAGAAAACATTAATTTACCAGATAATGATTTTCCTTGGTTGTCTTGGATCCATCTGGAGTCGTGTGTGTGTGTGTGTGTTTGCAGCTATTAAATTATTGCTTTGTTTTTCCAAGTTGCCTGCCTGATACTCAAAACTGAGCATCACCATGTTTTGAATTGTATACATTCACAGATTGTCATCTGGAGACTAGTGTGCTAAAATTCTGAGCATGTGCTAAATTGGATAGGGTGAATGCCACTGGGAATGTACAGGTGCAAAATCAGCATGTGACACAAAACATAGATGATGATATATGTATTTTTATTTATTAATTGGATTTCTATCCCACTGTTCCTGGCACAGTTGGCTCACAACCATAACACCAGTGCAGTTCCAATACAACTCCTTGATCTTCTAGGAACTCATTCTACCAGGTAGGAGCCAAGATTGAGAAGGCCCTGGTTGAGGTCAGGTGGACTTCCCTCAGGCCGGGGTGTTAATTATGGTAGCACCCCTGCCTCACATGCTGGTGCACTGTACTCCATAACCAGTAGTACACTGGAACAGTCAAGGCTTGGGAGCAAGCCAGACACAGGCCATCTTGGAAATCAGGACATGTCTTGGCTTGTCCTCTGCTCCAGGTTGGAATTTCAGGTGCCTTTGAGCTCTGATTTCCCCCCAGAGCAGAAAGCAAGCTCTTCATGAAAAATTATTGAAAGATAGTTAAATGAAACAGCTGCTTTTTGCTCCCCGTAACTTGTCATGGGGAGCGGAAAGCAGGGGTTTAAACTTTAACTGGCTCACAAACTGGTATGAACCAGTTCAGTTCACAAACAGGTATGCTGGATTGTTGTTCAGCCACAAACCACGAACTGAAATAAACCACAACAAAATTTGTTTGCGTCCTTCTATAGACTCCAACCCATGACAGAAATGATACTTGCTCTGCTGGAAAAATAGACATTTCTGTTGCAGGAAAATTTTAACTTTGGCTGAGTAGAGGGGTAGGTTTTTCATTCCTAGTGGTTCCTCCTCTTCTTCAGCCTTCAACAAATAATACTTATACTGTGGCAGGAGTCCTCAGCCTTTTTTACACCATGACCACCTTTGGAATACTGACACATGGTAGAAGGATCAACCACAAAGGAGGTGGAGCCAACTATAAATGTCTGGGAGTAAAATTATGCATAGCTCTAATAGTAAGTCTCCAGCATTTCAAACAGCTGCTGCCAACATATTTTTAAAAATCTGCCAAACCAATCAAATCTCCATTGGCCAATTAGAAGTTCTTCTGGGCAATAGCTTTACCTGGCCTCACACACTTTCTAAAAATACTTGGCAGGTGCTAGGGAAGCTATTGGCAAGCACCATGTCACCCACAGGTGCTTTGTTGGACATCCTGTAGTGTACTATTATATTTCAGATTTTAAATATATTTCATGCATATTTATATTTCACACCTTATTTTACTTTTTTATACATATATCAACAATCCATAATCTCTGATCGGTTATCTGTTTAGCTCCACATCTACAAGAGGGGGAAATTAGATTTGTTCTGTCAGAGATGCAAAATCAACATAGTTCGAATCTCAGAAGCAAAATGCACCAAACTGGGAATCTTAAAAATCAAAGGTATGAACATCTAAAGCAAGGATTCTCAACCAGGGGTCCACAGACCCCCAGGGGACCACGCGAGCTCTGGAGGTGACCCATGGCCTTTCTTCTCCTGCCTTAATGGCCTTGACCACAAGTTAGGGAAATGACCATCTCTACTTGGAGGGCTCAGTGGTTAGTTGTGGTGTGGTCTGGGTGGACTGGCCTGTCTTCTCAGCTCCTGCCCTTCTTTCTGGCCTACATGAGGTGAAGCTATTGTAGTAGTAGCAGTAATGTTGGTGGGAGGAGGGGGAGGGTGCAGGTGGTTATGTCACTTCCAGGGGTGTGGCAGGGATGCATGGACAACTGACATCACTTCTGGGGGTTCTCAGTGACTGGAAATTTATTTCAGGGGCTCCTCCATGGATCGAATGCATAGAAAATAATTCTGAAGATGCTGTTGGAAGTCTGTGTTAAATGCTACAAAAGGCTGCCTGTTTTAGGAATAACAGTTCCTTTGTGTGTGTGTGTGTGAGTTTAAAATGCTGAGCTTGGAAGATGGTCTGTAAGGAAAGTTTAAAGTGTTTGTGGGTGGAGGGAGGGGGCTTTATAAATCTATTTTATAAGCAATGGAATAAAGGCATTCATCTCACACTCCTAGGAACAGAAACCACTTGACGGAATTAGTTAGTAGCAAGACACACTTGTGTGCACAGTACATGATTAATTCACGTAATTCAGGGAAAGAAGTAATAGTGACAGCTTAGGTGAAGTTTTAAAAAGATTTGGACAAATGTATGGCAGAGAGGACTGTCTAAAGCAGGGGTAGTCAAACTGTGGCCCTCCAGATGTCCATGGACTACAATTCCCAGAAGCCCCTGCCAGCATTCGCTGGCAGGGGCTTCTGGGAATTGTAGTCCATGGACATCTGGAGGGCCACAGTTTGACTACCACTGGTCTAAAGCAACTAGCCACATAGCTGATGGTTCACGACAGTGTAACTCTGAAGACCAGTTGCTGAGGGCAGAGGAACCAATGACAATGGAGGGAAGATCATGTAGGCATGGACACTTGGCTAACCCAAACCAGAAAAAAAACAAAAAATCCTTGCCAGTGTTTTCAGTATTTTCTGTACCAAATACAGATTTTCAATTCTTGATAAAGACAAAAAAAAAAAAAAAATCCGGGGATACTGAATATTCCGGAATACTGAATATATTTGGGAATACTATTTTCTGCTCCGTTATACCCTATGGGGCCATTGAAGTCAATGGCAGATATTGTGTGAACTTATTCATTGGTCTAGTGGAGGGGTTGAGGTAGAGACACCAAATCTGTAGCATAGCTGCTGGAGCTTCTCCTCAAACGAGCCCCCGGGTTTCAAAAAGATTGGCCCACCGAGTCCAATTCCATAGGCTCCCAGATCTGTCATTGTTTCCAGTGGGGAGAAATAGCTCATCAGCAGTACAAACTCAGCAGCATGTCCAGGGGTGGCCAAACTGTGACTCTCCAGATGTCCACGGACAACAATCACCATGATCCCTTACCAGCATTGCCTATTGGCAGGGTCTCGTGATAACTGTCGTCCATGGACATCTGAAGAGCCACAGTTTGGCCATACCTGAAACCCTCCACTGAAAGTGAAGTGTTGGAGGCATTCTTGTGAGGCCCCGTTCAGCAGCAGGATCAGTGCAGTGTGCCCAGCAGAACCATTGCTACCATAACAATGTGAAAACCCAAGCAGGATTAAGGTCAAATCTGAGAATATCTGGAGTAGAACCTAAGAGGTGTGTGTGTGTGGGGGGGGGGAGCATTTCTGCAGTGACATAAGAATCAGTGCAATCAATGTACTATTGCCCAGCAGCAGAACCCAGTTGTAAGGACAGCAGAACCTAGCTGCACAACAGTGTGGCAGTGCCTGAGAACCCTATGTGGCTAAGAAAATGAAGGGCGTGGGGATGACACATCTAAAGGTTTTAATGCAGGGGTAGTCAACCTGTGGTCCTCCAGATGTCCATGGGCTACAATTCCCATGAGCTCCTGCCAGCGTTTGCTGGCAGGGGCTCATGGGAATTGTAGTCCATGGACATCTGGAGGACCACAGGTTGACTAAAGGTAAAGGTATCCCCTGTACAAGCACCGAGTCATGTCTGACCCTTGGGGTGACGCCCTCTAGCGTTTTCATGGCAGACTCAATACAGGGTGGTTTGCCAGTGCCTTCCCCAGTCATTACCGTTTACCCCCCAGCAAGCTGGGTACTCATTTTACCGACCTCAGAAGGATGGAAGGCTGAGTCAACCTTGAGCCGGCTGCTGGGATTGAACTCCCAGCCTCATGGGCAAAGCTGTCAGACGGCTGCCTTACCACTCTGCGCCACAAGAGGCTACAGGTTGACTACCCCTGTTTTAATGGATCCAATTCATTGCAGTTGCAAGGTTGGATTGTGGTGTTTTTTTTTTTTAAGTTCATCTGATGCTTTGCTGTAGTCCAATTGCATCGATTTAGTTTCTGCTTCACATTCCAGAGTACTTTTTAGAGAAACTGAGGATCAAAATTCTTTTAAAAATAGGGGAAGAGCTAGTTCAGTTGTGATACGATCTCACAGAAAGGACGACGCTGCATTTTTAAGTGTTGCCGGTTGACGAGGTTAGAGGAAGCCCAGCTGAAATGACTGGATTTTAGTGGCTTTAATGTAAAAGAGACGAGGGGACAGAGAGTACAAAGAGCTACTATGCATGTAGTAGCCAATGTAGTCAATTCTTTGGACTGAGCATTCTTCGGACAGAGATAGTGAAATAAATGAAAATAGGCTCTCTCTTTTTTTTTAATCACCATGCCCTTCTTTTAAGAAGGGGGAAATTAGAATGGGGTTTTTGTTTTAAAAATAGGGTTTAAGTAATGGGTCCTTGCTTTTTAAAAATCTATCTACTACATGATTTCTCATCTAGGCTTTCATAAAACCCTGGGGTTTCTTGATGGTCCTGAAAGGGTTTCCTGAATGGGTGGAAATTAATTAACTTTTAATATATTTTTAAAATTTCTTAAACATTTATTTGGTGATATGACCATATACGGTCATGTTGACCTGCCCCTCTCCCTGGAGGGGGAGGGAAGGTGAGGGGCCATGGGTGGACCTGTCTACAGCTATGTTTCCCAACCACATTCTGCACAATCGTGCCACTTCTGGGGTTTCTTGAAGCCAGAAGAATATTTCAGGGGTTTCTCAACAGAAAAAAGTTGCAAAAGGCTGATCTAGTAGTTTATATATATTTTATAATATGAGATCCTTTGTTGTGTGTGTAGTGCTTAAGAATGGTGCTTTGAACAACTAATGTAACCACTTTTCTCCACCCCAAACTGGGTTAATATTGGGATTAATAGTTTCATCGCAACAGTTACTATAACCTTATACAGTTAGCTTGTTATTCCTGTGGCTTTAGAGACAAGGACTAAGAACAATGAGTTCAAATCACGGGAAAGGAGGTTCCACTTAAATATCAGAAAATATTTTCTGATGGTGAGGGCTGTTCGTAGATGAAATATGCTGCCTCGGAGGGTGGTGGATTCTCCTTCCTGGGAATTTTCAGGGGTTTCTTGATGGTAAAAATGTTGAGAAAGGCTGATCTAAATTCGTGCAGATGGGTTTCTTCTGGGCAAAACATTTTTTTTTTTTTTTTTGCAGAACAAAGAGAAATTAAAGTTCCACGGACGAGGTTGGAATAGTTTCAAAATAGAAAGAAAATTGACAATAATGGTGTTCCATCTGTGTTTATCACTTGCCTAACTAGTACAGATTTAACTGTAGATGAAACCTAGAATTTAACTCTTATCTTGTTAAATAAATGGGAAATTGAAATTGGGGACATTATCTCCAGAATGTGGTCATAAATACGGTAAAATACGGGCAAACGACTCCAACTTGCCACCAGCACTTATCTTTTATATCAAAACAGTCATAAGCAAGATGTATTTTATTTGCTCACTGAACCAGCTGACATATCCATGTCTATTCTGAAAAGGGAGTGGGTACTGCATTACTCTTCTGATCATAACTGGAACAGAATCCAATTTCCAAGGCATTCCGGGGTCCAGACCTGCAACAGGGCTTATAATGTTACAATGAAAATTCCTCATGTAGGATGGTAAGTTCATGACTGTTGGAAGTACTCAGTGATCACCTAAAGCCTGTGCAAAATCCCTGCACCCTTTTGTGGAAAATGTGCAGAAGGTTGATGAGCCAGATGGAAGGAAGGTCCATCAGTGGTGCTGCCAATGCCAGGTTTCTGGAAGTTTGTTGGATGGAACCTCCAGGAACTTGGAGGTTTGGAGGGAGGGAACTAAATGGGGTATTTAGTTCCATAAAGCCATAAAGTCCAGCCTCCAAAGCAGTTCCTGGAGCTCAGTGCACCAGCTCAGATCCAGAACGGAGACCTTGAATGCTACATTGACAAGACCAGACCATTCCATAGGGATAAAATACTTTTGCATGTGTTACTGGATCTCATGTAGGGGAGGGTGACCTCTTCCCACTCTCCGTCCAGATGGGTAGTTATCACCATCCACTCCTGCTTCAAGGTGTTAGGAGGTACTGATGCACTCCTCTCCTAGGAACAAGATTCCTTGGCAGCATTCCACAGGAGATTCCTTATCACGGACATCTGGAAAGCACTATTCCTTGGACCTACAGGCTAGAAGAGATGCAGATGTGGTGAAAGCTATGATCCAATGAGAGCTTTCCCCCCCACCTTCTCTGGTGAACATCTCACCAATGGTCTCAATGTGGGGCTGCACCAAAGACAGAAGATAAAAACAGTGGGCAATCAACATCTTCTGTGCAGACACACATTTCCTTCCTCCTGCCCTACTATGCACTTTCACGGGGTTTCTTAGTTGCCATGTGAAAGGTCATGGTGGACTCACAGCAACTGAGAGAAAGGGATGTCTACCACTGAACCACATGACACCTTGGATGGGAAAACCAGTGCACATTGGCTCCAAAAGGCTTGGGACACCCACCTTTGTTACTTTAAGCTGGAAAAAAATGTCCCATGGCCAGTGTGTGTAGGTGCAGTTGCAATGTGTGTACATGCAGAAGACATAATTGAACCACGGTTACAGGTAAGTGCAATTTTGTTTTCCTCTAAGAGCACCCCACCCAGAGGAAGGAGGAGAGCCAGACGTACTTAGAATTCCACAAAGGCCAGGAGGAGGTGCATGGAGAGCATAGTTCAAAAACCCCACATGGACCAGTTGGGCAGGAAAGGCCAGGCTAGCACCTACATGACAGTTGGGCTAATCCCCACTTATGCACGATGTTGGAGCTGGCCCAGGTTCCTCCTGGCCCTGGTCTACTTTAGGGCCTTTGATGGCTCATGGCAAGGGAATACTGATCTTCCAGCATTCCCTGTTTTTCAATGGCCACCATCAGCAGCCAGGCTGGGCCAGGCCCACGCACAAAGGAAGAGCCAGGACTTCTAGGCCTGGCTCCTCCCCATGCTATGGTGGCCAGGAGGGAACTGAAAATGCTTCATTTTTTCTCCAGGGTACTTCACAATGCTATGGGGTCAAATGTGTCATTGTTATTTCAGATTCAGATACCTTTATTGGCATAAGGTGGCTTTGTTATTTTGCAGGAAGGTAGGGTTGCATTCTCATGCAATCCCACCTTCCTGCAAACCCCCTGCCAACCACACCCTCACATGGCGGGACCTTCCTGCTGCAGCTACATTTCCTGGGGGGATGCATTTCAGCGGAGGAGCTGCTCTATCACCAAAACGTGCCCCCGTGGGATGGACCAACTGCACCACTGAAATGCATCCCCCATGTGGACACAAGAAACGGCGGAGCATGTTGCTTTGCCAAAATGCATGGACAATGGCCTGGTACAGCTGCTGCTATGCATAATCAATCATGAAGAACTGAGAGCAGCATTGAAGAAAGACAGGAAGCAGGTGATCCAAAGAGGTAGAGAACATGGCAGCATGATAAAATAGAGGAGGTGTGAGCTGTGTGTGTGCTTGGACTAGGACTTATAGCCTCTGGATGGGACCTGAAGATCCTCTGAAGTTACAGCTCATCTTCAGACTACAGAGTTCAGATCCCCTGGAGAAAATAACTGCCTTGGAGGGCAGACTCTATGGTATTGTACCCCACTGGGGTACAATTGTCTCCTTCTTCTACTAGCTGTAGAAAAACAATCTCCTTCTTCAGTGCCTTCCGTCACGACGCTCTCCCTGGCGGCTGAAATGAGAACGTATTAAGAGCTAGTCTTTGAATAATAAGCAATCCTATTAAAAGAACATCACCAAGAAAGTAATAGAAAGCCATAGAATGGATAATGGTGTTTTTTTGAAAGTCTGTTGGCATCATTTTAAGCTTTAATCTTTCAGCTCATTAAGAAGTACATACAATGCGGAGAAGCATAATGTGCCTACTATTTGATTTTGCAGCCACTTTGTTATTGTTTTAATGCGAACATCAGCTAGATGAACACATTGAAATTAACATTTGATGCCTTTTGTTATAGAAGACTTTCTTTTACGGGGAGGGCATAATGAAGAAGTGTGTGGTGGCTCTGAGACACATTCGAGAAGACGGAATGACAAATATCTCGGCTCGGATTATTAAATTTTAAATGATGGCTGTTCTCACTTTGAACTCCATTGATGAATGTTGCCAGATGGAAACCTTTCATAGAATCTCTCCTTCTCCCTTGCAGCTAGCCGTAAATCTTAACTAAGTGATTGTGTTTGTGGGAACTCTGTTGATTGAATGCCTTTCTTGTTTGCATGGGTTCCAATATCAGCCGTTACCTCAAAGGTATGGAGCACATAATTAAAGGTCAACTTATTTTTCCCTCCATTGAATTCCTGACCAGCACAAACTCTCTTTGATTTGTTTGCCTTAAAACCATCCCCACATCCGTTTTGCCAGTAGACATCTTACGGTCATGTCCGCACTATAAATCTGAACCAGTTTAAAGCCTGATCAATGATTGCAACACTTAGGCAAGGAAGTTCTGGTGACTCTTGTTCTGTTGCCATATGAGCCTTAGACTCATAGAAGCATAGAGTTGGAAGGGACTTACAGGGTCATCTAGTCCAACACCCTTCAGAATGCCAAAAATTCACAACTACCTGCCAACTCACAGTGACACCAAATCCATGCCCAGATGATGCCCCCCTCAAAAAAAGCCCAGAATCCCTGGCCAGTCTGGCCTGGAGGAAATTCACCTCCTGATCCCAGAGTGGTGATCAGCATTTACCTGGACATGCAAGAAAGAGCCACAAGAACCAAGTATGGACACAATCCCTTCTGCCCAGCCACCTACAATCTACCTATATTTATAGAATCTGCATCTTAACAGAGAATTATGAGCACCAGCATGAATATAATACATTTCCAGGTTTCTTGGGGTTAATAGTGGGAAGTCATTTCTAATATATTGGAAAAAGTTGGGGCAGAAGAGAAGCACACTCTAGGACAGGGGTAGTCAACCTGTGGTCCTCCAGATGTTCATGGACTACAATTACCATGACCCCCTGCCAGCAAATGGTGACAGTGGCTCATGGGAATTGTAGTCCATGAACATCTGGAGGACCATAGGTTGACTACCTCTGCCCTAGGAGACTAAAACCCAGTTTAGGTTAATTGTCCTTAAGTGTGGTAGCTCATCAGCTAGAAAGGCCTGTTAATCTACTTTACTTCTGGTAAAACTGATCTCCTGGAGTCTAATTGCAGGCCTCATCTGCCTTGGAATCCATTAGATGTGAGCAAGGATGCAGAATGAGAGGACAGTCACTGGGCCACAGCACCTTCTCCTTCTTGACCAGAGAAACATGGTTGGGACAGGCCATCAAGGTTAAGTAGCAGTTTTGTGAAATAACTGGGACATAGCCAGGATAGAAGTAGGGATGCCAGTCCCCGTGGGGCACCTGGGAAGCCCCTGGAATTATAGCTCCAGATGACAGAAATAAGTTTATCTGGAAAAAATGGCAGCTTTGGAGGGTGGGCTTCATAGCATTGAGGTCCTTCCCACCTCAGAACCTGCCCACTCCCAGTTTTGCCCCCAAAGTCTCCAGGTCTTTTCCTACACAGAGCAAGCAACCCCAGCTAGAAGTGATATCAGACTACAAGAAATACAGCAGCCATCTTCCTCCCTGAGCATCAAAGGAAGCAATGGAATTCAAGGTATTTCTCTTGCTTGGGAAGGCTGATTCTCCCAGCTTGAAGCATTAAGGTCAGAATTCTATTGATGGTAGCTACTCTCCCTGATAGTATCAAAGAATTGAGGCTTTTGAACTTTGGTGCTGGAGAAGACTCTTGTGAGTCCCTTGGACTACAAGGCGAACAAACCAGTCAGTCCTAGAGATCAGCCTTGAATGCTCCTTAGAAGGCCAGATCCTGAAGATGAAACTCAAATACTTGGATAGTAGTGGATAGTAGCTGCTCAGTACAGAGGCCAAAACAAGTGAGACATCAGGAGAAGTAAGAGTCATTTGGTTTCTCCAGGCAATATATTTAAGAGATTTACCATGGACAGCTGATGATGAATGGAGGAACTATCTTTCTCAAACCTTTTAGTCATTTTTAAAGAATTTTATCCAGATTTCTATGTACATGTTGTAATTTGTATTTTCACTGATCCCAAGACCAGTTTTGGAGAGGGGCGGGTTAGAACTCTTAAAATAATAACAGTGATATTAATAAAACCTAAGGGAAACAAAAGTGTGGCTTGATGCATCACCCTTTGACCTGTATCTGAGGCTTAATTAACTCCTACTCAAGCTAGAAATGAAGACATGGAATTCAATATTCTCTACTATTAGCTTCCCATCCCTTTTAGCACTCATGCATGTGATCCCATTGGTCTGGCCTGGCCTATTTTCAACAAGTAGCGGCAACAGGTTTTCTCTGATAATGATGATGATGCTATCTGTTCAGTTGTTTCCGACCCTTGGTGATTCCACAGGAACGTTCGACCATACATCTCTGTCAATGACCACCTCTTTCAGTTGGTTCATGGTCATTCCTGTATCAGCTTTGATCGTGTCAAGCCAGCAGATCCTTTGGCGACCATGTTTCCTTTTGCCGCTGACCATGTCGAGCATTAATGATTTCTCCAACGAGTTTGATCGCATGATGTGCCCAAAGTATGTGAGCTTTAGCCATAATATCTTGTAATGACATAGTTGGTTTGCTCCTCTCAGGTTTTCTATAAGTATGCCCAATATCTGAGAGAAAGTGGCAAGCTGATGAATCTTATCATTCATTCATTCATTCATTCATTCATTCATTCATTCATTCATTCATTCATTCGATTTTTATACCACCCTTTCCATACTGCCCAGGGCAGTTTACATGGAAAGTTTTGGGAAACATAGACTATCATATATTAAATAACAGTCACAACATAACATATCAGTAACAATTCTAACAATAAATATAAATTTAACAGATTACTAGAATTGATTCATTGAACAATTTCCATAGAGCAGCTCCTAGGGAGGTCAGAATCCTTCAGATTATGGAGGGCATAGCTTGAGGGGGGGGGGACCGCCAGATGTTTTTTAGATCAGATGGTTTGAGGTCGGATTAACCTCAGTTGAATGCCTGGTGGAGGAGCTCCTTTTTGCCGGCCTTTTGGAATTCTGAGAGTTCTACCAGGGCCTTGATCTCTTTAGGGAGCTCGTTCCACCAGGTGAGGGAATGCTATCTAAGCATGTGCACCTTACTTTTTTGCCATTTGATTAGCGAGAACTCAGACTAGCAAGGAAGATGGCCCCAGAAAACTTCCTCAGGGGTCAAGGGCTATCAGCTGACCAATTCTGACCTGTTGGGTTTTGACCTCTCTGCTTGCAGTTTCCTTCCATAGCCAGAGCCTGGAGTGGTGCCAGGCCAAATTTCTGTTTGCTGTTCTTTCATGTTATCAAGACCTGCTGCCAGCTTGCTTCCCAATTTATTTTCAGCCAGTAAAATCCTTATATACAGTTTGTGTAAATAAAAATACAATAGCTGATGGTTTTGTCTTTTTCTTTTGAAAAAGCAGAAGGTGAGGCTGCCTTCATTAACTTTTCTTGTTTTGTTTTTGTTGTGTTAAGAAATCGCCTGTCAAAACGGCATCATCACAGAACAAATGGTTTTAAAGATATCGAAATGGAAGAGTGCCAAGTAAACAGTTCAAACTGTACTATGGGGGGTTTTCTTTGTTGCAGTCATGATAATTACGGTATTTCTTTTGTAACAAGTAGCCCATAATTAAGCCTGACCTTTAAAATTATGTATGTCTTGACTTTTCTCCATTTTAAACTTGCTTCCCTTATGACTGCTCTGTGCAATGTTCCTGCAAAGAAAACAATAAGGTTCCAAGATGCTATTATGAGAGCAATACCAACTTTAAAGTTTAAGTCACAGATTTTGAAACTTGAGGCTGGGATATCAGCCTCTTCCTTTTGCACCTTTTTTACACGTTGACATTTTTTCCCCAGTTGAAACGATTGATTTCTAAGTTTGTCTGTAATTTTAATTAATCGTGAAAAAAAAGTAGAATTCAACTAACTGTGACTGCGGATGAGTTATTTTATTGTATTAAAAAAACAAAACAAAACACCGTTCCATAAGCTCTTGCAAGCATAGATTGTGCTCATTTAAATTACTTCTGGCTAAACTATCATTCCATATTGTTTTTCATAGAGAATAGTTCAGTCAAATGATTTCCCCCCCCCCACACACACACACAATTAAATAGTCACATAATGGAACTCATTGTTTGATTGTACAGTATAGGAAATGGCACTGAGAAAATTGTGAATTGATTTGATCTGTTTTTATTTGTTATGCTCAGGCATCCTGTGTAAGGAGCTAGCAGCCGTGTGGGATTTGCAGTTGGTACCCATCGGCATCTTGGTTTTGGCACTTTGGTGGCAACGTTGTTTCTGGATGTTAAGAAATAATTTGTTAACAGAAGGAGTTATTAGTAAAGACTGTCATTATTTTTTATTTGTAAGAGTTATTAGAAATTGACACCAACCTCCACAGTAGCTTGGTGTAGTGGTTAAGAGGAGCTTCTTCTAATCGGGTGAGCCGGATTTGATTCCCCACTTCTCCTCCACATGCAGCCAGCTTGGTGATTTTGAGCTCGTCACAGCCCTGATAGTGCTGTTCTCACAGCGCAAACCTATCAGAGCTCTCTCAGCCTCACTCAACTCAAAGGTTGTGGTGAGAGGGAGGGAAGGCAATTGTAAGATGCTTTGTAATGCCTTCAGGCAGTGGTTGTTGTTGTTGTTAGGTGCAAAGTCATGTCCAACCCATCGCAACCCCATGGACAATGATCAGGCCTTCCTGTCCTCTACCATTCCCCGGAGTCCATTTAAGTTTGCACCTACTGTTTCAGTGACTCCATCCAGCCACCTCATTCTCTGTCGTCCCCTTCTTCTTTTGCCCTCGATCGCTCCCAGCATTAGGCTCTTCTCTAGGAAGTCCTTCCTTTTCATGAGGTGGCCAAAGTATTTGAGTTTCATCTTCAGCATCTGGCCTTCTAAGGAGCAGTCAGGGCTGATCTCCTCTAGGACTGACCGGTTTGTTCGCCTTGCAGTCCAAGGGACTCGCAAGAGTCTTCTCCAGCACCAGAGTTCAAAAGCCTCAATTCTTTGACGCTTGGCCTTCCTTATGGTCCAACTTTCACAGCCATACATTGCAACTGGGAAGACCATAGCCTTGACTAAACGCACTTTTGTTGGCAGGGTGAGGTCTCTGCTTTTTAGGATGCTGTCTAGATTTGCCATAGCTTTCCTCCCCAGGAGCAAGCGTCTTTTAATTTCTTTGCTGCAGTCCCCATCTGCAGTTATCTTGGAGCCTAGGAAAATAAAATCTGTCACTATCTCCATTTCTTCCCCTTCTATTTGCCAGGAATTGAGAGGGCCGGATGCCATGATCTTCATTTTCATGAAGTTGAGCTTCAAGCCAACTTTTGCACTCTCCTCCTTCACCCGCATCAAGGCATTCACAGACATTGGTAATTGGGATATAAAAAGCAACTTGTTTTCTTCACACTGGACTCATCCCCATCTTAGTTCCTGACTGCCAATGTACTTTCCCCCCACCCCATTTTTTTTTTAATTTCTCCTAAGAAACTGTCTTGGTTGCTTGGGAAATGGTCTTAGCTACATGCCAACTCGGCCGTGCGATCTGTGCCCTCGCAGAACACCGATGCAGGTCTCGTTTGAATAGAGAAAACCGAATAGCAACTTTCCGCTGCTGCCTCGACAGCTCTGACTTTGTTGAAGGCAACCGTGAAATTCCTATTGACTTTCCTGGGTCAGGCCAATGCCTGTGGACAGGTAAATGCTTCCTGGAGCAATCAATTCAGCGTCATAAAAGTAAAAAAGAATAATAGCCGCCAAAGTGTCCATTTATCCACACCCAATATTGACATAGGAGACACAAAGGCTTTTGCTACTTGCTGGAGATGTGTCATTTAGGAACAGATTAAATTCATTTATTTGAAGCGTGTGAGCTGTTTTGTTTACCTCCCGAGCTGGAAGCTTCTTCTGACCTATTTCTTAGGTAATGATTTCCCCCAGACTATTTATTTCTGCTCTGCAACAATATCAACAACCATACTAATAGTGATACGATGGTATCTGTTTAGATCCTGCTCCATAGTGTGCGTTTTGTGTGTGTGTGTGTTTCGAACAGCATTTTTGGACACGTTTTTACTGCAGGGTCACCTCTGATGAGTAAAAGGTCAGGCTGACTCTCAACAAACGTGAACGGTCTAGCCTCGCTTAGGCTAGCCGGACCGCTGTTCACTGACCCTGTTCATTGACTGGGTTTCCTAATTGGAACACCAGGTGCCATAGGGCTGGCCATGCAAGGCTCCTAAGCGCTTGTTTGGTCAGAACATGAAAATCAATTTGCTTGTATCTCTCTCTCTAAAAAAAAGAAGAAGAATAGAAAAAAAAATCCCCAATGCCTTGCCTGTTCTGTCTGTCTCACTTTGGCATTTAACAAATGCCTCACTTGAACTTTAGCAGTGGAGTGATCTAGACCCGTGTTGGGTCTTTATTGGCCTGTGGGTTGAAGTCTTCTGTGTTCCACTGCTTTTTTTTTCATTTTTTGGGGGGGGGTGTTGGTTATGGGAGGAAGATGTTGAATGGAAAGCAAAATAAACAGTGCTAGCATGCAAGCTAACTGTGCCATCCTAAGCAGTCCTGCTCCCTTCTAATTTCATTTTGGGGGGGGGTGCAACTCCATTAAGGGCTCTATGGTCGATCAAAGTGGTGGATGCAGCGATGATATCAAATGGTGAATAACACTGGGCCGGAACACAATGTTAGGCATGAACCAAATATGGAAGAGTAAGGATCTCAGCCTTAAGAAAAAGTGCCTGCTAGTCAACACCGTTGTCTTCCCCATAACAACCTATGGATGTGAAAACCCTGGTTGAGAAAGCTTGGTCTACACAAAAGATCAAAGGTGCAGGTTATGGGGAGACAGTCTGAAGACCATGGTGTGATGGAAGGCTACAACCAGGAGTCTGATGAACAAAGATGTACCTGGATGGCCTTTCCTACCAACAACCTACCTCAATTAAGAACTGGGTCTGGGAATCATTATACTTTGGTGGTCACATACATGATCTGACCACCTTGATTTTTCCATACTAAGAGAGTTGAATTCCATGAATCGGATTACCTGCTGACTGAATACATCAAACTACTGTGAAGTGAGTCAGATTCTTGGTCTATCAAGGTCCACATTGTCTACTCACACAGGCAGACACTCCCCAGGGTCTCTGGTCAAAGTTTTTCACTTCACATATTACCCGCTTCTTTTGTGGTTGATCCTGGGATCTTCTGCATGGGAAGAAGATGTTCGACTACTGAGCCACTGAAAAGCCAGTGAGAAGCCGTGATCATTAGATTTGTGCAGGGGAGAACTGGGTTCCATGGTAAAGATTCTTATGGAATGGTTGGGGTCTTTGGACATGAAAAATACTTGGAATGAGACATGGTTGGACCTGCCCCCTCCCACAGCTTGCGATCCAATTCAGGAGTGGGGGAGAGAAGACCTCAGAGTTGAGTAGGAATGATGGGACTTTGCCAATTTCATTAGTGATGCTTGAAAAATACATTCTCAAATGCTTCTATGTTATCCTCAGACAGCTGCTGACACAAGAAAGATGACGTGGGCACAGTGTTTGTATCACTGATGCAAAAGCAGGAGACTTTAAGGATTGGAGCTTTGCTTTTTCCTCGTTGGTTGAGGCACTGCACTGAAAATTGCTGATGTGTTGATTTTTTTTTTGCAGCTAATTATATAAAAGCAATTTCACAGCAGCAGCTCTGAACGACTTAGAAATGGATGCTAAATTTGTAAAAATCCCAGGCAGTAAAATGTGTGCATAGCGGCTGTGTTCCTAATCCCCATTAGCTGGGCTTGTCCCTGTCAGTGATCCTCAAAAATACTTTTTAATTTTTTTTTTAATTTCACATCTCTTGTAAGCTTGTAATAATATTTCTTACATATGCTCCTCCTGTGCTGCTTAGCAGTATAGTAAAGGAATACACCTCTTAATTATTGATTTTTTTTTTTAAACACACAGCTGAATCGAGCAATTTCCTGCTGGGAGGGCTGAACAGAATCACTCCCTCACCTTGTAACTTACAGCCGATGACCAGCCAGGCATTTCTTAAATACAGCTATGTGAAAATAAACATGACTCCTCTTAATAGGGATCTCAAACAGTTGGAGACTATGCTGAATAACATTTGATCCTTAACTCTGCTGGTGAAGTTTCGTGATCTTGCCTGTGTCTCCGAAGATATTTTGCATTGCAGCAAACTGACTCGGTTCAGGGAGGCTCAGGGATTTTTCTGACTTTTCTCCCTCCATGTCAATAATCAGCAGGGAGCCTTTCTTTCTTTGGCACGTCCTTCTGTAACTCATGGTTGCTCTCTGATGTGGCAGGAATTGGGGTAGGCATCTATGGGTCGATTCATACACAAGACTCTTAAAGAAACTCCAGGCGTGTTGAACTTCCTTGGCCCGGTGGCGACTGCTTTCTCCGGAGAGGACTGGGGCTGCCTAAACAGGTGAGTTGCTTTGGAAGGCTGAAGCTAAAGGTGCATTCTGTGTGGTGTTGGTGGTGCCAGCTGTCAGTCCAAGGGAAAGCACCATGAGTGCCGGAAAAAGGGAAAGAGGAACTCTCCTCCCTTCTCTCCCTTGTCACAGGGCTTCATACTGGGACCGGTACCTTTAAAAAATGTTATTAATGATCTGGATGACGGGGTGGAGGGACTTCATTAAACCTGCAGATGGCAACAAATTGGGAGGAGTAACAAACACCCCAGAAGATAGGGATAGAGTTCAACAAGATCTGAACCATCTAGTCAAGTGAGCAAATGAGAACAAGATGCAATTCAATAAGTGCAGAGTTCTACATCTGGGTCACAAAAAATGTGAAACATGCATACTGGATGAGAGATTCATTTCTGGGTAGCAATGTGTGTGAATGAGATCTTGGGGTTCTTATAGACTGTAAGCTAAATATGAGCAGACAGTGTGATGCAATGGTAAAACAAAAGTGAATGGAATCTTGGCTGTATCAACACAGGCATCACATCAAAATTGCAAGGGCTTGTAGTCCTGCTACAAACAATATTGTTCAGACTGCACCTGGAGTACTGTATGCAGTTACAGAGGACTCGTTTCAAAAGGATGTGGACAAAATTGAGAATGTGCAGAGGTGAGGGACAGTGATGATCTATGTTGTTGCTGTTGTTATAATATTTATTTCCTGCAGTTATTGGCAAGCCGTCTCAGGGTGGGTTACATAGTAAAACCCCACATCAAATACAAGAATTATAATACCCCATTAAAATTACATACACCCTCATACAACACAGTTGCTCTCTGTGCACCCTATGGGAATCCACAGATGCCAGCAATCTACCACAAGGTGATGATCTGGCCTGGTGGTTATCTGTCCTGGAGGGGTCCATCTGATCCTCTGTGCCCTGACCTCAACCATAACAGCTCCATTTTACAGGTCCTGCAGTACCCAGACAACTCCTGCAGGGCCCTCAGCTCTTCTGGGAGCTCATTCCACCAGGTTGGGGCCAGGCTATGGCTTCCAAACATCTGGTAAATGGCTCTGGGGGAGGGGGGAGTCCAGGCAGCCATCCATGAGGAGGAGATATTGCATATTGCTGACAACCCAACTCAAAGCTCTGGACCAACTGAGCCAGAGGGCGTATTATGATGTTAAAAAGTGTAGGGGAGAGCACCGCTCCCTGTGGGACCCCACAATGGAGTCAAAAGGGGTGCAATAACTTATCTCCACTGCCACCCTCTGTGTTTAGTTATGAAGGAAGGAGAGCATCTGTTGAGGGGCTGTCCCACAAATCCCTGTCCCAGCGAGGTGGTGGGCCAACAGCTCATGGTCAACCACATCAAATGTGGCAGACAGATCTAACATCCTGAGGATCACCGAACCTCCCCGGTCCAGGTATGAGAAAAGATTGAGGGACTTGGGAGTGTTCAGCCTGGAGAAGAGGCGATTGAGAGGGGGTATGATTGTTCTCTTTAAGGTTGTCATTTGGAGGAGGGTAGGGAGAAGTTCCTGTTGGCAGCAGAGAATAGGACCTACAGTAATGGGTTTAAACTGTGTACAATGGTACCAGCTAGATATTGGGGAGGGGGGGGAGGAGAGAGAGCACAGTCCAAGTAGTGCAGCTGTGGAATTGGCTGCCTAAGGCAGGGGTAGTAAAACTGCGGCCCTCCAGATATCCATGGACTACAATTCTCAGAAGCCTCTGCCAGTTTGACTACCCCTGGCCTAAGATGTCGGTGAGCTCTCTGTCACTGGTGGTCTTTAAGCAGCCAGAAACAAATACTTGCAAGCTGACTTGAAGCAAAATATTATTCTTTTATTTCTATTGCCAGAGTGAGATCCGGTGGTACCTTTGTTTCCTGAGTTCCTCAGTGGCTAATATTAAAACAAATAAGTATGTTTAAGTATTCTTCATTTAACATAAGGTCATTATGTATAAATACATACTAATTATATCACCTTTGTAAATAAGTAAATTTGTTCACTATCATACGTTCAAAGTTTTCTGTTTCCTATATCAAGCATATAAAAACACGCATAAGCATCATTCCATTCATAAATCCGTTTAACATTATACATACAATATTCTATTCAATTCAAAAAAATACTTTCAAAAACAAAAACAAATCTTATAGTTTCACCTGACCCTTTGGGGTCCCAGTATAGAAATCAATGTGGAGGGTGATGTGGACTCAGCCTAATATTACATCCTCATTATACCTTGTAGCTGTTCCTTATTTAACAGTATCTGCTCATTGCGTAATTTAAAGCTAGTATTTAACTAAAAATGTTTTCTATTATAAAAATTGTCGCTTAAAATGTATATATCTTCAATAATTATGGGTGAGAACTGTACAGATTACTTTCTACTGTAATACACAAAGAAATTAATACTTTCCATTTTAGTGATTGCATTTCTTAAAACTACAGCCACCCTAATTCCAAAGTTCTGTTAATATGCCGTTCCATTGTGAAAAGAAGACCTTCCATAATATTACAAATAACGAGAAAAAAAACAATAAGTTATTCAGTCCATTTGGCAACATTATATCCAGTTCATATATTAATTTTGTTTCCCTTCTTAGTAACATCTTTGTAATGTCCATTTTTGCATGTTTGAATTCTTGATTACTTCCTTTGGTCTGTGATTATTTTGTAAAACTTTTATTACAATTGGAGCATCCATGACTTGATTCCCAGTTCTTGACATGTGTTCAAGTACATGTGTCTTCAGCAGATGAGTGGATACTCCCACATGCATCTTAAAATGGGATATACATGATGTTTGATGAATTACAATGTATGAAGCTATTAATTGGTAAGTTAATATTTTTAACAGGGTGAATGAAAGAATTACCTGTGATCATAAGTTTACAAGCTTTACATCTCCCACTTTATCCCAACTTGTAGGTAATTTTTCATCCACGAGGGATGTAATCATGCATATTAACTTCTGGGGTTTCTTGAAGCCTGAAGAGCATTTCAGGGGTTACTCAATGATTTTAAAAGTTGAGAAAGGCTGTGTTAAGCTTAAAATTAATCTTTGAAGAAATTGCCATACAATGTTTAAATGTCTAAAAAAAGTGTACATTCCATTGATTTGGCTAGGATTTGAAACCAAGCTGATATGTTTAGCATCATTTTTTTCTATTATGCAATTTTACCTGCAAATGATGAAAGCAGAAATATTTTTTTTGTTTTAGTGTGCTATCATTTTTTCTTCTGAGTCTTGCTGTCATGACAGCTGTGTGTATCTGTTTTCAGGATATTTAGGGCTGGAAAAAATATTCCACAGAATAACTAGATTTCTGTTTCCCAGAATAAGAACTGATGTCTTGGGTGTTTCAGGTAGATCACTGTGTCGGTCTGCTGTAGAAGACCAAGAGTTGAGTCCAGTAACACCTCTGAAGACCAACTAGATTTTTAAGGTATAACATTTTGGGTGTCAAAGTTTCATCAGGCATCCCCCCCCCCCCTATCTTTAGACTCTTCTTCTTCATTGGAAGGAGGAGCAGGTCAACATGGCTATATATGGTCATATCACCTGATAAATATTTAACAATTAAAAAAAAATTAACATTCACCCATTCAGGGAACCCTTACAGAGCCATCAAGAAACCCCAGGGTTTCACAAAACCCTGGTTGAAAAAGCCTGGACTATACATACAGTTAAGTTCCACTCCCAAACACATCCTAGTATGAACCATCTCCATTGATTCTATAGCCTGTTTCACACAAATTGCATAATGCACTTCCAATATACTTTAGAAGTAGGTTTTCATGTTTCACATAGACAAATCCAGCTGCAAAAGCACATTAAAAGTGCATTATCTGACAAGAATGTAATAAACTTTTATTTGAAATTTTTTCTATTAAATAAGTCATATTCATGTGAACAGAACACCTGCTTTTCATGCATACCCACTGGCATATTGGGAAACTGCATGCCCTTAGTACATGCACCAGCATGTTCCCATTTTGTGTGAGCTGAATGGATTGCCTGCAAAGAACACTAAAATGAACTGATGTATAGTAAGTGTTCAGTCTGATTATTCTTTGCCCAGCTAGATTATTTTATTTTCTGTTTCCTTTAAATTTTAATAAATCAATGTACAAATGATGGAGTCAAAACTCACAAACCTCCCTCTTTCAGTTCTGTGCTTGAATGGTTCTTAATGATTCCATTTTAATTCATTATGTAGAAAGCTTCTAATTTACAGGGGGAGGGGAATCTCATGCCAACATGCAATCTATCAGAATAATATGAATACATTTTTTTTACTGTGTATTGTCTTGTGGAATGCTTATCTTTTTCAGAAGAAAAATAAAACAAGAAAAATGTGTTTTGCAGCAGTTAGTTTGCCTCTGCTTTTGCAATTATCTTTGTTTGAGAGGTATGGTAGATGGGTGGTATAATGTCTGCTTGATGTAAAGAAGGTCCCAAGTTCAATCCCCAACATCTGCAGTTATTAGGTGATAGGTGATATAAAAGACCTCAGGTTAGAAGAAGAGTTGTTTTTTATGCCTCACTTTTCTCTACCAGAAGAGCCTCTTGTGGCGCAGAGTGGTAAGGCAGCAGACATGCAGTCTGAAAGCTCTGCCATTGAGGTTGGGAGTTCGATCCCAGCAGACAGCTCAAGGTTGACTCAGCCTTCCATCCTTCCGAGGTTGGTAAAATGAGTACCTAGCTTGCTGGGGGGTGAACGGTAATGACTGGGGAAGGCACTGGCAAACCACTCCGTATTGAGTCTGCCATGAAAACGCTAGAAGGCATCACTCCAAGGGTCAGACATGACCCGGTGCTTGCACAGGGGATACCTTTACCTTTCTCTACCAGAAGGGGTCTCAAAGTGGCTTACAGTTGCCTTCCCTTCCTCTTCCCCACAACAGATACCCTTGAAGGTAGGTGAGGCTGAGAGAGTTCTGACAGGATTGCTCGGTCAGAACAACACTATTGGGGATGTGACTAGCCCAAGGTCACCCAGCTGGCTGCATATGGAGGAGTGGAAAATCAAACCCAGGTGACCAGATTAGAAGCCACTGCTCTTAACCACTGCATCAAGCGAGCTCTTTCGAGAACTGGAGAGTTGCTGTCAGTCTGAGTAGAAAATACTGAGTGTGATGTACCAGTTGCTTCAGCATAAGTCAACTTCTTATGTTATTATTATTGTTATTATTTATTAAATTTCTATTATGCCTTGTCTCATCCGATGCAAGGCGGGTTACAACATATTTGATAGCCTAAAAATTTAAAATATTATTTAAAACCTAAAGCTCCAGAACAGCTAGACACAGTGATCCACACGACTGTCATGTCTAGGCTGGACTTCTGCAACTTGCTCTATGCAGGCCTGCCCTTGACTTTGATCCGGAAACTGCAACTAGTCCAGAACGCAGCCGCCAGGGTCCTCACAGCAACACCTAGGAGGTTCCACATTCAGCAGCTGTGCTGGCTTCCGGTTGAATTCCGGATCAGACATAAAGTTCTGGTTATCACCTTTAAGGCCATATGCGATCTGGGCCCAGTGTACCTGAGGAATTGCCTCTCTGCTTACACCCCCCAAAGAGCCTTACACTCTAGTACTTCCAACTTCCTGATGATCCCTGGCCCCAGGGAAGCTCGCTTGGCCTCAACCAGGGCCAACGTTTTCCCCATCCTGGCCCCCACCTGGTGGAACGAGCTCCCAGGGGAGATCAGGACTCTGAGATCAGTTCTGCAGGACCTGAAAAAGGGAGCTCCTCCACCAGGCCTCTGGTTGTGGTTGACCTGTACCTTCACTTCCCAAGGGCCCTCCTCCTGAGCTACCTCCTATGGTACCCACCATAATTCCACCCAACCCACTGGGCTATCAGTATGAGTTAATTTAATGTTTCCCACATTTTTCTGCTTTCCATGTTGCTTGTCGTTTCACTTCATTCATTATTGTTAATCTGTTTTATGCAAACCACCCTGAGCTTTCGGGGAGGACAGCAAATAAATAAATAAATAAATAAATAAATAAATAAATAAATAAATAAATAAATAAATAAATAAATAAATAAATAAATAAATAAATAAATAAATAAATAAATAAAATTAAAATTCAGATTGCCCTTAAAATCCTACCCTAGGATAATTCCTCTAGAGAGTCACTTGGGGGTGCAGAAGTAGGCAGAGAGGTCCAGGAGATCAGAGGTCAGCTCTTATTGGGCCTCAACCATAGGCCTGGCAGAACAGCTCTGCCCTACGAGGTATGTGAAACTGCTATAGGTCCTGCAGGGCACTGATCTCATTTGGCAAGGCATTCCGTGAGGCCAAAGCCAGGGACGAAATGAGAGCCATCTTATCATCATTATAGGCCCCTGTCCATAGCAGTACACTGGGACTTGACCAACACAACCACACCCAGGAATCATAAAAACATGAATCGGGGCCTAGCCTCATTTCTTTCTAGGTCTACATTCTCCAATAATTCACTCACATATCACAAACTATCAATACATACATCAATTAGCAAGGGCCCCCGATGTTCATGGGCCCCCTGAGAAACTGCCCAGCATGCCCATGTGTTGACAGCCCTTCTAAGAATACCCTGGCTGTGGTTGAGGCTAAGCTGATCTCTTTGGGGCTGGGGATCCTCAGTAGGTGTTGGTCACTGGACCTTAGTGCCCTTTTGGAGGTGTAATGGAAGAGGCGGTCCTGAAGGTACAAAACACCCAAACTGTTCATGTGTAGCCACCACTCTCATGGCCTTTGATGGATGCTAGCCCCAGAGGACAGCTCCCTGGAGCTGATTGGCAGTGACCAACAATACTTTGTCATACTATAAGAAAATAGCTAAGGGATTTAATTGCCACAAGACTGGAGAAATTTGTTGAGGATCATTCTGTCACTGTCTCGTAGCCATATTAGCTCAATGGAACCCCATGTACAGCAACAGCATGATTCTCAGGACTGTGTGATGGATCCCTCAAGATTCCTTCACTAGATTAGCCACAACTCATCTACACAAAGCCAACCACCTTGAAAAGTTTGGGTCCATCCTTTGAAGTTAACAAGATGGATGGAGTTGATGTCTCTGGAGTTCTGTTACCTAATAATACTTGGATTTAAGATTTGGACATAAAAGTTGTTTAAATGACAGAGAAGAAAGCGGAAGATCTCATCCACTTTATTTACAGATATAGTATTAAAAAGTGAGAAGAAATTTACATTTATTTTATTTATTTATTAGATTTTTAGGCCGGGCCACAGCAGGTACAAGAGTCTCAGGGCAGCTAATCAGTTACAACCATATACAAATTGCTTTAAATGATTAAAAACAGTTTACAATTAAAAAAAAATCCTAATTAAAGAATTATCTGTGGTTATCTCCTGAGGAGCCTGGGATTGCAATAGTTCAAAGTTAGATTGTATCCCCAGGATTCAGATGGAGGTGGGTAGAGGTGAAGGTAAGGGGAAGCATTTTGAATTCATCAGTTGCTAGTGGTGGCTTCAAACACAGGCCTGGCGGAACACCACCATTTTACAAATAACTTTTAGAGCTGTAAAATGTCTGGGGCCAGTGTACCTGTGGCACCACCTTTTCCCTTATAACCCCCCCCCCCCACAAGTGCTATGATCTTCAGATCAGGATCTGCTCAAGGTCCCCAGCCTGAGAGAGGTGAAATTGGACTTGACCAGGTGGCCAGCTGGTGGAAAAGAGATCAGGAACCTGTGGGACCTTCATCAGTTCCACAGGGTCTGCACAATAAAGCTGTTCCACCAAGCTTATGTCCAAGGCCTATAATAACAACCACTGATCAGCTGGCCTCACCACTAGGAGAAGAAGGAGAAACAGAAAGACCAGCTCCCTTCTAGAAGACCCCATGGCTGGGCATTTTGGAGTGAGTGATTATGTGTGTTAACTGTTTTAAATTTTTTTAAACTGTAGGATGATGTTACTGATGTTACCTGCCCAAAGCATTAGAAGGGCACTCTACAAATATGATGATGATGATGATGATGATGATGATTACAGGCCAGGATCTCTGCTGGCAGCTCATCCCACCAGGCTGCTTGAGACCAGTTGCACTTCTTTGGGGCTGGGGACCACTAGCAATTTAGGATTTACTGCAGGGGTAGTCAACCTGTGGTCCTCCAGATGTTCATGCTGGCAGGGGCTGGCAGGGGCTCATGAGAATTGTAGTCCATGGACATCTGGAGGACCACAGGTTGACTACCCCTGATTTACTGAGTGGAGTGCTCTTCGGGGGACATACTCAGATTGCTGATATCATGATTATTTTAATATGACTTCAGCCAGTGTGGATAACAGCTCACAAATGAGCACTGATTTTATTTCACACTGCTGTGTTACTTAATGAAAACATCATTTTACTGGCAAAAAAAAATCACAGTTGAGTCAATGGTGACTGAAATGTCTCTTAGCTTTTTATTTCAACTCAGGCTTAATTTCTAATTTGTAAAGAGTGATGATATGGAAGAGTAAAGGACGTTTTCCCTCTAAGTGATCTGTTTAATTTTATGACAAATAAGTTTGATACTGATGGGCAATGTGGTTGAATATTTCATCACCAAGCAACGAGTGCCTAATGCCTTCTTTGTCTTCTTCCTTCCATTTGGTATGACCTGAATAAAGAATGACCAGAAGGCTCAGCAAAAAGAACTGAGAGAGTATATTGCACTGAGCAATGTGTCTTGATTCCCTGGTTTTGATTCCTTGTTCTTCCATATGTGGCCAATTGGGTGACCTTGGGCTCATCACAGCTCTGGTAGCACTGTCCTGCCTGATCAGTCCTGTCAGAAACTCTGTCAGCCTCACCTACTTCACAGGGTGTCTGTTGTGGGGAGATGAAAGGAAGGCGATTGTAAGCCGCTTTGAGACTCTTTCGGGCAGTGAAAAGTGGGGTATAAAAACTCTTCTTGTTCCTCCTCTGTAAACGCCTTTGAATGGGAGGAAATAATAATAGGACAAAGACTCAGGAAGGATGGAATTGATATACCAGTTGCTCATGCTGTCTTTCTGAAGATCTGAACTACATTTAAAGGAAAGTAGACTTTGTAACTCCCAGATATTGTGAGTAGGGTTGTGGACCTACCTGCCACGTCAGGCTGCCTTGGTTTCAGTGAAAATTGCCTCAGGCTGCCTAGGTTTTGGCAGAAGCCACCTTGGGCTGCCTCAGCTTTGACGAAGCCGTCATGGGCTGCTTCAGCTCTTTGGACCCCAGCACCCACCCTTGCCAGCTGCCGTGCCAATTCCTCCTTTGCCTTACAGCCCCAGATCCAGTTTGTCTTCTAATCTGGTGAGCCAGGTTCGATTCTGCACTCCCCCACATGCAGCCAGCTGGGTGACGTTGGGCTCGCCACAGCACTGTTAATGCTGTTCTGACTGAGACGGAATATCAGGGCTCTCTCAGCCTCACCCACTTCACAGAGTGTCTGTTGTGGGGAGAGGAAAGGGAACTGTAAGCCGCTTTGAGCCTCCTTCGGGTAGAGAAAAGTGGCATATAAGAACCAACTCTTCTTCTTCTTCTTCTTCTTCTTCTTCTTCTTCTTCTTCTTCTTCTTCTTCTTCTTCTTCCTGCCTTCATGCTAGGATGAAGTAGCTGGGCCTGGGGGGGGGGGCTTGACTGGCTGTAGAAAACGGCTAGCAAGGGTGGTGGCAGTGGTTTAATCAGATTACAGCAGATTGATAATGATAATGATAATGATAATGATAATGATGATAATGATGATAATGATGATAATGATGATGATGATAATAATAATAATAATAATAATAATAATAATAATAATAATAATAATAATAATAATAGCAATTGTGTCTTTTTTAGTGCTTGGACTGGTATTAACCTAAAATGGATTTAAGACATATGTAGCTACTTAATAGATACATGAGGTAAAGGTAAAGGTATCCCCTGTGCAAGAACCGAGTCATGTCTGACCCTTGGGGTGACACCCTCTAGCGTTTTCATGGCAGACTCAATACAGGGTTGTTTGTATTCCCTACCTTAAGGAATCTCAAAATTGGTAAGTTAATATTTTTAACAGGGTGAATGAAAGAATTACCTGTGATCATAAGTTTACAAGCTTTACATCTCCCACTTTATCCCAACTTGTAGGTAATTTTTCATCCACGAGGGATGTAATCATGCATATTAACTTCTGGGGTTTCTTGAAGCCTGAAGAGCATTTCAGGGGTTACTCAATGATTTTAAAAGTTGAGAAAGGCTGTGTTAAGCTTAAAATTAATCTTTGAAGAAATTGCCATACAATGTTTAAATGTCTAAAAAAAGTGTACATTCCATTGATTTGGCTAGGATTTGAAACCAAGCTGATATGTTTAGCATCATTTTTTTCTATTATGCAATTTTACCTGCAAATGATGAAAGCAGAAATATTTTTTTTGTTTTAGTGTGCTATCATTTTTTCTTCTGAGTCTTGCTGTCATGACAGCTGTGTGTATCTGTTTTCAGGATATTTAGGGCTGGAAAAAATATTCCACAGAATAACTAGATTTCTGTTTCCCAGAATAAGAACTGATGTCTTGGGTGTTTCAGGTAGATCACTGTGTCGGTCTGCTGTAGAAGACCAAGAGTTGAGTCCAGTAACACCTCTGAAGACCAACTAGATTTTTAAGGTATAACATTTTGGGTGTCAAAGTTTCATCAGGCATCCCCCCCCCCCTATCTTTAGACTCTTCTTCTTCATTGGAAGGAGGAGCAGGTCAACATGGCTATATATGGTCATATCACCTGATAAATATTTAACAATTAAAAAAAAATTAACATTCACCCATTCAGGGAACCCTTACAGAGCCATCAAGAAACCCCAGGGTTTCACAAAACCCTGGTTGAAAAAGCCTGGACTATACATACAGTTAAGTTCCACTCCCAAACACATCCTAGTATGAACCATCTCCATTGATTCTATAGCCTGTTTCACACAAATTGCATAATGCACTTCCAATATACTTTAGAAGTAGGTTTTCATGTTTCACATAGACAAATCCAGCTGCAAAAGCACATTAAAAGTGCATTATCTGACAAGAATGTAATAAACTTTTATTTGAAATTTTTTCTATTAAATAAGTCATATTCATGTGAACAGAACACCTGCTTTTCATGCATACCCACTGGCATATTGGGAAACTGCATGCCCTTAGTACATGCACCAGCATGTTCCCATTTTGTGTGAGCTGAATGGATTGCCTGCAAAGAACACTAAAATGAACTGATGTATAGTAAGTGTTCAGTCTGATTATTCTTTGCCCAGCTAGATTATTTTATTTTCTGTTTCCTTTAAATTTTAATAAATCAATGTACAAATGATGGAGTCAAAACTCACAAACCTCCCTCTTTCAGTTCTGTGCTTGAATGGTTCTTAATGATTCCATTTTAATTCATTATGTAGAAAGCTTCTAATTTACAGGGGGAGGGGAATCTCATGCCAACATGCAATCTATCAGAATAATATGAATACATTTTTTTTACTGTGTATTGTCTTGTGGAATGCTTATCTTTTTCAGAAGAAAAATAAAACAAGAAAAATGTGTTTTGCAGCAGTTAGTTTGCCTCTGCTTTTGCAATTATCTTTGTTTGAGAGGTATGGTAGATGGGTGGTATAATGTCTGCTTGATGTAAAGAAGGTCCCAAGTTCAATCCCCAACATCTGCAGTTATTAGGTGATAGGTGATATAAAAGACCTCAGGTTAGAAGAAGAGTTGTTTTTTATGCCTCACTTTTCTCTACCAGAAGAGCCTCTTGTGGCGCAGAGTGGTAAGGCAGCAGACATGCAGTCTGAAAGCTCTGCCATTGAGGTTGGGAGTTCGATCCCAGCAGACAGCTCAAGGTTGACTCAGCCTTCCATCCTTCCGAGGTTGGTAAAATGAGTACCTAGCTTGCTGGGGGGTGAACGGTAATGACTGGGGAAGGCACTGGCAAACCACTCCGTATTGAGTCTGCCATGAAAACGCTAGAAGGCATCACTCCAAGGGTCAGACATGACCCGGTGCTTGCACAGGGGATACCTTTACCTTTCTCTACCAGAAGGGGTCTCAAAGTGGCTTACAGTTGCCTTCCCTTCCTCTTCCCCACAACAGATACCCTTGAAGGTAGGTGAGGCTGAGAGAGTTCTGACAGGATTGCTCGGTCAGAACAACACTATTGGGGATGTGACTAGCCCAAGGTCACCCAGCTGGCTGCATATGGAGGAGTGGAAAATCAAACCCAGGTGACCAGATTAGAAGCCACTGCTCTTAACCACTGCATCAAGCGAGCTCTTTCGAGAACTGGAGAGTTGCTGTCAGTCTGAGTAGAAAATACTGAGTGTGATGTACCAGTTGCTTCAGCATAAGTCAACTTCTTATGTTATTATTATTGTTATTATTTATTAAATTTCTATTATGCCTTGTCTCATCCGATGCAAGGCGGGTTACAACATATTTGATAGCCTAAAAATTTAAAATATTATTTAAAACCTAAAGCTCCAGAACAGCTAGACACAGTGATCCACACGACTGTCATGTCTAGGCTGGACTTCTGCAACTTGCTCTATGCAGGCCTGCCCTTGACTTTGATCCGGAAACTGCAACTAGTCCAGAACGCAGCCGCCAGGGTCCTCACAGCAACACCTAGGAGGTTCCACATTCAGCAGCTGTGCTGGCTTCCGGTTGAATTCCGGATCAGACATAAAGTTCTGGTTATCACCTTTAAGGCCATATGCGATCTGGGCCCAGTGTACCTGAGGAATTGCCTCTCTGCTTACACCCCCCAAAGAGCCTTACACTCTAGTACTTCCAACTTCCTGATGATCCCTGGCCCCAGGGAAGCTCGCTTGGCCTCAACCAGGGCCAACGTTTTCCCCATCCTGGCCCCCACCTGGTGGAACGAGCTCCCAGGGGAGATCAGGACTCTGAGATCAGTTCTGCAGGACCTGAAAAAGGGAGCTCCTCCACCAGGCCTCTGGTTGTGGTTGACCTGTACCTTCACTTCCCAAGGGCCCTCCTCCTGAGCTACCTCCTATGGTACCCACCATAATTCCACCCAACCCACTGGGCTATCAGTATGAGTTAATTTAATGTTTCCCACATTTTTCTGCTTTCCATGTTGCTTGTCGTTTCACTTCATTCATTATTGTTAATCTGTTTTATGCAAACCACCCTGAGCTTTCGGGGAGGACAGCAAATAAATAAATAAATAAATAAATAAATAAATAAATAAATAAATAAATAAATAAATAAATAAATAAATAAATAAAATTAAAATTCAGATTGCCCTTAAAATCCTACCCTAGGATAATTCCTCTAGAGAGTCACTTGGGGGTGCAGAAGTAGGCAGAGAGGTCCAGGAGATCAGAGGTCAGCTCTTATTGGGCCTCAACCATAGGCCTGGCAGAACAGCTCTGCCCTACGAGGTATGTGAAACTGCTATAGGTCCTGCAGGGCACTGATCTCATTTGGCAAGGCATTCCGTGAGGCCAAAGCCAGGGACGAAATGAGAGCCATCTTATCATCATTATAGGCCCCTGTCCATAGCAGTACACTGGGACTTGACCAACACAACCACACCCAGGAATCATAAAAACATGAATCGGGGCCTAGCCTCATTTCTTTCTAGGTCTACATTCTCCAATAATTCACTCACATATCACAAACTATCAATACATACATCAATTAGCAAGGGCCCCCGATGTTCATGGGCCCCCTGAGAAACTGCCCAGCATGCCCATGTGTTGACAGCCCTTCTAAGAATACCCTGGCTGTGGTTGAGGCTAAGCTGATCTCTTTGGGGCTGGGGATCCTCAGTAGGTGTTGGTCACTGGACCTTAGTGCCCTTTTGGAGGTGTAATGGAAGAGGCGGTCCTGAAGGTACAAAACACCCAAACTGTTCATGTGTAGCCACCACTCTCATGGCCTTTGATGGATGCTAGCCCCAGAGGACAGCTCCCTGGAGCTGATTGGCAGTGACCAACAATACTTTGTCATACTATAAGAAAATAGCTAAGGGATTTAATTGCCACAAGACTGGAGAAATTTGTTGAGGATCATTCTGTCACTGTCTCGTAGCCATATTAGCTCAATGGAACCCCATGTACAGCAACAGCATGATTCTCAGGACTGTGTGATGGATCCCTCAAGATTCCTTCACTAGATTAGCCACAACTCATCTACACAAAGCCAACCACCTTGAAAAGTTTGGGTCCATCCTTTGAAGTTAACAAGATGGATGGAGTTGATGTCTCTGGAGTTCTGTTACCTAATAATACTTGGATTTAAGATTTGGACATAAAAGTTGTTTAAATGACAGAGAAGAAAGCGGAAGATCTCATCCACTTTATTTACAGATATAGTATTAAAAAGTGAGAAGAAATTTACATTTATTTTATTTATTTATTAGATTTTTAGGCCGGGCCACAGCAGGTACAAGAGTCTCAGGGCAGCTAATCAGTTACAACCATATACAAATTGCTTTAAATGATTAAAAACAGTTTACAATTAAAAAAAAATCCTAATTAAAGAATTATCTGTGGTTATCTCCTGAGGAGCCTGGGATTGCAATAGTTCAAAGTTAGATTGTATCCCCAGGATTCAGATGGAGGTGGGTAGAGGTGAAGGTAAGGGGAAGCATTTTGAATTCATCAGTTGCTAGTGGTGGCTTCAAACACAGGCCTGGCGGAACACCACCATTTTACAAATAACTTTTAGAGCTGTAAAATGTCTGGGGCCAGTGTACCTGTGGCACCACCTTTTCCCTTATAACCCCCCCCCCCACAAGTGCTATGATCTTCAGATCAGGATCTGCTCAAGGTCCCCAGCCTGAGAGAGGTGAAATTGGACTTGACCAGGTGGCCAGCTGGTGGAAAAGAGATCAGGAACCTGTGGGACCTTCATCAGTTCCACAGGGTCTGCACAATAAAGCTGTTCCACCAAGCTTATGTCCAAGGCCTATAATAACAACCACTGATCAGCTGGCCTCACCACTAGGAGAAGAAGGAGAAACAGAAAGACCAGCTCCCTTCTAGAAGACCCCATGGCTGGGCATTTTGGAGTGAGTGATTATGTGTGTTAACTGTTTTAAATTTTTTTAAACTGTAGGATGATGTTACTGATGTTACCTGCCCAAAGCATTAGAAGGGCACTCTACAAATATGATGATGATGATGATGATGATGATGATTACAGGCCAGGATCTCTGCTGGCAGCTCATCCCACCAGGCTGCTTGAGACCAGTTGCACTTCTTTGGGGCTGGGGACCACTAGCAATTTAGGATTTACTGCAGGGGTAGTCAACCTGTGGTCCTCCAGATGTTCATGCTGGCAGGGGCTGGCAGGGGCTCATGAGAATTGTAGTCCATGGACATCTGGAGGACCACAGGTTGACTACCCCTGATTTACTGAGTGGAGTGCTCTTCGGGGGACATACTCAGATTGCTGATATCATGATTATTTTAATATGACTTCAGCCAGTGTGGATAACAGCTCACAAATGAGCACTGATTTTATTTCACACTGCTGTGTTACTTAATGAAAACATCATTTTACTGGCAAAAAAAAATCACAGTTGAGTCAATGGTGACTGAAATGTCTCTTAGCTTTTTATTTCAACTCAGGCTTAATTTCTAATTTGTAAAGAGTGATGATATGGAAGAGTAAAGGACGTTTTCCCTCTAAGTGATCTGTTTAATTTTATGACAAATAAGTTTGATACTGATGGGCAATGTGGTTGAATATTTCATCACCAAGCAACGAGTGCCTAATGCCTTCTTTGTCTTCTTCCTTCCATTTGGTATGACCTGAATAAAGAATGACCAGAAGGCTCAGCAAAAAGAACTGAGAGAGTATATTGCACTGAGCAATGTGTCTTGATTCCCTGGTTTTGATTCCTTGTTCTTCCATATGTGGCCAATTGGGTGACCTTGGGCTCATCACAGCTCTGGTAGCACTGTCCTGCCTGATCAGTCCTGTCAGAAACTCTGTCAGCCTCACCTACTTCACAGGGTGTCTGTTGTGGGGAGATGAAAGGAAGGCGATTGTAAGCCGCTTTGAGACTCTTTCGGGCAGTGAAAAGTGGGGTATAAAAACTCTTCTTGTTCCTCCTCTGTAAACGCCTTTGAATGGGAGGAAATAATAATAGGACAAAGACTCAGGAAGGATGGAATTGATATACCAGTTGCTCATGCTGTCTTTCTGAAGATCTGAACTACATTTAAAGGAAAGTAGACTTTGTAACTCCCAGATATTGTGAGTAGGGTTGTGGACCTACCTGCCACGTCAGGCTGCCTTGGTTTCAGTGAAAATTGCCTCAGGCTGCCTAGGTTTTGGCAGAAGCCACCTTGGGCTGCCTCAGCTTTGACGAAGCCGTCATGGGCTGCTTCAGCTCTTTGGACCCCAGCACCCACCCTTGCCAGCTGCCGTGCCAATTCCTCCTTTGCCTTACAGCCCCAGATCCAGTTTGTCTTCTAATCTGGTGAGCCAGGTTCGATTCTGCACTCCCCCACATGCAGCCAGCTGGGTGACGTTGGGCTCGCCACAGCACTGTTAATGCTGTTCTGACTGAGACGGAATATCAGGGCTCTCTCAGCCTCACCCACTTCACAGAGTGTCTGTTGTGGGGAGAGGAAAGGGAACTGTAAGCCGCTTTGAGCCTCCTTCGGGTAGAGAAAAGTGGCATATAAGAACCAACTCTTCTTCTTCTTCTTCTTCTTCTTCTTCTTCTTCTTCTTCTTCTTCTTCTTCTTCTTCCTGCCTTCATGCTAGGATGAAGTAGCTGGGCCTGGGGGGGGGGCTTGACTGGCTGTAGAAAACGGCTAGCAAGGGTGGTGGCAGTGGTTTAATCAGATTACAGCAGATTATGTGTTCCCACATAATCTGTGACAATCTGATTCTCACACATTTTTAAAATAAGAGCTGGATGGACCAGTGATGACCCTGCATCTCCCAACAGGTGAATCCTCCAGTGTGGTATCTCCAGAGTTGTTGATGACAAGGTATAGAAACTGGAGGAGACAGAACCCTATGAAAAAGCATGGATTAGGGAGAAGTTTTAATGCCGCCATGGAGTCCTTTGTAACGCCCAACTTCAGAGGAAGGTGGAAAAAAACCCTTGCTTAAATAATGTTTGTTGTTAGGTTAAAAAAAAAAAACTGAGCTGATAACCTGCAAGGGGGGGAAATCAGGCTGTTTCGGATTCGGTCCGATTTGCTTGCGGCAGAATCTCTTGCATTCGAATCACCTATAGTTTTCTTTTTTTCCCCAGTTTCGGCCACATGAGAGTGTGATTTGTCTCCCGCCGAGTTCTTTAGCTGCAGGTCTCACCTTCTGATTAGGCTTATGGTTTCAGATTCTATCCGCATTGGACGAGAGAGCTTCAAGAGGCATATGCTGATTGCGAGATTTTCTTTTTTATATAACGCCTGCAAAGGCCTCACTCCAGGAGCTTGTTAAAATGAAGACAGGGGCCCATGAAAATCTGGCAGGCAGGAGGAAGCCAAAGGACGTTGACACAGGGCAAGGGGGATTCAGGTACGATAAGAAAGAAGTACCGAGCGAGGGGGCCATCTCATTCATCACTTTTCACTCCATGCTGAATCATGCAGGCAAGTCCTCGAAGTCACCGGGATAACACCCTCGTCATATTTCAGACGTGATGGGTATTTTTTTTTTATAATTGCTAATTTAATTTGAAGTGATGTTTGACAAGCTCTTACAGGAAGCCGATCAGAATTATGCCTCCGCCAGACTTCCCTTGTCTCGGTGCATCCTCCTCACCGCAATCATGTCAAATTAATGTTCACAAGGTGTCAGCATGTTCATGCTGGCTGTATGTCATAACTGCACAGTTTAAAGGATTATATTTATGGCCAGATTTACAGAAAAAGGGGGCAGTTTTCAAGGACTTGTTTCTGGATGACTCAATCAAATGCGGATGCCTTTTCAGTCCCCCCCCCTTCCCCATGGTAATTGTGAGGGGTCTCAGAATCAAAATGTACATTTTCCAATGACATCGTACTTGAATTCTCAGTTGAAACACTCCTGGCCTTTGGTTATACATCAGATCAGCGCTGAAATGGCCGGTTCTGAAACTGGCAGTCGCAAAATATCTCAGCAATTTGATTTTTAAGAGGCCAATTTAAATTAGCACCGAAATTGCATCAGTAAGCCTTTGTTGAAAACATCAGTGCTCTGCAAATGAAAGGCTTTTGACTTCTAGATACAGAACAAAAGAGTTTTATGGTGACTTACACTGGGAGAATTTGAATCAGCAAAGAAATTCAAAGTAGTTTCCCCCACACGCACACACACACAATTTGGGGTATACAGCAGAGATAGTCAACCTGTGGTCCTCCAGATGTCCATGGACTACAATTCCCATGAGCCCCTGCCAGCAGATGCTGGCAGGGGCTCATGGGAATTGTAGTCCATGGACATCTGGAGGACCACAGGTTGACTACCCCTGGTATTCAGTGTTTAAGTCTGTTACAACCAATTACGTTGGTCAGCCATCCAAAGCATGTCATCTCCATTTAAACAATTGTTAGTTGTCCTGTCCTTTCTATCACTTCGATTTTTCCCCCCCCACTAAGGCACTCACAGGTTGTCTCTTGTGAAACAATAACAACGCAAGAATAGCTTTGCTGAATCAGAATGGAGTCCATTCGGTCTCTTGTTAGCTATAGCTGGCCAGGTGTTTCAGGAAACAAAGCATCAAGACAACACCTGTTTGCTGTCTTTTGGTCTCACAACGTCTTGGATTCACAGGTAGAGTTGTCATTCATGGAGGCGCCAGTTAACTATCATTGTTGATAGCCATTGATGCTCACTTGTCCACGAGTTATCCAATGCTTTGAAAAAAGAAGTCTAAGCTCAAAGCCATGATCACAACTTGCGTTCCTGCATAAACTGATCACATGCCACTGGATTAAGTGTTGTGGCCTACTGCCGTTCACCTTCACGTATGACTCAAAGTTGAGATCTGCTATTGTGAAATTAGGAGCATGGAGCTTGTTTATGTTGAATTTTCCCAGAATTTTGCTGTGCAGTAACTCACCTTGGGGCATTTCCTAGCCTGAGATTTCACCATTCTGAATAACTGGCTGATGTCTACAGACTGGCTACCTCATAGCAAAATGGTTAAGAATTAATTTTAAATATGAAGCCTGGTGTCATCTGCCTTGTGAGGTTGTGAGGGGATTGTTCTCTGGGGCTTCAAGAAAGTTGTTTACCACTCCTGAGGCAGCAAAACATTTGAACCAGAGAAGAAAGGATGATTTTGATATTAGTAAGTATACCCACTTCAATTCTGTTGACCAACGAGATTTACATTAATTGTGTCTAGTTTTCAGGGTTTTTTGAGTCACATATTTATTTGATGAGGTGAATTTAGACTCATGAAAGCTTATAGCATTGATTATTTTGCTGGTCTCCACGAAGGGTTCCAATTTTATTTGATTTTTCCTAATGTCCATTTTCTATATATTTTTTTCCTAATCAGTGTGCCTCAGACCACATGCATCTGAAATTTCAGCTTCTGAAATTGTATGGAAAGACCCTAATGATTTCTGTATCGGGTGAGTCATCCAGCGAGTGGGTGAGGATAGCACAGGTGGCTTGATAGTGTCTATTTTAAGAACACTGCCAAACTCCGGATGAGCGTGTGTCCTTAAAAATGACGTTACCCTAGCGTCTACATATTCCTGCCGTAAGTTTCAGAGAAAATGTCACTTGTGTGCTATCCAAATAACAAGAGTAGAGAGAGAAACAGGGGTTTTTTTGTCTTAAATAAAATAAATCTTTATTTTTATAGCTTACCCTCCTTGTACTCTCAGGGCAGGTAAACAACAAGTCAAGTCAAACTTTATTGCACTAGGCCAAGGGCCATCGCAACATAGGTAAACAACAAAGATTTGACAATAACATTTTTAGATCATCTATAATACCATTAAAACATTCTTGTTCTGTAGCCACCAACTGATTCAGGTTTTGATTGGGGTGGGGTGGGGGTCAAATCTCTAGTGGGCCAGTCCTCTTTCAGTCTATGGCATTGAGGCAAGTGCTTCTTGAAGGCTCATCCAGGTCTTGACTGTAGGTCTAATGGAACAGCTCTGGTTTGCAGGCTCTGCAGAACTGGTTAGGGTTTTTAGGGTCCTGATCTCCCTTTGCAGAGTATTCCACCAGGCTGCAGTCAAAGCTTAAAATGCCTTGATGCTAATCAAAGCCAGTTTTACTTCCTTTGGGCCAGGGACCCTAAGGAGATTTTGATCTGATTAACTTAATGACCTTTGGTGGGACGTAGTGGAAGAGATAGTGTCCCAGATATGCTGGTCCCAGACCATTTAGGGCTTTGAAGATGAATACAAAAAAACCCTTAAACCTGATCCAGTCTACAATCTGGAAACAATGCAGCTGGGAGGGCACCAATGTCTTGTGCACCTACCACTGGGTCCCCATGGCTCCAGCAATAGTGACAGAGTTCCCTTCCATTAGAAGATTGCTGAAGGTTGAGTCTGGGGATCTCCTGGGTTGGCTCCGACATCACTGCAAACGTGAACTGTTGATTTATTTCATTTCTGATTCTATATCTTATGATGATAATAAGAACCTGTTGAGACAAGTTGAAATAACACATAGTCTTCCCTTCCTCTCCCCACAACAGGCACCCTGTGAGGTAGGTGGGGCTGAGAGAGCCCTAATGTTACTGATCTGAGATAACAGCACTAACAGAGCTGTAATGAGCCCAAGATCACCCAGCTAGTTGCATGTGGAGGAGCAGGGAATTAAATCCAGCTCACCAGATTAGAAAATGCTGCTGTTAACCACCACACCACACTGGCTAAATAATAATAATAATAATAATAATAATAATAATAATAATAATAATAATAATAATAATAATAATAATAATAATGATAATGATAATGATAATGATAATGATAATGATAATGATGATAATGATGATAATGATGATAATGATGATAATGATGATGATGATAATAATAATAATAATAATAATAATAATAATAATAATAATAATAATAATAATAATAATAATAATAATAATAATAGCAATTGTGTCTTTTTTAGTGCTTGGACTGGTATTAACCTAAAATGGATTTAAGACATATGTAGCTACTTAATAGATACATGAGGTAAAGGTAAAGGTATCCCCTGTGCAAGAACCGAGTCATGTCTGACCCTTGGGGTGACACCCTCTAGCGTTTTCATGGCAGACTCAATACAGGGTTGTTTGTATTCCCTACCTTAAGGAATCTCAAAACAGCTTACAACCACATGCTCATCCCCTCGCCACAACAGACATCTTGTGATGTAGGTGAGGCTGAAAGACTTCTGAGTGAACTATGACTGGCCAAGGATCACCCAGCAGGTTCAAACCCAGTTCTCCAAATCAGAATCTAACGCTCTTAACCACTACAGGAACCCAAAAGCTGAGCTGCAAAATGGTATTAAAAAATCATTGCTCTTAACTACTACACTGTGAAAAAAATTTTTTTTCATAGTCAGAGTAGTTCAGCAGTGGAATAGGCTGCCTAAGGAGGTGGTGAGCTCCCTCTCACTGGCAGTCTTCAAGCAAAGGTTGGATACACACTTTTCTTGGATGCTTTAGGATGCTTTGGGCTGGTCCTGCGTTAAGCAGGGGGTTGGACTAGGTGGCCTGAATGGCACCTTCCAACTCTATGATTCTATGATTCTATGATTCTACACTGTGCTGCCTCTCCTTGAGTGGTTACTGGCAGGGAGGGGGGAATGAAATGTGGGTTATCACTGAGAAGGAGGGGCTTCTACACTTCTACACTTCACAAAGAATCCTAGCTTTTTAGTCTATGAGTCTGTGTGGAAGACATGAAATGTTGTTGCAACTATTAGCAGGTGGCAGTGCGACATGACAAGTCTGCTGAATAAAACTAATGAAAGCTCCCACAGAAGATGAAGCTTGTCAAAAAGCAGAAAATGAAGGGTGAGAGAGAGAGAGAGAGAGAGAGAGAGAGAGAGAGAGAGATCAGTCCAGGGAAGGGCAAATAATGCCACACAGCCATGGACCAGAAGAGAGTAACAAGCTGCTATTAAAACTGATAGTATATCAGGAATGTTTTAAACATAAGTCTGAAAAGTAAATTTCATGTCATTTTCTATATCTGCGGATCATAATTCAGTGGTAGCTAAAGATGAGCATGGAACACAAAAATGCTGTTTGGTTCCATTCTTGGGAAAACTACAAACCCAGTAGGCTTGCATATGAACTGAATTGAGTTTGTGAACTTCATGCCCAAAACAGCTGAGCCATGCAGGAGAAGGGGGGCAGTCCCATCCCATGGTTCTCTTGTTTTGGCCTCTAAACACCTGAGCCATGGGAGCACTGTTCCTATGGCTCAGCTGTTTCCCATCTAAACAGCTGAGCCATGGGGGAAGCCCACTCAGGGCTTCTCAGCTGTTTAAAGGGGCTTTCTTGGGCTACCAGTACTGGCCATGAAAGCCCCTTCAACACTTGAGCTGCATGGAGCAAACTGCTCCCATGGCTCAGCTGTTCAGTTCAGTTCACTAACCTTTAATTGGCATAGCCCAACTGTTTAAATGGGATTTCTTGGCAGCCAGCCCCTGCTTTTAGCTCCCCATTCATGAGAGTGAAATGCAGTGGTTTAAATGGCTCCAAGTTATTTAAGCCAAATAGCCGAGCTGCAAAAGCTGTTTTTTTTGTTTGTTTGTTTTGTGAATAGCAGAAAGCTCTTCATGAACCTCCATAAACTGAATCAAATTTAATTACAATTAATGGTGGTTAACCAACATGGTTTCATAAACCATCAACCAGGCACAATTCATGATGACTTTTAGTTCATAAGCCAGTTGATGCCCTTCCCAAGTGGTAGCACTGAGATGAAGAACTACCCCCTCCCAATCAGATTATTGAATTAACTAAAGTTATTGGGGTGCATTCTGAGGCCAGCTATATACTTGTATTAGGTCAAAACTGTTCTACTAATGTCGAAGGTCAAACCAATTGAAAGAAGGTGAGTGAGGTAGAATATGTCATCTTTTCTCTCTCATGAGTTTTCCCGTATGTATTTATTTGTTCTCCATGGGTAACCTTATTTAAATCAGGAAAAATGCAAATATAATTAAAGCTCAGTTCATTTGAGATTCTAATATATATATCAGACTGAGGCTGCATTCATTTAAATTACTGCACTGCATGAATAGAGCCAAATCACATAATAGTAGTTCTGATGCAAGGTTGACCCAACAAAAAAGAGAATTTAGTAAGAATGTGATAAAGACAAACAGAGCCAGTTCAAAGGATTTTGTTGTCCTTTGCAATGTTGTCCAATGGCCTTGCAGGGGTCACATCAGCTTGCAGAGGTGCATATCTCAGAGCAGATGTGGATCCCATGCTGCATGTGTCACTACCTTTCATGTTCCTGGGAGCATGTAAAGTTCCAGAGTCCTCTCAGCACCATTTGCACCATGCTGCACCAAGAGGGAAGACTTGCAGTTGATTTTAAGTTGGAGGAAGCTGTACATGAAAACAGATGTGAGGAACCTAGTTTGAACCTAAGCTGCATTCCATCTTTCCTTTCATTTACCTCAGTGGCCAGCCAAGTTCTGGGGAACCCGTAAGACACATGTGGTGATTATAGCCAGCCCATCCTGTGTGGGAAAAAATGTGAGTCTATTAACCCCATAGAAACCATCAACAGTTCCACAAATGCTTCTATCCCAGCACTCTTCTTGGCCTCTAATGTGCTAGTGGTAGCTATGAGGTGTGTGTGTGTGTGTGTGTGTGTGTGTGTGTGTGTGTGTGTGTGTGTGTGAAGTCTCTGAAGCAATTGCCTTTTTGTCTGAACAGAGACCACCCCCAGGTCTCTTGTATGGATTCTTTCTATCCCAACTGGCCACAATCAAATAATGAGATCCAGTCTTGAACGTAAACATTGGTACCATGCAAGCTATGTGCTCTCAAAAGGTCTCTTAGACCGTTTATGCACTGGAGGTTTCATGCCAGGCTGCAGGCTGAAATTTTAGTAATGGCAGGTTGCCCCACCTCTTCCTGCACCCACATGGGGGAGCATTTGGCCTGGTGCACCTCATCCGCTCCCGATTTGTGCTCCTGCACGGGAGCTGGGGCAGTGAAGTTCTCAGTGCATAAACGGTCTTAGTGAGAAACCAGCTAGACTCCGGCTGTACTTGATGCATCTGTTGATACAGCCCAAGACTGCATTTTTTTTCCTGCATCCATAAACCACCATGAGATGCTTCAAAAGTTCATGGAAGTTCATCACAGGAGATCCAGCATGAACTTCTGTTCCCGAACCATGAAGCAAAATTCATGATGAATTTTGCTTCATGGTTCAGTTTGTGTCCATCCCCTTTCTCTTGGCAGGATACCTCACCAGGTTCAAGGCTGCTTTTCTCTTTCACAGGCCACCTTACCACAGAACCTACATACCCCTACTAGGAATAATGGACCTTTCATGAGATGCTTATTTGTACGGTGAAGAATAAAATGCAGATGCCATTGATGCGGCAGAGGTGTGGCCAGGAATGTGAGACACAGAGGGACTGAAAGAGGGCTGTGCATAGCCATGGCTGGGGGGGGGGGTGTACTAGAGTTTCTGGGAAGCTGGGCAGAGCAGCAGGTGCTGTATTTAAGTACCATGTGGTCACTGCAGCCTCCTTTTCTGCTAGGCGATGCGACTAGACAGCATCCCACCCACCCTCTCTTTAACATAAGTTTGGCCGGTTGTTTAGTCCCAGTTGTTATTTGATTCTGTTTCCTACAAAAACTTGTCACAGCTTGCGGGGAGGTGGGCGAAGGAGCCCGAATTGAAGAGGGGTTCGTCCTACATAGCAAACTCCTCCAATTAGGGGGCTTTATTAAGAAGCTATGGACCTGTGAGCAAGTAGCTACCCCAGAAGAAGAAGAAGAGGTGGTTTTTATATGCCGCTTTTCCCTACCCGAAGGAGGCTCAAAGCGGCTTACAGTCGCCTTCCCATTCCTCTCCCCACAACAGACACCCTATGGGGTGGGTGAGGTTGAGAGAGCCCTGATATCACTGCCCGGTCAGAACAGTTTTATCAGTGCCGTGGTGAGCCCAAGGTCACCCAGCTGGCTGCATGTGGGGGAGCGCAGAATTGAACCTGGCATGCCAGATTAGAAGTCCGCACTCCTAACCACTACACCAAACTGGCTCTCAGTAGCCACCCCATTGGGAAGGCAGAGGCTCTCAGGAACAGGTGGCCTGGGATGGATCTGCAGGAGGTTTGACCCCGTGCGGCATCCTGGGTGGACACCCTCTGGCTAGGGATGCCAGCAGCAATGAGATTGGTGTTCCTGATTCAGGGGATTATTGTAGTCGGCTGACTACCATTGGGCTCCTCTCCCTCTTCCATGCCAACACTCCTTGGCATTCATTGTTAATAAAGCTGTGGCCTTTGATTTTGCCAACAAAAACTGGTGTGTGCCTCTTGTGTAGCCAACTGATGATGATGATGTAATCCAGGGGTAGTCAAACTGCAGCCCTCCAGATGTCCATGGACTACAATTCCCAGGAGCCCCCTGCCAGCGAATGCTGGCAGGGGGCTCCTGGGAATTGTAGTCCATGGACATCTGGAGGGCTGCAGTTTGACTACCCCTGATGTAATCCGTTCAGTCGTGTCCGACCCTCGGTGTAGCCAACTGCCCTCCAGCAAATCGATACGCTTTCTTTCCTAATCTGACCCTCAAACTCTAACTAAAGAGGCAAATAAAAAGAATGACTAAGGTGACCCTCCTTTCCAGAGCCACAAAATCTGTATCAGAAAATTAACTGTCTCCACCCTTCTTAAACTGGGACTGATTCATCACTCCCATGCAGTGGAGTTCCATGAGCTCTGATTGGATGACAATCGATTGGAGGTGCATGAGGCCTAAATCACAAGGAGTGGTTCAGAGCTCTGGAGGAGAGGCAGAACATTTGAGGATGATTGCTACACTCCTATGTCTCAAATCTAACTGTTCAACAAAAGAAGAAGAAAAATAATTGTTTGTATATCCCGCTTTTCTCTACCCAAAGAAGTTTTAAAGTAGCTGACAATTGCCTTCCCTTCCCCTCCACACAACAGACACCCTGTGAGGAAGGTGGGGATGAGAGAGCTCTGAGAAAGCTGCTCTATGAGAACAGCTCTAACAAGACTGTGACTAGGCCAAGGTTACCCAGCTGACTCCATGTGGAGGAGCAAGGAATCAAACCTGGCTCTCCAGGATAAAGGCCTCCACTCTTAACCACTACAACAAGTTTGCTCTCCTCTGAACAACACAATTCTCTGCTTATAATCAAAAGGATCCAACTTTGTTTTAAACTTGGTGTAGTGGTTAGGAGTGCGGACTTCTAATCTGGTGAGCTGGGTTTGATTCTGTGCTCCCCCACATGCAGCCAGCTGGGTGACGGTGGGCTCATCACAGCTCTGATAGTGCTGTTTACACAGAACATTAATATCAGGGCTCTCTCAGCCTCACCTCCCTCACAGGGTGTCTGTGGTGGGGAGAGGAAAGGGAAGGCGAAAGTAAGCCCCTTTGGGACTCCTTCAGGTAGAGAAAAGCGGCAGACAAGAACCAATTCTTCTTGTACTTCTTAACTTTGGCAGGAGTCATTCTTGGAGTATGCAGACTTCGATCTCCCTGCGAATTTCAGAGAAGGAAAATGGCAAGAACAGAACAGATTTCAGTACTCTGCAACCATCACCCTTTGGCTTGTGTGAATCTTGTTTGCGACACCACATTGAAGGGCATTGTCCTTGTCCTGGAGGACGGCTGCTTGATCCGACTGATTTTTTTTTCTTTTGCCGATTCGTGCAGTGACCTCTTGTCGCCATGTGCATGCTCCCGTTCGCTTTTGCTTTTCAACATGTGCGTGAGCACCTGTTCTGTCAGTGTGAAATGTTCAAACATGACGAGTGCCTACTGAGTTTTAATCTGCTCCAAAACCACTCAGGCAGGGTGTTATGTTTCACATTGGCTTTATTGAGGATGAGGAACACTCTGCGCAGTGGCTTGGAAAAGGATGGTGTTCTCCTGCTGACATGCCTGTTCCATGTTCAGTCCTGTGGCACACATAACAAAGTATGTGTGACAGAATAACATTGGTTAGCCCTTTTGGGGGCACCCACAAAAAGAAAATGGCAGGTTTTCTCCTGTGAAGGTGAGACCTTGGATCGTAGCTGGTAGTGATTTTTCCTTCCTGCCTTTCAATGTGCATACCTGGCAACAGAAGTTAAATTAAAACCTGGCAGAACTATTACTTATTTATCACACGGTTTGTGTAGTGTTAGCCATGAGATCATTGTCTGGCAGCCAGGTAAGGGGCATTTGGAGGTGGCTGGCCATTATCTAGTATTTCTTGGTGGAACTACTGGCAAATCATTGGAGGTCTCTCACCCAAATACTATTCATGGTTGACCCATCTAAGCTTCTGAAATCTCATGAGATCAGGCTTGCCTGGGCTATCCAGGGCAGGGCATATGGCAGAAGTGCCAAAGATGTCTCCAAAGTCCAGTAGCATCCTTCAGTCTGGTGGTGTAGAGACATTATAAAACTCTCCTCTCCTTTCCTTGTGGGTTTTCCGACATGTGTCCTTTGGAAGTGGATCAACAAGGCTAATGAATCATGCAAGAAATGAGCTGTGACAAGAGTGGTCTCTAACCCTAAGACAGCCTGGTAGGAAAGGCAAAATATAGTCTTGCCATAATGGAAATTTCCCTGAAGGAATCTTACCCTTAGAGTAGGCTTCCTCAACCAGGTCTTTGTGAAAGCCTGGGGTTTCTTGATGGTCCTGGAAGGGTTTCCTGAATGGGTGGGAGTTCATTAATTTTTCATATAGTTTTTAAATGTGTTAAACATTTATTGGGTGATATGACCATATATGGTCCTGTTGGTCATCTCCCCCCTCCCAAAACGGCCAATGATGGGCCTGGAGGGGGTAGGAGGGTGAGGGGTCCCAGGTGGGCATGTCCACAGCTATGCTTCCCAACCATATTCTGCATGATTGTACCACTTTGGGGGTTTGGAGAAAGTTTCAGGGGTTTCTCAATGGTAAAAAAAAAAGATGAGAAAGGCTGCCTAAGAGTATAAAATCCATAATATTTTTCAATAGAAAAGACCAGTTTATTTTTCCTTTGACAGAATGCTTGTTATAGTTTTGGGGGATGACTTATATTTCGCCACTTAAAGCAGTCTTCATTTTGACATAGGATTGTTTCCATAATTGTCTTGAGCTTTATTCAGAGATGGTGGCTCATACTCCCACCTTGCCTACCAGTAGGGCTGAGTTTGTTCGTGCTTCCTGCAGTTGTTAATCGTAGTGCCAAGCTCAAGTCAAAGAAGGTGTTAGTGAGAGGGTAAAACAACTGGCAAGATGATTGAACGGAGAAAGCAAGCATGGGATGGTAATTGAAATGGTTGAGTGTGCTTAACTTGGTAGTGAAATTCCCATTGCTTTGGTGTCTGTGTGAAATATAGTCAGTGTGTAATGGCTGCCTGATGAAAAAGAAAATGCAGACATCCATCCAGAAAAAAGGGGAATTGCCTTTGTATGTATATCACTGGTATGTCTGGGATGAGGAACCTAGCCTAATACACCGATTTCTCCCCTATGTCCCACAGAGAAATCTGCAATTAAGCACACAACTCCTGCTCAAGATCTCCAGCCCCAGAGAAGTTAAACTTGCCTCAACCAGAGTCAGTGAGATCAGGGTCCTGAGCAACTTAAACAGTTCTTCAGGCCCTTCAAGAAAGAGCTGTTCCACCAAGCTTATGGTTGGACCCCATACAATGTCAGCAATACTGGCCTCCATACACAGAGAACATCTGCACACCATCTAGTTTTGCCATTATTAATCTTACGATCTCCTGGTTATATTACATACATGTCATATAATAATAAATAAGTATTGTTGTTTTGTGTGATGAATGAGCATGGACATCTTGGCTTCATTTTCTGACATGTGTCCTTTGGAAGTGGATCAACACCGGTCAATGTAAAAAAGGATGAACCTTTTTATAAGATGAATCCTGGCTTTGTAAACCAATTGCTATTAAAACTGTTGGGACTTTTGGACTAGTCTTGGTCGTGAGTCCCTCCAGAAAAATGGAGCTGCAGAGTAACAGAGCATTTTGAATTATACAATGACTAGTAAAAAAGCCCATTGTTTGAAGAAGACAATGGGCGCTAGCAGGTGGGGACCAGAGCGAGCGGCAGGCGAGGGACAGAGCGAGGGACAGGCTACCTGAAAGAGGAGGCGGGCGGCGTCTCCTCTGCATTTTTTTGTTCTTCTGCGGCTTTCCCGGCGGCTCCATTGTGTTCTGGGGCCATGAGGGCAGGGAGCACCCATCAGCTGCGCTGTGGGCGGCTGCCGGGGCTCCCAGGGCGCCGGCTTGAAGCGGCGAAAGGCTCCTCCAGGGGATTTTTTTTTTCTGCTGGCTCTCGTGGGCTTGGAGCTGCGAAAGGCTCCTACAGGGTTAATGTTTTTCTGCTGGCTCTCTTGGGCGTGCCGGCGTGGAGTTGCGAAAGGCTCCTACAGGAGTTTTTTTTTCTGCTGGCTCTCGTGGGCGTGCTGGCTTGGAGCTGCGAAGGGCTCCTACAGGAGTTTTTTTTTCTGCTGGCTCTCGTGGGAGTGCTGGCTTGGAGCTGCGAAAGGCTCCTACAGGGTTAATGTTTTTCTGCTGGCTCTCCTGGGCGCCGGCTTGGAGCTGCGAAAGGCTCCTACAGGAGTTTTTTTTTCTGCTGGCTCTCCTGGGCGCCGGCTTGGAGCTGCGAAAGGCTCCTACAGGGTTAATGTTTTTCTGCTGGCTCTCGTGGGCGTGCCGGCTTGGAGCTGCGAAGGGCTCCTACAGGAGTTTGTTTTTGTCTGCCGGCTCTCGTGGGCGCCGGCTTGGAGCTGCGAAAGGCTCCTCTGGGGGTGTTTTTTTTTTCTCTGCAGCTTCTCGGCGGCTGGAGTCTTGTGTTTGCGTCGGCGGCTCCCTTGGGGTCCGGCCTGACGCGGTGAGAGGCGCTTTGCCGATTGGTCCCTCCGATTGTCTGTCGTGAGGAAGGGTCCAATCCGGACCCTTCCTCATCACGGACAAAGCCCACCTCAAGGCCCCTTAACGAATTATTTAGTCCGTGGCGCCCGCGGCGCCACGGGCGGTGTACAGATTAGTTAACTTTGTGGATCAGGCACAGATCCAGACTCTGAGGTTTGAAAGAGAGTGAAAGATTATTTACAAAATGTATCATATTCATCTGTTTCAGTCTCCTTACTGAAGCAGATTACAAAAGCTTGGAGAGTAGTTACAAAAGAAATACATTGCAAGCCTCTTGTGGCTAGGCTGCGGGTGGACTACATGCTACACATCAGCAAGTAGAAAGTGCTAAGCCTAAAGACTTCTTGCTTGTTTCAGAGCATACACTGATCTGCTCTTCCTGAAGAAGCAGGAAGTGGGCAGGAGCCTAGTTTAAGCAAAGGAATCCCCAGACATGTGCTGGGGAATTTCTACTGCTATCTCACCAATAACCACTTGAAGCACTAATGAGCACTTTCAGTTTAACAATAGCCCCTCAAGGCTGACTTCACCAAATTACTTGCTGATTGTAATTCCAACAAAATAAGCCTAGGTTTCTTCTGATTTCTGAACAGAAAAGCTTTGTTTACACACAACAGCCTAATTTTTGGTACAGATGTGGAGGGTTCCCAGCATCTCCCCTACCCATGTTCCAAATAATATAGCCCAGGGAAAAAAATATTTCATCTATTTCCATATATACAAATATTCTGACGTAATGGGTACATTCTGCTCAATCCAGTAATGCCACTATGTCCATGCCTCTAATGAATCATGAACTTACATGATGATTATTTTGGCAAGCAGCTGTTTCACAGCCTACATTGCTCCTCTGGGAGTAATAATTCCTCCCTCACATGGTTGTTGTGAAGATAAATGAAATCATTAAATGCAACTTAACTGTATAATGCCTCTTTGGTGTTGGATATATGGATATGGTCTTTCTTACATTAATTGTATAAGAGATCTGCTGTACTCTTCTATACCTTCTTGAGAAAAGAAAACCGTTTGCTGATCAACCCATTTTTATTGTTCCACATGAAGTTGTTAGAAGAAGACAACGAAGAAGATGATGAACTGTTTTTACACCCCTGTTTTAACAGCTGAAGGAGTCTCAAAGCTGCTTAAAATATCCTAGCCTTCCTTTCCATACTATAGACACCCTGTGAGGTAGGTGAGATGAAGAGATCTCTGAGAGAACTGGGATTGGCCCAGGATGATCCAGCTTGATGCATGTGGAGGAGTGGGGAATCAAACCATTTTCTCCAGATTAGAGACTGTTACTCTTAACCACTATACCAAGCTGGCTTTCCTATACCAAACTTGTTAGTGTCCATGTAAAACAGATTTTAAAATATGTTTCAAAAAACAGGTGGTGGGGTGGATCTGTATAGTCAAGACTGCTATCTCTTAAATAGCCCTGAAAAGAACGCTGCTCTCAGACCCATTCCTGATAAAGGTATTAGCAGAGTGTTAGGGCCTTGGGCAGTGGTTCTCAACCATGGGGTCCCGACCCCAATTGGGATCACCTGGCCCCTTTGTGGGGTCACCAGGTTGGTGGCTGCCACGATGGTGGTGGCAGCCAGCAGCAGTAGCAGGCAGTGGAGGGGGGTAGAGGCGAGTGGCGGTGGACCCAGGGCACTGGCTGCCTCCATGTTACCTCCAGAGTGTAGTGCATTTGCTTTGACAGGAGAGTCTGGATCTCTGTCCGCCCGCATCCCAAGCTCTCCCTGACATGGGCACCCCAATTTTCACGGGACACCAGCCCCACTCTGATCCCTGCATGAGGCTCCCCATCCTTGACAGTTACTCATACAATCACCTCCTAAAATCTTCCAACGAAGGAGAGTACACCACCCTCTGAGGCAGAATATTCCATCAACAGCCCTCACCACCAGAAAATGCTTTCTAATATTTAATTGGAATCTACTTTCCCATAATTTTAACCCAGCACCTTCCCATCCCCTTCTCCTTGCTATACATAATATACTCTCTCAACCTTTACACATAAGGCTTGGATACCAACCCCTCAACCATCCTAGTCACCTATCTAACTTGTCAATATTCTTCTTGAACTTTTGGTAGCCAGATCTGGACACAATATCCAAAAAAGGTCTAACAAATACAAAAAACAGTGGTATTATAATTTCCCTTGCTCTAGATTCTATGTTCCTAGCAGTACAGCCTAATATTCCATTGGCTTTCTTAGCTGCCATATTGCACTGTTGGCTCATATTCATCATATTGTCAACCTGAAAGTCCCCTTCACATGTAATACTATCAAGCCCGGTATTCCCCATCTTATATTTATGCATCACATTTTTATTAGCCAAATGTAATAGTTTACACTTTTCCCTATTAAAATTGATTTTGTTGGCTATGGCCCAATTTTCCAATCTATCCAGATCTCCTTGAAGAGTAGTCCTTTCCTCTGGGGTATTAACAATTCACCCAATTTAGCATCATCTGGAAATCTAATCAATATACTATCTATTGCCTTATCCATATCATTTATGGTTTAATTTTCAAAATCAAGATTCCGCTTACGGGTGATCATTCAGATCCTGGCAGGCCTTGGCAAGCACTGGTTTCATTGCCTTTGTGTTTTTGCCTGCCTGTATTGTGGCTTCCCAGCTGGGATGGTCAGTGTGGTCTCGGAGAACTAGCCAAAAAAAAAATAATAATAACCCTTCAGACCATGTCCTGAGTTGACATGTCTTAAGTAACCACAGTTAGCAGAGTGGCTTACATTCAAATAATATCTAGAATCAAACAACATGAAAGAGCTCTGCAGAACTCAACCTTTTAAATGTGAATTACAGCTGCAAATGGAGTTGGATAGTTTCCAGGGGTGTAAGGATATCTACCTGCGGAGTATCATTCCTTTCTCCCATGGAAGTCTGAATGCCCAATCTGTTCCACTTTATATTTCTGGTAAAGCCTTGGAGGAGAAGCGTGTCTCATGGCTTAAGTGCACTCAGTGCTTCAACCACTCAGTGTTGCTGTCCTGCCCCTGAGTGCCTCTTCCTCCAACTGGCTTGCCTGTGTTTCCAGCCGCCGGCCAATCACCTTCCGTCCCCCACCTCTGACCACCCCCTCCTCCTTCCATTTCCCTCTGAGGATTGGAGGCTGCAGATCCCTGCTGCATGAGAGCTGCCCCTGCTGCTGAGTTCCCTAACAGCTGCCTGCAGCCTTTCCAGGGCCTGGGGGGAGGGGAAGGGGGGAGACCGTCTGCAGAGTTCTCCCACTCCACCCCCCTAATCCAGTGCCTGTTGTATTCCTGAATGCAACGGGCTTGGCCCCTAGTCAGTTAATACAGGGTAGTCAACCTGTGGTTCTCCAGATGTTCATGGGCTACAATGCCCATGAGCCCTTGCCAGCATTTGCATGAACATCTGGAGGACCACAGGTTGACTACCCCTGAGTTAATAAATAGCAAGCTTCCAAGGGATGTTTGGGTTTCTTGGAGTACAGCACAGTTGGAATCTGGCAGCACTTTGAAGACCCGCAAAGTTTTATTCAAATTCTTAAAGGTGTCAGTGGACTCAGACTTTGTTCTTCACTTACGCATCTTCGGTTTCAAACAGAACATCTGCACTGTATTGGTAGCAGCAGTGAGATTAGAACAGGGGTAGTCCAACTGCGGCCCTCCAGATGTCCATGGACTACAATTCCCAGGAGCCCCTGCCAGCATTTGCTGGCAGGGCCTCCTGGGAATTGTAGTCCATGGACATCTGGAGGGCCGCAGTTGGATTACCCCTGGATTAGAACATGACGCACATTTTACGGATACTTTATCTAGTCCATGAAAGTGCACTTTGGGCATTTGTGATTGCAAGAGCCTCCTTCTCCTTCTTTTGTGGTTTGTTTGCTGTGGGATTATCTGGATTAAAAAAAAAAAAAAACTGTTTACAGGAATGGAGCCCGATCCCGGCAGAAACTGATAATGCCTCAGATGCAGCCCCATTTAGTGCACAGCAGAGGAAAAGGAAGAAAGGAGAACTAATTTCCATGACTGCTGCTGCAGATGTGGTTTACAGAAAGCAAACATCAGCAGGAAAAAAAAGTTAATATATATATTAGGGCAAGCTAACTTTTGTTTATCTGGAAAGGACTGTGTATATTATGTTTCAGGATTTGGGACGTAACTTGTTTCATCCTCAATTTGGATTTCCATTTGAAGCTGAAGTGGCTTTCCACATTTAGCCATCCGCCACCCATCTCCCCATCTCCCATGCTGAAACCCACCATATGTTTTCCTCATTTGGTTTGAAAGGTGTCAGCCTCCCATCATGCTTTGCTCTGAAAGTCTGGCTCTGTATTCTATCTCTTCCCTGTGTAGGCAGAGGGCTCATTTATGCCTGCCCATGGAGACTTATGGATCCCGCTAGAATCCAGAATACTCTGCTGAACCCAATAACCGGTGATTTTCTAGATCAGCAGTCCCCAACCCCTGGTCCAGAGACTGGTACCGGTCCGTGGATCAGTCAGTACCGGGCCGCAGCTCCTCCTCGTTCTCCTCCCTGGCTGCTGTCTCAGGGGCTGCCCTGCCACTCTGCCGCTGGCTCACCTTTGGTGCTCTCCAGCAGCTGCCATGGCTGGGGCTCCCCCTCGGTGTGGCACTGTGCAGCTGCTCCTGGCAACACCCCCCAGCGGGCAGCAGGAAGTCAGGGGCACCGGCAGGAAAGCAAGTGGAGCAGGGGCTCAAGTGGTGGCGACTTCCCTTGGCAAAAGACTACCCCCCCCCCCAGGCCTCAGTAAAATTGTCTAGCGTTGACTGGTCCCCAATGATAAAAAGGTTGGGGACCACTGCTCTAGATGACCTACTCAATGACTGGTAAAACTGGATGTCACCAGCCACTGATGCAATCCCGCCACGATGCCCTCTCTGCCCCAATTTCAAGTCTGCCCCTTAGTATACTGGGGAGCTGTGAAGAAAGAAATGGGAGCTGAGTTGGTTAGAGTGAGTGTGGAGGAAAACTCATGAAGAAGCAGCAAGGACATCTTATTAGATGCTTATGAGAGCCTATGAGATGGCAGTGAAGGCAGTGAAGTGTGATTTCTATGCAGTCTCCATTGCATCCATGAGCTCACACCCAGCTCAACTATTTAAGGTAATTCAGTTCCTTATCACCCTCAAAGAAGGGCACTCAAATAGTATTCAATTGGTTTTAAGCTTTGTGGCTTTTGTGGGCTTTTTCACAGATGGAATCTTGTACCTTCAACCCCACCTTCTTCTGATGGTTAGGGAACTGGAGGCCCCTTGGCCATCTTCAGGGAGCTTTCACTAACTCAGGTGAGTACATTGCTAGTTTCAATGAGGCCAACCTCTTGCCCCTTAGACCCCTTTCCTCTGTGTCTCCTTAAAATGACAAAGAGAGAATCAGGAGGCCTCTCTGGGAAATAATCAATCTGTCCCTATCTTCAGGGACATTTCTGGGTAGGCTAAAGGAGCCAATAGTTCAGCCTCTATTTAAAAAAAAAAATTGGATCCACAGGATCCTGCTGGCTACCTCTCCATCTTGCAACTTGTATTTCTGGGGAAGATGGTTAAGCAGGTGGCTATGGACCAATTAAAGCCAAATCTAGATGAAGCTTTGGTATTGGACCCATTCCAGACCAGCTTCTGGCATGGCCATGGGGTGGAGATGGAACAGGTTTCTTTGCTGGATGATCTCCAAAGACAACAGGGTTGAGGCAGATTGGTATAGCGGGTGTTATTATACCACAACGCTGCATTCAGCATAGTAGATGGTGAGCTGTTAGCTCACTGCCTCACCGACATGGGAATATGGTTATCAGTCCTGTATTGGCTGGTCTCTTTTCTCAAAGGTTGGAGATAAAGAATTGCTAGTGGGGAAGAACAGTCATGCCTCTGCAAACTCCAATAAGGGGTTCCACAGGGTGCAATTTTCTCCCTGATACTATTTAATATCTCTATGCGCCTTCTAGGCAAGCTTGTATGGGGATATGGGCTGGGATGTCACCAATATGTGAATGACATCAAGATCTACCTGTTAATGAGTGGCCACTGAAAACTCCACCCAAATCTTTGGCCAGATGTCTGGGAGCCACGGCAGAGTGACTCCAGCAAATCTGAAAAGGCAGGTTTAAGTGCAGAAATGGATGCAAACTTCTGTCCTTTAAGAAGACAAAACCAAATGATGTTGCAAGTCTATGAGAGATGTACAATTTCCTAGTAGAATTTAATACAGTTCTTACTCCAATAATCTGAGCAATGGTATAGAAAGATGCAATCCTCTGGTTAGTAGGAGCTTATTTTAATAACATCTCACTTTGAAAATGGCATAAAATCCTAGAGGTTAACTTGCAGTTGTATAAATAGTACTTTAAAATCCAAGATGCTTGTTTTTTTGCTTGCCACAAAGGTCAAATGCTGCCCATTCTCATGCAATTTCACATAGCTTCATTCATAGCCAATAAGTTGCCCTGGCCTCCTGGCCTCTTTCAACTTGGAAGATATGGGGGTGGGGAGTGAGAAGCCATGAGGACATGTGGAGAGAGAAGACACTGTTTCCCAGTAGCACCTTTCCAGTAGAAGAAGAGTTGGTTTTTATACCCTGCTTTTCCCTGACCAAATGAATCTCAAAGTGGCTTATATTCACCTTCCCTTCCTCTCCCCACAACAGGCACCCTGTCAGGTAGGTGAGGCTGAGAGAAATCTGAGAGAAACTGCACTGTGAGAACAGTTTCTAACAGGACTGTGACTAGCCCAAGGTCACCCAGCATGTGGAGGAGCACGGAATCAAATCCAGTTCACCACATTAGAAGCTGCTGCTCTTAACCACTACACCAAACTGTACAAATTGCCATTGTCTTAAACAGATGTAGCTAAAAGAAGGTGTTACAGGGGGATGATGTAAGTCTTTTTTCATTTCCTGATGGATTGTTATGGGATTCTTTTCCTTTAAATATAGACCTTCTAGCCAATGGCTTCTCAGAACTATCTAAGGAGGCAGACACTCTGGTATTTCCTACATGGAGAGGTGATGGTGTGCTTCATAAGATTTGCAATTGGAGAAGGGAGGAATGCCTTTATGTGTTCTCTCTTTCTCTGTGTGTGATTGTGTGTAGAGGAGAGGGCTATACTGCTCCCCCCATCCCCATCTCAAGCAGCTCTTTCCTCCAGGGGAACTGATCTCTGCAGTCTGGAGAAGAGCTTTCATTATGGGGGTTCTGCAGGTCCCACTTAGAGGGCTGGCATCCCTGAACAATGGCAGGGATGCTAGCCTCCAGCTGGGACCTGGAAATCCCACTTCTAGGGTCCTCAAAGCCTGAAGAATATTTCAGGGGTTTCTCAATGGTAAATTTTAAAAATAAAATGTGACATAGTAGTAATAATTGAGACACCCTCTCACAGTGCAGTTCTTTGCCAATCAAAGTTTTCATGTTTGATTGTAACATACAAATGGTTTTGATTTACTTTGATATTGAACTGAACTGAAGAACGTACAAACTGACAGGTTTTTTAGTTCTTCAAGCAAATTTTGTTATCAATTAAATATGATTGAAGGAAGAAACTGTGACAAGTTTATGAATTATTTAATGTTTATTGTTATTAGCAATAACACCCATGCTGCTGGGCATGCTGAGGCCTCTGCCAGTGCCTGTTCAGGACCAGGGGTGTCCAGGAAGGCCCATCTCCCATCCCCATGAAGGCCCATCTCCCTTCCTGCTGGGCTCACTGAGGCCTTTGTCAGCCTTGGCAGCACCCATCCAAGTCTGGGGGATACAAGGAAGCATCCCTGCAGTGTGCTAGGAATCAGGGCCATAACGCTGCCCCGGAAACAGTATCCTGCTGGCCCTATGCGGTGCAGGGCAGCCAGGAGATGCTTCACATGCTGCTCCCTGGATCAGGGCTGGGTGCATGCTGAATCGAGACTGGAGTGCCACAAATGCTGAATTGGGGGTGGGCCGCTCTGCACACGTGCAGGAAGAAGAGAGACTGGCTCCATCCTCAGGATGGAAGATGAATCAGAACCACACAGAACTGGAAGAAACCACAAAGTGCCATCCAGTCTAGACCCCCACCCACCTGAAAGAAGGACAAGCCAAAATGGAAGTTTGTGGACATCACTTATATTTTTGAAAAATGGACACTTTTTTTGTTTTATATTTCCAGGGACAGATGAAGCTAAAATTAGACAGTTATGTCATCTCTAAACCATCTTATGATTTAAATACTATTGCAGGCCTCAGATATTGGATTCAAGCATCCACTGTTAAAGTCTGCAAAAATATGTGTTGAAAAATCAAGAGTAAAATGTCTGGATGAGAAATTGGAGCAACCATTTTGTTGCTTGCGCGGCTTTTAACTTTCCATTTGCTCCCACACACCTGACCCCTCCACACTGCCACCACAGGCAATCACAGCAACTGAGGCTTCAGATTCCGCCCTACGATAGATGAGATTTCTCCACGGCGGACATAGTTTTGCACCTTGAAAACTGTATCGCTGTCCTGCTGCTGCGTAACGGCTTTTTCAAACGGGAGCCCTGGGAGAAGACCGAGAAACGTCAGCTTTGTCAGAGAGAGTGTTAGGCTGGTGTGGTGGTGGATGGTTAGATTCGTACCTCGAATCATTTCAATGAAATCTCTCAAGGCTCCTAGGGGCTAGCTGCAAAATGAGTTCTCTGGGGAGCCTATAATCACCTCATTGACACTCCTGAGCTGCATTAATATATACCTAGAGCCATGCTGGCAGTTTCCAAAGAGCAAATTACAGAGTTTCTCTTTCACATATCCTGCAGGAGTCTGGCTCATTGACATATAAAGTGGACGTTATTAAACCAAGACAGACATCTTTGAACTCTAAATTCCAGCCGTGGCAGATGTTGTGGATTCAGCTCAGGGAATATAAGAGAAGAAAGTGTTTGCTTTTCACTCCTCCCCCCAATAAAACTGCAAGGAAAAATGCTACTCCGGACAAATCGAACCATTGATCTCTCTTCTAACATTTCTGGATAGCTGAAGAAAACAGGTTACTGGGGAGTGCTTGGCATTTAGGGCAGTATTTTGTAGTCCTTAAGAAGAGCTGTCTCCTGGAAGTCTTTTAAAAGTAGTTTCAAATTTGAAGCACGGTGTTTTGTAGCACTTTCTTAAAAGCTCAGGAACGCAACTCTTTCTTGTTACTGCCAGAATTGCCCTGTGCATAAGTGTGTCAAACGCTTCCACAAAGCTTGTAACCACGATGGAATAAGTTCAAGATCCCTCCTTGCAATCCGGTCCAGCTCTGGTTCTGTTTTTCCACAATTATGACATCTGTTGCACATGTATTCAGTGTGTGCTCCTGGATTCTAATGAGATATGTGCTTGATCTGGGTGACTTGAGCAGAGTAGCCTGAGACTCAACTCCTCCAAGATGGAGGTCCTGTGGCTTGGAAAGAAGGATCAGCCAGTATGTTTGCCCCCCCCCCCGCAACTTCACCAGGCTCGGTTACTAGCACCCTACCTTTTACATGAACACCTAACTATGGTGATCCATGCAACAGTCACCTCCAGAAGTGATTTCTGTAACTCCCTCTATATTTCTGTAACTCCCTCTATACAGGCTGGCCCTTGACCCTGATCTGTAAATTACAGCTGGTACAGAATGCAGCTGCCAAGGTTCTCACAGGAACTGTGAGACGTATCATAGGAACATCTTGGAGGGCCCATATCCAGCCTGTACTGAGGCAGCTGCATTGGTTGCCATTATGGCCTGGATTAGGTTCAAGGTTTTGGTGTTGACCTTTAAGGCCCTTCATAGTCTGGGACTCGCATATCTAAGGGACCTTCTTCTGCCCAGTGCAGAGTCTTGCACTTTGCAGTACTAACTTGTAACTTCTTCCTGGCCCCATGGTCATGACCAGGGCCAGGGCTTTTTCAGTCCTGGCCCCTACATGGTGAAATGAGCTTCTGGAGGAGCTTTCTGCCTTCCATAGAGCCTGCAAAAAGGCGCTCTTCCACCAGTTTAATGGTTGGGACCAATGCTAGAGCAGATGGTATTGTTATGCCAAATGCGTGTCTGTAAGGACACGTGTCTAAATTTAGTTGTGGGGAATCAGCTAGTAGAGCCAGCAAGAGGCAGCGTGGCGTAACGTGGGACCTTGTATTGCACAGTTTACTGGGTAATTATGTCACTGAGATAGAACCAAGGCAGACAATGATCTAAACATGAAAGGATTTTATTAACACACACTAATTAGACAAAAGACAACACATGCACACTCTAGCATAGAAATTACATTCCTAGCCACTAGCACACAAGGAAAAGACTTATAGGGGAAGAACCTATACTAAGGGTTGATAGGATGTGATATCTACCTGTCTTCTGGGTGGAGCAGAGTTCCGGAGGTCCAGGGAAGCAATTTGGGGCGACAGACAAGGGACCAAGACGAACGTCGGACAGAGTTTCTGTAGCCTGGAAACTGACTGCGCTTTTTGGCTGTGGGAGCCCAATATTTAAAGGAAATTTGTGGCCTGAGGTGATAGGGGGCTGATCCTACCTTGTCCAGGGCTTGGACAAAGAGTTTGATGGCCAGTAATGACTGTAGCCAGGTCCCAACAAAGAAATGGGTTGTTGAGACAAAGAAACTAGCTGCTGGGAATATGGGGAAATATTTCCTATCTAGAAGGTCTGATGGCCCATTTCTGGCAAATCTTGGATGATTGCTTGCGCCTGGGGATAGTGGTAAGGGAAAAGACAAAGAGTGTTGAAAGAGAGTGGCCAGTTCCCCTTACAAGGCAATGTGCTTGGCTGGTTGGAGGGGAGTCTTGGGCAGGGTGCCTTTGTCTCTCTGTAGTTGCCAGGTGTGCTGACAAACTCCTCTTTTGTTTGCAAGCAAGTAGGTTGGGGGAAGCCTAACTCCAAGACCTGCTTCAGAGCAAGAAGTGGGTTTTAGTTGCTCTCCCATTATGCTTTGCAAGGCTTGACCTGGCTTTTCTCTCTGGTGCCAGGGTTTGCGCAGGAGTGTCAGGAAGGGTTGACACGGGTGTGCCAGCCTTTGATGGAGGGGTGACAGCCCACATAACAGTATGGGTCTCCTTTGTCATTAGCACTGACCATCTAGGTGCCTGACCATCATGGTGCCTGTCCATCTTGGAGCCCGACCATTTTAGTTCCCTCCCCCCATGCCGCCCTCATAAGGGCCTTCCTTTACCTGACAAGACTCAGGTAAACATGTGCTGGAAGTTTACAAGGTCCCCGGAGATTAGGAGAATACCTGGCCAAGTGGAGGGATGGCCATAAATGGATTTGGATAAAGGTATTAATGACTCTGAGGAAGAGAGCCATCAGGTCTAGCTGGCAGGATGTGGGGAAGAGATTTCCCATGGCAGAGGGGCCAAGTGTGAAAAATGTTGCAAGACAAAGGAGCCCTTAGGCAAACAGGAGGAAGCCAGTCCACTCGCTTAGAAATACAATGGGGGAGGAGGGTGAGCTGATGCGAGCTTGAGTCCAGAGGCAACTCTGGGTCAGGCAAAGGCTGTCATTCCAAACCTAAGGCAACGAGCAAAAGCCCCCAAGATTTCTAAGATGGAGTCTGGCCTGGCTCAGCTGACCCTAGCAGTGTCATGGCTTTAGCTTAAGCCTAGACTATTGTGGGGTGCCATTGGTTATAGAAGACAGTGTGCCTGTCAGTGAGGCAGGGGGCCCTGCCACACCTTAACAGTAGAGGCAAGCAATCCCATGGGGTTTGGATGTTTCTTGGTGGTTTAAGGCTTCATTGGTCAGTTGGAAAAGGACCTCAGGGGCTGCAATGGGCTATGATTGAGTTTGAAGTCTAAGGAAGAGAGCAGGGCTATTTTCCAAAGCTACATTGCTAACCCAGTCTCATGGGATTTCCCCTAAACATCAAAGGAGGCTGCTGGAGGCATCTCAGATGCTTCATTCTGAGATGGCGACAGGACTTCAGCATTCTCCTTGTTTTGGTCTCCAAGTTCTTCCTCTGGAGATCAAGGTTCAGAGCCCTGGTCCATGACTGCTTCAGGACAATAATGATGCTTATGGAACTCTAGACTGCATTAAAAAAAACCCAGAAAACATCATTTCCTTGGGATTTCCTAATGCGTCTTCCTGGAATCAGTGCAGTGAGGGTTTTCCCAGTTGAAGGTCACAGAGTAGTGGATGCACCTAAGATGGTGGCTTACTTTTCCCAGACTGTTGTATAGACCTCTGGGGCAAGTTTCACAGCTGTTATTTAATATTCTATAATTAGGTTCCAGAGAAAGTATTTACAGTTTGTCAAAAGACACTGACTAAGTATAAAGTGCCATTTTTTTTTGCATTTGGACTACAGACTTATGAAAGGGGTTTCCTTGGTGCTTTATAGGTATTATTAAAACATTTATTTCCTTCTGTCTGAATGAAATAAGTCACATGAGCAAGTAACTGCTTCTTAGGAAGCCTCAGTAACTTGTCAGGGTTTTTTTTAGTTTGTGTTTTATTTTCCGTTTTATTGCTCATTTCATGGCTTCTATTCTCATCTCTGCATTTCACTTCCCTGCATGATTAGTTCTGTAATATTAAAAGAGATCCTGAAATGCACAGCTTACGCATTTGTAGAATAATTACATTTTCTGTACCAGTCAGTAAAAAGCATGATGGAAAAAAAAAGGGGGGGGGAGAAAAGAAAGAAAAAGAAGCAAGCAAGAAGGCATCCTGGTCAAAACTATTAAATGATTTACAATGAGACTTTGAAGGAACCTGGTGGAATGATTACTGAGAAAATAGCATTTCATTTCTGCAAGTGTGCTGGTTTAGCCCGTAAAAAAAAAAAAAAAAAGTATTGGCTTATGCAGAAGGATGCACTGGAAATTCACTTGTTACAGGGGAGCAGGTTTGCTTATTGCATGCTATTGTACAATCAATCTGTTTCATGATGCTTGTTGCACAAGGCTGGTCCTTGTACCTTTCAATGGCCACTGTGCTATAATGTGAGATCTGATCATGTGAAATAGCAGTTTAAAGGGGCCTGCCTTGAGAAAGCAGCCTTGCCAAAACTGAACGCAGTACTCCAAGTGAGGCCGAATCAGAGCAGAGTAAAGCGGCACCATCACCTCCCGTGATCTGGACACGATACTCCGTTGATACAGCCCCAAATCCCATTTGCCTCTTTTAGCCACTGAGTCACACTGCTGACTCATGTTCAATGTATGGTCTACTAAGACTCATAGATCCTTTTCGCACATGCTACTGCCAAGACAAGTCCTCCCCCATCCTATATTGGTGTATTTGGTTTTTCCTACCTAAATGCAGAACTTTTTGTCCCTATTGAATTTCATTTTATGATCTCTGCAGAAATAGCTGGCAGTATTTCAGATTTAGGTGGGAAGCTGTGTTGGTGTGAGGCAATAGAACAAAGTTTGAGTCCCGCAGCACCTTTAAGACCAACAGAGTTTCACTCAGGGCACAAGCTTTCATGTGCAGGCACATTTCTTCAGAATACAATACTGTGTTCCAGACACACAAACATAAACAAAGTATTATTGCTTAAAAAACAAACAAAAAAAAAACCCTGTGCCCCATGGAAATTCAGTGTGATTGGGGAGGCATTTGGAAATACTTCCAAGTTATATATTACTTACTGGTGTCAATGCCCACTGGGCTTCGAAGGGGGCAGCAGGCAAGAGGGCTCTCGCAGATTGCAGCAGCCCAGCTGGCAAGTCAGGCTGCCTGGGCTGGCACGGTGCCACAGAATGCAGCTGGCCAGCCTCCTCTTGCTCCCCTTTAAGCAGGAGTCCAGTGAGCATGGTGGCTTAGCCACAGGAGCTGTGCCATCAAGGCCGGTGCTGAGTCTGCAGCTGGCTGCTTCCCCTGTTCCCTGGCAGCCAGAAGACTTGGGTGGCCCAGTCAGGGGGGCAGGGCCACCCCAGCCAGCACAGCCAACCTCCACCCCCCTCCACCCTCCACACACACACAACTGCTTACCGCCTGTTGGCTCTTCCTCCTTCAATGTGCCCAGAAGCAGCACGGAGGAGGAGAAGGAGGAGGATGGAGCAGGAAAGACCCGCAATTAGCTCTTAGTGAGGGAGTGTTGTTGTTGTTAGATGTGAAGTTGTGTCCAACCCATCGTGACCCCATGGACAATGATCTTCCAGGCCTTCCTGTCCTCTACCATTCCCCGGAGTCCATTTAAGTTCGTACCTACTGCTTCAGTGACTCCATCCAACCATCTCATTCTCTGTCGTTCCCTTCTTCTTTTGCCCTCAATCGCTCCCAGCATTAGGCTCTTCTCCAGGGAGTCCTTCCTTCTCATGAGATGGCCAAAGTATTTGAGTTTCATCTTCAGCATCTGGCCTTCTAGGGAGCAGTCAGTGGGGGAGTACCCTCTTCCTATTAGGGGCATATCCCCCACTGAGGGCTATTGTGGGGGGATTAGTTTGTGCATTGTCCACACCCCCCCTAGCATTATGTTGGCTAAATATATGTAAGAAATGATGACACACATCTATTCATTTTTAGACACCAATAGTTATAGGGTTCTGGACTAAATGTGTTTCTAGCACAAGCTATTTACTGAGTCTGTGATATCAATGGAATAGGAGCAGCTATAGGGAAATCTTTAATAATATTTGAAGATCTCTACTTAACTATGATGTTTCTAAGTAGAAGACAGCTTGAAGGCTGACTTTCCCACCAAGATCTCGGCTGTGGGTACGGCTGTGAAGCTTTGCATCACGACCAGTATCTGTATGTATGTGTGTGTGTGAGGGGGGGGGACTAGAAGGAGACAGGGACATGCAGATAGCTGTCAGAATAACATAATGTCCAGGAAAACCCAGAAATATATATATATTCAAGCAAGCTGGGTACTTATTTTACCTACCTCAGAAGGATGGAAGGCTGAGTCAACCTTGAGCCGGTTGCTGGGATTGAACTCCCAGCCTCATGGGCAGAGCTTTCAGACTACATGTCTGCTGCCTTGCCACTCTGCGCCACAAGAGGCTCTATATACATATATACATATAAATATATCTTGTTTGTAGTCATATCCATTTCAGGGGTGCGCCAGTAGATGTATCTCCTCATCCACAAATTTATATATACATATATAAATTTGTGGATGAGGAGACACATCTACTGGCGCACCCCTGAAATGGATACGACTACAAACATGATGTCTATGGCCCTGCCCCAGGGAGTGTGCTAGTAGATGATAGCTGTTATGAAGTCATGGCTCATGGTAGAGACATGGTATGAGTGGTCTCACATTATAGGATTAGAATGATTCCAGCAAAAGAAAGTTAAAAGGGAAAATGGTTAACCAAATGTTTCCAGGGTCACAGCTCCAGTGTGTCACTAGTGGGCTTGTGAGCCCAGACTTCCACATCCCAATGGGAAAGCCTACCTGGTGGCTGAGACGATGAGAAATGCCTTCAGAGCAAACTGGGCAAGGAAGGCTGTAAGCCAGCAGTAGATGACCATGGGCAGAGGAGTATATGGCAAGCAAGGCAGGGAGTGACTCTAGAGGCAGCCTGCAAAAGAGAGGTCTGGAAGACCTTAAGACAGTGGTTACTAGAGGCAGTGAATGGCTGATGATGGATGGCAGCCAGAGCCAGAGAGAGGCACTGAGGCCAGTCAAATGGGCAAACCTCCAGTGGAAGTGACAGTGGAAAGGCAGGATAGGAATGAAGCAGGAAGGGCAAGGAGCCTATGAGGGGATGGCTTAGGAATGAAAGGGTGGAGCCATCTCAGGAGTAGGGTATAAAAGGAAGTTTTTCCACTCAGTCCAGGGAAGAGAAGAAGACTTGTTTTTTATACCGTGTTTTTCACCACCTGAAGGAGTCTCCAAGTGACTGACAGTCACTTTCCCTTGCTCTCCCACAAAAGGTAGGTTGGGCTGAGAGCTCTCTGAGAGAACAGCGAATGGCCCAAGGTCCCCCAGCTGGCTGATGTGGAGAAAGTGTGGGGAATCAAACCCGGCTCCCCAGATTATAGGCCACTGCTCTTAATCATGACACCACCTGGCTCTCACAAGGGCTGTGAGAAACTTGCAATCCAAAGAGTCTGTCTAGGGAACGGGGACAAAGCTGCTTGAAAACTGAACCCTTGACCCGTTCTGAGGCCTAGGGGAGCTTCCCATAGGGTTCTGCACAATGGCCAAAGACAGCATCAGCCCAGGGACATCCTCCATGTGACAATAAGCAAAACCTAGTCTAAGGACCCCAGCATGCCAGCAGACTTACAGCCCTGACCGCTGAATCAAATACCATACCCAAAGGCAGTTTAGCTGTTGCGTTTGGAGCGTTTCTTTATACGTTTTCACATTCAGTCTGTCACTTGCTTTTCATCCCTGAAAGAGAGTGCATTTGCATTCCTATTAAGAGATGTTTCGCAGCTCGAGTTTCACAGTATGTTGCTGGAGATTGGAGTGGCACCCCACCACAAAAGCTGGATGAACAGAACTGTGAGTATTCTGCCCTTGGGCAATGCTGTTGAGTCCCATTCTAAGGGACACAGTTGCTGAATATGAAACAAGTTCAATGAAATGTGATTTTTTGGGGTGACCTTGTGTCACCTAAATGAATGAAAGAAGTTATGGGCTTCACTTCCAGTGACACCATGTGGTTTGCTTTGTGAAAAGCATATCTGCAAACTTTTGAATTTATTTACTTTAATGGCTGAACCGATTATTATTAAATTACTAGGGACCAAGCCCATTGTACTTGTAAATACAACGGGTGTTAGGTATGCTTTTGAAATCGGGGGGGAAGTCTTCCTTCCCCCCCCCCCGGCAGCGTCGCAGCCTTTCCCCCAGGCCCAGAAGTGCACCCGTGGACTCCTTGAAGGCTGGACTCTGAGGCATTGTACGATTTTGAAGTCCCACCTCCGAAACTCAAGGAATATTTCCAACCCAGGTGTAGCCAACCTGCAGGTGGGGCCTAGAGAGCTCCTGGAATAACAGCTCTTCTTTATAGTATAAAGGTCAGCCCCAGGCAGAAAGGGTTACTTTGGACAGGGTTGTGGTAAAGAGGAAAAATGTAAGGCCTCCCACACAGGTTGTTGTTGAATTCAAAGACTTGAGGCCTACTGCACAGGGCTGTTGTGCAGATTAAACAGGAGACAAAAGAACCTCTGCAACAGCATCCAGTTGCGTCTGCAGAATAACGCTGTGCAGTGGCCTCAAATCTGCAGAGAGCTGCAAAGAAGAAAGACACATGACTTGGCTGTTGGAAATATTCTGGGGCGCAGACAAGCAGAACTGCATCAGTCCTTTGAATCTGGAAAGTGCAGGAAGATCTAAATAAATATTTACAGCCTGAAACTGTAAATAGTGAACAAGTAAATGGCTGGAGAGACATGGAAATTGAATTGACTTTTTCAACCTTGGCCTGGCAAATTTAAAAAAAACAGGATAAAAACATTACTAAGGTCAGGACTGCTGTGCACAGTCTTCCTCTTAGGGTTGCCAGCTTCCATGTGAGGCTCTCTACCCCACCTCCCTCATGGGAAGTCTGCTATGGGGAGAGTAAGGAAAGATGATTGGAAAAAGCTTTGAGACACCTGAGGCCTGATGGGTCACTGCGGCCCATTCCCAGTTCTCTCAGACATCTCACTGCCCCACATCCCTTACAGGTTGACTATTGTGGGGAGATGAAGGGAAAAGCTTTGAGACTCCCTTTGGGTAGTAAACAACAGGGTACAAAAATCCATTCTTCTTCTAAGGAGCAACCGTGAAAGAAGTATGTGGGCACATAACATCTTATCAACAGTGAAAAAATGGAGAAGGAACAGGGAGGACACCTGTGTACTGTGACTACCCCATGTGCATTAGGGCAGACGGGCATTTCGGTCTCTGTGGCCTAATTTACACAAGAAGGGAAATAACGCAGAACTGGGAGGAATTGGTTGCCTTGTAATCTTCCCCTAAGAAGAGTCTCCAGTCTGATTTTCCCTTCACATATCTGAGGACATGGCTCTGGAAAGCTCATCTGTCACCACTATGCCAAAATTCCCAAAGGTCAGTCCTGTCCCACACTCAACGAACATTCCAAACCACAGGTTCTTGACATCCATATCTGCACACCCATACCCTCATTTGCCACCATGCCCCCACAACCTCCCACACAACACACACATTCAACCCCATGCCCTTACAGACCGGACAACTCCTCCCCTTCGTCTTCCCACTGCCAAGCTCTAGTGCCCGTTGTATTCTTGGATACAACGGGCTTTGCCCCTAGTAAATAAATAAATAAGTAAGTAAATAAAGTTGCCAACTCTGGGTTGGGAAATACCTGGCAATTTGGGAGATAGATCCTGGGAAAGGCAGGGTTTAGGGAGGGGACGGACTTAAATCGAGTATAATGGCATGGAATCCATCTTCCAAAGTGGCCATTTTCTGCAGGTGAATTTATCTGCGTTCCTGCTGCTATTAAGCTATTCAGTGCAAAATCTCTTGTACGACTGGGATGTGGCAGCCCACTTGGCATCAGACCGTACCAGGATGGAAAGGATCCAATCTAAATTTTTTACTTATTTCCCAACTTGCTTCTTGTATTTTTAATGCTGGAATTCAGCTGGAAGCTCACAGGGCAACTGTTGAAGCAAAGATTTGGACTGCTGCATTTTTTTATTGGCTAGAACTAGGGGTTCCCCCACCCCCAAACAGCCTTACACCCTTTATCCTCTAGGATAATTATGTCTCTCCCTGGCTGAGATCCGTGAGGAGCCAATTAGGATATGATGGCTTCTCACAAAATCTTCTCCTGTCCGCATCTTACGAGCAGGCCAAAGTACTGGTCAAACAATGGATCTGTCATGTCGAAAGACAATGTGAATTAAATAAAATGAAGAATGTACTGTTTGATGCAGCCTCCCTGACTAAGGATTCGACAATGCCTTATCTTATACATCTCGATAACTCCAATTATAGGAGAGCCTTCACTTTAATGAGGCACAATGCATTCCCTTCCTCCATTCTCGAAGGCAGAAATAAAAAGATCCCATTTGAAGAACGCTTATCCCTCTGCTGTGATGGGACTGTCGAGACGGTGGAAGACAGTATCTCTGATAGTAAAATTTATAAGCAGAGTCGTGATGATCTCATCATTGCTATAATTAAAGGCTCTCCTGGGAGACAGAGAATGCACCATCTCTCTTTATCAGAAAGGAAGGAAGAATTTACTTTTAAAGTGGCCAAGTGTGGATGATTGGCTGCTAGGTTTAGAAGCCTCTGGACTAATTGAGGGAAAGAATGGTTTTATTTTGTAGTCTATTTTATGTATTTTATTGGCTTCCTTTATATATATTCTTCTATATTTTGTGTGTCCATTACCGTGGAACATTTATTCTGGAATCCACAATTATATGCTGCTCTTGGACCATATTAAATGATAATCAGTATGTATGCATGGATGGATGGATGGATGGATGGATGGAAGAGAAGGAAGAGAAGGAAGAGAAGGGGGAGAAGGGGGGAGAAAGAAAGATTGCCCACTGAGTTGAGAAATACCTGGAGATTCAGGGGGTGGATCCTGAGGAAGGCAGGATTTATGGAAAGGAGGCACTTAAATATGGTGTAATGGCATAGAATCCACCATCCAAAGCAGGTATTCTCTCCAAGTGAATTTATCTCTGTTGCCTGGGGATCAGTGATAATCCCAGGAGATAATCTCAGGTTCTCAGTCAACTCGTCAATAACATCTATATGGTCCCCCCGCCTATTCTGCATCTGGGGTTATTGCACAATTTGCAAGCTCTTAGCCAGGCCACACAATAGGTCTTCAAAATTGGCATGCCTAGCTCATTCGGCAGGTTTTTTTTGGGGGGGGGCAGAGCAATTAGAGTAAGAATTACAGTATTGTTTTAGCTTAAAGTCTGTTTCATTGAATTAGTACTTATTGTTTTGCACTTTGATGTAAGCTGCTCCAAGACTGTTTTTGTAGAAAACCAAATAAATAACTAAATAAAAATAAATAATGGATTTTAAATAGAATGTTTTTTTTTAAGGTGGGATGGTACTGTAGTTCTACAGAGTAAACCAGAAATTTCCAAAATGTATGTTGGGGGACCTTGGAAGCTCAAGAAGATCTTCAACAGGCTTATGTGTAAGAATGATTGTCCACCAATGTCTGTTTCCCTTTGTGTACCTCTGCTTTGGAGCTAATGGCTTTTGCCCACACAGTTCATACAGAATTATCCTGGCAAGGGTTATAGGTAGAGTTGCCAATTCTAGGTTGGAGAACACTTGGAGCCTGGGACAGTGGGGTTTGAGGACAGTAGCTATCTCAGCTCAGGTCACCATCCAAAGCAGTCATTTGGACCATGGGAACAAATCTCTATCATCTAAAGAGCAGTTGTAGTTCCAGGAGATCTCTAGCCACTACTTGGAGGCTAGTGTACACTGAAGAATTGTAGAACCAGCTTGGTGTAGTGGTTAGGAGCACTGACTTCTAATCTGGGAAGCTGGGTTTGATTCCCTGCTCTTCCACATGTGGCCAGCTGGGTGACATTGGGCTCGCCACAGCACTGATCAAGTTGTTCTGTTGTTGTTGTTATGTGCGAAGTCGTGTCCGACCCATCGCGACCCCATGGACAATGATCCTCCAGGCCTTCCTGTCCTCTACCATTCCCTGGAGTCCTTTTAAGTTTGCACCTACTGCTTCAGTGACTCCATCCATCCACCTCATTCTCTGTCGTCCCCTTCTTCTTTTGCCCTCGATCACTCCCAGCATTAGGCTCTTCTCCAGGGAGTCCTTCCTTCTCATGAGGTGGCCAAAGTATTTGAGTTTCATCTTCAGGATCTGGCCTTCTAAAGAGCAGTCAGGGCTGATCTCCTCTAGGACTGACCGGTTTGTTCGCCTTGCAGTCCAAGGGACTCGCAAGAGTCTTCTCCAGCACCAGAGTTCAAAAGCCTCAATTCTTTGACGCTCGGCCTTCCTTATGGTCCAACTTTCGCAGCCATACATTGCAACTGGGAATACCATAGCCTTGACTAAACGCACTTTTGTTGGTAGGGTGATGTCTCTGCTTTTTAGGATGCTGTCTAGATTTGCCATAGCTTTCCTCCCTAGGAGCAAGCGTCTTTTAATTTCTTTGCTGCAGTCCCCATCTGCAGTGATCTTGGAGCCGAGGGAAATAAAATCTGTCACTATCTCCATTTCTTCCCCATCTATTTGCCAGGAATTGAGAGGGTCGGCTGCCATGATCTTTGTTTTCTTGATGTTGAGTTTCAAGCCAACTTTTGCACTCTCCTCCTTCACCCGCATCAACAGGCTCTTTAGTTCCTCTTCACTTTCTGCCATTAGAGTGGTATCATCTGCATATCTGAGGTTGTTGATATTTCTCCCTGCAATCTTAATCCCAATTTGTGACTCCTCTAATCCCGCCTTTCTCATGATGTGCTCCGCATACAAGTTAAATAGGCAAGGCGACAGTATACAGCCTTGCCGAACTCCTTTCTCAATTTTGAACCAATCCGTGATTCCATGTTCAGTTCTCACTGTTGCTTCTTGACCTGCATATAAATTTCTCAAGAGACAAATAAGATGCTCTGGTATTCCCATCTCTTTAAGAACTTGCCACAATTTGTTGTGCTCCACACAATCAAAGGCTTTAGCATAGTCAATGAAGCAGAAGTAGATGTTCTTCTGGAACTCCCTAGCTTTTTCCATGATCCAGCGTATGTTGGCAATTTGATCTCTAGTTCCTCTGCCTCTTCGAAATCCTTCCTGTACTTCTGGAAGTTCTCGGTCCACATATTGCTGGAGCCTAGCTTGTAGGATTTTGAGCATAACTTTGCTAGCATGAGAAATGAGTGCAATGGTGCGGTAGTTTGAACATTCTTTGGCATTGCCCTTCTTTGGGATTGGAATGTAAACTGACCTTTTCCAATCCTGTGGCCATTGCTGAGTTTTCCAAATTTGCTGGCATATTGAGTGTAGCACTTTTACTGCATCGTCCTTTAAGATTTTGAATAGTTCAACTGGAATGCTGTCACCACCACTAGCTTTATTGTTGCTCAGACCTCCTAAGGCCCATTTGACTTCACATTCCAGGATGTCTGGATCCAGGTCAGTAACTACCCCACTGTGGTCATCACAGTTGTTGTTCTGACCAAGCAGTAATATCAGGTTTCTCTCAGCCTCATCTGCTTCACAGGGTGCCTGTTGTGGGGAGAGTTGTTCTGACCAAGCAGTAATATCAGGTTTCTCTCAGCCTCATCTACTTCACAGGGTGCCTGTTGTGGGGAGAGAAAAGGGAAGGTGAATGTAAGCTACTTTCAGACTCCTTCGGGTAGAGAAAAGTGGCATATAAGAACCAACTCTTCTTCAGAATTCTCAGGGCTCCCTCAGTCTCACTCCCCCACAGGGTGTCTGCTGTGGGGAGAGGAAAGGGAAGGCAAATGTAAGCCATTTTGAGACTCCTTTGGATAGAGAAAAGCAGCATATAAGAACCAACCCTTCTTCTTTGGTAGCTGTTTACATTGGTGGTGCATCAGAAAAGTGTGGAAGAGATGCCAAAGACGAAGAGAGTAGAAAGAGAGATTTGAAATAAGTTTAGAGAAAGAAATACCAGAGTAATCCATGACCCTTGGCTTGCAGTTTGATTTGGGAAAATCATTGGTCTCCCCCAGAATGTTTCTGTTGGGTGGGATGAGCCCAGATTCCTGGATCAAGATAGGACAAGGTAGTAGGTGGAACCATCTGTGGTTGGCAGTGTGACATGTCAACTTGACAGTGAAAGGACACAGCTGTGAATTAGTCATCTTATATGTATCAAGGTGATCCTGCTTAAATAGGCTTGGTTAGCATTTCACACAAGCCCATTGTGTCCTCTAACATCCCTAAAGAATCCTTTGCACTGTGTAGCATTTCCACTGTTGACAAGTTGAAGTGGAAGATGTTCCCAGAGGAAAGTTTAAAAACAATTGGAGTAAAGTCCTTGTTCATGATTGGGCTTCATATCTTAATCAGGACTTGCCTGGATTTATGGCATCATCTTTTCTTTTTCAGTTTTCTTGTGAGATCCAAGATATTCTAAATCTCTGTTCTGTTTTTATCCCTCACTCTGTAAATCTATATCTATTTATATCAATACAGATATATAATTTGGTTGAAATAAAACTGGAAACAAGAGTGGGTATTAATAATTATATAATAACAGGGCTTGATATATACGCACACCTTCTGGAACAGCAGGTGCTGAGAATTGCAGTCATTTATCTGGGTTATGAAAACCCTGAAATTAAGTCTTCCACATGCTGGCATTTCTATTGTATAGTGTTACAGTTCTTGTTATCTACACAATATAGGGTTCAAGGCAAGAAGGGAAAGAATGTACTTGGGGGGACTGCTTTATACCTCTCACTTGATTCCTTTGGATGGCTTATGGTTGAATATTTGAACAGATTCGACTCAAAACACTGGGCCAGCTACAAAGACCCATTAATGGAATTCAGCTTATGGAACAGATTTTCCAAGTCTTGCTTGCTACTTTTCCCTATGGGACTGCTTGCTACTCTCACATGTGGGACTGCTCAGCTACCACGATGATGGAAAAAGGGTTGGACATGCCTGTAACCATTGTTCATCGAGGGGTCTCCTTGCAGTCAAACATCCTTTCCCTCTCTGTCCTACTGTGAGTTCTAAACATAAGCACAGGACTGGAACAATATACAAGCAAAAACAAAGGCTACATAACTTTGGTGAAAATGTAATACACAGATGTGTTGCAAATTAAGTGCCAACAATTTTATACTCTTTACCAGCCTTTCTCAACTTTTTTACCATTGAGAAACCCCTGAAATATTCTTCAGACTTTGAGAAACCCCAGAAGTGGCACAATCATGCAAAATATGGTTGGAAAATGTAGCTGTGTACATGTCCATCCGGGACCCATCTCCTTTCCACCCTCTCCAGGCCCATCATTGGCCATTTTGGGAGGTGTGGGTGGGTCAACATGACCATGTCATCCAATAAACATTTCACAAACTTAAAAAATATATATTAAAGAATAATTAACTCCCACCCATTCCAGAAACCTTTCCAGGGTCATCAAGAAAATCCAGGGTTTCATGAAACCCTAGTTCCAATACCATCTGTTTTTCCATTTCACAACGGAGTGAATGAAAGTTCTTGTGTTGACATTACGGGCAACCTTGAGTAAACTGTGAAATAGACATTTGTTTAAGCAGCTGCTGACAGGCTCCCCGGATTGTGATTCCTATTTCACAGGAGGCTTCTTCAGACAGCAGTAGACAGAGCTTGATATGTTACATGCAAACCATTCAACATGCAGTCTTAATCTCCTGATCTGGCAGCATGGCTCTTTTTTTTCTCTCTCTCTCTTTTCATCATCACAGGTTTATTATAAAGACTGCTGAGCAACAATGTATGTGGAGGGTTTATTTTATTTTATTTATACTTCATTGATGACATCTTCCTTTTCCCCAATATAAGTTGGTACATAGTCTTCTCTGTAAGCAACACAAAGTTGTTTACATATTCCTCTCTGCTCCATTTTATCCTCACAACATTCCTGTGAGGTAGGTTAGACTAGGGATTTGCGGCTGGCCCAAGGACATCCAGTGACTTCCCATGGCAGAACAGAGATTTCAACTGGGGCCTCCAGGTTGTACTCCAGCACCCTATTTGCTATGTCACCATGGGTGTCAGTTGGGTTGGATCCAGTCCACACTAAGGGTTGATTTCAGCCAACTTTGTCACTCAGTTTTGGCCATTTCTCCTCTTTCCTATAGTTCCCATTCCGACCGGTTTCTGTCCATTAAGGGCCCATAATTCTGTTCTTCAGCAGAGCCTTTTTGGTGGCCAATGGGGATTTTCTCCTTCCTTTTCCACCATTGAAAAAACAGGTGGGATCCAATTCTTATGAAAGAACTATTGTTTTATTTAATGTTAATAGTATTTATTTATGGGATTTATAGTCCGTCCTCTCTTTGGAAACTCAGGGTGGATTACACATTATAGTCCAGATACAATCCCGTCATAAAATTTAAAATTGATTCAGATTAATTCAATAACATGAAAACATTTACCTTAAAATCTTAAAGAATAACAATAAATATTAAATATTAAAATTGGCCGTATCACCATCTCTATGGCCTTGGGAGGGAGGGGATCATTCATAACTAAATTGCAGTGTCTTGACTTTGTGGGGGTCAGGCAGGGAGGCCAATGGAATTATATGTTCCTTTTGACCTCAACTGTCTTCTGAGACCAACTTTCACCTTTTATCTTTTACAGAGGTGATAATTTACTCTGGAACAGGGATTTGTTTCCAATGAGATGTCATGATTATTATTATTATTTGCAGTGTCTTTAGGGGATCAAACTATGTACCCACGCTGTGATGTCACATAGGGACAATGTTGTTGTTAGTTGTGAAGTTGTGTCTGACCCATCGTGACCCTATGGACAATGATCCTCCAGACCTTTCTGTCGTTTTCCATTCCCCGGAGACCATTTAAGCTCACACCAACTCCAGTGACTCCATCCAGCCACCTCATTTTCTGTTGTCCCCTTCTTCTTTTGCCCTCAATCGCTTCCAGCATTAGGCTCTTCTCCAGGGAGTCCTTCCTTCTCATGAGGTGGCCAAAGTATTTGAGTTTCGTCTTCAGGATCTGGCCTTCTAACAAGCAGGCAGGGCTGATTCTCCTCTAGGACTGATGGGTTTGTTCACCTTGCAGTCCAAGGGACTCGCAAGAGTCTTCTCCAGCAACAGAGTTCAAAAGCCTCAATTCTTTGACGCTTGGCTTTCCTTATGGTCCAACTTTCACAGCCTTAGGGACAATAAAGACTAACAATAGAACAGAGCAGTCTGGAGTGGGCAAGTCAGGGAAGGCCTCCATGCCTTATTCTCCAGCATTTTGAAAAGAAGAAATATTTTGGAACATAAAGATGCATTCATATAATTGTCAAGACTTTTTTGTGTTTTTGTTTTAAAGCCAGAGGTAATCAAGAGGATTACAGAGCAGTGAGCTTTGCTTCTGTTGCTGGGAAATTAATTATAAGCCTAATTAAGAACATAATTGTGCAACATTTTGAACAGAAACTTCATAGGTCACAGCAATAATATACCCAGGCAAGGAAAAGAAGATTACCCTATTATCGGTTCTTTGGATAGTGCTAAAGCAATATTTAAAGTTAGATTTTTATTTTTATCCCTTGAAGTTTGGCCTTACTTTGTGTCTTGAGTGTGAGGTTTACTTGGTGAATGTTGAAAAGAATATTTAAACTGTATATACATACATACGGCTAGAACAGGAGGTTCTTCTAGTCTAGTGTTCTGCTTTTTATCATGACCACCCAGATAACTTTACATACTTAAGTGTCATCAAGTCGCAAATGACTTTTTGGTGATCCCAGCAAGGAGCTGTCAAGGCAAATGAGAAGCAGGCCCATCCAAGCACCAACCCTGCTTAGCTTCTGAGAGAGGTCAAAACCAAGCTACACCATGCTGCCTTTCCTCCCTCAAAGAGTTTTCAGGAGTCCATCATCTGGGAATAAGCACAACAGCACCCTCTTAAAATGTCCTGTTTTGTCCTCAGATGGGTCTGGTTCCTGTTTTTGAAATACAGTTTCCATCTTCCGGGGAGGGGGGGCGGTCTGCAGTACCTTAGTGAGCCTATGGCTGATTGATACTAAAATATTAATAATAGTACCATAAGGAAAGGCGATAGGATTTTGCCACCTTTGATACTACAAACTGTTTTTGGAGGACTGGAGGTTTCAACCACTGATGAAGCCAATGAAAACGGAATTGATCTAGAAGCCATTATGGTTGTTCCTTCTGGTATATAAAAGATGTAAAAGAAATTGTATTTACTCATCATTACAAACATATTGCCTTAGAAAGGTTCCCCTTCTCTTCTGTTGTTCATTGTGAACCTTTCTTTTTTTGTATTGTAATTCCCTTGGAAGGGTGGATTCTGAGACACAATACCATCTTGATACTCCTCCTCTACCTATCTTTCCTAGGCTCTACCACCCAATTCCCAATAGTTTCCTAACTCATAGTTGGCAACCCTTTTCAACCTTTTGACAATGGAAGAATCTCTGAAATAATTTTCCAGGTTTTGAGGAGCCCTGGAAGTGATGTCAGCTGGCCATGCCTCCTTGCCAAATCCCGTAAGTCAGGGGTAGGCAACCTGTGGTCCTCCAGATGTTCATGGACTACAATTCCCATGAGCCCCTGCTAGCATTTGCTGGCAGGGGCTCATGGGAATTGTAGTCCATGAACATCTGGAGGACCACAGGTTGACTACCCCTGCCGAAGGTGACGTATCATTGGAAGTGACATCACCAGGACCTTTAGAACTCAAGGGGCTCCATGCCAGGATGCCTCCTCATGTTTGAGCTTGGGCAGCTTGCCCCACCTCTTCCTGTTCCCACATGGTGGAGCATTTGCCCCGTTGTGCTTCATCCGCCCCAGATTTGTGATCCTGCGTGGCAGCTGGAACAGCGAGGTTCTGCTGCACTGTGAGTTGACAAGGGCCTTCTTTTTTCTTAAAGAACTGCCATTCTGTGCAGCACAACAAATTTGCCTGGGGCATTTTTTTGTCCCTTCCCTTCCCGGATGCCACACCCAAGCGAGGGTGAGGAGGAGCCAGGACAGGACAGTTCAACTCTTCCCTTCCAGATGGCCCTGATCTGACATAGGCCCCGTTGCCACCCAGGGCCAATGAAGGTCTGAGTCAAGCCAGGCCTGGTACAGCCATGGGATGGTGCCAACAGGGCCTTTGTCCCACCATCAGATGAGTAGTGAGTTGGGGGCAAATTCTTGATGCAGGCATGCTTGAGGAGGATTGAGAAAGGGAGGCGGTTTAAGGTAGGAGTAGGTGTGCAGGCTCTGCCCCTCCCAGGTGCAGAAACCACAAGAGAACTCATGCTTGAGAGGAGGGAAGGAGGAGCAAGGGAAGAAGCTGGTTCTCATACTTGTGGCTGGACCCTTGGAGGTCCATAGACCTCTGATTGGGAATTCTTGCTTTCCATGTCTTCCTTAGTCTCCAGGTGACCTCCTGGTGTTAAGTTTCCAAAGTTGTGTGACCCGTTGACAACTGCTGTGGGCAGCCGCCATGTGAAAAGTGTCAAGCTCAGTTACACTGCTTGTGTGATTCTGTAAAAGCTTTCCTGACTGGATTGGAATGTTTCAACCTCATTTTGCTTCAGCCATCATGTTACATTTCAAACAGATATGGTGACAATGCTTATATATCCGTAGAGACATCTCAGACACTTTTGAGTTGCTTGTGACTGTGTGATTTAATGTCCTCCAAAACATCCCATCCCAGTAAGCCTTGCTTACTTCTCGCAAATTGAGGGCCATAGCTTCCTGAGGCAATTTTTCTCCTGTTTTCTCCCTTTCCAGCTGCTTTCAACTTTTCCTAGCATTATTGTCTTATCCAGTGAGTCTGGTCTTCTCTTAATGTGACCAAAGTACAATAACTTCAGCTTAATCATTTTAGCTCAGGCTTTCTCAACCAGGGTTTCATGAATCCCTGGGGATTCTTGATGGTCCTGGAATGGTTTCCCAAATGGGTGGGAGTTAATGTTGTATACATTTAAAAAATATATATTGTTAAACATTTATTGGATGATATGGTCATTTATGGTCATGTTGACCTGTTCCCCCCTCCTGGAGGGGGTGGGAAGGGGATGGACCCCGGGTGGCTATGTACACATCTCTGCTTCCCAACCATATTCGCCATGATCATGCCACTCCTGTGGCTTCTCAGAGCCTGAAGAATGTTTCAGGGGTTTCTCAATGTTAAAAAAAGTTGAAAAAGGCTGTTCTAGGGAGAATTCAGGCTTGATTTGTCCTAGAATACAACTAATTTCTCTTTTTGGTGGTCCACGGTATCCAGAAGCCATTTTTACAACCCTACCTTTCAAGTGAGTCCACCCATTATGACCGCCATTTTCACTAGAGGGACAGACCTGTATAACCTGGGGTTCCCTTGTCATAACATTGGCAATGTGTTGGGTGGGGCAAGGACTCTAGGTCCTTGACATGTGATTTAAAGTTGCTGGGTGGCTCAGTTCTTTTCAACAACAGCAGCATAGGGTGACCCTCTAGGAGGGGCTGCTGATGTAACTGCTGATGTAGCAATATATAAAGTAGCTGTATATCCTATGGCAGTTCATAAAAAGAAACCTTCAGGTAAAATATCCTAGTGTGTCCATGTCTCCTCAATACAGTGATTTTTATCAGGAAAAACCTGAAGGTTACATTTGTGAAGCATTGGTCTATTAAGCTCGCCTATGGCTCAATGCATCTCCTTCTTCTCTCTCTCTCTTTGTAAAATTGCAGTGCCGAAGATGACCTTGTTCAAATACCCTCCCATAACACCAAACATCGGTCCCAAATCAGTGGGATGTTCTGCAATCGCAACCATTTAACTTAGCAATGCTCAACCCACCTTTCTGAGGAATAGTTAGGACTCTCAATTTTTAAAAAAATCCCCTAGATGGCACTATAGAATGTATTCATAAGTGGTTTTATGTAATATTTTTGAACAGACACCGTTAAATAATTCTGACCCTCCCCTCCCCACTTCTAAACACATAGGAACAAGCTGTTTAAGAAAGGAACGGGATGTGGGGAGGAGAAGCCATTGATTAGGGTTTATTAAAAAAAAATGAGAAGACCCTGTATTTTATTAGTCATCTTGAAAGAAACAGTAATCAACCCCTGCACAACTGTTGTACAAAACCATGTTTTCCAAAGATCTGATAGCTGAAACATATTTTTCCCCCTTCTGGGCTGAAATCTGAATAAATTTTATTCTTCCCTCTCCCCAGAGATGGGGGGGGGGGGAGGATTCCTAAAGCATGTGGTGTAGTGGTTAGAGCAGGGGTCCCCAACATGGTGCTTGTGGGTGCTATAATACCTGCTGACATCTACCTGGTCCTCATCAAGCCAGGTGGGGCTTTTGCCCAAGAAGAGTTCTGATTGGTTACCGTTTTAGAATCATAGAATCATAGAATCATAGAGTTGGAAGGGGCCATACAGGCCATCTAGTCCAACCCCCTGCTCAACGCAGGATCAGCCCTAAGCATCCTAAAGCATACAAGAAAAGTGTGTCTCCAACCTTTGCTTGAAGACTGCCAGTGAGGGGGAGCTCACCACCTCCTTAGGCAGCCTATTCCACTGCTGAACTACTCTGACTGTGAAAATTTTTTTCCTGATATCTAGCCTATATCGTTGTACTTGAAGTTTAAACCCATTACTGCGTGTCCTCTCCTCTGCAGCTAACAGAAACAGCATCCTGCCCTCCTCCAAGTGACAACCTTTCAAATACTTAAAGAGGGCTATCATGTCCCCTCTCAACCTCCTTTTCTCCAGGCTGAAGATTCCCAAGTCCCTCAACCTATCTTCATAGGGCTTGGTCCCTTGGCCCCAGATCATCTTAGTCGCTCTCCTCTGTACCCTTTCAATTTTATCAACGTTCTTCTTGAAGTGAGGCCTCCAGAACTGCACACAGTACTCCAGGTGTGGTCTGACCAGTGCTGTATACAATGGGACTATGACATCTTGTGATTTTGATGTGATACCCCTGTTGATAAAGCCCAAAATGGCATTCGCCTTTTTTACCGCTGTATCACACTGCCTGTTCATGTTTAGTTTACAATCCACAAGTACCCTGTCTTGTTCACACACAGTGTTACCTAGAAGCGTATCCCCCATCCAGTAGGCATGCTTTTCATTTTTCTGACCCAGATGCAGAACTTTACACTTATCTTTATTAAATTGCAACTTGTTCACATTTGCCCATTTTTCAATTGTATTCAGATCTCGTTGAACTCTGTCTCTAACTTCCGGAGTATTTGCCAGTCCTCCCAATTTGGTGTCATCTGCAAACTTGATGAGTAGTCCCTCCACCCCCTCATCTAGATCATTAATAAATATTAATAAATAGTTTCCCGGGTCATCCTTCCTCCCTTTTTTGAAGATCGGAATAACGTTTGCTCTCTTTCAGTCCTCCGGGACATCTCCAGTCCTTAAAGAGGTCCCGAAGATGATGGACAAGGGCTGTGCAAGTTCTCCGGAAAGTTGTTTGAGCACTCTCTGGTGCATTTCATCCGAACCAGGGGATTTGAACTCATCCAGTGCAGCTAAATGCCTCTCGACAACCTATCTGTCCATGTCAATCTGCCAACCAGACACTATCCCTTGGCTATGGCCATCTCTAGATGTGCCTAAACACTTGACCTGTGGGAAAAAACAGATGTAAAATAGGCACTAAGCCTTTCTGCTTTCTCTGATCTTCTGTTAGAGTTTGTCCATCCGCACCCAACAGTGGGCCTATTGCCTCCTTTACTTTATGTTTGCTCCTCACATAACTGAAAAAATCTTTTCTTGTTATAATGGGCTTCCCTGGCCAATCTTAGTTCACTCTCAGCTTTGGCCTTTCTGATGATTGATCTACAGTGCCTAGTAACCTGTAGGTACTCTTCTTTAGAGCTCTGTCCTTCCCTCCATTTCCTGAACATCTCCCTTTTCTTTCTTAGTGCCTCTTAAAGTTCTCTGTTCATCCAAATAGGCTTCTTAGAGCTCCTGCAGTTTTTTCATCTTTCTGGGATAGTCATTGATTGAGCATGCAATAGCTCTTGTTTGAGTAGCACCCACCCTTCACATGCTCCCTTCCCTTCCAGCATTGTCGTCCATGGTATGACACTCATCATGTCTCTGAGTTTATTAAAGTTTGCCCTACGAAAATCCAACATCCGCGTCTGGCTACAAGGTTCCTTGGCTCCCCATCTCAAAAGGAATTCTATGAGGACATGGTCAGTTCCCCCTAGGGTCCCCACCTCCTTCACCTCATCCACCTAGTCTTGCCTGTTGGTCAGTATTAAGTCCAGTATGGCTGAACCTCTTGTGGGTTCATCTACCATTTGATAAATGAAATTGTCAGCCAGGCAGGTCAGAAAGTTGCATGACTAAGGACGCTTCACAGAGTTTGTTTCCCAGTACATATTTAGCAGCATCACAGGCCAAGAACCCTTATTGTGTGTCTGAAGTTAAGCTGCAGTAGCCATTTTATGTCTGGCTCCACCCCTGCTTTTTACAGACCTTCTCTGTGACTGCCATTTTGTGACTGTGACCACCATGCTAAACCAGAATTCCAAAGGGGACCATGCTGGACTAACATCTGGGGAACCCAAGTTTGATGTACCCACTGCCATGGAAGCTTTCCAGGTGACCAGATTTTAACATTGGTAAAGTGGGACACCATTGACCCGGGGGGGGGGGGTCTTGATTAAAAATTTGGTCTATATGGAGCAAGAACATTTTTCATAGAACGCATAGAATGCAAAAATAGTATAATCTTTAAACAGCCCCGCGGCGCGGCGCACCATGGACTGAATAAAAGAGTAAGGGCTGTGTGGGAGGAGTTAGGGCAGGCCCTGTCCGGGATAAAAACGCAGAGGGGCCAATCAGGAGCCACGAAGCAGCTCCTGATTGGCCCCTCCGAGTGTCCATCCCGGCCCAAGCTGCCAATGGGGAGCCGGCCAGGGAATCACCACGTAGACTGGACTGCCAGCCGATGCAGTGAGTTCTCTGGGGGGCTGCGCCGCCTTCTCCCGGGCGCTGGAGCGGCCGGGAGAAGGCTCATGAGAGACGCCGGTGGGGAGGGAGCCGTGCCGCCTTCTTCCATCTTCGGGGAGGGTGGGGGAGGGCGGGAGCCGCCATTCGGGGAGGGTGGGGGGCCAAGAGAATGGAGTTTGTGTCTTGGGGGAGGGTGGGGGAGTGGGAGCTGGCCTTCTCTCGGCCCCGGAAGCTGCCTCGCTGCGGTGAGAGAAGACCGGCTCCTACCGCCCATTTTATTACATAATAAAATGGGCTTTATTTCTAGTAATATATATTTTTAAATTTCAACATCAGTACAATTTGCCAGGTGCCCCCAGATGTCCCTCCAAATGTGGGACAATCTGGTCACCATAGTCTAGTCACACACACGCAACCTATCCTACCTGATTAGGGGTGCCAGTTCTTGGTGGGAAAATGCCTACAGACTTTGGGGATGCAGCCAGGAGTAGGTGGGATTTAAGGCAAGGAAGGACCTCAATATCTCTGTCACCTGGAGATGAACTGTAAAACTGTGGATTTCCAGGCCCCTGGGCACTGGCATCCCTATACCTGACAGGGTTTATTTATTTTATTTGTATTTATATTGTGATTTATTAGCTGTTGCAGCCTGTGAAACTGGCTCACTGTGGCTTACAAATTATAAAATGAATGCAATACTTAAATCCCCAATATTAAAAAAGAAAACCACAATACAGTAATAATAAAATTATACCCACAAAGCAACCCACTGTCACAGCCAATGGTTCCTTGGCAATTGCCGGACTCCATGTCTAATAATAGGAAGATGCAACAACTAAGATGGAATCATCCAGAAGGTGAGGAAGAGGGATGACCCAGTAATCTTCCAATCCTCCATTTTACAGGCCCTGTGGAACTGTGATAGATCCAGCAGGACCCCCAGTTCATGTAGGAGCTCATTTTAACAGGTAAGTGCCAGGAACAAAAGAGCTCTGGCTCTGATTGCGGCCAGGCATACTTCACAAGGACTGGAGGCCATCAGTCTGTTCATACCGGCAGAGTATGTGCCCTGTGTGGGGGTATAAGGGGACAGATGGTCCCTCAGATCCATAGGGCTTAGACTACATAAGGCCTTAAAGGTCAATATGAGAACCTTGAATTTGATCTGGAACACAACCAGCAACCAGTACTGCTGCCTCAGAACTGGCTGGACATGGGTTCTCCAAGATGTTCCTGTGAAGACCCAAGAAGTTGCATTCTGTACCAGTTGGAGCTTCTGGATCAAACCCAAGGCAATGCCCACAGACAGTGAATTATAGAAGTCCAGTCTGGAGATGATCATCACATGTATCTCTGTAGTCAGGTGTTCTGGGACCAGGTAGTGTGCTAGTAGCCTCACTTCATGCAGATAGGAAAATGCTGATTGGGCTACTTTGGTGATCTGTACCTCCATAGATAAGGAGGCATCAAAGATCATCCCCAAATTCCTGGCTGAGGAAGAGATCTACAATTGTTCACCATCCAGGCAGGGAAGACATGCTGTCTGATCTGACCTAGCCACAGGACCTCCATCATGGAAGGTTTGAGTTTCAGGTTGTTGTGGGAATAAAATGGAAGAGATGAAAATAATGTCTTCCACTTTAGGTCCCCATTGGGGAGAAAAGCAGAGTATAAATGAAACAAATATAAAGTGAAAGGAGTCTTGGCTGTAACAACAAAGGCATCAAATCAGAATTGCAAGGTGTCATAGTCTTGTTGTATACCACATTGGTCAGAATGCACCTGGAGTCCTGTGTGCTTTTTTGGAGGCCTCATATCAAAAAGGGACATGGACAAAATGGAGTGGTTGTAGATGAGAGAGATGAGGATGAAAGGGCATGGGAATGTTCAGCCTAGAGAAGAGGAAGTTGAGAGGGGACATGATTGCTCTCTTTAAGTATCGGAAAGGTTGTCACTTGGAGGCAGGCAGGGAGTGGTTCCTGTTGGCAGCAGAAGATAGGACCTACAGTAATGGCTTTAAACTGCATGTAGAATGGTACTGGCTAGATATCAGGTAAAAAAAAAAACCCTCACAGTCAGAGCAGTTCAGCAGTGGAACAGGCTGTCTAAGGAGATGATGAGTTCCCACTCACTGGCAGTCTTCAAGCAGCACCTGGACAGCTACTCATCCTGGATGCTCTAGGTCAGGGGTAGTCAACCTGTGGTCCTCCAGATGTTCATGGGCTACAATTCCCATGAGCCCCTCCCAGCGTTTGCTGGCAGGGGCTCATGGGAATTGTAGTCCATGAACATCTGGAGGACCACAGGTTGACTACCCCTGCTTTAGGCCTCTCCTGCATTGAGCAGGAGGTTGGACAATGGCCTATATGGCCCCTTCCAATGGTATGATTCAAATCCTTATCCATTGTTGTTCCTCTATATATTTATGAAACAGCCTAGGGGGTGGGACGTGTCCGGCTGTCCAAGTTAGAATAGGGCCAATCAGGATGCAGCCAGCTTTGCCCTGATTGGCTCTTCCCCCTGCAGCTCCCGCCCTCCATCCCTGGACTCTAGCCTCTTTGCTCTCAGATGCATCAGTGCTTGGAGCCAGCAGCAGGTAAGGGGAGAGGGCCTTGGGCAAAGGGTCATGGTGGAGGGCTTGCTAATGAGGGCCTCTTGGCCTGCTAGGCTGGGCCTGCTCACGAGGGAATCCCAGCCTGCTGACTGTCTGCTAAGGAGCTCTGTCCCAGGCCTCCTAATGAGCTGCCCAGCCCCTGCCCACCCCACTTGATCTGGTTGCAAGCTGCCGCCCAAAGCCACCTTAAGCTGCCTGGCCAGGGGCCAGGGGAGGGGGCCCTTTCAAGGCCCGTTCTTGGTAATGGGCTTTGAAGCTAGCAAAAAAATAAAACCAGACGATTGTCTACTATCTTGCTGTTATATTTCTGTTGTTTATTCCTCCCCAGTAGGAACCCAGAACAGCCTTTAAAAATCTCATCTTCATTGTATCCTCACAATAACTCTGCAAGGCTGAGAACGTATGATGGCCCCAAGGTCCCCAAGCAAGTTCCCATGGCAAAGCAGGTACATCAAACATGCATCTTCCAGATCCTCATCTGATACTGGAACTGCAACACCATGCTGGGCATAACTTTTCTCCACCAGAAACAATCACAGGAGTAAAATCATTGTTCTATCATGTCAGTTCTGCTTGGCAGTGACTCTTCAGGGTTTCAGGCAGAGGCTTTTCACATTGGCTAATACCTGATCCTTTTATGTGAAGAGGCCAAGGGCTGAGTTGATTGCATTCAAAGTAGATGCCCTATTAGTCAGGCACAGCCCCACCCTTGACCTAGATGGCCCAGTCACACCTAATGCAGACAGAATGACTCATTCCTAGCAGAATTCCATTGGAACAAGCCATGGTCTAAGGAATGAATCATCCAGGCACATAATGGGCAACTTCCTCTGCGTGTAGGGTACTTGAGGATCATGGCAGCCTTTCATGGTTTTGAAAAAGAACAAGAGTCTAGTAGCAACTTAAGGACTAGACAAATTTGAGGCCGGGCATGAGCATTCAGGAGACACTGCTTATTTCTTTTGGCATTTCTTTTCACATCAGTCTCATCTGCCAGGAAGTAGAGTTTGGGAAGTGATGCCCTTGGACAATTTTAAGTGGTTTCTGTGAGCTTGTCCAGTGCCTGGACAGGATAATAAACATTTGTCTGTTCCAAAGGAACCAAATGAGAGATACAAAACAACGACGCTTTATGCATGTGCTGTCTGCTATGGCTGGCATTGAAAATGCCAAATGGAAAGAATTCCTAGGGGTGTGAATCTCTCTTTTTTAAAACCTCTTGCTAAATACATCCATTTGGGGTGTGGCAGGTAAGATTAATAGGGCATTGGAGCCCCTTTCCTATGAAGAAAGAAAAGGATGGGCCCTTTGAGTTAAGAAAAGCAACAACTAAAGGAGGAGGGGCATTGGGCAGGAAGCTGAGAAACAGAAATTTTCTCTCTCTCCTGAAATCCTAGGACAGGGGTAGTCAAACTGCGGCCCTCCAGATGTCCATGGACTACAATTACCAGGAGCCCCTGCCAGCATTCGATGGCAGGGGCTCCTGGGAATTGTAGTCCATGGACATCTGGAGGGCCGCAGTTTGACTACCCCTGTCCTAGGACATCCCATGAATCTAATGGGCGGTAGGTTCCGGACAGACGAAACAAAACCCTACTTTACACAGAGAGTGGTTAAAATGTGGAATTCACTGCCAGAGGATATTGTGTTGGCCACAGGAATAATCAGCTTTACAAGGAAATTGTGTAGACTCAATAGAAAAGAGTGACTGAGTGATTCTGCAGATGATAAAAAAAACAGAAAATATAATGCAAGGCTATGTTTAGAACAAGGGCAAGAATAATAACAAGAACAAGAAGAAGAAGAAAAAGAAGAGCTGTTTTTTCTACCTCGCCTTTTACTACCTGAAGGAGTCTCAGAGCAGCTTACGATTGCCTTACCTTCCTCTCCCCACAACAGACACACTGTGAGGCTGAGAGAACTCTGAGAGATCTGTGACTGGTCCAAGGTCACCCAGCTGGTTGCCTGTGGAGGGGTGGTGAATCAAACCCATCAAATTAGAGGCTGCCACTCTTAACCATGATGCCATGCTGACACTACACCAAGCTTTCTTCTCTAGGAGAGGAAGGAGCCTAGAAAGCTTGTGGCTGTTCTCTCAGTGGGAGGCTTTGTTGAATGGACAGGATGGGGAAATGCCTGTGAAACACCCACAAAAATTGGGTCCCTGTTTATCTGTTTTCCACTAGCTGTCCCAGATCAGTACCTCTTGGGGAGTTTTTTTCCCAGTGTGAACACATGAAACTGCCTTTTGCTGAATTGCCACAGGTCCATCACAGCCAGCTTAGCAAAGTGGTTGAGAATGGTGGCTTCTCATCTGGCAAGCCGAGTTTGATTCTGCACTCCCCCACATGCAACCAGCTGGGTGACCTTGGGCTTGCCACAGCACTGATCAAGCTGTTCTGAGCGAGCAGAATTATCAGGGCTCTCTCAGCCTCACCTACCTCACAGTGTGTCTGTGGTGGGAAGAGGAAAGGGAAGGCGATTGTAAGCCTGTTTGAGACTCCTTCAGGCAGTTAAAAGCAGGGTATAAAAAAAACACCTCGTCTTATTCTTCTTTTGCATGCCAATCAGATGCTCTCCTGATGAACCACAGCCTGTCACTGGGTTCGGCCTCCATCATCATGTCTCTGTGAAGGAGAAAAAATTGCTTTCAAGTCAAAGTATCGGAACACTGTCCCTATGGCACATGCATTTAAAGCCACGAAGTAGGGGGAAAGGTGGGAAAATGAGACCGGGCGAGGTAAGTATGTTTCCCTTTCTCTTTCAACAGCCACTTGTCCAAAATACCAAACCGCCGAATCACCGAATCAAATCACTATTCGGCCAAGGCTGATACGGTCATTCGAATTCTAGACATATGGTGAATCAGACTGGATTCAGCCAATTCATGCCTGAATCAAGACTAATTCAAGTACTTTTCAGTTTCTCCAGATCAAATTGGACATGCCTAGTAAATCCATACACAGAACCTATGCAACCAACAGTCAGCTCTTCAGATACTGTAGTTGGTGAAGGCTTAGGACCCCCTTCCATATTTAGAAGAAGAGTTGGTTCTTATATGCCATTTTTCTCTACCCAAAGGAATCTCAAAGCGGCTTACAGTCACTTTCCTTTTCCTCTCCCCATCACAGATACCCTGTGAGGTGGGTGAAGCTGAGAGAGCCCTGATATCACTGCTCAGTCAGAACAGCTTTATCAGTGCTGTGGCGAGCCCAAGGTCACCCAGCTGGCTGCATGTGGGGGAGCGTGGAATCAAAGTCCGCACTTCTAACCACTACACCAAGCTGGCTCTCTTTAGTATTCTTTAGTATTCTACCCCCAAAATACTCATGTTCTTTATTTGTGGTTGGGTGGGGTGGGAGGGAAGGAGGGAAGGAGGGAGGGAGGGCATGTGGTCCAGAAGCACTATGGCCATAAATAAAGAACTGATTGATTGATTCTGAGTGGCATGAAGAATATTCCATGTTCAGTCCCAAGCGTTTCCCATTGAAAGGACCACTAGATCAGCTGTCCCCAAACCCTGATCCAGGGACTGGTTCATGGATCAGTCGGTACCGGGCCGCAGCTCCTCCTTGTCCTCCTCCCCGGCTGCTGCCTTGGGGGCTGCCCTGCCACTCTGCCGCTTGCTCACCTTTGGTGTTCTCCAGTGACCGCCATGGCTGGGGCTCCCCCTTGCCATGGCACTGTGCAGCTGGTGCTGGCAGCGCCCCCCAGTGGGTGGTAGGAAGTCAGGGGTGCCGGCAAGAAAGCAAGCGGAGCAGGGGCTCAGGCGGTGGCATCGACATCCCTTAGCAAAAGACTACCCCCCCCCCCAGGCCTCAGTAAAATTGTCCAGCATTGACTGGTCCCCGGTGATAAAAAGGTTGTAGACCACTGCACTAGATGATATGAAAGACCTGTGTGAGACCATGGAGAGCAGCTGCCAGTCGGAGTAGAACATAGTGACTCCGATGGACAGATGGTCTGATTTGGTAGAAGGCTGTTTGGCGTCTCCGTTCGGTACATTAGCTCAGGTTATCACAACGGAAGTGAAAATTACGTGTTGTTGGTGGAGGTGAAGAGAAACGTTAGCAATGTGTCTTGTTTGCTAACAGTAGTTTCCCAGGTTCACCACATGCCTTTGCAGATTGAGCCCTCTTTGCTGAATAATGACATTTTTTTCATTGAGGCATAAACATCTTTCTCTTTGAAATCTAATTTGCGTAAATAATGTTCTTCCTTCTTCTTTCCTGGAAGTTTAGCACTTTCTAGGTCAAGGAGAGAAAGAAGTTAGTAATCCTCCTGGCTCTTAGCACCCATATACCTGCACACACACACACACACCCAACAAACCCTCCCACCCACCCGCACACATATTCATGTTCTTTGACAGGTCTCAGCAAACTGTGGTTGAGAATGTTTCCTTGGGCCAGCTAGAGGCCACGTTGTTTTCGGGAATAATGTAGAATAGCTTCAGGCTGTCTCGGCTGCAGAATCACTTACACACACACCAAATGTGAAACTCATGGGAACCATGAGAGAGAGAGAGAGCACCTAGCAACCTGGATATGTCTGTGCAAAAGGACATGATTTCAAACACAGTCCATGATGCTCTCGATGACAGCTTCCACTTGGGGGGGGGATGAATGAAATTGGATGAAAACAACCTTCTGGATCGAACTAAGGATCCATCCAGTCCAGCTTTCTCTTTTGGCTGTTGTGACCATTTCCTACATTCTGCAGAGTGTTGGACTACTTGACCCGGGAGGTCCCTTCCATCTGTATGATTCTATGATTTTTTCCTAACAATGTCTATCTAGATGCTTCCGGAAAGTGCTTTAACAGGGTATGACTGTCACTGCCTTCTCCTTTACTCCCCCTCTTCCAGCATCTGGCATTCAGAGAGATGCTACAGGATGCCCATGTGATTTCTGAATAGTATGATTTAAAGTGGCTGATTTGTGGCCATTTATTCTTTTTGTGTGAAGATGAGCTTGTTTAGTCTGCATAATAAGCAGATGGATGTTGATGGTGTATGTAAAATGCATTCTGCATAGAAAGCCAAGGACAGAAAAGGGCTGTAGGACATTTCTGTGATGACTATGTAAGAAAGAAGTTCAGGTGAGTAGATGCTATCAGTAGTGTAGTAGTCAGAGTGTCAAAGTAGAATCTGGGCGGTGATGGATCAAATTCCAAATTGATAAGTTTGCCAACTCTGGGTTGGGATATTCCTGGAGATTTTGGGGGGTATGGCTTTGGGAAGGGAAGGCTCTTCAATGAAGTATAATTCCATAGAGTACATTTCAATGCAGCCATTTTCTCCTAGGATACTGTAGCCTGGAGATCACTTACAATCCTGGAAGTCATCCTGGTTCCACCTGGAGGTCATCTAATCTCCCACCCTGACCTTAAACACACTGAATGACCTTGGACCAGGTATACCCGTTCAGCCTCACCTGCCTCACAAGGCTGTTACACAACAAAAATGGTGAAAGCAGAATTATGTACATCCCACTGAGCTCCTTGGCGGAAGGGCAGGATACAAATAGGCTGGCTGGCTAAGTGTTGGGCTTTAGGGTGGAGTTACAGATGCCTGCATTCAACAAAAATAAAGATGGACCATATGATTTCCGCTACGACACATATTGTATAGGCCACAGGTGGTGATACAGGAAGGCAAAAAGCTTACAGGTCATTGCCTCTGTTTTTCTAGTTGCTTGGCAACCCACACTCCATTTTAGAGTCGGGGTTTCAACCTCTAGGTGGAATCTTGGATCCCCTGGAATTACAGTTAATCCTCAGACTGCAGAGATCAGTTCCCCTGGAGAAAATGGTTGCTTTGGCAGGTGGAATCTATGACATCGAACCTCATTGAGTGTCCTGTCCTTCCCAGGCTCCCTTCTCAAATCTCCAGGAGTTTCCCTACCTGGAGTTGGCAGCTCTACCCCCTATCCTGCACTGGTGACCAGGGGGATCTGGCAACCCCATTTCAGAACTCCAGAAAGGCAGTAAAAACACAAGGCAGGCAGGGTTTGGTATAGCAGGTCCTAGTTTTGGAAAGCTTGTGCTATTCAAATTGACTCTGCAAACATGCCCTGACCATGCATAGCCGCTGTCTTATCACTCAGCCAAGTAAGATGCCTTTTCTCCTATGGAAGAAGCTCAAACTCCTTTCCTCTCTGCAGCCAGAAAAGGGATCGTCAGCTGATTTACAGATTGCTGAATACACGAAGTTGTGGTTCTCTTGAGACAGCCAAAAGGCTGTTAAATAAATTTACGTTCAACAACAGGCCTCGTGCTGGATGCTGAGCCTTGTTTTCTACACTGTGGTATGCAAAATGGCTTTTTGCGACATTTCTGATGTCTCCATATACCTGCCAACGGACATAAGGCGAACTGCTCCAATGTATTATCTGGGAAGATTTATGAATCCCTGTAATACGACAGCAGAATCCCTGAGAAAGCTGATTCCAAATCGGTATCAGGTATGTAAAGCAGTGCAGCAATTTTTTTCCACTTGGTCCACCTTTCACTCCCTACTGTCAGCATTCCAGGTGGTCCATCATTGTGTTTGCTTTCCTCCGACAACAAATGCACATAATAGAGAGGAGGCGGGATGTGCAGCTGTTGTTTCCTCTTGCCTGTTCTCAGGAGCTTTGCAGTACAAATTCCGGGAAGGGGTCACTGTGGGTTCAGTCAGAGGATTCATTCATGCTGTGGAGGAGCAAAGCTGGCTGTTTTACCCTGTAGATTTTGTTGGGGGGGGTTATAAAAAGAAATACTTTCCCTGCACTTCCGCACTGCCACCGCTTCCTAACAAGTTGAATCCCAGCTGATGCTCTGATTTGGCAGCACCCCTTCTGCAAAAGAGCATTTATTGGGAGGGGGAGAGATTTCTTTCTTGCATCTGTCCCCCACTTGTCCCCCATTTCCTTTGGAATGTCATCATGCAATTCATCAGCAACAAAGCCTCCTCCTATTTTTCTGAGCAGGGGCAGTAAAGTTGTAACATTGTACAAAAAATAAAGGATAGATGTAGCATTGGGAATGCCATTTCAAAGGTTCCTCATTCCTCCTTAGTCAAAGCCTAAGTCCACTCTGGCAGAGTGGGTGTCTATAAATCTAAATAATTCCGCGGGGCCTGTAAAATTCCGCATTCTGCAGGGCCTGTAAAACGGAGCTTTTCCGCCAGGTTTATGGTTGAGGCTGGGATCTGCGAGGTAGAGCATTGCCCCCACCGGGGGGGGGGGGTCTGAAGTATACATCATCTCCCCCATTCTCTATCGCCTTGGCAGGTGGGAGTAGATTGTGATTGGCTGCCGCCATGTTATGATTTTAATGTCTTTTAATTGGGTTTTAATTGGGATTTTTAAGACAATTGTTACCCACCATGAGCCTACCCAGGGAGTGGCAGGAAATAAATCAAACAACAACAACAACAAACTATGAAAATGGCTTGTGATCACTGAACTGGATACACCAGTTCAATCTAGTAAGTCTATGGGTTTGGTAAACACAGACACAGCTCTTTGAAAACAATCAGTTCTTCATTAACTCCAACTCCAACCAGAAACATAGGAACATCACAAAGTCTAGCCAGCCTGCCAAGAGCCCTGATTGGTCCTTAACAGATAGTTCCCATTGGTCCATAAGCCCTCTGATAGGGTGAATTACAATCCTTCATTTAGATGATTGCTTGTAGCACCACGTTGACTACATATATAACACAATAATGATGCTATATACTTCATGTACTTCTTCAGCAATGGTTACTGTCATTTTTAAGGTCCCCCTACTCTTCTTTAGTCACCAGCTAGGAAAATGGCTGACGATGGCTGAACTGGATACACCAATTCAATAATGATGCTCTATGTGTCCTCATGCACTTCTTCAGCACTGGAACCGCCTTTTTTGCATATGTACTGGTGGACACTCATCTGGACAGCCGTGTCTGATTCCATCCCTACCCCTCCACATGAAGCTAGCTGGGTGACCTTGGCCAGTCATGGTTCTTTCAGAACTCTCTCATCCCCATCTAACCTCACAAGGTGACTGTCATGTGGAGAGGGAGGGAGGGAGATTTTAAGTCATTTGGAGACTACTTGGAAGTTTTAAAAAAGCAAGGTATAGAATCCAGTTCTTTTTCTTCCTCTTCCTCTTCCCCCAAAAATGTTTTTGGTCAGGAATGCCATTTCCTCTTCATTCCTCTGCATGGAGTTGTTGCCTCACATGTGAGCTGCATGGAAAAAAGTTTACGACTCCTCAGTCTCATGAAATGGATCTCTGGGCTGAGGGAAAATGCTTTTTTATTATTGATTTATCTAGAAAACTCATATGCCACCTCTCCAGCTGACTTAAGGGCAGCTCACAGCAATAAAAACCAAACAGGCAGTCAAAAAGCAAATCATACCAGTAATAAAAAAACATATCAATAAGACAGCCATCTGAAAACATGCCAGTCAAAGAGATGGAGTGGTGTATTGGTTAAGAGCAGTAGATTCTAAACCGGCTTTGATTCCTTGGTTCTCCATGTGAATCCTTCCAGGTGCCCTTGGATTATCTCAGCCCCACCTACCTCATGAGATACCTGTTGTGGAGAGGGAAAGGAAAGGTGATTGTAAGCCAATTTAGGATTCCTTAAGGTAGATAAAAGCAGAGTAAAAAATTTTTCTTCTTCTTGGAAGGCGATTGTAATCTGCTTTGAGACTCCTTCTGGTAGAGAAAAGTGGTATATAAGGACAAATTTCTTCTTCTTCTTCGTCTTCTTCATCTTCAGTAAAAGTAACCCAGAGCTTTAACAGCACATGAAACCCAACAATTGATTCCAACCCCCTGCTCAATAAAGGATCAGCCTAAAGCAGCATGGACAGTTGGCAGGAGCTCATGGTAACTGTAGTCCATGGACATCTGGAGACCCACTGTTTGGCCACCTCTGTCCTAAGGCACCCATGTTAAGTATCAGTCCAGGTGCTACTTGAAGACCACCAGTGAGGAGGAGCTTACCACCTACCTAGGCAGCCAGTTCCACTATGAACTACTCTGACTGTGAAAATAAAGTGAATTGTTTCCCTACTTCTATTTCCAGGAAGACAAAAAATGTGGTAATCTCTTCGGTAAAAGAGTATCTGCTACTTTTCCCTCCCTTTTTAGTGCATTCACAGCTGTATCAATAAGACTGCTGAGGAAAAAGAGCATGAATAGATTTACAAATATTTCAGAATGTTATTATGGAATCAGAATTAATATTTTGGGGGATATATGGCCTACAGATTTGCAAAAGAGGAAGCAATTTCAACTCTAAAATTAATTAAGTTGTGAGAGCCAGCTTGGTGTTGAGAATAAGCTTCATGCAGTGGTTAGGAGCGGCGACTTCTAATTTGGCGAGATGGATTGGATTCCCCCACTCCTCCTCCACATGCTGCCTGCTGGGGGATCTTGGGCTCATCACAGTTCTGTTAGACATGTTTGTGTAGAGCAGTTCTGCCAGAGCTCTCTCAGCCTCACCCATCTCACAGGGCATCTGTTATGGGGAAATAAAGAGAAGTTGATGGTAAGCGGCTTTGAGATTCCTTCAAAACCAACTCCTCTTCTTCTTCTTCTTCTTCTTCTCCTCCTCCTCCTCCTCCTCCTCCTCCTCCTCCTCGCCATCTCCCTCTCCCCTTTTTTCTTCCTTCCTCCCAACTGTCACTCTGAAATGTTTTTAAAATCTTCCTGTCAAGCTATGGAATCCAGAATGTTTTTTCTCTGAACAGCTGATAACAGGAAAGTTTCACCTCTTGATCTGCATGGAGGCAAATCTGTATCATTTTCAAGGCTGAGGAACCAGGAGAGCTGTTGGTGTTTGAGAGAAGGAATAAGCTAATCGACTTGGGTAGCTTTCGAGGAGGCTCTCCTGTGCTATTTGATGATAATTGGGAAGGCTGTTTAAACTTTACCATTATCAGCATAGTGCGCTGTTGACAGAACATAGAGCATTTGTAGGATTCTAACCTTTTTAAAGCAAGGCTGTCTCGGAGTCAGAATAATCTTCCTCTGGGTAAAGCCAACCGTTTAAGCTCCTGTGGCGTTGGCTTTTCACTCCCCTGGAGAAGATAGCATGGTAGGTTGAATTATCTGGTAGAAAATTGCCTAGGATTATTTTCTCAATGACAGCTATTGTTAGCGACCCGCGACAGTTGCTGAAAGACTGATGAGCATATTCCGCAGTGCGCGAGAACACTCTCTCCAAGCAGAAATTAGGCAGGTTATGCAATTTGCAAATCCTGCCGACGGTTTGAAGGAGAGCTTTAATATCATGTTTTGCAAGCCATGCGCCCGGCCCAGGCAGTGTCACATCGTGCCGGAAGGCAATGACATCACAGTGGAGGTCCCAATTCCTGTGTGTCCTTTGGCTTCACTATGAATAATATGTTCCCAATTATAGGAGTTATAAGAAAGGTCAGGTGAGCCATAATTTACCAGTTGCATTTACCCGATGGTGTTATGAAATTGTTTCTCCCGCGACCTTAACCAATTTGTGGAAATGCAGCATTGACCTGACGGAAGAATGGCACCGATGCCACAAGTTTTGGTTCATCTGTCTGCGCATGGGGTGACAGGCTGCGTTTCCAAGGGTTAAGCTTGACCGAGTGGAGAGAGGGTTTCACCACCTTGCCTGTATTGTAGAAAAACGGGTACATGAGGCCCTCATTGCTTTATTTAATTTAAACGTTAACAAAACTGTTTATCGATTCTTTATCAATGTAATGTTAATTCCTGCTGTGATCTGCTCTGAGGCAACCAGAAAGGACGGACTATAAAAATAAGGTTATAATTACTATTCCTATTGACTTGCCGGCAGCCACTTGGGCAGGAAGAAATACCCCTACACATAGATTTATTTATATTTTGATTTTTATACCTCTGCTCTTCCAGTGGTCTCGTGGCAGTTCACACGAGATAAAAAAGTAAAAAATACAATAAACCCCATAAAAACACCCCTTACAACAATAAAAAATAGACAGATGGAGAACTAACATTCTTACTATGTATCTTCCTCCCCCCCCCCCCTTCAGCTGGAGAGTCAAGCCTTCTTCCACTGGGAGTGAGGAGCCAGATCTAAAAGCATCGAGGGGAATCCTCTGATAGAAACACCAGGACTCTACCCTGGCCTCAACTGTATGCCTGGTGGAAGACCTCTGTCTTGCAAGCCCCGTGAGAAGTTGACAATTCTAGCAGGGCCTCAGCTCCTCTGGAAGCTCATTCCACCAGGTTGGGGCCACGACTGAAAAGGCCCTGGCCCGGGTTGAGGCCAGCTGAATGTCCCAGGGGCCCAGGACAACCAGCAAGGGCTCTGTGGGGGGCATAAGCAAGTAAGTGGGACCCAGGCCACATATAGCCTTGAAGGTCAATACCAAAACCTTAAACTTGGTATTGCACTGGTATGGCCACCAGTGCAGATGACAAAGCACTGGCTGAGTACGGACCCTCCATGATGTCTTAGTGAGGACCCTCACAGCCATATTTTGTACCAGCTGAAGTTTCTGGATCAAAGCCAAGGATAGGCCCATGTAGAGCGAGTTACAGAAGTCTAGTTTGGAAGTGACCGTTGTATGGATCACAGTGGCCAAGTGGTCGGAGGACAGGTAAGGCGCTAGTAGCTGCGCTTGGCAAAGATGGAAAAATGTCGTTCAGGCTACTCTTGATAAAGGGAGGCATCAAAGGTCACTCCCAAATCCCTGGCAGGTAGTACAAATGTTAATTGCAAGCTGTCCAGGAATGGGAGCCACGATTCCTGATCCTGCTCTCTTCTACCTGGCCAAAGGACCACCATCCTAGAGGGGATGAGTTTCAGATGACTCTGCCTGAGTCACCCAGACACTGCTTCCAAACATCTGGCAAATGTATCTGGGAAGGGGAGTCTGTCCAGCTGTCTATTAGGAGCTAGAACTGGGTGTCATCTGCATATTGGTGACAGCCCAGCCCGTATCCCCAGACCAGCTGGGCTATAGGGTGTATATAGATGTTAAAAAGTGTGGGGGAGAGTATTGCCCCTTGCAGTACCCCACATGGGAGCCTGCAGGGATCCGATATCTCATCCTCCACTGCAACCCTCTGCATCTGGTTCCAAAGGAAGGAGACCAGCCATTTTAGTGCAGTCCCCCTAATCCTGGTCCCGGCAAGGCAGTAGGCCAATAACTCATGGTCAACCTCATCAAATGCGGCTGATAGATACAAAAGCACAAGAATGGCTGAACCACCTTGATCCAGCTGGCACCAGATATCGTCCATCAAGGCAACCAGAGCCAGTCGGACAGAAGCCCGACTGGTATGGCTCAAGGGCTGAATTTTCTTCCAAGAATGCCAGGAGATGGTCCACCACAGCCCACTCTACTACCTTACCCAGAAAAGCAAGATGAGAGACTGGACGGTAGCTGGTGGGGTCCCATGGGTCCAGTGATGTTTTTTTTTTCACTAAAGGATGCACCACTGCCTCCTTAAGCCCTTTGGGGAACCCTCCCGATGTTAGAGGGAGGTTGACAATTTCCCTCAGGCTTCAACACATCCACAGCTTTATTTGAAACACGTTGCTGGCAAACTAGGCACGGGATAGCTCCCAACCTTTTAGGAAACCCTTTGAGGGCCGTCAAGAAGCCCCAGGGGTTCACAAAATCCTGGTTGAGAAATTAGACTCCAGGAGAGCCAGGTTTAAATCCTCACCCTGCCAGAGACACTCTCAAGGTGAGCTTCAGCTAGTCTTGCTCTCTCTTTTTTTCTCAGGGTAGCTGCTGTAAAGATGAAAAACAAAGATGGGGATAGGAGTCCCAACCTCTCGGTAGCACCTGGGCATCTGCAAGAATGACAACTGATCTGCTGATGACAGAAATCAGTTCCCTGGACAAAAGGGCAACTTTGAAGGGTGGATTCTAATGAATTCACATGCCAGTTGATCTCTCTTCTGTGCCCAGACTTTGCCCTCCCCTAGGCACTGCTCGAAATCTCCTTGGCATTTCCTAAAACCAAGCTGGCAACCTTAAGTGGGAAGTGTTATGACATAAACCACTTTGGATCCCTTTGGGCAGAAAAGTGGCGCATGCCTATCTAAACGAGCAAATGAATAAGTCTATTGCTTCCCGCCCCCTCCCCCTTTGTGTCGATAGGCGAACCCAGGCTTTCATATATCAACAGCCTTCTGTGCGTTCCTACTTTGTTGCAAATCCAGCTCCCTGTTCCCTCTGCTTGCATTCTTTCCCCCCCTCCTCTTCCCCCCTCCTTCCCTTTCATTAAACTCCTTTCTTTTCTACATTCACGAATTGTTTGCTCAGAAATGCCGTGGCTGATAACATCCACGACGGCAGCGATCCGAATTGTCACTCGGCATTTATTCATAATCCATGAATTATTGAAGAGGCGATCTGGCCGTTTCACAATGAGGGTGGCGTATGCATTGTTTTCCCCGCCGTTGGCCAAAGCATTTGTTGTCAGTTTGGGTGCAGGCCCAGGAACATCCGTCTGAAACTGCCAATCGAGATGTGATGGATGGATTTCATTGTCGACGCTGGTGGTCAGCAGAAGGATCCTGATCACATTTAATGCACGTTACACTGCCCTCCCGAACAGAATAAGAGTGTTATTCTTTGCCGCTCTTAACCATCTTAACCGCATAGATTCACTTTAAATCGAAATTTGCCTACATGCAAAGGTGCAAAGGAAAACATGACAAACATCGCAAAGAGAGATCAGGCTGAGGATGCCAGAATTTTAGATGATGCTGGTGGGGTTGCAGGGAGATCTGGAATATCTTCCCATGAGGAAAAAACTGGAGAGTTTGGTTTGCTGGTTTGCTTCTAGACCAAATATAAGGTACTGTTGCTTATCCGGAGAGCCAGCCTGGTATACTGGTAAGGAGCGACACCCTCTAATCTTGTGAACTGTATTTGGTTCCCCGGTCCTCACATGCAGCCAGGTGGATGGCCTTGGGCTAGTCACATTCCTGTTAGAACTGTTCTCACAGAGCTGTCCTTTCAGAACACACTCAGCCCCACCTCCCTCACAGGGAATCTGTTGTGGGGATAGGAAGGGAAGGCAATATTGGGCCACTTTGAGACTCCTTTGGGTTGTGAAAGGCAGAGTTTAAAAGCCAACTCTTCTTCAAAGTCTTGCAGGACCCTGGGTGCACATAAGGTTGTAAGTTCTGGGTTGGGAGCAGCCTGTAGAAGTTGGATTTGGGGAGGGGAGCATTGGGTATAATATATTCCACTTTCCAAAGTAGCCATTCTCTACATGTAAGCGGATATCTGCCATCTGGAGATAAGCAGCAATAGTGGGAGATCTGCAACCACATCTTGGAAGTTGGTAATCCTAGACAGCAGACTTAAAGCCCCTTTGTTTTCTCAGAGAGTCAACGTGGTGCAGTGGCTAAAAGCAGCAGACTCAAATCTACAGAACCAGGTTTGAATCTCCGCTCCTCCACATGCAGCCAGCCGGGTGACCTTGGGCCACTCCTGGGTCTCTAAGAGCTGTTCTTGCAGAACAGTTCTCTCAGAGCTCTCTCAGCTCCACCTACTCACAGGGTGTCTCTTGTGGGGTGAGGAAGGGAAGGCAATCATAAGTCATTTGGAGATTCCTTTGGGTACTAAATTATCTTTTCTTCTTCTTCTTCTTCTTCTTCTTCTTCTTCTTCTTCTCCTCCTTCTTCTTCTTCTTCTCCTCCTTCTTCTTCTTCTCCTCCTTCTCCTTCAATTGCAGCAGCAGTTTATTTCTTTTAGCCAGGTTTGTTGTCAGTGTTGCCTTGGCTAAGGGATGTTTTATAGAGCCAGTTTGGTGTAGTGGTTAGGGGTTTGGACTTCTAATCTGGCATACCAGGTTCGATTCTGCGCTCCCCCACATGCAACCAGCTGGGTGACCTTGGGCTCGCCACGGCACTGAAAAAACTGTTCTGACCGGGCAGTGATATCAGGGCTCTCTCAGCCTCACCCACCCCACAGGGTGTCTGTTGTGGGGAGAGGAATGGGAAGGCGACTGTAAGCTGCTTTGAGCCTTCTTCGGGTAGGGAAAAGCGGCATATAAGAACCAACTCTTCTTCTTCTTCTTCTGATTGCTCAAGGTTCATGGCAGGCTTTTCATTGGTGCCTTTTTCTTCTGATGCAGCCCCCCTCCAGATATCAAGGGGTCTTCTCCTCTAGCAAAACTGCAAAACGGCGTGAATCCCTAAGTTGTGACTGAGCCTTGGTAGACGTCCTGCTAGCAGGACATAAAGTACTAGCAGGACATAAAGTACTTTTAGATGGTTTTTAATGTGTCTTTAGTGTATCTTTTCTTTTAATGTCTTTCTACTGTTTAATTGCCTTTCCACTGTTTTGATGTGTATTAGATCCTGAAATGCTTGTGAGAAAGGCAGGTGTACAAATCTGTTCTACTATATATTTCTGGTAAGGCCTTGGAGGAGGAGCGTGTCTCACGGCTTAAATGCCACTCAGCGCTTAACACCCACTCAGGGCTGCTGTCCCGCCCCTGAGTTCCTCCTCCTTCAGCCATCTTGCCTGTCTGTCCAAAAGCCAGCCAATCACCTTCCATCCTCCACCCTTGACCTCCCCTCCTCCTTCCACATCCCTCTGAGACTTGGGGGCTGCAGATCCCCTCTGCGTGAGAGCTGTCCCTGCCAGTGAGTTCCATAATAGCTGCCTGCAGCTTTTTCAAGTCCTGGGGAGGGGGGAGGCCGTCCGCAGAATTTTTCCACTCCACCACCCTTAATCTAGTGGCCATTGTATTCCTGAATGCAACGGGCTTAGTCCCTCATATTTTAAATACGTTTGGGGAACATGCGAACTATGAAGACGAGGTGTATGGAGGGGTAGATTTGGTATAATATGATGGAAATGATTGTGCCTTTTGTCACTTCAAAACAGACAGCCACTTCGTTGTCACTCTCGACAATAGATTTGCTGATTAGCTCACTTGTGAAACCTACCACATGACCTCTTTTGTCATTTCAAATTCAGAAGTTTTCCAACACAGAAGGTAGAGGACAAGGCAGAGGGGGAATTTGCTGGCTGCTGCTTACAAAACTAGCCATCTTTTTCTTTTCAGTTGTTCCTAGGAGACAAAGAATTTGGAAAGCTCTCTTCCATGTGAAAAGCGGCTACTTCCCCGAAGACCACTTTGCATAAGCTTTCCTCTCTGGCTTTGACTTATATCCATCCGGAATCAATGGAACAGTTCTGAAGGAGAAGGTAGGTAGGCAGGATTCCAAAAATCTGGGACATTAATCTAGAAAAGATTTTGCTTTTTTTGGGGGGATTTCTCAGTATTCACGGGGCTTTATGCACATATTTATTTATTTGACTTTTAGACCACCCTTCTCGAGTGGTCTCCGGGTGCCTTGCAACAATTTTGTAAAATTGCAATCAAATACGAAACACAGAAAACGCAAAATGTATCTGCGGAAATGACAGTCCTCACAGAGCAGTAACATCAGGGCTTTCTCAGCCTCACCTCCCTCACAGGTTGCCTGTTGTGGGGAGAGGAAAGGGAAGGTGATTGTAAGCCGCTTTGAGAATCCTTGTAGAGAAAAGTGGCATATAAAAGCCAACTCTTCTACTTCTACATAGTCCCTACATTCACTTCATTCACACAGCTGATAGTATTCTAATTTCAGGCCCAGCTCCATGTGAGGGTGGAGAGAGCAGTGTGACCAGACCCCAGATGTGGGGCCAGTAAGTAATTCATCAGCCTGTATGGGAAAGGAGATATTACTACGATCGTGAAGACAATATTGGGGGCTAAGAATTACTTAATTTTAGAATTGCTTGAATTTAGCTGATAAAATATTATTGACTGGCTGGGTGGCATAAGGCCAATCAGTACGTGACTCCAGTTTCATTTTTTGGGATTAACAAGGCCACAGTTTTTATTGACACCAACCTTAATGTCTGAGGGTTAGCCTGGCACGAGAATGAGCATGCCCCTGGCAGCTGTCCAGCTGCTAATATGGGCTCTGGGGTGCCCTGGGTTCCCCATCCTCCCAGCCGGGAGGGTAGGTCCCTTGCCCCAGAGACCCTCCATGGGGAGGAGGCATACAAATGATTTCCGGGCTCCCACCTCATTCAATCACCTGTCCTTCTGGCCTTTCCCAGAAAGGTCCTTCTGACCCTTCCCAATGCAGCTGTGACAAAACAGAAAGACCTAAACAGCAACATGATAACAGGCTGGGTGGGAAGTAGCTCTCTGTCCAGCGACCTGTGGTGAAGAGGCTGGGCAACTGTTGTGACCCTGCTCCTCACGCTGCCATTGTGTGTGCCACCTGGTGCACACATTCCCATCCTGCTTGTCCCGTCCCCCCCCCCCCCCCCCCGTGGCATCAAAAACTGGGCCTGGGTAATTTTCGCGCCCGGTTTTTCCATTTGGGAAGAAACTGGCCTAATTGGGGGCCGCACCTTTGTGCCAATGGTAATATAAGCTGATTTGGTTCACATCAACGACCTTGTGAGCTAAAATTCGGGTTCAAGAGAGTGTCTTCTCCAAGATCAATCAGCACATTTCCAAGGCAGAGTAGAAGCATTTGAACCTGGGTGTCCCACATCCTACTCCAACCCTCTGACCACTACACTATCAATGTTGTTGTAAGGACTACCTGCTAGGAAAAAAATTTAGCAGAACAAATATAGCACGACATGAATAATGCACAGAGTTGTGTGTGTTTAGCTTCTAAGAAATGTTTACCACAAACTTAGGGGAAAGGGTTACCTGAAAAGAAAAACAAGACCTAAGTGACTTGGCTTTCTAGCCATGACCCACTCCAGCCTGCTTCTTAGCTCTCTTGGCACCTTTCTTTCCCTCTGGTATTGAGAATAAAAGAAAGGAAGCCCCTCCCCTACCCCAAATCTCCACTCTTTGTGTAAATGCTTAGTAGCATGTACTATTTCCAATATATTGATTAGCTAACTAGTTTACCAGAACTTCACCGGAACCCTTTCATGACTGAAGGGGTGCTACTTACAAAACCCAAAACTACTGCAAGACCAAACATGGTCTCTATTGTCTGCAGATCAATTCTAATAGTGAGAGAAATCTGCAGTCATCATAGAATTGTAGAAACATAGAGTTGGATGGGGCCAAACAGACCTGATCAATGTATATTTGGTGCCATTCTATGGATAGTTTAAACCCATTACTGAAGGTCCTCTCCTCTGCGGCCAACAGGAACTGCTCCCTGCCCTCCTCCAAGTGATAATCTTGCAAAGTCCCACAGCCTTTTCTTGTAGGGCTTGGTCCCTTGGCCCCAGATCATCCTCGTTCTCCTCTGCTCCCTCTCCATTTTGTCCACATCCTTTTTGATGTGAGGCCTCCAGAACTGTACACAGTACTCCACATGTGGACCGACCACTTGGACATCAGCAACCACTTGGACCCACTGATGATCAGAAGCCAGGTATACAGGATAGAACCTTTCCTAATCATCAAGTTTACAATATCCATAGCAAGGCGTTGCATGGCTTTGGGATGGGGGGAGGTATTCTATGGACATCTAGAGCAGGGGCTCATGGTAATTGTAGTCTGTGGACTTCTGGAGAGCCACAGTTTGGCCACTCCTGATATAGAGAGTTGGTGGCTCAGGTGGCATTTGAAATGGGCATTTTGTGCTTCACCCTCTTATCTACGGTTATACCAGCTCTTAGATTCATTTGGGAAGCTTCTGGTGGGGACACGTTCTCATCGCATTTCTAATTGTAAGCCACTTTGAGGTTTCTTCAAGTAGTGAAAGCGGAGTATAAAATACAATTGCGAGGCAGGAGGGCAGCTCCCAGCATACAAAGAATGCAGAGACATAACGACTTCAGCATACACTGGCCACATCTTTATTTCAAACATGGACATGAGCAAAGGCACACACAACCATAGGGAGCAGAACCCATCAGCCCCTCCCTTGTTGTTGCCAGCAGACAGCAGCCTAACAAGGAGGGGGAAAACCTATCAGCAGGCCTGCCCAGGGGGCCGAGCAACCAGCTGTTCAGGCTCCCCCTAACCATCAGGCCTGCTGGTTATTGGGAAGGCGAGCATAGGAAAGCTCCATGGGCTTCAGCCTCTACTGAAGCACTCCCAGCCACCTTGCAATGTGACACAGGCGGCTCCCCAGCCGGAGAGTGGCCTCCAATCACATGTGCAGCTTCTTAGGGAAGCTCCCACCAATGGGCCTGACCTGCAGGCACAGGTTGCATCCCACTAAGGCAGGGGTAGTCAACCTGTGGTCCTCCAGATGTCCATGGACTACAATTTCCATGAGCCCCTGCCAGCATTTGCTGGCAGGGGCTCATGGGAATTGTAGTCCATGGACATCTGGAGAACCACAGGTTGACTACAAACTGCCAGCTGTGACAATTAGTAAAGTTTAGCCAATATAGCCAACCACAGAAAGCAGAGAGGGAGGGAAGAAGGTAAATGCCGTGAGCATGCCGGCTTCCTGCCAGGTGCTGCCCCCTGGATCTCATGTTCTCACGGGATCCCAGCCAGCCATACGAGATCTTGTCCGCCAGGCTCCTTCATGTGCTGAAGGCTGCAGCGGCACCTCTTCTTCTTCTAATTCACTGTCCATTTATTTTAACTGAATAACTTTATCCCCCATTTGTTTCTGGAATTGCAGTTGTCACAAATAGGGTCGAAATCCAGACCCTTCTTCTTTTCAAAGTTCGGAAATAGAATTCTGGGAGTCAAGCGTTCCCCCCTCCATCTTCTGCCAACAACCGTTCATTGTTTTCATTCTGAAATGAAGCCACTTTTTACTGCTTATTCCTTTGCTAATCGAGTCTCAACTTTTAAGTAGCGATTTGCATATTTTAGTGGATGAGCGTTTGTTGTTCTTTTTTATATATATAAAGGTGTTCTTTGTTCTATAAAAGGAAACTGAAATTAGAGGATTTCTGGGCAAAGCTATTTCTTTTGCAGCAGGCCAGAACTAATGGGATAACAAACACCTTGGCTGGGTTCCAGAGAGTTACTTTATGCTAGCTCAGTGAAATCCAAACTGCATGCCACTGGAGCGGGTAAAAGCGTGCCTACAAAAATCGAGCCACCGGATTAGATGTAGCCACCGGTCTCTGCCAGCCAGAACAGGAAGGCCCTGGTTGCTCTCCCTTTGCCAATGTGGGCAGTGAGGAGTTGATGATGCAGGTAGGTAGGATGGAAATCCAGAGAGAGCTCTGCTGACCAGAAACCATGGTCCTGTCTCTGAATCCTAATTAGACAAAGAGGAAGGCATGACACTGAGGCATAATGTTTACTGGAGAATGCTTGCTGATTCTTGCTCCAGTCTCGTCTGGAGAGCCAGTGTGGTCTAATGGTATAACAATAAAAATAACAATATTACAACTACTACTACTACTACTACTACTACTACTACTACTACTACTACTACTACTACTACTACTACTACTACTACTACTACTACTAAACTGCCCCTTCCTACAAAGGCTCAGGGTGGTGCTCGGCATGTTAGAAACTGAGGTAAAACAATTCCAATAAAACCACATGCAGAAACAGCATTCTAAGTGCCTCACTATTCTTTCCATTGGCCTAGCCTGTATCGTTGGAACAAGCCAGCTTGGTGTAGTGGTTTAAGAGTGGTAGCTTCTAATCTGGTGAGCAGGGTTTGATTCCACACGCCTCCACATGTAGCCAGCTGGGTGAGCTTGGGCTTGTCACAGCCCTGATAATGTTGCTCTGACTGAGCAGTGATATCAGGGCTCTCTCAGCCTCACCCACCTCACAGGGTGCCTGTTGTGGAAAGAACAAACCATTTTGAGACTCCTTTCAGTAGAGAAAAGAGGCAACTAAGAACCAGCTCTTCTTCTTCTTCTTCTTCTTCTTCTTCTTCTTCTTCTTCTTCTTCTTCTTCTTCTTCTTCTTCTTCTTCTTCTTCTTCTTCTTCTTCTTCTGTGTTCCAGGGGGTATGCTCTAAGGGAGAGGGAGACCCACTGCTTTTGTTGTTTGCTCTGGACTCAACCATATGCCTGGTGGAACAGCACCATTTATAGCTGAAAACAGATTAAGGAATTATATTTTGCTATTAATATGCTTGCTAATCAATTAAGCCCATAGTCGATAAATTACCAACAGGAAGGAGCCTTTCTGGAGATCGGAAATGAAATACGTGACAATATCCATTTAGTAATCAAATGCTATCTTTGATGTTTTCTTTTTTTTCTTTTTCATTATTGTGTACCGCAGTGGAACCAAAATAGCTTCCAAAATAGATGAACTATGAGCTTAACTTGCAATTAAAACTTGCAGTCAGAGCTGGCAGCCCATTGACGAGTCAGCAAAAGCTTTAGGGGATTAACTCTTCGGTTTAAACTCGCTGAATTCGTGTCAGGAGGAAAACACCAGGCCCGAAGAGACGGGAACTGGACTACTGTTGTCCACTTGTCAGCCAGCTTTCTGGTGACTAATAGAATAAGCGCAGCATGCTAAAATAAGCTGTCATTTGACCACTTAATTGTCTTTTTGTTGTCTGCCGTTTTCCTGTCTTCTGCTTTTCCTGTTTTGCTGTGCCATCCCTACTTGCTTTCCAAACAAGGCTGCATTCAAAAAGACTGTGTCCTTCTGTTTTGCCTCCATTGCCAGGAGGCATTGTTCGGCCTCGATACTACCAAGCGTGCCAAGTTTCTTTTTTGGAATTGGCTCAACATCCTCTCTGCAGCTCCGGAGGAACCGCGACAAAGAAGAGAGAAACAGAGGAAACGGCATCCAACAGAAGTACAAGGCTTGACCGTAGGGAATGCCTGAAAGACGAAAGCCAATGCCGCTCCCATAGGAGGAGTGCGAGGAGTTCCTCTTTGAATACTTGATAAATTGACTATTGGCCAATGAATGGGGGAACAGTCAAAGGAACTGTGCTAGGTTAATCTGCCCCTTCATTAAACTGCTTCTCCTGCTGAATAGCCTGGTGCATTAGAGTGTTCAGCTTGGTGGCATAGCCAGGAGGGGTTCAGGAAGATTCTGGTTGGCAGGCCAGTGGGATGGTGGCCCTCCCTCCATGTCCTTGGGGGAAGCTGTGGGGCAGGCCAATGAGTGGGTGGCAAAGGAACTGCACAGCTGAGAGAATGCGTGCGTGGGTGGGTGACTCCTGCTGATGCTTGCCCTATTTCCTCATTCCTTTGACCCCCCCCAATGAGTCCTGGTCCCCCACAGGCTGCTGGGAGGCCATGGCAAAGCAGAACCCAGAGTTGGTGGGGGCAGGCTTTAATTTTCACATGGTGACGGCACCTGCCTGGAGCTGCCATGGACTTGGATGGAGTTAGGCGAGAATGGCTTCTCTTCCCCAAATGAATAGTGGGTGGTGGGCAGAAGCAGGTGCTGCCTGTGGGTACCAGCTCCCCTGTAGGGTGGCAGTGTGAAGGGGTGGCAGTCTGAAGGGGAAGCACTAGAACCTCCATCTGATCCTCAGCTGGAGCTGCCGCTGCCATAAACTCATATCAAGGTGGCCAGGTATGTGCTCTGCCAGCTGCAGAGTCTGCCCAGTTGACAGTTGCATTAGAACCAGGTTCTGGCCAAAGGAGAGAGATCCTTCAGACCCAAAGACATCTCTCATGCCAGTAGGCTGGAGTGGCTCATTTGGTTTTGTGGCTTGGCCACTATGAAAGCATTCCTCCCTCGTTTGCTGGTTGGAGCAACAAGGGATTTCTGGTGTTCCTTCTGCAAGTGTCTCTACTTCACTTTGACCCCATGTTCCTGACAGAAGACACTTCTGATACAAACCGAAGAGAAAGGGAGGTTTTCTGTGTCTAGTTTTTATCCACTTACACCAAAGAGTTCAGGCTAGTATACATGTGGTCTCAGTCCTTCATTATCGCCTCACAAGAAGCTAGGGCAACCAGCCTCTGGGTGGTAGCTGGAAATCTCCTGGTATTCCAACTGAACTCCAGGAGATATAAACCAGTTCCCATGGAGCAGGGCTGGCCAAACTGGCTCTCCAGTTGCCCATAGAATATAGGGACTCTTGGGAATTCTAGTCCATGGACATCTGGAGAGCTGCTGTTTGGCCACCCCAACCCTGGAGAAAGTGGTTGTTTTGGAAGAGTCTCTCAATGGTCTTATACCCCACTGAAGTCCCTCCCATCCTCATTCCCCACCCTCCCCTGGGTCCCCTCGCCACATCTCCCCTGGTTCCCAACTCAGAACCGACAACCCTATCAGGTAGGTTAGCTTACAAAATGGTGATTAGTATAATGTCACCAAAGAATTTCAAGATCCAAGGAAGTGAGATTGGCCTCAACCAGCGTTGGCCCTGCCTGGTGAAACACTCTGCCGAAAGAGATCAGGGCCCTGCCAGACTGTAACCAGTTCCATAGGTCCTGCACGACAGAGCTGTTCCACCTATGGTTGACCATCGTGAAATACTGGCCTCACTGCTGATACAGAGGAAGATCTGCCCTTCGTGAATCTCAGGGGGAGAAACCTCCACAAGTTAGGGGGGGGGGGGCTACTAGAAGTGGTGTTCTAATGTTAATTCTTAATTTTACTAGGAGATTGGTATGTTGTTACCCACTCTGAGCTACCTTGGAAGGGTGGGATACAAAAGCGAAGGTCATGATGATAAGATGATGATGCAGTGGGAATTTGGACTGAGAGCTCTCCGTTCATAATCTAAGACTCTCACTACAGCATATCTAGAACAAAGTTTGTCCATCAACACCTTAAAGACCAACAAAGTTTTATTCAAGGTGTACGCTTTCTGGCGCATGCACACATCATCAGATATCAAAATCCACCCATCTGAATCTACTGTATAGCTGGTTTCTTTTGTAATGCTGTGGCTGAGCATATGGTGAAAATGGGGGGTGGGGTGGACATCCTATGTTGTTACCTAGAATCTTTTGGAGAGCTGCCCTGGAAGCACTCCATTTTAACGGGTATCATTCTGACCTTTACAAAACCCTGGTCATTCTTGTCCACATCACACTGTCATTCCAGTGCTCCAGCTCTATCACTGACCGCACACATCCCTTCCCCCAGGACAAATCTCTGGCTTTGTGCTATGAGGTGGTCCTGAAAGGGCTTCCTGAAGTGGTGTGTGCCTTTCCATAACTCTCGCTTCAGGGACTGTGGTGGGGAGGGTGCCGTTCTTTTTTTTGGGGGGGGGGGGATATGTGTGTGTGTGTGTGTGTGTTTAGCTAGCTCCGAGGATGGAACAATGTGAAGGTTATTCCTGTTGTCGTGTCTCTCAGATTTCTCAGGATCTACAAGAATTATCGCAGCAGGCCACAGCCGATCTTTTAGGTTATCTCGCAGAGAAGGAAATGGGAATCGAAGGCCGACATAAATTAGAGTGGCAGGCACTGGCAAGTGGCAAAACTCTACAGAGGATGAGAAAATGGTGAGTTGCAGGTGGTCCGTTCTTGGGTCCTAGAAGGGAAATATTTTTCGAGAGACAGAAAGTCTTGAGGAGGATTTTTACAAAAAATTAAAATGCACTCCTCAAATGCCAATGTGACATAAACACAATCATTCTGCACACGTTGGGTAATATACTTTCAGTGCACTTTACGAGTAGGGTTTGTTTGTTTATTTATTGTTTATTTATATTTCTAGACGGCCACTCCTGGGCCTGCCAGCTCGTGGTGGCTTACAGCCATTCACAATAAATAAAACTACTAAAACCCCAAACCCAGCCCCTTAGCCCATGCCATTCCTCACCCCTGCACCCCCCTCCCCAATTGCCATTTTCCCAGGGGAGTTGTTTCAATTAGGCACTCAGAGGAAGGGCAAGATCTTCTTCAAGAAGCAGTTACCGGACTTTCCATTCTTGGAAAATGAAGTCCCCTTTCACTGGTATTGTTAAAGGTAAAGGTAAAGGTATCCCCTGTGCAAGCACCGAGTCATGTGTGACCCTTGGGGTGATGCCCTCTAGCGTTTTCATGGCAGACTCAATACGGGGTGGTTTGCCAGTGCCTTCCCCAGTCATGACCGTTTACCCCCCAGCAAGCTGGGTACTCATTTTACCGACCTCGGAAGGATGGAAGGCTGAGTCAACCTTGAGCCAGCTGCTGGGATTGAACTCCCAACCTCATGGGCAAAGCTTTCAGAGAGCTGCCTTACCACTCTGCGCCACAAGAGGCTCTTCATGATAATTCCTGATGGCTATGGCTGCCAGCTCTGGGTTGGGATATACCTGGAATTTTTTTTTTTTTGGGGGGGGGGGTTGAGCTTGAGGAGGTTAGGGAAGGGAGGGGCTTCAATGGGGGAACAACATCATAGAGTTCACCTTTCAAAGTGGCCATTTTCTTCAGCTGAACTGATGTTCTGTGACTGGAGATCATTTGACACCTCTGAGGAAGAGTGCTTGCACCCAAAAGGTCATGCCTTGAATACATCTTTGTTGGTCTTAAGGGTGCTATTGGACTCAATTTTTGTTGAACTCTATTTCAGATAGTAAAGTAGTATGTTCTGTGATACTGGGAAAAAATTGTCTCGGCTCCTTGCAATATCTGGAGGACAGTTTAAGCCCCCTCCCTGCCATGTTTTACGTTCCAACCTGTTCATTGATTCACAGAGTGCAGTGGGAAACCCTGTAGACTTAAGAGAATTTTAAGTGGAAAGGTATCTAATAAACATTTTGAGTAAACTTATATATGCAGGCAAAATACAAGCTTGTGATCTGCTTAGACATTAGACAACCTAAGCATAATGGTGAATTAAGTGTTCCTGCTAGACTGCAAAAATGAAAATACCAATAGCTTACATGACCTCATTAATTTGGTAAAATGTGTTGCTCAGCATATATTGTGCTGCAAAGGAAAACGTAACATTTTTTAGCATTAATAAATCTGAACTAGATAGGGGGAGAAATCATACCTTTGAATTACCGTGGCTAAATATTTGCATCCATCAGCCATTTTGTCGTAAGTTGAAGTAATCTTCATGCAGGGGCTTTAAACCTTTCTTCCAATGGTAGCCAGTATGTCTTCCTTTTTGGAAATGTATAGCTTCAGGAGGAAAGAATATCAACACATGGATTGTCCTGGAATATTCCTTTTAAGAGGCTCGATGAGGCTAGAAATGTCCTTGACATGCTTGATTGCAGTTTATTCCACAGCAACTATGCTGAATCAAGAGCCAAAACCTTACTATTCTACTATGAACAATCTCAAGACTGCCACTTGAATCAATCAGGACTGTAACAAATACTGTAGATACCTATGTCTTTATCCAGCTAGAATTTGCACATCTGTAAAAGGCTTTCCTGCAGGCCTCAAAAGCTGGAGGGGATCACATGCATCACAGGCTTACTAGATCTTGAACCTCAGTTGATGTTTACCTGGGTTTTAACAAGCTTTCCCATGATTTTCTGATGGGATTTTGGATAGTTGGTTGGATAGGGAATTGGCTAGAAAACCACACCCAAAGAGTAGTTGTCAATATTATTTTACCAGGTTGGAAGGAGGTGAGCAGGTGTGCCAAAGGGCTTGGTACTGGATCCAGTACTTTTCAACATTTCAGTCAGTGATCTGGATGAGGGAGTGAAGAGATTCCTCCTTAAATTTGCAAATGACATCCAATTAGAAGGAGTAGCAACATCTCAGGTGATGGAGCTAGAGTTCAACTAGTGCTGAACACACTGGAAATGTGGGCCAATGAGAACAAGATGCAATTCAATAGAGAAAAGTACAGAGTTCTACATTTGTGTCACAAAATGAGAAGAATGCATACTGAATGGGAGATACACTTCTGGGTAGCAATGTGTGTGAATGAGATCTTGGGGTACTTGAGGACAATAAGCTAAATATGAGCAGGCAGTATGATACAGCAGTAAGGAAAGCAAATGCAATCTTGAGCTGTATCAACAGAGGTATCATATCAGAATCACAAAATGCCATAGTCCCGCTGTACAGCACATGGGTCAGACCATGCTTGGGATATAGTGTGCAGTTCTGGAGGCCTTACTTCAGAAAGGATATTGACAAAACGAAGAGGATGCAGAAGAGAGTGATGAGACCAAGCCCTATGAGAAACAGCTGAGGGACTTGGGAATCTTCAGTCTGGAGAAGAGGAGGTTGAAAGGGGACGTGATGGCTCTCTTGAAGTATTTGAAAGATTGTCACCTAGAGGACGGCAGGGAGCAGTTCCTGTTGGCAGCAGAGGATAGGACCCACAGTAATGGCTTTAAACTACATGTAGAACATACCAGCTAGATATCAGGAAAACAATTTTCACAGTCAAAGTAGTTCAGCAGTGGAATTGACTGCTTAAGGAAATGGTGAGCCCCTCCTCACTGGCACCCTTTAAGCAGCATTTGGATATATACATATCATGGTCCCTTCCAACTCTATGGTTCTTTGATTTTGGTTAATCATGGCTGCATTGTGCTGCTCCGAAGGAGAAATAAGCAGTGGATTCTGTCCTCTCTTCCTTTTCCTTCTTTGACTGTATCCACACCACCCTTGACATTGTGCAACATCCATAATTTGCCATTCTGAAAGGTAAATTGTTATCCCCACAGACTGTCTCACCTGAACACAGAAGACTAACATTTGCCTAATTAAAATATGTTGTACTGTAGATAGAGAGTGGTGTGCAATGTTCTCATGCGCAAATGTTTGTGTACATCTTCAAAATAACAAGGCACAAGGCACAGCCTCGGACTTTTCAAAGCATAACATGGATGCTGGAAAGAGGTTTTCAGAAATTGATTTTTTTCTCCTTATTTTTCTCTTGATCTGAGTGATATCCTTGTGACCTGTGAGAAGTCTCAAAGGAAAAAGGCTGCTGGAGAAAATGAGTGAGGAAGCAGACATTTCTAAACTGTGTTTTGGGGGTGGGTGGGAGGGGGGGGCATGTGCCAAATGAAATTGCCAAGCATTGCCCAGCGCTGTGACATCTTCATACATATCGTAGCATGGCATAGCAAAGGCTTTATTGGCATGGAAAAGCAATATAGTCAAGGGAATCGGTTACAGCTACAACACAAATTGAGTCAGACATTAAAATATAATGCATTCAATTCACGATACCTCATTGCCCACAGCAAAAACCTTCCAACACGCTTCAGTCACCTCTGGAATCTTACTAGGCATGAGAAAAACTACATTTTCCATTACCAAACAATGAGCTAAGAAGTTAAAGATATTTTCCCTGATATCTAGCCTGTATCGTTGTACTTGAAGTTTAAACCCATTACTGCATGTCCTCTCCTCTGCAGCCAACAGAAACAGCATCCTGCCCTCCTTCAAGTGACAACCTTTCAAATACTTAAAGAGGGCTATCATGTCCCCTCTCAACCTCCTTTTCTCCAAGCTGAACATTCCCAAGTCCCTCAACCTATCTTCATAGGGCTTGGTCCCTTGGCCCCAGATGATCCTCGTCACTCTTTTCTGTACCCTTTCAATTTTATCTATGTCCTTCTTGAAGTGAGGCCTCCAGAACTGGTACTCCAGGTGTGGTTTGACCAGTACCGTATACTAGTGGTCCCCAACCATTTTATCACCGGGGACCACTCAACGTCTTTTACTGAGGCCCGGTGTGTGTGTGGGGGTGTAGTTTACTCCTCTACTCTCAACCACTGCCCTAACACTCTCTGATCACTATGGTAATGTTTAAACATCCCTTCAAAATAAGATACAGACACACCACAACAATGAACATAAGGAACATTTTATTTTCATGGAAATTTTAACTCATGACAATGGCAAATCAATGGGAACCCTGAGCTTGTTTCTCTGCAACAAGATAGTCTCATCTGGGAGTGATGGGAGACAATGACACCCAAAGTGTGTTGTATAGGGCCGGGGGGTATGAAGTAAAGGGCCGGGGGGGCGGGGGGAGGCGTCCTTCGCTGTCCACCTCCAATTAGTCAACGGACCACATGTGGTCCGCAGCCCACAGGTTGGGGATCGCTACCGTATACAATGGGACTATGACATCTTGTGATTTGGTTGTGATGCCCCTGTTGATACAGCCCAAAATGGCATTTGCCTTTTTTACCGCTGCATCACACTGCCTGCTCATGTTTAGTTTACAATCCACAAGTACCCCAAGGTCTTGTTCACACACAGTGTTACACACAGACTTGGGGCTGAATCTGATCTGTCCAAATAAGCTGATTTGGTTTTGGAGCTGGCTGAATTGATTTGGCTCCAAAGCAAATTGGTGCCCTCAAAGTCAACTGCACCATTAAAGTCTATGGGACTTTCCCAATTTCTGTTTGGCTCCAAAATTTCAGGGTAGCTTTAAGAGCCCTTCTCAAAAGACTCCCCAAGTTCCAAGAAGATTGGGCCAGGGGGGTCAGATAATTTCCAAATGATCCATTCCTGAGCCTGATTTGGGAACTTTTCATTCAAAGTGATCTGAAATGCAAATGCCTAGTGGCATCTCTGGCATTATACCTTGCTGAAATCTCTCTCCTTCAGAAACATTGCTCTTCTCACGCTCCCCGCCCCCCCAAAAAAATATCCAGGTATTTTCCAGCCCAGAGCTGACAACCATAAGTATGGTGAATGGACAGGCAGACCAGGGCCTGTTCTGCACACAATAAATAATGCACTTTCAGTGCACTTTAGAAGTAGATTTTCCTATTCCGCATAGGAAAATCCAGCAGTCAAAGCACATTGAAAGTGCATTATCCAATGTGTGCAGAATGGGCCTAGGACCCTGGGCAACTCAGGTTGGAATCCTAATTTCTGCCATGGAAGCAAGGTGCCTGTCACAAACTTTCAGCCTGGCCTACCTTTCAAGGAAGTAATTTGGGGAAAATGGAGGAAGGTTAAGTGATGTTCAAAAAGCTGCTTTTGAGTCTGAACCATGAAGGAAAGTAATAAATGCTGATGCAAAAAGAGAAAACTCAGTTTTGCTTCAAGCCTCAAGACAGTCCATAGGTGGGATTCCAACCATTCTAAATCCTGTGACTAGTTTACATTATTTGAAGTGGCTTCTATTTTCTTGTTCTGTATAATTTCCCTCCTGTTAATCAGCTCCTCTGGATGATATATTGGACAATATATTCTGGGGGCCATTCCGCACAATGGGCAATGTTGCTAATTCAGTGCACTATTGAAAATCGCTGCAATCAAAAGCAGCAGTTCTTGGTAACGCATACAGCCGTTTCTATCGAAAAAATGGTTCTCCCACTAGCACTGTTCTTGTAACGCACAAGTTTCCGGTGTCGCCGAAACTGCAACAAAGGAGGCTATATTTTTCTGTGCTTCCTCCGGCCCCTGGTCGTCAATCAAACAGAGCAGCCAATTAACTGTTGTGTTCGTGCTTCCCTGTAAAAACTGTTTTTTTAAAAACCCGAAAACACCAGTAGCAACACATATTTGTTCATTCAATGTATCAGAAAGACCCTGTCCACTGGCGTAGGAGTTGGGGCTTAATCGTTTACATGCTCTTAAAGTTTTAACCCCCCCCCCCATGCAATTTCTGGGCAAAATTATAGGCAGTGTCAAACAGGGGACTGTATTGTGCTTGGAAACTTTACAGGCAATTGCTTGTGGAGGGATTTCAGCCAAAGAAGCATCGCTTATTAATTGCTTTTCCCGGTTTAAGGGGGGGGAGATGGCAATCGCGACGCCAGAAGCTCGCGTGCGAGAGCATAGGGAGGGACACGCTTGCTACCACTATATTGAGAACGCACATGTTTTTTTTCGGATGTGTTGCAGGTTGTTCTTAAGAGTCTAGCAGTGTGGATTCCCTGAAAGCACTACAATAAAGCGATTTTTGCAGGAGTGTTGCAGATTGTGTACGATGTTATGAATAATGGAAAATAAATAGTGTTACACAATGGTAAAACTTCAGCATCATTAACGCTGTGCGGAATAGACCTGGGTCTTTTCTACAGGTTTTTCTTCTTCTTCCTGTTGGTGGTTTTTCTTTTTCCCTTTCTCTGCAGCAGCAACAACAGCAACAGCAGTAGCAGAAGTAGAAGAACTGTTTTTTCTTACCCGGCTTTTTACAATCGTCGGCCCTTCCTCTCCCCAAAACAGACAGCCTGTGAGGTAGGTGAGGCTGAGAGAGCTCTGAGAGAAGTGAGACTTGCCTAAGGTCACCCAGCTGGCTGCATGTGGAGGAGAAGAGGGGAATCAAATCCGGTTCTCCAGGTTGCTGCTCTTCACCACAGCACCACACTGCCTCTTAGCTGATGCTCTGAGTTAACCAGATGCAGAGATAATGCACTTGTGGAAGCCCATGTTTGGAAATTCTGAACCAATGAGGAAAGATGAAGTGCCATCCATTGGTGCTTTATCTCCCTCCCACCCCTTCTAATATTTTATTAGATGCATCTTGTGAAGATGCTTCTTCTGTGAAGATGCATTTTTGGAGGATGTTTCTTTTGGCAGAGATTCTTTCCACCTGACATGGCACTACCTTTTGTCAGTTCAGAATTTTTGCCCTGATGGGACAGTTCAGTGTACAAGCTGGGGACACGAGGTCTACCCAGAGTCCTATAAATGAACTCTGGTATCAGCTTGAAGCCAATATGTACGAAAGTATGCACAACTCCTCTAATTCCCATAAACATACTTCTCTAAAGAACGTTTAGAATTTTAATGGTTTTTAATGGGGAATTTTAATGGTTTTCATGCATTGATTTGTATTAAAATATTGTGAACCACCATGAGCCGGTTTCCGAGAGTGGCGCTCATACAAATCGAATACATAATAATTATAAAGCAATGCCTCACAGACACTGAGCAAGTAGTTGAGGGCCTGATTCAAAGATGATGCCATTCGCGTGGTGCCTTAGGCGCTTGTAGCCAGATGAATGGTCTGAAATAATTCCATAGTTCTAGATACTGCAAAGAGATTCTTGCCAGACCTTATCAGAGATTTAGCATCTAATAAAATATGTTAATGTGCGCTTTAAAGCAAGAAGTTCTAAGCAAAAGTTTGAAACTTATTTATTGCTGTCAAGATGTCACATTTTGATTTAGGGTAGGAGTCAAAAGCAATGAACAGAAGCAATCAAGCAGGAGTAGCCAGATGTAGTTTTAATTATGCACATTCTTGGCAAATGAAGACCTGTGTAGGTGGAGACACTTGAAAAGCTATGGTTCATAAACTGCCCACAGGGACTCTTTAATATTTTAGGGCTGTAGGTGTGCAGCTTGCATACTTGTAGCTAAACAAAAAAGGACTTTTAGCTGCTTCGGTGTTAATTAGTTGTTTTAATGTGACGTCTCGCCTAGTCCCTAGTTTGCTCAACCACAATAACATAAGCAAAAAGTTGGGTAATCGCCACTTATGACTACCATCTCACTGAGTCATTACAGTGCAGTTGCTAGAATGTTCTAGAACAGGGGTAGTCAACCTGTGGTCCTCCAGATGTTCTTGGACTACAATTCCCATGAGCCTCTGCCAGCATTTGCTGGCAGAGACTCATGGGAATTGTAATCCAAGAACATCTGGAGGACCACAGATTGACTACCCCTGTTCTGGAAGATCAGGAATTGCTCAGAAGGCATGTTGAGGTGTGCCCAGAAAAATAAAGATGTTGTAGAGCAGCTTGTTGCAAATGTTTGACCGTGGAGAGACCCCTGAAATATTCTTCAGGCTTCAAGTAACTCCGGAAGTGATACCAACTGACCATGCCTCCATGCCACACCCACAGAAATTATATGTTTACAGTGTGCACCGTGTGGCATCACATTCTTCTCCTGCTTGAATATCTGGGTCCATTTGCTTGCAACAGCCTTCCTCCAGCCATTTTGTTGCCAGTGGGGCTCTGAGAAGAAATTCTGAGAGCAGAAAAATGGGAGGAGCCAATGGGGGAGTGCAGAAGATTCAGCTCTTCCCTCCCATTCTTTTTCCATGGTGTGTGAATTCAACAAGGGCACTACTTCCCAGATGGATGAGGAGAAAGTCTCTCTCTCTCTCTCTAACCCTCCCCCCAAATGAAGTAATCCTGGGGTTACTAGTAACACTAGCTGAGAATGACTGCTCTAGAGTACACTTGGATGTAGGGCTGTCAGGTTCCCCCTGGCTACCAGAAGGGGATGGGGGGTCTGGTTGAGAAGCTCCTGGAGGTGTCAGGGTGAAGCCTGGGGATAACAGGAACTTCAGTGGGAGCAGTGACATAGGGTCCACCCTCCAATGCATCCATTTTCTCCACGAGAACTTATCTCTGTAATCTGCAGAAAAACTATAATTACAGAAGATCCTCAGGTCCCACCTGGAAGCTAGCATCTCTACTTGGACCATATGAATCTATGAATTGTGCTTTTTTCTGTGGATATAGATATTCTAAAGGGTTGGCATAGGAAAAATGACAAGCTCTGTGCTGAATTTTCCAGGCTTTTTATGAGATACTTTGGATCATGGACGGCTTGTTGATTAGCTCTTTGTTCCATAGAATTTGCTGGGAGCCAATGAGAACATATTCCTTTCCTTCTCTGCATAACACTGTGCTGACAATTGTTTTTGGTCATGCTTGAAAGTGAACTAGAGCCAGAACCCAGGAACTGGCTTTAAAAAAACAGTGTAATGCCGTGCTTTCATCCCCTGTGGGGTGAGCTTGTATACCGAGAAGAGCCGGATTGGCAGTGTTGTCTTTCTGTTGTGTGCAACAGCTCACCACTTAGCAAGGGACACACAGTGTCATAGTTGGAAGGTAGACTTTGCTATTTTCACTTTTGTATGTGTCAACCACAGCAGAGACAGAGAAATGGCGCTATCACAGTCGTTGCTTGCAATGAGGCATAGCATTGTTTCTTTGGGTTGCATCTTTTCTTGTGTGTTTGGTCCTATGGGACTGCAGTTTCAGCACATTTCCCGGGAAGGCAAGTCTGGAGGGAGGCCTCCTGGAATTTCCCGGTCAGCAATTTGTAAGCCAGCAGAAGGAAAATGGGCACGCCAACATGGGATGTCAAAGTTTTGGTGAATCCTAGCATGTCAGCCAACCTGAAGTTGTCACCTCTGGTTTTATGCTGGAAATAGCATTGTGTGCTGGTTCAATACCAGTGCACATGTTTCTGCTCCCCAATTCTTCCTGGCAAGTTGCCAGCTGTAGATGGCAACCCTATGCAAAATTCTCCCTGACCTCTTGATGGTCAAACAGCCAAATTAGGGTACCTTTTGCCCATCCCAAAGAATCACAAGGAGAGATAAACCTTTTTATATTTTTACTGCAGAAGAAATATAGACACAGAGATGATTCCCAAATCTGTATGCAGAACAAAAGTTTACAGGAGACTTCCATTGAAGGTGGGGAAAGATGATGTCCTTTCAGGTCAAGCCGATAACCTGGGGTCTCCACCCCCTTGCACATCCCACTGGACCACCCTATTGTATCCATGCCAACTCCCCAGAAAGGTCACAAAAGGCAACTTTAGTCTCTTTCCCAATTCTCTGTTAACATAAACAATTCCAGTTTCCTCTGGCCTTGTGGTCGGCCTGACACTGGCAATAATTAAGAAAATATTGTTTCACTCCTCACTCCATCACTCTTCTTAAGGGAAGCCCATTGGGAAGCATGCAATTCTTGTTGGAGCTGAGAAGCAGTGAATGAAAATCCAGCAACTTCCTGTCAATCAGCCCAAAAGTGAGGGGTGGGGTCTGGGATCATTTCAGGGCAATAAGTGTCATCAAGCCACAGCTGACTTATAGAGACCCTGTAGGGTTTACAAGTCAATAGATGCTTAGAAGTGCTTTGCCTTTGTCTGCCTCTATCTCATAACCCTGGTATTTCTTGATGGTCTCCCATCCAAAAATTAGACAGGGTCAAACCCTGCTTAGCTTCCGAGATCTCACAATGTCGGGCTAGCCTGGGCTATCCAGGTCAGGGCTAAAGAAGTGTGGTAGTGATGTTGAAAAGTCATATATTGCTGAGAAGCCAATAGGCAGAGCTAGCTGGACACAGCCAACCTGTGAAGACCTACCATAGGGTTTTCAAGGTAAGAGACGTTCAGTGGTGGTTTGCAATTGCCTACCTCTGCATTATAACCCTGATATACCTTGGTGGTCTCCCATGGTTGACTATGCTTAGTTTATGAGGTCTAAGGAGACCAGACTGGCCTGAGCTATCCAGGCCAGGTTGAAAATTATTATACCAGCTGGGACAATTCTATTTTCTGATTCACAGAAGTTTAGTTAAGGTTTCTTTTATTTAAGAAGCCCATTCGCTTTTCCTGTCTTTTTTCTGTCTTGAACGGGCCTGGCTGAAACGACATAATTGCCTTGGGGAATTTCCTATTTTCACATGACATTTGTTCATTTGTCCATTTGGCACGTTGAGTTGTTAGCTGGCCACTGCAGGAGTCCACCTCAAGATTTCTGGGATGGTATGGTGTGAAATTGTTGGCACATAACATTTGCAGTATTTGATTATCCTTGCATGAGGTGAAGTTTTTAGGACTAACTGACTGGTGTGTTCCGATTCTAAATCATAATTCGTATGTCTGTGTTTTTCTTCAAGACAGTGACATCGGATATAACTTCTACAACTTCCCTTGGAAAGTTAGAGATGACTTATAGGATATGGAACCTCCAGACATCTGAGAAACAACACTTTGCAATGGCCAAGTTTTGCAGTTTGTGTTATTGCATGCAGTTGAATACCGGATCAAGTTCAAGGTTTTGGTATTGACCTTCAAGGCCATATACAGTCTGGGAGGGACCTTTTAACCCCCTGAGCCCCCCCCCCCCATAGGGATTTGCATTCTGCAGCTACACACAGGTTGGAGATCCCTGGCTCTTGTGAGGTTCACTTGGCCTCGACCAGCACCAGAGCTTTTTCAGCCCTGGCCCCTGCCTGGTGGAATGAGCTCCCGGAAAAGCTGAGGGCCCTTCTGGAACTTCTTCAGTTCTGCAAGGCCTGCAAAAACAGACCTCTTCTGTCAGGTATTTGATTGAGGCCAGGACATAGAAGATCTGTCCCTCTTCCGGTGCCTTCAGATTCCTTGCCTTTATCATGTCCCCCCAGACACATACAACACCAGTTTTGCAGCTGGTAGGGGAAGGGATGGGAGGGTGGTTGGGGAGAGTGGGAGGAAGCTTTTAATGTTTGTTGGTTTTATGGGTTTATGGATACATTGTTGTAAGCCACTGCAGGCTAGCTGGTCTAGGAGAGGTGGCATAGAAATTAATTAAATAAATAAAACTATAGGCATTTATGGCAAGCATACCCGATGTATCACCAGCAAGGAACATATTGTGAATACATCTTTTAGGCTGGATAACATATTTAGCTGGTGGAACATTACTTTTACAGCAGTTACAGCCCTTGTTAAGCAGGTTTTATATATTCTCTCCCCCTTCCCTTTTTTACATAAGAAGAGACTTGCTGGATCAGAACAGTAGGGCATCTAATCCAAGAGCCAGCTGGTGTAGTGCTTAAGAGTGGCAGCTTCTAATCTAGTGAGCCAGGTTTGGTTCCTGCTCTTCCACATGAAGTCAGCTGGGTGACCTTAGGCTGGTCACAATTCTCTTAAGACTCTGTTTGCTGAACAGTTCTTCTGAAGCCCTCTCAGCCCCACCTATCTTAAGGATGTCTGTTGTGGGGAGAGGAAGGAAATGGTGATTGTAAACTACTTTTGGAGTCCTTCAAATATGAATAGCAAGGTATTAAAAAATCCACCATAAACTGAATATTTAAAAAATCCCAGCTCTAATCCAGCATCCTGTCTCACAGAGTGGTTAATTTAAGAAGTCTTGGGGGGTGCATACTTGGGGACTCCATTCTGTAGAAAGTCTAACCTTGTGCATGGGTTGTCCTGTTGTTTGGCTTCCATCATCCGCAGCAGAACTTGTGAAGTGACTACTACTACTACTACTACTACTACTACTACTACTACTACTACTACTACTACTACTATTATTATTATTATTATTATTAGATTTATTCCCCGCCACTCCCTTGCGGCTATGAGACATGACTCTAAATAGAGACCTCTGAAAATGACCATTGAAGACTGTTACTGGGGAAAGTCATTTGGCTGTGTGATGCCACTATTACATTGGTCATGTCTTTGTCCCACCCCCAACTGCTGATTCAGTTCCATTTGAATGTCTAGAGAGGAGCAGACCCTTGGCAATGCCCTGTTTTGTAAGTCATTTATGTACGACTGCACTTAGGGAGTCTTGTTTAGCTTGCTTTAACTTGCATTTTGGGACTTCTGGACCATGAACAACCTAATTTAATTCCCCTTGAGATTTCGATAAGAGGAGCTGGCAGCTCTTCTCGCTTTGGGAAGAAATCCGGCATGACAAGGCTATTGATTTTATGGGCTGTCGTCCCCCTGGTAGAGAGACCGCCACAAAGTGCTTAGCCTAATGGCAATTTGGAAAGGACAAGGAGACTGCTGAGCAAAAGAAAAGGACAGGTGCACATTTTGCATGAAACTAGAATGAAATACATGATGTAATTATAATTCATATGACATAATGAAGAGCAATGGCACTTTAAAGACCAACACAAGAATAATGTAAACAGCATGACAATATCATGGCAATATCAAAGGGGGTTTTTTACTTTAAAATGAATAAAAATCTCAATAATGAGTTGGAAAGTCTTGACATTGTTTATTGTATGATAAGGAAGCAAAATGTTGATAACCATTATGTGTATCTCCAGAGAAGAGTCTATGTCAGGCTTTCTCAACCAGGGTTTCATGAAACTCTGGGGTTCCTTGATGGCCCTGGAAGGGTTTCCCGAATGAGTACCAGTTAAATATTTATAAGAAGAGTTGGTTCTTATATGCAACTTCTCTTTACCAGAAGGAGCCTCGAAGTGGCTTATGATCATCTTCCCTTTCTTCTCTCCACCACAGACAACCTGTGAGGAAGGTGAGGCTGAGAGAGCCCTGATATTACTGCTCGGTCAGAACAGCTTTATCAGTGCTGTGGCGAGCCCAAGGTCACCCAGCTGGTGGCATATAAGGGAGCACGGAATCAAACCTGGCTTACCAGATTAGAAGTCCCCACTCCTAACTACTACACCAGGCTGGGTGTGTGTGTGTGTCCAATGTCCAATGATGGGCCTGGGAGGTGGAAAGGTACACAGCAATGCTTCCCAACCATATCCTGCATTTATCACACCACTTCTAGAGTTTCTGAATGCCTGAAGAATATTTCAGGGATTTCTCAATGGTAAAAAAAAGTTCAGAAAGTCTGGTCTATATAGCTCTGAAGGCCCTCATATAATAATTATATTCAAACTTTGGCATAAAAGTTCCCATAATGGCCTCAAAGTTTCATAGGCATAGATACAATATCCATTAGAGTATTGATGGCTTCCTTTCCCTTTACATTGCCTTCCATATTGTCAGATTTTGCAAGCAATGAAAGGGCATACAAGAGTATAAGAAGGACAGTCTAATAATTAAGCCAAACAGAGAGAAACAGACCTTTCCACTGGCAATATAATAGATTATTCATAAAAGAAAGGAAAGTGTCCTATTTTTGTAGTTTTACTTGTTTCTTTATTCTGTAGGACTTCTCTCAAAACGGAATCCAGGTAATATCCATTTTCAGTGAGAGTCTTTCATCAGCGACAAGTCCTTATATATATTAATAGTATAATACTGGCTACAGGCTCACATAGGGATGGGGATACCAGTCTGTATTGACACGTTCCCCTGAACGAAAGGGCAACATGCACAGAGGAGAAAATAGAATTCATTTTGGCTTGAGTGCACGAGCAGCACCGGAGGCCATAGTCTGAATGGTTCAATTGCTGGTTATTGACTCTTAGCCCGGCAACAAATCTAAGATCAGAGCCACTGTGGTTTCATGCTAGATGGGGCTAGAGGCAAGGTTTTGTTAGCTAAGGCAGTGAAAACACTCTTAGCAGGAAAGTCTGGAAACCAGCAGTCATGATTAGGAGATGGTTGTTCTTAGCTTAGAGCCTTCTAAAGAGGCTCAGATTAGACCACTGAGGATAAAGAAGAAAAAATGCAATATTTTATTTTAAAACTCCCCAACTCCCCCCCCCCCCCATATTTGCCTTCCTCCCCTGACTTTTACTCAGGGGAAATAGTGTCATTCTTGATGTCTTCTTCTTCCTCTTCTTCTATGGAGTTTACATATGCTTGAGTTTAGACCAAAGGTGCTCAGGGCACACTGTGGGAAATGTAGTCCATGATGCCAACTACATCTTGATGCCAACTACTATGCAAACTCTTTTTTCTAGACCAGACTCTATGGTAAAATTGGCTTCAACCATAGTTTCTGCCAAAATTCTAGAACATCATCTGGAAGTTGGTGGCATGGTGATGTCATATCCTATGTGACCCTGGTAACATAGCCTGGCTCTTCCTCTTTCTACTGGTTAATCCCCCCAATAGCCAGGTGATACTTGGTGGGGGGCAGGGGTTGATGGTTGGGAGCAGGGACTGGCAAAATCTTCTACTACTGCTACAGTAGAAGAAGAAGAAGAAGAAGAAGAAGAAGAAGAGTTGGTTCTTATATGCCACTTTTCCCTACCTGAAGGAGACTCAAAGCGGCTCACAGTCGCCTTCCCATTCCTCTCCCCACAACAGACACCCTGTGGGGTGGGTGAGGCTGAGAGAGCGCTGATATCACTGCCCGGTCAGAACAGTTTTATCAGTGCCATGGCGAGCCCAAGGTCACCCAGCTGGTTGCATGTGGAGGAGCGCAGAATCGAACCTGGCATGCCAGTTTAGAAGTCCGCACTCCTAACTACTACACCAAACAGTAGCTACCCTTCAAAGATTCATCTGTCCCCTCACCATTGGAACAGCCTGTTCTCTTCTGCTGATGTGGCTATTGATCCCTAAAGTGGGGTGGATGCATCATATACCACTTGGTGTAGTGATTAAGAGTGGTAGCTTCTAATCTGGTGAGCCAAGTTTGTTTCTCCAGTCCTCAACTTGTGGCCACCTGGGTGACCTTGGGCTTGTCATAGTCCAGATAGAGCTGTTTGCACAGAGCAGACCTGTCTGAATTCTCAGCCCCACCTGCCTCACTGGGTTTCCATTGGGAGAGGAAGGGGAGGCAATTGTAGAGACTCCTTTGGGTAGTAAAAAGCGGGATATAAAAACAAACTCTTCTTCTAGGATGGTCTATCAATGTGGCTGTTCTACCTTGAGCGACTCTGCTAGGAGTTTGGGTCCATGGCTTCACTGACACACACAACTTCTTGCCACTATGTTAACACATGTGTCCAAGAGGGGGCTGGGGACTGTTGCATGTGTAAACATCATAGTTAGCAATCAGCCGTCTCCCACCCCCACCAGCACCCCGACCCTTGCTCATGTGCTGTTAAGATGAGTTCATTTTGTTGGTAATAGAATGCTTATCTTCATGCTATCAAACAAAGTTTACCTGCTGATCTTGCAAGAAAAGATGCTCTGGTCCAGCAGCAGGCCAGATTGTCCCTTCCCCTCTTGGCTTGTTGGCAAGACTCTCCGTACCTGAGTTAACAGCACATCAACACTATCAAGAATTACAGGCGAGGTTACAGGAAGGAGAATTAATGGATCTTTGAAATCTCCAAAATTGTCAGGCTGCCAAAGGAGAGGGTTATGTTCTGGAATTAACACCAATAAAACACAGAGGCTTTGAATAAGTTCTTTAAAGGAGAAGTCTATTCATATCGCTCTGTTTTCTGAAAGATCCAGAAGGCAAATGCGTAATCTGCAGAATAATTCTTCTTATGATTTATAGCGATGCCGCCCAGAGAAAGCACTGTGTGTGTGTGTTTAAATGCCATAAATTAAATTACATCTATTTTTCAGAGGGTATTATTAAAGCTTATTTATGTCTCTTGTAAAAGGTCAGAGCTCTTTAACACTCAATGTGCGGTCAAATTTATGGGATGAAATCTTCATGAAGAACGGATGGCTGTGTATAAATCCTCCTTTGAAGATCTATTGATTTTTTTTTCTTTTCATTTTGCAAAGGCATCTTTATTTTTGACAATGGTATCTAAGGGTGAAGCATGTTTCCCCCTTCTGTTTGCGTTACATTAGGCACTTTTTGTTGCTGCATGGTTTTGCTTTGGATTTTAAATGGCTACAAATCCTTTCCTGTTTCAAACTTTTGACCATGGAGGAGCCCCTGAAACAATTTTTCAGGTTTTGAGGGGCGCCTGGAAGTGGTGTCACCTGGCCACACTTCTCTGCCATGCCCCCTGGAAGAGCCATGTCACTGGAAGTACCATCACCACACACATGAATGGGCAGACTTGAGGTGGATTGAGGGGGGAGAGACAGGAGGCGATTTAAGATGGGAGTAGGCATCCATCCTACCATGAGAAAAATCACTCATGGTTTGGAGGAGGGCAGGGGGAACAATGAAAGTGACTGGTTCCCTAGCTTGTGTCCGAGTTCCTTAAGGCAGCAGGGGAAAGGCTGCAGACATCTTGGAAGCTTCCAAAGACACCCAGGTGTCGACAAACCCCTGGTGGGGAATCCCTGAGCTAGTGCATTTCTAACAGCTGTCTGGGTGATAAGATGTCTGGCTGACTTTTCATGCTCCATCTGTCCAGACAAATACAGCTATGTTTCTGGAGTGAGTGCCATTAAAATGGTGGTTTACTATGGGGTAAGCAGGGAAGCAGTAATGTCTCCTCCTCATTCCTCAAGATAATCTGTGATATTATAGTGTTAATTCAGCAATTTCAATTAGGATTCGAGGAGATTGCCCTAGGTAATCTGCTGCACGGGGGAAATTTAATTTTAAAAATTCTTTGAATTTGAATTTTAAAAAGAAATTCAGCCAAGGTATGTCCTTATTTGGACAGGTTGACTTGTCCCCTCCCAAATTGGCCAAACCTTTGCTAGCTGAGGCTCCTCTCCTCTCATACCCCATAGGTATGAGGATGCAGTCAAATGTAATTTTTCCTTGTAGACTGAATATATATTGCTTGGGTCACGTATACAATATATTGTAGATTCAAGTGGGTAGCTTTGTGGGACTGAAGCAGCAGTCCAGTAACACCTTTAAGATCAACAAAGATTTATTCAAGGCATGAGCTTTCGAGTGCAAGCACTCTTCCTCAGACTAATGAAAGCTCACTCGAAAGCTCATGCCTTGAATAAATCTTTGTTGGTCTTAACAATATATTATAGATACTTTTGATTCAAAAGACAGATTTAGTGGTGACTTTAGATGGTCAATTTGTGATTTATACTGGCTGATAAAATATCTTTTGGTGGCCATTTTGTTAGAGATTAAGAATAAGTAGTAGACAGTGAAAACAAATCAGTTGTTCTCTGTGCGAAAATGGGAGGAAAGAGATTAAATGTTGTAACAAACGTGCAGCTGAATGTTGTAAAGCCAAAGGATCCCACTGCCTTGGTTCTTTTGGTTCTTCATTTTAATAAAACCCTATAAAACAGTATATAAATCTCCACACAGCTCAACAAGCTACCCATAATCCCGTGCCTCAGGAGACAGATGGAGTGGGAGGCTGAATGTTCTCTCCAGTTTGGTGGGGGGACCTTAATTGAACCACCCTGGCCTCAACCTGGTGGAATAGCTCTATCTTACAGGCCCTGGGGAACTGGAAAAGCTCTTGAAGGGCATTAAGCTCTCCCAGGATTTTGCTCATTTCAAACTTCCAAGGGGGAAATAACATTCTTCACACCTTATAAAGAGGTTTTCAATGGTGGTACTTATATCTCTAATGTATTAGCAATGCTGGGCCTCAGCTTGTTCCCAGTGTGTCTGGCATATTTCCCCCTTTTGTTTGTGGCACATCAGCATCTTAATAGATAGATATTTTGGGTGCTTTTTTGCCACTTGGACCAAAAAGATTGCCTCCTCCTGCTCCAGAACTTTCCAAACTATTTTAGCAATGTCCCTTGGTCAGTGGAGATCCTTGTGGAACCATACTCACTTCTCAACAGTGCTCAATCTGAACCTCTAAAAGTGTCAACTATTATTCACCAGTACATGATTCTCATTCTTCCTTGATTCATTTTATTATGGAGAATTTTACGTCGTCACCATTCTCCCTTTGGCAGCCACTGCATTTTTTTGCCTTCTGTTGGAGATGACGGCTTAATCCAATGATTTACTGCTCCATTTCCATCAGTAATGGGAGGAGGAAGAAGTCAATTAGTTCCAAGGGGGAAAACCCCTTCCTGTCCAACCTTAATATCCAAAGCAGCTTTCATTGAAGGCAAGTTCAACAAACACTTGGAAACTAGCTTTCCCTTGTCCCTCTCTTGGTTAACTGTCATTTGGGTCAACTGAACAGCGATTCTGTCTTCAGTCAAAATATGTATTAGCCTTGTTTCAAATTCATAGAGGAGAGGATTGTAATTTTGTGATTGATTATATAAAGCTCTATGCTCTGTAGGTGGAAGATCAGAGTAGGAATTCTATAGGTCTTCCTCTATTGTGTTTTCAGGTTCAAAATGAACTTGATCCAAGCTGGTTTGATGAGCTCTATGCAAAAAAAGATTCAGTTCTTTGACACATGGACTGGAGACAGAAAATAATGCTGTTGAAAGTGTTATATTTTAGGGAAAGTGTTAGTTTTGATGTAGGTACTCATTACTCTTGTCTCACTGTTGTCATTAATCAAATAAGTTTTCTGGTGTTTTTTGGCAGGACTCAGGCTTGGAAAACCGATGAACCTTGGTAAACATACTGTAGGTACCTCACTATGTATATCATGACCAGTCATGCTCAAATGTCTTGGCCTTTTGAACTGACTATGGTTATCCAGCCACATTTTTAAAACATAAAAAAAAGAAAAGCTGTTTTTTACTACCCAGAGGAGACCCAAAGTGATTTACCAATACCTTTCCCTTCCTCTCCCCACAATGGGCACCCCGTGAAGCAGGTGAGGTTCAAAGAGCTCTAAGATCACTGCTCTGTGAGAACACTGCTAAGAGAACAGTGATTGGCCCAAGGTCACCCAGCTGGCTGCATGTGGAGGAGTGGGGAATCAAACCCAGATTTCCAGATTAGAGTTCAGATTTCATAACCAAGCCAGGTTCAAATCTCTGCATGGCCTAGAATTCACAGGTGATGATGGGCCAGTTGTTTATTGATTTCCATGGGGTTCCCATTATTTTATTCCTATACATGTATACATCTTAGCATGGAGCCAGCAATAAAAGATGGAGTCTGTATCGAAATTGATCTCAAAATGACACGAGGGCATGTAAGGAATGTGAAGACAGCTTTTCCACCAGTCATGCAAATGCCCACCTCTGGTGGGCGTCAACAGGGAGATGGTTTGCCCAAGGACCTGTAGCCTTGTACCTGATAATTTGATCTAAGGAATATTCAGAATGATAGGCAATGGATCAGTGCCATCCATTTCCTCCTCAATGGCTGGCAGGAAGGCCTTTGTCATGACCAAATCATATAAACTACTCAGGCATCACTGCTTGGTGTAGTGGTTAAGAGCAGCGGCTTCTAATCTGGCTAGCCAGGTTTGAGTCCCTGCTCATCCACATGCAGCCAGCTAGATGACCATGGGGTACTCACAGTCCTAATAGCTCATTCCTGTCAGAAGCTCTCTCAGCCTCATTTCCCTCACAGGATATCTGTTGTGGGGAGAGGAAGGGAAGGTGATTGTAATCCGCTTTGAGACTCCTTCTGGTAGGGCAAAGTGGAGTATAATTTTTGTTATTATTTTAATCCGCTGGGTGTTTCATTCTTCTTTGCTTATTTAAGCTTTGCTATTCGTGTAACAGTACAGTAAGTTGCTTTAAGGACGGTGAAATCCTATGCAGAATCATTTCATTGATTTCAGTGGCTCTCAGTAATTTTGGGTAGGGTTACTCTATGAGTTGTACTCATCAAGAGCCACTTCAAGGTGCAGAGAGGAGAGAAAAATTGGCACCTCAATATATACCCTCATTCCCTCCAGCTTTTCACAACTAAAAATGAGGGCACTGATTTCATTGTTCACTTTGCTTTTATTCTAACTTTTGAGACAATTTTTCTTCAAGGCTACCCAGCCTGGATAGCCCAGGCATGCCATATCCTGTCAGATAGTGGAAGCGAAGCAGGTGAGCTCCTGGGAACATCAGGGTCATGACATGGGGGCAGGCAATGGCAAACCACCCCTGTTCATTGCTTCCCTTGAAAGCCTCATGGGATTTTCCATAAGTCACCTTCCACTGGAGGACACATTCCATCGATGACCCCCTTGTGATCTTAGTGCTTTTTCTTACTGTATTACAACACCATTCATGATCTCTCTGTGTTTTGAAGTGGTAACTATACCTGATCCTGCTTCCTAAACAACAATCCCGCCTAGGCCTATGGCACCCCTTTCTAATTGGTGTTAAGGGCAATCGCATCTAAGGGAGAAATTACTTTCATTTGCTTTCTTCCCTCAACCCGCTATTATTGCAGTAAGTGCAGAATTACACGAGTTGCTGAAATCGAAAGGGGTGCTCCCAGTTGTTTATAGGCAGCCACCTCAGCAAGTGGGAGTTGTACTACAGCAAAGGGGAAACATTAATAAGATAGTTTGTCATCCAATAATTCTTTCCAGGTTATTCAAAATTAGATTTAGAGCTGCTGGCTAATAGGGGGATTATGCAGTTTTCTATGCATGATTTGAAGAACTGTTTGTTCAGCTTCATCAATATCCTTTGGATATCCGATACCTATTAAATGTGATAGAGCCATCAATTACAGAACTTGCTTGTTTTCTAGCCCAGGCTTAATAGTTTTCAATAACCTCATTTGCCATAGAGCAGGGGTAGTCAACGTGTGGTCCTCCAGGTGTTCATGGACTACAACTCCCATGAGCCCCTGCCAGCAAATGCTGGCAGGGGCTCGTGGGAATTGTAGTCCATGGACAGCTGGAGGACTACAGGTTGACTACCCCTGACATAGAGTACATTTGGAAACTAGGAAATAGGAATAGTTTGGAGTACATCTTTATGAAATGATCGGCAATCAGGAGCAGATGAGCGGTTCCCAGGGCCCTGTTTGGCAATGTATTGTTTCGTGATAGTGGCCATGTTCATAAAGAGCAATCTGAACGAACTAGGGGCCACCTATTGACCCATTTCTGTGCCTGGATTGATCCCAAATGACCTACTCAGACTGGGTGAATATCAGGCCAAGCAAGTTCTCAGGCAAAAAAAAAATCCCAATATATTGAAGGGCAACATCCGCGTCTGGCTACAAGCTTCCTTGGCTCCCCATCTCAAAAGGAATTCTATGAGGACATAGTCACTTTCCCCTAGGGTCCCCACCTCCTTCACCTCATCCACCAACTCTTGCCTGTTGGTCAGTATTAAGTCCAGTATGGCCAAACCTCTTGTGGGTTCATCTACCATTTGATAAATGAAATTGTCAGCAAGGCAGATCAGAAAGTTGCATGAATTAGGATGCTTTGCAGAGTTTGTTTCCCAGCACACATCTGGGTTTTTCAGTTATGTGAGGAGCAAACATAAAGTAAAGGAGGCAATAGGCCCACTGTTGGGTGCAGAAGGACAAACTCTAACGGAGGATGCAGAGAAAGCAAAAAGGCTCAGCGCCTATATTACATCTTTTTTTCCCACAGGTCAAGGGGTTAGGCACATCTAGAGATGGCAGTAGCCAAGGGATAGTGTCTGGGTGGCAGGTTGACATGGACAGAGAGGTTGTTGAGAGGCATTTAGCTGCACTGGATGAGTTCAAATCCCTTGGTCCGGATGAAATGCACCCGAGAGTGCTCAAAGAACTTTCCGGAGAACTTGCACAGCCCTTGTCCATCATCATCTTCGGGACCTCTTTAAGGACTGGAGATGTCCCGGAGGACTGGAAGAGAGCTAACATTATTCCGATCTTCAAAAAAGGGAGGAAGAAATGACCCGGGAAACTACACACCAGTGAGTCTGACCTCTGTTGTGAAGATAATGGAGCAGATATTAAAGGGAGCGATCTGCAAACATCTGGAGGACAATTTGGCGATCCAAAGAAGTCAGCATGGATTTGTCTCCAACAGATCCTGTCAGACCAACCTGGTTTCCTTTTTTGACCAAGTAACAAGTTTGCTGGATCGGGGAAATTCAGTTGATGTCATTTACTTGGATTTTAGTAAAGCTTTTGACAAGGTTCCCCATGATGTTCTGATGGATAATTTGAAGGACTGCAATCTGGATTTTCAGATAGTTAGGTGGATAAGGAATTGGCTAGAGAACCACACTCAAAGAGTTGTTGTCAATGGTGCTTCATCAGACTGGAGGGAGGTGAGTAGCGGGGTACCTCAGGGCTCGGTGCTCGGCCCGGTACTTTTTAACATATTTATTAATGATCTAGATGAGGGGGTGGAGGGACTACTCATCAAGTTTGCAGATGACACCAAATTGGGAGGACTGGCAAATACTCCGGAAGATAGAGACAGAGTTCAACAAGATCTGAACACAATGGAAAATGGGCAAATGAGAATAAGATGCAATTTAATAAAGATAAGTGTAAAGTTCTGCATCTGGATCAGAAAAATGAAAAGCATGCCTACTGGATGGGGGATACGCTTCTAGGTAACACTGTGTGTGAACGAGACCTTGGGGTACTTGTGTATTGTAAACTAAACCTGAGCAGGCAGTGTGATGCAGCGGTAAAAAAGGCAAATGCCATTTGGGGCTGTATCAACAGGGGCATCACATCAAAATCACAAGATGTCATAGTCCCATTGTATACGGCACTGGTCTGACCACACCTGAAGTACTGTGTGCAGTTCTGGAGGCCTCACTTCAAGAAGGATGTAGATAAAATTGAAAGGGTACAAATGAGAGCGACGAAGATGATCTAGGGCCAAGGGACCAAGCCCTATGAAGATAGGTTGAGGGACTTGGGCATGTTCAGCCTGGAGAAAAGGAGGTTGAGAGGGGACATGATAGCTCTCTTTAAGTATTTGAAAGGTTGTCACTTGGAGGAGGGCAGGATGCTGTTTCTGTTGGCTGCAGAGGAAAGGACACACAGTAATAGGTTTAAACTACAAGTACAACGATGTAGGCTAGATATAAGGAGAAAATGTTCACAGTCAGAGTAGTTTAGCCGTGGAATAGGCTACCTAAGGAGCTGGTGAGCTCCCCCTCACTGGCAGTCTTCAAGCAAAGGTTGGATACACACTTTTCTTGGATGCTTTAAGATGCTTTGGGCTGATCCTACATTGAGCAGGGAGTTGGACTAGATGGCCTGTATGACCCCTTCCAACTCTATGATTCTATGATTCTATGCCAGACATAGACCGTTTACACAATGGAGGTTTCATGCCAGGCTGCAGTCTGGAGTTTTAGTGGTGGCAGGTTGGCCCCCCTCTTCCTGCACGCACACGAAGAAGAAGAAGAAGAAGAAGAAGAAGAAGAAGAGTTGGTTCTTATATGCCACTTTTACCTACCCGAAGGAGGCTCAAAGCGGCTTACAATCGCCTTCCCATTCCTCTCCCCACAACAGACACCCAGTGGGGTGGGTGAGGCTGAGAGAGCCCTGATATCACTGCCCGGTCAGAACAGTTTTATCAGTGCCTTGGCGAGCCCAAGGTCACCCAGCTGGCTGTATGTGGGGGAGCGCAGAATCGAACCTGGCATGCCAGATTAGAAGTCCGCATTCCTAACCACTACACCAAACTGGCTCTCAAGGAGCATTTGGCCCAGTGTGCCTCATCCGCCCCAGATTTGTGCTCCTGTATGGGAACTGGGGCAGTGAAGTCCCCAGTGCATAAACGGTCATAGTGATGCAATATCACACTGACCACTAGAGGCAGTAAAACGCATGTTGAACAGGGGGAAATCAAACAACAGAACAAGAGCCAGAAGAATGAGAATGTGAAAAAGCTCACTTTTATTTGCTATTGGAATGTTCGCTCTGTAAAGTAGCTCAGCCATCCTCTAGAGGAAAACTACTTGAGAGAGAGGAATGCCTCACACTTATCTGTGAGGACGGTTAGGCTACAGCCTATCGGATTGTTTTTCCAAAATTCATTTTGTGAATCTCCTTGGGACCATGAACAAGGCAGGCAGTTAAGCAATATATTAGGTAAAACATTAATAAATTAGTAGATGTGCAGTACAGACAGTTTGCATGTGTTTACTGTTGCCTTGGATGTGAGAGTCTCTGAGATATGTTATCAAGACGGTCATCTCCGCAGTAATGCGAAGGTAGTTTATGCATGAGTTATATACTTATGATACAATATATGCATAAGTAAAAATGCAAATAATCTACACATGCAAACTTTGTTACTGAAACGTCCAAAAACGTGCAAGTAAGGGACTGTTTGGCTTCCATTACTTTGAAAAATAAAACCCAAAATGACTATAAAGAACCTCACACATTATATCATAGAGAGGCTGTTGTCACAGAAAAACATCTCGATCATCTCTATGTATACTACAAATTTTAACTGATTCATGGCCTTTGAGGACAGAATTTCACATTGTGATAAATGTTGACAAACACCAGTCCTATGGTGAGTTTCCCTCCTCCTTGGGGAGCCATAAAACCTCCTTATGTGTCCTTTGGCCATCACGTTGCGGATTTCCATACTCCCCACCTTTCGTCATTGGTATATGCAAGGGGGTGTTTGGGAGAAGAATGCACATCATGATGTCAGGACATGAGCTGCAGTTTACTACACTGAACAGACGGAAAATGGGAGAGTTCAGCATGGAGGATGAGTTTTTAGTGGCAGCCCTTGTGATCAGAGAGAGTTCTCACCAAAGCCACAAAGGGAGTAACTGAAATGTCAAAGAACCATTCAGCCATTAGCGCCAATATTTCCCAACAATGAAAATCATCTCAGCAGACAAATCTTGAGGTCTTTCTTACATGATGGTTTTCGTAATGGTTGTTATCTTGCGTGGCAGAGACTTTCGGCTCTTTCCCTGATGTAAACAGGAATGTTTCTGTGATCCGGCCTGCTAAACTTGGAACACCATCTGTCAATTTTCAGAGTGTTGCCTTTCCCCCCACAGTCAGCAGCTGAGGCAGCAATTAGGGGAATTTACAAACAGAACATTAAAAAAAAAAAGATTCCCTCTTTTCCAATTGAAAAGATCAGTATTGCAAACCACTCCAGAGAAAGCAGAGAAAGTGACACGCCTCCAAAATTAAGCAGTGATTTGTGCCCAAACTCAAGCACGTTTCTTTTATAGAAGCCAGGGAACACTGCCGTTAATAATAATGGCTAATTTTAAGTAGGCATATGGCACATTTAGTGTACAATAGCCTCATTTGACTTACCAACACAATGGTCTTATAGTGTGCCCCCCCTGCTAGATTTTGTTCCATTTTGCATGTTTAGGATCTAACATAATATAGAGATAGGGCTTTATTGGTGGTGGCTGTGCTCTTATGAATTAGCTACCCTTCAGTGTCAGTACATGGCTTAACTCTGAGTATGCCCAAACGGATCTTGTTTACTTGGGCGTAACAAACTAATTGACTTGCAGGAGGGCATTTAGGCTGGAATAAGACATGACACAACAATGTTGGGTATGAACATGGTTATAGCTATATTACCTCCCCACAGGAGGGAAGGCACAGTATGGGAGAGGGAGCCTGACCTAGCCGTCAGTGGACTGCACCAAAACCCGCAGAGTCCAGAGATGCCCTTGTGATGTTGCTCTCCGAAGCTGCTCTCCGTGGCGTCCTGGGCAAGAGGCCCGGGACCCATGTATGTGTTGCCTTTTATGGGCACCACGGGTCCCACCTTGCCCTGATGTTGTGTGTGCTGCGAGCCGGCAGCATGCCCGGCCAACAGGCTGCTGGGATGGTCATGTCTGCATCCAGCCAGCCCTCTGTGGGTGTCAACATGGTGACTCTAAGTTGTTTTTTTCATGGGTTTAAAGTCCCAGTTGTTGTTTTGTAGTCTTGTTTTTATCTTAAGCAATAAATTATAATGTCTGGGTAACCAATGAGAAATCACAACCCATCTGTCTACTTCTCCCCCCCCCCTATATTTTAGATCTTTGCATAAAATTGGGAATGTATTTTTTTAATGTGTATCACACTGGTCCCCTTTAATCCCCCTGGTGCCCAACATTGGAAACAAAAGACAGATGAATATTTGGTATCCAGAAACCAAAATGGCAGTGGCATTCTTGTGAGATAACCATTTGAGACTTCAAGTGCTATTCTTTGTTGTCTTGGCAACCACATCATGTTTCAGAATGTCCCCTACAATTTTCAGTTAAAATTGGGAATAGAAGTCCACCCCTACACACACACACACACACACTTCTATGGGTTCCCTCTTCATACGAAGAACTTCACCTCCCCTTTATCCTAGGCTTCATTACAAGACTTTCGCTCTCCACATAGGGGTCAGGATGTCACCACTTGGTAGAGTGATAATATCTGACTGTGGTGTGCATGTCTGCATTTTCTATTGGCCGTACAATGCTATTTTTGAAATCCATTCAATATAGGCTGTTACTGTATATTTCTTGAGGATGCATGCAGAAAAAATTATTATATCTTATAAATAATCAAATCTGAATGCTACTTGGAAAATTCAGTTGACTAGAATTTTGAAATGTCACCCCTCCCCAGCCAGTATTTCACTTAATGTGACTGTTGCATTGGCAGTGACTGGGAGGGGTATATTGCTCTTTGAGATTTATTTGTATAAGAATCCACACACTGAAAAGCCCTGTAGACAGTATGCCAAACAGGTAGAAGTAATTCAAGCCAGATGTATGTAGCTGGCAGGAGTGATCCAACTGTGTGTTTTATAGACTTGGGGAACTGGAGTTAAGAGTTCATAATTTCTCAAAAGGCCAGGTAGAATCTTGATGAACTTAGTGAAGTTGGGTCATTTATATACATCCACCAAGTTCAAGACTGTAGACCAGAAAATCACTGAAAAAGGGCTATTTAGAATTCCATTTTGGCCAAGTATATAACAACAACAAAAACAAGAAGAACAATTTTCATGTGGAAACACATCTACTGGCAAACCCCTGAAATGGAAATAGCTATGGATGTGATGTTTGTTAGTCTGTTTGTTCTGCCCCAGTAGATGACCAGCAGTGGCTGGACAGGCATGGGGCTGAACCCTGCACACTGTGCCACCACTACTGCTACCTATCTTGCATGGCTGGCCCCATTGTCAGGAGCGCAGGGCTAGGCATGGAAGACAGGCAGTAGTGGTGGCAGCAGCGCAGCAAGTGTGGCTCAACGCCACCCCTCCCCAGCTCTGCCACCACTGCCTGTCTCCCATGTCTCAACCCACACTCCTTCCATAGTCAGTTTGTTGCAGATTATGGGTTTCATCATAATCTGAGATAATTTGATTCTCAGCCCTTTCAATGTTCAGGATGGTGCCACAGTGCTCTTATAAGAGGGAGCCACATAGTAGACAAGGCCCCATATTTTGTGACTGAATCAGGATGAAATCCATGTTGAACATCTGTTTGGCCTGCATGAAGAAGAAGAAGAAGAAGAAGAAGAAGAAGAAGAAGAAGAAGAAGAAGAAGAAGAAGAAGAAGAAGAAGAAGAAGAAGAAGAAGAAGAAGAAGAAGAAGATTAGTTTGTATACCCTGTGCTGTTAAAGCTCTTGGTTGCTTTTATTGAAGAATACGAATAAGGAGAAGGAGAAGGAGAAGGAGAAGGAGAAGGAGAAGGAGAAGGAGAAGAGTTGGTTCTTATCCACTGCTTTCTCTACCAGAAGGAGTTTCAAAGTGGCTTACAATTGCCTCCCAAGAATAATAAATTTTATACCCTACTTTTATCTATCCCAAGGAGTCTGAAAGCGGCCTTCCCTTTCCTCTCCCCACAAGAGACACCCTGTGAGGTAGGTGAGGTTGAGTGAGCTTTGATATTACTGCTCAAGGAGAACAGCTTTATCAGTGCTGTGACAAACCCAAGGTCAACCAGCTGGCTGCATGTGGAGGAGTGCAGAATCGAACCCAGCTTGCCAGATTAGAAGTCCACACTCCTGAACACCACACCAAGCTGGGGAATCTGGGATACTTGCTGCTTTGTCTCAGACACTGGCAGTTTTGTATGGTTCTTTTACAAGCCTGCTAAACTGGCTGCCAGCAGTGAGCTAATAAAGAATGTTTACAAAAGAGAGAATTCTTTATCTCTGAGAGCAGGGGGTACTCATGCCTTTCCATACCCCCACCCTGCAAGGATTAGTAAGTATGTAACAATGGATGCAATTTATACATGGATACATGACAATCCACTGGAAATCCAATAAACACTAATAATGACATGAAAAACTGTCAAGAATGGCTCCAAAGTTAACAGAACCACTGAATTTATATTGTCAAAAACTACTGAATTTGTATTTTTTTTAAAAAAAGAAAAGAATGTGAGTGGGGGAAATTGTGTTTTTTAAATGCTGTTAAATTGCTTCCGATTTATGCTGATCTTATGAATGAGTGACATCTCAAACATCCTATTATTAATATTAACAGCTTTGCTCAGGTCTTGGAAGCTATAGGCTGTGGCTTCCATTTTCAAGTTGATCCATCATATTTTGGGTCTTCTTCTCACTGGCCCCTTCAGCTTCTTCTAGCATTTATTGTCTCTTCTGGTGACCCTTGTCTTCTCATAATGTGAAGAATCAGGACTCCACAAAACAGGGGCTAATAAAGCAAAACAGGTATGGGTTCATGTATCCCTACCTTTTATAACAGTGGTCCCCAACCTTTTTATCACCGGGGACCACTCAACGCCGGGGACCACTCACCGGGGACCACTCAACGCCTTTTACTGAGGCCCGGTGGGGGGGGGTAGTTTACTCCTCTACTCTCAACCACTGCCCTAGCGCTCTCTGATCGCTATGGTAATATTTAAACATCCCTTAAAAATAGGATACAGACACGCCACAACAACGAAGTGTGTTGTAAAGGGCTGGGGGGGATGAAGTAAAGGGCCGGGGGGGGGGGGAGAAGGCGTTCTTCGGGGCCCACCTCCAGTTAGTCGAAGGACCACATGTGGTCCGCAGCCCACAGGTTGGGGATCACTATTCTATAAGATTTCAAAACAGCAGGGAAGGGAAACTGATTTGTCTGGTTTCAAAAGCTCCCCAGAAAGGAGACATATAAAAACACGTGTTAGAATATGTCACCCTCTTTTGCCCATAGCTGATACACAACCCAAACCACTGCTGCTATCATGATAAACCAGAATCCTTCTGGTGTGGTAGTTACTTAGTTTGAACTTTCATTGCCATTATATAGACTGTTAACCTTTGCAAAAAGCTCGTTCTTTTGTCATATATTTTTTCTTGATCCCTCTAAAGACCCAATAATCATTTCCCACACAGCTAATCCTATTCTCCACAGATCTCATTCCTGCATTTAATTTTCACTGTGGTTTCATGGGCTCCCTAAATTCCATAAATCGCTATATCATTAAGCAGAGCACCTTCCCTTATTTCCTAAAGTACAATTACCCAAATAGCTTTTTATCTCTTTTTAATTTGTTCATGCTAAAACGGCCAGATAAAACAGGAAGAAAAGACTAACTTCAGTGCATTCTACTGATACTGAAGAACCAATGTGAAATAGGGGAACAGTTGTTTGCTGTCAGAGTTTCTTCTTAGCAAAGGACCTCACTGGAAAAGTTATAATTATTGCTGCTCAGCCAACCTCAAGGATAAGTTCTGGGGATAAAACGAGAGCTAAAATTAGAGTTATTTTGAGCCAGCAGAGGTTTTTCTCAAATGGTTATAATTAGGGGGATAGTTTTAGGCTCAGTCCATACAGTAAAGGATCTCACATTCTGATTTTCCTAGTTGGTGTGTACAATTTTTTGTTGTTCTGTGTGGCCGATTCTAGATTACATCATTTTATGTCTGGCATAGCTTCCTGCATATTTAAATGGCAGGCTTTTATGCTGGACATAGATGTAATATCAAATTAACCACTGGAGGGAGCAAAGCACATGTAGAGCAGTCCCCCCCCCCTCACCAGCAACAGACACACAAGTGAAGAATATAGAACAAGGAGGAAGCCTCAAAATTGCTTTCATTGTCACTGCAAATTCAAAGGCATTTGCAGCAGCAGCTCAGTGTGTGCAGAGGAGTTTCCCATTTACTGTTTTGCATCATTATTTCCATACAAATTAAGATTTGTACAACTACTATTTGTTGTCTGCCTTGAGTTCTGAAGGGCTCAATTACCTTGTAAACAATGGCAAACTATCAGTTTTCTAAATTACCAACCTCTTGCAAAGCAGTTCCTCACTGCACATACCTGTCTTGGACATGTGAGCTGCCATTTCCCTGTCAAACCACTGGAGGTCTTTTTGGGGGGAGATGGGGCTTAAAATGAATCAATAATTTCTACCATGCCTTCCTGTCTGAACACCATGATGTTCTCAGACTGCATTATTTTCTAAAGGATTAGAGTAAGACAGGTTTGAGAAAAGACATGCTGAGGACAATGTGAGGAAGAAAAGCAGGTCAGTCCCCTTTTGTCCTTATCTGCCGGTCACATTTGAAATCTGTTAGCTAGGCAGAGAACCTGGCAATGAACGACCAATCAGGCCCTCTGGAATTCTCAGAGGAAGAAGGACTGGGGGGGGGGGGGTAGAGAACAGGAATAAAGGACAATGTAACTGATCTTTTTTTTAGATGGATACATCTTAGCTGTTACATACACAAGCTGGTACTGTGCTCGATCCCAGAGTCGCCTCAAAGGGAAGATTGGGCCAATGTGCAAGCATTAATATTTATTCATATGGTCTTTTTTGGTATTAGTTGTGAAGTCATGTCCAACCCATCGTGACCCCATGGACAATGATCCTCCAGGTCTTCCTGTACTTTACCATTACCCGGAGTCCATTTAAGCTCACACAGACCACTTCAGTGACTCCATCCAGCCACCTTGTTCTCTGTCGTACCTTTCTTTTTTTGTCCTCAATCGCTCCCAGCATTAGGCTGTTCTCCAGGGAGTCCTTCCTTCTCATGAGGTGGCCAAAGTATGAGACCTACAAAATAAAAATTTACAACAACAAATGCGTACTTGGTTACTCAGTACTTGGTTACTCAGTTATAAAAATAGTAAGATGGTTTATTGATTGATTGATTGGTTAATTGATTGATTGATTGACCACCACTCTTGTCCCAGCCGGTTTGCAGTGGTTTAAAACAGTAAGCATAAAATAAAATGCCCACATTCCCATAAAATTCACACAAACCCATAGTCCCCCCCAAAAAGATTCTATGGACCCTTCAACATCAAGAATTATTAAACTGAAAAGTTAGGTCATCCATTGCTGATGTAATGTACAAGTGATAGCACAGCATCTTGCAGTGAAAATTGGATGCTATGCTCTTTAACTCTCTTCCAATATCCCCTTAGAGAAGACCTGGAGAAAGGACAGATGAATGACACCAAGTGGATGTCCAACAATGAAGGAGGAAGTTGAGAGAAGCATGAATCCATTGTATATCATAACTATAAAGCTGTTAGAGCCAGCTTGGTGTAGTGGTTAGGAGTGCGGACTTCTAATCTGGCAAGCTGTATTTGATTCTGCGCTCATCCATACGCAACCAGCTGGGTGACCTTGAGATTGCCACAACACTGATAAAGCTGTTCATACCCAGCAGTGATATCAGGGCTCTCTCAGCCTCACCTCCCTCACAGAGTGTCTGTTGTGAGGAGAGGAAAGGGAAGGCAACTGTAAGCCGCTTTGAGACTCCTTTGGGTAGAGAAAAGCAGCATGAACCAACTCTTCTTCTTCTTCTTCTTCTTCTTCGAGCTCAAGAGAACTTTCTTTTTGACCCACTCTGCTGTCTTGTTTCCATTGTCATGCAGAAACAAATGTTACTGGATGGGAGATACACTTCTTGGTAGTGGTGTGTGTGAACAAGATCATGGTGCACTTATGGACTGTAAGCTAAATATAAGCAGACAGTGTAGTGATGTAGTAAAGAAGGCAAACACAGTCTTCAGCTGTATCAACAGAGGCATCACATCAAAACTGCAAGATGTCATAGTCCCACTGTGTACTGCATTGACCAGGGCACACCTGGAGTACTGTGTGTGGTTCTGGAGGCTTCACTTCATAAAAGGACGTGGACAGAGTTGAGAGCGTGCAGAAGAGAGTGACAAGGATGATCCAGGGCATGGGGACCAAGCCCAATGAGAACAGGCTGAGAAACTTGGGGAAATTTAGCCTGGAAAATAAAGGATTGAGAGAGGATACTATTGTTCTCCTAAATTATATGAAAGGTTGTCACTTGGAGGAGGGCAGGGAGTGGTTCCTGTTGGCAGCAGATGATAGGATTAATGGCTTTAAACTGTGTCTAGAATGGTACTGGCTAGATATCAAGGGGGAAAAAACATTCAGAGTAGTTCAGCAGCTCCACCTTACTGAAGATCTTAAAACAGCGTCTGGACAGAAACTTATCATGGATCATGCTGACCGTGCAATGATCAAGGGGCTGAACTAGAAGACCTGTACAGCCCCTTCTATGGTTCTCTGAAGTTCTTGGGATAAGAATTTGGCAGGATATGAAGCTCCAGGGCCTCAACATGATATTGTTCACTTTACCTATAACCAGATCCTTTCAACTGGAAATTGAACCTGGGTTCTTTTGTGTAAAAAGCCAACAGTCTACTATTGAGCTATAACTCCTAACTAAACGACAGACTGGTATACCTCTAAATACCCCACAATGAAGGCAGCAGTGGTTGAGTCATTGCCTTCCTGTTTTGCTTGGGAGCTTCCAGAGAGATCAGGCCAATAGGAAACAGTATGTTGGACTATACGTACCTAGGTAAAGTAGCATTCTGTGTTATTTGGTTTAGGGGAGGCATTCCCAGCAATACTTTCAAGGATCTGTATTCAGATAGGGACAGAAACTACTCAATGCACACTCGATTAATTTGCCAGCCTTCAAGTACCGATATTTCTCTCGTGGTTACATTTTTCTCTGTGTGATATCTGCAATGGTGGGGAGAGATAACAGTCATTTTGGGTTTCAAATCATTTCTTTTGCATACCAAGGGAAAGCAGCTTTTGAGTGATAATTAAGTGAAATATGCAGAGCAGGGCTGGATTGCGATAATTTCTTAACAGGCCAACATAATTGAGTTATATCAAATCTATTGGAAGTTATGGGTCTTTTCAGGAGCAAAGATAGCTAAACCTGTAAAAGAGTTTGATTCTGAAGATATTTGGATGATATTAGCATTCCGATATTTATGAGTGTTATAAATGATCTTGAATTCAAATGAAAATGGCATTTTTTTCCCCTGGAGCTGTAGAAGCAGAGTCACAAATGAATATCAGTGAAATGGGTATTTCTTCAATAAACTGACTTCCTGTCAGTGGCTGAGCTGTTCCTTGGGGTTGGATTATTGTGACAGATCTAAATAGAGTATTCTCAGTTCTCTTCCATGATCTCATTTTTTAAATGAAAATAATATTGTATGGATGACAAGGCACTTAAGGGAGAGTGGTATGGAAACCCAAGGTCTGTGAGGTTTCCAAACCTGTCAGTGCTTGAACTGTACATCAGGGTTTGAATGAAGACAGGTAAGGAGGTGCCTGCTCGGATGACCCCATCTAATGATTGTGGTTGTTCCATTCCGACAAGTCATTTTCAACTCATGGTAACTTTCTGAACAAAGGCCAAGAGTTGGTTCTTATAGGCTGCTTTTCTCTACCCAAAGGAGGCTCAAAGTGGCTTACAGTTGCCTTGCCTTTCCTCTCCCCACAACACTGTGAGGTGGGTGAGGCTGAGAGAGCCCTCATATTACTGCTCAGTCAGAACAGCTTTATCAGTGCCATAGTGAGGCCAAGGTCACTCAGCTTGCTGCATGTAGGGGAGTGCAGAATCGAACCCAGCATGCCAGATCTAGAAGTCCGCAATCCTAACCACTACACCAAACTGGCTTACCCAGTACCATCATTTGTTTGAATCCACCATTTGCACACATTATGTGATCAAAGTAAGAGACGTTTTGTTTACCAATCGTTGCCTCAAGACAGTAGTTGTGTTTAATTTGATCCAAAATAGATTGATTTGTACTTCTTGCAGTTTGTGGTATTCTCAGTAAATCACCTCCAGGTCCAGAATTCAAAGGCATCTATCTTCTTTCTCACGTTCTTCCTTAGGGTCCAGTTTTCACATACATACATTATCAGAGGAAGACCATGGTTTTGACAATTCTGATCTTTGTTACGAGCGAAATACTTTTGTCCTTCAAAATACTTCCAAGGTTTGTTAGAACCTTTCTTCCTGGGGTTAGCTTTCTCTTCACTTCTCGAGCATGCTGGCCATCTTGTTCTAATCTGAATCCCAAGAATATACAAGTGTCCACCTTTTCCAGTCCTTCTCCACCAACTTCAAAGTCTCTTAGAAGTGATTTTGACATTACTTTTTGTCTTCTCAATAGAGAGTGTTAGGAAAAAATCTTGAACTTTCCAGTTTTAATTTCCTGATTAGTTCCATTGGTACCACTGGGGAATATTTCCTCCACTTATGATCTGTTTTTTGTGCTCATCTTTCCTTCTTTTTTGTCGGCTAGGATGCTTGACAGCTCCGGTGGCTATAATCTTTGAGTCTTTCCCTGCTTCCCTTAATTAAGTGACACATTACATTAATGTGCAGGCTTTTAAGGTCTAAGGTTAGGATGGATAAATTATGTCTAATGGCGTACAGTTAGATGCAGCTACTCTAAGAAGAACCTCCATTTGCTCTTCTTGCTAATGATTTGAGCACCTCTTTGAAAAGAAAATAACTGAACTGATTATGTTCAGTGCCATGGAAGATCTCCTGGAGCAGTTGCTGTCAAAATTGTGTTGTTGATGTAGCAAACTTCTGTTTTACTCGATTAAAAAAAATCAGGAATGTTTTGGTATATGGCTTATGAGCTATTAAACCTTAATAAAACTGAAACTGACAGACTTTGGGTTATTAGGTATTTTCATGGTATTTTTAAGATGCTTAGAAATAAGTATGTGGTGATCCACATTTATATTTAGGACATTATAGAAAGTCTTCTTTGAGAATAAACTCCAACACTTCCAAACTTGTGGGTCCACCTGACTCAAGGCCTCCCATCTTTTCCAGATTTCATCTTGGATTGTAATGGCTCAGGAAAGCTAACCCTTTCGCCATCCCCCACACCATCCCTTTTTTCCAATTTTCTAAATTTTGTGTTTGCTTATTTATTTATATTTCAATTTCTATACCACCACTTGTAGCAACACCCATCTCCTGGTAGTTTACAATATAAAAGTAATACAAATCACAATAAAACCCCATAATCCCCCACTAAAATTCCAGGACAAACAGAGCAATAAATGGCAGCATAAACTACAAAAAGAGAATCTCTCAGTCCCAGCTCTACTATTCCAGCCTTGGGGATCTAGGCAATAACCTAGAGGACATAAACCTGGGGACTGATCTCAACACATAGCCAGGGGGGACCCACAGCTGACAACCCCAGTCATCTTCCTGGCCTCAACCAAACACCTGGTGGAAGATCTCCATCTGGCATGCCCTGTGCAACCTAGATAGGGCCCTCCGCTCTTCTGGGAGCTCATTCCACCAGGTTGGGGCCAGGGCCAAAAAGGCCTGAGCCATCCAGCCACTGCTTCCGAACAACTGGCAAATTTTTTTGGGGGGGGGGGCGGGGGGGAGTCAGGCCATCCATCCATCCATTAGGATGTAGAGCTGAGTGTCATCTTTATATTGGTGACATCCCAGCCCAAAGCCCCAGGCCAGTTGGAATAGAAGGCACACATAGATGTTAAAAAGTATAGGGGGAGATTATTGTCCCCTGTGGTACCCCACATAGGAGCACAAAGGGGCTAGACATCTCCTCCCCCATTGCAACCCTCTGAGTCCAGTTCTGGAGAAAGGGGACCAGCCATTTCAGTGCAGTTCCCCTAATTCTGGCCCCAGTGAGGCAGTGGAACAACAGCTTGTGATCGACCACATCAAATGAGGCCGTTAGATCTAAAAGCATGAGGATGGCTAAACCACCCTGGTATAATCCAGCAGGGTGACCAGCACAGTGTCTACCCCGTGGCCAGGACAAAAGCCAAACTGGTATGGATCTAGGGCAGAAATTTCTTTCAGAAATCCCAGGAGCTGGTCTTCTGCGGCCCACTCAAATATCTTTCCCAGAAATGTAAAATGCATGACCAGGTAGCAGCTGGCGGGGTCCCGCAGGTCCAGCAATATTTTTTTTCAAGAGAAGGCACACCACTGTCTCCTTAAGCCCTTCAATACATGCAAATGTGGTTTGCATTGCTGCCCTCTGCAGAGTCTTCTTTGGTGGTGTCCTGTCCAAGAACTGTCCCTGCTTAGATTTCATGAACTGCTGAAGCCAGGCTATTTCATGCCGCCTTCCAACCTATGATATGAACCAGGTTCTTATAAAGAGTTCCATTCTACAAGCCTTCTGACACTGCAAGAGTAAAGTACATCTTCCAATTTGCTAAAAACTTAATTGGTTCATTGTCAAAACCATGCTATGCTTTTGCCATCCTATATGCCATGTTGTTTTACATTGTGTATTTCTGCTCTGTGATTTGATTCTTGACAATGGTCATGCCTGTAATAGCAGCTTTACCTGCACTGCAGAGAGGATATACAAGGCTTAATGATCTTCAGCCTCACCACCTTGGTTTTGATCTTTTATTACGGACTAGAGTTGGCATGAATGTAGTGGGCCCCGGACCTCAAGCTTTCTGCTTCACCACTGTAATGCACCTGGGAACTGTCATCCTTCCCAGGACTCTCAATCTCAACAGGCACCTTCATGCAGAGAATGTCTTTGTGTCCAAACCATTTGGCATAGGAAAGGGCCAATGGCAAAGGGTACATAAAGTAGTTTGATTAGAATCCTCAGTCCTAGCAAAGATCCCATGACATCCAGTTTGTTAATCTTGCAGTAAAGAGTTTTCTTTTCATAAATAAAGCCTGCTTATTGGGAGTAATCAGAGATTCTCACATCCAGGTTGATTGTTCTGAGTAAGATCATTTTAATTACCTTTTCCATCTTACTAGTCATCCTTCATCAGACCACATGCCAGTCAATGACAGCTTTCTAAAGCTTGCCTTTCCTGAATGACAACCTCCAAATGAATCCTCCAAAGAATAGCTGCTTGTGGAAACATGGCTTCCTTTGAGTACCTAACATGGCTGCTTCCTAAAGCATTCATTCTTTCACAGAGTCAGTCTTCTCCTTCCCACAGTCCCCATAATGCTCTCCCTGTGATTTCAATACAGCTGGGAAAAATAAGATGAAAACCACTTCATCGGTTTTCAGACTGAGTGTCTTTATTTTGCCTTCTTGGGTTGCCTTGTTAATTATCCTATGGGACATTTATTGCTCCTCTACCACTTGGAATAGGAAAAGGGGGCAGGACCAGCCTGCTTCTCAGTTTGAGTTTCAGCATTAATCAGGCAAAATCAAAAATTCTTACACAGATACTTGGGTGAAGTGTCATTTCATCACAAGAGCCATCAACATACTGATGACAATGCACTCCCAGACTTCTGGGTGATCTCAATTAGGGATCTCATATGGATACTAAATAGCATCAGGGCAAGCATGGAAACCTCTGGCATACATCACAACCAGTCTCATGTAGAGGTTGTCTCACCTTCTGCACTGATAGATAATGAAATGAATATCATATATCTCCAGCAGTTGCCAATTTCAGCTGTACAAAAAAGTCGAGCTGCTGCCATTAATTCAGTGCCCAGTTAACTATGCAGTTATTATCTAGCAATTTTGGTATTTTTAATCATGCATTCAATATTTACTTATTCCAAAAGTGATGACTGTTCTTTTTTCTATTTTTTTTTTGGTCTAAAAATCTATGCACTATGTAGGCTTCTTTGAATGAATGGAATGAAATGAATACACCTATATCTAGATGACATGCACAAACATATACATATGGGCATAATTAATTAATATATATTAGAGGAACCATTTCTCTTAATAGGTTCCCCAAAGAATGCTGTGCTCAGCCAGTACCAACTTGTTTACATTCATTGGCCTCAACAGATCTATGCCCTGGATGGAGTTGGAAAGATTCTGCAGGGCCTGTTAAATGGTACTCTTCCACCTGGCATACAGGGTGATTTTAGATTAGAGCTACATTGGACCCTTTCCCCATCTTTTTCCTTTCTCTCCACCCCAATCTTTCCCTCCATTGCAGGATCCTCTCCAAAAATGGCTGGGAATTCTCCAGCAAGACAATAGCAATCTGAATATAATTTCAGAATTGCAGAATGATGGAGCATTTTAAAAATTATAATTAAAAAAAATAATATATATGGGGTTGATTTTATTGTGGATTGCTTTTAATGTTTAAATTGCTGTGAATTACCCCAAGCCCAGTTGGATTGGGGGGAGGGGGGGAGGGTCCAAGAAATCAAATAATAAGAAAGATGGGCACGATTAAGTGTTACAAATTAATCATACCCATTTTTTGGGATACATTTTTTGTATGATCACTGTTATATAAAGGAAATTATGGACATTCACTTTTGAGGAATACTGTTTACAGGAGAGGGAACATGAAGCACATAAGGAAAAAAAACCCAAAACAAAAAACCCCCATTCATAATAGCTACAAGATTCCAAGCCCAGAGAAAGCAAGTGATCCCCTTCTCTACAGCTACCTGTGCAGAGCTGCAAAGAAGCAAAAATTCCCCACGCCTCAATAAAGCTGCCATAGGAAGACTTTATTAGCATATCCTGGCGGCAGAGAAAAAGGACCCATTTGTGTGTGTGTGTGCGTGTGTGTGTTACACTCTTGCAAATGTAAAAGAAAAGAAAGAGCAAAAGAGCAGAGTCTAAAAATTTTAATAGGAGATTCAAATACCATCTGGCTGAACAGAAAGGACATGCCAGGCGTCTGTTCAGAGACTTTCTCAACTTTGAACACAGAACAGACAGAGGACGGAGGCTAAATCCAAGGCTGGTTCGACAAGTGAATGGCAATCCTCAATCACATTCTGTGCAAACTCTTACCATGATGAAAAATTACTGGCTGGAATAACCGACCGGCTTCGCCAGGGATTGCATGCAGACATTTGTTATTTTTTTTTGGCAAGCTGAACGTTGCCCGTCCTCTGCCTAGTTCAGCCAGATATTCCCAGACTAGAAAAAAGGGTTTCCCACACTTTTTCCAAACCTGCAATCTGGATAACCCAGCTTTGCACCAGAACTAACTACTTCCATGATCATCTTCAGATGAGGTAGTGAAATATCAATATGCAAAAACAATGTGCAGCCTTCGCCATGTACAGCACAGCAAACGTTACCCACCGTGTTCCATGTGGGAACCAGCTTGGTGGAATAGTTCAGAGTGCTGGCTTCTAATCTGGGGAGCCGGGTTTCATTCTCCGCTCCTCATCCACATGCTGGGTGACCTCAGGCTTGCCAGAGCACTGATAGAGCTGTTCTGAACAAGCAGTAATATCAGGGCTCTCTCAGTCTTACCTACCCCACAGGGTATATGTTGTGGGGAGAGGAAAGGGAAGGTGATTGTAAGCCACTTTGAGATTCCTTTGGGCAGTGAAAAGCAGAGTCTAAAACCCTACTTTTCTTCCACTGAATATTGAGTTTACACTCTGTGCAAGCTCATGGATCAAGCTCAAACTGCCCTGGTGGCTGATGTATGTGTACTGAGAATAAAAATTATTATGTGTCTATGGAGTGACACCGTCACTTCCAATTTGGGGTGACCCCAAGAGTTAATGTCCTCCCAAAGGTCCTATTGTTAACAGCCTTGCACAGCTGGCCACTGTGGTTTCCTTTACTGAGTCCACCCATCTCAGGTAGGGCTTCCCCTTTTCCCACTGCCTTCAACTTTGCCCAACACTTTTGTCTTTTCCGGTGAGTCTGATCTTCTCACAGGTGTTCTTCAGACTGCATTTCTGTGCATGTCATGCCACTTCTGGGAATGGCACTATTGTTAGCTTCACCTGACTTCCTTACATGAAAGTAGCCCCGTTGTTTCTCATCTAAAGCTCAGTCGGCTCTCAAACAGCAGCTCTGAAGCCCAGAGATTACGTTTTTCTTTGACTGCTACTTGGCCCCTGACATATTAAACCTGAACACATTAAAAAGGTGCAACAAAAAGTAGGGCTTTCCCCACAGTGGAGAAAGATGTGAAGGGACAAAGATTGACTGGTGGATTGTATAGGAGAGCCGCACCTTTGGCTTTGGTAGGTCTACTCTCATGTAAATCAAGAGGGGGACATGATCCTGGCTTTCTCAGACTGGAGAGAGAGGGAAAGAGAGGAGATCATGCCCCAATGGGAATGATTGCTTGTTTCAATAAAGATCATTGAGATGTTTCTCTGCTGGGATGAAAAATTAAAGTATTTGACTTATTTGCCATCCAACTTGGGGCAGTTACGAGCCCTGGGGAACCAATTCAGGTCTCACAAGACTCTGGTCTCATTTTATGGCTTTCTATATTCTGGTTCAGGCTAGTAAATTCTGGCCAGCTTTCACCTACTTAGATCACTCCATATTGGCAACCAAGAGTCGCCTTCCTTCTGGCCTGTTTGTTTGCAACATAACACATGGACTTGAATGGGAGCCCGGGCTTTGATATATTTTTTTAAACCTTCTTACTCCATTGTGTACCACCTCCATTATGTACCACCAGGCACATTGTCTGCAACCTGTGCTCTAACTTAGTGGAAAACTCAACCCATACCTTGGTGTATGTCTCCTACAACAGGGAAAATTTCTTAACAGTAGGCATAATTCCGAAAAGCATTCTTCTTCTACTAAGCTGTTTATTGGTATTAAGTAGGGAAACGTAGCTGGATGTTTCTTTTCCCCCAGTCGAGACAATACAAAATGGTCTTGTTTGCTAGCAGGATTTGACTTCTCCCTGCTTCTTGCAGCATCCCTCTTGAATATAGCTTTCCTTAGTGTTGTGTGCAGAAAGGAGACATTTAAAAAAAAATAAAGAACAGCAAGGATTTCTTGTCCTATTTGTTTTATTCCAGCAGTCTTGTCATTTTCCCTCATGCCAGTTTAGGGGATTAGGTTTCTGTACAAACAGAGGACAATAGATTAAAACCCATCTGTGTGGGAATACATAAGCATCCTTTCAGCCACGATTGTGTCAGTGACTCACAACTTTGTTAAGTGAGTCAAATTGAGAGACACACCAAGAGCCAGATGTATTCCCTTTTTGACGAGGTTAACCGTCACAGTGTGGAATAGCCAATTGCTGTCTTCACTTAAGCATGATAAATATTTGTGTTTCAGAGAGATTCTGAAAGAGGATGAAGGGGTTGTTCTTTTCCTCCCGCCCTCCCCCCCATGTGAAGAAGTTGCATTGTATATTGGGAAGCCTCAGGGTAACTGTAGCAGCAGTTGTCAGAGCAGAAAACTTCAAGAACGTTTTGTAAATTCCCTTTCCATTAATCTCAGCAGGAGTATCCATTACCACTACTGAGGTTCTCCTCCCTAGGTGGTCATGTGATCTGGTCTATTCTTACCCACCATTCTAGTTCTGGACTTTGAGAATCTCCCCAACTGAGATCATCTTACAACCAAATTTCCCTCTCTTGTTTTTTTTAACGAGTCTATTAGATTTCATGATATACTTCTTTTGAGCATGGTTGTCCTATTACATGATTATCTGTAACAGCCATTGACCGATATATCCACCATTTCTGACCTAACCATGTCACATTTCAGTAGGAATTTCACCCAGGTGCAAATCGCCAAATATTGTGTATCCAGGAAAGCGGAAAGCAGATGATACGCTGGCATGTATGAAGCATTCCCTGCATAATAATCTGAATTAGCAAGCAGAAAGGCATTCACAGTTAGACCATGAAATTTTATGTTTCTGTATATGAGAGATTCTAAATTTTAGATAAAAATTCTGGGATAATAGCCATAAGATGACAACTTATGAATTAAATTGTTTAGCTCTATCTTGATAGTCCTTCTGTTGTTATAAACTGGCTGCTAGTGGCATCGATTGGCTGGTACGAGGCCAGTCTGGCAGAAGGAAGACTCAAATGTTGGCTTAAAATGGCCACAGCTTTAATCAAAAACCTCCCACAGAGAGTTGGCGCTATATGAGGGGAATGAGCCTTACCTAAGCAGTTCACTGACTGCCCACCCACATGAAACCTGACAAGAAGTCCATCAATGTTCCCTGCCGGGAATACAGACTTCAAATCAGATTTCCTACTCACAGGAGATAACCCATATAGAGGGCCAAAGGGCGCGAACCACCTTGACTACCTCCAGAGCTATCTGGTCAATTAACGAGTTTCCCTTGCCCACCCCGCCGGGTCGGCTGGGTGCTCGTTACTACCATCCCCTTAAGGAGGCCCCAGTCCCCAAGGGGAGGCCGATCACACACTGGCTCCCTTAACAGGCTCATTCTCCTGTGTTCCATATGCTGTGACAAGAACAATACAAACAAAACACAAATAATTAGAAAAGAAGGTGGGAGGGTGGGATCGCTCGCCTGTATTCCGGCGAAGAGGCAGGGAAGCGACATCCCAGCGTCCCAACGAGACACTGAAGCCCTGCCCACCTAACGTGCGCACACCACAGCGAGCGCTCCTGGCCGGCACACGTGCGTCGAGCCGCCTATTCCTCTGCCCGTCCTTCCCCAGCCGAGTGGCACAGGTAAGTTCGTTCCGCTCCATTATAACTGGTAACATTGGATTTTGTAGAAAATACTAGCTTCTTTTCCTGAAATTGGATACTCAGACATCCAAGCCCAGCAAGGGAACAAGTGTGCTGTGTCCACTGAGAACCATATAAAAGGCAACTCTTCTTCTTCTTCTTCTTCTTCTTCTTCTTCTTCTTCTTCTTCTTCTTCTTCTTCAACTGTTGAAAGAGATGAAGAGATAAACAGCTCCTAACCTTCATACAAAATGCTCCAACTTGGAAGCAGAAGAATGCATGGCACTAAGTACTTAGGAAGATGTTATATGCAATTACATAGCTGGATTCCACAGATCTATTACCCTAAAGAGGTGCGTGTCTTCCTCCATCAAAAGGGAATTACAGGAAAGTACCTTGTGCCAGAGCAGCCTAAATCACATTAGAATTTGGAAAGATAAACAGGGATGGCCACAGTTAGTAAGACAATCAGAGTTGCTGCTGTTGGAATTTGTGCCCTGTGCAATGTCTCTTGCCTCAGTCTACAGCAGGAGAAGATTCCTTACCATAGAGTCAGTGAATTAGATAGGAACACGGACCACTTACCATTCTGATCTCTCTGATGCTGTCTCTTTAAGGCTAGACCCAGTCTCTTAGGGACAACTTCCTGTTTCCTGCTTTCTCAGAAACCTTGCTTGTCTCCATTTTGCATGCCTGCAGAATGGTGGGTGTAGAGTTGCCTCCTGTATCTCTCCTCATCCAACATGATAGATTAGATTAGGGACGATATTTTTACCTTACAGTCTTGAATGGAGTCCTCTAATAAATAGATGTTATATTAGTTGAGTAGCACAACCAGAGCCTGTGCTTGCTTGCTTTGTTTGTTTGTTTTTGGTCGATATGCCCTCAATAGCCAGCAAGACCATGCTGTACATACTACCTTAATTAAACACTCTGCTAACTTTTCTGGATATTGCAGACACATAACATGAGTCCTACTGCCCAATATCCATCAGCTACATGTAGCCCTTCTCAACCTTTTTACCACTGAGAAAACCCTGAAACATTCTTCAGACTTCAAGAAACCCCAGAACTGGCACAATCATACAGAATATGGTTGGGAAGCAAAGCTGTGTACTCCCCTCCCCCCCAGGCCCATCATTGTACATTTTGGGAAGGGGGAAACAGATAAAGATGATCATATCACCCAATAAATGTTTAACACATTTTAAAAATATATACAAAAGTAACTCCTACCCATTTGGGAAACCCTTCCAGGGCCATCAAGAAACCCCAGGGTTTCACAAAACCCTGGTTGAGAAAGCCTGGCTACATGAAAGAAAGCAGTGGAAAACCTCTTCAGTGTTACTGTTACCTTGAGCCAGAGGGAGTCACCACCATTAGTGGAATGAATCCAACCCATTTATTCTTCATATGCTGTATGCCTGGGCCCCCCAATCTTTTGGGCATTCTGACACAGGGTGATGGGCACAAGCACAAAATGGTGGCCACTGAAGGTGGAGCCATACACACACCTAAAGTCTAGGTGCTGGGGGGAAGAGGGAATACGGGGGGGGGGGAGAGGGGGAGAGAGAGCAAGAATAAGGCCAATACTAGTTGTTGCCACCACCAAAGCAACATTATTTATGTCTGCACAGTCAATCAGATTTCCAGTGGTTTACCAGACGCTTTGCTGGGTAACCTGACTCTACTAATTTTCTGTAAAGACTTGGCAAGCACTGGATATGGTGCATCACAGCACCCATAGACACCATGTTGGAGACTCCTGCTATAGACATTCCTTTTTTGCATATTTCTGTATCATTAACATAGACTTCAGGTGCAATAACAGGGGTACTGTGTGCTCCATGATAGGAAGTAAATTCTCTCCTACCAACCAACTCAAGAGAATTATGGTGATTACCTCAAGCCACTGAGTTGATTCCAAATGTACCTCAGTAAGGTCAATGAATCACAGAATCAAAGCAGGAAATGTTTGATAAGCTAGAACACAAGATCCCCTCATCCTCCTCAAATGACTTGGAGTGATTTTATGAACCATCTATAAAGGCCTCTAAGCACAGACCTGTCCTAATGCTGAAGACAAACTGGCTGCTGGGTTGTATTGCTTGAGGGGATAGAATATAAATCGACAACAGTGAGATTATTTCTCTCTAAAGTGGTGGTTACTCCTCACTTGGAATCCAGGGTGAAATGCTGGTGTTATGTTACCTAATAAAGTACACCATTGACTTTGAGAATCGAGCGGAACCCAGAAAAGAAAGGGCACCTGGGATTTATGAGCTAAAAAGAAAGGTGAACTATAACTTGTTTACAATGAAATGGAGAAAACGCCGGAATGGAGGGACTCTACTTCAGAGTGAAAACAGTGACAGTTCACCTAACTGATTTCTCTTTTTTTTTTCCTGAGGAGAAAATGCATTGACTAAAGTAATCATGTTTTTCTAAAATATTTTTTTTAAAGGATTCGGACATCTCTTTCATGCTGCAGTTTATGACTATTGGTGTTGCTAATGTTGGCCCTTTTCAAAGAAAGAGGGTATGCACCAAGCTGAAGTAAAAGAATTAAAGTGGAAAATTACAAGACCACATCAAGCAACACTAGATAATAAACAATTACATATCAGCCATGGACAGATATGGGAACTAAGATTCATGGTGTTATAATGAAGAGCTGTGGACTCTAATCTGGAGAACCAGGTGTGATTCCCCACTCTTCCTCCAGATGAAACCTGCTGGGTAACCTTGGGTCAGTCACAGTTCTCTCAGAACATTCTCACCATCACCACCTACCTCACAAAGATGTCTGTTGTGTATAGAGGAAGGAGAAATGTTTATAAGTAGCTTTGAGATGACTTAAGGTAGAGTAAAGAGGGGTATAAAATGTTCCCTGCTTCTATTTAGTCTCAACATTAATTTAATCATTATACTATACTGAATACAGTATAGAATAAGACCTTGGCTATGAGGCCATCCCATTATATCATTGTCTGTAGAATCCTAGAATGTTGCATTTCTAATCTCAAAGTGGCTTACAAGACCTTTGTCTTCATCTCCCCACAACAGACATCCTGATCCATTCCACGGGGTGGCCACTGCACTGGGCTGCACATGGGAGTTTGCGATGGGCTGTTTGCCCCGCCACTTCCTGTGTCACCATGGGGGACTGTTATCAGCAGTGGACCCTGTGTGCCCCAGATTTCTGCTTCCACATGAGGCAGTTGGGGTGGAAAGGTTCTGCAACACAGGGGATGGTGGAGGGGTTATTTTCACAAAGTTAGGATTGTGTTACAACATTGTGGGACACTGAAACTTGATGTTTCTGTGCCTCCAGCCTGAAGTGGACCTTTTCATTAAGGGGCACAGAAGGTTTGGTTTCTGTTAATTTTAGCGACACATCAGCTTTTCTCTCCCTGTCTCACCATTCACCCTTTTCCTGGTTATTACAGTGATTTTTTAATTATTATTATTATCATTTTATTTATATCCCGCCTCCTCCCGGAGGCTCTAGGCAGGTCACATAAAACATCCCCTAAAGCCAATACAGTAAAAACATGATACCCCACAGAACACCTATCCTTAACGGAATTATGACAAGAATGGCGGCAAGGTTCATCATAGACTAACCCAATCTCTGCACCCCCAACAAAAAGGGTGGTGGAGGGGAGCTGGTCACACACGCAACCACCATTTTGTGATTGCAAGTTAAGCAGTCATTTGTAGAGGGTCAGCAGTTCAGACCAGAAGGGGTACCTTAGGAACTCTCCCTCCTCTTTGTGAGTGCTCTTTCCAGAAAATACTCCTTAGAATAGTAGCTGGAACTGCTCCATTCAATTTGTTTACTGCATAAAGATGCCTCTGCACAGTTACTTGTTGAACAGTGCTGTATGAACTGGGTCTTATCTGGATAACGTTCTCTGAGATCGAGCATAACCCTCTTGGAAGTCTGTGGAGACAGACACAACACACTGAGTAAATTGACTACCTCAGTCTGAACGAGCCTGCTGAAAAGTGTTTGCAATTGCTACTTGCTTGCTGCTAGACAATTTGCAAGAATTAATTGGAACCATACTGAAGAATTCCAAAGAGACAGCAAATGTGCACCTTGCTTAATTGTCCTATTTTTTTTAATGAAGCTTGATATTTGTGTAGCGAAGAGCAAATGTGTATTTTCAGAAGCTAATTAAAATGTTTCAGCTAAAATATTAGAATGCTCATTCTATCACTAACAGGACCCATGAAAGTGCGGTAAAAGATTTCTTCCCCCCCCCCTTCCATTTAGATGGATACCAAAAATATCCAGTATCAACTACTATAATGATTGGATTCTAAAACATTCCATATGCCAGTCATTCAGGCTTGAATCCAAACCCAAGGAGAGTTGAAGTACAAGTCCTGATAGAATCAATATCAGCACTGGATATTGAGCAGCGTCAGATCCCTGTGGTTTCTCTGAGCTGAACATTTCAGTGATCAGCAGAAGGACAGAAATGGTCGACTGCTAAACAACCAAGTGGACATAAACAGGAACAGAGAAAAGTACTGTACCCCGGAGGGGAGGACTCAAATACTCAGAAACATATATAACAAGGCCAAATGAAGAGTTCTGGGGTTTGGAAGGGCCGTTCTGTCTACTATTCACTCAGTGGTAACAACTAGAGTTACCATGGCTCAGGGTTTGCCCTTCTTAAAATTTCAGCAAGTGTAAACCTCAAAACAAAAGACTGCATCTGAGAGGCAGTTTACCAGTTCCCATGCTGTTGCCATGAGTCATGCCATATTCACATTTTACCTCTTCCATGGTCCCTTTCCTTTCATCTTGACATGATAGTATGCTTGAATTGCTCAGTATTTTCCACAGACCAGAGGGCCAAGGGACCTCTTTTCCCCAGAGAATTTCTTATTGTTCTGACCTTGTATATGTGCATAGATAAGGAATGTTTTGTGGTGTCTAGGTTTCAGCCTGAGGTTTACATGGGGAACCATGCCTGGGAAATATTGTGCCTTTATATTTTGTTCAGCATACCTATTTTCAATTTGAAATAAAGGGTCTCAGGGAAAACATTAAAACTATGCTTGTAAGCTTGCCCTTCAGTTCTGGCAAGGAAGCACCTTGCACTCTGTTTGCTATTTTTTCAATAAAGAGATATTCTTCAACAATGAGTCTGCTTATTGAGAGCATAACACAGGACTGCCAATGGGATCATTTCCAGCTTTTGCTGAACATTCTGCACTCCATGACTACCAAACTCTTTTCTCAACTGTTGCCTCTGCTGGTTGACCAACCAAGTGCCATTTCTCAGCATGGGGCAGTCTTCCACTAACCCTCCTTGCTTCCAAAGTAGACAAAGCAAATCACCAAGCTATGTGATTCATTAGTAAAACAGAAGGTATCTGTATTTTTCCCCTTTACACTGCCTTATTGACACCTCTTAAGGGCAAGTCTGCACTACCAATATATATTGGCTTTGTGACAGTTTCATCATGTTTTCCCCAAAGAGTTCTAGGACTAGCAGACATTAGAAAGCAGAGAATTATCCCTTAGAAATCACTTGTACTTTCCCCAAAGATAGTTTCCAGGGTTACCTGAAGAAAGGGAATGTGTGTTGAACTAGTTTAAGCTAGTACTATACAAATATAGTATATTTGTATATATAAATTTGTATATACAAATATATGCCCTAAGAAGTCTGGATGGAAAGGTTTTGGGGAAGGAAATATTTCATGAAACGATACAGGTTTTTTAAATGATTTCTGAGGTAAAATAAATAGCTTCTAATCCTTGTCTGGATTGCTTCTTGTTTTACAGTCATTTCATTGTGAAAAACACCCAGGAATGTAAATGGTAATTGAGGGTGTTTTTTTAAAAAGCAGGCTGTGAACTGGAAAGGACATTCTATATTAGTTAAATAATCTTACAAATTATGTTCTTTAGTTCTACTTAGGAATCCGTCTTTTGCATTAACTGGGAAAAATTAGCTTGACATTTAAAGTTTAAATAATACAGACTATTTCGAAGACATTGTTCTCCAACGTAAATTAAATGTTAACATTGTGCTCAACTGTCAAATCTTAAAAGGAATGGTCCTTAGGGATTTTTTTTTAAATGCAGCTCATGACAAAAGAGAGAAACTCAATAAAAAAAGGAGGTCACGTTCACAATTAACAGAGTCTAATTTCACCATTGCCAGATGATTTTTACCTTATTGTTAAATAGTCATATAGTTTTCATATTAAGTGGTGCCCTGCCCTTTTCTGGGTATATTCCCAATAATTTTGTTAAAGGAATACAAAAAGAAAAAGTATTAACATTTTCAATAATAAGAACAAGCTAACATCTGTGTGCATGTTAAGTGCTATCATTTTGCAACCCTAAGGCCTTCAAAATGTCTTCTCACTGTGGCTCAGTGGTAGAGCATCTGTTTGGCATGCAGAAAGTCCAAAGTCCAATCCTTGGCATCTACTGTTGAAAAAAAAAAAGATCTGGGCAGAGCTGATGTGAAAAACCACTGCTCGAGACCTTGGAGAATTACTGTGAGTCTGTTTAGATGATACTGACTCTGATGGTCCAGAGGTCTGATTCAAGATAAGGCAACTTCATGTGTTAATACAATTCCACAAGTCTTGCCAATTGTTGGAATTACAATCAGCAATTAATTTGGTGAAGAGTTGTTATTGTTAAACTGCTAAACAGTTAAGATGCCTTTATGTGCTCACTAGTGACACTAGTGAGATTGCAGGGTCCTGAAGCCATGTGCTAGGGAAATTCTAATAATAGCCTGGGAGATCTCTTTGTTTATGGCCAGCCACTACTCACTTCCTTTTTCTTCAGGAAGAGGATTTTATATTTGCAAGGGAGGCATCATCCTCCATTAGACTCTTAGCATTCTCCATCTGCTCATTGAGACTTCCTATTATTTGGGTTGGGTCTAGATAACACCATGAACTATTTGTGGTCCTCAGGTTCCCACCTGTTAGTTGTCCCTCCCTTCAGGTAGCCCACTTGATATTAACTCCACTCTCTCAATGTGGCTGGATACATCTTGGAAACTATTGCTCTAGTCAGGTCACCATGTTGACTGTCTTGGGTAGGTTTGCCAGTTCTGGTGGGGAAATACCTGGAAATTTGGGTGGCAGAACCTTGAAAAGGTGGGGTTTGAGGAACGGGAGGGACCTCTGCAGTGTTCAGTGTGATAGAGCACACCTTCCAAAGTATTCATTTTCTTCAGGGGACTGATCTCTGTCACTGGGAAAGCAACAGTAATAGTGGGAGATCTCCGAGCACTACCTGGAGTGGCGCCCTGAGTCTTAAGCCTCAAGGCCATAAACTTGAAATGCTCAGTCTGGGACAATGTATTTTATTACTTAAGCCAGGAAACTGGGTTTCGTGCTCTCTGTTGCTTTTGGGGTTCTCAACCATTTAGATCCCATAGGCACCTTTGGAATTCTACTGTGGGGACAATCACAAAATGGCTGCTGAGGGAATGCAGTGACATTGTGGAAGACTATTGTGAACCCGAGGAGATAGTGACATGCTCTTTCATTTGTTTCATTCCATTTCTTTTGCTGACACTGGGAGGAGCTTCAGCGCAGGTTGGTGATGGAATGACCACCTTGGTCGTCTTCTGTCAAGTGCTTTTCTGTAAGTTTTAGTTTTTCTGTCCTAACAGACCTGTCCCACTGGAAAATGGCCAGGCCACCTGCAGCTGTTAAACAATTCCTGTTTATAGAGATTGTTGTTCCTTAGTAACTGATAAGAGGACAGTGGCATTTGACAGGAGGCCAGGGTCTTATTTCTTGGTCATTGACCTTGTCTAATTATAATGCTAAAAATCACACCCATTACAGGGAAGTCATGGAAGAGACGTCCTGAAATACTACCTCTCTGAATTTGATTGGCTAGTTATAACTGAATGTACAGGATTGGATGATTAGATGATCTCCTAATTACCACTGTATAAAACTCTGTGAGAGGCAGTTCTGGGAACCTGAGAGCATCACTGGCTCCAGTGCAGCTGAACCCTGGATCTGGGATCTCTTGGCTGCCAAGAATGGGCTCCTGATAGCTGTAGGAAGAGAAGTAATCTTGCTTGGTATGTATTCATTTATGTAATGTTGTTATCTCCTATTGCCCACTGATTGAAAACTACTAAAAGTATAGAATACTCCTGTCTTCCATGTGCTTATTGTCTCCAGCTCCAACAAAGAACCTTCCCTAGATCCCTTTGACAAAACAGGAAGGCAGAGAATCTGCAAAATGCCACGGACTCCAATAGTAACTCTTCAACATTTCAAGCAGAAACTCTTGTTTCTCGGAACAGTTTTAAAAATGAGCATATTGTTTCAAAATATGTTCCCACACACAGCTTGCCTCTAGTCACATAGTGAAGATCCTTGTAGTGTGACAGCAGCTGCTGCTTTAGCAACTTTTTTTTTTTAGTACACAACCAATCAAAAGCCCTGCTGGGCAAAAAGCCTCACCTTTCTCCACTGACTTTTGTAAAAACACTTTCTGAGCATCAGGAATGGTGTGGAGCCCATGGGTGCCAGACTGGGGACTCCTCCTTTAGTCCCTATGATGAGAATATGTGCTTCCAATGCCAGTAGGTTCTTGGAGTTCTGATAAAGCATCTGTTGCAAGCAAAACGGCACGAAAGGTGGTCTCAGTAGATTTTAGTGATATTCTTTAAAATGCTGAGCTACCTCCAGATGTTAAATGGGAATGTACAAAATGACATTCATAAATGGGAAAAATGCTGCTTCTGCTCAATGGCTCTTAATGTCCCAGTTTACAGATGCCAGTAAACATCCTGTGTATAATGAATGGAAAATGTACACTGTTTTCATATTTAATACGTCATCAGATTTGTTATTTTCCCCACCAGAGTCTCTGTTCGAACACAAATATGCAATTATGGTCTGTATTTGTTTTCCTGTGGAGCATCATTGTTCTGCAGACGGTATGATGATGAAAAGGCAAAGACAGGAACCCAGTGAATAAAAACTGCCTTTCCCGGTTGCCCTTCCTGGTGCTTAATCATCCATTTGAATGATAAGCACTGACACTGGAGACCATAATAATGACTCTCGACCGATAGTGTAATAACTCCATAGCGTCCAGTACCAAAATGCAATGATTTATTAGAAGGTAAACAAGATCAGGGGCTATTATGCACAGCAGGAAACCTCACAAAAAATGTCTGCAAAAAACCTATTAAAAAAAATTCTGCATGTGGCACTGGTTTTACCATGGAAAACCCATCCTAGTGTTTTTTACTCTTCACGTCACTCACCCCTCATGGCCGTGAGCATGCGTTGTTTCCTCGCAGGATTGTAAACTTGCTTTGCTGCCACTTTTTCCTTAACATCGGTTTCAGGGATGCTTTTTTATGGCATGCGTAAATGTTTTTGTCACTTCCCCTGATCTGCCTAACGCCAGTGGCTGAATGGAATGCCTATGGGCTATGTTTCCCATGAGGCTCTGCTAGCAGCATGTGTCAGTCAATGTGACATTGCTGCTGATCACAGCCTACCAATAAGCTATTAATACAATGTTTGAAGTACCCTCCCAGTTGAGGAAAGCTTTCTCAAATGCATAATCATTTACTTCAGTCTACTATGGTATGCAAACACACAGAGACACACACTTTAAAAATGGACAATTTAAAAAGGGGCAATTTAACAGTGAACTGACTTTGGTAAAAAACAAAAACAGTGAGTGAACAATAGCTCATGGTCTAGGCCTGTCTAGGCCATTACCAGCCACAGTTGACAATCAACAACCCAAATGAAAAGAGAAAATAAAGCAAAAGGTTTCACTTAAGGGATCATATTAAAATAGCTATACCATACAAAAATGAATATCAAGAAATTCATAGCAGCCCATGATATATTAAGATTTCTGTTAGTTTATTTGTATTTATTTATTTTTAAATGTATATGTTGTCCTTCCCCTGAGAGTTCAGAGTGGCAATAAAGCCACAAATTAACATTCAACATTTAAAACAATTGGATTCCCACATTAAAACCATTCAAGAATTTTTTAAAATGCTGCCTTCTCTCTGGTAGGAAGGAGGAGAGGTACAGTGCATTATTATTAAGAATTTCTGAATGACATATTTGTTGACTTGTTGGGGGCAGTTATTGATGATGTTGTATTTATAGGCCTCAGTCTGTTAGGACAGCTCAGTTTTATAGGCCCTGCGGAAATATTTGAGGTTCCGCCAGGTCCTGATCTCACTCAGCAGAGCATTTTACCACACCAGTACCATGGTCTGAAAAGGCCATGACTCTGATTGAGGCCAATCTGACATCTCTGGGGCTGGGAATCCTTAGTAAGTTTTGTGTACTTCACTGTAGGTTACTTGGCTTTCTCAACCAATGTTTCATGAAACCCTATGATTTCTTGATGGCCCTGGAAGGGTTTCTTGAATGGGTGGGAGCAAATTAATTCTTAATATACTTTAAACGTTTGTTAAACATTTATCAGGGGATATGACCATATATTGTCATGTTGACACTCCACCTAATATGGCCAGTGGATGGGCCTGGAGGGGGTGAGAAGGGAAGGGGCCCCACGTGGGTGCATACACAACTATTCTTCCCAACCATGTTCTGCATGATTGTGCCACTTCTGGAGTTTCTCATGGTAAAAAAGCTGAGAAAGGCTGGTATAGAGTGTATAAAGGTAAAGGTATCTCCTGTGCAAGCACCGAGTCATGTCTGACCCTTGGGGTGATGCCCTCTAGCGTTTTCTTGGCAGACTCAATATGGGGTGGTTTGACAGTGCCTTCCCCAGTCATGACCGTTTACCCCCCAGCAAGCTGGGTTATCTATACACTCAGAAATAATGGGGGGGGGGGCATTTTCAGTCTCCCAGGGCAGGAGTAGTCAACCTGTGGTCCTCCAGATGTTCATGCACTACAATTCCCATGAGCCCCTGCCAGCATTTGCTGGACCACAGGTTGACTACCCCTGTCCCAGGACATTCTGAGCTCAGCTGTGCAAGGCAGCAGGAGTTTTGTGAATGGCACACTCAGCTCTTTTTTCTACTTTTTTCAGAAATGTTATTCTCTTCCCCCCGCCTCTCTATTAATGGATCCTTGTTCCAATATTTTCTTGCCCTCAGCTGTATGAGGCATTATCATTTAGATAATACCTTTAAATATATATCCTCTAACAACTATTACCTTGCAGTCCAGCACAGCAAGACCCTGGTTGTAATTGCTTCGTGCCATATGTTTATATTTGCAGAAAGTAACTTTTCTACGAAGCTGTGGATGCCCAAATGTGCCCCCGTGAAGAAACTGGATGACCCTGTTGTCAAACTGGCATGTTGTCTTCGAAGTCAAGTTCTTCACAGTTTCCCCCCCCCCATTTGTTTCCTCATGATAGAGGAACCTAAACCTATCCGTCCATTGCCCCAGACACCTGTTCTCCCACACCTGTTCCAATTAATAAACCATATGTTGGAGTCACAGACTAGAACCGCAAAAGACAGGATGTGTTTTCACATGAATATTTCATAAGTTTGTGGTTGTTCCACAGGAACCAACAGAAGCCATTGATTTTTTTGCTCAGACTCCAAGAGCAGAAGGGCTATTAGCTTGTTAGAGCAATTTGCTCTTTCAATAGAAAGACTCCAAATTTGCCGTGTCATAACATGACCTCATGTAGCACAACAACACTGCCTGAGAGGATCTAGATAATTTGAAAATTGTCCACTCTCTAGTAGGAATTGTTGTACATAATATAATAGCAGCATCTAACAGCTACCCTGAGCTTGAGAGCCCAGACTAGCCCTGTCTGGCCAGATCCCAGAAGTTAGGCAGAGCTGGCGAACATTTGAATGGGAGACCACCAAGGCTGTAGAGACAGGCAATGGCAAACCACCTCTGAACATCTCTTGCCTTGACACCTTTGTGGGGATTAACTGGATATGCTGCATGGAGGAGCAGTAGACATGGTATTGTGATGTTAGGGTTGAGCTACGGCTGCCTGCTCCCACAGGAAGGAGAGGCTGAAAACATACCCGGTTGCACCTCAGCACCTGGAGATGGTCAGGCATCCCTGTCTTTGCTTGGCTAACCAGCTGCCAGTCATTCCCCAGAGTTCATCATGATGACTCCTGGGGAGAGGGGGCCATTGTGTATGATGGCTCTGGAGGGTGTGCCTGTAGAGCGGGGAATGACCAGGAGGATCTGCAAGCTTGGAGGGGCCAGGATGTGTTGTAGCTGTCACTGCACTCCCTAGGCCCTGGGTCTCATGCTCAAAGGTAGTTGTGCTCAGCATGTGTTAGATAGGTGGGTAAATTGTGGTGTAGGTGGGCATGTAGATAGTTGGTTAAGTAGGCAGGTGGACAGTTGATTAGGTCAGTAGACATATAGTTGGTTAGGTAGGCAGGTAGACAGTTGGTTAGGTAGGCAGGTAGATAGGTGGGAAGTCAGAACACCTGACACAGGGAGTATGTTGGGAGCTACACCCCATCCAGGCCCCTCTATGCTTGTGGACCCTCATAATCATATGTGTGGTCACACTTGGCCCCTATGGGGGCTCCCAATGCCCATTTCAGTCATAATACATTAAGCTCATAGGAAATCTTACTCCTCGCTAAATCTATGACATGGGAAGGTAGGTGGGTGGTTGACCACCTTCTAAAGCCAAAGGGGAGAAGGGTGGACACTGGACATGTCCGAGAACCCATATCCACAATGAGGCAATACAGTCACTCCACAGTGAATTTCACATGTATAGCACCCCAGGAAATAGCTAAGTGGTCAACAAACTCAAGCAAACCCAGAGGTTCGTGAACATGGGGGGGGGGGGGCATCTGTGCAAATTCAGGGTTCAGGGTTTGTGTCTTCCCCCGGACCCCCAATCACCCACAAATCCAATGAACTTCCATTTTCCATGTTCATGCCCACTTCTAGAAAAAAGTAGGGTACAAAAATCCAGCTCTTCTATCATAGAAAACTGATTTTTAAAAATAACATGCATAGTTAGTTGTTCCTGTGATTGCTGGCTGCTTCACTTTTGCCCTTTCCATTGCATGCTAAATCTAAATTTATTATCTAGTGAAGAAATAATGAATCATTATGGGTGACTTAAAACAAAATTGAACGTGTGTTAATTAACGCTTGGGTCAACTGGAGCTCAATCATTCCTTTGCTGTTGTGTAAAGAGCAGCACCTGCCAACATTTTAGAAAGCCTGTTAACATCATAATAGTTTGTGCTAGAAAAATTCGACCGGTTGGCTATCAAAAAGATGTAATCCATTTTTGTTTATAAGTGTTCCAATTCATTGAAAGAAATGAATAACTTCAATAATCAGTTCTGGAGGCCTCACTTCAAGAAGGATGTAGATAAAATTGAAAGGGTACAGAGGAGAGAGACGAGGATGATCTGGGGCCAAGGGACCAAGCCCTATGAAGATAGGTTGAGGGACTTGGGAATGTTCAGCATGGAGAAAAGGAGGTTGAGAAGGGACTTGATAGCCTCTTTAAGCATTTGAAGGGTTGTCACTTGGGGGAGGACAGGATGCTGTTCCCGTTGGCTGCAGAGGAAAGGACATGCAGTAATGGGTTTAAACTGCAAATACAACGATATAGGCTAGATATCAGGAAAAAAAATTCACAGTCAGAGTAGTTCGGCAGTGGAATAGACTGCCTAAGGAGGTGGTGAGCTCGCCCTCACTGGCAGTCTTCAAGCAAAGGTTGGATACACACTTTTCTTGGATGCTTTAGGATGCTTTGGGCTGATCCTGCGTTGAGCAGGTGTCAAGGGCAGACAAAACTCACAATCAGGCTTCTATAGAAAGAAAGCTTTAATTAGAAGTAGATCTGAGCACTTTAACATCTGAAGTCAAGACTGTTCGATATCGGGGATGCAAGCAGTTATCAATACAATTCTCCCGCCGAAACCCGGCCCGTTCCCAAGGGGAGGGGTCAGCCCTCACCCAGGTGCCATCCCAGGCTTCCTGCCAAAGTGTTAAAGTTAGCACGGCCTTGGTCAGCCCGGTGCCCCAGGCTACAGATAAGATGTTTACAGGGACACTGGCAACAATGTATCACAGCAGGGAGAACATGCAGTGTGAAAGAGGAGGGATCAAAGGAGGGAGGGGATCAAAGAGATACTACAGAGCCATAAGCATTTTGGTTACATGGGAAAGCCCACACAAAGATGGAATCTCTCAGGTTCGATGGATCAAACATGGCAGACAGCAGGGGACTGATCCTGACAGCAGGGGGTTGGACTAGATGGCCTGTATGGCCCCTTCCAACTCTTTGATTCTGTGATTAATCAATATTCAATAGCTATTATCTTCATATGTGTGGTATGAAAACATAAACCAAAACTATTTTCAAAGTTGCTTTCTTCCTCAGTGGTTTCATCATATAAACAGTCCCTCGGGCTCAGTTTTGAAAACAGGCTATTGAAAAAAATTGTGTTTATCCGAAACCCATTTTGGTTTATATCACAGACATGAAGATAATATCTATTGAATATTAATTATTGAAGTTATTCATTTCAATAAATTGGAACAATTATAAACAAAAATAGCTTAAATTTTTTTTATCGCCAACCGGTCGAATTTTCTAGCTTGGATAATTCCATTCAACCAGTCCTCTTTTGCATGGTGCACAATGTATGGGCTGGTGGAAGGGGAAGGTTCTCTTTCCCAAACATTTCCTTCTTCTTGGGCCCACTCAAGTGATGTCAGGTGTCTCATTGCAAGAGGTTCTACTCATGTTACGCTGAATACCCAAGAAGATTGTGATTTTCATACACCAAGGAAGATCCTATCAGAAATCAGAGCTAAGCAGGGCTGACCCCTGATCATATTTGGATGGGAGACCACGAAGTGTTGGGATGCAGTTCTTTCAAGGAACAGTAGAGATGATGACATGGAGGCAGGCAATGGCAGACCACCACTTACCGTCCCTCACCTAGCTGTCACATTATCCTCAGATCTGCAGGTAACACTACATTCACCATATGATAGATACTAAGGAATTTGTTCTACCATTCTCAACTTGACTTCCTTGTTGAAGTTGCATCGAGACTAAATTTTCTATTGAGGGAAGGCACATCCATCTGCAGGACATTCTTGATTCTCCTCCTTGTGCTGAGACCCGTTAATCTCCCTGTTCCTGGGGGATATACATGGGAGGCAAATTGGAGTTCTGCATGAGGAATTGACAGATATTACAGCTTCCATTTGGGGAAGGCACTGGCAAACCACCCCGTATTGAGTCTGCCATGAAAACGCTAGAGGGTGTCACCCTAAGGGTCAGACATGACCCGGTGCTTGCACAGGGGATACCTTTACCTTTACCACTTCCATTAGCAAAAATTCTATATAGAAAAATATTTGACTTAACATCTTGAATCCACTGTTGGATTTCCAAGAAGGGAAGGGGGAGAATTTTTGCTGATTGTCTCCTCCCCCTGCAGACCTTTGATTCCTCACACTCCATTCCCCACACATGGAATTAACACTCCATTTAAGGTAATCTTTTCTGTTCTGGAAATTACCGGTGGATCCAAGATAATGTATCTTTTACCAGGCTATTATAATCAAAGGCCATCTGTAACTTACTAGTTTCAAAAGCCCAAATCAAATTTTTTTAAAGGCCAACAAATGGGTAAGAGGAGGCCAGTTTCTTGACAGCTATCAAAAGAAATGTGGTCGGGTTTTTTGTTGCCAAATGGAAAGGCTCAGATCCAGTGGTAATTTTCATTAACAGAGGGATATATCAGCAGAATGTGTCTTTCTTGCACCACCCCACCCATCCAGCATCCTCAAATGCTCCTGCTAATGCTCCTGAGGGATCCTGATAAACAGCATGAGGGGTGAACTGGGGATCTGCACTAAACAGGGGGCAACTGGAAAAATCACCCTTTTCCTTGTTAGCAGAAACCTGCTTCTGGGTCCAATCCAATGACTTATGGATTTTTGACTGTTTCATTTGCTTGTGATGACTGGGGAGCAGACTTTACACTCAGACCCCTTAAGTTTAGCAGCCTGTCAATGCAATGGACAAAACCATTTATTTGCAGACCATATTTCCTTTAGGCAGCTCAGAACTTTACGGACCAGTGCACAGTTATGCTAAAACACTAAAAGGCCTTAGACCAGAGTAACCCTTTCTGGGACTGCAATAATGGCCTCTCAGAACTATGTGGGAGACTATGTGGAGAGATATACCAAATGGTAGGTTGCCCTGTTGTCTTGGCCATAGAGAGGCCATCTCTATGATGCCAGTGTGATGCCATCAATTTTGACGTGTGTCTTTCATATATGGGCCAGGTTAATTGACTTGCAGGAGGGCATCTTGGGCTCAAGGAAGACACACAAACATTTCCATTGGCTTAGACAAGGCCACAGCTTTATTATTACTCCGCAGGAGTGTTGGTGCAGCATGGGAGAGAAAGCCTGACTTGCGGTTAACTGATCACAAGGAACCCAGATCCCAGCAGTGCCCTGGTACCTACCTGGTTCCCGCACTGGGAACATGGGTCCACTTGCTGCTGGGATCCCACCCAAGGCAAATGTCCAGTGGTGCCCTGGGTCCCACTCAGTTCTCCCAACTAGGAATGTGGGTCCCCTTGTCACTGGATTTCCACCATAGGGAAATATCCACCTGGGGTGCCAAGAGGAAGTGCACACTTCCCTAGGCCTCACCCCAGGTCACCTGGCACTGTAAACCCTGGAGAGAGGCAACCACCTCCTTCTTGGCCCATCCTAGGCTACATGGCACTGTGAGCCCCATGCCTCCCTAGCTGGGTCAGCCCTGCTTGCAGACCTGCAGTCTCATAAGGAGGCTCCTAACCTGGGGAGTCCAATCCGCAGACCGAACTCCCCAAAAGAGGCTCCATCCCATGCCCAAACCACCAGCTGTGACAAAATGCAATTCAAAGACCTGTTACAGTGGCCATACAGACATAAACATATCAGCCAATGAAACACAGTGGGTGGGAGGGAAGTGGTTTTGGCGGTGGGTCTGGTGGAGGAGGCTGGGCCCCTAGTATGGGTCCATGCCTCCTTCTGATGTAATGGGCTCGACTCACACTGTAGTGCCCTGGGTACCCCCAGGGCTTCTCCCCTGATGCACCCCCTGCCCCCTGCCCTTCTGCAGCATCAATGGAAGCTTCAGGTAATTCAGGTAATTCTAATTTCTCAGGGCAGAGGGGTTCATGATAGGAAAGCATGCAAGTCTGCTACAGGAGCAGACTCTCGGCCTGCTAGGGTGGGCCTGCTGACAAGGGCATCTTAGCCTGCGGACTGCCTGCTAAGGAGCTCTGTCCTGGCCCTGCTAATGAGATGCCCAGCCCCCACCCACCCCACATGATCTGGCTGAAGGCTACGGCCCAAAGCAGCCTTAAGCTGCCTGGCCTGGGGCCAGGGGAGGGGGCCCCTTCAAGGCTTTGAAGCTAGTCCAGGAATAACTTGGGAGGAATGAGTGGTCTACCATGTGACTCAAGGATAACCAAAACTTACCTTCACCTATTGGAAATCCCAGGTGGGATTCACACCCACATATATATACTTTACCTTATGGCATAAAAACAGTGAGTTGTTCAGCAATATCAGTGCATTCTTAAGCAAGAGACCCATCAGATGGTCTGACAATTTGAGGTAGGCAGAAATTCCCCATCCCCACAGTAATTAAGAAATGCTCGTTTTGTTCCAATGCTGAATATTTGATATTTGATTATATACGAGAATTGCAGTTCTAAAAAAAAAAATCATTCAAAGAATCCCCAAATCGATTTTTAATATTAGAATGTGAAATAATTATAGGATCCTTTTTTTTTGTACCAGTGGCGTGAATTGGTGATGCCCCAAAGCAGCTCTTAGGCTGTCAGCAGCTTTTATTTCTTCTTCCTACAAGCAAGAGGCACCCATATTTCATAACTCCATAATGTCATTGAAAGATAAGCAAGTGATAGAGAATATGAGGTTTATAACATGACATTCCCTGTTTGGATAGGCTGTTTGTTCTAGTTCAGGGGTAGTCAAACTGCGGCCCTCCAGATGTCCATGGACTACAGTTCCCAGGAGCCCCTGCCAGCGAATGCTGGCAGGGGCTCCTGGGAATTGTAGTCCATGGACATCTGGAGGGCCGCAGTTTGACTACCTCTGTTCTAGTTCCTCAGTGCCAGTCTCAGCACTAAGAGGATAGAAGACCCCACCCACCATACCAAGGAAGGAAAGGAGGGAGGGAGGGTGAAGGAAAGAAAGAAGGAAAGAAGGACTTGGCACATGATTAAATATTATGCAGTCTATAATTAAGCAATTAATGCTGACATTGTACTGTTCTTGGGAAGGGATATTTTTTTTATAAGGACAGCCAAATGAATCTGGAAGTATGCTGAGCATTAAATCCCCAACCCATTCTTGTGCTAATTTCCAAGTGATAATCTTACATTCATCCCCAATTGCCGTACCTGGGTGCTTAGTAATTCCCTTACCTTCTTCGAGGGCCTATTTCAGCCAAACAGTTTCAACTGGATTCAGCAATAATGATATTGGTTTGGATTAAGCAGCAAATCCTCCATCAGTGAATGGACCGGATGCTCAGCCAGTGAGAGTCAGCGGTCTGGAGGGCAAGAATGGCCGTGCCACCATTGCTCTGTGCCAGCCTTGGTTGTCCACTCTTTTTCTGGTGCAGAAGGTGGCAAGTGTTGGAAATCACAGAGTGGAAAGGGGCCAGAGAAGCCATCAATTCCAAACTAATGCTGGATGCAGGATCAGCCTACACCATGCTAGAACCATGATTAGGGCTAACAGCGTTTTGGGGGAGGTTACTTCCATTACTTGTAAGTTTTTAACAGCAGCTTGACCAGCACAGTTGGATGAAGTGAAACTTGCTGGCCCGCTGAGTTTAATTCCTAAAGAACTGGACTAGGAGGTACACTCAGTTATTTAGGATATGTCATTATGAGAGTGAGTGAGTGAGTGAGTGAGTGAGAGAGGGAGGGAGGGAGAGAGGGAGAGAGAGGGAGAGAGAGAAAGAGATGTTTTAAGGGAGAAAAAAGTGAAAAAGAAGCAGGAAGCAAGTCTGAGAGTTACATTCTGGAGCTAAACACAAAGCATTTAGGTTCTTGCAAAGAAGAGTAGTGCCCATATCCCTATCTGACCTGATTTCCCATTTGCTATTCCATACGATCACCTTCTTCCTGACACAATGGCACCCCCAACACCTTTCCTAGTACCATCCATGTGTTTTTAGAGAATAGCCAGGTCCAGGCGGGGCTTTTGCCCAACAAGGCTTCTGATTGGCCATTGGAGATTTGATTGGCTAAATTGCCTTACCAGCAGCTGCCAATGCAGCACAAAAAATACCAGCAACCAGATTCTCAGCCATGATGTGGAAACATCCCACTGGCTGGAGCGACAGCTGGCAAGTCCAGGTGCCAGGCCCCGCCAACCACACTGCCACCTCCACCTGTCTGCACTCTCCTGAGGGCAGGGACAGGTTCGGAGGGCAGGCAGCATCAGTGCAGCAAATGGGGCTGGTCTATGGGGCTTGCCAGCTGCTGCAACCCACTCTTTGAGGCTGCCTGCACTCTTCTGAGGTGGTGGGTGACAAGGCCTGGAGCTGAACCCTGTTCACTGCTCCTGCTCATTCTTCAAGGCTGCCTATATTCTCCTGGAGGTGTGGGGGTGTAGACAGCCACGCCAGCGGTGGCGGCTTCCTATAGTTGCTGCCCATGATCTCCTGAGGTGGGGGGTGGCCTTGTAGGACAAGAAGTGGTGGTGGGTGGCAAGGCTCAGAGCCAAGCCCCATTCCCTGCTCCCGCTCATCCTCCGAGGCTGCCTGCACTCTCCTGAGGGTGGGGGCAGCCTTGGAGGACAAGCAGCAGTGGGTGGCGAGGCCCAGAGTCAATCCCTGTTCGCTATTCCCACTTGTCCTTCAGGGACGAGCACAGCAAAAGGGGCTCGGGTTTGAGCTTTGCCAGCCACCACTGCCATTCATTCCTCAAGGCTTCCTGCACTCTCCATCTACTGGTGACACATTCATAGACTTCCATTTAACGGTCCGTACCAGTGGATGTTTCCAGATCACAAATCTTCACTGTGTGACTGGCAGCCATTTTATGGAAGGTTCCACCTCATGAGGCAGCCATTTTGTGACTGAGCCTGCCATACTGTGTTATAATTCTAAATATGTCTGCAGGCTCAGAAAAGAAGAGTTGTTTTTAATACGCTGTTTTCCACTACCCGAAGGAGTCCCAAAGCAGCTTACATTCACCTTCCGAGTCTCTCCCCACAACAGACACCCTGTGAGATTGGTGGGGCTGACAGATCTTTAGAGAGCTCTGACAGACCTTTAGAAACAAATCTAACAGGACTGTGACTAGCTGAAGGTCACCCAGCAGGCTGCATGTGGAGGAGTGGGGAATCAAACCTGGCTCTCCAGAATAGAAGCCACTGCTCTTAACCACTACACCATCCTGGCTCCTGATATATTAAAAACTGGGGGCTCCTTATATATCCAGAATGAAAAGAAATGATGGAAAGGGCTTAATCAATCAAATCTCTCCTTTTGATATTGAAGGTGCTTGAATAGAGCCAGTAAAACAACACACCATTGCACTTCTGAAAAGTTCCAGAAAGCTGATAAAGGCAGCAAGGGGTGAGGAACTGTTCAATATTGCAGGATCCTCCATCTCTGAGAAGCAAATTTTGATAGATGAAGCTAGGAAATCCAATAAAGGAGGGCTCCATTTGATACCCAAATAATAATCAGTTCTACAGAGGCATCCCTTTCATTTCCTTTCAAATAAAAGCACAACATTTTTGAGTGCCCTGCTGTTTCTTGAATGCAATTGATTAAGCACTAAATAAAATAATCACTCAATTGTTATGGGGCATGAATAAACCAGGAAGCAACGGAACACAATGGTGGCTATATTAAGAGAATATCACAATCTGTACAGAACCTTTTGTAAACACTGTAAAGCTGGGATGAGCACAAAACAGGAAATGTCAAATTTGTTTGGGATGTGGGCTCCTAGAGACTCCAAAATCACCGGGCATCTCCAACTGTCTTTCCTTTAAGAGCACACCAAGTTTGGTGAAGATTGGACAGAGGAGGGGTGAGTTACAGACACCCAAACAAAGCTCCCCTAGAAAAGTACTTTTGGGGGAGATATCAGGCATAGGTCCAGGACTGTACAAAATGGGCCTAATCCTGACCTCCTCAGGATGCTCCCCTACATGCTCTTAAAGTGGTGAAGAAGAAGAGTTGGTTTTCATGCCCTAATTTCCACAGCCCAAAGGAGTCTCAAAGCCGCTTAAAATTGCCTTTCCTTTCTCTCACTACCACGCCTAGCTGATAAGCTCGGATTGGGAGCATACCCCCTCCATCCAGAGCCTTAATGCCAACAAAAAGCATGTCCTATTTAGCCCTATTGCAATGAATGGGAACTCTGTTAAAGGCAGGCAGTGCCTGTCAAGCTCTGGAGAACCCATATTGCTATTTTCCAGTCCTGAAAAAGACCACCTCCACTGTTGTTTAATGTTTTCATACCACAGTTTCTCGGAGGGTTTCATTTTCCAAGCCATCCCCGAAGCTCGGATATCTCTTAAGAGACCATGTGTGGTAAGGTGACCAGATTGTCCCACTTTTGGAGGGACATCTGGGGGCACCTGGCAAATTGTACTTAGGTTGAAATTTTTAAAAAATTATATCACAATGCTATTTTTGTGTTCTATGCGTTCTATGAAAAATTTTATCGTTCCATATAGACCATATTTTTAATCAAGAACCCCCCCCCCCCTTCCAGTCAATGGTGTCCCGCTTTACCAATGTTAAAATCTGGTCACCTTAATGTGCGAGCCAAACATCGCCCTACAAGCCTCAAACCAGCCAGAAACCGTGCCCATCCCTACCGCTAAGAATACACAGGAAGAGAGATCAAATTAATTTAAGATTTATTTCCTAACATCAGGAGCCTAAATAAATGCAGTGTACCCTTCTGAAACCTTTTTTTTTTTTTAGCTGCCTTGCTGTTGCCAGATTTTCTGCATGCATAACTTCTGACATTTTCAGGCAGAAGCACAAAATGTTAACATAGTCATCACAATGTCATGCTGTTTGACTGTGACTATTTCTCTGGGCTGATGTATGGTCAAAAGAACCTGATGTTAAAGAACTCTAGACCAGCCTTTCTCAATGTTTTCACCATTGAGTGCTGAGACTATAGCTTCCCCAATATAGCCTTATAGGGTGGTAGTTTCCTGGGTTATTGTGATCACCTTTCTAAAAATACAGACTACGAAAAGTAGCATAGACTTCATTGACACCGCGGAGGAGCTGGGCGGTTTGGAGGGTGTGCTGTGGGTGTGGAGCCCAGTGGCATGCAGAGCAAGCATGGAAATGGTGTGTCACGTCCATGAAGGGGACATGGAGTGCTTTAAAAGGAATCACATGCAAGGGGCCTCTTCTGCCGAACTGCCACTGGAACATTTTTCCTCCCACCCACCTTGTTATGTTGGCTAATATTATGTTTCAGTGGGCACTGTCAAAGGTCTCTGAATAGCGTTCTGTCACAGATGGTGGTTTGGCATGGAATGAAGACTGTTTCATGGGGGGGGGAGTTCAGACTCCCCACGTTAGGAGCCTCTTTAAGAGACAGCAGGTCTTCAAGTGGGGCTGACCCAGCTGGGGAGGCATGAGGCTCGCAGAGCCAGGTAGCCCAGAGTGGGAACAAGGGAAGTGGGTGTCTCTCCTTGGCACCCCAGGGCTTACAGTGCCAGGTGTCCTGGGATGGGTCCAAGTAAAGTCTATGCTTCCTCTTGGTACCCCATGTGGACACTTCCCTACAGTAGGAATCCAGTGGCACGGAGACCCGTGTTCCCGGTGGGAGAACTGGGTGGTCATCAAGGTGCTGCTGGATACCTCCCTTGGGTGGGATCCCAGTGGGAAGGGGACATGTGTTCCCAGAGGGAGAACCAGGTGGGCTCTGGAGCACCACTATGGTCTGGGTTCTAGTGATCAGCGAACTGCAAGTCAGGCTCCCTCTCTCATGCTGTGCCAGCACTTCTTCAGAGTTAATAAAGCTATGACTTTTTAAGCCAAGGAAAATGTGTGCCCTCCTGCAAGTCAACCGGGCCTGTCTACTTTTCAGCAGCTCAGACAGTCAGGCTCAGACACCTTCCCTGATTTCAGATTAATGATAAGGTTCTGTATCATGTCTAGGGAGATAGGTGGCTATATACCAAGGCACAAAACATTGCAATGCTACTCGATATGGAAGGGTTTCCATGTACCAAAGGTTTTCAAGTCAGATTCCATAAGAAAGCCCTGAAAGTTAATAGTGACAAAATAGTCCTGTGCCACAGTTTGTCATGCAGAGGGCAAAAGAAAAAAAAAGGGGGGGAATGCTCCCTGATCTCAATTTCTCCTGGGGAACATGGGCAAATTAGCAAGTATGATCTTATTGTATTTGTATAATGTCTATAGGCAAGGCTACAAGTCTATAGGCAAGGCTACAAATCTAGCCAGAGTAAAGGACCTTCTGACTTTGTCAGAAGTCAGAACAAAGGAGTATTTATGCTCTGGAGGAGATAAAAATCCAAGTGACCTTGCACTAACATCATTTATTCCAAAATCCAAGTACAAGCTGTGCCACTGTTCCACTCCTAATTCCATGTGGGGTTCGGATTTGAAAAATGCCTATGCATTTATTTCAGGGATGCAGTGGCTGCCTACCGTGAACAGAAGCAATTCTATGGCACACTGCACCTCAGTTTAAAATGTACATGGATTTCCATCCGTGAGAGCAATTTGACTACCCCACAGGGAATCGATCAGTAGGTCACTTGTGGCTCAGTGGATCATCAAGTTGGTTACCCTGAGCGTGTCTGTGAGGAACTATCGTGGGGTGATCCAGTAAGCACATGTTACTGTTCTTTTTAGCTTAGATTTCACTTTTGCTATTTGATGTGTTTGTTGAAGTTTAGAAGAAAAGGAAAACAACAAATACATGTTAATTTTGAGATCTTCCTTTGTGCCAGCTAATGTTTTAATCATTAGTTTTGGAAGCAATTTCTCCCTTCTTCTTCTTTTTTTCTTCTCAATATCACACTCTTTAACATGGTCCTTGTTTTAGAAGGAAAGCTAATCCTTTGTGTTAAACAACAAAAGGAGCTTAAAACACAGGTGATAATTATTATTACTACTTTAATACAGTTCTTCCGGGAGAGGGGGGAAAATCGGTAGATGTACGAGACATTTCAACGCCATCTCGCAAGTGCTGCGCAGCTTGTAAATTAAATCAGTCTCATACCTGAGAATCCATGAGGGGGCTGCAATAGTTTATTTTCACCCCGGGTTTAGAAAGGGAGGATGAGCGGATCTTTGGATGCTCAGTTTGCCAGCCTACAGCAAACTCAAGTGTCTAGTTCAGGCTTTCTCAGCCAGGGTTTTCCCATCTTGCACTTCCTGGAGAAGCCTCAATCACCTTCCTTTCCTCTCCCCACAAGTGGCATCCTGTGAGGTAGGTGGGACAGAAAGATCTCTTAACAGAATTGCTCTGTGAGAACAGCTCTAACAGGACTGTTACTAGCCCAAGGTCACCCAGTTGGCTGCATGTGAAAATCAATCCCAGCTCTCCAGATTAGAAGCTACCGCTCTTAATCACTTCACCAAGCCGGCTCTAATCTGGACAGCAGTGTCTGACTCCCCTCTCCTCTACAATTAGCCAGCTGGGTGACTTTGGGCTAGTCATGGTTCTCTCAGAGCTCTCTCAGCTCCACCTCCTGCCTGTTGTGATAGTAGGTGGTAAACCTCTAGGACTACTTCTCTCCTCTCCTCTCTTATTTAGAAAGCTGTTTCTCTTCTAAATAAAGCATTTTTTTCTTTAAGAATCTTATGCTTCAAACCTCTTTGCATATTTAATTTCGGTCAACTAGAAGTGCATAATTTCTTTCTAGTGGTGGGACATTATTAGCTGGCCAGAATTCTGGTTCTCCCTTGGTAGAAACCATGATTCTGGTCCAGACTCCAGAGACAGTGGAATGGCCCCACTCTTAAGGTTGAGTGGACACTCAGCAACAAACTTGGTTTGCTGCGTAAAGAATGAAACAACTATGTATCTAAGGCAGGGGTAGTCAAACTGCGGCCCTCCAGATGTCCATGGACTACAATTCCCAGGAGCCCCTGCCAGCATTCACTGGCAGGGGGCTCCTGGAAATTGTAGTCCATGGACATCTGGAGGGCCGCAGTTTGACTACCCCTGATCTAAGGTTTCAGGTCCCTTGTAGCTGCTGGTGGGGGATGGGGGTTGCACATTCCAGAGCAGGGAGGAGCACTGAATAATAATGTGACATGCTGGCATCACCAGAAAGTGATATCAGCACATCAGTGATGTTGGTGGCAACATTCTGTTTTTTGATCCAAGACTCTATGGTAGAATTAGCTTCTTACCATAGAGTTTTGCTCCCAAACCAGTGTCGCCTCTGATGTCACTGACATGCCCATGTCACTTCCATGTGACATCAATGCATTGTGTTTGTTTTTCACTGTTTCCCTCCACATGCCCGAGCACCCAAAAATGGGAAGGGAGGAGAGAGTCCAAAGTGGATTCCCAGGCCCCAACCGGCAACCCTGTACATGACAGGATGTGAGATATGCACAACTGGCCCAATGTAGACAAACATGTGCAAATGTGTTGCCTCAAATGTGGCATGCTTTCTCAAATAATTGATGCTAACTGCACCAGCTTTAGTAGTGGAAGATGAAAATCCTAATTAGAGAGAGGCAGCAAGCTCAGGAGAACCATAGAGAAGTGCTTCATTATTTCTTCCTCTCGGACGGCAGAGGGGGGAAAAATCATTAGAACAGATCTAACAATACTTTGTCAAAAATGCTTCTGCCAAAAGAGGATTGGTGGAAATTAACATGGTGGATGACTCCGGCCTGTTGGTTGTTGCCAATCCCCATGTGGTCATGGATGACAAATCGTAGGCCCCATTAATTGGCCAGCACTTCACATGTGGGGATTAGAACTCGGTTTCTTGGTTTCTAAATGCAAGCTTCTAATACTTGACCCCCAAATCAAAGTCCATTATCTCGCACTTCACATTCACAGGAGCTTGTTAGAACAGAAGTGGTGCTAAGTCCTTCCAAGTTGTGCCCCTTGAGAAATGGGCAGTTCTCGTCAACATAAAATGTGTTCAGAATGATTTCCTGCCTTGGGTTGCTTGTAATCTTCTGCTCTATTAGATTGCAATTCATAAACAAGAAAGGGGAAAGGGGTGTTTCCCTGTATAGATCTCTGGCACAGCCTCCTTTGGAATATTTTGTACAGTTCTGGTCCCCATATCTCAGAAAGGATTTTTTGGAGCTGTAGAAAGTACAAAGGAAGGCAACCGAGATGATGAGGGGTTTAGGGCATCTTCCATTCTTTTTTTTTAAAAAAAACAGAGAAACTAATTTATTTACAACTTTAACAACTATAGCTCAGATAAGCACAAACCAGGGCACGGATGAAAATTTCCCATGAAAAGACCCAGTTTGTACCTCCTGAACTGAGGTTCAAGGGAGGTATCTCTCCCCGAATATTTTGCACACATTGTCCGGTTTGGGGGTTTGGCTGGCAGCTATCTTAGGCCGACAGCAAATGGGTGCACAAATCCTGATATCAGCCTGCAATGGCTGCAAGTCATTTGATTTGATTTGATCTGATTTGATTTTCTTTCTTTGTTTCTTTGTTTCTTTGTTTCTTTGTTTCTTTGTTTCCTTCCTTCCTTCCTTCCTTCCTTCCTTCCTTCCTTCCTTCCTTCCTTCCTTCCTTTCTTTCTTTCTTTCTTTCTTTCTTTCTTTCTTTCTTTCTTTCTTTCTTTCTTTCTTTCTTTCTTTCTTTTGGAGCCCCTTCCTTAAAAGGAAAGGCTGAGGAGTCTGGAACTTCTCCGTTAAGAAAAAGACAACTAGGTAGGAGGGGGGACACAATAAGAGGTTTATAAAATGTTGCATTCTGTCTTGCAAGGAGCATGGCTATCATCATGAATGTCACATGGAGGGAAGGTGTGTGTGTGGGTGTATGTGTATATATGTATGTATGTATGTATGTATGTATGTAAGCATGTATGTATGGAGAGAGAGGGGGGCAGGCAGGCAGGCAGGCAGGCAGGCAGGCAGGCAGGCAGGCAGGCAGGCAGACAGACAGACAGACAGACAGACAGACAGACAGATAGATAGATAGATAGATAGATAGATAGATAAAATAATATGTGAATGCAACATACTTGCAACAGGTGTAGGGATGCCAGGCTCCAGGTGGAACCTGCCCCAACCCTAAATAGATAGATAGATAGATAGATAGATAGATAGATAGATAGATAGATAGATAGATAGATAGATAGATAGATAGATAGATAGATAGATAGATAGACAGACAGACAGACAGACGCACACAAAATAATTAACTCACACCCAATTGTTGAAATCCACCAAGGGCCATCAAGAAACCCCAGGGTTTCATGCAACCCCTGTTAAGAAAGCCTGCTCCACACCCTTCCCCATACTGAAGTAAACTTTCCCCTCAAAATGATAGGCTGTTCACTCAGAGACTGAGTCAGCCTTTGTAATGTGGTTTCTTTTGTTAATAAATGAAACTCACTGTCCCACCCTGTCACTATTGGTGGATGATGGAAATAAAATACATGAAGTGCTTTGACATGTTCCTCCATTGGAGCTCATCTGTAGGATCCAATAACTATGCTGTCACCACGTTTTCTCCCCTTCCCCCTCCCGTCTTCCTTTGGTGTCAAGCCTGTTAGATAACAAACCAAACGGCAGGGATTTATTTGTTCTTTTCTGTCCAGAGATTAGGAGCATTTAAAGTGCTTAGATAGACGGATGACTAGATAGGGAGATAAGCTATTGCAATTATTATAGCATTTTCCACCATGTCCTTTAATCCCCAATATCTTGGGTACATACTGTTTCACCTTTTCCCTTCTGCTTTAATTAAAGATTAACTGCATCAATAGCCTTTATCATATTAAAATTAAAAAAATTAATCAAAGTTCATGGAAATCACTGGGTTTGATCCTAAGAGCTTCATTGCTCCATCTCATTCTTGCTTCATCCTCCCCATCATTTTTGTCCATGTGGGTCACAAAAATAATGGCATAACCATTTTTTATGGTCTAAAGGAGCTTCTCCTTCATTCGCTGCTGGAAAAGATGTCGAGCACCAATTCAAAGGACTTAAAGGGGGATCACTCCATTTAGGATCACACGGTTGAACAGAATGTTGTGACTTACCAAGGAAGAAACATCATTCAAAAGGGTGGTGTTTATTTTTTTCAAATGTTTTGTTTCAAAATAAGTGCAACAGAAACATTATCAAAGAGACCATATGTTTCAGATCATTCTCTTCTGGCTCATTAAAGGATCAAGCCATGAAACTGTGTGAGATGCTGAAATATTGATTTTGATTCATCCTGATTGCATAGAAGAGCTTTCTCTAAACAAGGTCCTAAGGCAAAAACTTCAAGCCACTTACACTAGAGTGGCCTCACTGAAGCATAAGGAACTTTGGAAGGCTGACTCCCATATTTAAGCAATCACAGGGGAGCCAGATGCAATTCAATGAGAAGGGGGTTGCTCCACATAGCATGTGGAGCCCATTCACCACACCTCTGCAAGCATCAAAAGCAGTAACATGAGAAAAATCACCAGCATTGTTAATTTGGCTAATAACATATGTATACTAACCATCCTCCCTAAGGGATATAGATAGGTTAGGCTGAAACAGTGTGACTACCCAAAGCTGTTGGAAGGAGGCAAGATGGGAAGGGAAGTCTGAAACCAAAGTCTTTCTCCTTTTCCTCGTTGGGGTGTTCCTATTGCTTCAGGGGGCAGGGGCTGTTCTGTGGTGCTTTGCTCCCTCTAGTGGTTGATTCAATATTACATCACATTGGCCCATTATGCACGGGGGGATAGCGCGCATTTAGGTTGGAATGGCGGCCACTAAAATAACCGATGACGCACGGCGTCGGCTGCAACCGGCCGCAGATACGGTGCATGCCGCCGAAAAAGCTGTGTTAGCGCAATGCGGAAGAAAGCGCAGCTTCTGGGTGACTGGGGCATAACCAGAAGCGGCGCCGGGGTCGCCCATGCATAATCGGTTACTCGTGGTTTTGCCACCGTTACTCGTGGTTTTGCCACCCTGTCCCATACATAAGCGGTTTGGTTTGTTTTGCTTCTTCCCCCTCCGCATTTTCCATGTGACCTGAAATTGCCGTTTCGGCGGCTGTGCATAATGGGCCTTTATGTCTGGCATATCTCCCAGCAGCTTTTTAAGCTACCTGTTAAAGAGTGATGCAATATTGAACTGACCAGTAAAAGGAGCAATGCACATATTGAACATAAAAAAAAGCAAAAAGCAATGCAGAAGAAAGAAAAAATGTGAATGCACAAGAACCCCAAGGAAGGCAGACCAGCTTCAAGATATTATGGTCCAGAAAGGTCTATTCCAGTAAATAAGGATCACAAAAAGTCCAGTTTGTGACACTCACGATCTTTGTCAGTGGCATTAGCAATAGTAATGGAGCGGATCCTGTGGACAATGTGGTCTTTATTTATCTAATTTACCTTTTTAATTCCACATTCCCATTCAAATGCTGAGATTGAAAAGCTCTTTACGTCTTTTGCTACAAAATGGAATCTCTTTGATTTCCACATAGTTTGAGAAAGTAATTCTAATTTAATCTGACCGGCCAGGTGGGTGGCCAGAGATTAATTTACATTTCAGAATTGCATTGTGATTAATTGTTGTCTCTTGACCGCCTCATCTGTGCAGCAGAGCACCTAGTGGAACTGCCACAAAGTAAACATATCCCAGTGCGTACATGAATTCCTGTTCTCCCCTTACAATCGCTTGTTCCTCTTACCCTTCCTGAACCTATGTTGTGCCTTGACCCCTACTTTACAGTTAGGATCATTAGGTCAAGAAAGCACTTGTTATACCTTGTCTCTTGTTGGGAATAATGATATTGTGACCCTGGTTAATACTGCAGGAATATTAACACAGGGTTTCAGAACTTAAATTTGTCATGCCATTTCCTAATAGTTGGATAGAAATTTCACTTATATATATATTTTTAATGTCCTGTTGACATTTTGCATTAGTTACACTGGCCGGGTTTGTCAGCATTCAATCATTATAAAGTCTGAAAAGTGCATTAATACAAACTTACACAATGAAAGAAAAAGTCTCTCTCTCTCTCTCTCTCTCCTCATTTTCCTTGCTTGGGTGTTCCTGTTGATTGTGTGTGTGCGTATGTCTGTCCGTGGGTCTGTTTATTTACATGTTTTGTCCCTCTAGTGGTCACTTCAATACTATATCACTCCTAAAAGCCTGAAGTTTAAATCTGCTGGTATTTATGTTGGATGTACAATGATGTAATAAGGAATTGATCATGGAGCAAAACATTTGTAGGAGGTCCCTTCCAGCTCTGTTATTCCAAGATTCTATGGAAAGAGGATGGAAAAGAGGGTGGAAAAAGCAGGGAGGTGATGAGGCTTAATAAAAGAAGATACACACATATTTGGTCATTATCCAGCTCATGTTGATTTCTATCTAGTAGCATGTAATTTCTACAATCAGGTAGACAAGGTTTTCCAGTCACATTATGAATGATAACAAAGTTCAAAGTGTAAACCCTCCATGTCTCCAGCGTCTACATCCTAAAATTCCTGGACAACACTAAAATGTCATCAAAAGACAATCTACATATCTAATAGCCAACAGAACATGATATTTTCTTCAAAGGGTCCCCCATAAGGGGCGGCTGTCTGTAAGCAGGGCTGACCCAGCAGGGGAAGGCAAATGGGCTTGTAGGGCCAAGTGGCCTGGGGAGGGTCCGGTGGAGGTTTGTGCCTCTCTTTGGCACCCCAGGAGGGTACACCTCCCTTGGATGGGACCCAGTGGCAAGGGGACCCATGTTCCCAGAGGCGGAACTGGGTGGCTCCCAGGGCACCACTGTAGTCATGGCTCTCGTGGTCCATCAGTCACATACACAGGCTCCCTCTCCCATGTCAGGCCAACACTCTGATATACCAATAAAGCTCTGGCCTTGTGATAAGCCAACTAAAATGTGTGAGTGTGTCATACTTAACCCAACATGTCCTCCTGCAAGTCAGTACTGATACAATCATACACTTGGTGTATTTTTTGTCCTTAGGTCACAGTTGACAAGGCAACCCCATGGGGCAGGAGACATTCAGAAGTGGTTGGCCATCGTTTGCCTCTATATCAGAACCCTAGTACTGCTTGGTCCTTCCAAATATTGACCTAGGCTGACTCTGCTTAGCTTCCAAGATCTAATGAGATTGGGCTAACCTTGGGTATCGGTAAACATATATGACGGTAAACATATTATCGGTAAACTAATATATGTTAGTTTTAAGGCACCAGAGGTCTCTTGTTATTTTTGTTCTGCATTTGTCTACACACACCAAGATAAAAAGCAAATTCAGCAAATTCAGCAAATCAGGACCTGCCACAGGGGAAGGTGCAGATGGGCCATTCAGTCCAGGCCTCATATGCATAGTGGACTCAAATTTAGACTTTGGATGTTATCTCCAAATAAGGTTATGTAGACAGCATGGCAGAGATACACTGAGAGGACTGAAAGAAGATGATTTCCATCATGCACCTTGAAACCTGCATCCCATCATTGGGTCACTCTTCCTTTAGTGTACAGTATGAATTAACACCCTCTTCTGTCTTCAGATGCAGTGAGGTGAGAAGCTTCAGACCTCCAAGTGGTCCAGACTTCTCTCAACCCCCAAGAAAATTTGTTTCTGATTGGTTTGAAAGGGCCTGCTCCATATGACATTTCCAAAAGACATTTCCTATGCCTTCTAGTTCCTAGGATCCTTGAAATGACCTTGCTTTACTATCCTCATTGTCATCTACTTCCCAAAGAAAGGTAGACTCAATCTTGGCCTTCCATTTAGCAACTGAACCTGAATGGGCTTGACCCTGCTTAATTGGAGACACACTAAACTGGCTTCTTCACATGCTGATAACTGGCCTAGGCGATATCCAACAGGCAATGCAGAGTGATACCAGTAAACTGTTGACACAATATTAGCGCTAATTTTTATTTTGTAAAACTGGGAGGCAGAGCCTTGGATTGATGTTCTGTCTCTCTTCGACAGCAGAGAATTCATCAAAACTGTCTGTTTATATTGTTACCAAAGAGGTGATTGACAAGGTTGGCATGGGTCAAAGGGATGATACCTTGGTTTCACTAGCTTTATCATTTCCATGGGGATTTGTCAGAATGGGGAAAGGGTTTGTCAAACAAAATGGCTACACGCTCTCTGCAGATGATACATAGAATTTCTGTATAGGAAACTCAGGTTCTGGCATTTTAACACACTCTCCCAGCACTTACTCACAGATAACTTGCTCCACAGTCAGCTATGAGAGAGAGTGAGTCCAGAACTGATCTACCTAAAGGGGGAAGGTTTGTGGACAGCACTTGGAAAAATAAGACTCTAAATAATGGAAAAACAACATGAAAATTAAAGCCAAGGCCTATTAGGAGAGACCTCAAACTATTTGGAGTTAAAAATATCTACTAGGCAGACAGAACCAGGGTGACAGGCTCTGAGCCCTTTGATTGGCCAGCCAAAGCTGAATGGTGTTATACTGACTGGAGGGAGAGACTGGTCTGAGAGAGGTCTGATTCTGACCAAACTTAGCCAAAAAAGTATTCTGGGGAGAAATGACTCAGAAAGAGTGAGAAAGAGTAGAGTTTTCTATTGAGAGCTAATTCAAACAGTGTCTGGACAATGAGAGCAGTTATTTGGCATTGAGAATTTCGGTAGCTATGTGTTTACTCCCAAATTAGACCCAAATGGAAGGTGAATTATGATAAGGGACACAAGGAAGACCTTTGCCTAGTTTGTAAATGGAAATCAGGGGTGTATTTCCTAAAATACATGTGTCGGAGAAAAAGCTTCAGTTACCTCAGAAAGCATTTGGATATTGGTTTATGCAAAAAAGGAGAATGCCAGGAGTGTCCACTTTCTAGGAACCAAGGGAAATTGGTAGATAAAAAATATCAAAAAAAATCTTAGAAAAACAAATGTGTTTGGGGAATAAACATAGTAACAACTCATTTTAAGGAAACGTGAACATCTGAATGAAAATCCAGTAATTAAGAACTAGAACCAGTGAAGTAACTGATTTTTTAAACAAACTGTGATTAGTCAATTCCAACTACCCTTTCCCCCTTTGTAAAAAAGCATCTGGATGTAGATGTTCACCTTTTTGGATTTTCTCCTCTCCTATCCCGCCCACACCTCCTGCAATGAAATAGTTTGAGGTCTCTCCTAATAGGCCTTGGCTTTAATTTTCATTTCCACAATGACTCAGAGCCATTGAAACTCCTGCTTTCTGCTTTTCACAAATTGCCATGAATCACCGTGAACTGCAGCAAAACTCATAGAAGATCGAGGTGGTTCTTCAGTTTGCAAATATCCCTTCACAATCTGCACACTGCTCCAGATTCATGATTAATTTTCATTTGTGAGTCAGTCCATTCCCATCCCTATTAGGAAAGCCTATTGATACAGCTAGTGTAGAGAGTTTTAGCAGGCTACAGAGAAGTCAGTCTTCCATTCTTCGTAGGTATTCACTTTAACAAACTTTTATTGAGGGTTTGGCATTTGTAAGGGTTGTCCTCAGGGTAGTTCCAGAATGCCCTTGACTTGCCCACCTAGGCTTGCTTGCCTCTCCTGTGCCATCACTGCCATCTTGCTCTTCATTTCACATTCCCCTCTCATCTTCCTGCACCCCATTCTTTAACACAGCTATTCTTAAAGTCTTGTATCAAAGTGGATGTTGCACCTGGATAGTCTGGGAGGGGCCCTAACCCATGCTGTCCCCAATGGCCTCTCTGGCCTAGGGGTGTACGCTTTCCTGACTGCATGGCTCCAGTTTCTATCAATCATCCACCCAAGAGTCTTGATCGGCTTGGTTTTAAAAAGGAATCTGCTCCTGATACCTGGTTCACTGCTCCTAACTGGACTGACACATGGGTTTCTTAAAGTGTTTTGCTCTTCTCCAGTGCCACAAACTTATTACATATTATTTATTTAATTTTATTTATTCCACTTCTACACTGTGACCGGCTAGCGGTGGCTAACAATCTGGCTAAAGCCACATTAAAACCCATAATAAAACCCCAGGGGTAGTCAAACTGTGGCCCTCCAGATGTCCATGGACTACAATTCCCAGGAGCCCCCTGCCAGCAAACGCTGGCAGGGGCTCCTGGGAATTGTAGTCCATGGACATCTGGAGGGCCGCAGTTTGACTACCCCTGATTTAAAATAACAACATAATCCAAAAAGCTGACAAAGCAACAGGGGACACTTTTTCTTTACATATCTCAGGCCTTGGCCCTGATATTGAAAGGTCTTACTTCAAGTTTTGTCACTGATGCAAACAGCTGAGGCTATAAGAAGGACACTCTTTTCTTCTCTCTGGTTTAGACTTGGCATAGAGTGGCAGCATCTAATCTGAAGAATTGGGTTTGATTCCCCACTCCTCTGCATGCAGTCAGCTAGATAACTTTGGGCTAATCACAGTTCTCAGACCTCTCTCAGAGTCACCTACCACTCAGGGAACGTTTATGCACTGGAGGTTTCATGCTGGGCTGCGGGCTGGAGTTTTAGTTGTGGCAGGTTGCCCCACCTCTTCCTGCACCCACACAGGGGAGCTTTTGGCCCGGTGTGCCTCATCCATCCCCAATTTGTGCTCCTGCATGCGAGCTGGGCATAAATGGTCAGGGTGTCAGTTGTGGGGAGAGGAAGGGAAGGCAATTGTAAGCCACTTTGAAACTCCTTCAGGTAGTGAAAAGCAGAATATACAAACCTCCTCCTCCTCTTCTTCTCCTTTTCCTTCTATTTTTTAAAAATATCTTTGTTGTTCATACATACATACATACATACAATACCTTTATTGGCATAAACCAGATTAGGAGGATATACAAAGATAGTCAAGATACATCGGACAGTTTAAATTTACATTATTTCTTTGTGTGAATTTCTCCCACGTGAGAAGCAAGGATTGTACATTAGCAACTGGCCTGAGGGGAAGAAGATGGTAGCTGAAGACACATTTGTAGCCAGTTGGTTAGGGAACCCAAAGCAGTTACCAGGAGCTTGGATTTGGGTTGATTTTTATATATTGTTGAGAACTTATCTGCAGAACCTTGGTAAGAAGACTAGTGAGATATATGACATACTCTTAATGGTTCTTTTATATCTTGTTTCACAAAGGACAGGAGACTTATCATAAAATTTATAATTCTGGTGAGGAAAAAAAAATGCTGGCCTTGTTCATTTTCTTTCAAAACTTTTCAAAAGTTCCATGTCTAATATCATTTGCTTTCCCACAAAATAGCATCAGTTATGAGTTCCCCACTTGGTTCTGCTTGAGGATCAATAGGCAATTTGGGAAGTGCCTGTAATTTATTCATCAGGCATTTTGCACATACTGAGGACGCATTACGCTCAGGAACAAAAAAAAGCCTGTATCAGTATCGATCCATATTCCGTAATGATATTCAGCCTGTTAAGAAATGAACCAGCAATGACTTGGTGCAAGCAAACACATCGAAGAAGGCAGGAGAGAAAACCGAAATGCCAATGAAGCCAATCGGAATAGGTTTCATGGAAACTATCACAACTGATGTTTCTTTGTTCAGTTTGCGCTCCAGGATTGCCAGCTCCAGGCTGAGAAATTGGAGGCGGAGCCTGAGGAAGATGGCGTTTGAGAAGGAGAGGGAGCTCGGCAGGGATGTGACACCTTAAAGCTCACCCATGGTGTTCATTTTCTCCAGAGTAACTGATCTCTGTAGTCTGAAGATCAGTTGGAATTCCAGGAGAATTCCAGCCACTATCTGGAGGTGGACAACCTGATCACTAACTGTTGTTTACATTTATGAACATGTGGTGTTTCCCCTTCAAGGTGAAAACTAAGTCTTGTTGTCCCAGTATTTAAAAGGGGAAGCAGATCAGCCCCTCATAATTACTCTCCAACAATGTTGAACAAATAAAACTGCAATTGATCCATCAGGGTCAGTATTGTCTACTCAAAGAGGCAGCTGTTCTCCAGGGTTTCAGTTAGAGGTCTTTCCCATCACCTTCTACTTGATTTCTTTAACTGGAGATGCTGGGGATTGAACCAGGGACTTTCTGCACGCCAAACAGACACTCTACCATCAGGCCATGCTCCCTGCCCTATCAGATTGCTGGAGATAGCCTCCATATTGTCCAGTAAATATTCCCCCCCCCCTGAAAACTGGGCAGTTGGATGGGAACCCAGCCACAGTATTCTCTGCACCCGTCTAAATTGTGCATCATGTTTCCCTTTCAAAAGTGGCAGAAAATGAAGCAGATAACCCATCTTTCATTATTAGTGAACCCAATAGATATTCATCTTTCCCTATGACATATCTGGCCAAGCTTGGAGTACCTAGTCATAGGAGGGCCTTCACTTTGGCACGCTGTCATGCCTTCCCTTCGGCGGTATTAGAAGGAAGGTATAGGAAAATACCCTATACCGAAAGGAAATGCACCTGTGGCTCTGGACATGTAGAAACCATGGAACATGTTCTCTTTCAATGTCGATTCTATAATGAGATTCGAATTAGTCTAATTCTTCCACTGCTAGGCAGATTCTCAGGGCGCTCAGGAGAGTCTTACATTTCTCTGCTGCTTGCTGATGTAGAAAATAACACAACTTATAGAGTTGCCAAGTTCTGTGTAGCAGCGATCAAAATTCGTAATAGAATGGTCTGTCTTAAGTGAACTGGACAGCTGTGTTTATCTACCTTATTCTATTTTCTATTGTTATCTTTTAAGACGTTTTAATTCCTGGTTTTAATGGATGTTTCTGTATCATCTTATGCGGGTCTATGACCGTAATAAAACTAACTGAACTGAAGCAGACGGCACTTGCAACCATAATCCAGAGCAGCATCGAGAACCCGATGTATCTGCTTGTGCTGGGAAGCATTCCAAACATGTGATGTCAGTGAGGGAAGGTTGGGGGAGGGGGGAAACAACAGAAATAAGAGTTTTCCTTCCCCCCACATTTCATAAGTAAGACCACATTTTGCTGGCACATTGCTAGAAATACGGGTGGCGTCGTCCTTCCCTCCTTAGTTTGCAGATGAGAAGCATCACGCGGAGAGAACTGAAGCACCACTTGTGCACGCAAATCACTCATTCAAAAAAGACAACAACGAGGAATGCACACGCCTGGTACCTTAAGTGGGAGATATCATGAATAGAATACCACAGGGTGGTCTTTCAGCCATGTCAGTGTCATCATCAATTCAAGGCAAATGGTTCTTTGATTATCTCCCCCGCCCCGCCTTTGTGATCCATTAGTGCAGTGTTCCGTCTCCCCGATGAGAAGATCAATTGCAACGTCACTCCAATGCCTACAGTCAACGATAATCTTGAGTTTGAATGACAAGAGGCATTTAATACTCCTCTGATCTAAGAACAGTCAGAAATGTGTTGCGTCCTTTGAAGGGGCCATAGGAGCAAGTGTGCTCTCTCAGCCTCCCTGTTAATGGCTCAGGGTTCTCTTTCTGTTGTTTTTATGTGAGTCGTGGAGGGCTAGTCAAACAGACCACAATCTTTTATTACGGTTTTTATCAAGGGTTAACAGCTACTGATTAGCCTTTGACGCAGGTATACACCAGGTCTTTTTTCTCTTGAGAGCTGCATTGAAATAATGGGGGGGAAATGCCTAGAATAACTAACAGGGGAGGGGATGGGATCTGTGTGATCATGACTCTGAAACTATAGTAAATAATGCTTCCCAAAGTGCAAAATAAACATTTATAAAGTATCATCGAGATAATCATAATAACCAAACAAGACTGTAAAGTTGCATGCAATAATATGAAAAGATCAACAGTTGTCATTAAAAAAAAAAGTTCAGGCAACAGTTCAACAGGTTAGCTCCAAACAAGGTTGATCAAATTTTCTGTTTGGAAATGTAACTCTTTTTTATTTTTTATTTTGGAGGATGCTTCTGTCACCCAGTGAGAGACATAGGGCATTTCATAATCTCTAAAATTCCTAGAGAATATTTTGGCTCTTATCTCATTGAGTTTCTCTAATTCTTTAATTTTGAAATTAAAAAAACTTAGCTGTAGAGTTTTTTCTTCAGAGTTTCCTTGAAGTTGGCAAGAGCCAGTGTGGTGTGGAGGTTAGAATGTTGGACTCATCTGGAAGGCCTGGGTTCAAATCCTGACTTTGTCTCCAAGCTCCCTGAGTTAACCAGATGGCCCTTACAAACCAAGCAACCACAATAAAATTAGTAGCACCTTATAAGAGGACCTTAATAGCACCTTATAAAATTAGTAGCACCTTTTAAAAGTAATGATGCCTTTTAATTTCTATACCGCCCCTCCCGGTATGTGCTCAGGGTGGTTCACAATAATAAACATACAATAAAAAACAGCTACAATACTAAAATTAACAATAAATACGATTTAAAATCCCATCCTCCCCACCCCCTTCATGCCCTCTTCCAGGTATCCCAGGTTGGAGATGATATCAAAATAGGGGATCAAAAGAAGAAGAGGTGGAAGGAGGCCGAAAAAATCTTTGGGTTGCCCTGGTCTCAACCATAGGTCTGGTGGAAGAGTACCATTCTACAGGCCCTATGGAACTTTGACAGCTATGTCAGGGCCTGGATCTAAACAGACAACTAGATCCACCATGTTGAAGCCAGGGCCAAAAAGGCCCTGTCTCTAGTTGAGACCAGACACACATCGTTGGGGCCAGGGATCACCAGTTCTGGTCAAAAACAGGCACACATACTAGGGGTCAGAAATATATTAGTGCTTTCTGAGAGTAATGCCTACTGGGGGACATGTTGGGAATGGTGGTCCTTCAAATACATGCTTCTTATCAACACTCACTCACCCCACACACTACTGGCACATGAATGAATCTGTTCTTGCTTGGTCAGAGGCTGAAGGAGAATGATCTGAAGCTGTTCTTTAAAATGCTTTGCCTGTAATCCTATCCATGCTTACAAGGGAGGAAGCCCCACTGATACCTTCAGATTATACTGCACAACTCCTCAGGTAAGATTACTTGAACTGTAGGTCTCTGCAAGATGGGACTCAACAGACCCAAGACATTCCAGTAGCCACATATTTTAGCCTGTCTGGTGGGTGGCACATCCCCCACCCAAGTCCCAGAAGGCAGACACAGCAGAAGATTAATTAACCTTGTCTGGTAGATTCTTGGCTGGTAAGATGCATTTGGCTAGAGAGGTCATCTATTGACATGGCTCAGCCATGGTTTGGCAGCCACGTATCTGGCAGCAATGGACACCCCGCATTTTCTAAATGAGTTGGATGGCATCAACTGCATTTCTTTTGATTGGCTCCCTTTTGGCTTTTCCTCCTCACTTCGGTGTTTGCTGAAATGTGTATATATCTAAAAAAGACCGGTCAGCAAATAAACCGGAGAACCAATTACAGCTCCTTCAGCTGTGAAAGGCAGAAGGCCCCCGAGAAAAATCAAGACTCTGTTCGGCTCCCACTGGAGCGATGAAAACCTGCCTGCTTTTCAAAATTTCTCTTCTCTGGGGATCAAATCCCTGCAGCTGTTTTTTTTTACATGTGGTAGATGAAAAACTCTTTCATCCTTTTCCCACTGTTAGGAAGGCAGTGCTCCCAGATGCACTTAAGAGCCATCGAAGGCTGTTCCGATATTTTCCCCAATCTGTGCAAGGATCCTTTCCTATCAACTGGAGAGTTTCTAGTGGTGCCAACAAATTAAGCCACTTCCAAGTCAGAAATATGGTTGTCAGCTTCCAGATTCACCTTCCAAAGTGGCTGTTTTCTCTTCTGTCTCCTAGAGTAGCGATCTCCAACCTTTTGGGCCGCGGACCACGTGTAGTCCTTCGACTAATTGGAGGTGGGCCCCGAAGGACGCCTTCCCCTCCCCCGGCCCTTTACTTCATCCCCCCCAGCCCTTTACAACACACTTCGGGTGTCATTGTCTCCCGTCACTCCCAGATGGGACATTGCAGAAAAACAAGCTCAGGGTTCCCATTGATTTGTCATTGTCATGAGTTAAAGGTTTCCATGAAAATAAAATGTTCCTTTTGTTCATTGTTGCAGCGTGTCTGTATCTTATTTTGAAGGAATGTTTAAACATTACCATAGCGATCAGAGAGCGTTAGGGCAGCGGTTGAGAGGAGTAAACTACCCCCACACACATCGGGCCTCAGTAAAAGGCGTTGAGTGGTCCCCGGTGATAAAAAGGTTGGGGACCACTGTCCTAGAGATCAGTCATTAGCCCAGGAGATCTCCATCCATTCATTAACTCAATGAATCATCATAAATACTCAACTCATGGTGGTCACGGACTATTGTTGTTGTTGTTGTTGTTGTTCGATTTATTTCCCGCCACTCCCTACAGACTCGTGGCAGGTAACAGTAGTCTTAAAATCCCCCATTAAAACCCCCACTGAAAGACTATAAAACTACCCAACATGGTGGTAAATACCACTCTCCCCTACCCACACAAGGGCATTGGGGGATGGAGGGTAATGATGAATACTTCAAACCCCCCCAGGGGGGGCAATGTTTTTCCTCACCAATCCCAGCCTCAACCGTAGACCTGGCAGAAGAGCTCCGTTTTATAGGCCCTGCGGAATGCTCACAGCTCCCACAGGGCCCGCAGCTCACCCGGTAATAGAGAGATAATAGGGATAATAGAGAGTCAGCTTGGTGTAGTGGTTAGGAGTGCGGACTTCTAATCTGGCAAGACAGGTTTGATTCCACGCTCCCCCACATGCAGCCAGCTGGGTGACCTTGGGCTCACCACAGTACTGATAAAGCTGTTCAGACCGAGCAGGAATATCAGGGCTCTCTCAGCCTCACCCATCTCACAGGGTGTCTGTTGTGGGGAGAGGAAAGGGAAGGTGATTGTAAGCCGCTTTGAGACTCCTTTGGGTAAAGCAGCATATAAGAACCAACTCTTCTTCTTCTTCTTCTTCTTCTTCTTCAGGGGTAGTCAAACTGCAGCCCTCCAGATGTCCATGGACTACAATTCCCAGGAGCCCTTGCCAACATTCGCCAGCGAATGCTGGCAAGGGCTCCGGGGAATTGTAGTCCATGGACATCTGGAGGGCCGCAGTTTGATTACCTCTCTTCTAGATCATCAACGTTGTATTCTGGAGCTCCTAGTTTCAGCTCCCTACATTTCTAGTGGAAACAAAAAAGGTTTGGATGCAGTAGTTAGGTAAGTAAGGTAATGAGAAGGAGCTCTGCCTGAAACCCTGGAAGGTACATATTCTCAGACTCGACATGAAGAAGAAGAAGAAGAAGAAGAAAACTTTTTTTTTGAAAATTTTTAATGAAATTTTTAATGAAATTTTTAATGAAATAGGGGTGGGGGTCATGGAATCCTTTCCAGTGTCTTTTGTTTGACTGAATGCCTTTTTGATCATTTAATATAGCTCAGTAGTTTAATCCACCTTGTTTTCCCTCACGTTAACAGATGGTTAATTATTCAGCTCAATAAAAAGGAAACCCTTTTAAGGTAGCTGCAATAGATCCCTGTATGCCTAGTTTGGTGACTTCCAGCAGCCACTTGTATCAACACATCAATGTTTTTAATTAGCTTTTTAAAAATTCTCTGGCCTTTAATATAATAGAGAAGTCCCTTTAGGTTCTCATCGTATTGAAATGGTTAGCAGCCAAGATTAAGCAAATTTTCTCAGATTATGTTTACGTTATTTAAACAATTTAATCTGCATTCCTGAATTATTTTTCCACTTTATGCTTCCCTTGCAGTAATGTAATGTACAAAGACCATTCCCACATGAGGAATATTTTCCTGGACAGCCTCTGAATGTTGGCGGCTTTTAGAGCCCCCTCCTCATGATGTCGCCAACATCCCAAGGCTATCCAGTAGCCAGGTTGAGATTCGGCCATTTTTAAAGCATGATGCAGTAAATCCTGGAAAATGCATTTACAGCCCCCCCCATCACACATCCCATCCATGAGCAACAAGTCAGCAACCTAGGATAAGACAGCAGGGAGGGGAAGTCACGTGTCCTTAGCATTGTAGCCCTACCATCTCCACACCTGCCCTCCCGTCTTTATTTCCTACCTGCTGCTTCCAAGGAAGCCTCTTGACCTGGGACCCCCAGCATGTGCCCCTGCCTTGCCTCCTTCCTAATGACCCTGGCAGCTACCTCTGCTGCCAAGTGCCCACCATTGCATGCACCTAGCTCAGTTTTTGTTAAGTATGGCAATGGTTGCTGCCTCCTCCCTCTCCTCTTTGGAAGGCACCTGAAAGGCAGGCCTAGGCAACCTGAGTGCATTCTCACTGCATGGCAGCAGGAAGAAGGTGCTGGGAGAGCAAGCAGCATCTTGGCATGGCTGGGGGGGGGGGTGGCACCATGAAAGTGGCCATGCTGAACCTGAGCACCACCTTTGCCAAGGTCTTCAAGCCCCCTGCCTCTTCCTCCTTGACCCTCTTCTCACCCATGCCTGCCTTGCCACCCAAGCCACTGCCTCCCTCACCGTGCCCTCCGCTGGCCAGCCTTGCCACTGCTTTGGTGACCGTGGGAGGCTCGTCCAGCACCGGTAAAACATGGACAGTTCCTTGCACCAGGGCTAAGCCCGCTGCCCAAAACTTGCCACTCTGGCTGCACTGCCTTTGTCCTGAGAACCAGGATTTTTTCTTTTTTTTGTACTGTATTTTCAATGGCTATGTATACACATTGCCACATGTAGGTTTAATTTTTAAAAAACAAATTCATGCTTGGGGGAAATTTGCAGACTCACAAACATCTGCTGAGAGGGGATTGGTTGCCTCCAGTGATTGACAGGCCAAGGAGCGGTGAGTCAAGTGCACATTGCTCTCTTTTCTGCCTTTCCCACCTCTAGTGAGGACAAGAAAAGGTGCAAGGGGGTGGCAGAAAAAAGTGGAAAGGCTTTGGAGTGTGAAGGGGTGAAAATGCACCATTTACTATCCCGCAACTGTGGGCAGGAGATAAGGGCAAGGAGACAAGATTTGGCCCACCGTGCAGAAATGGTAGATCTGTATAGACTAATATGGCAACGAGATTCCTTCTGTTGGTTCCACTTTTGAGAGCTATGGATTGGTCTACAGTAGGCTTTCTCAGCCAGGGTTTCTCAAAACCTGGAGTTTCTTAATGACCCTGGAAGGGTTTCCCGAATCATCAGTATATATAAAATTGTTAAACATTTATAAGGTGATACGACCATATAACCCCCATATGGAAGTGTATGATTTGAAGGGGTATTGTCTTATTTTATTGTGGGGTTTTATAATTGTAACTCACTGCAAGCCAGCTGTCTGGGAGCTGTGAGTAATAAATCAAATCAAATCAATCCATAATATAATATTAATGCCCTCCCCCTTCCAAAATGGCCACTGATGGGCCTGGAGGGAGTAGGAAGGGGAGGGGCCCTGGATTGGTATGGACACAGCTATGCTTCCCAAACATATTTTGCACCATCACACCACATCTGGGGTTTCTCAGAGCCTCAAGAACGTTTCAGGGGGTTTTCAATGGTTAAAAAGTTGAGAAATATTGCCTTAATAGATCGTAATAGGGAGCTTAAATGTTTGTCTTTTCCCATATTCCCCTTCCTACCAGCTGAGATCTTCTACAGATGCCTTGTTCCAGATTCCTTGTATTAAAGGCACCAGCAAAACAGCATTTTCAGTTGTGGGACCAAAACGATAGATGGTTTGCCTGTGAAGTTTTCTTGGTGCCATATCAGTTGACCTTCAGGCATTGGTAAAATTGTCCCTGACTATTCTGTTCTGCTGTTTCTCTGAATTGTAAAGCCATTTGAATGCAGTGGCAAAGAAGAAGTATATAAATATATTAAAGAAAATGTCTAACCCCAAGTTGCTTTCAGTGCATTGAACCTTAATCCATACATCAAGGGGAGTGAGTGTGTGTGTGTGTGTGTGTGTGAGAAAGAGAGAGAGAGAGAGAATCTATGGGAGATGCAACAGGGCATTTCCATACCACAAGGATCCTCTTAGTCTTGTAGTCCAATATGGCTCCCCAAATTCCACTTCTGGAAATCTCATTGAATTCACCCCAATACCCACTTTTCCTGACAAATTGCAATGACAAACACCACCCTTCCTTTTCTTGTTCTTCTCTCTGCCAGAGTTAACTGCTCCGTCAACACTGTGCTTCTAATTTTATTCCCATTGTAAACATAGAGGGGGATGGGAAACGTAAACAGGAACGTCTATTTATCCATCTTCAACTGCATCCATTTAGAGGCAAATTATCTCACTGCATTTATAAATGAAGTAATTAGAGCTCTAATGAGTATAATTGTGGACACAAATAACTGTGCATCATGGTAATTAAATGTGCTGGGCCTGGTTCTTAGTTGTTTCAATTAGCACAAGTTCCATTCTACACAGTGGACCTCCTTAAAAGCTCCAAATTTACCAAAACACAAGACAGACAAAAGGGCAACTTGTATACGCCAGCGTAATTACATGACTGTATGTGTACTTACCCCTGAGCTTTTCTCAGATTATGTTTACATTACTTAAATAATTTAATCTGCATTAGTGAATTATTTCCACTTTGTGCTTTCCTTGCAGTAATGCATTTTAAAATATATGGACTAATACGGCAAAGAGTTTACTTCTGTTAGTTCCACTTTTGAGAGCTGTGGCTTGGTGTATAGTAGGCTTTCTCAACCAGGGTTTCATGAAACTTGGGGTTTTCTGATGACCCTGGAAGGGTTTCCCCAGTCAGTGAGAATATAATATATAATATATAATATATAATATATAATATATAATATATAATATATAATATATGATATATGATATATGATATATGATATATGATATATGATATATGATATATGATATATGATATATGATATATGATATATAATATTATCCTTATCCATTGTTCCTCTTAATATTTGTGAAACAACCCTGGGGGTGGAGAGTGTCCTGGCTGTTTGAGATGGAATAGGGCCAATCAGGGTGTGGACAGGTTTGCTGTCCGCACCCTGATTGGCCCTCCCTCTCCAGCTCCCGCCCTCCTTCCCTGGACACTAGCCACTTTGCTCTCAGATGCCTGAGACACACAGAGACACAGAGAGCCCTTCCAAACCACAAACAACCCCTCATTACCTGTTATGGCTCCTGCTGCAAGGGAGAGACAGGCAGACAGAGACAAACTGCAAATGAGCCCCAAACTGCAAATGACCCTTGCTTCCCTGCTACTGATTACCTCCTATGGCTTCTGCTGCGACACAGAGAGAGATCTGCACCTGCTGGTGTCCCCTGGGTCTTAGCACCCATTGCATTCCTGGTTGCAATGGGTTTTCTTGCTAGTATATTATATATTATATATTATACATTATATATTATACATTATATATTATATATTATACATTATACATTATACATTATATATTACTGTTTAATGGCTCAACAATTATTTTCAATTCTCTTGGATAACAGCAGTCCCAACCTGTTCTGATGTAGAATGGATCTCTTTTGGGTCTTGACAGAAGTCTTCTTGCTCCAATTGCAGAGCAGGTTTCTTTTTCTCAACTAGTACCTCAACACGATTTTCTGACCCAGTATTCCCCGTGCAGTTTCTTTCTCTGAGTTAGCGAGTTATACCCTGTTTCCTTCCACCTTCGCCTTCTGAACTTCTGACTCCACTTAAATATCTCATCAGGGAATGATTGTCCCAATTAATTCTCTTTCCCAAAGGATAAGCTGTTCTACAAAGATATGGGCTAGCGCTCTGCTAGAGAACAGAGAAAATTAGCACATTCGGCCAGATCATCAACTTGTCTAAATTATTGGCTTCAGAAGAGCAATTCTCCTTATGCTAGCTAGAAGTCTGGGCCCAGAAGTCTGATGTTAGTCTTGCACTTACATATTGTATCTTTAACACATGCTTTTAAAAGAGAAAGGTGATTTTTTTTGGAGGCTGACAATTCTTTGGAATTTGACTTTCTTTGTCCAAGTAAGAGAAAATATATATATTTTTAAGGCTGCAGGATTCTGGACCACAGCAGAAACAAAAGCTTGTTGCTGTGAAATTTTAGATTAACAGGCTAGTTTCTGGTTAGGAATATGATAGGAAATGAGAGGAGTAAGGGGAGGGACAATGAGCTTGCTCTGCAAACATGTGTTCTCGGACCTTTGATTGTCAAGCCAATACCCTGATATTTTTTAAAACCCTGTCTCCCTCTAAGCAGATCAGTCAGCAAATGTAGTTCATTTTCAAATTTTATCTTCCCAGTGGCAGACCTGAAATAGCTAGGAGGGTATTGGAAGTTTTTTTTTTTTTTCCTGCCTCCTAAATTGAATTGAGGCCTAGAAAGCCACAAATCCCAGGAGTGCGGGAAGTGACAGCTGGAGAGCACAGCATTGATCACAGTCAGTTAAGGGGCCAAATAAGCCTATCCTCATCAGTTAACCCCTCCCCTTCAAAGTGAGAAGGACAGCGTGTGTTTTATTTGTGCATTATATTTTATTCTGTAATCCACCTTGACTCTCTGCAAGCAAGGCAGGCTATAAATAAAGGAAATAAATAAATTATATCAGCAGTCCTGTCAAGAACTAAAAAAAAAAAAAAAAGCCTGAAGATTTTCCAAACACTTGACAGGAATACTTTCAGTCCTCATGCCAACCCTGAAATATTTGCAAGGTGAGCCAGCCTAAGTTACCACTACAAGTTCTATAGGCAACAATGCAGAGTTTGTGGAGAGTAAGAAGTCTTCATTGCAGAGTAATAAACTCCTCTGCATTCTCATTTTCATTACTCCTGTGTCCCTTTTTCTTCAGGACATGTTTTTTTTTTTCCTGGACATTTTCTGCTCCCTCTAGTGGTTGACTTGATATTACATTGTGGTATGTCTGGCATCCCTGCTGGGAAATATGCTGGAGATAAATGATGTAATTTCGAAACAACCACTAGAGTAAGGAAAACATGTTTGTTTGTTTTTTACCTAATGCAACTAGAAACTACTTGCTAGGAAAAAGAACACGCAGAAGAGTCCAGAGACTGCTAGGAACAGCTGTCAGTTTAAATGTGGAAACTATATATTTTAATTAATTTATTTATTTATTTATTGCATTCTTCCTGATCATTGCATCAGGAGATATAAAACGTGTACCCAATGGACTTCAGAACATCAAGAGCAATTAAGAGTTTGGGCTTTATCTTTCCCTGCTACCTTTTCACCTTCATGATTTTTTATGCTTGTGAAAAAATGGGGGAAGTAAGTAGAATGGGAAACTTGATATGTAAATTGCTTTATATAAGCATGGAGGTTGTAAGTGACCAATGAAAGTGAATGGGGACAAATGAAACATTGCATTTCAAAGATGTCATCTGCATAGTGAAAATTCTCATTTAGCACATCCAAAGCCAATTATACTGGTACAGCAATCAACACAAGGACCGTTTATGCACTGGGAACTTCACTGCCCCAGCTCCCATGCAGGAGCAAAAATTGGGGGCAGATGAGGCACACCAGGTCAAATGCTCTTCTGTGTGGGTGCAGGAAGAAGTGGGACAACCTGCCACGACTAAAACTCCAGCCTGCAGCCTGGCATGAAACCTCCAGTGCATAAATGGTCAAGGAGACACTGAGCAGTTACTGTTTAAAATGTGTTCCAAGGGTTTTCATTTGCAGCTCATGGATAACTTTTTGGGATCTCTTAGTCTTTGCAGGACCATAGGTATTGACATAGAGATTTTCTTACAGATCCCAATTATCTATTCGGTATAATTGTACCCATGTACTATGAATACTATCAATCAATCAATCCAACCTTTATTGGCATACAGGTTGATAAGTACATTCCATAAGAAAGTGGTCAGCAGCCATCAATAAATGCAGTAAATTCATTCAATAAAAATTACCAAGCTAAGGACTGAGATAATCACAATGGACAATACCTTATCCATTGTTCCTCTTAATATTTGTGAAACAGCCTGGGGGTAGGGTTAGGGTTAGGGTTAGGGTTAGGGTTAGGGTGTCCGAGTTGGAATAGGATCAATCAGGTGCAGGGCAAATCCCCGCACCTACAGATCCTGACCTCCATCCCTGGACACTAGCCACTTTGCTCTCAGACACTGCAGGAGCCAACGCGTGTGAGAGAGACACAGAGACACATAGAGCCATGCCAAACCACTAACGAACCCTGATTACCTGCTATGGCCCCTGCTGAGAGAGAGAGAGAGAGAAAGAGATCTGTGCCTGCCAGTGTCCTCTGGGTCCTAGCACCCATTGCATTCCTGGTTGTAATGGGCTTTTTTGCTAGTATATATATAATTATGTTCATAAAAGTATACTACAATTTAATATATCTTAAATCAGTGTTATATCTTTGTTACATTCAGTTGAAATCATTGTTAAATTTGGTTCATTCCCCTAAAACAGACTTTCTCAACCCTGGGGTTGAAACCCTGGGGGTATGTATATAGCTATGCTTCCCAACCATATTCCGCACAATTGTGCCACTTCCAGGGGTTCTCTATGTCTGAAGAATGTCTCAGGGTTTTCTCAACAGTAAAAAAAAGTCGAGAAAGGCTGCTCTAAAGGTATGCCTGCATTTGTTCCAGATACCTGAGGACAACTGCTTTTTACAAGTGTTGGATGGTTAACATAAATCAGATTAGTTGGGAAGATGGAGGGGTGAGCATGGCTGATAGCGGAGAGAAGACTCTGCAGGTCTTTCCGGTCTTTCAAGGCTACCTTGAACTTGCTGATTAAGAAGAAACAATAAAGCACCTTTGTAACAGACCCTGTGTTTGACAGATCACTTCTGCTGGCAAGGAGTCAGATGTATTTACTGTTTTGTTTGTTGTCAGCATCTTAGCTCTCAGCTTGAACTCCACAACTGAAAACTGTCGGGAGAAGAAGTTATTTTTGAACCTGTACTGCATGCTCTTCTAACATGTTATTATTGAAAATAACGGGTTTGAAATGGGAGAGTGGATGTTTCGCATGCTTGCTCGTTTCGTTGGCGAATTGTGGGCTCTTTGGGGGAAAAGGGTTGCAAGGAGTCTGAGCAATGCTCTGAGCCAGACAAGAATAACAACGAGGTCCGTTATATACACAGAGTAAGCCATACCAAATATATTACGTATCCATAGATGCATTTCAAATGAAGCATTTGTGAAGCTTCCACTAATTCTATGTTCCAAATTTGAATTCCAGACCAGGGTCACAGTTTTATTACACTATGAAAGGGAAAATTTAAAAGACAATAATAAAGTACAGATAAAGTCTATTCCCAGTAGGCTTCATTAATTGTTGCTTAATTGTCATTCTTTCATAACTGTGCTTGCTAATTCTAATGACTTTCCCCCAAATATCAGTAAGAATGCAGTCATGCTGGGGGTGGGGAAAAGAGCAGAGTGTGGTGATTTTAGGAATTCCAGAAGTGGTTCTTAATATTGTTGGGCTCTGTGCAAAATATGGCTGAAGAATGACTTGGGCCCTCTTTAATCAGGTAATTCCATCAGGTGACTTTGGGATAAAATGGCTCTCGTCTTGGCTAGGAGAGCCATCTCTTTCTATTCTCCTAGCAACATCCATGGCTTTTAAAGCTGCAGTTCAGAATGAGGTGGAAGGCACAGATGGTAAAATTCTGAATTTGAAATGGCCTTAGGAACCATCATTTGCTCCATGTTGCCCATCAGCATATGTACGTTTCCTTAATGGGGCAAATGGCTGTTGCCAGAGTTGTATCAGATCTGGAAAATCATGCACAGATGGAGGATTAAGCTTCTTCTCCTTGTGTGCCATGGTCCTGATCCAAGTAAATTCCAAGTACATACATTCTCAAACACCTTTTGGCCTATTCCCATCCTTATTACAGTCCCTATCTCACATGGCTTTCCCCCCATGAAGGTCCCATGATACTCAGCAGAGACTTTTTTTGGGTGGTCATAGGGGTCCTCTGCTTCCCTTGTTCACCAGCCCAAAAGCCAGTTGGGTCCAGCTGAGGAAATTCATAATGATCAAACCAGCTTTCAGCTTACATATGTCAGGAGCCAGCCTGTGGTGGCTGGTGATGAGTCAGAGGAGGAAGAGGAGCCATGGTCCAGCACCAGCCAGGAGGCCTTGAGCAAAAGGGAGCCTGAAGGCAAAAAGAGAGGCAAGACCTAAATTTCCGAAGGGCGAGTACCTGGTTGCCTGAATATTATCTCCAAAGGCTGAAGGACATATTTGATTTCTCATAGGATGAGGGCTGAAAGATCTGCACACCCTGTGTGAATCTTCGCTGGAACTCTCCTTATCACTTGGCCATGCCTAAGTAAGGCTGTGGTACAGAGTGCTCAGCCTGGGTGCAACAAGTGGAATTGTTCCCTTATCCAGGCCTGTGTACTTAAGTTCCTGCCCAGCCTGTTCCCTTGGCTGTGCCTGACTCCGGACCAACCATGACCTTGACTCTTGTTGTGTACCTCAACCTCTTGCACTGTCCCTGAATTTTCTGAATTGCTGCCTGTCTTTGGACTTCTGGACCATGTACTGACCCACCTCTGACTGGCTTCTTGGACTCTGGTAATAAACTGTGTTGTTTATGCTCTCCACCAGATGACTTCCCACCAGGTTTGGTAACTTCAGCTAGGAACGCTACCAGCTTTGAGGTTGGTACAGCTGAGTACAGATAGTGTCTCCAGGCCCCACCAGGAGAATGCCTGGATTTCCTGCCCAGCCAGGGACAGACCATCACAACTTAGGCAAGTAAATGCTCCTTTTCTATGGACTGAGTCTCAGGATTGTGTAGCTGGCATCTTACCACATGGCAAGCTGTATAATTCAATTCGTACGGCCTTGGGAGTTATAATTCTGTTGAAAAGTTACCTATGATTTATTATCTTTTGAAACACATGCAGTTGGCAGCTCATTAAGAAAATCAGCAAATTGAAGCTGGCTTTTCTGATTCTTTGATTGTGTTCTTTTGGCTTCTCTCGTATATTTGCAATTGCAGCTTGGAAATGCTGCTGACAAGGAAACCTTTTTACCTTAGCAGTTCCGCTGTTAGTTTACTTCAAGGCGGAGGCAGAAAAGACACATTCTGAAATGAGTTGACAATTGGCTGTCGGTGTTAATGGCAAAATATTGGGGGAATGGTTTTCTGCCCAGCTCACTTGAGCTGCTGGAAAAAAAGGGTGACAGACAACCACAGTGCATTATAGGCTCTTCTGGGATGGCAACATGTATTCAATCAATGTCTTTTCTAAAATGTGTTATTCTGTTATTAATTATTGGAACAGATCTGGCAAGCCGGGTTTGATTCCATGCTCCCCCACATGCAGCCAGCTGCATCTTGGGCTCGCCACAGCCCTGATAAAGCAGTTTTGACTGAGCAGGAATATCAGGGCTCCCTCAGCCTCACCTCCCTCACAGGGTGCCTGTTGTGGGAAGAGGAAAGGGAAGGTGAATGTAAGCCACTTTGAGACTTCTTCGGGTAGAGAAAAGTGACATATAAGAATCAACCCTTCTTCTTGTTCAGTAATATCAAGGCTCTCTCAGCCTCATTTTCACAGGGTGTCTGTTGTGGAGAGAAGAAAGGGAAGGTGAATGTAAGCCGCTTTGAAACTCCTTCAGGTAGAGAAAAGTGCTATATAAGAACCAACCTCTTCTTCTAAACCCAGAGAGAATGTATGCATGCATCCATGATATGACTCTTTTGGGGTGACCCATGGAGCATCCTGTCGTTTTTGACCACCAACATGTTTATTATGTGCTCATCTTTGGTGCTATTTTCATTTATTTTTATGCATCATCATATGTATATACTGCTTCTCCTAGTATAACCTGCCCAAAGCAGTTTGCATCATTAAACTCCATCAACCATTAAATAATTACCAATTTAAAAATTAAAAGCAGTTAAGATACATTAATCTGCATCTACTAAAAAAAACAAAAAAAAATTGTTTCTTTATCCCCCCCCCCTCCCATCTCTAGGAGTGGGTTAGTCTAGGGCAGGGGTAGTCAACCTGCGGTCCTCCAGATATCCATGGACTACAATTCCCATGAGCCCCTGCCAGTGTTTGACCACAGGTTGACTACCCCTGGTCTAGGGGATTGCCCATTCGATGGTGTAACTAGTTGTTTATGAGCCCCAACCAAAAGCCTGGTGGAAGAGTTCTGTTTTGCAGGCCCAGCAGAACTGAGGAAGTTCTTGAAGGGCCTGCAGTACTTCTAGGAACTCATTCCACCAGGTAGGGGCCAGGACCAAAAAGGTTTGAGGCCAGACCTACTTCTCTAGGGCTGAATAACCAGCTGGATTGAATAGGCTCTGTTTTGTTTTGTTGCAATTTCAGATCATTTAAAATAATTGCATGCATTGCATGTAACACACCACCAGTTCTATGGTTGAGGCCAGGGCAGTGAGGAAGATCATGCTGCCCAGGGCTAGTCCTAGCACATAGGTTGTTGTCAGCTAGGGCCTCCCTCTCTCTCCCCTATGATCGGTTATTAGATTGCTGGGTGGTGGTGGTGTGTGTGTGGGGGGGTCGAGTTGTTTTATCATTTTGTTTGCCAGGTTTTTATTGTGCTTATTGTATCTCGGATGTCCTTTAATGGGGGTTAATGGGTTTTTATTGAGGACTTTGTGACCTGCCACGAGCCACTGGCCACAAGTGGTGGGCTATAAATCACATGATGGATGGATGGATGGATGGATAGATGGATAGATGGATAGATGGATGGATGGATGGATGGATGGATGGATGGATGGATGGATGGATAGATGGATAGATGGATAGATGGATAGATGGATAGATGGATAGATGGATAGATGGATAGATGGATAGATGGATAGATAGATAGATAGATAGATAGATAGATAGATAGATAGATAGATAGATAGATAGATAGATAGATAGATAGATAGATAGATAGATAGATAGATAGATAGATAGATAGATAGATAGATAGATAGATGAAGGTGACCAGATTGTTCCACTTTTGGAGGGACATCTGGGGGTACCTGGCAAAAATCTGGTCACCTTAAGATAGATAGATAAAATAATATGTGAATGTAACATATCTGCAAAAGGTGTAGGGATGCCAGGCTCCAGGTGGGACCTGCCCCAACCCTAAATTACAGCTTATCTCCAGACGACAGAGATCAGTTGTCCTGCCTGATTTGATAGCATTGTTCCCCAGGTAACTATCCTCAGCCTCCATCTCCAAATCTTCAAGATTTTCCCAATCCAGAGCTGGAATCCATATACACTCACCCCATAGGCCACGGGTGACCGGAGGACCCCGACAACACTAATTAGGTGACATATGTGTGAATCTGCCTCTATGGAAAATGTGCACAGTCAGATATTAAACTTTACTTTGAGCACTCATCAGGGAAGATGGCACTCCTTCTGAAAACTTCAACTTTCGGAGGGGTTTAATTTTTAAAAAGTGTTCGCTCTGTACCTGTGTCACAGAAATGCCTCCCTTAGCAATACGGAGAGTTGTTTTGCCTCCTGGCTCTGTTGAGTCCCAGGAAGCTGGAGTTCATTAGGAACTTCTGGCTCCCCAACTCAGCCTTCGGAGAATGGCCTAATTTCTCCGGCTTCTTCCGTGCCAAAAGGCGGAGGCTAAAGGGCAAATAGACGAGGTGCGCTTGGCATTTCGAGCCAGACTGAAGCACAATGGCGCAAATTTCCCTGCAGCAAGATGTTAGAGGAAGAAAGTGTCTAGCTAATTAAACTTAATTGGGAAGTCTAGGTAGGCTATCATGATAATTGGTTTACTCCAGCGCCAAAGCCCCAGGGTGAGTGTATTTCCGGATGAATCATCTAAAAACCGATGCTGTGGAATACGAAGAAACCCTCATATTAGCTAATTGTCAAGGAACCGGTACTGTATCACCATCTGTCAGGGCCATGCTGGTACAGTGCACAGCCGTACCTAATGTTCTCTCCCTCCCAAACCAGACCTTCTCTGGTCATCTGCTGGGACCAGGATGGGGACTGAAGGGAAGTGTCTGCTTTATCACAGCAGGCATCTCCAGGATTCTAATATGTATACAAGGTTTAGGTCAGATATTGCCTACCTTTATTACAGGGTGGTATTGTATGCCCCAATCCTATATCACACTCAAAAGTGGTTCCGAGGCCCCAGTATGTAGAGTCGCAGGGAGTTTGTCAGGCCAGAACAGTCTTTCTCAACTTTTTTTTACCCCTGAAACATTCTTCAGGCTTTGAGAAACCCCAGAAGTACTGGCAGTCTCCGAGCAAAGGTTGGATACACACTTTTCTTGGATGCTTTAGGATGCTTAGGGCTGATCCTGCGTTGAGCAGGGGGTTGGACTAGATGGCCTTCCAACTCTATGATTCTATGATTCTATGAATATGGTTGGGAAGCATAGCTGGGTACAAACCCACCAGGGGAACCTCCCCTCTTCACCCTGTCTAGAAGAAGAAGAAGAAGAGTTGGTTCTTATATGCCGCTTTTCCCTACCCGAAGGAGGCTCAAAGCGGCTTACAGTCGCCTTCCATTTCCTCTCCCTACAACAGACACCCTGTGAAGGAGTGGAGGCTGAGAGAGCCCTGAGATTACTGAAGAAGAAAAGTTGGTTCTTATATGCCACTTTTCTCTACCCAAAGGAGGCTCAAAGCAGCTTACATTTGCCTTCCCTTTCCTCTCCCCACAACAGACACCCTGTGAGGTGGGTGAGGCTGAGAGAGCCCTGATATCACTGATCGGTTAGAACAGTTTTATCAGTGCCGTGGCGAGCCCAAGGTCACCCAGCTGGCTGCATGTGGGGGAGTGCAGAATCGAACCCAGCATGCTAGATTAGAAGTCAACACTCCTAACTACTACACCAAACTGGCTCTCTAGGCCTATCATTGGCGATTTTGGGGACGGGGGTTGACATGACCATATAGGGTCATATCACCTCATAACTGTTTATGCATTTTTTAAATATAATGTAGCCTGGATTTTAACCGTGTTTAACACACACGGGATCTTTAGAATTATTCTAGTAACGTGGCTGAATGGTGAAGTGGTGTGTAATGGTTAAGAGTGGCAGACTCTAATCTGGAGAAGTGGGCTTCATACTGCTCTACTACTTCATAAGCTGGGTGACCCACTACAGACACCCTGTGAGGGAGGTGAGACTGAGAGAACTCTAAGAGAACTGCTCTGTGAGAACAGCTTTAACAGGACTATGACTGAGCCCTGTTAGAGCTGTTCTCACAGAGCAGTTCTCTTAGGGGTCTCTCAGTCTCACCGCCCTCACAGGGTGTCTGTAGTGGGTAGAGGAAAAGAAAGGTGTTTGTAAGCTGCTTGGGGACTCCTTTGGGTAGTGAAAAACGGGGTATAAAATACTGCACTTGTCTCTTCTTCTCAAAAGTCTGCCATCTCTTTTGGGCAAGAAAAATCTACAGCTGAATACCTGACATGGAAATTGTATGTGCAGCTTTTGAAATTGAGTGCCACTGCAGATGAACAACTGTACCTGTTCCATAATTGCATGTCATTGTATGAAGTTGCCACAAATACACATACACAAACACACACACACACACACACACACTCCTTATATGTGAGATGCCATGGCAACAGATTTACTGCCCTCTTGAGAACAAAGTCTTTTGTAAATAAGTCTTTGACCCCGCAATTCTTACTCTTTGATACAGATTCAGATGTAATGATTATTGTCGCTAGAGTCTTAGCTAAGATGTTCCTATAAAGTGCATTTTATATTTTATGGCTTATTTACCATTTTATGGCCTGTTTGGTTATTTAATCCCATGGCCCATCCTATTATCTGTATCTTTTTAGTTGTCTTTGCATATGTTTTTATGCCGATTAAGGTTACTGGCTGATAGATATAGATATAGATATAGATATAGATATAGATATAGATATAGATATAGATATAGATATAGATATAGATATAGATATAGATAGAGCCTCTTGTGGTACAGGGTGGTAATGCAGCCGACATGCTGTCTGAAGCTCTGACCATGAGGCTGGGAGTTCGATCCCAGCTGCTGGCTCAAGGTTGACAGCCTTCCATCCTTCCGAGGTCGGTAAAATGAGTACCCAGCTTGCTGGGGGGTAAAATGGTAATGACTGGGGAAGGCACTGGCAAACCACCCTGTACTGAGTCTGCCATGAAAATGCTAGAGGGCGTCACTCCAAGGGTCAGACATGACTCGGTGCTTGCACAGGGGATACCTTTACCTTTATAGATATATAAATATATGGAGACCACAGTGTGAAGGCTCAGAATATACAATAGGATTTAAAATAGAATTTGCTGCTGCAGCTGAAATTGTGTCCCAGAGGTAGGGAGAAGCTGAGTGACAATTCCTTCTGTCAAAGCCTCCATAATCAGCTATATGTGAAGGCCTCACATGTTCATTAAGGGTAAGAGGAGGAAAGAAAGGTTTCCAGTTTGAAGAAACATCTGTTGTGAGGCTGAGGTGATGAGCTTTCCGACTAAAACAATGAGCAGACACTGGAGACCTTCTTTCTAAAGCCATTTTGTCCTTTATATGGTGTGCTTTCAACATAGTCTCCTTCGCTCCCTGGCTTCCCCACAGACTAGCTTTCAGTCTCTGCCTGTTGATGTTGTACATGCTGTGTTGTCTGTGTGGAATTTGTAACTGGAAAGGCTCAATGGTTGGCCATCAGGTGATGGAAGACCAGAGTTCTGGGCTCATTCCGCATTTGTAGGATAATGCACCTTCAGTGTACTTTTGCAGCCGGATTTATCTGTGCAGAACAGGAAAATCTACTTCTAAAGTGCATTCAAAGTGCATTAACTAATGTGTGCAGAATGGGCTCTGGTGGGATTTGGCCCTAGAATTCCACCTCAGTCGTAACCAATGCTTCATTTGCCTCATCATCCCAACTGAGGTCTATTTACATTTGAAGAAAAAAAATCCTGTTTAGTGAAAAGCTCTGTTAATATTTCATTTTATAAGTCAAATTCTTGTGTGATGAAGAACTAGCGCTCAGGGCAGGTGGTGCACCATTCCCAATTAATTTTGGACAGGAATGTAAATAGTTCTCAGCTGCGAAAAGTCTCTTTAAAATGGTCAGTGACCAACTTTTTACCAGAGATTCTGGAGACACCAGAAGAAGGATGATTTTTTTTTCTGTGTGGGAGAAGGATTTAAGAATAACTACTCCACTGGCATCTGCTAAACACTTTTATTATGCTGTAAGCTAACTGTCTGCTCATACTCTACCCCAGCCTTTTTCAACATTTTGACCATGGAGTGATCCCCTGACATATATCCAAGGCTTCAAATAACTCCAGAAGGACCACCAGCTGGCTACTCCTCCCTGCCATGCCCCTGGAATTCACATTTACAGCATGCATAGCATCACTCATAAAATAAAATGCTTGTTAAATAAGAAGCAAGTTTCATTTTTGTGCATGCAGTGCCTTGCCTGAGCAAAATAAGAAAGCTTTCATCTCAGCTGTCATAAAACCTGCTATGCTAAGGAGAATTTCTCTTTTGGGAGGATAATCTCTGTGATTTGGAGATTACTGGTAACTTTGGGAGAACTCCAGGCAACACCAGAAGGTTGGCAATCCTACCAAGATCTGAAAATGTATTTTCCTAGGATTGGAACTGGCTGCCAGGGCAAGGGGAAATCTGGGAAGAAAGGAGTCCTTGAAAGCTGTGCCTCATGCTTTGGGACCTGCCCAAATAAGGAAAAAGACACCCTGATAATTTTTTTAAATTAAAAGTTATATTTTAAAACAATTAAATCTCCCCCCAATTTAACCTTCCCAGAACTTTGGAGTAACCCTGGAGTTACTACAAAATTTGAGTCCAATAGCACCCTTAAGATCAACCTTTTTTTTCAAGATGTATTCAACATGAAAGCTCATGCCTTGAATAAATCTTTGTTGGTCTTAAAGGTGCTACTGGACTCAAATTTTGTTGTGCTACTTCAGACCAACACAGCTACCCACTTGAATCTACCTGGGGTCACTAAGTTGTAAATGGCTGCTCTATCCATGTGTAAGAACTGGTCACTTTCATTTCAACGTATCTGAAGAAGTGTGCAAGCATATGCCAGCTTACATGTTGAATACCACTGTGTTGGTCTTAAAGGTGCCTATGACTGGACTCAAATTGAAATATTGAATGAGAAATGCCAAACAGAAAACAAGAGGACCCATTGAACTTAAATCCAATTCCAGTAGCCTGCCAAGTAACCTGATTGGCCCTTAATGGAGCCCAACAACTGGTCCATTTCCATTCTAAACTGTAAGTGATTGGCTGCTTTACAGTCCTTCATTTGCATGACACTTGAGCGAGCACCAATGCCCGTATACATAACATAAACTTTGTTCTACTCCACTTCATTTACTTTTAGATTTATACCCCACTTTTCCCCAGGCTACTCACTCTATGTTCTCCAGATGAGAGGCTGCCACTCTAACCACTGCATCATGTTGACTTTCAAGACTGGGCCTCTGTGGCATCTTAAAAATCACTTTAAAATGGCGACTGCATCCTTGGTGCAGCCATGAGGATTCCATCATATCTGGTTTGACCCTTAGAAGTCTGTGATGTTTACCAAAGCATCCATTCCTCTGGATGGCCAACAACAGGGCACGGAGGTTGAGGCCTTCCTCTGATGTTGCCTCCTGGTTCTGGAGGTTCCCCTCAGTCACTGCGGCTAGGACTTCTCCCCTATTAACCTATCAAATCCCCTTTTCAGGCAGTTTATGCCAGTGGCCTTTATTACATCCTCTGGCAGCCAGCTTCATGTATCACTCTCTGTGTCAAGCAATCTATTCATACACTTCTGGGTTGCCATTTCAATTTGAGATTTTTCTCATTTTTAATCATTTTAGTGATGTGTTTTGCTTACTGCTGTTAGCCGCCCAGAGTCCACTGAAAAGTGGGAAGGGCAGACTATAAATCGGACTTATCAATCAATCAATCAATCAATCAATCAATCAATCAATCAATCAATCAATCATCAAGCTGTATTTCCTTTCGTTCATAGGGGCATTGAAGCTTGTGGGCGTCTAGAGCAGGGGTAGTCAAACTGCGGCCCTCCAGATGTCCATGGAGTACAATTCCCAGGAGCCCCCTGCCAGCAAACGCTGGCAGGGGCTCCTGGGAATTGTAGTCCATGGACATCTGGAGGGCCGCAGTTTGACTACCCCTGGTCTAGAGTGGTTTGGTGAACAGACAGATGTTGTTTTCGTGTTTACATTAGGGTTTTTTTTCTCACTTGAATCATTTATGAAACATTATTAGACTTCTTTGAAACTTGTATGCCATTTCCTAGGAGGCACTCCTAAGAAAACTCATAAAAACAGACATTCATATCTGGAGGGGGGGGGAAAGTATTATATGATTTATGCTCAGTGGGGGGGGGGGAGGGGGAAAGAGAATTGCTTGGCTAGCAATCCAAATACTTGAATGGGCATTTTTACTATAACTTATATGAACCCTCATCAATTTATGTTGAGTGCAGCTGGGAAAACTGCTTCCTCAGCGCAGCCAAGCAACGTATTAAGGAAATGTTTTCCAGAACTTATTGTTAACAGCACCCCCAAGGTCTTTGCTTTCTCTTATAAACATGAGATGTTCATTCTGATGCAGAACCTCCTAGTTGATTAGCAAGGTGGCAATGCCGCCAAAGAAGACTCATCTCGCTTTTGGCATAAACATGGCTGCAGCTGACTTTATTATGCTACCCTCCACAGGGTTGGCCTTGCATGGTAAGTAGCCTGACTCCTCAGCTGTCCGGCTCCTTGACCCAAGGGTCTGTGAGCACCTTGGGACCCACTCCATCCCTGCCAGAAGAGCAGGTCTTCTGTGTCCGAAATCCATCACTGGGAAGCAGCCCTGTCGAGGCTCACCAGGCATCCACCTCACTTTGGTGTCCCATGGGTCGCTTAGCTATGAGCCGTTGGCCACCCAGCCCCGTAGGCCTCACTCGATCATAGCTGATCTCACTAAGGAGACCCCCAAGCTCTAGGGCGTCCAGAATGCAGACTGAGCTCCCTGCCAACAGGCTGTTACCATGCCTAAATTGACTGTGGTGACGAAACACATAACAGGAACCAAGAACAAACCGGTAACAAAGGGAGGGAAGGCGGAAAGCTGCTCGGCTGCCGGAGCAAAAGTGGGTGAGGGCATGCACAGATGGTGCCTTTAAAGGCATGTGCACATCCCTGCTTCTTGCGCATGCCCCTATATCTAGCTGGTAGCATCAGGTGTTGATTCTTTGATGTCATCAGATTCACTATCAAGCATATTTATGGGCTGCTGGCAGAACACCATTTTTTTTTTAACTGCCTCTTTTACAGTGAAATAAACTTGTTTAGTGTAACATGAATATATTAAACATCTCTCGCAAACATGGGGCACAATTGCTATACGAATCATGGCCCTGTTAACTATTTTGAACAAAATGATGAAAGCACAGGTGTTAAATAGGGGCACTCCAGTCAAAACTGGAGATTGTGCTAAATTAATATTCCATAAGGAACAGTAATTTGATTTTCTGGATCACAACTTTATTCACACCTCACTGCAACTTGCCCACTACGGAATTATAAATAGTTCCATATAACATTTAGTGTCCCATGAATCAATTATAAAGGGTACTGCAATTTTAATGACTCACTCATACCCAGAATTTTCCACACACAAACTTATACCTGCATGAACATAACTGAATTATCTATGTCTATTTCGACCATATACTTAAAGGACCTGAATAGGGGGGAAAAATCAGATTGACATGTTATGCCCAAATACGTTGTTAAAAGTTACTTGTTAAAGCTTTGAATAAGTTCATAGGTCATTATCTCAGAGATCACTGGTTTCTAAATAGTTATCTAAAAGTCTACTGAGTTTTAAGCACAGGATTTGTTCTTATAATTGCCACTTTTATCAAGTATACCGCTCGGAATACATAATTTGGGCAGCTGACTTTTTTTCTGCCTTTATCAGTCTGATGCTGAAGAAAAAGGCCAGTCTAAAGCTCCCAGCCTTAGTGGAGTTGTCAGGCTGTGCTGGCAGAAAGCTTGGCAGAAGAGCTCTGTTTTGCAGGCCCTATGTTTGAGTTTCAAAAGGGCATTGATTTTGTCAATGTTGGGGCCACAGACAAGAAGGCCCTGGTAAATATTATGTTGCAGGTGTTTTCCTGGAGATAACAGCTCATAGGATCTTATTATATTTTGCTTAATGCTGGAAGCGTAAGCTGTCTTGAGGGAAAGACTCTATTGGTGGAGTAAGATCAGCAACCCCTCTGTCCACCCCCAGAGGCAATAGTGGATGGCATTTAGTTGTTTTTTCACCACTGTATCACCACTGTGTATGGATTGCTATGCAGTTTATGATATAGTTTTTGGTTTATTCACATTGTGTAACCTGCCATGAGCCTTTTAGGAAGTGGCAGGCTAGAAATTTTACTACTACTACTACTACTACTACTACTACTACTACTACTACTAATAATAATAATAATAATAATAATAATAATAATAATAATAATAATAATTTAATAAAATAAATATCCAGCATACAGGATATAGTAGGTAAAAATAACTTTATTTAAAAAATGGAAAGTGCAATCTTTAATATGAAAAATATTTTGAAATACACACAGTCCTATTTTCCTCTGTGAAATGTTGGGGGAGAGATGCTAGCACTGGCCCAAGTAGCTTTTGATTTCCTTGAGAGAAGAAGAAGAAGAAGAAGAAGAAGAAGAAGAAGAAGAAGAAGAAGAAGAAGAAGAAGAAGAAGAAGAAGAAGAAGAAGAAGAAGAAGAAGAAGAAGAAGAAGAAGAAGAAGATTCAAATGGATAGCTGTGTTGGTCTGAAGTAGCACAATAAAATCAGAGACCAGTAGCACCTTTAAGACCAACAAAGATTTATTTAAGCCGTGAGCTTTCGAGTGCAAGCACTCAGACATTAGTCTGAGGAAGAGTTGGTTCTTATATGCCACTTTTCTCTACCTGAAGGAATTGCAAAGCAGCTTACATTCACCTTCCCTTTCCTCTCTCCACAACAGACACCTTGTGAGGTGGATGAGGCTGAAGAACCCTGATATCACTGCTCGGTCAGAACAGTTTTATCAGCTCCATGGCGAGCCCAGGGTCACCCAGCTGGCTGCATGTGGGAGAGCATGGAATCAAACCCAGCTCACCAGATTAGAAGTCCACACTCCTAACTATTACACCAATTGTTAGCACCCTTTCTAGGGAGTACGGCAAACAGCAAGGCTTGCCTCTGAAAAAAGCCATCTTAGAAGTCTCCTATATAAATAGCTTGACTGCTTTGGCATATGGTAAACCACAGGATCATTAACAGTATCCAAGCTCCAATTAACTATTCCAGCATCTCGCAGGAATTTCCCCCCTGACCTCTGATGCATGTTAGTCCCTGTCAACTGACAGACCTTGCAGTGCCTTCACAACACTCTCACATGCAGGCTGCATTCCTCTGTTCCGCTAAACAGAACAGCTGAGCACAAGCAGCATCCTGATGCCCTCCCAAGCATTTAATGTCTCTCCTAGAAATATCCCTCCCCCACGTGAGGGCTAGTTTGGTTCCTGTGCTGTGAGAACAAAACATAATCTGCACTCTTATGCCTGTGTGCATTGGGGTGCATGTCACAACGGCTGTGTGGCGACAAGAGGCAGAGAGAGATAAGAAGCCCCTGTGAAACGTATACAGCAGAGACAGTTAAAATGTCAGACTTGTACCTGCTTGCTGGAAGTGCAAAGATACTGTTAATTATTCTGACAATTGGCTAGAAATAGCTTTTCAACGCTATTTGTTTTATTTGCTTGTGCTTCAAGCCCGCTGTGTTTGGATGAGCTTGCAGCCAGAGGTAAGCGGCTGAAAGATTGAGGGGGAGGGTAATTGCAGTTGTCCCTTGAGATGGTGGCATTCTTGTTCTTATATGCTGCTTTACCAAAGGAGGCTCAAAGCGGCTTACATTTGACTTCCATTTCCTCTCCCACCAACAGACACCCTGTGAGGGAGGTGAGGCTGAGAGAGCCCTGATATCACTGCTCGGACAGAACAGCTTGTTCAGCACCCTGGCGAGCCCAGGGTCACCCAGCTGGCTGCATGTGGGGGAGTGCAGAAACGAACCCGGCTCACCAGATTAGAAGTCCACACTCCTAACCACTACACCAAGCTGTACACCAGAGTAACCTCTACACCAGAGGTGGCCAATTGTGGCTTTCCAGAGGTCCATGGACTACAGTTCCATGAGTCCCTGCCAGCATGTGCGACCAGGGTTAAATCCTGATTGTGCTTATCAAACTGTGTCCAGGGGTATGTCCTGATTGCGCTCATCAAGGGTGCCATCCTGCCCTAGTTGAGCGCATTTGAAAGGCAAGGCACAAAAGGGAACGAATGACATGTCCCTGAATACCATCGCTCCTATTAAAAAAGACTATCAAGATCTGGGGAGGAAGCTCAAGCAAATGGGGGCACAAGTGGTATTCTCTTCAATCTTGCCTGTCAAGGGAAGAGGAATGCGTCGGGAGAGGAAGATAATGGAGGTGAATCACTGGCTGCGTAGTTGGTGCCGGCAGGAGAGATTTGGTTTCTGGGACCATGGGATAGGCTTTCTTGAGGAAGGCCTACTAGCACCTGATGGACTGCACTTATCGAAACTGGGGAAGAATGTGTTTGGCAGGAACCTGGGGAGATTCATCAGGAGAGCTTTAAACTAAAGCCACTAGGGGAAGGAGACGATCAACATAGGGAGTGTATGGAAGGAAAACGATCGGAGGCAGCCCAACTGGCAAGGCCAGCTCATAGGGAACCAAAAGTAAAAGGATTCAGATGTCTTTATACTAACGCCCGAAGCATGGGCAATAAAAAGGAAGAGCTGGAACTTCTCATGCTGATGGAAAGGTATGATCTAGTAGGCATCACAGAAACTTAGTGGAATGATTCTCATGACTGGAATGTAATGGTGGATGGATATGAACTGTTCAGAAAAAACAGAATAGATCGAAGAGGTGGAGGAGTGGCACTGTATGTGAGGAAAGGGCTTACCTGTCAGGAAATTCTAGTGAAGGAGAGCATATCTACAGTGGAAAGCATCTGGGTGAAAATAAGCGAGGGGAAAACAAACAGTGTGGTGGTTGGTGTCTGCTACCGACCGCCTGACCAACGAGAGGATGTGGATGCTGCACTTTGTGAGCAGCTTGAGACAATATCCAAGCGGCAGGACCTTGTCATCATGGGTGACTTCAATTTCCCAGATGTATGCTGGGAAACAAACTCTGCAAAGCGTCCTCAGTCATGTAACTTTCTGACCTGCCTGGCTGACAATTTCATTTATCAAATGGTAGATGAACCCACAAGAGGTTCAGCCATACTGGACTTAATACTGACCAACAGGCAAGAGTTGGTGGATGAGGTGAAGGAGGTGGGGACCCTAGGGGGAAGTGACCATGTCCTCATAGAATTCCTTTTGAGATGGGGAGCCAAGGAAGCTTGTAGCCAGACGCGGATGTTGGATTTTCATAGGGCAAACTTTAATAAACTCAGAGACATGATGAGTGTCATACCATGGAAGGGAAGGGAAGTGAGCATGTGAAGGGTGGGCGCTACTCAAACAGGAGCTATTGCATGCTCAATCAATGACTATCCCAGAAAGACGAAAACACTGCAGGAGCTCTAAGAAGCCTATTTGGATGAACAGAGAACTTCAAGAGGAACTAAGAAAGAAAAGGAAAATGTTCAGGAAATGGAGGGAAGGACAGAGCTCTAAAGAATAGTACCTACAGGTTACTAGGCACTGTAGATCAATCATAAGAAAGGCCAAAGCTGAAGGTGAGCTAAGATTAGCCAGGGAAGCCCATTGTAGCAAGAAAAGATTTTTCAGCTATGTGAGGAGCAAACGTAAAGTGAAGGAGGCAATAGGCCCACTGTTGGGTGCGGATGGACAAACTCTAACGGAAGATGCAGAGAAAGCAGAAAGGCTTAGTGCCTATTTTACATCTGTTTTTTCCCACAGGTCAAAGTGTTTAGGCACATCTAAGATGGCCATAGCCAAAGGACAGTGTCTGGGTGGCAGGTTAACATGGATAGAGAGGTTGTCGAGAGGCATTTAGCTGCACTGGATGAGTTCAAATCCCCTGGTCCGGATGAAATGCACCCGAGAGTACTCAAAGAACTTTCCAGAGAACTTGCACAGCCCTTGTCCATCATCTTCGGAACCTCTTTAAGGACTGGAGATGTCCCAGAGGACTGGAAGAGAGCAAATGTTATTCCGATCTTCAAAAAAGGGAGGAAGGATGACCCGGGAAACCACAGACCAGTGAGTCTGACCTCTGTTGTGGGGAAGATAATGGAGCAGATATTAAAGGGAGCGATCTGCAAACATCTGGAGGACAATTTGGTGATCCAAGGAAGTCAGCATGGATTTGTCTCCAACAGGTCCTGCCAGACCAACCTGGTTTCCTTTTTTGACCAAGTAACAGGTTTGCTGGATCGGGGAAATTCGGTTGATGTCATTTACTTGGATTTTAGTAAAGCTTTTGACAAGGTTCCCCATGATGTTCTGATGGATAAGTTGAAGGACTGCAATCTGGATTTTCAGATAGTTAGGTGGATAGGGAATTGGTTAGAGAACCGCACTCAAAGAGTTGTTGTCAATGGTGTTTCATCAGACTGGAGAGAGGTGAGTAGCGGGGTACCTCGGTGCTCGGCCCGGTACTTTTTAACATATTTATTAATGATCTAGATGAGGGGGTGGAGGGACTACTCATCAAGTTTGCAGATGACACCAAATTGGGAGGACTGGCAAATACTCCAGAAGATAGAGACAGAGTTCAACGAGATCTGAACACAATGGAAAAATGGGCAAATGAGAACAAGATGCAATTTAATAAAGATAAGTGTAAAGTTCTGCATCTGGGTCAGAAAAATGAAAAGCATGCCTAATGGATGGGGGATGCGCTTCTAGGTAGCACTGTGTGTGAACGAGACCTTGGGGTACTTGTGGACTGTAAACTAAACATGAGCAGGCAGTGTGATGCAGCGGTAAAAAAGGCAAATGCCATTTTGGGCTGTATCAACAGGGGTGTCACATCATAATCACAAGATATCATAGTCCCATTGTATACGGCACTGGTCAGACCACACCTGGAGTACTGTGTGCAGTTCTGGAGGCCTCACTTCAAGAAGGACGTCGATAAAATTGAAAGGGTACAGAGGAGAGCGACGAAGATGATCTGGGGCCAAGGGACCAAGCCCTATGAAGATAGGTTGAGGGACTTGGGAATGTTCAGCCTGGAGAAAAGGAGGTTGAGAGGGGACATGATAGCCCTCTTTAAGTATTTGAAAGGTTGTCACATGGAGGAGGGCAGGATGCTGTTTCTGCTGGCTGCAGAGGAGAGGACACGCAGTAATGGGTTTAAACTTCAAGTACAACGATATAGGGTAGATATCAGGAAATAGTTTTTCACAGTCAGAGTAGTTCAGCAGTGGAATAGGCTGCCTAAGGACGTGGTGAGCTCCCCCTCACTGGAAGTCTTCAAGCAAAGGTTGGATACACACTTTTCTTGGATGCTTTAGGATGCTTAGGGCTAGTCCTGCGTTGAGCAGGGGGTTGGACTAGATGGCCTGTATGGCCCCTTCCAACTCTATGATTCTATGATTCTGTGATTCTGTGATTCTGTGATTCTGTGATTCTGTGATTCTGTGATTCTGTGATTCTGTGATTCTGTGATTCTATGAAAAGGGATTCTTAATGAGGAGCACTGGTAGGGATGCTGGATCCTGGATGGGGCAAGGGGAACCCCTCTTTGGTGTTGCTCTCCGGCTTTGGAAGTTTAAGAAAGCAGGAGGAAATCATCCCCTCAAAAGTTGCTTTTACACCAATCCCTCCACACAACCATGCTGGAAATGAACATGACATAGTGAGCATGTGGAGCGACCGAAGGACAATGTCCGTCGATATCTTATGCATCATTAGCATGGCATCACGTTATGGCATTTCCTGATTTCCCCATGTGGAAGCTGTCTTAGTTGATTGATTGACTGATTTACTATATTTCTATATCACCCTCCCCTGAGGCTCAGGGCAGTTTACTTAAAATGTAGGGGTATTACAATGTAAATTCTTAGTATAACATCAGAACAACGATAACAATGGATACCAGGACTGAAGACAACAAGAACTACAACATTTCATAACAGCAGCATTAACCACATTAACTTCTAACCCTGATCTCATAGGTGGTTGATTTGAATTCAGACAATGGGGAGGGGTGAGAAGGATCTGTCCCTAGCTGAGGTCCAACATTCCTTCTTTGGGGCCAGGGACCACCAGCCAGTTGTGTCAAGCGTTAAAAGAACTCACAACAAAACTTCTATTTTAAGAAAGCTTTAATGGAAGCTTACTCTAGTCACTATAACTCAAGAAGTCAAATCTACCCCACAATGGAATTGCAAGCCCTTTTCAATACAATTTTCCCGCCCAAAACTTGAATGTTCCCAAGGGGAGGGGTGCCCTCTTCCCCAGGTGCCATCCCAGGCATCCTGCCAGAGGTGCTACAATTCGCACGTCCTTGGACTGGGCGGCGCCTAGTGACAAGATACAATGTTGCTGTTACAAAAAGCAGAGCGAGCTGGCAGGCATCAAAGCACAAACAATTCAGAGCGGGCACTACGAAGCATGATAACATGGGAACAGAGAATAGGCTTGGGTTACATGGAAATCCAGGAAACAGAATAGTGAAATACAGGCAAGATGGGGTAACTCCTGTTCATGGACAATTCATGGCAGAGAGCAGGCACTGATCCTGACAAGTTGGACGTAGCAGAGCCTAGGGATCTTGGGGGGTGGGGGTAGGCAGAGAAGCAGTCTCATCTGGACCAGTGATTAACAGTGGCAGCTTCTAATCTGGAGAACCAGGTTTGTTTCCACAGTCCTCCACATAAAACCAGGTGGGTGACAGTCACAGTTCTCTCAGAGCTCTCTCAGCCCCAGATACCTAACAGGGTGTGTGTTGTGGGGAAAGGAAGGGATTTTGATTGAAAGCTAGTTTGAGACACCTCCAGGTAGTAAAAAGTGGAATACAAAAACCTCCTGCTCTTGCTCCTGCTCTGCTCCTGCTCCTGCTCCTGCTCCTGCTCCTGCTCCTGCTCCTGCTCCTGCTCCTGCTCCTGCTCCTGCTCCTGCTCCTGCTCCTGCTCCTGCGGGTTCATTTCCAGTTTGGTCTATTGGTTAAGAGTAGAGGACACTAATCTTAAGAACCAGGTTTGATTCTGCAGTCCTCTACATGCAGCCAGCTGGGTGATTCTCTGAAAAATCTCTCAAGCTCACTTACCTCACAGATTATCTGTTGTGGGACAAGGAAGAGTTGGCAATTGTAAGCCATTTTTTTCCACACTGGGAACTTAGCTACTGCAGCTCCCTTTGTTGTTGTTGTTGTTGTTGTTAGGTGTGAAGTCGTGTCCGACCCATCGCGACCCCATGGACAATGATCCTCCAGGCCTTATGGGAGCACAAATCCAGGGCAGATGAGGTGCACCAGGCCAAATGTTCCCCTGTGTAGGAGCAGGAAGAGGCAGGGCAAACTGCCCCTGCTCAAACTCCAGCCTGCCACAAAGCCTCTGTGTGGAAACAGTATTGAGATTTCTTTGAGTAGTAAAAAGTGGAGTACAAAAAACACTTTTTTGTTGTTGTTTCAGGCTTATATTTATACTCATTTGCTTGTTGTCCTGACACCATATTCAAAAGAGACCTCTGCACAAATATTAATCTTCCTGTAGACCACTGGCATGTAAATACAAGGAAGTTCAGGATCTGTACCGGCTTTCTTCATCTGTTCAATCCCAAAATAATTTATCAGTGTGACAAGCTACACAAGAGCTGCCCAAGAGGCATCACTGTCTTTTGCCAAGTTCACAGCATTCAGATGGGGATGGGTACAGAATGATTTACAGAGGAAGGAAGAGTCACCCTTTTTGGCCAATCAAAATAAAAGACGGACGCCTAATAGGTTTCAAAAGTGCTATAAAGTGTGCAATTTCCCTCATAAATTTTATCAGCCCAAACCCACATTTTTGCTTTATTAATGCACAAATATGTTTAATTCATGGCTTCGTTTCAGGCTATATTTGTGCAATTAATTCTTTGGGAGTTTTGCTAGCATTCAAACTCATGAATGGCCAGGCCCTTCCCTCTCATGCTTCCTAATAGCTGCTTAATATGGCCTTTTCTCTATGGCAGCCTTTCTCAATATTTTTACCACTGAGAAACCCCTGAAACATTCTTCAGGCTTTGAGAAACCCCAGAAGTGGCAAGATTGGGCAGAATATGGTTGGGAAGCACAGCTGTGGACATGACCAACTGGACCTGTCCCATTCCTATCACTTCCATGCCCTGAATTGGCCATTTTTTTGGAGGGGAGGGTTGACATGACCATATATGTCATGTTGTTGTTGTTGTTGTTAGGTGCAAAGTCATGTCCGACCCATCATGACCCCATGGACAATAATCCTCCAGGCCTTCCTCTCCTCTACCATTCCCCAGAGTCCATTTAAGTTTGCACCGACTGCTTCAGTGACTCCATCCAGCCACCTCATTCTCTGTCATCCCCTTCTTCTTTTGCCCTCAATCCCTCCCAGCATTAGGCTCTTCTCCAGGGAGTCCTTCCTTCTCATGAGGAGGCCAAAGTATTTGAGTTTCATCTTCAGGATCTGGCCTTCTAAGGAGCAGTCAGGGCCCATCTCCTCTAGGACTGACTGGTTTGTTCGCCTTGCAGTCCAAGGGACTGGTCATATCACCTGATAAATGTTTAAAAGTTTTAAAATACATAATACATAATACATACATACATATATTAATTCCCACCTTTCAGAGCCATCAAGAGACCCCAGGGTTTCACAGAACACTGGATGAGAAAGCCTGCTCTATGGGGACAGAAAGCTAACCTTTTCAATCATGATCTATTTGTCGGATGATTTGTTGAGGTATGGACGTCTTAGGATATGCAAGTCTTTCATGCAACTTCCACATGGTTTACTTTCCACAAAGTATTTACCAACAGAAAAAAGTCAGTCTGTAAATCCTTTGGGGAAAAGCAAACATCTGGCCTAAAAGCTACTTTTTTTCTCATTAAAATGTAATTGTCAATTTGATATGTACTGCTAAGTTGGTTTTGACACAAGCTATATACGGCTGTAGAACGGAGAGGTCTCACTTACTGGAAAAGTTTCCCATGGGTCACCAGTGACCATGAGCAAACTTAACCATGCAGTCCCCTCTGGAGCTTGAAGTGTTGCATGGCTGCTTTGTTCTCAGACCTGTTGTCATCACTGCCATAGCCCAGTTCTCCCTTCCTTCCTTATTGCTGTTCAATTACCTCTATCTGGTCCCTGTTAACTTTCTCAATGAATGCACTTGGCATTAGCAGCAAAAGCAATTTATATGTATACACTACATATGAAGCTCGTGATTATTCTTGCTGAAACTGATTTGATAGGCAATAAAACCCCAGAAACCCCACCCACAACTGACAACAGGCAGGCTTCCCCCCTTTCCCAGGAAAAGTGTGCAAATTAGTCTTGCGCCCCGGTGCACATGACATCATTCCTGCAAGGATGACTCAAGGCCAGTCTCATCGATAGCATCCAAGCTCCCCTTCCCCACAGCTCCATCGTCCCAAGAGAAAATTGGTAATTACACCACACAAACGAGCAAGCGATGCACAGCACTAAAAGAGTCACAATTAGTTCACATTGCCAGCCTCGCTCGCCCTGGCAGATGACAATATACAGAATGACAAGGGAGACTGATAAATGTCAGTAGCAAATGAACATGGCAGGAGCCTGGCAACCAGGCGCATCCTGATAACAGTGTTCTAAATTCATTAGATTTAGAAAGATTCGACTGTTTAATATTCAAAGTGTGGCTTATATTTGGATAGATTGTATTTCTCTAACATTACCCATCAGTTCTGCTGTTTTTATGCTTTTAGGTTATTAATAGTTCTACTTTGGAGGAAAGGCAGCATTTACTCTTTTTTTTTAAATGCCACTTTTATGATTGGGCGCTAATGTTCTCACATTCGGCCCACTCTCCAACAACTGCACTGGTTGCCAATCAAATTCTGGATCAGATTTAAGGTTTTGTTGATCGTCTTCAAAGTCGTACATGACCTCAGCCCCAGTATACCTGTACATTATTATTTTACTTCACCTCTAACCAGTTTAAATCTCAACCTGGCATGCGAGACGAGGTGCAGACCTCCCCTGGCCCATGCCAGGCCACCTGCCCATGCAAGCTTCCAGCCTTCCCCTCTGGGTTGGCCTCACTGCCCCCCACAGGTCACCTCCTTAAGGAGGCCCTCTATCTAAGGAGTAAATTAAACATATAAATAGGAATAACAAGCTCCTGCAAAAACATATGAACTTAACAACCATAAGGGTGGGTGGGTGGGACTCATGTGGCCCTCCTGCCACAGGAAGGGGAAGACAGCCCAGCCCCTTAAATAGGTATGGTTGGTCACATGCACTCCCTGACCAGCTCATGAGCCCCTGGCCCACCAGCCTGGCACATGATGTCCCTATGCCTGCCTTCTGTAGCCCACCCGCAGCCTCATCAATAGCAGTGTGGGGTAAGTCCCCAGCTGCATTTGGGACCAAAGATTACCAAGAAATTAGCTTCTTCTTTTTTAAACACATGCTAAAGCTGTAGGAGAATTATTTTTTTCTAATATATCTTAAATGAACAAAGACTTCTTGTGTGAGGGATGCATGCCAGACTGGTAAAACTTTTCGCTTTGATACTTCTTTTGCCCTCGTGAGCTACAGAAAACACACTTGGTATCCAGTTTGTTTTCGTTTCTTGCTGATTGATTGGCATGCCTGTCTTTCGTCGTGTCTGGTAAAAGTTTGCTCTGTTGGGAGCCAAGATTGAGTCTGTTGCTATGGAATTAGGAGATAAAGCTTCCTGGGTGGAAGTTGGATATGAAGGATTGAGCTGAACAGAGGGGAAGCATTGACTAAGAGAGGAGAGAGAGGTATTCATGCTCAACAATGTGTACATGTGTGCTCACAACTCAAGCCCTTTGTTTTAAATGTCAGAAGAGTGCTTCTTGAAGTGAGGTCAAACCAGGTACAAAAAAAACCCACAATTAGTCTCTTTTTACATACTCTTGGGCTACTCATGCTCTGACTAGCCAGAAGCCCACAAGTCTGGGAGGCACTCCCCTCCCGGCGGTGCTGGTTGGGAGCTGGCACTGCTTGCTCACACTTCCACAGAAGTAGAATGATGCAGGAATGAAGCATGCACCCTTCAGCATCTCAAAGACAGCCCCACCAGCCAAGTGGAGGAAAGGCCAAGGAGGGGCACGGCAGGAGACTCCAGCACGACTTTTGCCCAAACACCACAACCAAAGTCCAGAAGTGGTGGGGATGGCCGCAGGAAGGTGGGGGAGTGGAACATTTGGAAAGGGATGAGCCCACCATAGCATGGGGGCCCTGAGACTGAAGAGACATGGAACAGAAGGTGCAGGGCTAGGTCAGGGCTTTGAAGCCTTGGGTAGGGTGGAGATGGGGAGGTGGGAGGAAATAAAAGGAGGCTATGGAAGGGAGATCAAGGAGGATCTGGGCAGTGGAGACAGTGAAGCTAACTACCTCACCGCCAGGGCAAAATGATTGAAGACAGTCGAGCCAAGATCATTCTGAGACTACTTGGAACCTCCTGGGAGGGTAAGCAGAACGTGCTCGGATGGTGGGGGGTAGCAAAGACTCGATGGTGAACAAGAAACCCAACACATACAAATTGCACTTCTGACAATCAGTGCCTTCTCACCAGATCCACGTGTGACAAGTAATGGATTGCCCCTTTTATAATGAACCAAGAGACAGGTTTAGCCAAAGAATATTCCCACCTCCTTGAAACTTTCCAAAATTGAAAATCTGATTCTAAGGTGTATGTATGAACACTGAAGCTTAAGACTGCCATGTCTTCCATGGAAATTATTATTATTATTATTATTATTATTATTATTATTATTAGTAGTAGTAGTAGTAGTAGTAGTAGTAGTAGTAGTAGTAGTATAGGCTGCCCCTCTTCTCAAGTGGGTTTGGAATAGTTCACAAACACACTTGGCATTAAGAACAAAAGTAGTTTATTGAGGTAGTGATATGAAGCTCATGATTATTCTTGCTAAAACTAAATTGATAAGCAATACATCGATCAATATAAACCCCAAAGTCACACCCCCAGGCATACAGGTGAACACCCCAGTTTTTTAAAAGATGGGCATCCTCTGTTCCCAAGCAAAAGCAAGCCAAACAGTCCCACACCCAGGTGCACATAACATGACCCTTACAAGACTGACACAAGGCCAGCCACACCAATAACCTCCAAGCTCTCACTCCCACTGTTCCATCGTCCAAAATGTAAATTGGCAGTACATAGCAAAAGCAAGCAACAGAGACAGTTATAATTAGGTAGGCTTCCCATGCCATTGACACTTAACAGACCTCCCTACACACAGGTACAAATGACAATACACTGACAGCTGTGATTCTTGGTACATCATTGATACCTGGCAAATGACAATATGAAATTACCATGGCAAGAGATTGACAAACAGATCCTAACAACAAGGAGATCTGAGGATTGTCCAGCAGAAGACAAAGGACATTTGGAGGTGGTTTGCCATCTCTTGCTTCCATGTCATGACCCCCCATGTTTCTTGGAGGAAATGTATCCAAATCCTTGGAGGTCTCTCATCCAAATACTAGCCAGGATCGGCCCTGTTTAGCTTCCAAGGTATGATGGAATTGGGCTTGCCTTCCAGATGCTAGCTGATGATGGAATCCTGGCCAGAAGTTTCCTAAGCATTGAAGATTAACCTCATTTGCGACATCTAACCTTTTGTTCTTCTTTTCATAAATAGCGGAGAGGCAACTTCTCAATACAACCTTTTTTCTTTTCTCCAAATTAGTCATTTCCCATGGAAATTCAGTAGGGGACCCTGTCGTGGCTTATATTACTCTTATAGTGCTGAGTTGTACATTTACTAGCAAACTGAATCAAGATCGAGGCAGTGTTAATGGCTGTATTTTGTTCATATGGATTGAAAGTAATGTGCAAACTAAATTTGGAACTTGAAACTACAGCTAAGTGAGGTCTAACAGACCAAAACAAAGCAACATTTTTTAAAGTCTATAGCATAATTAAGGATTACAGCTGTTTGATAGGGTGAAGGCAATTCTTTCTTCTCTTCCTTGGCAGAAGGATGCATAAAAAACAAACAAAACAAAACCCTTCTTTCCAGATTAAATGATATCTGATTCGCAGCCTTTTTTCCTTGGGATAGTTTTGTCTTTCAGAGTGTCAGAAGGCATTTGTTTGCTCTGAAAAAATGCAATTTAATAAGACGGAAACTCAACTTTGAACACGAAAGTCATAAGGTAAAGGTAAAGGTATCCCCTGTGCAAGCACCGGGTCATGTCTGGCCCTTGGGGTGACGCCCTCCAGCGTTTTCATGGCAGACTCAATACGGGGTGGTTTGCCAGTGCCTTCCCCAGTCATTACCGTTTACCCCCCAGCAAGCTGGGTACTCATTTTACCGACCTCAGAAGGATGGAAGGCTGAGTCAACCTTGAGCCGGCTGCTGGGATTGAACTCCCAGCTTCATGGGCAGACAGCTTCAGACAGCATTTCTGCTGCCTTACCACCCTGCGCCACAAGAGGCTCTAATGCAAGTCATAGAACAAAGTAATTCCAGGCTGCCATGCATCACAGTTCTAGGGAGAGGGGTTGCCACCAAGGCAGCTAAACAATTAAAACAGGCTTCCTAAAAATTGCATTAGAAAACCATTAAAACCAAACCAAAAATACCAACACCACCAACAGCAACATATTATTGCAATTAAAATCAGAGCTAAAACAATAGAGATGTAAAAATAACAATTAAAGCATTTGGAACACTTAGAACATCCTAGAAGGATGTGAAATTAAATACAAAATCTTCATAACAGGTAGAGGGGAACAACAAATGAAGACAGATGAACATCTCTGAGGATAGGCCAAGATGGTTATAGTCTATAACCTAGAAAACAGCAAGACTAGCAACATTTGCAGCAGGGTATGACCTGAACTGACTGCTGAATTGCTACTGAAAATGACATTCAAGACAACACATCCCCCTGGACCAAATTGAGACCTAGGTTTCCTGTCTCATTACCAATGCTGATTTAACCATGCCTACTACCCCCTCTAAAGGAGAGCCATAAGAGCCTCTTGTGGCGCAGAGTGGTAAGGCAGCAGACATGCAGTCTGAACCTCTGCCCATGAGACTGGGAGTTCAATCCCAGCAGCCGGCTCAAGGTTGACTCAGCCTTCCATCCTTCCGAGGTCGGTAAAATGAGTACCCAACTTGCTGGGGGGCAAATGGTAATGACTGGGGAAGGCACTGGCAAACCGCCCCGTATTGAGTCTGCCAGGAAAACGCTAGAGGGTGTCACCCCAAGGGTCAGACATGACTCGGTGCTTGCACGGGGGATACCTTTACCTTTACCTTTTACTACCCCCTCAGCATGTCACACCTAATCCCATCATGCTTGCTATGGAAAGCCAGTGTGGTATAGTGGTTAAGTGCAGTGGACTCTAATCTGGAGAACCAGGTTTGATTCCCCACTCCTCTACAAGAAGCCAACTAGGTGACCCAGTCACTGTTTTCTCAGAGCTCTCTCAGCCTCACCCATCTCATGGGATGCCAGCTCTGGGGATAGGAAGGGAAGTCTACTGTAAGATGCTTTGAGACTCTATTGGGTAGTAAAGAAGTGGATACAAAAGCCAGCTCACTCTGCTTTCCAATTATATGGACAGATGAATTCACATTGTAGCTGTATCTGAAGAAGTGAGCAAAGGCTCACAAAAGCTCTGATTTTGACACAGAATCTCCCTGGGGAGACAGTCCCACAGTTTAATTGAGTTTCGGGGAATTCTGCCACTTCAGCATCGGCGTGTATTCTCCTTGGCCACTGAAAGGGGACAGATGCGCCTCCTAAGGGGTACAAAATTGCTGCTTCACTGGCACGACCCCAGCTTAGAAAATCCTTAGTTTTGGGTTCAGGTAAATCAGTATCATAGAACCATAGAATCATAGAATCATAGAGTTGGAAGGGGCCATACAGGCCATCTAGTCCAACCCCCTACTCAACGCAGGATCAGCCCTAAGCAGGATCATGTTCAATGACATCCCTTTGCAAAATATGCTACTAATTTTATTTGAAGTGATATTAATAGTGCTGAGCCCCATGGAATTGTGTATATATAATAACCACTCTGAGACTGTAGGTTTTATTCTGATGGTCCCTGATTGTAATAAATTATGGACTGATCTAACAGGGGTGAATCGGGGAAGGGGAGGGCTGATTTTTGTAAACTTTTCCATACCCCTCCAAAAGCACCACCTCTATTTTTGACCATTTTTCAGGTGCTTGAAAGACAGGGAAATGTGCATTAGTACACAACAGGCATTGAAAAGCAGTGTTTTAATTCTCTCTCTAAAAAAAAACACACAAAATAACAAGCCCCTTTTTGCATCACCTCACAGCAAGAGACTTTTCAAAAGAGTTTTTAATGTGTTATTGGCTCTCAGCTGAGAAAGAGTGCAGGCAGTGTCCTTCCAGGTTTTTTCCCTCTTCTTCGTTTTAATGGCATGAATACAGCTGCCGATTGTGGGGGAAATGTCTGAAACAACGAGCACAAAAATAGTACAATACCACGAAAAGCTTTTGGTATGTTTACCGAATTTTCAGCAACCTTTGAACAGAAAAATCAGACATTATGAACAATGAGCACAATTCGGAGACCTTTTCCAGATGTTCCCTACCCCCTAACCCGTATTCAGGGTTTACGCCCTGATTTCTGCAACTTACAATCACCATTCCCATCCTCTCCCCAAAACAGGCACCCTGTGAGCTAGGTAAGGCTGAGAGAGCTCTAAGAGATCTCCCCTGTGAGAACAGCTCTGTGACTAGCCCAAGGTCACCGAGCTGGCTGCCTGTGGAGGAGTGGAAATCAAACACAGTTCTCCAGCGTAGAGTCCCCCACTCTTGCAGCATACTAGCTCTCATTTTTTAAAAGACACATGCAGGAAAAAGTCAACCAGGTTCACAGCCATGAAAAGGGAGAACACTGCCCAAGCCGAAGTTCATGGATCAACTTCCAAGAAAATCAAGAACAGCTCAAGTGCGCGGGAAAAGGTCTGACTCATGCCACCGTTTTCATCAAAGCGCCCGCCCCCTTCATCACATTTATTAAACCCCAAATTACACTAATATGAATTAAATATATGATGCCACCTGAAACAGAGGCAAGATAAGCATTCATTGTGGGAAGGCGATATTTTTAGCAGTGGAAAATGTAATACTGCAGAAAGGATAACTTAACTTTGGAGTGTAGGCTGAAGGTTTTATTAAAGCCATTAAAACTTCCTCTTCTTTTGCTGTAGTGAAAAGATCAAACACACGAGTTACTCTTATTTTTTTTTGTCGAGAAAAAAGAGAGAGAAAGAGAGAGAAAATAGTATTTGGATCTGCAGTCTAGCGAATTGACAGACAGGTAAAAAAGGAGCGTTTGGAAGGAAGAAGGGAATATATTAAGTATCGGGAGATGGCAGGAGAGACGGCGAAGGACACTGAACAGGGAGAGAATGAAACGTTCCTAAAGTGAAATTTTGGGACTGGAAAAAAAGATGAATGCCTGATCTTTAATAATAAACTTTTCCCTTCAAACATTAGCTTGCTGATCTACGTGCCTGGGAAAAGGGCAACCGTGAGTTCCGTGTCTTGAAAGAGACAGCCGTCGCTCTCCTAGTTTAAAGTCTCCTGCCTACTAGCAGTGAGTGGTTACCTGCTGTTACAATATTTAATTAGAGACCAGATCATTTTGAGGTGCCGCAAGAAGCACATTCTGTATTAAAGAATTGCTCACGAGGTAAGAGAGAAACAGTGTAAAATTGCCATTCTGCAGTGCACGAGTGCGGTTGTCTGGTGGATTGTGCATAGGTTTTCCAAAATTATAACTTCAAGCATAACTTAATTGGGATCCTTTCTGATGATTCCTGGTTTTTGTTTCTCTGGCGCCAATGGGAATCCTATGCCCACCTATAATGTTTTCCCCTGCTGATCAGTAGGAACAAAATACAATCTTTGAACAACCTTCCAGAGAATACCATTTTAGCCACCATGGATGTGGAGTCCCTGTATACCAGCATCCCACAAAAAGATGGATTACAAGCCATTAGGAATGCCATTTCTAACAACAGCATAGCTGACCCAGCCACCAAACTGTGCCATTTTGTTCTCACCCATAACCACTTCAGATTTGGTGATGACTTGTTCCTTCAGATCAATGGTACAGCCATGGGCACCCACATGGCATCTCAATATGCAAACATCTTCATGGCAGACCCAGATGCCAACTTTCCTGCCATATACACTCCAATGCCACAATGACTGGACCTAACAACATCACCTATACCAGTGGTCCCCAACCTTTTTATCACCGGGGACTGGTCAACGCTTGGCAATTTTACTGAGGCCCGGGGGGGGGTAGTATTTTGCCGAAGGATGTCACCACTGCCTGAGCCCCTGCTCCACTTGCTTTCCTGCCGGCGCCTCTGACATCCTGTGCCCACTGGGGGGGGTGCTGCCAGCAGCAGCTGCGCAGTGCCACGCTGAGGGGAAGTCCCAGCCATGGCGACCACTGGAGAGGTGAGCCAGCAGCAGAGTGGCAGGGCAGCCCCCAAGGCAGCAGCCGGGGAGGAGGACAAGGAGGAGCTGCGGCCTGGTACCAACCGATCTACGGACCGGTCCCAGTCCACGGACCAGGGGTTGGAGACCACTGACCTATACCATCAAAGACTTATATACCTGCTCATCTTAAAACTTAGTATATGCCATCAGGTGCCAACAATGTCCCTCTGTTCTCTACATAGGGCAAACAGGTCAAACCCTCTGCCAAAGAATTAATGGACTGATATCAAAAGCCACAACATTGAAAAACCTTTAGGGGAACATTTCAACCTTCCAGGACATTCAATAAAGGACCTGAAAGTAACTGTTTTATTACAAAGGAACTTCAAGAACAGGCTAGAAAGGAGACTGCAGAAATGCAAGTTATTACAACACTCAATACTTTGACATGCCCAGGATTCAACGACAAGTTTTTTTTTAAATTTCACTATGCATGCTAACCTTGTTTAATTTGTATATCCACACAACCTGTGTCTGTTGTGGGGGAGAGGAAGGGTAGGTGATAGTAAGCCACTTTAAGACTCCTTGGAGTAGAGAAAAGGACAGCATAAAAACAACTTCTTAAGTAAATAAATAAAAGGAATATGTGAGTTTGGATTGGGTATTTGATACAAACTATCCAAATTTACATCCCTGCCTATCAACAGTGGTAGATTCAGGTGGGTAGCCATATTGGTCTCAAACATAAGAACAAAGTATGAATCCAGTGGCATCTTTAAGACCTAAACCACTTCCACACTAGTGGTTCACCCTCTGCTTGTTCGTGGAGTTTATTCGGGCTTCCTCATGATGTCGTCTCCCTCCTGTGGCTTTCTGGTGCGACACTGCCTGATTGTTGACCTATGATTCCCTGTTTTATTGCAGGAGACAATGAGCAACAAGTCACAGTAGAGTTGTGAGGAAGGGAAAACTCAGGCTGTCCTTTTCCCTGCCCTCCCAACTACTCACCCACCCCTAAGAGTCACTTCCATCCTCCTCCTCCCAACATTTTAAAGGACTTTTCCCAAAGCTCACTTCTACAGGGTTGGCAAGAAATCCTGTTCCCTGGAGCTGCACTGCAGACACAATCTTGAATCTATCTCTCTATCTCTCTATCTCTCTATCTCTCTATCTCTCTATCTCTCTATCTCTCTATCTCTCTATCTATCTCTCTATCTCTCTATCTCTCTATCTCTCTATCTATCCATCCATCCATCCATCCAATAAAAGGATAGAAATGTTTTGCCACACAGTTCCAGTGCAATGAAATTACACTCGGTCCACTTCATGCATGCATTGCTTGACTCATGCTTTGACAGAGCCAAGGGGGAGATATGCGTTCTTTCTTTCCTCCTCTTTTTTTTTTAAGGCACTGTAGCCTGACCATGTGGGAGGAAGCTAAGGCAGAGAGCTGGGTCATCTCACTGCTTTCTCCTTTGCCCCTCCACACTGCTTGCAAACTGAGCTCTCCTGCAAAGGAAGGGGGGAAGACATGGAAACACCACTTTGCAGACCTGTGTTGCTACGCAGATATGGAGTTTTTAAATAAAAATTATTTTACTATGGGGGGGGCTTGGGGGCAGCTAGAGCATGAGATTACGGCACTGAAAGGTGATTGGTGGTTGATGCAGCATCACAATGATTTACAAGCCAAAACGGGGGAGGGAAGTGGATTGTCCTGACTTCTGCTCAGCCACCTGACTTGTCATGAAGCAAAAACCCAGGATAAGCCAGGCAGTAAATGCAGGAATAGACTCTCATCTGGAAATGAACAACCACACATTAGCTAAGTGCCAATTTCAAAACAGGAGACAACGTGGCCTTAGAGCCTTCCATGCAGAAATGGTCCAACAAGGATTTATTCAACGCTTGAGTGTTCTTGTGCATGGACGCGTCCTCAGATGACGACGTAAAAATAAACAGAGTACACATATAAAGAGAGAGTAAATTAGCAGTATATTAGTAAAGAGCATCATGAAGATATCCAGCAAATATGCAGCAGAATCAAATGCCTTGCTCGAATAACAAACTGAGTTCATCAATCTTTCCTTTCCTCTTCTCCTTTGAGTTCAATTCCCATCCATGAAAACATAAAGAGAATAACAATGTTAAGAATGTATTTCTTCAACTCCACTCCAATTTGGTTTGGCTGTTTCAGACCAACAAAGTGACCCACCTGAATCAATAAAAAACATTAAGGTTAGTGATTAATGGCAGATGCTTTCCCAGTAGTGAAAAGAAGAGAGCCAGCTTGGTGTAGTGGTTAGGAGTGTCGACTTCTAATCTGGCGAGCCAGGTTTGATTCTGCACTCCTCCACATGCAGCCAGCTGGGTGACCTTGGGCTCGCCACAACGCTGCTAAAGCTGTTCTAACTGAGCAGCAATATCAGGGCTCTCTCACCTTCACCTACCTTACAGGGTGTCTGTTGTGTGGAGAGGCAAGGAAAGGTGATTGTAAGCCTCTTTGAGACTCCTTGTGGCAGAGAAAAGTAGCATATAAGAACTAGCTCATCTTCTTCTAATTAAAAGAAACTTTTAGGTAGCCCCATCCATCTCACCCCCCCCCCAAGCATGGAAGCATCCCCATGAGTGAAAGCCATGCTGATTTCAATCTCCTGTCCTAAAACCAGAGAGTTAACTTCTAAATGACATTACATACTACTATTCATTACATCACATTACAATCCACTGTACAATCTCATTGTCCCAAATGGAATCAATTGAAGAAGACTGCAGATACAAGATATGTCAACAGAGCCTTTGTTGGTTGGGATCCTAACTTAATTGACTGAAGCTGAGGTTGATAACGGTGAACCGCAATCAGCAGAATTAAAGGTGAACTTCCTTTCTTTTTTGAGGCTACCTGTGTGTTGTTGTAATAGGGAGTGAAAAAGGACCTTAAATATTATCTAAGAATAGCTGGTACCTTTAGTTGTCTCACAGTTTTCTCCATGTTTCCAAGACACTTCTGTATTTTGATGCTATATGCATTTATTCATATTTATTCAATGAACTGGTTTTAAAGTGCATGATTAATTAGAATGTCTTTAATCTGTCAAGAGACCGAGTCTTCAGATATATACAGGAATTGCCAAATGAAGAAAATATTGTTTACTCAGTTGTTTGAACGCTGGGCTTTATTTCTGTTTGTTTCTCCCTTGAAGGTAATTATAGTGTTTCTTGTGGTATAATATTAAGCTTGTTCTGACCTTAGAGTTCTCGTTTCTTAGCAACAAAACTTTTGTTAACCTGCTGCTTATGGAACAGATTTTCTTAAATGGAAACCGAGATTAAATTTATTGAGTTTTAGCTGAATAAACTGGGTCCCGCTAATGAATTCCTAGGTGAACAGAATGAACAATGGGGATACAATATGAAATCTAAGTTGAACCCCCTGATCTGTTTGCCTTATAATGCATCGAATGTCAAACAGCCCAGTTCGCAATTCAAGTAAATCAACAATGCTCCATTTTAAGCCAAGTGAACCAATATGGCTCCTGGTTGTATAACAGCTGGATGTGCTATGTATCAGAAGGTTTGACCAGAACATGTCGGCATTGGTAGTTGTTTGGACCACCAAGACACCAGGTTCAATTACACACATATTGGATAATGTACTTTCAATGCAATTTAGAAGTATATTTTCCTGTTCTGCACAGGAAAATCTAACTGGAAAAGCACACTGAAAGTGCATTATCCAATATGTGTATAATGGGCCCAGATCAGCAAAGGAAGTCCAAACTGAGGCACTGGGTCTATAGCCTGGAAACCTTCTTAGATATTGGCAGAGTTAGATTTTATCTGTCTGTCTGTTTACTTATCTAATCAATCAATCAATCAGAGTTAGATTTTATCTATCTAGCTACCTACCTACCAACCTAGATACCTACCTATCTATCTGCCATTCTGTCTGTCTGTCTGTCTACCCATCCATCCATCCATCTTTCACCTTTCATACTGCCCCTCTTGGACCAGCCATCTTGGGGCAGTTTACAACAAAAATTAAAAACATTGGCTACAAGCTAAAATAATAAAATCCATATATCAAAAACAGATAAGCCAAATAGCAGCACCAATAGGTGTTAATTTCTGGTCTTTGGATGGTACATTGCCATGAGGCTTCAGGAGGGAAGGAGGCCCAATAATTTCAGATGTACTTTCCGCTGGCCTCAACCATATGACTATTGGAAGTGCTTGGTACAGTGGGATGCTTGGTACAGTGCACTTTCTGTGGATTCAGTATAAACTAGCCCTCCTTGTTATTCCTGACTTTCTGAAAAGTGACATTTTTAGGACATTTACTTGCAAAAGGGAAGATGTAATTTGCAAAGTTGGATTTCCCAAATGGTTAAATTTGTTCAAGTTGTTCCTGCAACGAAGCCTTTTTGGGCTCACTAATCTTCATGGTACCAGCCTGTTGTCAAAATCCAGGATTAGCTGGTGTACTTTCCCCACTCTGTTTGGCTGGCTTAATAGCAAAACATGTTGTGGAATGCTGGACCACTGGTTTTCCCCAACCCCCACATCTACAGAGACTTTTCAGATATCTGTTGCTTTATTTAGGACTAGATTATAAGCCCATTTTAAATAATAATAAAATGGGCGCTAGGAGGGCTCAGGCAAGGGCACGGCGATGGGGAAAGGGGTCTGTGTGGGCCGAGAGAAGGCTTCCCGCCCCACGCCCCACCCGAGGCTCTCTGGAGCCTTCTCTCGGCCGGCGGAGCGGCCTCGCAGTGTCTACGACGCTGCGAGGCCGCTCTGCCGGCCGAGAGAAGGCTTCCCGGCCCACCCCCCAGCTGAGGCTCTCACCGAGGCCGCTCGCCATATTTCCTGGGCGGGTGACGCAGGCAATGGGGAGCCGCGCTTCACGCGGCTCCCCATTGCCTGCTTGGGGCGGGATTGACACTTGGAGGGGCCAATCAGGAGCCGCTTTGCGGCTCCTGATTGGCCCCTCCGAATTTTTATCCTGGACCGGTCCCGCCCTAACTCCTCCCCACTACCCCTTACTCTTTTATTTAGTCCGTGGCGCCCGTGGCGCCACAGGCTGTGTACAGATGGTTCACAACTACAAATACTCATTTTTTAAAAGTCAGTAATATAAAAGAACCCCATGGATAAATGAAGCCCCCAAGTATAAATCATGCCAAATGGGGGCAATTAAAATATAGAATGCTGAGTTTATCATCATAAACATGGCTTCAGGATGCACTAGATGGCACTGATGATCAGGAAGGCAAGTTCACCATTAGTGCCTGTCCCTGATTGAGAATCAATTGATATAAAGTCATGAGAATGAAACAGGAGATTATTATGTCTTCAGCATAGGCTTGCCAGTTTTGGGTTGGAATATTCTTGGAAATTTGGGGATAGATGATGGAGAGGATGGTGTTTGGGGAGAGGAGAGCCCAGCTTCCAAAGCAGCCATTTTTTTCCAGAGGATTGTTTGGAGACCATTCGTAATTCTGGGAGATATACACACTAAACTTTCCAGATGGACTTACCTGGAAAAAGAGAAAGGTCCAGGACTCATGGCTGACATTATACAGGAAGTGTTTCTCATCACATAAGTGACATCCAGGCAAAGCTCTGGTATTCATGCAAAACTTCTATGGTAAAACCGGCTTCTGCCATAGAGTTTTTGCCCAGAGAGCCACCTGGATGTCCCTGTGTGATGATGTCATATCAATGACGAGACCCAGGACTTTCCCTTTCTCCAGGCAAGCCATTATTTTGGACCATTGATCAACAGCCTGGGGAAAAGGCCTGAGCACAGGGGACCCCTACCTCCAACTGGCAACCCTAATCCAAATCCCACCAGGAGGTTTGCAACTCTACTGCAGCATTGTGAATTAATTTACAACTCTGGCCTCAATCCTAATTCACTTGTATTCCTTGTGACTTAACAAATGTTATGTTATGAGAATATTATGTTAAGGATATCTCCACAAATCCAGACTTTTTTGGGGTGGCAGTGATGGTGGTAAAGATACCTTTTCTGTGCACAGAAGTGAGCAAAACAAGTCTTTTAACCATGAAAGCCGCAATGGATTTTTCTTCTTCTTCATATATATATGAAGGGGGAGCTGCACACCACATTGATTTTGGCATTAAACCTCCTTAATGCTGTGCGTGCGCTTCTGGCTGTTCTTCGGCTTGTTCAGCTGATTCCCTCTGACAGGAGCTGATCTTTCTCTGAGCTGCAGTACAGCTAATGCTGTAAAAATGCTAAAAACATACTGCTGAGCTGGCCGGCCAGTAATGGCAATGCCTTTATGTCTTTTGGAGACCCATCAAATTAATTGCATCCCCCGCCCCAGCTTGCTTCATAATTGAAGGCAAGGTTGTAGGGAGAGAAGGTAACCCCTCTTTCTTTCTTTCTTTCTTTCTTTCTTTCTTTCTTTCTTTCTTTCTTTCTTTCTTTCTTTCTTTCTTTCTTTCTTTCTTTCTTTCTTTCTTTCCTTCTTTCCTTCTTTCCTTCGAATGCCTACTTAAACACCACAACGACGCGAAATTTCGAACATGACGTCTGGAGTTAAGAGACGCTGTTTTGAAAATTACAAACAAGAAGCATATTAATAATGCATATAATGCATGCCACCAACTCCCCCCCCCCCCCGCTGGCAGTCCACAGGCCTTCGTTTCCTGAGTGATGAGGTTGTTAACGGGGAGGTAGCGATGTCATAAGTAAAAATAATCGGCCTTACAAAACACTCCAAAATGTTTACCTTTGGTATGGCTCCTATAACTCAGGGTCATAACTCCCATTATGGGAGACACGATGAACTCTGCAGATTGGTGAAGCTCCCACGATGTCCCCCCCCCCAACACACACACCCTTGAAAATGTGTTTCCCAAAATGGAATGGGGAGCTATGTCTCCATCATGTAAAAATCGATACCAAAAGAGTCTGTAAATTAGTTCTCCATGCTCAGGAATTTCTTGTTGTGTTGAAGTTTTGTAGCCTCAAAATGTTTCCTTTATTTCAGCCGATCCTATCCTGGAAGACCATAAGAGTTGATGGGCTAGAGCAGGCTTTCTTTTTGTATATATTTTATACATTTCTTAATATGTTAGAAATTCATCAGGTGATGTTGACACATTTCCCCCTCCCCAAATGGCCAATAACAGGCCTGGAGGGGGTGGAAAGGGGAGGGGCTCCAGGTGGGCATGTCCACAGCTATGCTTCCCAACCATATTCTCCATGATCACACCACTTCTGGAGTTACTCAAAGCCTGAAGAATGCTTCTAGTAAAAAATGTTGAGAAAGGCTGGGTTGGAGTCCTGAAGTTCTGACTCCTGACAATGAAAGGTGTTGTTTCCAAAGATCTGATTGCCTGAATGACAGCTTCCAGGTGACACCTTGAGATCTCTCACAATTACAGCTGATCTCAAGACAGCCACGATCAGTTCCCTTGGAGAAAACGGCTGCTCTGTAGGGTGGAGTCTATATTATTACTGTGATTGGCCAAAGGAGGAATGGGGAATTGAGCATGGTCCTCCAGATTAGAGTCTGCCACTCTAAACCACTCCACCACCCTGGCTCTTGACTAAAAAGTACTACAAATGCTAAAAACATATGCAAATGGGGAACATTTTATTTTAGAAATTGAAAAGCCAGCTCCACACATGTCTACACCAATCCCATTGAAGCTGCCACAGATGAGCAGTGTGCCCTACCCTCAAAAAAAGGGAAGGTAGCAAGGAAAACATGGAACTCTAATGGCCTAGGTGTGCTGCTATGGAGATTCGTGCTACACACTGCAACAAATTTGTCTTCGATGCATAGCAGATTTGTGTTTAGTTGCATTGTGAAGTTTCAATGAGCTCCTTTTCACAGCTGATATTTATTCATCAGGAAAAATTGCTCACTGCTCCTCCAGATTTCCTCCAGGCCACTTGCTACTAAAATAAATGAAACAAAAGCAAGCAGGACAACAAAAACGAGTCCATAAAATGAGTCAAGGCAATTTAAAAAAAAACAATAGTCAGATCCCAATAAAAGCAAGCCAGGGAATGCAAACATGTCAAAGAAGGCCAGCTGTCTAGAACAATATCAACAAAACAGTCGGGAGGCTAGAAACAGGCCATGAGCATGATAAAAACAATGGAACCCTTACAGGGCAATCCTAAACTGGGGGGAGGGAGTGCCAAGGGGAGCTGAGTAGCTGTTACATGGTGCAACTCAGAGGTATGTCAGCATAAGTGGCAACACAGCAATTCCACAACACCTGCCCCCACACTCAACTGCCACTGCAGTCCTGTGGTGGTTTCTATTAGGTGAGCCAGTGGCAGAGGTAGTATGGTAGTGGATGGATGGGAAGGACATGGTAGAAGGTAGTTGACTCCCTAAGCTGCTTTAGTCAGGGATTGCCCCCATCAATGGCAGGAAGTTACAGCAGCAAAAATCACAGCTCATGGGTACCCATGCAAACCAAAAACTTGAATGCTCCTTCACTGGCTTAAAAGTAAAGGTAAAGGTATCCCCTGTGCAAGCACCAAGTCATGTCTGACCCTTGGGGTGACGTGACGCCCTCCAGCATTTTCATGGCAGACTCAATACGGGGTGGTTTGCCAGTGCCTTCCCCAGTCATTACCGTTTACCCCCCAGCAAGCTGGGTACTCATTTTACCGACCTCGGAAGGATGGAAGGCTGAGTCAACCTTGAGCCGGCTGCTGGGATCAAGCTCCCAACCTCATGGGCAGACAGCTTCAGACAGCATTTCTGCTGTCTTACCACTCTGCACCACAAGAGGCTCATCCTCCACTGGCTTAGCCATGCTCAAAAGTCCCAGAGGAGCACATGATGCCAACAATGACTGAAACCAAATATCTCCCTTCCCTGAAGTGGCCAACCCCATGACACCCAATTGCCGACCCTCCAAGTCTTTAAAAAAAACTTGGCCAATGTACCCAAGAACACATTGGGTAGGGCACTTGGCATGGGACTTCCTGCTGTGTGGACTTTGGTGGTGGTAAAAGCACAGAAGGGAAACTGGACAAGCTTTTAGTGCTAACACTCATGGGGAGGGGTAGAAAGTTCATACCGTGTGGCTAACATGTCTCATTGCAGAACCCTAACAACTATCCTGGAGTGGAGCATTGCACCCAGTCAGCTCATCCACCTGCAGTTCTGCCCACTTAGATACATGTTGTGCCCTGGAAGAATCAATCCCTTTTCTCGTGGCCCCAGGGAGGTGGTAACTGAAGCCCTCAGACCTTTCCATGTTTTGCAATTCAATAAAAAACTGAGTATCAGCTGCTTGGTGGTCTAGGAGGCATTTAAAGGGACCTTTCCACACAGGAGGGTTGGGGAGGCAAAGCACGGGTTCAGACTGCAGTCAACCCCAGGAGGATCAGAGGAGCAGTTTTTTGTAGACTCAGAGGAGCCTGCTGGGGAGACAATGAAAGTGCCCACCAAACAGCTGGTCCTCAGGATCACCTGTTTGGTGGAGGCTTTCAATGTCTCTCCAGCAGAGTCCTTTGTGGCTGCAGAAAGCCCGCCCTCCGCAGCTTCAGATGGGTCTACCAGAGAGATATTTAAAGCTCCCACCACACAGTTTGTCCTCAGGATAACCTGTTTGGTATGGTCTTCCTCAATTGGCCAAATCCACTGAATCAGCTGAATCATGCCCAAATCACTTTGGGATGATTTGACTTATTTAAATTGATGGGATGTGCGATTTGGCTCAGATAAACCCTCCAAAATTAAATTAAATTATAAAATAAAAGTACTCAAATCAGCATTGATGTGAGTATTTTCAAGCTGAGCCAAGCCTAACTTCCCATGCCTACTACAAAGGGCATAGTCAGTTGTGATTGGTGGGTGTATGCTGCATTTTGCTTTATTAATGCTGCATCCTTCAAGGGAGTGCTGGAAACTGCAGAGGAAAGGACACGCAGTAATGGGTTTAAACTACAAGTACAACGATATAGGCTAGATATCAGGGAAAATTTTTTCACAGTCAGAGTAGTTCAGCAGTGGAATAGGCTGCCTAAGGAGGTGGTGAGCTCCCCCTCACTGGCAGTCTTCAAGCAAAGGTTGGATACACACTTTTCTTGGATGCTTTAGGATGCTTAGGGCTAATCGTGCGTTGAGCAGGGGGTTGGACTAGATGGCCTGTATGGCCCCTTCCAACTCTATGATTCTATGATTCTATGATTCGATGATTCTATGAATCTGATTTTTAAGCAGATGTGGCATGTACTATTGATACTGCACCTCTAGAGGGAGCACTAGAGGCTGCATTTAAAAATATCCACTTAAAAGTCTGCACCCAATGGATAATGCACTTTCAATGTCATTTTGAAGCTGGATTCTCCTACGTGAAACAAACAAAAGACCTCTAAAGTGCTTTGAAAGTGCATTAGCCAACATGGGCAAGATGCCCATCAGTTATGAATATATCAGTTATGAACAGGTGCAATTTGCTTAAATGCCCCATATTCTTTTTTTGGCTAGCCAAACTACAAGACTGTTTATTTCTCATTCTCTCTCTCTCTCTCTCTCTCTCTCTCTCTCTCTCTCTTAATTAATCCAGCCAGTTCAAAGCTGTTTTCTTAGCTTTCCTAACTCTAAGTTGAAAAGCCAAACTGGCCTCAACCCCCCTTGGGTGGGTGGGAGGGAGGCCGCTTTCCAAACTCTCTTTTAGGGTAGTTTCCATGGATTCCTGATCCTCATTGTGACATACCAAATGCTTTTCTTTTTTTTTTTTAAAGCCAGTTTGGTTTCTGTCTACAAAGATAGTGCTCTGGCAATATTGAATGGAATTGAGACAACCAGAGAGACAGAGAGAGATTTCAAATGATCTTGTGCTCAAGAATAAGTCTTCAATATCTATGTAAAGTCACTTTGCTTGCCAATAATAATAGGATGCCTGAGTAAATTATGCAAACACGTTGATTTGCCCAGTATAGACACCTTGTGGCATTTATGGTTTTTTTCCCCCCATGCCCTAGAATTTCTGCTATCTTGGCACTGAATTTTAATTGTGCTTAAAATGCAAATGACAAACTGCTCTGCCTCTTTGTTGCCCATACTACGTATGCACGCAGTTGGAGCTCTCCGCCGTTGTCTGTGCTTCCTTTCTGCTCCAAAATCCTTGTTAGTCCCGGATATTGATTCCTTAGCTTAACCTCTCCATTTCCCTTATTTACAGATTTTTTTTAATGGTAGCCTATTCTGATTAAAGGCTCTTCTGGGCAAGCTGCCTCACAGAGTCAGTAAACAAATAAAATAAAATGTGAGATAAGTAGCTGAAATGTTCACCAGAAACAAGGGAGGAGACAGAAGGAAACATACAACTGAATTCTCAGGGGTATGGATTTTACATAGCATGCGGACATACTTTTTGCCTAGCCCGTATAGATGTCCTGTTAGAGTTATTGTTGTCCATAACATGCAGACAGATAGAGTAACTTTGTATAAAATATATGCATCAGTCGAACATTAAACCTACCACTAAGCGTTGTTTATTATTGATCATAAACTGGTTATGCTTCGATGGTGTGCTCCATTCCATTATGAGTTCATCTCGTACTTTCTCTTTATGTATTTATAGGATTTATCCCCACCGGTCTATTATAAATAATATCTAGGGTGGCAACAACACTGAAAAATAACAAACAGCAAATACTGTAAAAAAAAAAAAAAAAAAACATCCATTGAAGCCTGCATAGAAAATAATCTCTGAACCTGAGAAATATCCACAAAAGAAGAACTCAACTTTTTGGCAATTTTTACTTCATCAGTAAACTTATCAATATAGTGTAGTATTTCTTTAAATTGTTTTTACAAGGATACTAACAAAATTAGTCTTCATCAAGCAACCTTATATTTTAAGACATATATCTCAGGTCTACTAATATCAGAGGTCCAACAAGGTAACCATCCTCTAGGGGATCTTATAAATGACTCTTTATATATGTCTTACAATATAAGGTTACTTGATGAAGACTAACTTTGTTAGAAAGACTAACTTTCAGCCCTGGTCAATATTTAGATGAGAGACCAACAAGGTCTTCCAGGGTCATTTGAAGGAAGCAGGCGATGGTAAACCACCACTGCTCCTCTCTTGCCCTGATAACCTTAGGATATGCCGTAAGTTGGCTTGATGTAGTAGCAATTGATCTTCTAGATCAGAGGTAGTCAACCTGTGGTCCTCCAGATGTCCATGGACTACAATTTCCATGAGCCCCTGCCAGCAAATGCCAATAATAAAGGCGAATGCTGACAGGGGCTCATGGGAATTGTAGTCCATGAACATCTGGAGGATCACAGGTTGACTATCTCTGTTCTAGATAGTAGATATAGTATGTGCTATAGGGCCTACTGGAAAAATAAAGATATCAGGCTTAATACAAAGTGCCGGCTAGTCAACGCCATTGTCTTCCCCATAACAAGCTATGGATGCAAAAGCCAGACCCTGAAGAAAGAAGACAGGAGGAAAATAGATGCTTTTGAATTATGGTGTTAAAGTCAAATTCTGTGAGTACCATGGACAGCCAAAGTTACCAACAAGATAGTTTTAGAGAGGAGCAAACCAACTATGTCATTAGAAGGGAAGATATTATGGCTAAAGCTCACTTACTTTGGACACATCATGTGATCAAACTCACTAGAAAAATCATGAATGCTTGGCATGGTTAGCGGCAAAAGGAAACGTGGTCGCCAAAGGATCCACTAGCTCAACACAATCAAAGTCAATACAGGGATGACCATGAACCAACTGAAAGAAACAGTCATTGACAGAAACATATGGTTAAAACTTTCCTAGAGAATCGCCAAGGGTCGGACACGACCCTCATCCACGTAGGGGCAGGCACCATGTAGGGCCCCTGTAACTATAGGGCCTATGATGATGATGATGATATCCATTCAGTCGTGTCCATGACACATCTAGTGAGGTCAGTGGCTATCCGAACCTCTGAGAAAGACCACATGACTCCTGGGGAACTCTTGTATAACTCCAAGTTTCCATGGAACCCTGGTTGGAAATCTCTGCTCTACAGTTTTAGTTTCAGGTTGTTTCTGATTCAACAACTCATGAGTCTTCAGCCTTCAGGTTTTCCTTTCTTACTTCCCACAGTAAACTGTATTTCTTTGACAATGCTATTCTACTCTGAAATAGCATCTAAAACACAAATGCCTTGAAGGCCTTTCACATTTGGCATTCCTCAGCCTCAGAGGAATGTTGTAGAAAACATTTTTTTTTCCTCGACTGCCTTGAAGCCAGCACAGTTTGAATTCCGCCCCCCTCTGTTTTAAAAACAATAACCCCCCATCTTTTTTCCGACACATCTTTATATTGGGTTTGCTGTAAAGTCAATCAATTTTGACTTGAAAGCTTAATGCGGGCCACAACAGGGAGAGTTAAGAATCAGACAGAAATATATTTTGAATAAAGGATAACTTAAGCTTTAAAAGCTTGGATTTTGAAGGCTAAGCAAAGTTATATGACTTTTTTATAACTAGATAAAACAACTTTTGGACATGTGCAGATGCTTTTATGACTTTACTTATTTTAGCACTCAGATAGTTAATGCAGATGCATACAAGCAGCCATATGGTTATTTTTTCTTGGCTACGCACATCTATTATGGGTTACACACATTTTTTTTAGACATTTAAGAGGACATGTGGCAGTTATTTTTGGGTGACAGTTCTTCAAAAGTGACCTTTAGCCAGCGAAGTGTAGGGCTTAAGTGGTGAGCTGGGTTTGATTCCCCGCTCCTCCACAAGCAGCTAGCTGGGTGACTTTGGGCCCATCACAGCCCTGATAGTACAGTTCTCACAGAGCACTCCTGCCAGAGCTCTCTCAGCCTCACCTACCTCACAGGACGTCTGTTGTGGGGAGAGGAAGGGAAGCCACTTTGAGACTCCTTTGGGCAGAGAAAAGTGGGGTATAAAAACCAACTCTTCTTCTACTTCTTCATAAATAACTTGGTTTATGTCACCAGACTTCTTGCTTGGTTATGGAATTTTTGTCCCAGCAGTGTTTGCCACTTTCCTTTATATGTTTGTTGTGCACATTGACAAAAATAACTTGCTGTGCGAATACTTGTTGCTTTTAACTATGTATGACTGAATATTCTATTGGTTTTTCCTTTTTGTTTTCTTTTACCATTATAAGAATGGAGTTAGCCTTGTGAGCGTCCCTTCAGAATGAGCAAGCATGCTAACTATGTGGACCGACAATTTAAGCATTTTAAACATTGTTCCACACATAATTAATTTGGTGCTGTTTGGGGACAAAACCTTCCCCAATAAAAGCCTTGCACAGGCAAAGCGTGAAGTTTTGCATGCTCATAAGGGGCAGACCTATAACTGCAATGCTGGGAAAAAGTATGCTAGTGACACTATCATACATAAAAACAAGGTTTGTTTTCCCAATTACTCATTACGAAACAGGACTCTCTAATGGGAATAAGCCGAGTTAGTGAATTGCTTCTTCAGCAGTTTACATTCACATCTGAATCCAGTTGTGACAATAAGATAAATCATGTGCAGACACTTCCAGACTGCAAAACTACAGGCAAATTAGATTTTTCACCCCCATCAGACGATATTGTACTAGGCAATTGTGCCTGCTATGCAAGTCCTTTTTTAAACCAAGATACTTCCTTATGAAAACTTTGGGCACAATCAGTTATGCTTTTCAAAGACCACTTGAAAGGAATGGGAAAAAAATGCCAGCAATTGTATGTCTTGTTTTTTTTTTTAATATATACATATTGACTTGCAGGAGGGCATTTTGGGCTCAAGGAAGACACGTACGCATTTCCATTGGCTTGCACAAGGCCACAGCTTTATTATTACTCCGCAGGAGTGCTGGTGCAGCATGGGAGAGAAAGCCTGACTTGCAGTTAGCTGATCACAAGGAACCCAGATCCCAGCAGTGCCCTGAAGCCCATCCAGATCCTCACTGGGAACATATGTCTCCTTGCTGCTAGGATCCCACCCACAGGAAGAGCCAGTTGTGCCCTGGGGCCCACCCAGTTTCCCTGCTGGGAACGAGGGTCCCCATGCCGCTGGATTCCACCATAGGGAATTATCTACCTGGGGTGCCAAGAGGAAGCACCCACTTCGTTTGGCCCTCCTCCAGGCCACCCAGCACTGTAAGCCCTGGGGTGCCAAGAAGAGGCATCTACCTCTTTCTTGGTCCCACCCCAGGCTACCTGGCCCTGCAAGCCCCAAGGCTCCCCAGCTGGGTCAGCCCTGCTCACAGACCTGCCACTTCATAGGGAGGTCCCCAACCTTGGGAGTCTGATGTGCAGACCGAACTCCATTCCATGCCAAAACCAACAGCTGTGACAAAAGGCAATATCTGTAAACCGCCCGTGGCGCCGCAGGCGCCACGGACTAAATAAAACAGTAAGGGGTTCTGGGGCGGGATGAGTCCGGGATGAGGAAGGGTCCAGATTGGACCCTTCCTCATGACAGACAATCAGAGGTACCAATCAGGGAGCCACAAACCCGAGGGAGCCGCCGCCCGAATCACGCCGCCGCCGAGGGAGCCGCCGCCGAGGGAGCCGCCGCCGAGGGAGCCGCCGCCCAAGTCACGCCACCGCCAAGGGAACCGCTGCCCGAGGAAGCCGCCGCCGAGGGAGCTGCCACTGCCTGAGTCACGCCGTCGTCCGAGGGAGTCCCCGGCAGCCGCGCTCTGCCACCAGCCGAGGGAGCCGCCGCCGAGGGAACCGCCAGAATGCAAGACAATGGAAGCCCCACCGCCAGCTCCGGGTAGGCTGCGCCGCCTCCGCCATTGTGGAGAGTCCACCCCCTCGACCCGTGCCCGTCGACAGCCGCCCCCTCACCCTCCAAACCCCTGGTAGCGCCCGCCGAAGACAAACAGCAGAGAAGAGTGACCGCGGCGCCGCTTTTCGGGGGTGGGTGGGAGCGTGTCCCTTACCCTTCCCCCTTCTCCCCTTTCAAAGCCTGCCCAAAGACTGCAGGTAGTCCCCCCCACACACCCACTCTCACTGCTAGCGCCCATTGCATTTCGAACTGCAATGGGCTTGATTACTAGGAAACATATAATCCAATGGCCATACAGACATAATCTAACAGGTAACAAAACAGGGTGGGTGGGAGGGAAGATGCTCGGGTGGCAAACCTGGTGAGAAAGGCAGGGCTCCTCCACATGGCACCTTTTAAGGCTCCCCGAAATCACGTCCAGGTGCCAGATGGTGCATGCACAATGCTCTTGCTCATTATTGCTCATATTATTATATTTATATACCGCCCTCCCCAGAGGCTCAGGATGGTTTACATGGAACATAAGAACATAAAAACATAAAAACAGTACATGAAACAGTCTTGCTGCAATATAACCTCCCCTCAGCATGTCTTCCCGCTGCCTGCTCCTCTGCCACGTCAATGGCAGCTGCAGGTAAGTCTTCACCCCTTTTATCTGTTCCACATTAATATTTCTGGTAAGGCCTTGGAGGAGGAGCATGTGCCATTGCTTAAGTGTCACTCAGCGCTTAACACCCACTCAGGGCTGTTGTCTTTCCACTCCTCTAACCAGACTGCATGTCTGTCCAGCAGCCAGCCAATCGCCTTCTGTACTCCACCCCTGCCCATCCTTCACCTCCTTCCTTCCAAGGCTTGGAGGCTGCAGATTCCTGCTGTGTGAGAGCTGCCCCTGCTGGTGAGTTTCCTAACTGCTGCTTGCAGCTTTTCTAGGTCCTGGAAGGAGAGAGAGGCCATCCACAGACTTCTTACACACACACCAATCTAGTGCCCATTGTATTCCTGAATGCTTGGTCCCTAGTGTGTGTGTGTGTATGTGTGTATGTGTGTATGTGCGTGTGTATGTATGTATGTATGTATGTGTGTATATATATATATATATATATATATATAATACATGCACTTTCATAATATTTAGGGCATGTTTAATTAACATCCTTAAATACCTGACTTGTCACGCTCCCCCCGCCCAGGTACTAATTATTAAATTTAAGGATCAGATATTTAATTTATATGTAACCCCATAATTTTAGGTCTAGTTTCATTTAATTGATGGCCCTGTTCTGAGCACCTGTTTCATAGCTGTTGAGGCAGCAAGTATTAAAAATATCGTCACGTGGACGTGTTTAAATTAACAGTCTTGTTTTGTTTCTTAAGCTGGTTATTCTCTCAAATTGTACATCAGGACCTACAAGTGGATCATCACTCTTTTGCAGGTGGGTTGTGGGAACAGAGGGAAGATGAAGAAGAAAATGAAGACGACGACGAAGAAGAAGATGGAGGAGGAGAAGCTGTTTTTTTATAACCCGCTTCCCATTATCGGAAGTGGTTAAGACTGGTGCTCTCTTATCTGGAGAAGCACAGAATCATAGAATCATAGAGATGGAAGGGCCATACAGACCATCTAGTCCAACCTCCTGCTGGATGCTGCATCTGCCTAAAGCATCCTTTTTTAGCTCCTGTCCAGTCAACTGATAAAGACTGCCAGTGAGGGGGAGCTCACAACTTCTGGGTTTGACTCCCTACTCCTCCTACACATGCAGCCAGCTTGGTGAACTTGGGCTAGTCTACTTAGAACTATTCTTACTGACCAGTTCTCTTAGAGCTCTGCCATCCTCCCTACCTCACAGGGTATCTGTTGTGGGGAACTGAAAGGAAAGGTGTTTGTAAGCTTATTTGGGCCTCCTCTCCCAGAAGAAAATAGCTTACCTCTCCCAGAAGAAAAAGGGCTGTTTTTGAGGGGGGACTCTTTGGCATTGTACCCCACTGAAGTAACAATTTGCCCCAGGCTCCACTTCCAAATCTACAGGATTTTCTCAATCTGGATCTGGTAGTCCAAAATTGGACTTCATTTTCCTGTATACAAGACTAAAGCTCAAAATTGCATTATTGGGTAAACGTTAAAAAAAAAAAAAAGCCCAGGGACCCGTCTATTGTGAACTTACCTTGTGATACCCTTGTAGGAAAAAACCAACCGGGAATCAGTAGGAGCCAGGAGCAACAAGACTGGATTCAATGCGGGAAGAGAAGGGAAGAGAAGCTGTTAGGAGGGACAGAGTTAAAGTAGCTTCAGGTGATTGAGGGAGGAGGATGAGTTAGGATAGAAAAAAGGAAGTCAGAGAGAGAGACCAAGAACAGTGAAGAAGCAGAGCAACAGAGATCTGCAAGAGGAGACTTGTGAGTCTTCGAGGCCTCTGCCAATCCAGAACAGCCAGCGTTGTGGAGGGCATAAGAGTCAGCAGTTGGGAAAGGAGAGATTCCCAGAAGATATCCAGTAACTCTGATAGCTCTTCAGAGGGGTCAACTAGGAATGTGACTTGGCTCTTTCTGCACCACCTGTTGTATCTACAGAAGCACCATTAAAGCTCCAGAGTGACGCCAAACGTTTGTGGGAGTCGTCTTCTTGTAGTGAGGTTAGTGGGCTGGGACTGGCTACTCCAGGGTATCCTGGAAAACCTTACATGAGCATTGTACTAGAGGAGCATGTTGTACCATTGAGAAAACCCTGAACATTCATCAGGCTTTGAGAAACCCTGGAAGTGGTGTGATTGTGCAGAATATGGTTGGGAAGCAGAGCTGTGTAAACACCCACCCAGGGCCCTCCCCTTCCCACCCCCTCCAGGCCCCCAGTGGTCATTTTGGGAGGGGGGTGCAGGTCAACACAACCGTCCATGGTCATATCACCCAATAACTATTTAACTAATATGCAATCTAAATATATAAGTTAATTCACTCCCACTCATTCAGAAAACCCTTCCAGGGCCATCAAGAAGCCCCAGGGTTTCACAAAAACTTGGTTGAGGAAGCTTGTATTAGATTAAGGGATTGCAACTGATATACAAAACACACAGATTTCCAGATTCACCTTCAAATTTCCATTCTAATTGGTCTTCAGTCCAAGCTCCTACTAGAAAACCACTGATTAATTGAAGTGGTTGATATATTGCTAGGGATGCCAACCTCCAGATGGGGCCTAGGGACCCCCAGAATTACAGCTTGTCTCCAGAGAATAGCTCACCTCTCCCAGAAGAAAAAGGGCTGCTTTTGAGGGGGGACTCTTTGGCATTGTACCCCACTGAAGTAACTATTTGCCCCAGGCTCCACTTCCAAATCTACAGGATTTTCTCAATCTGGATCTGGTAGTCCAAAATTGGACTTCATTTTCCTGTATACAAGCCTAAAGCTCAAAATTTCATTGTTGGATAAAACGTTAAAAAAAAAACCTCTGTAATTTAAACAAATAGCCATTTTATCACCAAAAAACCCCTCAACATTTTAACTTGGTAATATGAAGCATCTGTATTGATCAATAGTGTCATATTTTGTATTATTGCTCTACAAATACTGTAGTCAGTAAATTTTACACTAATAAAAAGGAGTTTTCCCCCCTTTTGTGTGGAGTTTATATAAAAGTATATTAGCTATTCAATTTGATATAAGTTGGTATAAGGAGAACAGCACATGTTTTGCGAAAAGGTGTATATTTTTACATCTTTTCACATTTGAGAAATGCAGCTTGGTGTGTGTTTATAAATTTTAGAGTGATCTTCAATGAGGGAATGAACAAAAAGGATCAACAAAAAGCAGATTTGTGTGTGTATCTATTTTGAGTTCAAATAAGAAGAGTTGGCAGATTAATTTAAAAAGCCCATTCCATATACAAATGAAAGTTCCTGACCTTGGGAGGGTTCTTGTAACTTTAAATGTGGGATGACAACCTCCAAGTAAGAGCCTCTTGTGGTGCAGAGTAGTAAGGCAGCCGTCTGAAAACTTTGCCCATGAGGCTGGGAGTTCAATCCCAGCAGCCGGCTCAAGGTTGGCTCAGCCTTCCATCCTTCCGAGGTCAGTAAAATGAGTACCCAGCTTGCTGGGGGGTAAACAGTAATGACTGGGGAAGGCACTGGCAAACCACCCCGTATTGAGTCTGCCATGAAAACGCTACAGGGTGTCACCCCAAGGGTCAGACATGACTCGGTGCTTGCACAGGGGATACCTTTACCTTTACCTTTAACCTCCAAGTGGGACTTGGGGATGTCCTGGAATTAGAACCCATCTCCAGACTACAGATTTCAGTTCTGGAGTCAATTGATGCATTGGAGGGTGGAATCTGTAGCATCGTATCCTATTGGGGTCCCTTTCTTTCCCAGGCCCCACCCTCAAATCTCCAGTAGCTTCTCAACCTGAATCCAGCAACTCTATTTAAACATGACTTTAAAAAGAAACCCCCCCTCAACCTCTCTTCCTGTTTTAGATTAGCAAAAAGCAAAGTTCCAGATGCTCAGGGTGGGTAACATCACTAAAATAAATATACAATTTAAACTTTAAAACAACTGCCATACATACATATCCCTTCTAAAATTCCCAGCCGGGGAACTCTGTAGAGAGCCAATCTTCTGGTTTCTCTTCCTCCTCCAAGCAGTGAGGCCAGATATTTTGGTGGGTGTTATTGTCAGCCTCAACCATAAGCCAAGACTATTTACGCACCAGAGGTTTCATGCCAGGCTGCAGGCTGGAGTTTTAGTCATGGCAGGTTGCCCCAACTCTTCCTACACCCACACGGGGGAGCATTTGGCCCGGTGTGCCTCATCTACCACCAATTTGTGCTCCTGCATGAAAAAAATGGACGATGCCAAATAGTGACAAAAGATAAACAGAATCTATCCAGTGGCTTAATAAAGCTTGAAAAGATAAAGAGTCTCCTATGTTATTTATTCAGGCTTCGACTCTGCCAGAACGGTCTCTAGATTTGTTTTCCGTTTTCAATCTTTCGTCAGTGGCAGTGAGTCCGTCCTTGAGTATAATTAGGCAAACGCTCCTGTATCATGACTTTCCATGATATGTGTGTATATATATCCCATCCAAGGCCCATCCAAGGTGAAGTTGCATGGGGAAAGAACTACCTGCTAGGATGCAGGAAAAGCACAAAGGAGGCCTTGGAACTGGACATTGTGGGAATGTTTAATCTGTGAACCCTTAAGAGCTGATGGGTTTCCATAGCTATGTTCTTTTTTTAATTTATTGTATGGCATGTATAGAGGAGCCAGGAGATCCGAGGATGGTCTGTCAGCCAGGCAAGGGATGTTCAGAGGTGGTTTGCCATTCCCTGCCTCTTTGTCATGACCTCTAGTGTTCTTTGGAGCTCTCCCACCCAAATACTAGCCTGAGCCAACCCTGCTTAGCATCTGAGATCAGATGAGATTGGACTTGCCTGAGCTATCCTGGTCAGGGCTAGCCGCTAGGAGTACGCATAAGGAATTACCATCTTCAATTGTGGTTGCAGCAAGACTACTGAATACAAAAATTCGTATTTTGATGCCTGCAGTAATGGCTTTAAACTACGTGTAGAACAGTATGGGCTAGATAGCAAGAAAAAAAATGTCACAGTCAATTCAGCAATGGAATCAGCTGCCTAAGGAGATGGTAAGCTCCCCCTCACTGGCACCCTCCCTGAAGGCTCAGGGCGGTCTACATGAAACAACAAAATGGTACAGGCAACATAATTCTGGTAACAGTAAGGTGGTAACAACAATAACATTAACATAATAACAATAATAACAATTAAAGGATGGTGAAATTGCAAAGAGCTTTAGCTCAACTTTTACTAAGACCCAGGGGTTGTGTGGATTTGTTAACAGTCATGGTAGGAGGGGAGGGCTTGGGGGGGCCAATTGGAAACGATGGATAGGTCGACCTCAACCAAATGCCTGGTGGAGGAGCTCCCTTTTGCAGGCCCTATGGAACTGCTTTAGTTCTGTCAGGGCCCTGTTCTCCTCTGGGAGCTCGTTCCACCAGGTGGGTGCCAGAATGGAAAAGGCTCTGGCCCTGGTTGAGGTCAAGCAGACTTCCTTGGAGCCAGGGATGACCAGAAGGTTGGAGGAGGTAGAGAGCCAGTTTGGTGTAGTGGTTAGGAGTGCGGACTTCTAATCTGGCATGCCAGGTTCGATTCTGTGCTCCCCCACATGCAACCAGCTGGATGACCTTGGGCTCGCCATGGCACTGATAAAACTGTTCTGACAGGGCAGTGATATCAGGGCTCTCTCAGCCTCACCCACCCCACAGGGTGTCTGTTGTGGGGAGAGGAATGGGAAGGCAACTGTAAGCCGCTTTGAGCCTCCTTCGGGTAGGGAAAAGCGGCATATAAGAACCAACTTTTCTTCTTCTTCTTCTAGATCACAAGGCTCTTTGAGGGGTGTAGGCGGAGAGGTGATCCCCCACATATACTGGGCCCAGACCGCATATGGCCTTGAAGATGATAACCAAAACCTTAGGCCTGATCTGGAATTCAGTTGGAAGCCAGCGCAGCTGCTGGAGGATGGGCTGGATGTGGGACCTCTGAGGTGTTGCTGTGAGGACCTTGGTAGCTGCATTATAGACTAATTGCAGTTTCCGAATCAAAGATAAGGACAGGCCAGGGTAGAGGGAGTTACAGAAGTCCAGTCCAGAGGTGACCATTGCATGGATCACTGTGGCTAGGTGTTCCGGGGCCAAGTAGGGTGCTAGTAGTTTGGCTTGACGGAAGTGGTAAAATGTCAGCCAAGCTACCGTTGTGATCTGAGCCTCCATTGAGAGGGAGGCATCATGTATTACTCCCAGGTTCCTGGCAGAGTGGGCCACTGTTAGCTGCACTCCATCTAGATTGGGAAGGTGCACTTCCTCGCTTGGACCTTTCCTCTGACTTTGAAGGGTTAAGCTTCAGACTACTCTGCTTAAGCCATTCCGTCACTGCTTCCCAGCAGCTGGCTAATCTTTCAGGGGAAGAATCAGGGTGGCCATCCGTCAGGAGGAAAACCTGGGTGTCATCAGCGTATTGGTGGCAGCCCAGCCCAAACCTTTGGACCAGCTGGGCAAGAGGACGCATAAAGATGTTAAATAAGGTTGGAAAGAGAATTGCCCCTTGGGGGACTCCGCAAGCCAGTTGGTGACAGCTTGATGAGCTCTCTCCTAATGCTGCCCTCTGTTCGCAATTCCAGAGAAAGGAGATCAGCCAGTGAAGGGCAGTCCCTCTGATCCCAGCATCGGCGAGGCAGTGAGCTAGAATTTCATGGTCTACTGTGTCGAACGCTGCTGAGAGATCTAATAATATAAGCAGCACCGATCTGCCCCGGTCCATATGGCCTGTATGGCCCGTTCTGACAGTATCATTCTGTGATTCAAACATGTCAGATTAAATAAACTTGCTAAACAGTTGACATGGTTTGTGCAGATTAGAATGGGGGCTTCTACCATCCTCCTTTGGGATCAAACTAATCTATATCTTTGTTTCCAATATAATAGATGCATGTTGGGTATATAGACACATTTTGTGGTCTTTCAAAAATCTGTTTTCCTAATTAGCTCTCCCAGTGCAGTTGCTGTGAATTGACAATCCTATTTTGCTCACCCACCTGTATTTTTTTCCCTCTGTCTCTTTTTGAACCAGGTAGTGAATAGAGGGTACCATGTCAGATGACTTCACATATGGAGAAGTTTTCGTGGTTGCTGTCACAATCGGAGTGTTATATTTAAACACCGGAGGGTTATACGTAATTATAGCTGGGGCAGAATTCTTTGACAATTTTAATGGATTTCCTTTTTCTCATTTGAGACTCAACGCTAAGAATAATACTTTTAAATCAGGGCTAATAATCGAGCAGGCATCTTTTTCTATGCCTAATAGCTACTTTTGAAGAAGAATATGCCGTATTGAGCTTTTTTTAGAAAAGAAAATCCTGACAATATTTATTTTATCACAAAAACAGAGCTAGTGTCGTTTTGTGATTATGGGCAGGAAAGACTATGAGGGATGGAATGGGGGGGGGGGTGGAGGATGAAAAAGCTTTATAGTCAGGGTATGTGTGTGCGGGGGGGGGAGTGCCACAGGTATTAAAGCAAACTAATCCATGGGCAGGAAACATGAAAATGATGAGGTGAGGTGAATGAAAGCCCTGTAGATATTCAGACTACAGCCTCCTTTTTGAGAGTCAAAAAACTACAAATGATGTTGTAAATAGAATGGGAGGGGGAAGTAGAAGATGAATCAACACATCCTTGAAACGCATTGCATTGTCATGCACATGGGAGAAACCTGTGTCTAAAACATTGAAATGTATTTTTTAAACAACCTAGAATCATAGAATCATAGACTCATAGAGTTGGAAGGGGCAATACAGGCCACCTAGTCCAACCCACTGCTCAGTTCAGGATCAGCCTGAAGCATCCAGGATAAGGATCTGTCCAGCCGCTGCTTGAAGATCACCAGTGAAGGGGAGCCCCACCTCCTTAGGCAGCCCATCCCACTTCTGAATTAGACTCATAGAATCCTAAAAATGAGTAAAATGAGTACCCAGCTTGCTTGTTGGGGGGTAAGCGGTAATGACTGGGGAAGGCACTGGCAAACCACCCTGTATTGAGTCTGCCATGAAAACGCTACAAGGCGTCACCCCAAGGGTCAGACATGACTCGGTGCCTGCACAGGGGATACCTTTACCTTTATGTGTGTGTGTTTTTTGGGGGGAATCCAGCAAAGAAATCTGTCTGGTAAATACGTAGTGCCAATTATAACTTACTGAATATAAACTTCAAAGTGAATTGGGGATCGTGGTGATGTTCCGGCTCGAGCAAAACTTCTGAAGAATTTCAGTGGGGGCCAGTAAGTCCGGCAGACTTTATAGGGGGCATGGATTTGCATGTCTCCAGAGTGTATCAACAAGTTGGAAAGCAGTAAATAATTTCATGTCATGTAACAGCTTTGCAGATGAATGGTTAAAAGTTATATATATACTCTCTACAAAGACGCAGCTAGGAAAAATGCTTGTACCTTTGCTAGAGGAAGATGCATGTGTTTTGTAAACAGCACATGATTATCTCTCAGCCTCACCCACTCCACAGGGTGTCTGTTTTGGGGAGAGGCATGGGAAGGCGACTGTAAGCCTCCTTCGGGTAGGGAAAAGCGGCATATAAGAACCAACTCTTCTTCTTCTTCTATTGTGACACGATAATGTTAAAAGCCAGAGAGATATTTAATGCCCTTTCATTTAATTTGCAGGGAAGTGAAATAAAATACAAGTCTAATGTTCCACCCAAAAGTGTGAAACTTCCAGCATGCCAAGAACTTGGAGTTGAACTATATATTTCAGGACATGTGAGGTGGCTGCTGAAAATGGCAGCCTTTTGCTGAATTATTTCTTTCCTCTCTCTGTTGTCCGGTGATGACCATAAGGGGAGTTGTGTTACATGTTACAGATGTGGAAGGGAAGAAATCTGCTTCTTTCGGTCTATGTTTTTTTTTCCTTTAGAAAAGTGCTTTGTGCAAATCCTGGCCCATATTCGATTAAGATAAGGCAATTGACAGCTTTCTGTGGGAAAGGTGGTGGCAGTGTATAGATTGATGTCATCAGATCTCTTAAGGTAAGAAGTCTTGATACTGATGGATATTGAAAGGTGAGACCTGCATATTGAGAGGTCTGCAATGTCCAGAAAAGTTAGCAGAGTGCTTAATTATGCTAGCATGTGCAACATATAACATTGCCAGCTACTGGGTGTACGCAGGCCAGAAAACAACAAAGAAGACTCTGGTTGTGCTATTTAACTAATATAGCAACTATTTATTGGAGAGCTCCATTCTAGAAGGGAAAGGTAAGAAGATAGCACCTAATCTAATTTAACTAGTTGGATGGGGAGAGTTGAGGGGGCATCTCTCCACCTGCCATTCTGCAGGCAGGAAAGAGAAAAGAAGCGATTTCTAAAGAAGCAGGAAACAGTACATTTTCCCTAAGGGACTCAAGTCTAGCTTTAAAGGGACAATATCAGAGAGATCACAGAGGTAACTGATCAGGGTTCCTGTCTACCTTACAGACTCTATGGTAATGAATCTTCTCCTCCTGCTGGCTAAGGCAAGAGACATTGCAGGGCACCACTTCCAACAGGTCCCTGAATGGAAGACCACAAAGGAAGGCTTTGTAGAGGAAGGCACCTGCAAATCACTTCATGGCATATGATGGAACATTTGAACTGAGCTATCAGTTCATCAGGATTGGTATTGTCTACTGAGACAAGCAACAGCTCTCAGGCAGAGCTCTTTTCCCTCATTTCCTGCCATGGCTCAATGGTAGAGCACCTGCTTTGTGTATAGAATGTCCCAGTAATTGAACCTAGGACATTCTATACACAAACCAGATGTTTTACCGTTGAGCCATGGCTCCTCCCTTTTACTTGCCTTAAAAGCCACTTGCTGGGGGTCAGGGTTTCCAGCAACAACCCTTGTAAAGACATGGCAGGAGTTCAGACACTCCAAGATTTCCTTCCCTGACACCTGCCCATTTCTGGCAGCAGTGGATAGTGCAGGTATATTTTGGTCAGTTTGATAAGAAAATTGTTACCCAAACCAGACCCCCTCCTAGGCCAGGCCCATGAAACTACATAAAACTAGAACACAGATTCTAGGGTAATGATTGTTTGTGTACTGTGTCCAAATAGTTCCAGTTTGATGCAATAAATCTTCCAGGGAAGAGAAATGTCAAAGAAAGATATATTTCACCAGCAAGGAACTTTTTTTGTCCTATCTAACCTACAGGGAACAGAAAAGACGATAGTCAAGCCCACAAAGCACCAATACACAGCTTATTGCAAACTAGTAAAAGCATCATGTTTGCACAAACCTAGCATTCAGTTGTCTTGCATCAAGCTTGTGGCCAGTTAAAGTTACCAAATTATGTCCCTCCCCTTGTGGCTAGTCTAGAGATGACAACCTGGAGAGAAGAGCAATGTCACGGATTGTCCAAAAAGGGATTGTCCAAAAAGTGCCAGGGGACAAATGGGGGTAGAAGGGAAAGAGTTGCAAGTCAGAAAGAGATGTTAAGGGAGGAGATGGGTGATTTTACAGGCTGGCCATCCTAGTCCAGAGAAGGGAGAAACGAAGAGATGTAGGAGCAAATAGAAAGACACAGAGTCAATTCAGGTATGGCCTGACTTGTCAAAGAAGACCAGTTCTTTAGCAGTGATGGGGAAAGTTCAAGAGCAGAACACTCATCATAATGGAGGGCTTGGTACATGACATTCACTTCGTATGAACCTGGATTTATCTGGGCATGGGTAGGGGAAGCAGTGCTGTTGACTGAAATAGTTCAGAATTAGGCTCCACAGTTGCATTGGACCAATACTTTGAGATCTGACTACCTACAGGCAAAGGTTGTGATGTGGTTCAACTTTAGGATCTGAACCCCTTTGGTTCAAAAGTCAGGATTCCAGCTGTTCCAAATTTCCATTGTAAGGAGTTATTCAAGAAGAGTATCTCCATGAAGCAATGGGGAAAGGAGATGTGTCTGGTTACAACTGATTGTGCATTAGGTGTGAACCAGCTTATTTGACAATGGCCAGGGCACAGACTGACAGCCTTTATGGGATCTTGACTGCTTTATGAAGGAAGTGCACTTTGAGTGAGAGAATCTGGGAGCTCAGGTTGTTGTCCTGCAGTCTTTGATGGTTACACATAACCAGGAAGTGAAGAGCTTTGAAGGGCAATATTATTGACTAATGTGCCCGGGAGTTCTCAGGACGACACACTACTTCTCCATGCAAGCACCTGGAGAAACGAATGCCTTGACAGACCCTTCCTTGGTTTCACAAGGATTTATCCACACCCCTGAATCCAGATGGTTAGATAATCATGGAGAACAAAACAGCATGAGTTCCAGGAGGTGCAGGCCCATAGGAGCCAACAGCGCCACTAAATACTATTATCAAAAATCAGTATACCTTTTGGGAATTCAAGGAATATGTAGGAGCCTAGGCTTTTCAGAGCCTGAAATAATTATTGGAAGGGAGATAGAATTTGGCTTTTAATTCCAATGAAATCTTTAAGTATTTGACTCAACAATATCCACCTAGCAGTATAGTATTTAGTAACCTTTCTTCAATGGTTCTATGTCCCTGTCAAGAATGGAGAGTTGTCTGTTGACTGTAGCATTGCCAACTCTGGGCTGGATGATATCTGGAGTTTTGGGGGGTGGAACCTGGAGTGGGCAGAATTTGGGGTGGTGCCTCAATGGAGCATGATGGTATGGAGTCCACCCTCCAAAGCAGCCATTTTCTCCTGGGGAACTGATCTCTGTTTTTCAGATGAGCTGTAAAACCAGGGACCCATAAGGTCCCACCTGGAGACTGGCTTCCCTAGCTGGCTGTACCAAAGACTGGAACAGAAATATCAGGATGGTATAGAAATATCAGAACTAGTATGGAAATAGGGTTGTCAAGGCAGCTCAAGATCTCCTGCTATTGCAACTGATGTTGGCTGGAAATCTCCAGCTCTTAAAACCTATCACCGGATGAAGAAAACCCCATCCTTACCTCTAAAATATCCAGGTATTTCCCAAGCCAGAGCTGGCAACCCCTGCAGGGGCAGCCAAACTGTAGCTCTCCAGATGTCCACAGGCTACAATTACCATGAGCCCTTGCCAGCATGTTGCTTGATAATTGTAGTCCATAGGCATCTGGAGAGCCACAGTTTGGCCACCCCTGCTATGTAATAGCAGGGTCTCAGGTGCAGATCCACAGGTGATTAGTTTAATAGGGTAATCTTTCTCATTGTAGAATTTGCTTCCTGTATGATTTCTGGGAAGAGAGATCATTGACAAACTTCGAAAACCAAGCTCTCAGTTCAAATGAAGTGCATATTTTTAAATCTTGTTCCTTGAGTGAGTGCTTTCTGAAGATTCTCTGCAATCTTGATTTTCTCTATCTTGGGGCCAGAAGAAATTTTCCCCTCCAGTTGGTGTGGCTCCAGGCTAAGAACTGTTCGAAATCCTGACTCCAGCCTCTCGGCTGATTCTCATCCCTTTCAATGACCATGACCGGATTGCCCTAACACATTCTTGCTGCCACCAACAAATTCTAATTGTGGTCACCATGGAATATAGGACACCATGTCCTTTGGGAGAAAGGATCTGGGACATGAGGTTGCAGCGTTTTGAAATGAACTGGATGCAAAGACAAAACAAAAAGCCACAGAAAGCAAACTAAGATGGCTGCAAAAAGAATGTATAGCATTAACAATAGGAAGCAAACTGACCTTTGCACAGAACAATGGTGCTTAGTAATATTCCTGACACCGAACTATTCATCTCTGCCCTACATCCTCCCCTGCTGAGCACCATTGGACTGCTTCATTTGTCTTCTTTATCCTTGCACTTTCTGTCATCCCATTCTTGTGCAGCCTCCCAAACTCTTCCAAGATGTCTTACCTTTGTTTGCTCAAAACTTGATTTTTTAAATAAAATTAAGCCTGCCTTTCCCCCAGGTATCTGGAAACCAATCCAAGCCAGGCTTATCAGCAATAAAAACTTCAGAAAAAACTTAAAGTCCAACTGAGTCCATTGTTTTTCTAGGGCACTCACCTGGAGTCCCTCCACTTTCCACTCCCTCCACGCCCATCACTGGCCATTTTGGGAGGTGATGGTTGGTTGACATTACCATATATGGTCATATCATCTGATAAATGTTTAACAAATTGAAATGTAAGTGGCACTCAGCACTAAACACCAACTCAGGGCGGCTGTCCCACTCCTGAGTGCCTCCTCCTCCAACCAGCTTGCCTGTCTGTCCAGCAGCCAGTCAATCACCTTCTGTCCCACACCCCTGATGACACACTCCTGCTTCCACTTCCCTCTGAGGCTCAGAGGCTGCAGATCCCTGCCGCATGAGAGCTGCCCCTGCCAGTGAGTTCCCTCCAGCCTGCAGCCTTTCCAGGCCCTGGGGAGTTCTCCCTCCCACCCCACCCATCCCAATCTAGCACCCGTTGTATTTCTGAATGCAATGGGCTTGGCTCCTAGTATATATATAAATGAATTAACTCCTGCTTATTCAAAAAACCCTTCCAGGTCTGTCAAGAAACCCCAGGGTTTCACGAAATCCTGGTTGAGAAAGCCTGGTATAGTAGGATTCCATCTTGATTAAATCAAATGCCATCAACTTTTTAGGAAATGAATTACATTCCACAATTAGGTTTCCACGTGAAACTATGCAATCAACCCCATAGATTAGTCATCCTAGAATTCTGGAATTATAGAACACCTGGCACTGCGTGGTGTATTAGGGAGCATTCTAGAACACATAGCAAATAAGATCCGTCCATCAGATAAATAAAAGTTGCCATCTTGACTGAATTTCAGTTAGAGATACTAGTCCCCAGATAGGACCTGGGCATCCCCTGGGTTTACAGTTCATCTCAAAACAACAGAGATCAGTTCCCCTGGGAAAAACAGTTGCTTTGGAGAGTGGACCCCATTTCATTATAGTCCATTGAGGTCCCACCCCATCCCAAATCCTGCCCACTCCGAGCTCCACCCCCCCAATGTCTCCAGGTATTTCCCAACTCAGAGCCAGCAACCTTAATTTGAATCAGCAGGGTCCCCACCATATTCTTCATCTGGACATTAACTGACCAATGGGAAAGTGGGCTTGAGTTCTGGTCTTGACCTCCACTTCCCTGTCATCACCCATCATGTCCACATCCAAATGCTGGGCTTGATTCCCAACTCCTCCCCCACATGCAGGCAGCTGGGTGACCTTGGGCTCGCCATGGCACTGATAAAGCTGTTCTGACCGAACAGTGATATCAGGACTCTCTCAGCCTCACCCACCTCACAGGATGTCTGTTGTGGGGAGAGGAAAGGGAAGGTGAATGTAAGCCACTTTGAGACTCCTTCAGGTAGAGAAAGTCTGCATATAAGAACCAGCTCTTCTTCTTCTAGAGCTCACTGCACCATAAAAAACAGTGCCTTTGTGTGGGTTTAGCAGGGGAACCTCACACACAGAAACATGCATGTCATGACAAATTGCTCGTTTCCAGCCTATGAAGATGAGCTCTGCAGGGGAAAATGGCTGCCTTGGCAATGTTTTGAAGCCCCACTGCCAAACTTCAAGGGATATTTCCAACCCAGGGGTAGCCAAACTCCAGGTGTGTCCTGGATATCCCCTGGAATTAAAGCTCATCTGCAGTCTATAGAGATTAACTCCTAAGGGAAAATGGGTGATTTAGAGGGGCAACTCTGAAGTGTTGCACCCCACTGAGGTTTAGGGATACCAGGCTCCAGGTGGAATCTCAGGGTCCCCTGGAAGTACAGCTGATCTCCAGCTTCAGAGGGTATGGAAAGTCCCTGTCTGCTCCAGAATGCCAACCAAACCACCCACCCATTCCCACCTCCACATGTGCCCCAGGAGACTCCCCGACAGTCTACCTTTGAATGCATGCCTTTAGCTCATGGCTTCTCCAGTACAGACAGCCAGCAGGCCTCGTGGTGGGAGTCTTCTCCTGGAAGGCTGAACAATGTGGCAGCAGGGAAGCCAGGTGGTGGTCGGGCTCTGCCTCTCCACTCATTTCTACACTCACTGTAATCATTTTATGTTTGAAACCATGGCTAAACATTACTGCTGGAATCTCCAGGTCACACAGCAATTAAAATCTTTTAAAATATCTTTCTTCCCACCAAAATGATTCCTATCAAGTTTTGTACACTGTTGGAACTTTATTGTTGGATGAGTATTGATCCGTCTGAACAGGACAATGATGACTTGTTGCTGATTTGTGTTGCTCTGCAGAATATCTTGTAAGCTGATTGAATGCCAGTGTTGTGAACTAGGACATCAGAGTCAAGGCAGAGCTCAGAAATTAAATTGGCCTCAACCACTGCATGGAGGTATTTTGCATGGAGCCAAATAAAACAGTTTAAGATACAACCAGTTTACACTGCTTTATTATATTACAATCGTTGTTCTGCATTGAATATAGTCTGTTGAAAAACTACACTGCAATGCTTTCTGCATGAAACAATTCATAGTCCTGCCCCCTGTAGTTTTGTCAGTGACATGCTTTGTTCTCTAATGCAGTCACTAATCTGCATAACCAAAGGAGCTTCTCTGTTTGACTAATAGTGCGTCTCAGGCAGGCAGGAGAAAAATGAATAGGTGAAAGGCTTCTTTCAGAAACAACGCTTAAAATATGCTTAAAGCACCGAAGAGGCAGTTCACCATGCAGAGCAAAATTAGTTTTGCGGAGTAAATTCACTCTTCTGTGCAGAGATCAGAAAAACAACGATGTATTTAGTGAGTTTTCATCAGCTTTTCCATCATGCAGAAGAGGCCCTGGCCAGGGCCTGGTTTTACACTCTGCCAGACAATATCAGGGCCCTGCAGGACCATGGACAGATCCACAGGACTTGTAAAATGGCATTGTGCTGTCAGGCCAGTTGAAGCCCTGGAATACCATCAGAAATCCACTGGCTTCCCTGTCTAAATCCACCTAATTAAATTCCAGCTAAAAGTTTATAATTATACTAGGGGCAAAGCCCGTTTTAAAAATGAGCCAAAGAAAGAAAGGGAGGTCAGTTAGCAAGGTGAGCCTCCCCAACCTTTCCAAAAACCAAGAAGAAAACATCAGCCTCTTGGCTATCCTAAATTCACTTTTTTATTTAAATATTCATAACCAAAATCTTTCTTGGATTTTAAAATCTCAAACAAAATATAATATAACCACCAAAACAGGTTCCGGATAAGTAATATAATTCCATTCCCCGTTTTTCAATTTTTATCTTTTTCAGTGATATTATTTCAAAAATGTGTGTCTCTATTTTTTCAAGTGTTTCAAATACTGTGTCCTGATGGCTCAAAAGTTCAAGGAGGTATGTGCTTCCAAATAGACAGGAAGCTGTGGAATATGGCAGGCCTGTGGCAGGGGGGGGGGTGAGTTTTTGGAAGGCCAACCAGAGCCCTGCAGCTTACCTCCTGCTGTCTTCACCCTCCTGGAAAGTGCTGAGAGGAGAAGGAAGAGGAGGAGGATGGGGCGGAAAGAGGCTGCAATTGATCCTTTTGACACCTGGCTATCACCCTCCCTCCAAGCCAGCAGAGAAAGAGAGAAGGATTTTCCCGTTCTTACTGTAGCCCTTTGAACTATGTTTCACTTTCTTCATGAAGGTCCCCAGAACTGCAGATATTTTCAGAACCAGCAACCAAGAAGTATCAAGAAGAAAGACCTGCTCTGCCCAACTCCTTTTGAAGATCCATGGTTGGGAAAGTGGTTAAGACCTGTAAACTCTACTCTGGAGAGGTTAGGCCCCACCTGGAAGCTGGCAGCTCCAGTCACCGGGGCTCTTGGATGCCATAACAGCAACTTAAATCTGGCACCAGCATGGTATGTAGAGACAGTGTGGTGCAGTGGTCAGAAGGTCTGACTCAGTGGGTTGCAAGCGGTGCAGGACTGCTACAGGAGGATTAATCAGAAAGATTATTCTTGCTTTCTAGACTTTCAGAAAAACCCCTGGAGTTACACCGGGGTATAATTTGGCCTCTGATGTCCACTTAATTTTCCTTATCTACTGTGGCAATATTAGTACAGGTTAATTGGATGTGACCTCCTGCTTACCTAATTTCCCTCCCTAGAACTCTATAATTTTCCTCAAGGATTTATGGGAGGCTTTCTGTGATCTTACCACGTCTTAGCATCTTGACCCGATACTATAAATGGACTCTTAAATTCTCTGACTTAATGATTGTTTCAATAGATAGGGGCTCACCATGCTTTAATAACACTTAAGACACTGTAACTCAGCCTAGATAATTAATTCTCGCCTGCGTATTTCAATATTCCACTTTGCTTTCTGCATTATTTATCACCACTTTTTGCAATACAATTGTTTATTAGCAAATATCTCTTTTCATCCTATTCCTAACTCTACTATCCCCCTCTCCCAAATGAACAATATCAGTTCTATCTTGGTATCAGCAATGGTAGTCATCTTCCAGGTGGAATTGGAAGATAATATTATAGATGGGCACATCTGCCACCAGTTTTTCGGAGCATGGAAGACTTCCTGTCTCTGTCCGGACTTCAGCAGTAGAGAATAGAGTAGGAGCAGAAGACTCAGAATGGACAGGAGGGGCAGAGTGTCCAACTCTGGAGACCACGGGCAGAGCTGGGTGACTGCCTCAAGGTCTGCTAGACTAGAAGAAGAGACAAAATGGTGGAGGGAAAAAAAAAACATATCTCATTTCTACTACCTAAACCCCTTTATTCTTAGCATAAGCTTGGTTTTGGATTCTTTGCTCTCCTGGCTACTCATCTTTTAACACACTTTAGCTTGCCAATATACAATGCCCAGAACCAGACACAGTATTTCAGAAGCAACCTGCCTTCCCAAAGTGACACTCTGGGGGGTTTTAAGGTTCTACTTCAGAAGCAGAAAATCTATATTTTGTCCATTTCAGACAACTATGCCAAAAAAACTAATCTAACCAAAGAAACAGCTTTCTGCCCCATGAATTTACCCATGAATTTCTCTCTCTCTCTCTCTCTCTCTCTCTCTCTCTCTCTCCCTCTCCCTCTCTCCCTGTAGCTCAACTGTTTGACTATTCCACAGCATCCTGAAAATCCCTGACAATGCAATGGAATCATGTGGTTCTGCAGTTCGAGTGAGCAATGTGCCAACAGCCCCATCCAAGCAGACACATTATGACAAGATTTAGAGCAGGAGGGAATGCATGGGAAGAGAAGCCTCCCAATTAATAAATTCTAAGTGGTGTTGTGCCATTACCTTTGACAATGGCGACTTCAAGAAACCCGGCAAATTATTTCCGCAGAACAAGTCATTCATTTTAAGAGATAGCAGGGGCATCAAACAGAGAAGGGTTGCTAGGAAAACAGAATTGAAATTACATGGCCCCGTAATGCATGTAAATGATATGCATCTCTTCACCACGGCATATAAAAAGAAAATCAATCCACTCATCAGGCTGTCTCATTATCCTCTATGATACTGGCAACCTACCCTGAAAACGAGGGCTCCCAAGGGTCAGCCACTTTGCTTGCTTGAGAGAAAAGGCTTGTGTGATTTGCTAATCTTGGTCAACAAGTAATCGGGCTCCCATTCCAAAGCTTTAGAACAACCTTCCAAGGGCCATTATCATCAAGTTTCTCTTTTGAGGTTAACTGCAGTAATGGAAAGGTGCAGGGCTGTTGTAACAAGCATGAATCTAATGTGGGGAATTAAAAACAAAGAGTAAGGAAGAATTTTAAAGAAAACAGGAAGGGAAATCTGATGAGAATGTCGAGGTCTACGGCGAGAAACAATGCCAAAAGTACAAGAGGGCTTTAGGAAATTTAAATGCTAAAAGATGAAAGCTTCTTCAGCGTCGCTAAATACACAATAGTGACAGGTTTTGAGGGAAGAAAAAAGGATATCAAACAATTGTCGGTGTCATTAAATGTAAGGAATCAAAAGGTGAAAAAAAAAGAGAGTCTTAAAAGATAATTTGGTGTGTGGCATTAAAAATGAATGGTAAGTAATAAGCAGAGAAAATCCAAATCCATGTCGAACATTCGAAACAAAAGAACTAAGTAGGGCAAAAGGAAACAGGTGCAGTAGCTTTAATACCAACAAAGCCACACAACTTGCAAACTAACTGCAAAGAAAGAGAAAAGAAGGTGGTGGGGAGGGAAACTCGGCATAACTTTTGGGGATCAGGACTGAAGATGTAAATTCCAGTTGGTGTGTCATGAAGTTTGGGAGGAAATAGTTTATTTTCGTTTACTGGTACTGTTACTTTTGAGGGTTCAGAGCAGGAAAAAAAAGAAGGTACCACTTTGGCCAGCTTTTTACCTGTACTGGACAAAAGCTGGATACTTCCACCATGGCTAGGGTTACACCAAGTATGGTGCAGGAAGTCACAGAGGGTGGGGTCATGGGGCACCACTGGCACCATGGTGATATTAGTTCCACAGAAAATCCTGGAATGACAATATACCATGGTCAATATTTTTTTTTACATCCGTTTTATCCCACAAGCCCCAAGTCGGAAACAAGGGCCATTAAATATTTTCAAAGCTTTAGGTTTCTCATCCCAGGGTGTCTCTCTTTACATCCCGTGTCAATATCATTCCAAGCTAATGACCCTCCCATTTTATTGGGTGCCATGCCACACATTTGCCTCCTCTCTGATCCCCCTGTCAATACCAACTAGGAAGGAAACCATGTGTAACAGCTTTTAAACTTTCCCCATCACTGTATTTATTTTATTCCATGATCCAAGACTAGTTGTTCCTGTCCATCTAACTGTCTGCAGCACTGTGAACAGAAGACCAAGATGGACTTCATCCTCTCTCTCAACTTTTTGATTCTCCCCATCATTTTAATGGTTTTTATACTTTAGTTAAGAGCCTCTTGTGACGCAGGGTGGTAAGACAGCGGCATGCTGTCTGACGGTCTGACCACGAGGCTGGGAGTTTGATCCCAGCAGCCGGCTCAAGCTCGACTCCCTTCCATCCTTCTGAGGTCGGTAAAATGAGTACCCAGCTTGACACAGAAGTGGTCTCAGAAAACCCAGAGATATAGTGATCGGAAAGAGAAATGAGTACTGAAGAGAGAAAGATCAATGCAGAATTTTTAAAAACCCAGTGGACATGCATATTGACAGCAAAGGAAAACACCCATGCTTATTAGGCCATTATTAGACCTTTGGAATTTACATTCAAGTTTCCATTGCTGTAATGCTCTGCTATATTTGCCCTGTTTTCAGAGAATGTAGGTTATTAGTTTTATTTATGACATGCCCAGCTCTTCTGCTAAGGAACTGATAGGTTATATTTAGGCTCCAGGGAACTCTCCTATTCACATAGCTAGTGAACCAGACTTCTCTCACTTTTATAACAGAATCACCTTGTGTGTCTATGAACCCTTCTCTCAGCTCATTGTCGGATGAAGAGTACCAAGTCACTTCTTGGAAATGTGCTCAGCTGGACCCTCGTCATCCTCCTTCTCTTTGCTTGCCAGCTAGCAATTAAAGCTTTTAAGTGCCAATTCAATGGGCCGACAAGTTGAGCATTAGACCGTTTACACACTGGGAGCTTCACTGCCCCAGCTCCCATGCAGGAGCACAAATCGGGGACAGATGAGGCGCACCGGGCCAAATGCTCCCCCATGTGGGTGCAGGAAGAGGTGGGGCAACCTGCCATGGCTAAAACTCCAGCCTGAACCCAGGCATGAAACCTCCAGTGCATAAACGGTCATACAGCCAATATTAATTGTGCTGGCAGCACTTCTGAAGGATGGATTTCCTTTGTAAAATCTCTAACTTTGCTGCTGCAAGTAGCAAAGTGGGATGGGAATGGGGTGGACTGAACCCCTTTCAGCTGGAAAGGGGGAAACTGATGAGGGTTTTTTAAAATCACCCCCAAAGTAGAAAATGTTCCTAACAGTACGAAGGCTGGCCTAGAACATTGTTTCCTGATGTGCCACTCTGAAATTAGAAGGATTAATCTACAGGTCCCATTAGTTGATAGGTAGCCATAACCACTGGATCCACCTCTGGACAGTTAATCTCTGAAGAACAGGGTTAGAAGACAACATCAGGAGGATGGAGGCCTTGGCATTTTTTGTTGGTCCTTCAGAGCATCTATTTAGCAACTGTGTGAGACAGGATGCTGGACTGAATGGAACACCATTGTGATCCAGCAGGGCTCTTTCTATGTTCTTGAGGAGCTCTTTACATGGCGGGAAAAGTCAGCATGGTATAGTGGTTAAGAGAGTCAGTCTCTAATCTGGAGAACTACACTCCTTCTCCACATGAAGCCTGCTGGGTGACCTTTGGCCATTCACAGTTCCCTCAACTTTCTCAGTTCCACCTACCTCACAAGGTGACTGTTGTGAGGAGAGGAAAAGAAGGTGATTAGAAGCTGCTTTTGAGACTCCTTAAGGGAGAGAAAAGCAGCGCACAAAAACCTCTTCTTCTGCTTCATAATTGGCATGCTCAACTTGCAGCCTAAAGTGGTTTCACTTCATATTTCCAGCACAGTTTGCTGCTTGTAAAGGCATTAGTCATTGCAACAAAGAGACCGATAGTTCAACAAGGAAATTATTCCAATATACTCAGACATCTGTCTCCTTTGGCCTTTTCTTTGTTCTCTCTCTTTTTGGGCCATTTAGTTTGTGTCATCCTTTCACTGGAAATCATTTCTACCTATTTAAAAGGTCACTCAGCACTGAAAGGTAGTTTCAACAGTAGCAGAATAACTATATCTGAAGATACCAACATACTTATTCCATTAAAAAAAAAGAAAGGAAGTGGATTGGTTCTTGCAGAAAAGCCGAGAAAAGAAGAAGAGAGCTGGGTTTTTATACCCCTGCTTTCCTGAAGGAGTACCAGAGTGGCTTAGAAACACCTTTCTCTTCCTGTTGCCACAAAAAACACCCTGTGAGGTAGGTGGGCCTGAGAGAGCTCTGAGAGAACTGCTCTATGAGAACAGCTCTAACAGGACTGTGACTAAACAAAGGTCACCCAGCTGGCTGCATGGTATGGGGAATCAAACTCAGTTTGTCAGACTGGAGGCCACTGTTCTTTAACCACTACACTATGCTTGCTCTCAAAATAAGACAATGGCTGCTTTGGAGGGGGATCGTACGGCATTGTACCCGTCTGAGTTGCCTCTTTCCCCCAAATTCTCCACCCTCAAAATCTCCAAGTAATTCCCAACCCAAAGTGGGCAGCATTACAGATGAGTCAAGGTGGGATTGATTAACAAAAATCCGTTAAAACCTGGCAAAACATTCCGTCTTTCTTATGTCTTCGTTTCAGATTCTTAATCTGAGAGCCAGTTTGGTGTAGTGGTTAGGAGTGTGGACTTCTAATCTGGCGAGCCGGGTTCCATTCTGCACTCCCCCACATGCAGCCAGCTGGGTGACCTTGGGCTTGCCATGGCACTGATAAAACTGTTCTGACCGAGCAGTGATATCAGGGCTCTCTCAGCCTCACCCACCTCACAGGGTGTCTGCTGTGGGGAGAGGAATGGGAAGGCGACTGTAAGCCGCTTTGAGCCTCCTTCGGGTAGGGAAAAGCGGCATATAAGAACCAACTCTTCTTCTTCTTCTTCTTCTTCTTCTTCTTCTTCTTCTTCTTCTTCTTCTTCTTCTTCTTCTTCTTCTTCTTCACAGGTCCATCATTGAGATGAAATGTAAAGCAGGCTAGAAATTAAAATGCAATGCCCTTATGATTTTCTTTTCTTTTTTAAATTTCCCATTAATTCTTTCAGCGTTCACGTGGCATGGCTACAGTGAGGATTGCCAACCTACCTGCAAAGGCCTACGGAGCCGACTGCTCTGCGCTGGGGTTGTTCCTTGCTTTCATTTATCATCTCAAGCTGCGTTATTTTGATGGGTTTTCCCTTGCAGGACGACCAGAGCTGATGGCGAGATAATGAAATATTGAAAGCACCAAACAACAGGGATGTCTGTAACTGGTAATGGACATCCTTCCTCAGTTTATTAACTCCCGCTGTGCTGTTTGACAGGGTTTTTGTTTTAGGAGATGTGCCACCATGTGAGAATACCAAAGAACGAATAAAGAAGCCAGTGTCAAGGAGTTAGCAAGTTTCACATTTAAAAAAAAAGAACCATCACTACCAGTCTTATAGCAATGCAGTCTTCTGGATTTCCCCTTCAGAGTTTTCAGATATTGCTGTTATAGACAAAAATGCTGGAAGGACTTGTTGGGGGAAAGGTTGGCTGAGTTTGGTCAAGGTCCAATATATTTTAGGTCTCTTGGGCATTCTCAGAAGCCTCCATGTCCTCATGTTCCCAAACTGATCCTTGGTCCAATTCAGAATCTATCCATTCCCCCCCCCTCCCCGCATCATGACATGGCTAAATTAATTTCTGGACATCTATTAATATGTTAATCAATACAATTCCACAGGGCCTGCAAGATGACACTGTTCTGTCAGGCTTACGGCTGAGGACACGGTCATTGGGAATGACATGGGGCTCCCTCCTTCCCCCTTGACTCCTTGCCCCCTTGTTTAAGATTCTCTCAATTCGGTTAGCCTGACAGAGGGCAACCAAGAGGATGGGGGATGGGTATTGGTGTTATTTGTATTATTATTTATTGTAAACCACGCTAAGCCCACTTGTGGAGGAGGAGGAGGAGGCGGAAGAAGAGTTGGTTCTTATATGCCTCTTTTCTCTACCATAAGGAGTCTCAAAGAGGCTTACAATCACCTTCCCTTTCCTCTCCCCACAACAGACACCCTATGAGGTAGGTGAGGCCGAGAGAGCCCTGAGATTACTGCTCGGTCAGAACAGCTGTCAGAACAGACATAAAATAAATTTGTTTCCAGCAGTATATTGGAATCTGAAATACATCTAGGGCAGGGGTAGTCAAACTGCGGCCCTACAGATGTCCATGGACTACAATTCCCACAAACCCTGCCATCGAATGCTGGCAGGGGCTCATGGGAATTGTAGTCCATGGACATCTGGAGGGCCGCAGTTTGCCTACCCCTGATCTAGGGGCTCACAAAAGAGTACAGAAGAAAGTGACCAACATCATCTTCAACCTAGCTAAAGCTGCTGAGATCCAACTAGGGTCTCCTTAATCAGTTCTGCAGGGTCTGTAAGATGGAGCTATTCCATCAGGCTTATGGTTGGGGCACAAAATAGCACCCATCAACTAAAAGCTGGCCTCACCACTGAGAGAAATGGGAAGCTCCCAATGCCAAACCCCCTTGTCTGGGGATTTTAGTTGGGGACATTTAGTTAATATGTTTTAATTTTTCTATGATATTTTTATGAATGTTGTTACCCACCCTGAGCAACTGGAAGGGTGGACTAAAAATAAAAATGTATTATTAATAATAATAATTATTATTATAGTAAGAGGGATAGGATTTCTGCTCTATAGAGTTCCAATATTATGATTATGATTGTGATTATGATTGTGATTGTGATTGTGATTATGATTATGATTATGATTATGACTTTTAGCCCGCCACTCCCTATAAAGGCTCGTGGCGGGTTACACTAGTAAAAACCTCAATAATCCCCCCCCCCCGATAAAACAGTATATAATTAGGACATATCTCAGATATCTGATGGTGGACTAAAATACCAGTTCATCCACTCTCTGCCAGGGGGAAGGGAAGAGGTGGTAACCAACAAGCCACCACAGATTGACCCAGGGGGGTCCATTGTAATAGATTGACCCACTGAAATGAAGAAGCTAAAAATAGCAGCTAAAGAAACTTTCATTCCTTCCCAAACATGATTAAGATGAGTAGACCTACGCCTGCTCATTAATATGACTGGTGCCATTCTTCAAGCACCCTTTAAATATTTGCAAGATTGACATAGCCATCCTTAATAGAAACTGACAAAAGGAAGAAATTATTTACCTGCTGGCACAGAGTCAAATTGACGTAGAACAGTTGTTGTCCTTTAAGACAGGGGTAGTTAACCTGTGGTCCTCCAGATGTCCATGGACTACAATTCCCATAAGCCCTTGCCAGCATTTGCTGGCAGGAGCTCATGGGAATTGTAGATCATGAACATCTGGAGGACCACAGGTTGACTACCCCTGCTTTAAGGAGACATGGAGGACTCCCTTAGCAATGGTGGAATATCACTTCCAGAGAAAAGCCAGATGTTATATTGCACTTATCTAGGAATTGCCAGAATCTCTATGGTAAAATGATAGAGCTACTGGTGAATTATAGAGAGGACTGATGTCACTTGGGGTTTGTTGGAAGGTAGCATCTTGCTAAAGCTGCCACAAAGGATCCAGTTATCTAATTTAGTTTTTGATATGGTCTTTCTTATCAGTAGGATAGTCTTGCCAGGGAGGCAGGACTTGCAATATTCAGAATCAGGCAGCTTTGAAAGGGGGTGGTATTAGAGCACTAAAGCTATCCAAAAATATACTGGTCCTTCAATCACTACAAAAAAATTAGTACCATTGGAAATGAAAGGGTGACAGGTCGTGTGACGACCACCTGTGAGCAGTGATCATGATTAGCAAATCTTGAATGCTTTTATGACCCTAGAGAAGCAGAGAGATGAATTTGTTTCTAAATGATGTTTTGCCAGTGGTCCTTGCAAGTCTATTACATTTTTTTTCTAACATAAGGGCATCTTATAAAATTTAATTACAGCACAGGTTAATTACCAAGGCTTAGGTTAAATTAACTAGTGGTCAGAACTAATTAAATATACAAAGACGGTGTTTTTTTAAAATTGCTATTATGGAATTTTTGACCACCAGACTGTTTGTTTTTTCTGTTCTTCAAAAAAGCCTCTCGCCTTTGTGTTTCTCTTAATCAGTGACAAATCTCCATTCAAGTGCATGTTGGTATAGTGATGGAGAGGGTAAGCAGACAAGGTTAATGGTCCTGTTGAAAGTCAATACTTGCCATCCATTGGTGTCATGATTCAAGCTGGCTTCTGTTCATTTTCCATGTTCCTGAGTATCAGTGCCTGCAACGTTACAGGCTGACCTCTAGAACAGAAGGAGGAGGAGGAGAGGAGGAGGAAGAGAACTGGCTTGTTGTACTACCAAATGGAATCTCAAGGCAGCTTACAACACTTTTCCCTTGTATCCCCACAAAAAACACCCTGTGAGGTAGGTGTGGCTGAGAAAGCTCTGAGATAATTTTGAGTGGCCCCAAGGTGGCCTCATCCAGCTGGTTGTGTGTGGAGGAGTGAGGAATCAAACTCAGTTCTCTAGACTAGAGGCTGCGACTCTTAACCTCTACACCAAGCTGGCTCTCAAGAGGAGGAAATCACTTCAGAGAAGCCAGGCGATATATGAAATAATGCAGGCCTTTCACAGATTTCAGAATTCTCTTGGAAGGACCTCAGACACAGGTAATTGTGAATTGAAATGGGAGGGGAATTTTCCCATTTTCACACCACCACTTTGCCTTGTACTCTCTTTTTGCCACCGCACTTCATTTCAGTACCACACAGCAGGGTTGCTGAGTTCATGCGGGGGAGAGAGAGCCCCCACACCCTGCCCATCATCATTCAGCAGGGCAGTGGGAGAAAAATAAAAGGGAAATGGAGGGAGGCCACGGTATTGGCATACTGATATCTCTTCTGGCACAACCCAGCAAATCACTGGAGATGCTCTAGGATTTGGCCCAAAATCTATGGTTTAACAAAGAGTTTTAGCTGAATGGTAGACTATCCTTGATGGCATATTATGTCATTGGTAGGGAAATTCCTGAAGATTTTGGTGGGTGGATCCTGAAGAGGGCACAGTTTGGGAAGGGGAGTCCAACTTCCAAAGTAGCCATTTTCTCCAGGTGAACTACTTTCTTTCTCCCAAAGAGCTCTTGGCATACCAGGAAATCTCCAGCTCCCGCCCAAAGGTTGGCAGCCCCAGTCCCTGGCAAGCTCCTTTCCCACCAGCTGCCAGCATAGTTCTGGCAAGGCCAACACACAGTCATCTCTGAGCTTTTACGCTGAAAGCTTTTTAAGCAGGAGCACTTGAAATGTTTGTAAACATAACACTCCAGTATCTGAACAATATTGAAGGAGCTCTTGTTTTAGTACACTGGTTCCAGAGCTTTTACAGCTAAAAGGAGCAGGTTTCAAACATTGCTGCCTGCTTTTAACTGACTTTTTTGTCATCTGACTCTTGGGGAAAATTGGCAAACATGTTACTTTCCTGCCATTCTCTCTGATACATCTCTGCATCAGAGGATTATTGTTATGTCTTAAAGTTGAACAAGGTTTTTTTCCCCCAGGATAATGGATTACAGTCGACTTTGTTGCATACTACGGCTCCTCAATATGTAGTCATATTAGGAAAAAAATAAAAGGAAAACAAGAGGCCCTAAAATGCATGAAGTACAGAGTGAAATCTAATTGCTTAGCACTAGTGATGCTAAATTAGTTAATGCTGTAATACAACAGTTTCCATGGCATCCACCTTTTCTTTGGCTTGCCAAATGTTTTTTAGAAATTAGGCAGGGCCAGATGGGGCTTCTGCCCAACAAGGCTTCTGATTGGCCATTGGAGATTTGATTGACTACGCAGATTTAAATTAAAAAAAAAAAACGTTGTTTTTGCAGCAGCTGCCAGCACAGCACAATCTTCACTGCATGACTGAAAGCAAGCTGTGGCAGCCATTTTGTAGTTGGCTCTGCCTTCAATGGCAGCCATTTTGTGGCTGTACCCACCGTGCTGTGTTACGCAAGCTCAAACATTTGAGGACCCCTACTGTAATTAGTGGTGACAGATTTTGTTAAAATAACCAGTATTGTGTTAAGTGACATCAAGTGTCTTCCAATTTATGATGACCCGGTGAATAAATGTCCTCCAAAATATCCTATTGTTCAGCCGTTCTCAAGTCGAACAAACCAAGGGTCTGATAATCATTTTCAAGTATTTAAAAGGGTGTCATATGCAGGATGGATCAGAATTGTTCTCTCTTGCCCCAGAGGTACAGAATGAATGGGATGAAATGAATTCAAAAGAAATTCAATCTAAACATCCGGAAGAAGTTCCTGACAGTTAGAGCGGTGTCTCGGTGGAACCGGCTCCCTCGGTGGAACCGGCTCCCTCGGGAGGTGGTGGGTTCTCCATCTTTGGAAATTTTTTAAGAGCCATCTGATGGAGAAGCTGATTCTGTGAAAGCAAAGTTGTGGCAGGTTACAGTAGATGAGCAATTGGGATGTGAGTGTCCTGCATAGTGCAGGGGGTTGGACTAGATGATCCATGAGGACCCTTCCAACTCTATTATTCTATGATTCTATGAAGCACGCTTGGCCTCGACCAGGGCCGGGGCCTTTTCAGTCCTGGTCACTACCTGGTGGAATGAGCTCCTGGAAGAGCTACGGGCCCTGTGGGAGATTCTGGCGTTTCGCAGGGCCTGTAAGACGGAGCTATTCCGCCAGGTCTATGGTTTGAGGCCGGCACTTTAAGGTAGATCTGACACCCCCCCCCCCATTTTTAGATGATTCTGTTGGCAGCTTACAATTGTTTCCCCATGTCCGCCCACTAGACGGGGGATAATAGGGATATTTATGATTTTTTCATCGCAATATGTCTTGAATTGTGGTTAATGGGGTATTAGTTCTTAGTTTTAAGGGTGATTTTATTGGGGGATACTTTGCTTCCCTGAGGCCGGGTATGTTCCCACCAGCTGCCAGAAAATCCAAGATGACAACCAGTTGTGTTAACTTATCTCTCAGTTGGTTATATCTGTGTAAAAGTCTGTCTTTATATGCTCTTGTAATCCCAAGGATGTCTTTTATAAATTTGTCAGGTATCCCCAGGAACTGGAACAACTGCAATTGTAATAGAGTTGTGGGTGGTTTTTGTATCCCACTTTGTATTATCTGAAATGAAGTTTATAATTGCCTACCCTTCCTTTCCCCACAACAGATACCCTGTGAGGTAGGTGAGACTGAGAGACCTCTGAAAGAAATGTGACTTCCCCAGGGTCACCCAGCTGGTTGCATGTGGAGGAGTGGGAGATCAAATCTGGTTCTCCAGATTAGAGGCCACTGCTCTTATCCACTACACCATGCTGGATCTCTCTACACCAGTGGTCCCCAACCTTTTTATCACTGGGAACCAGTCAACGCTTGACAATTTTACTGAGGCCCGGCGGGGGGTAGTCTTTTGCTGAGGGACGTCGCCGCTACCTGAGCCCCTGCTCCACTTGCTTTCCCGCCAGCGCCCCTGACTTCCTGCCGCCCACTGGGGCGTGCTGCTTTGGAGAGCACCAAAGGTGAGCTGGTGGCAGAGTGGCAGGGCAGCTCCCAAGGCAGCAGCCAGGGAGGAGGACGAGGAGGAGCTGTGGCCCGGTACTGACTGATCCACAGACCGGAACCGGTCCCCGGACCGGGGGTTGGGGACCACTGCTACACCAAGCTTGTAATATATTGTTTGGCTGTTTTGTTTGGATTGCTTGTTTGTCTGTCTTCAAGTTATTCCAAACTGGGTTTGATTTGGGGAAATAATGTCGATTCTTGATGAAGTCCAACTTTAGGGTGTCCTTTTAAAATTCATTTTGTGACCAAAATTAACGGGCAAGTCTGCCTTGCATATATCCTCCCAAATTATGGACCAATGATTTCTCTTTCACCAATAGATGGAGCCTCAGAACTTAGGAGAAAAGAGTAAGAAAAATTTAACACATTATCCAGGTTTGGCAGCCAGAATTCTAGAAGTATGAGATATTAAAGACTGTTTAGCTGTATCACTATTCTTACCAATATTTTTAATGCATTGGAATAATTATAGGACATTTAGGATTTTTAACAGCTCAGTGAAGTAAAAATGTAAAGACCTTTGTTGTTAAAAGCACAATCTCTCTCTCTCTCTTTTGTTTGGTGTAGTGGTTAGGAATGCGGACAAGACGGGTTCGATTCTGCACTTCCCCACATCCAGCCAACTGGGTGAACTTGGGCTTGCCACAGTGATGATAAAGCTGTTTTGACCCAGCAGTGATATTAGGACTCTCTCAGCCTCACTTCCCTCATACGGTTGTGGGGGGAGGACAGGGAAGGTGACTGTAAGCCACTTTGAGACTCCTTCGGGTAGAGAAAAGCAGCATATAAGAACCAACTCTTCTTCTTCTTCTTCTTCTCTGACCTTTTCTGCACAAGGACTTCAGCCTGGGCTCGTGCTCATCTTGTTGCCAGACTAAAGCCTGCTTCCAGATGACATCAGCACTGGCATGGGGCCGGCCCAACACAGGCCCTCCGTTGCCCTGTGGCAAGGAAACATGGATTCTTCCACATTCCAATCCTTGCCCTGGGCATCATCAGGGCTGCTGCTGGGGCAGGCCCCTGCCATTCAGGCCTGGCTCCTCCCCCTGACAACAGCATTATGGAAGGAAGAAAAAAATGTTTCCGGTGGCTCTGCGGCACTGTGCAGCAATACGGATCTGCTTGGGGCTTTAAATTTTTTAAAAAAATTAAGAATGGGGTATTGCCTTGCAAAGCAATACCCAGTTCTTAAAAAATGAAATCAGACTCCCACTGCCCCACAGCACAGTGGAACCTCACTGCCTTGATTGCCTTGTACAGAGGCATTAATCTGTCAGGGTCCGGCAGGGAAAATGATCCCCCTGTACAGAACCAGGAAGAGGTGGGGCAACCTAGAATCATAGAGTTGGAAGGGATCTCCTGGGTCATCTAGTCCAACCCCTTGCACTATGCAGGACACTCACATCACTCATCCACTGTCACCTGCCACCTCCTTGAGCCTTTGCAGAATCAGCCTCTCTGTCAGATGGCTATCCAGTCTCTGTATACAAATCTCCAAAGACAGAGAACCCACCACCTCCCGAGGAAGCCTGTTCCACTGAGAAACCGCTCTAACTGTCAAGAACTTCTTCCGGATGTTTAGACGGAATTTCTTTTGCATTAATTTCATCCCTCTGCCCCATCCTCAATGTTGTTGTTGTTGTTAGGTGCAAAGTCGTGTCCGACCCACCGCGACCCCATGGACAATGATCCTCCAGGTCTTCCTGTCCTCTACCATTCCCCGGAGTCCATTTAAGTTTGCACCATCTCGGGTCTTCTGTACATTCAAAACAGGATCCCCCCCCCCCTGGTGTGTTGTTAGACCTCCCAATGGCTGAATATCATGTATCCTTTATTCATGTCTGGATTGGTAAGGGAGCAATATTGGAAGCAGTGAAAATAATGCTAGAAAACAGTGCTTCTGAGACACATCCTCTTTCTTTTCTCTTTGGTCAGCAATGACTCTACATTCCAGGGCAGGCAGGGAGGACTTTTTTCTTTCCCCTGCTTTCAGCCAGTGTGGTATAGTAGTTAAGAGTGACAGCTCTGGGTTGGCAAATACCTTTGGGAGTGCAGCCACTCCCATTCCACCTGGTGGTTGGCAGTGCTTTGGAAGCGCTGTGTCTTAGAGCAGTAGTCCCCAACCTTTTTATCACCGGGGACCACTCAACACCTTTTACTGAGGTCCGGTGGGGGGGGTTAGTTTACTCCTCTACTCTCAACCACTGCCCTAACGCTCTCTGATCGCTATGGTAATGTTTAAACATCCCTTCAAAATAAGATACAGACACGCCACAACAATGAACATAAGGAACATTTTATTTTCATGGAAATTTTAACTCATGACAATGACAAATCAATGGGAACCCTGAGCTTGTTTCTCTGCAACGAGATAGTCCCATTTGGGAGTGATGGGAGACAATGACACCCGAAGTGTGTTGTAAAGGGCCGGGGGGGATGAAGTAAAGGGCCGGAGGGGGGGGGGAGAAGGCGTCCTTCAGGGCCCACCTCCAATTAGTCTACGGACCACATGTGGTCCACAGCCCACAGGTTGGGGATCACTATCTTAGAGCATCTGTTTTGCATGCAGAAAGTCCCAGGGTCAATCCTCAGCATCTCCACTTGAAACCCTGGAGAGCCTCTGTCAGTCTGCGAAGGCAATAACGGCCTTGATGAATCAGAGGTCTGAGTCAGTATTAGAAGGTAACAGCAGAAGTTCATTTATGTGTGGAAGCAGCCCCATGGCATGAAAGTGATGTTGAGCATAGGCATAAACCAGCACAGAGGGGAAGATCCAATGGCCCATCCCATCCCCACCAGTGGTCATGGCAACCACACTAACAGAAAGGGGAAAGCCCACCGGCAGGCCCACCCACAGGGTCCAAGAGACATGCCTATCAAGCTCCCCCTCTCCATCAGGCCTGCCCAACCATCAGGAAGCTGCTGCTTAGAGGAAGCCCATGAGCATCAGCTTCTATTGGGGCCCCTCTTAGCTACCCCACCATGTGCTGCAGCCATCGCCCCATTTGAGCAAAAGCTGTTGTACCAGCACGTGCGTAGCCCTGCTGGTGACCACGCCCACAGCCATGCCCGCTGCTACAATGCCTCCCGACCAAGCATCCACGTGGTCACCCAGCAGGCTTCCCCCTGTCGCTTCCCGAGCCCTTTCCCCCCCAGCTACGCCATCCATGCTCTGAGGTAAGGGTGGCAGGAGCGTGAATGTATTTCTTTTTTGCGGGTCAGTCATCCCTGCAACCCTCAACGAATTTTGTCTTGTGGGAATCTGCAAGATCTGCAGTGTGCATAATTAAGCAGAATACAAAGGATGCCCTGCTGGGGGCATCTGAGGAGATGTATATGTAGCATAGGAGAGGAATTGCCTGATGATCGTCAAAAGTATCTCCCTTCAAGTTTCACGATTGTCTCAACGGGAGCCTTTCTGCGTTTTGAGTGCTCTTCCCCCTTGCCTCCAGAACAACAGTTGAACAACAGAAGATCGACTGCAGACAACAATTAATTAGACTCTCTCTCTCTCTCTCTCTCTCTCTCTCTCTCAACAGTTATTTCTCTTCTGAATAATAATAATAAGATATATTCTTTAAGCATCCTGGTGCTGCGCCCTCTGCACATGAAAACTCTGCCAACAGTTTCCATCCAAAAAGACAACAACAGCAGCAAACCGACAAACCCCATCAGCTCTCAATCATTCCTGAGACAACATCCAGTTGTTTCGTCTGATATTTGTATTAGAACAAAGTTTGAGTCCTTTGGCCCCCTTAAGACCTTGTTCTGTTGCTTCCGACCCACGCGGCTACCCACCGGAATCTCTCTTGATATTTGCATTGCGAGAGAGACATTACCTGTTCCTGCGCAAAGGCTCAGTTTGCAGGTCCCAATCTGTTCTCCCGCCAGCTGTATCAATGCTCTTCTTTTATCCCTGATGTGTACATACATACAAACCTTTTCAAACTGGATTATACCCTGCTGTTCTACCTGGGAGGCTGAACCGAATGGGATTGTGTTTTTGCAAGGAGCCCTGGTTGTTGTTGTTTCCCCCCCGCCAAAAAAAAATACATGTACATTGCATTGTGTGTCACTCTGCTCTGCATTGAGCACTTTAGCGTATTCAAATGAATGTTTTCCCCTGAAGAAGAAGCAATAAATATCTACTCTTTTCTCTTGAAGGGCATCCCCCCCCCCACAAACAGGACAGGAGAATGGATTGTCATGAACCCTGTGATTAGGCGAACTATACAAAGCGGTACCGTGCATCCCTTTGCTTTCTCCTGCGTCAACACATATCCTTTTGTTCATTGCAAGGGCTGTATAGTGCAGGGGTAGTCAACCTGTGGTCCTCCAGATGTCCATGGACTACAATTCCCATGAGCCCCTGCCAGCAAACGCTGGCAGGGGCTCATGGGAATTGTAGTCCATGGACATCTGGAGGACCACAGGTTGACTACCCATGGTATAGTGCATGCATTATTCCTTTCCCCTTTCTCATTCCTTTCCTCTTTCCTGTCTTAATTCCCCCCTCCCCCCTTTTCATCTGTATTTTTTAGCAGCCCGGAGAAGTCTACGGCACAGATCTGGAAAGGAATTAATTTACAGACCAGCGCCAGACTCTCTCTCTCTCTTGTCCTGATGGAATCCCCCTGTAAAAACACGACTTTGCAAATCAGTCAGCACTAATCCAAAGTCCATTAATCACTTCATTTGCAGAAGCAGCAGTTCCGTACCCATTTCAGTCTGTTGTGCGGAACAGGACTGTTTGCTTGTCTCCCCTCTGTTTTCGGTGAGCTTTAATAGGTGGCGAACACTTGTTACGATCTGTCAACATGGGGAAAGGGAAATATTTCTGATGGGCGAAAGCCCTGCAGAGTGTATAAGCCCACACTAAAGACAGGTTTGATTGTACATGGGTTGAAATCTTTCAGGTAGGATGCTTAATGATTCAGTCTTGTGCAGGAAGAAATGCTTCATGGTTCAGGGCAGCCTATGCAGGGGTATTACTGAACTAAATCTATCGAAGGCAGTGGATTGAGACTGGCAGAAGACTGCATAGGACTGCCCTGTAAACTTTTTTCATTCCCCAAAGAGTGTCCCTGGTCCAAAGAAGGTGAATTTGGCCCTGACCAGGGTCAGGGCTCTTTCAGGCCCAGCTCCATCTTGGTGGCATGTTCTGCCAAAAGAGGTCAGGGCTCTGTGGCACCTTAACCAGTTCTGCAGGGGCTGTTAAGAGGGAGATGTTCCACCAGGTCTATGGTGGGGGCTCAGAGAGACCATTAACAAGTGCTGGCCTAACATCTGAGAATTGAGGGAAGACTGCTGCAAGAACACTGACCCCCCTCCCCTGTCAAAACTAGTGGGGGAATTGAGATGGTTGTTATATTATTATGCTATTATCCTGAGCTACACAGGGAGGACAGGTTTATAAGAAAACAGATTTAGTTTTTTAATTTATTTAAATAGAGGTCATGGAGCCCTTGCTGCTCATTTTGAGGCAGGGAGCTCAAAATGGTGCCTGTAGAAGACACAATGGCTTTCGACTCATTTCCTGGTGCTTGCCATGTGCTTTGAAAAAATAGGAGGGAACATTTGCCCATCAGGTTTATGACTGACTACACAGTCAGCCATTTTAAAGCCATTTTAAAGAGACAGCTCTCTATTAAAGAGAGCTCCTGCCTGCAATACCAGATTTCATGATTGGAGTTGTTAATTATCTTGCTTCTTGACATTTTGTAGCCCTCCTGCAGCAGCCATTTTGTGATTGGCTCCACCTCCTGTGGCAGCCATTTTGTGATTGTGCTCACTGCTCTGTATCAGAATTCCCAAGTTGCCTGCAGGCTTGAAAAGTTTGGAGTTGTAAGGTGAAAGAAGCTGGGACAAACTTATTTGTAATGTTTCAGTAGTGGAAACCATGAAGACTGTGTTCAGAAAGGGTTCAATATCTGCTAGGATAAAGGAGATCTACTAAAGTCAACATAATATCCTTCCTGCAGAGATACGAGCCCAATGTGTGGCATACAAAGTTTTCTTTCCTTTCCAGTTTTTTTCACTCCACAGAGGCTAGGTTGAGAAAAAGATGTCTCATCCAAGATCAACCAGTTAGCTGAATGAGGATTTGACACCAGGGAAGGGGTCATGGCTCAATGACAAAGGAGTTGATTTGAATGCAGAAGATCCCTAGGTTCAGTCTTGAGAATCTCCACTTAAAAGGATCGAGTAGGAGGTGACATGAAAAATACCTCAGCCTGAAATCTTCGACAGCCTCTTCCAGTCAGGAGGTAGTGAAAAAGACTTGGTAGACCAATCCTCAGACCTGAGATAAGGCAGTTCTATATGTATAGTATGACAATCCCAGATCCTACTCTCACATTTTAATAACAACCTTTTGTGAGACTTGATAATGCCCGGAATGGGACAATATACCATCATGGTATCATCATGGGAAACATTCCATCTAATTGGATGGGAAGTGGACAACCTGAAGCAAGGTTGTGCGTGGCGGCATCTGAATCGGCCGTTCCAAGCTGCTGCAGCCAGCGCTGTGCCACGGGGGGGGGGGGGGAGCACGGGCGCCAGTGTGTAACTCAGCACACACACACATGTATGTGATGAGTTACGCACTGGTGCCCGTGCCTCCCCTCCCCCCTCCCCCATGGTGCGACGCTGGCTGCATCGGCCTGGAACGGCTGATTTGGACGCTGCCACGCACAACTCTAATCTGAAGTGCTCACTGAGGTCAGTGGAAGGGTATGACTCTGGACATAATTGCATTGTATTTCTCTGTAGACTGATGTGTTGTGGATGACCCTTGAAGTTTTGTACATTTGTAGAAGTTTGTAATTGTTATGAAACTGTCATATAGAACATTTCACCAACATCAAATGCGACAGAGACTGACCTGGCACCCGCCACTGATGCTGTGGAGGAGTGGGCATGAGGGAAACATGCTCACAGCATTGCTCCAGCAGCAGCATAGGTGGGTGCGGCACACAATACAATGCGCACAGATGAGGCATGGGTGTGGGCTCCCAGCACCCTTATAAGGGCACCACGTGTGGGAGCCCAGCCCCTTTTCCCCCACAGCTGCTGAGCAGAGCAACTCGACTGTCATGCACAGGACGGATGGAGGCCATGGCTGGGAGTTTGCTTGGCCCGCAGCCTTGGGGGAACTTTGGAGTGATGTCCTCCATGCCCTGCATAAGTCTTGGTGGCGAAGAGATGTAGGTTCTCTACGCTTGCAGCTTTGGGTCTCACAGGGGGGATTTTTCCTCTCTGTTCCCCTCATGCATTCAGGAGGGGGGGGGGGTGATACAGCAGCCTGCCAAGTCAAAAGGCAGACCTACCCCATTTTCACCCAACTTATTCCTGTGAAAGCACCAGAGGGTGCTTGAAGCCCCATGATTCAAGAGAAGTGGGTCCAGATGCCAGCTTCAAGTGTGACTAAGTTCCTAGCCCACCCTGGAGCAGGATAGCTGAATGGCTCAGCAAGCAGGAGGTCCCAGATTCAGTCTCTGGCATCTTCAATGCAAGGGATCAGGTAGCAGGTGATGTGAAAAAATTATGAAGAAGAAGAAGAAGAGTTGGTTCTTATATGCCACTTTTCCCTACCCAAAGGAGGCTCAAAGCGGCTTACAGTCGCCTTCCCATTCCTCTCCCCACAACAGACATCCTGTGGGGTGGGTGAGGCTGAGAGAGCCCTGATATCACTGCCCGGTCAGAACAGTTTTATCAGTGCTGTGGCGAGCCCAAGGTCACCCAGCTGGCTGCATGTCGGGGAGTGCAGAATCGAACCTGGCATGCCAGATTAGAAGTCCGCACTCCTAACCACTACACCAAACCGGCTCTCTGCCTAGGACTGTAAACAGTTATGGAGAGAGACCATTGACACTGCAGAGAAGCAAATGCGAGGGAGTCACGCTCATGGTGCTGCTCCAGGTGGGCGCAGGTGGGCGCAGCGCACAATGTGACGCATGCATATGGGGAGTGGGGGCATGCTCATGGTGCCCTTATAAGGAGCCCTTATAAGGTGCAGGAGCCCAGCCCCTTTTCCCCTGCAGCTGCCGAGAGGAGCAGCTTCCCACCCACCCATCCATCCTGTTAAATAATGGTTATGTTGAATAATTTCAAATATAATTAGTTGGTCTGCGGTGGCAGGCTTTCTTGTATGAATTTGTCACAGCTTGGGGAGGGGGGCAGTTTTGGCATGGGAAGTTCAGTCAGGGGAATCAAACTCCCCATGTTTAGGGGCCCCCATAAGAGGCGGGTGGCTGCAAGCAGGGCTGACCCAGCGGGAGAAGGCAAATGGGCTTAGAGGGCCAGGTGGCCTGGGGTGGGTCCAGAGGAGGTTATGCTTTCCCCTTAAAAAATGATGTGAATCATTTTTTCTCTCTCTAGTTATGTGGACAAGGACTCCCAGTGAATCAGAAATCTTAACAGAAAAGACCTCTGAATAATCCTGCTTTCTGATCTTCAGCAATCAAAAGAAATGGGGAGTGGAGCTATTGACGACAATTCTGAGCGATGAAATTCCATCAATAGCTCCAGCCTAATTAAACAGGAACCGGTAGCCTGGATTGCCATTAAAAATGACAACAAATGGTTTGTTTGGTTGGCTAATTGGATGCCAGCTTTTGTAGCAACTGACAATATTAAGCAACCTACTTTGGCGCAAGCCGCCTTCTTTTTTCTCCAAAAGTCATCTCCATGGTACAGAGCAGACTGGATTCTAAATGGTTGCTTGATGTGACATGCATTATACTCCCCGATTCACATTGCAAAAAGGCCTGCTAAGTGTTGCAATGTTCAACTGGATTGCATGCAGACTATTTCTGGGTGATTTTAGATACCTGCATTTTTTGCAAGTATACTGTGATGTTTTCAAATACATAGTCAGAAGAGGGCACTCTCCCACAGGTGGCCAGAGGAGCCCCAGTAACCCTACTTCAAAAACAAAAATTGGAATTCCCAAGGATTTATCAAAATATTTTTTTGGTGGGAAGGCCTATGTGGAAGAAGGGGAGGAACTAGAGGGGTAGTCAAACTGCGGCCCTCCAGATGTCCATGAACTACAATTCCCAGAAGCCCCTGCCAGCATTTGCTGGCAGGGGCTTCTGGGAATTGTAGTCCATGAACATCTGGAGGGCCGCAGTTTGACTATCCCTGCTGATAGGGGTTGGACTAATTATTAGAATTTTGTGTCGGTGGGGCAAAACCTGAGCCTTATGCAGATGCTTGGGTCATTGGGGCATGAGGTTAATACCCCCCTCCACTTCCAGAGTACTGTCCCCAGTTACTTGAACCTGTACAAATACTTTCAGTTGAAAAACAAGTGAGGGGGAAGGAAAACTAAACACAGCTAGAGTTGCCAAGTCTGGAGGTGCTGCCAGTGGGGGATGGGGAGGCACTTTCTGGAAGACTTTCTGGGAGATCTCTCTCAAAAATGCACAAATGTTTGTGTATGCAAGGCCACTGTATCCATGTAGCATGTGCTATGGCCCCCACATGTTCAGGGGCTCTGCATGGTGCCTTCGCTCCATGGATCAGGACCATAACCTCTCTCCTTCCCCCTTTTCCCTCTTTAAGGACACTGGGAGTGACACGCCTTTCCACAGGGGGGGGGGGAGACTTCTCTCCCAATCTGTCTGCTCCCACAACAATTGTGCTCTGTTAGGGCCCTACAAATACTTAAACCAACTCCAGTGGTATGGGCCCCATGGATCCTTAAACCACACTCTCTCTCTTTGTGTGTGTGTTTGTGTCTGTGTGTGAGAGAGAATTCGAGTCTCAAATTAAAAAGCAGAACAGGGTGATATAGCTTATCAGAAGAATTATCCCTCCTTCTGAAGAATTGTGTGTCCACATTAAAAATTATACCTAAAGTAAAACTGTGTTGGTCTTAAAGATGTCATTGATGGGATACCAACCTTGTCCTTTCTCACCTGTATGGGCCCTCTCTCTCTCTCTCTCTCTCTCTCTCTCTCTCTCTCCCACTGCAAAGGAAGATGAGGAGGTGGACACCTCAGCCAATGAAGGGGAAAGGAGGCTTGGTTTTGTATATCCCCCTTGTGAAAGTTGCGACACAGCTGAAGAATGAAACAGGAGACTGAGTGAACTGGGCAAAAGTGAGCCAGTTTTTATTGTGTTTGTGTTTGTGTGTGTGTGTGTGTGTGGGGGGTCCCCTGGTCTCTTAAAACTTTGAGTTGGGAAGAAAGGTGTGAAACTGGGGGATCCCCAGGCCCCAACTGGGGAATGGCAACCCTCAACCCAACTACCCTACATGGGCTGGGTTGGCCTGTGATAACAAAGGCCAGATGTGATTGGTGGGCCCAGTGCGACCAATCTGCCTACCATAACTGTGATTCTTTAGTTAACTAAGGAAGAAATGTGATCTAGGGCTTGTGAAGACCAATATGTTTGACATATTTTTTTTGAAACCCCAAATATCCAAAAGTAGGTCACTGAAAAACAGGAGAGGCTGCACACGTAGAGAACTGTGTCAGAATGGTTCTTATACTTTGTTCTAATGGATTTAATCATGCCTTCTTGGGAAGCTTGCTAATTATCTTCCGACTGTGTCAGTCTCCAGTGAATGTGTAATGATGTGTGATTAAGAGTTGGGAAAACTATGTCTTGCTGTATTTTAAAGATTATTGCATGGTGGTGTTTCTTGCTTGTAACACTGCTTAAAAAAACAGAGCGGACCTCTGTTAAAAACGGCTGTGAAAAACCTGAGTGTGATTCTGCTTTAGTAAATCTCATCTAAACCCAGCTTGTCCTTGTAAATGAGCAGGGCTCTTCTTGGACTGGACTCAATAATTTGGTTGGGAAAGGAGACCGTACTGTGAAAGGCCCACCATCCATTGGGATCATCTTTAAGAGCTAGGCATGCCAGCTTCCGGGTGAGACTCAGGGATCCCTTGGAATTACAGCTCATCTCCAGGCTACAGAGACCAGTCCCACTGGATCAAACAGATGTTTTGGAAGGTGACCTCTACAGCCTTGGACCCCACTCAGGTCCCTGTCCTCCCCAGGCTTCACCCCACTTCCATTTCTAAGCATTTCCCAACCTGGTAACCCTACCCCACCATCTCCTGCATTTGGATAGGGGGGCTCTGGCAACCCTATTAGCCCCATTCTGTGTTCTGGGAATAGGGCCCACTTTGAAATTCTGACCCAGAGTGATTGGAATGACTACAAAATGGCTGCCACGGGAGGTGGAACCACTGACAAATTGGCTGCCATAAAAGGTAGATCCAACAACAAAATATCAAGGAGTGGGCTCATGCTTACCTCTAAGAATAACTCTTCAACATTCCAGGCAGAATCCCTGTTGGACAGGATGCCTTTTAAAATGAACATATTGTCTCCAGTGTATTGTGGCACAGGTTCCTTTCAGTTGTGGTGAAAAGATTAGTGCTGTAGTGGCAGCTCCTGCTGAAGCAGCTTTTCAAAAGATTTGCAGACGATTAGGTTTCCATTCAGAAGGTCTGCTGGGGAGAAGCTCCACCTGGCCCCACCACTTTTTAACCGACACTTGGCAGGTGCCAACAAAGGTATAGGCAGGTGCCCTGGCACCCTTGGGTGCCCTAACTGGGACCCCTGGGGCAGGCAATACTGACCTTGGTAGACTTAGTGTGAGTTGATTTCCATACTGGCTATCTGTCCAGAATTCAATGTTTTGGGGAGGTCTTTTTTTTCCCTGCTTCCCTTATTTCCTGCTTCTCTTTTTATTTCCTGCGTTGTAGCACCATCATTTATCTCCAGCTTTTGTCCAAATTTCTTAAACCTATTTTGCTGTGATGTCATGAAATCCCAGTAAAGCATGGCTGGCCCCTGAATGTGTGGGAACGTTCCGTTTTCTGTCCCCATGGTGGCCATTTCTTACCTTAGTCTATAAATAGTATATCTCTGTGCAAACATAACCCCCACTTGGATCTGTTTGTTTGGTGTGATGTTGATAGGGGGATAATCAACATCCTTGTTCAAAAAAACAAGGTTAAACGTCATGGTAATAAAAAAGGGAAAATCTGCAATTCAATGTTAGTTTGGTGTTAGGATTTAGCACACCAGATCTTCTTTGGCTGTGCCTTGGAAAGAACTGTTGATTTCAGGTTCCGAAGTGGTGATTGTATTATGCGCCTGCCATTTAAATGCACAGCATAAAACCAAAGCCCCGTGACTTCCGTCTAACAATTTAATAGTGCTTTTGAAGGTAATTGAAATGACTGTCACTGCCGCAGTATCAAGGGGCTGAGGCTGTAACATGCCAAGGGAAATGCTTTTGTTGTACAAAGCAATTTTTAAAGTGTTTTTAATTAGTATCAATTTGCAGGTCGCGTTTTGAGTATTTAAAGACTTTTTTTTTTTTTGTAGAGTGTTCTGAAGAATTTTTAACTACCAGGCAAGTATGAATGCTTCTTACAAAGGAAAACAAAATTGTGCTGAAGACACAAAATCTCTTGGTATGACCTTACATTTCAGATCTTTTACAGCTGTAGTTGGACAGCATGAAGTGTTTGATAGGTAAGGATTAGTGAAAACTAGAGGGCAGTTTTAGAGACTATTGACATGACCCCTCTAACCAGCTCAGGTACTCAGACTTGGAGTCCTCAAAGGAAGAACCCAAGGAGCTAAGGAGGAGGACCACTTGGGCCAAAGAGAACCTAAAATGATTGAGGCACATGCTGACAATGGCCCAACAGCACCAGAAGCCATCATGTTTCAGCCTGCATTGGAGGACTTCACATCAGCCCCTTAAAGAGTCACAAGGCCTCCACTGTGCAGGGCTTGAACCTGGGCCCATAACCACTTACAGCTTTGGCTCTGCAAAATGAGATGTCCATGGGGTTTGCACTTAGCACTGTAAAGAAGAAGCAAAGCTTCCATGTGGAATGTTATGGAAGACAAGAGGCATGAAACTATACCTGCTGACCTTTCTCTGACTGTTCAAATATTCTCCCAGCATGATTGCTCATGTGTTTTAATTGCTATATTTCATGTTGCTTTAATTATGTGTGAAATAATAAACTTCATTAATATTGACTTAGATCCTCTAGACTATTGGGCCCGTTGCTGTCTATTTGGAGTACTAGTAGCTGTCCAAGATCTCGGGCAATGGGAGATTCCTCATACCAGTTATGTGGGTTGATTTAGATAGAGAACCTAGAATACATAAATAACATTTGCTCCAGTACTAAACTATGACCTATTCTGTGTGAAGTGTTCATTCTGCTCTGTCCCTCTGGGGCATGAGAGAACAATTCTGCTCCATCCTCCATATGACACCCTTTTAAATACTTGAAGATGGTTATCAGATCCCCTCTCAGCCGTCTCCTCTCCAGGCTAAAAAGACCAAGCTCCCCAACCTTTATTTGTATGTCTTGTTGCTGAGGTTTTGCTGTTATCTGTGATGGGATAGAGTGGGAAGCCAAAACAACCATGGAAAAAGACCCATACTGCCCCCCCCATATCCCCTCACCTGATGATGAGATACAGAATCTCCTTATTGACTGTACCTTGCACAATACAGAGAGAGGCACTATGATTATTCTCTCTGAACTCACCATGCCTCCCCCAGCAAAGGGCAAAGCCAGGTGCATCATTCCTGTGCTCTTCTGCACTAGCCTAGGTGTAGTAGAGCTGGTAAGGAGGAATTTGGGTGCTGCTGATATAGCATGAATCTGGCTACCTATGGTTTTGATGCCCCCTTGGCCATCATCAGTACAGGTGAGGGTGCAGGGTTGCCAGATCCAGAAGGAAGCTCCTGGCAAGTCAGGGGTAGAGCCTGGGAATAGCAGGAACCTCAGTGGGGGACAATGCCATAGAGTCCACCCACCTAAACATCTACTTTCTTCAAGGGAACTAACCTCTATACTCTGGAGATGAACTATAATTCCAGAGGATGCCCAAGTCCCACCTGATGTCTATCATCCCTAGGGCACCACTATATCTGTGGTCTCCTTCACTTGCCTGGCTAAAGAATTGTGAACTGCCGTGTTTGCATCCAGCATTGAGTATTTGTTCTCCAGATCCCTCAGTTCATTTGCAGGGATTGGTACTGGAGTGGGAAGGATTCACTGTTGTTGGCCAACAAGGCAATGATGCCAGATTCCTGGTGCTTCCATTATGTAGATGTTAGTCAAACTTGCTCAATCTACTTTCTTGCATTGCCTAAGTTCATGCAACCTAATCAGGTCTCCTATGCAGCAACATCACCCTTTCTAATTGGTCTACCAGGCAGTTACAAAGGGTAATGTTGCTGCATAGGAGACATGATTGGGTTGCATGAAATTAGGCAATGCAAGAAAGTGGATCGAGCAAGCTTGTTCTCCCTCTTCCATAAAACAAGGGGGTGTCCAATTTAGTTCTTGAGAAGTAGATTCAGGGCAGGCAAGAAACTGAATTGGGAAACTCACTGCAGTTGGACATGCATTAGAAGGCCTTGAAAGGAGGTAAAGCATGGAGAAGAAGTCCCTTGATAGAGAAGAGGATCAGCATAGAGAAGAGGTCCATCAACATGGGCAGGAAAAATCCATTGCTAGGAAGCAACATCAAAGGAAGGTCTCAACATATACCTCTGGAGTTTTTTGAACCACCAAGTTATATAGTTGTCATTCTCCAGGTGATAACTGGAGATCCTCCTGAATTAAATCTGGCCTGCAGGTTACAGAGATCAGTTCCTCTTGAGAAAATATATGTTTTATGTATTGTTCTCTGTTATAATGTAAACCGCCCTGAGCCTCCGGGGAGGGCGGTATAGAAGTATGATAAATAAAATTAATTAAATAAATAAATAAATAAATAAATAAAATGGCTGTTTTGGAATGTGAACTCTTTGGCATTATACCCCCCTGAGATCCTTCCCCGTTCTGAACCCCATCATCTCCAACCTCCACCCATACATTTTCCAAGAGTTTTGCAACCCAGATTTTGTATCAGTACCAGTGCAACTGGTTGGTCACTGTGTAGGGTTGCCAATTCTGGATTGGGAAATACCTGGAGACTTCAGGGGGTAGAGCCAGGAATAGATAGGATTTGGGGTGAGGAAGGACCTCAATGGAAGATAATGCTATGGAATTCACACTTCAAAGCAGCCATTTTCTCTAGATCATCTGATCTCTGTTACCTGGATATGAGGTGTAAAACTGGGGGGGGTTTCCAATTCCTACCCAGGGACTGGTATCCCTACACTGTGTGAAAATGCTGCTGTACTAAATGGACTACTGTTCTGACCTAGCTGGCTCTAATTATGCCATTTTGTTCATACTACTACTATGGAATAGGCAGTTGTTGATGGGTTGTTTTGAATTGGCTGTCCCCTGGCTGAACGAGGGGTATAGATAGTGTTTTTTTGCCTGCCACCTTGATATTGATATTAATTGGTTTTAATAGTTTTATTGAGGGATCTATGGGATTTTTACAGCCTCTTATGGTGCAGAGTGGTAAGGCAGCAGACATGCAGTCTTAAAGCTCTGCCCATGAGGCTGGGAGTTTAATCCCAGCAGCCGGCTCAAGGAGACTCAGCTTTCCATCCTTCCAAGGTCGGTAAAATGAGTACCCAGCTTGCTGGGGGGTAAATAATAATGACTGGGGAAGGGAATGGCAAACCACCCCGTATTGAGTCTGCCATGAAAACGCTAGAGGGCGTAACCCAAGGGTCAGACATGACCCGATGCTTGCATAGGGGATACCTTTACCTTTACCTTTATGGGATTTTATTGTAATCTATTTATTCTGTAAACCGCCGTGAGCCCAAGGGGAACAGCGGTATATAAATTCAATAAGCAAACAAACAAATAAATGTTTTAGACTTTTAATGATTTATTGCATGTATTCACATATTTTATAATTGTGTTTTTATATTGAAGTACTCCACCCTCAGTCCAAAGATTAAGGGTGGCTAACAAATACAATAAATAATGATCATAACCCCGCCCCTCCCTTTAGTGCCTGAAGAAAGGCCTGAAACTTGAGCACATGCAGGCCCAGGCTGTTCACTGATCCAGGCGTTGTCAAAGCCCAGGTCAACTTCTCAAATAAACAGGCTTGGCATGTCCAGCAAAAGCGATGGATTGAAAAGAAACAAACTAAGCTCGTGATCCTTTTTGTTACCACTGATTTGTAATACCCAAATGTATCAATATATCCCCCATCCGCTCCAGCCTCATGTCACGGCATACCACTCCACTTCAGAAGGTGACCTCCCCACTTTCTCAGGCACGTTTCTAACACCCAGGTGCAGACACTAACCACCAGACTCTACACCTCCAGGAACAGAGCTGTAGATGGCCCTGAAGCTTCCTTTCCTCCCAACACCCATTTATCAACATAAAGTTAACGGAGATTATAGCAAAACTATAAGCAACCCCATACTCCCAAACATTCTCAAGCTTATCCAGTGGTCACTACATCCCCCTTCCCACAGGACCTAAGCGCACAAAAAGTAAAGACCATGGCAGGATGCTGATGCCAACACAGATCTAGCTTCCAGCCCTGGGTCACTTCCTTCCAGTCCAAGAAAATCAGAGTTCAGTCATACCTTTAAGACCAACAAAGATTTATTCAAGGCGTGAGCATTCGAGTGCAAGCAGAGTGCTTGCACTCGAAAGCTCATGCCTTGAATAAATCTTTGTTGGTTTTAAAGGTGCGATTGGACTCTGATTTTATTGTGCTACTCCAGACCAACATGGCTACCCATTTGAATCTATTCCAGTCCAAGAGTTCCTCTGTCTTACCTCCCAGTCACTTTCTTTCTGTAAACTAGCCTTTTGATCTCTATTTGAGCCAAGCATTGCTGCAAATATCCGGAGATTGTTTTTGTCTGCACAAGGTCTGAATTACAACTTCAGGACTGGGGCCAATTTAATTAAGCATATGTTCAGCAGCAGACCTTTCAGAATGTGTTACTCCAAGATACTATAAGAGCTAATCAGACTTAACAGCTTGGCGGAATTTTCTGGGGAAGAGGTGAGTGACATCTCCGAAGCTTTGCATTGGGTGTTTCCTGCAGGCACTGCAGAATAAGCGGTGTAGGGGAGGGGTTATCTGGAGGGGAGGACTCAGAGGCCTTATGAAATGCTTTGTCGACACAAACAGAGCATGCATCTATAGATTTTGCAGCAGAATTGAAATGGCATGTTTGTTTATGATAAAATAAACCAGTGTCACCTGTTGGCAGAGACAGTTATATGGAGTGATTGAGCCTTTGAGGCTGTTCATGCAAATTGCTAGGTTTCCCCCTCTGGATAGGGGGGAGCCTGGGGAGCAAAGATCATGGGGACCATGAGGTGTGGCCTTTAAGCCTCTACCTCACATAGGATTGCCAGCCTCCAGATAGTGCCTGGGGATCTCTGGGAATTACAATTGATCTGCAGACAATAGAGATTACTTCTTGTAGAGCAGGGTTTCCCAACCACAGTACCAAGGTACCATGAAATATAGCATGTCTGACCCTTGGGGTGACACCCTCTAGCATTTTCTTGGCAGACTCAATACGGGGTGGTTTGCCATTTCCTTCCCCAGTCATTACTGTTTTACCCCCCAGCAAGCTGGGTACTCATTTTACCGACCTTGGAAGGATGGAAGGCTGAGTCAACCTTGAGCTGGCTGCTGGGATTGAACTCCCAGCCTCATGGTCAGAGCTTCAGACAGCATATATAAATCTACCCTTCTTTGGGCAGGTTGACCCACCCCTTCCCGAGTGGCCAATGATGGGCCTGGAGGGCATGGGGATGGGTGGGGCTACATCCATGTAAACTGTTGCAATCTTAGGCTTCTCTCACTTCTGGGGAGGCACGGCAGGTAGGTGGGGCCAGATGACATTACTTCTTCATACCTCGAAGCCTGAATAATATTTCAGTGGTTTCTCCATGGTCAAAAGTCTGGATAAGGCTGTTCTAGAGAAAATGGCTGCTATGGAGGGTACCCAGGCACCACCTGGGTGATTTCCAAGAATTTCCCAACCCAGATGCGGAAATCCTACTTTCCACAAATCAAAATGGCCCCAGAGAAAGGTCATTTGTTCTGTTTTGATCATATGCTGGTCTCAAGTGCATTGGCTATTTCAAAATGGGATAAACGGCGCTCCCTGTGGATCACTTCAGGGGGGAAAAAGATGGCAGAATGATGGCAAAACCACTCTTCAAGGGTGCCACCAGATCTAATGATGCCTATATGCCAATAAAGGTCTTCAGATATAACAGTGCCAAAGCAATGGGGCAGAGCAGGATATTCGTCCAGCTAACTCATTGCTGTGAGAAGTCAGACCTAAAACATCTAAGGTAATCAGATGGATTGACAAAAAACAGAACAAATCAATAAATAATAAAGGGTGAAATGAATGAACAAACGGCAAAAACAGGCATGGTGTTAATGGTTAAATTCTCTACCCCCCCGTCCCTATGTTATTGAAACCAATGTAATGGATTTAGCTGTAACTAATTTAAATCTGTCTGATTTCCTTGGGCTTTTCGACTATTGTGTCTATGATAAATGCGTAACAGGTTTGCCTGCTAAAATAGATAATCCACTCGTGTTTTATTTTTCTCAAAAGACATTGGCAGTCATTGCTGCCAGTTAGAGTTGATACAAACCTTTCCATTCTTGGGCTGAAGAAACCTGTGTTTTCTCCGCCCCTGGTCAGTCTGCTTCTTCCCTGAAGTATTGCATAATTCCCCTTTTGACTTGGGAGTTAAATTAGCATACAGTTTTCAAGAATGGCTAATGTGAACATGAAAAATCTTTAACTCTCAAGCATAAAACATATCCTTAATTATCCTTTTATGATATGTCATCAAGACATTCTCACGCATAAGCAATCTTTACTCTGAATTTCTGTAACATTGTGGGAGGTTTTTGTAATTTGCCGTCTCAGCTTCTCAAAATCCATATCATCCCGGAATGTAATTTTAATGTGAATATCCCTGGGGATTTTAGGCATGACCTTCTAGGTCAATAATTCTCTGATCTTCAGCCCTTTGTGTCTTCATAATATTCATTTTGCTGAAAGAAGTCTCCTCTCTTTATATCCCAGCTAGGAGACTGTAATAAAAATATTTTACCAGTTGTCAGCCATTCAGTTCTGTCTGACTCTTGGTGATCTCATGACACAACTGTTGCCATGATCCCCGATTCCGCATTGCCTGTCTCAGCCGTGCAATGTTCTGGCTGCTGTCCATTCCAGTTGTGTCCAATCACCATGCCCGTTGTTAGCCTGGTTTCCTTTTTCAACTGAGCAATCCTAGCGTAATTGCTTTATCCATTTATTTATTTGTTTGTTTGTTTGTTTGTTTATTTATTTATTTATTTGTATTTATATACCGCTGCTCTCAAAAGTCTCACGGTGGTTTGCAGAGATTCATAAAAACAATAAAATCCCATTAAAAAAACCATTAAAACATATTTAAAACACAGTATCACGATGGCGGATAATAACTCCCTCCCCTCCCCCAGTCCAGCAAAGGTCTATTACTCTCTATCTGGGAGCGAGAGACTTAGTTGGCTTCAGCTAGAGATCCACAGCTGACAGCTCCAGGAGCCTCCCGGCCATTTAGTTAGATTGCATGATATGGCCAAAGTAAGTGAACTGGAGTTTCTTGATTTTGATTACCAATGATACACCAGAGTTCAAATGAATCTATTCTTCTCTTGTCCAAGTCAGGCTCATGTCCTTGCTTTTCCATGCTCAGTTCAAGATCATAATTGCTGAGCAACCCAGAGCAATTCAGCATTTTATTTCCATCCTGAAATCATTACTTACATCAATTTGTGATCCAAGAAAAATGGATTCTTGAACATATTCTACCTGTTCACCTTTCATTCTTATTGTGACATGTCTGGGTTTTCTGTTTTGCAGTGGTCATTATTTTTGTCTTTTTAGTGCTTAATGAAAGGCCAAATTACTTATTTCATTGACCTTCGTAATCAGCTATTCTAGGACTTCCTTAGTTTCTGACAGGAGGGGGTAGTATTATCAGCAAACCAAAGATTATTTATATTCCTTCCTACAATTTTTAATCATAAAATCTTAATTTTAGTGTTTCATTCTTTGAGTTCAATTTCTCTGATAATGATCCAATGCAGTGGGGCAAGCACCTGTGTCATGTATGCCCTCCACTGGGTCCCCGGAAGGAGCTGTGCTGCTACATTTTGGACCAGTTAGAGCAGGGTAGTCAACCTGTGGTCCTCCAGATGTTCATGGACTACAATTCCCATGACCCCTGCCAGCATTTGCTGGCAGCGGCTCATGGGAATTGTAGTTCATGAACATCTGGAGGACCACAGGTTGACTACCTCTGAGTTAGAGTCTCCAGATTAATCTCAAAGGAAGCTGCCTGAAATCCCAGTCTGTATTAACAATGGACATTCTCTGTTATAGAATTAAATTATATAGAATTATAAACAAGAGTATGAAAATTCAGGTAAAACATGAGAATAATTCAGAAAGATGAGCCTGGAAATGGCAGGTATTAAGGAGGAAAAGGGGTCCTGATGAAGTGGATCATTACAGAAAATGGAATTGTATGTCTCAGCAGTTGATACGGAGGATCTAAAGTACAAACTACTTTTGTAGCTGGTGAATTTATTAAGAGAATCAATCACAGAACAGATGCAGATAAAATTGTTAATTACTTAGGATGACATGAGCTACTGGTAGATACTGCAAAATGGGGTGGATTTGTTCTTGCTATTGATTGGCTGGAATATAGAGTGATGACCTACAAATATTAAAGCCACAGAAGAACCTTTGTTCATTCATTCTAGTGCTTGCCATAGATAGTCATACCATAATTGTGTTCTCTTTTTGCAGTCCCTGTAGATAGTCTCCGTCCAAATGGGATAATTCACTTCCTAATTAGGGGACTATCAGGAGACCTCAATGACTTTGCCTTGAAATAGCTACTTCCTTTAAAAGAAATCCAACCTGTTATCCAAATATATCCTTTTTTGTGCTATATTCCTTAGACCAGGGGTAGTCAACCTGTGGTCTTCCAGATTTTCATGAAGTACAATTCCCATGAGCCCCTGCCAGCAAATGCTGGCAGGGGCTCATGGGAATTGTAGTCCATGAACATCTGGAGGACCACAAGTTGACTACCCCTGCCTTAGATGGTTATATTGGGGGGGGGGGACACACACTACAGTGTTTAGCATCCGCAGTGTTTAGTATTCCTGGCTTCATCCCCAATGTCTCTAGGTATCTCTCAAACCAGAGTTGGCAACCCTAGGGATTGGGGAAGCTGGAATTTGGAGAAGAGAGGGACTTCAGCAGGATATAATGCCATGGAGTCCACCCTCCAAAACAGCCATTTGCTTGGTCATCTAGATATCAGTTTTGTTAGTGGGAGATCTCCAGGTGACAACCCTAAGTCTATGGCATTGTGTCTTACTGAAGTCCTTGTCCTCCCCAGGCATCACCCCAAATTTCCAGGAGTTTCCCAATCTGGAACTGCTCCCTATCAGTGGCCAGGGAGGACCTGACAACTGTAAGGCCTGACCCTGTCCTTCACCTGTCCCCTCCTAGGCTAAATACTTGCAAACTGAGGAAGACCTAGGGATGCCAGCTTCTGCTGGGATCTGATGATCCCATGGAATTACACCTGTCCTCCTCTCCAGTTGTCCTCAGTTATCCTGGAGGAAATGGGTGCTTTGGAAGATGGCTTCTGTAGTATTGTACACCATTGAGGCCCCTGCCCTTTTTAGGCTCCATCCCCAAACTTCCTTGAGATCTCCAACATTAAGGTGGTAACCCTAACTCTCCCCCCCCCACTCACACACACACACACTCTACCTAAGGGACCTGGCAATCCTAGGAGGAACTCGATCTCAGCTCAGATCTCATTAAGACACCACCAAGATAGGCCCCAGTTTAATCTCCTGCTAAGGTCAATGGAATGCACCAATAGGTCTCATATGTCCATGCAAAGATGTTAACTCAAGCCCGAGTCCTCATTTCAAACTGCTTGCTGCCTTTTGTACTAGATTCTCTACCCAAACCCCTCCCTCCAGGCCACCAGCTCTGACAGTCGCAAGAAGTTACCTTGAACTGGGTGAACAAAGAAGCACCGAGGTGTAACGGACAGCCTGCTTATCAGAGGATAATCATACTACACAGCACTACTTTAATGCCTTTTCATCCTCCTGGAGTGTGTTATCTTCTGATTAGCAAATACCCTACTTAAAAGTGCCTGATTACTTTTCCCCCCTCCCCCCCAAAAAAATCTTTCCTTCCCACTGCAAGTAAAACACGAAACTATCTGGAATAAGATGAATTAGCAGTTTCCAATTGTGTGCTTCGGTAGAATTAATCTCGCCCTGAACAAGAATCTACCAGTCAATCAGAATGCTTCCTTAATCCTGAAGCGGTTTTATTATGCAGTTTAAATCACCGAAGTCCAGGTTGCCGTGCCGCTACTTATAAGAAAAGCAACAAGGGAATTTAATCGTGAGATTATGAAGTATTTATAGCGGTGGCTGGTGGAGATGGCAGGAGGTGTGTGTGGGGTGGGGGGAATGGGGCCAGGCAACAACACAGCCCACCGAGGAAAATCCAATAAATGGGATGCTCGTCTTCTCCGTCATCGGTGATCCAATATTCGTGGCTGGCAAAAGCACCGGCCGGGATGACATTGAGAGAGAATCTTGTGATAAGATACGGAATGTTTTAGGAGACAAGTTTAGATAACGAAATAGAGTTTGTGCAATTACGAGAATAAGGTGAGGCTGGAGATCAGGCAAGAGCACCAGGCTTTTAGTGGGGAGGCGAAGGAAGGGAGTAAACCCTTTGGAGAAGGAAGATAAGGGATTAAGCCCAGCAGAACTGGGGCAGCTTGGAAAAAACCTCGGGGGAAAGAGAATGCTGTCAAGGCACCTCTTCTTGGGCAAATTTAGAAAAGAAGGGCGAGGAAGATTAAATGTTTATCAGCTATTTAAGCGATTACAGTGGTTGTTCCTCACAACGTAACAGAAATGCTACTTTCTAGGGCTGTACGCTCTCCGTTGGTTATCAGGGCTATGGTAATTTGGACCTGAAAATGCACACAGGAGGGAAAGGAAGATAAGACGTTCGTCACTAATATTAGTAGTATGCACATCAAGGCCGAAAGCTTTATTTATTTTCCTTTTTGAAAGATGCCCCGCCTTTTCTTGAGGGCAACTTAATTTTTTTTAATTAAAAACGTGGAAAATGCAACTGAACGCTATTGACTGGCCTCCTGAAGAAAATGCATGTAGTTTAAATCTCATTGAAAGTGCACACGGAGAAATCACTTACAATGGCATCTAAAAACTTTCCTCTCCAGCCTAACGGTCTATGCAAGGCATTTTGTTATGGCTCCCCCAAAATTCCAAATGTGCACAAGAATATTGGAATGCCTACGACAGCACAACAATTAGTGCAATATCTAACCATGTGTGGGTACAATCTCAATGGTGAACTGGGGGATGGAGGATTTGGATTCCCATCAGCCTGAGCTTCTTGTGGCGCAGAGTGGTAAGGCAGCCGTCTGACAGCTTTGCCCATGAGGCTGGGAGTTCAATCCCAGCAGCCGGCTCAAGGTTGACTCAGCCTTCCATCCTTCCGAGGTCGGTAAAATGAGTACCCAGCTTGCTGGGGGGGTAAACGGTAATGACTGGGGAAGGCACTGGCAAACCACCCCGTATTGAGTCTGCCAAGAAAACGCTAGAGGGCGTCACCCCAAGGGTCAGACATGACTCGGAGCTTGCACAGGGGATACCTTTACCTTTACCTTACAGCCTGAAGGGGTATTGCCCAAAGGCAGGTTTACTACATCCATGAGAAGTAGAACCCTAGTTTTGTTCCTCTCTGAAACCTTCAAAGATAAAGAAGGTACAAAAAAAAGATAACTTCGGGTGGGTAACTGTCTTGATCTGCAGTAGAAGAGTAAGATTCAAGTTTGGTAGCACCTTAAACACCATCAAGATTTTCAGGATATAAGCTTTCAAGAGTCAAAGCTTACAGCCTGGAAATGTTGTTGGTCTTCATAAATCTTTTTTTTTTTAAGTGTTACTGATAAGCAGGGCATGGAGAATTACTTGTTTATGTTTGGGGGTTTTAAAAGCCGGCCCACATCTCTTTTTCACATTTTTTTTCTTTACACTTTCACATCATTCACCATCACCATTAACAAGTTGGATAATTTATCACTGTCAGTGTCTCATTGGGGACAAGTGAAGGTCATTGGAGAGCAATGTAAGATAGCTCTCCCCTCTTCAAAGCCTTTGCTAGTTTGCAAATAGAGGACAACAGCCTGGAAAAGTAACAAAGAGATTCTCACATGGCAGAGCAAACTAGAATTTTAACATCAAATGGACCACCCCCAGACAACCCCCCACAGAGAATGTAAGTAGAGTGCTAGTAGACCTGACTGGTGAAGGTGGTGAAACACCATGAGGGGTACATCTGTGATATGGGCCTCCACTGAAAGGGAGGCATTGAGAATCATACCCAGATTCCTGGCCGAGGAGGAGATGCTAAGCCTCACCTCAGCCAAGAAAGAGATGTACTTCCTGTCCTGATGCTGTTCTGCCCAGCCACAGGACCTCCATCTTGGTGGAGTTGAGTTTCATGTGACTCTGCTCTAACTCCCCTGTGACTGCTTCCAAACATCTGGCAAATTTATCTGGGGGGAGTCTGGGTGGCCGTCTATGAGGAGATAGAGCTGGGTGTCATGTGCATATTGGTGACATCTCAGCCTATAATTTTGAACCAGTTGAGCCAGAGAGCAGATAAAGATGTTAAATGTTGTGGGGGCGAGTACTGTTCCTTGTGGGACCCCACATAAGAGTCGATAGGCATATGATAATTCCTCCCCCACAGCCCCTCTCTGTATCCAGTTTCAGAGAAAGGAGCTGTCCTCTTAATCCTAGCCCTTGAGGTGGTGAGCCAACAACTCATGGTCGACCACGTCAAACATGGCCAACAGATTAAGCAACGCAAGTATGGCTGACTGACCCCTATCTGATTGGCTTTGGAGGTCATCCATCAAGGCGACCAACACTGTCTCCACCCATGGCCAGGACAGAAGCTTGACTGGTATAGGTTGAACACCGAAGTTTCATCCAAGAATGCCAGGAGCTGGTCTGCTGTGACCCTTTCAACCACCTTGCCTAGGAACACAAGATGCAACACTGGGCAGTAACTGGCTGGGTCCCATGGGTTCAGTAATGTCTTTTTAAAATAAGGGATTGGCCACTGCCCTCTTGTCTACTAAAAGTGGAACATTTATACCGTTTCTGCATGGAAGTGTTAAACACATGCCACCTCCTGCTTGCAACCTTCCTGATGGGAGACCCCTCTGAAATTTTCCCACCATCTCATTGTGGCTTTTGCCTCCCAATGAGGTGGAAAGGAAAAACAAAGCATATTTATCTCCCCGCTCCTTGGTTTGTCAATCACTGCAAGCCATCAATCCCAGCACAGTTGTTTTTTTCAGAGACTCAGGTTTCCTTTCCCCTGAGAACTGAAATTATTTTTTTAAGAGGGACTTCTACGTTGCTATGCAGTAATGCCACAACACAAGACCATTAAAAAAAATAACACTTCAGCTTTGCTGTGGAGAAACGCACAGAAACGTGGAGGAAAGTAGCTTGGTGGTCCTGCAGCAACATGGACTGCACCATTTAAAAAAAAAATAAATTCTCCCGAACAGGAAATGGAGAGGAGAGGGTGGGTGCAAGGGCATGACAACTCTAGCGGGACCATCATTTGTTTCTCCCTCTGCACAGGCTTATCTCTGGTTGTTCCCCAATGTGAAACATGATAAGGAGTGGCAATTGGCCCTGAGTGGGGGAGGTTCCACCAATAGGAGGCTTTGGAACCTTCAGCATGTTGTTAGAAATACACAGCACATTTTATTATATTAGATTATTTGAATTCATCACCCACCCCTCATAAGCCTGTTACCTCATATATATTTTAAAATACTAAACTACTAAAAACCTACAGAATTAAATGCCTACAGAATTTTTGCCATAATGAAGAGATGTAGGAGGAGGTTTCACTTGGTCGGGGAGGCCCATAAGATGTTCTAATCTTCTGAGCATACTGGCTCAACCACATGCCTGGTGGAATTGGGGAATTTGGAGACCAGGGAAGGGTTCTCAGCAGGATATAATTCCATAAAGACTACCCTCCAAAGTAACCATTTTCTCCAGGGGAACTGATCTCTATGGATCAGTTGTAACCTTATGGGATCTCCAACCCTCAATTGGAGGCTTATTACCTTAGCCCAGCTCTAGCAATTGTCCCTGAGTTGGAAGCTGTATCCTTCTGGGCCTGGGATTGAATATAGTATCCCATTAAACTAGCTTGTAGTCGTTAAGCATCCTTTCCCACAAGGAAAAAAAAAGTGATTTATTTATTTATGCATTCATTGCTGTCCCATTTTTTAAATCTCCCTGGAAATTAAAGTAGCTTACAAAGAGCTGCAACATATAAATTAGAGAGACAAAATTATATGATCAATAAAAATCAGCTCCTCTACAGTTCCTTGATCCATTGGGCTGATGCCAGTTTTGCCAGGCCAAGACTGATAAGGGAAGATTGAGACATGAGGAGTATATGTTGCCAGTGACATCAACAATGTCATTACATCAATTCTGTGTACAACTTTTAAATGACAACAGGTAGTTCTAGTAGTTGTCAGAAATTTTCTGTCAAAACAGTGATTTTTGAAGCTACCCAGAGTGTAATTGGTCATGATGTACTGGTACAGGGGATGCTGGCTTTTAACATTTTTTCTCCCACCTCCTTTCAACCATGTTGCACATGAACCTCAAGAACTGAGCTAGAGATAGTGAATAAAATCCATGTATTTTAACTGGAATATCCTTTTCATATTCAATTAGCAACAAAACTTGTAAAAACGGAAATCAGTTCCCTCTTAGTCTCAAGTGGAATTTTTGAAGTTCAATATTCACCCCTGGTCTCTACATTCCTGTATTTTCTAGATTTTTATTAAATGTTTTTGTTAGTCTTTGATATCTGGCATTTGATTTCAGTATTTGTTATTAAACAGCTGTCTATGTAATATCTGTAATATCTTTTCGTCAAAGGATAATGACATTCAGTATTTGGCATTTAATAGTATGGTAGTTAGTATTTTGACAGATATGAGATTTTTTTAAAATTTTATACTTGATGAAACTGGAAGAAAAATCAGGACATGTCAAATGTAATTATTCAGATGTTCAACTTTGAGGTAAATTGTCATATTCAAATTTAACATATTCAGATTCTGATACATTTTCAATAGATGTGAATTTTTATTCCAGCTCCATCAACTTGCTTGGTTTGTATCACTTATTTTGTTCATCTTTCTGGATACACAATTTGCTTAGAGTATATTACATAGAAACCAAGATTTCCAGCCCTTTACTAAGAGATGACACAAGGACACAATTCAAAGGTATTGTTGATATGAAGGAATGGAATATTCTATCCAATTTTCTCAGTACAGGAGAGCTTGAACAAACCCCACTGCTATACCAGTTTGCTGCCAGGTTACTCCACCTGTTTCGCTTACCAGCCTCTTCTCTGGGTAGTCATTGCTGCCATCCACATACCTAAAAGATTATATCCTAATATAGAGATGTATGTATCTAACATGCCGTATCTCTCATTTTTCTTGTACAAGCTAATATGGGGACAATTTATCAAACTTTCAAGCTAACTCACTCAAGGGATGGTGAGCTTATATGCTGCTACTTTATTAACCTTTGGAAACCAGTCTGAATAGGTATTTTTTACAAAGATCAGGCTTTGAGCATTCAAAATATGAGACGGTTTAATGAATCAAAATAAAGAGTACACATGGTCTGTTTGAGAATTAGGCTGAGCATCAATACGAAGAAAAAGTGAAAACAAAGAATCCACTAAACCAGTGGTTCTCAACCTTGGGGTCGGGACCCATATTGGGGTCACTTGGCCCCTTCCATGGGGTTGCTAGGTTTGTGGCCACTGTGGTGGCAGTGGCTGCGGCAGTCATAGTTGGGTGTTGGCAGCAGGCAGTGGTGGGCTGACATAGGCGGGTGGACAACAGGCAGTGCAGCCACAGCAGCTGCTTGTGGAAGACAGTCTCTGCGCAGTGGGGTTCCAGGCACAAGTAGGTGATGGCAGCACAGTGAGACTGGCTGTCCCCTGTGGTGGGAGGCACAGAGAGCTCTGTGGCAGTGCTTGGAGTCTGGGGAAGCGCTGGACTGCCAAGGCTGCTCTCAAAGTGGCTCTGTTTGTTGATGGTGCATGTGCCCAAGAAGGATGAGCTGCGACCGCCCAAGTCCTCCTGCGGGGGCTTCTCCTGGTGCCAAAGTTTCCAATTTCTTTTTGATAAAACATAATCAAAGCACAATAGCTTGTTGGACTTACATAGGCTAGGCCTAATACAGAATTCAGTATAATATAAGATGTAGATGCACACATTTCAAATTCAAAATGCTTACTTCATAAAAGGAGGAATATTAATAAGCCCACTCTCAAAATTAGATCAGTCCTTCTACCCCTCTCAGTCAGAATAGTTTAATGCCCATGATATGTGTTTTGCCAGTGTTTCTTTAGACCTTTTTGCCAGGCTTTGAAATGAGATTTAACATGATATTTGACAGAATGGGCTGATCTTTGCTGTGCATACATCATGAAAGAGAACCAAAAACAATGTGTAATGGATTCAAAAACCTTAGCTGCACAAGGGAATAATTTCTGCTCATGTTGGATTCCCGTAAATCTACCAGTTAGCTCTGCTAAAGCGGATGCATTAAATTGAGCTAAGTAGAACAAACCACAATAACTAGGAACAGTAAGGTAAGGTAAAGATTTATTGCAAGAAAAGAAAACTGAAGGCACAAAAACCAGATAAATGAACAGCTATGAGCATTTGCCAGTGCAGCTGTTCAAGTCTTTCTGTTACTACTGCATATGTCTTGGTTAATCCCAATTTCAATAAATAGTTATAGAGAACCTCTGATCAGCGAATTCGTTGTCTATACACTGACTCTGAGCTGGAATAGGAGTCAAGCTGAATCCGGCCTGCCATAGCTGGGAGAGAGTCAAGTAGAATGAAGGACAGCTGGAAATTGATTGCTGCAAACTAAGCTACCATTGAAATTAGCTTCATGCCTGCATCTAGTCACAAAGCCAATGAGGCTACACAACAAGGCACTCCAAAAAGAACAAGCAGGAAGGCACTGTGTATGCATTCAATACAAGTCTTAAGAACTTGAATATAAATTGGGGCTCTGTATAGTAGCTGGGCCATGACTTTCATTTTAAATACTTGTAAGACTGAGGGAATGTAAACCCACAAAAGGAGGAGGGGGGAACCCTCTGAATAGCTGTCACTGGCCAAAGCTTGTTTACAAAGCAGGTTCCAGGAAAGAGAAGAATGAAAATGGAGGCCCAGATAATTGAATGAGAGGACTTGTGCAAGAGGGTGGTCATCAAACAACAATGTCATAGGGTGCAAAAATTTGGCTTTAGGGGGGAAAATACTTTTTGAATTTTTGTAGTTTTTTGTAGTTAACAGATAAGAATTCAGACTTACTGTATTCAGGGAATGTTTGTAAAGTTCTTGCATACCAGTCATAGAGAGGGAAAGTAAGACAGTATTGTCAGCAGGTAATAGAAGAGTAATTGGGTGACACCATAGCTTAGGTGCATGTACATCTGTCAAACCAAACTTCTGAAGAATATTCTACAAAAACACCTTAAGAACACACCCCATTGTGATAGTGACAAAATTTGAAGGGGATTATACATACCTTTGAAAGAGGAAGACTTACAAGCATATTTCTAATTATATTATAAGTCTTCCTCTTATAATATAGTGGTAGTTTTTGTTTTCTTCCATAGGAACATTCTAGAGACAGAATCAAACGTTGTAAATCAGTAAATGTAGCATAAAGCTTCACCCTTTAAAAGGAAGAGGGTTTCTCAACTATAACAGCTATCACATACAAACCCAGTATCCTCTGCAGATGCTAACCTGTGAAAAGGCAAAAGCAACAACTGATCATATACACGTCTGCTGCACTGTGGCCCCCACCTTGTGAAATGACTTTGTCAGTGGAGGTCAGGAAGGCTCCCATTCTCCTGTCTCTCTGCAAATTATGCCAAACTGAATTACTCAGGGGGGTGTTTCAATTCAGGAAATAGAATGGCACTATACTAAATATTTCACAAAGTAACTTGGACAAATTATTTTGGACCGTGTTTTATACTGCTGTGTATAGCTAATTGAAACTAGGATCCTACTATGTCATTTTTGCATCAGATCTTTTGTCATGGGACATTAAGTAGGGTTGCCAGCTGCCTCTGCAATATCATTAGGGGGAGGGGTTGCTCTCTGGGAGCTCCTGTATATTGACATCACCACCCCCTTACAATCGTCCATGAAGGGGTTCAACCATCCAGCCTCCCTACAACTGAAGAAGAAGAAGAGTTGGTTCTTATATGCCGTTTTTCTCTACCCGAAGGAGTCTCAAAGTGGCTTACAGTCATGTTCCCTTTCCTCTCCCCACAACAGACTCCCTGTGAGGGAGGTGAGGCTGAGAGAGCCCTGATATTACTGAAGAAGAAGAGTTTGTCCTTATATGCTACTTTTCTCTACTATGCTCTGGAGTGCCATGTGTTTGGGAGAGAGATGACTCATCTCCTGTAGCTTCCCTTTACCCAGGCTTTTACCATTTATACAGCTTCTGGAGCCTGTGTAGAGGCAAGCCCTAATTATTGAAAGACTGGAGTAAATTCTAGGATGAAAGACATTTCTCCATATGCATCAAAATGATAGTCAGCCACGTACGCTGCAGCTGAGCTGCCATGTGCATTGTATTTCAGCACAGTTTGCTTAAGTAAATGCCTCCTAGGGATTCCTCTGTAGGTGAGGAATAAAAGTGACTAAGGTTAGCAGGCCCCTTCTGATCCTGAGAAGCAGGGGATGACACCTGGAAACCATGATATGGTGTCTGGAGGTAGAATCTGGAAGATGGGAATCAGAGGTACTTATTTGGTAGGTCAAGGGCGGTGTATATTGACTTTGGATGGAGCCTAATGGAGCTAGCCTGAGTGCTAAGAAGGCCAAGAAGACCATGTTCCACCCTTTTGCTTCTGGCCTTTACTGCTATGATCTTTCTTCATAGATCTGGTAGAGAAGGCTAAAATGCTGAAGTTTTACGCCAGTTCCAGCAAACTTGTTGGTAGCTATACGAAGTTAAAGCCCATTTAAAACCACAATATTATCGTTTGATAGTTTGACACTATTTCTTTGGGGGGGGGGTAGGCGCATTCCTTGTTATTTAGAATGCTTTACTGTTCACTTAGAACCAATGGAGGGAATCAATCGCCCATAGACTAGACTCCAAAACACTGCCTCGAAATTACAGTTCGGTGTTTTCCAGCAAAGCTGAGCTGATCCTTATAGTGTTTGTTGGATGTTTGATCCTGTGTCGATGTAATCCGTGTGATTACATTTAAAATTAAAGTGACAGTTGCCTGCTTTCCATGTCTCAGAAGACTTTATATCTGTGTTTGGATGAAGGTTATGTTTGATCAGAACTGATACCATCAGATCAGGGTGTATTAAACAAGAGTACAGGGTTGCTCTTGTTTTCTCAAGGTGACTTATCAAGGTGCAGTTTCTTCTGGTAATGGGTTTCTCTCCCCGCTCTTAAAGCAATTTTTTTTGTTTGCTTTCAATAAAGCCTATAGGGGCACAATGCGAATTCAAACTTGGCTTTTAATGCTTTTAGATAATGTAAAGTATTATTTTGTCAAAGCAAACAGCTCCAGTTGAGAGTACAGCCTGTTATACCCACACAAAGCTGCCTTCTACTGAATCAGGTCATTGGTCTATAAAGGTCAGTATTATCTACTCAACTGGCAGCAGCTCTTCAGTTTCTCCAGGTGAGGTCCTTCACATCAGCTGATCTGTGATTTTTTGAAATAAAGATGCAGGGATTGAACTTGGGCCCTTTTGCATGGTAAGTGGGTGCTTTCACACTAAGCCACAGCCCCTCCCCTCAATTGTTTGGCATGCTAATGGAAATAGTGTCACGTACCTGCTGACTTCTCAATGAAACAGTCTTGACATGTCAGCAAAAGCCAGCTTGGTGTAGTGGTTAGGAGTTCGGAATTCTTGTCTGGTGAGCACTCCCCCACATGCAGCCAGCTGGGTGACCTTGGGCTGATAAAGCTGTTCTGACCGAGCAGCAAGATCAGGGCTCTCTCAGCCTCACCCACCTCACAGGGTTTATTTTGTGGAGAGGGGAAAGGGAAGGCAATTGTAAGCAACTTTAAGACTCCTGGTAGAGAAAAGAACCAACTCTTCTTCTTCAGTAATATCAGGACTCTCTCAGCCTCACCTCCCTCACATTGTGTCTGTTGTGGGGAGAGGAAAGGGAAGGCAATTGTAAGCCGCTTTAAGACTCCTTCTGGTAGAGAAAAGTAGCATATAAGAACCATCTCTTCTTCTTCAGTAATCTCAGGGCTCTCTCAGCCTCACCTCCCTCACATTGTGTCTGTTGTGGGGAGAGGAAAGGGAAGGTGACTGCAAGCCTTTGAGTAGAGAAAAGCGGCATATAAGAACCAACTCTTCTTCTTCTTCTGCCCACGCCTACCCTCCACCCTAGCAGCGTGGTGCTCGCTGCACCAGGAGAGACCAGCTGCTTCGGGTGCCGAAGCCCCCAACCCTAGTTGCATATACAACTGCCCCCCCCTCACCTTCCTATCCCCTCCAGGCACATCATTGGCCATTTGGGGAGGGGGGACAGGTCAACAACTATATATGGTCTCATCACCTGATAAATGTTTAATTTTTTTTTAATGTAAAAAATTAACTCTACCCATTTGGGAAACCCTTTCAGGGCTATCAAGAAACCCCAGTGTTTCACAAAACCTGAGAAAGTCTGATCTACAGAAAAGAACTAAAGTACAGCAAAATGTGAAGCAGCATAGATAAGCAAAAATAATTCCCAATGAGCAAAGAACACCCCCCCTACATACACACACACACTGAATATATGGTGGGAGACTGCTATACTAGCAGATCCTGACAAATAGAAGACCCCGGGATGAATGTCTGAACCAGCTTTCTGAGAAGTATTCTCCTATGACTAATTCCCTTGTTAGATTTCAGGTTGTGAGCAGCTTGGTATGCACTACCCCACTTAGAGGGCTGGCTCATCCTTCAGGAAGGAGGAACCCATCAGAATGGCATTCTGGATAGACTCTAGCTCAGTGGTCCCCAGCCTTTTTTAGGCAGCAGGGCAACTGCCCCACCCATGCATCGTGCATGCGCTCCCACGCATGTGCACATGCGCCATGTGCGGCCGAAATAATGCGCAAAAGTGCCGTGCATGCGTGATTTCGACTGCACATGGTGCGGCCTGGGAAGTTTTTTACTGTGGGGGGGGGCGGGGAGAGGGAACCGTGGCCCAGTGCCATGGCCTTCATGGCCCAGCAGTGGGCCACGGCCCGCAGGCTGGGGACCACTGCTCTAGCTTAAAACAGAGGGATCCTGGCTGTGCTCAGTGAGCAATCTCTTGGGCTTGGGGTATCACTAGTCTGTAGAGTGGCCCTTGCCAGTTTAGTTGGGCTCCATTGTGGCACACAAATCCTGCTAATCACAATAGAATAAAAAGAAAGAAATTTCAAAGCTGGCAATGGCAAAAGGCTTTCTTTAGAACGAGTTTGTAGGTATAAAACCTCGTTTTCGTATTTTACTTCCTCAGTAAACTTATTTCTGAATTGTTTTTTTTTTCAGGGATACAAAGTCCTTCAACCCACTACCTCATTCTTATATTTTATATATCTTATATTTTATATTTTAAGCCATATAATTTGGGTCTATTAGTATCAAAGGTCCATAAAGGTAACTATCTGAATAAAGCTTTTTGCCATCGCCAGCTTGGAAATTTCTTTCTGTTTATTTATCTTCAGCTGATGGATTGTCTCTGCTAATCACAATAGAAGGCAGAAATTGAGAAAGGCCTGAACGTCAGGATGTTGCAACAAGGAAGTTTTGCAGCTTTGCAATGTTTCCAGCCAGGTTTTGAAGCTCAGTTTCAGCACATGGCTCGAAGAGGTGAGTAATATCTCCTCATATTCATTCAGGATCTGTATCATTGTCCCGAAGAGAGTGGGAAATATTCATGGATTTTGAAAAAGGGTAAAGGTCTGAAATCTAACCTTATACCTGCAGCCTTCCAAGTACTGTTTAATAAGGACTCTACCTGGCATTCTGTCTGTCAAGGGCATGATATTTTGGAAAATGCAGACTGGGCAGAGCATAATGCTTTTATTAAAACTAACCTTTAAAAAGATGAAAGGCCCAAGTCTTTGCTGTGAGCCCAGGGCTGTTAATTTTATTTATTACTGATAATACCTACATTTATTCACCATTTACCTTACTGAGAAATAGTGCTGAATTGTGCTGGGTAATGTGTACGAATAGCAATGTGTTTGCTGTAGCAATCAGGAGCTTTCTTTTCTTAAATATCAGTGTCCTATTTTGCATTTAATTTGTTTATATAAAATGCTGAATATCTAGTTGGGCCTGCCCTTGGCTTTGATCCAGAAATTACAGATGGAACCAAATGTAGTTGCAAGGGTCCTCACTGGGACATCCTGAAGGGCCCATATTCAGTCGGTGCTGTGCCGTCTGCAGTGGTTACCAGTCTGTTTCTGGATCAAATTTAAGGTATTGGTTTTAACCTTTAAGGCTATGCATGGCCTGGGTCCTATCTATCTGTGGGACTGCTTACTTATGCCCTGTGCAGGTCTCTTCATTCTGTGAGTATGAATCTACTGGTTTGTCCTGGCCCCTGAGATATTCACCTGGCTTTAACCTAGGCCAGGGCTTTTGTGGCCCTGGCTTCAACCTAGTGGAATCGAAAAACCTAGCTCCCGGAAAAGCTAAGGACCCTGTCGGAGTTGTCAGCTTTCCGCATTCCAATCCTCCATGATGATAAGCACAACATTTTTTTTGGCGTTGCTTCTAGAAGGTGTTGTAGGGCTTCATAGCACTCATCAACTTCATCCTCTTCAGCAGCAGTGGTTGGGGCATAGACCTGGATAACCATGATGTTGAATGGTTTGCCTTGGATTCGAACTGAGATCATTCTGTCATTTTGGGGATTGTATCCCAAGACTGCTTTTCCTACTCTCTTATTGATTATGAAGGCTACTCCATTTCTTCTGTGAGATTCTTGTGGAGTATAGTATAGTAGTATACCTGATGGTCATCTGAATTAAATTCACCATTCCTGTCCATTTTAGTCCACTGATTCCTAAAATGTCGATGTTCAATCTTGTCATTTCTTGTTTAACCACATCCAGCTTGCCTTGATTCATGGATCTGACATTCCAGGTTCCTATGGAAAAAAAATCTTTACAGCATCGGACTGTCTTTTCGCCACCAGTTACTTCCACAAGTGAGCGTCCTTTCGGCTTTGGCCCAGTCGCTTCATTCATTCGGGCGCTACTCGTACTAGCCGTCTACTCATCCCCAGTAGCATATAGGACACCTTCCGACCTGAAGGGCTCATCTTCCGGCGTCATATCGTTTTGCCTTTTGAACTTGTCCATTGGGTTTTCATGGCAAAGATACTGGATTGTTTTGCCATTTCCTTCTCCAGTGGATCACCTTTTGTCAGAGCTCTCTGCTATGATCTGTCCATCTTGGGTGACCCTGCACGGCATAGCTCATAGCTTCACTGAGCTATGCAAGCCCCCTTGCCACGGCAAGGCAGCGATCCTTGAAGGGGGGTGCTGAATGGAATGGGAAGGTTAATATATTTTTATTGTTCACCATCTTGTTTACATTGTTATATGTTTTTGACTTACAGGAGGGCATTATGTACTAGAATAAGATGGAAACACCAATGTTGGGATAAACAAGGCCACAGCTTTATCACCACCCCATGGGAGGGTTGGCACAGCATGGGAGAGGGAGCCTGAACTAGCAGTCAGCAGACTGCACCAACAACCCACAGAGTCCAGAGGTGCCCCGGGGACCCACAACATTCCCAGCCGGGCGAGCAGATCCCCTTGCCTCCTGAAGTACGTCACTAAGGGGAGCCACCAGGCACCAACCTGATTTGACTGCCCAGGCCACCTGGCAAATGAGCCCCTGGTCTCCCAGCTGGGTAAATGGTGCTCATATACACACTGCCTTGTAAAGAGGCCTTGAACCCCAGGGAGTCCAATTGCACACACAGACTCCATCCCATGCAAACCCGCAGCTGTGACAATTATTGAATAAAACATCCACCTCAAAACCCTGAACAGTTTCATATACAACAACATTGGGTGGGTGGGAGGGAAGCAGCTCCCATGGTGTTCCTGGCAAAAAAGGGCAAGACCCACACAGGTTAAATAGCTGCCACAGGTTCTGCCCTGCCCTAGATGGTGTGCACACTGCATTCTGGCAGCACGCACACTAGAGGGCCTCTGGGTGTTCGCCTCTTCCTCCCAGCAAGCCCTCCGCCATGTCAATGTTCACCCAACTTAAGTCTCAGCCGGGTTTATACTGTTATCTTTAAGGGTACTGTTAGGGGATTTTATTGTGTTTTTATTGACATTTGTAAACTGCCATGAGACATTAGTGAGTGGCGGTATACAAATGGATGGATGGATGGATGGATGGATGGATGGATGGATGGATGGATGGATGGATGGATGGATGGATGGATGGATGGATGGATGGATGGATGGATGGATGGATGGATGGATGGATGGATGGATGGATAGATAGATAGATAGATAGATAGATAGATGGATAGATGGATGGATAGATGGATAGATGCATAGATGCATAGATGGATGGATGGATGGATGGATGGATGGATGGATGGATGGATGGATGGATGGATGGATGGATGGATGATAGATAGATAACAGCTCCACCTCAAGCTGTGGCCAGTACAAAGATAACTGCATATGCCCCTTGAGTTCCATAATAGAAGAAAGGTAGAGGATTATGAATGGTGTTCAGAGACATTCCCTTCTATGAGCCAGCTTGTCTGGGAGTGGTGGGGAATGTTCAGCCTGGAGAAAAGGAGGTTGAGAGGGGACATGATAGCCCTCTTTAAGTATTTGAAAGGTTGTCACTTGGAGGAGGGCAGGATGCTGTTTCTGCTGGCTGCAGAGGAGAGGACACGCAGTAATGGGTTTAAACTTCAAGTACAACGATATAGGCTAGATATTAAGAAAAAAATTTTCACAGTCAGAGTAGTTCAGCAGTGGAATAGGCTGCCTAAGGAGGTGGTGAGCTCCCCCTCACTGGAAGTCTTCAAGCAAAGGTTGGATACACACTTTTCTTGGATGCTTTAGGATGCTTTGGGCTGATCCTGCGTTGAGCAGGGGGTTGGACTAGATGGCCTGTATGGCCCCTTCCAACTCTATGATTCTATGATTCTATGATTCTATAAAAGTCTAATAAATCAACAAACAAATAAATAAAGGGACTTTTAAACTGTGGACTTGCCCTGATACGGATAGCCCAGCCTAGCCCGATCTTGTAAGATCTTGGAAACTATACAGAGTCAACTGTGGTTTGAATGTGGATGGGAGACATCCAAGGTAGTCCAGGGTCATGATACAGAGGCAGCTGATGGTAAAAAAAGACTCACACAGAAACCACCATCATTCACAAACAGGATGTATATTTCCATAGGCATAGGAAGTACTATTTATGCCAAAAATAAACCCACAGCAATGGTGAGCAGAAAGCAGGAGACGAAATGGCTCAGAGACATTTAAACTCCTGCTTTCTGCTCCCTGTGGCTATTCACAGGGAACAAAAACAATGGTTTAAACAGCTCCTTGCTTTCTGCTCTTGCAAAAACCAATGGGGAGCAGAAAGCAGGGGCTTACACTTTAAATGGCTAACAAAGTGATACGAATGAGGTCAATTTGTCAACCAGTCTCCGTATTTATATGGGCTTGTGGTTTGGTTCATGGCTTAGGATGGGAATTTCAGTGATAGTTCCACATGTCGAAGAAACTTGGACACTTTCCCCAAGGCTTCTCTCTCCTGAAGCAAGGTTCCCCCGAAGCTGCACGGGAAACTGGCAGCTGATATTTTCTAAAGCCATTTGTATTTACACGTCCTATTCTTTTTTTCTTTACAGATAATTCAGGAGCACAGCGAAGTTAATTTTCTACCTCTCATGTCTCCGATCATTTTCTCTTTCTGACTTACTTCTTTTCGCAGAGGGGAAAAGAACTTCTAAGCCATAGCATTCAAATGGGCTGTGGAATCCCACATTCACAATAAATCTTTTTAGCATATTATGTGGAATATCTAATTCTTATAGTACCCCGTGTGGTGCTTTCTTTTTTACTATCTGCATAATCCATTATTGGTAAGGAGATCATTGTGAGACACCAGCATTAAAATGCTCTTAAAGCTTTTCTTGATCTATATAGGCAGCAAACCTTGCATGTTATGAAATTTCATGCATTAAGAAAAGCCATTTCCCTCATCCCTCTTATATTTCTCCCCCCCCCCCAAGTACAACAACACCTCAAAGGAAACATGTGCGTTTTTTTAAAAAAGAGGCTGTTATGCATTTTACCACCCACTGCCGGTGGGAAAGATTACACACCAAAATTGCAAATGTCTCTCTCCCTCTCTCCCTCTCCCTCTCTCTCTCTCTCTCTCTCTTTTTTTTGGGGGTAAAGGTTTTCTTTTATGCCTTGGCAAAAATCAGCTTTAACGGGTAAGGAAATGTTTCAGACTTGGCAGTTGTAACTGCCAACAATGCTTCAATTTCATGCATAGGTGTGCATGAAATAGATTTTTTTTTAAAATCACAGAAGAAGCAAAACATTTCCCCCCCTTATGAAGATGAAAAGGCAATGAGAGATCTAGTCTGTGAGCAAGTGGGAGGAATGTTGATGGTGCTTCCATGACGGTCTTTTATTTATTTATTTATTTATTTATTTGTTTGTTTGTTTGTTTGTTTGTTTGTTTGTTTGTTTATTTGTGTATTTATTTATTTGTGTATTTATTTAAACTTGTATACTGCCGTTTGCCAGGAGGTCTCACGGCGGTTCACAATAAAACATTAAAATCACAATAAAACCACATAAGTTCCCATTATACGTTACACAACAACAACAACGATGGTGTTCTAATCCTATAACCCTGCCTGTTCAGTCAGAGGTCATAATGTTGGTCTGACGAGGGAGGGAGCTGGCCCATGGGATCCAAGATGGAACCCGGGCTCTGCGCTGGCCTCAACCGTATGCCTGGTGGAAGAGCTCCGTCTTGCAGGATGTGCAGAAAACTGGTAATTCCAGCAGCGCCCTTAGCTCCTCTGGGAGCTTATTCCACCAGATTGGGGACAAGACCAAAAAGGCCCTGGCCCGGGTTCAGGCTAGGCGAACATCTTGAGGGCCTGGGACAACCAGTAGATTCATACCTGCAGAGCGAAGGGCCCTGCGGGGCTCATTAGAGAAGTAGCTCTTCAGCATCCCAGGTGGGTGTTCAAGTAACTTTACTGCTAGGGAGCTCTAGGGCAATCCTGGAAGAAACTGGGGGAATGGGGTCTGTTGCACCGGTACATTGATGACTTCTTTAGGTGGGGAGGGAATATGCCTTTACCACAGAGATTTTGTAAAATGCTAGAATGTCCATCATAGCACTTTCAGTTTTCCTCAAAAGTGATGTCAGTGAATGCTCCTGAGGTGCCAGCAAACAATGAGTGAGAATGTTGGGATAAAAGACCCAGGAGTAACACAATCGTGTTACAGCGCTATCTCTAAACATTTTTTTAAAAGCAGTCTTGCAGGCTTATATAGCAGTGTTATGATGCAATAACGTTGTAACTCAGGGGTTTCTTAAAATCAAAAAAAATACATTCAGGACACTTTGGGGGAAGGAGGGAGGCGATCAACAACATGAAATGGTAACATTAAGGGGCACAACAAAATCAAAGGTGCAAGCAGGAACCGTTTTACAGAAAAACAAGAAGTCATATTTTCTGGTAAAGGTGAAGGAAGCAAAGCATGATGGGAAGATGCCTCCATCAGACTCAGTGTGGAAAACCTGTCACAAATATCAGCCTGGGAAATAAGGGGAAGAAAGCCCAAAAGTGGAAATGCAAGAGTCGACTAGCAGCATCCAAAGGACATCTAAAGTGAGGCTAAAACAAGATCTGTCTCCTAATGCAAGAGCCTAATGCAAGAGACAAGAGCCTACTTCTTGCCGTCAAAGTAAACCTGTGCTTGGATTGGGTCACTTTATATTCCAGGAGATAGGGCACTGGATGGAATGAGTGCCCTCACACCTCTTCACATAAAATTAGGCCCTGACTTACCAGAGCTGCCCATTGATGGGCGGAGGAGCAGGCACCAAAGGAAGAAGCACGAAGAGATGATGTGCAGGTGGGCACATCTGGGATGGCATGACACCGGGCGTGCGGCACGAGGCAGTGAGGCGGGCTATAAATAATGCCATGCACACTAGCTCAGCCTCACTTTACCTCACAGAGCTGCTGGCGACAGAAGGTTTTCCCTCCCACCCTCCCTCTGCTCAAATTTCAAACAGTTATTAGTTCAGGTTATAATGTATTGTTATCAATGTTATTATTTGTCACAGCTTGCAGGATGGCATAGGGGGGAGACTGAGTTTTTTGGGGAGCATGGCTTGCGTCCCAACTCCCAGGTCGGGACCTCCTAAGAGGTGGCTGGGTGTGAATGACCTTGGATGGAACACGGGCTCTGCCCTGGCCTCAACCAAAGGCCTGGCGGAAGAGCTCCGTCTTACAGGCCCTGCGGAAAGATGGTAGTTCCGACAGGGCCCTTAGCTCCTCTGGGAGCTCATTCCACCAGGTAGTAGAGCATTTTAGAAGCAGATATTTGGGAATTAAAAAAAAAAACTAACTCCATTTCCTTAAGTGCTTTGGCGCTCCTAGGTGCTAATGTACTGCTAATAGAATGTTCATTTTTATAACTATCATACGAAAGATCGGGTGTCCCTCCAGGTACAGCGTAGGTGACTTAATGATAATGTAAACCAATGACAGATTTCTTGTTCAAGAGATTTCATTCCAAGGGAGGGAGGAGGGAATTGCATTAACATCTTTTGAGAAAGTCAGTTTGTTTTTATTTTTTTGTCTTTGTAGTCACATTATTCCTCCTTATACATTTCCTGCAGACAGGAATGCAAACATGGAAATGTGTTGCAAAAAAGGGAAGAAATATGTGGGGGTGGGGGAGGGAATGAGGTTCAAAACCAGACTTGTTTGAATTCAAACCTTGTCACATCCTTTGACCTTGAAGTGATTGCTCTTTCTCAGTACTAATAAGAATGTTTAAGAATATTTTACTCTAGACCTCTGTGTTGTATTTGATGCACTTCCCTATAGTTCCTTATTGTTACCAGGGCTTTTAATAGTTATTTAACATGAAGGCACCACGTGGAATTACATGCTGTCTTTCCTCCTGGAGCACACCTTTATGGTCCATAGTAAAGACCAATAAAACTGAAATGCAAAACTCAATAACATTCCTAATTACTTTTTACATTTAATTAGTCAGTCATTGAACTTAAAAAGCAATCCTAATCTAGGCATTTATCATGCAGATATTTGGCTAGGTGGAAACTAGGAGAAAAAGTCAGTCTTTGGAGAACTTTTAACGTTGTGATTATTCTGAAGTGCCTAGAATTTTGAAAAGCTAAAGGGGGGAGGGGAAGGAGGAGGAGGAGAAAGTAGTAGTAATAGTAGTATTTTTATACCCTGATTTTCACTATTCAAAGGAGTCTCAATGTAATTTAAAATCTCCTTCTCTTTCCTTTCCCCACAGGAGACACACTGTGAGGTAGGTGGGCTGAGAGAGCCCTGACATTAGTACTCTATGAGAACAGCACTATTAGGACTGTGACTAGCTCATGGTCACCCAGATGGCTGCATGTGGAGGAACAGGGAATCAAACTGGGCACTCCAGATTGAAGGTCACGTCTCTTACCTACTACACCATGCTTGCTGTTCACATGATACATTCCAGTATGATGAATACATATAGAAGGAAGAAGTGTGGGAGAAGATTCTGGCTCTAGACTTGTGTGTATTCAATATGACTGTGAACATGACAATTGTAGTGTGTAGGCTTTTTAAACACAACTGGGATCCTGTATTTGCCAGAATTCTTGATTCTGCATGCAAAGCCTGTTCATTGTATTCAAATTTTGGATTCATTATTTATATGAATGTATAGAGCAAGTGTCCCTAATTTTCTACATGCAAGCATGCCAGTCCCCAGGTGAGACTCTAGGTGCAAAGAAAAAATCCAGACCATTTTGTATTTGGCCCAAATTGATTGAATCCAAATCTGAAGCACCTGAAGAACCCTAACCTGGCTCAGATTCAGCCAAATCGATTTGTTGCCATAATAACCTTTTCCTTGGCTGTCTATCCTGTGGTCTGTGGGGGGCAGGATTCACAGCATTCCTGTGAGAACCTCTTCTCAAAAGAATTATCCAGTTTCAAAAATAATGGACCAGGGATCCAATTGTATAGTCATCAAATTAGGGTGTCCCATTTGCATTCATTCATTCATTCATTCATTCATTCATTCATTCATTCATTTATTTATATGCCACCCTCCCCTGAGCCAAGAACAATTCCTAATTCCTGAGCACGGGCAGTAAAAGAGGTCTACAATCTAGTCCCTGAGCTTATCTAGGGATGCTGGGGGTCTTTTAACTGTAATAAGCTAACAATGTCCAGTGCTATGGATTACCATCAACCAGATGACCAGAACAAGCCCACCTATCCTTCTTCAGTGATTGTTTCAAGATGGGAGCCACAAATCCCAACAGGCAAGAATCTTGTTATCTACTTCCTTGAAACATAGGGTAGGTGTAGCGTTCCCAAATCTGGTGTGGAGCTGGAAGTTTGGAGCTGTTCCTGGGAAAAGGGAAGTCTCGGGAAAGGAGTAAGCTTAGAAAGGATGTGCTATTACTCTTGGAATTTAATTTCTTATAGATTATATGGTATACCTCCAGAGTTGCCTTTTCCTCCGGGGGAGCAGATCTCTACAGTCTGTCAATACAATGAGAACTGTAGATTTTGCCTGGGAGTGGCCAACCCTAAGTTGGTTCCACACTGGGAAATAATGCTCAGAAAGTGGCCACAGTCCAAATCAGTGAGTGTGTGATACTGACACAGGTAAAGTCCCTTTAATATGCTTTCTGTCTGCCTTCCATCCAGCTGGGTAACTGTCTTACCTTAGGTATATGTGATTACTCCAGATGTGATTATTCCAGATGTATCAAGGCCTAAAGAATCCACACATACAATCAATCAAAATTCCTGTTTTATCCTATCTGTAATGGTGGGCTCACTTTTAGTAATAACACGCTAAGGCCTAAGTGGAAGGAGAGTGGGTGTGGCTGGTCTGAGGCAGTGCCCAATCAGGACGTGATTGGGCCCTGTCTCAGACTGGCCATGCCCAATTTCCGCCCAGCCAGCCAGCCAGCCAGGGGCTCTATGCCGCATTTTCGACAGATTGTCACTGGACACATGTAAGTACCCTGGGGGTGGGGGGCGGTGGGGGAAGGGTGGCTAAAGGGAAGTCCCACAGCGGGGGGGGGGGGGGAAATTCGCTTCCCTTTGGGTCCCAAAGCCCTGTTGCCACCTCAGAGAGGTGGTGAGAGGGCTTTGGGAGCTGAAGAGAAGCAGCCAGTGGACAGGTGGGGGAGGATTCCCTTCCCTTCGGCCCCCAAAGCCCTCTCACCTCTTCGCTGAGGTAGCAACAGGGTTTTGGGGGCTGAAGGGAAGTGGCTGCGGGGCAGAGTGGGAGGATTCTCTTCCCTTTGGGCTGCAAAGCCCTCTCGCTGCCTTGCAGAGCTGGTGAGAGGGCTTTCCTGTCCAAAGGGAAGCCTTTCAAAGCCCATTTTAAAATTTTATTTTAAAATATACTGAATATATGTGCACAGTCATCCCATTCATAATCTTTGCTGTCAGGAAACTCTGACTTGGATAGCCCAGATAAGCCTGATTCCATCATGACACAGGGGTACGCAATGGCAAACAGTCTCCAAACATCCCTTGCTGGCTGCCAGACAATCCTCAGACCTGCTAATACGGGTCTTATGCTAAATAATGAATGTCAGTTAAATGTGTAAAACATTGCAGTCTTAATGCCAAAGAAAACCTCCCAAACAACATTTTGCTTGCTCTTGATCATGCCCTTAAAAACTTTTGTTCACCTAATGTAAAAAAAAAGGGGGGGAAAGAAGTCTATCTAGTTCTCTTGAACAGCGGAAGAAATATCATGCTGTAAGCACTGAATGAATCAATATTGCATAGATCGGCTCCAACTGTATTGTGTGAGAGGTCAACCCGGGCATCTGCGCTGGCCCTCAGCATCTTTGTTAAATGTTACCTCAGGTCTGTTTGATTTGTGACCTACCATAGACCACTATCCATGCTTGAGAGCGGGGGTAATCATTTTTCCCCTACTCATGACTGCAAAAATTGTGGAGGCTAGGCTCATCAAGGGACTGCATCTCCCAGTATCCCTTCAGAAAATTTAAAAATGTTCTAATACCAACACGTTGGTGCATTGTCTGAAGGAAGTGCATCTGGCCTCAATCAAGGCCAGGTTCTGCTAGAAAGAGCTGCCAGTTGAGACCCAGGCTACCTATAATTCCCATGAACCCCTACCAGCAAGATGGCCACCGGGGCGGATGGAAGGCATTAGCTCCTCCATCCTGGTGAATTTTTAGGGTTTTTTTTTTTCATTGTTCAGCCCCGAACTTGTCAACCGGGTAGGGCAGAGACCACCCCAACTGTTAACTAGAAGAGCAGTTTCTAAAGATTGAAAGCTGGGAAGAAAGCTGGGAAGAAAGCTGCAGGGAGTGCCGAGGAGAGCGGAGTGGCCGAGAGACAGCAGACGAGCCGGCTGGAGACGAAGAGGGCAAGTGGAGGGGGATTGAGAGGAGAAAGTGAGAGACTGGGAGAGTTGAAGAACAAGGAACTGGGAAGGAGTCGGAGAGCTTTTGAGCAGAAAAGCCGGAGCGGTTAATGCTGAGCTAACAGTTAACATCTGAGCTACGTGGAACTTACTGTGTGCGGAGGACCAGCACAATTCAGTAGCTGGCCTGAGAGCAGCAGGAGCTGCGTTGTTCTGTGTTTAGCTGGCGTCACCTAGAGAGTTTTCCCACATCATTCGAACGGAAAAATGCTATGCGGTCACTTTAACGCTGCATGGCTCGCTCTTCTGCTACTCCCCCTCTCCCCCCACCCCCTCTCACTGCCCTCTTCTTGGAGGACGAGTGGGAGCTCTTGTTGCAAGGACTGCACACTTTTGATCCATCCAGCAGGTGTTGGCACAGAAAACAGCTTCCCCCAACTCGAAGCTTGGGAGGATTCAGCCTGGAAGATTGGTTGCAGTGTGGGACCTTGTCTGTCTCACTCAGCTGTGGCAGAGCTGTTGAGAGCAGAACGGACCCCTGCATTCCACGCATTCCATGCTGGAGCAATCAAGATCAGAGCCCCTGCTGCTACAAAGTGCAACGGCAACATCCGAAGAGTAGGAGAAGAAGGAGACTGTCTCAAGCTACCCCCCTGCGCCACCTCCTGGATGTTGACAGAACTGCTCTGACTAAGTTCTATTCAGTTGGGGGACGAGATTTTATTTTTCCAGAGTGTTAGGTAGGGGTGGAAGGCCAGAGGAGAGCAGCTGGGTACTCAGCTGGATCCTCGGTATAACACCCTGGATAGCTAGTGGGTGGGACCAGTATAGCTGTAGTTAGTCGAGGGTGGGTTTTGTGGGAGGGTTTTTGAGGGGGGATTGGGATGGGAGGGATTGGGTTGGGAGGTTTTTAGACAGCTATTAGAACTGTTAGATGAAGGACTGCCCTACATGGTGGCCTAGGGAAGAGAGTGTGGCCATTGAGATGGGGATCCGGCCCGGGGCTATAATTCCAGTTCTTCTGGGCCAAGGCAAACATAGCGGTGGGAGGAGATGCAATAATAGGGGGGCAACGACGTACGTAGGTCCAAGAAGGCCCCAACCGTGGAATTTCCACGCACGGTGGCCTGGTCGATATGGACGTTGCCCTTCAAATCTTCGTCCCATCCCCAGGTTCATGGGGGAGAGGGCTAGGGTGGAACCGGTGTTGATCCTATGCAATGCCAGGTCAATAAACAACAAGTCCTCAACCCTGCGGGATTACTTCGTAAGGCATGAGGCTGACCTGGCTTGCGTGACGGAAAGCTGGGTGCGTGAAGGCGAGACCGTCGCCTTGAAAGATCTGGCACCGCCTGGGTTTTCCGTCCTGCATCAACCCCGGCTCCGTGGGAGGGGAGGGGGGGTGGCAATTCTGGTCAGAGAGACCTTCTCCTTCAGGGCTCTCCCTGCGCCAACGATTCTGGGGATTGAGTGTGTCGGTCTTGGGTGGGAATCAGTCGAGAACGTGGCGATCTGGTTGGTGTACCGATCACCCACTGCCCCGCCCGATTCCCTGCCGGGCCTGCTGGAGGCGGTGGCTGCCTGGACGTTGCAGTACCCAAAACTTTTAGTTTTGGGGGACTTCAACATTCATGCGGATGCGCCGTCTTCAGGACTTGGCCTGGATCTAGTGTCAGCCATGGAGACACTAGCGTTCTCGCAGATTGTTGCTGGTACCACCCATCAGGCTGGTCACACCCTCGATTTGATCTTTGGTGCAGGTGTAGCAGTAGATCTGGTGGCGAATAACATCGTTCCGTGGTCAGACCACCATGCCCTGAAGGCTCGACTGAAGATACCACCCTCTCTCCGTTTGGGTGATGGACGTATTCTAGTCCGCCCGCGGAGACTCATGGAATCTGAGAGATTCCTGAATGCCCTGTGGGACCCGATGCCCTCCGGCACCTCGTTGACGGCCTTGGTGGAGGACTGGCAGTCCCGCCTTATGGCCGCCATTGACGAGATTGCTCCTAGGCGCCCTCTCCGCCTTCGCCTCAAACAGGCTCCATGGTATTCCCAGGAGCTTCGGGAGAGGAAGAAGGAAGTGAGACGGCTTGAGCGAGTGTGGAAGACTCGTGACGAAGCTACAAGGACATCTCATCGCACGCTTATGAAGGCGTATGAGAATGCGGTGAAAGCGGCGAAACGAGACTTCTACGCTGCAGAAATCGCGTCCGCAAGCTCTCGCCCAGCACAATTATTTAAGGTAATTAGATCACTTACCGCCCTGGAAGAAGGGCGACAAACGATAAGGGAATTGGAATTGAGCTGTGTGGCATTATCGAGCTATTTTGCGGACAAAGTCCTGTCGCTCCGCCGTGACCTACCTGCCACGATTGATACAGTTAGTGAACTGGAAGCTCCGTGGCCGTCAAGGGGGTTAGTGGTTGATGGCTTCAGGCAACTCTCTGTAACCGAAGTGGACAATTTACTGGGTTCAGTGAGGGCGACCACTTGCCCCTTGGATCCCTGTCCGTCCTGGTTGCTCAAATCGGGCGACCAGCGGATAGGAGGCCCCTTGAGGGAGATTGTCAACCTCTCCTTAACATCTGGAGAGTTTCCCAAGGGGCCCAAGGAAGCAGTGGTACGCCCCTTACTGAAAAATCCATCATTGGACCCGCGGAACCCCGCCAGTTACCGCCCAGTTTCGCATTTGGCGTTTCTGGGTAAGGTGATAGAGCGGGCCGCAGCGGACCAACTCCTAGGTTTCTTGGATGAAACTTCGGCCCTCGACCCATACCAGTCTGGCTTCCGCCCTGGCCACGGGGTGGAGACCGTGCTGGTCGCCCTCACGGATGATATCCGGCGCCAGCTGGATCGGGGCGGCTCTGCCATTCTCGTGCTTCTAGACCTCTCGGCCGCATTTGATGTGTTCGACCACGAGTTATTGGTACACCGCCTCGCCGGAGCTGGAATAAGGGGGACTGCGCTTCAATGGCTGGTCTCCTTCCTCCAGAACCGGACGCAGAGGGTTGCGATGGGGGAGAGTATGTCGAGCCCTTGTGAGCTCCCTTGTGGGGTTCCGCAGGGGGTGATACTCTCTCCCACACTTTTTAACATCTATATGCGCCCTCTAGCCCAGCTGGCCCGGGGCTATGGGCTGGGTTGCCACCAATATGCGGATGACACCCAGCTCTACTTCCTAATGGACGGCCGGCCGGACTCCACCCCGGATACATTTGCCAGCTGTTTGGAAGCGGTAGCTGGATGGCTCAGGCAGAGTCGCCTGAAACTCAACCCCTCCAAGACGGAGGTCCTGTGGCTGGGCAGAAGAGGGCAGGACCAGGAAGTGCGCCTCCCATGCCTGAACGGGGTGCAATTAACACCTGCACCAGTTGCCAGGAATTTGGGAGTGACATTTGATGCCTCCCTCTCTATGGAGGCTCAGGTCACCAATGTAGCTCGGACGGCATTTTTCCATCTTCGCCAAGCCCGGCTACTAGCGCCCTACCTGTCCTCGGAACACCTGGCCACAGTGATCCATGCAACGGTCACTTCCAGATTAGACTTCTGTAACTCGCTCTACGCGGGCCTTCCCTTGTCTTTGACTCGGAAGTTACAGCTGGTCCAAAATGCGGCTGCCAGGGTCCTCACTAGAACACCTTTGAGGGCCCACATTCAGCCGGTGCTTCGTCATCTGCACTGCTTACCAGTTTGTTTCCCAATCAGATTCAAGGTATTGGTATTGACCTTTAAGGCTATACGCGGCCTGGGTCCCGTCTACCTGCGGGACCGCTTGGTTGCTTATGCCCCCCGCAGGGCACTCCGCTCTGCGGGTATGAATTTACTGGTTGTCCCGGGCCCACGGGATGCTCGCCTGGCCTCGACCCGGGCCAGGGCCTTTTCAGTCCTGGCCCCAACCTGGTGGAACGAGCTCCCAGAAGAGCTAAGGGCCCTGCAGGATCTACCAGCTTTCCGCAGGGCCTGTAAGACGGAGCTCTTCCGCCAGGCATATGGTTGAGGCCAGGGCAGCTCTCCCACTAATCCATCAGAGGATCCCCTTCAATATTGAGATCTCTAACACCGAGATCATGGTTAGATGTATTGTATTGGTGCCACCCTCTTCTGAACATTATTCTCTCCACCAGGCTGAACTAAGATCAGAATTGTGACCACCGCCGCTATATGTTATGTGATATGTTATATGTAACTTTTAATTGGGGTTTTTATGGGGATTTTATTGTGTTTTAACTTTTAATTGGGGTTTTCATGGGGATTTTATTGTGTTTTAACTATTTATGTTGTAAACCGCCCTGAGACCTATTGGGAGAAGGACGGTCTAAAAATTAAATAATAATAATAAAAATAAAAATAGTCCATGGACATCTGGAGGACCACAGGTTGACTACCCCTGTTCCATAGGACCTAAAAAAAAGGATGCTCTTCCACCAGGACTTCAGTTGAGGCTGGAACAAACTAGCAGCCAATAAAATCTATGGGCACCCCTCCATTCATCTATTGGCCATCCCGTCCACGAAATTAGAACCCAATTGGAATATCATACTGTCCATGAACTGGACCAGGAAGCAGATCAATGAACTGATGAGCAGAAGTAATGGATCACTATACGTTTTTTTGATATATATATATAATGTTTTAACTGCAATTTTATAAACAATGTATGTTGTGAACTGCCTCAAGCCTGCTTGCAGGGAGAGGCAGTTTATCAAAACCAATAAATAAATAAATAAACAGGAATATATTAAGATGCTCTTAATTGCATCATTTTGTTTCTATATATCTTGTGGTTGTATCATCGTGGAAAAAAGAAAAAAAGGACAAAGAGGGGAAAATATTACATGGAACAAAAAACAAAAAAGCCTCACTGAAATTAGCTAGAGCCCAAAAAGCTTGGATGCCTGTAAAATTTACAATAGCTTATACAATTATATAAAAATTTATTGTGTGCAGCTTTAAACAATATTTTTAAAATATTACGGATAAAAACATACACAAAGCTCATAGGCCAAAAATATCATATGCACCATCTTAGGCCTCAGACCTGATGCGTTTTGACCCACACGGAGTCTTCCTTGGAGTTCTAATTTTTGACACACATATATTAATGAAATGCAAAATACATAAAGTAGCCAGTAAAATAAACAAAATATAAGAACATGTTTTGTTTTTTTGTTTTTTTAAGAAGGGATCAGGTGGAAAATGTTCATTTATCAGATAATAGTCCCCTTCTCTTAAATGGACTCCAGGGAATGGTAGAGGACAGGAACGCCTGGAGGATCATTGTCCATGGGGTCGAGATGGGTCGGACACGACTTCGCAGCTGACAACAACAACAAGTCCCCTTCTCTCAAGCTGCCAAGGAATCCTGATGTGTGGCCATGAAGTCAGTCCATGTTTGATGACATTCCAGCGCCATTGTTGTGCAACCCCGCCGCATTTTTAATTGCCCCCCCTCCCAACTTGCAATTGATGCAGAATTAGCAGTCAAAATTGCAGAAAAATAGCAAGGAAAGGTTGGCACTGGGAAACAGAAAAGAGAACAATAAGTCTCCCAGATTCGGCTTGCACGAGAGAAATGCCAAAACAAAGTGAGGATTTTCGAACCAAGGAAAGGGGAGTTATGAAATCCAGTCACATTCCTAGCTACTGAACACCTAGTGGGGCAGAGTACACAGCTGGTGTGCCACATTTGGACAGGAGGATTACAAGTTCTGCTTCCCTGAATTACCTCCCAGCAACACCATGCTCTGATACCTGCCCTGTTTTGAGCAGCCGTAGTCTTCTATCCCCCCAAGACAAAACGGTTAATAATTCGGTGGAAGGAAAGTTACAAAAACAACTTGCAGGCAGCCATATGTTTCTCTTGTTTCTGCACAGCTCTTCCGCCAAAGGCACTCGAAGATCACAGCAGGCTGCCAAACTCAGAGTTTACACATTGTGCACATCTGGGGAACTGGTCGAACGAAAGTCTCATGTGCTGAAGCAACGCTTCTACCCGAGGAGTGGATAATTTAGCGATTCAGATCATCATTTGAACAATGCTAAAGCAGCACTCAGCTCCTCTAATTAAAGATCATGCTGCCCTCAATCATAAGGTGAACTTATGGAAGATCAATTTTTTAAGGAAGCAGAAATTGAAGCTACTTGTCAGCGGGCAAGAGGGTGATGGGAGGTGCTGATACTGTTGCTAGGATATTGAGTCGATAAAGAAGAATGTCTTGATTGTAAGTCTGTGTTTCCGTTTAGATCAGCGGTCCCCAACCTTCTTGTAGTCGGGGACCGCCTCCGAGGGTGAGAGAGCTGCATGTAAACATGCACGTGCAGTCGCTGCGCATGTGCGTTTTCGCCACTAGGTGGCGCTAACGTGCACACACGGAACTGCCGCACATGCTCGTTTTCGCCAGCAGGGGGCGCAAACACGCATGTGCCACGGCTCCACGCGTGCGCGTTTGCATCGCTGGCGTGCCAGCAGCCGTGCCTGCCTCTTCCCTCCCTCTCACTGCGGGGGGGGGGGGAAGCAGGTGCGGCCGCAGGCGGCCCGGTACCTGGCCGCAGACCAGGGGTTGAGGACCCCTGGTTTAGATGACGAAGAGTTGGTTTTTATACCATGCTTTTGACTTCTCAAAGGAGCCTCAAAACCGCTTACAATTACCTTCCCTTCCTCTCCCCACAGGAGACACTGTGTCAGACAGAGGGGCTGAAAGAGAGCCATTTTTCTCTACCTGAAGGAACCTCATAGCGTCTTACAGTCACCTTCCATTTCCTCTTCCCACAACAGACACCCTGTCAGGTGGGTGCGGCTGAGAGAGCCCTGATATCACCACTCGGTCAGAACAGCTTTATCAGTGCCATGGCAAGCCCAAGGTCGCCCAGCTAGCTGCATGTGGGGGAGCGCAGACTCAAACTCGACATGCCAAATTAGAAGTCCGCCCTCCTAACCACTACACCAAACTGGCTCTCTTTATTATATTAATATATCTCCATCCCCTTGTGGCTCAAGGCAGTTTTCAAGGAAGATGAAAACTATAAAATAGGTACAATATAGGTGCAGTAACAATTAATAATAACAGTAGTAACAGCAATAACAATAAGGTTCCTGATAATTGAGCTATTACATATGGAGGAACAGAGAATCGAACCCAGCTCTCCATTAAAGGCTGCTGCTCTTAACCACTCTTAACCACTACACCACGCTGGCTCTGTGATGTACATTACACAAGGTCCTTTTGGTCCTCACGGAGAAGGGTGCTGCTGTTGCCATCCCCTGCAAGCAATTTTGGAGCTGTGAGCACAGCACCTGTGTGCATGCAGAATGGTGGGTATGTTAGCTGTGATACCATGATGGGTAGCACTTCTTTTATTATAATTACTAGGAATAAAGCCCATTTTATTGGGAAATAAAATGGGCACTAGCGGGCAGTCCATGGGGAAGCCTTCACAGGGCAAAGGCTTCCCGGGGATCTGGGCCTTGACCTGGGCTGTTCTCCCGGTCTCGGGCTGGTCTACCATGGCCGGGAGAAGGCGGGGAGGCGCCCCCACTCCCCGGAGCGTCTTGGCTCCTAGTGCCGTCCCCAGGAGGGGGCTCGGGATATTGAGGAGAAGGCAGGGAGCGACCTGAGGCGAGGAGAAGGTGGGGAGCGATCTGGCGACAGCTGCGCATGGCAGCGGCTTCTCCCAGCTGCAGGAACGGGCTCGGCTGATCCACTGCATGGCAAGGCTGGCCCTGCGGCCGGGAGAAGGTGGGGACTCACCTCCGCATACCGGAGCGTGTGTGGGGCTTCTCCAGGGAGGGTTGGTTGGTTGCCGTTGTTGAGCGAGGCCGCTCCCTGGGCTCGAGACTCACCGGGGCTCAGGCGGATGGCAGCGGCCAGGATCCGCAGTGGCCAGCGGGAGGGGAGGTGGCTCAGATGTCCAGGCGGTGGCTGGGGGTGGCGGTTTCGGCGGAGCGGCTCGGCGGCAGGGCCCAGTCCAGCGGCGCCATTTTGGGGCGGCTGTGGGATGCATGTGCAGGCCGCTGGTGGCGGAGCAGCTCAGAGGCATGGTCGTTGCCATCGGCGCCATCTTGTGCGTGGTCGTCGTTAGTTGAATGGCGGCAGCATCCTGGAGAGTCATCGGACAAAGGTTTGCTGTGGGTGCGGCAGCGGCGAATTCCGGGGCCGGGCGGGCCAGTGGCGGCGTGCAAGTAGGGGTCTGGGGATGGGAAGGGCACGGACATTGGCGGGTAGGGATGGATGAAGTATATGGCCGTGGGAAGGGCGCGGTCCTTGGCGGGCGGGTACGGATGCTGGGGGTGGGCATGGGAAGTGCTCGGGTGGCGGCTGGCGGGGTAGGACATAGTAGAGGGCAGTTTGTGGGAAAGGGCAATTGCTGGGCGGAGGGAAAGAAGTTTCTCTGGAGCCCAGTGGCATAGGGCAAGTCTCCTGGCCGGCAGCCATCCAGCAAGGATGGCTGCTCGGGAGGAGTTATTGGTGAGCCGTTTGGGAGACGGGCCAAGTGGCCAACAGGGAGGCGCGCAAAGCTGGCCACTTGGCCACTTGGCCAGTTGGCCCAAAGCTGGCCAACTGGCCACTTGGCCCTGGATTGCCACTCTGAGGAGCGAATCAGGAGCCACTTCACGGCTCCTGATTCGCTCCTCAAAGTTTTTATCCCGGACAGAGCCTGCACTAACTCCTCCCCAACAGCCCTTACTCTTTTATTTAATCCGCTCCGGAAGCGGATTACAGATTATTGTTGTGCCTACACTTTGAAAGCACACAGAACCTGCTGCTGATTCATGCACAATGTATGGTCTACTAAGACTCCTAGATCCTTTCCGCACACACTACTGCCAAGACAACTCTCCCCCGTCCTATATTGGTGCATTTGGTTTTTCCTGCCTAAATGCAGAACTTTACATTTGTCCCTATTGAATTTCATTTTATTCAGTTTAGCCCACTTCTCGAGCCTGTCAAGATCATCCTGTATCCTGATTCTGTCTTCTGTTGTGTTTGCTACCCCTCCCAGTTTACTATTGTCTGCAAATTTAATAAGTACCCCCTATAATTAATTGGGTGATATGACCATATATGGTCATGTTGACCCGCCTCCCCTCCCAAAATAACCAGTGATGGGCCTGGAGGGGGCAGGGCAAGGAGGGGCCCTGAGTAGGCATGTTCACAGCTATACTTCCCAATAATATTCTGCATGATTGCACCATTTCTGGGGTTTCTCGAAGCCTGAAGAATGTTTCTCAACAGTACAAAGGTTGAGAAAGGCTAGTAGAGTGGTAGAGTGGTTAAGAGTGGCAGCTTCCCATATGGAGAACCAGGTTTGATTCTCTGCTCCTCCTCCACATGCAGCCAGCTGGGTGACCTTGGGCCAGGAAGAGTTCTCTCAGAACTCTCTCAGAGTGGCTGTTCTGGGGAGATGAAAAGAAGGTGATTGTAAACTGCTTTGACACTTTCACATAGTGAAAAGCCGGGTACAAAAAAAAAAAAGCTCTTAACATTATTATTATTTGCTGTTCTTTCCAGCTCTTCCAGTTTGAGTTTCCTTTGAGGAACAAGAAGGATATCCAGCCTTGTCAAAGCACCCTTCTGCACATTACAGACTAAAAAGGCTCCAACTTTTGGTCTCTCCAAAAGAGAGAGCAATCTTTTTTTTTCCCCCCCCACATTACGGTGACATGCCAGTAGATGCCTTCTGGAAGATGCAGAACGTGCGCATGTGCAAAAAGAAGTTAATCCGCATGCTGTCACTATGAACACAATATGGAACAAATTGCAGGGAAGGTCAGATATTAATTAGTTCAAAAAATTGCAGCACAACAGATCTTTCCATTGTACTGGTACATATGAGTGAGAAAGTGTGAGGAACATTTCAGTTCTCTGTGGAGGGGGAAGAAAGGAAGGTGACAAAATGGCAGAACAGTAAGAAGAGTAAGGTTTTTATATTTTGCTTTTCTCTACCTTAAGGAGTCCCAAGAGACTTATATTCCCTTCCTCTCCCTGCAAAACATGTCTTATGAAGTAGGTGAACTGTGACTGTCCCAAGTTCGCCCCTCAGGCTTTTTGTGGAGAGTGGCATTACCTTTCACCCCAAAATGGTAATTAATACTTTTTATTAATGTTTTGCTATTTAAGAACATAAGAAGAGTCCTGCTGGATCAGCGCAGTGGTCCATCTAGTTCAGCATTCCGTCTTACACGGAAGTTAGCAAGTTCTTCTGGAGAACCCCCCAAAAGGGCAAAGAGGCCAAGGACTTCCTGTGGTGTTGCCTTCTGGCTCTGGGATTGAGCGCTTTTGAGTTTTTAAATTTGGAGGTTCCCCTCAGCCATCATAATTAGCAACCATGGTTAGACCTAGCCTATATTAATCTCTAATCCCATTTTAAAGCTGTTTTCTCCTGTGGCCGTCACGACACCCTTGGACAGAAAATTCTTCATTTTAATCACTCCTTGAGAGGTCCCACATAATCTGAGGCCCGCAACTGCATCTTACGTAACTTATTTATGTATTCACTTGGAATATTTTCAATTTTTCTTTTCTCGCCAATGGGGAACCAAAATGACTAACAACAAAGACTGCCCAAAATACAGCAAGAATCACATACGGGAGGGGAAGCTTTCAGTTGCTAAATGTGCACTGTCTTCTCTTTCCACCAGCAGATCTTCTGCCCAGCTCTAACCTTGACCCTTGGGGTCAAAGCACTTTGGCTTGTGCCTCTGAACATTCCTGGACCTTAAATACTGGATGTAGAGAAGAAAGCAAACTGAGTGAGATGTTATTCAGCTAGCAAGGTCTTCCACAGTTCCTTCTCTTTGCATAAATCCAGGACTGAATGTGTATGGAGATGTTATTTCATGTTAGGTTGTTGTGCTTGGTGATATTCTCAACTGCAGTGACCGACCAATCAACTTTTTGTTTTGGAATGCTTTCTTTGTGTTGTCTTTCCCTCACCCAGACATAACCCCTGCCCCAGATTTCCACAAGAGTTTATTTCTTCATATACTGCCTCCAAACACAAGCACTGTGTTCATTGGCCAGTAATGATGTGAAGGCAGGGGACTGGGCCAGCACACTTATGGCCACTCTCTGTCACTTCTTTCAGTGTGTGGATGGGTCGCATGTACAGTGTTCCTGCCTGCATGTATAAACTTGACTATACCTAGAGGATCTGTGAATAGAAAGGGTATATGGGCAATAACTGGCTCATGAACTTTGTTCATGATAACAATACATTATAACCCAAACTCATAACTGACCCAAAGCTATCCAGTAAGCTTCCATTGCTGAGTGGGGTTTTGAACTGGGGTCTTCCAGATCCCAGTTCAACACTTCAACTACTTCGCCATGCTTTCAGCATTTATAGTACATCACTAAGTCCTGAACATTTACTTTGATTCAGTTGGAAGATGGAGGATGTGGAGGAAGATGGTGTGTGCTAAATACAAGGTTCACCTGCAAGACCTTTAAGGCCTTATGCAGTCTGGGTCCTTCATATTTGAGGGACTGCCTCTCCCAATACACCCCCAGAAAAGCACTAAGTTCATCAGGTGCTAACATTCCAATGGTCCCTGGCCCCAAAGAAGTGTGCCTCACCTTGACAGGGCCTTTTCTGTCCTGGCCCCAGCCTAGTGGAATATGTTGCCTGCAGAGACCTGGCCCAGAAGGAACTACCAAATTTCCACAGGGGCTGCAAAATAGCACTATTCCACCAGGTTGAGGCCAGGGCAAGAAAATCAGTGAGCCTCTCACACACCAGAAGAAACCCCTTCCAGATTATAACAACATAGATCATCTAAAGATATAGGAATAAGAACAAGGCCTAAGAGGTGAGACAACTGGGGCACTCAGGTTTATAGTTTTATGGTTTTTACTGTTTTTATCCTTTTATCAGAGTTTACATTTATGGGGACCAGCCCCCCTCCCAACATGGTCAATGATGGGTCTGGAGGGGGTAGGAAGGGGAGGGACCTCAAGTGAACATGTACACAGCTGTGCTTCCCAGCCATATTCTGCATGACTGCTCCACTCCTGGGGTTTCTTGAAGCCTGAAAAATATTTCAGGGGATTCTCAATGGTAAAAACAGTTGAGAAAGCCTTCTCTAGCCAAAGTAAGGGTTAATAAGAAAAAATCTTACATGGCAGAGACCTGAACTTGAAAGCGTCCTTTCTCTCATCTAGGCCTACCTTCTAGATTGCACCTTATCTTCCTCTCCCTCCACATTAGATCAGTTCATAATGCACAGTCAAATTAAACCTTCGGCTCTTCAGTGTCCAGCATTTCTTATCGATGCAGGGAGTACCTTTTAAAACTCCAAAGGGAGCGCAGAAAAAAGAGCTAATTATGAGTTCGCTAAACAGAAGCGTGCTCGCTGCTTCTGCCACGTAATGCAGCAAGTTCTGTTTCATTGGCAAGGACTTTAAACTGCAGTCCCTGTTGAGGATCTGGAAGCAGCGGCTCTTGTGCCACAGCCAGGAAAGGGATGAGTCGTCTTTCGGTTTATCAAGAAAGGGGTCGGTGCCATCTCTTTAAGTATGCTGACTGACAATCCTGCTGGAAGGAATGACCTGGAATGTTTCTAAGCTGTATTTGAAATGAAACAAGCTGGGAAATGAGAACTGGACAGAGATACACCCAAGAGATTCAGACTGGAGTTCCCTGTTCTTCAACTGCTAGGCTAGCTGAACTTGATATGTTTATCGGGTTCCTTTCAGTCAAATGCCTAAGGGAGAACAACTGGTCTCCATCAAAGTGAGCCTTGTTATAAAAGAGAACACTTCCCTTTCAAATCCTGTTTCGAAACCCATCTTTTTGGTGAGGCTGTTGTCTTAGGCCCTGAGGCTGCCCCCATAGAAAAGTGGAGAACGTAAGAGAAGCCATGTTGGATCATGCTAATGGCCTATTTGGTTCAACACTCTGTACCACATAGTGGCTAAAACCAAGGTGCCAAGCAGGGCCAGAAATCCAGAAGCCTTCCTACAGTTGCCCCCCAAACACCAAGAATACAGAGTATCACTGCCTCCCATAGAGTGATTTATCTATGCCTTGTGATTAAGAACTGCAGATGGACTTCTCCTCTGTATGTTTATCCAATCCCCTCTTGAAATTGTCTTTGCTTATAGCCACCCCATTTCTTGCAGCAGTGAAATCCATATGTTAATTACTCTTTGGGTGAAACAATACTGCATTTTGGAATAACTGAAGTTTCTAAACTAGCGATCCCCAACCTGTGGGCCACAGACCACATGTGGTCCTTCAACTAATTGAAGGTGGGCCCCGAATGAGGCCTTCTCCCCCCCCCCCCCGGCCCTTTACTTCATCCCCCCCGGCCCTTTACAACACACTTCGGGTGTCATTGTCTCCCATCACTCCCAGATGGGACTATCTCGTTGCAGAGAAACAAGCTCAGGGTTCCCATTGATTTGTCATTGTCATGAGTTAAAATTTCCATGAAAATAAAATGTTCCTTATGTTCATTGTTGTGGCGTGTCTGTATCTTATTTTGAAGGGAAGTTTAAACATTACCATAGCAACCAGAGTTAGGGCAGTGGGCCTCAGTAAAATTGTCAAGTGTTGAGTGGTCCCCGGTGATAAAAAGGTTGGGAACCACTAGACCAATTCCAAAGGCACATAAAAGCACATCCAACAATAGAATCTGTATGTAATCAGAGTAGGGTTATCAGGTCATCCCTGGCCATTGCTAGAGGGTAGGGTGGTTGATCTGACAGTTCCAGGTTGGTAAAGTCTGGAAGATTTGGGGGTGGAGCCAAGGGAGGAGAGGAATGCCAAAGTAGAACATCCCTCCCCAAAGCTGCTATTTTCTCCTGGGGAACTGATCTCTGTATTCTGGAAATGAGTCCATAGGAAGATTCATAGCTGTTGAGAAACATGCTGGCAGAGTTTAAATACCATATGAAAGAGAGTGAAGAACCAAGATGCTTCAAAGAATAAAACAGTTTTATTTAGAACGGAAACAACATTGCATAGAAATTGAGGAGAAAGAGAGAGTGGCCTAATTCATTGTCTGTTGTTCTGTATCCATCCAGTCTATAATGGAGGCAAGCAGGGAGGAAGCATGATCAAAGGAGCAGGAAGTCTTCAAGTGAGCCAATCAGGAGGAGTCTATTAAAAAAAATCAGGAAGTTACTAATCTAACTATGGTAAATACACATCTCCTCCAATGCCCCCCTGTAGAATATTCTTCATATGTTTTTTTAATCATGTACACTACAGATCCTGCATACTCTAACAAAGCACTGTTTGCAACAGAGGTTACTTAGACTTCTAATCCATCAACCAGGATCCAACAGCATCTCCAAGTTACAAGCCTGTTCCTTCTGGATGAACTTGGTCTGCCAGTTCTGCAGATTTTCAGGCAATGCCTCAAGATGATGGAGTTTGGGAAGGGGAGGAAGCTCCAAAGGAATGTGATCTCTATAAGGTAAACATATCCCCTGTGCAAGCACCGGGTCATGTCTGACCCTTGGGGTGACGCCCTCCAGCGTTTTCATGGCAGACTATTGAGGGGTGGTTTTGTCAGTGCCTTCCCCAGTCATTAACGTTTACCTCCCAGCAAGCTGGGTACTCATTTTACCGACCTCGGAAGGATGGAAGGCTGAGTCAACCTTGAGCCGGCTGCTGGGGTCCAACTCCCAGCCTCATGGTTAGAGCTTCAGACAGCATGTCGGCTGCCTTACCACACTGTGCCACAAGAGGCTCTATAATATAGTGATCTCTATAGTATACCACAAAATCTCCCTTCTGAAGCTATTTCCTCCAGTGGAACAGATTTCTGCAGTCTGGAGATCAGTGACCATTCCAGGAGAACTCCATATTGAAGAAAACAACAGCCTGATAAGAGTATAGTTTATTTTATTTATTTGCGACATTTGTAAACCGCCCCTATTGGACCAGCCATCTTAGGGTGGTTCACAACGTAAACTAAATACAAGATGATGGATTATCTCTGTCGCCAGCTGGATCAGGGTGGTTCAGCCATCCTCATGATGATGGATCTGTTGACTGCATTTGATGTGGTCAATCACAAATTGTTGGTTCACCACCTTGCCATATGTCCCATGTAGCTGTTTTGAAAAGCTCGACACTGACCGATTTTTCTGTCATTGTAGTGGTGGAAAAAGAAATGAAGAGAAGAACAACTCTTTTTGGGTATCTTTGCTGTTCAAGGCAGATCTTTTTTTCAGACAATGTGTATCTTTGGAGAGAAACAACAATGTGAGAGTTTGTGCGCCTCCCCCCTTTTAACATATTATGAAGCTTTCAACATTTTGTCTTCCCACAGTATACATTAATTATTTTATAAAACATGTGCTAATGTAATCTGGGTTCCAAATTGCACATTCCATTAACAATGTTCTAGTTTGTTAATTGTGAATAGTTTAATTTTAGTATTAAGTGACTAGAATACAGCAGGAAAGTGTTAGCATACTAATGATGTCTGTTACAGGAAGTATTTGTTGCTAACAAGAAATTGGAAGGCATGTGTTCTGTCCTTGAGAGGGACATGCACTGCAGGGTGTCGTGGGTGGCAAGTTCTGTGGCAAGTTCTGTGAGAATAATCACATGGGCGAGCCAGAATACCATATGCATCCTCACGTGGAGTACTGTGTTCAGTTTGGAGCACCCCAGTTGGAGAGGGATGTTGACAGAAAAAGGCAACAAAGATGGTGAGGAAAGGTTGGATGACCTTGGTCTGTTTATCCTTGAAAGGCGACGACTGAGAGGGGATCTGTTAACCAGTATCAAGTATTTAAATGCTGCCATATAGAGGATGGAGCAGAATTGTTCGTTCTTGCACTAGAGGGACAGACCAGAACCAATGGGATGAAATTAATTCAAAAGAAATTCCGTCTAAACATCCGGAAGAAGTTCCTGACAGTTAGAGCGGTTTCTCAGTAGAACAGGCTTCCTCAGGAGGTGGTGGGTTCTCCATCTTTGGCAATTTTTAAACAGAGGCTGGATAGCCATCTCATGGAGAGGCTGATTCTGTGAAGGTTCAAGGGGGTGGCACGTAACAGTGGATGAGTGATAGGGTTGTGAGTGTTCTCCAGAGTGCAGGGGGTTAGACTAGATGACCCATAAGGTACCTTCCAAATCTATATTTCTATGATCTAAAAGGCAAAGGAAAATGGTATTGTTTTGAAAAAGTGTCAAGGGAGTCCATTTTGTGCCTCAGCCCTAAACTTGCTGACCCAAATGACTTTTAGGATTACTTGCTATATCTTTAGAGCACTGGTTTCCATCCTTTTGTCCATGGAGAAGCTTCTGCAACAATTTTTTCAGATTTTGAGGAGTCCTAGAAGTTATGTCAGCTGGCCAGGCCTCCCTGCCATGCTCCATAGAAGTCACATCACCTCCCACACCTTTCACAACCACAAGTTCCTCCGCATATCCTCATTGTCATGCACCTGTGCTCAAACTCTGGTAAGTCAAATTTTCCCTATTAGTTTGTCTGTTGCAGAATGATTTAGTGCCAAATCATGGATACAGTGGGGGAACAGCTGTTGGCTACTTTTCCTCACATGCTTTGGAATACTTTGCATGGAAGAACAGTGCAATAAAAACTGAGTTGCTGAGTTGTCTCTACCTCTCCACTCCTTGGAACACCCTACAGCCATTATTCCAGCCTTCCAGGAACGACTGGCATCACTCCCAGCCCCCAAGGTTTACATATTGTAATGGCTTACTCATGTCCTTTGACAAGATAAGACTGGCTTGACCCTGCTTAAAACATTCCCTCCTCTGATTCATGTGAACACACTGCTCACATGATAAGAACCAAGAGTCAAAACAGTCAAACCAATATGCAGAACTATTGTCAATTTCTAATAACTGTATGATCAATCAGAAGGTTGCAATCATTTTTTTTACCACCAGGCCATCAAAGATGTTTACTGCATTTATCATTTAAGAGAGTTCTAATGTAAACTGCCCTGAGCTGAAAGGGAGGGCGGTATATAAATATATACTTGTCACTCTTCCGTGAACTTATTCCCATGATTGATTCAGAATGTAAACTGGGAGCTCTGTGGACATCACAGGGGTTAAGGTTTGATGGCTTCAGACACCTCTCTTTAACTGAAATGGACAAACTGCAACAGTTAGTGAGGGTGACTACCTGCCCCTTAGATCCCTGCCTGTCATGGCTGCTTAAGGGCGGTGACCGGCAGATAGGGGGCCCCTTGATGGAGTTTATTAACTTCTCCCTTTCTTTGGGAGAATTCCCTCAGCAGCTTAAGGTGTAAGTGGTCCACCCTCTGCTTAAGAAACCTTTGCTGGACCCATGGGACATTGCCAGCTACCGCCCAGTATCGCATCCTGCATTCCTGGGCACGGTAGTTGAAAGGGCCATGGCGGATCAGCTCCTGGCATTTTTGGAGGAAACTTTGGCCCTAGACTCATACCAATCTAGCTTCCATCCTGGCCATGGGGTGGGAACCATGCTGGTCACTCTGATGGATGATCAGTCCGACACCAGTTGGACTGGGGTGGGTCGGCCATTCTCATGTTATTAGATCTATCGGCCACATATGATGTGGTCAATCATGAGTTCTTGGTACACTGCCCTGGGGACACAGGAACTGGAGGAACGGCTTTGAAATGGCTGACCCCTTTCTACTCCCTTGTGGGATCCCACAAGGGGTGATACTCTCCCCCACACTTTTAAACATCTGTATGTACCCTCTGGCCCAGCTGGTCTGGAATTATGGGCTGGATTGTTACCAGTTTGTGGATGACACCTAGCTCTATCTCCTAATGGACAGTCGGCCAGATTTCCTTCTGATACATTTGCCAGCTGTTTGGAAATGGTGTCTGGATGGATCAGGCAGAGTCATCTGAAACATCCCCTCAAAGATGGAGGTGCTAGGGCTGGGTAGAAGGGGGCAGGATCAGGAAGTGTATTTTCCTTGCCTGGATGGAGTACAACTCACATCTCCACCCATGGCCGGGAATGTGGGTGTGATTTTTGATGCCTCTTTATCGATGGAGGATCAGGTCACGAAGGTAGCCCAGACGTCATTTTTCAATATATGCCAAGCACAGCTACTAGCACCCTACCTGTCCCCAGAATTCTTGGCCACAGTGATCCATATAACAGTCACTTCCAGATTAGACTTCTGTAACTCACTTTATGTGGGTCTATCTTTGTCCTTGACTCGGAAACTGAAACTGGTACAAAATGCAGCTGCTCAGGTCCTCACAAAGTCATCCTGGAGGGCCCATGTCCAGCCACTGCTGAGACAACATTATTGGTTGCCGGTTTGCTTCTGAATCAAGTTTAAGGTACTGGTTTTGACCTTAAAGACTCTACATGGCCTGGGTCCTGCCTATCTGTAGGACCACTTGTCTCCTTATGCCCCTTTCAGGGCATTGTGCTCTGCAGTTACGAATTCATTGAGGGTCCGGGGTCTCCGGGAAGCATGCCTGGCCTCAACCAGGGCCAGGGCTGAATATTGGGCTATGAGATCGGGTCCTCCCATACCCTTGTGCATTCTAGATCCCCCTGGGGCCATCCATGGCCCCAGTACTACATATGTTTGACACAGCTGGCAATAGGTGAACAAGGAATATGGGTCTACTAGGAATTGCTATGCCTTCCATTTTTATCAATTTTAAATTGTGTTTATTGTATTGTATTATAGGTGAGGTGGTAATCTTGCCATCCTATGCTTTTACTCTGTTGTAAACAAGCCAGCTGGTCTGGGAGTTGACAGTATAGACATTTAATAATAAATACATAAATATAATAAAATTAATATTAATAAGTAAAAATAAATTTTGAAATATCCTTGGTGATAATATGGTTGGGAAACATAGCTGTGTACATACCTACCCAGTGACCTTTCCCTTTCCACCCCCTCTAGGCCCATCATTGACCATTTGACTTGGGGGAGGGTCAGTCGACATTACCATATATGGTCATATCAGCTTTTAAAAAAATAAAATATATAAAAATTATTAACTCGCATCCATTCAGGAAACTCTTCAAGAAACCCCAGTGTTTCACAAAACCCTGATTGAGAAAGGCAGTTATGATACTGCAGTAAAAAGGTAAAGGTAAAGGTATCCCCTGTGCAAGCACCGAGTCATGTCTGACCCTTGGGGTGACGCCCTCTAGCGTTTTCATGGCAGACTCAATACGGGGTGGTTTGCCAGTGCCTTCCCCAGTCATGACCGTTTACTAGGTACTCTGGGTACTCATTAGTTACTTCTTAAAGTATTCCTTGGATTGGTTGTTGGGGGCTTTTCAGACTGTGTGGTTACCTGACTTCAGCCACGCAGCCTGGAAAACCCACAGCAACCAACTGGCTCCAGCCATGAAAGCCTTGGATTGTTAAACATTTTGTATATATTTTTTGAAGTCACAGATACCTCCTCAAAATAAATCAGTGTTTTTATTCTTCTTTACCAAACAAAAGGTGTTAACAAAACCAACCCAGTAATGACAGGCAAGGTAGCATACTTAGAATCAACACTGAACTGTGACTAGGAGCATACTAATAACACTTTTTTTTCCTGAGGAAGAAACTTCATTTATCTTCTTGACAATCGATAAATATTTCCCGGAGCATCTGAAATGAGGATCTTCCAGAATGAAAACAAGCAAATAAACATAGTGGGATATTTTACATTGTAAGGCTGAAATATAATTATGAGGTAACGTAGGGACATGTAAGAATTTTGAGTTCCTGAAGACATGGAGCCTGCTTTGTCATCAATTATGGTGGCTGAAGGTGCACAAGGATGTGGAGGAATATGTCGAGAGGTGCCCCGTGTGTCTCACCCACAAAAGAGTAGGGAAGCCGCAGGGGATGTTGAAGCCCCTGGAAGCCCCCAGTCAACCATGGGAGATAATCTCCATGGATTTTATTACCAACCTACCTCCCAGCCTGGGCAAAACAGTCATTTGGGTGGAGGTCCACCTGTTTTCAAAGTAGGCACATTTCGTCCCCTGTGCGGGGCTCCCTTCTGCAACGCATTTGGCAGAATTGTTCATTTCCCACATGATGAGGCTACACGGGTTCCCCCTGAAGATTAGCGACAGGGGAAGTCAGTTCGTTGCCAAGTTTTGGGGGGCCCTCACACATTTAGTGGGGGTCACCCAGGGACTGAGCTCCACGTACCACCCAGCCATGAACGGCCAAATGGAGAGGGTTAATCAAGTCTTGGAGCAATACCACTGCTGCTTCATCAACTATCACCAGGACGATTGGACCCACCTATTGGCACTGGCAGAGTAGGCGTACAACAACGCGCTGCATGTGAGCACATGTAGGTCCCCCTTTGAAGTGGTATATGGGTACACCTCCCCCCCATTCCCATCGTTAATCAAAGTGCCCAGAGAATCTGTGGCGATTCCCCCGGGGGTGGACGAATGGGCGGCCAGGGTCTGGGAAACTTGGTCTGAGGTGTCTGCTACACTAAACAAAGCCAAAGAAATGGGCGGACTGTAAACGGCAGCCTCCCCCTTCCTTTATGGTGGGGGACGAGGTGTTCATTTCCACGAAACATCTAAAAAATCGTAGACCCTGCAAAAAACTGAGTTACAAATTTGTGGGGCCTTTCAGAATTATTGAGGTAATAAATGAGGTGGTCGTAAAGGTAGAACTCCCAGCCGCTTACAAAAAGGTTCACCCGGTTTTCCATGTCAGCCTGGTTAAGAGGGCACCACCACCTGACCAGTGGCACCCAAAATCGCTACCTCCCCCCTCCCCCAGTCATGGTGGGGGATAAGACCCACTATGAGTTGTCTGCCACTGCGGACTCACAGATGTCTAGGAATGTTTGCAGTATTTAGTAGCGTGGAAGGGGTTCCCCAATTCGGACAACCAGTGGGTAGATACAGAAGATGTGGCTGCCCCGATCCTGGCTTTCAAGTTTCACTCTTGCTTTCCTGACAAGCCAGGCCCGACCCTGCCCACAATGGGCAGATTAGTGAGGAGGGGGCCTTAGGGGGAGCCGAATGTCATGAACCCCGATTCATTCCTCTTTCGTTTCCTGAAACCTGGCAAGGCCAGGCGTTGTAAAACTGTAAATCTGTCCTTTGGCTCCAAGAATCCCCTGCTTTCCCAGCAGGGTATCTTCCCCCCTCTGCATTATCAAACTGTTCTCACAACCTTGCATGGACAGCAAAGACTCATCAGAAATATAGTTGTACAGATTAGACCTGGGCCATCTGGCCGTTTGTGAATTCCGGCACGTTTGGTGACCTCTGCCAAGTTCTTTGACCCGGAGATCTTGGCCAATTCCAGCAATTCTGTAGTTTCTGTTTAATAAAGTTATTCTTTGCATTTTCAGCTACCTGTTGGATCTTGGATGCATCTTTATCACAGACTCTACAGGCTGGGCTCAACCTGATTCCTGACACCAATATCAGTGCTTGGAATGAACTGTCTAAAGCAGCCTTTCACAAGTTTTTTTTTCTTTTTTACTTTTGAGAAACCCCTGAAACATTCTTTGGGCTTTGAGAAACCCCAGAAGTGGCATGGTGGTGCAGAATATGGTTGGGAAGCATTGTTATATCCATGACCACCTAGGGCCCTTACCCTTCCCACCCCTCCAGGCCCATCATTGACCATTTTTGGAGGGCTGGGTGGGTTCACATGACTATATAAAGTCATACCACCTAATAAATGTGAACCAATTTATATATATATATATATATAATTAACTCCCATCCATTTAGGAAACTCTTCCAGGGCCAGTAAGAAACCCCAGGGTTTCATGAAACCCTGGTTGAGAAAGTCTGGTCTAAGGGGAAAAATATGAGGACAGCGGCTTAAATTTCCACATGATTATGCATGCCATGTATTAGATCTTTCCAGTGCCTACAGAGGAAAATGCTAACACTTCTTTAGCTCCAGCTGATGTCTATGACAGTTCTCGATGGCTGTTGTAAAAAAAAATCCAATATAATTGGAGACACCGTAGGTGTAAAGTGAGTCAGGTGGAAGATCTGCTGTCATATTTCCATTGCTCCTTTTAAAAAGATTTAAGACAAACCTTCTTGGGAATGTTTCTGCCTGAACTGGATTTTTAGGCCAGTCAACAGTAAACAGAATTCCTGTTAGCCTACAAAAGCCCGTACGTAATTGAGAGACTTGCATCATTCACCTTTGGGATAGTGTGTACGTATCAAACCTTTGTAGGCATGGAACTCAATTTGTTTCCATAAAAGCTGAAATTAATATATTAATTTTGTTAAGATGTTTGTCCTATGCTTTTTTTATCCAAAGTGTGTTGAGTCAAATGGGTGAGGCTACAAAGACAGTGCACATTTCCTCCTCGTAAGAAGTCTCAAGAGCTGCAGACCTGCATTCCTTGCGTCCCCTGACCAGCATGCTCGAGCTTTCAGCTGGGGACTGTGTGCATAGCCCCACCCATCTAGGACAACCAGCTGCTGAAATTTAATGCTGATTTTAATGCTGAATTTAATGCTGAATCCTGAAGGAGCATCCTTCTGTCAACCTGGCCTTTCCTCCAGTGGGCTGGCACAGGACAGTTGAGCAGCCGAATCACCTTCTGAGCGTGACTGTATCATCCTGGGCTTTTCACATCTAGGACTCTGAACCAAAAGCTTCTTATTATGCTTCCTCTTCTCCTCCTCAGGGGAGGGATGCAGGAGATCCTTTGCCAGAGGCATGTTAGCGTGGAGGCAGCTGTGGCCAAAAAGGCTGTACTATGCCTTTTGTTCATCCTATGGTTTTTAAGAAATGCATTTGTGGAATGAACAATAGCAGTCAGGATATGCTTGCTAGAAGACAGAGATGTTATGTTCAAGCCAGTTTATGTAATGTACACACAGTACATTATGTTGTGTGTCAAGCCTGTTTATGTAAGGTACACACAGTAGAGTCCTCAAAGGGGGCCTCCACATTAATGGATGCTTTTATGCTTTCAAGGGTGTGAATGAAGAACAACCATGGAGGTAGCAATAAACAAACACCCACCCACCCTGGGTTGGCCGTAAAGGAGATCTAAGCCAGGCACTAATGAGTCACTGACACAGGCTGTGGTGAATGCACAAAATTTGAAAGGGACCAGAGTGTTTTAAAACATTTGGGGACACACTTCAGGGAGCTGTGATTCATGGCTCCTATGTGTTGATTCACTCTACTTCTCCGATCACAGACCAGTAGGCTGAATTGCTTAGTGTTTCAAGGATTTCTGGGTAGAAATCATCCAGGAAGGGACATGAAATGGAAACACCAATAGCAAAATTGTGTTCAAGAAGAGATGTCAAATGCAATGAAGGCAAATGTCAGCTTCTCACACTAAAACAAAAAAACACCTTAAAAAGACAAGATTGGAAAAAAACTCAAAATCCAAGAATTCATCTTTTAAAAAGGGAAAAGAAATTAAAAAATACAAAGTAGAAATAATTTAGATCTGCACAGTGGCGGTAGATCTACAAATACATTTCTCTAAAGTGCTCCCAAACATCTAACAACAGGGCACACCCAACTGTATCCCATTCATTCAAATATTGTTAAAGTTCTATGGCTCTCAATCCATTGATTTACAAGTGTTGGGAATTTATCTCTCCAGTGTTGTAATATCAGTATTTTAGCTTTAATAAAGACAAGGAGGATCCATTTTTGTTTTCCATCAGTGAGCCTCTAAGTCCGTTTCCGCACTGGGAACGTCACTGCCTCAGCTCCCGTGCAGGAGCACAAATCAGGGGTGGATAAGGCACACCAGGCCAAATGCTTCCCTGTGTGGGTGCAGGAAGATGTGGGGCAACCTGCCACAATTAAAACTCCAGCACAGCATCAAACCTCCAGTGTGTAAACGGTGCACAAATAGAGATGCACAAATAGTTTTAAAGTACCTAAGCATACTAAAAAAGAAGAGAATATTCTAATATCAAATGACTGAGTGATAACTTCCTCCCAGAAAAACCAAATGACTGGACATGTCCAAAGCATATTTTAAGGGATACAGCCTATGAGTTACAGTGCCAACAATAAGACACTTTTCTCAGTATTTTACTAAAACAGGCTTTCTCAACCTGGATTTTATGAAACCCTGGGGTTTCTTGATAGCCCTGGAAGAGTTTCTTCAATGGGTGGGTGTTAGTAGTTGGGAGGGGAAAGAGACATCATGGCAGACCAATGGCAAAAGCCCTCTAGGGGGAACTTAGCTAATAATTGCAAATGCATTTTGCAAATACAATTGCAGTGAGGTCTGGAAACTTGCAGACTGCAGCAAAACGTTTTGCAGATTTCAGCCAAGGTTATGGGGAGGGAGGTTTTGGCTGATAGGAAAGCAAGTTTAGGGGGAAACTGCTCTTTTGCCAGTAACAGAAGGTGGTCTTTCTTAAATCCTTCTGTGAAGCTCAGAGTACATAAAAGCTTATGGTCTCTGACTGAGCCTGACTCCATTGCTTTGCTGTGAATCTAGAGAGGAGAAATGTGCTTCTGTATCTTTGGTTCACTGTTGCTCTTCCGAAACTCTCTGATTCTGCTGCCTGGCTTGTGTGAACTACTTCAGGATCAACTGAACTACTGATCATCACTGGAGAAGACATCAAATTGTTTGATTTGAGGACAATCTTTTAAAAAGATTTCCTCTTCTATTTTAAATTTACTAGGGCTTGGTGGGTCCTGGGTTGTTGTTGGGGCAGGGGGGGATGTAAACCAAGCATCTCAGGCCCTCTTTGGTTTAATCCTTCTTCTAGTTTTAGCATGTTATTTTTTTTCATGATTGGGCCTGTTGCTTGTGTTTTTTTCCCCACCTTTGGAAACATCAAAGGTCAGATGGGGGCACTTCCATTGGATGCCTGAAGAATTGGACACCTTGGTTCAGTCTTTTTTTTTTTGAGACTAGGGGGTTCTTTTGAGCAGAGACTCCAGAAGCTATGCTGCAAATTTGGCACCTCTACTTCAAATTACCCCCCCTCCCCAATCACAGAATATACAAAAAAAGCTTCATTTCCCATTGACTTTAACGGCCCCATAGGTTATAGGCCTCATAGGTAAAGGTATCCCCTGTGCAAGCACCGGGTCATGTCTGACCCTTGGAGTGACGCCCTCTAGGGTTTTCTTGGCAGACTCAATACGGGGTGGTTTGCCAGTGCCTTCCACAGTCATTACCATTTACCCCCCAGCAGGCTGGGTACTCATTTTACTGACGGAAGGATGGAAGGCTGAGTCAACTTTGAGCCGGCTGCTGGGACTGAACTCCCAGCCTCATGGGCAAAGCTTTCAGACGGCTGCCTTACCACTCTGCACCACAAGAGGCTCATATAGGCCTCATAGATTCAGGTAAACTTGGACCCCCCCCATTTGAATTCCCTTTTCTGATAATGTGATTTGGTTCATTTTGGTATACCCGAATCAGTGTGGGTAGATTCACCCTGAATCTACCCACCCTTTCTTTCTTTCTTTCTTTCTTTCTTTCTTTCTTTCTTTCTTTCTTTCTTTCTTTCTTTCTTTCTTTCTTTCTTTCTTTCTTTCTTTCTTTCTTTCTTTCTTTCTTATATATATATATATATATATATATATATATATATATATATATATTTGCTATTCCATTTTGAGAAGGGTACTCCCCCACCCCTTATTCTTGACAGTTGTCTGGAACCTCCAGCTTCTGCCATCAGATCAAATAATAATATTCATGGCTTTGTACATAACTCCTTAGAATTTAAAGTTACACTGATGATCTTTCATATTTTTCTTTCAGATTCTCAGTCTTCCATTCCTACATTAATGAGGATGTTTAATACCGTGGAGACTTGTCTGGTTATTGAATTAATTTGACAAAATATGAATTGATGCCATTGGATGACAATATATCATGGATATGTTTGGTGTTGCCCAGAAATCCTTACTTGTCTTGGAATACTGATTTCTAGAAATAGTATGCAAATGATGTATTAAATTTTAACAAGATAATTGCTAATATATCTTTGGTTTTGGACAAATGGACAACCATAACTCCTCCCGATATTAATATTAGATGCAGGACTATGTATATTTTGTGTGCAATTACTTTTCATATACCTTGTGTATACCTTTACTTTGGAAATTTTCATGGGGTTCATTACAACCTTGGATTTCTTTAAAGAGGATACACCTACTATTCAAGTTTGGTGTAGTGGTTAGGAGTGCGGATTTCTAATCTGGTGAGCTGGGTTTGATTTTGTGTTCCCCCACATGCAGCCAGCTGGGTGACCTTGGGCTCGCCACAGCACTGAGAAAACTGCTCTGACAGCAGTGATATCAGGGCTCTCTCAGCCTCACCCACCTCACAGGGTGTCTGTTGTGGGGAGAGGAAAGGCAAGGTGAATGTAAGCCACTTTGAGACTCCTTCAGTTAAAGAAAAGTGGCATATAAGAACCAACTCTTCTTCTTCTTCTTCTTCTTCTTCAATGGATCTGATTAGAGGCTGCCACTACCACCACAACACGCTGGCACAATATCACAGTTTATGCTGCTAGAGAACTATGGGCCATAATATAATGGCAATAAGAACTTTATCCATTTGTACATGATAAATTAACATTATGAGCCAACCCAGACCTAAAAGTTGAGAAGAAATCTTTGTTATGTGGAAAGTTTGGACTGATACAAAGATTATTACATTGGATTATGATGCTGAATTTTCTCATTTTCTCAGCTTAGATATGACTTGTCGACTTCTGTTCAATGACAATATTTACAAATGCAACATCTGTTGGTATCTAAATATGATCCTACTGTATTTAGTGTCTCAGAGTCGCCTTTGCTTCTGAAAACTCTAATTCAGGGTTTTTTTGCAACCTGGGTTTTTATAACACTCTGGGGTTTCTTGGTGGCCTTCAAGGGGTTTCCCAAATAATTGGGAGTTAATTAATTTTTATATATTTTTAATTTTTTAAACATTTATCCATGATATGACTGTATATGATCATGTCAACCTGTCCCCCCTCTCAAACTGGCCAGTGATGGGCCTGGAGAGAGTGGGAAGGGGCAGAGCCCCAGGTAGGCATGCACACAGCTGTGTTTCCCAGCCATATTCTGCATGTCTCCACCACTTCTGGGGTTTCTAGAAGCCTGAAGAATGTTTCAGGGGTTTCTCAATGGTCAAAAGGTTGAGGAAGGCTGTTCTAATTAAACCAATGCAGAAAATTAAATCTACAATATCCATTAAGAAATATTTGATGCCAATTCATTAATATGATATTCTGCTTCTTATAACTTGGCAGTATAGGAGAGTGTGGAGATTTGTGAGGCAATCCTATCTCTATGTTCTCCTTCTTGAAAGCTTTATGCGAACATTACCAATCTTCAGTGATACGGCATTTGATCAAGAAAGCGTAATGGAGTGGGTTAAATATGGAACAATGACTGATGTATCTGTTTGACAGTTTAACAGAATGGGAAATTAAAACTGATGGGCGACTTCATGGGGTGTTAAAATCAGTGTTCACCAATTAGAAGAGAAAGCAGTTAGTTCACGTTGTGTGGAACTTGGCAGTTTCTCTCGATAATGGAATGACATCGTGTGCTTGTTGAGTGAATATGAAGAAGTGACTTCTTTCCGATGGTGGGATACAAGCCTGCTTCATTAGATGGCACCAAAACAGGTAAAAATCAACAGTTTTTCTTTTTGGAATCGAGTTGACTCAACATCAAGTCGTGTTCAAAATGAGACACTGTCAATGACTCCAAATTGGTCCCTCTTAATTAAGATTGCATGAATACATACACAGCAGAGGGACTGATATGAAGGGATGAAGCTTGCCAGACACTAGCAGCGCAAACTAACACATTATGCTTTATACTCCCAAAATCGTGTTGGTCTCACAGGCAATCCTGGACTTGAATCTAGTTCTCCCACTGTAGGACAGTAGGACTACTCTCCTGGAACGACTAGAGGCTATGCTAATGAATCTGGAAAATGGGAATTTTAAACTTTTGCCTGGAGTGTATGACTTCTAGCTGCCATGCATTTGAATGCTCCCTCAGGGGAAAAAAACTTATGCAACAAAAAGTAGCATACCAATGTTACAGTTAGGGAGATTATCTATCTATCTATCTATCTATCTATCTATCTATCTATCTATCTATCTATCTATCTATCTATCTATCTATCTATCTATCTATCTATCTATCTATCTATCTATCTATCTATCTAGACCACCTTTCCCTGTACAGCTGGCTCATGGTGGGTTATATTAAGCTTTAAAATACAAAATCCAAATATCCCAACTCTAACCCACCCAACCCTCATCTTTCCTGTCCATTCAATGGCCCTCCACCAGTGCCCCATGCCATAAGGAGGGGAGTGCTCAGAGGGTGCAATCTAATTCTTTTCATATAAGGAGTTCCATATATACAACTCCACTCTTCTGTAAAGGATGAAGTATCCCCCATCCCATAAGGCAATTCATTAGGTCAACTTGTAATTACATAGGCATAAAATATCCAAAGGCACATTAGCATGTGCTGTTCACTCTCATAGAAGTACTTAATACTGGCTAGGATATGCGCAGGTTTGCCACATTAAAAACAAATATTGGAAACTGGAAGTTTATTTAATGATAGGATTTTGAATATGTTGCCCAGGTGGTGTTTAACAATGGCATATACCAAAGAGACTTGAATTGCATTTTCCAAGATTACAGGCAGCTCTCAGAATGCTTTCTAGGGGTTAGAAAGAAAAAAGAAGCATCCTGTTAAAGTTTAAGAAAATTAAAATATAGAGGTTCATTGTGTATACTCTTTGAATCAGATGTCCTTATTGGCTGAAAGCAGTGGTACCTTTTATTGGTTGAAGTGAGTTGACCCTAGCACTGGTTCAGCTGTGGAGGCATTTTGTAATGTTCACAAATATTCCAGTTCTTCTAATATTTTCAAATGGATGGTATACAAGGCCCAGGTGGAAATGGCTTGGTGTGTGGTGCTGTAAGAAGAGGTTACAAAATAAGGGGCTTTTTGCACGGCTTCAAAATCGCACAATGGTTGCCAATTGGAAACGCTATTGATTTGCCATAACGCACGACGTCGTAGACAATCTGCAACACTCCTGAAACCGATCAGCAAAAAGCACTTCGTTGTAGCGCTTTCAGGGGAATCCCAAAAAGTGGATTCACCCTCCGGAAAGCGCTACACTCTTGCAAACAATCTGCAACACTAGCGATAAAGACCTGTGCGTTAACATTGTTGCGGTTTCTTCAAAGTCCCTCCTCCTGAGCCTGTCCTCCAAACTTCCGGCGAAGCGATCGCCATTTTTTTTTCTCCGAGCGAGCGGGGATAAACGCACCAGCGAGCCTCTTTCTGTTTAGAGGCTTCCCTGGCTTCAGTCCTTCATCTTTAGTCACTAAGCACAAACCACATAAAAGCCCATTTGCTGAAATAAAGTCCCTTTATTTTTTACACATTAATTCAGCCGAAAATCGGGCCCGTGAGGGGGGGGATTTTTTTTTTATCACTCGAGGCAGCGTGGCAATGATCATACGATCAAAGACAGCTCACATTAGGCAGCTGGATGGGTCTCTCCGTTGCAACGAATCTACCCAGATTCGTTGCTATGGGTCTGTTTTTTTTAAAAAAAACCTTTCTTAAAGGGAAAGGGGCTGTTTGGGAGCATGCTAACGGCTGCCCATTGGCTGCTTGACGGCCAGGGGTGGGACGAGCTTGGCAATAGCGCTTCCTTTTCTGCCGAGACCGGAAGCTGTGGGAAACGCTACAAAACGCAACTGGATTCCACTACAAAGGCAGGTATGCATAATGACGAATTCCACTATTTTCAATGGCGATTTTTCATTCAGTGACCAATTTGCAACAAAGATCCCGGTGCGTAAAGCCCCTAAGTGTCACACTCTTCTCTAGTTGAGCCTTCCAACCTGTGTGAATACTTCATTGTGTGGGTTCTTTTTCCTTGGGAATAAACATTTCTGTGGTTAGAAAAATTGTTGGGGGGAGAAAGCTAGAATGGCTTACAACAGATCCCATCCCTTCTCTTGACTGACACCATTGTTGTGATGGCAAATAGATCAGTCATGTAAGGAGGAAGGAGAAACCTGGAGCTAGATGATTGCTGATTATCTGGCCAGCTCAGATTGATTAGCATAGATGTGACTATAGCTAGCTGGCTCATGTGTTGAAGCTCTGGGAATGACCATCTTTCCCACCATCTTTGGGACTTTGCTGGTGCCTGCATCTTTCTCAGCTAGGGAAATGCCTTTGTACCAAAACCGTTGGGAATCTGCACAGTGCAGATTCAGCCTAGGTTGTATAAAGCTGGGATTGCCAAGCTGAACCAGCTCTACCTTTTGTTTTTTCCTGTTGGCTCTTGATTACGAGACACTTACTGGACACTGAAAGTTGATATTTTTCTGAAAAAGTTTCTCTAATTGATTTATTATACTGATTTATTATAACACGGCTTTTCTTCTATTTTTCCTTTCAAACATCCATAGTGTCCTAAATGTAATCTTTTTTTTAGATGAAGGAGCCAACTAGCTATAACAACAATTGTATTTTTTACACATTTTATGTCTATTGGTTTTATTCGATGCCTGACCATCGCAGTAACACCAAAATGTGTCTAGTCAGTGAAGTCACCATGCATGTATGTATGCTATTAATAAATACTGGCATGTTTTTTTATAATCGTGTTCCACCCTGTGTAGGCTTAAGTTCATTCCCTTTGTTGACCATTTTAGGTTCTTGACTTTGGTTTGGGTCAGGATATTTTCTCCTTTTTGTCCTGGATTCCTATATGTAGATCATTGAGGCACAGCAGCCACCTCAGTAGTACATTTGACTCCCCTTTTCCTGAGTAATTTCACTTAATGGGCTCGGGTTTTTGATTACCCCCCAAAACTGATGCCTCTTGAGGGGTTGGCTTTTGGTATTTGGCTGGGGTGGCTAAGTATCTCTTGAAACTCCCAAAATATGCGACAGTAGCCTATGCAAAAGAGGTGCCAGGTGTGCCATCCTTGGGGTGACCTTGAACCAGGCCTGCTGATAGTGTCCCCCCACCACAGCTGCCTGTTCCCTCTCCTAAGTATGCTGCAATTCAATAACTCTCCTGACTTCATCAAATTCTTCCCCTGCAATACTGCTGAAAGTTCTTGTCATAGCAGCAGAGCCTGCCAAGTACTAATTAGAAGGAAACTGTCTTGAATAGGGAGGATTTTTTTAAGTGGTGGACATGGCAGTGTCAAGTTAATTATTTTATCAACTTGTGATCCCCCTCCCCCAATAACATATGTAGGAAATTGCATTTTCAATAGCTTTATTAACATAATTGGACATTCCAAAATAATAATAATTAGAGAGGGCCAGATTGAGAGGCCAGGATTCACATGGGTGTGAAGTGGGAGGGGAGCATGCAAGGAATCATCCAGCCAACCAAGCAGCTGATGTGTAACTGCCATTTCTGAATCATGGTAATATTGTCCGGTTCTCATAGAGACTCACAAAGTCAGTTGACATTATTAGACGTGCAGAGTGAAGGCTGGGGTTGGGTGGGTGGGGCAGGAGGAAGAAGATAATAGACTGGAAGGCTGCCTCTGTTGTCCTTTGGCACTTTATCAAGACTTTATTTCTCTAGAAAGTTATATCAGGATATTTGGTCAATATACCATTGCTTTGCCCAACCATAGAAGTATGATACTGAGTGCAGCAAATATTAAAAGTTTAATGATTTTTTAAAGGACCTGGAGTTGGATCCAATCTTCCTAGGGTTCTGTGGTTGTTGTTTCTTAAACTTTAGGTTAGTGGGTTGGATGGAGTGGGGGGGGGAGACTACCCAGACCCTCCAAAGAGTATGATGGGAACATCCCAGACCTATGACCTCCTCCCATGTTGGATAACCACATAACTCAAATCCTTTGACCTTGCCAGTGTTTCACCCCTCGCCCCGACTTCTGGTGATCATGTAGAATCTCCAGATACAAGCCAACAGTCCAATGGACTAATCCAAGAAACTCCTGTCACACCTCTAAAAATTCTATCTTGGAATATTGCTGGGTGGTCTTGCCACCTAGGCGACAAAGATCTGGAAGACTTTTTGAAGGCTTTTGACATCATCATTCTCCAGGAAACATGGACAAATGTTGACCTACATTCTGCAGATTATTCCCCTTTTGTTATTCCAGGGCATAAACAGAAATCCTCTACTGGACTCAAATTGAACTATTCAATTACAAGCTAAGATGGTGACCCTCTTTGCTGTGTCATGTATCTCCCTTAACGACTCAGTTGCTAATGTTTTACATATGGAAACTTTACTTCAGGGGTAGTCAACCTGTGGTCCTCCAGATGTTCATGGACTACAATTCCCATGAGTTCCTGCCAGAATTTGCTGGCAGGGGACTCATGGGAATTGTAGTCCATGAACATCTGGAAGATCACAAGTTGACTATGCCTGCTTTACTTGATATCGCAGTCACTAATAGCTGTGAGTCTCTCTGTGTGCTCATGTGTGTGTGTGTATGAATTCACAGGTTAACATATCTAAAGTCAAGGTTATTTTGTTAGAATTCAATGGCCTTAGATTTTGCCAGTCCTTCAGGGAAAGCAATGGCTGACATTTAAATAAATGCATCCCAATCTGACTCGTTGCCCATGCTTTAATGGCCTGTTCATTTGCCTTTGCTTGTGATTCCTGCAAATCCAACGCAAATGTCGTAGTCACAGCCAGGAGGCTGTTGACTTACCATCCACAATGTGCCAGATTGTAAGGACAAATTCAGGAGGAGTAGAGTGGTATAGATTTCCTACAAGCTTTTAGCCCTGGAGTTAAAATTCAGATACCGTTTAGTCGTAACAAGGCCAACAGGGCAGTCTTTTGAATTCTCCCATGTGTGCTCTGTGATAATTCTGACTGCCTTAGAATTTTCTCGCCTCAGGACAAAACGGTCTCTTGAAGGCCAAGACAGAAATCTATACCCTCAGCTACCAGTGCTGCGCCTGAAGCTTATTTTAAAAACTGGGAAGTGGTTTTTATTTGAAGGGGGGAGAGAAGATGATGCTCAGAATATGATATGTCCAGTGAATGACATTCAAGGAACTGGGCATATGTAAAACTGGCAAAAGATGTTCATGCTCTTCAGCCAAAGGACTGGCATTTATTCAGCATGGACGCAAAAAGGACTTTTCCTTGACATCGCACAAGGTTCTCCTGGTGACATTAGGTGACATCTCTGCATATACCAACACAATTCACCTTTTTTTTAAAAATACCAGTTTGCCCTATGTATCAATGCTTGCCCAAACTGAGTAAGAAAATTAGCAGGATTACTTCTGAGTATAGGGTCTTAGATAAATATCATTGATCTTTTCCAGGCCCTCTACCCTGAAGTGCTCCTCTTCCTTTCAGAATAGCTCCTTTCTGCCACTTAAAATGATTGAAGCTGTGCCCTTTGGTTCTATGGACACTATCCTGATGCTCTGTGCTTCATAATAAAAATATATTCATGCTGGCACTTTTTTCCTCCCATAAGGTGGTTTATGCAGTCTTCTTGGGGATGTGCAGAATTGCTGGATTTCTTTCTTTCTAGGTACTTTTAGCTTTCCAGAAACTGGCCCTGTGTATTCAGGCATTCAGAAGCAGCTATGCAGCTTTTACAAGGATGTCAAGTTTGCAGTACTCTGACATGGACAGAAGCTAAGTAGAATTTAGTACTTGGATGGGAGACCACCAAGAACGATCAAGGAAACTATGCAGTGACAGTAGTCGATAAACCACCTTAGAAAACTTAGCATTACATTACATTCATTTAAAATAAATGGTGCCTATTGAATATTGAAGATTTGATTGACACTGCAGATTTTTTTATGTTACTATGGCAGGAACTGCCACCACAGCACAATAATTGCTACTGTGCTACTGATGTTAAGCTGTGGCCATCATTTTGTGGCTGGCTCCACCTCCTTCAGCAGCCATTTTGTTGCTGCACCCATGATGCTATGTGCTATGTCAGAATGCGTTTGCAGGCTCATAAAGGTTTGGGACCTGTGCCTTAGATCACAACAATATTTGGCGGAATGTGGAAGTAGCACAATAAAATCAGAGTCCAGGAGCCCCTTTAAGACCAACAAAGATTTATTCATGAGCTTACACTCAAAAGCTCACACCTTGAATAAATCTTTGTTGGTCTTGAAGTTGCTACTGGACTCTGATTTTATTGAGCCATTCAAATTCAGCCACAGGCAGCAGGGGCTTTGGCTTGAAAACACATCCATCTTTGCTCTGGATTTCGGGATAGTTACCCATACTCGTAACCTTGACTGACTCAGGGACACTTAGTCATAGAAAACCAGTTATCAGTTTCAGAACTCATCTGAAGAAACAAACTGAAGTTTAGTTCAAAACACAGCCTAAAGAAAAACAACAACAACAACAATTTTAGACCATGTTTTGAACTAAACTTCAGTTTTGTTTTCTTTCTTCTGATGTCTCATGAATGCCACATCTTTCACTCCGGGTCCTTCCTCTTACAGAAGGGCTCTCACAGCTGCAGGGAGAGCCATTTGGCGCTTGTATTTCCAAGCATCCTCCTTTCTATGGATGGAACAAAAGCATGCAAATGTGTGTGTTATGTGTCTGTCAGTAATAAAGTTTCCTTTCCTGAAAAGGTCATCGCTGCTCATTGGCTGCGTGGAGCCATAAAGCTGTATTCAAGCATCCTGAGCCGTCAGAATTCTGTTGAATGGCTTTGGAGTGTTCCTCCAGCACATGACAAACGTGCTGACAGAGAACCCTCGGGCCACCTGCTAGGCACTGTGGCTCTTCACCACATGGGGCATTAACAAGTGAATAGGAAACCTGACATGGAGGGCAAAGGATAAAGAGAGGGGGAGGGATCTTTCCCATCAAGCTATAAATGCCACTGGGAGGGTTTCTGAATGAGCATCGTTGGCTGCCCCCAGAGACTTCTGCAATATTTATACCTGGTAAAAGCCATTGTGGTCTCTCCACCTCTGCCCTCCTCCTTCTTCTCCGGCATGGAAGGAATGCAATTCTACACTCTGTATCCAGCACCTGCTTCTCCTTTCCTCCTCCGCTCCACATTTGTAGTCAGTCTGCAACACTACAGATATTGGTGACATTTTTAAAAAATATTATCTGAGCTCTCTACTCGAAAAGGACAGGAGGCTGGTGCTCGGATTACACAAGCTCCATTTTCAAAGTGAACTGTTGCATGGCGATAGAGGCCAATGCGGAGAAGCGGACCAGCCGAGCGCCGATTTGAATGTGTTTCATTCAGCTGCCGATTTCAGTTGGGGCTGGGCTGAAGACGTTCGCTCTGAGCTCTTTCCGTGAAATGTTTTGTTCCTCTTGCCCTTCTGAAAGGGTTCACCCATTTGAGTACTCTTTCGGGGTCCTTAGAAGCAAAATGTTTTGCCTCTCAGGTCATTCGAAAGGTCTGTTCTCCACTGTGTAAATAATAATAATAACAACAATAACCAAAAGCACCGACTGACGTTGAAGAAGAAGAGTTCTTTTTTATACTACCCGAAGGAATCATAGAATCATCTTAACACAGCCAATGGGAGCAGCATCCTGCCCTCCTCCAAGTGACAACCTTTCAAATACTTAAAGACGGCTATCATGTCCCCTCTCAACCTCCTTTTCTCCAGGCTGAACATTCCCAAGTCATAGGGCTTGGTCCCTCGGCCCCAGATCATCCTTGTCGCTCTCCTCTGTACCCATTCAATTTTATCTACGTCCTTCTTGAAGTGAGGCCTCCACAACAAAAGAGTTGTTGTCAATGGTGTTTCATCAGACTGGAGAGAGGTGAGTAGCGGGGTACCTCAGGGCTCGGTGCTCGGCCCGGTACTTTTTAACATATTTATTAATGATCTAGATGTGGGGCTGGAGGGACTACTCATCAAGTTTGCAGATGACACTAAATTGGGAGGACTGGCAAATACTCCGGAAGATAGAGACAGAGTTCAACGAGATCTGAACACAATGGAAAAATGGGCAAATGAGAACAAGATGCAATTTAATAAAGATAAGTGTAAAGTTCTGCATCTGGGTCAGAAAAATGAAAAGCATGCCTACTGGATGGAGGATACGCTTCTAGGTAACACTGTGTGTGAACGAGACCTTGGGGTACTTGTGGATTGTAAACTAAACATGAGCAGGCAGTGTGATGCAGCGGTAAAAAAGGCAAATGCCATTTTGGGCAGTATCAACAGAGGCATCACATCAAAATCACAAGATGTCATAGTCCCATTGTATACCGCACTGGTCAGAACACACTTGGAGTACTGTGTGCAGTTCTGGAGGCCTCACTTCAAGAAGGACGCAGATAAAATTGAAAGGGTACAGAGGAGAGCGACGATGATCTGGGGCCAAGGGACCAAGCCCTATGAAGATAGGCTGAGGGACTTGGGAATGTTCAGCCTGGAGAAAAGGAGGTTGAGAGGGGACATGATAGCCCTCTTTAAGTATTTGAAAGGTTGTCAGGAGGGCAGGATGCTGTTTCTGTTGGCTGCAGAGGAGAGGACACGCAGTAATGGGTTTAAACTTCAAGTACAACGATATAGGCTAGATATCAGGAAAAAAAATTTCACAATCAGAGTAGTTCAGCAGTGGAATAGGCTGCCTAAGGAGGTGGTGAGCTCCCCCTCACTGGCAGTCTTCAAGCAAAGGTTGGATACACACTTTTCTTGGATGCTTTAGGATGCTTAGGGCTAATCCTGCGTTGAGCAGGGGGTTGGACTAGATGGCCTGTATGGCCCCTTCCAACTCTATGATTCTATGATTCTATGATTCTAACTGCACACAGTACTCCAGGTGTGGTCTGACCAGTGCCGTATACAATGGGACTATGACATCTTGTGATTTTGATGTGATACCCCTGTTGATACAGCCCAAAATGGCATTCACCTTTTTTACTGCTGCATCACACTGCCTGCTTATGTTTAGTTTAGTCTCAAAGCACCTTCCCTTTCCTCTCCCCACAATAGACACCCTGTGAGGTAGGTGAGCCCTGATATTACTGCTCGATTAGAAAAGCTTTATTAGTGCTGTGGCGAGCCCAAGGCTATCCAGCTGGCTGCATGTGGAGGAGGAGTGGGGAATCACACCTGGCTTGCCAGATTAGACGTCTGCATTCCTAACCACTACACCAAGCTGTGATCTCTCATGCTATCATGACCCCCTTTTCCGCTTCCAAATCCCTTTCTAGAAGATGGGGGAAACTATTCTTCATGTCACTCTGAAAGATGGGATGTAGCAGCCATTTTAAATGAGTCCATGCCCCCTCTGAATTACTGTGTACTTTCCCTTGTCCTGGTGGATTTTTTTTCTCTATGAAAGGGCTGTGCCCCCCCCCCCATGGAAAGAACAGTATGCCCCTCCCCCAATGATATTTTTCATTTGGAAAAATTAACCTCCCCAAAATTTGTCCTGGTCATGATGTACTCCTAGAGTACATGTTACCGGCATCCAACCAAGCTGTGATCTACCTCAGTCTTGTAAAGATGTATTTAATATATGTGCTAAAATCCTTGACCTCCTATCAGTAAGGTTGCAATAGAACTGACAGATATCAGTTCCCTGGAGAAAATGGCTTTCTTTCTTTCTTTCTTTCTTTCTTTCTTTCTTTCTTTCTTTCTTTCTTTCTTTCTTTCTTTCTTTCTTTCTTTCTTTCTTTCTTTCTTTCTTTCTTTCTTTCTTTCTTTCTTTCTTTCTTTCTTTCATGTCTATGCCACCCTTCTCCAAGGGCTTAGAATGGTTTACAAAACAGTAATACATTGGGTTAAAATATTTAAAATTATTAAAACCAGTTTATGTTTAAAGTGCAGTTATTTAAAAGCCCAGGAACTCCTGCCCTTTCTTGAAGGGGGTTGGGATGGGTGGTAAATAAAGTGCTCTGCGGTGTCTGGATGTTATTTCTATGCCCATGTGTGCATATGAAGGCTCGTTACATGGATGTTCTGTGGGTCTCAACCGTAGGCCTGGTGGAAAAACTCCATCTTGCAGGCTCTACAGAACTGTTTTAAGTCCTGCAGGGCCCTGATCTCTCTATGAGTTTGCCACCAGGCTGGTCCCAGGGCAAAAGTGCTGGCAAGTAGGCCCCTCTGAAGGGTGTAGGGGAGAAGGTGGTCCTGCAGGTACAAAGGCCCCAAACCATTTAGGGTTTTTGAGTTCTCCCCAGGCTCCCCCTTCAAAATCGTCAAGGATTTCATACCTGACAATGGACCCATCCTGTATACGCTATAATGTGGGAATCGGCAGACCGCAGAAATGGGGAAGAGAAACATGGGCAGAATTTGTCATTGTTTTCAAGAGTCTGCTTCTAGGCATTTAAAAAAAAATTCTTCCATCAGTATAATTCTTTGCTATAGCTGATATTGTAGAGCCATGGGGTGCACATGGGCGCAAGGCAGTGAATTCACAGGGGAGTGTGGGTCATTTCATTATTGCCGTACCCATTCTCTGTTTAATCCCACCAGCATGTTGGTGAGAGAAACATGCTAGCATTTACAGGGCTGCTTTTTTTTAATGCAGTTTACTAATAAGACTGCTAATTGACAGTCTTAATGATAAGAGTTGAAACCTCTCCTTTGCCTTCAACTGCTGTGTGACAAGCAGAAATCCAACGGACGCATCTTTAACAAAAATAGAATGTGGGAACGCACTGTCTATCGTGCATGTTTGACAGTCACAATTACCATGTTCAACTGTGGAGATCTGCTGCGAACCCCCTTCTATTGTGTCCAGTTGTGGCGGTCACAGTTCAAGAAGGATACTGACAAGTTGGAATATGTTCAGAGAAACGTGACTAGGATGGTTGAGGGTTTGGGATCCATGCCTTACGAGGAGATGCTGAGAGAGTGGGGTATGTGTCACTTGGAGAAGAGGAAGAGAGCAAGGGGTGATAGGATACCTATGTTTAGCTACATAAAAGAGGGGGCCAACTTGGGAAGAGAGGGCCAATTTGTTTGGTGCAACATTAAAGACAACGACTAGGAACAGTGGGTTCAAATAATGGGAAAGGAGGTTTGGAGAGCCAGTTTGGTGTAGTGGTTAGTGGACTTCTAATCTGGCAAGCCGAGTTCGATTCTGTACTCCCACACTTGCAGCTCTCTCAGCCTCCCCTCCCTCACAGGGTGTCTGTTGTGGGGAGAGGAAAGGGAAGGGGACTGTAAGCTGCTTTGAGCCTCCTTTGGGTAGAGAAAAGTGGCATATAAGAACCAACTCTTCTTCTTCTTCTTCTTCTTCTTCTTCTTCTTCTACTTCTACTTCTACTTCTACTTCTACTTCTTCTTCTTCTTCTTCCACTTAAATATTACAAAGCGTTTCCGAGGGTGAGGGCCATTTGTAGATGTACTATCCTGCCCCAGAGGGTAATGGAGTCTCTGTTTGATGTTTTTAGGAGGAGATTGGGTAAGTATTTGTCAGGAGCTTGTGATTTTTAAGTCTCTGAGAAGGTGGGGGGCCCTTTGTGGTTTCTTCCAGCTCAGTGTGATTCTGATTCGGATCACTGAGTTTGTTCAGTCCCACTCTGAATAACTGAAATGTGGGCCAGGCAACATTGTGTCATTTGTGTGTATGTGTGTGTGTAAAACTGTACATATGAAGAAATATATTGGATCTAAACTGGCAGCCATGAACATGGCTAAGGTTCAAGAAACACTGAATAGAAGGGCATCTGAAACTGAATTTCTTTATGACTAGTTTTATATGATTTACAGACTGATTAGATGGTCTGTTTGAACCCTTGCATACTGAGTGGAGTAACTACAGAGCAGCATGGGAATATGTGTGCATGAACTGGCAGGGGTTCAAGCATTCCTGTACAAAACCATTGTTTAATGGTCTGGTCAGTGACTGGCATGGCAGAATGCTGACTGCCACTGACAAGATAATTCCCCAACATCCTCTCCATCCCCATCTCAAGCGAGCCCTCCAGTACATGGAGGAGCTTCGCAGCAAGGAACAGGAACTGAGACAACTAGAGCAAGTTTGGAGGAAGACTCATGACAAAGACAAGAGAACATCTTATAGAATGCAGATGAAAGTATGAGAAGGCGGTGAAGGCAGTAAAATGCCATTTTTCTTGGCTACCATTGCATCTGCAAACTCATGCCTAGCACAATTTTTCAGGATACTTCAATCGCTCACTGCCCTGGCAGAGAGGCACCAAAATAGTAGTTAATTGGACATCAGCTGTGAGACATTTGCAAGTAATTTTGCAGACAAAATTTCGACACTTTGCCATGACAAAATTTTGACGCTTTGCCTCCAGCCTTAGGCACTGAAAGTGAACTAGAAAAATTTAAATTATTTATTACGGTCATTGACCAGCATCAGAAAGTGAACTAGAGTCTCCTTGGCCGTCTTTGGAGAGAACACTGAGTAACTTCAGATGATTGTAACAGCAGCGAGGCCAGCCACTTGCCCACTAGACCCCTGTGCATCATGGCTCCTAAAAACACCTGACATAAGATTAAGGGGCTTCCTCCATGAAATAATCAACCTCTCCCTCTCAACAGGAGAATTCCCAGAAGGACTAAAAGAGGCAGTGGTATACCCACTACTGAAAAACCATCATTAGAACCACAAGAACCCGACAACTATCGACCTGTCTCGCACTTAGCATTTCTGGGGAGGATGGTGGAAAGGACTGTTGTGGATCAACTATCAGCATTCCTGGAAGAAGCTTCAGTTCTAGACCCATCTCTATCAGGTTTCTGGCCTGGCCATGGGGTAGAGACAGCGGTAGTCGCTCTGATGGATGACCTCCATCACCAGCCAGACTGAGGCGGGTCATCACTGCTGATAATACTAGATCTCACAGCAGTTTTTGACACAGTCAACCACAACCTTTTAGTTCACTGCCTTGCCAGCAGCAAAATATGAGGAACAGCCCTTCAATGGCTGATTTCCTTCTTCCAGGGTTGTGGACAGAGGGTAACAATAGGAGAGAGAACATCAAACCACTGACAACCTGCTTGTGGTGTCCCACAGGGAGCTTTCCTCTCTCCTATTTTATTTAACATCTTCATGCACCATCTTGTTCAACTGACAGGGAAGTTTGGGCTGGGTTGTCATCAATATGCAGATGACACACAGCTCTTCCTCCTGATGGATGACTCCCTTGACTCTCCCCCAGAAACATTAGCCAGCTGCCTGGAAGCACTGACAAGGTGGCTCAAGCAGAGTCATATGAATCTCAACCCTTCAAAGATAGAGGTCCTGTGTCTAGGTAGGATGGACCCATGTGAGAAAGTGCCTACCCTGTATGGTGTCTAGCTCTCAATGGCTCACTCTGCCAGGAACCTGGGCATGATCCTGGAAGCTTCACTTATAATGGAAGCCCAGGTCACAAAGGTTTTGCGGCTGGCATATTACCATCTCCACCAAGCCAAGCTACTAGTGCTCTACTTGGCCCTGGAACACCTAGTCACAGTGATCCATGTGACTGTCACCTCTAGACTGGACTTCTGCAACTCAATCTATACAGGTCTGCCCTTAACCTTGATCCAAAAACTATAGCTAGTCCAAAATACAGCAGCCAGGGTCCTCACATCAACAACATGGTCCCACATTCAGCCCATCCTCCAGTCAAATTCCCAATCAGTCTAAAAAGGTAAAGGTAAAGGTAAATGTATCCCCTGTGCAAGCACTGAGTCATATCTGACCCTTGGGGTGACGCCTTCTAGCGTTTTCTTGGCAGACTCAATACGGGGTGATTTGCCAGTGCCTTCCCCAGTCATTACCGTTTACCCCCCAGCAGCAAGCTGGGTACTCATTTTACCGACCTCGGAAGGATGGGAGGCTGAGTCAACCTTGAGCCGGCTGCTGGGATTGAACTCCCAGCCTCATGGGCAAAGCTTTCAGATGGCTGCCTTACCACTCTGCGCCACAAGAGGCTCCATAATCAGTCTAAAAGCTCTGGTAATTACATTTAAGTCCAAACACAGGCAGGGTCCAGTGTACCAGAGGGACCACCTCTCTGCTTATGCCCCGCAGAGTGCTACACTCTACTACCACCAACTGGCTAATGATTCCTGGTCCAAAAGGAGCCCTCTTGGCCTCGACAAAGACCAGAGCCTTCCCTGCCCTGGTCCCCACCTGGTGGAATGAGCTCCCAAAGGAGGTTAGGGCCCTGATTGATCTAAAACAGTTCTGCAGTGCCTTCAAAAGGGAGCTCTTCCACTAGGCATTTTGTTTAGGTCGACCGGAATCAGTAATATCCGCAGGGCCCCTGAATCTCCCTCCCAAGAACCCATACACGTGAACCATGGACCTGTTTGAACTGTTATGAATTAGACTGTTACCTCCAGTTATGGTTACTATCGTTGTTGTTATCATTGTTACAGTCCAATTATATGTTATGTTATGAAGAAAAAGTTCCATGTATTGTTTATGTTCCATGTTAACAGTCCTGAGTCTCATGGGAGGATGGTATACAAATACAAATACAAAGTTGCAACAAAAGCCATGAAATAGTTGTTTTTTTAAGGTGAGAATTCTCAGAGACCTGGAACCCTCCCTCCATGCTAATTTCCTTTCTTCACTGAGAAAAGAGAATGACTATTCAACCAGTTTCAGTCTGTAGAGCAGTGGTGGTAAGTTGTAACAAACTTAGGTTGATCCCACATCAACACAGGTGGTTTGTCACTGCCTACCCCTGGGCTTCGTTGGTGGTCTCCCATCCAAGTCTTAACCAGGGTCAAGCCTGCTTAGCCGCTGAGACCCAATGAGATCCGGCTAGCCTGGATGATCCAGGTCAAGACAGTCCTTAAGGTCCGTGATGGATGTTCTCATCTAATTAATGGTTGACCCTTGTTCCAAGGATCAGTTTTCTTAACACCACGGTTCAACCTATTCATCTGCCCAACTGGTGAAGTAGCTTGACCAACACAATAATTTGTAGTGATAATTCGTGGTTGGTTCTGCAGCTGTCAACTCTCCACTTGAAGAACAGTGAGATGAAGATCGCATCAAGCTGTTTACGTTAGTGAACATTCAAATGACTTTTCAGAGATGCTGGTGGGATGAGCTTAGAATTTACTTAAGAGAAACTAGGGTGTAAACTGCACGGAACTTTTATTCCAACCCCAGATCGATTCAGTCCCTGTCCTCTACACAGAATGCGATTTCCATTTGGATTTTGGCCGATTTAAATTTTCCTTCTGCAGCAAGAAGGATTGATCCGGAGTGACCCTACCTTTATTGTGCGATATCTCAGACTGCTTTTAATCCTCAATATCCATTTGGGAAAGAAAGCTCTGTGGTAGAGAACCTCTGATAGGCTACACCTGGTCATGTGACATGCTTGCCTTAAAGGAGAAGCCCCTAATTTCTCTCAACTTCTGTTGGTCCTGGATTTTTCCTCCCTCCTCTGCCTTTTTCGATCCTCTCCCCCTCCCCTCCAAGAAAAGAAAGAGGCTCCCTGCTTGGCTCTTCTCCCCCCCCCTTCAAGAAAAGAAAGAAAGAGGCTTGGCTCCCCCCCACCTTCTGAGCCTCCCTAACCACGTGCAGAAGACTTTCCTGTTTCAATGGGGGGGGGGAGAGGAAGACCCGAATTCAAAGCGATCTGAATTCAACAGGATTGACAATGGAATAAAGAAAGTAAGTGCAGACTAGACTCTGCCTAGTACTCTGTTCAAAGGAAGCCCTGTCTTTATAGTAAGACACAGGAACCCAAATATAAATATGATAAATAAAAACAGAAACAAAAGAGCCTCAATATAAATGTGTGCTCTTAGCCCACCGGTCTAACTATGCAAAATTTGTATGTCTGTTACAATGTCGATTGCTCCAAGAATCCAAAGACAGAATTTTCAGGCAAAAGACTCATCATCACTAGGTTGCTGTACGTTTCCTGCACTGTGTGGCCATGGTCGGCTAGCTTTAGTCCCTGACATTACACCAGGAACTGTGCTTGACATCATCAGAGGCAGGACACAGCATGATGGGAATCTCCCCGTGACAAAATAAAAAGTATTTCCTAGTTCCAGTCCTTTCCCTGGGAGATTCCCAGATAAGACAGGAATGTGATGTGTTAAACTCCCCTCCCCCAAGAACTAAATAAAATGCCCACTAACTGTTTGCACACTCCACACATTGTCGAAGTCAAAGTCAGGAACTCAAACTCAAGGCTTAGATGACTCATCATTAACTCTGTCTTATCAAAGAGTAAAAGAAGAATAGTATATATATATATATATACACCTGCTTGTCTCTAACTTAATGGGTTTCAAAGTGGCTTATGATCACCCTTACCTCGTCTCTGACAGCAGGTACCTTTTGAAGTAGGTGGGGCTGAGAGAGTTCTGAAAGAACTGTGCTAGGCCCAAGGCCATACAGCAGAGTTAAGGTGGTGGAGTGGGAAATCAAACCAACTTCTCCATGTTTTTAACCATTACATCATGCTGGTCCTCAATCTGGTCAGGGATTTTTTTAAATCATAGGCTGTGGGAGTCCTTATAATACCCCCCACCCATCAGCTACTGGACTCCCACCCTCCAAAAAAAATCATTTTCAGTGTTGCAATGTTTCAACTGCTTCCACATTCTTCTAAAGGAAAACAATCCATAGTACAATATGGTTCAGGTTAATTAGTTTAATCCATTTTTAATTAGTCTTATGTCTCCATGCCAACAAATGGTTTTCAGATAGTTTGATATCTTGACAATGCTGAGTTGGGCTAAAAAATAACTACCTGAAAGCATTTTTTTTTTGTTTTCAAATGCTGTTAAGCAAAATGTGAAATCACAGAATCATATGATCATGGAGTCAGTAGGGTCCTCTAGTCCAACGCCATGCACAATGCAGACAACTCACAACTACCTGCCCACCAAACGTGACCCAGCTTTCCCTGACCCAGATTTCTGCCATGCACTCAAGGTCCATCCTGTGCTCTGCAAAGTAGGTTAGCAAAGTAAAGGCTTTGTTGTTAATTGACCTAGCATTGCACAGCATCAGAGGTGAATTATTCACCATTGCCTCCACCCTAGTGACCTGAGAGATGGGATGGAGATTAGAAGTGGTTCAAGCATGACCATATCTCAAATCCCTTTTTATGTCCAACCTCCTCCCACCGCTGTCTCTGTCTCTTCCCTTTATTATTGGGATCCCTGAACCCCTTGGGTCCCCATAGTTATCTTTCCCTTAGTTTTGCCTGGTGCTTGTGGACTCTTAATGTTTGATGTTTAGTTCTGATTTCCACTACTCAATTTCCCTATGGGTTTTCAGTTGGTTCTCCTTTTTCTTCTTTCTTTCCCCCCTTTTTTCTTCTTTCCTAGGGTTCTTTCCCATTCCATGGTTTTCTGCTTAGTTGGGTTATTGTTTTGGTTCCAGTTAACTTAAAGATGGCTTTGTTTATTTCTGGAGGGATGGTCCTGTTGGCCAGTTATGGCACCTCAGGGCTGTCCAATCCAGTTATTGATTGCATGTTTGGTATGTTTTGTTGTGTGTTATTTCTGAAGGGATAGCTCTAATTGCTAGCTAGGGCACCTTTAGGGTCACCCAGTTCAGTTGCTGGTTGTATGTGTTTTATTGTGTGTTATTTTTTTCTGGAGGGGTCACCATCTATGGATTGCCCAGTCCAGTTATTAATTGTGTGCTGGGTGCACTTTGTTGTTTGTTAGTTCATTTTGTGTGTGGTGTGCTTCTTGAATTGATTTGGGTTACATTAGTTTCATTGGAATGCTTTTAAGGTGAGTCAATCAATTTTGAATTAATTAGGGGATATTGAATAGTCAATTTGAATTGATTGCCTTAGATTTGATTAATTGAACATTTTGGCATTGAATTGATCAGAAGCTCATTTTGGTTTTTATCCCCTTCTCTTTGTTTTCTTTTCCTTTCTTCTTTTTTTTATTTGTGTTTTTTGGTTGGGTCTCCCTTTCTGTTTGGTCAGTATGGTTGTATTGTTTGATTTCAGTTTGTTCAGGTTCTTTATGTGGCTTGATTTGGTAAATTGTGTAATTTTGCTGATTTTGGTTGATTTGGTCAAATTTTGATCCTTTTGGCACTTTTTGGGGATTTAGACTGTTCTGATTTTGGGAGCAGTCTGATTGTTTGACTGCTCCAGTTGCCATCTTGGATCTAGATTAGTTCTACCCCTGTTTCACATACATAAAATAACATGGAGGGGTATAGAAGAGTGCACAGTAAGAATCCTGGCAGCTCCAGAATAGTCTTTTTAAAGCTTTCCTATGGCACAAATAGTTGTAATAAAAATTGTGTTCGTTTTTACTGAAAGTAACTTGATGCTACCTTTCAATCCAATCAGAGTCCCTAGGGGAGGGGACGTAAAGATGTTTGAACAACTAAAAACTTTTTTTTAAATAGGAAATAATTCAATAAAAGCAGGTACTTCCCAATGTGGAGCTGGTGACCCTTCCTTCCTTCCTTCCTTCCTTCCTTCCTTCCTTCCTTCCTTCCTTCCTTCCTTCCTTCCTTCCTTCCTTCCTTCCTTCCTTCCTTCCTTCCTTCCTTCCTTCTATTGAATGTCTATACCACCCCTTTCCACATTGCCAGCTTGGAGCAGTTCACCTCATTCAAATATACACGACGAAGCTGCATTTAACAATCAATTTTAAAACAGTTAGACATAATTCAGTGCCTGCAGCAGCCATAGGTCTTGGTTTCTGCCACCCCTTCTCCTGTATATTTTTGCAATATACTTCTAGGGAGATTTATTTATTGCACTCAGCATCACACTTCTATGACAAGGCAAAACGCTGCTGCCTTAACCAAATATCCCAATATTATCGGTACACCGCCCGTGGCGCCGCGGGTACCACGGACTAAATAAAGGAGTAAGGCATTCTGGGGCGGGATGTGTCCGGGATGAGGAAGGGTCTGGATTGGACACTTCCTCATGACAGACAATCGGAGGGACTAATTGGCAGGCGCAAAGCGCCTGCCGATTGGTCCCTCAGATTCCCAGCCCCAGCAACTGCAAGCCGCGCACAGTGCGGCTCGCAGTTGTTCCCGGCCTGACGCTGCCCGACGGAGCCCCCGTCAGTCATGCGGAGTGCGGCTGCCGGGGGCTCCCTGCCCGGCGTCCTGACATGGCGAGAGGTCAGGATGCCGCCAACAAAAGAGCAGGACTCCAGCCGCTCGCCAGCCACTCGCCGAAAGGCCAGGACTCCAGCCGAAAGACCAGGACTCACCAGCCGCTCGCCAGCCACAAAGGTAGTCCCCCCCCCATACCCACTCTCACTCCTGGGGGCTGCTAGCGCCCATTGCATTTTTGCGTGCAATGGGCTTTTTGGCTAGTTATGAAATATAAAAGCTACAGGAAATACTTAAAAAAAACAACAACAACAACAACATCAAGTCCTCCCACCCCCAATCTAGTACCTAACTTTCAACCCGGCTGAAAATCTCAGTTGCATTTTTTTCCTTCAATCTGACAGGGTAACCCTAACCCTGGCAAGTTTTCCAGTTGGTAAATGATTTGTTTGAATCACCCCTTGTCAGACACCCAAGAAGAATGGCTCCTTCAATTAGGGAGATGATCATGCCTGTGCTTAAAATCTAATATCTCAAACCTGATTAAGACAGAGTATGACACAGACAGAGCCTCTCTTGTCATTGATTTTTTAAGACTGAGATAATGACTTCAGATGGATGGAACTCAATTGCCGAACACCAGGTGTGTGACTTCTTGAAAGGCGCATCCGACTATTTATCTCTGTACGTTTTGTGGAAGTCTCTTCCCGCTACAAATTTCCAGGCACAGAAAGACACCTAATCGCCTCAGGGACCAAGAGGCAAGCAAGTTAACAGCAGACACCCCATTGATCAAAGGAAGTCAAGTTGTAAAGTTATGCAAAGTCCCTAAACAATAAGATACCTAATCCGTACTTTTTAATATTTATTTTTTAAAAAACACACACGCACAAACCCTCCAAAGCATTGTGTTGGTCTGTCAAGCTAATTAACTGTAATCACAGGAAAGAAATATTTGATTATCTGAAAACAGGGCTATTTGAATGATCCTGACAGTTTTTAAAAAAAGAAACACTAATTGGAGTTTTGAAAGTTGCAGAACTATTTATTGGCTGAACAAAGTTTCCAGGCTAAGTTCACAAGGGTCTCACTTCAAAGAAATTTCTTTCTTTCTTTCTTTCTTTCTTTCTTTCTTTCTTTCTTTCTTTCTTTCTTTCTTTCTTTCTTTCTTTCTTTCTTTCTTTCTTTCTTTCTTTCTTTCTTTCTTTCTTTCTTTCTTTCTTTCGGGGGGGGAGGTCTCCCTATTCTTAATTTTTGTGTTTTGTCTTCCCTATCTTCTGTTTCTTTGTTTGATTGATTACTAGTATATTAGTTCTCTCTAATGTTGAATTTCGTATTAACAGGGGTATAGGCAACATGTTTTGATGGGGTGATTTCGTAAGCTGCTTTGAATCCGATAATATTAATATAGTTTTAACATATGATTTTAGCACATGTTTATGCTGTCTCAGTTAATTAATTTAGCATGTAAATTAATTATAAATATAAATTTATAACAACACATTTAGAATAAATTAAGTAATTGAGGTTAAATAGGATATTATTTGCCAGGTGTTGGTATTTATGTCCAAAAGTTCCAGCTTTCCATTTCTGCATCTCCAGCATTATTAAATCAGTAGAGGAGATACCAGACATCTCAGAATAATTCCCACTGAGATGTGAGACATCAGTCTCTTTCAAAAAAGGTATATACTGCAGAAATATTTTAAAATATATTTCTATTAACCCAAAATAAAGGGGGGGGGGGAAACCCACAAACAATCTCTGAGCCAACTAAGGATGAAAAAAGACAGTTTTATTATCCAGGGAGAGGAGCTGTCTCCAGATGGTATTTTCCTCTTGCATCTGCACTAACTTTTGCAACATAATGAATAGCATAATGTAATGTTATTTATAATGGGAGATGGAAATTTAATTTGCAGGTCTGAGGACAGAACCCTGTACTGGCAGTCACTTGTGGGGATGCCTCTATGTTTGGGTGGAGACCCATGGAATACAGTGACAGGTTGTCTTTTAATTACTTTCAGGCTCCACAACTGGGAAAACATCTGTCCATTTATCTTTAATCTTGACATTTTTACTTCCTTTACTATGTTCCTTTACCCAGAGTTGAATCCTAACGACTAATGTTTTTATAAACTTAACTTGTTATTCTGTTAAGCCCTTGTATCTGGTAAAACATCTTCATTATTTATTTGATTGGCAGGTGGCATCATGGCAAGCAAGACACCACTCCAGTTGGCATTGACAAGGCCACTGCTTTATTGAAAAACAACACCCTCCAGCAGGAAGGTTGGCCTGGCACAAGTATTAGAGCCCCCCTTAGACATCTGGCTGCTCCTACTTGGCCCTGAGGGTGCCCTGGACCTGTTTCTGTCCCAGCTGGGAGGACAGGTCCTTGCCCTCAGGGTCCATTTCCCCAGGAGGTGGCTTGGTGGGTGATGATGGACACCCACCTAATTCGGTCACCCAGGCACCTGACTCAGAGCCCTTGGCCTACCTAAATGTACTGAAATAGGCAGACAACAAATAGGAAACAAACAGGCGGACAAGAATGAAGGAAATGCCAGAAATAATTTCCCCCCTGAAAGTTGTAACACAAAGCATGCCTCACTAAAGTTTCCACCCCCCCACGCACAAATCACGAATTAGATTAATTTTTAAATCTTATATGCATATAGGCATTTAAACGGTATTTATATGAATAAAAAAAATTAGTGGGCAGCGTGGGACCTTTAAAACATGGAGAAAGGAGACCAGCTGCCTGGCTTGATTGGCAGGTAGAAGAGAGTCACATATCAAGTGTGTTGCTCTCTTCTGCCCTTTCCAGAATCACTTGTGGAGGCTGAGAAGCGTGAAAAGGCAACAGAAAAGCGTGAAACAGCAAAAAGGTAAGGAGGAGCTTGGAGGGACAATAAGGTTTAGCGCTATACCATTCAGCTGGTGTAGTACTATTTTTTTCTGATGTGTGGAAATGCCCATAGAGTCGATCCAAGCAGGCATTTGACTCCTGATCTGTTTGATCATGGTAAATTTGACTGGTGGTTTTGTTTGTATTGATGGTCTTGAAGGCCATTTTAAAGGAGGGAATTAGTAAATTCAGTTGAAAATAGAAATGCCAATCTAGAGTTGGGACCTGGGGATCCCATGGAATTATAGTTTATCACCAGACTAAAGAAATCAGTTCTCCTTGAGAAAATGGCTCCTTTGGAGGTCCCTCCCTGCTTCATACGATTCTGGGGAGCAAGCCCTGTGCAGAAAGGCTGAGGCACTTGGGAATGTTCAGCTTGGAAAAGAAGAAGTTGAGAAGCATCACGATTGCTTTCTTTAGGGAACTGAAATGTTGTCAGTTGGAGGAGGGCAAGTGACTCCTGTTGGCAGCAGACCATAAGACCCACAGTAATGGGGTGTAGTTACTACACAGCAACTATGTGTAGGATGGTACCAGCTAGATATCAGGAAAAACCTTTTCATTATCAAAGTAGTTCAGTCCTGGAATGGGCTGCCCAAGGCGGTAGTGAGCTCCCCCTCCCTGGTAATCTTTATGCAGCAGCTGGTTAAGTTCTTATCATGGATGATTTAGGTGGATCCTGCTTTGAGCAGGAGGTTGGACTTTTAGTAGGTGGTTGGACTAAGATGGCCTGTATGGCACATTCTGTTCGAATCCCATTAATTCCCAGCTCCACCCCAAAAATCTCCAGGTATTTTTCAACCTTGAAAAGGCTACCTTAGTTAAAAAAGTAATCAAGTGGAATAGTAATAGTAATATAAATACTAATAATATCAATAATACTATTAAACTCTTGTATGGTGCTGCAAGCTGGCAGGTCCGGAAACAGCGGCCTGCAAATGGAATTATAAATAAACAAATAAATAAAACATCAAGCCTTAAAAATGCACATTACAACCCCAAGTTTTACTCAGGTGTAAATTTCCGTGCAATCACATGGACTTTCTTTCACATAAAGAGCCTTTGTGCAATTCTTCTCTGTTAAGGGAATTTTGCAAAGAGCCTGAGACCCACGGAAACAAAGAAGGAAGAGATAATGATCTAGTGTTAATTAATGCTAAACTAACCCTGGGCTAAAGGAAATGTCAGTTGCAATTGGCTACATCAAGCCATGTCCCAGATGTGTGTCATCCAGTGGCTAAATAAAAAGATTATAATTAGGGGGAGAAATCAGATAGGGAATAAATCAAGGCCCCTTCTCACCTCCCATGTGAAAATGAACAGGACCCGCGGCAGCTGTTGTGTGAGTCTGGCTCTCTGTTGTTAGATGAGCAAGTATTCTCGACATGAATTAAGGGCCTCTGTATACAGCAGAAGCATTTCAGCACACTTGTGCATGAATGTATGTAAGTTCAGTCTTGATAAGTGTGGCCCCATAGGGCCTTCCAGATATTGCTAGATAAATGAATGGAGCATCATCCAATTCATTTTTGTTGTAATATTTTTGGTTTTTTTATCCATGGTATTTTAAATATTATCTTTTGCTATTCATTTTTATAGCTCTCAGCTTTTGTATTACTTAGACGGGTCAAACTGGCTGAATAAATCTACTTACCTACCTACCTAGGTAGTCAACACTCAACCGCACCTATCGCACAGTGTCAGGAGAGGAAGGGTAGGTGATTGTAAGCCACTTTGAGACTCCTTCAAGTAGTAAAATGCAGGGTACATCAATGGCTCATCACCACCTTGCTTTGCTTCTGGAATCTGACAAGATTGGACTAGGAGCAATCAAGCAAGTATAAAAGGATTTAAAAAAATCTTGAAGCCTGGTTTACACAGATTTTAATGTGGCTCTACTTGAAACCTATAGGTTAAATGTGTAGTATCATTAAAGTAAATAAGGTTTTCTAGTGGGATTAGGTTGATCTCTTCTTAGGCACAATGTGAAATGGCCTAAACCTTTGCTGGGTTTTCAGGTTCCCATGCTTTCTAGTATGCCGGGGAAGGGGAATCCGCATTTTGACACAAGCCTTCCTATTTTATTTCAAATATAAATTTTCCAGCCCAACACATGAGGATATTTCTCATGACTGATATGCCTGTTTTTGCTTAGGATGCTTTATGAGTATATTTAAGTCAACACTCTGCAATGTTGTGATATTTTACTGCAAGCAGAATCTTTGAATTCATTGGATTTGGGGGGAATCATAGATCTGATGACAACCTGTAATCACTTTATCCTGACAGTTTCCCCTTTTCTTGAGCAGATTGGGAACTATTTTGCAAAATAATCATCGAGCACAGTAACATAGGATCTAACATGAGATACAAGGGGCAAACAGATCCCCAGTGGCTTTGAGCTAATAAAATTATTGGATGGGATAATAAATATATCCCCTGATTTCGTTTGAGGGTGTGAGTCATTTTTGTAGACATCTTGAAATCAAACTATTTTAGAAGGGTATAAAATGTTGCATTTGTAGACCTGATGAGGAATGAGGTTATGGTTCAAGGCAACATCGGAATTCTGAGTACACCATTGGCCCGTGCAAGGGTGGATCCCGCTTTTTGGATCCCATCAGTTTAAAGTGACACTGACCAATGGTACGCTTCGGTGAGAAGATCCTTTTGTTCCTGTGTACATGTAAGTTGTGTGTTTGTGTGGGTTTCACAGTTCAGTTTTGTATCTTAGAGCTGAGGCCACAATAAAGAGCTGAAATGAACTCCCAGTGTCCTGGTCTTGGAACCCACAGATCTAATATAACATATTTTCTGGGATGTTTACAGTGGCAGCCAATGGGCTTCAATGGATCTAACTCTGTTTAGGATACTTTTCTAGCAAAAGAGAAAGCCTGACCCTTGATTTTGACAAACATGGCTGACTTACTGCATAGCTGGCATCAGGTGTGGAACATATTGCAGAAATATCCTATTTTTGTTTTGCAAAATGGGTCTAGATCACTGATGATGATGATGATTTAGATGTCTATTACAAACCATATTTGTGCATTGTGCTCCCCATTCTGACAAAGCACAGCTGGCACCACAAATCAGAGTCCCTTGCACCACGTGCATAGAATTGGCTTAATTGGGCAATAGCACAATAAATCCACGGCCGTCACGTTTTACAGCTCAAGTGATATTTGCAGACTTTGTGCATCGGCTCCAAACCAAGTGAACTATCAAGGCATTCCAAAACTTATTCTTTCCAAATTAAGGATGAGTGTAGAACTTCTGGATCATTCTGCCGTTTATTCGTTTTAATATTTTTTTTGTTATCCTCTTTAAATATGTGCAGGTTTAAAATAATTTTTCTCCCTCAATTCTGTTTCTTTGGTTTCAATGAGAAATTGGTAGCTATTGTTTTTTGGGGGAGGGGGTTGGTTTGTTTTCTGATGTGAAGAAATACATGTTTTTTCCATGGAGGGCTAAACATTTTTTTTTCTTCCTCTCTGGGCAGAAACTGGAGGAAAGGGAGGTGTTCACTTGCTCACCTGCATACAAATGCTCATTGATCTCACGATAATAGGGCAGTCAAGCCCTCCCTCTTTCTCCAAGCAGGAAAGAGAGATATGGAAAACCTTAGACTAGGCAGCTTCCAGGAATGATCTCCAGGAAATAATTTCTGTAGCTTCTCCAGGATTTGCTTCTTTGACCTAGCCTGACCTGGCCAGTGGGTGGGAAAAAGGAGAAGTGATAAAAATCATGGGAACCAGGAAGAAGGTTTCTTTGGTGTGGAGTCTATCAGGGGGACAGAGATCTCTCAGCTGAGATCTGAGGAAGGCAGCCACGTTGACCAAGTGGATGCCTGGAAAGCTGGAGAAGGCTTTCAGGTAGTGGGAACTCTATAGAAAGCTGTAATTTCTTAAACTTAAGCAGCCTGTCCTACATTTTAACATCTGATAGAGCATGTTTAGTGAAAAGGACAGAAGGATTGTATTTTTACCCAATTTCTTTTAGAATCCCTTGCTCAATCTGGTGCTGTACTAAAACTACACTTGTAAACATTTTATTTTAAATAAATACTTTATAATTTTGGATGCTGATAGTAGTTCTTTATACCACATAGACCTCCATCACCTTAGAAATACTATTGTAAAGGGGAATCCTAGGAAGGAAGGATTCCTGGCAATGGCAAGTAGCCATCCCTTCAGGGGCACAACAGGCAGCAAATTGTCCCAATGGTGGCCACATGCTGGACAGTGGGTGACACAGGGACAAGCTCTCAGAATTTAAAGAGGAAGCTGGGAGTTCTGTCCTTCTGTCCTTCTCAGTGAGAAATTCCATATAAAGGTAAGTGGTGGCAGTGATTAGCCAAGAAAGAGAAGCCTCTCTGGGTTGGGAGTGGGAAGGGTAGAATAAGGTCTGCAGATTGAAGCATGCTTGTTCTGCCACACTGCCATGCCGAAATTTCAGTATGCATAGAATTTTTAGGGACTAAAATTCTGGGAAACAGGATCCACCTTGCCAAATTTTAGGGAGACTGGAGAGAGTGAGCTAATTTTAGAAGTCATTCCCACTGCCAGTGGAGATGAGAATTGGTTCGTGAGTTTCCCCTCCTTTCTTGCGATCATCAAGTGAAATGGGGGACCTCAATTTTTGTTTTGTTTTTTTTAAGACAGCATGCAGAATTGTAAATGTGATACATTATATAGACAGCCCTATAATATATGAACATCCAGTACAGAGTTCAGCTGTGTACTCAGCTGTGTTCTGGAGCATATGGGAGATGCACACAATATGTCACATGAACATTTCTCTCATCATAAAATCCCAGAAGAAACCGAGGTGCACGTCAACTGGAAAACATTCAGTTTGTATTAACTTTGAAGGAATGTCTCCATTATTTCAATCAATATTGTATTGTTCCTTGTTCTATGTAAACCGCCCTGAGCCTCCGGGGAGGGCGGTATATAAGTATGATAAATAAATAAATAAATAAATAAATAAATGAATGAATGAATGAATGAATGAATGAATGAATGAATGAATGAATGAATGAATGATAAATAAAACCCTAGGGTTTCCAGGTCCCTCCAGGTTGTCAGCAAGTATTGGAGGAGTAGGGTTGCTAGATCCAGGTAGAGAAACTCCTAGAGATTTGGGAGGACAGGGACCTTAGGCAGTTATAATGCCACAGAATTCACCCTCCAAAGAATCCATTTGATCTAATCAAATGGATCTCTGTAGTCAGGAGATGAGTTGTAATTCCAGGGAATCCCCATGGCCCACCTTGAGTTGCCATCCTACCAGCCATGTTGATTCTGAAAATCCCAGCACAAGTTGTACCATGTAGCTTCTCTAATAATTTGCTTTGGTACCAGAGAGATTCAGAAATAAATTTGCTTTTGAAACCAAATAGGTTTCAAGCTCTGTAAATACCACCTCTGAATCTATCTTGGCATTGAGTTTGTGAATATATTTGTGCCATTTGCTGGGCTTCACAGCTGATATCTATTTCCCTCCTTGATATTTTGAAAATACTACAAGCGGTATTCCTATCTAACAGCTGATATTGTAAGAAAAGGCATTTGCTATATATTACAGTTGATCTGATATACACCCTGCAATTTATAACTGGCAAATGTACTACCAGCGATTAATAGCATAATATACCAAATGTGTTTCTAATTTCATTATTTTTAGACTTGTACTTTTATTGAGTCAAGAAATCCTGGCTTGGGAGAGGACTATGGAGAAGTGGTAAAGCCAAGTGATGTTTTCCTTTTGAGCTTCTATAGCCAGGTATCTTTGTAGTCTGGGGAATTTATACATACATGAAAAATAATTTTACATGAATTATACATACATGAAAAATAATAATGTGGTTTGGTGTAGTGATTAGGAGTGCGGACTTCTAATCTGGCATGCTGGGTTCAATTCTCCACTCCCCCACATGCAGCCAGCTGGGTGACCTTGGGCTTGCCACAGCACTGATAAAACTGTTCTGATCAAGCAGTGATAACAGGGCTCTCTCAGCCTCACCCACCTCACAGGGTGTCTGTTGTGGGGAGAGGAATGCGAAGGCGACTGTAAGCTGCTTTGAGCCTCCTTCAGGTAGGGAAAAGCAGCATATAAGAACCAACTCCTCCTCTTCTTGTTCTTCTTCTTCTTGTTCTTCTTGTTCTTCTTAACAAAACCAACTACAAATCCTGAGTTTAAATCTTGGTACCTTAACTAACCATAATTATTGGACAGTGGAAAGCCAAACGGGTGAAGTTAAGCTAGTTACTTAGAGCTGTTTCTAGAGCTGTTCTTACAGAGCAGTTCTTTGAGATAGAGCTCTCATCCCCACCCACCTCACAGGGTGTCTGCTGTGGGAAGAGGAAGGGAAGGTGATTATAAGCAGCTTTGGGACTCCTTCAGGCTGTGAAAAGCAGGATATAAATCACAACTCTTCTTCGTCTTCTTCGTCTTCATCGTCTTCATCGTCTTCGTCGCCTTCTTCTTTGTCTTCTTCGTCTTCTTCTATTTGTAGGGTCCCATTAGAATCTTATTGAAAGGATCCTAGGCATCAGTTAGTACTGCCGAGTCTCTCGGAAAAAAAGATGTAAGTATTTTAATAGGTTTAATGCACTGAACTCCCACATGGCAAGGATCTGACCACAAGCGCCTCTCCGCGATAATGATTTCCAAAAGAAATTGGTGCTGTCTCCAGGAATGGCTTCATGGCAGGTGGTAGTTTAAATGCGATAAAAAGAAAGTTAAAAAAGAAAGTACATATGCCCATTCCAGAGGCCTGCTTGATGAAATCCTCATAATAGTGCCATCTGATTTTATTGTACACATGGTAGAGTTCTGTGAGGCCTCTTCCTAATGATGTAACCTTAAAGCATCCTTTTCCCTGAGTCCTAAGGATGAAATCTTGACCTTCCTTAAATCTCACTGATTTCAGGTGGGGATCCCGCCATTAGGGATTCTGCCAGTACTGCCTATGCATTCGTCATTATTTCACACCTTTACAAGTGTGCTTATATAAAAAAAACACCTTTTCCATTGTGTGTGTGTGTGGGGGGGGGGGAGGCAGATTATACTTTTTTGAAGTCTTCAGCTGAAGCCCGGAACACAGTTAATGCCGCCTGCAAGATCCTCCTGCCGGCCTTGAGCACGATTGACACCTTCGTCTGGATTTCATTTCAACAAGATCAAGGCGGGTAGCTGCGTCAGTCTGACTGCAGCGGTAGGGGGGAAAAGCAAGAGTTCAGCAGCACTTTAAAGACTAATGCAATTTGTGGCAGGAGATGAGCTTTCTTGAGTTGCTCTTCCCTTCTTCAGATGCAGCTGGAACGTGAAGCCTTTCTATCTCGGAGGCTGGAGCGATTTCAGATGCCGAATGACAATAGCAGGCATGATCGGATCGGATGCGATGTGCAGAGGGGTAGCAGGGGTGGAGGATCCAGGATTTCCCATTGAAATGTATTTGTAAGACAACTGCTTCTCTTCAGTCAGTGACTGAATGCCCTGGAAGGTTAAAATATCCCCCCACTTGTTGTCTATTTATTCTTTGCTGTAGGGACTCATCTAAAGTACTTCCAGGGAAAGCCTGGGAGTAGGGATTCCCAACCAAGGTCCTATGGACGTGGAGGGGTTTGTGGGAGTTCCCCTTTTGCTTTAATGAACTTGGTCACAAGCTAGGGAACTGGCTGCCTCCACCCAGAGGGCTAGGTGGGTAAACTACGGATGTGAAAATCAAAGAGGGGGGAGTCAGTTATGGTGTGCCATAGGTAGTTCGAGCTGTCTTCTCACCTCCTGCCCTTCATTCTGGCCTGCATGAGGTGCAGCTAACATAGTAGTAGTAAAGACAGAGGGTGGGAGTGAAAGGAAGGCAAAGGGTATGAGTGGTTAAGTCACTACCGGGGGTGTGACAGGAAAAGCGTGACCAGCTGATATCACTGCCACAGGTCCTTGAAGTCAGAAAAAAAAATAATTTCAGGTGCTCCTCCATGGCCAAATGCTTGAAAAAGCTGCCTGGAAGGGACATAAAGTAGCTCTGGGAATTGCCTGAAACTCTATGGTAAAACCAGATTTCCCTGGACATGTAATGTTGTGGGTGACATCACCAGTGTCGCATGCCTTCTGATTGTCAGGAGCTGAGTTGGCGACAGCATCCTGCCATGTTCTTTACCATTTGTATGCTCACGTTTCCCGCGGGAGGAGAAGAAGAAGAAGAAGAAGAAGAAGAAGAAGAAGAAGAAGAAGAAGAAGAGTTGGTTCTTATATGCCGCTTTTCCCTATCCGAAGGAGGCTCAAAGCGGCTTACAGTCACCTTCCCTTTCCTCTTCCCACAACAGACAACCTGTGGGGTAGGTGAGGCTGAGAGAGCCCTGATATCACTGCTCAGTCAGAACAGTTTTATCAGTGCCGTGGCGAGCCCAAGGTCACCCAGCTGGTTGCATGTGGGGGAGCGCAGAATCGAACCCGGCATGCCAGATTACAAGTCCACACTCCTAACCACTACAACAAATTGGGAGGGGGGTGGAGTGATCGTTGGGTGCGCTTGGGAATGTTTGGAAGTATGGGCTTGTTTATAGTTTTACTTTGATCGCCATGAGTTAAAGTATCATCTGCAGCTCAGTCACAAGGGCAAAGTCTCTGGTGAAGACAGCAACCCGTTTAATCATTGTAGGAGCTCCTGAGGAAGATTGATAATATCATTTGGGGCACAGGGCATACGGAGGAGGGAAGAAAGGCTCTTGCCATCTTGAACTGAACCTCAGTCTCCATAATTCTCCAACAGCCCTTGAAGGAAGCAGCCATCCTGAGCAGCATTAATCTTGTTCTTTGTTTTCTGTAACAAAGAGTTCATTTTATGCTCTGCTTTTGATTGCCCGAAGGAGTCTCAAAGTTGTTTGCAATCGCCTTCCCTTCTTCTCCCCACAACGGATATCCTGTGAGGTAGGTGAGGCTAAGAGAGTTTCTGAAAGGACTGCTCAGTTGGAACAGGATTATCAGGGCTGTGACTGGTGCAAGGTCACCCAGCTGGCTTCATACAGAGGAGTGGGCAATGAAATCCGGCCACCGTCCTTAAGCATTACACCCCTCTGGCTCTACTGCAACACACTGGGAAGGAATTCTTTGAAGACCAAGAGCCAGTTTGGTGTAGTGGTTAAGAGTATGGACTTCTAATCTGGCATGCCAGGTTCGATTCTGCACTCCTCCATGCAGCCAGCTGGGTGACCTTGGGCTCGCCATGGCACTGATAAAACTGTTCTGACCGAGCAGTGATATCAGGGCTCTCTCTGCTTCACCTCCGTCACAGGGTGTGAGCTGCTTTGAGCCTCCTTTGGGTAGAGAAAAGCAGCATATAAGTACCAACTCTTCTTCTCTTCAACAGTTTAAAGGAGAGAAAAGGTGTGTGTGTGGAGAAAAATAAATAAATAGAAATGACATACCCTTTCATGGAACTAATTCAAACAAATGATACAAATCAAACTATCCATTCCCTCCCGAATTGGATTTCAGTGAAGAAGTAGGCATAAATCATTCTTTAGGCTGATCTGTGGGGACCTCATTTAAATTAATCAGCAAAAAAAAGGGAAAAAGGGGTGGGTGGAATGATCCAGAAACAACTTGAAAGGGTCCCAGTTACATGGAACAAAATTCCTATTGAATCAGGAGCGCCAGCAAACGTGCTCTGGTCATCAGGGGCCTCACTGGTGCCACATTCCAAGCCTCCTCGCCAGTCCGCTGCAACCGCTAATACCATGTGACGGCATAAATATGAAGGTTATTAATATTTTAAAAATCTAATTTTCTCTACATTATGGCTGTAATGAATTTTGATAGGACTTGGGTGCCGCCGATCGCAGATTGTGACACCTCAAATGCTGAGCAATCAGCATGGCTGATTGGATGCGTTTTAAGTTCCAGTGTGCCTGAGGCAATTGATTTACACTGCAGGCATTTCATTTTGAGAAGGAGGGCTATGAAGAAAGATTTGTATTTTTTTAATTACTCGATTCTCTCCCCCGCCCCTCCCCGCCCCCCAGTTCTCTTTGTTGAGGAATAATTTCCCGGGTTCATGTTTCTTGGGAACATTCGGCTTAATGTTCTCGTTGGTTTTAAACAGCTCTTTTATTCCTTTTCAGGGGGGTTTTGTGAAGTGGTCCCTCCCTGTGAGCAGCTCCTTCCCTCTAAGGAAGGGTTTGATGTTTCAAAATGAGCATTTGAGACTCCTTGCATGCGGTGGACTCCATATTTTGCTTTCCATTCCAAAAGAACAACAACTGAAGTGGTTTTGCATCTGCATAACTGGTCACGTTTAAATAGCTTCTTGTGGCACAGAGTGGTAAGGCAGCAGTCATGCATTCTGAAAGCTCTGCCCATGAGGCTGAGAGTTCGATCCCAGCAGCCGGCTCAAGGTTGACTCAGCCTTCCATCCTTCCAAGGTCGGTAAAATGAGTACCCAGCTTGCTGGGGGGTAAACGGTAATGACTGGGGAAGGGAATGGCAAAACCACCCCATATTGAGTCTGCCATGAAAATGCTAGAGGGCGTCACCCCAAGGGTGCTTGCACAGGGGATACCTTTACCTTTACCTGGTCACGTTTAGCTGTGTACCTGCCATAGATGCAGCCATACTGGCTGTAGGATTAACTGGATTGTCTGAATCCCAGAATCCTTATGGGCAGGCCATACATCATCAAGTGCCTAACAATTTATGTGATACTAACTGATGCCACAGTGTATCTGGCAACTGGGGAGAGGGTTGGGGACATAGACATAGAGTGGGGATGGAGTGAGTGTTGGGTGAGCTTGGGAAAGTTCAGGGGTGTGGGGTTGTTTATCCTTTCACTTTGATCTCTGTGTTGGCTGTGTTAACTTTATGTTGATAGAGGGCTCTTTGGAGGAGAGTAAGCTTCAGTGTTATGTACAGGCCTGTCCTTGGAGCCACAGAGTCTGGAGGTTAGTGTTCCCACCTGGGTGTAACAAATGTGCCTGGGAAAGTGGAGAGGTCACCTTTCAAAGTGGGGTAGAATCAAGCCACCTGGCGGTGGGACCAATGGGAAATATATAAATCTGTATCAGTACTGCAGATTAGCCGCAACAAAAAGTATCATGAGCTTAGTTCAACAGCTTTTGCTGAACATGCCAAGCCCATTTATTTGAGAAGTCACCTGGGAACGTGACAGCACCAAGGCAGTTCTGGTCTCCAAACTAGGCAAGGTCAGAATGAAATTGGTTCAAGATAAGCCATTATATACAGCAATGATCTGTTGATCCTAAAACATATAGAGCTTTGAAAGTCAAGACCAGCACCTTGAATTGTGCCTGGAAACACAGCCCTACATACAGTGTTAGAGACGCCAACCTCCAGGTGTAATTCCAGATCCCAAGGAATTACAGCCCATCTCCAGACTACAGAGATCAGTTCCCTTGGATATTTTGGAGAGTGGACTCTCTGAGGTACCTTTCCTCCCCATCCCTAAATCTCCAGGAATGTCCCAACTTGGATCTGGCAACCCCACTATTCCACGGTGGACATGGAAACGATATACAAAAGATTGTAGTAGACTGTTCTGGATGTAACCATGGCATACCCCAGAGTGGGCAGGTCTTTTCCACCCAGTAAAGGTCAGCACTAGTCAAAGCTGCATGGGGAGAACAGGTACTTCAGTGAGGTACAATGCCCTCCAAAGAATCCAGGGGAACTGGATGCCCACCCTCCAAAGTATCCAGGGGAACTGATCTCTGGAGTCTTGAGATGGGTCATAATTCCAGTGGATCACCAGTTCCCACCTGAAGGTTGGTATCTCTAACACTGTATGGGAGGCTGCCATTAAAAAAATATTTGGACATTTCAGTTGGTACAGAATGCTGCAGCCATTCTGCATTCTCCATTCTGTTGGTACAGAATGTTGGAGTGGATCAATCCTGGCTCGTCAACACTAGCAAAATCTGGTAAAAGCCAAATCTGTTGATCTGGAAGAATGCCCAGGTAAAACAGCACCCAAGACTTTGGATCTGTTTTGCTCAAGGGGAGTTGTCACCCCAACCAAAATTACTGACAACTTGAATCTCAGATCAGATCTTCCACCCACCGGTAGGGCTTTCATCTGTTTAGGATTAAGCTGCTATTTACTAGTTTGCATCACTTCCAAACTACCTCCAGGCAGTGGTTCAAGGTTCCTACAGACTTCCTGGGGTCAGCCCTGTGTACCACTATGTCAGACAAAGCAGAGCATCATCTATATGTTGGTGACAACCCATCCCAAATTTGGGAGGAGGCAGTTTCAGATTAAGTGTGCATGGGGAAAAGGGGGTCATTAATCACTTAGAATGTTAGTGTTCCAAGATTTTATTTTCTGCAGTGGCTCGAACATTTTTGACTCCCTTAGGACAGGTTATTTTGAATATATATATATTACAAATTATGAGTCGTTATCCTGCCCCTGAGGTTAATGGGATTTCAGTATCTCAGTTCATGTAATAAAAATTAATCTGGTTCTGCCAGTAACTGTAAATCAGTTTATTCTTCCGCACTGAATACAAATATCTAAATGATACTTATTACATATCCATGTGTGTATTGCAATTTCATTCTCAGTCGCCATATTTTAATCAGAAACCTTGCCGTATTTCAAATACACTTAGTACTGATTGTTGCTGTTCTCTCTCCATTTTTTGTCACCGGAACAGTGCAATTGAAAGACTCCACATCATTCATGCTACCTGGTGTCAAGACCCTATTCGTGTGTTCTCATATCCTTGCCAAGTTCCTGCTTACCTGTTCAATTGTTTTCTTATAATGTTTCTTTGACCTGTTTTTGCTCTTGCCATGCAATGGGTCTTTCATGATTTGGCCATATATTGTGGTTCCAATGAGCACCTGCTTTGCTGAACTTGTCATGAGATATTCTTTTGCTTTGCTTAATTGTGTAGGGATTGTTAAAGACTTCTGGGAATGTTTTATTGCTTTAACATTGTGACACTGATGTAGCTTTTTTTTATAGAATCTGGGGGTGATTGTGTACACTTTTGCATGGGGAAACTTGCATGGGGAAAAAATTGTGCTGGGCACATTAATTATTGTGCCAAGATTCGAATAAGGGAAAGGGGTTATATGGGAGATATAACGTTTGCTTGCTAATTAGTTTTAGTAATGAAAAGCCTTGCTTTCTGTTAATATGCCCTTTCGATAAAGAGATTTTTTTCTATGACAAGTCTGCTTATTAGGGCCTTGACAGAAACCTGACACCCAGGAGATGCAAAGTGTCAAATGCTCATAAATTTGCTCCCATTGTACTGCTATTTTATATAGTCCCTAAGGGAAAATGTGATCCATACAATGTGCTTCCCTGTTATGACTGTATACAGGCAACAACTTGTCTGACTCTGGGAATGGGTACAAACTGTTTCCATCAGTATTTGACTCAGTATGGCCCACCATTATTGGAATTGCTCCTCATCATTCCGATGGCAGTCCTCAGACTGTCCTGTGGGACAACTGTTGACTTCACTGCAAAACCTACAGGCAGCTGTGCATATAGTGTGATTTTTACAAATGCAGTGTAGTGCACTCCAAGAAGTCTTCTTTCTTCACATTCCCTCTTTGCAGCTGGTCTTCAGAGGTGATTGGCTGGGAGCTCTAGGCATTTGTTAAGATCCAAGTGTAAGGAAGGATGGCAGTGCCTGGGAAAACAAGCAGAATCATAGAACAACATGGCAAGTATGTGCTCGTGCTCCTGCAAGCCTGGTCAGTGCCTGATCTTGAAACAATGTTGATTTTGGGGTAGGAGTGGTTAAATTTCACTAGGAAGCTTGAACTGCTAATACTGTTCCAGGAAATCAAATTGATGACCCAAAACAACAATCATGGTGTATATTTTTGCCTTGGGAGTTCTACCTATACAAATGCATATCTCTTACCTTGAAAACCCTACAGTGTCTCCATAAATCAGATATGACTGGACAACACTGTTCACCATATCCCTCAGAGAACATTTCTATAAGCCAGTGCTAACCGCTGGAGGTCCCCAGCTCCAGAGAAGTAGGCTTGGTCCTGACTCTTGCTTGATAAGCTCCCCAGGGAAATCAAGGCCCTAACAGAACTCATAGATTTCTGCAGGACCTGAAAGATGGAAATCTTTTGCAAAACCTATGGTTGAGGTCAGAAGAAATATAGTTGGAACATCTGATTTGGGCCTCCCTCCCTGCATTGCTCTCGGAAACGCCTTAGTCATGGGCTATTAAAGGCTCCTTTGCAGCAGGCCTGAAGGTAGAGGGAGGGAGAGCACTCACCAGCCTCCTGCCAGCTCTATCAGTGTTCTGAGGCAATTTACAGTTAGATATGACAGTTAGGAGAGCCTTAGGATGAAAAGGGCTGGTGCAGCCTGTCCAAGCCTCTGTTCTCATCCCCCTTGGCAGCCCTTCTGACCTCCTCTCCCTGCGGTGGTCAGGAGCAGACTGGCAGTGATGTCTCCAGATTGCCCCTGGCTGGGCTTGGTGGGCAGGTCACACTGGTCTGTCCTGGTGAGGGCCCAATTGGAAGGTGCTTTGCGCCTTCTGACTGGCCCCTCACCAGACTGGCTGGAATTCTTGTCAGTCCAGGGCCAAGGAGCCAATGGTTGGCCCCTGTTTCCTATCCTGGACTCAGCCCACCCCCCTTAGCCTTACTGTTTTATATATACCGCTTCCCGGATGGTTTACAGATGTTGTGTGTTGCGTGGAGATTACTTCATCGTGAGGGGCAGTAGAGAAACTTCAAAATAAAAAAAGTAAGGGAAATGACTATTAAGAGATATCTTCACCTCCTCCTCCTCCTTTTGACTGATTCCTGGTTTTGTGCTTTACAAAAGTGTGGAAACTCCTGGATTTTTCCTGTTGAAGGTTGCGACTGTCATGACCCTTGGAGTGTCTTCAGAACCAACAAACAGGAGTTCCAAGCATTGGAATAAAACTGAAGTTAGTCTTTACTGAAGAAAATCAGGAAGTATCAAAAGGAGATCACATACAGACCCCACACCCCTCCAAGTTGCCATATTTTGAGCAAGAATATCATTTCTCACAATCAATCAATTTGATCAGTAATAGTGTGAAAATAACGGACAGGCTGTCTGAGCAACAAGCTGGTGTTAAGGCTACAGTGCAGAGTTGTTTACATTCTAACCAGGACCAGCCAGGTAAGGCATTAGCACCACTTACGAATATGCTGCACTTCAGAGAGCTAGAGAACAACCAGGCACGTAGGACAGGGAGGGCACCCACTAGGAGTACAACTCCAGTCTGGGAGAAAATGACCAAACTGACATGAGCCAGGTGTGGCACATGACAGTGACCTGTGACCATGTCAGGAACACCACTCCCCCTTTAAAGTTTGCATTTAATTAATGAAGTATGAAAAGGGTTGTGCTGGAAACAGTCTGACATCATCCCTGCAAAATGCGAGCAGAGCCCCACCGAAGAGACCTAGCATGTTTTGTTGTTGTCGTTATATACTCTTGGGTGTTTTTTTTAATTGTTATAATGTGATAATTATAGCAACACATACACTGTCATAAACTTTTTTGGCACATAAAACATTTTTTTCCATAAATGCATTTTCACCTGACTCATCTCAACTGACCTAAATGCATTTTTAATCAACCTTCACTCAGAAAGATTGTGACATAAATATTTGTGATTATGAAGTACAGCGAAATCAATATGTCAGTTGCAATCAGTCACATAACCATTTCAAAAATATACTGTAGAATAGAAATGTGAGAAAACCTTGGACATTATGCCACTACAGTTTTGGTTCCGGAAATATAAAGGCATGGTTTCTATTAATAATTTGAATTAATTAAAAACACTAAAAGTTGTAAGTTCTTAACTCTGGAGAACAATTAATCTTTAACACTTGTGGGAAAAAAGTCTTACTATAAAATATCAGTTTCCTTGCATATGTGTTAATTATTTCCTTTCAAATTGTTATTTAATCACAAAGTATGGCCATTAACTGTTGACATTTTTTTGATTGTTTTATCACTGCTTATTTTAGCGAGGCTACTTACGGGGACTGAGAATACTGGTGTCGAATGAGTCAGATCACACTTGCGTTTTAAGTTTAAAAAGCTAATTCTTTATCTGGAAAATGTAAAACCAAATAGAACATTTTATACAGATACAAATACGCATATTTGTTTAATGAGTCTTTCTGGACATGTAGGGATGGTGGGAGAAAACGTGGTCTGGGAAGAACACAAAGGGAATGACAAAGGACTGGGATGTTCTTTGAATATGAATGGGGGAATTAAAAGGAAAAGATGGAAGCTATTTTTAGTCAAATTTTGGAATTTTATTTCCCTTCTGACAAAAACAGTAAGATGTAAGCCCATATATTTTAAATGCAAGATAAATATTTGAAATAATAATATTTGAGCTTTTGGACTATGACTATTTTGGAGAGTATATTCGCTGTTTTTATCATGTTTTGATAATGTTTTGTCTACATTGTAAGCCATCCTGTGTTCCGCAAGGAAGAAAGATGGCTAATGAACATTTTAAGTAACAATAATAACAAAATCTGAGTCCAGTGCCCCCCTTAAGACCCAAAAAAGTTGTATTTTAAGTTCCCCACCCGATTCAATATTCAGAACAGTTATGGGAACTGAAGGTGATTGAATGAGAATACAAAATTCCTCTTGGACAGTCTCTGTGGTCTAACTGAACTTGAGTATTTTTACCAGTTTGCAGCTCCAACCATATAGATAAAAATGCACTCAAGAAATAAGCAGGGTAAGCAGCAGCATTTGGATCACATGAGCTATTGAGGGCACATCCAGGTGGTAACTGTCCACATAGCTGTTATGGTTTGCACCACTGCAGCAGCCATTTTCAATGTGCTGCAATTACTGTGGCTGTATGAGAAGCAAATGGATGGGGAAGAAATGGAGATAGTGACAGATTTTATTTTCCTGGGCTCAAAGATCACTGCAGATGGGGACTGCAGCAAAGAAATTAAAAGACACTTGCTCCTGGGGAGGAAAGCTAAGGCAAATCTAGACAGCATCCTAAAAACCAGAGACATCACCCTGCCAACGAAAGTGTTTCTAGTCAAGGCTATGGTCTTCCCAGTTGCAAAGTATGGCTGCGAAAGTTGGACCATAAGGAAGGCCGAGCGTCAAAGAATTGAGGCTTTTGAACTCTGGTGCTGGAGAAGACTCTTGCGAGTCCCTTGGACTGCAGGGCGAACAAACCGGTCAGTCCTAGAGGAGATCAGCCCTGACTGCTCCTTAGAAGGCCAGATCCTGAAGATGAAACTCAAATACTTTGGCCACCTCATGAGAAGGAAGGACTCCTTGGAGAAGAGCCTAATGCTGGGCGCGACTGAGGGCAAAAGAAGAAGGGGACGACAGAGAATGAGGTGGCTGGATGGAGTCACTAAAGCAGTAGGTGCAAACGTAAATGTACTCTGGGGAATGGTAGAGGACAGGAAGGCCTGGAGGATCATTGTCCATGGGGTCACGATGGGTCGGACACGACTTCACACCTAACAACAACAATGCTCAGTCCCCAGATGGAAGTTCATACAGATCTTGGCTAAGCTGATCTATGGTCCTTTAATCGTATGGTTATCATTGGAGTACAAACCTGGCATTGGAAATCAAACTATGACTAAACCTTTCTTGGAACTGAGACGACCAGGGGGAGGAGCTATTATTTTATTTAAATTCTGGGTTTAATCTTGATAACCAAAGAAAGCTAAATGTATGGAATGGGTGTGAATAATATTGCAAAAGAGATCAGCTCTTGACAGACATTTTCCCCCATTATTGAGAAAATGGGCTTTGAAAGGGGTGGCAGGCCGGAGGGCGTGAGAGGGTGGCTGTGGCTCCCTGTGGCCCACAAAGCGGGCTAAAGGTAGTGGAAAGCCCCTCCCCACCAGCAGCAACAGGGCTTTGTGGCCCACAGGGAGGCTACAACACCCCCAGCTCCCTCTCAGCAGGAGTGTAACTGTGGCAAAGCCCTGTCGCTACCTCTCTCCTCGTGGGTGATAATGGAGGCTACAGCCACAAGGCTTCTAGCAGGCAAGGAGGAAGGATGGGAGCTGGAGGGGGAGGGGGAGGGACAATCTGGGTGGACCTGGATGGACAGGGCCCTGGACAGTCTCCTCCCAGGAGGCTGTTTCCCAAATATATAAAGGAGCGAAATAGTGTTAAGGATGGGAGCCCACCAGTGACACATATCAGGAGTGAGATACATACAGTAGTATTCTGGTGTTAACTGAGTGACACATGATTTTCCATCTGGGTACATCTTTTGTTAATGTTGACTCTCTTCTTTTTATGGGGGAAAGGAGTCCCCTTTCTCTCAATGTATGTGGGACTCTGTAAAACTGATTTTTCCAATCTTCTCATTACACTTTTTGTGGCTTCCACACAAAATTCTTCCAATTTTTTAAAAAATAACCCATTTGCCAATTCAGCCCAAATAAACACTGTAATTCCAACTTGTTACCCAGTTGCACGGAGCAATACTGTAAATACTGGTGGACAATGAATGATTTAGTGATACTTCAACATCATAGGACACACCAAATCCATCATGGATTTTCCTCCTCTGAAAGCAAAAGGAACAGCTGTTTATGATGGATTTCTCCCCACTTATTTTAGACGGTTGGTTCATTGAATATTATTTCTTTGTTTACATTCTATAAATCTTGATGGGGCTAAGCGACGTCGAGTACTGGAGCATACAGAGAGAGTTTATGGCAATTTCCTCACTTCTCTAGAGGAAAATAATTCCCCAGACCCAAAAAATTCATTGTGCTTCAATAGGGACTAGCTAATCTGCATACTCCTTGAAGTCATAGTCTTCATAAAACTCTACAAAAGGTTAAATGTTTCATTTATCATCCAAATTGCTAAGGATAACAGATGTCACTTTTTCCCCCAGCAAAGCAAATGGCATCTATGCTCTTTGAAAATGAGTAGTTATCTTATTGCTGTTCCCAAACAATTTGGCATTGCTTTGATCTTCATAAACAATAATGAACGATTCCTATTTCATCAAGTAGCCAAACATGTGCCTTTGATAACTGATAGTGATGATTTTATTCAGTACAATAATGCCTTGCAAGACATAAAACATTGTCAATTGCCAAAAAAATAACACCCCAAACTGTAAAATGGCAGATTAATCTGCTACGTCCCTATAAAAGGATCAGAATCACACAGAACTGGAAAGGGCCATCCTGTCCAGTCCTCCCACCTTCTTGGGGACTTTAAAAAGACACACTCCTGACAGATGATCATCCATCCTCCTCCTAAAAACATCCAATGAAGGAAACTCCACCATCCTCTGAGGCAGCATATTCCATCTACGAACAGCCCTCTCCATCAGAAAATGCTCTCTAATGTTTCAGTGGAAGTTTCTTTCTCATCATTTGAACCCATTGCTTCTAGTCCTTGTCTCTAAAGCTGCAGCAAATAAGTTGCCCCCCTGTCAAAACCATGATTTGTGTTTTTGCCATATAACCTGCCCCCCCGCCATTAGTGAGTATTTGCCAATTATTTATGCATGCATCTTTTGTAGTCCTTTGATCTTTGGCCTAGTCACCCCATCTTGGATTCTGGTTATTGTTCAGGGTTAATGTAGCAAGCCTGGAGCCTATACTCCCTACCTCTCACAGTGCTGCACCTGGGAACTTTGATCTCCCCCAGGGACCTTGGGCACTGTCAGGGATGCCAGGCAAAGAACTGTCCATTTTGTCAACAAGGAGTCCTCAGGCACAAACCTTTTGACACTGGAAGGGGATGAGGGTGAGAGGTAGATAAGGGTCAGATTTGTTAGGATCATTAGCCTTAGCAACGACCCTGTGATGATGAGTTCGTTATTCCTTCAATAAAGAGATTTTTTTCATCAAATGAAGTCAGCATATTGGAAGTACTTGATGGGACCTATCACCCTCTCTTCAAAATGTCTACCTTTTATGTTGTTAACACAGCTATCATATTACTGCTTGCCCTCCTCTTTCCCAAACTACACATACCCAACTCTTTCAGCCTTACGTCCCTTACTTTTGAGGGATGGTTCATATAAGAATTGCTTGTCATTGTGCAACTGAGACACATCCTGATTCTCACACTAGTGATTTGCTTATTTTTGGAAAAGCAGTAGGTGTGGCATAGTAGTAGTAGTAGTAGTAGTAGTAAAACTTGAAACCCCTGGCTTTGCTACAGATAATACATTGCAGGCCTGATGCTGATTACCATGTCTTGATGCTAATTCTTTATAAGAACATTTAGTACATACAGAAGCATTTCTTTCTCTTTGGAACACAACCCTCAATGAGCAAGGGATCATCGCAGTGGTCAGCCATGAGATGCTGCTCTAAAGGAAATTCTGGCTTGATCACTATTTAATGTTCAGCACTCTTTCTGCAAAATTCTTCTTCTTTTTTTAATGACCGTCACTTTCCACAGGCCATGATGACCTTCTCATGCCAGTTGGTGGCAGATACTCTGTGCAGCCAGAGCCAACTTGGCATTAGTCACCTGTGCAAGCTGTCATCTTGACTTTCCCCATGCATGAGTACTTTGACTTGGCTGCACTGCAGTCAAAGGGGAGCCGGAGAGAGATCTTTGCTGGAAACCAAACTGCACAGTGGACCATCCAAATGCAGCTGACACATTATCTTGAAAGAAAAGCACAGTTAGGAGGTCAGCAGATGCTCTTTGGATTGAATGGGCTTCATTCCAAAGCATTGTTTATCCAGAATCTATGGAATTTGTCCATTAGTAGGAGAGGGCCTTTCGGAACATCTTTTTGTTCATGGAATGTGGTTGAGCTGAGTTTCCTTGGTTGCAAATAGGCATGGTCTGAAGTGCAAGCAGAAGGGTTTGAGCTGTTACATGCTTTTCCCACTGGCAAAAGTAGGATTCTCCTACTCCCTCCCCCCACTTCCATGGCCTGCCATCTCTCTTGAGCATTTGTATGTGATAGTTTTCAACCTTTAGGGTTGTGTGTGTGTTCTGTGTGCTGAAGTGTTTCATGGTTGCTGGTTTTAACAGTCTGTATTTTGATTTCAATCCTTTTCACCTGTGGGTTGCTACCGAAGTCATGAGAAAGCAGCATTAAAACCCGTGAACAATGAGAGGCCCGGCAGGGGCAAATTCCTCATGCGGAAATGGTCCCAATATCACCCAGCAGACTTCATGTGGTGGCATGGGGAATCATGCCTACTTCTCCAGATTGGAGTTCACTGCTTTTAACCACTACACCAATGTGGGCTGCTACATAGCCAAGCAATTTTGCCTACAGGAAGATACTAAGGGCAAGAGAGACCAATAAAAACAATAGTTTCAGGAAAGTGGTTGTGTGATCTGAAGGCCAGCAAGATTTTGGTCCAATAGTACTTTTAAAGAAAGAAAGAAATTCACAAGATTTCCATGTTGTAAACCAGGGGTGGCCAAAGAGTGACTCTCCAGATGGACTACAATTCCCATGATTATGCTGGTGGGGGTTCATGGGAATTGTAGCTAAGGAACATCTGAAGAGCCACTGTTTGGCCACCCCTGGTATACACTTTTTGAAAGCTTTGAATCTCAAAAGAAGAAGAAGAAGAAGAAGAGTTGGTTCTTATATGCCGCTTTTCCCTATCCGAAGGAGGCTCAACGCGGCTTACAGTCACCTTCCCATTCCTCTCCCCACAACAGACACCCGGTGAGGCTGAGAGAGCGCTGATATCACTGCCTGGTCAGAACAGTTTTATCAGTGCCATGGCGAGCCCAAGGTCACCCAGCTGGTTGCATGTGGGGGAGCGCAGAATCAAACCCGGCATGCCAGATTAGAAATCCGCACTCCTAACCACTACACCAAACTGGCTCTCTTATATACCAAACTGGCTCTCTTTTATAAGCTATAAAAGCTTATACTCTGGAAATCTTTTGGTTCCTTAAGATGCTACTAGACTTGAATCTTGCACTTAGAAGGAGGAAGTGAACATGTTTGCAAGGTGTGCTCAAGAGCTCAGGGTGGAAAGAAGAACAAGTATTTATACCCTCCCCACTTTCTCTACCTTAAGGAATCCTGAAAGCAGCTTACAATCACCTTCCCCTTCTCTACCTTTGTCAAGCAACTTGTGAGGCAGATGGGGCTGAGAGAGCTCTTAGAGTGAACTGTGACTGATCCAAGGGCACCCTGCAGGCTTCAAGGGGAAGAGCAGGAAATCCAACCTGGCTCTCCAGATGAGAGTCCATCATTGTTAACCACTACACCATGCACACAATGCTAATTAAAGTATATCCCCACACGGCAAGTGCCTTAGTTTACCCTTCACATTAATTAATTGTACATCAGTACTTATTGTAGTGTTTTGTGATATGTTGAATGCTTCCTCCAGTTGCCAGAGAGAAGCTTTGGGGTTTGTTTGTTTTTTTAAATTCAACAAGCTCTTGTTTTAAGAGAGAACTATGACTAATAGTATTATTTTGGTGCTTGTGTGGCAATGGCGGGAGAGCTTTTATGGTTGTGGCCCCACTGGTGGACCTCCTCATGTCACCTGGGGTTTAGCCACTGCATGATACAGATAATTGGGTGGACTATTAGCCTGATCCAAAATTAGGGTTAGCAGTTGTCATTGTCATTGTCATTGTCTTCTTCCTCTTCTTCCTCTTCCTCCTCCTCCTCCTCCTCCTCTTCTTCTTCTTCTTCTTCTTCCTCTTCCTCTTCCTCTTCTTCTTCTTCTATGTGCATCCTCTTTGAGGTTCTTTAAAAAAATCAAAATGTCTCCTTTTGGGGTTGGCAGGCTAAGTCTGTTTTGTCTTTTAATCCCCCAGAAGAGACAAGCTTCAGCTGAAACAATAGGGGCATTTAAAATGAGATTTGTCATAGTGACCAGTTGTTTGAACTAGTCTAGAAAAATGCTTTCTTCTTTGCTTTTCAATGGTAGCTCAACATTTCTAAATCCGTAGTAAATGCTGCCCTGACCCTGATGGCCTAAGCTAGCATAGTTTAGTCAAATATGAGAAGCTAACCAAGTCAACACTAGTTAGTATTTGGAGGAGATACAATGAAGGAAGATGACAGTTGTGATACAGAACGAGGCAATGGCAAATCACCTGTGCCTTGAAAACACGGGCTGGGGGGGGGGGGCTATCTCCATAACACTAGGAAGCCTTCAGGAGCTCTTGGCCCATCACATCATCGAATCATAGAGTTGGAAAGGACCTCCAGGGTCATCTAGTCCAACTCCCTGCACAATGCAGGAACTCACAGCTACCTGCCTACCTACAGTGACCCCCAATTTCATACCCAAATGATCCCCCCCCCCCAAAAAATATCTAGAATCCAGCCTGACCTGGAGGAAATTCACCTACCATCCCATGGGTTGATGTCTTGATGATACCTGAATTTTGGCCATTGTGTGACACAGATTGTTGGTTTGGGTGGGCCATTGGTCTGATCCAACATGGGACTGCATTTCTACAGGACTGCAAAGCCACGTGCCCATGTATCAGTGAAAATAAAATGTATTGTGTGTTCTCTTCAGTGTGCAGTGGAGCATGAACGAAAGAGGGGTGTGTGTGATGAAGCAGACCTCTCCCTATTAGAATGGCATCCATGTTCTATATTTTTAATCTTGCTTTTTAATCTTCACCAAGGTACAGCTTGGTGTAGTGGTTAGGAGCGCAGACTTCTAATCTGGTGAACTGGATTCGATTCTATGCTCCCCCACATGCAGCCAGCTGGGTGACCTTGAGCTCGCCACAGCACTGATAAAGGTCCATTACCCAGGAAGGTCACAGTGCAGGTGTATGTACTAGCACCCGTTGTATTCTTGGGTCAACGCGCTTTGCCTCTAGTATCGGAATAATTCAAGAGGTGGAAAGAAGGGCCAGTCTTGGGGAACAATAGCACAGGATCGGGAATGGGGAATATTTTCATATCCATTTTGACAAAAACACACACACATACACAAAAAGGATGCCAAGGATTTTTCATAAGATTCCCTTCCCTACTGAAATGTCTAAACTTTTTGTTTTTTTCCTTGAAAAAGTCCAACGTAGCAGACTGTTATCACCGACCTGATAGAAGCAGTGGCAAATTCATTAGTTCAGCCTATTTCTGTTTCCCCACTTTTAAGCTCACACACTGTGCTTTTTGCTCCTGAAAACAATTCATCCATATTAATAGTCAGTTTTGCCAGCGCTGCTCACAATGCGCAGCAGGGAGGAAGCCCACAACTGTCAAAAGTTGAGAGACAGGATGTTGTACTCCACTGACAACTCTATGAGGGAACAGCAGAGTGAGAGCTGCCCCCCTGAGGTCATTCTTCCTGCAGTTCAACAGAAGAAAACATTATATCCCCGCCCTTCCCATTCTACTGGTCTTTTCCTCAGGGCACAAGACCTGAATTTGTCCTGAAATTTGGATGCCACTCAAATGCTAATGAGGGGGGGGGGGGGAGAGAAACACACATTCAGGTGTCATGCATAATTGACTGCACAAAATCATCAAGCATCTGTTTGCGGAGGTTCAAATTAACTTTTGTCTTCTGAAGTTGCATTCCACGCAGGTTGGTGTGAAAAGAAGATGGAGCTAAATTGGGTGTCCTTTAAAACAAGGAACAGGTGCTGATTGCAGCCTTGATCGGGCTTAGAGGAGCCCAACAGGTTTCTCTGAAGGGCTTATGTCTCTCGCTTTTAAAATTAAGTAATACAACGCTGCCTTGGCTGTTTGCTGAGTCCTCTGCTGGGGTCCTGTGCTACTAATGTTTGCAGCCTTAAAATAAACCAGGCCCATAACTTCTTCATCAACATGGATTAACTTTTGCTTATATTTTCCTACTGTTATGATGTTATCTCTACGGAGATTTTGGGTAAGCTTGTGAATACAATATGGGTTATAATGAGAGGGGTTTAGTGTTGTAGGTTTTCCATCCTCCGATTTTCGAAGACCCTGAGAGGCAAATGTAGAACAAAAGTCCCAAGTTCATTTTGTAGTAGTAAGAGCTTTATAAAGGTAATTATGCTTGGATGTTATGCTTGGATGTTAGCTGTTAAGCAAAATGCACTGTGTGAATGAGCTGCTTTGTTTGACTACTTTCCTTTTTCTATTTCAGTGCAGATATAACTGGAATTCCGATGGAGGTTGATGGTTTGAAAGCAGCGTTACTGGAAGCTGTTCAATTCTAGATAAGCTAGTCATATGGGAGCTCTCTACAAGCAAGTTAAAGTAAGGGAGTCAGCTGAAGTTGAATCCAGCCTAGATGGAGGTCCTCTGGCTGGGCCGGCATGTAGAGAGAGAGATGATATAGCTCCCAGCACTTGAAGGGGTAAAACCAGCCTTTCCCAACTTTTTTATTACTGTCGAGAGACCCTTGAAACATTTTTCAAGCTTCAAGAAATCTGAGAAGTGGAATGATTGTGCAGAATATGGTTGGGAAGTATAGCTATGTACACGTACACCTAGAGCCCGTCCCCTTCCCACCCCCTCCAGGCCCATCCTTGGCCAGTTTGGGCAGGCAGGTTGGGTTGACATGAAAATGTATGGTGATATCATATGATCACTGTTTAATTTTTTTAAATATATGTTAAAAATAATTAGCTCCCACTCATTTGGGAAACCCATCCAGGGCCATCAAGTAACCCCGAGGTTTCTCGAAACCCTGGTTGAAAAAGCCTGAGAACAACTGACCTTGGTACCTACTTGGGAATTGGAATTTCTTCTTTCCCTGGATCAATGAGCAGCCAATGTGCAGCTTGAAAAAGTACCATTGATGTAATAAATTAATTCACTTTTTGAAGAATTCTTCTCAGTTAATTTGTTATTGATTCCCTTGAGGAATTTGATAATATTATTCACTTGGGTCCACTGGAGAAGACGCTCTGCGAAACAGGGGGCTACCAGATCCTCACTTGGACTTCAGCTGGAACTAACATGTTGTACTGTTGCTTGAACTATTTCATGTATTACACTTGTTGTATTATTGTACACAGATTTACAGCATCATTTGATTATTACTGGTGATATTCTTCATGATACTTCATAAATGACTGTTTTGCAGTTTTGGAAGCATTATTTACTACTAGTCAAAAAGCCCACTGCAGCTGTCAATACAGTGGGTGCTAGCAGGGTAGTGGGTGGTTGGGGGAGGAAGCAGTGTGTGGGTAGAGAGGCCGGCTGCATGAGGTGTGGATCGTCCCGGCCCACAGAAGGTCGGGCGCACTGGACGAAAGCCTCTCAAGGCTCAACTCCAGCATGCCAGGCAGCCCCCTCACTTCTCCCACCCCACTGAGCACAGAAGGCCAGGCGTGCTGGAGACAAGCCTTGAGAGCCAGCTTGGTGTAGTCGTTATGAGTGCGGACTTCTAATCTGGTGAGCTGAGTTTGATTCTGCACTCCCCCACATGCAGCCAGCTGGGTGACCTTGGGCTTCCCACGGCACTAATAAAGCTGTTCTGACCAAGCAGTAATATCAGGGGTCTCTCAGCCTCACCCACCTCACAGGATGTCTGTTGTGGGGAGAGGAAAGGGAAGGCGACTGTAAGCCACTTTGAGACTCCTTCGGGTATAGAAAAGCGGCATATAAGAACCTACCCTTCTTCTTTTTCGAGGGCCACCTGGGTGGCGGCAGGCAGGCAGGCAGGCAGGCCCCTCAGCCACCCACCCCTGGACTGGGGCCCTTGACGCTGACCTCCATACCCAGCAACGTCTAGTGGCAAATGGCAGCCACAAGCTCCGCTGGGTTTGTGGAGGGCGGGCCTGAGGGTGGCTGGCCAATCCAAAGTCTCACAGCTTGCTGTGGATCTTCTGATAGCCCTGGAGCCAGAATCACAGGACTGACAGGGCCCTGGACAGTCTGCACTGTTTCCAAAATATTAAATGGAGCAAAAAGTGTTAAAGATAGTTTTAGAGTCACAATTACACATCTCCCACTTTTTTCTGGCATTTCCCATTTACCATGTACCCCAATCTTTGTTTGTTGTATCTTCACATGGTGGTTGGCAACCCTGGTGTGACTTCCTTTTGAAAGCCTTTGTGGATCAATGGGATGGTCATGAACATTCCCTGAATCTTGGATAATCAGGCTGTGACCGGCAACAGCGTGAACTAGTCGAGCCAGCCATTCATCACACCCCAGGGTTCACAAGTGACCAGATGGAAACATATACCCAAGAGCGATCAGATGGTGGGAACTTATGGTAGCTCTGTATCAAATTAGGAAACCAACAATAGATTGATTCCTTGATTTAGTACAAATCCCCAGAGTCCACTGGCTAGGCCTCTGATTGTGACTCCATTGTAACCTGCTCTGCACTCATTAATTTTGCTTCTGTCAATGACTGCATTCTCTCTCTCTCTCTCTCTCTCTCTCTCTCTCTCTCTGTGGTGTGGTGTGGTGTGGTGTGTGTGTGTGCGTGTTACTTCCAACAAACACAGCAAAACCCAAAATATCTTTTCTGGAGGTTGTTCCATGATATGACCAAATTTACTGAGTTATTCTCACAGAGCACTCTCAGTCTCATTTATCTCACGGGGTGTTTTGCTGTAGGGGAGAAGAAGGGAAGGCGATTGTAAGTTGCTTAGATATTCCTTCTGGTAGAGAAAAGTGAGATATAAAAAACAACTCTTCCTCCTCTTCCTCCTCCTCCTCCTCTTCAACAGGTCTTCATTAAGTCTTTTTAATTATAGCCATTATAGCCATCAAATATATAATTGATTTCTGTCCAGCCCCATCTTCATTTGCTTCTCTCTGATTATGTGGCTCTCAGATTCCTTGTCACAAAGTACCTTGTTACATTCTGCTGTCATCTGATGCTGCATTCATCTCATGGAAATAGTGCTATTAGCTCAACTGGGTTTGTTAGTAAAATGATGCCTATGTTTCTCCAAACCAAAAGAGTATCATTTCTGATTCCAGATGCTTTGCTGACAGGCACAACCGCCTTTCATATATGCATCTTCTAATGGATTTCAGGCCAATGACTGGAAGTCAGACCGAAGTGCCATTTCTGCACGACTGCAATAGCTTGGTTGAGGAAGGAACTCTTTAACTGCTCTTTAGGGAGAGTGTTGACTTTTTTTTAATCATCACTCTTTTGACCCCAGTTCAGCAGGTTACTTGCCTCATCTTCAAGCAGTACAGCACATTGTAATCAGCAACATTCCATGCAGTATGCCTTTTTGCACAGTCCGATGGATGAAGTTATCATTCCAGTCCCATCCTGGGGACATGCCTGTTGGCTTGGGGGTGGCACCCAGGGAAACCGGAATTTGGAGAGGGAAAGAAGTTCAGCAGGGATATAATGTCATAGCAGGACATTTGTGTCTCTGGGAATCTATGGTGCACTAAACAAAGCTGCCTGTCCCAGAGATTTGTTATAGTTCTGGAAGAATGCCATACCCCACCTTACGTTGGTGATTGTATGGCTGGGAGTTTTCACATAGAGGTACATGGCTCAGCAACCAGTTCCCAAAATATTTTATTTATCTGTCACTTTCATTTCCACCTGACCTTTCTTCCCAGTGGACAAACAAGGCAGCTTGTATCATTCTCCTCTCTTTTATCATCACAACAGTGGGATTCAAACCTGGGTTTCCAACACTCTTAACTACTATACTATGCTGGCTCCTGATAATAATATATGAACTAACCAGATATTGATGATTAAGTATCTTATTAAAAAAAACTTTATTATTTGGTGTTCATTAAAATCTGTGCCATTGACAAGGCTACTTCGACTGCTTTCACAGAGGTCTTCCACATACCTTTATTACCCCACTCAACCATTAGTGGCCCTTACGGTTGCTAGATTCCTCCTGGGAAGAAGAAAAGTTGGTTTTTATACTCTCCTTTTCCCTTCCCAAAGGAGTCTCAAAGCGGCTAACAATCACCTTCTCTTCCTCCCCCCACAACAGGCACCCTGTGAGGTAAGTGAGGCTGAGAAAGCACTGAGAGAAACTGATCTGTCAGAACAGCTCTGATTGTGACTAGCCCTAGGTTACCCAGCTGGCTGCATGTGGAGAAGCAGGGAATCAAACTAAGCTTGCCAGATTAGAAGCTACTACTCTTAACCACTACACCAAGATCCCTCTCAACTGGTGGAGGAAGCAGGGGACTTACTGGAAGCAGGAATGAGGCCCAGTTGACATATAGCAAAATGCCTGTCACTGCCCAAGTGACATCATCACCAGAGTAACAGGATGGTATTTGAGCAAAACCTTTAGGGTAAATTTGGCTTCTACCACAGAGTTTGTGTTGAAATACTAGAGTGCCCCTGATGTCCCTGATTTGTTTATATCACGTCTAGGTTATGTGGACAGTGATGTAGACACATTGCTGTACATTGTCTGGGCTTCCCCTCCTTTTCAGGGTAAGTTCCCCTCACCCACCTGCTAATCAGCAGAGGGGGAGTGAGGCTTGGTGGTGGGGGATCCCCACCTTCACCGGGGGTCTGGCAACCCTAACGGCCCTGAAGGAGAATGATTTTGCATCCTGCACAAACAGAAAACAGCTTGCAAGGTAGGAGGCAATGAAACTGAGCCTCCTCAACTATTGCCTAACTGCACAGCTGTCTGACAGCGGTTTGAGTTAATCAGTGGCAAGATGAGATCTGAGGCTTTGTTTCCAAGTGACTGGGGCCAAAACAAACTCTGTGTTCTTCTGCCAAATATGTTTGCCATGAAGGCTGTGGCATTCCTGGCTGAAGGGAATTAGAAACGTTCAATCCTGGGACAACTGGGTATTAAAAGCTGACCTCTGTAATGTGAAAGTCTTTATGGTACAGTTTTGATGCCCCCATCTCCACAGTTTGTATGAATGAGAATGGCACTATTTTTTTAAAGTGTCTGGAAACAGCATGTGTTAATGGTTAAGAGTGACGGCTTCTATTCTAGTGAGTTGAGTGATTCCCCGCTCCTCCAGCCAGCTGGTTGATCTTGGGCTCACCACAGCCCTGACAGTGCTGTTCTGACCAAGCAGTCCTGTCAGAGCTCTCTCAGCCTCATCTACCTCACGGGGTGTCTGTTGTGGGGAGAGGAAAGGGTAAGCCACTTTGAGACTCCTTTGGGCAGTGAAAAGTGGGGTATAAAAGCCAACTCCTCCTCCTCCTCCTTCTTCCCAATGCATCCAAACTATAAATTGACTCCAGTCTTGTATTTCAAGCTCTCCACATGCACATAAACACAATGACCTTACTTGTGCAAATGACCTCTAAAAATAGATTCCTAATGCATGCTAATGAGAAGTATTCATGAATAAGAGTTTGCTATCAGCTGTCGCCGAAACGATAGATTTAATAACTGCAAAATATAGTGGAGTGTCTTGATTACAGAAAACATCTTACTTCAGATAACTGTCAAACAACATCATTTAAATCAAAGGTGTGTTTCAGATGAAGATTAAACAATAATGAATAGAACAACAAATTACAAAGGAACAAAGTGACATTGTACTAAAAATGGTTTTTTTTTAACAAGGAGGAGGAGAATTATAGTTCTTGCAGACAATTCTAGAACAAGTTTTCTTTGATACATGCAGACAACCTTTACAGGGGCGGAGGGAGGGAAGGGTACTCTTCCTGTTCCTTGGTCCTTTTCCTTGTCCCTCCATGGTTCTTTCCCACATATATGAGCAACATAAATTGGATAAAGATTTGGGATTCAAAAGATATCCCATGTTATGGGAGTTTGGTCTTGGGAAGACTGAACCCCGAGCTTAAAACAGCTACACTGGCTCCCTGTTTGTTTCTGAGCCTAATTCATGGTGCTGATTATTATCTTCAAATGTTGTCACATTGTATGACCCACCTATCTCAAGTACCATCCCTTCCCATATGTCCCACTTCACCAAATATAGTCTTCAGCCTGCCATTTATTGGTGGTTTCCCAAGGTGGCCCATCCAGCATCAGCTGAAGCCTACGGCTTGTTGATCGTACCTCCTACCTTTGATGGACTGGAATTGGAGTCAGGATGGAAACTACTAAAAAAACCAATACTTTTCAGGTTGTTTTCTTGTAGTTCCTCTGGCTTGACCACATCCCTCATTTAATATCTGTCTGGTTGTTCCAGATCTTCCTTTAAAACAATCTTTCCCGATGCATGTTGAGCTATAAACATGTAACAGGATGTCATGTGAGTTGTGTAACACAAGGGTAGTCAACCTGTGGTTCTCCAGATGTCCATGGACTACAATTCCCATGAGCCCCTGCCAGCATTTGCTGGCAGGGGCTCATGGAAACTGTAGTCCATGAACATCTGGAGGACCACAGGTTGACTACCCCTGGAAAGAGAAAGGGAGCCAGCATCATGACTTTACTGGTATCAAGATCAGGACCATGGACAGTGAACCAAAAGAGGTAGGGACAGGATGTATAAGCAAAGTGCCTTTAAGTGTTCTACCCTGAGGAAGAAGCCAAAGGTCAGAACCATAGAGGATTTCTCTCCACCTCTTAGTGATTCACAATTATTATCCTGCATACCTTTAAACAGAAGAAGGAAATGTGGTACCTTTCTGTCGATACATCATTCCCTTCCAAAAACAACAACAAACAGGTCAAGTTTAGCAGCTTCTGAGCTGCCACCCAGTAACAGGCCTACTCAACTCTCCTAGGCCAAAGGTCATGGGTCTGAAATGAAATCTGCCTTCCCATAGTATCATCATCTACCATAGTGACATGTATTCAGATTTTGTTGCCCTGACCTGGACAGCCCAGGCATGCCTAATCTCTTCAGATCTCAGAAGCTTAGCACGGTCAGCCTTGGTTAGTATTCGGATGGGAGTCCTCCAAGGAAAACTAGGGCTATAACATGGAGGCAGGCAATGGCAAACTGCCTCTGAACATCTCTTCCCTGGCTGCCAGACAAGCCTACAATCATACCATTGCCTGGGTTCACCACAGACACACACACACACACCTTGTGATAAATAATAGCCTTTTCCCATTCCCAAGAACGCTGCATGTTTGTGCCCCCATGATGGTTGCTTTGGTTGTCTATCAGAAACAAACCTTGAAAGTTACAGGAACTACTTTCTTTAAGCAGAAACAACGTCTCCTTTTCCTAATTCAAGAGGAAGGCACAATTAGATGAGGATAAGAGACTTTTTTTCCCAGTGTTAATTGCCTGCTAAGGCAGGATATAGAATTATCTTCCACACTGTTTTGACCCCCTCTGGACCTAAATCACAGCGGGGGGTGGGAGGGTGGCACTCTGAACTCAAAGCTGTTAGGGAAGACTAGCCGACTAACTAGGCAAAAGGCTTTCATTGGCATTTTATAGAGAACCCCATGTTGGGGAAACTGATTTCAACAGCTGTTAAGGGCACTGAACTAGGGGGCAGTGAAAATGTTAGAAATCCTGTATTGGAGGATGTGTTAAAGGAGCCAGAATATGACCTCTAACAAGCCTAGCTTTCCTCTGCTTTTCAAAAAGTATCATTTTTATCCAACTGTGCTTATTATTCCCTCTGCCCGGAAGGCAAGATATGGGTCATTTACCTCTAAATATAGACCACCTGTTTTTGATTCGCAATTGAAAAATGCCACTAACTTGAAAACAAAACCAACGTGGGATTCAGTCCTTTTAACGGCCATAAGGCTGATGTGACGAAATCTTTAGCTGATTGGGTTCAGTACCTTTAAAAGCCCCCTTTTAAATAATGTATCACAAAAGAAGAAACTTAGTTGCTTTGCTGGCATGTTTTTCAAAGCATTGTTGATTATCAGAAGTGGGTCAGGAACAACCAGAGTGGATCTGGAATTAAAACCTGCATTTTTAATTCAGGCTTTTACCAGTTCAAGAAGAGGGAGCATGGCTTAATCAACAGTGAATCTAGCACTGCAATCCTAAGTAGAGTTACACCCTTCAAAACTCATTGGATTTCAGTGATCTTAGGAGGGTGGAGCTCTGCTCAGGATTGCACGGCAGATATCTTTCTTTTGAACTTAGCTGGCTAAGGATATTAGAAGCATACAAACATAGAACTGGAAGGGACCTCAAGGGTCAACTAGTCCAACCCCTGCACAATGCAGGGAAATCGTAACTATCCCCTCACTCCCCCTAGTGACCTTTCCCTATACCAAGAGGAAGTCAAAAAACCTCCAGAATCCCTGAGCCAATTTGGCTTGAAGGGGAATGACTTCATGACCTCATGATCAGCATCACCCTCAGCCGGGAAGCCAGGACCAAATCGAGAGACAAACTCAGAGTCCTAGTCCAGCCCAAAGGGTCTAAAGCTGAAGGAGACAGGACACCAAGGAGGATAGGGTAGGGAGTGGAGTCAAAGCTGGGCCAGGATCATTTGCTAGAGTAGCGGTCCCCAACTATTTTAAGGTTGAGGACCGCCTCCGGGGGTGGTGAAGAGCTGGTGGCCCGGTCGGCGCGCATGCACATTAGCACCCCCTGGTGGTGAAAACGTGCATGCACAGCAGCTCTGCACACGCATGTTTTCAACACCAGGGGTGCTAATGCGCATGTGCGGTAGCTATGTGCCTGCACATTTGTGCCTGCCGGCATGCCGGCGGCCATGCCGACGTCTTCCCCCCCAGCTCTCACAGCAGAAAACTAGCTGGGCCACGAGTGAAGCAGCCGCTTTGGTGGCCGCTTCTCTCGTGGCCTGGTGAGCTTCTCTCTGTGGGGGGGGAGAGGCAGGCATGGCGGCCCGTCACCGAGGCCTTCACGGCCCACTAGTGGGCCGAGGAACGGGGGTTAACAGCCCCCGTGTAGAGAATGACAAAGCCAAACCATGGTTAAGTAGCCGGGAAGCAGGATGGAAAGTTGGACCAGAGTCAAGAGCCAGGAATGGAATCAAGGAACAAGCTGAAGTCAGGAACCAGGAACAAGGTCAACAGTCAAAGCCGAAGTCAGGAACCAGGAATGAAGTCAAGGAGTTAAAGCCAAAATCAGGAAGCAGGAACCAACTGAGCAGAGCTTCACCATATGGAACTGAAACACTGTCTAGGCAGATGGTCCGAGAGCACACACATTGCACCCGTGGAAGAACTGAAGTCTCTCCTAAACTACATCAAGGCTGGGTGGATTAGCCTGCAGCCAAAGGGCTTGCAGCTGGGCCTAGTCCTCAGAAGCATCAGCTGAGCCCCATTGGGACTGACAGCATGCTGATCTTCTGACAGCTGTCAGTTTTTCTTGTTGTGAGTTATATGGGCTATATGGGCCCTTCCCTCTGGGTCTCAAGGGTGCTGACATGTAAGGCTTGGTAGGAGCCTGGCTGAAACCAGATTGCTCATCAACTGGAGGACTGGGCAGGCCCCGCTCCTCAATATGATCTTTCATTGCAGGGCCTACAGGTGGCACGGTTTGTTTGCTTGGCCCGGGAAGTGCACCTGGGTTGGCTATGGCCTCTAGAACGCCCTCTTGAGGCTCATCAGGAGGTGCAGCAGGTTTGGGCATGACACATTACCCTGGGCATGGAAAAAACGGGCAGGAGAGCCAAGCGCTGGCTCATCATCTCCTCACCTTCCTTGCTGAAATTATGGCTGCAGGGGAAAGAACAGAATGCATAGCTGTAATTTGTTTAGTCACACGCTGGCTTCTTTTCTTCAGAGCAGCCCCGGAAGGGGTTATTTGCAAGGGAGGAAATATCAATAGGAATGAGAGGTCCTTAGCCACTGCTTCAGGCAGTGCTAAGGTCCTCCGGGTTTGGAGATGGCATGATAGTTCCTATGCTCAGACTTTTACAAGTGTTTTCTAACCGTTGGATGGCTTGGCTGTGACTTCAAGTGCTAGCATCCAGCTCTCTTACAACAGCAGCCTGGAATTGTTGATCTACATTTTGCAGAACCTGTTCTCCCGAAAATTGGCCTGACATTTGAAATAACGTATTATAATGGTGAACATTCCATTGGCAATTACGCCTCTGCCCACTCAGCTCGGTTCGATAATAAACCTGTTAAGGAACACATGTTTTAGGCACAGTTAAGGATAAATAACTATCAAAAACAAGAGAAGTCAACCAGCCCTTCCAGAAAACAAAATAGCAAAATGAGTCCATTGTGCTGTTTGTAATGTTTGCTTGGGAATGAGCCGATAAACAAGGCTCATACGATGCAGAATCGTGATATGGAATTCACTACCACGAGCTATGAATACAGCCACCTGCTTAGAACAACAACAACAACAACAACAACAACAAAAAGCGGCCGCGGCTCGGTGCGGCCGCCATTGACGCCACGGAGGCACCCAGCGATGATGCGCCTCCAAGGGCGTCATCAGGCCGTGCCGTCGCGTGGCCGGAGAGGGGCGGGGGCGCCCGGCTATAAAAAGGCCAGGCGCTTGCTCTTAGGCCCTCTTCGCGCCGGACGCCGCAGGAACAGTCACCCTCCCACCCTCCCAGTTTTGGTTGTTGTTAATTTCGTTGCAGCGCGGTCATGCTTGGTGGGGAGCCTGTTGGCAGGGAGGCCCGTTTGCGTGTGGGGCTCCCTGAGGTGGGGGTCTCCGTAAAGAGACCGGCCAGTACCTGGGCGCGGCCTACCCGGCTGGGAGGCCAGGGGCCCGGGGGCCAAGCGGCAAGGGGGACCAATGGAGGCAGACGCCCTTTGGGCCCCTTGCGGCCGCTTCCCAGGAGAACCCGGGGTGAAAGGCGTCCCATCCTCCCGGCTGGGAGTGAGGTGTGGAGCCTTAGCCCTGGTTCTGTTCGTGGCAGCCGGACAGCTGACGGGGGTCAGGCTCCCTCACCAGCAGAAGGCCAACCCTCCATTGGGGGTTGGGTGTTAATAAACGGCTGCGGCCAATTTATTCGCCAAACATGGAGTCGTGTCTTCGCTGGGTCAGTCGCCTCCTGAAAGTCAACAGTAGTAGCAGTAGTAGTAGCAGTAGTAGTAGTAGTAGTAGTAGTAGTAGTAGTAGTAGTAGTAGTAATCCATTTCAACACTGTCCCTTCCCATATGGGCTCAGGGCAGTACACAACAATAAAACACTCAATCAAATCAGTTATGGTAATAAAATTAAAGTAAAATACAAAAAAATATATATACAGTTTAAAACCACGTCCTCACTCCCCATCCCATCCGCACCCTCTGCCAGTTGTGGTGGAGTGGAGGTCCCTGCTCAGTGGAAAGTAATGTCACTCCAAGTATCCTTAAAGAGGCAAGAATGAAATGGTGGACTCCATTGATCTTGGCCAACTCTAAGTAGGTCATTCTATTGGTACTGATCCATTCCTGTTTAAATGCCTGAGCAGACTTGGCATGGGTGGTACCAGGAAGCTGCTATGGCCACTGAAGAGTGACCACATGCTTCTTGTCAGCTCTTGCTGGCAGCAGAGATGAGAGCACCCAGAGAACGCTCGGCAGACACGTAGCTGTTTCGAGGTCAGTAGCATATAGCCCATTCAGGAGACTGGTTAGGAATGCCAGTCTCCAAGTGGGACCTGGAGATCCTCTGGTTTTATAGCTCATCTCCAGACTAAATAGCTCATTTCCCCTGGATAAAATGGCTGATTTGAAGGATGGACTCCATAGCATTATACTCCATTGAGATCCCTCCCCACTCCAAATCCTGCCCACTCCTAGCTCCACCCCTCCAGGTATTTCCCAGTCCAGAAATGACAACCCTAGCATGGGTATGGTTACATGGAAATATTCCCTGGAGGCACACCTGGCAGACAATATCAACTTTGGCATGCATCAGGAAGGACATTGAAGGATAAGAACATAGCTACTTTTCATGGCGCAGAGTGGTAAGGCAGCAGACATGCAGTCTGAAAGCTCTGCCTATGAGGCTGGGAGTTCAGTCCCAGCAGCTGGCTCAAGGTTGACAAGGTTGACTCAAGGTTGACTTCCATCCTTTTGAGGTCGGTAAATGAGTACGCAGCTTGCTGGGGGGGGGCGGGTAAACGGTAATGACTGGGGAAGGCACTGGCAAACCACCCCGTATTGAGTCTGCCATGAAAACGCTAGAGGGCATCGCCCCAAGGGTCAGACATGACTCAGTGCTTGCACAGGGGATACCTTTACCTTTACTTTTCATGCAAAAGAGCTTGGGTAGTTTGGTGTGTGTTGATCTCCTTTAAAATGTGTGATTGGATGGATTGCAGGAACTGGTGGGGGAAACCCTGACATTAGCAAATGTCAGAGTAATACTCATCGTCTTGATAGGTCTCTTGAGAGTAAATTGGTTCCCCATAGAACCAAGGAACTATAAAACGTATCTCTGTCACCAGTATACAAGGGGCACTCTCAGTTCTAGTTAGGAGGACTTCAAGTGTGAAGTTTCTTGAAGAAAGAAGTTTTCTTAACTAACCTCAAGCTGGACAGCAGAGAGCTCTGTGTCCTAAGATGAATCTTGGCCATTAAGCTTATGCCATAAAGTATCCCTAATAGACTTTTCAATAGTTTTGTTTCCCTCCCTGGGGAAAGAAGAGCCCTGCCATTTTGAAATGTCAGATTTTAAACCTCACAGCCATGAAGGGTTTTTTTATTATTATTATTCTTATTTATGCCCCAGCCTGTGTTTTTTTGAGACATGTGCAGAAGTAATCTTCAAAGAATTATTTGTACGCCTTGGAATTTCTTAAGTATTTAAGCCTTAGTTTGAAGAACCATCTGGGAAAATATATGTGTGTGTGTATAGCCTGCATCCCAGACATTAAGCTCAGATGATAAATATACCTAAAAAGTTTTTCTCAGCATTTTATTATATCCCCTAAAGAAAAAAAAAGAAATCTGTCATTCTTGGAAATCAGATATATATATTTTTAATAGTGCAACGTGGCAGAGCTTTTTGAGTTCCTTTATTTATGTTATTGTACAGCAGATGTTCTGAGACCTATGGCTGTACAAGAAATATAGCCCTGTCTTCTTATTATCCCTAGATACAACAAAATCTACTGACAGTCTGACTCTCAGAGGTTATGTGGGACACATACATGCTCTGGGGCTACTTGGTCTGGGCCCCCTTCTTCCCTTGCAAACACACTTACACATGCACGTACCCATAGACATAAAGAAACTCCATTCCCTTCCCCCCTGATTTCCTGCCTTACTTGTGGGTTTCCCAACTTCTCCTTGGTTCCTTCCCCTACCTTGTTCACAAGCACACACATACAGACAGACTTCCCTTCCCAGCTCCCATTTCCCCCTTTCCCTGATGGTTTTCCAGCTTCCCTCCTTCCCAAGCAAACACACAGACTCCTTTCCCCACTCCCTCCTCCTCTTTCTGCTTACTTTCTCCTCAGGCCTCTGCTCCTGCCTCGTTGGTCAAACAGTGGCTGGCTAGGCCCCCAGGGCTGGCGTGGCCACTGCCTGAGCTCTCTACATGTTCTGGCAGTACTTTGTGGGCAGGACTATGGACATCACGTCTGTATTCATTTCCGTTTGATGAGGTACACCAGAAGATGTGTCCCACATCAATAACCAAGTTAGAACCTCCCACCCTCAGCTATTACCTTGAATTGGAACTCAGTAATTATCAGAAATTAGCCCCATTCTGCATCATTCTGTTGGTTGCCCATGAGTTCCTGGGTTCAATTCAAGAAGGGCTGCCAACCTTCAGGTGGTGACTGGAGAGCTCCCAGAATTACAACTGATACCCAGGTGACAGAGGTCATTTCACCTGGAGAAAATGGCCACTTTGGAAGGTGGACTCGAAGGCATTGTGCTCTGTTTAAGCCTTTCTCCTCCTCTGTGTGTGGAAGTCACCTTTCATTACCATCAGGAATATCAACTGATGGATCTGTCTAATCCCCATTTAAAGTCTTGTATGCTATTCCTACTTGCCATCACTACCTTCAGGCTAACACCATCTAAGTCATCACGACTGCCTCGACACTGAATGCATTAAATAAAGAAGTATCTAATTTTCTTTGTCCAGGACCCATCAACTTCATTGGGTTCTAGTATTTTGGCAGAAAGAGAAAAGGAGTCTATCTACTGTCTCTAAGATGCACATAATTTAACATACCTTTATGACTGGCTCTCCAGATGTCTGTAGGATTACAATACAATACTCATGAGTTCCTGACAGCACGATTGCCAGGGTCTCATGGGAATTGTAGTCCACGGACATATGGAGAGCCACAGTTGGCCACCTCTGCTCTATCACATCTTCCCTTGGCTGTCTTTTTCTAAATTGAAAAGTCCTAGGCTCTCCATCATTTCTTCATGGAAAAGTGTGCTAACCCCTGGGTCATCTTGCTTGCCCTCTTCATCCATTTCCATACTATTTCCAGATGGGCAACATCCTTATTTCCAGATGGGTGATATTCAAAATGACTGCCACAAAATGGCTGCTGCTGGAGATGGAGCCAGCCACAACATAACTTCTGTAACACAGTACATATTCTTGTGGTGTGATGGTGGCAGCTGGCAAAGAAACATTTTTTTTAAATCCCTGCACAGCCAGTCAGATTTCAAATAGTCAATCAGAAAGTCTTGCTGATCAAAAGCCTGGCCCCACCTACTTCCTAAAAACACTTGGTGGGCCTCCCTCCTTAAATTGTAGAAGAAGGTGAAGAAGAGTTTGTTTTTATATTTCTCTTTCCTCTACCAGGAGTCTCAAAGTGGCTTATAGTTGCCTTTCCTTTTCTCTCCCCACAACAGACACTCTGTGAGGTGGGTGAGGCTGAGAGAGCCCTGATATCACTGCTTAGTCAGTACAGCTCTATCAGAGCTGCAGTGAGCTTAAGGTCACCCAACTGGCTGCATGTGGGGGAGCAAGGAATCAAACCCAGATCACCAGATTAGAAGCTGCCATTCTTAACCAGTACATCAAAGTGGTAAGGAGCGTTTTCCAGTTATTGGTTTTTAAACCATTCGGTGTCCAGTGTTTTCTATTAGGTACAAGAATAGAATGTCAAGGAAAGATCTCGGCTGAATCTTTATCTCAGATATGTTCATTTTCCATGGGTGTGCGTGTATGTGTGTCCTATAAGGAGCATTTAAATACATAACTCCCTCTCCTTAACCTATAGAAGTAGTGTTACACCCTAGACCAGGGATTCCCAACCAGGGTTCCACCAGCTCCCAGGGGTCCACGATGTTTCCTGTCCTGCCTTAATGGATTTCAACACACACACTAGGCAACCATCCGCTTCCATTGCTCACTGTCCCAAGTGTGAATTGTGTCTTGGTTTCTGTGCCTGGGAAGGGTGAAGCCTGTACACCTACTCCAGCCTTAAACAGCATCCTGTCTCTACCTCCCATGGTCCTTGTCAAGCCTGCCTGTTAACGTGGGTGGTGATCTCACTTCCAGTGACATGTAACTTCTGGGGGCAGGGGCAGAGAGATGTGGCCAGCTGTCATCTCTTCTGGAACTTCTCAAAGCCTGGAATGTTATTTCATGAGCTCATCCATGGTCAAAAGTTTGAAAAAGGCTGCTGGAGGCTAAACTTTTTCAGCTTGTTCTGCTAAATGTGGAACCTGGCCCTAAAATGCACTCAGTCCATGGCTACCTAGAGTGGATTTTATAGCATGTGGAAACACGTATTTATGGCATTCCTGAATATACTGAAAGAAGCCTAGGTTTTAATTTAGATGTACTCTTATATAGCTTTTTAAATAGTTATATGATTGCTTATTACATTGGAAATTGTAGTGTCAATTGCATTACTTTCTTTTATTATTATTCTTGGAAATGTCAGCTATGTTTGTGGAAGTTGGTTGGAGTTGACCCATCTGCTGGGCCCCTCCTCAGATGACCTTCCATGACTGAACAATTCGCTCTCCCCAGGGTTGTTGTTGTTCATGTTGTGTTGTGAACCATTACTTGATAGATTGTGTTAGGATATCCTGTTGAAATGTGTATGTTATAGATAGTTATAATGTTCCATGTAAATTTTATGCAGTGTTCCATGTAAACCGCCCAGAGCCACAAAGAATGGGCAGTATACAAATCCAAATGAATGAATGAATGAATGAATGAATGAATGAATGAATGAATGAATAAATAAATAAATAAATAAATAATCCAACAGGTGTGGAATGATCAGAGAATCTGTAATCGGCCTAAGGAATTCTGGTTATTATTTTTTTTCATATCGGTTTAGCTGAATGCACACCCCTATTACAAAATGGACCCGAATGAGGATTGAGTGGTGTCTGAGTTCGTACTGTATTTTGAGAAGCCACAGCCAAAATGGGAAATTACAATATGGGCAGGCATAATATGACTCACTCTTCTGACCCTCTCTGAGATTTACTCTGTGATAATAGTAGTCCTTTGCTCAATTACCAAGCCCATGAATCCGATCCCATCGCAATCCAAAAACGATTCCCTTTGTATATTCATCTCTTTCCTTTCGCACAATGCAAAAACATTCTGAGGGTTGTTATGCCAATACAGGACTGAGGCTTCCTTCCCCGAGCTTAGCATTCCTCAGTAGCTGCTTGCAAAACCGTTGCTGCAGCTTCTGTTTGCAAAAGTGTTGCTGCAGCTTCGTCAGGCCCATCAACAGGAGGATGCCAGGAACTGCTTTTCAAACCAAAGTCTAGCGCAGGGGTAGTCAAACTGCAGCCCTCCAGATGTCCATGGACTACAATTCCCAGGAGCCCCCTGCCAGTGAATGCTGGCAGGGGGCTCCTGGGAATTGTAGTCCATGGACATCTGGAGGGCTGCAGTTTGACTACCCCTCTAGCGATAGTTTGGGGTTGTTTACAGTGCAATGCAAAACAGAATATGTTGGGGGATATCTAGGGAGCTTTTGAAAGATTCAGTGCAGCCACACTTCCACATTGGAAATCTCTGCAGGTTACTGACTTAAGAACTTGACAATAGGATACACACAGGATGGTCTCAGATAACTCAAATCAAGAAGAAAAGACCTAACCTTATGGCATTAAGCAATAATAAAGAATGTTTTGAAACAACGTCCTTTCTTGAGTTTAGTTTTAGTTTATTTCATTCCAAGAACGTCAGCCAGAATGGTTTTCCAGATAAAATCCATTTTCTCTTCTCTTTTCCTCAGTGGCAAGTCCTCAATACAAGTAGTAATATGAATTGGCCGATGGCTCAAAACTGTATGGAGATCCTGGTTCAAAAAGACCACACAAACCTTTGCATGGTGTCGATGGGTGAAAAGATCCAATTGGGCTGATTGTACAGGATTTCGTGATCAGAACATGGAGAATCACACACTGTGCAGTCCAATCCTAGGACATTTTCCTGGGAGTAAGTCTCACTGAGTACACAGGAAGCTGCATTATACTAAGTCAGGCCAGTGATCCATCCAGTTCTGGCAGCATCTCTCCTGGGTCTCAAGCAGAATTCTTTCATATTACCTCTTGCTCAGTCCTTATTTTTTTTTTAAACCTAGGACCTTCTTGAGAGCCAGCTTGGTGTAGTGGTTAAGTGCAGCAGCCTCTAATCCAGAGAACCAGGTTTGGTTCCCCTCTCCCTCACATGCAGCAGCTTGGACCAATCACAGTTCTCTCAGAGCTCTCACAGCCTCATCTACCTCACAGGGTGTCTGTTGTGAGGAGGGGACGTATAGGCAGCTGTAGGCCACTCCGTAGGATAGTCATAAGTGAGGTTAATAGCAAGGGAAATGATGGGGTCGTGTCATAAAGTTTCTGAATATAATATAAATATGAAAATACCAGCATTTATTAATAATACAATTTAAAGTAAAAACATGTTTGGTCAATGGTATTAAAACACTAGTATCTACATAAGACTGGATTTTATCTGAGGCTATGTGTAAAAGCTTTTGGGCTTTTAAAATTTAAATTGTGTTATTAAAAATATTGCTATTTTATTTGTTTGTTTGTATTTGTATTTATTAGCCGCCGCTACCAGACCCTGCCTGTTTGTGGCGGTTTACAATAAAATCCATAAAACCACATAAAGAACGGCATTGGCGGCAAAATCTAATCTATATCGTCCCCCCCCCTCCTGCCTGCCTACCCACAACCAATGGCCATAATCCACCACCACCCTCGGGAGAAGTAACCCATGCCTAGATGTCCAGCATAGGAGACTACCCAAGGGGCTTATACAGGGAGGGACCCAATATTCCCAGCCTGGCCTCAACCAAACCATGGCTGAAGAGCTCCATCTTTCATGCCCTGCAGAACTTTGACAACTCTGTCAGGACCCTCATCTCTTCAGGAGCTCATTCCACCAGCTCAGGGTCGGGTCTGAAAAAGCCCAGGCCCTGGTCAAGGCCAGGTGTACCTCCCAGGGACTGGGGACAACCAGCTGATTTAAAACCACAGAGTGAAGTGTGGAGGTCATAAGGAGATAAGTAGTCCCTCAGATATGTGAGACTCAGGCCACAGATGGCCTTAAAGATCAGACCCAGAACCTTAAACCTGATCTGGGAGATAATTGGTAACCAGCACAGGCTGGACATGGGCCCTCCAAGCTGATCTCATTATGTTTTTGAAACTTTATGATGCAACCCTGTTAAGCCTTAGACATTTTCCTTGCTATTAACCTCTTTTGGTTCCAGGACTTTAGTTTGGATTAAGAGTTTTTCTTCTTTTAGTTCTAGATGGAGCCTACAGCGAAGTGTTTGTATTATATTTTATTCTGAATTTTCTACTCCCTAACATATGTTTAAACATTTTATCTGGCCAAAGTGCCGTACAGAATAAACTGTCTATATATCTGTTCTGGAAAATAAAATGTGGGGTACAACAGAAGAGCTCTTCTGCAGGTTGAGACACTTGATGCTGGATTTCAAAGTGTTAATTCTGATACTTACAGCTTTTCAGTCTCATTCCATTCCATTCCATTCCATTCCAATCCAATCCAATCCAATCCAATCCAATCCAACCCAACCCAACCCAACCCAACCCAACCCTACCCTACCCTACCCTACCCTACCCTACCTTACCTTACCTTACCTTACCTTACCATACCTTACCTTACCTTATCTTATCTTATCTTATTTTATCTTATCTTATCTTATCTTATCTTATCTATCTGTAGGGCTTTGTGGTATAACCTGCCTTGCATGTGAGCAATGACGGTGTCCATATCTATTTATTTATTCTCAGAATTTGTATTCTCCCTTGTTGCCCAAGAAAGGCCACTGAAGTGACTACCAATTAAAATACCATAAAGCTACTGTAAAGTCAATTTTCAGTAAACTGCATACATCAAAACACAGAACCGGCAATTAAAAGCTAGGGCATAGATAGGTTATATAAAATATTAGTATTATGTAAGCAAATTGGTTTAGATTTCTTGCTGTGCTCCCACACAAAATGACATCTGAGTTGGGTGAAGACAAAATGTAGCTCCATTTTATAAACACAAACAACTCCTCCTGTAGGATTCACCACCTCTAAACCAACTGCAATCTAATTACCTGCAGGTTGGTTTAACACAGAATTGGCAGAACGGCCCCAGGGACCATTTAGGGAGTACTGGAACAGCTCTGCCAACCTTTTTTTAGCTAGCTTCTGCTCCAGCACTTTCATCTACAGGCCTTCACAGGTCACAATGCAGTGAACACATTTCTTTGCTGCCTTTCTACAGATCCAGCTGTGCTTCTGGGTCCAGGAGCCAGGGCCAGTTCTCTGACCAAGCCATCCAGACAGGATTCCCTGGAATTATAGCTCATCTCTAGACTAAAGAGACTAATTCCCCTGGAGGAAATGACTGCTGTGAAGGCTGAATCCATACCATAGCCAGCTTGGTGTTGTGGTTAGGAGTACAGACTTCTAACCTGGTGAGCCGGGTTTGATTCCATGCTTCCCCACATGCATCCAGCTGGGTGACCCTGGGCTCGCCACAGCACTGAGAATGCTGTTCGGACTGAGAAGGAATATCTGGGTTCTCTCAGCCTCACCTACCTCACAGGGTGTCTGTTATGGGGAGAGGAAAGGGAAGGTGACTGGAAGTTGCTTTGAGATGCCCTGGGGTAGAGAAAAGCAACATATAAGAACCAACTCTTCTTCTTATTCAGTAATATCAGGGCTCTCTCAGCCTCACCCACCTCACAGGGTGTCTGTTATGGGGAGAGGAAAGGGAAGGCAAATGTAAGCAGCTTTGAGACTCCTTTGGGGAGAAAAAAGTGGCATATCAGGACCAATTCTTTTTTTTCTTCTTCTTCACTATACAACATTGAGGTCCCTCCCCTCTCCCAAATCCTGCCCACTTTTGGATGCACCCCCAAAGTCTCCAAGTACTGTATATATTTGCATATAAGCCGACCGGCATATAAGCCGAGGCACCTAATTTCACCACAAAATGCAGGAAAACCTTATTGACTCACATATAAGCCGAGGCTGGTGTTTGGATAGTGGCTTTCCACCCCTCCCCTCCCCTCCCCTCCCCTTTTGGGCAGGATCTTTTTTTCCCCTTTTCTTCCCACCCTCCTCCTCCCTCTTTCCCTCTGACCCCTCTTGGCTTTTTATATCCAATCCTTCTTCTTATCCCATTCCCTTCTTTTTAGCAGGGTGTTCTGTTCCTTCCACTTTCCATTCCTTCCTCTAGGGGCGTTTGCTCCTTCTGCTCTCTGCTCTCCCTCTGAGACAGAAGCTTCAGAGCTTCCTGCAGCAGCAGCATGTGCTAGCCTCGTGCTAGCCTCGTGCTAGCTTTGTTAAGGCAGTGATGGGCGAGGCGGAAACTGCTCTTCCCTCCCCTCCCACTGTCCCTCCTGGGCTTGCTGCGTCTCTGTCTCTTCCTGCCTCTTCTTCTTCAGTTAAGTCTCCCACCCCCGCCCTCCAGTCTCATTTGGCAGCTTTATTTTAATGCCCATATATAAGCCAATGGGGACTTTTTCAACTTTAAAAAAGGACTGAAAAACTAGGTTTATAAGCGAGTATATACCAGACTTCCCAACTCTACACCCAAAGAACACTAGTGTGTGTGAAAGGATCACATTCCCTACTTCCCACTGCTGGAGGGAGGAGATATGTATATCTATATCTCCTTTTACAACCTGCAAAAATAAAAGAGGAAGGGACATAAGATAGTTCCAGGAATTGCTGGAAATTACTTTTTCCAGCGATTTCTAGAGCTATCTATATCACTTCTGATTTTAGTGTATGTATGTGTGCTATCATGAGCCTCTTGTGGCGCAGAGTGGTAAGGCAGCCATCTGACAGCTTTGCCCATAAGGCTGGGAGTTCAATCCCAGCAGCCGGCTCAAGGTTGACTCAGCCTTCCATCCTTCCGAGGTCGGTAAAATGAGTACCCAGCTTGCTGGGGGGTAAATGGTAATGACTGGGGAAGGCACTGGCAAACCACCCCGTATTGAGTCTGCCAAGAAAACGCTAGAGGGCGTCACTCCAAGGGTCAGACATGACTCGGTGCTTGCACAGGGGATACCTTTACCTTTTTATGTGTGCTACCAGAAGTTATTGGATGTCAATAAGGTTGCCAGCTTTGGGTTGGAAAATGCCAGGAGAGAATGTTTGCCAACCTCCAGGTGGTAGCTAGAGATCTCCAGGTGACAGTGATCAGTTCCTCAGGAGGCAATAGCTGCTTTGGAATGCATTGTCTCCAGGCAAACTGGCATTATACCCCACTGAAGTCCCTCACTATTGAAAGACAACCAATGGAGATTTGGGGGGTGGAGCTTGGGGAGAGTGGAGATTGGGGAGGAAAGAGGCTTCAGCAGGGCATAATGGCATAGAATCCACCCTCCAAAGCAGTCATTTTCTCCAAGTGAATTGATCTTGATCAACTGGAGATAAATGGGAAGAGTGGGAGATTTCCAGGTACTGCCTCCATCAGCAGAACCTCTCCATGTCTACAAGCCTACTGCCAGCTGCCAGGCACTGCATGGCACCTCAGGTAGCCCCATGAGAAAGCTGCTGATGTTCCACTGGGTCATTGTCACCTGGTGTCTGCCTGGCTCTGAACTGAATGGCACGGCCACCAGTGGGACTTAATGTGCAGAAATGGGCAGTGGAAGCTTTTCACAACATGGAAGTCACCCCTGTGCAGTCAGAGTGGTGCCATGGTTTGACTGTCTGACTAGGATCTGGAAGTCCCAGGTTTGAATCCCCACTCTGCCATGGAAACTTGCTGGGTAAGCCTGATCTAGTCATATACTCTCAGGCTGGGTATGCCAGGGCTTGACTCTTAGGTAAGCTTGCCTTTTCTGGGTAGGGAAATACTTGGGGATTTTTGGGGTGGAGCCTTTGGAGTAATGGCTTTGGTCAGTGGCAAGACACTAGTGGGGTGTAATGGCACAGAGCTGACTTTCCATCAGCCATTGTCTTGAGCAGAACTGATCTCTGTTCCCTGGAGATAAATTCTAATTCCCAGAGATCCACCTGAAGGTTAGCAACCATAAAGTTAGACATTCTACACGCAAGGTCTACCACAGAGCCCTGGCCTCTCTTCTCTTTCTAGTACTTTCCTCTCAAATCAAAATGGTTTCCATGGGAAATCTGATTTTTCTATCAGAGACAAACACAATATAATGATGGTTTTACTCCGGAATGGCTTCCCCTTGGATTGTTTGCCTGTTTTCATTTCCACTTGCCAGCTAGCTTGCCAACGTTGGAAAACCTTGCTTTCTGACACTTTCCGACTGTGTCCCAACTCTGACCACTTGGGAAGCTATTAGGAAGTGTGGGAAGTGTTACCTTCCATAGATGTTAGTACCTAAAAGTGGAAGAGACACATTCAAAGTGACAAGTAGCATGTTTTATAGTCAAGGTGTTATTTTCTTTCTTGCTGTTTTCTGAAAATGTTGTGTGTCATATCTCATACCAGTAACTCATTACGACTCATGACAGACAGCAGAAGGGAGGTAGGAGGAGGCTGTGGGATGTTACAAGAGTCTCAAAGCAGCTTGCAATTGCCTACCCTTCCTCTCCTCCACAACAGACATGCTATGAAGTAGGTGGGGTTGAGACAGCTCTAAGAGAAACTGTGACTGGCCCAGGCTCACCCAGCTGGCTTCATGTGGAGAAGGAGGGTGGAATAAAACTTAGTTCTCTAGATTAGAGGCTGTCAGTCTTAACCACTACACCACACTGGCTGGATAAACCTGAGCCAGTCACACACTAAGCATGCCTCTGTATGACAATCCTGAACTTCTTTGGTCTCCCAGGCAAGTAGTAACCAAGGCCAGCTCTGCTTAGCTCCCGTGATCTACTGAGATCAGGTGACCCTGGGCCATCCAAGTCAGGGCTATTAATGCCTATGGTCCCATATGTCACAAGGATCATCTTTTCCTCTGAGCGCTACCTAGACTGTGATTCATGGACCTTGGGCAAAACCATGAATGCCAGAGAAGGCTGGGGGGAAGCATTTAAAGTGCCCACCAAGCATAAGGTGACCAAATTTTAACATTGGTAAAGTGGGTCACGATTGACCGGGGGGGGGGCGGTTCTTGATTAAAAATGTGGTCTATATGGAGCAACAAAATTTTTCATAGAACGCATAGAATGCAAAAATAGTATTGTAATATATATATATATATTACTTGCAACATAAGTAGAGTTTGCCAGGTGCCCCCAGATGTCCCTCCAAAAGTGGGACAATCTGGTCACCTTAACCAAACAGCTGATTGTGGCTCATCAGCTGCTTGGCATCTCTTTTAAATGCTTTCTCAGGCAGCTGAGACTTTCTTTGCTCCTTGGGAAAGCAGGGGAGCAGATGCACATGCATTGGGGGGAATCCAGACTGCTTCAGGTTTGGCCAAATGATTTGGCCAAATTCAAACCAGTGAAGGGCAGTTCAGGTGATTTTTGGCTTCAGCCCGAATCAATATTGGTTGAATCTGAAACACCCTGATGTTTCTTCCCCCATACACATGTCTAATCAGCACTAATTTCTAAACCATGTTTTGCTAACCTGGAGAAAAAAAATCATGGTATATCCTGGTCTCATCAGAACTCAGATAAGTAGGGTCAGACCTGGTTAGTATTAGGATGGGAGGCTATCCAGGAATACCATATTTGTGATACAGACTCCGGGGATAGCAAACCACCTCTGAACAGCTCTTGCCTTGAAGACCCTATGGGATCACCATAAATAAGCTGTGATTTGATGCCAAAAAAAAATTCTTGGGTCGCGTCCTCCCATTAAGAAACTCAGGCCTCCCATTCTCTTCTCTTCTAACAGCCCTGTGAGAGCCATCTTGGTGTAATGGGCAAGACCGGCACCTTCTCATCTGATGAGCTAGGTTTGATTCCCCACTCCTCCTCTAAAGGCAACCAGCTGAATGACCCTGGGCTAGTCACAGTCCTGATAGTGTTGTTCTCACAGAGCAGTTTCTCTCCCTCAGCTTCACCTACTTCACAGGGTTTCTGTTGTGGGGAGAGGAAGGCAAGGCAATTGTAAGCCACTTTGAGATTCCATCAGGCAGTGAAAAGAAGGAAATAAAACTCTACTGTTTGAAGCCAGCTGGCTTGGGTAGCCAAAGCATGGCAGGGATTAGAGCTCAGAACCAGCATTTCATCAGCTCCAGCACATTGGTCTTCCATTTATTTATTTATTTATTTATTTATATTGATTGATTTGATTTGTAGACCACCCCTCTTTGGCTACATTCTCAGAGGGAATGGCTAACAGCTTGTCAAAACCCATAAATACATGGCTTTCAAAACAAAAGTTAAAAATCGCATTTCTTCTTTAAAATGCATAACATGCTCCAACCATCCCTCTAAGTACAATTTCCAAGTTGAGTTTAGGGTCCAAGCATGCAGACCCCAGTGAGGGAGAGAAGTCAAAACAAGAGTAGGGAGGCCTGTTCTGATGTTACTGTGCCCTTGCGTTGACTTCAACTGTATGCCTGGTGCAAGAGCACCATCTTATAGGCCCCTCAGAAATTTCGTAGCTCTGATAGGGCCCGGATTTCTACCAGCCACTCATTCCACCAGGCTGGTGCCAGGATTGAAGAGGCCCTGGTTCTGGTTGAGGCCAAATGCATGTCCTTGGGGCCATGAACCACTAACAGGTTGGAACTGGCCGAGCATAATATTAATGCCATAAAGAAATTAAACACGAAAGTGATGGCTTGTAATCCTCTTAATGCTGTTCCAATGCTGTTCCAGTGAGACAGGCAGGCTTTATTTTATTTTATCGATGATCTTTGTTTTGCCTCTACCTTTCTGCCCCTTGTTTCCGCATAGAATTGTTTTCCCCTTTTAACTCTTAGCATTGTTCTCCGTGAGCTATAATACTGGGGATTAAAGGAGACGTTACAGACTAAAACCATCGTCGTAATGGCTGGCAAAAATATGAAAGCCGCAACCTCTTTTTGCTGGGGCTGACGTGTCGGATTGAACTAGCAAGGAAATCTGTCTGTTCCGGAGACAGCTGGGGGAGCTCTGGGACTCTCCCTGAAAGGATGTCGTGGTTCTCGCCGATGCGCTCCCTGCATCCCGACAATAGCTGCATTCTGAAAAGCGAGAGTTTACATGGCTGAAATAAATTGTTTTGATTAGAACCTTTAGGAGAGAAAGTCATAAGGTAAGGTTTTATTGACTCCTTGCCAAACAACAGAGGCCTCTGTTCAGGGAGCTCGTTTTGTACATGGAAGTCAAAGCTACCCGACTGGGCTCCGATTTTGCTAAGGTTACCGGCTTACCACGGCAACATGTTATCATTTCCCTCTGAATTTCTGATAGCCCCTGCCCATTCGGAGAGAGAAAACAGTCTGGATTTTAAGTGTGGGTGATCAAAAAGGCAATATTTAAAGCCACTGTGACATTTTCGGTAATTTATGTGCTTGGAGAGATAGAAGCATAGTTGTTCTGTATACTTGTATATCTTAAACCGCTCCGCGGGAGCGGTATGAATAAAACAGTAAGGGTCCTGGCGGAGGGCCCTGTCCGGGATGAAGAAGGGTAGCCATTGGCCCCTTGGGGCTGGAATTGGGCCCTCCGCTTGCCATTCTGGCCCCAAGGGGCCAATCAGCCCCTTGGCACTGAGCTGATGAGCTGGGAGGCACGAAGCACCTCCCAACCCGCCCCCCCAAACCGCTGCCTTCCCCCCCAAAAAAAACCACTGCTCCAGCCCAACATGGGCAGCCTGCTGGAGGCGGCAGCTGGTGGAGGTGGCGACAGGGCTCTGCCACACACCCGGTGTGCGGCCATCCCACCCCTGGGAGCTTTAAGCCACGGCCAAGGAACATCCCTGCTGCATCTATGGCGCGCCAGGCCTGTCCCTTCGCCACTCCTTAAGGGCCGAAGCTGCCTGCAGACAACCAGCCCGCTGCAGGCAGACTTTGCCCCAGTGTGACGCCCAGCCTCGCGGTGGTAAGCTCCACTGCGGCCTCGCCTCCCCTCCGCCCCCACCCAGCATGCTGTTCCAACCGCCCCAAAAAGCCCCTGCGACCCACCAGCCCCCCATGCTCCGCCACTGACTCAACTCAAACACACACGCACACACACACAGCCACCTCGCTCTTCCCCCGCCCGCCCCCTCCCCTCACCCCGTTGCTCCCCCCACTCTCTGTTGAAGCTTCAACATACACACACGCGCACACACACACACGCACACATACACCACGCTCTTCCCTTGCCCCCTTCCCTCTGCCCCTCGATCCCCCTGCTCTCCGCTGCAGCTTCAACATTCACACACACACACGCAGACACACACACACACCACGCTCTTCCCTCGCCCCCTCCCCTCTCCCCCTCGATCCCCCTGCTCTCCGCTGCAGCTTCAACATACATACACACACACATGCACACACACAGAGACACCACGCTCTTCCCTCACCCCTCCCCTCTCCCCCTCGATCCCCCCATGCTCCTCTGCAGCTTCTACACACATGCACACACACACATGCCCACCTCCCCCAACACCAGACCCTCAAAGGAATAGCACGGCCTGTCCAAGCCTCTGTTCTCATCCTCCTTGGCAGCCCTATTGACATGGTCAGGGGCAAACTGGCAGTGATGTCTCCAGATTGCCCCCGGGTGGGCTGGGTGGGCTGGGTAGGCTGGGTAGGCTGGGTGGGTGGGCCCTGTGAGAACTTTGCCCATGTCAGAACTTTGGCTTCGTGCCACCCAACTGGCTGGAACTCTGGTCTGTCCTGGTGAGGGTCCAATCGAAAGGCACTTTGTGCCTTCCGATGGGCTCCTCTGCTTGTCAGTCCAGGGTCAAGGGGCCAATCCGGGCGTTTTGATCCCGGACTTGGCCCACCCTGACCCTTACACACACCCTTCCCAGGGCTTGTGCTAGCACCTTTGTTGTTGCCAGCTCGGCCCCCTCTCCCTCCTCGATAGTGGGTGTATTAGTCCTTTGGGCGTGGGGATAGATTTTGATTGCCTTGTTGCTGTGGTTTTTCTTATTGTATTGGTATGTCCTTTTAATGGGTGTTTTAATGTTTTTTTTAATGAAGACTTTGTGACCCACCATGAGTCATTGTATGGGAGTAGCGGGATATAAATCACATAAAGAAAAAAAAATAGTATTGAGCTAGTATAGGTGTTTATATTGATGTAACTTTTTTGATCTTTTAAATTGTTTAAGAGTTGCACTATTTTGAATCGGTGACTCACAGTGTATAAGTAGAGACTACTGAGATTAATAGAACTACAAGAGGTGGGATTGATTGAGAATCTTGAATTCCTTTCCCTCTATTTAAATTAGACTAATGGATCATTCATGTATGTGTACTTATGGCTGTTTATATCGCATTATAAGAGGATTAGCCACTGGGAAAAAAAAGTGTTTACCTTGAAAACTGGCATCCTTAAATCTGGTCCCTGTTTTGGTTTCATTCTATAATACTTTAATTCTTGTACGATGAACAAAACACACACAAGATAATTCTTTAAGAAACAGAGAAGAAATTTACTTTTTGCCACCATGCCGTTTCTTCCCTTCCTTGTGCCGATTTTCGGAAACGGCTTGCCTCCTTTTCTCCGTTTGTAAACGTGCATCCAAGCAGAACTGCATATTTCTTAAGCAATGTGCTGATGCCTGCTCATGTCCTTCCCTTTAGATTTTAGTCCCTTGTGCTCAAATTTTCCCTTGTAAGTATGTTTTTTTCCCGCAGCACATAAATTGTTTCTGTCATTGTGCAGTAACTAGAAATACTTTGTCTCACATCACACATGAGAATTGGCTCAATAATGCAGCTAGGCAAGGCTGGCATAGACCATCTGGGGACCAAAGTCTTTCTGTAAAAGGAGGGGGAAATTGATTTCCTTTGGTTTTGTCAGCTAATGAGAACATAAGGGTTTTTTGGGGGGAGGGGGGAAGTGGGAAAGCAAATTAAACAGAGAAACTCTTTCGGGGCTCATATTCCTTGAGAATGCCAATGGAGGACAACCCAGATAATCCAAGGTATGAATCACTTATTTTGTCTTCCTATTTGCTACTTTCATTTGTCTTCCTCTCAAATGGACTTTAACTTTAGAATTCATGACTGAGTTTAAGGGCTAAGGGAGAAACTACACTCACTTATTTATTTATATTTAATTTATAGTCCACCACTCTCCTTGCTGGCTCATGGCAGGTAACAAAATTCAAACCCCACAATAAAACCTCATAAACTATTTAAAAAACCCACACATGTGCAGGCATCAGAATAAAATACCCCAATCCTCACTCAACAGAGGATGTATAATCACCTCAGGGGGCTAATACAGAGCAGCAGATGATCATGGTGGTTCAGGGAGGGGCCTGGATCATAACAGTCCTGCCCTGACCTCACCCAAAGACTTGGCATAAGATCTCCATCCTACAGGCCGTGTGTTACTGTGAAAGCTCCATCAGAGCCCTTAGATCTCCCAGGAGCTCATTCCACCAGGTTGAGGCCAGAACTGAAAAGGCCCTGACCTGGTTCGAGACCAGGCTATCCTCCCTTGGGCCAGGGATCTACAGTAAATTCACACCTGCAGAGCGAAGTGCCCTGCGGGGGGGGGGGGGGGCAGGAGGCAAGGCAATCCCGTAGATATCTGGGGTCCTGACCGCAGATGGCCTTAAAGATGTATACCAAAACTTTGAACCTAATCTGGGCTCAATCTTGAAACTGGGAGGCTTAGGTTGTGGAACTGATTCATCTACAGATGTCCTTGCACTGCCTGAACGAACGCCTGATACCCTGGACTAAGTTAAGACATTAATTGCATTCTGTATATCCCTTGGCATTCTGGTTTTGAAATACTGATTTTCTCTGCCTTCCTTGCAGCTTGTCTTTGCCTCCTTCCAACAGAGAGCTGAAACTGAGACCAACAAAAGAGACAAAGGAAGCAGCTGACTTCCTTCCCTTGCTTGGGGGAGACGGCGGGGTGGAAAAAGGCTGAGGATGGGTCAATTTACCAGCAGCAGGGCCTTTCAGAAACGCCAGCTGGAGAAGAGCCTAATGCTGGGAGTGAATGAGGGCAAAAGAAGAAGGGGAAGACAGAGAATGAGGTGGCTGGATGGAGGCACTGAAGCAGTAGGTGCGAGCTTAAATGGACTCTGGGGAATGGTAGAGGACAGGAAGGCCTGGAGGATCATTGTCCATGGGGTCGAGATGGGTCGGACATGACTTTGCATCTAACAACAACAACAATGGCCATATATGGTCATGTTGACTGCCCGCACCCCCAATGGCCAATTATGGGCCTGGATGGGGAATGAAGGTTTGCAGTCCGAGTAGGCATGTACACAGCTATGTGTCCCAATCATATTCTGCACAATGGGGGTTCTTGAAATCAAAAGAATGTTCCATGGGTTTCTCAACTGTAAAAAAAAAGCTGAGAAAGGCTGTTATAAGTAGAAAAAGCGTGGGTTTTCAGTGGTAAGATGCCATGGTAAAATCCTGCTATGCTTAAATGCTTAAGAGCTGTTACCTTGGCCCACTTTAAAGCCTTTCCATCTCTTTTGGAAGGAAGATAAGCATGTATCCCTTATTCACAGTGACATTGCCCTTGCCTGTTGGACATGGTTGATACTATTTATCATGTCTTGTTGTTTTGCCCTCTGTATAGGACATCTGATCTCTATCTGTCCCTCCAACGTTATCAAATTTTCCAGGCAGATCTGATGGATCTTATATTTCCCTCCTTATTCTTGCAGGTCCAACCTGTAAGGTAAACAAGTTTTGCACAAGACTGAATGGAAAAACTGGCTGGATCCTACACGAAGCATACGAGTAGCCATTTCTGTGCTACCGCAGTTCTGTGAGAATATCCTAGCACAAGCATCACACTGCATGTTATTTCTTGTTGCACAACGTGATGGTGAGAGAGTTTCCAAAAGTAATCAGTGGGAGAAAAAAAACCCTAGAATCTGATGATAAATAATGTATGGTTAGAGAAAACTAATCAGAAGACCTCAATTCCCATTGTCCCTTCTCAGGTGCTCAATTACTTCCTAGGAGAAGCTGAGAGACCAATAACCTGATGTCTTGGATATAAATGAGTTTTATTATTAAGGAAGATATTAAAACTTACATAAGTATACCAAAGTAGCTCATCTAAATTCTACAAAGGTTGTCTAAGAGTGTTCATTGTCTCCTTCTTGGGATTTTTTTCACCCCCTCCTTCTTACTCTACTCTGACTTTGTTTTAAGGTAGTTCAAACTGCTGGTGAAGAGGAACCCTGGCATCTATGACACTAACAAATATAGCAATTAATACTTGTATGACTCAGAACAGAGTGAAAAACTCTGTGTATGGTAATCATATACAATCTGATGGCACATGCTCACATTTTCATTTTCCTTTCTTTTGAAGGCTTTATAGTTATTATTTGAGTTCTGTTTTCCTGGGGTCAATATTTCTTAATATATTTATAATTGTATTTGTTGACCAGCAATCCTGGACCAGCCAGCTCATGGCAGTTTACAATGAGAACATTAAAATCCACATAAAACCCTATACATATAACCAATATTGGACGGGGGGAAACATCTACAAAAAGCAATCTACAAAAAACTCCCCCATCCCAACTCCTCATACCCTACTGCAGCAGTCACTATCGTCCATCAAAGATCCCAGGAATTAAATGCTTTGACTTCAGGGATTTGGTTGAGGACTTGGGCATCTAGCTGGAATACTGCCTACCTTCTGTACCAGCTAATGCCCCTCCTGGATCTCATAGAACTGGCAGCCACTAGGGCATTGCAGTACCCTATGCTGATCATTTGGGAGGACTTCATCATCCATGTGGACAAGCCTGCCTTGGGGCATGGAGTGCACTTGTGTGAGGATCTCCAATAACTCCCAATGAACAGGCTTCATTTATGAAAAAAGAAATCTTTTTATTAAAAAGAATAACGGAATAGACATCACAGGAATGTGCTAAGACTGAAGATCCTAATCAAACTACTCCTTTTTCTACCCTTTGCCCCTGGCCTCTCCCTACACCAAATGGCTTAGGCGCAAAGATAGTCCCTGCATGAAGGCATCTGCTGGGATTTTAGTGTCCTGGGAAAGATGGCAGTTCCCAGGCACTTCACAGTAGGGAAGCAGGAATCTTGTGGTCTGGGGTTCCATACACCTATTCTAGTCAGTAACAAATGATCAGAAACTGAGGCTGTGAGGCTGAAGTTCAAAAGGCCCCATATAACCCTGATGGGGTGCAAACAGAGATGCTGCTGCAGGCCTGACGGTTGACAGGAATTAAAATCACAGGGTAGAAGGACACAAATCAAATCACAGAAAAGAAATATACAACATAGAACATCATGGCTTGTAGCATGGCAAAGCAAAGTACATGTACTACAAGACAAAACATGGCAAAAAACATAGCAGGATTTTGATGACCTAATGTTAAACAGCAGAGTTCTGGAAAAGGATGCAGCAAAAACAAGAACCTGAGTGGGCTAAACACGAAATAAAGTTCATAAAGTAAATCTTGTGAAGAGGTATTTTATTTCTTCTCAGACTTTGTAAAAAGGCAGAGGTTCTGGATTGAAGCTCCGTTTTGTGTTCTTTGTCAGGTAAGGTCTAAAAAGTACGATGTGATGATAATGAGCAGATACATAAAAACACTTACAAAGAGATGGAACACCATGAATAACAAAACAACACAATCCAATTACCTTGTATGATTAATTGTTCCACATACGGAATCACATCCAGTAAAACGCCACCTGAGGAGTCTAACTTGGCACAGCATACAATTGTGCTCCAGTCGTTAACTGGGCTACGCTAACACAGCTAATTTATTCAACAGGGAGATAGGCCAAAAAAAAAAAATTAAAGTGTGCCATCAGAATGTCAAACATCTTAAAATCACATTACACATTAGGCAGTCTATTCTTTTTGTACCTAGTCCCATTGATTAAACACGAGTCAATTCAATTATTATATATTCACAAGTTACGAAATGTGCATTTCAAATACCGTTTTGGTATTAAAGAACAATTTTAACAGGATTGTAATATTTTTCTCCTTTATTCTCCTGATATCCAATGTGATAATTGGCTCTAACATCTCCTGCACTAAACAACCTAAACAAAACATGATAAATAAATAAAAGGAGGTGTTAAGACCGTGAGGAACCAGGGCTCTAAGCTTGAAAATTATAGCCACCTCTTGTTTCACTTAGTATCCAGATTGTTAAATTTGTTAGGCTGAAAAACTTTAAGAGCCAAAAACTGAAAATCATCTTCTGTGTGACCTGCATTGAGAAAGTGGGAGGCTAAGGATACATCTAACTGTTGATGTTTCATCTAATTTTTACAAGGTCTAATAAGAAATAGAAGTGACTACTTCATGAGTTTTACTGCATGAACTTTATTTCATGTTTGACATGTTGAGCCCACATGTGCACTTGGGCTGATTCTGCACTAACTTTGTTTATTCCGTTGTGGGTCCTGCTGAATTCAGATCGATTTGAACTTGGGTCTTCCTTTATTCCCCCACCCCCATAGAAACAGAAAAGTGTTCTGCTCATGATTAGGGAAGCTCATAAGGGGAGGGGGGAGCCAAGCACAGCAGGAGCCTCTTTCTTTCTTTTCTTGAAGGAGGGAGGAAAGGATTGGAGGGAAAGGATTGGAGACAGCAGAGGAGGGGGAATATATCCCAGAGACAAATCTCTGCCAAGAGAAGTTAGGGCTTCAGGAGCTTCTGCTGAGAGAAGTTAGGGCTTCCCCTTTAAGGAACCTGGGAACGAGGAAGCCCTTGAACTGATGCCCTGGCCAATGAGGGCTTTTCTATAGCATTGGAAGCTCAGCAGCAAGTAAGTTCGGGAAAAGCAGAGAGCTGCATGCTTTCTCTGATTTTTCAAATATCAAGGGTTATATCCACTCCAGGATATTACAGGGAAAAGGTGGGGTCACTCTGGATCAATCATGCTTGTTGCAGAGGGAAAATTTTAATCAGCCAAAATCAAAATGGAAATTGTATTCAATGTAGATGGCAGGGACTGAATCAAGCTGGGATTGGAATAAAAGCTCCATGCTGATTCAGTCCTGGTCTCAGCCATGGTGATACTAGGGCTCTCACAGGTTGTTACTGGCCCCACCCATCAAGCAGGCCACAGCCAGAACTTGAACTTGATGCCAGGGAAGGAAATAAATTTGATAGCAACTACTGTGGTGTTACCGTCAAATCTCTCACCAGAACACTATAGAGGGCTCAAATACTCCCTCTGCTCAGTCAGCTGCTTTGACTTCCAGTGGAGTACCCAATTAGGTTCAAGGTGCTGGTTTTGACCTTTAAGGCCATTTCTGATCCAGACCCTCAGGGACCACCTCTCTGAATATGCCCCCCCAAGAGTGCTCCAACAGTTCCAATAGGCTAGTGGTCCTTGGCCCAAGGGAAGTCCTTCTGGCCTTGTCACGCCTATGATAAAGCTGTTCTGGCCACAGGGTGCTTATTGTGGGGAGAGAAAAGTGAAGGTAATTGTAAGCCACTTTGAGACTCCTTCGGGTAGAGAAAAGTGACATATAAGAACCAACTCTTTTTCTTCTTCTTCAATAATATCAGAGCTCTCTCAGCCTCACCCACCTCACAGGGTGTCTGTTGTGGGGAGAGGAAAGGGAAGGTGAATGTAAGCCACTTTGAGACTCCTTCAGGTAGAGAAAAGAACCAACTCTTCTTCTATTTCTGCTGCTGCTTCTAGATAGATGATTGGTTGCACGAGGCCTGGGAATCAAGAAGATGACAACTGCTGTTCTGTGACAGATTGTAGCAAGTTTATTTATCTTGCTGTACTACTGGGTTTTAAATTCTTGTGCACTACCCTGTGATGGTTATAAAAACAAATCAGATCAAACAACCCAATCTCATCAGATCTTAGAAGCTAAGCTGAGTCAGCCCTGTTGAGTACTTAGATGGAAGACCACCCAGAAAGCCCAGTCACTACACCAAAGCAGGCAAACCACCTCTGTTTGTCTTGTATTTTTATTGATATAATTTTGTAATGATGTATGATGGAGTATGTTAGTAACCACCCTGAGCTGGCTATGTGGGGTGGGGGGTGGGTGGACAGTAAATACATCTCATAATAAATACAATAAAAAACCCTCTGGGCTTGGCATAAGTCACCTGCACCTTGACAGCATTTTACACATACAATATAACCTCAAGATCTGTAAATTACTCCAACATAACCCTGTTAATTAAAATTGTTCATGCGTGATATTGATGTACATGTGCAAAATTGTCTTGGAGCTACTCAGAAGTTCGTTTTATCACTGCCCTGTTGGGGTCTTCATTGGCCCATGGATTCCAGAATGGAGTTTCACAATATCTGCAGGAGATCTGCCTTTATCTCCTACTAAGGGCCAAGCCCCTTGCCTTCAGGAATACAATGGGCACTAGATTGGTGTGTGTGTGTGGGGGGGGGGAGAACTCTGTGGATGGCCTCTCCTTCCCCCCAGGACCTGGAAAGGTTGCAGTCTGGAGGCCCCTGAGCAGGGAACTCACCAGCAAGGGAAGCTCTCACGCAGCAGGGATCTGCAGCCTCTGAGCCTTAGAGGGAAGATGAATGAGGGGGGTGGTGGTCAGGGGTGGGGGACAGAAGGCAATTGGCTGGCCGCTGAACAGGCAGGCAAGCCAGTTGGAGGAGGAGACACTCATGGAAAGGACAGCCATCCTGACTGGGTGTTAAGTGCTGAGTGGCATTTAAGCCATGAGACACGCTCTTCCTCCAAGGCCTTACCAGAAATATATTATGTGGAACAGATTTTGTAGAGGAGATTTTCTCAAATACTTATGATTCCAATACAACCCTTAGATCAAAAAGTCACAGAGCTGTTTCCGATGACTCTTCCACTACCGCCTAAATGATTTCCCCATGCAGAGGATCTTGTGTCAGTGGAAAGCACTTTTCAATAAGGGAGAACCATGGTGCTAATAGAATGGAGTCATAGAACAGTGTATGTGTTATGTGCCATCAAGTTATTTCTGATTTCTGGTGACCTTATATATGAATGTCCTGCGAAACATCCTAGCATCAAGAGTCTTGCTCAAGTCTTGTAAACCGAAGGCCATGGCTTCCTTCATTCAATCCATCTCATGTTGGGTTGTCCTCTTCTCCCACTGCTTTCAGCCTCTCCTATCATTATTTCCTTCTCCACTGAGTCTTCTTGTGATATGACCAAATGTAAACTAGCACTTGTATTGTATAAATTATTTTCCTTTGATCACCAAACTGGCTGTGCTTGAGATCATGAAACCTTCATCAAAAAAAGGCTTGTGGCACAAGGTATGAAACAAGGTGGGTACTTGGGTGAGTGGAAAAGTTGGCTGGATCCTCCCACGGTTTCCCCAAAGAATCTCAAATGTATTATTATGGACATAATTCTTTCTGCTTCTTTAATATCTGTATTTATGCTTGAAGAATGGAGAGAGCTGATATAATGTAGCAACAGAGTGTAGGAAATGCCTAGTGGAAATCTTAGAAATCCCACTTTTGATATGCATTGTGGAGTCCATTTTTGTTTGCTGGTCTTGGACTGTAATTAGTCAATTTGATTTCCAACCCCATTCCAAATCCATTCAGTGGCCGCTAGCAAGTTACACTTCTCTGGACCTCATCCTTATGTCTACAACATGGGACAGAGCCACCATACAGGGTTGCTGAGAAGATCACTAAAATAATGCATGGGAAGTGATTTCAGCATACTGCAATTGTAAACGTACACCATGATCGCTCTGTAAGCAGAAATTGGAATCATGGTCCACCTCTGGTAACCCTAATTGGAAGCCTGAACATGCCGCATTGTTCAACATCCATTACTGGTTGTTGTCCGAGGATGGTAATGCAGTTTTCTTGATGGATGGGAGCCTGCCTATCGATAGCATACCAACTGATGCAGCAAGGGGATGGATGAGGAATGACATGGAACAATTTGCTCGGAAGAAGAGTGAGCCCTTGGAGTCCCCACCAATATTTACACTTCTGTTGACCAAGTTTTCATTGCCAACTAATTTTAATGTTACCCTTCGAGGGTTTATAGGTCTGAAACCCGTCATTAACTTTACATGAAGGCTTTCATTAGCGGGGAACTTAAGCTTTCTAATAATAGTTTTAAATGACTGTGGGTAGCACTCGATGCCATTTGAGCAAGGAAATGAAACTGAATGTAATGTCTGGCTGTAAATGGAAGGGAAAATTCCTATCATTTCAGGAAGGGTCTGTGAACTCATTGGGAGGGAGTGGTTAGACTACCAGTCTTGGACCCAGGAGGCCAGTGTTCAAGGCAGGGGTAGTCAAACTGCGGCCCTCCAGATGTCCATGGACTACAATTCCCAGGAGGCCCCTGCCAGCATTCGCTGGCAGGGGGCTCCTGCGAATTGTAGTCCATGGACATCTGGAGGGCTGCAGTTTGACTACCCCTGGTTCAAGGAAGGTCTTGGGGTCACTCCTTCAGGGAGACAATCAGATACCTACATGTCTCCACATCTTCCTTGAGGCATGGTGTGCGGCACAAGGAAGTCTGATTGGGGTGGGTTATTGTTGCTGCCATTTTGGATTGTTGTGATTTTGCATGTAATGTTTTATTGTATTTTATTGTATCTTTCTAGCAGTAAAGCTCATTGCATCCAGGAATGCAACGGTGCTAGATATGGCTTTGGACTGTACGTTATGTCATGTTGTAATGCAATTGTTATGTGTATTGTTTGTGGAAGGGTTAGCAGGATGGTAATCCTCCCAGGGCAAGAGATGTGGACTCCCTTCCAAGCTGTGAGCATGCTGTTTGTTGATAGATATGGAGAAGGTTGTGTTTTCCTGTCTTCCAGTGCTTAGAATTTGTCTCATCTTGGAAGGCTGCCTTGCATATAGGTGTATTATGTTTTTTTTCCCCATCCCCCCATAGTGTAAGTGGATATTGTCCTATGACATTATGTCTTGAAGCTCCAGTCCTCGAGTAATGCATTGTGTTCATGTTTAGTAAGTGATGTTCTGTATAACAAAGTAATGGGCTGGGAATTGTTTGGTTTGGCCTGTGTATTGTGTTACCTGAAAGGAAAAGTAGCTTGAGGTCAAGATTGTGAGTTCTGTTTTGTGATTGCACGTATAAGGTTGGCTGGGAGAGGCAGAAGAGCGGATAGGGGGTCACAATGAATGTTGTGATTACTGAAAGTAAGTGATGTTGGCTGCATTATGTTGTTGAGAATTGTCTATCATGTGGTGTGTGTGGCTGAATCTGAGCATTGTCTTTGTTACTGCACTGTCATGTGTGTGATGTTATGTGGGCCATTGTTTGTGAGTTTGTCTTTCATTGCTGGCTGGTGGATACCAACACCAGTGTCCATATAGGACTTGGGGATTGCCTGTAGTGGAATTTCATGTGATGAGGACAAAGAACAGTTCCCCATGGGGAAATGGATGCGGTTTTAACAGTGGACTTTGTGGGAGATGAGTGCAGTGAGGTTGTTGTGTTTTCCATGCATGCGGCTAGAATCTTTCTTGGTTTGTGAAGATGGATGTAGTATCCTTCCACCTCCCATCCCATTGCTTTTGCTAAATGGGACTCTTTGGAACCATGTATGTAAATAGGTGTTTGTGAGTGTGTGTGTGTTTTTGGGTCATTGCTTAGAATGGGTGTTTCGACATAGTGGTTTTTTGAAATGGCTTCATGTTTCCACTTATCCCTCCCATCTCCAGCATTGAACTCTTTCACCTACCTTTATGTTTCCGTGTGGTGCTGGCATCTTGATGCCCCCCTGTGGGGAAACCACCCCTTGACATGTGTTGTGATTTTTTTTATTTTTTATTTTTAGTATTATGTCTGTTTGTTGGGTTGGTAGGCTGCTCTCTGGTCTGTCCTCCTCAGTTGTATCCTGTATAGAGTGAGGGGGTGTTAGTTGAATTTAGGGGGTACTTACGCATTAATCTTCCATGCAGAGAAAAACTGACATAGCAGAGAAAAAGTTTGCAGACAACTGGTGGTCAAGGTCTTCCCTCTCACCTTCAGTGGAGGCAGAAAGGTCCTGAAGCTCCTGACCTGCTCCCTCCTAGGCCCTCCCTCTGTTTGCAGCTTGTTTAGAATATTCAGCATTTTGTCAGAGTGTAGAGACGCAATTTTATATAATATAATACTGATTGTTTTAGCATTGTAAGCCACCACAAGCCAGCTAGCCCAGGAGTGGTGGTCAACAAATCAAGTCAATCAATCAATCAATCCTTGGTGAATAGGTGACCTTGGGCAGGTTGTAGGGAACAAGAGTGCTGGGAGGCCAGCCTGAGGCTCATTGACACAGAGATTGGGCTTCTCCTGCATCATAGTGGCTTCATATACTTCTTATACTGGTTACGTACAGATGGAAACATACAAGCAGTCCTACAGTGCAGCATAAGAACATAAGAAGAACCATGCTGTATCCAGTTGTCAGATTATCAAAGCAGAAACATGGTGTTTACTGCTTGATTAACTATAAAGATTAACAAGAAGTGGAGTGTAATGCTATGGAGTCTACCTTCCAAAGCAGCCATTTTCTCCTGGGCAACTGATCTATTGTTGTCTGGAGTTGAGCTGTAAAGCATTCCCAGGTCCCACCTGAAGCTGGGGATTCCTACAACCACCACTGCTCATCTCATACCTTGAAAACCCCATGATTGGCTCACTCTACGTTGGTTGTAACTGGACAGTTCACGTGATCTTACTTTACTGGTCATAGTCAAAACTGGCTTCATATCAAATCTGTGACCACCAGACATAATAAAACCCACTACCCATCTTGTACAGCCTGCCAGAGGTTTGACTGCACACCTACATGTGCAGCTTGTTTGCCAAGCAGCTGTAAAGGGACATTGACTTGATCATAGATCAGTAGAAGTAGTTGTTAGGCTGCATTCAACTTTGTGTCGTTGTGCAGGCCTGTTGTAAGGTGAACCAAACTACTCATGGGTATAGATAAGCCAAAATGAATTGATGTGTATGGGGTTGCCTGCTCTGGATTGGGAGATATCTGGAGATTTTGGGGGTGGAGACTGGGGATAATGGAGCTTGAGAGACCTCAGCACTGTATACTGTAGCACAGGCAAGTGTGATCCCACTGGATGTCAGAGACTAAGCAGGTTAGGCTGACCCTAGCTAGCACTTGGAAGTTCAATCTCCAAGGAATATGAATGCCTTGACAATGGGGTAGGCAATGGCAAAACACCTCTGAATGTCTCTTGCCAGGCTGGATCTCCTGGCCATATTACACACATGCCCTATGATAAATGAACAAATAACTGTACAATGCCTTAAAGTCCACCTTCCAAAGCGTCCATTTTCTGCAAGGGAACTGATCTCTATTGTCTAGAGATCAGTTGTAAATAGTGGAGGGATCTCCAGGCCCCACCTGGAGGTTGGCAACCATAATTACATGTCAGACGGCTAACTTTGGTATCAGACAGAACATGGCCCTTCCATAATTTAATTTATTTACTAACACCGTTGCTGATTTTAATAGCCATTTCAAATTACTCGACTTAAAATGTCAACAAATCAAACTGGCTTTGAAGTAATTATCCTTAATTCTTGCATCCAGAAGCATTAATTTTCTCTCTCTTTTACAGCAATGGGGAAACTGTCTGGCTGACCTACAGCAGTCACAAAATGTTCTGTTCTGTTCTAATTGCACTCCTGTCTGCATGGATAGAGCACATTTGCGGTATGTACATTATCCATGAAGGATTTCTAAGTTGATCATTGGCACATGGCAACAGCAAGAGTTCAACATACAACGAAACCTGTGAAATGCTACTTGGTTGGTCTATAGGAACCTCTGGCTAAATGGGTTCCTCTGATTCAACCCCCCACAACATACTGTATAGCAGGGGTAGTCAACCTGTGGTCCTCCAGATGTCCATGGACTACAATTCCCACGAGCCCCTGCCAGCAAATGCTGGCAGGGGCTCGTGGGAATTGTAGTCCATGGACATCTGGAGGACCACAGGTTGACTACCCCTGCTGTATAGTACCACACACACTGTGTTCTTTATGCGATGTATAGACAGCCGATGTGGTAACTGGCATGGGATAATCATTAAGTGACTGCCAGCAAAATTGCCCTCTGTTTGAAACTTGGCTCCACCATGAAGCCATTCGGTTTGTGGCCTCAAGCAGTTCACGCTTGTTTATTAACTGATCTCCTTATGCCAAACGCTCCTGCCACCAACCTAACCTTGGTTTCAAACATCATTGCTAATGAACCATCATCCTAATGGCCTGGCTAATGAACTCCACCCAGATGCAGGAAAAACACTCTGACCATTACTACATTTGAGATATAGCCTTGTTTCAGATTTCCATTTGATGCTGCGAGTCGACACCAGGCTTTCTGCATTTGGACTCCTCCCCCCCCCTCTCCTGTTCCCCAGGCTGAAATCTACCATATGGTTCTTACATCTGATTTGAAAGGAGGCAGCCACCCATCATGCTTTGTTCCCTCCCCCTTTTCCAAAAACGTGTTTATTTTTGAGGGGGGAGGAGAGAGTGCCTGCTCGCACCTTTCTTTTAATTGTGCCCCTTAATTCTGCCATTCGGTGCCCTCCCTCAGACACCCTGATTGCTTCCTCCCTTCTCCCCAAGTATACTGGATGGGAATTTTTAAAATAAAGAAGCCTCGACTTTTATACCCTATTGTTGGCCCTCCAGAGTAGTGATGATGATGATGATGATGATGATGATGATGATGATATTTTTATAATGCCCCTCCCCACAAACAGATGCTGGATGTGACTGACCACGAGTCTCATCCAGCAGCTGTATTCTTACAAAATCAGATTTGCTTGCATGCTGCAAATCTCATTGGTTTGGGGGCTATTAGAGAAAACATCCCCATCCAAAGAAGCAAATAGGTGAAAAAAAAAATGCTTTTCCAGTGCTCCTTAGTGATGGGTTAGTTGTTGTGATAAGCCTGGGAATGCTTGGAATTTTTCTGAGTCCTCTGGAAGTTTACACTGAAACAAGGCTGCCAAGTCCTCTCTGGCCACTGGTGGGGCATGGGGAGTAGGATTGCCAGATCCAGGTTAGGAAAATCCTGGAGATTTGGGGATAGAACTTGGAGAGGACAGGGACCTTGGTGAGGTACAATGCCATAGAGTCCACCCTCCAACGTATCTATTTCCTACAGGAGAATTGATCTCTATATTCTGAGCTGTAATTCCAAGGTCCTACCTACATGGAAACCATCCAACATGAATGAACTTTCTGCCTTGCTTGGGAGAACCATACGTAGCTGAGAGCACCTGGAAGAAGGCACCATGACTGTAAATTAGCTTTAGGAGCTTTTTATGGACTTGCCAGCTCTGGTATGGAGTCTGGAGGTTGGAGCCTGGGGAGATTGTGGTTTAGAGATGGGACAGATCTCAGCAGGATGTGCTACCATAGGGTCCACCCAACAAAGCTGCCATTTTCTCCAGGGGAACTGTGGAAAACATGGTTGCTTTGTATGATTCCTTCTCTTACTGAATCCCGCCCTCTCTAGAGTACATCTCCATGTTTCCCAATGTGGAGTTGGCAGCCCTAGCTGGAGCTACAGGTATTGAGGTGGGAAAGTAGTCCATGCATGCTTAGAGGCTGGGTTCTCCAAAACTTGTCTGCAGTATGGGAATGATGATGGTGACAGGTTATGCAGGATTGTTGTAAGGTTAACTGAGAATGTGATAAACCTTTGGAAATATCAGACCTTTAAGAGGCTCCCCAGAAAATGCTTTATTTAAGATTATGAACCAAACTCAATCAGTCAGAAAAAGCTGTGTTATTCTCCCCAAAATTTTGGAGAGTATATTTGGTTTCAAGGGAATTGAAACACTGACCCTCAAAGAGGAAGCATTTCTCTGCCAGGACCAAAAAGTGTGATGCAATTTATATAATGCATTTAAACTACCGTGGCCAGTAGTAGACTGGTGGAACTTCCTCCAGATTTCAAAACAAAGAGTTGGAAGGGGCCATACAGACCATCTAGTCCAACCCAGATCACCCTAAAGTACCCATGATAAGTGTTTGTCCAGCCACTGCTTGAAGACCACAAGTGAGGAGGATCTCACCACCTCCTTAGGTAGCCGATTCCACCACTGAACTACTCTGACTTTCCCTTATATATAGCTAGTACCGTTCTACAGATAGTTTAAACCCATTACTGTGGGTCCTATCCTCTGCTTCCAACAGAAACTGTTCCCTGCCCTCCTCCAAGGGACATCCTTTCAAATACTTAAAGAGAGCAATCATGTCCCTTCTCAATCTACTCTTCTCCAGGTTGAATGTTCCCAAGTCCATGTTCCCAAGTCCCTCAGCCTTACTTGGCCCCCATGTCCCAGATCATCCTTCTTCCATTGGAGCAGCATTCTTCCAAATCATTCACCCTCTTCTATTGGAAGAGCGCCTCAATCTTTGCTTTATGGAATGGCACAATGCAGGCCAATAACATTAAAAATTAAAATTGGCCCATTCGCACTAACGGCAACTATCAATAATGATAATATCCAGCCTGGGATAAACGTATTGGTAGCGATAAACCTTTTGGCCGATAATGATATATTTCTGTTCTATCAATACTCTAATTATTAATTGATTTTAATTGTTAACCTATCATTAATGTTTAACATTTCATTGTTTCAACTGTATTTATAACTGTGTATGTACACTACCCAGAGCTCGTCTCAGAAGGGCTGTCTAGAAATTTAAATCATCATCTATCTATCTTGCTAAAAGTCACAATAATAGATGCTGGCCATGTGTCACCAAGTGTCCTCTGTGCGCATTCAGAATAATCCAAGAATTGGCAAATGCTTCTTTGGAAACAAGAAACAAATGTAGCTCCTGCATTAATGTTTTTATATTTCATGTATCCTCTTATTTATATTTTGAAGTTACACTCGGGTGTAAAGGACACTTGGTTTCCCGAGCTTGTGTTAGAGGGTCATCTCATTCAGTGTGTCTTCTCTTTATTTCCGTGTCGGGAGGTGGAGATGTGTGGGAGGCAAACTGACTGTGCGAGCTTTTAAGAAGCTTGCACTCGATTTCAAAGCAAACGTGCCATTGATAAATATGGAAGACTCCAACTGGCATTGTTATTCATGTCCATCTGGGAAGAAAGTCAACAACGTAGGAATGTGCTGTTTTATTGAAAGGAGACATCCTTTGAAAACAGGGCTAGAAACTTCATTTTATTGAACCAAGCCTGCAAATCTGTCATGTGGAACGAAAGAAATTATCCTTCCCCACCATGCATTGTAATTCACAGTAATTCTAGGCACAATATAACATCAGTGGGAGAATACAGAGTTTTAAAACATGAAAAGGTACAGGATTTTGTGGGAAGCACAGCCCTTCTTGTCTTACAGACAGGCATATAGGGTGCAAAGTTTACAGCAGGGATTTTTTAAAGCCTGTGGACATCTTTGGAATTAGAACATAAGAGAAGCCATGTTGGATTGGGCCAATGGCCCATCTGGTTCACTGTATTGCCCAGTAGCCAAAATCCAGGGGCTATCAGGAGGTCCACCAGCAGGGCCAGAACTCCAAAATCCTTCTCACTGTGGCCCCTCAAGCACCTAGAATACAGAGCATCACTCTCTCAGACAGAGTGTTCCATCTATGCCTTAAGAACATAAGAGAAGCCATTTTGGATCAAGCCAATGACCCATCTGGTCCCACACTCTGTCACACAGTGGCCAAACCCAGGTGCCATCATGGGGTCCACCAGCAGGGCCAGAACTCTAGAAGCTCTGCCACTCTTGCCCTCTCCCTCAACCATCAAGATCATAGAGCATCAACCTCCCAGACAGAGTGTTCCAAATATACCTTGTGGCTAATAGCCACTCATGGAACTGCTCCATATAAGAATGAAGGAGAAGCCATGTTCGATCAAGCCAATGACCCATCCAGTCCAACACAGTGGCTTTGTGCCAACAGGAGGTTCACCAGAAGCCCTCCCACTGTTGCCCCCCTCAAGTATCTAGTATACAGAGCATCACTGCCCCAGAAAAGTGTTCCATACATACCTTGTGGCTAATAGCCAATCATGGACCATTGCACCATGTTTATCCAAACCCAGTCCCCTCTACTCTGACACAGGGTGGTGGGCACACTGACAAAATGCCTGCTGCAGGACACGGAGCCAATCAGAACATGTCAAGGAGCAAAGGGAGATATCACTCTGGTAGTAGATCTTCAACATTCCAGGCAGAAGGTCCCTTGAACTGGATGCCTAATCAACTGAACACATTGTTTTAAAAATATTGCCCTGCATAAACACGGCATACCTTCAGCCATGCAGTGAAGACTGTTGTACTGTGGTGACATCTGTTTTTTTTTAATTATTATTTATAGTTCATTTTATAAGACAGCCCCTCTTGACCCAGCTCTCTTTGGGGCAGTGTAAATCATGTGTTAAAATATGGATTAAAATATATTACAATATCTAAAACAATATTGGTGTATTTTACTTCCAGGCCTCTCCCACATTACCTTCCCATGTTGATAGTCAGATCCAGATGTTACAGGGGAGAGTGTTATGAGAGGCTGGGGATGGGGGGGGGGGGTCTTGAATGTTACGCTAGCCCAGCCTCAATCAAATGCCTAGAAGAGCTCCATTTTGCAGGGCCTGCAGAACTGAGTAAGCTCCGACAGGGCCCTTTGTGAGTATGTGAGAGTGCCTCTTGTGGTGGGATCACCTTCACTTCTCTATTCCCAAAAGATGATGGACACAGCACAGGATTGGATGAACTTCTTGGTGACTTGAGTTTTATTGAGGCTTACTGGAGAAGTAGGTGGGCCAGGTTTTGCTGCTGTCAGCAAAGCTCCCCAAGGATGAGTCCAACTCACTGGAAGTTTCCTTGTTGTTCCCGGGGTCCACGTGCTTTGGTTGTTCCCCCACCACTTTGGCCTATTAGTTAGGTGCTATAACTCAATCACTTACTCTCCAGATCTCTGACCACTGTGCCAACATGGGCCACTTTCCCCCCCAGTTTTCCCCAAAAGAAAGAAGAAGAGTTGGTTCTTTTATGTCCCTTTTCTCTACCCAAAAGAGTCTCAAAGTGGATTCACATTCCCATTCCTCTCCCCACAACAGACACCCTTTGGGGTAGGTGAGGCTGAGAGAGCTCCAAGGCAGCTTCTGGTAGGTCCGGGAGGAGTTCTGGGAGGGCTCCCTCCTCCTGGATACCCAGGTGACCCCTAGGAAGATGTAGGTATGGCTTCTGGGGTATTTGTCTCCTCTAGGAGCTCATTCCACCAGGTGTGGGCTAAGATCGAAAAGGCACACCTCTCATGAGCCAGAGAACAGCAGTGTTGGAACCAGCTGAGTGTAATGCTTTTCAGGGGACTCTCAAAATGTGTGTTTGATTTCTACAACCACCCCTCTCGGCAATGCTGACTCAAGGTGGTTTATGTGGGCTCAATGTTTATTTATTTATTTATTTATCATACTTATATACCGCCCTCCCCGGAGGCTCAGGGCGGTTTACATAATAACAGAGAACGATACATAAAACAGTCTGTAGCATGTATAACTGATAACTAATAATTGTAACCAAAATAACAGCACAATATAACGGTATAACAATATAGTACTACAAACAGGTCCAGGGCTTATTGATGGGATTCTGAGGGGGGTGGTTTATTGATTGAATTCTGAGGGGGGGTGGGGGGGATCAGGGGCCCTTGGTCGCTGTTGATTATGTCTGGTCTCAGCCAAATGCCTGGTGGAGCTCCTTTTTGCAGGCCCTGCGGAACTGTTTAAGCTCCGTCAGGGCCCTGATCTCTTCTGGGAGCTCGTTCCACCAGGTAGGGGCCAGAACAGAGAATGCTCTGGCCCTGGTCGAGACCAGACGGACTTCTTTAGGGCCAGGGATCCTTAGCTGGTTGGTGGTAGTAGAGTGCAGAGCTCTTTTGGGGGCATAGGCGGGGAGGCGGTCCCTCAGGTACACTGGGCCCTGACCGCGTATGGCCTTGAAGGTAATAACCAGAACCTTTAGTCTGATCCAGAATTCAACTGGTAACCATTGCAGCTGGTGGAGAATAGGCCGGATATGAGACCTCCACGGTGTTGCTGTGAGGATCCTAGCTGCTGCATTTTGAACCAGTTGTAGTTTCCGGGTCAGGACTAAGGGCAGGCCTGCATAGAGCAAGTTACAAAAGTCCAGTCTAGAGGTGACCATCGCATGGATCACTGTGGCTAGGTGTTCCGGGGCCAGGTAGGGCGCTAGTAGTTTGGCTTGGCGGAGATGGTAGAATGCCAGCCGCGCTACCTTTGTGATCTGGGCCTCCATTGTGAGGGAGGCGTCCAGAATCACGCCTAGGTTCCTGGCGGAGTGAGCCGTAGAGAGCTGCACGCCATCCAGGGTAGGCAGGCGCGCTTCCTCGCATGGGCCCTTCCCTACCTAGCCACAGGACCTCCGTCTTTGAAGGATTGAGCTTCAGACGACTCTGCTTGAGCCATCTCGTCACTGCTTCCAGGCAGCTGGCTAATGCTTCTGGGGGAGAGTCAGGGCGGCCATCCATCAGGAGGAAGAGCTGGGTGTCATCTGCATATTGGTGGCAACCCAGCCCAAACCTCCGTACCAGTTGTGTGAGAGGGCGCATGAAGATGTTAAATAGGATAGGAGAGAGGACCGCTCCTTGTGGGACTCCACAAGTAAGTTGCCGGCAGTCTGATGTTTTCTCTCCTATTGCAACCCTCTGTCCACGATCCTGAAGGAAGGAGATCAGCCATTGAACGGCTGTCCCTTGTATTCCAGCATCGATGATGCTGATGATTCTTATGATGATTCTTACGATGATTCTTATGATGTTGAATCATAAGAACTTATCAGATCAACTAATGTCCTTTGATGGTTCCAGTGTCCTGCCTGCTAGTCACTTCTTGCATTCAGGGAGTATATTTCTGTGGAAGGGGTCCAATTGATGTTATATCCTTCTTGACCCAACCAAACGCCTGGCAGAAGAGTTCTGTCTTGACATCCCCCTTGCTTATTTCATGTATTTAATTGCTTTATAGAGCCTCTTGTGGCACAGAGTTCAATCCCAGCAGCCGGCTCAAGGTTGACTCAGCCTTCCATCCTTCCGAGGTCGGTAAAACGAGTACCCAACTTGCTGGGGGGGGGGTAAACGGTAATGACTGGGGAAGGCACTGGCAAACCACCCCGTATTGAGTCTGCCATGAAAACGCTAGAGGGTGTCACCCCAATGGTCAGACATGACTCGGTGCTTGCACAGGGGATACCTTTACCTTTAATTGCTTTATTAAAAAAAACAATATTGAGTTGTCCATCTGTAGTTGTGATACTATCACTTCTGTGTGTGCACATTTGTGCTGCACATTTATCCAATCCCAGTTATTGTGTCTCTACATGGAGGAATAATGAGGCTGAGGCCTGCTGGGTGACCTTGAGCCTGTTACCATTCTCTCGGAACTCTCTCAATGCCACCTGCCTCACAAGGTGCCTGGTGTGTTGGGAGGAAGGGAAAGAGTTTGTCAGTGGCTTTGAGACACATACATTCTGCAGAGTGACCTTGGGCTAGTCGCAGTTCTTTCACAGCTCTCTCAGCCCCGGCTTCCTCACAAGATGCCTGTTTTGAGAAAAGGAAGGGAAGGAAATAGTAAGCCACTGAGACTCAAATGAGAGAAAAGTGGGGCATAATAAACCAACTCCTCTTCTATTCTTCTTATTCCCCTATTGAATGGTTGGCTATGGTTTAGTGTAGTGTAGTGGTCAGAGTGTTGGTCTAGGATTTTGTTGGGCTCATTCACTAATGTACCTCAGAGTTGTTGCTGTGAGGCTAAAATATAGGTGGGGAGAATGATATTGTGAGTGACTTAGAGTCCCTAGTGAAGAGAAAGGAAGAGCATGAATATAAAAAAGCTGTGAGTGGAACCTCTGTCAACAAAATCTCTGTACAGTACACTTCTCAATATTTATTTTAGACTGTTGACATTTTTTTCAGTGATATTCTGTCAGATTATCATTGCAGACCTCACTGGGAGCAAGGTAAGGTAGGTTTGAACATGCAACCTCTCCTCCTCTCCCTTGCCTTATCTGCCTAGAGCAAGCCTAGAGCTTGTATAGTCAATCGGGAAAATTTGCCCACTATTCCCTGTGGGGATTTCCATCTGTCACTGGGCCTGACATATATTCCCAGGAACAAACGGCATGCGGGAAAGACCTGAATCCATTTTGCTGGTCTGATATTTCTGGTTGTGTGCAGTATTATATTTCCTATTGTAAAGCTCAATGAACAGTAGGGAACACAGGATAATGACTGACCAAGCAGACCAACAAAGGAAGATAACACACTCTGGGTGAGCGTGGTTGAGGTGTTCATGTCACTGTCATAGGATGAGAATTCTGCTCGTAAAGTTGTTCATTGGTTACCAGTGGGTGGTGGGTCCCTTGTCCAGCTTGAGAAACTCCTGGAATTTTGGGGATGGAGACAACGGAGGACAGAGACCACACTGGGGCACAAATCCAGAGAGTCCACCCTTCAAAGCATCCATTTTCTCCAGGGGAACTAGTATCTGTAGTCTGTAAATGAGCTGTAATTCTGGAGGATTCTCAGGCCCCACCTGGATGTTTGCATACCTAGCTCCATAATAGAACCAAAAAAATGGAAGAAAGTACCATGAAGTCTAGCCAATTTATGGTGACCCCCCTGGGTTTTCAAGCCAAGAGAGCTGTTCACCATAGTGGCCCCAGATTCCATTCATGGTCTCCCATCTAAGTACTAATTGGGGCAATCCTACTTAGATCTGATGAGATTGGGCTAGCCTGGGCCATCCAGGACACGGGAAAGCAAAGCTACGTGCTCCATTTTTAAAAATGTGTAGTATCTTAGGTCCCATTAGGTATGAGGGAACCTGGCTCCAAAATACATGGTGGTCCCAAGTCAGATCTTTAGTATCAGAAGCTACTCATATTAGGAAATCTATTTCCATTAATGTCCGTGAGAAACAGATTTCCTACATAATTTCATCCATCTACTGTAATATAAGATCTTTAATGAAGATGATGAACGGTAGATTCAAGGCTGCCAAAAGCAATTTCTTCATACAATACACAACTTGTGCTATCCACTGTCATAAAATGTCCTGCAACTCACCATCTTAGTACACTTCAAATGGAGACTACTGAAATTCAGGGCAGAGGAATTTGCTGAGTTGGGAAATACCTGGAGATTTTGAGGGTGGTGCCTGAGGAGGGCAGGATTTGGGGTATGGAGGGAATTCAGTGGGGATAATGTCATAGAGTCCACCTTCCAAAGTGGCCATTTTCTCCAGTCAAACTGATCTCTTTCACCTGTACATCATTTGTAATCCAGGAAGCTCTTCAGCCATCTTCTGGACACACTACACTTAGCCAGGATGGCTAAATGGAACCCCCGTGGTTAGAGGCAACCTCTGAATAACAATTGTGGATGGGCAACAAGAAGACACTGGCCTCTTGCTCTTCTTGTAGGATTTCTGGGGGAATCTAGCTTCATATTTAGAAACATGGCCTAGATCAGGGGTAGCCAAACTGTGGCTCTCCAGATGGTAGTAGTCCATGGACACCTGGAGAACCACAGTTTGTCCACCCCTGGACTAGATGAATTGTTGGTCTAATCTGCCAAGGTTCTTAGCTATTGGGAGTCAGCTAGGGTTGCTCAAATCCTGTTCAAAAATACAAAAAGACAATTGATAGACTTCTCAATTTGGGTTAAGGATTTCAATATAGCTCCAGGAATGAACACAAAACGCATCCTTTCTTCCCCTGCTTTCATGACTGGTTATCATTCTTCTGCGGTCTGCGCTGAAATTTGCTATCACACAGGCAATTGCTTAAATGTCAAGATCAAGTGCTTCATGGAGGTTCTTTCTTACAGTATCTGATCAAGTAATTTGTTGTTTTCATTCAATTGCTTCTTAGAGGCAAACATGGAAATTTGCTTGCTTTGCCATAGGCATTATTTACAGCCTATAAGTAATAGGCATGGGTAAAGACAATTAAGATGGAAAGCATCCATAGAGGTCTGCAAATATATCCCTTTGTTTATGGGGTTCCGCAGTTAAATCATGTTAAGTAATTGCTGAAGCCTTATGAAAAAATCTGTCTGCTGTATTCTCTAAAGAGGCACTCACCCTGCAAAAGACAAATTTAGTTGATAATCGTAACATAATCGTAATCATTTTTTTAGTTATTGCCCTCCCTTCCCCAAGGGTACAGGGTGGATGACAACATTTTTAAAACAATACAACATTGTTATAAGATGCTTGATATTTAAAAACATCATAGATCCTTTAGATCAGGGGTAGTCAACCTGTGGTCCTCCAGATGTCCATGGAATACAATTGTAGTCCATGGACATCTGGAGGACCACAGGCTGACTATCCCTGCTTTAGATAGTTCTAACCACTTGTGTTCTTGTAGTGGGAGGGTTGATATGGATGGGATGTTCTGGTTCAAATATAATTTGGCTGGTGTTTTGAACAGGGAGGCCAGAATTTCAGCACCATTTTCAGCCTCAACTATAGGCCTGGTGGAACAGATATGTCTTACGGTCTCTGTGGAACTGTTCAAGGTTCAGCAGGGCCCTGATCTCTCAAAGGAGAGCACTCCACCAGGCCAGGACCAGTTTGAGGCAGGTTGAGGACAGTTTGATATCTTTGGGACTGGGGATCTTGAGCAGGTTTTGCTCTCTAGATCTTCAGTCCTTTGTAAGAGGAGATCACATAGATATGAGGGGTTCTCCTGTATGAAACTGCATGTTCACTCTGATCCTCTTTGAGGGCCCTGCTTTGGCTGAGATTAGGAAGTGACCTGAGGAAGGGCTTCCTCTGTGGTGGTACCAAAACTTGGGAACTCCCTCCCTAGGGAGATTTGTCTGTCTCCTTCTACTGGTGTTTTCTCTCAAAGGTTAAAAACATGCTTTTTTTTTGTACATCCCCCGTAATGGTTATTGACTTCCTCCCTGGTTCTGGTGCCACTTATGTATTTTCTTTGAATTAGTTTTATGTTTCAAATGTTGTGTTTGTTTTTTAATTGTTTTAATGTTTTTGTGTTTGTTGCCTTGATGACCCTGACTGGGTGGAAGCCTGGCACAAAGATTTCAAATTACAGGAAAGGAGGTTACCTGTAAATATTAGAAAGCATTTTCCAACAATGAGAGGCCATTGGTACATGGAATATGCTGCCTCAGAGGATGGTGGAGTCTCCTTTGTTGGACATTTTTTAGGAGGAGATTGGATACACCAGGAGTGTGTAATTTTTAAGTCCTTGAGAAGGTGGGGGGGCTTGACTGGATGGCCCTTTGTGGTCTCGGTGTGATTCTGATTTTGAAGTTTTAAAAATCTCCCTGTAGATTTGTGGGTAGAGTCTGGGAAGGGCAGAGTTTGGGGAGGGAAGGGAGAACAGAAGAGCATAATGCCATAAAGTCCATCCTCCAAAGCAGCCTTTCCCCCAAAAGGAACTGTAGATCAGTTGAATTTCCAGGAGACTTCTGGATCCTACCTGGAGGCAGGGTCTGTTGCAGAGGGAGTATATAGGAACAAGAAGAGTTGCCAGCTCTGGGCTGGGAAATACCTGGAAATGTTGGGTGGTGGTGGAGGGGAGGGATGTCAGGAGGGCATAATGCTGTAGAGCAGGGGTAGTCAACCTGTGGTCCTCCAGATGCTCATGGACTACAATTCCCACAAGCCCCTGCCAGCAAATGCTGGCAGGGGTTCGTGGGAATTGCAGTCCATGAACATCTGGAGGACCACAGGTTGACTACCTCTGCTGTAGAGTCCACTGTCAAAAGAAGCCATTTCAGGGAAAGTGATCTTGATAATTTGGAGCTCATTTGTAATTCTGGAAGAACTCCACATGTCACCCGGAGATTGGTAGCTCTAGGAACGACTTGTACGTCTTTCACTGCTTACCAACTGAAACTTTCACCTCTGATGCAAATGTCTTTGTTTCTGTGTGAAAATATTTCCCCCCTGTCCCCGGAAGTGTCGGATACAGAAACAACCTGGGAATCGGATCGTGGTGGCGATGCTAGCAAGATTTACAGCTTCTCTGACTGGGCGCCTTAATCTGACTTGCTGTTCAGTATTATTTTCACGCCTGTCATCATTATACGAAGAAGGAATTGAACTGGATTCTTTCTTCACCGGTTCGGCCTCAGTGTGGGGGAAGGGGGAGAAAATCAGGGAGAATGGATGAGCTAAGGGAAGGTGTCGGGCCTTCTCAAATTAAGGAGCCTGCTGGAAACCTTTACGTGTGCTCAGAAAACAGGACAGCATGCTGGGCCTGGATGTCCCTCTTGGTCGATTACAAAGCAAGTGGCATAGCTTTGCGACTGGATGGTTTCCAGAGCTTAGGAGGGGTTTAGGATAGGCTGGTTGACAGTGATCGATGGGAGCTCTTTGGGATAGGAAAACTACATGTGGTCCGGTGCAGAGGTTTTCAGACAATTAGCGGGTTCAAGCGATTATTGAAAAGACGCTGACATTGGTAAATGACGTCCCTCGGATGCCAGCCTTCTTTCTCTATGCCGTACGCCTCCATTTCTTTCTCTTTTTTGTTAAGAAACACTTGACAGTACTTTTTTTTTTGCTAGAGTTAATCTCCAAAGGAAATGGCCCTGAAGGAGAGATGCACGGGTGTTGGAAGATTCTGCATTTACATCTGGAAATAGCTGGGTTGTGTCAAATACTGTATTGGGGAATGTTGCAGACTCTCCTGATTGATATCCCTGCATCCTCTGCTTGGGTCACTGATCTGTCAAAATGGGTGCGCAGGTTTTGAATGTATACTATGCTTACAGTTCTCTAAGAATTGTTACCCATCATTCAGATAAGCTGCAATGCAACAGGCTCTCATTGTGCATTTTTCCCGTTCAAAATTTAGGCACATCCCTGTTAAATTGGCCATCAGTCAATTTAACTATTGAAAAACATGGCCCTAGTATTCTTACATTCAACCCCCTGGCTGTGTGTGGTGGTTAAAAGCAGAGGACTCTGAAGAAGTGGGTTTGATTCTCCATTCCTCCACATGTATCCATCTGAGTGACCTTGGGCCAGTCTAGTTCTCTCAGAGCTCTCTCAGCCTTACCTTCCTCCCAGGGTGTATGTTGTGGGGAGAGGAAATGCAGGCAATTGTAAGCCACTCTGAGACTCCTTTGGTAGTAAAAAGTATGGCAAAAAAACCCACCTCACTCTTCTTCTTCCTCTTCTTCATTGTCTTGATCTTCTTCTTCATTTTGGGCTTGGTCTTCTTCTTCGTCCTGGTCTTCATCATCTTCTTTGGCATCTCTTCATTGTTGTCTTCTCCATTGTCTTCATCTTCATCATCATCATTACATTCTATAACATATTCAAAATTTTAAATTTTAAACATCTATAAAAGCAGCTAATGTGTTCCTTCTCTGATCAGGATCACCCAGGCTAGACTGATCTTGTCAGATCTCAGATACTCAGAATGGTTAATCTGGTTAGTACTTGGATGGGAGACCAGCAATGAAGCCCAAGGTTGGTGCATGTTAGGGCAGGCAATGGAACACCCTCTCTGTAACTCTCTTCCCATGAAAACCCTACAGGGTGACCAGAAGTCAGCTGTAATTTGACACCAAATAAGTTCCTTTTTTGGGGACACTTACCAGCAATGGTGACAATGTCAGGAAGTAGAAAATCAACTGTGGCTTCACTCCTGTGCAGACAACTGCCAACCATGAAGGCTTATCCAACATGGCAAATCAGATCTAAATGCTGCATTAATCCAAGGTACTGATGGGGTTGGGAGAGGGGATCATCTGATAGCTCCACCAAATGGTCAGCACAGTTTTCAGCATGGAAGGGTGTTGGAATTGCAGTCAGCAAGTAATTTGGTGAAGTCAGCCTTGAAAGGCTGTTGTTAAGCTATCTAAGCAGCTGAACTGTGCCTGCGTGCTCACTAGTGGCTTCAAGTGGACATTGGTGAGGATATAAGGAATTCTGAACCATGTGCTCTGGGGATTCCTGTGCTTAATCTGAACTCCCATCCACTTCCTTTTTCTTCAGGAAGAGCAGATCAGGCTGAACTCTCTTCATCTTCTGATGGGTGGCATGTAGTCTGCCTGCAACCTAGCCACAAGGGGCTTGCAATATGTGGCTTTTGTAACTACTCTTTAAGCTTTTGTACACTGCTCCAGTAAGGACTGAAGAAGATGAACATGATATATGTTTACTAATAATATTTCCCAGTAAATATTACTGAAAGAACTGTGAGTTTGGATCTGTGCCTCATCCACAAAGGCAACTAATAACTGCATACTTTCAAATGCTCTGTTATTCTGCAGTTCCATTTTTCTGGGGGGACTCAAGACCAAGTGTAGTCAAAAAGTCCCAACAAAGGGTAATGCTGAGTTGTATGGTATGAGTTGGGACCACATTTCACAATACAAATAATGCTGGAAGGAAATAATATTATATGAGATATTCAACTCAAACATGCATTAGATTCGGCATGAGTTTAATTTTGTGTCAACTGTTCAGGGGTGGGGCCATAGAGGAAAAAGTTCCCTACATTGCAAGCAGAATTTCTCCAGTTCAGCAGACTTTCCTGCTAAAGGACCAAGTAATAAGTTATATAAAAGATGTCTTCCTAAGGCTGGAAAGCCATGGACTTTCATAGTAGACAATGATGGTGGACTAATCATCTGGCTCAATTTGGTGTAGTGGTTAGGAGTGTGGACTTCTAATCTGGCATGCTGGGTTCGATTCTGCACTCCCCCACATGCAGCCAGCTGGGTGACCTTGGGCTCGCCACAGCACTGATAAAACTGTTCTGACTGAACAGTGATATCAGGGCTCTCTCAGCCTCACCCACCTCACAGAGTATCTGTTGTGGGGAGAGGAAAGGGAAGGCGACTGTAAGCCGCTTTGAGCCTCCTTTGGGTAGAGAAAAGTGGCATATAAGAACCAATTCTTCTTCTTCTTCTTCAAAATATAGGGCTGCTGCTGCTTCTTCAGGAAACAGACTTGGACTATATTGATCAGTACAAAGAGATGGAAAGAAATAACTGAGTTATAGACTAAGCTGTAAATGTATATGTTGGACAACACGTAGAATATAGCATGTGGTATGTGGTTATATTATGGAGATGTAATATTATGGGTCCTTTCTTCCATCTTCTTTTTTCTTAGAAGTTGGCTTCTAGAAAAATATTTTTTTCACTATTTTAGCATTATAAAATTGCAGCTTAATGCTTTTAAGAAACATCAGTTTTATAATATGTAGTATATTACTTTTAAAACTATTATAAAGGTATCCCCTGTGCAAGCACCGAGTCATGTCTGACCCTTGGGGTGACACCCTCTAGTGTTTTCATAGCAGAATCAATACGGGGTGGTTTGCCATTCCCTTCCCCAGTCATTACTGTTTACCCCCCAGCAAGCTGGGTACTCATTTTACCGACCTCGGAAGGATGGAAGGCTGAGTCAACCTTGAGCCGGCTGCTGGGATCGAACTCCCAACCTCATGGTCAGAGCTTCAGACAGCATGTCGGCTGCCTTACCACCCTGCACTGCAAGAGGTTCTTAAAAAAAAGAAAAAACCTATTATACTGGGAGTAAATACAGGGTTGGCAGCTCTTAGTTGGGAAATCCCTGGAGACTTTGGGGATGGAGCCAGGAGTGGGCAGGATTTGGGGTGGGCAGTATTATCCACCTCTGTGGAGTATAATGCTATTGGAGACTACTTTCCAAAGCAGCCATTTTCTCTGCCACCTATAGATGACATCACCTGAGGACTGGCATCCCTCTCAAAATAGTTCAGCTTCTCAAACATGCTGATTTCGAAAGGAAGATAATATTGAAATTTTAGCAAATGCTCTAAATAGCTCCTTGTGAACATTTGGAGAGATAGACAAAAATCCTTCTGAACTTGCAACTCATGAAAAAACGCCTCCCATGATACATGGGACAATGCAGTGAACTTCAGATCTTCAAATGATCCTTGAAACATTAAGGTGATACATCCAGGTACTTCCTGCTTTTCAAGGACCTAAAAACTGGGATCTCTGCTTCTGAAAGGTGGGAAACGTTTCAACTGAGAGTACCATGTGTGATGTAGACTGCGGACTGACAGCTCCCTGGATTTCTTTAAAGTGTTTCCTGACAGCTGAATCAGTGCCAGACAGCATCAAATGATTCCTTTTGGTTATGGCAGCGCTTGGGAAAAATAAAAGAACCCACACAAGTGATAGCATCACAACTACAGATGGACAACTCAATATTGGTTTTTTAAATAAAGCAATTAAATACATGAAAGAAGCAAGGGGGATGTCAAGACAGAGCTCTTCTGCCAGGCATTTGGTTAGGTCAAGGAGGATATAACATCAATCTGTAGACCCCTTCCACAGAAATATACTCCCTGAATGCAAGAAGTGACTAGCAGGCAGGACACTGGAAGCCTCAAAGGACATTAACTGATCTGATCAGTTCTTATGATTCAACACTAATTTTAGTATTTTACTGTTATTATTATAAGAGATATTGCCAACTTTGTATGGTTTACATTTGTAAACTGCCTTGAGCCAGCATTGCCGGGAAGGGCGGTTGTAGAAATCAAATAAACACATTTTGAGAGACTTTTTGCAATAGATCCCAACCCTTTGATGTTGCAGGAAAATGTGGGAAGGTGGTCATAGAAAACAATGAAGGGCTAGGTGATCATAGATCCTGATGAGTAGAGCCATGTACCACCATTTCCTCAGTGGAGCCCAATAAGAGCAGACATGTGACCTAATTTTCTAGGAGCAAAGGGGATCGCAAACATTTTAAATAAAGAAATGAAGCAGTGCTTGCCCCTCCACTTGGTCATCCCTTCATTTATGATCAGGGTTACTAATTCCAGGTTGAGAAATTCCTGAAGATTTGAGGGTAGATCCTGGAGAAGGCAAACTTTGGGGAGGACAGGGTCTTTAGTGGGGTAGAATCTACCTTCCGAAGCAGCCATTTACTGATCCCTGCAGTCTGGAGATCAATGGTAATTCCGAGGAATCTCTAGGGCCACCTGGAAGTTGGTGACCTAACCCATAGCAGAAAACACTGCTCTGTTGAGCTGAAGAAAATGGGAAGCAAAACTCCTAGCATACCAGGCCTGAGCAATCCATGCCCCCTGACAAACACAGGCATAGGCTCCAGCCTCCAAGTGGGGCCTAAATTCCAATTCTCCTCCAGACTTCAGAGATCCATTCCTCTGTAGAAAACAGATGCTTTGGAGGGAGGTCTCTGTGGTATTGTACCCCACTGGAGTCTTTGTCCTGCCCAGACTCCATCCCACTGGTGATCACAGAAGACTTGTCACCCTATTCACATATTGCTCATGTTCATTTCTTGGAGCTGCCTGAAAAGGATTCCGGGACCTTGAGAAAGCCTAGGAGTAGGTAGATAACTAGGCTAAGACCTGGCCATCAGTATGGCTGAAGCCTTGCTTGAAAGGCTCTCTTTCCCATTCCTCTCTTTCTTCTCCCTCCCTCAGTCCATATCTCACTTGAGTTCTGAGTGAGGGCAGTAGATCGGAGGGTGGGAAACTGAAGCCCCACAGATCCCATCATATGCCACTTACAAGCAAATCATTTGGCTCTCCCTCTGTGCTCTGTTTTCCCAGCCAGCACAATTAGTATAATTATCTCTGTTCACACCTCACTTGACAGGAGAGACACTTCCAGTTAAATGGGCCGAGACAGAGATGAACTCCGAAAACAGTCTGATTGGTTCTTCTCGGTTGATGACTGTGTGGCTTATTTTATTCACCCCTTCCTGCTTTAAAAACAAAAATAAAATAAAGCTTTCTTCTCTCTCATCTCAGCTTGCAGGTTCTTTCCTTGGAGAGTCATAAAACTAGTTTGGAGAACAGAGCATGTAGATTATCCCGTATGAAGATTTTGCACACACCAACTCCCTACCTTGCTCCATTAACACTTTGCCTCAAAATTCAGATGTTAAGATCAGAAACAGTGTTTTCATGACAGTGTTGAGAACCCAGCCCTGACCTGGGTGACCCAGTTAAGTCCCAAGCTAAGCAAGGTTGGCCCCAGTTAGGATTTGAATGGGAGATAGGTTTACCAGGATTCCCACAGGTCACCAGCAGTGGATGGTGTGGTGCAGTTGCCAGATCCATGTTGGCATGGTTTACTAACCCAAACTCTGCCATCTCCAGGCTCCGCCCCTGAAATCTCCAGATATTTTCCAACCCAATAATGGTAACCCTATTCTTGATTCCAGGGATTTAAATGAAGAGCTTCTGCTGAAATTGCCTCCTCCCGAAAAAAACAATTATCTGCCTGGGTGACCTTGGACTAGTCTCAGTTTTCTTAGAGAGGTAGTGACAGAACACTTTCTCTCTCCCCACCTCCCTCACAGAGTGTTTGTTGTGGGGAGAGGAAGAGAAAGTGTTTGTAAGCTGCTTTGAAACTCCTTTAAAAACCGGGGAATAAAAGCCAACTCTTATGGGAGCCATGTGGTCAGGGGTTTGTGTGAGGCTGAGTAGGGAAGCTAGAAAAATCCAACCCACTGATTTCAAAGAGCCTTACTCCTGTGTAAGAGCACATAGAATGCCACCCTGAAAATGTGACCTTAAATAGGCCCACTCACGGACAAGTCTCGTTTCATTTGGTGGTGCTGGCATCTCAGGAAAATGCTCTTATGATTACAGCCTGAATCACCTACAGGATAAATTTTGAATATCTTATGCATACCTTGCAAGCAACTGAGTGTCAGATATATAAGACTGAATCAGGGCTGTGTGTTTTTCTTTTTCTATTATTCATAAATATAAAAATAAAATTTGAATTGCATGAGAAATGAGGGAGGGAGGGTTGGTTGTTGTCGAATCAAATGTACGTACCAAATGTTCAAAAACAATGGGGGAGGGCCCAGACATTGAAGCAGATGTATTTGTAAGCAGTCTTGGCTTTCAAATTTAGAATACTGTGCTCTGCATGAAATTTATTTTGACCTTTAACAGACAGCGGCACTGAGGATACTCGCTTTCTACATCTTTTGTGCTGATGGGGAGAAAAAGAAACCATGTAGAAATGAAAACGAGCTGCCCAGATTTGTTTGAGATTTTGACATTATATGCTGCATAACTCAAGGGTACAAATTTTGATTACCAGGCAAGAATGGATGAATTTAAAAAAAAAAGAAGGAAAGAACCACTGGTACAAAAGTTATTTCCACTTAATTGAGTTTGGGAATACTTTTAGATACATGGTACACTGTGACGGCCCAAACTGTCTGGTTATTCAAAGCTTTCCTTTAGCTTTGCCTGGTGCGACAATATACACCAAGGTACTCTTGGGCACCAAAGGGCCATCTGGTGTGGAACTGGGAGGAGGCAGAGAGCTAATGTTCAATGTGGTGGAAAAAAAAGTGAAATTGACTATTTTGATTATGATTGTGATTGTGATTGTGATTGTGATTGTGATTGTGATTGTGATTGTGATTATGATTATTAATTTGATTTATTGCCCACCACTCCCTGACGGCTCATGGTGGGCTACAAATGTGTGAATAAAATCCTATAAAACCCCAATTAAAACCCCAGACATAAAAACACAATCATAAATCAAAAATCTGAAGAAGAAAAAGCTCAGAAGGAATAAGATACATTGGAAAAAACAAAACCCTCACAATTCTCATTCCCCCCCAAAAGAGATGGGAGGGATGAGGATGCAGATGTTACTTGTAAACCGTCACTCATGCCACTGTCCTGGAAGGGGGGCCATAAAGATCTCCTTGGCTGTACCGGCCTCAACCATAGACCTGGTGGAAGAGCTGTTTTACAGGCCCTGCGTAACGCTGAAAGCCAGTAGGGTGCAGGCAAGTAGGACATCCAGTCCTGGGATGCCATAACACTGAGGCTCTGTTTGTAGGAGGATCCCCTGCTCTCAGCTTCCAATATGCTGGAATCCCATATGTCATTACATCACTTCCTGGGAAAACCTGAAAGTGACAGAGGGTAGTTGTATGAATAGCCAGAAACTTTCTGAGCAAATGGAGGAGAATTCACTGACCCAGAGAGCAGTGATCTGAATAATCCCCTGTATTTCCAATATGTATAATCTAATTTATATTTTAGCAGTTCTATGGTCTAAGCTGTTTTACATAAAGGGTCCCCTCCCCTGGTCCGTGGCCAGGCAGCTTAAGGTGGCTTTGGGCCGCAGCTTGCAGCCAATTCAATTGGGGTTGGCGGGGGCTGGGCAGCTCGCTAGCAGGCTGAGACAGAGCTCCTTAGGAGGCTGTCAGCAGGCCAGCAGGCCCTCGTCTGCAGGCCCAGCCTAGAAGGCCAGGAGGCCCTTGTTAGCTAGCCCTCCACTACGACCCTTTGCCCAGGGCCCTCTCTGCTTATCTGCTGCTGGCTCCAGGCACTGAGGCATCTGAGAGCAAAGAGGCTAGAGTCCAGGGATGGAGGGTGGTAGCTGCAGGGGCAGAGCCAATCAGGGCAAAGCTGTCTGCACCTAGATTGGACCTATTCCAACTTGGACAGCCGGACAGTCCCACCCCCTAGGCTGTTTCAGAAATATATAGAGGAACAGCAATGGATAAGGATGGTAAATGGTAAATGATGGATTGATTGATTGATTGATTGGGTGGCTCCCACATCTTACTTCTGCGCACACTTCTCTGAAAGGGCATGTCCCCACTTCTGGGGTTCCTCAAAGCCTGAGACCTATTTCAAGAGCTCCTCCACAGACAAAAGGTCGGAAAAGGCTGCTCTACAATGAAGCGGTATTTAATTCAGTAGCAGCCTCAATACGCCCCTATCCAGGAAATTACTCTTATTAAAACTATTTTTAGGTTCTCTGTACAGAATATTCCTTGGGAGGAACAGCCAAATAAGCCTCACGTTTTGCTGTAAATGAACTGCAATGGCAATTCTAGCAGAACTTCACTAAGACTCTATAAGTAAATGCCAAGTTCTACACAAAGGCTAGTTGTCTGCTGTGCATTCCGTGAAGTCGGCCCGGAGAATCACAAGACCCGAAAGCCTTATTCCCTTATGTAGATCTCTAGATCTGTCAAGAATTTACAGTAGCCAACAGGCGGAGACTTAGGCATTCAAAATAATACATAGCTATGAAGACTGCTGCAGCTCCTGAAAGCATTTGACATTCATGGAGGATAGTAATGTGGAGAAGAAAGATTGCTTTCACTTTAACTCCAGTTTTTATTTTTTATTAACTTCCGGAGAATATATTTATGAGAATTCGTGGCTCCTTTATGAAATCATCCTTTTAGGCTAGAGTTTTGTTTTGTTTGTGTGTTCTTTTTTGGAAACTTTTGCAAGTGTGTGCTATGTAAAATGAAAACGAGGAACACTTATGCTGGAAAAGTACCATTAAAAGCATACACACACACGACATCCTGAAACTGAATGGGAAAAGAAATAAGATCTAACAAAGGAGAGATTATTGGAGACTTGGTGCAAGTTGAAATATGATAGTTACAGACATACTTGATAGCATTTTAATTTTTGGCGATGGTTGATCAACCACAAGGATACCTAAAATGGCTTGATAGTAGACTAAAACTCACATGATCAGAGGTCATACATCTTTAAGGATATAGGGTACATGCCTAACTGTCAGAAGCAACTTTTAAAGGAAAATATTAATAATAATAGTAATAATAACGGAAATGGTCAATGATTGATCTTATTTCTGCATCCACTTCTCTGAAGGCTCATGACACCACTTTCGGGGTTCTTTGGAGCCTGAAAAATATTTTATTTCACCACCACATTTTGCCATATTTACAGCCTGCCCCTGTCAGAACTGCCATCTTGGGGCAGTTTACAACATAAATAAAAAGCTACTATATGAAAAGAGAAAATTTAAAAAAACATTGTTCAAAAATAACCAAATAATTAGAGGGAACTTCACTGATGTTCTTCTGTTAAGGGAAGATGGTGTGAGCTATCCAATTTGTGGTTGGGGGAAGCCCTTATGTTGGTGACTCATTTGCTGAACAGGCCTCAGCTATAAGTCTGGCATAAGAGCTCCATCTTAGAGGTCCTATGGAACTGTGATAGTTCCATTAGGGACCTGAAGTTATCCGGAAGCTCATTCCACCAGGCTGGGGCCAGTCTGAAAAGGCCCTGGACCTGGTTAATGCCAGTCGGACATCTTTGGGGCTGGGGACTACCAGATAATTTGTGGACCCTGAGCACGTGCCCTCCAGGGGGACATATTCAGATAGGCAGTCCTCTAGATATGCTGAGCCCAGACTGTGTATGACCTTAAAAGTTAAAACTAATACCTTGAAGTGAACCTGGAACTCCACTGGAGCCAATGTAGATGCCACAATAATGAATGATACTCCATGATGTTCTAGTGAGGAAGCACTTGGCAGCATTTGGGACCAGTTGTGATTTCTAGATTAGGGTCAACGGTAGACTCACAGGTAGGAATTTCAGGGATTCCCCCACAGTCAAAAGGGCAAAAAGGCTGTTGTTGGGGTTTCAAGAAATAAGATGTTCAGCAGTGGTTTGGCATGTCCTCTCTCTGTGCAGCAACCCTGAATTTTATTGGCGTTCTCCCATGCCCAGTACTAACCAAGGCCAACCCTATGTAGCTTCTGACATCTAATGAGAATGAGCTAGCATGGACTATTCACGTCCGGACCTGAAAACAATAACAAAGAAGAGAAGTTGAAAGGAACAGTCAAGAGTCACCATAAGTCAGCAGTGACTTGACAGGAAAAAAACAACTTGTTTTTAGTATAACTCTCAGAATGCAAATGTTTCCAATTGAGATTCCAGTTTAACCGTCTAGATTAAATGTCGGTGTCTTCCGTAGGAGCCTTCCCCATGCAGACGGAATTAATGGCCTTGACCTTTATTGCTTCCATCCATTTTGCCAAATCACCATCTCCCCTTGTACGTTCATCTGAATCCAGGCCTATAAATTATGCACAGTGTATGACATTATGAGATCTGATCGGTCTTTGATGCACCTTAGGGAAGAAACATGCAGCCTTTTCATACACTAAATAGACCGACAAGAGCTAGAAGCCATGAGAACGCTCATTCCCCACAAATGATAGCGAATCGCAGTAAAACACCAGTCAGGATCAGAAGGTGAAAGCATCTTTGGCTCCAGAACTTTGATTCCCAGCAGACTTTGCTCAGAATCAATAAATCAAAAGTTAAACGTTGGGAACCTGCATTACAAAGATGGAAGCGCTAAGGGTAGAATAAAGATCGAGGTGACTTACCTTTAAACCTCGGTGCAGCTAGCCGAGTTTCACAAAGGGATTCTTCCTCATGTGACTTTTGCAAAAGGTACAATCACTGCAAACCAGACTTGACCCAGATTGGGGGAGGGAAGAGTGAAAGCTAATTCTGTTCAACCTTTTGATACTCTTCTGAACAACGTGTGGCCTGTCGACGGGGAGCCGGACTGAGGGTGACAGGTGATGGTCATCAATGAGGCTGGAACCAGAAGGTTGGATCCACTCAGATCTCCGTTTTGTCTGGATCTGTGTTGGCATCGGCATCCTTCCACGTTCTCTACAGTTTGAATGCTCATGTTCTCTGGGGGGGGGGGGGGACAGAGTGCCCATTTTGAGAGCCTGGGAACATTTGGGAGCATGGGGTTGTTTATAGTTTCACTTTGGTCTCTGTGGAGGCCAGCCTTTCTCATCATTTTTACCATTGAGAAACCCCTGAAACATTTTTCAGGCTTCAAGAAACCCCAGAAATGGCACAAGCATGCAGAATATGATTTGGAAGCATATCTCTGCACATGCCTACCTGGGACCCCTCCCATCCCCATCCCCTTCAGGCCTGTCATTGGCTATTTTGGGACACAACCATGTGTGATCATATCATACAATAAATGCTTAACAAATTATTAAAATATATTAAAAATTAGTTAACTCCCACCCATCCAGGAGACCCTTCCAGGGCTGTCAAGAAGAAACCCTGGTGAGAAAGCCAGGTGTTGGTTAAGTGTTATGTTTCTATTAACAGATGTGTGTTGGGAGGAGAGGAAGCTTCAGTGCTATCTACAAGTCTGTCCTTGGAGACACGGGGTCTGGCAGTTGGTGGTCACACCTGGGTATACGAAACGTGCCTGGGAAAACGGGGATGTTACCTTCCAAAGCGGGGTGGTATGATGTGACATGAAGGAGGGGCCAATGGGGAATATATCAATCTATATTGGGGACTGTATGGCTGTGAAAGCTGGACCATAAGGAAGGCCGAGCGTCAAATAATTTTTGAACTCTGGTGCCGGAGAAGACTCTTGCAAGTCCCTTGGACTGCAAGATGAACAAACCGGTCAGTCCTAGAGGAGATCAGCCCTGACTGCTCTTTAGAAGGCCAGATCTTGAAGATGAAACTCAAATGCTTTGGCCACCTCATGGCCTCCCTGGAGAAGAGCCTAATGCTGGGAGCGACTGAGGGCAAAAGAAGAAGGGGATGACAGAGAATGAGGTGGCTAGATGGAGTCACTGAAGCAGTCAGTGTGAGCTTAAATGTACTCTGGAGAATGGTAGAGGACAGGAAGGCCTGATCATTGTCCATGGGGTCGCGATGGGTCGGACATGACTTCACAACTAACAACAACAACAACAACAATGGGGACTGCAAATAAGTCTTAATAAAAAGTATCATGAGTTTAGTTCATTTCTTTTCAATAAATTGCTTTTGCTAAAGATGTCAAGCCTGTTTATTTGAGAAGTCTCCTGGGGGTGTAACAAGCCCCTTTGACCCCCCTCCCCCCCCAAAAAAAAACATCTGTGTTGGGTATTACAGGCCTCATGGGGTAGAAGTAGGGAAATTAGGCGAGACTGTATTCAAAAGTTTGCTGGAGGGACACAAATGTATAAAAATATATATTAAATAAACAATGTATTAAACAGAGTTCAGTCTTCCTCAGAGGTCAATACTGTAACACACAGTTATAAACACAACTGTCCCAAGTAATTGCAGTGAAGGGGTAGTATTTAAATCAAATCAATAAATAAGATAAATGGGGGAAAAAATTTCAACCAGGGGGTAAAAAAATCTTTATTTAAGTAGGATGCGTTTACATTTTACTGGGTCTGCAATTTGCTATTATTCGTTGTTGCACACTAGAATCATTTTTTTTTTCAACAGGCATCTATCTGGTATGTCCCCTGGTCAGTAGTACATCAGATGGTGTGTCTCTCCGTGTGCAAGATCAGAAGCAATAGAGGCCACAGATTATCATAAACCCACCCTGGGTCTATGTGTGCTTACATGTACATTGCATTTCTGTGTGCATATAAAATGCGGGTTGGCGGTTGTGTGTGTGCCACCATCCTCCCAAATTAAATCAGGCCTTGTGAAACAGAGCTTTTCCACAGGCCTATGGTTGAGGCCTAAAACACCATCGAAATACAGTGTCCTCTCTCTTTCCAAAGTAGCTAACAGAATCGGCAATCAATGATCTCATTGTTTTAGATTGTTTTAGACTTTTAACTATATTTATGTAGAAATTTCATTGTATTGATATAAATTTTATTCTTGTACGCCTTGTTATGATGCACTCCACCCTAGTCTAGTCCAGCAGGGAATTGCTTGGGAGACTATCTCAAAGGCCTTGAATGCCAGAACTATCCTAGTCTAATGAGCAAAGGTGGAAAACTAGTACAAGTCTAGAATAAATAAGTAAATAAAGTTATAAATCCAACATCCTATGTTACCAGTGACTCGGGGAACATTAGTAAATGCTATCTTGGAGCAAGTAGAAAAGGTACGGTTTCCGTAGACTTGGGAAAAACTCTTCTGTATGCACATGAGACTCTGAGCTGGTACTTTAAAGCAGGGGTAGTTAACCCGTGGTCCTCCAGATGTCAATTTATTTATTTATTTATTTATTTATTATATTTATATACTGCCCTCCCCGGATGCTCAGTGTTTGCTGGCAGGGGCTCATGGGAATTGTAGTCCATGGACATCTGGAGGACCACAGGTTGACCTCCCCCTGGATTAGGGAACACTCCCACATGGGAAAATGAATCCAATCTCCCAATCAATCTTGGGTGTACATCCCATAAATCTCAATACCCAGATCATGTTTTACAACACTTATCCAACTTGCTTTCCCTGGCAGGTAAAGCGAATGATTATCTCTCTGGAGAAATATACCTTTCTCACCTCCTGGCTCTCTTCTTTCTGAAAACAAGCCGCTGTTGGGAGCCCAGGAAGTACCTGGTGCTATTCCTCGCCAAGAACTCCAGATGAAGTCTAACCAAGGCAGTACAGCAGCAGCAATAACTTGCCTGACTTTGACACCGCAGTTCTTCTAATGCCACCTAAAATTGCATGCCTTTTTCCGCACCACATCAAAATTCTAGTTTATATTTAGTTTATGGTCCATTAAATGCAAAGGTAAAGGTATCCTTATGGTCCACTAGAACCCCCAAATTCTTTTTCCTATATAGTACCATCCAGCCAGGCTTCACCCATCTGATATTTATAAAGCTGATTTTTATTCCCCACTTGCTACTCTAGTCCTTATTAAACCTAATTTCCCCCCTGGTCATGCTGGTTACCTCATGTCTGAATCAGGCTATTGTCATTCAGTCCATTGACAAAACAGTTTTGATATGATGACCATCAAACTATCACCTGGGGCTGCTTGTGATGACTTAATCTATCACTAAGCCACCTAAAACAACTGGTTTGCTATAAAATCAGCCTTTTGAATCTGCATGAAGTTAGGGAATCACACGCAGTCAGGAAATCACAGGTCAAACACCAACTTGATGTCAAAATCATGTGTATGTTTTTGTTATCGTGCCTGTTCCTCATTATTTGCATGTGTCTGTCAGCTGAATGTGCTCTCACCCATTGTTTACTCTTTGATCCCTTTGCTAGCCATCCTGCCTTAGGTGTGCTTGTTGGTGCTTCCTGCCTCACCCCCTCCCAGGAGGGAATTGCTTGGGAGACTTATCTCAAAGGCCTTGAATGCCAGAACTATCCATTTGGTCAACAAGGATTGTTCATGCCTAAATCATTTGGTGCTGGGAGGGCCTGTGGGTCCTGAGTTGATAAGAAGGTACATGCTTTGCATCTCCAGTCTTAGCAAGGACTCCACGTAGATCTGTTCACTTTCTCTTCAATAAAGTGCTTTCTTTTCCTGAATGATGCCTGGTTATTGGGAGCAAACAGAGATTCTCATACTCAGCAGTTTAGCAAATCGGGCCACCAACTCTTCTCTTGGCATCAAATCAGGAGGGAACGTGTATGTCTAAACTCTTTGTAGGAAGTGTGGGGTTGCCAACCTCTAGGTGGGGTTTAGAGATCTTTCACTTTTAAAATTAACTTCTAGATGATCATTGGGGAGGGGAGAATGGCTGCTTTGGGAGGTGAATTCTATGGATACCTTGCTGAAGCCCCTTCCCTCCTCAAATCCTGCCCTCCTAAGGATCCACTCCCTAAAACCCCAGGTATATCCCAGCCCTAGTGGTGAACCAAATAAATGAATATTAGCTTGTTCAGTAGACTTTCCCTGGCATCTTTTAAACCAAGAGGCACTGAGCAATCTGCTAATCGTCTGTTATTAACCTTCACTGTTAATGAAATACCTCACTCCCAGCAGATCTTATTATCCTGTATAGACCTGGGTAAACAAGTTGCTGGGCTTCAGATCTCCAAACACTCACATCACCTGCTTCCACTAGCTGAAAGTACTAATAGAAACCCATCTCACAGCAGCCTCAGGAACACTGAGGCTGCCCATAATTAATGTAGAGACCAAGTGGAATTGGACATTATTGACTTTATCTGGAATGTGTTTAGCAAATCAATTGGAGTGCACCACCAAGGCATCTCTTTTTCCACCTGGAAGCTGAGAGGTGACAGGCCTGTTACTAGGCAAACATTTCTGGATGTCATTTCTCTGCTGCCATTACCACTGCATGATAGACTCTAAGATAACCCCAAATTTGGGCTGGATCAGATTCAATCCAATTTTTTTTCTCTAGTTCCCTTAGTTGGCCTCAGAAGCAGGGGGCTGGATAAAACAATGTCTTTAGTGTATGGCAACTCATGTTCTAGGGGACATACTGGATGGGGACACACTGGGCCCCTTCCTGCTCCTGTGGGCAGTGGTAGCTGTGCATTGTGACTGGCCTGCACCTAGTGATGCCAGCCACAGGCAGCCTGACCATCCTCATGCCACAGATTTGAGTGGGTTTGGTGGTTGCTTACATTGGACAGAGTGATACCTGACAGCTGCCCAGCACAAGCTTCCATGATGTTTCCTCTGGCACATGTGTTGATGTGGGCTGTCCCCCAATGGCCACCATTCTCCATTGCACCTGAGGAACAACTTCTTCTTCTTCTTCTTCTTCTTCTTCTTCTTCTTCTTCTTCTTCTTCTTCTTCTTCTTCTTCTTCTTCTTCTTCTTCTTCTTCTTCTTCTTCTTCTTCTTCGCTACCATTAGTCCAAACCTGATACTGAGTCATGTTAAACTCCTCCACATCCAGATCATCAATTGCACATCCTGCACCAAACCAGCTACATCTTGGTAAAAAAGGTAAAGGTATCCACTGTGCAAGCACCGAGTCATGTCTGACCATTGGGGTGATGCCCTCTAGTGTTTTCTTGGCAGACCCAAATACAGGGGGGTTTGCCATTCCCTTCCCCAGTCGTTACCGTTTTATCCCCCAGCAAGCTGGGTACTCGATACGATACGATACGATACGATAACATTTATTGTATGTAGCCAAAGGCCATTACAAAACACAATTAAAACAATATGGCACAAATATAAACAAATAAAACAATATTTCTCCAATATTGTGTACCTAAAAATGTAAACATGGACTACTAAGTTACAATAAAAGAGATAAAATGGTGTATCAAGGTGGAGGCTCCTGTAAAAATGCATTAGCTCGAATCTTCCTGGCAGCCAGAGCAAAAAGTGCCACCCTATAAGAGATATAGGGGTCGACATCTGATAACAGATAGGTGACTTTGTTAAAATCAGAAATAGGGTGAGAGTTTGGTAATAGCTTGGCAAGGAATTTGCCCCTGGGTTCGGAGTACAGGGGACAAGCCAAGACATAGTGGGGCAGGTCCTCCACAGATGGATTTCCACATATGCACAGGCGTTGGGCTGTGGGTATTCGGAGATATCGCCCAGAGAGCATGGCTGATGGCATCATTTCAAACCGCAAAGATGTTAGGGCCATTCTAAGATTACGTGTCGTTATATTTACTAAATATGATGCTCTGGAATGGTCTTTTTTAATTGTTTTATACCATGGGGCTGCTTGTGATAGCTGTATTGAAGAGTGGTCGATCAGAGAGTCAGCTTTGAACACCCAATCACGTAAATCAGAAATATTGGCTGATGTATGCAGTAAGTCATCTGGTATGGTATAGCGTGAAAGAATGGAGCTAAAAAAATCAGACCGAGTCCTGTCCTTGCTCAATAAGAGCTTAAAACTTTGATGGTTTAAAGAATCTAATTTGGTTGAGATGTCTTTCTTCCAAGATTTCAGAATAGCTAAGTGGGCACGGGCTTTGAGTGAGGGAAAACCAAGCTCTGCCCTCATCAGGGCTGCAGGGGACCCTTTTGGAAGAGCCAGGATACGTCTGAAGAAAAAGTTCTGAATGGGCTCCAAGCTATTGATTGTTTGTTCTTTCCAGCCCCAGATGTCAATGCCATATAGTAGGTGAGGAATGACCTTGGCTGCAAAGAGCTTTAGAGCTGGGTCAACTAGAAACCCTCCCCTGGTATAATAAAATCTCAGAATGGCTCCAATGATTTTTAGACCAGAGGCCTTTATAGTTGCAAGGTGGGCATTCCAGTTTAGGGTCTCACTGTAAGTGATCCCAAGATATTTAAATGTACTACACTGTTCTATAGGAATATTGTTTATACTCCAGATAAATTTTTTAGGTCTTTTCCTGAAAACCATAACTTTTGTTTTTGTGTAGTTAATGGAGAGGGACTCTTCCTTACAATAAGTACCCAAGTTGTTAAGTAGCTTTTTCAGACCAACTCTTGTAAGGGAAACCAGAACCATGTCATCTGCATAAAGCAGGATAGAGACCTTTTGCTGACCGACAGAAGGGGGTACAAATTCTGGGCCCGATAGTCTTTGAACTATATCGTTGATATAAATATTGAAAAGCAGAGGGGCTAGTACACACCCTTGCTTTACCCCTTTCCTTACTGCAATTTCATTAGTTAGAGAGCCTGAAGCACCTACCCTAATTTTTGTGTGGGTGCCTGAGTGCAGTTCATGCATCAGAAACAGTAGGCGTTTATCGATGTTAGTTTCCCTCAGCTTTGACCAGAGTCTGTCCCTATCAATGGAGTCAAAAGCTGTGGCTAAATCAATGAAAGCTGCGTATAAGGCTCTCGTAGGGCCTTCTATACTGGAGTAGACTAAGTAATGGAGGGTTTGGCAGTGGTCAGTGGTAGAATGGCCTCTTCTAAATCCTGCTTGGTGTGGGTGTAAGATATGGTTGTCAGCAGCCCAGTCCTCTAGTTTATGTAAGAGGAATTTTCCATAGAGTTTAGATGCGATATTTAGTAAACTAATGGGGCGGTAGTTTTGTGGGTCGGTCTTGTTGCCTTTTTTGTGGATAGGAACCACTATGCTCATCTTCCAGCCATTGGGAAAAATGCCTGATTCATTTATCTGGGTGAAGACCCTAGCTAAGACTGGGGCCCACCAGTTAGGGAACGCTTTAAATAAATCAGGTGGAATCAGATCTTCTCCAGGTGATTTATTGGAAGCTAGGGATGTAATAAGGCCTCTGACTTCAGCCTCTGTGACTGGGGGCCAAGCTGGTAAACTTAGAGAGTCAATGGAAATAGCCTGGGTGTTTGGTTCTGTATATGGTGGGGGAGGTGGCCAGGCTCCAAAGGTTTTCGAAAAGTGTGTAAACCAAGTGTTTCCAGATATTTGGGCTTCAACCTGTTGGGGTGATTTTGCAAGCCCGAAAGAAACAAGGTTCCAGAATTGAGACTCATTTTTCTCCTTTACTGCCAGATTTAGTTTGTTCCACATATGTTTAGCATAGTCAGCTTTCTTACTTTTGAGGAGACTCTTATATTGGGATCTTAATCTGATGAGCTCTAACATTCTGTTATCCTCTCTACTGCGACGGCTCAGCCTCATACATTTGACTAGCTTTTTCCTGAAGGTTTTGCATTCTTGGTCAAACCAGCCATTATTGGGGCAGGATAACAGCTTTAGAGGTTTATTGTTGATAAGCAGAGGTTTGATCAAGCTAATAATTTTGTCATAGTGTCCTATGGCGTCATGGCCAGGCTGTAAAAGGGCTGAATGCAGGGATTTAAGGTCATCACTCGTCAGAGCTTGAGCTATGTTGTTTTGTACCTGCTCTGACCATTTCAGCCTCCTATTGCCAGGAAATGTACCTTCAGCGAGTTCAGGAATTGGAGGTAAAAGAATGTTGCTATTATATTTAAGTAAGAGCTGTAGAGGGCAGTGATCACTTAAAGGAGAGTTACCTACTTCAAAAAAGACCACCTCTGTTAGTAAAGCAGGTGAAACTGCTATATAATCTATGGTGCTAGCATGACAGGAAGATAAAAATGTGAAGGAACCACCAGACTTATCAAACTTAGAGCCATGTAAGACATAAAGATTAAACAAGGATAGCAACTCCAATAATTTTAGACCAGGCTTATTAATTGTAGGGTCTTGTGAGACTCGTTCTAAAAGACATGTGTGCTCCGCGATTTGAGAGTTGACATCTGCCCTAGAGTCAGAGTGACCAGGGCCAATTCTGGCATTAAAATCACCACACATAATTATTTGGGCATTAGGAAACTGAGAAGAAAGGGTTTCCAGTGTGTGGGAAAGTTGGTCCCAAAGTTTCCCTTTATCCTGTGACAGTGAGAGTTTTGGAGGGACATATACATTGATGCACAGGAGGTTGCCGAAATGTGGTCCCTTAATCAGTAATGCTTGGATGTAATTTGGGCAGCTGCTTTCCATGGTCTGAACCTCTGCTATTAAGTCAACCGCTACAAGGACGGCCAGACCGCCACTGCCCCGGCCCTTACAATGGACTTTGATTGCCGGTGTGGCAAATGGCTGAAAACCCTGTAGAGCTACAGAGCTTACATCTTGGACCCAGGTTTCCTGTAAGAAAAGAATATCGTAACCACTTAAAAATTTTGAGAATTCAGGATCATAGAATTTGTTCTGCCATCCCCCCAAGTTCCAAGATAGTATCTTTAACAGTCAATCCGAGTTTGAAATTTTATCTAATTCTCCCCTTGAATCTGAGAAGACACATCCATTTTTGGAGGGGAGTCCATGAGTAGAGGAGGACTGTTTCCGTGCAGATGGGCCGTTTTTCACAAGTTCACACTCCATTGGCTGGAAGATTGAAATTTCATCTCTGGAGCTCTGTATCTTATCAGGGAGTAACTTGGGCGGAGGGAAAACAGCTGGAGTGCTTGGTGATGTGGATGTTTGGTTGCAGTTTGTTGGTGGGGATAGGTTTTGAACTGCTGAGACTTCGTGAATTTTCAGAAGTTCCAACCTGAGACATTCTAGTCTGTTTGTGATGGCTAGACGTTCTGATGTTGGGAGGGTCGAAAAGGAGTTGATAAGGCCCTCTTCAAAGGAGTTTTCAAGGTGAAGATCTCCAGAACTTGAGAGTAGGCAGTCTGGTTGGCCAGGCCGTCTAGAAGGGTCCTGTTGTAATGTGTTATTTGATGTTTCCTCAGGAAGCTTTTCTGCTGGTATAGTGGTTTTCTGGCGAGGAGGATTTGAAAACAAAGCAGTTGTTACAGTATTAGTGAAGACTCGAATGGGGAAAACTCCTTTAGGACCCAGGATAGATTTCTGTCTTAGGAGTAGAGAAGGTATCCTTGGACTATTGAAGGTGAGCATAATTCTCTGTGCCTGATTTGCATAGTTAAGGAATTCTGTTGAGATTAGGTCTATAGGGAAGTACCTCTCTATGATTAGGGTTCTCAGATGTTTGATAGCCAGGTGCTTAGAATTCCAAGGGGGGACCCACCCCTTGTACCGGCAGATAACCAGGCAGACTTTACATGGTTGTAAAATCAGGTGTTGGAGTTTTCTTTTGTCTTCTGACTGCCTTGTGTAAGGATTCTCACAGGTCCTTGTGGTTGAACCAGAAGGATAATAAGATGGCTGAGGGAGAGGCCCATTAGAGGCTAATTTGGACTCCCTCAGGGTGACTAGCCTTGAGACTGTCTGGGTAAGTTTTTCGAGTAGATAGCCATTCCTTTTCAACGCGCAGAAAATACTCTCCACTGTTCTTGCAGTCAGCTCCAAGAGTTCTCCTGCAAGGTTTTCTGTGCCTCCTTTACTGTCAGCTTCTAGGAGTGAATTGTTTGGATTTAAGTTTAGGTTTTCTTCAGTTTCTGCCAGAGGAGTAAAACGGTTCTTGGTGGGAATGCTAAATGTTGAGGCATTGCTGGTCACAAAGTAATCCCCTATTCTCGTCTGTTTTTGAGCTGGCAAGTTTAAATCCTCTTCACACCTGCGTTTTACTCCCATTCCCATATGATGAGTGGCGGCAGAGACACTTGGACAATTAGTTAAAGGAACAGGTAAGCAGACAAGCAAAAAATTGCTCCAAGCTGAAAACAATTTTTTGTAACTTTGTAGTTCTGTAAAACAGTGGTTATTGAAGAAAAAAAAATTCTCCCCCCTTTTATACTAAAGCTGCTATTGGAGAGCTTGAAGTTAGGCTGCGATTTATGGCCCTCTGCTAAGGAGGCACTTCTTGATAAGCGCTGCTCTTCCGTGGTTGGTATAATTAACAAAATAAGATTGAGGAATGCCTTCAGTTCAGAGTAGCACAAGATAGCACAAGATAGCACACAGCCACAGACCTTCAGGAAACTTCAATTAGCAGAGTAAAATAACAGAATAAAATATAACTTGCGGAGCGGGATAGCCGGTGTTTCTATCTGGACGCCATCTTGCCGTCGCCTCATTCTGGATACTCATTTTACCAACCTTGTAAGGATGGAAGGCTGAGTCAACCTTGAGCTGGCTGCTGGAATTGAACTCCCAGCCTCATGGTCAGAGCTTCAGACAGCATGTTGGTGGCCTTACCACCCTGCGCCACAAGAGGCTCATACATCTTGGTACAGGTCAATTAAGGTGAACCCATGGTTGTCCCAACCTATTTTCTTTACATTTGAATGGGAGAGACTAGAATGAGAGTTACCACCTGCTCCTGCCCAATTACTCACCTTTGCAAGGGAATGCAAACAAAACTGCAAGGTACTAGAAGATTTATCATGTCAGATGACTGCCTCCCACTTCCAAATCAGAAAAAAAAAATGTGACCAGTTCTCATGCCCTGAGCTAGATAGTCCAGGCAAGACTCATCTTGTCAGATCAAGGAAGCTAAGCAGGGTATAGCTTTGGTTAGTATTTGGGTGGGAGACCTGGGAAGATTAGGGTCATGACACAGGGGCAGGCAATCGCATATCACTTCTGAATGCCGCTTGCTTGTCTGCCAGACAATTCTACGATCTCCTGGCTACACTACACTACACACATGACATAATTCATTGCAATACATACATTAATGACGAAACACACCATTGGACATTTTGGGCAGCCTTTGTTAGAGAGCTAATGCCTGAAAACTAGACATCTTTCAGAGTCATTAAGTGACTCTGATACTTTACAGCAGTGGTCCCCAACCTGCGGGCTGCGGCCCGGTGCCGGGCCGCGAAGGACATGGCGCCGGGCTGCGGCTCCCTCTCCCCGCCCCCCCAGCAGTAAAAAACTTCCCAGGCTGCAAGCTTGCGGCCTGGGAAGCTTCTTACTGCGGGAGGGCGGGGAGAGGGAATCAGGGCCGGCCGCGCCCATGCGTCCCCCGGGCGCGGCCCACGAGTGCGGCACGAAACGCGGGCGCGGCCCCCGGGTGCGGCCCACGAGTGCGGCACGATGCGCGGGCGTGGCCCACGGGTGCGGCACGATGTGTGGGCGCGGCCCGCGGGCGCGGCCGATGCATGGGCATGGCCCGCGCAGGCCGCGGGCCACGCCCCGATGCCCTGCCGGTCCCCAACCTCAGAAAGGTTGGGGACCACTGCTTTACAGCTCTTACTTTGAAGCTTTTATGGGCTGTTGTACATATTTTATATGTGTTAAGAACTGATATGTTCTAGTATCAGGGGTAGTCAACCTGTGGTCCTCCAGATGTCCATGGACTACAATTCCCATGAGTCACTGCCAGGGGCTCATGGGAATTGTAGTCCATGAACATCTGGAGGACCACAGGTTGGCAACCCCTGTTCTAGACCTTTGAAAAAGGCCCTATAAGGGCCAAAACACATTTGTCTATTGGTTCACATAGTGCATAGCATACTGATTTGCAATAGCCCATGGCCTGGATATATGTATTTAATTCCTACAGTTGTATTTAAAAATTGTGCACAATAAAAGTAATATAATTTTAACAACAATAGACATTCAACCTTTGTAGCTCCTAACTGTTTCCACTTGGGTTTTTAGGGTTCCAGTTCTAGTCCCCCTCCTTTTTTTTTTTACACTACACACATGCCATAAAATACTTAAGAAATTTGGATTGAATTGTAATGATACCTGCAGCATATTCTAGGTGAGCAACAGCATGTGTGGGAGAGCTCAGATTAGTGTGAAAATGTTTGCTACAGTTCTTCCTATCCCCCCCCCCAATGCTGAAAGAAAAGTTCTGCTTTGACATGACACTGAGATGTGATTTTTGTCTTTAAAATCATTCCCATGTTTTTCTATCTGTAGCTCAGCCTTTCTCAACTTTTATTTTTTACCATTGAGAAATCCCTGAAAAAATCTTCAGGCTTTGAGAAACCCCAGAAGTTGTGCAAGCATGCAGACTATGGTTGGGAAGCAGAGCTGTGTTTGCCCACACAGGGCCCTTCCCCTTCTCACCTCCTCCCGGCCTGTCATTGGCTATTTCAGGAGGGGGGCAGATGAACATTACCAAATATGGTCATATCACACAATAAACATTTAATATTGTATCTCTCTATATCTCTATTTAAAAAAAATATTAGTTAACTCCCACCCATTCTGGAAACCATTCAAAGGCCATCAAAAAACCCCAGGGTTTCACAAAACCCTGGTTGAAAAAGCCTGTGGTAACTATATATTCATGTTGGGAATATGAAAGAGAATATGAAAGAGAAGGAAATACAGTCCAATAAATAAAAAAGTGTTTCTTACATACTGGATCAAAATAAAAACAGGCCTCAATAGCACACACACACCCCTCCAGGCTCGCCCTTTTGTAACTGAAAGGAAAAGTAATCTAACAGTAATAACAAATATGACTAGAACATGGCTGCCATGTTGCTCTGTCCAGTAGTCCTTGTTGGTTACAAACTCCTTCTAGCAACAATGGCTTGAGTGAGACATTGAAGAGTGGTGGGAAAGATGCCGGCCATCCGGATGAACCTTGCCCAAACCCAAACTCCCACCCCTCAAGTTAGGTTTGGTTTGCTCTCAATGTCTGACTTTTCCAAACTTTTGTGCATGGAGGGACACTTGAAATCATTTTTTTAGGCTTCACAGAGGCCCAGAAGTGATGAGAAATGGCCATGCTTCACTGCCCATGCCCACTGGATGGTAAAAGAGACTTTTTCATGGAGTCACGAAGTGCCATGAGCAGGCACACCAAGCATTGAAGGTAAGAGTCCTGTGTCAGGTTGGGAGACATGGAAAAGACAAGGGTTAGTGCTTTCATTTAAGCTGAAGTCCACAGGAGTAGATGAAGCATTCTTATATTATTCATTACTGCCTCCATTGCCTTGCAGGGTGATATGCGTGCCAATAAATACTCAAGCATCTTGTTTGGCATAAAACAGGCCACAGCTTTATTAACCAACACAAAACTGAGGGTTGGCCTGGAACGAGGTGGGGAGTGAACCTGCGCAGCTGTCCAGCTGCTCTTATGGGTTCAAGGGGTGCCCTGGGTCCCCCTTCCTCCCAGCCGGGAGGAAGGATCCCTTGCTCCTTGAAACCCTCCACTGGGAGGACAGAAGATGGTTGCCGGGCATCCACCTCATTCAACCATCCCTTCCTCCTGGTTCCGAGCCCCTGACCCACCCAGCCAGGTAAGGCCGTGCTCTGTTTTAGCCGGTCTCTTACAGAGACTCCCACCTCCAGGGTCCCAGCATGCAGGCTGCTCCCTGGACAACACTGTACCTTGTGCCCCTATACCACTGCTGTGACGAAAGCAAACAGTAAACATAACTGGGTGGGAAGGTGGGTCGCCGCCTCCAGCTCTCCGATGCGAAAAGGGCCAGGCCTGCCCATGTGGCACCTTAAAAGGGCGCCAGACAAAGCCCACCCCTAATACCACCGTCTCTGCGCGCTGAGCAGTGTGCCCATGCTCCCAGCTGAGCCGATGCAGCTGTGTCATTTCCTGGCCCCACTCACCTGCTGCAGCAACAGCGGCCTTAGGTGAGTCACCGGCCGCTTTTTGCCAACGCACCTAATGTTAGGTGCTGTCTGTCAGGTTGCCCCCAGGTTCCCTTTCTAAGGTGTGCTTGACCAAAGTCCCAGGAACCTCTGTTGAGAGTTCTCCAATGGTTTTCCCCCTCCCCCACTGTGTGTTCTCATGCTCAGATCCAGATGGGCTCTTGGCTTTATCCGTTCATGTCTAGAGGTATCAGTTGAGATCTTCCTTTCCTTTAAGATAACATCTGTTTTGTGTGAACTGAAGGGGTGTATGTGGGGTGTATGTGTTTGTGGGGGGAGTTTTCTCTCTATACCTTCATATTTGTATACATGTGTGTATACATGCATACATTCAGGAAACCCTTCCAGGGCCATCAAGAAACCCCAGGGTGTCACAAAACCCTGGCTGAGAAAGCCTGGTCTAAAGCATCTCAGTGCTTTTCTTTGATGCTATGTTCCTATAAGTTTATTCCTGGAATAAACTACTGAATCTTTTTGTCTAAAATTCCATGTTTGTCTATTTTGGGGAGACGTACTACAGTACATGACCCTATCAACTTCTGGATGATCCCTCTCAGCACCCTTTGAGTCACTGCTAGTGCCGTCCTAAGCCCTGCTAAACCTATTGTCTTCAGTGCGCTTAGTAGGGTACAACTGACCTGAGGATCACATTAAGAGGCAAGCTCTTAGATAACCCCATTCCCTAAATGTTACCGGGTTTGCCCAAAAATGTGTAGGCTCTGTAGTTTTTGTTGGAGGGGGAGGGAGTTACAAAGAAGTCAGCTAGGGGACACACCTCTTACAATACGTCTGCAGACGTTAATGATGGTTGTAATCCTTAACATACGAAAGCCTGCTGTGTAGATATATGACCTACAAGGCATATTTGGAGATCTTTTGCATTTCCCTTCCCTAAAGGTTCATGTTTGTCTAATATAATTCTTTTCCATTTTTTTTGTCTCTCTGTTGGGGGGAGGAAGAAACCTGGGCAGTTTCTCTCTTTGAAAAGAGCATAAAAACAGGGCATATGAAAGAAAACAAGCTTACTTTGAAGTGTGTGAGAGAGAGAACTGTGCTGTTAGTTACCACGGCATTGTTAGTGGTTTCATAAATGCATTGAATTTCAAGAGAGCGAAACCGGCAAATGTATCACACCATTCTAAATGCCAGCTTACTGCTGTGGGGGGGCATTGTATCTACCTGTCCTTGAACGAGGCAATTTGAGCGACAACATGAAGGCAGGAGGGGAGGGGAGCGGGCTTTTAACACATCAGGCTCCATCTAAGCCAGAAGGACAGAGAGTCTGACATATGAAAGCAATATATTGTTTAGTGTGGGAATCAATTTTATTATGTCTCTAACAGATTTCCTTCCTTAGCCTCCACATTCTGTGTTTTTTCTTTTTTAACAATGTCTTCTGCATTGCTCTGATATCATTTTGCATGGGGTTGCCTTGTAAAAACGGTCACAGAGTAACTGTCATTGCATTACTGGTCCCGTCGCCGTAAAGCTATCTCTCCAGACCTGCCAGGACAGAAATTTGTTTTCTCCTTCACCTGAGGTGTCATTTTCTGTGGGCTTGCATTAAAGAAAAAGAACATAATCTTTCACAGGCTTTCTATGAAGTATTCTTTCGTCTTCTTCAGGGGATCTCAGAATGGTCACATATATTACATGTGCATGGCTGTGTAAGAAAAGCGAGTGCTATGAATTCATCCAAGAGAGGTGGATAGATGATTCAAAAGATGCACTCAATGGGTCCATTCAGATGTCACATCAACCAAGATGAAGCCTGATTGTGCATGAACAATATCACATGGCATACTCCCAAGTGACAGATGTGCTCTTCAGAAAACTTGCTGCTTATTGTGACCTCCTTGGGACTATCTCTAAAGCAACAGTTAGGTCAAGGGTACCCAGTCTACCTGGGTAGATGCAGAGACTATTTTCATTGGCTCCTTTAGTCCAATGGTACTTAAAAGACAAGCAACATTTATTCCAAAATGAGCTCTCCTACAGTCTCCTTTCCTTTATATTTTTCAAATATAGTCTTATTAAAGACTAGAAGGAAAGCCCGTTGTACCCAGGAATATAACAGAGTTGGATGCAAACCTGCATTGTGGCCTTCCTGGAGGTGAGGTACAGGGTAAATCTCCCCACAGAGCCCAGCTGCAATGATAGTTATGCTTGAGAACTGTAACATAGAGGTGTGGTTAGCACCTCATATCAAAGTACGTTTGTTTACAGTAAATTCTCTTCGACAATCTAAGCTAGGAATAATCCTAATCTTCAAGTTATATCTTCAATAAACTCTTCTGAATGCCTTTTGAGTAGTAGGGCCTGCAAAAATGGAGATGATGATGATGATGATGATGATGATGATGTGTGAATTAGCTCTCAATCAAATACTCACACTAGAAATTCTACTTAAAGGAGTTTTGCAGCTATATTTATGAACCAGACTTCTTTCTGACAGTCTCAGTCTGAACTAAATTCCCTCCATCCCACAGCCAGTCTAAAAATTCCCCATTAATGTTATTACATTTAATGACCATACTTATGGCTCTTCTTATGCTCTTAAGAGATCAGGTGTGGTAGAAACATTTTAAAAATAGTAAACAAGTACATACATAGACATTGTTTGTTGCCATGCTTGTGTTTCACTTTCCTCTTTTTGCATGGAAATTGTGGAAGGAATCCAGTTAATTTAACTCTGGTTACCTGTGATGTACGCATGCTGGCACATAATTTAATGCAAGTTTTATTCAAGGTGCACACACATTTCCTCAGATGAAACGTCATGGAATGGAAATAATTCGTTCACACTTATAGGTGAAGTGTACAAGTAAATTAACATACACCATAAATTAAAATTGTTAACAGATTCCAGAGATACATATCTCAACAAGCTATTTGGATTTGTTTTGACTTAGACATGCTTATTGAGCCTAAGATGTTTTCCATGAAATGCAATTTCCTGCAATTCAAACAAATCCAAATAGCTTGTGATATGTGGATTAGTCTGGCCACCCGCTGGGTTTGTCAACATTCAGGCTTAACCTCATCTTGATTTGATGTCTGAAGGTAGCCAAAAATTCCTGAATTAATTCAGATGTTTTTGCCTGTCATTTTAGGAACTGTTGAGCCTTCTTGAGGCAGCTTTTCCCTCGAACATTCTCATATCTTTGGGAGAATGGTCATATAAAATTAATATGATGGGCAGATTAATTAGTAGCTTTCTATCTTACTGCAAAGACCATCTTGATAGACATTGGAAAGATGTCACCTTAATCTTCTTTCTCCAATGGTCCAAAGCTCATTATAAAATGAAGTCACATATAATGAACTGAGTTGTACCGGTATTATTAGTTTCAGTCAAGAGTATGAGATCCAAATGTTTTTAATTAATTAATTAATTAGAACTCAGTTCTTGTCAGTTGAGACTTGGACCATTTCTGCACATGGAGGTAAAATGTACGTAGCCTCCAGCTTGCAAACATAGGATTGTTAACCTTGTTTTTGCGGCCCTCCAAATGGTTTATCTATCCCACGTTTCTCAACAACTGCATCATGCCTTTCCCCCTCTGTATGATGTGGTGGAGAAGGCAGAAGAGAGAGCAACACGAACTTTACTTACCACTCAGTGGCTTGTCAATTTTCGATGGCAAACAATCCCCTCTCAGTGGAGGTTTGTGGGTTTCAAAACTGTCCTGGAGTTGCAAAATTAATTTTTAAAAATGGACATTTATGCATTGCAATGCATTGAATCATTGCCTTGTCCTATGTTAGGGACTAACATTTTTGTTTAATGCTTTTGACAATGCTCGGGCAAGCGGACATCTTTGCCCAGAACAAACGTCCCCCCCCCATTACCTGTATAAACCCACCCATCAGCATACCTTTCCACCATTTTCCTTTGTTTCTTAAGAGTGGCCATTTCAGTAGTCTATTGAGAAAGGAGAATCTCTTGATGGCTATGCTGATTTAGGTTGCATCCATTGTTCAAGCCACCTCTTCCACCCTCACTCTGATCAGGGGAAACATGGCTCATTTCTATGGTAAGATGAGTTATCTAAGGTGCATGTGGACACCGCACAGATGTCTCTCTAGGTGTGCCTGGCATTGCCAGTACATTAGGATATTCCTATGGTCTAGGAGAGTGGTAAGGTGCAGGTGGTTCACTCTCACAGAGGTGCGCTTCCCAGAGCAGGTGTGGGTAGACAGGAGAACCAATGACTTGTGTGAAAATTTACTCCTGTCAACCTGGAATAACGATGAGTGGATCCTGAACATTAGGATGACCAGAGGCATCTTAGGGGAGATTGTTTCTATGCTCAGAGGGAGGCTGCAGCACCAGGCAAAAACATACCCCTGCCCAGCACAGTGGAGAAGAGGGTGGTCGTGACTCGATTGTACCTGGCAAACAGCATCCCATTTAGACTTGTCTCCCAGCAGTTCAGGCTGGGCATGTCCAATGTTGGAGAAATTGTGCTGGAAGTCTGCTTTGCAATAGAGGCCAAGCTCTACAGCAAGGTGGTGTGCCTGGGAGAAAACATTGGCAAGGTAGGTAGCCTGGGGTCCTGGCATGCTTGTTAATTTCTTTGGGGGGCACAAAAAACACACAGCAATGCAGACCCACCACTATGCCTCACTGGGCAGCTGCATGGAATACTAGTGAGGTTTGGGGTGCAAGGTTTCCTTTGTCTCAAGGGTATGCTTTGCTTGTTTTTTCCTGAAGAACATGGACAGGTTTGGCCACCTGGGATTACCCAACTGCACTGGAGCTGTGGATGGTTGCCACATCCCAATATGAACTTTGAACAGGAACATACAGGAGTATGGCAACAGAAAGAAGTTCTGTTCTGTGCTCCTGCAAGGGACCATGGACCAGACTGGACAGTTCATAGATGCAGAGGTGGGCTGGAGTGACAGAAGACATGATGCATTTGTCTTTCAGGAGTCCCATCTGTGCACTGCCATGGATGCTGAGGTTTTTGTCCCTGGGGACTCAATAGTCATGATACAGGGAGTTCAGGTGCCAGCCTTAATCTTAGCTAATGGGGCATACCCCCTAAGGTAGTGGCTCATCCCATATAAGTGGCTATGCATCGACCAGCAGAGTTATTACACCATGAGGCAGTCTCAATTAAGGAATGTGGTGGAGAGTGCCTTTGGTAGACTCAAGGGATGCTGGAGGTATCTTCTTGCTAGAATTCATGTTCTACTGGACAATGTAACCCCCGTGGTCATTGCATGTGTGATCCTCCACAACATATGTGAGGAGAAGGGGCACAAAATCCCAGTGCACAATGAGAAGCGGGACACTATGTTTGTGGATAAGGAAGCATCAATCACTGACCAAACCAAAAAGAGGATTTATAGGAGGATCAGAGGGTTAGAGATGCCATAGCAACACTGCTATTTAGGCAGTACTAGGGAAGATGAGAGTTCAACTATATGTGTTCTGAAAAACAAAAATAAAGTTGGCGTGGCTTGTTTAATGTTTGTGATTCTCTTGTCTTCCATAGCATGTCTGCAAGAGAAGGGAGGGGGATTGTGGGCTGGAAGGGGCGGTCATGGCCACTGCCAATGTAGGAACCTCCTGTAGAGGCTTGGTGGCTTGATGGCAACAGGGACGGCATTCATGATGGTGCTGCTGCTGCAATTGGCTCAGTCAATGGATACATTATATTTTAATCCAGGAGGGATGCTTATGTGTGGCTCTCCATTTGCCATCATGCCAGGGCCACGCAAAGGAGCCTTCTAGCAAAGGGCCAAAACTGAGGCTCTTCTACATGTGGTCCTGCACTCCAGGAGCCTATTCTCTTTGATGGCCAGCATACATATGCAGACCAGGAGGGCATATGTGTGTGTGTGGGGGGGGGGACTTGCCACCTGTAGGAGTGGGTTCACTTCATGCTCGTGGTGGTGCTTCCTAGCTCCAGGTGTCCCCATCCAACCACAGGAGCTCCACCCCAAGTTGCATACCTATGTTCCCTCCTTCTAGCTAAAAACAATGTTTGAAGCCCACTTATGGTGATCCACTTGGCTTTTCAAGGCAAGAAACATACAGAGGTCTCTTTGTCTTTGCCTGCCTCTGTCAAGCAACCCTGGAAACCTTGCTGGTTTCCCATTCAAGTATGAACCAGAGATGACCCTGCTTTGCTTCTGAGATCTGATGAAATGAGGCTAGATTGGGCTATCCAAGTGAGGGCCAGGGCCCCATAGACCAGGGTTTCTCAACTAGGGCTTCATGAAACCCTGGAGTTTCTTGATGATCCTGAAAGGGTTTCCCAAGTGGGTGGGAATTAATCATTTATAATATTTTTTAATGATAAATGTTTGTGGGGTTTCATTCATTCATTCATTCATTCATTCATTCATTCATTCATTCATTCATTCATTCATTCATACCCCGCCTGTCCCAGCAACTGCTGACTCGATAAAAACAGTAAAATGGTCATGTTGATCCATTCCAACTCCCAAAATGGCCAATGATGGGACTGGAGGGTGTGGGAAGGGGAGGTATATACACAGCTCTGCTTCCCAACCATATACTGCACAATCACACCGCTTCTGGAGTTTTTCAAAACCTGGAGAACATTTCAGGGGTTTCTCAATTGTAAAAAAGTTGAGAAAGGCTACCTTGGACAACCAAGGCCATGATATCTTTCTGAAAATATTTTCTGGAAAAATCTCCACTTGCACAGTTCAGATCCAGCTTATTTCAGCTCTTTTTTTGTATTTGTCTAGTATGCTTTCTGTTGTAGCAGAGAGATGGATTTATCTTTTTTAAGAGCCATTGTATTGTAGTGGTGAAAACGTTGGACTATAATCTAGGAGTCCCAGGTTCGAATCCCTGCTCTGCCATGGAAGCTGTTGTGTAGCCCCGAGGCAATCATAGACTCTCAATCTAACCTACCTCCTGGGGTTATTGTGTGGATAAGGTAGAGGAGAGGAGAATAATGATTACTGGGATATAAATCAATTAATAATTCTTTTTTGTTTCTCCACTTCTCACCATTGCTGAACTCTGAATCAGCAGAAGAAATGTTGAGGAAGTCCAATTGTGTATGTGATAGCAACTAAACCATTATGCAAATGGTTGAGGTTGTGACAGAAAGCCATTCAAAGCTCTAGTTGGGTCCACAAAGTGGGACCTTCTGCATACATTGGATAATGCACTTTCAGTGAGATTTGCAGTTTTTACTGTGTGAAATATCTGGAGATTTGAATGAGGAGTCTGGGGGAGGGAGGGGATCTTTAGGAAAGGGCAGGGTATAGTGTCATAAAGGCCATTTTCCAAAGCAGAAATTTTCTCCAGTGGAATAAATGTTTTAAATAAATCAATAAGCCCTTGTGCTGACATCACAATCCACAATGGGCCTCTGAATTCAATTTAAATCATCACTGGGGGTACCGGGACGCCCAGCACAAGTTCAGTTTGGATCGTCCATGATAAAGCCACCATGGATGGAGCAAACTCTCTTTCTTGGGAAAAATTTTTCACAGTCAGAGTAGTTCAGCAATGGAATAGGCTGCCTAAGGAGGTGGTGCGCTCCCCCTCACTGGCAGTCTTCAAGCAAAGGTTGGATACACACTTCTCTTGGATGCTTTAGGATGCTTAGGGCTGATCCTGCGTAGAGCAGGGGGTTGGACTAGATGGCCTGTATGGCCCCTTCCAACTCTATGATTCTATGATTCTATGATTCTTCCACCAGGCATTTTGTTGAAGTAAGATAGGGTCACTCCTTCTGTAGCCCCCATGGTCCCCTCATGCCCAACATCTCCTGTGGACATCTATTTTATTTATTTGTTTGTTTATTTATTTTCATATTTATATAATGTCACACTCCATTCGGACTCGCGGCGGTTACACACTTTTCTTGGATGCTTTAGGATGCTTAGGGCTGATCCTGCGTAGAGCAGGGGATTGGACTAGATGGCCTGTGTGGCCCCTTCCAACTCTGTGATTCTATGATTCTATGATTCTATATTTGAAAATACAGCAGAACAAAGCAAAAACCAGGCCTCAAGCGATCCTCGTGATACTTATCATGCAAAATATAATTATCAGGTAAACATCAATGTAGGTCTTTGTATGCCCTTAAGAATTAGTCTCCCAAAGAACCAGCTCAGCCCCTTTTCAAGTTTCAGAAGAGTTTCTTTAAATATTTAAAATGGAAAGAGCCCTCCCCTCCCCCACCCCCTTCCGGCTGCTGAAAGGAGAACTTGGTTTTGTTTTGTTGGGAAAACATGAAACAATTGAGATCGCTTGTAATCAAAAGCCCACCCTTCTCTGACTTGCCACCTCCTGTGGTAAACACAGAGCAGGCATTTGGTATCTGATGTCTTAGAAGGCTCACCGTTATGTCAGAATAAAACCCCTATGCCCCTGCTCCGTTCTAAATCTATGGGAACTAAAGTCCCGTATTAGCCCGAGCATCTTGTGAAACGTCAGGAGGCTAAAAGAAGAACATGTTTGCTGGTCTGAAGTCTTGAAAGAACTCTTCTGGGCTTTCTCACGCTAGCAATCTGGACCCTTTCATGTTTTCCTAAGAACCAAAAACAAGAGCTCTTTGAAGATGTTAGACCAGAAAACATGCTCTCCTCTCCTGCTGATGCATAAAGCGTTCAGGTTCATCAGGGTACTTGAATCTCAGTAGTTTTAGAACAGCATGGGAATGTGGAGGTGTTATTTTAAAATAATTTGGAAGCTTCTAAGGTGCAGAATAGCTATTGTCCATGCTGGCTTTACCCCACAGGTAGGCAACCTTTGACCTTTGGGAAGAGGTGGATTGCTTAGTGGCTTACTGTGATCGTATTGCTCAGCATTTTTGCTGATAAAATATCTCACATCCATTCTCACTTGGACTCCATGCTAGCAGTGACAGGGTCAGATGTCGCCGGGGTGCTGACTTGGCCAATTGTCTAGGATACTTTTCAGTCTATTCAGCCCGAGGAAGTGTCAAGTCTCTTGTCAAATTCTCAATAAGCAGACTCGTTGGAAGAAATTTCTTTATTGAAGAAAGCAATGGAGTGCAAGGTGCTTCATCACCAGGACCAAAAACAAGCTTACAAGCATCACTTTAATGTTTTCCCTGAGATCTCCTCCCTCCTCCCACCCCATTCAAAATTAGACATGCCAAGCAAAATACCAAGCACAAAAGCTTCCCAGGGAATGTTTCCCGAGAGAAGCATCTGCTAACACCTAGACACTACAAAGCATTTCTAACCCATGCATATACCAGGTCAGAGCAATTTTAAAAAATGCTCTGGGAAAATTTTATATTTATATTTATATTTATATTTATATTTATATTTATATTTATATTTATATTTATATTTATATTTATATTTATATTTATATTTATATTTATATTTATATTTATATTTATATTTATATTTATATTTATATTTATATTTATATTTATATTTATATTTATATTTATATTTATATACCGCCCTCCCCGAGTGCTCAGGCGGTTTACAGAAAACAGGGAAGGATACAATTAACACATGGTAACAGGTAACAGTAACAGCAGTAATATTATAACAATAATAACAAGATCATAACAATAACACCATAAAATAGAAATTGTGAGAGCTTCAGCTCAACTCTTACTGGACCCTATGGGCAACCAATTAGTGTTGGTCATAGAGGGGGGGAGCTTGAGGGCCAACTGGAAGCGGTGGTTTGCTAGACCTCAACCAAATGCCTTGCGAGGAGCTCCCTATTGCAGGCCCTATGGAACTGTATAGGTTCTGTCAGGGTCCTGATCTCCTCTGGGAGTTTGTTCCACCAGGTGGGGGCCAGAATGGAGAAAGCTCTGGCCCTGGTTGAGGTCAAGCGGGCTTCCTTGGGGCCAGGGACCACCAGGAGGTTGGATGTAGTAGAGCGCAAGGCTCTCTGAGGAGTGTAGGTGGAGAGGCGGTCCCTCAGGTATACTGGGCTCAGACCGCGTATGGCCTTAAAGGTGATAACCAACACCTTAAGGCTGATCCGGAATTCAACTGGGAGCCAGTGCAGCTGCTGGAGGATGGGCTGGATGTGGGACCTCCGAGGTGTTGCTGTGAGGACCCTGGCAGCTGCGTTCTGGACTAGCTGCAGTTTCCGGATCAAGGATAAGGGACTGTCTCCCCCTTTGGGCTTCTGTACTGACAAAATGGGCAAAGCAATCTTACTAACATGCCAAGCTTAGTTTATAAAGTTGATGATGATGTTATCCGTTCAGTTGTGATGAATCCTCAGTGATTCTATAGGAAAGTCTTCACCATGCGTCCCTGTCTCTAACTGCTTCTTTTAGTTGGTTCATGGTCATCCCTGTATCGGCTTTGATCGTGTCGAGCCACCAGATCCTTTGGCGACCATGTTTCCTTTTGCTGCTGACCATGCAGAGCATTAATGATTTTTCTAGCGAGTTTGATCGCATGCTGTGTCCAAAGTAAGTGAGCTTTAGCCGTAACATCTTCCCTTCCAATGACACAGTTGGCCTGCTCCTCTCCAAAACCATCTTGTTGGTAACTTTGGCTGTCCATGGTATTCGCAGCATTCGTCTCCAACACCATAATACGAAAGCACCTATTCTCCCCCTGTCTTCCTTCATGTGTTACTTAGCTTGTTATTCCTATTTGATTCTGGAATCTGATAAACATTTTCATTATGTTGTATGTTAATTTACTGATCACTATCTACCTACTGTATAAGTATAGATTGGCAACTCTCATTTCACTGTATCTAAGACATTGTGACTCATACAAAAGTGTATCCCTTGAACAGAACTTTGTTAGTCTTAAATGTGTCACTGGATTCCGACTTTATTCTTCGGCTTCAGACCAACATGGCTACGTACTTGAATCTATCAGCATCATATAGTTAAGGTAGAGATCACCAGTGTTCCCTCTAAGTTGTGCTCATCAGCAGTTGTTCATTAACACAGAAAGACCTGCCCAGCAGTAATCCGGAGCCCTGTGATATCTTGCACAGCCCATTTTAAGATTACAGCAGTTGTGTTTTGCTCGGAAGAACAAGAAGAGCTGGTTTTTATACTCTACTTTTCATACTGGAAGGAATCTCAACATGGCCGACAATTGCCTTCCCTTTCTCAACAGAAACTTTGTGAGGTAGATTAGATTATTTATTTGCGGTCATTGACCAGCATCAAAGTATAAATAAAACCACATACATTGTTACAGCATTTTAACAGCCAGGACACTCAGCATCAGAATATAAACAAAGCCACAAGCATTATTACAGCATTTTGATAGCAGGTCATTCGGCATCAACAGTAACCGAGGATTTCCGCACTCTGCTGGCAATGTAGCAAAGCTTCGCCACCGTGTAAGAAATACAATTATCTTTCTCTGCAAGGAAGATGTTATATGGGGATGAGAGGGGATGATAGAGCTCTGATAGAACTGTGATTGGCCAAAGGTGGAGGAGTGGGGAATCAAAATAGTTCTGCAGATTAGAAGTGATGATTTGCTCAGTGAGGGAAACAAATGTAGAGGGAACATTGGGGCAACCACAGGCAAAAAGCATGAAGCCACATGTCAATTTAAATAGTCAGAAGACCAGTTCTACCTAAGGCAGCTTCCTATGTTCACATGGCATTGAAACCATCAAGGTAGTGAACATGCGGTAGTGAACTGTTCCTAAAACCACAGTGATCTATGATCAGCTGCTGTCCCACAGGTTATGCTTGCCATAAAAGATGCAAAAGAATCATGATTATGGAGGTTTCTTTCAGGTCATCCTGCAAGGATCTATTCATTATTCAGCGGAATCTGCTCAGTCACCTTGCAAAACAGGTTTATTTGTTCTGCAGGGAGCTGCCTTCATGTACTGCTGGAGTCTGTCACTTCCGTATATTCTTTGTGTTTTCTCCAGCCTCACAGTGTTGAACTGTTGGATGGATTTTCAAGTTCCGGTGTTCGTTATTATGATTAGCATTGTGGTGGTGGTTATTTGCTAAGAAGGTGGAGGTGATGCCACCACTCTGCTTTGTCTTCTGACAGGTGTACCTGTAATTGAAAAATAAACAAACTCCACTTGCTGCTTTTTGGCTCACAGCAAGCTTTATTCCCCAGCTCCGTCTTTGCATGTTTATAATGAGCCCAGCTGCTATCTCTCCACTTCTGACCTCCAGCATCTAAGTAGTATAGGTAGTTCAGCAGGAAGCAACTGAATTGAGGCAAATGAAACATAATTAATGGACAAATCCCATCTATGGCACACACAATGTCTGACAAACCCCTTTGCTGTTAATGCCAGCTCTGTAATGATGTTGCAAAGCCAGATAAATACCAGTAGGTCATCTAGTTCTGTGTGTGTGGAGGTGAGGGAGAGCTAATAAATTGCGCTAAAACAAAACATTTGCCCCTGTGAATGTTTGTAACTTTGTGTGTGTGTGCTGGGGGGAGGGGACAATATCCCTGGCATCTCTCTTCTTCTGACCTCTGGAGTCATTTTATGTATTACATTTGAAGAAATAGGATCTACGTGAGTGATAGAAGACTTCTTTATCAACATGTTTATGATAGATCTTGCGACTGACTGTATCTGGGTTTTCCTGTGTCATCATTCAGAAAGAAAGGACATTGCTGGGATCAACCCATTGCTTGATGTTTTGGAAATCAGGGTTGTTAGTTATGAACAGATTAGCTAGGATGAAGCTCCAGGGCCCTTGGGGGGGGGAAACCCCAAACTCTTATAGAGTGGGTTGCGCATATGATTGCTACAGGAGCAGCCCTGCTTTTCTTTCTTCCTTTGGTGTCATTCACTATCTTTTGATATCATTTTAATTCAGGCTGAGGGACTATGGCTCAGTGCTGAAGCATCTGCTTAGCATGCAGATGTTAGTAAGTTTCAACCCTTAGTATCACCAGTTAAACGGATCAGGTAGTAAGTGATGTGAAAGATCTCTGCCTGGGAGCTTAGAAAGTTGCTGCCAGTATGAATAGGCAATACTGTCCAGGGATGGATGATTTGTTTTGGATAAGCTGAAAAGAATTAATGCTGATTCAGGTAACTTTGGACCTACCCGAGCTGAACCACCCATCCCTGCAATTTAAACTGGCAAGTTTAAATATGCCCCTCCTTTATCAAGAAGCACCTGAGAAGGTGGAAGGAAGAGAGATAGCCCACCAAAGCAGATGATGTGTCATCATAAACTTCTTGGCAGGCCATTTAAATGCCTTCTCCCCAGCTTTCATTGGCAGTAAGAGTATTCTCTGCTGCCAGAGAAAGCTCGGGGGAGCATTTAAAGAGTCTGTCAAAAACTGATGCTAATGTATCAGTTGTTTGGCATGCCTTTTAAATGCCTCCCTTCTCAGGCAGTGTCTAAGAAGGTGTGGGGGGAAAGAACCAAAGGCATAGAGCAGGGGCAGGTTGGCTAACCTGCATTCACTTTCCTTGAGCTTTCAGGAAATGGATGTCAGCATGGATCAAGATAACTAGCCTGCCCCCACTGTCCCTCTTCCCAGCTTGGTGTTCCCTTTAAATGTCTCTGCCCATTTTCTCAGGCAATGGAGACTGCTGCCTGAGATAGTAGGGGGAAATGACATTTAAATTTCATGTTACACCAAATCTTTTAATGAGTGGTGTGCTGGGCCCTTTAAATGCCTCCCCAAGCCTTATAAACAGTGCTACGAGCAAAGGTTTGGGAAGGCATTTAAAGGCATTTAAGGGACTCAACACACATGTCATTATCAGCCATTGGCACTCCATGATTTTGAAATGCCTCCCCAATCCTTTGGTGGCAGTTCTACTTGCAAGGCTTGGAGAGACATTTAAATGGCTTGGTGTACCACACAGCTGAAAATGGTAAGCGCACCCAATCCTTTAAATGCCTCCCCAATCTTTTTCAATCACATTTGCCTGAGAGACCAAGGATGTGGTGTGCCTGTCATTATCAACTGTTTGGTGGGTGCTCTCTTCCCCTCAGGCAGGGGAGAGGTTTTCTGCTGCCTATGAAGTGAGGGAGCATGTGCACATTAAAAACTTCTGAAACTTTTCAGATCTGGCTGAATTGATTTGGTCAAATTTGAAAAATTGAAGGGTCGTTTGTGTGATTTGGATTCAGAACAGATTGCTTCAGACCAAATCTAAAACGGCATGTTTTCTGTGTGTGTGTGTGTGTGTGTGTGTGTGTGCACATACCTAATACTGACGTTGATAGACTGATGGTCTGATTCAATATAAGGCAGTTTCATGCATTCCTTCTTTCATTTGTAGGCCCACACTCAAGTGTATGCATTTACAGAAAAAGGAATAATCCACCGAAAAATATATGGGAGACTCCTAGAGTGGGGGTCTTACGGGCATCATGAAACATTCTTCAGGGTTTGAGAAACCCCAGACATGGAATAACCATGCAAAATATGTTTGGGGAGTTCTACTTTTAAGACATCCATCCAGGGCCTCTCCCCAGTCCCTCCAGGCCCATCATTGGCCATTTTGGGAGGTAGAGGGTGGGTCAACATGACTATTTATATACGCATACTCCTCTTGCATTCACAAAACCTGTTAAGAAACCCTAGATTACATATAACCCTGATTGAGGAAGCCTCGTCTACCCTATCTTGCATCATAATTGATGATGTTGGAATATGCTGTCAAGTCACAGGGCTTTCTAGGCAAGAGACATTCAGAAGTGGTCTGCCATCGGCTGCCTCTGCACAGGAACCCTGGACTTTCTTGGCAGTCTCCCATCCACATGCTAAGCAGGACCAACCCTGCTCATCTTCTGAGATCTGATGAGATTGGGCTAGCCTGGACTATCCAGAGCAGGACATGACATTAGCAAGAACATGAAATGGGATAACTCATTTTGTGCTTCTTGGAGGGTTGCTGGGATAAAATATAAGCAACAAATGAGATGTCTTCTGCAAGAGTAACACTCTTTTGCACCCAAAATTTTCTGTCTTGCCAGTTTACTCACCACCAAGAAGGCTGCCATAACCCACCTGGCAAAGTCTAAAATGATAATTTACCAAGAGCATGGATGGAAGATCTTGCCCTTCCTTTGAGTGTCCAACAGGAACAACATCCATGGAGATATGGCAGCTGGGGGAGGGGGGATTGAAGGATGGGGTTCATATGGGGAGGAGTGGTGGAGGGTGATGGGAGGGTTTGAGTTTTTAAAGTTTTACTATATATTTTGTTGTATTTTAATCATATAAAATAAGGACCACAATTAATATTGAGGACTTTTCCCTGCTTCAAATAACATAGAAGCACCTCATATACTTATTACAAATGTTCTTTCTTTAACAAGAGAAATTATGATTCCCCTTTTTCTATTCATTCATTTTCATGGAGGGAGGAGGAAGAGGAAATGGTTGTATAATAATGGTAGCTTTAGGCTATATCGTTTGCCAGGAGAAAGGCAGAAGGGGAAGGAGAGGGCTCTGCCCATCAAAATGGATGACACCTATCCATGGCCCAAAGATCTTCTTTCGAAGGAGGAAGGAGAATTCAGAATCTACTTAGAGCGGATATTGTTTAAGGCGATTTTGAATGGGATGAGAATTTATGAGTGGGATTAATAATGAATGAGCCCATGTTGATGCTGCTGGAGTTTGCAAACGACCTCATCTGACCACCGTGAAGATGTCTGCTTTTCAGCAATAATGAAAGTACATAAATATTAATAACTTTGTTGAAGGAAGAGAGAGAGAGAGAGAGAGAGAGAGAGAGAGAGAGAGAGAGAGAGAACCTGTCACAGTACAGTTGTTGACTATACATAAAGTATAAGCAAGATGATGAAAACAAGTGTGTATTGCAATTCTGGGCAATCTTGCAGTGCTTAAGCATTTATTACTGGGGAAGAGAATGCAGAAGCCTCTGGTAGTAGCACCTATGATAAGAACAATTAAATGGGTAGTTTGGAGGCAATTACTTAACCAAGAGTATCGATTGCTTATTGGACCATAATGCAGGTGATATATATACACACGTTGCAAGTTAATAATTCTCAGCAAGGCACCCTTAAGCACACTGCTACAGTTGACATTACATGTCCTGAAATAAACCTGTACTTGGTCTTCCTGCAAAAAGCATCCGTTACTGTGCATTTGCCATTAAGTTTGTATTTATGTCACGGGCCAACTGTCAACATACTTGGAAAAAGCTTTGGTCCTAGACCCATACCAGTCAGGTTTCTGGCCTGGCCATAGGGTAGAGATAGCACTAGTTGGCCTGATGGATGACCTTCATGACCACTTGGACCAGGGTGGGTCAGCACTGCTTGTATTACTAGACCTATCAGCAGTGTTCAACACAGTCGACCCTGAACTTTTAGCTGACTGCCTCGCCTATGCTGAGATCAGAGGGACTGCCCTTCAGAGCAGTGATCCCCAACCCCCGGTCCGGGGACTGGTACCGGTCTGGGGATCAGTCGGTACCAGGCTGCGGCTCCTCCCCGTCCTCCTCCCCAGCTGCTGCCTCGGTGGCTGCCCTGCCACTCTGCCACTGGCTCACCTTTGGTGCTCTCCGGTGGCCACTATGGCTGCGGCTTCCCCTCAGTGTGGCATTGCGCAGCTGCTGCTGGCAGTGCCCCCCCCTACATGTTGATGTAGCTCAGGAAGTCCCAGGTCAATCCCCAGCATATGTTCATGTAGTTCAGGTAGTCCCAGATTCAATACCCAGCATCTCCAGATAAAATGATCCTGTAACAAGAAAGGAAGCTCCACTTAAATATTAGAAAGCATTTTCTGATGGTGGGGGCTCTTCGTAGATGGAACGTGCTGCCTTGGGGGGGGGGTGTAGTCTTCTTCAGTGGAAGTTTTTAGGAGGAGATTGGATGAGCACTCATTTGGAGTATGTGATTTTTAAATCCACAAGAAGGTGGGGGGCGGGGAGCTGGACTGGATGGCCCTTCGCAGTCTCTTCCAGCTTTGTGTGATTCAGATTCTAAAGTCAGAACCGCCAATCCAAAATCTGGAAAATAAGTTTAAAAATACAACAAGAAATGCAGCGTGCAATATACTGTGGGATTGTCCTCTTGGTTCAATACTGAAAGGGAGCCATGGCGATTTAAAAACAAAAGTGATTAAAGAATGCCAGCTGGGCTCTTCGACATTAAACGAGTGATCTGAAGATTCAATAACTGTGCTGATTAAATTGTGGACCTTTGGTGTTTGGATGGGCATGTGGAGGATTGCCCTGCTTCTTAAGACTGTGAAATGACATTGGGACATTTGTTCTCCCCTTTTGAACATGATTTTTATTTTTTGGGAGACTCAGAGCAAATAAAGACAAATGGGTCGTTGGTGCAGAATGCAAAACATTATCAAAACAGCACAGGGAGCTATCAGAATATATTAGGCAATACGTCCCGCTGTCTCCTGCTTGCTTAAAATAAAACAGAATAGGAAATGTCACTTCATTAATCTACACTCGAGACAAAGGCAAACCCAGTGGTTAGAAACCCCAGTCAAGGCAGCTACACTGGGGAGATTACATTACTGCCGTCTTCCCTAAATGCCGCACGAGCGCCTATTTAAACATTAATTCAATTAACTAATCATTTCTGATTTTAATTAACTCTCGTTTCGTCTCCAGTCACAGCCACAGAGGGCCGACAAGTGTGCATCTATTTAAGGTTCAGGAAGATTTCAGCGTTTGACATTGCTAACACCAACGGTTAACATGTTCGGCATCGCTAAGAACAATGCCAGAAGACTGCAGAGGGCCCAGAAAGAGCAACACAGAGAGCTAAGCATGCCCTCCCTCCCCCATCTAGCCTGGCTGAGTTTGCAAAGTCCCTCCACTGAGCGAAACGGACTTCTTTCGAGGCCGTGAACATGGAAGTCCATATTCTCATTTGTTGCAAATGGGTGGAAATTGACAGAGAAGCTATAAAGTCTCCTTTGATTTTGTGCCAATTGAATCTTTGTGTGTTTAGTGTGATTAATGAGGCAGATGTTACAAGATTTATTCTCCCCCCCCACAACAAAAAAAGGGCCTATAGGGGTCATCTGGATCGATGGATCATTAGTAGTCTGTACATATAAAGTCACACATTTAATGCATTTCTGTGGATTTTTTGCAGGGATGCATGTGGCTGATCCAAGGGGTTGGACTGAACAAGGGGTTGGACTAGATGGCCTGCATGGTTCCATTGAACTCTATATGATTCTAACTTTCTGAACCCCTATGTATGTTCACATCAATTACTACTTGTAAGCTATTACCTTTGCTAACAAAATTCTAGTGCCAGTGGCACTGTCCTAAGCAGAATTGAACTTTTTGAAGACCATTGACCTCAATGGCTTTATTTTATTTATTTAATTATTTATTATATTTATCTACCACCCTCCCTTCATGGCTCAGGGCAGTTTACAGAAAACTTGGAAATCATAGTACAGGTATAAGCATGGTTTGATAATAACAGCAGGATAACAGCAGTAGAAATAGAAACATTTGGTGATAATGACTTGTTCTTATTACAACATTAACAACAACATTAACAGTTGACTCAGTCCCATAGATTGATCAGTCCAGGTTTTGCTCCAAGAGCACCTCTGTATGAGGTGAGGGGTTCTGGGTCCCCAGTGGATGTTGTTGCTTCTGTTGGATCTTAATCAAATGCCTGGTGGAAGGGCTCCAGTTTGCAGATCCTCTGAAACTGTGGTATCTCCAACAGGCCCTGGACTTCTTCTGGAATCTCATCCCATCAGGTGGGGGCCAGGATGGGGAGGGCTCTGGCCCTAGTGGGGCCAAAAATGCTTCATTGGAGCTAGGGATCACCAGCCAGTTGGAGGTGACAGAGCACAGAACTTTTTGTGGGGTATAGACAGAGTGGCGGCCCCTCAGGTATGCTGGGCTCAGCCCACATAGACCTTAAAGGTGAGTACCAGGACACTGACTGTCACATGGATCACTGTGGTTAGGTGTTCTGGGGCCAAGTAGGGCGCTAGTAGTTTGGCTTGGCACAGGTGGTAGAACACCAGCTGCACTACTCCCATGATCTGCTCCTCAATGAAGGGGGAGATATTGAAGATCATGCCCAGGTTCCTGGAGGAGTGAGCCTCTGACACTTGCACCCTGTCCAGGATGAGCAATTGCACTTCCTTGCTTGGACCTTTTCTACCCAACCACAGGACCACCGTCTTTGAAGGGTTCTACTTCAGACAACTCTGCTTGAGCCATCCTGTCACTGCTTCCAAACATCTGGCTAAGGATTCTGAGGGGAGGGGGAATCAAGGCAGCCATCCATCAGGAGGAAGAGCTGGGTGTCGTCTGCATATTAAGGGCAGCTAGGCCTGAAACTCCGCACAGCTGGGCAAGAGGGTGCTTAAAGTTGTTAAACAAGATTGGAGATAGGACCACTCTTTGTGCATCTCCACATGTGATTCCATACAATTAGAAGAGTATAACTCTGTTTCGGAGTGCCCTGAGAGTTAGGACTGGTTCAGACTATTAGGTCTCCTTTGCATAAGGCCCAGAAGAGTCTTTCCTATGTAAATGACATCTTAATTATTCTGTTTTATCTATTCCTCTGTGCTATTTCTCTACGATGCTTTAGTCTTAGATATTTATCCTGCCACTTAATGAGAACTCTCTTTTGGTGGCTAGTGCACAGAGCCTTAACGTTCACATAAAATTCCACAAAGGGGGGGGGGGGCAATGGCACTGTTGTAAAGCAAGTTATGTGAAGTAGGTGTAGGATTGCGCAAAAGGGGCACAACCTGAGAAGAGTCATGCTTCTCTTTGCTAGAAGACTTAGGCCTGTGAAAACATTAGAAATAATACCCTCTCCCAAAATCTCAAAACTCAAGAACTGGATCCTATGGCTGAAAGCAGTCCTTCAGGTATGAGCTAAGTGTTTGTGCATCTTTTTACATGTGAATAACATACCACATAATACAATTTTATATCATGCACACACGCGCACACACACACAAAGATTCCTGGCATGGGAAAGGGCTTTAGGTATCAAAACTGTATGTTATGCATATAGATCTAGCCAAAGGTTAAGAAGAGTTAGTTTTTTATACCTTGCTTTTCACTGCCCGAAGGAGTATTTCCTGTATTACTTGACCTGCCTTGTAATGGACTTTTTTGATGTCATAACCATATTTTATACTTTTACCTGGTAGTTTTTTTTTATTGCTTGATCGGTCTTAAATAGCTTGCAGCTATTTGCCTTTTAAAAATCTGCATGGGTTTGTATGTACAGATCTCCCTGGTCACATTCTCTTGGGCCGTTTAAAGAGTCTTAGTCTGGATACCGAACTTCTGAAACCCTCATACCACCATTCTTTAAAACAATTAAATTTAATACAAGTGTCTTGCTTTCCCCCACACCAAAGAGGCAAAGTGCAACCCCCCCCCCCTTCAGCATGGTAGCTGGAGATGGTATTTTGGTATTTTGGATCGAATCTCCTCACAGTCATCTGGGAAAGGCCAGAACACCCCCCCCCACACACACACACACACACATATCAATACAGTATGACAAGAAAGTGGAAGCCAAACTTTCTCCAGCAGTTTTCAGCTGCAGAACTGCAGCATCTAAATATCTGCATTATTCACAAACTTGGAATTGGGCTTTTGCAATCAATGCATTTTTTTTTCGCTTACTGCAGCTATCATGTTCTCAAAGTTCCTGCAAACTAGTCAGCAAGCCAGGTTTTCTCTTGGCTGTATCCTCTCTGATGGTCAAAGTCAATACAGATGAGTCCATAAAATATAATTTGTCCAAGGTCTGAGCCATTGGAAAGTGAGTGAAAGGAAGGAAGTCCAACCTTTTGGCAGAGTATGCTTAACTTCCATCTGTCCTGCAACAGACAACAAATCTAGTTATATAAAGATTGTACATATTTTTGTTTACTAAAATAACTCTATCATCATGTAGACCAGGGGTAGTCAACCTGTCGTCCTTCAGATGTTCATGGACTACAATTCCATTTTAGTCCATGGACATCTGGAGGACCACAGGTTGACTACCCCTGATATAGACAAATCTTTCTCAACTTTTTCACCACTGAGAAGCCCCTGCAATATTCTTCAGGCTTTCAGAAACCCCAGAAGTGCAGAATATGGTTGGGAAGCATAACTGTGTACATGCCCACCCAGGCCCCTTCCCATCCCTCCCCTTATAGGTTCATCATTGGCCATTTTGGGAGGGGGCATGTGATACCCAAATCACCCAATAAATGTTTAACAATTTCTTCACAAGCCACAATTTACAGTTACACATTACTGTTAACATAAAGTGCCATTCTTAAGGATCACAGCCCCCAGGTAGGAACTGGGGATCACTGGGAAATATAGCTCATTTCCAGACTACAGAGACCAATTCTTCTGGAGAACATACATGCTTTGAAGGATGAACGCCATAGCATACTCCACTGAGCTCCCTGCCCTCCCCAGGCTTCCTCCCCAAATCTCCAGGAGATTCCCAATCTAGATCTAACAACTGATATCTAGATCCTCCACCCCCCACCAATGGTTCCAAAGAGTGCCCTATCCCTTCTTTTTCATTGTTCTTCTTTTGTCCCTCTTTCTTGGCTATCCAACCCTATTCCTTCCATGTTCATAGGCTAGCCACCTCTCGCTTTTATATCCAAACATGCTCCAGACAAAGGGGTCAAAGCATAATTGTGATTAGCACACTCATATAGTCCATGCATTTATTCCCAACATGCTCCGCAATATGTTCCCCGGAAAGTATTATACTTTGCAGTCACCAAAATGCTGGTTATCTCTGCCCCCAAAGACATTTGCCTAATCTTGACCAGAGTAAGGACTTTTTCAATCCTTTTCACAGGGCCTGCAAGTTGTCACTCTTCCACCTGGCTCAGGAGTGGTTGAAGGATTTACCCCCATCAGAGTCAGTTTAAAGATTTGCAGAGACCTAGCAGAGGACAATTGCAGCAGGAATGGCCAGACTGGAGGCAGAAAGGTCCCCCACAGTGGAAAGTGGTATCACTCCAAGTGTCTTTAAAGAGGGAAGGGGGGGGGGGAAGAGGCTATGGCACTAATCCATGGGTGGAAGGCACTGTGCAGGGCCCCTGGAAGTGGCACAGGGTCCATAGCATGTCCTACATTAATAAACTGGCCCTGACCGGGGCTGTTTGAAGCTTTATGGACCTCCCTTCATCGCCTCTTCCTCAGCTCCCTCTCTACCTCCAGTCTGGAGTAGCTGGCAAAGGGAATTAAGAGGGTGAAGAGGGACAGGGGTGAGGCTTTAAAACTGTGTTTCATTTCTATTATTTTATTTTTGCATTGTATGCCATTATAATATGTTGTCTTATGAGAGTGAAGCGCCCCAAGCCTATATGCGAAGAGACAGTATAGAAATCCAGTAATAATAGAACAATCCCAAATATACCAAGGATTTCACTTTCATGCCCCTGCTCCAGTACTAAAACTCATTCTCAATGAACAGCTGGGAAGATTGTCCCTTATAATCTAGCCTGAACATGCAACAATCGTTCCTTGCTTGAAAACCAGAGAAAGGTCCCGTGCATATCCCAAGTTCCTGTTACATCTGATATCCCTGCCACTGCAGAGAACCTGATTTATGACACTGCCAGTGGTTATTTACTATGCTATTGTGAACTACCACAGTGGGGCTGCCATGATTTACCATGCTGTTTATGCAAAGCACCAGGTGGTGGTTTATAGCCACTCTGTAAATAAAGCCATTCTCCAATGCAGTTTCATACAACAATGTTAACTTATGGAAGCAGTTGCAGATTACAGGAAAAAAATGAATGGCTAGATGCAAGGCCAGTAGCATCATAGAGATCAGCAAAATTTCCAGGGCATGACCTTTTCAGGGGCCAGTGCTCTCTTTGTCTGATGCAAGTAGGAATGGTGATCCTTCAGGAAGACAAGAATCCCAGGGTGTTCTAGGACAGGGGTAGTCAAGCTGTGATCCTCCAAATGTTCATGGACCACAATTCCCATGAGCCTCTGCCAGCATTTGCTGGCAGGGGCTCATGGGAGTTGTGGTCCATGAACATCTGGAGGATCACAGCTTGACTACCCCTGTTCTAGGACATGGTATTTTCAAATCCTGATTATCCAAGTTGGTGAGCAAAGTAAGCTTCAGGCCAATATTTGCATTCTTGTAAATGGACTTCTGTCAAGAAGATATGAACTGCCCTACTGAACCAGTGCATAGTCCTTCTAGTTCAGTCTTTCACAACATTTTTACCATTGATTAAGCTCTGAAACAATCTTCAGGCTATGAGAAATCCCTGAAGTGCAGAATCTTTGAGACATCATCAAATAGTGAATATTGGGGTATACAAAACAACTCTTCTTCTTCTGTCTATTGTGCAATTGTAGCAGTGGAAAATATTGGAATATGCAAGACCTGTAGTGTGCATGATTTAAAAGCATATGAAGAATATCCAATAGGGGGCATCAGAGGAGATGTGTATTTAGCATTGTTGGAATAAGAACTTCCTGTTATTTCTCCTCCTGATTGACTCATTAGGAGACTTGCTGCTCCCCTGAGGATACTTCCAACTGACCTCCAGGACAGACTGTATGAGGACAACAGAACATTTATAGTTAGAAAGGACTCTCTCTTTCAATACAAAGTTCTTTCTCTTATGAATGAAACAATTATTTTAAGGAACCTGGCTCTTTGCCTCTTTTTGCAAGATTAAACTCTGCTAACACAAAGTAAGTAAATCTGGTGAATGGCTGTGGTTTCACTTTCCTTTCATGTGCTGCTTTGAAAGGATATTTGTTGTACTCTGGTAAAGCATGGAGTTGATTGTTTCCATGGAGTTGACTGTTTCATGGCTCATTTGGCATGATGAGGATGAGAAAGAGGATGTGTGATTTTTATGGCAAGGGACACTGAGCTGGTACAGGCTTATGGGGAGGTGTAAAAAAAAAGACTAAGCAATCCATGTCAATCTATATAGATCTGACTTTTAATTTAAAAATTTTTTTAAAGCAAGGACATATTATCTAAAATATGGTTGTCAAGACCCTCTACCCATATTCACTGCTTATCTGTACACCTGCTCTCATGTTCCTGCCATGGGATGTTTTCCTGACTTATTTATACTCTTCTTTAACTGTGTAGTATTTTAGATGCCCAAGGTCTGTCTGTCTGTCTGTCTCATATATCTCCTGGGAGCATTTTGTTACTTTGACCCTGCTAGCCTAGTGTATCTTTTAGGAATGCCTTTGTAGTGTCTAAGTTGTTTTGTATGATTTTGCAAGGGAAACACTGTTCATGCCTGGTATCTTGTCCAGCATGCCTAATTTTCAATTGGAGGAAGGTGATTTAGAGAAAGCTTATAGTCTGCTTGTTTGCTTGGTTCTTCAGTTTTAGCAACCTTATTCTCTGTTATCATCTTCAATAAAGAGATTTCCTTCAACAAGTGATTCTGCTTGAGTGTTTGACAAAAATAATATTTTGTTTCTTTCATTGTTCTTCTGTAATCAAGGATGTGTGTGTGTCCCACATTATAGAATTATACTTTCCCTCCAGATGGAGTACATGAAAGCTGCAATCCAGGGAAGCAGTGTGAGAGAAGACACACTGCAGCTGCTCTGGAGTTCAGAACAATGCTGTTCCTCTGTAATAATGTATTTATTTATTATTTATCATACATCACATGCAGTGTATCTAGGAGATCCTAGGATTGTCTGGTAGCCAGGAAAAGGATGCTCAAAGTTGGTTTGACATTGCCTGCCTCAGCATCATGCGTCCTAGTGTTCATCCCGAACTCCATCCCAAACCCTTTGGTAAACAAAGAGGGAACAGGAAAGCTGAAAGCAGACTTAGCTGGATTGCAGCCCATTGCATCACTGCAGCAACATCATCAATGTCAATTCTACCCACAAGTGTGAACTAAAGACTGAATCACCATTTCCCCTTACCATTTGTAATGGAGGTCTCCCATCTAAATACTAGCCATGATTGGCCCTGCTTAGCTTGCAAGATATGGCAGGATTGGGCTTGCCTGGGATATCCACCTCCCAAACTCTTTGTCAAATGAGGAGGGAACAGAAAGGAAGAAAGCAGACAGGTGGATTGCAGCCCGGTGGATCATTGGGGGACCACCAGTATTTAATTCCATCAGCAGTGATGCCACCCTCAGGTGTGAATCAGACAGCAAACTACCACTCTCCCCTTACAAGTTGTAATTTTCTCATCTAAATTAGGATATCCCTATTTTTTCTATAGGAGTTAGTATATCATTGTCGTAGCAGTGCTATGAGTAATCTTTTAGACTGTCTTGGTTTCTCATTTAAATAGCATTTCTGTAGTATGCTCTAATTATCTGAACTATACGTGTGTGTATGTGCTTTGGGTAAGCCTCAAGTTTATTAGCTACTGTGTTATGTAAGAAAAATAGTGTTTGTTTTATTTGCTAAAAGATGCCCCTGAAACCTGGTATGTTTCTGGTTGAAGAATCACCAACAAACCCAACACATCTATCAAAAATATTGGTGGTAGAAAGTTGGAACTGACTCATGATGACCTTGAAGGGTTTTCAAGGATAGAGATGTTCAGAGATGGTTTGACATCAGCTGCCTCTGAGTAGCAACCCTGTACTTCCTAGGTTGTCTCCCATACAAGTACTAATCAGAGCAGACTCTGCTTAGCTTCTGAGATCTGAGAAAATCAGACACTGGCTGATATTATAGAACACATAAGAAGTGAATTTAAGACATGTGAGGGGGAAATTACTTTAAAATGATTTGAAGCGCTTGATATTAAGGTAATATCTCTAGATAAGATATTACAACATAATGGGGAAAATTGAATTAACTTGCACAGTTTAGCAGAATTAAAATAACAGAGAGGTGTGATTGATGAAATAAAAATAAATTGGAACTATTAGAAATACAATCTACAATTAACAAAGCCATTAACCATAGGAATAATGACAAATTAATTGAATTAGAAGACAGAAGTGAGGTCTTAGATAAGATGAATAGAAGGAAGCAGAAATCAGAGGAAGTGGAAAAGATGGATTGAGAATTTAGACCATTTCTGCATGAGGAATTTCCCCCTAGATAGCCTTCGAATGTTGGTGGCTTTTAGAGGCCCTCCACATGACATTGCCTGCATTCAGAGACTGATAAGGAGCTAGGTCAAGTTTTGGCCATTTTTAACTCGCGATAAGGGAAATTGCCGTAACTGGGGCTATTCTGCACAATAAAAAAATAGTGAGACTCTTACCTTCCACAGACACTTTATTTTTGTGGTTTTAAATGATGTCATCAACCTCCCGCTTCCTCCCAGTGCTACTCTCACTATATCCTTCCATTTGTAGCAAGAGTTGAGGAATCCCAAAAAGTGGATTCCACTGGGGAAATCCCATCAGCTGGCTATGAGCAGCCAGCAAAGGAAATGTCAGGAGGCAAAGTCGGGAGATGTCCCACCCTTGCTCCCACCTCTCTCATTTCTGGGAATGTTTTTCTTTTCTTTTTAAAAATGGTGAATAGGCTGGAGCAAAGAATACTCATTCACTTGCCTTTGCAAGGCTACAGGATGGTTAAAGAACATGTCCAGAATCACACTCCTTTCACGTTCTCTCTCTCCCCAATTTTAAATAGACTAAATGTGACAGTTTCCCTTTCTGATTCACATGACCTGACCACAGGTGTGGAAGTAAAACTTTAAAATGAATTTTTTTCCAACCTATGCATCTGTGAATAAACGGATTCTCATTTCAACACATAATTCAGAATAATGCATCTGCGAATAAGCGGATTCTCGTTGCTACACATAAGTAAGATTTTTTTAATTGTTTGTAGCGAGCCATGGGGGTTTAAAGCACATGAGCCATGCTGCAAGGTGATTGGTTATCAGGAGTGATTGACAGGCATGAGATGGGGAACTGCTGCAAGTTTGTAGCATGTTCCTCGCTCCTTGGCCTTAACCAGAAGCAGATGAGGAACGCTGGAAAATTTACGAGCACAGAGAGAAAAGTGGGAGGGCTTTCTGGTGTAAAATAATAATGAGACACTACAAAATATCATGCTGTCCCATGCAGCGTGAATCATGGTACTTTTTTCATTGTGCGGAATGGCCCTGGATTTACCACACTCAATCATACATCCCATCGTTGAGCAACCAGTGAGTAACCAGGGGCAAGCCTGTATGGAGGACGGAAGTCATGATAGTCTTTGCAGCATTATCCCGCTCTTCCACCCTCCCTCCCCTCTCCATTTCCTGCTCAGAGTAATTTTTTTTAAAAATGGCATTGTTAGCATTGCAGCACAACTGCAAAGCTATATTGTCAAAAGTAAAATAAAATCTTCTGCAAAGTGTCCACAGTCTTTTTGGAATCAGGCAGGCAAAACACAGCCCCTTTTCTCTCTTCTGTAGGTGGGTAATGAGCTGGGAAAGAGGGGCATGGGTGATTCAGTAGCCTTCTCCCAATCATACAGAGGTAAGAGCACTTTGTTTTTAATCCAACCATTTACAGAAAAAAATAGTTTTTGGGCTCCAGGGACTATGTTCAGTGTCTCATAAATCCACACAGACAGAAATAAATTCCAAAATAACATGAATCTCAAAAAAGAAAAAAAAAAGTGGGAATGGAGAATCATTCTGGTGTTTCTTTAAAACAACAGGGCAGTGGTTGATTTTCCTTAAAAATTTATCTGTGCTGTGGTATTACTGCAAAGCAATGCAGAATTGCCTCTTTTTCTTTTTGCAAAAAAATAATTTTGCGGCTGGCAGAAAAAGAAAGCTTCGGTCACAAGATAACTGCTGTGGCTTGCTGTGATTGACAAGCCAAGGAGTGGAGGGAGAAGTTTGTTCTGCTTTCCCTTGCAGCCTCATCAGGAGAGAAAATACTGCAACAGGGCAGGAGGAAAATGCGGGAGGGGTCTCCTGTGAGGAGGGCTGCAAATACAAGGCTTACCATCCCACGTTTGCAAGCAGGAAGCCACTCATGTTTTACCCCTCTGTGCCAAAATGGTCTTAGAATCATAGAGTTGGAAGGGGCTCCACAGGCCATCTAGTCCAATTCCCCCTGCTCAGTGTAGGATCAGCCTAAAGCATCCATGAGAAGTATCTGTCCACTTGCTAGGTTCAGGTTTTCCTGTGGAGGTTAAGTTTTTGTGAATTTTTAGAGAAAACTCTCAAGTTGTTAGAGCTGGAGAATAACTTAGAGATATTATACCAATGTTTGACTTGATTCTTTTTAAAAAGGCAATTTTAGGAACCTCCAAGACAATCTATTAATGACAAGGGATAATATGATTCTCTGGTTTATCAAGATCTATCACCTACTACCTTACAAAGAAGTAGTCTGAAATACCTATTGGGAAAATAGAGAAATAAGGGAATTGTCTTAAATTGTCCATGCTGAGGTATTCATGGCTGAGCCTCTGAAGAAGGCTTTTTTCCTCTGCTTCCAAAATTATAATAGTGGGAACTTTTTGACCTAAGCTTATAACAAAATTAATTGGTTGTTCAACTTGTAACTTTTCTCTTTCAACTTAATCAGATAACAAATCCTTACTGACCTTCAACTGTTATTTTGTTTTCCTTTTAGGGGCAAGATTAAGGGATACAGGAGCATGATCAACAAAAAGAAATTTATTTAACCAGAGCTGCAAGAGCTGCTAGGCCAGCTCCTGCCTTCCCAGCAGATCATCTTGCTGGAAGAGAGGATCAGCTGGACAAGGAAGCAGACAGCTCCACACCATCTGCAAGAGAAGATCAGTGCTTAGGGGAGGGGAGGGGAGGGGGGAGCTGAGAGCTTTGCACCATCTGCAAGAGAGGATCAGCTGGGGTAGAGCTGAGAATTCCACACTATCTGAGAGAGCCAATCAGTGGCAAGGGGCACTGAGAGCTCCCCATGCTCAGTTGAGGGAGAGGGGCACTGAGAGCTCCAGGCCATCTGCAAGAGAGGATCAGCTGGGGGGGGGGAGCTGAGAGCTCCACACCATCTGCAAGAGAGGATCACTTGGGGGGGGGGGGGAGCTGAGAGCTCCATACCATCTGCAAGAGAGGATCACTTGGGGGGGGGGGGAGCTGAGAGCTCCACACCATCTGTAAGAGATTATCAGCTGAGGGGGGAAGCTGAGAATTCCACACCTTCTATAAGAGAGGATCAGCGGGCGGGGGGCAGGCACTGAAAGCTCCATACCATCTCCGCAGACTCTGTTGTCTTTTGTATAGCTTAATTTTGGCAGCTGTGAATATACAGAGGGGGCAGAGAACCATACTGCTTAAAGAAATAAAGAATAAAGAATAAAATTCCACTTATTGGTAGAATTAAGGAATACTTAGCATGCCTGCACATTTCCCTTTGCTCGAGAACTAAACTGTGTATATGTGATACCCCTCTTTGTCTATTGTGGAAACTTCTCTTTATCTCCTCCTCTTTTTCCATGCCTTCCTTTTGTCTTCTCACAGCCTTGCAAGAGGCAAGAGACTCCTGCAAATCTCCCCAACATAAACCAGTCAGAACCACACTTGTGGTATCATACTTGCAACCAAAGGCTGCCAGATGAGCTAGCCACTTGTAAGAGACTTCTGCAACACCAAGAAATTTAATTTACTACATTTATAATCCAGAATGAGATTGCTTCTATTGCTAAGCAAATGAGTATGAATAAGATTCAATAACATCATAATTTGTTGAATATATTAGATTGAATATTCTTTAACTAGATGCAATTCCACTCTTTCTGGAACTGTGTGCACCTTTGCTGTATCAATAGTTAGGTCTGAAAGAGGGCAGAGCAAGACCTTCTCTGTTGTGGCCCCCTCTCTGTGGGACTTCTTGATTGTACTGGCTGTTATATAACTTCTTCCAGTAGGTTATAATGTTTCCACTGATGAGATTTCTTTCTTTCTTTCTTTCTTTCTTTCTTTCTTTCTTTCTTTCTTTCTTTCTTTCTTTCTTTCTTTCTTTCTTTCTTTCTCTTTCTGCTGGTTGTGTTTAACTATTTTATCAGTTCTGGTTTTAATTGCATGATTTTGTTTGTTCGTTTAGGTGATTATTTCTACATGACTAGAGGAGAAAATGTTTATGAACGAATAAAATGCGTTCAACCCACATACAAGTCCCTGCCTTTGTATTCCTCCACTCTGATCAACTCACATCTTAGGCGCTGCTTCATGTTAACATGGCTAAACTCTCTACTGTCAGCCTGGTTGAGAGGAAGTTGTAAAATTGTTCTTTATACCGAGCACTCCTTTTCTTGCCAGACTAATCAATCTGTAACCGCAGTGCATTTACTGCTCTACTGTCCCATTCGTGTGGTTGCTTGGGTAAACCGTCTCACATCATGGTTGGGCAGAAGATCGGGCTGCACTGATGAAGCTCAGGCGCACTACCTTCTAAGATACCCAGCAATTTCAGCAGCTACAGCTGGATTCTTATTCAAAGCCCTTTGCCATCACCAAACTGGATAGCCCCTCTTGATCCATTTTATCTAATTTTAGTTCCTTATTAACATGCTGTTTTATTCCAATCACTGTTACTCCTTTTACAGATTATGCCATTAAAGGTTTATTGATTGATTGATTAATAAAATATGTACTCATTTAAAAAATAATAAAAGCCATGATTATACCCCTTGGCATTTAATTCCCTGTTAATGAAGGGTAGCTGTTAGTTAATTTTCTCCTGTGCTGAAGAAATACCAGGCAGCTGGGAATGGGTTTAAAACCATCATTAAAACTGGCTCCAAAACTAAACTCAGATTATGACTGTTGCCTTTTAATAAATATTTCTAGTGATGTTGTTCTTTTTTTCCCTCCACATTCTTCCTCTCTTCCAAATGTACACTCTTGACCAGATCTTAGAGAATAGTTGCTGTGTAAGTGATCATTTGATTTTTGGCAGGTGGGAGGGGAGCAAACAGTGCTGTTGCTGATGTTGGTATGTTTTGGAATTGCAATCAGCAAGTAATTTGGTGAAGTCCATCTTGAATGGCTGTTATTAAACTGTTAAGCTGCTAAACTGTGCCTATGTGTTCATTAGTGGCAACAAGTCACTGGTGAGGTTACAGTGCTCTGAAGACTCCCAACCACTTCCTCAAGCTGTGTACTTTTCTCTGTGTGCTTTGCTGAAGCAAGAAGCAGCCACCTTTAGACTCAACTGTCTCCATCTGCTGTGCGGGATGTAGTCCTGCTTGCAGTCTAGCCATAGAGGCTTGCAATGTACTGCTTTTGTAACTACTCTTTAAGCTTTTGTACTCTGCTTCAGTAAGTAGACTGAAGTAGATGAATATGTTATATTTATATTTGTAGATTAGCTTTCTAGTAAAGATTACTCTCTTTTAAAACTCAAAGCATTGTGAGTCTGATCTGGGCTTCATCCACAAAATTAACTAATAACTGCACACTTTCACATGCTCTGTCACTTTGCTGCTCTGTTTCTCTGGAGGGACTCAGGACCAAGACAAGTTCAAAAATCCCAACAGTATTTCTCTTCTGGGTAAAACCTTGATAGCAACACTATGATAAACTCTAAAACAATAGAGTTATACTCAGAAGCAACATCAGTGAGATCACCAGCGTCATATTCACTTCCCCCTCCCTCATTTCTCTGCCCCCAGCCCTTCCATCTGGCAACCCAAATTCAAACTATAGAATCATGTCTTGAACACGCATACCAAATTTTATCCTACTAGCTTTTTGTTCTAGGAAAACACCATTTTAAAACAAATCAAAATGAACTACTGTGCAAGGAATCTCAAATTAAACCAAGTCACTCAGCCCATGACAGATAATTGGCTTACTGAATCAGGAGCACGTTACTTAGGAATCTAAATGTTAGCGCTGATGTTGCCATTAGAACTGTACAGCCTAGCTTCTTAACTTCAGAAAGAATTTTTAGTGTCAGTGGTTTCCCAAAGATTAATTAGAAGTATATATAACTCGTCTGTTCCTCTTTGGGACCTAATAACAGGAAGAAATTGCCCACAAATAGGAGAATGCTGTATTTAACCACAAAGGAAAGATAAGATTCCCGGGAGGCAGCATGAGCAAACTTTAATAACAGAAACTATGTGGTATCTCTGGCCCATTTCCCAAAGCAAATGGCTCTCCCCGCCACACTGAAAAGAATGAAAAGAAAATTTTTAGGAAACAACATTGGACAGAAGGGAATAAAGGGGGGGAAAACTCTTGCAAGTGCATTTTTAGAACTTCTGTTTGCTTTTCCATATGCCTGAAAACATGTATATTTTGGAGCTCAGCTAAAATGATTCACTGTTTCCTAGACTGATTTTCTGCAGTGTTTTTAAAAAATATCCCCTGTTTTTGGATATCTTTCCAGCATTGTGGTGAAAAACATTTGACTACTTCACCTTTCTATCTTCATCTTCTTCTTCTTCTTCTGTCAACTCCAGTGACATCAACGTGTGTTGGCTATGTAATATTTTGACATTATTGTGATAATGATAGGATCCCTGATTGGCCTGGATGAAGAAAGAAGTGGAGTGACACAGGGAAAATGATATTCAGCCTGGTCAGTCGGTCACCCCCATTTTTGGAATTTTTTCTCCCCAGCATTGCTGTGAAAACTTTGAATCAATCGCTTTTGTATTCTCTCTCAAACTGTCAATCAACTCATCAAAGCTTGTTGGCTTTGTAATATTTTGACATTATTATGTATAAGGGTACTCTGGGTTGGGAAATACCTGTAGACTTTGGAAGTAAAGTCAGGAGTGGGTGGCATTTGGGGTGGGGAGAGACTTCAGTGGACTATAGTGCCATGGAGTCTACCCTCCAAAGCAGCCATTTTCTCCAGGGGAACTGATCTCTTTAGTCTGGAGGTGAACTATAATTCCAGAGGATCCTCAGGTGCCACCTAGGAACTGGCATCCCTATACCTTGGCCTGTTTTTCTGTGCCCTTCTGATCTTTCTCCATCCACCCATGAGGTGAAACAGATACCTTTAGCGGCTCTGTTGTTGAGAAATTGTGATTAGGCAAATACAAATCAAAGGAGAAAGACTAAAAAAGAATGTTTTCCTTAATTCACTTTCTCGCTGTCTAGGTGGCCATGTGCTCAATTTGACTTTGTATGGTCATGTATAACTTATGAATGGACTGAGGAAGACTTATGAAACAGATTCATATCAGGAGCACGAGTTCTCTTACTCACTCTGTTCCATGATGCTAAGTGATTTTTCATCTCAGTTGGCTTGATGCTGTGATCCAAATTCAATGAAAGGCTGGAATACATTAGTGTCATTGAAGTCAACTTTGAGTCTTTATATGATTGCTTAAATACTCTTTTCCCTTTTTTGATTGCTGTATCGTCTTGTGTGATTTATCTTAATGACATTTTGATACCCACCAGAAGACTGGCACCTCTAGGGAGGGTTGGGAGGGTAAACAATGGTCGTGAAAATAGATTAATGCCTGAATGGACTTGGCCAAAAGCTATTCCTGGCATTGTCATGAAAGCAGGGGACTGGCCACTTTCCTTGACCTGGTGGTGGCATTCTTAAATGGTTGCCTGGGAAATGGGGTAAAGCCTAGATGCCTGCTCCTGCCTCAAACCACCTGTTTACTCTCCCCTCCCATTAGTCCTTCTTGGGCATGGCAGGGAGACATGGCCAGCTGACATCACTCCCAGAATGGTTCTGGGACTCTGTGAAGTGTGAATAATATTTTGGGGGCTCCTCCATGGTGAAAAAGTCGAAAAAGGCTGTTCTGGCCTGTTTTCCATTAGCCATAACATGTGCCAAAAGTTTACTTGGACTCCATTGTGGTTGTGTTGACCTCCTCCTTCTTAATTGGAGATAAAACAGATAGAACTCTGGGAGTGTCTGTATGCTAAACAGATGCTCTACCACTGAGCCACAGCCCCTCCCCTTTCTTCCTGGCATGACATTATGTATTCTTTGTCGATGGAAATTTCTTACATTCAGTCACATGAGTCCGAGTGTAGACTCAGGAGGAACAGACTCAACTGAGACTGTTAATTAGAACAATGTTTAAATTAGGTTGCTTGGATAGCTTTTCACAATCTGCTGTGGAAATATGGGACTTCTTTAGTGTGTCCCTAGTTTTTAAAAAATCATGGTTTTAATTTTGTAATTCAGTGGTATATTTTCCTGCAGATTCTTTGGAATTGCTCCATAGTAAGTGGCCCTTGAGAAATTCCTTCAGAGTGAGGGTCATGCTCTAGCTCTTTCTATGTTTTAAAACAAGGGCTTTCCCCCCGTATGTTCTCATTTCCCTCTTGTGTGTGTCCCTGTTGTTTTGGGTGGACTCTGTTTCACATGTTTTGCTCCCTCCAGTGGTTGATTCGATATTGCAAAGGTTTATGTCCCACCTATCTCCCTGTAGATTTTAAACCGCAGGGTTTTATGCCAAAGATAAAGTGATGGAATATCAATCCAACTGCTAGAGGAAGAAAAATTCATGCCAAACAGAAACACACAAACATGCCCCTCTGAAGCAACAGAAACACTCACACAAGAAAATGAGAATGTAAAAAAAGACTCTGGTGTTTTTACTGCAAAACCTCTACATGCTGACCGATCAGATCTGGTCCTCAAAAATACTGAAATACGCATTGCTCTTTGACTTCCAATGAAGTGTGACATTTTAATATCCTCAAGCTCTGGTTTAATTTTAACCTGGCTCATGTATGCTAGTGATTGTTTTATCTAATTATTAAACTGGGAGTCTTCAAAATCGCAAGGGCACATGACTCAAATATTTCTCCCTACTGTTTCATCAATCTAGCCCAACAATCTGCTTGCCTATCTAAACACAGATAGTTGTCTTCTTCTAAATTCTACCATCTGGTCCAGAGCTGTCAACTCATTGGCAGCAGCTCAACCACACAGATGTTTTCTTAGGCCTGCTTGCTTTCATGGCAGATACCAGTGATTGAACCTTATGCTTGCAAAACATACTCTCTAACACTGAGGTATGGGTCTTCCAAACAGCTTCACCATACCATTTTCCCCGAAAAACTAAAAGGGCTTGCAGAAGAATGTCAATAACAGATTACTGGAGTGAATTCTTTTAAATATGAAGTAACTCTTCACATTCCACTCTGCATAGATATCTAATTTCCACTCTCACTGTTCTGAGCATCTTTTCTTGCAAGTCCTCTGTTTTTCATTTTCCTATTGTCTCAAGGGACTCCATTGCCAGTTTTATTGGTGGAACATTGTTTGGGTGACAATGCCAGCCTCTGCAGAGTCACTCTGAAATAGTCCACTGAAATAAATTGGCAGAATGGAAGACATAAGATTCCAAAATTATTGAACTAAGGAAGAAGAAGATGAGCTGGTTTTTTTTTGTACCCTGCTTTTTTGTGCCTTGAGGAGTTTCAAAGTGGCTTACGATCACCTACCCTTCCTATCCCCACAACAGTCATTCTGCGAGGTAGCTGAGGGAGCTCAGACAGAACCATGACTAGTCCAAGGTCACCTAGCTGGCTGCATGTGGGGAATCAAAGTCAGTTCTCTGGATTAGAGGCCACCACTACACTGAGGCAGGCCACCTCATTACCCAGGGCAAGTCACTGTGATGTAGTCTGTGCTCCCCAGTCAGGAATATGGGGACCATGGATGGAACCCCATGAAAGATTTCCCAGGATTTTCACCCATTTTCCCCTCCTACTGAAAACCTTAGACTCCCCCATGTGCTGGTGATGGGATAGCCCTTCCCACAGAAGCAACTTTTGGGGGAGTATTTTGGTCTCTGAGTGGGAGAGAGGAGATGGTTATACAGACTGCAACCAGATAGTGTCAAGTGATGTTCTCCAGCTGCTCTATAAATGTTAAGTATTCCTTTTACCTTAATGACTTGTGGGTTGAGAGGAAAGCACAAAAGCCCTAAGAAATGTCACTGCTATCATTCAGGGCTATGTAAATGTCCATAGATGAGTGCAAAACATATTATTCCAAATGCTTCGCTAATGGCCAGAGTCTGGTAATAGCAGTCCATAGGGACTTTGTGTTCTTGGTAGAGTTACAATGCCAGGTTTTCTTTTCTCCATTGCAGCTTGCCCGCTAAGGAACAGTTTTTCATCCTTTTATAAGTAGTGCCTGCATTGACAACATTGGTGCTGGTTTCATGGAGGGCAAATTGTTGATGGAATGCAACCAGCTTCCTCCCCAAATGCATGCACATTCCAGCCCAGCACTAAACATAACCACTTTTGAACCACTTTCTTCAGCCAGGCTAATTTGACACCCACTGGATAATGCACTTCCACTGTGCTTTTGCAGCTGGATTATCCTGGGTGAAACAGGAAAATATACTTCTCATGTGCATTGAAAGTGCATTATCCAACTCATGCAGAATGGGCCTATGAACTGACCTGGATGGAAATTAAGCAGGGGTTGACCATGGTCAGAACTTAGGGGCTTTCCACACTCATTCAAAATTGCACAATGGTTGCCAATTAAAAACGCTACAGTTTGCCATTATGCACAATGTTGTTGACAATCTGCCACACACCTGAAACCGATCCGCAAAAAGTGCTTCCTTGTAGCGTTTTCAGGGAAATCCCCAAAAGTGGATTCACCCTCCGGAAAGCGCTACACTCCTGCAACCAATCTGCAACACTAGCGGGAAAGTTCTGTGTGTTACCATTGTTGTGGTTTCTACAAAGTCCCTCCCCCTAGCTCTCTCCTCTGATCTTCCAGCGAAGCAATCGCCATTTTTTCCCCCCGAGCGAGCAGAGATCAACGCACCGGCGAGCCTCCGTTTAGAGGCTTCCCCGGCTTCAGTCCCTCCCCAGAGCTGTTTAGTCACTAAGCACAAACAACAGAGAAGCCCATTTGCTGATGTATTTTCCCTTTATTTTTCACACTGTTTTCGGCCGAAAATCGCGCCCATGAGGGGGGGGGATTTTTTTTTTCACTCGGGGGGAGCGTGGCAACGATGAAATGGCAGCTCAAACACACCTGCCAGCTGGATGGGTCTCTCCGTTGCAACGAATCAACGCATATTCGTTGCAACGGGTGTGTTTAAAAAAAAAACCTTTCTTAAAGAGAAAGGGGCTGTTTGGGAGCATGCTAACGGCCGCCCATTGGCTGCTTGACGGCCAGGGGCGGGACGAGCTCGGCAATAGCGCTTCCTTTCTAGCGATTTTTGCTGAGACCGGAAGCTTGTGGGAAATGATGGAAACGCAACTGGATTCCACTACAAAGTCAGGTATGCATAACGACGAATTCCACTATTTTAAATGGTGATTTTTCGTTCAGCAAACAATTTGCTACAAGGATCCCGGTGCAGAAAGCCCCTTGGATAGGGAACCACCAATGAACTCCAGGGTCACTCTGCAGAGACAGGCAATGGCTGTCTGTCTCTGCAGAGACAGGCAATTGCTTTGAAAACTCTATGGGGTCACCATCATTCAGCTGTAGTGGGATGCCACTGTCTACAGTCACCAGGGTACGATGCATGTATCCCCTCTCTGTGGTATCTTTTATTATGACTCAGTGGATTTAACTTGCTGTATATGATGACCTAAAATATACAGAAGGAAATGCAATGCTTTACCTCTCTCCTTTTCCTCACTGAAAAGGGTGACATTCTGTTGATCATAGACAGAGGGCTTTTATGGAAATTACTAGTGTCGTAGTCTAGAAAAAAGGATGTCAGCTTCAAAAGTGACAAGGAAGAGCTATAGAGATCTAATTTCCTGCTAAATAATCCTCCTCAAGCAAAGGACAATTTATTTGACATCTTTATGACAATAGATCAGAGCATGATTATTATTTTTTTGAATCCTTGGAACTGATTTGACTTGACAGAACATTATTACTGAAGTCAAAGGAATAATAGGAGAAAGATTTCTGTCCAATGGAGTTGATTTGAGGTTTATTATAATAGGGATAACAGAATACTCTTTCATGTTACAATATTGGAGATGAACTGAAAAATTCATTATAGAACTAATATTATGGATTCTGTGTTTCATGTTTGCTAATCATGGCCCGGAATGAGCAAGAAGGTGGGCAAATCCTATCTGAGACGTTGCACTAATCTTTCCAAAATTGTCTCTGAATCCATTGGAATTTCTTGAGGTACTACACCCAAGTACGAAGGATCTTTCAGATTTGTCTCACATTTCGTTTTAGTTGAAGATTGCTTGCACATACAGCATATACAGCTCTGGTTGTACTACTCATATCCAGGCTGTGCCATTTCAGACAGCAGTGTCTTATGGGACTGATTGTTTCTCCATCCCAAAATGAAAACCAATAAAATGGAGAAAAATGGATGACAGAAAGAAGGGCAAGAGTCCACAATAATCCCTATCATTCCAAACGAGGCAATCCCATCTTTAAGGCCCATAGTCCAACTTGTTATCAAGATGGGGCTTCTGAATCAATAGAAATTTCCACTGGCTGCTCTCATATGAAATGTTCTAGAGAGCACATTGATTAGAAAGACTTTGGTCCTCAGTTGAAAGAGGAGGGACTTTGTCAGGGTTGACCACCTGCTTGTCATGCAGAAAGTCTCAGATTCAATCCCCAGATTTTCCAGTTAAAAAAGGAGCAGGCAACAAGTGATGTGAAAGACCTGTGCTTAAGAGAACACTGGAGAACAGCTGCTATTCTGACTAGACACTATTGAAGATGGACCAATGTTCTGATTCTATACAAGCAGGGCTCATGTTTGTGTGTCTGCTGAAACTCCCTTATACCTGGACTAATTGTTTCAGTTGTACATAAAATGGTGTAATATTGAATTGGCCACTAGAGTGAGAAAGACAGGAGGAACGAGGGGGGGGGGGATACCTAAACCTGAAGAACAGAAACTTCTCAGTGAACAAATTGACAATGCAAAAATCAGTCAAATATTTCACCTCTTGCTGAATCATTGCATTTCTTGGCTTGGACTCCTAGTTTCTTAGTTTTGTTTTTCCTTTGTCCCCAACCAGCCTTCCTTCACTACTGCCCGGGATCATAGCCCTATAGACTCTTTTCTTCAGGTTAAGGTAATTAGAATCATAGAATCATAGAATCATAGAGTTGGAAGGGGCCATACAGGCCATCTAGTCCAACCCCCTGCTCAATGCAGGATTAGCCCTAAGCATCCAAGAAAAGTATGTATCCAACCTTTGCTTGAAGACTTCCAGTGAGGGGGAGCTCACCACCTCCCTAGGCAGCCTATTCCACTGCTGAACTACTCTGACTGTGAAAAACTTTTTCCTGATATCTAGCCTATATCATTGTACTTGAAGTTTAAACCCATTACTGCGTGTCCTCTCCTCTGCAGCCAGCAGAAACAGCATCCTGCCCTCCTCAAAGTGACAACCTTTCAAATACTTAAAGAGGGCTATCATGTCCCCTCTCAACCTCCTTTTCTCCAGGCTGAACATTCCCAAGTCCCTCAACCTATCTTCATAGGGCTTGGTCCCTTGGCCCCGGATCATTCTTCGTCGCTCTCCTCTGTACCCTTTCAATTTTATCGACGTCCTTCTTGAAGTGAGGCCTCCAGAACTGCACACAGTACTCCAGGTGTGGTCTGACCAGTGCCGTATACAATGGGACTATGACATCTTGTGATTTTGATGTGATGCCCCTGTTGATACAGCCCAAAATGTCATTTGCCTTTTTTACCGCTGCATCATACTGCCTGTTCATGTTTAGTTTACAATCCACAAGTACCCCAAGGTCTCGTTCACACAAAGTGCTACCTAGAAGCATATCCCCCATCCAGTAGGCATGCTTTTCATTTTTCTGACCCAGATGCAGAACTTTACACTTATCTTTATTAAATTGCATCTTGTTCTCATTTGCCCATTTTTCCATTGTGTTCAGATCTCGTTGAACTCTGTCTCTATCTTCCGGAGTATTTGCCAGTCCTCCCAATTTGGTGTCATCTGCAAACTTGATGAGTAGTCCCTCCACCCCCTCATCTAGATCATTAATAAATATGTTAAAAAGTACCGGGCCGAGCACCGAACCCTGAGGTACCCCGCTACTCACCTCTCTCCAGTCTGATGAAACACCATTGACAACAACTCTTTGAGTGTGGTTCTCTAACCAATTCCCTATCCACCTAACTATCTGAAAATCCAGATTGCAGTCCTTCAACTTATCCATCAGAACATCATGGGGAACCTTATCAAAAGCTTTACTAAAATCCAAGTAAATGACATCAACCGAATTTCCCCAATCCAGCAAACCTGTTACTTGGTCAAAAAAGGAAACTAGGTTGGTCTGGCAGGACCTGTTGGAGACAAATCCATGCTGACTTCCTTGGATCACCAAATTGTCCTCCAGATGTTTGCAGATCGCTCCCTTTAATATCTGCTCCATTATCTTCCCCACAACAGAGGTCAGACTCACTGGTCTGTAGTTTCCTGGGTCATCCTTCCTCCCTTTTTTGAAGATCGGAATAACGTTTGCTCTTTTCCAGTCCTCTGGGACATCTCCAGTCCTTAAAGAGGTTCCGAAGATGATGAACAAGGGCTGTGCAAGTTCTCTGGAAAGTTCTTTGAGTACTCTCGGGTGCATTTCATCCGGACCAGGGGATTTGAACTCATCCAGTGCAGCTAAATGCCTCTCGACAACCTCTCTATCCATGTTAACCTGCCACCCAGAAACTATCCTTTGGCTACGGCCATCTCTAGATGTGCCTAAACACTTTGACCTGTGGGAAAAAACAGATGTAAAATAGGCACTAAGCCTTTCTGCTTTCTCTGCATCTTTCGTTAGAGTTTGTCCATCTGCACCCAACAGTGGGCCTATTGCCTCCTTTACTTTACGTTTGCTCCTCACATAACTGAAAAATCTTTTCTTCTTAGAATGGGCTTCCCTGGCCAATCTTAGCTCACTCTCAGCTTTGGCCTTTCTGATGATTGATCTACAGTGCCTAGTAACCTGTAGGTACTCTTCTTTAGAGCTCTGTCCTTCCCTCCATTTCCTGAACATTTTCCTTTTCTTTCTTAGTTCCTCTTGAAGTTCTCTGTTCATCCAAATAGGCTTCTTAGAGCTCCTGCAGTGTTTTCGTCTTTTTGTGCAAGCCCCAATTGCTGTCTGCAATCAATACCCAGGTCTCCATGCTTGTCTTAAGAAAGTGACTTGTAGGGCAATCCTAAACAGATTCACACCATTTTAAGCCAGTTGATTTCAGCAATTTTAGAAGGGTGTGATTCATGTTAGGATTGCACTATGAGTTCTGTCTAGGGTTGCCAACCTCCAAGTGTTATCTGGAGATCTCCTGTAATTACAACTGATCTATGAGTGACCAAGATCAGTCCACCTGAATAAAATGGCTGCTTTCAAGGGAGTCAACTATGGTCCCCCACCAAATTTTCTCCCCTCCCCACACCCTGCTCTTCCCAGGCTCCGCAACCAAAATCCCCAGGTATTTCCCAACCCAAAGGCACCCTTAGTTATGCAAATGATTCCTAGGATCAGATGCTGAGTAATTTCCCTGGACTTTGTGTCTTCTCACAGGACAGGAATGTTCAGCCTGGAGAAAAGGAGGTTGAGAGGGGACATGATAGCCCTCTTTATTTGAAAGGTTGTCATTTGGAGGAGGGCAGGATGCTGTTCCCATTGGCTGCAGAGGAGAGGACACGCAGTAATGGGTTTAAACTACAAGTACAACGATATAGGCTAGATATCAGGAAAAAGTTTTTCACAGTCAGAGTAGTTCAGCAGTGGAATAGGCTGCCTAAGGAGGTGGTGAGCTCCCCCTCACTGGCAGTCTTCAAGCAAAGGTTGGATACACACTTTTCTTGGATGCTTAGGGCTGATCCTGCATTGAGCAGGGGGTTGGACTAGATGGCCTGTATGGCCCCTTCCATGATTCTATGATTCTATGATTCACCACTATCCTCTCGGGACAAGGTATGACATTATGCTAGTTAGGAACCCAAATTGGGGTGCTCATTTCTGATAGGGAAGTTTTCTCACTCATCCACTACTTTTGTTGTTAGTTGCGAAGTCATGTCCAACCCATCGTGACCCTATGGACAATGATCCTCCAGGCCTTCCTGTCCTCTACCATTCCCCGGAGTCCATTTAAGCTCGGACCGACTGCTTCAGTGACTCCATCCAGCCACCTCATTCTCTGTCGTCCCCTTCTTCTTTTGCCCTTAGTCACTCCCAGCATTAGGCTCTTCTCCAGGGAGTCCTTCCTTCTCATTAGGTGGCCAAAGTATTTGAGTTTCATCTTCAGGATCTGGCCTTCTAAGGATCAGTCCGGGCTGATCTCCTCTAGGACTGACCAGTTTGTTCGCCCTGCAGTCCACTACTTTATATTTGGTGAAATAAGAACACACTGCTTTTGTGGTTATTGTTTGTTTATTTATTTGCTTTATACGCCACCCTCCTGGCAAGCCGGCTCAGGTTGTCTTGGGTCTCTCTCTCTCTCTCTCTCTCTCTCTCTCATATCATGGCCATGGTTGTTTCTGCATTGTGTCTATGAACTGCTGACACAGCTCCTCCTTTTCCTCCTAGAATTAATTTCATCTGGACACAGTGGTGAAAAACCGCGTCAATTTCAGAAATGTCAATTTCGGAAACAAAAACACACACCAAAAAGAAACCTTTATAATCACACTAATTCCTAACTTGATTAAAAAAAACAACAACAGCACCCCATCCTCAACTCATCCTGTTTAATGAGTTTTTGAGAGCTTGAGGCCCCTAGTTCTGCACAAAGTAGTTGAGTCAATGAAGGAGTGTACACGTTTCTTTCGGGAGGGGGGATTATCCCCCCCCCACCCTTCCCAGCAAATGAACAAGATGACTTTTTTGTACCTGTAGGGAATTTGACTTGCAAGAACGATGTTCGAAAACATTAATGAATATGTATGTTATTCCAAGCAATCCCTTGCTCTTCCGCGCTTTAGTTCAGCGGCATAATAGCAATAGAGAAGGCAATCTACACCCCATTGTGCTTAGAGGGGTAAAAAAAAGAAAAAGAAAAAAAACTTCTGGGCCCTGACAGCTCATGATATAAGTAAGTCTTTTGTGACTTTCTGTAGGTTTGTGATGGTCTGCGGCACTTGAATAATTAGTCTATGGGGAGCCTTAATCGAGTAGGGCAACTCTTTTTAATTAACAATCCTCAGAACATGAGTTGACCAGGTGGTATCAAACCGCAGTTTAGCTCCAAGGTAATGTGAACTCAGAGGAAATCAGAGTGTGTGTGTGTGTGTTTTTTTCCAACTTCAGTCGTGCTGCATGCTCATCTTCCAAGGTAATTTGAGCATCAAAAACACAACCTGCCATCCTAGCTTCTGATAACCAGAAGTCATTTTCCCCCCTCCCAAGTAGAATTAATTAGAAGAACAGCAATCCCTTGGATATATTGGGGGTATGCCGTCATAATTTTGCAAGCCAGAAGCTGACCCTATCCATTTGTAAATATAGTTAATGGTTTGAACCTGGCAGAATTATTGTTGTGGAACAAATCTTCTGATGCGCCCTCCGGGACAGAAATGGGAACAGATGTGTAGTCTGCAGTCCTACCACAGGAATAATGCCAGAAGAGGCTATGGCAATCTTTGGGTGAGGTGGCATGGCAGGAGGTGGCACCACCATTGCCCAAGGCAGCCAAGATAGTTGCAGGGCAGTGCATCTGCAAGAGGGAAGGAGAGGGGGAGGCGGGAGGGAGTCTGGGTGTGTGTCTGAGGGAGGAGGATGGGACTAGGAAGGAGGTCAAGGAAGCTAGAATTAAAGGGGGTGAGGGTGGGGAGAATGGGAGAAAAGTGTTTGTGGTGCTTCTCTCTCTCTCTCTCTCTCCCCCCCCCCTCTGTGTGTGTGTGTGTGTGTGAGAGAGAGAGAGAGAGAGATGGGGAGGGATCAGGGAGGAGGTCAGGGAAGCAAGAAGCATGGGGACGAGGGCAGGGGGAAATGGGGGAAAGGAATCTGTATGTTTGTGTGTCTGAGAGGGGGGGAGGGGGAGGGACCAAGGAGCCCTGAAGCGAGTTCCCCTGAGTAAATGGATGTTTTGGAGGGTGGACTGTATGGTATTATACCCCTCTCTGTCCTCCCTTGGCTCTACCCCCAAATCTCCAAGAATATCTCAACCTGGAAATGGGAACCCTTCCCATGGCCTGTGGCCAGTGAGGACATGGCAACCCTAGACAACAACTTTAGTCCTGACATTAAAAATTTACTCAAACTTTTTAAACGGCAGCAGAAACAAATCAAAAGATATTTTTTGCAATCCCCTCATTAGCATTATGCCATGGTTGTATTTGCACAAAGAAAAAAAATACTTTACAAGCGAGGCTTTTTTCCCCACGGGCATTGAAGAAAATAGGGTGTCAGATGACCACAAACAGAAGGTTTCTCTCTTTCCTGCGTATGTGTTTAACTCCTCAAGCTTCTCAGCTTTGGCCAACTCATGCCCTTGGGTGCGGTGATTATGAAGAGATGGAGAATTGATTACGTGATGGGATGTGTGCCCATGCTCCTTTCAACAGACAGATGTAGACTTGTCGCATCAGTCCTTAATGCACCCAACTGATTGCATGAGAGGTCTTATGTATAAGAGGTAGTCAGAAGACGATTTTAGTTTCTGGTGATGAACCACGCACAGAAAATCAAGTGATTTCCCTCCCCTTTCAACACAATCAGAGCCTCTCCCAAATTTATGGTTTACTTGGATGAACTATTTCAGCGTATCTGCTTGAATAGGTTGAATCTTTGTTCTCCGCCATTTCAGATTCTGTTCCAGATATAAAATAACGGCACACACACACACCCTGGCCCATATTCAGCATGAACATCATTTATTTGGAATTGCCTCTGCTGAACTCAGAATAAGGCGCCCTGCTTGGTACTACTTGCCCCGGAGGGTCGGACCAGAACCGATGGGATAAAATTAATGCAAAAGAAATTCTGTCTAAACATCCGGAAGAAGTTCCTGACAATTAGAGTGGTTTCTCAGTGGAACAGGCTTCCTCAGGAGGTGGTGGGTTCTCCATCTCTGGAGATGTTTAAACAGAGGCTGAAGAGCCATCTGACGGAGAGGCTGATTCTGTGAAGGTTCAAGGGGGTGGCAGGTGACAGTGGAGGAGCGATAGTGATGTGAGTGTCCTGCATAGTGCAGGAGGCTGGACTAGATGACCCATGAAGACCCTTCCAATTCTATGAGCCTATGATTCTACTTTGGCCTAATTCTTAGTAAGGTATTAAGCCTGTACTTGGGATGCCATTTCTTTCAAAAATGGATTATTATTATTATCATTATTAACATTATTGACCACCCCTCTCTGCAAGTGGGCTTGGGGCAGTTTATGACTTAAATTAAAACATTATTCATCAGATTATAAAACATCCTAAAGCTGAAATTCCCAACTCAACCTCCACCCACCCATCCCCAGACCAGCTGTCGTCAGTCTGGCCTGTAAAATGGATGCCAATCAGGAATATAGGCCCAGCACAGAAAGGGGGGTGGTACCTGGAGAGAAGAGGTGGGCTTCATCTATATGCCAGGCAGAAGACTGCCATTTTACAGGGCCTGCAGAACTGTGATAGCTCTTTCAGGGTTCTAATCTCAGATGGTGACTCATTCCACCAGGCTGGGGCCATGACCAAAAAGGCCCTGACCTGAGCCCTTATTCAAACCAGGCAGAGCTCTTGGTAGCAAATCTCTTTACAAGTTCTATTATTCAATGAACTACATTGTCTTCTTGCTACAACCCTGAAATAGGTGCTTGTATGAATGGTTGCCTCTCTACTAAAAAATCTCAACATACAGAAAGCGAGCTTGTTATGGGGAAGTATTTTAGCTAATCTGCCTCCATGTGCATCAGTTTATAAGAGCAAGGAAGGGGAGATTGTAAGGAGGAGCATTCCATCCAGCAGAAGCCTGCTGTTGGCCATTTTGAAGTGAGGGAGGAAGAGAGGAAAGGAGATAACATATTCTCATTAGATTGAAAGTAATGCACTGGGTAGCATAGTCCTGTTCCAGTTTTTGCTATGAAAACAAGGGGGATCCCCAGGTCCCACCTGGAGCCTGGCATCTCTAAGATGAAGCATGATTGTGGAAGGAAATCCATGTAATAATCCACCACTTTCATATCTAAGCCAAGTTCACAGTGAAGAGGAAGGTGTTTCTTTGCAAGGTTGATGGCATTCCATTCCCTGAAGTTTAATATGGTGCCTTCCATGAAGATGGATTTAGGTGAGTGGCCCTGTTGGTCTGAAGCAAACCGATCTCTGCCACTGGTGCTACTTAAGATTCACTCCCAAAGAACCATATGGTCCATCAGCCTGCTTCCAATAGTGGATGGCCAAATATTTCTAGGAATGCCACAAGCAAAGGCAAAACACACTCCCAGTGTGCCAGGACAGACATAGGACCGCTGATTACCTCAGTTTGATCCAGCATTGGTTAGTGTGTCAGCCTAGGACAGTGTTAGAGCAACTTTCTCAACTGTTTTTACCATTGAGAAATCCCTGAAACATTCTTCAGGTTTTGAGAAAGCCCAGAAGTGTTGTGATGGTATAGAATATTATTGGGAAATATAGCTGTGTACATGCCCACCTAGGGCCTCTCCCCTGCCCACCCTCTCCAGGACCATCATTGGCCATTTTGGAGGAGGCCAGAAGCAGTGGATATTGAGCAGTCTACATCAGGGGTAGTCAACCTGTGGTCCTCCAGATGTTCATGGACTACAATTCCGTTTGCTGGCAGGGGATCATGGGAATAAGGCCATGAACATCTGGAGGACCACAGGTTGACTACCCCTGGTCTATATGACCATATATGGTCATGTCATGTGATAAATGTTATCAAATTAACAAATATACTAAAAAATGAATTAATTCCCACCCACTCAGGAAACCGTTCCAGGGCCATCAAGAAACCCCAAGGTTTCATGAAACCCTGGTTGAGAAAGCCTGGGTTAGTGTGTCAGATTAGGATCTGGGAAACTAATGCTTTTCCATGAAGGCTTGCTAGGGGATGTTGGGCTAGTCATACAGCCTAACCTTCCACATAGGGTCATGAGAATGAAATGGAGAGAATGATGCGAGCTACTTTCGGTCCACAATGGGGGGGGGGGAGAGGTGAGGTATAAATGGAGTAAATAAAATCAATACATTCCTCCACAGAGGACTTGGCAAATTGGCAACCAATACAGTATAAGCTTGATTGACAGAGCAGGGAAGATCCCTCCGAGGGCCAGGGAGATATTGGCACACAGAGATAACTGGGTGAAGTTCTGTGATGCATTGCTTCTCATGCATAGTTCTACCAAGGACTCAGCATTTAGCCTACCCAATGTAAGTGGCACACATCTCTTGTTCTATCATGTAAAGGGAAAACTATTAATAATAATGCCCCATTACAAAAGATTTACCTTTTCATTTTTAATGCTGTGACAGACATTGAAAAGCAGCACATGTCACAACTAATTCCATTTCTTAATTTATTCATCTTGATATAAAAGGAGAAAGGCAGCCTCTTCAAGCTCCTTGATATAGTCAAGTTAATATCCAGAACTATAAATCTTTTATTACAAATGAGATGTCATCAGTGTCTAGCTTTTACAAGGTAAAGAGGAACAAATCATTTTTTCAGTTTATATACAGTTGAGCTATAAGGCCAGTTCTGATAATTCATCTATCTAAAACAGTGAATCTATATCTTGTCGTACTTTATATGCTTATAACTTGCATGCTTTTATAAACTATTACATAATTATTTTGTTTTTATACTCGCCATACTAATTTTCCATTCTGTTTCTCTCCAAATGGTTCAGGAGATGGTACCAGAAGAGGCTATGAACTTCCAAGGTCCATGAATGCTTTTTTCCCCTCTAATTTTATAATTGTCAAAGAGGAAATGGTTCTCTCTCTGACATAATTCAAGAGATAATTCCAGAAGACGCTATGAATTTTCATGGTCTGCATATATGTTCTTCTTTAGTTCCATAACTGCCCCCAAGAGGAAACAGCCACTCTCTGGGGACTTGTGGTGGGGTACAATATAACCCTCCTCCCCCCATAAAACATGATAAAAAACCCATCACATAACAGAACAACAGAGTATAAGCTGAGGGACCACCTCATTGCATAAACCTTCCCCCCCAAAGAGATCTATGCCCAGCCACTTCCAACTGGCTGGTGGTCCCTGGCTCTAAAGAAGCATATCTGACCTCAACCAAGACCAGAGCCTTCTTCATCCTGGCCCCCACCTGGTGGAGTGAATTCTCTCAAGAGATCAGGGCCCTGCCTAAACTATTGCAGTTCAGCAGGGCTTACAAAATGGAGGTCTTCCACCAGCCATTTGGCTGAGATTGATTGAGCCACCATCTTCTGCTCATCCCGGCCCCCCCAGAAACCCCCTCTCCATGAATGAAACCTGGCTCCACCAATGTATGGGACTATATAGTTAGCAGGTTAACGTTATCATAATTTGGTGTTGAAATTGTTGTATGCAAATTTTGTTGGAACTGTTGCAAGATCGCTGATGCTATTGTTGTGTTTAGTTGGCGTTGCTGTGTTACGCTGTGCTTATTCCCATTTTCTATGTAAACCACCCTGAGCTGCAAGGGAGGTGGATGGATGGATAGATGGATAGATGGATAGATGGATGGATAAAATTGAAAGGGTACAGAGGAGAGCGATGAAAATGATCTGCGGCCAAGGGACCAAACCCTATGAAGGTAGGTTGAGGGACTTGGGAATGTTCAGCCTGGAGAAAAGGAGGTTGAGAGGGGGCATGATAGCCCTCTTTAAGTATTTGAAAGGTTGTCACTTGGAGGAGGGCAGGATGCTGTTTCTGTTGGCTGCAGAGGAGAGGACACGCAGTAATGGGTTTAAACTACAAGTACAACGATATAGGCTAGATATCAGGAAAAAGTTTTTCACAGTCAGAGTAGTTCAGCAGTGGAATAGGCTGCCTAAGGAGGTGGTGAGCTCCCCCTCACTGGCAGTCTTCAAGCAAAGGTTGGATACACACTTTTCTTGGATGCTTTAGGATGCTTAGGGCTGATCCTGCGTTGAGCAGGGGGTTGGACTAGATGGCCTGTATGGCCCCTTCCAACTCTATGGTTCTATGATTCTATAGAGCGAGCGAGTGAGCTTGTTGGAAGGGAACTTCTGCGGAATCCTAGAGAGAGCCCCATTCTGTTAAATACAATGTATAAAACAAGGACTTTGTTTTGATATCAAAGTCCACTGTGAAAACAGCACTTCCTTGTCCTGTTCAGTATGAGGCAGATTCTATGAGGTAAACGGGCCATGCAGCAGATTTCAAGCACTTCCATACATTAGTGGACATTTCTTAATTTAATGTTATTAGCAACTTTCATTAACAACCCCCCCCCGCTAAATTTATACTGCAGTACATTATGTAATACACTTACTGTTGGTATTTTTCTTTTCATTTGATTTAACAGTATACTCAACGAGAAGTGGCAGTTTTCATTATTATTGCAAAAAGGTATTCACGCATCACAGTATATGAGTGTTGGTAGTGCTTGTTCATCAAGTAAAAAAAAAAATCTGTTTCCCGTCTTAAAAGAGAGACGTGGAGATACAGGAAAGCAATAGATGGACAGATAAGTAGCTATTAAAAGGATGGTCAGCAAAGACGAAAATTCAATTTCTCCAACGAAACATGCCGAACCTTGTTTCTTCCCTGTTATCTGCTGAGCCTGTTGTCTGTTATAGGTGAACAGAAATTGAACAGCGCCTCTAAAATACTGTTTAGAACAAGATTTTTGAAGGAAATAAATAGGCTTTCAGTTGCTCTAACCAGGCTATCAGATGGATAGGTGTCTTGATAAGGGAACATTTATTTTATTTATTTATCATACTTCTATACCGCCCTCCCCGGAGGCTCAGTATTTCTCAGAGTTATCGTCTACAAAGTATCCCCCCCCCCGGAAAGCAATGTTCTTAAACTCATCAGGAAATCACTCCTTGTTATACTTTAGCTAACAGAATTTACTTGGTTTGTATTTGTTTTCATGAAGGCACAAAACACCATTTGTTATTAGCATTTTGGGGGAGGGACTCATTGAAAACATGTGCACACAGACATGTATGTATGTATGGATGCATGGATGGATGGATGGATGGATGGATGGATGGATGGTTGGATGGATAGATGGATGGATGGACGGACGGACAGATAGTTGGATGGATGGATGAATGATTATACTTTTTTGCAGCATGTCCTGATACTCGGGGTGGATTGCATCATAATAAAATCACATTATATATATTATATATATTATATATACATTATATACACACACACACGTTTCCCAGACAGGTGATAGTATTCCATCGTGTCCTGGAATACACCCATATCTTTCAAGCCTCTTCAATGAGATGTCTGTGCATGTGCAGAGCCTCAGCACTTGCCAGAAACTATGGGAACGTAGGCTGAGCGCTTGCCTCTCTTTCTTCTCTGCTACAGGCTACCCACCTCCCCTTGCAATTTGGAATGTTTGAGATGGTGGAAGGAAAGAAAGTGCCAGTAGTTGAAGCATGGTGTTGGGCATTGTCTGGGATGGGGGGGGGGGGGGGGAAGGGGCTGGAAAAGTGTCTGAACTTGAGCTGGGAATTTCCAAAATAGAGTCATTTTTATGTCAAACCTCTTGTCTCCAAATATTATGTGTCCATTAGCAGTGATTTCCCTTACTGTGTTGATATGTAGATAGATTCAAGTGGGTAGCTTTAACTTGGAATCGTAGATTGGTATATCTCTCTCTGGGACAGGGGAGGTAACTCTCAGGAGCTCATCACCCCACTTTAGTGAAGATTTATTTATTTATTTATTTATTGTATATGCTGTAAATATGCCTCGATGCTTAAGAAGAGTGTAATGGAAGGTCTCAGTTAATTACTCTCAATATTCCATAGTTAGGGGGTTCATCTGTCCATTAATCTTCAATCTTCACTATATTTCCCCCCTGGAATTTATCCCAAACAAATGGTAACACTATAAACCAAGGTTGATATTCCTGCTTGATCCCTGAATCTGTTAAACTTCATTACTCTGGATGCTAATTTACTACTCACCCTCTACCTCCATGTATTGACTAGTTATTCCCATCCCATTGAATCTGATGGAATGCATATGCTAGCCTTTCTCAATTTTTTTTTTTGCTATTGAGAGCCCCCAGAAACAATCTACAGGCTTTGTGAAGCCCTGGAAGTGGCCCAATCATGCAGAATATGTTTGGGAAGCATAGCTGTGTACATGCCTACTTGGGGTCCCTCCCCTTCCCACTCCAGGCCCATCATTGGCCATTCTGGGGGGGGGGGAGTTGTGGATATGTGGATAAATGTTAAACAGATTTAAAAATAAAGAATTAACTCCCACCCATTGAGGAAACCCTCCCCAGGCTGCTAAGAAACCCCAGGGTTTCACGAAACCCTGGTGTATGTACCTTAGAGCTCATTCAATCGATAAATCATGGTTGACCTTGTTGGCAGATTTGCACATGGGGGGTTTGTTTTTCCTGTTAACTGGCATGAGGACGTGCATGTAATCGCTAAATGACTGTTTTAGCATTATCTGACAGAACCGCTTCTCCTTTATTAATTGGCTTTGTTAATCATGAATTATTAAGTCACGGTGCCATTCATAGCTTTTAAATAGTCATGTCTGATTGATTTGACAAATATAATCGGCTCATCCCTAATTGTAGATCTTCATAAATTCACAAGGAATGAAGGTGCTTCATGAGGAATGTGTTAATCAATGCTCTCTGCCAAAAAAATAAAAATAAAAGCAACAACAGGCATGAGGATGAGGCTGGCATCTACTTGCCACTCCAGTCCTCCTTCACTGGAATGTATTCTGGCAAGGTTACCAGCCTCAAGGTGGGGTCTTGACTTCTCGCAGACTTACGATTATCTCTAAACCACAGAGATTGATTCCCCTGTAGGAAATGGCACCTACAGAGGGCCAACCCAATGGTCATACACTCCTCCCCTCCCCAGGTTTCCCCCCAAAATCTTCAGGAATTTTCCAAGTTGGTCAACCCTGATTTTTAAGCACATGATGGGAAGACTTCAGTTTCAACCTGCTAAAGAGAGAGAGAGTTCAAACCCAGAATCCCCTTCTGTTATAGCTGAGAGAGCTTGCAGGTAGATGGGTTGATCCTCACTACAATCCAAAAGCAAATGCTATGTAATACTTTTCATTAAGACTGAAACAAAAAGCCAAAACAGTATGCAAGTTTTTGAGTTTCCTGCGACTCTTCATATAGGGGACCAAGCCCCTGTGAGGAAAGACTGAGGGACTTGGTCATGTTCAGTCTGGAGAAGAAGTTGACAGGAGACATGATTACTCAATGTAAGTATTTGAAAGGTTGTAACTTGAAGGAGGCGATGCTTTCTGGAATGGCAATAGAGGATTGCTTTCTGTTGGCAATAGAGGATTGGATGTGCAATAATAGCTTTCAAGTATGTGTAGAACAGTACTGGCTAGATATCAGGAGGGGGGAATCACTGACGAGATATCAGGTTACATATCAGGAGGGGGGAGTCACAGTAGTTCAGCAGTGGAATTGGCTACCAAAGGATGTGGTAATCTCCCTTTCACTGGTAGTCTTCAAGCAGCAGCCGGACTTATCCTGGATGCTTTAGGCTCATCCTTCATTGAGAAGATGAATGGACTAAATGACCTGACTGGCCCCTTCCAAATCTAAGATTATATAGTTTTTTAGGGTTGTACGTGGCGGCAACTGAATTGGCCATTCCAGGCTGATGCAACCAATGCCAGGCCTCAGGGAGGAGGGGAGGCATGGGTGCAGATGCGTAACACGGAGCTCCATGCCTCTATGTGTGTGCTGAGTTATGCACTGGTGCCTGTGCCTCCCCCCCCCCCCTCGGTGGTGCAGCACTGGCTGCATCGGCCTGGAATGGCCGATTCGGACACCGCCGCACACAACCCTGTGTGCACGTCCCTACCATGATTCTAAGGCCAGCAGAAACCCATGGTCTCAATTCATTCTGGGAGGATGCATTGTCTTGAGTTTTGTTATCAGATTGGAAATAATTAAAAGATTGTTCGTATGCACCCTTCTGCTAAAATACACCTTTTCCTGGTTGTTTTGGGAGTAGGGGAAAAAAGAATAAACAAGAATCAGATTGTGGCCGATTATGTGGAAACGTCACATCCGTGGTCATTTACATGTCTGGGAGTGCATCAGTAGATGTGTCTTCACATCATAGAAGCAGAGGAGGAAACTGAAATCCAGAGAGAGAGGCTCAGTATAATACAGTTTTATTGTAATTTCTATTTGGTGCTTTTGATTTTTTTCTGGACTTTGACTATGGGTACGTTAGCTGCCACTGGAATGTACTAAAGTGTGTTATGACGTTTTTTTGCTAACTCCTCCTTGAACACAGTTCAGAAGTAGCATTTCAGTAGAATCCAGTAATAAGGACACAAGACCAGCACTTCTGGATCAGAATAGTGGAATCTAGTGGCATTTTGTACTGGATGCAACTGGCATCAGCATTTTGCACAGGCAATCAGTTTTCAAGGGACCACTAGTGTGCCCACTGAGACTCAGTCTTTATCTTTAACATTGGGGATTATTTTTTTAAAATCTGTGTGGGTTGTTTCTTTATCAAAAAGAGTGATATTATCAGGAATTATCAGGAAGATTCAGTGTATCCCTAGTTAAAGTGAGACACCAAGCACTGTTTTGTTTGGCTGATCGAACTCCGGTCCCATCAATCTTCTTCACTGCCCTTGGCCTCAACCATAGACCTGGCAGAAGAACTTCACTTTGCAGGCCCTGCGGAATGCCAACAGCTCCCACAGGTCCTGCAGCTCCCCTGGGAGCTCAGCCCATCAGGTTGGAGCCAGTTGTTTTCCAGATACAGTGTGGAACCCTAGGGCTCTTCAAAACCTTATGATTGAACTGTCAGTTTCAAGATCACAGTATCGAAGACTGGTCCATGGAAAGATAGATACCTGTTACCAGACTTCCTTTGTCATACTCAGCTTCAAGATTGCACACAATCCAACATAAGTATGACAAAAAAAGAACATTCCCTTAGAATCTGCCACAACCAATGTGAGTAGAGACTTGAAATTCTGACCCAGGGGGTCTTGAGGAACCCTAGGGTTACACAACAGCTCCCCAGGGGTTATGCGGATGTTCCCAGTATTGGGACTTTTGCACTAGACTTGGTCCTAGGTCCCTTCAGAACATTAAAGCTTTAGAGTAACAGAGCATATTTAAAGTATGCAGTTCTAAGTTACCTTTGTGAATGTGGCACAGATCCAGACTCACAGCATTTTGAAGTTTAAAAGAGAGATAATCTTTACTGGAAAGATTGTTTACATAAATACATCATAGTCCTCTACTTCTGTCTCCTTACTGAAGCCGAACACAGAAATGTAAATTAGAAAAGCAACACATTGCAAGCTTCTTGTGGCTAGGCTGCAGGCAGACTACATACCATATCAGTAGAGAACCTTAATGGATGTTTCATCTTTGCTTCAGCAGAGGACATACACACTGAACTTCTTCTTTAAAGAGCAGGAAGTGGGTGGGACCCCACCTTAAACAAAGGAATCTCTCAGACCATGTGCTGGGATTTTCCGACTGCAACCTGAGAGTGACCATTAGGTGCCCTAGTGCAGGGGTAGTCAACCTGTGGTCCTCCAGATGTTCATGGACTACAATGCCCATAAGCCCCCACCAGCAAACACTGGTGGAGACTCGTGGGAATTGTAGTCCATGAACATCTGGAGGACCACAGGTTGACTACCCCTGCCCTAATGAGCACATAGGAGCAACTCAGCTGCTTAAACAGCTTAACAACATACCTTCACCAAATTACTTGCTGATTGCAATTCCAACACCCAGAGGTTCAGGTGGCCACTGACATCTCTGGAGCCCTCTTCCCCAGTTGCTCTACAGGCCTAGTCTCTTTCTCCACAATTGAAATGGTAAATGATTAATTGATTAGTTGGCTGGCTCACACATTTTACTTCTGTGCCCATTTCTCTGAAGAGGCATGTCATCACTCCTGAGATTCCTCAAAGTCTGAGAAATATTTCAGGGGTTCTTCCATGGTCAAAAGGTTGAAAAGGGCTGGAATAGAAGCGATGATGGAACAGCTCCCCAAGGGGAAGACATCCAAGCATCACCATTCTCTCTGAATGTCTACAGGATCCTACTGTGCAGGATGGAATCTTCCATAGAGGTATCTCAGAGGAGAGCTACATGAAAAGCGTAATAGAATAATACTTTGCAATCACTGCTCCATTCCCTGGAAACTTTCTCTGTTCCAAAACATTTCAGCTTTATTAAAAGCTATTTGCTTGATGCATTAGGTGTCCCTTTTACTCAAAGGAAGGTCCATTATGACTCATTTCTTCAGAAAGGTAGTTAAGGCAATCAGTGAATAATGTCATTTGCTCTGTAGGCCTGATAAACATAATTCACCCTTTTGCTACAATCAAATGTTCTTATTGTTGCTCTTTTCAATTTACCTGATGTGAAGCTGTTTTGCATTTAAAGGCTACTGCGTGTTGTGTGTTTTCCTGTTAACAGCGCATTGTTTTTATTTAGTCATTGTCGGGAAATGCCTGCCTCCAATAAACTTTATGTACAACGACGTATGAATTCCTATATTCATAAGGACACAAGAGAACAAAAGAATTATTAATCAACAGAAGCTAGAGCCAGAGCCTTTAAAAAGTCTCTCTTTATTGTGATTGGCTGTGGAGGTGAGTCATGGAGATGGCATTTGGCAGACCTGGGTTTTTGGAGACTCATTACATTTCTGTATGTATTTATTTAATTCATTTTGAGACTAGGAACAAAGCCCATTGTAGAATAAATACAATGGGCGCTAGCAGGCTCTCGTGGTTGTTGGGGGTTGCGGGCAGGGGTCCGTGGAAGCGGACATGCAGGTCGAGTTAGCGGCGTGGGGCGCAATTAGGCAGGGAGAGGCGAGGGAGCTTACCGTGCAGTGGGGCCATTTTTGAGGCCGGTGTGCGGCTCCGCGGCGCCATTCTGGTCGCGTTGGCAAGCAGGGTGTGGGCTCCCATGGCAGCTGGTCGTTGGGCCTCAGTATACCGGAGACGAAGGCCATGGCGCTGGGCCATGGCTCCCTCTCCCCGCCCCCCCTCCGCAGTAAAAAACTTCCCAGGCAGCAAGCTTGCGGCCCGGGAAGCTTCTTACTACAGGAGGGCTTGGAGAGGGAATCAGGGCTGGGGCATGGCCCACTGCGCATGCATGGTCCGTGCGGGTGCGGCCCGCTGCGCGGGCATGGTCCGTGTGGGCCGTGGCCCATGCGGGCATGATTCGTGCGGGCGTGGCCTGTGGGCGCGGCCCGATGCCCTGCTGGTCCCCAGCCTCAGAAAGGTTGGGGACCACTGGTCTAGAGAGACCAAGGGCAGGCAGGCATCGTTATCGCGTTCTGCTGCAGCACAGTGGATCACAGGATCAGCAGTAAGCCCTCCTAGATCCTAGTCTTGGACGGTGGTTGGCGACTCCGCTGCGTGGTGGTGGTGGTGGCAGGCAGCAACAGGAGGTAATAAGGTAGGCCATGGGCTCCTGCGTCTTGTGCTGTTTGCAGTCTTGCCATTTGAGGAGGGTGGGCACCCCCCCACACCGCGCCTCAGCGGCGTTTTGGCTGTGTTGGCTTGGCGGCGGGTTGCAGGGCTCCGCGGCGATGTCAGAGGAGGCGGCGGGAGGCGAGTGCGGCCAGCGGCTCAGCGGCGGGCTGTGCGTTGATGTTGCAGGAGGCTGGCGAGTGGCTGGCGAGCGGCTGCAGTCCTTGCTTGCGTCCTGGTCTTTCGGCGGCGGCAGCCTGACGTGGCGAGAGGCGTGAAGCAACTGCGAGCCGCGCTGTGCGCGGCTCGCAGTTGCTGGGGCTGGGAATCAGAGGGACCAGCTCGCAGTTGCTGGGGCTGGGAATCAGAGGGACCAATCGGCAGGCGCTTTGCGCCTGCCGATTGGTCCCTCCGATTGTCTGTCATGAGGAAGGGTCCAATCCGGACCCTTCCTCATCCCGGACACATCCCGCCCCAGAACGCCTTACTCAGAACGCAGATTTTTTTTGTAAACACAGATTTTCATTCCTCACATCTGGTCATAGGATCTTTCACTTTCTCAGTGAACCCAATTGGAGAACTCTTGGTTTTGTACCTACTACATTTCTGGGGAGGGACAGCAACAGGGTCTAGCCTGATCTCATCAGATCTTGGAAGCTAAGCAAGGTCTATACATGGAAGGAGACCACCAAGGAAGACTCTGTAGTGGAAGACAATGATGAACTTCTGGTTCTCGATTTTGTGGGGAAACATAGTGAAGAAAATAAATGTGTGAAGACTGGAGTCTATTTGGATTCTTTCCTTACACTCCTGAACTTGTGGCTATCGAAAAGGTCACTTTGACAGTCACAGGTTTTGGAGTTTCAGGACTGTACAGAAAGTACAAACCAGAAACATCAAAGTTGCAGGAAGTCCTCCAGGAAGTTCCCCTGCATATCCTCCAAATTGTTGCTTTGATGTTTTATAAACATTTTGATTGAGTGGAAACTGTCTGGGAATGTATCTGCTCACAAACCAGCATGAAATAGGCTTGTGTGCTTCGGCTGCACCGTGGTGCAGGGGGGACGGACAGCGCTGGCGCCAGTGCGCCAGTCGGTGCACACATGCAGGCATAGAGCTCTGTGCCTATGTGTGGGCACTGGGTTGCATGCCGCCACTGATGCTGCCCCCCCCCCCCCCCGCAGTACAGCACTGTCCACTTCGGGCTGAAGCACACAAGCCTAACATGAACCTTTACAAAGAGATTGAAAATTCATGAAAAATTCATATTGGTCACCTTGCCAAGAACTTGATTTTGTAAAGGCCAGAATTTGTCATGAACTTTACTTCATGAGCCAGTTCATGCCCAACCCTAGTAGTGGTTAAGAGATAAGAGTGGCAGATTTTAATTTGAAGAACCAGGTTTGATTCACAGCTCCTCCACACGAAGCCTTCTGGGTGGCCTTGGATCACAATTCTCTCAGCACTCTCTCAGCCCTACCAATCTCCTCACAAGGTGCCTATTGTGAAGAGAGGAAGGAAGTGTGATTCTAAGCTGTGTGGAGTCTCCTGAATGTAGAGAAAAGAAGGATGTAAAAACCTACACTTCTTCATCAATGGGCATCTCTGTGCAGTCTTTTGAAAGATTGTGCCCCTAGTTTATTATCCTCTTCCTTGAAACATCTCAGACTCACTCAAGGTTGCCATCTGATGAGCTAATCTGCTTGGGGAGCCTTCACATCAAAACGAATGCCTGATCATCTAATGCCAAGTAAATTGTGTGTCTTCCTCCAAAGGAGGAAAAGAAGCAAAGAGAGGGGGAACTGTGAAATACAAACAGACAAAGTTGGTTCTGTCTAAGGAACCTGAAAGAGCTATGTTAGGATCAGAGCATCCCAAAGTATCTATTTTTGTGTGTTTGTCTTGCTTTTTGAATTTGAATAGATGTCGATTTTAAAAATCCAGATAATATAAAGCAACAAACAAATAAGCAACCTTGCAAAACAAAAGCGCTAATGATTTATACCATGAGAATCCCATGACAGAATGACACCAACTTGTCTTTTAGCTGCTATTGTATTCTCTTTATTCCTTTCTGCAGAGTTTGTTGAATATCAAAGGTCCCTTTTTAATCAGAGAGCCTGAGAAGCTGAATGGGGCAAGTGTTACATGCTTCCCCGGCAGGTTATGCTTGCCTGACTTCCACCCTGCCATCATCCTGATCTTCTGGGGAATCTTCAGCCTCAGAAATGATAAAGGGGGAGCTCCAGGGGGGTCAATTGGCTGGTGGCTCCACCAAGCATGGATGCCCCCCCCCCCCAACCCTCTCCTTTCTTGGCCTCCTGCAAGTTCCTTTGTTTAAAGAAGGCTGCTTTTGCCCCTTATCATTCTCAACTCAATAAGACCTCTTCCAGGTCCCGTCCCCGTCCTCTTAATAGGCCCCTTGCCTATCTTGGTCTCTTACAATCCAATATTTATTTATTATATTTATTATTACATTTATAGATCACCGCTCTTGACCCAGCCTACACATGGTGGTTTATATAAAAACAGGAGGAGATCAGGGCCCTGACGAAGTTAAAACAGTTCTGCAGGGCCTGCAAAAGGGAACACTTACACCAGGCATTTGGTTGAGACCAGGCATAACCAACAACATCTGCAGGGCCCCTGCTCCCTCCCTCCCAGAAATCCATCAATGCACTCTGCTCCTGGACCTGTTTGTTACAATTATCAGTGTTAAAAGTATTAAGGTTATAGTTATCTATATGTTATGGATTGTTTCTTGCATCGTTTTCTACATTTTATGTAAACTGCCCTAAACCCCTGGGGAGGGCAGTATATATAAATATAAACAGAATGAATGAATCAATGAATATATAAATACATAAAATAAGTTATACTCCAAATGTGTTGTAGCAGTGTTTGTTACTGTAACCTTTATGCTAATTTGAGACAGCTCCCAATTTTTCTTGTTGGCATGGGAAAAAAAAGAAAAACCCTTCTTTCAGGTAACTTCAAGACCCCTTTCTTATCTGTAATCAGGAGAGGACAAATTATGTGAGTCAGCACAAAAGCAAAAAAAAACATTCGACATGAAAAATATCTTTGCATTCATTTTCTAAAAAGGTTTCCATAACTCATGTTTATGGACCTGCAGGGATGAAAAATACGTGGTTTGGCTGGTGCCATATCCCAAACCAATGCCAAACTGATGTTTGTTAAAGAGTAGGATTCTTCCAGGGGTTAAGTGTGACCTCCTTTGCAATACTGTGTACAGTTCTAGTCACTGTATCTCCAAAAGGACATTGCAGAGTTGGCGGAAAGTCCAGAGGAGGAACAACCAAAATAATTAGGGGGTTGGAGCGCCCTCCCTATGAGGAAAGGCCAAAGAGTATGGAACATTTCAGCTGAGAAGATAGAAGTATATAAAGTTATGCATGGGCTGGACAGAGTTGACAAAGATAATTTTTTCTTCCTCTCCCAAAATACTAGAACTTGAGGGCATCCAGTGAAGCTGGGGAGCATTAGGTTCAATATGGACAAACGGAAATACTACTTTACATGAAGAGTGATCAAAATGTGGAATTTGCTAACAGAGGATGCAGTGATGGCCAACAGATTTCAAAGGGAATTTGACAGATTCAGCCCCCAAACAGGCACATCTGTAGGGTAGAGGGGGCTGAAAACATTCTGAGAGAACTAGGACTGAGCCAAGGTCATCTAAGAGGTTTCTTGCAGATGAGTGGTGAGTCAAACCCAGTTCTCTAGAGTAGAATATGCCTCTCTGAACCACTACTCTGCCCTGAAACAATAAGCCCATTGTTACGGTCTACAGGAACTTGGCTTTTTGTCTTACGAATGTTGTGTTGAAATTTGGCCTGACTTCTAAGTAAAAGTCTGTTTGGGTTGCATTTTCAGTGTCATTCCACCGTTTTCTAATGATTCTATTGTGGCAAAAAAAAATTACAATCAATCAGAAGGCTTATTATTAGACAGGACAGTGAGCCCATTTTGACACAAATAGAAGATGACAAGTACCATGTTTCTCCCTCTACCACTTTCACTCTGGGATAAATGCAGCCCTGAAGTGGAAGGGTGCTGGGAAACGACAGGTTTAATAAACATTGGCAAGTTGCACAAAAGAGCTTTCATTTCAAGGATTTGTTGCTGTTGTTTAGCATTTTTGCATCTAACATTCACAATCATCCCATGCTTCAAGACATGTAAGTGAGGCACTGACATGGAGGTTTTTTAAATCACCCCTCTACTATGATGCTAGAGCCTCTTGTGGCGCAGAGTGGTAAGGCAGCAGACATGCTGTCTGAAGCTCTGCCCATGAGGCTGGGAGTTCAATCCCAGCAGCTGGCTCAGGGTTGACTCAGCCTTCCATCCTTCCGAGGTCATGAAAATGAGTACCCAGCTTGCTGGGGGGTAAACGGTAATGACTGGGGAAGGCACTGGCAAACCACCCCGTATTGAGTCTGCCATGAAAACACTAGAGGGCATCACCCCAAGGGTCAGACATGACCCAGTGCTTGCACAGGGGATACCTTTACCTTTACCTTTACTGTGATGCTAATCTAATTTCCAAGAGAAGGTCATTGGCAGGGGATTTCCAGTATCGGCTTATTTGATGACATGGACCAATCAATTCCGGCGGAATCAAGTGATGAAGAGGACTTCTCAGAACTTTAGGATTCCTCTTTCTCCTCCATCTGAGCAGGTCAGCCAAGATCAAAGAATATTTTCCTGAAATCTCCAGGAGTTTCTTACCGAAGTCTTTCTAGTACTTAATTCCTCCAGACCTCTGTTCCTTGCTTGGGAAGGGGAGTGAGCTTGACCATCCCTTTGTCACTTTCTAGACCAATTAGCATTTCTGTGGCTAATTCTGCACATTTTGGATAATGCGCTTTCAATGCAATTTAGAAGTAGATTTTCCTGTTCTGCACTGGAAAACCCAGCTGCAAAAGGACATTGAAAGTGCATTGTTCAACAGGTGCACACTGTGATGGTGATGACACTGGAAAACAACGGAATAGACTTCCCTCCCTCCCTCCTGCCTGTTACCTGTCCAGAGAGAAAAGTTTTATTCAGGTTAAACTTCCCCCCCCAAAAAATGCATTTCTTCACACCAGTCCATAGCTTTACTAATTTTTTCCTCCTGATTGCCATCCACATCTAAAAAATGAACAACACTACCAACAAGGATTTTCATCCCTTATGTGGAACACATCCACATAATGGAGGAACACAGATTATTTTACCCTACTCCTGCCTTACCTCTCCTTCCTGGTCCCTCCCTCCCTCTCTCTCGTTTATACACACATATAAACACACACACACACACATATACACTCACACATGGCAAGAATCCTTTCACCCCAAATCCCCCTTGCCTCTCCCACCTATCTCTCCTTCTTGGTCCATTCCCCTTCCTTCCTGCCCTGCCTCCCCCTCCTTACTTTGCAGGCTGCAGCTCCACTCTTCCAGCAGCATCTCCCCTCCTCACAAGGTGGCCCTGCTCTCCAAAGGGCAGGATGGATCTAGGAAGATGGGTGGTAATGCAGCAGAGCTCCAAGGCCCAGCTCTGAACATCCCATCTCTGCTGCTGCCATCTCCTGCCCCACTCCCTACAGTGCGACAATGGACATCACGTCCATTATCATTTCCATTTTAGGGAATGTAGCAATGGATGTGTTCCACATCAACAATCAACAAAGGGTGATATATCTTAGAAAATGCATCATTCTCTAGCTATTAGTAATTTTTCATCATAAATCATTTGTTTACTAATTTCTACTCTTCTTAATTTTGACTGTAAAAATTCGTCTGCAAATGCTGGAAAAAAGAAATCTGCTAAATAACCTTTTGCATGTTATGAAGGAAAGATTTATAATCAGCAAACGCCCACCCCCCAGTCTTCCCAGACTTTATCATTACCTGCATTCACTGCTTGGCTAAAATAATGGGATTTTATTGCTGATGATAGAGGTGAGATTCCAGGTGTTAATTTTGATCTAACCTTGGTCCAGACATTATCTAAGGTATTAATAGCACAGTTACATTTGCTGTAGTAGAAATCTGTATTTTTTTTTTTTTTGTTCAGCCAAATCTATGCTTTTAGGCATATTTTCACACACGATTTCTCCATTTAATTTGCTATCCAATTCTTGCAGAGTAATAATACTTTTGGAATGAGATTCAAGTAGGTAGCCATGTTGGTCTGAAGCAGTTAGGAATACCTAAACTTCCTTTCACCATCCCATGTTTTTTTTCTTTTTTTCAATTCTGAAGAGAGTCAGCTGGGTGCAGTGGTTAAGAGCAGTGGTTTCCAATCTGGAGAACCAGGCTTGATCCCACCACATGCAGCCACCTGGGTGACCTTGGGCCAGTCCCAGTTCACACGAACTCTCTCAGCCTCACCTACTCTCAGAACTCTCTCAGCCTCACCTACCTCCCAGGGTGTCTGTTGAGGAGAGAGGAAAGATAGGCACTTGTAAGTTGTTTTGAGACTCCTTTGGACAGTAAAAAGCAAGGTACAAAAACCTAGCTCTTCTTTTCTATTGGCACATATATAAAGTACATTAAATCAGGTAATCATTAGGGGACTTATCTTACTTTGTTTTACCTCAGCCTCCCTTGTACCTTCATTGGTAAAGTAGATAAACAGAATCTAGCTTGGTGGTCACACCCCAGTTCCCCAAAGCCAAGTCCGCAGAACAGGGTGGTCCACGAGAAGACAAAACAGTTACAAAACCCAAGAAGGCAGATAGTCTGATCTCCTTGTTTGGTAGTCTGCCACCACCTCTGAATGGGTCCCTAAGTGTCCAAGACCCAGAGGGAGTCTTGAAGCCTATCAGGGAATTTACCAGGGAACTTGACCCTGTCCAGGGACAAGTCCCACAATCAAAAGGCTTAGTTGGTAGTATGGCACAAGTTAGGCAAGCTAGGTTTCGTCTTAGCTTGTCTCAGAATCAAATGACAAAGTTCTAAAAAATAAATTGATATTTATTAAGGTGCATACGCTGGCAGTGAGAAAACAAAAATGTTATATAATATTTCTGGCTAACACATGATACTCACAAGAATGGCAGGATGACAAGACAGAATTTCAAAGTTGCAGGTTCACAAGGCACAGACAAGGGTTTCCCCAAAATCAGAACAATGGGATGTTACAACAGAAAACCTTTATGGCTGATTCCCATGTGGGGTCTTAGGCACAAAAACCAATCATATCCAAATTAACAATGTATTAATTAACCAATAGGGTTACTAATGTCAAGTTAGATGAGCCAATCCTGAAGCAGATGGTATAATATCGACCCATCTCACTCAAGGCCCATTTCTCACAACGTTAATTGGGAACAACTGAAGCCAATTGTCTTATCAGTAGGTGCAGATAGTATGAGGCTTCTCAAGGGCACAGGTGCAACTAATTGGCACTACATTCTTACACCATGATAGCAAAGACCCTCCCAGGATGCCCACCAAAGACTTTGCAGGGTCGAAGCCTGAACCAAAGTTTCAGGAACAAGACTTTACGCTACTATTTCACTACAAGCTTGACCTGTGTTACCAATTAGACATACCTTTTAAATACTGTGAGTAAGAAAGGTCACAGAGGACTGGAGAGGACAATTTAGGACAGGGAATATTGAAGAAAGGATTATGTTCTTCCTTTCCCTGGAATTTCTTTGTTAAGGACACTCTCCTGAGATGCTGTGCTGAGATTTTATTACTTTAACAAAAGGCAGGTAAGTCAAACTAAGTCACAATTCACAGCTATGGATCAACAATGAGACAATAGAAGACAAGCAGATCATATGAGAATAGTGTAAAGTGTAGCCCTCATATCCTACTTGTAATTTTCCTGAAATCATCTGGATGTTCAGTTTTATATGCATGTTTGGTCTCATCTGAGGCACCAATAGAACTAGTTACTGAAATATGCAAGACTGAAGGCCTTGGATCTTCACCAAAAGGGGTGGAGCTTAATGCAATGGCCAAAGAGCACTGTGTGATCAGCCCTGGAGGCGTCTAAGGTTGTCCACTAGGGTTGGGGAATTCCTGAAGGCCTAGGGAAGGTGGAAAACTGATTACTGTAGTCTAGAGATGATCTGTAATTTTGGAGGATCCAGAATCCCCAGGTCCCACTTGGAATCCAGCATACCTTTCTGCAAATCTGTTGTAATTCCAGTTGATTGGCAACCCTAGAGGTGTCTACAGTGCTTGCCTTGATCATGTATTACCTACCTTACTCTCTGGAATGTAATCAGAGGCAGTACAATGGCTCCTGAGAACCAGAAGCTCAGTACTGAGAGCAAGCTATGACAGTGGTTTCACAAACCAAGGCACCCCTGTATAAATTGACTGATTGATTGGTATCTGGTTCTAAGACTATTTTATAGAGTACAAGTGTACTTAATCGCAAGTGTTATGACCTCCCTAGAGAAAGTGTAAGCCTCCAAATGGTGCAGCGCAGAGTACAACAGATCCGGAAGAAATATAAACCAATTTCTCCTTTGCTTTAATGTCCCCTGTGAGAGCCATACTTCACAAGAGTTTTTCCTCTCTTTTTTCCCCCCTCCCATCTATATTAGATTTTTGCTTGGTTAGTGGGTTATATTTTCTCTGTCTAATATGCACATTAATAAATAGCCTTACCCAGGAAAACTGGCTGCATGTCAATAAATATTAGAGAAGATGCAAATTGTGTTAGAATGCTAGCATGGCTGATATATCAAGAGAGGAGCTGCTTGTATCCAAAAATGTTTGCAATTATGACTGTACTTGTGCATGTTTTTAGAGAGACTGTTTTTGGAGAGACTCTAAGTCAGGCTTTCTCAACCGGGGTTTTGTGAAACCCTGGGTCTTCTTGACGGCCTTGGAAATGTTTCCTGAATAGGTGGGAGTTAGTTAATGTTTAAATTTGTTAAACATTTATCAGGTGATATAAACATACACAGTCAAGTCAATCCGCCCTCCCCTCCCAAAATGGCCAATGATGGGCCCGGAGGGGATGGGAAGGGGAGGGGCTCCAGGTGGGCCTCTACACAGCTCTTCTTCCCAACCATATTCTGCATTATTGCACTACTTCTGGGGTTTCTTGAAGCCTGAAGAATGTTTCAGGAGATTCTCAATGGTAAACAAAAAGCTGAGATAGTCTGCTGTAAGCTGTCAGAGGTGAACAATGCTACTTGTTAAATAGGAAGGGATGCGTGGAACATAGCCTTGCATGCATCCTGGGTATGACCTCTGTATGTGGGTATGCATTTGGGGGTATATGCCTACGCAAATGGCTCTTTGAATACAGGGCAAGGGGAGGAACAGTTGGAGTAAGCAGGCACTTTACATGTTGATTTCTACATGGATGAAGGTCTGGGAGAGGACCTACTGCTCTTTAGGCCTCAGAGGACAGCTTATTTTCAATGAGCCAGTAAACACACACGGGGGGGGGGGAGCCCTTATTGGTTCATGCAAAAAAACAAACAAACAAGAAACAAAATCCATGCAATACCTTTTATCAGGGTCAACTGACATGACACAAGCATTATAAATAGAAGTGAGCTGACTCACAAAAGTTCACAGTAAAATTCATCTCACTTTTCTTTGATTCCGGTATCGCAGACTACCATGGCTACCTTTTTAGAAAACTTTGTTTATGCTTGTATGAGGTTTTGTGCCATTTTGGGGTGACTCTCGTAAAAGGTATTGCATTGATTAGGCTTCTGGTAAACATGTGTCTGGAGTATACTGCAGAAGAAGAAGAAGAAGAAGAAGAAGAAGACACCAACACCCTGTGAGGTAGGTGAGGCTGAGAGAGCTTTTAACAGGCCTGCTCAGTCAGAAAAGCCCTTTCAGGCCATGACAAACCCAAGGTCACCCAAATGTCTTCATGTGGAGGCATGGGGAACCAAACCCAGCTTGCCAGATTATAAACCACTGCTCTTAACCAATGCACCACACAGGTGGCAATCACAAAAATGACTGTTTCTCCATATATACACTAGAATGCCCAAGTTTACTGCCAGAAGTTAGCATTGTCTACCCCAGCTCTGAGTGGCAGGAAACTTTTCTTTTTAATTGTTGCTGTTGGGTGCACTATGAGCTTACTTTTGGTGAAAACTAGGAAGTAGCATTGAGCTGCTCTAGGAATTGCCAGATTGTTGTTGGTCGGGTGATCAGTTTTGGACTAACTTTTTGCATATGTGGTGCTACAGCGATCGGGCAAATTCCCTTGGGGATAGGGCCTTCACATTAACATCATCTGCTCCTCATGGAACTGTAACAAAACTGATTGAATTCACCTTGCCTAATTGTACAATGACTATTCCCAAGCAATAGCAGATTAAGACTTGGTACTTATTGAGGCCAGCAAAACTAGTTTTCATTACAGTTTGGTAAAAAAAAAAAGTTCAGGCAATTAAAGGAAGATAGCTTAAGCGAAGCTTTTTCAAAATGTGTAAATTATTAAAGTTAACCTTGATGCAAAACTGTCACGATTTAGAATTCTGTAATAGGGAGGATTAGAAATGGTTAAATAGATGAGGCAAATGTTTGTTGGTTAACGACATTTTGAGTCATCCTTATTAGGTCTGTGTCTGTTTTAATTATAGCTTGGAATAAATGTTATTCTTTTTGTGGGATTTTATTGGGGTTTTATGCTTATTGTTAGCTGCCACAAGCCTCCGTGGGAGTGGCAGGATAAAATTATAATAAATAAAAACAACACCAATTGCCAACAACTCTGTGGATTCACCATAGGCTTACTATCAACTCTCAGAGCTGCCTGAGAGCCCCAGAAGTGAAATTAGAATAATAGAATCATAGAGTTGGAAGGGGCCATACAGGCCATCTAGTCCAACCCCCTGCTCAAGGCAGGATCAGCCCTAAGCAATTATGAAATTATGGCCTTTGGCTCTGTTTACAAGGACTTGGGAGTTGTCTGGGAAAAGGCTAAACAAGTTAGTGTTAATAGTACATTGAACAGGTATTTGGGTTGTATTTTATTATGCCGCTAATTTGCACAAAAATATTGTGGGTATAACTGAAATTCACAATATCCTTTGTGCCCATATATCATGTTAATCACTTTCATTCAACCTCCTGGTAGTGCCTGGAGATCTCTGAAAGTTATAGGAGCTCTCCAAATCACAGAGATCATTTTTTTTTTCCTGAGGAGAATTGCTGCTTTGCATGGTGGGCTTTCTGGCAGCTGAGATTAATACTTCCCTGTTTTGTTCAGGTACGGTACTGCACATGCAAAAATGAAACTAACTTATTTAACAAGCATTTCGTTTAATCATGCCATGTGACTTCTGGGGTATGGCAGAAAGACATGGCCAGCTGGCATCACTTTTGGGGTTCCTCAAAGCCTGAAGAATATTTCAGGGGTTACTCCATGGTCAAAAGGTTGAGAAAGGCTGGTTTATAATGAGAGAGGCTACACTGGGAACAAGTTGGAAAGTAGCCTGAAAAGGTACTAGAAATATAACGACTCTTCACTATCCTAGTAGAAAATGACTTCTAAAGCAGCTTGGGCTGGCTTTGGAAACTCAGGTTGACAGAGTCCTGTTTAATGACAGCAATAGAATCAAGACCAAGGGACTGTCACTTTAGTATCCCCAAAGGCAGTTCTTTGTTTCCCATCATTTTTCTGTTTGTGGGACCTGTTCCCAGGGCATCCATAAGCCTCTTCATCTTTGAAAAGTGATCTGCCTATCAAGAGATATGGCTTACCTGAGAACAGTACAAAAATTAATTAATTGTTTGAAATGGTAGATGAAAACAACATTTCCTCAACAGGGAATTTTGTTGTTTCAAAATTAACGCTGCCTTGCGGTTCAGAAAAAGAACATGCAGAACATTGGCATTTAATAATGCATGTTGAAGAGGCCACTGATTTAGACAAGCGTACTTTCCCTTCTGAGAGGAACATCAGCATAGTTTTTGAACTGGATAAAGGAGCATTTATGTTGTTTAAAAGTCCTAGGTATGCTATTGGATTTTACAGACACACACAGACACACAAACGTTAGTTGAAAGGGCTGTGGCGGACCAAATATCAGCATTCCTGGAGGAAACTTCAGCCCTTGACCCATTTTAGTTGGGTTTCCAGCCTGGCCATGGGGTGGAAATGGTGCTAGTCACCCTGACAGATGACCTCTGCCACCCTCTGGACCAAAGCCTTCGGGGAGGGCGGTATATAAATCTAAATAAATAAATAAATAAATAAAAAGTGGATCAGTGCTGCTTATACAATTAGATCTGTCAGCAGTGTTTGACACTGTAGATCATGAGCTCCTAGTGCACTGCCTTGCCGATGCTGGGATATCAGGGACAGCCCTCAAATGGCTGATGTCCTTCTTCTGGTGTCATGGAGACATGGTAGCAATAGGAGCACAGGGTAGTAATAGGAGAGTATCCAACCATCATCAGCTCAAATGTGAAGTCCCAAGAGGAGCAATCCTCTCTCCTATTTTAATGTTTACATGTGTCCTCTTGCTCAGCTGGTGCAGAAGCTTGTTCTGGGTTGCCACCAATATGCCACGACATCCAGCGCTTCCTCTTGATGGTTGACCACTCCAATTCCCCCTCAGAAACTTTAGCCAGGTGCCTGGAAGCAGTGACAATTTGGCTCAAGTAGAGTCATCTGAATCTTAACCCCCTTCAAAGACAGAGGTCCTGTGGCAGAGTAGGAAGAGATCAAGTGAGGAAGCGTGATTATCCAACCTGGACGGAGTGCGTCTTAGCAGTAGACCTGGTGGAAAAGCTCTATTTTGCAGGCCCTGCGAAATGTCGGAAGCTCCCGCAGGGACTGCAGCTTTTCCGGTAGCTCATTCCATCAGGTAGGGGCCAGGACTGAAAAGGCCCTGGTCCTAGGCGAGGCCAGGCATGCATCCCTGGGGCCGGGAATTACCAAAAAATTAGTGTCCACAGAGCGTAAGGCCCTGTGGGGGACATAGGGCATAGGGCAATAGGCGGTCCCTCAGATATGCGGTGCAGTGATTAAATACGGAGCTCTTCCGCCAGGCATATGGTTGAGGCCAGGGCAGCTCTCCCACTAATCCATCAGAGGATCCCCTTCAATATTGAGATCTCTAACATCGAGACCATGGTTAGATCTATTGTATTGGTGCCACCCTCTTCTGAACATTATTCTCTCCACCAGGCTGAACTAAGATCAGAATTGTGACCACCGCCGCTATATGTTATTTGTAACTTTTAATTGGGGTTTTTATGGGGATTTTATTGTGTTTTAACTATTTATGTTGTAAACCGCCCTGAGACCTATTGGGAGAAGGGGGGTCTAAAAATTAAATAATAATAATAATAATAATTTTCATCTGATTCCCCACTACTCCTCCATATGAGGCTTCCTGGGTGATCTGTGGCCAGTCACAGTACTCTCAGAGTTCTCTCAGGCCTACCTACCTCACAAGGTGCCTGGTGTTGGGAGAGGAAGGGAAAGGCAAATGTAAGCCACATTGATACTTTTCAGGGTAGAGAAAAGCCTGAGAGTATATCTGTAACTAAAGGGGGGTGGGAATGATCATTTGTGCAATTCCCTTACCACTGGGGGTACTTGATCAAGTTTATTGGGTTTGGGGTTCTGGAATGTCACAGGGAATTATCCTAATCTGTCCTTGAAATAACAAAGATGTTTACCCCCCATTTCCAGATCACTCTCTCATTCTCGCTGAGCCAGAGGTCTCAAGCTGGCAATATTTCTAAGGCAATAAAAGAACAGCTCTTGCAAGCGACTGAATGTTGTTGGCCTTTTTCCCCCTCTCCCTCTTTAACCGTAGATAAATCAGACGACAGTGTAGCACCAAGGACTTAGTGTTCTCTGATGGGATTAAGAGAGTGTTATAAAGTGGAATCATCAGAAGAGGGACCTTGTTCAGCAAGCCTTGGGAACCGAACAGTATATCTTCTGTTCATCCTAGGATTAGTTTCATAAAAGCATAGCATACCGAATTCTGTGTAATACGGCATGAACTCCGTTGCTGATAGGCTTGAAAAGAAAAGCAGGATGATTTAGCAAATGCGACAAGAGAGCAGGAAACAAACAGGAGATTGAGCAGAGAAATGTAGCTCTCCTCACTCTCCCACTGGCCTGACTCAGACTTATACCTTCATACTGCCATTTACCTCACAGAGTTATTGCTGTGAGTTTAAAATGGAAAATAAGAGAATGCTGTTGTACAGTGCTTTAGATCATCCATTTGGGGAGGAAAGCAGAGTATAAATATTTATTTTACTTATTTTTTATTAAGAGACTCCTTCAGTCCCCAACTTAAAGCTGCATTTGCATGCAGCAGCACTAGATTGGATATCAGACTGAATTAAAGGTAAAGGAAAAGGTATCCCCTGTGCAAGCACCGAGTCATGTCTGACCCTTGGGGTGACGCCCTCTAGCGTTTTCATGGCAGACTCAATACGGGGTGGTTTGCCAGTGCCTTCGCCAGTCATTACCGTTTACCCCCCAGCAAGCTGGGTACTCATTTTACCGACCTCGGAAAGATGGAAGGCTGAGTCAACCTTGAGCCGGCTGCTGGGATTGAACTCCCAACCTCATGGGCAGAGCTTTCAGACAACATTTCTGCTGCCTTACCACTTTGCGCCACAAGAGGCTCGCAGACTGAATTATGGAGCCTCAATTGAGGGATTAGATCTTTGAAATATCGGGTCTAGAAAAAGGCTTAAATGATCTTTTGTGGCCAATTTGGAAAACAAAAATGAAAAGAACCACTTTGAGTTTTTGGGCCAAGAACCTAATGACTGTATAGGAAAAAAATATAAACAAAAACTCACACCGAGCACTTTGTTGCTGAAATCTCCTACAGAGGCATATTTTGATAGGGGTTAAAAAACCAGAATGGAATGATTCCTGTATAAAGATATCTTAACAACCACAGGGAAACTGAAAAAAGTTGTGACATTCTTAATAAAGAAGGTGCTCATATTGCATGGTCGGAATACTACTAAGTTATAGTAAGTATGATCTGAATTTTACGCCCAATCTGGGCCAGTTCTTACTGACTTTGACCGTTTATGCACTGGGAACTTCACTGCCCCAGCTCCCGTGCAGGAGCAAAAATAGGGGGTGGATGAGCTGCACCAGGCCAAATGCTCCCCCATGTGGGCACAGGAAGAGGTGGGGCAACCTGCCACGACTAAAACTCCAGCCTGCAGGCCAGCGTGAAACCTCCAGTGCATAAACGGTCTTTGAAAATATACTATTTCAAGTGATAACGCATTTGCAAGGGCAAATATATAAACTGCTATTAAGGTATGATACAGAGTCTGAACAAGTTAAAAATTGTATGGTGAAATGGATGTTGAATTTAAATCATACTGTTTCCATAGAGGAATGGGAATTGATGTGGAACAAAACTGCGATACATATGAAATGTAATCTATTAAGAGTAAATTGTTACAAAGTGTTTTACAGATGGTATGTCACTCCTAAATTGTTGGGTAAAACATCTCGTAATGTGGATATAAAATGTTGGAAATGTAAGGAAAAAGTGGGCTCCTTTTATCATATGTTGTGGACATGTAAGAAAATCCAGACCTTCTGGACAAAGATTCATGGTACCATAGAAGCAATTATGATCAAATTTCCACTCCATCCTGAATTTATGTTATTGAGTGTATTCTCAGAAAATGCTCTGTGAAAAGCCAATGACTTTTTCTTCCATGCAACAACATTAGCGAGTATAGTGGTGGCAAGACTTTGGAAACAACAAGACATCCCAACAGTTTCTACCTGGTTTGAAAAATTGGAGGAGTTGGTTAAAATGGCTAAGCTTACAAGCTTAATGAATGGACAGTCGAAACATGATTTTTATGGTCGCTGGAGCTACTACTTTGACTACTTTGACCATTAGTTAACAGATGTATTAGTGGAACTGCAAGGCATATTGCAACGTATATCAACTTGTATCCTTTCTTTTTTTGAATGTATGTAAAGTTTCATGAACGCTGGTTTCTAGCATTTTTTTTAAAAAGACTCCTTTGGGTAGCAAAAATTGGGATACAAAAATCATGTCCTCCCCATCCTCCTTCCATAATAAAATTGCAACATTTGCTGTTGCAGCATTTTGTTATAGATGTGGGATTAGAAGTCCTCAAAAAGCAATTAAATAAATATCAGGTGTATTGATATACCAGTAACAGGGGCAGTGATCTTGTTTCCTAATTTACAAGCACCAGGGAGATATCAGCAACTTGTTCTGAGTCATTAAAGTTACAAAGGAAAGATCAACCAGTAGAGAGTCACTGGTTAGTAAAAGAATTCAGTCCCTGAAACTGGTGTTAAAATTGACGCTCAGGAACTGTTAATTCATCTCTCGACTTGGAAGTGGCCATCCACCTTCTCAAAGATCAAGTTGAACCAGAGAATGTTCAAAATCATTCAATGTTCCAACTCTGCTCCATCCCCCCATCTAGTACAAAGTATCAAATATGCCCTTGATTAAAAATATGCTCATCTACTCTACATTTGTAGCTGAATTATGAACTCACTTTGAGGAGAAAGCAGTCTTCTGCATTATGCCTCCTTCGGGGTCCAGTCAGAAATTTATAGTCTGAATCTAACAGAAGTCTCTCAAGTATTAATATTGTGTGTGAAGCTAATGGTATCTGTCATGCAAACAAGCTAAGGAAAACAAAATAATTGAAAATGTATCTGGTCTCATTTGTTTTGCGTTCTTATGGAATGAATAGTTTGACTTCCTTGGAGCTGATGGAAGGGGGGAAAAAGAGGAACACAAGATTCTGCCGTGGAAACATTCTGCATAGTTGGAATCCAAATAGAATTTAGGACATCCAGTGATCCTTAACACACTTGGCACATATTAATTTGTTAATCAGTTAATGAGTTTAATTAACATTTATGATGCAATATATTTTGCCCATGCCCCAAGCTGGACTCTTCTCTATTCCCCATTCATTCTGAAATGTTTACTAGAACTTTAAAATTTGTATATTGTGAGCCGTACAAATTTCAATTCTGGTGGGTGAAGCCCAGAAGCAAGATTATTCCTATTACATTGCTTGCAGATTTGTGTAAATGACCCTTGCCATTTTGGAATTCTGTAGGTGGGAGGGGGAGGCTGTATATAACTGGAGTGGAGAAGTGGCTGGCAGGAAAACAGGTAAACATCTCTTATGCCCCCCCCCCCTCCAAGACCCTCTGGTCATGGATCATTCCCTGCTTAAGCCAGCATGCTGGAAGGACAAGGTATATATAAAAAAAGAAGAAATAAATATAAATAAAGTGGCTTTTCTTGAAGACCAAGGGCCAATGAATTTGGAAAAGACTACCTCAACCACCCATGGATTTGCTGATAATCTATAATTCTGATGCCTTGACTTTTTAATTGAAAGGACTTAATTGAGCCATGTCACTTTAATGCTGATTAAAAGCCAACTGGCACAGGCTTCTGAGTGAGACAGCTTTTACATTTTTATAATGATCATGTATTTTTGGTAGCAATATGAAAATTCTATCAGTGTGACTCACTGCGATTTCAAGTTTGACGAAGAGCACCAGACTGAATAATACAGCACTTGAAAAGTTGCACAAGTAAAGAACTTGAACAAAGTCTCCTAATTTTATCTTTATTTTTATTTGTTTCAGTGGCTATCCCATACAGAAATCTTCAAGAGTATTATTTTTAAAGAAATAGAAAGAAACATGAATCCTATTTTTTGACTCCTATATAATATTTTTTCCATGTTTCCTTTGGGGGGTGTTGCCAGCACATATACAGAGAAGGAACTCAATTCCCAGAACTCAATTACCATTCAAAGCAGTGTGAAAAGAAACAAAACACTTTGCAATACAGTCAGGGGGATTGCCTTCCTTATTATGACACCAAACATTTCCGACAGCTTTGCAATGCTTCCCTGGGGCATCAAATGTAAGACACTGTCCTCTGTGTGACTCTAGTAAAGTTTACCAAGATAGGGCTGGATATTCTCGCAGCAATGATTTATTTTTAACTGCCTTTAAATCTAGGACTTCCTCTTAATTTTCATAGGGATAATCCCTTGAGTGAGAGGTATCTGTGCGAGTTTCACTAACATTCATAGAAAACAAAAGTGTCAGTGCTGGAAATATGAGTCTGAGCTAACTTTGTCAAGGTACTTCATCTGTATCTGAGAAATACAAGAGAACAGAAGGAAAGTCATGGTAGATCAGGCCAGTAGGCCATCCTGATAAACGCTCTGGGACAGACTGTGGCCAAAACATACATGTCATCAGGAGATTCACCAGTGGGGCCAGTCTCCAGAAGATCTCTCACTGTTGGCCCCCCCAATCAACAAGAAAACAGCATAATTGCCCCCAAACAGAAGAATGAAAGAGAAGTCATGTTCGATCAGGCCAATAGCCCATCCAGTCCAACACCCATCCAGTCCAACACTCTGTGTCAGACAGTTACCAAAACCCAGGTGCCATCAGAAGATCCATCAGTGAGGCCAGGCTCCAGAAGCCCTCTCACTATTGGCCCCAAGCATCAAGAAGACAGAGCATTACTTATACCCAAGAAACTTTTGTTAGTCTTTTAGGTGCTACCAAATTCAAATTTTGTTCTCCTACTACAGATTAGGAACATCCAGTTTGCTGGATTAGACCAGTGGTTCAACCTGATGACTTGTTTCACCCCCAGGGTATTGCCAGTTGCCCTGGAGAGTCAAACAAACATGGACAAATGTGGCTACCCACATGAAACTATCTAACTAGAAATGTGTTTTACATCTAATTGTCTATATCCAGACAGCCATTCTCCTATCTGACTGGGTGAGGGGTATGTTCACTACGAAAACTAATCCAAATATGATGGAAAACAAAGAGGATGCAGCCAGAAAATGAGCTTCCCACTGTTACCAATGCCAAAAACTTGAACATTATTTTATTAGAATAATGACTGTAATACATGCATAAAAAAAAAACTTTTGAAATGAACCCCATCTCCAAAGCGTATCTCTATCCCTGTCATACAAGTGAATTCACTGATAGTGTTGAAGCATAAAGAAATAACTTTGCCCCTTCTTGCTTCTCCCAGCATGGTGAAGTGGTTAAGAGTGCTGGCCTCTAATCTGAAAAACCAGATTTGATACCCCATTCCTCCTTCATATGCAGCCAGTTGGGTAAACTTGGGCCAGTCACAGTTCTCTCAGCCCCACCTACCTCGTAGGGTATCTGTTGGGGAAAGGAAGGGAAGGTGATTGGAAGCCACTTTGTAAACTCCTTTGGCAAGTGAAAATTGGGGCATAAAAACTACTACCATCAAAAGGACCACTTCTTCTTCTTACCTTCCCCTACATCTAGGGATATTAGGGAAAATCCTACTGTCTGTCACCATTCTTTTGGCTGCTGGAAAAAACAATACATTCTAAAAATGCTGTTGGTGCATGAGTGTAATATCACTTCTGGGGAAGAACCAGATGTGATGTCACAACTCTCTAGGAATCATGGGAAATTATGTGATCTTACCATGTGATGCCATCACTTCTGTTGTGTTCGTGGCATGCCCCCATGTCCCTTCCTCTCTCAGATTCCTGCCATTTCCAGCCAGCGGCAAGCAACCCATCCCAAAGGTCTATTTCTAAGGAAGATTTACATCGATACTGCGACCTGTAGTCATATTAGGTGATCTACTGCTATGCCAGAAGGCAGCGTCCACGGAGGTATCTCTCAGGACTCCTTAAAAATGAAGAGACATTTCATATATAGGCTGCAACAGTCATCTCAAAATTACTTACTATACAAATTGAGCAACACGGGGACATGCAAATCGGAGACTGTGCATTTAGATCACCATGCGGACCTTATAAGAGATACATTAATATCAGGCACTTTGAAAATCTAGGACCTACAATAACTTCATGAAAACGCTGTTTTTACATTCCTGTTCCTCTGTACATCAAGCAGCCTGTAAATATGTCCTCTCAATTTAATAGGGGCTCAATACGCAGAAAAGGACAGCTAAAGCATTTTGTGGCACAGAGGTAAATAACATCATGCGATCATTGCTGCACAGCGAACGGATATTGAAGGGACAGCTTGGAGGGAGAAGTCTGAAAGTTCTCAACTTGATCTGTATTTAGGAAGAACACGTTTGGGTTAATCCTCTTTGATTGTCAACGATTAAGTGCCTTTTTGTCACACAGATACAAAAAGTTTATCAGATTTGCCAGAAGTTAGTCATAATTACTTTCTTTTGAAGGTGACATAAAATAACTACCAGCTAGATCAAAAGCTTGGCCAGGTATGGTCAAAGGTGATTCAAACTATAAACGTAGTCCCAGTACACCATGCTAATAAATGATACACTAGTGATTATAGTTCAGGTTGTCAGAGGGGAAAGATCAGTGTTGTATTTTATGTATTTTTTCTCTAATGTATTAATATTTTTTTCTTTTAATCATATGTAACTTCCCTTATATCATTTATTTTATTTTTGAAAAATGTTTGGGCAAATCAATATTTATAGACTGCCTTTCTCACAGACTCAAAGCTGATTGTGCAGAATAAATCAATTCCATCCATGGGTGGAATGTCCAGTAAACGATACAGTGGGATTTAGATCCATAGAATCATAGAATTGGAAGGGGCCATATAGGCCATCCAGTCCAACAACTTGCTCAATGCAGATTCAGCCTAAAGCTTCCATGATAAGTATCTGTTCGTCCACTGCTTAAAGCAGGCTTTATCAGATAGGGTTTCATGAACACCTGTGGATTTTGATGGCCTTGGAAGGGTTTCCTGGAGGGGTGGAAGTTTGAATGGTAGGAAAGTTGAGAAAGGCTGTCGTAAAGACACCTAGTTATGAGAATCTCTTATCACTCCCAATAACCAGGCTTCATTTAGAAAAAGAAAGCACTTTATTGAAGAGAAGATGACTTGCTCATCACGAGGTCCTTGCTAAGACTGGGGATTCTATGCAAACAGCCCCATATCAACCCAAAGCCTTTTGCCCCCCCCAGCACCAAACAGTTTGGGCACAGATGGCCCATGTTGATGAAACAGCTACCCTGGCTTCAAGGCCTCTGAGATTATTTCCAGGGCAATGGGAGAGAGAGCAAGTTTTTTCACACTTAAGATTTAACACATAGATCTCTAGCTGACACCAACTAAGTCCCTCGCTCCCAGATAGAGAGTAATCGACATTTGCTGGATGGGAGAGGGGAGTGGGTTATATATTTATTATCCCCCCCATGATATTGTGTTTTAATTATGTTTTAATGGGTTTTATGGGATTTTATTGTTTTTATGGATTCTGTAAACTGCCACGAGACATTTGAGAGGGCCGTTATATAAAAATAAAAATAAATAAATAAAAAAAACATGGTGAAATTGGCTACAGGATCAAAGTCATAATTCTAAAGGGTTGTGGGACCCTATACAGCAACAAGTAACACCGAACAGACTGTGTGGTAGTGGCAGAAAGTGTTACAGCATAAAACACCAAGTAGCACATATGGCAAAACTTCAGTCAGGTTTTTGACACCAGTGAGGGAGAACTCACCACCTCCTTAGGAAGCTGATTCCACTGACTGTGATTCACTCCCCCCCCCCCCAATATCTAACTGGTACTGCTCCCCATTTAGTTTAAAGCTATCACTGCAGGTCCTATCCTCTGCTGCTATCAGGAATGATTTCCTGCCCTCCTCCAAGTGACAAAGAGGGCCATCATGTCCCCTCTCAACCTCCTCTTCTCCAGGCTGAACATTCCCAAGTCCCTCAGCCTTTCATTACAGGGCTTACCCCAAGTCCCTGGATCATCCTCGTCACTTTGAAGCAGTAAAGTCCACCCTACCACCTCAGTACCACCCATCATTTCCATCAAGTGATGAGAAACAAGGAAACTCTAACTTGTGAATCAAACCAGTGTGTAAACATGAATTAGTCGACCCCATAACTGTTGAGTCTGCAGATTTCTTTGAATTTTCTAAGCTCTATTGAGAATTGGATTTCCCTTTGGATTGGAAGTAAAATGGGCAAAATCAGCACAGAAGCCCTCTCACAAAACCTAGGGAAGCAGGAACCAGAAAATAGACGGAACACCGGATAGAGGAAAATCAATGCAGAACAACCAAGAAGACATAATGGACATGTACAGTGAAAGAGAGGGGAAACACCCATGTATTATAGGTCAATGTTTGCTTTAGTGTTGCTCTTCTAGAAGGAAGTCCTTTAATGTAAAGAGCTCTAAGCATAGCATGAATCCTTAAATCATTGTAATTGGGCCTCTTCAGAGGTGAAGGCTAGCTGCAGCAGCATGCCGGATGGCCCCACAGACAATTGGAAACTGCTGTGTAGGTATTTATAAAAAGGATTCTTGACCTTCCTTCTTCCCCACAGTGTGAATGGTTCTTTGAAAAAGTGCACTGAATTAAAACGCTACATTTGTGGTGTTTTCAAAGATTGCAATGAGTAAACAGCATTTCCAAATGAACAGAACAATTAAGATTTCCATAGTAAAACAGAATTTGCTGGAGAGAGTCAATAGCTTTTAAAAGAGTTCAAAGTGTGCTGATAGATCCACACTGGAGATGATCTATAAATCTCAGAAGGGCATTTTGAAGTTAAGGGGCAGGCATAAGGGATGGTAGGCAGCCTGTGTGCCTGTCAAGAGCCCGTGTGCCTGTTTTTATGATCTTGCCATGTAATGCTTTCCTGACTCATTCTACATGTAATGTTCTGCTTGACTTGTTTTATGATTTTTGACCTGTCCCATAAATTAATGCTTTGGCTAAATGACACTCCTTCTTTTTAGTCTCTGTTTTAATTGTACAGTGGTTTCTCGCAGCTCTTTTGCTTGCAGGTGTTTTATCATCTTGACCTTGCTAGTCTGATCTATGCTCTTAGAAATGTCTGTAGTGTCTGGGAGTTGGTACATGTTTTAGCATGGGAAATTTGGCCTTGGAAGATTGAGAGCCTGACATGTTAATGAGTGCGCCAAAATTCAAATTGGAGGAAGGGGTTGCATAGGCGACATAAAAGTGTGCTTGTAGTTTTGTTCTTCAGTTCCAGCAAGGAAAGTCCTTTCTTCCGTCCCCACTTTTTAATAAAGAGATTTCTTATTCACAATGGACCTGCTTATTGGGAACTCAACAGAAGAATGGCTATGCCCTGTTTTGAGAGAGAAGGCAGCATAGTTTAGCCCAGGAGTAGTCAAACTATGGTCCTCCAGATGTCCATGGACTACAATTCCCATGAGCCCCTGCCAGCAAATGGGAATTGTAGTCTATGGACATGTGGAGAGCCGATCTCAAAAACTAAGCAAGATCAGTACTTGGATGGGAGACCACCAAGGAAGTCTACAGAAGAAGGCAATGGCAAACTACCTCAGTTTCTCACTTGTCTTGAAAGCCTCTTGCTGTGGTTGACATAAGTAGATTGCGACTTAAATAAGGGGGCATTGCTTGGCTCTCTCTGCCCTGCCCAGGCTTGGCACGGGGCTGCCCAGACTGGACATGCTGCACCTGGCATCTGTGCTTGTGATGCAGACCTTTCGGCAGCTGGACCCTCGTCCTTCTCTTGGTCCCACCTTGTTGTGGCCTTTGGGTGTGTAGCAAGGCCATCCTAGTTTTGCATTACAATTGTACAAATAATAAAAGTCTCTAGCAGGAGCAAGAGTGAAGACTGCTGAGCTCCAGGAGAGCCGGCTTGGTATGAGAGTCATCTTGATATAGTGGTTAAGACTTCTAATCTGATGAGCCGGATTTGATTCTCCACTCTTCCACTTGCAGCCAGCTGGGTAACCTTGAGCTAGTCACAGCCCTGTTAGATGCTGTTCTCACAGAGCAGTTCTTTCAGAGTTCTCTCTGCCCCACCTACCCTACAGGGTGTCTGTTGTGGGGAGAGGAAGGGAAGGCGATTATAAATCACTTTGAGACTCCCACAGTGAAAAGTGGAGTATAAAAAAAAAAACAACTCTTCTACTTCTTCCAGGTGGCACCTGGAGATCTAACCCTATTACAAATGAGCTCAAGGTGACCAAGATCAGTTCCCCTGGAGAAAATTGCTGCATTGGAAGGTAGAGTCCAGCACTTTATAGCCTGCTGTGGTTGTTCCTTTTCCCAAATTCGATTTTACCCAGGCTCCACCTCCCAAATTTCCAGGTGTTTCTCAGCCCAGACCTGGCAACCCTACTGAGAATCTCAAATTGTAAACAGAACTGACAAGCAACGCTGACAATCCGTGAAGCCATTATCAGCTGCTGCACGCTGTAACTTGCATTCCTTTAAGATGTTTTCTTTTTGCCATTACGTTTGACATTTTTGCTGGAGAAATGTGCTTGAGACTTTTTAAAGACATCCCTCCATTACAGATTTGCAAATGTCATTTCTCCCATAAAAATTTAAAAGGCCGCCATCCTGGCTTTCTTTTGCACCCTGCAGTTTTGTTTCCTAATGTCTGAAAAATCCCAAACGATGCCTTTTGCTGTAGCACAGTCAGGTGATTCCCCCCCCCTTTTTTTTCTAACTTGGAAACTAATCTACATGATTGCCCGGAATAATTTCCCTTGCCTGAGCTTTATAAAAAGACAATAAAATATTTTGGTTGCCCATTTGGGGATTCTTGAGGCCCATTTACATGCAACATTTCATCAGAGTTACTGGCCTGGGTATACCATTTTTTAAAAATGTTTCCTCTGCTCTTGAAGCCATAACAATTCTTTTAAAGGGTGTCTTGTGAATAAGGTTTAATTTTTAAAAGAAATGGCCTTTGTACCATAGCAAGAAAAGGCTACCGGTCTGGCTTAGAGCACACATAAATCATCAAAAACAATACAGAACCTTCCCCTGTTCTCCGAAGGAGTTTGGTGTCAAATATTTTGCAGAAAGGCTTGATTATTTCCTGAATCTCTCTCTGGGTTATGGCCCGTGATTTGTTTTAACAGCTTGCCATTGTTACATCATTAATGTAAATTGCCTCAAATAGGATGAAGCAGCATAGAAATCACCTATATAAATAGGACGTGAGCAGAGATCTCCTGACATTACAAATGAGCTCATGGTGAGAGGAAACAGTTCACCTGGAGAAAACGGCTGCTTTGGAAGGGGAGGACAGCCTCTATAGTGAGGTGGCTTTCTATGGACTACAATTACCATGAGCCTCTGCCAGTGCCATGTTGGCAGGGGCACATGGTAATTGTAGTCCGTGAACAACTGGAGAGCCAGTTTGGTTAGTCCTGCTCTATGACATTTAACCCCACTGAAGTCCTTCTCCTCGCAAAACCTCACTGTCCTCAAGCTTCATTTCCTAAATCTCCAGCAATTAGGCCTATTCTGCACATAATAGATAATGCACTTTCAATGCACTTTAGAAGTAGATTTTCCTGTTGTGCACAGAAAAATCCAGCTACAAAAGAACATTGAAAGTGCATTATCCAGTGTGTGCAGAATGTGCCTTATTTCCCAGCCCAGAGCTGGCAACCCCTGATGGCCCTGACCTGAAAGGCTCAGGCCAGATTGATCTGCTCAGATCTTGGAATCTAAGTAGAGCTGGCCTTTGTTAGTATTTGGATGGGAGTGAATTTCAAAGATGAATAAATATGCATTCAGCTTTACAAAATATGAGGGAGGTGTGCATATATGTGATTAATATTTGAATAATTCTTCCTTTAAAAAAAATATACAATGTGTAGGTCATGAAAATTCCTTGTGGCATCCCAGACAAACATATACTCATTACTGGATCACACAGATATAGGTAGGGTGTCAGCACACCTGTCGTAGTTGCAGTCTCCAGCAGAGAGACAGAAGTAGTTTATCCAAATCAGCATTAATCAGAATGAAGTTCCAAGGGTCAGGTACTGATTAGAAATAGCTCACAGCTTCAAGTTCAAAATATAATCTAAAAGCACAGTGTCTACCGTAGAAGCTGCAAGGCAATTGGAGAAGAGCAACAGCTGCCAGACCAGACTCAGCCACTCCCTTGTTTCCTGCCTTTATACATCATGCTAAGCACCTGCCAGCTACCTCAGCCCTGCTCCTGCAAACACTCATCCCCATTGCTGATGTGCAGCCACCGATGTGCTGCCAATCTGGCACTATGCCTTCTGTCTTACAGGACTCTCCTATTCTTCCTGGTTGTAGATCCACGTCTGGCCCCTCAGAGACTGTTGTACACCACCCTGAAACCAATGTTGGAGAGGGGCAGCTTAGAAAACTTACACTTATTTAGCTACTCTTGAAGTTTCTCAGTATCCTCTCTCTACAGTGTTTTGAGTGTGCATGCATTGTATTTTTCTTTGGAATATAGTCTGTTTTCATTTCCTTATAGATGGCCAGAGTCTTCAGAATGAGGTGTGTAATGACCTTTTGTGAACAATGCAGCAATGGGATTTTTGAAAATGAAGATTTACAGGAAATCATAGAAACCTTATTTATATGGCAAATGCCTCATCCTTCCTGCCATCTATGGTAACCCAAGTGGACTTGTTGTTTAATGTCTCTATTATTGCCTCCTCCTCCTCCATGTCTGTTCACTTGAATGGAATGGGGATTGGATATTGGAGTCCCTTCCAGTCCTCATGAGAAGACTTCCACATTCTCTGTAACAATGGGCAAAGACTATACATGGCATCTGACATTTTACTCATTATTATTACTAGCAGAAAAGCCCATTGTACAAAAAATACAACAGGGTCTAGCCTTCCCCCCTATCCGGGCAGCTATGCCAAGGCCTGGTGAGTCCGTGGGGGGCTGCTCGGGGTGGTAGCGAGTTCTGGCAGGAGCTCCCCACTTCCCTACCCCCTACCTGGGCAGCTCCACCAAGGCCTGGCAAGGATGTGGTAGGTCTGCTTTGGGTGGATGTGAGCTCTAACAGGAGCTCCCTTCCTCTCCCCCCCCCCACGCCTGCTTGGTGCTCTGGGGAGAGTAATTCCCCAGAGGCCCAATCTGGTAGGTGATGAGTCACAACTCCTCCCACCATCCCTGTCCAGCTTTTTAATGGTTCAGATAACTACATTTATTTTCGGCCCTATCTTGTAAGACTTTAGCCAGATAACAACACATAAAACTGTATAAAATACACATTAAAAAAGGAATTAAACTATTGCTCACTCTTCTAGCATGGAAAAGAGGGGGTGGGGATCATAAAGTTGGCTGGTGGATTCTGACAGAGTCTGGTGGATCATACATTTTTAGGCCTCAACCATAGGTTAAGTGGAACAGCTCTGTCTTATAAGCTCTGCAGATCTGTCTGAGGTCCCAAAGGGCTCTCATCTCAGTTGGCAGAGCAATCCACTAGGGGAAAGGAAGGTTTTGTTATCAGACACAACATGAAGAGAGGGGGGGGGGGATGAGGATTCTTAAGGTAGCTGGAACCAGTTTGGAGCACAAGAACATCTGACCATCATTAATGTTCTCGGGAGACCCAAGGATCATCAGGAAGAAGAAGAAAAATTACTACCATGTGACCCAGCACCACGATCACAGGGTTTTCTTTAAAAAATAACAGTAGCTTGGAGATTAAAAAAAGAATTAACTATTCACAGATTATCTCCTGGCCACCTGAAGGATGCTAGCTTCTGGAAAGGATTGCTTTCTGCACCCCTTTAGGATGGACAGGAAAACAATTATTGCTAACAGTAATGGTCACATATTCTATCCTTGTTTTTCTTTGGAAAGCTCAAAGTAGCTACCACACAGAACTGCATATCTAGCAAGGGACCCCCCATCAGACCGGTCAATCTTCTATCAGTTTGAATGCTCTAGAGACACAGTGCTCTAGAGCAGGCTTTCCCAAACAGGGTTTCATGAAATCCTGGGATTTCTGGATGACCTAAAATGGGTTTCCTGAAAGGGTGGGTGTTAATTCTTTTCTCATATATTTTTAACATTTGTTAAACATTCATTGTGATATGACCATATATGGTCATACTGACCTCCCCTCCCCTCAAAACAACCAATGATGGGCCTGGAGGGTGTGGGAAAGGGAGGGGTTCTCCAGATGGGTGTGTACATAGCTATGCTTCCCAACCATATTCTGCACGATCATGTCACCTCTTGGGGTTTCCTGAAGCCTGGGAAATGTTTCACTCACCATGAACCATCCAGGGAAGTTGGTTTATAAAATTAGTAGTAGTAGTAGTAGTAGTAGTAGTAGTAGTAGTAGTAGTAGTAACATTATGATGTCATCAGTTATATAGGTCAGCCCCTACTCGAAAATGCTCTGGGGCCAAGAGTGATGAAGATGATCTGGGGCCAAGGGACCAAGCCCTATGAAGATAGGTTGAGGGACTTGGGAATGTTCAGCCTGGAGAAACGGAGGTTGAGAGGGGACATGATAGCCCTCTTTAAGTATTTGAAAGGTTGACACTTGGAGGAGGGCAGGATGCTGTTTCTGTTGGCTGCAGAGGAGAGGACACGCAGTAATGGGTTTAAACTGCAAGTACAACGATATAGGCTAGATATCAGGGAAAAAAATTTCACAGTCAGAGTAGTTCAGCAGTGGAATAGGCTGCCTAAGGAGGTGGTGACCTCCCCGTCACTGTTAGTCTTCAAGCAAAGGTTGGATACACACTTTTCTTGGATGCTTTAGGATGCTTAGGGCTGATCCTGCATTGAGCAGGGGGTTGGACTAGATGGCCTGAATGGCCCCTTCCAACTCTATGATTCTATGATTCTATGATTCTACTCCTCTCCATTTTTTTCCATTTGCCCAAATGAGCAGCAAGGTGAATGGCCAATGAGGTTCTGAAGGTCTTCTGCTAAAGTGAGAGACTTGGCACTCCTATATTCCCTGTAAGTAGAAAACTGGCAAAATATATCAAGGTTTTGGCTAGAATGTTTCACTCTGCCTTGCTATGCTAAGGTAGTTGCAGGGAGTTTATACTCCAAGAACGCTTAAAAATGCTACTCCACCCACTGACAGCCTGAAGTGTAACATGCCATTTGACCTTCTCATTCTAAGGCAAACAGAGACAGACGCCCACTTTGGCTCCTTACAAACTGCTCTCGCTTTCTGAGATCTGCCTAGATACATCTTGTGATCCTTTCTGGTTTTACCCTATGTTGCAAAAACTACAACGTGGGTAAACGCCCTGCACGTCAGCTATTCAAGTTCTTGTATGAAAGGAGAACAGAATGTGGACAGAATTAATTTTGTCAAGCGACTTTGTTCTGCCTACAAAGTAGATATTGTCAGCAATTGCGTTTCCCTCTGATTTCGGTGAACAATATGAATTTCATCAAGCTTTTTAGGTTTTTTTTTCTGGAAAACATTTACTTTCGTCTGTCAAACAGTTCACCCTATTCCATCAATTAAAATATCTTTGTGTTCATTCTTTCAACATTAATCTATTCAGCACTGCCACTTTCCCCCTCCTCAAAAAATGTCATTTTCTCTAAAATTTCCTCCCCTCCCCCCCCAGTGACTGTGATTGCTACTGAACTTTATGCTTAGCTATATTTATTAAATGGCTCAAATAGCGAAATGGATGCTGGACACATGTCTTCTGAATATTTAACCCCTTTGACTTTTGATGCATTTATATGGACATCAATAGCCAGGCTTCCCCTCCCACGGGGACTACAATTGACTTTCATCATTGTTCTCCCAATCTCCATTTTATCCATACAACAAGGACCCTGTGAAGTGAGTCCAGTAGCGCCTTTAAGACCAACAAAGATTTATTCAGGGCGTAAGCTTTCGAGTGCAAGCACTCTTCGTCAGACTAAGATTTCCTTACATGACCGAGGGAATATATAGCAAAAATTAATTATGTTACATTAGTAACCTGTGTCACACATTCAAATAAAGCCAATAATATTTTTTTGCCAAAACAGCCAAAGAATTATCATTGGCTGTATTTGGATGTGTGACACAGTTTACTAATGTAACATAATTAATTTTTGCTATATATTCCCTCGGTCATGTAAGGAAATCTTAGTCTGACGAAGAGTGCTTGCACTCGAAAGCTCACGCCCTGAATAAATCTTTGTTGGTCTTAAAGGTGCTACTGGTCTCTGATTTTATTGTGCTGCTTCAGACCAACACGGCTACCCATTTGAACCTCTGAAGTGAGTTAGGCTTCTGTGGCACTCAAAAAGCTTCTGTGGATGGTTCTAGAATCTTCTCTGAAACATTCTAACCAAGACACCACACTAACTGCATCTTTATATACTTGATGCAGATAATAAATAAAATAAATAAATACATATAAAGGACATTGTTTAGAGCGGAGGTCATCAACCCCCGGTCTGTGGCCCGGTACCGGTCCGCGAAGGCCATGGCACCAGGCCGCCAGCAGCCATGCCTGCCTCTCCCCCACACAGCGAGGAGCTCGGGGAAGAGGTAGGCGCAGCCACCGGCATGCCAGCGACGCAAATGTGCCTGCGCAGTTGCAGCGCATGCGCATTTGTGCCTCCTGGTGGCAAAAACGCGCATACGCAGATGCCACGCATGCACGTTAGCGCCCCCTGGTGGCAAAAATGTGTATGTGTGGCAATTGCGCGGGTGCGTTTGCGCGCAGCTGCCACGCGGCACCCGGGCCGTCAGCTCTCCCCTCATCCCGGAGGCGGTCCCTGACCACAGAAACGTTGGAGACCGCTGGTTTAGAGAACAGAGTTCAGTTAACTAATGAATGCAGTGAACTGTAAACATAAAGATGCCTGATTCGCCTCAAATTATTAGTTTATACAGACCTACTGGGACTTATGGTCACTCAGGCAGAAGTTTTCTTTCCAGTTCTGCTACTTTTATTTACTTATTATATTTATATACCACCCTCCTCTCATGGCTCAGGGCAGTTTAAATAAAACATAATACAAGTAAAAGCATGGCTCATTAATAACAGTGGGATAACAACAGTAGTAACAGTAACATTTGGTGATAACCATTTAAAAATTAAACATAAAATGAAATATTAACAGTTAACTGGATCCCATAGGTTGGTCACTCCAGGTGTGCCATTTTGATTGGTCTGAGGGCACATCTGTGTGAGGGAGGGGTTCTGGGGGCCAGTAGATGTTGGTGTTTCTGTTGGACCTCAACGAAATTCCTGGTGGGAAATATCCCTTTTGCAGGCCATGCAGAACTGTGTTAGATTCAACAGGGCCCAGAACTCTTTTGGGAGCTCATTCCACCAGGTGGGGGCCAGGATGGAGAAAGTTCTGGCCCTGATTGAGGTCAAACATGCTTCCTTGGGACCAGGGATCACCAGATGGTTGGAGGTAGTGGAGTGAGAGCCAGCTTGGTGTAGTGGTTAGGAATGTGGACTTCTAATCTTGCGAGCCAAGTTTGATTCCATGCTCCCCCATATGCAACCAGCTGGGTGACCTTGGGATCACCGCAGCACTGATAAAGCTGTTCATGAGGCTAGTCTGCTAGCTAGTTCTTATCTGTCTGGAGAGTAACATCTGCTTTCATGTGATGCATAATGCAGGGATGCAGAATTAGTTTGAAGAAGCTCTGTCTCATTTCCAGGTAGAGAGATTTCAGCGCTGGCACTCAGAGCAAGCTAAGATCCAAAGGTGTTTCCAGATGACCTATGGATGGTTGATGAAGAGCAATCCTATAGTGGATACTGGGATCCCTCCCACCGTCCCCCCATCCCTCCCCCTCGCACACCCTGAATAAATCTTTGTTGGTCTTAAACGTGCTACTGGACTCTGATTTTATTGTGCTACTTCAGACCAACATGGCTACCCATTTGTATCTATGCTTTTTAAAAGAATTTTTGGGAACGTGTTTTGAATGTGTATCAAACCTTTGATTCCAGTCGGCTGAATGAAGTGTGATAGCATGGGATGCTCATGAACATTCCAGCTGTTCAGAGAATAATAACACTATCTGAATGTTAGCAATCCTATTTTTATGAGGGGGTGAAAGGAAAAGTAGTAATGGGGGTTGAATGTTACATCAGGATTGGAACAAGTGTCCAGTATTTTGGCAGAATGCTTGTCATTTGCATTATTGTAAAAAAAAGGTAGCTCAAGAATTTCTGATTTTAAAAGATTACTGTCTTAATCTCCAAGAAATATATTGGGAGAACAGCGGACAATGGCTGGCTCTCCATTGATAAAAGGTACATTATCTGGTGCCACAGAATCCCTAGACAATATGAAACATCCTCCTATTTATAACTCCTGTGAACTGCATATCACAATTAATTTTCAACCCAGGCAACAAATCATTCTAAATATAGGTTCCTTTTCTGGTACCCCCAGTAATTCTCTCTCCCCCACTCCTCCCCCAACTTGCTAGTGCTGACTGGGTACTTGTGAAAGCAAATGAGGCAAAGGAAAAGCAGAAGTGAAAATGTCAATAAAATCCAAAGGCCGTTTCAGGGTCACTTTCTTACAGCGCTGCCAAAGTGGGATCTATATACACATTAGCAGCAGCTAATTTGAAAGGTCAGAGAGCAGCAAGGGGGAGATGAGCTAAATCTATTGAGTTGCAATACTCCATATGGCATTAAACAAACATGCCAGCCTGCATCCTGCCCATCCTTCCAAGAGCTCAGAGGGGCACACGTGTTCTCCATGTTGACAGAGCTTAAATATGCAAGTGAGCAAAGCACCGGGCTGCTCAAAAGAAGAAAGTAGTTTTATTATTATTATTATTATTATTATTATTATTATTATTATTATTATTATTATTATTATTATTATTATTATTACCAAGAAGAGTTGGTTTCTATATCCCACTTTTAACTACGAGATCACGACAGGGGGGAGGCTGTTCCTCCTGCTCTGCTTGACACTTTGCCCTTCCAGCTACTGATAACTGCATGAAGTGGGAGGTACAAGCCTAACATGGGTCATGGAGGGGTGGAGTACTATCCTCTGAGGGATGGGAAAAGGGAAGACAGAACAAATCTAATAGAATCTTTGTACTTTTGATTTACCTCTGGATTCCGAATGACACAACAGGAGGAATGCCTCAAAAGTGTTTTTGAATAAGCCAGAAATAAAGCAGCCAGAAAGTAAACTGAGGATAGAAATGAGGAAAATCCACTAGAAGGCAAATTTTACCTGCTTGAGGTGCCTAGTGGAACGAAACACCAATGGAACGAAGCCTGTGGAAGAGAGGGAAACTGCCAATGCAAAAAAGCATTGTATATCAATTCAGATTGTATGTCTTGCAAGCTACTTGCCTGTGTGGTAAAGTGATTAAGAGCAGCAGCTTCTAATCAGGGAAGCTGGGTTTTATTCCCCACTCCTCCACATCTGGCCAGCTGGGTTTCTTTGGGCTAGTCACAGTCCTGATAGTGCTGTTCTCACAAAGCAGTCCTGTCAGGTCTCTCTCAGCCCCACATACCTCAATGTGTGAGGTGGGATAAGGGATTAGATACACTGGTCTGATTCAGCAGGGCTCTTCTTGCAGTAACTTCTTATGTTCCTGTTTGTTAATTGCAGCCACTAAGCAGATATACAGAGCCTCTTGTAGCGCAGAGTGATAAGGCAGCAGACATGCAGTCTGAAAGCTCTGCCCATGAGGCTGGGAGTTTGATCCCAGCTTGCTGGGGAGTAAACGGTAATGACTGGGGAAGGCACTGGCAAACCACCCTATATTGAGTCTGCCATGAAAATGCTAGAGGGCGTCACCCCAAGGGTCAGACATGACCCGGTGCTTGCACAGAGCATACCTTTACATTTACCTTTAATGGACCATAAACTAAATATAAACCATTCTGATCTCTCCCATTCAAATGTAAAGAAAATCGGTTGGGACAATCATGGGTTCACCTTAATTGACCTGTGCCAAGATGTATGAGCCTCTTGTGGTGCAGCGTGGTAAGGGAGCCAACATGCTGTCTGAAGCTCTGACCATGAGGATGGGAGTTCGATTCCAACAGCCAGCTCAAGATTGACTCAGCTTTCCATCCTTCTGAGGTTGGTAAAATGTGTACCGGGATAAAACGGTAATGACTGAGGAAGGGAATGGCAAACCACCCCATATTGAGTCTGCCATGAAAACTCTAGAGGGCATCACCCCAAGGGTCAGACATGACTCGGTGCTTGCACAGGGGATACCTTTACCTTTAAGGAGATATACAGCTGCTTAGAATAACACTCAAAATAACACTTGTGAGCAAATTTTCTAGGCAAAAGAACAGCTCAACTTGACAAAGCAAAACAATTAAGCTTTTTGAGCAAGGTAAGTTACAATGTAAAGTTTTTTTTTTCATAGCTTACTGGCTTCAAGGGTGTGCCTCTACTTAGAATGGCACAGAATTTCCATTATAAACTTTTAAACATCCTTTATTTCAGAGAACATTTGTTTGCTGGCATGTTTGTTTAATGCTCAGTTTTATTGCTGAGACTCAAGATGGATTAAACAATAAGAAAAGTACGAACCAGCCCCATAAGATTTGTAATGTTAGTGAGAATTACTTTTGGATTGTTATTTTTGTTCCATTGGCTTTTATGTTAATTGTTCCTGCCTCCTTTCTTTGTTCAATTTTATTTTATTTTATTTATTTAGTTCTTCGTTTTATTGCTTTATTTCACTGAGATTTAAAGCAATGGGGTAGGGATGGCAATGGGGTAGGGATGGCAGCCTTCAGGTGGGACTTGCAGATTTCACCTGTCATTACACCTGTTGTCCAGACTACAGAGATCAGTTCCCTTGGAGGTAATGATCTCTTTGGAGGGTGAGCTCTATGTCAGAATCATGTTATGTTTTTGCTATGTTTTGTTTTGTCATACTTGAGGTATGTTTTGCCATGCTACGTGACTTTTTACATTGCATCTTTCTATTCTGTGAATTGATTTGTGCACTTCTGCTCTGTGATTTAATTCCTGCCAGGCCCTTGGCAGCACCTCTGACTGCACCCCATCAGGCCCTTTGATCTTCAGACCCTGTTTTGAGCTTTAGTTACTGCCTAGAGTAGGTGTGACTGGAACTAGCCTTGGACCTCAAGCCTCTTGCAAACAAATGAATTGCATTTGCATTGGAAAACTCAGCCCACAGCACTCTCTACATGTTGGAGTTGCAATCAGAGGTAATTTGGTGAAGTCAACTCTGAAGGGTTGTTCTTAAACTGCTTAAGCAGCTGAGCTGTATTTAAGTAGTCACTAGTGACATCAAGTGGTCACTGATGAGTTTGTAGGGAGTTCTGAGCCATGTGCTCTGACAATTCCTTTGTATAAGGTAAGTACTTGCCCAATTCCTGCTTCTTCAGGGGAAAAAAAGCTCTTCTGCTAGCAAGGAGAAGCAATGTCCCCCATAAGACTCTTGGCTCTCTTCGTCTGCGGATGTGTGGGATATAGCAGATAAACACCCGTTAGCCATAAACACAAGTAGGAATGAAGTTTCAAGCTGGAAAGAGGAGATTTTGACACAGCTCCTGACAATAAATTGTTTCTTTGTCATCTCCAGCTTGAGATTTCTTTCCTACTTGTGTTTATGGCTGATGGGTCTTCATACGCTTGGACTTTTTTTGACCTCTGAGAATGACCAAAACAGAAAACAACAGAGTCTGCCACCATTGGATATCGGCAATGGCACAGGTATTATTGTAAAAACTTCATTATGTAATAATGGGTTTTATTATGTTCCTGTATAGAGATTATAATGTGGTATTATGATGTGCATTATTTAGTGTGACTGAAAAAGATCATGAAAGCGAGTTAATACCTAGGAGCTTGTTTTGACACTGATCCTGAAAATAAAGTGTTTCTTTGTCATCGTCAGCTTGAGTTTCTTTCCTGCTTGATGTGTGGGATGTAATCTGCCTGCAGTCTAATCACAAGAAGCTTACAATGTGCTGCTTTTATAACTACTCTTTAAGATTTTATACTCTGTTTCAATAAGGAGACTGATGCAGAAGAATATGTTTTTGTAAATACTCTTTCCAGTAAAGATTCTTTCTTTTAAACCTTGGTTTGGCAGCAGCTTCCTTTACAGCATAAGGATCTGCACTGCATTACAGAAGTTACGCTGTGGCAGTCATTTTGGGCTGTCTTTGCCTCCAGCAACAGCCATTTTGTGGCAACCATTTTGTTGCAGTACCCACCATGTTGTGTCAGAATTCCAAAGGTGCCTTCAGGCTCAAAAAGGTAAGCACAAGTCAGGGCCCAAGTCAGTAACCCCTCAAATCTGCTAACATATTACCTTAATTTGACCAATGGACTGACTTGTGATTTTTCTTTTAAGAAGGGCTGGTTCTTTATATGCCTCTTTACCTGAAGGAGTCTCAAAGTGGCTTACAGTCACCTTCCCTTTCCTCTCCCCACAACAGACACCCTGGGAGATAGGTGAGGCTGAGAGAACTCTGATATTACTTCTTGGTCAGAACAGCTTTACCACTGCTGTGTCTAACCCAAGGTCACCCAGCTGGCTGCATGTGGGGGAGTGGGGAATCAAAGCCAGCTTTCCAGATTAGAAGCCTCCTAACCACTACACCCAGCTGGCTTTCTCTTTAATTAGTAATGTTTCATTAAAGGCCCAATTCCAAAGAGAAGACACTCATTGTAAGTTTGCTAGTGATTTGGAAAATAAACGTAGTCTCTCTCCCTCTTTTTTTTTTAACCAAAAATGTTGAGGCTGTTGTACGTGTTCTAATTTGTTTCTTGCTGTCACTGCAGTGATGAACTGGAGACCTGAAAGCCCTTTAACTCTGCAGATAGGAGGGAAAACGTATCTTTGTAAGGAAGTGCATAATGTATTAATTTCTGCAATATTCCCTTGTGTACTTGGAGGGAAGGGTCTGTCAGCATTTTTACAGACCTTTTTTTAAACTTCTCAGTGTTTATAACTCAGATCTAATCATTCACTGCAGGCTAATTTTATAAATACAAAATTGCAGCCTGGAAACAGACTCTTGTGTCAAATCCCATTTTTTGAAAAGAAAAGCCTTGATAAAAATGTTTGGTGCTAAGGGCCTCAAATAACAATGATAAAAAGTGTTTTGGGTTTTTTTTGGGGGGGGGCATTGCTCATGCAACAGAAATAATTCCTGTCTGTTGGGAAATTTTTTACCTAATAGGTTGAGGGAGTGGTGTAAATCATCTAATGCATGGGTAGTCAACCTGTGGTTCTCCAGATGTTCATGGACTACAGTTCCCATGAGCCCCTGCCAGACTAAGCCAGTTCACATTTTGTTTTTATTTTCAATTTTTGCAGTGGGGCACTGAATGGGAAGTGGGAAGGTAAACTCAAGCAGAGATAATGTTTGTAAAATCTACAGTTTTGGGGAAAGACCTGTTGAAATTGTGCATGGTGCCAGTGACCGGACTTTATTCTCAAAAAGGTAGGATAAAAGCCATTAGAAATAGTGCATCTTAGTTAGGTTTAAGTTAGGTATTGGCTAGGTGACTGGAACTGAAAGTAAGAATCTTTTTAGTCTTTATAGTCACTGAATCTAGAGCAGAGTTGTAGCAGGGCCTTATATGTGGTAGCCACAATGGAATGGGATGGCAAGAAAAAGAGGAGTTGTTTTTTTATACTCCACTTTTCACTGCTTGAGGGAGTCTCAAAGTGGCTTATAATCACCTTCCCTTTCTCTCCCCACAACAGACATCCTGTGTGTCAGGTAACATTAAGAGAGGTCTGACAGGACTGCTTGGTGAGAACAGCATTGACTTGAAGTTGGGCAGTATGGCTCACATAAGACATGCACTCCGTTTTGTAGTTGGCAAATTAAGGCCACGGCTTTTATTACAACAACTTTTAAACAGAGTTGGCATGGCAGGGGATAGGAGCGGACAGTAGTCTGCCGACGACATCTACACCCTATTTCCAGCAGCTATCAGGAGCCTTTGCAGGGCCCAAATAGGAACACAGGCCTCCCTGCTGCTGTTTCCTAACCAGGGAAAGGTGTCCCACCTGGGATGCTTGAGGAGTCACAGACCTCCTTGAGGCCCTTCCTGGGCCACCCAGTCCCTGCAAGCTCTTGCCTTCCCTGACGGGTTGGTATTTGGTCACAGGTCCAAAGCCACTTAGGGAGAATCCCTACCCTTTGGAATATGCCACACAGGGCAAAATTCCCTTCGAAATGTGTTAATTCCCCTGCTTCCCCACAAGCTATGACAAATATGACCAGAAGAAAACCTTAACAACAAATCACTGTGGCCTCTGAACAATGGACAGCCAATGGACAGAACCAAAACAAAATGACCCTCCATAGGGTAGGTAGCCCTTCTGCTGGCGTTGCCCACAAAAGAAGGCCATGGCTGAGCACATGGCACCTTTTAAGTACTGTTGCTCATGCTGCCCTACCTTCCCAGTAGCCCCACATCCCTGGAATGCACACACAGGCGTGTTCTGCACTGTCACATCTCCCCCGTGCATCTCTTGCCGGCTTGTTACCTGCTGCACCAATGGCAGCCCAGGTAAGCCGAGCCCCTCCTATTAGTGTTGTGTTAAGCCCAAGGTCACCCAGATGGCTGCATGGGGAGGAGTGGGGAATCAAACTTGACTCTCCAGATTAGAAGCCACCACTCTTAACCACTACACCAAGCTAGCAAGGGACTCTTCAGCTCCTAGATTACATTGACTGGGGCTATGTCTTGGGAAAGCATCTGCATTGCATGTAAGCAATCTCAGGTTAAGTCCCCAGCACAGTGACATAGTTTGGGCATGGCAGGTATGGCACGTGCCCTGGGTGCCACTTGATTGGAGCACCAGTGAGCAGTTTCTATTTAAAATCAAACAAGCCATCCTTGGATAGTGGAAAAAAAAAAGATCAGATGTTTGATTTCTCTTGATCAAACAAGAAAGAGACTTAAAGAAAACTTACTTTGATCATATCAAAGACCAATTTTGCATCAGTGAAAGCAAAAAAGGTACAACTGTAATTTTCAAGTAGTGCCATAATTTGTTAATTAAAGGATTAAGAAGCTTGATTTGAGCTTTCCCCAAAGCCATAAGGACAACAGAAGGTAACCCAGGAGAGATGTCGACACTTTGGGGTCATCAGGGGGAGCTTACTATTGGTGCTGTTTTCCAGAGATAGCCTCTTCTTGGCAGCTCCACTGAAAAATGATCAAGAAATAAATGATTAGAAAGACCTCTCTGCATGCAGCTCCAGATGGCCAGTCAGAGTAGACAAAACTGAGCTTGATAGTTCCAGATTTCGGGTCACCAGAAGGCAGATTAATTCAGTACATTTGATGTGGAACACATCTTCTGGCACAGTGAAATGGAAGTTGTCACGTTCTTGAGTTCCCCCCTGAGTGCACCACAAGACCCTGGGAAGTGGCTGGCATGGAGGAAGGCGGTGTTGGTGGCAACAGTCGAGGAGGCTGGCCAAGCCATGGTAGTGCTGGCTGCAGAGTCTGGGGTAGACATGGAGTCTACCAAATCCAGCACAGCCATGGGGATGGTGCAGGCTGGCGAAGCTGTGGAGGCAGAGCCCGTTGAGTCCAGGGCAGCCATGGCATGGGCTAGCTAAACGATGGAGGCAGAACCTGAAGATTCTGGGGCAGCCATGGTGGTGGAGTAAGCTGGCCAAGACACAGTGGTGGCACCCATGGAGTCCAGGGCAGGAGAGGCACTGCAGTCCACAAAGGCTGGCCCAGCCATGGTGCTGCAGAACCCAAGGGAGCCCTACAGCAGCCAGCCTGTGTCTCCAAGTGTGCACGTACGTGTCCTCAGAAGACAGGCAGTCACCCTCTCCCCCTCCACATAAAGGGTGAGAATCCTTGTCGGTAGATTTATTTGTTTCACATTTTGATTTTACATTTCTGTTCGGGTTCACCAGTTTAGATCCAGAGAGCTACTGTATGTTTGCTTTTCATTGAAGTAGAAGGAATGTCAGCAGTGGCTTTTCTCATTTCTCCTGATACTTTCTTTCACCTAATCACAAACAACCTTCATATTTTCTTGCATTCTTTTAGTCATGTTAAACTTTTGGGAGGGGGGATGTCAAACCAATCAGCTGAAGCAACGAGATGTCTATGGAAGTGGGGCTTTCTTATTTTTAAATAGAAGCCACCTGGATGACAGCTAAGAGATGCTCTTGAGTGCAAAGCAGCCTGAGCCCCTTCTGAAGTTCAAAGAGGTCCTCCAGGTAGAGCATGGCCCTGTTGTTTCAAGGACAAGTTGATATGGGACTTGAAATTGTGATAGACAGACCTGACTTTAGGCATTTCTGGTTACCAAGGGAACTTGTGCACTCAGAAGGTTCCCCAGGGAGAATTTTTAAAAGTCACTTATGTAGCATCACTAAGCTGTTCTCTCACATTCTTGGGTATGTGCACTAGGATAGTTTGGCAAGAAAGCAAAGACCAATGTAACACACCTTTGATCCTAGAATTTGGCCTCCTGAAAGACACCAGTACAACTAATGATAGAATCATAAAATAAAATCATAGAATAATAGAGTTGGAAGGGACCTCATGGGTCATCTAGTCTAACCCCCTGCACTATGCAAGACACTCACAACCCTATCGCTCATCCACTGTAACATGCCACCCCCTTGAACCTTCACAGAATCAGCATCTCCATTAGATGGCTATCCAGCCTCTGTTTAAAACTTTCCAAAGATGGAGAACCCACCACCTCCCGAGAAAGCCTGTTCCACTGAGAAACTGGTCTGTCATGAACCTCTTCCGGATGTTGAGTCGGAATTTCTTTTGAATTAATTTCATCCCATTGGTTCTAGTCCATCCAGTAAGAGAGAACAATTCTGCTCCATCCAAGCAGCCTTTTAAATACTTGAAGATGGTTATCAAATCCCCTCTCAGTCGTCTCCTCTCCAGGCTAAACAGACCAAGTTCCCACAACGTCTTGGTCTCCAAATCCCTCACCATCTTTGTTGCCCTCCTCTGGACATGCTCCCATTTGTCTACATCCCTCTTCAACTGGGGTGCCCAAAACTAAGGCAGTTTACAATAAAAATCAAGCATTCAAATATTTATATTTTGGCAAAGACCCCTATTTTGGATCTGAGAAAGCACTGAGACAATACAGTCCAATTATAGGTTGAGCCCAGAAGGAAACAGCATGAGTAGGACAAAGTACTTCCTGAAGCAACAGCAGCCATTTTAGTAGCAATGAAAGATAATTGTGGTCCATATTGGTCTGATATGGGAAGGAGCTAGGATTCCAATAGCTTTGCAGCAGTAATACTTTTCCTATCGCAGGCCAGGACAGACAGACATCTTTCAAGACATCCAGGTGATACAAATAGCTTGAACACAACCTGGGAAGAACTTTTGGAGAACAAAAGAACTGCAGGCTAAGGAAGTTCTCCCCATGGCTTAGCTAAAAGAAGCTGAGAGGCACTGGGAAACAAGTGGTCACCTCCATCTCCTAGGCAATGGGGAACAGCAAACAAAAGATCCTCTACAGAGATGCTACCCAGGCTCCCCAACAGATCTAGAAAATGAAAGCATCCATTGTAAAAATCCTACTTGTCTTGGGCTCTTCAGGTGGGCCCAGTCTTATCCCCTTTGGACCAGTGCCCTTGGGCCTAGAAAGCATTGACAGACACTGGATCTGTAACATGGGTTAACATTTAGTGGACCAATTGAAACCCCAAGGCAGCCTTCCTCAACCTATATAGGCTGGGAGGTAATCGGGCTTAGATGAACTGCTAGTAATTATTGAGCTCTTGCAGCTGACATGGGTTTGGGCCAGAATACTGCAAAGAATTATTTTGGAGGCCATAAGGTAGGGGTGGCCAAGCTGTGCCCCTCCATATGTCCATGGACTACATGCTGGCTCATGGATTTTGTAGTCCATGTACATCTAGAAAGCCACAGCTGGGGTCTGCCTAAGTCAGAAGAGATTTGATAGCATTTAACACACATGCCCAGAGCACCTTTCAATGTGCCCAAATCCATGGAGAATATAAAATTGTGTACCGTCAGCCTTCTCGAGCAGGAGTAACCAGAGCGTTAACTTCAGACAGGAACCGTCCCTGTCACAAACTTAAAACACATCTTAAGCAAACAACTGTATCAGATAATTAGTTTTTTGGGAGCCTTAAATATTAATCCTATTTAGATTAGATTCCTTTTCAGGGGCAGTTCAAATTTCAGAAAGTGAGAAGTTAATAATTTATGAAGAGGGGTATTTTTATATACCGTCTCCCGTTTCCCTTGGACTGGTGTTCTCAGATTAGCTTCCGTGCCCTTTCAGTAGTCTTATCTGAGGAAACGTGCGCGTTGCGTCAGCCCAGGATGGCTGCTAGTGGTTCTGCTTCCAGATAGTCATTGCAAAAAAAAAAATACCCCAGAATGATAGAATTCTGAATTCCTCACAATAGGTAAAGCTTGTGTATGGGAGTGAATGAACGTCAAAGTTTGCCTTCAGTTTTCTCTCTTCCTTCCCTGAAAACTCTCGTAACCTCTAACCCTTCCCTGTCTACTTCTCTATGTCACACTCACTAGCCAACCTACGTTTACCTGTCCATTCTTCAGCTTTCCACCCACTGGTAGTCTCTACCCAAGAAAACTATGGCCCAGGTAAAGGTAAAGGTATCCCCTGTGCAAGCACCGAGTCATGTCTGACCCTTGGGGTGACGCCCTCCAGCGTTTTCATGGCAGATTCAATACGGAGTGGTTTGCCAGTGCCTTCCTCAGTCATTACCGTTTACCCCCCAGCAAGCTGGGTCCTCATTTTACCAACCTCGGAAGGATGGAAGGCTGAGTCAACCTTGAGCCGGCTGCTGGGATCGAACTCCCAGCCTCATGGTCAGAGCTTCAGATAGATTGTTGGCTGCTTTACCACCCTGTGCCACAAGAGGCTCTCATGGCCCAGGTACACAGAGCTATTTTGTCCGAAGCAGGCCCATTTTAACCACAAGGAACAAACACGGCTCTGTGAGTGGAACCTCATTTCCACCTGTATCACCTTCCCCACAAGAATTCCACTTTCTGTCCTCCTGGCAACCTCCATATCAACACCCTTCTCTGCTTCCTTCTCTCCTTCTCAACACCCACCAAAGATTATCACTAGTTGCCAACCCTCTCCCATGATTTTCTCTTTTCCTTCCCTGAAATCCCCTCATGACTTCACATTCTTCCCTGTCTTCTCTATTTGTACCTGTCCCTGCATCTTCATTTGCAGGTATTATGTACCGACTACTCATGAAATTTGCAGATGACACAAAATTGGGAGAAGTAGTGAACAACCCCTAAGATAGAGATAGAATTCAACAAGATTTGAAGAAGAGGATGAAGAGTTGCTTTTATACTCCACTTTTTACTACCCAAAGGAATATCAAAACAGCTAACAATCATCTTCCTTTCCAATCCCCACAACAGACACCCTATGAGGTAGGCGAGGCTGAGAGAGCTCTGACAGGGCTGCTCCGTCAGAACAGCTCTATCAGGGCTGTGATGAGCCCAAGTTTACTGAGTTAGCAGCATGTGGAGAAGCGGGGAATCAAGCCAAGCTCTCTACATTAGAATCTGCAGCTCTTAAATGCTACACCAAGCTGGCTCTCTGAACATGCTGGAAATGTGGACAAATGAGAACAAGATGTAATTCAATAAGGAGGAGTACAGAGATCTACATCTGGGTCACAAAAATGAGAAACATGCATACTGGATGGGAGATAGACTTCTAAGTAGCAGTATGTGTGAACGAGAACTTGGAGTATTTGTGAACAGTAAGCTAAATTTAAGCGAACAATCTGATGTAGTGATACTGAAGGTGAATGCAGTCTTGAGCTGTATCAACAGGAGCATCACATCAAAATCACAAAATGTCATAGTCCCACTGTACACTGCATTAGTCAGACCCACCTGGACTACCGCAAACTGTTCTGGAAGCCTTAATTCAAAAAAGGATGTGGAGAAAATTGAGAGGGTACAGAGATGAACAACAAGGATTATCCGGGGCTTGTGGACAAAGCCCTATGAGTAAAGGCTGAGGGACTTGGGGATGTTTAGCCTAGAGAAGAGATTGAGAGGGGACAGGATTGCTCTCTTGAAGTATTTGAAAGATTGTCACTTGGAGGAGGACAGGGAAAGGTTCCTGTTATCAGCAGAGGATAGGACTCTCATCAACAGCTTCCAACTATGTGTAGAATGGTACCATCTAGATATTGGCGGAGGTGGAGGAGATGCAGTCAGAACAATTCAGCAGTGGAATCAACTGCCTAAGGAGGTGGTGAGCTCCCCCTCATTGGCAGTCTTCAAGCAGCAGCTGGACAGATACATCTCATGGGTGCTTTAGGCTGGTCCTGCACTGAGCAGGAGGTTGGACTGGGTGGCCCCTTCCAGCTCTATGATTCTATGACTTCATAGAGCCAGTTTGGTGTAGTGGTTAGGAGCGTGGACTTCTAATCTGGCATGCCAGGTTCGATTCTGCACTCCCCCACATGCAGCCAGCTGGGTGACCTTGGGCTCGCCACGGCACTGATAAAACTATTCTGACAGAGCAGTGATATCAGTGCTCTCTCAGTCTCACCCACCCCACTGGGTCTCTGTTGTGGGGAGAGGAATGGGAAGGTGACTGTAAGCCGCTTTGAGCCTCCTTCGGGTAGGGAAAAGCGGCATATAAGAACCAACTCTTCTTCCTCTTCCTCTTCCTCTTCCTCTTCCTCTTCCTCTTCCTCTTCCTCTTCCTCTTCCTCTTCCTCTTCTTCTTCTAGCTCAAGAGAACTTTCTTTTTGACCCACTCTTACATCATTCTTCCCCCCTCCCGCCCCTTCCATTTTATACTCAGAACAATCCTTTGAGCTTGGGTAGTGGAATAGGAGTGAAAATCCCTGGAAAAGAGCCCCTCCCCAGGCTGCCTGTCCCTGCCATGTCCTCCTGAAGCAGAGGAAAGAGGAAGCAATCTCCCTAACCAATTGGCGGACAGCCATTTTCCTTGCACACATGTGTCTTGGGCAGGCTGGAGGCCATTTTTGCCAGGATTGGCCCAAGAGAGTCCTCCCTCAAAGATCAATGCTGCCTTGACAAAGATTTCTCTCCCCACCCCCTATCTTTCACTGACAGAAATCCTGGCAATAAATCTCTGGTTGCCTAGCAATGGCTACCAACATCATTCATCTGTTAAACGATCCTCTTGATAGAGTGGTGTTTAAGGGAGAGATTACAACCTTCTAATTGATCATTCAGTGATTGGAAATTGGCTTCAGTTACGTATTGGAGACCAAGATCTATCTCTCTTTCTTCTCTCTGCATTAAGAAAATGCTTTTCGATATGAGTAACCTTTTCCCCACAGCAGAGAGAACAGCCTATGTGAGGCTGTACTTTATGCAAGGTGTTTAGAGGAGTTGGAGAATTAGAATGGAAATGAATTCTAGATACTTTTGAATGGTTAAGGTTAAAACATTGGAGCCTTCCAGATAGAGCTGAGCCAGATACAAGCTCAAAATGTTCTGCCTGGTGTAAACTTGGGGGGGGGGGGGTGAGTGCTGATCCAGTGACCCCATGCCATGTCAGGGGCTCCAGGGCTAGCCTCGAGACTTTTTTGGGGGGCGGGTTGATCCTGGAGATAACACTGAAGGAGTGGTGTTATGTCAGTTTTCCAGGCTTCTGAGCCAGTCCTATGAGGCAGAGATGAGGTAGCTGTATCAAACCCTGTGTAACCCTCTGTTCATCACATAGCAGCTCTGGTTACTTAGTCCCCCTGTAACCTTTTCTAAAATAAAAACTTATAGTAAAGTTTTCCAGTCTGGCATGTCATTGGGCAACATCATGCTAGGCAATCAATCACTGTAGGGGCTCCTTTTATCATTTGGGTTCTCCCACCAATCTTTAAGAAGAAGAAGAAGAAGAAGAAGAGTTGGTTCTTATATGCTGCTTTTCTCTATCCAAAGGAGTCTCAAAGTGGCTTACAGTTGCCTTCCCTTTCCTCTCCCCACAACATACACCCTGTGAGGTAGATAAGGCTGGGAGAGCCCTGATATTAATGAAGAAGAAGAAGAGTTGGTTCTTATATGCTGCTTTTCTCTACCCAAAGGAGTCTCAAAGTGGCTTACAGTTGCCTTCCCTTTCCTCTCCCCACAACATACACCCTGTGAGGTAGATAAGGCTGGGAGAGCCCTGATATTAATGAAGAAGAAGAAGAGTTGGTTCTTATATGCTGCTTTTCTCTACCCAAAGGAGTCTCAAAGTGGCTTACAGTTGCCTTCCCTTTCCTCTCCCCACAACAGACACCCTGTGAGGTAGATAAGGCTGGGAGAGCCCTGATATTAATGAAGAAGAAGAAGAGTTGGTTCTTATATGCTGCTTTTCTCTACCCAAAGGAGTCTCAAAGTGGCTTACAGTTGCCTTTCCTTTCCTCTCCCCACAACATACACCCTGTGAGGTAGATAAGGCTGGGAGAGCCCTGATATTAATGAAGAAGAAGAAGAGTTGGTTCTTATATGCTGCTTTTCTCTACCCAAAGGAGTCTCAAAGTGGCTTACAGTTGCCTTCCCTTTCCTCTCCCCACAACAGACACCCTGTGAGGTAGATAAGGCTGGGAGAGCCCTGATATTAATGAAGAAGAAGAAGAGTTGGTTCTTATATGCTGCTTTTCTCTACCCAAAGGAGTCTCAAAGTGGCTTACAGTTGCCTTTCCTTTCCTCTCCCCACAACATACACCCTGTGAGGTAGATAAGGCTGGGAGAGCCCTGATATTAATGAAGAAGAAGAAGAGTTGGTTCTTATATGCTGCTTTTCTCTACCCAAAGGAGTCTCAAAGTGGCTTACAGTTGCCTTCCCTTTCCTCTCCCCACAACAGACACCCTGTGAGGGAGGAGAAGCTGAGAGAGCCCTCATATTACTGCTCCATCAGAACAGCTTTATCAGTGCTGTGGTGAACCCAAGGTCACCCAGCTGGTTGCTTTGTGGGGGAGCACAGAATCAAACCCGGCTCACCAGATTAGAAGTCCACACGCCTAACCACTACACCAAACTGGATTTGTTTGTTTTACATTTCATATTTTTCTGGTGACATCCAGGTTTGTAGAAAGGTCTGTCTTCTCCATTCAGAGGTCCATTTACTGGATTTCAGTAAAGGACATATACAAAACTACAATATTAATGCTCAGCTGTAGATTTATTTCAGTGTCTATCTAAGCAGACTTTATTGTTTGAATTGTCAGCCTCTTGGTGCAAGCGCCATTTTGCAAAACCCTGCTGAAAATCTGCTCAGCAGTCCTTTGCCATCGTGATTCCTCCCAGTCATGATACTGGCAACATGAGAGCGAGTTAAGTTTCACGGTGCTATTACTAACAATTTAGCACCATGTGTGTTCTCAGTTTGGGCACCATGATTCTAAGAAAAGCGAAGACCAAAATGTCAAGCAGTTAATATGGGCCAACATAGAACAACCTCTATGAAAAAAGTAAACTGGTGTAAATCAGACATTCCAAATGAGAATATGGATGGTTTGCCATTGTCTGCCTTTAAGTATAAACTCTGGGGTAGTTGTTAAGGGCAGCGGTTTCTAATATGGTGAGCCGGATTTGATTCCCCACTCCTCCTCTACATGCAGCCAGCTGGGTGACCATGGCCCAGTAACAGTCCTGATAGAGCTGTTTTCACAGAAAGTTGTGTCAGAACTCTCTGAGCCCCACATACCTCACAGGGTGTCTGTTGTGGGGAGAGGAAAGGAAGCCAGTTGTAATCCACTTTGAGACTCCTTCAGATAGTAAAACGCAGGGTATAAAACTAACTCTTCTTTTTCTTTGGCATTCTTCCATCTAAATCCTAGCCTGGGCCAATCTTGCTACACACAGGAAAAGAGAGTAATAAGATTGTGACACAATGAACACTCCAAATGAACACTTATTAGCTAATTCAGCACCCTGGAATTGGCTCACAACAAATCGTAAGAAGTAATTATCTCTCTTCAGGTGTTCATTTACACTATTGATCTTGCCATGCGTATTCATTACCAGGGGCCACAAGTTCAGAGAAGTCATTCTCATTTCATGTCATGGCTTATGTGTTCTTTTATGCTATGCATAATCACACATCTTGACTACTGTTTTTTTTATTTTTGTACTTTACTTGATCTTTTGGTCTCCCTTTGTCAAAATAGCACAATTTATCCTATTCTCTATACTCAGGGAATAACTGTCTTCCCACTTTGGTGAGCTCTTCTCACAGCAGATGAGGTACATTGTGGCCCATGAAAACTGATTGAGATAACAAAGTAGAAATATGCATGGCAGGATTTGCGCTAACAAGGAAAAAAAAACCTATGTGGCTCATTTCAGCTGTTATAATATAGTCTTATGTTTTAACTGGACGTCAACATTAAGCCAAGCAAGAAGAAAAATATCTTGCCTTCAATATCTTTAATACTAACAATCAAACAGAACCAAGACTAGTATCCCAAGTAATAACTAGTTTCATTGTTGGACTTCCTCAGTTGTATAATAATTGAAAATGACTAACAACAACACATTCCTTGTGTTGACTAACAACAACACATGACAAAGGGGCGAACTAGCCCATTGCAGAGGCACAACAATGGGTCTGAACATGACTAATAAATTCAGGCAGAGATCTCTTGACTTATTTTCTGTACCCAAGAGACCTTGAGCTCTGTCTGAATTTAAAGGTCACATGCAGTTATCATACAATTGATGAAGTCCAACAATGAAACTAGTTATTACTTGGAATATTAGTCTTGGTTCTGTTTGATTTTTACTATTAAAGATATTAAAGACAAGATACTTTGCTTCCTGCTCGGCTTTATGTTGACCTCCAATTGGACAATGACAGCTTACAGCACAATAAATTAGATTTCAGAGTGTTGCAGGACTCTTTATTATGACATTCTCTTAGAAAAAACACCACTTACCCCTGTCGACTTTCTGTCTACTGGACATGCAAACTCTACTGAACAGAGTGTGTATACAGAGTGTGTGGTGGAAGTGGTTTCACAGCACATTTGTGGATTCTAAAACATTTCCTTTCAGGGACTTCCAGGATTAATTTTAGAATGCACACCTATTGTCAACAGAAACAAGTACCCTTACTGCCATATGAAATATTTACAAAATATAAGAAAAATCAAAAATTATTATTATTATTATTATTATTATTATCATTATCATTATCATTATTATTTATATATCGCCCTCCCTGAGGGCTCAGGGCGGTTTACGGAAAACAGGGAAGGATACAATTAACACATGGTAACAGGTAACAGTAAAAGCAGTAATATTATAACAATAATAACAAGATCATAACAATAACACCATAAAATAGAAATTGTAAGAGCCTCAGCTCAACTCTTACTGGACCCTATGGGCAACCAATTAGTGTTGGTCGTAGAGGGTGGGAGCTTGAGGGCCAACTGGAAGCGGTGGTTTGGTTGACCTCAACCAAATGCTAGGGGGAGGAGCTCCCTTTTGCAGGCCCTGTGGAACTGTTTAGGGAATGGAATTGGTCAGGTCTTAAGTTCCCAGAGCCTAGTAGCTAATTGAAAGAAAGAAGGAAAAACCTGCTACCCTGTCAGTTATATCAGAATCCTGATGGGAAAGAAGTGTTATCTTATGGTTATCGAGGTAGCCATTGCATTTAATTGGGAGTATATTGACTTCAGCCTGGATAGCATCATATATAGGACAGTAGAGGAAAACATGTTGTATAATGTCTATACAGCCTATAAAGTCTTTACAGTGGTTTGAAAATCTACCACTCTGTCAGGATTCTGGGAAGTTTGTAAGGGCCTTCTTTTTCAACAACCATTTTTGTGTAATTTTTCTTTTGGAAATGAACCTGGCATCTGTTGCCTCTCACTTCCAAAGAACCTCTTTTAAGCCTCCATTTCCAGTCAACCCCAGTATTCCCCTCCCCCCCCCATATTTTTCATATGATGAATTGTGGCATGGATGATCGGTTGTTACACTCCATTACAATGAAACATTGAGCTGCTTTGTCTCGTGTAACGTGCGGAGAAAATAAAGAGCAATATATCATCTTGATGGCCCTTCATGACAGAGAACTTGGGGGAAATTGTGAGTCACTGTTGAAATGGGGATGTTTGTGGTCAACCCCTGAATTGTGACGCAAGGAAGAAAGCCGGTCCATAAGGCATTAGAATCACATGTCACAATATGGGAATACACTGTAAAATGTGAATGTGCCAACAAACAGGTCCAGTTGAACAAACAGGGTGAGAGTCACGCCCAGCCCTTTCCTGCATTCCCATCTGGAAAGACATGCATGATAGAAACCATTACCTGGAAGAGATTCATGCCTTCCAGATCTTCACCCAGCCCTCTTTCTCGCCTAATGCACGGTTTCATGTGCAAAGGCCCAGGTTTTTGCAAGAAGAACCTTGAACTACTAGCTAGACTGGGATTAAGGGAGTGTGAAAAGCACAGCAGAGAAAGAATTTCATCATAATAAAGGGATGGAACAGGGGGATCCAGTTATCTTTATACCAGAGTATTCCTACATTGATGATGGCATCCTAAGAAGACTTATACCCTAAGCGGCAAATCTAATGTAGGCAGAAGAAAAGAAGAAGAAGAGTTGGATTTTATATGCCACTTTTCTCTACCCGAAGGAGGCTCAGAGCGGCTTACAGTCGCCTTCCCTTTTCTCTCCCCACAACAGGCACCCTGCGAGGTAGTTGAGGCTGAGAGAGCTCTGATATTCTTGCTCAGTCACAGCAGTTTTCTCAGTGCTGTGGCAGGCCCAAGGTCACCCAGCTGGCTGCATGTGGAGGAGCGCAGATTCAAACCTGGTTTGCCAGAATAGAAGTCCACATTCCTAACCACTACACCAAGGTGGCTATTAAAAGACCAAGGCAGACTCTCAAAAGATCATCCCCCCATTTCTTTGATCTCTAAGGTACTCATCCCCCCTATTTTGTTGGTCTTTAAGTTGCTTCTGAATTCGAACCTCACTGTTCTACTGGGGACCAAGATGGCTGCCCTCTGAAACACAGCTCATTGACTTCAACAGACTTAAATGGGAGCAATCTCTCCTGATGAAAAGCTGTAGAAGTGCTCAGGAAGTGTATTCCTGCTAGGTCATGCCATATGAAAGAGCACACCTGTTATTTATTTCCGCCATTGATAACCTTTACTCTTTTTACAAGCACAAGAAAAATAATGTGAGGATGCATTATTTTGGGGGGATACTTTGACCCCTCCTTCCTTCCAAGACTTCAGGGTGGTGGAAGTTCTCCTCCTTCATTTTATCTGTACAACAACCTTGTTGGGATGTTAATCAGAGAAAAAGGGGACTAGCCCAAGGTCCCCCAGTGAGATTCATGGAGAGTCGGGAGTTGGAGCCCTCTGGGAGAGAGGTGGTTTAAAGATCAAATAACAACAACCACCTGGGTCTCCCTACTCCAGCATCCTAGCCCTCACACTAGGAATTTTGAAGAGTTTAGGCCTTGCTAGTTCCTTTCAGACTTCTAGTCTTCCCAGGAGCTGCCCTCGCTGTACCCACACTTTGGGGGAAGTTCTTTCTGTTATTGTCTGCCTTCACTTATTTTTATATTTATATTTCTCCAGCAGAGTGGAGTAAAACGATACTCATTTCATTGTTTGCTGGGACATGCTAACATTTCTCAAATGCACATTGGGTTGGATCCAGCTAGCATGCCTGCTGGTGGAAAAGAAGAAAAGAGGCCCTTAACAAGTAAAATAGATAAAAGCCATGTGAGATATTTGTTGTAGAAGAGAAGGGAACTGGATGAGACCAAGTGGTGGTGGTGGTGGTGGTGGGGACTGCCTAGATCCAACCTACAGTTAGTAATTACTGATGATTTGTTTTGCAAGGATGAATTCTGTCTCTTACCAGGAACTTGAGCTATTGTGGTGGAATTCAACCACGGATGATCTGACAGCAATGGCTGTTGCATTAAGAGTAAAAAGGAACTCAGTGATTAATTATCACAAGACTGACAGGTAATAGAACAGTCTAATCAAAACTGTTTACATTTCTCTCTTGCAGATCCAATTAAATATTCAAGATATATGATGGAATAAGTAATGCAGGATAATCTGGGTAATTTAATCATCTTTAGTCAAAACTAGCAAAATGAAAGGAAAATATCTGAAACAACCAGACAGAAGTCGAGTGACATTTAAGGCAAATTAGTTCATCACAAAGCCAGTCAAAATGACATTATTTAAAGGTTCACAGTTCATGTGCTCCAACAACATGGAAGGCACATGTTTTCATCTATTTAAGTCTTGCTTGCATGGACTATTTTCTGTGGACACATGCACAATCTGTTTCTATAATCTCAGCAAATTAGTGATTGCTACTTCAGGTGGCCATAAAAAGGGACTAGACATATTCACAGAGGTAAGGTCTAGCAACAGTTATTAGTCATGATACATAAATGAAACCTCCATGTTTGGAGAGTGCATGTCTGCATACCAGTTGCCAGGGGCCTGTGATGGACAGAACTATAAAAGCCAGATTCCAAGTGCTAAAGTATCTGTGAGTGAAGCATTAATATTCCTCACTAAGATAAAGAGCTCGAGTAACAGGCAGCTTCAAGTGCTCTGATTGGCCAGCAACAGCTAAGAGGGAACTGATATTGTACATGTTCACTAAAGGGAATTTATTCTGATTCTGGTTTGGGAAGAGAAAGCATTTAGGCAGAACCCGCTTATGTTGTAGCTGAACATCTGCTCTGAGGAGACATTTTTCTTAAAGAAAAGAGTCTTTATTTAAAGCTGAAAGTTGATCAGCACCATGTATGGAGAAAAGGGACTGATATTTTGGTAGGGGGTATTTGGGCAGTGAGGTGATACTCCCAATTCGGGCCAAAGAAGAGGAGAGAATTTGTCTAAGAAGTGAAAGAGGAAGATTTCCTTTGACCTATGTAAATGAAACATGCTTCAGACTCCTCAAAAGGTGGAGGGATACTGGTACTTCTAGGAAGAGAAAGTGATAACACTAGCAATGGGTACTTGTCCACTAGAAACCAGGGGAGTTCAGAAAAACTGACAAAGCCAAAAGAAAAATAGATGAACACAGTATCCAAAAGCCTCTCAGTGAAAAAATAATCTTAAAAACTAAATAAAAGTTTGAAAACCTCTCAAAAGTCTGTAACTAAGAACTCCTAAATATTTAAATATCTTAATTGTACATCTTGAAGTCCTCATTCTAACTATCCTTCCCCCTATGTAAAATAAAATATTTTGTTTGTTAGTTGTTAAGAATGCCTCAGTTCCATTCTGACAAAGGTTTTTGTTTCTTTTTTGTTTGTTTGTTTGTTTCTCAAAAAGTTCCAGGGCTGAATAAGGCCAAAAGATCTATTAGTGTCTGGTGAATATGTTATTTCATAACAAAGAAACCATACTACAAGGAATATTCAGTCTGTAATGGAATGGCATTTGATTTTGGATGGAAAATTTTACCAGAGTAGGGAAGTGATGAGGTCCATCATATGGGCAAATAGCTGGGGAAGATTCTTCCTATGAGTTGCCTTATACTGATTCTGACCTTTAGTCTGTCATTTACTCTAACAAGTGGTACTTTCACAAATGCAAAATTATTGAAAAGCTACTTTAGTGACTATATACAAATGGATCTTCTCATTTCATCAAATAAAATCCAATTGCAAACTGAATTGAAAATTGATTGAAAGTGCATTGTTTATCACTGAATGTGAAAGCATCCAAGTAGTTGCTCTCTATGATTTCCAGTAGAGGTCTTTCACATCACCTACCATTGGTCCACATGGTTTTAACTGGACAAGCTGGAAACTGATCCTGAAACCTTCATGCAAAACAGATGTTACAGCACTGAGTCATGGTCCCATCCCAGGTAGAAAACTTATCCAAGGTATCTGGTTGACCATTGTGGGAAAGGATCCTGTACTAGGGGTGTCTAATCTAACAGGGCTTTATTGGTTTCTTCTGGGGAAAAAAGAGTTCTTTAATATGAAAGGATTCCAGACTTAAAGCTTCAGCACAGGGACATTCATTATTTGAGAACACAATATGAGATAAAGGAAAGAATATTCTTCTTTGACCACCTCCAGCCTATCCATTGAATGACAACACCATTCACATTTGTGTGTGTGTGTGTGTGTGTTTTAATGCTATTCAGGTTCATCTCAAACCCTCCACTTTGGTTACTTAATATTTCAGCTAAGAATTGTGTCTATTGTACCTTGCAAATTGGACAGTTTTGCTATTTCCAGTGATGAATAGAAATGATAATGGAGTAATGAGGATAAAAGAGAACCATCTGCCAAAATCTTTCATATATGAATGTGTCCCATTGAAGATCAATTCATCTTGAAACAGATGAATAATAAAAAAGAGGGAAGAAAATGTGGAACAAAAGTGGGAAGCTTTTGTGAGTTAAGCATCAATCTATCTGTGTTTTCTTGGGACTTCAGCAAAGCCCAGATCTGTGATGCCCTCATTTCACAATAATTTGGTGGTCTTTATGACTCTTCCATTTGAGCCATTTGATGAAGAATAAAATAGTAAAAATGATAGCAATGTATTTAAAGAATTACATCTGAGATACGTTATGTGAATTCAGGTAGAGTCTTGGAATTTTTTGATTGATTGGCATATGTAGCGTAGCCAGGAGATCAGAGGATTGTCTGGCAGCCAGGCAAGAAACATTCAGAGGTGTACTTTGAGAAATTATAAAAGGTCAGAATATCTTTGTTCCTACAAGGAGCTTCTGTCTATACTGGGCCACATACATCACTATGAATTATCTCTAGTAGGTACTGTCTGGCTTGTCTGATGGTTCTTACAGAAACTAGGCCTAGTTCCTTAAGCTTGAACATACTGCATACAGATTCTTGTAATATTGCATTTGGCTATCTATATGCCCTTGTCAGGTTTCTGGATCTCAAGTTGAGCAACAGTGTTATATATATACAGGACATATGTGCCATAGCCAGGAACATTTTGTATGATTGCAACATTTAATCAGGTTTGCATTGTTCATACTTGTGTCTTAGCATGCAAGTCCTCTTACACTGCCCCTGTTGCCATCAATTCCTGTCTTTGCTTGATGAAGTATCTTTACTCAAATGATGTCTCCATTCCTCTTTTAGCAAGTACTCTTATTGAAATCAGATTTTTTTTCCAGATATGGTATGTGTAGGTAATTTCCCATCAGGGCCTCTCTAATTTGTTCATTTGACAGCTTACATTTCACTGTTCCTGACCCAACCCATTCTGCAACCACAGATTCTTGGTGTCATGCCTGCACCAGCTGTCCTACCAGTGCTGGTGCCTGGGAATGTTGGTCCAGAGGCATTGCTCGACCCACTCCCAGAGCTGCCAGAAGACCCAGCCTTGAATCTACCATGGGATGAGCAACCTGAGCCCAGTTAAGTCCTGGGACAAGAGTCATTCTGGCCTCTTATACTGGACTCTGGTCTCTGGCTAGCCCTCTATCTTGGCACAACCATTTAGCAAAGTAGGTGCAGCCCGGCAGGAAAGCACACTCTTCCTCCAATTTTGGTAGTTGATGTTAGTAAGCATATCCAGTAGGAAGTTATGCTGAATGTTTCAGGAAACTACCATTTCTTGTTCCTTCTTTTCTTTGTCTATCTTGTATTTTGCAGCCTGAATGCTCACACTGGGCCCATAGCCATGTTGGCAAAGTTTAATTATACAAAGGAGATGTGAACCACTGGTTGGTTAAAGAATAAATAGTTTTATTGAGAATGGAAATAACTTTTCAAAGAGAGAGAAGAAAAGTTGTCCTAAAAGTCTAACTGACTTTTTTTTTGAGGCAATAAGAGAGGAAGTGTGCTCAAAGGAGAAGGCAGTCTCCAATAGAGCCAATCAGGACAAAGGAGGAGATTATTTGAAAATATCAGAAAGTTCCTAAATATTCTATCTGCATATCTCTCTGATCCCCCTGCAGGGTATTCTTCTTGTGCAACTAAATCATGTACACTGCAGATCTTGCATATGTCAACAGAATTCAGCCTCTTTGCAGCTTGTTTAAAACACTTAAGTGTTATGCTTTTCTCTCAAAAGTCTCAGGATATGATTTCACTTTTAAGGTCAATTTGGTTCTTGTTAGCAGCCAATTCATTTAAAAGTTTCTTCTGGATGTGCCTTTGTGATTACAATAGTGATAGCTACTGGTTGTATACCTGCTGTCTGGCTTCCTGTGTATGATGCTTGATACTGGTACCTTGGGTTATTAGCCACTGCTACAGCCAGTAGCTAGGAAAGGGCAGTGTGGATATAAGGTACATTGCTAATACTCCAACAGTGTGCCTGGATGTGACATCGCTTTGTTAGCATGTTGCTCCAGGATTGCTTGAAAACTCTCAGAGGGATCCTAGAGTATCATGTTGATGTTGTAATGTCACTCCCATATTTGCATTAAAAGTGACGGCATGTTTTCAATACAATAACTCCACCCACATTTCCTCCCATTGGCAGAAGGCTAGAGACTAAGACTGCCCTCACAGACCCAGTTGAGAGTGTAAAGGAACTCCCCCCTTCCCAATAACAGACAATTGCATGTGTATATTAAGGGTAATGTGCAAAACTCAGTAGGTAACTATAATGCAACAGAAGCAATAGATTATATTAGGTAAGCTTTCAGAAGTGCTGGGGGAAAGCTCATCTAGCTTACCAGATCCTACAATTAATTACATTGACTTCTTAATCTTATTTTAACCCAAGCATCACTAAACATCTGGGGAAAAAATCAGGGGGGATTATTTTGAGTCATCCCCACCACAAAATAATGACAAGCATGCTGAGCAACCCACCTTTTATGTATATTGTCCTCCTAGCAGCTTTTAGAAGTGTGAATAATTGTGTGCCATTTGTATCTTTCCATGTTTCTGACAAATCTCAGGGATTGAACTGAAAAGTACATTTGCTGATCTGCTTATTGCCCTGAAATCATGCATGAAATGCAAAAGAAAGCCCAAGAATGCAAACATTTATTGATCTATTCTTCCCAGAAAGTTTGCTTCTTAAGTTTGCTAAGGCTTCGGTTTCTTGCTTGGATGAGAACTTATAGAGGAGCTGGTTTGGATCCCAGTAGCTTTTACATTGGTGAAAAAAGGGAGGATTACAACAAACAAACAAACAAACCACTCTACTAGGGATGATAAAACTGGCATGGGGGTTCTAGTAAGAAGAATATTGCACATTTATTAATTTATTAGCATATGCCACCTCTATCATGTCTGCAAACTCTTGCCCTGCCCAATTATTTAGGCTAGTTTGATCTTGACTGCTGTCAAAGAGAGGCACCAAAATAGTCGTCAATTGGCATTTGGCTGTGAGGCATTAATGAGCCTCACATCAATTGATTGTCGTTCTACTGGGACCTTCCTGCCACCTTTAATGCAGAAGGGGAACTAGAGGCCCATTGGTTACCAAAGGGGAATACATTTCATGGATTCAGGAAGCTCTTGAGACCCGAAGTGGACATGTTTCTGGGGTCAGTGAGAGCAAACAACTGCCTGCTGGATCCCTGTCCTTCTTGGTTCCTCAAAATCTGGGACCAGCGGATAGGAGGCCCTCTGGGAGATATCATCAACCTCTCCCTGCCTACTGGGGACTTCCTAGAGGTGCTGAAGGAGGTGGTAGTTTGCCCTCTACTGGGAAAAAAAAACATTGCTAAGCCCATCCAATTGCCAGCTATTGCCCAGTTTCACATGTTTTGGGGAAAGGTAGTTGAAAGGGCTTCAGTGAACTAGCTCCTGGCATACTTGGAGGAAGTTTCAGTAGAGGAAAAGGAAGAAGAGGAAGAAGAGTTGGTTCTTATATGCTGCTTTTCCCTACCCGAAGGAGGCTCAGAGCGGCTTACAGTCACCTTCCCATTCCTCTCCCCACAACAGACACCCTGTGGGGTGGGTGAGGCTGAGAGAGCCCTGATACCACTGCTCGGTCAGAACAGTTTTATCAGCACCGTGGCGAGCCCAAGGTGATCCAGCTGGCTGCATGTGGGGGAGCGCAGAATCGAACCTGGCATGCCAGATTAGAAGTCTGCACTCCTAACCACTACACCAAACTGGCTCTCAACCCATGATAGTCTGGCTTCCATTCTGGCCATGGGGTAGCAACAGTGTTGGTCACCTTGGTGGATGATCTCCAGTGCCAGCTGGATTGGGGTTATTTGACCATCCTTGTTATGCTCAATTTGTCTGCTGCGACTGATATGGTTGACCATGAGTTGTTGGCCCACCACCTCGCTGGGGCCAGGATTAAGGGGGCATCCTATAGTGTCTGTTCTCCTTTCTCTGGGAATGGACACAGAGGGTGACTGTGGGGGAGGAATTATTGTGCTCCTTTTGACTCTTGTGTGGTCTCACAGGGGGCAGTACTATTTAACATCCTCATGCATCCTCTGGCTCAATTGTTCTGGAGTTATGGGCTGGGTTGTCTCCAATATGTGGATGACACTCAGCTCTATCTCCTCAAGTATGGCCACCAAAACTCCCCCCAAATACATTTGCCAGTTTTTGGAAGTCATTGTCTGATGGTTAACGTGAAGTTGCCTGAAAATCAAATGTTCCAAGGCAGAGGTCCTGTGGCTCAGCAGGAAAGGGGCAGGTCAGGAAGAGCACTTACCCTCCTTGGCTGGGGTGAAGCATAACATCTCGTCGTTGGCAAGGAATTTGGTGGTGATTCTGTATGCCTCCCATTCTATGGAGTAGACTGCACAACTTTTTCATATTCACCAGGTGAGGCTACTAGAACCCTACCTGTCCCCAGACTGTCTGGCCACAGTGACAGTGTGACAGTCACCTCTAGGCTGGATTTCTGTAACTTGCTCTCTCCTTGTCCTTGACCTGGAAATTCCAGCTGGTGCAGAATGCAGCTGCTACAGGCATCACTGGTACATTTTGAAGGGTCCATATTCAGCCTCTGCTGAGGCAGCTGCATTGGTTGCTAGTCTTGGCCTGAATCATGTTCAAGCTTTTGGTGCTAACCTTTAAGGCTATTGGTGGCTATGGCCTTACTTATCTGAGGGAATATTGTCTCCTTACGCCCCGCACTGGGCTCTTTACTCTGTGGGTGCTAATCTATTGAAGGTATCTGGCCCCAGAAGAGCTGAGGGCCCTGCCAGATCTATCACAGTTCCACAAAGATGGAGCTCTTCTGCTAGTTCTTTTGGTGAGGCCAGGGCTTAAAATCAATTTGGGCACATCCATCAGATCAGGTCTCTGCGCTAACATCTGGGAACCTCATCTAGGTGGCTTTTTTGGCCTGACTTCCAGTACAGGTCAGGAAGCCACTTATGTGTAAAGTCTTATTAACCCGCTCCATTGTTGTGCTTTTATGCTTGCTAGATTAGGTAGATACAGCAATGTACCGATTGGGAACAGATTTTGTCAATTAAATTTTGTCAATTAAAGCCTGACCCAGTGCCACATATTTTACTTAATGCCCATTGCATTTTATGCTCAGACAATGACATATTGTTCCTATCATGGTGGACTTTTCTGGCCCTATGGACAGAATCATTAGACATTTGCTAGCTGATAAAAAGTAAAGGTAAATGTATCCCCTGTGCAAGCACCGAGTCATGTCTGACCCTTGGGGTGACGCCCTCCAGCTTTTTCATGGCAGACTCAATACGGAGTAGTTTGCCAGTGCCTTCCCCAGTCATTACCGTTTACCCCCCAACAAGCTGGGTACTCATTGTACCGACCTCGGAAGGATGGAAGGCTGAGTCAACCATGAGCCGGCTGCTGGGATTGAACTCCCAGCCTCATGGGCAGAGCTTCAGACTGCATGTCTGCTTCCTTACCACTCTGCGCCACAAGAGGCTCTTTTGCTAGCAGATAGGTCTCCAGAAATAATGGAACTGGTAGCCAAATACAAAGGGATAATTGGCTAGGCAAGAAACAGTTCTAGAACAGGGGCATCTACAGTTGGTAGAAATTGCTGATTGCTGGGCATTCTGGAGAAATGTATTATTGGTTGCAGCTTATTTTATTTCATTTATTTGTTTTATTTAGACTCTGTAATTACTATCAATTAAATATGAATTATCCCTATTTCTACAATGTTTTTACATGCCATTATAGGTTTTTTAAATTTGAATTTGCCTTCAATGCCACATATGCAACTATAAGACAGCCCTGGCACCTGACAGAAGACTTACCAGGCCAAGTAACCTTGTCACAGGGTGGAAAACAGCACTGCTGTGGGGGTGGCTGCTGGCTTTGTGCAGCCGCCATCTTGCACTCCCCCACGCTGCGGTATATCTGAGAGCTCTTGAGGTATTTTTCTGCACACCGGTTGGAAAACCCTGACTGATATGCTCATCTGCTCCATGTTCTTCAACCTCAGCTGCCTTCAGACCCTAAAGAGACCACCTGAGAACGTGTGCAGTTGTGGCATAACTGGAGTTTTTCTTCTGTTGAGTTTTTAAAGAAATGTGTTCAACTTTTTCCTGTAATGGGGAAAAAAGCTACACATTTTGGTATGATTACATTTGCCTCTGTGTGAGGTGGTGGTATCAGGGAATCCTTCACGCTTGCTGTGTATTTCACATTCTCTCGCCCGGCAGCAATGCGAGATTGTATTCTTGGGAATGATAAATCTCTCAAGTGATATGAGGAACTGATTTTTGGCCTGTTTCCCCTCATGTCATTTTGGGAGTATAAAGAAAGTTTATTTTGGTGGTAAAATTGGGAATCGTAAGATGTATATTATGTTAGAGAAGCCTGGCAGATTAAACTGCAGATAAGAATATCTACTGTCAGGAAAGATTATAAAGGAACGGCACAGATAAGAGTCATTTTCAGCAAACAAATTGCATTTTATTCAGAATTCTGGCACGACACTCTTTCCCCCTCAAATGCTATATACTCTCATTTGAGTTCCTATGAAGTTAATGCTGTTCAGATTCTTGCTTCTAATACTCAATATTATTTTGCTTCAGTTAGCACAATATAATCTACACACAATATAGAGATAGGGGCTGTATTTTGCTGTATCTCCAGTCCATTTCGGTTACTTTTTGCAGAGGCCAATACATTTTTTTTTCCTTTAACACATTAGATGCCTGATTGGCTGTAACTGAATTCGGCGGAAGATGCACCAAATGTTTTTTACAGAATGAATAAAAAGGCACATGGATGAAAAGGGGGGATTCTAAAATTGATTTCTTGATTCATCTAGCCTTTCCTAATGTATTCTACTGAGGCTGTGTAGAGTAATGGTGAGACCAGCCTTTCTCAACTTTATACCATTGAGAAACCCCTGGAACATTCTTCAGGTTTCAAGAAACTCCAGAATTGGTGCAATTGTGCAGAATATGGTTGGGAAGCACAACCAGGACATACAGCTGGTTGAGAAAGCCTGGGTTAAAGTATGGATCTACAAGCTAGGAGAGCCATATATAACCCCTTATTCTGTCTTGGGGTGACCTTGAGTCTTTCCTATTGGTGTATTTGCTTAATGTAGTAGAGGCTGCCAAGTCATAGAAGAGCGATAATTCATGCAGGAAAACAGATCTTCTATAAGAAGAATATTCCAAAAGTGAAACTTACATTTATTCAAGTAGACCAGTGTCACCTTTATGACCAACAAAGTTGGGTTTGGGGTGTAAGCTTTCAGGTACTTGTACGCTGTTTCAGATACCCTTCTTCAGATACATGCATGCTTCCAACAAGCTTATATCCAGAACTAAACTTTGTTGGTCTTCAAGGTGACACTAGACTCAAACTTTGTTGCATTGCTTCAGACTAACATGGCTGCCCACCTGAATCTGTCAAGTAGATTCAGTTCATATTCAGGATGGGATCAAATGGAGAGAGAAGCCAAATTCAATGAGTAGTTTGCTTATCATAAGTAGCCAGATAATTGGGCATCAGGTGTATGGAAGTATGAGGGCATTATCTCTATGGAAGAGATGTGTGACTCCATGAAGTTATGGACCAAAGTACAAACTGTGTGTGTCAATAGCAGAATTCAAATGAAGACTTTGATTGACACTCAGAGACAAACATAGGCAATTTCCTAGATCTTTTGGACAAATGACAATTTACCCATATTATTGTTTGTTGGGACTTTTTGATTAGACATGGTCCTAGGTCCCTCAGAAAAATAGAGCTTCCAAGTAACAGAGCATTTGCAGAAGAAATTTAGACATGACATACAATGTCCTGACATTGTATCTGAGGAAGTATGCATGCACCCAAAAGCTCATACCTTGAATAAAAATTTGTTGGTCTTAATTTGTTCTGCTGCTTCAGGCCAAAATGGCTACCCACTTGAATTTGTCTTCATGGACAGCATTTGCAGTTATGGGTTATATTTTTGTGGATGAGGCACAAATCCAGATTTGCAGCACCTTGAGGTCAGCAGTGTGACTCAGTGGCTAAAAAGACAAATGGGATTTGGGGCTGTATCAAATGGAGTATCGTGTCCAGATCATGGGAGATGATGATACCACTTTTTCTCTGCTCTGCTTCGGCCTCACTTCGGGTACTGTGTTCAGTTTTGGGCACCCCAGTTGAAGAGGAATATTGACAAACTGGAACATGTCCAGAGAAGGGCAACAAAGATGGTGAGGGGTTTGGAGACCAAGACATATGAAGAAAGGTTGGGGGAGCTTGGGCTGTTTAGCCTAGCAAGGAGACGACTGAGAGTGGATCTGATAAACATCTTCAAGTATTTGAAAGGGTGCTATATGGAGGATGGAGCCAAATTGTTCTCTCTGGCCCCAGTGGGACAGACCAGAACAAATGGGATGGAATTAATTCAAAAGAAATTCCATCTAAACATCTGGAAGAAGTTCCTGGCAGTTAGAGTGGTTTCTCAGTGGAACAGGCTTCCTCAGGAGGTGGTGGGTCCTCCATCTTTGGAAACTTTTAAACAGAGGCTAGATTGCCATCTGACAGAGAGGCTGATTCTGTGAAGGCAAAGGGGTGGCAGGTTACAGTAGATGAGTGATTGGGATTTGAGTGTCCTGCATAGTGCAGGGGGTTGGACTAGATGACCCATGAGGTACCTTCCAACTCTATTATTCTATGATTTTATTTTATGATTCTATGATTATTTGTACTGGTGTCTTTCAGGAGGCCAAATGCTAGGATTAAAGGTGCAGACTTCTAATCTGGCATGCCGGGTTCGATTCTGCACTCCCCCACATGCAGCCAGCTGGGTGACCTTGGGCTCGCCACGGCACTGATAAAACTGTTCTGATCAAGCAGTGATATCAGGGTTCTCTCAGCCTCACCCACCTCACAGGGTGTCTGTTGTGGGGAGAGGAATGGGAAGGCGAATGTAAGCCGCTTTGAGCCTCCTTCGGGTAGGGAAAAGCGGCATATAAGAACCAACTCTTCTTCTTCTTCTTCTTCTTCTTCTTATACTATGATTCTATGATTCTATGAGGTTGAAAAGGAATCATCTTTACTGGCAAGATTATACATGAAAATATATCATATTCATCTGCTTCAGGCCTTAATCCTTATGCCCCCCAGACCCCTCCCCCTGAATTTGAATCTTGGCACAGAAGAGTAAGATTCACTATGTTAATTACATTCCAACAACTGGTGCTAGTCACAACATTTCAGAACAGTTCCGCCAATTGCTACAAAGAGATAAATGATAACGGGGAAGAGTACTGTGGAAATCAACTACCAAACTAATTGGGGTCAACAGGCTGAACGAATACCAGAGCATCACATGACAGAGCCAGAAAAATAGGACAAGGCAGTCATAGAAACAGTGCAATAAAACAAAACACAATATCCATCCCTCCAGAATAAATCCCATGGTAAGAACATGTGAATGTGAGAACAGAGTCTTGACATAAGTTGGAATCTGAATCTGGCCATCCCAGGTTGCAAACTGAAAGTAAAACTACATTGCCAATTATTCTGGGTAAATATTTGCAACAGGATGGAGATGCTCCTGATCGATATGAACACAGCTGAGACTAGAAGTGAGATGCTGGCAGCAGCATCCTTACTAGCAATGGGAAGAAAAAGAGCTGGCTGATTGACTGAATTCTATAGGATCACCACTCATCTGAGATCCTCCAAAAAATTCTGGACTTTGGCGGATCTTAGTTTTTACTCTCTTAAGCAGCCTTTCTCAGCTTTTTTTTTTTTTTTTTACACTGTTGAGAAATTCCTGAAACATTTCAGACTTCAAGAAACCCTAAAAGTGGTGCAATCATGCAAAACGTGGTTGGGAAGCATAACTGTGTATATGTCCATCTAGGTCCCCTCTTCTTTCCACCCCCTTCAGGCCCATTATTGGCCACTTTGGGTTGAGTGGCAGGCCTACATGACCGGATATGATTGTATGACTGGATCAATGTTTAATTTTTTAAAAATATATACAACATTAATTAACTTCCAGTACTGCATGGAGCAATTAAATGATGTCACTGGATGTTTAGAAAAGACAATTGGATTCATCTTCCGTTGGTCTCCTTTCTTGCATTTTAATGAAAAGCTCTGCCAATAAAGTAAGGTGACCAGACCATTGACCAGGGGGGGGGGGGAGGGGGTTCTTGCTTAAAAATTTGGTCTATATGGAGCAACATAAATTAGCTCTGCCAATAAAGTAAGGTGACCAGACCATTGACCAGGGGGGAAGGGGGTTCTTGCTTAAAAATTTGGTCTATATGGAGCAACAAAAATTTGCATAGAACGCAAAAATAGTATTGTAATATATATACTAGAAATAAAGCCCATTTATTATAGCTTTATTACTTGCAACATAAGTACAATTTTATTATAGAATAAAATGGGCGCTAGGGGCCACCCCCCAGGGAAGCCCTCGCAGGGCGAAGGCTTCCCAGGGGTGTGGGATGCAGGGATGTCTGTGTGGGACCTGAAGCATTCTCCCGGCCGCGGGCTGGTCTCCTGGGGCTGGGAGAAGGCTGCAGCCCACCCACCACACAGCGGCTTGTCCCAAGGCCTTCTCCCGGAGCCAGGAACAGCCTCGCCACGTCTGGGACATATGTGCAAGGAGGTGTGATAATTTCAATCACTTCTGGGGCTCCTCGAAGCCCTAAGACATTATTTCAGGGGTTCCTCCATGCTCAAAAGGCAGTTTGGTGTAATGGTTTAGTGTGGTGGCTTCTAATCTGGTGAGCCGAGTTGATTCCCCACTCCCCCACATGCAGCCAGCTGGGTGACCTTGCACTCTCCAACTACTGATAAAGCTATTCCGACCAAACAGGCTCTCTCAGTCTCACCTCCCTCACAGGGTGTTTGTTGTGAAGAGAGGAAAGGGAAGGCGATTGTAAGCCACTTTGAGACTTTTCCTAGTAGAGAAAAGCAGCATATAAGAGCCAACTCTTCTTCTTCTTCAAAAGTTGACAAAGGCTGGTTTAGAGTGTTAGAAGAAGAAGAAAAGAAGAGTTGGTTCTTATATGCTGCTTTTATCTACCTGAAGGAGTCTCAAAGTGGCTTACATTGACCTTCCATTTCCTTTCCCCACAACAGACACCCTGTAAGGTAGGTGAGACTGAGAGAGCCCTGATATTACTGCTTGGTCAGAACAGCTTTATCAGTGTACAAGGTTATGAGAGATCTGGGTTCCAGCCCTTTCTCTGCTATTGAAGCTCACTGGATAATCTTCAGCTGCCCCCCCCCTCCAGATTCCTTCACACATGTTAAATAATGCAGTTTCAATCCAATTCAGCAAGTGGATTTTGCCATTTCACATGGTGCACAGTTGCCAAGTGCATTGAAAGTGGATTGAAATTGAATTATTTAGCTCCTTCCACAATCATTGGATTGTGCTTTTGCAACTCCTAAAGTGCACTGAAAGTGCATTTTCCAACGTATGCGGAATGAGCGTGCCTTTTTTCTAAAACTACATGAACTCTATGATTCTGTGATTCTAACTCTAAAGGCAGTGGTTGTAAGAATAAATGAACGAAAAAGATAATGATGTTGTCAGCTGCATTGGCAAGAACAAAAATGAGACATAGTTGTCTACACAAATAAACTAGGAACCAAAAATCTAGAGGGAAGTTGCCTGATGGCCAGAGAAATATCAGACAGGGACTCAATTTGTACATGACCCAACCTAAGTCAAAGGAAAGGAGCTGTAGGAAGTTCAGACAAGGAAGCCCCATTTATAGCTTGATTGTAGGTGCCACTCCTTGACTCCTTTAGATATTCCAAGGTCAAGCTTGATCCATGAGCTGAGCAGCTTTTGCCCTTGGTAACTATGGACTGCTTTTGTACCAAATGGCCTAAAGCAGTATGAGAGATGGGATGTTACAAAGATCTTGAATCTTTACTGGGGGCCAAATTAGTGATGTAGTAGTCCGGATCATTTCAGATGAATAGCTGTATTGACCTATAGTAGAAGGGCAAGATTTGAGTCCAGTAAAGACTGGCAATATTTCCAGGGTACAAGCTTCCAAGAGTCAGTGCCCTTTCTCAGATACTCATGTATCTAATGAAGGGAGCTCCTGAAATTTTATACCCTGGAACTCTTGGCGGTCTTGAAGGAGCTGCTGGAACCAGCTTGGTATAACAGTAGCCTCTAGTCTGAAGAGTCGAGTTTGGTTTCCCACTCCTCTACATGCAGTCAGCTGGGTGACCTTGGCCCAGTCACAGTCCTATCAGAGTTCTATTAGCCCCTCGCACCTCACAGGGTGTCATTTGTGGGGTAAGGAAGGCAATTGTAAGCTGCTTTGGGACTCCCTTGGGTACTGAAATGCAGGGTATAAAAAACAACTCTTCTTCTTCTGGACCGAGATCCCATCCATCAAGGTGGCCCTCGACTGGGTTTCCTGTGACAGAATAAACAATCTGTTGGTTGTATTGATTTGTATATTGGGGATATGGGTCTGATGGATAGTGAATCAGGCTGATGGCAATTGTGTTTATCGGCAAGCATAAATCGTATCGGTTTCTTGTGAGCCAAACTGTTTTGCATTTAAATTATATTGGCCTGGCTTCTTTATATTGGCATGTGTGTTTTAAGTTATTGGCTGGGAAATACACTGATCTCAATAGCAGATTTTTTTTTTCTTCATGGCGATGAATTATCTTTGATGTTAGTAAATCATGCAAGTTCATTTGCAAGGAAGCCTTCTCATCCTTTAATGCACGGCAGCTGGCTTTTCTTTTATTGGTACATACACATATTGGCTTCGGGTGAGTTACTGTATGTTAGATTAAAATGAGAAGCCGCCAGTGGATTGTTGCCTTGCTGACATTATATAGTCCCCTCCCCCATTGCAAAATGAAGCAATAAATCGCAGCTGAAAAGACATCAGGTGAAAGATCCTTGAAAACTGATTTATAATGCCATTTCTTTAGGATGACAGGCCCTGAGTCTCCCTAAGAGGGTGAGATGCCACCATACTTTCCTCAAAGAGGAAATGTGGAACCTCTTGCTCAGGAATATACATCTGAGGAATGTAGAAGAAAGCTCAGAGTTTCTATAAGATCAGCAAATTTCATTCACATTCTCTGTCTCGACTGATTTTCATTGGCTTTCTTCAGATATAATGTGACACCATTGTTTAATTAAACTAGTGATGGTGATCATGATTTTCTAAACATGGACAACTCAAACTCCATGAAACCAGGATCTGAGCCATGATGTGACGTTGGTTTATTACATACTAGTATCAAAGCCCATTTTAAAAATGGGCCTTGAAAGGGGCGGCAGGCGGGAGGGCGTGAGAGGGTGGCCGCGGCTCCCTTTGGCTCGCAAAGCAGGCTACAGAGAACAGAAAGCCCAACCCTGCGGTGACAACAGGGCTTTGTGGCCTGCAGGGAGGCTCCGAACTCCCACCTGGCTCCCTCCCAACAGGAGCATACCTGCGGGCCGCAAAGCCCTGTTGCTGCCTCTTTCCTCATGGGTGGCAATGGAGCAGACAAGGAGGGAGGGTGGGAGCTGGAGCGGGAGGGCCAATCAGGCTGGACCTGGATGGAGAGAGCCCTGGACAGTCTCATCCCAGGAGGTTGTTTCCCAAATATATAAGGGAGTGAAATAGTGCTAAGGATGATTTCCCATAATGTATGAAGGCAAACCATTGGGGCTTGTTCCTTGACAACATCCTCACACATTTGAAACAAAAAGCATGTCAAATCAAAACAAAGGTGAACAAACATTTGTTGATATGGATTTGACTAAATGCCTGCAAGTTGTATCCAACTTTCAGAAACTAACTGCAGTTAAAATAAGCCATGGTTTAGGTCTGAGCCTAGCTTCTTTCTAATTTTGGCTAAAAACAAAACAAAACAAAACCATAAATTTCAACAAGAAACAAAGTCACAACTAAACTTGAGTCCAATTTTGAAATTGTTCCTCTTGCAGAATAGCTGAGGGATTTCAAGGAAAGCAAAATGGTTACTGGAATTTGCTGTGCTTTTTTTATGCAGCACTGCATTTGCATTGTGTATGGCAGCCATGGATCTTCAAACATGTTAACTTTAGGGAAAGATGTCAGAAAGATCATTACTGGTGAGAAACATCCCTTTCAAGATCATTTCTCCCATTGCTGATATTTTAAGGGACAGGTTTCCAAAAAACGTCAGATCACCTTCATAAAAAGTATTTTAAAAAATCACTATTTTGAAGGACAATTAGGGAAATATTTGTTTATTAGAGACTGGCAGGCAGGCAGATGGACAGACAGATGTCACTTCTGCATAGCAGTGGTTCTCCATGGTCTCAGGTGAAGGTCTTTCACATCACCAGGGGGAGGGGGAGGAGGAGGTAAGATGGTTAAGAACATCTATACCAGTTCTAGCATCTTGATGGGTGTTTGCTTACCCTGCCCCATTGCGGTCACAGCCAGGGGTACATACAACGGGTTCTTGTCCTTTCCCTTTCAGCCTGTGTCTTCAGATTATCTAACCACTGAAGTCCAATATCAGCCCCAAACATACCTGATTTTTCTGTTGTTTCCTTGTTATGTACTTGATGTCATGGTCAAGAACAGTGGCCTCTAATCTGGAGAACCAGGTTTGATTCCCCATACCAGGGAAGGAAATAGACAAGCTGACGATTGCAGATCCTTTCAATGTTGATTGCAATCACAAAACCAGAGCCAAAACGAGCCCGGGTGTATAATACTTATTTTCAATAAATAGTCTTCTTCACTCTTTTCAATACCACCTTGACCATATAGGTTCATCCAATTTTGAGACATCATTGTAGGCTTTGGCCACTTGATCCCCATCTCAAAATTGGATGAACCTATATGATCAAGATGATATCGAAAAAGAGTGATGTATACAATAAGAACAGTAGAGAAAATGTTGGGGTTGACATACAATTGATTAAAGAGTCCCGGAAGAAGACTATTTTGTACTTGCTCTGCATGAAACAGCCCAGTTGCTTTGCTCAGAGCCACCAGCACTTGTGACATCATGGGCCCATGCACTGAGAAAAGAGCCATGACTGCATGATGGAGGTAACAAGATCACATTCCAAATCCACTGCACTATATCTTTAAGAGACCTGTCCCTTCTTAGCAACTTTTCATTTCATCAAGTTTGTTTTACATGAAAGAAAATTAAAGATAACACCATCTTAGCATGTGAGGGATTGTGTTTTTTGTTGGGGGAAGGCTGTCTCCACACCAAACAGATACATCATTAGTTACCTGCTGAAACATAACTGGACAATTTATCAGTCTACTGGTGCTAAACTTTGAAAATGTCACAGGATCTCATAAACAAAGTTGTTATGTTTTGCCTAATCTTCTGCTAATATTATGGCAACAACTTCAGTAAAGTAAATTCCTTTTTGGTTTTCTTGTTCTCCCATGTATTTAGTGATGTGCAGTTGAAAACTGATGGTCCGTGCCCCCCCCCAAAACAAAAGCCCTTTATTTAGATAAAGCAACATGTTTGATTTTAAAATGTTTGGGGCAACAGCTGTTACAACTTTGCCCAGCTCTTGAGCTTGTAGGACCATTGGGAGGCAAGAACAGTGTACCATACTAAATGATGTCTTGGACTGATACAATAAAACAGTTCTTCCCCACATTCCCATCAAATTCCCATAAACCCCTAGTCCCACCCCCCAAAACTACATAATGAACCCTTCAACCCAATGCCTCAGGGATGGTGTTTGGAGGAGGGACCCAAATGGATCTTCTTTGCCCTGGCCTTAACCAAATGCCTGGTGGAAGAGCTCCATCTTGCTGGCCCTGTGGAACTGCAACAACCATACCTCCAGTACCCTTCTTTATTTTAGGATTGTTTAAGGTTGTTCTTAGCTCAGTAGGGATTTTAATCTGGGTTTCTCTGATTCTAATTCAACACTCTAACTACTACCTTTCCATGGGTCCAGGCTATTGTCCTGCTCCACAATAGGATTTGAGATGGATAAGAAATAACAGCGGAAAAATGATGTTTTGACTTTGAAAGAAAAATACAATTTTTTTTCTACAGTCTTAATACCCATTCTTGGAGTTTTGAAACTGCAGTTTCTCAGCAGTGCCTTAAGATACATGCCCTATAAACGTCTTCTGGAACTACTGCAATATGGTCATGTGGGGACCTCCTTGTGTAGTATAATATACTTCCCACCTCAGGCCATGGTCTTGGGAATAAAGTAGCTCTGCAGAATCTACAAATTGCCCTGCGTTGCTCTGCAAAAAAAAACAAAACGATTGCCCAGAATTTATGATTGACTCATTTACTAAGTACAATGTACTGGCGGTTCATGTGTTCACCCAAGCTGCCGAGACAACTGAATGACCAATTCCACCCATCGACCAACAAAACAAATGCCAACCGTTGCATCCGTAATGGGAGAGATAATGAGCCATAAACAGAGAACACCTCGATAATCACACCACAATGAAATTACAATTAATTTAACATGACACCGTCATTGTCTCAGAACGAAACACGCGTCTTTCCCTCCCCGTTTCCGTTTCACGTGCCACGCGAACGAATCCTGCCCCGGTATTCAGGTAGCCATTCGGGCGGCCTCTTTGCTTCTCGTCATGCGCAAAATCCATTATTGCAATTTTGGTGAACAGCTTGTACTGACTGACAGCCCTACCTGTCCTATTTATTCAACATAAATAAACTCAGAATTCAACCTGCACGCTTAAGACATAGCCATTTGAAAGGCATTGCTCTATGAAAGCTGATGAATAAGACTTCAGTCGATTAGACGCATACAGCAGGTCAAAGTGGAAGGTAGCAAAAGAGAAGAGGCTTTCTCTTTTTATGTCTCTAATGGAGGCTATGTTTGATGCTTCATTTGCCTCATAACGATAGTTTCAGGTGGGTAGCCATGTCGGTCTGTCATGTGCGTTAATAGCACAACAAGATTCAAGCTCAGCAGCACAGTAGAGGCAAAAATTTTCCAGGGAATAAGATTTTATGAGTTCAAACTCACAAATTGTTTGAGTCTTTAGGGCAGCCTTTTGACCATGGAGGAACTCCTGAAATATATTTCAGGCTCTGAGGAACCCTGTAAGTGGTGACACGACCCTTCAGAGAAGTAGGTGTGGAAGACTTGAGCGCCAATCAATCAATCAATCAATCAATCAATCAATCAATCAATCAATCAATCAATCAATCAATCAATCAATCAATCAATCAATCAATCAATCAATCAATCAATCAATATTTCCATTGTGGAGAAAGAGATGAGGTCTATAGAGCAACAGGGGAAATGGGCTCCAGCAACATCTCGTGATGTCAGTAGCCATCTGAACTTCTGGGAAAGGCCATGTATCCCCCGGGGAGCTCTCACACAACCCGTTGAAAATCCCTGCTTTAGGATGCTACTGGACACAAATTTTGTATAGGCACTACTGGACAGAGCACATTTACATCAGTAAGTACACCTTCTGCTGATGGCATATTCCCTGGGCTTGCAGAAAGTAAGGGTTTACATGACTTGTCCATTTCTTGCCCAGCTTTTTGCTTGCCATGAATAGCTGAAGCCAGCAGAAAGTTGGGGATGAAATGGCTCCAAGTCATTTAAACCTCTACTGCCAGCTTCCCATGGCTTTTTTTCAGGGAGCAGAAACAGTGGTTTAAACTTTAAATTACTCAGAGCCATGGAAACCTTCTGCTTTCTGCTCTTCACAAACTGTCACCGTGATGAAATTATGCTTATTTTACTAATATTATTTTACTATCAATTGTTGTTTGCTTCTCATTGTAAAACACCCCGAGATGGCTAGACTGGGAGGGGCAATCTATGAAACAAATTATGAATAAGTAAACCACCATGAATGACATCAAAATCTGTGGAAGTTCATGGTGTTCATGAACATGGCTTCATGAACCACGAAACATCCAAAATCCATGTTAAATTTTAATTCATGATCCAGGTTGGACTCATCCGTACTTGATATTACCTGGCCTGCTTGGCTCAACAAATCCTGGCTTCTTGCTACTGTTCAACTGTAGCCATTCTATGTTATTAATTTATTCATTATTGTATTTATATTTATTTATATTTCGATTTATTGACCAACACTCTCAGACCATGCCGGCTCATGGTGATTTACAAAAGACAATAAAACAAGGATAAAACACATTCACCCAGTGGCCTAAACGAGTCACTACCCTCCCCGATTTCTCCAACCAGTCCCAGACTGACCAAGATGGTTGGGCATTTAGGGCTCTACAGGCCATTAAGGGACATTGGAGGAGGGATGCAAGTCTTCCATTGCCTGGCCTCAACCAAATGCCTTGCAAAAGAGCTCTGTTTTGCAGACTCTGAAGAACTGTGATAGCTCTGTCAGGGCCCTCAGCAATTCCAGGAGCTGGTTGGGGCCAGGACTGAAAAGGCCCTGGCCCTGGTTGAGGTTAGGCACACCTTCCATGGGCTGTAGACCACAAGCAGATTCAAACCCACAGAGTGAAGGGCCCTGTGGGGGGCATAAGGAGACAGGTGGTCCTGCAGATACACAGGGCTCTGACCACAGATGGCCTTAAAAGGTAAGGACCAAAACCTTGAACCTGATCTGGAACAGAATTGGCAACCAATGCAGCTGCCTCAGCACTGGTTGGACATGGGCCCTCCAAGATGATGTGAGGCTCCTAGGAGCTTTATTTATTTGTTATATTTTTTTAGGTCGATCCTCTCTTACATCCCAAGATTGGATGGAAGGAGTGGGGAGTAAGGGGATACAGTCAGAAGTTAGTAAATGGTGACCTTAGCCTCAAACATAAGCTGGTGGAAGAGTCCTGTTTTATACGCCCTTTAGAACTCTGACGGTTCTGAAAGGGCCTGGATCTCTGCTGGCAACTCATTCTACCAGGCTGGAGCCAGGGTTGAAAAGGTCAAGGCCAGGCACAGTTCTTGGTGACTGGGGACTACCAATAAGTTAGATCTGGGGGAGTGAAATATTCTTGAGGATGTATATTTGGAGAGGCGGGCTCTAAGATATGCAGGTCCCAGACTGTGTAAGAACTTGAAGTTCAAAACCAATCCAATAAACCTGATACAGAACTAGTGTAGTGCATCCATTAGACTTGGAAAACTGTTGTTTGATTCCCCATATTGCTGAAGAAGCTCACCTGTTGCATACTTTCAGCCTAACTTCTCTCACTGAGTTGTTGTGCCCATAAAAAGGAGAAGAGAATAACGTAAGCTGCTTTGGGCTGCACTGTAGTTGTTCTCCAGAAGCTGTGAGTGGGAGGAGACAGAAAGATAAATGCAAGCTAGTATTGGGTGAGAAGGATAAATGCCTGTGAACTTCAGGCTGTGACATTCTTGGAGATGTGTGGGATGGAGCTGGGGGAGGGAAGGGTCTGAAGAGGGAAGGACCTCAAAAGAGTAAAAAGCCATATACTCCACCCTCCACAACAGCTCTTTCCTTTGGTGGAACTAGTCTTGCCAACCTCCAAATGAAGTTTGGAGATTATCCGGTATTACAACTGATCTCCAGATGATGGAGATCACTTCCCCTTGGAGTAAATGGCTGCTTCAGAGGGTGGAGTCTCTGGCCACATCCCTCTCCAAACATCACCCTCCCAAAACTCCACCCCCAAATTTCCAGGTATTTCTGTTCTTTGGAGATCCATTGGGGTTCAGGGAGATCCATTCTGGTCCCTGCTGTGGGGGCAGGGGAAGAAGCAGGCAGGTCAGGGAGAGTGATGGGGCAGAAAGATGGGGCAGAAAGATAGGGAAGGAGGCAGAAAGAGAAAGTGGTAGGCAGAGTAAAGACAGAGAATTAGAGAAAGGGCTGTAGGAGGGAGAAAGGGTGAGGGACTGACCAGAGTAGGGGTAGGGGGGAGCAAAAGTGGGGGGACAGGATAGCCATGCCCCAAAGTTTATATGTATTTATTATTAAGTCTATGGGTTTGGTAAACACAGGCTAGAAGTTCTGAAACTCAGCTCTTTATTGAATCCAAACAGAGAAGGAACAAGGAAAAACGATGAACTTATATACATTTTAGCTAGCTCACCAAAGAACCTGATTAGTCCTTAATGGACACAGTCCATTGGTCCATAAAGTTTCTCAACTAGAGTCTCTGAGTGGTCGTTTAACAATCTGCCATTTGCACAGTGGTCTGAATTAGCACAACTTGAGCTACATACATACTATTTATGATTTTGTAATAGGGGTTTAAAGGGAGGAATAAAAGAAAAACCGACCCTCTGCCTATAAATTCATGCAAGTCTAAAGCTGAATAGCACTCTTCCAGGAGTGTCATAAAGCAATAGGGTAAAAAGAAATCCCAGCGCTGTGAGTCCCTGTTCACTGAACCTTTCGTCCATGTGACAGCCGTCTGTAGTGGTGGGCGATGACAGATAAAGCCCCCGATGTCAAAGCATTAAAAAGGAGGGAATGTACTTCAAGGCAATTAGCACACTAATGTGTGACACTTGGTGGGTTAGCACCACAGGCTCAAGGTGGAATAGTGGAGGCCTCGCTATTAAGAGGTGTCCTAGAAAAGCAACTCTTTGAACAACCTTCCCTTTTGAGGTTGCTTCCCAGCAGGCAAATGACAGGCAGCAGATCCTGTGTGACTGGAAACTTTCAGAGTGAAATGAGAGACGAGGAAAGCTGTAAGCCCTCTTGCTTGTTTAGAACTTCCTCCTCTGAATTCTGTTTCTAAGAAGCCATTGTTTGAAGAACGCAGATGGGAAGTGACTCTCGGAATGGAAGGGTTTGCTCAACTTCTGGTTGGTGAAGTCATTTATGATCTTTTTGATGAGGGAGGCCTAGGAAGGCCACCCTCCAGGTGAGACCTGGGAGTCCCCCAGAATTAAAGCTCATTTCTACAGAGATCAATTCCTCTGGAGCAGTGGTCCCCAACCTTTTTATCACCGGGGACCGGTCAACACTTGAAATTATACTGAGGCACTGGGGGGGAGTAGTCTTTTGCCGAGGGACATTGCCGCCTGAGCCCCTGCTCCACTCGCTTTCCTGCCAGCACCCATGACTTCCCGCTGCCCTCTGGGGGGCGCTGCCAGCAGCAGCTGCCAGGCCAAGGGGAAGCTCCAGCAATGGAGGCCGCTGGAGAGCACCAAAGGTGAGCCGGTGGCAGAGTGGCAGGGCAGCCCCCAAGGCAGCAGCCAGGGAGGAGGACGAGGAGAAGCCGCAGCCCGGTACCAACTGATCCACGGACAGGTACTGGTCCCCGGACCGGGGGTTGGGGACTACTGCTCTGGAGGAAACGGATGCTTTGGAGGGTAGACTCTATGGCAGGAATTCCCAAACAAGGATCCAGTGAACCCTGAGTTTATGCAAGAGGTCCCCAGGGGTTACGTAGCCATTCATTGAAGGTCCCATCACTATACTTCACTGGAGCCCACTTCCTCTATAGGCCTAGTCTCTTCCTCCACAATGGAGAAGGCAAATGATTGATTCTTTGATGATTTATTGGCTGGTTTCCACATCTTACTTCAATGCCCACTTCTCTGAAGGGACAGGTCACCACCTCCAGGGTTCCTTGAAGCCCGGAAAAAAAATATTTCAGGGGTTCCTCCACAGTCAAAAGGCTGGAAAAGGCTGCTCAATTGTACCCCACTAAGGTCCCTTTCTTCCCAGTCTCCTTTCTCAAATTTCCGGAGTTTCCCAACCTGGATCTGGCAACCCTACCCCCCCCCCATCCCCTCTTGCTGGCCAAGGAGGGAGACCTGGCAACCCAAGCGAGGCATGGGTGAGGAATGAGAAAGGCTTTGCAAGAGCTTGGCTGGTTTTCCAGAGCTTGGCACTGCAATTTGGCCCAAAGCAAAAAGCGCAGATGAGCACCATTTCTCATTGCTCTCCCACAGGTCCCTCGACAGTCACCCGAGTGTGCCTAATAGAACATACAAATTAAATGCAGAGGATTTTTTTTTTCTTCCAGAAAAGCAAAGTAGCGGTTTCAAAGGAAGTCAAAAGAGTTTTGCCCAAAGTTCTCTGGTGGGGTGTGTTTCAAGTGGGTAGCCATGTTGAACGGCAGTAGAACAGCATGATTTGAGTCTAGTAACACCGCACAGGCTAACAAGATCCCCAGAGCATATGCTTTCAAGAGTCAAAGTTACCTTCATCAGATAGAAATATGAACGGGGATTACTGCAAAATGGAGAAGATATGTAGGGTGTAGGTAAGTTATTAAAATTTTATTTACATGCTACTGCTCTCCAATGGTTTGGGGTGGGTTACAACAGTTGTATAAACAATAAACATAACATAATAACAATCGTATGAACAATCATTAATATAAAAATCCTAAAATATAGTGAAAAGTGGGATATAAAACCAACTCTTCTTCTTTAACCCCCCCTACTCCAGGCAGTAACACAGAGCTCCAAATTTACCTTAGAGCTATGCTGCTGCTTAACTAATTCTGGCATAACGCAAACTGTCTATGAGCAGTTACTTAACTGAACAACCCTGTTTTTTAACTGAAAAACAACCGCAAAAGTGGCCCCTTTTTACAAGCCAGACTCCGCCACCCAGTAAATCATAGTTTGTTGTATTTATCCGGCTTTCAGAGCGCTCGGTAAAATAATGCCTCTGCCCCCATCGAAATACGCAATACCACTTTAAATTTGAAAGGATGCCCATTGCTTTTTGTCACTTTAATGCCTTGTGTCAGTGGTAATTCAAATGCAAATGCGAAGCCCTTTTCTCTTTGAAAATCATTGTTTTCAGAGCACAGGAAATTGCACGCCCAGAGCAGGCAGTCACTGTAAACAGACACCCCTTCCACAAATCAAAGTGCCCGTCCTCCCCTCCCCGGTTATACCTTAAACTTAATAAACTATATATCTTAAAAAGCAAGTGCAGCAATGAAATTAATCGGTGTAATGCTTCATTGGACAAAGTCATGCTTCCCTGTTTGTTCCGTTATTACCTCCTAGCCTGCTCTGGATGACTTTTGGGGGGCTTTGACCTCATATCACTCCGACGTCTCCCACATATCTCCAGTCGGTTAGCAGGGTGGGAAGTAGCCTGACCCCTCAGCCATCTGGCTGCTTAACCCAAGGGTCCTTGGACGCCTTGGGCTTCACTCTATCCCAGCCGGGAGAGCAGAACCTCTGCAACTGGAATCCCTCACTGGGAAGCGACCCCATCGGGGCCTACCAGGTGTCCTACTTTGGTGCCCCATATGTCACTTGGCTAGGAGCCCTTGACCTCCTAGCCAGGTAGGCTGTGCTTGTTAAAGAGACCCCCAACTCCCAGGGAGTCCAGTGCACAAACTCTTACCATGCCTAAACCAACTGCAACAAATAAACTGAACCCACAACAACTCAAAAACAAAACAAGGCCCTGATTATGGGATGGGAGGGAGAGATGCAGTTTGGCTGCAGAGCACGAGGACGGGTGAGACGGAAGCATGTGGTGCCTATAAAGGCACCAGTGTCCCCGCCTCCTATGCACACTAAGCGCAACGTCCATGTTTTTGGCCAGGCCCACCTCTATCTTCTTGGCTGCCCACCCACATCACCAATGGCGGCCGTGGTGAGTCATGGCCGCTAATTACACTTGCAGGCAGGCTTCATGTGCACTGGTCACAAATATGCCATTCTTCCACAGGATCATGTATAATCCTGGCCCTGGTATTATAGAACAGCAGTTCCCAGACGTTTTGCTTTGGTGACCCACAAATCCAAATTTGCTTTGTATAACATCCCATCCAGGGTCGGCCTAAAGTTTTTTGACACCCTTGTGTTGGGGCTATGGGTGTTTCCACAGGGTTCATGGCTCAGGCTGCAACTTTTGTTCTGTTGGGCCACCCCCTCCCCAAGACTCTGGATACATGTCCTTGCTGTCTTTTAGCCTCCCACACAACTGGTTCAGAGGCAAGGACACTCAACTTCTCTTTCTCATGCTCCCTCTCTCTGTCTCTCTTTCAGCTTTTTTAACTCCCCCCACCTTGTCTCTCAAGACCAATCTTTTTATCCTCCTCTCCTTTCGCAGTTTCTTCTCTCAATGAGGTTTTAAAAGTCATCATCAGCTGTCTTCCCTCTTCCAACTGGAAAGTGTAGGGTGCTCGCTTGGCATCTCAGGCCCAGCCTGTTCCCCCCCCTCGCTTTAAAAAAAAATTGTATTTATTTATTTATAATTTAATTTTACCGTGCCGCTCCAGTAACCAGCCCACAGCAGTTAACAATAGATAAAGTCCCACAGTAAAACCCCTTAAACACAACCTCCAACAATAAAAACGGGAAAAGTTGGCAGTGGAGGACTAAAAATTAGAAATTTTATTTTAAAAGAATATATTGCATATTACAGAGCTATTATAACTTAAAGATATTAAACTGCTGCTTTATAATGCAAAACAGAAGGCTTCTTAGAACATATGTTCTTCTAGAAAACAGTTTTCAGAAAGAGAACAAATATGGGGGGGGCTCATAATATTAAAATTTCTATTTTAGCAGTCAGTCATTTCATTCCATTGCATTTTACTGATCTATATAGCCCTGAACAAGACTCCATTTTCTTCTGAAGTCTGACGTTAGTCTGTTGTGCATCAGGTATCTAGGTTTTGCCATTGTCACATATTCAGCCATCTTGTCCAAAAGATCTTCCATCTTGCCTGTACCTCTCTTGAGAGCCTGGGCTTTCCCTTCCCCAGCTGCGGCAGGCAGCTAGCTGGGTGCTGTTGGCCCTCCCTGCGATGGGGTTGACTGTTTCTTCAATCTGGTCATCTGTCTGTCTCCCACCCCCTCCATGCACCCTGTAGATATGTTTTCACTCTCTCCCCATGGAGGGAGCTTAGGGTCAGATTGCTTTGTGGCCAAGGGCGTCATGAGCCAGAGGAAGGGAACTCTGACACCTAGGTCAACTATAATCTTGCCACTTAGGTATTCCAGTATTCCATTTTCTATAGTGGCTGACCAGATGTTATTGAGAATGAGAAAGCAACAAGCAGGACACAAAGGCTTTAGCTGCCCCCCCCCCCCCAATGGGAACCCCAGGTAAATAGGAGTCTGTCTCTTCTGCTAGCTGGGCTGGAGCTGGATTTTGAGAAGGAAAACTTGGGGTGCACTGAGTAGAGCAGATAGGTGAGGGTGGCAGTTGGAGACAAAAAGGCCAGCTGCAAGGAGCTTTATGTATCTTCCCACAGCAGGGGGACAGCAGCAAGTCACTGTCAGAGACTTGGGTAAGAGGTTGGGCTGCTGAAGGAGCAGCACCAAGACAGAGCCCATACACAATCATGGAGGTAGGGATGAGTATGTGAAAAGGTAGCAAAAAATAAGAGGACAGAGAAGAAGAAGAGTTGGTTTTCATACCTTGCTTTTCACTACCTGAAGGAGTCTCACAGTGGCTTGCAATTGCTTTCCCTTCTTCTCCTAACAACAGGCACACTGTGTGGAAGGTGGGTCTAAGAGGGCTCTGAGGCCGATTCCGCATGTGCGGAAAAGGCCAAGAGGGTGGTCATATGGAAGTGGGGCAAATCCCCACTTCCACATGACACAGCTGCTGGTCTGGCCCCCTCCTGGTCCTGCCACGGATCAGGCCCTCCTTTGCCCTGGTTAAGGGAACGTGAGAGAATCTGTGTTCCCTTAGTCACTGTGGGGGCCTACAGGGTCTGTCCTGCAGCAGGCCCATGTGGACAGGGAAGAGCTGGGTCTTCCAGGCACAACTCTGTACCCTATGGTGGCCTGGAGAGGGCAAATAATGCCCCGGTCGGCTTTGTGGCACTTTGCTGAGCCACGGGGCAGACTGGGGCATTCGTTTTTATTTTTCAGGAATTCACTTCTGCAAAATAATGCCCCCCCCCCCACGTATCAGAACTATCCAGCCGTGCTTTGTTTCCTGGGGGGAAGGTTGCCTAGCAAACTACCTTTCATATTAGGAGTACAACTTTTGTTAAGAATTAGAGTTTAGATGAAAAGTAGGCGTTATAAATATCACCCTGACAAACAAGCCACCTAATATTTTGTTGACTGTTATTTAGGCAGCCAAATAAATAACTGTCTGCACTTTTAGGAACTGTCACCTGCACAATTTCCATGCTAGATTTTATTCCAGTGTTACAACCATTGGAAAACATTTATCTGGATTTATCATCTCCTGAAAATATTACAAATCTTTAAAAAAAAAACTTCATGTTAGTTTTTTTAAATGACAAAAAGAATATATATTTGGTTTTATTGACTCCAAAAAACATAGAGTTTGACACCATTAGGGCCATTCTACAAGAATGTAAAAAAGATCTCCCATCTTGCAAAATGGCCATTTCAGGAAAGGAAGGGAAGGTGAAAGTCAGCCACTTTGAGACTCCTTTGGGCAGTGAAAAGCAGGATACAAAAAACAACTCTCCTCCTCCTCCTCTTGTTATGCTGGGAGACCCAAGGCCTTTCCACACCAGTTAAATGTAGTGAAATGCTTACCTTTCGAAGTTGTTATATTCCGGCCACTCCATATAACGTTGCCAACATCCAGCATCTGGGCAGTAACTGGCTGGCTACATCCTCCATTTTGAAGCGCTAGTTGGGGAATCACATAAAATGGATTCCCCAACCTATTTAGCATGAGCTACAGGAGAGCAACCAGCAGGCAACCAGCACAGGAAAGGTATGGAGGCTCAAATACGCTAGAGTCACCTGCCTCGTCCTGCCCTCCAAGGGACAGGAATTTCTTTTTTTAAATGTCTAACTTCCTGGAGGAACGAATAGGCAGACAAGTGTGCAGGTGATGCCAGAAATAAATTAATTGTTTTTCAAAGTTATAACACAAAAGCATGCTTCTCGAAAGTTGCCACCCCAAAAAAATTAGGAATGATATTAGTTTTTAAATGTCTCAAAGGACTCATGATCCCATAAGGGGTGGCGTTCAAAAATCACTATGCATCTATGATTCTATGCATAGGCATTTCAACGGAGAAGTGTGCATTAAAAAAACATACTGGATATTGTGGGAACATTGAAATATGGAGAAAGGGGATTGGTTGCCTGGATTGATTGACAGGCAGAAGCACAATGTGTATAAGGCATGTTGCTCTTCCGCCATTTCCAGCAGCATTTGTTTAGAGTGAGATGCACGAAATGGCGCAGATAAATGCAAGACAGCAGAAAAGGTTAGGAGGGGCTCGGAAATGCAAAAACAATTAGTACTTTGCTATTCAGCTGGCATAATGCTTTTTAACTGATGTGCAGAAATGCCCCCAATATTGCCAAGTCAGATATTTGGGGGAAATGCAATTGTAAGGTAAAGGTAAAGGTAAAGGTATCCCCTGTGCAAACACTGGGTCATGTCTGACCCTTGGGGTGATGCCCACCAGCGTTTTCATGGCAGACTCAATACGGGGTGGTTTGTTAGTACCTTCCCCCGTTTACCCCCCAGCAAGCTGGTTACTCATTTTACCGACCTTGGAAGGATGGAAGGCTGAGTCAACCTTGAGCCGGCTGCTGGTATTGAACTCCAATCCTCATGCGCAGAGCTTTCAGACTGCATGTCTGCTGCCTTACCACTCTGCGCCATGCTTTATGCAATTGTAAGAGAAATGAATTTATTAAACAGGTTTGGTTAGAATGTTCCCACTCTACTTTCTGTACTGTAGTGAGAGTCTAATGCAGCCTTTTTCAACATTTTGACCATGGAGGATCCCCATGGTCAAGCTTGAGGAGCCCCAGAAGTGGTCAGCTGGCCACACCTCCCTGTCACCCTCCCCAAAAAACTGACCTATCACAGAAAGTGTGCAGACTCCAACCCCACCCAGGTGCAGAACCCATGAGAGAGCTCATTCATTCTCGGCATGGGGGAAGGGGAACAATAGAATTAGCTGGTTCCCTAGCTTGTGGCTGACTCCATTAAGGCAGCAAGAGAAAGACCAATGCCAGAACTCCCACAGACTCCTAGAAGTCCGTGGATCCCTGGTTAGGAATTCCTGGTCTAGTGCTTATTGATTCACCTTTGTGATATGTTGAAAAGTACTTTCACAGGCCCCCTTGCTGTTTTAAAAGCTCATGGCCAAGTTGAACCATTGATTTTGGGGTGAATCCTAAAGCATTGCCCTGATGTGGTGACATCACCTCTGGGGTCATGCCACAAGTAATTTCCCAATGTTGGCATGACACAATGCTGATCCCCCCCCCTCCAAGCAGCCACAGGAGTGGTGGGAGGTCTCTTGCCACAGCAGGAGATCGGGATACCCCGCTCTCAATAAAGGGCTCTGTTAGGCCTTATCCTCTCTTCCTTGCTTTGTATGATCTATTCTGAATAAAGTTATCTACCAACGGCCCTTTATAGCAAGAAAAAGTACAGATGCTGCTACGTTAGCTCGCCTTGGTGACAACAAGGACAATATAATTGGGTTTCTAAACAATAGCAAGGCTCTTCTTCCAGCATTCCTTTTCAACCAGAGACTCGACTGGAGAGTTCCATTTCTATGCTCGATTCAGGTTACTCCCCCTTGATTAAGTAAATGGTGTCAAACCGTTGAGGTGTTTGCCACGTTGGGCAAAAAAAAAAAAAAAAACCCTTCCATTTCATTAACAAGGAAACATCCCTATTCACAAATATACACAGTGGGTGATGTGCTAATGGTGCTATTATCAGTGGATAACATTCGGTGCCCTTTAATGTAGCTCAGCGGGGTTCAACTTTACCATGAGCTTTTTAAACAGCATGGGATCCCGTGGAAGTATCTTTCAACGTCGCACAAGGGGGAATCAATAAACATTAGACACTCACCACAGTACAGAAAGTATGGGGGGAAATAGGCTATTTCATGCCATTCTAACCAGACCTGTTTAATTAATTAGCTTCACTTACAATTGTATTTTTTGCACATGTCTAACTGGGAGATATTGGGTCTCCTAGTGGAGAAATAAATTCCAGCAGATATTCAAGATGATTTGCCTGCCAGCTTTCATTTTTGCCCATCTAATTCCTTCTGAGCATTTGGAGAATCAACAAGTTTTGCCAAGGATAGAGATGCTGTGAATTTTATGGCAAATGTATTCAGCTCCAAACATCTCAGATACATGCCAAAAAGGTTGGTTTGCATTACGTTGATTCCAAACTGTATATTTTCAAAAACTGTTGCTGAGCCAAGCACATCAAGAGCCATTAAGGTCTCTGTAGACATCTTAGATGAGCCTCTTGTGGCACAGAGTGGTAAGGCAGTAGACATGCAGTCTGAAAGCTCTGCCCATGAGGCTGGGAGTTCAACCCCAGCAGCCGGCTCAAGGATGACTCAGCCTTCCATCCTTCCGAGGTGGGTAAAATGAGTACCCAGCTTGCTGGGGGGTAAACGGTAATGACTGGGGAAGGCACTGGCAAACCACCAGTATTGAGTCTGCCATGAAATCGCTAGAGGGCGTCACCCCAAGGGTCAGACACGACCCGGTGCTTGCACAGGGGATACCTTTACCTTTTTAGACTACTTAGATGTAGTCTGAGGGCCATGAGAGCTGAGGGCCCTGACGGATCTGTCTATGTTCCACAGGGTCTATAAAAAAGAGCTCTTCTACCAGGTATTTGGTTGAGGCTGAGTTCTTGGTCACTGGCTATGCTATGTCATTGAGTGAACCCCCTCTGATGGCTGACTGTGTGTGGGGGGAAGAAATTGGCTATCTTGATGCTTGACTGGGGTTATTGTTTTCGGGGAGGGATTTTAATGGGGTTTGCCTTTATGTAACCCGCCTTGAGCTTTGGAATAAGGCGGACTATAAACAGAATAAATAATATTAATAATAAAATAATAATAACTAGATTGAAAGCCCATTTTATCAAGAAATAAAATGGGTGCTATAAGGGCCCCCCCGAAGTGCGAAGCCTTCAGCGTGGCCCGAGGTAGAAAGAAGTAAGGCGTCCTACCAGCGTTGTCGGGCGGCTGCTCCAGAGCAACGGGGGATGGATAGTGAGGCCGTCAGAGATGGGCAGCCATGTGCAGCGGTGCAGCGGCCGCGGCCTAGGTGCAGCGCTTTGGGCTGCGGGACAGGCGCGGTGCTGGTGTGGCGTCCTGTAGCTGGCGTTGTCTTCGGCCTTGTCTTGGGAGGCAGCCGTTGGTCAGGGCGGCGACCTCGAAGGGCAGCGCGGCAAGTCCTGGGCTGGGAAGGGCCGGGCAGTGGCGGGGGCGGGCGGACGGTCGTTGTCATGGCTGGAAGGGAGTGAGGTGGCTGAGGCGGGGGCGGAGGGTGGGGAGGCAGGCGTTGGTCGGGTCAGCGTCGCGGCAGCGGGCTGGAAGATCGGCGCAGAAAGTGTTTGCCTGGGAAGGGTTGGGCGGCCCGCCCTAACTCCTCCCCAAGAGCCCTTACTCAATTATTAAGTCCGTGGCACGCCGCGCCATGGGGCGTTTAAAGATGTGTAGCAAGTGGTAAACACACCATTTATTTATGATAGATCTATCTGATTTATGACCTACTGCCTATTTCAACACTACCCACTCATGAACACCGTTAATGTATATCAGAAGAAGAAGAAGAAGAAGAAGAAGAAGAAGAAGAAGAAGAAGAAGAAGAAGAAGAAGAAGAAGAAGAAGAAGAAAAGTTGTTTCTTATATGCTGCTTTTCTGGTCCTACAGGAGGCATATTTCCCAGTTTGAATTGCTCTGGGGGATGAGTGGAAGATAGCCTTTAAACCCCCCATTGGTTTTATAACAACAACAACAACAACAACAACAACAACAACAACAACAATAATATTGGTGGCATGTTTGACAGAATTCATCAGCTACTGAGTGGTTGTCCACAGTAGCTCAAGGGACATGAAAGAGTTTGCTTTGCTGTTATAATTTACCACCTTGCTTACAATACGCGTTGATCATCTAATAAACAGCACCATAAACCCTAGCAATTTGTTCCTGTCTGGTCACTTTCTGAATCTGGGAATGGAATTTGGCCACCTTAGCCTATGACAGTAAGAAAAATGGTAGAAGGGCTTTGAACAAGGAGAAAATGCCACTATATGGGACCTCATCTAGGGCCTAGTCTGCATACAATAGATAATGCACTTTCAATGTGCTTTCGTGGCTGGATTTTCCTGTGCAGAACAGGAAAATCTACTTCTAAAGTACATTGAAAGTGCATTATCTCTTGCATGCAGACTAGGCCTAGGTTTCCAGCTCTGGGTTAGGAAATACCTGGAGACATTAGGGGTGGAGCTGAGAGTAGGTGGGATTTGGGATGGAGAGGGACTTCAGTGGAGTATAATGCTATGAAGTCCCCCCTCCAAAACATCCATTTTCTCCTGAGAACTGATGTGTGACAACTGGAGATGAGCTAGAATTCCAGGAGATCCCCCGGTTCTGGGGAGTAGTATTCCTAGACCCCACAACATTGCTGAAAAACACAGCTCTATAACCATGAACTATATGCTGTGATAGCGACTCCCATCCCCAAAGTTGCTGAAATATATACTAAAGGAGCAAGAGACCCCTCAGACCTAATGCACACCTTAAATAATTGCTTCCAGCTACCTCTCCAACTGAGTATTCATGCTAGAAGCAAAAACCACATTGAAAGGGAGAGAGTCTCTGATGACGGATGCATGAAATGTGAGTTATTTGGGTGAAAACATGTCATGCTCTTTCTTTGCCTTCTAGGATCCCTCCAGCCAAGTTACCACAGTCCCCAGTGACTTGGGGCCCTTTCTGTTGTTTATTCATATGTTCTGTGGAGCTGCCATTTGAGTCAAGAACTCGTGGCCCATTTCTTCTCTCCCTTCCTGGATTTTAATTTCCAAAAGTAGTTAATTAAGAGTGCTGACATCCTTTGAGGCAAATTACCTCATGTTGCGAAAACCTACCCAGCATTCTTTTTTTTCTTTTTTTTTTCTTTTTTTTAAAGCAAGACATACTCTAGGCTAATTATTTCCAGCTTTGGAGGACTGAGATTGGTGAGCACCGTTTAATCACTATAGTCACCTGTACCATTGCTTCCTTGTTTGACATTGTCTTCCAATTACTTCAGGCTTTTTGACTTGTTTACTGGAAAATGAGCAAAATACAGCGGACGGGTTGGAAGAATCCTTTCCCTCATACTCATATCTGTTAGTTACCCTGATTCCTGCCATGAAGGTGGTTCCTTTCTATTTGGTGTGGATTTAGATTTTAGAGGGAGGAGTAGTATTGTACTGAATGTTGGTTGGCTTTTTCTTCTTCAAAAAAGCAACCAGGGACATAAGAATCTAGACTGGAGACCTCATTAAATACAAATGGCATTTGCCCTAAAGAACCGTTCTAGCTAGGGAAAGGTGACCAGATTTTAACATTGGTAAAGCGGGACACCATTGATCGGGGGGATTTTAACATTGGTAAAGCGGGACACCATTGACTTGATTAAAACTTTGGTCTATATGGAGCAACAAAAAGGTTCATAGAATGCATAGAACGCAAAAATAGTATTGTAATATATATATTTTTAATTTCAACGTAAGTACAATTTGCCAGGTACCCCCAGATGTCCCTCCAAAAGTGGGACAATCTGGTCACCTTAGGCTGAATCTGCACTTTGTTTATTCTGTTGTGTTTCCTGCTGAATCCAGATCGATTTGAACTCAGGTCTTCCTCTACCCCCCCCCCCATTGAAACAGAAAAGAGTTCTGCATGTGGTTAGGGAAGGTCAGAAGAGGAGGGAGGACCTAAGCACAGCAAGAGCCTCATTCTTTTCTTGAAGGGGGGGGGGAAGGATTGGAGACAGCAGAGGAGGGAGAAAAAACCAAGAGGCAAAGTTAGGGCTTCTGGAGCTTCTGTCGAGAGAAGTTAGGGTTTCCCCTTTAAGGCAAGCTTGCAGCCTGGGAACAAGGAAGCCTCTGAACTGAACCAGGGCTTCTCTACCATGGAGGCTCAGCAGCAAGTTGGAAGCAACAGGGGCTCAGCAGGAAATTATTTCAAGGAAAGCAGACATCTGCATGCTTTCTCAAGCAGATTTTTCAAATATTGAAGGTTATATCCACTCTAGGATATTGTGGGTTAAAGGTAGGGTCACTCCAGATCAATCATGATTGTTGCAGAGGGAAAATTTAAAGCACCCAAAATCAAAGTGGAAATCACATTTAGTGGAGATGGCAGGGACTGAATCAACCTGGGATTGGAATAAAAGCTCCATGCAGCTTAAGCCCTGGTCTCCTATTATGGATAGAGAGACCTCTTTGCTGCCCCTACCCCATTTCCCACTGCTGCTTGACAGGCTGGCAGGAGGGAAATTAATGAGGGCCCTTGAACATTTCTTTCAATGGAAAAAAACAAAGAATGTAAAATCATTGTACCAGGATGACACACTGGTTTTTACACAAAACTCTATGGTTAAAACCATGTGATATGGGATACATCCTAGAGTATCACCCCAACATGACAACATCAGCTATGTTGGTTTGCTGTATGTACATTGTGGTTATGTTGAAAAGATTGTCCCTGCTCACAGATTTTTCTAACAGGTTGCTAGAGTTGGCTGGCAACCCTATCTGTGGTTCTCTGTAGTAATATCAAGGTTCTCCAGGCATAGCAGAAATGCAGTGCCAGCTCCTCTGGGATTGGTAGGTTTGAAATAAATGCAATGGTAATGGCCATTTGTCCCTCCCCAGTAAACAGAACTGTACTTGTTGCTTCCTTCACTTCTAGCACATATGTGCCATTACAGCAACCCGATCTTGGACGGTCTACATTAGCCTTTATCGACATTTTTACGGTTGAGAACACCCTAAAACACTCTTCAGGCTTTGAGAAACCCCAGAATTAGCACAATGATGCAGAATATGGTTGGGAAGAATAACTGTATATATACCCTCCAAGGCCCCTCCCCTTCCTACCATCTCCAGGCTTATCAATGGTCATTTGGGGAGGGAGGTGGCTAGGTCAGCATTATCATATATTGTCATATCACTTGATAAATATTTAACAAATTTAAAAACATCTAAAATTTAATTAAATCTCACCCATTCAAGAACCCCTTCTAGAACCACCAAGAAACCTCAGGGTTTCATGTTGAGAGAGCCAGTTTGGTGTAGTTGTGAGGAGTGCAGACTTCTAATCTGGCATGCAGGGTTCGATTCTGCACTTCCACACATGCAGCCAGCTGGGTGACTTTGGGCTCACCACAGCACTGATAAACTGTTCTGACTGAGCAGTGATATCATGGCTCTCTCAGACTCACCTCCCTCACTGGGTGTCTGTTGTGGGGAGAGGAAAGGGAAGGTGAATGTAAGCCCCTTTGAGACTCCTTCGGGTAGAGAAAAGTGTCATATAAGAACTAACTCTTCTTCTTCTTTGTCTTCTTGGGTCCCAAATTTTCAAAAGGGGGCATGTTTTGCCAATTTCTTTCAGAGGTATTCCTGGGGATCCCCTGCCCTCCTTGTCCCCCAGGCATAGTATTTTGGGGGGTGTTTTCAGCTGCTGTTGGAGAGAGGAATCAACAAATGTTTTAAGGATGTTTGTGTGTGTGTTTAAATTTGTCAGTTGGCTACAGGGATAGAAAGACAGGGTGAAAAATCTTGTGATAATAAATAATAAAAGCTGTATCCCCCTCTCCTTTACAATCATGGAAATTCAAGATAAGATCCACACTCCTAAATGAATGAATTCTTTATGAACGGTGGTAACATTCTGAACTTTCAGAATGCAGAGATCAGACTTACATGCTTCCCAGTTTGTGTAGTGGTTAAGAGAAGCAGCCTCTAATCTGAGGAACTGGATTCGATTCCCTCACTCTTCCCCTTGCAGTCAGCTAGGTGACCTTGGGTCAGACCCAGTTCTTTCAGAGCTCTCTCAGCTTTGCCTGCCTCACAGGGTGTCTCTTGTGGAGAGAGGAGGAGGAGGCAATTGTGAGCTGCACCGAGTCTCCTTTGGATAGTGAAAAGCTTGGTACGAAAAAAAGAGCTCTTCTACTCCTTTTTCCTCCCAGCAGCACAAGAATATGAGGACGCTGTTTTAAATTGATGCTAAATGAGTTTAAGCAGTGCTGTGGTGCTGACTGCTCTCGAGCTTCCCACGACTGAAAGCAGTTTGCTGACCTGGATTCATCCGAATACATCAGCCTTTATCAAAAGCAAAACACCATTTGAATGGTTAATAATCTACATACATTATTTTAATTACTTCCAATTGACTCAAATGGCGCATCACTTGCCCAGCTCCAACACGAGAATTGTCAACATGCACTTCCCTTGATACATTAATCTTTTGCTCCCCCTTCAATGCTTCTGTGCATCTTTTTTTTTATGGAATGCACTTTTATTTTCAACCTCTCCCCCACCACAGTTGTTCAAAGTGTGCAATTATTTGCTTATATTCGGATGCTCTATTGACTGGATTTACTGCGCGGAGAGAAAATTGGGTGTAATTGTCAGAGGGTGCACTGCACTTACGTTGCTTTTTCCGCGGCTCGGCGGTATTAAGCTTTCCGTGGTAGTTTCATGTTCCCTTTCTAATCCAGTCAATCGATTTATCTACAAAACTAGATTGTGGGCTTGTTGTTTGTTTCACACTGTACTGACTTTGGTGGCTGCAGATCTGAAAGGGACTCTTTTTTTTTTACCTTAATTGAATTGATGACGCACATCGAATCACATGCTTTAACAAAACAAATTGTTACATTTTAAGAATAGGCATTGTTGTGTCATCTTAGGTTAGAGTTTACAGCAAAGAAACCCTGCCTTAATTAAACATCTAAGAGAAATATGCTGAACCTTTTCTCTCTTTTTTGGGTGGGGAGGGTCATTTGGCATTTGGTCTTACTGCAGTGGCTGTTGGCAGAGTTTGGGTAGGAGACTTTTGCAGCATAAACAATTGTCCAAAGCAGAAGGAGAGCTGGGATTTTTTTACTACCCATTCTTCACTACCCAGAGGGGTCCCAAAGTGGTTTACAAACACCTTTCCCTTCTTCACCCTACAACAGACACCCTGTGAGGCAGGTGAGGCTGAGAGAGTTCTAAGAAAAATGCTCTGCAGCTCTAAAAGAACTGTGACTAGTGTAAAGTCACCCAGACAGCTGCTTGTGGAGCAGTGGAAAATCAAACCCAGTTCTCCAGATCAGTGTCTGTCTTTCTTCACCATTACACCCTACCAGCTCTCAAAGAAGGCCTAAGACTACAGGAAAGAAGTTGGACTAAGAACTATGGCTCAGAAAACATATTTGGTTTTATTTCTACTGGGTTTTACTTCACTTCTCGATGTGTTCCTAGTTTTGCAGCCATGGGGTGCAAATAAATCTTGATTGCTGTCTGTAATCTTTGACTCGGTTGGATCACTTGAGGGGGATTGTAAGTGAGCCGAAACAACCACTGAGAGAAGAGCTTCACAAGAATAAACAGTGGTTGTGGTCCCTCGTGAGAAGGCAAGAAAGATGTAGGATTAATTGGTCAGTTGGGGCAAGGCCAACCTGAAACTCCCCACTTTCAAGACAAAAATCAAAGGTGAAGAGTCGGCTCAGCATGATTCTTTGAAGACGAAGATTCGTTTAGATGTCATTCCTCGGTTTAAATAACAGGAAATGTTGTTTGCAGAGAGATACTTTGAGATGCGTAAGCCTCACATAACACAAGGTTTTTAACCGTCAAGGGCAGAACTCTGAAGTTAACCAGGAGCCATTTTGATGTCCTTTCAACAGGTGCTGTATGAGGTCTGTTTTTAAGGACAGCCTCAAGTGTAGCATGTTAGAATGATCATTGCCTGAGGATTTTTTTTTTAAATGATGAATGTTCAAATGGAAACATGAGAATTGTACAGTGCTCCAGAAAGGGATGCACTCAATGTGGAAAATAGAATTTACAAATCCCACCCCCTCCAAAAAAAAAAAATCCTGATTGCAGTTACTACCTGTTTCATAATGCTGAAGAACTATTCTAACACTCAAAATATTGAGAGTGTAACAATATGAGGGTCATATATATTTAGGGTTTGATATGATAGGGGAGGTAAGAAGATAATTGGGGAGTTGTTTGTGATTTTATAGACAGCTGCTATATCATGAACTGCCTCATCTCATGCTTTCATAGCAAAACCATTGCGAAAACTATTCGTTTTTACATCTCCCCCCCCCAAGAGGAAAAAAAGAATCTAAGCATCTTTATCAAGAAGACTGGAAAATCAGAATAAAATTATATTTGGTGGGATCCACCATCTGTCCCATTATTGTGGAATGAAGGAGAAAGGACTCTTTATGCATCAACCAAAGGTGTGCTAGATATCATGAGGATGGTATGGACAAAAGTTGTGTCGATGGGGGCTGAGATAATATGGAAATTGGCCAAGATCAACCAAGAAAATGTACAGGATGTGAGAGTGAGCTTGGTATAGTGGTTAGGAGAATGGGTTTGATTCCCTGCTCCTCCACCACATGCAGCCAGCTGGGTGACCTTGGGCTCGCCACAGCCCTTATCATGTTATTCTGACCAGGCAGTAATATCAGGGCTCTCGCAGCCTCACCTCCCTCATGGAGTGTCTGTTGTGGGGAGAGGAAGGGGAAGGTGATTGTAAGCCACTTACAAGACTCCTTCGGGTAGAGAAAAGTGGCATATAAGAACCAATGCTTGTTGTTCTTCTTGTTCTTGTTCTTATCTATTGCCTTGACTTTGTGCTTGAGTTAACAGAAGGACACAACTTTATGTCTGAAGTGTTGGCAGAGTTTAAATATACAAAGGAGTTGTTAAGCACCAGCTGCTTAAAGAATAAAATAGCTTCATTGAAAAGGCAAAACACTTTGTAAGAGTCTAACTCACTAACTATTGTTTGTTATCCATAGGCAAATAGGGAGGAGGTGTGCTCAAGAGGTCAGGAATTTTCCAATTGAGTCAATCAGGACTCTGGAGGAGATTATTTGAAAAAGAAAAAAAAACAAAACATCAGGAAGCTCCTATTTGAACTATGCTAAATACACGTCTCCTCCGATGCCTTGGGATGTTCTACATATGCTGCTGAATCATGCACACCACAGATCTTGCGTATTCCAACCTGAAGCAATCAACACACAAAATCACAACTGGAAATCTGTCAGCTATGCCCTACTGAGACACTTGGAACTGGTTCACATGTGCATTGTCAAGATTATTTTTGTGTTTGTGTGAGCCAACAGACTTTAAAGCAGGGGTAGTCAACCTGTGGTCCTCCCATGAGCCCCTGCCAGCATTATCAGTGCCGTGGCTAGCCCAAGGTCACCCAGCTGGCTGCATGTGGGGAAGTGCAGAATCGAACCCGGCATGCCAGATTAGAAGTCCGCACTCCTAACCACTACACCAAACTGGCTCTTAATTAAGCAAATTAATGGGTACCAAGTGCCAATTTGTTCATTCCTTAACTGGTTTACACCTGCCTTATGATAATATACTTCAAGTCAATAACCGAAGTGCTAACATCATCTTTTTTGGGGTCCTTGTACAAATCCAATTGGAAAGATTTTTTTTAATGAAAAAAGCAGACTCTGCTGAACCTACACAGTGTTTCTGGGGGAACATTTTTTGCAGTGCTAAAAAAGACCTTCACCGTATATATATATATTTTCTGGGCCATGCCTGAAGAAGCCTTCAGGTATTCATTTCCCACTCCTGGCTTTATAGTGGTGCCATCCTACTTCCCGTATGACACCAGTGATTCTTGGATCACTCATCATTCTTGCGCTGATTCATCTATCCATACATTGAGATCGAATAGAAGCAGGAAAGGAGGGGGGGAAGTCGTGCTGCTAAAAATAAAGAGCAGCACTGAGCAGGATTAGAAACCAGGTGCCAATTATGGTTTTATTATTTTGCCGAAAAGCCTTTGGGCTATGTCGACTTCCATGAACCAATGAAAGAAGGTGAATATTCTCCAACACACTCCTTGAAACATTTCTGACATTTTCTTGGGAATGCCACCCTCCAGGTTGGACCTGGGGATCATCAGGAATCACATCTCATTTCCAGACTACAGAGGTCAGTTCCCTAGGAGAAAAATATTTAAGGCCCTATGTGATCTGGGCCGTGCGTATCTGAGGGATAACCTTTCTCTGTAAACCTCCAGAAAAACATTAAATGCTAATTGGTTGGGGGGGGGCTGGCCTGAAATAAGGGCATATGACTTTGGCCTTGGCTCCAACCCGGTGGCAGAGCCTCTTGTGGCACAGAGTGGTAAGGCAGCAGACATGCAGTCTGAAAGCTCTGCCCATGAGGCTGGGAGTTCAATCCCAGCAGCCTGCTCAAGGTTGACTTAGCCTTCCATCCTTCTGAGGTAGGTAAAATGAGTACCCAGCTTGCTGGGGGGTAAACGGTAATGACTGGGGAAGGCAAACCACCCCATATTGAGTCTGCCATGAAAACGCTAGAGGGCATCACCCCAAGAGTCAGATGTGACTCGGTGCTTGCACAGGGGATACCTTTACCTTTACCTTTACCAACCAGGTTGAATCAGTTGTCAGCTGAGACCCAGACCCTGATGGAAGTACTCAAGTTCTGCAGGGCCTTTAAAATGGCTCATTTCACCAGGCTTATGGCTGAAGCCAGAACAAGCAAAGAAAATCACATGGACCATGCTACCCTCTCTCCCATCCTTAACACAGCCCTCTGGAACTCTTCACATTCCTCCATGGTCCTCACCACCCTGAACAACTTAGTATCATCTGCAGTCTTCGCCACTTCACAGCTTAGTCCCAACTCCAAAGAATTTATGAATGAGTTAAAGAGCACTGGAACTAGTTCTGAACCCTGTGACAGGCCACTGTTTACCACCTCCCACTGCTCATTCATCCTCACACTGTGTTTCCTCTCACTATTAGCCACGAGATCCAAGGGTTCACTGGGACCAAGGCAAGAGATGTTTGGAGGTGGCTGGCCATTGTCTGCCTCCGCATCATGACCCTTATTGTTCCTTGGAAGAACTCCATCCAAATCCTTGGAGGTCTCCCATACAAATAGTAACCAGAGTTGGCTCTGCTTGACTTCTGAGATCCGATGGAATCCAGTTTGCCTGAGATATCTAGGTCAGGGCTATTTCCTGTTAATCGCCATGAGCTTCAAAACAGAAGACTATCTTGTACTACCCAAGAAGGAAGACCAATTTTGCTATGTGAACACATGAAATAATAGCAGATCAGGGGAAAGGAAAATGGTTAACCGAGATCTAGACATCCCTTTTGCTACATTGCTGTTACTGACCTTTGTAGCGACACACACAAGATGTTTCACGATAGCAACATGTAGGAACTTCCATCTAATTGGGATGTGGTATTCACAGTTCTACCTCATGGGCATGGACCAAAGCCATTTGTGAATACAGTGAATACAGTTCAGTTAGGGCTGTGAGCATTTTGCTGCAATAATTGCTGGAAAATATTTTTTCTTGATCAGATCAGGTTGGAGATACATTCTTTTTCATGGGTTTTGATGTTTAAAATTAAATAAGGCAGTTGGATTCACTCACTTTTCCCAAGACGGGGACTACAAAGCTTCTGAATTCATGGTACCTCCAGATTTACCAAAACAAGGATTTAAATCCCTCATTCCATCCAACAACAGTAGCCAGCCTGATTATTGCTTCATTTTAGGAAGAGCAGAAATCTCCTTCAATGGATCTACGGATTACAAAACTTAGAGAACTTGCCTTAATGGCCAAACTAACAGACGTGGTTCATCGTAGACCACCAGAAGAGTTTCAAGAACACTGGGATGAATATTTGAACTTTCTGTACTTTCTGTCTCATTGATCTACATCTCATTGATCTACTAAGCAAATTTGCCATTTTAATAGGTTCTCAGAATTTCAGACTTTTTCTCAAGCTATTTCAAGGAAGCCTTTTAAAAATATCTATCTGTCTTTCCTCAATGCCTCTCACAGGTTTATTGTAGAAATGCATTTTTTATACTAATAGTGTGTATACATGCAGTATATAGATAGCAGTACAGATTTATCCCACCTCCTCTTTGTGGCAAGAGAATTTCTTTAATGCATTTGACAAGTTTCTGGGGTCTTTTAGAGCCATATGCATTGACAGGAACTTAATCCATTCATGTCCAGAAACTTTCAATGCCATCTTTCACCAGAAGGCAGAAAAAATTGTCAAAGCTGTGTTGATTTCCTTGAAAAACACAAATACAGTTTCTCTTTGTTTATTTCAAAATGTATTTTCAGGCCTTTTAGTCCCAGACTGGCTGTTACTCACCAAGTTCTTTCTTCCTTTCTTCCTTTCTTTCTTCCTTCCTTTCTTTCATCCTTTGTATTCACTTTCTCACACACTAAAATACTTTGTGTGTGTGTATGTATAAATTCTCAGTGGTGAAAGATTTTAAAACAATTAGTATTAATTAAATAAATTTCTAGACCATCCTTCCAAGACTGGCTCAGAGTGGTATATATTCATGAATTATCAAGAACAGCAATTAAAACAACAGAAATCCAACAATTTAAAAACCTAGTAACCATTTAGCACCATCTAATTAACAGCATTGATTGTTGTCTTACCATCTCTGGTAGGTCTTTCTCAGGGTGGATGTCCTTATGGGATATATTGTTGGTGGGCATGTAGCTGTTATGGGGTCTTTGGCCCCAACCAAAGGCTTGAATGGAAAGCTCCATCTTGCAGGCCCTGTGGAACTCTGCCAGCTCCAACAGGGCCCTGATCTCCTCCGGGAGCTCATTCCACCAATATTAGATATTAATGAACTTTTTATAGTCACAGTGTGTATCAAATTCTCAAGGAAAAAGACATTTATTTGGTATTAAATGCTGTGTGTAAAATATTGGACTAAATTGTTGAAGTCTGCAAGATCAATACTGCGCATGACAGGAATGCACATACACAAAATTAATTTTTTCCCAGGTTCAGGTTAAATTGAATAGGATGCCTCTCTTTATCTTCACCTAGGAGCTGACCTCTGCCCCTCCTCTCTTACAAGTTTTGTCCTCTCACGTTGCATGTCCTTCCATGAAGACTACAGGACTTTACTGTAGATACAATGCCCTCATACTCACACACAGGATGCCAGACAAGCTGGCCATTTGTATTCAGTAAAGTACTCTTTAAATTAGGTTTCTTTCTCTTCTTTCGACTGCAACCTGAACATCACCAGGACTGGGGCCACCTCTTCCACTATACATCCCAAAGAGCACTGAGTGATCAAGATCTACTTAGGTCAACCTTTCCTCAACTTGTTTACCATTACCAGGGCACTCTGGAGTGAATCTGGAGCACAAACATTCCGCTATCAGCCTGGCCTTCTGTCTCCTGGTGGGGTGGGGCGAAAAGCCCACAGCCTGCCCAGCTGCTCTCGGCCCCAGAACCAGCCCCAGTGGTGCTTTGCATTTCCTATTCTTTTCCCGCCTTCTTCACCATGCAAGCCGGGGCACTGGCGATTCCCTTTCACCTGCTCTTTGGAGAAAGTGCAGGGAAGGGAAGGACAGTAGCCTTTTTCATCACTGTGCTGACTTGCGTGAAAGCTGGCTGGGCCCTCCTTCCCTTCCCGCCCCAGCAGCACTTTTCTCCAGGGGAACCAATTTCTGTCATACTGGGGATTCCCCAGTTCTCCCCTAGAAGCTGGCATCCCTGGACCACACAATGCCACAGAGTTCCCCCCTCCCAAGCATCCCTTTACTCCAGAGGAATTGATCTCTGCAGTCTGATGAAGAGCTGTCATTCTGGGGGATGTTCAGGTCCCTCCCCTGGAGGCTGGCAATCCTAGACCTCTTTGGTACCCAAGGACACAGATTTCCCCCTACCCAAGCAGCCATTTTCTCTGGGGGCGAGGCTGATCTCTGTTGCCTGGAGATGAGCTGTCATTGCAAATTTTCCCCTCCAAAGCAGCCATTTTCCCTGGGAAGCTGATCTCTATGGTTTGCAGATGAACTCCAATTGCAGGAGGTCTCCAGGCCACACCAGGAGGTTGGTGACCCCTGAGTTAAGAATGTTCCTTGAAGTTTGGAGGTGGGGGCTCAAGAGTCAATGGGGTCGGTTGGAGAAGGAGTAAAGGCCACCCTCCAGCCCCATGGGATCCAGTGTGGCCTCTGCTCTCCCACTCTCCCTCCTCCTCCCTCCCAGCTGTTTTCTCGAGAAGAGCTGGTGCCTGGAGATCAATTGCTATTACTTATTATCTCCAGGCCCTACCTGGAGGTTGACAAGCAGCTGGATGCACGTGGAGGGGGAGTGGGGAATCAAATCCAGGTATTGAGTTTAGTCTCTGCTACTCTTAAATCACCTCACCATGCTGAATCTGAAGTGAGGAGCACAGCAGGGTGGGAGATGGTCATCACCCAGGAAAGCCACAGTGTAGCCATGTCCCCTATTGTTGTTGTTAGGTGCGAAGTCATGTCTGACCCATCGCAACCCCATGCACAATGATCCTCCAGGCCTTCCTGTCCTCGACCATTCCTAGGAGTCTATTTAAGTTTGCACCTACTGCTTCAGTGACTCCATCCAGACACCTCATTCTCTGTCGTCCCCTTCTTCTTTTGCCCTCAATCACTCCCAGCATTAGGCTCTTCTCCAGGGAGTTCTTACTTCTCATGAGGTGGCCAAAGTATTTGAGTTTCATCTTCAGGATCTGGCCTTCTAAGGAGCAGTCAGGGCTGATCTCCTTTAGGACTGACCGGTTTGTTCGCCTTGCAGTCCAAGGGACTCGCAAGAGTCTTCTCCAGCACCAAAGTTCAAAAGCCTCAATTCTTTGACGCTCAGCCTTCCTTATGGTCCAACTTTCGCAGCCATACATTGCAACTGGGAATACCATAGCCCTGACTAGATGCACTTTTGTTGGCAGGGTGAAGACTCTGCTTTTTAGGATGCTGTCTAGATTTGCCATAGCTTTCCCCCCCAGGAGCAAGCGTCTTTTAATTTCTTTGCTGCAGTCCCCATCTGCAGTGATCTTGGAGCCCAGTAAAATAAATGAATGAATGAATGAATGAATGAATGAATGAATGAATGAATAAATAAATAAATAAATAAATAAATAAATAAATAAATAAATAAATAAATAAATAAATAAATGAATGAATGAATGAATGAATGAATAAATAAATAAATAAATAAATAAATAGCACCCATTGTATTCCTGGGTACAACGGGCTTTGCCCCTAGTATCCCAATAAAAACATGACCAGGAATGCCAATAAAGGTAACAAACAAACAGGACCAACATCAAAAGAGAAATTCTTGAAGTGCACACCTCTAACACTGCCTTCATCATTCCAGATCCTTTATGGCAGAATTCACCTGCAGAGGTTTGGATAATTGATGTCATGCAAAAAGACCTGCAACTGAACATTCATGAAATGCTCTATAACCTTGCCCAAATTTGGCATGTTGTTCCATTTAAATGCAACATGCTGCTGATTTAATGGCTTGAAAAACATATGCGTAAGCAACAAAGATTAATTTAGTCATCAGACTCAACCCTTCCCCCCAGTGTATATGTAATCAATAATAAGAGAAGATTAATAAACAGCTGCTAGGCAAATCTGAAACTGCATTGTCTTTTACGAGCTGAGCAGGTACCCTTTCAACATTGCAAGTTTGTACCGCATGCCTTCCTAAGCACTGGGGAGAGATTATTTGCGCTCTCTATATCAAGGATTTGATAGAGTTATCCTGCCTAAAAATCTTCCACAGTATTTGTGTGATGTGACAGGTAGCAAACTTCCAGGCAGTTTGCAGGCAAGACTCCCCCTTCATGGGATGTTTTGATTATTCTGCATTTCAGAATGCTCTGCCTGAGGCTGTGATCCTCCGAGAGATGTCCAAGAAAACTAGGCCGTGTTGAATTTCTGAAAGTAGTGTTTTTTTTTCACATTATCCATTTAGGGTAATCGAAGGTGTGTGTGTGAAAGCAGAGTGAAAGCAAGCTTTCTCTACGAGGTTTTAGTGAAGCCCTGGGGTCTTTGATGGGTCTGGGTAGTAGTGGTACTGGTAGTGGTACTGGTAGTGGTAGAGTCAGCTTGGTGTAATGGTTAGGAGTGTGGACTTCTAATCTGGTGAGGTGGGTTTGATTCTGTGCTCCTCCTCCACATGCAGCCAGATGGGTGACCTTGGGCTCGCCACAGCACTGATAAAGCTGTTCTGACTGAGCAAGAATATCAGGGCTCTCTCAGCCTCACCCACCTCACAGGGTGTCTGTTGTGGGGAGAGGAAAGGGAAGGTGACTGTAAGACTTCTTCGGGTAGAGAAAAGCGGCATATAAGAACCTCCTCCTCCTCCAGGGCATCAGGGGGTGATGCTCTATGGAGAAGCAACTGCACACTTTGCCTAGCTAACCACTATGCCCAAGTTCTTCTTAGATCCTTACCTCCCAGCTTTCTTCACCCTGACCTTGGAATGACTGATGACCACTCCCTGGCACAGCTCATCTCCAGGCAACAGAGATCAGTTCCCCTGAAGAAAATGGCTGCTTTAGAGGGTGGACAGAGTAGTTCAGCAGTGGAATCAGCTGCCTAAGGAGGTGGTGAGCTCTGCCTCACTGGTGGTCTTTAATGTATGATTTAGACTGATCCTGCATTGAGCAGGGGTTTGGACTAGTTGGTCTGTTTGACCCCTTCCAACTCTATGATTCTATAGTTTTGTTTTAGAAAGACACATCATTTTGATTTCTCATGGGCTAGCCAATCAGTACTTCTCCTGCAGGCTTCTCCTATAGCCAGTCAGGTGCTAGCCTAAAGTTGCAGCTCTACTTGCGGCCCTTTCACAGAAGGCTTACGAAAGATGCACATCTGTACCATTACTTAGGAAACCAAAGCAATCTGTAGGGGTGCTATCAAGTGCACTCCTTGTGCCCTAGTTTAGGGATTCACAGGGTGATATAATAGGAGAAAGAAAAAAGTCAACATTTCTGGCTATAAAAATCAGGGTTGCCAATTTCCAGGTTGTAGCTTGCAATCTCTTGGGATTGCAACTGATTTCCAGGCAACAGAGAAAATGGTCAGTTTAGAAGGTGGACTCTTTGGCCTTACACACACCTGAAGCTCCTCCCCAAATCCTGCCATCCTCAGGCTCCACCCCCCAAAACTAGGTATTTCCAAACCCAGAGCTTGCAACCTTAGACCAAAGAGACGTTATGGACCAATTTCAGAGGGCAGCCATGCTGGTCTGCAATAGAACCGTTAAAGTCAAGTCCCATGGCATAGAGCACAAAAAATTCAGTTAGCAAAGCAATCAGCTGACTCAGGGTTCCAATGCTTTCCAGGTAAAATAATTCCAAATTTCACAGCCAGGCATGGATAAGGGGATCGGTGATGATCCGACGCCTTCATGTGAGCTCTGACTCCTTGCCCTTGAAAACGGAATAAATAAAAAAGTGGACTCATGAAAATTCGGGCTGCCTCTTCCCACTCTTAAGGGAGGTGGCGGTGAGAGCTCTGATCATTCTTTCTTTGAAGAACAGCTGCCAGGGAGCTCAGCAGTGAGTCTGTGTTGCATTCGGAGATAGATCACAATATTTGATAATCCTTGTGTAGCTTTTCCACTTGGCACTAAAATACCTAAGCGTATTCCTGAGCGAGACAAAGCCATCGTGCATGGATTCAAAACATTACGCGTTTTTACATCTCGTCTCCCTCTCCACTTGCAATTTATTCATCCTAAGTGAACGCCAAACTTATAAAATTGGCCCATTTCCGCAGTTGTGTGTCAGAACTTCCCGGAAGGCTCTTTGTCTAGCACTGTGGTATTTATTACCTCACCATCAGAGGAGAGCAATTTTTTTTTAAATTATATCTTTTCTGTTTTGGGATTTCTAATTTTTATTTTCATCTACCGACAACATTTAATTACCAGGGGCCAAGCCCGTTGCATTCAGGAATAAAATGGGCACTAGATTGGGGTGGGGTAGAAGAACTCTGTGGATGGTCTCTCCCTCCCCCCAAGACCTGGAAAGGCTGCAGATAGTTATTAGGGATCTCACCAGCAGGGGCAGCTCTCATGCGGCAGGGATCTGCAGCCTCCGAGCCTCAGAGGGAAGTGGAAGGAGGAGGGGGTGGTCAAGGGTGGGAAACGGAAGGCAATTGGCTGGCCTCTGGGCAGACAGGCAAGCCAGTTGGAGGAGGAGGCACTCAGGGGTGGGACAGCCATTTTGAGTGGGTGTTAAGTTCTGAGTGGCACTTAAGCCATGAGACATACTCCTCCTCCAAGGCCTTACCAGAAATATATTATATGGAACAGATTTGTCATTTCATTGCAATACCTGCTGCCATCACAAACAAAATCATTAAATATCCTGGTTTGCTAGATATTGTACTCTCCCTTTTTAATGTAGGGACTCAGAGGTAAGGTCCTATATTTTCAGGAAATAGATATCATTTTTTTTCAAGACAGAAAAGGTAAAACCAAAATGTATGTTTCTTGAGAGGACAGAACAGCAGCAGCGTTCCAGGGTTGTTAAAGATTTCATTAGGAATATGCAGCAGTTAAGGAAATAAACCAGGTTTAATTCAGTGAGTCCCCCAAGTCAAGCACTCCGAGCAGTTTGAAAAATGTATCGACACGTTGCAGCATCTAGGTGGGGAGAAAAATCTATTTTGCTCAACTGCTGCAGGATGCCAGAGGCCTTTTGAATGCATGGTGCTAAACTTTGGGGGACTGATTAGTTATTTAGCTATTGGTGGGGGCCCTAAAAAGAAGAGCATATGGTGTGCTCACTAGGCAAGACTGCTACAGAGTGCACATCCCTGAATCTTTACAGATATTGTGGGACTAGAAAGCAGCACGACCTCAGGAGCACCTTCAAGCTAAACAAAATTTGTGACAGAATAAACCTAGCTGCATCTGAAGGAGTGAGCAGTGACCCATGAAACCTCAGGCCCTGCCACGAATTTTGTTACGCGCTCTTGGAATTTTGCTCTAGGGATATGCACCGGGCAATGAGGAAAGGAGCATGGGTGAAAAAAAAATGCATGCATTTGTGCATTGGGCATGCCCAAATTAGATCCGATTAGACCGTGCTTGAAAAGACAAAATCTGGTTTTCTGGGGATTCCTGTGCTGCAGGGCAAGTAAAGGGGTGATTTGGGACTGTGCCTGAAGAAGCAAATTTTAGTGCGGAAACAGAAGTCCACCCGTTAAAAATGCAGATTTCAACAATACTGCTGGTATGGAAACATGCTCATATGTAGTCATAGAGAACACGATGGCATGAAAAGAGAAAACGATGATCAAGCTGTAGGAAGAAAGGCTGAGGGACTTGGGAATGTTCGGCCTGGAGAAGAGGAGGTTGAGAGGGGAAAAAATTGCTCTCTTGAAGTATTTGAAAGCTTGTCACTAGGAGGAAAGCAGGGCATGTTTCCTGTTGGCAGCAGAGGATAGGACCCACAGTAATGACTTTCAATTAAACATACAATGGGACTGACTAGAAATCGGAGGGGGGGAATCAATGTCAGAATCGATCAGCAGAGGAACTGGCTGCTTATAGAGGTGGAGAGCTTTCCCACACTGGCTGTCTTCAAGCAGCATCTGGACAGATAGTTAGACTGACTCCAAAAACCTCTATTGGCATACACAAGCACAATCCAAGGAAACAAAATGGGTTAGACAGGACTATGTTCTAACACTAACAAACATAAGTTATTTATTTGGAACATGCTTCTAAAAGCATCGGCTACCCTGGCAAGTTTAATGGGATCCTTTTCTGAAAGCATTAATTTGATGATGAGGGATTTAGAATTGACTTTGGAGTTTAAATTCATCAATTATGACTGGAGAGAAGCTCATTGGGGGGAGAAGACTGGATATTCCAAAGCAATATGTGGTAGAATGTCTGGGGCTTTACAACCATGTAGACATAGTCTTTTGAAGGTGGGAATCTGATGGAATCTTCCTTGAGGGAAAGGAGTTGACTTTGGCGAGAAGGAAGGCCCTCCTAGCCAAATGGGAGTCCAACTGATAAAGATAAGCAGGTAAGAGTTTGTAGTTGGATGGAATGCCCCAGAATTGGGAGGAACAGGTATTACATGGGACGGAAGATAAAATTTGCATTTCAATATCCTCAAGTCTATGCGAAATTACCTTGAAAATGTCTTTTTCATTCAGACCCATAAGCCACACAATATCGAGCCTGATATTGTTCAGTTTAAGTAGAATTCTATTGTACCAACTGGAAATGTATGGGTCACACAAAAGGTCATATAGCAGGCTATCAGAGTAGGCTGAGAAATGAATTCTCAGCCAATATTTGAAGGTCAATAGCCAAGCTTTCAAAGCCAGGTATTGCTGACCTAATTCAATAATTGATTTACGACACTTTTGGGTACCTTGAGCAAGGATCTTAAAAACGTGGAATGTAGAGACTCCCAATTCATTATTAAGGTCAAAGATCCAGATTGGAATGGTATACAAAATTTGCGGAATGAATTTTATAGAATAATTTTTTAATGCAACTGGAATATTTATATTCCCCTTTTGATGGTAGACTTTAGTAATGAGAGCTAGGGATGTTTTCATGGTTTTGGCTATCTGCTTCCTATGATGTACCAACAGATAGTTATCAGGGATGCTTTAGGCTGCTCCTGCATTGAGCAGGGGGTTGGACTAGATTGGCCTCTATGGAATCCTTCCTGCTCTATCATTCTATGAATCATCTTAATCTTGATCGCCAGTGACATACTCAGTTGTGTTTTCAAAACAGTTATGCTATCCAGGTGCAGTCTCTTTCTTCTTACCAAGAATAGATCCTAAGAATAAAGTTTCAAAGGTTGGGTGTCCTCCCCCCAGCTCCCAGTCAGGTGCAGTCTCTTACCTCCGCATATAGCTATCACATGTCCTCTGGCACCACTCCGGCTTTGCATACACAAATCAACTCCCTGTAACAAAATGGAATGGAACCCCATTCAGATAGGGCCATGACTGAGTGCACAGAGATCTCAGGGAGATGCACAGGGAAAATGAAAATACTTTAGCGCGTGCAGATAAAGATGATGTTCTTCCTTATGGCTACAGCCTGGATGATTCCCTATCACTGAGCCCTTAAGAGCCTTTCTAAATGGAAGGATGTACAGATAGGATGTTTACAAGTTGATTATTTATACATGAAAGAGCATTGAGAAATCCGCTCCCTGGAATGCCCTTCATTCTGAAAGTATCAAGATAGAAACACTCCCCCCCCCCCCACTTTTATCCGAGCTTGTACGGATGTGTATGCGAAAGAGAAATCTTAAAACTTAATCCAAATGTGTTAGTTAACACTAGTCCTTGCATTCTGCAGGTACAGATAGACCCATGTTTCAAGTTGCTACCGAAGAGAAGAAGAAACAAGCCAACAAACCTCACAAGGTCGATCTGAATGCAGGAAGGGGCAGTGAAAAAACCCTTCTTCCAAATTCCATTCCATGCATGTTTCTGCTTGTTGTGTCTTGGGTGTCAGCCCATGTACTACTTTTATTGTGCTACTTCAGACCAACACGGCTACCCATTTGAATCTAGCCCATGTACTGTTAGAGATTGGTGCTGCTGCAATCATTCACTTCCTGGATCTTCCTGTCCAGACAAGACAATCCTGGAGGTGCATGATTACTATGACACCATCCCCAGTGACAAAAGGACCCAGTCCAGTGGTACTACTCTATTTTAGAAGGCAGTGCTCTCAGTTTTACTTCTTATGCCTAAAAGGGAAAAAAAAGTTGCAAGACTCAGATGGTCATGTAAGATAGAATCATAGAATCATAGAGTTGGAAGGGGTCATGCAGGCCATCTAGTCCAACCCCCTGCTCAACGCAGGATGTGTGTGAAAACAACATTAAAACTCCAAATTGTTTTAACAAAAATTTATTGCATGAAGTTTTCAGATTCAGATACAGAGTACCTTTATTGGCATAAACATTTTTTGTTAGCAGTTGAAAAATAACAGGTATCATGATGCAATGCTGGAACATTATTCATAGAATCATAGAATAATAGAGCTGGAAGGACCTCCTGAGTCATCTAGTCCAACCCCCTGCACTATGCCGGACACTCACAAATCTATCGCTCATCCACTGTAACCTGCCACCCTCTTGAGCCTTCACAGGATCAGCATCTTCATCAGATGGCTATCTAGCCTCTGTTTAAAAATTTCCAAAGATGGAGAACCCACCACCTCCTGAGGAAGCTTGTTCCACTGAGAAGCCGCTCTAACTGTCAGGAACTTCTTCTGGATGTTGAGATAAAATTTCTCTTGAACTAATTTCATCCCATTGGTTCTGGTTCGTTCCTCTGGGGCAAGAAAGAACAATTCTGCTCCATCCTCTATATGGCACTCTTTTAAATACTTGAAGATGGTTATCAGAGCGACCTGCTCTTATTCAAGCTACCTGCAGCTATACTGTACAGAATATGGCTCCTTATTAAAGTGTGCACCTTGTTTCTTGGCCTCCTGGATGTTAATGCTCATGTCTCCATATCCTTGACATTTTGCCAGTTGACAATTACTTCTGTAACACATTTCCATTGCATTTTTAATTGCATATCTTAAAGATTATCCCTGTGGGTGATGCAAAAGATGTTTCCACATCAACATGCTTCTCTTGGTCAAGTGTTCTGGAAATCTATCATCAGCATATACGAGACAAAGTACATGGAGTGCAGTTAATTCTCTCTTAGCTTAGGCTTATTGTGCAAAGGGTTGTCTACTGCAGGAATCTGAGAAGAGCTCTCAAAAGGTCCATGTTGGGGAAAAAGGTTGAGAATGGCTGATGTAAAGAACAAGTTTAAAAGATTGGGTAAAAAAAAAAAGAATTTGAATATTTCCCATTTAAAAGGCAAAACAATGAGGAGCTTATTATATGCTGAAAATTATCAGGACTTCCTCTCCTTTTATCATGCTTCCTTTCCCCAAGGAATCCAAGAGTCTGCAAAAGATTCTCTTCGAGAGTCCTGGGAGGTAAGCTCAGCTAAAAGTGGGGGTCTGGCCCAAGGTTACCCAGGGGCTGCATCAGGATTTGAATTTAAGTCCTAATATGTGCATCCTCCCTATCTCTGTTTCAAATATCGCTTGGCATTTTGCACAGGGAAAAGGTGACAACTCTTTCCAGTCCTCGAGGGAAACCAGAGGTTAAACCACCCCGGATAGCTTCAAAACAACCTCGCACAGTATGTGTCTTTTCAGAACGGTGTAATCCCCGGTTTCACCTTGAATATTGAAAGCGGTTGGGAAGCTTCCTTCATTCGTTTCATGCTGATAACATGCAGATGCTGAATAGCACTGCAGCCCATACAAAAGGACAAAGCCCCTCTTAGCAAAGCAAAGCATTCAAATAACTTACGCTATTGGCTCCTTGGAACATTTTTAGATACACAACTGGCATTGATTTGCAACCCAGCAGAGGAGAAAACCTCCCGGCTGCAAAGGAGCCGCCTGCGCTCTCTATTCATCCTAATGATGTCTGTGGCGCGATACAGTCCTATAGCTGAGGCCCAACGGGGCTGCTACTCCACAATGATGAGTTGTACTTTTGGCATCCTCTTTTAATAATTAATCCACCGGTTCGCCTCCCCTGCTGAACAGAGGAGGCTTCCGAGATGGCACTCAGAAGGACTGTGCAAATCCGATTTGTGTGCCAGGAGAACAGAACCAGGGTTTGGGTCAAGTGGAACGGGGCAAAGATCACTTATTTTTGGTGTCTTTTAAAGGTGATTGTAAGAATCAGAATCCCCAGGTTTGCTGCCGTGATTTTATTCTTTTCCATTGAGTTGATTTTGTTGCCTGCTGAGGTTTTGACCTGTCATGTCCTGATATAACACAGATGCTGTGGTTTGACACCCCAAGGTCCTTTCCTACTCCTATGTTTTATGACTCCCTATCCTCCATGAGCCTCTTGGGGCGCAGAGTGGTAAAGCAGCTGACATGCTGTCTGAAGCTCTGACCATGAGGTTGGGATTTCAATCCCAGCAGCCGCTCAAGGTTGACTCAGCCTTCTATCCTTCCGAGGTTGGTAAAATGAGTACCCAGCTTGAGGGGGGGGGGGATAAAATGGTAATGACTGGGAAAAGCACTGGCAAAACCACCTTGTATTGAGTCTGCCAGACATGACCTGGTGCTTGCATAGGGGATAACAAACGCTGGCAGGGGCTCATGGGAATTGTAGTCCATGAACATCTGGAGGACCACAGGTTGACTACCCCTGCCCTAGAGTGCTTGCTCTATGCTTGTTTCTCAGTCCTAACTATGTCTTCATTGTAGATGTTTTCATTGTTCTTAAATGAAGACAATTTCATTCTATGATGTTACTTATTTAGAAATCAAAGTTTCTCACAGTAAGCAACGCAAGGGCCAAAGCTGCATCAGGAAAACAGAGGCAGAGAATATCATGCTTATTGTGGCTTTACTAACAAGTGCTCCTCTCCTGTGCTGTTGATAGTAAGGGCTGTCAGAAGGAAACTGCACAAGAAAAGCAAACTGACATTTATTCAAGCAGATCCAGTTCACATTCAGGTTGCAGTGAAATGAAGATGAAGAAGCCTAATCTATAGAGTACTTTCCCTGATGCAGCTTGGCCAGCATCGTTGGTGTGGGACTTTGAGAGCACTGTATCCACAGGAGAGTCCTGCAGAAACATGTGTCTCCATGGAATGGAGTGAGAGAACAGAGTGAGAGGGGAGGGGTCAGAGGGCAGTTATCAGGATAAGAAAAAAAAAGAGGCATCCCATTCAAGAAGCTAGCACCTCTGCACCCTTAGAGTGAAGTAGCACCCCACAGAACCTTCCACCGTTCCGATGGGCCTGCAAGACAGAGCTGTTCTTGCAGGCCTACAGTTCAGGCCAGGAAACAGACACTGAGCAAACAATGACCTTCCTGCTCATAAAACAACAGTGCACCATCCAGTGTGCAACATAAATATAGTTCCCCTTTATAAGGTTGAATGGGGGCAGTTTAAACCTATAATGTAATTATTTTTTTCATTATTTTAACCACTTAATGGCATATTAATGTAACATTATATCTTGCATATACCCTGTTTTACCCGCCCTGAGCCAACCAGGAAGGATGGGATATAAAAATAAGGTTGTTGTTGTTGTTGTTATAATATGTCCAGGCATGCTTAATCGCTCACTCCAACCCTCTAAAGCAGCAATTCTCCCTCCCCCCAGATCTTGGTTGTGTGGAGATCAGTTGTAATGGCAGGGGATATCCAGGTGCCACCTGGATAGTTGCAAGCCTATAAAAGCAGAAGCTGTAGCACTGCACCATGGTCTTTCCCCAAGTGAAGTCAGAAAAAGTATTAACAGTATTTATGTAGGCAACTGTGTCTAGGATATGGTGACCAGGGTACCCCTGTAATACATGAGGGCACCACTGGGTCCCATCAGTCCCCTGTGAGTGTGTACCCTGGTCGCTATACCCTGTAAGGGCAGTGAGTCTGAGAGAGCTCTGAGAGAACCATGACTGGTCCAAGGTCATGGCCCAACCATGACTGGCCCTATCTGCATCTGATAAAGAAGGAGAGATCAAACTGGATCTCCAGATTAGAAGCTGCCACTCTTAACCACTACACCAAGCTGATTCACCTTCGCTATCATTAAGAAAGGGGGTTTTCAATACCGACAATAAATAATGTGTATTCAAAGGGAACAGGAACCTGCATTTGGATGATCTACCAATATTAATAAATGTTGATAATGAAAAGGAAGTAAGGTAGTTCTGAAATATCCATTTTTTAAAATACCTAACACAGAATCTTTCTTCTACCAGCCTAAGAGAAAAACAAGGATCCCCTCCCCCAATATTTTTCTCCCTGCCAAAGCATTATATGCACACACAGAGAAGACCTGCACTTAATTTAACAAGTTGGTAAGTTAGCACAACTCGTAGGTTTTCTTTCCCTTGAATTACTTTCCCTTCTTCACACAAACAATCTGCTTCAGGAAACTGTCTAACTTGGTTGACAATGGAAACAGATGTTGCTCTGGAAGCATAGGTTCTTAAGCAAGAGATTTATTTATTTTTTACCGGGATTAAAAATAGCTCCATGACTACTTTGAAAAATACATCTCTCATCCTCCTCCACAACCACTGTCTGAGTCAACAGTTGGAGGCTTTGGTATCACATCCTGCCACATCAGGGTTGCTTGCCACCTGCCCTCTTTTGAAGAAGGAGGAGGAGAAGAGGGAGAAGGAGAAGGAGAAGGAGAGAAGGAGAAGGAGAAGGAGAAGAGGGAGAAGAAAGAAGAAGAAGGAAGAAGAAGAAGAGCGTGGGATGTCTGGGCTATGAATTTATCTCACTGAGGTAAAGCCGTCCCTCCAGCCTTTACTCCTTCAGATTGCAATTTGGAATGGTTCTTCACACCACAACACTGACATTTAGAGGAGAAACCCGGAACAACCATGAGTAACTTGCCCAATGGAGAAGGAGGAAGAGGGAAGAGGAAGAAGGAGAAGGAGGAGAAGGAGAAGAGCAACTGGGTTTCTGGTACCCCACAATTTATTACCCAATGTGTGGTATATTAATTGATGGATGTAGTTTGAACACATTGAGTCTAACACCCAAGAACTGGCTTGGCATAGTGGTTAAGAACAGCAGCCTCTAATCTGGAAAAATTAGGTTTGATTCCCTACTCCTTCATGTACAGCTAAGCTGGATGACCTTGAGCCTGTCAAGATTCTCTCAGAGGAATAAGACAAAAAGTTTTTTGTACCCAGCTTTTCTCTACCAGAAAGAGCCTCAAAGTAGCTTACAAACACTTTTCCCTTTGTCTCTTCACAACAGACACCCTGTGAGGTATGTGGGGCCAATCTCCAGGTAGGGCTTGATTGCCACACTAGAGATCAGTTCCCCTGGAGAAAATGGTAGTTTCATAGGATCAGCACTTTGGCATTAGTGGAAACTAGTGTCGTGTAGTGGTTAAGAGCAGAGGGTTCTAATCTGCCGAGTTTGATTCCCATCTCCTCCATATGCAGCCAGCTGGGTGACCTTCAGCTAGTCACAGTCCTGTTCTCACAGAGCAGTCCTGTCAGAGCAGTCCTGTTCTCACAGAGCAGTCCTGTCAGAGCTCTCTCAGCCTCACCTAACTCACAGAGTGTATGTTGTGAGGAGAGGAAAGGTCACTTTGAGACTCCTTCAGGTAGCAAAAAGTGAGGTATAAAAAAACTCCTATTCTCTTCTTAAAGGCCCAGGTGGGAATAGACAGCACAACGATGGCCACAGGAGAAGGCCAGTATACCTTAATGCAGGTTCTATGCGTTCTATGGGACTACAACCCAAAGGTCATGAAATGCTGCAGGAGAGAGAACAATGGCTGAGGTATTAGGCCAGTGACCTACATAATGTTTTCAAAATAGCCCTACAATTCAAGTAGTTCCTGATCCAGATACACTGTGAAGACACACCTGTAAATATCCAATAGGAGGGAATGCTGATTAATGCCGCTTCGACATAGTCATTTGTATTTCCTGCACTCTGGACCCTTTCAGATATAACAAGGCAGCTGAAAGAACCAGTACAGAAAATGGAGGTGAATTAGATCCATACAGGTTCTCTTCTTACCTGTGCTGGAATTGGCTAAACTGGCCTCCTTGTGTCTCACGGAAGCTTTCTTTTCCCAAGTCATCCAACTTTCATTAAAAGTGGATAATAGTTCCTCAATGCAAGACAGAATGTAAGAAGGATCGCATTTCCCCTGGAGCTTTGGATTCTGTTTGTTTGTTTTGATGATCTGCTTCCGCCATCTTCATGGAGCTGTCAATATTGCATGAAAGGATTTTGGAATCCTTGACTTCACGTATTAATCAACTACCTCGAAAGCACTTTGCCTTCCCCCTGCTTAGGTGCCACAAAACAGTATATTTTTAAACATGTCACATTTCTGCACTCCAGACACTATAATTTTCAGACTCCCAACATTGGGTATTTATTGGCAGTTAAGAGAATTAAGGTTAGAAAAGTGATACTTATGATGGCAAAATAGAAGCAGCTGGGTTGCATGTTCCACCATCAAGTCTGCACACATAAGTAACAGTGAGAAAATATTATTAAATACATTCCCAAGATATATTCGCCTAGGGCACGTCTGAAGCTTGTGGCGCTTGACTGTACCACTGAATATGTGCGGAACTGGCCAAGGGAGAAAAAGATTCTTGAGGATACTTTGGGCTGATCCTGCATTGAGCAGGGAGTTGGACTAGATGGCCTGTATGGCCCCTTCCAACTCTATGATTCTATGATTGTTGTGGAGTGATACCCATGGTGAGGATGGGAACATTGCTGCAGATCAACAGCAGGCCCAGGACCACTCTGGGCTGCCACCAATGTTGTCTGGAAGTGGGCATTGGCCAGAACCAAATTCCTCATGAGGAATCAGTCTCAGTATCCACCCAGATTGCCTTGGGGACAGATCCACCCTGACTCCATCCTTGACCCACAATGTTGCTGGCTTTATTTATCACCACTGGAACATAATGTATCATAACATAGAGAGGTGCCCAGTTTCAATCCCTTTACTCTGGCATGCTCCAAAGCTACCACCAGGTTCAAAAGATGTTAATCAGCACCAGGGGTGCTCCTTTATAGCTCATCCAGCAGCAAGGCCTATGATGGCCTATTGTGGATGCATCCTTTATCCTGTAGATGTCTTCAGGTGCTTGCCAATAAAACCCACCAATCTGAAGTTACTTGTCCTATTTTTACCACCTAGATGTGGCCTAATCAGCAATTAAAACCAGGCATATTTAATGGGGATAACAAGGTTGAAATACACATGGCAGGATGATAACCAGTTTGGTGTAGTGGTTAGGAGTGCGGATTTCTAATCTGGCATGCCGGGTTCGATTCTGCGCTCCCCCACATGCAGCCAGTTGGGTGACCTTGGGCTCGCCATGGCACTGATAAAACTGTTCAGACCGGGCAGTGATATCAGGGCTCTCTCAGCCTCACCCACCCCACAGGGTGACTGTTGTGGGGAGAGGAATGGGAAGGCGACTGTAAGCCGCTTTGAGCCTCCTTCGGGTAGGGAAAAGCGGCATATAAGAACCAACTCTTCTTCTTCTTCTAAAAGATGGTTCATTGTTAAGCTAGAACACTGTTCCATCTACAATCTGTTTTCTTCCATATAGGGTGCCCGTTCCCTTCTAGCCACTGGAAGGGATGGGAGGTTGGTTTGCCAGATCCAGGTGGATAAACTCCTGGAGATGGAGCCTTTTAACAAGCAGGAGAAAAAACATGTGGCTCAATAAATCTAAACAGGAGGATTTCTATGTTCCTATGAGAGGTAATCAAGCTTGAAGAGAAGCTCTTTTCTTCAGAATCTTGAATATCATCAAAATGGTTTCCCAGGTAATCACTAGTTTCATTGTTAAACTTCTTCAGCTTTGTTGTCATTGCATGTGATCAAAGCCTTATGCTCTGTTTAGATTTTTGAGTCACATGCAATTATGACAAAGCTGAAGAAGTTTTACAATGAAACTGAAGATTTCCTGGGAATCTAGTCTGATGATATTAAAGATTCTGGAGTCTCTTCATGTTTAATCTTTACCTCTGTTAATATTTATTAAGCCATACATCCCCAGCAATTTGTAATCTAAGTAATAGGGAGACAAAAACTGGACAAATAAATCTAACCAGCTAGATGCTTTTGCAAAGCTTATGTGTGGAATATTAAGGTACAGCCATTCTCCAACATCTGTAATTTTTGATAACAGCTAGAGCTTCTGATGGGAGCATGGTATACCTCTGCTTTTCATTTGCCTTGAAAGCCCTCACTGGGGTCGCTGTAAATTGGCTGCAATTTGACAGGTCTTTACATGCAAGTTGCTCCTGACAGATCTGTCTTCCACTGATTTTTCTAATTTAAAGCCATCTATTTTAATTATTTATTTATCTGAGCTAGTGACCCTTTATTTGCAAGACCCGAGCAAGGCTATTAACAATAGTATGTTTTGGAGGGCATTAATAGGATCACCATAAGCTGGAAGCAAACTGATAGCTCTTCAAACTCAGACACAAGCTAATGGTTAGATCGTGAAACCTGCAGCTTAGTTATTTTCAATACTCTGAAGGCATCCAAGACACACAAATTAAGGCATACATGCAAAGTAAGCTTGGAGCCTACAAAGGGATTAGACCAGCCTTTCTCAACTTTATCATTGAGGCTGATTCCACACTGACAGCGCCATTCCGGGGCATGCTTTCTGTGTCCCCGTGGAGACACATTTCAGTGCTGGATTGTTTCCGGCACTGAAATGTGTCCTCATGGGAGACACATTTCAGTGGGCACCAGGTCTTGGAAGGCCCAGCTCTTCCCATCCACAAGGGCCTGCCACAGAATAGGCCACGTTGGCCCCCGCAGCATGGATTCTTCCATATTCCCTTAGCATGGGGCTACTGAGGGCCAGGAGGGTGCTAGTCTGGCAGAAACATCATGTGAATGCAGGGATTAGCCCCACGTCCATATGAGCCCCCCTCCCGGCCTTTTCCACCCATACAGAACCCGCCTGAGAAACCCCTGAAACATTTTTTTCAGGCTTTTAGAAACCCCAGTAATGGAACAATTATACAAAATATGGTTGGGAAGCATAGCCCCAACAAGGGCCCCTCCAGGTCCATCTATGGCACTAAAGAGGGGAGGGGCTGAATCAACATGACCATATATGGTCATATCACCCAATAAATGTTTAACAAGTTTTTAAAAATGCATACAAAGTTATTTAACTCTTACGCACTTGGGAAAAATAGACTGGTTTCCAATATGGCTGAAGTCCCTGACTGTAGTCCTTCTGCATCCAACCCCCTCCCCCCAACCAGGCTGCACTCCCAAAATCTCCAGAAATTTCCCAACCCAAAGCTAGCACCCCTAGGTGAGTCCTTACCATTCAAATCCCCTCTATCTTATTTCTTACCTGGGAACTAATGTAGGTGCCAAGCCAAAACATTTATCCAGGGCTTTTTCATGCTTGGAGGTGCTTGCAAAGGCTCATGGGAATTGCATTCCATGGACATCTGAAAGCCACAGTTTGACCACCCCTGCCCTGGTCCTGGCTTGTGAAGATATTCTGACATGCCTACCTATATGTCCCATATCCTGAGGGTGAGCCCATGAAATATATCTATATCTATATCTATATCTATATCTATATCTATATCTATATCAGCTTCTTTGTTGAATCTCCCACCCCATATTTTGGTTGAGAGACTGATCATTTAGGCCTGAAATCTGACGACGAGTGGTGACAAATGATGTAAACATCGGCAGGGATCTGCTACTGTCCTTTTGCATCTTCTCATTTCATTTGGTTTCTAAATGAGGACACCGACACCTGTTCTTGCAGCAGGTGGTATTTGTTTATGATAGCTCTTCCCGCTGTGTTTTAATCAGGTTGCAGCTGCAGCAGCCAAAGGAAGTAACTGTTTTATAGTCCCAGTTTTTGGCAAGCTGTTGTCTTGATCCAGGAGAAGAAGACAAAATGGGGGGGGGGGCAAACTGAAGTTTCCAGCTTCATTCCCATCATATGTTAGCAATCATATAACCCTCTCCATCTTATGTTTTGGAGTCCCAAATTAGAAAAAGAATACACCAATAATGGTGGCAAATGAAGTTTTGGAACATTATACCCTGAGGGTAACATTTAATTATGTTCTCCCGCTCCTCACAGTTTCTATTTCTTGGAAGAAAAAGCCCACCTTCTTGCCAATTTGCACTGCTGCCATTCTTGACTTCAATTTTTTTTTTCCTTCTGAGATGTGTTACAAAGTCTCTGGGCTTCAAATCCGTGAAACGGATTATGGAAACATGAGCTCCTCTCTTAAAATCCAGTTAAAAGAGGTGAGGATTTTTTTTTTACAAGAACCAGAGAGTCACAAAATAGAGAGGGGGAATGGTTTTCAACTATTTTTTTTAGTCCCATGGCACTTTTCAGACCAGTAAAGTTTGATTCAAGATGTGCATGCAAACTTCCTCAGACAATTGAACAAGAATCATTTTCTCCCCAGCTTGTTCTCAGCTACAGATTCAACATGACAGCTTCAGCCTGAAACACATTTTGATTTCCTCATTCATTGTCATTGTCATTGTCATTGTATTTGTTTCCCACAACTCCCTTACAGATCGTGGCAGGTTACAGTACATTAAAGCCCTATTAAAAGACAAGAAACATTAAACATTACCAACATGGCGGAGATCGGTGACTCAACTTCCCCCCATCCCACTACTGGCAGGTGGAGAGGACGTCCTGATGATGTTCAGGCCCCAAATCCCAGGGGGGGCTTGGTCTATGTTATCAGCTCCGGCCTCAACCATAAACCTGGCAGAAGAGCTCCGTTTTGCAGGCCCTGCGGAATGTTGAAAGATCCCTCAGGGCCCACAGCTCTCCCGGGAACTCATTTCACCAGGTCAGGGCCAGGACCAAAAAAGCCCTGGCCCTGGTCGAGGCCAGGCATGCTTACCTAGGCCTGGGAACAACCAGCAGATTTTCACCCGTAGAGCACAAAGCCCTGCGGGGGGCATAGGGCGATAGGCGGTCCCTCGAGTATGTGGGTCCCCACTCGCGTAAAGCCTTGAAGGTTAAAACCAAAGCCTTGAACCGGATCTGGGCAGCAATTGGCAACCAATGCAGCTGCCTCAGCACTGGCTGGATGTGGGCCCTCCAAGGTGTGCCAGTGAGGACCCTAGCAGCTGCGTTTTGCACTAGCTGAAGTTTCCGGATCAAGGACAAGGGAAGGCCCGCGTAGAGCAAGTTACAGAAATCTATCCTGGAAGTGACCGTTGCATGGATCACTGGCTAAGTGTTCGGCGGACAGGTAGGGCGCTAGTAGTCGGGCCTGGTAAAGGTGGAGAAACGCCTGGCCGGCTACTTTTTTGACCTGCGTCTCCAAAGTCAGGGAGGCGTCAATGGTCACACCCAAGTTTCAGGCCTGGGACATGATGGTGAGTTGCGTCCCTGCCAGGGTGGGTAAGCGCACTTCCTGGTCCCGCCCCCTATGTCCCAGCCACAGGACCTCCATCTTGGAGGGGTAGAGTTTCAGGCGACTCTGCTCGAACCATTCTGTCACCGCTTCCAAACATCTGGCAAATGGTTCCGGGGGGGGGGGGGAGTCCGGGTGGCCATCCATGAGGAGATAGAACTGGCTGTCATCAGCGTACTTGTGGCAACCCAGCCCAAAACTCTGTACCAGCTGGGCCAGAGGGTGCATGAAGATGTTAAACAATGTGGGGGAGAGGACCATGCCCTGAGGAACCCCACAGGGGAGTCTGTAAGAGCGCAAGAACTCATTTCCCACTGCAACCCTCTGGGTCCGGTTCTGGAGAAAGCAGCGTATCCAGCGTAGAGCTGTGCCCCATGCTGGCGAGGCGGTGGACCAGCAGCTCATGATCCACTATGTCAAAAGCTGCTGACCCGCCTCTATCCAGCTGGCGACGATGGACGTCATCCAACAGGGCGACCAACACCGTCTCCACCCTGTGGCCAGGTCGAAAGCCAGACTGATGCCACCCTCTTCTGAACATTATTCTCTCCACCAGGCTGAACTAAGATCAGAATTGTGACCACCGCCGCTATATGTTATATGATATGTTATATGTAACTTTTAATTGGGGTTTTTATGGGGATTTTATTGTGTTTTAACTATTTATGTTGTAAACCGCCCTGAGACCTATTGGGAGAAGAGCGGTCTAAAAATTAAATAATAATAATAATAATAATAATAATAATAATAATAATAATAATAATAATAATAATAATAATAATAATAATAATAATAATATTGATTGAGTGCCGAAGTTTCCTCCAAGGATGCCAGGAGCTGGTCTGCCTTCTCCACCACATTCTATTGCTGATCGAATGGCTGGGAGAGCCATGTTTGCTTAGGGGCTTCTAGGTAACCTCCTTTGTTTCACACCTATGACTCACCCTTGGCCAATTTGAGATTATGGCTCCCTTTGTTTCTACAGCCATATCCTACCCAAGACAAGCCATTTCCCAACTTCCTACCCATGGAAAATTCCATCATACACCCACTGTGCCCTGTTCTCTACCCCATCACAAGCTCAGCATGAACCCCTCTCCCCCAAAACCTATACAAATTTGGCTTTTCCAAGCTAAAGTGTGTCTTCTGTTTTGTATCCATTCAGAAGACCCTACTTTGCTCATTCTCTGTATATTTCTATATACTAATAGAATACTAATTTCTATTAGTATATAGAAATATACTAATTCCAAACCCTTTTCCCCCTTTATTTTCCTATCTGCTCAAATGCTAATGTGCTAGATATATTTTGTCTATTTCTTTTTGTTATTTTTCTACCAATAAAGATTGTTATTGTTTTACTATATTATTTTACTATCTGTTGTCTGTTGTCTGCCCTGAGTTCTAAAATGTGTAATCACCTTGTAAACATTGGCAAACGATCCTTAACACTACATTACCAAATCTCTCGCAAGCAATTGCCCGCAGCTAAATATACACATGTCTTAAGACACATGTGTTTTCGTTTCTGGTAACAGAATAGCTGCTAATACTTTATGCATCACGATGGAAAAAAGAATCATCACCAGATATTATGGATCAGTTAAATAATTGATGGGATACAGGATGATGATAAAAGTTGCAGATTGATACACACCAAATCAACGTTGGACTTCAGAAGAAAATGGAAGCCAATATTAGGCTAGTAAAATCTAAGATGGAAAAATAAAAGCGATTTTCAGACTGAACATGCTAACTATGAGGACAATGCAGCACGTACATTGAACCTTCAAGAACGAGATACGCATTGTTAAATGTAAGCTTTATGAATACCTCTTTGCTAAATAAGTTTGCAGCATTCTTTTTTCCTTTCTTTGTGTCATTTCAAATAAAATATATATTAGCATGAAAAACGATACCAACCCCCCCCCCCCGAAAAGCAAAGAGAGGAAATGCAAAGATGTAAAAATCCATAGGCAGCTGCACTTGTGACTCCAACAGATGACCTACACCCTTACACAGACGCACACACACATATCCTCCTGACTCAACAAATGGCCAAAGGGATTTATGTTAATTTAGTATCAATCCCTTGCTACAGGAAGGAGGATCTCAATGCCAGCATTCAGCCTGAAGCGAAGCCCGGGCTTGCAGTCGAAATGCTGACATAAGACTTCCTGCAAACGCAGCATCGGGAGCACACTGCTGCGATCTGCACAGTAATTTGAAGAGCGTGAATTAATTTAGGATACTGTTGCATCTAATGCTTTCTGTTCACCCCTGGTTTCTTGAGGGAGCTCATTTTTCTCCTGCTCTTGTGTCTGCCCTTGAGGCCATGGAGATGCATTCCTTTAACTGTTATTAATGAAATATTCCTAAAATATAAAGAATTTAGTTAGTCAGGACCTTATATATAGATTTCTAAAAGAGGATGGCTAAACAGTTTGCTTTTAATAATATTTTTAACTAAGTACCACTCTTTATTTCTTTCTTTTTTAAAAAAATTGACTTAGTGCCAAATTACCAGTGTGATGGCTGGGAAAGTGAGCTGGGTTGGAGGAATTCAGACATAACTTGGCCAAAAAAACCCAATACAAAACTAAAAGAAAAACACCTTTCCCTGCCTCCAAGGCAAGGTTTCCCATTTTTCATCCCCTTCTGTGAATAAGCTACCTAGTTACCCATTTTCTTCTTTCCAGAAGAATTCCAGCTGTCCCACGCTGTCACAATATAATATTTTGGCTGTTTTATCAGCTCAGGAATCTGAGGTAAGGAATGGGAGCCTCGTTTAACTTACTAATATTAATTGATTTCATTTTTATACTGCCCTCTCAGCAGGCCGGCTCAGGGTGTTTCACAACATTCTATACAAAACAGTCTTAAAAGTACAATAGTTAAATAGATACAAATATAAAATTAGTTTGAAATTGGTTTAAGATAGCCATTGCAGTGTCAATGGTGACAACAAATTTTCAGGTAGCTGGTGATGGTCTCCCCAGCCAGGTTACGATCAGGGGATGATCTAGTAGTAGATAGGTGGGGCTTCAGTGGGTGTTGACTTTGGTCCCAGCCAAAGAGCTCCACCTTGTAGGCCCTGTGGACCTGTGTCAGGTGCAGCAGGGTCCAGATATGTTCTGGGAGCTCATTCCACTAGACAGGAAATGCCCTGGCCCTCGTTGAACCCAGATGTACATCCTTGGGGCCAGGGCCTACTAACTGATTGTTGTTAGTGAAGCGAAACACTCTTTTGGGTATATAGATAGAAAGGCAGTCTATCAAATGTGCAGGACCTGGACCATGAATGGCCTTATGGGTAAGTACCAATATCTTAAATTTTATCTAGAATTCCAGTGCAGCTATCAGGGCACAGGCCCTCCAAGATGTACCCCTAAGGACCATGATTGCTGCAATCTGGGCCAGTTGCAGTTTCTGGAGCAAGGATAAGGGTAGGTCCACAAAGAGTGAGTTACAGAAGTCTAGGTTAAAGCTGACTATCACACGGATGGCTGTGACTAGGTGTTCTGGAGCCAGACTAATAGTTTGGCTTGACAAAGGTGGAAGAAAGCTAGCCATGTTACACTTGAGACATGTGCCTCTATAGTTAAAGAGATATCCAGGATCATACCCAAGTTTCTGGCTGAGGTGGCAACCAAGAGTTGGACCCCATTCAGACAGGGCAGGTGTGCTTCCTTGTTTGCTATTTTCATACCCAGCCGCACGACCTCCATCTTGAGCCATCTTGTCACTGCTTACAGGCATCTTGCAAAGTTGTTGGGGGGCGGGTGTCTCCAGGTGGCCATCCATCAGAAGGTAGAGTTAGGTGTCACCTGCATATTGATGACACCCAAGCACGAACCACCAAACTAGCTGGACAAGAGGGTACATGAAGATGTTAATCTGAGTTGGAGAGACAATCGTGCCTTGAGGCACCCTCCAATGGAGGTAATGTCAGCGTGACTGCACCTCACCAATTGCAACAATCTGTCTGCAACCCTGGAGAAAGGAGATCAGCCATTGGAGGACTGTCCCCTGTATTCTAGCACCTAACTCACAAGGTCCCTAAGGCTGTTTCTCACAAGACAGAGCAGGGATCTCTGCCATATCCAGCGTTAATCCCCTACTTGAATGGGTAGGAAAATCCTCACTAGGAGATTTATCCCCTTTGGTCCAAATGTGAGACTCTGTCTAACTACCCAGTCATTCTTTCCAGCATCCTCCAGTTTTCCTGTCTGCATACTGCTCTCAGTTAGGGCTGAATCCTGTAACTGTCAGTACTTCACTTTTCTCAGTTAGGATTGAAATCAGACATAATCCTTCAATATCAAATTCCAAAGTCTTTCTCTGTGCAGACCCCCTCTCAGTCATCTCCTCTCTAGGCTAAACAGACCAGGCTCCCCCAACCTTTCCTCATACATCTTGGTCTCCAAACCCCTCACCATCTTTGTTGACCTCCTCTGGACACGCTCCAGTTTGTCTACATCCCTCTTCAACCGGGGTGCCCAAAACTGAACACAGTACTCCAAGTGAGGCCGAACCAAAGCAGAGAGACATGAATATAAAAAAAAACATTTTAAAAATTATGAGAGAGAGGTGGTATAAAAAACAAAAATCAAACCACAATAAAATGCAATTCACAGCTTAATATTTGAGTGCAAATGTATTTTCGAGAAAACACCCTTGAACCCATTGATGCACTGCAAATTCTGCATGAATAAAACAAGAATTATATAGCATCCAAAGATTCTGGGAAAACTATAAACTAATTGAAAACTATAAACTACAGTCTGTCTCATGACAAAATATTTCAGTGGAAATAGGATTGACACAAAACCCTTCCCCCCAGAGATTCTTTGCCCCGAACATCTATTGGGGTCCTGGTTTAAATATTTTAATGCAGATGGGCAAGGATGACTTTAGATTGCTCATTCCAACTATTTAGAACTGGGAATCCCTACTCTGATTTTGTGCCTGCCTTGTAAATTTCTAGCATATGATCCTTCATTTCCCCACTATTTTATGTTCCCTCATGAAATGTATGTATATTTCACCATTATCTGTGTCAATAAATAACCATTATATTCACACAGGATGCATATATAAATTCCTATAAATTAAGCTCGGCTATGAGGCAACCTGTAATCATGCTACAGAAACTCATCTACCAAATATATATAAGAAGAAATGAAACAGAGGACAATTGCTCATGCCTATTCATGAATCTACTTTTTCCTCTGCCATAGCCCAAAGGCTCTCAGGACACCTCAAAAGACTAGGTAAAATAAAACACAATACACGGCTCAATGAAAACTGTCTAACCTATCCCCAAAGTGGAACACCATGACCAAGAACAGATGAAAAAGTAAAAACACTCAGAGGTACATAAAAAGGAAATAAAGAGCAACATTTTAAAAGCATGATAGAAAGGATAGAAAAGGGATGAATAAAATCCATAATAGGAGCTGCATTCAAATTAAAATTCAGTTTGGGGGTATGGCCTGTCAGGGAAGATACTGACTTAGATGGTTAAAGGGATTTAAAGGGTCTGATTCAAAGGGACTACTTCACAGTCCTTCATATGTTTTAGGAGTTGTTACTCTGCAATAAAATCATGAAGATATTCACTAGGACATGAATGTTATATAGAGGCCTCTTGGCCCCTGTGCAGTAAAATTATTGGTTGAGATCCACTGAGGAAGCAGTCACAAGCAAAACAGGCTTTACCATTTCCTTGTTTGGATTTTGAATTCTCAGTGGAATTCCTACAGTTACACACTTTCAGAGTATTACTGTGTTGTGCTTTGAAAGCACACTTTCTCAACTTTTTTTACCACTGAGAAATCTTTGAAACATTCTTCAGGCTTACAAGAAACCCCAGAAGTGGTGCATATGATTGGGAGGAATAGTGGTCCCCTGTCCCTTCCCATCCCCTCTATGCCTATCATTGGCCATTTTGGGATGGGAGCATGGGTTGGCATGACTATATAGGGACCATCTATTGCCTTATGCCCCCATAAGGCCTTGTGCTCTGTGAGTACAAATTTGCTGGTGGTTCATGGCCCTCAGGAGGTATGACTGAACTCAACCAGGACTGGGACCTTTTTGGTCTGGGCCCTCACCTGGTGGAATTAGCTCACAAAAGAGCTGAGGGCCTAGCAGGAGCTTTCATGGTTCTACAGGGCATGCAAGATGAAGTTCTTCTGCCAAGTCTTTGATTGAGGCCAGAGCAATGAAGTTCAGGGGCCCTCCTCATTTTTGGCCAGATGAGCAAGCTCCCCATACCACTGAGGTGATGGGTGGGTGGTTGTTGAACAGGTGGGGGTGGGGTTTTTTAGTTTGCCACCAAATAGGTGTGGGTTTTACTGTAACTGCCAACTCTGATTTTGGACATTCCAGAGATAAAGCCTAGGGAGGGCTTTATCATTTTCTCCTGGGGAATGGATGTCTGTGGTCTGGAGATTACATATAATCCTGTGAGATAGCCAGGCTCTACCTGGAGGCTGGCAACAATAGTTGCTACTGCATATACACTTGCTTCCCATATTGGCCTACTTTACCTTAGTAGATAACAAGAAGTATGAATAATTGAAGGAAAGCAGGCCTTCCAAAGATACAGAAAACTTTGTCACCATTCATTCATTCATTCATTCATTCATTCCCTTTATTGGCATTCCATAGCATTAAACATATGAGTGAGAAACATTGAACAGCTCAAGATTTATATAAATAGCAACAGAACAATTGAGATAAGCTAAAAGTGATTAGTTTTAACTTTTAGAACTTCCACCAAAAGAATTGCAACTGTGGACATGATTTTAGGTGAATAACCACTTAATAAGAATCAAAAACTACTTTCCCCATTTACAAATGCCTTAGAATGCAACAAAGGCAGAAAAAGTTGCTTGTAAGGAACCTCATGAAGTTGGCAGTCTACAATGATGCATTGAGTTGAATCTGGTAAATTTGCCAAGCATTAACATAACCTCTCCTGGAATTGAATATTCTGATACCTCCCTGTTAGCACCACAGAGGGGACAACATTCATCTTAGCCAACATTCATCTTAGCTCTATGCTGGCAAGGGTTGTCAAATTTGTAGAAACAGAGCATTTGGCCAAATTTATAACTCAAATGTGATGGGTTGATCAATTAAGATTATAAGGTAAAGATTATAAGGACCCTGTGCAAGCACCGAGTCATGTCTGACCCTTGGGGTGACACCCTCTAGCTTTTTCTTGGCAGACTCAATAGGGGTGGTTTGCCAGTGCCTTCCCCAGTCATTACCATTTACCCCCCAGCAAGCTGGGTACATTTTACCAACCTCGGAAGGATGGAAGGCTGAGTCAACCTTGAGCCGGCTGCTGGGATTGAACTCCCAGTCTCATGTGCAGAGCTTCAGACAGCATGTTGGCTGCCTTACCACCCTGTGCCACAAAAGGCTCTTTTCAGATTATAGTGATAGGTAATACCCCAATATTTAAAGCTTTTACCTTCAATGATTTCTTTACTTCCTATGCACCACTTCTTTGGTTTCCAGCTTCAGGTAGAGAACAATAACAAATCAGATTTTGAGTAATTTATGGTTAGAGAATTACTTAGACAATACTCATGAAAAATGTTTAATATCTTAGAAGGCCAACTCTTGTGTAAGAAAGTATGGTAGTCTCATCAGCATAAAGTAATAAGAAGATAGAATGTGGCCCTAATTTAAGGAGATAACCATTAACAGATTCAAAGTTTGAAGCCAAGTCACTCAGAAATAAATTAAGAAGATAAAAGGTAAGAAAACATCTCTGTTTAAGTCCCTTAGTAGATGGGAACTTAGTTGTTTAATGGCCCATTCCAGAATATTTAACTTGGCATGAAGTTGCTTTATGGAGTTAATAATAAGCAAGGATAAATTCTCAGGAGCTCCAGTTTGTTCCACAGTAGCTCTCTAGACACTGAGTCAAATGCATTTTTTAAATTGATAAAAGCTGCATACAATGTTTTTGTGCCAGAATTCAGATATTTATCAGCTAGAGAGGCAAGGAGGAAACAGTGGTCTGTAGTACATTTTCCTTTAATGAATCCAATTTGTTCTGGTCAAATAATGTTATGGGAGTGGGGACAATCATTCTGGTAGCACTCTAGGTGTTTGGCATAAAGTTTGCCAGTAATTGAGAGGAGGCTAATTTAGTCATCATGATTTCATCTGATATCCTGTACAATACATCCAAGGATTTTTTTAGGGAAGTATACATGACAATTAATTTTCTCATGGATGTTCCACTATGGTGTTCATATAAGGCAGCCTTTCTTAACTTTTTTTACTGTTGATAAACCCTGGAAACATTCTTCAAACTTCAAGAACCCCCAGAAGTGCTGCAATCATGCAGATTATGGTTGGAAAGCATAACTGTGTACAAGCTCACCCAAGGCCCCTTCCCACCACCTCCAAGCCCCTCCTTGGCCATTTTTGGAGGGAGGAAAGATTGATGATGTCATATATGGTCATAAATGGTAAAGGTAAAGTTATCCCCTGTGCAAGCACCGAATCACGTCTGACCCTTGGGGTGACGTCCTCCAGCGTTTTCATGGCAGACTCAATACAGGGTGGTTTGCCAGTGCCTTCCCCAGTCATCACCATTTACCCCCTATAACCTGATAAATGTTTAACAAATGTAAATACACACTCTCACGCACACATAAATAAGTAATTAACTCCCACCTATTCACAGGATACCCTTTCAGGGCTGTCAAGAAACTCCAAGGTTTCACAAAATCCTAGTTGAGAAGGCCTTATTTAAAACACTGGAAAAACTTTCCCCATATTGTATACAGTCCGTACTTAGTTGTGTTGTTTTACTTCTTTTCTACAGACTCCAGGTCATGGCTAGAGATCTCCCACTATTACAACTGATTTCCAGATCACCACTTGGAGAAAATGGCTACTTTGGAAGTTGGACTCCCCTACCTAAACCCTGCACTCCTCAGGCTCCGCCACAAAATATACAGGTATTTCCTAACTCAGAGTTGGCAACTCTGATCCTTGCCCAGCTTCAGTTAACAGGATCATTTAGTAATAAGTTTATCACCGGGGACCACTCAACGCCGGGGACCACTCAACGTCTTTTACTGAGGCCCGGTGGGAGGGTAGTTTACTCCTCTACACTCAACCACTGCCCTAGCGCTCTCTGATCGCTATGGTAATGTTTAAACATCCCTTCAAAATAAGATACAGACACGCCACAACATTGAAGTGTGTTGTAAAGGGCTGGGGGGGGGGATGAAGTAAAGGGCCGGGGGGGGGAGAAGGCGTCCTTCAGTGCCCACCTCCAATTAGTCAAAGGACTACATGTGGTCCGCGGCCCACAGGTTGGGGATCGCTAATGTAGAATACCTGTTGAATTGTGTCTCTGGAGATTTGGTATCAATCATAAGAATGAAAAATATATAGGTATTGACAGATCAGTGATCTGACTTCACTTCCTACCTTTTCACTGAATATGCTGAGAACTGAATCTGGACTTTCAGACTTAGCAGAAGGCAGTTTCATGTGCTCTCACCAAGGGGCAGGATTATGGCTCAGTACCACCTGCATTGCAGATTCAATCTACCTATTCTCCATTTTAAAGGATCAGGCTGTATAAGATAGACCTTTTCACGAGACTCCAGGGAATCACTGTCAGATCAGATAATACTGATCTGCCTTAGAAGAAGAAGTTGGCCTTCATATCCTGCTTTTTCACATCCCACCAAGGGTCCCTCCCTTTCCCACCGTCTCCAGGCCCATCATTGGCCATTTGAAGGGGGGGTCAATGTAACTATATATGGTCATATCACCCAAAAACTGTTTAACAAATTAAATAAAGACAAAATTAATTAACTCCCATCCATTCAGGAAATCCTTCCAGAGCCGTCAAGAAACGCTGGTTAAGAAAACCTGATCTAAGGTGCATGTTGAGATGGATTTGGAGATAGGTACAACACAACTAAGGAATTTTTAGGAAAAGGACATATAACCATGAATTTTCTCATGGACGTTCTACTAAGGTGTTCATCTAAGGCAACCTTTCTCAGCTTTTCTTATCTAAGTGTTATGCTGAAATGGATTTGGTGGTTCCTCTTATTCAGGCTGAATATCTGAGCCATTTCAATGTTTCCCAATTTTTGCACTGATAATCAGCAGTTGTGGACAAGCATTTTGTTTTCAGAAAAGATAACTAATCTTCACAGAATGAATCTTTATATAGAAAACGAATAGGCGACCAAAGAGTTACCTTATCCATTTGGTATTCTTCCCCAGTGCTTGCAATAAAATGCTGATAAGAATGTGCAGAGCACTTCTATTATTTCTAACTTCCTCTATCAGTCGTTGAATCTTGCTTTTTTTATTTCTTACTAAAATATATGCTGCTTCGTATCACCGATATTCTTACAAATCACAGAGAAAGCGAAAGAGCCATCTACCCTGAAGAAAACCAAATCTTTGAAGAAAAGGTTGCATTAGAAATAGCTGGGCACCCTGTGGAGGTCTTGAATTCCCTAACTTAACAGGCTTCTCTGAACAAGAAATCTGTATGGTTCAAGAAGGGTGAAAGTAATCTAAATGTATAGTCCTGCCAGGCTATACTTCCTAACACAAGCTGCTGCTTTAGCTACATCATTTTCTTAACTTCTTTATGAAGTAACATCCCTCAAGTCTCTCGAGGGAACATTTGAAATGCTAATTGACATGGTGCCTTTGTGTGTCTGAATCGTTTTTCCCCCTTCTTCTTCTTCTTCTTCTTCTTCTTCATGGCTCTTTTAAATATCCAGCTCAATCTGAAAAAAACCAGTTATATGAACCCAGAAATCAGAGAAAAAATAGCAAAGGTGACATCTTTTTACTGGACAAGCTTCCAGGAGCACCCATATATTCATAGGTATGGCTTCATTGTTCTACAGAACGTTGCTACTGGAATTTTTTTTTTTAAGTTAGCACAGCAAAACTGCAGCAGATGGAAAGCAGCACAAAACATGTGTGTTTTGTTTTCTAATAAATGACTTTACTGGGATAGAAAATAACAATATAGTCTACCTATTCCATTATACTAACTGTCAGCTTCAGAACTCTAAGAGGGATTAGACCTAGACTTAGAGCTACACAGTTATACTAACACAACTACAGTATACACACACTAAATGGGAGCTAAAGGAATAGCAGCTTTTCCCCTTCAGTCTCCACCCTTAGGGTGGGAAACATCTAAACCAGTAGTGCCCAAACTTTGTCAACCTGCCGTCCCTTGGTTCCCAGGCCACATCCCAAGTGCCCCTCCCCCAACATACACATGAACACACAGCTCTTTCCTGATGTTAGGTCTACAGCAAATTCAAAACACACTATATTGCCTACATGTCTTTCTGGGTTGTTGTGCAGCAGCCATATTTTAGTCTGGAAAAATATGTATATAAAAGTCATTTATAAAATTAATTTGTAAAAGCCACTTTGAGTCCTCACTGGGGAGAAAGACAGATGGAAAGAGAGAGAAAGAAGCAAGCAATGGAAAATCCCATGGCGAGGAGCAAGCAGGAGAAAGCTTTTCCAGCCTCCAAAAGAGGGAGACTTTTGGGGAATTTGCCAACCTGGGAATTAGAATTTCTTGGAGATCTGAGATGGAGCCTGGGAAAGACAAAGTCTGAGGAGGTGAAGGATTTCAGCAGGAATATGATTCCATCAAGCCCACATTCTGAAGCGGTCATTTTCTTCATGAAGCTAAAGAGGATTGGCCCTGATCAGCACTGGGATGGGAGACTACAAAGGAAATCTAGAGTCAGACTAACCAGAGGCTATAGTAGGCTATAGGTAAGATCATCCATATATATAGTGATATTGTCCATATTATAATCGTATAAATAGGCAGGGCTCTGCCATTCCCTCTTGAAAGTTTTTGATTTTTTCAGTAACATAGTTAGTTTTTTATTCCATCTTCAAGCCACTTGTTTATGCTCATAAATGTTCTTTTTTAAATTTGCAGGAAATATTATTTATATTTTTCATACTGTAATTTCAAGATCTCCCTTTCCCTCAAGCAGACATGGGTAGGTTCAAAACATATATTCAGATATAAACCATTTTAAAACATAATAAAGCTATTAAAATGTTAAAATATTGACATTTCCATTTCCCCCATTTTTACACATTCTGTCTTACATCATGATAAGTAAGTCTCCATAGGTGCAGGTGGAAACTGGAGTTGAGAGACGGCCATTATATTTTTCTTTTTCTTTGAAGCCATCTGGCTGTTCAATGTAGATCTCTTCAGATAGATCTCCATTGAGGAATGCTGTTTTAATGCCCAGGTTTTCAAATTACATTCTTATAGATGCTGATATATTCCAAAGAGTACAGATGGAGTTGTACTTGACAAAGGGTGCAAAAGTTTCAGAAAACCCAGGTCTTTGTGTAAATCATTTTGCCACTAAACATGCTTTTTATTTCTCCACACTTCTATCAATGTCATGTTTCACTTTGAATATCCATTTGCATCAAACAGCTTTTTTTCCAGGGGGGTAATTTAGTAAACGTCCATGTTTGATTCTTTTGAAAGGATTCAGACTCTTCTTCGACTGCTTCTATCCATCTGTCTCTTTGCAGGCAGCTCAATCATTTCTTCCCAGCTGGATGGTTCATCTATAGCAGTGGTCCCCAACCTTTTTATCACCGGGGACCACTCAACGCCTTTTACTGAGGCCCGGTGGGGGGGTAGTTTACTCCTCTACTCTCAACCACTGCCCTAACGCTCTCTGATTGCTATGGTAATGTTTAAACATCCCTTCAAAATAAGATACAGACACGTCACAACAATGAAGTGTGTTGTAAAGGGATGGGGGGATGAAGTAAAGGGCCAGGGGGGGGGGAGAAGGCGTCCTTCGGGGCCCACCTCCAATTAGTCAAAGGACCACATGTGGTCCGGGGCCCACAGGTTGGGGATCGCTAATCTATAGGATGAATATTTGCACCCAAGGAAAACCTCCATGTTGGAATCTCTTTATTGCTTCTTTGTGACTGTCTTCTCAAGCCCAAGTAAAAGAGACTTCTTCAGTTTCTTGGCTGTTTGGCTCAGTGGATTCTATTTAGAAGCTTGGAGTACATTGCTTGTATAATTTAACCAATAAGTGTCTTAGGATCCATAAATCTATATCCTTTTCCACCTCGAGCATATCCAACAAGTATATCAGCTCTGAGGTCCAATTTTTAGCTTCTTTCATTAAGTATATGGGCATAAGCTTTAGAACTAAATAACTTTAAATGCTTCAAGTCTGGTTTTCTTCCAATCCACAATGTAAATGGTGTTTTTCATGGAGCTTCGGTAGAAATTCTTTTGTAGATGTAAAATGCTGTATTTACTGTTTCTGCCCAGCGTGGGTCAGGAATGCCATCTTGTAAGGGTAGGCAATGTGCCACCTCATGGAGATTTCTTTAAGGCACTCAACTGAGCCATTTTGCTGATGAGAATAAGGCATATTTGCATTATGCTCTGTTCCTTCCTCCTCAAGGAATGTCTGAACTCACTGGTAGAATGTTCTCTCATTTTCTAGATATGTAGCTTTGTTAACCTTATTTTTCACAGTTGCAACATAATTTTTAAATATCTCTTGCACCTGATCTTATGAGATGGACATAAACAAAATGAGTTCCAGTTTCGATGGAAGTCAAAATTGCCTCCAAGTGAAGGATGAAAAAGACCAACTAAATCTGAATAGACCTTTTGTAGTAGTCTCTCATTGTGCATATCCTGCTGCTTTTTATAACTTGGCACAGTCCCCCTAGCCATCAAGCAAATTTCACAACAAGCTTGCATTTGATCATATTCAGTTATTTCAATGTTATATTCCTACAGAAGCTTCTGCACAGACGGATGATTTCTGGGTCTTAGTTTCTTGTGCCACGCTAGGATGCAGTTAGATTGGGAGCATTTATTTTGCATTGCAAGATACACTTGTTCACCAACATGCTTCAAATAGTAGAAATAACCAATAATTTCTCCCAGTATTTCAACATTGCATTCTGGATGAAAAATGCTACACGCGTTGTCTTTGATCAGAAACTTATCCCCCTATTTCACAATCCTTCCAGCAGACATTACATTTTGTTTAACTACGATTATGCACAGGGTGGGAGGTCCAGGCTGGCAGTGATGGGGCAATGAGGTAAATCCCTGATTATGCATGATGTCACTGCCATCTCAGCCACTCTCCAGCCATGGTCCGACTCAGGGTAGTGTATAGCCCGTGGTAAGGGAATGCGGAAGTATTTCAGTGGTTGCCATTCATGGCCCTGGCAGCCTGGCCCTGTGCATAATGGGCCTAGGTCCTCCCTGTGCATAATGGGCCCCAACCTAGGTCCTCCCTGTAGGGACACTGCACACCCTGGATGTCTTTGTAGTGCCACAGAGCCAAATGGGATGGTCTTACACCCCCATGATGGAGGGGTAGTGGCATGCCACTCCCCTACCACTGTGCAGTGGGGGCCCCATGCCCCCCACTGCCTCTGCCACTGTGTGGCATGATAGGCTCTTCCAGCCCTGCTGTTGTACATGTGCATGCACAATGTCAGGGCAGTCTCTGTGTACCAGGGGAGTCCATCACCTGTGCATACTTGGGAAGTGGAAGGGCATACTATCCCACTGCAAGAAACCAGCAGCTGCTCAGCTGTGCATAATCAGTTTTCCAGAACAAAACCATAGAAGAATTTCAACGTCTCCTGCAGGATTTAAGACTTTTGGTTTAACTGCCCCAGTTCCTTCTGTGTGCAATTGACTTCCATCTGCCTGAACCAAATCATGCTTGCTGTCTTCTTGCAATTTCAAAAGGCAATTCTTAGTACTGCAAACATGAGGAAAAGATACATAATCAAAATCAACCAAAAGTTCTTTATATTTGAGTCTTTATTGAAAACAAACTATGTAAACTGAGGAGACTTTCTTTTGCACTTATTTTCATTTCTCCTCCTATTTAAAACTGCATTTGGGGGAACAAACACATTATCATTTCTGTGCTGCACAGTAGTTTTTTATTTTGATAAGTTTTGCAATATGCCTGTTCTGTTTGCAATTATAACATACAACATTTTTATTTCCATGCTTCAATCTCAAAAGAGATATCACTTATATTGTCTCTGCAACTAATCTCTTTCTACCTTCATCTCAAAGATAATTCAAAATATAGTCAACATCTATTTGATCTTGTGACTCCAAGACTGCAATTTAATTAGAATAGGAGCTTGGAAAACTGTTCAAAATCACTGCATTTATTTCTTCCAGCAGCCTGAAACTGTTACTTGCTCCATTATTGTTCGCAAATATGCGGAAACATCTCCTCCCTTGTGTAATTTGAAAATATAAAATCTCCTTCTTAAAAGCTGTGCATGTTTATTTGAGTATTTCTCCACCAGCTTTAGTCAAAGTTCATTAGCAAAATTGCTGATAGCTACTAGAATGCTTTCCTTATCATTTATGGAGGTAAGCATTATAAAGTGAGTTTTTGCTTCAACTTCTTGGAATTTCTCTCACTGTCTTAGGAGGATCATCTTTAAGAGCAGGCAATACTTTCTGAAATTCCTATGCACAGAGAACTCTTGATTTCAACATTAGGTAGTTCTGTTCATTTAGTTTTGGAACTTGAAAGAGTGAGGGAGTATTTTCATTTACAGGCAGGTGAGCTGCATTGCTCCCACTATTAGTAGACATGTAGAGCAGTCTGTAGGGGAAAATCCTTGCAAATTCAATAGTTCTCAGAAAAATGCATACAAAAGTAGTTGATTCCTTTCAAAATATATACTGCTTTCTGTTGCCTGCAAACTAAAATACACACAGCTGCGTTCTAGAGTAAGCTGGGCCCATAACCAATTTTGTTGGGAAAATAAAAAGTTAGCAGAGCAAAATTGCAACAGACAGAAAGCAGCATAAGACCCATTTGTTTTCTAATAAAACTTTACTAGATAGGTAAAAGGGAAACTGGGAGAGAAAATGACAACAATAATCTCCTGATCACATTATACTGACTCTGTGAGCTTCAGGACTCTAGCAGAGATACACACCAAACCTAGACTTAGAGCTACACACAGTTATACTAACACAGTATACATACACTAACTTAGAAAAAAGGAGTTTCTCTCTTCAGGCTCTGCCCCGTTAATATTGGGAAGCATTTACACTAAATCAGGCCTCTCTCAGCCTCACCTCCCTCACAGGGTGTCTGTTGTGAGGAGAGGAAAGGGAAGGCGACTGCAAGCTGCTTTGAGACTCCTTCGGGTAGGGAAAAGCGGCATATAAGAACCAACTCACATTCTTCTGCTTCTTAGCTAAATAGCTAAAAAGCGGCACGAGACTCACCGGGGGCCGCCATTGACGCGGCGGCAGGAGGAGGCGAGGAAGAGGATGCCGGGAGCAAGTCAGGCGGGGTGAAGGCAGATGCAGCGTGAGCGCGCTTCATCAGAGAAGGGAGGGGGAGCACGCGGCATCCTTAAAAGGCACCTCGTGCCCCTTGGCAGCCTCTTTCCACGCGGCTGCTGAAGAGGCTTTTTCCCGCCCATCCCACCCTTAGATACAAGGAATAGGTTTATGGCGATGTAACATTTTGTAAACTCTGTTAATATCTTTATTATGATTTGTGGTAGCTTTTCTCGTCACAGCGGGGGAGGGGGAGAGAGCAAGGGGATGGAGCCCATCAAAAAAGGGGTGAGTAAGGCCAATGCGGCTGGGAAGGCCCAGAGAAGACACTCACCGGATTAAGTGCATTTGGTAAGGCAAGGGAGGTACACGCCTCTCTGGGCAGCCAGGTCCACAAATGGTTGAGTTCCCAGCGACAAGGAGACCAGTGGCTCAGCATGGGTCTGGGACCGGATCACCAGGGCGTCGCTTGGGTTTCTTTTGTATGCAGGCCCAAAAACCGTCTGGAGGTGGCGATGGGCTCCCTCTCCCCTTGCTATTGCCAACACCCTGTTAAGGTGAAATAAAGCTGTGGCCTGTTTGCCAGTTCAAGTGGTAGCGTCGTTAATCGAGCCAAAATGCCTGCCTGCAAGTCAATTAGAACTTAGCCCTTTATGGCTGCAAGGGAATGATGCTTAAAAAACACATTGGTTGCCCCCAACATTCATCTAAAGCAAATTTAAGGTGGATTTAGATAGTATCCTTCAGCATGAATACCTGTGGAAATTTCAAGCTGATCCAGAAGAATTTTGAACAGGTTTGCTCACTCACTGCTAAATGATCCCTGAAATCCTCTAGAGTGAAATTAGAGTCAAATTTGGAGAATTCTGCCTGAGATAAAAATTTAAAGGAATTCTGGGCTAAATATTAAGCTATTCAATAATTTGGCTTCTTCTCAGGTCATTAATGATTAATATATTTGTGACATTCTTCAGGCTTCAAGAAACCCCAGAAATGGGATCTCCATGTCCCAGCTGGAGGATGGCATGCCTGCTACTGTTCAGGGATGCCAGCCTCCAGTTAGAACCGAGAGCACCACCCAGAATGAAGGTTCCTCTCCAGATTGCAGAAATCAGTTCCCCTGGGGGAAGGGGCTGCTTGGGATGGGGACAGGGGCTGTGTGGCACTCCCCTCTACACATGTGAACACACACACACACACACAGGGAAAACAGAAGCCAAAAGTATTCCTTGCTTTTGAAATTGCAAAACTTATTAACCACAATCACCTCTCCTTGTTGGAAATACCTGAGTGTCTCCCTCCTTGTATTGCTCTGAGAAGCCAGAAGGTCCAAATTTAAAGGAAAAGAATTCCATAACAGTCAACGAGCAAGTAAAAAAAGACTTACTCCACCCTCCTGCAACAGCTTCTTCTGCCTGTGCTCCAGCTACATCTCTTTCACACAATGGTAATTTGTACAGCTTGGTATACAGCTGCTTCTAATGTGGTGAGTTCAATTTGATTCCCTGCTCCTCCACATGCTGGGTGACCTTGGACTAGTCACAATCCTGTTAGAAACTGTTATCACAGACCTCTCCCAGCCTCACCTACTTCACAGGGTGTCTATTGTGGGGAGAGGAAGGGAAGGCAATTATAAGCTACTCTGAGACTCCTTGGGCAGTGAAAAGCAAGGTATAAAAAACAACTTTTCTACTGGGAAGTTGTTACAGGGTTTCCCCTTTCCACATATCCCCATGGCCTCATGGTGCTTCTGTACCCCATGTATAGTTTCCCCATTTTCCATGCTATTGGTCTCAAATTTGCTTTGCTGTGATGGTCTTGGGAAGATTGCAGCAAGATCAAAGTGGTAGCCATTTGGAAAGGGAAACTCTACTTCCATCCACATCAGCATTATTTTCCCTGCTGCAATTGCCTATGATAGCTTCCCAGGGCAGAGGCATTTCTTTAGCACCCTTTCACGCCCATGGGGGGGTTCTACTTGAGGAGCATGTAAATGATTAATCACCAGCTCCTACACCAGCAAAGAAATCTTTCCGATGCAACAATTGAATGCATATTCGTTGCAACGGGTGTGTTTGGTTTTTTTAAAAAAACAGTTCTTAAAGGGAAAGGGGCTTTTCGGGAGCATGAACACAACAGCCCATTGGCTGTTCCGTTTGATTGACGGCCAGGGGCGGGAAGAAGCGCAGAAAAAAATCGCTTCCTTTGTTGCGATTCCAGCGAGACTGGAAACCTGTGGGGAATGAATGAAATGTTACTGGGACTGCTATATTCCATGAAAATGCGGAATGACGAAATTCCACTATTTAATATAGCATTTCTGCATTCTGTGAACAAATGGCAACATTAGTCCTTGTGCAGAATGGCCCTGGGTCTTCTGCAGACCTCCACCTCCAAAAGGCTGCCACAGCTCCTCCTCCCATGTCCTCCAAGCTGAAAGCGGCCAGGAGACCAGAGCAAGTTACTGGCAGCAGGGCATGCTCTGAGGCTGGCTCCCCTTTCACCAGCAAACTTCTGAAACTAGCAGAAAGTTGGAGAGCTGACTCATTATTAAGAAGAAGAGTTGGTTCTTACATGTTATTTTGCTCTACCCAAAGAAGTCTCAAAGCAGTTTACATTCACCTTCCCTTTCCTCTCCCCACAACAGACACCCTGTGAGGCTGAGAGAGCCCTGATCTGTTTGGTCAAAACAGCTTTACAAGTGCTGTTTCATGCCCAAGGTCACCCAGCTGGCTGCATGGAGTGGGGAATCAAACTCAGTTCACCAGATTAAGCCCTTCCTCATTGAGGGCTGACTTCTGATTGGGTCAAAACTACCTGGGCGGGCCATTCTTGGATGAGTGCCAATCAGGTAGTGGGTGACTTGGCAGTTTGGGTTTTATAAGGTTTACTGATGGTTGTACTTTTAAAGGTCTTGTCAATTTAAACAAAAATAACATTTTGGAAGGGTGGAATGAAGTCACCTCACAAAATATTCTCTTTTATTTTCGGTGAGCCACACAGTTTTGGGCATGAATAGATTCAGAGAGAAAAGGTGGTAATTAAGCAAAGCATTAAAAAAACCGCATACACTTTTAATTACTGTGAAGGTCAAGAACATCTTCAAATATCCCTAAATGAATGCTAGAAATATTGACGTGACTAACATTTTTAAATGGAAAATGTTACTTTTATCCTTGATTTAAAGATAACTTGGTGTGCATGCTGGTTCCGGAGAAGTGTGATAATTCAAAGAGAGAACTAAATGGAAGAGCAGAAGTTTCGCAAATTCAAATTTTTGTTTCCAAGTTCCTTCTTAAAAGGCTGTGTTGGAGGAAGCAGGACATAAGTGAAGCCCTGATAGCATCTGTCAGAAACTATGGAGGTAGGGATAACAGCCTACATTTGGGACCTGAGAATCCCTCAGAATTACAGCTCATCTCCAGACTAAGGAGTTAAATTCCCCAGAAGAAAACAGATGCTTTGGCGGATGGACTCTGTGTTAAGTATGGCAGGACCCCTGCCTCACATGCTGGCACACTGTACTCTATAACCAGTAGTACAGTGCAACAGTCTAGGCTTGGGAGCAAGCCACACACAGGAACCCTGAAATACCCTGACCAGACACACTGAATCCATCTTGGAAACCAGGACATGCCTTGGCTACAGGTTGAAATTTCAGGTGCCTCTGGACTCCGATTCCCCACTCCCACCCCATAGTTTTGCTGATAGTGTGGTCTGGCCAGAACTGGTTTGGCCAGGGGCTCCTGGCAAATTTCTTTGTCTTGCAACATTACTACTACTTGGCCCCTCTGCCAGGGGACATCTCTTCCCAAACACTAGCTGCTAGGCCCATTGAAACATGATGGCTCCCTTTTCTTAGATACATTAACACATTTGTCTAAGGTCATTAACAGCCATCTCTAGCTTGCCCAACACTAGGGCCTAGTCTGCACTCAATAGATAATGCACTTTCAATGCACTTTAGAAGTAGATTGTCCTGTTCTACACAGGAACATCCAGCTGCCGAAGCACATTGAAAGGGCATTATCCTATGTGTGCGGAATGGGCCCAGGCTCAGTGGAAATTTCCCACTAGCTTCCCACCTGGCTTGCATCACGTAGGCCAGCTCCCCCAAACTCTACATAAACAATGGCTTTAGCAAGCCCCCGTGTGTATTTCAGATATGGGATTCATCTGAACATCCTGCATGGTCCCCGTGTAGCCTGCTTTCTCTTGCCTCTCATCTCTACAGGAAAAGGTAACTATACTGGACCCTCTTTCCCACCCTATTCTTCTCTATATGACTTCTTGTTATTGTGTTAAATATATTTATGCTTTTATTTTCTTTCAAATAAAGACTATTCTTATTATTTATATAATTTATCAATGTGTCTGCCTTGAGTTCCTATGGGTGTAATTGACCTTATACACACAGGCAAATTGATCCATTAACACTAGTTACCCAACCTCTCATAAATTCAGCTAATTTCCCCACAGCTCAAATACATGTGTTCCAGGACACATGTAAGTGCAATTTGGGTAACATCTATGTTATTGTACCTTACTGGGATCCCTGCCCTCCTCAGGCTCCATCTCCAGGAGTTTATCCACCTGGATCTGGCAAACCAACCTCCCATCCCTTCCAGTGGCTAGAAGGGAATGGGCACCCTATATGGAAGAAAACAGATTGTAGATGGAACAGTGTTCTAGCTTAACAATGAACCATCTTTTAGAAGAAGAAGAAGAGTTGGTTCTTATATGCTGCTTTTCTCTACCCGAAGGAGGCTCAAAGCAGTTTACAGTCACCTTCCCTTTCCTCTCCCCACAACAGACACCCTGTGAGGTGGGTGAGGCTGAGAGAGCCCTGATATCACTGCTTGGTCAGAAATGGTCGCCCAGCTGGTTGCATGTGGGGGAGTGCAGAATCGAACCCAGCTTCCCAGATTAGAAGTCCGCACTGCTAACCACTACACCAAACTGGGTCTCTAGCACTGAATAACTCTTTTTTTGTACCCCACTTTTTATAACCCAAAGAAGCCTCAAAGCAGCTTTCAGTCACCTACCTTCCCTCTCTTCACAACAGAGACACGTGAGATAGGTAATGCTAAGATAGCTCTGATAGAAATGTGACTAGCCCAAAGTCAAACAGTTGGCTGCATGTGGGGGAGTGGGAAATTAACCACTATTCTTGACCACTAAACCAAGCTGTCTCTCTGAGATCTTGTAGGGACTATGCTCAATTAGACTGACTACATTTATTTTGAATGCAGGCTTTTTTGGAGGATAGGTAGAACTTTGGATGCAAGTTCAATGCTTACAGGACAAGATATTTCTCCAGTTATCAATAGACATCAGTGTAATGATCTTTCAAATATATGATACCAGAGTAGGAATGCTAGCCTCCAGATGAGCTGTAATTCTGAGAGCTCTGGAGGTTGTCAAACCTAGCTGTAGTTATGTGCAAGAAGAAGAAGAAGAAGAAGAAGAAGGTGATGGTGATGGTGATGGTTCTTCTTCTGGAGAGCCAGTTTGATGTAGTGGTTAGGAGTGCGGACTTCTAATCTGGCATGCCAGGTTCGATTGTGCGCTTCCCCACATGCAACCAGCTGGGTGACCTTGGGCTCGCCACGGCACTGATAAATGTTCTGACTGGGCAGTGATATAAGGGCTCTCTCAGCCTCACCTACCCCACAGGGTGTCTGTTGTGGGGTGAGGAATGGGAAGGCAACTGTAAGCCGCTTTGAGCCTCCTTTGGGTAGGGAAAAGTGGCATATAGGAACCAACTCTTCTTCTTCTTCTTCCTCTTCTTCTTCATCATCACCATCATCATCCTGGAGGCAGTTTTCTAGTTTGTTCTTGATGACTCTGAGATGCCATGACTACATTTAGGTGGAAAACAGCTGGACTTGTGGGAACTATAAGGAGAAGACAAAAAAGTTTCTGCATCTCTTAGGTAAATAGCTGGGTTGTGATAAAGTGAAAGAAGCCATAGAGCTATGTACCTAGCTATAGAAAAATGGTGAGCAAGTATTATCAGAGAGAAAGTAATATCATATACCTAGTTTGTTTATGAAACTTGTAAATAGTTAAGGTGTTCTTAAAAAAAAAAGAATTAGTTTCCATGTCCCAAGGAAAAGAGAATGGGCAAGACTGGATGAACAAACAAAAAGTGGAATCATTAATGCATCTGACAGAGTGCTCATGATCAAGGAGAAAAGTATTAACAGGGTCAGTTTGCACTGAATTAGAGGGTCTAGCATCCTGTTTATAAGCAACTGCCTCATGGGAAAGATTTCTTTTTGCTCCTTCCTTCCCCTGCTTTTGACCCTCAAGTTGTCCTTTGTATCTTCTGTGTTCCTCACTAGCCAGTCATTAAGTGGCTATTGAGCTAGAGAAGATCAACAGAGCCCTTGACAGGTAGCTATGGATTACTTAGGAAACAAAGAAAACTTTGAAGGCTTACCTTGATTCAATTTAGTGTGTAGTTCATTAATTGGACAGACCAGAGAAAGTAGAGGTTGCCATGTGCCATTCATTTTAACAAAACTAGCTGCTATTATGTAGCTGTATTGTACATTTGGTTGCGTAACCTGAAAACAGGATAATTCTCCGCTATCTAAGTTACTTAAGTTTGGTGTAGTGGTTAGGAGTGAGGACTTCTAATCTGGCATGCCAGGTTCGATTCACTTTTGAGATCTGATGAGGTCAATCGAGTCCCACCTACATATGAACTGCAATAGTGATGTGGGTATTGAACTAGAATTTAGGAGACCCGGGTTTGAATGCCCATTTTACCAAGAAGCCTGTTGGGTTACATTTGGCCAATAACTCTCTCTGAGCCTAACGTATCTTAGGCTTGTTGTTTGACCATACAGTGGAGACTGATGCACACCACCATGAACTCCTCAGAGTATGTGTGTGATAACAGCCAAATAAAAGAAAACCTGCATCTAGTTAAAGAACCCTATACTATATTCCAAGAGTGGTAAAATTGTAGGTCATGGGAATTGTAGTCCAGGACCTCTGGACAGTCACAGTTTGGCCACCACTGCATCTCTTCTGTTGTACTATATTATGGCCTCTCAGGTTAGTGCTTACACAACATGATGGAGTTATCTTTTGGTAATGCTTACCTTGCCTGACATAGAATCTCACCAAAAAAACATTTTTTAGAATAATTATCTGGCTTGAGAGGGCCTATGATAATTATCTGCTGATAAATTATTGCAGCTGTGAAAATTACGCATGCATTCATCTGTAACAAGCTCTGTTAAATCCCCTGCCGCAATGCATCATGATTGGGCTAGGTATAATTATTTCTAACCTTGGCTGGTGAAGAAGAAGAAGAAGAAGGAGAAGAAGAAGAAGAAGGAGAAGGAAGAAGGAGAAGGAAGAAGAAGAAGAAGAAGAAGGAGAAGGAGAAGGAGAAGGAGAAGGAGAAGGAGAAGGAGAAGGAGAAGGAGAAGGAGAAGGAAGAAGAAGAAGAAGAAGAAGAAGAAGAAGAAGAAGAAGAAGAAGAAGAAGAAGAAGAAGAAGAAGAAGAAGAAGAAGAAGAAGAAGAAGAAGCTTAATGAAATTAAAGAATCCAGGAACTCTAAGATATTTATATGAGAATGCAGTTATAACTTAAATATTGTTTAAGTTATACATTTACCATGGTTGCCAACTTGAACTGTATTTTTCATTCTGTTCATAAGATGATGATCATCATATATCTTTAACTTTGTTTTGTTTTAAAATACTACCCTTGCATTTCACAGCAGTGCTATCCTAAGCAGTTTGGTTTTTATTGGCCACAGTTTTTTTTTTTACTTTTTATTTATTTATTTATTTTTTACAAATACCGGGATTTCTTGCCATGGAGTATAACTTTCACCTCCTACTGTCTCAAATGACCCCACAGTAGAAATTGGATTCTGGAATGCTCTGTGGGACCCGATGCCTCCTGGCGACTCACTAACGGCATTGGTGGCGGACTGGCAGTCCCGCCTGACGGCCGCCATAGATGAGATTGCCCCTAAACATCTTCTCTGCCCTCGACTCAAACGGGCTCCCTGGTATAACAGGGCACTCCGGGAGAAGAAAAGGGAAGTGAGATGACTGGAGCGAGTGTGGCGGAAGACTCGCGATGAAGCTACGAGAATATCTTATTGCACGCTTATGAGGGCGTATGAGATGGCGGTGAAAGCAGCAAAACGTGAATTTTTTGCCACGGCAATTGCATCCACAAGCTCTTGCCCGGCCCAATTATTTAGGGTAGTTAGATCCCTTGCCGCCCTTGAGGGGCGCCAAAATAGTAGCCAATTGGAACTCAGTTGTGAGGCATTAGCGAGCTATTTTGCGCACAAAATCTCATCACTCCGCCGCGATCTTCCTGCCACAGTTAATACAGTAAACGAACTGGAGGCCTGTTGGCCGTTTGATAGCTTCAGACGGCCCTCCTTACCCGAATTGGACAAGTTGCTAGGTTCGGTTAGGGCGACCACTTGCCTCCTTGACCCCTGTCCGTTGTGGCTTCTTAAGGGAGGTGGCCAGAGGATAGGAGGCCAGCTTAGGGACATTATCAAGCTCTCCTTGGTGTCCGGGGAGTTCCCTGAGCAGCTGAAGGGGGCAGTGGTTCTTCTGGACCTGTCGGCCACTTTTGACATCGTGGATCATGAACTGCTGGTCCTCCGCCTCGCCGGCACGGGGATACAAACCACAGCTCTACACTGGATATGCTCCTTTCTCCAGAAACGGACCCAGAGGGTTGCAGTGGGAGATGAGTTCTCGTGCTCCTACAGACTCCCTTGTGGGGTCCCTCAGGGCGCAGTCCTCTCCCCAACATTGTTTAAAATCTTCATGTGCCCTCTGGCCCAGCTGGTACAGAGTTTTGGGCTGGGTTGCCACCAATATGCTGATGATACCCACCTCTATCTCCTCATGGACGGCCACCCGGACTCCCCCCCCCCGGAACCATTTGCCAGATGTTTGGAAGCGGTGACAGAATGGTTTGAGCAGAGGCGCCTGAAACTCAACCCCTCCAAGACGGAGGTCCTGTGGCTGGGACGCAGGGGGCAGGATCAGGAAGCACGCTTACCCACCCTGGCAGGGACACAACTTACCATCGCGTCCCAGGCCAGGAACTTGGGTGTGACCATTGACGCCTCCCTGACTTTGGAGACACAGGTCAAAAAAGTAGCCAGCCAGGAGTTTTTCCACCTTCACCAGGCCTGACTACTAGCGCCCTACCTGTCCCCTGAACACTTAGCCACAGTGATCCATGCAACAGTCACCTCCAGAATAGATTTCTGTAACTGGTTCTACATGGCCTTCCCTTGTCCTTGAACTTCAGCTAGTGCAAAACGCAGCTGCTAGGGTCCTCACTGGCACACCTTGGAGGGCCCACATCCAGCCAGTGCTGAGGCAGCTGCATTGGTTGCCAATTGCTGCCCAGGTCCAGTTCAAGGTTTTGGTTTTAACCTTCAAGGCTTTATGCGAGTTGGGACCCACATACCTGAGGGACTGCCTATCACCCTATGCCCCCCGCAGGGCTTTGCGCTCTGCGGGTGAAAATCTGCTGGTCGTTCCCAGCCCTAGGGAAGCATGCCTGGCCTCAACCAGGGCCAGGGCCTTTTCTGTCCTGGCTCCAACCTGGTGGAATGAGCTCCTGGGAGAGCTGCGGGCCCTGCGGGATCTTTCAACGTTTCAAACTGAGCTCTTCTGCCAGGTTTATGGTTGAGGCCGGGGCTGATAACATAGATCTACGCCCCCCCCCCCTAGGATTTGGGATTTGGGACCTGAAGTGAACATCATCAGGACTTTCTCTCCACCCGCCAGTAGTGGGAGGGGGGGAAGTTGAGTTGCCGATCTCCACCATCTTGGTAAATGTTGATAATGTTTAATGTTTGGTCTTTTAATGGGCTTTTTATGGGGACTTTAGGATACTGTAACCCGCCACGAGCCGCAAGGGAGTGTCGGGAAACAAATCTAATAATAAAAATAAATAAATAAATAATAAATTCTCCTTTCAGTGGAAATGTTCCAATGGATCCAAGTCATTGACTTCAGGGAATTTTGGACTGCATAACTGTAATGATTCTTGTGTTTGCCTTTTTGGTGCTTATTTCAGGGAGAGAACTTGAATTTTCCTCCTTTGTTCTTTGCCCAACTCCCAGTCTGCAGGGTAGTCAAGTTATTTATCATAAACTAGGGCCTCTGCATCTGTCCCCAACCTTAGTATCTTCTCCAGCTTGAGCAAACAAAGCTCTTGCTACTATCCTTTCCAGGAGGCAAGTTGTTCACTCAGTGTACTCCTCTTCTGATCTTCTGCCTCCAGTTTCTGTTTTGCAAAAGATATGATCTGTGTATAGGATAAATCTATAACTTCTGCCTGTATCTACCTTCAGCCAGTTTGGTGTAGTGGTTAGGAGTGCGGACTTCTAATCTGGCATGCTGGGTTCAGTTCTGCACTCCCCCACATGCAACCAGCTGGGTGACCTTGGGCTCATCACAGCACTGATAAAGCTGTTCTGACCACTTCTTCTTCTTCTTCTTCTTCTTCTTCTTCTTCTTCTTCTTCTTCTTCTTCTTCTTCTTCTTCTTCTTCTTCTTTCATGCCTGCCAGCCAGCATACAATAGCAAAACAGATACAGTACCAGAGAACAAATCCATTCATGACAATACAAACTTTGTGTCTATAGAATCTGAAACTGTATGATATGCAATGGGAACAAGATTGCTGAAGCATAACATTGTTCTGATCTCTGATAAAGATCTGTAAAAAAAATCCTTTAAAAATTTTGTACAGTTTAGATAGTATTGCAATTGTGTTTCTAAATGCTATACCAATTACTTAGAGCAGGGACTCCCAACTAGGGATCCTTGGACTCCTGAGGGTCTGTAGGAGTTGTAGTGGAGTCCTGTAGCCCTTCCCCTACTGCCTTAATGGATTCAGCCACAAGCTAGGGGACCAGCCATTTCCATGATGACTCATCTCCCCTCCTCAGCATGAGTTCTTTCATGATTTCTGCACCTGGGTGGGGGTGAAGCCTGCATGCCTGCTCCCTCCTTAAACTTCCTCCTGGTTCTCTCTCACCCGCAGTCCTCCTCCAGCTTCCTTGTCAATATGGTGAGTGATGTCACATCCAGTGTCATGTCACTTCCAGAGGGGCATGGCAGGGAGGTGTAGTCAGCTGACATCACTTCTGGGGCTCCTCAAAGCCTGGACAAAATATTTGGGGGGTTCCTCCATTGGCAAAAGGTTGAAAATGGCTAGTTTATAGGCTGCATCCAAAATGGCGTTTTTAAATCCATAAGCAGATCTCTGGCCTGCAGACAGTTCCAAGTTTTTCTCCGCATGTGGGAACGATGTTTCCCAGGATGCCAAAAAGTCTGGGCTTTTAAAGAGGCCCCATGGCTTAATTAAGATTAATTTGCTTCATTGTATCAGGGCATAATTGCAATTAATTTGGACTCCACTGTAGTTTCTTAATTACCTGCAATTCAGAACCCATAATACAGGGAAACGTTACTTATGGATAAGAACCAGAAGGTTCTCCTCATCTTCTAACCAAATTAGGAAAATGGAAGGAGACAGCCCATACCAACCAGGGATCTAATTATGAACCGCAGACCAGGAGGGGGTCAAGAAATCACTCCCTGACACCTTTAAAGGTTTCCTTGCCAGGCTAGATTGCAAGTCTGAAAAACTCAGAGTCTCAGCTCTTGTGAGTTCTTGTGCTGGCTGCAGCTTGACTTCACGTTGCTTTGCCTCCCTTTGCCCCGCTGCTAGCTTGACAGGCAGTGGCCTGACACACTGCCGTAGGGAAGCACCCAGGGCCTTTAATTGCAATGAGCCATTGTCAGTATGGAAGGAACAGAAGTGCCGTGCATACAGAATTGAAGTCTGCCACTTGAGGCTGCGGGTGGGGTGAGGGAGAGGAATCGAAAATGAAATATTTGCCTGCAGGTTTTCAGGAGGCTTAGTTCTGCACTCTGTATCTAAATGCTACAATATTAACAACTCTGGAAAAACAAAGTGTTTGGTGTTTAAGCCCATTTGAAGTAGAGTTGGTTCTTATATGCTGCTTTTCTCTACCCGAAGGAGTCTCAGAACGGCTTACATTCGCCTTCCCCAGGGGTAGTCAAACTGCGGCCCTCCAGATGTCCATGGACTACAATTCCCAGTAGCCCCTGCCAGCATTTGCTGGCAGGGGCTCCTGGAAATTGTAGTTCGTGGACATCTGGAGGGCCACAGTTTGATTACCCCTGGCCTTCCCTTTCCTCTCCCCACAACAGACAGCCTGTGTGGGAGGTGAGGATGAGAGAGCCCTGATATTACTGAAGAAGAGTTAGTTCTTATATGCCACTTTTCTCTACCTGAAGGAATCTATAAGTGGCTTATAAACACCTTCCCTTTCTCTCCCCACAACAGACAGCCCGTGAGGGAGATGAGGCTCAGAAAGCCCTGATATTACTGAAGAAGAGTTGGTTCTTATATGCCACTTTTTTCTACCCAAAGGAGTCTCAATGAGGCTTACAGTTGCCTTCTCTTTCCTCTCCCCACAACAGACACCCTGTGAGGGAGGGGAGGTTGAGAGAGCCCTGATATTACTGAAGAAGAAGAAGAGTTGGTTCTTATATGCTGCTTTTCTCTACCCGAAGGAGTCTCAAACATTCGCCTTCCCTTTCCTCTCCGCACAACAGACACCCTGTGAGGAAGGTGAGGCTGAGAGAGCCCTGATATCGCTGCTCAGTCAGAACAGCTTTATCAGTGCTGTGATGAGCCCAAGGTCACCCAGCTGCTTGCATGTGGTGGAGTGGGGAATCAAACCCAGCTTGCCAGATTAGAAGTCCGCACTCCTAACCACTACACCAACAGCATATTGAAAACCCAAGTAGACCCAGTTGTATTTTAGAAAGTCAGCTGACTCAGAAATGTGATTCTTCAATGAACTGTGACTGGTCTGTAGGATGCCCCTGGATTGCTGCTTTATTGCACTAGCACTGCTGTCCGTCAAGCTTCATTTTTTTCTCCCATTCTCATCCGTATCCACTTTTTTCCCATCCGAATTTCCCTTCCTACATTTTTACAATCCCCTGGACACACTTTCCAGTGACTACTTTGTATGCACGTTTGATAAATACCCATCAGAGATCAGAACAATGTCATGCTCCCACACATTTGTTCCCATAACGCAGCATGACTTGACATATTTTTAATTGAACCTCTGAGCTCATGAGCTCCTGCCATTTTCCTCCTGCTTTGCAATTCCTCTGCATCTCTTGCTGCCTGACTTTTTTTTTTTTTGTCATTGAAATCTCTATTGTCTTGGCATACAGCTCCAGAAGGTCTTCATTGACGAGTAAGCAGTTCTGAATGCGCTCTGAAGTCCTCAGAGTAATCCAATTCTGGAAGAGAATGATTGGGAATCATTAAATTTTCTCCGAACATTACAACACTTTGATGACTTTATCAGCTCTGCTTTATAAATCCTGACACTTCCTTCTGCATGCTATCGCAGCTTATGAAATCAACTGCACTCAGGCCTGCGACAAGGAAAGCAAATGCTGACCAGCTTATGAAAGAGTCTGATTTCTCGGGTATTAGTCAGCAATGGAATTGTAGGCTGGTTTTATTTATTTCCCCATGCTGGCAGGACATTGCACTTGACTTGTGGGGCCGGAGTTTTGCAGAGCTTGTAGATGCTTTCTTTTGATGGGGGACTCGGTGACATGATAGAGATTCAATAAAATATTTGAACTATTTAAGAAAATAAGGGACACAGGGATAGAATGGGGTTTTATACTAGAATGTTTATAGAGTACAGTTTATATAATCTAACCAATGTCGTTTCTGTATATTATTTCATAATATAATAATAAAAATCTGTAATAAAAAAAATAAACTTTGCCAAATCCAAGATAATTGTATTCTCCAAATCCAGGACATTGGCAAAATAGAAAATAAACTGACAAACAATTCAGTTTAAACATTTGGGATTCATTTGCCATCACTCCCTGAAATGGATTCTGCAGTGTACACAAGTACTAAATCTAACTAAACAGAAAGTTTGTGCAATAGTTAAGTTCTTTTTTACCATGGGCAGCCAATACCTTCCTGCAGCCTTAAGAGTTTTTTAATCAAAATGATCACTGAAACTATTCTATAGCCTACCTGTATGGAGTTTGAACAACGTCCCCGATATGGAAAGGATACAATTTTCCTTCCCATGATACCTGCTTGGTTTACCCAAATGTTTCCCCTTTTCCTCAATTTGCCTTGAGATAGGCATCACTCAACTTGCCTCCGAAGCCTGGCTTTGAATCTTTAAATTTTAGCTGTTATTAAATTTCAGAGTTCCAGCAGGGAGTCTAACTTTCTGTAAACTAAATGACAACTTTCTCTCTCCTTGCCTTAAGATGATTATCAATAAACTAAAAACTATCAGCCACTCCCTAGAACACCTGAGAAATTATGGAGAGAAACAAGTCTATAGTATCATCCAACAATGAATCTTAGGTATAATCAAAATTTAGTAACAGGAGCATACAGAATATGCATATATATCAATTGATATCTCTCTCTCTCTCTCTCTCTCTCTCTCTCTCTCTCTCTCTCTCTCTCTCTCTCTCTCTCTCTATCTATCTATCTATATCGGCATATATATCAATTGGTTGGGAAGATTCCATAATGCTACTCTTTTCTTCTTCTTCTTCTTCTTCTTCTTCTTCTTCTTCTTCTTCTTCTTCTTCTTCTTCTTCTTCTTCTTCTTCTTCATCAGTCCAGTGTTCCATACAATTCAGTATTGCCTATGTAGACTGTCAGTGACCTTCCAGGTTTCACTGGAAATGTCAGGGGCCTTCTGCATGACAAGCAGATGTTCTGCCACTGAGCTGCAGCCCTTCTCATTCAGCAAAATGTGCAGAACAGAATTGTCCAGGAGGGTATTCTACTTAATACAGGGAATAAATAAGTAGTAAGATGGAAATATTCAGTAAGATGAAATGGTTCCAGGAGGCTTTTCCCCCAAAAAAGAATATCAGTCAATCAATAATATATTGTAATCATTTTCCAACAGTATAAAACATGCAGTAGCAGGTCAGTTATTAGAATACATACACAGAGAGACAACGTTCCACTAAGTTTCTTACAGAAAAGGAGTAGCATTATATTTTTTATGTTTGAAAAACACAAACCAGTGTTTCCCTCCGTTGCATTGTTTATTTGGTATTAGACATTTTTTATTTCATTATTCTCTGATTTTTTTTGTTCAGTTTCATTGCATTGTCCAGTATCTGTAGGACTGCCTCTCCCTGTATGTCCCCTGAAGAGTGAATACTAATCTGTTGGTGATCCCTGGCACCAGAGAAATGTGGCTGTCATTAACCAGAGCCAGGACCTTTTCAGTCTTGGCTCCTGCCTGATGGAACAAATTGCCAGTAGAGACCTAGGCCTTGATGGGACTAATCAAGTTCCACAGGGCCTGCTATAGGGCACTCTTCCACTAGACCTAGGGTGGAGGCCAGGACAACCGAGGTGCAACAATGGGCCTCTTTCTGCCTCCCTTTCCTATGACCTTTCCTACTTTTCCTTCTCCATCTTCCACACCATTTCCCACCCACACCTGTGGAGTCTATTATGATGCAAACAGAATGACTGGAGAGACATGGGGACAGCAGGATTGGTGGTGAATTCCTCAATTTTTAAATTGTTTCATTATGTTTTACACCATGTTTGATGCTGATTATATTTTGTGAGCTGTTCTGAATTCGTATGTGGGGAGGCAAAGCATAGAAATTAAAATATAAATAAATAAATAGGCTTTCTGTTGGTCTTTAGTACATTGTTTTCCAGTTATGCAATCTGCCTTGATTCTCAGTGAGAAGGACAAATCATACATGAAGTAGAATAGAGACACAAATAAGAGACCATCAAGAATCAAATGACTTCTTATCTAATGACTTCTTATAACATTGTCACTAGCCATGTGCAGTAATAAGTAAATGGCCAAATCAACCTTGCTTGGATTGTTGAATTGTGATTCGGCATGATTTTTGTGATTCAAGCAGGTGGCAGTTTAAATGGAAAGAAAAAGGTGTGGGAAGTTCCTCATTTTGTCTTTCCTGGGCTCTGGGGGACGGTGGTTTAAAGTAGAGGAACCAAACTTGCAGTGTAGCTCGTATGATGAGGAAAACAAACAAACAGATTCTCTGGTCTGTTCTCACCGTAGGAAATAATAGAAGACAGATGGGGCATCCACTTTGGGCAACCCTAGAATTGGATCCCATAGCTCAATCATTTTGCAACTTTTTGAGGAGAGGCTGCGAGTTTGGTGTCTCTAGCTCAAAGTCCCACCTCTCTTCCATGGAGACAGAAAGGGGGAATCCCCATAAACTTGACTCGGGATCTGGCCGTATTCAAATCAATTCAGCTGAATTAAAACTACACTGTAGGTCAGGGATAGGCAAACTGTGGCTCTCCAGATGTCCATGGACTACCATAGAATCAAAAAATAATAGAGTTGGAAGGGACCTCATGGGTCATCTAGTCCAACCCCCTGCACTATGCAGGACACTCACAACCCTATCGCTCATCCACTATAACCTGCCACCCCCTTATGCCTTCACAGAATCAGCCTCTGTCAGATGGTTATCCAGCCTCTGTTTAAAAATTTCCAAAGATGGAGAGCCCACAATCTCCCGAGGAAGCCTGTTCCACTGAGAAACCTCTCTAACTGTCAGGAACTTCTTCCTAATGTTTACACGGAATTTCTTTTGAATTAATTTCATCTCTTGCCTCCGGGGCAAGAGAGAACAACTCTGCTCCATCCTCAATATGGCAGGCTTTTAAATACTTGAAGATGGTTATCATATCCCCTCTCAGTTGTCTCCAGTCTAAACAGACCAAGCTCCCCCAACCTTTTTTCATATATCTTGGTCTCCAAATCCCTCACCATCTTTGTTGCCCTCCTCTGGACATGCTCCAGTTTGTCTGCATCCCTCTCCAACTGGGGTGCCCAAAACTAGTCACATGGTACCTTTACCATGCTGGAAGAGACTCACTCATGTGAATTATAGTCCATGGGCAACTGGAGTACCACAGTTTGCCCACCCTTGCCCTATAGGAAGTTTGGATGAATCAAGTCAGTCCAAAATGAAGAGGGTCCAGATCTTCTTTTCCTTGTACATACCTATGACATTTAGTGTTTGTTCCTGCCCATATGCCAATGGGATGCAGAAGAGAGGCCAGAACTACATACAGTACTCATACCAAGGTAGGATTCACAAATGTAAACTTCTTGCACAAACAGGTCCTACTCCTATGTGGAAAAGGAGCAGATGGCATACACAATAGCACCCAAAATCAAATCAAAACTTCTATTTACAGGAAGAATAAAACACAGGTTTTGTTATCTCTGAATAAAGCAGGGCAGAATGGTTTGGGTTTTCTTTAGTCCTATTGAAGATATTTTACTCATAGGTGGGGGAAAAAACACACACACCATAATATGATGATAAATAAAAGGCACTTAAGCAAGCTTGGTACATCTTGAAAACAGCCAATAAAAATTAATTGAATCTACGACGGTAAGGTTGTAGTCTTTCAGGTGAAATGAATAAAATCCATAACCAGTAAGGAGCATTGCAAGTTGTGAAAGCTAACAAATAATAATAAAAAGAGAGAGAGAGAGATGTTATTTTAAATCCCTGAAATTTTATCCAACAGCAGGGGGCAATGAAACATAAAAACAGGAGACAAAAGAGAAGCCATTGAATACAGGAAATGTAAAACGGCATTTTATGCCACGAACAGCATTTGCTTTTGGGTTAATATTTTATCGGCATGTGAATACAATGGGGAATTTTAAGGGTGGGAAAGAAGAAAAAAATAAGAGTTTTTTTTTTTTACATGTTATCGACAGAAGCAGTTGTCCAGAAATATGTGTAATTTTTATTACTTTGTGAAATGTCAGAAGTTCAATCAAGATTCTCTTGGTTACTTTTAAAGACTCCATAGTTCCGATACATTCAGAAATGGTTTAGGTATACCTTATGTGGTGTATTTCAGTTAGTTAAATGTTTCTTGTGATTAAAAAACCCCCAAAAAAACAAGCCGAGGAGAGAATCAGATTCTTCTAATTACTTGCCAGTCTTTGGGAGCAGCATATGTTTAGTTTGTGTAATTATATAGTTTTGTTCATTTCAGATATTTATACAAAACACTTCAATGCTTTAAACATTTGAGAGCTTTATTTATTACCAAAAAGTGCGAAGCAGACTCACATTGAAATGTAATTATCCCTATAAGTTGCCGTTCCTCAATTTCACAGCCCATATTTCAGAAATTAAATGCATAATTGTACTTCTTCTTTTATTACCATGCCAGCAATGGCACTTCCATTTTGCTGCCCAGGGAATGTGTTTGGATGTAAGGAACCACATGTTTAATTTTTTAAATATCTGCTTATCTCTAGATTTTTGCAGGGGTATTTTTTGAAAAGGGGGTGGGTAGGTGAACACTGAAATAATCCAAAAGTTGAAAGCCGGGGTCCTCACTGTTGTTATGTCTTGTGTTTTTTACCCTGATTTTCAGGACACAACAAAGATTTGGCAATTTCCAAATAGTTTCAGAAACAACAGGCAGGTTGTTTCTGAAAGTTAACCCCAGAGATACCAGTGCACTCCTACATGTGTATCCTGCTGTTTTTGTTGGGAGAGTTTGCTAAGAGAGTGAAGCCACAGGCTGCTTAAAAAATAAAATTGTTATATTTATGAAGAGAAATAACTATGTATAGAAAGAGAGAGAGAGACCCCTAATTTTCTAGCTAGTTGCAATCGTTCTTCTGTTCAACAACTGTTCTGGAGGCAAGCAGAGAGGATGTGCAATCAAAATAACAGGAAGTCTGTTTTTGCACCAATCAGGAAACTGGAGGACATAATTTGAAAATCATCAGGAGATTCCTATCCTATCTATGCTAAATATGCACTTTCTCCAATGCCCCCTGAAGGATACCCTTTACATTCTGCTGCATTATGCACACTAGAGATCTTGCATGTTCAAACAGTTCTAACATTCCTGGGTGTAAACTGCACGGAACTTTTATTCCAATCCCAGGTCGATACAGTCCCTGCTGTCTACATAGAATGCGATTTCTGTTTTGATTTGGGGTGATATAAATTTTCCTTCTGCAACAAGAAGGATTGATCCAGAGTGATCTTAGAGTGCTTTTAATGCTCAATATTTCAAGATTCAGATTAGAGAAAGCCAGGCTGTTTTGAATCTGAGCTCTCTTCCGTGGTAGAGATGCCCTGATTGGCCAAAGGTGACCATGTGACAAGTTTGCCTTAATGGAGAAGCCCCTAATTTCTCTCAACTTCTGTTGGTCTTGGATTTTTTCTCCCTTTTCTGCCTTCTTCGATCCTCTCCCCCCCCCTCCAAGAAAAGAAAGAAGCTCCCTGCTTGGTTCCTCTCCCCCCTCCTTCAAGAACAGAAAGAAAGAAGCTTGCTTCCCCCCCCCTCAATTCTGAGCTTCCCTAACCACATGCAGAACACTTTTCCATTTCAATGGGGAGGGGGGGGAAAGAGGAAGATCTGAGTTCAAATCAATCTGAATTCAACAGGATTGGCAATGGAATAAACAAAGTAAATGCAGACTCTGCCCTGGTCTTCATAGCTTGGATGCTGAAGTTGTGCCCATGTCACAACTTTCTGGTCCATAGCACTGGTCACTTTGACAGCAATATTTTGGTAAGTTTCTGAAGTTTATGTGCCAGAATTGTAGGAATAGATAATAATAATTATTTGTTCCATTTACTTGTTTTGAAGTTTTACAATATCAGGTTTCCAATGACTCTTCTGTGAATTTCTGAAGCCTTTCTTTGTGTAAGTGCATATTTTGATATATAGATTCTTTTTTTAATAATTAGTATTTATATAACAATTGGAGAGTAAAAAAGGATTGTAGCCCAAGAGCCGTAATTCCAAAGAACTAAAAACATAGTGGTTAAGAGCAGCAGATTCTAATCTGGAGTACTGGGCTTGATTCCCCCCTCCTTTTCCTCTATGAAGCCTGCTGAGTGACCTTCAGCTAATTGGTTCCTTTCAGAGCTCTCTCAGCCTCACCTGTATCACAAAGTGCCTGTTGTGGAGAGAGGAAGGGAAAGCAGTTGTAAGCTGCTTTGAGACTCCTTTGGGTAGAGAAAAGTGCAGTATAAAGACCAAGTCTTCCTCCATCATTGTAAGATGGGGCACCAATTTCTGTCTAGACCCTTTCCCTTTACTGAAAGCGACTTTGTCCCCTATGCTGTTCCTGGATTAGCTGACCTTCAGGAACATTTTTTCGAGTGGGGTGGGGGAATGTTCAAAAGACAGCAGTGGAAAGAGAAACCTGGAAAGGTTCCATCTGCAAGGTTCAATCTGATAGTTAGATGCATGTCAAGATCATACCCAGGTGGGTATCCATTGTATAAGGATAGACCAACCGTCAGTGTGAAACGTTAACAGAAAATGTGCAAAACTGTATTCAGTTCTTTTCTAGTAGAAGAGAGCTGAGTTGTTGTTGTTGGTTTTTACCCTGTTTTTCACCATTGTAAGGAGTCACAAAATGGCTTAGAAGAAGAGTACTTGGTTTTCATACCCCACTTTCACCACCTCAAGGAGTCTCAAAGTGGCTTACAATTGCCTTCCTTTCTGCTCTTCACAACAGACACCCTGTCAGGTAGGTGAGGATGAGAAAGTTCTAACATAGAAAGCTCTGTGAGAACAGAGCTAACAGAACTGTGACTAGGCCAAGTTCACCCAGCAAGTATCATGTGGAATCAAACTCAGTTCTCCAGATTAGACCACACCGCTCCTCTAACCACTATGCCACTGTACCTTTCCCTTCCTCTCCCAACAACATGTAGGTGAGGCCGAGAGAGCCCTAAGACAACGGCTCTGTGAGAGCAGCTCTAAGACAACTGTGATTAGCTCAATGTGACCCAGCTGGCTGCATGTTGAGGAGTGGGAAATACACTACTACCTCACCAACTCAGAACGGAATGTCTTTTTCTTGGGTCACTTAATATTAGCGTGCCATTCGGAATTAATTCTAACTAATCATCATCTACTACCAAAGGCCTAAAATGCAATCTTTTCTAGTTATATTAAGTTAGAGTGCTTTTAGCTGTAATGTGCCACCATGAGTTCACTTATCCTTTCAGTCTTTGTTGTAATCATCTTAGTCATTAAAAAGTATATTAGGAACTCTTTGGTGGAATGCCATCCAAATGAATGCATCTCCAAAGCCAAATTTAGCACATGTGATGAATCTTCCCCTGGACACTTCTTCCCAGATTTTTATATTGGGGGGAATGCCTGGAAATTTACAAAGGTACTATTTTTAACAACCCCCCACATATAGAAAATGATCAAAAGAATAACTAATTTCCAATGAAAATAGTTTCAGGCAGGTAGTTGTGTTGGTCTGCAGCAATAGAACAAAATTTCAGTCCCGTGCCACCTTTAAGACCAACAAAGTTTAATTCTATGTAGAATCTTTCAAACGGAGATGGATGTATGCTCATGGAAGCTTATACTCAGAATTAAACTGTTTTGGCTGTAAAACTTTTGTTCTAATTTTAAATGAGTTTATTATCTTCAGTATTGCTGGAATGATAATCAGCAAGTAATTTGGTGAAAGCAACCCTGAAGGGTAGTTGGGAAATTGCTAAACTGCATCTGTTTGCTCACTAGTGACATCAGGTGGTCATTAGTGGGATTGCAACCATGAGGAGTGGGAACTACCCCAGCAAAAGCGCCCACCCACCTCCTGTCTCTTCGAGAAGAGAAGCTTCTTCAGCTAGCAAGTTTGATGGGAGTATCCTAGCAAGGCCGTTCACGTTCCTTATTAACACCACACAATAGAGAAGAGAAAAGGAAGAGAAGCAGTTAGAGCCACCTGGAGGAAAGACATGTAATCCAGGATGGGCACAGGTTGGCTCCCCACCCCCATATCATTTTTAATTTTGTAATTTTTATTTTATTATTTGATTTCTTAACTGCCAGTCCTGGACCATGCCAGCTTGTGATGGTTTACAATAAAATCCCCGGTAAAATACAGATAAAATAGCAATAAACCCCTGGCAGCATAAAATCTACCCACACCTCCTCCCAATTCACCAATCCAGCATGGGTCAATTTGGCCCTCCCTCTACCCACCACATACAGGCCTCGGAGAGGCACCCCTTCAGCCTGAGATGTTCAGGGCATTCTGAGGAGGGATCTATGATCTTCAGCAGCCTGGCCTCAACCAAATGTCTGGTGGAAGAGCTCTGTCTTGCAGGCCCTGCAGAACTGAGATAACTCCATCAGGGTCCTCAGCTCCTCGGGAGCTCATTCCACCAAGTCAGAAGCAGGAACAAAAAGGCCTCGGCCCTGGTTGAGGCCATGCAAACTTCCTGTGGGCCGGGGACGATCAGCAAATGCAAACCCGTAGAGCAAAGAGCAATTAATGCAAATTAATTGTGTAAGTATAGGTTTGGTTTCTGGCCAGCTTTAATTTGCTCACTGAACTGTAAGCTGCTTGAGAAATGACGAAAAGGTATATAGTAAGCCATGAGCCACTATGTTGCAGGTAGCATGTCTTGGAAACTCAGATTCCAATTCCGACTTGCTGGGTAACCTTAAGCCAGTCATATGTGCTCAGCAAAACCTACCTCACAGGTTTGCTGTGATGATAAATTGGAGAAAACAATGCAAGGCACTTTGGGTCCCCATTGGGGAGAAAGGCAGCGGATAAATAAAATGGAATAAATCATTAAAAAATGCAAATTGTAAATGACTAATCACTATTAGAACCCGCATCTGTCTCTGAATTATATAAGGTAGGGGTAGTCAACCTGTGGCCCTCCAGATGTTCATGGACTACAATTCCCATGAGCCCCTGCCAGCATTTGTTGGCAGGGGCTCATGGGAATTGTAGTCCATTAACATCTGGAGGGCCACAGGTTGACTACCCCTGATATAAGGTATCTCTGAATTAGAGTTGTGTGCTTCGGCATGGTTCGGTTGCCTCGGTGATCACCTAAGCCCAAATCGGTGAGTAGGTGGCCAGCACCAGGGCACGGAGAGGAGGGGTGGCAGCAGAGCACCAGGCAGCCACACACAGGTGCAGAGCGTTGCCACCATCCCTCCTCTCCACACCGTGGCATTGGTTGCCTCGGGCTCTGGTGATCGCCGAGGCGGCCAAGCCGTGCCGAAACACACAACGCTACCCTGAATCACCTGTGTTCATTGGACATGAGACTTTGAATGGGGCTTATGCATTCTGGGGATAACAGGACTAGGGCTGAGAGCCTGGAGATCCCTCCCAATTACAGCTCATCTCCAGACTACAGAGATCAGTTCCTTTGGAGAAAATAGCTGCTTTGGGGGTTGGACTCTATAGCATTGTCCCCCACTGTGCCTCCCTACATCGTCCCCCACATGAGGCCTGTTGAGTGACTTTGGGCCAGTCACAGTCCTGTCAGAGCTCTCTCAGCCCCACCTACCTCACAGGGTGGCTGTTGTGGGGAGAGGAAGGGTAGGTCATTGTAAGCTGCTTTGAGACTCCTTTGGGTAATCAAAAGTGGAGTGCAAAATAGAAACAGCTCTTCTCTTTTCAGCTATATTTAATATTGTTGCCGCCGTGAACCAAACAGAAGTTCTGTTATTGAATACCATTGCATGTGGTATGTCAGAATTCTTTTTTTTTTTTATATTCCTCTTGGCGTTCAAGTGCAAAGCCCAAGTGGTGTCAAATTACATATTTAGCTCAGGAGAATGATTGATTGCTTCAGCAAGGAGTGGATATGGTATTCAACTGCTTATCTGAGTCACTGTTTTCCCCCTCAATACTGTGAAGTAAATTAAAATAAAGTGTTTTAATCTACTGCTTATGATAAAGAAGACCAAATCTCATTCCAATAAATGTGAAATACAGCTTGTCATGTTCCTTTCACTTTGTGGAAATGCTACCACAAGGCTTAGCCAGTTAAGTCTAATATGTTGACATTTATTTTTTTTGCTGCAATAAATGTTAGGATTATATTTTTGCATTAAATTCTGGCATTTTTAAAGATCACTATGACAAGTAATTTATTCTTCAAATCACTCTGGCTTTTTTTTTTTTTAAAACTTTTTGAATATAGATTTGGCCATGTATCTCCAAGGCATGGTACAAAGCATATTTTGTGTGTTTTGCAAGCTATTAGTTTGATTTAAATCCACTTTTTCTGTCAGGATTTATGCAAGTTTTTTTTCTTGATGTTATTTGCTCTGAATTACTGCCCAGAAATAATCATCCTGAATCCAATTTCACACAGACTGTGTGGCCTGTGTAGTCTGTCACTGCTTAGCTTTTAAAGCATTTTATGTATTTTGTTTCAGCGGGGTGAACTCTTCCAATTTGCAGAGTCTATGAAGAACGTGGCTTCATAACTTTACTGGCGCTTGGACCCTTTAGCTTTTTGTCCAAACCGGATTCCTTGAGAAGTGCAGCTCTCAGGATACAAGCAAAGTGAGATAAATACAGACTTTTCTCAAATGACATTTAAAATGCTGTCATATTACAGTTCTTGTTAGTTACTACCTGCTGTGTCCCAAAGGCAATTCTCCCCTAGAGGCAAACTCAGAGTCCTGTTCAGAAACTCAGTAGTTTATTTAGTTTATTACAAATTGCGACATAAGATGCTTTGTTGCTAAAGTTAAGAACGCACAACACTGTGGAGCAAATATAGAGTCAAACCCCCCCACCCCAGTGCCATTTGTGACCACATCCTATAATCTTACAGGAGGCATCCCTTATTATCAAAGCTATGTGCAGTTTACAGCTTGACATCTGGAGGCAGGAAAGGGCAATCATAATATTTAGAATGTGATGTGATCAGAGTCCAACTGTCCTGAGAACCTGGGAAACAGGGAGGGGTTTCTGAGGCAGCAGAGAACTTTTCAACAGCCATGTGAAGGTCCTGAGACTCTAGTCAAGACTGCCATGACATAAGCAGAAGGCAAACATGACTACCTGTTGGCCAAGTGGTACATACCTTCACTGAGCAGTCAGACTAGTTATGCCCCTAGAGAAGGTGGAATGTGTGCATATTTCCTAACATGCTATGAGTGCTAGGAGATAACTACTCTCCTTAACCCCCCCCCCCACCACTTAGTAAAGTATCGTAAATGTTCAAGTCAATAATCATGCTGAGAATGTCACGAACCGCAGCAGACGCTGCTCGATCAGGAGAGACCCTCTTGATCAAAACTGCTCCGGAAATATGTGGTGCTAAGAAGCTAGTCTTTATTGAAAGGTCCCATTAGACGATGCAAAGATACTGCATAGTAGGTGCAGGGAAACATTGTCTGAGATGGGGATGCCATTGAGGTTACCCTCTGAATCATTCAGGGTAACTGATCTCTGTAGTCTGGAAATGAAATGACATTCTGGGGGGGATCTCCAGGTTTCACCTAGAAGCTAGCAACAAAGGGTCAACTGCCAGTAAGTTCAACCATCCATCTCCAGAATCTAAGGAAGCTGGCAGGAGAAAGAGAGGAGAGACTTCCTAGAAAGAAGGTGTAGTGCTTGCCTTGCAGCACAACACTGACCTGGTGCCAGCTGTGAGGATGAATACTTGGAGGAGCAGGACTGAGGCAGCCAGCAGGTGGATGACTCTACAGGTTGCTGAGCAGCATGGTACTCAAATGCAGTAGAGAAGGCTGTGTGGAAACCACCCATCTGTTAACGATTGACCTTGCTGCCTGTACTCTGGATTGACTTCACCATTTCTGATCCTGGGCAGTACCTTTGTATCCTTATTCTTGGATTTACCTTCAGACTTTCTTTCACTTTCTCCTCCCAACTTGCCCTTAGTGCTTTATTTATTACCGCTCCACATGAGCGGTTACAGATTATGCTTTGGCAAGTTCATAGATAGGGCTTATTCACTATCAAATTTCTTGTGGTAGAGGAGAGAGAAGAAGAGGGATGTCCCTTCCAATTTTATTGTTGCTTATCTTGGCCTCACCCATATGCCATATGGGTGGGGGTTTTATTTTGCCGGCCGGTTAGTGGTTGTTGATTATTTGGTCTTTAAAATATTTGTATCTTATGTGGAGATTTTCATGTTTTTACTGTTATAACCTGCCGCGAGACAGTTTTTTCTGATAGTGGCAGGGAATAAATTTTAAATCAATCAATCAATCAATCAATCTTCTTGGGTGGGATGGGGGCTAACTTGGACCAAAATCCAATCCTCACTAAAATTGGAGGGCAGGTAGAGGAGTGTCAGTCAGAGGTTCCCAGGGCCAGATTTTCTTATAGGCTAACTAGGCTTCAGCCTAGGGCCTCAAGATCAAGAGGGGCCTATATTCCACATTTTTATAAAGGTTAGTACCAATCACAACATGTTTCATTTAACATATTGATATATATTACAGTAATGATGTATTTTATTATCTCTCATGTAATTTACTAACTTAAAAATGGGAGGTGAAAGGGCCACAGAAGTGGAATAGCCTAGGGCCTCTTTTCATGTAAATCTGGCCCTGGAGGTTCCATGTAAGTTTGGTGACTGTAACATGTTGAGATGGTTCTACTACAATGGTTCTCAACCTTGGGGTCCTGACCGCAAGTGGGGTCACCTGGCCCTTTCTGTGGGGCTGCCAGGAGAGGTTGGCAGTGGCGGCCAGCGGCGGCAGTGGCAGGCAGAGGAGCCGGTGGTGGCGGGTGGCGGTGGACCCATGGCACTAGCTGCCTCCACGCTGCCTCCAGATCTTAGCGTGCTTACACGAATGCACCCACACACCACCCCCACGTGGGTGCGCGCCACTCCCACTGCAACAGTTGGAGTCGTGGCATTACAACGGTTGAGAATCGCTGTTCAGCTCCATTATGAACCTCACAAACTTCACCAGTTTGTATAGCTCCTAAAAGTTCACAACAGTTTGTGGTTCACAAATCAAGTATTCTAAGAACCACAAACCAAACTGCATTTTCTCGGTTCATGCCCATTTTTAATCCCTGATGATTGCAACCCAATGTTCCTAGTAAATCTAGTGGAAACAAATAGTTTTAATAACAGATTTAATTAGATTTTAAATTAGATTTTTAAAAAATGAAATGAACCAGAAATAAAACACTGCACATATCCAGAAGATGCTTCTCTGCTACTGTTACATCTGTGCAAAGTCATTCAGTTGAGTTTATCTGAGGGGCAAGGGGTCTCCATCACATGAACTTTTCTGAAGAAGTAATACAAAATAGCAGGGGTATATATTGTGACAATTGCAAGGCATTCTACGCATTGGATCATTCACATCTGCTCTGACTTAGATGCAACTGGTCTTAAATGATAAATCACAAATCATCAGAGTTCAGCTTCTTTGATTGCCTGAGTTTCAGGTGTCGTAGCCTGAGGGTGTTGCTAAGTTACTTAGAGAGTTGTAGCTTTCCACCCTTATGCCCAACCATTGCCCATCTTGGCTTATCACGGTTTAAGACATCCTGTGACTTTTTGGAGAAAGGATTTTTTTCCCCTGAGGAAGAGGATGACTCCTTGACTGAGGTGGCCATGAAACTTCTCCTGAAAAAAAAAACCAACCCTCTCTCGACCAAAACAGAGGATCAACACATGAGTGCCATTTAAATAATTCACCTCCTTGATGTTCCTATATGTACAAAAGCTGGCCCCATTCTGATTAAGGCTCCTTACGTGCCCCACTTATCAGCCTAGGTATCTTCCTATTACTCATCCTGTTCCAGCATTCGACATTGGGCTATTAATCAAGCACTGCACCTTTTATTTTGTATTAGTTACTTCAAAGACTCCTTCTGAGTCGCTCCACAAGGGTTTCCAGGGAGCTGTCAGCCAGAATCTGCAGCTGGTCTTGGACTGGAAGAATGTGGTGGACTGCCAAGCAGGGGTGTTTTGGCTGGTACCTTCAGCCGGGAGTCCTATGAAGCTTGCCCCTCAGACTCACCCTGCTGAAGTTTGGCCTGTGCCAGGCTCTTGCTACTTGTTCCTCCTCTGAGGGGTCCCCACTGCTCTGTGGCCAGTGACTCATGACAAGTTTCCCCTCTGAGGAGTCTGCATTGCTGTGAGACTGGCTCATGACAACCCATGGAGCTGCAAATGGCCTCCACTTATGAAGATGGTGCCAAAGTTTCAGCAGCCTCTGGACAGGAAATCCAAATTGTCTCAGATTGCTTCTCTAAAGTCACACACAGGGCAAAGACACTGCTATTTCATGTTCATAGAATAATAGAGTTGAAAAGTACCTCATGGGTCATCTAGTCTAGCGATCCCCAACCTGTGGGCCGCGGACCACATGTGGTCCTTCGACTAACTGGAGGTGGGCCCTGAAGGATGCCTTCTCCCCCCCCCCGGCCCTTTACTTCATCCCCCCCCCCGGCCCTTTACAACATACTTGGGATGCCATTGTCTCCCATCACTCCCAGATGGGACTATCTCGTTGCAGAGAAACAAGCTCGGGGTTCCCATTGATTTGTCATTGTCATGAGTTAAAATTTCCATGAAAATAAAATGTTCCTTATGTTCATTGTTGTGGCGTGTCTGTATCTTATTTTGAAGGGATGTTTGAACATTATCATAGCGATCAGAGAGTGTTAGGGCAGTGGTTGAGAGTAGAGGAGTAAACTACCCCCCCGGGCCTCAGTAAAAGGCGTTGAGTGGTCCCCAGTGAGTGGTCCCCGGCGTTGTGTGGTCCCCGGTGATAAAAAGGTTGGGGACCACTGATCTAGTCCATCCCCCTGCACTATGCAGGACACTCACATCCCAATCATTCATCTACTGTAACCTGCCACCCCCTTGAGCCTTCACAGAATCAACCTCTCCATCAGATGGCTATCCAGCCTCTGTTTAAAACTTTCAAAAGATGGAGAACCCATCACCTCCCGAGCCTGTTCCACTGAGAAACCGATCTATCAGGAACTTCTTCCTGATGTTTAGATGGAATTTATTTTAAGTTAATTTAATCCCATTGGTTCTGGTCTGACCCTCTGGGGCAAGAGAGGACAACTCTGCTCCATCCTCATTATGGCAGCCTTTTAAATACTTGTAGCTGGTTATCAGATCCCCTCTCAGTCGTTTCCTCTCTAGGCTAAATAGACCAAGCTCCTCAAACCTTTAACTGTATTTATTGTGTTTGTAAATATTTTAATATTTAAAGGATTTTATGGGCTATCTGGTTTTTATGGTCTTATGCTGTAAGCCACCTTGAGGTGACATTTGTCACAAGAGGCGAGATACAAATTTAGAAATAATAAATAAGTAAGTAAATAAATAAATAATGCATCTGTTCCCAAACCCCTCACCATCTTTGTTGCCCTCCTCTGGACAAGCTCCGGTTTGTATACATCCCATGTTATAGTCCCAATTAATTATTATTTTAGATCTCTGAGGTAGCTATGTCTACCCCTGGAGGTAGTGGGGGGCGCTTTTACCGTCGCAGTACATCTTGGGTCTGTAGATTGTATGAATGTATACATTTTTAGGGGTGTATTTATTGTGGGTTTTATGTCTTATACTCTGTAACCCGCCACGAGCCTTCGGGGTGTGGCGGGATAAAAGCCCAATAAATAAATAAATAAATAAATAAATAAATAAATAAATAAATAAATAAATAAATAAATAAATAAATAAATAAATAAATAAACAAACAAACAAACAAATAAATAAACAAACAAATAAATAAGAATGAATGAATGAATGAATGAATGAATGAATGAATGAATGAATGAATGAATAATAGCTGTTGCTACTCTGCTCAGAAATGAGAGGTTCCAGATCAAGTTGCAACGGACAAAAAGAAATCAATGCAAACAGCAGTACAGAGAACATCAAAACCAGGGGTGACCGAACTGGGGCTCTCCAGATGTCTGTGAACTACAATTACTACAGGCTCAGGGTAACTGTAGTCCATGGACATCTGGAGACCCTTAGTTTGGCCACCCCTGATCTAGACCATAGAACTACACTTCTGTTCCCTAAGAGAAGAAAAACATAGTGAGAGCTCTGCTTCTGGAAAACTCAGAAGTGCAATGGAGAAAGACCAGGATAACTGAGGATCTTTACTTCTGCTCTCTGCGTTGGCAGAGTCTGAATATGCAAAGGAGAAAAGCACAATATTTTTTATTGTGAAGAGAAACAACTATGTATATAAAGAGGGGGCAGAAGAGAGTCCTAACTGTTGTCTGAGGTCATTCTGTTTATTCAACTGTTGTTCTGGAGGCAAGCAGGGAGGAAGTGTGCTCATAGGGTCAGGAAGTTTCTTGCTGAATCAATCAGGACACTGGAGGAAAGGCATCAGGATTTTTTTTTCTAACTATGCTAAATACACATCTCTTCTGATGCCCCCTGCAGGACACTCTTCATATTCTGTTCAGTCATGCACACTGAAGTTCTTGCAGATTCCAACACTCTGGTACCACCATTCCAGGTTTGGATAGCAACTGAGCCACTGTTGACTAGTGTGGTATCTCCCTTTGTATTTCATGGGTGTCGTGTTTTTTCCATGCTGAGACAGAACAAGCTCCTGGCTCTCTTCTCTTTGATGGGAACAAAAACAAACACCTAACAGGGACAGTCACGTTGCAAATCCTTCTCCTAAACCTCTTGGTCCATAGTTCTCTTCTTAAATGCATTAATTCTTTCATTCAGTGTATTAATGTGGGAGTAATAATTTCCACGGCAATAATGTAGTGATGATGAGAGCTGTTCATTGACTTGAATTTTTGCAATCAATCGAGGGCAATGGCCAAAATTGGAGGAAAAATGAGGCATGTAATGTGTTAATGGTCAGGTCCTTTGCCATATAGATGTCTCAGATCATTTGCTGTTACTGTATAGATATATAGCGGTGGTCATTAGTACATTCTGATGGAGACATTTCTTCTGCTTGGTTATTTCTCACTAAATTCTCCAACATATTTTTGGAAGGCATGTGTCAGGTTTTGTTTTTTGTTTTTTTAATTTTATGGCCAATGTATTTTCTTTCTTTCACAGGATTTTTTTTTTTTGCCCCAATACTTCTGGAATTTAGGACTGACCAAAAATATACTGTCATTTCCTGCCCAACAGCTCCTGGCAGCTGATTTTCTTTAAAAAATGGTGTTACGGTCCCAAACGGAGGCATCTTTTACTTTCTTTCTTTCTTTATATGATAGGTACCGTTCTTAATCAGGAAAACTCGCTAAAATAGCTGACAGAACAATTGGAAATTGTATGGCAATCATGTTGTAAAGAAAGTGAAATGAAGGACAAAATGACATGCCATTACATTTCTCGGTGTATTTTTAAACATTCCACTCATCATGAAAAATTGCCTTAGAAAATGTCTCAAAATGTCACCCTGTGGTAGGGAGCGTACAAAGCAACCCCATTGTGTTAGCCTGCAGGCAGACTTTCAAATTTTCAACTGCAGTCTCCACCCAGAAAGTTACAAAGATGACAAACACTGCGATACAAAACACATTTACATAGAAGTCCCTCCCTACCGATTACCATAGTACATACTGCTAAAGAACAGCACTTTGGATTAGGTTGTATGGACATTACTCTGCATTTGAAGAGGAATAGCAGAGACAGGAGGCAATATTTTTAAGTCTGCGGCATTGACTGAAACCCTGCAACCCATTTCATCCCTCACAAAGAGCACTACAGTTGATGGATCAGAACCTGCTTTGGGTCCCTGGCCCCAGTGGTGTAAGACCGGTCTCAACTAGAGCCAGGGCCTTTTCAGTCCTGGCCCCTGCCTGGTGGAATGTTCTTCCAATTCAGATCAGGGCCCTGCAAGACCTTAATCAATTCCACAGGGCCTGCAAGACAGCTATTCCACCAGGCCTATGGTTGAGGCCATTGGCTGACCTCCTTGAAGACATCCGTTGAAGAAATCCATCAGAAAAGCAAGGGAAAATACATCCAGCCAAAAGGGGATACCATTCTTAATATTTAATATCTAACTAGTTGGTGGATGGGTTAGATTCTAAACTGTCCTATGTAAAATATAATTTTAAAATTATTGCACTTTATGAACTCCTGGTACTCGTCCTGAGCCTCATAGGAAGGGCAGGGTAGAAAAATAAAGATGTAGGTATTTTATCTATTTACTCCCAGTCAAAATTCAATTATTTTGACATAATTCATTGAACATATGGGGAAAATGATTGGTCTGGGTGGTTCCATTACTGTGGAACTTTCTGAATGCACACTATGGCCAACCTGAGTTTGCATGTGACAGAAGAACCCAACAACTCAGGACTGCGATTAGCCCAAGGTCACCCAGCTAGCTGCATGTGGAGGAGTGGGGAATCAAACCCAGCTCTCCAGATTAGAAGCAACCACAATTAACCACTACACCATCAGTGCTTGGGGCCCACCAGAGAGGTGGCCAAGAGGTATTTTACCAGCAGGCATCTCTGCTCCAGAGCAACACCAGAGACATCTTAAACAATGGGAGGAAGGCTGCAAATTCAACCACAGCTACTATGCTGGGAATTTAATTTAACAGTGGTGCATTTTCAACTCCCCCTGTGATTGTTTTGAAGGAAACCACACCAAATCAGCTTGCCTGTTGTTCAGAGGAGGTCACGGTGAAGGCAAACCTTGGGTAGGAGGGGAGTAGGTTGGGAGAGGGGGCTTCCAAATGGCACCCAGCCCAATTCTTCTTGTCATTCTCCTTTTATGACTATACCACTACCCTATCAGGGAGGAAGTTTATTTGGTGGTAAGCTATAAAGGAAGGTTTTAGAATACTTCCTTCTTGCCCTAGGGCTTTTGATTACAAAATAAATCAGAGTTCTGTTATAAGATTAGCACAGGCAGCAAAGGATCAGCTGTCTAAACAGAAGAAGGAAGGCAGGATTGCGGATCCCTTTTCAGTGGTTCTGTTGCTGAATATGAGGATTTGTGCATTAGGGGTGGTTTCAAAGAAAAGCCCAAGGGGAGTATAGGATTATCCATCTCTTGAATTACTCAAAGGGTGAGTCAGTCGATGATGGGAACCCGGAAGACCTTTGTTCTGTGTGATGTGCATTGTTTGACATGGCAGGTGAGACAGTCCGGTCTTAGGGTCTGCGTGCGATGATGGGAAACGATGCTATAAAACCAGCCTTCAGGCTTCTACCAGTGCCCCTTGAAGATCGTGACTTGTTAGGTTCTTAGTTTGAGAGACAGCTTTATTTTGACAAGGTATCGCATAAGGGTTGCTTGATCTCCTGTCTGGCTTTCAAACTCGCTAGCACTATGTTAGAGTGAGCATTTACTGCAAAAGCAGGCTCCAATAAAGGTAGATGATTTCGTTTATCCACTGACTCAAATGGTTCTGGTGAATGTGCATGGCCCATGGCTGTTTTTAAGGATTTGGCACTAGAACTGGGGTTCTTAATTGGCAGAAGATGGAGCAAAAGCTTTGTCAGAGATCTTTTCAGATCAGTGTCAAGCTTTTTAAAGACACTTGGGCAAAGTTGTGTGGTGAGACCAGAGAAGATTACTAACGATAACGATAACGATAGCGATAACGATAACGATAACGATAACGATAACGATAACGTGGGTTACATAAAAAATAAATTCTATAGCATCTATACAAGAGCGAGCTTAACATCCCTGATAACCACAATGGGGTAGTTACTGACCTGGAGCCAGACATCCTGGAATGTGAAGTCAAATGTGCCTTAGGAAGTCTGAGCAACAATAAAGCTAGTGGTGGTGACAGCATTCCAGTTGAACTATTCAAAATCTTAAAGGACGATGCAGTAAAAGTGCTACACTCAATATGCCAGCAAATTTGGAAAACTCAACAATGGCCACATGATTGGAAAAGGTCAGTTTACATTCCAATCCCAAAGAAGGGCAATGCCAAAGAATGTTCAAACTACCGCACCATTGCACTAATTTCTCATGCTAGCAAAGTTATGCTCAAAATCCTACAAGCTAGGCTCCAGCAATATGTGGACCGAGAACTTCCAGAAGTACAGGCAGGATTTCGAAGAGGCAGAGGAACTAGAGATCAAATTGCCAACATACGCTGGATCATGGAGAAAGCTAGGGAGTACCAGAAGAACGTATACTTCTGCTTCATTGACTATGCTAAAGCCTTTGATTGTGTGGAGCACAACAAATTGTGGCAAGTTCTTAAAGAGATGGGAATACCAGAGCATCTTATTTGTCTCTTGAGAAATTTATATGCAGGTCAAGAAGCAACAGTGAGAACTGAACATGGAATCACTGACTGGTTCAAAATTGAGAAAGGAGTTCGGCAAGGCTGTATATTGTCGCCTTGCCTATTTAACTTGTATGCGGAGCACATCATGAGAAAGGCGGGATTAGAGGAGTCACAAATTGGGATCAAGATTGCAGGGAGAAATATCAACAACCTCAGATATGCAGATGATACCACTCTAATGGCAGAAAGTGAAGAGGAACTAAAGAGCCTGTTGATGCGGGTGAAGGAGGAGAGTGCAAAAGTTGGCTTGAAACTCAACATCAAGAAAACAAAGATCATGGCATCCGGCCCTCTCAATTCCTGGCAAATAGATGGGGAAGAAATGGAGATAGTGACAGATTTTATTTTCCTGGGCTCCAAGATCACTGCAGATGGGGACTGCAGCAAAGAAATTAAAAGACGCTTGCTCCTGGGGAGGAAAGCTATGGCAAATCTAGACAGCATCCTAAAAAGCAGAGACATCACCTTGCCAACAAAAGTGTGTTTAGTCAAGGCTATGGTATTCCCAGTTGCAATGTATGGCTGCGAAAGTTGGACCATAAGGAAGGCCGAGCGTCAAAGAATTGAGGCTTTTGAACTCTGGTGCTGGAGAAGACTCTTGCGAGTCCCTTGGATTGCAAGGCGAACAAACCGGTCAGTCCTAGAGGAGATCAGCCCTGACTGCTCTTTAGAAGGCCAGATCCTGAAGATGAAACTCAAATACTTTGGCCACCTCATGAGAAGGAAGGACTCCCTGGAGAAGAGCCTAATGCTGGGAGCGATTGAGGGCAAAAGAAGAAGGGGACGACAGAGAATGAGGTGGCTGGATGGAGTCACTGAAGCAGTAGGTGCAAGCTTAAATGGACTCCGGGGAATGGTAGAGGACAGGAAGGCCTGGAGGATCATTGTCCATGGGGTCGCGATGGGTCGGACACGACTTCGCACATAACAACAACAACAATAGCATCCCATAAAGCCGCCTAACCCATATCATTCCCAAGGTAAAAAAGATGGCCAGGTTCCTCCTACCTACCACATTCATCTAACAAGGGGTGCACAAGGCGTGCACTAAAGGTTGTATAGGGGAGCCTGAGAGGAACCCATCACTCTGGCTGGCCTGGACTCAACTATAGACTCAACCTGGTGTAAAAGCTCCATTTTACCGGCTCTGCAAAACTTTGTCAGCTTCATCAGACATATATTGACATCAACTGACTTAGATGTAGCGTTGTTAGGTGGAGGGATCGTAGGCCAGGAAATACCCCTTTTTAAAGCTCAGGTCCTTGGTCAGGACATGAGATAAGGCATCGTCTTGTATATGGTATAACCTATCCTTTCTAGCTTGAATTCTCCCTTCCTTTTATTCTTAGTTGAGATAAATTGATACTGCTCAAGACAAGGCATGTGCATTCGGTTCGCCTGACCCAAAATCCAAATACAGATTATCAACCACAATACAGATAGCTGACCCAAATAAAAGCTTTTATTCCGGCATATGCAGCTATACCAATCAGCTGTCTATTTCGCCTCCCCTGGGAGGGAGCAAATGGGATAGTTGAAATTGCTGATGGACATTCTATCTTAGCAGTTGGCAGCCATTTAAACCCTCCCTTTCGGTCCCTCCCCTTCCAAAGGGAGTGAAGCAAAAGTCACTGTTTGCCATTCTTTCACTTTTTCCCATTTGGATGGTGGGGAGTGAAATGGATCCTTGATATGGCTGGTGGTCATTAAACTTTAAAAGTGCTGAGTCTGTCATCAGCTCACAGCCATTTAAACTCTCCCTTTTGCTCTCCATTCCAAATAGAGGGTAGTAAAAGGGATCACTAAAATGGCTGCCTGCCAGACAGCTCTGGGCAGGGCAGTTTGAACTGAGCCTCCCCAGCAGCCACCAAGCTGAGCCTGAAGAGAGATTTCTCTGCAGGATCAGCTGTTTCTTGGGAAATTACATTGATCTTGCTCCCTTTAAATGCCCCAGAGCTGGAAATATTCAGCTTTCATAAATATTTTCTAAATCACAATATCATACCAGTAGTAGGATTTGGGAATATCAAGAAATACCAATATTTTCCTGGTCCGGTATATCCAACCGTGGAAAATACCAAGGTGGGGGGAGGAGTTGCAAGATCAAGATCTGTAGGTCAAAGGTCTAGAGAAGGAAGGAAAGAAAAAATGTCAGGGGGAGGAGAATTTCTTTGCTCCAGCACCCTCCCCTATAAAGACACAAGACAGCCCTATTCAGTCTCACTCATTTATTTAGATAATTAAGTACACAAATCTGCATCATACTATTAAATAAGCAAACCCCTTTCAATAAGCAGGCTGTCCTTGTAGCCTTGCAAAAATTGCCTTTGTTGATGCAGACCCAACCTTGCTCAAAACTTGGCCTGCATCTTACACCAGTTCCCACCCCAGCCCCTCCCCCTTATTGTTTCTTACCCACTGCCCCTCCCCCTGATGCACCTCAAGGCCACTTCCAGGTTCAGCAAGATGTTGCCTGTTAACGGTGTGACTCTGCTTCGGATAGCACTCTCAGTCTCATAGCCTCTCACCCTTTCCTGTAAGCACCGATTTTTCCTATTGTCTCGTAGCCAGATGCAGCAGACCCCAAAATAGCCACTGAATTCTAGCAGACAATTCTGAGTACGTCAAATCTTTGAAACAATCAGTTCCAAAATGCGGTGCCAGGTGTTGCCATGATAAATGAAGCAGTCAGAGACTATCACTCGAGCCTCTTGATGAATGACAAAGGACAAGGAGCCTTCCACAGATGCTGGAAACTATGAAGGAGCAAAGCAGGTGCTTAAATCCTATTTACTAAAAATAGGAACAATGATTGGGCTACAAAAGAAGCTTGAATTTCATCTGTCAGGCGTCAACTGGAGCTGCTCTGTGTTCACCAATCAGCTGTTTTACAATGAGCCAGGCAGCCATTGTATATTCCCCCTAACACACACACACACACACACACACTCATTGTCATCAAGTTGTTGCGGAAGCTGCAATTTGAAACTGGCAAGCAGAAGCCTGCTGGAGATTCGATACACATGGGTCCAAACCCGTGTGTCCTCTGAGGGGGATAATGAGTCCTCAGTCATCCCATTTTAAAACAAATTGAATAGCTGGTCTGATAATATATCAGATATATCTATTTCATCATCCTTCCCCAGAAAATGAAACCAGTTTGCAGATACAGCTTCCAAACCACTCCTATAGCTAGTATTTCCAGGATGCTAAATCTGTTGTGCTATAAGACCCCTTAGACAAACATAATCTGGGGTCTGGAGCTGGCCCATCCAGGGCTTTTTTCTGGCCAGTGAGCATCTGGGGGGAAACATGTTCAAACATGGATTGGAAGGGCCTATATTACACTCCCCCCACACACACACTGAGGTCTCCCCCTTTCCAAATGCAGGCCCTCCCCTGGGTCTTCCTCCAGATCCCCAGAGGTTGACCACCCAAGAGATGGCAGTCCAAAGGGGCAAAGAGGGCTGGTTTGGCCCCAAATTCTGCTGAAGTCCTATGATATATTTGACTCTTGCAAAAGTCCACTCAGTTTAATTTTACATCAGACATAGTGGTGTGAAGGCATCGAACAAATGTCAGACGGCGTGATGTGATGGTAACAAAGGCGAATGCAATCTTGGGATGTATCAAGAAAGGCATCACATCTAAATCACAAGATGTCATAGTCCCTCTATATATTGTGCCTGGAGTACTGTGTGCAATTCTGAAGGAAGGCCTCACTTCAAAAAGTGCCTGGGCAAAATTGAGAGGGTACAGAGGACAGCAAGGAGGATGATCTATGGTCTGGAGACCAAACCCTATGCGGAAAGGCTGAGAGACTTGGGAATGTTTAGCCTGGAGAAGAGAAGGTTGAGAGGGGTCATGATGGCTCTCTTGAAGCATTTGAAAGGTGGTCCCTTGCTGGAGGTCAGGGAGCAGTTCTGGTTGGCAGCAGAGGATAGGAGCTACAGTAATGGGTTTAAACTACATGTAGAATGATACCGGCTAGATATCAGGAAAAAAGTTTTCACAGTCATAGTTCAGCAGTGGAATCAGGTATGCCTAAGGTGAACTCCTCCTTACTAGCAGTCTTTAAGCAGCAGCTGGACAGATACTTATCATGAATGCTTTAGGCTGATCCTGTGTTGAGCAGGGGGTTGGACTAGATGTCCTGTATGGCCTCTTCCAACTCTATGATTCTATGAAGACATACAATGTAATGATTCCTTATGTTCTTTAAGCTCTTTAGCAGTCTTCCTCCAACAATCCATATGCTTCAAGAGGGAAGAACATTTTGAATCTTTCCATTAAACATGTGTTCAAAATTTGAATGTTCGAAATTGATCCCTAGTTTTAGGCTTAGGTTAGAAGACCTGCTGTAGTGCTGCTCATATACAGCTTGAGCAATACGGGAAGCCCTAGACCATGTGGAAGAGTCAAGGCAGTATAGAATAGCCCAATCCCATCAAATCTCAGAAGCTAAGCTGGTTCAATACCTGGAAGGGAGGCCTTCAAGGAAGACTCTGAAGAGGAAGGCAAGCCTCCTCTGTTTAATCTCTTCCCTTGAAATCCCCATGCTGGGGTCACCATAAATTGGCTGCAAGTTGACATCAGATTACACATGAACAGCCCATGTGGGAGGAGCTTGTTTGGCATCATCCTTCTGGAAAATGTGATATAGGCAAGGAATTACATGAGAAGTGCTCCAGGTCTACACAACCCATGCCCCAGGCTTCCACCCTGTGACCCTGCGCTTGATAACCTCCCCGTAACTGTAAATGATGCTGGGCAGGCAGCAAAGACATAATGTAGAGGTCCATATCTGGTTACTGGCTACGTTTGACATGGTTGTGTTGGTAATGAAGGGCTTTTTCCACAGTGTTGATAATGAAGGGCTTTTCCACACTAAGTTCTTGCTCTGGCTTGAATTCTTAACAGCATCATCTCCCACCCTCCCCCTTACACACAGTAACGTTTACCAGTGATGGTACTCTTGATTTTCTTTCCAAAAAGCCACAATGGGAAAATGTACTGTTGTATGGAATGGCTGAAATGTTACAGGTAAGCATGTGCACAAACCCACTGTAGAAAAATACCTAAAATTCTCACCAACCAAACAAGTGGCAGCTGAGATCTGGTAAGCAAGTGGACTGAGATGACAAACCGAAAATGGAAGGATTCTTTTCTCTGAGTTCATCCACTTACGAACATTTAGAACCATGCATTCAGAAATCTTCTATATCCACAAGCCTCTCGGGATACTTACAAAATGCAAGAAATAAAAGAGTTAAGCAAGTAAAACTAACCCAGCCAGCAATAAAAGTTTCAGTACAGCAGCAAAATAAAAGTTTAATGACTTATCAAATAAGGATGCTTTCTCTCATACCCTAGAAGCAAAATGTTAAGTTGCTTGAGATTTTTTATGTGTAGGAATCAATGTGAGGAAGAAAAAATAACCCTATGGTATATTGAGTAATAGTTTATATTGACTTCCATGAGACTTTATAAATTTTTTTTGTTTCAGCGTGAAGAATTGGGCAAGATCTCATGCCATTTATGAAATCTGAGGGAATGATCAATGGATTCTTGTTTGTTCCGTTTCACATAGGATTCACTGGGTATACTGATGATGGAGGGACTAAAGGGGGAAATTCTGGGGTGCACAATCACCTGGAGAACCTATAATTTCATATGACTGATTTTCGTAAGGAATGGATCCTAGAATCATAGAATAATAGAGTTGGAAGGGACCACATAGGTCATCTAGTCCAACCCCCTGCACTATGCAGGACACTCACACCCCAATAGCTCATCCACTGTAACCTGCCACCCTCTTAAGCCTTCACATAATTTTTATTTATTTATTTGTTTATTTGTTTGTTTGTTTATTTATTTGTTTATTTATTTATATACCGCCCTCCCCGGAGGCTCAGGGCGGTTTACATGGAACATATGAATGATAAATAAAACAATCTATAACACATGAATATCCATACAATAATATTAATAACAGGTAGTTGTAACAATAAAAAGTGTAAACAATGCTACAGTAAATGGTACAAACAGGTCCAGAGCACTCCGGTGGAGTTCTGAGAGGGAGGGGAGCAGGGGCCCTTCATTCGCTGTTAGCCTGGTCTCAACCAAATGCCTGGCAGAAGAGCTCCCTTCTGCAGGCCCTGCGGAACTGTTTAAGCTCCGTCAGGGCCCTGATCTCCTCCGGGAGCTCATTCCACCAGGTGGGGGGCCACAACAGAGAATGTTCTGGCCTTGGTCGAGGCCAGGTGGACTTTTTTCGCGCCAGGGCCAGGGCAGGAGAGAACAACTGTGCTCCATCCTCAATATCATAGCTTTTTGAATACTTGAAGATGGTTATCAGAACCCCTCTCAGTCGTCTCCTCTCCAGGCTAAACAGACCAAGCTCCCCCAACCTTTCTTCATACGTCTTGGTCTCCAAACCCTTCTCCATCTTTGTTGCCATCCTCTGGACACACTCCATTTTGTCTACATCCCTTTTCAACTGGGGTGACCAAAACTGAACACAGAGCTCCAAGTGAGGCTGAACCAGAACAGAGTAAATCGATAACAACATCTCCTGTGATCTAGACACGATATTCTATTTGATACAGCTCAAAATACCATTGGTAGCATGGTATTGGCTATCCATGGACTAAAATTACCATGAGTCCTTGTCCGCAGTCTATGTAGTCTATGGACATCTGGAAAGCCACAATTTGGCCACCCATGGAATAGACATTCTTTCATCAGATCTAGAAAGCTATTCAGGGTCAGTATGGGAAGGGAAACCACCAAGGAAGGCTCTGCATAGGAAGAAGTTTCAAACTATCTCTGCTTCTCTTGTCTTGAAAGCTTCTCACTGTGGTTGCCATAAATTGGTTATGATTTCACAGCCTTTACATACATATTTTCATATATTTAGATGGACTGGGTGATACAAGGGAAGACCCAATGAGAATCTTTATTCGGTGTCTGTGATATTTCTTGTTTGCTCCATGGCTATTTTTACATCCAGATTAGAATATTTATTACAGTACTTGACCAGAATACAGAATTTATTTTTATATGAATTCATATACATGTATTTGTCATAATCTGTTATGGCCCAGTGAACTCATTTTCTAGCACATAATACTGGAAGAGTAGCTACTGAGTTCTTGGGTGCACTGGGAAATTTGCTTAATGAAACAGTCATAACCACTGTAAATTGTTGATATTAACATCTGCTTCATATTATGGAAAGAGATCAGTGGGTTGTTTAATAACGCATTATTCTACTTGATTGATTTAGGATGATTGCTAATGTATTTATACACTTTTCTTTATGGGCAGTTGTAACTTTATTTTGGGGACACTACCTGTATTCCCATCTCTTGCTAATGGAGTAGATCAACGCTATAACATGATGCTGCTGGCAGATATCAGATAATCATCCATCTACCACATGGTTTGGTAATCTGGTAAGGCCACGCATTCTGTCTTAGAAACACAATGCCACACAGTTTCCAAGAGAAACAATCAATAAAGCTTATTTTAAAACCAATAGCCTCCATATTACCACTTATTCCAGTGCCGTGTTCCTTACACTGTGCCTCAAGGGAAAATGATAAATAGTCTCAATTCAGTGGGTTTTTTTTTTCCATTTTAGCTGTTATATGAAATTAGCTGGACTCTTCATAATTTCTGCAATACACCAGATGATCACATTTGGAAAATATGAAAGACTTGCTTCTCAGTCAGTTTTGATGTATGCTCAGTCAGTTTTGATGTATGCTATCTGTTCCAATCAATACTATTGCAACCTCACCAGTTTGTGCAATTCTCTCTTTGTCGAAAAGTAGACATGCATTAAATAACAGCAACTACACTTTATTATTATTATTATTATTATTATTATTATTATTATTATTATTATTATTATTATTATTAATTTATATGGTAATGAAAACAGTTGGAAGGGGCTCCAAATCAGGCACTTAAAGAAAGCAGCACAGGAGTTCATTCTAGCTGCATAAGAATAGACATTTGAGATTAAAAGTATGAAAATGCTGGTTTTGCAAGAGAAGGGATGAAGTGGTCAACCATATGGTCAGTGCCTGTAGTAAGATTACTGAAATGATTATAACGAATGCCACAATCAAGTTGCAGCCATGTTGCATTGGAATCATTGCAAGAAATATGGCTTACCATCATCCAGATATTTATGGAAGTGCAAACCAGGCAAGATCATAGAGAATGATAAGCAAATATTATTTTGGTATGTCTGATTGCAAGTAGATAAACACTCAATAATTTTGAGTGAATTATTGCAGATTAATATAGACTTTTAAGAAACAAGAAATTAAAGAAATATTTTCTTCCTTTTTTGTTATGGTTTTTATTTTATTTTAATAGATATATATTTATCAGACTTAAAATAAAATCCATTTTCAGTTTATTGTTTATTTTCTTTCTCCCCCTTTCCACTCCCTCTTCCCTCATTACTTCTCTTCTCCCTTCCTTTCTTGTACTAAATTTAATACACAGTGATCAAACAAAGAGGTATATGAAAGATAACTTACAATTCACAATAGATGCAATCAAATTTGGGGACAAGAAAAGGAAGAGAGCAACTATAGTTAGTGGAAATAACTATCTGCATGCCATCTAATTAAAATCAAGCTCAGCACTTTACCCCTCATCCCACTGGTATGGAACATGGAAAACAATATATGTACTCCTAAGTTTTTTAAAACTTGATGCAGTGGTTAGGAGCACAGACGTCTAATCTGGTGAGCCAGATTTAATTGCACATTCCCCCACATGCAACCAACTGTGTGACCTTGGGCTCACCACAGCACTGATGAAGCTATTCTAACCAAGCAGTAATATCAGGGCTCGCTCAGCCCCACCTCCCTCACAGGGTGTCTGTTGTGGGGAGAGGAAAGGGAAGGCAGTTGTAAGCTGCTTTGAGACTCCTTATGTTAGAGAAAAGTGGCATATAAGAACCAACTCTTCTTCTAATGTTTTGAGGCCTAAATGTTTTAACTTTGTTTTATGCATTGTTGTGAGCTGCCCTTGGCCCCAAGGAAGGGCAGCATACAAATTGAATTATAAATAAATAATTTCTGGATGCAGAGTAGGGTTGTGCGCGGTGGTGTCCAAATCGGCCATTCCAGGCTGAAACAGCCAGTGCTGCATCGTGGGGGGGGGGGGGGAGGTGCGGCCGCTGGTGCGTAACTCAGCACACACATGCAGGTGCAGAGCTCCACACCAGAGCCTGAGCCTCCCCTCCTTCCCGTGCCGCAACGCTGGCTGCATCAGCCTGGAACAGCTGATTTGGACATTGTCACTCACAACCCTAATGTAGTGAAATCATTTGATCATTTAACATAGACTTTTCTACTTAATGTGTTTCACTGGGCTGTGAATTCTGGAACTGGATGCAAAGCATATCAACCAATAAGCAAATATTTGTATAAGCTTGGAAGGTCAAGGTCTAAGAGAGAGGGCTGAGTTAAAACAGCTGATTATAACAAAAAAACAACAACAACAATCATATACTATGATGGATACATAAGATTACTTCATTTAAAAATCTAATAAATAAATTAAATAAATAGATAAATGTAGAAACGTAAGTACAAGTGAAAAAATCATTTTTGTATCCTCTGTATATTATTACTATTATATCTATATACTAGCTTCAAGGTCCGTTCTTAAGAACAGGACTTGAAAGGGCCCACTCCCCAGGGCCCCGGCCAGGTAGCTTAAGGTAGGTTTGGGCCGCAGCTCGCAGCCAGTTCAAGTGGGGAAGGCAGGGGCTGGCTAGCTCATTAGCAGGCCCAGGACAGAGCTCGTTAGCAGTCTCAGCCTAGCAGGCCAAGAGGCCTTCATTAGCAAGCCATCCACCACAACCCTTTGCCCAAGACACTCTTCCATTACCTGCTGCTGGCTCCAGGCACTGAGGCACATCTGAGAGCAAGGAGACTAGAGTCCAGGGATGGAGGGTGAGAGCTGCAGGGGCAGGGCCAATCAGGACAAAGCTGGCTGCACCCTCATTGGCCCTATTCCAACTTGGACAGCTGGACACATCCCACCTCCCAGGCTGTATCACAATATATAGAGGAATCATGGATAAGGATTTCATGTATCCCATAGTGGCTTTTGGCTGTGAATGTTAGTCAATGAAGAGATCAGATGGGAGGAGAGTTGATTTGTTTGAACTCTGGTATTGGAGAAGTTTTCTATGGATTTCATGGACAGCAATATTCCCAAAGAAGGAAACACTAGAGTCCATAAAGCCTGATCTATCACTGGAAGGGTAAAACACGAAACTCCAGCTCACTTAGGCCATATCACATGATCCAACTCAATGGACAGAGCAATTATGCTAGGATTGGTCAGTGGTAAAAGGAAATCAGGCTGGCAAAGAACATGGTGATTTGAGATGAACAATATGGAAATGGGCCAGATATTATTCAACTAAAAGATGTTGAAAAATGTTGCAATGAGCCATAGGATCACCAAAAGTCATAATCTATATCTATAACTAAGAAAACTGTGAAGATATATTTACAATTCCCAAGAACTTGTTTAGAGCTCAAATTGCAGGGCACCATGTACCAGACAAATATCTGACAGTGACAATACATCATCATCAATATAATCTTTTATTCTCCTATGCCGCAGAAATGTAATTATCCCAGCTTTAGATTGCAACCCTAAACACACTTTTCTGAAAGTAAGCCTCACTGGATAGAATGTAAATTACTGCTGAGTAGATCTGCCTAGGATTGCTACCTTAGATAATTACCAGAGCTGTATATAAGCATTCTGCTTGTGGTTCGGTTTGGGTTTAAGCCACAGCAAAAAGGTGAAACTAGCCACAGCATTCAGCAATGTACACATATAGGACTGGATCCTGCAAAAGAAAAGAAAAAGTCCATAAAGCTCTGCAGGTTCAAGTGTGTACCATATGACCTTAATACAAGTAATAGTCAACATGCACATGAACACTTGCACAGTTTATTGGTCTTTCAAGGTCCATATTATGTATTTTGACTGGCAGTGGCTCTCCAGTGTCTTGGAAATGGGTCATTCACTCCACCCACTCTGGAGATGCCAAACAATGACTCTGGAACATTATGCAGGCAAAACATGAGTCCTACTAACTGAGCCATGCCCCCTTTCCTCCAAAGACCATAAGTACTTCCTTGCTGTTCTGTTTACAGCCTTGCAGCCTTGAGCCTCTTTCTCATGCACAAGCCAATAGGATCTTGCATGTACGGTCGGGAAATCTTTGTACTGAAACTTGTTTCTGCATATGAATAGAACTTCACTGGATCACAGCCAAAGTTTCTTTTCTCTCTTTGGTCTCGGTTGCTTATTACATCCTTCATTTGAAATGCATCCTTATTGTAGACTGAAGACATTATTGTTTCATTGTAGGTTTCTCCCATCCCGATATTCTTGGATGAATAATAATAACAAATCTAAATTATTGGCCATAAAAATGTAAATAGCATCCTGGTTGTCTCAGTGATTTGGTTTTGCATATTTACATGATAATCTAATAGCTGTAAACAAGTTTTTAATCGTATTTGTGTCTTCCAAGGAATATTCTGTAGTTTATGGCTCCGGTCTGGTTAAGGGCTGGAGGCACATGAGTTGAAGTTAAAAAGGTCTAGGCCTGGTAAGTGTTCAGATGGCAGTCTAATTGGCATATTCCTTTGAGTGTATATCCCCTTGAATTCTATCACGGAAGGAAAGCAATGTACGTATTTGGTGTACAGTAACTCTGTTTAGATTGGGTTAATGCGCTGGCACCTCTGGTTGTACTCAGACTTATATTAGATTGTCAGTCCTTACAGTATAGATATAATAGTCTTGTTTGGATGGAAATGTCATTGTGTTTTTGCTGGACAAATTTGCCTATGTATGTGCAGAGTCACTCTGGTGGGGTTTATTCCCTCACAAAGACTCCTCTCTCGCACCTCAAAAAGAAAGGCAAGCAGCAAAGCAGCAAAGCCGCATAGCCAACAGAAGAACTAACCAGTCCCCTAGCACACTGAACTCCTCGATCTTGTCCAGCACGTGGGAATTTGGGGATTCTACTGAAGAATAATGGATACCACCATGAAACAACTTCCATGAGTACAACATTCATCACCAGATTTTAGAAGGTTCTAAGCCAAGCAATCATCCTGTGATGGAGGCAGTGGCTACTAAAAAAGATCTCATGAAGACCCAAAGGTGATGTCTCCTGACCTCTTCTGGGGCATCACCTGCAGGAAGAAGATGGCAGAAAGCTGTGATTCTTTGTTTCAGGGGACAGGCACCATTGGATTTGGGTTTCCAAAGAAAAAGAAGGATTTGCTCACTATAAAGGCATAAGAAGAGGTCTCTAACCCTACAAATGCCTGCATCAATGTCCAAATTGAGGGAACTGGGAGTGAAAAGCTTGCTCAGGGTGAGTGAATCATAGCAGGGAATGGCCTAGAGATCTTTGTTCCCACTTCCCTTTGGATTTTATCTCCAAAGACTCAAGAAGCACATGAGTGTGTGTGTGTGTGTGGGGGGGGTGGACATCCTAGCATGGATGGGCACCCTGTTGAGGACCACTGCCCTCCGTTTACTTGAGTCTTCTGTTCTCTCCTAAGAAAACCAATTTACACGTACATATCTATTTCTTCAGGTGCACATGGTTAAGACTTTCCTATAGAATTGCCGAGGCTTGGACATGACTGAACGAATAACATCACCATCACCATCACCACCATCATCATCATCCATTCCTCCAAAACTATTTTCCTACTATTATAGCTAGCCCCCCCCCCCCATCTTGATGAATGGGATGATTGTTGGTACAATTCCTTGGGAAAGCAAAAGGGTCAGAAAGAAGGAAAAGGGGCAGTGGGAGACCTTGGGTTATCGCTGGCTGACTTGTTCTGGAAGAAAGAAGTACTGAACCTCCTCCCTCTCTTTTCATTACCTCAGTCCTTAGCCCTGGAAACTGATATAATTTATATTGTGATTTATTGGGTCTTCTTTTATCCATCCAATTTATACATAAAAATAGAATTTAGAGCAGCCTTTCTCAACTTTTTTAACCTTTAGAAACCCCTGAAACAATCTTCAGGCCTTGAGAAACCCCAGAAGTGACACGATCATCCAGAATATGGTTGGGAAGCATTGATGTGCCCACCCAGGGGTCCTCCCCTTTAAACCCCTTCAAGGCCCATCATTGGCCATATAAATTAATTAACTCTCACCCACTCAGGGTGAGCAAAAAACCCCAGAGTTTCACAAAACCCTAGTTGAGAAAGCCTGGTCTAGAACAAGGGAAGTTATGATACCCCATTATTCTACATTGGTTAGACCTTATTTGGAATATTGTATTCAATTCTGGACACCACAGAAGAAGAAGAAGAAGAAGAAGAAGAAGAAGAAGAAGAAGAAGAAGAAGAAGAAGAAGAAGAAGAAGAAGAAGAAGAAGAAGAAGAAGAAGAAGAGTTGGTTCTTATATGTTGCTTTTCTCTACCCGAAGGAGTCTCAAAGCGGCTTACAGTCGCCTTCCCTTTCCTCTCCCCACAACAGATACCCTCTGAGGCTGAGAGAGCCCTAATATCACTGCTCAGTCAGAACAGCTTTATCAGTGCTGTGGTGAGCCCAAGGTCACCCAGCTGGTTGCATGTGGGGGAGTGCAGAATCGAACCCAGCATGCCAGATTAGAAGTCTGCACTCCTAACCACTACAACAAACTAGATATTGACAAATTGGTACATGTTCAGAGAAGGGTGATGAGAATGATTGAGGGGTTGGGACCCATGCCTTACAAGGAGTGGTTGAGAGAGTTGGGTATGCGGAGCCTGGAGAAGAGGCAGGCAAGAAGTGATAAGATAGTTGTGTTGAGCTAGGTTAAAGGTAAACCTGTTGTAGAGGGGCCAATTTGTTTACTGCAGCTTTAGAGACCAGGAGCAATGAATTCAAATTACATGGCAGGAGGTTCCACTTAAATATCAGAAAGCATTTTCTGATGGTGAGGGCTGGTTGTAGATTGAATTCACTGCTTCAGAGGGGAGGAAGAGTCTCCTTTGTTGGAAATTTTTAGGAGGAGATTGAATGAGTACCTGTCAGGAGTATGAGATTTTTAAGTCACCGAGACAGTGTGGGCCTGGATGGATTGCACACTGTGGTACCTTCCAGCTATGTGATTCTGACTCTGAAATAAAATGTGGGGGAATTAGTGCTTCCCTGACTAAATGTTCCATGCCTCTCCAGTCCCAAATCTACAGATGGTATTCATGTTTCATTTGCATGCAGACGATTAATGGGCTAGGTTAAACACGGGCAGGCCAGTGCGCATGGGAAGCGCATTTAAACATGACAGAGCATGCAAGCCACACTGACACAAACCAGCTTTCCCTCTGCTGCCCACATCGAGCACAAATTGGATCTGAGAGCATTGTTCACTGAGTAGCTACTCCCATATCATTGGTTTTCTATAGGAGTTTTTAAGAAGGTCAAAGCACATTTGTAAGAGAAAATGGAACAAAGTCTCTCCCTTGTCAGAGCAAGGGAATGGAAGGGGGAAAAAAACAAATAAAAACACCCAGGATATGAAACAAAGCTAGAATGCATTACTTTGAACTTCGGTAAGATTCTTGCACTTTGGAACAAAACATGCTGGGAATGATTTTCAATGATAGTTGAAAGTTAAAAAAAAGAGAGAGAGAGAGAAAATTGTGACGGGTCTGAGATCAAAGACTTCCTGTGAGAGATCATAATGCATTACCTCAAAGTGGTCACAGCAATACTTTCCTTTTTCAATATATAGATATATATTTGCTCAGATCAAATCCAAGACAGCATTTTGACTGGAAACTTGAAAAGTATGTTGAAATACCTTCAACATGAGACAGATATTGTGCCCACCAGACAAATGGGGCTACTGAAGTCCAATTTTTCCAAATTCCTCTGAAGTCAACAAGCCACATTGGTCCCATATCTTTGACCTCTGTATTCTTCCAGAATTTCACCTGAATCCTTTGTGCTTCTCGAATCCTCTAGGATGGATCCAGTGAACTTTTTGACTATACTCCACTCTGTCCTGTCTTACTGCAGCCCTCATTCCATCCCAAGTGGATTTTTTTTTGTCCTGGTGAATTCCCCAAACCCTGTTGTGGCCTTGAGAGCAGTCCAAATGGCCCCTTCCTCTTTAATTTACTAATAGAAGAACTGGAAGGATTCAACACAGTGCACCTGATCCAATGCTTGTTTTCTTTCTAAAACAAGAGAGCCAACATCTTGCATTTTTCAGGATGGTTTGCCACCTGACCCAGAACCTTTTTCCTCTGCTTCGCACAAGTATAACTTACGGGGCAGGGGAATCAGTTCCATTCCATGATCAGATTTTAATCCTAAAAGAAGGCCACTGAAACTGAGAATGAGGTGCTAGGAGATGGGAGATTTCCTGCTTCCTGGGGCTGCATTTAACCCTGAAAGGGAAAATAAATTAATTCTTTAAAAAGAAATGGCCTTATTAATGTCAATTTCAGTGGTGAAATTGACTGGGAAAATGTCATCTCCAAGGAACGTCCCCCTCTACATTGCAATCCCATAGCTATGATCTGAATTCAGTCACATTCCTTTTTAGGATCATTTGATGACTATATTCTCAGGTAGATTCTGGTGGGTAGTTATGTTGGTCTGAAGCAGTGGAATAAAGTTTGCATTCAATAGCACCTTTAAGGACAAGAAAAAGCAGAGCTGGTTATTTTGTACCCTGTTTTTAATATCTGAAGTTGTCTCAGAATGGCTTATAACCACACAACCTTCCTCTCCCCGGAAGAGACACCCTGTGAGGTAGGTGGGAGTGAGATAGCTCTGAGAAAACTGTAACTGGCCCAAGGTCACTCAGCTGGCTGTCCATGGAGAAGCAAGGAATTAAACCCAGATCTTCAGATTAGAGGCTGCCGCTCTTAACCACTAAACCACAAAAAAGCTTATACCTTGAATAATATGTTTTTGGTCTTAAAGGTATCCCTGGACTCAAACCTTGACCTACAGTCTTAGGAATTAGAACCAATATCAATGGATGGATGACTAGACATCACTGGAGCCCACTTCCTCTCTTGCTTTATAGGCCTAGTATCTCGATTGACCGGCTGCCACATCTTACTTCTGCACCCACTTCTCTGAAGGGTCATGTCACCACTTCTGGGGTTCCTCAAAGTCTGAAAAATATTTCAGGAGTTCCTCCATGGCCAAAAGGTTGGAAAAGGCTGTCCTAGACAGTCTAGGTCCTTCATACCTGGAAGACCACTTTCTCCAGTAAGTTCCCCCCCTCCAAGAAATTTATGGTTGAGCACAAAAACCAGCTCAGGATGCCTGGTTCCAGAGAAGTCAGATTGGCCTCAACCAGAGCCAGGGATTTTTTAGACCTGGTACCTACCAAGTGGAACACTCTCCTGAGTGAGATCAGGGGCCTGTGGGAGTTAAAACAGTTCTGTGGGGCCTTCAAGACTGAGCTGTTCCACCAGGTCTATGGCTGAGGCCTACAAATACCACCAACGAGCTGGTCTCTCTACATGAGCGATTCTCAACTGCCACCACCCTGTGACCTCTACAGCAGGTGGCAACATGCACGCTCACATGTGTGCATGTGTATGCAGACATGGCAGTATGCATGTGTACACATGGACCACATGGACACATGCGCAGATGACGCCGTCACTCTTGCTGCAGGGGGTGTGAAGCGGAGGTGGCCAGAGTGGTGGTAGCATGGCGCTGGCCTCCTCTGCACCACCTCGGTGAGCTCTGAGGCAGGGCAGAGGAGGCCAGTATCATACCATTGATGCCACCACTTCAATCCCCTGGGAAAGGCCAAACTACTCCTCGGGGGGTCGTGACCCCCCGGGCTGAGAACCGCTGCTCTACATAAAAGATAAACACTTGTACACCCACTCAGCAATTAACACCAAAGCATTTTAGCATCTGAAAAATTATTTTACAATCATTTGGACTTGGTTTCTCAACTCCGATAAAGACTCTCCCTCCCCTGAAACTTTCTATCAAAACATAAAAAGGCATCACTGATGACTTCCAAGTTATACAAATCCTATCCACCTCCTTCCCTTAAGCCACTTACCCGCATTTCTGAGAGCAAATATCATTAATAACAGCTTTCTATTATTAATAAGAATGTAGCCCCTGCCAAGAACCTTGATAACGCTGACAAAATAAATCTGTAATTCGAATAACATCTTGAATGAAGCAGTTTGGGTGATTTAAAGATGGAAACTCAATAACGGATAAGATGGACTGCAGTATTTACATACCCGAAACCAAGGGCAGAAACTTTTCGAAAAATAGATCCAATATATCTTTTGTACTTGACATTAACTGCCTTATTTATATAAGGACTATAACAAAAGGGCTATAAGAGAAGTGCTAAGAAAATGGTTCAGGAAGCCCCAGTTTGAATCTCACTTTGGCCATGTTCTCTTGAGCAAATGTTTATTTTTCTTTCACTCTTCATCCTGCCATCTGCCCTCTGGTGGTGATGAAAAAACACATGCAGTATGACTGGCTGAAATGTACTGTGTATTGAGATACCACAATGAGGAAAGGCTGCTATCCCCAGACACTTGGGCTGCTCCTTTCTCCTTCTCATGCATACAGAGCATGATTTTAGACACTTGACACATGAAGCTGCATTATTTGGCTATCAAGGTCCATATTATCTACTCAGTGGTTCCCCTGAGTCTCTAGCAAAGGTCTTTCACATCACTTACTGTCTCATCCTTTAAACTGGAGATGTCAGGGATTCTGCATGCCAAGCAGATGCTCTGCCATTGAGTCACAACCCCTCCCCTCTATTGAAAAGTTCTGAAGAATTCTAGATTTGGAAAGCCTTGCGCCAAGCTGCAGCTGGACTTTACCCAGTGTGGTGTAGATATTAGAAGGTCTGATTAAAAAAATAAAATAAAAACAACTTCAAATGGTGCACAACACCAGGTACCAAACAGAACATGCATATCTCATCAATTCTGAAGATATTCCATTGGTTACTTATCAGTTACTGCTGCCATTCTCAACTTTTTTGATATGGAAACACATCTTATGCCACATTCGGGGGCTGGAGTGAAACGGAAATGCCAGCAGACATGATGTACATGCATCTCACCCACCCCCAAGTGTGGCATACAAGGCAGGGAGGTAGGCAATGGTGGTTGGTGGTGTGAGACTCTCCCCATGTGCCTTAAGTGACATTCTGAAGGGAAGGAAGGTCAGGGGAGGCGGGGAGAGCATGCAACGCTAGTGGCGGTGATGAGGTGAAAAGTGGTGAGGCATTCATTGGAGTGAGTCCTGCTGCTGCATCCCACCATTGGCACCCCTCCTCCAGCTGGCCAGAGAAGCACTCAAATCCCATGCAGGCTGTTGTGTGGGTAGACAGGTTTCCCTCTGCCCTTGATGCCTCTCCCAGCTGTGAGAGCAGCTGGATGAATGGCCAAAGCCCGCACAGGCTGCTGTGCAGGAGGGCAGACTTTCCTCCACTTTCAGCACACCTCCCAGCCAGGAGAGTTACCAGAATAGCACCCAAAGCCCATGCAGGCCGCCATATGGCCAGGCAGGCTTTCTTCCATCTTCTGTGACCCTCTCCTTGGGAGATGCAGAAGAAGCCATCCGCCCAGCTGCATAGGGGCCAGCACAGGATTTGGCTGCTCCTACGCATGCTCTCCCCACACTCTTTGCCTTTGTAGGTTTGTCTTTCAAATGCATAATCCTTTCAGAAAAACACAATCATGTTTTTAAATGATGGTTTAAAAGGGCCAGCATTCTGGCTCTGGTGAAAACCATTAGATGCTTAATACCCCCGAGAAGTGTTGGGTTTTTGGAGAGGAAGAACCTCAGGACAGCTTTTGTCTGCTTTCGGGATGCTAGCACCACTTGCCTTCTTTTTAATTACTCTCAGAGCCCTCTTCTCAGTGGCTAGCTAGTAGCCTTCCTTCAGGTTGTTCTCATGTTCCCCTTCTTCATGGCCTAACCTGAACTGCTTCGGGGTGTGACAGTATTCATTTCCTTTTGCAGAAGATTAGGCCATATTTGAATATCTTTAAGCTAGCACCTTCTCCACCCATTTATGAAACAGTAGTTGCCTGCTTAGAGCTCTGGATTTCAAAACGACTAATAAATTAGAAGTTTCCCTCCCTCCCTGTCCTGTTTCGACATTATTATTTCACAACACCGCTCTACTACCGTGCTTAATGAGAAGGAAAGTACAAAACATGGTTCTATTAAAATATGATCAAAAACTTATCACGTAGCTCTATCCGAGATGGTGATGATTCACTAAAAACTATCACAGATTTCCTGTCCTGCTGTCTTTGATGTGCAACATAACTTATGTACAAAATTCTCATCCTTTTCAAAAAAGAGAGAGTACTCTTTCCAACAAATGTGATGTGTTTAATTGGGGGGGAAAGTTAATATTTAAAGCAAAAAACTTTTTTGTGATTTTTAAAGATACTGTGCTTTATTATAAAAGAGCTACTTTTTATTAATACATTTATAGTTTTGATATTTTTAAAGGCTTTCAGTAAGGAAAAACTATGCTAAATTCCCATTTAACATTGCTGCTAAAATTGCAGGTGCTAAAGCAGAATGTATTGTGTTGAAGGGCAGTCTGTTTCCAGTTGAAAACATTGCACTTACACAGGACAAAATTTGAGTCCACTCGCACCTTTAAGACCAACGAAGTTTTATTCAAGGTATAAGCTTTTGTGTGCATGCACACTTCATCAGATACAGTGGAACAAAATATCCTCAACCATTATACAGGAAGAGATCATGCTATTTCTACAACTTTCTAGAGACTTTTGCAGACGTACGCTTGGTCTCATGATTGTTCTTTGATGGATCTCTCAGTTATTTTCCCCTGTCCCTTTTGTTCTTCTTTTCCCATCTTCCTTTATTTTCTCTCTGTGTCTCTCTTCCACTCCTAGTATTAAGCTGAATTCTTTTTTTCTTTTTCCTTTTTTTTTTGCGATTTTGAGTCAATAAATATGAATTCTTTGGTTTGTCTCACATGAATCTAATTGAAGCTGCCATTTTGTTTGGTTCTTTCCCTGATGGAACCCTGTCTTAGCTTTCTTCTTCACTGTCAACTTGAAAGGGAGAGGCCATGGTTCTGTGGTTGAGCATCTGCTTGGCCTGCAGAAGTTCCCATATTCAGTGCCTGGAATCTCTTTAACTAGAGATCAGGCTGGCAGTGATGTGTGTGTGTGTGTGTGTGTGTGTGTGTGTGTGTGTGTACTGTACATCCTACTAATTAAACATTAGAGATCTGCTGCCAGTCAGAGCAGACAATACTGACCCTGAAAGACCTAGGGTCCAAATCATGTGTTTATTTATTGTCATACTAGCTGTAAAGACCATTGCATAAAAATACAATGAGCTCTAGGCCACCAGTACCGCCTTTAAAAGGCTCCCCCAGCCTGCCAAGTAAGGGGAGCATTTAAACAGAAGGTGATCTTTCAGGTGGTCCAATATGATACTGTCTGGATAAGGAACAGATTCATCTGATGAACTTAGCTCATTTGATAGTTGCTGGTCATGAAAAACTTATTGACAACAAAAAAGGGAAGGGAAAAGAAACAAACCCAACCTGTAAAACAAGTTAGTAACCAAAGTAAAGGTAAAGGTAAAGGTTTCCCCTGTACAATCACCGAGTCATATCTGACCCTTGGGGTAACGCCCTCTAGCATTTTCATGGCAGACTCAATACGGGGTGGTTTGCCAGTGCCTTCTCCAAGTAACCAAAGTAGAAAAGTCTAAAAATATCATTGTGAATGACCCCGAGCCCATATGGGGAGGGGCAGTATAGAACTTTATTATAACATTATTATTGTTATTATTGTTATTATAGTTGTTATTGTTGTTATTATAGCAAAAGCAATCTGGGTGGATGAGAGGAGGCAAACCCTTTCCCCCTCTATTACACAGTGGAACTGAGAGTGTGGATATTTCTCTTTACACCCCAGTTTAAAAGTGAGGAATTTAATCGCCTTAAGTACTGGGAAGTTTTGTTCCTGTCCCACTCCTTGAGGCCCAGTGTGGGCCTTAGGAACTGCCAAGTTTCCCTGGCCCACAGTGCACTGGCTCTGCTCCTTTCCCGCCCACCAGATTCCCTCTAGTTCGTTTATGGGACCTCCCTGCCCCGCTCAGGTGCTCCTGTTCTCCTGGCACATGTGTGCCACCCAGCCACCATGCCTACCGCCCCTCCTGCTGCCCGCCGGGCTTCTTCCTCCATTGCCCCGATCCGCAGTTTGTCTGTTTTTTGTAGCAGGGAAGAGGGCAACTGGACCTGCAAAGGTCCTGCTTCCAGGCTGGTTCCTGAATTGGCAGGACCACCCAATCCACCACCTTGACCTCCTGGCCTACACCACCTCCCCCTTTTGACTGCTTGGGCAGCAAGCTGTCTTGGCGGTGAACCTGCAGTGAAGAGGTCAGGCTCCCACACGTGGTGCCTTAAATAGGCACCTGAGAGCCAGCCCCTGACACCTACCAGGCACGCATGCACTCCAAGAGTCCTGCAGGCAGCCACATCTCTCCTGGTCTGCCCTCCCACGCCATCAACTGCCAGCCCTCCTGACTCATAGCCACTCTTTATCAATTTGCAAAAGGCTTGTTTCATTTGAGAGGGATGCTGAGTGACATTTCTCTCCAGTAATTGGGTCTAACTCCTTTGGTAGATCATTCAATGCTTGTATAAAAACAGAGCAAAACTCTGGGTGTAGTATTCTGCCCACATTGTCGTTCCCTAGTTTGCAGTAATTTAAATATTCCAACAGAGTGCAAAATAAGTTGCAAAACCAGCACCTGTTCACGCACCAAGGGGTAAGGTGGGTACACTTTCAGGAGAAGGCCCTACCTGGTTTATTACTTCATTTAAACACTGCCAACAAAGCAGAGCATCTGCTTCTACAAAGGCTGTTGACACTTGAGGTATTTCCCCATTGTATTTTAACTCTGCCAAAGTCACGGCATCTGCTCACACAGAGAAGTGTTGACAGTTTGAGCTTTAGTGCTTATCTGTTTCTTCCCCCCTGAAAATGTGCCAAAACCTGGCAGAATTGTACAGGGGGGTGGGGTGTAGGCAGCTTCTGTTGCAGCCATTATGGAGTTCTACCACTATTCAGAACACATCTGGGTGTCAGGGTTTAGGGTATACCCTCTCTTATTCCCCCTTCCCCCTGTTACAGAGGTATTCAGGACATTCTCTTATTCCATAGATGCCTACTAGAAGTTCTAAAGCAGGGGTAGTCAAACTGCGGCCCTCCAGATGTCCATGGACTACAATTCCCAGGAGCCCCCTGCCAGCGTTTGCTGGCAGGGGGCTCCTGGAAATTGTAGTCCATGGACATCTGGAGGGCCGCAGTTTGACTACCCCTGTTCTAAAGTGATCCAATAGGTATTGACGTGTCTGGTAAAACTCAGGTCCATTCCACAAACATTGGATACTGTTCTTTCAATGTGCTTTTGCAGCTAGATTTTCCTGTGCAGAATAGGAAAATCTACTTCTAAAGTGTAATGAAAGCGCATTATGCAATATGTGCAGAATGGAAACCTAGCTGCTATTCAAGAAAGGTGTCAAGGTCAGTAGAAACTCCTTGAGAAGGCCCTCCCCATAGGGAACCAGGAGTTTTACTGGCAAACCTACTGTCATCCTGACTGGAAAAACAAGATGGACCAGGAACATATTTATAGATTCTGACATAGCTGCCAGATCACATCCCATTGTTTTGGCCTGGTGATATTGGGCTACTTTGTTATTGAGGGTTTGCCTGTTTGTGAGCAGTTGGAGCCAATTGGGCAGATAACCTTTCAAGGAGCATGCAATTAGCAACCATTAATACTTTCACATCGCCTGATAAGGCTCTCTATATACTCCTGCGCAGGCATATTGTGTTCAACAAAAGAGTGAATGTGATGGAAGTAGTGTCCTGTGCAATGTCTCTCACCTCAGCTCGCAGCTGGAGAAGATTCCTTACCATAGAGGCAGTGAGATAGATAGGAACACTGACCACTCACCTTTCTGATCTCTCTGATGCTATGTCTATAATGCTAGACTAAATTTCTAAGGGACAACTTCCTGTTTCCTGCTTCTTCTTTAGCAACTTCTCTATCTCTCCATTTTGGTTGTGAGAGGAGAGACCCCTCCATCCAAATGAGCTAGGTTATATCAGGGACTGATTTCTTACCTTTCCTATGATGCCACCCTCACCACCACCTGCCTTCGCCCTCCACCTCCACAGCTCCTGCCACCCAAAGCTTCTGGCCCACATGCATGCCACCGTGTGTTGGCCCCCTTGCTATGGGGAGGGGGAAAACCTCCATCGCCGATAGGCGTGCCCCTCCAGCCTGGCTGTGGTCCTGGGTCCCCTCCAGCAGCCGCACTCATTGGCCCAGCCCACTGCCCAGAGGGTGGATGTATTGGAGAATTTCCATTGGAGAAAGTTCTCTTTGCACATTTTGATAGCGTTATAAGAACAACATTGAGTGCAGTGGCAGTTTTAACACCAACAAAATTGTAGTGGATGGTGTAGTGGTTAGGAGTGGTGGCTTCTAGTCTGGCAAGCTGGGCTAGATTCCTTGCTCCTCCATGTGCAGCCAGCTGAGTGACCTTGGGCTCACCACAGCACTCAGAGAGCTGTTCTGACCAAGCAGTAATATCAGGGCTCTCTCAGCCTCACCTTCCTCACAGGATGTCTGATGTGGGGAGAAGAAAGGGAAGGCTGGGTGCTATGACTGTATGGTCATGTTAAACTCCCCCCCTCCCCAATGGCCAAATGATGGGCCTGGAGGGAGTAGGAAGGGGAAGGCTCCTGGGTGGCTATGTACACAGGTATGCTCCCCAACCATATTCTGCATGATTGTGCCCTTTCTGGGCTATCTCAGAACCTGAAGAATGTTTCAGGGGTTTCTAAAAATGTTGAGAAAGGCCTAAATGGTTGCTTCTCGATTTTTAATAGACTTCCTTCCTTCACTTTTAGTGGAGCCTGGATTTCTCCAGTTGATCCCATAGCTTTGTCCTATGGGCCTTTCATTCTTTCTCGTTCCACATACAGGGATGAGTATGTGGTGTCCCCCCCCCCCCCACACACACACACATACACTGTGCTACTATCAGCCTCCATCTTTATTGTTTCCTTGTTCTGTCATGTCAATTCGATTTCTTATACTTGTTGACTTTCCCATCAATTCTTTGGCTCGCTGCTGAGTATCACCCCCCCCAGAGTCTTGTCTGTTTTCTGAACCTGAAACTTAATTCTTTTCTTTTCACTTACAATTTGGAGCGATTTTAATATTCATTTTGATTCATCCTCCGTTATGTCTACTTAACAGTTATCGCCTCACTCAGTTCCTTCTGTCATTCCATTTCTATGGCAATTTCTAGTGACTTTTTCAGATAATCTCATCATTGTTCTTCCATTGATCTCTCATTTGTCCTTTTTCCCCCCTTTTGTTTCGTTTTTCTGTCTTTATTTTTCTCTCTTTTTTTACTCTTCCTAGTAACTCAATTTCTTTTTGTAATTATAAGTCAATATGTTTAGAGGCTTCTGTTCTTCTCACATTAGTAAATTTTTTGCCTTAAAGACATTTCATACACTATAAGGATAAAACATGGTCTTACTGCCTTTAAGGAAGCTTCATTCCAGGGTTTCTGCAACCTGTTGTGATATAATTGTTGCTTTTTATCCTTCAGTTACATAAAGCCTTTAAGGTGCATAAACCCTTCAGAATCTAAAGTGGATTTTTAAAAAAGCCTCTATGACCATTTACGCACTGGAGGTTTCATGCTGGGCTGCAGGCTAGAGTTTTAATCACAGCAGGTTGTCCCACCTCTTCGTGCACCCACACAGGGGAGCATTTGACCTGGTGCACCTTATCTGCCCCTAATTTGTGCTCCTGCACGGGAGCTGGGGCAGTGAAGTTCCCAGTGCGTAAACAGTCTATGGGGTCTTCCACATTCTCATTTTTGTTGCTTTTGTATCCTTTTGCTTTGGGAGGAGGTCTTTATGGAACATCCTTTGCTTCCTCTAGTGGTCAGTTCAATATTGTATTGCAAAATGTCCAAAATATGCTGGACATGATAAAAGTGTAATATTGAATTGACCACTAGAGAGAAGAAGAAGAAGAAGAAGAAGAAGAAGAAGAAGAAGAAGAAGAAGAAGAAGAAGAAGAAGAAGAAGAGTTGGTTCTTATGCCGCTTTTCCCTACCCGAAGGAGGCTCAAAGCGGCTTACAGTCACCTTCCAATTCCTCCAAGAGCAAAACAATTGTGGAAAAACAAACAAGGGTATGAAACGACAGGGAAAAACAACAGATGAAAATGAGAATGTAGAAGAGCACTATAAAAGGAATCTTAGTTTCATTCTCATCTTTCAGGGTATTCTTCTTAACAATTCTTTCATGCTTAATGTAATCCTAGCATCACCGTCCCATTCCAAGACAGTATAATTTGCTAGAAGGATCTGTCACAAAGCAAATACTCCAGGAGTGATTTCCTTCCCACCCCTATGTGCTGGCTCAGACTATTGTCCATAGGTATCGTGTTACAGCAGGAGTAGCTGACTGATCAAAGCAGAGCGGGTCAAGAGAAATGAAGAATCAGAGAAAGCTGCGTCAAATGGCCAGAGTTCATAGCAGTCAGACGAGGGCGGTCCAAGACTCAAAGGTCAACAGGTTTTCACCAAGGTCAGAAGTTCCAGGAGTCAAACAAGGCAGGATACGCACAGGTTGAGCAGCAGTAAACACAGTTGTGTCCATATCTGCCTGCTGTCCCAGCAGCCCCTAAATAGTTCTTCACATTGACTCTGGCTCTCATCCTGAGAAGACTCAGAAGACCATTTCAAGCAGGCAGCAATGGTGGTTCACAACACCCTGGCTGAGAATGCCAGGTCTACTTGGAAAGATGTACAACTGAGGTTTGCAATGAACAAGCTCTAAATTCTATGCAAAAATACACAATCTGCCCGTCACCATATCAGGCATTTTTCTAGGATATAATATACCTTGCAATCAGCTTACTGCTGTGGATTAGTTTATTGTGTGGAGTATGGAAACACAAACACTTGTCTCTGAAAAGCCCCCTCCTCACATATATTGTTTTGTGGGTACTCTAAACAGGGGTAGTCAACCTGTGGTCCTCCAGATGTCCATGGACTACAATTCCCATGTAGCGTTTGCTGGCAGGGGCTCATGGGAATTGTAGTCCATGGACATCTGGAGGACCACAGGTTGACTACCCCTGCTCTAAAACAACTCTCCTTGTTATGCAGTTCTCATTCCTGCAGGGATGAGGCAATTAAAGTGTTAATGACGCTGCAGCTCTTTTATTTTTAAAACGGTTCAAACAGTCTGTTATCACCCCTTACCAACTTGGACAGCTGCCCAGAATCACACTGAAACACACTAGGTACCTACGAATCCCTCTAGATACCTCTTTAAAACATGGAGATTTTAAAACATTTCCCTTCCTATAAAAAAGAGGGAAGGGGGGGGGGGAATCCAGCATATAAAAAGGGCAATAAAGCAAGCTCTCGAAATCGTGACAGTGTTGAATACTGTTCTCTGGGTTGTTTCATGTTCACCACAACGAATGGCCCTTTGGATCATCAAAACATGGTAGCGTCTGTTGTTAGAGAAACATATTGAGGTAAATTTGCTTCGGCTCAGCAGTAAAACCTGAACACTCAAAATATATGATCCTGGCAAATAAAACAACAACAGTTTCAGGTCCCTCTACCTATGGAATATTTCTTTTTGAGGGAGAAAAAAAAATCACATCTTGTCACTTTGTGTGGTGTTTCTCTAAAGCTCTGGCAACTGAGGTACATTTTGAACAAATAAGAAGAAGAAGAGAAGAAGAGTTGGTTCTTATATGCCACTTTTCCCTACCCGAAGGAGGCTCAAAGCGGCTTACAGTCGCCTTCCCATTCCTCTCCCCACAACAGACACCCTGTGGGGTAGGTGAGGCTGGGAGAGCCCTGATATCACTGCCCGGTCAGAACAGTTTTATCAGTGCTGTGGTGAGCCCAAGGTCACTCAGCTGGCTGCATGTGGGGGAGCGCAGAATCGAACCCAGCATGCCAGATTAGAAGTCCGCACTCCTAACCACTACACCAAACTGGCTCTCTAAGAAGCAACGGCAAAAGAAGAGTTGGTTTTTGAACCCAGCTTTTCACTAAAGGAGTCTCAAAGCAGCTTTCAATCATCTTCCCTTCCTCTCCCCGTAACAGACACCCAGTGAGGTAGGTGAGACTGAGAGAGCTCTAAGAGAACTTTGAGTTGCCCAAGGTCATACAGTAGGTATTATGTGGAGGAGTGGGGAATCAAGCCCAGTTTGCCAGATTAAAGCCTGGTTTGCCAGATTAGAGTCTGACGCTTTTAACCACTACACCACACTGGCTTAAAAGCAGGGTGTAAGAACACTGTACTCCATTCTGGACAACCGGGTTTGATTCCTCACTTTCACATGCAGCCAGCTGGGTGACCTTGGGCCTATCACATTCCTCTCAGAACTCTCTCAGCCTCACCTAACTCACAAAGGAGCTGTTATGTGGAGAGGAAAGAAAGACTCCTTAGAGCAGGCGTTCTCAACCAGGGTTTCATGAAACCCAGGGTTTCTTGATGACCATGAAAGGCTTTCCTGAAGGGGTGGGAGTTAATTTTTAATATATATTTTTGTTAAACATTGATCAGATAATATGACCATATATGGTCTTGACCCACCCACCCCAAATGGCTGGTGATGGTTCTGGAAGGGGTGGCAATGGGAGGGACCCGGTAGGGCATGTTCTCAGTTCTGCTTCCCAACCATAGTCTGTACAATTGCCCCACTTCTGGGGTTTCTCAAAGCCTAAAGAACGTTTCATGGTTTTCTCAATGATTAAAAAAGTTGAGAAAGGCTGCCTCAAAGGCAATAAAACCAACTCAGAAAGCCATAGAAAAGAATACGGGAGTTCCAGTTTGTCCCAAAGCATCATAGTTACAAACAGTTGATGCTGTGGCATTCCTCTCTTGTTGTTTTCAACAACTTGTGAAGTCCATTCCTTAAGTTTGCAAGATTACTTTCACCTCCTTTGACTCAATTCATTACATCTGAAACTTTGTTGTTTCTTTGATATACACAGAACAAAGTTGTAGTCCAGCGGCACCTTTGAGACCAACCAAGTTTTATTCGAGGTATTAGCTTTCATGGCCATGCATACTTCATCAGGTACAATGAAACAGAGCATCTCTCCCTACATATTGGTTCTGTCTACCTATATGTAGAGAGAGATACCCTGTTTCACTGTATCTGATGAAGTGTGCATGGAAATGAAATCTTATGAATGCGTGTGTGTGTGTGGGGGGGGGGGGGTTGTTAATTGCCAGGAAGGGTTAGCTAGAGTCAAGATGCATGAAAAACTGGACAATGATAACTGGGATTGGATTGAAGCAATTATCAAGATTTTCATAACAATTAGGGGCTGGGCCTCACTGCGACTGCCATTGATGACAGCAATGGATGGAGATGTGGGGATGCACGTGGCTCAGTGGCATGCATGGGAGATGGAGCGCGGGTGCCTATAAAGTCACCATGTGCTTCTGCCCCCCCCCTCTCTCTCTCTCTCTCCATGGCTCTGCAGCCTGAACATCTTCCCTCCTCCCGCCCAGTATTTTGATATTGAGTTTCCATTAAGGTTTCCAGTTGGTTATGTCCTATTTGTCGCAGACGCGGTTTAGGCATGGCAGGAACCTCTTGGCAGAGAGTCCAGTTTGCATATTGGACTCCCTGGGAGTTGGGGGGTTGCAGGGTCTTAACGGGACCGGCAGATCTGTGAGTATGGCTTACCTGGCTCGTAGCCCAGCGGCCTAGGGGTACTAAAGTGAGGTGACCGGCAGATTCTGGATGCGAGGACCTGCTCTCCCAGTTGGGATGGAGCGGGGCTCATGGCATCCATGGACCCTTGTGTCAGGATTGCTGCTGAACCCTGCCATGAGTTAGCATGAGTCTCTCCATGATTATTTGTTTAACCTTTACCCTGCTTTATTCTTGAGGCCCCAGGCCCATATATTATGCTTGCATGCTTGCTTGAAACTGAAACTATGTTGTGCATCCTGTTATCACAGAGAGCTGTGAATTATTTGTCTTTTGAACCTCTTGGCCGGGTCTGCCTTTTGTATCCATAACATCTTATCTTGTCCGGAGACGACCAAGGACGTGCAAATTGTAACACTGTGTTTTATGGCACCTGCCGCCTCCTTTCCCCCTCCCTTGGGAATTTTCAAGTTTTAGGAGAACTGCCTTGATAAGGGAAGGCAAATCTGTCCTCAGGCAGATTTGACTTTTTTAGCTCAGGTGTATGAAGTAACTTCTCAATAAATGCTTTCTTTATTAAAGAAGCTTGTTGTGAGTTCTTGCAATGCTTGACACCTTGGCTGCCGGAGGGCTGAGGGGTCAGGCTTCCTTACCGTGCTGGGCCAACCCTTTGGGGGAAGGCATAATAATAATAATAATAATAATTATTATTATTATTATTATTATTATTATTATTATTATTATTATTATTATTATTATTAGATTTATTTCCTGCCTCTCCCGATAGGCTCGAGGCGGGTCACAACAACCAATCCCATTAAAATTCCCATTAAAACATCAATCTACTAACATGGCGGCTAAAAATCCCATCCCTCCCCCAATTATTAAGAGGTGAAGAGGAAAGGATAAGGGAGTAGCGTACACTCCAACTCCTAGGGGGGGGGAGCGATGTCCCTGATTTGCTGACCCCAGCCTCAACCATAGACCTGGTGGAAGAGCTCCATTTTACAGGCCCTGCGGAAAGCTGACAAATCCCGCAGGGCCCGCAGATCACCCAGGAGCTCATTCCACCAGGTAGGGGCCAGGACTGAAAAAGCCCTAACCCTGGTCGAGGCTAGGCGCGCTTCCTTCGGGCCGGGGACGACCAACGGGTTCTCACCCGCAGAGCGTAAGGCCCTGCGGGGGGCATAGAGCAGTAGGCGGTCCCTCAGGTATGTGGGTCCCAACCCGCGTATGGCCTTGAAGGTTAAAACCAAAACCTTGAACCGGATCCGGGCAGCAATTGGCAGCCAATGCAGCTGCCTCAGCACCGGCTGGATGTGGGCCCTCCAAGATGTTCCAGTGAGGACCCTGGCAGCTGCATTTTGTACCAGCTGTAATTTCCAGATCAGGGACAAGGGTAGGCCTGCATAGAGTGAGTTACAGAAATCTATTCTGGAGGTGACTGTCGCATGGATCACTGTGGCCAAGTGGTCAGGGGACAGGTAGGGCGCTAGTAGCCGGGCCTGGCGAAGGTAGAAAAATGCCTGGCCCGCTACTCTCTTGACCTGAGCCTCCGTAGTCAGGGAGGCATCAATGGTCACACCCAAATTCCTAGCTTGGGGCACGATGGTAAGTTGCACCCCTGCTAGGGTGGGTAAACGCGCTACCTGTTCCCGCCCCTTTCCCCCCAGCCACAGGACCTCCGTCTTGGAGGGGTTGAGTTTCAGGCGACTCTGCTCGAACCATTCTGTCACTGTTTCCAAACATCTGGCAAATGGTTCTGGGGGGGAGTTCGGGTGACCGTCCATTAGGAGATAGAGCTGGGTGTCATCAGCGTACTGATGGCAACCCAGCCCAAAGCTCCGTACCAGCTGGGCCAGAGGGCGCATAAAGATGTTAAACAATGTGGGGGAGAGGACCGCACCCTGAGGGACCCCACAAGGGAGTCTATAGGGCCGCGAGAGCTCTTCCCCCACAGCAACCCTCTGGGACCGGTTCTGGAGGAAGGAGCGTATCCAGCGCAAGGCTGTGCCCTGTATCGCCGTGCCGGCCAGGCGATGGACCAACAGTTCGTGGTCCACGATGTCAAAGGCCGCTGATAGGTCTAAAAGGACCAACACGGCTGACCAGCCTCTATCCAGCTGGCGACGGAGGTCATCCAGCAGAGCGACCAAAACCGTCTCCACCCCATGGCCAGGGCGGAAGCCAGACTGATATGGATCGAGTGATGAAGTTTCCTCCAAGAAAGCCAGGAGCTGGTCCGCTGCCGCCCTCTCCACCACCTTGCCCAGGAACGCTAAATGCGACACTGGGCGGTAGTTAACAGGTTCCAGCGGGTCCAGCGATGGTTTCTTCAGGAGACGGCGGACCACCGCCTCCTTGAGCCGCTCAGGAAACTCTCCCGTACTCAGGGAGGAGTTGATGATGTCTCTGAGCTATCTTCTGGCCACCTCCCTTGAGGAGCCAAGAAGGACAGGGGTCGAGGGGGCAGGTGGTCGCCCTGACTGAACCTAGCAACTTGTCCACTTCAGAAGAAGAGAGCCGCCTGAAGCCATCAAACCTCACTACCAATGGCGGCCAACAGGTCTCCAGTTCATTCGCTGTATTAATTGTGGTGGGAAGGTCGCGGCGGAGTGACAAGACTTTATCCGCAAAATAGCTCGCAAATGCCTCGCAGCCGATTTCCAATTGTCTAGTGTTTTGGCGCCCCTCAAGGGCGGTAAGTGATCTAACTATGCATATTCATAATAAATGGCTGAGGCCATATTAACACCAAAACGAGTTGCATATTCATTGGCAGCAATGCCACCCTGTTAATCAATGAAACTGCAATGAATAAAAGTAGACCTTTGCGTATTCGTCCAGCTGACTACAGAAAACAGTAGCAGTTTGCCTGCTTTGGGTGCTAACTCGGAGTGAATTTCCTTGACAGCTCAGGCAAAAAGGGCAGTGTTGTGGGGCATGTATATGAATACACACTGTAAGCATTCTATTCAAAAGAGCAGACATGTTCCTAAGCTGGATAATACAGCTGCAAACTTTTTTGTGGTGCCCTGAATGAATCTTTGTTTGTTTATTTATTTTTAATCTGATTTATATACTTCCTCTCCACAGAATGGGCTCGAGGTGGTTTAAAACCATAAACTATAAACACAGCATTACAATTGTTTAAAAATCAGTATGTATTTTTTTTCTATTTCTCACTTCTGCCTTTCTGCCCCATATCAGAAAGGGGGGGGGGGGGGGAGAGCCAAGGAGAAGAGAGAGATCAATATAATACCCAGCCACCCTGACCTCAACCCTGGTCTGTTGCCATCTTGCTGGCTCTGTGTCACTTTGACAGCTCCATCAGGGCCTGTGTTTTAACTGGCAACTCATTCCATCTGGGTCTGGTCAAGGCCGGGCAGATATCTTTGTGGCTAGGGACCACCAGCAAGTTGGCATTTGCAGAATGCAATGCTCTCTGGGAAACATATTGGGAAGGGCCACATGGGGCTTTAAAGGCTAACACCAAATGCTTATCTATAACCAATACAGATACTGGAGGGAAAGTCAAATAGGAACTCTCCATGGGGTTGTCATAAGGATCTAGGCAGCGGCCTTCTGAACCAGTAGTTTCTGGGTCAGAACCAAGGTAGCTCTACAAAGAGCAAGTTACAATAATGCAATCTGGAGGTGACTGTTGTGTGGATTGTTGTGGTTAGATCTCCCAGGGTCAAGTATGGTGTTGGTAGTAGTAGTTTAATTGTGCATTTACTCGTTAATTGCTGCTTATTTATGCTCCCCCCCATCCAGATCCTAGAGAAGCATGCCCTCAACGATTTATATGTAAGTGAGGAAAACAATGGATTTGCAGGATCCTTAGTGCAGGACTTAGACAAACAGATCAAAGGCTATCATAGTAACAAACATGCATTTCTTCCTTTCTATCCTTGCAATATACATCCAAAGATATGTCTGTCCCTTTGCTCTGCAGGCTTCCTTCGACTTCCTTCTATTGTTGTGAGCAAACTGCTGACTATCCAGGATTCTGATCTCTTATGTGCCTTTCCCTTTCAGACAATTTCAACCGACCGGGCATGAGTTGTACCAACAATTCAGAACTCTTTCTATTTGGGAGATCTAGACATTTCCTTCTGAAATAGCTGCACAGCCTCCTTGCTTTCCTGCCATCCCCAGAACACTTCAAAAGGAAGGCTGAATATTATTCTTATTCTCTGTATGCATGCATGCATGCAAGAAGCAAACAAACAAGCAAAACCCCTCAGTATTTCTGGCAGAGTAGTTTTCATTCATTTCTCTTCTCTTTCCACATTGGATTTTCACTTGCGCCCTGGTGCTTGACAGCACTACAACAGCATTTTATGCCTTCCATTGTTAACTCCCTGGCTCTTTCCTGAGCGTTATCGCTACATTTGAGAAGGGTTTGCAGTTTTCATATGTCTTTGCTGCACACTACCTTTGAACTTCTTCACTATATGGATCCATTTCATTCTGACTGCTTTCCCCTTGGCGGAGTAGGGAACAGGTTGGGTGCAACCCGATGTTTCCCCTGCTGAAAAAGGAACTGAAACGGTGTCCCCTTTGACCTTCAAGATAGCTATACTCTAGATTAGGGGTAGTCAACCTGTGGTCCTCCAGATGTCCATGGACTACAATTCCCATGAGCCCCTGCCAGCAAACTCTGGCAGAGGCTCATGGGAATTATAGTCCATGGACATCTGGAGGACCACAGGTTGACTACCCCTGCTCTAGATCATGAAGCCAACATTGATAAAAGCAATAAGGAGGGGAATTGGGGTGAGTGGGAATGGAGAATCTGGATCCAGACAATTTTTTGGCATGCTCTCACATAATTCCCTTCCTCCCCACTCTCATGGCTTTTGTCCATGCCGTCCCCATGCAGTCGCCTAACCTCTTGGTAGTCAAGGAACATGGAAATGTTGGTTGGATCCAAAACATTGGGTTGTTTATTTTTTTTGGGGGGGGGCACAGCAAACACTCCATTGCTGGATCACACTTAAGGTGTAAGGATGGCTTTCATATGAAGACTTTTCTTACACTTCTCATCCATACCCAATTCTGATAGAAAGGAGTCCCTGGAGAGAAATTGCTTACAGCAAAGCTGCTTTCCTCTCCTCCATATCCTGGAGCTGGGTCTATTAATGGCAGCTAGATTTTTGTTGTTGTTGTTGTTAAGCAGCCTGAGTTTGAATATTTCTGGGTATCTGATGGGTTTCTGTTGTCTTTTGCCGTTTTAAGCCCTGCTTTCTGCTCTCTGACAAGCAGCTGTTCCCTTTTCCTTTTCATTTGGCCGAGAGCAGAAAGCAAGGTGTTAAGTGGCTCAGAGCTGTTTAAGCCCTTGCTTTTTGCTCTTCACAAATCACCATGGACTGCCTTAAAATTTACGGACCTTTGTGATGGCTTTTCCGTTTGGGAACATCCCTAGTGAAGGGTCATACATTTTTCATTTATGTGCACAGGCTCCGCAGACAGTAGCTCCATGTGGTAAAACAGAAACGAACATGCCAATTGTGGAATTTGATTCCCATGAAACCTTGTAAGCTGAGGTAATCTGTCTAAAGAAAGAGGAAGAGTGGGGGGCAGGACATTCTCCATTCCAGTGGGAAATAGCCTCAAATTCTACTCCCCCTCTTCTCTCCCCCCATAGCTATCACAGCAGGGCTGATTCTGCACTTACTTTGTTTATTCCATTGTGGATCCAGCTGAATTCAGATTGATTTGAACTTGGGTCTTCCTCTATCTCCCCCCTCCCCATTAAAACAGAAAAGTGTACTGCACATGATTAGGGAAGCACAGAGGTGTGTGTGGGGGGGGGAGCCAAGTGCAGCAGGAGCCTCTTTCTTTTCTTGAATGTGGGGAGTGGGAGATGATTGGAGACAGCAAAGGAGGGAAATAAATCCAAGAGGAAAAACTCTGCTGAGAGAAGTTAGGGCTTCCTCTTTAAGGGAAGCCTTGCAACCTGGGAATGAGGAAGCCTTTGAACTGATGTCCTGGCCAATCAGGGCTTTTCTACAGCACTGGAAGCTCAAGGCAGCAAGTTAGTTCGGGAAAAGCACCTTTACTCATGCCAATTTTTCAAATAACAAGGGTTATATCTACTCCAGGATATTGTGGGAGAAAGGCAGGTTCACTCTGGATCAATCGTGCTAATTGCAGATGAAAAATTTAAATCACCCAAAATCAAAATGGAAATTGCATTCAGTGTAGACAGCAGAGACTGGATAAACCTGGGATTAGAATAAAAACTCCGTGCAGATTCAGCCCATGTTTGAAGAATCCAGAGAGGTTTAATTTGGGCTCACCAAGTTTCTTTCAAGGTTTGTCCAGTGCACAATGGGAACAATTATGGTTGCTAACCACCGAGGGAAGGCTGGAGTTTCCCCAAGATCACAACTGATCTCCACACCACAGATAGTTGTTCCTCTGGAGCAGCCTTCTTCTGCCTTTTGACCATGGAGGAACTAATGAAATGTCTTTTTTCAGACTTTGAGGAACTACAGACATTGTGCCATGCCCCTTCAGAGAAGTCGGTGCGGAAGTTAGATGTGAGATCCAGCCATTCAATTGATCATTTACCATTTTCATCATGGAGAAAGAGACTAGGCCTTCAGAGCAACAGGTAAAGTGGGCACCAGTGACATCTAGCTATGTCAGCAGCCATTTGAATTTCTGGGAAAGGCCATGTAATCCCTGGGGAGCTCTTGGGTACCATCAGGGTTCCCTGGAACCCTGGGCTGAATCTGAACAGAGCTTTTATTCCAATCCCAGGTTAATTAAGTCCCTGCTGTCTCCACTGAATGTGATTTTCGTTTTTATTTCTCTGATTTAAATTTCCCCTGTGCAACAAGCATGATTGATCCAGAGTGACCCTACCTTTTCCCCGCAATGTCCTAGAGTGGATATAACGCTCAATAATTGAAAAATTGGCATGTGAAAGCATGCAGCTCTCTGCTGGTTTCAAATCTGCTGCTGAGCCTCTGTGGGAGAGAAGCTCTGATTGGCCAAGGCTTCAGTTCAAAGGCTGCCTTGTTCCCAGGCTGCAAGCTTGCCTTAAAGGGGAAGCCCTAACTTCTCTCGGCACAAGCTCCAGAAGCCCTAACTTCTCTCGGTAGAGATTTGCCTCTTGGTGTTTTCCCTCCTCTGCTGTCTCCAATCCACTCCCCCCCCTAAAGAAAAGAAAGAAAGAGGCTCCTGCTGCTCCTCGCTCCCCTCTCTCTGTCTGAGCTTCCCTAACCACAAGCAGAACACTTTTCTGTTTCAATTGGGGGGGGGGATAGAGGAAGACCCGAATTCAAATCAATCTGGATTCAGCAGGATCCACAGTGGAATAAACAAAGTAAGTGCAGATTCAGCCCTGGTTGAAAATCCCTGTCCTGGAGGAAACGACAGCTCTTTCACCAAACCCTCCCTGAGCTCCTCCTCCAAATCTACAGGAATTACCACTTTGTTGGCAACCCTAGAAACTAGCTACTTCTCAGACCAGTCTTTTTGCTGCCCTAAAAACCTCCTGCTGGTAAATCACTTCCATGCCCCTTTGCCTTTGTTTCGCAAGCAAGATATTGAAGCATTGTCTCAATAAAGTGGCTTCAAACTTGTCTGCATGCCATAAATTATTAAAACCCAATTAATTGCAAAGATAAGTGTTAGAAAAATAATCAGCTGTTAAGTCCCAGAAGTGGTGCTATATTATTATAAAAATTGAACAGAATATTGACTATAAGAAGTCGATGGATGGCCTAATTTGCTTTAAAAAAAAAAAAAACCTAGCATATTCATCTCTCAAATGCAAATAAATTAGTCCTATATAATGGATTATTCATGACATGTAATTAATTGTTTGGTGGCAGCAGCATGCCATTTGAAATCGTCTGAAACTGTAATAAGTACTAGAAATAAGAGTTATGTTTTTGTAAGAAAAAAAAATCCCTTTAGCTATTTTGTTCTTACCTAAGTGAGAAATGAGCCTCTTGTGGCGCAGAGTGGTAAGGCAGCCGCCTGAAAGCTTTGCCCATGAGGTTGGGAGTTCAATCCCAGCAGCTGGCTCAAGGTTGACTCAGCCTTCCATCCTTCCGAGGTTGGTAAAATGTAGTGGTGCATAGGAAGTAAAGAAATCATCGAAGGTAAAAGCTTTAAATATTGGGGTATTACCTATCACTATAATCTGAAAAGAGCCTTTTGTGGCACAGGGTGGTAAGGCAGCCAACGTGCTGTCTGAAGCTCTGAACATGAGACTGGGAGTTCAATCCCAGCAGCCGGCTCAAGGTTGACTCAGCCTTCCATCCTTCCGAGGTTGGTAAAATGTACCCAGCTTGCTGGGGGGTAAATGGTAATGACTGGGGAAGGCACTGGCAAACCACCCCTATTGAGTCTGCCATGAAAACGCTAGAGGGCGTCACCCCAAGTGTCAGACATGACTCGGTGCTTGCACAGGGGATACCTTTACCTTTACCTTTAAGTGAGAAATAGAGTAGGACCATTTCTGCAAAAGAATGCCCCCACTGGCATTCTTAAAGTATTAAACAATGCAAAACTTTCCATACATTTTGCTTCCCCAGGAATAGATTCAAGTTTTATGCCCCTTACCCCCTGGTGTCCAAATCATACTTCACAACATTGCCCCCCCCTTTCTTTTGGATTTTAACTCATTGTTTGCCAGTGAGGAATTCCTGAATTCATGGGAATTCATGGGAATTGTTCATGGGAATTGTAGTCCATGGATATCTGGAGATCCACAGTTTGGCGACCACTGATGTAAGGTCTATTCCAGTAATCTCACAACTGGCTGGGAAAATAGGTCCTTTGGAGTCTTCCCCTCACAAAATCCAAATCACGTTTCCAGCTAGCAAAACTGTCTTGTTTGCTATCTTTGCAGCTTATAGAGATTAGAGGATTGAACGATAACTGGAGAGGAGAGGCAGCCAATGGCCCCACAAAGCCGGAAAGGAAAGGAAAGGAAAGGAAAGGAAAGGAAAGGAAAGGAAAGGAAAGGAAAGGAAAGGAAAGGAAAGGAAAGGAAAGGAAAAGGGATGAAACAGTATCTGAAAATGAATTTGTGCCATGTCAATGGACAATGCTTCCTTATTCTTATTAAAGCATAAGCGCAAGGTAACCCCCCTCCCCCCAGTACTTGAACATGCCATTTCAAACTATGACATGTGATGCAACACTGCAAGGTTCGATGTCTCCGTACTTCCTTGGGCAACTGAGTACTCTACTTGTTTAAAATATATCAGTCAACAGGAGACACCCTTTAAAATAGAATGCTCTACTCTTGTACTCCTCCCGGAAGGCAGAGACTGGCAGAAGGACAGGGGCCTGCCCTACGGGTGTCACATCTCTACACGGGTCACATCTCTACCACTTCCGTCTCAGGCTGCAGCTGTTTCCGGAATAGTCTGAGCCTTTTTTGCCATTGCCACCACAGAGATTGCGCCGTGTCCTTGTCACTGATGAGGTCTGCCGTATCCTTTATGGCAGTGGTCCCCAACCTTTTTTCGGCTGGGGATCGGCAGGGCAACTACCCCGCCTGCGCAGCGCGCATGCGTGGCCATGCCCACACAGCACGCATGTGCGGCCAGGCTGTGCATGTGCACATGTGCGCTGCGTGGCCAAAATCGCGCATATGCGGCACTTTCGCGCATGCGCGCATGCACGGAAGTGCCGCGCATGCACGATTTCGGCCGTGCAGCACGCATGTGTGATGCGCGGCGCGGCCCTGATTCCCTCTCCCCGCCCTCCCGCAGTAAGAAGGTTCCTGGGCCGCAAGCTTGCGGCCTGGGAAGTTTTTTACTGCAGGGGGGGAAGAGGGAACCGCGGACCGCAGATTGGGGACCACTGCTTTATGGCATGAGAGTTCAAAAATGTTCTACCCTTGAGGAAATCAAGAAGAGGAACAAAGCAGTTATCTTTTGCCTTAGTTCAGCCATTTAGCCTTAAACACATGGATTTCCCATTAAGGATCTCATGTGGGAAGATTGTGGCAGACCTGTGCCTGAGCCGCTACGTTAGAGAGCCCCATATGCTGCCCCCGTGTGAAGCAGCTTTGTGCTGTTGTGGAGAAGTTGCCACCACTTGCCAAATCTGTTTCTGTGTGAGATGGAAGGATCGGTTATATGTGGGCGTTAAGAATAGACACATTTGTTGATTTCCTTGGAAAGAGTCTGCCAACTCTTGCTCAAGACAGCTTAGCATTAAAACCGCACGCACACATATAATATGTTAATGTACTATTAATGCTGTTCCCATCTGCATGGATAAAATATCGGGGAGGGGGGGAAATCCTAATATTGATGTGATCATATATACAGTTGCATTTAAATTCTTGGAACCACTACACAAAGCGCTGTCTATCATATGTTGCTTCAGAAACAAATTGAGAACTCTTTTAGCCATTGCTCAAGGTCTATTGATCCAGAAAGCTCTGGAAAGGAAAGGGGAAATTTTAGGTCCTGAGATTTCGTCAGTGCACTGAATCCAGACTTAATCATCTTCTTCTTTGAGATCTGATTTCACAATGCTGAGACAGCGATTCCTAGGTTTCATTCGGCCAATGCTCCTTTCCTGCTATGCATATAAGGGTTTTTTCCAATGCATTTTCCCTAAACCTCTGGGCTATGGAAATTGTGAATGGCTATTTGAAGTGAATGACTTTATAACCCTTGAAGAACATGCAGCATTCTGTCATACCCAGCATCTACGTTTACTTCTCTGAACTGAAATCTACTGCATTTTAATCAATGTTTAAATCCTTGTGTGAAATATTTTGTGTGGGGATTATAATTTGATAAATGGGCACATTTTCACTTCCATGTTGTGTCCAGATGGTGACAGATTTCCCCATACATGTTTCTCACTTGGCACTGGAACATTTGGGTATTGTAGTCTTTTATTGTCATTTATGTTTAATGATGGATTTAATCCAAACAATACAAGATGTTATCCAGCATGTTAAACTTCTGCTAAATGGACAGAAAGCAGGATCCTTCTGTTCAAGATCTTTTGTGTTTCCAGCATGCAGTCATACAGAATTGTTTCTTTGTCGTGCCAAAGCCATAAAAAAAAATTAAATTATAGAATCCTTTCCCAGCAACTAGGGAGAGACCCTGAGAGGACAGTCAAAAGAAGTAATTTTTTTAAAATTCTGTTAGTTAATGTCTAGCATTTATTACAAGGGGCAGGGATACACACGTGAGTGTATGCACATATCTTCGAAGGCACAATGTTGTTCATATTCAAGCATCCATCAGAAATATTCAAAATCTCACCCAAATTCTGATGCAGGTGACATTTTGTGATAACTCCAATGAAACACGGGGATGGGCGCACAATCTTCTTGAGTCACAATTTGATTGCAGATTGCAAGCCACAGTTTTTAACACTTGAATAAAAAAAGGGGACTCATAATTACTTGGAAATGCTATCAGATGCTATCAGCATCTTCCTGGGGCAGGCACGTTCAGTCTTTCAACTGTAGATGAGCCTCTGAAATATATTTCAGACTTTGAAGAGCCCCGGAACCAAGTCGGAAGTTATGTCAGCTGGGCCATGCCTCCCTTCCACAATGGAGGACTGAGGGGGGAGACAAAAGAGGCTGTTTGAGGCAATAGGCATCCAGCCTCCACCACCCCCTTTTCCCAGGTGTGGTAACCACATAAGAACGTCACCCCCAGGTCAATAGAAGCAGCCTGAGAAGCTATAAGTGCACTCTTAAGTAGTGTTATGCTTTTCAGAGTCCATTGATCTCAGTGAACTCAAAAATGTGTAATTCTGCTGGAAATTGGGCAGTGGGACCATTAAGATACCAACAAGTTTGCAGGGAAGATCTATCTTATGAATACGTACATTGACATGAGGGAGAGTAGATGGATGCTGATTCTCAAGGCTTGGTTACTACAAGAACTAATTCTCCCTTTTGCATGCCTTGTATGTGACATCATTCCACAGGGATGGATGTAGTTCGGCATTATTTGTGTTTCTAGATCATCTGTCAGCCTTTGTTCATGAGCTTTTAGCTCACTGCCTTGCCTTGCAGTGGCTGGTCTCCTTTCTCCAAATTCAGGGACAGAAGCTTGCTATCAGGGAAGAACAAACATGGCACTACTGCAGGGCGTGATTCTCTCCTTGAGATTATTCAACATCTTCATCTGCTCACTTACTCAGCTTGCCCAAGGGTTCAAGCTTGGGTCCCCCCAAGCTCTATCAGTTAATGAGCAACCAGCCAAACATCCCACCCAATTGCTTGGCAAGGTTTTAGGGAGCCATGACAGAATGGCTCTTACAAAGCCAGCTGAAGCTTAATCCTCTGAAGATGGAGATCCAGTGGCTGGGAAGGAAGAGGCCAGAAGAGAAAGAGTGACTCCCCCTGTCTGTATGATGTGCAGCTATAAGATGCAGACAGTCAAAAATCTGAGGGTGACCTTCGACGCCTCCCTTTCCACAGAGGCTCAGGTCCCAAAAGTATCTCACCAGGCATTTTCCATCTATGCCAGGCAAAGTTATTAGTACCCTACCTGGACCTAAAACACCTAGCCACAGTGATCCATGCAATGTTCACCTCCAGGCTAGATTACTGTAACTTGCTTTATGCAGGCCTACCCCTGACCTGGGAATTACAACTAGGACAAAATGTGGCTGCCCAGGATCATACAATGACCCTAGGAAAACCCACATTCAGCCTGTTCTCCAGCAGCTGTATTGGTTGCTGCTTGAATCCTAGATCACGTTAAACATATTGGTTTTAACCTTCAAGGCCTTATGCAGTCTGGAATCTGCATATATTAGGGACAATCACCCTGATTACACCCCCCCCATAGAGTGCTTTGCTCAGCTAGTTCCAGCTGATTGGTGGTCCCCCAGCCACAGTGAGGTGTACCAGGCCTCGACAAAAGCCAGGGCCTGTTTGGCCCTAGCTCCTGCATGGTGGAATGAGACCGTCGTTCTTATACTCTTGGACAATCAGTAAACTGCCAGAGGAGATGTATATTTAGCATAGAAAGGATAGGAAATTCCTGCTGCCTTTCAAGGTATCTCCTCCAGTGTCTTGACTGGCTCAACAGAAGACTTCCTGTTTTTCAAGCACACTTCCTCCCTGCTTGCCTCCAGAACAGCAGCTGAACAACAGAAGACTGACTGCAGACAACAGTTAGTTAGACTGTAGGTCTCTTTCTGAACATAATAGTATATTTTCTGAATTAAAACTACTTTGTTATTTTAGTGGCTTGGTGCCCTATCCTCTCTTTGTATTCAAATTCTAAGAACAGCTCCTAGGAGTGGAACTCAGCAAAGAGAAAGTTCAGAGGTATCACTCTGTGTAATTGTTACTTCCTAAATGGACTACTTTGGAGTCTTCCGACTGCCTGGCTTGCTGGTTACCTGATAGGTTCCCTCTCTTTAAAAACAATATCTTTGTCAGTCATTGACATGGCTATTTGTTTTGTGTTTTAACTTTGTTTCCGTTCTGTGTAGTTGGCACTTTCTGGTTCCGTAAGCCTTTTGGTTCTGCTTGTGTGCGTCTTCGGCAATTTCCCTTTCTCCTTGTTGCCGCTTTGCTGACAGATGCAAAGAAAATGTGAAAGCAGTGTCTCAGGTGGTTTTTCCTTATTCAGCAGAGCACTTCCTTTCATGTTTCCATTTGTTACAAATCCGCATCCTTTGCAAGTTTCTCAGGGTTTTGAGAGGTTATCTCCTCCTTCCCCGTCCCCCCCCCAAAGGAAAACATAAACAAGTTTGAGAAAGTTACATTATTTTTAACAGGTATAAATGGCATTTTCTGGGGAAAGTGCAGTGAACAGATGCAGAATATGTTACATATCATTGGGACGTTAAGATGCTTCCTGAGAATTCATAATTTCATGGAGCACTACGGTCAGTGGGCACTAAGACCTGGAGGAAAACAGGAGGTTCCAGGGAAGGGGAGAACACCAGCACAGACCAAGCCAGAAATACTTCCCTCCCAACAATAAATAGCTTATTTGCATATTTAAACTCCAAGTTCTCCCTAAAGATGATACAAATTGTCCTCAATAACATTATCCCCTCTTCCATCCTGTTCTCATAACAACCCTTTGAGGTAAGATAAGAGGAGAAAGAAAGTCATGCAGTTAAGGGGATGGCCCTGGAGCCAGGCAGGGTCCTTTGTCTAGCATGAGTTACCCAAAAATATGCCAGACTGGAAAACTTTTTATTGGTTTAGGGTTTTTTACCCCCAAACTCCATACATATGGAGGCATCAAATGTCACTCCCAGGTTCCTTGAAGTTGTAAGCTTCACTCCATCCAGCTTCAGAAGGTGCACTTCCTGGTATGGTCCTTTCCTTCCCAGCCAGCCACTGGACCTCTGTCTTTGAGGGATTAAGGTTCAGGGTCTTTCCTTGAGACACTCCACCCTTTCCTCCAGCCATCAGTCCAATGAGCTCGGAGGGGTGTCCAGTAAATCATCCGTCAGGAGATAGAGCTAGGCGTCATCTGCATACTGATGGCACCCTACCTCATAACTCCAGATCAACTTGGCAAAAGGGTACGTAAAGTTGTTAAATGGAGTCAGTGAGAAGATTGCACCCTGCAAAACCCACACTAGATCCCACAGCGTTGTAATTGACTATCAGTGACTGCTACTCTCTGTCCCTGACCATGAAGAGAGCTCAGCCATTGGAAAGCCATCACCCATACCCCCATGTTGATAAGGCAGCAAGCTAGGAGCTTGTGGTGTACTATGTCTGTGATAACCCACCATGAACCAGTTGTCTTGGAGATCTTCCATCAGGGTGACCAGAGCCACCTCCACCACATGCCCTGGGTGGAATCCAGATGGGTATGGGTCAAACCAACCCCTTATTCTGCCCTCTAATTTTTGTTGGGAGGGCTGAAATCTCCCACACATTGCATTCTATTTCTATAACATAGCACATGCTTGGCAAATGAATTCAGTAATTGAGAATGGCATTGTTGGGTCGTCCCTCCTTTTCTTCTTTGTTTGAGTTCTGAAAGCAGTTTCCTGCTGATACATGATTTATGGCACAGTTCAATCAGTGCACAAGATTCATTACGTTCTTGACTGACCTCTTTGTACAATGCATGGAGTGAGGTTGGCATTGCAACATCTTTCAGCAGCATCTAGCTGGCTCAAAAGGTGTCTCTGACGCCCCTGAGCTGCAGAAGTGGGGCTTGCCAGCATTCCAGTTCAGTGCTTCATTAAACCAGGTGAGCTGGCATGAGTGGGATGGAAGGTCTGCTGTTTCATGTGGATGGGGTAATTCCAACCCCAAAGTGGCAACCTGGATTTCCCTGGCCATGGAAGAAAGGCCTCAAGAGCCAAGCACTTACAAAACCCTTCCTTCCTATCCACTCACAATCTGCCTAGAATATCTATAGAGGGCTGATGCTTTAAGACTTGTGTTTCTCCTATGGAAAAAAATTCTCCCTGAGGCCCTTCCCCTTCCCAACTCTGTCATCCCCAGTCTCTTACCCCAAATCTCCAGTAGTTTCCCAAGTCACTGTTAGTAACCCTAAAGAAGACAATACCACCGGGATATGGAGTTCAACTAAATTTATCAGTGAGTTTTTCCTGTTGGAAGGTGCAAGATCTGTAGTGTGCATGATTGAGAAGCCTGTGAAGAGTGTTCTGCAGAGGACATTAGAAGAGATCTATATCTAGCCTAGTTAGATTAGGAATTTCCTGATATTTTTTCAAATACTCTCTTCCCATGTCATTTGGAGACTTCCTGCTCCTTTGAGCACACTTCCTTGTCTCATGAATAGTCAGAATGAACAAAGAACAGTCAGACAGCTAGACAGGTCTTTCTTCTCCTTCTATACCAAGTTGTTGATCTTCCTAATAAAACTATTTTATTCTTTTCAGCAGCATGGTGCTTTGCCCCTCTTTGCATATTTCAACTCTGCCCACACTGTTTACCAAGCGGCCTATTCTGTAAGACTGGAAACTCATAGACTGATTCATCCCCAACTGTAGAATGCTGAGAGCAATGAATTATTTCTGTGTTGTTGTTGAATCTGTTAAACATCTTTATTAAGCTGTGTAATAAATTATTGCTTGTCCTCCGCTTATATGTGTGGACTGGTTACTGTTTTGTCTAGCCAGGACAGCTCCAGTAAACAGTCACGCCCAGAACCCCACCATGCCTAGTCTTTTTTGCTTTATTGTTATCCTTGATCGCTTGCTGGCATCACCTGCTAATCATCTAATAAAAAGGACTGTGATCAAAGGTGATTTGTCACTTTTGAAGCATCCTTTACACTGGAGGACACAGTCTGTTTGGAGCAGTCTCTGACAGTAAGATACATGAGATCCATTATAGGGGCAAGAAAAATAATCACAATCAGAGAATCAGAGAGTTGGAAAGGGCCACACAGGCCATCTAGTCCAACCCCCTGATCAATGCAGGATCAGAAGAAGATATGTTTATCCGTATCCGCTTTTACCTATCCAAAGGAGTCTCAAAGTGACTTTCGATCGCCTACCCTTCCTCTCCCCACAACAAATATCTTGTGAGGTAGGTGGGGCAGAGAGAGCCCTAAGAGAACTATGAATGGTCCAAGGTCACCCAGCTGGCTACATGGGGAGGAGTAGGGAATAAAACCTGGCTTTCCAGATTAGAGGCTTCCACTCTTAACCACTGCACCAAGCTGGTGCTCAGGTGTTTTTTTTTTTTTCTTCTCTTGAGTCCTGAAATCCCATAATCGCTACCCACTAAGCCATTAGCCTAATCTCCGTAACATTAATCAACAGCAAGTTTCCCTAGGGGTGCTCCAATTCCATCCATGCTGCAGTCCCCAAATCCACGTGTGAAGAAAATTAAAATGTACAGAAGCTAAAGGCAAATCCAAGTTCCTCCTGGAATGTGAACTTTCATTTCTGCCAATAACATTTCACAACAGCCATTGCAGTACACATGCTCCTGTACTGGCAGGCTGGCAACTATCTGTTCTACTTAATATTTCTGGTAAGGCATTGGAGGAGGAGCATGTCTCATGGCTTAAGTGGCACTTAGTGCTTAACACCCACTCAGGACAGATGTCCTGCCCCTGAGTGCCTCCTCCTCCAACCGGCTGTCCAGTGGCCAGCCAATCACCTTCTGTCCCCCACCTCTGACCACTCCCTCCTCCTTCCACTTCCCTCTGAGGTGTGGAGGCTGCACATTTGTGCTGCCCCTGCTGGTGAGTTCCATAACTGGTGCCTGCAGACTTTCCAGGTCCTGGGGGGAGGGGAAGGCCACTTGCAGAGTTCTTCCACTCCCCCCTCCCCCCAATCCTGAATGCAACCGGCTTGGCCCTAGTAAATAGATAAGCATGATTGCTACATTGTCTGAATGGGGCCATGCATGAATTTTCAATGCATTCTACACCAAAATCATGCAAATCAGTGTTTTGTGTAGTGAGTGCAGTTTGTATGCAAATGCTCTTTCTCTGTGTTGTCCCTTTTGGACAACATGGCTGTTGGGACTTTTAGACTTGACTGGGTCCTGAGTCCCTCCAGGGAAATACAGCTTCAGAGTAACAGAGCATTTGTTGTCAGTTACCTTTGTGGATGAGGCAAACGTCCAGGCTCAGAATACTTTGAGGTTGGAAAGAGAGAGAATCTTTACTGGAGAAGATTATTTGCACAATATAACATGTTCATCTGCTTCAGTCTCCTTACCATGTTCTTGGTTGAGCCCCATGCGAGGTCAACACATACCAGTCCTGGAATTGATAGCAAGGGAAGAGCTCTGAAGGAGTAAACCTTCTGGATTAGGATTGCCACCCCTCCTCCCCGCCCTGCAGCTGCGACTGAGAAGTTCAGCAGAACAATTTGGGCTAGACTAGCAGAGGTGGCCAAATGGTGGCTCTCTAGATGTTCAGAGCCAGTTTGGTGTAGTGGTTAGGAGTGCAAACTTCTAATCTGGCATGCTGGGTTCGATTCTGCACTCCCCCACATGCAGCCAGCTGGGTGACCTTGGGCTCGCCACGGCACTGAGAAAACTGTTCTGACCAGGCAGTGATATCAGGGCTCTCTCAGCCTCACCCACCCCACAGGGTCTCTGTTGTGGGGAGAGGAATGGGAAGGCGACTGTAAGCCGCTTTGAGCCTCCTTCAGGTAGGGAAAAGAGGCATATAAGAACCAACTCTTCTTCTTCTTCTTCATGGGTTACAATTCCCCTGAGCCCTTGTCAATTGGCCATTCTGGCAGGGGCTCCTGGTAACTGTAGTCCACAAACATCTGGAAAGCCACAATTTGGGCATTCTTGGGCTAGAGTCTTTCACCCTGATATTCAAATTTCTTATCTGAAAGGGGTTTCTATGAGGTAGATCATTAACAAGTACATTCTCACCCTACAGGTAGGAGGGTCAGAGAGTTGATTATAGAGTTACAGGGGAAAGTGCTTTGGATGTTGGGTGGGAAGGAGAGATGGAAGCAGGGGAAATGGAAAATCTATGGGTACTTCTAGGAAAGGGAAAGAGGGAGCGGAAAATATGATGCCTCCTGCAAGTGCTTGTGGGTTCCCATTTGACGTAGAATGAGTCAAATTTCTTGAATACAGCAGCAGACATTTCAGAGCCTGATTTCCATGGCTTCTAGGCAACCTCATCCCTTGGCTATGAAATGGAAACATTTGCTGATGACATTACATATGTGCATTTCAATCTTCACAGAGGGGGGGGGCAGGCAGAAGGCTGCTGCTCTTGCCACCCCTTGCAAGTGATTTTGGAATTGTGAACACAGCACCTATACACATACAGAATGTTGTGTATGTTGTCTTTGATGCCATGACTGATAGCACTTTTAAAAAATTGATATTGTGCCCATACTTTGTAAGCATATATAACCTATCAATGCTCAGGGTCTAGCAACTTGGTGTAGGCTTGGCAAGACCAGTGCACTTGGCAGGGGCAGAGCTAGCTTGGTTTAGTGCTTAAGAATGGGGGTTTCTAATCTGGAAGGTTGGGTTTTGATTCCTCACTCCTCCTCCACATGAAGCCAGCTGGGTGTCCTTGGGCCAGGCCCAGTTGTTTCAGAACTCTCCCACCTACCTCACAGAGACCAATTATGCATGGGCTAGAATGCCTGAGATAGCGGCGATAGGGCTTTGGGGAAAATCCCCAATTATGCATGACATCACCGCCATCTCAGCCCTGGCCCGACCCAGGCCCTCGGAAGACCCGCGTTGCCCTGCGCATAATTGGAGGAGTCAGGCTTTCAGGCCCAGCTCCTCTCCTGACCTACAGCGTCCCTGCAGTGACGCCTCTCACCCCTGCTGGCTCTGAGGCTCTGCTGAGCTGACAGGGGCATTCCCCCACCCCCACCATGGTGGGAGAGCAGCATGCTGCTCCCCACCATCGTGCAGTGGGGGTCCCATGCCCCCAATTCCCCCCGCTGTCACTGCCATGGCTGCAGAGCGCTCACTGCACTTTAGGCCCAGCATTGTATGTGTGGGGCCATTGCATCGGGGCAACCAGTGTGCTCTGGGGGAGCCCCTCCCTGATGTACACGTGGGAAACGGCGGAGTAACAGACCGGCGGCAGCCCGGCGTAGCTGCTGCCATGCATAATAGGTCAGAGTGTCTATCGTGAGGAAAGGAAGGGTAGGTGTTTGGAAGCAGTTTGAAACAAAAACAGGGTACAAAACCCCAGCTCTTCTTCTCTTGCCTTGTCTTTCTAGACCAGGGGTAGTCAAACTGCGGTCCTCCAGATGTTCATGGACTACAATTCCCATGAGCCCTTGCCAGCCAATGCTGGCAGGGGCTCATGGGAATTGTAGTCCATGGACATCTAGAGGGCCGCAGTTTGACTACCCCTGTTCTAGACGTCTGTTAATTTTAATGTGCATATATTGTCTGCAGTGGTTCACGCTAGCAGGCTTCATAAATGTGTGAACAAATCCATACTATTGCTGTGTGCACTTTAATAGCTCTTGGAGTGACTGAAAGGAAATGGTTGAAGAAAATCACCTGATGTTGCTAATTGAGTAACCCTGCCTTTCCCCTTGAGATAAGAGGGTTTGTTTGTTGTTTTTCCCTACTGCTATCTAAAACGTTTTCATTGAGTTGGGTCTTCCTGGTGTTTTACCGCCTGGGATGTTATCCAGCAACCTCATCAAGGCGGGCAAACAGGAGCAACATGGAAAACCATGGCTACAATTCAAGCAGAGGGAAATTGTTTCTCTGCCATTTCACATTTTCCTCCTGTTATGTTATCTGCTGTGAGTCGCTCAACAAAGCCTGAAAACATTACGGAAGAAAGGCTGTTCGGCCATCAATCACAGTGACATCTGAGATAACTCAAGGAAGAGCTGAAATCACAGGACTTTAATCATTCCCTGGTAGACAATAGAAGTTTTAATAACTCTCCTCATTAAAGGTATTCACTTTGTTTAAAATATTAAACCACAAAAAAGAGGGAGCCATATTTCAAAATTCGCATTAAAATGATGGCAGTTGTCAGACTTCAAATAGGAGCACACTGTTTTGAAAAGACATCGCTAACATTTCTTTTTGTGCGTGCACACCTAAAGCTTACACCTTGAATAGAATTGTGTTGGTCTTAAAGTTGCCGCTGGAGTCCAACTTGGGCCTGCTGCTTCATCTGAATTTTTTCCCCTTATTAGTCCAGTTACTCAGATCATATGAATTCCACCATAAGGAAGAGTAGTAGTAGTAGTAGTAGTAGTAGTAGTAGTAATAGTTGTAGTAGTAGTAGTTTTAGTTGTTTTGTACCCTGCTTTTGCTTACCTGAAATGTCTGTAATTTGCAGAACCAGGTTTGATTATTTATTTATTATTTATTTTATTTATATACCACCCTCCCCGTAGGCTCAGGGCAGTTTACATGAAACGGGAACAATACAATTAACTCAGTTTATAGTGATGTGGTTACAACAGTAACAATTACAGCAAGGTAGTGGTAGTAATACACATTGTAGAACAGTAGAATACTAGAAACATTGATTCACTCATACTAAGGCCCAGTGTTATGGGCGGATCTGTAATGATTGTCGGAGGGAGGCTTGGGGGCCTAGTGGGAAGTGGTGGTTCAGATCGAACTCATCCAAATGCCTGGTGAAGGAGCTCCTGGTCCTGCAAAACTATGTGAGTTACCCATTCTTCCACATGCAGCCAGCTGGGTAACCATTGACTAGTCACAGTTGTCTAAGAACTGTTCTAGCAGAGCAGTACTCATAGAGTTTTCTCGGTCCCACTGACCTCACAGGATGCCTTTTTGGGGGAGAGGAAGGAAATGGTGACCATTTTATTTTTTATTGGTTTATTATTTCTATTTATTCCCCACCACTCTCCACCAAGCCAGCTCATACTTATAAACTGTTGGGACTCCTTTGAGTAGTGAAAAGCAGGATATATATATCCTCATCCATTTCCTCTATATATTTGTAAAACAGCCTGGTGGGTGGAACGTGTCCGGCTGTCCAATTTGGAACAGGGCCAATCAGGGTGCAGCCAGCAACACTGGCTGCACCCTGATTGGCCCTGCCCCTGCAGCTCTCACCCTCCTTCCCTGGATGCTAGCCACGTTCCTCTCAGATGCACCAGTTACAGAGAGAGACACTCAGAGCCCTGCCAGACTGAACATGAGCCCTCATTCTCTCCTCTTGCTCCTGCTGCAAGGGAGGCAAAGAGAGACACAGAGATATCTGCCCCCAAGCTGCTGACCAGCCCTGCTTTCCTCCTAAGAACAAGCCGTAATTACCTGCTATGCCTCCTGCTGCGAGGCACACCAAGAGACAGGCAGCGAGAGAGAGAGAGAGAGAGAGAGAGAGAGAGAGAGAGAGAGAGAGAGAGAGAGAGAGAGATGCACCTCCCGGTGTCCCCTGGGTCCTAGTGCCCATTGCATTCCTGGTTGCAATGGGCTTTCTTGCTAGTATCTATATAAAAACCCAGGTCATCTTCTTTAGATTACCCACCAAAAATGAAAATTCTGTAACAAAGAATATTGTTTTCACATTAAGGGGATCCATGAAAATATGACACACTGCTTGATTTTACCTGCTATGGAACTAAAAATAACCCATATTCGAGGATGGCATCTTATGGAAACATGTAGCCCTTCATTTCCCAGTTCAGCAGTCATGTGTCTCCTTTCCAGCAGTGTATAGCAAAACTAAGGAACGCATGATGTGACCTCACTGCACTCAATACCCCCACCATGCTACAACATTCCCAGTTACATAGTTCAGAAGACACCTTTGCTGTGTTACCAACAACAACACTTTTACTTGAATAATTATTTTAAAAAAAACATATGCAAAATATTCCTTAAAATCAATTATACAACAGAATAATACTCATTTTGCAATATTAATAAAGGCCTTTGGAGCCTGCTCAGTTATTTTTGCTTCAAATCTAGTAGATTTATCCTCATGCATTATACATTGTTTAAATTTGTGTTCCATAAATAATACATGACTGCTAGTAACTTATTTATAAGAAATAAACATAATTTTTTTTCCCTTTTCTTTCTTTCTTTTTTGTCTTTCTAGTCATGCTGTGCGTTCCTGGAATTCTGGCACCCTTAATTAGTTATGCATGCTAAGTGCATTAAGTAATTGACCTGAAGTAAGAAGCCTCTTGTGGCGCAGGGTGGTAAGGCAGCCGACATGCTGTCTGAAGCTCTGCCCATGAGGCTGGGAGTTCAATCCCAGCAGCCGGCTCAAGGTTGATTCAGCCTTCCATCCTTCAGAGGTCGGTAAAATGTGTACGCAGCTTGCTGGGGGGTAAAACGGTAATGACTGGGGAAGGGAATGGTAAACCACCTTGTATTGAGTCTGCCAAGAAAACGCTAGAGGGCGTCACCCCAAGGGTCAGACATGACCCAGTGCTTTCACAGGGAATACCTTTACCTTTAAGTAGCTGTTACTTTGAAAGTATAACCGATTGTATGTTTTATTTACTTGAAAGGGCAAAGCTCAAAGTTCTCCTTTAGCTAAACCTTTAGGGACTGCTCCCCCTAATTCCCCCCTCCCAGAAAAAGTGAAAATCTAGAAATATCACAAATATTAGAAGGTCCCCTCAGTTTCAATAGAGGTTTATCAGAGAAAAGAGAGAGCTGCTATTTCTGAAACACAAGTTCTGAATTTTTGCCAATAGGAAGTGAGGTCATATTTCAAGACAGGACAGACAAAATAGCCCACCTCTGCATATCAACATCCTTGAGAACCAGCATGATGTTGTGGTTAAGCAGTGGTTAAACTGGAGAATTGGGTTTGACCTCCTCCACATGCAGGCAACTGGGTGACCCTGGGCCAGTCACAGTTCTCTCAACCTCACCTCCCTGAAATGGTGTCTGTTACGGGGAGAGGAAGGCAATTGTCAGCCCCTTTGAGACACATAAGGCCTGCTGGATGACCTTTGGCCAGTCATAGTTCCCTCTGAGCTCTCTCAGCCTCACCTACATCACAAGGTATCTGTTGTGGGGATTTACAGGATATTGTAAATCACTTCAAGACTCCTTTGGGTAGTAAAAAGCAGAGTGAAAAAGACAGCTCTTCTTTTTTTGGTAGTCTCCCATTCAAGTTCTTACCAAGACCCAACCATACATGGCCTCCAAGATCTTAAGAGGTCTAGCTGGCCTGGGCCATCCATATCACTCCAGTTCTTTGGGCACAGGCAGTTATTGTCCCGTTCTTTGTATCCTTTCCTGTCTTTTTAATGTTCTAGTTTGTTCTTACCTACATCTTGTTCCTTGACAGAATTGCACTCAGGATGCCTGAACCTCACTGGCTTGAAGAGACTTTGGAACTCATGGGGTCATTTTAGATTTGTAAATAAGCAGATGTGCCACTCACTTAGACTTAGAAAGTAAAAGCCCCTTTAAATTTCCTTCAGGGATGCTAAGAATGTCACAGAATGTGTGACTGATGTTAAACTTAGCTTGTGAAAAATGTCCATTGTGTTCTTGGAAAGCCTGTCTTGGGATCATGTCAGCAATTTTCTGTAAAGCAGTATTATGAGAATTTTTGTATTGGTTCACTGCCATCATTTGGCACGGCAGCTGGATAATTTCTGATCAGTACAGGATGATGGAACACCTGCCAGTCTGACCAACATTATGTTCCCCAGTCTTCGCCCTCAAAACAGATCACAGCCAATGTATGGAGATCCTGGACAGTTTTCAAGGAAAGAGATGTTCAGAGGTCATTTGCTATTGCCTACCTCTGTGTACCAACCCTGGACTTACTTGGTGGTCTCCCATTCAAGTATTAACCAGGACTGACTTAGCTTTGCTTCCAAGATGTGATATAATTGGTCTAAATCACAATATCCAAGTCAGGGCAGCCATTTTTAGGGAGCCTGTCCTACTGTTCTTATCTGTTTGACACAAACAGGAAACATCTTGCTGAGTCCCAGCTTTGCAGCCTTGTGATGTCTGGATGAGGGAAAGAAACCAACTCTCAGATAATTCTGAGTGTCAGCTAAGGGTCAACTTCTACTGTGTTCCCTTGAGCTACTTACTGCTTTGCAGGGATGCCAGGGAACGTTGGGGATGGAAAGCACAGAAGCCAAAAACTTCTGATCTGACTCCCATTCCACCCTTCTTATTGCCTCCCAGTCTTGCAGGAAATCATCCAGAAACTTGGGGGGAGAACAGAAGTGAAATCTCAACTATATTCAGAGGCAAGACACTCCACTCTAGGGATAACTCAAATTATTATTATGTAGCTAGCACTCTCCTCCCAAGTCATAAGAACATAAGAGAAGCCAAGTTGTACCAGGCCAATGCCCCATTCAGTCCAATACTCTGTGTCACATAGTGGCCAAAAGCCAGGTGCCACCAGCAGGGCCATAACTCCAGAAGCCCTCCTATTGTTGCCCCCCCCCCAAGCATCAAGAATGCAGAGCATCACTGCCTCAGGAAAAAAGAAGCCATGTTGGATGAGGCCAATGACCCATTCATCCCAACACTGTATCACACAGTAGCCAAAACCCAGGGGCCATCAGGAGGTCCACCAATGGGGCCAGAACTCCAGAATCCCTCTCACTGTTGTGCCAAAGCATGAAGAATACCACGTATACAGATCACCCTACTTAGGTCCAGGTCAGTGTTGAGGACACCCTTGATCCATGCCTGCCCCCATGAAATTCAAGAAAGGCTCCAGAAGTAGTCTTGACCCTGGATTTGGGCACTTCTGATATGGGTCTGGAAGATGACAACGGGTGCTAGCAACATCTGCTGCCTCTTCTAACATTGCTTCTTATTGCTGATCTGGTGTTCCATGAAGTCACTTTCTTAGGATGAACCAGTCATGGTAGGATACAATAAGTTATTTTCTTCCTTTCTCATGAAACAAAGAAGTTATTCTTGTTTTACCACAGTGAGGACCTATGTCTATGTCACTGTTACATAAAATTAGACATGTGAAAAGTTGTTTGAAGCTACAACAGATGTTGTTTGCGAGACCTAGTTCTTTCAACCTTAAAATTATTTTGAACTTTTCTTTAAAGGATTTTAAAGTTACAAGTTTATGCAGGTTAACAGAACAGATCACAGATGTTCTGTCCAAATATAGACCACCCTTTGCCTCCAGCTTCATTTTGCACTTTGGTCCTCAAAAGTAACCAAAAAAACTATGGCTACAGCATGACAATTGTAATTAATGTCAAATGTTTCCTGAACTTAATAGTGGTCAAATGAAAAGATCTTTTTAGTATACATTTTTTAAAATCAGCTAGAGACATAATACCTATATATTGTGTAACAGAGCAATAACTACTTAAATAACTCATATGGTTGAACTTGGCCACTGTTTTGTACATATTTTTTAAATCAATTTCTCAGCAAACATTTCTGCATTTATTAGTATACTTTGCAAACTTATTTACTCAGGTAGACAAGTCCCCAAATTCTTCCCAGCAAATCCAAAATGCCTTGGGAATCAAAATAACAAAGTGGAAATACACACAGAAGACTGTATATATTATAGGGGTGGGGGGAATGAACTGTATAACTCTATAAATCTTATAGTTAACATAAGAATTCCTATGTTCCATCTAGAGGTTAGCATTAAAACAAAGAGAAGTTCTTAATTTCAGTTTTTAATAATCATTGAAACAAGACTAGAATCCCAGGTAATGTCTAGTTTCATTGTGAGACTTCCTCAGCTTTTTTATAATAATTGCTGTAAATTACAAAGAATATGTCATCATTCTATTACTGTAATAGAATTTAAAAAGAAGTTCTGAAACAAAGGCACTTACCACACAACCAAAAATTTCAAGCAGAGCTCAAGGTCTCTTGGGAAGAGAATAGAGATTTTTGGCAAATAACATGGCAACAAGAAATTTCTTACTACTAGTGCTTAAGCCTGCTTTATAAACAGGCAGGAAGGAATGGGATGCCCCCCTGGCAGCTTCTGGTGCTGGAAGGTGTGAGATGGCAGGAGTGGCCCCTCAATTGGTGGTCATGGGAAGCAACCCCCAAACCCAGGGGCTTATGGGGGAGCAGTTTTTTTCGGGGGGTTGCTCCCAAGACACCATAGAAGCAGAAACTGGGGTGCTGAAAACAGGCCAGTTCTGTTGCCCCTAGGAATGGGTGGATTGGAGGCAGGCCCCTCTGGCCACCCTTGGCATGTGAGCCTGGGAGGCAATGGACTCATGTCTCTCCCCCAAGGGCTAGAGAAGCCTCCAATTGATCTGGATTGGGGCAGAACCCTTTCTCAGCAAGGGCCAATATGAGGGGCCATGACAGCGAGTGGTGGGGTGCCAGACTCTCTATGTGGATGTCAGGGGAGGACCCTCCCCCAAGGGCCAATTGATGGCCATGGCCCCGAGGGCTAATCAGAGGGCTGGCAGAGTGTGGGAAGTACCAGTCACTCTTTATTATATATAATTCATTAGAAACAGGTGGAAATTAAGTCCAATGACTCCAAAATGGCTGACAGTTCTTTCTTCCAACATATTGCTATACAAAAATGAGCTGCAATCAAGAAATTTAACATTATTTCCAAATAAACAGCAAATCCTTCAAGTAACACAGCAGAAAATCATATGATAGAATGGGATGTGACCCTTCATATCAGGGATCACGCAATGTATCTCAAAAAGGAATATTAAAACAACCCCTGCAAAATATGAACCCAATGTAGCTATTATTGGGTGCTAGGGAGCAACCATAAAACTGTAAGGCTTTAAGTTACAGCATATAAACTACCTACAAAAATGCCCAGACCTGAAAAAAAACAAGCTAAAAACATAACAATGGTAGAAGAACATGTTCATGCATCTGATAACGTAAGCTCTGGGTCACAGCTTATGGTATAGCTTTAATGTGCCTACAAACTCATGGTTAGGTCTCATCCACACCTAACTAGACATTATGTTCTCCTTTTCCTATAATAACCATTCACCTCTTGATCAGAGAGGAAAATCCTGTTGCAAATTACCGCTGTTATGTGATAATAGCATAAACTCCACTGTTGTGTGGGTAGAAAATTTTGTGATGCTGTCTTTCCAATTCCAGTTCCTGGATCAAAAGAGTGCTTGTATGCATCTGAACATCTAAGTAAAAATTAGTTATGTCTTTGGAAGGATCTTCAAAGTTGTGACTAGATAATGGACTCTGGAGAAAGTGTTATCCTTATTTTTACCAGATAGATATATTAGATGTTAATCATGAGAACATACAATGACGTGAGATATTATTCGACAGATAAAGATGGATTCTACTGAAGAATATAAATCACAATTAAATAAAAAAAATGAGTATGTGATTCCAACTCCACATTTCTGCTCTCTGTTTGATTAGAGTACCTGAGGAGCACTGTGTCAAGCCAAGAAGAAAAATATTCAGCAAATTAGAATTGTTAAAAAATTCAGATAACCTGAAAGCACTGGAAACGCAAGGGTACTCGGCCCCCAATAGAGTCCCCCAAAATTCCGTTTTGAAGGATAACCTTCAGTTCTAGGCTAATCAATATCTTGGTCATAACAAAAGGAAGATCTGAAGGAGAACTAGGGTAAGAAATATACAGATATGAGATTCTTTCATCTACTATGTCCAGGTATACAAAGAATGATCATGCTTCTCCTTTTAAGAAGGTCAGGAAGAAAGTCCAGGTCTAGCAAATAAAATCTAAATTTCACCATGGCCATCGATACTATCAAAGAGATGGGAGTAAGGCCATCTTCTCAATCCTGGTTGGAATTTGTCGTGTAATTAGATGCTTGAAAGATGGCATAGTGAAATGTTGGCTGTAAAACTTCAATTTCAGAAGTAATAGCTGGAAAACAGAGTGGAGTCTCATAGAGCAGAAAAGTTCTAATTTTTGCACTGTAGGCTTCCAGAGCAAAATATGCAAATGGTCCTCAAAAATGATTTAAAAAATTATCGTGATTGCTGCTAGATGTACTTTGTTGGACATGAAGGGACAAGAATAATGAATTCCCAGTTATTAGAAGAGTAAGAATGAAGGCTTAAATACTTGAAATTACACACTTGCTCAATCAAATGCCCATCCAGGATCCCTGGATTTGTTTTCTCCCCCATGATAAGTATTTCTGGAAACACATTATTTCGTATATGGTATAGTTAATAGGAAGTAGATTATTGTAGGAATAAGAAACCAATACCCTCAAACAAGAAAGAAGAGCTGCATCGTTTGCAAAAAATAAAAACGGAATAGGATGTTCTACTAGGAACATGAAAACAATGAGCCTGGAATTTATTTGAGAGTTCATGTAAATGCAGATTTTTTAAAAATTAGGGTGCCAAAATACAATCCTATTGAACACTGTTTGTGATTGGGACTGGGTATGAGAGGCAACTTGTTCTCATGGTGGCTGAAGTATACAAAAAGACAATTGGATATAACAATTGTTCAAGTATTCTCAGCTGTTTCTTTTCTGAACAGAACTCTGAACATCTGAATGTCCTTTGCCAGGAAAGAGGACATTGTCTCTTCTACCCAGGAATTGGTTCAAGGTTTTGGAGGGCCCTGGACTCTCAAGGCCCCTTTTCTTCTTCTGACCAGCCCCAGCCCCTGTTTCCACTAGTCTTCCAGCCCCCCCCCCCCACACACACACACACATCTCCACTTTCTTGTGTATCCCTCCTTCCACTGTTCATTTTTGAGCCTTCATGTATCTACAGGACTGCCTTTTTCACAATAACCCTCAAAGGTCATTAAGATCATCTGACCAAAACCTGATGAAGATCCCCTGCCCAATGGAAGTGAGGCCAGCTTCAACCAGGGCCAGAGTCTTTTCGGCCTTGGTCCTGGCCTGGTAGAGCACTCTGCCAAAAGGTTCCTGTGGAACCTTAACCATATCTGCAGGGCCTGCAAGGTAGAGCTATTTCAACAGGCTTATGGTCACGGTCCAGATGGACCATCATGTAGTGCTGGCCTCACTACTGAAAGAAAAGGATGATCGGCACTCTAAGGTTTTGAACCCCCTCAGTTAAATTAGTTTACTAGTAGCTGTCAAGAGCCTCTTGTGGCGCAGAGTGGTAAGACATCAGACATGCTGTCTGAAGCTCTGCCAATGGGGCTGGGAGTTCGATCCCAGCAGCCGGCTCAAGGTTGACACAGCCTTCCATCCTTCCGAGGTCGGTAAAATGAGTACCCAGCTTGCTGGGGGGTGAACGGTAATGACTGGGGAAGGCACTGGCAAACCACCCCGTATTGAGTCTGCCATGAAAACGCTAGAGGGCATCACCCCAAGGGTCAGACATGACTCAGTGCTTGCACAGGGGATACCTTTACCTTTACTGGTAGCTGTTATATAACTTCATAGGTATGTTTTGTGATTTTTTGATACAATTTTTATTCTGATGAGTTGTCTCTTTCATACTATTGCCCACCCTGGAGTCTTTAGGAAGGGTGGGGTACAAAAATAGAAATTTATTTATTTACATGCCTTTTTTCCCAATGGTGCTGGATGGACAGCAGTGCCACCACTGCACACCACCTGGATGCTCTTCCCTGATGGGGTGTAATTATTTTTTTTTCCGATTTATTTCCCGCCACTCCCCAACCAGCTCGTGGTGGGTCACAATGTCTTAAAATCCCCATTAAACTCTCATTAAAAGATTTCAAAATACCCCCAACATGGCGGAAACCCCCCACTCCCACCCCCACTACTAGAGGGGTGGAGAAGGAGGTCCAACGATGTTCACTTCAAACCCCGGGGGGTGGTGATAGATCTACCTCGCCGGCCCCAGCCTCAATTATAAACCTGGTGAAAGAGCTCTGTTTTACAGGCCCTGTGGAATGCTGAGAGATTCCACAGGGCTCGCAGCTCCACCAGGAGCTCATTGCACCAGGTAGGGGCCAGGACCAAAATGGCCCTGGCCCTGGTTGAGGCTAGGCGTGCTTCCCTATGGCCAGGAACAACCAGTAAATTTTCACCCACAGAGTGTAAGGCCCTGTGGGGGGGGGGCATAGGGCAATAGGTGGTCCCTCAAGTACATGGGTTCCAACCCGTGTAAGGCCTGAAAGGTTAAAACCAAAACCTTGAACCAGATCCGGACAGCAATTGGCAACCAATGCAGCTGCCTCAGCACAGGCTGGATGTGGGCCCTCCACGGTGTGCCAGTAAGGACCCTAGCAGCTGCATTTTGTACCAGCTGAAGTCTCTGGATCAAGGACAAGGGTAGGCCCGTGTAGAGCGAGTTACAGAAACCTGTTCTGGAGGTGACTGTTGCATGGTTCACTGTGGCCAAGTGTTTGGGGGACAGGTAGGGTGCTAGTAGTGGAGCCTGGCAAAAGTGGAAAATTGCCTGGCCGGCTACTCTCTTGACCTGCGCCTCCGTAGTCAGAGAAGCATCAATAAGCACCGAGTCATGTCTGACCCTTGGGGTGATGCCCTCTAGCGTTTTCTTGGCAGACTCAATACAGGGTGGTTTGCCATTCCCTTCCCCAGTCATTACCGTTTTACCCCCCAGCAAGCTGGGTACTCATTTTACCGACCTCGGAAGGATGGAAAGCTGAGTCAACCTTGAGCCGGCTGCTGGGATTTAACTCCCAGCCTCATGGTCAGAGCTTCAGACAGCATGTTGGATGCCGTACCACCCTGCACCACAAGAGGCTTTGGAGGCATCAATAAGGTAAAGGTAAAGGTAAAGGTATCCCCTGTGCAAGCACCGCGTCATGTCTGACCCTTGGGGTGACACTCTCCAGCGTTTTCATGGCAGACTCAATACGGGGTGATTTGCCAGTGCCTTCCCCAGGCATTACCGTTTACCCCACAGCAAGCTGGGTACTCATTTTACCGACCTCGGAAGGATGGAAGGCTGAGTCGACCTTGAGCCGGCTGCTGGGATTGAACTCCCAGCCTCATGGGCAGACAGCTGCAGACAGCATTTCTGCTGCCTTACCACCCTGCACCACAAGAGGCTCTTAGGAGGCATCAATAGTCACAACAAAATTCCTGGCCTGAGACGCGATGGTAAGTTGCGCCCCTGCCAGGATGGGTAAGCGCACTTCCTGATCCCGTACCCTACCTCCCAGACACAAAACCCCCGTTTTGGAGGGGTTAAGTTTCAGGCAACTCTGCTCGAACCATTCTGCCTCTGCTTCCAAACATCTGGCAAATGGTTCCGGGGGAGTGTCCGGGTGGCTGTCCAGAAGGAGATAGAGCTGGGTGTCATCAGCAGGAACTCAGCAGCAGAGGGTCCTTCAATTCTGGGCTTTATCCTCTGACTCTACTTCTATAGCATTCTGCCTCTATGCCTTTTCAGAATATTTCCAAGCCAATCCAGCTCCTTTCATGCTGCTTATTGGTACCCTCCCGAGTGTTCAGATGCAATCATCTTATTTCCCTCTGAAGTGTGTGTGTGTGTGTGTGTATGTATACACTGATATATATATTAGAAAGCCATAATAATTGCATCCTTTGAGATAGTAATTAAAATACTGAACAGTGAATCGAAAACGAATGCATTGAAAATGAAAGGTAAACAAATAAACCAAGATTTTGTGCAACGCGAGTGTGGACATATTGCAGACCATATGTAAAAGGCCCCCATAGATTGTTCAGTTTTTTAGAAGGGGGGTGGGAAGAAAATAAATCTTTTCAGAGGATCCTGTATTTTATTTTCTGTCTTGAAATGAAAGCAGCTCCAAATGGAAACAAAGTACCTACCATTTTTAAATCTACGAGAAGGAAAATTGTATGCAGATATAAATAATTTCTTTGATATTTAAGGGGGAGGGGCATACGAGCATTTCCCTAGAAGCCAGAAATTTGGGTGTGGTGGTAGAGTTCAGAGGGGATAAAGTTATTTTGGAGACCATTCTAAATCAGTAAGAAAAGCAAAAAAACAAAGTACAGGAAGACTGATATATGTATATACCCCCCAAAAGAGCTTTACACTCCGCCACCTCCAACTGGCTGTTGATCCCGGGCCCCAAAGAAGCATGTCGGACCTCAACAAGGGCCAGAGCCTTTTCGATCCTGGCCCCTACCTGGTGGAACAAGCTACCAGAAGTGATCAGAGTCCTGTTCAAACTCCCAAAATTCCGCAGGGCTTGCAAAAGGGAGCTCCTTCGCCAGGTATTTTCTCAAGGCTGACGGACTCAAAACATGTACAGGTCCCCCACCCCCCAGACTGAAAAATGGAACCTACCCAGGGATCATCAGTGTTATTGTTCTGTTAAAATACTATTCTGGTTGGCATGTTATATCATGATTGTTATCTGTTATATTGTTACATGTTCTATGTAAATATTCTACAACGTTCTATGTAAACCACATAGGGCTGTATGGAAGAGCAGCATAAAAATCTAAACAAACAAACAAACAAACAAACAAATAAATAAATAAATAAATGTATATATAATTAAAGTTATTTGAAGACTTGACGTTGCCTTTCATTGAGTCAGACAGTTGGTCTATCAAGTATTATTCACTCTGACTACTAGAGTCTCAGGTGGAGGCATTTCCCATGACCTATGACCTGAGAGTTTTAATAGGAGATGCAGGAAACTGAACTTGGGATCTTCTGCTTATAAAGCAGTTTGGGATGGGCAGGAACTAGTTCATCTGCTAAAGTTAATAATGAATTTTGGCTGATTCATGGTTCATGAAAGGAAGTTCAGGACAAGTCAACCAGCAAGGACTTTCCATGAACTTCCATGAACTTTTTAAGCTGTTCATGATGATTAATTAATGCATATATTTCTAGGCTGTTTCTGCCCAACCTAAATGTTTACCAAACTTCCAAGAAATGGGAGGCAGGTAGGGGTGGAACTTGGACGGCATGTAGAGGAGCATCTGAGGGAGATCTGCAACTTTGATGTCTCAGGCTTGCACAGGACTGGTTCTATACAATCCTGAATCTCCTGAACCCAGGCTTTCAAAATGATCACTTGTCGTTTCCCTAGAAAGTACTTTCCTAGGGAGTAGCTTCTTTGGGGGGCATAACTCAAAACCCATAAATCTAATCCTTGCCAAACTTGGAGGGCAGATAGAGGAGCATCAGCTGAATATTTTTTATTATTATTATTTATTTATATATACCACCCTCCCCGAAGGCTCAGGGCGGTTTACATTGAACTAATAAGCAATACATGAAACAGTCTTCATTAAAAATAAATTCCCATGAACCCCTACAATTCCCATGAGCCCCTGCCAGCGAACGCTATCAGGGGCTCATGGGAATTACAATCCATGGACAGCTTCTGCAAATGTTGTGTCTTTAGCATGCTTTTTTGGGGGGGAGGCATTCTATTGTATCATAAACCTCACAAACTTAATTGGTTAGTTCGATGATTAAAAATTTGCTGCAGTTTGTGGATTGTGAACCAGGCATCCTATGTACCATGAACTGAACCAAACTGCATTTTCCCAGTAAGTGCCTGTCCCTAAAAACAGGAACTCTAGAACTGTGATCTATTCTATAAAATTCATGAAGGTTCCTTATACTGATCCAGCTCAGTGATCTATCAAAGTCAGCTATTGTCTACAATGATTTCCAATAGTTCTCATATCTTTCCTATCACCTACTACCCTTTCCTTTTAACTGGAGACCCAAGGATTAAACCTAGGGCCTTTTGCATGCAAAACAAACCTTCTACCACTGAACCCAAGCCCTTTCAAATAGCTTTAATTAATTAATTTTTATCCTGCTCCTCAGAAAGTAGCTAAAAACTAAGGGCTTGCAATAACATTTAAAAATATCTTGATATTTGTTAGCTATCCCTTTGTATTCATTGGGCAAAACCCTTCAAGTTGTGAGCTGGTTTCCTTCTTACTTGGCAAGTGTAGAATACTGTATTGCCACCATCTATTTCCGTATATCTCCTTAATGAAAAAGGATAATGATCTGGGTTTTTTAAAGCTGAAGATTTGGGAAGATGTCTGATGTGTTCTTGAAGATCACCACATCTGATCTGGACTCTTGCCAGCCATGACCCTGATTTTATCTAAACCATAATGCCACCCCCAAAGACATAAAGTTTCAGTTAACTGGCAATTAATTGACTAGTATATCAAAGTTGGGATATGGGGTTGCTAACTCTGGGTTTAGAAATACATGGAAGTTTTTTGGAAGCAGATAGTGGGAGAACTTGAACAGCATGTAGAGGAGCATCTGAGGGAATTTTCAAGGTCATTTGCAATCTTGGCCCAGTGTACTTGAGGGACTGTCTATCTCCCTATGGCCCCTGCAGGGTTCTTCACTCTGCAGATTCAAAGAGGTTGGTGATCTCTGACCCACATGAAGTTTGCCTGCTGAACAGAGGTAGAATCCAGAACTCCATTTTGATTTGACTCCACTTTCATATAATTAATGATTTTGACATAACTGTTTGACAAGATTTCTTTATTGGCATGCTTTCAACCAAACTTGCTTGTCTTTCTTCTGCTTGCCATTTCTTCATCAAAACTTCCGACAAAGAAGACTTTATCATCCTCTGAGACAGCCTATTTCATCTATGAACAGCCCTCATCATCAGAAAATGCTTTCTAATATTTAAGTGGAACCTCCTTGTTGAATCTGTGGATTCAGATATATATGTGGGTATAAAAAAACAGATGCCAGGCAAGATAGGAGGGTGGGGGTGGGAGAGTATACTTAACAGTATACTTAACAGAATACTTAAGTATACTTAACAGAGACAGGAAGAATTATAGATGCAGCAAGCCTGGGAGGGACAGTGGAAGGGGAGGGAAAGAGCAGTCTCTGCCTTCCCCTTCCATGCCTTAACGAGGCTCGCACAAGGCTAGCACTTATTGCTGCTGCTGAAGGAAGCTCTGAAGCCTCTGTCTCAGAAGGAGAACAGAGAGCAGAAGGAGGAGGAAATGCCCCTAGAGTAAGGAATGGAAAGTGGAGGAAACAGAACCCCGGGCTAAGAAGAAGGGAAGGAGCACATGATGGGATTAAAAAAAGGCAAGATGGGTTAGAGGGAAAGAGGGAGGAGGAGAGTGGGAAGAAAAGGAAAAAAAGATCTTGCCCTAAATGGGAGGGGAGGGGAGTAAAGGAGAAAAAAGCCAGTATCCAAACATCACCCTCAGCTTATATTTGAGTCAATATGTTTTCCAGCATTTTCTGGTGAAATTAGGTGCCTCGGCTTATATATGGGTCGGCCTATATGCAAGTATATGCGTTATATACAGTCACAGGACAATGAATTCACCTGTGGCTGCAGGTGATTGTCCACATGGTAGTTTTAATGGATTGGATCCCTGAAGGATCTTGCTGCAAGCCAACATATTGGCTGTGGCTATGTCCATTTGAACTTACTGGCTTCTGCAGGGAAGCCAGCCAGCTCTGAGCCAATCAGAGGCTGAGAATCTTGATTTTGCCTTGGACCTTAAGCTTGGTCCTCGGCAGGGCTGCATACACAACACTCCTTTCACCTAACTTGAATCCACTGCTGCTAATCCTCGTCTCTGAGGATGCAGTGGACAAGTTGCCCCCCTCTTCAACATGTCTACTTTTCATGGAAGTAAACACAGCTATCCTATCACCCCTTGCCCTCCTTTTCTCTCTTAAATAGCAACCAGTACCAGGAAGTGGAGGGGGGAATAGTTCAGGCAAGCAATCCCATGGCTGACCCAAAAATGTTCCCAACCTTGAGACATCCTTTGTCATTAATGAAAGAGAGCATGGATAGAGGTATACGTTGGCTTCGCTGTGGTTTCTATGCAACCCTAGAAAAAGTCTGAGTGTTCTTGAAGTGGAAATATCTATGTACGCACACAATAGTGGCAGATGGTGCTTATTTAAAGCAGTCCAGCATTGGTGTAAAAAGCAAACGCCAAATGGAAAATTACAAGTAACACATTTGCCTATATGGGTAAATACCCATTAATTATTGCTTTTGCTATGCTCCTGAATATTGTTTGGCAACACAGCCAATTCCCTCCTCCCTTCCTTTAATTGACTGAGGAAAAGCCCTTCAAATCCTCTCCCCCTTTTAAAGAGGCTAGCTTGAAAGAAAATCTGACAAGGAGCTGGTTGGGGAAAAATTGGAAAACAGCAAGTGCATCTTGTGTTTGTGGGAAAGAACATTAGCCAGGCTTTGTTGTTTGTGTGTCTGAAAGAAGAAAAAAGGGAGGGTTAGGCACAGAAAGACTAATCTCCTGTAGCTTCTCCCAATTTCTCTCTACAGCTTGGAGCAGGGTCCTAGTTCATGGCTAGAGTGAAGTTCTAATAGCTGAATTATTTGGGTGACTTCTATGACGTAGGCCAGCCTGGTGTAGTGATTAAGAGCGGTAGCCTCAAATCTGGAGAGGTAGGTTTAATTCCCCACTTCTCAATGTGCAGGTAGCTGGGTAACCTTGGCCTAGTCAGAGTTCTTTCAGAGTTTCCTCAGCCTCACCTACTTCCTAGGATGTCTGTTATGAGGAGAGGCAATGGAAGGTGATTGTAAACTGCTCTAAGACTCCTTTACGTAGTCAAATGTAGGGTATTAAAATTCTTCTTCTTTTTCTTCGACAAAAAAGCCATAGATGGTAATGATAATCTTGATATCCACTGGCAGGGAATGCTAAAGAGAGAGAGAGAGAGAGAGAGAGAGAGGCCTATTATGCACAGCCACTGAAACGGCGGCATGGAGAACGCGGAGGAGGAAGAAGCGAAGCAAACCACTTACGCATGGGACAGAACGCAACGGTGGCAAAACCCAGAGTATCTGATTATGCATGCAGCTACTCCAGGGCTGCTTCTGGTTGCGCCCTGGTCCCAGGAAGCTCCACTTTCTTCCGCATCTTGCTAACGCGGCTTTTTCAGCAGCATACCTTGACTCTGCGCCCGGTTGCCGCCTGCAGCGTGCATAAATGGCGATTTTAGCCGCCACCATTCCACCCCGAATGCGGACCTTCCACTCTGTGCATAATGGGCCAGAGTGAGGGAGAGAGAAAGAGTAATTTTTCATTAAAAGTTACTTCCTTTTTTCCTATCCTGAATCAATACCTATATGGGCCCCTGATATTGATGATGAAGAAGAAGACTTGGTTTTTATTCCTGGCTTTTATCTACCAGAAGAATACTCAAAGTGGCCTTCCCTTTCCTCTCCCCACAATAGGCACCCTGTGGGGTAGGTGAGAATGAGAGAGTCCTGGTATCACTGCTCAGTCAGAACAGCTCTATCTGTGCAGTGATGAGCCCAAGGTCTCCCAGCTGGCTGCATGTGGGGGAGGAGCCGGGAATCAAACCCAGACCACCAGGTAGGAAGCCACCACTCTTATCCACTACATCACACGGAGGGGCATTTGGGCCCAAATCCATTGCTCTGTCACACCTCCAAGGTTTCTCGCTTCCTTTTAAACACCTGAGAGAGAAGGCAGCGGTTACCCTTGAAGATACTAAATGCTGGTAGACTTGTAAGCAAAAAAAAAAAAAAAAAAAAAAGAGGAAACAAATAGCAGTCATATTAAAGACTCCTTTGAGCAAAAATGCACATCAAATCAAAAACTCTTTATTATGCACATTCTGCATATTTATGTTTGTGGGGGGGCGGAATGTATGCTTAGTTTTGTTTAACATTCAGCAATGTAATGGCATTTCTCATTCTTCTACAAAAGCAGTGGTCAACTTACAGAATCACATGCAAATCAGAAAGCATAGTTGCTGTAAACAAACAAACAAAAAAGGGGGCATTATGCCTGTTTTTGTTTGTTTTTGCAAAATATAGATTTTAACAAGCACGTTAGGGGAGCTAACTTGGATCTAATGTGACCTCCCACCTGTAGTTTAATTTTAAAAAATCCTGTCATGTATGAATCTGCTAATAAATCAAATAATCTTTTTTTTATGAGGAGAAAGGGTAACTCATCTATCAAGTGAATAATGATTAATAATTCAAATGCCTATTAAGCTGATAATAATTACGGCCACATCTGCGGGAATTCACAGGAATCCACATGACAGAGAGGACATAAAAGACATCATGCAATTAGTATCAGTGATAGAAATTTGGGGGCACTGAGTGTTGTTTAAATAGAGAGCAAGCGTATGAAATGGGCTTGCTCATGAAAATCATATTTCTTCGGCAAATGGATTCATAATTACTCTTACCAAAAGTGCTTAACGTTTCACATAGCTGAAGACTACTGCATGCATCACACAGAAGATGCATGCATTTGGCCTTACCTGCTGGATTTGGGAAACAGTCCTGTTTAGCGATCCTTAAACACCCACTGATTCAGCTCATGTTTATCAGTTTCAAACAGGAAACTCAGTTTTTGATGGCCTATTTGTCTGCTTGTCGATCTGTTTGTGATAATTTGTGCTTATGGTATAGTTCAGCATAACTGTTTTCCCTGTAATGTATTTTATATACTCGCATATAAGTCGACCCGCATATAAGCCGAGGCACCTATTACCACAAAATCTGGGCAAATTCATTGACTCGCGTAGAAGCTGGGGGTGGGAAATGCTCCATCATCATAGGCTCTCCCATCCAGCCCCCCCAAAAAACAAATACAGAAAAGTCTAGAGGTTGACTAGTTGCTGGGTTTTGTACCCTGCTTTTCACCCACAAAACCAAAAGAATAGTTTGGAAGAAGTAATTAAGAAGAGGAAGAAGTGAAGGCAAAAGGAAAAAAAAAAAAGATCAGAGTCCCTCAGTCAAACCGTTGATGTCCTACAAGCTTCCAGAGCAACAATTGGCTGGCTGGAGCAGGCTTTTATTTCAATTACCGTATATACCCACACATAAGCCAAGGAGGTCTTTTTCAGTGTGAAAAATGGTGCTAAAAAACTAGGCTTATATGCGAGTATATAGGGTACATTCTTACACAGCCTGTATAAGGTAAAGGTATCCCCTGTGCAAGCACCGAGTCATGTCTGACCCTTGGGATGATGCCCTCCAGAGTTTTCATGGCAGACTCAATACGGGGTGGTTTGCCAGTGCCTTCCCCAGTCATTACCGTTTACCCCCCAGCAAGCTGGGTACTCATTTTACCAACCTCGGAAGGATGGAAGGCTGAGTCAACCTTGAGCCGGCTGCTGGGATCGAACTCCCAACCTCATGGACAAAGCTTTCAGACGGCTGCCTTACCACTCTGTGCCACTAGAGGCTCTGCACAGCCTGTATATTCCAGATCAAATTTGGGATTCAAGAATATCAGGAAATTCTGATATTTTGGGGGCTCAATATCCCTGAACCCAACTAACACTGGGTTGGTTTGGTTGTTTCTTTTTGCACATGCAAAAATGTCATTGAGTTCACCATACAAAGCATCCTTTTTTTCCCCAGGGAAACCCATCTCAGTAATCTGAAGATGAGCTGCAATTCTTTTTTTTTTTCCTTTTGAAAGATGGCTTTTATGGTAATGCATTCATGACAGCCCAAAAGGTTCTGAGGCCCACCTTCCTAAAAATCCCATTCAAACCAGTAAACTAGGATAGCAGTTCTGTCCCATAAATAAAAACTGAGCTCACCTTGAAGACAGCAGATCAACAGCAACCCGTAACAAAGAACCACCAACCATGATCTCTCCTCTTGTTACAACAGCACTAGATTGGGCAATTTTGCAAAATTCCAGGGTTGGGGAGACAGTGATGAAGCGCATCATGGCACTTTTATTTACTCGTGTATTGAGTGCAGGCCATAGTGTGAGATACAGCAGATCTCTAGCAGGGAGTGCTTCAACAGCGTGCCCTAAATTGATCCAAGGAACTGTAAAGATGCAGCACTTAGTTGTCTCCACTTTTCTTTAGGAAAGCATTTTTTGGAGTGCAGTGTGATTGGCACATGCTGCGCTAGGGGGAAAGAGCGCTAACACTTCCCGCTTGCCTCTTGTTACCCAGCAGAGGAGGAACCCTATCATTGTCACAACCACAGGCAGGGGGTGGGAAGCCCGGTGTCCCATTTTGGCACTCTAGGGGGGCACAGTGTATGGAGGATGATTGGCAAGGCTTGCGTTTTTGACAGACAAACAGATAGATACAGACGGACAGACAGACAAGCAGGCAGGCAGGGAGGCAGGCCTTGGAGGAGGGCAGGATGCTGTCAGTAGGTAGGCAGGTAAGTAGATACAGACAGAGACAAGCAGGTACACAGTGAGAGATACAGACAGGTAGATATAGACATACAGGCAAGCAGGCAGGTAGATAAGTAGGTAGGTACATAGATGCACGCACACAAAGATAGAGAGAGATAGGTAGGCAGGTAGGCAGGTAGGCTGGCAGGTAGGCAGGTAAGTAGATACAGACAGACAGATACAGACAGGCAGCCTGGCAGACAGATATAGACAGGTAGATAGGTAGGTAGGTAGAGGCAGACCAGCAGGCAGACAAAAACATACATTTTGTTCCAGAGAGAAAGGTTTACATTGTGTATAACCAGAGGTAAGAAAAAAATTAGAGCACCTTTTCTCCATGTGAATGGCATTTATATATATGGATTTTCAGGTGGGAAACAAATGCTATTTCCTTTGTGCACTGCAGTTGAGTCTTCAGAAACACGGGCAGGAAGGCCAATTTTCTAGAATGATTCAAGGGGTCAATATTGCAGTACCAAGCGGGATCTGTTTTTTCTTACTTTTAAGGAATTGTGATTATGCCCTTGCAGGCACTGAAATTCTCTGACTAATTTGATGATGATGATGATGATGATGATGATGATGATGATGATGATGATGATAATAATTTGAAACCATTGTTCTAAGTCCTTGTCTCTAAAGCTGCAGTAATCAAGTTGGCCTCCTCTTCAGTGACTCTACCTTTTATGCAATTAAGCACAGTTATTGTATTACCCCTTGCCCTCCTTTTCTTGGTTCTCACAACCCAATGCTGAGGGACAAATGTTCCCAAGTCTGCATTTGTTGATAGCCTCTTGGATGTCCTTCTGAGAACTTGTCAAGGATCCCTTTTCCATAGAGGTCCCTCTCAGTTTTCAGCACGACTAGGGAAGTCACCTCCACATGAACTTCAACAATTCTGTAGAGCTGGAAGAATGGACCTCTTCCACCAGGCTTTCAAGTGAAAATCAGAAACAAGGACCTACCTACAACCTGGGCTGAATCTGCACGGAGTTTTTATTCCAATCCCAGGTCGATTAAATCCCTGCCATCTATACTGAATGCAATTTTGATTTTGATTTTGGGCAATTTAAATTTCCCATCTGCAACCAGTCTGATTGAGCCGGGGTGACCCTACCTTTCCCCCATAATATCCAGGAGCAGTATAATTGATCAAGCCGATTTGAGGGCTCTCAGTATTAAAGTGCAGATCTGTGTTTTCCCGGAATAACATCCTTCCTGCTGAGGTAGAGAAGCAGTCTGTCCCTGATTGGTTGCGTGCCAGTTCTAAGACTTCCTAGTTCTGGTTTGCAAAATTTTCCTCACAAGATTTTTGTAAAAGGTTTAAGGTGACTGTGCTCCAGAATCCACTCTTCTCACAGCAGAGATTTGCCTTGTTCTGTGAGAGGCTGCTGCTGGCTCGGCTTGGCTCATCTTGGCTCCCCCACCAACCTGCCTGCTTGCTCGCTCACCCACTCACTCCTTTAGGAAGGGCAGCCTTGTGTTCGAGTGCAAATGGATTTCTGTTTCAAGTCGGGGGGGGGAGCACAAAGACACGGGTTCAAATTGATCTGAAAGATTGTGGAATAATTGTCCCCCACCCAAAAACAAAAAACCCAAACAAAAAATATCCAAGGCATGTGATTAGTTTCAGCAGTGTAACCCTGGGCTTGTTTTCTTCTAATTTGATATCATGACAAACATGCGATGATTTTTTTTTTTGTCTCCAAGAGGAAGGGTTATGGTGGGCAGGTATGATTGGGAATCTTTTCTGACAATTTCTCAAAGCATCCTTTACTCTTGCATGTTGTCTTGCAGTGTTCACACGGACAAGTAGTTAAACAGTGTTTAAGAGCTCTTTTTGCGTAATCAGACAACCAAGGGTCTCAAATTGTATTTGAAGGTGGGGGGCGGAGTTTGAACAGGTTTGAAAGTGACGAGCAAATACTATTTCAGCATGCATGCAGAAATTCTGCTGTGTGTAAGTGGGAGGAGAAGACTGGTTTGGGCAATACCATCTGCTTCCTCGCCTGGGTGTCCACAAAGCCATATGGACTCCGCGTCTCAAAGGGAAGTGTTGTCAGGCTTATTTGTGATATATTAGGACAGTGAGACTTGATCGATAATGTCACTGACTTTCAAAATGCAGCTTCTTATTCCCTATGCTTGGCTGTATTAGGAATCATGCACCGTGCTTCCCTTCTCTGGATGAGAACCTGAAATCAACCCCCATAAAAGAGCCCTTTCATCTCGCTAAGAATTACTGTTCTGTCTCATTAGCTTTCCGTGGTTTGCAATTAAAGACTATGTTGTGGAAATGGGCTACTTGTAAAGATTTGCATGTGTTTGTGCGTGTATGCAGATAATTCAAATACAATGCAGCATAAATATCATTGCAGATTCATAAGCAAAGAGACAATATTACCACAAGACTCAGCTCCAGCTCCAGTTTGCGGGAATTCCTGGAGTCTTGGGGGAGGAAGGGAGCAAGTGGGGGGGGGAGACTTTGGCACACCGGGCCCAACAGGAGCCCTGCAAGGCCGCTGGGGCCAGCAGCGCCCGGCCTAGCACCCATTGCATGAGGGAATACAATGGGCTTTACCTCTAGTACATAAAAATTCAGGAAGCATTACACATTGGATAATGGAATACAAGACAAGACAGATTTATATACAGCTTGATTATCCTCTTCTCCTTCTCATCAAATCTTAAAACTGTTTTCCCCATCTCCTTCTCATCTAAATCTTAACAGTATTAATATTTAGCAGTGTATTGCAATAGTACTGCAATGCCAATGCTTTCATTGTTACTATTTATTCCATTGTATATCTTACAGTCTCTATGAATCCACATTAACGTTTGAACAAAGACGTCATCATTATACTATAATTCAGAATAATAATACAAATCAGGTATCATGAGGAAGACAATAAAGAAGATATAATTTGTTACAATACAGCTTCTTATTCTATATTTAGTTATACATTTTTAAAAAATGGTTTTCATTATAGGTTTAATTTCTGCTCTCATAGAAGATTTTACATCTTTCCTAAAACTTAGAACTTGATCATTTTTTTAAAATATATATAATTTCTCCATGATGATATATTCAACCATTTTAGCATTCCACTCTCCCAAATTTGGACAGACTGTGTTGTTCCATTTTTCTGCAATAATAGTTCTAATCACTATGTATTCAACTATCTCTTCCAAAAATGTTGGTAGCTGGTTGGGTAATATTCCCAAGTAGCATAGTATCAGAGTTCATTGGAAATTTGAATTTGTGAAAATTTTGCATTGTTCCTTGTGTTTTCCTCCAGTTTTTTCTTTTTTACAAGTCTACCACATAAGGTTAAAAGTTTCATTTTTTTGACATTTCCAGCATTTGCTATTATAACTTTTACCTTCCCCCCCTAAAAAAAGGCCTTAGGGGAGATATGCTATATTAAAAAAAATGTACCAGTTTTCTCTTAATGCCTTGACACTAGTCATAATTTGTTTTTCCCATAACTGTTCCCATTGTAACATAGGTATTTGCTCTCTAAAATTTTGCATCCATTTAACCATACAATTTTTTCATTTGTTCTTCTTCGGTTTCAAATTTAAGAAGTAACTTATATATCCATCATAGTATATGGTCTTTTTGCTTTATAATTGTCTGTTCAACCCAGTCTTTGCACATAAAGTTCTGCCTTAAAGTTCTTTACTTAAAGTTCATTACTTCCTTTAATCTTGAAACTGATTGATACTACATTAGTCATTGAACATTTAATCATCTCTAATATCTGTAATGGGCTGTGCCAATCTTCCCTGTGCTTTCCTGGGCTGAAGGTAAGTTCTTCCCGTCCACTCTTCCCCTCTCCTTTGCCATAATGCTATCACTTTGGGCCTGCTTTTGACAAGTCCTGTAAAATGTAAAACATATCTTATCCTTGGATTGAGGGGCAATCTGGCCATTGGAGCTGGAGAGAGGCTGTCTCCAGAGTTCATACTTTTGGTTGATCAAACAGCCTTACCCTGGGAATGGGTATTTCCTGTGTATTATTGGAGGGCAGAAGTCTGAATTCTTACAAATCCAATTCCTCCATTGTTTCCCAGTCTTTGTCAATTCCTTGGTTCTTTGTGTGCCTTCTGCTTGTTTGTGCTAAATTTTGGTATGGTCCTTTTGACTGAGATTCAGCTTCATTGGTTTTGATGGCTGCCTGCTGCATTGCTTCCCATGGGTCATGACAATATCATGACAAGATTTGGATTTCCTTGGAGCATTCCACATATTATCATAAAGTATAACATAATTTCATGTGTTTTTTATCATAATAAGCTTCTTTTGGATATATATATATATATATATATATATATATATATATATATATATATATATATATATATATATATGACTTTTTTCTTGCATTGTAATCATTTTTATTGATTTCTTTATCCATACATGATTATGTAAGCCTTCATATTTGGAACTGCCAGTCCTCTTCACTTTTTCATGTCTTGGAGTATTCTAAAGCTTATCCTTGGTTTCTTGCCATTCCAGATAAATACCATATTTGCCGGCGTATAAGATGATTGGGCGTAAGACGACCCCCCAACATTTCCACTCAAAATATAGAGTTTGTTACATTACATTACAGTAACTGTCATTGTCACTATTGTACGGCCACAGCGTGACCGCAGCGCTTCCAGCATGCCCCTGCAACTCTCTGTGACCGGCACTAGTGCACATGTGCGAGCTCTGCGTAGACAAAGGGTGGGCCGGAGCACCGCTGATTCCCGCCGAACAGAACGGGCCAGTCTCGCTGCTGATGCTCACCGCAGTCACGCTGATGACCTGCCGTGGCCGCACTGGATACCGCACGATACTGGATGGTATGTAGAATGAGGTGGGCGGGCATTGGGAGGCCACTATGGGCACTGGGTGGGCATCAGGAGGCCACTATGGGCAGCTATGTCTATCCCAACAGTAGTGCAGCCAGCGTATAGGACGACCCCCCCACTTGAAGGCATGTTTTTCAGGGGGGGGAAGTAGTCTTATACACCAGCAAATACTGTATATATATTGGCAGCATTTGAAATAAGTTTAACTTTGAAAGAATGTTCACTTTTATTGCTGAAATTCTACCCAAACAGATTTTTACTTTTTCCCATTGGATAAATATGCTTGTATCAATTTCCAGGTCTTCTGATTTCTTTTTTTTTCCAGGAATGCAAATTAGTCCTATCACACTTATTCTCAGATACTTGATAGAATCAATGGCTAATGTGCTTTTTGTTGTGATTCTAACATTTTCTTATTGCATTAGAAAATGTGTCCTGATTTTTGTCTTTCTTATGTTAATTTTATATCCTGAAAGAGATCATAATTCTTCAGTGTTTTCCATTGGATAGTGTGATAATTCTTGAGACTCTGAGACCGTCAATACCATGTTATCTGCATAGCTTTTCATTTTGAATTCTGTATCCTGCACTTTTATTCGTTTAATCCTTGTGCCATGTCCTATCTTTGTAGCTAAACATTCCAGCACTAAGTTAAACAGTAGAGGTGATAAGGGATAGCCCTGACATGTTCCTCTCCCCCATTAAGATTGTTTCTGTTAATTTTCCATTTATTAAAATGTTTGCTTGCTGTTTGAGTACATTCCTCGCATCCAATTGAAAAATCATGGGCCACAGTCCATATTTTGGATCATGTTCAATAAAAAGGACCACATTATGTTCTCAAGGGCTTTTTCTGCTTCCAAAAATAATCATAGAATCATAGAGTTGGAAGGGGCCATACAGGCCATTTAGTCCAACCCCCTGCTCAATGCACGATCACCCCAAAGCATCCTAAAGCATCCAAGAAAAGTGTGTATCCAACCTTTGCTTGAAGACTGCCAGTGAGGGGGAGCTCACCACCTCCTTAGGCAGCCTAGTCCACTGCTGAAGTACTCTGACTGTGAATTTTTTTTCCTGATATCTAGCCTATATCGTTGTACTTGTAGTTTAAACCCATTACTGTGCGTCCTCTCCTCTGCAGCCAACGGAAACAGCATCCTGCCCTCCTCCAAGTGACAATCTTTCAAATACTTAAAGAGGGCTATCATGTGGTTAATAAATAAATCTATTTATTTTGCTCTATCTTAATAGAATTCAGAGTGACATTCATGGTTCCCCTTCCTAAGAACTCTATGGGGTAATTGATGCTAATAGAAAGCATTTGGCTCAGAGGCTCTAAGAAAGCTTCATGGTAGAGAGGGAATTGAACTTGTATCTTTTGACTCATAATTATCTCACAAGCCCAACTATACTGTCAACATTGGAATTAAAATCTAGTGAATTCCTACGGCATTCTTAATAGTAACGGATTCTTAAATTTGAATGTAATAGCAACCCTGGGCATGATAGACTATTCCAAATTTTATAGTTGTGATCTATCTTGTTTATAGGTAAAGGTAAAGGTATCCCCTGTGCAAGCACCGAGTCATGTCTGACCCTTGGGGTGACACCCTCCAGTGTTTTCATGGCAGACTCAATACGGGGTGGTTTGCCAGTGCCTTCCCCAGTCATGACCGTTTACCCCCCAGCAAGCTGGGTACTCATTTTACCGACCTCGGAAGGATGGAAGGCTGAGTCAACCTTGAGCCAGCTGCTGGGATTGAACTCCCAGCCTCATGGGCAGATAGCTTCAGACAGCATATCGCTGCCTTACCACTCTGCGCCACAAGAGGCTCGTCAGTATAGGGAAAATTTCATATGTCTTATATCCACCCTTTCTTATTATCACACATGTATACCCAATTGCTAATAAAAAGCCCAAGAACAGGGGATTCCATATGGTTGTCAACAATGGGATGTCATATAAAAATGTCATTAAGGGAGTTTAATACTATGGCACCAGCTGTGGCCCTGGACTTTCTGCTGCTGTAGAATGCAGTAACTTGTGTGTTAGATAGAGCAGAAGGAATCGATGGGATTGCTCTCTTCTGAGCCTAGCCCCACTGACTGTTGGTGATACTTATCTCCTAAAGCCCTTTAAAGACTCATTTTCTGCTTCCCTTAGGACAAGACTTCTGATATATATACTTATTGTCATAGTTTTTTGTATAACAACCAGTATATTTGTTTATACAATCATGGACTTTCATTTATTTATATTTTGTGATAGAGTTCTTCCATTTTAAGAAGAGTTGGTTTTAATACCCTGTTTTTCACTACCTGAAGGAGTCTTAAAACAGCTTATAATTGTCTTCCCTTCCTCTTCCTGCAGCAGGCACCCTGTGAGGTTGATGGGGCCGAGAGAGTTACAGTGCCTTTGCTTTTCTAATGACGGATTTCTAATAAATGTAGAAAAAATGTAGAATACATGAAACACATTCTGCTGTACCATCTAATGTCCATAAATAAGTCAATATGAGAATAAATAAGTAATACGAAACCAAAGAGTATGGTTGTAAGTGATGTATCCTGCCTTCTTAACCTCATATATTCATGCTAGTCACATGAAGGAAGTTCAATGTTACCTGGAGCAGCAGGTATTTCTGGGATTGCAGTGGGTATAAGAGTGCTGTTTGGGGGAAGGGAGGGTCACCAAAGATGATTCGGGAAGCTGTCAAACCACCATCATTTTGGCTAACAAAATATCCATGCATGACATTGATGGCTTAGGCAGTCTTAATAAAGCAATATCAATAGTGCACTACAACTGTGAACAAGCATGTGTTTGCAAACAAGTGCAAAACCCAACAGCCCTTGTTTCAAGTGCAGTGTAATGGAACTGGCCCTCTTTTGGCTTGCAGACCCAGTTCCAACTTGCCTATCCCTATTCTGGTGGGTTGCCACCTCTGGGTGGATTGCAAAAGGGACTCTCTAGGCAACACACACTGCCAACACGTGGTTGTAGTACAGGGCCGCAGCTGAGAGAACCAGGACCCTTTTCACACCAGTCACCCTTTTCACATCTGAGGCCTTACTTCTGTGTCTCCCATGGCACCAACACACCCATGGGGCCAAGGTACTGCAAGGGTACACCACGCTAGAAGAGTGGGAGGAGTCAAGCTCCTTCCCCTAACCCTGGGTTTTCCCTTTGCATTCTGCTAGCATTTACAAGGCAGGGAGAACTATGTGGATCAGAGAACCGTGGCCAGCTTCAGATTTATAAAGGATGTATTAAAAGAACAAGGTTCAAAGCAGATCTTTAGCACAGCACAGATCTTTAGCACTCACTGCTGTGTAAAAGAGAACTGCATTCGGATGAACGAAAGACTCAGTTTCTTTTGACATCCCAGAACCCTGATATAATTGAACCAGTAGCAAAGTTTTTATATCTTGCCATGAGAAATCGTGAATGTATTATGTCTAAAGCATGATTTTTGCCTTTGTTCTCACTAGCAGTGGATCCTTTTGCACTTTCCCTTCTTGTATTGTACTTTTATATGCTATTAAAGGCTTGTTGTTGTTGTAGCACAGCACAGAGTAAAGCAAAAGAGGCAAGAGAAACTGGATGAAACACAATCTTTCTGTCCCTCTCCTAAAACAAACCCTATCTGATGTTAATAATGAGTAAGCACTTTTGCTTAAGAGGTTCTCACTGAATTATCAACCCACTCTTAAATGCATGTCCAAGACAGCTGTTCAGCTTTTCTCCAAAGAGCAAGCTCCAACTTGATGGTCAGGAGGTGAAAGAGAGCCAGTTCGGTGTAGTGTTTAGGAGTGCAGACTTCTAATCTGGCTTTTCAGGTTCAATTCTGCAGTCCCCCACATGCAGCCAGCTGGGTGACCTTGGGCTCGACATGGTGCTGATAAAGCTGTTCTAACCGAGCAGTAATATCAGGGGTCTCTCAGCCTCACACTCCTCACAGGGTGTCTGCTGTGGGGAGAGGAAAGGGAAGGCGACTGTAAACCGCTTTGAGACTCCCTCGGATAGAGAAAAGTGGCATATAAGAACCAACTCTTCTTCTTCTTCTTTCTTCCTCCCCTGGTCAACACCCTATATTCCTTTCTGACCTCTCCCACAGGAAGCCCTTCTCCTAGGACTCCTAAGAAACTCACCCCACCCTCCTCCATGCACCAGCTTCCTGGACAGACTAATTAACATTTAAAAGGGGAGGTGAACAAGGGACTATCTCCCCATAGCAAGGGTGGGGGGGAGAGCTGTGACAATTCATCACATGCAGCATCACCTGTGTAATGGGATCTTTTTACCAAAATGAGAACTGGTAGCTGGATTTTCCCACCAAAACCCTCAGAACATGGAAGTAAAGCAAAGTTTTACCAGCGAGCTTTCTACATTGAGTACAAATTGCTGAATCATTAAAAGGCTGATGAACTTGGAACTGTGTTCTGTTTCCTTAAATAGGCCAATTAAATACCAGGCTACCCTTGATTTTCTTTCTTTTAATCTGTTCTTGTGCATAAATTGGTATCTGCAATCTCAACAAACACCCATTTACAATACTACAAACATACAGCTGTATAGCTTTTATTTTTTCCCAAGCTTTTGCGGGGCTGTTTTTACATTTCAAAGCTAATACCTTTCTTTAAAAAAAAAAATCCTTTGTCAGCCGCATCTTAATCCCTTTGCTCCTGCTGCTTTGTTTGATCAATATACTGATGTAAATTACTCCTAACAAATTCTTCTTATGCAGTTGGCTGCCCTTTGTATCAAAAGGTTTGCTTCTTGATTGTGATGCTGTCAGGGCATAGGCTGTGGTTTAATGGCAGAACATTTGCTTTGCATGTAGAAGGTCCCAAGTTTGTTTTCAACATCTCCACATAAAAGGATCTGACAGTAGGTGATGTGAAAAATCTGTCTGAGAAACTGGAGAGCCACTGCTAGTTTGGGTAATATTGATCTGGGCTGATTCTGCACTTACTTTGTTTTTTCCATTGTGGATCCTGCTGAATTCAGAATGATTTGAATTCAGGTCTTCCTCTATCCTCCCCAATTGAAACAGAAAGTGTTCTTCACTTGACTCGGAAAGCTCAGAGTGGGGAAGGGAGCCAAACACAGCAGGAGTCTCTTTCTTTCTTTTCTTGAATGGGGGGGGGGGGAGAGAAATAAAGATTGGAGACAGCAGAGGAGGGTGAATAAATCCAAAAGGCAAATCTCTGCTGAGAGAAGTTAGGGCTTCTGAAGCACAATCACTTTAAGACAATCCCTGCAACCAAGAACCAGGAAGTCTTTGAACTGACACCCTGACCAATCAGGGAAGACTGCTTTCCTACAAGGCACAGAGAAGGGAGTTACTTCAAAAAAAGCAAAACTCTGCAGAATTCCTGATGCAGGTTTCTGAAATATTAAGGGTTATATCCACTTCTGGATATTGTGGGCAAAAGGTAGGGTCATTCCGGATTAATCATGCATGTTGCAGAGGGAAAATTTAAAGTGCCCAAATCAAAGTGGAAACTGAATTCCGTGTAGACGGCAGGGATTTATTTGAGCTGGCAGTGGGTGAGGATCCTGGTGGCAAAGGAACTCAGGCTCTCACCTGGGAGGCAAGAAGGGATTCATTTGGGAGCTGACAGGACCATTAAAAGGGGGAGGCATGGTTGGCTGACCACGGCCATATGTCTCCTTCCTATGCCCGACCAACACTCCCAGGTTTACTAAATAAAGCTATGGCCAGGTTATGCCAATTAATCAATGAAGAGAGCCAGCATCTTTCTTGAAGCTAGGAATGCCCGCCTCCCTGTAAGTACAGGTTTTCTAAACTGTCTGAATTAAACTATAATCTCAAGATCTGAGCATAATTCTCCACTACTCCCCATGAAGCCTGCTGGGTGATCTTGGGCCAGTCACTTTTCTCTTAGAACTCTCTCAGCTCCACCTTCCCCAAAAGGTGCCTGTTGTGGGAAAAGGAAGGCAATTGTCAGTCATTTTGAAACTCTTTAAGGTAGAATAAGGCGGGGTATCAAATTCTTCTCTTCTTCTTCTAGTTGGTTAACTTGCAAAAATTAGTGAACAAGGAGTGCCTTGCCTGGGTCTGCTAAGCAGTGCTTGTGAGTGGCCGCTCATTAAAATAGGAAGCCCCCGGCAGCCATAATTGGGAGCCACACAGGGTCCTCCACTGTCCTCTCCTCATTTTAAGATGGACCAATTTCTACTGTTGCCCTTCCCTGTTGCCACGATTATTAACAGTCACCAAAGAGTCATATTCTTTAACATCAATCCTCAATTTCTCCAATCAAAACCATTTTTGGAGAATCATTGCAATCCAAGGACTTTTGTAGGGGTATTCCTACATAGTATGCTTTTGGTCATTTACTTTGTAACACACATCTAACTTCTGAACATAAATCCTGGCTTTGTAAAATTACGGTGTTTTGATGATTGTGTACGTTGGATTCCAGATATTCTGGTTTCCTTTTTTGATGAAGGCATTTAAAGATTACAGCAATTATAATGCAGTCAGGATGTGAAGCGCTCCACTCAGTATGGAGAAAAAAACAACAACAGCAGAGTTTAGAGGGAGTTATTCTTTTCTAGTTATAAGCCCCTCTGGATTGGCGTCATCGGAGAAAACTTTCTTTTATTTGCTTCACAGTAAATTGGGAGGGGGAACGACAAAGGAGTGATAGGCTAAATCTCTTTTTTGGTATTAAGTTTCCAGGAAGAGGACTTAGTGGCCAGGAAGCGGAGGAGTTCAAAGGTGTCAAATAAGTAGGGTTGACAATGTGTCTGCACACTTTCTCTTTGGGATCTCACCACCCCCTGCTCAAATGTGTTTGACAATATCTTGTGACAAAGCTCAGATGTGAACTTGCATAAAATGACGCAGAGCTGGGCATGGTTTTCTCCCCCTCCCCCCATAGCCCATCTCAGTGGGAAAAGAAGAGCATGTGTGACTTCACAGAGGGCTGCTAGCTACAGAGAATGGGGGGGGAGCCATCTGTGCTGTCAAGGGGGGGGAATTGACAAAATGACGCGTTTTGGTAACGATAAGCTTAAAATACTCCTGACTTATTTCTTTTGTTTCTCAGAATAATAGACACAGACTATGGTAACCCTCTAGTTTGCAATAGTGTTTCATTTCCTCTGATTAAAAAAAAAAACATTCTATGGGGAAGATCTGTTCTGGAACCTTTTTACAGATAAAGTTTTCTTACAACAATTGGATGGATAATCTATCTGGGATTCCCAGCCAAGGTTCCCAAGAAACCTCAGAGTTATGTGAGAGCACCCCAGGGGTCACATGACTTTTCCCAGAAGATCAGAAGGTTGCTGACATTACTAGCCATCACTGGAGCCTACTTCCCCTGTTGCTGTCAAAACCATGCATCTTTTTGACATTTGTTTTCACCAGGTATCTCTATCTGTCTTTTTTTATTGCTTGCTCTGTTGTCTCTCTGTGAAACTGCTTACCTTAGAAGTCTTAAGTATGACTTATCACAGTAGAAAGTTAGTTGTGGGAGGACACCCTGCTGGCTCGATCACTATGACACTGCCATTGCTAGTACTTAGAATGTGGCTAATGGAAAAACACCATCACTGATTCTTCGTACTCAAAGGACTAGTGGGGGAAACAAGGAGGGGGGCTAGAGGTTAAAACAGAGTAGATGTCGTGACTTTAGTCTTAGCAAGGATTGTTTGGGATGAAGCATTGCTGTCCTTTACAATAAAGAAACTTTCTTACAAATGGAGTCTTTTATTGAGAGCGATCAGCTCAAATCTCACAGTTGCTCTACAGGCCTAGTCTCTTTCTCCACACTCCTCTTTTATTCCACCCCTCTAAGTCCATCATTGGCCATTTTGGGAGGAGGGGTGGATCAACATGACCATATATGGTCCTATCACGTATTAAATTTTTAACCAATTTAAAAATATAATAAAATAATTCCCATTAGGGAAACTCTCCCCAAGTCATCAAGAACCCCTGAGGTTTCACAAAGTTGTTGAGAAAGCCTGACATAGGGAAAGGACCTGGAGGTAAAATGACATATGTGTCATGTTCCAGTAGAGTTCCCCAATAAGCAGACTCTTTGTAGAAGAAATATCTTTATTGAAGAGGTAATGAAGCAGGCACATTAAATTATTTGCCAAAACTGAGGTTAGCAGAATCCTATCTAGTTATAAGGCTACTCCCATCTCCCTCTCCCTCTTTGATGCCAAGAACCCAGATGCTTTCACTCACAGTTCCTATACTATAAGCCTGCCATAGCAAAGTGAAGAAACACATACCAAGCACTGTCTCTGCCAATCAGGTTTGAGAGATAACAAAGAGGCTCTAGAGAGGCCCATGGAAATATACTGTGAGCTTCCCCCAGGGTATAAAGTTAATAGTTCACATTTCCTGGTTGCCCCTGTTCTTTGGTTAAGCACAATTAAATTATAATGGCAAATTCATGGCACAAAAAGATACAGGATGGATGCAACATGGATATCACAAATGCAAAATAGGTCATGGAAACCAGTGGCCCCCAACCTTTTAAGGCTGGGGCTGGCCTGTAAGAGTGGAGGGAGAGTGAGGCCCGGGTGCCGTACATGCGCAGCAGCTCCATGCAAACGAGCAAGCACAGAGCTGCCACACATGCACGTTTGAGCTCCATCAGCTAGCGTAAACGTGCATGCGCAGTAGGTCTGCACAACGTGCATGTGCGGAACCTCATGCGTGGCTGCTCCGCATATGCATGTTTGCGCCAGACAGTGTGCCGATGGCCATGCCTCCCTCTTCCCCCCTACAGCTCGGTGCTCGCCAGGCCACGAGCGAATCGGCGGCCAAAGCATCCGATTTGCTCAAGGCCCAGTGAGCTTCTCACTGTGGGGGTGAGGAGAGGGAGGCATGGCCACCAGCAGCCCAGTGCCAAGGCTTTTGCTGCCCTGTACTGGGCTGCAGACCGGGGGTTGATGACCCCCAATGGAAACCACATAGCAAGAACTTGTGACAATAGTATCAGGACACAATGTAACTAACACCACCTTTATCTTTTGATACCCTTGGTTCCCTCCATTCTCTTGCAGCGTCTGTTTCAGTGAACATATTGCACACCACAAAACATACCTCACAGCAGCGAAGCCAAAACCTAGACATGTGCTACCTTTAGAACACCTCATAATTGAGGGGAAGAAGTATAGTTTAAAATAAGTGTGGATCCTTCAAAAGCAGAGAAGGCCCCTCAATAATTAGATGCAGCCTGTCACAGGGCTTTTGTTCTAGCATTCAAGCTGAAATTGTGCCTGAAATCAGCTATTCAGTTAGACCAAGGGACAGCCGAAATGACCTAATGCTTCCAGAATGCCAAGTCCTAAGAAAATCCATCTCCTGGAATTACAGGACAATTTCGTGGAGGTACAGAAAGAGGAAGGAAAGCGAGAAAAACAAACTGGGAAACAGTCCCAATTAACAGCAACCTGTTCATTTCTGACAAATGGAGTGTTGATTCTCAAGAGCTTACACCCGGAAAATCTTGATGACATTGCTAAGGGACTAGAAGAGAAGAAGAAGAAGAAGAAGAGTTGGTTCTTATATGCCGCTTTTCCCTACCCGAAGGAGGCTCAAAGCGGCTCAGTCGCCTTCCCATTCCTCTCCCCACAACAGACACCCTGTGGGGTGGGTGAGGCTAAGAGAACCCTGATATCACTGCTTGGTCAGAACAGCTTTATCAGTGCCGTGGTGAGCCCAAGGTCACCCAGCTGGCTGCATGTGGGGAAGTGCAGAATCGAACCTGGCTTGCCAGATTACAAGTCCGCACTCCTAACCACTACACCAAACTGGCTCTCTACTTGGATTGAATTGAACAGTTTGTTCCTGTCTCTGTTTCAATGTAAAGGAAAGAGATGCACTAAAAGCTTTAATTTCAAAAGGAAAAGGAGTGAAATGTCCTTGGACATATCATGGCAACATTGTTCTTGCTGGATTTTTCATCCCACTGCTGGTGTTGGAGATAGCAGAACTCACCCGCACACACAGAGCTGGAAAATAGTGGGACGACTGACATATTCCTGAACTCCCATAAGGCTTAGCTGTCAGAGAACCTACTTCTTCCTACTGATACTAGAGCCCCTGTTAAATCAAGAATGATTAGCACTATGTCAATTTAACAGTTTGACAACATGGATACTGGATTCTCTGACTTATTAGCCTTCTTTTTTAAAAAGAGTAACTCTCCATTCCTTTTTATTGTGGAGATATGAAGGGAAAGGTTTATCTTTTCAGTGCAAGGAGATAGAACCAGCTTGGTGTAATGGTTAGATTCCGCAGTCCTCCACATACAACCAGCTGGTTGACCTTGGACTAGTCAAGCCCGTTAGACCTGTTTTCACAGTGCAGGTCTGTCAGAGCTCTCTCAGCTCCACCTCCCTCACAAGGTGCCTGTTGTCAGGAGAGGAAGGGAATGCAATTGTAAAACACTTTGAGATTCCTTCACTGAACCAGCTCTTCTTCTTCTTCTTCTTCTTCTTCTTCTTCTTCTTCTTCTTCTTCTTCTTCTTCTTCTTCTTCTTCTTCTTCTTCTTCTTCTGGTAGTGGTGTGAGAAATAGTCACTATGACCGTTTATGCACTGGGAACTTCACTGCCCCAGCTCCTGTGCAGGAGCACAAATTGGGGGCAGATGAGGTGCACCAGTGCATAAACGGTCTAAGACAGGCAAACTTGGTTTTCTAGTTGTGGGGCAGTCTTTTTGGATTTTATTTAATTACACCCAATTTCTTCTCACCCAGGGGGTCAAAATTAGCTTACGATCCAAACAAATGTGATGGTGGGAGGTTATGTAAAGTCACAGCTAACCTGTAGTGACCATATAGGGCAGGGATGGCCAAACTGTTTCTCTCCAAATGTCCATGGACATGGCTGGAAGGGGCTCATGGGAATTATAGTCCCTTGGACATCTGGAGAGCCACAGTTTGGCCACCCCTGCTTTATAGGGTTTTCAAGGCAAGAGAGGTTCAGTGATGGTTTGTCATCGCCTTTCTCCATACCACAATCTCAAGATTCCTTGGAGATCTCCCATCCAAAGACTAACCAGAAACAACCTTGCTTAGCTTCCAAGATCTAACAAAAAATGGGCAAAACTCTATGGCAAGACTTTGAAATACAGAGTCCTCTTTCTGTGCCTGCTAATGGAGTTTTCTCAATTTCTTGGCTATAACCCTATGGCTCACACCTCTGGGCACCCCAGTTTTTAAATAGCTCTAACAGAAAAGTACCATATTCTGATCTTCCACAGCTGCTGCTAGCAGCTTGCAAGGTCTTCCCCTTCCTTTACAATGGACCAGTGTATACCCTTTATTTTCATTTATGAAATCCTTATTTATCCGTGTGCTCAGAACACAACATTGTCTGATGTTATTTCATGCTGAGATGAAATGGGCTGTGTTGAGGTTTTTTGGTGGGGGGAAATCCACTGTAAAAAGAAGACTAAAAGAAACACATACTTCTAATGGTTCCACATCTTGTCTGGTGATGTGCTGAGCTGGCAAATTGGTATCATCTCTCTAATGGATTAGTTCTTGGAACCCGTGGGCCATAGAAAGAATGTAAGTTGGGGGTGGGGGGAGGAGAGAAAAAGGCTACATTCTGTATGGCGAAATATACTGAATTATTTTAAACCACTGTAAACACAATACCTCCTGCATAACCAAATGCCTAATTATTCAAGAGGAGGATGACATATTATAAGAAACTCCAGTCTACTATAGCAGGAGTAGTTAACCTGTGGTCCTCCAGATGTTCATGGACTACAATTCCCATGAGCCCCTGCCAGCAAACACAGTCCATAAACATCTGGAGGACCACAGGTTGACTACCCCTGTACTATAGTAACCAAAGACAGCAGAGAATCAGTGTGGTAAAGAGGCTAAAATATTTGGATTATGGTAACTCCAGAACATGTGGGCTCAACCCCCTCTACTTCGTTATGAAGCTTGCAAGGTGACTGTGACCACTTTCTAAAACTGGTCTACCTCACAGGTTTGTTGTAAGACCAGACGGGGATTAAGCATGATCCACTGGGACAAGACTATCAAAGCAAAAATCTTGCACTTGGAGGTCCTTGAAGGAAGGGTGTAATACATAGGGATGAGCATAAACTGGCACATGAAATAAAGTCTGTCATGAATTTTGGCCAGTTCATGGTTCGCAAAACAATGTTCATGTTTTGACCAGCATGAACATTGTGTAAGTTGGGCCAGATGAAATGTTTGTGTGAGGAGTACTCGAGGGAACGGGCATAAGTGGACTCAGAGGACTTGGTGAGCTGTTCCCTCACCATAACCTCTGCCGAATTCTCTGCTATTGCACACCTGGCATTGCCTCTGCTGCTGCCCTGTTAGTTCACTATGGACAACTGGTAGGGTGGCTTCTCTAGTTGGACTCTTTAAGGCAGAGGTGGTGGTCTGTGGCTCCCCCTCCTCCGCAGCCTTTTTCACCCACTGTTCCCTCTTGCCACGTCTGTTGACCTGTAGCTTCTGTACTTCTGCAGAGGTCATGTTTCCATTGCAAGAGCTCTACATCTGGGAGAGTAATGTATTTTATCAAGGGGGAAGGTTACAGATAGAGACCAGCTTGTGCTCCCCTTTACTGCAGAGGATATAACCTGGTGGGTATGGAATTTCTGTATGTATGGGGAAGGGGTGACAATTGATGAGTGCAGGCAACATTGGCAACCTCCAGTTGGCAACTTGAGATCTCCCGCTATTAAGGTTGATCTCTAGATGACCAGTACTCCATTCTCTATTGAAGAAATCATTGCTTCCCAGCCAACTACCCCCCTGTGTTGTACTTCACATTTCTGGGAAAGGCCACTATGGACCAGCTCCTAGCATACCTTGATGATGCATCAGTCCTGGATCCATTTCAATCTGGCTTCTGCCATGGCTGTGGGGTGAAGTCAGGTCTGGTGGTCCTGATGGATGGTCTCTGGAGACAGCTGGGTTGAAGTAGGTGCTGCTTCTATTGCTCAATCTCACAACAGTGTTTGATATAGTAGCCTACGAACTTCTTAGTCACCGCCTCGTCAATCTGGAGTAAAAGAGATGGCCCTCCAGTGGCTGATCTCCTTTCTCTGTGATCGAGATTGGGGAGACTCAGGCACACTGCTGCTAACTGCAGTGTGGGGTTCCATGGGGTATGATTCTCTCCCCAATATTATTTAACATCTTCTGAGTGTTCAGACTTGGATGTCATCAATGTGCTGATGACATCCAGGTCTACCTCCTGACAGTTGGTTGGCCAGATGCACCACTGAGCTCATTGGTAGGGTGCTTGGAAGCTGTGGTAGAATGACTCAGAGCAAGTCATCTGAGTCATTCCACCTCAGGAAAGGACCAGATCAGGACATGGTTACTCAATCTGGAGAGAGTGCATCCTTCAACTGCACAGCCAGGAACTTGGGCTAAAATTGTGATGCCACTTTATCTATGGAGGGTCAGGTTTTGAGACTTGCACAGCTGGTATTTTTCCATCTTCAACAAACTAAGCTACTAGTGCCCTATCTGGCCCCGGAGCAACTAGCCACAGTGATCTATGCAGTGGTCATCTTGTTCCTGTTACAGAAACTGCAACTGTCCCAGAATGCAGCCACTCAAGCCCTCACCTAAACACCCTGGAGGGCCTATATACAGCTGGTTCTCCAGCACCTACAGTGACTCCCAGTTGAATTCCAGATCCAGTTCAAGGTTTTGACCATATATTGACCATATATTGACCTCAAGACCATATATTGGCTGGGCCCTCCATATCCTTCACCCTCCCTCACCCCCATGGGTTTTAATTTACTAGTTTTACTATTTTAATCATTATACAATTTTAACATTTTAACATAGCTTTTAATAATAATTATAAATCTTGGTTTTGATTGTTCCTAGTTATTGTTCTAAACCTCCCCAAGGCACCTAGTCATGCAAGAGTGGTTTAGAAGCCTCAATACAAAAATAAAAGATCAGTTCCCTATGAGAAAATGGCTACTTTGTAAGGTAGACACAAGGGCATTATATCCTCCTCCCCAGGATCAACCTCCAATATATCCTGGTATTTCCCAACTCATAGCTGGCAACCCTAGGGCCATCATTTGAGGAGGGACCTCAGTAGATTACTAACCAGCCATTTTCTCCAAGGGAATTGATCTCTGTTGTGTAGAGATCCATTCAAATTCAGATGGATATCCAGCTCCCAACTAGAGATTGACAGCCTTTCATCTGCATCATGTAGCATCATTTGCCCCATGCTCTAAGCTCATCACACTTCTGAGTTTTCATTGATCCACCTCATTGTTATTGTAGCAAAGACAGCAATATTCATACTAAAAGGGAGTTTCCAAACGTAGCCAGAAACTGCATTCAGTGGATTGTGTTTCTTGCAATGCATATTTCCTCTCTTAATACCTGTATTAAATAAATGTTGAATCTCCAGGGAGAGGTATTTGGGCGGGTTGTGGGAAGAAGAATAAAAAGAGCTTTTTACTAACCAAAGGGGTCTTAAAGTGGCTTACCTACCCTTCCTTTCCCCTTCCTCTATCTTTCCTTTCCTCACAGCAAACACCCTGTGTGATAGGTGAGGCTGAGAGAGCTCTGAGAGAACTATGACTGGCCCAAGATCACCCAGCTGGCTGCATGTTGAGGAGTAGGGAATCAAATCTGGTTCTCCAGATTAGAGGTTGCCACTCTTAACCACTACACCATGCTGGTTCTCACAGCAGCAAACCCAAAGCCAAGATGAAGAAAGGGAGAGAAGACATGTTTTGAAGGCAGACCTATTTAACCAAAGAAGAGACACCTTGGGAACTCTGGAGGAGATAAACATATCCTGCTTTTCACTACCAGAAGGAAGGTGTGTATAAAAACCAACTCCTCCTCTTCTTGTTCATCAAGCAAAGGTTGGATACACACTTTTCTTGGATGCTTTAGGATGCTTAGGGCTAATCCTGCGTTGAGCAGGGGGTTGGACTAGATGGCCTGTATGGCCCCTTCCAACTCTATGATTCTATGATTCTATGATTCTATGATTATCTTCTTCTGTGTTGTTCTGCTACAGAATGACCACTGTCATCGTCATCTTCTTCTTCTGCCACTACAGAAGGACCACTTTGGTTGGAGATGGTTTTATAGGCTAGATAAGGCTTCAAAATTTGCTCAGTGGAGAAGTAGGTCCATGCTTATGCCCTCAAAGTATACAATAACCAGTATAGCCAAGTGTGGTTTGGTGTAGTGGTTGACGAATCAGACAAGATTCCTGGTTTTAATTTGCCCTTATCCATGAAGCTCAGTTGGATGGATGCCCTCTCTTAGTCTAACCTACCTTCCCAAGTTGTTCTGAGAATACTATTAAGGAAGGGGAAATCATGATGTGATGTTGGCACTATATGCATATATTCTCCTAATCAAGTACTACTAATGTAGTTCATACCTTTTGGAATTCTGCTAATCTACTTTACAAATTTTCATCATTTTTTTTGCCTTCATGTAGCATGATATTAATTTTGAACTTGATTTACTGTGATCTTAGAATTTGGGGTGCCTCTGCGAAAGTCATATGCCTTGGGGGAAAAATAATGCTAAAAATCCACACAGAGACAGATATATTTACATTAATTTCCTACTACAGGTTATAAATGGACTGTCTGATTATAGCCAGTGGAGGCCTCTGGTCCACTTTGGATCGTCTGCCATTGATAAATATATCCCTTGTTCAGGGATCAGTGAACAGATAAGAGAAAGCTTTAAGGGTTGAAATTACTGAAAAATTATAGCGTATCTCTGTTGGAAATCTGCTTTCTACGAGAGATTGCCTGCTCACAAACCTGATCTCGACCATCCATCTATCACTGGCTTCAATCTTCAAGAAGAATGGGCTCATTCATCACAGGTCTGCCAATGACACGCTGCTCGATCTGTCTTTATCTTTTGATGCAACCAGACTGTTCTCTTCGTTTTAGGACAATTCAGGTGCTCCCGAACGCTTTGCAGTGAAATATCAGGTGAGGTCCATTTCAATGGATATTTCCCATTCTAGAAGCACCTCTGAGATGCCAAGGATGTTGTGGAGGAGGGAGAGCTAAGGACTGGCTGCTGCAAGGATTGAGCCAAAGGTTTTTCAACCCACAAACACATTTGATTACTATTGTTCACTGCAAGCAATGAAGCCCATTGCGTGGAGAAATAGACCGGGCTCTAGAACATTTATTGAATGTTCTTTGAATAGGCATATCTTAGGGAGCACATCCCTCATAGAGTGCTCTGCTCTGCTAAAACCAAATTGTTGGTGATCCCCTGAGAAGTGTGCCTGGCTTTGATCAGAGCTGGGGTCTTTTCTGTCCTGGCTCCAACTTGGTGAAATGAGTTGCCAGTCGAGATCCAGGCCCTTTTGGAATTGTCAGAGTTCTGAAGGGCCTGCAAAGCACTACTCTACCACCAGGCATATGGTTGAATATCTAAATGGGCCCCTTGCCACCCCTTCTCTGTCCCATCCAAGCCTGGGGAAACTTTGATCCATCGGTTTCTAGAGCTTAATCCTACGGGATTATTTTTATTTATCTATTTTATTTATACTTTCAATTTTTACACACCTAGTGCCACCTCGCAGGAAGTTTAAAATAGTATACAATCATTAAAACCATCACAGCATCAACTTGCAGAATTTCTAAAAATAAATAGGTACACTTTCCAAGCAATTCTGTGATGTTGACATCTAACTGGCAGTGGGGTGTCTAGTTTAGCGGAGGGATCAAGATGACATTTATGTCTCTCTCCTAGCCTCAACCAAAAAGCTCCATCTTTCAGATCCTGTGGAACTGAGCCAACTCCATCAAGGCCCTGAGATCTTCCTGGAGCTTATTACACCAGGTGGGGGCCAGGACTAAAAAGGTTCTGGCACTGGGTGAAGCCAGGCAGATTTCCCTTGGGCTGGGGACAACCAACCTGTTGATATTCAAACAGCAGAGTGCTCTCCAGGGGGCATAGGCAGACAAGCGGTCCCTCAGGTATGCTGTGAATGGCCTTAAAGGTCAAAAACAATACCTTGAACTGGATCTGTAATTTAGCTGGTAGCCAGTGCAGCTGCCTCAGCACCAGCTGGATTCGGGCTCTCCATCATGTTCTAATGAGAACCCTAGCAGCCATATTTTTTGTACCAGTGGGAATTTCTGGGCCAAAGATAAGAGTAGGCCCACATTTTTTTTAAATGATTGTTCTGAATTTCTATGGTTTTGTTTATTGTATGAAATTTTAACTGTCGTGAGCCACACCAAGACTGTTGATAGAGATGAGTGCCTTAGAAAAATCAATGATGATGTTGATGATGATGGTAATGTGGAAGTATTTGCAGAATGTTAATCCTCCAGGGCAAGAGAGGTGGACCCCATGCCACATGTTGGCCCACATCTTCCTGGTTGTCATGTTTTTGTGGAGGTTTTATGGTGTTATTTTTGTGTGTTTATCATGGATGAATATATATGTGGAGAGCCTCTTGTGGCACAGAGTGGTAAGGCAGCAGTCTGAAAGCTCTACCCATGAGGCTGGGAGTTCAATCCCAGCAGCCGGCTCAAGGTTGACTCAGCCTTCCATCCTTCCAAGGTCGGTAAAATGAGTACCCAGCTTGCTGGGGGGTAAACAGTAATGACTGAGGAAGGCACTGGCAAACCACCCCCGTATTGAGTCTGCCATGAAAACGCTAGAGGGCATCACCCCAAGGGTCAGACATGACCCGGTGCTTGCACAGGGGATACCTTTACCTTTACCTTTATATGTATGTGGAGCGTGAGAGAGAATAGAAGTTCATTCTTCTGTTGTTGAAGAAAGACCGAAATTGAGCAGAGTGAGGGTGAACAAAGACTGTAGCAGAGGAGTGGAGGGGCAAGAGGGGTATTGGTTACTGGACTCTCCCGGCATGAGTGGCATTAGATTCTCTGGAAGAGCAGTCACTCAGCCTGTATGCAAGAAGGAGGTTCACCTTTTGCCATTAATCTTGCTGTGGCAAATATTTTGTTTAAGAGAGTGAGGCTAGTCAAAAGGTTGTTAAAACATGCTGCCGCTTCGCACTCCCCACCCTTTTAAGTCTTTGTTCACTCAAGCAATATTTTTCCCTGCCTTCTCCTCTCCTGGAAGACGTATCCCCTCCCCCTTCTGGCATGTTCAATGGTCAAATTAGCCATGCTCCAAGGTGACGTGACGATCGATTATGAGGTGATCACACAAAATGTTTGGTTTGTGCCCAGCAACTGCAAACACCTGCCAAAACAGTGTGCATGAGCTTGATTTTGACAAAATGGTGCATGCCCCCAGATATGGCTGATTCAAACCGATTGGTTGCCATTCATGTCGCTACTTAGAACAGGCTTTTCCAACCTTTTGACTGTGGAGGAGCCCCTGGAACATTTTTCAAGCTTCAAGGAGTCCCGTAAAAGGGCTGGAAGTGATGTCAGCTGGCCATGCCTCCCTCACACACCTAAGGAGGACTGAGTGGGGGAAGAAAGGAGGTGGTTTGAGGCAGGAGTAGATTCCAAGCTGTGCCTCCTTTCCCAGGCACAGGAAATGGAAGGTCAAAGGAAATGGCAAGTTCTCTCATTTCATGGCAATGCTGGGCTGAGTCCATTAAGGCAGGATATAAAGAAGGACTGTGGAATGTCCGGAGAGCTCTCACAGTGCCCCGGGGCTCTAAGGAGCCCTGGTTGAGAATCCCTGATTTAGACCAGCACCTACCAATAGATAGACAAAACTATACCTGCTGAACCAGTTTGCATTGGGTTTTTGCAAGATGGTGCACATGCCAAGCTGCTGCTGATTCAAACTGGTTGGTGGCCATTCATGTCATTAAGCACTACTTGGATGAACGCCTACAAATAGGTAAGCAATAAAACACTATCCAAACACTATCCAAAGGAGTCTCAAAGCAGCTTACAATTGTTGACCATTCCTCACCCCACAATAGACATCCTGTGAGGCAGGTGAGGCTGAGAGAGTAAGAGGACTGTGACTAACCCAAGGTCAGCCAGCTGGAGGCATTTGAAGGAGTGAGAAGTCTGACCTAGCCCTCCAGATGAGAGGCTGCTGTTTTTCAGCAATATACCCAGCTGGCTTTAGACCTGCTGAACCCGTTTGCATTGAGATTTTGCAAAGCAGAGCATGCACCAAAATGCTGCTGATTCAAACTGATCGGTGACCATTCATATCACTAAGGACTGCCTAGAGGAGCATCTACAAATAGACAGATGACCTATAGAATACAATCATCAAAAAACAAAACAAAAACAAAACATGGATGTGTTTGTGAGTGAACAAGATGTCAGTCCAACTGTCAAGTATCTGGGCATTTCTTATCTCAAGTTCTTTTATTCCTTTGGTCAAAGAGCTAACATAAATGACCATAAGATCATTTAAATAAGGAATAGCTGAACTACATCTTGTTGCGTCATTCACATTGTCCAGCCTTTGTGCTTTAATTCTGTACTTGGTAATGTCATTTAGTCTCATTTGGTTGGGGCCTAGGGTTCTTTTCTTTTGTACTTAAACCCAGGAAATAACTGTCCTTTAATGTCCAAGTTGCCTGTTGAATTTGGCTGGGTTTTATGGAGCTGTTAACTTGATGCCATCCCTCATTTCCTTGTAGTTCTATACATCAGTTTCATGGGATGTGCAGCACTGATACTGGGGGAGGGGAAATTCAATAAAGTTTACAGCCATAGTTCATCTATCATGAAACTGTTGGTTGGCAGAAGTTACCACCGAAGCATAGAATTAGCTCAGTAATCAAATAAATGTTCATAGCAGATAGCATACTTGTCTAATCTTCAATAGACAAAGATATTGTTTCTTCATTTTAAAAGAACACGAATGAGAATCTCAAGGGCAAATGAAGTAATGAGACAACCATCTTAGTGTTAAGTTGTTTTGCTTGACTGTTCTGCATCATCAAAGGTTGCTCACTAACTTTTACGGGGGTTTAGCAATGGTGGCAACCCTGTGGTGTCAGGAACATGGCAGAAGACACCTAAGTAAAGTCACTGGAGTAAGCAATTCCTTGAGACCACTGTTGTAGTGAAATCCAAAAGGAATGTTTATTCAGCAGACTAAAACATACAGGAAAAGTTGGACAAATAAACTCTTTGGCAGAGACAAAGGATCAATGGCCTCTATGGGGTTTAATATACCTGGGGATGAGTAAAGGAGGGAGGAAGAGGGATTCACAAGGCAGGAAAAAACAATGGTTCTCAGAAGAACCATCTGGTCCTTGCTTTGATCTAAAAAAGTTACAAGTGTTGAGACTTCACAGTGCCTACCAAGGTCAGGAAGCGATAGGTTCTGGTGGAGGGCCGCTTTGGAATGCAAAGGGAGGAACCAACAGGCAATTTATATTTTTATGGGTTTATGGCCAACAGCCTGGCAGCCGCTGGGAGAACACAGGTGAAACGCGGGTCAGGAACCAGGGTTCATGACATATGGCCTACAGACCTTTGGGTCAGCTTTATCCTGGCTCTGGTCTTGGACAGCAATCTCATCAGCATTGTTGATGCTCCATTAACAATGACAAATGATGCCAAGCCTAATTTCCACCTCCCAGAAATTACTACAGAGCCAGCATGGTGTGGTGGTTAAGAGTAGCACCTTCTAATGTGGAGAACTAGGTTTGATTCCCCACACCTCCACATGTAGCCAGTGGGGTGACCTTGTTTTAGTCACAGTTCTCTCAGAACTCTCTCTCAGCCTCAGTTACCTCACAGTGTGTCTGTTGTGGGGAAAGGGATAGAGATTGTAAACCACATTGAGACTCCTTTGGGTAGTAGAAAATAGTACCAAAAAACCAGCTCTTCTTCAGTTTTTGATTACTGAAGTCTGATTTTGCCTAGGCAATCCAAAGTGGCTGCTGAGAACTTCTATCTCATCCCTTCCTTCTTTCTAATATTTTTAATTCAAATTCACATGTATGATTGTTGGACCATGGCAACCTTATTGTTGGACCATGGCAACCACCATCAGTCTTGGCTCAAGACAAGCCAGACACCCTGCACCCTTGTCAGCCAGAATACAGACCTGGCCAGACTCCATTTTACATTTTAGCTCTACAGATGCCACTGAACTGCAGATTTTGATGAGTTCTACATTCCTTCCCCTGCAACTCCAATGTATTGCTGGCCAAGAGGACAGCAGAGTTCGTTTTGACTAAGGCGACCTACCCCAAGCTCTTTGTCTCTGACTCATCCTAAGCCAATATGCCAGAAGGAAACTTCTTCCATTCAGCTAGTTAGGCTCTGGAAACCTCTGACATTTCCCTATTGTGCCCTGCTGGATTCCTTTCTTCCAAGCCATCAACACCCACCTGAAGCAATCTCCTAAGCCCATCAGCACCCATCTTCCTATTGCCTCAAACCCAAGACAGTTTATATTGTGAAGCCCACTACATACACCCACCCTCAAATGGGAATAAAAGTCCCCTTGCTGGCAAATCCAATTGCAACTCTGGAACCTCAGATCCATCCAGACTGCTCTTCACTTTGCTGGTCATCATGTCAACTAGTTCTACCTTCCTGCCACACCTGGATTGGTAAACACCTCTTTCCATTGACCTGCTTCCCCTGACTCTAATCCTTTCAATTCTTTATTTCACCACCTGCTAGATTGCTAGTGGGTCTGATATATGTTAGTATATGTCTATTTTTATTTTACTTTCTATTAAATAAAGACAGCTTATTATTATATTTAAGTATCTGTTGTCTGCCAAGAGCTTTTCAAGGGAGACTTACCTGTTAGATAAAGTTAATTTGATCCTAAGCTAAGTTACCTGACCTCTCACAAGCCATTCCCCACTTATCATGTGTCTCTTGACACGCTTTTCAGGTAACAGAATCAGGAAGGTTTTTTTTCCCCTGTCCATTTTGTAGAATCATCTTTTACTCTACCTGTCTCAATTGTGCAGTTATTTTTTGATCTGCACTCTAGTGCCAAGTTCAGAATTACATGTCTAGATCAGGAAACCTATCATAAATTTTGGAGCTTTCTTTCTTTCTTTCTTTCTTTCTTTCTTTCTTTCTTTCTTTCTTTCTTTCTTTCTTTCTTTCTTTCTTTCTTTCTTTTACACAATCTCTCACAGTTCACGCTATTCCTCATTGAATCCTCACAAAACTGTCTTAGTTTAGGGTGCAGTTCTGGAAGCCTCACTTCAAGAAGGACGTAGATAAAATTGAAAGGGTACAGAGGAGAGCGATGAGAATGATCTGGGGCCAAGGGACCAAGCCCTATGAAGATAGGTTGAGGGACTTGGGAATGTTCAGCCTGGAGAAAAGGAGGTTGAGAGGGGACATGATAGCCCTCTTTAAGTATTTGAAAGGTTGTCACTTGGAGGAGGGCAGGATGCTGTTTCTGTTGGCTGCAGAGGAGAGGACACGCAGTAATGGGTTTAAACTACAAGTACAACGATATAGGCTAGATATCAGGGGGAAAAATTTCACACTCAGAGTAGTTCAGCAGTGGAATAGGCTGCCTAAGGAGGTGGTGAGCTCCCCCCTCACTGGCAGTCTTCAAGCAAAGGTTGGATACACACTTTTCTTGGATGCTTTAGGATGCTTTGGGCTGATCCTGCATTGAGCAGGGGGTTGGACTAGGTGGCCTGTATGTCCCCTTCCAACTTTATGATTCTATGATTCTAGGGCATGACAGAGTGACTGCTCCAAAGTCATCCATAAGTGTGTGTGTGTGTGTGTGTGTGGTGTATAGGGATGAATTTAGTCTTTCTGAGCACATTTGACATTTTATCTATGACCTTACAGCAATTTGGTGGTTTCTGTATGTGTTGATCTTAAATTTCAGCAACATCGGCAACTTTCTCCAGTATTTATACTCCTCCTTTCCTTTTCTGATTATTTTATATGATGATGAAGAGAGAGCAAATACACAGGACTGATGAATAGCATTTGCTTTTAAAATAATTTCTCCTTGAGAAATATTTCAATAATACCAATCCATTTTCAAGTGAGGGCTGAGACATTTGAAAATGATTATGGACTCTCGGATCCATACTAAAAGGGCATATCGAGCTGAAAATATAAAGCTGCCATCGATTATAGTTTAAAGCATAGTACATAACTTGGAATTTTCTTCCACATTACTTTCAGAATTATTAATATGATCAAGGAGAGGTGATCATTAAGAATGCTTTTAGGTTTTTAATTCTGTAAAGGTAGCTAATTATTTCGATGCTAATGATCTGCTTAAATGCGCCATACACAGTGTTGTGTGCTTCTTAGAGCCAACCAGGTTAAATTGTGGGAGAGCTCTGATTGGACCTTTTAAGAGCTCCCCCACTTCATAAAGGACAAACATGCAAGGCACCTGTTGTGAGAGAAAGCAGGTCGAAGCCCTTGGCATTCATGTTGTTGTCATAAAATAAAATGGTGCCATGGACCTAGGCTGGCCACTTCTCTGAAGAAGGCGAGTTGGCTTTTATACTCCACCTTTCATTACCCAAAGGAGTCCCAAAGCGGCTTACAATCACCCTCCCGTCCTTTCCCACAACAGACACCTTGTGTGGTAGGTGAGGCTGAGGAAGCCCTGACAGGATTGCTCTGTGAAAACTGATCTAAGAAAACTGTGACAAGTCCCAAATCACCTAGCTGGCTACATATGGAACAGCCCTCCAGATTAGAAGCCACTGCTCTTAACCTCTATACCCAGCTGGGGATGCAGGTATTCTCCTGCATTTGCTGCACCCTTCGTCCATTTATCCAGGCAATGAGAAGATAAATGGGAAGTTCTGTGTTGTCACGTCACTTCCGGTGTGTTGTCACCTCACTTCTGGTGAAAACCCATAAGAGACATGACAGCCATTCTGTGGCACTCTAAGAGTTCATGGAATCTCTATTAGGGATGAGTATGAAATGGCCCACAAAGCAAAATTTGTCCCAAATTTACCCAGTTTGTGGTTCGTAAACTGAAGTTCATGGCCTACCATCACCGTCTTCCCCAAACCTTTTAAAATAATTCATGATACATTCATGGATAGAGAAAAAAGCAAGGGTTTAAAGGGGCTCTGAGTGCCTTAACCCCCTGCTCTCTGTTCCCTGCTAAATCCACAACAAAATACCAGGCTGTTTCCCACTACTCAGCTGTGTCAGGTTGTCTTGTACAATCCCTTTAAAGTTTAAAGGGAGTGCACCAGAAAGCCTGAAAGAAAGAAAGAAAGAAAGAAAGAAAGAAAGAAAGAAAGAAAGAAAGAAAGAAAGAAAGAAAGAAAGAAACAAACAAACAAACAAACAAACAAACAAACAAAAACAAACAAACAGCTGAATGGTGGTGAGCAAGGTTTTTGGCACCTTTGGGCATTTGCCTTAATACTCTGGCTCTACTCAGCTGGACTAGTGGGACAAAGCAGAGTTTGGTGACCCCAAAAGGAACAATGACTCCCCCCCTCTTTATTAAAAAAAGAAAACAGCATTCACTGCTATTGAAGAACTATACAAGAACAGAGTATCTTGAGATCCCCAAAGCTGTCTATTGAACTACGCAAAAGTGGTCGCCAGTGTAGGTGAACCAGATATATCTTTTGACTGAAATAGTCATGGACAAGCTAACTGCTGACAAACTATTGTGCATATCTAAAGCTGAGTGGTGGGGGAGACATATGAGATCTTGAAAAATTGTCCCATTTACAGATTTAAAGAAAAAGAGATTTATGGTCCGTTACTATTGGTTTCAGCTATATAAATCAAGGTTATATCATAAAACATTCTCATGTATTTGAAAGAATATGAAGTTTGCTTTACTGTAGCTGAAAAATAATAAAAGATCTATTCTTCTTCCTATTGAAGAAGGGGGCTTTTAACCACATGAACCTGCCCTGAACCGAATTCCAACTGGAACATGGCTAGTATTGCTGCAAGATAAGAAACACTTCTAGGGGTGCCTTAGATAAGAAACACTCCTAGGGGCGCCAACTCCAGTTTAGGAAATTTTTGGAGATGTCTGAAGATGGTGAAATTTGGAGTGGAAGCTCAGCAGGGATGTGATGCCATAGTTTCTCTTATGAAACCCCTCCTTCCTCTAGGGGAACTGATCTTTGTAATCTGGAGATCAGATGTTGTGACAGGGAAACTACAGACCCTAGAAAGAGGTTGGTCATCCTACAGTATTCTGGGCTCCCTACCAGACACCTAAAGAACATTTCAAAGAAGAACCCAAGAGAGAAAATGGGAGCAAGAAAGAGTGTTCAACAGACATGATGGGACTCGCAGGAGGGTGACACACCAATGTTGGGATAAACACGGCCACAGCTTTGGAGCAGCAAGGGAGTGGGAGCCTGACCAGGAGACTGCACCACAACCCATGGAGTCCAGAGGTGCCCTGGGGACCCACACCATTCCCAGCCAGGACAGCAAATCCCCTTGCCTACTGAAGTCCACCCTAAGGGAAGCGATCTATGTGGAAGAGCCAATGGGTATCCTCATTTGGCTGTCCCCAGGTCACCTGGCAAAACGAGCCCCTGACCTCCCAGCTGGGTAAGACATGCTCATTTACATGCCACCTCTTAAGGAGGTCCCAAACCTCAGGGAGTCCGATCGCACACCGGACTCCCTGCCAACATGCCCCATCCCATGCGAACCCACAACTATGAAGAAATATTAACAGAGAACATCAACCTCAAACATTGACATAGGGTGGGAGGGAAGGAAGCTACTCCACAGCATCCTGGAGATGAGGCCGGGACCAGCACACATAGTACCTTTATAGGCACCACAGTCCCACCTCTCCTTTTTATGATGTGCGCACTACAAGCATGCAGTGGGCCAGGGCAACTGGGGCGGTCATGTCCGCCTCTAGCCAGCCCTCTGCAGCATCAACCGGCGCCTGTGGTGAGTCTTTGCCACACATTGCTTCTCTTTCATTGCTTTCTTCTGTCATGATTCTCCACTCCTTCACGTGCAGCCAGCTGGGTGACCTTGGGCCAGTCACAGTTCTCTTAAACCTCTCTCAGCCTCACCTACCTCACAAGGTGTCTGTTGATGAGAGAGGCAATTGTAAGTCACTTTGAGACTCCTTCAGGTAGTAAGGAAGCAGGGTACCAAAAAACTCATCTCTCTCTCTGAGTTCTTCTCATGATGAGAGAGGTACAGATACACACACAAAGGATGAACCTATCCCTAAGGAACAGGTTCAGAGAAAAAGCCTCTCTAGAAATCTAAACTCCTCCACTTTAATCCCTTTTTTTAACCAAAACAAAAACAACAATCCTAGCAAGTGTCCTTTTGCTGCAGGAGAGCACTTTATATGATTTTAAGCCAAGCAAAAAGTTAACATGAGTAATTACAGATATCTAGAAAGGTTTCTACCTTTGTTGACCCCCTGATGTTTCTATTCACTCAGGAAAACAGGCATTTTCTTGGCCAGCTTCTGCAATCTTGCATGAAAGCAAAATGAGGCAGGCAGAGAGTCTAGATTTTTCAGTAGGGTTACCACAGTGACCCTGCCAGTGACAGTGCAATGTCATTTCAACCCAGAAGTGAAACGGCACCACTCTGGGAATCATAGTATAACCATAGAGTTTTCAGCAATTCCTAGAAAGTTGTGATGCCATTTCCAGGATTCCCCTAGAAGACCGTTTATGCACTGGAGGTTTCATGCCGGAATGCAGCCTGGAGTTTTAGTCATGGCAGGTTGCCCCACCTCTTCCTGCACCCACATGGGGGAGTATTTGGCCTGGTGCACCTCATCTGGCCCGGATTTGTGCTCCTGCACGGGAGCTGGGGCAGTGAAGTTCCCAGTGTATAAATGGTCGAAATGATGTCATGCCATTAGCTCAAGGTTGTTTTTAATTATTTTGTCACCTACCACCAGCATAGCTACTTTCTGGTCCCTAAGAATGTGTACCCTTCATCCCTTCTCCTTAGTGTGTGTATCACAGACCTACACTATATTGTGATTTGCCTCTCTCTTGACGGTGGTTTACACTCTCTCAGGCAATCAGCAAAATGGACTTCGTGAAGCCCCGTGGGGGCTGCCTCTGACTTTGGACGCACCTGTTTTTCCTTCCTTGGCAATAACACACAACGTGAGTTCCCATTTCCAACAATCACAGCCGTGGAATCTCAAACCGTGTAATTGTCAGCAACCTGATTTCCCTTCTGCATTGTTCCACTGCTTGTCAGGAAACCGGATTCTTATTGCTTTGAATTAGTCTCATGTAGACGTGCTAAATCAATTGTTTTAATATGCCCTACATAGTTGTTAAGTCCAAATCTTCAATTAGTTATAATTCTACAAGCTTTGCAGACACCCTCTCCCATTTTTCATTACGCTATTATCGCTTCCTAATACAGGGGAATCTCATTTGATGTCATATTATAGTTTCGAATCAATTATCTTCTTTTTAACCAAGGACAATGCACTTACAACATTTAAAACAATGGAGGAGTCAAAAGCAGGCAAAGATTGCGGGATGTCTTTGGGGGAGGAATTGTCTGGGAAAGTCTGATAGTCTATTTCTGTCTTGGGATAAAAAGAAGAATTAATACTTTTTAAGGGGAAAAAATGTAAAAAAAAACGTGTGTTCACTTTGCAGCTCTTTGCAGCTATAAATCATTTAAACTTATAAGCACATCAAAGCTGTGTAACTCATGAAAAAATCATGACATGATCTCTGTTGCAAATAATGGGTGGGGACAGCAAACCACTTAATTGCACATTTTATTACCACACATTTGCTGATATACAGTAAAACTTCCCTTATCTCTTAGAATGGATGAACATGTCCTTCAGGAAATGAGAGCTGTGTTTTTATACCCCACTTTTTACTACCCGAAGGAGTCCCAAAGCAGCTTACAAACACCCTTCCCTTCTTCTCCCCACAACACACACCCTGCGAGGCAGGTGAGGCTGAGAGAGCGCTGACAGGAGTGCTCTGTGAGAACAGCTACAACAGGACTGGGAGTAGCCCAAGGTCACCAAGCTGGCTGCATGTGGGATTCAACTCAGATGTGAGGGATTAAACCCGGCTCTCCAGATCAGAGGCTGCCACTCTCAACCGTGTTGGCTCTTGGGAAGATTGGACCTGAACTAGTGACTTTGTGAAATTCAGTAGCATGCGTGGCTAATTAGAAGTGGCATACAATATGCTGTAGCATAGGCTTGCCATCTGGAATCATTCAGCCAAGTGGCATTGGTAAGAAGCAGTCTGCATGTATCATCTAAAGATTTGTGATGAAAGATTTGTGATGAAATCTGTGCCCGTATATCAGTAGTCTTCAGTCTTTCTAGATCGGCAGTCCACTGTTCTGAAAGCGGCTGACAGGAATTTACATGTCATTGGTCGCATGAGGATTAGGGAGGGAGCTAAAATCATGGCCTTAGGTGTCAAGTATGGGACTACAGGAAGCTGATCAAAACTACCCTGATCAAGAGCCAGCTTGGTGGAGTGGTTAGGAGTGTGGACTTCCAATCTGGCAAGTCGGGTTCGATTTAAATGCTGCACTCCCCCACATGCAGCCAGCTGGGTGACCTTGGGCTCACCACAGCACTGATAAAACTGTTCTGACCGAGCAGTGATATCAGGGCTCTCTCAGCTTCACCCACCTCACAGGGTGTCTGTTGTGGGGAGAGGAAAGGGAAGGCGATTGTAAGCCGCTTTGAGCCTCCTTTGGGTAGAAAAAAGCAGCATATAAGAACCAACTCTTCTTCTTCTTCTTCTTCTTCTTCTTCTTCTTCTTCTTCTTCTTCTTCTTCTTCTTCATGAAACATAGTCTGACCATCAGAAGATTTTCCATACTGTGGAGCAAACCAAGCATCAAAGGTATGGAAGACTCCTCTCTACCGCTTCCTGATCTTTACCTTCCTGATCTTCTGTTCCTGTCAGTGCATGGAGACCTTTCTTTCTTGTGCATTGGAATTATATCTTCTCAAAGCGAGCAAAACAAGGGGGAATGCTACAGAGGCTGGGCTTGCCTGACCTTGTAAAACAACAGAAGTTAACCAAGATTCATACTCATCTAGCACTTGAATGGGAGACCTCCAATGGAGCCCAGGGTTGTTATTCAGAGGTGCTCACTGGAAACCATGCAGAGTCCCCCAAAGTATGCAGTGATCTGACAGTGTTTTCTACCATAGAGACTAACCCAAGAGGTTGGCCTATTCTTGAACAGAAGTTCAAGGAATTGTTGCAATTAGGCTTGTGTGCTTCAGCACACTTCAGCAGCCATTCAAGCCCAAGGTGGCCAGCACCACGGCATGGGGGAGAGGGGCGGTGCTGGTGGCAGCTTGCAACCCGGTGCCCACACGCAGGTGCAGAGCCTTTGGGGAGGGCAGTATATAAATATAATAAATAAATACACAAATAAATATTGAAAACATTTGTATTTATTTTGCATCTCCTTTCTGGCAACAGGGCAAGCTATAAACCAAAATCCATTCACAGGATAAAAAACAATATAAAAATGCACTCTGCCCAAAAGTCTACTTTCTAATCTTCTGGGAGATCTCTGCTCTTCTAATTGGTTTAACAAAATGGCACAGAAACTACAATCATTTGGTCTGGACATTACAGCTCTGATTGTTCATGATGAAGAAGAGGTAATATTGACAATGAAAAGACTGGAAACCACAGACACTCAATCTCTAGCTAATAGTATAGGTTCGCCTTGCATTTGGGATATTCCTTTATTATACAAAATCATGCGATCATATCTCCAAATTTGAGTATATAACCCTTCGAAAGAGCCTGCCTACTCGCTTGTTTAAACATCTTCCCCCTTAATTACAACTCAGGGCAGATTTCTGCAGATTTCTTCTAATAAGAAATTCTGTTTTTCATGGATGCAATGTCCCAGACACATTATTCCATATACTCTTGGAATGTCCCAGATTTACACAATATCACCACCCCTTAGCTGGATATTTGAAGAAACTGGATTTTTTTTCCATTCAGAGAAGAAACATTAAATAAAAGTTATACTAAGCAGAATGGAGAAGACTCTGGAGAAGACTTTTGCGAGTCCCTTGCTGGAGAAGACTCTTGCGAGTCCCTTGGACTGCAAGGCGAACAAACCGGTCAGTCCTAAAGGAGATCAGCCTTGACTACACCTTAGAAGGCCAGATCCTGAAGATGAAATTCAAATACTTTGGCCACCTCATGAGAAGGAAGGACTCCCTGGAGAAGAGTCTAATGCTGGGAGCGATTGAGGACAAAAGAAGAAGGGAACGACAGAGAATGAGGTGGCTGGATGGAGTCACTGAAGCAGTAGGTGCAAATTTAAATGGACTCCGGGGAATGGTAGAGGACAGGAAGGCCTGAAGGATCATCATCCATGGGGTCGCAATGGGTCGGACATGACTTCGCACCTAACAACAACAAAGCAGAATGGATCCAATATTCATTGTCAAAGTGGTGAAGGTTTTTTCGACTATGTTAACAGTTAATTTATCTTTTATGGAAACTGCTATTGTTTAAAAGTCTAATATCTTCTGTTTACTGATTCTGTGCATGCCAATAAAGGCCTTCTGTCTGTCTGTCAATATAAAAATTTAGTTAAATTGTTTAATTAAAAACATTGAACTCTTACAATCAAAAAACAACTCGTTGTACTCTAAGGCAGGGGTCGTCAACCCCCACTCTGTGGCCCGGTACCGGCCACATCTACCTCTCCACCCCCACACAGTGAGAAGCTCACCGGGCCGTAAGCGAAGCAGCCGCCAAAGCTTCTTGCTGCAAGAGGGGGGGGGAGAGGCCGGCGCAGCACGCCGGTGGACACAAACGTGCATGCGCGGAGCTGCCGTGCATGTGTGTTAGCGCCCCTGGTGGTGCAAATGTGCATGCATTTGAACCACCAGGGGGCACTAATGTGCATGCATGGTGCCCGAGCAGCCGGCTCTTCCCTACCCCCAGAGCCAGTCCTCAACTATAAAAAGGTTGGGGACTGCTGCTCTAAGGTACTGCTGGGTTCAAATCTAGCTGCTAGATAGAGGGTAGTAGTTTTGGACACAGAAACCCAGGATTAACTGTCTTTCTGCACACGTTTGATAATGTACTCACAATGCACTTTAGAAGAGGATTTTCCTCTTTTGCACACGAAAATCCAGCTGCAAAAAACACATTGAAAATTACACTATCCGACATGTGCAAAATCACAGGTCAGTTTGTAATAAGCTGTTTACTCAGAGCTAGATAACACCAGTCTTGACTGCAGCCACACAACTCTTGTATTTCTTCTGTATTGTACTTGGTTTTGTTAGCCTTTGGTTGGTCTTTTCTCCGTGAATCTGTCTGATTTCCTCAGGGCCCACCATTACCTCTACTGGCAGGGAATTCCACAATTTAATTCCTTGTTGAGACAAGGAACACGTCATTTGTTTGTCCTGACCCTTTTTTTCCATCAACTTCATTGGGGGCATTAGGGCACAAGTGTTATGTTGGGGTGAGAGTCACCCAGGAGGAATAAAAGCAGCTGATAGAGGGAGGCTTTTCAGTTAAGACATGCCAAAGGAGCAAAGATTCAGAGTTGGCCACTTGAGCATTGACGGGGTTGGACTAGATGGCCTGTATGGCCCCTTCCAATTCTATGATTCTACTTTCCCCACCGTCCTATTTAATGTAGCAATCCTAGCTGTGACTTGAAGTGCAGCTCTTCGCAAGGTAAGACCCTTCCACTTCCATTCTGCCCAGCTTCAGAGCATGTAACAGGATCACAAGAAGCCAGGGCTGCTTTGTTGAGCAAGCCAGGGGCAGCTGCGTACAACTGGAAGATCAAAACGTAGACATAGATGTTTGATTTTTGTTGTTTAGAGCAATATAACCTTTGGCAGAGCCTCTTGTGGCGCAGAGTGGTAAGGCAGCCGTCTGAAAGCTCTGCCCATGAGGCTGTGAGTTCAATCCCAGCAGCCGGCTCAAGGTTGACTCAGCCTTCCATCCTTCCGAGGTCGGTAAAATGAGTACCCAGCTTGCTGGGGGTAAACGGTAATGACTGGGGAAGGCACTGGCAAGCCACCCCATATTGAGTCTGCCATGAAAACGCTAGAGGGCGTCACCCCAAGGGTCAGACATGACTCGGTGCTTGCACAGGGGATACCTTTACCTTTAACCTTTGGCACCACAATTCAAAAATACAAGATATTCCAGTTCAGCAATATATAACATGCACGTACAGTTGGAAATGATCTTTAAAACATACCAATTAAAGGAAAGGAAGACATTTAAAAATGTATAAAATTTAGAGATTTTAAAAATGATTTTTAAAAGATTTAAAATTTATTGGATTCAATTAATCCAATAAATAAGTAATAAATATGAATATTCCTGGACAATCTAAAACCTGGATGAAATAGGAATACTTATTTAAAAGGTGCTTCACATATTAATGGTGATTAAGAACAAAAAGAAATCAGTGGATTTCCCAAATCAAATTGGAAACCAGGAGGCATTGTGAACTCTCGGATTTCTGTCTTTGTGCTCATTCCCCTGCATTCCCCTGCATGGATGAATAATGCAATCTAGAAATTAAATTGCATTTACAAACATGTAGAAGCTACATTTGCACAAGGGGAAAAACACACACCCAGTTTTAAGTGAGCAGAAAAGAAAATGGAACATTTAGTTCATTTCTTTGTCTATACGTGTTAGGTATGCCTCTGATTTTAATTCTGAAATGAATTTGAATGGGAGACTCACTTTCCAATGCAGGCAAATGAAGCAGCCAGTCTAGTTAAAACAAGGCTTAGCTAAACGTTTCTTAACATTCTAACCTGCTCGCTTCTCGAACTCAGTCCATTCAGCTCCAGGATTGGGGTGACCTTAAAGCATCCTATTAACACCTTTAATGGAAATTGACAGGGTAATTTCCTGGTTGCCACTGTGCAAGCCAGACTGAGAGCACTCACCATGAAAAAAAACATGTAACCTTTCACCGCCATATTAATTCCTGTAATTGTAACTGGCGGAACAATTATGCTGATGAACGCCCCGGCCTAACAGTTGGGTCGATTCTGTTGGTCCCGATGGAGGATAGATTGTTTCTTTTGGCCTCGTAAAAAGACAGAAGCAACATGAGGGTTTTCAAGTATCTGCAAAATTAAGCTCTCTTCTAGGTTTTCCAGAAACACAATATTAACACTAATAACAGATAGCTCTATACAAAACAAACAAACCTTTAGATAGCACTTTGTAACAAGAGCTGTAAAGTAGATGTTTAATGTTATTCTCATACTGCGGTACTGAGAAGAGTGAGCTGAAATTTGAAAGACTGGCCTAGGCATAACTAGCAAGTTCACTGGGGAAAGCTGGCCCAATCCACCCCAACTCACACGCTTAGCCACATCCCTGGATTCTTTGATGTCATTGCCAATCATCTTTAGGTGGCAATATTCCATGTGTTACAAAGAACGGAGCAATCAAAAAAACAGGCACCTAGCTTTTGTTGGCAGAGTTGAAATAAGCAAATGAGTATACCACCAGTAAAAGGTAAAGGTAAATTAGAGCCTCTTGTGGCACAGAGTGGTAAGGCAGCAGTCATGCAGCCTGAAAGTTCTGCCCATGAGGTTGGGAGTTCGATCCCAGCAGCCGGCTCAAGGTTGACTCAGCCTTCCATCCTTCCGAGGTTGGTAAAATGAGTACCCAGCTTGCTGGGGGGTAAACGGTAATGACTGGGGAAGGCACTGGCAAACCACCCCGTATTGAGTCTGCCATGAAAACGCTGGAGGGCGTCACCCCAAGGGTCAGACATGACCCGGTGCTTGCACAGGGGATACCTTTACCTTTTTTGAAGAATGAGTAGCTTGATTGAGAGAACAGAAATAACTTGGTAAAGAGAGAGGAGAGGGACAGTCCTAGCAGTTTAACTGTTTTTCTTCATCCAAAGGCAAACAGGGAGGAAGTTGACTTAAAAGGGCAGTAAGTCACCAATTGAATTAATAAGGACAGGGAAAACACGGTTGGCTGGGCCTCATTGTTGTATGAAGAAGCTGTTGGGTGAATTTTATGCCGCTATCAATTGAGTTAATTAGGACGCAGGGGGAGATGGTTGGGAAGAATGCCAGGACGTTCCCATCTAAATATACTAACTACACCTCTCCTCAGATGCTCTCTTTAGGATATTTGTCATAAACCTCGGATCGTGCATACTATGCATCTTGCTGAGTCTAACAGCTTCAGCCCACACACGAGTCGGTCAAGCTTTTGAGACCAAATATGATGGTGTTTTCTTGTAAAAGATAGGCCTTTGGCTACATACAATAAGTGTTATCATATCGTAGTTGTAAAAAATGATCCAAGATGGTTGGTTGTTGAAGTACAACATTGTAATCACATCCTTCCTGGTGGTAAAATCTTTAAACCGCCCGTGGCGCCGCGGGCGCCACGGACTAAATAAATGGCTAAGGGGTTCTAGGGTGGGATGTGTCCGTGATGAGGAAGGGTCCAAATTGGACCCTTCCTCCAGACAGACAATCGGAGGAACCAATCGGCAGGCGCACAGCGCCTGCCGATTGGTCCCTCTGAATCCCAGCCCCAGCTCCCTGCACGAAGCGCCTCTCGCCGCGTCAGGCCGCCGCCCGAGGGAACCCCCGGCAGTCGCGCGGAGCGCAGCTCCCTGGGACTCCCTGCCTGCCAAATGACTGCCGCTCTGCCTGCCAACTGCCGCTCACTCGGCCTGGATGCTGTCCCACGCCGCCTTCTCCCGCTGCCTGCTACTGCGTCGCCGCCGCACCACTTGCTGTCGCCGCTGCGCCCTGCAGCCACGCCCGACGAAATCTGCCTTCTGCTACTGCCATCGCCGCCGCCCCACGACGCCCCGCCCCACTCGAAGGACTGTCCTTTCCTGCGACCCCCGCTGCCGAGCTGCTGAGCACCCACGGACCTCGCCGCGCCCATAGAGAATCCGCCGCCACCGCCCCCACGCCCAGCGTCTCACACAGCCTTCAACGACCGCGCCACACAAAATGGCCGCCCGATCTCCCTCCTCGCCTCCTTCTCGCTGCTTTCTTCGCTGCTTTCTTCGCACAGGTCAGTGCCACCCCAGCCCCACTGTGCCAACACCTCTGCCCATGCCCATCTTCACGCCCACACACAACTCTTCACGGGTCGCGGGGGAGGAAAGAGAGAGCCCTTCTAGCGCCCATTTTATTTCTATAATAAAATGGGCTTTGATTCTAGTATTATAATAAATTAAACAATTTACATTATTATTATCCATCATCATCATTTGCCATCAGGTCACAGCAGACTTACAATGACCCTGTGGGGTTTTCAAGGCATGGGACGTTCAGAGGTGGTTTCTCATTGCCTGTTTCTGGGTTGAGACATTGTGTCAGGTACTCAAAGCTGGAGTCCATGCTTTCAGTCGAGAGGGCCCACTAAAGGGGCCTGTGTTCCCCAAGGGGGACCTCTCAGCATCCTTTCCCCCATTCCTTGTTCCTTTTGCTCTCTGAAGCTGTTCCTATTATCTTTTGTAATTGGTACTGTTTAGTGTTGTAAGGGATGTTATACGACCTCTCCTGTCTTCGCAACCGGGTGCTAGGACATTTGAAGGATGGTTTCACTTTGTCATTCAGATAACACTGCCTTGCCATGGGAATGCCTGTTGGTGCATAAGGCTCATGGGGGGGGGGGATGGGACTAAGGATATAATTGTCCCTGGAAAACTCTGTCAGGCATTTTCAGCCATGCATGTTCTGTGATGGCAACTTTCTGTAGATGCTCCCCCAAGACTCCCAATAAAGTGACTTTTACTCATCTCTGCAAAGAGCCCTGAGTCTGCCTTGGTGTCTTCAAGGGCATGTATCTCAGGGTCATGACACCTTGGTAGTCTCCCATTCAAATACTGACTGGGGCCAACCCTTCTTGACTTCTGAGATACAATGAGATTGAGTTAGCTTGGGCTATCCAGCCAGAGGCTGCCCATTGATAGCAGCATAACTTTTGAGTCCTGGCCCCAACCTGGTGGAATGAGCTCCCAGGTGAACTGTGGGCCCTGTGGGACCTCCCAGCATTCTGCAGGGCCTGCAAAACCCAGCTCTTCTGCTAGATCTATAGTTGAGGCTGGTGTAGTGGGGAGGAAGATTGGTGGGCCCTCTTGGTGTCTTGTCTCTCCTGCCTCGTCCCTCTGGAGTTAATAGTAGGAGTTGGGGATGGGGGGGGGGTTCTCTGCCATGTTCCTGGGTTGTTGGTTATTGTATTGGTATTTCTTTTCCATTTTAATGGGGGGTTTAATGGGAGTTTTTATTGGACATCTGTAACCCGCCACATACCTGCTTGGTAATAATAATAATTTCTCAACAGCAAAAAGCTTCTTGATACTTGGACAAGGCTCAGATAGTGAAAAGATCTTAATGGTTCCAAAATCTACTGGGAATTTGTTGGTTAATATTTCACAGAAGCTGGCTGCTATACATAAATCAGGGCTGGCCCTTGATTTCCAAAATGTGAAAACTGTGCATTACTTATTCCATCAGAATATGCGGGTTTTATTTAAGAAAGGTAACCAAGGCTCCCAGGTTTCCTTTCAACATGGTTAAAATGAATAAGCAAGCCAGGATTTGGTCAAACATGCAAACAAATTAAGGTGTCTTTTCCCCCTCCTTCAGTGTTTACCTATCTTGATTAAAAATTGATCCTCTGCTATCTGGCTTGGCTCAGAAGTTATGGATCTTTCTGTCATCGCTGAAAGTATCTGAACTTGATATCAAATATCTTTTGAAGAATGTACCATTTTAATATCAACATAACTCTTGATGGACACTTTGACAAGAAATATCAGTACAGTGAAAATTTTTAAGAAAACTGTCACACAGTCTACCTTGGAGTCTAGACAAACAATTGTGATATTATACAGAAGGTCATTTAGAGTGATTTTTGGAATTAAATCTTATCCAACAGATACATAGTTCCCTATGTATGGCGAAAGCCATTTATTGCTACTTTTTGGTAACAGGAATGAAAAAGTTCATACTGTCGTTGATTGACCTTTAAAAAGAAAAATAATGTAGCAGGCTTATGGATAATAAGAAAGGAACAATTTTCCCCCTCTCCCTCAGATAGTAGACTTTCTTCATTAGGACTTGTGGCCTGGTTTCATAACATTTTAAAAGTTTTTCATTATGAATAGAGGATAGAACTGCCACACATATTTTCAAATAGTTCACACACACTTTGTTGATGCAGTCATTGACCAGTAAGATTCCAGCATAACATAAGAGAAAAAAAATGAAAGGAAATTAAAATACTGGAATGACACCCCTCTTCCAGGTAAATACCATGCACAACATTATGTATGTATATATGTATGTATGTATGTATGTATGTATGTATGTATGTATGTATGTATGTATGTATGTATGTACTTTTGTTCTTACATTTATGATGTTGTGTGTGTGTGTGTGTGTATTTATACACACACACACACACACTTTAACACTTTGCTCTATTATATATTTGTGAAAAGCCCTCCTGGGCGGAGACTGTCCAGGTGCTGTCCAGGTCCTAAGCATGTCCAGATTGGCCTGGCCCCACTGGCACCCACCCCCAACAGCCCAACCAGCCCAATCAAATGTAAGGACAAAAGTAAAAAACCGAATGCAACATAAATATAAAAACTAGATCATTAAAAATACATATTTAGCTAGTACACATGATTAACTGAAGAGCTTCTCTAGAACAATTAATTTCCCAGTGAATCATTTATTGAATGTTTGTGGTAGTCTCTGGGCCATCTGTATTTTGATTTGATGAGCGGCTCAACAGGCCTATACAAGATTACTCTGCCACAATCCTCAATGTTTTTTTTTTCTCAAAGTATCCATCTGTTAAAGGTGCAAGAGCTATACCATCAACCATTGGGGTGTCAATCTAGCTGTTGTTAAATGCTTAAGGAATGGAGGTTCCATTGTACTTGGGGCTTATTCAAAGGAAAGGGACTTCAAGATTTAAAAAGCCTCCTTAGGTTATATTGCCTAAATTAGGGAAGCTCAGTTTAGGAAGGATAGTGTCAGACCCCCGTCAACTTTCTCAATTAACACACTTGGCATTAGCAGCAAAAGCAGTTTACTGAGGTAGTGATATGAAGCTCATGATTATTCTTGCTGAAACTAAATTGATAGGCAATACAGTGATCAATATAACCCCCCAAAGCCTACCCCACCATGGAAATTCCTAAACTAGGAAAAGGCAGGCTTCCCTAATTTCCAGGCAAATGCATGTGAACTAGTCCTGTGCCCAGGTGCATATTACATAATTCTTTCAAGAGTTCCACAAGTCCAGCCTCACCAATAACATCCAAGCTCCCTCTTCCACAATTCTATCCTCCCCAGTAAACATTATCAATTAGACCATATACAAGAACAAAGGATATTCAGTAGATCCAAATCATCAGAGACAGTTACAATTAGTGAGACTTCCCCAGGCCTGACAATCGACAGGCTTCCCCCCTTCCCATTTACAGACAACAATATAGTGACAGCAAACCCCAACAGGTGGTTATTGATATCATATTGATACCTGGCAATTGAGAATACCAAATGTCCATGACAGGAAGCTGACAAACAGATTGATCCTGATAGCCCCTCTGTTGGCTTTTATCAGCAGCAACATGTGATTCCTTCTCTTGCATCACCTGATCTCCATAGAAAAAAGAAGACCTTGAACTATTGTAGTTACAGTGTTTACACTTCAACAGCCTAAAGTCAAGTAGAAATGTTGGAACCAACATGGAACCTGGATCTGAATTTCTGGTCCACGCATAGTATCTGACACCCCCCAAATCATGTTTCAGATTGAATCATGGTATAGGTGGTTTTGCAATCATCCCCATAAAATAATAGGAGTCACCAGAATTTGGAGTGGGGGAAAAAAGGAAAGGCTGTGGCAACCACAGCAGGTGGGGACAGATGGCTATTTAAAGTTGTTCCTTCATTATTTGGGGCCCTTTTGGGTACAAATCTCCTTACCCTTCCCTCCCAATCTGATTGGCCAGGACAATGTACTGACTCATTCATTCATTCATTCATTCATTCATTCATTCATTCATTCATTCATTCATATACCTCCTTCCCTTGTGGCTCAGGTTGGTTTACATGGGTACAGGTACAACACAACACAGCAATGACAAGTAAATACAACAATAGCAACAGTGATCTTGCAACAGTTCCAACAACTGTTACAATCCACTCTACATTTTACAGGATTGAGGACTGGAAGAGAGCAAACGTTATTCCGATCTTCAAAAAAGGGAGGAAGGATGACCCGGAAAACTACAGACCAGTGAGTCTGACCTCTGTTGTGGGGAAGATAATGGAGCAGATGGGAGCGATCTGCAAACATCTTGAGGACAATTTGGTGATCCAAGGAAGTCAGCATGGATTTGTCTCCAACAGGTCCTGCCAGACCAACCTGGTTTCCTTTTTTTGACCAAGTAACAGGTTTGCTGGACCGGGGGAATTCGATTGATGTCATTTACTTGGATTGTAGTAAAGCTTTTGACAAGGTTCCCCATGATGTTCTGATGGATAAGTTGAAGGACTGCAATCTGGATTTTCAGATAGTTAAGTGGATAGGGAATTGGTTAGAGAACTGCACTCAAAGAGTTGTTGTCAATGGTGTTTCATCAGACTGGAGAGAGGTGAGTAGTGGGGTACCTCAGGGCTCGGTGCTCGGCCTGGTACTTTTTAACATATTTATTAATGATCTAGATGAGGGGGTGGAGGGACTACTCATCAAGTTTGCAGATGACACCAAATTGGGAGGACTGGCAAATACTCCAGAAGATAGAGACAGAGTTCAATGAGATCTGAACACAATGGAAAAATGGGCAAATGAGAACAAGATGCAATTTAATAAAGATAAGTGTAAAGTTCTGCATCTGGGTCAGAAAAATGAAAAGCATGCCTACTGGATGGGGGATATGCTTCTAGGTAACACTGTGTGTGAACGAGACCTTGGGGTACTTGTGGATTGTAAACTATGAGCAGGCAGTGTGATGCAGTGGTAAAAAAGGCAAATGCCATTTTGGGCTGTATCAACAGGGGCATCACATCAAAATTACAAGATGTCATAGTCCTATTGTATACGGCACTGGTCAGACCACACCTGGAGTACTGTGTGCAGTTCTGGAGGCCTCACTTCAAGAAGGACGTAGATAAAATTGAAAGGGTACAGAGGAGAGCGACAAAGATGATCTGGGGTCAAGGGACCAAGCCCTATGAAGGTAGGTTGAGAGACTTGGGAATGTTCAGCCTGGATAAAAGGAGGTTGAGAGGGGACATGATAGCCCTCTTTAAGTATTTGAAAGGTTGTCACTTGGAGGAGGGCAGGATGCTGTTTCCGTTGGCTGCAGAGGAGAGGACACGCAGTAATGGGTTTAAACTTTAAGTACAATGATATAGGCTAGATATCAGGAAAAAAATTTTCACAGTCAGAGTAGTTCAGCAGTGGAATAGGCTGCCTAAGGAGGTGGTGAGCTCCCCCTCACTGGCAGTCTTCAAGCAAAGGTTGGATACACACTTTTCTTGGATGCTTTAGAATGCTTTGGGCTAATCCTGCGTTGAGCAGGGGGTTGGACTAGATGGCCTGTATGGCCCCTTCCAACTCTTTGATTCTATGATTCTATGATTCTATGATATAAGCTGGTCTGATCTTGATGCCAGGCTGGCAGCGGGAGACGGGTGACATAGCAAGCAGAGCTCAGTGCGCGGCCTCACCAGCTGCCCCCACCCCCATTATGTTGTTTCAAGCTTTCTCCCAGATTTTATCGTCATACTGCTGGGATAAGCAATTCTGGAGCTGTGGCAGAGATGCCTGTTCTCTCTTGAAGTCCTGCTTCTCCCTGAAACATGACTGATTAGAAGTCGGGAGGGGGGGGAGGGTTGAAAGGAAAGTAGCGGCAGCTGCCACAGTGGGGGGAGAAAAGCAGAGGGAAGAAGAAAGACTACCTGTAAAGGGATGCTTTGGGGGAAAAGATACTGAACAATTTGAAATCCCCAGTGTTGTTCTTATTCATGTTGTATTGTAATTGTTACTGATAGATTGTTGTGAAGTTCTATTGAAATGTGTATAATGTTATAGGTTGTTATAATGTTCCACGTAAATTTATGCCATGTTCCATGTAAACTGCCCAGAGCCGTAAATGAGCAGTATAAAATCCAAATAAATAAATAAATTAATTAAATAAGAGGGGAAATTGAAAAGTGGGAGGAGATTGTCTGAGAAAGGGTGAGGGGAAATCTTGCTTGTGTGAGAGATTGTTGCCAGAGGTGGCAGGAGGGAGAGTGGCTTGCCACATAATGGGTGAAAAGATTTGTTGGGAAGCTGTTGTATCCATTTCCTTCTCTTTCATTTCCTAGGTAATCCCAGATTCCAGTCATTTCCCTGCTATTTTTGTCTCTTTCCTCTTCCAAATTTTGTCCTACCCAACTGACTCTCCCCCAATGCTCAGTTGTTTTTTTTTTAATGGTATGTGAGGCATACAATGCGTCATCTCCTCTGACGAACATGCAGTCTGCACTCTGCCTCAGGCTGCTGCCTCGTAACAGAATGTAGTCAAGGGGAAAAACTATCAGAATACAAGGTGTTAAAAGAGTTCATGCTCAGGACCTAAAAAACTGGGGGGGGGGGGAATCCTATCACTTTTCTCCTATTCAAAATCACTCAGCTGGAATTTTTATTTCTGCTTCTTTGGCTAGCATCTCTAATTGCAGACCTGGTTTGTTTTATGTTGTTGTTATGTGCGAAGTCGTGGCCGACCCATCGCGACCCCATGGACAATGATCCTCCAGGCCTTCCTGTCCTCTACCATTCCCCGGAGTCCATTTAAGTTTGCACCTACTGCTTCAGTGACTCCATCCAGCCACCTCATTTTCTGTCGTCCCCTTCTTCTTTTGCCCTCGATCGCTCCCAGCATTAGGCTCTTCTCCAGGGAGTCCTTCCTTCTCATGAGGTGGCCAAAATATTTGAGTTTCATCTTCAGGATCTGGCCTTCTAAAGAGCAGTCAGGGCTGATCTCCTCTAGGACTGACCGGTTTGTTCGCCTTGCAGTCCAAGGGACTCGCAAGAGTCTTCTCCAGCACCAAAGTTCAAAAGCCTCAATTCTTTGACGCTCGGCCTTCCTTATGGTCCAACTTTCGCAGCCATACATTGCAACTGGGAAGACCATAGCCTTGACTAAACGCACTTTTGTTGGCAGGGTGATGTCTCTGCTTTTTAGGATGCTGTCTAGATTTGCCATAGCTTTCCTCCCCAGGAGCAAGCGTCTTTTAATTTCTTTGCTGCAGTCCCCATCTGCAGTGATCTTGGAGCCCAGGAAAATAAAATCTGTCACTATCTCCATTTCTTCCCCTTCTATTTGCCAGGAATTGAGAGGGCCGGATGCCATGATCTTTGTTTTCTTGATGTTGAGTTTCAAGCCAACTTTTGCACTCTCCTCCTTCACCCGCATCAACAGGCTCTTTAGTTCCTCTTCACTTTCTGCCATTAGAGTGGTATCATCTGCATATCTGAGGTTGTTGATATTTCTCCCTGCAATCTTGATCCCAATTTGTGACTCCTCTAATCCCGCATTTCTCATGATGTGCTCTGCATACAAGTTAAATAGGCAAGGCGACAGTATACAGCCTTGCCGAACTCCTTTCTCAATTTTGAACCAGTCAGTGATTCCATGTTCAGTTCTCACTGTTGCTTCTTGACCTGCATATAAATTTCTCAAGAGACAAATAAGATGCTCTGGTATTCCCATCTCTTTAAGAACTTGCCACAATTTGTTGTGCTCCACACAATCAAAGGCTTTTGCATAGTCAATGAAGCAGAAGTAGACGTACTTCTGGTACTCCCTAGCTTTCTCCATGATCCAGCGTATGTTGGCAATTTGATCTCTAGTTCCTCTGCCTCTTCGAAATCCTGCCTGTACTTCTGGAAGTTCTCGGTCCACATATTGCTGGAGCCTAGCTTGTAGGATTTTGAGCATAACTTTGCTAGCATGAGAAATTAGTGCAATGGTGCGGTAGTTTGAACATTCTTTGGCATTGCCCTTCTTTGGGATTGGAATGTAAACTGACCTTTTCCAATCCTGTGGCCATTGTTGAGTTTTCCAAATTTGCTGGCATATTGAGTGTAGCACTTTTACTGCATCGTCCTTTAAGATTTTGAATAGTTCAACTGGAATGCTGTCACTACCACTAGCTTTATTGTTGCTCAGACTTTCTAAGGCCCATTTGACTTCACATTCCAGGATGTCTGGCTCCAGGTCAGTAACTACCCCATTGTGGTCATCAGGGATGTTAAGCTCGCTCTTGTATAGTTCTTCTGTATAATTTTGCCACCTTTGTTTAATCTCTTCTGCTTCTGTGAGGTCCCTACCATTTTGGTCCCTTATCATACCCATCTTTGCATGAAACGTTCTCTTCATATCTCCAATTTTCTTGAAAAGATCTCTGGTCCTCCCCATTCTATTGTTTTCTTCTATTTGTTTGCACTGTTCATTTAAGAAGGCATTCTTATCTCTTCTAGCTTTTCTCTGGAATTCTGCATTCAATTGGGTGTATCTTTCTCTTTCTCCCTTGCCTTTCACTTCCCTTCTCTCCTTAGCTATTTGTAAAGCTTCCTCAGACAGCCATTTTGATTTCTTGCATTTCTTTTTCTTTGGGATGGTTTTAGTTGCTACCTCTTGTACAATGTTGCGAACCTCCGTCCATAGTTCTTCAGGCACTCTGTCTATCAGATCTAATTCCTTAAATCTATTTGTCACCTCCACTGTGTATTCGTCGGGGATATGATTTAGTTCATACCTGAGTGGCCTAGTGCTTTTCCCTACTTTCTTCAATTTAAGCCTAAATTTTGCAACAAGAAGCTCATGATCTGAACCACAATCAGCTCCTGGTCTTGTTTTTATTGACTGGATAGAACTTTTCCATCTTTGGCTGCAGAGCACATAGTCAATCTGATTTCTGTGTTGACCGTCTGGTGATGTCCATGTGTAGAGTCGTCTCTTGGGTTGCTGGAAAAGAGTGTTTGCTATGACCATTGTATTCTCTTGACAAAATTCTACCAGCCTGTGCCCTGCTTCATTTTGTACTCCAAGGCCAAACTTGCCTGTTATCCCGGTTATCTTTTGGCTTCCTACTTTAGCATTCCAATCCCCCATGATGATAAGCACATCATTTTTGGGCGTTGCTTCTAGAAGGTGTTGTAGGGCTTCATAGAACTGATCAACTTCATCCTCTTCAGCAGCAGTGGTTGGGGCGTAGACCTGGATCACTGTGATGTTGAATGGTTTGCCTTGGATTCGAACTGAGATCATTCTGTCATTTTGGGGATTGTATCCCAAGACTGCTTTTCCTACTCTCTTATTGATTATGAAGGCTACTCCATTTCTTCTGCGAGATTCTTGTCCACAGTAGTATACCTGATGGTCATCTGAATTAAATTCACCCATTCCTGTCCATTTTAGTTCACTGATTCCTAAAATGTCGATGTTCAGTCTTCTCATTTCTTGTTTAACCACGTCCAGCTTGCCTTGATTCATGGATCTGACGTTCCAGGTTCCTATGGAATAAAAATCTTTACAGCATCGGACTGTCTTTTCGCCACCAGTTACTTCCACAACTGAGCGTCCTTTCGGCTTTGGCCCAGCCGCTTCATTCATTCTGGCGCTACTCGTACTAGCCGTCTGCTCATCCCCAGTAGCATATTGGACACCTTCCGACCTGAGGGGCTCATCTTCCAGCGTCATATCGTTATGCCTATTGGAACTGTCCATAGAGTTTTCATGGCAAAGATACTGGAGTGGTTTGCCATTTCCTTCTCCAGTGGATCACCTTTTGTCAGAGCTCTCAGCTATGACCTGTCCGTCTTGGGTGGCCCTGCACGGCATAGCTCATAGCTTCACTGAACTACGCAAGCCCCCTTGCCACAACAAGGCAGCGATCCTTGAAGGGGGGGTTTGTTTTATAAAAAGAGCAAAATGCCCATCACTGTGGCACGCTAGTGTGAAAGGAGAACTTTCATACTGTAAGAATACCTGGAGACACCATCACTTGGATACAGCAGTGCTTAAGCAGAAACATAAATGGACTCAGCGAAATACCACCTTCCTGAAATCTTGAGCAACATCTACAATTTTTGCCCAATTATCTGTTCCACTCAATGTTTCTGGTAAGGGCTTGGAGGAGGCGCGTATCTCATGGCTTAAGTACTTAACACCCACTCAGGGCGGCTGTCTCACCCCTGAGTGCCTCCTCTTCCAACCAGCTTGCCTGTCTGTCCAGCAGCCAGCCAATTGTCTTTCATCCCCCACCCCTGACCACCCCGTCTTCCTTCCACTTCCCTTCAAGGCTCAGAGGCTGCAGATCCCTGCTACACGAGAGCTGTCCCTTTTGGTGAGTTCTTTGCCCAGGGGTCTTGCCCATAGACAACCAAGCCAACTGGGAGCAGCCTCAGTCAGGGATACACCAGCCTAACAGCTGCTACTTTTCCATTGCCTGGGGGGATGGAGAGGCCATCCGGAGAACAGCTGTCTGCCACCGTTCCAGGTCCTGGGGGAAGGGGGAGGCTATCCACAGAGCTCTTCCACACCACTCCCCAATCTAGCACCCATCCTATTCCTGAATGCAACAGGCTTGGCCTTCAGTAGTGCTCATAAATTGGTTGCACAAGATTTCACAAGTGAAGATAACAAGCCTAGTTTGTTACATATTAGAGGTTCTGTACATCTTTGTGAAACAACAGAAGGATTTACAGAGCTGTGTTAATAGAATCACAGAATAATAGAGTTGGAAGAGGCCATACAGACCATCCAGTCCAACCCCTTGCTCAATGCAGGATCATGTCAAAACCATGAAACCATGATCATGTCAAAACCATGTCAAAAATTATGAACTTGGGCAGATTGTGAGTGGGTGGACAGGAAGGGATGTGCCAATGTTTGTCTCTTGTGGCTTTTCTTTGCATACCCAAGGAGTTGCTAATTGTCTCTCTGGGACAGTAGGTGAATTTCATAGAATCATAGAATCATAGAGTTGGAAGGGGCCATACAGGCCATCTAGTCCAACCCCCTGCTCAATGCAGGATCAGCCCAAAGCATCCTAAAGCATCCAAGAAAAGTGGGTATCCAGCCTTTGCTTGAAGACTGCAAGTGAGGGGAAGCTCACCACCTCCTTAGGCAGCCTATTCCACTGCTGAACTACTCTGACTGTGAAAATGTTTTTCCTGATATCTAGCCTATATCATTGTACTTGTAGTTTAAACCCATTACTGCGTGTCCTCTCCTCTGCAGCCAACAGAAACAGCATCCTGCCCTCCTCCAAGTGACAACCTTTCAAATACTTAAAGAGGGCTATCATGTCCCCTCTCAATCTCCTTTTCTCCAGGCTGAACATTCCCAAGTCCCTCAACCTATTTTCATAGGGCTTGGTCCCTTGGCCCCAGATCATTTTCGTCGCTCTCCTCTGTACTCTGTAATTTCTGTACTCTGTAATTTCCTCCAAGTCAGGCTGGATTCTGGAGATTTTTGGTGGGGGAGATCATTTGAGCATGAAATTGGTGTCTCTGTGGACAGGCAGGTAGGTGTGAGTTCCTGCATTGTGCAGGGGGTTCGACAAGATTGCCCTGGAGGTTTCTTCCAACTCTATGATTCTCTTATTCTATCTTTCTGCCATGTAGTCTGTTTAGCATCATTTGCATGCCTTTGTTATTTCCCTCCCCCATTTTGCTGTTGTGGCTTTGATCCCTTAGTTAGTCTCCTCCTGCCTTAGATCTTAGGTCTGAAAGCTTACTTCCTGATGCCACTGGTTATTTCCTGGAAAACTATCTCAAAGGCCTTGATGGTCGAGAAAGTCATTTTTTGTCAACAAGGGCCAATTCATGCCTAAAATCATTTGGTGCTGGGAGAAGCTGTAGCTGTTGATAAGATGGTGCTTGCATAGGATCCCCAATTTTAGCAAGGACATTACAATGATCTGAACAATGTCTCAAAATACTTTCTTATCCTAAATGAAGTCTTGATTCTTGAGAGCATCTGTGGATTCTTACAGATCAGCACCCATGATGAGTAACTGTTCAGCTGCTGCTTAAAGACCAACAATGAGGGGGAGCTCACCACTGCTTAACTATTCTGGCTGTGACCTTTTTTCACCTGATATCTAGCCGATGCCATTCTACATGTAGTTTAAACCCATTACTGTGGGTCCTGTCCTCTGCTGCAAACAAGAATCCACTGCTTCTATAAATATTCAGTGCTCTTTCATTACTGTACATGCATATTGGTAGTGCTGAACTTAACATGTGTTCAGCCCTGGTTCCTCCAAAGGTCTTTGTGAGTGTACTAATTCCATCTGGCCGATGGCTTATTCCAGGGGTAGTCAACCTGTGGTCCTCCAGATGTCCATGGACTACAATTCCCATGAGCCCCTGCCAACAAATGCTGGCAGAGGCTCATGGGAATCGTAATCCATGGACATCTGGAGGAACACAGGTTGACTACCCCTGGCTTATTCCATCTTGCAGATTTAGCAATCGGGCCTCTTTGTTTAGGAATGTGAAAACCTGTGGCCCACAGGGTGGAAGGGGGGAATCAAGAGTGATAATACTCCAAAGAGAATATGTATTGATTGGATTGTTACTGTTACCTGATGTCAATTGGCTCAAGATTATAATCAAATTCAAAGTGAATTGAGGTCTGGGCTTTTATTGCAATGCATGTTTATGGAGAGAATGCTTGCACCATTGCCTCCACCTTTTGGAATGTCAAGATTGCGTCATCTAACGCAAGGTATAAGTGTGTTGGATAATAAAAGTTAGCTGTTCTTGTTTCCTTGACTGTAAGATTTTAGAGTGTTGTGTTACTCAGAAATAAAAGCTATTTTTGAAAGCGTTTAATAAACATCATATATCTTTAAACCGCCCGTGGCGCCGCAGGCGCCATGGAGTAAATAAAAGGCTAAGGGGCTCTAGGGCGGGATGTCCGTGATGAGGAAGGGTCCGAATTGGACCCTTCCTCTAGACAGACAATCGGAGGGACCAATCGGCAGGCACGCAGCGCCTGCCGATTAGTCCCTTCGATTCCCAGCCCCAGTAACTGCGAGCCGCGCACAGCGTGGCTCAAACTTGCTCCCTTTGCACTTGCTTCTTTGCACTTGCTCCCTTTGCCGGTGGCCTGGCGCATCGGAGGTGCTTCGCGCCTCCGACGCGTCAGGCCGGCCGCAAGGGAGTCCTCTGCAGCCGCACAGAGCGCGGCTGCCAGGGGCTCCTTGCCTGCCGACCTGACGCAGCGAGAGGCGCAAAGCGCCTCTCGCCATCACAGGCCGCCGACCGAGTGAGCCCGGGAACCCCGCCGAGCCACAGCGCCATCCCGCGCCGCCTGCAAAAGGGAAGCACGCCGGCCTCCCTCCTTTCCTCCCTTGCTGCGCTCTTGGTCCACATGTGGTGCCGGCGGGCTGGCTGGTTCGCAGGCTGTGTGCCACTCCGCCTGGCCGCTTTGAGGCGGAGAGGTCCCGCACCACCAGTCAGGACGGCCAGTGAAGGAAGCGGCTGGGAGCCACCGGCCCGTCGCTGGTGCGCCGCCCGCTGCTGGAGCCGCGGCCGCTGGAGCCGCCGCCGCTGCTGCCAAAGGAGCGAAAGGAGCGAAAGGAGGCGAGGAGACGAGCTGCGTCGGACCCCACAGGGACGGCCGTCTGGCCGAGCGTAGCACGGCTCACTTCCCCGGGGACCCTCCAGCCTGGCCGCCTGCCGTGCTTCGGTGAGCGATCCTCTCTGCCCACAAAGCGCCTCCCCATTTGCCCCCCTCTGCGCTCCGAAACAGCCGTCCGCCCGCCGCCATTACCTGCAAGCCTTGCAAGGCTGCAGGTCGCCGCTGCCGCTACCAACACATCGCCCCCCGGCCCAGCCAGCCAGCAGCAGCCAGCGAGGGATGCTTCAGGGCCACCACCGCCACTGACGCGAGTGCCAGCCGCCCAGCTCCCATGACGCCGGCTGAGGCTGTTCCCGCCTGCCGCACACGCGCAGGACGCCCTGCTGCCAGCCCACCAGCAGCGGCCGGTGGAGGAAGCTTCGGGGAACCCGGCGGCGCTGGCGGCGCACTCCACCACGCAGCCCAAGCTGCCCACCTCCAGCGCCGCCACATGCAACTGCTCACGCCTGCCACCCAAGCGCCGCCCGCACCGCCGCCCACCGGACACAGCCTGAGTGCCCAGCCAGCTTCCCAGCCGCAGCTCGGGAATCTGACGCAAGTCACTACAGCCCGTCCACTTCCTCCTGCCCTCCAGCTTGCCCCCCGCTCGCCCCCCAGGACACCAGGTAGGCCGCGAGGTCCCACCCCTCCCGGACGACCCCGGACTTCTAAAGCCCCGCCGCACAGCCCTGCCGCCCTCATCGCGCGCCCTCCTAGCGCCCGCTGCATTTTGCCTGCAGCGGGCTTATTTTCTAGTATGTTTATAAAGAGCTGTTTTCTTCAGTACACTGCCCTGGGAATGCACGGGATTTAGGCTCAAGATTCTCCCACTCATTCAACAGACTTTGACTACTTCTCTTGGAGCTTCCTTCCTGCAACCAACACAACACAATGTCAGACTTCCTCCGCATTCCAGTCAATGAGATGCAGAGCATTTCTGCAGCCAGAAAACCCATCTGATTTACATTGAGCCCTACTGTTTGCTTTCTCATCCTTGGTGGGCCCTTATTGCAACAGAAGTGTGCAGTCTCAGCAGAGGGTAATTGCAACATCCATCTCTGTTGGTATATGTCTCAGGTCTTTTAACACAATTGTCTTTCCATTGCTTCCTGATTTCCTTTAATGCTCTCCTGGGTTATAAGCCTCGCAGTGGCGGTGGGATCCGTTTTGCAAGACTTGCCACTACACGCTATTTTCTAGAAATCCCTTCCAGGTGGATTAATAGACTGATGGATTGACTTGAAGACCAATGGGTTATTTATTTATCCAATTTATATGCCACCCTTCCCTGAGGGCTCAGGTGGCTTGCTTGATTCAAAATAAACAAAGTTAAAAACATTTGCACATTAAAACAACAATAGAACATTAAAAACAGTTAAAAATAAAATATTAGAAGCTCATTGAATTCATTTCTTACACCAATGGGGCAGGGGAGGAACGTGCTGCATAATTGTCAGTAAATGACATTTAGATGTTATTTCACATGTTCCTATGTTAGATGATTTGTTGGTGGTATTTTGTAGGTCCCATGGAAGAGTTTTAGGTCCCACAGGACCTTGATCTCACTTGGAAGCTTATTCTACCAGATCAGTGCCAGGGTCAAGGAAACCCTGGCTCTGGTTGAGGCCAATTTTAACTTCTCTGGCAATGGCAATTTTGAGCAGGTTTTGTATACTTGATCTTAAGTTTTTCTGAGGGGCATAAGGGAGTTATTTTCTTTGTTTACTACATTTAACCAAATGGGATGGTGAATTTGACATTTACAGTGGTTCTGAAGAAGAAGAAGAAGAAGAAGAAGAAGAAGAAGAAGAAGAAGAAATGACTGTACCCCTTACTCCCTGAAGTCTTGGGGGTCCCATTAAGGGGCCGGCTGAAAAGAGCACGGATGATCCTGCTGGGTGGCTAGGGGTTGAAAGCCAAGTGACCTGGGGAACCAAATGAGATGGGCGTCCATTGGCTCCTCGCATAGGCTGCTTCCTGCATAGAGAATTTCAGAGGCAAGGGAAGGGCGGTACCAGGGCACCTCTGGGTTCTGGGTTATTGCTGCCAGTTATTGTAGGGGTTACAGGCTTCCTCCTTCATGACCAAATTGGGGCCAACCCTCTGTTCTGGGTTGGTATTAAATAAAGCTGTGGCCATGTTAATGCCAATCCTGAGTCATGTCTTATTTGGCACAGTGCCAGGCTGCAAGTCAACATTATTTGTGCCAGAAATCATGCCATAACATCCCTACGTCTGCACTTATTCTTTGCAAATACACATCTAACAAGTTTAAGTCAACTTAACAGCAGGTAATTGAAAGGGCAAATGCCTTAATTAAAATATCTCATGGGCTAAGAATTAAGGGACAACTCTCCTTTCAGGTATAGCTTTCCCCCACTCTTCCCAGTAAGGACCAAAAATGGTTTAGAACACTGTTCTACACTCCTTCATTTTTATCCCCATAACAACAGTTTTGTGTGGATAAAATTCAGAGGGTGCTGAGGAGAGCAACAAGGATGAACCAGGGCCTGGGGGCCAAACCCTATAAGGAAAGGCTAAGGGAACAGGGAACGTTCATCCTGGAGAAGAGGAGGTTGAGAGGGGACAGGATTGCTGTCTTTAAGTCTTTGAAAAGTTGTCAGAGGAGGGCAGGGAAAGGCTCCTATTGACATCAGAGGATAGGAAGCACAGTAATGAGTTTAAACTATGAGTAGAACAGTACTGGCTAGCTATTGGCAAGGGTGGGAATTCAAAGTCAGAATAGTTCAGAAGTGGAATCAGCTGCCCAAGGAGGTTGTGAGCTTACTCTCACTGGTGATCTTTAACCAGAGGCTGGGCAGATCCTGATCCTGGATGCTTGATGCTGATCCTGCATTGAGCAGGGAGTTGGACTAGGTGGCCTGGATAGCCCCTTCTAACTCTATGATAATACTGTTAAATATTTATTTATTTGTTTAGAAAATTTGTACACCATAGCCCCAGAACCTGCTCATGGTAGATCATAGCAAAAACATATAAAACAAAACCAGCTAATAAAGTGAGTCCAAATAAAAACAGGTCTCTAACAACCAGGACATAAAAGCAACAAAACAAGATCTATTGATAAAAAGAGTCTTCAGGCTAAGGGTAGACCATAAAACAGCTACAAAAAGATAACATCTCACACTTAAAAGCCTGTGTAAAAACAGATGCCTTGGCATCTAAAAGAAAGCAATATAGGTGTCAAGAATTCCCAAGGGGAAGGGGCAGAGGGTCTGTAATGACCACCCACCTCTTCGCTAATGGCAGGGACATAGACAGCAGGGCATGACAGTCAGAGTTTAACCGGTGAGTAGGACAGGATGAGGAAAGGTGGGAGGCAGTTTGAGCCGTGAGAGTGTGATAGCCCATGGTTGATCAGCAACTTGCTATGACAGAGTGGGGGCTTCAAACATGAGTCTTCAAGATCCCATCCTGACACTATACCCACTACACATCACTGTCTTGTAGCATTCATAGTGTGAGAATGGTAAATATGAAAACACACCAGAGTCATATCCGGCTAAGGTCTAATATTTCCCTTCCTCTGTCTTCCTCTGTCTGAGAAGTCTGTAGGATCCAACCCACAGGAAGATATTCTGCCCAACAGGGAACGGTTATACTTGGTGAGAAATATCTCGAAGTCATATCAATGGTCTCATAACATGAACTCATCACACCTTTGCTGCAACTTGTGTTAACTGTAAACATTACAGCCAGTTCAAAGACCTGCCAACACTGAATTTTTTCCATTCCTTTCCACACTTTCTTGTAGCCTAACCACCGTACCTTTGAGATGGCTGCGGGTTATTATCTATTTCTCTCACATACCATGGGGGCAGTAAGAATCTCATTTTCTGCATACAGACAAATAAATCAAGTAAACTACCTTACCCAAAGAAGTAAGTTTTCTTCTTTTTTTATTAGTCCCTTCTCAGTGCCGAATTGCACTAAATAAATCAAAGATTCACTGCAGATCCAAGATCTATTGGTCCCTACCTATTCTTGTTTGTATACTCTCCAATCCCCCCTTGTTATTAATAATAATTTGTTAACAAAAGTGCAATGTGTGTATATAGGAAAGGCAAGACACATAATGTCCTTTGCATTCTACTCTCCCTCGTTGAATGAATAGTGCAAGAGTTAGCCTGACATCGGGAACAGCCAATGGCTGTGGGTTGCTGGCCTGCTCACAAAGGAAAAGTCCCACATAACATAATAAGAGTCTTTCAATTACGCAAAAGAGGCCACAAACGTGCAGTTCCTTGAAGAGAATGAAATAAAATCTTTACTAATACCATGAGCCCAGCAAACCTCTGAAGTTATTATAGCCGGCGCAAGAAGCTGAACTGGATAGGTATTGTAAGAGTCGCTGACGATATTACTTGAAATGGTTGCTATATTGGTAGGTAGGGTCTAAGGTTCTTTCCTCCCTCCTGGAAAAGCAGTAATAAAAACCTTTCCCCACCTGGAACCAGTAAAATAATAACTTATTACTCTCTCCTGGCAACAACATCAGGGCATTGTTACGCCATCCCAGACAATTTACTGAGAGCTCAATCAGAAGGACCCCACGTACTAGACTAGGTTTTTAAAAAATGATGCCTTATTTGATAGATACATCATTACACAATCTATTTGCCCCCTTGTTTAAGCTATTTAAAGAAGTTCATTTCAGATCTGATTTAGTTGCCATCTCATCACAACATCTCCAAATGGCTTTTACCCATTTGCATTTTCAAAGCATGCCATCGACCATACTTTTGGGTCGTTGCTCCCATGTACCTGTAGCCCTTCGCTTAGGTATTTGTGAGGAACCCACCGTTGAAGGTTCCTTTCTTGTTCTGCTTTAGATTGTCTGAAATTCATAACTAGAATTCTATTAGGGCAAAATTTTTACACTGGCATAGATCAATTGTTCTTTCTGTTATCAGAGACTAATCCTTTGATTAGTTATAATGTTTCATCGTTTGCACTGGCTGCAAGGAAAATTTGAGCCAAACATGCCCCATCAGAGAGTTCATTCCACCAGATTGAGACCAGGCCTGAGAAAGTCCTGGCCCTGGTCATGGCCAACCACACTTCTTTGGGACTGCTGACTACCAGTTGGTTGACAGTAGCTGACCGAAGTATTCTCTGGGGGATGTATTCAGACAGACTCTGATAGCATACCCCAGACTTCATGATCATACTGTACTTCATTGCCATTTTTTGAGTCTTCTCTCACTGGTTCGCTAAGGGCTGGCTTCTTTTCAGAAAATGTTGGCTTAAATCTTTTCCTCCACAAAAGTTTGATGTCAGCATTCAAAATGTGGATCGATAGATACATTTTCCTTTGCATGAATTTCCAGATGTCAAGAAGGAGATTTAACTAATTTGGGAGCAATGCTTTTGTCCTGGTATTTTTCTTAAGTTTGAGACCTTTAGCCCAGTTAAATGTTTGTTTGAAAAATGTGAAACTCAATGGTGGTGGAAAGTCCCTTCAACTTAAAGCTGACATGGTGACACCATAAGGTTTTTCAGGCAACAGATGTTCAGAAGTGGTTTGCCATTACCTTCCTCTGTACAGGGGATTTGGCATTCTTCGGTGGTCTCCCATCCAAATACTAGCCAGGCCCAATCCTGCTTCTCTTTCAAGGCAAGATTGGGCTAGTCTTTGTTATTTAGGTCAGGGTGTGAAACTCAATCCAGACACTGAAAAGTGTGTAGTTCGTACTTTTCTCCTGTCTGGAAGGCCAACCCATGCTGGTGAATTCATTCATTCATTCATTCATTCATTCATTCATTCATTCATTCATTCATTTTCTATACTGCCCCTCCCACAAACTGCCTCACGGCAGTTTACAATAATAAAAACAGTTTAAAAGCAGCTCTTCTTCCCACACTCTCTTAAAAACCCTCTGCTGGCCACCCAAAATGGGGATGGTATAAAATAAGAGGAGAGCCAAGGAGAAGGAGGGAAGCCGATGTAATTTAAGACTACCATGTTCTCAGCTATAAGCCTGGTGGAAGAGTGCCATTTTGTAGGCCCTACAGAACTTTGGTAGCTCTGTCAGGGCCCAGATTTCAATTGGCAACTCATTCCAACAGCTTGGGGCCTGGGCCAAAAAAATCTACTGACAGTCTGACTCTCAGAGGATATGTGGGACACATACCTGCTCTGGGGCTACTTGGTCAGGGCCCCATTCCTCCCTTGCAAACACATACATACACACACAAACACAAACTTACAGAGACACCCTGACCTTCCCTCCCTTCCCCCCTTTCCCCACTTACCTGTTGGTTTCCCAATTTCCTCCTTGGTTCCTCCCCCCTCCCTCACTCGCTAACACACACATAGACAGACACCCCCTTCCCTTCCCTCCTCCCATTTCCCTCTTTACCTGCTGGTTTCCCAACCTGCCTACCTACCTCCCAAGCAAACACACACAAACACACATGTGTGCACCCCCCTTCCCTCTCCCTTCCTCTTTCTGCTTACCTTGTCCTTGGGCTTCTGCAATTGCCTCAGCCTCTGCTGGATGCACAACAGCTGGCTAGGTTCCTGAGCTGGCGCAGCCAATGAGCTAGCCCTCTAACTCTTCTGGCATGCTCCGTGGGCAGGACTGTGGACCATATTCCATATTCATTTCCATATTCATATTCATTCATCCATATTCATTTCCGTTTGATGGGACATGACAGAAGATGTGTCCCAAATCAACCATGGCTCTGGTTGAGACCAGGTGAATGTCTTTAGGGCCAGGGATAATCATGAAATTTGCATTAGCAGACTGGAATGCTCTTCAGGGTGCATATTGGGAGAATTGGCCCCTCCGATAGGCAGGGCCCAGAATGAAGGAATCAAATCTATCATGTAGACCAGTGGTCCCCAACCTTTTTATCATTGGGGACCGGTCAATGCTTGACAATTTTACTGAGGCCCGGGAGGGCGGGTAGTCTTTTGCCGAGGAACGTTGCCACCACCTGAGCCCCTGCTCCACTTGCTTTCCCGCTGGCACCCCTGACTTCCCACCGCCTACTGGGCAGCTGCACAGTGCCACACCGAGGGGGATCCCCAGTCATGGCGGCCACTGGAGAGTACCAAAGGTGAGCAGAGTGGCAGGGCAGCCCCCGAGGCAGCAGCCAGGGAGGAGGACAAGGAGGATCCACGGCCCAGTACCAACTGATCCACGGACCGGAACCAGTATCTGGACCAGGTGTTGGGGACCACTGATGTAGACTGCAGGTGATTTATTAGGTTCTAGAGGACCTCATTGGAGTCACTAAACTCTAAACATTTTATATTCCCACTCTGATTTATTGAAGGTTTAAAAGGAGCGACAAAGAAAATAAAGGCTGTCCAGGAACTGACATTTTATTAAAAATAATAATGATAATGATACAGCCACAATCATGGGGGGAAATATGTGCCGATTGGCATCTGCACAACTTAGGCTTCCTGAAAGGAGAGCATTTCTGTCTGTGAAAAGAGATCTTTGACGATATCTCAAAAATGGAAATATTATCACCTAGGCAATCCAAGCAATTCACCATTCATCCAAATATCTTGGAAAAGCTGAAGTTCCACTCAGCTGCCAGGACTGATGTCACAGATGCAGCTTTTTCAAAAATGCTGGAATATGCAAGATCTGTAGTGAGCATGTTTGGACAGAATGTGAACAGTGTCTTGCAGGAGGCATCGGAGATGTGTATGTGGCATAGTTAGACTATTTTTCAAATAGTTTCTCCCTACGTCCTGATTGGTTCAACAGGAGAATTCCTTCTCCTTTTTTGAGGGGGGGGGGAAATGGCGCTCATAGAGGAGAAAGGTGAAAGAAGAAATACCTACAATTCATGAATGGCAATGTAAAGTTATGGAGCTGGCCAGTTTTGCAAAACTAACCATTAATGCAGAAGACAAATTTACCTCAGACATTGACACAGAATGGAAGCTATGGAAAATTTGTATTGAAAAAAAAATTAAAACAAAGATATGATTATCAATATTAAGGATGGCTCTATATTTCATCTGTTATATTAGATATTATGATACAGCAAAAGTTTATATATGGGGGGGAAAGGTTAAGATTTTTTTTCTTTGTAAATAGTCATTTTTAGAATGACATGATATTTATTTTTCTTTTCTTTTACTATTTTTCTCTCTCCTTTTATGTATTTGTTGTTCTGTAATCTGTATATAACTTTGTTCTGTATTAATAAAATATCATTTTTTAAAGAAAAAGACTTCCTTCTTCTTGGAGCACACTTTCTCCCTGCTTGCCTCCAGAACAATAATTGAATGGAAGAATGACTGCAGTCAACAATATGAACTGATAGTTCGGTCTCTCTTTTCTCCTCTTTCTATACATAGTTGTTTCTCTTCACAATAATGTTAAGAAAAAAAAACTATATTATTCTTTATGGAGCCTGGTGTTTTGCCCTCTCTGCATAACAAAAATCTCAGAAAGTAGGGAATGAAACTGGTCAGAGCCATATAACCCCATGAAAAGGAGCAGGAAGCAGAAAACAGGGGGTTAAACTTTAAATGGCTCACCAACTGATACGAACCAGTTCCCTTCATGAATCAGCCTCTCTGTTCATATGGGTTAATGATTGAATTCAAGTTTCAGCCCTGAACCACAAACTGAACCAAATCAAGGCAGTTCATGTCTACCTTGTCCATCTCCTGACTGCACAGAAACATGATTCTGCCTCTCACAGAATCAGACCATTGATCTACCAAGGTCAGTGCTGTTTACTCAGAGCGGCCACAGCTGTCCAGGGTCACATCCATTACCCCTTGATCTTTTAAAATGGCATTTCTGAGGACTGAGAAGAAGAGTTGGTTTTTATACCTCACTGTTCACTACCCAAAGGGGTTGACAAACACCCTTCCCTTTCTGTCTGCACAACAGACACCCTGTGAGGTAGGTGGGTCTGAGAGAACTCTAAGAGAAGTGCTCTGTGAGGACAGCTCTAAGAGAATTGTGACTAGCCCAAGGACAACTTGGTGGAGGAGTGGGGAACCAAACCCAGTTCTCCCACTGTTAACCACTGTGCCCTGCTGGCACTAAAGGTAAAGGTATCCCCTGTGCAAGCACAGAGTCATGTCTGACCCTTGGGGTGACGCCCTCTAGCATTTTCATAGCAGACTCAATACGGGGTGGTTTGCCAGTGCCTTCCCCAGTTATTACCGTTTAACCCCCAGCAAGCTGGGTACTCATTTCACCTACCTCGGAAGGATGGAAGGCTGAGTCAACCTTGAGCCGGCTGCTGGGATTGAACTCCCAGCCTCATGGGCAGAGCTTTCAGACTGCATGTCTGCTTCCTTACCACTCTGTGCCACAAGAGGCTCTGCTGGCACTACACCACAGTAAACCTGGGACCTTGCGCATGCCAAGCACTGAGCCACAGCCCCTCCACAGACGGAGACCTTGCAGAATGGAAATCGCAGTAATGAGGAGAACTGGGTGAGATTGAGAGAAAATGCTTACTATATCTGCATGGCACACAGTGACAAATGATCCGACGTTTAGCCTGGGAGAGCTCAATAAGCCAGTCTTGCCCCCGCTGCAGCAGCCCACTCACTGCAAATGATCTCCCCATCTATCACCAAGGCCTAGATCCTGCCTGATTCTAATGCCATCAACAGTGAAACCTGAAACCCTTTGTGGGTCATTTATCATGCTTATTGAAGCATTCCATTGTGGATTAGAATAGAAATTGGGGTTTATTTCTGGATGGTGCCCAAAGGCTCTTCCACGCAGCTCATTCTAATTCACCCTCGGAAGGGAAGTTTGGGTTTTTAATCAAAGTTGCTTTTTGCAAAGTTACCGGGGCGCTGGTTCTAAGCAGGGGAACTGGCATTTGAAAATATTTGCACTTGTGCCTTGAAGAGGATGCAAATCCCCTGGGTTTAATTCTGCTCATAAAGCTGTTCTAAATACTTCACACTTAATATTTTAACAAGGATACGTCAATCCGATTAAGGAGGATAGCATTGTGCAAGGTGCTCTCAGCCCGGGAAACGGCACTTGGAACTTGGCTTTCAGCAGGGGTGGCATGTTAAAAAAAAAAAAAGTCAGTTCAAAAGCAAAGAGTCGAGGCTCAGCAGGATATTACATTAAACATAGGTTGCGACTGAAAGCTCCCTGCCTTTGCTTATTTGAAGGGCTGCGAGGAATCTGTGAATTTCATAGCAAAAACATGCAGGAGAGTTGAAGGTTTACAATTGCCTGCCTCTCCTCACAGCAGGGACCCTGTGAATAGGGATGCCAGCCACCAGGTGGGACATGGGGAACCTTTGGAATTGTAGCTCATCTCCAGATGACAGAGAACAGGTCTCCTGGAGAAAATGGGTAGTTTGCATTGTGGACTCTGTGTTATTGTACCCCAGTGAGGTCTCTCCCCTCCTCAGGTTCCATCCCCAAAAATCCTGGAGTTTATCAGCTGGCAATGTCACCTGTGAGGTAGGTGGGGCTGAGTGAGAGAACAGTGGCTGGTCTAAGGTCATACAGTAGACTTCATTCATGCCAGGGAATCAAACCCAGTGTTCCAGATTAGAGTCTGCCACTCTTAATCACAGAGCCAGCTTGGTGTAGTGGTTTGGAGTGTGGACTTCTAACTGGCAAGCCGGATTTGATTCCCCGCTCTCCCACATGCAGCCAGCTGGGTGACCTTGGGCTTGCCACAGCACTGATAAAGCTGTTTTGACCGAGCAGGAATATCAGGGCTCTCTCAGCCTCACCTAGATCACAGGGTGTCTGTTGTGGGGAGAGAAAAGGGAAGGCGCTTGGAAGCCGCTTTGATACTTCTTTGGGTAAAGATAAGCGGCATATAAGAACCAACTCTTCTTCTTCTTCTTCTTCTTCTTCTTCTTCTTCTTCTTCTTCTTCTTCTTCTTCTTCTTCTTCTTCTTCTTCTTCTTCTTCTTCTTCTTCTTCTAAACCACAATGGTCCAATTTCAATATTCAACAGTGAAACATTCCTTGTTCTACAGCTGCAGACACAACTGCTCTGTTTACCTGTCCTAGAGTTACCTGTCCAAATGCTGTGTGGCAACCAGAAGTTGCAACCCACATTGTGGAAACACTATACCAAACTCTAGTTTGGGACGGCCAAAAGGGTATCAGCATAATCTATGATATCACTACAGAATCTGCAGTTGTCAGAGATGTGATAGTATCACCACAATATAAGTTTGGGCTCCACAATTTATCCCATTTATACTGTACACCAGGCCATGGAGACAATAGTGGGAGGTTATTTTTGTTATTTATTTAACATATGGCAAGTATGGAGTATAGCTAGGAGATCTTAGAATTGTCTGGCAGCCAGGCAAGAGATGTTCGGAGGTGGTTTGCCATTGCCTGCCCCTGTGTCGTGACCCTAGTTTTCCTTGGAGGTCTCCCATCCAAATACTAGCCAAGATCAACCCTGCTTAGCTTCCAAGATTTGATGTGATCATGCTTTCCTGGGCTACCCAGGTCAGGGTTGGATAGGAGTTCTCCTACTACAGTGGGAGACCTGGTTCCACTTCTGTCTATCTGTCTGATCCCAAAGTGGTCTACAATTGCCTATCCTTCCACTCCACATAACAGACACCCTGTGAGGGAGGTGAGATTGAGAAAGCTCTATGAAGAAATGTGATTAGCCCAAGGTCACCCAGCTGGCTGGATCTGGAGGAGGAGTGGGGAATCAAACTTAGTTCTTTAGATTAGAGGTTGCCACTCTTTGCCAATACAAACAGATGGCTCTCAGCCATCTTGAAAGGTCAATGGGACAGCTCTGCAGGAGCTGCAGTAGTGTTTTGTTTTCTTGTGGTAGGGTTGCACATCCTCGTCGTGTGGGTATTTGGATACATACAGTAGGAGATATTGAGTTCACCCATAGTTTTCGTGAGTCAGGATAGATCACTAAATAATGGTTGTGAAAAAATGCAGAACAGATATGTCAATAACATGGGCTTATTTAAAAATCTAATTGTATATTTAAAAAAAACTGTCTCAAAACACTGATTGAAATGCTTAGTTATGTTTATACCATTGGTTGTTGAGCAGTGACAGTCAGGAGAAATGTAGAACTGCCAAAAGGGATGGCCAAACTGTGGCTCTCCAGATGTCCATGGAGGGGCTCATGGTAATTGTAACCCATAGACATCTGGAGAGTCACAGTTTGTCCACTCCTATTCTAGGACAATGCACATGAGTGAGAATAGGAGGTTCACCAAGTCTGGTGGGCCTGGTCCCAGGAAGTCTTCCCTCAATAGACAGAAGAGCCCTGAAAGGGGCCTTGCCCATCACCTGGGCTTTTGCTGACAGAAACCAAGCCTAGAGTGCTGTGGCTGCATAGCAATAGCCATGAGAACATCTTTTTCTTGAAACTACTCGAGTCCATTTTTCATTTCAGGGTTTTTTATGTGGAATGCATCTTATGCTGTGCTCGGGGCTGGAGTGTAACGGAAGTCGTAAGGGATGTGACATCAATCCGTCACACCCCCTTCCCAAACACAACATAAGAGACAGGGAGGTGGCCAATGGCAGTGGCAGCTACAGTGGCTATAGTGAGGAAGACAGAGGCAGAGGTGGCAGAACCTGTGGTGGCAGAAAAAGCAGGCATGGTGAAGGAGGCGGCCAAACAAGTGGGGCTCACTGCCAGGCCTGGCCAGCTGCTGCTACATCCATCCCTTGTGCACCCATAGTCCTGACAGGCAGTGGAGGAGACAGCAGCACAAGTGGGGCTCACTACCGGTCCTGGCCAGCTGCCAACCTGCCCATCCCTTTGGTTGCCCCTTGAGTGGTGGCCATCAGCGACAGGCAGATTTTTGCAGATTATGTGTTCCCCATAATCCGTGAAAATCTGATTCTCTGATTTTATTTTTTAAACCCCCCACGTGTATGGTTGTTGTGTTTTTTTTAGTTGTTTGCCTTTTCTTCAAACCTGGGATGTTTTATGTGTTCATAGAAAGATCTCTCTTACCCATTCACATCTCCGTTCTCTGTTTTTGGCCAGGTTGAGAATTAAAATATACGACAATACTAAAAACCATCGATAAAATCAGTCAACAAGGATCCTGGAAAAAATATATATATTACCGATTCTGCTGGCTGCCTCAGAAACTGCTTTCTAAACACTTCTGCCTGAAGCCTTTTTCTAAAAAATGATAAGCAGCATTTGCTTTCCTGACACTGTAACTCAAATGAAGGCAGGAGATATTAGTGCAGGCTCTCTCAAGCAGGGTTTTGTGAAAACCTGTGGTTTCTGGGTGGCCCTGGGAGGTTTACTGAATGGGTAGGAGTTAATTTTGCATGTGGGTTAAACGTTTATCAGGTAATGTAACCATAAGTGGTCACGTTAACCCACCTACCCCTCCAAAATGGGAAGGGGAGGGAACCCAGGTGGGCATGTACACAGCTATGCTTTCCAAACATGTTCTACACCAGGAGTAGTCAACCTGTGGTCCTCCACATGTTCATGGACTACAATTCCCATGAGCCCCTGCCAGCATTTGCTGGAGGTGAAGAAGTGGCTTATAAAGGTGAAGAAGTGGCTTATAAAAAAAACAACCCTTCTTCTTCTTCATGTGTAAGCCAAAAGAAAGTGCATGGAAGACAGTGGCGATGATAAACCATAAAACCATACACACTGCTGCCATCTCAATTCAATGAACTTTGGAGGAGGAAGAAGAAGCAGGTTAAAAAACAGCAGCTGGAATTTGAACTGAAAAGCACAACAGTAATCAATATAACCTTAAGAGCCCTGCAACGTTGGCAGCAGAAGATAGGACACACAATAATGGGATTAGACTACATGTAGAATTGTATCAGCTAGCTATGGGGGGAGGGGGGAGGGATTCACAGCCAGAGTAGTTCAGCAGTAGAATATGCTGCCTAAGAAGGTGGTGATCTCCCCCCTCAGTGGTACTCTTAAGCAGTGGTTGAACAAATAAATATGGACACTTTAGGATGATCCTGCATTGAGCAGGGGGTTGGACTAGATGGCCTGTATGGACTCTCTAACTCTATGATTTTATGTGTAGTGGTTGTAATGTCAAGCTAGGAGACACAGTTCTCAATCCCTACTCTGCCATTGAAACCAGTTGGGTGACCTCAGGACCATCACGTTCTTAACCTACATCGAAAGGATATTATAAGGATACTAGAAATTAAGCCTGCTGTAGAAGAAATACAGCGGGCCCTAGCAGAGGGGGAGAACAGACTGTGGGGAAGGAAGGAAGAAGAGGAAAGGAGGAAGGGGAGGGAGAAAAAAGGGCAAGGGGTGGTTGAAGGGATAGGTAGAAGGGAGAAAGAAAGAAAGTAAAGGAGAGAGACAGGAAGCAAGTGAGAGGGAAAGACAGAGACAGGAAGGAGAGGGAGAAATAGAGGAAGTCAGGAATTAAGAAGGAAGAAAGGAAGGCAGGCAGAGAGGTAGATGAAAGGGGAGGGGACAGGGGGTGAAAGTTGGGGGGGAATCGCAAAGAAGGCAAATCGGGAGGGGGAGGTGGGGAGGAAAGACGGGGGGTAGAGTGGAGTGTGTGCCTGGATGTGTGGGGTGGGGGAGAGGAAGTCAGGAAGTAAGAAGGAAGAAAGGAAGGCAGGCAGAGAGGTAGGTGAAAGGAGAGGGGCCAGGGGGGTGTGAAAGTTGGGGGGGAATTGCGGGCGGGATAGGGGGGTGAATGGGGAGGGGGAGGTGGCGAGGGAAGAGGGGGGTAGAGAGGAGTATGTGCGCGATGTGTGGGGTGGGGAAGGGCTGGCAGAGCGCGGTGGGTGGGTGGCTGTGTGTATGTGTGCGTGTCTGTGGTTGCTGGGAAGTGGCGGCGGGGCGATGGGGGGGCAGCCAGGGGTTTCTGTGTGTGTGTGTGTGTGCATGCCTGTGTGTCTGTGGTTGCTGGGAAGCGGTGGTAGAGCGATGTGGGGGGCGGCGAGGGGGTTTTGTGTGTGTGTGTGCGTGCCTGTGTGTCTGTGGTTGCTGGGAAGCTGCGGCGGGGCAAGGGGGGTTGGCCAGGGGGTTTGGCTGGCAAGGCGCTGTGTGTGTGTGTGTGTCTGGGTGCAGGGAAGCAACAGCGGGGAATGTCCAGTGGGATGGGACCCCAGGCAGGAAAGGAGCATCCCTGCTCCTTTCACGAGGGCGAGGGGAAGCCACTGGGAGTACTCAATGTCAAGGAAGGCTCCTTCTCCTTATGTGCGGTGAGTCCCCGTCCAGGCAAGGCGAGGATGGGCCAAGCAGCCAATGGGGAGCCGTACTTCGTGGGGCTCCCCATTGGCTGCTTGGCCCTGGAGTGACACTCAGGGGGCCCAATCAGGAGCCGCTTCGCAGCTCCTGATTGGGCCCTCTGAGTTTTTATCCCGGACAGAGCCCGCCCATTCCCCTCCCCCTTAGGGTTTACTATTGTATTTATTCCGCTCCGCAGGAGCGGTTAAAGATAACACAGAGGACAATTTAAGCAACTGTGAGTCTCTCCCCATTGCAGGAAAGGTGGAATTTAAATAAAGTAAAAGAAATGTAAATTGCATATCGGCATGCTCCCAATGATGACAGAGATGCAGTGTTTTGGATCCGGTGTGAATCCAAATTGTCTTTCACGGCAGTTTTCTGGGTGTGTTACAATTCTCTCGCCTCAGAGCTAATCTAGCTAAAGTGCAGCTAGACTGACTGACGGGGAGCGAATTTCAATGGTAAATGGAGTTGAAGAAGAAAGGCACTTTAAAATCCCCTACTCAACTAGCTAAAATAAGACACCAGCTCTTATCATCTCGATAAGTTTACCTCATACGCAGTGAAATCTCACTATATCAATTAGCTGGCTTTGGAGATAGTTCCAGAAATGTATATGGGGTCAGAGAATATCTGGAGGCTATTCAGCTACTAAAACTGAAGTAGGCCCTTTAGGGTAGATACCTGTATTTGCTGTAGATAAAAATACGTTGAAAAGTAGGTTTTACCCTACTTTTGTCTAACATAAGGAATCTCAAAGTGGTGTACAATTACATTGCCTTCCTCTCCCCACAACTGGCACCTTGTGAGGTAGGTTTAGTTGTGGGAGTTTAGCTGTGAGAGCCTGAAGAATGTTTCAGGGGTTTCTCAACCGTAAAAAATCAAGAAATTCTGCACTATACCATGCTAGCTCTACCAGTGAGGAAGGGGAAGGTCACAGGACATTCCTAAAAGATGCTTGGTCCTAAGTCAGTTGTTTTATATGTTTGTTTTTTACATTTATATACTGCCCACCCCTGTGGCTCAGGGTGATTTGGAGTGAAATTTATTATTATTATTGTTGTTGTTGTTGTTAAATGTATAGCCCACCTTCCTCCTAAGACTCAAATAAAAATAATAATCCCATAAAATCCCATAAAACCTCTAAAGCAGCATTAACTCCCAAAGCATCATGATGGCAGGGTCCCTCCTACCTCTTGCAGTCATCTAACAAGGGGAGCGCTAGACATTGTATAGTGCAGTCTTAGGGGGGGGGGGCATTGCTCTTACTGACCTGGCCTGACTGTAGACCTGGTAGAAGTGCTCCATTTTGCAGGCCCTGGAGAACTTTGCTAGTTCCATCCCTTAGCTCTCCCAGGAGCTCATTCCACCAGGCTGGGGCCAGGACCAAAAAGGCCCTGGCCCAGGTCAAGGCTACGCATATCTCTCTGAGGCCAGGGACCACTAGCAGATTAGTATCCACAGAGTGAAGGGTCCTGCGGGGTTGGGGCGAAAACAGACCAGAGGTCCCTCAGATAGGCTGGGCCCAAGCCACAAACAGCCTTAAAGGTCAGAATCAAAACCCTGAACTTGATCTGGGCCAAAACTGGTCCTCCAAAGAATGTCATGCAAGGAACATCATCACTGAGAACATATTATATTTCTAATAGTAGGGCTCATAATTGTAGAATGTTTAACATTCAACGTTTAATTATGACATTCTGATGTTACATTTAGTGAATGCATGCTTGTTGTGTGCAGGATGATCCAAAAGGTGGTCCAACTGATTCTTGTGTCCCAAGTGCTCTTGCTACAGTGAGGCCTCTATGTAGAGTTCCACTTCCCTCCTAGAACACTTGTAACAGCAAAGAAATCCCATTTTATTCTATAATATGGAAGGAGAAAATCCATTGCTGGTGGTTTGAGTTTTTAGACATTCTGTAAGGCTCCTGTGTCTTTAGCATGGCACTTAGTACTTAACTACAGAGAATGGAACTTTTCAGACAATGGCCTGTTTGCTGGGAGATGAAGGTGATTTTTTTTTTTCTGAATTGCTATTCAAGGCTGGTTTCACACTTATCTCAGAGATGCGTCTGTTCAAATAATGGAATGGCGCTCAGAGTGGAGAAGGGCGGAAGAAGGCTTTTAAAAACCAAGTTAATCCATTGCAACGTTATTCAACGAGATGGGTGGGCGAGGGAGCAAGGGAGCAGTATTGTAAATCCTGAACCAGGAAATATGCACTCCTGGGGAAAGGATTTGGAAACTTCCTAAAGACAATAAGCAATGGCAAGTTGATTCCTGTAGTTCTAGATAGAATCATAGAGTGTTTGCAGGGGCTCATGGGAATTGTAGTCCATGGACATCTGGAGAGCCACGGTTTGGCCACCCCTGCTGTGGACCATCTGGCACCCTATCATGTGCCCAGTTGTTATAACTACATTATGCCATCCTGTAGGTGTCAACTGTAATTGTACTATCCTTTGATGGTAAGAACTATTTCATGTGATATTTAAATGTGTACAGAAAGGGGGGGGGATTTGCCTCTATAATTGCTTTTCATTTCCTATTGCTTTGCTCTTCGGCAGCACAGAAGTCTTGTGATGCCATCTGCACTCTTCTGAATAAACTACTGAGATTCTAGTCAGAACTCTGGGCCATTCCACACTCGGAAAATGTAGTGAAAGGGTTACCTCTTGCAGATGCTTAATGACATTCTATCTCAGTGAAGTTCTTATTTCCCCCAAATCTCACCCTCCTCAGGCTCCACTGCTAATATCTCCAGACATTTGCCAGACTAGAGCTGTCAGCCCTACCTGCTTCCATTCAAGCTTGGTGTAGTGGTTAAGAGCGGCAATTTCTAATCTGGTGATCTGGGTTTGATTCCCTCCTCCTCCTCCACATGCAACCAGCTGGGTGACCTTGAGCTAGCCACATTCCTGTACAGAAGCTGTTCTCACAGAGACAAGTCTCTCAGAGCTCTCTCAGCCCTACCTACCTCACAGGGTGCCTGTTGTGGGGAGAGGAAGAGAAGATGGTGGTAAGCCGCTTTGAGACTCCTTTTGGGCAGTGAAAAGCAGGGTATAAAAACCAACTTTTCTTTATCTCCAAGTGGCTACCATTCCAAGTGGCCTTACAACCACCTGGTCACCCTCATAGCAGCCAAGGATAACTGCCACAAGAGGCCTCCCATCACTGAGCAAGCCCTGCCTGCCCCACCTTTAGCTGAGCAGCTGTATAGCAGAAGAAGATTAAGCCACTGTTGAACCATTTAGCTGGTCATGCTGGAAGTGACTAATGTGTGTTCCCGGGTGGTTTTTATCCCCCCATTTCTAACAGGCTGCCATATGAGCAAAGGTTGAGCTTTTTTCGATGAGTTCCTCCAACACCAATTTTCATGACGACGCCTCAGTGAGAAGCAGCCGGTCCTTTCCGATGGATTTTTCCCCCTACCCCGTTTCATCCATAGCTTGACACATCCCGAGGCGGCGAATGATCTTGGCACGGTTGTGACATTGAGCGGCATTGGGGAAAATCCAGCGAAAGCAACACTGTGGCTTGAATATGCAGCGACAACACGCTCTGGATGTTATAGCATCAGCTCAAATGGCCAAGCATGCGAGGACATATAGCTATGCTGACTCTTCCTCCTCTCCCCGCACCCCAGGCTCTAATTTCACCCTTCACAGGCACTGAAATCAGCCTTCCGAACACCGTAGAAACCCCGAGCATCGTGCTTATCCTGAAGAAGCGGCAGTTCAGGCTGTTCTTGAACCCCATTAACTTCTCCACTTCCATTTTCCCTCCCCCCTCTGTCACACAGTGATGTCTTTGCAAATCATCTTGTTCACTGCCTCAAACTGTTAAACATGACAAGAAGTAATGCTAGACAGGGAGAGGCAAAGTTTAAACAAAGCGCATTCATTAAAAAAAAGAAAATGGGGGAGAGAAGAGAGAAAAGCACTCAGCCACCTGAGGGGGGGGAATATATATATTATGATTCATTCTTCCCCTCCCCTGAACTTTGCAGATGCTCTTTTTAGAAAAGGGTAGAACGTTCCTCTAGCCCAGGGGTAGTCAAACTGCGGCCCTCCAGATGTCAACTGCGAATGCTGGCAGGGGCTCCTGGGAATTGTAGTCCACAGACATCTGGAGGGCCGCAGTTTGACTACCCCTGCTCTAGCCTCAGAGCCCTTCCTCTGACTTTTAGTAGACGTTGGAGAAAGGTTCCTAAGCGGTACATCCATGGGTTCGTGGAAGAAACGACTGGGCAGACAAACAGCTCTTTATTGTGATCTCAGCATGAGGGCAAGTTGTAGTAAGCATCAACGGGGCTGATAAACCCCACCAGAAAACCACAACATAGCAGACATTCGATATTTCCATCTTTGTGCACAATTAGCTAGATCGGTTTAGATTGATTGAAACCAATTGGATACAGCATATGGGATCCTTATAGCACATTGGTCAGTTATGTGTCTGCTTGGATCCTGACTCAGACCTCAAGATCAGTCCTCAGGAGCTCCACTTACACAATACTAAGGAAGGGTGTAAATGAGGGTGGTTTGGGGCCTGGGGACCAAGCCCTATGAGGAAAGGCTGAGGAACTTGGGAATGTTCAGCCTAGAGAAAAGGAGGTAGAGAGGGGACAGGATGGCTCTCTTGAAGTCTTTGAAAGGTTGTCACTTGGAGGAGGGCAGGGAGCGGTTCCTGTTGGCAGCAGAGGAGAGGACCCACAGCAAAGGGATTAAACTACATGGAAAATGGAATCAGCTAGACATCAGGAGGGAAAGTTTCATAGCCTGAGTAGTTCAGCAGTGGAATTGGCTGCCTAAGGGGGTGGTGAGGTGAGGTCCCCATCATTGGTGGTCTTCAAGCTTCATGTAGGAACAGGACAACATCATGGTTTTCATTTCAAGTTCTCCTTTAAGCATGAACCAAATATGGAAAAGTAAAGCTATTAGCCTTAATACAAAATGCCGGCTAGTCAAGGCCATTGTCTTCCCCATAACAAGCTATGGATGCAAAAGTTGGACCCTAAAGAAGGAAGCAAAATAAAGGTAAAGATATTCCCCTGTGCAAGCACTGGGTCATGTCTAACCCTTGGGGTGACACCCTCCAGCGTTTTCATGGCAGACTCAATACGGGGTGGTTTGCCAGTGCCTTCCCTAGTCATTACTGTTTACCCCCCAGCAAGCTGGGTTCTCATTTTACCGACCTCGGAAGGATGGAAGGCTGAGTCAACCTTGAGCCGGCTGCTGGGATTGAACTCCCAGCCTCATGGGCAAAGCTTTCAGACTGCATGTCTGCTGCCATACCACTCTGCGCCACAAGAGGCTCTTCAAGGAGGAAATGGTGTTGGAGACGAATGCTGCGAATACCATGGGCAGCCAAAGTTACCAACAAGACAGTTTTAGAGAGGAGCAAACCAACTATGTCATTAGAAGGCAAGATATTACGGCTAAAGCTCACTAACTTTGGACAAAACATGCGATCAAACTCGTTAGAAAAATCATTAATGTTCAGCATGGTCAGCGGCAAAAGGAAACATGGTTACCAAAGGATCAGCTGGCTTGACACGATCAAAGCCAACAAAGGGATGACCATGAACCAACTAAAAGAAGCAGTAATTGACAGAGATGCGTGGCAGAAGCTTTCTTATAGAATCACCGAGGGTCGGACATGACTGAACAGATGACATCATCATCATCATCATCATCATCATCATCATCATCATCATCATCATGGCACGTGGCTAGCTACTGCATGAAACAGAATCCTGGACTGGATAGACTATTGGTCTGAATCACCAGGGGAACATTTCTGTTTTCATGACCATCCTAATCAGGCTACTTGTGTTTCAGCAGAAGTGACACTGGCTTGACAGATATGACATGGCATGGTTTCACATCCTACTTCTTTTGCATGACTGAGATATTCAGGTTTGAAGTATAACCATATTTCTGATGAACAAACTGTTGGAATATGCAATCTTTGCTATGTGCATGATTGAGCAGAATATAAAGGATGTCCTACAGGGGGCTCTGGAGTAGATGTATATATAGCATAGTTAGGACCGAAACTTCTCAATCATCTTCAAATGATCTCCTCCAGGGTCCTGGTTGGCTCAACAGAGACCTTCCTACTTGTTTGAGCATACGTCTTCCCTGCTTCTTTCCAGAACAGCAGTTGAACAGAAGAAAGACTGCAGACTACAGCTAACATGTCTCTTTCAATACATAGCTATTTCTCTTCACAATAAAAACTATTTTCATTTTTTAAGCAGCCTGGTGCTTTGCTCTTTCTGCATGTCCAAACTCTGCCAATACATTGCATGATAATACATTATAATGACTGCCTCAGGCATGTAAGATCCATGGGTTCAAAGACTTCATTCAATGGGTTCAATGGGACTTCATTTCAGCCCCTTATTGTGATTTGAGCATGATGAAACAAAGAGGCAAAAACTGCGCCGAAGAAGCCCACAACCAACCCCAACTTATATACAAAAGCCTCACTATGGATCTTCCCTCAAGTGTGTACTATTGGTCAGTTCCACTTTAAACTGACTGGATCCAGCAGAGGTGTGCATTGGTCAATTACAGTGCAGGCTTCCAGTCGTGCCTCAGACCTCAGGTTTGGTCCCTGGTAGAACTACAGACACAAGATACCTTATATACTCACATATAAGCCTAGTTTTTCAACACCTTTTTCACACTGAAAAAGCCCTCCTTGGCTTATATGCAGGTATATATGGTAATTGAATTAAAAGCCTGCTCCAGTCAGCCAATTGCTCTGGCAGCTTGTAGGACATCAACAATTTGGCTGAGGGACTCTGATCTTGTTTTCCTTTTGCTTTCACTTCTTCCTCTTCTTAATCACGTCTTCCAAACCAGCAGCTATTCATCCTCTTGACTTTTCTGTATTTGTTTTTTTTGGGGAGGGGGGGAGGCTAGATGGGAAAGCCTGTAATGATGGAGCATTTCCCACCATCGGCATATATGCGAGTCAATACGTTTGCTCAGATTTTGTGATAAAATTAGGTGCCTCGGGTTATATGCAAGTATATACGGTATGTTTCCTGCTGTTGGAATAAACAGTAAAAGGCATCCAGCAGTTGTGGTTCAGAAGTCGTAGGGAGCCAAGGACCTCATGGCTTGTCCAGTCCCCAGCCATTTAACTTTTCCTAGGGAAGCTTAAGCGGTGCTTGTCTCGGGGTGCCCTTCCAGACTGAAAAGCATTCTTTGAACAAATAAATACAAGAGTCTCTAATACCTAATAAATAATCCTATTAAAAAGGGTGAGATTGCCGTTGGGTCTCTGCAGTCCTCTTGATCTTCGCAACCATCTTGAAAACCCAAAGAGAAATTGCTCGCCCTACCTCTTTTCGATTGCAGCAGCTCCTGATTGCCTCGCATTTCATTCCATCCCTCTGCCAGAAGACCATCGGGAGCAAATTTGCACAACTGCACAAAATCATAATAATGGAAAATGAGCCACAATCCAATGGAGAAAAGTCTCCAGCTGACTCCGCGTGCCCCGGGTTCTTTTTATGTTTCATCTAATTTCTTGACATGGAGGCTGAAATGTGTGCAGTGGCACAAGGTATATCATCAGAAGAACTGAAAAGCAATAGCTGAAGGCTAGCAGAATTGGAAAAGGCTAATGGTCCTCGTCTCTGATTCAGGGGAATCCCGGACCACATATCATTATTTTGCAGCACATTAGCTTGGAAGAGGGTAGGAGGAAGGCCTCTCTTTGAGGCTGGTGTACAAGACAGAGACTGGGGCATTTCAACAGACAAAACTGTTCTCCCCCCTGCATCACAAACCACATCGGCCAAATTCCTTCGCCCGTTAGCCATGCTGTATCTCTGCCCTCCTTTGGATCAGGTCATCTTAACTGCAAATAAAACAAATAAAACTAATGTAGCTGAAATCACATGATGTATGCACCTTCAGTCCCATTTTTACATATCAGCCTGCATAAAGCAATCAAGATGAATGTGCTTATCTTACACGCTCCACTGCAAAGATTCACTTTTTATTTGGCATCGTCAAGAGCTCGTCTTGAAGCTGCCAGCTTTTGGTCACAAAATACTTGGCTTTTTTGGGGGGGGGGGTGGAGCCTCAGGAGGGTGAGACTTGTGGAAGGAAGGACTTCAGCAGGATATCTCTTCCACTATATATTTCTGGTAAGGCCTTCGAGGAGGAACATACCTCATGGCTTAAGTGGCTCAGTGCTTAACACCCACTCAGGGCAGCTGTCACCCCCCCTCTCCCAAAGTTCCATAACAGCAATCTCTAGCCTTTCTAGGCCCTGGGGAGAGGGGGAAGCCATCCACAGACCTTCCACTCCATCCCCCTAATCTAGCATCCGTTGCATTCTTGATTGCCATGGGCTTGGCCCCTAGTGATTTCATCAAATCAACCCCCCAATTAACCATTTTCTTGATCATCTAGAGACCAGCTGTAATAGTGGGAAATGCATATATGCGTCCCTGTGTTTTTTTTTTATACCTTGCATTTCATTACCCGACAGAATCTCTAAGAGGCTTACAAACACCATTACCTTCCTCTCCCCACAACAGACACCCTGTGAGGTAGGTGGGGCTGCAAGAACTCTAACATAACTGCTATATGAAAACAGACCTAAGAGAACCATGACTGGCCTAGGGTCACCCAGCTGGCTGCACATGGAGGAGTGGGGAATCGAACCTGGCTTTCCAGATTAGAGTCCTCCACGCTCAACCACTATACCACATTGGCTCTCTATAGGATCGCATAGAGCTTGCATATATAAGCAAATGGTGGGCAACCCAAAATACACTTCATGTTTCCGATCTGTGATAAGATTCCCCTCAAATATAAATGACAGTATGCTCCTTAGTAGTTATGCCATTCTAAGCACATGAAGTCAGGAGTTTTGGAAGGGTATCCCTCTTCGTAGGATTGCAGTGTTAGAGATGGAATGGATCTGGGCCAAGTTGCCAACAAAGGGGAGTTAGCTAGTCCTCCCTGTTGCTCCACTCAGTAATGCCCTTGGGTTTACGATGAACACTTGTGGGGATGCTTTATGGATGCCTTTTCCCCATCCCACCCCTGCCCTTGAAAGAACTCACTGGCACATACATTGGGAAAACAGCATACGGACGAGAGTGTTGAAAGCCAGTGTGGTGTTATGGTTAAGAGTGGCGGCCTCTCAGGAGTACCAGGTTCACTTCCCCACTCCTCCCCATGCAGCCAACCGGATGACCTTGGGCTACTCACAGTTGTCTTAGAGCTGTTCTTGCAGAGCAGTTCTCTTAGAATTCTCTCAGCCCCTCCCACCTCACAGGGTGTCTGTTGTGGGAGAGGAATGGAAAGGTATTTGTGAGCCCTTTTGGGTCTTCTTTGGGTAGTCAAATACGGGGTATAACCCCCCCCCCATCGCTTCTTCTTCTTCATCTCCATCCCCGTTGCTGTGTAATCCCTATTAGATACTTCTGGCTTCTCTTTGCAGCTAAACAGTACTTGGGGAGGGAATCTGATCATGGACTCACAGCATCACCACGTACGGCCTGGATCTGTGCAACTGGGGGAAAGTAATTGAAATTGCTCTGTAGCAGGCTCCATTAAACTGATGAACTGATGGGCGAATGCAAAAGGGAGGGGGAAAAAGAGAGAAGCGATTGCAGAAATAACTCTTGAATGTTCTGCCATGTAATGGAGTGTCAGGCTCAAGTACTTTAACGCATCCAACAGCCTGCTAGGGAGGCCTTTTGGCCTGCAAAGATTCCATATGACTTATTGACAGTATTCTGTGCCGTGGGTAATGGCATAGGGCATTTCTGCCCATTTGATTTTCCCACCAGCATTGTGAGGTAAGTGACGGGGTCATTGGCTCGGTTCGTGACTGGGCAAAGATCAGGATCCAGGACCCCTGATTGCAACAAATTTGGAGCTGTGTCCAGTGACACCTTGGAGACTAACAAAATATATTTTGTTACACAGGACCCAATGTATTTGTGGGACTGCTTAACCTTCCATGCCTTCTGATAAGCCTTGTGCTCTGTGGGGACCAATAGGTTGGTGATCCCTGGTCCTAATGAGGTGTGCCTGGCTTTGATCAGGGCCAGGGCTTTTTTGGCCCTGGGCCCCACCTGGGGGAATGAATTCTTGGATGAATTGAGGGCCTTGACGGAGATATCATAGTTTTACAGGGCCTGTAAAATGGAGCTCTTTCACCAGGCTGGTTTTCCAGGTGAGAGGCCCGAAGTATTCACGTCACCAGCAAGTGTTTGAATACATTGAAGTTTGTGACATTATGGATGAGGAAGGAGATGCTTTCGGTCTGCATGATGCGTGTATACCTGTGCCCCGCACATCGAGAGAAGTTAAAAGATTACGGGCCATTCTACACAACTTAAATGTAGCCAAAGTCTTACCTTTGGTAAACACTATTAATTTAACATTCCGCATGACGTTGCAATCAAACTGCAAAACTCCCACCAAATTCCAGCAACAATCGGAATTTTACAGCGCTTAGGAGGAAATCCAGAAAAGTGGATTCCCCCTGAAAAAAACCCTACACTTCTGAACACAAGCCACAACACATCAGCAAAAGACATGTGCGTTCTCAAAATAGCGGTAAAAAGAATGTCCCTCCCTAGCTCTCGCCCCTGTGCTTCCGGAGACGCAATCACCATTTTCCCCCCTTAAACTGGTGAAAGCAATGAATAAGTGAGGCTCCTTCAGCTGAAGTCCCTCCACAGAAGTGCTTAACAGTAAAACAAAGCTCCATTCTGCAATTGTCTTTACAGTTTCTGAGCACAATACAGCCCCCTATTCGAAACTGCCCGTAATTTCAGCCAGAAATTACACTCATGGGGGTGGGATTTTTATTTTTACATGAATAGCATGTAAACAATTAAGCACCAGCTCCTATGTCAGCAAAAATGGTCTTTCTGAGACATTGAATGAACAAATATTCGTTGCTACTGGTGTTTTCGGGTTTTTAAAAAACAGCTTTTAGAGGGAAAGGGGCTTTTCGGGAGCATGAACACAACAGTTCATTGGCTGTTCCATTTGATTGAAGAAGCGCGGAAAAATATTGCCTCCTTTGTTGCGATTCCGGCAAGACGGGAAACTTGTGGGGAATGAACAGACTGCTACTGGGACTTCAATATTCCGCTAGAATTGAAGGTATGCGGAATGACAAAATTCCACTATTAAATATAGCATTTCTGCATACTGCAAACATTTAGCAACATTGGTCATTGTGTGGAATGGCCCTAAATATTCATATTGTTTGAAGTCCACGCTCCTCAAGTTGCTAAATGAAGAAAAAAAAAAAGATGCATAGGCAATGAATTGTTCTCTGAAAGTCCTACAAACCAAGAAACCTGTAAAATCAAAAGTCTTTGCTGGTTAATGAACCGTTATCTCTTTGAGAGTGTTGCTGTCCTGGTCTTTGGCAATTCCGGTCTCTGACAGAGCTCTTTGTCAAAGTGAAAATTGCTTGCTTTAATTAGTGATGCTTACTAAATGGACTTGTCTAGTGAGGATCTCTTTATCTCTCCTGATCAATCCATCATTAGAGCCAATTATCCATGAAGCAGGAGTTGTCTGTCCAAAGGAAGCAGTTGCAGGGGGGCCAGATGCAATGGCAGGCAAGTCGCTGGGACTTTTCAATCATCCTTTAGTTGACATTTGGCAGCTGGGTCTTGTCATGCAGGAGCTATTAAAGACACAGAAGTCCTGTCTTTCTCCTGTGCATCTGTAGGAGCACCATGTGAATGTTTGGCCTGCAAGAGGGAGCTCCTCCACCAGGTATTTGCTTGAGTCCGACCGACCCAACAACATCCACGGGTCCCCCATCAGATACCTCCTCCATGACCTGAGCCAGCCTGACCTCCCTGGGGGATTGTCTAAGTTGTAGTTGTTGTTGTATTATCACTGACCAAAGCTATTATATGGATATAGATCCACTGTTGGATGGTTGCTGATGTGTTATTTTGTTCTATGTTCAGACTGTTCCATGTGTTACCCCTGCAATGTTGTATGTGAACCGCCCTGAGCCGTATGGGAAGGTGGTATAGAAATCTAATTATAAATAAATATAAAATACATAAATAAATAAATATGGCAACTCTTTGCAGTTCCTCTTCCTCTGTGGAGGTTCAGTGTTCCATCCTGTGGCATTTTCATTCATGGTTCTACATTTGGGTTGCCACTGGCCACCAGTATGGCATGGGAAGTTGGAGATGGGAAACTTCAGGAGATTTTGGGGTGAAGTTTGGAAAGGAAAGGGACCTCAGTGGTGTAAAATGCCATCAAATCCACCAACCAAAGCATCCGTTCTCCCCGGGTCACATGGAAAACGCGGAGGGGGAAGACGCGACGCATACCGGTTATATACGGGGCGGGGCGCGACGGCGGCAAAACCCAGAGTAACCGATTATGCATGCAGCGATCCGGGCGCCGCTTCTGGTTGCGCCCCTTTCACCCGGAAGCTGCGCTTTCTTCCGCATTTCACTGACGCGGCTTTTTCGGCGGCATGCACCGAAGCTGCGGCCGGTTGCAGCCGGCTCCGTGCGTTATCGGTGATTTTAGTCGCCGCCATTCCACCCCGAATGTGCGCTAAAACCCCCGTGCATAATGGGTCCTGGAGACCCAATATCTGTAATCAGGGGTTGAGCTGAAATTCTAGGGGATCTCCAATTCCTGCTATTACCCAATGGGAAGCATGAGGTTGCCTGCTTTCCTTTTTATTTTCCCTTGGGTAATTTGCCTGCTTCCTTTCTTTTAAGTGCCTGAGATCCTTCTTGGTCGAATTGTCTCTTGGAGTGGAGCTACTTCATTTTTGCAGGTCACGTTGCTATTAAGGGAAGAGCTGGCAACAGCCCAAGTGTCATTCAGAGTGCAAGAAACAGTATACCTGTATATGGTGCCTTCTAAAAAAAATACTGAGAAGAAGGATACCACAGCATCTGCTTCTTCTGACTGCTCATTCCATTTTCATCCAGAGCTAGAAAATGCTGCTGAGACCCATCAGCCTCATCATCCTCTTCTCAGGATGTGGCCTAGGCCTAATACTTGGGTTAACCTGTGGCAAACAAGGGTCACTGGGAGGGTAGGTGTCTATTTTGAAACATAATGAATTGGTGAATTAACTCCAAGTTAGGTGTGCCACCAAACTGTGGAACTTCACCATTTAAGGTCAACAATCGATGTTTCGATCTTCTTGTTTCTCCCTTGGGAGATTTTTTTAAAAAGTTTTTATGACACATTCCAGTTCTTCATACTAACATTTCTCCATTAAATAAGGAGATGCACAAAAGGGCATTTCCCCATGTATTTTAATTTTCATGCATAGTCATCTTTGTCTAGGCTATTTTCTTTGGTGGTATCCCAGTTTTCATGGAATCTTTCATGCCACTTTTATGAATTTTTTTTTTTGGGGGGGAATAGGAAAAGGCCTCATGAGTGAATAGGAAAAAGTCATGCAAGTTTAATAGATGGAATCCATGCAGATCAATGCAATAGTTCCAAATATCTAGGGGTAATCTTCAGCGAAATTGTCCTGGATTTGACGATCACCCATTACTCCCAGTAAGTAATACAGAACCCTCAGTTTATCTCAGAGGGAAATGTAACAGGCCCACCTGCAGAGTGTGCATGTATATATAAAGAAGGCCAAATTGAGACCACAGAGCATGTCTTGTTTGAATGTACACTATAAAGCCAAATTCAAAAGGGAGTATTAGTAACTTTGCTTTCTGAATGTCCTCGAGGCTTGAGGAAACAACACCTTCAACTTTTTCTATCAGACTCAAATAAAACACATTAAATATCACTAGATTTGCCTGGCTAGCTACTGTAATCAAAAGGAAATGGGCTATTAATCCATGAGCACTGAAATAAAAAAATATCTATGACAACTTATATTTCAGGATGATACAGATTGTTCTTATTTGTAAATTTGATATCTTATTTGTATTATGTCTGAATTATGACTACTAGTCTATGATGGCAAATAAATGACCACTGGAACCTTTGAACCAAGTAAGCCTCATTTATGAAAAGAAAGCTCTTTATCGAAAGAATAACAAACTAGATGTCACAGGAATATTGCTAAGACTAAGGATTCTAATCAAACAACACCTTTATCTTCCCTTTCCCCTGGCCCCTCCTTCTACCTAATAGTTCGGGTGCAAAGACAGTCTCTGTGTAAAGGTGCCTGTTGATGAATTGGGAAGGATGACAGTTCCTAGGTGCATCACAATGGGGAGGCAGGAAGCTTGAGATCTGGGGCCACCTACATTCACACCTAAAAAGGTAAAGGTATCCCCTGTGCAAGCACTGGGTCATGCCTGACCCTTGGGGTGATGCCCTCTAGCGTTTTCATGGCAGACTCAATACGGGGTGGTTTGCCAGTGCCTTCCCCAGTCATTACTGTTTACCCCCCAGCAAGCTGGGTACTCATTTCATCGACCTCGGAAGGATGGAAGGCTGAGTCGACCTTGAACTGGATGCTGGGATTGAACTCCCAGCCTCATGGACAGACCGCTTCAGACAGCATTTCTGCTGCCCTGCGCCACAAGAGGCTCTTACATTCACACCTAGTCCATAATACAATATCAAAACCAACATGGCAAGGCTGAAGATCAAAAGGCCCCATATACACTCAATGGAATGCAGGCAGAGTGCTACCACAAGCACAACCAGAATCAAATCACAATTATAACATGACAGTAGCACAACATGATTTTGATGCCAGAGAGCTCACTTGGCAATTGCCAGATCTACAGTTTTAAGTTAAATAGGTGCTGTTCTGAAATTTTATTACACAAAAGGAGATTTTCTCATTGATCCAGCTCGGAAATTATTTAAACAAGGCTGTCCCTCAACTCCTATGTTTGGGCTTGGTATGATTGTCTGATCACAAAATGGGAATCTATCAAAAATCTGTTTTTAAGAAGAACCCAGCTCTACCTAGAGGTACCATTGCAGCTTTGATGGGGGCAAAACTTGGTTTGCCCTCAATTTAGGTCCAGTGTACATGCAGTCTTGATAAGATTTTGGAGAAAGTAAAGCAATGACACCACCAATCTACTTGGTAAGCAATGTTATGAGATGATGTTGCCAAATCATGCTACCCAGATAGCATGCTATAATATCATCCTCCATTGGTGTACCATATTGGATGACACCCAGGTTCCAACATCTATCATTGGGTGCTTCAGTGGGATGCTGCATCAGACAGGCAGTCAATTCTCCAGTCCAAATTCTCCCTTGGGTTCAACCAGATTAAGTGGGAGCATGTTAGCCTCCTTCCTAGTGAAAATCTCCCTCGATAACCGTATTTCTGTTTGGTTTCAAACTATGCCAACAGCTTTGCTCGCAAATAAACCTGGCTTTGAAAGCCAGTTTGGTGTAGTAGTTAAGAGTGTTGGCCTCTCATCCAGAAAATCAGCTTGGATTCCCCACTCCTCCTTCACATGCAGTTATCTGGGTTGCCTTAAGCCAATCACAATTATCTCATAGCTCCCTCTGCATCACGTGCCTCACAGGTGTCTGTTGTGGGAAGAGGAAGGGTAGCTGACTGTAAGTTGCTTTGACTCATTCTGCACTGGTGATGTTGTGTCAAGCTACTGCCAGGTATTTGGGCTGGGGCAGGTGGCCCCACCTCTTCCCAGGTCCATACAGAGGAGCATTGGCCCTTTTGGATCCGGTCCACCCCAGATTTTTGCCTGCAGACAAGGCAGCTAGGGCTACAGGGCAGCGGAGTCCAATTTTAATTTTTAAGAAACAATACTCATTCTTAAAAATAATAATGAAAGGTTCCATGTAGCTCTGCCATGCTGGGCAGCATGGCAAAGCCACCTGGGACATTTTGTATCCCTCCTGAGATGTTGTTGTCACAGCTACAGGTGTGGAGGAGCCAGGACATGTTGGCCCAACCCTTCCCTTCCCCATGGTGCAGGCCTGACATAAACCCAACAGTGCCCAGGGCACATATATTTGCATTATCTTGCCCCAGGACAAATGGTGGCATGAGCTTGACCATGACATCATCTAGAACAGGGGAAGTCAACCTTTGGTCCTCCAGATTTTCATGGACTATAATTCCCATGGGCCCCTGCCAGCAAATGCTGGCAGGGGCTCATGAGAACTGTAGTCCATGGACATCTGGAGGACCACAGGTTGACTACCCCTGATCTAGTTCCAGGAATATGCCAGATGAGTGGTAAGGTGGGACAAATTCTCATTGCAGAAAAGGTCTTTGAGACTCCTTTGGGTCGTAAAAAATGGGGTAAAAAAACAGTTCTCCTCCTCCTCCTTGTCTTTGCATTTGTGGGTTCATCGCACTACATGTTATCCTGCCCTCTTTATATAGAACCAAATTTCTTACAGCACTTTTAATGTGCTTGAATTTTTTTCTTTAGACTCAGAGATGCTGTTTTTTCTTCTCTCGGATGCTGATCCATTTGTCTCCTCTGGAGTGTCACTCTTTGCTTTAGCAGACAAGAAAATACGACCTAGAGTCACATCCCAAAAGGGCAATGTTTTTATCTAATTAGTACTTTCTGGTTAGATTGCTCCTATGCTGATATTTGTTATTATCTTATATGTGTCAGATGGTAACGGCCTTTGGCCATTGTATTATATGAATTTTTTGGATTAACCCCTGCCAGTTGCCAGGGTGAGCCTGGCTATCCTATATATGACATTTATCCATTATACTCCTCTTTTTCCCATTTATATTGTCATACAGAGAAGCGTTGACAGTGATGAAGTTAGCCATTCAATTGTGTCTGGTTTTTGGCGATCCTGTGGCTCAGTTGACTCCATGTTTTTTTTTATTTTGCACAGCTTCTTTAATTTGAATAATATTCTGGCCAGTATCCATTTTGATTGTAGCTAACCATTATGTTCTTTCTCTGCCTGGTTTCTTTGGTTTCCTGACCAATTCTAGCGTAATTCCTCTCTCCATTGAGTTGGATCATATGATATGGCCAAAAGTGAGTCAGATGGAGTTTTGTGATTTTGCCTTCCAGTGATAGATCAGGCTTCATGCGCTCTAGTCCTTCTTTCTGCTGTCCATGGAATCCACAGAAGCCTTCTCTAGCACCAGAGTTACACCCTTCTAAATCCATTATTAACTTGTGGTCTTAGATGAGTTAGGATCGCACTTAGATGTCAAAAGAGGTGACAAATTAATCAATAAATTTTTGATTTTATTACTCTGATCAAGAACAAGGGTGACTGCATTTTTTTCTGACCATGAAGAAGCCACACAAGTAGGTGGCCTTAGCCACAGGGTATAAGGACAACTGTACTAGGTCTTGGGCAAGCTCCACCTTCCCAACAGAGCAACAAATAAGAAGAAAAGCAGACAGGCTCCTACCTGTCCCCTCTGCTTACCACTATGGGGTAACCATCTGGATGCCAGTAACTGCCACATGCTCTAGGACTTGGGCATTCATCTTACTGGGGCGAAGACCAAACCTTCCTTGAACTTGGGCTGGAACTCAATGGTGAGATCAGATTCAACATTTATTCTGCTGCTTCAGGCCAACTTGGCAACCTGCTTAGATTTCTCCAAGAAGATAGGCATGATAATGTTAACATGATCTGTTGAGTGATTAATCCCACATGCAGGACAGAATACACAGAAGAATATGGTCCATCCTACCAGGAGTGGTTTGAGGATTTGTGGAGCTCTAGTAGAGGGCATTTGTGGCAGGAGCAGCTAGACTGGGGGTGGAGCCCCGCACACACATTGGAAAGGGGTGTTACTCTGATTGTCCTTACAGAGGGAAAAGGGGGATGGAGAGAGGCTATGGCCCTGATCCATGGGGAAAAGGAACCTTCTGGAGCCCCTGGAAGCATGGAGTCCAAAGTACGTGTTACATGGATAAACTGGCCCCGCATCCTACCTGGTTAAAAACCAATACAGAAACCAAAGTATTTTCAAACTAGAAGAAAGTTGCCTGCTGACATGAATACCATAGCAACTTAGTCACTGGCTATCTGAAATAGCGAAGTCTTGAGGTGTTTTCAAGAAGGGAAGTGGATCAGTTTACTGAATACCAGCTGGCAACAAATGCCATAAATAAAGATAAATAATTGGAGTCGAGCAGCACTAAGTTGTGAAACAGACATGAGAGGAAAGCACAGTGCTTAATAGAGAGCTCGCAGGATGCAGAAATAGTAAGGAACAAGATTAAAGATGTTGAGATAATGAATACCTTCAAAGCCAACTCACAATCTATTTAGTCTTTAACAATTAAATTGTGACGATTATAAAAGAGTACGCAAGGGCAGGGGAGTCACCAAAAAAAAAAAAAAAGGATCGTATCTCTGTTCAGAAAAGCAAAGGGAGAACAGCAGAATGCAAGACAATCATAAAAGAGTGGAAATGAAGGTAGGCAAAAAAGGAGCAGTTTGAGAAGGGTGTGGGTTGGGAACAAAGGGAACTCAGCAGGGTATAATGCCAAAGACTCCCCTTTCCACCGAGACCCTTTTCTACAGGGAAGGTCTCCAGCTAATGTCTGGAGCTTGGCAAGCCAGTACAAAATTGACTAAAGATACTGTAATCATCCCAATGGAACAGCCAAAGGATGGGTGGGCTCCACAAAAAAAGGAAAGGACAACTTTAGTGATGTTTAAGAACAGGGAAATCACAGAGCAGTAATAAAAAGGGCTTCATCTCTTGATAAAATCTGACATGCGGGGAATCCTTGTGGAGTAACTATCCATATTTGAACACCTCATAAAGCTTTGTCTCTCTGGCAAAGGACTTATTTCCAAAGGATTTATACATTTATCGTTCTTATTTGGATATGGATTAAATAGAGGGGCCTGGAAACTTTCTCTGCAATGATATGTTTTGTTGCAGAATGCCAATAACTCACATTTCAGAGTCGAAATCCTGCCTTGAAACAACTATGGGAAATACAGAAGTTCTGGCTTTAAAATACAGATAATGAGTTACTTGTTAAGCCTCAAGTCTCTAGGGCAGGGGAGACACACATTAATTGGCACCATGGAGCACTTCCTTCGTGTTACCTGTCACTTAGGTGGTAGCAGAAATGCATGTGTAAGTGGAAAAGTCAAAAGTAGTATGGATTACTTCCACACCTAGGAGAAAATATGGCATTAAGCTTCCTGTGAGTGTAGCAGAGGTTTCATCTACAGAAAACTCAAGTTCTGATCCTTTTCACTTAGAAGACTTCTGTCAGGCTATTTAATAACTGATTTTGATTGACTAATGGTTATGGGCCTGCAGTATTTTTTAAAATTATTGCAAAGTTCTTGTCCAGGACACCTCCCATCTGCCTAGACTTCTCCCAGGGCCACAAGGAGACACCATCTCTCGCTGTCAGGTAACCAGGGAGCCTGTGAGGTCCTTGCAACCAGAAGAACCAGCAACTCAGAGGAACAGCCAGCAGCTTCAGCCACCCATGACACAGGAACAGTAGCTGGAACCAGGCTGTGGTTCAGCACCCCAGCCTTGACCAGCACAGAGAATGCTAAGGCTTGTTGCCCCAAGGGGAGGGTGGAGAGAAAGCAACATGGTCCAACTGTTCCACACAGGACTCCAAGGATGCAGGGCTGCTGCAAAGCCAGGGGGCGCCTAGCATGAGCAGTCCCTGGATCAAGCTGGTGGTAGCTGGTCTGAGGAACCCAACACCCAGGTTGTCCAGGCAGGGTGAGCCAGGCCATTTTGATTAGCTAGTTGGGCGGAGGAGCAAGGCAGCTGGGCATTGGAAGAAAGGGCAGGGCAGGAAGAGACCCATTCTCAGAATGAGGTTGGGAGGGAGGGCACTCTAATGGGTCACAGTATAAAAGGACATGGGTGAGGAAGCTCAGGGTCAGGTGATTGGAGGATGGAGGGGAGGCTGATGATTGGAGGATGGAAAGGAGGGAGAGGGAGAGGGAGAGGGAGAGGGAGAGGGAGAGGGAGAGGGAGAGGGAGAGGGGGGATGGATGGATGGAGATAAGATGAGACCAAGAACAGAGGATGGAGAGAAGAGTGAGTAAAAGCGAAGATGGAGAAAAGGGAAAGGAAACGGAGCAAGGAGGTGGAGGCGAGCTGGAAAGTGCCAGACAAGGGCCCACAGGAGGCACCAGAGATTCCCCAAAGAGCCAGAGGAGGGTGCAGCCAGACCTCTAGAAGGGGCTGGAACTCCAGGAGTACAGCAGAAGCCCCACAATTTTGTTCAAATTAGCTTAACACAAAAGATATTTTGATGACAAAAATTAAAATATTCTTTTTTTTAACATTCAATTGTTTTTATTATATTTTTTATTTTATATTGCAAATATAGAAAGGAGACATTTCTTTGTTAATACATAGAATCTCTCTCGCCTTAAGGAAGCGATCCTCTTCCTTAAAACTTTGCCACCTATGTTCTCATCTATTGTTTAACAACAACCATTTTGATACCCTGAATAGAAAACAGAACTTACTTTGAAATCCTAAAAAGCAGTCCCCATGATTTTTTGATTCCTCCAATGACTTTCTATTTGCTGAATGACCACCACACATGTGAATGAGATTATATCGTTGAGTTATGATGAGAAAACAATTTATCACAGTAAGGTTTTGCTTTCTACTCAGTTGGGGTCATATTCTCTGAGGGTGTATATCTAGTGGCAGAGTAAATCCTGCAGAGTTGCTGATCTCCAGGTGTTGGCTGGAGATTTCCTGGGATTACAGCTGACCTCCTGGCATTCTCCTGGGGGAAATGGCCACTTTCAAATGACATTATACCCCTTTGATGTCATTCCCCTTCCCCAGCCCTGCCCCAACTTGAAAGGCTGCCAAAAGAAACTTAAGAAGTGTAAAGCCAGAACAACCAAGCAAAAAAAAATAAATAAAAGGAAGAAAAGGATCAGCTTTGACTTATATTCATAGAATCCAGAAGAATGTGGCAATGATTCATGCACTCTGTGCTTAACTCTGCCTACCTACAATTTCAGGTACCAAGATCAGTTGCCCAGGAGAAAATGGCTCCTTTGGAGGATGGATTCTCTGGCATTATACCCTGCTGAAGTCCCTCCCCAGGCCCCACCCCCAAAATCTCCAGGTATTCCTCAACCCAGAACTGATAGTGATCTGACCCATACATTCTTCCACACTGGAATTCTTGGGGGGGGGGTCCTGTCACCTGTCAGATCTTCTGTAACCTGAAAAGCTCTACTTTCTCATCATGGGTATATAATGCAGCATAAGGAGGCTGTCTCACCAACACTTACTGAGCAATAAGCCACACTAAACACACGAGGCCTTACTTCTGAGAAAGCATGCACAAGATCAGGCTGGCTGTTTTTCAAAATACTTAGGAGAAAATCACAGGGACAATGCTTTGTGAAGGGCATCTGCCCCAAAGGGCAAAGACATTCAAAAACACTTTGGAAGATGGAGGGGGTTACAAGCATTACGTTTAAAAAAAAAAAACACAGTCAAATGCCACCAGATGTGTAATTAATTTAGTGAGTGTCTGCAGAATTTCAGAATATGGTTTATTTACCCAGTATTTTCAATCTGTTTCTTTCACTCTCTGTGTTTAATCAATCTTATTCTTAATTAGACCATTGGAATCTCAAAACCGTCGCCTGGGGAACTGCATGTGGCAGATCTCAAAGAAACAAGACACATTTTTAATAGGACATAATGAAGTGTCTGGAGTTTCCTAAGCGCATAATTCAAGGTCTGAGGGCAACATCTGGGTGGTCAATGGAGGTGCTCAGAACCATGAAGAACATCTCCTGAAAGCCAACACATCAGCTATTATTAGGAACATCTCAATTTTAGAAAGAGGTAGCTGGAAGAAATGGAACATGACATGAGGGGCAGGTTTACTGTGATTCCCATAAGGCTATTCCAAAATACGCATGTATAACCTCAATAATAACACAGACTTCAATAAGCAGGAAGGCTTTTCTTTAAACAAAACAAAACACATCGTTTATAATCATTGCTTGGCTGATTCATTGTTCATTGTTTATTCATGTGATTGACTGTCAGCTGTCTGAATACGTGAAACTGTCAGATTTCCGTCGACTTTTCCGATGGACCCACTTGGCATAGCAGCAAAAGCGGCTTATTAAGGTAGCAATGTGAAGCTTACAATTATTCTTGTTGAAACTGATTTGATAGACAATACATTGAAGAGTATAGCACCAGGAGTGCCCACCCCCCAAAGACCTAAACATGCCTCAGTTGAATAAGACACAATTCCTTTTTTTCTCAAGAAAAAAGCATGCTCCTCCATTCTCATTGGAAGCATGTGAAGTACCTTTCACCCAAGTGCACATTATGTCATTTGTGTCAAGTTGACAAAGGCCAAGTTCACTGAATATTCAAGCTCCCTTCTTCGTAAAACGTCCATTCTCTCAAAAGGAATTTAGCAATTAGACGACATAGTATAGCTAGCAAAACACAAGAAGAAAACCAGTTACATGCCTGCTGTCCTCCTCTTACAAATGACCACACATTGACAGCTGGCAATGACAGGTTGTTATTGATGCCTCATCAATACCTTACGGAAAACCTCAATGAATAATAATACCAAATGGCCATGGCAGGAAGCTGACAAAGAGACAGATCCCGACAGAAACTAACCCAATGAAAAAGCTTGAACTAATTCCAGATGGGCAGTCGAGTGGGCAGCTGCCTGTTCACACTGGCCAGCAGAACATGAGTTGAGATGGAAGATGTTTGAGCACCCTGAGGAGCTGTTGCAGGTCTCCAGAGGAGAAACCCCTTGAAGATTGGGGATCCTCTGGGATGTCTTACCTAGGCAGTACTTCACACATGCATCTCAACTCTATCCTTTCCCCCAGACACAAACCATGGCTGCCTTATGGCCAGTTGTATGGACAAACAATGAGTGAACCCAATACAAGGACCACTCACAATGCAGAAGGAGATGGAGTAGAACCAACACCATCATTGAACAACTAGTAAGCATAGTAAGTCAACAGAGACATTGGCCCCCTGGCTGGATGAGGAGTTGAGCAGCTAGTGGTTTTTCACCTGCTGCCTTTTAGCAGTAATAGTATGTAATTAAGGGAATTATGGGGGTTTTATTGTATTTTATCTTTTTATTATTGTAAACCGCCATGAGCCCAATTGGGAATAAGTATGTATGTATGTATGTATGAATGAATGAATGAATGAATGAAACTTCAGAGCTGGTTGGCAGCTGACTGGGAGAAGGGAGGAGAATACAGGGGAAATAATACAAGGTTCAGCCTTCAGATAGACCCAACCACTGGACATGGCAGGATTACCTACCAAACCTGCCCACAGCAAGGGTTTCAGCAGACCTAAGTGAAGCCAAACTAAAACAGAAGATGTGCTCCCCTATACAAGAGAAGTTCCAGAAGATACACAGTGAGCTGCTTCTACCAGAGATGCTATGATTTTGGCAAAAAGAAAAGAAAAGAAAAAAAGATTGACATTCGAAGTTATCTCGTTCTCAGAGCCCAATCTGTGTCCAATCAAACACCATTTGATTGCCTCAGTGATTGTTCACCATTAGGATTCCGACTCCTTGTGCATTGTAGCAGCTTGCAACCCAGTGGCTTGCCAAGTATTGAGGCCTGCTCACAGTGACTGACTTGCAAGGATGACGTATGCCCTTGCCTCATCATAGGTCACTCATGCACCATTGCCAATCATCTCCGGGACTTGTGCTGTTGGCAGTGTTCATCCTTCAGCAGTATTTGTCATTCTGGGGCATGCTCAGAATCCACTGGCACCAGTAAACCTTTTGGGGAGGGTAGTGTGAGGAATGCATTAATCCAGGCAATATCAATGAAGCAGGAATCTTCTTGACCTTGGGAGCCAGGTCGGAAGCTGCAACGGGCAAGACGAGAGCACTGCTGAGCAATGGCAAGGCACTGAACCACAGACTCATAGAACCATAGAGTTGGAAGGGACCTACAGGATCATCTAGTCCAACCCCCTGCAGAATGCAGAGAACTCACCATTACCTGTCCACCCACAGTGACCCCAATTCTATGTCCAGATGATGCCCAAAAGCAGAATCCCTGGCCAGTCCGGTCTGGAGGAAATTTGCCTCCCAGTCTCAAAGTAGTGATCAGCATTATCCTGGGTATGCAAGAAAGGGTCACAAGAGCCAAGCACCAACACAATCCCTTCTGCTCAGCCACTTACAATCTACCTAAATTCACAGCATCAGCATTTCTGCCAGATGGCTATCTAGCCTCTGCTTAAAAACTTCCAAACAAGGAGAACCCAACACCTCCCAAGAAAGCCTGTTCCACTGAGGAACTTGCAGTCCATGGACTCCCGGAGAACCACAGTCTCCGTCCCCTACCGCCCCCCCCCTTTAGAGGGTGCACTCTGCCCCACTGAGATCCATGTCCTCCCCAGGCATCACCTCCAAGTCCCTGGAAACTTTCGAAATTGCAATCCTACAAACCCTGGTGGCTAGGGTTAAGGAATCTGGCAAATCCAAAGTTATCTTTTTACTGTTTAAAAAAAAAAAGACAAAAAACGTTTATTCAAGATTTTACAAAATACCACCTTTTTGTGTGTTTCTTTCTGTAAACCTCAGGATTCCCTCAACACAGTCAAAATACCCCCCTTGGTGTTTGTGTTGTTTTTTAAGCTGCATGATGAGGATCCTCCTTGATTTTTCTTCCACGAGCAGCCACACAGAATCCTTCACAGTAATACCCTCTGTCAATGTACATTTTATTCGGTGTCAGTTTTCAGAACGTTGACAGCCCGTTGCTCTGTTTGGTGGGGCCCCATCATTGTAGACTGGATATCACTTATTTATGAAATGAGGAAAATCATGTCCTAAGGCAAGACGTCACATGCACCTTTAATATTTTAAAGACAGCTCCGGAGGAACAAGACAGGTTACAACAATGATACCGGTGAATAAGAGTTTCCATTGTAGGCATATAGTAAACTGACATGTTACCAAATCTCTGATGTTCAGAGCAATTTTATGAACAATGTTAAAAAGACAAGGGCTTGAGTAAAAACGAGGAATGCATTGAATACCAAGTTCTTAATGCCATTAAAGGTCTCTCAAAAGAAAATATCTAGTTCATAATATGTGTTTCCCATGAAATGTTTCTTAAATGAAATTCAACTTGTGAGTTTATATTGGGGGCTTTTAAAAAAAGGTAACCCCTTTCTTTTGCTTCTTGATCTATAACTTTTTTGTCTTGTATGCTTGAGGGTTATATTTTCCAGCCTCTTCTGCTTGCAAAATGTCTATTTATTTTGCTTTGAGTATATTGATCTGTTGATGGTTTCAGATCTTTGTATGAAACAGGGAGAGAATACAGCAGTGCTATGCAGCAGTGTAGAATGCAGCAGTGCTATGGCAGTCAATGAAAAGTGCATCTCCCTTGACTGAGACACAGAAAGTATTCATGTCTGTGCCACTGGCAAACAGAGTATGCTAGAAATGCTAAATTATTCTGCGTGAAAATAGGTGCTACCACTACATGAAATTTGTGGCTTCTCGGGCTGAGCTGAAGGAATGTGTATTTTTTCATAAATATTTTGAGAGATGCTATAAATCAGGGGGTAGTAAGATTGTGGTTCTCCAGATATCCATGGACTACAATTCCCATGAGCCCATGACAGCACGTAGTCCATAAACATCCGGAGAGCCTTCTGGTTATTCACGGCTGCTTTTTATAGCTGCACAGACCAGTAGAATACGATGGTGGAATATCTCAAAATCTCAGCATCAGCCAACCACGTTGGTCTGCTAAACGTATCCAAAAAACGTATCCAGTTCAAACAACACAAGGGGAGGGGGCTCTCTAAGTATGGAATGCACGAGCACGTGGCCAGGAAATTTCATCCTCTACAGTGCTGGAACAATTCTATGGGGAATTAATGATCAGCTGTATTCGAGAACATATTTTTAAAATGCCATCTGGTGTTCAATAGGCAGGAAGCCAAGAGCTGGCACTAAAATAGGTTTGATAACCTTGACATAAAAACTGCTTATTCCCAGTGCCACTTATTCACCACTTGCCAATGAAAAGAATATCTTCCCAAGAACGGCATTTAGTCCCACTTGAGCCTGCAATACAGCCCAAACACATGCACAGTTGCTACCTCTTTGGAGGATGAGGACGCAGTTATTATACACAGCACCTTCTAGACATGAACCTCGCAGATCTCAGGGGATAAAGACAGGGAAACCTTTCAATAATCAGTCTGCCGGATTTTTCCTCCCTTTCATGCTGCAATTAAATTGATAACACCAATAGTCCTCTCACATTATTTAGGAGAGCAGGAACAAAGAAAGGTGACAGCTCATTTGGAATCTGTTTCCCTTATATTTTTAAAGGTTGTGTGATTGGATGTGATCTGTCCCAGATTTCTTTTTTCTTTAGAACATCGCCCCCCTCCCTTTTGAACTCAATACCCTTGGCAAAAATCTATTAGGAAAATGTGAGATCGTAGTATCTTGGTGTAGTGGTTAGGAATGCGGACTTCTAATCTGACGAGCCAGGTTTGATTCTGCATTCCCCCGCAATCAACTGTTAGGTTTAAATGGCTTGCAGCCATTTCAGGGTAATCTCTCCCTTTTTTCCTGGCCATGGCAAGCAGCGGCTGGGGGATAAACTTTCTGATTGACTGGCAGGGCGGCATGAGGGCCACAGAAGACGTGACTCCTTATTTCTGGTGTTTACAAGGCCACAGGTTTTATTGTAAACCCAACATCCCTCCAGCCATAGGGTTGGCCCAACGGGGCACGAGAAGACCAAACCCCTCAGCCATCCGGCTGCTGAAGGCTTGGCTCTGGGGGCACTCTGTACCTTTCACCTCCCAGCTGGGAGAGCAGCTCCTTGCACCCAGAGTCCCTGCGGGGATGCAGGCTAAGATGGACGATGGATGCCCATCTCATTCGGCCTTCTTTATTGTTTCTGGCATAGAAACATAATTGCAGTTTTGAGTAGAGGTTTTCTGTTGTGGGAGGTGTTCTGATGTTGTCTCTGGATCCAACCCAAAGCTCCATCATGCCAGCCGTGTGGAACTTGCACAGTTCCAGCAAGGTTCGGATCTCCTCTGGGAGCTCATTCCACCAGGTGGGGATCAGGTCCAAAAATGCCCTGGCCTTGGTTGAGATCAGATGTACTTTCCTGGGGCTAAAGACCACTAGCCAGTTAGTATTGGTCAAGTATAATGATCTTCAGGGGATATAGGCAGAGAGGCAGTCCCTTAGGTTTTCCAGACCTAGACCACAAATGGCCTCAAAGGTAAAAACCAATACTTGAAACTTGATCTGGAATTCAACCAGAAGCCAGGGCAGCTTCTGAAGGATAGGTCAAATATGGACCCCTCCAGAGAGTTCCTCTGAGGACCTGGGTAACTATGTTCTGGATTAACTGCAATTTCAGGGTCAAGGATAAGGTCATTCTGCCTGAATGCCTCCTTCTAGTCCCTCCTATCAAGAGCACGTACCTTAATATATAGGTCTCAACCACCCTGATCTGGATAGCTCAAACTAGTCCAATCCCATCAGATCTTGAAGGCTAAGCAGGGTCAGCCTTAGTCAGTATTTAGATGGGAGACCACCAAGGAATACTGCGTTTTCTATACTGAAACAGACAATGGCAAACCACCTCTGAATATCTCTTGCTTTGAAAACCCTATAGGATTGTCATAACTCAGTTGCAACTTAGAAGTATAATCATCATAGTAATTCTCCCACCAGGCAGGACCCATGTCTTCTTATATATTACAGAAGCAAGAAAACCTGCCCATACACTGATTTGTGGGGGAGCCATTATTATGCATAGATACATTTCTGGGGCAAGCCTCTTTAATAGGGATATTGGTTAAGTTTTCTGGCAAGAAGATGACCCTGTTAGTTCAATGGTCATTTGAGCCACTCTTGCATCTTCTTCCCCCTTGCTGCTCTTGTCTCGTTCAACCATGAAAAGTGAGACATAAGACACTAAAATAGTTTCTAAACATTTCTGCAGATTACCAGCCATTATTATTTTTTTCAAAATTTAATTAGTGATATTAATAAGAAAAGGGATTCGGCTTGGATTTCCATCAGTAATTTTCTAAATGCACATCCATAATAGGAAATGCTGTGAATATTCATGATGTTTATTTTCAGGAATGAAAACTGCATATTCACAGCTTCAGATAAATAGGCCAAATACAACAACAGACTTTCATAATTATCATGGATTTAACAAATGTGAAAGGAGCAAAACAAAGGCCTTATTCTCTAATGGACCCTATTTAAATAGATATGGCAGGAATTGCAGGAAGCTGGTTTGTTTAGCATTAGCAATTGGTCAGTGTAATAACTCTACAACACCCAATACAAATGTAGGACTGCACTTTATTACAACATAATTAAATCATTGTCTAGTGTGGAGAGTAGGGAAGTACTTACCAGGAGCAGAAGGAGGCCCAGGTGATGTTGCCAGTGAGGTGGCTATATCATTTCTGGCATGTACTGGAACTGACGTCATATCACCGTGACATTGTGGTGATGCTCTGATATTTGGGCAAAAACTCTATGGTAAAACTGATTTCTATCATAGAGTTTTCCCCAAATGCCAGAGCAAGAGGTCAGAGGCATGATGATGTCACTTCCTGTGCATTCTGGAAGTAGCATCACTACATCACTGACAATGTCACCTGGTCCTTTCCCTCCTTCTGGTAAGTCCCCTCACCAGCTGATCAGTGGCAGGGGGCAAGGACAAGCAGTGGGGGACCCACACCTCTATCAAGGGGCTGGCAATCATAGCCTGGTTTAGGCCCCACTAGGCCATAACCATCCACAGACAGCACACAACAATATAAAGTGAAACTAAAGCAAAGACTTTTACCTTAAGGGATCATGCTAAAATAACTACTCAGTACAATAAGGGAACATCAATATGCTGATGACACCCAGCTCTTCCTCCTGATGGATGGTTGCCTTGATTCTACCCCAGAAGTATTAGCCAGCTGCCTAGAAGCAGTGTCAAGATGGCTCAAGCAGTGTCGTTTCAAGCTCAGCCCTTCAAAGATGGACTTCTGCAATACATTCTATGCAGGCCAGCCCTTAACCTTGATCTGGAAACTACAGCTGGTCCAGAACATTGCAGCCAGGATCTTCACAGCAACACCATGGAGGTCCCACATTCAGCCCATTCTCCAACAACTTCACTAGAAGTAAGTCAAATTGCAGATCAGACTTAAGGTTTTGGTAATCACCTTTAAGGCCATACATGGTCTGGGCTCAGTGTACCTGGGCCCTCAATTACCAGCTCTGGGTTCCTCAATTACCAGCTCTGGGTTGGGAAATACCTGGAGACTTTGGAGGTGGATCCAGGAGTGTGTGGGATTTGGGGTAGTGAGAGACCTCAATGAAGTATAATGCTATGGAGTTCACCTTCCAAAGCAGCCATTTTCTCCAGAGGAACTGATCTCTGTCACCTGGAGATGAGTTGTAAAATTGGGGGAACCCCAGGTCCCACCTGGGGACTGGCATTCCTATCCCCTGGAGATAAAAAGCTGCTTTAGAAGGTAGTCTCTGTGGCATTATACCCCACTGAGATCCCTCTCTGCCCCCCAAACCTTGTTCTTACCAATTTCCCCCCTCACCCAAAACTCTAGGAATTTCCCAACTCAGACCTCAAATGCCACAAACATGCAGATGTGAAACATGTTTTATATTATGAATCTATCCATGAGTGGTTCTTGACTCAAGGTAAAAGGGATCTTGGCATAGAATCAGTCTTTTCCCCAGGAGCTTACATCTGGCCTAATGGCCCTTCTTCCTTTTTAAGTAGTTCTTCTGGTGGAGGAAGAGCCACTTTAATTGGAAGACATATCCTTAGGCTGGAGGAAGGCTTCCAACTTTGTTCAGTGGTTGGAAAAAGTCAGGATCCACCCAATTGTCATCAGGGTAAGTTTGATTCTTTATTTGTGAAAATCAAATTATTGTAGAAATATATGGCCTGGTCTCTATGCTTTTGATACTGAAGAACAATTAGGCTGGGGCCAGACCTGTGATCTGATGGGATGGATCCAACTCTCCTGCAAGGGGCATTCAGCTTAAGTTGTGCTTCCTCCAATGGAAGAGACATTTAAGTGGGACAAAGGCAGTCTAAACTGGAAGGAGGCCACTCTGCTCAATGGAGTGGTGAGATGGGGTAGGAGCCATCTGAACACGTAGAACAAAAATCAGGCAAACCTGACGCAATTTCACATCTGCCTTTTTGAGTAAGGTCTCAGATAGGAATGAAAACATTTCAGGAAGGCTCACGTGTCCGCAAAATAATTTGGAACAATTTGAACAGCCTCACATTCAGTTCCATGTCCTTGAGCTGTGCAAAACAACGAAACAAAAACAAAATTGATGTATTCAAAACTGCTTCTTCTCCCCAACTAGTTATGTGAATTATTTGCTGCTGGAATATGTTACTCAAAGAAATTCCTGGAAATAACCCCTGTTGACTCAGGTGAGTAGCAAGCTAGCTTTTAAACACGGCATGCACCTCCCAAGTGCAATGTGTGGAATAAATAACCCTTGGGAGCTGGAAACAAATCACTTTATGCTTCCTGGGCTTGTCTACAAAGGTGACCTTTCCTTAGAAGAGCAACTAGGATTTTATGGCATTTAAAAGAAATTTCGCTAGCATTCAATCTTTGTTAAGTACTTAAATGCTGCTTTTCACGTGTGTTTTTACAACCCTAGCTAGGCTAATAAAGTCAATTTATTTCCTGTTTACCTTTTGCACATATTTATTTCCTGTTTATTTAAATATACTTGCATATATTTATTTCCAATTGAAGACAATGGTCTTAGAAGGATGTCACTAAAGGATGTCACTAAGGACCACATTGTTGATCAGCCATATAACAAATACAACAAGAATAAGAACTACTACTACTACTACTACTACTACTACTACTACTACTACTACTACTACTACTACTACTACTACTACTACTACTATTAGTCTGACCTTCCTTGGGATTCAGGGCAGGTAACAAAATATTTTAAAAAATAAAACAATTCAGTAAGTCATTATAACTTATTTTTTTTTTATAAAATCCATAAAAAAATTTTTATAAAATCCATAAAAGATCCCTTAATTAAATCCACAACTGCCTCCTTCTTATGGGAGGTGTGTTGATATTGATCTAGATTTCAGATTCTGATACAAATTTAGCTGGTGTTTTGAACACGGAGGCCAGGATTTTGACAGCATCTTCGGCCTCAACTGATGGTCTGGCAGAACAGCTCAGTCTTGCATTCCCTGAGGAACTGTCCAAGGTCCTGCAGGGTCCTGATCTTCCCAGAGAGAAAGTTCCACCAGACTGAAGCAAAGACTGAAAAGGCCCTGGCCCTAGTTAAGGCCAGTTTGAAATCTTTGATATATTACTAAAAGATAGGGTGAGTTTAATATAAGTGTGTGTAAAAATCCAAATTCCCAGGGCAATTCCGCACATGTAAAAAAAAACAGAGTTATGCCATCAAAATTGTGTTGCGCTAAAAATAATCATTTCTCCGGCCATTACTCACGTTCTGGCTCTCTTGATTTTGTCTGCTGCCTTCTTGCACTCCTTACACTCTGCATGCCTGCTTGAAGTAGTAGAAGAGAGTAACACACTTTACATGCAACTCCCCTCTGCCTGTCAATCAAACCAGGCAGCCAATCCCATTTCTCCATGCTTTAAAGAGCCCATGGTGCCAGCTATTTTTTAAAGTAAGATTTCTCCATTGAAATGCTTATGCATCTAATCATAGATGCATAGTGCTTTTTATAATGCCACCTCTTATGGAATCACAAGTCTGTAATCTTAAAAAAATTAATCTCGTTCCTGATTTGTGTGTGTGTGTGTGGGGGAGGATTTTAGAGAAGCATGCTTTGTTTTTAACTATGGGGGATTTTTTTTTGCGCTTTGCCTACACAATTGAATGCCTATTTGTTGCTGCAGGCAGATTGCTTTAAAAAAAATCCCCGGGAGAAGGGAGAGCGAGGTGGGTGCAAGGGTGGGACATTGGAGGCGGAGCTAGCACTACTTTGCCTCCATACATTTCCTTAGCATATGGCTTGCTGGTGTTTTTTAGCTTGGGGATTCCCCAGCTAGTTCTTTAAAATGGAGGATGTAGCTACTGGTTTGCTGCTTGGACGATGGATGCTGGCGATGTCATGCAAAATGCCAAGAATATGGCGTCTTCATAAGGTAAGCATTTCACTATAAGGTAAGCATTTCATATAGGTAAGCATTCCATTTCCAACCTGGTGGAATGAGTTCCCGGAAGAGTTAAGGGCCCTGCGGGAGTTCTTCTGCCAGGCATATGGTTGAGGCTGGAGCAGTTCTCCCATCAATCCGTCAATCCATCAATCCATCTGAGGATCTCCTCCAATATTGAGATCTCTAACATCAAGATCATTGTTAGATCTACTCTACTGGCTCCCTGCCTTCTTCTGAATATTACTTCCCACCAGTACATGGGGGAAGTTGGATAAACGTGATTAGATTTGTGACCACTGCCACATATATATATATATGTTATATGTTATATGTTATATGTTATATGTTATATGTTATATGTTATATGTTATATGTTATATGTTATATGATGTAACTTTTTATGGGGATTTTATTGTGTTTTAACTGTCTTATGTTGTAAACCGCCCTGAGAACTATTTGGAGAATGGTGGTCTAAAAATTAAATAACAACAACAACAACAATATACTTACCAGATGCAGAATGGCCTCTAGAAAAGCTGCAAAAAACAGCTGAGTAGCAGGGATGCACTCCCTGCCACTCAGCTGTTTCAGGTCATGTTCCCACACCTCGGTTGTTTTTCTGTCTTTCTGCAAACACTGTTGAAAGAGACTGTGGTTCCTTTCAATTGGGTTTGTGGGACTGTAAGCCACAATCTGGTTCAGTTTGCCAACTGGCCTACTAGTTTGATTCAGTTCAGATTGTGGGATGGTTTGTGGCTTGGCTATGAACCACAAACCGAACTGCCTTTTCCCAGTTTGTGCTATTCCTAATCAGTGGTAATCCCAGGAGATCTTCAGCTCCCATCTAAAGGCTAGAAACCCTATTTTTCATATTGTTTGTACTTTGCTTTCTACAATCACTAATCACTTTGTTTTCTATAATTTTAAGCTGCCTTGGGTTTTGAAAGGGAGCAAGGTGACTAATCAAAGTTTTAAACAAATAGGATGCTGGACTAGAAGGAAATTCTTCTGAAGTTCATGAGCAGGCGCTACATCCTGTGGTTTGGTTCCCCTGGATCGGTTTGGCTAACACTAGTCTTATCTTAGACACAGTTCACTAGAGGCCCTTCTAAGCCCAGGAAAGGCACCTTGTGCCAGAGAAAGGGCCACCATTAGCAGAACAGAGCTGTGAGATTCAACCCATCATGATACATATGTGAGGCCTTTAACATATTTTGCTCATTTTTAGAACTCTGGATATTCTCCGAATGTGCTGACTCAGTAACTTGCTGGCAGGCGGAGGAGCGCTCTGAGATTTGCAATTCAATTCATACCCTTAAGTCAGTTTGAGGGTCACAACTGCAAGAGTACAAGATTATCAGTTCCTGAAATATTTGCCATACAGGCAGATGCAAAAATGGTAATAGAGAAATGGGGCCAGGTTTTGCATAATTTGATACAATTGCTGCTTCTGAATTGTGGCTGTTCATTTAGCCGTCTACAGGTTTGAAGCCCAGTGCAGATGTGTTTTCTATGGCACTGACTTTCAAGCAAGCATGGCTAGGATTCCAATTGTTGTCCACTAGGAAATACTACTTTTGGTAGGGTGTTTTCCAGCACATAAATAATTTCTGTGAGTAAAAAGCAAAACAAACCTTTCAGTGAATGGTCCATCCCTTCAACCCCAGTCATATAATCATTGACAAATCACTATGGCGTATTCTCAGGGTCTGTTCCAGTATTACTGTGATTAATTTGCAACATCATATCATAATGTTCCTTGACACAAATCTAGGATTTGGTGCCCTGGATACCTCGCATACAGCGGCACAGAAAGCTGCCTTATACTGCCATATACCATGTTGGGTAAACACCCACTAAAACAAGAAGAAGAAGAAGAAGAAGAAGAAGAAGAAGAAGAAGAAGAAGAAGAAGAAGAAGAAGAAGAAGAAGAAGAAGAAGAAGAAGAAGAAGAAGAAGTTTCTGATATGCCGCTTTTCTCTAACCAAAGGAGTCTCAAAGCGGCTTACAGTTGCCTTCCCTTTCTTCTCCCCACAACAGACACCCTGTGAGGGAGGCGAGGCTGAGAGAGCCCTGATATCACTGCTCAGTCAGAACAGCTTTATCAGGGTTGTGGTGAGCCCAAGGTCACCTAGCTGGCTGCATGTGGGGGAGTGCAGAATCAAACCAGCATACCAGATTAGAATTCCGCACTCCTAACCACTACACCAAGGCTTTCCAAAGTGATTGCCATAGTACCCACCATCCCTTCACCTGGTTCCCTCCATTTTTTTCAGAAAGTACAATAGCAGCTATTTTGCATTTGGCTCTGCTCTTGGGGTATTTATTTATTTATTTGTTTGTTTGTTTGTTTATTATATTTATATACCGCCCTCCCCGGAGGCTCAGGGTGGTTTACATAAGAACAAACAACAATACATCAAACAGTCTATAAACATGTGAATAACTTTACAATAATAACTATTGGTTGTAACCATATAACAATGTAACAGTATAAACAATATAGACAATACAACAGTGCAACAATACAAACAGATCCAGAGCATATTGGTGGAATTCTGAAGGGGGGCAGGGGGGCAGGGGGGGATCAGGGGCCTTTCAGTCGCTGTTGATTACGTCTGGTCTCAACCAAATGCCTGGCAGAAGAGCTCCTTTTTGCAGGCCCTGAGGAACTGTTTAATGCAGATCTTTGCTGCCTCTACTACCCTTTAAGTGCCTTGGGAGGCCATACAGCCCGGACCAAGTGACATGCTTGTTGAACTTTGCCCGCAGGAGCCTCTGAACATGTGCCAAGTGCCATAAGAAAAAGTTCTCTGTTTCTCTCTCTCTCTCTCTCTCTCCGAAGGAAGCTTCTTGTAAATAAACCCAGAGTAAGCTTCTCTACTCTGACTCTACAGCTGGGTATGAGACAGAACATTATGAATATCAATTCTATACCTTGTTCATTGCTTTCTAAATATGCTACTGGTATGATCCAGTAGACTCTTATGTCTTTCCCAACTAATGTATTTCCCAATTTATGTTGCTAAACATAACTTCTGCCCCTGAATAACCTCCCCCTCACACAAAATAAATTTTAGGGGATTCTTCCATGCTTAAAACTACACCAGCCTTGATTAAAATAATTTTTGTTTTTTGTTTATAGTTTTTTGTTTGTTTTGTTTTGTTTTTTGAACAGGAAGGAAGGCTGGGTAGGAAGCTTACATGTCATTTAAGGCCAGGAGAATGTGGGGGTGATATAAGGCAGGACATTTAAATTTCAATTTTGAAATGAGGAAGTAACTTTACATGAAAGAGAGGGTTTTGGGGTGGGGTTGACCTTTGACCTGGAAGTGCCATCATGGAATTGGCATAATTTGACCAATTGGCATAATTTGACATCGCATCTTTAATGAGCTCTAGCCTCCTCAAAGTCCAACTCCACTGACTGTTATAGAATCACAGTGTTGGAAGGTACATCTAGTCCAGGGTCATCTAGTCCAACCCCTGCATAATGCAGGAACTCACAATTACATGACTACCCACAGTGACCTCAATTCCATGCCCAAGTGACCCCTCCACCGAAAATCTCCAGGAAATTCACTTACCATCCCACAGTGGCAATTAGCAATTTTCTGGGTATGCAAGGAAATACAATGCCCCTGAAATATTGGCAGTGCTTTATACAACTTGATCCCTTTAGCTGACATACTGAGGACTGTACCTCTTTTTGTATGCAAAACAGGACTTTTTGTATGCAAAACAGGTGTTCAATCACTGAGTCACAGAATCTCTTAATCCTAGCCAGTGTAATGATACAGTGTAATGATACAATGTTCATTCCTCAAGCCATTTTAGAAACAATAAGCTGTTTGAGACACAGGTCTGGGCCCTGCAGGAGGTACAACCTTTCCCAATGTGTCACCAGGAGAATACTAAGATCAGCAAATGCTAATATATTGGTGGTTCCCAAAGAAGTGAGTCTGGCCTCGACCAGGTCCAGGGCCTTTTCAGCCATGACTCCAACTTAGTGGAATATATTGCCAACGAAAACCCAGACCTTGACAGAACTCTTAAAGTTCTGCAGAGCCTGCAAAATGACACTACTCCATCAGGCATATGGGTGAGGCCAGACCAAATAAACAAAATCAAATGAGTCTCCCCTCTCCCTTTCCAGAGTACACTGCTATAGACTATGGTGTAATTATATAGATATTAGAAGAAGGTAAGAAGGTCTAAGAGATTGGATAACTGGGACATTCAGAGTTATGGTTTTATTGTTTGACAAAACTTATGTTTATATGGTGACTCTATATGTTGAACACCTGCCCTGAGTCTTTTACTCTATAACAACTTTCTTGTTGACCCTGGAAGGGTAGAAGATAATTATTTTAATATATATATATATATATATATATATATTAAAATGTATCAGATGATATGGTCGGTAAAATGAGTACCCAGCTTGCTGGGGGGTAAACGGTAATGACTGGGGAAGGCACTGGCAAACCACCCCATATTGAGTCTGCCATGAAAACGCTAGAGGGCATCACTCCAAGGGTCAGGCATGACCTGGTGCTTGCACAGGGGATACCTTTACCTTTACCTTTATGACCATGTATGGTCATGTCAACCTGCCCCTCCACCTCCCAAAATGACCAATGATGGGCCTGTAGGAGGTGGGGGGAGGGGCCCCATGTGGGCATGCACAGAGCTACGTATCCCAACCATATTCTGCACAATAGCGCCCCTTATGGGGTTTCTCAAAGCCTGAAGAACGTTTCAGCGGTTTTTCAACAGTAAAAAAGTTGAGAAAGGCTGCTCCAATAAGTAAGAAGAATAAATATATTTAAAATTGTACTTCTCTGTTTGTTTGATTTCACTTTTTTATTAGTATACTCAAGGCAGCTGCCAGATCAAAACTGTACAAATAAATTACATCAGATCAACAAATCAGTAAATTGATGATAACTCAAACGGAATGCAGAAATCATTTCCCCTCTCCATTCCAGTACAATTTGAGGGGAAGGCTATGTCATTAGCCAATTTATGTGTTGCTTACAAAGAGATAATTGCTTTTGTTATTTTCACTTAAGTTAAGGAATCAAAAATTGTGATATGAAGAACTGCAAGTAATTCTTTTTTATCTGTAATGAGTAATTTTGTAAACAGCCTCAGCTACTCTACATTTCATTTCATGAAATTGTGATATTCACAATATGTCTATGGGCTGTCTCAGTTGTGATATCAACATGGGTCTGGTACAGAATGTACAGCCAACAGGGAACTAACTCCAGTGATCACAACCCATTGAAGAGCACTCATGTCTGATATATTTGTCATATTTCTCACTCTGTTTGAAACACTCAGTATCAAATTGTTCTTAGATAATGCACACAATTCCATTGAAGTTTTGGCAAAACATTTAGCTTCCTATTACTTTGAGTCATTAAGATGGCTCCAGCTGCTTGTTCATCAGCTAAGGAAAGAATGAAAGAGCTAACTAATAACTATTTAGTTATGATTTAGAGCTATGTCTTAGCACTTGTTGCTTTGAGGTGGAAGGAAGTCCTAAGAGATGACCAAGCTGCGGCTCTCCAGATGTCCATGGTCTACAGTTCCCATGAGCCCCTGCTAGCACATGTCATGGGCATCTGGAGATCCACAGTTTGGCCACTCCTGCCTTAAATGCTGAAAAGTGCTCATTACAACCCTTTTTATTAGTGACAAAGATCAGCAGTGGCAACAATTAACCATTGCAAGAAACAAGAAGAATTTTGATAAAAACTAGTCTCATTTCTGAGGTGGGGTGACCAATTTGATACTTTTTGCGTTATACTTATCAGAAAGAACCAACCACCTCAAAAGACTGCTGGTATAGTGTTCAGGTAACAGCGGGAGGACCATTTTCCTTCATATAATGGATCCTTTTGGTATTGTATTCAAAAGCCAATGGAGGGAAACATGATTTGGCCATGATTTAATAAGTCTTCATTCCAATTCAGGAATTCATCCTGTCAAAACTTTATGTAGTTTACCTTAAAATCTCTCAGAGGAGGGGTAGTCAACCTGTAATCTTCCAGATGTTCATTGACTACAATTCCCATGAGTCCCTGCCAACAAACACTGGCAGGAGCTCATGGGAATTGTAGTCCATGGACATCTGGAGGACCACAAGTTGACGACCCCTGTCTCAGAGGATTTCCCTAAAACAGAACTAGCCATCAGAGTTTGCCAGAATGCCAGTCCAAAGTCCAAATACTTGTTTGTCCAAACTCACAACACCAAATTTGAGGGGAGATCCAAATAAAGAGTTCCAAAACACAGGCCTATGTCCAAGAAGGGAAAATCAGTACAGGATACAGGCTGCAAGGCCAGAAAGTCATGGATGCATTGCTTCCACACAGCCACTCCCTTGCTGGCTGCTTTTAACAACATAGCACAGAGAGGTAGGTAAGTAGCATAGAATCAAAATGCCTATGTTTTATGAAGTTATTGTCCCTTTATTAACTCGAGGCAACATATAGGAAGTGAAATGATAATAAGCAATCTCCATTATAAACAGAAAGTATAATAGATTTCAGACTAATGTATAGCAAGCACACTAACATGCTGACAGAGAGGGAAATAAGCAATGGAAATGAATAGAGCTGGGAAGAACAGAGTCAATGGAAGGATATTTACCAGTCTTGAAGGTGGAAGACAGAGACAGGACAACACAACTGACCAGTGGTGTGATGGGCAACCCAGATAAGTCTGAAGTTCCAGAGGGGCAATTTGGCTTTCCAGAAAGGGGACTTTTATACTGTTTGAGGGTTGGTACCTTGGTTAAATTGCACATAAACAAGATGGCCTGTCTGGGGACCAAGACAAAAGGGAGATGGTTCTTGATGGGTTTAGGTGATGGCTCAAGATGGGTGATAATTGCTCAGGAGCAAAGGATTCCATTGGGGCTTAATAGGAATCTTCCAGGGGTAAATTCCTTCCTAGGAGGGTAGCAAGGGTGAGTCATAGGTGACAGACAAAGAACTTGGGCAAGGAAGCCCTTGAGCAAACAGGATCTGTTGGCCACTGATCAACAATACAATGGAATTTGGGGGGTGGGGGTGGGATTTGAGTTCAAGCTGAGGTCACTGCAGTTGTTCAGGTTTCACCTAGTGGCTTCTGTCAGGCTGAAGTGCACAGATAATGGAGGTCTGCCAAGGCTGACAAGAGTGCCAAGGTAGCTGACTTGTGGAATGGTTGCCACAGATTCCAGTCCAGCAAGGAGGTATGTCATCCTGCATAACAGCACCTGCCAGCCATCTCAGCCCTGCTCCTGCAACCACTTATCCTTGTTGCTGATAGGGAGCCAATGCTAGGCATCCAACCTGACACTGCACTTCCTGTCCTGCAGCTCCACTCTTATGTTTCTCCTATGTTGTTCCTGACAGGGAAGTTGAACTGGCTGGCAGAGGACTCTTTGTCACCAGCTCAGGGCTGAGGGTCTGCAAAGCCATTGCCTTGTCATGTAGTTGTCCTGCAGTGTCACTGTTTGTGGCTGCGGATTTGGATCAGGTGTGTTGGCTCCCCCTTCCTCCAAGGAGTCCTTACCATTATTGGACGTTATTGGAGCTGGCTGGTCCATGACAGTCCCATTGGGGTGGGGACTCAACAAATACCATGTTTTCTTTGCACCGGCTTCCTTCTCTTTCCAAACCTTGGTAATAATTGTGGCCGCCCCTTTTTGCACAACCAGCTGACAGTTGCCACTTCCCTCCCATCTCACATGAAAAATCAAACTTAAATCCCTGGATCGAATTGAGGATTGTTTCAATTCCTCCAGCAGCTGAGAAACAGTGAAATATGACTTACAGGGATGAAAAACTTGGCTGAAGACCATGAAGACAGACAAAATGGAGCAGTGAAGCGGCAGTGAAAACCGAAAAGATTAAGCAGAAACGCTAGCAGGATCCAATCCAAGAAACGTCCTGTTTGTCTGAATTTTGGAGCTTCATTTCATCCCTCTCTTTGTTTTTAAATTTTTGTGTTATGTTATTATTGCATTTCAAGACTTATTGCTGTAGCCATGATTAATAACAGCATTTTTTAAAAGTAAAAGCCAAATACATGACAGTCTCATAAGTATCTTGGAGAAAACACATAGCCGGCTATTAAATTATGTACACTGAAAACTACACACACACACTTAACTGGGGAAATGTGAGCCTCCACATTTTAAAGCCTCCAGTTTTATTTTTTTTTAAGAAAGGTGATGCTGTCACTGGTGCACCCTGCTTATATCCATAAGAAGCCAGCTGACACCCCTTCCCTAGGCACCCGAAGCCATTGGCGCAGATTATTTTTAGCAGAAGCTACTACTAGGCACATCTCCCTTGGGACTGAACTATAAGAGCAAATGAATATTCCATGCTTCCCCTGCTGGCATGGGGCTTGCTCCAGTGACCTGAGTGCTCCCTCTGCCTCCACCTTGACAGCAGTATCCATCAGAGCCTTGATGGTATAAAGACAGTTCATCGGAAAGTCAAGCCGTTGGCTAGATTCTCTCTGCTCTTCCTTTTGCCACTGCTGTTGTGTTTCTCAGAGCTAACAAGGTTTATCAGAGATCATAAAGGCCTCACTGACTGGGTTGATGCTTTATGTATATCGAACAAATAGGACCATGTTGAGGGGGGGGGGAGAGGGGAAAGCAGCCGTAAGCTCATTGTACAAAGTGTGTGGGCGTTTTACACAGACACTCTTCAAAAGTGACATGAAGCAACAGTTTGGGTTTAACTAGTTGATTATTTAAACAGATCTGGATCCTCACTGAATATTGTAATGTATTTAAATGGCTGACTGCCCCTGGGTGCCTTTTCTGGCAGACTCACCCAGACTCAAATCATAGACAGCTTTGTTGATCATCTACTGAATGCAATGTCCTGAGAGGTGACCAGTGCCACACCTTCCCCTGATACAGCACACAGACACTGCCAGGTAAGGAAAGATATCGGTCAGCACTAAGGACAACTCCATCCCAGCTACACCCTGAGTTAATCTGCACTTACTTTGTTTATTCCATTGTCAGTCCTGTTGAATTCTGATCGATTTGAACTCGGGTCTTCCTCTCCCCCCCCTTCCCATGGAAATAGAAAAAATGTTCTGCACATGCTTAGGGAGTCTCAGAAGGGGAGGGGGGAGGCAAACGGAGCCTTTTTCTTTGTTTTCTTGAAAAGGGGGGGGGGAGAGGATTGCAGACAGCAGAGAAGGGAGAAAAAAATCCAAGACACAAATCTCTACCAGAGAGAAAATTAGGGGCTTCCCCTTTAAAGCAAGCTTGTCACCTGGGCATCCTTGGCCAATCAGGGCTTCTCTAACATGGAACTCCGGCTATCTGCATGATTACTCATGGTTTTTCAATCCAATTCTTAAAATATTGAGGGTTAAAACCACTCTTGGATATTGCAAGGAAAAGGTAAGGTCACTCCAGATCAATCATGTTTGTTGCAGAGGGAAATTAAAATTGGACAAAATCAAAATGGAAATTGCATTCAGTGGAGATGGCAGGGACTGAATCGACCTGGGACTGGAATAAAACCTTCATGCAGCTTATACCCCTGCCTCTCATCTAGGTTTACCCAAACTGAAAAAATGTCTCACCTGTATCTTTTGGTATTTTTTTTAAAGATCAGTACAGATTCTCTAATCTGTTTCAGCTACTGGTATAACTGTCCTGAATAAAAAATCATTTTCCCTAGCTTTTATTCAGGCATATTCAGCTATACCAATGTCGATTTTGGTCTTTTTTTCCAAATGAGGGGAAGTGAAATGGACCACTGAAATGGCAGGCAGCCATTTAAATCTAACAGCTTGATGCATCTGTCTAGGTTTAAGCCATTCCTTATGTCCCCACCAGGTCATTCATACCCAGGTGCAAGGGATAGATAAGTGGATGATTGCCCTCAAAACCTGATGGAGAGAGGGCAGGAGCTTCCTCCATTGCCAACCCTGGTCAAAGCTATTGAATCCTGGCAGCCCACTTGGTTCATCTTGGACTTTCGGATCCTCAACAATACCTTAACTGACAGCTGTTTGAGCTCAGCTAACTGTAAGGTATTACATGACATCTCGAGGCAGCCAACAGCATAAAGGCCATTAAAGCAACCTCTTGCAATATTTTGCAAGATCTTGCTGTGCAGACAAAACTAAAGATTTGGGCAGAACTTTAAGAAGAGGAAAACCATAGTATACTGGAGATAACAGAATTATTGTAGCTTGTTGTGGCTGATCTTGCCTAGCTCCAAAGCTGGATTGGCTGATGAGTTTCTCAAGATCTGATTAAAGTTAGAAGAACTCTCCACCATGCTCTGGTCAGCCTTCCCTGTGTCTCTAGTGGGTGCAGTGCAGAACTGCATTACAAGGGCAAATGCATTCTGTGACTGCATCATGACACTAGCTCCAGGGACCATCCAGTTGAATTGGGCTCCAGGAATTTAGTCTCCCCAACCTCTCTTCACCTGTCCCCCAGCAGTCCTAGCCCTAGGTTCAATACCCAGCCTCTCCAGATAAAAGGAGCAAGTAGTAGGGGAGTTCAGAAGACTGGCTTTGAAAAAAGTAGAAGAAGGGGCAATTTCATCACTCATCCCTCAACAACCCCCCCCCCCTCACTTGCATGTCTTTCAGGACATCAGCTTGCTGAGTTTTGGAAGTGGTGTGTACAAATCTGCACTCCTTATACTGATCAATCTCTGGATACTTCTCAGAATGAGAATAAACATTACAAACGACCCACTTCTTTATGTTTATGCTTTTCCCCTTCGACAACAGCTCCTGGTTCTCTTCCAAACAGCTCTGTATCATTATGGCCACTTTTTCTGTGATCCACAATTTTGAAATCATGGCAATTCCTCCTCCCACTTCACCCCAAGATGAGATCATTTAAATACACATAGTAAGTTTCCATACCAAATGCGTTCAACCTACCTTGTGACCTGCAAAAAGCCTTGGCTATATAAAGGGAATCAATAGAATCAATAAGCCAATTTTCCTTCCGGCTGCCTGGGCCTGCTTAAGCGCCTGGCAGGCTACCATGTCTCCCTGCTAGGCCTCCTTTACTTTGTAGGCCACAGGCTGTGCAAGCTCAATTCGAAAGAACTGGCAGATGGTAAAAGAAATCCAGTGTTAGAGTTAGGAATAATTTATTCCTACAGTGTACCCTGTGAATGGGAAGAAGGCTTCTGCCAAAGTACTCCCTGCTCCTGTTCATATTGCAGTTGGTGGGGGAATGGTTGTGGCTTGGTGGTTGTGCATCTTCTTAGAGTGCAGAAGGTCCCAGATCTGATCCCTGAAATCTTTAATTAAAGGGATCAGGACAGGCAATTGTCCTGCCCTGGATGGCCCAGGCTAGTCCAATTATGCCAGATCTCAGAAATTTAGCAAGGTTGGCCCTCGTTAATATTTGGAAGGGAGACCACCAAGAAATACCAGGGTAGAGGCAGTCAATGGCAAACCACCTCCACATTTGTGGATTTGTGACATTTACTGATGGCTCTTGAAAGCCAGCCTATGAAAAGTATGGAAAGGCTTGCTGTGGGCCCCTGAAAAAGTACATTTTAATACTGAGATAACCCTTTTCTGCTCTGAAGAAAGCATCCGTGTAAAATCTTTAACTATTACTAATGAGTAAGTCAGTTCCCTATAAAAAAACAGAAAAAATGCACCATGTTTTTTTGGGGAGGAAATGTTCTACGAAGACAATATTTGCAACTTGCATTTTTTTTATTGGTTTCCTTGGCCAATAAATGAGACCAGCAGCTTCTCCAACATACAACAATCCTATCTGCTCATGCCCACAAGGATCAGCATTTGTCAAAAAGTAATCATCTCTCATGCATTTCAATGAATGAGGATGTTCGCAGTAGCTCCTGCACATCAATATTCATAGTGATAGGACCGTTTTTGCTGAAAATTGGAGCTCAGCCTCCAGTGCTGAGACAAATGCAAATATATGTGGATTAAACGACCACACAAAATGTACCTAGCTCCTGCTAATAATAACACTTACTGTTTATTTAGCACTTACAAGTCCTAAAATATTTAAATGATATCATTAATTCTTAATATATCACTGCCGGATTGACCAGAACCAGTGTGATGCGAGCTGAATGTTGGAACTGGACTGAGGATCTCTGGGTCAAGGAGCCATGAAGCCTTGATGGCCACTGGGCAACCATGGGGCAATCACTGGCTCAGAGTTGACCTTGTTGCAGTGATATTCTCCTAGAGTTGATTTGGTTGGTCAAAAGTTGGACAGACGTCTTGGAAGGCTCTATCTATCCCATGCCCTTCCATCTCATCCCACCTCCTATATATGTAAACCAACTGAAGCCCCCAGAGATGATGTGAGTCCTCTATTTCTGGAAGAGCAACATTATGTGCAGCTCAGGAGGCTTCGCCTCAAAAATGATGTGGACAAAATTGATAGGGTTAGAGAGGAAAATGACAAGGATGATGTAGGGCCAGGAGACCAAACCATAGGAGAAAAGGCTGGATGACTGGAGAATGTTGAGCCTGGAGAAGAGGAGGTTGTGAGGGGACATGATGGCTCTCTTGAAGTGTTTGAAAGGTTGTCACTTGGAGGAGAGCTTTGAGTTATTGTTGGCAGCAGATAGCAGGGCCCATAGTAATGGTTTTAAACGATGTGTAGAAAGGCAGATGGCAGGAAAAACGTTTTTCATAGAGTAGTTCAGCATTGGAATCGGCTGCCTAAGGAGATGGTGAGCTTCCTCTCACTGGCAGTCTTCAAACAGCGGCTGGACAGATGCTTCTTAAGGGTGCTTTTGGCTGATCCTGCATTGAGCAGGGAGTTAGATGGCTTGTATGGCCCCTTCCAACTCCATGATTCTATATTGGGGTTTCTGGTTTGACTGTTCCTTGTGGGTGGAAGAGTAACATGGAGTAACAGGACAGAATGTTTGTTGGAGGCCACCTTTCTCTACCAGAAGCCTCAAAGCAGCTTTCAATCACCTTCCCTTTTCTCCCCCCCCCCCCCCACTGTGAGGTAGGTGAGGCTGAGAGAGCCCTGATATTTCTGCTTGGTCACAATAGCTCTATCAGGGCTGTGACAAGCCCAAGGTCACCTAGCTGGCTGCATGTGGAGGACTGGGGAATCAAACCCAGCTCACCAGTTTAGAATCCACCGCCCTTAATCATATACCAAGCTGGCTCTGTTCCCTCTTCTCTCTGAAGGCAGTCTGATGGACAAGTGTCACTTCTCACTCTTGAAATAGCAAAGGGAGGCTATGGAAACAAATCTAGCCTAGGAGATATTTTAGCTGCCCCTTCCTCTAGTTACCAGTTAGGATTGCCAACATCCAGGTGGGCTCAGAAGAAAAAAGAAAATCACGAGGCACAATGATGCAGTAGTTTTCTCTATGTTTATAAGTGAAAAGGTTATAACATAAAGTCTAAATGGTCAAACATAAAGAGTCAACCAAAACAGGATCCTAGGTTAAGCTTTCTGTTTTATCTTCATCAGTGGTTGCTCTTCCAATATACTGTCATAGTAGTAGTTGTAGTATCACATTGGCAAAACGGGATCCTAGGTTAAGTGACCCGCTTTCTGTTTTATCTTCATCAGTGCTTGCTCTTCCAATATACTGTCATAGTAGTAGTTGTAGTATCACATTGGCAAAATGCTCATAATCATCTGGGGATTTCATAGTGCCCCAACATCCAGGTGGGGTCTGGTGATCTCCTGGAAGGAAAATCTCCAAAACTACAGAGATCCATTCCCTAGAGAAAATCTCTGTTTTGGAAAGACACCCCCCTGAGATCCCTCTGTTCCTCAAACTCCAACTTCACCAGGCTCCATCCCAAATCTCCTATAAGGGGGGAACTTATTTCCAATTCAAAGGCCAGGGAAGATTTGCTGGCAGATTTGCTGGGAAGATTTGGAACTGAAGGAGGGTTCTGGACTACAACCCTCAGTCTCATTATTTCCCCCTATAAATAAAAAAAAGGTAAAGGTATCCCCTGTGCAAGCACCGAGTCATGTCTGACCCTTGGGGTGACGCCCTCTAGCGTTTTCATGGCAGACTCAATACGGGGTGGTTTGCCAGTGCCTTCCCCAGTCATTACTGTTTTACCCCCCAGCAAGCTGGGTACTCATTTTGCCGACCTCGCAAGGATGGAAGGCTGAGTCAACCTTGAGCCGGTTGCTGGGGTCCAACTCCCAGCCTCGTTAGCAGAGTTTCAGACAGCATGTCGACTGCTTTACCACCCTGCGCCACAAGAGGCTCCTTGACTAATGTTCTAGCATCTGAGAAGTGCAAACCAGAGAAGAGGCATGGATCCAGACTTTTCCGGTACTGAGTTTCGTACCATTAATCTAACTTCTTATGAAACAGGTGATGGATTGAATAATTTGGTTCCAAAAGAATTTGGTTCCATTCTGCTAATGGTGGTATGTTTCCTTGAAGCAATTGTGGAAGAAGTGTGTGTGTGTGGGGGGGGGTAGTGCAAGAAAGGTCTAGAGAAGGAAGTGTAATATGAATTCATGCTAGTCTTGAAATAATCCTAGCAGGGCTATCGTTTTAAAATCCCAGGCAGTATTCAGCACGTCACAAAAAAAATGTGGAAGGAGGCCAATTTCAAGTTTTTAGTTTGCTTTAGTCCAAGTTTGGTGGCAAGCGTTTCGTTTGAGATTTCATTTCAGATTCTGGATGTTCAACTGTTGTTGTTTTTCCCCCCTCTGCAAAGTTTCCGAAAGAAGCATTTCCTCCCCAAAACCGTAGTTTGGCTCAATTGCTGGCCTATGAAAGAATATGGCATTATTTTCTTAAAGCTGCATGAAATTAGGTGAATTTTAAATGTGTGTCATTGTGAATTCCAGCAGTCGGCTGGACAATGGCGTGCAGATAACTGAGAACCTTTCTTTATTGGTGATAAAAGTCTTCCTACCAACGGAAACGCAAGCCTTTGCAGGAAAGAGTGAGCCTGGTAAGAACTTTTATGATCCCTTCCACCAGATATTCTTGCCTATGCGCCATCTCTTTATATTTTTGTTAATGTTAACACAGCCTTAAAAAAGAAGAAGAAACAATTGAAATCAATAGGGTGTTTTAGCACTATATAGACATTCTTTAAAATGAAGAGCGATGCTTAATACTTCTTTTATGCAGACAAGGGCAGTAAATCTTTCATGATTCTGCAGGCAGTCCAGCCTAATAAACCTCTCAGTGCAGTAAAACGGTAGGTCGGATTACTCTTGGAGCACAGGGAATGTTACAATCAATTCATAAAATAGTCATAAGCCTATTAGAGGACAGTGGAAGGCAACGGCAGGCCTCGATGCAATTATATTTTTGTGGAAGTACTGAAGCAGAACTCGGGTAATGTATGTCGGCCTGCATCTCAGCCAAGAAGCCCTTCTCCATTAACATACCATTATGAGTGGGTTGGCTGGATGGTTATAAATAGGCACCTTTTTTTACACTCCGCGGTAAAGGAATGAAAGAATAGCCTTCACGGTGGTCAAGAGACACGCAGAGACCACAAAGCGATCAAATTCGTGTGATGTTATAGGCTCAAAGCTCGGAGCTGAAGAATCGGCCGGATGTATCAGAGCTAAGTAATCATCGCTGCAGCTCTCTGTCAGTGTATTCTTTCCCACCCCGACTCTTCTAGCGTGGTGCCAGCGGTTAAGAGCCAGTGTGGTGTGGTGTGGTGGTTAAGAACAGTGGCATCTAATGTGGAGAGATGGGTTTGAGTCCCCACTCCTCCACATGCAGCCAGCAGGGTGACCTTGGGCTAGTCACAGTCCTGCTAGAGCTGTTCTCTCAGAACAGTTCCGTCAGAGCACTCTCAGTCTCACCTACCTCACAGGGTGTCTGTTGCGGGGGGAAGAAGGGAAGGTGCTTGTAGGCTGCTTTAGACACACAAGACATGCTGGATGACCTTGGGTCATTCATAGTTCTCTTAGAGCTCTCTCAACCCCACCAGCCTTGCAGGTTATCTGTTGTGGGAAGAGGAAGGAAAAGTTATTGATGACTCATTGTGATGGCCAGGGCAAGTCAAACGTTAGCAAGCTACCCTGCCCTGCCACTGCAGTGCCCCATGACTGCCCAGGCCTCCTCAGGCATCGTGGCAGTGACCCGGCCTCCTCCCACAATGGCCCACTCTGCCCCAGCCAGCCGCAGTGCCCCACAGCTGCCCCAACCTCTCTTGGTGCCCTCCCTGGGGCAGGGCTACAGATGCCACATCCGTACCAAATTTTGTCCCTGGGAACATGTCAGAATATGTGTCCCACATCAAAATATTTGTTTTGGGGTAGGTAGCTAAGTAGCAATGTATGCATATGGCGGGCCATGTACATGCCAGCCCCACTTACCTCACAGGGTGGGGAGAGAAAGGGAAGTCAATTGTAAGCGATTTTAGACCCATGAGGCGTACTGTGTGATCTTGGGTCAGTCTCAGTTCTTTTAGAGCTCTCTCAGCTCCACATACTACTTTTCTCCACTTGCAGAGCTGTGCACTGTGAGGTACCCAGAGATGACCTGGTTAACTTATACATCCCAGGGAGAGGTGATGTCCAGTGAATGGACATTGGGACACTGGGAACATAACCAGCAATTACAATCTTGACCCACATCCACTGAGTATTAATATTTTCCCTGGAACCAAAAGAAACAATGAAACAGCGATTACCATCCATTAACTTTTCTTGTCTGACACTAATATAATTTTTGACATTCCTTGCCTAAGTAAACCTTCTCGCTGAGGACGAGGGGCTACTGCATTCCAAAAGCAACCTCCTCTCATTGTAATTCCAGTGATCAGTACGAATGCTATGCACAGATATGACCTCTTTCTGAGCCCAAAGGGAAAGAGAGGGGGTTGCTGGGAGTTGTATTGAAAAGTGAAAGGACTGAACACTGTCTCTGGGCGGTGCCATCTGCTTTGTATGCAGAACGTTCCCATTTCACTTTTCAGCACCTCCAGTTGAAAATGTATGGGGGAAAGAAACACCTCTATGGAGAGGTGTTTTCATTGTTAATATTATACCTGTTTTAAAAAGCAGAAATGGAAAAAATGAATACATCTTTAACAAAAAATCAGCTATAAGAAGTGAGATTTCCCCAACAAGGTAGCTTTTTGTGCATTTAAATTTTTCATATGTGTCAAGGTTATAAACAGATTCATGACTTTATCAGGGTATGACTGCTGTTTCCTCTTTCCTGTCCCCTGGCAACCTCCTTTTAGGGTGGGGTCAAAGCCATTACAGCCTGCTTCCAAAAACTGGACCCTCCCCAGGCTCTGCCAGACTGAGAATTTCCCAGTCTGGAGCTGGCAACTGTAGATGAACTCAAAAAACATGTGAAAAGAAGACAGATTTATGTGACCAGTTGGTCATTTTATTTATTTATTTATTAGATTTTTATATCGCCTTTCCATGCGGCTCAGGGCGGTTTATATATAACGTTGATTTTCTGGCATTCCCTTCCTTAATGTAGGTGTCGTTGGTGCTCATGCCGATCCAGGCCCATGCGTACGAAGAAGAGAGCATGAAATGTTCATTTTCACGGCATTGTGGAGACAAATGGGGCATTTGTTGACCCCCATGATGGTGGGACAGTGTCACCATGCTACCCCGCCCTCATGTAGGAATGCCACCACTGCACAGCACAAGGGAACCTGTCTGCCCAGGAGTTGTGTTTGTGCATGCACAACTCCGGGGCAGACCGTGTGCACTGGGGGATTATGTCCCCCATGCATACATGGGAAGTGGCAGGGCATGCTGCCCCGCTCAACGAATTGGCGGTGGCCCAGTGTAGCTGCTGCCATGCATAATCGTCTGAGATTTTTGCTTTCTCTCCTTGCAGCCCTTCCATTCCTACATTGAGTTCCAGTCCCCCTTGCTGAGCATGGGGGGATATTTCAGTCGACTAACAGAGGGAGAGAAGCGGACATCAGGCTTCTCTGCATGGAATTTAGACATAGTGCTGTTATAGATAGATGGATTCCCTCCTCCAAAAATAATTACTTTTCAGATGTGGCCATTGGTAGCTCTTATTCTCTTGTAAAAGAGGCAGTTCTGTTCCCCATTTCTCTTTGATTTCTCTTTGAGAAGGAAACAATGTGCCCTTTTGTAACTGCCCTTGCAACTGTGCTGTGTTATATACCCCAGGGTGGTGCTGCAATAGAAGGACCGGAAGCCTTGGGAGGACAATGCCTTCCCTCTGAGAGCCTACAAAGTGAAACTCTGAAATTCTGCAGAATCCTTCTTTCCTCCCTTTGAATTTCTCTTTGATTAAAATGGAATAAATTAGAAACTGGCTCCAAATTCTTAGAAAAGAGGACAGGAAACTGCTGGGTTTCAAGGAGAAATTGGGTGAGGGGGAATAGAGGGAATAGGCACAGATTAGAAGGCAGGTTGCTCTGGTTGAAATCCAGCATACAAACTACTGTAACAGTTGGGGCTGCTGGTATGACTGTACCATACTGGCTCCCGAGTGGGCAGAAGGTGCTGTGGGAGTAACCAGTCACTCCCCAAACAAAGGAAAGCAGCTCTTATTCCTCCTCTACTGTTGCTATTGCCTTCTTATCATTCCCCTCCGTTGTCTTTTCCTTGAGGAGAAAGAGGTCACATACCACATGCACATTTGTTCTGAAGAACGTCAGAACCCTCTGCCTCTTCTTTCACAAGTACACACGTGGTTCCTTATTGTGGGTGGGAATGGAACATGTTATTGACTTCTCACCCCACCTCAGAATCAGCTACAATTTGCCTCGTCCAGGGGGACATGGCAGTAACTATAACATGGAAGGCTCATATTCAATCTGTCCTCCACCAGCTGAATTAGTTGCCAGTGGAGTTCTGAATCAAGTTTAAGGGGTTGATATCAACCTTTAAGATCTTATGCAGACTGGACCCTGTGAGAGCCAGTACAGTGTAGTGGTTAGGAGTGCGGACTTCTAATCTGGCATGCCGGGTTCGATTCTGCGCTCCCCCACATGCAACCAGCTGGGTGACCTTGGGCTCGCCACAGCACTGATAAAACTGTTCTGACCGAGCAGTGATATCAGGGCTTTCTCAGCCTCACCCACCCCACAGGGTGTCTGTTGTGGTGAGAGGAATGGGAAGGCGAATGTAAACCGCTTTGAGCCTCCTTCAGGTAGGGAAAAGCGGCATATAAGAACCAACTCTTCTTCTTCTTCTTCTACCTACAGGACTTCCTCTCCCAGTATGTTCCCCGTAGAATGCTGTGATCTACAAATACAAACTTGCTGGTGATCCCTGGACCCAAAGAAATTCAACTGGCTTTGACCAGAGCCAGGGCTTTCTCAGTCTTGGCTTCTGCCTGGTGGAATGAGCTACCAATAGAAAGCTAGGCCCTCACAGTGGTGGTGAAGTTCCGCAGTGACTTGCAAAATGGCATTCTTCCACCATGAGGCCAGGATAAAACAGGATAAAACAAGAACAACCATAGGTCTACCTCCACCTCCCACATCTACTATTGCAGCTCCTCAAAGTACAACTGGATGATCCCCCCCCTAAAGATCTTCCACCATAGGCCTGAAAAAAAAATGTTATAAAATCCCAGGGGAGCTAGGGGAAGGGAATGGCAATAGGCAATTTTAAACATGAATGTTTTAATGGTTTTTACTTATAGAATAGTTTTACTGTAAGGCACTCTGAGTTGTGTGCTAGAAAAGGGGGCCTAAAATTTGAAATATAATACATAATAATATTTCTCCACTTCAGGGCAAGTTACAATTTAGGGTGGAGGTGTTTGCTTTGGGAAATCACCAGAGGAGAATTGTCTTCAGCTAAGCATAGCAGAGAGCCTCTTGTGGCGCAGAGTGGTAAGGCAGCAGAAATGCTGTCTGAAGCTGTCTGCCCATGAGGCTGGGAGTTCAATCCTAGCAGCCGGCTCATGGTTGATTCAGCCTTCCATCCTTCCAAGGTCGGTAAAATGAGTATCCAGCTTGCTGGGGGGGGTAAATGGTAATGACTGGGGAAGGGAATGGCAACCACCCCGTATTGAGTCTGCCATGAAAACACTGGAGGGCATCACCCCAAGGGTCAGACATGACCCGGTGCTTGCACAGGGGATACCTTTCCCTTTAAGTATAGTAGATTTGATCTGAAATATTGCAATGTTTGTCCTTGACTGCCATTTTTGATTGGCTTCTTCAACTGAGCCGCCATTTTTAAAAAAATATTATTTTATTAATACAGAAAAAGTTATATATAAATTACAGAACACAAATACATATAAGGAAAGAGAAAAATAGTAAAAGAGAAGAAAAGAAAAATAAGTATACTGTGATTTTAAAAAGACTCCCAGCTCTTCTTACAAAGAAAAACAATTCTTAACCTTCTTTTCTCCGTATATAAACTATTGTTGTATCACAATATCAAATATAACATTCTATAAAATATAGAGCCATCCTTAATATTTATAATCTTATCTTTGTTTTGGATTTTTTTTTTCAATATACATTTTTTTTACTGGCAGCTCCTACGGATCTGGGGGGGAAATTATCCCAGAAACAAAACATATTAGTTGGATGGATATTGATCCTTGTTCCATTTTGTTTGAGGATGTGTGCGTGCACATGAAAGCCCACGCCTTGAGTAAATCGTTGTTGGTCTTAAAGGTGCGACTGGACTCAAATTTTGATTGGCCCACAGTCACTCAGTAACCCGTGGATTATTAAGGATTTTAATGCAAGTATCCCTGGTTTAAGCCCAGCGTACTAACTGATCCGCCACATTGGAACTCACAAAACATTATTCATTTTCTTTAATGAGAAAAACAATTACACAGTACAAAGCTCAGCAAATGCTAGGTAGCGAATTAGAAAGAAAATATATACAAAGTGTGAAAGACGTAAATTGCCAAATAATACTGAGTTAATGAAATAATGATGTTCCTCTGGTAATTTGCATCTATTCACAAAGATCTCTGCCAGCAAAAAAAAACAAAAAAATGAATTGGAAGATCAGAATAATTGATAGTGGCCATGAAAACAAGGACCTCACTGTGTTGTTCACAGTTCTTTCCACATATCCAAGCCAATTCTCAGCAATAAGAATAATGAGATCAATTAACATTCAGCGCAAGTTCACTTTATTTCCAGTAATATATTTTACAGAGTAAGATTGATTGGGATTAGAAATGGCTATCACATAAGATAAACACGCTGAGAGCCAAAAATCCCAAGGTATCTGTCTGGCATCCAGTAGGGTGCGCAACTGAATATTGCCAACAAGTTGTCCAGTGTTCTTGCCATCCCATCATACACGAAATATCCGACACAACAAAAATGTGATCTGGTCAATTATCCAAACCCCAATAATTTTGGCCTGAGAATTATCAGAAAGATTCAGAATTGGATCTGGAGGCTTATTCTCAGATACCTTTTTGAGTTTGTTTCTGTTTCCTGCAAAAGGAAGGGAGGGGGAGTCATGTTTCTCAGCCACTCTGATCCCAGGAACAGATAAGCAGAGTTGTTGTTGTCCACTCATGCTATCCTGTGTAGCAGTTCCCCATCTGGGTCTCCTGGTTTGTTGCGAGCTATGAAGAAGCCTTAGAATATTTGAAAGCCTCCATCTGGTCCTTACTTGGAATATGCACACTCTGGGTTAGATCTTTGACTCCCATGCTGGACATTTGCATGGACTACAGACTTGCTTGATTTGTTTTCCTATTTCCCTGGAAATGAAAAGGTTACCCTAGGGTTTTCTGGTGTGGAGGGGAAGGGAAGTTGCTTTATTTTATTTATATATTGTTTTTCTTAACTGTTGTGCATGTGTTTGGTGGTGATGGGGATGCTAGTTGAAAACAGTTGCTCCAGTAATCATTTTTTCCTTATATGGAAGTACTTTCTTCAGGGGCCAAACACTCTAGAAAAATCCTACAGTTTCCTTTCCTTTTGCCCCCATTAGTAACAATGGAGGATGGCTATGGGCACCTTCTTCAGGGAATTGAAGACTATGATCCATTTGCCCAATTAACTTGAAACTGGGTGGTTATTTAGTAGATAGGGAAGACTTGGTTCATTTAAAGTTTGGTACCGTTTTTTTCAAAAGACTATTCCAGAAAACCTGCTCCTCCCTCTCCCCAGAAATAATAAGCACATATCTGATCTGATGTTAATGAAAACAGAAATTGGTTGTTGTGGGTTTTCCAGGCTGTGTGGCTGTGGTCTGGTTTCACCAGTAACTGTGGCTAACATCTTCAGAGGTAGGAGCCAGTTTGGTGTAGTGTTTAGGAATGTGGATTTCTAAACTGGTGAGCCGGGTTTGATTCTGCACTTCCCCAGCTGGGTGACCTTGGGCTCACCATGGCACTGATAAAGCTGTTCTGACCGAGCAGTGATATCAGGGCTCTCTCAGCCTCACCCACCTCATAGAGTGTCTGTTGTGGAGAGAGGAAAGGGAAGGCAAATGTAAGCCTCTTTGAGACTCCTTCTGGTAGAGAAAAGTGGCATATAAGAACCAACTCTTCTTCTTCTAGGACATGGCAATATGGGAATCTTTCCATGTCAAAATGTGGAGTCTGTATACAATTGCTGGGCATTTTATTTACTTCTCAGGAGAAGGTAATACATCTATAAGGATCTTATTTAGGCCAAAACACAAACTCTTTACTTATGTAAGCATTACCTTTATTAAGCCAGCAAGTACACTTATTTAAGACATTGACAAAACTGGGGTTCAAGGCACAGGCCTTTGCATATATGTATGAGATTTCCCTATAGGAATCCCATACAACTGGAGACCTTTGCATAGTCAAAACATTCTGATAAGAGTGCAGGCTCCAGGACACAAGGGCAGGGAAACACAGGAGATAGTGTGACGGGGAGGGGAGGGAAGTGAAAGAATGCAGGGTGGGAATGAGATCGCTAGAAAACATACATCAGAGACAGGCTGCTCTAACTAACATAAGGCCAAATTCTAAGCACCTAAGTACAGCTGATATATATTTCATGGTTTCTGACAGTATTACATTTCTGTCTTATCTGGGAGTCTCCTAAGGGATGGACTGGAACCTGGAAGGGCTTTTCCTGTATCTGAGTGGAGTTCATTAGCACTAGAGAGCATTATACACTCCACACTTTGACATGGAGAGATTCCCATCTTGTTGTGTCCTACCTCTGAAGATGCCAGCTACAGTCACTGGCAAAACGTCAGGGACTAAAAGTACTAGGTCATTGCCACACAGCCCGGAAAACCCACAACACCCAGTTGACTCTGGCCGTGAAACCCTTAGACCAGGGGTAGTCAACCTGTGGTCCTCCAGATGTCCATGGACTACAATTTCCATGAGTCCCTGCCAGCATTTGCTGGTAGGGGCTCATGGGAATTGTAGTCCATGAACATCTGGAGGACCACAGGTTGACTACCCCTGTCTTAGACAATTCAGAAAAGAGAAATCTTTTCCAGTCTGATTTTCCAAGACTACAAATTAGGGTTGTGTGTGGTAGTGTCCAAATCGGCCTGGAACGGCCCATTCGGACGCTGCCACGCACAAATATATTCCCAACATTAAATGACAAGAACAATCCTTCTGTTTCTGAAGTGACAATTCTGCAACTAGGGATGCCAGGTCTCTGGTCTGAGGCTTATTCTTAGTCCCACAGAATGGCAAACCGAAATGGGTGATCAACTAGCCAAAACAGCCATGTATATGCCTGCTTGTCAGCGCTATGATGCATGCCAATTGCAATGGGAAACAAAAATCTGGCCCAAACTACCTTTATATTTAGCAGATACTTAATTTTCATTCTTTTTAAAACGTGTGAATTGGTATAGAAGACAAACTCTCAACCAGGAACCACAAACTGAACCAAATCGTATCACATACCTTTTCCTAGCACTGGCTCCTACTTAGGCTTTCTGCCAATATCTACAGCACCAGCTACCTCACTGCATTAGTGATAGTGGAACAAATACCTTGCTGGAGTTTTCTAGCCAGAGTTTGATCCTGTACAGTCAAGATGTCAGTGGCATCACTAAAGTTCCTGTGAACCCCAGGTAGATAAAATGGTTATTTGCAAGATGTACAGCTGGCTCTGTATTGAACCTTCCCCACACAGTTATGAAGAATGTGACATCAGTGCCTGTTAACAAAAGCTGTCCAGGGTGTGCAATCCCAGTAATGAAGAAAATGTAAGCAAATGAACTGAATCATCTTCATGTTTATGCGGCAACAATACAGATTGCGGCAACAATACAGACAGCAACAATACAGATTAGAACATGCTTCCCATGACTACAGGAGCCTGTCTGCAGTATACCAACTAACACAAAGTACCTCTCTAGACAGCTACTTACAATCGGATAAAATGGCATAATGGAATAACTATTTCTGGTGGCTTTTTAAATACTTTTCAGAAATTGATTGGAACTATGTTAATAATAGACTGGAATAATAACTGGAGTCGAGAAGATTTGTAAGTTCTCCTGCTTTAGTGGAAGACCACCCAGTAACAATGTTTGTTGCTAGGCAGTACCTGAAGACCCAGAGGGAATAAATAGAGATGTGCTGACCTCACTTCCAGTGAAACGCAGAAGTGAATTCATGGGACACTCTCGAAATTGAAAGAATGCTATGGTTTTTGCAAATCCTAGAGCAGTGACTCTCAACCTGGGGGTCAGGATCCCTTTGGGGTCACGGCAGGGTGAACAGCTTGGCCAGGGTAGATCGAGATAGAGTGTTCATCTGTCTGAAGCAGTGGAAAAGAGCAAGATCGGCATTGTGGGACAAGAGGTAGAACTGAACTGAGAAACCCTGGGGGAAAAAACAATTTATATACAATCAAGAACTATGGATCTTCACGCCATTGGTCAGTTTCAGTTTAACTTCTGTGAAAGAACACTTGCATAATGTTATGGTTGGGGGTCACCACAACATGAGAAACTGTATTAAAGGGTCAAGGCACTAGGAAGGCTGAGAACCACCGTCCTAGAGCATCGCATGATGTCACTTGATCTTGCTGCCTTGGGCCAGTCCCAGCTCCCTAAATGTTCCCAGGGAAAAGTTAGACAAAAGCCTGAGACCATTTATGGATCCACTAGGCAACAACCCCCCATCTTGCATGGTGGAAAACCAAGAATGAGGCTCTCCTCCAAAGCACCCAACTCACCATGGAAGTGCCACATTGGGATCTGCCACATGGAGATCTACATACACAAGGAACTGATTCATCCAATTGTTCTTTCCTTTACTGATGCAAGCGAAAAGGTTAAGCCCAGTCCTCACATCAGGATGATTACAGCCCACTATTATTTACAAACAAAACCCCTGACTGTGGCTAATCACATATGAACTACATTTTTTAAAAGAAGTTTGATTTCCTGCTAACCGGAGCTTCAGCAACAGTGATAATTTGGGTGTCCCCCTCCCCGTATATCATTATGAACATTGCACAGATGGCTTCCCAAAATCTAATTAATAAAACATGACAGGGTGTGAATTATCATGCAATCATTCATGTTTATGTGTACTGCTCAGGTCGTTAAACGCTTGCTTCTAAATCAAGATTTATATATATATATATATATATATATATATATATATATATATATATATATATATATATATATATATATATATATATATATATATATATATATATATATATATATATATATATATATATATATATATATATATATATATATATATATATATATTTCCCTGAAGTCTCCTGCTCAAAAATTCTGACTGACGTTTAGATTCTCAGCTCAATCGTTGTCTCAGAGAATGAGCTGCTCTTGACATCGTTCTGGTTACGTGTGTGGGAGGAAGGACCATTGTAAGAAGCATTTGTAAGGACACAATCATATCCTCTTACAATGAATACCTAGTTTATCGTTGTAAAATTGCTAAATTCCAAGTCCTCGTTCTATGACATTGGAACAAGATAGTCCTTTAATCTGGAAATGTGGGTCTCAAGGTTAGGGCTTAAAAATAACTTCCACTTTTTACCCAACTGTCTATGCTCAAAGCAGTACATAGGAGATGTCATTTTTGCCCCTCTTAAGTCAGTGTACTACCGAGCTGGCTCACACCAATTTATTTGTTTACCTCTGATTGGGGTCCTATATAACTTCAACTGTATTTTTTAAATGTGAATTGTCATTCCTTAGTCTTTGAATTCTTTGAACTATAATTATTTATTTTATTGTGTACTCTACTGCTAGTTTTTACAACAGTCAACTCAACATACATAGATGGTTTAAAGCAGTAAAAGAGGAAAGAAATAAAAACTAATTTCTTATTTCAAACATGGGTTCTTGGACTATCCCTCTAAACCTAATTGCAGAATTGAGTTTTGGGTCTGAATTTCTGGACTCTGATGGAGAGGGTGGTAGAGAAGAGGGAGGCCTATTTTGATGTTATACTGTACATGCATACCCTGGTGGAAGATCACCATTTTTCAGGCCCTTTGCCACCATGAAGTTAGAATTAGTTCTCTTCATTTTGCCACCATATTTATTTAGGTCCTATATAGACATCTTCACCTGTATATTTCTTGGTTCTTAAATCACTTAAACATTCATTCTGAATTGGGTTGTATCTTTTGTTGTTAAATTTGCACATGATGCCAGATGGGAGGTACAATGAACACACCAAAAGATATAGAAGTCAACAAGATCTGATTGAATACATTGGAGTGGACAGATGTGGAGTAGATATAGCTCAAAAAAGATAAGTGCAAAGTTCTACAAATGGATAACAAAAGTCAGAAACACACATGCTGGATAGGGGACATAATGTACGTAAACAAGATCTTGGGGTACAGGTGGGTTCTAAGTTAAATAAGAGCAGTCAGTGTGATGGAGTCTTAGGTTGCATCAAAAGGGGCATAATATCCAAACCGCAAGATACCATCATCCTACTGTACACTATATTGGTCAGACCATACCTGGAGTACTGTGTGCAAGTCTGAAGGCCTATGTGGACAGAACAGAGCACATACAAAAGAGGGTGACAAAGATTATCAGTGTCCTGGTGGCCAAGCTCTACAAGGCTGATGGACTTAAGAAAGTTCAGTCTGGAGAAGACAAGGTTGTAAAGGGATCTGATTGTTCTCTTCAAGTATTTGAAAGACTGTCACTAGGACCTTTTCCACAGTCATGAAAAATGCTCCTCTAGGTTTCCTGAAGTCCCATAACAAATGTTTTACACAAAAATTTGGTTCTTAAGGAACAAATCTAAATGCAGTCCCTGTTTGCCCTGCAGTTTGAGAATCTTCAGGAACTGTGATTTCTCTCCCTCCCCTTGGAAGGCAATTCATGATTACCCAATGAGGAAGCATGGGATTCGAGTGCTTCATCCCCCATACCTGGGTCCAGTGGTGTTGTCATAGATATGTATCAATTCTGCCTACTATCTTCTGCCTCTCTTCACACCCATCTGCCTCTTCCGTCTCACTCTCTCTATATCTATAAATTTTGAGCAAGATTGCATTACAATGTGAAATTGCAATAACAATAGCACCCGCTTTCTGGGAATGCTCCAGAAAGTTAACCTACATAGTATGGTTTTCTGTCCAATCTTTCTCTGCTATTAATATGAGAAGTTTCCTTCATGAACGGAGTTTTGTCAGCAATTGTTTCGAGTTGTGAGGCTGTCAAGAACTAGGACTCCACATTTCTCTCCCTGCCTCCCCTGCCTCCCACTCCAGCATCTAAATGCACTTTCATGATTTAAGGTGCAATGGGGCACTATGTAACTTTCATGATGGTCAATAGTTGCGTAATGATGGCTGACATGCTTTGTCTTCACACATGTATTGATCGCACATCAAGACAAGAATCACCCCTTCCCTCTTGCTTAGGTGATTTGCCATGGGAATTGAAGGATGAGGGCCTGTTGCGATAAGTCTTCCCTCTCACGGGAAGGAAACAAAAAGCAACTAAAACACAAAATTATGCTTCAAGCATGGGGATTCACACGTTCCAAGCATCCACGTACTAAATTGCTCTGGCTGACATTTTTTAATTGTGTTACCATATAAGTGTATTATTGCACGTGCTAAGACAAAAATAGGGGGGGGGATGCATGATGGGAGGTGGGACCACCCACTCATCCAATGAAAATGCAAAAAACTCATGTTGTGCTTGGAGCCCTGATCAGTGACAGACAAAAACTGTAGATGCAGAATGCCAGGTGTAAATTCAGAGTCTACATTTAGAATCCGATGCGGTAAAAACACCCCAGCAAATCATAACTTCCAAAAAGGTTTTAGTGGAGGGCAGAGAGTTGTTCCTGTTGGCAATAGAGGAACAACTGTATGGTGACCTTGTCCTCTTTCCTCCCTTGGATACCGGATTTCCCCTCAGTTTTTCTCTTCCTTTCTGACTGAGCAGCTCCTTCATCTCTTTTCTTCTTTCCTGAAGATCTATGGCTGTCCCACTCTGTCAGGTCATTGTATTTTCATTGTGGCTTAGCCCAGGAACTTAACAGAAGAGACAATATCACCTTCTAAAATTAAAATTCTGAAATTGTACACAAGAAGCTTTATATCATTCAAAAATAAGCAAAATATTTTATTTAACATAAAAGTCAGGTGAAATCAGTAGTAAAATGTCTGAGGTAAATGAGAAGTCTTAGGTGACTTAACATTTTCATAAATTACATTTCATGTTTCCAGCTATTGAGAGTTTTTAAGCTTTACCCAAAGTTGTAAAATGTGAGACTTTTATTTCAGTATTTCCTAAACACTCAAGTATACTTTCTTGAATTTAACTTGATAACCTTCTAAATGATCATTCAGTTATCAATCAGTTATTAGATATTGGTTTTATATTGACTTCCATTTGGTATTAGAAGATCTTTTCTCTGTTTAAAGAAACAACTGTTTACTTGGCTATGCACCCTTCCCCCATAATAGAGTGCTTATAGATAGATGGCTACAGAATTATACTTGGACTAAAACAGGGTCACTATAACTTCACATTTTTGATAATCACAGTATTGGGTATAGACTGGCCCTGCAAATGGATGGGTGGTTAGAAATATGCTCTGTTTTGTATTAGCTTCTGTGGCCTTTTCCAAAAGTTCAGATAGCCAGTAGTTGTCACTGAAGATGACTTTCCCTATTGCTGTACAGGCCTGATTGATCGATTAATTGTTTCCCACATCTTCCATGCCCATTTCTCTGAAGGGTCATAGCACCACTTTTGGGGTTTCTCAATCCTGAAAAATATTTCAGGGGTCCTACCATGGTCAAAAGGTTAGAAAAGTCTGTTCTAGATTTTAGTCACCCTGTGTCTGTTTTTCCTTTTGCTGCAACTAAAATAAAAACAGAAAACAAAAACAGTTTTTCAGTCGCTAGACAACTGCTAGGCCATCAAACTAACTCCTCAAATTTCAGAAGGGATGCACTAACAAGCACCCAAATTCCTTCACTGAGCACACCAGGGATCACTCCACTCTTTACAGGCATCTCTCTTTCAGCTGGGCATGGAATGTCTTCTCAAACTAGAAGACTATCAAATTTCTTGGCCCAAATGGAAGTATTCAGTGATTCTCCCACTCCTCCTTGTTATCTTTCCACCCTCAGTCAGTCTGAAGCTGTTTTTGGTCAGAGCTAATTTTCCCTCATTCATTCATTCATTCATTCATTCATTCATTCATTCATTCATTCATTCATTCATTCGGGTACAGGGTTCAGAGTTCAACTTTCCACACACAGGGCTAAATGCAAACCAAGTTCTCTTCAGCAGTCTGTTCCCAAGTCTTTCTGTTCAACTGACACTAGCCAATCAAGTTCCTTTGAGCAGCCTGTCACTCAAGGCTCTCTGGCTCTGTGAGGCATTAATGCTTAACAGTCCATTACATGTTTATATGGCACTTATGAGCTTTTAAAGTGCAGTCTGTCACAACTCGCAATAATGGGTTTAAATTGCAGACCGAAAGGTGCCGGCTGTATATTAGGATTCCTTTTTACAGTAAGATTGGCTTAGAAGTGGAATCAGCTGCCTACGGAGGTGGTAACCTCCTGCTCTCTGGTGGTTTTGAAGCAGTGGCTGGATAAAGACTTGTCAAGGATACTTTAGGCTAGGCTTTCTCAACCAGGGTTTTGTGAAAAACAGGGGTTTTTGACATTTAAATATATATTTAAATGTGTTAAACATTTCATGAGATATGACCATATATGATCATATCAACCTGCCTCCCCCCAATGGCCAATGATGGGCCGTGAAAGGAGAGGGGCCCCAGATGGGCTTGTACACAGCTCTGCTTCCCAACCAAATTCTGCACCATTGCACCACTTCTGGGGTTTCTTGAAGCCTGAAGAATGTTTCAGGGGGCTCTTGATGGTTAAAAAAAAAAGTTGAGAGGGGACATGATAGCCCTCTTTAAGTATTTGAAAGATTGTCACTTGGAGGAGGGCAGGATGCTGTTTCTGTTGGCTGCAGGGGAGAGGACACGCAGTAATGGGTTTAAACTTCAAGTACAACAATATAGGCTAGATATCAGGAAAAAGTTTTTCACAGTCAGAGTAGTTCAGCAGTGAAATAGGCTGCCTAAGGAGGTGGTGAGCTCCCCCTCACTGGCAGTCTTCAAGCAAAGGTTGGATACACACTTTTCTTGGATGCTTTAGGATGCTTAGGGCTAATCCTGCGTTGAGCAGGGGGTTGGACTAGATGGCCTGTATGGCCCCTTCCAACTCTATGATTCTATGATTCTATGATTCTATGATTCTATGATTCTATGATTCTATGATTCTATGATTCTATGATTCTATGATTCTATGATTCTATGATTCTATGATTCTATGAGAAAGGCAGCTTTAGGCTGATCCTGAATTGAGCAGGGAGTTGGCCTGGCACAGCCTCTTCCAATGGTATGATTCTACGATTCCATTAAAATAAGCTGATACTACAATGTCAAAGTCTGAAAACAACCCAAATCAGATGGAGTGGACAGACAGTGGTGATAGGAGCAGAGGAGCAGAGAAGCTATCAGAGAGTACAACAAGGATGTATCTATGCAACTGGCTCTTTTTTCTGCACAATAGAAGGTAAATAAAATAGAGAGTAAATGAATGAAAACTTTGTTGGATGTCTGGTAATGATTGCCATAGTTTGCAAACAACTTGGGAACTGAGCTATCAAATGATCAAACATCAGTAGAAACAATATTACTAAGAATAGCGGTATTAGATAATATCATGGAAGAAGTGTGAAAGTTATTCTTTTTTCTTTTTGTTTCACTTATTCAGAGAATGGATCCTATTGTGTGAAGGCTAATTAAGAGGGAAAGCACCGTCTGAGTTTAATTCATTTTTTATGGAAGATTTCAGATTTACAGTCACTTTGTTCCATATGGTACCAATATATAGAAGGCTATAACTCCTGCAAGATGATCCAGTCAGGTTCTTGAATATATTAAATTTGACTGTGTTACCTTATATTATGATGTATTATTTATTGGTACACATGTTTGTCAAATTTTATAATGAATAATTTACTCTTCTTATATTATTTGATGTAGTTTGTCTTTCATGCACCGCAAATCAATATATGTAGTCTGAGGTGGTTAGTTAGGGATCAGATATGATTATTACTTTCTGTAGTTTTCACCGCACTGGATTTATGGTGAACTGAAAGCTAAAATCTTAATAATATTGAGGGTGTCAGGAAGAAGTCCTTTTCAGAACACCTGTTGAGTGTCATCCCTCTTGAGCCAGTTTGGTGTAGTGGTTAGGAGTGCGGACTCCTAATCTGGCACGCTGGGTTCGATTCTGCACTCCCCTACATGCAGCCAGCTGGGTGAGCTTGGGCTCGCCACGGCGCTGATAAAACTGTTCTGACCGAGTAGTGATATCAGGACTCTCTCAGCCTCACCCACCTCACAGGGTGTCTGTTGTGGGGAGAGAAAAGGGAAGGCGACTGTAAGCCACTTTGAGACTTCTTCAGGTAGAGAAAAGCGGCATATAAGAACCAACTCTTCTTCTTCTTACAAACAAAGAAATCAAAACTTATGTTTTCTATGAAGTCTCTGGTGTAATGCTTTACGCTGTACTTCAAGCTTAAAAACAGTAATGGTGACAAGATTCAAGGAGGGGGGACTCCTAATGCAACTCTCTCAATTCAGAAAGCCTCGCTCGGGTTTAGACCCCTTTGACTCCAGTTGATCTCAGCAATGTGAATACTCCCTCTGGCTCAAGCACATCAGGGTGTAAACTGCATGGAGCTTTTATTCCAACCCCAGATAGATTCAGTCCCTGCCCTCTAAACAGAATGCGATTTCCGTTTGGATTTGGGCGATTTTAATTTTCCTTCTGCAGCAAGAAGGATTGATCCAGAGTGACCCTGCCTTTATTGTGCGATATCTCAGACTGCTTTTAATCCTGAATATCCAGCTTGGGAAAGAAAGCTCCGTGGTAGAGAACCTCTGATAGGCTACACCTGGTCATGTGACATGCTTGCCTTAAAGGAGAAGCCCCTAATTTCTCTCAACTTCCGTCGGTCCTGGATTTTTCCTGCCTCCTCTGCCTTTTTTGATCCTCTCCCCCTCCCCTCCAAGAAAAGAAAGAGGCTCCCTGCCTGGATCCTCTCCCTGCCCCCTTCAAGAAAAGAAAGAAATAGGCTTGGCTCCCTCCCACCTTCTGAGCCTCCCTAACCATGTGCAGAAGACTTTCCTGTTTCAATGGGGAAGGAGAGGAGAGAGGAAGACCTGAGTTCAAAGCGATCTGAATTCAACAGGATTGACAATGGAATCAAGAAAGTAAGTGCAGACTCTGCCCAGGTCTTGGGGGCTAAACAGGATCAGCCTCTTTCTTTCAGAAAGGAAGTCTGGGCAAAGGGGAACCGCCTCCGCTCATCTCTTGCTTTAAACACCCTCCAGTTGGGGTTGCCATGAGTCAGTTGCAACATGACAGCACATTCTTTAGCAGCCTAACTAGCCTGAGGTCGTCAGAGCAAGGAAGCCAAGTAGCAGTTGACCATGGTAAGGTTTTTGGATGGGAAACCACCGAGGGATGAATGTGGATCCTATGCAGAAGGTAATGGCAAACCACCTCTTCTAATCTCTTTGGTTGCAAGCTCCATGAGGTAGAACTTCATGGAGGGTTAATATCTCTCTCTCTCTCTCTCTCTCTCTCTCTCTCTCTCTCTCTCTCTCTCTCTCTCTCTCTCTCTCTCTATCTATCTATCTATCTATCTATCTATCTATCTATCTATCTATCTATCTATCAGATTTATATCCTGCCACTCATGGTGGCTCACAACCATAAAATTAGTATAGTGGATATAAAATATCAGCCTACTTCATTACTGTATATAAAACAGCATCAGCTGCCTATATATCCAAGCTCTCCAGCATCATCATCTAATTTTTATAATTGGGGGGGGTTGCTATTTATATAGGATGGGTCATCAGATGGTAACCACATCCTGGCTTTACCCAAATGCCCAATGTATTATAGAACTTCACTATTTACAATGTTATCCTAAACAGAGTTAGACCCTCATAAACTCAGTGACTGCTATGGATTTAGAAGGGTGTAACTCTGCTTACAGTTGCACTGTTAATAGTTTCATGAAAACATAACCTGTTTAACATGACTATGTAACTTAAAGTTTTCCATTAATTCTGCTTAATTTTTCCTTACAAGCTTCATCTGATCAATTTAACTGGGTTAGGCCTTCGGTTAATTTAATTAATTAATTTCATGGCCCATTTGTGTGTTTTAGTTACACAGTCTTTTATCTGATTTAGAAATACGTAAGGCCCATGTACTACATAAACTATTGCTAATGTCACTAGAAATAGAATTTTATATATCCTGCTTCTCTCTGCTTTAAGGGGTATCAAAGCAGCTTACAATCACCTTCCCTTTCTCTTCCAACAACAGGCACCATATAAGATTAGGTAGTTTCTGAGAGAACTATACCTGGTTTAAGGTCATACAGCAGACTTCATGTGGAAGGGGAGTGAGGAATCCAGCCCAGTTCTTCAGATCAGACTCCACTGCTCTTAACCACTACACCATATTGTCTCTCAAAAGAAATGAGTATGAACTTGACAACTTACTCAAACTTAACACTCTCTCTGTGATTTTTGAAGATCAGAGTGGTTCAACGGGATGTGAAATTCTCACTATGAACTTTTGTGCATGAGGAATTCAGCCCGGGCCAGTGCTCATCTGGTTGCAGGGCTCATGCCCACTTCTAGATGATGTTGGTGCTGGCCCAGGGCAGTCCCAGGGCTGGTGTGACTGTGGCCCTCAGTTGGTCCATGGCAAAGGAACATGGATTATTTTGTATTCCTTTCCTTGCCATGGGCACCATCAAGGCCTAGGCCAGGCCAGGGCCATCTGGCAGGGAAGAGTTGGGCTGTCCTGACCTGGCTCCTCCTCACCTGTACCCTAGTGTGGCATCCTAAAAAGGCAAAAGAAAAAAAAATCAGCTGACAAGGATTCTCACCCCTTATGTGGAACATCCACATAAAAGGGCAAGAATCCTTGTCCCCTGCCCCCTCCTGCCTCCCATCCAACCCCCACTCCTTGTCCTTACCTGCTGGCATGGCTTGCTGGGCTAGCCCCACCCCCGCCAATCTCCTGAGGCTTCCCCTGCTCTCCAGAGGATGGGAGCAGCCTCAGAAGCTCAGCGGAGTTGATGCCAACCCAGCAAGCCCAAGCGCTGAAAGATGCCTGCTGCTGCCACCTCTGACAAGCTTCCAAGTCCACTCCTGCTCTCTGAAGGGCACGAGCAGTCTCGGAAGCCTAGTGGAAGTGGGGCCAGCCCAGTGATCCCCATTGTTGAGACTCACTGGGCTGGTCCCACCCCTTCCAGTCTCCAGAAACTTCCTCTGCTCTCCGGGGGTGGGGGGGAGCAGCCTTGGAAGGCCAGCAGAGGCAGCGCCAGCCCAGGAAGCCCCAGCGCTGAGGCGTGCCTGCTGCCACTGCCAGTGCCAGGCTTCCAAGGCTGCTCCTGCTTTGCAGAGGGTAGGAGTGGCTTTGGAAAACTGGCAGCAGTGGCAATGCCAGTGGCAATGAGAACGGCTCACTGCTCTGGCACCAACACCACTTCTGCAGTCTTGGAATCCTGGCCCTAACCCTACCTAAGATGGTATCATGGACATCACATCCATCTACATTTCCGTTTGAGGGGGCGCACCAGTAGATGTGCCACATAAAAAATGCCCCAGGTCGCTCCACCATGCTATACAGCATGACATTGCTCTTGTAATGCAATATCCCAATCTTAAAAATCAAAACCTGGCTGATGCTGCCCCACTGCATGGTGGAAACCTGCTGCCCTGGCACAAATCCAGGGTGGACTGGGTACTGCAGGAAAAATGCTTTCCCATCAGGAACCCGGAAGGATTGGAGTGACCTGATCTCGATTGGATGATCAAAGGTAGTGCAGTTAATTAGCAGGGTGGCATGTGGGCTACTGATGACGCAACACAAATTCTGGCATTAACAAGGCCACAGCTTTTATTGAACCCAACATTCCTCCAGCCGGAGGGTTGGCCCGATGGTCATGAGAAGACCAATACCCCAGCCGGCTGCTCAAGACATGCTCTGTGGGTGCCCTGGACCTGTTGCCTCCCAGCCGGGAGGGCAGCTCCTTGCCACCAGAGTCCCTGAGGGGAAGCAGGCCAAGATGGATGATGGACACCCATCTCATTCAGCCATCTCGCCTGCCTGGCTCCGGGCCCCTGACCTGCCCAGCCGGGCAGGCCACACCCGTTATTGAGCCGGGCCCTTATTGGGTCCCCCCACCCTCAGGGCCAAAGTTCGCAGACTGGGGCCCTGAACCAACGGTCTCTCTCGTGCCCATTCCCACCACTGTAACAACAACCAAAAACTTACAACATGGGGAGGGAAGGGAGGGAAGCTGTCTCGGGAGGCGCTCAGCGGCGGAATGGTGGGCCACGAGGCACCTTGCCACGAGGCACCTTTTAAGGCACCTAGCTCCACCCACCATGTTTTGCACGCCCCGTTGCCCATGCTGCCTTCTGGGGCATGCAGGCCAATGCTGGCTGCATCCTCCTGCTGCCCGCTGCATCAACCAGCGGCTGCCGGTAAGTCACGGCCGCTTTTAGATCTCTGCCATTGCAGAATATGTCTATTAGTTAAGCTCTGGGTTCTAAGTAGGAAACCAAATCCTCAACAAGGAATGTTGGTTCTGGAGTGGGATCATAGTGGTAAATGTGTATGTTGGGAGGATCATGGGTAATGGGTTCTCATTAGGCATGGTTGGTGGGCTACTGGTATATGTGGTTATAAGTCTAAAAAGGACTATTTCTCCTGTAAATGTAGTAGTGAGAAATCCTAATGCTTTCTTGGCTAATTTGCAACTCACACTCAGGACTTCTCTTTTCTCCTTTTCATCCTGTCTCAGCTTCCATAATCATACAAGGTTGCCAGTAGGGCAGGAACTAGAAGAGAAATGGCTGAAAAACAGATGGGGGAGTGGGATTCCACTGGCAGCACTGAAGAAATAAATCATAGCTGTGCTATGCCCAGAGCAAGCCCAGAAATTAGTGCAGGGAATTTTATAATGGTTCTAGAAGTCAATGCAGAGTTTCTCATTTGCTTGAAAATTCTGGTCCGTGAAGATCAGGTAAGTGGCTAACAAAGAGCCGAAGGCTGAGTCAGGAAATCTCTGCATCTTTACAAATGTGGACAGACTATAATTCTCTCTCTAAAAGATTCAAGCTTCAAGTCAGCTGTCCCTTATCAAAATGCAGTGCTCAGAGTAAAATAAATATCTTAAAACCACAAGATGAGTAGAAGTGACAACACCACTGTGTCTACTCAGGATGTCATTTGGGCCACTCCCCTTCATAACCAGGCCAGTCCTGATAACCTGTGACCCACCAATTTCCCCCCAAATAAAACCCTGAGTATCACCAACTTGTGACTTTCTACCATTTAACATTATTATTGACATTTGTATGGGTAACCCCCCCCCCCAAGTTTATCAGCCAATGATAAGTTTAGCTTCATGGGTGGTTCGATTCTGCACTCCCCCACATGCAGCCAGCTGCGTGACCTTGGGCTTGCCACGGCACTGATAAAACTGTTCTGACCGAGCAGTGATATCAGGGCTCTCTCAGCCTCACCCACCTCACAGGGTGTCCCCACAACAGAGGAAAGGGAAGGAGACTATAAGCCATTTTGAGCCTCCTTCGGGTAGAGAAAAGTGGCATATAAGAAACAACTTCTTCTTCTTCCTAAGTAGGTCTGTAGGGTTGCTGTCTCTCACCTGGGAAATTCTTGGAGATTTGGAGGTGATGCCTATGGAAAGTTTGGGGAGGAACTTCTCCCAGAATCTGTCGTATACCATAGAGCAGTCATCCCCAACCTTTTTATTACCAGGGACCGGTCAACGCTTGACAATTTTACTGAGGCCCGGGGAGGGGTAGTCTTTTGCCAAGGGATATCGCCGCCTGAGCCCCTGCTCCACTTGCTTTCCTGCCAGTGCCCCTGACTTCCCACAGCCTGCTGGGGGGTGCTGCCAGCAGCAGCTGCACAGTGCTATGCCAAGGGGGAGCCCCAGCCATGGTGGCTGCTGGAGTGCACCAAATGTGAGCTGGCAGTAGAGTGGCAGGGCAGCCCTCGAGACAGCAGCTGGGGAAGAGGACAAGGAGGATCCGCGGCCTGGTACCGACAGATCTACGGACTGGTACCAGTCTCCGGACTGTGGGTTGGGGACCACTGCCATAGAGGAAGCCATCAAAAACTTCCATTTTCTACAGTAGAACTGGTATCTGTAGTTTGGAAATCAGCTGTAATTCTGGTGTCATGCTTCTGTTAATTCAGAGGTTCCTCTTCAAGAGAAATGTACAAGGAATTGATGAAACAAAATATGCTTTCCCCCTCTCTATTTGGTAGAGATGACAGAAAACGTGCATGCTGTTATTCACATGGGTTATATCTTCGTGCCACCCACACTGGATATTCTACTGGGATGGTAAAAAACCCCAGCAACACTTAGTATGTGAGTTTGATAAATACATGGAACAGCACTTGAGATAAAATAAGCCAGAGGTAAATTTGGATGTATTTTCTTGGGGAAAATGTCCTCTAAATTTGTAGTAAAAGACGACATTTTGCTATAAAAGTAGCAAATTCTCAAGGATTTGTTACATTGGAATGTAGCACTTTCTCCCAGAGCTAAAACATGTTCCCCAGAGAAATCTGTTGAAGGAAGGAAGGAAGGAAGGAAGGAAGGAAGGAAGGAAGGAAGGAAGGAAGGAAGGAAGGAAGGAAGGAAGGAAGGAAGGAAGGAAGGAAGGAAGGAAGGAAGGAAGGAAGGAAGGAAGGAAGGAAGGAAGGCTCAGACAATTATACAAGGGGAGGAAATATAAAAATGAATAATCCTTGGGGACCCTGACCTGCATCCCTGTTCCGAGCAGAAAGGTGCACAAGGAGAAGCATATAAGCTCTCAATTACATGGAAATGAGAAGACATAGTATTTTCATGGCAATGGCAGAAAATTTAATGATGATAATAATAACAACAATAACAATAATATTTAACTGCTCCACAGGAACGGTATAAATAAAACAGTAAGGGCCCTTGGGGTGGGCCCTGTCTGGAATAGGGAAGAGTGCCCATTGGCCCCTTCCCAAGGACTGACAAGCGGAGGGCTTGCTCATGTCAAAGTTACATTGGTGGAAACACTGCCTGGATGCAAAATGGCAGGGAGTTGCTTTGAGCTTTCTAAAGGAGAACAGGGTATAAATACAGTTTCTGGGAAGTCGGTTCTCCTGACTTGACTAAGTAGCTAAGGGCTGGAGCCAAGTTCACTTTAGAACTGCAGCATGGGTACATAAGTGACTCCTACCTCCTCCTTGAACCATTTTCTGAGCCAGAATGATAGGCTCCTTGCCCTTCATTCTGCTGTTCAGAGCCAAACTAGGTTGCCATTGATTGTTTTATTATTATTATTATTATTATTATTATTATTATTATTATTATTATTATTATTATTATTATTATTATTATTATTACAATACCTACAGTTTTTGAGTCTCAGTTCCCCAGAGTTAACAAGAAAGAAAGAAAGAAAGAAAGAAAGAAAGAAAGAAAGAAAGAAAGAAAGAAAGAAAGAAAGAAAGAAAGAAAGAAAGAAAGAAAGAAAGAATTGTGAGAGTTTGACCCACAGTGAGGTTTGTAGTCAAGAAGGGATTTGAACTGAAGGCTGATTGGCCCTTGCCCGGTATCCTATCTATCACACTACAATAGCTTTCAAGAACAAATTCATATACTTTTGTCCTCAGCTACCGACAAGTTTAATGGGAAAAACTTAATTTGCAATATTGTTCTCAAGTGGCATATGGATTAGAGGCCTGGAATTAGTGTGACTTTTCTTGCGAGGGGGTGGAGGAAATAGCAGAGCAATTTGTCTATGTCTGTTCCATTGTATTAAAGGATACCCAGGTATAATCCTCTGAGAGAAATTTTCCTTGACAATCTGATGAATATGAGGAAGGTATGGAATTTAAACGTGATTCATTACATTTTTTTTTCATCTAGCAGTAACAGTGAAACTGTTCAAACTTGGCTCTGTGTTCTTCTCATAAAAAACTTTCTATAGCAGGTTGAACAACTTATATATGATCTAAACTATTAAATTAATGGACCAAAGCTAAAGAACACAGGTGGTTTTGGGGGGAAACTACACAAGAGCCAGCTTGGTGTAGTGGTTAGGATTCTGTATTCCCTCACATGCAGCCAGCTGGGTGACCTTGGGCTCACCACAACCCTGATAAAGCTGTTCTGACCGAGCAGTGATATCAGGGCTCTCTCAGCCTCACCCACCTCACAGGATGTCTATTGTGGGGAGAGGAAAGGGAAGGTGAATGTAAGCCATCTTGAGACTCCTTCGGGTAGAGAAAAGTCGGCATATAAGAATCTCCTCCTCCACCACCTCCTCCTCCTCCTTCTAGCTGGGGAAGAAAGGTTGAAAGCATTAGTGTTCTTGGACATTTAAGTAGGAATGAGATTAACTTCAATGGGTTTTAATTTTTCACATTATAAGTTATTCTTGGTCATGGAAAAGCTTCTCATTTTAAAAGACGACTTCTCATTTTACTTCCTCTGGGAAGTCTGTCCCAGCCCATTAAAGCTTATACTAGACGAATCTGTTAGCCATCTTAAAAGATGCCACAAAACTCCAGTTTAGTTTTCGTTCCAACAGACTGACAAGATTATCTCCGTATTTTTTCCAAACCTTTAAAAAGTAGAGTATCAACATGTGAATTCAACATTTTCAGGGTTGTATGTGGCTGGAGGCAAACTTTTGGTCTTGGGACTATGAGATAGTTATCACTGATATTTCACCTAAAGTGAGATTCAGAGCGAATTTACAAATTCTCCAATGAAGGTTCCCAAAACAACTGTTTCTATTCAAGTCTAACTATCTAAGCCTGCTTTTTTGTCACTGACCCTGATCCGGGGCCTCTGACAACTATCTTTTACATACCAAAATAAAGAAGGCAAAACCTTCCTTAGTTCTAGAATAAGCAATGAGAATGGTGTTACCTCCTAAATTCCTTTGTGCCAGCTACTGTTATAGTCAGCATAATACATAAGATGACAAATCCTACAGTGCTTGAAATGAATTATGTGGTAGACATGTAGGTATGGCAAAATAACCTGTTCTCTCACAGATTCCTCACACCAACCATGTTATGTGTGAAATACTTCTATTCAAACAGGAGACTGATTAGCAGAAATTATCATCTTCCAAGGCCTTGTTATCATTCATGAAGTGAAAAATATTTAGACATTAACCTAGATTTGATTTGGAGTCCATCATTTTGCAACTGAAGCCATTCTCTTGTGAACACATACTTGAGTATTATGGGTACAGTGTTCACCTCCCCCCCCCAATTCTGTATTGGAGCTGGTTGCTTCTTATAGACCCATTATGCACGGGGGGAATAACGCACATTCGGGGTGGAATGGCGGCGACTAAAATCACCGATAATGCACGGAGCCGGCTGCAACCGGCCACAGTTTCGGTGCATGCCGCCAAAAAAGCCGTGTCAGTGAAACGCGGAAGAAAGTGCAGCTTCCGGGTGACCGGAGCGCAACAAGAAGCGGCGCTGGGATCACTGCATGCATAATCGGTTACTCTGGGTTTTGCCGCTGTCACATCCCCTCCCGTGCATAACAGGTGTGCTTCGCGTCTTCCCCCTCCACGTTTTCCATGTGACCCAAAATCGCCGTTTCAGTGGCCATGCCTAATGGGCCATAGTGTGAAATGAAAACAATGTACTATATCACCATATGCAATAGCCTACGCTGGTACCAGTAAATCTGGGAAACAGATTTCACCAGAACATGTACCTTGACTTGCAGGAGGAATGAATCTGGAATAAGACACAACACAACAATGTTGGGTAAAAGCCTGGCCACAGTTTTATTACCTCCCCACGGGAGGGTTGGCGCAGCTCTCTGCGACGTCCTAGACAGAAGCCCGGGACCTGCACACGTGGCACCTTTCATAGGCACTGCGGGTCCCAGCTTGTCCTGATGTTGTGTGCACTGTGTGCTGGCAGTGCGCTCGGCACACAGGCTGCTGGGGTGGCTGCGTCCACCTCCAGCCAGCCCTCTGTAGGCATCAATGAGCAGCTGTGATAAGTCTCAGCTGCTTTTTATCTTATTTTCTTTCAAACTCTTCTCAAACTCAGAGGACAGAAAACTGTAGAAGCTCTTCTTACTTTTTAATTAGGTTTCGCAGAGAATTTTGTTCTGTTTTTGTTTTATTGCTTCCCCTAGAAAGATAGATATAGACATATTAACTTCTTAGAAATTTAGTCCCCGACATTGTGATGGAGCTTAAATGTGAAAATGAAATTGTGTATTTATGTCACAGCTCAGTGTAAGTGTCATCTTCTTTTTGGATTTTATAATGTTAACAGACATTAAGGCTATATGTTCTACCCACCTCCACCTACCCTCTATCAATAACTTTCACTCCATTCATTGAAACATGTCTAAAAAATCCTCAGATATTCTGTAGAAATATGCTCAAAATTTAATGCAGCAATAAAGGAAGATGGCCACTGAAGGAATCAGAACCTTTTACTGAGCTGGAAAACATAGCTGGGGGAATAGACCAACCAAATGGTTGCCAGCCATTTAAACCAAACAGCAGGGCAGGTCCACCTGTCAGCTCTTGGGTTTAAATGGCTGTGAGCCATTAAATATATCCATTTTGGCCTGATCCTCCCCCCGTTTCAGCAGTAGAATAGGCTGTCTGAGGAGGTGGTAATATCCTACTCATTGGCTCTCTTTAAGCAGTGGCTGGACAGATACTTATCATGGATGCTTTAGACTGATCCTACACTGAGCATGGAGTTGGATGAGATGGTCTGGATGGTCCCTTCCAAAGCTATGTATCTATGCTTCGATGTTTCACTTCCAGCCATTTAACCCTTCCCATGTTATCCCTCCTGTTCATTTTGGGAAAATTCCAGCTTGGTTCAGTTTACATATGTTTTTCCCCTATGTATGTGACTTTCTTTATGTGTATTATTCCTCTTTTCTCTTTCTCCTTCCCGAGACAGTATGCCAAGTATCTTCCAGGTTTATTCGCATGTCCAAACTGCTTCTGCGTTAAAAAAAGATTTTTTTAATGGGTTTCCTCCAACTAAAAACATATCTAATTGATTTTTGTAATGGTCTTATTTCTGCAAATGCACCTTTACTCAGATTCTTTTAATGCTCTTGCTTTAATATCTTTGCTTGTTCCGTTCTTTCTCTTTTCTTCTTTGCAGTAACTGCTATTAAGAATGGATTCCTCTTACAAAAGCTTTGCTTGTTTTCCAGATGGTGACTGAGGGCATTTCTTCTGTATTATTTGTCTTGAAAAAAATATTCCAAATCTATTTTGCATTTCATTTTTTTTAAATTTCATCTTGCAATAGAAGGGTGTAATTTAATATATCTCTAATTTTAAAATACATTCTACTGACAAGTACCTCTGTTGTGATCTGCAAATATTTTTGGTTGAATTTCTGCTTCAACTGAATTCATTATTAGGCTTTTCTTAGATTCTTGGATACGTTTGGTGCTCATCAGAAAAGAATGTGTAATATCTATCTTTTGGGTGTTTGAATCTATGAGTATCTTCTAATTCCAACATGTCCAAAGCTCTTAGGTTTCAATGTCTGTGAGCCAAAGTACATGTCCATCCTTCCCCCCTTTCAATGTAAGCCATTTAACTATTTCCAGGCAATTCCCCCATTTGGTTTGGGAAAATTGTTCTGTGGAGTTTAGCATCAATGCAAAATATTGCCCTTTACCAAATGGTCTGCAGAGTGATGCTGTAGACTTCTTCTTTTGTACTGGAAACATTACTGAACTTCCCACAGGCTGTAATTAAATTACATATTCATATTTGAATTATGAAATTTGAAGAGGGGGCTACAATAAGCTATAGAAACCCAGCAGTTGCATGTTATTGCAATATTATTTCCAGACAACTCTGTAATCCCATTACTGGATATTAATTACACATTTATTTAAGCAATTAAGCATGAAAGTGGCATTATTGTCGGGGATATGATGTATGACCTGCAAGTAATTTGGTTAATGAGTAACATGAAGTGTTTTTTAACTAGGACAGGTATGTTTTTAGTTCATTTGCTAATTACCCTTGACAAGCTTTAGTCTGAGTATTCTAAACTTTGATCATTTTTAATGAGAAAACCAAAATAGGAAATTACTTTGTTTTTAACCACCTGAATAATACGATCAGGAGAGAACTGGCCCTTTCATATCCAGGACATGTTCCTGGTGGTGTCATTTTCTTGCATGGGTCTCTGATGCAAGATTTCTGATGCAGCTTGCTAGATACAGCCACAAAATGGCTGCCCAAACTGACTTTTGCAGGAGTCATAAAATGGCTGCTGCAGGTTACCTTTGATAGTGTAGTAATGGCCATCGGGGTTATGTAAGCTGCCTCGAGCCTTCGGGGGGAGGCGGGGTATAAATATAAATATAATAATAATAATATAATAATAATAATTGTGCTCCAGTGGTGGTTGCAGCCAAAGCAGCCTTTTAAAAAAATCTACAAAACCAATCAATTCCCTAATGGGCAATCAGAAGTCTTTATCTAATTGAAGAAGGAGATCCTCAATGTACTTACTAGCAAGTGAGACTCATCAACTTCCCCAGGACTGCCATCTAAGTAAATATGGTTTGGAATGAACAATAATGGTTGTTATTTTCCAACTGGGCCAACCTGGTTGCAAATTGGTTTTTGCTGTAGACATGGATCAATAGACCTAGATTCTCACCGGCAACACTATTCTTATGAGTTTATGATGTCTTAAGAATGTTTTGCTCAATCAATATTTTGTGACACTGTTACATTATGACACATTGTTGTGCCTAGCAGGGGGAAGAAAATGGACAGCTGAAGTTGGCCTTCTTTAAAACAAAACAGCAAATCTGGCAAAACTATGCCCAGTTACACTGAAACTCCGCAGAGATGCTAAGGGCCCAGTTATGATACTCAGCTCTGGCAAATCTTTGGAAGTGTTAAAGGCTTTCTTGAGAAGGGAAATTGTGTTACCCTTCCTCAAAGAGTCAGTGGTTAGACCTGTTCTGCTAAAACTCCCCCTGACCTTTTCTGGACCGGGATTTTGACCCAATTTACCACTCATCAGGTGGCAGGGAAAATTTCCAGTTCCACTCAATGTTGATGCTGGGCCAGGGCCATCCCAGGCATCATCCAACTCAGGTCCTCTGTTGCCCCATAGCAACACAGATGTATTTGCATTTTTTTTTTTTGCCCCGGCGGACAGTAGACTATGTCAGGGCAAGCCGAAGCAGTATATATAGTATATGTGTAACATATAAGAACCAACTCCTCCTCCTCCTCCAGTATGGTAAGAGTTGGGCCATCCAAGCCTGGCTCCTCCCCTGACTATGGAATCTCCCCTGACTATGGAATCTCTGTGTGTGTAGCACAGCAGAGCCACCTGGGACATTTTTTCATTAGTCATGTGGTATTGCATCCCCATGAAATACTGTGATCCTAAATGAAAAAACAAAACAAAAACAAAGCTCCCCCCCAGTACCTTGCTACCCTGCAAGATGCATACATATGAAGATCCCCTAGCAATCTCAGTGTGAAGGCCCTCTAACCATAAAGCACTGTGGAGACCTCCAAACTATGTGCTTCAAGGATAAACCGCTTCTGAATGTAGGCTAGCCTAATCTCTTCATATCTTGGTGTGAAGGGTACTATGACCTTCCCTGGAGGTCTCTGCCCTTCTTCTCCTTGCAGACACATGACGGAACAAGATTGGATCAATTACCAAACTCGGAGGCATTGATACAGGTAAGTCTTCTTTTTTTCCCCCTCAGCTTTACCCCAGCATTCCTTCCCACTCCTGCTTTCTCACCAACCACCACCTTCTTCCCTTCTCTCCTTTTTATTCCTCTGTGAGTCCCGCCTCCTTCCTTTAAATCTCCACGCCCAATTAGCCTCTACTTCCGGTCTTGAGCGTCTCCCTCTTCCCCCACTCTCCCTGGTTCCTCTCTACCCCATTTTCACCATCTAAGTTCTTCCACTGCCACACCCATGGCCTGGCCCTTCCTCAGAGAGGGAGCCCTGGGCTGACCTTTTGGACTTCGCCTAGCACTCCTTCCCCTGCTTGGGCTGGTTGAGAAACATCTCTGATTGACCACTCCTTTGGGTAAGTATCCCCCTTCTCAGTAATCCCTCTCTACACTACCTTCTTTCCTTGCTCCCCGTCTACTTCTAGATCCCCCCTTTCTAGTATCCTTAGTTCGGGTGGGTTCCGCCGTTCTCCGACAACTCGCTCGGCATTTGACTCTTCTGGTCTCTTTCCAGCTGCTCCGTCGCTCGGCCGCTCACTTGCCTTGCCGCCACCACGTGTTGGAGAGCCCCGTAGCTAAGCATAGTCTTCTCCCATCTGGTCACCGCCACATGTCGGAGGGTCTCGCAGCCGAAAGCCATCTTCCTTTTTCAGTTGTCATTTGCTGTTGTCCCAGCTCTCTCTATTAGCATCAGGTAAGTCTCTTTCTCTCTGCCCCTTCCATGTCCCCCTCCCATCTACTGGGGACCCGCCCGGACACTTGGAAAATCAGCAGACAGTGGGGTCCTCCAAAGAGGCAGGCAATGCCAACCCACCTCTAAACTTCTCTTGCCTTGAAAACCCTGTGTGGTTGCTATGTCAACAGTGACTTGATGGCCAAAACCAAAAAAACTGAGAAAGAATATATTGTCTGAGCTAATCACCTTTCTTCCTGGTGGCTACTGGAAATAAAAATAAATGTCATTGTGACTGAGAATTCTGAATGTCTGATGCTATATCTGATGTAGATGCAAAAAGTAGACTTTGTAACCATTAGCAAAAAATAAATAGACAATTTGCTTTTTGATGTCTGTGTGCATGCGACAAAGGAAACTGCTCGGAGAATCCGAAATAACTGATAGCTGCATATTATATTCCCATTACACCAAAAAGGTGATACACACACAACTCAATGAAATGCAGCCCGCAAATGAAGTGAGGGAAAAGAAGTCGAGTGCATTAAATAAATGAAAAATGAGAGATATTTGGAGAACAAATACGGACCTAGAAGCATCTCTTTCTCAAATAATTCAAATAAAACAAATGGGAACTGTCATCCAGTGTCTAGAGCAGAGATTCTCAATCAGGGTTCTAGGGAACCCTGGAGTTACAGAAGAGCTGCCCAGGGGTTATGCATCTTTTCCCAGAAGTTCTGATGGTCACTGGCATAACTAGAAGTCACTGGAGTCCACTTCTCCTATTATTGTACAGGCCTAGACTCTTTCTCCACCATGGAAATTATAAATGATCAATTGACTCCTGAATCTTACTTCTTTGCCCAATTTTCCGAAGGGGCATGCCACAACTTTTGGGGCTCCTCAAAGTCTAAAAAATATTTCCTCCATGGTCAAAAGGTTGAAAAAGACTGGTCTATACAGATAGCAGTATGGAACAAACTGATCGTAAGGATTCAAACACAAGGACCTCATTATAGCCAGATTTCAAGCTTCATGTTTATTGATAAAAAAAAAGACAGTCTGGGATATTTGATTTCAATTCTGTTTTGATCTCCCCAATGATGGTACTCCACATGGATTCACTGCTTGAAGACAAACCACTAGGCACAAAGTATGAGTGAACAATTCAACCTGTAGTTTATAATGGCCGGGGTAGCCAGTTTTCAGTCCGAGGGCCTTAGCAGCTTGGCTATGAGAAACAGCAAAAAGCAAAACAAAACAACCATGGTGTCATTCTAAAAAAAAAATAGGCAGAGACACATTCCCTCAGAGTAGACAATACTTTAATAGACAAATGGTCTGGCTCGCTATAAGGGTTATGTTGGTATAAAGAAATTTCTTGTGTACCAAAGAAGAAGGCAGAAATCTCTCATTAGGACTGCAGAAGGAGTAACCTTGTCTGGCTGGAGAATGTTATTCTTAGGCTTTTCTTCTAGAAAAATATAGAAATATAGAAAAATATAGAATCTCAGGCTGGTTCTTCTTCTTGTTCTTCTTCTTGTTCTTCTCCTCCTCCTCCTTCTTCTTCTTCGGATTTGTGAAGTTTCAGTTCCAGAGAACCTGCAGCCCTCCATTTTATCCTTCCTTCTTCATACAGATTCCCTAAACTACAAAACTGTTTCTAATATCCCCTTCTTATGTCAAAGGTCACTGCCTGCATGTCATATCTTCCTTCCGATCAATGCTGGTCTTCCTAGCAATCAATTCAGGCCTAGGAGAGTGTTTTTGGCTGCTCTTGCTAGTGACCTCATAACTTGGTGTTACTTTCCCTTAGGTGAGGCTTATTTATTAGCACTTGGGTATTCCTGCCATACTTGTCATTATTAATCATCAAGTCTTTTTGGACAAACAGAGCGATCACCAGAGGCTCAATTCTGTCTTGTCCTGCTTGAGCTCCCTTTTTCTGATAGATCATTCTCCCCCTGTGAGAGGAGCTCCTGTTTTGGATCCCTTTTATCATTCCTCCTCTGCCTCTCCCTCTCAGGACATTCAGTCTTTCTCTGGGCATGATGTCATTAGCACTCATTACACCATGTTGTGATCTCCAATGGCATTATCATGCAGACAGTGTGCAGCGGTGCTCAGGTCTTCCCTGGCTTTTCGGATTCCACTTTTGACATGCCGAGAGCGATTTTGCTGAGGAAATATAATGAGTGTTATTATTTTAATCAGAGGGTTTTTTTCCCCTTCCCACAGCAGACCTCTCTGTCGGAGGCAAATGACACAGTTTGTGTTTGACGCCTACTAACCCTGTAAAAATGTCACTTGTGATGTTAAACTGCTAATGTTGTTTCCCCCGTTTCACTTAAGTCAGGGCACTGAACAGTTTACCGACATAAAAGGTCTTTTTTGTGTGTCTCTGTGCGTGTGTTTGTTCTGTTTTACTGTCGGACTGGGGATCTATATATTGCCAGCATGCCTCTATTTAAAAACGTGGCAGGAAACAGTTTTAGGAAGTTAACGTGGATGGGCATCCTTCTAATTTGTTTTTGTACTGCCCCATAGTGGCCAACCAATAAGATGGGATGGGGAGTATGCAAAGGAAGCCCATCTAATGAAGACAAAGAAACACAAGAAGAAAGAATCTAAAAATAATTGACTTGCAGGCGGGCATTCTATGGGTTGAAGGAGACTCTCACACAGAGTTTCATTCGGCAAAACAGGCCACGGCTTATTAACCATTAGCTTTTTGATGTGTTGGCCAGCCAGGGGAATGAGAGCCTTAGACCCTTAATACTGCATGACCCTAATGGTACCATGGTATCCCATCCTGGTATCCTACCGAGCTCACAGGTCCCCATGGAAATAGATCTTCTCATCCCGGGGAATGCCTAGAGTGCCGCAAGAGGCATAGACCTTCCTTGGCCCACCACAGGTTACCCAGCTCAGCAAGCTCCTTGAGCTGTTGCAGCTGGGATGGCTCTCCTCAGGCTGAATTCTCCATCATAAGGCTGCTTAACTTTTGGAATTCCGTTGCCCCACTCAGACTCCCTGTCCCCTAGACAGGCTCCATCTCCTTGCTACCCCCCACCAGCTGTGACAAGGTAATACACAAATGCATAGCCAAAATGTTAACAATAACATTACAACACTGTCAAAAATGGCATAACAGGGTGGGTGAGTGGGAAACAATTTGCTTGTCTGCCACGGAAGAAGAGACTGGGCTCCAAGCACATGGCCCTTTTAAGGCACTCCTAGCCTTGATGAGACTATATGTACAGTTGTATGAAGATTTCTTTTAGTGTGATGTTTTCCATGCGCACTTCAGGAAAATGATCATATTGCTGAGCAATACAGCAAGGTTGCTTTTTTTTGGGGGGGGGGTAGTGTTTTATTGATAGAGAGGTGGGAAAAGATGCAAATGTGCATGAATTGGAAAAGAGTTAATTTTAGAATTTATCCTAGTTAGATGTTCCAGAAGGGTGGAACACAGTGAAGACAGAAATTCCGAAATAATTGAAGACTTCAATGGGGAAAATCCGCTCACATCTCAATTACTGCTTAGGTCACTGATTGATTAAAAATAATGTGAGTTCATATCGTGTGAGCCCTGACATGCCTGGCTAGGTTAGAATTAAGCTATTCCTGATGCTACTATAAAAGGGGCAATATAGTAAAATATATGTAATATATAGTAAAATATATGTAATATATTTTACTATATACTAAAATATAGTAAAATATGTAAGATTGCCTGAATTTGGGCATTCTGACAAGGGCATGGGTCTAAAGAAGTAAGATTTAAAGAAGAGAGATAAAACATGAAAAATGAATTCTTTCCTTCAAACAGTTAATTTTTTCCTTTCTATTTTTTTTATTGCAAACCTAATTTTAATTGCTTCAAATTTGTTTCAGAAATAAATAGTTTTCTCTCTACTAAGCTAATGTGTTAGTATCATAAACACTGCGGATGAATTCCCAGAATTTCCCCATATATCAAAAAGACAGTCATATAAAGTCATATATTCTCATATTAAAAATTGTTACCTCTCACCTTTGTGAGATCTTACATCCAAATTCTTGAATGCCTCCTGTTTTGTGATGGGTTTTTATATCATGCCTTACTAGCAAATATCCAATAATCCTGATTAAACCCGGGTGACTTCTTAATAAACGAGCATGTATGAAGTTGGACTTCCTTGGTTGGTACCAAGCGACTGTCATCTCCATTGCAAATACAGGTGCCAGAACTCAACTGGCTTGCTTTGTAGTCCCTTCAACCTCACCAATCTTGTTGATGCTCTTAAACTATAAGCTGCATTAGTACATAATTCACGGAAAAAATCTGTATGGTAGGAGTTCTTATCCTAGATTTTCGATGTCTTCTTGCCAGCGTTGAGGCTTTCAGTGACAGATCAGAACCCACTTAAACATGAGGCCCAACGTCTGCAGGTTAAACTCTTACTGTGACATTTCAAATGAAAGAGCTTTAAGATTAATATTTCTTTCCCTTGAACTTTTTGCAAACTAGAGCAAGAGTGGTCCCCCCCCCCATGCATATGAAGTCAACTTCCTAGAAGTATAAGAAATAAATATATATACTAGTCCTGTTATAATCCCATAATATCCCTTCTTGTAACAGGGTAGTGCTAGGAAGTGTGATAAAATCTATAGCCTTCCCATATTGTTTCTGGCAATTCCCAGAGTTACCCTATATCAGTTCTAGAGTTTTACTAGAAATGATGCAACACTGCCCTCAAAACTACTGTTTTAAAGTATTTTCTGAAGCTGCTGTTCTGAGCAGTAGGTGAACCATGAAATCTGGACTTGCCAGGTATCTTGGCAATACTGTGGGCTTGGCAGCCCTAACTCCATTTCATTTGGGATGTCTGATGCCTATTCCATTTACAAACTGGGCCCATTCTGCACGCATAGGATAATGCACTTTGAATGTGCTTTGGCAGCTGGATTTTCCTGTGTGGAACAGGAAAATCTTCTAAAGTGCATAATCTATTGTGTGCAGATTAGGCATAGCAAATCTAGCTCCTGTGCAGGTGAGAACAGGACACAGGCCAAGGGAGACCTGATTTGGCTTCTTTGTCAGAGATCAGGAAGAATCACACAGGTCTTGCTTGCTTATTGGTATGAGATTTCTCTGCCAGGTATGAATAAAAAAGGCACCATTTTGGCCCATTATGCACGGAGTGGAAGGTCTGCATTCGGGGTGGAGTGGCAGTGGCTAAAATCACCAATTATGCACGCTGCAGGCAGCAACCGGGCACAGAGTCAGCGTATGCCGCCAAAAAAAACGTGTTAGTGAGATGCGGAAGAAAGTGGAGCTTCCCGGGACCAGGGTGCAACCAGAAGCGGCTCCAGAGTAGCTGCGTGCATAATCGGATACTCTGGGTTTTGCCGCCGTTGCATTCCGTCCTGTGCATAAGCGGTTTGCTTCGCTTCTTCCTCCTCTGCATTCTCCATGCCGCCGTTTCAGCGGCCGTGCATAATAGGCCTTTGCAAAGCCTGGTGAGTAATTAGTAGGCTGTATCCAGAATAGGTTGAGAGTTTAAAAATATCAAACATGAATAGATGACCCTGCAACAGCCAGGAAAAACTAATATTTGAACTACATTGCCCATGTTGCCTTTGAATGAGTTTGCTATTGTAGAAATGTGAGTGAATAAGAGGCTCTGTATTACTGGAAAAAACATCAGGATTTTAAACACTGAATCTCCAAGCATCACAAGGTCCTCTGTTGTGGTATATAGAATACTTAAAATTGGCTGTTTTCAATCAGAAATCATGGGAGACAAGTATTATCCACTTAACCTTGCCGTCCATTCATCTAACACTTCTCGGACGGGGACCAGCTGAAGAGTCAGAGCTGAATTTCTTGTTTAGTACCATAGCATAACCATTTCAGCCTGATACTAAAATGGGCCAGAGAAGCAGCTGTTTAGATAAAATCTAAGAATCTGGGCACCTGCTTATTGGTAAGACCACTGTTTTTTGACGCTTGCGCAGAATTATGTTTAGGTTTATTAGTAGAATCACCACCCATTAGTAGAATTAGTATAGTAGAATCACCACCCATGGGTGGACATAGAGCTCTTTTTAATGCACATGCAATTGTATGGAGCTGTATGTTTTGGGCAGTTAGGTAAAAGAGTGTGAGCCCAGCTCAGGAATGCCCTGGGAGGGACACTTTAGATGTGATCTTCCTAGATGAACTGTATGAATGACTGCTTTAGACCAGCAAGTTTCAGGTGAAGTCTTGGCTTTCACCAATGAAGGCTGAGCTTTGCCTCTCTTTGTGCAAACATAAAACATTCTTCAGCTGTTGGACTTAAAAGAGTCCTGAAAGCTTTAATACTATACTGTAAAATGAACCACTTAGAACTAAACTACAAGAAAACCAAAATTATGTCATTTGCTAAAAACCCTAAGAGACATTCATGGATCATTGATGGGCACAGAATTGAACAGGTCTGTCATTTCAAATACTTAGGGGTGGTCTTTCAGACCTCTGGTAGCTGGAAAGCCCATGGGGACTATGTGGCCAACAATGCACAGAAAAGTGCAAATGCCATTATTAAGTTTTTTAGATTAAAAGGTGGACAATATATACCTGCAGCACTCAAATTATTTGAAGCTAAGGCAGTGTCACAACTATTATATGGCACACAGTTGGGCCCCCTCTCAAACTTGGCCCCTTTAGAGAGGGTTCAATCTAAATTTTTAAGATCTGCTCTTCATGCCAAAGTGTATCTCCAATGTTACTCTGAGACTTGAGACAGGTTTCATAAAGATGGAGGCTAGAGTATGGTTGACTGCTTTAAATTACTGGCTTATACTGTCCTTTTTCCCTCGTGGCCTTGCCCCACTAACAACTGAGGATGGCTATCAATCATCATGGCAACGAAACATCAGAGCTAAAATCACACTCTCGGGGTTCTCTCCTGAGTTCCTACTGAGTATGGGATATGATCAGGCCAAAGAAGTTGTTAAGCAGAGATTGACCGACAGAACGCCAACAGGACCTAGCTAATAACCCATCTTTCATTATTAGTGAACCCAATAGATATTCATCTTTCCCTATGACATATCTGGCCAAGCTTGAAGTACCTAGTCATAGGAGGGCCTTCACTTTGGCACGCTGTGATGCCTTCCCTTCGGCGGTATTAGAAGGTATAGGAAAATACCCTATACCGAAAGGAAATGCACCTGTGGCTCTGGACATGTAGAAACCATGGAACATGTTCTCTTTCAATGTCAATTTTATAATGAGATTCGAACTAGTCTAATTCTTCCGTTGCTAGGCAGATTCCCAGGGCGCTCAGGAGAGTTTTACATTTCACTGCTGCTTGCAGATATAGAAAATAATACAACTTATAGAGTTGCCAAGTTCTACGCAGCAGCGATCAAAATTCGTAATAGAATGGTCAGTTTTAAATGAATCTGGACAGCTGTGTTTATCTACCTTTTCTATTTTCTATTGTTATCTTTTAAGATGTTTTAATTCCTGGTTTTAATGGATGTTTCTGTATCATTTTATGCTGATCTATGACTGTAATAAAACTAACTAAAACATTCTTATTGAAGTTTGTTTGTGAAATTTATTTGGCCTAGCACTATGTTACCTGTAGAAAAGAGCAAGAGTTCAGTAGCGCCTTAAAGACTAACAAAATTTGTGGCAGGGTATGCGCCTGTGACTCAGGAGTCACTGCTCACAAAAGCTCATGTCCTGCCACAAATTTTGATAGTCTTTAAAGTGCTATTGGATTCTCCCAGATACTGAGCAGACAGACAAAGAAAAGATCTAGCATTAGGGTTTGTCAAAATACCATTCCAGAGTTCAGAGACTAATTCAATCCAAAGGGAGACCCAAAGTTATGTTCTGAAACACAGGCCTGGGTCAGAGACAAGGAAATCAGTCCAGAATATGGACTCTAAGGACAGTAACTAACAGATGTGTTTTTGGGTTTTCCTTCTGCACCTGCTCAAACAATGTTGATAGACCAGTAGTGTAGGCAATTGGCTTGAACACTGACCTAAAGCTTGAACAAGCTTCTAAAGCCCCTCAAGCATTTGAAATGCCGTTTAGGTAAATGCTGAAGCAAATGGGAGACATATCCCTGGTGTATGTCCCATTTACCATGGCAGATTTGCTAAATTAGAAGCAGACTACTCCTAGCCTGAAACAGGATCCAGTGGAAGCCTATGCCCTGTTTCAGAACATTTTAGCTGCATGGATGGACTATCAGCTTTGCTAGATATGCTTCTCAGTTCAAAAGGGGAAAAAAAGGCTGGTCAAAGAGACAGCCTATGCCCTTGTCCTGAAGGACCACCAGGATCATCACAGACCTCCTGTAGATGAGGCCCTTCCTTTGATAGACCCAAAATGGGAACACACTTGGCAGGCTGATGTAAATGTGTATGTAACACAGATAACTGTGCTTCTAAGAGAAATGAAGCAGGCTGTCTTCATACTGTATGAAGTGAACCAAGAGAAATATAAGGACCCTTCAAAGTTCTTGAGGAGACTCATAGATGCATTTAAAACCTCCAGCCACACAGATCTATGTTCCTCAAAAGGTGGAAAAGGGAGAAAAAACTCCTCTCAGAAAAGACTTGTGTCTTCTGCAAACAAAAGGACCATTGAAAGAGAGAGTCCCCCAAACTGAAGGAAAAAAGGTCTCCTGAAGTTGGTCCTTCTTATTATTCGTTTTATCCTTTAGCTGGGGATTGGTGGAGCAGGTTGTCCTCTCAGCCAATACGCTGGTGTAGGTGCCACTGGATTTTTTGCCTTCTTTATATTATGTTTCTACTCTTGGCGATTGGTGGCAGTTGTTTTGGCCATATGGATAATCAATCGCTGGTTTCTAAGGTCTTCCTCAATCTGTTTCAGCCATGCTTTCTCTGGCACCAGTTGTTGGATTCAGTTGGTGATTCTCGCCAGAGGTGTTTAGAAGGCAGTCTGCTGGTGTTCATTCTGAAGACATGGCCAAGCAATTGCAGTCTGCACTTCTGTTCTTTAATTTGTAGCTTGTTGTCGTATTTTGTCACATTTCAATTATGATCACATAGACTGTTTACGCACTGGGAATTTCACTGCCCCAGCTCTCGTGCAGGAGCACAAATTGGGGGTGGATGAGGTACACCGAGCTAGTGGTTGCTAGTATCATCTGCACCCTCCTCTCTCCCACTCCTTTTTTTGAGATGTTAGGATAATTGAGAATATGAGGGCACTGTGTTTTTTTCTGCCGTGTATCTTTTTGTGGGTTGATTAACCGTATATTATTTTATTTTGGGATTTTAATTGGGCTTTTATGGGGGGGGTTACCCACTTGTTGTAACCCACTGTGAGCCATAAGGGAGTAACGGGCAATAAATCAAATAAATAATAATAATAATAAATTAATCAAGTTTGCAGGTGACACCAAATTGGGAGGACTGGCAAATACTCCGGAAGGTAGAGACAGAGTTCAACGAGATCTGAACACAATGGAAAAATGGGCAAATGAGAACAAGATGCAATTTAATAAAGATAAGTGTAAAGTTCTGCATCTGGGTCAGAAAAATGAAAAGCATGCCTACTGGATGGGGGATACGCTTCTAGGTAGCACTGTGTGTGAACGAGACCTTGGGGTACTTGTGGATTGTAAACTAAACATGAGCAGGCAGTGTGATGCAGCGGTAAAAAAGGCAAATGCCATTTTGGGCTGTATCAACAGAGGCATCACATCAAAATCACAAGATGTCATAGTTCCATTGTATATGGCACTGGTCAGACCACACCTGGAGTACTATGTGCAGTTGTGGAGGCCTCACTTCAAGAAGGACGTAGATAAAATTGAAAGGGTACAGAGGAGAGTGACGAGGATGATCTGGGGCCAAGGGACCAAGCCATGTGAAGATAGGTTGAGGGATTTGGGAATGTTCAGCCTGGAGAAAAGGAGGTTGAGACGGGACATGATAGCCCTCTTTAAGTATTTGAAAGGTTGTCATTTGGAGGAGGCCAGGATGCTGTTCCCATTGGCTGCAGAGGAAAGGACACGCAGTAATGGGTTTAAACTACAAGTACAATGATATAGGCTAGATATCAGGAAAAAAAATTTCAGAGTCAGAGTAGTTCAGCAGTGGAATAGGCTGCCTAAGGAGGTGGTAAGCTCCCCCTCACTGGCAGTCTTCAAGCAAAGGTTGGATACACACTTTTCTTGGATGCTTTAGGATGCTTTGGGCTGATCCTGCATTGAGCATGGTGTTGGACTAGATGGCCTGTATGCCCCCTTTCAACTCTATAATTCTATGATTCTATAATAATTCCCAAGTCCAATCTATCTGGGGTGTTATGGGGGAGTCCTATGTTTCTTTAGAGCCTAGCCTTAACCAAATCCCCAGCAGAAGAGAGGCTTTCCCAGGCCTTGCAGAAGCCAATGAGTTCCTACAGGGCCCTTGTCTCCTCTGGGATCTTATTCCACCAGGTGGGGGCCAGGACCAAAAAGATCCCCGCCCTAGTCAAGACTAGGTGAATTTCTTTGGGGCCAGGAATCTGTCCTGTTGGAACTGGTAATGGTCTTTGGTGGATGTATTTGGAGAGGTTGTCCTCTTATAACAGACATTTATATCCATACTAAAGAACAAAGATTCCTTCATCCAATTGAATTTGAATTGCAAGGACATAGAGTCACCCACCAATTCTTATTAATCATGGAATGTCCAGTTGCTCTATTGGCATGGGGCCTGTTGTGTAAATAGCAAGCAACAATTTCTGTCGATCAGGACCAGATTACTCTTGTCAGTCTCCACATAATATTCATTTTTTGGCAGTAAGGAAATGCTCTATCTTAGGGCCCTTCCTAAATAGAGATTGGTGTGGTTTGTACTACACATGTCTATCCATCTTGATCTACTGTATCTGGTAGCAGATGGCTACTCAGTCACATCCCCCATATTTACTAGTCAGCAGAGCCAGAAGTTCAAAATTCCCTGGGCCCAGGTTGCAAGAGTCCAGGTCATCCCCTGCTGCATTTTGCTCTCACTCAATGGAAGGCCAGTATTATCTAGGCTTCATCAAAAACACAAAGCCTATCTAAGAATCCATAAATGCTCATTCATGCCCAATATTGAAATAATCTGTTCCTAGTAAGCCACGCTGGTGCACAGAACATACATGCACATAATATCATAAATCTCGGCACTAGGACAGCATTAGTCACAGGGGACCACAAAGAAGGGTGCAGGGGCACTGTATGGAGGATGTAGGGTGATGAGGGAAGAGTCTGCTTGATTCACTGGTAGGCGTCATGAGCAGAACTGGAGGCAGAGATTCTTTCAGGCAGGAAAAAATCCCTAAAGGCAACGCAACATGATAGATCAAGGTCAGGGCTATTCTTAAATATTCTCTTCTATTTCCTCACTTATCCATTGCCAAGGTATGATACTGGAGGAAGCATACAGATGATACATTCCAATCAATGACACTTAAGCCACGTCTGCATTCTACTCTGGTTTTATGAGTCACCTGCTCACTGATCCTTCCATCATATTTATTTCAATTTGATGAAAACCTTACAAGTTCTGATAGAAATAAAAATGCAGTGTACTTACCATGTGGATGGGTTGCCCTCCAGTTCAAATCAATATGTTCTTTGCTGCAAGGCAAAACACAGAATGCGTCTAGTGTGAGTCTTACAGAACCATGAGAAAACATTAGTATAGCACAATAAATCTTCATCAACAACGCAGCAACTATTATTCCCTGGAAACTCACGTGAATCAACCAGTTAATGGAAACACAAATAGAAAGTTAAAGATCAGACAAGACTGCATCATTAGCAAACTATCCAGCAAACAACGGGAGAGCCTTTTGCAATCCAGAAGACTGAAGGTTTACCATCCTGTGTCTGACCCATGCAAGAAAACAGTGGGCATATGAAGAAGAGATACAACATTATCCTGTAATGAAGAACCATTTGCTTATCATCTGCCTTTCAAGAAACTCTGCAAGGCACACAGATTTGGGCACACAGATGGAAAAGGAGTTGGTATCCAGCTATTGTGAGAAAGCGTTTCTGTGGCTGAACTGGTTGATGCCTATCAGCTATTTTTTATGTAGCCATTAGCTTTAACCCCTGTTTAAATACAGAATAGGCAGCTAGAATTTTATTATAACACTAGTAGTAAAGCCCATTGCGTACTGTAATACAACCATGCCAATCTTGCTCTTTTCCGCTGCTCCAGACAGATGAGTGCTCTCTCTCTCAATCAACCCTGCAAGGCTGTTGTATAGATGGCATCCCTCTGGCCAAGCTGCTTGCCCTGCTGTGACCCTTGTGAAAGGGTTGTTTGACCCCCCAAAGGGGTCCCAACGCCCAGGTTGAGAACCACTGCTCTAGAGGGCCAATAACAGGGCAGACAGGTTGAAGATAAGGCCTTCATAAGAATGTAAAAGCTCTGCTGGATAGTCAACAATGGGGCATGGAGGTTTAGACCTTCTCCTGTTGTTGCCTCCTATCTCTGGGATTCAGAAACCAGGATTCTTAATGTGGAGGTTGCCCTCAGTCACCACGGCTGTTGTTGTTGTTATGTGCAAAGTCGTGTCCGACCCATCGCGACCCCATGGACCAAGATCCTCCAGGCCTTCCTGTCCTCTACCATTCCCCGGAGTCCATTTAAGTTTGCACCTACTGCTTCAGTGACTCCATCCAGCCACCTCATTCTCTGTCGTCCACTTTTTCTTTTGCCCTCAATCGCTCCCAGCATTAGGCTCTTCTCCAGGGAGTCCTTCCTTCTCAAGAGGTGGCCAAAGTATTTGAGTTTCATCTTCAGGATCTGGCTTTCTAAAGAGCAGTCAGGGCTGATCTCCTCTAGGACTGACCGGTTTGTTCGCCTTGCAGTCCAAGGGACTCGCAAGAGTCTTCTCCAGCACCAGAGTTCAAAAGCCTCAATTCTTTGACGCTCGGTCTTCCTTATGGTCCAACTTTCGCAGCCATACATTGCAACTGGGAATACCATAGCCTTGACTAAACGCACTTTTGTTGGTGGCTACTCACCACGGCTAGTAGCCACCAATAGACTTCTCCCCCATGAATCTACTTTCAAACTCTTTGTTCCTGTAGCCATCATTCCATCCTTTGGCTGTGAATGGACAGTTTCTCTCTCACTCAATATGTTTCAGATGACATCTAATTTATCACTTAGAAGCACATATATAGCCAAGTTTCAGGAGTAGCTTCTCTTACATGTTACAGCCACCACACGTCCTAAGATCATTTCAGGAGGGTCTGACTGGGTTTCCCCTGTGTTGGTAATTCTTTGTAGCATGTGCTTCTGGATGGGCATGTGGCTCTTGTAAACTTGAAATAGCAGTAGGCTTCCTGTCTAAGATGATATGTTGGGTTAGGCACTTCTTGGTGCTCGTGTTTCAACTTCTGTTTCATCTGTTTTGATATATTTCGTATTTTGTAAACGACTTCAGCACCATATGTTGGCTCCTAAAAGCCGTGAGTGAAGCTGTACTTAGAGAACTCATACTTTCAGCTTTCATCTTGTGTTCAGTCTCCTGGACTGCTGGAAAAAAGTCCTCTTGAGTAATGGTACTTAGGAGGATGTAAACAGGGAGAAAGCTACAAGAAATCATGGACATGCCCTTGTACAAGTAGAAATACCTCTATTTGTGCAAGGCCTAATTTTGATCTGTGTTGTGCCTGGGGATTATATTTATTTATTTATTTTTATTTATTTATTTTTGGATTTATATAACCGCCGCTGTCAGCGAACTGGCTCGTAGTGGTTCACAAGCATGTCAAATACATACCCAACACTTAAACATAACAGTCAACAACTTAAAACAATCCTCCCATTAAAATGTAACTCTAAAACTCTACTATTCCGCTGATGGCAGTAATAATTAAATTAATTAAGATTCATCCCAATTCAGCGAGACCACTGGGCCTATCTAAGTATCAGGCAGATGCCAGTGATAGTCGTCTAAATAAGCATACCTGGTAGTTATGAATGAAATCCAAAAGAAAACAATACTTTAAAAGCAGTTGACTGGTAGGATGGCATGTGGCCCACACAAGACGTGACTCCAGATTGGCGTTAACAAGGCCACAGCTTTATTTTGAGACCACACTGCTCCCACCTCCAGCTGGCAGTTGGCTCCCTGGTGTGAGAAAAGACCCACCCCCTCCACAGCTGTCCAGCTGCTCTATGTCTGGCTCTAGGGGTACCCTGGAACCCATCACCTCCTGCCTCCTTTTTGCCTTCACAAAGGCAGCTAAAATGGCTGACTGTACACTGAGGAATGTTCTCCAGAGGAAGGCAATGGCAAACCAGCTCTACTTCTCATTGGGCTTAAAAGCCCCTTGCTAGTGTCTCCATAAGTCAGCTGCAATTTGACAGCATCTACAAACATGCCTATTCCCTTCTTTTTCTCCCTGCATGTTCCCCAAACAACTTTAAGAACCAGACATGAACGTTTTCTCAGGACCTCCAACCCCAAGGAGATTAAACTGTCCTCAACCTGGGCCAGGGTTTTTCTTCCGCTCAGCCCTGTCCTGGTGGAATGCTCTGCCAAATAAAATCAGAGGCCTGCAGCCCCTTCATCGGGATTTCATGGCTTGAAGGAGGGATTTGTTCCCCAAGATACAGAGAATCAGGCAATATAGTGCTTAATTTCTGGTTTTAATGTTTTTAAATCTATCATTTAATTTAAATTCCTAGAGCTGTATTTTATTCCACTTATGTAATTTATTCTACTGTTAGCTACCCTGAGTCCCCGGAAAAAGGGCAGCAAATAAATGTAACTATAAATAAATATCTGATGAACAAGCTTTCTTTTCATCTTGGCCCTATTTATATCTCATTTACCACAGGAAGGTGGGAAATGCAAGTTCAAGCTCTGAATTTGACAGTTCCCTCCATGAGAAGTCCATCCATAAGGAACCATTGTTTGGGACAGATGGGTTATATAAAATCTCTCAGCAATGTAACTTATTTGACACCAGAAACAAAGGCCTCTCTTAATAGACTAGAGCGGTAACCGTTTCTTTTCCCCCAGCTGTTCAGAGTAATTTGACATTTTTCATTACAAGTTGGCTAACAAGGGCCTGGATATTGCATCTAGAAGCTTATTTATCTCATTATGTATCATAATGTGTCCAGGTGATTTCCTAGCCTATACATCTGGCTGCGACTTGATTTAATTTTTAAAGGCAATAAGAAACAAGCATTGTAAGTGTGGGTTTTCTCTAGAGCCATATTATGGCTTGGAATCTGATTTGCTTTCTGAACGTTAAGCTCCGTTCCGTTGCCTGGTCAGAGCAAGAAAGATCTGACTCGCTTAAAATTTCATTGATTTCAAAAGGCAATTTTTGCACCAGCACATCTTCCCGGAGCTTCTGATATTAGTGGTGGGATCGAAAAGTCAGCATTCTTAAGTGCATCTCTGCTTTTCCAGTGTTCCTGCACAATAGATAGTTGTTTATCATTGAAACCAGGGCTGATTTCCATTAACTCCTAGGAATGCCACCAAATTTCATAGCCGTAGTTATTTCAGCTTGAAAACCCACCTTTCTGATCTACGTTACCCTTTTTCAAGATGAAATGTCAGTTAGTTTTCTAAAACAAGATTCCTTTCTTTGTGGGGTCAACAGGGAATTTGCACACCCATTATTATAGTCCTTTGCCCTGTTCCGAAATAACAGGTTTTTTTGTACCCCATTTTTATCTACCCAAAGGCATCTCAAAGTGGCTTCCAATCACTTACCCTCCATCTCCCCACAGCAGACACCCTCTGAGGTTGGTGCAGCTGAGAGAGCTCTGGGGGAACTGTCCAAGGTCACCTAGCTGGCTGCATTTGGAGGACGAGCGGGGAATCAAACCTAATTCTACAGATTAGAAGCCACCACTCTTAACGACTACACCATACTGGCACCTCCATCTTAGTACTGTCAACATAATGATATAAAATGATCTAATGGGAAATAAGAACAATTTAGAAGATCAGCATTTCAAGAAAAAATGTTGTCTTACTTTCAAGCTGCATCCCAGATAAACTACAGAATCTATTTGTTCTTCTAGCCATTGAGAATCTGCACACTTCTTTCTTCCTAGGGTGACTTCTTCCTGGAGGTCCCACAGGAACTGATGTGACTACTTAATTGTCCCCTTTCAAAACAATGCCATGCAGGCATGGCACTGGGAAAACAATCCTTTCAGAATTGTCCTCTTTATATTTCATTTTAAAAGAAGAAATCTAGTACAACAGAAGGTGAGAAATCAGCATTGGTAATGCCATGATGTCACTTCTGTTTCAGAACTGGAAGTAGTCTCATGTGACACTAAGAATTCCCCAAATTTCCATGACAGCCTTTCTCAACTTTTTTTTAACCATTGAGGAACACCTGAAACATTCTTCAGGCTTTGAGAAACCCCAGAATATAGTTAGGAAGCATAGCTCGGTACACACCCACCCAGGGCCCCTCCTCTTCCCCTCTCTGGACTTATACTTGACCATTTTGGGAGCAGGTAGGTGGATCAACATGATCATGTATGGTGATATCATCCAATAATGTTTAACCCTTCTTGGGCTGTCAATAAACCTCAGGGTTTCATGAAACTCTGGTTGAGAAAGCCTGCTCTGCGGTTTATGTAAGAATTATGGAAGTTCCTAAAATGCCAATTTTAAAGTTTCCACTCCCATTTGATTTTCAGGGGCTGACAACTCTACTTTTGTGAGAGTCCAGTCGATTTTCCCCATAAGCAGACTTTGTTGAAGACAATCTCTTTATTGAAGATACAACGAAACAAGCATCTCAAAACCTTTGCTAAGACTGATGCCTCTTAGAATCATTGCCCCTTATCAACATCCAGCCCCTGCAATTCCCACCATGCAACCGTTTGGGTGTGAAACATTCCAGATGCCAACCCCCATAGTTTGGCTTGAAAATGAAAGTTAGATACAACCGGTGCCTGAGGCCCATAAGGTCATGGAGAGAAAGCTGTTCTCAATGCACCAAATGATATCTGCCCAGATTCCCAAACACTGTTTCCCTAGCTATATTTACACCTACAGTAATCAATAAGACAGAATCAAAGAAACACATAGCAAACCATGTGAATGTAGGGTTTTGATGACTACATGCACACGAGTGGATGCTATAACCAGATATGTTTAGTAGGCTGCTACTGCACTTCAGGATCTCAGGAGTCAGCAACTTTTCTAATTCACCAATTCTGAATATTCATTCATTCATTCAGTCATTCATTCATTCATTCATTTGGATTTTTTATACTGCCCATTCTTTACGGCTCTGGGCGGTTTACATGAGTATTTGTGTTCTGCCAGATAACTAAGGCACAGTGCAAACACAGTATAGCTATCAATTTAATAAGTACAGAATAACTGCTACATTACTCTATGCTTATTTATGGTAAGATTTCTCTTCCTCCCTACTGGTCTCCCTGCTTTTTGCCCTCTGAGACCACCACAGCTCAGATTCTGCTTTTTGCCACATTTCGCCTACATTTCTAGCCTAACAGCTTCATGGTCGCATCGAACATTCAACAGATCACACACCCCTTTTTTATTTATTTATTTTGCAATTTATCTCATGCTATATAAAAGAAATGAGTTTCTTTTTTGACCTCTCCAGAAACTCACCTTTGAGTTTGTATTTTATGTTTGTTTTAATGAATGAACCAAGGTAATCTATTATTCCAGCTCAATTTGAGTTCCAGAAATAGGGATTTCTGGGAAGGCTATGGAACATGGATATATGTTATCATAGACACAAATATGCCCCATTTCCCCCTGCTTAACTCCTTGGTAAATGCATTGATTTAGATTGCTATTTACAACAAGGCAGCTGTATATCTTTTTCTCCATTTCAAAAGCTAGGGCTTGTTCTTCCACGGCATTGCACTTTGTGGAGTCATTTACAGCTGTACAAATAGCCGTTCTTGCTATTCAGTACCCTCCAGTGTGCTTCAGTTAAACCCATCTAGGGACTAATAAAATGGCTTTTGTGATTTGGGCTACATTCCTTCATATAGCAATTTCTCTTTTTAAAGCCACCTGTTGGCTTTGAGGTTTAGGGATTTATCCATAATAGCTCTGAAGCCTCTCTCTTTCTTTTTCATGTTCTCTTGCTTTGGGATGGGTATTATAGAGCCTGTCAACTTTACCTGCCTTGCCAAAATTCACTTATCGATGTCTTAGGTGTATATTTCATGTCCAGGGATAAATGTCCCTGGTTCCGAAACCACTGAAGTCATTTCTAGGATGGCTTTCTTCTCTACCCCCTAAATTATTTGATAATAAATATCAGGGAGCCAACATACACTTGGGAGATTAGATCTTTCTCTATTGTTATTTTACTGGAAAATGACCAGTGTTATTATTATTCAGGCTTTGAGAAACCCCAGAAGTGGTGTGATCATGCAGAATATGGTTGGGAAGCAGAAACACTGACCCAGGGCCTCTCCCCTTCTCACCCCCTTCAGGACCATCAATGGCCATCTAACACATTTTAAAAATGTATAAAAATTAATTCACTTCCATCCACTCGGGAAACCCTTTCAGGACCATCAAGAAACCCCAGGGTTTCATGAGATTCTGGTTCAGAAAGTCTGGGTTAGACTCAGCATAGGCCAAATATCACTAGGTATAACTGTGACAGAGTGGACTGCACAGTACTTGGAAGAGGGACCGCTAAGGGAGACAGAAGTTGCTGTGCAGAGGAAGTCAATAGCAAAGTACTTCTGCTCATTTCTTCTCTTAAAAATGCCATGGCCACCATAAATTTATTGCAGCTTGACAGTGTGCAGTTCCTGCCCTGCCCTGGATAGCTCAGACTAGCCCAGTTTCCACAGCTTACAAATGGTAGCTTGTAAGCTCTAGATACGTTCCTAATTTGAAGAAGGAAAAGCATATATACCTTATAAAAAGCAACCTTTCCCCCCTCAAAATGCTACAAGTCCAATTGCAAAAACCTGAGAACTGAAATTGTTGATGAAAATATAAATGAACATGAAACGAAATGAAATGTGTTCATCCCTAAGCATCCAAGGTATAACTGTTTGAGGCCAGCTTGGTCCCAAGAGCAGATGGTGGTATCGTAACCTTGAATGCAATCCAGAGAAAAGGTTGCCCCCAATCCCTAGGGATGAAGAAACTTTTGAAAGCACAAACAATGCCCTGATGATGATGTAAACTTAGACAGATTGTGAGTAGTCAGACAGAAGGAACACTGTCTCAGTGCTTGGCTCTTATGGCCCTTTCTTGCATGGCCAGGGAAATGCCAATGACCACTTTGGGATCGGGGAGCAAATTTCTTCCAGGCCAGACTAGACAGTGATTCTGGGAGGGAGGTTTGGGGGGGGGCATCATCTGGGCATAGAATTAGGGTCACTGTGGGTGGACAGGTAGTTGTGAATTTCCTGCATTGTGCAGGGAGTTTGACTAGATGACCCTGGAGGTCCCTTCTGACTCTCGGATTCTATGTTTGTAGATCCTTGTATCTGCAGGACTGCCCCTTGTACTCTGCTCTGCCACTCTGTTGCATTAATCTACACCGGACTTTCTGGAGATGCCATGCTGAAAATGGGCAGAATCAACAACTGCCCATCATTGCATATTCTCTTGGGGCTCCCACTTTACTAAGTGACCTAAGTGAGGTTAGGAAGGCTCCCACTCTTCCAGCACTCTGCAAACAATTTTTTTGCATAGTTTCACATGTCATATGAAATGCTTATGCCTTGTTTCAGCTCTGCTTTCAGATTTCTGCTCGGTGTCAGATTTTTACCCCAATCCCAGCCCTATTACGTTGTTCATTGGTGGTCCCATCCTGGTGATCGTATTGATAGACATTGTGTAATCTGCCTTGAAACTTGGTTGTACTTTCCTGCCTTTCAAATGTGAAATGTCAGTGAGCCTCAGAGGCCTGTGTTTGCAAGTTAAAGAAGAAAATGAAAAAGAAAGCCTCTCTCCTCAAAGTTTTGAGGGCTATGTTGAAAAGCAAAAGCACTTACTTGTTGGCAACATATTAGCTGGATTTAGTGTGATTACAAAGTGACCTTAGTTTTTTTATTATTGGTTCTCCTCATAGATCCTACCCCTGATTCCACCTGACCTTTTCCTCTCCAAGTCAAATAAAAAAAAATATTTTTGAACTTTCAAAAGCCTCTTGTGTGCCATTACAGGAAAAGAATATCAACAGGTGATATTGTCTATTTCCTCAAGTCCCTGGGCTCGGCCAGCTCCCCAGAGGTCCACTCAAAGTCCACTCAAAATGCTCAGCCCCAGAGAAGTCAAACTGGCCTCAATCAGTCAGGGAGATCGGTTAAGCTGAGAGAGAGAGACAGAAACAGAGATTGGCTGAGAGTCACCTAGCAAGCTTCCATGGCAAAGTTGGGTTCCGAGAAAAGAAGTGCTGGGTTTTTTGCACCCCACTTTTGACGACCCAAAGGAGTCTCACATCAACTTGCAATCACCTAACCTTCTCCTTCCCACAAGAGATACCCTGTGAGAGAGGTGAAGCTGACAGAGCTCTGGGAACCGTGAGGCTGGCCCAAGGTCACCCAGATGGTTGCATGTGGAGAAGTGGGGAATCAAACCTGAGTCTCCAGATTAGAGGTCACCGCTCTTCACCACCTTACCAGGCTGGCTCAAACATTAGGGTTCCCCGTTTGCAATCACTCCAACTATTAGACCATGCCGCCTGAGTTCCTATGACCAAATAAATGAATTAATTATTGTATTATGTTCTTGTGTACATGGCTTACATAAGGGAACATGCTAGCAAACAATGCTCTTCAGAGACCATTGCGATGTTTACATCTTCTTGTTTTACCATTTCATTGCCGTAACTGTAATGCAGCTGCCACAATACAATTTGGACATTTAATCAATCATTAATTCTGAAGAGGTTTCTGACAAATGTGCTGGCCCATGAAAGCTTATACCTTTAATACAATTTTGTTCATCTTAATGGTTCCACTGGACTCAAACTTGGTTTATTTGCAATTATAAGCAATGAATGAAAACACTCTTAATTGAAAAAGAGAAGATCCCATTATTCCACTCCAAAATATAGCAGCGTTAGAACAATAATTGTCTCTATTTTGGTACATAAGAGTTGATTCTTCTTATCGGTCCTCATATTCTTCATGAAATGCTGGAAATCAAATGTCTAGCCTGCTAATATTCACTAAATCTAATTATTGCATTGGTTTCTATCTTGTTCCATTATTTTTGTACCTGTACACATCTAAATATAGTTGAAGCATTCTGGGTTCAGAAGGCTAACATACAGTTTTGGTCTTCACCTACTGCAAGGGGTCAGCAGCATTAGAAGCCAGAAGAAGTAAATTTAGAGCCAGGCAAACTAAAGGCAAAAAGAGAGCTGCTAAACAGGCTGGGATACTTTCAATTGGATCTATGAAGGGTCAGGACTGAGAAAGGTAAATTGAGGATCACAAATACAAGTAGACCCACAAATTATAGAAAAAGAGCATGTGTGATCAGATTTCTTCTGCTCTGTTGCATTAGTAGAGGGGGAAAGCAGCATGGTATAGCCTGATCTTGTCATATCTTGGAAGCTAAGGAAGTATTGGTATTAGGATGGGAGACCACCAAGGAATATTAGAATCACACAGAGCTGGAAGAGATTGTAAAGAGCCATCCAGTCCATACCCCCACCATCTTGGGGACTTAGAAACACATACACTCCTCACGGGTGGTCATCCAATCTCCTCCTAAAAATTTCTGACAGAAATTGGCTTACATAAGAGCTCCTCCCTCCAAGGCAGTACATTCCATCTATGAATGGAATGTACTGCCTTGGAATGTACATTCCATAATCAGAAAATGCTTTCTGATATATAAGTGGAATCTCCATTCCTGAAATTTTAATCCATTGTCGCTAAACTACAGTAAGCAAGCTGGCCTCATCTCCACCGTTTCAACTTTTTAATGTAGTTAAACATATCTATCATAGGATCACCCTTGCCCTCCTCTTCTCCAAGGTACACATATTAACTCTCTCAGCCTCTCCTCGTAAGGCATGGATTCCAACCCTTCAACCAGGGGTGGCCAAACGGTGGCTCTCCAAATGTCTGTTGCTGGCAGGAGCTCATGGGAATTGTAGTCTATGGACATCTGGAGAGCCTCAGTTTGGCCACTCCTGCCCTCAGCCATTCTAGCCACCATTCTCTATACACATTCCAACTTGTCAATAACCTTCTTGATCTGCAGCACCTACTAGAACTGGACACCATATTTCAAATGAGGTCTAACCAATGCAGAATCGAGCGGTATTGTAACTTCCCTTGCTCTATGCTTCCAGCAAGGCAGCCTAATCTAATGCAGGCCTACAGCACATCGAAAAATATGCTGCTTTATGAAGCCATCTATGATAATTATGAGATGTTTTCCCAGTCATAATTATTTTACACGTCTTTCAAATGCTTGGGTATATTTGCTTGAAGGGAATTTTCCAAAAATCATGCCAAAATTTATTTTTGACAAATTTTAGGGGTTGCTCTGAAGAGTTGTGAAAAGGAAACATTATTTGGGAAGTTAAATGTTTGTGTTTCCCCCCCCCCTCAAACTGGTAATTCAAGAAAGTACACAAGCTTTAAAAACAAATTGAATAAAACTAATGTTTCCTTCCCATCAGATAGTGGTGAATAGTCCCTCTACTTTGTGAGAGGATAACTGCAGAATGACATAGTCGATGCATTCAGAGATGAGTCTATCTGCTTCTTTTGAATGTAGCTTTTGACTACATTTCACGCTCATATTGGATCATCTTTCAAGAGGTATATTTCCCTGCATTCTCCTTTAATCTGCTCATGCATATGTGAATACAAAATGAAAATCAATAATTATACAGTGGATTTTCTTTCAAGATATTTTGTGAAGTAACTAGCAAAATAAGAAAATTAGATGCAAGTCTCCATAAAGGGCTACTAAGAGCCACAGCAGGGCCCTAGGAAAAGGTTTTATCTGCCCCCACCATGACAATGACCCCAACTAAATATCATAATGAAACTCATCAGTTGGCTGGTTATTACCAGGCCTCTGTAATAATAAAAGAATGTACATGCCTGTCTGTGCATTTTTGGCCAGCATAACTCATCAGAAAATCCTAACTAGGACTCTCGATGAATATTTGCCGATATACTACTGTTAATTATGTTCTGAGTTGCTAACCAGGATGGATGGGAAACAGTAGAGACTGAAAAATAAGGGGGAGGGAGAATTATTAGAAGGAGAGAGAGAGAGAGGAATGCAAGATCATGAAAAGGAAGGGGGAGAAAAGTAGGGGAAAGACTTAGAGAAATGTAGGAAAAGACAATGAAACATGAGTTTGTTGGGAGGGGGGTTGCTGCTGCATGCTCAGAGGGATGCCCCTTTGCAAGATCTGGCTGTGCAGACAAAACAATGGAGTTGGGTGGGAAACCAAAAACTGCTGGAGATAACGACCTTGTTAGGAGGCTGCATCTCGCCTTGCTCCAGTGCTGGATTGGCTGATGGTTTCAGCAGGATCTGAGGTTTTCTCTCAGTTTCCTAGTAAATGCTGCAATGCCCAACCAGTAGAATTAAGAACAACCCATTTGTTGAGTTCTGCCTTCCCTGCACCCCTGGTAGCTGCACTGCGGAACTGCAATATAATTTTAAGAAAAAAGTCATTTTATGCGGTATACAATGACTAACCAACAATGCAGTTCAGATTTTAAGTTGCCCTGTGGGAGCCTGGAGCCTCTAATTCAGATCTTCCCATTGTTCCACAGTTCCCTTCAAATATATGACTCAGTGTCATGTTTCCAGTTTTGAAATTCTGAATCATGATTAAGTCAAAACCTTCCTTTCCTGCTGCAATTCTCTGGTAATTTAAGGTGTCCCATGGGTTTCTCCTGATAAATCGCCCGACTCCCAAGTTAATTCTGTGGTTCATTCCTTTGTTTCCTGAAGAGAATTCATTATCCTAGGGTCCCCAAACAGTATAACTAGCCTGACTTCAGAACCTGAAATCTGAGTCTGGTCGGCATTACGAATTGAATGCAATGCAGGCTCCCGACTGGGATTGCTGACCTCCAGGTGCTGAAAAATATGAACAACTGTGAGAGGCAAAATAGTGGAAAATATTTAATGCTCTATTTTTCTAGAAAAATGAACAGCAGAGTCAAAAATGGAGATCAAACTAGCAGGACTCCATAAGTATGTTCCAGAATGTAAATTAGAGAACAGAAGCATTCATTGACTTGTAGGAGGGCACCTTGGGCTCAAGACACACACACATTTCCATTGGCTTAAACAAGGCCACAACTTTATTATCACTCCTCAGGAATATTGGCGCAGCATGGGAGAGGGAGTCTGACTTGCAGTTGGCTGACCACAAGAACCCAGACCCGAGGGATGCCCTGGAGCCCACCCATTTCCACCACTGGGAACATGGGTCCCCTTGCCACTAGGATCCCACCTAAAGGAAGTGTCCAGTGGTGCCCTGGGCCCACCCAGTTCTCCCTCTGGAAACATGGGTTCCCTTGCCACTGGATTCCCCACCATAGAGATGTGTCCACCTGGGATGCTAAGGGAAAGCGTGCTATTCAGTAGCAATTCAGACATAAACATATTAGCCAACTAAACAGGGTGGGTGGTAGGGAAGCTGAAGGTGCTCTGGTCCCACACCTCCTTGCCAATGTTGCAGGTACAACACATCAATGATCCACCCGCCTTGCATACTGCCAGGGCTCCTCCCCCGGTATGTCTTCCTGCTGCCTAATCCTCCGCAGTTTCAATAGTGGCTGCAGGTAATTCTTCACCATTTTTCTCAAGACTAAATTTCCACAATTGAATAATATCCAGTAAAATTCAGCACAGTTACCTTATGGAGTCATAACGAGGTCTTTCGTAATTTTCTCCCCCTCCACAAATACCTTCATTCATGTCAAATTAAAGAAGTGGAAGCAGAGAAACAAATTCAGCACTGATAGAATTCAGTTCTGCTCGCATAGCAAGACAGCAGAGCCTTTCTTAATTTCCTTCCCTGACAGAGTTAGCGGCATGCAGATAGTTTTACAAAATGTTGCAGAGCAATCCCAAACATACAAGCACAATTATTTTAGACAAATTAGGTTATTTGGGTGAAGTTACAGTTATTTATTTCTAATACATTACTCTGAATGGGAAAACTAGCCATAATATAAACAACAGAGCGACAGAAATGGTCGAAATCAACACATTACGGTCCTGAGTTAGGTAACCATTCATACCTAACCATGCATACTTAAGATGAGTCTGTCCTAATTTATTTTTACAAGAGCATTTTAAACCTTAGGCTTCTAATTGTACTAGAGATCTGAACTCACAAATATTTTGCACTCTGCTGCCAAACCCTTCCATTTAGCCTCTATTGTGACAGTATCCCCCTACATAGGAGACAGTGAAAAATACCCTTCCAGCGTCACACCATTGGTTCAAACTGGTCCTAGGCACAGGTGAACATTCCACTGTCATGTCCCTAGATGCAGCTTATTTCATTTGTACTCAAAGCAAAGTGGAAAAGATAACGAAGTGAATCGCTCTGACCTTCCGATCTGGATTGTATTTCATGCTCATACTAATTGGGTGGAAGTGGTAGAATGAAGAAGGCTTTCAAACAAATCTCTACAATATCTTAAGGCCCATCGAACAATGTTAAATCCATGGGTTCAAGAAAGCCTGGACCACTGGAAGTTCAATCAGCTCCTTATTAGAGAAAGTAAACAGCATGTTGTTACAAGAGGCAAAACTGAATGAAGAAACCCTTGAAAAAAACCCAACTTGTATACAGTGGCAAACAATGGATCTTCTTGCCAGTGCATGCTATTGTAAGGTGACCAGATTGTCCCACTTTTGGAGGGACATCTGGGGGCACCTGGAAAATTGTACTTATGTTGAAATTTATATATATATATATATATATATATATATATATATATATATATATATATATATATATATATATATTACAATACTATTTTTGCATTCTATGCATTCTATGAAACTTTTTGTTGCTCCTTATAGACCACATTTTTAATCAAGAACCCTTGATTAAATGGTCAATGGTGTCCCGCTTTACAAATGTTAAAATCTGGTCACCTTACGCTGTTGGTCAGTTTCAATTTAAACTTACTGGATCCTGCAGATGGGACCTAGCCGCACATTGGTCAGTTACATTGCCTGCTTCGATCCCGCCTCATTCATCATGCTCAGTCCTCGGAAGAACCGCAAACACAAGAAAAAAATGTCTTCAAGGGAAATGACCAAATTGAAGGTTTGAAGCCTACTGTTTTGTGGCCCCAGATTCAAGGGCCTGGTGTCAGGCATCAGAACCAAAATACCCAAACATCAAGAGGTGGACATTAAGAAAAGATTGGTTTTGCAAAATAAAGGGCGATCAGAACAATAAACAAGAACATTACTGAGGGAAAGTGCAGTCCAGAAGTTTACTGTGTACCAAAAGTGGAGACATTTATTCAAAACAGAAAGCACATATAAATAAATAATCGATAATAACCCCCCAAATAATCATCAATAATAGCTCCAAAAATAGCAAAAAAAAAAGTGGGGTTATTATCGATGGCTATTAATGTAACATAATGCTATTAGTTAATATGTACTGTATGTTTTCAATAAGGGTCTCCGCTTTTGCTACACAGTATTTTGTATACTTCAGGATTGCAAAATAAAGACGCAGTATCAAGAACACGGTGCCAAATGTGGGCCATATATTGGCTTATACACATCAGCATAAAGACAGCCTACAAATACAATTGGCTAAAGCTGGCTAAGGAATATAATTGGTTCCTGTTAACACAGGTCACATTCTGCTCCAAATATTTCCATAGCAACCGCCTCGTATGCCCTCCACCTTCATGAAAAGAGAATGGTATTTTAGGTTTCTTTTTCCTTGGAGCACAGACTGGAATAGTCTTATACAACATTCTAGTTACACCAACCCACCCAACGTTGTAACTCCCAAGCAGCTGTGTCTAGAGAAACAATGAAAAGCAAAAAAAAAAAGGAAGAGCAAGAAGGAAGTTCCTCAATTCATGAGCAGGAAGTACCTAAAGCTGCTGGGGAAATCATAATTTCTACAAACTGGCTAACAAGTTCGCATCCTTTCCTCAATTTGGTTGTTTCCAGACTTCCCACATTCAGCCACTACATTACCTGCCTAAGCCAGTGGACAAGTTTTTTTTACATTGAGCCACATCCGTTCTTGAGCTAAACTCCTCCTTGATCCCAAACCAAAAGCTGCATTTGGGATGTGTGTGTGGAGGGGGTGGGTTTGCTCGCTCTCCTTCCCTACTAAACTGGCTTTTCTAAGAAAGTGACAGATTGCCCACCTGACCCTCATGCTGAAGCCAGCCAAAAATGGGATGAAGAGACATTGCTTCCTTCTATGGTATTCCTCTTTGTGAGTGCCAGGGCATCATCATCATTTAAATGTCTATACCAGGGGTGGGTAAACTGTTGCCCTTCAGATCTCCATGGACTATAATTCCCATGATCCCCTCCCAGAGAGTGCTGGCAGGGGCTCATGGGAATTGTAGTCCATAGACATCTGGAGGGCCACAGTTTACACACCCCTGGATACTGTCCTCCTACACTGTCCTCCTCAGTGTAGTGTCCAGACTCAAAAGCATTTTTACCTTCTGTATGTCAGAGTGCTCAATTTCTGTATAAGAAAGTTTGTTTATTAAAAAATCATTTATTTAAGGTGCCATGTGCGAGGGCCCAGCCTTTCCGCCGCCAGTCACAACCAGCTTCCCACCCACCCTCCCTAGTTACATGGTTTTATTGGATTTGTTCTTGTTATAATTTCCATCACAGCAGTTTAAGGGGGGCACAAGAAAAGAGCCCGTGGTTTCAGGACTCCAGTATGCTTCTCATAAGAGAACATGTCGTGTGAGCACAGCCTACCTGGGTGTGATGAGTGCCCGTCAGTTACCCGCCAAGCTGCTTCCTGGGAAGCTGGACCCTGGGGGGCTGTCTGGCCAGCTGGGATGAAAACAGGTTCCAGGGCACCCCCAGGGAAAAGTATGAGCAACCGGATGGCTGACATGAGCTCTATTTTTCATGCCAGGCCAACCCTCCTGCTGGGGGCTGTTTAACTATAAAGCTGTGTCCTTATTACTGCGTCGTGAGTGCGGTGAGACTGCTCCTGTGGCCGGGAGAAGTCCCGAACATGCAGGCGGCCCCTCTCTGGCTTCTCCGGGGTGCGGGCAGCCCCTCTCCGGGGTGCGGGCGGCCCCTCTCTGGCTTCTCCCGGCCACAGGAGCGGCCTTGCCATGTCATAGACGCGGCCTGGCCACTCTTTTTTTTTTTTATAGAAAGTTTTTATTTTATTTTTCCAAAGTTGAAGACAGTGAGATACATGCAATCTACATTGTTAATACAGAAAAGGAGAGCTATGCTCTTCATTTGATACACATGGTTCCCCATTTTAATCCCTTTTGTAAATAGTTCAGGTAAGGGCCCCATTGTTCTTGAAAGGCCTCTTCTATTCTTCCGTTAACTATTAGTGTCAGTTTGGCTATCTTGGCAAGATCAGCTAGTTTATTCAGCCAGTCTTCTGTCGAGGGTAGTTCTTGTGTTTTCCATTTCTTGGCCAATTCTAGTTTTGCTGCTGTCGTCGCATAGAAAAAGAAGCTCTGTATGTGGGTTAGGAAGCACTGTGGAAAAACATTTTGGTTCTCCGTTTCAATCTTAAAAACCCTCTTCTCTCCATTTAAGATTATAAGACTGGCTACAATATTATGGACTTTTACCCAAAGCTTATAGACTTTTTATAGACTTTTTCACGTTTGCACCACATTTAAAAAAAGAAGTCTACCTTGTTACCATCATTTCAACATTTGTTTGCATAGTTTCTGATAGTTTTAACAATCATAAACAGTTTATACTTAACGTATTCCTAGAGCCCTCCACAGTTCCACTAGAGAAAGGGAAAAAGGAAAAAAAAATAAGCCTGCTTAGTTGTACGGAAAGAAGAGAAACAAATATATATAAGTGTACATTGTTAATACCAGAAATAATAAAATGGAGTCTTCATTAATTAGTAGAATAGATTTTTCGTTAGTTATATTTACACCTCCTCAGTTAGAAACCTCCTTTTAGTTATGCTTTAAATTTAGGCTGAAAGTCACTACAGAGATATGTTAGATAATTCAAATTCAGCTATCATAGGAAATCTAAAACCCCACACTGTAATATAAGCCCATTCCATTAGGTGTCTTCTTTTAGTTATGCTTTGATTTTGGGCTGATAGACACTGCGAAATTAGGTTTAATAATACAAATTCAGCTTACTTAAAAGATCTTAGACCCCAGATTAACTTCTTAACTAGTTATATTGCCTATATGGCTACATAAAGGAGGGAAAAGAGGAAAAGAATTTCAACCACTGTGTTACATTTCCATTCCCCAAGTTTCTTAAGGGGGTCTCATATCGAGGCTTATTACGTCTTGTGGCTCCCGTTGACTAATGTTCTGTCCTATTGGTCTTTCGCTGGGAAAGTACAGTTGTAGTCTTTCCCTCGGAGTACACATCAATAAATCTTGAAGCAGTTGTACCTCCTGGACTCCAATATCAGTACCGATGTTTTTCCATGAAGCTCCTTTCAATCGATTGCTTTCACCGCAGATCCATATGTCTTTTAATTGATTCTTGTGTATTGTTGCTTTGGAGTGGCTATATATCTTCTCAGGTAGGGTGTCCTTATCTGAGCTGCAAGACTCTGACATCCCCTTTTCCATCTCCATAATTTCAGATTCCTCTTCTGCTGATAATTTTCCACCTTGTTTAGAGCTATCATCAGCCACTACTATTGGTTCATCATTCCTGTTGGAGACTTCTTCCTTAATACCTTTAAACTCCATGAGCATATTTTTAAGTGAGCCATTTATAGATTCTTTCAGGTCTTGTGTTTGTTTCTCTAGAAGATATGCAAATTTTTTAAACGAAAACATGTTCCAGGTTTGGAGTTTTGTTAGACTTAATCAATTATGCATATGTTGTTTCCAAAGTATATTTGCAGTTTTGCAAATAATCAGTAGAGGTCCCTCCTTATAAAACTCAGAGTCCTGGGAAATCAGCCAAAAGACAGTTAAAAAACAAGGAGCGATTGTAGAGCAAAGCAGAAAGACAAGACCAAAAATAGCACTCCAGATAAAATTTTGTCTCTTTGCACACACTAGTCCCTGTAGTTGCCAATGGGAAACCGAAACTATTTTCTTCACCAGCTGTCGTCCGTCGCTTTGATGACCTGTTGAAGCTTTTCCAAGCCTGAAATCTCGTTCTGGCACAGAACTCTCGCAGAACTCTCGCGAAGTCCTTATATCTGCTTTTTCAATCTCCGGTTTATAAACAATGGTGAGGGGGTGTTCTGGCTGTCTTAGCCCCTTTCTCTACCTTCTCCCACTTATCTCCTTGTCACTCTAGCTGCTTAAATTAAGGAGAGCAGCTCTTCACGCCGAGAGTTTGTTCCAAAGGGAGAAGGTGCCGGGGGAAACCCCCACTCACTGTTTGTAGGCTCGATCCGATATCTGCCAGTTGTTTTCACTCCGGAGTTGTGATGAATCAGAAGTCTTGCAAGGAAGAATCCAATTAGCTTTGAAGATTAAAGTAAAAGCTGTGTAGATTGCAGAGTTGTAAGAAAAGACGAAAGTTTTAAAATGGCGAACGGCACTTGCTGGACCCTGTGCACACTGAGCTTATGTTCCAGGGAGTATTAAATTCCCTGCGGAACAGAAAGGCCCCAGAGATTCACAAGGAATTCCTGAGAAGATGGTAGGTGGGTTTGCGTACCCAAAACCTGATTCTGTCAATCACAGCAGTGATTGACCCTCAGTGGAACAGGAGCTCGAAGTATTCGAGCTATCCAAGTGCCATGGCTCCGCCCTCTCCGGCCTGGCCACTCTTGTGGCCAGGAGAAGCCGCTAACATGCTCACAGGTGGCGTCGCAGCCTCTCCGGCTTCTTCCAGCCGCAGGAGCAGCCTTGCCGCCTCTACGACGCGTCGAGCCTTCTCCTGCGGCCAGGAGACGCCGCTGAGGCCGCGCCCGCACCCCGGAGCACATTTGCCAACAGCACCAAGAAGGCCCTGAGCTGCTTAGGCCTGCGTTGTTCCTCAGCAGGCAGAAGAATGCAGAAAGTTCTCCCCAGATGACCCACCAACACAGGTAACTTCATTTAGACATCGGGATTCTTTCTGCTCAGGAAGATTTCGAAGGAATCCAAGAACAGGCTCTTTCAGAAAGGGCTTTCTAGTTTTTTTTGACTATTTTTCCATGAACATTGTCACACTGAATTTATTAAGCCATGTCGGCTCTGTTTGAATGTGTTTTCTTGATGCTTTGCGAAGGCTTCCCCGGCCACTCTTGTCTAGCACCCATTTTATCTCGCCATAAAATGGGCTTTAATTCTAGTTTTATAAATAATGCTCTATCTTGCAAGGCCCTCTCTTGTAGACTATTAAATCATCCCCTCATGGTATTAAAATGTTATTAGGTAAAGGAACGTGTAGCAGAATTCATAGCCATTGTGCTCCAAGAAATGAATTCTGTTTTCTATTGACAAGTGAGAGAACTCCTAAATGTTTGGGGCATTATGGTTACCATGGATTCCCACTAAGTGAAGTTGCTGAGTTTTTTTTTAAATAATTTGTATTTCTGTATACACTATACACTTTATGAAGTGATGATCTGTATACCAATAAAGGTTTACTGATTGATTGATATAAGTAGATCCTACTTCAGTTTTTAAAGAGGGATTCTTAACATAAAGCTGGTTTGGTTGAAAACTGTTTCACATATCTGTGAAATCTTCAGCTAAGAGACAATTTTGGAGTGAAAGAAGATGGTTTTCTGCCACGTTCTACCTTCAGAAGTTTTCTCTTTTTTGTTAGTATGCCCACGTACTGCTGCAGGGCATAAGCAGCATAACTGATTCTAAAAAAGTAGCTTTCATGGGAGAAAAAAACCCAAACATTGTTATTGTGATCTTGGTTAAAATGGAGTAGTAGCTGAAAAGGTTTTAACCTTGTTGGTTTCAGTGTGAAGAGGGAAGAATTTAAAAAAAAATCCATTTAAGGGCTAGTCAACCCAGAATAGACTCCTTACCCTCCAGCTTGTTCTAGGAAACTGCCTGAACTATCGACAAGAAAGGAAAACAGTGAGAACAGTTTTGCAAGGAGACTACTACAGCTTTTGGTGTCCTCATCGAAATCAAATTAAGGCATATCCTTTGTCGGGGAATGGCCGGTGGGCCATGTTTACATATTTTGGAATATTCAAGATGAGCAGTGCACAAAACTTAACAGGGGTCATTGGTGGAGATGCATATTTAGCATAGATAGGATAGGAACTTCCTGATGATTTTCAAATTATCTTCTCCGGTGTCTAAATTGGCACAAAAGGAAACTTACTGCTTGTTTGAGCACACTTCTTCCCTGCTTGCCTCCAGAACAGTTGTTGAACAGAAGAATGACAGCTGCTATCTGGATAGGGCCTAGTCTGCACACAATAGATAATGCACTTTCAATGAACTTTAGAAGTAGATTTTCCTGTTCTGCACAGGAAAATCCAGCTGCCAAAGCACATTGAAAGTGCATTATCCTGTGTGTGCAGACTAGGCCTAGGTCTTCATCTGTCTCTTTCTGCACATTGTTGTTTCTTTTCATAAATTAAATATTCTACTGCATTTGATCTGCTTTGGTATTTCAACGTATTAACAAACTGAGATAGTCATTTATGATTGTGTATTGCAATGCACTCCCAAGAGCTCAAATGAAGGATTGTTGTTTCCCCCCCAAAATACCTCCAATCAACATTATTGTGACTGCTGAATGGTAAAACTTCATTAGTCCATGTTTTCCTCTGTTATCCAAAATATGCAGCAGAAAGAGATACAGTTTTGAGAAAATGGATGCTGACATATTTATCCTTTTCTGATACTGTAAGATTAAGTCATAATTGTGTTGTTGATATAGCAAACTTCAATTTTCTTGGGGGGGATAATTCTTGAATTTTTAGGTGCATGGCTTATGGGCTATTAAACCTCAATAACTGTTTCCTGTCCTAAATAACTATTTTATTCTTTATGAAGTCTGGTGTTCCACTCTCTCTGCATATTCAAATGCTGCCAACAACATATGCATTGGTGATTTTTTCATTGGACTATGATTTTGTAAGGCTGACCCCGAATAGAGGTGGTCCAGAATTCAGCAGATGACAAACTACCATAAACCGCATAAACCACAAAACATCAGTTCCAAAACATGTACACTGGTTTTCAAGTTAGTTTCCATGCCCAATGGCAAGCTATTCTTCTGAACATGAATACCCCCAACACTGGCAGGCGCAGCTCACACCCTGTTGGCTGATTTCAACTAGGTATGTACAATCCAATTCAAGCCATCCAGAAAGTACACAAATCTGGTTTGAATTGCCATTTGCGAATAGGTTTAAATGTCTGAATCAACCTTGCTCGAATCATGATTCGGTGAGATCAGCGATCCAAGCAAGAAGATATTTAAACTTTAAAGGGAAAGAGAAAGTAGGAAAGTTTCCTATGCTGATCGCAGACTGGATAATCCCCCCCCCCATCATAGGAAATAATGGAGATCAGATGGGGGTACCATCTTAGCGTGCCCTAGAACTGGACCCCCTGGTCCAATCATTTTGCAACATTGGTACCTCTACCTAACCCCCTCCCCCAGGACCCAGAAAATATGGAAACTGGAAAATCCCCACAGACTTGAATGGTGCCATTGGCTTTGATAGTGCCAAATCAATTCGGCCGTGTTCAAATCAATCCGGCCAAATTCAAACTACACTATAGGGGATACGAACAAATCCATTAAGTCTGAATAGGTCTGAACCAGATTGAAAATGGTCCGAATCTTCTTCTCCTTGCACATGGCTAGTTTCAATCAGGCAGCTGATTTCTGGACAGGCTCTTCCGTGGTTCACTGACCTATTTGAGGCTGTCCAGCAGGTCGTTTCAACCAGTCCTCCCTAACAATAAAGGGGAACGCATGCAGTTCTTCATGTACACAGTTCCACATGCAACCCAGCATCTTAATTACAATCACCTGTTCTTGCCGGACCATTGTTCTGCTCAGCAGACAATTATTTAAACAGACAGCTGGATCAATAACAAATCATATGAATCAGTAATAAATGACCATTGTCTATTAAAACAACAAGAATGGTTCACTGTCTGCCCAGATAGCAATGGCGGCCAACTTTTCATACATGAGTCCTTCGGCAAAACCAGATGCAAATCTGTTTGGCAGACATTTGAGGCCTTTGGCGAGGAACCATGCATATCTGGGATCAGCTTGTGTGTGATCAAGTCACTCCAACATGGTGAGTTTGACTGTCAAACACATGATGAAATTGGTGACCGCCCTCATTCTGAACATTTGGATAACTTCAGGAGCTTATGCCTTCTCCAGTGAGACTGTAGGCAGTGTTTGCTGATCTTGGTCATAATTTATTCCCCTCCATATTTATAAGGGTTTCTGTTTCTGGAACAAATATTTCCCTCCAGAGATAAATGGATAGGATTTCTGTAGTATACATGCAACTCATCAGAAATCTCCTCCTTCTATTACGTTTTTGTTGTTGCTTTCTATTAAAAGTAAGTAATATCTCATTACAGTGTGTGTGTGTGTGTGTGAAAAAAGAAGAGGAAGCATCATGCCTCATAACTGGAGTGCATCTTTACTGTAGACCTGCAATAACAGGATGTGGATAATCAGGCTGCAAACTGCTTATTGTTTGCTAACAAATTTACTCATGTAGGAAACATGAATTTCTGCCTTCTTTCTCTATGGGTATAGTAGGTAACAACAGCAACCTCTAATCTGGAGAACTGAAAATTAGCTGTCGTGTTCATCAGAGATATTTCCTCAGAGCAAGGTGACACTGGAGTCAAAATTTGCTCTTCAGACCAATAAAGCGACCTCCCTGAATCAATCTTGTAGAAGAAGGAGAGTTGGTTTATTATACCTCATTTTTCACTATCTGAAGGAGTCTCAAAGTGGCTTACAATCACCTTCCCTTCCTCTCCCCACGACAGACATCCTGTGAGGGAGGTGGGGCTGAGAGAGCTTTGACAGGACTGTGTCTAGCCCACAGTCACCCAGATGGCTGCATGCGGAGGAACGGATAATTAAACCCAACTCACCAGATTAGAAGCTGCTGCTCATAACCACTACATCAGGTTTTCTCAACCAAGGTTTTGTGAAACTCTGGGTTTCTTGATATCCCTTGGAGGGTAATCTAAATGGGTGGGAATGTATGTATGTATGTATGTATGTATGTATGTATGTATGTATGTATGTATTTTAAAAATCGATAATATTTATTGGATGATTTGATTCACATCTCCCTCCCAAAATGGCCAATGATGGACCTGGATTGGATGGGAAGGAGAAGGGCCCCAGGTGGGCATGTACACTGCTATGCTTCCCAACCATATTCTGCAGGTCACACCACTTCTAGGGTTTCTCAAAGCCTGGAGAATATTTAAAGGTTTCTCAATGACCATTTATGCACTGGGAACTTCACTGCCTGAGCTCCCATGCAGGAGCACAAATCGGGGGCGGATGAGGTGCACCTGGCCAAATTCTCCTCCATATGGCTGCAGGAAGAGGTGGGGCAACCTGCCATGACTGAAACTCTAGCCTGCAGCCTGGTTTGAAACCTCCAATGCGTAAACGGTCTATGGCAAAAAAAATTGAGAAAGGTGTCATTACACCAACAAAGTTGCTCTGTTTTACGCTAACTGAAAACAAACTGTGTATAGAATTGCACCAGCGACAGTCCAGTCATGTCGCGTGCTTGATTCAGCTTTGATGATTGAGTTGGCTCTATAATTACTTGTGGTAGAAATTATATTCCTTATAGTGCACTGTCACATTGTAGCTAGATCTAGCTCCAGCTGAAATACTATATTGAAAGCTACTTTTCAGCCGCGACTCAGGGCTGGTGTTCACAGACCATCAGACCTTCAGATGTAAGTTGATGCCTGACATTAATAACATTTTGCCAATGCTTCCATCCCACAGGGACAGAATGCAGCCCTGTAGAAAATCTTGAATGTGACAGAAAGACTGCAGAGTGCTGTTCCTTGAAAGGTTAGCATACTGTTTTCATTCAGACTGGTAGGAATCTGAGGGTCTATGAGGAGCAGACCAGTGTGATCCATTCCTGATGATGATGGCAATTATCATGTTGTTTATAATAATAACTGAAGTTTTGTATTCCATCCTTTCCTGGGCGTATGGGTGTAGTCTACCATGGGGCTTTTTCCCATTCCCAGTTTGAATAAATCCCTCCTGTCGACAATGAATTCAATTTCCATTTTGATTTTGGACTCTTTAATTTTTCACTCTGCAATATGCATGATTGATCCAGAGTGACCCTACCTTTCCAACGTGATACCCAGAAGAGGATATAAGCCTTGATATTTGAAAAATCGCCATCACTAAGTGTGCAGATTTCTGCTTTTTTGTGAATTAACTTCATTTTCCATGCCTCGTAGCAAAGCAGTCTTCCCTGACGGGCCAGGGTGTCAGTTCAAAGACTTCCTGGTCCCCAGTTGTAAGGCTTCCCTTAAAGTGACTGCGCTCCAGAAGCCCTAACTTCTTTCAGCAGATATTTGCCTCTTGGATTTATTCCACTCTCCTCTGCTCTCTCCTATCCTCCCCCCACTCCCATTCAAGAAAAGAAAGAAAGAGACTCCTGCTGCACTGGGCTCCCTTTCCCACTCTGAGCTTCTCCAATCAAGTGCAGATCACTTTCTGTTTCAATATGGGGGGGGGGGGGCATAGAGAAAGACCTGAGTTCAAATAGATCTGCAATATTATGCATGATTGTGCCACTTCTGGGATTTCCCAAAGGCTGAATAATGTTCCAGGGATTTCACAATGGTGAAAAAGTTGGGAATGGCTGCTCTAGATGGACAACTTGTATCACAATGACATAGTCCGTTGAAAATTCCTACCAGGGATAAACACAGAAGCATCCCCAAAATTTGTATTAACATTCCTTCTTCCATACAGCTCTTAGAATAACAGAGTTGGAAGGGGACATACAGGCAATCTAGTCCAACCCCCTGCTTCATGCACAATCAGACTTAAATAGTCTTTTCTGGGACTTCTCACTCAGTCTCTAACAAAAGGAAAATTCCAGAGAAAGTATATTTGTTCTGTGCACCTATGCCAATGGAATGCTGTAGCCATTTTGTTGGCTCAGCTCTCTTGAAGCGCTCTCTTTCCTCTGTTATAACCAAGATCTCTGTGGGATCTTCAGCCCCCCAAAGCAGCTGAAGTCCATCAGTGAAAAGAAAACTATTGTTGATTCCCATGTGAGATACCTTTTTTCAACAGCCACATCTGTCCTTCGTGCCTTTTCATTATTTGTATAACCAAAAGATGGCAGTGCGTCATCAACAATTCTACAAATGCAGCATCTGAGAGCATGCAGCTCTTCTGGTCATCAAGCTCAAACTGCATCTCTTTTAGAAAAACATCCCCCCACGCACACACACCCCACACCAAGTTTTAAAAGCTGACAAGTCATTTTGGCCTGTCCTCTGTGTCTGTTTAGATTCATATAAACCTCAATCAAAAGTCATCTCTCTCTCTCCCCCACACCTCTCTCTCTCTTTCCTTTTTACTTTACTTAAAAATATATTTTTTTTGCAGTATTGAAGAGAGTTTCAGGAGAGAATGCTACAACTCTCTGGAGAGAATGCTACAAATATTGTTTTTGGAATAATAAACAGCTTTTTTGCTCATTAACAACCCCCCCCCCCAATAGTTTACATTCTAAAGGAGACTCAGGAGCAGGAGTGGGCCAAGAAGTACAAATGGGCCCTGTAGTAGTATGGCCCAGCACTGCAGAGTCCATTCTGTTCAGTGGTACCAACAATGTGCATTGGCTCACCCATTCACAGCAGTGTGGGAGAAAAAATAGGGTAAGCTGCCACTGGTCAACATTTGAGTCAAGAGGCATGGGGCTTGTCTTGGCTTGGACCTGACCACCAGTTGCCGGTCAAAGTTGCATCCGACCAGGGATTTTCCCTGTGAGATTAATGAGCAGTCTACTTGAATTGCCAACAGGCATGGATCTCAGGCATGGAGCACAACTTTTCCGCCTCTGCCTTCCCACTGTAGCCCACTGATCTCCACAAAACACTGCTTTTGGAGGACAAGGGATTGCCAAGGAACAATATCAGGGGAGTCGGTGTGAAGGGTAAATCAATAGATTTAGTCTGGATCTAACACTTCACATATGAAAATATATGGAAATGAGCAACTGAAGTTTTTCATGGGATGGTGGTTACTAATCTGGTACGTAATAGCCCATTAAGCTTTTAATTAAGAGACTTTTTTGTTCTCCAGGCAGTTGGCAAATACACTGTCTGACCCCGGTTCAGGGGGACTTCCAAATGGATTACAGTGAAGAATTGTTATCCAGACAGTGGGGTTTTATTTTCTCCAAGGCTGCAATCCTAAGAAGGAATCTTTCCTGGGAGTAAGTCCCATGGAATGAAATGGGATCTACAGTGGAGTAGACCTCCTAAAGTTGTTCCCTAAGACTTGATTCTTCTTGGGGAGGGGTGTGTGGGAGGCCAGGTCAGCACTTGCAGAACTAATCCCCACTTCCACATGGAATTGGCGAAAGCCCAATCCTGGTCCGGTCCTTGCTCACTTCAGGGCCTTGATCACTTTGTATTAAGGGAACACACATTTTTTTTTTGCATTCTCTATGTCACCCTAGGGGCCAATGGGGCCTAGCCAGATGCAGGCCCATGAGAACAGGGAAGAGTCGGACCATCCAGGCCCAGCTCTTCCCTGGCTACAGCATTCCAGAAGGGATAGGAAATGCCCCAGTCAGCTCCACGGCACTTCACAGTGGTGCAGGGCCGAATGGGGTATTAAAAAAATTTGCACAAATTCCAAGACCAAATATCCCCAATCCCCCCCCCCCACACACACACACACACGGTGGAACATTTCTGCTCCAGCTGCATGGCAGGGACACAGTAATCTAGGGCAGACCATGTATGCTGGTGAAAATGGTCCCCCATGGGGACACAGGAAGTGGCAGGGCAAACAGCCAGATCATAACCTCCCAGTGGCGGACCGGCGTGGCTGCCGCTGCGCAAAATCAGCCTGTCTGCCATTTTAGATTTCAGTTGTTCCTGAGTATGAGAGAGGGCAAAATGCTTAGCAAGTTGTAACGTCCCATTTTAGATCATATTTAAGATTGTGTTGCAATAATTTTGTCACCCCTGGGATGGGAAGCACCTGGAGACTCTGGGGGTACAGCCAAGGGCGGGCAAGATTTGGGATGGGGAGGGATCTCAGTGGAGTATAATGCCATGGAGTTCACCCTTCAAAGCAGCCATTTTCTCCAGGGGAACTGATCTCTATCACCTGGAGATAACCAGTTCTGGGTTGGGAAATAACTGGAGACTTTGGGAGTGGAACTAGGAGCAGGAAGCTATTGAGATGGGGATGGACCACAGTGGAGTATAATGTTATGGAGTCCTTGTCATTAAGATATGCAAAGGTTTTATAAGAAAATAAATCTTTGTGCATTTTTATCATTGTCACATACATGCGAATTTTATATAATTACTATTTAAATGGTGATTTTATGATCCTTAATTTTAAATGCATTCAACATTTTACTTTGTAGTTTGCTATCCAAGCATTTATTGTACTGGTCAAAATGACTGTAAATAAAGTATTGTTGTTGCTTTGGAGTCCTGCCTCCAAAGCAGCCCTTTTGTCCAGGGGAACAGAGACAGATCTCTGTCACCTGCAGATGAGTTATAATTCAAGGCAATTTCCAATTCCTGCTGAGGGACTGGCATTCCTATGGCAAAAAAAGTATCAGATAGATAGGTGTTCTGAAACAGTGTTCCCCAACCTTTTTATCACCGGGGACCACTCAACTCTGGGGACCACTCACTGGGGACCACTCAACACCTTTTACTGAGGCCCGGTGGGGGGGGGGTAGTTTACTCCTCTACTCTCAACCACTGCCCTAACACTCTCTGATTGCTAAGGTAATGTTTAAACATCCCTTCAAAATAAGATACAGACACACCACAACAATGAACATAAGGAACATTTTATTTTCATGGAAATTTTAACTCATGACAATGACAAATCAATGGGAACCCTGAGCTTGTTTCTCTGCAACGAGATAGTCCCATCTGGGAGTGATGGGAGACAATGACACCCGAAGTGTGTTGTAAAGGGCTGGGGGGGGGGGGTGAAGTAAAGGGCCGGGGGGGGGGAGAGAAGGCGTCCTTCGCGGCCCACCTCCAATTAGTCGACGGACCACATGTGGTCCATGGCCCACAAGTTGGGGATCGCTATTCTGAAATATGGGGAAGGACAGAATGCCTTTCTCCTCTCTTTAAATGGTCTTCATGATTCCCTCCATCTCCCAAATGCATGTTAAGGGCTCTGGTTGGATAGTCAGGCCTTGCCCTCAAGCTCTCATAACAGAGAAAGTCTGAAGTCAATATTGTGACAGATTAATTCCAGGGGTTCTTTGATCCAACTCTGTCTTGACGACTCCGTGATTTCATGTAAAAGCCTGACACTGAACCACTTCCTCCAATACAGGAAGCCTGTCGGTGGGATAAAAAGGTAGGCAGCTTCCTTTTCACAGGAGGAGAAAGCTTAGGTGTTTCTAGTCACCCCTCCATACCCCAAAGTAAAGCAGAGTGTGTAGGCCAGGGGAATGAAATCTTGCTGCTTTGTGCAGGTTACTCTGGTGCTTTCAGAATATTTATCCTGGCTAGGCTCCAGCCTGGGAACTGGATATCAGCCAGGATGAGAACAAGTTGACTTGGAAGTTGGCCAGGATGAGACGAAAATGCTGAAGCCACATTGGAATGCTCTCCTCCACCCATCTTAGGAAAGCAGGAGAAAAATCACTAAGTCTTATCACATCTCCCACTGCCTGATAGGTGCCAACAAGGATTCCCAGAACGAGTCTGAGAACCTCCAAGAATTGCATCTCAATTTGGAAGAAGGAACTGCCATTGCAGCTAATTGAAATGGCTCTTGGGTTGATTAGCTAACAGGATTAGTTTGAATTTCAGAATGAAAGGAACAGGTGGTGGAGGTTGGATTTTTTTTTTATTACGTGACAAAATGCACAAACCTGTACATTGTCTAGAACCTTTGCAACAGTTCAGGATAAACAGTGTCACAAGTTATCTTCTGGAATAAATCAGGATATCACTTCCTATTTTCTGGTGTTAAAATAAATAATGCTATAATACTTCTCTTCAGTTATGATTCCCATTGTTACTGTTGATGTGTTATGAATAACACTGTATTATCCCTAAGTTTTATGAGAACTGCCCTGAGCCTCAGGGGAGGGCGGTACAGAAACGTAATAAATAAATGAATGTATTTATTTAAAATCTTTTATTAGCTGCCTTTCTTCCTTATGGAGCTCAAGTCAGCTTACAACTGTCATAAAATACATTTCATTAAAAAAAAACCCCAAAACCTAGAATAATTGTTTCAATTTCTGTCTCCTAACAGTGTGTAATATACAGCTAGCATTTTCCCTGTCTTACTTTTGTTTCCTGCTTTTATAATTGTTGAGGATTCATATGTGGATCAATTTGTATGTATTTAAAAAAAAAAACATAGTAATAAAACATGGCCAAGGCTCATCGCAGCTGCTTAGTGACACAGCAGAGAGCCAGCTGGAGGCAGAGGCGACTGCCTCTATGTCCCATCATGTGTGCAATGCATACTTGCAGTGCGCATGGCATCAAGGGGCAGTGTGGGATCCACGGCACCTATAAAGGCATCACATGCATGGGTCTCGGCTTCTTTGTCCCGGACACTGCAGCATTAGCTTCCATCCCACCCACCCCTTGTTAATATGTTACAGAGCCAGGGCTGGATGTGTCATGATTAATAATTCATCTCAGCTGCAGGTTTGCATGGGATGGAGCCTGATGTGAAATCAGACTCCTTTGGATTTGGGGCGCATATACGAGCTCGGCTTACCCAGGTGGGAGGCCAGGGGCTTGTTTTCAGTGGCCTGGGGACAGTCAAATCCGTTTGGCACCCATTGGCTCCCCTGCATAGTTTGCTTCCCTTAGAGGCGGACTTCAGTATCCGCCAGTAAGGGGATCTGCTCTCCCGGCTAGGAACATTGCAGGTTCCCAGGGCGCCTCTGGATTCCATGGGGTGTTTGTGCAGTCCGCTGACTGCTGGGTCAGGCTCCCTCTCCCATGCTGTTCCAACCCTCCTGTGGGGAGGTAATAAAGGTGTGGCCTTGTTTATAACAACGTTTGGTTTGTTGCATCTTATTCCATAACTAGAAATTAAGCCCGCTGTATAGAAAATACAGCAGGCGCTAGTGGGCAGTGGGTGGAGGGAGGAAAGGAAGGTAGGCAGGCAGCCAGGCATAGAGAAAGGGAGAAAGACAGAGAAAGACAGAGACAGAGAAAGGGAGAAAGGAAGATTGAGACAGAGAAGGGGAGATAGGAGAGTAAGCATTGGAAGAAAGAATGGAAGAAAGAAAAGCAGAAGAGAAATGGATGGATGGGAGCAAGAAAGGAGATTAAGGGTTGGATGGATAGATGGGTAGAAGGGAGGAAAAGAAAGAAAGAAATGGAGAAGGAGAAAAAGAGGCAGAGAGAGAGAGAACGGAAGGAAGGAAGGAAGGAAGGAAGGAAGGAAGGAAGGAAGGAAGGAAGGAAGGAAGGAAGGAAGGAAGGAAGGAAGGAAGGAAGGAAGGAGAGGGAGGCAGACAGATAGGTGCAATGGAAGGGGACGCGGCAGGAGTGGAAAGAAGGGGCCGCTGGGCAGGTGTGGGGGGTGAGTAGTGAGGGGGGAAGAGCTAGGGGTAGAGAAGGGTGGGGAACCAGTAGCAGAGTGCGGGGGTGAGTTGTGGGGCGGGGGAAGCATGTGGGGTCGAGAGGGGTGGCTGCCTACCAGTGTTGGCATCGACTCCCACGTTTGTGTGTAGTTTGGGGTCAGTGGTGAGTCTTGCGGCTGGCTGGTGGGCACCTGCGGGTGTTTGGGGTACGCAAAGAGACAGGGCTGCTGTGTCAGTGATGTGGCAGGGCTGTCCCTGTGGCGGGGCCGAATGTGGGTGGGGCCGGGCTGCTGCCAGGCAGCTGCAGGGCTTCAGGGTAGGAACGGGACAGGCCTGTGGTGTCAGCGACATGTCAGGCCTGTCCCCTTGGTGGGGGGCAAAGCCCTCCCGCCACCTCTAGCAGGTTGGGCCGGGCGCCTGCGTGTCCTCGCGGTAGGCAGCCTGGTCATGGCTGCATGAGGGGAAGGTGGTAGATGTGGGGGGTGGGCGGGTCGTGCGGCTCTTCATGCCTCCTGGCTCATCAGGCTGGGGCCAAGGGTCCAATCACCAACCGTGCTGCACTCAGCTGGTGATTGGTGCCTTCTCCCTGGAATGATAAGTGGAGGGCTCAATCGGCAGGTGCAATGTGCCTGCCAATTGAGCTCTCCGCTTGTCATTCTGGGGGGGAAGGGGCCAATGGGCCCTTAGCATTTTATTTATACTGCCTCCACAGAGCAGTTACAGATGTTGTATGCCACCCCAAGATGACAGGCTCAATAGGGGCAACTTATAAGTACCAATCAGCCAATTAGCCAATTAGCCAATTAGCCAATTAACCAATTAACCAATTAACCAATTAACCAATCAACCAATCAACCAATCAACCAATCAACCAATCAACCAATCAACCAATCAGCCAATCAACCAATCAACCAATTAACCAACAGACCAATTAACCAACAGACCAATTAACCAATTAACAAACTAACAGATAAATAAATTTTGCCCCTAATACATTTTGATCTATAAGATGTGATGAAAACCTTATAGATTGAAACATGTTAGATTCAAGGTTTTTGTATTTATAGTGTGCATGTTTGAGTGAGGCGTGTGTGACCTTTAGGGAAAAGAAATGTTCCTTTTTTTATGGTTCTGCAATTACCTTGAGCTCTGTTTAATAAACTGCTTCTTTAATATATTTTTACTAGGGGCAAAGCCCATTGTATCCAAGAATACAACGGGCGCTAGAGCTTGGCAGTGGGAAGAGGAAGGGAGGAGTTGTCCAGTCTGTAAGGGCATGGGGTCGAATGCGTGTGTTGTGTGGGAGGTTGTGGTGGCATGGTGGCAAATGAGGGTATGGATATGGAGATATGGGTGTCAAGAACCTGTGGTGTGGAATGTTCATTGAGTGTGGGAGAGGACTGACCTTTGGGAATTGTGGCACAGTAGTTACAGATGAGCTTTCCAGAGCCATGTCCTCAGATATGTGAAGGGAAAATCAGACCGGAGACTCTTCTTAGGGGAAGATTACATGGCAACCAATTCCTCCCAGTTCTGCGTCATTTCCCTTCTTGTGTGAATTAGGCCACATTCACCGAAATGCCCATCTGCCCTAATATACATTGGGTAGTCACAGTACACAGGTGTCCACCTTGTTCCTTCTTTTCCATTTTTTCAGTGTTGATAAAATGTTATGTGCCCACATGCTTCTTTCATGGTTGTTCCTTAGAAGAACGGATTTTTGTACCCTATTGCTTACTACCCAAAGGAGTCTTAAAGCGGTTTACAAACACCTTTTCCAGTCGTCTCTCCACAATAGTCAACCTATGAGGTATGTGGGGTTGTGAGAGATCTGAGAGAACTGGGAATGGGCCGCAGTGACTCAGCAGGCCTCAGGTGTCTCAAAGCATTTTCCAATCGTCTGCCCTTTCTCTACCCATAGCAGACTCCCCATGAGGGAGGTGGGGTAGCGAGCCTCACAGGGAAGCTGGCAACCCTAAGAGGAAGACTCTCTGTGCACAGCAGTCTTGACCTCAGTAAGGTTTTTTATACTGTTTTTTTATTTGCCAGGCCAAGGTTATTTGCCAGGCCAATAAGACATTTCAGTTACCATGTATCTCCAGACATTTACTTGTTCTCTATTTACAGTTTCAGGCTGTAAATATTTATTTAGAACTTCCTGCACTTTCCAAGCTCATAGGACTGATGCTGGTCTGCCTGTTTGCGCCCCAGAATACAAACAGTTGCTGGTAAGGGCTGGCCATAACCCATAGGCCAGGAGGGACACTCCTGCACCACTCCCTCCCAACTGCTGGCAAAAATGTCTCCTCTGAAGGCTGGACTCTGAGGCATTGTACGATTTTGAAGTCCCACCTCCAAACCTCCAGGAATATTTCCAACCCAGGGGTAGCCAACTTCCAGGTGGGGCCTGGAGAGCTCCTGGAATTACAGCTCACCTGCAGAGTATAAAGATCAGCTTCCCAGGCAGAAAGGACTACTTTGGACAGGGTTGTGGTAGAGAAGAAATATTTAAGGCCTCCCACACAGGTTGTTGTTGAATTGAAAGACTTGAGGTCTACTGCACAGGGTTGTTGTGCAGATGAAACAGGAGACAAAAGAGCCAGTTTCTTCTGCAGAATAATGCTGTGCAGTGACTTCAAATCTGCAGAGAGTTGCAAAGAAGAAATACACATGGCTTGGCTGTGTCTAACCTCCGGGCAGAGCAGTATTTTAAGTGAGAAGGGGCTTTTCTGTGGCCTCCCTGTCAGGCAACTGTTCGGCAGAAGGGGAAAGTTCCCCCCCTCAAAAGGAAGGCCCTCAGGCTCCCCTGCATTTCTCTCTAAAGGAAAATGCCTCACTCCCCTCAGTTAGGGCCTGTCAGAGGCTCCTTCGCAGCATGCCTGAAGGGGGGGAAGGGGAGCATTCTGCAGCCTCTCCGGCCAGCTCTGTCAGAGTTCTGAGGCAATTTGCTATTAGACGTGACAGTTAGGACAGCCTTGGGGCAAAAAGGGCTGGCGCAGCCTCTGTTCTCATTCCCCTTGGCAGCCCTGCTGACCTCCTCTCCCTGCAGTGGTCAGGAGCAGACTGGCAGCCGGACTGGGCTGGGTGAATGGAATTTTGGTCTGTCCTGGTGAGGGGCCAATGGGGAAGGCACCTCCCCATTGGCTGCTTGGCCCTTGAGTGGCCTGTGAGTGGCACTTGGAGGGGTGAATCAGGAGCCGCTTTGCGGGACCTGATTTGCCCCTCTGAGTTTTTATCACGGACAGAGCCCTCCCTAACTCCTCCCCAATAGCCCTTAGGGCTTTATTTAACCGCAGGGGCGGTTAAAGATATAATGCCCTCTTGCAAGTCAAATCCACTAGAATGGGGCATGTATGAGAGAGAGCTATCAAACCTAATGCAGTGTTTTCTGTATATGCTGTAGCCACTCAAGCACTCAGGATTTCCCCTCTGTTTTTACCATGGCAATTAGCCAACAAGAATAGATATTTGCCATACCTTTATGGTGCCACTGTCCACACCTGATGATTGACATTCGACTTAGTGAGCCATGAAGTGTGTACATTACGGATACACGGATTGTAATGCCTTCAATTCCATTTAATTATTATCCTCAACAGTCATTCAGTCCTGCTTAATACTGTTCCTAAATTTGGATCGAACTTCTAATATTTGCACAATTTTCAATTGCTCTGAAGAACTTACAGTTTTCCCTGCTCTTCCTCATTGGCATGTTTGATTGCTTTTGTGTGGTGTGTGACCAATGCACCCAAGTGCTGCAGTGCCATAGGAAAACCCTCAAATCCAAACGATACCACTTTGTGCAGACAAGTACATTGAGTTTTGGATTAAGCATGCATGCACAACTGTAAAATAGAGCTTGAAGGGGTTGCATGTTGACTGCAGGGATACAAGGGCCTGGGACCTTGGATCATCAGGACCATCTGTCCTAGTACACCCCCCTCCCAAAGAGCATTAAAATCTGGTGACCAAAATTTATTCAGGGTCCCCGTCTCCAAAGAAATTGACTCTGGCTCCAGCCTGGTGGAAAGCTCTTCCAGATGACATCAGGGACCTGTGGACTTGAATCAGTTCTGCAGGGCTTGCATGATGAAGCTGTTCTGCCGTCCCTACATGCCACGCATGCACATTTGTGCGGGCCCCGCGTTGGCCTCTCCCCCACCCCTTGACAGTGGTCCGCAACGTGAAAAAGGTTGTGGACCACTGATTTAGACCATCATCAGAATAACACCAAAGAAATATAAACATCGCGGATTACAAAACAAAATGCATCATATATATGTGCAGTTTGTAGACCACTTAAAGAAATTCAGTAATTAAAAGTCAATATTTTATATTGAAAAATAACCAAAGAATTCTGACATTTATTAAAGTTTAAAATATAATTTTAAAAAGGCCGTCTGACAGAAATATTGATTCTTATTTATTTATTTATTTATTTATTGTTGGATTTATATACCGCCGTTCGCTAAATTCTGTTAACTTAGGCAGATTATCAGGGGGTATTGTGCTTGGCTCTTGTGGCCCTTTCTTGCATGCCCAAGGAAATGCCAGTTGCCACTTTTGGGACACAAGGCAAATTGCTTCCAAGCCTCATTAGCCAGGGATTCTGAGGCTGTTGTTGTTGTTGTTGTTGTTGTTTTGCGGGCATCATCATGGCATAGAATTGGGATCATTGTGAGTGGGCAGGTAGTTGTGAATTTCCTGCGTTGTGCAGGGGTTAGGACTAGATGACCCTGCAGATTCCTTCCAACTCTTCTATAATTCTATAAAAGAATTAAGATTCAACAAAGTCCAAAAATACAACCAGTTTTAAATCTGTATAAATGAAAATACTTAATTAACCTTTATTGTTACTGTGTATCTTAATGGCAGCAGCACAAAAATTTAGCAATCTAGATGGTGGCTTCCTCCATCAATTAGCAGCTTCTTTATCATTTCCTTTGTTGGCAGATCTGAATATCTATCTCATACAGGTTGTAAAAGTTTACCTCTAATCATATTATAGATGGTTCAGTAAAGCAAGAAGTTATCTCTGGTTTCTTCCCATCCAGGGCAAGGACTTATCTTCTTGTAGTCTATAAATTTCCATCCACATTGATGATTTTACATAAACAAAACAGCCAGACAACATGTTGTGGCAAAATTCTATTGCTATTTTGGTATGGATATTATCCCTTGGTGACTTCTTTTCTAACAGTCTGAAGAGGACATTCAATGGGCCATGTAGGTCAAGGTGTCACTTTTTGAATCACACCCATTTCTGCTCTAATGTTCTGACAGGACCATTTCATTCTTGTAGATAATTTTAAAATGAGGTTTTCAGTTGGGCTACATTAGTGTAAGTGATCATTAAATCACCCGCTCAGCATCAGGGGATTGTACAATGAGGACAAAAGACAGCTCTTTAAACACACCAACAATGGCTGTTTTCTGCTGACAACAACAAGCAGGTGTGCTAGAGAACCACACTGATTAGCTGAACCATTATTAGGACATCACTTTGAAAATGGGGATAAAATAATACAGTAATCACAGTTTTTGTCCTTCTAAAATATATCTTCCATGATTCTGAAGTCGTGCATTTCACTCATGCCAAATAGCATGAGAATCATCCACAGTGGAAGGGAGTCTTCATCAAGCTACACCACGACTGGAAGTCTATGTGGCATTGAATCGTAACATGGGACGGCAAGGCCAGAGAAGATGGGCAACCTAATCATGCTTACCAGAAAGCCCCTAAGAAAAAACTAGGAAGTTCACCCACCAACTAATATCTATCAGACCTTGACCTGGATAGGCCAGGCAAGCGCAATCCTGTCAGATCACAAAAGCTAAGAAGGGCTGACCGTGGTTCTAAGCCTTTCTATGCCTTTTCTGTGGTCCATCTTTCAGAGTTGTTGGTCACATTTCAGTCTTCCATTGTTTTCCCCTTTCAGCCAGGTCAGATAGTTGCAAAGGCTCCATTTCCCCCTATACTGCTGTACCCAGAAGAGTTCTTGTACCTACAGTTCCTGTAGTGCAGTGGTCCCCAACCTTTTTATCACCAGGGACCACTCAACGCTGGGGACCACTCACCAGGGACCACTCAACGCCTTTTATGAGGCCCGGTGGGGCGGGGTAGTTTACTCCTCTACTCTCAACCACTGCCCTAACGCTCTCTGATCGCTATGGTAATGTTTAAACACCCCTTCAAAATAAGATACAGACATGCCACAACAATGAAGTGTGTTGTAAAGGGCTGGGGGGGGAGGAGAAGGCGTCCTTCGGGGCCCACCTCCAATTAGTCGAAGGACCACATGTGGTCCACGGCCCACAGGTTGGCGATCGCTACTGTAGTGGACACCATGAGCGTAGTGGAGGAGATGTGCCTGGGAACAAAACCCTTTGTTGACCACTAGGCTGGTAAAGCTGCTGCCTTACACCTGTGGGGATACTCAAAACAATCCTAATTGGCCAGCCAGGGTGAATATCGACAGTGATTGACATCAGTATCCTGGGAACCTCGACCTAGGAACAGAAAGGAGCACTTGAAAAAGCCATCTCATTCAAATATGGAGGCTCTTAATGGGATAATCTGAGGTGAAAATTATTCCAGATTGACACTTATGTTGGTTAAATATACAGGCTGTTGAGAGCTCTGCCTCAGAACTGTTTTAGGAGGGTAGGTTTTGAAGATGGGGGGAATAGTTATTTCCCTCTTGCTTTTGCTTTTCATTCTTTCTTTCTTTTCTTTGGATATTAAGTGTGGAGGGGGAAACTAAGTTTAAGAGGGATTAGGGTTTTTTGTGGGGAGGTTGGTTTAGTAAGATATTAATGCAATAATAACAGTATAACTTTACATTTATTATTGTATGTATTATACTTTTAAAACTATGCAGCAGACTATCTGCAGATAAGGTTTTTTAAAGTAGAAAATAAGGTATTGGTATAAGTTTGGGATTTTTTTTAGATGGAAACCTTTTCTTTTCATCTCTTTTTCACATAATGTTTTAAGAAATATTTTGGATTTTTTAAAGTAAAATTTTGGATACCTTTAAAAATTTTGAAGAAAAGGTTAGATATGAGAAATGTAATGTTAAAATCAGCAGTTAAATATATATTGTTTTTTTTTATTTTTTGTATCTTTTGAATATGAGATACATGAGAAAAGACAGAACACCTTAAATCAAGCTATATTGTGAGTTATATTATAACTTAAAGAATTGCTATTAACTAACATAATTTGTATTTGGATAAATGATGTATGAGCAAAGTCAGAATATCTTAAGTTCATATCAGAATCCAAAGACTTGTTATTAAACAAGAATAAGAACGGATGCAAAGGGAGAATGTGACAATCATGATGCAGATTTTATTCACAAGCTGTGTTTTATTTCTTTTTCAAAATAAGAAAAGATTTATTCTTTTTTTTAAGAGAGAGAGAGATCTCTGCTTAGAGCAAAAGTCATCTTTTTTTTTCTTTTCTTTTTTTGCAGAATGCATACAGAAGTGACTCGACAACTTGGTCCTTTTAGAGTACCTGCACATTGGTCAACCACATCCCCAACTACAGCCAAATATGACAGCATTAGCTGCTGTGGCCCTCAAAGATAACGGCTGCTATGGAACACTGACATGCACTTCCACATTAACACTGTATGTGACCCATTATGCACGGGGGGAATAACGCACATTCGGGGTGGAATGGCGGCGACTAAAATCACCAATAACGCACGGTGCTGGCTGCAACCGGCTGCAGATTCGATGCATGCCGCCAAAAAAGCCGCGTTAGCAAAACGCGGAAGAAAGCGCAGCTTCCGGGTGACCGGGGCGCAACCAGAAGCGGTGCCGGGATCGCCGCGTGCATAATCGGTTACTCTGGGTTTTGCCACCGTCGCGCCCCATCCCATGCATAACCAGTGTGCTTCGCGTCTTCCCCCTCCATGTTTTCCATGTGACCCGAAATTGCCGTTTCGGCGGCCATGCATAATGGGCCAGTAGGAAGCATTGATGTAGAAAGCAGTAATGGCAAGGCAACGGTCAAGGAAAGGCACATGGACATGTGACAAGGGAGATGAAGTGGGGTGCTTGTGAGGCGGTCTGTGGCAAATCCCAGAAGCTGCCCCATTCCAGGGTATGCTGACGCAGGCCCTCCTGTGAATAACCAAAATGTTGAAAGGGGACTGCCTAAAACCCTGAAGGCAACAAATTTCCACCCCTGATATTCTGAATGTCCTCCAGTCTTTGTGTATCACACCCATGGAGATACATACCCCCCATAAGGATCACAGCTGTTCACCCACTGCATTATCTCTGCTTTTCGTGAGAGCTCCCAGGGACTTTCACTGGGCCAGCATAGCATGCTTCCGAATATAATCAGCAGAAGTGAATATGTTCACTCATTCTTCTTGCCTAGATGATTTACATATTGGAATGCCAATGGTGCCAAGGCTTTTATAAAGTACTCTTGACATCAAGGGTCTGTTGATATGTCTACCTTCGCCAACCTGAGCAAATATGACATGCTTGTATTACAAAGCAGGATCCCTTTTCAGTGAAAAAGCCAGAGATGTGTGCATAGAACACTTCACAGAGTACTTTGCTGGCCTCTCGCCATTCTCTAAATGATTTTTTTTGAAAGTTGCATTAACTGGTTTGCATCAAATTGAATGCACAATTTTTTTTAAAAAAAAAGATTGAGCTGATTTCCTTCTGTCAGATTAAAACTCTGTAACAGTGTGTATAAAGCCATGTTGGAATTCCAGTAATATCTAATACAGAACCAGATTTTTACTTTCTTTCATGGTTTCAAGGTAGGTCTCAGAAATTCCAAGCATCAGATTTTGCTTATGTTACCACAGAGCTCTCTGGAGCCAGGGACAACTAACAGATTAGGGCCCGCAAAGTGAAGAGCGAAGATTAATATGCGTAATCCACCTCAAATCCTTGTGAGAAAGGCAGATTGCAAATCGCATCAACAAAATACAACCTTAAAGGAAGTCTGGAGGTCAGATTTCGAGTTCACCTTGAATTCTTTAATGGCAGTAGACCATCTCAGCACATTCCCTTGCTGAACCCTGGGGATCCACAGGATTTTGTTGTTCAGCAATTCATAGCAGTTCCACAAATGCCATTGGATGCCATTTGCTGGGATTTCTGGCAATCAATCCATGCAGATATCCCAGGTAAAGGTATCCCCTGTGCAAGCATGTCTGACACTTGGGGTGACGCCCTCTAGCGTTTTCTTGGCAGACTCAATACGGGGTGGTTTGCCAGTGCCTTCCCCAGTCATTACCCCCCAGCAAGTTGGGTACTCATTTTACCGACCTCGGAAGGATGGAAGGCTGAGTCCACCTTCAGCCGGCTGCTGGGATTGAACTCCCAGCCTCATGGACAGAGCTTCAGACTGCATGTTTGCTGCCTTATCACTGCACCACAAGAGGCTCTAGATATCCCAACTTAACTCTTAAAAAGAAATAAACAATCTTAGAATGCAATGTTTCTATTTTAACCTTGTGTGTTTGTCTCGAAACCTTGCCAGTTCCTGTTTCCCGGGTCTGCATCGCCTAATTGCTCATTATTCCGGCTTGATTCAAGAAATGGAGTGAAAGTGTGTATGCTAAGCGGAGTTTGCAAATAATGATGCTTGCTTACAGCGGTGAACTTTAAATTAACCCTAATGCTTCTACAGCGAGCAGGAAACATAGAGTTGTTAGGACATGAACGCCTGTTGCTCTGGCAGTTGAACAGGTTCCTAGTTGGGGCACGTGTTTTCAGTGCAAAATGGATGTCTTGTTGGCATGATTCTGCTTGCCCATCTCAACTAAAGACAAATACATTATAGTAGTGTATTGAGTTTTTGTGGAGTTATGTGTTTGGTTTAATTGTTTTGAAGACAATTTGATTTTTATACCCCGCTTTTCATAACCCTGGGGAGTCTCAGAGAGGCTATCACTCACCTTCCCTTCTTCTCCCCACCACAGACCACCTGTGAAATGGGGCTGATAGAGCTCTGAGAGGGCAGCACTATCACAGCTCTAACAAGCCCACGGTCACCCAGCTGTCTGCATGTGGAGGAGTGGGGAATCAAACTTGGCTCACCAGATTACAAGGTGCTGCTTATAAGCACAACAAGCTGGCTTTGTTGCACAGTAGCTCTTCGTGGTGGTGGTAGAAAATCTTATCAAGCCACAGCTGAACTTCTGGTGACCCCTGGTGGGGTTTTCAAGGCAAGAGACATTCAGTGGTGGGATGTCATTGCCTGCCTCCCAGTCACAACCCTAGTAGTCCTTGGAGGTCTCCCATCCAGATACTAGCAAAAGCCAGTCCTGCTTTGCTTCTGAGATCTGATTAGAATGGGGTTGTCTCAGCTACCAAGGTCAGGACTACGGTTCTTTGCCATACATGCCCTAATGTATTTGAATGGACACATATAGACCTTATGATTGGAGGTAGGGTTGCCTACTCCTGCTGGGGATTTCCTTGAGATTTGGAGAGCAGTGCCTGAGAAGGGTGAAATTTAGAGAGGGGAGAGAATTTGGTAAAGGATGTGAGGCATAGACTGCATCCTCCAAAGCTGCCATTCTCTCGGGGGGGGGGAGCAGATCACTGCAGTCTGCTGATCAGTTGTAATTCTTGGTGTAGTTCAAGCCCTGCCTTAAGTTTAGTAAGCCAAACTGGGAATCATTTGGGAGCCTCCAGACTGACCTAGGGATGCCAGGCCCCTGGTGGGACCTGGGGATCCCCCAGCTTTGCAGCTCATCTCCAGGTGATAGATATCAGTTCTCCTGGAGAAAATGGCCACTTTGGAGGTTGGACTCCAAAGAATTATGCTCCCCTACGGTCCCTCTCCATTCCAAATTTCATCCACTCCTGGCTCCACTCCCAATGTCTCCAGGTATTTCCTCATCCCAGAACTTGCAAGCCTAGATTGATCAGGCTGGCGGACTTACTAAGAGCCTGGCTGACCTAAAGGACCAGAAACTATGGAGCATTGTCATTAGATTCAAATACACCCAGCCTCATGACCCTGACAGAAAGTATAATTTCCTTTGGTACAACCAATCCTGATACAGCTGTCGCTGTATACACATAAAAGGCTAAGGCCTAAATGGGTAGAGAGTGGGTGTGGCCAGTCCAGTTGAAGGCCCAATTGGTAGGCACAAAGTGCCTTCTGATTGGGCCCTCACCAGGACAGACAAGAGTTCTGAGAGCCAGTTTGGTGTAGTGGTTTAGGAGTGCAGACTTCTAATCTGGCATGGCAGGTTCGATTCTGTACTCCCCCACATGCAGCTAGCTGGGTGACCTTGGGCTCGCCACAGCCCTAATAAAACTGTTCTGACCGGGCAGTGATATCAGGGCTCTCTCAGCCTCACCCACTCCACAGGGTATCTGTTGTGGGGAGAGGAATGGGAAGGCGACTGTAAGCCGCTTTGAGCCTCCTTCGGATAGGGAAAAGCTGCATATAAGAACCAACTCTTCTTCTTCTTCTTCTTCTTCTTCTTCTTCTTCTTCTTCTTCTTCTTCTATCCAGTTGGGTGAGGGTCCAATCGGAAGGCGGAAAGTGCCTTCCCATTGGGCACTCACCAGTACAGACAAGAGTTCCAGCCAGTTGGGGGACACAAAGCCAAAGTTCTGACAGTGCCAAAGTTCTGACAGGGTCCACCCACCCAGCCCAGCCAGGGGCAATCTGGAGACATGGCTACCAGTCTGCTCCTGACCACTGCCAGGAGAGGAGGTCAGTAGGGCTGCCAAGGGGGATGAGAATAGAGGCTTGGACAGGCTGCACAACCATGAGTGAGGGCCTTCCTTTTGAGGGGGGGGGGACTTTCCCCTTCTGCCAAACAGTTGGATGGAGGCCACAGAAGAGCCCCTTCTCACTTAAAATACTACTCTGTCCAGGGGTGAGACACAGCCAAGCCATGTGTATTTCTTCTATGCAACTCTCTGCAGGTTTGAGGCCTAATGCACAGCATTATTCTGTAGATGAAACTGGATGCTGTTGTGGAGGTTCTTTTGTCTCCTATTTCATCTGCACAACAACCCTGTGCAGTAGGCCTCAAGTCTTTCAATTCAACAACAACCTGTGTGGTAGGCCTTAAATGTTTCTTCTCTACCACAACCCTGTCCAAAGTAGCCATTTCTGCCTGGGGAGTTGATCTTTATACTCTGCAGATGAGCTGTAATTTCAGGAGCTCTCCAGGCCCCACCTGGAGGATGGCTACCCCTGGGTTGGAAATATTCTTGGAGGTTTGAAGGTGGGGCTTCAAAATCGTACAATGTCTCAGAGTCCAGCCTTCAAAGGAGCCATTTTTGTCTGCAGTTGGGAGGGAGTGGTGCAGATTTGTCCCTCCTGGGCTATGGGCTATGGCCATATTGGTCTGCCAGCAACTGTTTGTATTCCTGGGTGCAGATAGACAGACAAGCATCAGTCCTGTGAGTCTAGAAAGTGCAGGAAGATCTAAATAAATATTTACAGCCTGAAACTGTAAATAGTGAACAAGTAAATGGCTGGAGAGACATAGGAAATAAAATGACTTTTTTCACCCTTGTCCTGGAAAAAACAAAACCAGTATAAAAAACATCAAGACCACTGTGCACAGAGAGACTTCCTCCTAGGGTTGCCAGCTTCCATGTGAGGCTTTCTACCCCACCTCCCTCATCGAGAGTTTGCTATGGGGAGAAGAAGGGAAGACAGTTGTAAAATGCTTTGAGACTCCTGAAGCCTGCTGGGTCACTGTGGCCCTTTCCCAGTTCTCTCAGACCTCTCACAGCCCCACATCCCTCCCAGGTTGTCTATTGTTGGGAGATGCAGGGAAAAGGTTTTTGTATAAATTGAGATTCCTTTCGGTAGTAAACAACAGGGTACAAAAATCCAGTTATTCTAAGGAGCTACCATGAAAGAAGCATGTGGGCACATAACATTTTATCAACAGTCAAAAATGGAGACAGAAGGAACAGGATAGACACCAGTGTACACACCCATGCCCTCACTTGCCACTACGCCACCACAACCTCCCACACAACACACACATTCAACCCCATGCCCTTGCAGACTGGACAACTCCTCCCCTTCCTCTTCCCACTGCCAAGCTCTAGGGCCTGTTGTATTCTTGGATACAACAAGCTTTGCGCCTAGTTTACTAATTAATACGCATTGGACCACAGTCTATATTTACTCTTCATGGGAATTCTTCTTTCCTCAGAGGGTTCTAAAAAAAAAACCCCTCAAAACACTTCAGTCACAAATCTCTTTGGCCAGCTTGCTGCCATAAACCTGATTTTTCTATTTCCTACCATGAATCTTTCAGCTTCCTCTTTCTAACAAAAATTATTCCTCCATCTTGTCATGAATCTGTCAAAGGATCCACTGCCAACAAAACTGACTGCTCTAATTTATGTGCGCTTTCCTGTAGTTATCAAACCTGTGCACCTAGCTTGGCTGATAACATTTTCTATTTAAAAACCCCCTTTTCCCCCCCTACGGTATCAAAGTTGTCCTGAAAAGGGATTAAAGGATTACGTATTAACGAAATGTATGTCTGTATTAAAAGAAGGGTCTCCTTTTTCGGTCCACATTTCAAGGACTGAGACTTGCATAATAAGTTCCTTGAGTATCCCATATCCAGATAATGGAAGAACTCTGCCTGTTTCTGTTTTTCTTCCCTTCTTCCCCATTTCATAAATTTTAACCTGTCATGATGTTAGTAGGAGTATATGGGCTAACTTTTGTTTAAATATGCAGACATTTCAGAGGGGGAACAAAGTCGGATGCAGCAAAACTTTACACAAGTCCAGTGACACTTTAAAGATTAACAAGACTTATTCCAGCCCAAACTTTCATGAGATATGCACACTCCTCAGACTCACAAAGCATAAATCCATAGCAGTTGTTTACATTCAAAGTTACAGAAGACAGAAAGACAGGAGATATAACAGAAATAGGCCAGTTTGGATGGGAGGGAGAAGTCAAACTACTATGGCATAAGGCTTAAGAGTGTGGGAGCTCAGAAACCCGGGTTCAAATCCCTGTTCTACCATGGAAGATCACTGTGACACTGTGGGCCAGTTGATCTATCAGCTTAACATACTTCAGAGAGTTCTTGTGAGGAATCGTGAAGGAGATCATAATAGTGGGGGATAATAACTGGTGTGATGTGTGTGATGACAGGAATGAAGTCATTTCTCTCCTTTTCTGCTCTATGGTTCAGCCTCCCATCTGTGGCGTATTTATCTATGCAGCTCCCACAACAACAGGGACAACCTTTCCCAGGTCTGGAAAAGACTGCTGCAAAGAAGGGAACATAGGAAAGATCCAGATTCCTAGCATCTGCAGATTACAGGCTTTGAGCCATTTAAACCTCTTTGTGGAAAACAGCTGAACAGCAGTAAGCAGAAAACTGGGGTTTAAATTACTACAAGCCCTTTAAACCGTGTCTCTCCCCCCCCCCCCCCCGGCAATGGGAGGGGATTTCAGAGGGCTTGTTTTTGTATTTGTATTATATATATATTCCTGAGTTTTTGGGTGTACATTCTTTTGTTAAAACTATTTTGAGGTAAAGCTGAGGAAGATTGGTCTCTCAAATAGGTTTGTGACTTTCATAAAGTTGCAGAGGGGAGCTCAGATCGATCCTTTGTGCAAATACAAAGCGGGAGTTGGTTCAACATTAGCACAGACAGGCAGATGAAAAGCAAATAATTCCATCTGATTTCTCAGCAGAGAAACAATCTGTACCATTTGCTCTAAGCAAGATATTCAAAACAGCAATTCAATCACGGCATAATAATGAAAGATTATCTGAGAGGTTACATGAATTTACCCCATTTGTAAACATATTTTTATACAACATGTTTAAAATTTGGTTGGATGACATTGGAGCACCAACATTGTAAATGGCATTCTTGTTTACACCAATAATAGCTATATAGTAGGGATGGGAATGAACTAGCTGATGAACCAAAGTTTACCATACATTTTGGCCAGTTCAGAGTTCACAAACTGCAGTCTATGAACAGATGAACTTCTCTGTAATTTGGGAGGCGGTTTGTGGTGGTTTATGACCCTTTGTGAAGAGCAGAATGGAGGCATTAATGAAAAACAACTGCAGGGCTGGGAGCTGTTTGTTTTAAATGGCTCAGAGCCATTTCTTCTTACCTTCAAACTCCATTAATCTAATGTTCTTGAGCAGTAAATAAGGAACCTTTATATCTTTAAGAACAAGAGATACATGGCCACCACTAACAAATAGGGGACTATATTGCCTTTTAGTTGGAATTGCAATCAGGAAGTAATTTGATGAAGTCAGCCTTGAAAGGCTGTTGTTAAACTGTTTAAGCAGCTAAGCTGTACTTTTCTGTTCTCTAGTAGCATCAAGTGGTCATTGGAGAGGTTGCTGGGAATTCTGAGCTCTGGGCATTCCCACCCACTTCCTGCTTCTACAGAAAGAGTGCAGCTTTCCTGAAGCAAGTGAGCAGCCACCATGAGGCTCTCAGCTTTCTCCAGTTGCTGATGTGAAGGTATGCAGTCTGTTTGCAGCCTAGTCATAGAGGCTTCCAATGTGTTTCTTTTGTAACTACTAGGTGAACTTTTATACTGTGATTCAGTAAGGAGACTTAAGCAGATGAATATGATACACATTTGTAAATAACCTTACCCATAGCAAAAGTTCCTCTTTTTTAAACCTCAAAGTGTTGTGAGGCTGGATCTGTGCCTCATCCACAAAGGTAACTATTAACTGCATGCTTTCAAAATGCTTGTTACTCTGCAGATCTATTTTTCTGGAGGGACTAAAAGTCCCAACACTTTTGTTGCAATCAAAGGTAATTTCGTTAAAATAAAATAATTTAGTTAAAAATCCATAGGTCATGATAAGAGTAATAGCAAGGGCAGCAATATCATATGAGATAGAGAGTCAACCTTTTCCAAATTACATTGCCAACATCTATCCAAACAAGGCAGGTTAGGCGCAGTTTTTAGGTAAGCCAGCATGAATGGTCCGTGATAGTGAGACACTGTCAAATTTCTAATATAAGCTGGGATAATTGAGGATGTAAGGATGCCAAAAAATTGGGTAGATCATACTTTTTGAGTTCGGATAATTGAGCTGGTATAGACTAGGTCTTTTATGCATTTCTTAATAATTAATAGATATTCACTTTTCTCAAATCTTAATACATCATTTTGCTAGGCTATGGCTAAGTAATTTCTTATCTAATGCTTGCATCCAGTGAGAGTAAAAAATGATCTTGCTTGAGCTCATAAAACAGGCTGTCCTTTGTTGAAAAGAAAAACTTATGTTTGAACACTCACAGACATGTTCTGACTTCAGTAGGACTTTAGCCCAGTTCTCACCTGAACGTTACTTCGGCTATACATCTCAGGATCCCTGTAATGCTTGGGAAAAAGGTGGCAAAGAGGAAGGTCTAAATTCTCACGGGCTTGGAGAGTCTATACTGAAGTTCCATGTATGAGCTGAGTAATACCTTTCATATTAAACACCTGTAACCTTCCTGGAATATATTTGCCTCACATTTACCATTTATGCACTGGAGGTTTCATGCTGGGCTGCAGGCTGGAGTTTTAGTCATGGCAGTTTGCCCCACATCTTCCTGCACCCACATGGGGGAGCAATTGGCCTGGTGCACCTCGTCCGCCCCCAATTTGTGCTCCTACATGGGATCTGGGGCAGTGAAGTTCTCAGTGTGTAAACAGTCTTAGAAAAGAAAAGGTATTTACCCCTTTTAAACCTTTTTGAGTTTCCCATTTTTTTTGGGGGGGGAGAGCAGAAAGCATGGTTTAAAAGGCTTGGAGCCCTTTAAACCAACAGCTGATAGTCAGGCCCTTTAATTGGGCTGTACCAACTAGGACAAAGAGAGAGGGAATGGCAAGCAAAGAGCCATATCATCTCTCTCTCTCCCATTCCCTTCCTCCTCTTCTCCTTCTTTTAGAACCTGATGTCATCCACCGAAACTGAAGGCTGGGAGATTCAGGATAGTTTCCCAACCTTTTGATCATAGAGGTACCGCTGAAATATTTTTCAGGCTTCGAGGTTCCAGGAAGTGACTTCAACTGGCCATGCCTCTTTGCTATGCCAACATGGAAGTGAAAGTAGTCTTGGGAAGCAGTGGCTGAAATTAACAGGGCCCCTGGAACACCCCGCCACCTCCAGGCCCATAAATGCCCACTGGGGGGGGGTCAACCTGCCCAAATAAGGGTAGAATTTTTTATAATTAAAAAAAAATACTTTTTCTTTCACAGGGTGGGAAGGCTCTCCCAAGCTACCATTGTGAAAATCCCGATGCTGCAGTTCCATTCAAGGGCCTTTGTAGTACTCTATGGTGCATCAGTACAGTGGATGGGAAACCCTGGGATAGACAAAAGGACATATTTTTTTCACATTGTGTGTATTTAATTGGTGGGACTCACCTGCTATAGGATGCAGTCATGGCTGGCAACTAGAAAGGCTTTAAAAGCGAAGTCGACAAATTCATGGGCTTCCAGTAGTTACCGATCCTGATGGAAGTCCATTCCCACCAGTGCCAGTAGTAATATGCCTCTTCAAATCAGTTTCTGAGGAGCATGGGAAGATGATGCTCTTTCAGGGCTCCCGCCTCTCCCAATACATTCCCCAAAAGCTCTCCATTCGGCTAATTCCAGCCTGCTGGTGATCCCTGGCCCCAGAGGTGTCCTTGGCCTCAACCAGAGAAGGGCCTTTTTGGCTCCATCCTAGAGGAATGAGTTGCCATCTGCGGTGTGAGTCCTCATGGAGCTCTCAAGATTCAAGAGGCCTTATAAGACAGCACGCTTCCACCAGACAGTTGCTTGAGGCCAGTGTCCACCATTAGTATCTAATGGAGGCCTCCAACCGAATGCCCATTATCCTCCATTCCGTGCCTGGCTTGCAACTGTGGACATCTCAGTCACCAGGTTATACGGGCTTCAGAGATAGGTATATGAATGGATTTTAGTGGATTTTCTTTTTATTAAGTTAAATTTTGTATGGGTTTTTAACTCACCGAGACCACCTGGCATAGAAGTAAATAGTGGCATAGAATAAATAAATTGTTGGGCTTCCTTGGGGTAACTCGTTGAAGAAGAAGAGAAGAAGAGTTGGTTCTTCTATGCTGCTTTTCTCTACCCGAAGGAGTCTCAAAGCGGCTCACAATCACCTTCCCTTTCCTCTCCCCAGAAAAGACAACCTTTGAGGGTGGTGAGGTTGAGAGAGCCCTGATATTACTGAAGAAGAACAGTTGGCTCTTCTATGCCACTTTTCTCTATCCAAAGGAGTCTCAAAGTAGCTTACATTCACCTTCCCTTTCCTCTCCCCACAACAGACACCCTGTGAGAGAGATGAGGCTGGGGGAGTCCTGATATCACTGCTGGGTCAGAACAGTTTTATCAGCACCATAGAGAGCCCAGGGTCACCCAGCTGGCTGCCTGTGGGGGAGTGTAGAATCGAACGCAGCTCACCATATTAGAAGTCTGCACTCCTAACCACTACACCAAGCTGGCTCTGTGAAAACATAAAGCTGGGATAGATGGGCCTTCGGGCTGATCCAGCATGGTTCATCTCCTGCTTTCACGTTCTTAAAACAGCACACCTGCTTGTCTGAGCCAGCCTCAAGAGAGCTTGGCTATTCACCAAGAAAAATCCCCATGTAAAGGAGAAGCCTGTGAGTGCCTGACATGAGGCAAGTACGAGAACAACAGCTCCTTTATATAAAGCATAATGAGTCAAAATAAAATTGCTCTTCCTCTTCTTTCTTTCTCCCTATTATCTATGAGAAGAGTGGTTTGAAACTATTGAATGAGAGGTTATTTGTTGATAGGAGTCAAAGGAGCATGTTTCTCTTGTGAAGATTTTACTACTAAATAAAGGTTACAACCCTCTCATTTTATTACAAAGTGAGCAATGGGATTTGCAGATCTATGAGCTCGCTCGAACGCTTCCAGCTTTACAGACAGACAAAGTGTGGGGAAGCAACAGGGCAAAGGTTAAAATACACGCTTTTGCTCATCTTACCGTGGGAATGTTGAGCAAGATGTCACTTCCCATAATGGATGTGAGGTCTTTTCTAGGACTTTCCCCTCCCCAAGTCTCTTTATTTTGATGCATTTTCTCAAAAATGTGATTTCACACCTCCCCCTACTTATTGAAGGCAGCTCCAAGAATAGAAGAGGTTAATGTTAAGTAAACTTCAAACAAATGTTTGCAAGCTGTTTGGGTGACATCTCTGATCAGATCCCCCCTACAGCAGAATTTTCAAAACTCATCTTCAAGGTAGGATGGGAAGCACACAACGAAGCAAGTCGGTCAAAAACAACGCTATGCAGTGCAACAATAAGGGCCTTGGGGGGCGGGAGAGGGATCAACAACAGAAGGGCGAAAACTCAATCTCTCAAAAACCAGATAAGGTAACAAAAAGGGATATAAAAATGGGCCTCAGAATGTATGCAAATGAAAAACAAAATTAAAAAAAATGACTTTTCAGCATGCCATTAATTACATACCAATCATACCATTAATTAAAGGTAAAGGTAAAGGTATCCCCTGTGCAAGCACCGAGTCATGTCTGACCCTTGGGGTGACGCCCTCTAGCGTTTTCATGGCAGACTCAATACGGGGTGGTTTGCCAGTGCCTTCCCCAGTGCCTACCATTAATTACAATAGAATAATATTCAGTTGACAGCACAAACCATACAAAAAAATGCTCTGCTGTACACAAACCCCTTTCCTAATAGGGCAGAGTAACCATTAAGCCGGGCAGTCACTATCAAACACATCTTCAATTGGTCAAAGAATGCTGTGATATAAACTTTGGCAAAGTACAGCTAATAGGCAGAGGCAGCATTATGTAGTGGTTATGGACATCAGTCATACTCTGGAAGACCGGAATTCAAATAACCACTAAATGAAATTTACGGGATGGTATTGAGCCACTCATACACCATCATCCCAACATACCTGCCATCATTAATGTGAAGCTGCAATGGGGAATGAGACCCATGAACTCTTTGGAGTCAGCGCAGAAGAAAAATGCAGGGCAAAGGTAGGCTAGTGTTAGATGGATCCTGAAGAGTGGGCAAATTGACCAGGTTAGGAGAAGAACTAAGACAAATATTATGTCTAAATTGCTCCTGGGGTAGGGCCCACTAGGGTTGTGCAAGGGGGTCCAGATTCGGTCCGAATCGGGTTCAATCTTCCTGGTGCAATCTTCCTGAAACTTTCAGGGGACTCGGGGAAGACTCTCCCTGAGCTCCCCTGCAAATTTAAAGAAGATTGGACCAGGGGGTCCTGCTACCAAAGAGGGTGACACCATTTCCCATAGACTTCAATGATGGGGGGAAAAATATTTTTAGCATGTTACTTAACCAGGAAATTGGCAATTAACCTGCTGAAATTATTTTTTCCCACCATTAAAGTCAATGGGAAATGGTGTCACCAATGGTGACACTATGGGAAATGGTTTCAGGGGTGCAACTTACACCCCTCCCCCCCAGCCCCCGGGAAAGACAGAAAAAAACCCAAAAATAAACCAGATGCAGCCAGGAGGCTGCAGCAGCCATGAGGCTGCAAACTGCTTGGCAATTCACCCGAATGTCTTCGATTCGGCTGTGATTCAGCCGAATGTCTTCGATTCGGCCATTTTAAAATAGTGATTGTCCGATTCAGACCGTTTTTGATTCGGAAACGTCCGAATTGGCCCTGATTCAGCCGATTCGGCTGTTTCCAAATCTGAACTGCATATGCCCAGCCCAAACTTAATGGAAGAACATCTGTTTTGCATGCAGAAGGGCCACAGTTCAATATTTGGCAGCTCCAATTATAAAAGAATCAGATAAATGATAATGTGGAAGCCTTCTACTTGAGGCCATTCATAGTTGCTAGCACAGGGTTTCCCAACCATGGTACTGGGGTACCATATAGTACAACAGAGTCCCATCAATGATGCCACACTGAGGGGGTTTTCACAATGGCAGCTGGAGAGAGCCCTCCCACCCTGTGAAGGAAAGGGGTGTTTTTATTTCTTATGTCTACCTCCCCTTATGGCAGGTTGACCTACCCCCTCTCAAACTGGTCAAGGCAGTTTCTCATCTGGAGAGCCAGGTTCGATTCCTCACTCTTCCATATGCAGCCAGCTGGGTGACCTTGGGCCAGCCATGGTCCTGTTAGAGCTGTTCTCACAGAGTAGTCCTGTCAGAGCTCTCGCAGCCTCACCTACCTCACAGGGTGTGTGTTGTGGGAAGGGGAAGGGCAGGTGATTGTCATCTACTTTGGAATTCCTTCAGGTAGGGAAAAATGGAGTAAGGTAAAAGTAAAGGTATCCCCTGTGCAAGCATCGAGTCATGTCTGACCCTTGGGGTGACACCCTCTAGCGTTTTCATGGCAGACTCTCAATACGGGGTAGTTTGCCAGTGCCTTCCCCAGTCATTACCATTTACCCCCCAGCAAGCTGGGTACTCATTTTACCGACCTCGGAAGGATGGAAGGCTGAGTCAACCTTGAGCCGGCTGCTGGGATTGAACTCCCAGCCTCATGGGCACAGCTTTCAGACGGCTGCCTTACCAATCTGCGCCACAAGAGGCTCCTGTGGAGTATTTCTATGGAGTATTTCTATGCTAATTTATTGCCATTGACTGATCGTATCACTCAGAGCAGAACTTGGTTGATTCTGGAGGTGTCAGTGGACTCAGACTTTGCTATATTAACTAATAGGGAGTTCCACAATAGTCTCTTCTACATAGTCCAGAGAATGGACCAAAGCTATATGATCTAGTTATACCAGTGAAACCAAGCTAGCCTGATCCTGTAAGATCCCTAGCCAGGAGATGATATTTTCTTAATTCATTTTTAAAGTTTAGTTCCAAAATTAATAAGTGACAGTCCAAATTAGTTCCAAGTAGAAATTATTTTTTTTGATGTGAAAACATCATATTGTTCTATGTATATGTTCTACAATGTTTTATGTAAACTGCCCAGAGCCGTAGGGAGGGGCGGTATAAAAATCTAAATAAATAAATAAAATAAAATATGCAGAAGCCATAGGGAAAAAACTTTAAGATCTGCAATGGAAAATGTGATGGAAATCCATTATGGAAGTAGTCATTGGTCAGCAAAATTTAAAGGACATGGAGACATGAGCTGAAAACATCCAGGAGGCCTGGCAAAAGGTACACACTTCACTAATGAGCCATACAGTACAGATGTGAGCAGAAAGAAGAACATTCCAGCATTGCATCATATCTCTGTTATTTTTCGGACAATTTCAGATCCTTAAAAAAACAACAGTTTAATCTTGTCTGTTTATTGCAAACTGAAAATGTTGTGAAACGTAATGCAATAATATTTTGTCAGAACACATATGGAGTTTTAATATTTGATGTTTTCATGTACATCTTACATGGCAATCCCATTCTCACAATTTAAAAAAATACAAAAAATACTAATGCAACTGCAAGTTAATTATAAATGACAAATAGAGTTGCATTTGAAGAATGTTTGAAGGCTTTCATGAACATAGTCACATGGCTATGGTGGTTTTTCTGAATATTGTGGCCATGGTCTGATTGCATATATCCCTAACATTTAACCAGTAACTCTGGTTGGTATCCTCAGAGGTAGGTCATGGCAAGATGGGAATCTCTTCATGCCAAAGTGTGGAGTATGTGAACAGTTGCTGGACATTGTATTTACTTCCAAGTAGAATGCAAGAGCATTATAGTTAGAAATCGGTCACTACAATACAATCCACACACTTTGGCATGTAGAAAAGTCCCCATCTTGCTGTGTCTTACCTCTGAATATGCCAGCCGCAATTACTGCTGGCCACACAGACCGGAAAGCCCACAACAACTAGAGTTGCATTTGTTTGGAAGTCTTCAAGCAGTGGCTAGACAAACACTTTCCTGTATGGCCTCTTCCAGCCCATTCCATGCACATTGGATAATGCACTTTCAATGCACTTTAGAAGTAGATTTTCCCATTCCAGACAGGAAAAGCCAGCTGTAAAAGCACATTAAAAGTGCATTATCCAACGTAGGTTGAACAGGCCTATAATTTTATGAGTCAAGTTGAGCTTAGCAATGAATGCCATCTCGACTTCCCCCAAAGCTCAGTGAGTGCAGCATTAGCATAGGCCAGCACTGATTTAATCATATCCATTGAAAATTGCCACACATCATTCCAAATAAGATGCAAGAACATCAGTGTTGGAAATCTGTTACTACAATCTTTAAACCACCTGTGGCGTCGCGGGCACCGCGGACTAAATAAAAGAGTAAAGGCTGGTGGGGAGGAGTTAGGGCGGGCTCTGTCCAGGATAATAACTTGGAGAAGTGAACCAGGAGTCGCGAAGTGGCTCCTGATTCGCTCCTCCGAGTGGCACTCGAGGCGCAAAGCGCGCCTCCCTGTTGGACACTTGGCCCGTCTCGAGGACAGCCCCCCGCCAACTCTACACTCTGCCCAAACCGCCATCCTTGCCGGATGGCTGCCGGCCACTCGAGGGCCAAGTGTCCAATTAGGAGGTGCGTGAAGCGTGCCTCCCTTTTGGACACTTGACCTGTCTCGAGGCCAGGCCTCCGCCAACCCCACACTCCGTCCGACCCACCATCTTTCCCGGGTGGCTGCTGGCAAGGAGCATTTCCCCTCGGCCCATGACTTCGGCGAACAACCTTTCCCTCCGCCAACTGCCTCCTGTACCCTGCCGCTGCCACAGCTGTGCTGCCACCCTTGCAGCCTGCAACATGGCTGCCCACCTCAGGCCCGCTCGCACTACGACCTCCAGGAACTCCTGCAGGCTGAGGAGCTACTGCCGCCGCACGAAGGTAGGCCGCTTCCCCACCATGCGGCCCCGGGCCTGCCAACACCTTCTACGCTCTGCCGGGGGGCCCCCCTTCTGCGGCCTCATGGACACCACCGCCACCCTCGCTTGCCCACGCCACACCGTCCAGCCCTACCCCTCAACAGGACGCGCCCCGACGCCACTGCAATCTAGTACCCATTTTATGGCAAGTAAAATGGGCTTTAAATCTAGTGCGTAAATATTGAATAAAGGGTGAACATCATCATTAGAGGTGTCAGAAGCACTTGCAACGTTCCAAGACCTCTTTCCTCTCCTCACCGTCATGGTAGTGCTGGCCTACCAAGACTCTGCATTACCCCACAACTGCCCAGTTCTCAGACAAGGATAGCACTGGCTCACCAAGCCTAAGTACTACCCTGTGATTGCCCAGGCATCAGGCACGGGTGGTGCTGGCCTGCCTGGCTTCTGCACCATTCCATTACTGCCTAGGCTTTGGGCAGTGGGGGTGCTGGCCTACCCGATGGCTGCACCAACCTGTGACTGCCTAGGCCTCCTAAGGCAGCATGTCAGTGGCTCGGCCTCCTCCCAGGATGCCTTTCACTGCCCATTCTGGCTGCCTGCTGCACCACCCTGCAAGTGCCCCAGCCTCTTCCAATACACTTCCTGGGGCAGGAATGAGAACATCACATCCATACCCATTTCCATCCCAGAGGCCACACCAGATGTGTTCCACATCAATAAGGTCCTGGATATTGTTATGTCACATAAAGGTAAAGGTAAAGGTATCCCCTGTGCAAGCACCGAGTCATGTCTGACCCTTGGGGTGATGCCCTCTAGCGTTTTCATGGCAGACTCAATACGGGGTGGTTTGCCAGTGCCTTCCCCAGTCATGACCGTTTACCCCCCAGCAGCAAGCTGGGTACTCATTTTACCGACCTCGGAAGGATGGAAGGCTGAGTCAACCTTGAGCCGGCTGCTGGGATCGAACTCCCAACCTCATGAGCAAAGCTTTCAGGCGGCTGCCTTACCACTCTGCGCCACAAGAGGCTCGCTGTTATGTCACATAGTGGTTGCTAATTGTGATAAAATTTGTTCTTTTTCGAGTAATGAATTATATGTCATATTAGATTTGATTTTGCATACTATTCTGTCCTTCACTTCACTGTCCTTCTGTCCTTCGCGTCACTGAAGATCAGAATGGGGACAAAAGAAAATTTAAGTTTGACTCAACATATTGGTTTCCTATGAACTGACTGTAATGAGAACTTAATACGATGCAGCCCAATCCCGTGATAACTATTTGCTAATAGGTTGAGCAGGCACTCACATAAAACATTCAAGTCTTATGTTTCAAGTCAGAGGAATAAGACATTTTTGGCATGACACCCTTTTGATCTTCCTTTCACCACATCCCATAATTTCATTCTCTCTTTTGATCTTGTAGCAGGGGGGGCGGAATTTGCCTTAAATTCTAATTCATCAAAAATAAATGCATCATGTCTTTGGGAATGTTGCCAATGTTTAAAAAGTTCTGAAATTATTTTCAAGATTCTTGCTTTCTGATCAACCTTTTTTAGAAGAGGGAGAACAAGACTGACTGATGCATACACATTTATCCAATAATGAGATAAGGTATTGATAGGGAGGGGGGCATTTTCACAGTTTCTAGGCTATACTTCATGCTAGCCTTTTTTCAACCTTTTCACCTTTGTAATAATGTTCAGGCTTTGAGGGACTCCACGAGTGGTGACATGGCCCCTCAGACAAATGGGTGCAGAAGTGATATGTGGGAGCTCACCAATCAATCCACTGATCATTTAAAATTTCTATTATGGAGAAAGAGACTAGGCCTGTAGAGCAACAGGGGAAGTGGGCTCCAGTGACAGCGAGTGATGTCAGCAACCATCCAGACTTCTGGGAGAATCTGTGTAACCCTTGGGGAACTCTCACAGAACCTCAGGGTTCCCTGAAACCCTGGCTGGGAATCCCTGCTGTACACACAGACACCAGATGAAGCTCCCTTTTACTGAGCCAGACCATTGGTCTATCCAGATCAGTATTGTCTACTCTCACTGGCAGAAGTTATCCAGGGTCTCATGGTCTTTGACATCACCTACCAACTGATTCTTTTGGAATTCTGGAATTCTGGATTCTGGAAAGTTCAGAGGTTGAAAATGAGGAATGCAAAGAAGATGATTTATCACTGAGGGGAAGAAGAAGAGTTGTTTTCTATTCTCAGCTTTCCACTACCTGAAAGAATTTCAAAGTGGCTTATAACCACCTTTCTTTCTTTCCTCACAACAGGCAACCTGTGAGGTATGAGGGGCTGAGAAAGCTGTGAGAGATCTGTACACTGATCTCTCAGTATACTGGACTAGCCAAGATCACCCAGCTGGCTGCATGTGGAGCAGGAGAGGTCATCATGCACTACACTAAATTGCCCCTTCTTTATTAGGACTCACCTTCCCCCCCCCCACTTACTTTGGGGCATCTATGCATTCTGAAAAATTTGGAAAAGATTTATGAACAAAAAAGGCTTCCAGCACATTTGTGCTCCTTATTGTGGTGCCCATGAGGGGGCATGAAAATGAAGACAATAATTAGGTTTCCCTTGCGTTTGTGCTATGGAAGGCAGGATATGGCATCATCCAGAAAGTTTTTCTTACCCAGAAGGTACTTGAGAAAGAAGGAAAACTGGGAAAAGAATTCCATCCACCTAATCTGTTCGATGGACATTTTTCTCAGTTGGTGCAGAACCTGTTCTTATGATCTTATGATGTGGATCCCTCCAACCAGTGGTGCCACGTTTTGAGGGCTAACTTGTTGCCTCCTTTTGCTGCTTCCTTTCCCAGATAGCTCAATACCTCTCTGAGTCATTAAACTTCCTTGACAGGTACACACAGGGGAAAACTACCCAGTGATCCATGCAACGGTCACTTCCAGATTAGACTTCTGTAACTCGCTCTACGCGGGCCTTCCCTTGTCTTTGACTCGGAAGTTACAGCTGGTCCAAAATGCGGCTGCCAGGGTCCTCACTAGAACACCTTTGAGGGCCCACATTCAGCCGGTGCTTCGTCATCTGCACTGGTTACCAGTTTGTTTCCAAATCAGATTCAAGGTATTGGTATTGACCTTTAAGGCTATACGCGGCCTGGGTCCCGTCTACCTGCGAGACCGCTTGGTTGCTTATGCCCCCCGCAGGGCACTCCGCTCTGCGGGTATGAATTTACTGGTTGTCCCGGGCCCACGGGATGCTCGCCTGGCCTCGACCCGGGCCAGGGCCTTTTCAGTCCTGGCCCCGACCTGGTGGAACGAGCTCCCAGAAGAGCTAAGGGCCCTGCAGGATCTACCAGCTTTCCGCAGGGCCTGTAAGACGGAGCTCTTCCGCCAGGCATATGGTTGAGGCCAGGGCAGCTCTCCCACTAATCCATCAGAGGATCCCCTCCAATATTGAGATCTCTAACACCGAGATCATGGTTAGATGTATTGTATTGGTGCCACCCTCTTCTGAACATTATTCTCTCCACCAGGCTGAACTAAGATCAGAATTGTGACCACCGCCGCTATATGTTATGTGATATGTTATATGTAACTTTTAATTGGGGTTTTTATGGGGATTTTATTGTGTTTTAACTATTTATGTTGTAAACCGCCCTGAGACCTATTGGGAGAAGGGCGGTCTAAAAATTAAATAATAATAATAATAATAATAATAATAATAATAATAATAATAATAATAATAATAATAATAATAATCCTTCCCCAATTGCAGGATGACCGCCTCCATAGCCATGTCATTTGCATCTATCTGAATTACAAAGGGCTGGGTGGGGTTGGCATGGCAGAGGATGGGTTTGCTGGTAAAGAGCTGTTTGAGTTTCTCAAAAGCCCACTGGCAATCAGCAGTTCAATGGAGCCATGCCCCAGGTTGCTTCACCTACACTCCTCCCCCTTGGGCTTTAGCTGGTATGTGAGGGGAGGGCACCTGTGTAAAATGCAGGATGAAATCATCATAGAAATTTGTGATTTCTTTGCAGTTACCTCTGCATTCAGAGCAGAACCCAACTTAGGAAGTCACACACTTTGGCTTAACCCTTGGGATAACTTAGAAAGTCCAGGCTTTTTAAATTGAATTCACACTTGGAAATTTTTGCATAGAGATGGTTGCCTCAGAGCCTTTTCAACACCCCTTGTATTAGGTGCACATGTTCATCCCTCATTAAGAATAAATCAAGACATCATCTGGTTAAATCTGGACCCCCTTGTACAACAGACGATGCAAAACCTCATTTATGAGATTTATGAATACACTCGGTGTACTGCAGAGTCTGAATGGTATAACAAGGTAGTCAAACCATCCAAGGGGGTGTTGAATGCCATAAGGCAGTGGTCCCCAACCTTTTTATCACCGGGGACTGGTCAATGTTTGACAATTTTACTGAGCCCTGGGTGGGTAGTCTTTTGTTGATGGATGCCGCCGCCTGAGCCCCTGCTCCACTTGCTTTCCTGCTGGTGCACATGACTTCCTGCCACCCACTGGGGGGCACTGCCAGCAGCAACTGCGCAGTGCCACACCGAGGGGGAGCTCCAGCCATGTCGGCTGCTGGAGAACACCAAAGGTGATCCAGAGGCAGAATGGCATGATTGACAGCAATCATGATTGTTCCCAAGCAGCCATGCATGTCCCCTAGGATTCTCTCTGGAATTCGTCTGGAATGACAACTGATCTCCAGAAGAAAAAGATCAGATCCGTTTCAGGAAAGTGCAGTTTCATAGAGTAGACTCTCTGTTATCATGTCCTGACTGGGCTTTCTCTCCTCATCAAAGTTTGCCATTCTCTGGCACCTCCCCCTAAATCTCCAGAAATTTTGTAAATCACAGTTGGCAACCATACAACCTGCCTTCCTTTAGCTCTATTGATAGCACTATGTCTAAAACCTCATGGTTTCAACAACCAGGAGGTATTCTGCATGGAGCCAAATAAAACAGTTTAAAAAACAACCAGTTTAGACCGCTTTATTATATTACAATCATTGTTCTGCATTTAATATAGTTTGTTGAAAAACTATGTTTCAATGCTCTCTACATGAAACAATTCATAGCCCTGCCTCCTATAGTTTTGCCAACTCCGCTTTGTTCTTTAATGCAGTCACTAATCTGCACAACTAAAGAGCTTCTCTGCATAGCTAATAGTCATTCCCAGGCAGGCAGGAGAGATATGAATTGGTGAAAAGCATCTTTCAGAAACAACACTTAAAAGACACTTAAAGCACCAAAGAGGCAATTAACCATGCAGAGCAAAATCAGTTTTTGGGAGTAAAATAACTCTTCTGTGCAGAGATCAGAAAAACAACAGTGTATTTAGTGAGTTTTTATCAGCTTAACCATCATGCAGAAGAGGCCCAGTAGAAGCCTTGTTTTAACCCTTCATTTGTAGGGAAATCTCTGGAGCCTAATTTGAATCTCTAAGATTCCAGGAGGGACGGGATCTGAAAGCTCTGCTTTATATATACTCATCCACTATGAAGAAACTTCAGACTCTGCTACATTAAAAGAAATGTATCCTGCATAGAATCATAGAACCATAGAATCATAGAGTTGGAAGGGGCCATACAGGCCATCTAGTCCAACCCCCTGATCAATGCAGGATCAGCCCTAAGCATCCTAAAGCATCCAAGAAAAGTGTGTATCCAACCTTTGCTTGAAGATTGCCAGTGAGGGGGAGCTCACCACATCCTTAGGTGAGAGCTGGGATATTACCCCAAGGGAAGGGATAGGCTATCCCTTCTTTAACATTACTTAAGTTCAAAACATAGCAAGTGCTCTCCTGCAGCAAGAGAGCACTTTTAAAGGAATTCAAATCAACCAGAAATTCAACAGACAATTCTATTTTCTATCTAGGCCCCCTCCTCAGCATGCTGTAGTGGTTAAGAGTGGCAGCTTCTAATCTGGTGGGCCAGGTTTGATTCTCCACCCCTCCACATGCAAGTAGCTGAGTGACCTTGGGTACATCACAGTCCTGATAAAGGTTTTCTGACCGAGCAGTCCTGTCAGGGCTCTCTCAGCATCACCCACCTCACAGAGTGTCTGGGTGGAGAGAGGAAGGGAAGGCAATTGTAAGCCACTTTGAGACTGCTTCAGGAAGGATAAAACTCAAGTCTTCTTCTCATTTGTGAATCTGAGAATGGATTTTGGAGTGTTACTTGGGGGTGGGACTGCAGCTTGAATTTTCATTAACTTACTAACAAAGGCAGACAAATACATTCTTGGAGTCTAGTAATTAAAAAAATAGATGATAGACAGACAAATGTTAGATTCCAGCCAACCAGCCCACCAGCCAGCCAGCCAGCCAGCAACGGACGGACGGACGGACGGACGGACGGACGGACGGACGGACGGACGGGCGGGCGGGCGGGCGGGCGGCTGGCTGGCTGGCTAGACAGGCAGGCAGGCAGGCAGGCAGGCAGGCAGACAGACAGACAGACAGACAGATAAATATGGGTAGCTGAGTTCGTCTGCCTGTAACGGTAGAAAAGAGCAAGAGTCCTGTAGCATCTTAAAGAACTGAGAATTGACTCACAAAAGCTCCCGACAAATTTTTTGTTAATCTTTAAGACAGACAGATGGACAGACTGGCAGACAAAAAGACAGATATATAGATAGAGGTTAGTCCTAATTAATTGTTCCCTTGTTTTTAAGGTGGCTGTTGACCATCTCACCGAAATATAATCCACAGGTAATCATTTTCAAAAAACAAAACTAATGGATCTCTTGTTTACCAGACTGCACTAGAAAAGAAAGCCGAAGTCTGTACAAGAGGAATGAGAAATGTTATCAAATGTATCAGAAACTAATAACATTTTGGCATTTCAGCAAAGATGACCTGAGATGATAAAATTCACCTTGCCATCTTCAAAAATACCCTCGCTTGGCTCAGCAGCAAAATTTAGCTTTTTTGGAGCTAAAGAAAAAAAAAAACTATTTCACACAAACTTTCTTCAATATTTGCAATAACCCTTTTCTGCTTTCGTTAGGACGGCATTGAATGGTCATTGTAAGGTACATTATCCAGACTCTCTGATCAGTTCTACATGTTAACACAGAAAGGTTGTGACCTTAAAAATGATTGAATTACATTGGGCTGAAGTTTGCATCCTGATTCTTTCTTCTGAGGTGTCAAAGTGAAATCTCTCCCCCGCTCCCCCCCCTCTCCTTTCCTTTTCACTATACATTGGTTAATTGTCATGTTTCCATTTCTCAAAAGCACTAATTCTCATTCTGCCTGCCAAACACTGTGTAGGAGGATGCCTCAGGCAATGAAAGGCCTGAATAAAATAATGCCACAAAACACGGCACTTTCCATGATTTCAATATATCTAGCTTTGTATTTCTTCTCTGTCCAAAATTAACATTGCCGCAGATTTTTGCGTGCATTCAAAATGATTGGACATTGAAAAAAAGAAAAAGAAATGGGAAAAAAATTAAAGAGAAAATGGATTTAGTAAGGCTACTTAAATTATGCCTCTCTTCCTCTGAATGATTCTATAAAGGATTACAACATAAATCATTATATTAAAATATGGAGCAAGTTTTTGTTGCTGTTGTTGTTGATTGTAAACTTGTGCTATTGGTTAAGTTGGTGAGAGAGATTTCAGCTGAGAGTTAATGAAATGGTAATTTTTCATATTTATGTATTCACTTCCTCTACACCCTCTCCCCCCCCATTCTCCCCATTGTAAAGTGGAAGCAACTGTCCTTGTACTCCTTTCTCCCGTTTTATACTCACAACAACCCTGTGATGTAGGTTAGGCTGAGAGTGTGTGACTGGCCCAAGAACATGCAGCAAGCTTCCATGGCAGAACAGGGATTCTGCCACAACCTCATCTAGCACTCTAATAGTTACACCAGTCTTATTCAACCTTTTGACTGTGAAAGTAACACTGAAATATTTTTCAGTCTACAAGGTACCAGGAAGTGATGTCAGGTGGCCACTCCTCCCTACCAAGCCCTCCCAGAAGTGAGAATTCTTTGGCCGGCAAAGGTTTAAATGAATAGGTGTTCATTCCCAACCCCTTCAGGCCTATAATTGGCCACTTTGTGAGGGGTGTGTCAACCAGACCAAATAAGGTGTAGGAGTTTTTAAAAAATATTTCTTCCTCTTTGCTAAGAGCCAGAAATGGCAGGCACAGGGTGGTAGGGCTCTCCTCAGCCACCATTTTGAAAAAAAAAACCCACCATGCTGTGGTACCATTGAAAGACCTCCATGGTGCCATGGTTGGGAAACCCTGAACTGCACACGATTAATATCTTTAATGTCATTAAAAAGCAGAAAACATATGGATTGAAGCATTTGATAAACTATATCAATAAACTGAAAGAAATAAAAAAATTAATACAAGAAGAACAGTACAAAGCTCTCAATACTTTTTTTTTGTCTTTTAGGCTTAAATGACATAACAATTGATATAAACTCTACAACCTGCTTGTTAATTTCAAGGTACTTCTAGCAGAAAGCTAATGGTCTTGTCATCTGCAAAATTAGCAGCAAATAAAAGAGGTAAAATCAAACAATGATATAGCTGGTCATAATTAACACATCGTAAAACAATATGTTTAATTGAATCAGGGTCATTGTGACAGTAACAACAAGATCTTTCATTGTGAGGAATACCTTTATATATGCCCACAACCATTGTTGAAGAGGCTGTATTGAATCTGGCTAGCATGAACACTCTGTGATATGATGGAGTTGTTAAATTAGAGAAATACTATGCCCTAAGATCTGGAGGATAAATGAGGCCAAGTAAATGTGGAGAGCATGTCCCACCCGCACCAGCATATATTAACTGGCATTAACCCTGGACTACACCATCTATATGCCTTGGAGCTTGATGAGATGTTTGAACCATTCCCAGGCTAAGCCTTTTGCTGGGCAGGGGTAGGGATTGTGTACTGAAATGCTGCTTCATCTTTTTTTTCTTTTATTTTAATAAACACTATGCATGTGAGAATTGTGATCATGGGCTTCAGCTAAACACTCTTGCAGAAGTTTTAAAATGATTCTGGACATGGTGGCATTAGAACCTCCTTCATCAGATGCATGAAGTATTCAGTGAAGGTTGTGTGCATATGTAGAAAGAGTTAGACACAACCGTTAATTGAAAATTGTGAGACTATTAGTTAAAGAGAAGCAGAAATGTATATAAAGGCCAAATCTGCCTAGGAAGTTTGATGGTAAGAAATGGAAAACCACCTGGAAGGCAGTAGAATGGTTTAATACCAAAGATGTGGTACACCTAAAGAAAAGCAGAGAAACCACTGAAAAGCTCATTAAATCATGTTCTTTAGAGGTTGAGAAGATCTCTGCTTGGAACCATTTCTTCTAGAAAATTAAACTGAAAAGCAAGGGCTGCCAAAATCCAGGTGTGGCCTAGAATGTTCTTTGAATATCAGTTGATCCAGGCTACAGAGATCAGTTCCCCAGGAAGAAATGGTAACTTTGGACATTGGACTCTATGACCATTTATGCACTGGGAACTTCACTGACGTAGCTCCCATGCAGGAGCACAAATCAGGGGCGGATGAAGTGCACCAGGTCAAATGTTCCCCCATGTGGGTGCAGGAAGAGTTGGGGCAACCTGCCATGACTAAAACTCCAGCCTGGCATAAAACCTCCAGTGTGTAAACGGTCTATAGTACCACATCCCAGCACAGCTCACTGTTCGCTCAAAACTCCACCCTTCTAGGCTTCTTCCCGTAAACACCAGGAATCCCCCAGCCTAGAAGAGGCAGCCTTAGATGAAAAGGAAAGAAGGGATGAAACTGACAATTTAACAAATCCTGTTGTTATGTATGGCAGGGCCATTGCCTCTCAGGCCAGCACACTGTTCTTTCCACAACCAGCAGTACTGCACAATAATCAAGGTTTGTACCAAAGCCAGACCCTGTAAAAACCTGATATGACACTGCGAGGGACTGACTCCATCTTGGACCCCCCCCTCTTCACTTGTCCTTCACTGCAGGTTGGGAATCACAGGTATCACCTGACTCAGGTACTGCTCTCCTCCTCCTCTCCCACTCTATTGTATTGCTGATTCAGTGGATTGGTTAAAACCTGTTTGCCCAGGGACTCCTAGGCAAACTTATTTGTTTCACTCTTATGCTTGGCCCCTCTGCCAGGGGAAATCTCTCCCCCAAACTCAACAGCTAGAATCAAAGAATCATAGAATCATAGAGTTGGAAGGGGCCATACAGGCCATCTAGTCCAACCCCCTGCTCAATGCAGGATTAGCCCTAAGCATCCTAAAGCATCCAAGAAAAGTGTGCATCCAACCTTTGCTTGAAGACTGCCAGTGAGGGGGAGCTCACCACCTCCTTAGGCAGCCTATTCCACTGCTGAACTACTCTGACTGTAAAAAATTTTTTCCTGATATCTAGCCTATATCGTTGTACTTGAAGTTTAAACCCATTACTGCGTGTCCTCTCCTCTGCAGCCAACAGAAACAGCATCCTGCCCTCCTCCAAGTGACAACCTTTCAAATACTTAAAGAGGGCTATCATGTCCCCTCTCAACCTCCTTTTCTCCAGGCTGAACATTCCCAAGTCCCTCAACCTATCTTCATAGGGCTTGGTCCCTTGGCCCCAGATCATCTTCGTCGCTCTCCTCTGACTAGACCTATTGAGACATGATGGCTCCCTTTCTTAGACCCACTAATTCCTTTGTCTTAGTCCATCAACACCCAGGTCTCTGGACCTGGCCAGGGCATTGCCCAACATCCTGCACCATGGAAAATTCCATCATGTGCTCACCTGGGTTATATCACATAGCCCCCTTTCCAAAAAAAACATATATAAACAGTGGCTTCACCCAGCCACCATGTGCTTTTCAGATCTGAATCCATTAGAAACACCCTTCACATTGCTGCTCTCTGCCTCTCTACTCTTCAAGACCGGTAATTATATTGAAATCTCTTTTCCCACTCTATTTTTCTCTATACGACTCATTGCTAGTATACTAGATATATTTTTGCCTATTCCATTATTTTCCTTCTATTAAAGATTGTTACTGTTTTTACTATATACTTTTTATCTGCCTTAAGTTCTTAAGGGTGTAATCACCTTGTAAATATTGACAAATGTTCCATTTTGTTACGTTTCCACTTCTCACTAAGCAAATTCCCCACTGCTGTATATACACGTGTGTAAGTGCATTTCTGGTAACACTGTCCTCCTGATTTTATGCCAAAAAAAGAAGATAGGAAACAAAACTAAGATTGGAATTTCTAACTTTTAGATGAATAAGACTTACCGATAAGGAATCAGCATGCCAACAGAAGTCTTGCCTCAATGACGATTTATAATTCTTCAACAAGCATGTAGAAAGAGGTCTTCCATTAAATATTATATACTTGCATTGTCAAATGGCTGTTAACAATGTTATTATTAATAAGTAAGTAATAAGTTAATTAATAAGTTAATTAATAAGTTATTAATAAGTAATTATTAATTAGTAATAAGAGGAGAGGTTTTTTTATATATATAAAAGTTTGATTTAAAAGGCAGTTCTGAGAATCAGATTGTCACAGATTATGTGGAAACACATTCAACCCCCACCCCTTCCTGGGATTTGGTCATTAAACTCTCTCTCAAACACATACAAATTCCACCTGGGACCTGCTCACTGGACTCTTGCTCTCTCAGGTATACACCAGGAGAGGGAGTATATAAATATCATTATAAATAAATAAAATAAATGCTTTGAAGTGGCCACTTTGAAATCTTTCAAACAGTGGGGCATTCAGTGGGGCCACAGATTCATTAGGAAACTTCATACTCCTTAGAGCATACTTCCTCCTTGCTTGCCTCCAGAATGAATGGAGAACAACAGTTAGACAGCTAATTCCCTCTGCTCCCCTCTTTCTATAGAAAGTTTGTTTCTCTTTTAGATAAAACAATTTAATCTTGTAAGTAGCTTGGTGCTGCACACTCATGCACATATACATTCTGCCAACACCAAATACAACCACAAGAGCTCTGACCAAGCAGATCTTTCTTTCTTTCTTTCTTTCTTTCTTTCTTTCTTTCTTTCTTTCTTTCTTTCTTTCTTTCTTTCTTTCTTTCTTTCTTTCTTTCTTTCTTTCTTTCTTTCTCTTTCTCTTTCTCTTTCTCTTTCTCTCTCTCTCTCTCTCTCTCTCTCTCTCTCTAACACACACATCCCACCACCCCCACCTGGGCCTTAGACTCAGAAACCTTTATTGGCATATAAAATCGCAATCCAAGGCTACGTTTCCATGCTAACAAGCAGTAGTTATTTATTTGGACCATGGTCCCAAGCTTAATAGGATCTTTTCCCGAAAGCACTGATTTAATGATAAGGGTCTTAGAATTGTATTTGGACTTTAAAGCCATCAAATGAAACTGAATTAGAGCTTGTTCCACACCCTACCCCGCCTGGGATCTGCTCATCAGATTCTCTCCCTCTCTCTTTCTCAAACACACACACACATACCCCATCTCCACCTCTGCCTCGGATCAGCTCATTGGATTCTGTCTCTCTCTCACTGCAGTAGTTTCCAACCCCTCCCCCCTTTGTATTTCTAATGCAGCTCTTCAGTTGGAAGCTGGCATGACTATGTGGTCTGCTGCATTCCTTTACTGGTTAAAACTATTGTTTCCCCTAAAAAGGTCTTATACCTTTGATCCTGCAGGATAATTATGTTTCCCCCTGGCTGAGATCTGTGAGGTTTAAATTGGGATATTCTGGCCTCTTGCAAAATTTGCTCCTGTCCATGTCTTACGAGCAGGCCAAAGTTTTGGCCAAACAAAGAATCTGTGATGCTGAAAGACAACATGATTTAAACAAAATGTAATTTTTGATGCAACTAGTGTGACTAAGGATTCAATGATGCCCTACCCTATGTACCTTGATAACCCTAAGTACAGGAGAGCCTTCACTTTAATGAGGCACAATGTGCTCCCTTCTGCTGTTCTTGAAGGCAGATATACAGAGACTCCAGCTGAAGAAGGCTTATACCTCTGTTGTGATGGGAAATTTGAGACTCTAGAACGTGTCATCTTTGACTGTAAAATCTATAAGCAGCTTCGTGAGAATCTGATGATTCCTATAACTCAAGGCTCCCCTCAGAGACACAGAATGAATCAGCTCTCTTGGGTGTTATCAGATAGGAATAAAGAATTCACTTTAATTCAAGTGGCCAAGTTTGGATGGACGGCTGGCATCTAGGCTCGGAAGCTTCTGGATGAAATGAAGGAAGGAAGTATTTTATTCTGTAGTTCGCGTATTTTATGCGGTTTTATACTGTTTTATATATTTTATATGATATATACGCCACTTTTGATATTTCAGTACCGTGGAATATGTATTCTGAAATCCATTTTGGTTTGCTAGTCTTGGATCGTAATAAGAAATCATTTCATTTCACTGCAGCAGTGCAGTGAGCAGGGCTCAGTGTCATGCCTGACCAGCAGCCATCTCTACCACCCATCTTCCATGGACAGCCCCACTATATGGAGTGGGCATGGTGGCAGCTGGGCAGGGCTGATGCTGAGGCCCACTAGCTTCACCACCATCTTTGCCACCCACGTTCTGCAACTGGTCCAGCCTTCAGGTGTCCTGTCAGGAAGAATGGGCCCAGTAACAATCCCTCCTCCTCCTCCTCCTCCTCCTCCTCCTCCTCCTCCTCCTCCTCCTTCCTATCCCACCAATTTTCCACACACCTGGACCCATGGCTGATACAAATGTACTCACTCTCCCTTCCTCAGAAGCCGTTCCAGTCTCTAGCACCTGCTTGCCTCTCCTCACAGTCTGTCCTCCCCTCAACGTCTGGCCACAATTGCTCTGATATGTTCCTTCTTTCACCATTGTCTGCCTGGCTCCCCTCACGGTCTGTCCTGGGGGGGCAGGGACAAGATGGACTCACATCACTTTCGTAGTCATTTCCATCTCAGGGAGTATGCAAGAAGATTTGTTTCTATACCAATAAGCAATTGGTGAAGAACAACATACATTCAGTAGTTGCATTCACATTGAATACCAACCCACAGGTTATCATTATGACTCCTGTAATTTGGAATTTTGTATACCCAACCCGGTTGGCACAGACAAGCCTGATCTTCAGCTCTCAGAAGCTAAGCAAGGCAACCCAATGGAATCTATCTTCAGGGTTAACCATGTTTAGCATTTGAAAGGGTGACCTCCAAGGAATACCAGGGTCATGATGTGGGGGCGGGCAATGACATACTACCATCACACATCTCTTGCATGGCATTCTTAGGATCTGCTGGCTATATTATTCATACGCCATATGAGTGAATAAAATAATGAACGGAGTTCTGGTTTGGAGGTCAAAGAACACAATCACAATAAGTAAACCACCTCCATTCCAAAATCCCCCCCACACACACACACATACATATCTACCTCCATTCACCACCAGAGACTTATTTGTCGATGGGAATAATCTAGTTGAGAGAGAGAGTACAAATGGAAGGAAACAGAAGAGAAAGGAGAATGAAGGAAAGGGGGTGACCTGTCCAATCATGGCCTACCTTTTAATTATGGTTCCAAGAAGGAGGAGGAGGAGGAAGAGGAGGAGTCGGTTCTTATATGCCGCTTCTCTCTACCTGATGGAGTCTCAAAGCAGCTTACAATTGCCTTCCCTTTCTTCTCTCTATAACAGACACCCTGTGAGGGAGGTGACGCTGAGACAGCCCTGATATTACTGAAGAAGAATAGTTGGCTTTTATATGCCACCTCTCTACCCGAAGGAGTCTCGAAGCCTTCCCTTTCCTCTCTTCACAACAGACACCCTGTGAGGTAGGTGGAGCTGAGAGAGCCCTGATATTCCTGCTTGGTCAGAACAACTTTCTCAGTGCTGTGGCAAGCCCAGCTGGCTGTGGGGGAGTGCAGAATCGAACCCGGCTTGCCAGATTAGAAGTCCACACTCCTACCCACTACGCCAAGCTGGCTCTCATGTTTCCATGTATTTGTCGCATGCCCCTTTAGAGCTGCCCAAGGCATCAACCTTTTCCAGATGTGGAAGATAAGAATTATGTGGCTGATGACTGTTGGAAGAGACCCCTTAGCATATCCCATCAATACCGTTGCGTTTTTAGTATGCAACACTGGAATGTTAGAGTCCTTGGGGTCTCCAGGTACCACAAGAATTGCAATCATTAAACATGATAAACATTCTGAGGGCAAACAATCAAACTGATGAGGCATACGGTGACCTTCTGTCAGTATATTATAGAGGCTAATACAACATGCCCAACATTTTCTGAAGTTATTGTAGGGGAGGAGAATCAGAGTAATTTGCTCTGTCCTTTTGCCCTTTCATATTTTCTTAAACATCTTTTTTAAAGGTAAGCACATCCCCAAGAGCATATCTGGCAAGCTTCCCAAGAAGCACTTTAAATTCAAAGAGAGACTATTGACTCAATCCCTCTCTCATTTAACTTGCGGATAGAAAGAGAGATTATGCTATAGTCCATTAAAATTAAACAAAACTCTGTGAATGTAGAGAATGAGGGGAGGTCAGAAAAGGACCCTTAATGCTGTCAGGATTTGTCAGGAAAAAATACCGTTCATTTCACAGAGAGCTTAAATTGAGACATATTCTTACTGAATGCTGCCATTCATTGTGTGCTAAGAACAAGTAATGACTCAGGGGTTACAGACAGTGGCACATGTGAAAAATGAAACCAAGATGCCAGTGAGGTTCTGTTCCAGGAATATTTTGGAATACTGTGTCCAGTTCTGGGCTCTGCAGTTCAAGAAGGACATTGTTTTGAATGTATTCAGAGAACGGTGACTAGGGCAGTTGAGGGGTTTGAATCCGTGCCTGACAAGGAGAGGATGAGAGAGTTGGGAAGGTGTACGGTGGAGGAGAGGAGAGCAAGGGATGATGGGATACCTGTGTTTCATGACATAAAAGGTAGATACGTTGAAGAGGAAACCAATTTCTTTATTGCAGCTTTAGAGACAAGGACTAGGAGCAATGGGTTCAAATTACAGGAAAGGATGTCTCATTTAAATATTACAACACATTGCCTCATGGCATCTGGAATCTGACTGGAATCTGCTGCCTTAGAGGGCAGTGGAGTCTCCTTCACTGGAAGTGTTTAGGTGGAGATTGGTTGAGCACCTGACAGGAATGTGTGGGTTTTTAAAGTCCTTGAGAAGGTAGGGAGTGGACTGGATGGCCCTCTGTGGTCTCTTCCAACTCTTGTGTGATTCTGATTCTGAAAGTTGGGGCAATAGATAACCATAACTAAATTTTGAGCAGCTTCTCAGATGGGAGCATGAAATTCAGCTATTCTATGCAGTTACCAAAGGAAGGAGACAAAGCCTATTTACTAGTTTTTTCTCCAGGCCTGGCCAGTCACAACACAAATAGGAATCCTTTTACTACAGAGTATGGAGGAGGCCTTTGATACAGTACAATACAATGCATTGTCTACAGCCAAAGGCTGTTACAGTCTGACACATATAATTACAAATGTCAACATTAAAATAATCTAATCAAAAAGCCCTCTTTAGATGCAGTGCTAGGTCTAGCCTACAATGACTTGAAATTCAACAGGAGAAAAATAGATCAGAATCTGAAAGAGAAAAAAAAAGCAAATTCTCTGGGTCTGAAGAAAAATTCAAGCCTGTTAAAAGCGCTATGAGAAAGACAGTTCTGGACTCTATATAGAGAGGACAGGATAAAACATAATGCAGTTGGTCCTCTGGAATGAAAGCTCCACAAAGACAAAGACATGAAGCCCATGGTATTTGGAACTAACTCCGGGGAGATGTACCAAGGAGCTAAATGAGGTTCCACGCTTTCCAATCCAGCAGAGAGAGTGATTCTTAGCTAATTTTAAAGAAGAGGAAGAATTGTTTTTGTACCCTGCTTTTTACTACCTGAAGGAATCTCAAAACAGCTTAAAATCACCAACCCTGCCTCCCCCCACAACAGATATTCTGTGAGGTAGGTGGGGCTAAGTGACTTCTGATAGAACTATGACTTGCCCAGTGTCACCCCACGGGCTGCATATGAGTGAGTGGGGAATCAAACCCAGTTCTCCGGATTACAGGACACCACACTTAACCACTATAACAAGCTAGCTCATAAGGTCTGCCTGAACATTTGTCGATTCAATGGACATATACCTCTTTTGAGAGCTTTCCTTGCCAACAGAATTAGCCTACTGGAATTTGAAATCAGTAGATGCTTAATATATTTTACTAGGCATATAAACTGTTATTAACTTTTAACTATATAACTCAGGCTTTGTCAATCAGGGTTTCATGAAACCCTGGGGTTTCTTGACAGCCCTGGAAGGGCTGGGTGGGAATTAATTAATTTTGGGAATTAATGGGTGGGAATCAATTAATTAATTATATATATATATATATATATATATATATATATATATATATATATATATATATATATATATATATATATATATATATATATATATATATATATATATATATATATATTTAATGTTAAACATTTATCAGGTAATATGACCGTACGTGGCAGGGGTGGTTAAACTGTGGCTCTCCAGATATCCATGGACTACATTTCCCATAAGCCCCTGTCAGCACATTCTGGCAGGGGCTCATGGGAACTGCAGTCCATGGACATCTACAGAGCCACTGTTGGACCACCCCTGCCATTATGGTCATGTCGACCCCCCCCCCAATAGCCAATGGTGGGATTGAAGGATGTGAGAAGGGGAGGGGCCCCAGGTAGGAATGTACACAACTATTATTCCCAACAATATTCTGCACCATCATGCCACTTCTGGGGTTTCTTGGGGCTTGAACAATGTTTCAGGTATTTCTCAACAGTAAAAAAAAAAAGTTGAGAAAGGCTGGTCTAACTATTCTTTCATTGCTTCTTCAACAGAAAAGGCTTCTAAATGCCAAATGAATTTTTCCAAAACAGAGTTTTGCCAACGTATTACAATCTCAATTTTTGATCTGAATATTCCATGCCCTCCTAGTTCTGCCAGAGCGAATAAACCCCTTTAAGGAATTCCATCCAGTGCCTCTCACCATGATTAAATTACCTGAATTTACTCTTCCATCTCCATGGAAATCATTGCTGAGTGTCCACTTCTTGAAGACACCCTTGAGGCAGATTTGATCAATTCTTTTTCAGCTCTTCCAGTCTCAGAGCAAGTGATGATCTCTTATCGCCTGGAGCAACTCCCACATTGCCCAGTATGGAGAATTTAATCCTAGAAGAGGTCTAGGCCAGACTTTCTCAACCAGGGTGTGAGTGGGAATTAATTCATTTGAAAAGACATATTTGAAATTGGTTAAACATTTATCTCAACCCTGCCCCTCATCTTCTAGAAGGGTGTCAGCCTGGCACAAGTGGTCCCCAAGCTTTTTATCACCAGGGACTGGTCAATGCTTGACAATTTTACTGAGGCCCAGGAGGGGGTACTCTTTTGCCAAGGGACATCGCCACCGCCTGAGCCCCTGCTCTACTTGCTTTCCTGCCGGCGCCCCTGACTTCCCGCCGTCCGCTGGGGGGCGCTGCCAGAAGCAGCTGTGCAGTGCCACACAGAGGGAGAGCCCCAGCCATGGCAGCCGCTGGAAAGCACCAAAGGTGAGCTGGTGGCAGAGTGGCAGGGCAGCCCCCGGGGCAGCAGCCAGGGAGGAAGATGAGGAGGAGCCATGGACCGGTACCGACTGATCCACAGACCAGTACCGGTCACCGGACCGGTTGGTTGGGTACCACTGGTCTACACCAGCCGTTCTCAACCCTTTTATTGGCCACACACCTATTCATGAACTCTTCTCCTGTTCCAGATTCACATTCAAAGAAGGAAACAACACAATATGAACTGGTAGGCAAAAAATAATGTATTATCGGAACCCCAGGAAAACTTGAACATTTGGATATACTGGGAGGGGGGAACTTTTTTAAAAGACTGTATGAAATTAAAGTTTAAACACCTATCAGGTGGAACGTCATCCTTGAGTTTGGTGCTTTTCTGAAAGATTTCGTGATATCAGGCTCCAACTTAAACAATGGCAGTTGGATGTCACCTCTTGTTGTGATATCCTTTCTGTTCCTGGAATTTGCCTTGCTGAATCTGCACTCAACCAAATATGTTGAAGGAAAGTAATTAGAAAAAAGTGTTGGGCTTTTTCTCAGAGTGTTGAAAATCTATTCAGCAGATCACACTTGATCCAAAAATCTTTCTGAAATTGACCGATCCAACAATGTGCAATTATATCACTTTTTGGATCAACTTGATCCCCCCACCACCACCGGTGAAGGTTGAACTTTCTAGCAACGTTGTCATATGTGACAAAAATGGTATTTAATCGGTTAAGTCACCTGAGGTTCCTATAAAACCTTTGGATTTCCCATCTAAATTTGTTCAGTCTTTTGTCCCCTTCAAACATTCCAGGTCTTCTAGGGGCCCATGTGGTCCCCATTGAGAATGGTTGGTCTACACAGCTTCAGGTCAACCTAGCCCAATCCTTGGTGAAGATGTTCTGTGTCCTCAATTCCATGAGCTAGTGCAGGGGGATTCTAATGCTATTAAACATTTGGAAAGCATAATACATCTCCAACCTCTGCTGTCCATTAACAGACCCTTTGACACTACAACACATTCTAGTAGTGGGTAATCCAATCAAGAATGCAGACCTGCCAGGAAAGAGTTAGCCCACTCCAGCCAACAGATCCGGCATTGTAAGGAAGGAACATGTATAAATCATCTTATATCATTAAGGTCAGCCTACAAGAAGCTTCTTAGACAGAAGAAGTTTGACACCACCAAATTCTAGTGGCAGGTATTAGAACTGGCAAACCAAGAGGAGACATGGTTCTGGAAATTTGTTTCTTTGAGGTTAGGTAGACCTCCTCTTTTGTTGGAAACCCAAATTTCAACAAAATTTGAAATGTCCACTTTAGCCAGGTATTCAGGGCTTATTTTGAGTCCAACTCCCCCCATTTCAGGCCATGCATTTGAAATCAGGGATGTTTGAATCCCCATTGAGAATTTGTTTGATTTACCAAAGAACCATTGCATTTCTTTTATGGAGCTGCTAAAAGTATCATATGATTTCTAGTTTTTTCCCCTATATTTTCCACAATTTTCAAAAAGTACAGTCATAATTATGACTTTGGAAGCTGACACCTCGAATACTCCAAGCACAACCATTTTTTGTTTCTGGGCCCTCCCTGACTCCTCATCTAGTGGCTAGACTCAACTCATCAAGTTTTTACCTTCCCAGTTAGCTGTTGCCCTCTGAGTTCTCTTTGGATAAACTTCATTACAAATATACAATCCTGCCCCAGCCCCGCAAACTGGTAGGAACTCAGGAATATTAGCTGGACAACACCTTTCAAAAGCAGACTAAGAAGGCACTTTGGTCAATTGTATGAACCGTGCTTCAGAAAGTGTTGAAAATTGTCCTATTTCCAGGCAACCTGGGGAGATGGCAACAATGTCATTTTGGCATTTGTGCAGCCTCGTTATATAAAATTGCTTCTGGGTCACTTGGAATATGAGCTGCCCTTGGAGACTTGGAGCGGCCTTTTTGATACGGGGCTGAGAGATTCATAGAAATCCACAGTCTTTGCAGGTGAAATGAGTTACGTGTCCCCAGGAGTTCTTTTCACAGACAATTGCATCTACCTTCCACCATATGCAAACAGTGTAGAGGTGAATTATTGTCTCACCCCCCCACCCACACCTAAACACCCAATTTAGAGAGGGAAAACTAGAGCCTCATTCAGGAGTGCGACAAGAAAACTTTGCAGCACATTTTTAATATGTGGCGTCACATTCTAAGCCAGCATTTAAAATTCAAAGACATATTTCTAGTGATGAGCCCTCCTAAAATTTGGAGCTCCAACACTGGCAAATACAGAGAGAGTTGGCATTACATTATATTCCAAAACATATAAACTAGACAGAATGCAATTCATTTCTTGAAGCATTTCAGAATATAAATTCATTTAATCTGAGAATAAGTGTTACTGATCTATCAAATTGTTTGACATGTTCATTGTCAGTTCTATGCAGGGGATCTGCAAGCATGGGAGGGGGGGAGATTATATTTATCTTAGTATCTACCTCCCCGTCTATCCCTTCCCTGGCATCCCCCCTAACCTCTCCTTTCCCTGATTCCTTCTCTCCTTCCTGAGCACCAGCGTAACCTACCTTTATCTGTGTCCTATCATCAGCTTTTCCTCCTTTCCTCTCTTTTTGCTGAGCAGGCTTTCTCAACCTGTATTCCATGAAACCTCGGGATTTCTTGACAGCTTTAGAAAGGTTTCCCAAATTTGTGGGAGATAATTATTTTTATTTTAAAAAATTGTTAAACGTTTCTCGGGTGATATAACCATTTGTGTTCATGACAACCTGCCCCTCTTCTGTAAATGGCCAGTGATGGGCCTGGAGGGTTGGGAAGGGGAGGGGCCCAGGGTGGGCACGTACACAGCCAGGCCTCCCAACCATGTTCTGAATGATCACACCACTTCTGGGGGCTTCTTGAAGAATGAAGAACGTTTCAGGAGTTTCTCAAAAGAAAAAAGTTGAGAAAGACTGTATAGAAAAAGAGGAAAGTGACCTAACTGTTTAACTGTTCTGTTGTCTTCATTCTGTCTTTTTTGGAGACAAGCAGGCAGGAAATGTGTTCAGAGGGACAGAAAGTCACCAACTGGGACAATCAGGAGGAACATAACAAGAGGAAAGACATCAGGAAATTCCCAGTCTGAATATGCTAGCTACATATCTCTTCTGGTGCCCCCTGTAGAGGTTCTCCATATGCTCTTGAATCATGCACCCTACAGATTTTGCCTATTTGAACATGACAGTGTTCTGGAATGAAACTGTGATTTCAAGAAAATTCTAGAGCATTGTCATGACATCACTTCTGAAATTTAATCGAGATGTGTTGTACAAAGTCATTTCTCCCACCGCAAATTCCAGCTGTCAGATTGGAAACAGTTGACTTGCAGGCGCGCTGAGGGGGGGGGGGCGGAAAGATGACGCTGACACATGGATGGCTTCAAACATGGCCACAGCTTTTATTTGTTTGACACTAGGCAAGTTGGCAACACAATGGACATGGTTGAAGGAGCCTAACCCTGCGGTACGACCGCTACCTTCTGGCTCAACGCTCCTGGGTGCCCCCTTTGCCCCCTTCCCTGGGAGGCAGGTCACCCAGGAGCGCCGAGCCCCTCACCGGGAGGTGTTCCAACCTAATGGGCCAGAGAGAGGCGCAGACCTCCTCTGACACATAGGCCACCCGGCTCAGCGAGCATCCAGCCTTCCCTTGCGGGTTAGCCTAGCTCGCTTCAAGCCGCCTCAGGCCTGAGGCCCCACTTACCCAGTCCGATGCCTTCATCGAACCCTTCTAAGAGGCTCCTTCACCGTGCCATTTCCGCCCTATAAAAGCTGCGACAAAGATAACAAGTAAGTAGCAACAGCAACACTACAACCCAATAACAAGAGGGTGGGTGGGTGGGTACCGACTGCTCGCTGCCTTGGCTCCGGGCGGGGAAAGAGGGCGTGCCGCCGCCAGCCGCGCCTTAAATAGGCGCGACGGGAGCGCCGGCGCTGGCGTGCCCGCGCACGCCCTGCGCCTCGCCCTGCCTCGCCTTCCCGCCCTCGGGACGCTGAGCGTCCTCCGCCGCCCCCGCCCGCCGCCTCGTCAATAGAGGCTCTGGGGCCGAGGTAAGTCCCCAGCCTCATTAGTGTGGGAGAGCAACTGCTTGGGAAATTGCCTGCATGAAATAAGAATATAGTAAGCCAAATGTCAAGAGTAGAAGTACTTAATGTGGGAGAGAGGTCATTAGTGATACAAAAGCATTGTCAGTGACACACTGACATAACTATCTGTTTGCCCTTGAAGTGACATCAACACATCACTGGCATAGCCAGTGAAGCTTTGGCATTTGGTATAAAATTATTTAACCATAGGTTCCCCCCCCCCCAAAAAAAAATGCCTGAGCACTTCCAGGAATACAACAACAACATTTCCATGCATATGGGGAGTGATGTAATTGTGTATGTAAGCTGCTGACATTTCCACCATTTTGACACCATCGTCCTGATGATATGGAGGCCCTGCTGTGGATAAGAAGCTGTTGGAATTGCAGTCAGCAAGTTATTTGATGAAGTCAGCCTTGAGGAGCTGTTATTAAGCTGATAAATAAGCTAAGCTGTATTCGTGTGCTCACTAGTGGCACCAAGTGATCACTGGTGAGATTGCAGTAGAAAAAGTACTGACCACATAATTTGGGGATTCTTTTGTTTAAGGTTGGTTCCCACTCATTTCCTCTTTCTTCAGGAAGAGAAGCTTCATTTGCTTTGCTGAAGCAAGGAACAGCCATTGTTAGGCTCCCTGCTCTGTCCATCTGCTAATGTGTGGAATATAGTCCTGTTTGCAGCATAGACATAGAGGCTTGCAATGTGCTGCTTTTGAAACTACTCTTTTAAACTTTTGTACTCTACTTCAGTAAGGAGACTGAAGCAGATGAATATGATATATATTTCTGTATAATATTTCCAAGTAAAGATTATTCTCTTTTAAACCTCAAAGCATTATGAATCTGGATCTGTGCCTCATCCACAAAGGTAACTAATAACTGCATACTTTCAAATGCTCTATTATTCTGTGGCTCTATTCTTCTGGAGAGACTCAAGACCAAGCTAAGTCCAAAAGTCCCAACAGAAACAGAGACCTGGAAATCCTAACCCTAAATTATAGTGTTGAACAATTCAAATGGTTGGCAGGATGAGGCCTTCTGAAAAATAAGCCGTTTTGTAGTGCTTCTTTGAACATATGCCAGAAATTTGTTTGTTAATTGAAGAAATGAGAGTCCAGATGGAAGCAATAAGGAGGAACAGCAAGCAAGCTGGAAGGCTGCCTATGACGCTACACTGCAGTGACATCTGAAAGAAGGGGTGTGTAGATCCCTGTTCTATACATGCTTACTCAGTAGCATACTTGTCACATTCAATGTATTTATTATGTTCTACTTTAAGTAACTGAGCTGTGCTTTCAATTCAATGTATGACCTAATTTACGATATATTGTGAAGGTTTACCATTATACAGTATCAAAATCTCCAGGACTTGAACCTGTGCCTAGGGTCCATCAAGGACTGTGTGTTCTGAATTCCTATCCTCATATACATTGTAATGTGTTTTTGTCTGAAGAAGATCTATCTTTTGGTCTAAAGTTGGTGAAAAATGCCATCAAGGCATAGCTAACTTAATGAAACCCCCTGGGGTTTTCAAGGTAAGAGATGGTCAGAGGTGGTTTGCCATTGCCTGCCTCTGCACCATGGCCTTCATATTCCTTGGGGGTCTCTCATCCAAATTCTTGTCAGGGCTGACTCTGCTTAGCTTCCAAGATCTGATGAGATCAGACTTGTCTGGGCTATCCAAGTCACCGTTTTGTTGTAATAGTTCAGTCCTAATGGTGTGGTCAAAGAGATATAGCATTAATATTTAAGTTAAAAACTCAAGACTTATAGCATAGCCTCAATAATATCATGTAATAATATAAAGGACCCACCCCCTTTTGCAGGCCCTGCAAAATTGTGGGAGTTCAGGCAAGGCCCCACTAGGTGGGGGAGAAGACAGAAAAGTCTCTGGCCCTTGTTAAGGACCGACATGCTTTTTGGGGCCAGGGATCACTAGCCGGTTGGTGGTGGCAGAGCATACTGGTGACCAGCAGATTCTGCCCCCCCTTGATGCCCAGCCGGCCATCAGCTATGGCAGGCCACTTGATTTTTTACCATCACACTTTATATATTGTTGTATGTTGTTTTAATGGGATTTTATTGGGGGTTTTACTGGAATTGGGGATCAATTTTGTAACCTGCCACGAGCCGCATGTCGAGAGTGGTGGGAAATAAATCAAGAAATAAATTAAATAAATAAACAAACTGGCTACAACAGTTCTTGTATTTATTGTATTTTATGTATGTTGGTTTTATTTGACGCCTGACCATTGACAAAGGCAAAATGTGTCTGAAATGTTGAAATGTGAAATGTCTTGAAATGTGTCTGATCAATGGAGGCATTAGTATGCATGTATGCATTGATTTTATTAAGACTATGCTATAAGCCTTGCATTTTTAACTTAAATATTAGTACTATATATTTTTTTACAATTTCATTTTATCCCACTTAGGCTTAAGTTCATTTCCCTCATTTTGATCTTTTTAGGTTCTTGACTTTTGTTTGGGTCAGGATAGTTTCTTCTTTTATTTTTGGGTGGTCAAAGAGATGGCAACATCTGGCCACCGATATCCACTGAGGCCTAACAAACACCCTTGTCAACCGATAGATGGGTCACAAAAGAGGTCAGGGAACACATTTCTTTCTCTCTCCTTCATATCCTGGTGATAGAAAAACCTGCCTTCCTTCATAAGCTGGTGTTTGAAAAACATGCCCCTTTTTATATATTTTCAAGTTTGCCATTTTGTTTTTCCTCTTCACGTTCACTCCTTTCCTGGAAGGATGCCTTCATAGGAACAGGGGTTTTCCACAACAGAGTTCAGTCCTTCATTACTCAGTAATGACAGCTAGCAACCACTCACTGGAGAAAGAACTTTTCAACATGGGCTGGTTAGGACTGTTAAAACAGCCTAGGATCTATCCAAGAGACTTGTAATTCTAAGACATGGCTAATAGAAAAGATAATGAAAGGTATAGAGTCGTATTTCACCTCCTTCCTTAAATATTTCTGTTTTACGACAGAAAATAGAAAGGTGGGCTTCTTGACCTTGGGTTCTTTTGCATCCCCATTGTCATTGCTTGTGTGTCCCTATTGCGAGACAAAGCTGTATATCCAGCAAAATCTTGGTGGAAAAGGGGGAAAAAATAACCCCTGAAGTGATAGGTTACACAAATGATGAAAATGAGAATGCAGAAAAGCTCCTTATTGGGCAGGCAACCCCACCAGGTAAGAGTCACACTGAAGAATGCTCAGGTACAGACAGCTATCAATCGTAAACAAGCACTACTTAAACAGTGCAGGTCAGAAGGGAGAGAAAAGAAGTTAGAATTCACTCTCGGTTCCCCATTCTTTTTAGGATGGTTTTTAGAAACCAAGCTGATTTGTTTTAAATGCACTGGTCTAATGATGTCTTGATTAGCATTTTTGTTTTGATTTTTTAAGTGTGGTTTGATGATAGTTTCCACCTTGCTTTGCTTCCAAGCCACTTCTCCCTTTTCCACCTCTCCCTTTTTCTGCCTCTCATAGGGCCTCCTCCAATTCCTCCAAATCTGTACCTTCTTCCACCTCCCCCCTTCATTGGTGTACAAGTTCCACATGTATTCTGGGGGAGGTTTACAGGCAGGATGAGTCTATCAGTATGTGTTTATCACTAAACTTGAATTGAAGGTGAAAAAATTATTGAAAGGGTAAAACAGAGATACAGGCAGAAGTCCTTTTTCAGAATTAAAGAGGGAACAGTTCAGAAGTGGCGGTGGTGGTGGTGTTTGTGTGTGAATGTGTGCACCCTTCCGTTAAAATCCTCATGGTTCAGTCTCATGAATGGAGGCAGATGGGGCAGTGGAAATAATGGGGAAGCTGAGGGAAAATGCAGGATTACTGAGATAGGAAGGGGAAATAATGACCCATTTTGTGGGGAAGTGCTTGCTAGCTCATTCTCCATGTGAGCATACATAGAATCATAGAGTTGGAAGGGACCATACAGGCCATCTAGTCCAACCCCCTGCTCAACACAGGATGAGCCCTAAGCATCCTAAAGCATCCAAGAAAAGTGTATATCCAACCTTTGCTTGAAGACTGCCATTGAGGGGGAGCTCACCACCTCCTTAGGCAGCCTATTCCACTGCTGAACTACCTGATTTCTATCCTATATCGTTGTACTTGAAGTTAAAACCCATTACTGCATGTCCTCTCCTCTGCAGCCAACAGAAACAGCATCCTGCCCTCCTCCAAGTGACAACCTTTCAAATACTTAAAGAGGGCTATCATGTCCCCTCTCAACCTCCTTTTCTCCAGGCTGAACATTCCCAAGTCCCTCAACCTATCTTCATAGGGCTTGGTCCCTTGGCCCCAGATCATCTTCGTCACTCTCCTCTGTACCCTTTCAATTTTATCTACACACACACAAACTACCATTCCTGACCCATGTTCTCTTTAATTTAGAAAAAAAAATCTCGCCTGTACCTCTGCCTTTCTCTGTCAATAGTTATCTCCCCATTGATCCAAATTTAGCTATAAACTGATATTGCTACTCATTTCACTTGTAAAAACAATAGAGGATGAAAGTAGTAAGCAACAGTGGAGATTGTACACAGATGAAAGGAGAACAACCATTAACATTAGATTGAAGAATTTTTGTTCAGTTAAAACAACAACAAAAACAACACACACACACAGTGTGAAATGGACCAATAATGAGGGACCCAACCACAAAACTAACAAACAAAAGAGACATTTTGGTGCCACAGCATTGGTATGCAGGAAATATATACCCTGCAAATCCTAAGAGAAAAATTGGAGGGAGGGAAAGGTTCAGAAAGTACAAAGAGTATTCGAAGTAAAGCCCAACCAACTTGACTTCAGTGAAAATCGAAGTAAATTGTGTGTGCATCATAGGACCAAGTTTCTTGTGTTAACTCCTCTGTAGACCTCATTGATCTGAACACTCTAGTCAAGTTGAAGGCTCAGATTTTTCCATCAGTACACAGATAAGGGGTTGCCACCCTCTGTTTTGGATGAAAAGAAGGAATGCAATGGAAGTGAACATCTTCGAAATCCACCCACATGGCATGTCAAGGGAGATACCTTGTACCTTTGTGAAACAGCAGTAAAAGCATCTCACAGGGAGATGAAAGTGTAAAAATAAAAGACTAGAGAAATGCCTGATTACAAAAAAAAGGGCCATGCTTTACAGATTTTTTTTTTGAGGGGGAAATATACAGCAGAACCTTTCCAGCATATGTAATTCAGCTCTGTGGGTGGTAGAACGTCTGTTCCCTAATGCGGGTCACCTAGTCTGTATTGTGCTTGCTGGTTTCCATAGAAAACAGCACCTGCCTCTTTCAGCAAGACACTTCTCCTCTTGGATGCACTACCAAAATGTTTCCTCCTGTGATATTGTGGCTTCTTTTTCTTTTTCTGAACGGGTTCCATATGATATAGGTTTACAGCCTATTTTGCCTGCCTCATCCCTGCTGCCTCTTTGTTTGATTCCTTCCGAGTCTAGCACGTCCTTATCCATGAGGCACCCAAGTTTAATGCTTGCCTTCCTAAGGAATTCAGGTGAATAGAAATGTAAATATGAAAGAATAATCTGGTCACCATTTGTCATGGGACTACTTACCTTTCCAAGGCCTTAACCCTGACAAAGCCATCAAGACCTGATTAAAAAGAAAAATGGCTACCTCTACATGGTTAGCTTTGCCATCTTTCTACCTGGAAGGTTATACTGTATACCCATATCAGGAAAAGTGTCATGAATTTCATTATCTGAGATACAGTACTTTGAAGTAAAAATTGGAGTCAAATGTCACCCTTCCAGGCATGCCCTGACAACCAGTGAGACTCTGACGGAGGTGGGTAGGCAGCCACTGGCAACGGAAGGGCATAATTTAGAGGAAAACCCAATAGTGATGTCATACCTCTCTAGGAATCACTCTTAACTCTGTGGTAAAACCATAGAGTTTCTAGTGATTTTTAAAAAGGACCTGTGTCTCTTTCAGGTTTCCACTGGAAGTGATGCCACATTGTTGACCCAATGACCATATTTTTAAAATTCTAACTCTTCACACTCAGAACAGCAGTGAGAAATGATAGCTAGGGTTGAGGCGTTCCCCACACTCACCAGGGATCTGGCAGTATTGGCCTTACACCAAGAACAATTTGCTTTTAGAGTATACAGAAGTAAGAATTATCCAGCTTCACCCTCTGTCTCTGTGTTAGTTGTTCATTGACTCTGCTGATTGAGACAACACTTGTGCAGGTCAACGACTCAGGATAAGGCACACTATGCAGTCTTCTCTGAAGTGGGGGACTCTGCAGCATCCTGTCATCAGGAGTGTTTGAACTATTCAATCATTCCCAGTAGTGGGAGAATCACAACAGGAACAGACTAGAAGAAAGCAAGGTCATAGCAGTAAAGCATGGGTACAAACAGCAACAACATTGTAAATCATGATTGTTGATTTTTTTAAATGATTGGCATGGATGTTGGGTTTTTTTGTTTTTGTTTTGTTTTTTTGCAAACCCCTTTCAGATGGTTTGAGCGAAGGACTGGATACAATTATTTCCAGTTAATCAATGAACAGACAGGCCAAGTTTTTTTTTTTTTTAATTGCCATAGATCAGGGATTCCGAACCTGGGTTCCATGGGGTTACACAATCTGTCCACAAAGTTTGGATGACCTCTGATATCACTAGACACTACTGGAGCCCACTTCCCTTGTTGGTCTACAGGCCTAGTCTCTTTCTCCACAATGGGAAAATGGTAAATGAATTATTGCTTGATTGGGTGGCTCCTACATCTTCTTTCCATGCCCACTTCTCTGAAGGGTCATGTCACCACTTCTGGTGTCCCTCGAAACCCGACAAAAATATTTCAGGGTTTCGTCCATGGTCAAAAGGTTGAAAAAGGCTGCCATAGATTCATGGTAACAGCAAACAAAGTGATTTGTTTTATGGTATTTTGTTTGGATCAGGGTCATATGGGGAGTAGGTGGGATCTTTGCCTGGGGGCTCATGGTGACTCATGTCATCCCTGGGAATAGATCCTGGGTGATCTTCATATGATTTGGTCTTACCTCCTTGAGTGTATGATATTACATTTATATATCTAACCCAGAACACCAAATAATTATCAGACAAGACACGATAGTGTGTATTAAGTGGAAATATTCAAAGAACAGCAATTTTCTGTCCTTATATCACTCCCATTAGAATGATTTAAGAATATTGATGGGATCTATTTTCCTACTGATATGCCAAAACGTTTACTTCTAATGGAAGAAAATAGGCTGCAAAATTCTGTAGCTCCTGTAAGGAATGGGTGGTTTGAAGACTATAACCAGTGTGTCTTATTTGCACAGCAATGGTGAATTAAAGGTATTCTGAGGAATGAAATTAAGGCACAGAAGATCTGAAAAAAACTTTCTCCCTCCCCTATACACACTGCTTCACCACCAAAATTTTAGACCAAGACATACACACACCAAGAAAAACCAGAAACTAATTTGGAGACTGTTTCTTTAGCGAAATGGAATTCTGAAGAAAGCCGGATTTTCAGAGGGGGTTAATCTGACCAACCTGCAGCTGGCACCCAGTTCCCCTAAAATGAAAGTCAAAGTGAAATTAGAAGTTCAGCAGCATGCAAAATATCTGAGGAAATCCAAAGGAAGAAAAAAAAAAGAAACCCAAGGACATTTTTTCAGGGTGGTTTCACACAGCTATCCTGTGGAACTAGGAATGGGTGGGTTCATGTGGAACCATGTATCACGTGAACCAACTCTATGAAGATACTTAGTTTCTGTAATATTAGTGACGCTTTTTTTAGAACAGCAATTGTTTCAAGTGGGATATTACCTAGGTGGAAGTCAAGCAGAGTAATATGGACAAGTATGTATGTATTTTAAAAATCTGCTGCAATTCCTGAACTCCCTGCATTGCCTTCCTCTAGCTGTTTCCTCATTATCTATTTTCCCTGGTGTCCCTGAGCAGGGAGCAGTTCCTGTTGGCAGCAGAGGATAGGATCTGCAGTAAAGGCTTTAAACTACATGTAGAATGGGACTGGCTACATATCGAGGGTGTGGGAGGGTGGGAATTCACAGTCACAGTAGTTCAACAGTGGAATCAGCTGCCTAAAGAGTGTGTGAGCTCCCTTCCCTGGCAGTCTTTAAGCAGTGGCTAGACAGATAACTACCATGGATGCTTTAGACTAATCATGGATTAAGCAGGGGGTTGGACTAGATGGCCTGTATGACCCCTTCCAACTCTATGATTCTCAATCAATTCCATTTAATTGGACATCAGAGCTGAGTCTATAGAGTGTATCTCATAAAACATGCTTCACCAACTAGGTTCCGAATGTATTTATTTCACATACCAGGGTTCACTTAGGAATTGGGTTAAAGTTTTTTTCTGCATACCAAAAGCTTTTAAAAAGTCTCTAAGCATGCATTTCAACAAATGACATCCAAATATGGCCGTTGATGATATGGTCGATTGTGATATTGTATTCCATTGCCTGTATCCTAAAGACATTCAAACAAAGCTTGGAGGAAAATGGTCAAACACTAATAACCAATAGATATTGCTTGATAGAAACATGGAAGCTGATTCTGCATATCAAGATCCTATGTTGCTAATGAGAAATATTAGAACCCAGGAACAACATGGATTAAGGGTGCTAACAGGCATCTCCATGAGGAGGGAGTTTCAGGGTTTCAGCACCACTTGCCTAATTTCAGAAATCAGATGACCTAAATTAGAACCTCTGAAAATGACCATAGAACTTTGGCAGGTCTGTAAGGGAGTAGATAGTCTTTCAGGCATGTTGACCCCGAACCATGTAAGTCTTTAAAAGTTAACATCAGCAAATGGAATAGTACCCAGAAACAGACTATGACCCAGTGCAGATGGACCAAGACTGGAGTAGGGATGAGCAGAAGCCAGGAAAACATGGTTCATTGCATGGGGTTCACAATGGACCATGGACCAACCTGAATTTTAGGGGCTAAGTGAACTGGTTCCATCCATTGGGGTCATAATGTGGTGGAAAGGCCCTCTGGCATGCTAAAGAGAACAAACTCACATGCATTCTCCAGGTAACTCTCCTCTCCTTGACCTCCACGTTTGGTGAGGATTGGACCTAGGTCCTCCCAGATATCAGTTATGGCCTCCCAAATATTAGGCACAGGTTCAGGAAGTTTAAGATTGTATCAAATGGACTCTGTACTAGCGAGAGGCCTAAAACTTGCAGGAGACCTTGCCCTGATCCTTATGTACATGTCCTCCAAGTTATATGTAGCTCTGATATACAGCTCCCCCCAAAAAAGTGCACTGGGAAAGTGTTTTTTTTGGGGGGGGGAGGGGAAATGTCAGGTATAGGTTCAAAAGCATATAAAATGGACGTTCTGCAAGCTACATACACCAAATGCATGAACCTCACCCTGCATCCTGGACTTCTACAATCTCTCCAAGTTGGGGATGGATTTCCAAGTTCCCAGTTATGGATGCTCAAAAAAGGTCTCCCCAGTGCTCTCTGTGGAAAAGACAACTGCAGTTACAGGAGTCTACAGAATGGCTCAGGGACAAGCCAATGACACCATACTCACAAAGAACCTTCACCTGGGCAGGCCCCCCTCCCCATAAAATGCTGGAAACCAAGCAAGCATCTCCCAAACATTCACCCCATCCCCAAGCATCCAAAGCAGTCGTTCTCAGCCAGGGTTAGTAACTCTAGGGTTATTCCAGGACGCTGAGGGATTAATCCTGAGAGCACTGCTGCTGTGCCATTTCCATTCATTCCTGTGGGATCCACTGCATAGGACCCATTGAAGTGAATGGAAGTAGATACGCTTCTTTAAAAAAAAAACTTGATGCTGGTTTTCTGTCCTTGACAGTCGTAGGAACAATGGAAATGATTCATTTGAAGGTTTTAAAAAAGCTGTTTCTGTTTGTTTGGAAATAATACGATGTTAATATGCGGCAATATAAATATTAGATATTATTTTTCCTCAGGGGAAATCAGAAATGTTCCATTTTAAGCTACTAGTGATGCACACTGCCTTGCGTCACACAGAAATACTGTTTACAGTTTCCTGCCCAGCCAAGTGTTTATCGACGGAAGTGCTGACATATGTTCATATACTGAAATAATACACAGGGACCATTTCAAGAGCGGTTCGGCTTACCCGCACTGCCATTGGCAAAGATATCTGCAGGGCCTGCAAGATGGAGCTCTTCTGCCAGGCTTTTGGTTGAAGCTGGGCTGCATACCAGGCAATAAGATCAGGTCTTCCCCCATGCTTGTACAATCTGGAGTCTGTAGAGCACGGTCCTGCCATATGTAACACTCACTAAGAGGGTTTGGACCTGTGAGCAAACGCTGACCCGGCTGGGAAGGCAGGGGCTCACAGGGCCAGGTAGCTTGGGATGGACCTCGAGGAGGTCTGCACCCCCTTGGGCATCCCAGGTGGGACAGCTCCCTGGTTAGGAAATCCAGCAGCAGGGAGACCTGTGTTCCTGACTGGAACCGGGACAGGCTCCGTGATGGCTGCTGGAGGTGGGTGGAGATGTATTCGGCCAACTACCATTGGCTTGTATCCCCGGCCATGCCAACACTCTTGAAATAAACCTGTGGCCTTAATTTGCCAACTAGAGATTGTGTGGGCACTGTATGTGTGCCATGGTGCCCATCTGCGAGTCAAGTATATTCCTAAGTAAGAGTGGAGTAGTGGCTACAAGCGGCAACTTCTAATCTGGCGAACCAGGTTTGATACTCCGCTCCTCCACATGCAGCATGCTGGGTGACCTTGGGCTTGTCACAGCTCTGAATGAGCTCCTATGACTGAATAGTAATATCAGGGCTCTCTCAGCCCCACCTACCTCACAGGGTGTCTGCTGTGGGGAAAGGAAGGGAAGGTGATTGTAAGCCACTTTGAGACTGAGTAGAGAAAAGCAGGGTATTAAAACCAACTCTTCTTCTTCTAGGCGTGCTTGTAGAGTTCAGACTGGCTCCACTACAGTCTCTCCAGCTTGGGGTGGATTACTTTTCTGGCTCCCCATATTTGTAGCTTCCCACCCGTCCAGAGTGTGATCATCCCTGTTTGTCAGGAGGATGAAAGGGGATGCAAATGGTACTTGTCAAGGGGGGAAGAAGTCCTGCACCCCCAGTGAACTATAGGCCCCGATCCCTAGATTCCATACCCATGCTGCCAACCCAATGGAGTTCAGCTGTAGAAGGGCATCACTAGGGGTCTTGGAGCATCTTTCCCTTGATCTGTTCCTGGAATTCTCCACAGAGGCAGAAGAGTTGTTAGTACTGTCAAGGGACATCACCAGTTGCTAGCATTCTTTAGAGAGGAGCACTCTGACAGAGAATTGGGTGAAGTGAAGACTTTGTAAATATCGCTGGACACTCCCCAAGAAAACCCTATATGGCCGAGTGCCAGGTGTGCCACACCCATGTTTGGAGGGGTACAACTCCCCAGCAATTGTCCTCCTAGGTCCTCCAGAGGCACTTGCAAATGAGTGCACCAAAACACAACTATGCTGCCTCCCAAGGAAAGAGTGGCAGCCACTAGGGGGAAGAAGAGGCCCAGTTCCTCTCAGCAAGGAGAAGCAGAAGGGGAGAAGGAGGCCCCTCCAAGAAAGGCTCCCCAGTCTCAGGATGCTGTGGATGGGACAGCATGGCAGGGCAGTCTCCAAGAGATCAATCTCCAAGTAACACTGAGGGACCCAGTTACTAAGTTCCTCTGCTCAGCATGAGCAGGGAGATGAAGAGGTTCAGAGTCCTGAGTCCACCTAATACCCAAAAAACAGCAGGGGAGAGAAGCCCACAATCAGGAGGGTATAAAATGTGGGTCCCCAGCCAGGGCACCAAGTAGCTAAGCTCCTCTGCTCAGCATGAGCAGAGAGGCTGGGTGGATTAGAGCCATGAGTCCGCAAGATCAAAACCCCAGTGGAGGAGAGATGTTCATAATCAGAAATAAATGAATATTTTTATATTTATTTATATTTTGATTTATTGACCACCACTTCTGGACCATGCCGGCTCGTGGTGGTTTACAAAAGTACTATAAAACAAGAATTAAAGACATTCTCCCGGCAGCCTAAACCAGTCACTACCCTTTGATTCCTATTCCCAGGGAAGCTTGTCTGTCAATGACTAGAGCCAGATTTCTCTCAGTCTTGTCCCCCACCTGGTGGAATGGGCTCCCAGAGAACATCAGGGCCCTGCCAGAGGTAAAACAATCCCACAGGGCCTGCAAAAAGGAGATCTTCCACCAGTCATTCCGCCAAAACAAGCTGCTAACCACAAACCAGGGCTGAATCTGCATGGAGCTTTTATTGCAATCCCAGGTCGATTCAACCCCTGCCATCTACACTGAATGTGATTCAGTAGGGAGATGAAATACATAATTGACACCTTTGCTAATTGGAAATCTTTCTATTTCTACATATTTTGACCTTTTCCCCATAGTATAGGTTGTCCAGCAAAACATGTTATGGCATACTCATGTCTTTTATAAACAACCAAAGTTTTTCAGTCAAAAGCTTTGCTGTAATCTATGAAACACAAGTAAATTTCCCCCCAGAAATTCTCTTAAAGTTTCCAGTAACCATTGTAAATTTGCAATATAATCTGTAGGCATCTTCTTTTTGTGGATTCATCTTGAACATCTGTCATGTCTTATTCTGTATATGGTAACAGTCGTATGATTTTGAGCATTGCTTTACTTGTGTGAGAAATAAATGCAATTGTCCAATAGTTGCTGCAGTCTTTAACATCTCTTTTTTTTGAATTAGTCTGTGGGCTCAGCAGTTTGTTTTCCATATTTGATGGCATATTCTTATTAAGATTTTGATGGACTCTATTTCTGTGGATTGGAAGAGCATTGACATCCCATCTACTCCTAGTGATTTGTTTCTTTCAATTGCCCTCAGTGCAGTTTTCAATTCACTTTCTAAAACTATAGGCTGTTCTTCAAAAGTTTCTTTGAGGGAGGAATCCCTCATTCTTTCCACTTTTCTCTATGACATCTCAATGTATTGTTCCCATCTTTTCATTATATATACTGCAGGGATAGATTTACTTCTAGTGTGCTGAGAAGAATGGAGTGCAGCATCAGAGAGACCTGATATCTATGGGGAAAGATTTAAGTCTCAAGCTCATCACAGTCCACTATTTTTGACCGAGTGCTATTCTTTTAAAAAACAGCTGCACCAAACATGTTGCCAATTGCATTCTAACTATTCTCCCATGGCTGCTTCTGCTTACTATGGAAAGAGGAAGAATTTCAGATTTTGATAACACAAAAGGAAGATGCTCATGCAATGAGGAAATAATCACAATTACTTGTAGAGGCGAAGAGCAAAAATAGCAAAGAATTACAGGCCATAGTGAGGACAGGCTACCATGGTTTTCCTATTTGCTCCAATATCATCATGACCTAACATGTACAATCAGACTTTATGATATATAGGGATCCTATGAGCCAACCCTACCTAACAAGCTCTTCTCCCTCCAAAATCTGGTCCTTTGGATACCTGACAGCCATACCCCCTGGGATCTCCTGTTCCTGTCCAGAAGCATGACCACTGTCTTCTGTTACTGCCTGTCCTTTTTGTGACATCTGTGTCACAATATGGTCATCCATGCTTTTAAATTAACTGTTTCAGAAATCAGAGAGACCCCATCACTAGCAGCAAACCGGTATATACTATGCACCATTATCAAAGGTCTTTAAAGAAGCATCTATATCTCACTGCTGATTACTAGATCTGAAAAGTAATGTGTTAAGAGGGTTGTAATCTTGATTGCTTCAAAGTAATTGATTACTGATTACCTTTTCCTCCCTGTATTAAAGCTGGCTACCATGACGACCATGGTATGACTTCCAATCAAGGCAGGAGTGAGGAGATTGCTAAAAAGGAGTAATTCAAATTGCTCTTTCACCTGGAAAGTAGATTATTTTGGAAAACTGTATTTTTTTGAAAAGTATTTCATTCACCAGTCACAAGTTCTTTGAAAAGTTCTTTCCAAATTACTGTCACTCTAGTCTTTTCATTAGCTTCCTTTTAAAAAAATCTTAATAAAATCAGTATTATTTCCCATATTTTTGAATAAAAGCTTCTTAGGCAATAAAATCTTATGATGTCCTTAAGGCTTCAACTGAACATTTCTACTAAATAATAATATATTTTTTTAAACGTAATGTCTCTGTTGCTCCTTTTTTTTTGTCTTTTTGTTTCTTAGCCTTTCTAACACAATATTTTACTTTTAATCCATTATTTTACTGTTCAGATCAGTACAAATGTTCCAAACGATATTTGAGTCCATTTCCCTGCTGGTGACTCTTTGGCCAAGGTATACCTGAAAAAGGTGCTTGGGGTAGATATTGATATCCACTGGGAAATGTGACAGTTTCCATACTTCCAACACATGGCTCATGCATTTTGATGCCATACAATTTTTGTTTGAGCGGTTAAAGTATCCATTCTCAACTTTTTTTTTATCCCTGAAACATTCTCCAAGCTTCGAGTACTTCCAGAAGTGGTGCAATCATGCAGAATGTGGTTGGGAAGCAGAGCTATGTACACGCCCATCTGAGACCACTCCCTTCCCTCTCCTCCAGGCCCATCATTTTTAGGGGGAACAAGTCAACAGGACCATATATGGTCATATTGTTCAATAAATGTTTAACCAATATATATAAAGTTTTACTCAGATGTATGAGCCAAAAGTGGGTCTTATTCCCACAAAAATGTTCTTATCTTTGCAGCCTTAAAGTGTCTCTAAACATGTGACCACTGCTGCTTCGACTTTTGCAGAAGTCACCAACAAAGTGAACTTTGGGTTGTTTGGAGGACCTGTGAACTTTTTATGGCCTTTGTATTCATGGCATGTTTATGGAATTGTATGTGTTTTTATCTGTGAAGGCTTTTGACCAATACAGTAAAAGCTATCTGTCTGCCTGTCTGCCTGCCTGTCTGTCTGTCCATCAGCCTTCCTACTGGTCAGTCAATCGGTCTTTACATGGCACCAAGGTTAATCTTTCAGTACTTAGAAGAAAGAGTTCAATGCCACTGTCCCACATATTATTTATTGTGATTGGCAACGACTTTCAAGAAGAGTTTGGTAGAGAACCAGCATGGAGCTATGATTAAGAGCATGAGGCTCTGATTTGAGGAACTAGGTTGGATTCCCCAGTCTTCCACATGCAGCCTGCTGGGTGACCGTGGACCAGTCAATCAATCAATAGTTTATTGTTGAAGCCAAAGCCATAACAACCAGTGAAACAAAAACATAAAATACACATCACACTAGCTAGGTAATGAATAACCACAGTCTCACTTTGTCTGCAGTACATGGTGAAAATGAAATCAGTTAAAAGTTATGAAACATAGATAAAAAGTGAATATTGTAAGGTGAAATAAATCAAATCAAAGAAGAATTATGCATGGACTACAATGAGGATTCATCAGCCATACTAGAAACAAACCTCTTCCTAAAAATTATGGATGAGGAAATGAACTGAACGATCCTTAAGGTGATAAGAGCAAATACGTCTGCCAAAAGGAATATTATTTTATCTTCACCAGATCTGGTAATTTGGTCACCAGTCACTGTTCTCTCAGAGCAGCCCCACTTACCTCACAAGGTGCCTGATGTGGGAAGGAGATTGTCAACTCCTTCGAAACTTTAAGGTAGGGAAAAGCAGGCTTTTAAAACTTTTTTTTCTTTTCTCCAATAACAAAACAGCAACATTCAATTTAACTAAATAGATGCAAATATTATATCCTGATGAGAATCATTCAACTCAGCATGACTGTTAGGGTGGCATTCTTGTAGCAAGCATAAAGATATGCCAAAAGAACCTTGAGAAGATTTTGACTAGCATTGCCTATACATTGAAAGACTCCATGGAATTCCCTTTCTTATTTGGAGGTAAGTACATGGATATATCAAAAATGAGGTATAGCATAGAGTTCATAATAGGGGGTCACAAAATGGCAAATTAATGGATTTTGGTTACCCTGGAAACCATGTCAGCTATTACAGATTTTGCTTAAAGCAGCCCTATAGTATTACCACTATTAAATATAAAATTGCATACCAGGGCAGAACAGAAGTTGATAATGAGGATGGGAAAGAAATGGAGATGAGACACTGCATGGACATGACATTCGAAAAGCCAGGTAAGTTAAGGACCTTCATATGATTTGGCCTGTGTTAGCGAGGTTTCTTCTGTGTGGATTTTGATGTTATGTAACTTGTTGTTGAAGATATGGTATGATAAAAAAAAGCTGTCAACAGTAAAGTGAGGAATAGACATTTGACTAGAGGCAAAGCCCATGGCACCGAGGGAAACAACAGGCACTAGGATGCATACCTGCACTGTGGCCTTCCTGGGGGCTGGGTACATGGCAAAAGCTCCTGCCCACTCCTGGACTCTTGAAGCCCTGCCTCCAAACCTCAAGGAACATTTCTGACCCAGGGTCACCAACCTCCAGCTATGGCCTGGAAATCTCCTGGAATTGGACTATACAGACCAGGGGAAAATGGCTGTTTTGGAGGGGGGACTCTACAATAGCAACTCATCTCCAGGCTCCTGGAGATGAAAGGGCTTGCTTGGGCTTGCTTGGGAAGAAGGAACTCTGTGGCACTGTGCCCCAGGGAGGTTGCAGGATGCCAATCTCAGTTAAGATCTGGGGATTTATTTATTTTATTTATTTATTTATTTAGATTTATATACCGCCCTCCCCGAAGGTTCAATTTGCTGGTCATTTCCAGTTAACAGAATCAGTCCTCCTGGAGAAAAAGGCTACTTGGGAGGGGTGACTCTCTGGTTTTGGATTCCATGGAAATACAGGAATGCCAGGCTCCAGGTTAAAAACAAAGAGAAATGCTGGGTGGCAGTAATTACTCTTAACAATAGATAACAAATAATTCCTAAACTTGTCACAGTTTCTTCATTCAATAAAAATATTTAATCGATAGCCAAATTTGCTTGAAGAACTGAAAACCTTTCAGTCTGTACATTCTTCAGTTCAGTTCAATATCAATGTCAATCAAAAACAGTTGTATGCAACTATGAAACATTGGCAAACAACTTACAGAGGGTTTCTCAACTACTGCCTTTATGCCAGCTTTTCTCAACTTTTTTACCATTGAGAAACCTCCCAAATATTCCTCAGGCTTTGAGAAACCCCAGAAGTCAAATCTCCTGGACCCAGCTGGAGATTATCATCCCTGCCACTGTTCAAAGATGTCAGCCTCCAGGTGAGGCCTGGAGAATCCCAAAATGAAAGCTCCTCTCCAGACTGCAGAAATCAGTTCCCCTGGAGGAAAGGGCTGCTTGAGAAAGGGAGGGGAGTTTCTGTGGCCAGTCTCCAGGTGGGACTTGGGGATCCTTTCCAGACTACAAAGATCACTTGGAGGAAAGAGCCTCTACCACCCAGAAAATTTCTGAAACTAGTAGAAAGTTGGAGGTGCAGATGTGAGGTGATCTGGCTGCAAAATCTGTCACCCCATTGATTGCCAGGGTTGATTCAGCTGATCTGGCTGGCTAGGTGAGTGTCCCCTACCTCCCTCACCTCTCCATGTGCATCCCTCCCAAAGATGCATGCTCGGTGGAAGAGAACGACCATCACAGATAGAAGGAGTGTACCATTCTTCAGTCAAGGGTATATGATAGCTGTGCTCCCCTGCTAATACTTCCAAACAAGCTCAAAGTTGGAGGTGGAGAACCAATCCCTTATTAGCCTTTCTTGACTCCCTCCTGATTGGGGCTAAAATACCTGGTAAGGCCATTCCTAGCTGAGGACCATGACTTACGCATGAGTAAAATTTCTGAGGGTAGAGTACTTTCGTGACCACCCTGGGCAGGCAGGGTGCCATTTCTGGGCCTCCTGCTGCCCCCCCTAGAAGACACACTGAGGCTGCCCCAGGAGGCAGTACACTCGGGGGAGAGTGTACTGCCTCATGTCCTCTGAGTGGAAAGAGGTCAGGAGGCCAGGGCAACTTACTGGCAGTGGGAGATTGAGATTGCCTCTTCTTCCACCCATTAAACTTCCGAAATCAACAGGAAGTTGGAGGCAGACAACTGATTCCTTTAGCCCTTCCTGGCTGAGGGCTTCCTCCTGAGGCTAAACTACCAGGGTAGGCCATTCCAGGCTTGTCATCTCCTATTGGGGGAATATTTTTAGAGAGAGGCAATCAGGTAGGTAGTGAGTTGTCTGCATGCAATTTGATTTGATTGGCCCTCACTGGCTGAGTGCTTTCTCTCTGTTGGTGGCACACCCCCAGAGATGGCCAATCAGGTAGGGAGTGAATTGTCAACTTGAACTTTATTAAGTTTTGTGATTATGTGCAAAAGGCAAGGATGAAAAGGTTAAAACTAAAAAGCCCAATGTAGGTTATGAATAAAGATATTCTACACACAATGTGCTTGGAAGACTCTTAGAAAACAGGACTTCTTGTGAACTTCAGACTTCTTCAAATCATGATGACTTTTACAATAGTGATGACAAATGGGAAACCATTAAAACACCACAGAGATATTAATGAATGATGTACTAATGAATTTTCCCGACAGTGTTGTTTTCTGCTTTTGTGAATCATGATGAATTTTACACTGTGTACCTTCATTGTTGTTGAACTAATGAAAAAGGTACTTTGATCAGAACAAGCTATTCTTTTTATGGAGCTTGGCTGAGATATTAATTGAACCTCAGAGGAGACCCTCATTGGTTTCCTGTTTATTTTCTTATTATACTCTATTCAGCCCCTGTTCAGGATTCTTTGTGATTTCTAGATTCTGAGATCTGGCAGGATTGGGCTAGTCTGACTATCCAGTTTCCATCTACCTGTCTATTTTTGTCTGACCTTTATTTCAAGGAACTCTAAACAGCAAATGTGGTTCCCTTTATCCCATCTCATTCCTCCCCTCATGCACCCAAGCCCTGACAAATTCCCCTCCTACAAATGCTTGGGTGTAGATTAGGCTGAGAAAGTAACCCAAGAGCACACACTGGGTTTCATGAAAGAGTGGGGATTTAAACTCATAGAATCAGGGTCATCTAGTCTAACCCCCTTCACAATGCAGGAACTCACAACTCTGTTGAACTAGTGAAACTCACAACTCTGATCTTCTAGAATGATCCTGCTCAGGCACTCTAAACAGGAGACCACATTGGATCCTTGGATTCATCTTCACTCACGAAGCAACTAGATTTTTCCCGATCATATTTTTATTTTAATGCTAAAATCCACTGTACTATGACATGGGGTTCCTTGAATTCATAATGTCTGATATCCCAGAAGATGAAATAAATGCAAGGTATTTTGGATTTAAAATCTCTAGTATTCCAAGAACACACCGCAGAACTCAAATCCCTGACCTAGATATAGCTCAGCCAAGTCCAATCTCATCAGATCCCATCAACCCTAAATAGGGCGGACCCTGGCTAGTATTGAATGGGAGACCATCAAGGATTTGGGTGGTAGTTCCTTCAAGGAACACTAGGGGTCTACAGGTTATGACGAGGAGGCAGAAAATGGCAATCCACCTCCAAACATCCCTTGCCTGGCTGCCAGACAATCTTCAGATATCCTGACTATACCACAAATTCCACAAGATAAGTAAGTACCCAAATGCAAGAAAGACTTGATCAAGCAAGGGTCAAAAAGATATTGATTGTTTTCTTGATTCTTTTATTGATGATAATGATGTGCACTCAAATATATCTGAATATATACCCTTGCATGCCTTATTGGTATGGTGATGTGTGCATGCATAATGCATAAATAAAAATAAAATGCACAAAAAAACCCATATCCAGAATTGAGCTTTGTTGGTCTTAAAGGTACCCCTGGTCTCATTGTTCTGTGGCTGCAGACCAACACAGCTTCCCACCTGAATAAATTTTTGGGAAGGTATATTTGGTAGTAGTAGTATTCAAAGTTCTTGGGAGTACTGGTGTCCAGTTCCAGTAAATTTCCAAAGGGACTGGTATTTTCAAGATCCCAGGGCTGATTCCCCCACCCTCTTTTAATAGATCCCAGGTACTGGAAAGGACAGATCTCTCCTGACCCAGAGATGGCGTTCTTCTAACTGGCATGTCACTTGACCATAGGAACGTGGTTCTTGGCCAATGCAATCCCAACACAGGACCCAGAAGAGCTGTGGTTTAGCTGTGGTTTCCCTCCCTCCGTTGTAGAGCTGGCCCCTCTTCTGGGGAGGGGGGATTCCTCCTAGTCCACACCCCTACAAATAGGATGGCTGGAGATATCTTGTTCAGGATACTGTGGAATTATACTACTATGCTTGAAAGTTGGGGGGTGGTGGCTTTAGTGGAAAGACAGCATCAGGACCTTGGCAATTTCAGTATCATTCAGTTGAAACACAACCTCTTCATCTCCCCCCACCGATATTCTCTCATAGGGGGTAACGGAACTTGAATAATTTCATAATCCTTGAAAAAACTCAAACTCTAAAATATTATCAGGAGAACCAATATCATTGAATGCTTGTATTTATGCCCTTCTTGAAATTCAAATCCAAATCATAAATTTCCTTTCGGGTGTACATCTCTAGTTGGAGAGCTTCGACTTGATGAAGCTCAATATAGTATCATTGTAGATACCATCTCTCCCCATACACCCCCCTCCCACACACACAGGTCTAGGCTTGAACCAATTGGAGAAAACAGCATTCAAGTTTGTAATATGTAAGTGTATAATACGTAAGTATATAAAGTGTATAAAGTTTGGTCTTTTCCTAGGTCCCAGATCATTGCCTTTTTTCAAAGATGATTGATAGGATTCTGAAGGATGCCGCATTGGTGTGAATACACAGCATGTTTAAAGAAGGTTTTCCTCCCATTAAAGATTTGTCATTGCCTCCATTTTACAGGGTTGCATTGCAAAGCAGAAGAGTTTCATGCAAAAGTTCACAAAAAGTACCTGAGCCAGTTTAACTAATGTTTCTAAGTATTAACAAAATGAAGTTAAGAATATTGATAGGCCTGAATTGGTATGGAACCCACATTTTGAATATCAGGTTCAGTTTCCTTGGTTTAGTTGCTCCAGCAACAGCAAAAGCAAAGCAAAGCAGGAAGGAAGGAAGGAAGGAAGGAAGGAAGGAAGGAAGGAAGGAAGGAAGGAAGGAAGGAAGGAAGGAGTCCAGTCGGATTTCGCTCCTCTAAAAAAATTCTTTAGTATTTGATCTTCTTCAAACAAAGAGGAAACACATAGATGCTTCTATAAGCAGACCAATATAGGAATGCCAGAATACTTTCTTTTCATGCACCCAAGCCCTGACAAATTCTTTCTGCCCATCTCCTACTCTTGAAAACTATCATGTCAATTATGAAGCTAGGAAATCAGGTACCAATTGAGATGGGAAAGCTAGGCAGACAGATAAGCAGACATTTTACAGAGGAAGATTATTTCAGTGCCGTCTGTTTATATTGCCAATTAAAATAGTTAAAGAAAGCCAGAAAATTCAGTGCTACGAGAAAAAGGTGCAAGAAATGCATAAGCGAGGTTTAGAAAATGGAAGTTGAGTCATACGGTATTGAAAACACACCTATGTTGGCAGTAGAGATCCATTTTATACCCTTTAAAAGAAATGCTTTCATTATTGCTCCCCCCCCCTCTCTTTCTTAGTGCCATTTGGTATTCTCCGGAGAATTTTCTAAGAATTAAAACACTGACAGCATTCTGCGGGAAGTGAATTGTGTGTGCATTTCCAAAAAGCTAGGCAATAAAGAAAGGGACTTTGCATTGTTTATCATGTTTTGGGAGATGGCCTTTGTAAATCAAATGCTCTTTGCACATCCTTCCTAATAATGGACTAATTAAAGCTGATATTTCCAAAATAAATAAAGATGTTGATTATCAAGTGATTCAGAAATCCAACTAAAGCATCTCAAATAATCTTTTCTTTTTCTTTTTCTTCAAGCATACAAAATAGTTAGTCCTGGCATAATGAGATTTGGAATATGCCGTGGGGCTCCTGTACTCCAAGGGTACTTGAATTTGTTATGATTCAGATCAGCACGTAAAGTTATCAGTTACCTCCACAAAATCAGAGTCCAGTAGCACCTTTAAGACCAACAAAAATTTATTCAAGGCATGAGCTCTCGAGTGCAAGCACTCTTCCTCAGACTAAGAACTACCATCATGACAGTGGCATGATGTAGAGATGTCCGCGTGTTTTTGGTCTCCCCCCCTTTACTGGCAAGACCCTGGAAGCTCCTGACCTCTATGACTGAGCCCACCAATGCTTCCTGCCTCTGACAACAATGAGCCTCGTTGAAAATCACAGAATAAACCAGGAAATTAAAACTGGGAAATACTTGTGTACCCCTAGAATGCCAAGAGTGTTTCTTTATAGATACAGTGATTGCAGTTGAAGTTTTCATTTCTTTATCGGGTTTCACTAGGAATTCTGATGGTCAGCTGTTAATGTGAGCCTGTCTTCCCGTCTCATGCAGCACAGATATAGTGATCAATGGGTGAGTCTCCTGATTTGCAACTATTGAAGATTTTAAGCCTGCCATTTCCCAGAAGCCTCTGATTTGCTTTCCTTGTCCTTGAAGATAAATGGGGATTTCAGTCTAATCAAAAGAAATAAATCATTGGTCTTTCTGCTGATCAGGAACCACGTCCTCCACTTACCCAGGCTGGTTGTCAGCTAATATTCTAGCGCAAAATCTAATGTTCCTCAAGGGGCATTTTGCAGTAAGTGCTGAAGAAAAGAGTGGTCTAGAGAAGGAGGGGGGATCTGGATTGATAGACTGTTCTTTTTAAAATGCTTTAAACTCTATTATCTTTAATTGATGAGTGTTTCAGACAAAACCTTTTGCTATTCTGAATGTAAAGATGGTGTTAGAAATTAAAAGCCACTGCTGCCTTTGCTGATATTATACACACATAATGCAATACCTCTGATAATAAGGTTTAACTTAACATTTTGGTAAAGTTGGGAAAGACCTGCCATCTTCTTGTTAAATATCTGTCTGTCTACCGATGTGTGTATATTACAGATTCATTTATATAGTCTCCTTCTGGGTATAGTAAACCGGATCCAAGTAGAACTTCTGATGCACCATTTCTTGTTTTTAATTATGTATGGAATGCTGTTTGCCATTTTCAAGAGTTTTGTGGTAGCAGCTTAACTTTCAGTCCTTTTTCATACTGATTAATTTTTTGGGCAAAAATATGACATGTAACCACACACACAACCCTCCTAAATAAAACAATGTTCCATAAGGATGGCTTTATATGTTGGAACAAAAGGAATGGTGGAGGCTTGACACCATGGAAGAACATTTGTCTTGCATGTGCCCAACTTCTGCTGAGTTCCCAATAAACAAACTCGTTCACAAGAAGTTTCTTTATTAAGAGGAATGGTGAACAGAAGCAAGGGTTTTCCTTGCTGAAACTGAAAGGCAAACTTAAAAGCACACCTTTAGGCTTCCCATGCAACCTTTTCCACCAGTCTGAATTTTAGTGTGCTACACAACATATCAGGCCCTGCAGTTTCCTAAGTTTTTGTTTTAAATGGACCAAGCAGTAGGTACTATAAAACAGGGGTAGTCAACCTGTGGTCCTCCAGATGTCCATGGACTACAATTCCCTTGAGCCCTTGCAAGCAAATGCTGGCAGGGGCTCATGGGAATTGTAGTCCATGGACATCTGGAGGACCACGGGTTGACTACCCTTGCTATAAAATACCTCTACCAGAGAGCCTGGAAAGACAATGCTAGTCTTTATTGGAACAAAAGGTCAGTATAAGGCGACTTTATTTGTGTTCACGTGAATCATAGTTTCAGTTGGGCAGCCATGTTGGTCTGCAGCAGATCGGAAAGATTTGCATCCAGGCCACACCAGGCAGACCAACAAAATTTCCAGGGTGTAAGCTTTTGAAAGTCAAATCTCCTTTTGTCAGATATGAAGATGTCAGAGGTGAAGCACAGCAAGGATGGCTCCATGTTTCTGGTGTAACATGTGAAAGAGCAATGCTTGCCCAAGTGATGGATGAGCTCTCCCCTTGCTTATTACACCGAAGTATAAATCATGTGTCCTCTTTCGCCCGCTGTCTCATAATAGTGCATCAAGCAGCCTTATAAACAAAAATGGCTTTGGTGGCAGTTTGCCAGATGTCTACCAGCTTCATCCTGCAAAGGTTGCTGAATGAGGAAGGGGGAGATCAGGCACCTTTACTAGAGAGTGTCAACAGTAGGGCTGCTCTCTCTGCATGGCACATGTACCAGTACCAGTGCTGCTTCGGATACTGCTATGCTCAGAACTTGCACGGTGCCATGAGAGTAGCCCCTTTGTTGTCTCCAGGCATTGTCTTCAACAATATATGTTCTGTGATGACAACTTCCTGTAGATATACCCCCCAAGAATCTCAAATAAATCTATTTTACCCATCTCTATGAAAAGGAAGGCCGAGCGTCAAAGAATTGAGGCTTTTGAACTCTGGTGCTGGAGAAGACTCTTGCGAGCCCCTTGGACTGCAAGGCGAACAAACCGGTCAGTCCTAGAGGAGATCAGCCCTGACTGCTCCTTAGAAGGCCATATCCTGAAGATGAAACTCAAATACCTCATGAGAAGGAAGGACTCATGAGGCCACCTCATGAGAAGGAAGGACTCCCTGGAGAAGAGTCTAATTCTGGGAGCGATCGAGGGTAAAAGAAGAAGGGGACGACAGAGAATGAGGTGGTTGGATGGAGTCACTGAAGAAGTAGGTGCAAATTTAAATGGACTCCGGAGAATGGTAGAGGACAGGAAGGCCTGGAGGATCATTGTCCATGGGGTCGCGATGGGTCGGACACGACTTCGCACCTAACAACAACAACAACGTGAAAAGCCCTGAGTCTGCTTTGGTGTCTTAAGGGGTGTGTGTCCCAGGGTCATGACAACATTACCTATTCCAACAAGATCGACATGCTATTTAGTGATCTTCAGATGCCCATAATTCTCCAACAGATCGCACAAGATGTCACTGCTGATCTAAGAAAACAACAAGTTGTAGCCTTACCCAGCCATTGAGTCTCAATATTTCTCTGGTGGTCAAAAGTGTGGTCAAGTCATCACCAATTTCTGGTGGTGCTGTAGGGATTTCAAGACAAGAGACAAACAGAAGTGGCTTGTCATCGCTTGTCTCCCATCCACATAGAAAAAGAAGGGCCATTTTGCACGGCTTCAAAATAGCACAATGGTTGCTAATTGAAAACGCTACTAATTTGCCTTAACGCACGACGTCGCAGACAATCTGCAACACTCCTGAAACCAATCAGCAAAAAGCGCTTCGTTGTAGCGCTTTCAGGGGAATCCAGAAAAGTGGATTCACCCTCCGGATAGCGATACACTCCTGCAACCAATCTGCAACACTAGCGCTAAAGACCTGTGCGTTACCATTGTTGCGGGTTCTTCAAAGTCCTTCCTCCTGAGCCTGTCCTCCAAACTTCCGGCGAAGCGATCGCCATTTTTTTTTCTCCAAGCGAGCGGGGATGAACGCACCAGCGAGCCTCTTTCTGTTTAGAGGCTTCCCTGGCTTCAGTCCTTCACCTTTAGTCACTAAGCACAAACCACATAAAAGCCCGTTTGCTGAAATAAAGTCCCTTTATTTTTTACACATTAATTCAGCCGAAAATCGGGCCCGTGAGAGGGGGGGGGATTTTTTTTTATCACTCGAGGCAGCGTGCCAACGATCATACAATCAAACGACAGCTCACATTAGGCAGCTGGATGGGTCTCTCCGTTGCAACGAATCTACCTAGATTCGTTGCTATGGGTCTGTTTTTTTTTTTTTTTAACTTTTCTTAAAGGGAAAGGGGCTGTTTGGGAGCATGCTAACGGCTGCCCATTGGCTGCTTGACGGCCAGGGGCGGGACGAGCTTGGCAATAGCGCTTCCTTTCTAGCGATTTCTGCCGAGACCGGAAGCCTGTGGGAAACGCTAAAAAACGCAACTGATTCCACTACAAAGGCAGGTATGCATAACGACGAATTCCACTATTTTAAATGGCGATTTTTCATTCCGCAAACAATTTGCAACAAAGATCCCCGTGCGAAAAGGCCCGAAGAGTTGGTTTTTATATGCTGCTTTTCTCTACTAGAAGGAGTCCCAAAGTGGCTTACCATCACCTTCCCTTTCATCTCCCCACAACAGGCACCCTGTGAGGTAGGTGGCTCTGAGAGAGCTCTGTGTGGACTGCTTGGTCAGAACAGCACAGGACTGTGACTAGCCCAAGGTCACCCAGATGGCTGCCTGTGGAGGAGTGGGGAAGTGAACCTGGCTTGCCAGATTAGAAACCACCACTCTTAGCTACTATCCCAAGCTGGCTCTCTCATATAGCAGCCAGGGCCAGCTTTGTTTGGATTCTGAGATATGATGAGATCAGGTTACGGGCATCATCCTGGCTAGGTCTGTACACAATGACTTTGCACAAATTGTTTCCGTTACGGTGGCTTGGGAAAGAAGGCAGGAGACATTACCTGGATTTCAAGCATCACTCATCGACCTCTCAGGTTGCACTTCTGATACAGGTAAACGTTTATGTTCCCTTACACAAGAGTTCAGAAAGATAAGAAGCACATAAGAATACAAGAAGAGTCCTGATACATCAGACCAGCCATCTATTTAGTCAGGCATCCTGTTTTACTCAGCAGCCATCCATTGGCCCATGAGGGGTTGCAAACGGAGCCGGGAGGCCAAGCTCCGTGTTTCAGTCATTTGCTGCATTTCAACATGGTGTCTCCCTTTTCTCATGATGGTTGGTGCAATTGATGTGTCTATCCTCCATGAATCTTTTCAAAGATGGTGACCAGCCCACCATCCACTTACAGCAAATCCCACAATCACTGGTTGAATAAAGAAGCAGTTCCTTTTGTCCAGGGGTAGTCAAACTGCGGCCCTCCAGATGTCCATGGACTACAATTCCCAGGAGCCCCTGCCAGCGAATGCTGGGAGGGGCTCGTGGGAATTGTAGTCCATGGACATCTGGAGGGCCGCAGTTTGACTACCCCTCTTTTATCCATCCTTTGCTCCTGCATACTAGTATTATGGGATGGGTGGGTAAGTCCACTCGATCCACTTTCTGTAAACCATGCATAATTTCACAAATCTGCATCATGTCTCCCACTCTTAGTCATCTTTCTTCTAAACCATTGTGGTGGAGTGGGTAAGAGTAGAGGACTCTACTCTAGAGAACTGGGTTTGATTCCCCGCTTCTCCAATGCAAACAGCTGGTCACAGTTCTCTTATACCTGTTCTCACAAAGCAGTTGTCATAGAGCTCTCTCATCGCCACCCACCTCAGAGGGTGTCTGTTATGGGCAGAGGAAGGGAAGAAGATTGTAGGCTGCTTTGAAGCTCCTTAGGGTAGTGAAAAGCACAATATAAGATAAAGTCTTCCTTTTGTTCCTCTGAACTGAAAATCCCAGACTCTTTGTTTGTTGTTGGCATAGGAAAAGAACACCAATCCCTTAATCACCTTGCTTCCCTTCAGCATTTTAAAATAAAGATATGGAGCCCAGAATGGCACTCAGCATCCCAAAAGCCTTCACAGCATGCACCGATATTTTTACATTTCTACAATTTGTTTCCAATCCCTCTCTCACCACTGATGCACACCGAGCTGACATTCTCATCAAGCCATCCGCTGGGCCCCAGGATGACTTCCCTTCGCCACCAGCACATGTTGAAAGTTAGAATTTTATTTTACTTTTTGTTCCAGTGAGCATCTCCTTGCATTTACCTTCACTGAATGTCGTTCGCCAGGTTGTTGCCCATTCGTCCCATCCAGTCCTGTTGGATCCAAGCATGGGAGAATTCACACTTTTTAGGGGGTGTGCAACCAATTAAGGCAGCATTTTGTTACCAATCGCAGTTCGCAACGTGCCTTTTGAAGCTCAGAAGCAGGACATGGAGGCAATGGCCCCATGCTATTTTTATTTATTTTTTTGTTTGTTTGTTTGTTTGTAAGAGCCTCTTGTGGCGCAGAGTGGTAAGGCAGCCGCCTGAAAGCTTTGCCCATGAAGTTGGGAGTTCGATCCCAGCAGCTGGCTCAAGGTTGACTCAGCCTTCCATCCTTCTGAGGTCGGTAAAATGAGTACCCAGCTTGCTGCTGGGGGGTAAACGGTCATGACTGGGGAAGGCACTGGCAAACCACCCTGTATTGAGTCTGCCATGAAAACGCTAGAAGGCGTCACCCCCAAGGGTCAGACATGACTCGGTGCTTGCACAGGGGATACCTTTACCTTTACCTTGTTTGTTTGTTTGTTTATTATTTCAATTTATATCCCACCTCTCTCCGTGGACTCGTGGCGGGTTACATCAAACCAAATAAGATCCCCAGTAAAACAGTCATAATTCCTAAAGCCAAAATGGAATGTATGTTCTGGAATCTAAAAGGATGTCAATATTGCTATAATCATTTTGATTCTTTGGCCCTGCTTCTGTCTTGGATTAAGTAGGAGGCCCAGGGGGCCAAGGAGAAGAATGTGAATTGCTTTAAAGAGCCTTTATTGTTTCTAAAGATAAGAACTGGGATTGATGCCTTGCAAGAGACCAAGAGACCAAGTATGGTCTCTTGTAGCAGCCCCAGACAAGGTGATGTGGTTTCAAAATGCCTTTCTGCCCCAGAATCATTAAGTGTCCTACAAGTCAAAAGCTCTGGAGTTTTTTAATCCCCAGCATCTCTTACTAATAAATTACGCAATTTGCTTCCTTACTCTAGCCTCCATTCAGCTTAACTTGGGAATCTGTAGATTCCCTGATCCCCAAAACAGCTGTTTTCAGGGTCACAGGGGACCCTAACTTCCGTTTTTCACCAGCGGAACAGAACCCTGGATCCAACACACAATCTGTAAATGTAGATATTCCATTTAACTGTCATGGCAAGTAGATACTAAAGTAGCTACTTCCAAGGGACTGTCTAATTCTTTGAAAAAATTCACCAAAACTAGTGGCCATGATAGGACTGAAGAAAAAGAAAAGTCGTTTTTTATAGCCTGCTTTTCCTTACTCAAAGGAGTCTCAAAGTGGCTTACAATCGGTTTCCCTTCTTCTCCCCACAACAGGCAATCTGTAAGGTAGGTGGGGGCTGAGAGAGCTCTGAGAATTGTGACTGGTCCAAGGTCACCTAGCTGGTTGCATGCATGTGGAGGAATGGGGAACCAAATCTGGTTCTCCAGATTAAAGGCCGTTGCTCTTAACCACTACACCAGGGGTAGTCAAACTGCGGCCCTCCAGATGTCCATGGACTACAATTCCCAGGAGCCCTTGCCAGCATTCGCCAGCGAATGCTGGCAAGGCCTCCTGGGAATTGTAGTCCATGGACATCTGGAGGGCCGCAGTTTGACTACCCCTGCACTACACCATGCTGTGTACGCATAAACTCCATAGCTTATACTTCATATTATTTTACATGCACTGACCTGAATATTGATTTTTTTCCCCTGTAGGAAAATGGGAAATTCTGTAAGCAATCCAGCTAACAACAGCCCCAAGTGCGTAATGTGCTCAGCAGAACAACTATGTCTGGATCGGGGCCAGCATGGCACTGAATAGAGCATGGCACTGAACCATGGCCCTGAATACACATGCCATTCGTTGCGTAGAAAACAACCTTATGGTTCCCTCACAACGTGATAAATAAAAAGCAAATAACACCACAGCTCCAGAGTCCTTGCCTCCGACGAAGACGGTTACCTCTCAGAATGCCGATAATTTTAGTCACTTCGTAGCGAACATCATGAAGTAAATGGCGCCGAATATTTCAAGAGGGAGGGGAAATGTCATGTTTGCCGTGTCGATGCACATATTTTCTAAAGGTAAATGCACTCTCAAGCACTATCATTCTGCTGCAGGGAACAACCTATTACTGATGTTTTATTTAATCAAGTCTAAACCCTGCAATCTTCTTTTACCAGATATCAAAAAAAAAAGTGCATGTTTGTTTTTGCTCTTACGAAGCTGCTTGGAAGATGGGGAATGTAAAACTTTGATTCTCCCGCTAGGACTAATGAAAACTTTTCAAACTTCAGTATGGCCATCAGCTGTTCTTCATCCACACAAACAAAATGCCCAGCACTCTTCAGCATAGTCTAAGATCAAGCAGTGGTGCTAAGAACTGATTACTGGGTAAATTTCCTCCCTGGTGTCCACCTAAAACTAACATGGGTTAATTTGCAAACAGTTGATATTCGTACAGCAGGATAGCATTACTGCTTTAGCTCAACTGAGGCTGGGAATTTTTTGACTGTGCTGTAGCCTCACAGATAGGGTGGGATATAAAAATAGAGATTTATTTTGATGTTATCCGTTCAGTCGTGTCCGACCCTCAGTGATTCTACAGGAAAGTCTCCGCCATGCTCCCCTGTCTCTGACTGCTTATTTTAGTTGGTTCATGGTCATCCCTGCATTGGCTTTGATTGTGTCAAGCCAGCGGATCCTTTGGCAACCATGTTTCCTTTTGCTGCTGACCATGCCGAGCATTAATGATTTCTCTAGTGAGTTTGATCGTACGATGTGTCCAAAGTAAGTGAGCTTTAGCCGTAATATCTTGCCTTCCAATGACATAGTTGGTTTGCTCCTCGCTAAAACTATCTTGTTGGTAACTGTCCATGGTATTCACAGCATTCGTCTCCAACCCCATAATTGGAAAGCATCTATTCTCCTCCTGTCTTCCTTCTTCAGGGTCCAGCTTTTGCATCCATATGTTGTTATGGGGAAGACAACGGCATTGACTAGCCAGCACTTTGTATTACGGCTGATATGCTTACTCTTCCACATTCAGTTCATGCCTAAGATTCCGTTCCAGCCCAGTGTTATTCACCATTTGATTTCATGGCTGCCTCCACCACTTTGATTGATCATAGAGCCAAGAAAGATGAAATCAACAATACATTCAACATTCTCGTTGTCAATCATGACTTTGGTGCTACTGCCAGCAGTCGTCATCTTGGTCTTTTTGATATTTAGGTATAGTCCCATCTTTTCACTTTCTTCTTTTAGTCTCTTGATCAGGGTCTTCAGATCACACTCCGCCTCAGCAAGGAGTGTTGTATCATCTGCATAGCGGAGATTACTGGTCATATGACCTCCAATTTTGACTCTGATCATAGATTCTTCCAGATTAAGCTTCCACATAATTAACTCTGCATACAGGTTAAAAAGAAAGGGTGATAAGATACACCCTTGTCTCACTCCTTGGCTGACCTTGAACCAATCAGTGTCCTTCACATGATCTTCTCTTGATTCTAATCAATCCAGCCACTTTCCTGGTGATTTGGGGGGGCAAAATCTCTCACTTTGGCGCTGGCACTGTGGCTTATTGGTAGAGGTTTGGAGTGACATGTGGAATGTTGTAGGTTGGATCCTTGGCATCTCCAGTTTGAAGGATTAGGTAATAGATAACCTGAAAGACTTCCACCTGGGATCCTAGGATGGAAATTGCAACAAAATTAGATAATATTGACAACAAAAGACCTCCATTCTTAACTACACCAGGGGTAGTCAAACTGTGGCCCTCCAGATGTCCATGGACTACAATTCCCATGAACCCCTTCCAGCAAACGCTGGCAGGGGCTCATGGGAATTGTAGTCCATGGACATCTGGAGGGCCGCAGTTTGACTACCCCTGAACTACACCAACAAGTTGGATTGATGAAGGATTCACACAGGAGATCTCATATTCTTCAGCAAGTGGGAAAGGGTGAGTAGCTCAAAGTTGAGAACTCAGGCATGCTTCCAAGTTACCAGTCTTGCCCTGTGCTGTTCACCTAAACATAGTTAAGCATGAAGTTCCTAGCTGGGAAAGGGAGATCACAGGGAAAGGTTATCCTATCACATTTCCCTCCCACCTTTTTAAAATCAATCAATCAAACAATCAATCGCTTTCCAAAAAAATATTTATTTATTTAAAATATGAATAAACCCATTTTTCTCCCAGAAAACTGGGAGCTGATATAAAGAACAACCCACTTATCACAGTGAGAAGAAACTAATATGTTGTCCAAACACAGTGTATGGATGAATTGAGGTGAATTGTACATATTGGTCATGAGTAATCATAGCCATGGTGATTTCTGTGATATGGAACCAACTTTCTCTAGTTTGGGGCAAGAAAACTAGGGGCTTTCTGTTCCCTGGAAATTCAAAGCTCCAGAACAATAATGGACAAGATACACAGACACACACACACACACACACACACAAAAGAGTATGGATTCCAGAGACTGGGAACAATTGTAAGCCATTTTATTTGGAAGGAAGACCCATTTTCTTCTGTGGGGCTTTCTCCCTAGAAAGTGCTTAGAGTCTTATAGCCATAGCAGGGGTGGAGGAATACTCCAAAGGACTTCTATTGCTATAGCACGTCATTATGCAATACATACAAAAATGACTCCTTTGCATTTAATATATTTAATTAATGAATAGTGCTCATTTCTGGTCACACCATGGCTCACACAACAACTCTCAATGAGTTAAAATATCAACATTTTGAGAAGACTGGGGGGAAAAATACCCAAACTATATTAAAACAAATCACAATCTATTTTGAATGCTGTAGACTCGTTGCTCTGAGAGAACAGAGCTATGTTTATCCTAGTACATATTAGTGACTCATCATGAGTCTGTGGAACAAGCAGGATATAAAAACTGTCAATCAATCAGTCAATATGGAGGATGTTTTTCTAGCCTGTCCTATTGAAAGTACAGAGGAATCCGGTTGTTGAGATTCACCCGTATTTGCTTCAAGTGTAGGAGATTATTACATTTTTAAAGTCTACATTTAACTTTTGCTAGATATAATACATTTGTTTTAAGAGAAGCACAGTCACTTAAATATCACTGCTTGTATTGATTTTCTCATGCAGGGAGGCAAAAGCTATGTTTGGGAAGTCTGAATGCTTGAAAACAAAGGGATTTCCTATATAGATCAATAACCATTATATTAGGTCTTTGCTACGTGATTTTTTATTTAACCCAGCCATGCACACCTGAGCCATGCACAGTCCCAAGCCTGGGTAAATGAGGAGGATTAAGGAAAGACCTGGCAACCTGCCTTCTAAAAAAATAAAATTACCAAGAAAATCCAATGGTACAACTCTCAAGCAATTTCAATATGGTGCTCAGTGGTGAGCCCCTCAGGCCAGAAGGTACCCAACCAATTGAGTAGAAAGGACCTACAGCAAGTAGCCCTGGATTTTATGACATTCCTGGAGCAGATACAGCAGGAACCCCAAGTGCTGATCCGGCCAATAGTAAAAGAAGGGAAGATGCACCAAATAGCAACTTGGAATGGCAGAGGACTGACTCAAGGAAAATTGGAAATGGTCAAAAGAGAAATGGTCAGGTTGAACATTGACTTCCTTGGCAACCGTGAATTACACTGAAGCTTTGCATCCATTTAATCACTCATTTTTTACGTGTTCTTCAGTTTCGGATTTAAGAAGTAACTTATATATCCATCATATATATCTGTTTTCTCTTAAAGCTTCACCTTCAATATGCACTGCTTCCTTTAATCTTGGGATTGATTTAATATTCAGTGACAAGCATATGGCCCATTGGTTTTGAATTCTTTTATAATGCGTTTTTATGATATATGTTTTCACTTGTTAGTTGTCTAGTTGCCTTTGTCAGTGCAGAAAGGTGGGATAATGTGAGAAATAGTAATAATAGTGATAATAATTTAACAAAAAGGACAAAATTGTCAGTTATAAAGCTCAGATTTGCTGCAATAGCTAAGCAACTGAAGAGCTGCTGGTTTTCTTTAAGCTAGTGATGACTACCTGAGAAGAAGATTAAAGTCTGTCTCTTATCTGTCTAAAACATTATTATCTTGACCTTAACTCCAAGGAGAACACAACTGCATATGTGACTCTTCCTTTCTTGTTTTATTAGAAGTTAGGCTGAGAAAGAATGACTGGCCCCACATCACTGGTTTTCTGCCATGATTTCTGGATCTTTGATGCTGAGACCTGACGCTTCCCACATGGCTACCTTGATACCTCAAAGTTGCATCCTATTGTTTGCTTTCTCACAGCCTTTCCCTATTCCCTCTATCTCCCCTCCCTCTCCCCCCGCACACTCCCAGCTTCACCCTTTGTAGTGTAGGTTATCTGGAATGTTGTGATTTTCTTTGAAATACATTTTGCCCCGTTCCCAGGGGTGGGAGGGGGAATGGGCTCCATTGTATCATATACTCTGTCCATGGGCAAAGGCCCTCAGTTCTGTCTATGCAAGTGTACTGGAGGTCTTCTTTCCTTAATAAAGAAACTTTCTTATACAGAAGTTTGGCTTATTGGGAAATTGAGCACTCTGAACGCATTTCCGCACGTGGCATCTGCCGTGCGATAGGGGCCATTTGAAGGCGACTTTTAGAGATGCCTCCATATGATGTCGAGTCTGAAGCGGCAGCGGTGCGATTTTTTGCTTGATTTGCCTTGCGTTTAGGCAAATCGGCAAAGCACAATTTACCACCCCCTATCATGATTCCAATTAGGTGTCATCCAGGGGTATCCCCGTATGGAGGGGGAGACATGTGGCAGACTTGCCAGCATTATCCCACCCTTGATCCCTCCTTCCCATCTCCATTTTTTAAAAAAAAGGTGCAAATTGCGTAGCAACGCATTACTGCAGCTTCATACTGGCGTGCCAGCATTGACAGCTTAGAGCAGGGGTAATCAAACTGTGGCCCTCCAGATGTCCATGGACTACAATTCCCAGAAGCCCCTGCCAGCGAATGCTGGCAGGGGCTTCTGAGAATTGTAGTTCATGGACATCTGGAGGGCCGCAGTTTGACTACCCCTGGCTTAGAGGCTGTGGCGACCAGTGTTGACAATTTAGACTGTGGTGACCAGCGGTGGTATTTTAGACCAATTTCAAAGTCGTGGAAGGTGATATACGTGTTGGGGTGGGGTGGCGTCAAAAGAGTTGAATCCCTATGATAAGCCCAAATCAATAGGTCAATGATGTTCCACTAATGCATTGCAACAAATAATTTCCCATTAAAAAAAAGGTAATGTTTGGAGTTCCCCTAACACCACAGAGAGTGGATTGGATGCCTCTTTTATGATTGACAGGCTGCTGAAGAGCACTTTGCTCTCTCTTTAGCTTAAGCCGGGCCAAGTATCGATGAGATCACGAGCTTCTAGCTCGCCGCCTCATCGATGCTGGAATACAAGGAACAGCCCTTCAATGGCTGATCTCCTTCCTTCAGGATCGTGGACAGAGGGTTGCAATAGGAGAGAAAACATCAGGCCGCCGGCAACTTACTTGTGGAGTCCCACAAGGAGCGGTCCTCTCTCCTATCCTATTCAACATCTTCATGCGCCCTCTCGCACAACTGGTACGGATGTTTGGGCTGGGTTGCCATCAATATGCAGATGATACCCAGCTCTTCCTCCTGATGGATGGCCGCCCTGACTCTCCCCCAGAAGCATTAGCCAGCTGCCTGGAGGCAGTGATGAGATGGCTCAAGCAGAGTCGTCTGAAGCTCAATCCTTCAAAGACCCGAGGTCCTGTGGCTAGGTAGGAAGGGCCCATGCGAGGAAGCGCGCCTGCCTACCCTGGATGGCGTGCAGCTCTCTACGGCTCACTCTGCCAGGAACCTAGGCGTGATTCTGGACGCCTCCCTGACAATGGAGGCCCAGATCACAAAAGTAGCGTGGCTGGCATTCTACCATCTCCGCCAAGCCAAACTACTAGCGCCCTACCTGGCCCCGGAACACCTAGCCACAGTGATCCATGCGACGGTCACCTCTAGACTGGACTTTTGTAACTTGCTCTACGCAGGCCTGCCCTTAGCCCTGACCCGGAAACTACAACTAGTCCAAAATGCAGCAGCCAGGATCCTCACGGCAACACCGTGGAGGTCCCATATCCGGCCTATTCTCCATCAGCTGCAATGGTTACCAGTTGAATTCCGGATCAGACTAAAGGTTCTGGTAATTACCTTCAAGGCCATACGCAGTCAGGGCCCAGTGTACCTGAGGGGCCACCTCCCCGCCTATGCCCCCAAAAGAGCTCTACGCTCTACTGCCTCCAATCAGCTAAGGATTCCTGGCCCTAAAGAAGTCCGTCTGGTCTCGACCAGGGCCAGAGCATTCTCTATCCTGACCCCTACCTGGTGGAACGAGCTCCCAGAGGAGATCAGGGCCCTGACGGAGCTTAAACAGTTCCGCAGGGCCTGCAAAAAGGAGCTCCTCCACCAGGCATTTGGCCGAGACCAGATGTAATCTACAGAGACCAAGGGCCCCTGCTCCCCCCCACCCCCCCCTCAGAATTCAATCAATAAGCCACCCCCCTCAGAATCCCATCAACAAGCCCTGGACCTGTTTGTATTATGATTGTTTATTGTTATACTGTGTTGTGTTTGGTTGCAATTGTTGGTTATTGATGTACATGTTCTACAGACTGTTTTATGTATGATTCTCTGTTATAATGTAAACCGCCCTGAGCCTCCGGGGAGGGCGGTATAGAAGTATGATAAATAAAATAAATAAATAAATAAATAAATAAATAAATAAATAAATAAGTATGGAGGGGGAAAGCCTTGACGTGGCATGAGGCAAACACGGGGTTAGAGCTGTGGTATGGAGGGCTGCAAATGCGAGTTTTACCATCTCACATTTTCAAGCGGGAGGAAACTTGTGTTTGGACCCCCTGTGTGGAAGAGAGCTGACAGTCCCTCTCTGAGCTTCATGGCAGAACGGGGATTTGAACTCGGCTCTTCTAGAGCTAAGTCCCAAATGTTAACCACTACTCTGTGCTGGGTGCTGATTGTTTTAGTATACTCTCACCTCTTTCCTTGACTCCTGAGGATTCTTTTATCTGAATTATAATTAAGAGAATGTATAATTATCTACAATGATAATTCTGAAGTTCCTTTAGGAATTGTGAGTTATTAATAACAGTAGGGGTTTATCTGGTGCTCTCAAATGCTTCTCATGCTTTATATGTCATCTAACTGTAATACATGTAAGTTGTGTTATTTTCCCCATGCTATAATGGGAGAAGATTTAAATTGTTTTGGTATATATCACTACACTTCACCAGTTTCAGTATATTCTGAGGAACATCGTTTGAATAAAATAGTAGTTCAATCCCTAGGAGAATTACTGACCTCAGTGTACTTCTGGTGTACCTCTGGTGACAATTATAACTTACTTGGAATCTCTCTCTCTCTTTCTCTCTCTCTCTCTCTCTCTCTGGATGACCCAAGTGAGTCCAATCTTGTCCCTTCTTGGAAGTGACCACCAAAGAAGTCTGGGATTGCTACAAGTAGGCAATGGTAAACCATCTCTGTTAACCTCTTGCCTTGAAAACCCTATAGGGCAGGAGTGGTCAAACTGCAGCTCTTTAAAAGTCCATGAAGTACAATTCCCATGTGCCCTTGCCAACACATGTTGGCAGGGGCACATTAGAATTTAGTCCAGTTACCCCTAAAGGTAAAGGTAAAGGTATCCCCTGTGCAAGCACCGAGTCATGTCCGACTCTTGGGGTGGCGCCCTCTAGCGTTTTCATGGCAGACTCAATACGGGGTGGTTTGCCAGTGCCTTCCCCAGTCATGACCGTTTACCCCCCAGCAAGCTGGGTACTCATTTTACTGACCTCGGAAGGATGGAAGGCTGAGTCAACCCTGAACTGGCTGCTGGGATCGAACTCCCAGCCTCATGGGCAGAGCTTTCAGACTGCATGACTGCTGCCTTACCACTCTGCACCACAAGAGGCTCTTCCAGTTACCCTAAGAGAGCCACAATTTGGCCATCCCTGCTACAGGGTCTGTATAAGTCAGCTGCAACTTGATCATACTTTCCAGCACCCAAAAAGAAGTCAGAAGCAATTGAATTTCATCAGTGACACAACTAGGAAGCATACCTTGTTATTCTCACCTCCATACCAAACATTAATACCTTTTACATTTATAAATATCCAGCATATTTATATTGACATTCCCAAGATAACACACCAAATATTTAGTATCACTGCTCTGTCCTCTGACCTTTGACTCATGTCAACCATAGTTTATTACCCCGAGGAGCAAGTAGGGTGTGAACTTGTGTTGCCTGATGGGTCTTTTCACCCTCTGAAATGTTGGCATTCTCTCGTATTCGCAGGTTGCCTGCTCTAATCTGTATACACACATTTGCCCTGTGAACCTCTCTAAAGAAGTTGCAGCCTCTATGAACCAGTTGTAGAATTTGATAACCTCCACAGGCAGAGATGGATGTTTTTGCGGTTCAAGTAAACAAAACAGCTGTTTGCATCACATCTAAAATGAATTCAGCTATCGTGTAATTGTCCTTCTCACACCCCTGTTTAGTGTCAGCACCATCATCACTAAATGCTCGAAACAGGAATGAACCCTTTTGTGAGGCAAAGACATAATGCTGAATGCTTGAATAAATTTACTTTTCAGAGATTTTTTCCCCAACCCTTGATTTGCCTTCCCCAGGATGAAAAGCAAAAAGGGAAGAAAAACACAACTGGAGAAAATTAAGTCAGGAACCCGAAGGCTGAGCAGCAAATATAAAAAAGGCAAAGGTATCCCCTGTGTAAGCACCGAGTCATGTCTGACCCTTGGGGTGACGCCCTCTAGCATTTTCTTGGCAGACTCAATACGGGGTGGTTTGCCATTGCCTTCCCCAGTCATTACCGTTTTACCTCCCAGGAAGCTGGGTACTCATTATACCGACCTCGGAAGGATGGAAGGCTGAGTCAACCTTGAGCCGGCTGCTGGGATCGAACTCCCAGACTCATGGTCAGAGCTTCAGACAGCATGTCGGCTGCCTTACCACCCTGAGCCACAAGATATGAAAACTAAAATTCAAATATTTATCATTAAGTGAACATTAGGAATGTGAAAAGCATTAAAACCTAAGTCACAGTCTGTGCAGCATTGCACATGCAGTCGCAGTGGTCCCACATGGTATGTCCATAGGCTAAACACATTTCAACCCGGAGGGTCTTCATCACTGATCAAATAAACGACATGCACAACTACTGATAGCCTTTAATGACATAAAATATGCCTATATGTAATCATATGTGAAGCTTTAATGCCTAGCAAATACCCCACTAGTTACCTTTCCCCTACACCCCCTTTGTGCGAATTGCAGCTAATAAATATGGTCTCATTATGTCCGAACATTAATGGTTACCAAATAATAGGGTCCTTAATTTTTTTATTGGTTAAGTTTCGTCCAGAGATATGTGAGATATGGAATCAGTAAACAGCATTTAATGTCGATCTGCCAGCACCCAGGAAAGGAATTGGAAATGCTCCCTTATCATTTATGGATTAATTTGTTTGCATACAAACAAACCATTTAGAATGCAAACTTTTGTGCCCCCCACCCAAGCTACTGGAAGAGGCATTAAGGCAGCCAAATGGTGAAGACTGTTGATTACTTCGCTGTATTAAACCTAGCTTGTTGGTGTTAATCAGAAAGCACTATATGATCCATTAGCTGTGGAAGGCTTTAAATATTTGATTTGCAGCATGGGGGATTAACATGGAATCTCATTAACTAAGAAAGTTTGCTATAGTTTTCTTTTAAAATGGAATTTTAAGCTTTGGAAACTGCTTGATGGGGAGGGGACTCCTCGAGCTGTCTCAACAGCAAGTCGTTACTGATGGTGTTACGGTATTGCCATTGGATCACGGGTATGTTGGTTTGCTTTAATTAAACCCAAACCTGAGGGTGCGTTTGGATGTTACTTTGGGATGTCATCCAACTGCTTTAATGCCTGATGATACATCTGAAAGACTCATAACTAGAAAACCATCATGACCGCATCCTAAGCATATGCTTCCGTACGTGCAAGTTTTTGCTTGGACATCACAACAGCCGTGCTCAGTGGAAATCTAAAGCCAGTGTTTGTTTGTTTTTTTATGACCCTGAGGTTCAAAAGCAATCAAGAGGATAGTATAGTTTGTTCATTATTATTTGCTGCAGGGTGTTTGATGTTTCAGGTTCTTGATGATTTGCCATTGAGGACCAAACTATGATTACATCACAGAATTCAAAGCCTGGATCTGGTCGGAAGGAAGGAAGGAAGGAAGGAAGGAAGGAAGGAAGGAAGGAAGGAAGGAAGGAAGGAAGGAAGGAAGGAAGGAAGGAAGGAAGGAAGGAAGGAAGGAAGGAAGGAAGACCTGATCTGCTTGGTCAGAGCTCTTGTGGTTGTATTTGGTGTTGGCAGAGTTTATATGTGCATGAGGCTAGAGCACCAAACTACTTAAAAGACTAAAACAGTTTTATTTAGAAAGAGAAACAAACTTGCTATAGAAATAGGAGAGGAGAATGTGAATGTAATAAAATGCCAGTTGAGCTACTTCGTTGACCTGAGACTCCATAGATAGGGTGGAGTCAAAAGTCACAGCTAAATTCCTAGTGGTTGATACAGCCATGAGCTCTACCCCATTGAGGCAAAGCAAGAGCGATGACTTGTCATGGAAAAGTCCCCCTTCCAAAACAGCCATTTTCCCCTTGGGTAATGATCTCTATAGTCCGCAGATGACCTTCAATTCCAGGAGATTTCCAGCCCACACCTGGAGGATGGTGATTTCTGGGTTAGGAATGTTCCTTGAGGTTTGGAGGCAGGGCCTCAAGAGTCTGGGGAGGCAGGAGAGGGAGTAAAGACTGTCTGCCAGCCCTATGGGACTCAGCTTGGCCTTGGCTGGTTGGCTGGCTGGCTGGCTGGCTGGCTGGCTGGCTGGCTGGCTGGCTGGCTGGCTGGCTTCCTTCCTTCCTTCCTTCCTTCCTTCCTTCCTTCCTTCCTTCCTTCCTTCCTTCCTTCCTTCCTTCCCAGCCCCCAGGAAGGCCACAGTATAGATGTGCATCCTAGTGCCTCTATTATATTATAATGGCAACAATGTTGAGAAGGTGAATGTTTTCCAGCTTACCTGTAGCAGGGCAGAAGGGGCAGCTGCAGCTCAGTGTCCAAGCCAGCAGGATGAGATCCATCTTTGAGAACTAGATACTCACATCATCACAAACCCAGGATCCCTAATTAGTGGCTGGGAATCCTCCTGGCTGGGATGGAGTGAGTCCCATGGCACCCAAAGACCCTCAGGTTAAGCAGCCTGATAGCTGAGGGGTCAGGCTACTTACTGTGCCAGGCCAATCCTGTTGAGGGTGGCATAATAAAAAGCAAGTTGTGGCTTCCTTGGCAGAGATGCCACCCTGCTAATCAAATGCTTGGGCTCCGTTAAGGAGAATCTCACCTGCAACTGAATTTAATTTCAAATCAACCTGCACCCCTCAACATACAAGAAAGTAAGAGATCCCATTGCATTCTTGCATCTTTACTTCTTTAAGACTGTATGGCAAGTATTCTTAGGCTGGCAGCCAATGTTTTACAAGACTGTGCTTTTACAGGCAGTTACAAACAATGAATAGTCATGCCACCATTCCCAGTCTAAGGATTTTCTTGCTTTGCATAACCTTTGAGTAAATTGAGACTCTGCTATGGCATGTCTCATTATATAACAGATCAATAATGCATGCATTCCAGCTTTGAAGATGGTATTTTAGTTAGCCCAAAGTACTATTTTTATATGTTAGTAATATTAATCTTCTGGAAAAGTGCATCTCATCACGGGATGAATTTACTGAAAGTCTGTCTTTTCTTTTAAGTTTTAGTTGCCACAAGGCTTTCCCGGTGGAGTCTTAATCACCATCACAGAATAAACACACTCTTTTGAGTAGTGCTTCAACTAGGGATGTGCAAACAGCTCCTGGAAGAAATCCTCTAACAGTCTTTTATTTGAGAAGGAAACCCCCACATTTCTTTGATTTAGGTGAAGTTTGGGTGGAAACATCATTGCAATGAATCTATGCAAATGGGCAATGGCTGATGGACACTGAAAGTGAATGAGCACAGAGACAGAATGAGACAGCTGTTAATTGAAGCCCATCTCCAGACTACAGAGAAGAAGAAGAAGAAGAAGAAGAAGAAGAAGAAGAAGAAGAAGAAGAAGAAGAAGAAGAAGAGTTGGTTCTTATATGCCACTTTTCTCTACCCAAAGGAATCTCAAAGCGGCTTCCAGTCGCCTTTCCTCTCCCCAAAACAGATACCCTGTGAGGGAGGTGAGGTTGAGAGAGCCCTGATATTACTGCTTGGCCAGAACATCCTTATCAGTGCTGTGGCAAGCCCAAGGTCACCCAGCTGGTTGCATGTACGGGAGCGGAGAATCAAACCCGGCTCACCAGATTAGAAGTCCGCGCTCCTAACCACTACACAAATAATAATAATCCTCCTCCTCCTCCTCCTCCTCCTCCTCCTCCTCCTCCTCCTCCTCTTCTTCTTCTTCTTCTTCTTCCTAAGAAGGCATGTGGCATCCTAAATGTACTATTTTTTAATCCGGTCACACATTGTGGTCTATAAAATTCCCAGGGTCACATCACTTCTCATAGTCTCGGCACAATAGGGTTTTCTAACTCCATATGCCATATATTTCTCAGATTTTGTGTATCATATCTATGGGTTTAAATAACTATTTCTATTCTATTATTTGGATTTACTGGCCTCCCCTTCCTGGTAGCAAGTTTGGGGCAGCTAACAACAGTAAAAAAAAATTACAAAGAAGTATAAAAACGTTTACAAATCAACAATTAAGAATTTAAGCCACAACTTCCACAGTGTGCTCCTTTCTATCCAGAAAGGTCAGAAGATGCTGTCTTTGTTGTTATGTCCATTTTCAGATCGTAACAGAGGTGAAGATGAAGATGGGGAGAAGCCCCATCTGATGACATTTTATGCTGTGTTGAAGATTTAGGGAAACAGATTAGGGTTGCTAATTTTCAGATAGAAGAAGAAGAAGAGTTGGTTTTATACCCCATTTTGTATGACCTAAAGAAGTCTTAAAGTGGTTTACAATTGCCTTCCCTTTGTCTCCTCACGACAGACACCCTGTGTGGTAGGTGGAGTTCAGAAAGCTCTGACAGAACCTTTCTCTGATGACAGCTCTAACAGAACTGTGACTGGCTCAAGGTCACTTAGCTGGCAGCATGTGGAGGACTGGGGAGTCAAACCCATTTTTGCAGATTACAGGCTGCTGCTCAGCAAGCTAAGGGCCGAAGATCAGTTGCAATTCCAGGAGATCTTCAGGCCACGGAGATCATGTCCCCTGGAGGAAATGGCAGCTTTGGAGGGTGGAATCTATTGCATTACACCCATTCTGAGCTCCTGCCCCAAACTTCACCTTTCCTAGGGGCTGCCATCATATATCCTGGTATTTCTCAAGCTGGAGTTGGCATCCCTTCCACAAACATTAATTAGGGAACTTTGAGGGTGACATCCATCTCATTTAGCAAATTGGAGTCTCTGTAATTCCTTGGGGAGTAAGCAAAGATGGTCTCAATAGACTGCAAGGGAAGAAAAAAATGTTCGGTAGTTTCTGGACCCTGGGAGTCACACAAGCACAAAGCTGGAGGAGGAGGAGGAGGAGAAGGAGAAGGAGAAGGAGAAGGAGAAGGAGAAGGAGAAGGAGAAGGAGAAGGAGAAGGAGAAGGAGAAGGAGAAGGAGGAGGAGAAGAAGAAGAAGAAGAAGAAGAAGAAGAAGAAGAAGAAGAAGAAGAAGAGCTGGTTTTGTACTTCACTTTTTACTACTCAAAGGAGCCTCAAAATTGCTTAGAATCATCTATCCTTCCTCTCCTCCCAGTAGACACCCTGTGAGACAGGTGGGGCTAAGAGAGCTGTGAGTGAACTGTGATTGGCCCCAGGTCATCAGCTCTCCATCTGTGGAGGAAAGGCACTTCTCTAGATTCAAGGCCACCGCTCTTAACCACCACACCAAGGTGATGCTCTATTTGTTAGCTTCGTTTCTGCCTTCCATAACTCCAGGAATCGTACAACATAAATAGCACTGTAATTATAAAAAGAACACACAATTTAAAATCTCACTTAGGACTGCATACAGCAAATGCACAAACACCATCTGAAATAAAAACATCTCCAGTTGCTTTCAAAAAATGGAAAGAAAAAGCGCCAGGTACACCACCCTTGGGGAGGTTGTTCCATTGACTGGCAGGGTGGCATAGGACCAATCAAGATGCAACTCAGTTCTTTTGGGCAGTAAAAAGGCCACAGCTTTATTAAACACCAACCTACAACTGAAGGCTGGCCTGGCACAATGGAAGAGTAAAACCCCTGCAGCCATCCAGCTGCTATTATTGGTTCTAGGGGCACCCTGGGTCCTCCACTCTCCTAGCCGGGAGGGCAGGTTACTTACCCACAGAGACCCTTCCTGGAAAGGAGGCCTGCACAATGGTCACCGGTTGCCCACCTCATCTGACCATGCCATCCAACTGGCTCTGGGCCCTTGGCCTCTCAACCGGGTAAGGCCATGCCCGGTTTCTAGCCATTCTGTCAGTGAGACCCCCCCACACACCTTGGAAACCAGTCCCTGGACCAAAAGCACTCCCTCGTGCCCCTTTATACCACAGCTGTGACAAAACTATAGCAGCCATAAAAGGAAACATCATACATGGTGGGTGTGCAGGAAGCAATGTTAGAGGCAGATTGCAGTAGAGAGGCTGGGCTTCTGCACATGGCACCTTAAATAGGTGTCCGTGAGCCCTCCCCTCATGCCCACACTGTGTGCGCCAGGTGGCGTGCCCACTCGCCCCTGGCCAGACACTGTCACATCATTCCTGGCCCATCCTCTCATGGCATCAACTGCAGCTCTCGTTTATTCTCAGTCGCTCTTAATTGTGAGGCTGCCACTGCATGCCTCCCAGATGATCTTCTTTGGCTGGTCAAGAGAGCCGCTCACAGCAATCTTAATTCCCAGGAAGGAAATTGAAACAGAGATCTGAAGGCAGCCCAGCGTTGGTACATTTGGCAGCTGTCCACATTCCGTGTCACATCTCATTCGACCTCATGAAAACCAGGCCCTTAAGTAGATTCCTCACCCGATGCATTTAGCTTGGTGAGAACAATTCAAAATGTTTGCAGAGCTCTCCGATTGCCTGTCATTATCAGTAGAAATCTTTATTTCCTGGGCTTTTAAAAGTTAAGTCAACTTTCCAGACTTGTCCTAGAACTGAAATTAGTTTAATTGAATCAGGGGCTTAATAATGAAATCAAGTTAGCGACCTCCTAGATAAAAGCTGTAACCAGTACATTTCCTTCTAATTGCTTCCTCCTTAGCTATGACAGAGGGATGGGGAAAAACTGGAAATGGGCAAGACCTAATGATCTTAAAATGTGAATGCAAATTATTGGTTCATTAGAAGGGGAGGGTTGCCACTAGATCTCATAAATACATGTTTTACTGTACATGCCAATTCTGGCTGGAACACAGTTCCCAAGTGAAACTTACAGTGTACAGTTACAGATCACATGTAAAACTGAGGCAGAGGTGAATGTAATGAGACTTTGGGGACATTGAGATCTAGCACCTGCCCTTAAAGTCTGTCTTCTACCACAGCAGATGACAAAGCCATAGAATCAGAATCATGGAATAAACCTCCAGGGACATCTAGTACAACCCCTTGCAGAATGCAGGAAATTCACAACTACCTGCCCATCCACAATGACCCCCAATTCCATTCCCAGATGATGCCCCCCCAAACAAAAAGAACCAGAATCCCTGGCCAGTTTAGGCTGGAGGAAATTCAGAACTACAGAAGAAATATAAAATCTTTCCTCACAAGAACATTGCCAAGACATAACTGAGAAATTCTGATGAATATTCACACAAAATTTATATATCTGTGTGTGTTGTTCGTGTTATTTAATTTAATTAAAGACTTGTATTCTGCCCTTCCCTTCAGGGTGGATCACGAGATTTAATGCAATCTTAAAATACAGAGAAATCAAATCAAATATAGAATATAAATGCAATCAAAAAAGAACATTTAAAATTTAAGTTTAAATTTGAAAACCCAACAAACTAGCCAACAAGACACCGCCTTCTCACTGAGAGTTATACTAATTAAACAAACTAAATAGGAAGGGACATAGTTCTTGGATCATCAGTCTGATGCAGGCTTTCTCAATCTGGGTCTTAGTTGTCTAAGGATCTTGTTCACATCCTCAGGATCAACAAACTCAAAGGTATCCATATAAGTCCAAAGAGCAGATACCCAATTTACCTCATTGGAACATGCATCCATTCCAGCATCTCACTCAGGGTAGATCTGGTCAATTTTGTCTGCAAAGTAATTAGCAAACTTGACCCCAGTGGGCCCCTATACCACATGGAACAGCTCTGCTGGAGGACTAAATGCAGATGGAATGGTGGTGGAGAAATATTACCTTTCGGGGGTCACCAGGTCCCTCCTGGACAATGGTGGAAGGGACTTACTGGGAGCAGGCAGGAGGCCCAGCCAGTATACAGTGACATTTCTACAGCACTGCACACTTGATCCGAAAATCATGTTATCATGCCCAAGACATTGTGGTGAGTCTGTGGTATTTTGGTAAAAATGCTATGATAAATTAGAGAGCTTTTGCCCAAATACCAGCACATCACCCCAATATCTTGGATGTGATAATGTCACTCCCAGCTCATGTGGCCCGTGACACAAACACAGTACTTATTTATTTAGTATTTATTAATGAATTAATTCATTAATTTTCATGCTGCCACTCCTAGCACTGCTAACTTATGGCGGCTCACAACAATTGATAAAATACAACCAAATAGAATAAAATTGATGCAGGTTGGATGGTTCTCCTTTTTTGGGAGGGGGGGAGTTCTCTCCTGCCAGACAACTGATTGGTGGCTGGGAGGTGGCAGTGGGAGACCCCCGCCTCTACCAGGCAATCTGACAACCCTATATCTTTTCATCATCATCATCAACCTTTATTGCCATAAAGAATAGGCACTAAATGTAAAATAGGACAAATCAGAATACAGTTAATTAATTCTTAAGTTCTCGCAGTGTAATTGCCATTTGTAACAATTTAGCCACTTATATCTGGATCCTGATTGGAGAGAAGGAACTGTATCTTGCATTTATCAGAATATCCAATACATTTAATTGGGAGTACATTAAGAGCTTTATCCTGAATAGCATCAAATATGGGGCAATAAAAGAATATATGCTGTATAGTTTCTATAGAAAAGGGGTAGTCAACCAATGGTCTTCCAGATGTCCATGGACTACAATTCCCATGAGACCGTGCCAGCAAACTCTGTCAGGGGCTCATGGAAATTGTAGCCCATGAACATCTGGAGGACCACAGGTTGACTAACCCTGCTATAGAACCTTGTTTACATGGGCAGTGTCTCTGTGTGTAGGGCATCTTCTGAAATCTCCCAGTCATAACTGCTGATGGAAGGATGTTAAACCCAGCAATCATAAAGGCCTTGCATTGCTGGGGATTAACGAGGTGAGAGAAATAAAATGCTAATTTATCAGATGATGGTGGGATACCCCTATATCTTTTCATCACCACCACAGAATAGTCTTTAATATTGGCTCCATGTTCTATTTGTTCTAACCATCATTCCTCCTATTACATTGCGATCACTTCCCACGTGTAAACCCAGATGGCTGCTTGACTCTGTCTGGGAGAGACAGCTCTTAGGGGTGATTATGCCAACAGCCTCGACCATTTCCCTATTCCAAAGGTCAGCAAGGGCCTCAGTGGAACCAGCAGCAGCCAAGGCGGGGAGATCCTCAAGTAAAGCCAGGAAATCATCAGGATCCATAAAGCACCTGGGTGGACCATTTTAAGGGGCCCCACCCCTGTGGAGGAAAGAAGTGATGAGTCTAAACTTCAGTTTTCCATTCATAGAATCATAGAGTTGAAAGGGACCTCCAATCCAACCCTCCTATCAAGTCCAACCTGCTGCAGAATGCAGGAAACTCAGAACTTCCTGTGCACCCACAGTGACCTGAATTCCATGTCCAGATCCCTGGCCAGCCTGACCTGGAATAAATTTGCCTCCCACCCCCAAAGTGGTCATCAGCATTTCCCTGGGCATACAAGAAAGGGCCACAAGAGACAAACACTGGCACAATCCCCTCTGCCCAACCACTCAGAATTTACCTCAGTTCACAGAATCAACATTTCTGGCAGATGGCTATCTAGCCTCTGCTTTAAAACTTCCAAAGGGTGGAGAACCCACCACCTTTTAATTCTAGAGAATTCTCCAAATGTTTCCAACAACAGAAGTATGTGAAGGTCTGTATATGATGAAGTCAGTCTCTCTCTCCCCCCCCCTCCAAGATGGCCTGCTTGAGGCTAGAAACCTAAAGCAATGACAATGCTTAAGGTCACTTCTTTCTGCTTAGCAGTTGTCAGAACAGGAGATAGGCCTGCCGTCATTTCTTGTTTGTGGCATTCGGACCAAAAATCTTGTTTGCCTTAATTAGTTTCTTTTCTCCCTGTTCTCCCACAAAGTACTTCAATTTAGCTTTGGCAGCACACTAGAACAGCGTGTTCCTGTAAATCTCAGATTATAGATCAACCTGCTCTCATTATACTTTCATAGAAAAGAAGGCAATTTTGTTGTTATCTTGAAGCACAGATGAGAGGTAACACCACGAGAACAGACTTCTCTTGCTTAGGGTTTGATTGTAACCTTCTTTGGTAAGGCAGCCGACATGCTGTCTGAAGCTCTGACTATGAGGCTGGGAGTTCGATCCCAGCAGCTGGCTCAAGGTTGACTCAGTCTTCCATCCTTCCGAGGTCGGTAAAATGAGTACCCAGTTTGCTGGGGGGTAAAACGGTAATGACTGGGGAAGGCAATGCCAAACCACCCTGTACTGAGTCTGTCAAGAAAACACTAGAGGGCATCACCCCAAGGGTCAGACATCTCAGTGCTTGCACAGGGGATACCTTTACCTTTTAGAGAGAGATAAAAGTTTCATCCAACTATCTGGATTGGTTGCATGAAGAGATTATTTACCAAACTCGGTCTCTGCTCTTTGCTGTTGGGCAAAGCCAAGCAAGGAGCAAGACCAAAAGGTCAGTCTCTGGAAAAAGCACTAGAAAAACATGTTTTCCTGCAATGCGCGGATCACGAGGAAATACTGCGCAAAGTCCGTACTACACAGCACCTTACAATCTGATAACAATGGAATGTGTACATAGCTATATGCCTTGGCAAACTTCAATGTCCTTTGAAATGTGCAGTAAAGTTTCTCTTTATCTGTAAACCTAATAGAAAGGCTACCTGCTCAAGGTAGACAGCAGACCTAGCTCCGAGAGAAAAAGTTTCATGTCCATCCTTACTTCAGTTGTCTGATGTCATGAACCCCTGTTTCCTGACCCACAGTTTCCACCTCTTTTGATGTTCATCTCATTCTTTTGTGCTCCCGGATCTCCCATGAAGTTGTGGCACTTTTCCTGGGTCCACTCTACAGCGCCTTCCCCATCCCCCTTCTTGAATTTCAAATCATCCTCCCACAGTCCCTCTCTTATTGCCTCTTGCAAGGATGGCCATGCTGGGAGCTCAGACTAAATACTAGATGGCCGGATGGGTTGTTTTGGCACCTTGTAGATCAGAGGAAAACTGTAATGCCCTTTTTGTGTGAATTGGTGTTCCCACCAAAAACAGCCCCTGTGCCCCTACACTCTCCCTTCCAGGGTATATAAGCTATGTAACCCCCTTCCTTAATGTCTCTGTCAAGATTCCTGTCTGTGAGCTGTTTGTGAAGTGCTGATCTACATCCTGATTCCTCAAAATAAAGACTTCTAATTAAAGCTTCACCCAGAAGCCCAAGTGTGGTGTCTGTTGTGCCAGTCTGATGGGTCTCAACCGCTTGATTCCTGACATATAACCGCACTGGCGGTACCTTCTGATTCACTTTAAGTATGGGGTAACACTTGAAAAGTATAAGTTGTGTTCCTGGTTACACAGTTCTCACACTTTCTTCAAGACATTAAGACAGCTGACCCTATTTTAATTCTGTTTGGGGTGGGGGGGGGGGGTCTTAGTCAAAGCATTAACAACATTAGCTTTACCCCCAGGTGGTGGCTATAGCTGTTTACTTTCAATAAAGCATAACCTAAAGCACGGGTCCCCAATTGACACCATGAAGTCTACCAACACCTTTTCTGGTGCCTCCCAAGTGCTTTTAAAAAGTGGTCAGGGACAGGTGGGTCTTTTGCTTAGCAAACCTTTGATTGGCTCTGCAGATGGTTTGAGTTTTTTTTTTAAAGAATGTTGCTTTGGCAGCAGTGGCCAAAACAGCACAAGGATCTTCACTGTGTATCTGAAGGTAAGCTGGGGCAACCATATTGTAGCTGGCCACACCTGCTGTGGCAGCTATCTTAGGGGATCCATCCAATAGAAAACCTCCACTGAACACATCAATTATGATTTTATGTTAGTAACAATTCAGGATTGCACTGATGACACGGCTAAATGAAATGTTAATAGGAAATGGTTTTTTACTTACTTACTTACTTACTTAGAATCATAGAGTTGGAAGGGACCTCCTAGGTCATCTAGTCCAGGGGTAGTCAACCTGTGGTCCTCCAGATGTTCATGGACTACAATTCCCATGAGTCCCTGCCAGCAAACACTGGCAGAGGCTCATGGGGATTGTAGTCCATGAGCATCTGGAGGACCACAGGTTGACCACCCCTGATCTAGTCCAACCGCCTGCACTATGAGGACACTCACAACCCTATCGCTCATCCACTGTAACCTGCCACCACCTTGAACCTTCACATAATCATCCTTTCTGTCAGATGGATATGCAGGCTCTGTTTAAAAATTTCCAAACATGGAGAACCCACCACCTATATTTACTAATTTATATTAACTTATTTATATTTACTTATTTATCACCTGCCACTCTCCGTGGACTCGAGGCAACTTACAGACCATATAAAACCCCATTAAAACCCCAACCCCATAAAACCAGCAGAAACTATAACCAGGCTAGTGACGTAACTCCATAACACCCTCCCCACCCAGCAGCCATCCCCCTTGTGGGGATTGTTCAATGTAGTACACAGCCTGAGGTGTTTTAATGTTAATGTTCATTATGTATATGATTGTTATTGCCATTGATGTACCCTGAGCCTGCATGGGAGGGTGGTATACAAATTAAATAAATGGCCGGTATACAAATTAAATAAATGCTTTGCATGCAGAAGGTCCCAGGTTCAATCCCCAGCATCTCCAGTTAAAAGGGCCAGGCATTGCTGAAGTGAACCAACCTCCTCTGGAGTTGCCAATGATGTATTTTAACTTTCTGTGTAACATATTATCAAATTTTGTCTATTTCTAGCAGCTCCCAATCATACTGGGAGGCTTCAAAAATGCTGTTGTGTTGGCATTACAATGGTTCTGCCATCCAGTAGAAGATGAGTTTGTTCTTATATGCCTCTTTTCTCTACCCGGGGTCTCAAAGTGGCTTCCAATCAGATTCCCTTCCTCTCCCCACAACAGATGTCCTGTGAGGTAGGGAAGGCTGAGAAAGCTCTGACAAAGACCGCTCTGTGAGAACAGCTGTATCAGGACCATGAATGGCCCAAGGTCACCCAGCTGGCTGCATGAGGAGGAGCGGCGAAGTCAAACTCGACTCGCCAGATTAGAAGCCTCTGCTCTTAACCACTACACCACATTTATGGATATGAGGGTGATCTGTGGGGGCACCCCTGACCCCCCCAGGGTTAAGTCAGTTGATCTAGCTGGCCAGGTAGGAGGCCCCATCCTCCCTCGTCATTCCATGCATGTCTCTTGTGAAACTGCAACCTCAGCAGAAGAGGACGACCATCCCAAATAGAAGGGGCATCAAGGGTTTTCATTGATTCACTCATCAGGAGTGCAATACTGCTGGTAATTTTGTCTCTAAGAAAGAGTGTCTGGGGAAAGTCACCAACCTGAGACGTGAAACGAGTCATTGTGAATGAGATACTTAAATCGCCACAGTGCCATTGAACATTATTTGCCATTAGCATTGATCCCGCAACGGCTCCACACCGGCGAATTAATGTCTGGAACACTGGAGAGTGGACAGTCTCCTCCATAAATGCCGCCGAACCATCTGGTCTCCCTTCTGGAAGTCATCTCTCTGGATCTTGCCTCGGTGGGGAACATTTTTATTTAGAATTATTTTCCTTGTAATTTGCAATGACAGCACATTCAAGACACCTCCCTCTGTGGGACTTAACAGGGACACACAAGAGCATGGTCAATGTTAAGTTTCCTTTTTAATTTGGTCTGCCTTTTATTTAATTAGTGGTAACAGTCACCCTCCAGCATCTGGTTCCATCGGCCTCACATACTGCACAGCAATAGGAATCACTCGGCGTACGTTCATTTTCTTATGCGCTCTTCTGGAAGTGACATAGATTTTTCATTTTGGTCCCTTGCATATTCACCGATGCGGTTTTGGGCAGGAGACAAACTAGTAGGGGAGAAAACCTAAGAACATCTTACACGCTCACATGAATCTGCCTTCTCCATTAAGGACAGTATGGCCTATGGAAATAGCAATGGCTCTCCTGGGTCCCAGGCACAGGGACGGGTGCAAAACAGGAAAATGTAGTTTCCTTTGGTTTGTGGTCCATGGATTCCTCAGCTTGGGAGCCACAAATGGCACCTACGTTTTATTTGCTGAATGAACTGGTTTGTTTGTTTGTCTGTCTTGCAGTATGTACCACACTGGCAGCACAAAGAATTATTTTTTTCCCCCTGGAGAGAAGCAGTCCCCCATGTGTAGCGACCAACTGCACGAACTAAGATCCATGTCCCAAGAAGCTTTACCACTAAACCCTCAGGGCATGAAAGGAGCACCTGTGGCCAAGTGTCTCCCATCCTGGCAGGGCACTGTCACGGGAAACCTCCCTTGTAATGGTGTCCTGGACTATGAGCCACCTCTTGCTGCAAAATCTGGACAGGTGAAGAAGGTGATCTCCAAGACCCTGATGGGCATCCCAGCCTGAACTCCTCCAAAACACGATCCCTTGCCCCATGACCAGCACTGGCAGCACCATTGACATCTGACCTGGATACATCTGAAGATAGACACAGAAATTAGCCTCACATGCCTGCTTTTACACCGCCAAACACAAGCCCTTGCACCATTAGTCTGCTGAAGAAAGTACTCTCTGAAAACATTCCAGGGGACAGCTGCAAGACTCCAAGCATATGACTCACCTTTACCCCTGGGTACCAATTAGGTTGGGCACCCAGGCAGCATAATCAATCAACTGGTCTATGTTCTAATCCCATGATGTGTCCGAACCAGTCAAGCCCAGTGAATCCTTTCTGCCAGCTGGCCCTGGTGGTGGGAGGGGAGATCACACTGCCTCCATAAGTCCCTGAAACTGTGGAAGTAGAGGCCAAGATGGCCAGCAGTGCCAGCCTTGTCTATTCAGATTGGCAACAACTTTCCAGGGTGTCTGGCATGCCTGCTGTTCCCTGGGTTGTACTAGTCCCCTCCTGCCTGGTCCTGTTACTGGAAGTGCTGGAGTGAAAACTGGGGAACCCTCCAAGCCAGGGAAGGAACTCCTCCCTGTGCTGTATGCCTTCCCTGCCTATGACGGTGGGTTCTTCCTGTGGGTTCTTCACTATGGGTTCCACGCCATGGCCCCAGGAGGGCCATCATGCCTAGACTGAGCAGACTGAAAGCCCCTGTACTAATCTGGAGGGCGACTCCCACTCTACAGGAATGGCACTACTAGAGGCCCTAGCCGTGCACCTCCCAGTGACTGTGGCTCCAGACTGCACAGAAAGGGGGTGGGGGGCAAAGGCTGACACAGGCTGCCTTGTGACCCTGTGTGAGGTCTTTCAGGCAAAAATTAGTCATAGGAGGTACACCTAGATGACCCAACTCTATGATTCTCTGGTGGGCAAAGAGGCTGGGATCCACATTTATGGTGCTTTATAGGCACTGTGGTTCTCTCCTGCCTTCTTTTATGCTGTGCGTGCTGTGTAAGCGCAGCACACAACCTGCATTGACCACTGGGGTGGTCGTGTTCACTTCCAGCCTGCTCTCCACCATGTCGGCTGATGGCTTAGTTGATTCTTAGCCGTGCATTAGGAGCACCAACTTCTAATCTGGTGAGCAGGCTTTAATTCTTTGCTCCTCCACATGCAGCCAGCTGGGTGACCTTGGGCTTGCTACAGCCCTGATAAAGTTGTTCTGAGCAAGCAGGAATATCAGGTCTCTCTCAGCCTCACCTTCCTTACAGGGTGTCTATGCTGGGAAGAAAAAAGGGAAGGTGATTGTAAGTTGCTTTGTGAATCCTTCTGATAGAGAACTAGTAGCAGCATATAAGAACCAATTCTTCTTCTTCTACTGGATGGCAGAATCATTGTAATGCCAACACAACAGCATTTTCAAAGCCTCCCATTATGACTGGGAGAGTTAGCTGCTAGAAATAGACCAAGTTTGCTAATATGATAAATAGAAAGTTAATGATACATTATACACAATTCCAGTGCAATCCAGGAAACACTTTCCAGGGAGTATGGAAGACTGTGTCAACCTTGAGCCAGCTGCTGGTATCAAACTCCCAGCCTCATGGTCAGAGCTTCAAACAGCATGTCAGCTGCCTACCACCCTGCGCCAATAATGTTGGTTTAAGAGTTCTCTCATGCTTCCCTCAACCCAGTATGGACCGCCTTACTTTAATTTAATTAAGGGTACCGCCTTACTTTCATCTAGGGATGCTGACCTCCAGGTGGGACCTGGGGTTCCTTCAGAATTACAGCTCATCTATAGACTACAGAAATCAGTTCTCCTGGAGTAAATACATGCTTTGGAGGGTGGACATTGTACTCCACTAAGGTCTCCAGGATCCACCTGCAAATCGTCAGGGATTTCCCCACCTAGAATTGGCAACCCTACCTTCATTACTGTTTGAGCAGAATGTGTTCTGGGCAGAGTCTGCACTTACTTTCTTTATTCCATTGTCAATCCTGTTGAATTCAGATCGCTTTGAACTCGATTCTTCCCCCTCCTCCCCACTGAAACAGGAAAGTCTTCTGTACATGGTTAAGGTAGTTCAGGTGTGTGTGTGGGGGGGGGGGGGAGCCTAGCCTCTTTCTTTCTTTTCTTGAAGGGGGGGAGAGGAGCCAGGCAGGGAGCCTCTTTCTTTTCTTGGATGGGGGGGGGGGGGGAGAGAATCGAAAAAGGCACAGGAGGGAGGAAAAATCCAGGACAGAAGTTGAGAGCAATTAGGGGCTTCTCCTTTAAGGCAAGTGTGTCGCATGACCAGGTGTAGCCTAATCCGGAGCTTTCTTTTTTTTTTTTTTTATAGAAAGTTTTTATTTTATTTTCCAGAGTTGAAAACAGTGAGATACATGCAATCTACATTGTTAATACAGAAAAGGAGAGCTATACTCTTCATTTGATACACTTGGTTCCCCATTTTTAATCCCTTTTGTAAATAGTTCAGGTAAGGGCCCCATTATTCTTGAAAGGCCTCTTAGTGTCAGTTTGGCTATCTTGGTAAGATCAGCTAGTTTATTCACCCAGTCTTCTGTCGAGGGTAGTTCTTACATTTTCCATTTCTTGGCCAATTCTAGTTTTGTTGCCGTCGTCGCATAGTAGAAGAAGCTCTGTATGTGGGTTAGGAAGCACTGTGGAAAAACATTTTGGTTCCCTGTTTCAATCTTACAAACCCTCTTCTCTCCATTTAAGATTATAGACTGGCTACAATATTATGGACTTTTACCCAAAGCTTATAGACTTTTTATAGACTTTTTCACGTTTGCACCACATTTAAAAAGAGAAGTCTACTTTGTTACCATCATTTCAACATTTGTTTGCATAGTTTCTGATAGTTTTAACAATCATAAACAGTTTATACTTAACATAGTCCTAGAGCCCTCCACATTTTCACTAGAAAAAGGGAAAAAGGAGAAAAAAAAATAAGCCTACTTAGTTGTACGGAAAGAAGAGAAACAAATATATATAAGTATACATTGTTAATACCAGAAATAATAAAATGGAGTCTTCATTAATTAATAGAAAAGATTTTTCGTTAGTTATATATACACCTCCTCAGCTAGAAACCTTCTTTTAGTTATGCTTTAAATTTAGGCTGAAAGTCACTACATAGATATGCTAGATAATTCAAATTCAGCTATCATAGGAAATCTAAAACCCCACACTATAATGTAAGCCCATTCCATTAGGTGTCTCCTTTTAGTTATGCTTTGATTTTGGGCTGGTAGCCACTGCGAAATTAGGTTTAATAATACAAATTCAGCTTACTTAAAAGATCTTAGACCCCAGATTAACTTCTTAACTAGTTATATTGCCTATATGGCTACATAAAGGAGGTAAAAGAGGAAAGGAATTTCGACCACTGTGTTGCATTTCCATTCCCCAAGCTTCTTAGGGAGGTCTCATTTCCCGTTGACTAATGTTCTGTCCTATTGGTCTTTGGCTGGGAAAGTATAGTTGTAGTCTTTCCCTCGGAGTATACATCGATAAATCTTGAAGCAGTTGTACCTCCTGGACTCCAATATCAGTACAGATGTTTTTCCATGAAGCTCCTTTCAATCGATTGCTTTCACCGCAGATCCATATGTCTTTCTTGTGTATTGTTGCTTTGGAGTGGCTGTATATCTTCTCAGGTAGGGTGTCCTTATCTGAGCTGCAAGACTCTGACATCCCCTTTTCCATCTCCATAATTTCAGATTCCTCTTCTGCTGGTAATTTTCCATCTTGTTTAGAGCTATCATCAGCCACTACTATTGGTTCATCATTCCTGTTAGAGACTTCTTCCTTAATGCCTTTAAACTCCATGAGCATATTTTTAAGTGAACCATTTAAAGATTCTTTCAGGTCTTGTGTTTGTTTGTCTAGAAGATATGCAAATTTTTTAAACGAAAACATGTTCCAGGTTTGGAATTTTGTTAGACTTAATCAATTATGCATATGTTGTTTCCAAAATATATTGCAATTTTGCAAATAGCCAGTAGAGGTCCTACAGAGTCCTAATGAAAGCAACAGTCTGTTTTTAATTAAAGGAATATCTCTAAAGCTTAGTTCTCGCGAGATTCCACGGCTCTAATCTCTCTTATTTTCGAAGAAAAAAAACAGATATAATAAGAGCTGTTACTTATTAGTTTGAGTTGATTTAAGTCCTTCTTCTGCTTAGAAAAGAAAATTAGCCTGCCTCAAAATGAGGTGGCATCAAGCAGAGCCAGAAATGGGGGGAAAAGTAAAGACGGAGAAGCGGAAAAGCACTTGCATCTCTGCGTTGATTAATGACTCAATATCTTGGAGTTTGGCAGCTTCACCCCCTAAGTGGTAATAAATAGTCTTCCCGTCACTCTGGCTTGTTTGGATTAGCGAGAGCAACTCTCCACGCCGAGAGTTCATTCCAGGGAAGAAGGTGCCGAGGGAAACCCCACTCACTGTTTGCAGGCTCGATCTGATGTCTGCCAGATGTTTTCACTCCGGAGTTGTGGTGAGTCGAAGGTCTTGCTGGGAGGTATCCAATTAGCTTTGTAGATTAAAATAAGCTTTGTAGATTGCAGAGTTGAAAAAGGAAGAAAAGGAAAAAAGATTTTAAGATGGCGGACGGCGCTTGCTGGACCCTGTGCACACTGAGCTTACGTTCCAGTGGGAGATTAATTTCCCTGCGGAACAGAGAGGCCCCAGAGATTCACAAGGAATTCCTGAGAAGATTTATGGGTAGGTTGGCGTACCCAAAACCCGATTCTGTCAATCACAGCAGCGATTGACCCTCAGTGGAACAGGAGCTCGAAGTATTCGAGCTATCCAAGTGCCATGGCTCCGCCTTCTCCTAATCCGGAGCTTTCTTTCCCAAGCTGGATATTCAGGCTTAAAAACAGTCTGAGATATCGCACAATAAAGGTAGGGTCACTCTGGATCAATCCTTCTTGCTGCAGAAGGAAAATTAAAATTGTCCAAATTCCAAACGGAAATCGCATTCTGTGTAGAGGGCAGGGACTGAATCGATCTGGGGTTGGAATAAAAGCTCCGTACAGTTTACACCCTGGACCATATTTTATGATGCTTCCAGTTCAGCTCAATAGTTCAGGTTGCTTTTATGATTTTTCCAAACTCAGAAGAAATTGTGGCTGTCCCATTACCCAACCATTTTAACAAAACATGATTGGAATATTCCAGTAAAAATCAACACCTATTGATGGCATTGCTTGTGTAAAAATGGGACCAAAAACGGCAGAAAGTAGCATAACAACGCTGCAAAAGAAAGAAAGAAGAATAGGGAAAAGTAGCCAAGAAATTAGATGATATAATAAGTGATCTCCCCAACCTTATACAAAATGAATAGGAAAACAAATACCTAGTTGTACACCTCTGATATTTTGTGCTTGCTTTCCACTTCCACATTTGTGTTTGTGACGCATGAGTAAATTTAAATTCAATTCTTCTCTTAACCTGTTTTTTTTTTAACCCGAATACAATATTCTTGCCTGCTTGGGAAAGGATCATGGATTCTGTATGCTGCATTAGAGGTAGGGAGAATTACATTTTTTTTTACATTTCCACAGAAATGCAATAGCACACAGAAACACACCTGTACAACATAAAAATAAGATTTTGAAAACCCCTTTTTGCATGGATATGTATTTAATTTTTTTAAGAAACATCAATACAATCACCCAAACCCTCTCATTATTTTTTTCTAATTATGCAAATGTTTACTTTAGAAGAAGCCATATTGTTTATTCATTTTTTTCAATAGCCTACAAGTTTCAGTTCCTTATCAGTATAGCCAGAAAATAACACAACTGATAGATCAATAAATAGTAAAAACCTAAGTTGTTATATGACATTAACCCAAAACAATGTCTGGGATTTCATTAGGAAATCTCATGAGATTTCTATCAGCATTTTTGATTGCCAAGAGGAATCATCAGAGGTGTTTTTTAGCCAATAGGAAGACTGAAAGAGAATAATGCAAATACTCAGCACCTCTTTCTGTAACACCCAAATAGTAATAGCAACCTATCTTTAAGGCTTCTTGTCAACAAACCTGACATAATAGAGCCAGCTTGGTGAAGTGGCTAGGAGTGCAGACTTTTAATCTGGCGAGCCTGGTTTGATTCTGTGCTCCCCCACATGCAGCCAGCTGAGTGACCTTGGGCTTGCCACAGCACTGATAAAGCTGTTCTGACCGAGCAGTGATATCAGGATCAGTGATATCAGGTTCAGCCTCACCTCCCTCACAGGGTGTCTGTTGTGGGGAGAGGAAAGGGAAGGCGATTGTAAGCCACTTTGAGTCTTTTTTTGGGTAGAGCGGCATATAAGAACCAACTCTTCTTCATAAGATGAATGAACAGCATTGGAACATACATCAAAAGCTCTACTGAAATATTATGGTTGTATGTTATATGTTGCAAGCTTTAAAAAACTACAGCTACTTTTAAACAATGCAGGACATATCAATCCTAATATTAGAAATGGGATTTCATGAACAGAAAATGCAAAAGCATCAGGAGGGCCTATGACTCAGTGGAAGAGCCTTTGCTTTGTATACAGAAGTTCTGGGTAATTTAGGGTTATCATATTTTGAAAAGGGGGTGGAAGACACATTTCTTAAATGACTGCTTTGAATAAGTGATCATGATGACACCCCTACTGTTTTTAAATACCCTTACTTTTTAAACCATGCTGCAAACTAGAAGCATTGCTGCAAACTAGAAGCATTTCTAAACTTCCAACTCTCAAAGAAGACATTTTCAGCAGGTTTTTAAAAAGAGCCCCAAAGAAGATGGACACACAAATAAAGAGCACATGTCCTCTTTAAAAACACATCCGGGAACCCTACGTTAACCAGCATACCCGGTTAAAAAGTCCTAGGCAGGAGAGGATGTGAAAGATCATGGCCCAAGACCCTGGAGAGTTGCTGCCATGTTTGAGTAGGTAATACTGACATTGATGGAGCGATGCCCTAATTCTGCATAATGCAGCTTCATGAGTGTTCAAACTGCTGTGGATTTTGTGCAGGGATACAGTTCCTCTCATCTTCCCAGGATTCTGAATCTTTGCTGTTATTTGCATGTTGGCCTTTATGGCCCCTTCACAGGACCATAACCTAAAGTAATTGCGTGAAGAAACTTCCCCATTGATATTGGTGGATTGTAAAGTCCTGCATGATTAACTTTGATTACTTTAATGGCATTGTGCAGAACGTAATGACCTTGGGATTTGATTGGGTGCTTTAAAATAGGCCACACTCTAGTAATTTTTAGCTTCCCCACAGACAGGGATAATACCTTCCCCCCCTCTGTCCTCTCCTTGGCAATCCCACAGCTTCCTTGTGCTTTTAATGAAAAAAATAGCTGTTGTCACTGTCTACGTCCAGCCGTAAATGTTAAAATGTCGCCTATCTCTATGCATTCGTGTGATCTATAGCTATAATAGGTCAGTCTCAGCATTCCCTGTCCTTGTCAAGCTCTGATTTGTACCTGGAGGGGACAATGCATCGAATATCTTGCTCCCCAAACCAAAGAGCTAATTCGGAGAGAAGGGGGTGCCACAGTACCATCCCAACACCTTCTACCTACTCTTAAGTTGGTTTGGAGCTGAGCTGGGCAAAAGTTCTATGGTCAAAGACAAATTTCCCTTAGAGGTTTTGCCCAAATACCAGAGAGTTGTCCAGATGGTGCTGTGTGATGATTGTGTGCGTGGATCTGCTGAAGACCGAGCTGGAGGCAGGATTATAATTCTGGGATTATGACTGGCTGGCGTGTGGCCAGATCCCAACCAAGGGATCCAATCAGTTCAAAGTGGAATGGACTTATAGCGAACAGCAGCAGGAACTTTCTATTGTTCAGGGATGTATATATTTGGGTCTTTTCAGGGGGTTTCCTCAGTTCATTCTGAGTTCTCTTGTGCCTTAGAGCTGGGGTCAATATAGAGCTGAAATGAACCCACAGGTTTAACAATAATGTCACTTCTGGTCATGTCTATAGTGTAGTGCACCTGTCATTACAATGTTGGCTGGACCCCCTTTCCACTCCCGATAAGTCCCTCTCTGCAATGGCTATTGTACATACGATATAGTCCTCAAGGTATGAACATGCTTTTGTGCAAACTGGCCCTCAATATTACCTGGGAACAGACAGCCTCCTCTAAATGCAGAAAAAGAGTTTCTTTTTCAGGAAGATGTCAAGGACAGTTTCCCTAATTTTCGAAAAGAACAATTTTTTATGATTTCGAGCACTTCAGTTTCAAATAGATTTCAAAAGGACCTAATTTTCAGAAAGCGCTGACTGGAATATGAAAATAATGAAGGCAATCAAAATCATTTGTCACTTGTGAAAATACCGCATTTTTCCCAAAAAAGTTTTTTGGGGAGGGATTATTCATTATGATGTCATGCGGCCTTTGCTTTTTCTTTTTTGGGGATGAGATTTCTATCAACCAGCATCCGAATAGGGTTGGAAGCAAACTGAAATGTGAAGCGCAATTCATCACAAATGTCCTGTTCATGGTTTGTGGACTGGACATTGTGACAGTTCGACCCCTGCTTTCTGTTCCTCCTGGAAGCTGAAAAACAGCTGAGCCACAATCCTACATGTTGCCCCTTTCAGAAGAAGCAGTGATTGCATGGTCACAAGAACAACTCAAAAGGCTAGGAAGTCATACAATTATTTACTTTATTCATAACTTATCTTTCATCAAGCAAGAGAAGAAGAAGAAGAAGAAGAAGAAGAAGAAGAAGAAGAAGAAGAAGAAGAAGAAGAAGAAGGAAGAAGAAGAGGAGGAGGAGGAGGAGGAGGAGGAGTTTGGTCTTATCAAGCTTTGAGAACTGATTTGTACCTGGAAGGGACAATGCATCGAATATCTTGCTCCCGAAACCAAAGAGCTAATTCGGAGAGAAGGGGGTGCCACAGTGCCATCCCAACACAGCTACCCATTTGAATCATTTCTAACATTTTATGGAGTTTGGTGGGGATGGACATTTTATGACATGTTCCAGCATTAGTTTTTGAATTCCATTAAAAAAAAATTCTACATCATAGTTTCTGTTTCAACTGAATGTCTGGCAAACGCATGTAGACAGCCTTAACAAATTAAATGGATTACTGGGAATAAGTAATCAGTTTCCATCTGAACATCCAATAATTAAAGATAACTTGAAGGAGAGGAAGTGAAACTGGTTAGAGGGTAACTGCTGACACTAATGTTTCAAAACGTTACGGTATTCAAAAGCAGAATTAAGATAAATTCCCTTCAGTCTTGGTATCGGTTTCAATTATGATGGAACCATTATGGCTGTCCACTTCAGATGGTCTCTCCACTTGGTTTCAAGGGAAGTTCAAGAATCTCCCAGATGGGACAAATTAATCTGTGAATATGCTGCTATATTTTTAAAGCATCACAGAATATCCTGAATAGTGCAGGAATGTATATCCAAACTCCTTTTTGCCACTCATCCATGGGCTGCAAACAACAATTTGTTCTGCCTCAAAGATTTTTTCCCCATTCATTTTGATGTGGGATTCAAAACACATTCATTTTGCATGGGATTCACAGATGTTAAAAGTTTGGAATGCCTAGCAGGGGGAATTTTACTTGTTTGTGTGTTTACTTTCCCCCCACTTACTTTTGTCCTCTTAATGCCACAAAAGAAACTGGGTTGGAAAAACCCCTTCATTTCTAAAAGAGATTCATCATGGAGCCTAGTTATCATGTAAATCTGACCTAGGCCAGCTTGGCACGAATGATGTAATGTTCTTCTGGATGCAAGGCTATTTCATGTGCTTTCCATGGGGATGGAGGAGCCCAATTCTTTTCCTGGGAAAGAGAGAATCCCACCTTCTTCAGGTGGGGTGTGTTTAGGTCTGTCAGGGGTGAGGACTCTTGGGGTTATATGAGTCAATGTAATTTCAACCCATTGGTTCTGGTCCCACCCGCTGGAGCAATAAAAAAACAACTCTGTTCCATCCTCTACAGTAGGATGCAATCCAGAATTCTGGATCAGATTAACTTTTGGCATGACAAACAGGACAGTTCTTATGCTCCAATGTTATACTTGGACCCTTTATGCATGGCGGCAGCTACTCTGCACTGCCACCGTGCCATTGTAGTGGGGCAGGATGCCCCGCCATTCCCCGTGAATGCATGGGGACGGGGAATGCGGATCTGCCCTGGCGTAGCACGCGCACACGTGCTTTGCGCTGGGGCCAGCGGGGTAAGCGGCAGCAGCCGGGGAGGAGGTGGGGAGGGGCCAGGGGGAGTGGGGGGTCCGGGCCCCCTCTACACACTTTGGTGGAGGCAGGAGGCAACCCTGCTGGCTCTGTGGCTCCATGGAGCCCACAGGGGCATGCGGTGTCCCTACTGGGCAATTATGCATAGCGCCGGCCCGCCCCAGCCCCTGCAGGTGCCCGCAGTGTCAGGAAGTTGCGTAAGTTCCCACGTTTCTATAATGCAGGCCTTCCGTGGCCCTGGGCTGGGCCCGGGATGGTGGCAACGTCAAACATAATCGGGGATTTTCCCTGAAGCCCTATCGCCGCCACTTCGGGCATTTTGGCCCATGCATAATGGGTCTTGGAAAAGTCGCTGTCCTTGGAAATCACTTCAAATATCATGTTGACAGGAGAGTACTATCCATGTGATAATAAAACAAGAAAAAAGTCAATTAGTAAACTGCAATAAATAATGAGCAATTAAGACAGATTATAGCATATGATAAATCTAACGGCTGCATTTACTGAGGCTTACATTTCCATGATTTTCAATGAACGCATAAAAGTGTTTTACAATCAAGAAGGGCTCACTCATAGATTGAATGTAACATTTTAAATGTCAGTTCTTTCCCATCTGGTTTCTACACAGATCTAGTGATATGCGACTTGTATGTGCAATGGACACCGTGCGCATGCAGCTTGTGTATGCATTTGGTATATTATAATGACAAAAAATGTCTATCCAATACTGAACAGTATGTCAGACTGAGTGCCTCTAATTAATGGGCTTGCATGTATGCTTTTAGTTAAGATCCAAATGTAGTAGAGATCTAATTTCACCACCCATGTGTCATGAGCCACACCTGACCCATGTCACCTAAGCTGTTTTTCATGTCCTGGAGTTGAACAGGCCTTCCTGAGGTCTCCTGTAGATGGCCATCCTCCCAACCCCCAGCTCTCTCTTGTTTTCTATTTCAGAGAGACTTTGTAGTGCAAAATGCTCTTAACTCGGTTCTTCCTGGTATGCTAAACAATCTTGCTTCTGTTCTCTCTCCTGGATGTGAGAATGGCTGACTGGGTCATGTTTTCACACGGCACTAGGGAAAAAATGGATCAACTATGAGAAAGTGAAATTGGTGCCTAAATCTGAGTTCAGTGGGTGGGGGGCAAAAGAGTATATCTGCTCGGGTTTCTCTATTGTTCCGTGTCATCCACAATGCCTGTCTGTGACGCTGAATACCTATAGATGCTGACATACCTAAATAAATACTACCCTAGGTTTTCCATATGGCTGGGTCTTCTGCGTATTGGACTTTAAGTGTTTGAACCATGACTGTACCTCAGGGTCGTGACACCAGTTTTCAAAACAAAGGTAGGAATTTACACCTTCCATAGCTCCTATGGCAGGGATGACCAAACTGTGCCTCTCTAGATGTCCATGGACTATATCTACCACGAGCCTTTCCTCGTGAGGTAGTCACAGTTTGGCCACCCCTGTCCCACAGTGATTTTAATGACCTGATCACTTCTCTACTGCCTCATGACACTTAGCTCTCGATATACTTAAAAATTCCAGTTTAACATATTCTGTCCAAACTTATCATAATGAGCTTCTATTGAGGATATTAACAAAGAGTTTAAGGTGTTCAATACATTCTGATGTGTAAACCATGTTCCCAAAACCATATTCCATCTTTGATTATGTGACCTTTTTTTTGTGTTATGATCTTTGTAGTTGATTTCTTACCCCACAAATAATTGTGTAGGCCTTCATCAAGATCTTCTGGTTCTAATATTACTATTCTTTGTCTTGGGTTTTTAATCCAGTCCACAATCCACAGTCCATATAATTTTAATAATGACACATCTTCCCCTCTGTTTGCAGTCCCTTCCCCAGCCACAAAAGAAAATAATCAGTTCTTAAAATGTAGGTCTTTTTTTTCCCTCCAGATTACAAATGTTGAACTAAATTCCTTTTGGGCTTTGTGCTAATTATAAGTCTCTCTGTCCAGCTGTCTGTCTCTCTAATTATTTAATAAGTACTGAAGATTTAGAAAAAAAATCAAGATCTCAATAATTAAATTGACAACAATCGTATCTTTAGCAGTGAAAAGGAAAGGTTTGTATTAGATATATAAAAACCCTACAAAGCTTAGCAACAGATGGAACACTGGATACAAAGGAAAGAATGGGGGGGGGGGATCTCAACTCCAAGCCTATGTGTCTGAGTGACAGGAAAGATAATACTGTTGCCAACGGAGACCAAAATGTGGAAGAGTCGGTTTAGGGGGAAAATAAGTTCGATTTTTGACATATTAAGTTTAAGATGCCTCAGACGTTCAGGGGAAATTTTTAGACTGTTAGACATACAAATCTGAACAGGGGACAAGAGATCAGGGAAATAGATCTGAAGACCATCAGCACTGAATCTGCAGAAGCCGAAAGCCTTGAGAATGGCTCCCAGGGAAAGAGTGCATGGGGGACAAAAAAGGAAGAAGATCAAAGCAAAGGTGAAACCAAAAGTAGCAAGGAGAAGATGAGTGAAGTATCACCATCCTAAAGAAAGATCAGGTCCCTGTTTAAGCAAATAAATACAAAACTATTGAGAAATTATTCCAAACTGTGTAAAAAGGATCAAGATGTATGAATGAACCACAGTACCAAAGCATTAGAAAGATAGCTATCATAATACCAGAGTGGAACAAACAAGAATAGCTCAACCAGAAGATTTCTGAGATGGGTTTGTTGTCCTGTTCAGTTGCCCTCCCTCAAAGGTCATCTTAGAAGAAGGTTGTTAAATGCACTATAAGTAAATTATGGTGAAAGCCTTGAGAAGTATGGAACCACTCTGGAAAATGGTTCGTGCTGTGAAATTCCTCAAATATTCCCTAAATACTTTTTTTTTAATTCTGCTTTAAACAGCACGTGATTGGCAAATCTAAATAGTATACCCTGAATAAGAAGAGTCAGTAGAAGGGGTAGAAAGCTCGGGAAATTGTCATAAGGAAGGAGGAAGCCATAAGGCTCAAATTAAGGAAGGTGACCCAATTTATGGAATCATGATGAGCAATTATTTTGAATTGCTCATTGCTACTTTCAACTTGAAAATTCCCTTTTAGGTTTCATAACACCCTTATGAGAATTCAACCTGGCCATTGAATTTTCACACAATTTTCTGTTTACTCAAGCTGAATTTTTGACTTTTGTTTAAACATTTTAAAAAAGTCAAGCTAGTAAGTAAAATACCCACCATGCAAGAGCAATCAATGTCTCCACAAATGACAACACGCTTCATTCCAGATCAGGCATACAAATCAGTTCACTTGCCCAAACATACATGGGTCCATCAAGTTCAGTATTATCTACGCAGATCTTTACTAAGACTGCTTACAAAATATATCATATTCATCTGCTGCAGTCTCCTTATTGAAGCATAGTACAAAAGCTTAAAAAATAGTTACTAAGAAAACACATTGCAAACCCCTATGGCTGAGCTGCAAGCAGACTACATCTCATACTTCAGTGGATGGAGAGACCTTAACGTAATGGCTGCTCCTTGCTTTAGCAAAGGATACACACTGATCTGTTCTTACTGAAGAAAGAGGAAGTGGGCTGGAGCTCTCCTTAAACAAAAGAATCTATAGGCATGTTCTTGGGAGTTTTCCACTACAACCTCAGAGTGACCATTAGGCATCACTAGTGAATGCTTAGCTGCCTAAACAGCCTAACAACAGCCCCTCAGAGCTGACTGGTACTCCAACATCTTTCACATCACCCATTTCTTGGTTCTTTTATTTGAAGATGGATCCTAATTCTGTAAGGTGGATCAATAACTGGTTGACAGAGGATACTTGTTAATGGTTCAGCATTTTCTTGGAAAAGAGTGACAAGTGGAGTACACCAAGAATCTGTCCTGGGGCCTGTGTTGTTCAACATATTTATAAATTATTTGGATGAGGGATTAGAGGAGATACTTATTAAATTTGCAGATGATACTAAACTGGGAGGGGTAGCAAACACAACTGAAGACAGCAACAGAATACAGGATGATCTTGATAGGCTCAAAAACTGGGCTAAACTGAATAAAATGAAGTTCAATAGGGACAAATGTAAAGTTCTGCATTTAGGTAGGAAAAACCAAATACACCAATACAAGATGGGGGAGACTTGTCTTGGCGGTAGCATGTGCGAAAAGGATCTAGGAATCTTAGTAGACCATATATTGCTCCAGAGGGACAGACCAGAACAAATGGGATGAAATTAATTCAAAAGAAATTCTGTATAAACAGTTAGAGCGGTTTCTCAGTGGAACAGGCTTCCTCGGGAGGTGGTGGGTTCTCCATCTTTGGAAATTTTTAAACAGAGGCTAGATAGCCATCTGACAGAGAGGCTGATTCTGTGAAGGCAAAGGGGTGACAGGTTACAGTAGATGAGCAATAGGGATGTGAGTGTCCTGCATAGTGCAGGGGGTTGGACTAGATGACCCATGAAGTGCCTGCAACTCTATTATTCTATGATGCCTGCAAAGTAGAAGCTCTCCTACTAAGCCACAGACCCTCCCTTAAAGGGAACTATTTCCCTTCAACCTCAGCCCTTCCATAGAGATCCTCCACAATGACATATCCAGGCAACTGAGATCAGTTCAGCTCACTGGAGAAATGGCCACTTAGAAAGTGAACTGTATGACCTTGTACTCCACTGAAGTCCCTTTCTGTTCCAAACCCCACCCTACACAGGCTCCACCCCTAATGTCTCCAGGTTTTCCCCAACCCAAAGCTAGAACTCTACCCTTCTGGCAGGTGAATTGTTGTTGATGAATGGGTACAGTGGCCTCCAGGGGTGGCACTGGAACAGATGCTGGCAAATAGTCATGCTTGCTGTTGGCTGCCAGTGGCCCTCCAAGTCAACAGTTAAGGTGACAGTTAAGTGGCCAGTTTTCCTCAAATGATACGATGGGGGAGGACAGCAAGTCTTTGGCAGCACCAATCTCTAATTCAGACCCTGGTCCAAGGTCATCCATAGCTAATGGGCAGTTTCCCCAGGCCTTCTTCATGGCAAGTGGCTGCAATAAACAAAACCTATTGGTGCAGACATGTATAGGTATAGGTATATGCTGATCTATATATATGCAGTAGGAGCATGTAGGCGCATTATAAAAAGGCCCAAGTTTTGCTAACATACATTACTCCATATGCAAGCTGGGTGCTAGGACTGCCTGTGAAGTGAAATTTTATATTAAAGCAGGAAAAAAATGTCAAGTGAATTTGCCTTCTTAATATTTACTCTATATTGCGGTATTACCTCCATGAATTTTTATATGCCTCAATATTGCCTTTAGTAGCAAGAATTTGTCTGGAATATGAGCCAACTCTTGTCAAGCTTTTCAAGACCATGCAGCTATTTGAGGGCTTGTTCAGTGACCCATCAGAGGTGCTCGAGAAGAAATTAAAAGCTCACTTCTGGTTTGCATACAGTAAGTAATTGTCAATGCAGAACACAGGAGATGTCAAGTGCTCCGAGAAACCGTTGGATTTGAATTTCCTCCTTGGGGTTAGTAGAAAGAAATGTGCTCCCATGACCGACAACATAATGAAACAAAATCTAGGATAAAGCATGAGATTTGATGTCAAAGAGCATACATATACATTGTCCTGTTGCACATGTTTCTGAGGGCATCTGCAGAACTTCTGGCAGTGAGCTCTGTTATTTGGTATGGCCCACATTCTTTGACAAAACGCTGGCAAATGGATTCATGTCTGGAAACTCCTCCATTACCAGTGCTGACAGCTTCAAAGTCTTTTTGGGAAATGAAGTAGCGTATCAGGTTTCTAAGCAACTTCACCATTGTTTTTTCAAAAAAATACTTCTTGGAACTCACTTGTTCCCCCTAATTGATTCAGGTCCACATCATTTTGAACATAAATGGGACATCATGTTTAGAAATATGTGGCATAGCTACATTCCGCCCCCCCCCCCCGCTAACGGGCCTTGCTACCTCTGCATATCTGAATCGCAAAGCCAGCATATAAATGTCACACCAGAAGCAAATTCTTTATCTTCCTCCTGAGTTGTGTTGACATTTAATATATATAAATTATTTTGACAGTTCAACCTAGTGTCTGAAGTTATCTGCCAACTGTCAAGAAATAACATGAAAGGCTGAGCGGAAAATTCCACTTTTCAACTTCTGCACGGAGGAAAGTTTTAATTAGCGTTGCCGGCTTACTTCCCAAGTACATGCCCCTCTTCGAATGTGTCAGAATTAATAGTAAATTTCTCTCGAGCTCAATCATTTGTTGCCTTGTTGACATTTGGGGAGTTGCTAAGGCTTGGTGAAAAAGATAGCATCGCATTGCCATCTCTGAATATTACTGATAAACAGAACCATATATTAAGTTTCATGAAAAAGCAAGCCACCTTTTATCATAGGCTGCGCTTTTCACTGGGAAAAAGCCACTATGAAAGATTGTGCCGTATAGATAGCTTGCTCAATACACAGATACAAATTCCAGACAGAGAGCTGTTTTGCGAAGGCTGCTCCAGCTCAAACAGGACAGTCTTAAAACACTAAAAGAAGCATCAAGGTATAACTTTTCATGATCCAAGGCATTCTTCTTTAGATCTATAAGAAGTTGCAATTGGTGGGCAGAAGCTTATTTTTTTGCCATCAAGTTACAGCTGATTGATGGTGACCCTGTGGGGTGTTCAAGCCAAGAGAGAGTCAGAGGTGGTTGGCCATTGTCTGCCTTTGCTTCATGATTTATTGTATTTTACTATGTGTATTTTTGCTTTGTGATTTTAATGTATTGTTTTATTGGGGTTTTTATCTGCTGTAACTCGCCTCGGGGGAGAGGCGAGTAACAAATCTAAAAATAAAAATGATAAACAAGGTATTCCTTGAAGGTCTCCCTCCAATATATTGACACGGCCAACCCTGCTTAGCTTCTAAGATCTGTTGATATCAGGCTACCCTGAGCTATCCATACCAGAATTGAAGTATATATACCCAATGAGACAAACAGAAAGAAGCCTGTTTGTAATTGGATGTCCTTGTCTCATCCATGCAGGAAAACAGAGTAGTGAATGATTGCCATAGGACAACCAAATCCAGTGATGGGTAGATCCAGGTCTGGTCCCTATTGAGTCCAAGTCTGAATCAAATCCTTTAATGGCATATAAAGTACTAGTAATCAAGCCCATTTTATTTTTTAATAAAATGGGCGCTAGGGGCGACATTAGAGGGAAGGCCTGAGAGGCAGAAGGCTTCCCTGGGTTCTTGGATGGAGGGGAGAGAGCGGGTGGGAGCTCGGGGAGATGAAGGCTGGAGGCGAATGGTGGGGCGCGGCTCGCTGGGGCGGCTGTCGGCTACCGGTCAGTGGCTGGGCTTGGCAGCAACTTACAGCGGCGGCGAGAAGAGGATCTGAGGCAGCGAAGATCTCAGGCAGCGAGAGGGCCGGCGGCAGCGAGTAGTCATCGGGCGCCATGTTGGGGCCTGGAGCGGCTTGCTGGAAAGCACCCTCAGGAGCTCGGCGGCAGCGGCGAAAGCAGCAGAGAGGAAGGCAAGAGGTTCTGGAAGGGCGTGCGTGGCGGCGGACGGTCAGGGTGGGAACCCCGCGGGTTGTGCGAGTGGGAAGTGGGGGTTTAGGGGGTGGGAAGGCCCACCCGCCGCCCCAAGGCTCTCCGGAGGCTTCTCTCCGGGAGCGGAGCAGCCTCGCAGCGTCTACGACGCTGCGAGGCCGCTCCGCCGGCCGGGAGGAGGCGGCCAGGCCCACCCGCCGCCCCGAGGCTCTCTGGAGCCTTCTGCCGACCGGCGGAGCGGCCTCGCAGCGTCGTAGACGCTGCGAGGCCGCTCCGCCATATTCCCTGGGCGGGTGAAGCAGGCAATGGGGAGCCGCGCTTCGCGCGGCTCCCCATTGGCTGCTTGGGGCGGGATTGACACTCGGAGGGGCCAATCAGGAGCCGCTTCGCGGCTCCTGATTGGCCCCTCCGAGTTTTTATCCCGGACCGGTCTCGCCCTAACTCCTCCCCACTACCCCTTACTCTTTTATTCAGTCCGTGGCGCCCGTGGCGCCATGGGCTGTTTACAGATGTACAAACAATATGCCAGTACCTTGGACTCACCTGAAGCTCACTGAGAAGGTGACAAAGGAGACATTTTGAGATATTTTGAAGAACTGCTAAGGCCATTTTATCTGCGAGGGATTTTAATGGAAGTTTACATTGCAGCCATTTTCTTGGGGACAGGGGTGTAAACAATTCTAACCATTTAATAATTAATAATTAAACTTTCTTGAAAAATCAAGAATGAAAACATTTCATAATTTCTGCCCAATCCTTTCCTTTAAACCCAACCTTTCCAAAATATGGAATGTAACCTGGAGGTTTTATGTCCCAGTCACAGCCTTCAGAATAACAAAATGAACAAACAAAAGTATTAGTTGATGGGGGGAAATACAGGCTTGATCACCTTTTTGTTGCCGTGTCTGTCTACTTTTATGAAGCCAAAATTCCACTATCAAAACCTTCCTCGGAAAATGTACCAAATATGGGAAAATATTTGGGCAAAACAGCAAAGAAACAAAACTTGACAATATTTAGAAGACAGAAAAACTAAAGCTGACTGCAAAGTGCTTCTCTTTAATTTTTCTTTAATTTTCTCCCCAGTTGCTGAGTATAGCCTGCAATTGTTTTCTATAACTGGTTTATAAAGATTGACTTAAGATAGACCACTCACTTCTCAGCAGAACGAAACCATGAACCTGAGGCAACAAAAGTAAAATTCAAGGGTGGGGTATTGAAGAAACATCGGATTGGTTCATGGCTTGTGGAGGAACCATGAATTGAACCATAAATTAACATGAACCTGGAGGTGTGTTTGCAAACTGAACTTGTTCATACGGGTTCATGGCACCTACTTTCTGCTCTGTGCCATTTTTGCGGGGAGCAGAAAGCAGGTGGGGAGCAGAAACTGTGGGCTGAAATGGTTTCAAGCATTTTAAACCAAACAGCAGAGTGGCAGGTAGCAGAAAGCAGAGAGTGATGGGGCTCCAAACCATGTAAAACATTGATTCTGCTCACTTCCAAAAGCAATGATGAACAGAAAGGAGGGGTTTAATTGACTCTGTCATTTCAGACAGAAAGTAGGAGTCTAAATGGTTGCAAACCTTATGCTTCTGCTGATGCAGCAGTGATAATTGTGGTTTTTAAACTAAACTATTTAAAATTACCTTAATTTTATATTGGTTCAGTGTATTGGTTTAATTGAATTTTATACTGTGTAAACTGCTCTGAGATGGTATTGACTGGGAGGAGGGCATGTGGGCCACACAAGCTATGACTCCAGATAGGCGTTAACAAGGCCACAGCTTTTATTGGTAAATATATCCTCCAGACGGTTGGCACCCTAGCATGAGGAAAGACCCACCCTACCACAGCCATCCAGCTGCTCAACATTTGGCTCTAGGGCTGCCTTGGGATCCAACACCTTTTAGCCGGGAGGGCAGAACCCTTGCCCCCAAAGGCCTTGTGAGGAGGCAGGCATGGATGATGATGGATACCCATCTCATTCATCCAACTGGCTTGCCTGGCTCTGGGTCTCTGGCCTACCAGCTCGGTAGGCCATTCCCCCCATCCTCAGGGCAGCAGTGTGCAGACTGGGGCCCTGACCCAAAGTTCTTACTCATGTCTTTTCCCTCCAAAGAATGAAGGACTCCCAGCCCCATTCCTGCCCAACCAAAGCTGCCCCAGGCTCTAAGGCTGCCCCAGGCCACTGCGCTCCCTCCACCTTGTGGCACACATGAGGAGCTGCAGCTGCTCAAGCTGCCGGGGCCCGAATGGCACTCGCCCACCTTCTCACCTTTTCGTCCAACCCAACCTATCCTACCGTAGTATGTCGGCCCTCTGCTGATGCCCTCCCTGAGTCAGCACAAGAGTGCCATCAAACTGCCATCCTCCGCCTCCTTCCTGCCATTGATTCCCTTTGCTCCCTGTCGCAAAGCAGGTGGGGAGCAGGGGTAAAACCCCACCAACCTTGAGGCCAGGTAGCAGCAAGCCACCTGGATAGTCCCAGGATGCCGCCACACCCTCTGATCTCTTTGGCCTGCACAGAACAGCAAGCTTTCCCTGCTGCGAGCAGCTGCAGAATGGCCAATTATGCACGGCCGCTGAAACAGTGATTTCGGGTCACATGGAGAATGTGAAGAGGGAAGAAGCGAAGCAAACCGCTTATGCACGGGATGGGACGCAATGTCGCCAAAACCCAGAGTAACCAATTATGCATGTGGCGATCCCGCCGCCGCTTCTGGTTGCGCCCTGGTCACCAGGAAACTGTGCTTTCTTCCGCGTTCCGCTAACGCGGCTTTTTCAGCTGCATGCACCGAAACTGCAGCTGGTTGCAGCCAGCACCGTGTGTTATCGGTTATTTTAGTCGCCGCCATTCCACCCCAAATGCACACTACCCCCCCCCCCCGCGTGCATAATGGGCCTACGTGGCATCTTATAAAGGCTGGTAAGTCATAGCCGCTCTTTACTGTGAGTGGTGATATATAAAAATAAATAAATAAATTTAAACCAAATAACTGAGTGCCAGAGAGCAGGGGATTAAATGGCTTTGAGCCAGTAAACCCCTGTATTCTGCTCCCTGTGGCTCAGTGGTTTATTGTAAAGAACAGGAAGGAGTTTAATTTAAATCCCCACAAATCACCAAGAATTGGCTTAAAATTCATGGAAGTTCATAGCAGCTCTTCAGTTTGAAAGACTGCTTCACAAACCATGAACCAGTCCAAGTTTTTGATGCACTTTAGTTCGTGAGCCGACATGTGCCCATCCTTAGTATTGAATCCTCTAACCTGATGAGTATTTCTCTTATTATAAGTCAAACAGATTTGGGTCCTGAACCAGATTATAAAGTTTAGGGGAGGGATTCAGCTGTTGTGCCCTGTTGTTGGCCTTCCAGAGAAACTGGTTGCCCACTGTGTGAGACAGGATGATGGACTAGATGCACTACTGGTCTGATCCAACAGAGCTCTTCTCATATTCTTACGTTGTTTAAAGGAAGAATTACAATCACAAAGGTAAAGGTATCCCCTGTGCAAGCACTGGGTCATGCCCACTAGCGTTTTCATGGCGAAGTCAATACATGGTGGTTTGCCAGTGCCTTCCCCACTCATTACCGTTTACCCCCCAGCAAGCTGGGTACTCATTTTACCCACCCAAGGATGGAAGGCTGAGTCAGCCTTGAGCCAGCTGCTGGGATTGAACTCCCAGCCTCATGGGCAGAGCTTCAGACTGCATGTCTGCTGCCTTACCACTCTGCGCCACAAGAGGCTCATCACAAAAATAGTGACATTAAAAAACCTTGTGCCTTACGATTTGCTGTTTAACTATAAAAACTTAGCCTGCAAAACTGGAATGTTGCAAGGAAAAAAAGGACTTTGGCAGTTTAACTGCTAGTCAACTGACAGAGTTGTAGATTGCTGGATTTTCATAGGAGTACTGGTAGAAGATCTGCTGGATGAACAGGGGGTCCACTAGGGATTTCAAGTGTTTTGTAGATTGCCAGGTTTACATACCTTTCCTGTCCAAGCAGTTAACAAGGGGAAAGCCTATCTGCTCTGTTTTTTAAAGGTTTGGGTCCTGTTTAATGTCAAAATCAATGAAAAGGTAAAAGCTTTTCTGTTCCATGCCATAAGTCTGAATCAGTCAAACAAGAAATCATCTTTGTAACTGTTATGCTTTCCCAGCTCTCCAATAACTTTGTTGCTGGAAGATGGAGAGGGCTGGAGAAAAGGAAAGGAGAAAAACAACCAAGCCAAACATACCATTTAAATACATGGTTTCTTAATTGTTTTCATCAAGCCTACTGTGTGATTCTTTCATGTCTACAAGAATAACAGGTGGAACCTGAGTCTATGCATTGCCCTCCTTGAGAACTAGAAGACTAAGCAATCACAAAAGCCTTAGTTATACAAATAAGATATAATCGTGAAGTAATACTCGAAAATTGTTTTTTAGATTTTGGTGATCAAAATCTTCTGGTATCCATCAAAAACTAAGATATTTCAAGCTTACTTTGAGATTTTCAGTTCTTTGTCCAGAGTATTCAGTCCAAAAAATCATCTCTTTCTGTATATGTATTGTTTTGTTGTTGTTGTTGTTGTTGTTGTTGTTTTTCTTCTTTTGTATAGTCAGAAGTTCTTGTGTTTGGTCTTGCATTTTTACTTTAATTTTTGACAATTTGATTTATCTTATTGTATTTATTTATTTATTTATAAGATTTCTTACCCACCAGTCCAAGTTAAAGCAATAAAGCCCCCAGTAAAACAATAAAACCCCCAACATTAAACTTACCTGATGGAGAATAAAACTAACTTCCCCACTTTTTCGGCAACCTCCCACCTGGCACCACTGAGGTTTAATAGGGTAGCCTGTTGTCCCACCTGAGATGAGGAATAGTTTTTTGTGTTCTTCGCTCAGATTCTGGGGTATCACTCTGAATTTTGTTCTGAGTTCTTTCCTCTGATTCTAAGAAATTTTCTGAATTTCCCTTTGAATACACTGTATATTCTTCTCCCCCCCCCCCTCAAATTATTGCATTTGGTTCACTGATACATGCAATAATTTTTCATCATTTTTGTAGGATTTTTTTGTTCTTTTAAAGTTTTTTTTCTTTTTCTTGTTATCCTTTTGGCATGTTCCAAAAGCCATCATTTTTTTCACTTTCATATACATATATTATACTATTTATTAATCAGGATATATTAAGTATAATATAAAGTGATATCTTAAATTTCTAGTTATGAATGATTAAAATGTAACAATTATTCATCTTATACAATAATTTTTTGAATGTGAATATGAAAGGAATATGAAAATTTAGTTTTTATAAAAATCAACATTTCAAAGTTACACTGCAAAAACAGAGAATCTGAAATTATAGTACAATAAAATACTGAAAAGGGCAGTTAAGGAAACAGGGGAAGAGAATAAAAAATCATTAAAATATTCCAAAGGGGAATGAAAAGGCCAAAAATATTAAAATCAGAGGGAATAATAGTCCTTATATTAATATTAACTATATAAAAGTCTTCGTTAGCTATATTTTAAAGTTTGTATCAAAAAGAAAAAGACAAATGATGAAAAGAGAGTTAATGGGTGGGGGAGTTGGCTCTTAAAGTCTGTATTTGTCTTCATAATTTGCCCAAGAAAAAAACAGACAAAGCATTAAAAAAGAGAACTAGCCCAGCAGCTTAGTTCTTCTGTTCCCAAATCCTAATTCTTCTTTAAAGTTTAAAAAAAATCAAAGTTCCCAAATGTTCCTGTTACTTTTAAACTGGTAATTATCTGATGCTCTATTAGAGCATCCAAGGTTTTATTATTAAGGCTTCTATACATCATTTCTGTCATAGTGCATTCTTTCCCTCCCCCTGCTACCTCAGAGGTTATGATCCCTTCTTACAAAACAAGCAGAATATCCCTTTTGAATAAAGAAGGAGGCAGGAAGGGCTCCCAAATACTGATCAATCCCCCAAAAAATTTACAACAGTTTTACAATAATCCAAACTTTGTTCAATAAGGCAGAGCCAGCCAGAAGTCAAGCATACAAACCAATGTGCTTGTTTCAAATGCCTGCTCCAGGTTGGGGACCGTCACAATTTTTCTTAAGAGCACCAATATTAATAGGCACAGTTCAAACCTTATCTCTGCAGCAATATAAATCCACAGCAATATCATCACATAAATCACATAGGAAGTTTTATCTCTGCAACGATGTAAATCATTCCACAGCTCAGAGTCTGTAAACTTTCCATTGAGCCCTTACTGGACGCTTCTTGAATGGATCATGATTAATGTTTCCAGGATGAATATTTCCAGGATGAATTCTTAGATGTAAGCCATTAATTTGCAAATTTAGTGAAAGAAAGGTAAAGGAAAGAGGATAGAGAGAGCAGAGAAAGAAATGAAAATTTAAGTTGGAGGTGGGACATCCTTCTCAGCTATTTAGCTGCCTAGTCTTGACTGACTTGGATGTTATCAAAAACCCAGCTGGATCTGTGCCGTTCAAATCCTTGATTTACCTTGATTTCAATTAAGCTTTTGATAAGATGCCACATGATAGTCTCATTGACAAGCTGGTAAAATGCAGTATGGATCCTATTACTGTTAGGTGGCTCGAGAACTGCTTGACAGATCACACCGAAGAGTGCCTGAAAATGGTTCATCAACTTACTGGAGAGGAATAACAAGTGGAATGCCTCAGGGATCTGTCCTGGGCCCTGTGTTGTTCAATGTATTTAAAAACTATTTGGATGAAAGAATAAAGGGGGTGCTTATTACATTTTCAGATAACACTAAACTGGGAGGGGTAGCAAACACAACAGAAGGTAGAATCAGAAAACAGGATTTTCCTGGCAGCTAGAAAACTGGCTACAATGAACAAAATGAATTTTAATAGTGATAAATGTAAAGTTCTTCATTTAGGTAAGAAAAATCATAGGATGGTTGAGACTTGTATTGGCAGTGCTACATGTGAAAAGGATCCGGGTGTCTTAGTAGACCAGAAACGGAACATGAGTCAGCAGTGTGGCTCAGTGGCTAAAAAGGCAAATGGGATTAAAAGAAGTATTGTGTCCAAATCACATGAGGTAATGTTACTGATTTACTCTGCTCTGGCAAGACCTCACTTGGAATACTGTGTTCAGTTATGGGCACCACAACTGAAGAAAGATGTATGCGGATCATGGCCGTGAGAGGGCTGGGCTGGTGCCAACATTATGCATAAGCAGGGATCAGCCCCACTGCCATGCAAGCACTGGCCCGACCTCGACCCCCCCCTTACAGAATCACTCACAGTTTGATCTCTCATTTCATGGTTTATTTTTAAAATCTTTCTGTTGTCCAAGTCACCACTCAAGGTAGGTAAGGGTTAAACAGTATAAAAACATATATCATTATATAATTAAAACATTATTTCAATATATGAAAACACATTGAAAAATCCTAAATGGAATTATAAATAATTTCATCACAATTCCAGAACATTTTGTACCATCTTCAATTTTCCCTTTTGATACTTGATTTGTATTGAATTGTTACTTTGAATTATAGCCAAATAATGTTTTGTTAGGGCCTCTTGTGGCACAGAGTGGTAAGGCAGCCATCTGAAAGCTTTGCCCATGAGGCTGGGAGTTCAATCCCAGCAGCTGGCTCAAGGTTGACTCAGCCTTCCATCTTTCCGAGGTCGGTAAAATGAGTACCCAGCTTGCTGGGGGGTAAATGGTAATGACTGGGGAAGGCACTGACAAACCACCCCATATTGAGTCTGCCATGAAAACGCTAGAGGGTGTCACCCCAAGGGTCAGACATGACCTGGTGCTTGCACAGGGGGTACCTTTACCTAATGTTTTGTTTACATGTTAATGTAGATATACGTTGGAATATGTACTAATAACAAAAATAATGACATGATAAAATATCAATGAACTTGGTTAAATACTTAATAATGTTAAGATCTGAAATAGAAGGAAATGATGTGAATTTGAAGAATTTGAAGGCAATAATCCAGATGTCTCTTAATCTATATTTTATTATGTTGTTTAATGAATACTGGTTCCAAAATCACTATGCATAATCCAGAGTTTCTGGATTAAGGCTCTGTTTCATGTTCTTCATCAGATAATATCTGTTATGGTTAGCTGTTCCACATAGGGAATCACTTCCAAAAACATACAAACTAGGGTGTCCAACTTGCAAGTTGCCACAGCAAACAATTGTGCCCTAGTTGTACAGCCAACAGGTTCTTGTTTTTGTTACTCCCTGCATTGTGTTTTCCAGAAATGGTTGCTGTTGTTGAACACCCTATAAACCTGTGTCCAGATGTTAAGTCCCTTTACTCAGGAGTAAGTCTCATTCATTTCAGTTGGATAGAGCCAGATAAGTGTGTTCCATATCAGTTGCCTATATAAAAAAACAGAGGGAACCTTGCTATTGCAAAATTCCAAACAAATTTGAATGTTTCTCTTATGATAAAATGTTTGCGGACTCAAGACTCATGAGGAAAGGCAATAGAGCTTTGTGCAGACTGATTTTTTTTTTTAAGAGAGGAGGGAAATGAAAATGGCTTATCTTCATTTGTTAGATTTGTTCGCTGGTTTTTGACATGGTGCTCATTTTCTTTTTTCCATCATTCGATTCATCTGTAAGATTGGGGTAATAATACCTAATTCAGAGAGATTCGATGTGGCTGAATTCAATAATAGAAAATGTTGTAAAAGAACATTGCACAATAGTCCCTGGGCTTTTTTAAAAATGGGGAGGAGGGTTCTAAAAGGTACTCATAATAACACCATCTTTTCAAATGCAGAACGTATCAGCCAATATAACTAAGAGGGGGTTTACATGAGTAGTGACAGCGCAAATGGATAATTAATGATCCCCTTATTTTCCGATAAAAAGATCAAATAAGATCATAGGTCTTTTTCAGTGGTCAATGCCCCATTGGGGGAGGGACACATAATTAATGAAAGGATTTGGTTCTTGTAATAAATATTCTTTTGATCATTGCCTTGGACACAAAGGAACAGAGATCAACAGAAAATGGCATTATGCCTATTCTCTTGAATTTTGCCCAAGGAATTGCTTGTTTTGTTTTACATCCAACTAATATATGTTTTGTTGTTGTTAGGTGTGAAGTCATGTACTACCCATCGCGACCCCATGGACAATGATCCTCCAGGCTTTTCTGTCCTCTACCATTCCTCGAAGTCCATTTAAGTTTGCACCGACTGCTTAAGTTTCTCCATCCAGCCACCTCATTCTCTGTCGTCCCCTTCTTCTTTTGTCCTCAATCGCTCCCAGCATTAGGCTCTTCTCCAGGGAGTCCTTCCTTCTCATGAGGTGGCCAAAGTATTTGAGTTTCATCTTCAGGATCTGGCCTTCTAAGGAGCAGTCAGGGCTGATCTCCTCTAGGACTGACCGGTTTGTTCGCCTTGCAGTCCAAGGGACTCTTGTCTTCTCCAGCACCAGAGTTCAAAAGCCTCAATTCTTTGACACTCAGCCTTCTTTATGGTCCAAAAACTCTATGGACAGGTTCAAAACGCAAAACTAATACATAGCAGGGAGTATTTAGAAGAATGGTAGTTGAAGAAAGACACCACAAATAATTTCCAAAGTTGTTGGATCCTTTATAGTATGATCATAGGAATTGACATAGGGTGTTCCCTCTTTTAAGTATCTTTATAGTCTCCCAGATAAGAATGCACAGTTCTAACTTAAACCTGGAATTTTTGAGTGAATCATGCCTCATAGTCTCTTTTCTCAGCAGTTGGTCACAATTTGATCCTCACCAGTTAGTTTTAAGTTTTCTAGTTTTCAGGTCATGTGTTTTGCCAGTCACAACATATCCCACCTAGTCTACATGACTTCACCATGTTAATATGTCTCCACTTTGGTTCTTTTTCAGTTCCACATGGATACATAAAACCATTTCTCTTGTATATGGTTTAACTGAAAGGGCAGAAGTCAAAGTGGAATAGAATTCATGGTTCTTCCCTTGCCTGAGGAGACAGTACACACACACCTCACAGGACAACATTTTTGTCCTTTGGAGTTTGATTTTGATTTATCATATGGGGTATGTAGTGTAGCCAGGAGATCTGAGGATTCTCTGGCAGCCAGGCAAGGTACATTCAGAGGTGGTCTGCCATTGCCTTCCACCACATCATAACCACCAGTGTTCCTTGGAGAAACTCCTTCAAAATAGTCTCTCATCCAAACCTAGCCAGGGTTGGCCCTGTTAGCTTCTGAGAGCTGATAGGATTAGGCCTGTTTGGGCTATTTAGAACTCATTTACAAACACACTCTCTGAGCAAGAAGGAACAGGAAGCTTTCCAGTCTTACCCTTCTGGACCACACCTAGTTGGCCAGGTGGGTATGCCAAGACAAAGTTCTTAAACAGAGTCCAGACCAGGAGGTTGGGAGCTAAGGCAAACACCATTCACAGCAAGCAGGGAGAGGGAGGCAAGGGACACCCCCGGTCAGATGCCAGAGGGAGAGAACATAAATCAAACCGTGATCCAGAAGCAAGGTCAAGAGGAAGGCCAAAGGTCATAGAGATGCGGGAGGTACGGAAGTCAAGCCAAAGTTGAAATAGCCGGAGAGTCAATGAGCAGAGCTTCGCTGTGGCAAGCAGGAACCAGAACTGTCAGCAAGACAGACAGGGTAACACACTTGTTATCCCCACAAAGGCTTCTTAAATAGCCAGGACTGGGTGGGGCAGCTCCCAGCTAGATGAGCCACAGCTGGAGCTAATCCTCCTTGGAGGAAGGAGTTGCAGCTGTTTCCCATCTACCCTGGCAGCAAGCTAACAAGGGTGCTGATCTTCTGAGAGCTGTCAGCGTAGATCATCTCCTCTGCTGCTGCTGGTCCAGGTTTGTGGGGGTCTTGGACTCTGGCCTTCAGTGGTGTTCCTCCAGTGAATCCTCCAGGCTGGTCACAGCCTTGTCCATAGGCTTGATGTAACAGGGCCAGGTTTCATCCTGGTTGGTCCCAGGGTGCTCTTCCACGGGTGATCAGGCAGCTCCAGGTCTGGGTCGGCCTGGTCTCCTGGAGTCTCTGGGGGAGCCTCTGCCTCTGGTGTGTCCCCCCTGGTGTCAGATCAGAGGGTACATACATGACAAGACTGGTAATACTACATGGCCATCCTGGGAGAAAACCTGGGAGTATTCCTTGATCTAGAGCATTTCTATGCCACTCTGCCAAAGGACCTGTTCAAGGTGACTATCTAAGTAAAACATAATAACATGTACAGCACCATAAGTGTTACTAGCAATTAATAGTCCAGGATTAATATTAAAAGTCCAGCATTAATATTAACATAATAATTAACATTTAAATATAAAGAGTCCAACATTAATATTAAAAGTCCAACATAAAGGTTTAGCCAGATAATAAAAAATAAATCAGTGACTGACTCTCACAAGATATTTGGAACAGGGTAACACACTTGGTCCCCCCTTAGTCTATTCTATTCTTACTGGTCAGTTCTGGGCAGGGAATGGCTTCACAAAGGTGAGGGGAAAGCTCCCCCTCCATGTGCAGCTGTTATTAGTTGAGCCACGCCCCCAGCACTTGGAGAAGTACAGTCCAGCATGGATGGACAGTTGGGGGGGCATGCCAGTCAGGAAGGATGTCACAGTCCATCAGTGAAGGAAGATGTGGTCAGTGACACTGAATATATGTGTACAATAAGTAGCTCTCCCTGGAGCCAGGTTGGGAAAATAGTCCAAAAGGAAACTTAAAGCCCCATCTCCCTCCATGCTACAGTAGAAATAAGGCCCCAGCTGTCCTGAATTGTATGTGTGTGTGTGGGGAGGGGGGGATGAAGGAAATAGCTTCATTAAAATGTTTCTTTAATCTTTTACAGCTTGTATGGTGAATTTCATTTTCTCAACCCTCTGAGACTGGCATTAAACTCAAAATGCTAAACTTTTTCTGTTTTTTTCCCCTTCCTCTCTTTCACACACACACACACACACACATACAGGGAATTGAATTTCTAAACAATGAAGGAGGAGAGACACAAGCACTTAATCATCTGATAAAATGGTGACCCAGAAGTAAAGCGGGGGGAAAATCCCCCATCTACAATCTTGTTTGGAACTGACCAAAAAGGAGATTCTTCTGTCTCCAGTTAGGAGAGACCTACCATATGGTTGGTGGAGGACAGGCCTCCCAGTAGCAGGAAAAGGAGTGATGAAATCATTATGCATGGGAATTACCTTCACCTTGAGATCAAAGAAAGGGGGATGGGGGGGGGATGACAATAGGACTTTTAAGCAAACCAGAAATACAGTAAACAGAAAATGAACTAAACGCTGAAGGGAGCAAAATCCATACAGAAGAAAAAAGAAAGCCCACTGCCCCCACAAAATGAAAGAGAGTTGGCATGCAGAACAAAATATACCCAAGAGGAATCATAGAATCATAGAATAATAGAGGTGGAAGGGATATCATGGGTCATCTAGTCCAACCCCCTGCACTATGCAGGACACTCACATCCCAATTGCTCATCTACTGTAACCTGCCACCCCCTTGAACCTTCACAGAATCAGCCTCTCCGTCAGATGGCTATCTAGCCTCTGTTTAAAAATTTCCAAAGATGGAGAACCCACCACCTCCCAAGGAAGCCTGTTCCAACTGAGAAATCGCTCTATCCAGATGTTTAGATGGAATTTCTTTTGAATTAATTTCATCCCATTCATTCTGGGGCAAGAGAGAACAATTCTGCTCCATCCTCCATATGGCAGCCTTTTAAATACTTGAAGATGGTTATCAGATCCCCTCTCAGTAGTCTCCTCTCTAGGCTAAACAGAACAAGCTCCCCCAGCCTTTCTTCATATGTCTTGGTCTCCAAACCCCCCACCATATTTGTTGCTCTCCTCTGGACATGCTCCAGTTTGTCAACATCCCTCTTCAATTGGGATGCCTAAAACTGAACACAGTACTCCAAGTGAGGCTGAACCAGAGCAGAATAAAGCCGTACCATCACCTCTCGTGTTCTGGACGTGATACTCCATTTGATACAGCCCAAAATCCCGTTTGCCTTCTTAGCCACTGAGTCACACTGCTGACTCATGTTCAATGTATGGTCTACTAAAATTCCTAGATCCTTTTCGTTCCAGTTTGTCAACATCCCTCTTCAACTGGGGTGCCCAGAATGCACAGTCAAAGCAAAGGAAACCACCAGTGCATAAAGGGCCCCCGAGTAAAGTAGTATTTCTCTTTGTCCAACCTGGACTTATTGCCCACCTACTTTTGGAAAATGTTGTATACCCCCTTTCCCCTTTCTATTACCCCCCAAAATTGTTTGAATATTCCTTGAGAATCACCACCAACAATGTTATCTTTGGAACTCACCACACACAGGGAACGGAAAGCTTCTGATGCTGTAGGAGACATCTGTTCAGCTAACTAGAGTAGAAGTAAAGGAAGCTTTTCAAAGCAGCCCTCCTTTTTTTCTTCTCTCCTGCAGGTCATTCTCTCCCTCTTTCTCTTGTACACTACCATTCTTTGTCTCGGAGCCATTCTCTTTAGGATCCACACCTCTCACAAGTGGACAGGCTTTTTATTCTTTATGAAATGCCTATTTTCTGGGCTGCACATCTCTGAGGGATATCATGACTGCTGTAAAAATTGCCCATAATAGCTTTGAGGTTTGGAGAGACTAAAAGGCCTAGAGAGTTTCAGGTCATAGCTCAAAGTAAATTCATTAATTCCTCTCCTAACAGAAAGCGTATCAAAAATTAATGACGAGGGCCCGCTGAGCTTTTGGTCTTTCTGTATTACAATAAACAATTTTCTCCCTCTAGTTAAAGGCTGCTTGTAGCTTTGGAGCTTCGATACGCAGGTAAAGGAGAGGTCAAAGAAGTCCTCTTGAGGATGACTGTGGAACACTCAAACAAGTTCAGTGGGCGTTTGCAACTGTTCTATGGAACATTGTTCATCCCACGAGATACTGTTTCCCCCCTTCGTGAAATTAGATCCCTCTGGTTATTATTAGCATTCTTGAAAAATATAATCTCAGCATTTCATTACTGAAATCTTTTTATCCCTCCAAAGTCCTACTGCTATCAATATCTCTGCAGTTCTCATGAACTCGGAAGAGAGGTCCTGTTCTCTCAGTCTAGGAGTTGACTTTGTTCAACTTCCTGCTCTAAATAAGGAAGGCAGTGAGTTTGGGGATTGGGCATGCTGGGAGACTGGGCATTGGGAATGAGCAGGTATTTATAAACTTTCTCTGCCTGTTGATGCAGGCCTCCCCGTTTACCCACCCAGTGTCGGGAATTACCAGACTTCAGACCCAATTTCCCACTCCTGAGGAATCAGAGGGAGGAAAAAAACCAGTCTACACACAATGACACCATAGGACTCTCTCCGAGTTTGTATGGTAAAGACCAAAGAGACTAGGGAAGGTAATCTACAGCACCATCCAGAAGTGACATGACATTCTCCCCAAACTGCATCCTCTCCAGGCACTAGCCCCTAAATCTGCTGTCATTTACCAAAGTAGTGTTGGGAACCCTGTAGTGATGTCACTTTCTGCCCAGAATTGTCAACTCATTACACTTGTAAGGTATCTGGGCCAGAAGGAAGAAGAACCTGAGGCAGATTTGCTTAGATAGGGTACAACATTTGGAGAACAGAAGGCGAAGTTGGGGGAGTGCAGACTGCCAAGGAAAATTGGCCACATAGGGCAAGGACTGGGAGGGGAAAGGGAAACAAAGTCCCACCACTTATGTTTCAAGATTGGAACCCATCACTTAGGTATGGAATCCTATAGGGTTGTGTGCGGCACCATCTTGGAATGGCCGATTCGGACTTCGCCAGAGACAACCCTAGAATCATAGTGGCTATAGTCAAGAAATCCCAGGGGCTCTCCCTGCAAGATTGCCATCCTCCAGGTTACTCCTAGAGATCACTCACTATTGCAAGATCAGATCCCCTGGAGAAAATGGCTGCTTTGGAGGATTATATCCTGCTGAGGTCCCTTTGGAGCAAAAGAGGCAGAAATTGTCAAAGTAAAATACAACACAACGAAATGAAAGAAAATCACTGATTTGCTTTTTTCTCATAGGCACTTTGGATGGTGAATAAGTTATGTTTTCATAATTACAAAATATACCTCATTTTCATTCTTACAATAATTAATGATGGGGAAGACACACAGGTCAACCAACAAATGTGAAATCCCAATAAAATAATGTCAGGTCCTTTGGTGTCTGCCAAGGAGTGTCAACTTTGGACCTCAGCACCAGAGGACTCTGGGAAGGATGGCAGCGATTGCACCAGATTGCCCTTAGCCAGGCTCTTGGGGGTGGGGACTGTCCAGACTTTGGGCCAATCAGGACTTGCTGCCCAAGGTTGGTTTACCCAAGGTCTAGACAAGTCTGGACATTTCCAGCCCACCTACCCCTTACTCAATTATTTTAACAGCACAAGGTGTTACAGATTTGAAAATAATGCATTTTTGGACTATAATCAAGAGGCATTAGCATCAGTGGGAAAGTAGTTCCCTCATATTTGAGAAGTAAGCCCAATAACATGGAGCTGAGGAGGTCTCCTTTGTCTTGTTCCCTCAGACATCCTCATTAGCTGTATCTGATTTCTCTCTTTCTCTCTCGCTCTTTCTGGGCGTTATCTTCATGTCATAGATGGATGCCAAAGACCACTGCTCTGCATCTCAAAATACCACATGGCCCATCGCAGTAGATAATGCTGGCTCAGAAAGATCAACATCGGATTTTATAAAAATGCTCCCCCCGTTCCCCGTCACTAGTTGCCAAGCAATCGCTAACAAGCACCATTTCCAATATTATGCTGACAGCCATCCATGAGGCTGGTGCATAAAACAAAGATGTTCTTGGCACAAACTGCTAAGTAATTTGCAATTCTCACTAAAATATAGGGAGGGGGGGGAGATCCAGAAAGCGAACATTAGACATGTTCACTTCAGTTTCCATCCATTCAAATCAGCAACTAAAATATAAGTCCTTGCTTGAAAGAGAGAGAAAATATACTGGAAGAAGATCAGTTTGCAAGCTTCAGAGAAAGCAGAGCCAATAATAAAAACTGTAGCTAATTGTTTTGACACCTCATCTTAATCAACTGAATGGTGTTAATACCAGGAATAGATACAGTTGCCTGAACAAGACCATCAGTATTTTCTCCTTTGCTGAAAGATGGAGGAACAGAAGCACTCAATAGAAACACCCTTCCAATGCTCCTACTAATGATCAGCAGCACATTTCATTCACATGGACTGTTTATAAAATGATCTTTGCCCCCAAAAGAAGAGAGGGAACAGAGTTGTCTGCTATCTGTGCCCTACCCTTAAGAGGTAAAGTGGATGGTGGTCAAGGGCTTGCCTTTAAAATGCCCTCCTGTTTCAGCTGACACCATAACCTGGGGTGCCATCAGTTGGTTATAACTAGAAGGTAGTTATATATGTTCTTGGCTGATGGAGTTGTTGTTTTTAAAATGAACATCCGTTTATGCTGCTGGTCATGGTTTTGTGGTATTTCTGTGGATTGTTTTCTCATTCATAATTCTTACATTTTTAATAATTTGATTGTACCGTTTTTACACTTTGAAAAATTGTACAAAAATTGTACTGTTTTTACACTTTGAATGTCATTCAGCAGGTCTCTGGAGATGTGGCATAATTTTTTTCTCTCTCAGTGGTGAGAAGTATGTTTGTGCCAAGAGGTACCTATTTCAGGAGTTTGCACTTTGTTCAATATGATTGAAATTTGATGTCATTATCCATAAAAATTGCTGCCCCAGATCATCAGATTATTTCCCTATTGACAGTAATAGTCTCAAAATGGCAGAACCTGAAAAAATAGATGAATTTGAATCCCAGTTTCATAATGACCTACCCCAAAATCAGGAAAGTACTCCCAAGTGTCACCTTGTTTCTACTTAAAAGAGTGCCTGCCACCATGTCTGTAGCACATGCTATGGGCCCTGCATTTCCATGGGCCCAGCATGATGCCTTCCCCGCATGAAACAGGACTATAGTCTATCTCTTCCCACCTTTTCCCACATTAAGGGCATCAGAGTGACACCCTCTTTCATTGTGAGGGGGGCTTTTTGCCCCCAGGCTGGCTGTTGCCACTGCAATTGTACTATGCCAGGGCCCCGTAAATCCTTTAACAAGCTCTGGTGCAACAGACCCTGTGAATCCTTAATCCACTCCGGCCTGCCACCATCAACAACTTTCAGTATCTCAGGTTCAGGGTTACAAGTAAATCAGGCCATCACAGGACACTGCCCTCTTGTCTCTAGAGAGTCTTTCACCTTTCAGATCTTCTTTACTCTGCTCTGGTTCAGTCTCACTTGGAGTACTGTGTTCAGTTTTGGGCACCCCAGTTGAAGAGGGATGTTGACAAACTTGAACATGTCCAGAGGAGGGCAACAAAAATGGTGAGGGGTTTGGAGACCAAGACATGTGAAGAAAGGTTGGGGGAGCTTGGTCCATTTAGCCTAGAGAGGAGACGACTGAGAGGGGATCTCATAACTATATTCAAGTATTTAAAAGAGTGCCATATGGAGGATGGAGCAGAGTTGTTCTCTATTGCCCCAGAGGGACAGACCAGAATGAATGGGATTAAATTAATTCAAAAGAAATTCCATCTAAACATCCGGAAGAAGTTCCTGACAGTTAGAGCGGTTTCTCAGTGGAACAGGCTTCCTCGGGAGGTGGTGGGTTCTCCATCTTTGGAAATTTTTAAACAGAAGCTAGATAGCCATCTGATGGAGAGGCTGATTTTGTGAAGGCAAAGGGGTGGCAGGTTACAGTAGATGAGTGATTGAGATGTGAGTGTCCTGCATAGTGCACAGGGTTGGACTAGATGACCCCTTCTAACTCTATGATTCTATGATTCTCTCTCACTTGCAAAGACATCAGAAGACAGGGTAACCCTCACTCAAACACTTCACTATTGATATTTGGAGCTCATATACTGCCACCATGTATATGCTGCCACTATTCATTCATGTCTTAATACATCTATAGACCAACACCTGCACTGGTTTGTGTGTGTTTCTTTCCCTGAGGCACACAGTCCATGGGGTTTGACAAACAAGGAGTTTGAACATCACTCTGAAGAAAGTGAGGAAGAGATTACAACATGTATTTCCCTTGAACTTTTGAACTGTTACCCTATTCCAGCATTTGAAATCTTGAATTAAAAACTGATTAGTCTTTTCTCTCTCAACTCTCTAGCTGCCAGCTCCCATCTTCTCTCTGAATTGCTATTCTCTCTCTCTCTCTCTCTCTCTCTCTCTCTCTCTCTCTCTCTCTCTCTCATATTCCACCAGTTCTCATTGGTTGCCCTTAGGGAGAGGGGGAGAACCTCATCTTTCCATCACACCCTCAATCCCAAATCAGAAATTATATTTTAAAAAGTTTTCTTGGTGCATACACCCACTATATTACAGTGAATCTGTTTGCAGTATATACTACCTTTGAGTGTGTAGCAATGCCCGGTAAACATTTGAAATAGCAGTTTGGAAAAATCATGCTGTCATAATAATTGCATATCTGCTTATGTAGATAATTTCCCCACACACACTTCCTTGAAAGGCAGAAATACCCAGAGAGATACAACGGAATGGTTGGCACATCCTTGAAAATGAATGACAAGATTTATGACTTTATATGAGGCCCTTGAATGACTCCTGAGTCACCTGGAGCTGGCCTTTGCCAGAGAGACAATGTCTGGTTAAATGGTTCATTTTGCAAGCTGACTTGAGGCACTTTTCAATCCATCCTTTGCTCAAAACTAAATGCAGCATAGAAAACAATCCTCTAGGGAAAAGCTGAATGAGTAACCTCTTGGCAATCCCCTAAAGTAAAGAGACCTTTTACCTGTGGAGTAAAAGGACTTTTAAAAAGTCACAGGAAAGCTAAGTGGGGAAAAAAAATGAGAATGTCATTTAGCTACCAATGCCATAATTGTACTGAGACAGCTGAGACTCTGCCATTCATTAATTACGATCAGCGTTGACAATCGTTATTATGAGATGAAAGGCAATTCATTTGACAGGCAAAATAAATAGGGCTGTATGCTTGCACTCAGCATGAATTGTGTTGGAGGCTAAAGGAAAACTACCCATCGTGAGTAGATCTAAATCTCAAAGAGAAATTGTATTGTTTTTTCAGTCTTCTTAAATGGCTTGAACAGATTTGTAACACTGATACACTGAAGTATATATTCAAATAGCCAAAGTGGAACAATATATAGGGGGGAAGTCATGCATTCATGAATTACTGAACATTGCCTTGTACATTTATTATGAGTTACCAACTATCCTCACTAGATTGGTCTATAATGTTTTCAAGCAGAGTTGGAAGGTGTTATACAGGCCATCTAGTCCACCCCTCTGCACAATGCAGGATCAGCCTAAAGCATCAATGAAAATTATCTGTCCAGCTGCTGCTTGAAGACTGCTAGTAAGGGGAAATTCACCACTCCCTTAGCTGAATTCACTGCTGAACTACTCTGACTGTGAAATTATTTTCCCTATATCATTCTGCCTGTAGTTTAAAGCCATTACTGTTGGACCTTTTCTTTGCTGCCAACAGGAAACAGTCCCTGCGGTCTTCTAAGCAACAACCTTTCCAATACTTAAAGGCAGCATTCAGGTCCCCTCTCAACCTCCTCTTCTCCTTTCCTCACAGGGTTTAGTCAGCTTGCCCCGGAACATCCTTGTTGCTCTTCTCTGTACCCTCTCAAAGTAGGGCTATACCATCCTGGTTCAAGGGCGAGGGCATTGGTGCCATTATGACTTGGGTAGCCTGTAACAGCTTGGTGAAGAAGAAATCAGGTCCCCAACTACAGAAATTCTCATCTGATTTAAGTTCCATGTTACACCCTCCCTTAAGCACCATGAGTCATTACTCCCTAGCAGAGCATTTTATTTATTTATTTAGACTTGTATGCTGCCCCGCTCCAATCGTCTCGGAGTGGCTCACATCAGTAGGATTAAAAATGTGTACAAATTTAAAAAAAAATTTTAAACTCATTAAAACAAATTCAGATATCTGCCTCCGACACCCATAACCTGGCAATTAAACTACGGCCAGGCAAAAAGTGGAGAGTAAAGGGGTTTGCTTGTTCACCGGGGGCCCCCTATTGGATGGTCAGGTGGACCCTGACCTCAACTAAATGCCCGATGGAAGAGTGCCATCTGGCATGCCCTTCAGTACTCTGAGAGCTCCGTGATAATTCGCACCTCACATGGCAACTTTGCATGCAAAAAATCCCAGTTTCAGTTCCCATCATTTGATGATGGTGAAAAGTATCTTTAAATTACAGGTGATTTAAGGTGACTATATAGGGTTTTCAAGGGAAGAGATTTTAGAGGTGGTTTGCCATTACCTCCCTCTGAGTCACAATCCTGGACTTACTTGATGTTCTCCCATGCAAATACAAACCAGGGATGATCCTGCCTAGTTTCCAAGATCTGATGAGATCAGATTAACTTTCATTTATTTCCTATTGAAAAGTTTAAGTAGAGCACTCCCTGACCAAAATTTTAGCAAAGACTGTCAATCTAAGTTGACTATACTGACTTGGGTAGACCAAAAGTGTCTGATGCAGTATAAAGGGTCCATTTGTTGTCCAGAAATTTACCTGGAAATAAGATCCCATTTTTAAAGGATACTAATAAATGATCATCTTTATGAATTACGGTGTGCATGTTCCAAGCCCATATATGGAGGTATCAAAAGTTTACTTATCCCACTTAGTTGGCACTGTGCTTGCAGGAGAAGCAGAAAGAATATGTTGGTCCCCTTCTTGCTGCTTACTGTGGTGCCCTGGCCCACATGGGTGTTTCTCATCCTTCCCCTCTACTCTTCCTGCTCTCACACTCTCTCTTGCTCTCTCTCTGAAACATGGAAGTGGGTGGGGCACAGCCATAGCACCACCATTGGCCCCACAAAATGAAAGCCTTGCCATGCTTGTATCTGGCTGGTTGGCCAGTCTATAGACCCCTAAACCCAGCTTCCTGTCCCTGCCACACAAAGGATGCAAAAATTCCACTCCACTAATAGGATTGGAGAATTTCTGTTCAAGCAATACGGCAAGCTCCTTATTCTCCACCTACAGAAATCAGGGAGGATTAAGTGATCGCTGTATCAATTGGAACTGTAGAATAAGGAATCTGAAGGCCAAGTTACATGTCAATTGCTGCTGTTTTTAAAACAGGAACTCATTTATCAGTGCTTTCCTTGTTTATCTGGAGGATCTCTTTCTGAAGTGAACTTGAGAAAAAAAATTGTCCTCTATTTTGGTCTGGCTGGGTGTATAAAAGTAACTTTTGGTAGCCTCTCATAAACAGGGGCTTCACCTGTCCCTTTAAAAGTGGATGGAAGCTTCCCATTGGGTCCCAGGGGAAGAAGAAAACAAGCCCTCCTTGCGCCTTTGAAGACAGATAGCCGTCTGCGAAAACAACAGAGGGGTTTTGAACCAGATGCATGACATTTTCAGATGAGTGCTTTGACACGACAAACTGCTGTAAGACATCGATTTTTTGTGTGTGCTTCATTTCCTGAATTAGACGGTGAACTTGTTCCAGCCTGACTAACCCTGACTGAGATGTTAGAAGAACCCAAAAACAAGCAGGGGGAAAAATCATTTACAGTGAGCTGAACAAGAAACAAGCTGATAAAACAATTGGGGGGTGATGTTGTTTTTCTCATGGACTTTATTGAGCCATCTTTAACTTTGCAGGAGTATAACCAAACTCTTCCAAGGAGTCAAAAAGGCTATCTTTGAGCTCTGTTTGTGCGTCTTCCATCCACTCAGCACTAACAAGAGCTTTCCAAACTGTATCGTGTAACACAACAGAAGTGCTTCTGAGTGATTGTCGTGTTGCCACAAAGTCTGAGACTAGGAAACTGCTTCTTCCCAGTAAGGAGATGAAGCAGCCTACATCGTTCTGTTCTCCTTACATCGTTTTGTGATATACCACACTCCAAGCATTTCTGGACAAAGCAAATCTAAATATATAGGTTTGTTATGGGGACAGATACAGATGACCTTTTATGGCATACAAGAAAACTCAAATACATACTGATAAACACAACTCAAATAAATGCTCATAATAAATATACACAGAAACATCAATGCATTAACTTGCAGGAGGGAAGCTTGGGCTTAATGGAGGTCCCAAACCTGGTGGTAAATGCGGGCATGGTAGTGGTGACATGGGTGAGAAGAACATGAGGTAGGGATGGTTGGATGGGAATGGTTGCTGGCTTCGAGGGAGCTGGATGGCAGAGGGTGGGTAAGGGCCTTTTGCAGAGAGGTGGACAGCAGGGAAGGCAGCGTGCAGCTGCAAAGGGGCCCATCTTGGAGGCCATGAAAGCATTTTGTTGGAGAAATGTTTCTGGGCCCTGGCCGTGTTAGCTACATTGCAGGTGAGCTTGGCAGGGGAAGGTTAGGGGAAGGGGATGCAAGTGGGAGGTGGGTTGGTTTCGGGGGGGGGGGGGTGGACAGAGAGGGGGAAGGCCTCCCTCTCCCAATAACAGACTCACTGTGAGGGAGGTGGAGCTAAGAGAGCTCTCTGGTTTAGGGGCCACCATACTAACTGTTAGCAGGTGCTGGCAGGAGCTCATGGGAATTGCAGTCAATGGATAACCAGGAGAACATTGAGACAGAAAATACTCTTAAGCCATGAGACATGCTCCTCCTCCAAGGCCTTACCAGAAATATTAAGTGGAACAGATGTTGATGATACACTGCATTTTCATACCAATCTCCTGAGACAGCTCAAAATGTATTACAAAATATAAAAAGATGGCTAAACATTCAGAAGAAGTTCTTGACTATTAGAGCAGCTCCTCAGTGGAATACTCTTCCTCAGGGATGTGGTGGGTTCTTTTACTTTGGAAGTTCTTAACCAGAGGCTAGATAGCCATCTGACAGAAATGCTGGTTCTGTGAATTTAGGCAGATTGTGAGTAGGTGAGCAGAAGGGATTATGTCAGTGTTTGGCTCTTATGGCCCTTTCTTGCATGCCTAGGAAAATGCCAATCACCACTTTGGGGTTGGGAGACGAATTTCTTTAAGGCCAGACTGGCAAGGAATTCTGGTTTTTTTGGGGGGTGGGCCATCATCTGCGCATGGAATTGGGTTCACTGTGGGTGGGCAGGTAGTTGTGAGTCCCCTCTATTGTGCAGGAGGTTGGATTAGATGACCCTGAAGGTCCCTTATACAACTATGATTCTATGAGTCTATGATTCTGTGACTTATGATTATCCCATAGGGTTTTCAAGAGCAGAGACATTCAGAGGTGATTTCTCATTTTGAGTCTCCACATCACAGCCAGTAATGACCATGAACAGTTCTAATCTAATCTAAAATTTTGGCCAGTAAAAGAAGCTGTTGATATGGGTCTAATTGTTTTTGTATCATATTGTACGGCCTATGTTTATTGGGTTTGTATAATACATTGTGGACCGTCTCAGGAGATTGGTTTGAAGATGCAGCATACCAACATATTCAACAAACAAAATCTCTTCCCCTATGTGCCACCAGAAGTTGTCCTGTCACTCTATACCTTCAGGATTCTACCACCCCGTTCTGCTCCATATTTAGACTTCTATCACTAATGAAGATGATTAAGCCCACCCAATTTTAGGATGCAATCTCGATTACCTGAAAGTAAATTGTACTGATATTATTGGAATCTGTGTTCCAAATTTTTCATTTAGGATTGGGTCATGAGAAAATGCTCTACTTTTCCCCCCATTTAACAGAATTGGAAACTATGGTTTGAAAAATAGCAAGTACTTTTTATAAAGCAGTGAAGATGATGCTGGGATGTAATTTTGTGTTCTGAGTGCTTTGAAAAGTCTTCATTAAAACCCTGATGGGCACTTGTGCTTGCTACCTTAACTTCAAAAGTAAAGGTCATTCAGATCAACTTGCCTCCTTGGTTCAAGAGGTCTTCTCACTTCTGAGATTTTCATCCAAATGGATGCTGGAAATGGCCAGATGCAGGCCACCCATTTGTTAACGGTAAGTTTGACCGACACGGGCTGTATCTGTAACTCAGGAAAATTCATTTTTCACTTACTTGGCTCATCCTTTGCCATTACCCAGTCTGCAACCCCCCTCTGAAATATCCCAACTAAGGAAAAAATGGGCCACTTTCTAATACATCTTTTAAAAAGCTGGTTTAGCAGTGGCAGCTCTAAAATAAAGATATACCTCAATGAATAAAGTCTCTGCTAAATGTAGACTTGCAATCCATTATGGAGATTTAAAGCGTATGTTCTCCTAGACCCTATTATGAAATGTAATGGGAAGTCATAGTAAGTATATCACATCTGTGAGTTATACATATCTGAGATGATGAGAACATCCACAGGAGGCAGGTTCCGTTGTGAAATATGGCACATTACTTTTCAAGATTACTGCCCAAACTACAAGGCAGGTTTAATAATATTACATGTGGAATGTTTTGGGGTGGAGGTGAAAACTAAATGGGGAAGCTAGAGAATGGTTATTTTCTCATCATCCATATTCCAGGGTTTATACTGTGTGTGTTCTGGCCTGGATAGCCCGGCTAGGCTGATCTTGTTAGATCACATATACTAAGTTGGGGTGGGGGGACTGCCCTTGACCAGTATTTGGATGGGAGACTGCCAAGGAATACTAAGGTCACAACATGAAGGCAGCCAATGGCAAAATGTCTCTTACCTTGAAAACCCAACATTAGCTGGGAATTGATGGCAACAACAACAACAAAGACATACTGTGTATACATGGTAGTTCCTCCAATGAATTTAATAATGTCCCAATTACTATTTAAACCTGGGAATATGTTGTTGGGGTGGTTGTCCCCCCTGTTTGGCCACTTGTTGGATGTATGGCCAATCAGGGATGGGACAGCTGGGACAGCCTACCTGAATGGTGGTTAGGGAATGAGTCCCAACTCCTCCCAGCACCCTCTTACCATTTTATTAATAGGTTCAGTTTCTAGATTCCTGGACTCTATTGGAATGTACTTTTAAAAGCTTATAAGGGCTAGTAAACAAAGAACACTGAAGGGCAAGTTCTTTACAAAGCCAGGGAGCCTTGAGTGACAGGCTGTTTGAAGATATCTGATTGGTTCATATCAGCTGAGCAGAGAAAGACTGCTGAACTGTATGCCGAGGCGAATTCGTCTGATTTCAGCCCCAGCTGAGGAGAGTCAAGTACTGACTGTTTTGCAATGCAGACCTGACTGATGAGAAAATATTAACACAGACAGGAGAACTGGGGGAAAGTTGGCAAGGAAGTTTGGGATGTAGGTAAAGACTCCCATTCAGGTGAAAGAAAGGGGAAAATCTTCTTGAGAAGAAAACTCCCTACCCAGTGAAACAGGGAGTTAACTCTGAAAAGTGCAGAGATCCCTGGCCTAGTATGATTAGAAACAGCCTTTAGAGACTTAAAAGTCAGTTAAAAACTCAAGATGAGTACTGGTGTTTCAAGAGAAGAGGTCTGTGTACTGGAAAGAATGTACCAGCCTTCTGGAAACCTAAACAGAGAATACTGAAAATATATTGAAGTGTTGGGGAAAGCACTAGAACAAAAGCCTCTCACCATAGAGTTTTTATTTAACTGTGAATAGTTTATTAAACTCTCATAAGCCTGAAACATAAAACTAAAGTCACCGCATGTACTGATTTTACCTGATTTCATTTGACTTTTCCACTCTTATGTTAAATATATGTGTTTTCTTTTCTTTTTGAATTTCAAAACACCTGAAATGCAATTTAAGTTGTTTAAATTAAAACAGGCTCCGGAACTTTCCCTCAGGCTGAGCTAACAGCAAAAATATTGTACTGTGACAGGGTGAGACAGCCAGAGTTCTTCGACAAAGGAAAAAAAGAACATTATTAGGGTGTCTCACTCAGTAAAGGGGGGGGGGAGACAGAGGGACTATCTTGCCTCTGGGGCCCATTATGCATGGGGTGGGTAACGCGCACTCGGGATGGAATGGCGGCAACTAAAACCACCGATAATGCATGGAGCCGGCTGCAACCGGCCGCAGATTCGGTGCATGCCGCCAAAAAAGCCGCGTTAGCGAAACGCGAAAGAAAGCGCAGCTTCCGGGTGACCAGGGTGCAACCAGAAGTGGCACCGGGGTCGCCGCATGCATAATCAGTTACTCTGGGTTTTGCCGCTGTTGCATCCCATCCCGTGCATAAACGGTTTGCCTTGCTTCTTCCCCCTCCGCGTTTCCCATGTGACCCGAAATTGCCGTTTCGGCAGCCGTGCATAATGGGCCTGAGAGAGGAAACTGGCTCTCTTCTTCTTTTAATCCAGTTTATTACACAACAACAAAAAACCAAAATGGCCAAGGAGGTGGAATGCACCAAACAAGGAAACTCCAAGAAGAAATTGCTGTACAAGGAGGAATGGTTTAAAAACAGACAAACAAAAATATATTTAGTTGGCTTCTGATTCTACATCATCTAATTCTAAACCTTTTTTTCCGTACTCTGATATGACACCATCAGCACAGTGATTTAAGCTAGCCCGGGTTAGTACAGTGCAGAAGAAGGTGCTTCTGACCAACTCTTACCTCAAAAATCCTATGATGAGACCATCCAAAAAATGAAAAAGGAAAGCAGAGATACAAAATACTCCACCCTCCCAATACTATGTAAGCAAGATTTCAGAAATTCAGTAGACATAGTGGATCTTTTTGCAGGATACATAGATAGAGGCATTGTGTTGTCAACTACGGTTGTCTGATTTTATTGGAAGAGAAATTTGAGAAATGATATTAATAAAACTGTTAATATGTTTTAAATCACTTCTAATCGTTTCCCCATAATGTATGTGTCTCCATGGGTGCACGAGTGTGAGGTATCAGGATTTATTGGCCTGCATTTAGGATGACCTATACATAATTCCCTGGTGATTTCATTACCTGTGAATAAAGCAGCTCTTCCCGAGGCATCATTATGCTAAAAACTTTGCATCCTCCTCTATTTCAACTCCATTTCTCTAATATATTGGGGAATTCATATACAATGGTTGTGGTTTCACTTTCCAGAGGCATCTAGAATCGGGTTACAGATGGGCAGTAACCAGGGGGATCATAATCTCACCTAAAGTTCCAGTTCACTGTATTTAAACCATATTTTTGTCTGAATAAAAGCTTTTTTTAAGTAAAGAAAGTGTGATGATAATTCCTACACTGGCTTATAAAATAGGAATTAAAAAAAATGCTTTGAAGGCTGGTGCTACCAAAGTGTTAATGCTCCAAGTCCTACTTACTAACCCACTCAAGATCTTCCTAGTTCTAGGATGAAAATTTTATTATTTATTTAGCATTATTTATTAAATGTCTATTTTTATACTGCCCTCCCATGATGGCTCAGGGCAGTTTTCATAATACATTAAAAATGAACGATGGGTTAAAAACATTATGACAAGTTTCTCACAGTTAGAGTGATTTCTCAGGAGAACAGGCTTCCTCAGGAAGTGGTGGCTTCTCCACATTTGGAAATTTTTAAACAGAGGCTGGATAGCCATCTGATGGAGAGGCTGATTCTGTGAAGGCTCAAGGGGGTGGCAGGTGACTGTGGATGAGTGATAGGGTTGGGAGTGTCCTGTATAGTGCAGGGGGTTGGACTAGATGACCCAGGAGGCCCCTTCCAACTCTATGATTCTATGAGTCTAAGTAATGGCATTAACAATATCAAGCATAAGCAACCACTCAGTAGTATTTAGGTCACAGCTGCCTCCAGATTATTCACTGCCCATAAAATTGTTTCTCCTTCCTCTCCCCATGACAACAACAAAAAACCCAGTTCTTTTCCTCTACCATATCCTGCTTCACACAGGAATCTTTTAACAAAGGTAGCTAAAATCAGCTAAAGTTAGCCTATAAGGTCAGGCTGAGAACTCTTCAGATGGTGTCGGCCTTGTTAATTTTGCTGCTGGCCTCCCCATTACTAGGAAGTCTGGTGACTATGGGGGTTATGACAGACATTTCATCTGACTCTCATTCTCGGTGTTATCTGGTTTATAAGTGACTTTCCAATTACAAAAAAGAAAAAAAGAAAAAGAAGCTCCCAACGCAAATTCCCAAGCAGAAGAATGTATTAACATTATCACACGACTTCTCTTGCCTCAGATGGAATTGCTATCATTGAAGAACTGAATAGCCTTGAATCTTGCTGAGTCTTTTGTAATACGGGCCGTCCAAATAAAAGTCCCCAGTCCCTTTTGCCACTCTCACTGGCCAAAAGTTTTCCCTGAGCCAGCTGAAGAACCACAGTTTGTGGCAAACCAGCTAATTTTATTTGCCTCGCCTGAGGATTTAAATGTAACCTTTTGCAGAAGATTCGGACTTCTAGCTATCCTCACCAGGAGGGATTCCAAGGGCTTCAAAGAAATGGAGGAGGAAAGGGTTTCCATTGTAATTAATAGACATTTCTGTAATCCTTTCAAACACAAGCGTCTGTTTCCTTTTGTGCTACTGAATTGCTAGCAGAACTCCCCACAGCATCCAACTTGAAAAGAACAATTATGTTTAAGTTTAGAAACTTGTATAATGAACAGTTTCCTTAAATAATAATATCCCCCCTATCTCTCTTACCCTCTTTCAGTACCCTCTCATGTTCACAATCCTGAAAGTTTAAGCATGATTTTTTAAAAGGATTCTTGAAATAGGATGAGGGTGAGAACCAGAGTGGTGTAGTGGTTGGCATGTCAGACTAGGACCTGGGAGCACAGGGTTCAAATCCCTGGAGACAACAGAGAGGGGATCTGATAACCATCTGCAAATATTTAAAAGGCTGCCATATAGGATGGAGCAGAGTTATTCTCTCTTGCCCTGGAGGAATGGACCAGAACCAATGGGATGAAATTAATTCAAGAGAAATTATGTATAAACATCAGGAAGACGTCCCTGACAGTTAGAGCAGTTTCTCAGTGGAACAGGCTTCCTCGGGAGGTGGTGGCTTCCCCATCTTTGGAAATGTTTAAACAGAGGCTGCATAGCCATCTGATGGAGAGGCTGATTCTGTGAAGGCTCAAGGGGGTGGCAAGTTACAGTGAATGAGTGATAGGGTTGTGAGTGTCCTGCATAGGGCCCATTATGCATGGCCGCCGAAACGGCGATTTCGGGTCACATGGAAAACGCGGAGGGGGAAGACGCGACACATACTGGTTATGTACGGGGCGGGGCGCGACGGCGGCAAAACCCAGAGTAACCGATTATGCACGCGGTGATCCGGGCGCCGCTTCTGGTTGCGCCCTGGTCACCCGGAAGCTGCGCTTTCTTCCACGTTTCACTGATGCGGCTTTTTCGGCGGCATGCACCAAAGCTGCGGCCGGTTGCAGCCGGCTCCGTGCGTTATCGGTGATTTTAGTCGCCGCCATTCCACCCCGAATGTGTGCGAAAACCCCCGTGCAAAATGGGTCTAGATGACCCATGAGGTCCCTTCCAACTCTATGGGCCATTCCACACAGATTCTTTGTAGCAGGAGTGTGGCAAATTGAAATCGCTACAAAAATGTGGTTATGCACAACGTCGTTGACAATCTGCCACACTCCTGAAACCGATTAGCAAAAAGCGCTTTGTTGTAGCACTTTCAGGGAAATCCCAAAAAGTGGATTCACCCTCCGGAAAGCGCTACACTCTTGCAACCAATCTGCACCACTAGCTTATCATCCAAAAGATTTTCTCCTTTCATCTCTTCACTGAGCACAACTGCCCCTTCTTTCTTCACATGAATCAATTCATAAAAAAATAAACTATGTAGCCTATCCCTTACCATGTTTACTCAGAAACAATTTCCCACTGTATTCAAACTGTACATTGGACTGCAATTTTAAAATTACAACATACCTATGCTGCCCTGCTGGGCTGCACCTGCACAGCTGGGTGGTTGTGCTGGAGCAGAAAGTTTGCCAAAGTCCAGAGTCCAGTCTGGGAGGTTGGGAGCCAGAGTTCACAGCAAGTGGTGCAGGGAGCAAAGTCAAGCTGAGCTGGGGTCAAGAGCCAGAGAAACGGTCAGAGCCAAATCAAAGTCAGAAGCCAGGGGCAAAGTCAGAAACCAAGCCATAAGTCTAGAGCTGGAAGCGTAAACAGGAATCAGACTGAAGTCAGGAACCAGGAGTCAGTCAGGCCGAGCTTCGTCAAAGTGAACTGGAACAAGGAGCTGTCTGGGAAGACAGACAGGACTGATGTATAAGGGGGTGAAATAATATTTTTTAATTATTATTCTGTAAAGAGAGGTTTAGAGCCTCTTGTGGCGCAGAGTGGTAAGGCAGCAGACATGCAGTCTGAAAGCTCTGCCCATGAGGCTGGGAGTTCAATCCCAGCAGCTGGCTCAAGGTTGACACACAGGCTTTTCTGGGACAAACCCCCTGTGTCATTTTGTTCTTCTGAAGTTGAATAAAATTATAAAAGGTTTTCCAGTCTAGTAGTCACTCTGTTAGGGTACTGTACACTAGGCAAACGATTCCAAAATGCCCAGAGCAGGCCCTGGGCTATCAGGACATGCACATATTACACCCACAAAGGACCTTGTCTCAGGGCCCTTCTCATATAACCAGAAGCCTGGTGGAGCAGTCCTCAGCCAGAGGGCCTGCAGCTGGGCCCCACCTACCCTTACACAATGCTGATCTTCTATTTTGTTTATGTTTTGTACCCTACCATTTTCCCCAGTGGGGACCAAAAGAGCTCATGCCATTCTCCCCTCTTCCATTTTAACCTCAAAACAACCGGTAGGGTAGATTTAGGCAGACAGTGTGGACTGGTCCAAAGACACTAGGCAAGCTTCTATGGCAAAGTGGAAATTCAATCATGGCTCTTCCCAAAATGCTTGCCCAACTCTCTAAACACCACATCACACTAATGTCTGTGCAAGAAAGACATAAGTCAGTCCATCAGCCCAGTTTATTTTACCTAGCCCTTGTCTATCACCAGTAAGACAGTAAGACAATAAGTACACAAACGTGAGAAACACATATGGGGCCTGTTCTGCATGGATGTACTGTGGTTCTGTTGTAGTGTAAGGTGACCATTGGTAAAGAGGGACACCATTGACCGGGGGGTTCTTGATTGAAAATTTGGTCTATATGGAGCAACAAAAAGTTTCATAGAACACATAGAATGCAAAAATAGTATTATAATTAGATATCGATATCGATATCGATATCGATATCGATATCGATATCGATATCTATCTATCTATCTATCTATCTATCTATCTATCTATCTATCTATCTATCTATCTATCTATATCTATATCTATATCTATATCTATATCTATATCTATATCTATATCTATCTATCTATCTATCTATCTATCTATCTATCTATCTATCTATCTATCTATCTATCTATCTATCTATCTATCTATCTATCTATATATATATATATATATATATATATATATATATATATAACTTTAAACATAAGTACAATTTGCCAGGTACCCCCAGATGTCCCTCTAAAAGTGGGACAATCTGGTCACCTTATTGTAGTGTCACAGATGTCCCTTTTTGGGGAGACTAGCCAGGCCAGGATCTAGGAAACTATTGAACTATTCAGTTTCCTCAGTTATCAGACTTTAATCCATCCAAACAGGAGAGAATCCATTAAAGAGGACTATTTTACAGCAGAATAAAAAGATGATCCAGATCATTGTGACTTTTAGGGGTAGATTTTTATTATAAAAGCAAAAAACATTAGACTCTTTGGCATTATTCTAGTCTCTCATTCTCTCTAGTTGGTTCTCTCTTTTAAATGAAATATTCATCACATTTCCACATAGCTTTGAATAGAAACATGCTAGGATGTTGTGACTCAATTGGCATAAGCGTTTTCAGCAGGGAAGACTAGCTCCTTCAGACAGGGACAGTGTGACCTCTGAAAACTCCATAATCTGTATTTTCAAAATTGCTGAACAAGGCTGTCACATACAATGGAAGCTTTTAAGGCTTCAAAAACCAGAGTGGTCAGGACATCATGAATGTTTAAGACATCATATCATAGTCAATTATGAGAGTAGAGCATCAGTTTGGCATGCAAAAGGTCCTGGTTTAATCCCTGACAACTCTAATGATTACAGTCATGTTAGGTCAGCCATTCTCAACCTTTCTCAAGCCACCTCGAGCCTTCGGGAGGAGGCGGGATATAAATAATAATAATAATAATAATAATAATAATAATAATAATAATAATAATAATAATAATAATCCTAAAATATTCTTCAGGCTTTGTGTCACCCCAGAAGTGATGCCAGCTTGCCATGTCTCCCTGCCACACCACCAGAAGGCACATGTTTGTGTACACGGCATCATTGCTAGAACAAATGGTATGGGTCCCCTCTCCTGTTGGCGTCTGAATATCTTGGCGCCAAAACTCTGGCTACCCCCATGCTGCCTTTGTAAGGTATTGTCTTAGGAGAAAATGGTTTTTGCCATCTGTTGAAGTTATTGTATGTAGATAGTGGGATTTTAATGGGATTTTATTGGGGACTTTTATTGTATTGTATGGATTTTTGCAAAACCCTCCGCAAGCTGGTCTCCAAAAGTGGCGGGCTAGAAATCCAATAAATAAAATAAAATAACATGCAAAAGAGTGTGAGTGCTTCCAGTCATGTGCTGAACATCCCAAAGTTGAAGGCAAAACTCGATTAGCCCTCAGTGGGGGATGTACACTCAAGAGGGAGAAGGTACTCAACCACTCAAGGTCAATCACTGTCTTCTTCTCCTCATCCACCACCTCCTCCTCCTTCCTGCCACTTGTGGCCACTTACTATGGTGGGAAAAGGGCCAGCCCTGCTCCACAGCAAGATGTCAAAGGAAGGGCAGGATAGTGGACTGTCCCCAGCGAACCTGCTTGATCACCTGGGTCACTGCACTCCTGGCACATCCTCCCAACCACACTCAGCAGCACCACATGTTAAGAGCCAACCCTGACAGCCCTGTCCAGCAGTGCCATGGGCAGAAGGCCAGCCCCAGCAACCCTGCTCACTGGCTAGGCTGTTCTAGTCCCCAGCCAACAGAGAGCAGGTTAGCCCTGGTGGTCCTGCTTAGTAACTGTGGTCCTGTGGTCAGCCACTCTGGTCCTGACTCCACCACCCACCAACTGGGGAGCGGGGAGAGGACTTCCAGCCATGTGGTACAGGGACTTCCTAGGTGCAATAGACTTTGCCTCTAGTCACTAATAAAGTTAAATGCTTGTTACATAAGAAGTTAGTTTCATTTTTGTGTCTGCAGTACCTTTCCGGAGCAAAGCAAAGAAACATTCATCTCAGCTGTTATAATGCCCACCATGCAAAGCAGGGGAAATGATCTGTGTGATTTGGAGAGATATCTTTGGGAGATATCCAGGGACCACCAGAATGCTGGCAATTCTAGCAATATCTGTGAATGCATTGGAAATGGTTGGAAATGGGAAGAAATTATTGTACAGGCTGTGCACAATTGTTGCACTGGATTCAGGTGTAGTAGCTCTTGGCTAGGCATGCCAGCCTTCAGAAGGGACCTGTGGAACCTGTAGAATTACTGTTCATCTCCAGGCCTCAAAAATCAATTTCCCTGGATAAAATGGGAGCTTAGGAGGGGAGTCTCTGTGACATTGGACACAGTCCTCTCCTGCTTGAATATCTGAATCTGTTTGCTTGCAACAGCCTTCTCCAGACATTTTCTGCTGGTGGGGCTCTGAGAAGAAATTCTGAGAAGGGGAAAATGGGAGGAGCCAGTGGGGGAGGGCAGAAGATTCAGCTATTCCTTTCTATCCCTTTCTCATTTGTGCATGTATTTATTTATTATTCTTGTTTTATTATATTCAAACATACCACCTTCCCTTGTGGCTCAGGGCGGTTTACATTTGAACTTGTGCTACAATGCAGGAAACGTCATTTGTGATCCAATACAAAGGAAAAACATCATAATTGTAAGCATATAGCATTGCTAATGGCATAACATTGAACATTGAACATTTTAAATGATTAATACTGCACCATGGATCAATTTTTCATTTGAAGGGTGCAGTTTGCGCAGGAGGGGACTTCTAGGGGCTCTCGTTTGGTGGAGTTGGTTCATTAAGTGGCCTCAACCAAAGGCTTGGTGGAAGAGCTCCAGTTTGCAGGCCCTGCAGAATTGTTTTAGTTCTGTCAGGGCCTTGAATTCTTCTGGGAGATCATTCCACCAAGTGAGGGTGAGGATGGAGAAAGCCCTGGCCCTGGTTGAAGCCAGACTAGCTTCCCTGGAGCCAGAGATCACCAGCTTGTTGGTGTTCATAGAGTGTATGAATTCAACAGGGCCACTGAAGGCTACACCCATGAGCAGATGAGCAGACTACACAGATGAGCAGAAAGCCATTCTGTCCTCCTGACTCCTAAACCTGGGCAACCATTGCCAGTCAGAACATGCAATCTGCACTTTAATAGTCCAGTGGCTTTATGGGTTTATTTGCCTTTCTCATGTGAGTGTCTTATACATCTGAAGCCTTGACATGTGAAATAATACCATGGAATAGCAGTTCCCACACAATCATAGCTGCCTGTGAAGTGTCCCAATGAATGGATATATATCAGCATCAGTGCTTCCAGTTATTCCCTAACTAAACTATTATCTGGGCGGATCTTATATACACACTGCCCAGTGTACATCGATGTTTCACTGGCCCCAACCCAAACCCTGGTAGAAGAGCTCTGTCTTGCATGCCCGATGAAACTGTGCCAGTTCCGTCATAGCTCAGATCATCCACCAGGCGGGGGCAAGATGTACTTCCTTGGAGCCAGGGACTACCATCTGGCTTGTGTTTGCAGAGTGGAGTCTCTCTGCAGGTATGCAGGTATAAGCTTTTCTTTCTTTTCTATAACTGTTTATTTGACCCAGGGTCCAAAAGAGCCACTGAAGGTTTATGTTTAAGCAACTGCATAGCCTCAGTATCTCTATCTTTCTTACAGGCTTTTGCTAATGTCTTTAGTTGCCTTGAGTTCTGTGATGGGAGAGTTATCTCTCAAAGAAGGCCTGATTTCTTTCCTCTCTCCACTGGATGTCAGATATGGGAAGGCCTGAGTCATATATTTGAGGTAGTTTGATGAATGATTTCTTAACTGTTAACTGTTAAAATATAAGATGCTCAGTTTTAGCATCTCAACTTGAAGTCCAGCTAAGGTTCACTGTGTTTGTGTGTTTTCAAGACCCAGTAGGTGGGAGGTTAGTCTGCTTACTGCTTATTAAAATCTCTTTGAAAACAAACCTGAATCTTGCATGTAATTTTCTTGGAATCACTGCAGATCTGGACCTCTGGCCAAAGCCCCAAACAGTAAGTAATGGAAAACTACCTGCATAATTTGATCTCCCCAACAGAATATGGTGTGATTAATTCTTTTTTTTAAAGCAGCCAAAACTCTAGCAACCCTGTATGCAGCCCATCTATCTGCATTACTCAGTAACCTAGAAGCCTCAGCAGTTGGAAAAGTGGAGTCCTTGCTTAGTACAGAGGGAATTACCTCCTGTCTACGCTTTTAAAATTATGGGCAGCTTAAAAGTACATGGTCAATGGATTCAATGCAATTAGGTTCGCTATTACATGTTCCCTCTGAATATGGAGTGCCAACATATCTGCCTGTCAAGACCGCAGATGGTACAATATTAAGACATGCCAGCACAAAGGCACATCTATATTTAGGATATGTTAGATCTCAAAAGCACGTTAGGATGCTAACGGCTAGGGGAATGACAACTGCAAACAAACTCTTCTTGATCTTATTGTTGTACTCTTTATAATCCAGATGTTTCCGGTGCATTTCAGTCTGATGTCGTAGCTCATCGATGTTTGCTGTCCCCATCAATTCTATTGCAATCCCTAGGCACATCCAGGTATGGGATTTCTGAGAGTCAAAACTTTCTTTGTCAGATACAGGTTGGCATGGAAGTTGCTGAGTCCTTATAGCCCAGACTGAAAGGGGAAAGGGGTGTTTCAAAGAAAGAACTCAAAATGTAGAGATACAGTGTGCATTGTAATCAGTTTGATCACAGCAGAGTAGAAGTGCTTGGAGGCAGAGAATTAGCATCTGTAGTGAGACAAGGATCCTGTGTCAGCCCTGGGGGCATCTATTGTTTGGAACTTCTGAATGCAGTTGTGAAATATTAGATAGCTTTTCATCTCAAAGCTTATAGTCCAACATTCTTGTTATTGTTATTCTTGTTCTTGTTATTCTTATGGTTGAGGCTGGGGTCTGCGAGGTAGAGCGTTGCCCCCCCCGGGGGGTCTGAATTATACATCACCTCCCCCCATTCTCTATTGCCTTGGTAGGTGGGATTAGATTGTGTTTGGCTGCCGCCATGTTATGTTATGTTGTGATTTGAATGTCTTTTAATGTGGTTTTAATTCGGTTTTTTAAGTCAACTGTCACCCACCATGACCCTACATAGGGAGTGGTGGGAAATAAATCAAATAAATCAAATAATAATAATAATAATAATAATAATAATAATAATAATAATAATAATAATAATAATAATAATAATAATAATAATAATAATAATAGTCTCTAAGAAGCTACTTTTTTCAGATATATCCAGTCTGCTAAAGACCAACACACTGAAAACCATTGAAATCAGTGAGGAATACTCAACAGAGATAGGGTCAAGATACACACAGGTTACCAACCTCTGGGGAGGCAGCAGAAGTTTTCCCAGGGTTACAACTGATCTCCAGATTACAGAGAGCAGTTCTCCTGGAGGAAATGGCAGAGAGTACACTCTATGGGTGGGGAACTAATCCACTGTACTGAACATTTTTGTTGTGTTTGTGATCTTTCCATGGCCTATGGCCTAGTGCAGTAAAGTTTGACTTGACTTGACTATATGGGTGGGATGGCTAAACTGTATCGTTATAGATGTCCATGGACTACAGTTACCATGAGTCCCTGCCAGCACCTGCTGGCAGATGTGCTGGCACTAGCTCATACTGTAGTCCATGGACATCTGGAGATCCCCTTTTAGGCTACACCTGGAAAGCCCCATTTATGGCATTACCGCCCCTTGCTGAGCTCCTGCATCTCCCTGAACTTCACCATTCCAAGGCATCACCCCTCAATCACAAGGATCGTCCTAAATCTGAATTGACAACCCTTGTAAGTTTTGTAGCTATGACTGAGTATGGTAGTTTTTATTATAATTTATATTCAGATATCTTTTTTTTTCTGGCTATCTAGAAACATCCCACCAGGCTCCTGGAAACTAAATCTGACAAATGTGAGGCAACACTCAGCTGGATGTTGGACTTGGAGAGGCTGGAAAGAAGCTCAGTGGCTCTCTTCCAATTGGTTGGCAGTTTCCATACGACTGGCAGAATCATTTATTTCTAAAATACACAACTATCCAAATGCCAGTATATTGCATAGCTGAGGATGTGTGTGTGTTTTCCTTTAAGGGACAATCATGCTCATTCTTTAAGGTATAAAGTATTCAAATTGCAATGGTGTAAATGACTAATACAATCCTATAAAAACATATTCCTGCCTAAACCCATTGAGTTCAGTAGGCTTAGTTTGTGGGAAATATGCATAGGATTGCATTGGGGAAGATTGAGCTCCCCCAATCACAACCGATCTCTAGTGTTATCATCTCTAACAATCTCATTTTCTAACAGTAAATTGGGGTTCTTGGGAGGGAAGGTGGCATTGTATTGCCCAGTCCCATCAGATATCAAAAGCTGAGTAGGGCAGGTACTTGAATGGGAGACCACCAAAATATGGAGACCAGTTGAAAGTCACTTCAAGGAAATCAGGCTGGACTTCTGTAACTCACTCTATGTGGGCCTGCCCTTTCCCTTGCTCTAGACATTACAACTGGTACAAAATGCAGCTGCTAGGGTCCTCCTCACTAGGACACCATGGAGGACACATAGTTAGCCATTGGTTGCCAGTTGAGTACTAGATCAAGTTCTAAGTACTGTTTTTTTAACTTTAAGGCCAAATATCCAAAGAACCTAATGCATGAAAAGATGGTTTACCTTAAGCCAATTCACAGATAAAAGTGTCTCCAGCTGGTTGCCATGTAATGGTCAATCATGCTTTGTAATTATGGATAACAGTCTGGTGTAGGGATTCCCAGCCAGGGTTTCTGGGAACCCTAAAGTTCTGCAAGAGCTCCCCGGAAATTACGCAGCCTTTCCCAGAAGTTCAGATGGCCACTGAAACTAGATATCACTGGAGCCCATTTCTTCCTGTCGCTCTACAGACCTAATCTCTTTCTCCACTATGGAAGTGGTAAATGATCAATGGATTAATTGGTGGGTTTCCACATCTTACTTCCATGTCCACTTCTCTGAAGGGGCATGTCACCACGTCCAGGGTTCCTCAAATCCTGAAACATATTTCAGGCGTTCCTTCATGACCAAAAACCTTGAAAAAGGCTAGCGTGAGGGATCCTAGAACTTGCACACTTCTTTCCCTCTCTGCCTTTTGCACATGGCTCAGAAATCAAGCATTTCCAGTTTCATGGAAAAGTGTACTTTGGGACAACATCTGAATCACATGCTCTTTTGTTCCTTTCCTTCCAATTGAAAATTCAGATGAAGATTAAACTTCAGCTTGGAAATATGGTTTGGAGAAAGGCGAACAAACTAGAACGATGCAGTGTGATGCAATGGCCAGGGCATTGGGCTTGCGAGACCTTGTTCTCATTCAACTATTTTTCATGAAGCCATGAAGCTCTGTGAGTGATGCTGAGCCAGTCTCTCTCTCTCTCTCTCTCTCTCTCTCTCTCTCTCTCTCTCTCTCTCTCAGCCTGGTGTACTTTGCAGAATGGTTACAAGGATAAAATGAAGGGGGAGGAAAGTCAAGTCAGCCACTGATACCTCCAAAGTGTCATGTCCCCACCAACTTCTCAATGAAACAAACTTATCATCTTAGCAAAAGCAGTTTATAGAAAAGGCAAACTTGATATTTCTTGTTGAAACTGATTTGTTAGGCACATACAGATCATTATATCTCCCAGGTGTCCCACTCTCAATGAAACATGAAAATGTTTCTACTGGGAGTAGGTGGGCTCACTCACTGCATTCCCAGGAAAACAAATGGTTCAGTTGCTACACCAGTTGCAACTTTCAGCACCTTACCCAAGGCTGAGCTACCATATAACAGTCTAACCTCCCCTTTCTCCCAGTGCCTTCCTGTCAACAAAACTCTAGCAAGTAGTATATACAAAAGATCAAGGGTACAGCAGAATGTGAAAAAACACAGATGAACAAAAACAGTATATCTTTCCTGGCTAGAGCAGTGAATCAACTCCTCCCACACACAACTGAAGTCATGGCAGAATGCTGATGCACTAGGAGATCCTGATGCTAAAGATGGCAAAATAAAAATGAGATAGTAATAGAGTTTGTCCTTTGAACATTCCACAAATTGTGATTTCCCACATAAGAACAGAGAGTAATTTCTAAGCTGTGTGTGAGAACAGGCGGCAAATGATGGTAAACCTTGACCCTATTTCTAATTTTTTAAAAACGAAAATCAAAGAGCAAATCTGCCGCCTTTTCTCTGAAGTGCTGCTAGCTTGAAGTGGTATCACCGTCTGATGGCTAAAGAGATTTCTGGCCTTCAGGGGGGGAAATTGTGAGTGATTAGATCTATTGAAGTTTGTTCGTTAAAGTCTCTGGTCAAGAAGGTCCTCATCAGAATGACTAAATTGATATTATAATTCCAGAGCATACTCAATTTCTGCAGACAGAGATTCATAGTTCAGTAGATAGTTATGGAGGATTTTCTGTTTCATGTTGAAAAGGTAGTCTTCATACAGAATGTGCATGCTGCTCTCAAAGGAGTTTTCGTTCTGGAAGAAACTAGCTGGTCAAATGGTGGAAGGACAGCCTTTTTTTGCTCTTTCCTGATAGATTTGTGAGACCAGAGAGCTTTCTATGAGTCATAACTCTCATGGCCCCCAAAATTCATTTTTCTAATTATCAGAAGCCATTTTGTGATAGTGCTTGCTACATATTTCAAAGATTCCAAACGTACTAGGGATGCTAGTCCCCAGGTGAGACCTCAGAATCTCCTGGAATTATAGCTCATCTCCAGGTAACAGAGATCATTTCCCCTGCAAACAAATGGATGCTTTAGAGCAGGGGTAGTCAAACTGCGGCCCTCCAGATGTCCATGGACTACAATTCCCAGGAGCCCCTGCCAGCGAATGCTGGCAGGGGCTTCTGGGAATTGTAGTCCATGGACATCTGGAGGGCCGCAGTTTGACTACCCCTGCTTTAGAGGGTAGACTCTATGGTATTAGACTCCACCGAGGCCCCTCCCCACCCAAAACCCACCCACTTCTGGCTCCACCTCCAAAGTCTCCAGGTATTTCCCAACCCAATACTAAAATGTACTTATAGTTCAAAAAGGTTGGGCAGTCTTTATTCATAGACTTTCTAGTCTAGCCTTCTCCCTGCTGTCATAATTTCCTCTGTGTCCAAACACATAACCCCTTTATCATTCTCGTGGAAATGATTAGAGATGTACACTGAGTAAAAATGTATTACACTTTGGATTTTGACAGAATCAATTCATCTGAATCCAAATCATCCAAACAATGTATTCAGTATAGCAATTCGAACCTGGACAATTCTAATCCAGCTGAAACGATTTGGCATCATCGATTTAGAGTCATTAAAACCTATGGCACCATTTTGCCTTTCCATCTATTCAGTGTTTTTTTTTTGGGGGGGGGGGGTTGAAGAAGAGGTACCAAATTTGCAGTATAACTGCAGTAGCCTCTCCTTAAAAGAATCCCCAAGTTTCAAAAAGATTGGATCAGAGGTCTTGCCTTCACTCCCTACCATAGGAAACAATGGAGGTCAGAGGGGGCCACCCTCTTTGGGTGCCTGTTGAATTGGACCCCCTGTGGAAATTATTTAATTTACAGTCATAGACCAGAACAGAGAAATATAAGAGATTAAAACAAAAAGCTTGTAATACTCAAGCATTCAGAACAGTTTGTGGCTATATTATGATTAATCTAAAAGATATCATTATAAAAAATTAACAAAGAAAGAAAAGACCCCTGGGTTGAATCTTTTTGAACTTTTGAAGAGAGGCTCCCACAACTTCACTGCAAAATTGGTGCCTTGACCTCAAACCCCTATCCCTCCTGACCATGGAATACACAAAAGGGCAAATATTCCCATTGACATTGATGACTGCACAGTCTATAATGAAGCGGAAAATCACTGAATCTTGAATTGAATAAGGCTGATTTGGACCATTTAAAGTTTAGGGCAATTTCTGCACAGAGTGCGAAATTGTGTTTTATGTCCTGCCGGCAATTGCAGGATAGTAAACTATTTCTCCCCTCTCACGCCACATCTCACATTTCCCCCTCCTCACTAGTAGGGGAAAAGGCACAAGAAAGAGCAATGCGCTGTTTTACTCACTCCTCCTTGGTCTGTCAATCAATGGAGGCAACCAATCAGAGGTTTATCTCCAAAGTTCCCCAGCGCAAATAAAAATATATATATTGAATCCAATGCATTGTTACATGTATTGTTGCTATGTGTTTTGCCATGGAAGATAGAGCACCCCCCCCCAAAAAAAAAGCATCCAAATGCAGATGGCTGGCTGTGTCACTCCCCCACCCCACTGGTCTGCTCACCTGCTGCTCAGAAAATGGCAGAAAAGCCTCTTTGTGCCTGCATGTAAGAAAATTAGCTTACCAAAGAGAAAGGTCCAACCAATCCCTGTTGTACAAGTTTCCACATGCAGGGAGTAATGTATGTCAATATCAGTTTGAGGATTTTTTTAAAGCTTTGGACTCCTGCCCTCTTTCTCCCCAAGCAATTCTGAAGTGGGGGAAACACCGCCCAAGCCACTGCTTTCACTGCCACCTCCCCTGCATGCACATATACACACACTCACCAGCAGGAGGTGCTTCCCCATGAGGAGGGAGGGAAGGAGGCACTTGGGCAGCAAGATGGTAGAAATGGAGGAGAGGTGAGGGCAGGTGCGAGGGTGGGACAAAGCTGCCCAGAATTATAGCACATTTCCCTCTCCAGATTGTCTTTTTGTTGGTTGCTCACTGGTTGCTCACCAATGGCTCACATGTTTTAAGGTGGTAAATTCACTTTCCTGGATTTACCACATAGCGATTTAAAATTGGTGAAAATGTAAGCCACCTACTGGACAGCCTTGGGATGTTGGCGACATCATGTGGAGGGGCCTGAATATGCCACCAACATTTGGAGGCTGTCCAGCTACATTTTGCACATGCAGAAATGGCCCATGGATGGGCTATTTGGGTCAGATATGGATGAAAAGTACCCAAATCAGCACTGAATGAGGTACTTTTTCACTTATCTGAATGGAATCACCCATCCCTAAAAGTGTTACCATTGAGAAACTGTCTTACCAGCTTGTGTGCTGTTTAATATTGATATTGTTATTACTGTATTGGTTTTAATGTTTTAAGGGGGTTTATGGGTATTTTGTGACTTTGATTTTATATTGTAAGCTACCACAAGATGACATTGTTGAGATTTGCAGGGTATAAATCAAAGCATAAATAAATAAACAATACACATAGACCCCCCTCGGATTGATCTTCCCACCTTCTGGAAATACTGTATCCAATGATCGCATCTAGCTTAAAATATGACTTTAAGTGTTGCTTTTCCATAGCTGTTAAAACAATAAGATTTACTTTTAAAGAAATATAATGCAATAACAGTAAGCCACAGAGCCTTGGAAATATGAATGGGCTGACCATCCTCTCCTTTCCCACACTCTTCAGCAGCCTCCACAGCTGTAATTATATTTACTCAGATGTAAGTACCATTAGTTATGAGCTGTGGTGTAAGTAATTTTGGATCGTCTCCTTATTCATTCAATCACACACACATTTAGCCCCAACTGCAACTCCGTGGTGCTAAAGCACTTAGAGTTAAGTACATTATTTTTTTTTCTACTTCAGTGATTCTAAATGTTCTTAAATGAGTTTTGGTTTGGACTGTAATCTATTTGCTCTCTAGTAGGCCTGATCCTATATTCTCAGTTGAATTGAGCCAACTTTTTAAAAAAAGTTGTGAGTTGTACTTTGATGACAGTTGGTTCAAAGTTCTATTCAGAGATAAACTACACATGATGCTTTCCTTGAGTTCTACCTGGATCCTGATGATCACACATCTACTATGAGTTTTGTGCTCAGTTCCTAAGCATCCAGGAACCAGATCAGAACCATGGTACATGGCTTGACCTTCTGCAGTGTTTTCCTGATCTGAAATTCCCTGGGAGGAAGTTATTTGCCCATTGTAGAAAACATGGGGAGGGAAGACATGGTATCGCCCAATCTTGTCAGATCTCAGAAGCTAAGCAGGGTCTGTACTTGGAAGAGGGACCACTAAGGAAGTGGTCTGTGAACCACCTCTGCTTCTCACTTGCCATAAATCATCTGCAACTTGACTCTGAAAGCAAGTGCACTGATGGCCTGCATGATCAGAGGTTCCAGACTCCCTGGGAGAGAGGGTTTCAAATAAACAAATGACCCTTTCAAGCAGCCTTTGTAATTCATTTTAGTAGCCAGTTACTAGCACATTTCTGGTGTCATTTCAGATGCAACCATTTCAGAAACTGGCAGCTAACTGATTTTGACTTTTCATACAAGGCTGCTCATGTCCAGTTGGGAAAGCAGAATTGAACCATCTTTGAGGTATGCTGCTTTCTTCTGTTTTCACCTCTTCTTTGCTCTCCTGAAATCATTGTACTCTGCTCTTCAAAATGTCTGCAGCACTTCCAAGAATGCTTATCCCCCCCCTTTTTTTTCTTTTCTTTTCACTATGTGAAAAACTGTGAGAAATATTGCAAAGCAAAAAAGGGCGGGGGGTAAAATAAACAATGTTTGAAATTCCCGGAGTGCTAGAGCACCTTATGGATATTATTTTTGGAATATTGTCTTCTCTATGGCATGAGTGAATGCTAATTATATAGTTCCTATTGTGTCCCCCTTTAAATGTTTGGAAAATAATATCAAATTTTGTTCCATGATTTCCTTTGTATGGTGCTTTCCATCTGACAAACAATGGGTTGAGAACTTCTCCAATTTCTGATGTTACATTTGGCTTCCAGCTGATGGTGGCACGCTTGTCCGCATTCTACATAATTTGACCATAGAACTCTTGATGTTCTTGGGTTTGTTGTTCAATGTAAGAGTTTTCGGTTTGAGTACCACTAAACTGAATGCACCTCAAGCGTGATGACCTGTCAAATAATTGACAGCTCCCTTCGTTTCACTTTTTCAACACAAATAAGTTGCCCAGTATGTGGACTATTTTTACTTTCCTTGATCACAAATTGTACATGACAGTTTCCGTGGCTTTTGAGGTCTTGGTATTTTGGACCTCCAAATTTGGAAGCATGAAGTCTACCGCTAAGCTCTTTCAAGCAGTAAAATAAAAAGAAGACAGGGAAAATTCTCAGACCACCTACTGCGGCAGAATCCAATGCAGACAATTTTCTGCAGCAAGAGATAAGAGGATTGTCAGAATGTACAAGTAGACATTGCATCATTGACACTGAACTTATAGGTCATGATTCATAAGTAGGTCACTCCCTGGACTATGATTGGTCATACCAGCAATACCAGTTTTATCACCACTTAATTTTTTTTTGAAAAAAGAAGTCTATAGATTGAGGGGGGAGCAGGAGAGAGAGAACAAGGAAAGCAGAGGAGAGAAAGATGACTTACAATGACAACATGGTAGGGTCTAACCCAGCCTTCCTCAACTTTTTAAGGTTGGGAAACCCTGAACCATTCTTCAGGCTTTGAGCAACCCCAGAAGTGGCATGGCCATGCAGAATATGGTTGAGAAGCGTAGCTGTGTACATGCCCACTCTCCTTCTCACCCTCTTCAGTCCCATCATCGGACATTTGGGTGGGAGAGGTTGGCATGGCCATATATTGTCATTATCACCCAATAAATGTTTAAAAAACTTTTTAAAAATGTTAAAAATTAATTAACCCCCCACTCACTTGGGAAACCCTTCTAGGGTTTCACAAACCCCTGGTTAAGGAAGCCTGATCTAACTGTTTAGAACTCCTGGCCCCATTTTCTTAAAAGAACCAAAAACTGTAGTGAATCCTTCCCTTCCATAATTAAAGTTTTATAAATTCTCATCATAATATACAAGGTTTAAAAAGAAATCAGTAAAACAAGGAACTCAATTCTGAATCTGTATTTGTAAAAGCATGTGCTATTTTCACTCATGGTGGGCATAATCTTTCCAAGATCTTTTAAATCCTGCCCCAACCACTTTGGCATAACTCAGGAACATGAACGAGTGCACAGTAAGTTTGATGTGATTGTTAAAACGCTGGACTTGGATGTAGTAAAATCTCAACTTGCCATGGAATCTTGCTGGATGACTGTAGGCCAGTTATTTTCTCTCACCCTGACTGTTTCTGCATTAGGAGACATATCTTGTTTTCACCTCACGTTGGATTTCCCGTGAGTCAACTCTAGCCTTTCTGCATTTGGGCTTTCCTCCCCTTATTTCCCAGGCTGAAATTCATGACATGTTTTCATCACTGAGTTCTATGGAAACAGCCTACCCTCATACTTTGCTCCCTTCCCCATCCAATAAAAGCTGTTTTGTGCTTAATGCTGTCCTCTTGCATCTTTGTTTTCGTTGTGCTCCTTATTCCCACCATTCTGCACCCTTGATCACCTCCCCATCTTCCCTCCAAAGTGTAAAATTAAAAATCTGAGTTTTTTTTCAGAATGAAGGGAGGGAAGGAGGGGGAGGGGGCAGTAATGAGGGAAGGGACATTTCCAAACCACTCAAAATGGCAGGTGCAGGGAGAAACTCGATTCCATATATTGCCACATTTGGCAGCCTGGAATTAGACCCCATTAGACCCCACTTGACCCCATTAGATCCCTTGGACTGCAAGGCGAACAAACCGGTGAGTCCTAGAGGAGATCAGCCCTGACTGCTCCTTAGAAGGCCAGATCCTGAAGATGAAACTCAAATACTTTGGCCACCTCATGAGAAGGAAGGACTCCCTGGAGATGAGCCTAATGCTGGGAGCGATTGAGGGCAAAAGAAGAAGGGGACGACAGAGAATGAGATGGCTGGATGGAGTCACTGAAGCAGTCGGTGCGAGCTTAAATGGACTCCAGGGAATGGTAGGGGTCCGGAAGGCCTGGAGGGTCATTATCCATGGGGTAGTGATGGGTCAGATGCCACTTCGCACCTAACAACAAGACCCCTCTTTAAAAAATGAAAACCAGTTTTCTGGGGATTCATTTTCTGTGAGGTAAATGAGGAGGCTATTTGGGTGTGTACCCGAAGAGGCAAATGTCAGTACGGTGACAGGTGAAACACTCCATCTTCTAATAATGCAAATCTGAATGCTATCCTTAGTGCGGAAACAGTCCCAAAACAACCTTCAGTACTGAGAACAGCATGAAGTGGAGGAGAGGGAAAGCATTTTTATCACCTTTCGCTAATCAGGGAAAGGGATATAGAAGATAGTAGCAACCATTAGCTTGAGAAAACAAAAGGGGACCCACACATTTGTTTGTATGTTTGTTTGTGTTAAAATACATAGGTGCCTAATGTAGAATTGCCACAAAAGCTGAACATTTGGTCCAGATTCGGTGGGTCCTGGTTCAATAGGAATCTCAGCTGTAATTTCAAAAGAAGTTAGAAGAATTACAATAAGAATTCTTCCAATATCAGATACAATGGAATTCTTTGCATTTCTGCCTTCCATCTTACACTGAGCTCTTGCTGTATATGTTATGGATGCTGAAACTATGCAGACTTTGTCTCCAACATCTGTAATACAGAAACTTTATATAAAATAGAAAACAGAGGTTGAAGATTATAATGATGAGAGCCCATGGCAGCATATGACAACTGGAAAAGATGTACAAGATCAGGTAGGAATAAAGACAAGCAGACAATGGGAAGTGCCACAATGGTCTACAGTACCTATGAGCTTTTTTGGGGGGGGAGGAATTTTTTTTTTTTTTGCTCTTCACAAAGTGAGAGTATACACTGTCAAGACAGTAAGCAGAATGTGCCCGACAATTGTCAGCATTTCAGAGTTCTGTGTATTCATCTTTCCCCCCTCCCACATTTGACATTTCCCAAACAGTACAAAGAGAAATTGTTTCCAAATATTAATGTGTGACTTTGAAATGGGAGAAGAGTCATCCCTTGGAAGACTATTTTAGCTTGAGTAAGAGTCTGAAGAGCACTTAAGCGCAGGGACTTTGAAGAGTTGCTGGCATTTTGAAAACTCGGAGAAGAGATTTTCATCTTTCAAATTCTCTATCTTTGTACAGTGTTTATAGCACCAGAAAAAATGTACTTCTTAAAGTTGTTAGCTTGGGTATCTTCTAGCACCTACGAGAGGCAAAGGTTATTGTTTTATTTTGGGACCATGCAGAGATGTGGGAATGGCATCCCTATAGCTTCTTCTTCACACTACCGCCATGAGATTTGGAAGCTTAGAACCAATTGCTTAGGTCATTCCTACTTTTACTGGCCCAGAGACAATATAACACCCATAGAGTAAAGGTAAAGGTAAAGGTATCCCCTGTGCAAGCACTGAGTCATGTCTGACCCTTGGGGTGACGCCCTCCAGCGTTTTCATGGCAGACTCAATACGGGGTGGTTTGCCAGTGCCTTCCCCAGTCATTACCGTTTACCCCCCAGCAAGCTGGGTACTCATTTTACCGACCTCGGAAGGATGGAAGGCTGAGTCAACCTTGAGCCGGCTGCTGGGATCGAACTCCCAGCCTCATGGGCAGAGCTTCAGACTGCATTTCTGCTACCTTACCACTCTGCGCCACAAGAGGCTCTCTAATAAGGTAAAGGTATCCCCTGTCCAAGCACCGAGTCATGTCTGACTCTTGGGGTGACGTTTTCATGGCAGACTCAATACGGGGTGGTTTGCCAGTGCCTTCCCCAGTCATTACCGTTTACCCCCCATCAGCAAGCTGGGTACTCATTTTACCGACCTCGGAAGGATGGTAGGCTGAGTCAACCTTGAGCCGGCTGCTGGGATTGAACTCCCAGCCTCATGGGCAAAGCTTTCAGACAGCTGCCTTACCACTCTGTGCCACAAGAGGCTCTCCCATAGAGTAGGATGGTTCCAAATTTTATTGAGTCATAAGTTCATATATATATCTTCAATATAACTGGGGATATAAAGGTATAAGTTAAGGTATTCCCTGTGCAAGCACCGAGTCATGTCTGACCTTTGGGGTGACGCCCTCTAGCGTTTTCATGAAGACTCAATACAGGGTGGCCTTGCCATTCCCTTCCCCAGTCATTACAGTTTTTTTACCAACCTCATTTTACCAACTCATTTTACCAGCCTTGGAAGGATGGAACGCTGAGTTAACCTTGAGCTAGCTGCTGGGATCGAACTCCCAGCCTCATGTTCAGAGCTTCAGACCGCATGTCAGCTGCCTTACCACCCTGCACCACAAGAGGGGATATTATATGTCCCAGTAAATGTCTTTGGACACATTCAAATGAAATAGTGATGATTCCATATGCTTCTAGAGTTATTTAGCTACTTTTGTCGGACACTCAAGTGCAGTTCTTAACTTGCAATGGACACGCAAACAGTCTGTAGTGTGTGCAATTAATTATTGCTTGCACATGTGTTGAGAAATTCTCAGGTCACATTCAATGCATGCAAAGCCAAAGATGTGATTCAAAGATGGGGAAAAACAAAGAGGAAGATAAAGTAATACAGCTGATGTTTTAAAGAAAAGGTAGGAAGGCAGCCACCGGTATTGTATTTGAAGTTTCCTCTTCGGTGCACTGATTGCCTTAATTTAAAAATTAATTTTGTGCTAATAAAGTCGGGAAAGAAAAACAACTTCCTGGTAACAGACAAGAGCACAGATCTCAAGGGAGGATGATGACAGGATCCAACCTTCTACCCAAGCAAAGAATTGAATTAGCTTTCTAAAAGTGAGTTCTTTAGGCCATTGAGGATGGTAAACAAATGCCTTCCCAGTTTCTCTAGGCTGCTTTTATTATAAGCCAAGGGAACGTGGCAATTAAATCTTCGGTGAAAAGAATGCTCATCTGTTTTGCTGGTTTTATATACGCGTGTGTGTGTGGGTTTGTGTTGCTGTAGCAATCTTTCCCAGATGTAGATCATGTTAGCATTAATGCATATGCCCTGGCTACCAGTGCAGGTTCCTCATGCAAAGCCTTGCATGTGCTGACATCCCATTGTTGTAGAGAACCAATGCAATGTTCCACGTGGCATGTTCCATGTGCATGGAGGCCTGTATTCCTTCAATATCATTGTTGCTTCATGTACTCAGAATGTTGGTGTGATCTATATATAGAACAGAATGAGATGGTGCAACTCAAAGAGCGTCAGCTTGGTGTCGTGGTTAAGAGCGGTGGCCTCTATTCTGGAGAGTCAGGTTTGATTCCCCACTCCTCCACATGCAGAAAGCTGCGTGACCTTGGACCAGTCACAGTCCTGTTAGAGCTGTTCTCAAGAAGCAATTTTGTCAGAGCTCTCTCAACCCCACCTACCTCACAGGATGTCTTTTGTAGTGAAAGGCAAGGTATACAAGCAAGCTCTTCTTCTTTTTCAAATCAGGATTGACAGCTCAGTTTCCAGCATTAGGTGGGATGAAACATTATTAGTAGAATGGTACTGGGTAAAAACATTATGTCTAGCGGTACCAACTAGATATTGGTGTGTGTGTGGGGGGGGAACATCACTGCATCACTGTCAGAGTAGTTCATGAGTAGAATAGGCTGCCTCAGGAGGTGGTGAGCTCCCCCTCACTGGTGGTCTTCAAGCAGCAATGGACAGATACTTATCATGGATGCTTTAGGCTGATCCCACATTGAGCAGGGGCTTGGACTAGCTGGCCTTCTAACTCTATGATTCTATGTATGTTCCCATTCATTAAAAACTAAACAGAACAACTTCCCTTCAAATGTGACTGCTTTTTGCACTGCATCTGACCTGTGTTTATAAGAACCTGAGTAATGAGTGATCACTTGTAACCAATTGGTGTTTTGCCTGTTGTCAAACAGTAAGACAATCTAAAGTTAATGGTGTCATCATTGTAACAACCCTCTATTTGAATGGTAAATTACAGACATGGAAGGGACTTGTTGCTATGGAGTTTAATTGCCCCAACTCTGTTTGCCTGCCAGAGGTCTTATGGTTGAGACTCCAAACGTCATCTTCTATCAAAGAACAACATTAAAATTCTTACAATAACTGTATGAGGTCTTTCTTTATCTCTGCATTTGCTGCTAAAAAAAAAATCTCCCTTGCTTCCCCCTTTGATGTATTCTTTTAGCTCCAGCTTGTAAAACAATTCCCTAATCCAGGGGTAGTAATAGTCAATCCGTGGTCCTCCAGATGTTCATGGACTACAATTCCCATGAGCCCCTGCCAGCAAACACTTCCAGCAAACACTGGAAGGGGCTCATGGGAATTGTAGTCCATGGACATCTGGAGGACCACAGGTTGACTACCCCTGCCCTAATCAGTAGGCTGAGACAATAGAGAGGATAGCCTTCCTGATTTAAGTAGTCGAGGATAATATGACCCTTCTTCACCTCTCTTCCAGGGCCTATGAAAGTAAAAGGAGTTCACAGGAAACATATCAATTGTGTACTGTGTTACGCAACCTAAACCACCCCACTTTGCCTAATATAATCCTTTCCTATGCATAGGATATAAAAAAAATGTTGGAAGAGCTTTCAAAAGTGGCAGTGATTGCATCGGCATTTAATTGGGGGGTTATTGCTTTAGCTGCCCATCATTTCTTGGTGGAGTGGTTATAGAAGTGAACAGGCATGATACTGATCAGACCAACTCAACCTGACACTGTGTTTTTTCCACATTCTCATTTTCTTCGCTTGTATGTTCTTGTTACATCATCATCAGATTTCTATACCATCCACCTGAGACTGGCTCAAGGCCCTGAGGTGTGGGGGGAGACTGTTCCATACGTTTGGGTCCCTTTAGTGGTCAACTTGAAATTAAATAGCTTTTTTTATCCAGCATATGTCCCTGCAGATTTAAACTGCAGGTTTTTATTCTGGACATAAAGCAAGGTCCTTATGCATCTCACAAGGGACGGAAAAAGTATTTTGGGGGAGAATCCTTGCACACTTGGTGAGGTAAAGGTAAAGGTGCAAGCACCGAGTCATGTCTGATCCTTGGGGTGACACCCTCTAGCGTTTTCATGGCAGACTCAATGCGGGGTGGTTTGCCAGTGCCTTCCCCAGTCATTACCATTTACCCCCCAGCAAGCTGGGTACTCATTTTACCGACCTCGGAAGGATGGAAGGCTGAGTCAACCTTGAGCCGACTGCTGGGATTGAACTCCCAGCATCATGGGCAGAGCTTTCAGACTGCATGTCCGCTGCCTTACCACTCTGCGCCACAAGAGGCTCTTCACACTTGGTGAAGAGGCCTTTAAACTAAACACAAAGGGGGAGTGAGATGCAAATTCAGAACCTGGCATGATGGCAAAAAACTGAAGATGGGAAGATATCAAATCTACAGGAAATGGCACATAAGAAGGCAACTACTAACTTATAAGAAAGTACAAAAAACAAAACCATGGGGCACACAAAGGATGGATTGCGATGTTTCCACACTAATGCACAGAGTATGGGAAACAAGCAGGAGGAACCAGTAGTCCTAATAGAGGAAGGGGACTATGATCTAATAGGAATCACAGAAACTTGGTGGGATAATACTCACAATTGGAATACTAGAATTTAGGAGTACAGTCTAGTCAAAAGGGACAGACAAGTAAAGAAGGGGGGAGGTATATCAATATATGTTAAGAATATTTATACTTGTGAAGAAATACAGGTACCTGAGCATGAAAGTTCAGTTAAGTGTATTTGGGTAAATATAAAGGGGATAGGAAATGAGAATGCTATTATTGTGGGGGTCTGCCATAGACCAGGGGTATTCAACGTGTGGTCCTCCAGATGTTCATGGACTACAATTCCCATGAGCCCCTGCCAGCGTTTGCTGTACTGTGTTCAGTTTTGGGCATCTAGTTGAAGAGGATGTAGACAAATGAGTGCGTAAAGAGGAGGGCAGCAAAGATGGTGAGGGATTTTGAGACAAAGACATATGCAGAAAGGTTGAGGGAGTTTGTTATGTCTAACCTGGACCCATTATGCACGGGGGTTTTAGCGCACATTCGGGGTGGAATGGCGGCGACTAAAATCACTGATAACGCACGGAGCCGGCTGCAACCGGCCGCAGCTTCGGTGCATGCCGCCGAAAAAGCCGCGTCAGTGAAATGCGGAAGAAAGCGCAGCTTCCGGGTGAAAGGGGCGCAACCAGAAGCGGCGCCCGGATCGCCGCATGCATAATTGGTTACTCTGGGTTTTGCCGCCGTCGCGCCCCGCCCCGTACATAACCGGTATGCGTCGCGTCTTCCCCCTCCGCGTTTTCCATGTGACCCGAAATCGCCGTTTCGGCGGCCGTGCATAATGGGCCCTTGAGAGGAGACAACTGAGAGGGGATCTGATAGCCATCTTAAAGTACTTAGGCTGCCATATAGAGGATGGAGCACAGTTGTTCCCTCTTGCCCTTTAGGGATGGACCAGAACCAATGGGATGAAATTAATTCAAAAGAAATTCCATCTAAACATCCGGAAGAAGTTCCTGACAGTTAGAGCGGTTTCTCAGTGGAACAGGCTTCCTTGGGAGGTGGTGGGTTCTCCATCTTTGGAGATTTTTAAACAGAGCCTGGATAGCCATCTGAGAACCTGATTCTGTGACATTTAAGGAGGTAGCAAGTGACAGTGGATGAGCGATAGGGTTGTGAGTGTCCTGCATAGTAAAGAGGGTTGGACTAGATGATCCAGAAGGTCCCTTTCAACTATATTATTCTATGATTCAATGTAATATTGAATCGACCACTAGAGGGAGAAAAATCCTCACAGAACAGGCAAAAAGTTTTCATTGCCCTGGTGAAGTACTAATATTTGAGAATGATTCACTGTCTGGATCCCGTCTCTAATAACCAAAGGCTAATGTTGTTGGCCATGAGTAACCAAGTTACATGAATTACAGTGGCAAAGTTTTCCACTGTGGTGTAGTGCAGCAGACTCTAATCTGGAGAAACAGGTTTGATTATCTAGTCCAGGAGTAGTCAACCTGTGGTCCTCCAGCTGTTCATGGACTACAATTCCTATGAGCCCCTGCCAGCATTTGCTGGCAGGGGCTCATGGGAATTGTAGTCCATGAACAGCTGGAGGACCACAGGTTGACTACGCCTGATCTAGTCCTCCACATGCAACCAGCTAGGTGATCTTGGGTTAGTTCTCTCAAAGCTTTCTTAGCCCCACCTTCCTCACAGGGTGTATGTTGTGGGGAGAGGAAGGGTAACTGATTGTAATCTGCTTTTAGACTCCTTCAGGTAGTGAAATGTGTGGTATAAAAACAGCTCTTCTTCTTTAAAGGACTGAAATGTGTACCTATTTTTAAAAATGCATTGAAACACAGTTTCAGAACTTCGAAGACACAACATGGCACTGTGAAAATATGTGGCAGAAGAAAGGCACTTCTCACACCATTATATGTTGAGTTTCTTCTTCACTGGCTGGGATCAATTGCTTGTGGAACATCCTACGTCCCAATTATAACACAAGGAAACCAGCAGTTCAGCCTCCCATCACCCTTTGGTCCCTTGGCTCATGTCTGGGGCAAACTGGCCCTTCTTTCACATTTGCAGGTAGGATTAGAAATGCAGAACCCTCTTTACATTCTAGGCCAGTGAAGCTAGCCAATGAATTTGTGTTCACCTAAGAGAAGAACATTTAGTGCATTTGCTATTAAATCAAATTAGCATTTTTAATAATTTGTAATTTGGGTCCCTGGTATTTGTTTGCATGAGAGCACCATAGTTGACCTTTCCCAAATGCCAGCAATAATATTTAATATTAATATGCTTCACAGCCATTTTTCAACACTCTAATATTGTTTAATATATAAAAAAATAATCATGATATTTGTACTCAAAATGTCATTGCAGACTGCATGAACAGCGATCACGCTGACTTTCTTTTCATCTTAACCTGGGCATCCAATCGCTCATGATTCCAGATGGCTTGAAACAAGGAGAGGGTAAATGAAAGATCATTCCCACCCACCCCCCACCTTGTAATGTCAGGAGAAGAAGAATGGGCATGCAAGTTATGATTCATATTGATGGATCCAGCACAAGGATTTGGTGTGTAATTGATGAGAAAAGGAGCATTTCGTGTATGTAATGGAATGACAAGAGGAAGAATGCAAAAAGCAGAATGTTATTTCATTTTTATAAGTCCATACAAGTCCAGACTGCTACTGGTTGCTCACCTACATCAATCTGATGGGTGAACTTGTGCCAGTCACCGTTCTCAGCCTCACCAACCTCACAATGTGCTTGTCATATGGAGAGGAAGGGAAAGTCATAGCAAGCCAACTTGAGGCTCTTTTGGGTAGAGAAAAGTGGGGAATAAAAACTAGCATTTCTTCATCTTCATTTGGAATTCTGACACAGCTTGGTGGGTGTAGAGACAAAATGGCTGCTACAGGCGGCAGAACAAACCACAGAATATTGTCACAGCCTAACTTCAATAATATAGTGTAGGTTCTCATGCTGTGAAGGCAGCTGGAGTCAAAGCAACATTTTAAAAAAATCTGCATATCAAATCAAATCTCCAATGGTCAATTAGAACCTCGCTGGACAAAAATCCTATCTGCCTCCACCCTGCCTGAAAACAGTTGCCAGGCGCTAGAAAAGATGTTGGCAGACACCATAATGCTTGTTAGGGATCCTTGTCCTACACTATCTGATTTTGATTTTCTTTCAAAGATTCAGACTTGTGGCCTGAAAACATTATAAGGTTCTATTATCACAAGATTGTTCTAGCTGGTATTTTGACTTTTAAAGAAGAGCAGCAACTAGCACGATCAATGCGAAGTTATGTTGATTGACATAATTTCTCTGAATTTCATCTTTAAAAAGTAAGACTGCCAACAAGAGAGAAAAGATATCAAGAGACTGGCTTGTTTGGTGTGCTATCGACCATTGACTGTATTGTTTTCCATGTCAGCTGTTTTCTGAAGGGTGGTATAAAAGATGCAGTATGAATCATAAAATCATAGAATCATAGAGTTGAAAGGGGCCATACAGGCCATCTAGTCCAACCTCCTGCTCAATGCAGGATCAGCCCTAAGCATCTTAAAGCATCCAAGAAAAGTGTGCATCCAACCTTTGCTTGAAGACTGCCAGTGAGGGGGAGCTCATCACCTCCTTAGGCAGCCTATTCCACTGCTGAACTACTCTGACTGTGAAAATTGTTTTCCTGATATCTAGCCTATATCGTTGTAGTTTAAACCCATTACTGTGTGTCCTCTCCTCTGCAGCCAACAGAAACAGCAGTCACTGTTGGGTGTTAATCCATCGCTAGACCACTTTTCTATACATCGTTCTATTATACATATTACAAGTTACTTCTGCCTATTATTCCAATACTGGTTCCTACCTCAGGAATTATTATTCAAATAAGCAAGACGCTAATGGAGTATAGGGTCTTCCAAAGCCATGACATAATCAGAAGCAAAAGTAATGAACTGGGAAGGGTGGGGGACTTCACCACCTCCTTTGGCTGAACTATTCTGCTGTGAATAGTTCTGCTGAACTATTCTGACTGTGAAAAAAAAATTATGCTGGCAAAAAGTATAGGTGTTCACCAATGGGGATGGAATAGAATTAACTACATATTAATTTATTTAACATGAAATATATAAAATATAAAGCTTGCTACTGCTAGCAGAGGCAAGTACAAAAGCCCTTCTCAGGTGGCATTGGAGTGAATGATGAGAATCAAGAGCAATTTGAGAGTGGCACTTGAGAGTGGCAGTTAGTTCAGTTAAGGAGTGAAGCAGAGTCAAGGACCAAGAGAGGATCCTAAAATACCAGATTGGGTCTAGTAGCCTTTATTTAAGGGAAATACTGTAGCTCCTAGTAAAAGGGAGTGACCCATATCAAGTGTTTAAGAAGGAAATCTGGAACTTCCATGTGTATTCTTGCCTTCAAAAACGTAAGTAATTTTTAGGCAAAGAAGCTTGAGTATTTAAGCAGTGACTGGCAAGAGAGCTCTTTCCACAGTTTTAATGACCTGTCTGTACAACAAAACAGCTAGCTGGTGTATATAGTTACATGATGCTACCTTATTCCTGTTTCCAATTACCTGCCAACTTTAAACCTGAAACCTACCTGATAGTTTGAGTTGACTCTTTACAAAAGTGAGCTTAAGAAGTTTATTTGTTTTGAATGACTGTAATCCTCTCTTGTGCCATAATCTGACTTTAAAAAAAAAGATTTTTGTCAGTTCACTAAGCTGGGCCAGCATATATGTAGGTTTAAACAACTCAGTGGGACAGACAGGAAAAAAATAACAAGAAAAAGAACTGTACAACCAAGAAAAAGAGGAGGGAAAATTGGGATAATCATTATAGAGAGTGACTCCAGCTACTCACTGGAAAACAAGAATCAATACAAAAACTGAACAAAACTACTGGACAGTGCTAACATCAACACTAATGTGGATTGCTGTATGTTTGTGCAGCAGGCACTAGTATGCTGGATGTGAAGGGAATCTGTTAGTTGTGCTGCAATTGTACCTGGAGTAGAATATTTCATGCATGCTCTATTTCAGTTCATATAATAGCTGGTAGATATGGGGGTGAGATGCAACCTACACCCCCTCCCCCCCAGCCCCCTGGAAATGCGGGGGGGGGGACGAAAAAAAATAAAAAACCAGAAGCAGCCACGAGGCTGCAGCAGCCACGAGGCTGCCACGCCTTGGCAATTTGGCCGAATCAATTTGATTTGGCCATGATTCAGCCAAATGTCTTTGATTCGGCCATTTTAAAAGTAGCAACGGTACGATTCGGACCATTTTTGATTCGGAAACGTCCAAATTGGTCCCGTTCGGCCTCGATTTGGCCGATTCAACCGTTTCCGAATCCGAACCACACATCCCTAGTACTGGGGCCAATGGGAACACCCTGCCAGTTGGGGGTGCAAATTATTTTAGGTTTTGTCATTTTAATGATGGTAGACTTTTCATATTGTTTTTCCTTGCCCTTGTTTCAGGCTGCCTGGGAGAGACAGGTATATAAATATGCTGGAAGGAAGGAAGGAAGGAAGGAAGGAAGGAAGGAAGGAAGGAAGGAAGGAAGGAAGGAAGGAAGGAAGGAAGGAAGGAAGGAAGGAAGGAAGGAAGGAAGGAAGGAAGGAAGGAGTTTTATTATCCAATCTTATTCAATAAAATATTTTTAAAGGAATTGGTTTTGAGTCAGTGAGTAACAGACCACTGTATATTTTCCCATTCAGCTATATGAAAATATTCTTTTAAAAAGTATTCTTTAAACACGAACAATAATAAGTCAAACTCCATGCTGGACATGTACAGGATCTAAGGGCTGGGCACATTAAGGGGGTGGGGGTGTGGAGAAACAGTGGCTAAACAGGTCTCTCCCCTGCCTTTTAGGCTAATTATTCAACCACAGAATTTTTTGCTTTTTTATTTTTTTAAAAAAAACATCACTGTTTTAATAAATTAAAATAATTAAGTGATAATCTGTTTTGCTTTGCAGCTTATCGGGCCATAAATGCCCACCACAATAGATTAAATGCCAGACCTTAGGTATCCAGGTGTACAATTAATTAAAACAAATCTATTGCGAACATTCAGCTGAGCATACAAATCAGAAAAAAAGCTTACACCACTTACTGAGCAAGGCTTAATAGGTATGACAATCCGTGGCAGCTTTACAGATGATTTATAATTATTTTTAGGACAGAAATGAGGTTGCCTGGTTATTAATATTTCCCATGCTTTTTAAAGCTACCAATTATTTCTTGAGATACGGTACATGCAATGTGGCAAGATTTCTTGTCTCTTACAACAATACAGCCTTTTGTGGCTCTCAGCCAATTCTGGTGTACAAGTCACCCATCAGATTAGGAGAGGGACTGTGGCTCAGAAACAGAACCTGTACTCTGCATGCAGAAGGGCACGGGTTCAATCCTCGACAACTCCAATTAAAGGACTCTGACTGTAGGTGATGCAGCAGACTCAAGACAATGGGGAGTTGCTGCCAGCCAGAGTAGGCAATATCATCCTTGAGAGACCAAGGGCCCTGATCTCCTTTGTATAAGGCTCAGTATAAGGCACCTCCATGCATTCTTTGGTCAAAGTACCATTTGATCTACCACCCCAAGAAAAGATCTGAATTCATATCAAGATTCTGATAGGACAGTGGCAACTCTCCTTGCTAGATGGAGCAATGTAGGAAGCAACATACTTTTATGCACTAAGCTCCTCATCCAAGAGATTTGTGCACATATCTCTCCTCTGCTTCCCTCCTTGCTCCTTGGTGGACTGGGATACAAGTGTCAGGAATACAGGGGGGCACCATGACTCAGGGGTAGACAACATGCTTTGGACACTGAAGGGTTTGTGTTTAATTCCTGCCATCTACAATGAAATAAGCAAACAAACAAATAACTAAAACCTCTATTCTTATAGCCCGCCCTTCTCAATAGACTCAGGGCAGGTCACATCAGATAAAATCACAGTATGACACAATATATATAGTACTAATTAAAATTAAATAATCTTGTTTTAAAATCATTGTAGTTTTAAAATCAGAGTCCAACTGATGATTAACTGCTGTCTCCTGCCTCAGCCATAGGCCTAGCATAGTCAGCTTGTGATATATTTTCAAGAACTCTCCATATGATCATACCCAAATAATTGTAGCACTATTTTTCTGGGTGGGTGGGATCAGAACCTGAATCAGTTTTTGACAGACAGGCACCTACAAACTTAGTGTTTGACAGCTGTTTAAGTTGCTCAGGTCAATCTGGACATATCCCTGCTTGACTCACAGCCCAATGAGTGTCGGACAAGGTAAATTTGACTGTCAAAAGGCTTCACTGAGAAATTCACGTCATTCTTAACATAGACCAAGCGCCTGACTCGGTATAAGATGGCTTATGGTCATACAAGAAAGAAGAGCTGTTTTTTTGTACCCCACTTTTTGCTACACAAAGGAGTCTGTAAGTGGCTTACAATCACCTACTCTTCCTCTCCCCATAACAGACACCCTGTGAGATAGATGAGGCTGAGAGAGTTCTGAGAGAACTGTGACTGGCCCAAGGTCATCCAGCTGGCTGCACGTGAAGGAGGAGTGGGAAATCAAACCTGGTTTTCCAGATTAGAGGCCACCACTCTTAACCACTACATCTTATACATTCAGATGAATTCAAAATATTCAGAGAATAATAGCTTTAACTCCACACTGTACAAGAGCCAAGATGCTTTGATTCAGGCAAAAGGTAAAGGTATCCCCTGTGCAAGCACCGGGTCATGCCTGAACCTTAGGGTGATGCCCTCTAGCGTTTTCATGGCAGACTCAATACGGGGTGGTTTGCCAGTGCCTTCCCCAGTCATTACCGTTTACTCCCCATCAAGCTGGGTACTCATTTTACTGGCCTCGGAAGGATGGAAGACTGAGTCAACCTTGAGCTGGCTGCTGGGACTGAACTCCCAGCCTCATGGGCAGACAGCTTCAGACAGCATTTCTGCTGCCTTACCACCCTGCGCCACAAGAGGCTCTTTTGAGTCAGGTACTCAGAGACAAATACCGGAAAGTATCTGGGTCAGGCAGAGAGAATCACTATATGAGAGGTTCCATGTGATCTGTGATTTCAAGCAACGGCACAGTATCATATGATTCTTGTTGAAATAAGTGTTCTGTGCAATGATGCTTAATACTAGCAGAGACTTCATGGTCTTAGGGGAAGACAATACAAAGTCCGCAAAAGCTTCCTGACCTTTCATTCTGTCTACTCTTTTTTATGCAGAATATTACTATAATGATTTTGCCCTCCATCACAGGTTTGTCCTTTATTTGTTCTTAGCTCAACAGCCCTTCTTTCTTTATCTTCTTTGTTTTTTCTCTGACTGCCCCACCCAATTTTTTATATGTATATTTGTAAATGCTGATCTAGTCTAGGGAACTGAGGGGAGAGACTGAAGCCCTTTCTTTAATCTTTGTTTTATAAAAGCATAAAAGTGGCTTATGGTGATCAAAAATAATAAACTGTTTTATTTATCTTAATGGAGAAATGGGCAAGTAGGAATCAGGTTTAGGACTTATGAGATGAATAGGCAACAGGAGTGAGGTAACTTAATATAAACATACCTGAGCCCTCAACGAGGGGGCTTTTTGCTGTAGCCTGGGGGGGGGGGAAGCACCATGGAAAACTTAGGAGCATCCTCATGGCTTTTGGCCTCATCGTGTAGAGTGTGGCATGGTGAGCAGTTAGAGGTGTGGCAGGTTCCTTATATGGGCAGCCTGCTTACGCTTGCTCTCCTTCCTCTTCAGCACTCCTAGCGACAAGAACCCACCCACCCTCCCTGAGTAGTTTGTAAGTTGTTGAATGTTTCCAACATTTTATGTTTTGTGCGTTTGAAGTTTTTTGTCACAGCTTGCGGTGGTTGTAATGGGGTGGATCTTTTTGGGGAAGGCTAAGCTTGAGTGCAGGCTTTCCCAGGATGGGGACCCTTGTAAGGGGCTGCGTGGATGCTGAGCTGCAGCAAGCTCGCATGTCCAGGTGGAGGAGAGAGCCTGACAGAGGCGGACACCCGGAGGGTCTCTTATCTAGGACCCACCTCCCATTGGTCACCAGGCCAATCAATGATGGGCATTTTCAAGGCTAGCTATTCAGAAGCCCGGTGTGGGAGAGCCTAATGACAGGGACCTCAGCTGACCACAAGGAGGCAGATCCATCCTCATTTCACACCTTGCTCATTGGAGAATAAAGGCTGTGGCCAGTTTCATGCCAAATTCAAGTGTTCGTGTCTGACTAAGGTGCACAGATACCACCATGCAAGGCAAAAATAAACACTACATAATTTGTCATAAACAAGTAACTGTTTCTGTTATCTTTAAAACTTTTAAGCAGTTATTTTAAAAGTCCATATGTGTAAACTGCCCCCAGACAGTTTACTGACAGGGGTGGTATACAAATATTGAAATAAATAAAATAAATAAAACATTTAAAACGTGGGGAGAGAGACTTCTTAGCAGTTTATTTTACATAAAGTAGCATAAGTATCTTGGTCTAACAGACAATAAAGTTTGTGAAGGCAGGAAAATTCACAAAAGTTCCAGTGTTCTTCCCTATCCACTGTCTAGGGCAGGGGTCATCAACCCCCGGGCCGCGGCCCGGTGGCAGGCCGCAAAGGCCGCGGTACTGGGCTGCCAACAGCCACTCCTGCCTCCCCCCGCCGGCAGCAAGAAGGAAGGGAAGAGGCAGGTGCAGCCGCCAGCATGGCGGTGATACAAATGTGCATGCGCGCTGTTGCCGCGCATGCACGTTAGCGCCCCTAGTGGTGAAAACGTGCACGTGCAGTTGCCACGCGTGCGCATTAGTGCCACCTGGTGGCAAATACACGCATGCGTGGCAACTGCGGGTCTGCGTTTTCGCAGCACCCTGGCCGTCGGCTCTTCATTCACTCCGGAGGCAGTCCCTGACCTGAGAAAGGTTGGGGACTGCTAGTCTAGGGATCTCCCCTGCCTTTTAGGAAGCATTTCCCTCAGACTTGTAAGGAATGTGCTAAGCTTCCCATGTCTCTAACTCAGGATCCATCTTGATCCTCTTCCAGTCTGCTTCACTCTCTTTCCCAGTCAACTGGCAGTTCATAACTGCCACTTCTAATTGACTCTCTCAACTGAAGCATTCCATTTGAATCTTCTCTTATTCAAGGTTCTCAGACCAGGTCATAGCATTAACCTTTTACTATCCATCACAATTACTCCTAAGAGTTCCTTTCTTCTGGTCATTCCCTTCTCTTTCCACCTTTGTCCAATGGCTGGACATGCTTAACACTGTCTCTCTCCATCCTGTCTTAGACAGACAGCTAGAAAACTTTATTCTTCCTTTCCTATCAAGAATGGAAGTTCTCTTACAATACAGAACTTCTATTTCTTTTCTAAGTGTGAACTTATTCCTCAGTGTGAACTTATTTCTCAAGCAGCCAGTATGTACGATTCCATTGTGCAGTAACTCAACTCTGCTTTTAACTAGCAGAGCCAGAGGATTCTGGGAAGTAGTAGTGACATCCCAATTTGACCTCCATGCAGTTCCTTGGTATTATGGTGTAGGGAAAAGAATACGAAGGGTTGACTGATGGGGTTTAAGCATCTGACACTGGAATCTTCCAGACTATGACATAACCTCCACTAAGAGGATGTGATGACGCTCAATAATGAGCCATTTTCCAGATAAAGCTCTAGAAGAATAAGCAATTGTCTTTAAAATTATCCACACACATAAAATGTTGACCTCTATATTATTTAGGGAAAATGTCACCCATTGTTATCATCCTTTTGAGCTGATGAGAAGGTTTCTTTCTGTCAAAGAGTTTGCGAGAGGGATTCTGAGTATTTTTTTTTTGCTTTTTGTCTGACAATGTCCCTTCTTTTAGCAAGCCTTCTTTGTTCAGCTCTCTTTTAAAAGACGTAGGGGGAGATGGAATGAGTCAAATATTGTACTGTTTTCTGTACGTGAACCTGCAATGTTTAAAAGCCCACCTGGGGGGAAAGAAAGCTCACTATGAAATGAACAATTCTTTCCCTTTGTCTTCCTTTTCAGTAATACACTCAAAGAAAACGTAACAAATTAACAAACTTAACCTGAAATCTTTATCTATATAGATATATAAATATAGATACACACATGCACCCCACATACACACACACGAGCATATTTCCCAGACTTTCTACTTTCTTAATCTCCTGTTTGATCAGCCTTCAATTTTGATTCATCCCCACTCTGAATGTGGCATTTTTACTGCCATTAAATCTCACAATTATTTTAAGCGAGGTTGCAGCCTTGATGAAAAATAAGTTCTGAAAATAATGCTTTGCTTTCTCTCTCCCCTCCCCTCCCGCCCCCACCTTGGCATTTTCTTTTATCATCTGGGCACGATCCAGCCAAATGTAATCAATACTGAAGTTGCAAAAAATATGGGCAACGATTTTGGAATAAGTCCCAAAGAATGCAGTGAGGCTTGCTTCCAAATAAATATGCCTATTATTTACTTACACAGAACATTTGCTTGAGGCAGCTAATGATACCCTCCCCAAAGATAATTAAAACAATAAAACTGTTCAATAATAGTAATCCCTCAGCATAAAACAGGGTTGCCTATTGGAGTACAATCAACTCTCCATTGAAACTCAGTGGTATAATGACATATGAATTTGACCAGAATTTGAGATTTGCTGTGGAAGCCCATTCCAGATACCTTATTATGCAGTTATAAGGTTCACAGGTAATAAAAATGGGACCTTAAATCACTGGTCAGGACTTCAGAAAGGCCACTTTTCAATTGAAGCCCCCATTAACATCAATAATAAGAATTAATAAAGCCACAGACAATGGCAGCGCCTATCCAGTGAATTCCAGTTAGTACTGTGCGGAAGAAGGCGGAAGTAAACCACTTCTGGAGATCTCACACTTTGAAACCCCTGTGATAGTAATAGTAGTAGATGAAGAAGGAGGGTTGAGTTTTAACCCCACTATTCATTGTCCGAAGGAGTCTCGAAACAGCTTACAACTGCCTTACCTTTCTTGCCCTGCTTCTCGTGGGTGGGGCTGAGGGAGCTCTGTCAGGACTGCTCCGTGAGAACAGCACTATCAGGGCAGTGACAAGCCCAAGGTCACCCAGCTGGCTGCATGGGAAGAAGCCAGGAATCAAACCTGGCTCTCCACATTAGAGTTTGTTAAACATTTATCAGGTTAATATACATACATACATAGATAGGTGGTGGTGGGTAATTAAAACATGAGGCAGGAAGGAAGGATTGTTGAGGGAACACAAACAAATAAACAAAATCTCTTAATCTGTTGGTAGAAGGCATCCACAGGAAATCAGGGGTGGAAGGACTGACTAGGAACTTTCAGTGCCATCCATTCTGGGTGTGGTGGCACTCCCCTTGAAGGAAAAAAAAATCCGTAGTCTGTGGGTGCCTCAGCCTACTGCTAGGTTGAAGCTGTAGCCAGGAACTCCCTTTAACAGCTTTGACTATGCATAGAACATCTGTCCACTGTGGACTATGCCCTGGTTGCATCTAAATTCGATTACTGCAATATGTTCTACACTAGAATTTAAGCCCGCTGTAGCCAAAATACAGTGGGTGCTAGCAGGCAATGGGTGGGTGCAGGAGTGCCCCCTGGCCCCACGTTGAAGCTTCCCCCGCATGCCCCCCTCCTGCCCGAGTGCCCGGCTTCGGGCGGGCAAAGGAGCAGGGCTGCTGCATCTCCGATGCGGTGGGCCTGCTCCTTTGGCCATGTCGAAGCCTCCACTGCCCGCCCCTCCCCCCCCAAGCAGGGCCAGCATGTCTGGGATTGGCCAAGGGGCCAATCAGCTCCTGATTGGCCCCTTGGCCCCAGACTAACATTTGGAGGGGCCAATCGGGAGACACTTTGTGGCTTCCGATTGGCCCCTTCGAGTTTGTATCCCGGACTCGCTGTGCCCCTTTCTCCTCCCACATAGGCCTTACTCTTTTATTCTTACCACTCCCGTGGAGCAGTTTACAGGTTGGAGTGCCCTTGAGAAGTGTCCAGACACCTCAGCAGATATAAAAAGTGGACTGGAGTGGGGAAAAGGGACCAAATCACTCCAGTGTGGGACCATCTACTATCACTTCTAATTTGTTTCTGGGCAGAATTCAGGTGTGGTGTTAGTCTTGACCTTCAAGTTTGGGACCAACATACCTGAAGAATTGCAATTAAATGTTTTAATTGCTGCTTTCTTAATATTTTGTATTTATTTTAACTCTTGTTTTAATTGTTTTAAGAGAATGTGTTGGGGGATACTTTTAATGGTTTTAAAATATATTACCAATTCAGTACATAATAAATGAAATAGACGGTGTCAGAAAAGGACAGGCAAAAATTCCTGGGAAGAGACTTCCATGGTTTGTTGGTAGAGTTTAAAAATGCGGAGAGGCAAAGCAACAGGCTGCTTAAAAGAATAAAAAAGTTTTATTTTGAAGAGAAACGTCTCTGAATATAAAAAAGACAGCCCTAACTAACCAGTTAATTGTTCTGGAGGCAAGCAGGAAAGAAGTGTGGTCAAGGGAGCAGGTAGTCTCCAATGAGCTAATCAAATTACTGGAGGAGAGTATATGAAAAATATCAGGAAGACCAATGACCACACTGGGTTGCCACTGGTTTCTCATGGCCATTTCCCATTTATGTACAGAGGAAGAAATCCAGGCAGGGTAATCTGGCTTCCTGCATTATTCTTCGAAGCCACAGGACCTCCAGTTTGGAGGGGTTCAGTGACTCTTTCTGATCCATCCAGCCACTGTTTCCCCACAACTGGCAAATGTTTCTGGGGTGAGATCCAGCTGGCCATCCATCAGGAGATAGAACTGGGTATCATCTGCATATTGATGACACCCAAGCCCATGACTACAGACCAGCTGAGTTAGAGGGCACATATAGATGTTAAACAATGTAGGGGAGAGTATTGCCCCCTGTGGCACCCCACAAGGGAATGTACAGATGTCTGACAATATCTCCCCTACTGCTACCCTCTGTGACCTGTTCTTAAGTAAGGAAGTTAGCCAGTTCAAGGCCATCCCTCCTATCCCTGTGTTATCAAGGCAGTGAACCAAAAGCTCATGGTTGACCACAACTAATGCGGCTGACAGATCTAGTAACATGAGAATGGCTGACCCACCTGAGTCCATCTGGCACCGAAGATAGTCCATCAGAGCAACCAGCATGATCTCCATGCTATGGCCAGATTGGTATGGATCCAGGGCTGAAGCTTCTTCCAAAAATGCCAGGAGCTGGTCCAAAGAGGCCCTTTCAACACCCAGGAATGCAAGGTGCAATAACAGGTGGTAGCTGACAGGGTCCCATGGATCCAGCGATGGTGTCTTCAAGAGAGGGTGAACCGCAGCCACCTTTAGACTCTGCAGGAACTCTCTGGTAGAAAGGGAGAGGTTGACAATATCCCTCAGGGAATCACCTATCTGCCTGTTGCCCAATCTAAGCAGCCAGGACAGATAGAGATCAAGGGGGCATGTCGTCACCCTCACTGACCCTAACAATTTGTCCACTTCAGATATAGAGAGCCGCCTGAAGCCATCCAACTTAGACCCCCGCTATGGCCAAGGAGCTTCCAGTTCATGTTCTAAATCAACTATGGCGGTAAGATTGCAGCGGAGTGAGAAGACCTTATCCGCAAAAAAGCCGCTAAAGCCTCACAGCTGAAATCCAATTTGCTACTATTTTGACACCGTTCCCCTAGAGTGGTAAGTGTCCAAACTACCCTAAATAATTGCGCTGGGCGAGAGCTAGTGGATGTGATTTCCACGGCCAAGTAGACTCGCTTTGCCATTTCAACACCATCTCATACGTCTTCATATGCCTCCGTTGTGTGTCATCTGCCATACTCACTCTAGCCGTCTAACTTCCCTCTTCCTCTCATAAAGCTCAGTGGAAAACCAAGGAGCCCCTTTGAGGTGAGGGTGAAGAGGGCACTTGGGAGCAATCTCATTAATATCAGCCAACAGGCAGGTCTGCCAGTCCTCTACTAAGGCCTCTAAAGAAACACCAGAGGGCATTGGGTCCTTCAGAGCATTTAGGAATCCCCTGGATTCCACAAGTCTCCATGGGTGGACTAAAATACCTCCAAACAAGGAGGGGAACGTATCTGCAATCTAACCTTCAGGGTATGGTAGTCCGACCATATGACAGATTCACAACATTTTGTGCATTTGTGTTAACTGGGCAAAATGTCCCTCAGTTTTTTTGGGGGGGAGGGGAGTTGGGGAATATTGGTTGTAACCCTAAGTTGTATTCTTTAAACTTGATCTGGGGTGATAAATGGCTTTCAAAAATATCTAATCTCTATTTTTTTAAAGAAATAATCATCTTTTCAAACTACGAATCAAAATAATTTTCAATTGCTTCTGAATCAGTGTTTAAAAGCTTCAGTCTTGGGCACTAAAAGCAAAAAAAACAAGCATGAGTCATCATGAAGCACGTCGGTACTGGACAGAAGGGGAAATTATTTTGTATTGATAATTAACCACATTCTGTAAAAATACTATTATGGTGCTTAAAATGAACAATAATTGTGAACTATTGACAACTAGTTGTCAGCAAGTAAGAATGTTGATACTTTCCAAAATCCAGAACAACCAGCAAATAGAGTATATGGTGCTTATTATGTTGTCATTAGCAACCACTTAATCAGTGAATCACTTAATTTTGTTCCTCAGAGCAGTAATCTGGAGATTTTATTTAAAAGTTGGTTTCCCTGAGGACTTAATTGAAACTTTAGAATGTGCTTCTCTTTCACTGAGGTTCTTCAGAATCACCCATATATCACCAGTTTAGCCTTTCAAGGGCAGACCTCCTTCAAATAGGATCTATTTTTATACATGGTGGAATCTTTGATAGAAAGAGTGGGGCATTTTCATTTGTGGCCCGGAACTTTTGGCATTTACTTTCTGGAGGTTTCTATCCTTCCAAAACAGTTATGAGCAGTGCCATTAAGTCACAGTCAACTTATGGCAAGCAGTAAAGTGGCGCAGGGTGGTAATGCAGACATGTTGTCTTAAGCTCTGACCATGAGGCTGGGAGTTCGATCCCAGCAGCCGGCTCGATCCCAGCAGCCGGCTTGCACAGGGGAAACCTTTAAGGTTTTTCAAGGCAAGAGATGGATAGGTGTGGTTCACCATGGCCTCCTTCTTTGTAGCAACTCTAGACTTCCAAGGTGGTCTCTCATCCAAGCAATCCCTAAGGCCAACCCTCTTAGCTTCTAAGATCTTAGGAATTTGAATTAGCCTGGGTCATCTACGTCAGGAGGGACCCTTTGCACTGGCCTATCAGAGCTAAAGTCCTCTTGTGGCACAGGGTGGTAAAGCAGCCAACATGCTGTCTGAAGCTCTGACCATGAGGCTGGGAGCTTGATCCCAGCAGCCAGCTCAAGGTTGACTCAGCCTTCCATCCTTCCGAGGTCGGTAAAATGAGTACCCAGCTTGCTGGGGGGGGGGGTAAACAGTAATGACTGTGGAAGGGAATGGCAAACCACCCTGTATTGAGTCTGCCAAGAAAATGCTAGAGGATCAGACATGACTCGGTGCTTGCACAGGGGAGATCTTTACCTTTACCTTTTTATCAGAGCTAAAAGTGGAAGAGGCCTACTGTTGCGGTCAAGATGATCTAGATCAGGGGTAGTCAACCTGTGGTCCTCCAGATGTTCATGGACTACAATTCCCATGAGCCCCTGCCAGCAGGGGCTCATGGGAATTGCAGTCCATGAACATCTGGAGGACCACAGGTTGACTACCCCTGATTTAGATCATCACTGAATCAGGCCCCCCTCCTTTTCTCTCTTCCCCTAGCTCAAACAATCTTCCCCTCCATTGTAGACTTCCCCCACCCACCATTGCCAACAGTATGGCTGAAGAATTGCCAGCAAGAAGATGGCAATCTGAATAAATGGTGGAACGGAGGAAGAAGGATAATTTTTTAAAAAATAAAATGATACATTTTAAAATAATGGTATCATATTTTTGTATTTCTATTTTACTGCATGCTGCTTTTAAATGTTAATATTGCCCCTGTTATCCACCCTGAACCTTGGGGTAAGGGTGTGATATAAATATAAATAAAACAAATAAATCATAAATAGGCATGTCATCCCTAGAATTGTACAGTTTCACAAGTTGAGATATATTGTAATATTCTCACTTTTGGTGTGATACCAATATTTGAGTTATACAGGGCTGTTTTTAGCATGGCTAAACTCTAACTCTAGAATTGCAGAAGGATGCTGAATAAAATTAAAGCACCCAAAAAGCTCTGTCTCTGTTTCACAAGCAACATTACCAAATAGATCACAGTGATTACTTTTATGGGACATTTTCTCAGGCAACGCTGTCAGAGGAAAAGAAAATTAAGTGCTTCATCACCTGCATACATGGGTTTGCAGTCTTATTGCATAGCCTGATGCTATATCCATTCTGATGCAGAAGCAAATTGTTTGCATTATCCAAAGTTGCCAGATCCAATTTAGGAAACTCTAGAAGTCCTGGGAATGGTGCCTAGGGAGGACAGGGGCCTCAGATGGGTACAATGGGAGGAATGGGAAGGCGACTGTAAGCCGCTTTGAGCCTCCTTCGCGTAGGGAAAAGCGGCATATAAGAACCAACTCTTCTTCTTCTTCTTCTTCTTCTTCTTCTTCTTCTTCTTCTTCTTCTTCTTCTTCTTCTTCTTCAATTATATTTCCTCCAGTCCACTCTACAAAGCATCCCCCCTTCCCAAATAACTGATCTCTGTAGCCAGATGATGAGATGTAATTCCAAGGGATTGCCTTGTCCCACTTGGAGGCTGGCTTCCCTATTTATTCAAATAGGCCTAGTAAAGAGGAGAACACATTACATTAGCCCTGATTGCAAGTTACAGTGAATGCACATACAATCCATGGAAAGTGTACACTTGGGCCTAGTCTGCACACAATAGATAATGCACTTTCAATGCACTTTTGAAGCAGATTTTCATGTTCCGCACAGGAAAATCCAGCTGCCAAAGCACACTGAAAGTGCATTATCCTGTGTGTGCAGACTAGGCCTTGGTTTCTTTTCTTCATGTGTTGTGAAAGTTTCATGCTACATTCAATACCTGCACAGCTGAACATGAGACTGAGTGCCATTGTGAAAAATAAAGTTCCAGGCCTAAGTTAAAGCCAAATCTTCTGACAGTAACAGAGTGGGGCAGCCAGGTTTATTATTGGATATCAGAGAAATAGCGGCCCGGACACAGGTGTTTCCCTGATGCACAGGTGGGAGCCCCAGTTCCCCTGCAGAAAATCGGAGGGGGGGCTCCATAGTGATATGTTTCACAGAGGTCCCTCCCTATTCCAAATCCTGGCGACACCTGCCTCCCCCCCAAAGTCTCCAGGTTTCCTGACCCAGAGGTGGCAACCCTATCACATCCTGCTATGAGGATCAACTGAAAAAATGGAAAGAAATTCTAGCCAGGCAAAGTCTCCATCGTTGCCAATCTCCAGGTGCTGACTGAGGATCTCCCCCTCCCCTGGCTCCAACCCCACATGTCCAGGCATTTCTTCACTAGGAGATGGGAACCCAGCCGCCCACGCCCCATACATGCAGCCTCATGGCCAGACACTCCCATGGCGCCCTGGCCAGCCTGCCACTTGACCTGGCCACCAGCTCGTGCAGTGACCTGGCCAGCTGCAGAGACATTGGCCCAGTAGCTTGCTGTGCACATAGGGCGGCAGCACCACCATCGGTGGTGCCCACTGCTTGTGCCCATTGCATTCCTGGGTGCAACTGGCTTTTTGCCTAATAGAACCTAAAAATTGGAAGGGGCACTGCAGGCTATCTAGTCCAACCCCTGTTCTATGCAGGATCAGCATAAATCATCCATGAATACTAAGAATACTTTCCTAAGAACATTTTCTTGAGTCCACTGAACAGATCTGAGTAGTATTCTGAGTTGACCTCCATAGGAACATTTCCATATCTATTCCTTGCATACCCTTTTTCCATTTGGCTATTTTGTGTTATGAAGTGTTTTGAAATATTGATATATAATAGGTATATTTTTCTTACTGTTCCTCATCCCATTAAAAATCAAGATCCAGTGTTGTGAATGTTCATTTGCCTGTTGCTTTAGGGGGAAGAAAGGTCACTTCCTTCTTCACGATGCTTGATAATTTTATGAAAATGACTATTTTGACATCAAAGAAGAATTCTTCTGGTGTTTTTTCCCCCTCTTTTCTTCCGTCTCTGCTCTTCTGTGCTCTGTGACTTCCTCTTCATCCCATCCCTTTGTTGTTGAACTGCGTCTTTGTTCCGGCCGCTATACTGCTTCACTGTATTCTATTTTTCTGTGTGGGCAACACAATATGACAAGATTCTTCTGAGGAGACACTTTCCGTTTGCAGCCCGCATGCAGAACAGAGCAAGTTCATGCTGTGTCACACAAACAGCTGGCTTCCTTCTCCAGCACTGTCTCCGTATCTGACCCAGTTCAAACTGCATGTGGGAGAGCTTTCACCCAGATAATAGTGTAATTAATACTTTCTTGAATGATTTCTTTCTCACTTTTCTCCCCAACAGGATCACAAGTGGCTTAAAACAGCATAAAAGATAAGCAGCAAAGTACAATAAAAGTACAATTTAATTAATTTTTTTAAGTAGTTACATCTTAGGACAGCTTGCCCAAATCATGGGGCATGAGTCAGGGACTGATCTGACATCCAGAATCCTTGCCACATATTAACATTCTACCTGTTGACCAGAAGACCAAACCAAAGCTCCACTCTGAAGTGAAGAAGAAGTGTTGTTTTTTATATGCTACTTTTCTCTAGCAGGAGTCTCAAAGACCGATTATGCATGGCCGGAATGCCCATGATGGTGGTGACAGGGGTTCAGGGAAAATCTCCAATTATGCTAAACATCACCACAAACCAAGGCCTGGCCTAACCCAGGCCTTTGGAAGAACCGCGTTAACGAAACACGGATTCTTCCGCGGGCATGGGATCAGCACGGGCACAGGTGAGGGCTAGGTCAGCCTAGCCCTGTGCATAATCAGAGGAGGTTTCTGGGCCCAGCTCCTCCCCCGATGTACAGCATCCCTTCAGGGACGCCTCTCACCCCTGGCAGCTCTGTGGCTCCACGGAGCTGACAGGGGCATCCCCCCACCCTCACCATGCTGCTTCCCACCATTGTGCAGTGGGGGCCCCATACCCCTGTTCCCCCCTCCACCACTGCCGCTGCTTCAGATCGCCCCCAGCACTTCCAGCCCCACGTTGCGTGCGCGAGGCTGTTGTGCTGGAGTAGCCAGCATGCAAACTCCTCCCCCATGCATATGTTGCTATACAGACCTAGTCTCTTTCTCCACAATGGAAATGGTTAATGATCAATCAATTACTTGATTGGTTGGCTCCCGCATCTTACTTCCATGCCAACATACTGTCACTTCTAGTATTCCTCAAAGCCTGAAATATATTTCAAGGGTTCCTCCATGGTCAAAAGGTTGGAAAAGTTTGCATTGGACAAACAGATAGTTCTCAATGATAAATATTTCTAGTTTTACCAATATTGCATAATGGATATCAGATTCATAAATACATGTGAATAACTAAGACTAAACTAATTCAGAGACTCCAAGGCAGCTGGAAAACACAAAGAGAACTTCAAGAGTATACTTGGTGGGGTCAATGCAGGGCACCAGAAGTTTTCATCTGGCAATCCATCAGGCCAGCAGAAGTCCCTAACTTTTAATCAATCAAAACGATTGCTGTAACAGGAGGTAACTAATGAGAACAATCTTGGTAGGTGGTTGACATGTCCAAATCAATGTTTGAGGCCAGAGCATTGTCAAGCAAAAGACAGAGACATGATCTATCCACTTCAAAAAGCCTAGAAAGTGCAAACAAATAACTAATCACAATGCCTGAACTGAAAGAATTTCACACTTTTATTTGAATTGTGTTGTGTTGTGTTTTGTTTTTTTTGAAAAAAAATTATATGAATTATGGGATTTGTCCAGTGTGGGACCTTCATCCATCCCAAAGAGTAAAGCAAAGACATCTTCCAAATGATTATTAAGCTGCTTCAGAGCTTCTTCATTCAGAAGCTCTGGAAGGATGGAGGAAAATGCTCAATGGCAGAGCCCCTGCTCGGTGTGTGTCAGGGGCATTGTTCTCCTCACCAGGACCATCAGGACTGGACAGGAGCAGAGTGCTGGGCATCAGTAGCTTCCTTCCTTTACCAGGGATTCCCCAAAAGAGATGCTGGAGGTGAGGCTTCTGGGCAGTGGTAGGGATCAAGGTAGGAGGTTTGGGAAAGGAGTTTCTCTGCCAGCAACCATGGAGAGCCTCAGTGGTTCCATGCAGGCCAGCTTCTGGCCCTACCCAGCTGGGAGTGCACTCAGCCAGGGCCAGGTGCATGCTCATGCCACAGCAACCACCAGACTATGGGCAAACCATGTCATGTGGGGCACTCCCAGGAGCTCCTGGCCAACAGACCAACAGGGTGGTAGCATGGTGTAGTGATTGTGAGTGGTTCGATTCCCTGCTCCTCCACCTGCAGCTGAACCTTGGTTCAGTCATGGTCTTGTTAGAGCTGTTCTCACATGGCAGTTTCTCTTAGAGCTGCCTCAGCCTCACCCACCTCACAGGGTGTCTGTTGTGGGGAGAGGAAGGGAAGGCAGTTGTCAGCCACTTTGAGACTCCTTCGGGTAGTGAGAAGCAGGGTATAAAAACAGCCCTTAACCACTACACCAAGCTGACTCTTGTATGCTTGCATGCTCATAAAGGGGGAAGAACCACTAATGTTCTGGTAAGATGGCTACCCAAGAGTAAATACAGCTTGAAGAATCTATCCTATTTATAAAAACACGTCCAGCACAAAACTGACCAATAAGGAAAGACCAGCCATGCCACACACAAGGAAAAAGGAAATTTTGGTGCAGTAATGTCCATTTTGTTCCCTTTATTAAGAGAAAAATTGAGGGGGGTTGGCAAGAAGAAGAAGAAGAGTTGGGTTTTATATGCCGCTTTTCTCTACTCGAAGGTGTCTCAAAGCAGCTTACAACTGCCTTCCCTTTCCTCTCCTCACAACAGACACCCTGAGAGAGCCCTGATATCACTGCTCGGTCAGAACAGCTTTATCAGCACCTTGGCGAGCCCAAGGTCACCCAGCTGACTGCATGTGGGGGAGCGCAGAATCGAACCTGGCTCGCCAGATTAGAAGTCCGCACTCCTAACCACTACACCAAACTGGCAAGGGGGTGGTGATGCTCAGCTTTTAAAGTAAAACCCTGCTGATTCAACTTCAGGGAACATCGGACGGAAGTTGTGCATGCATAATAGGCCTATGTGACCTGTGAAGTTATCATATTTCTGTTACCATGGCTATATTAGCATTCCTATTTGGGCAGAGGGGAGATAAATTCCATTTGTTGCTATGCAATAAGTCAGAATAACGTTTATTTTTTGCACTGCTCAAATACTCAACGAGTGAGCCTGTGTGTTAAATGCAATCAAGACACTTCTGACTTATTGCATCCTTTCATTAACAACCTTGCTCAGGTCTTGCAAACTGAAGGGCTGGGGCTTCCGTCATGGAGTCAAGCCATCTCATGGTAAGTTTCCCTCATTTCCTGCTACCTTCCACTTTTCCTAGTACTATTGTATTTTCCACTGATGCTCTGGTCCTCTCATGATGTGACCAAAGTACAATGACCTCAGTTTAGCTGTTTTAGGTTCTAGGTAGAGTTCAGACTTGATTTGATCTAGACCTTACTTATTTATCTTAGAACAGACTCTTTGTATGTTCCCTTTTTCTGATTGCCTCGTTCTGTCTCAGCCATTAGGTCTCTTGAAAGATCAACCTGTGTGCAGATATTTCTATCAAGAGCAACACAGATACCTGAACTATCTAAGAAAATAATACAAAAGGGGATTGAAACGGGGAACTAAATGTATTAAGTGAAGAGCATAACCTTTCTCTTTTCTGTATTAATAATGTAGATTACATGTATTCTATTATCTTTAATCTTGGAAAATAAAAATCTTAAAAAAAAAGAGCAACACAGATGATGTTCCCTGTTGTGTCTTCACAACAATGCTGTGAGCTAAGTGAGGCTAACGGACTATTACCAGCCTAAGATCTAACCATGAGGTTGGGGAGGAAGGAAGGAAGGAAGGAAGGAAGGAAGGAAGGAAGGAAGGAAGGAAGGAAGGAAGGAAGGAAGGAAGGAAGGAAGGAGGAGCCCGCCCAACGGTTTGAGACTAAATGGCAAAAGCATATACACATCTTTTCAGTTTTAAGATCAGCAAAGTATCACCCCATTTTAATCCAGAGTATCAACATTCTTCTGGAAATACCCTCTTCAATTAGCAAGCAATCACAATATAAAGAGCTGCATGGGTGACAGAATCTTAATAACCTAAATGTTGCACATTAAGAGACAAGCTCATTTCCATTCCAAATTTGCACTGTTTGGCGTCCACATATTTTCCTCTCCGTGGATTTCATGCCGCGTGATTTTTCCGCATTCAGGTTTCCCTGATATGATTTTTATTGCGTTAATTCATTAACCTGACAGAGACGTTGCAAATTAAAACCTTTTCAATCAATACGTTCCAGTCTGCTGGAAAACACTTTTATATCCTCAGAATGAAAACAAGGGTGCCGCTGACTAAAGACCAGGTCTGCCAGCTTGGCTGATGAGTGGTTTGGATGTAGAACGGATCTGCGTTTGTTACGCAGCAAGTTATTACAAAGCAAAAAGTCATCACATTTTTTTGGGGGGGAAAAAATGCATGCAGCAATAATTCATGCACACCTCTTATAACGTTCTTTTTGGCAAAGCGATGTCTTTGGCAGAGTACCCAGAAATTACATTCTCAACACACTTACAAGAATACACTAAACTGTCTCAGTATCTTTGAATTCATGCATGTAATTCAATTGCACCCATTTTTCCCCCTCCTGTTTTTGGCAGTCATAAAAGCCACTCACTTGCACGATTTCAGACAGTTTCTCCAGCTTTCTCATTTTTTTTTCTTTATGTATCTTTCCATTCCTACCTCAAACAACCATTTCTGCTTCTTGAACAAGCTGCAGCTTGAAGACAAGCAAGGACTTGCCAGGGCATAAAATCTCCCTTCTCCTCTTTTCTTTTATTGAACCCCCGCCCTTGCCCCTTCTCCTTTCCCTGATTCTTTCTGTCCTTCCCACCCACCTGCCTCCCTTCTTTCTGCCCCCATCTTCAACTATATTTATTTAATTGATTCCTACCCCAACTTTCTCCAAAACAGGGACCCAAAGCAGCCTACATCATTCTCCTCTAACATCCCCCTCTTTGTATACCACTCTGAGAAATATTGGGAGGGCAGTATAGAAATCTAATCAGTCAATTAATTAATAATATCAGAAAAAATGAATTTCAGAATCAGACCATCTGTTTTATACAATGCTCTTCCAAGCCTGCCGTGGAGGATTACTGGGTGACCCTGCGTAAGTCATACACTCTTAGCCTAATGTTGTTGACCGGATATGGGAGCAGGGAAATTAATGTTTTTTTGGGGGGGGGGGTTTACACCCCCATCTGGTTATTGTTTAACTGTGTTGTTAAATTGTTAATTTTAAATAGTGGGGTTGAGGGGACTGTTGATATTATTATTATTATTATTATTATTATTATTATTATTATTATTATTATTTGATTTATTTCCCGCCACTCTCTGGGTAGGCTCATGGCGGGTAACAGTTGTCTTAAAAATCCCAATTAAAACCCCATTAAAAGACATTAAAATCATAACATGGCGGCACCCAAACACAATCTACTCCCACCTGCCAAGGTGATAGAGAATAGGGGAGATGATGTATTCTTCAGCCCCCCCGGGGGGAGCAACACCATATTGTTTTATGGCTTTGCGGGGTTGCTCCCCGTTTTATCTGTAATCCGCCCCGAGCTGATATTTTCAGGAGGGGTGGGATATAAATCTAATATAAATAAAAATAAATACCCTACCATGCATGGTTGTTACTGTGAGGATAAGAGGGAGGAAAGGAGAATGGTGTGAGCCATTTTGAGGGGCGGGAGGGGGGTAGAATGCAGGATATCAATGGAGCAAATAAATAAATAAATAAATGCTAAGCTGCACTGTCAGTTATGTTAATGACACGGCAGTAATACTTTTCATCAGTCCATCAATACCTCACTGTCTGCTGGTGGAACCATTGAGGAGTCTCAAGGGAATGTGAGGGATCCATTGAGAAGGAGTTTTGGCAGCAGTGTGAAAGCTGGCTGCACCCGAGGTCTCTGAGCTGCCTTGCCTTCCACTTGAAGTGGCCTTGATGAAAGAACTTTAAACTGGCTACTCCAACACTGGTTTAGGTTTTTAAATAGCGGTTGCTTTAAAAAAAACCTCATTCCTTTATTGCAAAAAAAAATGCAAATGCACCCCTTAGTCAACATGCCAGGAGAGACCAGCTGCATTCCAGTGAATTATATTAATATCCTCTTTGACTGATGAATGCAATTATGGTTATTGGGGACCGGGGGGGAGGGCTAAATCTAGGCCCATTTGCTTAGCATGAAGGAATTAGGCAAGGATGAATTTAGCCATGTTGTAACTGTATATTGTTACTCTACGAAAAGTCCTATTTAAATCCCTTTTACTGTTGGTTTGAAATGAAGTTCAGACTGGTAACAGGTGAGATCTGTTTGGTGAATGATCCATTTTTAAGAACATGCCATTTCTGCTTACCTTTCAGACCTGTCTTGTTTATGGACCTTGATGAAATCACTGTATTCTGTGTGACTGAGTCGGACATGGAGTAATGGGGAAGAGGAAGGACTCTGGAGAATCCAAAGGGAGACCAGACTCAAAGGCAATTACGAAGATGCCAAGGGACAAGGAATTGGAGAGACACAGGTGTAAGAAACAAAGGAGAGGACTGTGACCATAAAGTCACCCTGTGTCTGAAGAATGGATATGTCAGGATCTGCCTTTGTCTGTGAGCCTTCCATCATTGTCATTTGGTGTTGCTATTCATTATTTGCAAGCTATTGATGATGAGCCAGCTGTCAATGTATTGTCGATTGTAAAAGAGGGGGCAGCAGGCCTGAGAAGATCTCAAGGCTTGTAACCATTTTTATTGTTATTGCTATACTCCCTAAAGGAAGGCGAATTGCTACATTCCTCCTTGGAGACTTTACTCAGGGAGCTTGGCTGTCATTGTGTGAGTCTGGCTTTGGTTGGCTTGGCACAGGTAATGTAACATAAACCTCAGTGCAAGGAGGCTTCATGCACTTTCCATGGGAAAGAAAGAGCGTGCCTTTTCCTCGGGGAAAAGGGGGAGTCTCACCTTCTCCAGCTGGAGCATGTTTAGGGCTGTCTGGGGTGGTGGGAACTCTTGGGTTTATAATGATCAATGTGTTGCCTATCAAGCCAGTTTCAGCAAGAATAAGCATGGGCTTCCTATCACTACTTAAATAAACTGCTTTTGCTAATATGCCAAATGTGTTCATTGGACAAGTCGATGAGGATCTGACAGGAGAAAGCAACGAAGAGCATTAAGGGAAATGAAAGGTAGACTGGACTATATGATGGAGCGTTTAGGCCTCCATTTATGTAAAAAAAAAAAAAAAAAAGCCTGAGCATCAAGGGAAGCCAGTGAAGCAAATGAAAGAGAAGAGCCATGTGGATGGGGAAGAGCTGGGTCTTCCAAGCCTGGCTCCTCCCCTGTCTGTTCTGTCCTGGAAGGGACAAGAAATGCCCCATTTGGCTCTGTGGTGCTTTACAGTGGCATGCAACTGAATGGGGTATTTCTCCCCCCCACACGAAGATAGAATTGCATTGTTATATATTCCCACCATTCTGAAGATAATCTCCCCACACACACTGTCCCCCCATGTGGCAGATCCTTTCTGCCCCAGATGTCTCATATGGAGGCAGAAATCTGGGGCAGACATGGTCCACCACTGAAAACGGTCCCAATAGGGACAAGGGATGTTGTGGGTCAAACAGCCCTGTTGCAAACTCCCAGTGGCAGCCTGGCCCAGCTACCATCATGCAGAACCGATAAGGAAGGAGAAAATAGCTAAACACAGAATGGTTTAGTTCACCTAAAAGGAATAGCTAGTGTTAGGTCTGTTATCGTATCCCATCTTAGATAATGGATTAATAGATGAAGGCATTTGCCTCTTTGATGGTTAACTTTTGACATTTGCGAATCATCGTTAGAATTTTCATATCTTTATTAACTTTGGAATGGAGATTATTTCCTTCATACTTGCCTGTTTTTATAACCCATATAGAAGGAGAAAAATGTTGTTAAAGTGTGTAAAGCTTGATGCTGGGAAAATATGAGAGCAAAAAAAACAACAACATAGCTTCATCCTTCAATCTTCTGTATGTATGAGCATTCACTCAGAGATTTCCATTAAAAGAAACAGCCAGTTGTGTCACTGGAAACAGTCTTTTAAAACCTTTAAAGATTTGCATTTGAAAGAAACTAGAAACACAAGTTCTTGCTAATGAGTTGTTTGAACTAGTGAGAAATTCACTTGAATGCTTCCAAGATTCGTGAAGCTTCTCCCAATTTTCTTAATTCTTGCCATTTGTTTTGTCAGACAGTACACAGTGCGTTAGACTGAAAACCAAGAAGAACATCATTCAGAAGCTATGCAATGGGAATGATTCACCTACCTCTGTTAAACACACAGATATATTTACAACGCACTAGGTTGCCTTTGTGTCTGTAGTTTGACTGGGTAGTGAGCTGAGAGGATGCATTGAGAATTTAGAACTTTCAGTTTCCTGAAAGAAATCTGCCTGAGAAGTCATTTTCAACAAATCAGTGAGGATTGCAGCATAGCTGCTTCCACAAAAAAACAAAGTTAACTGGACTGTGGAGGCCCTGCTGATTCCATGAAATTCAAGGGTCTCCTCAGACTCATTCTATGGCCTTCTATAGTATGTATGTATGTATGTATGTATGTATGCATGCATGCATGCATGCATGCATGCATGCATGTATTTATTTATTTATTTATTTATTTATTTATTTACCGTATTTGCCGGCGTATAAGACGACTGGGCGTATAAGACGACCCCCCAACATTTCCACTCAAAATACAGTACTATGGGCAGCTATGTCTATCCCAACTGAAGTGCACCCGGCGTATAGGACGACCCCCCCACTTGGAGGCATGTTTTTCAGGAGGAAAAAGTAGTCTTATACGCCAGCAAATACTGTATTTATTTTTATTTTGAGATCCTGAACTCACCTTTCTCCGAAATTGGTCTCAATTGTTTTTGTTCTGAAATATCAGAATTTTTTGTTCTGGAGAGTTCGTTTGGTGTGCTGGTTAAGAGTGGTGGCTTCTAATACCCCCCCCCCAGTGGTAAGAGCATACACTCATTGAGTTATGTGTCTCTTCTCGCGCTCCTATATTTGTTCTGGTGGGGTTAGAGGGGTTCCTACATAACAGTATTTATTGTTGGGGTCCAAAGTTTTTATTCTGTTTTTAATTGTGCACTATAATAAATAATCAACAAGTTTTACATTATTGTATTGTCCAGCTTAACTTCTGAGTTCCTACCTGTTAAGGTTGAGTTGCATTCCTTTTTTGGTTTTGGTTGTGTATTGTTGGGGTCCAGCATGTATTGTATATTGTATGTCCGGTATGGTTTTTAATGGGGTTTTAACATGGTTTTTATTGTGGACAAATTTGTAACCCGCCATGAGCTAGAGTTTGAGGAGGGAATTCCATTGCTAGGCAACGTCATTCTCATTCCAACTCATATTTCTGCAATTAACATTTCAGTTGCAGCCAGTATATTTATGACAGCCTTGGTTTGATGAAATCAATGTACAAAGGACTGCTTTCTGGGGGAAATCGCTCTTAATTGGCTACCAGAGAGCTACCTGGAGTTAAAGCAAAACCCTTTTGTTTCTTAAGAAAAAGCCATGCAGAACACCCAGGTTGTCCTCGGGCTATTATGGGCAATGGGATATTGAATCACATTGCATGTTCACCCAATCACTGACACTGAGGAAGCAGAAATCAGCAGCAGGTGCCTCAAGCTCCCCCCCCCCCCTCCAGTCACTGATCAGAGGTAGAGCTTTGCAGTCTCAGGAGCGTTCATGGAAGGCTGTGGAAGAAATGCATACCACAGGGTAATTTCTACTAATTTACATAGCAATAAAGTTGGCTGGGATGCCAGTGAAAATGATATGTTCACATGATCACTGACAAAGGCAGGGTATCAGTAGCAGGTGCTTGAGCTCCCATTGGAGGCGAGGGACTGCATGCAGAAAAGGGGAGGAGACAAAATCACACTGACACTTATTCATAAAAAAAGACTCATCGCAAGTGCTGTAACACAAGAAAAGTCACCATAAAGCTAGTTTCAGAAGCCTCGCTGATAATATGCTGCCAGAACTGTGGCCAGTGTTTTCAATGCAAAATTGAAAATAACGCAATGGATTTTATGCTGTAAAAATGGTGCCACATTAAGAATTTTAAAAATAAGACATCATTTTTGGCAGTCTTTTTGTGAGTTTTCTGTGATGCTCTAGGGGAAGTGAAGCAGGACAGGGAAGAATGAAGAACCAATACATGATTGTTGCATCAAAGCCTACCCACCAAAAAAGAAAAAAATAAAAGGAAGAAAGGGCACTTCAAGAACAGGTAACTTTATAGAGAAGGCTACATGAAATCTCGATGTTTTATTCCCATATTATAATGAAAAACATAAATTGTGTTGAAATGTAATCAATGGTATGCTTAAAAAATAAGCATATTACTCAGAGGACAACTTGATGGGGAGCAGGAAGGTGGTAGGTGTCATGATTGCCCTCCCAATCTCCTTGCGAGTGTTAACTTAGGGTTTCAATGGGCCTGTGGGTCCTTCCATCCTCCCTAACCCCCATGTTCCTTTCATTTTTCTGTACCTTACCTACCCTCCTCCATCCCACAGTTTATGACCTGTAGAGGCAATTTTGTGCGCGCAGGTGTGTAAAATTTTGCACTGTTTGATCATTTTGGAATGCCAGTGCAAGTGTTTGCTTTTCTGCAAAGATGGCACAGGCTGACTCACCTGTTGTTTCTAGAATGTGCTGCCCTTAGAGAGTGGTGCTGTTGGCCTTTTCACTGTTGGAAAACAGCAATGCCTCATGGACAAAGAAGAAAGAAAATCCTGCAGGTAGCAGCAGCTCTTGTTGACAGGATTGCAGGGAGGGTACCTTCTTTCTAAAGGGGGTTCTTCCTTGTGTGTCTGTATTTTTCTTTGAGAAGTCTTAGACTCTTTCAGCAAGCAAGGCAGCCAGGTTTATTTCTTCTCTTTCATATCCAGTTTGTTCCTTCCTCAGTAAAGCTTTCTTTACTCTGTAATCAGTTCAGTATCCTGTCTGCCACACAGGCACTCTAGGAAGCACTCACTGCCAGATTCTTGGCTTGATTCTACATTACATAGTTTCCAGACGAACTTCCAGGTGGGCCTGGAGTTCTGGAATTACAACAGATGTCCAGACTAGACTGATCCATTCTCCTAGAGGATCTGACATCTTTGGAGGGTGGACTCAATCACATCCACACTGAGATCTCTTCCTTACCACAAACTTTGACTACCTAGGCACCCCACACACACCAATCTCCCAAGAATTTCCCAAACCAAGGCTGGCAACTTTAACTGCATCAGCTGGTGTGAATTCAGGGCATATCTTCCAGAATTTCTGGGCTACTTTGGATGAATTACAAGGACCTTGGTTGTTGAGGCAGATTCCCACTATTATTAAAAAAACGCCCTATTAAATATAAAATATGCAAACTCATTTTTACACTTCTTGTGCTATTTTCACTGACTTTTTATTAAAATTAATAAACCAAACATTTATGAAGCTATACTGTGAACTGTAGCTGTTGGTTTATCAAGGCCTGCATGTGACAATGATCGCAACATGAAGGAACAATTCAATGGCTTAGAATATGAGCCCTCCAGGAAGATTTGATAAAACAAAATCTGTTAAACCTCTCTAAGAAATAAAGGATAAATTTCATCAGTCAACAGAAGTATAGCCAGCATTTTGTGCTCTTAAGGGACCAAACTTCCAAAACACAAATAAGGAAATATAACCTTCTCAATTGCAGTCATAGGGAAATAACCTTTTTTCCCCCCAGATGCTTGAAAATTATTTATTTGCATGTTATAACCATCCATATAGCAACTCAATCCAAAGTAATCCATGCACTTTTCTGGGGATGAAGGTAAATGCAAAGTCCTAGCCATTTCAACCTTCCAAGTTCCTTTCCATCAATGAATATTAAATGAAATTATGGGGACATGTAATTTTGAGAATGCTTTTAAGCCCATATACAGGCCTACATTTTAAGAGCCTTATTTATCCTTGCTATAAGTGATTGCTATTCAGCTCCCTACAGTCTATGAAGGGAAAACAACTCAACAAAGACTAAGATATTTACAGAAACGTGTTTTAGGTCCTATTGGACTCTTGCTCTTTTCTCCTGATACATATACACACATATGATAAGGAGGTGGTCCTTTGACCACCTGCATGGACAAAAACCATCTGGAAGAGGGAACTGATAGAGATAGAGGGTCTAAAGTAGCTGGCTCCAAATCTATCTGTAGGAATCATCATTATGCCTGCCCTATTCTAATTAGGCTTGCTGAGAACTCCATGGAGAACATGTTCACCAGGGGAATATACCTTAATTGATCTCAATGTCAACGAGGATGGCTTCCTGATTGGATAATCTTGATGTTCTTTGGTGACCCTTGTCTGAGCATTTGAGCATTATGGCAGGTAGGCTCCATCCAAGGGGCTGCAAGTTCAATTCTCTCCTAATGAAGGGGTGCAGGTGCCAGCACTAGACCCTGACCTTTAATGCCTGCTGAGTGATACTTAGGAGATTGTCCCTAAGCAGGATATCAAAGAGAAGAAGAGCTGATTTTTGTACCCTGCTTTTTACTACCCGGGGGACTCTCAAAGCAGCCTATATTCTCCTAGTCTTCCTCTCACCGGAACATGCACCCTCTCAGGTAGCTGAGACTGAAAGAACTGTGAGTGTCCACAATAGGCACCCTATGAGGTAGGTAGGGTTGAGAGAGCTACAAGATAACTGTGATTGGCCCATGGTCACCAAACTGGCTGCATGTGGAAAAGTGGAAAATCAAACCTAGTTCCCCAAATTAGAGCTTGCTGCTGTTAACCAATACACCAAGTGTAGGAGGAAACAGTAACAAGGGGATTCCTTGGGGAACTGGAGCTGATGAGAATTGTTGCCACTGTAAGAAGCACCCAGCAACTGAGGAACCTTCTTTATGTTTATTGCAGCTTGCTTCCCCTCCTATAATTTTGTTTGTTACCATGGTACTGTGCTTTGTTGAGTTTCTGTTGCGCTTCCATTGACCACCCAAATCCATAGAACAAACCTTGCCTTAGACACCCCCCCCCCCAAAAAAAAAGAACTATAATCTGGCACAACAGTTAGTCTTACTTCTGTCTGTATTGGGAACTCAAGAAACTTACACTGAAACAGAAACAAAAAATACCAACTAAAAATTCAACTCCAAATCTTAGACTGGTCTTGGATCCACTGGTCCAACTCACTCACTTTGGACCATAGGCAGCAGGCCATGGGCTGAAAGGATCCACATCTTCAGTATGTCATCAGCATGACTGAGGCCTTCTAAGAAAGGCCTTCAGCTAGGATGTGATATAATTTGTTTAACCATGAACAATAGGTTGTCTATTGCCCCACCAGTTAGTACAGCAGGTACTGGTTAATTATACCCTTGCCCAGGAAGCCAAGACTGAATCAGAAGGCAAGTTTGGAATTTGGTCCAGTCCAAGCCAAGGGAGTCATTTCACCAAAGAAGGGCAGGGACTGAAGTTAAATCCAGGCCAGTTTCATTTGCCAGATGAAGCACTGAAGCCATACCATGATTGAATAGCTGGGAGCAAAGTTGGAAGCCAGACCAGGGTTAAGAGCCAGGAGCAGAGTCAAGGAACACACCAAGGTTAGGAGCCGGGGATGAAGTCAAGACAATCTGAAGTCAAAGCTGAAGTCAGAAATCAAGCCAGAATTGGGAACCTGGAGACAGATGAGCAGAGCTTTGCTGTAGCATACCACACCATGGAAGTAGTAGTTAAGAGCAGAAGCCTCTAATCTGTAGAGCCAGGTTTGATTGCCCACTCTTGAACATGCAGACAGCTGGGTAATCTTGGGCTACTGACAGTTCTCAGAGCTCTCATACCCTCCCCCACTCTGTTGGAAGAGGAAGGGAAGGGAATTGCAAGTCACTTTGAGACTCCTCTGGGTAGTGAAAAGCAGAGTATAAAACACAACTCTTCATTTTGCTTCTCAAAACAATAGAGCAAGGGTGGCTAAACTGTGGCTCTTCAGATGTCCATTCACTACAGTCACCAGGAGCCTGTCTGGAGCTCATGGTAATTGTAGTCTGTGGACATCTAGAGAACCACACATTGATCACCCCTGCAATATAACATATCTTTCTCACACAATCCTTCACTGTAACCTTAGAAGTAAACTGCTAATATATCTAGTACAATGTTATTACAGCACCATGTAGCATGAGGAATTCCACAAAATACATAAAATTAATGTGAATGTCCTTCAGATGTGCTAAATTGTTTTATAATATTTGGAATTGCGATCAGCAAGTGATTTGTTGAAGTCAGCTCTGAAGGACTGTTGTTAAGCGGTTTAAACAGCTGAGCTGTGCTCACTAGTGACATCTTATGGTAAGGTGATCAGATTGTCCCACTTTTGGAGGGACATCTGGGGGCACCTGGCAAAGTGTACTTATGTTGAAATTAATATATATATATATATTACTATACAATTTTTGTGTTCTATGCGTTCTATGAAACTTTTTGTTGCTCCATATAGACCAAATTTTTAATCAAGAACCCCCCCGGTCAATGGTGTCCCGCTTTACCAATGTTAAAATCTAGTCACCTTATCTTATGGTCACTCTGAAGTTGCAATGAAAAACCCTGAGAACATATGCCTGGGGATTCCTTTGTTTAAAAAGGAGCTCCAATCCACTTCCTGCTTCTTCAGAAAGAAGCTCTGTGTGCTTTTGCAGAAGCAAGCAAGCAAGCACATTTTTAGGCTCTCTGCTGTCTCCATCTGCTGTTGTGTAGGCATGTAGTCTGCTTGCAACAAAGCTATAGAGGCTTACTATGTATTGCCTTTTGTGTTCTGCTTCAGTAAGGAGATTGAAGCAGATGAATATGATATATTTTCATGTAAATAATCTTTCCTAGTAAATATAATTCTCTTTCAAACCACAAAGTGCTGTGAGTCTGACTCTGTGCCTTATCCACAAAAGTAACTAATAACTGCATACTCTCAAAACATTGTTACTCTTCAACTCTGTTTCTCTGGAGGAACTCAGGACCAAGCCAGGTCCAAAAGTCCCAACAACAATGTACTGGGATGATTTCCTCCAAATGTAAAAAAAAAAAATACTTATGTTGTAGATGTGTTCTTTGTATAGGCACCCATTTAAAATAGTCTTCTTCTGAGAGTACACCATCATCTATAATTAATTGCCATCACATAGCCACTTGATGTCCAATCTAGTATTTATTCTATATTAATCATATTATAATACAATGACACTATAATTTGTTCCACTTAATATTTCTGGTAAGGCCTAGGAGGAGGAGCTGGTCTCATGGCTTAAGAGCCACTCAGATCTTAACACCCACTCAGGACATCTGTCCCACTCCTGAGTGCCTCCTCCTCTAACTGGCTTACCTGTCTGTCCAGCACCCAGCCAATCGCCTTCTATCCCCTACCCCTGATCACCCCCTCCTCCTTCTACTTCCCTTCGAGGCTCAGAGGCTGCAGACCCCTGCTGCATGAGACCTGCCCCTGCCAGTGAGTTCCCTTCCTGGGGGCCTGCAGCCTGTCCAGGTCCTGGGGGGGGGGGGGAAGGAAGAACTGCAGAGTTCTTCCACCCCACCCCACCCCACCCCCAATCTAGTGTCCGTTGTATTCCTGCATGCAACGGCTTTGTTCCTAGGATGATTAATACACTATAAACCTAGACTGGACATCAAGAGGTTATGCTTGTTTATTCAGGTTACAAGACTGGAGTATCATTGGATAGTTGTCAGTAGTTATAAAAACATGCTGCTGAAAACTGTTGAGTGACTGCCCACAAGACCCAATCCACGTTATCATGTTATAGCTGCACGTATGGGGAAGGGAGCCAGCATTGGGGAACATTTTAAAAAATGCAAAATGTATCCAGATTCACAGGGGACCATTTTGAGGAGAATGTGGGGCCTCATATTCCTTTCCTTTCTAATGCTGTTAGTTCAAAAAATCACAATGAATTGTACAGTTCTAGGACTTAATTTCTTTGAGTCATTCCTGACAGAAAGATTGAAGGGCCTAGCAATGGAGTAATATGCTACTGTGGAGTTGCCAAGGTAACTCCATTTTCCTAAGATGCATTTGTGGGCTTGGTTCGACACTTGGAAGTTATGTACCCCTGTGGTGGAGAAATAAATGTGATCAGTTTATGCATGGGGGAATACAAAATGTGACGAACCACGGAAAGTATTAAATAGACGATATTTTGTGCTTCTGCTGCACAATTTCCTGAAGACTATTGTTCCGTGGATTAATTGTGTTTTTTTATGACTGTAGTTTGAAAAATTGTAATTAGACACAGAAGCGGCAATGTTCTCAAAGCTATAGAGGTCTATTACCACTTCATTACATCGGAGAAGTAAGTGACGCAGGGGCTAAATTGTTTGTTATTTTCAAAACCAGGCTAAACCACCAAGATCAGTCGATGAAGCTACTCTATGGAGTATGGTACATGGGATCCTTTAAACAACGGTTATCTTTCTCAACATTTCATTCACTTAAATTCCCCTGTTGCCCAAAAAGCTCTTAATTTGGGGGGAATCAGCAAGGCGAGAGGTAGGGGTAACTGAGATCTTTGCCTGAATTCATACCGGAGTGAGATTTCCTTGGGGAAACCCTTACAAAGGACCAATCCAGAAAGGGAAGTATAAACTCTTTATTGAAAATAAAAATAGTAACAACAAAATAAAAGAAAAACAGTATTGCAAACACACACACACAAAACTTTATCCTAAGGGAGTTTAAGAAAGAAAATGGGACAATGAAATGTATACTACATCTGTCCAGAAGATAGAAGGATCCATTGAAGAATGGGGATGGTGACCAGCATATTCTCCAAGAGACAATTTCAGGTGGACAGAGTGCCAAAAGCAGCACAATGAGAGCTCACATTCTCGGGGTGTGCAAGTGTTAATATAATGTTTGAAATTTCTGGGCCAGCCCCAGTGATTGCCCAAGGGGGGGGGTATGATGTGATGGAAATGGTGATTGGTTATAGGTGAATCTGATAGGTGTGTGGGCATATGAGGTCACTAGAGCGGGAGGTCTAGAGTTCTGTCATGTAAGCCTATCACACTGAACAATACTTTGGCTAGGGGTGAAGTTTATCTAATCTGAAGAATGTGTGTTAATGACCCTGCATTGTTCAATCAGAGGACTTCATGGAAAACACAATAGGAAACATTTGAGGCAAGAGATGCTGCCAGCCAGCAATTACCCTGAACAAACAGACAGTTTGAGGTGAGAAGATAGGACAAAAGATGTACTATTAGTCCCTGAGGGATATCTCTTTCCTATTGATAGTATAATGGTCTTTGGCTGGTAGGGGTGTTTTCTATAATGTGCATATTTAGCTGTCAGTTGGGCAAGTTTTATTATTATTATTATTATTATTATTATTATTATTATTATTATTATTGAATTTATTACCCGCCACTCCCTTGCGGCTCGTGGCGGGTTACAACAGTATAAAACCCCATAAAATACATTAAAAACCAATTAACATATCAATAGTTAATAACTACCTGGCAAGAGCAGCTAATCAACTACCCATTCCCCCCCTAGCAAGTGGAGAGGGGATACTGGTGGTACCCGTCTCTAATCCCAATCCTCAGGTCCCGGGGGGGCGTAGGTGTTAAGCCTGGTCTCAACCGTAAACCTGGCGGAAGAGCTCCGTCTTGCAGGCCCTGCGGAACGATGGAAGGTCCCGCAGGGCCCGCAGCTCTCCCGGGAGCTCATTCCACCAGGCAGGGGCCAGGACCAAGAAGGCCCTGGCCCTGGTTGAGGCCAGGCGTGCTTCCCTAGGGCCGGGGACGACCAATAGATTTTCTCCCGCAGAACGTAAAGCTCTACGGGGGGCATGGGGCGATAAGCGGTCCCTCAGGTATGTGGGTCCCAACTCGCGTAAAGCCTTGAAGGTTAAAACCAAAACCTTGAACCGGATCCGGGCAGCAATTGGCAACCAGTGCAGCTGCCTCAGCACTGGCTGGATATGGGCCCTCCAAGGTGTGCCAGTTAGGACCCTAGCAGCTGCATTCTGCACTAGCTGAAGTTTTCGGATCAAGGACAAGGGAAGGCCCGCGTAGAGCGAGTTACAGAAATCTATTCTGGAGGTGACCGTTGCATGGATCACCGTGGCCAGGTGTTCGGGGGACAGGTAGGGCGCTAGTAGTCGGGCCTGGCGAAGTTGGAAGAATGCCTGGCCTGCTACTCTTTTGATCTGTGCCTCCAAAGTTAGGGAGGCATCAATGATCACGCCCAAATTCCTGGCCTGGGACGCGATGGTGAGATGCGCCCCTCCCAGGGTGGGCAAGCGTGCTTCCTGATCCCGCCCCCTACGTCCCAGCCACAGGACCTCCGTCTTGGAGGGGTTGAGTTTCAGACGACTCTGCTCGAACCATTCTGTCACCGCTTCCAAACATCTGGCAAATGGTTCCGGGGGAGAGTCCGGGCGGCCGTCCATGAGGAGATAGAGCTGGGTGTCATCAGCGTACTGGTGGCAACCCAGTCCAAAACTTACTTTTAGGAAGTAAGAGGAAGAATATTGCTTCTAGTAAAGTCCCAACATAATGGAGACCTGGCCTGTCTTCTTAGCTATGTTAAGGGGCCCTACTGACTCCATAGTCAGTCTCTGCCAAGCTGGTTTTGTCTGTGTACCAACCTGATCAAAGTCCAGTCATGGACTTCTGTGCGTGAAAGTGCCTCTGTGTGAGATACTTTCCATTATGGGGCTACCTTTGACCATTTATGCACTGGAAACTTCACTACCCCAGCTCCCTTGCAGATGAGATGCACCGGGCCAAATGCTCCCACGTGGGGGAGTAAGAAGAGGTGGGACAACCTGCCATAACTAAAATTCCAGCCATCAGCCCAGCATGAAACCCCCAGTGCATAAATGGTCTTTATGGTAAAACCCCTATCAACCTTTGTTGTGAGGGAACCATGGGACTTGGGACATAAGTAGGGTGACATGATGTGGCAGGATAATACCAGGAGGTCCCAAATGGATGTGTGGTATCTCTAGGGATACCAGCCTCAGAGTTTAGAAGCTAAGGAGGACCAGCCATGGACCACCTAGGAAGACCAGGGTTGCTATGAAAAAGAGCTGTTTTCATAACCTGCTTTTCATTACCCAAAGGAGTCACAAAGCCATTTTCAAACATTTTTCCCTTCCTCTCCCTGCAACAGACACCCTGTGAGGTAGGTGGGACTGTGATTGCAAGAACAGCTCTAAGAGAACATTGACTGGACCAAGGTCACCAAACTAGCTGCAGGTGGAGGAGTGGGGAATCAAACCTGGTTCTCCATACTGCAGTCCATCACTCTTTAACTGCTATACCAAACTGACTCTCAATGTCAGAGGAAGGCCATGGCAAACCACATCCTCCCATCTCTTCCCCATGGTTCTGAGGTCATTTTGATTGACAGCAGTCAATCATTATTAGGTTCTGTTTGTACTGGTGGTGTAAGCCAGGGGTAGTCAACCTGTGGTCCTCCAGATGTTCGTGGACTACAATTCCCATGAGCCCCTGCCAGCATTTGCTGGCAGGGGCTCATGGGAACTGTAGTCCACGAACATCTGGAGGACCACAGGTTGACTACCCCTGGTGTAAGCCTTTGCTTTCCATCTCAATTCAACACAAATGTTCTGAGAATGTTGGAACAAAAAATCTCTTCTGAATGTCTCTTGTCCGGGACCTTCTTCCCACAGCCTTTCTGGCGGGATAGCCTGTTTTGAGATTGTGTTAAACAACTCAGAAACAAATCCGTTCAGCATTTAATGAGCTCGTGGGCTGGATGATTGCTGCAGTGAAACAGCCACTTGCCCTTTGAGTGCTTCCAGAGATGTCAGTTGCAGCTCTCAAATGGCTTGCTAATGCATTCATTTGCCTGCAGAACCCAAGTGCCTGGTCATTCCATGCTGAGAACTGACTTTCCCCCATTATGCACAATTTATAGGGGAATGAGTTGATGACACTGGGTTTGGAAAGTTTGTCCGATGGGAGTTTGGAATGACTGAAATGCCATGGATTGCAAACTGCTCTGGACAAAAAAGACATGTCATGGGTTCAGGGAATTATGCTATACAGGGAGGCCAAATGAAGCACTGCTGGATGGAAGAAATGGGGAGGAGGAGAACAGAGAGAGAGAGAGAGAGAGAGAGAGAGAGGGGCATTACCAAATTTCCTGAACATACCGTTTCACTTTGACAATTTCAGTTTCTGCATTGATTTCTCCCTACTTGTGTTGGAAATGGTATCGTCTGCTTTTCTGACAAATGCCATTTGCTAGAAATATTACTATTAAAACATATGCATCAATTCTCTCAGTTGGATCCAGAGCAAGACTTTTTTCAATGTTGGTGCAAGGATACCCAATCTTCTTGACTTTCCCTGGACATTGATTCCCAGAGTTGTTGGACCCATGTCTCTCTCCCCTACTTAGGGCAGGAGGCACCAGTTGAGGCTGGAATACCTTCATATAGAAGTAGTTATTAATATAATTTTCTACAACAGTATAGTCTTGGGTTGCCTGTAATGATATTCAGGTTAAAAACCATATACACCAGATTCTCTGTTAAGAGATGCTTCTTCTATTCAGTGGTCCCCAACTTTTTATCAGCGGGGACCGGTCAAGGCTTGACAATTTTAATGAGGCCCGAGGGGGTGTAGTCTTTTGCCGAGGGACGCTGCCGCCTGAGTCCCTGCTCCACTTGCTTTCCCGACAGCACCCCTGACTTCCCGCTGCCCGCTGGAGGGCACTGCCAGCAGCAGCTGTGCAGTGCCATGCCGAGGGGAAGCCCCAGCCATGGCGGCCGCTGGAGACCACCAAAGGTGAGCCAGCAGCAAAGTGGCAGGGCAGCCCCTGAGGCAGCAGCCGAGGAGGAGGATGAGGAGGAGCTGCGGCCCAGTACCAACTGATCTACGGACCAGTAACGGTCTCTGGACCGGGGGTTGGGGACCACTGTTCTATATTGAAATTTCCAGTTGAAAACAATTTGAAATTTAGACCATTTCCACATGAGGAATTCATTCCTGGACAGCCTTCAAATTTTGGTGGTTTTTAGAGCCCCCGCCACATGATGTCACCAACCATTAACACAAAAAGGCCTTTTGGACTCAAAAAGAAGATATTTTAAAAGATGTCTGAATCTTTACACATTGTCCCCCTGGGGACCCATGAAGTTCGATCAAGTTCCCCTTTACACTGTCCCACTCAAGAAATTTCACTCTACCTTATTCAAACTGTTTTTTAAAAAGAAGTTCCTTCCAGAGTCTATTAATATAATTGAATTGTGAGGCTTTTCACATTTATATTCAAATTCCATCTGCTTCTTGAAAAGTTTTAATTTTAGATGATGCACCCATTAAATGGAAAACAAGAGAACTGGCTTTGAAGGTAGATATCTTTATTTTTGAGAATATAAATATGTCAATTGATATTAAAGTAACAAAAAAAACCCCAGATTTTTCACACTGGGTTGTCCATTTGGCGATTGTAAGATTAACAATGGTGAAAAAACACTTTATGATTTCATCAACCAAAGGTCTCCTGATCCTATTAAGAGTTTAAATATAGAAGGGGGCAAATAATGTGCCCATTAATAGAATTTTTAAGACCAGGACATTGAATTAAAAAAAAATTAGACTTAGGGATTATTTTCTGCAATCATTAGGGCTTCTCAGCATGAGATTTTCTTGAGCTGTGTATCTGATTAGCAATGGCATTTGAGGTTTGTTATTGTGGCCAGCCAGAATTTGTCAATCTGGCTTCCACACAATAGGCAGAAGATGTTTTATACAGCTAGCAACCATGCATCTTTTAGCTACAATATTCTTTTCCTCACAAATGTAACAGCAGTAGAAACAGAATGTACCAATTAGTGGGAAATGGCTTGACAGTCAAGAAATTTCCATTTCTGCTAATTGAATTAAGGGAGCACAAATGTGCAACCTGACTATATATGAGAAATTAAGCAACAAAATGCTGAACAAATTATGAATTCTTTCTCCCCCTCCACTTTGTCTGTTTTCGGTATAGCTTTTGAGATGTGATTCAGCATGGGAAAATCATTGTGCTGTCTTACCTTCTGAGTACTTAATGTTATGTCAAAGTTGTAACCTAGTTTGCTTCTAACTAAATGTTTTGTCTTCTTCATTTAATTTATCTTTATACCTCTGTTACAAGTTTTAGTGTACTTTACAATCACGGGGAAAAAATAATTTTGAGTTATAACTTCAGTTTTACTTACAAAAATTCAAATCCCAGGAAAGCTAGCTGTATCTTTTAAGGAATGTGCAAAAGAACAAATCAAATATCCGTCATAAGTTTATTAAAACAAGAAAAAATACTGTTCCAATCAAATAACTCTTTTTTAGTTTGCTTGTTTCTTTTGGGTTTGATAGAGATGCATTGTTCTGTCTCAAGCATTTCAGTTATAAGATTGTATCCTGGTCCTTCCAAAAGGGTCTCCTGCATCCCTGATGAGGGCAGAGCTTGGTTTCCTCTCACTCAAAACCTGTGCCCACTTAGCTATTCTGAAATCTGGGAAGAAAGACACAACAACCAAATCAGATTCTTTAAGCCATCAAAGTTTTAAGCTCTTATTGAGCAAAGACAGGACTCGGTCTGATTTTTTTAGCTCCATTCTTTCACACTATACCATACCAGATGAGTTACTGCATACATTAGCCAATATCTCTGATGTACGTGATTGGGTGCTCAAAGCTGATTCCTTGATTGATACTCTTCAGTTCTGCTATCACAATCAGCTCCATGGTATAAAACAATTAAAAAAGACCACTCTAGAGCATCATATTTAGTAAACATAACAACACGCAATCATAGAATGGCCCTAACATCTTTGCGGTTTGAAATAATGCCATCAGCCATGCTATCTGGGCGATATCTCCAAATACTCATAGACCAATGCCTCTGTATATGTGGAAATTCATCTGTGGAGGACCTGTCCCACTATGTTTTGGCTTGTCCCCTGTACTCCAAACCCAGGGGAAAATTCCTTGCCAAGTTACTACCAAACTCACACCCCACTTCTGATTTTCACAAAGTCACCTATCTGTTATCAGACGTCAACCCCTATATTTCATATAGGGTGGCACTTTTCGCACTTTTCGGGGAGAGGAAAAGGAAGGTGAATGTAATCTACTTTGAGACTCCTTCAGGTAGAGAAAAGTGGCATATAAGAACCAACTCTTCTTCTTCTTCAAACTTTCTCCTAAAAAAAAAAATCCACTCAGGTGTTTCCTCTTTTAGTTATGACTTCCTTGGTGTTTTCCTTCCAAGTCTTAAGCACTCATCTTCTGCTGTTATCAATATTTCTCTGAAGTTCTTCTGTTTTAATTCCCACTTGGATCTAAGCATTCGCTGTTAGATGCAAAATCACAAGTCTAGGTTTCAAAGGAAAGATACCTATTGTGAATCCCAAACTTTTAGGTTCGGCAGTTTTCTGCCACAATGAATATCTTTTCGACTAAGCCTGTTCATGCTGCTGTCCCTCATCTGAACCACTGCGTACACTCAAAGCTGAGATCATGTGTTAGAAGAGAAATAGCTGAATTGGAACCCAGAGAAGACAAAGGTGATTCTAGCAAGGAAGTTTGTGGTTCAGGATGGGGTGAATCTTTTCATGGTAAAGAGTTTGGTGATTCTTTACAGTCTTGCCCACTTCCTTGAGAAACAGGTTAATACAGTGACCAGAAATGCAGTTGTTCCATATATTTATTTAATTACTCTGTTTATTGTCCTCCTTGAGACTCATGATGGTTGACAGAGTTATACAGACCAACGTACAGCGCACGATGAGCCATGCAATAAAACTTGATGACACAATTAAAGAACAATGAAATAGAAACTGTCTAATACATCCTATAAACTAGATTTCACAATTAGACAAGCCGGTTTCATAATCAGAGAAGAATGCAATAAAGGCCAGATAATATTAATGAATAAACAATTGAAAATAAAGTCTCTGTTGATCTTGCCAATCCAATCCATGCTTCAGTTCTCAAGATCTAAAGACTGTAATGCATTCTGGGGCGCTGCCCTTGAAAACAACTTGGAAATGTTAATTAGTCCAAAGCTATGTGGCTATGTTGCTGTTAGCTAGGGATTTGTTCTTCATAAAACACTGCTATTGAGATTTTCACAATGACTGCCTGGTTTTTTTTGCTGGTTGAATTCAAGATGCTGGTGCTACCTTAAGACACCTTCATGACCTGGGGCCTACAACCTTGAACAACTATCTCTGTATGAATGCATGGAACAGACAGGGGAAAAATCATTTAGGGGAAGGTTAATTCTATTTTATGGAATAGCTTTCCCAAGAATGTCAAGTAAGTTCTCCTGAAAATCTACAGACTAGAACTTTTCCAAAGGACCTGTGGCAATGTTTAGTTTAGTTGGAAACAATAGAAAACATGACCCTTTATTATGTTATTTAATGCCTGACATTCATTATAGATGAATGTTTCTTGGATGCCTACATTGAGGGACTCTCTATATAAAAGTCTGAAATTAAATTAAATCTGTCTCTGTGAGATCCTTCAGGCAGTCTATATCAGATGCTTAAATCAATAACTACAATGTAACTTTGCCCTGACCCAGATAGCCCAGGCTAGCCAGATCTCATCAGATCTCAGAAACTAATTAGGGTTGGCCCTGGCTAATATTTGGATGGAAGACTTCCAAGGAATACCAGGGTCATGACCAGGAGGAAGCAATGAGAAGCTACCTCTGAACTTCTCTAGCCTTGAAAACCCTATGGGTTCACCATAAGCCAGCTGTGACTAGGGTCATGCATTCATTTCAGGAAACTCAGGGAAAATACATGAATCAATGCAGATGCCCTTTTCCCCCCACCATAGGAAACAATGGAGAATAGGGGCATCTCCTGCTCCAATCCTTTTAAAACTTGGGGTTCTTTTGAGGAGTAGCTCCAGCAGCTATGCTGCCTCTGCCTCAAATCATACCCAAGCCAAAGCACTTAATTGATAGCCTAGATTTTCAATAGACTTTAGTGGCTGCATTGGTTACAATGGAGCCAAACTGATTTGGGAATCCTGAATCTCACTGAATCGAAACCTCTTCACTGAATGATGGGTTTGGGTGATCTAAGATTTACCAAATGAATTTGGGGTGATTTGGCTTGAACCCCCAAAAAACTCAAGTTTTTTGTACACTCCAGCTATGATTTAATGGCAAACATAGACAGCTATACAGATAAGAGAGAGAAAGAGAGAGATGGATGGATGGATAGATGGATAGATGGATAGAGAGAGAGGGGTAGGAGAAAGGAGGGAGGGAGAGGGGAGCATAAATATATACTTACATGCTATCTTGCTGTGTCCTATAGATTTCTCCAAGTGTATCCTTGGGTGGGGTATTTATTGTTACTGAGAAGAATTGTCTACAAAAATCCATCAAGATATTTTATTTTTTTTTCACCCTCCCTAAAATAATCCTTCTTCTTTCCCCTTCTTTTTGATCCTCAGGAATGGCATTCTCCTCTCTTGCTATCAGCACATTTTCTTTCCCTTTCATTTATCTACTCATCATTCATTTTGCTATTACTTCAATTTCTTAATCATCATCATCATCATCATCATCATCATCATCATCATCTCCAACTGACATGGGTACTTGAATTATTCCTCTATCACTCCTAGTTCTATTCACACCATTATCCATTTCTTATCCCATTTTGCTGCAGTTTTTACTCTCCCACCCACTTAAGGGCATCACCTTCTTTTCCGCTTGAGCCACTGGAGGTTATCTCTCTAAAGTTCTCAGTCCAGAAATCTTTTCCCCCCCATCTCACACTTCATGCAGTCCTGCTATGTCAATATTCAATTTCTTCACTTCATGTCTTCCTTTAGATTTCTCAGTTTCCTTGTCCGTCTTAATATTCTAGTACTGCAAGCTGCAATTCACTGACAGGGGTTAGGTATAATTGTGATACACTGATCCTTTCAGTCTTCCTTCTGACCCAAAGAGCTGATACTTCTATATAAGAGATCCATTAGGCTCATTTTCTCAACTCCTTTCACATTCCTGACGGTTCCTCAATAATCCACTTATTAATCATTGTTCTTTGTGCTTGTTAGATGTTTTGATTCAATGTCGCTATTGTACCTTCCATAAGATTGTGCCTGGGGAGAGACTGCTTTCTTCAATGCAAGTTCTTGAAGTCACAGGTGATATCTGGTAGAATTACCTCTATTCCACTGCAAAGCTCCTGATTGACAAGGCTACAGGTACAATCCTGATAATGCATATATACAATTACTATAAGAAGATTTTTTTGAAACATCCCATCTTAAAGAGGGGGAGAGTTTCCATCTGTCCTTGCAGAATCACACCAGAGGTGGAAAGGAATCAGCCAGATTTCAACTGAACCTTCCTTCTAGGACAGCCTTTCCCAACTTTTTAACTACTGAGAAACCCCTGAAACAGTCTTCAGGATTTGAGAACCCCCACAAGTGATGTGATCATGCAGAATTTGGTTCGGAAGCATAGCCCACCTGGGGGCCCTCCCCTTCTCACCCCTCCAGGCTCATCATTGGCCATCAATTCAGGAATCTCTTCCAGGGCTGTCAAGGAGCCCCAGAGTTTCATGATACCCTAGTTGAGAAAGCCTGTTCAAGGGCAATTGTTAATCAGCAGTTCCATGTCAAACAAAGTTGCATTTTTCAAAAGTCCATTGAAGTCAGGGAACGTCAAAGAGGATAACTGCACATTTACATGCATTATCTGTGGTGGCTTCCAACTGGGGTTGCCAGCCTCCAGATGGAGGCTAGAGATCTCCCAGAGCCACATCTCCAGACAAATGGGTTGAGTTTGCCCATTTGCTTAGATGAGTTAAAGTATCATGGCAGGAGAAAAATAGGAGAAAAATATCAAGGAACCTTGTTTGCCCTGTGGTTAGGGAATTGGGCAAGTTCCCCAGTTTTTCTCCCCTTTGAATAATGTGCCCTAGACATCTTCTCTCCATAGTGGGAAAAGGCACAAAAAGTGGCATGTTTGGGTTTTTTTGAACCACACGTAGCAACTGAAAAAATAGAACTTTTCTTTTCTCTTCTTTGTTTTTGTTTTTTGTTTTTTAGGAGAGGCAAGCTCATGTCACATCACAACCGATTTGCTGATAGTTGTGGAGGGGATAGTGTTATGTATGTGGACTTACTGGTGCTAATTCTGAATGCTATTCAAATGAGGGATTGTAAATGGACCAATCACAGACAATTGCTTGAAGGACTTATGGACTAACAAGTAGCCTGCATTAAGGGCCAATCAGGTTCTTTGGTGGGCTAACTGAACTGTATATATGTTTGTGTTGTACCTATGTTCCTTGTTTGGTGTTTCGGAGTCAATACAGAGCTGATTGTGTTTGAAGAGTTGTGTCCGTGTCTACTGAACCTACAGACTTAATAGATAGGTTTGCCAGCTCCAGGTTTAGAAATAATCCAAGTGAAATAATCCAAGAAATAATCCAAGTGTGAGTGGACCCTGATAAATGTGTGTGTGTGTGTGTGTGTGTAGGATGTGATGTTGAGGATTTTAAAATATTTCAAGAGCTTCAGCTACACCACCCAACATTTTTAAAAAAGACAAAATTACAAATTATTACGTTCCTTGTTAGGAGCTATCAAGCCATTTTCATTTTAACAAGAAAAATTCTCTTAAATACATTGATTGCATTTCATAGCAAGTCATGAAAGGGAGAGAAAAGGCCTTATTAGAATAGAGCTAGCTTCTCTAACCACTTTCAGCTGTGTGTCATTTTAAATATATGTACTGCTTCCCCCTAGCCTTACCAAAGTCCAAGATAGCTTGGAATTCTTAAGTGAGTGGCATTTTGCATTAATTTTCATCTCAATGCTGCAATGTGGGTACATTGCTCTGCAAACACATACACGCCTCTGCCAAATTACATGGAATCCTCCATCCATTAACAGTTATGAAATTGGACCACATTCACAAAATCTACAAACAGTGTATATTGGATCCTACCTAGTGTCACAGCCTATACTACAACATCAAGGGCTGTGCTTTCTGCAGTTCCCCCACCCGCCATATCATAGAAGTGCCTTCAACAGAAATGCTGTCACAGTAAGAAAACTCCAACATATTGATTTTTAGCCCTGATCTGGATAGTCCAGGCTAGCCCAATTTTGGAGAAGGTGACTGAATTCTGGGGTGAAGACCCAACCTTCTTCTCCAGCTGATGTCCCCTTAGAAGAAGAAGAGCTGTTCTTTGAAGTTTTGTAACCAGTGTGGGGGGGGCAGAGATACTCAATTTAGAAATATATCAATTTGTGAGCTGCTATGAACTGTCACAAATGCCATGAAAGTTCATGGAATGTTCATGCTGGTTATCCCGCCATGAACATCTCTTTGCAGGCCATGAACTGGGCAAAATGTGTGATAAACTTTAGAACATGAGCCAGTTTGTGCTCATCTCTCTCTATAAATACAGGATGGGTGCAACCTGGCTGGGTAGTACCACTGTGACAAAGACCATAAGCTTGATATGAATCAGTAATGCCATATGGTGGTTAAAAAAAAAGACTAATGACATTTAAGCTGAATTAGTGGAAGTGTAGTGTCAAGAACATGTGAGGCATTGATGCTGCTGTTCACTATTTTGGTAAGGCATCACCTGGAATATTGAGTTCAGTTTTGAGTAATGCTGGTCAGGATGAATATCAGTAAGATGAAAGGAGTCCAGTGAAAGGAAAAAGAAAAAAGAAAAGAAAAGTTGAAGAGTTTGAAGACTGTGTCCTATTAGGAAAGGCTAATGGTGCTAGGAATCTCTACATCAGAGAAGAGACACTTGCAAAGAGATACGACTGACACCATCCAGTACCTAAAAGGATAATGGATTATCCATGAGGATAATGGATCAGGTATGCTTTCAGTCATGTTGGACAGGAATAATAGGTGTAACTTACAGTAAAGGAGATTTTACCTAAATTTGAGGAACAACTTCCAGACTTTGAGGTGTATGACATTTGAAACAGTTTGCCTTGTGAGGTGGTGGATTCTTGATCATTGGATGCTTGTAAATATGAATTGGATACCTACTTCTTGCGGTATTATAGTTGTATTTCCGGAATTGACAGGGAGTTGGACAAGATGACCCCAGTGGTTCCTTCCAACTTCAGGACTGAATACAATAAACTTGAATTTTGAAAGGTACTTCTTGGGAAAGACAGCTGCATTATTTGGAAGGAACTTTCCAAGAATTCCAATGACAATATATTTCATTTCTGCCTGCAGGAGTACAAATGACTATCACAATTCCTTCTCATACTGCTGTTGCAGGCAAATAACTGTGAGATACCTATGACATACCAGAATGAACTATTCTTTCAGACCACAGTCATCAAGTGAATGGTTTGGTGGCCAAAGACTGAGATTCCCAAGAATGCAGTGTGTGTAACTAGATCTAAATTTGCACCCAAATTAGGGCTACAGCCATGCATTGCACAGCAGGGGGATAAAGAAGGTAAAGGTAAAGGTATCCCCTGTGCAAGCACTGAGTCATTTCTGACCCTTGGGGTGACGCCCCCTAGCGTTTTCATGGCAGACTCAATACGGGGTGGTTTGCCAGTGCCTTCCCCAGTCATTACCGTTTACCCCCCAGCAAGCTGGGTACTCATTTTACCGACCTCGGAAGGATGGAAGGCTGAGTCAACCTTGAGCCGGCTGCTGGGATTGAACTCCCAGCCTCATGGGCAAAGCTATCAGATGGCTGCCTTACCACTCTGCGCCACAAGAGGCTCTCGCAGGGGGATATGCAGATAGAATCTATGGAAAAACAAGACCACAGCTTTATTACATCTCCAAGCAGGAGCAGGGCACAGCATGGGAAGAGCTGCCTTCCAAGAATCAGAAGACCACCAGGACACCTGTCCCCAGTAGCCACCTGTGTAGTCGGGGCACTTACTTGGTTTGCAGGAAGCACATTGCACTCCTGGCCAGCTGGGAGCAACCCTGGAAGGTGGCAGGCAGTGGGCACGAGCAGGCATGATCCTCTAAATGGTAATGCTTCACCACCCAGAAATGTGAGCACACCAGCCCACCACAATAGGGCAGGCTCTGTTCATCATCTACACAGCCTCTTATGGAGGCCCCTAGGATGGGTAGGTTTGGTGCACAGACTCAGACTGCCCCCCAAACAGCTATGCCCATGCCAAAACTGCCAGCTGTGATGAAATAGAAAGCCACAAGGCATCATCATCATCATCATCATCATCACCATCATCATCATCATCATCTTTATTTCCTGCCACTATCAGCAAAGCCATCTTGCGGCAGGTTACATAAAGATAAAACCACACATATGTAGAATTAAAAATTTAAATTTTACTCAACAATATCACTAAGGCCAACCATAGATTGGCCTTCAACCATCAACAAAACAGAGAAAGGGTGAGTGGAATGCTTTGCTTCCGGACCAGTAGGAAAAGGCCAACCACGAGGACCTGGCCCTTTAAATAAGGAGAGCTTGGCTCACCCCCCCTTCGCCCCTCCCAGACTGGATGTGCGGCCCCTGGCCAGCTCCTTGCCCATGCTGGGCCCTTATGGGGCCAACTGGACCTCATCCTCTTCTGGTCCTGCCCCTGCAGCTGCAATGAAGCAGATAGCAATTATGGTAAAGCCCCGCTTATTGGCTATTGTGCTACTGTCTCACTATAACAGTCATTTCCTGTGCAAGACGATAGATTTGCAAATATTTGTAAGAGTGCAGTATCCAGTGATGTGTAGATGCAGTCCTTTTTGTGAATTATGAAATGGGTCACATCAGCTATTTCAGAGAAATGAAAACATACAATGACAGTTGTACCAGAGAAAAGTGTATTTGTTTAACAGCACTTCTTTGTTTTTGTTTAGCAACACAGAGGCAAGTTAGGGCAACTTTGTATTTGTTTAACAACACAGAGGCAAATTAGGGCAACTTTCAGATTTTTGGAAAGCCTTTGACAAACATTTTCCAAATGTTTCCATACACTGAGATGCTGTCACCTTTGAGCCATTATTCTAACAAATCTATGTTCCATATACATGGTCAACATCAAATTCCCCTACTGTGGCTAACTCACTGGTTGGGGTTGATGGACTCCTCTAAACTCTGGGGCCCAGGAAATCTCTCATATCCTGTATTCCAGCAATCAAACTCAGTCTCAGTAATTCTGAGGCCCAAGGCAAAAGTCAAGAATAGGTCCTGAGAATCACTGCTGCTACTCCCCCACAAGAGCCCCCCTCTCCTCCTGGGCCACCCCAGGCCTTGTACAAGGTGAGTAGGCAGACATAGTGGCTGCTAATACAGAGCTCCTGAGGGGGCGGGAGGATACGCACAGAGGCTGGCTGCTTCTTCCCCCCTATGTCCAAGTAGGGGGTACAGTTGGGGGCCCATTGAGTCCAGAACATGGGGCAGCTGCCCCTTGGCTGAGGCAGGTTCTTCTGGCAATTGCCAGAAGTTGTTCAATTATTCTGGTTTCCTAGACACCTTCTCCCCGCGAGGGGTTCTGAATAAAGCATGATGCTTAGTCCATGTTTTGAACGTCTCTGGAAGACACTTCAGCAGCAGAGTTCCATTGAGTGCTTTCTGAGTGTTTCCATCATGAATTCACAAAGATAAAGTTATGCAAAGCTCCTGTTGTCCTCCCCATTTGGTTTATGGTGTTTGTGTGTGTGATTATTTCTGTGGCTTTGTACAAAACCAGAGAAAATGCCAACCGCATCTTCAACCAACGCTGGGTCTTTGAGAAAGCAGCATGGTAGCTGTTTCTAGGTAACAGGTGATTTCCTCATAATGTACTAATTATCACTGATCAGCTTCCACTGGGTCAGCGGTAGTAATTAGAAGAGACTGAATGTAGGCAAATTATGTCCTGAAGGAGCTCTGGCTAAGGCGGGCGAGATGTTGAGATGAATGGCTTGGCATGCATGCGCATAATAGAGCCCTGGGGAAGATGTCAGTGAAAGCAGATATGGGGGATGTGAGGCCCTTTCAAGGTGAGAGAAATGCCCCCCATGGCTGATGTTTACCAGAAGCGAAGGTGACTTTCACAGCCAAACAATGAAAGAGGTAAAAGTAACATTTACTAAGAGTCGTAGGATGTTATTATATATATATATGAAAAAGCATGAAAAGAAGCTTGTGGAATAGCAGGCTTAAGCATTGGGAAGGGAAACAATGTGAATCTAAATTTAACTATTTTTGAAAGAGAAGGATCAGGGCTTGGTGAAATGAAGACGTATGCCTTAGTTTCCCAATGCTGAATAGTCTTCTTTGAGCAAGGCAGGAATAAATGTGATCACTATGAAATATCGTTGTTGGCTTAAGGAAAAGAGAGCAAATATCACTCACTAGGTGCAGCTTGATGGAATAGGCTACCTCATCATCATATGGTTCAACCTTTCCTGGGCTGTATTGCTTCAGATTTACATGTGTGAAAATTTCCCCATGGGTGAAAAATTAGCAGAAATGGGCAGATAGAACCCATAAAAAAAAAAAAAAAGATGGAGAATGCATTCATGGAATCCCACCCTCGTGGTTCCAGTTCTAGACATAGGTTTACCACCAGAGGACCTCTGTGCTTAGAACACTGGTCTCCAATGTATTGTCCATAGTTCCATGGCACCAGCCAAATCATTTTGTGGTGCCTACAGCAACTCAACATTTTAAAGTTGGAACTGTCAAATTCATCTCTTTGGAAGGAAAATCAGGTGAAATTCACTGCTAAGTCCATCTAATGAATTTTAATCCTTGGTTTTCTCCATAAACTTGTTTACATGGTTTCCCATTAGGGTTGCTATGTACCCCAGGGGCCATTGTGAGGAGAGGAAAAATGCCATCAGTTACAGCAAGACATCAGTTCTGGGGAAAAGAAGTGATGTCACAAATCTCTAGGAATCTCCAGAAACTCTATAGCAGACTTTCTCAACCTTTTTACCATTGAAAATCTCTTCAGGCTTCAAGAAACTCTGGAAGTTATGTCACATTTCTCTTCCACATCCCTGGAAGCATGCCACACTTCCCTTCCACACCCTTTGAAGTCACAATTTGCCAGAACTGACATCACCCAGACACTCCCACTGGATGTGACATCATGTCCCATCCCCCCCCCCTCCCCAATGCCAGAAACAGCCCATTTGCCTTCTCTGCTGGGCTGGGAACCATATTGGTGAAACGATTCCATAGTTATCGAGAAACCTCAGGGTTTCCATCTGGGACCCCTGCCTACCTCCACTTTGGGGTAGTTACTGTTGGATGTGTGCCCACTCATTGGGCCAGGCCTTTCTGGTATATATTCCAACTTGTTACCTAGCTTTACTGGCATGTTTTTTATCCAGAACAAAACAGGATACCAGGAACAAATGAAATTGGATTTAGTCTAATTTTTAGAACTTTATCGAGATTTCTATGTTTATTGTAATTTGTATTTTTACTGATCTGTCTTACCCTGAGACCAATTGTGGAGATGGGTGGTTTAGAAATCTCTCAGGCAAACAAGCAAACAAAATCCATGTTGAGAAAGCCTGCTTTGTAGAGTTTTTCCATGGAGTTTTGTATGTTCCCTAAAGGACTGATGTCACTTTTAGGGAAAACCCTAGAAGTGATGTCAGTCCCCTCTAGGAATTCTCCACCTCTTAAAAAAAAGAAGAAGAACACTATAGTTTTACCATTGAGCTGCTGGTGGTTCCTAGTGAGGTGTGATGTCACTTCTGGTTTTCTACAGAAACGATATCACTCTATAACTTTCGGGATCAACCCATGTCTCCATACCATGGGATCTTCAACTGGTGACTATTCTCCTTTTGATCATCATCATAACTCAATTAAGTAGTTTAAGTTGAAAGAGACAGAGACAGACTGTGGTCCAATCTCATGCAGGAAATGCCATGGTAGATTTTGTTATGGATGGATAGATAGGATCCTGCCCTATGGGTTGGCATGCTGTTATGAACAACCAGCAGCACTCATCAATAGCCTAGGCTTGTGCCAAAGCCAAGCACTGTTAAAGTCTGCCAAGAACAACCTCCATCTTCCCAGTCACAGATTCAACATGACAGCTCCAGTCCAAGACACATCCAGCTCACCTTCCACTGACCCCCTGCACCAGGGATAATCAGCCTGTGGTCCTCCAGATGTCCATGGATTACAATTCCCAAGAGCCCCTGCCAGTGTTTGCTGACAGGGGCTCATGGGAATTGTAGTCTATGAACATCTGGAGGACCACAGGTTGACTACCCCTGCCCTACACCATTTTATGTGCTGATCAAAGGGGTTAGGCAGAGTCCTCTTTGCCTAAAAAACGTCTTTAGCAAGATTCTCAATTTATTTATAATCCACTCTGTGCCTATCTGCCAAGGGAAATGACTTCTAAAACATCTAGACACAGCTATCCAAGAGGGGTTACCTATTAAAGGCCTATCTCCTAACTGAGATGAGACATTTTTCTAATATCCTGCCCCATGGAAAATTCCACCCTGTGTTCACCTGGTTTGTTTATGTTTATTCAGACAATTGACCCATATAAATGACACATCTACAGAAAACTGTAATTAATAATAAAAGTTAATAAATATGACACAAACATACAAGAATATTGCTGCATGAAATATTAAAATAGTAAAACAATGTTAAAACAATGAATTGTTGGGAACAAAAATAATGTTATTGAGGGTAGGAAAAAAAGGGGTTATAACATGTAAAGAAAAAGGGGATAGTGTTCACCTGGTCTCAGTCCCGTACCCCCTCTCCCAAAAAATATAAACAGTGGCATTGCCAAGCCCAAAGTGTGCATCTGATGTGGACCCATTCAGAACACCCTTCATACCGCTAGCTAGTTGTGTCATATCTCTGCCTCACTACTCTTCAAGACCGGTAAATATACTTGCAACCCTTTTTTCCCATTTTATTTTCCTATCCGTTAGACTGCTAGTGTGCTAGATATATTTTTGCTTATTACTTTTTATTGCTTTCCTTCCAATAAAGATTTTTACTATTTTACCATAACTATCTGTTGTCTGTCTTGTGTTCTAAAGGGTGTGATCACCTCATAAACATTAGCAAATGATCCTTAATGCTGCGTTACCATGTCTCTCGCAAAGCAATTCCCCATTGCTCCTATACATGTGTCTTGGACACGTATGTATACATTTCTGGTAACAAATGTCAACCTGACTCTCCCAGTTCCTAGTCTTTCAGGCAGCTCCTTCACATATTCGTTATTGTTGTTGTTAGGTGCAAAGTCATGTCCGACCCATCACGACCCCATGGACCATGATCCTCCAGGCCTTCCTGTCCTCTACTTTCCTCGAAGTCCATTTAAGTTTGCACCGACTGCTTCAGTGACTCCTCGAGGACTGAAAGGTTGTTAATCTTACAGTCCAAGGGACTTGCAAGAGTCTTCACATGTTAGCAATAACTTTAACCTAACAAGAGCTAATTTGCCCAACTGAACAGAACTTTTATACAAATGCTACCCACTTCCTGTACAAGATGCTTGTGAGATATTCTTCATTGGGCATCATATGCAAGAGATCTCTGTGCTTAACAAACTTTCCTCCCCTTTGGTAGTTATCTCTCTTAACTATCATCTGGGAGGCAAATGAGACATGTGGTGTGAAGCTCTTATAGGTCTCTGGCCAAAACATATATGCAATTGCAAATATTGTGTAAATATGGTTTTGTTCAAAAGAACAAGACAGGTCCTTCTTGAATAATGCAATCCTCATTTGCAATCATAAACCACATGGGGCTGTTGATTACCGCTGGATCAATGCAGTGATGCCGATTTACACGGCTAATTAAAGGTGTAAATCTCTCCTGCACAGAAGGCCACTGCAAATCCTAAAGCCTTCTTAATTCCACTTAAGTCCCACTTTAGACTATCACTTGTTTCCAGCCATACAAAATGTATTTTCAATTACAGTCAAAGTAAGTATGCTAGCCTTGAGAGGCAAAGAAATCACACACTCCTTTTGAAGTTCTTCTGAAAAGCCATACATGAAAGCCCTCCAAAAGTAGAAGTATGCACTTTGAAAGATACAAGTTTGAACTTGCTTTGTTTATTTCTGGACAGAAAAAAAAATCCACCCACTAGTAGCCTGAGTTATTCAGATGGCAAACTGGTTACATTTTGCTAAAATTTACTATTCTTCACAAACTCTCAAGTAAACAAGGCCAAGCAAGTGTGTAGTTCTCCTTATATGGTAAGAAAAATGGGCTGCAAAATAACTTATCCAATGGGCACACTGCTATTATGGGGGATCACATTCCTGTAGTAAAGAGTTGCAAATACAGTATGCATTACAATGGAACAGTGTGATATTCCACAATATTTGTGAGAGTGGGCTTTGTTTCCTGGGGTGGAGTTCCTGCCAATTTCACTTTTTTGTTGTGAAAACATCTTATACAGCAACCTAGAGGAGGAAATGCAGCGGAAGTCCTTCGTGGAAGTGATGTGGCATTCTGAAGTGAAGCCAGCTGAAGAGCAGGATAGTGTGGTTGCCTGGCTGGGCAGCCAGCTTCTTCTTGTGAGGCAGGAGGCAGAATGGCTACAGAGATGCAAAGAGAGGAGACGGAGGTCATTTGTGGGGCAGGGTAGAATGATAAGGCCAAGAGAGCAAGCGAGTGAACCAGCTGCCACTACTCCTATCATTCAGGTGGCCAGGTCAAGCTGTCCCTGCCTTTATGCAGAGTGAGTGCAGGGAGGAGGAGGAGGAGAGAGTCAAGACTTGACTGGCTCTTCTGTTCTGGGTCTGGACCATGTGATACCTCAGAAGGATCCCACATCTCCCAAGGAGGGGATTAAGCTTGCACTTCAAGCTGCGATCATAGAATCACAGAATCATAGAGTTGGGAGGGATATCCAGGGTCATCCAGTACAACTCCCTGCATAATGCAGGAACTTACTGCCCACCAAAAATCTCCAGAATCCAGACTGGCCTGGAGGAAATTCACCTGCCATCCTACAGGGGCAATTAATACTTCCTGGGTGTGCAAGGAAGTGCCACAAGAGACAAACACTTGCATATCCCTTCCTGCCCACCTACTCACAATCTGCCTAAGTTCATAAAATCAACATTTCTGTGAGATGGTTATTTAGCATCTGCTTAAAAATTTCCAAAGAAGGATAGCTCACGACTTCCTGAGGAAGCCTGTTCCACTGAGGAACCACTCTGTCAGGAACTTCTTCTGGATATTTAGTCAAAATTTCTTTTGAATTATTTTCAACCAGTTATTCCTGGTCTGACCCTTTGGAGCAACAGAAAACAACTCTGCTCCATCTTCTATATGACAACCCTTCAAGATTTGAAGATGGTTATGATATCACATCTTAGTTGCCTTCTCTCCAAGTTAATCCAAGCTCCCTCAACATTTTCTCATATGATTCGGTCTCCAAACTGCTCACCATCTTCATAGCCCTCCTCTGGATACACTCCAGTTTATCTACATCTTTCTTCAGTTGTGGTGCCCAAAACTGAACACAGTACTCCAAGTGAGGTCTAACCAGAGCACTGTAAAGTGGTAACTTCATTTCCTATGATCTGGACAATATACTTCTTTTAATGCAACCCAATATCCCATTTGCTTTTTAAGCTTTCGAGTCACACTGCTGATTTTCAGTGTATGGTCTACTAATACCCCCAGATCCTTTTCACACATACTACTGCTAAGATAAGTCTCACCCGTCCTATAGTGGTGCATATGATTTTTCCTGCCTAAATGCAGAACTTAACATTTTTCACTATTAAAATTCATTTTATCCTAGTTTTCCAGCCTGTCAGGATCATCCTGTATCCTGATTCTGTGTTCTGGTGTATTTGCTAGCCCTCCCAGTTTGGTATAATCTGCAAATTTAATATGCACCCTCTCTATTCCTTCATCCAAATATTTTATAAATATGTTGTTGAACAAGAGAGGGCCCAGGGCAGATCTCTGAGGCACTCCTCTCATCACTCCTCTCTGAGAAGATGATGAACCATTTACAGGCACCCTTTGGGTGCAATCTGTTAATCAGTTCTCAATCCACCTAACTGTAGAATCTATACCACATTTTACCAATTTACCAATAAGAATATCATGGGGAACCTTATCAAAAGCCTTACTGAAACCAAAGTAAACAATGTCCACAGCATTCCCATGATCTACAAAGGTAATAACTTTCTCAAAAAAGAAATAAGGTTAGTCTGACATGACTTGTACTTGAGAAAGCCTTAGTAATTACAGTTATCCTCTATAGCTACTCAATAAATGACTATTTGACGATCTACTCTAAAATTTTGCCATCTATAGACATCAAGCTGATGGGTGAGTAGTTTCCTGGATCATTCTTTTACCCCTTCTTGAAGATGGGGACATTTGCTCACCTCCAATCTTCTGGCACTCCACCTGTTCTCCAAGAATGGTCAAAAGTAATGAACAGAGGCTCAGGAATTACATATGCAAGTTCTTTTAGTACCCTTGGATGGTATTCATCTGGCCCAGATTTGGTTTCATGTAAAGAAGCTAGCTGTTTATAGACTAACCCTACAGTGATCCAGGGCCAGAACTCCCATCCCGCATAACACCAAATGATTTTACCTTAAGGAGCATGATTCTGCTCACAAGAGAACACTGAGGAGAAGTAGTAAATGAGCAATTCAGCCCTCACTTCATCACCTATTACAATGTCACTTTCTGGTCCACACAATGATACTATGTCCTGATTCTTTTTTACTTTGAATATAACTAAAGAACCCTTTCTGTTGTTTTTAGCATTTGTTGCTAGCCTAAGCTCTTATTGAACTTTAGCTTTTCTAACATTATCCCTGTAATCCTACCTACCAAGTTCCTCAATGGATTTACTGAACAAACAAACAAACAAACAAACAAACCAGTTGTTACCTTCGTTGTATCTCCTTGCTAATCAAGGGGTGCTGTTTTGGACGCACTCATCTCTGCTATGAGAACCTGAGAGAACAAACTGGAGTGAGCACCCTATTCCTGGCCGGCAAGCAACAGGAAACATCAGAAACAATAATTTTATTTTTAAAAAAATTACGGTGTGGAGGAAAGGCCATCTTGCCTTCTGGTAGAGTCCGTGAAGAAGCAGCTGCGGTGTTGCTGGGATGGCTTCTGGAATTGCTCACTAGTTGCTCACCAGGCTCTTCTTGTTCCATGTATTGTTCTTATGTTATTATGTAAACGGCACTGAGCCCCCAGGGAGGGCAGTATATAAATATGATAGATAAATCCTGAGCCGAGCTGCATCTTCCCTTTTCCTTTCCCAGATCAAAAGCCCAATCAGATTGCCCCAGTATGAGCTCAACTTCAGCTCCCACCTCCTGCCTCTGCGCAGAGCAAGCAAGAGTAGGGGTGGAGAGAGCAAGGACCTGGACCAATCCTGTACATGCACATCAGGAAGCACTCAGTGAGATTAAAAGAAGGTGGTTACTGGGGCAAGGAGGTGGAATTAAGTAATGGTGGTGGCAGCTGAGAGTCTGGCAGAGCCAGCAAAGGAAGGGACTGCTGCCACCCTTGCAGCTCCCATGCCATGTGGCTACAAAAATAGACGGAAAGAGGTAGCCAGGGGGAGCAAGTAGCAAAGGAGCAGCAGCCTCAATGAACCCAGATTTGCTCCCAGCCAGCATCCACCCATGCTGCTATGACTTCCAAGAGCTCCCTCCACAGTTGTCAGCATCTCCTCTTCCCTGACAACAGCACGGGCCAGAGCTTGCCCCCAAGCAGAGCTTGCCCCCAATGGCAGCAGCCCAGCCACTCCTAAAAGAGGCTTGGTGTGTTTGACCTATGAATGCACTGTGTTTGACCTATGAATGTACATTACAGATCTCCTTCTCTTATATATATACTTGCCAGAAGCTGCGCTCTTCCTCAGAAGCTCCAGGATTGCTAGCTTTGGAGAAGGAAATACCTGGTGGTTTTGTTGGTGGAGTCTGGGGTGTGCAAGGTTTGGGGAGGGACCTCAGCAGGTGATGCAGCTGCACCATCCTTCCTCCAAAGACGCTGTTTTCTCCAGGAGGAACCGATTGCTTTTTGGTGGAGATCAATTGTAACTGTGGGGGCTCTCCTGGTCCCACCGGGAGATTGGCAACAATAATGGCTATGCATGAGAGTTCTAAGCAGTGGTGCGGAAGCAGCAGAGGAAATTCAGCACCTCCCAGAGGAAATTCGCTGTGCCCCATTGCCAGGCAAAGGTTTAATTCCAGAGTCTTTGTTTCTCCCCTAGCCTTATGATGGTCAGCTGCCTTCAAGATTCTGTGGGAGGCAGGGCACAAGTATCTCAGAATAAAGTCTGAGTCCTTCAACATGACTCAGAGGGGCCCCCAGCCTTCTGTGGCTGCAGAGAGCTGTGCAGACAACAAAGAGTCCCCTAAGCTGCTCACCCAAGCCAGGGCTGCTATTTTCACATACATCTTAGCAACAATCTGATTCTTGCCATTCCCTTTTTGTTTGTTTTTTGTTTTTAGAGTTCTGGTCTGTTACAGCTTCCTTGTGCTATAGCTTCTCATGCTGCAGGCCCTGCGGGATTTACCAGCTTTCAGCAGGGCCTGCAAAACGGAGCTCTTCCACCAGGTCTATGGTTAAGGCCGGCGCCTGGATGGTAGATCGGACATCCCTCCAGGGTTATTCCGGCGGTTTGTCTATTCCCTCCCTCAGGATATGGGTTGAGTTGTGTATGCCACCACCACTTGGATTGGTTGGGTTAGATGGCGTGTGTCAGTTTTTTAGGATGCTTTTATTGGATTGGGGTTTTATGTAATTTTATTGTATGTGACCCACCACGAGCCTTGCGGGAGCAGCGGGCTATCTTTAAACAGCCCCGTGGCGCAGAGCGCCACGGACTGTATAAAGGAGTAAGGGCACTGTGGGAGGAGTTAGGGCGGGCCCTGTCCGGGATAAAAACTTGGAGGGGCCAATCAGGAGCCGCGAAGCCCCTCCAAGTGTCCATCCCATTCCAAGCAGGCAATGGGGAGCCGCGCGAAGCGCGGCTCCCCATTCCCTGCTTCACTGGCAAGGGAGCACCCGCCAGCCGCGCGTAGCACGGCTGGCAGGTGCTCCCTGCCCGGCGGCCTGACGCGGCTGCCGGGGACTCCCGTCCGTTCTTCCGACGGACCTCTCAAAATGGCCGCTGCTGCCGCCAGCCAGCAGCCGCCGCCACCAGCTAGCCGCCGCCGAAAATGGCCGGAAATGGCCACCGCAGCCGCCGCCAGCCAGCCGCCACCGCCGCCAGCCAGCCGCCGCCGCTGCCTGCCAGCCAGCCGCCACCGAAAATGGCCGCCGCCGCAGCCTGCCAGCCAGCCGCCGCCGCTGCCAGCGAGCCAGCCGATGCCAGAAATCGCCAACCGCCCAAAATGGCCGCCGCCGCCGCCAGCGAGCCGCCGCCACCGCCGCCAGCCGAGCCGCTACCGCCGCTACCGCCGCTACCGCCGTGACTGCCCGTCAATACAGGTAGGCCGCTTCCCCGCAGCCCCGGCCCCACTGAACCCTTATGCCGTCCGGAGGGGGGAGGAGGATAAAGACTTCTGCGGCCCCACAGCTGCGGAAGCCTTTGGGAGTCGGGGGCAGGAGGCTGCGCCCATCTAGCGCCCATTTTATTTCAGATTAAAATGGGCTTTAGATCTAGTAAGTCCAATAAATAAACAAACAAACAAGCAAACAAACCAGTTGTTCCCTTCACTGTATCTCCTTGCTAATCAAAGGGTGCTGTTTTGGACACACCCATCTCTGCTATGAGAACTTGAGAGGACAAACCGGAGTGAGCACCCCATTCCTGGCCAGCAAGCAACAGGGAACATCAGAAACAATAATTTTATTTTTTAAAGATGTACAGTGTGGAGGAAAGGCCATCTTGCCTTCTGGTAGAGTCCGTGAAGAAGCAGCTGTGGTGTTGCTGGGATGGCTGCTGGAACTGCTCACTAGTCTCATCTAGCCAGTCTCTTCTTGTGTCCATATGCATGGTTAACCATACATTTATCTGCACTTTAGATGTTTATCACTGAACGACTGCATTATTCTTGCATTTGCAAATGGCCATAGCTGTCACACAGCACTCACAGGATGAAAATTACAAATTGGTATATTGCTATTCGCTGGCATATGTCCCCATAGGAAAGAACATCACAAACAGCATTCCATCAAGATTCTCAACTCGTGATGGGCTGAACTGAACCAAACCTCAAACCAAACTGAGCCAAAAGGTACTCAACCAAACTGGGCCGGTCTGGTGAGTTCAGATCTTCTCTCCTTGATGTGGCTTGCTGAGGCCAAGATAAAGGAGAAAGGAATAGCCCAGGAAAGGTTTTAAATCCAGGAAGCAGCCATTTAATCCTACTCTTTTACTTTCCTGTGTGGGGAAGCAAAACTGACCAGTGAAATTGCTCACAGCCATTTAAATCTAACAGCAGGGTGAGTGTGCCTATCAGCTGTCAGGATAAAATGACTGGAAGCCATTTAAGCCTATCATGTCAGCTGTGGACTTGTGCCACTCAGCCAAACCAAAATGGTCAAAAGTTCGGCAAATGTTCAGAGAGGCACCTTCCCTAAATACCATCTTGGGAGCTCTCAACCTGCCCAACCTCGTGCCAAACCTTGGCTCATGAGCTGGTTCATGCCGATCCTTATTCTCAACCTGCAGCTAATTTTAATCTTTTACTGCAAAAGAAATGAGGCTTCTGTCTCCATCCCAGTGGTCGTCACATCTTGCATGTGATCAGCAATCCCAGAGAAGGAAACACATCAGCAGACATGCTCAGTGGGTAATGAATTGGCCATGATTCCCTGCTGCACAGCCATGTGGCAGCAGATACATGTTTGCTGCTGTGTAATAAGGAAACTGGCAGCACACCAGCTTCGCTATTTCGCAAAATTATTGCTTTATTTATATCGGCATTCAGTAATCCTGAATGCGGCTCCAGTTGTTTTCGTTTCTTGGTGGGAAGCCAGGGAACTGGGGCAAACACCTTGGAATATAAACTAAGTAGGCAGGAAACACCAGCAGGAAATGCTTTCAACAGGTAGTTCCAAAGACTTCTTAGAGTTTGCAGGACAAACTGTAACAAAGAAACCCAGCTGCCACAGACATGGGATGTTGTTCCTTTTTCTAAATGCATTTATTATGAGGCTTGTTGGTGAGATTTAGAAGGGAACTTTATCCTATTATATTCCCCCCATGTTCTAATAATCCTATTCCGTTTTAATTAACCAGTGGCAAAATTGCATCCTTTTTGTGTGTGCTTCAAAGAACATTGTTTAAGAATAGGTGGAGGCCGCCATTTTATATGGATTTGTATGCTCGAGGCTGGGGAATCAAAAACAAATCATTACAGTCACAAACATATTGTAGGTCCAGAGTTAGAACATCATTGGCCCATTATGCATGGAGGGGAAGGTCTGCATTCGGAGTGGAATGGCATTGCCTAAAATCACCGATAACGCACGGCGCCAGCTGCAACTGGCCTCAGATTTCGTGCAGGCCACCGAAAAAGCCGCGTTAGTGAAACGCGGAAAAAAGTAGAACTTCTGGGCAACCTGGGCACAACCAGAAGCAGCACGGGGGTCTCCGCGTGCATAATTGGTTACTCTGGGTTTTGCCGCCGTTGCGTCCCGTCCCGTATGTAAGCAGTTTGCTTCGCTTCTTCCCCCTCCGCCTTTTCCATCTGACCCGAAATCACTGTTTCGGTGGCCATGCATAATAGACCAAAGAGAAGTTGGGGCTAGTAACATAGGCTACACTGATGCCATGAAGATCATTTTGCATTCTGAAGGGGTAGCAATAATTTAAATGGTTAGAATGAGTTTCACATTGCATTGGGTGAAAAAGAAAAGGTCTGCTTGGGGATATGGACCTAACAATGGAGTGCGTCCAACAAACTTCCAAGGAGCACAGGAGTGACCAAACTGTGGCTCTCCAGGTGTCCCTGGACTACAAATATCATGAGCCCATCCTGGCAGGGTCTGGGAGCAAGCCACTGTGTGGGAGTGGAAGGCTACAAACAGAATCAATCAATTAATTAATGTAGTCCATGGACATCCGAAGAGCCACAGTTGGCCACCCCTGCACTAGCAGCTTATGTTGTTCTTCCTCCTTAGAATGAAAGAAGGTTTCAGATTTGAGTCCAAAAGTTGGGTGGGGGACAATGAATAAATACATAAAATTTGCTCAGGGGATTGGTAGGTTGGGGTAGCATTCACCCCAACATGTTCAATTCAGTCAGTTCTTTTTTTTTCCAGTTAGTTGCATCTTACTCCCATCCTCACTACACTTTCTATGCCACGTGGGAGGAGGGAAGAGGCCATGACTTACTAGAAGAATATCTGCTTGGTATGCAGTGGGTCCCAGGTTCAATCCCTGGCATCTCCACTAAGAAGCAGGTATAGGAGATGTAAAGGATCTCAGCCTGATACCCTAGAGATCCTCTGCCAGTAGGAGTAGACAGTTCTGCCTTTGATGGACCAACGACCTGATTCAGTATAAGGCTGTGTCTTGTGTTGATGGGCATTTTGTCTATGCAAGTCACATGATCCTCAACATAGCCTTTTTTGGAGGTGAAAGAGGACCATCTTCCCCCTTTTTCACCCATGGAGTGGCTGGTTGGATCTAACCCAATAACATGTAAATGTTGAACATGTTTTACACACCTCTGGAATGCACGATCAGGATATTTTACAGAATTGTCTTCCCTTTCCCCTCAAAATGCCTTTCCTGTTAAAAGCACTTGAAATGTCTCTAGGAACTTTCGCAAGACTTATTAGATCTGTTTAGCTCCCCACAAAACCCTTCTGATGTTCCACCTGCTAATCAATCCCAAACATTATTGTTCTTAGTTTGTCCTTCAATTCGAATGACATCTTAGAAACCTTCCAATACCCGAGTCCTGGGAAATTCCTCTGGTATTACTGAAAATCTACTTATGATTCCCAAAGCAGAATTCCATATCCAGTAGCTTTCCCCGTTTACAGTTAAATATTGGGGAAGTATTGTTGAAAAGCAGCAGCTGGGTTTAGGGGCATGTATATCTTTCTTAATGGAAGCACTGTTGCTCGACAATGTTACGAATTTTCCAAACAAAATACCAGAATATTATGTTACACATGCTTATTATATCTAGAATCTTCTACCCTATGTATTGAAAAAGCAATTGTCTCAGGCTGTTTTAAAATCAATTGGAAAAAGTTAAGCAATCATTAACTTACTCTCAGGAGTGCAAATGTATAAATGAGCTAAATTCAGTATGGTTGCCTTATATCCAGAATAGCGTTGTGTGCGGTGGCGTCTGAATTGGCCATTACAGGTCGACACAGCCAGCACCGCACCACAGGAGGGGTGGAGAAGAGGCACGGGCACCAATGCATAACTCGGTGCACACACGCAGGTGTGCAGCTTCCCTTGTTGCTCTACAGGCCTAGTCTCTGACAGCCAGCTTGGTGTTGTGGTTAGGAGTGCTGACATCTAATCTGGCAAGCTGGGTATGAATCTGCACTCTCCCACATGCAACCAGCTGGGTGACCTTGGGCTTGCCACAGCAATAAGAAAAGTGCTCTGACTGAGCAGAAATATCAGGGCTCTCTCAGCCTCACCTATCCCATAGGGTGTCTGTTGCAAGGAGAGGAAAGGGAAGGAGAATGTAAGCTGCTTTGAGCTTCCTTCGGGTAGAGAAAAGTGGCATATAAGAACCAACTCTTCTTCTATGATTCTGTTCCTGCATAGTGCAGGGGGTTGGACTAGATGACCCATGAGATCCCTTCCATGAGATTCCTATTATTCTATGATTCTCTTCTTCTTCTTCTTCTTCTTCTTCTTCTTCTTCTTCTTCTTCTTCTTCTTCTTCTTCTTCTTCTTCTTCTTCTTCTTTACAAGGGAAAGGTAAATGGTCGACTGATTGATTGGCTGGCTTCTGCATTCACTTCTCTGAAGGGTCATGTCACCACTTTCAAGGTTCCTCAAAGCCTGAAAAATATTTTAGGGGTTCCTCCATGGTCAAGAGGTTGAAAAAGTCTGATCTAGATCCACTTGGATGCATTTCGGCCTTCTATGGTGCTCTACAAATTTGCTTTGCATTTTGATTTAGATAAATATGGGGGGCTTCTCTATGTATATATTACCTGAACAAGAGTATTGGTCAACATTTTACCACCGGTCTGTTGCCTCTGACACCCGTTTTCATTGACTGTTCTGTTACCTTATCTTGCTGTGTGGTTTCTGCCGCTTCCTAAGATTATAATATTCTGTCTGTTCAGTTTCGAACCTTTAGATTTTTGTTACCAGGTATGATAGATGCATAATCTCTTTTATTTCCCTCTAGGCATTAACACTCGATATACATCCATCCATACAGCATTTGTTTGCAGAACAGATTATAATAGAAGAGGGACAAAAACAAGTCAAGTGGAAATATGATTCTCCTGCTATTAATAGATCATTGCTTGCTTTTCTTAAAAAACAAAACAAAAACACTATCAAAGTCAATTGCCATAAATCCCTCTCCCTTGCAAATGTGCACTCCCCTCCACAGGTATTTCCCCTGAGTACTTAAAAGCACAGGGTGAAAAGACCAATTTTATCTACAAGTGTTACTGCTGTCTGTTTTCATATTGAATGGGATCTTTGAGGATCCTCCCTCAGTGGTCCTCAGCTTTCATGTCACTTTCACTTCCTGATGTCTTCCCAGGCCTCTAAATAGGGGAGAAGGCGAAGAGTTGCATCAACCAAGCCTGCCCTTTTCTGGGATTTACAATGCTCCCTCTCTCCTCTCTGGCCTGAATGTGGAGTCACCATTCATGCTTCCTCCCTGCCCATATCAGTCAGTCCCAATGCCACCTCTTTCGCTTTGCCACTGTGGCCTGAGACATTATCTGGGCCAAGTATTGAAGAACTTCTTCCTCAAGTCTCCTGCTCCATCCTTGCTGGCCCTTTCTCTCATCAATACACATTGGTCTGTTTCCAAGCCAACATCCAGGCCCACCTTGCTTAGCTTTTCCCCAGATTGTGGCATGGCTGGTCCCTTCCCATGCCTCACCCAGACCATTACAGTTGGACTTCTGCTGACTGACTCCATACTTGCTGTCTGGGCCAATGGCCTCTGAGTTGTCTTTGTTGTCCCTTGTTGCACCAGGAGATGATGTCATCAGTCAACACCTGAAGCTCTGGGGCCCAGGAGGGAGGTGGTGAGGCCTCTGTCCAGTCACTGTGATTACCTGCCCCTAAAAGTCTCACCTCAGGAGTTCTGGCCAAGTCTGTGGTGGCTGCATAAGGTATGAATAAGGCGGGTGTGGTCTGGTTAACTACTGCAGTGGCATGGAAGAAGAACAGCTGAGTTTTTGTACCCCACTTTTTACTACCCAGAGTCTCAAAGCAGCTTACAACCACCTACCCTTCCTCTCCCCAAAACACACACTCTTTGAGGTAGGTGGGGGTGAGAGAGTTCTGAGAAATAGAAGTCCCCAACTTCTGTTGCAGATGCCTCAGCTGGGAAAAGGTATGGTACGGCCCCCAGACAGTATCGTTCAATAGATTTCTATCAAGATGTACATGGCTTGGATTCAAGACTTATGAGTAAAAGTCAGAATCACTGTGATAACATACCATAGCTACCTAGGCTGCTTGTCTGTCAGTTGTAGATTGGAGACAGCAAACTCTCTGATGAAAGCGGATTAGCATTTCTCATTTGCACATGTTAATGAAGCAGATTTCATACTGTGTTCCATGGAACCCTGGGGTTGATGTCAGTAGGGAAGTTAAGCATGTGATTAACAACAGTGATGTCCTAAACAGAATCAATACCTCTTAAACCTACTGATTTCAATTCTGTTGAGGGTTCCATGGGATACTTGAAACTTATGGAACATCCAAATGGACAACCAAAGCATTAAAAACAAAAACAAAAAAGAATGGCTCAGTTACAGATTTGCTGAAATGTGACTTGATTTCAATTCAAGCTCTTGTGGTGCAGTGCACCCTGGAAACCAGTCTCTGGTTCATACAGAAAATTGTAAGGATTCAAACAATGGTGTCAACCATCATGTGAAAGTTATGGAATATGCAGGAATTTAAAATAGCTATACCCTTCAAGATTTGTTTTAGAAGGTTTTCAATGTGTACTGTTTAATTGCTACAGACTGTTTCTTTAATCCACACAGGCTGGAAACATAAATAGTCAATTAGCTTTTTTCGTATTCTCATTTTGCTCAGTTGTAAGTTCCTGTTGCTTGGGAGAGGGGCAACCTTTCTACAGGTGTTTTGCTCCCCCTAGTGATCAATTAGCTATTTCATTGGTGTATGTCCAACAGTGTATGTCCAGATTTAAACTGCATATTTTTAAGGACAGACATAAAGCAATGTAATATAAAACAAAATACTAGAGCAGGCTTTCTCAACCAGGGTTTTGTGAAACCCTGGGATTTCTTGAGGGTTTTGGAAGGGTTTCCTGAATGGGTGGGAGTGAATTTATGGACAGATAGATGGATGGATGTAGATATAATTAGATATAATTTGTTAAACATTTATCAGGTAATATGACCATATTTGGCCTTGTCAACCTTCCCCCTCCCCTCCCAAAGTGGTCAATGATGGGCCTGGAGGGGATGGGAAGGGACCCCATGTGGGCATGTACACAGCATTGCTTCCCAACCATATTCTCTACCATCATGCCACTTCTGGGGTTTCTCGAAGCCTGAATAAGGTTTCAGAGGTTTCTCAATGTTAAAAAAGTTGAGAAAGGCTGCCCTCCATCAAAACACATCCATTGGGTGGGTTTAGGATCCCTCAGTTTTCAAAAGCAGGGGTGCCCAAAATGTGACTTTCCAGATGTCCATGGATTACAATTACCATGAACACCACCCAGCACAATACTGGCAGATGCTCATAGCACTTGTAGATCATGGATATCTAGAGAGACACTGTTTGGCCTCTCCTGTTCAAATTGGCTGTTTAAACACATGCTAGAATAGTTTGGTGTGCTTTGCCTGCTAGCCCCCAGGAAATCTTTTGCTGGACACTGTGTGCTATTTTTCTCATGGATTCATCTATGCTGGCTAGGTAGCTCAAAATTGTTCTCTGATCCCAAAATCTATCCTTTATCTTTCTACTTTCAACTCCTGTGTGTTTAAGTTGCATAAAAGGTGTGTGAATTGTGTTAAGGTGTGTGTATGTTAGTTTTAAATCCTGTTTTTCAGTAAAAAATCATTTTCATTTCCACAGGTCCTGCCAGATGGAGCTCTTCTGCCAGTAGGGTTGTGCGCAGTGGCATCCAAATCAGCGCCTGCGTGTGTGCGCTGAGTTACACACCGGCGCCCGCACCCCCTCCCTTGCAGTGCAGCGCTGGCTGCGTTGGCCTGGAATGGTCAATTCAGACGCTGCCATGAACAACCCTAACTGCCAGGCTTATGGTTTAGGCTGGCATAGACAGAAGACCTGGACATCACATAGGCTTCCCCTACCAATTTGGCATCTCCCCCTGTAGTTACCACCACCACCACCCCTTCCTGGAGGGGTTCATCAGACAACCGACGCGGTATATATCAACTGAATAACAGTGACTGCTAGCTTAACTAAATTCATTGTACTTTAGGGGATTTTAAATGTCTAGTTTATTGTTTTTGTTTTATCGGATCAGTTCTGCTGTAGAAAATAGTGACTTGGGAGGGTGGAATCAATGGCATTAAACCCCAATGAGGTCCTTTCCTTCCCCAAATCCCTCTCCTCTGATTCTACTTCCAAATCTCCAACCAAGCATTTCCCAACCTAAGGACCAAGCCCTATGAGGAAAGGCTGAGGGACTTGAGAATGTTCAGTCTGAAGAAGAGGAGTTTGCGAGGGGACAGGAATGCTGTCTTGAAGTATTTGAAACGTCGTCACTTATAGGAGGGCAGGAACAGTTACTGTTGACAGGAGAGGACAGCATACACACAAATAGGTTTAAACCATATGCTGCGACCCCTGTGAAGGGGTCATTTGACCCACAAAGGAGTCCCGACCCCCAGGTTGAGAACCACTGAAGTAGAGGGTAGGACTAAGTGTCTTGTTTGGCCCTTTCCAACTCTATGATTCTATGATTCTTCCCTTTATGAAGACAGAGAGCAGAAATAAAATCCAATAGCAAATATGCATCTGTCTTTCAATTTTTTTCAGAAGTTTGATTTATTCTGATTGTGCTCATCACATAATTTCTACTTTGCTTGAGCCTTTATTCATAGCCCATAACTTTACAGTTCTGTTCCAGTTGAGGAGACAAATATGATGATGTACAAGTTCTGTTTTATTTCTGACTCAAAGTCCTGAACTTTGGCAGCAGTGAGCTGACAAACAATGAATGACAACATACTTAAAATATACACACAGCTAGAAACCATCTTCCTGGACTCGTCACTGGTTGTTAAAAGTGGGATAGAAATGTCATGATAAATGAAGCACCTTTAATTTTAGTGATGAAGTCAATCCTTTTAAAAAGATGACTTCCATATATTATTTCACTGTATCCACTGTATCTGCCAGGCATTTACATTTATGTATTTGAAGTCAATCTTGGATTGAGAAGAGCTGAAGAGATTTAAAAAACATCCCCTGCTGTTCACTACCCAAAGGAGTACCCCAGTGGCTTACAAACACCTTTCCCTTCCTCTCCCCACAACAGACCCCCTGTGAGGTACGTAAAGCTTAGAGAGCTGTAAGCGAACTATTCCATGATAACAGCCCTCAGAGAACTAACGCAAGGTTACCCAGCTAGCTGCAGGTGTAGGAGTGGGGAATCAAACCCAGTTCTCTAGATGAGAGTCCTCTTGCTCTTTAACCATTACAACATGCTGGTAATGCCACAATATTTTTAGTATCTGTTACATTCTAGACCAGTAGTGGCAAACCTATGGCATGTGTGCCAGGGAGGGGGCACTCAGAGCCCTCTCTGTGGGAATGTGCACTGTCTCCCCAGCACAGAGTTTGCTGAGTCAGCTTGCTCAAGGTCTGACTTCTTGGTGCCAGAGGATGGGAAGCACTCTTCCCATATCAGTACCCCCACCCCCCAAAATCAAGAGCTTCTAAACCAATTTCTCTCCTGCCTTTGCTTGAAGGCATCCACTGAGGACCATCCTGCCCATCCTGCAGCTCTTGGGGCCATTTTCAAACTCTTGTTTACTATTAGACAGTTTCTTTTAATGTTTCAGCCACATTCTGCCATTTTGTGATTTAATCCCAACAGGCCCCACAGACCCAAAGAGAAACAGTGTAATGAGCACTGTTACTATTTGAAGAGCATGGACAGTTCTCCATTTGGTCTTCTCATCTCAAGACTAAACATATTCATATCCTCTAGGAGAACTTACTTTCCAGACCCTGTTCCCAACAATCTTTTGTTATGTCTATATCTTTCGCATCCTATCCCTGTACACAGGACCCCTCAACAAGTTGACTGAATGCATGGAAAGGGAGAGAGAGCATGAGTGCACTGTCCCTGTCCCCCATCACTACATTAATGCCAGCTCACATCAGTGTAGCAGTTACACATTGGGGTGTCATCTATGTATCCATTTCCTCATGGGGAGAAAGAGTACTTGTAGACATAACAATTGCATGTAGCCACCATAGTGTTATATCTGGAACCGACCAGAGTACTCCAGATAAGGTCTGACTAGTGCAGGGTAGAATAGAACTATTCCTTCTTGTGACTAATACTCATTCCACACACATTGTATTTTCAATACACTTTAGAAGCAGATTTTCCCATTTTGCACAAGAAAATTCAACTCCAAAAGCATATTGAAAGGGCATTATTCAAAGTTAACATTTCTGTTAAATTCATGGGTTCAGAGGTGGACACTAGGATTGGGCACTTCGTCTGCCAAAGTAGCCATTCCAGCCCGAATCAGGAAGCACCATGGTGCGAGGGGGGGAGGGGTGGTGCTAGTGCTGGTGCCGGTGCACGCCCCTCCCCCCCCCTGCACCAAGTGCTTCCTGCTTCAGGCTGGAACAAATGCTTCAGTGGCCGAAGCGCCCAACCCTAGTGGACATAGACACTGGAACTGATTTGAGCTATTTATTAGGACTACAAGAAGCAACTGAACTGAACCAAACCCACCCCCTCCCAGAAAACTGCAATTTATGTACACCCACAAACAATGGATCTTCCCGCCTGTGCATACTATTGGTCAGTTTCAGTTTGAACTGACTGGGTCTGGCAGATGGGCTCCAGCCGCATATAGGTCAATTACACTGTAGGCTTCGATCCTGCCTTGGACCCCAAGCTCGGTCCTTGGGAGGTCTGCAGGCACAACAATTTCATGTGCCTTTTTCTTGTTTTTACTGTGATCAACTTTTTGCCCTAATATGGAGATTTGTATTCAGAGACTCCCTGGAAGCATTTGGCTGCCCACCATTACAGACAAGATGCTCAACTCAATATTGGTCTGATCTGGCAGAGTTCATGCTTTAATGACCCTCTCGAAGAAAACAACGCTGACAAAAAAGATGAAGAATACATAGAGAGACCATTTTTGCAGGGCTAATAAGAGGCTGCTGTTTTTTTCCCCCCAGTGAACTATGACAGGTTTTCTTTCTTTCTTTTTTTTTTTTGCAGTTGCTACAGAAACTTCCATTTAAGCTCGATTATGTGCATGCATGCCTAGAGAGAAAAATCCGATTGATAGACCAACAGGCCAAAAAAAAAAAGCAAAGAAGAATTCAAAGTTAATACACGGAAGTACTTTTAATAAGAAGTGCAGAGGAATTTAATTTTGAATACTCCTCATTAAAAAAAAAGCAACACTAGCATGTTGCCAGGGCATTCATAATTGATTTTGTACTTTCTGTTAAGTGAAGGGTTTCAGAGTCATTGCAAACCACCATCTACTATGCATTTTGAAGCCATTCAGACACAAGTTTTTTAATATTCTGTGATCTTATGGTAATCTGTTAAACGGAGTTTCCCTTGATCATCATTGCCAACATATTTATAACTCTCCCTTCCCTTTGTAATTTAATTTTCAAGGAAATATTTGTCAGCAACTCCATTTTGTGAAGATCACCAAGTGCAAATAAATGAAAACATTAAATCTTAAAATGACGAGCCGCCCGCTCTGTTAAGAAGCATCCATTTCCCCATACTATCATCTTCCCGTGTGTATTTTTAACAGCGTGCAAGTCATAATTGGATGCCATTTTATAATATTTTAGGGATTGCTTAAACCATCTCTCTTAGCCCTTTCATTTCCCTTCTACTAGGCAGGCCTAAAGAGCTGAAAAACTCAGATGGAAAATGCACTTTGTCTCTAGCCTTTGGAAACCAGGCCGGGTGGTTTACAAGAGTGGTCCCCAACCCCCAGTCCGGAGACTGGTACCAGTCCATGGATCAGTCAGTGCCGGGCCATGGCTCCTCCTTGTCCTCCTCCCCAGCTGCTGCCTTGGGGGCTGCCCTGCCAATCTGCCACCGGCTCACCTTTGCTGGTCTCTGGCAGCCGCCTTGGCTGGGGCTCCCCCTTGGCATGGCACTGCGCAGCTTCTGCTGGCAGCACCTCCCAGTGGGCAGTGGGAAGTTAGGGGCAACAGCGGGAAAGCAAGTGGAGCAGGGGCTCAGGCTATCCCCCCAGCCTGAGTAAAATTGTTAAGTGTTGACCGGTCCCTGGTGATAAAAAGGTTGGGGACCACTGGTTTACAACACATAAATGTCCAGAGTAATTCAGCCTTGGAGCATTTCTGGTTTGTCTAGATCAGCCCCTACTATACCATAGATGTAATCTGGTTAGTGGCACAGAAATTAGATGTATAGGCGGGAACAATTCACATTTCTCAGGCTTATCCACTCTCTATTGGGCCTTTCATTGTCTCTTAACAAGAAGTTCAAGGCAGCATGCAAGTAGGTACATCACATCAAAATTACAAAGCAGTGCCCTGCCACTCTTCCTTAGCAGTATCTCCCTGATGTCCACCTTTCACCACCCATTATGCATCAGCACTGGGACAGGGGACAGGGACATAACACACAGTTTCTGTCATCTGGCAACAAAGGTAATGTCCAGTTGTCCATAGGCCAGAGAAGATTGGCCCATGGATCATATGTTTGATGCTTAGGGATGTGGGATTTGGCTCAGATAAGTTTCCCCCAAACTTGAATCAATGCTAATTTGCTTTTTTTTTTTACTTATCCAAAGTCAAATAACAATCCCCATTAGTTTAAACAGGCCAAATCAGAGAAGCCCAGATGAATGTGGGCGATTGGGCTGATTTGATAGGCCATTTAAACTGAACAACCTGACCAGCCTGCTGATAAGCTGTTTGGTTTAAATAGTCATCAGCCGCATAGAAGAAGAGTTGATTCCTATATGCTGCTTTTTCTCAACTCAAAGGACTCACAAAGTGGCTTACAGTTGCCTTCCCTTTCCTCTCCTCACAAAGACACTCTGTGAGGTGGGTGAGGCTGAGAGAGCCCAGACATTACTGCTCGGTCAGAACAGCTCGATCAGGACTGTGACTAGCCCAAGGTCTCCCTGCTGGCTGTGTGTAGAGGAGCACGGAATCAAACCCGACTTGCCAAATTAGAAGCCTTAACCACTACACCAATCTGGCTCAGTTTACCAGCTGAGAAGAGACTGTTCTTCCTTCATTAGATATTTACAAGTGGGAACCTGTAAAGAACTTTTTGAGGATATGCCCCTCTCTCTTGCTAGAAGGAATAGAAGAAGGGTGCTGGGTGCTAGCAGTGCTTTGAGCTGGGGGGAGGATTGTGCAGGCAGTTGCAGTCTCCCTCCCAGACCAAGCACTCAGTTGACCCCAAATAAGCTTAGAAGAAGAAGATTTGGTTCTTATATGCTGCTTTTTTCTACCGGAAGGAGTCTCAAAGCAACTGACAATCACCTTCCCTTTCCTCTCCCCAAAACAGACACCCTGTGAGGTGGGTGAGGCTGAGAGAGCCCTGATATCACTGCTCGGTCAGAACAGCTTTCTCAGTGCTGTGGCGAGTCCAAGGTCACCCAGCTGGCTGCATGTGTGAGAGTGCGGAATCAAACCCGGTTCCCCAGATTAGAAATCTGCACTCTTAACCACTAAACCACATTGACTCTTAAAGCCTCTCTTTCACACACACCCTTCCAAGTGTAGGGACATGAAAGGGGCTGATGGAATGGCTAGGAGCCATTCCAGCCTTACAGTGAGCAGGTGCTGGATGTCAGGCTGTGTGGAGATGGGCACCCCCCTGTACACCCAAACAACCATCTGATTCAGGGAGGGGTTTCTCTCCCTGGATCAGCTTGGACTGTTTTTTTTTTGGGGGGGGGGCAGGCTGTGAAAAGAAGCCTCTCTCTGGATCAATTGGTTGTCAAGCTGCTGGAGAAAATGAAACACCTGGAAATAAGACATCCCACTGCTTTGGCAACGTAATGCCATTATTAACAAGGGTATTGAACTACCAGTTAGCTACAGGATTGCTTATCTCTTCAACTGCATAGTTGGTGTAGGTAAATTGGAATCCTGAACTGTTTCCACTAACTCAACAAAAGCAAAATTAAATATATATATTTTAAAAATCTGTGGTGAATATTTCTCCATCGTTTGAACTTTTATCCTCTTGGTCTTTTCATTCCCACTTTTTTTCTCCAGAGATCATTGCTGGTGGTCCCTGGCCTTGAAGATGTCCACCTGGCTTTGACACAAGCCAAGGCCTTTCATCCCTGCTTCCAACCTGGTAGAATAAATTGCCAGTTGAAATAATGGGCGAGGAAGGGAAGGTGAATGTAAGCCACTTTTAGACTCCTTTTGGGTAGTGAAAAGTGTGGTATAAATACTTCTTCTTCGTCTTCTTCGTCTTCTTCGTCTTCTTCGTCTTCTTCTTTCTTCTTCTTCTTCTTCTTCTTCTTCTTCTTCTTCTTCTCCTCTGAACCTGCCATTAGTTATGACTCTTTAAAGGCTGTACTGGTCTGTTTCTCCAGTAGGAAGGAATAATTGTTGCTACAGAACTACAAACTCTGGCATCACAGGCTGCATTATTCCACAAAAGGAAGGACATATTTTTAGCAAGCTAATATCTGAGTCACCTCTTCACCCCAGGATTTGCTTTCCTATCCATCTTCAGTGAGGCATTTGTCTGCTAAGTGAAGCAGGGAGAGAACATAAAACACAAAGTGTTTGGCACAAAAGGAGAAGGAGGAAAGGAATGTTGGTCTGATCTGTCTGGAGGAGTAAATAACAAAACAAAACAACCCCCCCCCCAAACAAAAAAAACCATCACCGCAAGTTTTTCCTAGCAATTACTTTGAATATCTTCAGGCAGTGAGGAGTGTGAGTGAATTATGTACAGCTCTATTTGGATTTTAATGTTAAATGTCAAGAAATGTTTCTTGTGTTGCTTTTACAAAATCCTGGATTTTGTGCTGCAGTTCTAAAATTACTTGCATGGCTTCCTTTCTTGCCCTCTCTCTCTCCTTTGGGTTTGGCAGCATGGGAAACTATTGGCTTCACTTAAGCTCCAAGTCAGGAATGGCAGACTTCTACCTAGAGAGTACAGAGAGTGGGTCTAGAACCCACACCATGCCAGATATCACTGTTAGATATAAGTTGTGGGTAGAGATGGACATTTTGGCTCAGATTAACCTGAAGAGGACCCAAATCAATGCTGTGTACTTCTTTGGCTCATCCAAGACGAATCACAACCCATTCCCTGCATTCAAATGGTCCATATCAGGGTGACTGAATGTGACGGAGGGGCAGATTCTGTGAAGGTTCAAGGGGGTGGCAGGTTACTGTGTATGAGCTATAGGGTTGTGAGTGTCCTGCATAGTGCAGGGAATTGGACTAGATGACACAGGAGGTCCCTTCCAACTCTATGATTCTATGACTCTTTGATTCTCTGAATCACAATTTGACGATTTGGCTTTCTTAAATGCACCTCCCCCCAGCAATGCCTGAAAAGATGGGGTGAGAATTTAAAGAGGGTGAATGATATGCCAAAAAAGCTGACCATGATAGGCTCCCTTTAAATTGCTCCCTTTAAATTGCTCCCCAGATGGATGTAGAGGAGGAGTGGAAAATGAGACCTGGTTCTCCAGATCAGTGGCTGTCCCTCTTAGCCACTGCACCACACTGGCTCTTCTTCCATCCTTGTGATATTGGGTGACTCCCCAGTCCATTGCATTGCATGCTTTCTTTTCAATTAAAAAAATAGTTTGAGGGTTCTTCTGAAATGAGTGGGTTTGAAATGTTTCTGAGTTTTGTCTGCTTATATGGGTTAACATTTGCTTGTGATGCTTGTTTTAATTCATCTCTCTACTGTGGACAAGAGCAAAGATTCATTTGCAAATGCAAGCTGTAGGAAAACTGTAAAGATGTAATCGTAAGTCTACAGTGGCCCATCAGTAGATCAGGAAGCCCATCGTGTTTATTTTTCTTTATGTGTTTGGAACTGCCCGCTACACTGGAGCGGACTCAGGACCTGCATAGGGGAAGGGGAAGAACGAGACTGCATTGCTTATGGTCCATCTTAGTCCTGCCACAGAGGGTCAGAAGCAGCATGCCCGAGTGAACCAGTCACTCCCACAAGATAATGTAGGTACCTCCTATTAAACCACATTTCCCACAGAAATGCAAGAGTTATTTAATGCCTAGGACTAATATTGATTTTTTTTTCTGCTGACAAACCCTTCCCAGACGAGAGAGGAGTGCTTTTATTGTTACGACTGTCAGCCTGCTGACATATACCCTGCAAAATGAATTTCCTCGCTGCCACCTCTCCTGGTATTTCTAATTATTTGTTTCAATTAGTGTTAGTGCTGAGACAAAATATTGCAGGAGCTGCAGCAGGCCATAAAAATATTGCCTCGTAACCACGTAAAAGGAAAGGCTTTTATAGGAACTTGGAAAAGCCAAGATGGGTCGCCCTGTTAGTTTGTCCGTAGCAGCAGGAAAGATCAAGGGTACAGTAGCAAAGCAGTGAGTTCTGAAGAAGAAGAAGAGTTGGTTCTTATATGCCACTTTATTTCTACCTGAAGGAGTCTCAAAGCAGCTTACAATCCCCTTCCCTCTCCTCTCTGCACTACAGAAACCCTGTGAGGAAGGGGAGGCTGAGAGAGCACTGATATTCCTGTTCAGTCAGAACAGCTTTATCAGTGCTGTGGTGAGCCCAAGGTCACCCAGCTGGCTGCATGTGGGGGAGCGCAGAATCGAACCTAGCTTACCAGATTACAAGTCTGCACTCCTAACCACTACGCCAAGTGGGCAATGACTAACAAATTGTGTAAGTTCTTAGAGGGGTACTGAATTCTTCCTCTTTTTTTACTGTTAAAAAGCCAAGCCACTGATTACTGGTACGGACAAACTTCTAGTTTGGGGGACAATCAGTTGGAGCCATCCAGCTTTTCTACTAGTTCAGGGTGGCCGAACTGTGGCTTTCCAGTGGTGCATGGACTATAATTACCATGAATTACCATGGAATACCAATTACCATGAGCCAGCATGGTATTATAGCCCAATGGACCTCTGGAAAGTCTCAGTTTGGCCAGCCCTGAACTAAACAGAAAGTGTCAGCTTCGGCCAACTAAGAGGATCATGTCTAGGGTGGCTCACCACCAAATCGACCAAATTACAACTGATCTCCAGGCAACAGAAATCCTGGGAGGAATGGCTGCTTTGGACTCTGTGACACTGAACCCCACTGAGGTCCCTCCTCTCCCCAAACTCTGGTCTCCCCAGGCTCCGCCCCAGCAAGTGGAGTTGGTAACTCTAAGGTGGGACCTGCATAGACAAAAGCCACATGGGAGGAAGGTTGTCCTAAGAAGGGAACTGAGTGAACAAGCTGGCTATATCCCAGCCTATCAAGTTCATCCTTCTACATTTCTTAGATTTATTCATTCATGATGATGATGACAAGCCTACATGGTCCAACCTTAAAAAAAAAAGTACAAGTTCATAATGATTTATTTAAGCTTGTTCCAAGGTATGATGACATGTTTTGTTTTGGGCTTTTTTTGTTCATTTATTTTGAAAATTCACTGACATTTCCAGTCTGCTACTCAGGTTCTGAAAGTTGTCAACGAAAAGAAACAACACATTTGAATGCAAAAAAAAGCTATCTCAAAAAATTCAAGGATGAGATATTTTAGCGGTGGCTTCTAATCTGGTGAGCAGGTTTTGATTCCCCAGTCCTCCTTCACATGCAGCCAGCTGGATGACCTTGGGCTCATCACAGTTCTGCTAATGCTGTTCTCATAGAGAAGTGTTAGTACTCTCTCAGTCTCACCTCCCTCACAAGGTATCTGTTCTGGGGAGAGGAATAGAAGGTGATTGTCAGCCAGTTTCAGACTCCTTCGGGGAGTGAAAAGCTGAGTATAAAAACCAACTCTTCTTCTAGTCACGTCTTGATTTGGGCAAGTGTGTAGATCTCAGAAGCAAAGCGGGGTTGGCCCTGAATAGTATTTGGATGGGAGACTATCAAGCAACACCAGGATCATGACTGGAGGCAAGCAATGGCAAACCACCCCTGAGCCTCCAGATCATTCCCACTGTTAACATTACAGGAAGGAGTGGATCAATCAAGAAGGGGACAAAAACAGAGCTGTCAAATTTTTTTATAAAACTGTGGTTTTACAATACATTGCATATGACATACATGCTGTAAGTTGCCCTGAGCCTACTTAAAGGGAGGGGTGGTCTAGAAAGAACCCCCCCCCAAAAAAAATGTCCTGAAAGCCATATGATGTCAGCATAGTTAGCTCCTGACTTCCTCTACCACAAAACTCAAGCTTTCACATTTTGAATCAGTCTTATTGCATTTCTGCTTTCGAGCGCTGATAAACATGAAATCTCATTGCATGTGAAACATCAAAAACAGTAAATCCTGAAATACCGCAGCATGTCACCTGTCAAATACTTTTAAATACTAAATACTGCGACATGACAAGTATAAAATGTTACCCAGTGTCGGATATCAAAGAGTGGGAAAGGAACCACCAGGCAAGAAAAAAAGATTTCAGAGTGCAGAAGGCTGAGGGAAAGAGCTCACCGAAGAGGAAACAAAATTTGAGATGTGTCTAGGAAAAAGGGGGGGGCAGCAGGAGACGAGGATGCATCATGAGCTAGATTGAATCAGTCAAGGAATCCACAGCCCTCAGTTGGCAGGATCTGAGCCGAGCTGTTATTGATAGGACCGTTTTGGAAGTCATTAATTCATAGGGTCACCACAAGTCAAGAACGACTGGACTGCGCTTAAAATACATTCACAAGAGCTGAGATTCTGAGGAATATTCAGAGAAACCAACAATGTTCCCTCAGGTTTAGAAAAATTTAGGCAACATTGGCCTAAAAGGGCTGTAGAATAAGTTCCTCAAGCAAACCTATCAAGGGAAGCCAAGATGGTGTGAAATTTCTTTGGATGTGCAACATGTTATGTTTCTCAGTGTGGCATCTGACTTCGTCCCTGCTCACAGATCTCCCATATGGAATGGTCAGGGGAGAAACTATTGCCTTATGCATAGAATAACATCATCTCTGGAAAGAGGCTAAAATGGAACCCTGCTGTCCAAAAGATTGATTTCTAGTTGTGAATAGGGAAGGAGGAACTAAATGAAGAGATAATGATCTAAATGAAGGTGAGAACGGCATAAAGACTATGTTCTTTATTTCCAGAGGTGCCTGTGATGGCCCTGCAATGTGTTGGGAATTCAAGATCCATTGGCTTATTGTCTTTACCATTATGATCTCCACCATCTTTCTGTCAGGATTTGTCCAGTTGCCAGCCTCCTGCCATGATCGTGTTGGTGCCAGCTGTCATGGTCCTTTGTCATTCTGTGTATTGCTTTCTGTCAGTGGGGAGCGGGTCTGCAGAAGTTAACCAACTGTAAGTGTAACCAATTTTGAGTCCAATGCCAGTCTTAAAGGTGCTACTGGATTCAAAAATTTGTTCTCCTGCTTCAGAACAACCTGGCTACCTGCTTGATTGTGTGTTGATTGCTTTGCATTGCTAATTCATCTGTGTAGTTGATTTGCCAATTTTCTCTTGGAAGGATGGAACCATGGGAGAGGGGAACTTGGACATTATCGGGGAGGTTGGCCTTGACTCAGCCTTACAAGAATGATGTCATGTGTTCCTTGGTGCAGGACTTAGTTTGCATGCTTTCTCCTCAGAATGGAGGAATCCCACCCCTTGTTAGTTGGGGGTGGGGTTTCAGCAGTTACCATGGTAGTTGCAGTTCATGGACATCTGGAGAGCCACAGTTTGGCCACCCCTGCCCTATGGCTTTCAAGAGACGAGAGAAACAGAGGTGCCTATGCATAGCAACCCTGGACATCTTTGGTGGTTTCCCATCCATGTTCACGGCTGACCCTGCTTAGCTTCTGAAGTCAGATGAAATCAGGCCAGCCCTGGCCATTCAGGCCAAGGCAAAGTTGCTATAGCATGGGGAGCGGGGAAGGAAACCTGCGTGAACAACAGAATTGTTTTAACAACTCTGACAAAAACTTCCCTGAAACAGAAAAAAAGAACCAACGGAGTCAGTCGGTTTATAACTTTGCAACACTTATCCCATTGTACAATATACAATCTCAGCCAGCCAGGGTTATTTAAAGAGTTTTTGTGTGGAAGCAGGAGAGGTCTCCAGGAGTCTATGCCACCATAACAGGGACTTATGGCACAATCTTATGCAGAGTTACTAGAGTCTAAGCCGATGAAAGGCAGTGGGTTCCGACTGGAGCAGCTCTGCAAAGGATTGTGCCGTTCATCTTATAAACAGAATGCTGATGCTTCCTTGATTCCTTTCCCTCCCACCCACACTCTCCCACCGATGACAAAATGTATGGGAAATAAAAGATCGGAATAGCAGCTCCTGCCGGGAGAAAGAAGTACCATCTGGTCGTATCACAGGGGCTCAGCGTGACTGAACAATAACAGACAAGTGAATGTAAACAGGCAGCGCATTGCATTTTGCTTTCCCGGACATTTATAATAAATAGATTTGTAATGAGCTGGAACCTTTTGCTTAGCTTGGTGTTTTGCAGTTGCTCTTCGGAGGCTACCACTTTGGGGAATATGACTCATGTATCTAATAGACTGAAAAGCGTGCCAGACCAAACTGTTTGAGAGAGGGCATCCGAAATGCGTCGGAGAGAGAATTGTTCTCATCAGAATGCTGTCAGCTAACTTGCATGGGAAACATCCGGAGTCAGCCATTAATGAGCTGTACATAGATGTGCAGCCTTCCGCAGGTATCAGGCTCTCTGCTGTTAGAGGGGAAATGCCGGACTAGATGGACTCTTGGGCTTATCCTGCAAACATTGGATAATATAAGATCCGTAAAGAGACCATAGACACACTGCTGGAAGGTTTCCCTTATTGATCAAATAAAATCAGGCTCAAATACCTGTTGTCTGATAAAAAGCATCCAGCTCATGCCAGGGGGCTAGATTCTATAGATTCAAGAAAATCCCCTGAGCCCCCAGGGAGGGTGGCAAATAAATAAATAAATAAATAAATAAATAAATAAATAAATAAATAAATAAATAAATAAATAAATGATAGATAGATAGATAGATAGATAGATAGATAGATAGATAGATAGATAGATAGATAGATAGATAGATAGATAGATAGATAGATAGATAGATAGATAGATAGATAGATAGATAGATAGATAGATAGATAGATAGATAGATAGATAGATAGATAAAGTGTAAATTTCTAAGTCAGGGAAGCGCATATGAGGCATCTTAAACTGAGATTGGTAGGAATTTTATTTTTTTTAATTAATTTGTTTTATCTTTGTATTTTAATGATCCAAACTGTAGATTGTCTGTCACTGTTTTTGCATTAACTGAGACTTGTCTGCAAATATTTTCTTTCCTGTATTATGATAGGCTTTGGTCCAAGACCGCAATAAATATTTGCATGATTAAACATCGGATACTGTGCTTTAGGTGTCCTTCTGCAGCTGGATTTTCCTCTGCGAAACAGGAAAGCCTGCTTCTAAAATGCATGATCTAATGCATGTGGAATGGGCTCAGTTCCTTATTTGTGGCACATCGATGCACACTGATCCCAATCTGAAATAATCCATGGAAAGGGAATGGTAGCAAATGCCATCTTATGTAATAGACTAGCCAAGAATGCCATGTTAGTTCTTTATATACAGTTGAAATTGTTTTACTTTGTAAAGGGAATCTGGTATATTCCAGAAGGGCCAATCCATATTTTTGCTCCTATCACTAGGTCATCAGTGTACATGGCATTTTATAATGCAAAATAACAGACTTTTCCATACTCCCAAAGGCTTTATGTTCTAAAATCAACCATGAGGAATTTCACAGAGTGAGAAGAGGAGCATAACAAGGATAGAACAAGTTGTATGTAGTTAAAGTTACCTGTAGGGCTGTTGGGCCAAAAAGTATGTATTTGTTTGATTCCTGATCTATTGGAGCTGAAAAAATCAGATTTCTCAATGTCCTGTCTTCCAAATACTGCCATGGAATTCAGATCTGCCCTCTTCCAATTACTGCAGTGGGGGACTCCTAGAAGCCTGCAAACTCTAGCTGAAAGTATTCTCAGTTAATCCCAAATAGTTCCAGGATTTTTTGCAATCTATATCTGGCATCCTGGAAAAAAATTATCCCAGAATATCAATTTTATATCCATCCATCCATCCGTCCATCCAGGGAATTTCTGAAAGCCCATCCCTAGTTTGTTCAAAGTTGGGAATGAAAGTTAGGGAGGTTTTTCTCAACAAAGGATTCCAGTGTGGGTACTTAAAGAAGGTCATCACATTATTCGAGTGACAGGAGAGATGAATAATTTTGGCAGCAGCTCTGAATAAAGATGAGAAGACTGAGGCATGATTACAGTTGGCCAGAGAGAAGGTTGCAGTAGCTAAGGAAGATAACCGAGGCCACATCTAAAGATGATATAGAGAAAGTGTCATTTGTCTTTCTTTTCACAGAGTTTGGAGGAATAAAAGGTCAAGAACTCAAAGTCTTTGAGGGGAAAGCAATTACGCAAGCAAGTCTTAAGGAGAGTCTTAAGGAGAGCGATAAGCAGTTCAGACTGGATGTTTTGTGTCTTAAATAGCATAGTAAGATTCAAGTGGCCCTAAAAAGGGTACAGTGGGATTGGATGGCAAGAGAGATCTGTATCTGGAGTTACATCAGTATATCCATTGACTGAATACTATTCATGCATTATAATTTCTTCTGGTGGCAAGAGATTATTGAGTGAAAGGAAGATCATACTTGCTGCTAGGTCAAAAACTGTGTCTTAAAAGATGCACCATCTAATTATTGTGAGGTCTGGTAGAGATGTATCTAGCCACCTTCCACGGGAAGGACTATCCCATTTCCTGATGTGGTTTCAAAAGAATGGGAAATAAGTAATTTCCTCTTAACCCGCAGCAGCCAGTATCACTCTGTAGCCGGGCTCACATATGTAGGCATGTTTACATGTATAAGAAACAGGCTTCTTAAAGTTCAAAAGCTTTTACTTTCATGTTCTCTCTTAGATCATGCCCTATTGGTTTGACCAGAGTCCAAAGATGCCCATTGGGCAGTCAACTGGTTCTCCTCTGAGTTCTCAAGCACTCTCTGGGCCACTGGGGCCACCTTGTTTCTCATCACATTTTGTTATGACTCCTCTTCCTGGTACTTTCACTTTGACGATACTTTCACTTTGTACATTCTGTAGAACGCAGACTTGAAAGCACTGCCATGGAGGTGGGGCAAGCTGAGCTCTATAATTGTCTCAAATTCTGTTTGTGGCCAGCGTCAGCAATGAGGTGTTCTGTAGCCATAAGTATATCTCTTCAATAAACTACTGACATTTTGTTTCTGTGACTCAGAGAACTGCCATGAAACATGACATTTGCCTACTTATAAAAAGAGTAGAAGAAGAAGAGTTGGTTCTTATATCCTGCTTTTCATTACCCAAAGGAGTATCAAAGAAGCTTAAATCAATTACATTAAGTACATTAAATTATTTATAATCAATTTGATTTACTTGAACTTTATTCTTATAACCTGCCCTTCCCTATGTGACACTGAATGGGGTCACAACAAGTTTTGACAATCAAATATAATATTGTTGTTGTTGTTGTTGTTGTTGTTGTCAGCCATTCAGTCATGTCTGACTTTTGGTGATCCCATGGCACAGCTGTCACCACAATCCTCAATCCCGCACCACTTCCCTCAGCCATGCAATTTCTAGGCCAGTGACCATTCTAATTGCATATAACAATCATGCCATTTGTCGGCCTGGTTTCCTTTTTCAACTGACCAATCTTACCACAATTGCTTTCTCCATTGAGCTGACTCACATGATATGACTCCAACACCAGAGTTCAAATGAATCATTTGAACAGATCATTTCCACTCCTCTGGCTAGTTGTTAGTTTCCCTGATTTTCTGGCACAAAGCTGCAATGTTTTTCATTGGTACACATCTCAGCAGTTCCATGGGTATGATGTCAGTGCCTTGGGCCTTGTTGTTTGGCAATTGACTCAAGGCTCACTCAACTTCCTCCTCAAGAATGGCCAAATCAAGTTCTATTTCTATTTATTTTTCTTTTTGAAAAGAGAGAACTTCCCTTCTGCATGCGTACAGTTGTTCTGTTTATTCCTGCCACCTGTTCTTGATGCTCTGTTGATCAGTCAGTTCCTTCCCTTGTTTATCTTTGATATTGCTTTTACAAGCAGCAAATAGCATTCAGAAATTCTTTACTCGTGCAAAAGCATTTCTTGTGTGTCCTTTTGGTAATCTTCTAACTGCTTGCATTTCTGATTCCTGTAAGCGTCACCGTCTATTCTTGCTGCAAGGTGGAAATTTGCAGTTAATTTTATTGCTTCCTCCCTTTTGCCTGTAGCATTTGCTGCTTTTCTACATTCATCTATTCTTATATATATTCTGAACCACAATCAGTACCTGGATATGTTTTGAGAGCAAGAATGGAACTGGACCATAGTTGATTTGGTTCCTGTGTAGTCCATTTGGTGATGTCCAAATGTATAGATGTTCATGGTGTTTGAACCAACTGTTCATGATGCAAAACTGATTTTCAAGGCAGAATTGTGTCAGACGATCACCTGCATCACTCCTTTCTCAAAGTCCAAAGATAGACAGTAATGTCTATTTCTGCTTGTGTGCCAACTTTTGCATTAAAATCACCCATTATGTAAATGATATCCTTGAATGGTGGTATAGAATTCTTCAATTTTCACCTCTGTTGCAACATTGTTGGAGTGTATACTTGGACAGCTGTGATAGTTATGTGATAGATGGCACAAATTCAAATTGTCATGATTTGATCATTGACTGCCGAAAAAATTTCCACTGTTCAAGAACATATTTTGCTTGCAATGAAAGCCATGGCGTTCCTTCTTATGGAGTTCTGCCCTGCATAGTAGATGGTAAAATCCTCTGATTGAAAGAAACTATAATCTTTCCTATGTAATTCATTGATGCCAAGGAGGTCAATGCTCAACCTGACCCTTTCTCAAATATGCACAAGTTAAAACAGTTGTATATTAATAATATATGTTTAAAAACTTTTAAAACCTTTACAATTTACAATTAAAATCCATATCCTGAGGGTGTTCTGTACCAAACCAATTTTTCATCTTTGATGGAGGATTTCTGAATGGAATGTTGAAGTCAATAGGAAGGCCAGCATCTGCTGGTCTTATTCCCTGGTCTTAACCATAGGCCTGACGGAACAGCTTTGTCTTGCATGCCATCTGCAACTGTTTAAAATTCCAGAGATCCCATTTCTTGATGGTCAAAACATTACAACTGCCTTCCCTTCCTCCTCCCACAACAGACACTCTTTGAAGTTGGTGTGCTGAGAAAGCTCTAAGAGAATTGTAACTGACCAAAGATCGCCCAGATGGCTTTATGCAGAAAAGTGGGGAATCATACCTGATTTTCCAAAATAGAGTTTATGCTCTTAACCGCTACACCAAACTGGCCCTCTGGAATATTTCACTCTGTTTTATTTCATAATTTTGGTGAAATAAACAACGAATTGCCTCGTACCCCCTTCAGTAATTTATTATTCTCAGGATCACAGAGTTGGAGTCAAACTGGCCCTTAATTGGACTTTTATATGGGTGGGGCCTCTTGTGGCGCAGAGTGGTAAGGCAGCCGTCTGAAAGCTCTGCCCATGAGGCTGGGAGTTCGAGCAGCCGGCTCAAGGTTGACTCAGCCTTCCATCCTTCCGAGGTCGGTAAAATGAGTACCCAGCTTGCTCGGGGGTAAATGGTAATGACTGGGGAAGGCACTGGCAAACCACACCGTATTGAGTCTGCCATGAAAATGCTAGAGGGCATCACCCCAAAGGTCAGACATGACTCGGTGCTTGCACAGGGGATACCTTTACCTTTACTTTTATGGGTGGGGACCATGATTTCTATGCATATGCCCTTCGAGCTGCCTTTGTAGAGAGGATCCCAAGCTATTGAGAGTACAGTAATAAGAGGGAGACAAAAAAAATCCTTTTACATTAACCAACAAAACCTAAAGTATAATATTTTTAATGCCACTTGAGGATGATAAGCCAGTTCTTAAAAATTCTACTGAAAAGCATAGAGTTGAAAGATACCCAAACTCCAACTCCCTTACCAATATAGGGAATTCACATCCCCCCCAGTGACCTTGCTATATGCCCAGAGGAAGGTCATAAACCTTCTAGGATCCCTGGGTGGGATCTGTCCAGAAGGAAAATTTGTTACTGACCCTCAAATCATGATTGACATGAAATTGGGCATATAAGAATAGGTCAGAAGAGCTGAGCACAGGCACACCTCTTCCTGCCCTCTCCCACACAATCAGCCAGGGCTGTTCTTAGAAGGCAGAGTAGAGCTGTCCAGTGGAAAGAGAAACACAACATTTTGTTTTTTACCAGAAAAGTTCACATTCTAAAAAAGAGGTACTCTTCTTCAAATGTAAAATTAAATTCTTCAAGCTAAAAGATCTAATACCCCCCAAAATTATCTTAGGTATGCACATCAATATACCATGTGCTTCAGGGTAAACACGAGCCTCAATCTGGGTTTGGCACTAGACCAGTGATTCCCAACTAGGTTTCTGTGGATCCCTAGATCTCCATGAGAGCTCCCCAGGGACTCCCTGGCCTGTCTCCTATATCCTGCCTTAATGGACTCAGCCACAAGCTATTCCAAGCATTGCCATATAACCTGGGATCCAACCATTTCCATTTACCCTGGGGTGTTGTTGTTGTGCAGTCACCAAACCTTGGAAAGAGAGTTGAGTCTGGACACTTACTCCTGCCTCAAACCACCTCCTTTCACAGCCCCTCCCCTGGGGCCACTCAGGCATGGAGGCATAGCCTGCTGACATCACTTTCAGCTCGGTTCCAGGGTTTCTCAAACACTAAAAAGTATTTCAGGATGTCCTCCATGGTCAAAAGGTTGAAAACGGCTGCACTAGACAAAGGTATTAATGGTATAATTTTCAGTTCATTTACCTAAGCCGAATCTACCAATCACATATTGTGTCATCATTGCGCTACAGCCATTACCCATTTCCTAGGTTAACATCTTTATGCACCCTCTGGTTCAGCTGGTTTGGATCTTTGGGCTCCTGTTATGGCCAACAGGCCTCCAGTTACCTTTCAGTATCAACCATGGCGGGATGGTTTGGGCAGAGCAACAAAACTTTGTCCATGAAAAAGCTTGCTAATGCTTCACAGCCATGATCATATTTATTTATTTGTTTGTTTGGACTTTGACTACAATTTTGGTGCCCTTCCTAGGGAGTGGTAAGAGACTGAACTATCCTAAACAATTGGGCTGGGCGAGAGCTCACGGACGTGACAGAGGCAGCATAAAACTCTCGCTTAACCACCTTCACTGCCATCACATGCAACCTCATAAGTGTGCAATAAGATGCTTTTTGATGCTTTATCATGAGTTTTCCTCCACATTCACTCTAGTCATCACTCTTCCTCTCCTGAAGCTCCCAGATGTACCATTGAGCCTGCTTGAGGTAAGGGCAGAGAGGACACATGGGAGAAATCTTATCAACAGCGCCTGACAAGCAGGACTTCCAGTCCTACACCAGGACCTCTAATGAAATGTCAGGAGGCATCAGGTCCTGCAGAGCATTCAGGAATCCAACCAGATCCATAAGTCTCTGTGGCTGGGCTAAAATATGCTCATTGCCCAAACATGGCAGGGGTAGCGTCCTAATACAAGATTACAATTCATAGTTTGACCGTAGGATGACATCTGTCTTCATCAGATCCACTTCTACCCCAGTGCCAAAGATCAGATCTAACCTGATGGGTGGGACTAATTGCGAGAACCCCAGTGCCACCATGGCCAACACCAGGTCTGAGCCATGAACTGGAGATGACGAATCCACATGGACATTGAAGTCCCCCAGGATTATAAGCCTGGGGAACTGCAATGCCCAAGAGGCCACGACCTCCAGCAGGTTCAGCAGGGCATTGGGAGGGGGAAGTTGGGCGGACAGTACACAACCTACAAGGCCAAGTTCTCAACCAACTTTTATTTCTTCTCCTTTTTTCCTCTTCTTTGCTAATAATGCCTGTTAAAAATATAGACAAATCTGACTTAAACAAATCAATTTACTTGGGAAATCTAACTGTAAACAGAGAGTTTTAGATTCCACTGTTGATGTTGGCCACACCTTCATGCTAATATCAATCTGGGGGGGGGGGGTCATGCTCTCCCTGACCACCATCCTGATATTTCCCATAAATGAGTTTCCAGGGATAAGAGGTTCTTTTGCTGAACAGGGTGAGGTATGCTCATGCAAGAAGACTGAGGCATACAGCCCAATTCATGCATGCTTCCATAATGGAGTCTTGGAAAGAAGAGAGCTCTATCAGCTAGAAAGAGGTGAATTGCCCAGCTCCATAGCTCATCCTCCAGCTTCTGGGCCCCCCAACAGTCCTTGTTTGCCATCCTGACTTTGTAACCGCTCCCGGTCATCGTGGTCATCTCCCAGCCAACCAGGGAGAGACCCTGAATTCAGGACATCTCTTGGCCAACCCATGAGTGTCCCTGAGTGGTCAGGCCTGTTGGGGATACCCTGACATTTTTGTGTTTTATTTTGTTGTTACACGGAGCCAACTAGGAAAGACAGGCTACAAAAATAAATTTTCTTATTATTGCTGTTCTTGTTCTTGTTGTTATTATTACAGTTAAAGAGTGGCAGACTCTAATCTCAAAAATCAAGTTTGAGTCCCCGCTCCTCCTCCACATGCAACCACCTTGGTGACCTTGGGCTTGTCACAGTTCTCTCAGAGCTGTTTTCACAGAGCAGTTCTTTTAGTGCTCTTTCATGCCCACTGGACTCACAAGGGGTCTGTTGTGGGGAGAGGAATGCAAAGGTGTTTGTAAGCTACTTTGGTTAGTAGAAGGCGGGGTATAAAAAAGGCTCCTCCTTCTCCTCTTCTTCTTTTCTTTTTCCTTACTAATTCTTATGAGGAACCGAAGTGGAAATTCAGCAGGTTGCACCCGAGTTTCATTTTCCTGACAGCCAAATAATTATTTAAACTCAGCATATTTAAAAACAGATTTTTATATCAAATGGACTATGGGAAAGGGTTCCAAGCCCTGTATTGGCAACCCCTGGGAGTGCTGTGGGCACTGGGTACCGTGGAAAGAGGTATAAGGTTTCTCTGTCCCCCTCCCTCATGTTTGCTTCTTCCACAGCTCCCTTGAGTAGAAGTGGATGCCCAGAGTATGCAGACAAGAGGTTTGCCCCAGTGGCAGGAACATGGCAGCTCTACCTGTGAAATACTCCCCTCTTTGTGAAAGTAACCTGTTGCAATTAGAAGTGAAACCAGTGCTTATTCTGTATCTTCATTGAATGACAAAAGAATGATGGCTGATTGTTGCTACAGTAATTGCTAGCCTGCTGTCTTATACTGCTCCACTACTGACTTGGCTGATGGGTTTAGCATGATTTGTTAAGCAAGTTTGCTTCAGTTTTGGAGAAAGCCAAGTCTAGTCAATAGCATAGGTGTTTTTATTTTGCTATGCTCAGACTTCCCGGTGCCCCTAGCGACTGCAGCTAGAAGTGCATTAAAAATTAATGGAAAGACATTTAGTTGAATGCTGACACTGGTTTCAAGGGCCCTACAACTGACTTGCCCTCCCAATTTGTATACCTCCTCCGTCCCTCTCTGTCAGCAGCCCTGCTAAGAAAACCTCTTCTATATAAAAGGTCTTCTTCTGTCAAAAGCAAGTCATTACGTCAACCCCTCTTGAGCAGGGAATCCCCAAAATAAGTACCATAAGCATAAGATCCATTACCTTTTGCCCTGTTCATCTCACTTCTGAAACAGACCTCTTCCCACTGGAAAAAAATCACTGGGATTTAACTACGTCAAGATGTCATGCATAAATGCTAGCATGGTGTTGAAACAGATGGGAGAAATGCATGAAGGCTATCTAGTACTATCAATTCAGTACATTTTTTCCCCACCATTTCTTCATGGACTTTTGGAGAAGTCTACAATGACTGTAACCCCAGATAAATAAATGTTCAGAGACTACATGCTTCAGAGTTCCATTTATTACTATATATGTTGGAAGCAAAGCAGAGAAGACGTTTTAATGTATGTTCCGTCCGGAATTGTTTTAATGGGGCTTTAATGGGGTTTATTGGATTTTATATGGACAAACTGTAACCCACCATGAGCCGGTTTGGGATTGGCAGGTGATAAGCCAAATGAATGAATGAATGAATGAATGAATGAATGAATGAATGAATGAATGAATCTTTCCTGGTGAGTGTTTGGAGACATCTACTTGGCCTTGTTGAGACCCTAACCCTATATTCCTTGGAGAACAATGGGAACATATTCCTTTTCTACAATGAGGTGCTTCTGAATGTATGGACATGGCATGAAGGAGGTAGGCTGCAGGCCTGACCTTTTTGAGTGGCCAGCGAACCTCCATGCTTGACAGAACAGCCTCACAAGAAAGAGCACAAGTCCCTCATGGCCCCAGCTCATGGGATGTGCCATCTTTATGCCCTCCATCCATCACCACTCAAATCCAGCTCCAATTTGATCATATCAAAGAAGGGACCCTATTCTGTCACTTCCATTCATATCAGTTGGGACCCCATACACACACACACACGCACGCATGCACTTATCAGGCCATTGATATTGGTGAATAAGGACAACCAGAATGGACACAATGAGTGCCAGAATCAGACATGCATTTCAGTCATTCCTCCTTTTAGAAGCACATTCTTCCATTTCCCTCCTTGTAGCAAACATGCAAATGTCTAGTAGGACTTGCCTAACAGGAAGAGGAAGAGATCCCTTTGCATGTTGTCTCTGTGTGGCTTTGAAATATGAGGGCTGAGAAAGGAAACCCACTTTCTAGTCACGCAGGCTATGATCTATGTATATCTGACAGTTCGGCCTTAAGCACATGCTATTTCTGTCTGCATCTCATCCCAAGCTACTTACAAATTCTGACCAAGACCCAAGGCTATAAAATGGACTTTTTACAACTGTTAAGCCCAACATGAATTGTGCTCATATATAGATTCCTGGTTGACCATGAATTCACAATCCACACTTTTTAACCTGCTTCTTGTATTGACAGGTATCCCTGCTGAGAACTCATTTCAAAATTCTTTGGGCTTCATTCAAAATTCCTTAAAAAGAAAAAAAAATGTTTCAGTTGAGGAACTACACAGAAAGAGGATTAATGGGTGAATGTATGAAACAGGTTCAGAGATCCCCGAATTTAAATTGGCTTAAGTTATATTCCATGCAGTGGAGGATTTTGTATGTGTTGCTTTTTTTTGTGTATGAACAACGGAGCTTTTTCATAGACATTTATGATATACACCATATACACATACATTGTACACATTTTAATTAATTCTGAGAAACGTTAATAACTTGTTTTAATACTGCATGAACATTAAATATGCACAGCAGTCCTCTAACAAATTGCTTTTTAGAATTCATTTGCGACAAATGTTTATTAAAGTGCAATCATTTGCAAATGTTGCCATTCTTTAAATCGAGGAATAAAAAGAGTGATTTGGCTAGAATATGCAGCAAAGCAGATGAATACATTGTAAAAGGGGAATGGTTTAAAAACTTCACCCAAGATTTGGTTGTCATAGAGGTAAAACTCTGTGCCGTTAGAGTGATTCCGAATATCAAGGGGATTGGTCCAGTTTTTCCAGAACCCACAGTAGTGATATTATTTTGTTATTTATTGTAGAAATGTGTGCAATATAGCCAGGAGAGCCTAAGATTTCGCTGCTGGGCAAGAAAGGTTTGGAGGTGATTTGCCATTGCCTGCCCCCCATGTCACGACCCTGATGTTCCTTGGATATTGCCCTCCCATGTGCTAACCAGGGCTGACCCTACTTAGCTTCAATGATCTGACAGGACTGGCTTTCCTGTGTTGTTTAGATCAGGATACTGTAGTGGTTGGGGTCTTGGAATATGATCTGGGTTTAAATCTCCTGGAAGACTTGGGCCAGTCGCTGTTTTCCAGTCAAAGCTACCTCAGTGGTACCTAAAGATTAATAAGATATCTAGGGTATAAGCTTTGGAGTGTCAAAATATTTGTAGTCCACATGATGCATACCTAAAAGTTATAAGCAAGAAAGGCTTGTTGATGCGGTCCTTACATAGATGATTTTAGCTGCCTGGATGTGCATGGATCCAGAGCATCAATAGTAGCCTTCACAGCTCCTAGGATGCTGTCAACATCCATCACGGAAAGTGGGTCAAAAGGCTTCCTACATAGACCAGAAGATATAAAGATATTAATTCTGACATATATTTCAACTGGCATATGTTAAAACTGGCATCCAGATCAGAGATCATGTGTGATATTTTATCAGGAGAAAAAGGTTTTCGAAAGCCCAACAACCTCCCACAAACATTCCACAAACAACATCCTACCATCCATAGAGAAGCCATACAACATTCCAGAACTGGTCTTGATGTATTGATGTTAGCACTGACCAGCAGGCATTGCTTTACTCAGTGACCGCTCCTGGGTTGCAGGTTAGCATATGGTGTCCCTCTCCCATAACGGTGCAACTTCTCTCATCTTTAGGATGCTTAGGGCTGATCCTGCGTTGAGCAGGGGGTTGGACTAGATGGCCTGTGTGGCCCCTTCCAACTCTATGATTCTATGATTCTATGATTCTATTATCTGTTTTGTAAAATGGCCGTGATCCCAAGGTGAAGGGCCACAACCCAAAAGTCCTTGCAAACTTACCTTTGTCTCACACCCCCAGACAGACTACATGAGAAGGAGGAAGGAAGGAAGGAAGGAGTTGGTTCTTATATGCCCCTTTTCCCTACCCGAAGGAGGCTCAAAGCGGCTTACAGTCACCTTGCCATTCCTCTCCTCACAACAGACACCCTGTGGGGTGGGTGAGGCTGAGAGAGCGCTGATATCACTGCTCGGTCAGAACAGTTTTATCAGTACCGTGGCGAGCCCAAGGTCACCCAGCTGGTTGCATGTGGGGGAGTGCAGAATCGAACCTGGCATGCCAGATTAGAAGTCTGCACTCCTAACCACTACACCAAACTGGCTCTTTCTAGGAGAAAGCAATACGTTTTCAGCAGCTAACTTCAATCCAAATTCCTTTCTTCCTATTGCTCCTCTTTCAAAAGCCTGCCTTTTTTGAGAAGTCTACCATGTGGAACAGCGCCATCTCTTGGCTGGAGGTGTTGCTTACAGAAGCAAAGCTCCGTCCTCAGTCTGAGTGATTGAAGGCTGATAAATCTTTTTGTACCTTCTACAACCTGTTTCCTTTCCCGCCTAATAGGGCGGGGAATAACGGTGCTCCAAAACACCTCATGTCCATCATTCTATAAACAAGGGAGATAAGAATGCTTTTGAAGTCCACCTTTGGCAATGGAAAGTCAGAGTTAACTGTATTCCTGTTGTAAACCTCTTTATTCAAGATCTGTTTTACTGAAGCTGCGGATAGACTGGCAGTATTTCATGACCCTTTCGCGTTTCCCTCTCTGCAGCAAGACGGGAGATATACTGTTCCTGTAAAAATCGATATCATCATAGGAATCAAACCTCATAAGTGAATACTGGCAGGCCAGGGCTGAGACAGCTCATAAAAACTCCACTAGGAAAATATCAACTGTGGTGAAGACCTTAATTGTCAAGCGTGGAAGACCGAAACAGCTGGTGAAAATAAAACACAGTAAGCAGTGAGCTAAAAGGAGTGTAACATTTATCTAGTAGAAGCGATATGCCGTTGCTCTTCCAACAGGAGGTCACAGTTCGCAAACTATGAGAATATTCTGCACATCTGCAGATCTGTTCACCTGTCAGTCTACCATCTCTTCCTGGCTGGGTCAGGAAGGAGAGATACCAACCAAAGGCCACAGAAACCATGTATTTATTTGTGGCATTTATAGTCTGCCGTTTCACAGAGATTTATGGCGGATGACACATGGTGAGCCCATTCAAGCACAAAAATGGGACATTCAGTAACCAACACATTAGAATTTTAAAAGTTGAGAACCACCAGCAAGAACAGAAGGACAGGTTTTCTCAACCAGGGTTTCATCTGTTCATCTATATCAGCTTTTCTCAACATTTTACCATTGAGAACCCCCTGAAACATTCTTCAGGCTTCAAGAAACCTTCAGAAGTGGTGCAATCATGCAGAATATGGTTGGGAAACACAGTTGTATACATGCCCACCTGGGGCTCCACCCCTTCCCACCCCCTCTGGGCCCATAATTGGCTATTTTGAGAGGGGGGTGTATGGATGGCCATGACCACATATGGCCAAATCTCCCGATAAATGTTTAACTACCCAGGTTGAGAAAGTCTGAGCTATATGCTTATCTATTCATCTGTTCATTAAAAAAATAACTCTTTCCTCTTTTAGCCAGACTAGTGACAGCTCTCTTTGTCTATTTTATGCTAGGAAGGAATGCTGGATTAAAATTCACTACCCCCTCCACTATAGCCCAATTCTAGATCTCCTTTCTACAAGAAAGTGACCAGGTAGTTTCTTTGCTTTTAAAAGTCTTTTGTCAAAGAGATGCAGAAAGAAAGTGGGGTTGTAGTTCACTTATATTACTCAGACTGGATTCTTTAATATCAGCAGGCAAAGCAAGTCAGATTAGTAACTTCATGTGAAATTCACCAGATAGGAGCCTCTTGAATAGCAACTATTGCTTAAGAAAGGTTCCAACTGTTCCTGAAAGCCAGAAAGAATCTCATTTGGCCCTTAACTGCATTGGGAGCCAGGAACTTGGAGGTGACTTTGGATGCCTCACTGACCATAGAGGCACGGGTCAAGACAGTAGCTTACAGAGTGTTTTTCCATCTTCGTCAGGTGAGGCTATTAGCCTATCTGTCTTCCAAGCACCTGGCCATGATGAGCCATGCAATGGTCACCTCTAGAACTGACTTCTGTAACTCACCCTATGTCTCTCACCAGAAAATTGCAGCTGGTACAAAATGCAGCTGCTAGGGTCCTCACGGGAACATCTTGGAGGACCCATATCCAGCCTGTGCTGAGGCAGCTACATTGTGGCCAGGATCAAGCTCAAGGTTCTGGTGTTGACCTTTAAGACCCACGTATCTGAGGGACCACCCGTTGCCCTATGCCCCCTGCAGGACTTTGCACTCTGCAGATACCAACTTGTTTGTTCCCGGCCCCAGAGAAGCTCACCTGGCCTTAACCAGGGCCAGGGCCTTTTTGGTCCTAGCCCCTACCTGGTGGAATGAGCTCCTGGAAGAACTGTGGGCTCTGTGGGAGCTTTCGGCATTCTGCAAGCCTGTAAGATGGAGCTGCCAGGTCTATGGATGAAGCCAGTGCTGTGAAAATATCAGATGGGTCCCCCAAAGGAAGGTTCGCCACCACACTTGGGAAGATCATTGGTGGTGGCCAGCTGTTGCACTCTCTTGTTGCGTTTGTCAGTAGTCATCCCGCTATAGGGGAGAGCTTATTTTTACCACCATGTTGTATTATAGTATTTTTGTATTGTGTTAATTTTAATAGGCTTTTAAGAGGTATTTTATGTACTTGTTTTTTTTTATTGTGTAACCTGCCATGAGCCGGCTTGCTGGGAGTGGCAGGAGACAAATTGAAATTAAAACAAACAAACAAAATTTTGAGCTGCATGTCCCAAGTATCCATTGGACCAACAATTAAGCAATTTAGTTTGTAATTAATTAAAGTTTGGGAATTCAATTTATTATGTCTATAGCTCATTTGTTCATTAAAAAACAATAATACAGCCACCCCTTTTTTGCCAAAATAGTGACAGAATCCAGCTCTCTTCCACTATTTTATGCTTCTGTAAAAGTTCTCTCCCACAGGATAATAGATACTATTTAATAACCATGATCCAAAGCATTATTTCAGTCGTGTCCTGATTTTCTACATCAATTCTGTTGTTGTTGGTGTTGTTTTAATCCAAGAATACATCTCCCTGCTGTATCTCACACTCCTGGGGAAGTTCTCCATAGTATTCCGTGGGAGTTAAAAACTGAGCCTGGTTACAACGTCATCTCCCAACTGCTCCATTTGGTCTTCACACTTCTGTATGAGAAAGAAAAGGAAACTTGAGACTGCCTTTCTTTCGAGAGACATATAGTTGATCTTTTTCACTGATACTGGGACTTGAACCAGCCTAAGACACCAAATGCATGGACTGGATTAGGTTTTACTAGTGGCGTATTTATCTCAAGTCCTTTATTTACAACTCCTTGCATATTTATCTTAACACAGCCCTGCCATAAAGCTCAGGTCTGAATTCTCCAAATGAGCAACCTACCAGGGCCATCAGGATTTGGAGGAAGGCCCACCCTGGCTTCAGACTTGACCAAGATTAGGACTTTATTTATCCAAGCCTCCATTTATCATAGCTTCATATGTCTTCCCATACTTGTTCCAGCCACTCTGAGTTAGGAAACACCTGGGGACTTGGGAGATGGAGCCAGGAATGGGCGGGATTTATGGTAGGTAGGGACCTCAGTGGAATATGATGCTGTGGGGTCTTATGTCAAGTAGCCACAGGGTCCTGCCATGAATTGCCTGACCAGAGTCCTGGACTCTGCAAAGATGGTGGGTGATACAAGCCTGAAATCGACTGTCCCATGCTTCATCGAAAACAGGGATGGATTCCAAGCAAAACTGGGAACTAGACTCTACTCAGAAGTTGAGCCATAATCTGGGGGGGATGGATGCTTACCCTTATCCTGCCCAATTATGTTTGCCAAAGTACTTATGTGCTTGTCTGTTCACAAGTGACTTTATGTTTGCCAAAGTACTTATGTGCTTGTCTGTTCACAAGTGATTTTATTTTGTTGTGTTTATACAGCTCCCACTGAATTCTTAGTCTCTTGGATATATCAAAATAGTTCTTTCCACATTTATGAGTTTCCAAGTGTTTTGTCTACCAAAGCTCTTGGGCTTACTCAAGAGTTACGAAAATTCTTTGCTCTGAAAACAGCCGCGGAAGGACAGTTTCAGTTCAACTCTTACAAAGAGACATGGAGGAGGAAATGTTAAGATGGATTGAGAAATCCAGAGGTGAATGGCTTTTGGAGTTCAGTTACTGCTTTTCAAAAGACCTGTACAGCATTAAAAAAAAGGTGTAATGCTGCTTCTAGCAAAGACGACATGATTTTCTGGCAATGTGAAGCCGTATGCTGTTCAAAGCAAGACCTAACCCATCTTGGAGAGATATTCTTTAGTTCTTTTCTTCTTTTGAGGGGGGAAGGACATCAGAAGGGGCAGATGAAGGATTATCTAGGTTTACTTACCATGAGAGCTAAGAGAAAATTATTCCCAGTTTCCCACAATTTTGTCAGCAGTGTTGAAAAACACTTCTGCTTTTTACTGAGTGTTTTTGACAGCTCATTTCTAATTCTATACAGGTTGCTGAATAAACTTCATTTCTGCAGTTCAGTTACAAGGTAGCATCTGAAAACATGATACTTCGATCATTTTTTTAAAGAGTGTAAAGCTCTATCTCATCATCATGCACTCAGGTGAAAGATGCATCCCTTAAATACAGCATTATGGTTTATGATCCCGCCATGTACACACACAATATGTAAAATCACTTGGGAGCATGTAGTTCTGACAAATGAAAATTTTACATAAAATCTATAGTGATTCCTGCATGCTCATTTTCCTCCTTTGTAAGTCCCTGTTTCTTTCCTGGGAAGAGGGGGAGGGTCAAGTGTTTCACTCCCCCTAGGGGTCAATTTGATATGACACTGGTTTGTGTCCAGTGTAGTTCCTTGCAGATCTTTATGCCAGACAATTTCTTATGCCAGACAGAAACCATTGTCATATCAAATAACCCACAAGAGGGTGCAAAACATGTGCAGAACAGGAAATGACTTAGAAGGAACAGAAACTTACAAGCAAGAAAAATGGTGTAGTTGTGATTTTACTGCATTTTGCAACTAGATGAGCCTCGAGGTCCCTCCCAACTCCATGATTCTGTGGGAATGCAGAGACATTCCATCTGTGAAACCATAGTTGCTGCTGATACTTCGACCCCCATTAAGGGGGTCTGCTCCAGGTATCTGATGGGTCCTGATGGCACTTAGGGATCTTTCAGCCTTGATGTTGGTGAGTCTGTGAAACAATTGTACTGATATGTCTCCTCCTTCTCCCAAGATAGAGCCAAGTAGCCTCCCTGACTCACCAGGGAACTGGGAGCACTAAAACAGAAGGGAGGATAACTCTTGGTGTAGTGTTTAAGAGTGGCAGCCTCTGGCCCTCTCTCAGTCATTAAGGGGCAATTGACAATTAGTGTTTTATTTGCTGGCCCTTCTCTTTAAGAATTTAAATGGTGGACATTAAGCTGGCTTGTGTTCTGCAAGGTACAAAGGTGGTTCACAAATGTTTTAAATAGGATTTCTAGCTCTGGGTTTGGAAATTTTGGGAGATTTGGGGGGGGGGTAGAGCCTGCAGAGGGTGAGGTTTGGGGAGGGGAGAGTACTCAGCAGAGCATAAGGTCATATAGTCCACCTTTGAAAGCAGCCATTTTTTCTCAGGGGACTGCAGTCTAGAAATCAGTTGTAATTCCAGGAGATCCCCAGGTTCCACCTTGAGGGTCATATGCCTAGTTTTAAACAAATAAATAAAATGTAGTATATAAATGGCAGTGTGTTCTCTTTCCCTTATCTCAGATTGGTCGGTTCTGGTTAAGGAAAGTCAAGTCCTTCTAAATGTCATGGGATGGATACAGTTATAATTTTCATAGAATAATAGAGTTGGAAGAGACCTCCTGGGTCATCTAGTCCAACCCCCTGCACTATGCAGGACACTCACATCCCTATTGCTCATCCACTGTAACCTGCCATACAATGTTCTACTGACACATCCAAAAGATTAAGAAGAAGGAGAAGAGGAGCTGTTTTTTGTACCTCACTTTTCACTACCTGAAGGAATCTTAAAGTGGCTTAGAATCACCTTTCCTTCCTCTCCTCACAACAGACACCCTGTGATGTAGGTGAGGCTGAGAGAGCTGTGAGAGACCCGTGACTGGCCTAAGGTCACCCATGAGGTCACATGTGGAGGAATGGCAAATTAAACCTGATCGTCATATTAAAGGCCACCATTCTTAAATACTACACCAACCACCAAGAACAAAAGACTAGAAGAGAAACCATGTGGGATCAAGCCAATGGCCGATCCTGTCCAGCACTATGTGTCACACAGTGGCTAAAACCCAGGTGCCATAGGAGGCTCACCATCAGGATCAACAGAAGATTTCCTTTACTTCCAACTCTATGATTCTATGATTCTATGATTCTACTTTGAAGACTACTGAGCAGCACAGGAACAAAGTGGGGGTCAGCAGTGGAAGGGGGAGAGTTGACAAAATTATCCATGATTCCATTGGTGAAACCCAACCTTTGGATATAATCAAAAGTCAATGTGTTGAATAGATGGATATATAGTTTATTCTGTAAAGCACTTCTGCCAGGTAAAATTTGTAAAAAAAAAATACGTGGTAGAAAATTCAGAATAAAATATAATACAGACATTTTGCTGTAGGCTATAGCAATACAGTAAAAATAGACTTAACAGTTCTAATTTTTTTAAAACTAGACAATAGGTTTAAACAATGTTAAAATGAAACAACATGTAAAACAAAAGATAAAGGAATATCCTGTAAGTCACCTTTTATAGATAACTGAGCATTTCGAACACTGTACACTTGGGTGCAATATTTGGCAACTTGTGTATCAGCTGAGGCTTTACTTTCCAATAGGAGAAGTTTATTTTTTCCCATTCCTGTACAGCTAAGAATGTTTTCAAGTAGAGGTTGAATTTGCCTAGTTCTGGCAGCTATATAGAAGGGGCACCTGAGGATCATATGTGAAAGGAACTCTACCTCCCCAGAGTTGAATGTGGTGGATATATTTTTACATAACTTTTTCAACTCCTTTGCTCCAACTGGAATCAATATATATCCCCTTACCTTATTCCTTACCTTATTCTTTTTTTATAACTACATAATTGATGAAAAGAGAAACAGATGCCTATTCACCACAGGGACCTTTACTGCATGGGAAGTGTTGTTCCATAATGCCATCTGGCTTCCAGTCTCTGGCTAGTTGCCCTGATTCATCCTACTCTTGCACAGGGGTGCATGTGGCACACTGCACCCCATCTGCCCTGCATTTGTGCTCCCGTGTGGCAGCCTGGGGCATTTTCCCCCTTCTGGGATGCCATACTCAGGTGTGGGTGGAGAGAAGCTGAGCCAAGACAGCACGATTCTTCACAGCTGCATGGCCCAGGTCCAACACAGGCCCTGTTGACATCCGGGACCAAACAGGGGATGCAGATTTATCAACATTCCCTTGTTGTGGGGCAAATGAAGTCCTGAGTTGGGCCAGGCCTGGGATGGCCCGAGACTTGCACTGACATCACGCTGAAGTAGGAATTAGCCTTGATCTGCAATGAGCTGTAAGTCGGGCAAAATTCCTGGTGCAGAAATGGTCAGTTTGTTCCAGACATCTTAATAATATTTCTGATTCAGCATTTTCTGAGGCTTGACCTTATTCGAATACAAAAATTATTGCCAGCCCTTTTAAAAAACACACTCTGAGAATAATGGTTCCTTTCTTGCCAATAAATTTGTCCATCAGCGTTTTCAACCAGCTGTTATGTAACCTTCTGTTTATGGTACCTCGAGGTGCTAAAATACTGAGGATGTGAAACAAGATCGAAGACCTTTTTGTGCTGCCAAGTCAATAGAATTGTTTCTGATGACTTCATTTGAAAGACTTGAGTCTTGGTTATCCCTGACTTGACCCCTGCTTATTCTTTAAGTTCCAACCTTATGTCAAGCTATAAAAGCGCAGTCTTTAAAGGGCTTAGAATGTTGTATTTTTTTTTCCAAATCCCGCTCCACAATGGAAGTACAGAGAAAAGTAAGGTTGTGTGCATTTTTCCTCCCCCTCTCTTTACTTCAAATCTGCCTTCTTTGATCATAGGAGAGACAAAAATGCCCTCAGGTTATCCATGTATGGTGGAAGCAGGCAGGAGCTAATGAAGTTGTTAGTCCACTGATGGGATATTTGCCCTCTGAGGAACTTGAGTGACAGGTTCTACAATAGCCTTAGCCATTCCCGAAGCAGTTGAAGGCCATTTGCCTGTGCTGCGGGAAGCAAAGGCCACCTAGGCAGCAAGCCAGGATTCCACCATAGCTCATCATTACTCCCCCCTTTCCTTCCCTTGCAAACGAGGAACTGAGGAACTGACAACATGAGCCTGTTTTGAAGTGAACAATCCATTTTTATCTAGCACCTGAAAGACTGTGAAGAAGGGATTATCTGTTTTTCGTTCCTCTCAAAGACACAGTAGTGACTTCCTACTTCAATATGCATTCTATTATGCCACCATCAGACGGCTTCATGATATGGGATCCTATCCGGACTCTTCATTATGAGTTGGCAGGTAAAAGGCCTCTGTGACTCCTCTCAAAAGCAGAGGCTGGCACCATTTCAAGACTGATGCCCATTTAAGCATACTGTCCCCCAAAGAATCCTAAAAACTGAAGCTCTTTCAGTAGATTCTCAGTCTCAGTGGGACCAGTGGAGGAAGGATTAGATGGGCCAGTTTATCTGAGGGATCTTCTATCTCCTCATGCCCCTCAAAGACCCCTCCGTTCTCTGAATTCTAATAGGTTGATGATCTCTAGCCCGTGTGAAGTCCGCCTGGCTTCAGCCTGGGCTTTCTTGATCCTGGCTCCTACCTGCTAGAATGAGCTCCCGAAAGAGCTAAAGGCCCTGATTTAGCTAACACAGTTCCGCAGGGCCTGCAAGACAGAGCTCTTCCACCAGGCATTTGGTTGATTCCAGGCCAAGGAAGACCTTGGGCCCCTCCTCTGAGCTGTAACCCTGAGAAATATGGCAGAAGAAGAGGTCTATGTGGTCGAGGTGGGGGATGTTTGTGTGTGGGGTTATGTTTTAGCTGTGATAGATTATTGGCTTTTTTTAAATTGATGTTTTGTTGTGAGATGGCTGGTCCAGCAGCTAGTCTATAAATTTAATTAATAAATACGAATATGGTGAACCAGCAGATAGGAGGGGTTCCTAGATTCCTCAGTCTACTTAGGGCTATTCAGTATTGTGAATGGAAAGAGGATGTTAGCAGCTCTTGAAGTTAAGTTGTGCTGTTGTGTCCATATTAGAGTTGGTGCAGCATGGGAGAGGGAGCCTGACCTAGCAGTCAGTGGACTGCACCAAAACCTGTGAAGTCCAGGGGCCCCCTGGGGATCCACACCATTCCCAGCCAGGAGAGTAGATCCCCTTGCCTACTTAAGTCTAAGGGAAGCAAATGTGTGGGGGAGCCAATGGGTGCCCACCTCATTTGGCTGCCCCCTGACTGCCGGGCAATGAGCCCCAAGGCCATGCTCATTTACATGCCACCACGTATGGAGGCCCCACATTCCAGGGAGTCAGGTTGCACACCAAAATCTCTGCCTAAAGCTGTGATGAAATATTAACCATAAAACATCCACCTCAAACACTAAAACAAGGCTGTTTCCATATAAACAGGGGGAGGGAAGCTGATCCCCGGCATCCTGGGTGAAGCGGCCGTGACCCACACATGTGGCACCTTTATAGGCACTGTGGGTCCTGCCTACCCACTTCGACATTGCACACATGTGCATGTGCATTTCATGCTGCAAACAGGCCACTGGGGTGAATGTGTCTGCCTCAAGCCAGCCCTCTGCAGCATCAATCGGCGACTACAGTGAGTCTTGGGTTGGGGCCATTTGTCATGGGGAGCCAAGGCAATGGAAAGAGGTACTAGAGCAAGGATACCAAAATCCTGAGTCAGAGTGTGGAATTGCCTGCCCCCAGGTCCCATTGCACCCCCTCACCCCGCTCCATGCAACAGCAAGGTCTTAACAAAGGTGACAAAGGAGAGTTGGCTGTTGTGGGTTTTCCGGGCTTTGTGGCTGTGGTTTAGTAATTTTTGTCCCTGATGTTTTGCCAATAACTGTGGCTGATGAAACATCACAGACTAAAACTTCTGGACCAAGGCCACACAGCTTGGAAAACCTACAACAGCCATTGACAAAGGGTAGCTCCAGGAGTTTCTGGTGATTCCTGGAATTACCATACACCACTTCTGGAGTAGCTCTAAGAATTTCTGGAAAGACTATGGTCAAAGCATATTGTTTCTGGCAGCTCCTAAATACCTGTTGTCACTTCCTTTTTAAATGGGAAGTGATGTATCACTGCTTGTGACACTATGTTCCCCCATGATCCCATTGGGGGGGGATCGCACTGTAAGACAAATTCTTTAACACTTACAGCAATATTCTGAAATACTCCAAAAAATCAACAAGGGTGACCTTTGGGCTCAATTGTCATGGATCAAAATTACCCACCCAAGCAATTAATCAGATCCAAGCCATTAATATGCTGAATGATTTAATGCAGTTTGCAGCCCTGCTTTTATAGCAATTTCTGATGGCTTGGATCTCATGGGAAAATTTCACAAAATGAAGGAAGGGTGTCTTTTTAAGATTCCAACTCCACCTGCAGAATCTACTTGTGCTGTTCCTGACTATCCTCTAACACTGAGGAACATTTCAGGAAGTCTTCTGGGCTGCAGCAAGAAGGGAAAGCAATCCATAAACCCTTCCTCTGATGGAAACAGATTCAAAGCATATAGATTGCAACCCTGTATGCCAGGCTTTCTCAAACAGGGTCACATGAAACCCTGAGGTTTCTTAATGTTCCTAAAAGGGTTTCCCAAGTGGGTGGGAGATAATTAAATTTTTAATATATATTTTTTAAATTTGTTGAACATTTATCGGATGATATGTCAACTCACCCCCCTTTCCAACTTGGCCAATGATGGGCCTGGAAGAGATGGGAAGGGGAGGGGCCCCGCTATGTGTACACAGCTATGCTTCCCAGCCATATTCTGCACTATCATGGCTCTTCTGGGGTTTCTCGGAGCCAGAAGAATGTTTCAGGGAGTTCTCAATGGTAAAACAGTTGAGAAAGGCTGCCATATGCAAATGTACATGAAGAGCAGGTCAATATTATGTTCTCCTATGACGGGTGAGATTGTTGGAGCTGGGAGAGAGTGGCTTGCTGAAGCTTCCTAGGGCAACAGTGGTACATTCCTATTTCACTGCACAACCTCTACTCCTCCATAGCAGCTATGAATACCAACTGGGTCCGTCTACGTAGTATTGCTCAAAGAGGCCATCACTCACCTCTTCTCTTTCAAGATTTGATTTTGGAGAAAGCCCGGAAGTCAAATTACCCTTCAGCCTCAAAACTGCTTCATGATTAAGGATGCTGGAGTAGAAAGTAGGAAGCCAGGAGATGCTAATCAATCACAGCCCAGTGGGAGATGAAGAAAGGCACTTGTTCTTGATGACAGGACAAGGAAGGAGAATGCCTTGCCACTGCATCTGACATTATATTTCGTTTCTTTTGGAAAATATGCTTACAGACAACAAATGGATGTCAGAAAAGAGCATTCTTTGAATAAATGGAGCTGCCTTAGCCTGTGTCAGATCAGGGGCCTCTCAAGGTCATGTTGTCTATTCTGCTTGGAGATGGCTTTCCAGGACCACAGCCAGGGTGGTGGAGTGCCTAAATTTGGCAGGCTCTAATCTGGAGCACCAGGTTTCATTCCTTATTCTTCCACAAGCAGCCAGCTGGGTGACCCAGAACTAGTCACTGTTTCTGTCAGAGCTCTCTCAGCCCCACCTAACTCACAGGGAAGGAAGTAGTAAGCTGCTTTGAGACTCATTTGGATAAAGTGGGCTGTAGTTTCTAGGTGCCTCTTGTGGCACAGGGTGGTAAGGCAGCAGTTATGCAGTCTAAAAGCTTTGCCCATGAGGCTGGGAGTTTGATCCCAGCAGCCGGCTCAGGGTTGACTCAGCCTTCCATCCTTCTGAGGTCGGTAAAATGAGTACCCATCTTGCTGGGGTATAAACGGTAATGACTGGGGAAGGCACTGGCAAACCACCCCGTATTGAGTCTGCCATGAAAACGCTGGAGGGCGTCACCCCAAGGGTCAGACATGACTCGGTGCTTGCACAGGGGATACCTTTACCTTTAGTTTCTAGGTGCTCTTGGAGCTATTGCTGCATAAGCAGGCAGCAAATGTGGTCAGGGGGATCTTTGGCCAGCTTCAGCTGGTTGGCCAACTGGAGGTGATCCTGGGCAGAAAAGATCTGGCCACCATGTGTTGGGTATATCTAGATACCACAAGAAATTCTATGTGGAGCTGGCCTAAAAAAGTGTTAGAGAACTTCAGTTCATGCTGAATGGTGCAACCAGAATGTTGACTGGAGTGAGTTTAAAGAACAATACGTTTTTATACCCCGCTTGTCTTCATCCTAAGGAAGCTCAAAGGGGCTGACAATCACCTTTCCCTTCTTCCCTCCACAACAAGGACCTTGTGAGGTAGTAGGACTGAGAGAGTTCTGAGAGAAAAGTGGTTGGCCCAAAGTCACTCAGCAGGGTGTCCAAATAAGAGTCTTCCACTGTTAATCACTACACCGAACTGGCTCATATCATTCCAGTCTTGGCCCATCTGCACATACTTCCATTCTGGTTCTAGGCATAATTCAAGGTGCTGATGTTGACATTTAAAGCTCTATACAGGGCTTGAGACCAGAATTTCTGGAGGGATAGGCCTGTTTGGAATGCTTCCACCTTCTGAGATTAGGAAGGTGATAACTAGAGATAGGGTTTTCTAATTTGTGGCACCAAAACACTGAAACTCCCTCTCTCATCTGTCCTCTTCTGTTGCCATCTTCTGCTATTGGGTAAAGACTTCTTTGCTTTGTCTGGCATTCCCTCAGTGACCCTCCCTTCCTGCCCTATGTTTTCATGGCTGTTTTTATGTTTTTGTAGGTATGTTTTAGATTCAGTTTTGTTTGTTTGATGCGTTTTGTCTGGTTCTAATGGGTTTTAAGATGTATGTTTTTTAATCTGTTGACTTCCTTGGTGGCCCTGAGGAGGACAAAATGGCCTGTTGTAAATTTTTTAAGTAACTAAATAAAATCTGGGACCTTCTGCATGTCGGAGGCTCTATCACTGAGCCACAGTCTTCCCCCCAACTAGGAACTACCAGAGCTATGAACTATGAACACTCTCTGTAGGCAATTCCTGATCCATTTTGTTTGTAAATTGCCTCTTAGTATGCATAATAACAATAACATCTATGAAACCTAAGAGGAGAGTAGATTCCTGATGGGAGAATGATTGGTGACTGGGGTATCGAGAAAATCCAGAAACAAATCTGGAGCCATGCCTGCTTGAAAAGAAAGGTCATCAACTCTATTATTTCAGATAGGGAGTCTGATTGTACTGTCGATGCTAAATCAAGTCAGACAGCATAACAAACCTTCCAAGCCATCACTGGTTTCTTATTTGCAAGAGAACAAAAATTGCCGCAATTTGTCTGTTTTACTAGAATATTAGCAACCTTGGCTGCATTCGGCTGTAATAAATCTCTTTCTGAAAATCCAAGTAAATATACATTTCCACAGTGTGCTTATTAGGCCGTTGGTCTAGTATCTCTGGGTTGCTTCTCACAAAGTGCCATTAATACCAGACAAAACAAGCCTCATTATATGTTACATTCAGGACTCTGTAGGCTTTTAACAGTCTAACTTTTAATCTCAATGAAGGTTGCACTTGAGCGTCGAGAGGTCGAGAGGTTATGAAAGGAATGCTTTACCCCATTCCAAATCAATTTGATGAAACAACAGTTGACATTTGCAAAAATCTCAGCATCTGTTATCTTAATTAATGGAGAAACCAGAGGAAACACAATGGGTACAGTGGCACGAGCGCTTAAAAATGGCTTAACATTATAAGGGGGCCGGAAACTTCCATTAGAACATGGCGGTCACACACCATGCATACAGACAGGCACGCGGAGAGAAATCTCATTGTGCATTCTTGTTTGCGGCAGAGCTACAAATTGGTTTCTCAAAATAATGACAAATGCTTCATGAATGCTGTAAGCTATGTACCAGAAGAAAAATCCTATAACATTATATATCTTGTGATAGTTGTAAACACCCAAATTTTGACTGCTATCCGAAGTAGAACAAAACAATGAACTTAAGAGGTACCTTGCTGGATCTGATCTATATTTTAAAAGATAGGTTATAAAGGGAACTGGATTGTATGCCTCATATATTATCAATTTACTCAGTGTACCATCCTGCTCTCTCAGCCTCACCCAGCTCACAGGGTGTCTATTGTGGGGAGAGGAAAGGGAAGGTGAATGTAAGCCACTTTGAGACTCCTTTGGGTAGAGAAAAAGCGACATATAAGAACCAACTCTTCTTCTTCTTCAGTAATATCAGAGCTCTCTCAGCCGCACCTCCCTCTGTTATGGGGAGAGGAAAGAGAAGATGAATGTAAGCCACTTTGAGACTCCTTCAGGTAGAGAAAAGTGGCATATAAGAACCAACTCTTTTTTCTTCTTCTATCAAGGACTCCCTGGAGAGTGCACATCGAACTGGTTCTCTAACAGCTGCAGTGGTCCCCGACTGAATTCCGGATCAGGTTTAAGGTGTTGGTTTTAACACTCAAGGCCCTATGCAGTCTGGCATCTGCATTCCTTAGGGACTGCCTCTCTGAATACATTCCGCAAGGAGCTCTTTGCTGATGGCCCCTGGCCCCAGAGGAGTATGTTTGGTCTCAACCGAAAAGGCCCTGGTTCCAGTCTGTTGGAATGAGTTGCCTGCTGAATTGTGAGCCCTTACAGAGCATCCTAAGTTCCAGAGGGTTTGCAAAATGGCATTCTTCTGCCAAGCATTTGGATGAGGCCAAGGACCATCATTTCCACCATGTTGCAACCCCCCCCCCCCCACTGCCAAACCTTCCACTATCCTCCGTTTTGTGCTGATAGATTCACTGTAACCAACTTAACTCCAGGCACATAAGTTTAAATGTATTTTAAACTGAAATCTATTGCATTTATTTTAATTTGATGTCTAAGCAGACCTAGACCACAAGGAGAGGGGCAGCCTATAAACCAAAATATACATACTTGGTCCATCTTATCTATCATCCTGCCTCACAGAGTGGTCAGACAGTTATTAGGGAGGAAGCCAAAGCCCTTTGTGTTTAGTACAATCCTTGGTAGAGTTATACCCTTCTAAATTTACTGAAGTCTTGGAAGGCTATAACGCTACTAAGGATTATTTTTGAATACAGAGCCTCCCTTTAGTCGTCATGGTTGTCATGTTGTTGTTTATTGGACTTATATACTGCCCTCCCATAGCAGCTCAGGATAGTGAGCATCAGTGATAATGCAGTCATATAAATGAATTAAACATCTAAAAAAAATGTAAAGCCTTTAAATTTGCACCTCACATTTGAAATTCCAAGGTTCTGCAGTGCCATCAGTGCAACCAGTACAACTCTGACATAGAATGATACTTGATGTTATCCTTGGAAGGCTTCTCTAAGGGAGTGGGGCTATTGGCGTTGTTAAATCAATGGCCCCAACCATAAGCTTTGGGGAAGAGCTCCATCTTGCAGGCTTTGCAGAACTGGCCCAGTTCCGACAGGGCTCAGATCTCGTCCAGGAACTCATTCCACCGAGAAGGGTCCAGGACTGAAACATCCAAGGCAAATCTGTTAGGCTTTGTCTCTTAGCAAGAGCCAGCCACAGACTGTCAGTCAAAGGGTTAAACTTTTTGTTTACCCTTGTTACTAGTGGGGACAGGCAGAGTGGGTCATCTGGTCTTTTTAGATATGCAGATTTGTTTACAAGCTGTTTTGTCTTCCAGTTTCCCCTATCCTGTTTAGCTAGTAAAATTGTCTTTTTATATACAGTATACTTGGCCTTGTCTGGTCTCATCATTTATACATTAACTCTGCTATTTTTTATTACATTAACACAGCAAGTTTGGTGTAATGGTTAGGAGTGCGGACTTCTAATCTGGCATGCCGGGTTCGATTGCACTCCCCCACATGCAACCAGCTGGGTGACCTTGGGCTCTAACTGAGCAGTGATATCAGGGCTCTCTCAGCCTCACCCACCCCACAGGGTGTCTGTTGTGGGGAGAGGAAGGGAAGGCGACTTTAAGCTGCTTTGAGCTTCCTTTGGGTAGGGAAAAGCGGCATATAAGAACCAACTCTTCTTCTTCTTCTTCTTCATATATAAACGCTGCCGTTTCCCGGCTTCTGCCGGGCCCAGGCGCTCCCTCGTGGCCGCGAAGGAGCGCCTGGGCCTGGCAGAAGCTTCGCCCACCTGCCGCCGTTGTTTTCCGGCTGCTGCCGGGCCCAGGCGCTCCCTCGCGGCCACGAGGGTGCGCCTGGCCCCGGAACAAGCCTATGCCACCCGCCGCCATCCTTCTTAGGCTTCTGCCGGGCCCCGGATGCCCCTGGGCCCGGCGGAAGTCCACCCAACACACACACACACACACACACACACACACACACACACACACACACACTGCTCTTCCCCCTGCCCAACCCACCTCGCCTCTCCCTTAACCCTCCCCTCCGGACCCACACAAACGCACGCACACACACCTTTTACCCACACAAACGCATGCACACACACACACACACACACTGCCATCTCCCTCCCACTTCCCCCCCGCCAACCTGCCCCTTCACATATACCCCTCTCCCATCCCATTCTATCTACCTCCCTGCCTGCCTTCTTCCCTTCCTTCCTTCTTTCCTTCCTCCCTTTCTTCATCTCCTTCTTCTCTCTCTGTCTTTCCCTCTCACTTACTTCCTGTCTTACTTCCTTGATCCCTTCCTGTTCTTCTCCCTTCTATCCATCCCTGCAAAATCCTCTTCCCCTCCTTTCTCCCTCCCACTCCTTCTCCCCTCTTCTACCTTCCTTCGCGACATTCTTCCTCCCCACGCACTAGCGCCCCCTGTATTTCCCTTCACAGTGGGCTTTATTTCTAGTATGTGTATATATATTCCAACAATATCATCCCTCCAAAAGGCAAACTCAGAGTTCTGGCTAGAAACTCAGTAGTTTATTTAGAAGAGTACAAATGGCATCACAAGACTGCAGTGTTCCCAAAGACAAAGAAAAGGAAAATGTAGAACAGTCATAGAACCAAAATCCCCTCCCTCCTTCTGTACACAATTCTGTTTCAGCCAGAACTGTTCTTATAATAAAAGGACACTATAGTTTATAGTTGACACTTCTGGGTGGGAAGAAACAGTCATAATAACGGATCACATGATAGAGAGTCAGGTGGCCCCAGAGTATGAGAACAAGAAGGAGGGGGAGAAGACAAATCTCTGTGGGGGTTCTGGGACTTTGGTCAGGCAAATCATGTTAAAAGCTGGTGGCTACATGACAATGGCCTAGTAGCCACTGGTGGACCTATCATCATGAATCTGCCACCATTTATGATGACACTATAATCTTTCTGATTTACCTTCACTGTAGTTTTGTTTTATTTATTTATAATTCAATTCATATGCCACTCTTTCTCAAAGGCTAAAGGCAGCTCATATCAATTCATAAGCAAAGTCAAAACATTTAAACATTAAAACATTTAAACAATACATTTTAAAAACCATGGAGCACATATTTTATTTCTTATCGTCCATACCAGTCAGGGGAAGGGAATAACATGTTAAATTTGATTTAAATTTGGTAGTATGCCGATGATTACTTCCAGTATCTATATCTGTACATCCATAAGGAAGCCAGTTTTTTGTAATATTCTAGTGGTGTTCTGTAGGCCTCAACTATAGGTCTAGTGAAATGGTTATGCCCTGCAGGCTCTGAGGAACTATTTTAGGTCCTGCAAGGCCCTGACCTCACTTGGGAAATCATTGCACTAGGCTGGCACCAGGACTGAGAAAGTCCTGGCTCAGAGTGAGGCCAGTTTCACTTCTCTGGGACCAAGAATCTTAAACAGGTTTTGTGTGTTTGATCATAGATTTCTATGAGGGACATAAGGGAGGAAGTAGTCCCACAGGTACAAAGGTCCCAGACTGTTTAGGGCAGGCTTTCACAACCAGAGTTTTGGGGAACTCTGGGGGTTTCCTGATGATCCTGGAATATATATAACTGTTGACATTTTTCAGTTGATATGACCATATATGCTCATGTCCATATAACTCCTCCCATCCCCAAATGGGATTGATGGGCCTGGAGGGGGTAGGAAGAGGATGGATCCTAGGGAAGCATGTACACAGCTATGCTTCCCAACCATATTCTCTACAATCACACCACTTCAGGGGTTTCTAGAAGCCTGAAGAATGTTTCAAAGGTTTCTCAATCATTAAAAAGTTGTGCAAGGCTATTTTAGGGCCTTAAAGGTAAGAACCAGCACTTTGAACCTAATTCAGTCTTCAGGCTGAAACCAACAGTGCAGTTTAAAGAGCACTGGTCAAATGGGTTCTCTCCATTTGTTTCCTGTAAGCCACCTGGCCTCTGCACATATCAAAGAGAATCTGCACATGAATGTAAAACCTTCATAAAATATATTAATTCTACTGCCTAAACTATCCTTATCAACCTGTAGTCCTTCCAGTAATAGAAGCTCCTATTGAGATGTGTTCAAATCTTGTTGAAAGTCAGCATGCATTCCATCCAAACAACAGCAGTCGTTGCCACCCAGGACAAAAGACACTGCAAGCCTAACCACTTCCTTTCTATTTATAATATTATTTTCAACTCTATTTCCTCCTCTCCTCTGGGTCAAAGCGCTGCTTTTTGGAAGGCTCGCAGTAGAGATGGCTGGTGTCTGTTCTAATTACTGTAAATTCAAAGTTAGATTGGTGTGTGTGGGTGTACCAATTTCAGGTTGTCAAAAAGTGGCAAATGTGCAAAAACAAGGAATGATTTTTAAAAAAAATTGATTACAGTTTCATGCATATTCTCAAGGCACTAAGGGACGTGCTGGGAAAGATGTCACGGGAAGGAAGTGATTTTTAATTAGTGCATTCTTGACATCATGGTGTTTATGAAGCTCAACTTTTAAGGTATCTATCAGTTGTAAAACAATGCTACAGTGCCTGGCATCCAATTATATTAGTGAGATCAGCTGCATAATGTGGATGGATGAAAAAAAAAATCCTGAAAACAGTACATGAAACTCGTGAGGATTTCTTTTCAGAGACTGGGGTCAGAGTTTAGACACTTTCATGTCTATCTTTGTGCAACAATGGTGAGTTTGTACTGGTGGCCCTCAAGAAGCCCCCCACTCCTAAGTTTCTATGCCACATAGTAAACCATCCTTTGAAAAAAAGAAGACATGCTGACAAATTATTTCTTTTGCGGCATAGGTGGTTCTTATTCAATGCTGGGAAATGTCAAGTGTCCTATCTCTCTTCTGCACACACTGGATAATGCACTTTCAATGCACTTTAGAAGTAGATTTTCCTGTTTCAGAAGGAAACTTCAGTTGCAAAAAGCACACTGAAAGTGCATTATCCAACTTGTGTGGAATTACTAGAGAGTGTGCCTCAGTTTACTGCATGCCTCAAAGAGCTCTTTGGGATCATATCATTTGGTGAGGAAATAGCTGAACTTCCATGATAGGTTCATTGGTAGTATCAGACCTGGATGTGCCAGACTAGCCCCCTCCCAGCTGGTCTTGGAAACTAAGCAGGGTGTGTCCTGGTTAGTATTTGGATGGGAGACCCTCAAGGAAGCTCAGGGTTGTGATGTAGAAGGCAATGGCAAGCCACCGCTGTTCATCTTTCACCTGTGTTCATCTCTCACCTGTGTTCAACTCTCAACTCCCATCTTGAAAGCTCTATGGGGTTGCCAGAAGTTGCCTGCAAATCGATGCAGTTCCCATGACCTACTGGGAATTGTCCAATGGCGTGTCCCAGTGCAATGGGAAACTAGGATCCTGTTATGAAGAACAGGCAGTTTTCACCTTCCTTTGCAGTGATCAGGGACATTCTTCTTGCTTCTTCTGTACAGTTATTAAAACTACCAGAGCTTTATCCTCTTTGGTATCTGATCTTTCTGCTGTGAAATATAAATATGAAGCATCTACTGCTGCAGTCTGGGAGTTCTCTGCAACACTGTCGTATTGGCAGGTTTCATTTGGAAATTGTCTTGTAAGAAAGAAAGAAACTACAATACAAGTTTTGAAGGACTGAAAGGTACCTTTGGCATCTGCTGAAAGTTATTTTTTGTTGACTTGTGTGGGTTTTTTTCCCCTCTTTACCTTAAGGTCACAGTATTGATTTTGGCAAACTACTGTAAATATTAAAACCCCAGGTCAATAAGCTTAACACTAACCTAAAAACATCAATAAATGCTTACCATCTGCAAAGCCAGAAACAAGATCCTTATCCAAGGCCTGGAATGTGCACAGCTCTCTTAAAGCAGTAGTTGGCGGAGAATCACATGTGTATCTGTTTCCAATAGTGCTGAAAGAAATACCTAAGGCCGTGACCCTAAGTAAAGTTTCAGAAGAAAGATCTGCAGCAATCAATGGGTCTAGCACCAAGGTATCACATATTGGCTGCATCCTCTTCAGAAAGAAGAATCTATTTTTTAAAAACCCTGTTGTTATTTTTAAAAAATGTAAAACCCCCCAGAAATGTTTTAGCCTTTTCTGCTATCCTACTCTGCACTGGGAAATTTTATTTATTTTTATTTTATTTTATTTTATTTTTATTTTAATCAAAGCGGTGGATGCAGCCGTGAAATCAAACGGCGAATAAAACTGGGCCGTAACGCAATGTTAGGCATGAACCAAATATGGAAGAGTAAGGATATCAGCCTTAATACAAAGTGCCGGCTAGTCAACGCCATTGTCTTCCCCATAACAACCTATGGATGCGAAAGCTGGAGCCTGAAGAAGGAAGATAGGAGGAGAATAGACACTTCTCAAATTATAGTGTTGGAGACGAATGCTGCAAACACCATCAACAGCCAAAGTTACCAACAGGACAGTTTTAGAGAGGAGCAGGCCAATTGTGTCATTGGAAGGGAAGATGTTACGCCTAAAGCTCACTAGATAGATAGATAAATTTATTACGGTACTAGACCAGTAGTCAAATTACAAAATACATAAAAACAATTGGCATTAACAAGATAAAAGAATCATTGATAACTAAAATATTATAAAATTTGAAAACATTCCAGTTATAAGAATCATTCTGGTTTTAAAACTCACAAGCATTATCTCAAGCAATTGAGACTATCTCTACCTAAGTTGCTCCGAATCCAACCAGCTCTTCCTTGTTTTGATTGCTCTCCAAGCAAATCTGGCCACAACAGAAGTTATTTCTGTGCTTTTGTCTGACAACATGTCTGTGATTGCCTCTGAGTTGGGCTTATTCTGTAGGGAAGGTATAAGTTCTCCCCTGAATTGATCGTATAGCCTACATTGGAGTAATACATGTTCAGATGTCTCAATGCTCCCATCCTAGCAGATGCATAAACGATCACAGATGGGTATTTTTTTGAATAAGCCTTCTCTAAAAGCGGATGGTCATCTGACTAATTCTATTAAAGCACTTAGGGGAGTTAAGCAGGGTTGTGTTTTATCACCCCTACTGTTTAACTGTGGCGCAGAGTGGTAAGGCAGCCGCCTGAAAGCTTTGCCCATGAGGTTGGGAGTTCGATCCCAGCAGCCGGCTCAAGGTTGACTCAGCCTTCCATCCTTCCGAGGTCGGTAAAATGAGTACCCAGCTTGCTGCTGGGGGGTAAACGGTCATGACTGGGGAAGGCACTGGCAAACCACCCCGTATTGAGTCTGCCATGAAAACGCTAGAGGGCGTCACCCCAAGGGTCAGACATGACTCGGTGCTTGCACAGGGGATACCTTTACCTTTACCTTTACCTTACTGTTTAACAGCTTTATAAATGATATGGTTGAACATTTTCGGAATAGTGAATTACATCCCCCCAGATTAGCTAACAAACATATCTCGCTACTGCTGTATACAGATGACGCTGTCCTGTTATCAAGAAGGCCAAACGGAATGAGAAGGGCCTTGGTTCTACTGGCTCCTTACTGCCGATTGAACCAGCTAGAGGTCAATCATTCAAAAACAAAGATTATGGTTTTTGGTAAAGCTCACTAACTTTGAACACATCATGTGATCAAACTCACTAGAAAAATCATTAATTCTCTGCATGGTCAGCGGCAAAAGGAATCATGGTCGCCAAATGATCCACTGGCTCGACATGATCAAAGCCGATACAGGGATGACCATGAACCAACTAAAAGAAGCAGTCAGAGACAGGGATGCATGGTGAAGACTTTCCTATAGAATTACTGAGGGTTGGACATGACTGAATGGATGACATCATCATCATCATCAAAATCATATTAAGATTTATATCCTGCTCCTCCCAGCAAGCTGGCTTGATGTGGCTTCCATCATTTTTAAATCACATAGCTAACTATGTATACATTTATTCATAAATAACATTAAATTATCATTAAAATTTAAAATGCATAAAATCCTTGGGATCAAACATACCAGCTGATTTGCCATCGGAAATTACTGCCTTCAGTTTCTGTTTTTGGTGGTGAGGGGGAAGTATAGTTATACAGAGGCAGCCCATCAATGTTTTAATTCAAGTCATCATGGAGATCTGGAGGTACAGCTTGGGGGCAGTGGTGTTTGGGGAGAACCTCAGCAGGGTATAATGCCATAGAGTCCATCCTCCAAAGTAGACATTTCTCCAGAGGAAGTGTTCTCTGAGCAGGGTGTTGGACTAGATGACCGGTTTGTCTCCTTCCAATTCTATGATTCTGTTGTCTGGAGATCAGTTACAAGATTTCCAGGGTATTTAAGTTGACAATCAAAGACCCATTTGTGGGCCAGAAACTAACAGTATTGATCAACCTGGATGCTCATTAGATTAAAGATAAAATCAGGATTGCCAGCTTTTTAACTGGCCTTTATAGCTGTGCCTTTGGATGTGACACATCAGAAAACCAGTTAAAGACCAAACTGTTTTCTTTCTGGCTATTGACAACTCTTTGGCCCTTTCATCATGCATAGTTTGATTCCGATTATCACTGAATTGACACTGATATCCCTTTAATTTGCATCTTGTTCACATCCTGTTCCTGCACTCTATATATTTCTTCTTCCTCCAATTTTTCTTCTCCAAATCAGTGTATTATTCCACATACTAAAGAGAAAAAATGGATTCTTCCTTCCTTCCTTCCTTCCTTCCTTCCTTCCTTCCTTCCTTCCTTCCTTCCTTCCTTCCTTCCTTCCTTCCTTCCTTCCTTCCTTCCTTCCTTCCTTCCTTCCTTCCTTCTATGCCACTGGTTGGTCTCTGTTCATTGGTCAGTTTCAGGAAGGGGGTAGCTTTTGAAATTGTAAGGAAAGTTTTTTAACGCTTCTTTCACTTTCAGGTAACCATCTAGTAGAAGGTCTCACCCCCCTTTCATCTTGTCTAATCTCCAATGTGGGGTTCTATTGATTACTCCCAATAAGCAGACTTCATTGAAGGAAAATCCCTTTATTGAAAGAGTAGCAAACTGATTATCATGGGGTTCTTGCTAAGACCAACAATCCTTTCTCTGCAGCCCCTTTTACTACCCCCACCCAATGGTTTTAGCACAAAGGCATTTTCCTGACCAAATGATAGAGTGACTTTCTGCTCATCCACCTGGTCTTTGGTGGCCTTGTTGAATTCACACATAATGGAAAAGAGTGGAAGGGAAGAGTTGAATCTGCCCCACTACTCCCAATGGACTCCTCCCATTTCCCCCTTCTCAGAATTTCTTCTCAGAGCCCCACCAGCAGAAAATGTCTGGAGGAAGGCTGTTGCAAGCAAAGGGATTCAGATATTCAAGCAGGAGAGGACTGTGTCCAATGTCACAGAGTCTGCCCTCCAAAGCAGCCATTTTCTTCATGAAAACATATCTCTGTATTTGGGAAGTGGGCTGTAATTCTAGGGGATCTTCAGGTCCCACCTGGAGGCTGGTATCCTGAGCCGAGATGCCATGCACACTATAATCATGCGACTTCAGGAGGCATTACAGGGAGCTGTGGCCAGCTGGCATCACGTCTGTGGTTACTCGAAGTCTGGAAAATATTGCAGGGGATACTCAATTGTCAAAAGGTTGAAAAAGGCTGCAGTAGGTTATAGTTCCATTTTCTTCCTTCCAGCTTTTCTCACTATTATGGGGAAGTCCTTGGTTTAATACACCTTACTAGAGCCAGCTTGGTGTAGTGGCTAGGAGTGCGGACTTCTAAGCTGGCGAGCTGGGTTTGAATCTGCACTCCCCCACATGCAACCAGCTGGGTGACCTTGGGGTCAGCACAGCACTGAGAAAACTGCTCTGTCCAAGCAGGAATATCAGGGGTCTCTCAGCCTCACCCACCTCACAGGGGGTCTGTTGTGAGGAGAGGAAAGGGAAAGCGATTGTACGCCGCTTTGAGACTCCTTCGAGTAGTGAAAAGCGACATATAAGAACCAACTCTTTTTTTTCTTCTTCTAGTTCCTTTATGGCTGCCCTTTCAAGTCTCTATGCTCTTATGCTTTCTTGGTTTCCATCTCAATTTTGTTTGGGCCAGCTCATAACAGCCAGCATATAAAACAGAAAGGATGGAATGCAAAAGAGATCTCTGCTTAGATCGAGCAAGAATTACAAAGAGTTATAAAAGGAAGTGCTGGGAGTGCCAGGATATAAATGCATCATTTTATCATATGTGGCACGCCTGTCAGAAAGCCAGGGAATACTAGATTATTTATTTAGTCCATTGATTTATTTTGGGATTTATATTCTGCCCTGGCTTCAGAAACATTGTGACTCATGATGACATGTAAAAAGTACTGAAAATTAGACTTGTATTAGATCCAAAAATGTATAGGATTAAAGGTGCCAAATAATATATATATAAGACTATAAAGGTAAATATTGGAAAGGATGTAGTATGTGATATTATAGTGATATGATGATGATGGTCAGAATAAGATATGCATTTCTCTTTTGTATATATTGCAGAATGGCAGCTTAATGCTTACTATAATAGTAATTATGGGTGTTTTTTCTCCTTAAAATGTAAAGTAATTCATTTTTATGCTAGCAACAAATTTAGCATGTGCAGGACTCAAGCATGTAATAGTTGAGTGTCTTCTCATGGAGCATATGGTTATTGCATGGAGCTATCTTTGAGATGTTAACTACAAGTGCTCCAGAACTGTACAAGGCCACAATGGGTCCCAGATATGACAATGAAACACACGCAGGATTGGGATCACTCCATGCTGTGACAGAACCACCAACACTTTACTAGGGCTCAAGTGTGCCACCTACAGGCTTAGGATCTTAAGACCCCTTGGGTGGTGGAAGAAGAAGAAGAAGAACTGGTTTTTATTCCCCACTTTTCACTGCCCGAAGGAGTCTCAAAGTGTTTTACAATCACATTCACTTCCTCTCCCCACAGTGGAAACCCTGTGAGGTATTTGAGGCTGAGAGAGCTTTGACAGGACTGCTGGGTCAGAACAGCACTATAAGAGCTGTGACAAGCCTTAGGTCATGGGGGAGGGGGAACAATAATAATTTTCTGATAGGGAGCAGATATAGTAGTGCTGTAATAGATAGTGTATTTTTCCAGAATAAATAAAATATTTAACACACATACACACAAAAAAGAGATCTCTGCTTCTGATTTTTTTTTTCATTTGATGTTCATCTACATGAGTTTAAGACCCTGGTCACGCGAAATATAGAACAGGCAGCATTGCTTTAACAAAGTTCACAAATTTCCCTTTTAGGGAGATCTGATAATGAATCCTGTGAGATGGTAGTTACAGAGAACATAGGCTATGGCCCAAATTAAATTGTCTTCTGCGAGTGGCAGTCACAATAGCAAAGCATAAACATTTCTCCACAATTTTATCTGTTCTTGCTGCAACCTTATCTTCCATCAGAGGCAGAGAATAAAGGTCATTCTTGCCCTTCTCCTATAAACTTGGTATCCTACAAAGGCAGATAAGTTCAACATACAATGAGGATTTGAAGCATAAAGTTATCCTGGCTCCCAAACCGGTTGAAAATAACACTTTAAAAAAAACTGCTGGATTTATCATGAGCAGGACAACAACTGCATGAACCAAAGGGTCACTTCATTCTACTGCATTCCAGGCCCTTAATATCAGGCAACAAACACATAGGAAGCCCCTATGCCCTAATAGATCCACTCAATGGCTGCTCTACAATTACTTTCAAAGTCACAGAACAAAGTTTGGATCTAGAAGAGTCTTTAAGATCCACAAGGCTTCATTCATGGTATAAGCCTCCACATACATGCACACTTCTTTAACTATTGGAAGCGTAAAGCCCAGAATAAAACTTTTGGCCTTAAAGGCATCAGTGGGCTCCAATTTTGTTCTGCTGCTTCAGACCAACACGGCTCCCCACCTGAATCTATCCCAGGCATAAAAGAAAAGCAATAAAGAAATAACTTCCAAATTGGCAACGGAAACAGGGCAACGTTCCCAAATCAAACTTTAGACTGGCACAAGATCATGAGCAGAAGGAAAGCCAATGGAAGAGAAGTGAATGAGCCATTTCCTATTTACCCCTGCTTTCTCATGCATATTCAGTAAATAGAAATTGCACTCAGAAGTAAATCCACTCAATGGTTTTCATAATGAATTATTTACCTGGCCCTATTGATCATAAAGATGTACAGTCCCTCTCCTGAGACAAGAGGAAGAGTGGAGGAGCCAGAGTTGGAAGGGTAATTGTTTAAATTTGTTCTCCTCCTTAGCAGAAATGTTGCTTTCATAGCTTTGTCTCAACATTGATCATTTTCTTTTTCATTACATGTAGCAGTCAGGGCCTTTAGAATGTTCTATAAGTGACTGAGTATATTCTAAAGATCATCAGCACAAATTGTTAAAATAAGTAGTTCATCAGGATCCTTACAGCAGCGGCCTTCAACCTTTCCAAACCCAAGATACATGTGGGACGTAGGTTTGCCGTATGCCCACCTGTAGCAGATAAACCCCCATCCTTGTTCCCAATTCCTTGCCTTCCAGAAATTGAAGAGCAGGAGGAAAATGTCCATTAAAAATGTTCTCAGTAGTTAATCTTGGAGGACCCACATCCAGCCTGTTCTGAGGCAGCTGCATTGGTTACCTGTCATGGTCTGAATCATTCAGTGATGGCTTTAAGGCCATCCGCAGCTTGGACCCTGCCTATCTGAGGGACCGCTTATCTGAGGGACCACCCCCTACATGGTTATTTGCTCTACAGATAGTAATCTGTTAGTGGCCCCTGACCCCAGAGAGGTACGCCTGGCCTTGACCTGGGCTGGGACCTTTTTGGTCCTGGCCCTGACATGGTGGAATGAGCTCCTGGGAAAGCTGAGGCCTTGATGGAGGTGTCACAGTTCCTCAGGGCCTGCAAAATGGAGCTCTTCTGCTAGGTCTTTGATTGAAGCCGGGTCTTTTAAGATCAGTGCCACTCCCCCCACAAGTCTACACTATATCATCAGGTGAACCCCTTTGTGGAAGACTGTGGGGTGGTTGGAGGGTTTCTCTGCCATCTTTATATCTGTGGTTTTTAAAGGATTGGGGGTTTTATTAGGTATTATAATGTAATCTGCCTAGAATGCAAGGAGGAAGGAGGACTATACATTTAATTACAAATAAATAAATAAACAAATGCCTCCATAATGGCACTCTAGGAACTCCCCTGTGTCTCTATGCCATAGAGATTAGGAGAGATTCTTGGAGTGTCACCAAGAAGTGTCATTACAGCATCCCCAAACTCTGTCCCCCATCATGTCATCCCCGGTCTCTATCCCTCAAAATCTCCTAGCATTTGTTAAGACAGTGCTAGCAACCCTAACAGATCATAAATATCCTCTGTCATAAAAAGGGAGAATGAGAGTTGTGCAGCATCAAATCCAGGACCTTAGCCAGAAGATCAAGTGAGACAAGGACTGGAGACAGAAGCCAAGCACCCCAAGTGATGAACAAGGACAGAGAAAGATCCATGAAAGAGTTCTCTTTAGCCTTTGAGGGCACTTCCTTACTGTCCTGTGACTCCCCTTGACATTTGTGCTCCTCTCGACAGGTGGAAGCCATGTTCTTCTTGCTCTCTGTGGACACACAAGCAACAGATCATTCCAAAAGGCAGCAGAAGTAGTGACATCACTGGACAGGAGGTGGTGCTCCGTGATGCAGCTGAGAGTCCAGACTTAAGCATCCAAGACCACTGCTTTAAGGTGGCATCTCTTAACGATCAGCAATGCTCATGTTCCCCTTGCCACCACTAAAAAAGAGTGGCATCCTGTGATACTTTCCTCCTTCCCGTCTCTACTTCTAAAGAGTTCCATAAAAAGCCAACAGCAATATTTGCGTTGGATTAAGCAAAGTCGGGATTTGATCAAGTGTGCCTGTACTTTTGCCCTTAAAATATTGAAAGTAGGTGAATTTTAATTCAGAGACTGAAGTTCAGCCACTCGTTGTGTAACTTTTAAAGTTCAAGAAGCCGAGAAGCATCGGAGCATCAAATCATCACAGAAAAACACCCTTTAATTCACTTTAAAAGTGTATGAGTTTTATGCTTCGAAAAGGTTATGCTGTCTTTCCATAAATTAAATTTGGGGAAACATCAGTTATTAAAATATGCCTTTTGGCTTCATAATCATTCTTTCCTTGGTAATTTGGGTCTGCAGCAATTCATCCTGGGTCCAGTGTCATAATCATAGCATGTCACTTGGTATCAGAAAACATAACTGTATCCTTGGCTAAGAGGTTGTCCTCAACTGTCCAAAGTAATTTAAGACAGATTATGCATGGAGCGGGTAGTCCGGTGCAGTGGCAGCAGGGCTAATCCCCAATTATGTATGACGCTGCCATAATCCCAGCCCTGGCCCAGCACAGTCCCCCGGATTGTCCACGGTATGTGGATGCGGGAATTCCCGCATTCCCCACAATACTGTGGGCACCATCCATGGCCCTCTGGTGCCAGCCCCATGCATAATCACGGAGCTGGACAGGGCATTCCCCTACCCCCAACATGGTGGGAGAGCAGCAAGCTGCTCCCCTTCCACTGTGCAATGGAGGCCCTCTGTCCCTGCTCCTTCCCCGCTGCTGTCGTGCTGGGCTCTTCCAGCCCTGGCATTGTGTGCACTATGCCGGAGCAAGTCTGCATATGCTGGGAGATTCCCTCCCCCATGCATATGTGGGAAGCGGCAAGGCATGCCACCCTGGCATAAGGACCCAGCAACAGCCCGGTGTTGCTGCTGCCATGCATAATGGCTTGAACTCAAATCAGAACATTTCCCATATGGTACTAAATTTTCTCATTAGGTTTAGGTATTATTTGCCAGGAACACCAATGAAGATTAGTTGGTTTTTATACCCTGCTTTTCACTACTCAAAGGAGTTTCAAAGTAGCTTATAATCACCTTCCCTTCCTCTCCCCACAACAGACACCCTGTGAGGTGAGTGGGGCTGAGGGAGCTCTGATAGGTCTGTTCTATGAGAATAGCACTAACAGGACTGTGGCGAGTCCAAGGTCAGCTGGCTGCATGTGAAGGAGCAGGAAATCAAGCCCAGCTCTCCAGATTAGAGGCTGCCACTCTTCCCCACTATACCACTATACCATGCTGGCTCTCATGAATGTATAAAGTACCTTTCTTGCTTTCTCACAATATAAGAACTTGTGGGTACACAATGGAATCAATGAGCTGTAAGTTTAGAACAGATAACAGGAAATACTTGATCACCCAAAGAGTAATTAGTATGGGGAATTCGCTGCTGCAAAAAAATGGTGGTGGCTACAAATATAGAGTGCTTCAAGAGGGGATTGGATAAACATATGGAACAGAAGTCCATCAATGGCTATTAGCTACAAGGCATAGGGGGAATGCATTGACTGGCAGGTGGCGACTTTCCAGCAACGACACAACTCCGATTTTCTTGGCAAATAATTTGGCCGCAGCCTTTTATTAACAAGCAACCCCCCCAACATGGGGTTGGCCTTATGCAGGTAAAGGGAGCCTGATACCCCAGCAGCCGTCCGGCTGCACCACTTTAATCCGCGGCGCTCCGGCTCCACGCCTCACTCCCAGCCGGGAGGATGGGACGCCTTCCGCCGCGGAATCCAAGGAAGCGGCCACAAGAGACCCAAAGGGCGTCCGCCTCCATTGGGTCCCCCTGCCGCTTGGCCCCGGGCCCCTGGCCTCCCAGCCGGGTAGGTCGCGCCCGGGTACTGCCGGTCTCTTTAAGGAGACCCCCACCTCAGGGAGTCCCGCACGCAGGCGGGCTCCCTGCCAACAGGCTCCCTGCCTAGCATAACCGCGGCTGCAACATTAACATTCAAAACAGGGAGAGGAGGGAGGGTGTCTGTTCCTGCGGCGGCCAGACGCGAAGAGGGCGGTGCGCGTGCGTCCAGCCTATTTAAGGCCGCGCGCCCCGCCCTTCGCCTGCCGCGCGCTGGCGCGGCCCGATGACGACATCGGGAGCCGCGTCGCCAGCTGGGCGCCCCCGCTGTGTCAATGGCGGCCGCGCCGAGTCGCGGCCGCTCTTTATCTGGGGCAGTGGGGAGCCACAGTGGGAAGGCTTCTGGATTTCTGGCCCTGTGGTGGACCACCTGATGGCACCTGGGTTTTTTGGCCACTCTGTGACACAGAGTGTTGAACTAGATGGGTCTGATCCAGAATGGCTCCTCTTATGTTCCTTAGTCTGTATGGTATAACCATGTTGAACTGGAACTGAATACTTATTTATGTATTTATGTTCCTACTTTTATACCACTCCTCACGACAAGTCATCTCGGGGTGGTTTACACATAAAACACAGTAAAATACAGCATAAAACCCCATAAAAACCCCAGTTATACGAGAACTAAAAATAGCATCACAAGAAAGATGATGGCATTCATCAACCTAATTACTGTTCCAACCAGATCAGCAAAGATGTTCCCATAATCCTGCCCATTCGGGAGGGATCCACAGATGTCATTACCGCTCAACCAAATGCCTGGCAGAAGAGCTCCATCTTGCAGGCCTTGCAAAACCCAGCCAGACAAAGTATGAGTAAACTGCTTCCCACGGGTGATCACAAGCAGTCATTCTCTCTTCATTCTAACCAACCTCTTATTATTATATTAAGAGTAAAATGGAGGAAGTACCCTGAGATCATTGGAAGAAGGGTAAACTTCAAAAATTCATTAAAAAGTATGAATCAAGGTGAATTGTTCTTTCATGAGGGAGGCACACAATGAAAAGTGTTGACCAGGCAGTTGTCACCATACCTCAAAATGAAGACACAGGATACAAACCCCTGCTTAGTTGAGTTTTCCAGCATACTGGGAACCATTCCCTGGCTCAAAGTTCAACATGGCCATACGCCAGACCATGTTTCCCCTCGTTCGTACTAAACATGCCTCCAAAGATGCTGCCTGTCATTCCTATCACTCCAAGTGATGAGGCCCACCATCAATGCATTCACTTCATCCCCTCCAGTCATTTGGGATCATGAGTGATTGGGTTTGGATGTCTCAGCAAGATCGCCCTTACATCTGTGTCGGTTTATGGATGTCTCCCCCCATTCCTCCCCTCAGTTTATTAAGAACAACTTTCTATCTACATACAAACTACAAATAAGTGACACATGAAATACTACAAAAAAGATTGGGGTGGAGCCAGGAGTGGGTGGGATTTGGGACAGGGAAGGGCCTCGGTGTTGTATAATACCAAGGAGTCCCCCCTCCAAAGCGGCCATTTTTTTTCCACGGGAGCTGATCTCTTTGGTCTAGAGACAGGCAACCCTGAATTAAACACAATACTTACATTAGAAATTATCAACATTTGATCAAATATGTGCTGCTCTATTATCTGAGGCACATTTTTAGTTGCTAAGTTTTAAAATTCAATTAACGTAATGGAATGGTCAGCAAAAAGCTACGACATTCACATGTGCCCAAGGCTTCTTTGAGGCCTACACAAACAGGCTGTGGGGATTATCCCTGGGCTGCAAGTTGAAGCCGTTATTCTGAGGTAGACAGCAACTCTCTGAGATAGCAATAGAATGCCCAGGTCACTAATGCTCCAGAAAAGCATGCCTCAAATGGTGAACTCAGTCACCTATTAAGGGAGTGTATCCTAAGTCGCAGTGATTAAAGCCAAGATGTATGCATCGTCTCCCCAGAAAACAAATAGCCAACCTCTTGAAAGGTGCTCTCTTTAATAGTCCGATCAGTGAAAGAATCAATAAAGCAAGCCATTGTACCACTAAAAAAAGAGAAAAAGATTACAAACCAATGAGATGGTGCATTGCCTAAACCTGAAATGTGCGCTGGATTATTTTACACGACAGACGAGAAAAAGAAGATAAAGGGACGGTTTTATCTAGCTTTGCTTAGAGCTATACAATGGGGGGAGGGAAATAATGTTGTGGCTCAGTGTATGAAGCAAACACAAGCCTTTGGTCTTTTCTTCCTTGACAGGGTAGTCTTCTATCATAAAGCACAACCTTTAGTGTTTGGCTACCACAGATCCTCTTTGAACAATAATAGCCTCTGCTAACCAGCAAAGGATTGTGAACTCTGCTCTGGCCATTTCCTAGAGATTTTGGGTTGCAGCCTGAGAAGGGCAACATGTGAGGAGGAGAGAGGACTAAAGTGCATTATAATACTACAGCCTCTAATCTCCAAAACAGCCACTTTCTCCGGGGAAATTGATCTCTGTAGTCCAAAGTCCATCTATAATTCCAGGAAATCTGGAGGCCTTGTCCAGATGCTGGGTGTTGGGATTTGGGGGATTCCCAATAAATCTTTGCACTGGGCCCCAGATATGGTCGTGGATCTGGAGGCTCTGGAGAAGGTCAGCCAACAGGTAAAAAGAAAGAGAAAGACTCTCAACTTGCTAAAAGGTTCCATTTAAGTTGCCCATCAAGAAAGTTTGTGGTAAAAACAGGTTACGTTGAATGAATGAGGCAGAGCTCTAAACAAAGGCACAGGAATAGGGATGTAACACAGTAAAATTTTTACTGGCATGGATATCTATATATACAAATATATCATTCTCTTTGATTAGCCATCTTGGATTAGCTCCTGGGAAGCCTGTGTAGTTTCAGACAGCCATGGCCTCAGCCGTAAGCCTGCACAAGAGTGCCATTTTGCAGGCCCTAAAGAATTTTGGCAGCTCTGTCTGAGCCCAGATTTCAACTGGCAACTCTGTGGCAGTGCGCCAAAACCTAACAGGACTAAATTCACATCTGAGAAGCTCTGAAGAACTGAGGGGGAAGAAGAAGAAGAAGAAGAAGAAGAGTTGGTTCATATATGCTGCTTTTCTCTACCCGAAGGAAACTCAAAGCAGCTTACATTTGCCTTCCCATTCCTCTCCCCACAACAGACACCCTGTGAGGTAGGTGAGGCTGAGAGAGCCCTGATATTCCAGCTTTATCAGTGCTGTGACTGGCCCAAGGTCACCCAGCTGGCTGCATGCGAAGGAGATGCAGAGAATCAAACCTAGCTCATGAGATTGGAAGTGAGTGCTCTTAAACACTAAACCAAGCTTACTTCTACCAGTTGCACCAAGCCAAGCTACTAGCGCCCTGCTGGGCCCCAGAACACCTGACCACAGTGATCCATACTGGACTGCTGCATCTTGTTCTATGCAGGCTTACCATTAACCTTGATCGGGAAACTACAGCTGGTCCACAATGCAGCTGCCGGGGTCCTCACAGCAACACCATGGAGGTCCCACATTTGGCCCATTCTCCAACAAGTGCACTGCTACCAGTCAAATGCCAGCTCAAATATAAGGTTCTGGTAATCACCTTTAAGGCTATACGGGGTCTGTGCCCATTGTGCCTGAGGGACTGCCTCTCTGCCTAAACCCCCTCAAAGAGCTTTATTCTCTGCCACCTCCAACTGGCTAGTGATCCCTGGCCCTAAAGGAGCTTGTCTGACCTCACCAGGGCCACAGCCTTTTTTCTCTTGGCCCCCACCTGGTGGAATGAGTTTGCACAGGAGATCAGGACCCTGCTGGAGCTAGATCAATTCCACAGGGAGCTCCTTTGATAGACATTTAATTAAGGTCAACTGAAACGAACAACATCTACGGGCCTCCCTGACCCCATCTCCATGAAGCAAACATCCAGAACTGACCAACCATGAGACTATTAAAATGCTGATGTTCTCAAACTGTTAAAAGGCTGCTGTTGTTAAACTCTGTTATCTCTCTTACTACTGAGTTTTACTGTATTGTTCTTTGTTGTTCCATGTAAACTGCCTTGAGCCACAGGGAAGGGGGACAGATAGATAAAAGGGACCAGATTTTAACATTGGTAAAGTGGGACACCATTGACCGGGGAGGTTCTTGATTAAAAATTTGGTCTATATCAGCGGTCTGCAACCTTTTGGCTGCCGTGGACCGCTGCTCTGGAGTGGGGGGAGAAGGCGGCCCAGGGGCCCGCGCACGCGCGGCAGCCCCAGTGCAAACGCACATGCGCGGACTGCTGCGCACGCGCGTTTGCTCCTGGCAGGGGCGTAAATGCGGGTGCGCGGCAGTTCGCGCATGCGCGTTTGCGCCATCGCCATGCCGGCGGCCGCGGCTCCCCCTCCCGGCCCCTCCGGGCCACCAGCAAATCGGCCGCCAAAGCGGCCGATTAGCTTGCGGCTCGGCAAGCTTATCTTCCCTCCTTTCCCGAAACAAGAAGCTTGCCAGGCCACGAGCTAATCGGCCACTTCGGTGGCCGATTTGCTCGCGGCCTGGCGAGCTTCTCACATCGGGGGGGGGGAGGGAAGAAGGAGCCGCGGCCCGGCGCCAAAGGTCTTCGCTGCCCGGCACCGGGCCGCGGCCCGCGGGTTGGGGACCACTGGTCTATATGGAGTAACAAAAAGTTTCATAGAATGCATAGATTGCAAAAATAGTATTGTAATATATATATTTTAATTTTAACAAAAGTACAATTTGCCAGGTACCCCCAGATGTCCCTCCAAAAGTGGGACAATCTGGTCACAGATAGATAGATAGATAGATAGATAGATAGATAGATAGATAGATAGATAGATAGATAGATAGATAGATAGATAGATAGATAGATAGATAGATAGATAGATAGATAGATAGATAGATAGATAGATAGATTTCCGTAGGGACATCAGCATTTGCAAATAGATAAAATAGATAAGGTTGCTAGCTTTATTTCAGCAGCAGATACCAACTTTTTTTCTGTTCCAATACACCCGAATTTTTTTTTAACTGTTTCTTTGCACGTGTTCATGCCTACTGCTGGCAGGTAATTCTTAGTCTTGCAATCTCTGAAAGCAAACCCTTTCCAGTAAACAAGTCTGCCTCCAGTTTTAATTGGGAAAATTAAAGCCTTGGCTTTCTGAATTTTAGCACACACTTTAATGAGATAGATGCCATTCTGGGGAAAATGGAGGCAGAACATAACATTCCAATATCCAAGAAAACACATGATGGGAAATGAGACCATAGAAGCAGTTGAAACCTGGTGTTTGGAGGGACATGAGCACAATTGACACCCTGATTCTGTGCATTTTCCCTTCTTACTGGGCAGTGGGCAGAGGCTGTGAGCGCTTTCAGGTAGTGCTTCGTTCCCCTTGAGGTCACACTTGGTTCAAAGTCAAAGGCCTTTTTTGTTCAGACAACTGGTTTCCAAGACATTTGGTGCTGGTGGGGAAGGGGGAAATTAGATCAAGCAGCCATTTCAAGCACAGGTGAAAAGTCAAGTAATTCCTCCAAGATGCAGGTAATTCAGTTCCTCTGGTGAAGCTGGAAACAAGGCCAGCCACCTTCATTGCTTTATCTATTTGCAAAGGGAGGAAGGAAATCATTTTAGATTAGAAACTGTTTCCAATCTCTTAAGTCAGGAAGCAGCATGCTTCTCAAAGAACGGAAGGTGTTCCCCCCCCCAGCACCTTTTGCTGATTATTTGTGCTTAACACAAGATGCAGATGTCCAATCAGCCCTTGTCATAGACTAATGCAACCTTTCTCAACTTTTTTACCATTGGGAAACCCCTAAAACAGTGGTCCCCAACCTTTTTATCACCGGGGACCGGTAAATGCTTGACAATTTTACTGAGGCCCAAGGGGGGGGGTAGTCTTTTGCCAAGGGACATCGCCACCACCTGAGTCCCTGCTCCACTTGCTTTCCCGTCGGTGCCCCTAACTTTCCGCCACCCACTGGGGGGATCTACGGACCGGTACCGGTCCCCGGACCGGGGGTTGAGGACCACTGCGCTAAAACATTCTTCAGGCTTCAAGAACCCCCAGAAGTGGTGTGATTGTATAGAATAGGATTGTGAAGCATAGTGGTGTACATGCCAACCCAGGGTCTCTCCCCTTCTCACCCCCTCCAGGCCTATCATTGGCCATTTTGGGAGGGGAGGATGAGTCAGTATGACCATATATGGTCATATCACCTGATAAATGTTTAAGAAATGTAAAACATGTAAAACAATTAACTCCCACGCATTCGGGAAACCATTACAGGACCATCAAGATACCCCAGGGTTTCAAGAAACCCTGGTTGAGAAAGCCAGGTTTAATGATTGAAGTGTTCACAGTTATGCTAACCAGTGAAGTGTGAAGGTCTCCGTAGTTACAGGTGTTGATGAATGAACAGGTCAACTGCCATAAGCGAAATCACAGGTTACTTGGGATGACCTCTAGGAAAAAGGAGGAACTGGTATCTTTTCCAGGAAGCCAGGACAACATATATGAGAAGGTGAAATTGGAGAGTCCAAGATGTTAGTACAAAAGAGAATGAAACGCATGAAAAGCAGCTCCCCGGTTTTAGGAGTGAAGGAGGCACACAGCTGATTAACTGAATGGAAAAAAAGAGAAACAGGCCAGGGAGAATCCTTACATAGCATCTAATCTCTTGAAAGAAAGGAGCCCTGCATATCTGAGGGACTACTTCTCTGAGTATGTTCCCCAGAAAGCTCTTTGATTGAGCAGTACCAACCAGCTGAGGATCCCTGGCACTAAGGAAATACATTTGACCTCAACCAGAGTCAGGGCCTGACTCCTGCCTGGTGGAATGAGTTCCTGAGAGAGATCGGGGTCCTGCCCAAACTTTCTGAGTTCCACAGGGCCTGTAAAATGGAGCTCTTCCACCGGGCCTATGGCTGAAGCCAACTATAACTATATCTAATCTTGGGCTTCCTTCCCTCCTCTTCTACTCTCCTTTCCTCTTCCGACTCCTCCTGGTATCCAACACCTGCAAATTGTTATCATTCCAGTAATCTTGGCTGAGGCAGTTGTGTTTAATTGTGGTTCAAAAATTTTAATTTGTTTTATATTGTGGAATATATTCGTTTTATTGAGTTTTTTAGATTTTGTAAATTGCCCCAACTTGTACATCCCCAACTGGCAGTATATAAATCCCTAAATAAATAAACAAATAAGTTCCCAGCCTTGTCATTTCTATGAATGGCTGGAGAGCGGTCACCAGCCTATTCAAGAAAACTGGCAGAATGGGAAAGAGAAGTGTAATTTCTAGGCAGCGGCTCTTCTTGGCCAGATTTTTTTTTTAAAGAAGAAAAGATATGTTTAGTACAACATCCATCATTATACCCTTTTAGGTGGCTATGCGGGGGGGGGGGAAGAGATGAATAGTTACATCGCCAATAAAAATGTGAATATAATAGTGTAATTTTATATAATTCACATTGTAATTGAAAGGTTTAGTAGGCAAGATTGATGCCAGTAGAAATGCACCAGTAATGAGTTACCTCAAATGGTGCACCCAGGGGTAATTAGAGGGGAAGTAATCATGGCCAGAGTAGCATTTGGTATCTGCTAATCAAATGACACTCTCAGCAAAACAATGGAAAGAAGTGTTTTTTTATTTTAGACCTATAGTAGATTTTGCATCCTTTTGCCTTGGATTGTATCTGATTAAAGAAGCGCTGATGATAAAGTTCTTCCAGTACTAGGGGTATTTTGACAGTCCTTGTGTCATGCCATTCAAAGGATGTTATGCTGTATACCAATGGGGGCTGTGATATTTGGGTGGGGGGGATTCCCCTTGTGTCTCAGCGTGTGTGTGTGTGTGGGGGGGGGGTTATAAGCTTGGCATTGTGACCTGCCATTGTTTGGTCCTACATAGCAACTAGCCTTTTCCTCAGCTACAGAAAAGCCCAGTGTGGCTGCATGCACACTCAATCACCCCTTCCAAGTCCTGTGCAGCTGCCAGGTATCCTCTGCTACAGTGGCTGCTAGGTATCCTTCACCACCCCAACTGGAGCATAGTTTTCTCCAAAGCATTCTCCTGCACTGTGGTCAGGTTGTGGAGACTCCCAAGCATCCTCTGCCACTATAGCCAGGCTGGATTAGCTGTGGCATCCATTGATACTGTGGCCATGTCATCCACACTGGGGTGGATTGTAGCAGCTCCGTCCAGAACAGGTCAAAACACTGCATATTTTAATGTTGATTTCAGATTTTTCTGCAACCTTTGGGAGGTTTGGGGCCTCATGGAGATGGCCCCCCAGTTTGCCTCCACGTGGCCCCAATTTGCAGATTTAGCTAACCATAGCAGGTAACTAATAATATATAGTTATCTCCAAAGTTTCTTCAGCATCTGCTTTTTAAACTTTGTGTTTTGTGAACAGATTTCCCCATTACAGAACCAACTAGTAGGCAGTCCTTATTCCCATCTCCAGGACTGACAAGGCAGGATAGATGGTAGGGTTGCCAGGCAGATTTGGAAGGGGGGGTATAGATAAGGGTGGTGTTGCAGGCATGATGACATCACTGTAGGGGAAAAACCCAGAAGCAGCAGCTGATTCCAAGAGCTGCTGCCATCACTTCCACATTTTGGAGCAGCGGTGGCTAATGGGGGCTCATGGTGGGGGATTCTCCTCCCTGACAAGGAGCTGGCAGCTCATCACTCTGGGTTCCAATGGCCCCAGTAAAACATCTTATTTGCCTTGGTATGACATTCAGGTTGTTTATTGGTAATATAAAGAGGTGCTTGTAAACACCAGGTTAGAGATGGGCACCAGCCAACCCATGGGCCTCCTTGAACCTATGAACTGAGGTAGTTTGTAGATCGTGAACCGGGCTTGTATAGCCATGTCCCCAGTGACCACACATGACCACATATAGGTCTTAACCCTCTGTGTGGTCCACAAGCTCTGATCCAAGAGCTGACTTCACCTTTCCATTATTTAATTAGAACTTGGTTTCATCACCTTGGTTACCCATAGATAAATATGCTGCTTTGTGTGCAGTGAATTGTCTAGCAGCTGTTGTAAATTTACATGACAACTTTTAGGCTCTCAATTTTTTTGGGGGGGGGAGGGCTTGCTGCTGATGACTCCAGTTGGGAAAACAATAATGAAGAAGTAAGTAACAAGCTGAAGGACCTTGATGTGTCTCCATTCATCCAGTTATCAAGAAATTCTCCATTCCACCTCTCAACAAACCTGCTCAAGGTGGTCCATGAACTAAAAATGATACAATAAAATCAGGTGTGATTAATGTAAGAATTCTTATGTGTTCATCATTATTGAAACAAGCCGTAAAAACAATGCAGGAGCATTAAAATATCATAAAACAACTTTCAGTAACTTTAAAACATTTTGGGGCTAAAAGCAGACCATCAAAGTGGAGTAAAATGACAGTACCCCCTGAGTCAAAAGCCGGATGAAAAGGGACGGTTTGGCTTGGGGCCCAACGGATAGCAGGGGAGATACCTGGCCAGACCGAGGTGAAAGGCAAGCAGCCAAAAAATATATATTATTCTGACAGAATAATCAGTAATGCATAATTTAAAAGCAGCAGGGTATTGTCTAGCAAAGCACAAAGAAGACAGCAAAACCATCAGGGCTCTCCTAACCAGAGTTAAACCTTCTAAGTACACTGCAGCCAAGGGGCTTAGGAAGGCATAACTCAGTTTAGGACAACACTACACATTTTTGACAAGCCGAACACTCCATATGGCTCCAAACTGAATGAGAACCCTGCTGGAAAAGCACACACCTATGCCCGATTCACATCAAGTCCGGAGCTTTTAAGTGAACTTAATGATTGCATTTGAGGTGAGTCCAAGGACCTTCTCTATTACTATAGGCACATTCTGATTTGTTTGTTTAGGAGGCTAGTTTGGTTTTATTCATACCTTCTAATCTAATCCAGCCTTTCTCAGCGTTTTTACTGTTGAGAAGCATTCATCAGGCTTCGAGAAACCCCAGAATTCATGTGATCGTGCAGAATATGGCTGGGAAGCATAGCTGTGTACATGCCTACCCAGGGTCCTGCCCCTTCTCACCCCCTCCAGGCCCATCATCAGCCATTTTGGGAAGGGAGGCAGGTTGACATGATATATAGTCATATCACCAGATATGATTTTTAAATTTAAAATATGAAAAATGAACTCCCACCCAACTGGAGAAACCCTTCCAGGGCTGTAGAGAAATGTGGCATATAAGAACCAACTCTTCTTCTTCTTCTTCTTCTTCTTCTTCTTCTTCTTCTTCTTCTTCTTCTTCTTCTTCTTCTTCTTCTTCTTCTTCTTCTTCTTCTTCTCAAAGGCTGAAAAAGGTTTCAGTGGTTTCTCAATGGTTAAAAAGTTGTGAAAGTCTGACTTAAGGTATTTATATCTTAGTTTTTGTAAACTTGGAGCAATCTCCATAAAAATGGGCAGTGGGTGAATGTTCCCAATTCATCTCCTTTCGCTGCCATTTTTTTCGATTTGTTGGAATCATGTGAAACTGTTGTCCTTCTGCATATGCAATTTATATGGTACTAATAGGCCCCAAACTACATTAGTTATTTATTTAGCAAACATTTATGCTATCTCTCCAGGGAACCTGCCCAAGGCAGAGTAGTCTTACATGTTTAATATTATAAGTTTAATGTTTAACCACTGCTTTATTAATGTACAGCAAATATTCCCATTGTACACACATGCACATATACAATCACAAGAAGCTGACAACATGACATCCCTGGTTTCTGCATCTTATTTTGCTCCAGGTGTACATAGATATTTAAGTTCTTGGGAGCAGGGGGAAAGACTGTTGCAAGTGGGGTCTCTTTGGTCACTAGTGGTCTCTCCAAAACCGTTGATAACAATTCCCAAATGTTGGCTCAGTCCTTTTTTGATTCACAGCCATTCTGCAGCACAGCCATGGAATTAATTTATGTTCTACCAGATAGAAACAGTTCTTCTGTCTGCTCCCAAGATTCCCTTGCGACCTTCTGCAAGTTTCCATTCTCTGACCTCAGCAAATGCTGTCTGAGCTAAGCTCAACATAGGGTCAAAGTCAACTCCTTAATGGACATGCGAGCATGGGATTGCTATGACCCACAACTGTTGTTAAAACATTGAAGGGCATTTGGGTGGTTTTGTAATTTGGTATTTGTTGTCCCTCCTCCCCAAGAGACTTGGTGGCATCAGGCAGGATTAGGTAAGGTCAGGCGTTACAAGGAAACTTCCTGACAGTGTGGCTTCTAATTGAGTTCTCTGTAAATGGAACAATTCCAAAATATGGCAGTAAAAGCTTGATGTGCAGACACATATTGGAACATGCAATTTAAATGGAAGAAAAAGAACTGGATTTTAAGAAAATAATATCAACCAGCTGGTGGTCCCTGGCCCCATGGAAGTACATCTAGCCTCCACGAGGGACAGGAAATTTACATCCTGGCCCCCACCTGGTGGAATGAGTTCCGAGAACAGATCTGGATTAGACCCTGCTGGAACTAGTACAGTTCTGATGGGCCTGCTAGATATAGCTCTTCCACCAAGTGTCTGTGTAGTGGTTTGGTGTAGTGGTTAGGAGTGTGGACTTCTAATTTGGCATGCCAGGTTCGATTCTGTGCTCCCCCACGTGCAGCCAGCTGGGGGACCTTGGGCTCGCCACAGCACTGATAAAACTGTTCTGACTGGGCAGTGATATTGGGGCTCTCTCAGCCTCACCCATCTCACAGGGTGTCTGTTGTGGGGAGAGGAAAGGGAAGGCAACTGTAAGCCGCTTTGAGACTCCTTCGGGTAGAGAAAAGTGGCATATAAGAACCAACTCTTCTTCTTTTTCTTGAGGCCAGTGCAGCAGTAACATCTACCAAGCCCTTCCTATCAAAAAGAAGCCCCCCAGCTCTGGAAGATTAGCTCTGGAAGAGCTCTGGAAGATTATCTAGCTCTGGAAGATTAGAAGACAAAGTTATCCCGATGATGCTGCTATTTGTTTTTAACACCAGATGCTTTATTAAATTTTAAACATATCTATCTTAGGTTTCAAACTAATTTCATTAACTGTTTAATTATTGTTGATGTTGGCAACACGAGCCAGCTTGCTGGATAGGACTTTATATAAGTGGAATATATAAACAAACAAATAAATCAATAAAGTCCACTTTTCACTACCTGAAGGAATCCCAAAGCATCTTGCAAACCCCTTTTCCTTCCTCTCCCCATGAGAAGAAGTAGGAAAGCACTGGGCAGCTCTGAAACTTCATCCTTTGGGGTAGGAAAGAGTGGAGGAAGCCAAGACAACTCTTTTGAGCTTCCACTTTAGGCTACCATGAATTCCTTCCCAGGGGACGTGGTGGAGATCCAGTTTTAGCAGGATTCTCCAACTGTGCAGCAAACAGGGATCACATTTAACACTGGGCCTGGATCTTGAGTTTTTTTGTCTGGAAAGCTTGTAATTCCAAAAAGCATTAAGACAGCCATTGCGCCATCTTTTCTGGGTGTGGACAGGGTCTCAGAGTTGCCACCTGTGTACAGATGACAGTCACCTCTATCTTGTGCTTCCAGGAGATCCCAGGAAAGACGTGGAAACCATAAACATGTGCCTGGAGGCAATTTTGGGAGGGATGAGAGCTAAGAAACTGACTTGGCAGAGGTGCTACTGGCCAGGGAAAGGTTTGAACTAGGAACTGTCTTATCCGTTCTGATTTTCCCCAGTTGCCAAACCGGTTACTAACAGCCATTCATTTGCACTTTGATTTCTTTGTTTCTTAAAAAAAAAATAAAAGACCTTGCAGAAGAGTCTACAACTTTTGCTAAAGTAAGAAAAGATGAGTGACTGAAGTGTTCCAAAGGTTTGGGTAGTAACTGACCGAAAATGTACCTGGTAATCTCTCCACCGTTTATAGTCCATTGTGCAAACACGTTTCTAGAACACAGGCTGTTGTGAGTTCTGAAAAAACGAAGAAGTTAGATTGGCTTGGCAGCAGTGTAAATGAAACTGTCATCTTCACCAGGGACCTTCCTGGGCACCGTTATCTCCGCAGCCATCAATGTGTTCCTATAATTCTAAGGAGTGAAGTAAGCCCTGTTACTGCTTGCCTTGACGAAAGTAAACACTGGTTTTAAAAAGAAATTGCTGTTTAGAACACTGCCTAGCATGTGATGGGGAGACCCCTGGCATGCAAAAACTAAATCATTGGAGTGCATTCTAATTTGTTTTTTTCGAGCCTATCATTTCCCCATGACTTCCTTTTTCTCTGTCGTCGAGGAATATTGCTAAGGATTCTAGTTTATTTTTTCTGATATCAATCCCTTTTTTATGGGTAATTTGAAAACATCTGTACAGTTCTTATACACAGCTTTATCTTCAAAAAAGATAGATTCATGGGTTTAGAGCAGGGTTAGTCAAACTGCGGCCCTCCAGATGTCCATGGACTACAATTCCCATGAGCCCCTGCCAGCGTTTGCTGGCAGGGGCTCATGGGGATTGTAGTCCATGGACATCTGGAGGGCCGCAGTTTGACTACCCCTGGTCTAGAGGATAGGTTTAGGGGACAGGTCATAGAGAATAGGTCATAGATTGGAGGATAAGTCTATCAGCAGCTACTAGCCATTATAATCAAAATTAAAACCCATGGTCAGAATACCAGTGCCTGGAAGAGTCAACATAAGGGCCCTGCCTAAGCCGCTATGCCAGGGGTGGCTGAACTGTGGCTCTCCAGATGGCAGGGGCCCTTGGTAATTGAAGTCCATGGACATCTGGAGAGGCACAGTTTAGCCATCCAAGCTCTATGCCCTGTGGTTGAGCCTTCAAAGAAACTGGCTGGCCACTGTGACCATTTACGCACTGGGATCTTCACTGCCCCAGCTCCTGTGCAGGAGCACCAATTGGGGGTGGATGAGGTTCACCAGGCCAAATGCTCCCCTGTATGGGTACAGGAAGAGGTGGGGCAACCTCCAGTGTGTAAATGGCCTATGTGAGACACAATGTTGGGCTAAATGGAAACAAGTCTGATGTAGCTGGGCTCTTCTTACATCCCTATATAGAAATGACCACACATACAAAAAAAAATAATGAAAGAGAAAAAAGGAAATAGGAATAGAAAAAGGGAATAGGAATGAGTTGGGGGGAGTTTAAACGCTTGCCCTCTTCTCTCCTGTATCCTTGATTCCTCCTAATGTAGAGACCCATCTAGCTGGCATGTGAGCTGGCTAGTCATCGTTACCACGCTCCCCCGAATGAAAAAAATCCCCCCGTGCACGGGCGTGATTTTCGGCTGAAAATAAAAGGAACTTGCAAACGGGGCTGTGTTGTACTTGGGGACTTAAAGCAGTTATGTGGAGGGACTATAGCCGGAGAAACCTTGCTGGGTGAATGAAGGTTTGCTGGTTCATTGCTTTCTGCTGAGAAAAAAAAATGGCGATTGCTTCGCTGGAAGTTCGGAGGAGAGAGCCAGGGGGAGGGACTTGGCTGGAACCGCAACAATGGGAATGCACAGGTCTTTTTCGCTACTATTGCAAATTGTTTGCAAGAGTGTAGAGCTTTTCGGAGGGTGAATCCACTTTTCTGCATTTCCCTTTAAGCGCTACAACGAATCGCTTTTTGCGGGACTGTTTCAGGAGTGTGGCAGATTGTGTGCGACATCGTGCGTAACTGCAAATTAGTAGCGTTTACAATTTGCAAGCCTTTTGCAACATTGAAGTTGTGCGGAATGGACCTCAATGTTCCCGTCAAATGCTGCCCGTATGCACCCCCCTCATCTAGCTAAGGTATATACACTTTGCAACCCCCTTGCCCAGTGTCTCTTTCAAGATTCTTGTCTAAGAGCTTATGCGATGTGCTGATCTTTGTCCTTATTCTTCAAATAAAGACTTTTACTTAAAGCTTCAACTGTGGTGCGAATCTGCTGGGTCTCAACCGCTCGGTTCCTGACACTACCTACATGTGAGCTCTATTGCTATTTGCTTTCCCTTCTCCTGCCTGATGATCCTCTAGCCAATCAGATTACTGGGTCTGTCCATAGTTAAAATCAAAACACTTGCGTAACTGTTTTTTACCACATTCTGAGATCCTTAAAAGGAAAGATTATCTCAGTGTATTACTACACAGCTATGTTTTCTAGGAGCACAAAAGTATAAGAAACTCATATCAGAGCATTAGGTTAAGCATCACAGAAACTCAGTAAAGAAGCAAAACCAAGAAGCTAACTAGGTTGTGAAACATTGGCATTCTGTAATCCATACAACCATCACCACCAGACTTGATTGATATAACTCACTGGACGTGGGCCTACACTTGAAGCTGCTCCAGAAATTACAATTGAATTCTGAATCCCTTTCAAGATTTTGGTTCTGATCTAGAAGGCCTTATCCGGTCTGGGCACTGCATATCTGAGAGACTGCCTCTCTGAATACATTCTCCAGAGGATTCTTCAATCAAGCAATGCTAACCAGCTGAGGATCCGTGGCCTCAAGGAAATATGGCTGGCCTCAACCTGGTGGAACAAGCTCCCAAATGAGATCAGGGCTCTGCCTGAACTCTCCAAGTTCCACAGGGGCTATAAGATTGAGCTTTCCCACCAGGCTTATGGTTGAGGCCAGCTAGACAGATAGATATACAGATAGATAACATCAATAGCAAATTCCAGGCCTCCTTCCTGCCCCCTCTGCCCTCTTTTCTCTCTCTACCCTCCTCAAATAGGCTTTAATTGGCCTATTCAGGAATTCAGGATTGCTGCAACAGTGCTAAGGTACAACCGTTAATCTAGTTTTACTGATGATTCAATGTTTTATAGTTTTTATGGAGATTTATATCTCCCCACGATGGGTAACTGAGAGGGGCAATTTATAAATCTCAAAATATATAAAGATATAAGAATTTGGCATTTGTTTAGAGATGCTACTGTGTCTGAATGACATTCCCCATTGGGCTTCCCTTACAAAAATGAAAGTTCTCTTCAAAAAGTAATTCCTCTTTCGGGAAGAAAAAGATCAATGGTCATATTTCAAGACTTCATTCCATTTCTCCCCAAGTCTTGTATGCCTATCACAAAGTTAAAACCTTCAACTCTTTCTCTACCAGCTGGGATGGTTTCTCATTAACCTATCCTAAAAGCAGATTTAAGTTTCCATATCTACAGCACTACATCTTAACCCAGTCATAACAAGGCCCATGTCCTCAGTTTTTGCCCCACACTCAGAATACCCCAAAAGTGATCTATCTAGCTTCTTCCAGGTAGGTGGGTAATATTTTCTGTTCATTCATCTCCATAAAGGAAAACCGACTCCTCTCAAGCTGAACCTTATTGTACCAATCCCAAGAACCAGGGTGACCTATTTGAGTCCACTGACTTTTCTGTGTTAAGCAAAGTATTTTGCGTTTCCTGACAGCTCTCACCCTACGAATTTGATTCCATGAGGAGGTGTCAAAGCATTAATGGGCAGGCATTTTTTTAAGGGAGTGAGGAAACTTATTTGGAATTTTGTTGTAGCTTGTGTGTGTGTGTGTTTAATGAATTGCTACATCACTTTGAGCTATATGAAAGGTGGGAACATATTTTACATAGTAAACTGAATTAATTATACAATGCTTTTCTGCATCTTGTCTGAGTTCAGGAGAATAGGGGGGCAGGATGTTTAATTGGGGAATACTCTATACATTTGGAGCAGGGATCCCTAAATAGAGTTGTATAATATGAGTTGCAGGAATCCAAACTGGTTATGTATAATTTGAAACAAAAGTCCTCAAATGGTTTGTGAATTACGTATTGGGGTTTTTAAAAACGCATATCTCATATTTCAAATTTGTTCATAGCAGCAAACAATAAACCAAATTAAATGATCATAAACCAGCAAAGATCATGGGCCTCAGATCAGTGACCCCAATAATTTCAGTCAAGAAAAACTAGCTTGTTCTCTAAACTGTCACCCAAATGCCCTTTGAAAAAAACACATTTTTATGCACTCGAAAGATTGGAAGAAGGGAAGAGAGAGAAAAAGACCTCCTTTTACAGTACTTTTCAAAGCATAAAGGCCAACCCTAGAAGAGATAAATCCTTCACTTTTGGTACTCCCACCATTTCACATTAAAGGCATGTACCGTATTTGCCGGCGTATAAGACGATTGGGCGTATAAGATGACCCCCCAACATTTCCACTCAAAATATAGAGTTTGTTACATTACATTACAGTACTATGGGCCACTATGGGCAGCTATGTCTATCCCAACTGAAGGGCGTATAGGACGACCCCCCCCCCCCGCTTGGAGGCATGATTTTCAGGGGGGGGAAGTAGTCTTATACGCCAGCAAATACTGTATTTTCTGACCTTCAGGCCCAAAGTAAAAGCAACTTTTGGTTTTATTTAAAGATATACCTCTTGTTTAGCTCTGATCTCTCTTCTGTGAATATTGTGCAAACTGGGATGGGAAGCAAATGGTTGCAAGGTATCTATGAATTTAGATTTCAGTTCATGTAGCTTTTTCTCCTAGCTTGGTTTCTTAAAGGGCACTTGTCGGCAATAGCCATGTGCATAGAAAATTGTTTGTCTGCATACATGTGTCTCTCCCCCTGCCTTTCCAGGCAGCAGAGAGCATATCCACTGCCTAAGAAAACAGGGGGGCGGGAGGTATTTAAATGGCATGCCAAGAAGCTGTCATGATCTGCTGCTTGGCATGCCCTTTAAATGCTTCCCTCCCAGCCTTTGCTCTCTGTGGTCTGGGAAGGTAAGGGGGAGAGAGGCATGCACACAGAAAAAACAATTTGGATGCTGCCCAAGAAATCTGATGGGGGAAACATTAATGGGTGCTCCAAGCAGCTGATCATGACACATCAGCTGCTTGGTGAACTATCTTATTCTCACAACCTTTCATTTAAGCTGGTTAAATTACCAAATCATAATTCAGATACTGCTGATTTGGCCATTTTAAAATACATGGTTGGGTGATTTGTCTTAGATAGGTCCAAAAAGTACCTCAATCAGCATTGATTCAGGTACTTTCAGTTTATCCAAGCTGAACCATCCATACCTAGGTAATTAGTGCATGTCCCATAACCCAAGTTGTCTAAGCAACCTATCATATATCTTTAACAGAGGTGCTGTGAATATGTTTGGTAGGCTAACATACCATTTCTTGACAGGTAAAAGGTTCTTTAAATGCATGCAAGAAAAGTTCCAAATCTTCTCATCTCCTCACCATGTATCACAGTTGCTTTTGTGCTATGGCTGTGGCAGTAGAATTTCCTTTCTTTCGTAAGAGAACTGTGACCAGCCCAAGGCCACACAACTGGCTGCATGTGGAGGAGTGTGGAATCAAACCCAATTCTCCACATTAGACTCCACCACTTAACCACAGACACCTTGTGTGGTAGGTGGGGCTAAGAATGATCTGAGAGAGCTGTGACTGGCCCATCACCCAGCTAGCTGCATGTGGAGGAGGAGCTGAGAATCAAATCCATTTCTCCAGATTTGTGGCCACTGCTCTTATCCACTACACCAAGCTGTGTCTCACTAACTGAATCAAGACAACAATACTACCCCCTAAACATAATTTGTATTGTTACAGATAATCTTTGTCTTTGGTGGATGGAGGCGGTGACAAAGGTATTCTACTAGATTAGGCCCAGGAACCTTCAACCTGTTATAGTATGTCTACATTGAGGATACCATCCATAATTTCATCCTCCAGGAACTCTTTTCATACCCAACAGAAAAGTGATAAGACTATGTTTCCATTTATTTTCAATGTGTGAGGAGATAAATTCCATGCCTGTTCTGCATCTCAGCTTGCTGGGGAAAAAATGTATTAATTGTTCTTCGTTCTCCTGAGAGACTTCTGTGAGCCTGACTTCTTTACCGTACCTGATAAGCGGTATTTTAGGATTACACTGAAACAAAGAGAAGAAAGTAAGATGCATCTGGGACTTTCTTATTCAGTCATTAAGGCTTCTAGTACAATGTCATGGAACTGACTTAATTGTTCATTGTGGAAGATTGTCACTGCAGATTCTGGAAGTTTGAAAAGGGATACCTAAATGTTTAGAGCTAATATATATTAAAAATGTTGCCATGGTAACAAGCAGTTTGGGACCAAAAAAATAAAAATAAAATAAAATACTGTAATTACATTTGGTGTCAGGGAGGTTGGCAATTTCTAAGGAATAATTGGGCTAATACTCCACTAAAACTAACACTTATCATTGACCTGTTCCAAACTCTATTTTAGCACTTTGAGCTTTCTTTTTTCTGTCTTTTTTTTTTTCTACTAGAAGCACATCTTAATTTTGATTATGGGAAGTAAAACAAAGCAGCATTCCGTTGCCTTGGCTACTTCAAATTACAAAAAAAAAAAAAAGAAACTGATCCTCTTTATTTTGTTTAGCTTAGTACTGGTTCAGCTGTCCAGTGCTAAGATTCCTTCTGCAGTAGGAATGCTCATAACCAGCTGCTGCCTGCCCTTCCTTCTGCTTTCGAAGAAGAAGAGTTCCTTTTTATACCCCATTTTTCACTAGCTAAAGGAGTCTCAAAGTGGCTTATGATCATCTTCCCTTCCTCTCTCCACAATAGAGGAAGGTGGGATAGGTAGGGATGAGGGCCCTCTGACAGAACTACTCTGTGAGAACAGCTCTCACAGGACTGTGGCTAACCCCAAATCACCTAGATGGCTGCGTATGGAGGAGTGGAGAATCAAACCCGATTCTCCAGGTTAGAGTTTGCCACTCTTAACCACTACACCAAGATGGCTCTCGAGTTGACGATGCCATTGAGTGTGAATTAAGTCCATCCAGAAAAAGCAGTGTAAACAAATGGGTGGATTTTATCACAGTCTGTGAGTCTTTTCTCTGCAGTTAGCAAATTTCAGAGGGGGGGGCAATGCACGATAGTGGTTAAGAGCAGTGGCTTCTAATCTGGAAAGCTGGTTTGATTCTGGACTCTTCCATGTGCAGCCAGCTGGGTGGTGTTTGGCTTGTCAGAGCTCTGATAGGGCTGTTCCCATAGAGCAGTGTTGTCAGAGCTCTCTCATCACCCTCCCCCCCCCCATCACCTCACAGGATGTCTTTTTTGGAGTAGAGGAAGGGAAGGCAATTGTAAGCCACTCTGAGACTCCTTCAGGCAGTGAAAAGTGGAATATAAAAACCAACTCTTCTTCTTCTAAGCCATTTGAGTTCTATTGCAGGTCAGGCAGTATGAGCATACTGCTTGGCAGAATGCAAAAAGATGCCTATTCTGAATTACGTATAGCCCTGCAGAATGTTGTCTTCAAATTGCTAACCCCCAAAGGCTGTCTTGTCACTGTGCATGATGCTGGTATAATCCTTACATCAAAACTGCAAGACGTCGTAGTCCCACTGTATACCGCATTGGTCAGATCGCAACTGGAGTACTATGAGCAGTTCTGGAGTCTCACTTCAAAAAAGATGTGGACAAAATGGAGAAGCTGAATAGGAGAGTGACAAGATTCATCCAGGGGCAGGGGACCAAACTCTATTAAGAAAGGCTGAGGGACTTTGGAATGTTCAGCTTGGAGAAGGTTCAGCTTGGCTTTCAACTACATATAGAATGGTAACAGCTAAATATTGGGGTAGGGGGGGATCACAGAATAGTTCAGCAGTGGAATTAGATGCCTAAGGAGGTGGTGAGCTCCCCCTCACTGGCGATCTTCAAGCAGCAGCTGGACAGATACTTTTCCTGGATGCTTGAGGCTGATCCTGCATTGAGCAGGAGGTTGGACAAGATGGCCTATATGGCCCTGTCCAACTCTTTGGTTCTATGATTCTATGATTCTATTATTCACCTCCACAGTTTGAACAAGGTGATGTTTTGAAGGCAAACGGTATTCTAATTTGCTCAGTGGGCCACCTTTTCTTCTGACTGATTTGGACAATGAGCCCCGTTATTCTCACCTGCATGACGGAAGAGAACATTTTTTGTAACTTTTTCTTTGCTTAGAATAATCCTCAGTTTTATAACACATACTTTTGCTGAATAAAATTTTTTAGAAAGAGTGACGTGATTTAAAACATAGTTACATATCAGCCGGAGGAAATTAGATGTTACATTGTTTTATGAAAAGAAGCAAATTAGCCAATTTCTAATAGAACAAATATTGACCTGCTGGAGAAATTGTTGGGTGTAATTGTCTTCCCAATTATGACTTCAAACTTTTATTTCCTGTGAATGTATTGTAACATTCTCAATTGTCTGCCGTCGTAGAGTATATATCTAGTAAAATATGCACTGATATTCCAGGGCAATATTCAAGGAGCCATGGAAATCTGTAGGTTCAGCTTCCTGGTAGAATTTGCAAGGGTGTTGTTTGGAGCAGGAGAAACCCATGTGCTTAGGAAAGAAATTATATATTTCTGAGGAAAATCATACTGAGGGGAAAGAGAGATGAAAGCTATTTGGCGAAGGAGGCAGAAAACAGCACAATATAAAATTCCTCATCTCGACTGTTTACGCACTAGAGGTTTCATGCCAGGCTCCAGGCTGGAGTTTTAGTCGTGGCAGGTTGCCCCACCTCTTCCTGTACCCACACGGGGGAGTATTAGGCCCGATACACCTCATCCACCCCCACTTTGTGCTCCTGCACGGGAGCTGGGGCAGTGATGTTCCCAGTGCGTAAACAGTCCTCCAGAAGCACCACAAAGAGCCAACCACCATGCATTAAAAAATCTTTAAAAGGGGTGTTGGGGTGACTAGAAAATATTCAGAATGGTGTGTTTCTTGTGTCTTGAGTAGCAACTTTTATAGATGGCCATTGTATTCAGAACAAGCTATAAAACTAACATAGATAGATATGTATCTAAGAGACCAGAGAACAAAGTATTATAGTCCTAAAACAATAGTTCATGCCAAATGAACTGACCGCAAGTAACTGGATGAAGATGTTTCAATAATTAGCATAGTAAAAATCGCTCCCTCCTACACCATCTTTGCACCCCCACCACATTCCTGAGTAATGTGCATGACATGATAGAGGATGATCCGAAGAAGTCAGGGCCTACAATCACTTATGGTTGGATAAACTTGCTCATTTACCGAAAATAGCAACGCTTACTTCTATAATCAACAAAAGACCAAGGGAAGAATTCCAGGAGCAGTGGAGTTTCTACATGGACTATCCTACCAAATGAAGCTTGGAGCAAACAGAGAAAAGGGACTACAGGATGTCAAGGGATGGGGGTATACTGTAACCAAAATATATTTATTCTCTGCATATCTTTATAAAAATTTTAAAAAATTCCAAAAAAAAATTATAGAGGATGATCACGAGATCCTGAAAGGAGACTTGGGGGTGGGGGCTGAACTGGAGGGTATCATGTAATAGACCATATGACTGTATTGTAATCAAAAGTATAAACACTTTTTTCAAGGGAGCATGTGTGCTCCCTGTCGTTTTGGATTACTGCTTACAGCAGAGAGCCTATTCCTCAGCGGATGAGTTAAGAAGCTTTGCTCCTTACCCTTGGTGGCCAGAATTAGTGCATTGGTGCACCCAGTTCATCAAACAAGATTGACTTTAAAACTTAAGTCAAAGAAAGAAAGAAAGAAAGAAAGAAAGAAAGAAAGAAAGAAAGAAAGAAAGAAAGAAAGAAAGAAAGAAAGAAAGAAAGAAAGAAAGTGATCTATCTCCTATCTTCAATTGCTCACTTCTGTCTTCAGTGGGTCAGCTTGTGTTCATGCATATATTTTACTACTTTGATCCCCCTTCCTCTTTTCCTCTCATCCACACTGGTTGGGAAGGATTCTACCTGACATTCCAGAATGGGCCTCAGTGAAGTCAGTATTCTTGTTCTTTGCTTGAGATGATTCTCCTGTGATACTTGGGGACAGGAGGTGACCTTTCCAATGAGGTCTTGTGACTGAACATGAGGTAAATATCTTGTTTGTAAAGGGGGAAAAAATGGTATTTCAACTTCTGCAGTGTGCCCCCATTCTTTTTTGAGTTGTAGGGGTCTGTGCATGCACAGATGCAATTTTCATTTTTTTAAAATTCTTCTTGAGAATTTAAACATAGAGAAAAACAAGGTTGTTCCCTCTCCCACATATATTCCTGGTCACATTGTGTTAATTTTATTATCCACCCATCAATTTTGATATTAGGGGCATCAACTTTGATATTAGATATAGTGATATGGCTGCTAATACAGCTGGTTAGTCAGAAGTACATTTTACATGAGAACCAGCTTCCAGCAGGTAAGATGGCACCAAAATTTGCCAATATGAAAAATCTGTTCCAGAAGAAAAATTGGATATTTAGCCATTATTCTCCACATTTTCAGCACTTTCAGAATCAGAAGATCTTTAATTTCCATACCCCTTTCATACCCCTGCTTGTGAGAAGTGCTCCTTTATATATTTTGGACACAATCCAGCCAATATGAAGCACTTTTACATCATTTTAATTTTTTTGTGGAGAATTGAGCATGTGCTAGCTTTTTCCCCACCACACAAAATCAATAAAAGCACTTAACTTTGGCATGGATGCCCTTGATCTTACCTAACTGCATTTGTTAGTGGGGAAGAATGTCATGTGACCCAGCTACACGTTAGAATCCCCCCAAAGACCTACTTGGATCAGTGGATTAGACATTCAAGTCAGTTAGTTCATCCACTTCATTGCTTAATACTATACTCTGGAGATGAATGGGCCATCAGATACAACCCCACTGACAGACAATTCCTCTTGAATAGATAAAACCATTTCCAGTGCAACAGAGCTCCTCTATGCAAATAAGCATTTAGGTGTGAATTAGTTATACCATTGGACAAATGTTCAAGGCAGCAATTCATAGAATTATAGAGTTGGAAGGGACCTCCAGGGTCATCTAGTTAATAAGTTAAATAACAAAATGCAGATATAATAACAGCCATTTGTCAGATAACAAAGATAATAAATTGAAATAGTGTGAACACACTAGGAAGTCTGAAATCAATGGAGAAATAAAAAATCTTATTTTATACCAGCTGCAATTTCCAGATCAAAGCCAAGGGTAGGCCTACATAGAGCAAGTTACAGAAACCTAACCTGAAAGTGACCATTGCATGGATCACTGTGGCCAAGTATTCTGAAGACAGTTAGGGTGCTTGTAGCCACTCTTGGCACAAGTGAAAAAATGCCATCTGGACTATTTTCATGACCTGAGCCTCCACAGAAAGGGAGGCATCAAATATCACCCCCAGATTCCTGGTAATCAGTGCAGGTGTTAAGTTGCACTCCATCCAGGCATGAGAGATGCACTTCCTGATCCTGCCCTCTTTGACCCTGCCACAGGACCTCCATCTTGGAGGAGTTGAATTTCAGACAACTCTGCCTGAGCCATCCAGCCACTGCTATTCATAACTTAAAGGGAGATCAGAAGGGAAACTTAAATTGGGAATCCACAAACTTGAGTCTTTCATATACTGTCTTTGTCAAAGAAGACACACAAAAATTAAGTTCAGTCAATTTTTTTTAAAAGCCAGGAATCAAACCCTAGTCAAGTGTGTGTGTGTGTGTGGGGGGGGGGGATCTGAATTTCACTATGGCTTTCAATGTTCACAAGGAAATGAAATCAAACCCAGCTTCTAAATATGTTGGAATTTGAAATACAATTAGGCACTTGAAAAATGGCTCAAAATAATTTTGACTGTAGGTATTCAAATTTAGAGGAAAGGAAACCAACTGGAGCTCTGTAAAACAGAAAGGATCTAATTTTGCATTATATACTTCCAAAGCAAAAGGTATGATTTGCCCTCCAGAATGCTAAAACAATCTCATAACGTCAGCCAAATATACTTTAGTAGACTCAAGAAGACGAAAATAATGAATTTTCCACTTGTTGGAAGAGGCAAGAAGTAACTGAAATTTTATACTTGCTCACTCATCTGCCCATTCAAGATCCAGAGGGTTAGTTTTTACATGATGGATATTTCTGCAAACACATGATTTTAGATTTAGCATAATAGAAAGCAAATTATCATGACAGTATGAAACAAAAGCTTGGAGAAGATGTCTTAATCTTACCCTCAAGCAAGAAAGAAGACCTGTAGCATCAGCACAAATTAAAGCAGCACAGAGTGAGCAGCTGAACTAGGAAAATGGAAATAGCCAACTTGTAATTTGTTTAGTAAATCTTATAAGTACAGGTTGAATAAATTTGGAGCCAAAATACATGCCCATCAAATGCCTTTTCTAACCAGGACTGGGTGTGAAAGATAGCCAGATATTGTTATGGAAGCTGATGTGTGTAAGGCTTTCTCTACTGGGTTTTGTGAAATCCGGGGGTTTCTTGATGGCCCTAGAAGGATTTCCTGAATGGGTGGGAGTTAATTCATTTTAATATATATATATATATTTAGGAGTTTCCCAACAATAAAAAAAAATTGAGAAAGACTGCACTACATCATGTCTGGTATCTCTCAGAGCCTAAAGAATGTTTCAGGGGTTTCTCAATCATAAAACAGTTGAGAAAGGGCGGAGTAAAGAAACAATTACATCTAATATAACTGTTTAGGAATTTCCAACAGGTTTTATTTGATTCAAAGCCTTGTGTGTGAGATGTAATCAAAAGCCACTCTGAGATTCATAAAAGTTGTAAACTATTTCCTTCTGGGATAAGAAGAATATCCTTTTAGTGAGGTGTTTTTAAGGGATCAGGTTTGTTAGGCCAAAATAATATAAAAAACTATTCAAGAATGTGTACAAGGGTCAGAATGTCTTCCAGGAAAGTAGATATGGATAGTATTTTAATTCTGAGCAACTAAAACAATTAGTGATTTAACTAAGTACTTGAAGGGCTGTCACAGAGGATGGAGAATTGTTTCCTGTTGCCCCAGAGGGTTGAACCAGAACCAATGGGATGGAATTAATTTAAATAAATTTTCATCTAAACATCCAGGAGAAATACTTGACAGTTAGAGTGGTTCCTCAGTGGAATAGGCTTCCTCAGGAGGTGGTAAGTTCTCTTCCTTTGGAAGTTTTAAAGCAGAGGCTAGAAAGTCATCTAACAGAAATGATGATTCTGTGAATTTGAGTAGATTGTAAGTGAATGGGCAGAAGGGACTGTGTTGGTGTTTGGCATCTGTGCTCCTTTCTTGTATGTCCAGGGAAATGCCAATTTCCACTTTGAGGTCAGGAGGCAAATTTCTTCCAGGCCAGACTGGTCAGGGATTCTAGTTGGGGGGAGGAACATCATCTGGACATGGAATTCAGGTCACTGTGGTGGGCAGGTAGTTGTGAATTTCCTGTAGGTTCCTTCCAATTCTCTGAAGCTATGATTCTTGGTGTGAAAATGTGGGAAACTCAACTTGATGGAGCAAGAGGCATAGGTATTTTAATAGACTCCTAAGGGTCATTTGAAATAGTCATTAAAGGTACATTGGCCAAGGTCAGTGGGCCTAGAGAATTCAGATTTTCAAAATCAATCTCTGGAGATATGAGGAGGCTTGTTGCTAGAAATTGTTAACTGCTTTTTTTTTTTTTGAAGAGTTGGATAAAATAAGCTTTTTCATACTACATAAAAAGATGACTGTCCTTCTGGCAATGTGCTGAGCCTCTGATTGTCCCTCACTGGGGGACATCCCCTCAATAGAAGAAGAAGAAGAAGAAGAAGAAGAAGAAAGAAGAAGAAGAAGAAGAAGAAGAAGAAGAAGAAGAAGAAGAAGAAGAAAGAAGAGTTGGTTCTTATATGCCGCTTTTCTCTACCCAAAGTAGTCTCAGAGCAGCTTACAATTGCCTTCCCTTTCATCTCCCCACAACAGACACCCTGTGAGGTCGGTGAGGCTGACAGAATCCTGATATTCCTGCTCAGTCAGAACAGTTTTATCAGAGCTGTGGCAAGCCCAAGGTCACCCAGCTGGTTGCATGTGGGGGAGTGTGGAATCAAACCCAGCTTGCCAGATTAGAAGTCTGCAGTCCTAACCACTACGTCAACTGGCAGTCCACCTCTGAAGTCCAGTCAGAAGCTTTACCCTGCCTCTCTGCTTCTCCTCCTTTGTGCAGCTTCCTGGCACTTGGTGTGAGGAAGAAGTGTCTGCAGGAGGTAAGATGGGGAGCTGAGGACAGTTGTCCAGCCATTTTCTGCTATGCTGCACCATGGCCACACTTCCCTCACCAGCCTCCTGGCCACTGGGAGGTCAGGGAAGGCCATTGGGCTGAGCTCTGTCAAACCTGTTCTGCACTCCCTGGCCTTCTGTCCCCCAGGAGGATGAGGAGGGCAATCCAGGAATGCTCTGTCACGGCTGCCCTGTATTCCCTGGACTCCTTGCAGCCAAGAGGGCAGGGAAGGCCATCTGGTCATGCTCTGCTGGACCCACCCTGCACTCCTTGACCCCCTGGCCACTGAAAGGGTGAGGAAGGCCATCTATCAATGCTTCACTGTGGCTCTGCCATGTTTTCAAGCTTTCTGGCCACTGGAAGTGTTTGGGATGCATCCAACCCAGCTCACTGACTGGCTATCCCTGCTCTAAAGGAGCAAAGGCAGAAGGGCAAAGGGCAAAGGTGGTAGGGCTCCGGCAGAGCAGGGCAGTATGGCCAGCAAGCTCACCTGCCCTACTCTGTAGGACCCCTCCTGCCATGCTCCCATCTTTAAGTGAGGTTTTTGTGGAAATGATTCATTAAAGCTTTTAATGGCATGGAGGTAAGTGAGAGCTAATGAAGCCTTTGTTAATGGACCCCATATTTTTATGCAGACAGATGGCAACTGTAACCAAGATCTCCCCAGTCCTAGTCTGATATAAGACTTATTCCACACAGGTTAGATAATGTACTTACAATACACTTTTGAAGAAAATCATTTTGTTCTGCCTAGGAAAATCTAGCTGCAAAAGCACATTTGAAGGTACGTTATCCAATGTATGTAGAATTGCTACTATACCACACTGGGCCCCATTTAATACATGCAGAGATTTCTGGATTTTAAATTGTTGTGCTGCCAGTAGAAATTCGACAGAGAAAGCAACTAATAGGCTATGTTTCCTTTATATTGCTATTCTGTGGTGTTTGAAAGGCACAGCCACCAAGTTCTTGACCATATTGTAGCTTTCAGGGGACAAAGAATCCAATTTAAATAGATATTTTAAGTTGGCTGACCTCTGGCTTGTCTGGGAGGGCCCAAAGAACTACATCGCCTGACCCAATAAGCTCTGATGCTCAGCTTTCAACACCAAGGGTTATCTCGGCTGCCCTGGCACAGAGCAACACTGAACAGCGTCTTCATTCCAGGTGGTTCTTTCAAACCCATTCTGATGTGCATATGTGTTTATGCCTCAAAGTGAGCACTCGAAAGTTCATGCCTTGAATAAATTTTTGTTGGTCTTAAAGGTGCTACTGGACTCTGATTTTATTGTGCTACTTTCTGTTTTGTTCCTCAAGGCCAGCATGTGAGGAGCCTCAATTAGTTCTAGATCGATGCATGTAGGCCAGCCTTTCTTAGCCTTGGTGAAGTGGTTAAGAGCGTCAACCTCTAATCTGGAGAGTTAGGTTCGATTCCCCACTCCCTCCACCCAGGTGGGTGATCTTGGGCTAGTCACCGTCCTGTTATAACTGTTCATACAGAGGAGTTCTCTCAGAGCTTATCTCAGCCTGACCTATCTCACAGGGTATCTGTTGTGTGGAGAGAAAGCGAAGGAAGTTGTAAGCTGCTTTGAGTCTCCTTCTGGTAGTAAAAAGCAGGGTATAAAAACCAACTCTTCTTCTCACTGTGGTGGGACCCTTGAAATATTTGTCAGGCTTCAAGGAACCTCAGAAGTGGTGACATGGCTCCTCAGAGAAGTGGGAATGGAAGTAAGATGTGGGAGCCAGCCAATCAATCAATTGATCATTTACCATTTCCATTGTGGACAAAGAGACTGGGACAAACACCAGGGAACGTGGACTCCAGAGGTTTCTAGTGATGTCAGTGGCCTTTTGAACTTCTGGGAATGGCCACATAGCCCCTGGGGAGATCTCATGTAACCCCAGGTTTCCCCAGAACCCTAGTTGGGAATGCCTGGTGTAGGCTGTATTCCCAAGTGTGTGTGAGGGTTTTCCCTGCTGGAAGCTATAAAGAAGCCAGTTATTGAAGCTGCCAGAGTCTCATCTTCGCTATCTGGTTAGGTAAGCTTACTCCAGCACACCAAACCCCAGAGGCTGCTACACCTATGAAGCCTCTTATCACAAATGTGTCCCTGTCATTAAAACAGCTAGTATCCATTTAAACTTAAGGATTTCCATGCAGTATACAAGGAATGTCAAGAAAGACCTCCTCTTCTGTGTTCACTGCAGGGAAGCCATGTGTCCCTGTGTTTCCTTGTCAAGGAAGATGACTCGATGTAGTCTTTTGCTGCCCGTACTTCCATGCAGCTGCTGGAACTTCTCTTTTCCCATCTTACAATATTTGCACCTTGGACCTCTATACCACTGTCCCCACATTTTGATCTTTTCTTCCAATCCCATTTTTCTCAGTTCCAATGCACTGCCTATCACTTCTGCGTGTACCAATTCAGTTAGCTTAATGTACCCTGATTTGTAAATTGTTTTAATGCTAATAATGGCTTCCTTGCTGCACTCGAGATAGGTATTTGGGGAAATGTCACTTCCATTTCTGCATTTGTGTATACCCGCCATAAAGGTTTAAAACACATACTTGAACATACATTAGCTGCAATAACTTGCTCTTCGTAGATGACACACACAATTTCTTTCAAGGTCCGTTGAACAAAATACTATTTTTGCTTATCCAATTACACTGATGAGATACACAAAATGGGTTTATATGTAATATTGACAGTGGCTAATGTGTGTTTTCCTGATGCACATCTTAGATAAAGCATATTAATGTGAAAGCCTGGCCTCATTAAAGTCAATGGATAACCTCCCATTAACTCCAATGGAGTCACGAATTTACTGATAAGAACTTGGGACGCACAGTCCTCCTTTCTTGGGTTTATGGACCAGACTACATCAATGTGTATTAAGTGATAACCACTGCCATATGGAGTCAGAAAGCATTCTTAAGATTGTTGTATAGTCTCTATATACCTGTCCTCTCTATCATACAGGACGGGGTTAATTTTTCCATTATAGAAATGGCTGTAGCCTTAAATTGTCAGGAACCAAACAAGTAAAAGTCTTTATTTGGAAAATCAGGACAAAGATCAGCACACTGCATAAGCTCTTAGACAGGAATCTTGACAGAGATGCTGGGCAAGGGGGTTTCAAAGCATTTATACCTTAGCACAGGTGAGGAGGGCACTGGGGTAGCATTTAGCATGAACATTAATTCAGTTGGTCCTCACAATACTAAGTTACATGGATCCATGTTATGACATTATATGACATGACATGAGGTGCTTCATTCATTTTCCCAATGTATGTTGGCCTTTGTTGGAGAGAAAATAATTTGTCCCTTTCTTGGCTCACGTAAGCTGATAAGCAGGTAGTTATGAGGCCTTCAGCCCTTGCTTAGTCAAGCTTGCCCTTGTTGCAAATTACTTGCCTACCAAAGGAGGAATCATTCTTGTAATAGTTCTTAACCAAGCCACGTTGGCACAATTGGAGATTTATCTCGTTCAGAAACTGAGGAACAACACAAACCACAGGCAACTTCAAGTTACAGTACTCTGCAGGTGTGTAGCTAGATCGGTATAGTGGTTAAGAATGGTAGGTTCTAACCTGGTGAGCCAGGTCTGTTTTCCTGCTTTTCCACATGCAACCAATTGGGTTCATCCCAGCCTTGATAGTGATGTTTTCACAGTAATATCAAGGCTCTCTCAACCTGACCTACCTCACAGGGTGTGGGTAGAGGAAGGGAAGATGATTGTAAGCTGCTCTTCTGGTAGAGAAAAGCAGGTTATCAAAAACAACTCTTTTTCTTTTAGGCGAACTGATGAAAGCCTCACCTACTTTGTGCTGAAATTAAAGATAGGAAATTGTGTTATCCACAAAGGTCTGCCATCTTACAGGATCCAGAGGTGCTAAGAGACATCTGGCTGTTCTGAGGGAATCAGGAACTTACCAAAAACGTATACTTGCCAAACTACTGTCCTAAGGAATTTGATATGAGAAGCTATGATTGTGAAAATAGTAAACAATTGCTTAAAATTTGTATTGCGGGTTTTGAAATATTTATTTATAAAACTCGTATCCTGGTTTTCTACTGAAAACAACACAGTGAAAACTTACAAACAAAACAAACTATAAAAGAGACTTAGCCCCTCCTAGCATCCTAGTAGATTTCAGTAGCATAACTCAATCTTAAAGTAGCAAGGGGGGAAAGAATTATACTGGATTTATTTTAAGCAACATTAATGAGCAATAAAAATACATAAGAATGGCTATGCCCTGAGAAACTTCAACATATCAGTTTTAGGTGGGGCTAGAACATCTACTTCATGGTTAGAACATCTAGCTTGCAGAAGGCCTCAAGTTCCATCCCTAACATTTCCACCAGTAGGATTGCCTAAGACCTTGGAAAGCTGCTGCCAATCTGAGTAAGCAGTACTGACCCTGATAAATTAAAGGCTTGACTCAGTAGAAGCTTCATGCAGTCATATGCCCCACCTTCCACATAACCTTTTATGCTAAACACATTGTGAAGTGGCAGAGAAACTACAGCAAATGATCTTGATTACATTAGAAGTTTTTTTTTAAATGATTTTTATAAGTCTTTCGCAAGAAGCTGTTGTTCAGCAGGTTTACAAACCCAGCCATCCTGTCTTGAAAATACAGTACGAAAGACCCCAGCAAAGTAGAATGGAAGGCATATAACCAAATGATTAACAAAACTCTGGAACGATCGGTTTTAAAACCGCTCACTTTATTTGCTCCATTTAACAATCCACAGTGTTATTTATAGGGGCATGCAAATATCCGAGCATCCACTCAACAAAATGCCCCACAAATAGTGTAAATAACTGCTAAATGGAATGGGTAAAAATGCAAGACATTTAATATTTGAGGCAATTGTGTTGGCTTCATGCAAATAGGAATATCACTAACTATACTAAAATAATAATGATGCTAATAAATACATTCTCCTTTAAGGCCTGCATGAAATTTTAACTTTCATCCGCAGAAAACTGAGCCATTTTTAAAATGTGCATTTTTGTTTTATGTCTGTCACGTGAGCCCTATGGGAAAAGGGAGAAGATGCTTCGGAGTTGGTAGGTGGCTGTTTTTGTTCTGTAAAGCTGTCCTCTACATCCAACATTTCATTGACTGCATCATTAAAGCACGGCTGAGACTTACTGCGGCCAATGATTGACTTCATGGAGGGCCTGCTGGAGGTGCAATTGCCATTGACGACCACTAGGGGGTGCCTGCTGTGGGAATGTAGCATACAAAGCATCAAGGACAAGGTGGGACTCGTGGCAAATGTATAAGGTGCCACATGCATGTGTCCCACTCTCTTTGCCGTGAGACACCACAGGAGCAGCTCCCCTCCCACCTACCTTATACTGAGGTGTACATAGCCTTGTTCAGAGTTTGAGGTGGATGTTTCATAGTCAACCAGTTGTCACATATGCAGGTTTGCATGGGATGGAGCCTGTTGGCAGGGAGTCTGGTGTGCGATTGGACTCCCTGAGGTTCAGGGCCTCTGAACATCTTGTGCCTTGAAACCCTATGGCAGAGATTCCCAGTGTGCTTGTAGATAAGAAAATTAAAGAGCCTGATAAACATTTACAGAAAGCATAGTAGTGTTATCAGTATGTCCCCAAGCTCACACATACTCAAAAAAGAAAGGAAAAGTATATAGCAGCTCACAGACTAAAGTTTGTCATGAATTTTGGCTGGTTCATGGTTTGTGAAGTGATGGCCTTGAACTGAAGAGCCATCACAAACTTTCATGAATTTTAAGGCACTTCATGGCACTATGTGGAAGTTCATGAAGAGCAGAAAGCAAGGGTTTAAATGATGCTGAGCCATTTTAAACCCTGCTTTCTGCTCATCACGAAAAACAGTTGAGTGGTGGGGACTGGAGTGAAAAGCAGGGGGTTAAATGGCAAAGCTGTTACCCTCTGCATTCAGCTCCCTATTAAAAAGTGATGGGGAGCAGAAAGTGGGGGCCACAATCCGACACGAATCAGTTTGGTTTGGAATCAACATATTGGTTCATTGTCCAGCTTGTGATTCAGCCAAGCACCACAAACCAAACTGTAAAGATGTCTTTGTGCCCATGCCAAAGGAAAATTGATAGCATTATACAAATGCTGCATTTTTTCGCATATATTGCTTGCAGTAAGATTTACTTCCTTCAGTTGGTTGACATTAGCTTGCCCTAGACATTGTCTCAGTTTCTAAGATAGCATGGCAAATCTGGTGCCAGCAGTCATAGTAATTCTACCTCCAGTGGCAAAAATGGAGTATTTCTGAACATTCCAGCTGCTCAAAAGCTGATCAAACGCTATATACTTTTTGTCGGAAGGGGTTTAAAAGTTAAGTCTGTAACACTGCCAGAATACTAATCACCTTTTCAGTTTTTCTGTGCACTTTACAAGATTGAAAGGTGAAATGCACATGAGTTGTGTGCTCATATGTGTATGTGTGAATACTGTGATTGTACATGTTAGAGCAGGAGAATGTAAAGAAGAACACTGATGCAGTTTAGACTCTGGACGTGATGGTCTTCGGTGTCACCCTCATTAATGTCAGGTGTTCTGGGAATTACAGTTCCTAGTCAACACTGAGAGCAGGAAGCAGAGGCAAAGACAAAGGCAAACCTGTTTCTCTATGCAGAGAGAGAGAGAGAGATGGGCATTAGGCTGCTTAAAGAATAAAATAGTTTTTATTCTTAAGAGAAACAACATGTATAAAAAGAGAAGAGTCCTGTAAACTGTTGTCTGTCATCATTCTTCTGATCAACAACTGTTCTGGAGGCAAGCAGGGAACAAGTATGCCCCAAAAGAAGGAAATCTGTTGAGACAATCAGAAAATTGGAGGAGATTATTGAAAGTCATCAGGAAGTTCCTATCATCTCTGTATACATCTGCTTCCTGCAGGATCTCCTTTATATTATGGTCAGTTATGCACACTGAAGATCTCACATATTCAACAGAACCAAACAGAGATTGTCCATTTCTAGCTACAGCCTATGAGCAAACTTCATTTGAGGAAAATCTCTTTATTGAAGGAATAATGAACTCAGCATCATAAGTTCTTTGCTAAAGCTAAGGATCTTAACTAAACTGGCCCTTATCTAATCCTTACCCTCAGCTATTCCCAGTGCCCAAAAGCTGCAAATACTCCTTGTTGGCAAAATGGACAGTCTTCCCCATCTATTTGCCAGGAATTGAGAGGGCCGGATGCCATGATCTTTGTTTTCTTGATGTTGAGTTTCAAGCCAACTTTTGCACTCTCCTCCTTCAACAAGCAACATAGTAGAACAATAGAAAAACATGGAGAACATTAAATCAATGCATATCAATAGCCCAGTGGGTTAGGCAGAGTGGGTGCCATAGGAAGGAGGTTCAGGGGGAGAGCCCATGGGAAGTGGTGTTCAGGTTGACCTCAACCAAATGCCTGGCAGAGGAACTCCCTTTTGCAGGCCCTGTGGACCTGTTCAAGCTCTGTCAGGGCCCTGTTCTCCTCTGGGAGCTCATTCCACCAGGTGGAGGCCAGGATGGAGAAAGCTCTGGCCCTGGTTGAGGTCAAGTAGGCTTCCTTGGGGCCAGGGGCCACCAGGAGGTTGGAAGTTCTGGAGCATAAGGCTCTTTGAAAGGAACACACCACTGTTATTATATCCAGACCAACCCATCTGTAACAATCACCATTCTCTGCTTGGACATGAATTAAATTAAACTTCTGAGGAAGAGAAATGCCCACTTGTGGAAGCACAGGCAGACCGGAAGCTTTAAAAAAAAATTCCTTCACACATTTACTTTGAAGCAACTTTCTCACAACTCAAAACTATCATCCAGAAATGAACAACTCCCCCCTCCCCCCTCCCGATCGCTTAACTGCATCTCTTATTTGCAGGATATTTTAATTGAGGCAAAGGGGGCAAGCAGGGGGAAAAAGTGTAGAAAATGAGTTCATTAATATCTCACAGGAAATGTTGAGTGACAGCTAAACAGCTATCTTTTTTATCCTTGGGCTGTTTCTGTCATCCCCGTCTCTTATTACCCACCTACGTCCCATCTCGTTTTCCCATTCTCTGGCATCTGTCTTGCTGTGACTTGACTCTAAAAATGTTCATGAGGTATTCAAGAACGGCACGGAGGCTGTATTCTTAGTAGGTGTCGAATCTTTATTCATTAAGTTCATTTGGTTTTCTGATTATTTGTATGATCCTTTAGCCTCCTGTAGCAGATTATATGGCATTCTTTTGTGAATTTTAACTCTATTCTTCCCCACCATGAATATTTTGTGCCGATGGATTCAAATATGCTCCAGTTACATTTGCAATGGGGTCTCCCTTTTAGAGTGAAACGCTTGCAGACAGTTGAAAAAGGGGAAAGATTATAGCAGTGGGCAGTGGATATCTTCCTCAGAGATTTTGCTAGCCTCTATTTTCAAATATATATAACATACTCTCCTCACTCAGACATTGGATCTATGATGGCCCTAATGGAGAATCAGAGTCACCATCACTGGATTTGAGCATGTGGTCTTGTGGATGAGTGAATGTACAACATGTATGGGTTTTTGTATTGTTGTTAGCTGACTATTGTTAGAGGAGGGCAGCCTAAAAATCTAACAAATAAGTAAATAAAAATACTGTCAATCTCTCATTCAGAGAAAAGGATTGTTGGCAGTGGTCCACTGCTTGAACCATATTTACACATCACCTGGAGTGGTACTGGTTGGCCCCCATGGAGCACTTGGCTTACAGTAGGGGGTTGTCATAAACCTAATTTGTTAATGACAGAGAATTCTTCTTCCATGCAACCACTGCAGCTAGGCTCTCAGTCACATCAAGATGGAAACAGCAAGAATTGCCTGGTGTGAACATATGGCTAGATAACATCACAGAGGTTGCTATAATGGCAAAATTGACTAATCGAGTAAACAGAAGGCCATTGGAAGAAGTCAATGACCATTGGGACTTTTCCTCTAGAATTTGTGGATACCTAAAACCGTATCTCCTATCTATTTCATTACAACGGTCATCATAAAATAACAAATGAGAATACATGGTAGAGTTTTTTTATGATAGAAAATTCTGGGAAGAGATTCTATCTATGTATTCTGGAAGATGAAAAGTATAATGTGAAAATTATTTCTAGTATTTGCTTATAGCTTCTATCTAAAATGTAAACTTTCTATACTTTAATTTGACTTCTGCTGTTATCTTCTGTTACTCACTGCTTGTGCGATGATGGAAATTGCCATCCCCTTATATTAAATTACATAATACGGTAGACTTACCCTAAGATCACATGCCCTTCCTTAATTCTAGAACAAAGCTTGGGCAAGATGTTCTCTTCATATTAAAGCATACTGCATTCTGGTAGACTTCTTCTGAGAACTCAGACATATTATGGCTTAGATGTTTTGAACATTATTTTCAATAGCGTTGAACTTGCAAGACACTTGGAGTAATTAGATGGAGTGGGATGGAAGTTTTTACAACAAACAATTAAATAGAGGAGGTCAAAAATAATGCATGACCCTGTGGGGGGTGCAGGGAAGTCTTTTCATGTTATAAACATAAATTGGAGAAGCCAAGTGGAAAGACAATAAATGAACAGCTTGCTGGATATTAAAATAGAAAATTTTTCATGAACGCACAAGGTATATTTAGCACAACACCTTGTTTTAAAGAACAATTCTGAAAGCTAGCTGGAAATGTTAAAAGATGTAATAAGTCCATGATATCCAGACCTGGATGGCCCAGCCAAGCCTGATCTCATCAGATCTCAGAAGCTAAGTACACTGAGCCTTGCTTAGTGCTTGGATGGAAGACCACTAAGGAATTTCATGATGGTTACACAGAGGAAAGAAATGACAAACCACTTTGTTAGTTTCTTGCTTTGAAAATCCTATGGGGTCACCAGAAGTTGGCTGCAACTTGAAGACTCCTCTCACACAAACACACATATCATATAATTGTGAGGTCTCTTCTGATTGCTCAAAAATATGAAGCCATGACTTGGTGCAAAAGACTGAGCTTATCGATAGCCAGCAAGTTAACCCAACAATACCTTGTTGGATCTAAGGCATGGCAGGATAGACACAGTATATAACTGCCAAACCATCTCCCCCTCTCATGGGAACCCATGAAACACAGGAGATCTTCAAAGGACTAGATAGCCTGGAACTCAAGGTATAGCCATGCCACATTCCGGAGACTAGAGGCAATGGATGGCAGGGGGGGGGGGTGAGAAAGTGAAAGGAAACCGCTCAGGCAGTAAAAATTGACACATCTACACTTCTAACAAATCCTAACAATCATGGCAGAAACATGGCACTTCTGACATCAATACCATTTGTATATCTAATAGTGATATGTGATATGTGCAGATTTTTCTGCAAACTTGGGGAACTGCCTAGGTTTTCAGAAAAAAATCTGGAAAGTTTTTTTTTTTTTAAGGGAGTTTAAATTATCCTAAATTCTTTTAAAAACATTTTCTGTGCATGTGCAGACAACACATTTTTTTTTGTTCAGCTGGCAGCAGTTGCCACCATTGGTAGCTACTCCAGGCCTGGCTGCCATGACAGAGGATGCTGGAAGTCACTTTGGGCCCAGCTGCTGAGGTGGTGGATGCTAGGAGCAGCTCCTTTCCTGGCCACAGTGTTGGACTTCAAGGGAGGCTCTGGATGTCAGTGGCCATGCTGTGCTCAAAGCAGTTCCCAGGCATTGCCGCTGTCACCACATAGGTAAGCTATCGTGCCTGGAACCATGATAGGAGAGGAGATGGGAATGTCTCCCCATGAGTTTCAGCCAAATTTGAGGATACTTAAATCTAGAGACTGGACCAGTGAATGGACAAGCTAAATCTTTCAACATACCAGAAAACATGATGGTGGAGAGTGGCATCTGAGGATCCTCAAATCTGCAGATTAAGCCCATTTACACAGAAAAAAAATGTTTCAATACAATAGGCGGAGCCCCTAGGTTTGCAGGAAAAATCTGAAAACTTCAACTAAAGATGGGCAGGGGTATTAAATTCACTAAAAACACAGTAAGGATATCTGCACTTAGGTGATTCAGTCAGCTGGTCTCCTCTCAGTAGACACAAAGGAAATGAATTCTTAAAAAATCATGCCAATGTTTGCATCCACTGCATAAAAATGATACATATATCATGCATAAAGGGCACAAGAGCACCATAAAAGAAACCAACATAAATAAAACAAAATGGGTAGGTGCAAAAATTGTCTTTTTGGCCATACATTAAAAATTAAAACAAATGGGACAATATATATTTCTGTATCTGTAATCTCAAGGTTCTCAGCCTTCCATCCTTCCAAGGTCGGTAAAATGAGGACCCAGCTTGCTGGGGGGTAAACGGTAATGACTGGGGAAGGCACTGGCAAACCACCCCGTATTGAGTCTGCCATGAAAATGCTGGAGGGCGTCACCCCAAGGGTCAGACATCACTCGGTGCTTGCACAGGGGGTACCTTTACCTTTACCTTTATCTGTAATCTTTATCTGTAATCTGCATACCTGAGGGACCACCTCTACCAATATGTCCCCTCAAGCGCACTTTGCTCATCTTTTATGATCCCTGGTCCCAAAGATATCCACCTGGCCTCCACCAGAGCCAAGGCTTTCTCAACCCTGGCTCCAGCCTGGTAGAATGAGTTGCCATCTGAGATTAGGGCCCTGACATAGCTATCACAGTTCCACGGGGCCTATAAGAAAGCACTCTTTTGCAAGGCCTACAGTTGAGGCCATGGCAGCCTAAGATCATAGGGGAGTCCCTCCTCACCTCTCAGGGTTTCCTCCCCTTCCTTGAGCCTGGGCATATGTCTCTGGTCTACAGCCAATTCCTGCAGGCCAGACTGAAGATTTCTGGGTTGGCAAGGGTAGAGGATGGGGCTGTGGTAGATTTTTAGGATGTTTTAATATTTTTATGAATGTTTTACCTATTAACATAAACCTCCCTGAGCCTGCTTGTGGAGAAGGGCAGTCTATAAATCAAATAATCAATAAATAGGCAATAAGCCAGACTTTCTCAATCAGGGTTTTCTTGAAGGCCCTGGAAGGGTTTCCCAAATGGGTGGGACTTAATTGATGTTTTTATAATGTTTTAAATTTGTTAAACATTTATTGGGTGATATGACCATATATGGTCATGTTGACTCACCCCCCCCCCCCCCCCGCAAATGCCAGTGATGGGCCTGGAAGGGGTGAGAAGGGTAGAGGCCCTGGCTAGGTGTGTACACAGCATTACTTCCCAACCATGTTCTGCACAATAGCTCTACGTCTGGGGTTTCTCAAGAACTGAAGAATGTTTCAGGGGTTTCTCAGTGTTAAAAAGTTGCATCTTGATTGTGTCATGGGTCTACATGTGGCATCGTGCATGCAGATAGGACTAAAGGGTACTGTTGGGAAATGAGACCAAGGAAAAGTGAAAGGGAAATGATATCAAGGTGGAAGAAGCATCCAAGGGAAACAAGGGTGTGCACTTTCCTTATCACTGTATTGAATATGGACATATGGCTCATGAGTCTGGCCATGGCTAGATCTAAACACCCGCAAGAACTTGGGTGTGATCCTCGACATCCTCCGCTCCATGAAGGTGCAGGTCACAAGAGTAGCAAGGCTGGACCAGTTGTAGTTTCCAGGTCAGGGATAAGGGTACGGCCACATAGGACAAGTTACTGTAATCCAGCCTGGAGGTGACTGCTGCCTGATCATTGTGGCTAGGTGTTTAGGGTCCAGGTAGGGTGCTAGTAGCTTAGCATGGCACAGGTTGAGGAATGCCAGCCTTTCTACTCTTGCTACTCTTGTGACGCTCCTCCACGGAGAGGGGGGTGTCAAGGATCGCACCCAGGTTCTTGCGGGTGTTTAGATCTAGCCATGGCCAGATTCATGAGCCATATGTCCCTTGCTCATTCTTTGTCACTTTCGGCCCTGAGAGAGCCAAGTCAGTCAATCGAAGAATAGCCAAGAACTCGCTATATTGCACTGTATCTTTTTAATTGTGGATTTTCATTTTCTTTTTGCATTTTGCCTACTTGTTATAATTGTTTTTTCTGTGTGTTTCAAGCAACTTGGCTGAGGAGAAAAGCAAGGTAAAATAATAATAATAATAATAATAATAATAATAATAATAATAATAATAATGATGATGATGATGATGATGATGATGATGATGATGATGATGATGATGATGATGATGATGATGATGATGATGTTTTAAACAATACAATATAAAAAATAGAATCCAGCACGAGTCCAAAGAAAGTTGTGATATTGCTAAGAGCAGATGAATTTATGGTCTGTAAGGGGTTTTTTTTTGGAGGGGGAAGGAGCCAGAGAACTAATTATGGCATTTTCCCCTCCGAACCACTTCCTTGCTCCTATTTGTCTGTCTCCTGCCAAACTTGCTTTTGATTTACTTGATGTTTTCTGCTGCTCAGACTTGCTAAAGTGCTCTTGTCGACAGTTCAGTGGCTGAGTGAAGCAAAGTGTTAGTTAATAGTATGAAAAGTCTAGTGTGCTGTCAGAAAAGGGCAAGCCATTAACTTGCGGAAATTCTCCTTCCAATGCTCCACAGCCCCAGCGCTAGCAAAATGAATCTCGCTGATAACTTACTGTTAAAATTACAAAAGGCGTTTGAATGTATGTCGCTTGATAATTATGCATGAAGGTGTTCCCCCTAATATCAGCTGCAGTTGCTGTGTGGGTTCTTGAAGAAAATGGATGCTATTGTAGACCACAAAGAAAATACTCAGAACTAAAATAGGGTCCATCTATATTACTGCTTCAAATTGTTTACATTTGTAATAACAATACATTGACTTGCAGGAGGAATAAGGTGGAATTTTGGCTGGAATAAGATGTGACACACCAATATTGAGTATAAACAAGGCTGCAGCTTTATTACCTCCCCATAGGAGGGTTGACACAGCATGAGAGAGGGAGCCTGACCTAGTAGTCAGTGGCCTGCACCACAACCCACTTAGTCCAGAGGCACCCTGGGGAGATCCTCACCATTCCCTGCTGGGAGAGCAGATCCCCTTGCCTACTGGAGTTTGCTGCTAAGGGAAGTGACCTATGTGGGGGAGCCAATTGGGCACAAACCTCAATTGGTTGTCCTCTAGACTAGCGATCCCCAACCTGTTGAAGGATCATATAGTTCAAGCTCTTGCCAGTCTGAGTAGACAGCATTGGCAGTAATGGTCCAGGAGTCTGATTTAGCATAACAACAGCAAGCATATATGATGGGGGCTGTGTTATGAAGGGAGATTGGTTGAAACCAAGTGGGAAAAGCTGTCTGGATCCAACCCACAATGTTTGGGGAAAAAATCTATCCCTCTTAATAAAACAGTAAGAGGTGTTGGGGTGGGCTGAGTCTGGGATCAAAACTCCTGGATTAGCCCCTTGGTGCCTGGACTGCTTGGGCCTTCACCAGGACAGACCAGTTCCATCCAGTCAGCCCAGCCAGGGACAATCTGGAGACATTGCTGCCAGTCTGCTGCTGACCACCGCAGGGAGAGGAGGTTAGTAGGGCTGCCATGTATCTTTCTTCTTTGCAACTCTGCAGATTTGAGGCCACTGCACAGCATTATTCTGCAGATGAAACTGGTTCTTTTATCTCCTGTTTCATCTGCACAACAACCCTGTGCAGTAGGTCTCAAGTCTTTCAATTCAACAGCAACCTGTGTGGGAGGCCTTAAATGTTTCTCCTCTACCACAACCCTGTCCAAAGTAGCCCTTTCTGCCTGGGGAGCTGATCTTCATACTCTGCAGGTGAGCTGTAATTCCAGGAACTCTCCAGGCCACACCTGGAGGTTGGCTACCCCTGGGTTGGAAATATTCCTGGAGGTTTTGAGGTGGGACTTCAAAATCATACAATGTCTCAGAGTCCAGCCTTCAAAGGAGCCATTTTTGCCTGCAGTTGGTAGGGAATGGTGTAGGTGTGTCCCTCCTGGGCTATGGGTTATGGCCAGCCCTTACCAGCAACTGTTTGCATTCTGGGGTGCAGACAGGCAGACCAGCATCAGTCCTGTGAGTCTGGAAAGTGCAGGAAGATCTAAATAAATATTTACAGCTTGAAACTGTAAATAGTGAACAAGTAAATGGCTGGAGAGCATGGGAACTGAAATGACTTTTTCTAACCTTGGCCTGACAAATAAAAAAAACAGTATAAAAACCTTACTAAGGTCAAGACTGCTGTGCCCAGAGAGTCTTCCTCTTAGGGTTGCCAGCTTCCATGTGAAGCTCTCTACCCTACCTCCCTCATGGGGAGTCTGCTATGGGGAGAAGAAGGGAAGACAATTGGAAAATGCTTTGAGACACCTGAGGCCTGCTGGGTCACTGCAGCCCATTCCCAGTTCTCTCAGACCTCTCACAGCCCCATATACCTCACAGGTTGACTATTGTGGGGAGACAAATAGAAAAGGTATGTGTAAACCACTATGAGACTCCTTTGGGTAGTAAACAACAGGGTACAAAAATGCATTCTTCTTCTAAGGAGCAACCATGAAAGAAGCATGTGGGCACATAACATTTGATCGTGAAAAAATGGAGAAGGAACAGGGTGGACACCTGTGTACTGTGACTACCCCATGTGCATTAGGGCAGGGGGGCATTTCGGTGAATGTGGCCTAATTCACACAAGAAGGGAAATGACGCAGAACTGGGAGGAATTGGTTGCCATGTAATCTTCCCCTAAGAAGAATCTCCAGTCTGATTTTCCCTTCACGTATCTGAAGACATGACTCTGGAAAGTTCATCTGTAACCACTATGCCACAATTCCCAAAGGTCAGTCCTCTCCCACACTCCACAAACTTATCCTGTTTTCTTAAAAGTGCTCCCCAGTCTAATTGAGAAATCTTGCTTTCCCGTGGTTTGCATATCCAGGGAATCAATTTGAAAAGGAAGTGTTTCACAGAGCTGTACTGGAATTATATGTGAAACAACATTTAATTATCTTTTCACATTGATTCAGGTGGCAATATTTTGCATTGAGTCCTAGCTTTCCATGTGTGAAATTTATTTATAATGAGATGGTTAAGAGGTGAGCAAGCCTTAATTCCTAAAGCTCTGGAATGGGCTGTGAGATTGAAAGTCTTGCCTCACCAGGATATTCCAGAATGATTTCCTTAAATGTATTCATTGCAATCCTCTGCCAAAACATCAGGATGCTGGCTGGCTTCAGGTAAGGCTCTTCACAGCAGGAAACCCTCCTAACCTAGTAGTGGTGAGAAATAAAGCTGGAAAGAACCTCACGGGTCATCTAATCACCCACACAATGAAGGAAATAGACAATTACCTTCCACGTCACTCCCCCAATGACTCTTACTCTATGACCAGAGTTAAATGAAAAAACCTCCAGGATCCCTGGGCCAATCTGACCAGGAGGAAAATACCAGGGTACCATCTCTCACTCCATGTCAAATTCCTTTAAAAATCGTCTAAACCAGCAAACAAAAGCAAATTGGAGTAGCAAATTCTGGAAGTTACTTTTGTACGGCTTGAAGTGGGTTTGATTTTGTTTAGTCCGCCATGCCTCTTTTGCCAATCAATTTCATTGAGTGACCCTGAAATGGTCAGAAAGGGAAATACTTCTCTCCGTTTATTCGCTCCAAACCATTCCTATTGCCCCTGAGGATGAAGCTGAAATATTAAAACTTCAGATCGAATTCTGAATCTCAGCAGCCCGAGGAAACCTCTGCTGGAGTCCCCATACCTTCCCCATCAATTGAAACTGGTGTGCTGCAAGATCTTTTGTTCTCCTTCAGATGGTAAGATCTTTTGTTTATTTTTGTTTTACCCAGAGGTTTAGATCAAACCATACCAGTTTTCAGAAAGAAAACCGACCAAGACGGTATTCTCATCTAAGAGATTTGGAGTGTAGATTTCTGTGAAGAAAGTCTGAGGTCAGGGAAATGAAACACCCTTAGGCTAAAATCCAATAATTTTTACTCCATGACGATCAATGAGACCGTTCTAGAAGTGGCTGGAAGAGAAAGTCGACTGCTAGAAATAAAGTACTTTCGCTAAAAGGTTTGTTTTCTGCAGATGTAAAAGCCAGATACGCTTTTGAGTAGTTCAATTTTCCTGGGTACATACTGTTCCTTACAGTCAGTGGCTAGAAATGTGGTGAATCAGAAAAAAAAAATTCCTATGGTTTAGAAAGAAAAGAAATTCTGTTATTGGTTCATCTCCAACAAGATCTTGGGGGAGCATTGTGTGCAAAAGAGATCTTGGGGTACTTGTGGACTGTAAGCTCAATATGAGCAGACAGTGTGAGGGGGTGGGAAGGGAAGTGCATTCAGTCTTGGGCTGTATCAACAGAGGTGACACATCAAAACTGCAAGATGTCATTGTTCCACTGCATACTACATTGGTCAGACCACACCTGGAGTACTGTGTGCAGGTCTGGAGGCCTCTCTTCAAAAAGGACATGGACAAATTTGAGAGGGTGCAGAGGAGAGTGCTGAGGATAATCTACAAGGAAAGGCTGTGGGACTTGGGAATGTTCAACCTGGAGAAGAGGATGTGGAAAGGGGACAATTCCCATCTTTAAGTATTTGAAAGATTGTCATTTAGGTCCCATTTGCAGCAGAGGATAGAACCAACAATAATGACTTTAAATTATGTGTAGAAAGATAACAGCTAAATATGAAACAAATTTTTTACAGTCATAGTTCAGCAGTGGAATCGGCTGTCTAAGGAGTTGGTGAGCTCCCCCTCACTGGCAGTCTTCAAACAGTGTCTGGACAGATCCTTATAATGACTGCTTTAGACTGAACAGGGGGTTGGACTAGATGGCCTGCATGCATAAAACCAACTCTATGGTTTTATTATTTTAAATTCATTTAGACTCAGTTGGCTTTCTTCAATTCTGTCACAATATCCCCAAAATGAGGATTGAGGCTGGATATTTGTATTAGAACCTAGCACCTCCATCCTTTAAAAAGGTAAAGGTATTCCCTGTGCAATCACTGGGTCATGTCTGACCCTTGGGGTGATGCCCTCTAGCATTTTCATGGCAGACTCAATCCCAAAATGAGATGTGGCTATACCAGGGTGCCATCCCTCACTCCATGTCAAATGCCTGGGGAAGGCACTGGTTTGCCAGTTCCTTCCCCAGTCATTACCGTTTACCCCCCAGCAAGCTGGGTACTCATTTTACCGACCTCAGATGGATGGAAGGCTGAGTCAACCTTCAGCCGGCTGCTGGGATTGAACTCCCGGCCTCATGGGCAGAGCTTCAGACTGCATGTCTGCTGCCTTACCATTCTGTGCCACAAGAGGCTCTCCTCCCAATCTGCAGTTATTCATACCTCTGAAGACTGACTTCTGAATCTTGGAATGAAGTGATAGAGACTTGTTGTGGTCAGCTGGACTGTACCACTTTCTGAAGGGCATGTTTGTCACATTTTCTGAATGTTCACCAATATAAAATAATGCTACATTGGGAACGATACCTAACATGGTAGTTTCTAAACAAGACTGTTCTCATAGTTAAAGCTGCACAATGAAACACCAGATGCTGTGGGGCATCAAATTCTTTAAAATCTAACCAAAATTTTTCATGAGCCACCCAGTTAAAGGCTTTGCTGTAATCTATGAAACACAAGCTGATTCTCTTTTGAAATTCTCTCATATACCCTGATAACCCATGTAAATTTGCACTATTATCTCTCTTGCCTCTTCCTTTATTGAATTCTGTTTAAACGTCTGGCATTTCTCATAACAGTCATTCTTGTAAGAGTTTTAGAATCACTTTGGATGGAATTCCACAGTTTTGGTAACACCACCCAGTGGGTACTCATCTAGCTTCAGCGGTCATGGGCATTCAAAGCAGGGCCTCTAGCATGACTGGAGTGATCAGATAGGTGCAGGTGGGAGTAGGGCTTTCATCTATTTAACTTGCCTAAGTCAATAACATCCAGAAAAGGGCTCTGACAGTACTACATTATCAAAGCTATGTGATAATACAGCAAAATAGCCAATAACATCAAGTGAAACAAGGCAAGTAGGCAGGTCAGTCATTAAAGAAAAGACCTCTGAGAGCATAAATATGTCAAATGATACAAATATGTCAATTGCTTCTTATTAATAAAGGTTGTACAACTTTATATTTTCAAAAGTTGTTTGACATTTTTGTTGCATTCACTCCCACAGAAGCCATTTAAAATCACTTCTAAAATGCAGCTGTCCAAATTCGACAATTTGGGATGCAGTGTTATTGGAGCCTCATCAGTACAAACCCGAGGTTGATATTTAGAAGAAGAAGAGTTGGTTCTTATATGCCACTTTTCTCTACCCGAAGGAGTCTCAAAGCGGCTTATAGTCGTTATCCCTTTCCTCTCCCCACAATAGACACCGTGGGAGCCCAAGGTCAGCTGCCTGCATGTGGAGGAGTGCAGAATCAAACCCAGCTCCCCAGATCAGAAGTCTGCACTCCTAACCACTACACCAAACTGGCTTATTCATGCCTAAGACTAAAAATTCATGATGCAATGTGACTGCAACCCCCCCCCCCCAAAAAAAGGCATGAACAAGGACATCTGAGGTTAAATAACTGAGTAAAAGAACAGGACTGCACATATCCTTCTGAAATGAAATTGTTATTTCAGTTGCCTATATGAATTTCTCAGATCCTGAGCATTAACAGGAACTAATTCTCCCTGTCAGAAGGGCTATCAAGCCACACAAAATCCATCTGTGAATCTCCAGTGGCCTTTGGGAAACTGCTTGTCTGTTGTGATGAGCCTTGTGGTGCACCCTGAAGGTCAGCCATCTCTCCTCTTGTCGGACCAAGTTGGGGCAAGCAATTAACAGATAATAAAAAGGTGCAATTAATCTCGACATGATAATACTTGGTCAACAGAAATCATTTTTTAAAAGTCTAGGGAAGAGACTGATGATGTATTTGCTATTAACATCAGACCTTTGGTACGTAGAATGCCAAAAGTTTAATGAATGTCTTGTTTTAGGAAATTGCTTGGGAGTGATGTCTTAGTTTAAACTTGCTTTTTAATCGGTGGGGAGCCCATTTGAAAAAGGCATGGGTTATAAGGTTTAGCCATCAATAGGAAAAAAATGTTCAGTGTTTTTTGGGGGGGATTTGAGTATACTGGATTAAGAAAGTGGTATTTCCTGATATTCCTGAATCCTAATACTAGTGTGGTGTCTGGATCAGTAATAGTCAGGATTCCCAATTTTTTCTCAGGTCTTCAGTTGAGGCCGGGTTCTTAATATCAATGCCCCCCTCTGGGCTGAGTTGTACCAAAGTGTGAACCCCCCTGGCAGATGACTGTGGGGAGGTAGGAGGATTTTTTTAAACCATCTGACACTTGTGATAATTGTGAGATTTTTAACTTTGTTTTGAGGATTGGGGGTTTTATGGGGGTTGGACTCTTATTGTTTTATTTTATAACAGATTTTTATTTTTCAGAAAGTAAAGGAAAGAAATAAAATTGTTATTGTTAGTACATCATATTACTTATAGACATAGACATTATAATAACAATATATTAAAAATAACCTCCTTCTAATTGGACTTTAGCTATCTATTTAAATAGTTCAAATAGGGGCCCCATTGTTCTTGAAAGGCTTCTTTGGTTTTCCCGTTGATCATCAGCATCAATTCTGCCATTTTGGCCATATCTGCCAGCTTATTCAACCAATCTTCTATCGATGGTAGGTCTTGTACCTTCCATTTTCTGGCCATTACTAATCTAACTGCATAAAAAAAATAGTCCTCTGGTACATGTCGGGAGGCACTGCGGTGGTAAACTTAATAACATATACTCTGATTTCATTGGAAACTTAGGACCCCACATTTTCTAGATGATAACATGAACTTTAGTCCAAAATTTATATACTTTATCACATTTCCCCCCACATATGAAAATGTTTAGATAACATTGTCTAAACATTTTCAACATTTGTTATTGCAGTTTTTTGCAATTTTGGCAATCACTTTTGGTGTTACATAACACCTATTAAACATACCAGTTTTCTCTCTAAGAAAGAGCCTCTTGTGACTCAGCCTTCCATCCCTCCGAGGTCAGTAAAATGAGTACCCAGCTTGCTGGGGGGTAAACGGTAATGACTGGGGAAGGCACTGGCAAACCACCCCGTATTGAGTCTGCCATGAAAACGCTAGAGGGCGTCACCCCAAGGGTCAGACATTACTCGGTGCTTGCACAGGGGATTGTGTGGGTCAGGCCATAAGCTTTTGCCCTGACCCACGCAATCTAGCACCCACCAAGCACAAAGAACAACTAACAGTAAAAAAAAAATGTTTTTCTTTAATGTCAGTCAAACTAGTCACTCTCTCTATTCTTCTCTGGGCAGGCAGAATCTGATCCAAAGTCAGGATTAGAGCACCAGCTGAGGCCAAAGTCAGTGTATACAGTATTAGTCAGTATCTCTCAACAATGGAGTCTAGCTCAGCCAGACCCTTGCTTTTATGTTCTTTGTTCTTTTTTGAAATTTTGAAATTTGCTAGGCAAATTTCTGTGATTGGCTAAAGAGCAGTGTTCCCTCTAACCCGACATTCTGTTTTGCCAAACTGCCACTGCTCCTTCTCCCCCTCTCCCCACGTTCCCTGGGAAATGGGTAAGGAAAGCAAGGTAGGTATGTAGTTGAATTTCACATTTGAAGCCAACAACTTTGCAAGTTGCAAACCTGCAAAGCAATGCCATTTACAAAAGCATTGCAATGATTGTTTCAAAGGTACTACAGCTTCCCCTAAAGTGCTTTTGTCATTGAACTCTTTCTTCTCCTTCCTGTTACCCTGGAAACCAGAGCAAAAGGCAGGAAATCACCCTTGAGAAGAAGTTAACTTTGTAGCCCTTTAAACCTTTCCACCTACAAGTTTTCAGGATAGCCAAATATACCCTTAATGACCATTTCCACATTGGATGCCTTCTGCTAGGATGAAAGCTTGAGTGTGAGCAGGTTGCCCCGCCTCTTCCTGCTCCTGCACAGTGGAGCATTTGGTCCGGTACACCTCATCTGCCTTGGATTTGTGCTCCCACATGGGAACTGGGGAAGTGAGGTTCCCAATGTGGAAATGGTCAAAAAGCTGGGGGGGGGGTGGATGAAATCAGCTTTAATTGGGACCAGCCATACCAGTAGTCAGTTAGAATGGCTTAAAAATACCAGTCCAAAAATACCAGTAAGATGTTTCCCATGTATTTTTCAACTTGAATATAGCTGAATGCACGCTCCTAGCCATCAATCTTCACTTAAATCTTATAATCTCTGGTTGTATAAAATGATCCCTTCCACAGGAGAGGAATGTAATTTCCACTCCACTGTTTCACCCCCCCTTGCCAAATCTCTGTGAACTGATTGTTGCATCCTGGTTCCCACCATGGAGGTAAACTTGATCTACAACCTTGTATAATCCTGAGTGACAGCTTGGATAGTCGGCTGCATCTACAATCACTAGCCTTCATCAGCAGTATTTGCCACAATAACCTTTTGGGAGAGAGAGTTAATTTGGGTGTTTTCCATTATCCTTCACACTGGGTCCTTTGGCACTTTGCAAATAAAATAGGCTCTGGTAATAAAGGGCCTTCAAGAGTCATGGATGTTTCTGGTGAAAATATGTCTACATTATGGTTCAAAGTGAATGTGGGTGCTATGCTTCAGGCCAAAGACCTCAGGAGTGTTGAGGGACCCAATGGGCATGGTAGTGCATTCCTAAGCAGGGTTACACTAGCAACAAATTTTGAAGGATATCACTCCGCTTAGGACTGCACTGCTGATATTGACATGTACAAGAAGAAATCACCTAGAGCAGCAGTGGTCAAACTGTGGCTATCCAGATATAGTCCTGGGAATTGTAGTCCATGGAGATCTGGGTGTAGTCTGCATGGGGCTTTTTATCCTCTCCCAGTTCAAATAAATCCATCCTGTCTACATTGAATTAAATTTCCATTTTGATTTTGGGTGCTTTACATTTTCCCTCTGCAACATGCATGATTGATCCAAAGTGACCCTACCTTTCCCCTGTGATATCCAGAAGTGGCTATAAACCTCGATATTAAAAAAAAAAATCACCATCAGTAAGTGTGCAGATTTCTGTTTTTTGCAAATTAACTCCCTTCTCCATACCGTGTAACAAAGCACTCTTCCCTGATTGGCCAGGGCATCAGCTCAAAGACTTCCTGGTTCCTGGTTGCAAGGCTTGTCTTAAAGTGACTGCTACAGGAGCCCTAAATTATCTCAGCAGACATTTCCCTCTTGGATTTATTGCCCCTCCTCTGCTGTCTCCAATCCTTCAAGAAAAGAGACTCCTGCTGTGCTTGGCTCTCCTTCCCACTCTGAACTTCCCCAATCAAGTGCAGAACACTTTCTGTTTCAATTGGGGGGGGGGTGTAGAGGAAGACCCAATTTCAAATTGATCTGAATTTCTACAATGGAAAAAACAAAGTAAGTACAGAATCAGCCCTGGAAACCCACAGCTTGGCCACCCCTGATCTAGAGTGTAGTTTTTATTTGGCTGAATCGATTCGGATATGGCCAAATTAATATGGCACCATTTAAACAAATGGCACCATTCAATTCAATTCAATGGTGAGACAGGGGTTTCAATTCTAGGGGCACCCAAAGAGGGTACCCCATCAGATCTCAATTCCCATGGTGAGAACAGACCAGGCAATCTTTTTTCCCTTCAACATAGGAAATAATGGAATTCCTTGGACCCCCCTGGTCCAATATTTTTGCAACTAGGGGGTTCTTTGAGGAGTGGCTCCTGCAACCATCCTGAAAGTTTGGTGCCTCTACCTCAAACCCCAAACTCCCGAAGCCTGGGAAAGAAAAAAAGAGGGGAACTTCCCCCTTCCTCTTTTTCTTTAAAGTTTAAATAGCTACTCGCTCAAATTGCTGAATCATGCCAAGTCATGATTTGGTGATTCAAGCAAGGTTGATTTGACATCTAAACTTATAGGGATATAGCGATTCAGACCAGAATCAGCTGATTTGTGCCCAAATCAAGGCTGATTCAGGTACTTGGCAGCTGGATCAATTTGCACATGGAAAAGAAGTGATGTGCCAAAACTGCAAAAGGCAACTTTTAATATGGGCAGTATATTCTAATCTTCATTTATCTTTGGTGATGCACATCAAAGGGATTTGATGATGCACATCATTCGACTCAGCCAATTGGAGACAGGCAAGGAGGAGCCATGTAAGTCCCTCCACTTCTTCCTTTATCTCCCGTCCAGGGAGCGTGGGAGGAACAAGTCATCATGGAGGTCAAACAGGATCTTTTGTGCTCAGACTGACTTTCATGCCATCTTTTTGTTAGCTCTGCATTGCTTGATTGCTGAGAGTCAGCATGGTGAAGTGAAGAATGGCCGTCTCTAATCTGGGGACCGGATTTGGATCCCCACACTTCTCTACATGAAGCTTGCTACAGAGTGTCCTTGGGCCAGTCTCAGTTCTCTCAGAATTTTCTCAGCCTCACATATCTCCCAAGATGCCTTTTGTAGGGAGGGGAAGATAATGTCATTGTAGAAGAAGAAGAGTTGGTTTTTATACCCTTCTTTTCACTGCAGGAGCCTCAAAGCAGCTTGCAATCAACTTCCCTTCCTGTCCGTTCAACAGACACCCTGTGAGGTAGGTGAGGCCAAGAGATCTCTGACAAGACTGCTTGGCCAGAACAGTACCAGTAGTACTGTGATGAGCCCAAAGTCACCCAGCTGGCTGCTTGTGGAGGAGCGGGGAATCAAAGCCTCAGTAGAAACTGCCACTCTTAACCACTACACCATGCTGGCTCTCCATTGTTTTAAGACTTCTTAAGTCAGAGAAAAATGGGCTATAACAACCTATGCTTCTTTTTTTTAAGTAGGCCCAGTCAGGGACTGACTAGGGATGGCAGGAATAATGTGAGGGTGTTGTGGCATAGCTGCATACTTTGGACAAGGACCATAAGGCATTTATGCATGAAAATATGTTTTCCTAAGCTCATACTCATTAAAAAAGTTTGTCTTATTTATTCCGTATACCCTGAATCCCCCAATTCTCAGTTTTGATATTGGGATTCTGGTTCACTTTGATTTTGGAAAGCTGAATTTTTCACCTCCAAGACATTCAAAAGGGCCTTGGTCCCTTTAAATGCCTCCAAAACCACCCAACAGCTGATGCACAGAGAAAAGCGTCTCGGGGGATCAGCTGTTTGTCAGGCTTTGAGGAGTGGGTCAGTTCAAACCATTAATTAAGGACACCATTGCTGCTGACCGCCAGGCCAACCACATTGCTGTTGTAGCCTGTATTCAGCATGCACATCTTGTGGGTGTCATGAACACCCTGGAAGTTGTAGTTGCTGTAATTCCTTTTCCATATTAGTGTGGCGTACAGAGGCTATTCACATGGAGATGAGGGGAATGAGCCAGTTAGAAGAAGAAGAAGAAGAAGAAGAAGAAGAAGAAGAAGAAGAAGAAGAAGAAGAAGAAGAAGAAGAAGAAGAAGAAGAAGAAGAAGAAGAAGAAGAAGAAGAAGAAGAAGAAGAAGAAGAAGAAGAAGAAGACAAGAAGAGTTGGTTCTTATATGCTGCTTTTCCCTACCCAAAGGAGGCTCAAAGCGGCTTACAGTCGCCTTCCCATTCCTCTCCCCACAACAGACACCCTGTGATGTAGGTGAGGCTGAGAGAGCCCTGATATCACTGCTCAGTCAGAACAGTTTTATCAGTGCCGTGGTGAGCCAAAGGTCACCCAGCTGGTTGCATGTGGGAGAGCGCAGAATCGAACCTGGTATGCCAGATTAGAAGTCCGCACTCCTAACCACTACACCAAACTGGCTCTTCTGTACAATCTATGAGATTTCCATTCCAATATAACCTTTTCTGTGAACTTTCAAGTTAGTTGGGCTTGGACCAAGTAACTCAAACTTAGCTACTGAACTTCAGAACAAATCAGTTATTGGCAGATGTAAGATGCCAGCACAGGGCTGGAAATGATGGAATATATCACTGAGCTGATGCACTGAACTGATGTAGGCAGGAGCAAGTAGAACCAAGCTCTGTCCACTCTGCCAGCCCATCAGGGTCCATTGACACAGGTAATATCCTAGTACAGTTTCACAACATGTCCTTTATTTTAGAACTCTTTGGATGGCAACCTGATTTGCTTCTGTAAGTTATTTTGAGGGTCTCTCTAGGTAGGAGGTAGGCATTGGGATGTAGGGCAACCTTCCACAGCATCTGCTGATAATGGGCCATGAATGGTAGCATGGGCCACAAGCTCTTTGTTCTGTGAATAAATCATGTTCCCAGATCTTTGGTGATTCTTGGCTTCCTGCCAGATGATGCATTGACAGAGAAGCATATTCAAAAGAAGGTCTGCCAGCCTGCAGTGGGTCATCTGTAGGCTTCATAAATGCTTTGATTTGGTCCCTGCAGAGGAAAGCCCAAAAGAACAGATTTTATCAGAACTGTGTTCAGAATGATCTGAGAGTACCGTGACGTGTTATTTCTGTACAATCTATGGGATTTCCATTCCAATATAACCTTTTCCGTGAACTTTCAAGAGACTGGGAAGAAAGGGCCAACCTCTCTTTCCTTTTCACTGTTCTTTTATAGATTTTTCCATTTGTGAGCTCGCAGAGACTGCTGGAGAGAGTTTCAAGGATTAATGTCTCCCGTATCAAAAACCAGGCTGCTATTAGAAAACGAAAATGACTTCCATTTATTTAAAGTATTTCTATGCCGCCTTTCTACCAGGTTCAGAGGTCTAGGCAGCAAACATTAAACAACTAAACATTTCAAACATTAAAACATTAAAGTGTTTTAAACATTTAAAAGCATTTCATGTTTAATATGTGTGTGTGTGTATAACCTTGAACTCATGTCCCTTCAGTTCTCTTGCAAGACTGTTGACTGTTCCTCGAGTAGGGGGAGCAGAGGTTGAACCTGACTCAGTTCCATACTTACTTATGAAATTATTTCAATACAAAATTATTTACATTTTCAAAAAGCCACCTGCCATCATCAATTAATTGTGTGGTTTTTTTAAAAAAAAATGTATATTATTATTCATTATAGACTTGATTGAAACTGAATCTAAGAAAGAGAGCTCCCAAAAATACAGACATAGTTATTAAGAATTATAGTGGAATATGTTGGAAGCGTCAGGATATAAAGGCATCTTTTGATCATGTGTGGTGAACTTGTCAGAATGCAAGGAGATATTGGATTATGATTCATGATGAGATGCAAAAGATACTGAAAATTAGATTTATATTAGATCCAAAACATGTGTTATTAAATATGGTACCAAATAATATTAAAATGTATAATGAGCTTGTTAAAAGGATGTCAATAAACTGATGGAATATCCAACAACGAGCAAACTTACATAGTTGATACACATACCAATTTCAGCTTTTAGGAGAAAATGGAGTCCAATCTTAGATTATATTGATGAGTAAAAATAAGATGGAAAGAAATAATTGATGTATAGACTGTATATGTAAATATTTGAAAGGATGTAGTATATGAAAGGATACAGTAATATTGTGAAAGGATGTAGTAATATTGTGATGATAAGATTGTGATGATAAGATTGTGATGATAAGATTGTGATGATAATATTGTGATGATAAGATGATGATGCGGTTTTATAATAGTAGTCCTGTAGTTTACTTTTTTCTGAAGAAATAAAGTAATATTTTTTTTAAGAAAAGGGAAGTTAGAACATTATTGGGTGGCTTGGCCTTGAGTGAAGTGTTGAAAGTTGCATCTGGATGCAGTACTTGGATCATCAGTTCTCCTGGGGATGTATGTATTTATTTATTTAGATTTTTATACTGCCCATTCCATACACTTCTGGGTTGTTTACATATAATGTCATAGGTTAATTACATGAAACATCACAACAGAATGACAAAGAGTAGCCGCGGCTGAACTGCGTGGCAGTTGATGCCACGGGGGCGCCCAGTGAGGCGCACCCCAGTGGCTTCACAAGCTGCTCCTCTGCACACTAGGAGGGGCGGGGCGCTGGCCTTAAATAGTCTGGGCGCATGCATGGCTGCCCTCTCTGTGTCAACGCTAACCAGGAGAGCTACCCTCCCTTCCTTCCCTTGTTTGTGTTCATTCTTTCATCGCAGCCTGGGGGATGCACGGTAGGGAGCCTGTTGGCAGGGAGGCCTGTCTGCACACGGGAATCCCTGAAGTAGGGGGCCCCAATAAGGTGACTGGCCGGTAACCGGGCATGGCTTACCCGGCTGGGAGGCCAGGGGCCTGGGGCCAGGCGGCTTGGGGACTACAATGGAGGCAGACACCCATTGGTAGGGTCCCATCTAGTCGCTTCCCAGAACCATTCCATGGCGAAAAGCATCCCAATCTCCCAGCTGGGAGTGAGGCCTGGTGCTGGAGTGCCACGGGTCAGGTGATGCAGCCGGATGGCTGTCGGGTCAGGCTCCCATATTGGCATCAGGCCAACCCTCCGTTGAGGGTGGGTTCCTGTTAATAAAGGCTGCGTCCAATTTGTTCGTCAAAAAACTGGAATTGCGTCATCACTAGTACAGTCGCCACCTGCTAGCCAATCATAACATAATATCAACTGAAAAAATATGTCCACAGGAACGGTAACTTTAACAGAACCCTTAGGTAGGTCCAATTATTTCAGTCATGGAGGGGGTGTCTGGGGTGGGGGACCAGCAGATGTTGTTGGGTCGGTCAGCCTCAAGCAAATGCCTGGTGGAGGAGCTCTCCTTTGCAGGGCCTGTGAGATTGTAAGAGTTCAGACAGCGCCCTGATGTCTTCAGGGAGCTCGTTCCAGCAGGTGAGGGCCAGGGCAGAGAAGGCTCTGGCCCTTGTTGAGGTCCATTGTGACTTTTTGAGGCCAAGGATCACCAGCCAGTCGGAGGTGGCGGAGCGTAGAGCTCTTTTGGGAGTAAAGGCAGAGCGATGGTCTCTCAGGTATACTGTGCCCGGACCATGTATGGCCTTGAAGGTAAGTACCAAAACCTTAAGCCTAATCCAGAATTCATTTGGGAGCCAGCTGAGTTCTTGCACTGCTTACACAGGACTGTTCCAATGCACCAAATGTTGGCTTTACTTTCGTTCACCAACAGGCATTTTAGTGACTGTCCAAGATGTACAGAACAATCTCTGCAATGAATGAAGGCAAATTTAATCTTTGTTACAATTTCATACAAGCTATAATCACTTTCATTTAGGAGGGGCTTTGCATTCATTCAGTTGTATCATTAGGCCTGGGGTTGTAAGAGTCTTCTAAATGATTATTAATTTCTATATTGGCTAACCACTGTTCAAATGTATTTTGTCTTGATTTTCAATTATTTTATTTTCGTCACCCACTTAAATCCCTCCATGTTTGGAAGAAAGGTAGACCTATGCAAATTTTAAATTTATAAAACACTCAAATAAAAAATATTACAAAGATTTCTTGAGAGGGATCATAAAATCCTAGGCCTCAGTAACAACTCTTGTTAATGATTGCCCCCCCCTTTTTTTTTTTGCAGGAATCTATCATGTAATGTTGTTGGGGTTTTTTTGTAACATAAGATCAATTTGTTTGTGCCTGCTTGCAATTTATTGTAATATAGCCATTATGAAATAAAATAACCTTGTATTTAAGGAGTTTTTCAAGCCAAGTTGATGCCTCTGACTCAGAAAAAGCTCAGTAATTATGAGTTTTCTTAGAAAGTGTTCTGGTTCAAGATGTTAGCCTCCAGATGGGGCCTGTAGAGGTCCTTGGTGTAGTGGTTAGGAGTGCGGATTTCTAATCTGGCGAGCCGGGTTTGAATCTGTGCTCTCCCACATGCAACCAGCTGGGTGACCTTGGGCTCGCCACAGCACTGAGAAAACTGCTCTTACCGAGTAGTTATCAGGGGTCTCTCAGCCTCACCTCCTTCACAGGGTGTCTGTTGTGGGGAGAGGAAAGGGAAGGGGACTGTAAGCCACTTAGAGACTCCTTTGGTAAGAGAAAAGCAACATATAAGAACCATCTCTTCTTCTTCTTCCTGAAACTACACCTTACTTCCAGACTACAGAGACCAGTTCCCCTGAAGAAAAGAGATGTTTTGGAAGGTAGATTCCGTGACTTTGTAGCCCACTGAGGTCTTTGTTTTCCCCAGGCTCCATCCCCAAATCTCCAAGAGTTTCCCTATCTGGATTTGGCAACCCTACCAGACCAACCCAGGGGGGACCTGGCAGGCCTAGGTTTGGGGGGTTTCAAGGGTTTTACTGACAAGCAGTGAAGACACATGCACATCAATGATACAATCTGTATGTGATTAATTAATGTGGAGGGCCACCTCCACCCCTGCCAAATTAACACTACGAGGTTTCAGAACTCAACAGAAGACAACAATACAATGTTTACAAAAAAAAAGAAAAATAAAGAAGACAGTCTCCAAGAAGAGACACTTTATCACTGGCAGTAGATTGGGAAGGAGGCAAAAGTCATGAGAGAATCAGAGAGGATCCTCATTCAAGCCAAACAAAGGGAAATTACTTCTAGTTAAAAGAAGTAATCCCTGCCCAGTGTACAGTAGGATACCTCTTAAAGGAGGAGCAATTCCTGGGCCTCTTCTGCATGATGGATAAGCTGATGAAAACTCACTAAATATATTGTTGTTTTTCTGATCTCTGCACAGAAGAGTTAATTTACTCTGCAAAAATTTGCTCTGCATGGTGAACTGTCTCTTCGGTGCTTTAAGCGTCTTTTAAGCATTGTTTCTGAAAGATGATTTTCACCAATTCATTTCTCTCCTGCCTGCCTGAGATGATCTATTAGCCATGCAGAGAAGCTCTTTAGTTATGCAGATTAGTGACTGCATTAGAGAACAAAGCAGAGTTGGGAAAACTACAGGGGGCAGGGCTATGAATTGTTTCATGTAGAGAGCATTGCAACGTAGTTTTTCAACAGACTATATTCAATGCAGAATGATTGTAATATAATAAAGCGGTCTAAACTGGTTGTTTTTTAAACTGTTTTATTTGGCTGCATGCAGAATACCTCCTGGTCTGTGTATATAAAAGAATTGTATGTTCCTGCCTTCCAGACTTTAAGAGTCAGTGAAACTTAGAAATCTATGCCTGAGTGTTTAAGCAGAAACTGAAAAGAAAGCATCTCTCCTCAAAATTTTAAGAGACCATTTTGAATAGTAGAAAAATAGACTTGTTGGCGACAAATTATCTGAAGTTAGTATGATTACAAAGTTACCTTAGTTTTATTTGCAGCATCCGGTTTTGGGAACCTGGGAGCCGTTCACCTCATACATCCTATTCCTGATTCCACCTGATTTTTTCCCCTTCAAATTAAATAAACTATTTTTGTTTAGAGTTTCCAAAGCTTCTTGTGTGCTTCATTGGTATGTTTTTTTACACTGCAGTCCCATGCCAAGTTACCTACCTAAGCCCATTCTGTTTAGGATACTGCTATTGTATTTCTGAGCCTGAATTTATTTTATTATCTCTCTGTCTTTCTTTAAGCTTTGATGAAAATAAGCATATCTTTTCAGCATCCTTACTGTATGTTTTTCCCCCCTGGGAACCAGTTAAAGCCATTTGCTTAAGAAATGCTTTATATTTTCAACCCTTTCACTATAATACTATCTTTACCTCACAAATTTGAGTAGTATAAAAGCTGCACTTGAAAATGCATGTTTTGGAGGGGGGATAAAATAGCTATAAATGGATAATGCACATCTTCATCACATCCCATTAGGATTTCCAAAATGCTCTGAGAATAATAATTTATTTTTAAAGGATCGAGAATATTTGTCTCATAATTTCCTGCTGATTCTTCATAAGTGATTTCAAGACCATCGTTCTAGAAATTCAAGGTGAAAATGGAAATGAATTGAATAGAGTGATTTGTAAAAGAGACCAGTGGTTTTCCAGGATGAGGGGCTATTTTTTTTCTAAATGGAAGGAAATTTCTGCAGAAAAAAACAACCAGGTAACAGCCTGATTTTCCAGTTTCAAGAAAGTTGTACTTAATGTAGCAGATTTACAAAAACACAACAATTGTGCATTGTTTCAGGGCTCCAGTGGATTTATAAGTATGCCACAAAGTTCTAACCATAAGGGGAGAGATGACACCACCAAAGTTTATTCAGCTATACAGCTACAAGCAATTCATAACATGTTTAATGCTAAGAAGTTTCTTCAGTGCAGTCAGAGGCATGGTTATTATTATCTCATCCCCTTCAATGGTTCAAATAAGACCGGGCCACAGACCAGGGGTTGACGACCCCTGAGCTAGATCCCTTTGTTGACTAATGACCATGGTTTTCTGTTTGATTATGGATTTATCTTGATCTTGATGTAAATTGGTTAACCATTGTTCCATAAAGGCAAGCTGTGATAGTTTATGCTTCACAATTTATTGACTGAAAGTTGTCTCTTAAGACCAAATCAGAAAAGCGCCTTGGGTCATAGGTTAGCTTCAGCCAATAGAGAATAGATAATGCATAGATCTCATCCTCCACACCTTGCATACCTATTTCCAATCTCGCTATAGCATTTGAAACACACTTGGGGAGCTGGAGGATCGTCCTTAAAAATTTTGACTGCACCCTTTCCAGTAACATAATATTAGAGGTTGGGGCTCCTAAAAAGGAGCCATATAACAGCTGAGAAAGTGTCTTGGCTCTGTAAAGCTCTAGAGCAGCTGGCACAAAGTGTTTTCCTTTGGTACAATAAAATTTGACAATGTTGTTTGCCGATCTTTGGGCTTGCTCAGCAGCATATTGAAAGTGAGCATTCCTAGCACACACAGATTGTAATACTACTCCGAGGTATTTGAACCACTACTTATATTTTATAGCTGCATGCAAATCCAAGGTGGAGTGAGTTGCCCAAAGGTTAGGTGCTGTGGGCTAAAAGGTAAAGGTAAAGGTATCCGCTGTGCAAGCACCGGGTCATGTCTGACCCTTGGGGTGACGCCCTCCAGCGTTTTCATGGCAGACTCAGTACGGGGTGGTTTGCCAGTGCCTTCCCCAGTCATTACCGTTTACCCCCCCAGCATGCTGGGTACTCATTTTACTGACCTCGGAAGGATGGAAGGCTGAGTCAACCTTGAACCGGCTGCTGGGATTGAACTCCCAGCCTCATGGGCAGAGCTTTCAGACAACATTTCTGCTGCCTTACCACTCTGCGCCACAAGAGGCTCAGGTATTTGAACCACTACTTATATTTTATAGCTGCATTCAAATCCAAGGTGGAGTGAGTTGCCCAAAGGTTAGGTGCTGTGGGCTACCAGTTGCAAATATGTTAAAAGCTTTTGATGTAGACCAGCCATTTAAATAAACTATTTGATTTAACTAGTTTTGAACTAGTTACTGTGTTACTATTAATGATCCAAGAAGATCATTAATAGTAAACAAAATAAAACAACCTTTTCACTTAATCTTGTTTGTTTAATGTATATGTTGCCCTGTCCAGCAAACTGGCTCAAAGCAGTGTGCATAGCATCAACAGTTAAGACGTTTTGTTAAAATTCAATGGTAAAATCTGAATAAATGCAATCATCCCTCATTGTATGGTTCTAAAACCCAGCAACCAATACATTGGACCTAGCTCAAACAATTAGATCAAATAATTCAATATGCTTCATATGTCCCAACTGAGTTCATATTCTACCTTAAGAAATATAGTAAAAATAATTATTCAGGAAATTATTCCATTACCATATCAATTCAAAATGATATGAACCATCTATATTTACCTGTTAGTATCCTATAAGCTCTCAGCTCTCCTCACTGTCATGGAGATCCCTGGTACTGACTGCTACCACATGAAAGATCCCAGGACACATTAAGTCAATATATATATATATATATTCTGGGTCCCAAGGCATCCTAGGACCCTCAGGTTAAGCATCCAGATGGTAGAGGGGTCAGGCAACCTACCATGCAGGGCCAACCCTTTATTGGAGGGTGGCATGACAATAAACGGCTGTGGCCATTTTTACGCCAAAGAAGGTGTCGAGTCTTTACTGGCAAAAACTTCTTGCTAAACAATAAAAGAACTTGCAGATGTAATTTCTGAGCCTCTGTCCATTCTTATTTTTTATAATTCTTGGAGAATAGGTGAAGTGCCAGAAAACTGGAGGTGGACAAATGTTGTCCCTATTTTCAAGAAGGAGAAAAGGGAGTATCCAGGTAACTACTAACCTGTCAGTTTGACATCTATAGCTGGAAGAATTTTAGAACAAACTATCAGTCAATCCTTGAGCGGCTAGAGCAGATGGCTGTAATTATTAAGAGTCATCATGACTTTCTCCAAAGCAAGTCAAACAAAACTTATCTCTCTTTTTTTGAGAAAGTTACTTTTTTTCTAGATCAGGGAATGCTGTGGACATAGTTTACCTTGATTTCAGTAAGGGTTTTTTAATATTCTTATTGACAGGTAGGTAAAGTTTGGTATGGATCCTATTACTGTTAGGTAGATTAAGAATCAGTTGACAGATTGTACCCAAAGGGTGCATGTAAATGGTTTGTTATCCTCCTGGAGAGAAGTGATGAGTGGAGTGCCTCAGGGATCTGTACTGGGCCCTGTGTTGTCCAACATATTTATAAATTATTTGGATGAAGAAATAGAGGGGTGCTTATTAACTTTGAAAGTGACACTAAACTTGGAGGGATATCACACACCAAAAGACAGAATTAGAATACAAAATAAAATGCATTTCAATAGTGATAAATGTAAAGTTCTTCATTAGGTAGGAAAAATCAAATGCATCACTACAGGATGGGTGAGAATTGTCTCGGAAGTAGTGTGTGCGAAAAGGATCTGGGGGTTCTAGTAGACCAGACACTGAACATGAGTCAGCAGTGTGACTCCATGGCTATAAAGGCAAATAGGATTTTGAGCTGTATTAAAATAGGTATAGTGTCCAAATCCAGTGAGGTGATGTTACTTCTTTACTCCACTCTGGTAAGATCTCATTTAGAGTACTGTGTTCAGTTCTGAGCACCACAACTACAGAAATATTTAGAGAAACTGGAGCTTGTCCAGAGGAGGGCTCTGAAGATGGTGAGGGGTTTGGAGATACAAGGTTGTGGAAGCTTGGTCTGTTTAGCCTGGGGAGAAGATTTCTAAGAGGTGATATGATAACAATCTTCAAATACTTGAACAGCTGTCATATAGTGGATGGAGCAGAGGTTTTTTTTTTCTGTTGCCCCAGAGGTTTAGACCAGAACCAATGGATTGACAGAAATGCTGATTTTATTAACTTAGGCAAATTGTGAGTGGGTGGGCAGGAAGGGATGTGCCAGTGTTTATCTCTTGTGGTCCTTCCTTACATACCCAGGGAATTGCTAACTGCCACTGTGTGATTGTAGATGAATTTCCTCCAGGCCAGGCTGGATTCTGGAAATTTTTGGTGGGGGGATCATTTGGGCATGAAATTGGGGTCACTGTGGGTGCATTGTGCAGGGAGTTGGACGAGATGACCCTGGGGGTCCCTTCAAACTCTACAGTTCTATGATTCTGAGGCAACTGAATCTGTTTCTCCCACACACACATTTCAGGAAATCCCCCCTAATTTCCCCTCTGTATCTAGGCAGGTTTCCCCCTTCTTTTCCTTAGAAGGATTCACCTTCCAGTTTAACCTAATTTGGGAGTAACCTGACTACCCAAATTCCCATTGCCAAGTATCTACCCTAATTGTCCAGACCAGGGGTAGTCAAACTGCGGCCCTCCAGATGTCCATGGACTCCAATTCCCAGGAGCCCCTGCCAGCATTCGCTGGCAGGGGCTCCTGGGAATTGGAGTCCATGGACATCTGGAGGGCCAAAGTTTGACTACCCCTGGTCCAGACACCGTGTGGAATAACTCTCAATAGAAAACTATGTTCTCTCACTAGAGTTTCTCCTCAGAGGAGTTTGAGCTAAGAATGTGTCAGCATCACCCTTCTCTCAGATACAGACTCAGACTAAACTGAAATCTCTCCATCCCACGGCCGGCATAATAATTCCCACTCAGCTGTGGCTGGCCTGTCCCAGGACTCAAAGCCTGTTGCCTTGGTTCTGTCAACCTAGGAAGGATTTTGAACCTTCACTGAGACTTTTTCCGCACTGGAGGCTCCATGCCAGGATGCAGGATGGAGTTCAAGCCAGGGCAGGTTGCCCCACCTCCTCCTGCTCCAGCATGGGGAAGCATTTGGCCCAGTGTACCTTATCTGCCCCTGATTCATAATCCCAAATGGGAACTGGGGCAACAAAGTTCCCAATGTGGAAATGGTCTGACTGTTGCTTTTGTTTCAGGACTTAGTGCCTTATTGCCTTAATACAGGGAAAAGGATACAGGGGGATATGAAAGGACCCCCTCCCCTCCAGAACTTGCTGGTTCCATTTCCATGGACAGGCAGCAGAACAATTCCAGTTTAAATAGAGACGTATTGGAGTTAAAATAGAGATGTTCCAATATAGTGTATTGGAACAGATACCTGCTATATTTGCAAACTGGCAGAAATCTCAGGCTGGTTAAATTGGAAACATAAATAGTGTTTACTTTGCAGGCATTTCATTCAGAGAGAAGTAAATACATGGCTATGGTTTTCAGCCATTTGGGTCAGGGTACTTTCTGCTGTTAATAGATACAGATAAACACTCAGCACCCAATATTAAAATACATGAATGGAGGCTGATCGTTAGAATTGCACACAAAAAGGTTTTTTTTACCCATCAGAGAGGTGCATCTAAGTGGCAGTCTCTTTGCCAACCTGTTCAAAGAGGATAGTTTAAAAACACATTTCATTTCAGGAAAAAAATAGCTGAACATGGATCTTGATGATTTTTATATAGAGAAAACACAAATCATCCATCATACCTTTCATATGGCAAATAGAATCATGAAGCTGCATGCTATATGGTGCAAAGGGGAGACAAATAGATCTTTTCAGTTTCCCATAGAAGAAGAACCCGCTTTTCACAATCTGAGGGAATGTCAGAGTGGTTTACATCCACCTGCCTTTTCTCTCCTCATAGTGAGATTGGTGAGATAGAGGGAGCTCTGAGAGAACTGTGACTGGCACAAGGTCATCCAGCTAGATGGATATGGAGGAATGGGGAATCAAATCCAAACTAGAGGCCACTGCTCTTAACTACTCCACCAAGCTGGCTCTTGTTATTCCTAGCCCGTTATAAAGTTACAATTGACATTGTAAACGTAGAGGTGACACTGCAGTAAGAAATTTTCTAGCCGAGATTTCATTCCGAATGACAACAGTTTGAAAATATTCAGAAACATTTAGGAAGAGCGAGGAACTTTCTAACCAGCTAGTAATTCTGGTGTCTCCCTGGGCCGATCACAGGCTTTGACAGGACCCCTACACTGTATATAAGTTCAGATAGTGGGCTGTTGAGGTCAGTTCAGTTCAGTGGTGTGCGATCTAATAAAGAGCTGATGTTTTGGCACACAAGCGAATCCATGACTTATTGAACCCACAATTTAATACTCTCACTTGCATATTCTAATAGCAGAGTGTGCCGCCATTCAGTATTCAAACTACACTTAAATATTGTGAGCACAGCAATCAGGGGCAGGATCCTTGTATCTATAGAAGCTATCATAATTGTGTAAAAAAAAGAAGCAGGAACAGCTTTCTTCCCTTTTGCCAGACAAGCTTTGCCTGCCAAAAATGCCCTCTTAATCTATTCCATTTACACAGCCTATGCCTCTCAATTTTAGCATGTGTCTATCTGCTTGCACAAGAAACCTCGTCTTTATTACAATTCGGTGCTGCACATACTTCCAGTGATGTGTTGAATGTTCCAAAGCCCCCAGGCAGAACCCGGCCCAAGCTAGGAGGTTTCAAATGTTTAAGATGCAGGCAAGACTTTGTGGGGGTATTTAAAGGGAGTATGCTACCCCATTACTACTGATCATGACAATCATGGGACTTTCAGAATGTAATGCAGGGAGGAATCTGACAGCCTTATTATTATATTTCTATACTGCCCTCCCTTTCAGTTCAGGTTGGTTCAAACCTTCGGCTCAAGGCAGTTTAAACTTTAGCCTTTAAACTCTCCCGCCCAAAGTTAGAAGCATTTAAAGGGACCACCCATCCTCATGTCACTGATGATTCTGACAGCCCACAAGCTCTCCAAATCAGCTGTAACATTAGGGCATCTGGCAGCCTTTAAACACTCCCCGCCAAGATATTTAAAGGGACTGCCCACCCCCAAATTATAGCTGATTCTGGCTACCCACCTGAAAGAAACACATACATATATCTCTGCCAATCTAACAAATCAGCAAGAAATCTATTTCAGTTAACCATTGGACTTTACGTAGCACAAAAATGGGTTCTGTAGTGGCATTATACCCCACTTTTCAGAACTCTGTGTCCCAGTGCAGTTTACAAACACCTTTCCCTTCCTATTCCCAAATCCGGTGGAGCTGAGGTAGTTCAAACCAAAAATAGCCCTAAAAGAATTGTGAATGGTCCAAGGTCACCCAGCTGGCTGCATGTGGAGGAAAGGGGACTTAAACCTGTTTCTCCATATTAGAGTTCATTGTTTTAATCATTACACCAAACTGGCTCTCAAAAGTAGCCTCTACAAAGGGATTAGATGTCCACCATCCCAAAAATCATAACCACAATCCAGTGGTTTCATCTGTATAAACACTAAAAGAGATTAACATTCCTTCCCCCCCCCCCATGTATGCAAAGTTTGAGGAGATCCTTTTCTCACTTTGTTAGTTCGTGGAAGAATATCCCCCTCCCTTGTCTTCATAATATTCACAAAGGTCTGCTGCTATACTCCTATGAAGTGCCCACTCGATTGCCATGTCGAGAGCAAAATGAAGGGAAAGTGTAGGGAAGAGGGAAAGAAATAAAAGGGGGGAAAGAGGTAACATTTGTATTATCTTGCTGCAGCACACTAAATGCCCCTTTGCAAAATCTGTCTGAGCAGACAAAACCATGGGGCTGGGTGCAAGGAAAGGAAGAGAGACTGCTGGGAACAATTACCTTGTCAGCAGGCTGCAATATGTCAATTACCGCAGTAGCTATCTACTATGCTGGCTTCTCTCTCTCCAGTGCTGGTTTGGTTGATTGGCTTAGCATGATCTGTTAGGCAAGGTTTTCCTTCAGCTTTGCAGAAACGTGAGGCTAGTGGATTGAGTGACTGCCTTTTTACAGTGCTCAGATTTTCCTGTGCCTCTAGTGGCAGTAGATAATGACACACCTCTTAATCTCAGGGTTTTCCTTCAGTGGAGCATGTTCCTATTTCCTTCTCCTTATGTCCAGGATTCTTCTAATGTTTACTTTCCTTAAGAAGAGCCAGCTGTTTGAAGAGCATTACCCCCCCCCCAAAAAAAATCCTAGATAAGGAATCCTTCCCCAAAATATCTTTCCCTGGGAGCTTAGGTCACCATTGACTGCTTGGAAAGCTCTAGATGAAATGTCCCCATACTGTAAGCTCTCCTCTTTGATATTAAGTGAAAAGGAAACTTTCTTTTGATAGATCATTGGGAACTCAAATCAGCAAGGTTCTTTTAAATATATTTTTCCTCTTAAGATTGTGATATAAATGAGCAAGTGTCATTTGCATTCCCTTTGAGTTGTGTTTTCATGTTCAGAGGTAGCGTGCCTCCTCATGCTAACATCAGCACTTCTGAGCCGCACAGCCAGCTCGACGGGTTAATTCACATGTTTCGATGTGCGGAATGCCTGGTTTCCTTTCTTCATTGTGTCTTTGGACCATGAAAAAGTACAAAGCGACATAATGGTCACTGCACTGTGCCTGCTCCCATTTAGACATAGCTTTTATTACAAGCAATCTAATGGGATGATACAGTGGATGCTTACAATGGGGCTGCCGAAGCCATATGAGTTCATCGCTGAATTTTATTGTAAATGGAAGCATTATCCTTGGTTTTGCCTGCTAAATGCACTAATGCACAGGGACAAAGAGAGGGAAATGTGGGTCAGGAATATTGTGGATCAGATCTTTCTTCTTCTTCTTCTTCTTTTTTTTTGACATGACCTGTCCAAGTACACAGTCATGAGCAGAGAATCACGCCTAGGTTCCTGGCGGAGTCAGCCGTAGAGAGCTGTACTCCATCCAGGGCAGGCAGGGTGGGGACCTTTGGGGTGGGGACCTTGAGCACATTTTGTTCACTAGATCTCAGTTTCCATTGGGAGACAAAGGGGAGGAGGTGCCTCCCCCCCAGATATGAAGATCCCAGACCATTTAAGGCTTTAAAGGTGATCACCAAAACCTTGAACCTTGAAACTTTGGCTACTGGTAGTGGTTCTCTACCACATAGACCTCCATTGTCTTGGACATGCTATTTTAAAAGGAGTGATGGGGGAAGGCACACAGTTGCCAAGTGGCTATACTTCAAGAGGTGCACCAGAAAACAGCCCCCACATTGGCCAGAGACTGAGCATAGAGGTCACAGAGGCAAGGCCTCGGAATTTGGAAGGGAAGCTGGGAGCCTGACCCTCCCAGTGGGCAATTCCTTACAAAAGACAGGTGATGGCAATGATTAACCAAAAGAGAAAGAAATCTTTCTCTAGATGTTGGGAAAACCTTGGAGAGCAGTGTGGAACAGTGCCTGCAGGACAGAGTAGGCCTGTTCTACCACCTGTATACCACACACCTGAAGTATATTGTGACATAGTCCCTCCTTACAGAGCCTGTAGCTTAATGGTCCAATTCTTCAATTATTCCCCTTTGAAAGAATGCCTCCAAGTAGAGTGCTAGCCTCAGATTTTATTATACATGTGTGCAAGAGGAAAAGGTAACTATGGTTCTTGCTCCTTCCTCCTGACAACCAGCCACTGCTGACTCTGCCAGCCATCTTCTGTAGCCAGCTTGAAAAGCCCCACTTGTGCCACTGACACACATCTACTGGTGAACTCCCTGGGGTGGGACAATGGACATCATATCCATTATCATTTCCATTACAAGGAATGTGCCAGTAGATGTGTTTCCACATCAACTAGTTCTTCCTTTTTATTTGATTGTGGATGGTGAGGGTATAAAGAATCTTTTGAAAGACCACAGTAGGGTAATGGATGTTCTTCATTCCTGAAGGCAATAGACTGAGAGATTCTCCCGCCACCTGTCACCCCATAGCTGCCACAGTACCCCACATACGGTTCCACAGTGCAAGACTGATTACCATTTTGATAAGCATAAGCTCCTATAGGACCTGAGCTGAAAAATATCATTCCCCTGCTATTGAATGTTTTTTTTTGTTTTGTTTTCTGCTTCTTGAGGGTATGGGGAAGAGCATACGTTTCAACCCTGTTTACAAGATCCCTCCGGTATTTTATCTTTATCCAAATGAGTTTAGAATGCAACCTAACAGTATAATAAAACATTCAAAGATAGTTATATTTCCATATCCATAAATACTAATGTGAAGAAATACAATTTCATGTGTCAGTGGCATAAGAATACTTGCTCGGGGCACACTCACTTTGGATCAAATTGTTTTATTACAGACAGCGATAAGTGCCCACATAAAAGCTCCCTGTATTATACGATATTGCCCTGTGGACCTCAGCAATAACCCTGAAACACAATGATGCAGTTATAAATGTATTAAGACCAAAGGAAACGACTTCAAGAAATGGTGTTTTTCAAGAATTGTCTGCCTTCTAACAGCTTCAGACAACTGTGCTTGAGATGGTATCATATGGAATTAAAAAAAAAAAAGCCGTAGCCAAGATTGCACACACATGCACACACACACATTGTCTGAAGAGTCGCAGGGCATTGTCAGGGCAATTCCTTTTCCTGAAAAAGGAACTGAGTGGGAGAGATAGAATGGACTCTTGAGATGAACAGTTGATTCCCCCCCCTCCTGGTTTATGTTCCTTAAACACCCTTGGTATTGGAAGAGTTTGGTTATCCCAAGGAGACTGTAGATATATTATTTAATGTAAGCCTGAAATAAAGAACGGTCACTGTGGGCGTTGAAAGCCCTTGGATGTTGTCTATTCTCTTTGTGATATTTAGCAACAACCCCGCAGGTACTTAAAATATGGTGTGGTAAGTTCTCTTCCCCACATATATATGCTACAAATCTTTAAGGAAATACAAAGAAAATTTCCTTTGAGTGGTGTGGTTCTCATTGTCCATTTATGTATGTATTTATTTTGATACTGCCCGTCCAGCAGGACTGGCTTGGGACAGTAAACAATAGGCATAACAGTATGATCGATAAAATAGTAAAATTGATTAAAATGAATTCAAGATGTTAAAATATTGATTGACAGCAGTGAAGCTCAATGAAATCAACCCATTTTAGGGGTTCCTGTATACTCCCTAGAGCCAGGGTTTAATTTGGAGTTCTTATACCGATGGAAAATACATAGCAGATGGTAAATGGTGAAAGATGAAAGGGTGGGGCCTGGAAGATGTTACCATGTCATTGGCCACAACCATAAGGCTGGCAGAAGAGCTCTGCCTTGCAGGCTCTGCAGAACATAGAGTCATAGGGTTGGAAGGGATATCTAGAGTCATCTAGTACAACACTCTGCACCAGTGGTCCCCAATCTTTTTATCACCGGGGACCACTCAACGCCGGGGACCACTCACCGGGGACCACTCAATGCCTTTTACTGGGGCCCGATGGGGCAGGTAGTTTACTCCTCTACTCTCAACCACTGCCCTAGCGCTCTCTGATTGCTATGGTAATGTTTAAACATCCCTTCAAAATAAGATACAGACACGCCACAACAATGAAGTGTGTTGTAAAGGGCTGGGGGGGGATGAAGTAAATGGCCGGGCGGGGGGAGAAGGCGTCCTTCGGGGCCCACCTCCAATTAGTCGAAGGACCACATGTGGTCCGCGGCCCACAGGTTGGGGATCGCTACTCTGCACAATGCAGGAACTCACAACCACTTTCCTACCCACAGTGACCCCAATTTCATGCCCAAGTGATACCCCTCCCGCTACATATTATGTGAAAAGAAGCGGGCCAGAAATTGTGGGAAATTATGAGAGTCCTTAGGAAAGCACTGGAGGAAATAAGTCTTGAAAAGCAAACAAGTTTCCATAACATGAAGCAGCAGGATTTCTTTTTAGTTTTCTTGACCATAGTTTTATATAAATACATTGCTGTCAAGTACTCACTACTGAGTTATGGCAACCCCATGGGGGTTTCTGTTCATGAAATGTTCAATGGTGTTTTCATTGCTTGCCTTCCTGTGATGAATTTGGACTTCCTTGGTGGTCTCCCTTATACTGACCAGAGCTGACACTACTTAGCTTCTGAGATCTGACAAGATCAGGCTAGCCTGGGCTGTCCATGTCAGGACTTGCATAGCTTTTATCAGGTATATTTGCCTTTAAATGTTGGGTGTAAGATACAAGGCTAGAATGATAAACTTACAAAGGATTTGTGAACCCCACTCACAAATTGTTTTTAAAAATACAATGTTTTAAAAAATGCTGATGAAGGTTTCTAAGAAACTCAAAAGCTTGAAAGGTTTAAGGTGTTATTCGGCTGATATCGGCAAAAGAAATTACGGACATCGTCTTCTGATTTTTTTTAGACTGTTTTGAAAAACTCACTTGCATTTGCAAAGGATCGGTTTGCATACCAATGCCTATCGTAATTCTTTCCCCGGCCAGGTCTCCCATAAATAGTTTGTATATTTTCTGTTCTTCTCTGTGTGTGAATTGGTTACAAGGCAGATCCTAGATTCCCAGTATACACTTAGCATGAAAAATTGAAACTTCTTAATAACGTATAAGAGCCTCTTGTGGCACAGTGTGGTAAGGCAGCCGACATGCTGTCTGAAGCTCTGACCATGAGGCTGGGAGTTTGACCTCAGCAGCTGGCTCAAGGTTGATTTAAAGTGATCAGGTGGTCACCCATCATCTGAGAATGACAGCAGTGCCACCTGATCCCTTTAAATTCCTTCCCAGCTTGGGATCATGTGGCATGGCTGTATTTGTCAGCTGCTAGGTGGCTGAAAGAGCCTCTTGTGGTGCAGGGGGGTAAGATAGCTGACATGCTGTCTGAAGCTGTCTGCCCATGAGGCTGGGAGTTCAATCCCAGCAGCCGGCTCAAGGTTGACTCAGCCTTCCATCCTTCCGAGGTCGGTGAAATGAGCATCCCAGCTTGCTGGGGGGTAAAATGGTAATGGCTGAGGAAGGGAATGGCAAACCACCCTGTATTGAGTCTGCCAAGAAAAGAGTCAGACATGACTCGGTGCTTGCATAGGGGATACCTTTATCTTTAATAACGTATACTCCCCTGATGGCTTTTCTCAAACCCTGACTTCTTTATCATCTTGTACCTTGTGCCAAGAAGACACTGATGCCCTGAATATCAACAGTGAAAATTCAGTTTGGAATCTCAGTTGGCTTAATCAGCCAAATCATGCCCAATTTGCTTCAGGTTTCTCTGACTCAGCTTCTGAAAAGTACTTGAATCAGAACTATGAGTATTTTTTGGTCTTATCCAAGCTGAATTGGCCATTCCTGGTCAACAGTTAAGAGTCCAGATCCACTGCTCTCTAGACAAGTTTTGCAAATATATGGAAGGGCATTATGTTTCTTGGATCCTTGATATGGCATGAAAAAAATAATTACCCCTCTCTGGATAAAGTGACAAGAAAGAAAGAAAGAAAGAAAGAAAGAAAGAAAGAAAGAAAGAAAGAAAGAAAGAAAGAAAGAAAGAAAGAAAGAAAGAAAGAAAGAAAGAAATTTGTAAAACTGCCAATTGAGGGAGCTCACCATCTCCTAAAACAGTCTATTTCTCTATTGAACTACTCTGACTCTGATTTCCTCCCACCTAATATCAAACTAATACCATTCTACATGTAGTTTAAACCCTCTGCTGCCCAGAGGAACTTCTTAACTCAACTCTTCTCCCAGAAGGGCCCAGGTTTTTCTGGCCTGGAGGTCAGCACCTGGGTTTGTGCTGTCATCACAGCCTCTGCCCCGGTCCTCCTCAGACAGTGCGGTGGTGGCCTGGCCTCCTCTCACATCTGCCCCAGCCACTTCTGGTGTGCTCCCTGGGGCAGGGCTATGGACATTAAGTCTGTACCCATTTCTGTCCCAGGGGCTATGCCAGAAGATGTGTCCCACAAAAAAAAAATCTCCCACTGGTAATCAGCATAGCCTGGCTATATCTCAGTTGTGAATCTCACCTGACCATCTATTTTATGCCCTGCATTTACAGCCATTTTGACCCAGCAACTCTTCACCCTTCACATGCAACCTCAGTACAGTTGATCTTCTGTACTAGTTATTGGCCAATATCTAAGACTAGCTGGTCAAGCAATCCCTGCCTTTATTATACAGCCCTTGAGAGCATCAGGGGGATGAGACATACTATAGGATGAGCTTCTGAATACTGAGAAACTGAAGCAATCCAGACTTACGAGGATAATTGCATTTAAAATTATACACACTTAGATAATTTATTTAAATAGGAACACTTAGTTCACCAATTTATGAACTAGACCATTAAGACTGTCACTTGTGTTTTAATTTTAGAAAATTGTTTTATAAAATGTATGGTAGCAAAAAGATTCCAAGGCAGATAATTATTGTAAAAATATCTGTTTAGGATAATTATGTTAGGCTAACAGTGTGTGCAGTCATTGACAATTTGATAATATATCTCCTAGCTTGAAAATATGCCACAGGTCTACGAACGGAACTACACATTACACACATGTTCAGAAGCCATGACAGCTACCTTTGAGGAAAAGGTAACCTCAGGAGAGAGAGATTTGAAGTGAAGCACTCCTTTTGCTCCTTGCTACCCAACTGGAATAATAATATTGACCAAGGATGTGAAGAACTTAAAAGGTCAGCATGTTACGTGCACCATTCCTTGACAATGAAACAAATGGGTTACATGAAAATGAAACAAAAACTCCATGGAAACAGGAAGAGGCCAAAGGGAGAAAATGGAAGGGGAGTCAAGGTACATAGGCAGCACGTAGTTCAAAAGAAGAACAGGCAAATTGAAACAGCTGACAAGGATAGTTCTTTGAATCCTACAAGATGGAGGATTCTGCCCTACTCAACCATTTGCTGCATTCCTTTGGGTTCTGAGAAGGCAGGAAGACTTGTACTGCCCTTTCCTCCCTGGGACACAGGCAGACAAGATGTCAACTCCTGCCCTTCTCAACTCATAGTGGATGGGCAAGATGGGCTACAGAGCTACCTTCTTCATTCTGGCTGGGCTGCAGGGAAGCAAAAAGATGACACCTACACATCACACTTAAGGAAATGTAGGATGGAAAGCATCCTGCCATGCCACAGGGAGACAAGAAGCCATACTCTGCTGTCATCCCTGCCACAGATGGGTAGCCAGAAGGGGAGACCGTAAGGCAGTCACCTAGAACTGCCTGCTAGACAGACCATCCTGACCTAATAAGGAAACATTTCCCCACATACATTCACCTCTCTGGGAGAAAATTCAATTTACGCCCCACAGATGCAGTGATTTCAAATGTTCAGTTTTCTTTGGTGGGGAGTTCGTGCATTCCCATTTTCCCTCTGTCACACGGTCCACCTATTTTGTTAGCTTCATTCTGCCTTCCGTCCTCCCAGTAATGTAAAATGCTTTTTTCTGACTGCTTGATAATGTATTTTTTACATTTTTATTTCATTTATTGCACTCCCCCACTGCCCCCTCTGCGGTGCGTTGGACCCACAGGTTTCTTCACCCGGCTTCACAAATTGAAGACATCCACATACAGTCCATCTAGGGCCCTTTCCTGGAGCTTATGGGGGAGGTGTAAGCCGGGAGGCTCATCTCCATCAGTAAAGCCAATGGGAGGTTCCACAGGACATTTAGACCCCTTGACTGTCAGGAAAAAATCCTTCACATACCCCTCCATTTGACATCCATTCAGGAACCCCAGGCGCATACATCTCCCTCAACCAATAAGCCATGTCCCAGGAACCCTTCTCTGACTCATCCTCTGAGGAAGATAACTCACCTGTTGAACGATCATCAGACTGGCACAAAGACCCTCCATGGCCCCTCTTCCTGCTGTGCAGTTGGCACACTGCGTACTCCATCAGCTGGTGAATGCCCTCCATGGCTGCCTTGAACCCAGTCAGCTGTACGACATCTGGAGCCTCTTGCATTGCAAAAGAGCTCGCAGGTACAGGATCAGTAACAACTCTGTAGCCCTCAAAGGTTCCCATAACTCCGGGCAAGGCCAGTAGATGCCCCACCCCCAAGGGAGAGGGACCCAAATCCCCTGACCCCATTGAAATCCCCATCAGAGCTGGCAGACCAGCTGGCAGCTCACACCTGGGCAACAACTCAGGAGATCCATCTGGCTGACCACCACCCACAGCTGGGCCCACAGGCAGCAGAATCCATGGCCTGGGCAGCCCTACAGAGGAAAAGGCAGACCCCCCCAAGGGAGAAGGAATGGGAAACCCATAGACCCCTAGTACCCGAGCTGTGGGTGCCTGGCTCAGCACCACTAGCCCCATAGGCACCCCTGCTGGGCCTAGGAACTGACAAAACCCCTTGATGGTGGTTAGGGAAGCCCAGGAGCTGGTATCTAACTGACAGGCCAAATGGCAGGCCCCCATAAAGAGGAAAAAGGCAGGAGAGGTCCAAAAAGGATCCCCATGACCCGGCCACATTGGATACTGATGCAGGGGCTGATCAGGACCGGTCATCCCAGGACCCCAGGCAGTAGGAATAGCAGCAGGCACTGCTGCCCCCACCCATCCAACACTCCCAGGGCCAACTCAGCGAGGGGCCCATTAGGAGCATGGCCAGGACAACCCAACGAGTCCACTGTGGCCTGGCTCGAGGCCCCTGGCAGGCCTGTTCCATCAGGCCCTGCCAGAGCCACAAAGGAAGGTGCAACCAGCTCCTCCTGCCCCAAACCATGGCCTGCAGTCCCCCACCCCAGGGAAGAGGCTTGGAAGTCAGAGGTTGGTGGATGCAGCGGTGAGGGCCAGTCATGGCAGAAGTCCCCACAGCTACACATTCTGAAAAGGCAATGGAAGCACTGATTGGCCAGGGAGTACCCCCAGGACCCCAGGATGCTGCCCAGCCTGCCTAACCGCCACCCACATTGCCATGCCACCTCCTTCCCCACCCTCCCCTGGCCAGCTGAGCCCGGCATTTTCAGCCCATGCATTGGGCAAGCAGAGAAAAGGGGGGATGTGAGCCCATTGGCACCTTCTCCTCATGGCCAGATCCAGCCGTATCATTAGCAGCGGTCTGCTGGAAAGCCAGCAACTGCATTTATGTATATAAAATGTTTTTCTTTTCCTGACTGCTTGATACTGTATTTTTAAATTTTTATTTCATTTATCACACTCATAATTCACAGCTTTAACATGATGTAGTTCTGATATTCCCCACCCAATTCAGTATTTCCATGAGCCCTTTCTTAACCCTGTTCCTGTTTCTTCCCCATGTGTACTTTCTTTTGGATGCCTAATGGGATTTTTGAAAAAGAAAACTGGAAGGAAAGTTAAGAATGCTTATTTTGTGCTGCATCCTGGAAAGCTCTTCTGTGGAATGACTGGAGGTGATTTAAATAACCCGTAGGAGATTAAACACTGGTGTGTGTGTGTGTGTGTGTGTGTGTGTGTGTGAAGAAAATATATGCAGCAAAAATGGTCTAGCACTACACCCTTGTGAAGCTGATTATTTTCTGCAAGTTTCAGATACGTATGTGTATTTAAAGTTTGTATAGCTTATTTTATCATTCAAAATAACAGCATAGGCTGGCTACAGTTGAATTTGGGTTGAGTCTCCTCATCAATTTGTCCTGATCTTAAGGTTGCTGGTTCCGGGTCAGGAAATATCTGGAGATTTGGGGGAATGGAGCCTGAGGAGGACAGGATTTGAGCTGGTTTCATTCCCCATTTTTTACTACCTGAAGGAGTCTCAAAGCGGCTTACGATCACTTTCCCTTCCTTTGTCCACAACAGATACCCTGTAAGGGAGGTGGGGTTGAGAGAACTGTAACTAGCCAAGGTCACCGAGCTAGTTGCATGCCGAGGAGTGGGAAATCAAACTAAATTCTCCAGATTAGGGGTCACCCCTCTTAACCACTACTCCACGCTCTTAACCACTGCACAGTGGGACTATGACATCATACACTCATTGTATACCATGTTGATCAGACTGTACCAGGATGCTGTGTGTAGTTCTGGAGGCTTCACTTCTAAATGGACATGGACAAAATTGAGAGAGTGCAGAGAAAGGACCAAGCCCTAGGAAGACAGGCTGAGGGACTTGGGAATGTTCAGCCTGGAGACGAGGAAGCTGAGAGGGGACATGTTTGCTCTCTTGAAGTACTTGAAAGGCTGTCACTTGGGCAGTTACAGTACAATCCTAAACAGGTCAGTTAAAAACCCTTTATGTATTGTCAATGGGAACTCTGGTTTTATAAATGGAGAACATGAAGATGTCACTGTACTAGGACGCCACTTGGCCACTGCACAAAGCTGGGGAAGGGAAGGACTTCAGTGGGGTACAATGACAGAGATCACCTCCCAAAGCTGCCATTTTCTCCAGGTGAACTGATCTTTGTCACCTGAACATAAGGTATAATTTCAGGAGATCTCAGCCACTACATAGAAATTGGCATCCCTGATCTGGATGACCCTGGCTAGACAAGTCTTGTCAGATCTCAGAAGCTAAGCAGGGTCAGACCTGGTTAGTATTTGGATGGGAGACCACCAAGGATGTCCAAAGTAGTTAGGCAGAAGTAGGATATGGCAAACTTCCTTTGAATGTGTCTTTCCTTGAATACCCTACCAAGTCACTATAGAGAGGACATGATTGTTCTCCCATTGTCACTTAGAGGAGGGCAGGGAAAGGTTCCTGTGGGCAGCAGAGGAGAGGACACACAGTAATGGGTTTAAACTATGTGTAAAACAGTACTGGCTAGATATTGGCAGAGAAAAATGCACAGTCAAAGTAGTTCGGCAGGGGAATTGTCTGCCTAAGTAGGTAGTGAGCTCCCCCTCACTGGCTGACCAAGCAGTGGCTGGACAGATACTTCTAGTGGATGCTTTAGGCTGATCCTGTATTGAGCAGGCAGCTGGACTAGATTGCCTGTATGGCCCCTTCCAACTCTATGGTTCTGTGATTCAAAATCAGCTGCGACTCGATGGCATTTTATACACACAAATACTTCTCACCCAAGCTTCATTTATAACCCGTTTCTGGCAGAGACAGTATCCAATGTTTATTTTTACCTGTTTAAGGTCTCTCTAAATGATGGAGTGTACTTAATTCAGTTATTTATAGATAGTAGGGATGACTGAACACTTTCTACTTAGTTTCTTATGTATTTGTTCATTTTTGGACCATGATTTTCTCATTTCTGCTGCTAGTTTGGTAAATTAATGTTTCTCGCGTATGTACATTGTACGTTTTTTTAATACACAATGCATTGATTTATACATGCAATATGTCCTTTTACACATACACATACGGCATATAATGGTGATTTATTGGCACACAATGTTGGAAAGTGCATGAGTTTATAGGAACATTTCTATGCAAGGAAACCAGAATGGTAGAAAAATGAGGAGTCATCATTTCAGTTCACAAACAGAAGAAGCAAGGTTTGACGTTAGCTGCTCCAACTCTGGGCTGAATAGAACCATCCAGAATCCAGAATAGGGCTTGCCAATGAACCTGCTGATATGGCCTGGAGATCTCCCAGAATTACAACCACACTGCAGAGATCAGTTCCCTGGAGAGAATGGCTGCTTTGGAGAGAAAACGATGGAATTATACCTGCTCAGATCTCTCCCCTCCACATCCTTCCCTCCTCAGTTTCTACCACCAAATGGGAAATAGCTGCTTTTGAGGCTGGGCTCTATGACAAAATGTCATAGTCCAACTGTGTACCACATTGGTCAGACCCCACCTGGAGTGCAGTGTGCAGTTCTGAAGGCCTCACTTCAAAAAAGACATGGGCAAAATTGAGAGGATGCAAGAATGATCTGGGGCCTGGGGACCAAGCCCTAGGAATAAAGGCTGAGGGACTTGGGAATGTTCAGCCTGGAGAAGAGGAGGTTGAGAGGGGACAGGATTGCTCTCTTGAAGAATCTGAAAGGATGTCACTTGGAAGAGGCCGGTTACAGTATAATCCTAAACGGGTCAGTTAAGAATTCTGCTCAGATCTATTCAGTTGGGTTTAATCCCAGGAAAGTGTTCTAGGTTAGCACTTGGCATACTGTGTGTAGTTCTGGAGGCCTCACTTCAAAAAAGTTGTGGACCAGAGTGATTGAAAAGGAGGGTTGAGATGGAACATGATGCTCTTTTGAAGTATTTGAAGGATCATCACTTGAAGGAGGGCAGTGAGCGGTTCTTGTCAGCAGCAGAGGATAGGACCCACAGTAATGGCTTTAAACTACATGTGGAACAGTACTGGATGGATATCAGGAAAAAATCACTGTTACAGTAGCTCAGAGGTGGAATTGGCTGACTAAGGAGGTGGTGAGCTCCCCTTCACTGGTGGTCTTCAAGCAGGAGCTGGACAGGTACTTCTTATGAATGCTTTAAGCTTATCATGCATTAAGCAGGGATTGGACTAGATGGTCTCTATGGTTCTACTATTCTAGGTCCCTCCCTTTCTCAAACCACAGCCTTCCCACGCTCCACCATCAATATCTCCAGGAATTTCCCAAACTGGAGTTGGCAAATCTAGCTTCTGGAAGGTGCATTTAAACCATTAACATTTACAGAGAGTATCTTTAATATCTCCATAACGCTGTGATGTACCCGCAGCACCTTGTTTTGCAGCAGGTGGCCGTGATCTTATGTCTTGTCCTGAAGCTCCTTGTGGTTCCCGTGGTGGTTGTGGTTGCACTTCTTGTGATGATGCTGGGATGGTATCTTGGGATAAAAAATCTGCTAGTGTTTGCTGAACAGTCTTGATTACTCTCCTCCCTGTCAGCAGGATCACTTCCAGTGCAAACAAAACCTTCTAAAAATATTATTTCTTTTCTGATTAGGATTTGATGTAAAATATGGAATTGTGCTCTTTTTCTTAAAATATTAACAGGTAGATCTTGGAAAATCTGAACCTCTTGCCCAACAAGCTTCAATGCGTCAGTGCAATTTTTCTGCAGAAGATCGTTTCTCACAAGTTTGCTGTCAAAGCTTACCAGTAAGCCTCTTGGTTGATTTTTGTGAGCTGCTGCCTTAGAATAAACTCTGTAGACCTAATCAATATGAATGGCATCATCTGAGAGGCATTCTTCAAGAAATAATGTTAGTTCCTGGCGAAGACCTTACTTACCATAATCTTCCGAAACACCTTTAATTCTCATATTTCTTATCCTGGTTTCTGTTTCCAGTACTTCAAATTTCTTTTTTGCTGTGGTTTTCCAATCTTGTAGATCCAGCTCCACCTTTTGATTTTATTGTGCTGTTCTCCTAATTGCTTGGTACTGAAATCAACCAGAAACTTCAAACCATCAATCCTATCCAATTATTCCTTTTTGCAATCCTGTGTTTCCTTAATCTGTTGTTTATGAAGGCCTTCAACTAATGCTTTTAGTTCTTTATTTTGCTTTTCTAAATTGTGAAACATTTGTACAGTATCTGGAGTTTCCTATTCAAGATCCTCAGCTTCTTTATTTTTCTTAGTTGTGCTTTTTGAAGTAGCCATGCCTTTTCTACATCTCCAGAAAACAATTATGTCTGAGTGAAATTTTCTCCTTGGTGATCTGAGAGATTTGGGAAGAGGCCTAGGTTTGTCTGGCATTAACCTAATTAATATATAAAAGCAGTTGACAAAAATTAGTTAACATCCACACATTCTACTTATATAAATTGTACTCAAGACTCACCTTATGAACCAACAGTCTAATAAACAATATTACATTAGATCTTAGAGCAACTATGGTAGTCAAGCTTGGCTAAGTCTTACAAAACTGGACTTTAAAAGTTAAATTAAGCTGGAAGATCAGATAGGAGAGGAAAAGAAAACAGAGAAAGAATGGAAAGAATAGAAGGAGTTGAGAGGGGTAAAAGAGACAAAGAACCAAAATTAATAAAGATTTAATAAAAGTAATAAAAATTAGTACAGGGACATAAAGGATAAAGAAATTTAAAAAGAAAAGAAATTACAAACAAAAGAAAAGAAAAAAGTAGAAAAATTACGCAATGCCAGTCCAAAAAATTACAGTGACCATTAAATGTAGAAAAATGGGGGGAGGGGAGAGGAAAGGAAGGGGAAATCAGGCTTTATGGGGTCTTAAACCAGTACCAACCTTCTTCCCAGACAAGGGCTGACTGTACCTGTCCTGTTTGTATTCAAAGTCATAAAAGTAGCCTCCAAAGTTACCTTAAAAAACTTTAAAAGACATTCTTCTAAATCAAAAAAATATATAAGATCTAGGACCCCTCTGATAAGTTAAAAGTGCCCACCAAATTTGTAATACAAGGCACACTTTAATCAACTCTTCCAGGGACCTCAGAAGGACCTTCAATTCGAAAGAAGAGCACATTGGGCTTTGATGACATAAACGGATCTTAATCCAGTGTTCTCCCCTGCTCTCGTGATGTTGTCTGGTTATCTGTCTTCTGATCTTCTCTAGGTAAACAATACAGTTTGTTTTCCTCTGATCTTCTATTTAAGCCCCAGAGAGCCTCCAAGCCAATTGCCCCCCTCCCTGCATTCTGATCAATTGCCTGCTTGTCGGAAACAGTGAGTGGCTCCTTTATTCAAGAAGAAGTGGGGGTGGATGAGGAAGCCCTGCCAGACGCAATCAAACTTACGGTTAGAGCTTTTGATAATTCAGGCAGCTTCTAATCTCCGAAGGATCGAACAAGGGGAGGAGAACAGGGGAAATAGTCCAAAATAGTCCAATAAAAGGGAGAAAAAGCAAAAAGAGGGAAGAAAAAAAGAAAAGAGCTGTGAAAAAAGATGGCGGCAGCCGTTCCGAGGCTCCGAGCTCTAGCGGCAGAAGATCTGGATGATTGACCTCTGCTGATTTGCTATGGACCCCCCAAGCACCACAGAGCTTTTCAGGAGGGATATTAGGCAAGGCTAGCGCGCCTCACCCAGTTTCACCAACCGCAGTTGCAATCAGACACCTGCTCGGTTTGGGAGCTCACTGAATAGGGGACTCACTGAATGGCCATCTTCTCCACCCCACCCTGGCAAATCTAGTTTCAAACCATTGTTCACATCCTGGTTTGACGGACACTGACTACTAACCATAACATTTGGACAATCATACCAACTGTAGCTTTGTGAGATCTCTGAAATGACATCAAATGCTACCAGCAGGCTGGGGAAATGAAATTCATAAAAATGATCACAACGTGTTGTCAAAAACGGAGCGAAGGAAGCAGAAACGACCATAATGCAATTTCCCTGACTAGGAAATATATTCTTTATATTCTTGATATGGTTATGTCAGGAATACACAGCTGGAATGTTCTAAACTGGGATACTGCTGTTTCCTGCTTTCTAGAAAAAAATACACCAAAATGATATATTCCTGGGTGGGTAATGCAATAAAGATTTGCTTGTCCGAAAAATTGTTTCAGTTATATTGCAACATTTCTGTATCTAAAAGGTAAAAGAGAAAGGGAAATATTGATTCTTATTTTCAGAGCTTGCAGCAGCAGTTATGTACAGGATCTAACCTTCCTATTGACTTGCAGGAGAGCACTTTGGGCTGGAATGAGATGCATCACGCCAATACTGGATATAATCAAGGCCACAGGTGGGTTGGCACAGCATGGGAGAGGGAGCCTGACCTAACAGTCAGCAGATTGCACCAACACCCAACAGAGTCCAGAGGTGACCTGGGGATCCACAGCATTCCCCGCCAGGAGAGCAGATCCCCTTGCCTACTGAGGTCCTCCACTAAGAGAAGCAACCTGAGTGGGGGAGCCAAAGGGTGCCAATCTCAATTAGCTTTCCCCAGGTTTCCTGGCTTCCTAGCCAGGTCAGCCATACTTGTTTACATGTTGCCGCTTATGGAGGCCCCAAACTCGAGGGAGTCCGATCGCGTACCAGACTCCCTGCCAACAGGCTCCATCCCATGCAAACCCACAGCTGTGACAAATTATTAACCATTAACATCCACCTCAAACAGTGTAACAAGGCTGTTTTCACATTAACGCAGGGTGGGTGGAAGCTGCTCCATGGTGTTCTGGGCACAAATGCCAGGACCCACACACATGGTGCCTTTATAGGTGCTGTGGGCCCTGCCTTGCCTCCTGATGCCCTTAACAGCATCAACAAGAGGCTGAGGTGAGTCTCCACTATGATTTGGTGTGTGCTGGTTTGGGGTTTTTTTTTTCAGTAGAGGGCATTCCACTGCTTGGTTAAGCCACTTGGCGAACTCTCCTGATGTTAAGGAGAGGTTAACAATCTCCCTCAAGGGGCCTCCTATCTGCTGGTCACCCAGTTTGAGCAGCCAAGACGGACAGGGATCCAAGGGGCAAGTGGTCTTATTGTGCACTAAATTATAAATATTATATTCTACTTTTAAAGTTTTTGGCTCAGTCTTCTTTGAGTTCATGACTTGTTTAGCAGATTGGGTCCTTTTTCAAGATCAGAAGCTCTAAAAGAGTAAGGATGTTCACTAATGGCTCCATTGTGAAAGTGAAAAGATGGGGCTATTCCTAAATACCAAAAAGACCAAGATCATGACAACTACTGGCAGTAGCACCAAAGTCACGATTGACAATGAGAACATTGAATGTATTGATGATTTCATCTTTATTGGCTCTATGATAACATGAAGTGGTGGATGAGCCACGAAATCAAACAGTAAATAACACTGAGCTGGAATGCAATGTTAAGCATGAACTGAATATGGAAAGATAAGGATATCAGCCTTAATACAAAGCGTTGGCTAGTCAGTGCCCTTGTCTTCCCCATAACAAGCTATGGAATCTAAAGCTGGACCCTGAAGAAGAAATACAAGAGGAGAATAGATGCTTTCGAATTATGGTGTTGGAGACGAATGCTGTGAATACCATGGACAGCCAAACTTACCAACAAGATAGTTTTAGAGAGGAGCAAACCAACTATGTCATTAGAAGGCAAGATATTGTGGCTAAAGCTCACTAACTTTGGACACATCATGCAATCAAACTCGTTGGAGAAATTAATGCTTGGCATGGTCAATGGAAAAAGGAAATGTGGTCACCAAAGGATCCGCTGGCTCAACACAATCAACGACAATACAGGGATAACCATGAACCAACTAAAAGAAGTGGTCATTGACAGAAACATATGGCGAAAACTTTCCTATAGAATCACTGAGAGTTGGACACGACTGAATGGATAACATTATCATCATCCTTTTGACCTTTCTTGCAGCTCCTATGGCAGTGATTCCCAGGTTTCCAGAGAACCCCAGGGTTACATCAGAGCTCCCCAGGGGTTACATGACCTTTTCCAGAAGTTTGGATAGCCACTGACACCACTAGATGTCACTGGAGCCTTCTCCTGTTGCTTTACAGGCCTAGCCTCCTTCTCCACAATGGAAATGGTAAATAATCAATCGATTGATTGGCTGGTTCCCCCTCTTACTTCTTTGAAGTTTGCATGGCCTCTGACATCACTAGATATCACTGGAGCCTGCTTCCCCTATTGCTCTACAGGCCTAGCCTCTTTCTCTGCAATGGAAATGGTAAATAATCAATTGATTGATTGGTTGACTCCTGCATCTTCTTTCTCTTGAAGGGGCATGACACCACTTGAGGGGCTCCTTGAAACCTGCAAAACATTGTAGGGGTTCCTCCATGGTCAAAAGTTCGAAAAAGGCTTTCTTATGGTGTAAGAGATAGAGCAGAAGCTGCATTAGCTATGAAAAGCATATGTTACTATATTTTTATCCTTAGCCTGTAAGGAGCCACATGTTGACAAAATGATAGCAGAAGGAAATGCAGACAAATGTCACCTGACTTGGCCTTTCTTTGCTGAAGGCAGCGAATAAGTCAGGAAGTGGGAGGGGGGATAATCATTGTGTAGATAATTCTATCAGGCTTTAATTATAACTTTCTGTTAGGAGTGAGGAGTTCACAGTAGCAGCAGATTGCCTGTGAAATGGAGAGCCCATAAGTGTCTTCATGAATACACCCTGGAAATAAAAGGATCAGACAAATAGACTCGGTGGAACAAATGTCTTAATCTTAAGAAGGATAAATATTTTCTTCAGATTTTGACTTGGAAGCTGAGTTCTTCAGCTCAGGGTCCTGGATAGCATTGCCAGCTCTGTTTTGGAAAATACCTGAGGGTATTAAGGTGGCCTCTGAGGAAGGTGGGGTTTGGGGCAGAGAGGGATCTCAAGATGGTAGAAAGTCATTGTGTAACTGCAGCTGGAGAAGCCTATCTGGGTGAATGAAGGCTCACCGGTTCGTTGCTCTCCGCTCGCTCCGAGAAAAAAAATGGTGATCGCTTCACCAGAAGATCAGAGGAGAGAGCCAGGGGGAGGGACTTTGCTGAAACCGTAACAATGGTAATGCACAGAACTTTTTCGCTACTGTTGCAGATTTGTTGCAAGATTGTAGCGCTTTCCAGAGGGTGAATCCACTTTTTGGGATTTCCCTGGAAGCGCTACAACGAAGCGCTTCTAGAGGGACTGTTTCAGGAGTGTGGCAGATTGTGTACAACGTTGTGCATAACTGCATTTTAGTAGCGATTACAATTTGGCACACTCCTGCTACATTAAATCTGTGCGGAATGGGCCTGAGTGTTCACTGGCCCAATGTGTATGCTTTCCTTTGCCTTGATTTCATCATCTAATTTATTGTCTGTCTTTAGGAGCTATTGCAGTAATTTGATTTGTGGTTGTTAGGGGTGCCAGCCCCCCTCGTGGGCTAGGAGAATCTCCAATTTGTCAACTCTCCCCTGCTTTAGGGGTTTTATAAAGTGTGGAAATTCCCTTCATCCCCCACCTGAAACTTGTAGAGCAGCATTTGTTGCTTTGTTGCAGATGTCACCCACCACTGTCACATGTGCCTGCTCCCCCAAACCTGAAACTCACAGTTGGTGCAGGTGCTGCTCACTGCCATCACACACTCACAGAGCTGGCATAGACATCACCTGCTACAGTCATGCAGTGCCACCCACTGCCATGGAACACATCAACTCCTCCATCCACCTGAAATTTGTTGATCTGGCTCTGTGAGTTTCAGGTAGAGGGAGCCAACACACATGACAGCTTGGACAGTGTCTGGGGCAGAACTACAAATTACTGCTCTGCACGTTTTGGGTGCATGTGAGGGGGAACAGGCATGAGGTGTGGCATCTACTTTGATTTGAGGGCAAAATTCCACCTTAGAGTTCTGCCGAAAAGCCAGTGTGTTACCTCTGATGCATTGACATCTGTGTTATGTCAGCGCATCAGGAAGCTCCTGATCACTCCCCCGAATCCCCCTATGGCCAGCCCAAGCCTGGTTGCTATTGAAATTGTAATTGTTTTATTACTTGATTGGTGCATTTTGTTCGACTGACCACCTTGCATACTCTTCTAGGAGGGTACAAGAAAGGAAATGAATGTGGTACTAGAGCTAGATGCAGTGGGTAAAATGTACCAGTAATGGTTGAGAATAACTATCTATACACCAAAAAGATACACAAACAACACAAATTAATATGACACTCTTCCACTGGGCATTTGATTGAGGTTCAGGCTGTACCTCAATTATCCATCAGGGCCCCCTGCCACCTCCCACTCTGGGGGGTTACTGTTGAATGGATACCCCCTCATCGGGCCAGGACTTTCTGATATATATTCCAAATTTTTTGCCTGGCTCTTGTTGGTATGTTTCTGTCCAAAGCCAAACAGGATAGCAGGAATTAATGAAATTGGTTTTAGTCTATGTTTATTGCAATTTTGCATTTTACACGTGTACACCATCCTGGGACCAAATTTGGAGAGGGGTGGGTTAGAAATCTCAAAATAAATAAATAAAATATAATACACACAGGTGTTGTCCCATCTATCACTCCTTGTTTCTATCGGTCCCCTCTGAAGTTGGAGGTTAAAAGACAGTGCAAAGTCCTTCACTTCCGGCAATTCCTAGATGAACACTGCTAATGTGGGAAAGCAGCAAAAGGCAGAGGTGACATCACATAGTTCATAACATAGCCAGAAAAAAATCCCTGTTGTTTTCATCGAATTCCACATTTAAAATAACCTGAGATTTCGACACATCGCTCGCCTCGCCTCACGATGCCCCTGCCTCATCTATACAAATCCTCCTGGTTTATGTTGTGCTAGCTCTGGCGCTGTTCAATGAACTGATGTTAAATTTGGCTGTCGGGCTGCATTAATGACCTCGGGGTCCTGCAATCACAGACATCTCCTTCCCTTATAATTTCAGCTGCCTTTGGGATGCTGGCAATAACATATAAAAATGGTAATGGGGAGTGGAAAGGAGAACACAATGGAATCGCGAGGCACGCAATGGAGTTTTGATACGCTGACACCTCGAATTGATAGCCCGTAATGTGGTTTGCTCCTTAACAGTGGTCAAGAATAGCAACTCTTTCCTTCTCAGATAAACAAAAGCACAGCTAAGTGCAGAGAATTGCCTTAAAGGGGAAGGTCTTCAACTCGGATAAGTCTTTCATGACTCACATAGTTTTGGGTTATTCCCAGACCATGGCTCGGTTCCCAGCGTTTTAACAATCCATTGCTTTATTTGAAGTACAAAATGCAAAAAACAACAACCCTAAGCCAAAAGTAGGTGGCAAGGATGACAATGTTAGCCAGTCAGTTGTGTCTGACTCTTGGCCATCCTAAGGCTCAGCCTTCTTGCACCACTTCTTTTGGTTGCATAATGCTCTGGCCTTGATCCATTTTGATCATATCTAACCGTTGTGTCAGCCTGGTTTCCTTTTGCCACTAACCAACCTAGCAGAATTGCTCTCTCCATTGAGTTGGATCACATGATACAGCCAAAGGAACCCGGAGTTTCATGATTTTGCCTTCTAGTGATAGATCATGCTATATGGGATCTAGTATTTCTTTGTTGGTGACCATGGAATCCATAGAAGCCTTCTCCTACATCAGAGTTCAAACTAATCAATTCTCTTCCTGTCTGATTTCTTTGTCGTCCAACTTTCACAACCATCGGTGGATATTGGAAATATGATATATAGAACTAATCTATATTTGGGAATCAGGCTTATGCCCTTGCTATTCCATGCTTTTCTACTGCTTGTATAATGTTCTCTTTCAGAAACTCCTGCTAAGGTGAAAGACAGGACATATGAAAAGGGAACAAGTACAACCGAAATCATAGAGACTTTGGTAGCGATGGAGGGCTTGCTGGAGCCATTTGATTAATGATTACCCCCCCCCCAAAAAAAATACTAATGAACCAAGAAGATTATTTGACAATACTTTCCCCTATATGAGTTATTAGCCCAACACAGTATATTAAAGATATGTAATCAAACTCTCAGTACGGATGCCAGACCCCCAGTGAGGCTGGGAGAACCCACATTTTGGTATTGGGGGTTAGGGTCATTTTGCACCCTATGGACCTCCCTCCTGCAAGCCCACCCTATATTCACCTGGGTCAGGAATAATGTCCCGACATGTTAACATCATTCAGAAGTGATCAGTGTCATTGGATGTGATTTTTTGAATTTTAGTCAAATCACTATGGTTTGAGGCTGATTTTTGCCATAGAGTTTTCCCAAAAGCCAGAGAGTTTTGTTTGTTAGCATCAAGAAAATGGAAAGCTTTATTTAAACAAAATGAGTAATTTTTCTATGGCCGTATTTGTATATTCTATCATCAATGTTTCCATTTTTATCTAATGTATGTTAATAATCTTCATTAACCTTCATTCTCTTAACCTTCATTCTGTTGCCGAAAAGTAAATCTCTCTCTTTTGTGACTGTGTTGATGGTGTTACATATAAAACCTCATTATTTGCTTTGGCTGCAAGGAAAATTAGGGCCAACACTGTCATTGTTAAGGCAGGCTCTTAACACTTGCATCTCTGTATTTTTGCATGCTGGTTCATAATTCTACGGTTTTACATTTTATGCTTCCTTACAGTTTTATTCTATTGTACTGTTTACAAACTTGTCTCTTATATTTTGTAAAGGCCTATATGCAAATAAATTTTACTACTACTGTAATAATCAAATGTACTTTCTTTGCTGTTTTTCGACCATATTAATAAAATCCATAGATCCCTTATGTGCAGTAATCTCCAGGAAAGATAATAGTTTGGGGTTTAAAAAAAAAATCTTTGCAAATGTGGCTGATAATCATTTCCGTCCACCATTGACATGGTGGAGAAGCCGGGAGGGAAAGAGGACACGCTGAGAGAAGCCCTTGGCAGCACGCATGAAAGGCATGGTGACAATGCATCTTGCCTGGGCCAGGGTGGGGAGGCACGGGCACAGGGCACCTTAAAAGTCACTATTTCTGGAGGTCCCAGCCTCTTTTGCTTGTACTGCCAGAACTGCCAGAACAGCTTCCTTTCCACACACCCTATTATGTTGGCTAATACTGTTATGGTTGTGAATGGGCCACTGTCATGTGTCTTGGAATTGCATTTCATTATAGCTGGTGGGATGGAGCATGTTTGGGAGGAGTTCGGTCTGCATATCAGTCTTGCCAGGTTAGGGACCTCCTTAAGAGGTAGCAGGTCTGCAAATAGGGCTGCCAGTGACAATGCATCAAATAGGGCCAACCCAGCTGGTGAAGCATAGATTTCACAGTAACACATAGTTCAGGGTGGGACCAAGGGAGGCATGTGCCTCTCCTTGGCATCCCTGAGTGACCAGTGCCAGTTAGCCTGGGGTAGACCTAAGGGAAGTCTATGCTTCCTCTTGGTACCCCAGGTGGACACTTCCCTTATGGTGGGAATCCAGGAACAAGGGGACCCGTGTTCCCAATGGGGGAACTGGGCAGGCCCCAGGGTGCCGATGGGGTCCAGATTCTTGTGGTTGGCAGACTGCAAGTTGGGGTCCCTCTCCCATGCTGTGTCAACATTCCTGCAGAGTTAATAATAAAACTGTGGCCTTGTTTAAACCAATGGAAATGTGTGTACATCTTCCTTGATTCCAAGGTGCCCTCCTGCAAGTCAAATAGTTCACATCCAAAGTGGCTAAATATGGTAGTTTGAAAAAAAAGCAGCAGAAATGATAGTTAAAATTTAGATGTATAAATCTAAAGTATGTATGTGTTTTTATTTTATTTAAGTGCTTTTATACATGCTGTAATATATTTTACCTTTCTTCCAATGTTATCTCTGATGGTCTTGGACCAGAATAAATCTTAAGGTTAGGAGCCATCAGAAAACATAGCTAGTTTCTGTGCTCAGGTTTGTAAGAGTAGATTAGAAACTTTATACATGGCAACTGAGGTTAGGATGGAAGAAATTTTATAATCTGGATTATTTTATCCTCTTATATAAATTTGTATTAATTCTAACATAGTTTGTATGCATGTCTTAATATTTGAACTGTATATTTTATACTTTAAATTACAATTGTTATTGCATATTGTTTTTGTATTGGTTGAGGACCCTAATAAATGACTGACTGGCTGGAATCTTAAGGGTAAAGAGGAATTGGGATGCTAATCAGAAGTGGAATGAGGAATTAGTTCATTACACCAAAAATTCCTCTCCCATTACGGATTTGACATAACCTCTAGAGTGTGACTAAAAGTCTTCTTTTAGGGACCAAGCCCTATGAAGATAGGTTGAGGGACTTGGGAATGTTCAGCCTGGAGAAAAGGAGGTTGAGAGGGGACATGATAGCCCTCTTTAAGTATTTGAAAGGTTGTCATTTGGAGGAGGGCAGGATGCTGTTCCCATTGGCTGCAGAGGAAAGGACACACAGTAATGGGGTTAAACTACAAGTACAATGATATAGGCTAGATATCAGGAAAAAAATTTCACAGTCAGAGTAGTTCAGCAGTGGAATAGGCTGCCTAAGGAGGTGGTGAGCTCCCCCTCACTGGCAGTCTTCAAGCAAAGGTTGGATACACACTTTTCTTGGATGCTTTAGGATGCTTTGGGCTGATCCTGCATTGAGCAGGGGGTTGGACTAGATGGCCTGTATGGCCCCTTCCAACTCTGTACTTCTATGATTCTATGATTCTTCTGATTCTGAAGTAACTGTCCCTGTAATACTTCAGTTATAGAAGTTAGAGTAAGGATACAGAATGCAAACTGCCTTTTCATCCAGACTTAGAAAGAACGGCTTGAACACTGGGAAACCCAAAGTTTGGAAAGAAAAGTTGAAGAAGCTGGCACCATGAACGGCATTTGGATTCTCCCCGTCGAAGCTTGTGCAGTCAGAAGGGGGACTGAACTCATAAACATTCTACAGGGACTGAACTGTAAGCCAGCTCCCATCATGCAATTAAGAAACCAAACACAATTAAGCATCGCCAGAAGGGACTAGACAATGAAACTGAATCACTAATAAGGCAATGCACAGGATGATGATTGGCTGATCACAGCCTATGTGCCATTGCGCCTCGCTATAAAAGAATGGAATGGAGAATATTTCTTGAGATTCGGAAGGCTACTCCCTCATCTTCCCATGAGAAGTTGCTGAGGAACGTGTAAGATCCCCCATATGAATATAGAAGAGGGAGATGAGTTTCTACTAATCTTGTGTGTTCTGCTTCCTGGTTTGCCACTGGGAGAGGTTTCCAGTCCCCTGGCTTCTTCAACTTATTGGTATTCTCCTCCATTTTACTTTCTCTATCGTGCAAGCCAAATTCTTGTTTTGTTCTCCGCATCGAGCCCTCCACCAAACAACCCCCTCTCAAATTCGTAATGCCAGGCCTGCATTGGCCCTCACATGGGCCGATTAGCTGTTTGGTTTCACCTGCCAACTGTTGTTTCCGTGTGTGTGGGGGGGGGGCATTGATGGAGAAGGCATTACTTGGTACCAAGATCTTAGAAGGAGGAGGAGGAGGAGGAGGAGGAGCTAGGTTTTAATACCCTGCCTTTTCCTACCTGAAGTAGTCTCAAATAGGGATGTTATCTCTGGGTTGGGAAATACTTGGAGACTTTGCGAATGGAGCCAGCAGTGGGTGGGATTGGGGGGCAGGGAGGGACCTCAGTGGAGTTTACTCCCCAATACAGCCATTTTCTGCAGAGGAGCTGGTATCTTAGTCTGGAGACTATAATTCCAACAGATTGTCAGGTCCTACCTAGAAAATGCAACCCTATTCTCAAAGCAGCTTACAATCACCTTCCCCTTCCTTTCCCCACCACAGAGGTAGGTGAGGATGAGAGTGTTCTATCATTGGCCCAAGGTCACCCAGCTGGCTGCATGTGGAGGAAGAGCGGGGAAATCAAACCCACTTCTCAGTATTAGAGGCCGTCACTCTTAACCACTACACCAAGCTGGCTGAGAACTAAAAGGACACTATTGGGAAGACATTGCTCTAAAGCAGATGCAAAACAGTTCTGGGGACTATTTCAAAGGATATTTCTCGAGACATTTTTTAAGTGGTTCACTAAGACCTATCGGAGGAAAAAAGGCTGAGATCTGAATGACGACATGGACCTTAAAGGCATTAATTATAAATCTCTTGTCAGGAAGCATTAATTTATGTCTACCTCCGATATAAAATGAAAAGCCAGTATTAGAAAGGTTTGCTTAGGCTGCAGGTGGGGGGGGAAATTACATTTACAATCCAGACATCATTTTGCCCAGAGTCAAGGGAGGGACATGTTCTCGCGCTGCAGTACAAACAGCCTGCAAAATGTGCGGCTGCCTGATCTACATGCCGGTTCGTACTTCCCTCACCTCAAGACTTGGTTCCGGCACTGCGATCGACATGGGAAGCTGCCTTTGAAAATGGTTGCCGAGCTTCTCCTGCTGTAGACTTCACCTATATGAAGCCAGCTTGGTCCAGGGGAAGGCAGGGGACCAACGGTGATGGAAAGCATGTGATGGAAAGCATGGCTGTGGGTTTTCTGGACTGTGTTGCCATGGTCTGGTAGATTTAGTCCCTGATGTTTTGCCAGTAAATGTCACTGGCATCTTCAGGACATGGCAAGATGAAAATCACTCTGAAAAGTTGCTGGGCATTTTATTTTTTTTGGGGGGGGGCGGATGTTACACACACCATTCCTGTCTAATCTGGAAGTCTCAGAGGGGCTAGACTGGAACTCATGTACCACTTTTCTCTACCCGAAGGAGTCTCAAAGCGGCTTGCAGTCACCTTCCCTTTCCCCTCCCCACAACAGACACCCTGTGAGGTGGGTGAGGCTGAGAGAGCCCTGATATTACTGAAGAAGAAGAGTTAGTTCTTATATGCTGCTTTTCTCTACCCGAAGGAATCTCAAAGTGGCTTACAATCGCCTTCCCTTTCCTCTCCCCACAAGAGACACCCTGTGAAGGAGGTGAGGCTGAGAGAGCCCTGATATCTCTGCTTGGTCAGAACAGCTTTATCAGTGCCATGGTGAGCCCAAGGTGACCCAGCTGGCTGCATGTGGGGGAGTGCAGAATCAAACCCAGCTCGCCAGAGTAGAAGTCCACACCAAGCTGGCTCTCCAAGCTTTTCCTATGTCTGGGTGGACTTTGTTAGAATGTCCATTACGAAGTGTTTTTCCTGTGTCTGGACACCCAGGGCACCAAGACATGGGGCGAGGTGTGTGTGTGTCAAAGTGGTCAAATTCAGATAAATAAAATTATTTCAGAAAGTCTCTTCATTCAGAAGCATAGACATCCAACAAAACCATCGGCAGAACTGAAGTCACACTCAAGAGTTTGCATATATGAAACACAAGCACATCCCCTTCCCTCCCTCCCTTGGGAAGGTGATGACTCCAGTTCCAAAGGGAGACCAAACAAACCTACAATCTAAGTACAAAGCACTGGGAGGCAGTGGGCGGAGAGAGAGATCAGGGAAGCTTTGGTGTGAGAACCGAAAATCATATACTACAGACGAAGGAATTCAGCCTTGAGGTGCAAAGCGGACACAGGAACTGGGAAGCATCACAGGCATGACAATATCAGACAGCTCTAGTAATCAATCACAATCAATATGACAGAATTCCCGAGATTCTGACATCCTGCCTCCTCAAGAGGAACCTCCTCCCACCTCACCCCCCTCCCCTCTGCCAGAAGGGATGGCTTGAGTGGGAACTCCTCACCAATGCTTCAATAAATGCCAATACAGTTTATAACACAAAGCAGTTTTCTCCTCTGAGCAATTTACATAGCAAAGCTCCATAGGCACACAGGATCAAAGAAGGGGGGGGGGGGACAGGCTGGAAATTCATACAGTAAAACCACAATTATTTGGCATAATCAACCTGATTCTGACAGGGGGGACTTTATATAACGCCCTCCCTGGAGGCTTTCTAATGGATTTGCTAATTCCACCCACCCTAATATCCTAGTTTCAAGTGCTTAGGTTGGGTTGGATCCAGTCAACATTACAGTACGTGTGGCTTTTGTCGATGTGGATCTCATGATCCCCCCCCTCCCAATAGCTCCTTTAGTGGTCAGTGGGAACACCTTACTCTGATTGTAACAGATAGTTGGAGTACATCAAGTGTTTGAACAAGGTCTGTCCGTTCTCCTGGTGGTCATATTAGTGTTTAAACCAGGGGTAGTCAAACTGTGGCCCTCCAGATGTCCATGGACTACAATTCCCAGAAGCCCCTGCCAGCGAACGCTGGCAGGGGCTTCTGGGAATTGTAGTTCATGGACATCTGGAGGGCCGCAGTTTGACCACCCCTGGTTTAAACACTCAGCCTCTTGTAGGTTCCGTGCAACAAGAAAGTAATGTGATACTTTGCCTAATTATATATTTTGCATGAAGGGGACCTGCCATCTTCATTAATCACCGGGAGTCAAAATAAATAGTATCTTTCAAATCTGAAAATCCAATACAAGTTGAATGATGTTCACTAACCCAATACATGCTAGACATTAAAGCTATACCCACATTAAGTTTGGGTGCAATTAAATTAGAATAGATTAGATGTCACTCATGAATTATCTTCTGTTCTTCTACAGTAATTCATTTAATTGAGCACAATGATCAACTCTGAGCTTTCTGATCTCTGGTGAATTTCTTCTACCCAGAAGCAGACTTTTGAGGGGATATATCAGTTCTGAATATTTCTCTTTCTCCCCCTGCTCAGTTCTCTCCCAATTCTCAAGTGATTATATGCCTAGACACGCATGAGCATTCCACACACCAGTCACTAGAAAATATTTCCCAGAGAATTTTCAAAATCTCTGTTCCCTACAGTTCCCTGCCTCACCTCTATTCATGCCAGCAAAATGCATCTTTAAAATTTTACTCCTCACTAGGTTATATTTAATCAAGTGACAGGCAGAATTAAATGCAGGGTAGCCAGACACAGCATAACACAAAACACCTGAGATTTAAAGTTTTCAGCTGAAAGGTGAGCAGAATTAATGCCAGTGGATATGGGAGGCATTTTTCCACCTGGGCCAGGGAAGGTAGCTTGCACCCTATCTCTCAGCATCAGACCTAGCCAGGGTGATCCATGTGATGGTCACCTCTAGGTTAGATTTCTGCAACTTGATCTGTACATGGCTTTCCTTGAGACCGTTCCAAGAACTCCAACTGGTTCAAAACACAACAGCACAAGTACTTGCAGAGACTAGATGAAGGACACATATGACATCAGTGTTTTCCCAGCTGCATCAGCTCCAGATTGAAGACTAGATCAGATCAATGGTTTGGTGCTAACCATCAAAGCCCTAGACCAAGTTTTCTCAACCAGGGTTTTCTCTTGTCCCTGGAATGGTTTCCTGAATTGGTGGAAGTTAAATCATTTTTATAATTTTTTTTTAATTTGTTAAACATTTATCAGGTGATATGACCATATATGGTCATGTTGAACCCCCAAAATGGTCAATGGTGGGCGTGGAGGAGGTGGAAAGGGGAGATTCCCAAGTGGGTGGGTACACAGCTATGCTTCTTAAACATATCCTACACGATCTTCTATCTGAAAAATATTTCTAGGGTTTCTCAATAGTAAAATGTAGAGAAGGGCCAGCTCAGGACCGGGTAATACATTGGTGGTAGAGCCAGGAGTGGGTGAGATTTGGGGTGGGGAGGGACCTCAGTGTTGCATAATGCTATGGATTCCATTCTCCAAAAAGAGCCATTTTCTTCAAGGAAACTGACCTCTGTCATCTAGAGATGACCTGTAATTTCAGAGGATCCCCAGATCCCACCTGGAGACTGGCATCCCTAGCTCTGAAACTATGGTTTTGCATAATGTAAAAATTCTGACATCATGGCTTAAACCTGCTGGATCCTGCCTGGTGCTTCCTTGGGAAACCAGCTGGGTGTGGATCAGGGTCAGTCAGAAGAGAGAATGAAGGAAATGAAAAAAAGGATGGGTCAAGGCAAGCCAGTCTATGAATTATTATATGCAAGCTGGGTCCTGTTTTCACTACCAACTGTATTTAAAATAATGCATAATATAAGTGCCGAACATTGTGTGATTTCTTTGGCTCTGTTAAAAAAGAATCTATGAATGTGCTGATATACTTATTTGGAGAGGGCTGATGAATGAAGTGAATCTGTTATGTGGCACCTAATTCCGATCACTGGATACAAGTCGTTGCTTCTTTCTCCTACTAAAGGTGTTTGTGTAAAAGTAAAGCAATGACTATGAGATAATGAACACCTAGGATTCCCACTCTCTTTGAGCCTTTTGAAATTGTAAGAATTGGGTGTGGGTACCATTAAAAACTGCTGCCGGAGTACCTTTCTGGAGGGTCTGAATTACAGGGGGTAAATCTATGGGCAGTTCCATACCTGTTAAATATAGTGAAATGCTTTGGTAGTCATTATATTCTGGCCACTCCGCATGATGTTGGCAACATCCAGCATCTGGGCAGCAAATTCTCGCTACATCCCCCATTTTGAAGCGCTAGTTGGGGAATCACATAAAGTGGATTCCCCAACCTAAAAAGTGCCCGCTAGAGGAGAGCAACCAGCAGCCCACCAGCCAAAGAAATGTATGGAGGCCATGAAGCACTACCTCCACCTCTAATGTCCTGTCGTCGCACCTGTCTCCCTCTCCCTTCTTCGACCGTTTATGCACTGGGAACTACACTGACCCAGCTTCCATGCAAGAACACAAATCGGGGGCGGATGAGGTGCACCAGGCCAAATGCTCCCCCATGTGGGTGCAGGAAGAGGTGGGGCAGCCTGCTATGACTAAAACTCCAGCCTGCAGACCGGCATGAAACCTCCAGTGCGTAAACGGTCTTCCGGGGGCTGGGAAGTGCTTTTTAAAAATTAAGAACAGCCTGGAGCAATGAATAGATGGACAAGCGTGCAGGCGATGCAAGAAATAATTTCCTCCCAGAGTTGTCACACAAAGCATGCCTCTCCAAAGTCCCCCCCCCAAAAAAAAAACCAGGAATGAGATTATTTTTGTAAGTATCAAGACTCATGATTCCATAACGGGTGGCATTCAAAAAGCACTATGCATCTAGGCTTAGATGCATAGGCATTTGAACGGAGCAGTATTGAATTTAAAAAAATAGCAGGCATCGTGGGCCCTTTAAAACATGGAGAAAGGGGACTGGTTGCCAGGATTGATTGACAGGTGGAAGAGAGTCACGTACAAAGCATGTTGCTCTCTTCTGACATTTCCAGCAGCACTTGAGGAGTGCAAGAAGTGTGAAAAGGCAACAGACAGGAGCAGGACAGCAAGAAGGTATGGAGCAGCTGGAAGATGCATTAATGCTTAGCTCTATGCCATTCAGCTGGTGTAACACTATTTTTAACAATGTGTGGAAATGCCCTATAAATTCCAGTGCCAGGAGATAACACCAGGGGAAGGCCTTGGCCTCTGTGCCCAGTTGTGAGCCCCCCCCCCCAAGGAAGTGGTTGGCCACTCTGTGAGACAGGATTCTGGACTAGATGGACCATTGGTCTGATCCAACAGGACTCTTCTTGTGTTCTTTAGTGCCTTTCAGTGTAAGCAATTCAAATTCATCACCTTTTGAAATGGCCCTTATATGCCTTGACTGGTTGGTTTGTTGCTGAATGCATTCGATTGAAGGAAAAAGCGAACTCCTCCGTTCAACTCTCTGTTTTAGACAGCTCCTGACTGCAATTCTTGATTGTAGACTGTACACTGATTCTTCTTGAGTTGAGCTGAGAATTAGATGAGGCAATCAGAGATTAGCAGATGCAGAAAGGCCCACGTTCTGGGCCGATAGCAAAGCAGCACGTGAACAGCAGTGGCCCCAGCAGGAACTGTGGGCAAGAAGCCACTGCAGCAGATTTCTTGCCCATACGCCCATCCCACCTGGGCAGGAAAGCAACAGAAGCAGGAGGAGAGGCAGCAGGACAGTTTCACAAGACGGTGAGTATGGATGGAATTGTTTTTTTTTTCTCTTTCTTACATGCCTACCCAGATACCATCTAGTGTTGCAAGAACAGATGGGCTGTTCCTCATTCCAGATGAAGAAGACTTAGGAGAGTTTGTTCTATTTTAATTTAAAAACTTTTTTAAGAAAAAGAAAAGATTGCAACTCCATCTGAAAAATTCCACAGATACAAAATCATGAATATGGATAACTGGGATTCTACCAATGTAAGAGCCTGAGGGCTGGAGACCAAGTCCTACGAAGAAACACTGATGGACTTGGGAAGGGTCAGCCTGGAGAAGAGGAGGTTGAGAGGGGACATGATAGCCCTCTTTATGTATTTGAAAGGTTGTCACTTGGAGGAGGGCATGAAACAGTTACTGTGAAGACGGGACCTGCAGTAATGGGTTTAAACAATGTGTAGAAGACTACCAGCAGCCTGAGGAGGTGGTGAGCTCCCCCTCACTGATGGTCTTCAGGCAGCAGCTGGACAGGTACTTCTCCTGGATGCTTTAAGCTGATCTGGCATTGAACAGGGGGTTGGACTAGATGGCTTGTATGACTCCTTTCAACTCTATAATTCTATGATTCTGTGTTGGAAACAGTGACGGAGATCAGAGCATACATACAAACATAACCTAAGCTGGTGTGATCACCATGGGGCATTTCTGCCATGGCAGCTAAGGTTATGTTTGCATGTATGTTTTGGTCAAAGGTGTTGTTCCACCAGCAGAACAACAGTTTCACTGAAGGAACAGCAATTCAGTTGGTGGTGATGGTGAAGAAGAGGATGACAATGAAGAAGAACAGGGGAGGTTGTATCCCACTTTTCACTTCTCAAAAGAGTCTCAAATCCACTTACAATCACCTTCCCTTCCTTTACCAAAAATGGACACCCTCAGAGGTAGGGGAGGCTGAGAGAGCTCTGAGAGAATGGTGACTGGCCCAAGGCCACCCAGATGGCTGCCTGTGGAAGAGTAGGGAATCGAACCTCGTTCCCCAGATTAGAGGCTGCCACTCTTAACCACTATGTCAACTTAGGAAAGAAGGCTGATTTCTGCCGATGATCCTACCCCCTTGTAGACTCTCTGAAGGGCCTTCCAGAGCTGTCACAAGCGGGGGGGGGGGGATCAGTGAGCTCCATTTGGGGGAGATCTTGCTCTGTCAGTTTAAAAAAAAGAAACAAATGTAACAACATTTACTCATCCATAAGCATCGAGGAACAACATCCAACGTACTTTGTCTACATCACAAAACTAACCATCTATGTGAGTTTGGGGAAGTGTATGAACAACCAATTGCATGGTGTTCCCATATAGGCAATTCCTCTTGAAAGAGAAAAGGCATTTTCTAAATAGAGCTTCTTCATAGACATCCATGGTCAGGGACCAAGGCTCAATGGAAGAACCTCTGCTTTGCATGCAGAAGGTTACAAGTTCACTTCATGGCATCTCTAGTTTAAAGGGCCAGGCAACAGATGACATAAGAGACCTCAACCTAACACCTTGGAAAGCTGCTGGCAGTCTGAGTTGACAGCAATGACCTTTGATGGACCAATGGTCTGTTTCAATAGAAGGCTCCTTCATTCATCTGGAGACCTTTCCTTGCTGGTCTCCATCAAGGTCCATCAAGGTTAGTCTTGCCTATTCTGACTGGCAGGTTCTTTACGGTCTTTCACATCACCTCTGATCTGATTCTTTTGGAAGGAGAGATGGAGAGGATTGACCCCAGGGCCTTCTGCATGCTATGGGGACACTCTGCCCCTGAGAAACAGCCCCTCCTCCTCCTTGTCACAGTAGCAATTTTCATGGCTTCCAGGTAAAAGCATGAAGAGGGACATAGCATTTTTCTAATTAATAGTCTGAACCCAGCGCATTAATTACAATTCAAAAGAAAGAATACATTCATCCCTAAACCAAAATCTGAGAAAAGCCAGCAAAAGAATATGGGAAGAGGGGGGACCCTTGTAGCATAATAGCTATATGTGTGTGGTATATAAAAGAGTTTAAAGGGTCCCTTTCTACTAATTATAGAATAACTGCAGGAGCTAATCAAAATGTGTTTCAAGCCTCTGCCGGGTAAAAATGAATGTTTAATTAACTTGAGCAGCTTGCCAATTCCAGTCTGTCCCCTTTAAATTGTTCCTCTATGCTCTTGTTGGCTGAGTTTAAATTCTCTGCAGCACCAAGCAGCTTAAAGCAATACAATAGTTTTATTTGGAAGAGAAACAATTGTGTAAGGAAAAAGTCAGGGTTCTAACTGTCTAATCGCTGTTCTGCATTCATTCTTTGTGTTGTGGAGTCAAGCAGGAAGGAAGTGAATTTAAAGGAGCAGGAAGTCTCCAGTTGAGTCAATCAAGACATAGAAGGAGAGTATTGGGGGGGGGGGGGTGATATCAGGAAGTTCCAAATCTAACTATGCTAAATCCACTTCTCCTCCAGTGCCCCCTGCAGGATATTCTTTCTATATGTTTGAATCATGCACACTACAGATCTCGCATAGTCCAACAGTTCTCTCCTCAGGGAAAATATGGGAAACTTGGTCTTGCAAGCCATATTCAGGAATTCAGGGAGGGCTGTGGCTCAGTGGTAGAGTATCTGCTTGGCATGCAAAAGGTCCCAAGTTGAAACCCCAGCAGCTCCAACTGAGGATCAGGTGTAGGTAATGTGAAAAGACTCACATCTAAAACCCTGGATAGCTGCTTCCAGTCTGAGTAGACAATACTGACTTTGACAGACTGGTGACTTGATTCAGTATAAGTCAACTCCAAGTGTGCATGAGTCATATACTGTGTTCAGTTTTGGGCACCCCAATTGAAGAGGGATGTTGACAAACTAGAACATGTCCAGAGGAGGGAAACAAAGATGGTGAGGGGTTTGGAGACCAACATGTATGAAGAAAGGTTGGGGGAGCTTGGTCTGTTTAGCCTAGAGAGGAGACGACTGAGAGGGGATCTGATAACCATCTTCAAGTATTTAAAAGGGTGCCATATGGAGGATGGAGGAGAATTGTTCTCTCTTGCCCCAGAGGGACAGACCAGAACCAATGGGATGAAATTAATTCAAAATAAATTCCATCTAAACATCCAGAAGAAGTTCCTGAAAGAGTGGTTTCTCAGTGGAACAGGTTTCCTCAGGAGGTAGTGGGTTCTCCATCTTTGGACATTTTTAAACAGAGGAGAGATAGCCATCTGACAGAGAGGCTGATTCTGTGAAGGCAAAGGGGTGGCAGGTTACAGTAGATGAATGATTGGGATGTGAGTGTCCTGCATAGTGCAGGGGGTTGGACTAGATAACCCATGAGATCCCTTCCAACTCTATGATTCTATGATTCTATGATCAATTGTACTTTTGTTTGGAGCAATCTTGGAATGCCATTTTAGCAGCCTTACATCCTTTGCCCTGTCAGTAGCCTTTCTGAGGGAATCATAAGGTGTTCATAAACTCCTCCTTGTTTGCCTTTTTTCTGTCTCCCTCACCCCTGAATGTCGCTCCCATTGATGACTTCCTTTCTCCTTGGTGCTCAGGAGAGCATATACAGTTCATCCCAACCTCGTTTTATCCTGACAATAACTCTGAGAGGTAAACAAAATGGTAAGAGAGTGGTCAAGCTGGCACTTGAATTCAGGTCTTCCCAATTCAGGTCTTCTAATCCAGCATTGGAACCACCAGACCATAGCAGCTATCTCTTGATTTCCTCCTGACACAATAATGACATGGATGCTGCCGTTTGTTCCCTGATCTAGTACTCTTCAAAAAGAGTAATAAACCAGCTTTTTTACACAGTTCTCCTTCTTCCCTACAGGTTCTGTCTCATAGCTTTTGTCCATGCAGATCCCATCCCAGCTTAGCCTTTTTGGTTAGCCCTCCCCTCTTTTTTTCACCAGTTGTATCTAACCCATCAACCTGAATAAGGAGCCATGTTGGATCCAACCCATTGACCTGAATAAGGGGTCATGGTGGACAGGAAAGTGGAAATACCTGCAAAAGTAATGGATCCCTCTTCTTCAGTCCACTAATGACCCTAGGCATGACAAAAGTTCTCTCTTCATAGATGTCTGATCTCTCCCAGATTTGCTAAACTCGTGACTCTTCTCCCCCAAACCTACATACCCAAGGGTCCTATCCCTCATTTCAGTATGAGAACATAGGTATTAATAAGGCAAATTCTCACACTATTATAAGGTCCTCTATGTGCTCAAATTGTTTATATACTATGTGCTGTCAGCTTGCAGCCGACTTATGGATACCCCCCAGTAAGGGATTTTCAAGGCAAGTATATAGACAAAGGTAGACTGTCAGGATCAGGTCTGATCCTGTCATCTTTTGGCTGAGATTTTAGTTTTATTCTTTTTTTAAATATATATTTTTTATTAAAGTTTATAATATAATACAGAAGAGATAGAAAATAGATATAGTCAGAGTGCATGATAACAAGATGATATCAATTAATACCCCGCTTCCCAGGTCTCAAATTTAGATCTTTTTGTTAAGAAAATCTACATGAGATTGCTATTGTTTTTGAAATTCCAGAGTTGTTTTTTTGTTGACTTTGTTGGTTAACTTAGCCATCCAAGGATTTTGGTTTTATTCCTGTGGTTGCCTGTGGGTCTTGCGATCAGAGCCTGCCTGTGGTAGGCCTGGTTGACTTTGGCCAAAGCCTTGTCCACCCCAGCATGCCTTGACCTGTAATCACACTGCAATTTGCTCTTTCCTGGGAGGGGGGGAGCAGGTGGCTGGGGTGCTGTGCTATGGGAACTAAGGGCAGTCATCACCATGGAAAATCCCCAATAAGTCTGAGCATGTACCACCTAGTTTGTGATGTGTCACCCATCATAGAATGTCACCACCAGGCAGGGCTAGGAGGCTACTTAACACGTGGTTTGTTTTCACAATGTTTTCTTTGTCTGTTTGTTTGTGTTATCAAGCTGGGAATCACTGTTGTGGCTATTCAGTTGATGCCTGAATAAACCTTGGGTTATGGAGTTCAAGAAGGGTCAGCAGTCGTTTCTGACAATGGCCTTCCTCTACAGAACCTTCCTTGGGGCTCCATCATCCAATTCTGCTTAGCTTTTGAGATCATACAAGACTGGACTACACCTTGTCACCTTCCCTCCCCCCAAATGTGCTTCCTGGTATTCAAAAGGTGTCCCTTAAAACGGAGACAAATAAAATGAAGCAAAATCTGTTAGGGTCTTTAATTGTGCGACGTGATTCAAAATCAACACAGGTTTTTCTCATTCTCCTGGGAGAGTGTTCTTCATTAATGGGGGGGGGGGGCTCTAAAAAAAACTAGCACCATTAAAATACAGAATTGTGGGTCTGTATTTAATTCCGTCTTCAATGTGCCCTTGAGCTTCACTCCCCGCAGTACTTTAGGAATATATTTTCTGGATACTCTTTAAGCAAAGATTAATGCTACAGTGCGCAGCTTGACAATCATGCCGAGTCAATTCCAAGCAACTTATTATGCTCGGAAACACTTTGCACATGGAAATTGCAGCAAGTTGCTGAGTCCTCAGAAGCCTGTCAGCACAACCGGGCATTTGATCTAAGGCGAACGCTGCCAAGCCGAAGTAATGTTACCCGAGTTTGATATGGAATATAAATAAGAAGATACCTGATCTAAAAATAAGAACAACGGCATTCGATTTGCATCGAGCCCACAGATGCCATAGTCTGCTGAGGGAGGGGAAAGAGGATGGCAGACTTTGCCGGATTTATTGGAAGTTTTAACGCAAAACTAATTCCTCTCTGGAAAATCGAACTGACATCTCAAAGTCTCAAGACGGTTGCTTGGCAGGAAACGTGTTCTTTGGGGTGCGGAAACCTCAGGACGACCACAGATCAGCTGCTGAATGTGCGGAAAGTGCTGTTGGTTGCGGCTGGCTTATGGTGACCCCAAGGGAAGAGAGGAACAGAGGTGGTTTTCCATTGCTTGCCTCTGCATAGCAACCCTGGACTTCTTTGGTAGTTTCCCGTCCATGTATTAACCAACGCCGGCCCTGTTTAGCTTTTGTGATCCAATGAGATCTGGCTAGCCTGGGCCAATTGGAAATGAAGCACAGAATTCAACATCTGCCCTATGAAAACCTATTATCCTTGCCTCCCTGGAACTCAGCAGTAGAGACTCTTCTTGGCATTTCAATCCCTAGCATCCCCCATTGAAAGGACGAGGCATTCGGTGATGGGAAAGGCCTTTATCTGAGGACCTGGAGAGCCACTGCCAGTCTGAGTAGATAATATGGACTTGGATGGACCAAGGTCCTGATTCATTATAAGGTAGCTTCATGTGCCCATGTACCTCACTCCTTTGAGAGCCAGCTTGGTGTAGTGGTTAAGTGCAGCAGACTCTAATCTGGAGAACCAGGTTTGATTCCCCACTCCTCCTCCACATGCAGCCAGCTGGGTGACCTTGGACCACTCACAGTTCTCTGAGCTCTCTCAGCCCCACCTGTGTCACAGGGTGTGTGTTGTGAGTAGAGGAATTGTAAGCCACTTTTAGACTCCAGGTAGTAAAAAGTAGGGGTACAAAAAGCAGGTCTTTTTCCCTTGTCTTTCTCTTTTTCTTCCTTTCTCTCTGTTTCTCTCTTTTCTTCTAAAGAGATACTCCTAGAACTGGCAAGAGCTATAAATAATTTCTCATTTTCAGGGGAAACTCGCTGATTAATTTCCTCTCCCGTTGATTGATTTCACATTCACTTACCCCTTCCTAGTTTAGACTCCCGAAGAAATTGATGGCAAATTATTTTAACATGAAATCTCCTGGGCTTCTTCAGCCTTTGTAGCTCCAGTGCGACCGATAAGGCCGCCACCAGCCATGGGTGTAGGGAGTCTTCAGTCTAGCACCGGCAGCTTGAAACCAAAATGAGGCAACTATTGATTTTCAAACAAATGAGCGATCATCTAGCCAGACCAGAAAATGCAGTGAATGTACTTAGTGGGTAGGTGAAATATTACCCCTGTATAAGGTAAAACCCTTAATGCTTTGCTAAAGCCATCTCCCCAAAGCCTTCCAGCCAGAAGCTTTTGCAACTAATGCCATTAATTTAGGGGGATAGATAGCAGATAAGTGGATCCTTCAGAAATGCCACCTACACCAAGATTGAAGACCGCAGTGATCTATGGGCAAATGACTCTGAGAAACGAAAGAGAGGCCAATAGATATATTCAATGCCCATGTCAGTCATAAAAAAGAAGAAGATTGCCTTGAGTGTGGATGACTTTGGGATGAGAATGAAACCTGTTCAGTCTGAGAGGTCAAAATATGTTTAAGTATATTAAGGACAGAGCTATTTTGCAGAGGGGCAACTCAAGATGCAACGAGGGACATCTTAGTAGGTCCCCTTTCGAACAAGGCTGATCATACAGTTAATATACAAATGCTGGTGAGCATGCTTGGAGGCCCTATGTGGGCTACAGAGCAGTGTGATGAGATGATAATGATGATTGAATTATTTTTATAAACCACCCTTCCCTTGACATCTCAGGATGGGTCACAGCAGGTTTTTAAACATATATCCATTTGTCCATCTATCATCTATCCAGCCAGCCAGCCAGCCAGCCATTTATTATACTTTTAGTCTGCTGCTCCTGGCCTGCTGGCTTGCAGCAACTAACAACAAATAAAAACAATACAATAAAATACATTAAACCCCACAACTTCAGTCCCAACATCTGTAGCAACTCCCTACCTGCCCAGCCCTCCAACAGCCTAGTCTCCAAGAATGGTGTTATTAAAAGGAGACACCAAAGTAGGGGGCAAGATATCCTCTCAGCCTGGCCTCAACCAAAAGCCTGATAGCAGAGCTCCATCTTGCAGGCCCTGTGGAACATTGTCAGTTCCAACAGGGCTCTTGGCTCTTCTGGGAGCTCATTCCACCAGGCAGGGGACAGGACCAAAACTCATTGTAAGCATTCTTAAGTAAGTTAAAATTTTAAATGTACGCATGTATTTATTTTTATTTTATTTATATACCACCTTCCCTTTAGGCTCAGGATGGTTTACATTAGAACTGTCATAAATGATACACATAGTAAACATCTTGACTGTAATATATAACATCCTGAATAACAAGAACTTGAATACAAATAATTTATAATTTAACATTCAACATTCAGTGCTCAGCAACTCAGTTTTTTACTGCACTGTAGTGTAACCATATTTTAACATTGGTAAAGTGGGACACCATTGACCAGCGGAGGGGGGGGGGGTTCTTGATTTAAAATTTGGTCTATATGGAGCAACAAAACATTTCATAGAATGCAAAAATAGTATTGTAATATATATTAAATATATATATATATATTATATATTAAATATATATATATTTAATTTCAACATAAGTACAATTTGCCAGGTACCCCCAGATGTCCCTCCAAAAGTGGGACAATCTGGTCACCCTACTGTAGCCCCATTTTTCTTCTGCGGGTGCAGTTGATTGGTGGGACAGGCCCCTGGGCTGTGTTTGATGGTTTGTTTCACTTATCTTGACCAAACGCTGGTTAGAAGAGTTCCCTTGGAATTGCTTTAGCTCTGGCAGGGCCCTGATGTTCCCTGGGAGCTCATTCCACCAGGTAGAGGTCAAGACTGAGAGAGCCCCGTCTCTGATCAATGACAAGTGTGGTTCCCTGGGGCCAGTTTGTGGCTGCTGATAAAGCGTGGTGCTCTTGCGGGGGGTGGGGAGGACTACTTCCCTTCCATTAAAGTCACTTTCTGAGAGTACTGGATAGTGTTATTTTGTTTTGTTTTTCCCCCTTGAGCAGATGAGGTTTTGGGTAAGGAGGCCAGTGTCTATTGATCTTACTTCCTGCCCTCAGCCATAAGCCTGGTGGGACAGTTCCATCTTACAGGCCGTCCAGAACTGTTGAAGGTTCCAGAGAGCCCTGATCTCATCAGGAACAGCATTCCACCAAGCTGGAGCCAAGGTCAGAAAAGCCCTAGGCCTGCTTGGGGCCAGTTATATTTCTGAGGGACCATGAATCTTGGATAGGTTTTGAGTACTAGATCTTAGCTCTCTTTGGGGGCAAAATCAAGGGGACCTAAGGAGCCCCACACATTCTGACTTGCCTCAGTTTTATCCCACCCCTCAACTGGTCTTCATATTCCACACTTATGCCTCTTTTCCTGCAGGGGAGTGTAAAACTTATTCATATAATTCTGGGTCACAGTGAGGCAGGGCTTATGAAAGAGTCTGGAAATTTTATCCTCTCTTCAGTTCAAACTGTAAAAAATATCATTTCACTCAGAGATGCCAGTGTGTTACTCACATTCCTTTATCAAGGGATTTGTAAAGCAACAATCTCTCAGTATGTTCCCCACCATGGGACAAAACCAAGAAGATCTCAAGCCAGGTCTCCACTTCTTAAAACCAACAATCATTACACCAGAAATGTTTTATAATTTTTTACTATATAGTTTAAATTACACTGGAAATGGTTACTGAAATTACAAAAATGAGAACAATTAAAACCTATACTGCCTATGTAATCCTGTCTTACACCACACATTCAACTTTCCAAGTTCAGGTGGGTTCCACCTACCCTTCTCTTCATGCCTAACAATTCAATTTCCTCATGTATTCAATACTGCCTGTCAAGTTCTTTGTAGGTATATTCATTTCTTTTTAAGATAGCATCTTTTAGCTAGCCACTTCTATCTTCTCCTTAAGAGCTCCTGCCAAGATCGCTTCCTGGGAGATTTATATGATAGCCTTATCCATTTAGCTCGGAGAAGCACATCTCCCATTTCATCTCTTAAGAAGTTTTTTTTTTAAACAGTATTTCCGGGCTCTGTGTGGCTACTATTATTATTTTGATAAGAAAACGGTTAACATCTGTTTCGAGAGAGGAAGGGAGAAAGGGCTTCTACGTTCACTTACACTTCCTATTAATCTCATCCAGGATCTTTTTCTTTGTGTGCTAATAATATTTACCACTAAATAAGGGAAACACAAATAATAAATTATAGCATACAGTATTAGCATCGTCATTTTCATTTCTAGCCCAGCTTTCTTGCTGAGTCTTGGTAAAGGTAAAGGTATCCCATGTGCAAGCACCAAGTCATGTCTGACCCTTGGGGTGACGATCTCCAGCGTTTTCATGGCAGACTCAATATGGGGTGGTTTGCCAGTGTCTTCCCCAGTCATTACCATTTAACTCCCTCCCCCCAGCAAGCTGGGTACTCATTTTACCAACCTCGGAAAGATGGAAGGCTGAGTCAACCTTGAGACAGCTGCTGGGATCGAACTCCCAGCCTCATGGTCAGAGCTTTCAGACTGCATGTCTGCTGCCTTACCACTCTGTGCCACAAGAGGCTCTTGAGTCTTGGTACAGATAACAAAATATAAAAACCAGACAAGAAAGACGCACAGTTCACAATAGAGTCAGACTGGGATTGATGATCCAAGGGCCATCAGAACACAGATGACTTCCTTCTTCAAGGCAAGAGATGCTCAGAGGTGGTTTGTCATGGCCTGCTCTGTCTCACAACCCTACACTCCCTTGGTGGTCTCCCTTCCAAGTAGTAACCACGGTTGACACCACTTGGTTTCTGAGATCGAACACAGCATCCAGGTCAGGATAGGACTACAATCACAGAACTGGAAAACAATGCAATTAAAAAAAAAAAAAACACTTGTCCAAGGCATGATATCCCATAATAAGTTCAAATCTCGACATGGAAGTTGTTACCCAAATTGTGTGTACAAATGTCCAAGAACACGTGTATGTGAGCTGTGGGGAGATTAGCCAAATTAATGTGACAGGGGGATAACTAGCATTTTAGGATCATTGCCTATGTATACGAGGGTAACTACACCAGTAGGAACTCAAGGTGGACACCAGTGTAAATGGTAAAACAGTAAATGTAAGCTTTATTGAAAGAAAATAACAAAAAGGCACAAAAACAACTAACACATCTACATACAGTTGTATAGAGAAAGGGGAAGAAGGGTGGAAGGCTTGGTATAATTACCTGTCCGAACAATGGAGAGTCAGAGGAAAGCAACACGAACCAGCATGGGAGGTTCCAATTGATCCTGAATTGGAAAGCATTCAGGGTGGCTGTCTGAAGCCCTGAATGGGGTTTTGGGGAGGGGGATAATTGACAAGACTCAGGTGATCACATGATGGGATTTTCCATGGGTCAGGATGTTGGACAGTGCCCTGGCCAAGTCTGGAGATGGCCAGAGATAGGCTAAACAAAGGTGTTAACGTGTCTGAAGAAGAGAGCCATCATGTCTCAATGTGTCTAGATGTGGGGTTTGGGGAAGAGATTTCCCCTTACAGAGAGGCCAAGGATTAATATGTTGCAAGACAAAGAGGTTTGCCTAGGAGCCCCTGGGCAAACAGGATGGAGCCAGTCCACTCGATCAGCAATACAATGGGGTGGGGTCGGGGTAAACTGGAGAGCAAGAATTGAGGCACCTGGATTAGGCAAAGGCTGTCATTCTGAACCTAAGGCAGAGAGCAAGTTTTCTAAGAGGGGGTCTAGCCCGGCTTGGCAGACATTAGCAGTGTCATGGCTTTGGCTTAAGCCTAGATTATTGAGGGGTGCCATTGGTTGTGGAAGACAGTGTGCCTGTCTGTGAGGCAGGGGTCCTGCCATACTTAACAAAGTTCATTGGGTCACCCTGAATCAATGTTTACCCCACTGTGTTATTACTGGAATTCAATTGCCTGGAAGTAAATTCAGCTTGTTATTCATACATCTACATCCACATACATACACACATATATACATACATACAACATACATACATACATATATACATACAAGAGAACAATTAAGAAAGAGATTATAAGAAAAAGAACAAAGCACAGACATTTTATACCTTCTACATTGCAATATAGGATTACAGGAGGAGTTGTTTTTTTTATAATGGAGTCTCAAAGAGGCTTACAATCGCCTTCCCTTCCTCTCCCCACAACAGGCACCCTGTGAAGTAGGTGGGGCCGAGAGAGCTCTGATATTACTGCTCCATCAGAACAGCACTATCAGGGCTATGATGAGCCCAAGATCTCCCAGCTGGCTGCATGTGGAGAAGTGGGGAATCAAACCCAACTTGCCAAATTAGAAGCCACATCTCTTAACCACTACACCATGCTGGCTCTGGAATTTGTCAAACATTTTCATTATGCTGATATTTTTCCTGTAAGCATGAACTGATTACTTTCATTGTATGCCATTGTATCTGAAGAGGTGTTTGTGCACAGGAAAGCTCATGCCTTGAATAAAACTTGGTTGGTCTTCAAATTGCCACCGCACTCAAAATTTGTCCTGCTGGTTTGAATCAACATGGTTACCCACTTGAACCTGAACCAGTCTCTCCCTCTTGCTCGCTCATTCTCACCTACCTACGAGGGATCTTTTGGGAAGGATAAAATGGAGACAGAAAGAATGGTGTTGAAGGCCAATTTGGATCACCACTGGGATGAAAATGGGGGTATAAGTAGCTAAAGAAAGAAAGAAACTTTGTGGATTGAGTGACAAGTCTTCAGGTCAGGCCAGGCACACAATCTGGTTCAATGTGTGACAGTCCCTCTCATTTTGCTTGCTTGGGTGGTACTAGGGTTGAGTCAAAACATCACATGTTGGCATGACCATATATGGTCATATCACCTGATAAATGTTTAATACATTTTTCAAATATATTTAAAAATAATTAACTCCCACCCATTCAAGAAACCTCTCCAGGGCTGTCATGAAAACAAAGGGTTTCATGAATCCCTGGTTGAGAAAGCCTGCACTAGATGGTCGTGTTGAAAAATGGAAGGAAATGTGAACCCATTACATGAACTTTCAACCTGCAAAGGGAATTGGGCAGCAATGCTCAAATATTTACTCCAGAGACCCAGTTTGATGTAGCGGTTAGAAGTGTGTAATTCTAATTTGGTGAGCTGGGTTTGATTCCCCACTCTCTCACATGTAGCCAGCTGGGGGACCTTGCGTTTGCCACAGAACTGATAAATCTGTTCCAACCAAGTAATAATATCTGGGCACTCTCAGGGTGTCAGTTGTGGGGAGAGGAAAGGGAAGGCAAATGTAGGCCACTTTGAGACTCCTTCGGGTAGAGAAAATCAGTATATAAGAACCACCTCTTCTTCCTTCTTCTTCTTCAGTAATATCAGGGCTCTCTCAGTCTCACCTCCCTCACAGGGTGTCTGTTTTGGGGAGAGGAAAGGTGATTGTAAGCCGCTTTGAAACTCCTTCAGGTAGAGAAAAGTGGCATATAAGAACCAACTCTTCTTCATTGTGACCGTTTATGCACTGGAGGTTTCATGCCAGGCTACAGGCTGGAGTTTTAGTTGTGGCAGGTTGCCCCACCTCTTCCTGCACCCACATGGGGGAGCATTTGACCTGGTGCACCTCATCCGCCCTCAATTTGTGCTCCTGCACGGGAGCTGGGGCAGTAAAGTTCCCAGTGCATAAACGGTCTGTGAGTCACCATTGTCTTCAGAAAACCTAATCCAGTGATAGATTTTTTTTTTAAGTAATTGTACTTAGCTGAGAGGAAGGTCGCTTTCCACTGCAGAAAAGTCTGAGGATTCCCCCCCCCCCCGCATTCCTTTGCAAAGGGATTCTATCCCATTCCAGTTCAAGGATCAAAAGGGATGTCTTCCATTAGCTAGGAGAAAACCTAAGCCTTTATTTCTGATCTTTTCTGCCTATTGTCCAGGATATTATACAGTAATAATAACTATGGATATTTCTTTCAACTAGATTAAAAGAGAATGTGGGATATTCCTAAAGGTAAGTGCAGCCAAGTCTGCCATGCAAGATGAACTGCCATTGCAGTTTTAATCAATTAATTGGTTCCCAAAGGCACAAAGAAAAGAAGAAAAGTGATAAGGAATTGTGTCGGAGAGAGAAGTAGAATGACTCACATTGTATCGAGTGAGTCCTCCTGTCTATTAGAAATATTCAAATGACATTACTCACAAGCACTGTGATTTCGTCTCGCCCTTCTCCGCAATGGCAGGAATCATTATTGTTTGTGGAAAGAAGGGATGTGTGGAACTTCTCCTTTTCTTTCCACAAATATTTCTACCTGCCCACACTCAAAGGATCCTTCTCCATAACCACAGGTGTGTTGGAGTAATGAGGAAATTCTGGGCCATTGTTGGGTATCTCACATAGATCATGACTACATTTGGGTCATTCTTCCATAAGAATAGATGTGTAGTATTCATAAGGAAGATTTGGAATGGGTACCTTACAGATCATTGGTCCCTTTTCCACACGAGTGGGTGTGGAGTATCCAAAGGGAAGAACCAAATATGGTGTATATAAGTTGTTATTACACATAACTCCAAGGAAGATTCCAGTGAACAAGGCCGGTTAAGCCAGGGTTGAAGTTGTCCCCTGAGGTAGGACAGCCGCAAGGGTCCATCCTTCAGCATGCATACCCTCTGATTGGCTCTGACCAGGATAGCCGAGGCAAGTCTGAGCCTGTCAGATCTCAGAAGCTAAGCAGGGCTGACTCTGGCTAGTATTTGGAGGAGATACCTCCATGGATTTGGATGGTACTTGACCCAAGGTGTGGGCTGGTGAATGGGAGGGAATTAGATGGAATTATGCTGTCAGGGATGGAATTTTATTGTTGTTTTATCGGGACTTATTGTAAACTGCCATGCGATGGCTGGGTCTGGGAGCAGCATTCAATCAGTCAGTCAGTAGACTCAGTTATGTCTTGAAAACCTCCAACTGACATAGTTTCAAGAAAAGCCACAGCAAGCTGGCGGGCCAATCAACTCTCACCTACCATTTAAAGTTGGAGTACCAGTGTATCCTGTTTATAATTCTTCATTTAACAGATCCCATTTTAAAGTATGTCCCTCTCTTTTCCTCCCCCCCCTCTCGCTCTCTCTCTCCCTCCCTCTTCCTCTCTCCCTCCCTCTCACCCTCCCTCTCTCTCCCCCCTCTTTTTATCTCCCTCCCTCCCTCCTTCCCTCCCTCTCTCTTTCCCTGGTGGTCTAGGCAAGGATTGTCTTTGGCAGCCTCCATCCTTCTGTTCTCCCTTTAAATACCTTGTTGATTGTTGCTTTTATAACATATTTCATGACACCCATATGCATGATTTACATGCAAAATGTATCCATCATATTGAAATGTGCATGCTAGGTTTGTAAATTCTACTCATTTGTGCTGCATATCTGAACCACAAGAAACCAGATACATTCTGGCCTCTACAGGGCACACATTTACAGAGTATTATGTATTTTTCACAACCAGGTACTGGAGGAGACAAATTATTATTGTTAACTTTCTGGGTGGGTGTTCTGTAGATTAACGCATTTTTGTGCACGAAGGAAAGATTTAGAAGCCGAAATGTGTCCAATTTCATATGGTCCATAGGACACACTCATCCACTAGGAATGCTTGCAAATGGTGCAGTCTGATTTTCAATCCCCTGATGTTTTTAATAATTATATCTGATAAGTGACCGGCAATGGTCTTGTTTGCAGATGGCATCCAAGTGTTAAAATCCACAAAATGATCAATGTTTACTTCTTTCAGGGTGGCTGTTTAATTTCAAAGGGCCACTGCATCAAACCGCCCCAAACTCTTAAGCCAAATCCAAAATCAATGGCTCGTTTATACTCCTTTATCATTCATTCCACAGCTATTTATTGCATCTCTTGTTTAAATCATCTGCTCTTTTGTCATCTGTTAAATTCAATTACAAGACATTCAGTTATGGCATGTTCGGGGAAAGGGGGATGTGAACTGTGGGTTAAGAAGCCTGAAATGCAAAACCTTGTGACATTTATATTCTAAATTCAACAAACATGTCAGAGATGCGCACTGACCGTTCAAACAGTTGGTACGGGAGTCATATGGCTCCCTGTAATTTAATGATCACCAATTACAGCTACTGTGAACAGTTATTGCACTTCTCTGGGAAATTCTTGGTTAGAAATGTCAACACACTTGCATTTTATGGCTTTTTGAGCTGCAATTTATTTTTCTTTCATTCCCTCTGGTAGTAATTTATTGTTTAACGGTCGGTGACCAGTGCAGTTAAACAACAAATGATTTGCAATATTCCCATTATGCAATCAATTATGATTTCATAAAAATCAATAAAAAGAAAAAAGAAATATATATATATACATACACATTTCCCAATAATAAAACCCTATATGTAAAATTACCATAGTTTAATAGAATACAACCACACAATCACTTTCCCTATGAAACACAGATAAAATTTCCTGCTGAGCAGAATTTAGCTACCTTCCCCATTATGTGATAGCATTTCTCTGCTAGGAATACAATAATATGAGGAGTTTTTTCCCCTGTTCTTCCTGGAAATTTTCCCTCTGATATATTCTCCGCAGACTGACATTTTACTTCATGATTCCAATGAAGCAAGCTCTAGACAGGATATCTTTTTTTTTTTTTTGAGAAATCATACAGTTCCCCAAGACTCATTTTTCCTTGGAAGAAAGAGATGGGGTACCATAATTCCTCACTCCCAGTTGTCCAGTGCTATTGACTGAGATTCCAGGGCCTCTTCTGCATGATGGATAAGCTGATGAAAACTCACTAAATACATCATAGTTTCTCTGATCTCTGCACAAAAGAGTAAATTTACTCCGCAAAACTGATTTTGCTCTGCATGGTGAACTGCCTCTTTGGTGTTTTAAGCGTCTTTTAAGCGTTGTTTCTGAAAGATGCTTTTCACCGATTCATTTCTCTCCTGCCTGCCTGAGATGATCTATTTGTCATGCAGAGAAGCTCCTTAGTTATGCAGATAAGTGATTGTATTAGAGAACAAAGCGGAGTTGGCTAAACTACAAGGGGCAGAGAGCATTGCAACATAGTTTTTCAACAGACTATATTCAATGCAGAACAACTATTGTAGTATAATAAAGTGGTCTAAACTGGTTGTTTTTAAACTGTTTTATTTGGCTCCATGCAGAATACCTACAGGAAGGCTCTATGATAAACAGTGTCAAAAAAGAGCTCAACTTCATAATGTTTTCTTGTAGTTTATGTATTTATTTAGGTATTTATTTGTATTTATATACCAACCTCCCCTGTGCCTCAGGACGGTTTACAGAAAACAGTAGATTACAGAAAACATTAGAAGAGTAATAGTACAAACAAGTACAAACTAAATCAACAATCATAACTTCATCAGTTAGGATCAGGGTACTCAGGTCCCTGATTCCAGGTTCATACAGCAGAGACTGGGGTTCTCATAATATTCAGACAAAAAAACAAAAAAAAATATGTCTTGGCAATTGACTGAAGATGGCGCCGTAACAGCTGGGCTTCTGTCCGGCTCTTAAGCCATGCTGAGGGTCAGGAGCAACCGCACCTGGCTGACCTGAGCAGATACTCAAATCTGCTCGCCGGTCGCCCCAGGAACCGGGAACGGCATCCTGAGGGTCCTACAGATCCGTGGGGAGGTAGGGAGACCGAGCTCTCCGGATCAACAGCTGCGTGTGCTCAAGGTCACGATGGCGCCCTTGTCGTAAATAACTTTCTAAGCCTGAAACGACCAGCTGACCCTACATTCCTCCCAGATCATCTTTTACCAGACTGACAGGAGCCGAAGTTTACAACAGTAAGGATTGAAAATTTTCTGGCTTTTCCTTTTCTTTCCCCACAAGCTCTTCCCCCCCCCTCAACCAATTTACAAGTGAATTCCTTCTTTTGTCGAGTGAGAGGCTCCCAGCTAATTATACCCACTAACCAAACAAAGAGAGTGCTCAAGAGAAAAGAGACTTTAAAGTTTTGTTGGAGAGAGTTCAGTGGGGGAAGCTGACTTGATACGGAGATCGACAAACTGATAATTTGGGATCGCTCGTGCTCCCGCGAGACCTCACGAGACTTTCTGTTTATAGTTTGTGACTGCCTAGAACTATGGAAAAATTAACTAAGGCACAGCTTTTCCATTTGTTATGCGAAGGAAACTCAAAGATACTGAAAGCAGTCAATAAGGTGGAAAAGGAAATCCGTGGGACTAAGGGGGAGCTTTTGGACGGAGCCAACGGTCTGGAGAGAGCAGCTGATGAGGACATAGCTCAGCCAACAATATTTCAAATGAGAATTCAATGTTTGGAAGTTAATCAACAGGAGGGTGAGAGAGCTAGGGACGTAAATATTCAAAGCACCTTGGAAGAACGTGGGGAAACAGATTTAAGGAAGGAAAGCACCGAAAACCTGGAAGTCTATTCAGAGCAGGAAGTGATTTGGATCAGCAAAATAAAAAGAGTCTATTCAAAGGCGACAGCACGCAGGAAGCTATCAGGAGATATCACTGTGCGACCAGAGGAAGAGATCAAGATTGATAAAGTATACAGAGCCTACTTAAAGGCAACTGCAAGCAAGAATCAAGTAAGAGACTTCTTTGGCCTTGACAGAAGAACAATCAGAAATACTCTACTATGGAAAAAAACACAATTTCATTTTCTGCGACCACCTGAAGGATGAGTTGAACAGTGGAATATTCTCCTGGTTTCCTGTGGGGAAGACAGCAGCAGTAACTTTTAGGACAGGACCAATATATGATGGGAACTGACTTTATATCATGTAAGACAATAATAGAATATATTCTTATAATAGATTATACTCTCATATATATCAACAACTATTCTGCTAAGAAAGGTGGTAATAACTTCTAGATCAGGATCAATATGTGATGGGAACTGAATATGTATGCCAATATGTATGCTAAAAGAGGATGACAAACTATGCTTCATATGTATTAACAAGACGGCAGCAGTAACTCTTAGGTCAGGACCAATTTATGAAGAGGACTGACCTTATATCACTTAAGATAATAACAGAAAATATTCTTATAACAGATCATATTCTCATATGTATTAACAATCATTTTACTAAGAAAAATGGTAAAAACTTCTAGATTAGGAATAATATGTGATGGGAACTGAATATGTATGTTAAAAGAGAATGGCAAACCATATTAGCTGGTCGCTTTTTTTCTCTTACTTTTCTGTAAATGCTTCATATAATAATAAATAATAAAATTATTAAAAAATATATGTCTTCATATAATATGGAGGTTTAATTTATGGAATTCAGAGCCACAGGATGTAGAAAAGAAGAACTGGGGAGTTTGACTACCGGAAGTTGTCTCAGTGTGGTTTACAATCACATTGCCTTCCTCTCCCCACAACAGACACCTTGTGAGGTGGGGGGGGATGCTGAGGGAGTTCTGACAGAGCTCTGACTGGCCCAAGGTCACCCAGTAGGCTTCATGTGAAGGAGGAGAGAATCAAACCTGGTTCTCTAGATTTCAGTCTGCCGCTCTTCAACTACAACATCACTCTGGTGGCGACCACTAATTTATGACCAAAGCAGACTCAGTGCAAAAGACCCCATGTATTGGTACGTCTCTGCTTTGTAAATGCCAATGGTTCTGGCTGCCCTGACTCTGTCTCACACATCTTGTTAGACTGCCCTTTATATGAGCGATGTAGGGATGACAGCTTTGTTGCTTTGCTGGGAAAGAAGCCTTCTGTAAGTAAATCAATGACCTTGCAATTTCTGCTCTCTGACAAAGACCCAGAGGTAACCATTTTAGTTGCCAGAATTTTAACTAAGATACTTTTATATTATGCTGCCTACCTTGTATTTTATCTTTTATAGTTTATTTAATCATTTTAAGATCTGCTTGGTTACGTAACCCCATGGCCTATTTTATTATTTTGTTGAAATTTTAAACCCTATTTTGATATGTCTTGATATGTCATATTTTATGCCAATAAAAGGTTACTGATTGACTGACTGCCAATTTACAGTCTCAGACCAAGGGATGTATCAAGTGGCTCTAGCTTTAAGCCATGACCTAAGTAATTATCTCTCTGAAGTGCTTGTGTTTGTTCTCTACATCTTCTCAGTTATAAGCACTTTATTTTCCGTAGCCCGTTGAGTAGCTGTAACACTAGTTATCCCATTGAAAGAGAGAAAGAAATATCTGCAGACGTATGGTTAGCTAACTGGATAACTAAAAATGGCTCCACTAGCACATTTTCTTGTCTGTCAGCCCTTTCTCTCAGTTCTGACATGTGGCATCCTCCCAGACATGTAGAAGTTTCTCCTCAGAGTTCGTGAATGACTGATCAGAACAAAGACATCAGTACTTTGGCCGCACCAGTTCTGTCCTCAGCACCTACTTAATGGGCCATAAGAGATCTATCTGTAAATCATTTTCCCGACACCTTTTTGAGACAGACACCTTAGCGACAGTGTTGATCTGACAGAGATCAATCCTTCCGTTTATCAATGAGGGAACAAACTTTGGTTTGTAGAAATGTCTTTTGAAGTAACTAATGATGATTCTTTCCCCCCTCCAAAAACGGTTCAATAATCGTTCTCCTTTCTACACAAAGATTTTCTTCTTAATAAAACTATGTTCCTCTCATAAGCAGTCTAGTGCGCTTCTCTTTTGCACATTCAAACTCTGCCAGCAAGGCCTTCCCCTGATGTTGCCACCTTGTACTGGATCCAGAGGATTTGTGCTTCTAAATGGAGAGGTTCCCCCCTGGTTCAAATAAAAAACACCATAAACTGTCAAACTGACCCTATCTACTCATGTGCTCTGTTGTTGACAGAGCACATGTTGACAACCAAAGGCCATAATCTCTATACCTTCTCATTGTCCCTCTGGAGGAACCGGTTGGCCACAGTGTAAGACAGGATGCTTGGACAAAATGGACCACTGGTCTGACCCAACAAAGTTCCTATTTCCTTGAAATGAAGGAAGCCTATTCCACAGAAACAGAGCCATGTTGGGGAAAGCCTGGACTCCAATGGGCAAGTGGCAAATTTTTGTGCCTCTGTATATCATTTTTGGTAGCAAATATTCTAAACAAGTTGGAGGGTTGGGAACAATTTTTTATAACCATATTTTGCATTTCATTGGACTCACTTTTTTTTTGTTCTGTTACTTCAGACCAACATGACTACCCACCTGAATCTTTGTGTTTTATAATTGTTCTGTATTGTATACTGCATTCTATACTTTTCAGTGTGATTTATGCACTTCGTAATTGTGTGACAATTGCTTTAGACTTTTTAAATTCCACCTACAATTTGTCTATGATTGGTCTATGACCATAACAATAAAATTCTGCATCTGGTTGATGCCAGATAGGCCATCCCAAATGGCAGGATAACCAACAGATGGCTGCCTGACCGTCATAGGCAGACATAGGGAAGGAAAAGGTTACAATCAGGGTGTCAAAATATATTTTGTGTTGTGCCATGTGTAAACAGAAATACAAGATGGGATTTGATCAAGCTGATGGAAAGCATTATGCATAATGACTCCTTTTCTTTTCTGATGGCATGACCATTCTCGAGCGAGAGGCAATTTTCTGCAAGATCCAACTATTGCACTCCCCCTGACTAATTCATCCTTCTGCTTTTGCCAAATGAACCAAGTGAACTCCTATTTACCTCCCCTTGGTTAGTCCAATAAGCCACCCCGGGGAGCTCTTCCTTTGCATGCAGTATTGCAGCCGCTGGAGATATGCTGGATCAGCTCCCAGAGGCAGGAGGCTCTAAGAAGCCTTTCAGGAGAGGCAATTAGTCGAGAATCAGCAATGTCAGCAGTGAGAACTGAGCCAAAAGCCCTTTTTACTCCTTCCTCTTTCATGGGCCAGTCAGGAAATACAGGAAGCTCTCATTGTCTGGAAAGTTTCCCAAAGAGGATATCCCAAAGAGGATACCATTCCATCAAATGACATCATTGGCTCTGTACCTGTATGTTGTCAGAGAAGGCAGCATGGTATAGCCCAATATGGTCCGATCTAGGAAGGTCAGCAGGACTGGTACTTGGATGGAAAGCCACCAAAGAAGGTTCTGCAGAGAAGGCAATGGCAACCCATCTGTTCTTCTCACTGGCCTTGAAACCCCCTTGCTGGGACCACCATAAGTTGGTTGCAACTCGACAGCGCTTACACATGTACCTGCACATGTGACCTTGTTAGCAACAGCATTGGCCTGAGGCCACCTTGATGGTAACCTAATGACTTTATCCCGTTCCTGTTTGACAAATGACCTATGGAATCTGACAGCACGGCTTGCTTTTTGTTCCTCTTTGCAATGGTTTTGCTGGCTACCTGTTCCCCTCCAGAGAATACTCTCTCAAAGAAGTCCTATTGTTATCTCTCCAAACCTCTCGTGAGGCCTTTCATCCTGTGACTTTATCGTTGTCTGACACTCATGTAGCTCCTGGTTATCCCTTCAGCCTTTGTTCAAGATCATGTTTGTACAATATTCTTTGGCCCTGCTTACAGTGGGCAACTTACTCGCAGTGGCCTTTACCATTTTTATCGGAAGACATCAGGCATAACCTTTGGGCCTAGGGGAGGTGATATTTGCAAGGTTGTTCTTTCTTGCATTTCTGGGTTCCTCGCTCTGCTTCTTCATTTTCTAGCAGATAAAGACTGACTTCATTGATGCACAGGGTCTTTTTCACCTCCTACAATTCATTTTCCATCTCATGCTCTATATACCATTATCATAGTTTATAACATTTATATGTGGCTCTGGGATGTTTGAGCCATGATAGATGCCCACAGAAAGGCTCAGCTAAACCATAGATTGACTCACTCCGAAATTCTGGCATTCCTGTGTAACAAAAGAAGGAATAGCATCGCTAGTGGGAGTGAGGAGGGGTGGAATGACATGGTGACATCACTGACATCACTGCACCATAGAGTTTCCAGCATTTCCTAGAGCTACCCATTGTAACTTCTAGGTTGTACTCGGAAGTGACGTAGTAGCACAGAGACTGGCAGAGTTTTTATTTTCCTCCACCAGCAATCGGCAACCCTAGGAAGAAGTCACACTGTATTAAGACATTCAGTGTGCATCAAAGGAGTCCTGATAAACATTAACTGATCTGTTTGTCCTTCAAGCGCATATATGATTTCTTCACTGATGCACCTGAATCCCAGTTAATAACCTTAATCACAATGAGCATGAGGTCCCTTAGAGCTGCCACCACATTGGGGGTTGGATTCTAGCACAACATATCCACTTGTACTACATCTCTTGAGCAATCAGAAATGGAAGAAAAATCTCACGGTAGCTGCTTATGCCAGCCTTTCTTAACTTCTTTACCATTGAGAAACCTCTGAACATTCTTCAGGGTTCAAGAAACCCCAGAAGTGGTACAATCGTGCAAAATGTGATTGGGAACCATAGCTGTGTACATGCCCACTTGGAGCCCTTCTTCTTCCCATGCCCCCAGGCCTATTGTTGGTCATTTTGGGAGGGGCAGGCAGGTCAACATGGCAATATACGGTCATGTCACCTGATAATTTTTTTTTAATGAATTAACCCATTTTGGAAACCCTTCCAGGGCCACCAAGATGCCCTAGGGTTTCATGAAACCCTGATTGAGAAAGCCTAACTAATGTAAAATCAAACTTCCCATATCTACAGATTGTTGTGGGTTTTCCAGCCTGTGTGGCCATAATCTGGTAGTTTTTGTCCCTGATGTCTCACCAGTAACTGTGGCCAGCATCTTCAGAGGTAGGACATAGCAAGATAGGCCTCTCCAGGGCCAGTTACTGTATCTGTATGTGCACTTTTGCATGTACAAGATGTTGTAAAACCAATATCTGGCCAGTATAATAGAGAGGGAATTACTAGACATTATACAAAATCTTGCACATGTGGATCAACTCTTAAATAGCACTATTCACTCATGCACCGCTGGATATAACACCTGACAAATTTATAGAGAGTGAATTTATAAGGCCAAACTGCATTTATACTGGAGATCTAGAACTTTTAAAATAATTAGTATTACTATTATTGTTGTGGTTTTTAATTCTTTATTATTAGGGTTTGCTTTTAACTCTAATGTCTGAGGAGAGGGAAATTCAGATTGGAGAGCTGTGATGTTGGGCAAATATGTATGTGTGTGTGTCTGGGGGGGGGGGTTAAAACTGCACACCATTTTCTTGAACAAAAGCAGCTGTCTCCCTGGGGTGCAGTGAGCTCCCACAGGAAAAGAAAGACTATTGGAACACCCTTCTTTTTCCTGTAGGGCTCGTAGGAGCCATGGGGATCCATATCAATAAGGAGAAGGAGGAGGATACTCACAAACACCAGTTATGCCTTGTGTACAATCCTAAAGTTAATTTGGGGGTACTTCCAAGTGAAGCAAAACCTCTTGCAAATGTTGAGGATACAAAAACTCTCAGCAATCGTTCAGATCTGTCGGCAATCATTCAGCACCATCTTCTTCTCTGACCCATCCACTGCCAGGTTCTTTTGCTGACTGAACTTAAAATCTAAGTTTGCTGCAGTATCCTATGGAGAAAGCATAAGGGGGAGGTTAAGTGTAAGGGAGGATTTCTGGGGAGACTTTGCCATGCTGCCTGAGCTTTTCCACCTGCTCCACACCACCCCTTGCCTGCTCAGCCCATTAAGAGAAGCTGCTACCTAGAGCAGGGGTAGTCAACCTGTGGTCCTCCAGATGTCCATGGACTACAATCCCCATGAGCCACTGCCAGCAAATGATGTGTCACACAGTGATCAAAAACCAGGTGCTATTAGGTAGTCTACCAGTGGGGCAAAAAACCTAGAAGCCCTCCCAAATGTTGCTACCCCCTCCACAGGCATCAAGATTACAGATCATCACTGCCCCCAGAGAGAGTGTATCCTCTAAACCAGGGGTAGTCAACCTGTGGTCCTCCAGATGTTCATGGACTACAATTCCCATGACCCCCTGCCAGCAAACGCTGGCAGGGGCTCATGGGAATTGTAGTCCATGAACATCTGGAGGACTATAGGTTAATGACCCCTGCTCTAAACCTTGTGGCTAAGAGTCACTCACAGACCTCTGCTCCATACCAGAACACAAGAGCAGCCATATTGAATCAGTCCAATGGCCCACCCAGTCCAACACTCTGTGTCACACAGTGGCTAAAACCCAGGTGCCATCAGAAGATCTACCAGTAAGACCCGAAGCCTTCCCACTGATGCCCCCTAAGGACCAAGAATACATAGCATCACTTCCCCAGACAGTGAATTCCATCTGTACCTTCTGGCTAACAGCCACTGAATGGACCTCTGGCCATAGGCTTCCATATGTGATCATATCTTTGTAAAAGTTTTCTTTAATCTGCTCCATCAGAGACAGAAACAGCAGGCATTTGACAGAATACATCTGAGGAATTACGTGGAAACCAACTTATCTGGTAGCAGGAGTGAAAACGTATGCACCACCTTATTGTGCTCACCCCATGTGGCAGTGTAACAGCCAACATCGTGCATTGCTTCAAAAGGATAGGTTTTGAACAGAAATGTAATGCCGGGATGCTTTTAGAACATTTGTGATTAATTAAAACTTCACCATTCGCCATCCGTTGTCAAACATTTAACAACTGTGACAGTTTGATCACTCATTATTTTGCTAAGTGCCTTCCGCAAGCAATTCTAACATGGAAAAAAAAGAATCTAATAGATTAAGGTTTGCACACACCTTTAATAACAAACAGTGTTTATCATAATGCATTAACAGAATCTATCTCGTTCCGCAGCAAATGATGACATCTCCACATTCCGTCGCTGTGTTAGAACTGCCCTCCCCCACAATACACAAATGAAATAAATTAGAAAGAAAAGTAAATATTTAGCTGCAGGTGGCTGTCAATAGTGTATTTAAGAAGCAACAAAACAAAGACCTGAAAACAAAAAAAAAACTAAATTAAAACTCCAATACACAATTAGCCTCCCGCCGTGTAAAGCACCGACTTTGTTATTGTGCTCTGAAAACCCTTTTAAACATTAAACGTGGGGCTGTCAAACTTACTTAGAACAAACTGAGAGCCCATGAGTAACTGTGGGACATGGAGACCTTTTCCATAATCCAAACCTACTCTCTCCAAATCTTCTCCCTAAGCTTTTTTTTGGTGTGGGGGGCTAATGTGTGTTAATTTCCCTTTCCCCCCTTTGGTTTCCTTTGACAATCAGAACCGCTCTGTGAAAGCAGCTCTGATAGGACTGTGACAACCCAACGTCACCCAGCTGGCTGTATGTGGAGGAGCGGGGAATCAAACTCAGATCACCAGATTAGAGGCCATCATTCTTAACCACAACACCAAGCTGGCTCTTCAAGCAGGGGCCAGGCCAAGTTGCTTAGAGAGAGAGCCAATTTGGTGTAGTGGTTAGGAGTGCGGACTTCTAATCTGGCATGCCGTGTTCGATTCTGCGCTCCCCCACATGCAACCAGCTGGGTGACCTTGGGCTCGCCATGGCACTGATAAAACTGTTCTGACTGGGCAGTGATATCGGGGCTCTTTCAGCCTCACCCACCTCACAGAGGGAGAGGAATGGGAAGGCGACTGTAAGCCGCTTTGAGCCTCCTTCGGGTAGGGAAAAGATGCATATAAGAACCAACTCTTCTTCTTTTTACATCTACTTCCACTTTACACATATTAGTTTCATCACATATAACACCATTTTTAGAGGGCTGTCATAAGACTCCTTCCTATGATGCTTTTGGTGAATTTATAAAATCATTCCCCCCATCCCAAATACCCTAGGTTTCTTCCATGTATGTAGAGACCCTTTTCTGAGGGAGTCTTGTAATTGGTTTGGGGACAACAGTTTCCCCATAATGTTTAATTCAAACTCATAACTACTTGAGAAACTGTATCTTATGTAGGTCCTGCAACTAGAGAAGGACTCTTGCACTTCCTAAACAAAGGGTTTTGTGAAACTCTGGGGTTTCTTGAGAGCCAGTTTGGTGTAGTGGTTAGGAGTGTGGACTTCTAATCTGGCAAGCCGGGTTTGATTTTGCACTCCTCCACATGCAGCCAGCTGGGTGACCTTGGACTCCCCACAGCGTTGATAAAGCTGTTCTGACTGAGCAGTGATATCAGGGCTCTCTCAGCCTCACCCACCTCAAAGGGTGTCTGTTGTGGGGAGAGGAAAGGGAAGGCAATTGTAAGCCACTTTGAGCCTCCTTTGGGTAGAGAAAAGCGGCATATAAGAACCAACTCTTCTACTTAAAGAAGGCACAGAGTGCATGGATTCTCTAACAGGTAAGATAGAAGAAATGTTGGGTTGGATCCTGCCCAGCTTATTTCTTGATCTCAGCTAATTGTCCTCCAAATTATAGTCCTTATCACAGATGGTTTTTGTTCATGGTAGTCCCATTGTCCCTCAAAAAGACTTTTTGATGGTCAAAAGGAAAGATTTTCTCCCATTTTCACCAATAGAAAATACTAATTGAATACATCCAATCCACCTTCATTGTTTTAATGCCTGAATTAATCTAGTTCAGGCTTTCTCATAGAATCATAGATTTGTAAGGTACCTCATAGGTAATCTGCACTATGCAGGACACTCAATCCTATAGCTCATCCACTGTAACCTGCCACCCACTTAAGCCTTCAAAGAATCGGCCTCTCCATCAGATAGCTATCCAGCCTTGGTTTAAAAATTTCCGAAAATGGAGAACCCACCACCTCCCGAGGAAGCCTGTTCTACTGAGAAACCGCTCTAACTGTCAGGAACTTCTTCCGGATGTTTAGATGGAATTTCTTTTGAATTAATTTCATCCTATTGGTCCTGGTCTGTCCCTCTGGGGAAAAATGAACAACTCTGATCCATCCTCTACCTAGCAGCCTTTTTAAATACTTGAAGATGGTTATCAGATCTCCTCTCAGTCATCTCCTCTCCAGGCTAAACAGACCAAGCTCCCCCAACCTTTCTTCATGCATCTTGGTCTCCAACCTCCTCACCATCTTTGTTGCCCTTCTCTGGACATGTTCCAGTTTGTCAACATCCCTCTTCAACTGGGGTGCCCACAACTGAACACAGGACTGCAAGTGAGGCCGAACCAGAGCAGAGTAAAATGGTATCTCAATCAGGGTTTTGTGAAACTCTGGGGTTTCTTGAGAGCCCTGGAAGGACTTCCCTACTGGCTGGGATATGCTTCCCAACCATGTTCTGCATGATTGTGCCACTTCTGGAGTTTCTTATAAGTCTGAAGAATGTTCCCAGGGTTTCTCAACGGTAAAAAGTTGAGAAAGACTGATCTTGTGAGATTGGTATAAACTGCCTGGAAGTATCCTTGGACAGAAGGACAATGTGAAAATGGTGTGTGTGTGTGTGGAATAAACAAATAATTACTAAAGTTTTCCTCCCAAGAGCTCAAGAAAGTTGATTTGTGATCAGAAATATTTTCCCCAAGATATTTTTTTCTTAACAAAAAGTCTGACTGCGTGCTTTTTCAGATAGTACTTGGTAAAGTTTCAAAATCTGTTTTCTTACCCTAAAGAATATAAAAAGGGCACCTGATTATTAACCTCAAGTAAGGCTGAAGGACCTCAGGTTCCAATGTGCCAAATGTATTGGATCACCTGATACCGCCGAGTGTATAATTACACATAATGAGGCAATAAATTTTTAGTTGAGGTAAAGGTCATCCTGCCACTGCAGATAGTAAAGGGTTTTTTTCCCTCAACACAGATTGAGATACTTGAGAGATTAATTGATCAAGCACTGACACCATGAAGTACCCCCAAAGAATTTAATTTTCAAAATAAATTATAATTACAGATACTGAAAAAAAGTTATCTATATATAACTTCCTTGAGAAAACAAACTTTTGGGGAGACCTTCAACAAAGTCAGGATCTTTACTCACTGTTAACTCCTCCTTGTGACTGGGAACGCTCATGGGCCTTCCAGTGGTGTTCATTGGACCTCCCTCAGGGACCTGTTGCCACCACTTGGAAGTACCACATGCCTCCTTCCTGCCCCAGCAACTATCACCTGCTCATATTCCCTCCACTCATAGATAATAACCTAGTTCTAGGTTGGGAAATTTGGGGGGTGGAGCCTGAGGAAGGTGGGTCTTGAGAAGAGTGGGACTTACTATATTGCTGTAGAGTCAACCTTCCAAAGCAGCCATCTTCTCCACATGAAGTATTCTCTATTTACTGGAATTAGCTGTAATCTCAGGAGAGACTACAAACTCAAGGCTGTCATAGGGATGCCAGTTCCCAGGTTGGACCTGAGGATTCCGCCATTTTACAGCTCCTCTTCAGGCAACAGAGACCAGTTCCCCAGGAGAAAATGGCTGCTTTGGCAGGTGGACTCCATAGCATTATACTCCATTGAGATCCCTCCCTGCCCCAAACTCCACCCATTCCTGGCTCCACCCCCAAAGGTTCCAGGTGGTTCCCAACACAGAGCTGTCAATCATAGGGTGGCAACTCTTCAAGCTTATTACCACTCACTATTTGGCAATTGCTCAAGGCCAAACATATAGGACATGGAGATATGAAGCTCAGCCCATGGACATTGGTAGCTGTCAATCATGGCATGTTCACCTACTGAAACTGTCCACTGAGCATCCTTATTTGTGACTCATTAAGCCAAAAACAGGCATAAGACAAATCTGGTGGCCTGTTAGTTGCATAACCTTCCACCCCGATTAATGCAGTTCTGGACTAACAGCAAGAATGGATTTATTGAGCCTCTGACAGTCTTCCAAACAGGTGTCTCATAAGCTATGAAGGTCCCTTATAGCTTTAATTGTCATTATGTACTAAAAAGGTATCACAGAAAACAAGCATACTATGGACAACAGGTCTAAGGTAGCCTCCAGCATGACCTGCTGGTTGGACAAGGAGCCTTTTCCCTCCATGAAAGAATAAGCAGATATGCAACCTGTCACCTTCCCCATCACCTGTACAATCCAGGAAAATAGTATCACATTATTTTGCTGTTGGAAAAACCAGCCCTGTTCCATCAGCAGGATGGATGGAATGGAACCTCCTGGTCAGAGGAGGGTCCCCCTGCAGTTAATGCTCCAGGACGTCCGGGTACCCAAAGAGAAAGGCCCAGCCTGCACTCAGTAGGAGACAGATTTCAAAGATCATTCAAAGCAAGAAGAACTGTTTTTTTATATCCTGCTTTTTACTACCCGAAAGAGACTCAACTGCCTACCTCTCCTCTCCCCACAACAGACACCCTGAGAGGTAGGTGGGGCTGAGAGAGCTCTAACAGAACTGTTCTTCTGAGAACTGAGAACAGCTCCAAGAGAACTATGACTGGCCCAAGGTCACCCAGCTGGCTGCATGTGGAGGACTGAGGAATCAAACCCCATTCTCTAGGTGAGGGGACACTGCTCTTTACCTCTAAACCATGCTGGTTCTCTCTCAAAGTACAAACCTGAATGGAATGGTCTGTGTCCTAGGGTTAAGAGCTCCAGGTTGGGAAAAACCTGGAGACATGGGGAGTGGAGCCTGCAGAGGATGGGATTTGGGAGGGGAGAGACTTCAGTGGGATATAAAGCCATACAGTCCACCTTCTAAGGGGGCCATTTTCTCCAGGGGAACTGATCTATGTTGCCTGAAGAGGAGCTGCAATTTGGGGGATCCCGTGGTTCGACCTAAAGGAGGGCATCCTTACTAGGCATGTGTGATTGATTTCAGACAGTCTGAAAAGTACACAACTCAATGTTGATTTGGATACTTTTTGGACAAATCTGGTCCTATTTGCAGTTCCCCTTACGTTAAACTGCCTCTGTCAAATAATTGAACTGCAATTCAAGTGTGATTCGGCCATGCAGAGATGGGGCAATTTAAAGGGACCAAATTTTTCTTTTTCTGTCTATTCCATGGTCTGAGGGGCAGGGATTTGAGGAAGAGGTACCAAATTTTCAGTGTAGCTGCAGGAACCTCTCCTTTAAAAAATCCCTGTATTTCAAGAAGATTGGACCAGGGGGTCCAATATTATGGGCACATAAAGCAGATGCCCCTATCCAACCTCCATTATTTCCAATGGCAAGGGGGAAAAGATAAGAACAGAGAATAGAGGGAAAGAGGAAATTTCCCATTGACTTTAAAGGCACCATAGGTTATTATGGCACTGAATCAATTTGGATTCAGTCAAATCAATTTAACCAAATCTGAGCCAGGGAAGGGTGTTCCGGATACATTGGATTCGGGCTAAATCAATTCAGGTTAAATCCAAAACAGTCCATTTTTGTTGTTGTTGCACATGCCTAATCCCTACTATGTCTACAATCAACACAGTTGTCTTGGGACCCCCAAGATTGATGGATGAGGCACACCTGACAGAAGCCTAGACTGAATAGCTGAATGTACACTAGCAGCCTGAAGTATTCGGTTACCTGGTTCCTAATTAGTAGCAGGGAGCCATAATCTAGATCTTGGCAGCATCAGGGCTCCCATTAAAACAACAGGAATGACAGAGGCACCAAGTCCTCTATGACCACTCAGGTGGAGTCTCACCATTGCTGGTGCCATGTTCTGTGATGCTAGCTTGCAATCACCCTTGGGCATCTGCTGTTTCTTGTTGAGCTCTTGACCTGGACTGCTTCCCCAAAGGCCAATTCCTATGGACAGCTTCTGCCCTGATCCATTTTCAGTTACCATTGAACCTGTTTGTCATGGACCAACCAGCTCCAGCAGAGTCAAGTGATGAACAGGACCCCTCAGAGGAAAGGAGAGCCAGCAGACCTGATCCATACCCACATCCAGAAACAAGGACATGGCAGGAGGAGGCAATGTATGAAGAGCCAGACATGAGTCTACAACCAGGTCCCAGGACAATAGCCTTGCAGCTCCTCTGCCCTGAGTTGGCAACAGAGAGTCATCTGCCAGCCAGTTAGCCTTTCCTGTTACCAGAGAACAATATAGGAGAAAGATAAGATGGTAGCTGTAGGACAGAAGATGTAGCATCAGGTTGGCTGTGCACTGCTGGCTCCCTGTAAGGAAGACAGGACATGTAGGATTGTCACCTCTGGGTTAGGAAATATCTGGAGAAATTGGGGGTGGAGCCAGGAGTGGACAGGATTTGAGGCAGGGAGGGTCCTCAGTGTTGTATAATGCTATGGAGTTCACCTTCCAAAGCAGCCATTTTCTCCATGGGAACTGATCTCTGTTGCCTGGAGAGGGGCTCAAAGTCCAGGGGGTCCTGAGGTCCCACTTGGGGCCTGGCATCCTTAGGTATGTACCATGTTGTAGAACAATGCTCAGAAGAGCCACAGGTGTCATGTCTGTGGCTTCTGTACTCCTGAATGAATATCACTGACCGAACATGTAAACTAGGCCTGGAACCATCCATTGCCAGTATGCGGCTGGTGACTGGAACTGATGCACTGACTGCATTGTGTTGATACTGAGGTGAGGCGATATAAAAATAAGACAGGAACACTCTGTAAAAACTCATTCACGTGTCTCCAGGGTTGCATTCCAAAGCAGCCAACCCATACCCACGGAAAGAAGGGTAAAGGAGAATAAATCACGGGAATTGTACAATTTGGCTTGAGCGGGAAAACAATAACAGCTCTGTCCACACACACACTGGTTCTGCTGGAATCCATTGTACATCTTGTTTATGAGAACAATTTATTTTTTCCCCCATTGAGGTGGAGTTCTATGGTTTATCTCCAAAATACCACAAGGAACAAAATCTCTTCCCGACAGGTTGAGTGTTAAATGTTTAAACATTTCCCCCTAATGCTATCCCCCCTGCGATACCGGATGAGAATAGAGTCAGAACAAGGTCACACGGTGAAGCGGTGGGGATCCAGAAAAAAATGGACATTTCCCCAAGCAGCTGCAAACATAATTATGTATTTTGGAATAGAACAAGGCTGCTGCCGGTTGGCGGTTCTGTTTTTCTGTTTTTCTTTTGTGAAATTGTTTAAATGGGCGGTTAAAATGCTTAATTAATTTTGGAAACAAGGCCAGGATCTGAAAAGCTAAGCCACTTATAATTGTTTAGACTCTTAAAGTATTTCTTTAGTGCTTAAGCCCAGTTTGCCTTTAGCCAGCATCCGGAGTGCATGGTTTCTCCCAAATGCCATACAGATGTTTATGCTTCCTAATATCCCTTCCTTTCCTTTTTGCCCCTTCCTTTGACTCTTTAAGTTTTCTCTTAAACTTTCAAAACTCTTCTAAAGCAAAGGTGGGACTAAGGTTAAGGAACACAAGTTTTTCATAAAGCGTTACTGGGATTTCATATTTTCTGCTACCCAAAATGGTCTAAGACCCAGGGCACCTTGGTAGGGTTGGTTCCCTTAGGACAGGGGTGGCCAAACTGTGTAATAAATTAATAATCCTATCTAGATTACATCACTTTTATTAATGCATGTAGTAGAAAGGGGAAAGGCACACGTAGGATCATAGAGTTGGAAAGAGCCATACAGGCCATCTAGTTCTACCCCCTGCTCAATGTAGGATCAGCCTAAAGCATCCAGGATGTTTATCTGTCCAGCTGCTGCTTGAAAACCACCAGTGAGGGGGAGATTGCTTCTTATATGCCACTTTTCTCTCCCAGAAGGAGTCTCAAAGCATCTTACAGACACTTTCCCTTTCCTCTCCCCACAACAGAAACCCTGTTGGTGAGGTTGAGAGAGCCCTGATATTCCTGCTCTGTCAGAACAGCTTTCTCAGTGCTGTGGCAAGCCCAAGGTCACCCAGCTGGCTACATGTGGAAGAGCAGGGAATCGGACCTGGCTCTCCAGATTAGAAGTCAGCACTTCTAACCACTAAACCAAGTTGGCTCTCTAGGACCGTTTATGCACTGGAGGTTTCATGCCTGGCTGCAGGCTGGAGTTTTAGTCGTGGCAGGTTGCCCCTCCTCTTCCTGCACCCACATGGGGGAGCATTTGGCCTGGTGCACCTCATCCACCCCCTATCTGTGCTCCTGATAGAGGGGTGAGACAGTGAAGTTCCCAGTGCATAAACGGTCTAGTTGATATCATTCTACACGTAATTTAAACCTGTTACAATCCGTCCTATCCTGTGCTGCCAATGGGAGCCTTTCCCAGTTCTCCTCTAAGTGACAACCTTTCCAATACTTAAAGAGAGCAATCATATCCCCTCTCAACCTCCTCTTCTCCAGGTTAAACATTCCCAGGTTCCTCAGCCTTTCCTCCCAGGGCTTGTCCCCCAGGCCATGGAGCATCCCAATTTTGTCCACGTCCTTTTGTCCACATGAACTGAAGGAACTCAGATCTGTGGCAAAGAACACCTACTTAACATTTGGGGTGGGGGAATAAAGAAACAGAGCAATGACATAAGGCATTGTGTCCACTTTAGAACCAAGGTCAGGTGGTTCAAAACCCCAAGCTCTGGCAACAGATTTGCATGAGAATTTCAGAAACATTCCTACCCAACACAGAACAAAACACACATGCACCACTAGATAACGCAACCATTGCAGCTCCTAGCAGTTGCTATGGTTGCAGTCTGCAACTTCCATAATTCTCCGTAAGTGTTTTGAAAAGTGCTCTAAACCATTATCCTGGGCGCGTAGCCAACGAGAAGGATTTTGTGAAAGATGCAACTTGCTTAGCAGGGGTTTCCCACTACAACCATCCAACTGGCAGCCTGCCCAGCTGAACACACACCCCTCCCAGTAAACGCAAAGTAGAGACCTGTTACTTCCAAATAATGGGCCACTCAATTCTAAGGCCCAGAATATTAACAAAGATGGTGAAGAACTTGCACAATCAGCTGGTATCTCTGTAGCCAAAAGAAATGGCCAAAATTATCCATTTTCAAGGACTGGAGAGTGTAAGAACTGCTCCAGTCCACGATTCCTCTATACCAGGGGTAGTCAAACTGTGGCCCTCCAGATGTCCATGGACTACAATTCCCAGGCTCCTGGGAATTGTAGTCCATGGACATCTGGAGGGCCGCAGTTTGACTACCCCTGCTCGATCAAATTTCCAGAACCCTCTGTAGAGAATTTTCCAGTTTTTCCCCTACCACCTTGTGTGTTCCCACACTCAAAGCCACATGACCTCATGGCCACAGATGTTTAGTCTATCCTTTCATGCCTAGAGGTGCTAGTTGTAATTTTTTTGAATAATATACTGCTGGAAAGAGGGGGATTTCTCTCTAGCAAGTGTTTTTAAAAAATCCAGGCCCCTTATCTGGCTGTGTTCCTGTAAGTCCCGTCCTGAAATAAATTACTGAATCTTTTTGCGTAAAGTTCGGAGTTTGCCTATTTTGAGGTAATTTACTCTGGTCCATGACAACCTGCTAGTCCCAATGGTGGAGCGGCATGCTGATGCTAGAGTATATGCAGCGGTGGCCAAACTGTGGCTCTCCACATGCTGACGGGCTCATGGGAATTGTAGTCTGAGCACAACTGGAGAGCCACAGTTTGGTGGTAGATAGTCATCCATAAGGGAACCCCCATATTTCAGTGGAATCAAGAAGGGATGCAGAAGAATTCCACTCAGCCTGAAGGTACTCCCCAGAATGATGAAAGGGAAGTATCCTGAATAGATCTACTTGGGAGGTAATGGGATTATTTCCGTGCTCAATCAAAAATGCAAGCTATGCCTCAACGATTATTTATTTATTAGATTTATATTCCTGTCTTTCCCAAAGGCTCAGGATGTATTGCAACAATAAAGCAATAATTGCATATAAGAATATTATATGATAATAAAATCAGGCACTGGCCATTCATAAATAATCGACAAATTATAGAGAAGTGAATAGGTGGATGAGTTCCAGAAAGGCCATCAGAACAAAATCAGAAGAAGCCATCTCTGAGCAAGACAGACTTCCAAGCCCTGTCAAAACTTGGAAGGCCCCATAGGGCTCAAACCTCATCCAGCAAGGCACGCCACCAGGATGGAACCAAAGTGGAAAAAGGGAGGGGCTGTGGTTCAGTGAAAGAGCCTTTTCTTGGAACACAGAAGGTCCCTGGTTCAATCCCTGGCATCTTCAGTTAAAAGGGACCAGGTTGGAGGTGATGTGAAAGATTTCTACCCGAGACACTGGATATCTGCTGCTAATCTTAGTAGACAGGGGATTGTTGGACACTTGTGCAATGTTCAACACCTGCTTTTCAAATGGGAGTGAAATATCCAACTGGACTCCTCATAGAGTCCAGCAATTTAAGCAGAACCCCATCCAGAACTGGGAGTTACAAGTTGCCAATAGGTCCATAGCTTACCCAGCCATATGAACTCAGTCTTAGAAGATTTAGCTTCAGCCAGTTTTCCTTCAACCATCCACTGCAGAATCTAGACACTGGGATTGTCCAAGGAAAGCAGACTCTGGCCAATCACCAAGCAGGAGGTAGAGCTGGGTATCATCTGCAAACTGATGACACCCTACTCAACAACTCAAGATGAGATTAGCCAGAGAGCACATATATGATGAATAACATTTCCTTTTCCCATAGTGAGGTTCTATAATCAAGTTCTGGACTTTAATTTACACAAGCAATGGTCCCTAATTCAAGGTTACCCAGGTACATGTATTTGTGACCTTAATAAGCAAAGCGGGTGCTCTAAATGTTGGAGGTGACACATGTGTCAGACATTCAATTCTAAGGCTGAGATTACTCACCTTTACTCTGCTCTGATTCAACCTCACTTGGAGAACAGTTTTGGGCACCACAGTTGAAGAGGAATGTATACAAACTGGAACATGTCCAGAGGAGGGCAACAAAGATGGTGAGGGGTTTGGAGACCAAGATGTATGAGGAAAGGTTGGGGGAGCTTGGTCTGTTTTTCACTGGAGAGGAGACGACTGAAAGGGGATCTGATAACCATCTTCAAGTATTTAAAAGGGTGCCATATAGATGATGGAGTAGAGTTGTTCTCTCTTGCCCTGGAGGGATGGACCAGGACCAATGGGATGAAATTAATGCAAAAGAAATTCCATCTAAACATCAGGAAGACGTCCTTGACAGTTAAAGCGATTTCTCAGTGGAACAGGCTTCCTCGGGAGGTGGTGGATTCTCCATCTTTGGAAATTTTTAAGCAGAGGCTGGATAGCCATCTGGTGGAGAGGCTGACTCTGTGAAGGCAAAGGGGTGTCAGGTTACAGTGGATGATCGATAGTGATTTGAGTGTCCTGCATAGTTCAGGCGGTTGGACTAGATGACCCATGAGGTACCTTCCAACTCTATGATTCTATGATTCGGATCACAATGTCAGGGATGCTTCTGCTGCATACATACAGGGACCGTTTATGCACTGGAGGTTTCATGCCAAGCTGCAGGCTGTAGTTTTAGCTGTGGCAGGTTGCCCCACCCACATGGGGGAACATTTGGCCTGGTGTGCCTCATCCGCCCCTGATTTGTGCCCCTGCACAGGAGTTGGGGCAGTGAAGTTCCCAATGCATAAACGGTCAGGTTCAAGTTGGCCATTCAGCTGGCAAATTATTACCTTATGACCAAGCAGTGTAGGAGTGTCAGCAGGCGCCCAGATGGCCATATATGATTTGCTGCCTGCAAAAAAATCTGAATATGTTTTTCCTGATCAATATGAATAATTCAGAGCCCACATAAACAAAGCTTGAGGTGTTAGCATGAAGCTTTCAAATTAAATGGAACACATTACTTCATTGCTTAAGTATATGGATGCTTGGAAGAAAAGCAATAGCCAAAAGACAATGCCGGAGACCACAAGCATTAATAATTGAAACTTCAACCAGCTCCTTTTAAGTTAATCTGCCTATAATTAATGTAAAACTGTGCAGTCAAATCAAGACAAAGAGTTCCCAGACCGATCGCGCTAATAAGCTCCATTCTCATAGAAATGAATTTCTGACACTAAGATGGAGGTTTTCAGCCATCTGTCAGAAGAATAGGGTGAAATAATTGCTTCATGATTAGTCATAGTCTATAATTTCTGCTGAGTCTGCACCATTGGTGTAACAAGAACATTTTAATTTATTTATTTTGGTGGAGTCTCCTAAATTTAGATTCTTTTAAAGAAGCAGATCTGCAAAATCATTTTCCTTGTAATAAGTACTACAGAGTGGGGTGAAAAACCATCTGGGGGCCAATGTATACAATGAGCAAAATTAAGTACTCCCATTTTTCCTGGACTGTACTAGGCCAGGACCAAATGTGACCCTTCCCACAGGGCAATATCTGCCCTCATGTGGGATATTTACTTGCAAAGATTCCCTTTTGTGTTTGGTGTCTTTGCGCTCCTTTTTCACAACCAATTTTGCCATTCCAACAGCAGACCCAAATTGTGCGTTCACTCCCCCACTCCTCAGTTACAGCGATTTGGGTTTTAAGGCAAGTTTTAATTCAGGTCTGTCCAGTGGATAAATACCTGTTTTCGTTTCCCCCGCTGGTGGCCATTTTGAGTCATTTGTGCATGCCCCCTTCTGTATACCACCTGTTGCCATCTGCCTGCCCCCCTCTCTCTGTTTGTTTGTTTGTTTGTTTGTTTGTTTGTATGTAGTGGATCAAGTCACTTCCAACCTATGATGACCCTATAAATTAATGTCCTCCCAGACTTCCACCTGTTAACATCCTTGCTCAGGTCTTGTAAGCTGAGGGCCCTGGCTCACATTATTGAATCAGCCCATCTCATGGTGAGTCTTCTTCCTTTTCTGCAGCCATCAACTTTTCTTTGCTTCATTGTCTTTTCTTGCCACTCTTGTCTTCTTATAACATGACCTCAGTTTAGTCATTCTAGCGTTAGGAGGGTTCAGGCTTGATTTGATGTATAAGTTGCTTATTTGTCTTTTGGGCCATCCACAGCATCCAGAAAACTCTCCTCCAACATGACACTCTAGCACAGGAGTGGTCAAATTGTGGCTCTCCAGATGTCCATGGACTACAATCCCCATGAGGCCCTGACAGCTGGCCAGTCATTGAACCAGTCACTGGCAGGGAAAGGTGTGATTAGAAGACAAGGCTAAGCTGAGATTTGGAGAAGACCAGAGTGGGAGAGGCTGAGGCGCAGTCCTGAGCAGCAAGAGAAAGGAGCAGGCCAGGGTTATAAGTACTAGTCAGAAGAGGCAGGAAAAGGTTCCCTTTCCTTTTATGGTCTCCCAGTTGAAGCAGGAGGAAAGGGATTGGATACAGGCCAGGAAGGGATGGGGCCAGGTAATCCTATAAAAACGGAAGGCACCAAACCCGCAAAGCAAGAGATTGAGCCTGAAATGGTCCATCATATGGTCAACCAGACTGAGCCTGAAATGGTCAGTCCTCTCTCCTTTTCAATGCTGAGGCTTGTGGGCCAGATGCCCTCTTTGGTGTTAGGATGGTGGAAGATAGGGAGGAAGACCATAATGAGGGTGGGGATTCCCAGATCTGTGGCTTCTTTAGTGCTATCCTTTTTCCATCTGGCTTTTTACTTGACAAGAGCTACATGGGTCATCCAAGATCATCAGTCACCTCGTTAACCTAGTGATGATATGATGACATGATGCCAAGCAGCCACTCAAAAATAGAACACAAGATCACTAAGTGAAGATGAAGCCCACATAGAGTTGGGATCATGCATTCTGATCAGCATAGATGCTCTGTTACTTGAGCAAATGCTTTAGCTGTCTTTCAGAGTAATTTTTAAAGAAATAAATAGGGAAGCATTTATCACCACCGTAAGCCAAATTTTTAGGTAATGGGTGTGAGTAGGCAATACAGCATATAGATATTTGGAGAAGGTTCGGTCCCCTTCAGTTCAGTTCTACAGATCATGTGAAATCTTGATCAGCTTTTTGCTCCAAAGGAATGTTTCATGTTAAAGAGACATCTTTAAAATGATCCCATTGCCCAATGTTCAGTCATAGAAGAAACATAAAATAAGCCAATGCCCCTGCAGAAACTGAGAAATGGCCAAGATGACATTTATATGCTGAAAAGCAGACATGTTTGTCATCCATATTGAAGAAAGATGACTTGGTATATTTTTTCCCCAAATGTAAAGGTTGAATCTTTGCAATCCACATTACAATTGGTGATGACAGTTCTTGTCATTTCAGGTGAAAGACTTCCTTAATGCACTTACAACACTCAGCAGCAAGTTACAAATCACATTTTTGACCCTCTAAGTATGAAAATGATTGTGACAGGGAAACTCTGCCTAGCCCTTATGCAGAAGAGAGATGGGCTATCAGCAACAGTGATTTAGCTAGACCTACATGTCAAAAGAACTCTGGGTTGTTCCATGTAGAAGAAGCTCCCCAGAGGGTTGATACAGACTTCCTCAACATTTTTCCCATTTGGAATCCCCTGAAACGTTCTTCAGGCTTCAAGAAACCCCAGAAGTGGTGCAATCGTGCAGCCTTCCAGGACCCCTCCTCTTCATACCTCTCCAGGCCCATCATTGGCCATTGGGGAGAAGGCAGTAATAAAAGTTGAACAAATTTTAAAAATACATTAATAGTAATTAACTCCCACCCATTCAGGAAACCCTTCCAGGGCCATCAAGAATCCCCACGGTTTTACAAAACCCTTGTTGAGAAAATCGTGTTTAGGTTTAGACCAGGGCAATTGCTTGTCTCAGGTTGTGAAAGAAGTTGTGGGTTCTGGCGATACCAGCCTTCTGGATTCCAAGTGTCAATCCTGAGATCCCTGGTAAAGTCCAACACTGGAAGTTTCTCCCAAACTAGGACAGGTAAAGGGTAGAGATTCATTCATCCATTCCCTTTATTGGCACTCCATAGCATTACAACATATAAAAGAGAAAGATCAAGCAGCTGGAAATATGTATAAACAACAATAGATCTAACTTTTAAAACTTCCACCAAAACTTTTGCAGCCGTAGGTGTAATATCAGGTGAAATATCGCATACTAAATATCAAAATGCACTTTCCCCTTTTACAAATCTCTTGGAATGCAATAGAGGGATAAGATATTCTTCATGAGGAACCTCATGAAACCAGCAATCAAGAATGATATGTTGTATTGAATCTGGTGAATTTGCAGAGCATAAACACTCCTGAAGTGGAATATTAAGATATCGTCCAACTAGCACCTTAGAGGGGGCAACTTTCATCCTTGCCATCAAGAAAGTTCTGTGCTGGTAAGGGTTATCAAGGTTACAGAAGTAGTGAGCCATCTTTCCATGATGGATTTGTAAGCCAAATTTGATAGGAGAATATATATGAAGTTGAACAGGAAACAATTTTGAATATTCAAGATCTAATAGTCTTTGTTTTAGAGCACAAAATATGGCTGATGCATTTGAGAGTAGAAAAAAATATCTCCTGAAAATCCAATTTGGGACAATTTGGACTCAATAACAGAGAACCAGTTGGCACAGAAGGAGGCTTTTTAAATGAGAAATTAAACAGCTTGACCCAGTTCTAAAATGTATTCTAAGCCAATATTTAAATGTTATGTTCCGGGCCTTGGTTTCAAGAGATGCTGACCCAGTTCAGTGCAGATAACAAAACAAGGCATACATTTTGGGACACCCAGGAGTTGTCGAAAGAAGTTTGCCTGGATTTTTTCAACATTATTGTTTAATGCTTTTATCCAAATAGGTGTGCCATATAATAGCTGTGATGAGATTTTAGCATTATTTTTTTTTTACTGTAGCAGGTAGAGATGAGCCATTTGGGTGCCCTTCTTTCACGTGGCCGCCAGGGCAGGCACCCTGGTCGCCATACCCTCGTTACACCACTGGAGCCAAGAGCCTTTAAACTCGATTTGTACTTAAAAGAAGTCCATCTCTTATTTTGCACGCAAAATTGGATGGTGAGGAAGCAAAAACCAATGGGGAATTAATATCAGAGTTATATAGGCAGAATGCACCTGTAGGCTTCTTTAAGACTTGTTTTGAACAAATATCATGTGGCTTGAAGCATAAAAATGTTACTTAGAAAGGGCCATGCAGGCCCTCTAGTCCAATGCCTTGTTCAGTGCAGGATCAGCCTAAAGCATCCTGGATAAGTAGCTGTCCAGGTGCTGTTTGAAGACTGCCAGTGAGGGGGAGCTCACCACCTCTTTAGACAGCCCATTCCACAGCTGAACTACTCTGACTGTGAATTTGTTCTTCCTCTGATACCTAGCCAGTACCATTCTACATGTAGTTTAAAGCCATTACCTCTCTCCTATCCTCTGCTGCCAACAGGAAGTGCCCCCTGCCCTCCATCTTAGTGACAACCTTTCAGATACTTAAAGAAAGCAACAGGTCCCCTCTCAACCTCCTCATCTCCAGGCTGAACGTTCCCAAATCCCTCAGCCTTTCCTCATAGGGCTTGTGAGCCACTATTTCCAACCATCCATGTAGCATGCATCATTTCATAACAGCAATGATGTTCGTAATGTTTTCAAAATCGGAGAGAGGAAAATTTCCTTATTGTGACAAAGTAGCTCATCTCCTGCTTATTCAATAAGCAAAGACTTCCTGTAATTCCCTAAAATGATGTGGCTGTACAGCATATTTATTGTTTGTAAAAGTAGGTCCAGGGGATTAACTTGACAGCCTTAATGGAACAATCATTCGGAGCGGATACGGAGCGAATTCATAACATGGGAAAGATTAAGGACACAATGGTAACTGAAAACCTTTTGGAAGAGTCTCAGAACAAGTCCTGATTGCTGAACTCAAGATGTATTCTTTGTTGTTGTATTCAGAGAAAGAAAAACTCTCCCCCTCCCAATGCAGAGGACTGAAGTTGTTTTCATTTGTACCCCATGAAAATGTTGACATGTCCCTGTAATTCCCCAATGATTTTCCATTTCTTCAGATGATAGAATGCACATAATGTTAAATTGGTGAGGAGGGCAAGACAAGGAGGACCAATGCCAACAAATTAAGACAAACGTCAGTGAACATGTGGCAATTCCAGACAGAGTCTGACTGTTGGGTCACCTAGCTCTGTAGTCTTGGACACATTCAGTCAAGAGCCTCAGGAGGGATGTGGAGTCCGACCTGCTATCTTCATTATCGTCCCCTTCAAAGGACTTGCTAATGTTCTTGCATCTGATGAAAGGCGCTTTGATTCAAGCACACAAGTTTATTAATAGGGTCACCGTCCAAAATGCAGATAAAACTGTAAAACTTTTAGGCAATATAATTATGTGTGTGTGTGTGTGTGTGTGTGTGTGTGTGTGTGTATAAATGAAATTAGGTAAAGGGAAGTGATGATAGTGGTTGCAGGAGTTTAATCTTTCTGGCAGGCTTGAATCACGTGGGCACAGAATTTGGCTATCTGGAATGAAACTTGAGGCTTTTCATCCATGCATAATTCTTTGGACAAATCCGCTTCTGACTGGTATGGCTTCCTGTCCAGAAGGGGCTGGATAAGCTTGTGGCAAGCTGTGGAAAACAAAGGGCTGCAGAAAAAGATGTGTTCCATTGTTTCCACCTCCTTTAATTGGCAGGTGCACAATCTCTCTGAGTTCTTTTATATCTGCTCCCCAGACATGCTGTAGGCATGGCACACTTTGACACTTGAAAGGTTATACCAGCCTTTCTCAACATTTTCACCACCAAGAAACCCCTGAAACATTTTTCAAGCTTTGAAAAACACCAAAAATGGTGCAAGTGTGCAGAATATGGTTGGGAAGCATAGCTGTGGACATGCCCACTCTGGGCCTGTCCCCTTCCCCCTCCCAGGCCCGTCATTGGACATTTTGGAAAAGGGGGCAGGCCAATATGACCATATATGGTTATATCACTTGATAAATGTTTAACACATTTAAATATATATATGTGTGTGTGTGTGTATACACACACACACACACACACATATATATGCACACACATATACACACACAAACACATATATACACACACATATATATATATACACACACACATATACACACACACACACATACACACACACATATATATACACAAAATTAATTAACTCCCACCCATTCAGGAAACCCTTCTAGGGCCATCAAGAAACCCCGGACTTTCACGAAATCCCAGTTTCTCTTAATTAAGAAGAGAGTAGGGATGAGCACTACTTGTTTACACATGGAAACTGGAATCTAATTTTAAGGCCAGTTTTAGATGTCTTTCCATCCTGGAGGCACATTGGCTCTTGGTTAACACCGTTCCCCATTTCAGCTAACAACAGAAATGATAAGATTTAAAACGGAAAGAGAAATTAAAATAAAGCAATTAAGAGAGATGCTTAAAGACATTTAGACAGCTCTAATCTTATTGCCTAAGCAGTAACTTCCACATTGCCTTTATGGGGAAATTCAGTGGCTACGGCTACTATCTATATACTGCAATTATGGCTCTGATGCCAACTGACTTGAGCTGGAATGAAAGCACACCATATTCACAAACATTCCAACTGCTCCAGAAACAAAACTGTCATAATACTTGCTCCCCATTTCCAGAGAGGAAAAATATACTTATCAGTGTGTCTGCGAATAGAACCTGATCTAGGCCCAAAATATAACTTTGTGAGTAAACTGAAGACTGAACTTGAGCAGCAGGTAGTCCAGATGCAAAAGGAAGGGGTGGTGTCCTTTGTGGATACACACTTTTCTTAAAGAGGAATTGGGATGCTAATCAGAAGTGGAATGAGGAATTAGTTCATTACACCAAAAATTCCTCTCCCATTACGGATTTGACATAATCTCTATAGTGTGACTAAAAATCTTCTTTTAGGGACCAAGCCCTATGAAGATAGGTTGAGGGACTTGGGAATGTTCAGCCTGGAGAAAAGGAGGTTGAGAGGGGACATGATAGCCCTCTTTAAGTATTTGAAAGGTTGTCATTTGGAGGAGGGCAGGATGCTGTTCCCTTTGGCTGCAGAGGAAAGGATGCACAGTAATGGCTTTAAACTACAAGTATAATGATATAGACTAGATATCAGGAAAGAAATTTTCACAGTCAGAGTAGTTCAGCAGTGGAATAGACTGCCTAAGGAGGTGATGAGCTCCCCCTCACTGGCAGTCTTCAAGCAAAGGTTGGATACACACTTTTCTTGGATGCTTTAGGATACTTAGGGCTGATCCTGCGTTGAGCAGGGGGTTGGACTAGATGGCCTGTATGGCCCCTTCCAACTCTATGATTCTATGATTCTATGATTAATATGAAAACACGTAAGCCTGTGTCACTATACTGTCCATTGGTTACTTAATATTAGTATGTAATTTTTCTCTTCTGCATTCCCTCCCTTCCTCCTTCCCTCCTACAAAGCCCATTTGCCTCCTTGAAGGAAGCATAATATACATATCCAGTTGATTGTATGCTGCTCCCAATTAGGGCACATAGAAGCTTGATAGAGGGGGGCAGCTGTTTGAGAAGGGTTTTTGTAATAAAATCTGTTCTGCTAAAACATGGTTACAATTCAAACTGGCCAGTCCCATACATTCTATTTAGCAATACAAATGTTATTCTCTCTCTCTCTCTCTCTCTCTCTCTCCCTCTCTAGAATGCTTAGGATGCTTAGATGCTTTAGGATGCTTAGGGCTGATCCTGCGTAGAGCAGGGGGTAGGACTAGATGGCCTGTATGGCCCCTTCCAACTCTGTGATTCTATGATTCTATGATCCTAAAGCATCCAAGAAAAGTGTGTATCCTTTTGCTTGAAGACTGCCAATGAGGGGGAGTTCACCACCTCCTTAGGCAGCCTATTCCACTGCTGAACTACTCTGACTGTGAAATTTTTTTCCTGATATCTAGCCTATATCATTGTACTTGTAGTTTAAACCCATTATTGCACGTCTTTTCCTCTGCAGCCAATGGGAACAGCATCCTGCCCTCCTCCAAGTGACAATCTTTCAAATACTTGAAGAGGGCTATCATTAAGGATCAAGCAACCTCCAGAGATCAAACCCATAACTATTTAACCAGCAATAAGGAAATACCAAGTAAGACCCACTGCTTCTCCCTCTTTGACTAGCACCTTTGCATCATGGCATTTTTGTCTTGCAGCTCTTTCGACCCAGTGGATTTTTGGAGCCAACAGCAGGCTGTTTAGAGAAACCAAAAGTAGAAAATCTACTCTGTTGACTCCTTCTGTTAACTGTGATGCTGAATCCCACCCATCAGTATCAGTAGAGGCCAAAGACGTGCAAATCTGAATGAACAATGAAAAGGCTCCATGGCTGCAGAGGAGAGCAACCTACTGCTCTTCTTGGATTCCATCGAATCAAGAGAGTATGATACGACCCTCTCTGGAGTCATTAGAGACAGAACCAAGATAGGCATGCCTTCAGGCTCCCAGATCTTCAGCCTTTCTTCCATAATCCTTTTTTCGGTTGATAGCAACTGGTCAGTTTTCCTAAGTATTCCCATCATTTCTTTTGGCCCTTGGCCTACTGCATGTGTTAGGGAGCCTGAGCAACAAGCACCAGTCCAAGATCTGTTCCTGTAAATTGATTGTACTTGCTGTCTAGTTGTATATAATCATTTACTTTGAGTCCCTTCTGGTGGGAAATATGCATGACAATCCCAAAAGTAAATCAGGGTTTGAATCATCTTCCCTTTTTCTCTTTCCACTTGCATACTCAAAGCTAGCTTTAACTTTTTCTGCACCATTGGTGCTATGCCAGGGTACTTCCAGGTACTGTCACCAGGGTAGGTTGCATTGCCTCTTCCCGAGTCCATGCAGGGGAGTATTTTTCTCGCTGGACCCAGTTCGCCCCGGATTCTTGGCTACACACGAGGCATCCATGGCGGTGAAGGCAACACAATACCCTGTTCTTTTTTTTAAAAAAAGAAATTACCCAATCAGCTCTTTGGCCCTGCGCAGTGCTACGGAGCCATCTGGGGGATTTTTTTGTCTTTTCCAAGATGCCATAGGTTGAGTAAGGTGCCGGGTCTGGACAGCCCAACTCTTCCCTGCCAGGTGGGCCTGAGTGACATAGGCCCTTGGCAAGGAGAGGAACGCAGAAGAATCTGTGTTAACCTCCCATGGGGCAACCGAAGCACTGAGTTGACCCAACCCCAGGCCAGCTTTGGGCCTGCGCCAATGTCATCTGGAAATGGCCATTAGCCCCACAACCAGATGAGTGCTGGCCCGGGATGAATTCCCCATGCAGAAAAGTTATTTGATAACCTTATGAAGGTCATACCAAACAAAGCCTAGAACCCAGAAGAAGAAAGAGTTAGTTTTTTAAAAATACCCCACTTTTCACTTCCCAAAGGAGTCTTAAAGAGGCTTACAATCACCTTCCCTTCCTCTCCCAACAACAAACACCCTGTGAAGTAGGTGGGATGAGAGAAATTTGAGAGAAACTGCTCTGTGAAAAAAACTCTAACAGAACTGTGACTAGCCCAAGGTCATCCAGCTGGATGCATATGTGAGGGGGGGGATCAAACCTGGCTATCAAGATTAGAGTCCACAGCTCTTAATCACTGCACCAATCTGGCTCTTTTGTAGAGAGTCAGCTGAATCTACCAAGTTTTTGGAAATTACCATCTTTTCCATTCAAACTTCCCTGTTTCCCCTCCCTGTAGCCCCATTCCATGTGACTGTGTGGGTTCTATAATCTCCAATATAAGTCTTTTGAGAGGTCAAAAGGTATTCCTCTTCTGACTTTTTCAAGTGGAGAATGGGACAGATGCTGGAATCTGCAAGAGCTATAGTGTCCATGATTCTACTGAATATTATCAATATTCTACAGGGGGCATCTGAAGAGATGCGAAGTTAGCATAATTAGCTCAGGAACTTCCTGATATTTTTCAATTTTTTTCCTCCAGAGTACTGATTGGCTCAATTGGAGACTTCCTGCTCCTTGGAGCCCACTTAGAATCATAGAATCATCGAGTTGGAAGGGTCCTCCTGGGTCATCTTGTCCAACCCTCTGCATTGTGCAGGACACTCACAGTCCTATCGCGCATCCACTGTAACCTGCCACCCCCTTGAATCTTCACAGAATCAGCCTCTCCATCAGATAGCTATTCACCCTCTCTTTAAAAATTTCCAAAGATGGAGAACCCACCACCTCCAGAGGAAGCCTGTTCCACTGAGAAACCGCTCTAACTGTCAGGAACTTCTTCAGGATGTTTAGACGGAATATCTTTGTTGGTCTTAAAGGTGCCGCTGGGCTCTAAATTTGGCCTTCAGCTTCAGACCAAAACAGCTACTGGCTTGGATCTATCTTCATGAAGAACAACAGTTAGTCAGTTAGACTGTAAGGACAATTTCTCTCCTTTGCATATTTAAATCCTACCAACAATAGAAATGTACCTGATATTTTGGCCAATGTATTCCATTTCCCACCAGGTAAATGTGACAAGAAGAGGGAAAAGCAAATGCAGGCATCTGTCTTGGAAATTCCTGCCAATTAGGGCATCAGGTGACTTTCTATAGGTATCTGGTCTTTGTATAGGTATCTGGATGCCACCAGTTCTATGAACCCTTGATCTGACCCGGCAGGACTCTTCTTATATATTCCCCCAGTCTCCACTTCTCATGTTTACAGAACTTTTGAAGTTGATTTGGAGTGGGGGGATCAAATGGTCAGAATTTTCCCTTTGCAATTTTTCCCCCTGCTTGAATGTAAGCAATGACCCTGGATGACTTGCTTGTGCGACTTTGCATTTTGCTGAGGCAGCACTGAAAACTTCAGACAACCTAACACTTGATTTCCATTATCTTCCTGTCTGATTGCATCCTTTTTTTCAGCTCCACCACCCCAAACGCACAAGCTTCATTAGGTTAGAACAATCTTCATACCGGAATTTCCCTTTTTGCAGCCACCTGTCAATTATGTTGCAAAGCAAAGAGTCGCTCAGATTAGACTGTGTATGTGATTAGTATTCAGGTGCGGTCTGCCAGACACAAGAGAATGAATGAAAATATTGAGCTTCTGTAGTATTGTTGCTGTCCTGCACTGGGAGAGGAGGGGCTACATTCGTATGGATGTTTTAGTGCGACTGATTTAAAAGGGTTTTCAAAACGGGACTTGTTTTGTCTTAGAAGGCAACCTCATCATGGAACTTACAAAGGTAGCTGCAAAGACAGACAAGGAGGAGGGGAATGCTGTTTTTTCTCTACCCCGCTTTTCGCTACCTGAAGGAATCCCAAAGCAGCTCGCAAACACTTTTCCTCTCCCCACAACAGACACCCTGTGAGGTGGGTGGAACTGAGAGAGCTCTACAAGAACTGCTTTGTGAGAACAGCTCTAAGAGAACTGTGATTAGCCCAAGGTCACCCAGTTGACCATGTGGAGGTGGAGTGGGGAATCAAACTCAGGTATCCAGATAAGAGTCTGCCGCTTTTAACAACTGCACCACACTGACTCTTCATTATTTCATTCTTTCTTACAGAAATGATATCTTGGTTGCTATGAAAAATTACTGCCCTTGCTTATTTTGTTTTTAGCATTTTTCTCAATTGCTTGTTTGGGTCAGGCAACATCTCTCTCAAATTCTGGCTGCACTAATCCAAGATAGATTGGTCAACGGCAGGGTATCGGAGACTCCCGACCTCTGCATATCTGGACACAGAGACTATAAGAAGTCAGCTAACCAGCTTGCAAGTGACATCTTAGCAGCATGACAATTATAGGAAGGAACTCAGAAATATATTATTACCGATATATTGCCCTTCTCTATGCGTGCATATGAGTTTTAAAACAGTTTCAAACTTCTTGAATTCTTGAAGTTCCCTTTCCTAGATTCCTGGGACCTGTAGTTCTATGAGGCGGGTAAGGTTTTCTGACATTTCATTTTCAGCATCCTGTCAGTCCTATAGTCCCCATAGTTCTTTGTGAGAATCATGGCATTTCAATCTAATCTGAAAAGCTTGCTCTAATGAAATCAATGGCATTTTTCTGAAGAACCACAGTGACAATGTGTGCATTTTGTTTCCCCTACCCTGGTCCTTCTTGTGGCCAAGTCACATGTTACACACTCCTTTATCCCGCATGTAGCAGCTATAGGTACCCCTGTTGAGCAGAAATATGTCCAGAGCACCATGCCTAGAGCTCAGTTCCCAGGTGCACGTGATAGAGTGACCATCACTGGTTTCCATCTTTTATGGTTTCCTGCCATTAGAGAAATGGAGGTTGAACTTTGTACAGATGTACTGCAGTGACCCTGATACAGATTAAGATAGCTGCGAGGTGCCCTGGAAGCTTGCCAGTATAGGGGAAACCCCTACATGTGCCAGAAAATGAGAGATCAGGTCTTGAGCTAATTGGACAATGTTGATCAAGCAGATATACGAGTGTGGTTGATTAGATTATGATCTTATTTTGGGTGCATTATTCTGACTGTATAGAAATCAGTGTCCAAGATATCTGGGGGCACTGGCCATGGATTCTGGATGTGAGTCACAGTGTCACCTTTCAATTGCTCAACCAGGCTTTCTCAACCAGAGTTTTGTGAAACCTGTGATTTCTTGACAGTCCTGGAAGGGTTTCATGAATGCTTTGCTACAACATTGGAGGCATGAGGCAGCAAGTTAATTCACAAAAAGCAGAGATCTGCACATTTACTGATGCCGATTTTTGAAATATCAATGGTTATACTCACTTCTGGATATTGCGGGGGAAAGGTAGGGTCACTCCGGATCAATCACGTATGTTGCAGAGGGAAATTTTAAAGCACCCAAAATCAAAATGGAAATCGAATTCAGTGTAAACGCGAGGGATTCATTCCAACTGGGACTGGGTAAACAGCCCCGTGCAGACTACACCCTGAATAGCCCAGGCTAGTATTTGGATGGGAGACCTCCAAGGAATACTAGGGTCATGATGGAAGCAGGCAACGGCAAGCCACCTCTGAATATCTCTCACCCAATGGGGTCAACATAAATCAGCTGCGACTTGACCACACTTTCTAGAGAGCCAGTTTGGTGTAGTGGTTAGGAGTGCGGACTTCTAATCTGGCATGCCAGGTTCGATTCTGTGCTCCCCCACATGCAACAAGCTGGGTGACCTTGGGCTCGCCATGGCACTGATAAAATTGTTCTCACCGAGCAGTGATATCAGCGTTCTCTCAGCTTCACCCACCCCACAGGGTGTCTGTTGTGGGGAGAGGAATGGGAAGGTGACTGTAAGCCGCTTTGAGCCTCTTTCGGGTAGGGAAAAGCAGCATATAAGAACCAACTCTTCTTCTTCTTCTTCTTCTTCTTCTTCTTCTTCTTCTTCTTCTTCTTCTTCTTCTTCTTCTATCGCACACATGATAGGAATAAACAGAGACAGCATGTGGCTGGGAAGATGTTTGAGCCCCAAGCCTAGGAACACTGTGTGAACGAGGGTTTGTTATTAATATCTGCTGGCCTACCTTGTCTGGGTTGTCCTGGTCAGAGGGAGAGAGGAACCAAGCTATGAAATAGTCATGGCTCTCTGTATACTTAAAAAAGAGAGAAGAAGAGCGGTGAGTGTGACATTCTGAGCTACATGTGACTCATAACCTTAGAGGGATGTTGAAGAGGGTGGTCGTCACTCTTCACAGAAAGGGCATCACACTAAAAAGGTAAGCCATCCAGGAACTCTAAATACTTGTTTTCTGAAATACTGGCACGCTCTGCTTTATAAATCTGAGGGACTTTATTCGGTGCGGGGTGCACATTTCACAGGCTACTGCATCTCGCTGTCAGCGTTGTCCTTTCCTTAACTGTAGCCCATAACTCCTAATTATACCCCTTTTTATTATGCCGTATAATTCCTCCTCTTCCTTCGTGTTTACACCTCCAAATATTTGCAGAATGTGATATATCCCCCTAGCTGCTGTTTAGCCACCCTGTGCTTATTTAACACATGTTGCCTTTTATCGGGAAGTCCAATTTTTTTCCAGCTACTTAATCATTTTTTTTAGCGCTCTTCCAAGCAACTCCCAATTTGTCAGTATTCCTGTAGAAATATGCCGGTTCAAAAGCAACACAGCATTTCCAGCAAGGGGCTTGTCTGGCATTGATCTTTTCAAAGCAAAATGCAGGCAAGGAGGAGATAGGATTTTTCAACATGAGCCTTCCTTGGAAGGAACGAGGATGATTGATGAGCTATGAGAGCAGAAGGCACTGGTGGGAGCTGCAACGGCTTAACTAAATGGGACTTTTTCTTTTAATGAGACTGGCACAGGTTCCCTCTACCCAACACATTTTCTCTGCAGTCACACAGCAGTCGTAGGGCATAGCATTTTATAAGGCAAGGGGGTGCTTAGGACTACAATATGGAGGGAAGGCAAGAGATCGCTATCAAATGTGAACAGGCTGCTTGTCCCTCTGCTTTTGACATGGCCGCCTTCACCTGCAATGACAATTCATCCATGAAGTGGGGAAGCTGGTGTCTTGGGGAGCAAAAGCAGCTTTGAGATCAGCAGACTAAGAAATGCAGCTGGCTGTGTCAACAAAGGCTGATCAGGAAGAGCCTCAGCTAGGAACTTCAGGCTGTGATCCTAGAATCACCACATTTGAATCAAGTAGACCTGATCTGCTCAAACTGGACATTGCTGGCAAAGACATAAGGTCCCACAGCACAAGAGGAGATGCTCGGCATGCTTAATGAGTCACCAGTGTACAAAGGATTCTGATGACAGTGAGTGATGGCAGGATGACTCCCGCACAGACTGATTTAAGGAACAGCAGTGAAGAATACAGTGTGGATGCACTGTGCTTAGTTCCTGATGCATCTCAACTCCATGTTCTTGTTCCTGAACTCCTTGATGACCCCAGACCAGTAGCCATGACCTTGACTTTGGACATTCCCTGTTAGCATCATGACTTTGCTTTGAGTCTTCTCTCTGCTCTGGTAACTCTCTGGCTATTGATCTCTGACATTTATGACCATGGCCTTGAACACTCCTTTCAGTGCAGCCCCTTCAGCTTGGATTCTTGGATTCTTGAACCAAGCAGCTTTTCATGTTCAAGGCTTTCTTTTCACCTCAACACAGCAGTACAACTGACCTTGCCAGGCCACAGAACTTTAATCCTACAGGAAGGTGAACAGTCAGCAATAGTTCCAACTTGTTATATTGAAATTTCCAAGTTCATCACCTAGTCTACTAGGAATACTTCCCACTTCTCTTCCTTGCTAGATTGTATCTGGCCTTCTGGGAAAGTTTGGCCTTTGGGTTTCTTGGTATATTTCTCAAGGGCGCCAGGGACCATGGGAATGCAATCAGCAGTGGAAACAATGCTCTTTTCTCTTTCTCCCTTTGAATCATATGCGAAGTATTCGACCACTTAAATTCCTAAGTACTTTAGCTCTGGTGCTTTTGTTTGAAATGATGTTGTTGAACGTTGAGAGCATTTGTTAGCATTACAATAATTGAAAATAATTTGGGTGCATTATCTTGTGTCTCCCGTTGAGCACTCATAAACACCTATACCTGAACTGGAAATATGGTCTGGAAGAACAGATCTGCCTTTGTGGTTTTGCAAAATGATTAATCACACCAGAGAACCCTCTCATCAGAGCTGCAGAAGATGTTCAGAACAGCATGGAGAATCAAAGCCGCCGGCCTGCTTCATTACACAGTTTGTCTCCCTCTGTGTGTGTATGTTCTTTTTGGCTTCTTCTCACTCCCCTGTCTGTCTACCCATACACACACCCATTTTGCTGTTCATTTGTATAAATAGGTAGGGAGACCAACCTTCAGGTAGGACCTGGGGATCCCCTGAAATTACAGCTAGAGTTCCCAGTTCCCTCCTGGCAACTAGCGGGGGGGGGGGGGTCTTACCAGGAGTGCAGTAGTTAAGAGTGGTAGATTCTAATCTGGAGAACCAGGTTTGATTCCTCACTGCTCTACATGCAGCCAACTGGGTGACCTTGGGGCTGTTTTTGCAGAACAGTTATGTTAGAACCTTCTCAGACCCACCTACCTCACAGAGTGTCCGTTGTGGGATGAGAAAGGGAAAGGTTTTTGTAAACCGATTTGTACCTCCTTTAGGTAGGTAAAAAATAAACATCTGGATTCAGATGTTTATTTTTTACCTACCTAAAGGAGGTACAAATCGGTTTACAAAAACCTTTCCCTTTCTCATCCCACAACGGAGTACCCAGCTTGCTGGGGGGTAAACGGTCATGACTGGGGAAGGCACTGGCAAACCACCCCGTATTGAGTCTGCCATGAAAACGCTAGAGGGCGTCACCCCAAGGGTCAGACATGACTCGGTGCTTGCACAGGGGATACCTTTACCTTTACCTCTATGTTCTATTCAAAGCAAGCTTTACCCTTTTTCATTCAGTATTCACTGTAATTCATCATTGTCAAGATTTCTTGATCCAAAATTGTAAAGGTTTTATTTGGACACACTGTATATTCTCATAGATAAGCCTCAGCTAGTGATAGAGTCATAGTTTCCTAGAAACAGAGTTGGAAGGAGTCATACAGGCCATCTGGTCCAACCCCCTGCCCAATGCTGGATCATCCTAAAGTATCCAGGCTAAGTATCTGTCTAGCCACTGTTTAAAGACTGTCAGTGAGGGGGAGCTCACCAGCTCCTCAGGCAGCCTGTTCCACAGCTGAACTACTCTGACTGAAATTCCTCCCCTGTTATCTAGCCAGTAATGTTGTACATGTAGATTAAAGCCATTGCTGCGAATCCTATCTCCTCTGACAAAAGGAACCATTCCCTCCCCTCCTCCAAGCAATTTTGTGCCCTCTTAACCTTCTCTTCTCCAAGCTGAACATTCCCAAGTCTTTCAGCCTTTCCTCACAGGGTCTGGATCAGGTCTGGATCAGGATCATCCTCACTGCTTTCCTTTACACCCTCTCCATTTTGTCCACATCCTTTTTGAAGTGAGGCCTCCAAAACTGATGACAACTGGATATTACAACTGGAAAAGTAAATTCTAGTTCAGAAAATCTTGTTTGTTTCTAAGGTGCCACAGGATACCTGTTCATTTTTACTGCCAAACTAATACAGTGATCCCTCTGGAAAAGATTCTACAAGGCACTGCTTCTATCTAACCAAGGGGTTGGGATGGAACGTAGATAATGTTTTGCTAGCAATAGGGACTGAAAACAGAGATGAGTAAATAAGTATAGCTGGAACACATGTTGATGGGTTTTGTAGGTTCAAAGGACAGACCTGTAATTCCGGAGGTACATTTTGTTGAAAGTCCTTGTTGTCCCTGGAAAATGCTGTTTTTGCCACTCCATGAATTACTGTGACTATTGAACTGCTCCTAATGTTGAAGCATTATGATCATCAAAGCAGCAAAATGAGATGACCCTCAGACCAAGAGAGATCTCTGTCTTCTTGAAGAACTCTCAAGTCACGGCCTATGGGCATCTGGGGGGACAGGGACATAGGGATTGCCATCTGTGATGGTGTGATGTCACTGGTGTGGAAGTGACATCACACCTCTCCAGGAATCACTGGAAATTCCGTGGTGTAACCATTTGATCCAACAGACATTGCACAGGGTTAAACAAAAATCTGTTTGTTTCAGCTTTAAATAAAAGTGAAAACAGACACTAAGCAGAAGTCATAAAGGGCTGTATTTTTGTTTTATGAACAGCAGGATATATTGAGACGGATTAATTAATTCCCCTTCATAACATTATTTAGGATTTACACCTTTGTGAGCGAGGTTAAGTTCTGAGATTTACCACCGACAACAATTAAATCACTTTAAGCTATATCCTTTATAGCTTTTGCATCCAGAGCAGAACACAAATACAATGGAGCACATTAATTTTATGATAAGGTAAGGCGCACACCCTCCCCCCCAGCACTTTGGTCATCTACTGGCTGTTAAGTTATGTTGCTAAAGGTACCCTGAGCCTTTAAGATGCTGGCAGGAATTTCAGCGCTTCGGTTTCCCCATCATTTCCTTTCTGTGCCAGGAAAAGCTTCACCCCAAGGATTTCATACTTCTTTTCTTGTTAAAGGCACAGTAACCTTGTCAGCAAAAGATGATGATGAAGTTGTTAGGTCTCCTGATTTGGCAGAGAGCCAGTGTGGTGTAGCAGCTAAGAGCAGCAGCTTCTAATGTGCACATTCCCCATTCTTCCTCCACAGGCAGCCAGCGGGGTGACCTTGGGCTCATCACAGCCCTGATAGTGCTGTTCTCACAAAGCCGGAATATCAGGGCTCTCTCAGACCCACCTACTTTGCAGGGTGCCTGTTGTGTGGAGAGGAAGGGAAGACAATTGTAAGCTGCTTGGAGATTCCTTTGGTTAGTGAAAAGAAAAGAATTAAAAAAAAAACAAGTCTTCTTCAAAGGACCTCCCACTGACTATCTCTGTTACCCACAAGGTGGTGGTGGGCAATGGGGAGAAGAAGCAGCCATCAGTTGCAGGGTAAACCGGGGGTGGGGGTGGAGGTGACATCACTCTAGTAGTCTAGGAAACCAGAAACTGTTCTCAAGGGCAGGGACTGTGCCCCAGTGGTAAAGCCTCTATGTGGCATGCAGAAGGTCTCAAGTTCAATCCCCAGGATTGCCAGTTAAAGGACCTGGAAGTGATGTGAAAGACCTGTACCTCAGGCCTGGCAAGCTGCAGCCAGTCTGAATCGACAATACTCACCTTGATGGACTGAAAACACATAAACCGTTTCTGCACGAAGGCGTAAAACGTGCACCGCCTCCTGCCTGCAAATGTGGGAGGGTAAACCTTGCATTTGCAGGCTTCCTGATGGGAGACCCCTCCCACATTTTCCTGCCGCCTCATCGTGGCTTCTACCTTCCCAATGAGGCGATGGAGAAGCTGCAAGAGAGAGCAACGTGAACTTTATTCTCCACTCCTCGGGTTGTCAGTCATTGGAGGTGGTGGTTTGGGGAACTCTTACACGTTATTACAGGAACGTTAAACAGCAATGATACATTCTTACTTGCTTTCTGATTGGAATTCACTTTCTGGTGGTCTAGATTCATTTTTGGTCACCTGTGATCTACCCAGCGGTGCTCACTGAGTGGCTGAGCACCAATCTATGCCCCAACCACTTCCCAGGTGACCTACACAAACCTTCCTAGAAGTACACCATTGCACCATTTTTCTTTGTTTCCTCGACAGTGGCCATTTCAGGCTTTGTACCTCTGCCTCCTCCTCTCCCTTTCCAGCTGCTCCTCAGCTGACTGCCCCCCAAAAGACCACTTCAGTTCTTGTTCAGCCACCTCCTCATCTTGTGGCATCTTGCCCCCTGGTTCCTCCTGACCCCCACTGCTCCTGTCACTGGGGTCCATTCCGCATGTTAGCGGCAGCCCAAATTGCTACAATTTATTGTGGAATTTTGACATTTCACACAGTGCAAATTGTAGTGCAATATTCATGCACCCATAGAGCTTTTTTGGTAATGCACACAGCGCTTTTTTGGTAATGCATATGTTTCCGGTTTTACAGGAACTGCAAACAAGGTGCTCTAAATTTGTGGTGCTTCTGCCCGCCTCAGCCCATCAATCAAAATGGAGAGCCAATCAAACGGATTGCCCTTGTGGCTCCAAAATGCCCCTTACCCTTTAATTTTTTTTTAATCTGAAAACGCATGGCAACACATATGTGTTAATTCATTGCTTCTTTGCTTCACACAGAACTGTATTTCGTTGTAATTCCCCCCCCCCCAAAAAATGGCTTTTTACACAAGGCTAAACCAGGGGGGAGGTATTAATTGGAGATAGAAAATGCCCGCTGAGGGAGCTTTCACAGTTCCTCCATCCACACTAATTAATACAGCCTGCTGGTGGACATGTGTGTAATTATTGACACGTGACTCCAAGAAAAAAAAATAACATACAATGTATGCTGCTAGTTTGGTGTAGTGGTTAGGAGTGCGGACTTCTAATCTGGCATGCCGGGTTCGATTCTGCGCTCCCCCACATGCAACCAGCTGGTTGACCTTGGGCTCGCCACAGCGCTGATAAAACTGTTTTGACCAGGCAGTGATATCAGCGCTCTCTCAGCCTCACCCACCCCACAGGGTGTCTGTTGTGGGGAGAGGAATAGGAAGGCGACTGTAAGCCACTTTGAGTCTCCTTCGGGTAGTGGAAAGCGGCATATAAGAACCAACTCTTCTTCTTCTTCTTCTTCTTCTTCTTCTTCTTCTTCTTCTTCTTCTTCTTCTTCTTCTTCTTCTTCTTCTTCTTCTTCTTCTTCTTCTTCTTCTTCTTCTTCTTCTGCCCTAGCCGGGTACACGCAGGGTTAGTGCAAGGGCAAGCACGGTTACCGAGTCAAGCAAGTTCAAAGCGCGTACCAGAGAGTAGTCAAAAGTCCAGTCCAGGTCTTATCAGGAATTGTTAGTGGATGAAGTCCAAAGGAGAACCGAAAGAGTTGTCATTTATCTTTACCAAGATCAAGCCGGGAATCTGTGGAGCATTCAATCAAAGCGTAGTCTAGTCGGGTGAAGCAAGGGTCAAGCAAACAGAGCCTCGCCAAAGCGTCGGTGAGCAGGAAACCAGTCAAGGCAACGGGTGGACATGTGCACAGTTGCAGCCACACTGAGAAGCACTTCTGCTGTGCTTAAGAACAAGCTGAGCTGTCACACTAAGTGGCTGCACCTGGCACTCAGCCTTCTTCCGATGAATGAGCCCCACCTGAGCCCAACCTAGCTGAGTCTGGGCTATTCAGGGGTGTTGCTGCAGGCTGAGGTAATGCTGGTGCAGAGGGCATGGTGCTTGTCTGGCTGGGACCTGGTTGTGGCTCCCTATCAAGACTTGCCTCTCTAAGCAGCACCCTGCTGCTTTGCTCCAGCTCCTCCTTCCTCCGAGGGAGCTGGCAGAATGAGCTCAGGCAGTGGTGCAGAGGCACCCTCTGGAGACGGGGCCATGACACAATGCATGTTAGTGCAAGCAGGGCAACATTCGGGCACACAGTGAGCAAGGGACTCTGTGACATTGTGATGCTCACAACATTTAAAGTGTAAAAGTTTAAAGTTTAAAACCTTCTGTCGAACGAACAGCATGCTCGCTTGTTCATTGCTTTCTAAGGTTAGTCAGGGAAAAAAGGCTTGGTTTAGCCATGTAGCACATATAGCATGTGCTATGAGCCCCGTGCTTCCAGGGGACCCACATGATGCCTTTCCCCTTTGGATTAGGGCTGTATCCTCTCTCCCCCCTCCATTTTCCTCTGAAGGATACTCAGAGTGACACCCCTTTCCACTGTTGCAGGTCTTCTGTCCCCCAATCTGACTACTCCCACTGCAATTGTTCTCTGCTAGGGCCCTGTGAATCCTTAAACTGGCTCTAGTGCTAAGGGCCCTTCTAATCCTTAAGCCACTCCTGCAAGGAGCGATTTCCCACTGCACCATACTCATTGCATATCACCTCCAGATTCCAAATCTTCAAATTCCATTGGGCTTTTTCGTGAGCTCGGTTCAATGCAGTTCCATCAGCATTGCCTAGTGGATGATTAGAGCATGTGCCTATGAAGTATCTGTGCCCTTGCCATTTGGGTGCAATTGAATCAATTGCTCATATTCTATTGCATTGTGATTGTTATAGAGATATCAGAAGTACTCTAATTTTGCCCCTGTTGCAAAGGTTCTCTAGATACACTGATGATCTTTTAGTTAACATCTTACTTGCAGATAAAGATAATTCAATTTCTTATACAGTAGTGAAGTTCTGCTATATGGCCAGGAGAGTGTAGAAAGCCTTGATTGATACTGACTTGGTTTTGTTGTTTTTATTGTTTTCCCCCTGGTTCCAGGAAATGACTGTAAATGAATGAAATGAACAAATCACACATATCACAAAGCACTGGTCCATGGTTTCAGTTGCCAGGTGAATGTGTGCTGGCCCTTTCTTAAGAACAGATGTGTGCATGCTCACTGTGGCATGCTTTCAATTGGGGAGGAGAGAGATTTTTGAAGGGATGTTGCCAAGTGATATGTTACCTGCATGGAATGGCTTCCTAGCAGATAAGAGGGTGGGTGCCTTTGGCAATTGCAAATCTAATGATCAAATTTTATTTATTTATTTGGGTCACAGTGTAGCTAACAACTCAGTTAACATGCAGCTTAAATTACGTTAAACCAGAAAACATAACTTAATATAAAACCTATCAATAAAACTAAGACTCACCAGATGGCTGCCCACTGCTTATTGAATTATTTTCTGGTGGAACACTTGGAACAGGGATTGTGCAGGGATACTCGATTATATCGATGCTGGCCTCAATCAAAGGCTTGGCAGAAGAGCTTTGTTTTACAGGCCCTGCAGAACTGTTGAAGTTCCAAAAGGGTCCTGATTTCACTTGGAAGCTCATTCCATCAAGTCAGAGCCAGTCAAAAAGGCCTTGGCCTTGGTTGAGGCCAGAGATACTTCTTTGGGGGCATGGATCACTAGCTTGTTGGCATTGGTAGAGCATAATGCCATTAGGGGGACATATTCAGATAGGTGGACCCTAAAATACAATGTATCCAGATCACTGCTCCTCATGAAAAAGTCATCTTGAGGTGATGCACATCATATACCTGATATTCAGCACATTAATTTAAAAACCAAATACAGAAATATCTGATAAAACACATTGTTAAAACAGCAAGGTTTGCAAGCACTGGCCCTGTGGAAGGGTGATAGAAGGGGAAGAAAAGGCAAGGGAGGCCCAAATTGGATGTTCCAACTATATTTCCGCTGGCCTCAACCATAGGCTTGGCAGAAGAGCTCCATCTTGCCAGCCCTGTACAATGCTATGATTTCCATCAGGATCCTGATCTCCCCTGGGTGGTCAATGCCACAACAGCCCTGGCTCTGGTTGAGGCCAAACATACTTCCTTGAGGCTGGGGACTTCCTGCCAGTTTGCATTCACTGATCAAAGTGCTCTCCAAGGGATGTATTTTGCAATTTTGTTTTAAAATGTGATGTATACAGCAGAATTCTTCTTTTATCTCCCACTTCTTCAACGTTCTTGGCTTTCATTGTTACACAAATGAAGCTACATCCCTGCAGGCAAAACCTTTTAATTTCTAATTGTCTCTGCCTTGTTCTAACATCCTCATTTTATTGTTATGTCTGGGCAATTTGAAATAATTCCTCTTGCTAGAGAAGGAATATTGTTTTTTATTTTTATTTTAACTGTTCAAATAACCAGAAAAAAAACAAAATTTGCTCAGAGGGTGTTGGTATCATCTGTTCTACTTGAATGCACTGTATATACTTTCTGGGAACTCTGGAGCTGTGTAGAGGCGGGAGGTTTGCTAATCTTATTGGCCTTGAGTTAGGGTTGTCAGCACCCCCTTCTCTGCCACTGGCAGGGTATGGGGGGTAGTACTGTCAGATCCAGATTGGGAAAGTCCTAGAGATTTGCGGACAGAGCCTGGGTAGGAAAGGGACCTCAGTGTGGTATAATGTCATAAGTTCTACCCTCCACAGTATTTTCTCCAGGGGAATTTATCTGCAGTCTGAAGACAAACTGTAATTCCGGGGCATCCCCAAGTCCCATCTGAAGGCATTGTCATGGTGCTATAACTTCTCTAGATCTATGTAGTATCCCCTCTCAGTATCCCCTCTCCACCTGCTAGTAAGGGGAGGGAGAAGTGAGCCGATCTTGCCATGTTAGCTTGCTAATTATTAATTGGGGATTGTTAATGGATTTTAATGGATTTTATGGGGTTTTAGAATGTTGTAACCCGCCATGAGCCGCAAGGGAGTGGCGGGTAATAAATCGCATAATAATAATAATAATAATAATAATAATAATAATAATAATAATAATAATAATAATAATAATAATATGTCCACCCTAGCAGCCTTGAAGTATGCATTTTCCCCCTGTCAAAATCAGCTGTTGCATAGGGATGATAAGTCCCCAGTAATATCACACAAATGCCACATGTGCCATATTTGTATAAACTGGGTCCCACAAGTCTGAGATATCAGTAAATGAGACATGAATTATGGACCTAGCTCCCGGTCAAGTTTCTATGAACCCCTTGTGCCTTCCCCCATTCCATCCTCCTAATCCCTGTTGGTCCTAGTTCTGCAGTATTAGATACCTGTCTAGTCAACCATTGGGGTAGCTGCTGTTTCATTCCATCCCTCTTGTTTTGATAATTTTCTGCCAACTCCTTCCTGGAGGTACTATTTGCTGTGAGGTCAAAATATGGTACCTATGTGTTTTGCCATGGGGGGGGGGGGAATAGCAGCCCCAGTAGGTGATGGAGTATGTGAAAATAGCAAAAAGGAAAAGACAAGCCCCCTTTCCTGCCTCTGCAGCCCTGATCAGAAACAGGCTGTAACTTGCTGTTTTAAAAAACGGTAAGTGATCTATTCAGAGCTCTCCCACTGTCACATCTCCTTGAGTTCTAAGGAAACTACTGGGAATTATTGAATGGCTCACTGTCAGAATCTTCCTGTTTGTCAGTCTCCTACCATGGTCATTGGGGATTGTTATTTGCAAGGTATCGATGAGGTGTCAATAATCACCTGTCAATGCCAGCTGTAAATGTATGGTTGTTTGGGCCTGATAAAATGGCTCAATCTGTTTTTAACTGTTTTTATTGTTTTGCTTTGCCTATGCGGTCTAACGGCCAAATTCCTCTTTGGAGAATGGACTTGTGAGAGAAAGGGAGGCTGGTTATTATCGGGCAAGCCTGAACTTGGTCGACTTGGCACAAATGATGGAATGCACCCTTGGGTACAAGGCTGCTCTGCATACTTTCCATGAGACTGGGGGAAAAGGGGAGTCTCACCTTCTTCAGGCGGGGCATGTTTAGGGCTCTTGGGGGTGAGGACCCTTGGGGCTATATTGTATTGCCTATCAAATCAGTTCCAGCAAGAACAATCATGAGCTTTGTACTGCTATTTCAATAAACTAATTTTGCTACCATACTGTGTTCATTGGAAAAGTTGATGGGAATCTGACACTCACATTCTTCCAGTGTTTAGATTTAGAAGAAGAAGAACAAGAGTTGGTTCTTATATGCTGCTTTCCCCTACCTTAAGGAGGCTCAAAGTGGCTTACAGTCGCCTTCCCTTTCCTCTCCCCACAATAGACACCCTGCAAGGTGAGTGGGGCTAAGAGAGCCCTGATATCACTGCTCGGTCAGAACAGTTTTATCAGTGCCATGGTGACCCCAAGGTCACCCAGCTGGCTACATGTGGGGAAGTGCAGAATCAAACCCAGCATGCCAGATTAGAAGTCCGTACTCCTAACCCCTACACCAAACTGGCTCTAGATCAGCCTGTAATCACTTTTTAAAACTAGTTGCAGATTTTAGCTATAATGGCTATAAATCATAAAAGGGAGATCCCATATGTATACCATTATCAGCCTGCATCAAACTGATGAAGAAATCCATTTTGTGTTGTGGAAAACTTGGTCTGAAATTCTACCTGGGAGAAAGACTTTGGAGACAATCCTTTTAGGACTGCTCTCTTTCTAGCCCATGCAAATCTCAAGTTTTAGTCCAGTGGCACATTTAAGACCAACAAAATCTTATTCAAGTGTGCCTACAAATTTCTTCAGCTACCTTGCCCAACAATGGATGCACAAAACCAGATAACAGGGAATTGTTGATAGCTTTACCTACAAGATGGTGGGAAGTTTATCTGAATAAAAAGGTTTCCCTTGAGTAAAGTAGGCTTAGAAATGGGGAAGACAGTGACCGATTATGCATGGTGGCAGCTGCTCTGTGCCACTGTCAATTCCTATAAGTGGGACAGCATGCCCTGCCATGTCGCATGTATGCATAGGGGAAAACGTCCTCCAGCACACATGGTCCAGCTTAGAGCTATGTGTGTGCACACAAACTCTGGGGCAGGTGGGTTCTCCTGCATCTCATGGTAGCAGTGGTGGCAGTACGGCAGGGGTAAAGGGATCTTACTGCACAACGAGGGGAAGAAGATGAACCTCAAAAGCCCAACTCTTCCCATACACACGGGCCTGGCCTGGCTGGGCCTCTAGTGGCTGCCACAGCAAGAAAGGGAATGTGTAAGAAGATTAGCCCCACTGCCATGCAGGTGCTGGCCTGCACTTACCTGCCCATGTATAATCGGTCATTCTAGCTAACTTGTTTTTACAATGGTGAGATTCAAGATTCCTGAATACTGAAGTGTTTTGTTTGCCGTCTTCTCCACCAATTGATCAGAAGACTCATTCTAAATCTGAGATGAAAGCATTATCAATTAATCATCCTGATTAATCAATCAGAGTTTCTAAATCCAAGTCCATACCACAATAAATTTTGCATTAGGAGGAGGAGGAAGTCTCCCTGCCATGATCAAATGAACCAGCAAATTATTCCTTCTAATACAGCCATTAGGGGATTTAAGACTTTGAGCAATCTGATGTTTGCAAAACTGAGAAAATAATTGCTTAATGTAGTTTATCTAAGGGAAAATATCTTTTAAGCAACCAGCAGGAATTTGAATTATTTTAAACATTCTTTTCACAAAGGTACAAGCCTTCAGATTAAGAATAAAGAAATCTAGCTGTTAGCATATGAGTTCCATTTGTTTCTGTGAAAGCACAAATATAATGCATCTATTTTGAAAATGGAAACAGTGCTGGGATTGTGAAGTTTTAAGAACATTAGAAGAGCCCTTTTGGATCGTATCAATGGTCCATCTAGTCCAGCATCCTGTCTCACACAGCAGCCATCAGTTCCCCTGGACAGCCAAGAACAGGGCAGACAGGCCAAGGTACATCAGAAGAGCCCTGCAGGATAGAAAAAGAAGAAGAAGAAGAAGAAGAAGAAGAAGAAGAAGAAGAAGAAGAAGAAGAAGAAGAAGAAGAAGAAGAAGAAGAAGAAGAAGAAAAAGAAAAAGAAAAAGAAAAAGAAAAAGAAAAAGAAAAAGAAAAAGAAAAAGAAAAAGAAAAAGAAAAAGAAAAAGAAAAAGAAAAAGAAAAAGAAAAAGAAAAAGAAAAAGAAGAAGAAGAAGAAGAAGAAGAAGAAGAAGAAGAAGAAGAAGAAGAAGAAGAAGAAGAAGAAGAAGAAGAAGAAGAAGAAGAAGAAGAAGAAGAAGAGTTGGTTCTTATATGCCGCTCTTCTCTACTCGAAGGAGTCTCAAAGCAGCTTACAGTCGCCTTCCCATTCCTCTCCCCACAACAGACACCCTGTGGGGTAGGTGAGGCTGAGAGAGCGCTGATATCACTGCCTGGTCAGAGCAGTTTTATCAGTGCTGTGGCGAGCCCAAGGTCACCCAGCTGGTTGTATGTGGGGGAGCGCAGAATCGAACCTGGCATGCCAGATTAGAAGTCCACACTCCTAACCACTACACCAAACTGGCTCTCTAACCACTACACCAACTGGCTCCTAACCACTACACCAAACTGGATTAGATGGACAATAGTCCAATTGTCCATCTGATCCAGCATCCTGTCTCACACAATGGCCAATGCATTCCTCTAGATGGCCAACAACAGGCATAGATGCCAAGGACATCCCGTGATGACTTCACCAGTTTCAGCACCATGATAGGAGGGTGGTGGTGATCCTTACCCAAGAGGTTTTCTCCTACGGGGCACTCCCAGTGCAATTAAACTCAGGAGTGGAGTGTGTTGGCATAGAGTGGGGCTCAGTGGAGAATTAGGCCATATGGTTGCTGTACCGATCACCTAGTACACCACTGGCTGCCCTGTCGAGCCTCCTGGAGGAAGAGGTAGCCTGGGCATTGCCATTGTGTCACTAGGGTTCTCCCAATTTGTTATTGGCCCCACCCATCAGACTGGCCCCAACTTTGACTTGATCTTTGGTGCTGTGGTAGAGGTGGATATGATGGCAACTGATGTTGTTCCATGGTCAGGTCAAGGGCATCTACCCTGCTTCTTCCCCCTGAGACATTATTTTAAGTAGTCTGCCAAGCAGGGGTTGGTCCATTGCTCTCTAGGGTGGTTTCAATTGAGTTTTAAGATTGTTTTAATGGGTTTTTATTGTGGGGATAGATATAACCACCATAAGTCACTGCTTGGGAGTGGCGGGATACAAATGGAAAATTAAATAAATATATATATATTTAATGTTGCCTCCTGGCTCTGTGATTCAGAGGTTTAGTACCGTTGAATGTAGTGATTCCTCTCAGTTCCCATGGCTAGTAGCTTCTGGCAGACTTATCCTCCTTGAGTCTATCTAATCCCCCATGGTGATCCAAATTGTAAACACCTGTATGTCTCTTAAACATTATTTATACACAGCATAAATAAACAGTATCTATAAACAGTATTTATACTGTTTTCTTAAGAAATTCATAAACCATCCTTTTAATAAACTAGATATCAATAGACTTTTGTAACAGCAAGAAGCATTAAAAAAATTAAACAGATATGCTGGCTCCATGTGGGTTGAATGTATCCTTGGATTTTGGTAGTTACCTTTAAAAATATCTCTTGTTTTCATATTAGATAAATATAATAAATAATTAAGGGCTTTTTGAACATAGGATGAATAGCCTCACACAAAGCTCTTTGTAGCAGAATAAGAATATGAGTCTTCTATGGGCCAGCTACCGTTAAAAAATATTAAAGAAATTTTAAAATGGTATTTATGGTATTTGCAGCCCTGGTACATTCCATTTATATTTTATTTTTGAGTCTGTATTAATGTATAATACCATCTTCCTTTCTATCTTTGTAAAACTGAATGTGCTTGTGAGTAGTGATTTATTTTTTCAACTGAACTTATCCTTGAAGAATCCCTGATACCCTTTGGCAGTGCCGTTCATGTTATTTAACTGTAGCTTTAATGGTGTTTTGTTGTGTCTTTGATTGGGGTTTTATCTGTAACCTGCCACGGGACAGCTTGCTGAGAGCGGCGGGATAGAAATGGAATTAATAATACTAATAATAATATTTCATGTTACTTTTTTAGAAGCATGTATAGAATTCATAGATTCTTAATATTTGGGTCTATGTATAGCAATACAATATTAGGAATGTTATATTCAGCTGATTTTATTTTTGTAAATAATACAGATTGTTTGGCATACAAGAATCCAAAATCCAAATAAATAAAATACCTTCTATGTTCTCCCTTGAGAAAGCCAAAGGCGAAACGTCCGGAATAGACATGGCTTTGTGTTCCGAAGAATCATCTTGGGCTTAGGCCTCTGTAATAAGAAAAGAAAAAGAACCTTACTCTGTATAAATATTGAATGTCATGTCTGGATAACTGGTGGTTATCAGTTGCTTAAAGAAGATAAAGTCTATGTGTTTATAACAAGTGCTGTGCTGTGTTTAAACTTAGTGCCGTTTACAGGGGGGGTCTTTCTGTTCTGCTTTTTGGTATCACCTGCTGTTTCCCTCTCGGCTGTTATTTTTTCACTGCTGCAACACATCAGGTTAGGCTGACATCTTCATCGAGCTCTTCACTACAACCCCAAGATCTTTTTTTCCTCTGAATCTCAGCAAGTCGAGGTCCCATAGTTGGGATTTTTTTTTTTTTGTCCCAGTGTGCATCACCTTCCACTTACCAATATTGAACTTCATTTATCAAATTGTCAAAATTCATTTGCCAAAGTTCTTTCCATTTTCAGATTATGGCAAAATTCTAAATATAATGACTTTAAGTCACACTTTTTTGGCCTATCCAAACCAAATCATCCATCTCTAGTAATTAGTAGGCTTTTCCATTCAGTTTTAAGAAGAAGAGTTGGTTCTTACATGCCACTTCTCTCTGCCAGAAGGAGTCTCAAAGCAGCTTACATTCAACTTCCCTTTCCTCTCCCCACAACAGACACCCTGTGAGGAAAGTGAAGCTGAGAGAGCCCTGATATTACTGCTCAGTCAGAACAGTATGATCAGTGCTGTGGCGAGCCCAAGGCCACCCAGTTGGCTCCATATGGAGGAGGAGCGGGGAATCAAACCCAGCTCACCAGATTAGAAGTCAACACTCCTAACCACAATGCCACGCTGGCTCCCAAAGAACGCAAGTAAGATGAAACTTTAATAAACCAACATAAATCCTAGGAATCACAGATATTTGGAGCCAGTGAGTTTTAAGAAGAACACTAGGAAGAAATATGAAGAGGTAGATGACCAACTAACCCTATGGTGTATGTTGTGGGGAGAGGAAAGTAAAGTGGAGTGATGGTAAGCCACTTTGGGACTCCTTCGGGTAGAGAAAAGCGGCATATAAGAACCAACTCTTCTTCTTCATAACAGTCCTGTTGACTTTCCTGTTGCCAGAGACGTCCCTTTTAATCCAATTAGAATTTAGGGATGCAGACTCAAAGTTTCCCTCCAAACTTACTCTTGACCATTCGCTGCAAACACTTGAATAAAAGTCTCATCCACCAAAGGGTAAACCAATCGCAATCCATCACAGCCTTCAACAGCTTAGCCAAATGGTGATGGTGATTGAATTGGGATTTTATTACCTTTCCCAGTTCAATCAATCACTATAAACCTGTCCATTACTTACTGGGATGCAACTATAGGATTTAATTGCTCCATGCCCACAGATAAGCCTGTGGCATTTCAGGAGCACATTAATATTTTTCATAACATTCTCAGCACCCCCTACACTTTTTAAAGCCTGCATAATACATTCCTAAATTATTATTTTTTTTGTTAGGTTGAATCATTGTGAGGAATTAATGACCTAGTTGTATTTATTTACATCGTTTTAATAAACCTTTCCCCTACAATAGAATCGAAGTCAGCCAATATCTTAATAAAGTTTAAAAGTATATCTGTATCATTTGCAAGCCATCAACCCTACCAGGTACAATATCAGATAAATAAATAAATAAATAAATAAAGCAGACTCTCTTCTGGACCAGGGGCCAAACAAAAGCTGAAAAGGAAAAAGTAATAATAAAGTTGTAAAAACTACCATATTTTCCCTTTTCGTTTAGCTTTTTGCAGGTATTCTGTTTTGCAGGCTTTCTTTTTGCAGGTATTCAGCTAGATGCATTTTTGCAGGTATTCTGTTTTGCAGGCATTCTTTTTGCAGGTATTCAGTTAGATGCATTTTTGCAGGTATTTTGTTTTGCAAGCTTTCTTTTTGCAGGTATTCAGTTAGATGCATTTTTGCAGGTATTCTGTTTTGCAGGCATTCTTTTTGCAGGTATTCAGTTAGATGCATTTTTGCAGGTATTTTGTTTTGCAGGCATTCTTTTTGCAGGTATTCAGTTAGATGCATTTTTTGCAGGTATTCTGTTTTGCAGGCATTCTTTTTGCAGGTATTCAGTTAGGTGCATTTTTGCAGGTATTCTGTTTTGCAGGCATTCTTTTTGCAGGTACTCAGTTAGGTGCATTTTTTGCAGGTATTCTGTTTTGCAGGCATTATTTTTGTAGGTATTCTGTTGGGTGCATTTAATCAACAACTGGTTTTATGGTTTCACATGGAGCCTCCCCCCCCCCCTTTTCATGAAAGGCTAAGAATGAAATCTGATACTCGCTAATCTTATTGCCACTTATCATGTCTATGACCCATTATGCACGGGGGTTTTAGCGCACATTCGGGGTGGAATGGCAGCGACTAAAATCACCGATAACGCACGGAGCCGGCTGCAACCGGCCACAGCTTCGGTGCATGCCGCCGAAAAAGCCGCGTCAGTGAAACGCGGAAGAAAGCGCAGCTTCCGGGTGACCGGGGCGCAACCAGAAGCGGCACCCGGATCGCCGCGTGCATAATCGGTTACTCTGGGTTTTGCCGCCGTCGCGCCCCTCCCGTACATAACCAGTATGCGTCGCGTCTTCCCCCTCCGCGTTTTCCATGTGACCCGAAATCGCCCTTTCGGCGGCCGTGCATAATGGGCCTATAAGGGGCATTCTGCTCAGGATTCCAAAGGGGTTGGTACCACCTTAAAATAAAGACCTGGAGCATGTTTCTCCCTTCAAACTAACAAACAATATCCAGCTTGAAGAAGCCTGTAGAAGTCAAAAATTCTCTCACTGTTTGCTGCTACTGAGCCATATCTAATAAACGGTTTTATGTGGATTTGGGGTTTCTCTGCAGTCTGATACGGCCACCTGCAATCTCTGTCTAATAACGGGATGGGTTCACTCCATCATGCCTGGTTTAGGAGCATCTGGCTCGCCATTGTGAGAAGCTACAGGGAGCTTTGCTCTGATCCAGCAGGACAACTCTTTTAGTTCTTCAGTGATCTGTAGACACACAGTGAATTTTGATAACTCGGATTGTTGTGCAATGCAGCATTAGACTGCAAAGTTTGGCCTAGTTCTTGAAGAAGAAGAAGAAGAAGAAGAAGAAGAAGAAGAAGAAGAAGAAGAAGAAGAAGAAGAAGAAGAAGAAGAAGAAGAAGAAGAAGAAGAAGAGTTGGTTCTTATATGCTGCTTTTCTCTACCGAAGGAGTCTCAAAGTGGCTTACATTCTGTCGTGGTTCGATCCTTGGTGGCTTGGGAACCAGACCGAACCCCGCCATCAGAGGCGCCCGCGATCACGGAGGTAGGGCATGGTGATCACAGGCAAGCCGGCAGCTGGGCGCCCCACCCGATCGTTGAGGTGGCAATGGCCGCTAAAGAACCTCAATGTCCCCCTCCACCTTTTGACAAGGGCCCGGAGATGGCCCTTTGTTCCAGGAAAATGGGCCATCGGGAACCCCGGAAAACCTCGCATATGTGCATGAGTCATGATTGTATCAGCATGTTCCCTCCGGAAGTACTGGGTGGGGCAATACAGCCAAAGGAGGTGGGTTTTGTATAAAAGAGAGCTTCCACCTGGAGTTCGGTGGAAGCTCTTACTCCATACCAGCGGACTCCACGTTGCTGAAATAAAGCTTGTTCCTGTTGTATCGTCCACCCGGCCTGGCGTGACGTTTTCTTCAAGGGGCACCCTGTTTTTTCAGTTAGCAAGCGGGTTCCCGACATCGTAAGAGCTTCCCCCCGAAACTCCAGGGTCGGCATCGCATCCGAGCGCTTATCGGGACGGATCCAGAGATGGCGTTTTCAAGCAACGAGGCGGTCTCGACCCCCACGAACCCCGGGAACATGGGTTTAATGTCCCCGGGATATTTCCTCCGAAAATCGGGGGGCCAGGAGCAGCTGTCCGGGACCCCGAGACCCTCGGCAGCGGCGGCCAAGGGAAGGCGCCGGGCCATGGGGTTCCCAAGCACGGCGGGGAGCGCGCCGAGGTCTGGGGGGTTGGCCCCAACCTGGGACACCCAGCTGAGGCAGGCGCTTCGCCCGGTAAGACCTGAGGAATCCCTAGAGGACCTGCGGCGGGCCATGGCGGACTTGGCCAGGCGCTTGCAGGCAGCTGAAGCCCGTGAGCAAGCTCGGGCCGGGCCCGGAGGGACTGGTAATACAACGGCGGAGGGGATCGCGTCGAGTGAGGACGCCTCCAGCGACGAGGACGAGCCCGGCACTGGTGAGCGGGCCCCGGACCCCGACCCGGAGCAGTTTTCAGTCCCGAGTAGGCGAGACGGCCAGCGGAGAGGCGAGACAGCAGAGGATCTCGGGGGAGCAGGTGAGCCGACGGGGCGGCGAGAGCCGGACCAACGCAGGAGCGACGTGCAAGGCAGGGAGCGGCACGGCGTCGTTGGGCAAGTTGGTAGCCGGTGGAGCGGAGCAGGACGAGACGGCGGACGCCGAGAATCCCGGATCCGGAGGGGGTCGGACTACTCTCCAAAACGTTCCCCCCCAGAGCTTAAGGCGCGTTTCGACGGGACGCCGGACGACCTCCCGCAGTTCCTCCTCCACGCGCTGACGCATGCCCGGAGATATGGAGACCGGTATGAGGACTCCGAGGACTTGGTCTGGGGGGTGGCCTCGTGTCTCCAGGGCAAGGCGGGTCAGTGGTACCTGGGGTTGGCCGAGCGCGGCGACCCGGCAACTCAGGACCTGCAGGACTTCGTGGTCGCGCTCCGCCGACGATTCCAGGACCCCCAGGCTGAGGACAAGGCAAAGAGTCGGATCAAGGGACTTCGACAGGGTACTAGGGGGGTTATGGACTATATAGACATTTTCCGGAGGGAAGCAGGCAAGGTGTTCTCCTGGAACGAGGAGACCCAAATCGAGTACTTCCGGGAGGGCCTTAACCCGAAGCTCAGGGAATGGGCCGTGATCAAGGGGACGGAAGAAGATCTGTCTACACTGGAGGGGTGGTGTTTCGTGGTCGCCAAGCTGGAAGCCAGCCTGGGTTGGGCCGCCGCACCCCCCCGGGAGGCCAAAGGCGGGTCAGCCGAGGCGCCAAGACCGGGCCCCGACAACTCTCGCCCCAAACGACCCCCGAACCCCGAGCGGGAAAGGAGACGCCGGGAAGGACTGTGCCTGAAATGCGGGGGGTCAGGACATTTCGCAGCAGCGTGCCAACGGCAAGGGGGGGAGGACCGCGGGCTCTCCCAGGGGGGAGGTGCGACACGCCCCCAGCAGGCACGCCGGGCGGAGGACCTCCGCAACGAACCGGGAAGCGTCCAGGCGACGGGAAACGGCCAGGACCTGCTGTAGACGGCGCCGGGCAGCAGGTCCCGCGGTGCGAGGGAAAACCCCTACAGCATGAGGCGCGACCTCCGAACGTGGTAATTTTAGAGCTCCGGAACCCGGAGAACGGACTAAGTTGGGTGGGGGAGGCTCTTTTGGACTCTGGATGCGACCACAGCATGGTCCACCCCCAGATAGCCCGGGCTTTGGGGCTACCGAAGCGCATTCGGAAGGTTCCCCTGGTTTTCGTCCAGATGGACGGCAGCCCGATTCAGGGGGGACCTTTCGGGGAGGAGGTGGGTCCTATCGCCATCCACATAGGGGACCACCAAGAGCTGCGGTGGCTGATCCAGGTCCCCGTAGCGGGATATCGGGCGGTGTTGGGCCTGGATTGGCTGAAGGAACACAACCCCGTGGTGGACTGGCGGGCGGGGACCCTGAAGTTCGACTTGACGGTGGGTGCACGGCATCGGGTCCCCCGCGAGAATTCCAGCCACAAGAGGACGGCGGCGCGTCCCAGGGGAGCGGCGGCGGCGCAGCAGGAGAAACCAGAGCCCGAGGTCCCGCCAGAGTACCGAGACCTCGCAGCCGTTTTCAGCGAGCGGGAAGCGGACGAGCTACCCCCACACCGCCGCACGGACTGCGCTATCAACATCCCAGAGGGGGCGGTACTGCCCAAAGGGCGCATCTACAAAATGAGTGAGGGTGAGCTCAAGGACCTCCGGGAGTTTTTGGAAAAAAATCTGGCCCGAGGTTTCATCCGGCCCGCTTCCAGTCCCATGGGAGCTCCAGTCTTGTTCGTCCGGAAAAAGGATGGGTCCCGACGGCTGTGCCAGGACTACCGGGGCCTCAACGCCATCGCAGCGGGGAACGCTTACCCCCTCCCGCTGATCCCGGATTTGCTGGCCCGGCTGGGCAAAGGGACTCTGTTCACTAAGCTGGACCTAAGGGAGGCGTACTACCGGGTACGCATCCGGGAGGGGGATGAGTGGAAAACGGCGTTTAACTGTCAATTGGGACAATTCGAATTTAAAGTGATGCCGTTCGGTTTAAGCGGGGCACCTGGGGTTTTCATGAGTCTAATTAATGAGGTGTTGCAGGACCTTCTGTTTCAGGGGGTGGTTGTTTATTTGGATGACGTCCTGATCTACAGCCAAGATCCCCAAGAGCACGTGACCCTGGTGAGGGAGGTGTTAAAGCGCCTGCTGGCAAACCACCTATACGTGAAGCTGGCTAAGTGCGAATTCCACCGTCCCTCCCTGGACTATTTGGGCTACCGCATCTCAGCCCAGGGCATAGCTATGGACCCCGAGAAGGTGCAGGCGGTGCTGGACTGGGAAAGGCCCCGCACCCGGAAACAGCTACAAAGCTTCCTGGGGTTTGCTAATTTTTTAGAGGCTTCATCCCCAGATACTCCTCCGTAGTGGCTCCCCTCACGGACTTGCTAGGTACCAAGGGGAGAGGTCCTCGCGCCACGCGGCCCAGCGCAGCGCTCGGCTGGAATGAGAAATCGGAGGCAGCGTTCCTGGCCCTCAAGCAAGCTTTCGCGTCTGAGCCCACGCTACTGCACGTCGACCCAACCCAGCCGATGGTGGTACAAGTCGACGCCAGCGACGCAGCAGCCGGGGCGGTTCTCCTGCAGCGAGACCAGGCGGGACAGCTGAGGCCGGCGGCCTACCTCTCACGAAAATTCGCCGAAACGGAGCGGAACTGGTCTACCTGGGAGAAGGAGGCGTTTGCGATTAAGTTCGCCCTCACCGAATGGCGGCATTGGCTGGAGGAAACAGAGGAGCCGTTCGAGGTCTGGACAGATCACAAGAATCTGGAGGCGCTCCGGCAACCGCGATCCCTGAACGCCAAGCAGATGAGGTGGGCGGAGTTCTTTTCGCGGTACAATTTCAAGCTGGGTCACATCCCCGGCAAAGAGAATTTCCTCGCGGACGCCCTCTCCCGGCTGCCGCATCATGGGGAGGGGTACGCTCCCTGCACCAGGTCTGTGTTCGGTGAGGAGCAGCTGGGACGGGGGGTCGTCACTAGGCGTCGGGCCCGGGGGGAATGGGAGCCCGACCCGGCGACCGCCCCGCTCCGAGACCGCCTAGTGGCAGCCTACGGGACAGACGAGGAGCTGGCTGAGCTCCGGGACTCTTTGATTTTGGACTCCGGTCTCTGGCGGAGGGGGGAGGCTGTCTACGTCCCGGAAGGGCTACGACGGGAAGCCCTCAGCCTCTGCCACGATGCTAAGACCGCCGGGCACTTCGGTTTCGTAAAATCCTGGAAGTTGGCCCGGCGGCGGTTTTGGTGGCCCAGTCTGCGGCGGGACACAAAAGCTTACGTCAGTGGTTGTCCTGTCTGCCTGACCTGCAAGCCGGGGGTTGGCAAGCCGAAAGGGCTGCTGCGCCCGCTCGAGGTCCCGACCCGGCCGTGGTCAGTGATCTCCATGGACTTTATAACAGACTTGCCTCCCAGCAAGGGGAAAACGGTGATCTGGGTGGTGGTAGATCTATTTTCCAAACAGGCCCACTTCATTCCTTGCGCCAGTGTCCCCAGTGCTTCACAGTTGGCTCGGATGTTCCTGGATCACGTGTTCCGACTGCACGGGCTGCCGGACAAGGTGATTTCCGATCGGGGCTCACAATTCGTGTCCCGGTTTTGGCAAGCTTTCCTGCGCCTGTTAGACATCGAGCAAGGGCTGAGCTCCGCTTACCACCCCCAGACGGACGGGCAGACCGAGCGGGTTAATCAAGTACTGGAGCAGTACTTGCGGTGTTTCGGTTCCTATCATCAAGACACCTGGGTGCCCCTGCTCCCCCTGGCCGAGTTCGCGTACAACAACGCAGACCACAGCAGCACGGAGATGTCGCCTTTTGCCGTCGTCTACGGGACAGACCTGAGACACTTCCCGGAGCTTGGAGAGGTCCCCGCCCGGGAATCGGCCGACCTTCGCGAGTGGGGGAAGCGTGCCGGGAGCTGCTGGAAGTCGCTGCAGGAGCAGCTCCACAAAGTCAAGGCAGCGCAGAAAGAGGACGCCGACCGGAAGAGACGACCAGCTGAGGAGATCCGACCGGGGGATCGAGTTTACCTTTCCACCCGGAACCTCCGGTTGAATTTGCCCAGCAAGAAGCTAGGCCCTCGGTTTTTGGGGCCTTTCGAGGTCTTGGCCCCGATCAACGAAGTTTCGGTCAAGCTCAAGCTCCCCAAGAACCTCCGGCACATCCATCCCGTTTTTCACGTGAGCCTTCTAAAAAAAACTCCGGACGGTGACGTTTGGCACCCCGTGTTTTCCCCGCCAGCGCCCGAGGTCCTGCCGGGGGGGGAGCACCACGAGGTGGCGGATATCCTGGACTCTAGACTCCACAGGGGGAAGTTGCAGTACCTCGTGGAATGGAAGGACTTCGCTTTGGGGGACCGGGAATGGGTCTGGGCAGCGGACGTCCTTGCGCCCCGACTCACTGAACGTTTCCACAAGCGGTATCCTGGCCGTCCCGGGGGGTTGGAGAATGGACCTTTGGGGGGGCAGAATGTCGTGGTTCGATCCTTGGTGGCTTGGGAACCAGACCGAACCCCGCCATCAGAGGCGCCCGCGATCACGGAGGTAGGGCATGGTGATCACAGGCAAGCCGGCAGCTGGGCGCCCCACCCGATCGTTGAGGTGGCAATGGCCGCTAAAGAACCTCAATGTCCCCCTCCACCTTTTGACAAGGGCCCGGAGATGGCCCTTTGTTCCAGGAAAATGGGCCATCGGGAACCCCGGAAAACCTCGCATATGTGCATGAGTCATGATTGTATCAGCATGTTCCCTCCGGAAGTACTGGGTGGGGCAATACAGCCAAAGGAGGTGGGTTTTGTATAAAAGAGAGCTTCCACCTGGAGTTCGGTGGAAGCTCTTACTCCATACCAGCGGACTCCACGTTGCTGAAATAAAGCTTGTTCCTGTTGTATCGTCCACCCGGCCTGGCGTGACGTTTTCTTCAAGGGGCACCCTGTTTTTTCAGTTAGCAAGCGGGTTCCCGACACATTCGCCTTCCCTTTTCTCTCCCCACAACAGACACCCTGTGAGGGAGGTGAGGCTGAGGGAGCCCTGATATTCCTGCTCGGTCAGAACAGCTTGATCAGGGCTGTGGTGAGGCCAAGGTCACCCAGCTGGTCACATGTGGATGAGGAATGGGGAATCAAACCCAGCTCACCAGATTAGAAGTCCACACTCCTAACCACTACACCATGCTGGCTCCAGTGCAACCATTTAGGACTATCAAGGGCAGGAGCTAGAGAAACAAGACATATACATTTGGACCCACATTTTCTCTTGATTAAATACATACAACTCAATTGATGTTAACAATTGTTGTGGCTGTCAGTGGTAGCAGAAATACGGTTATTAAATCTAGCAGTGGTTTCAGACGGACTCTTGAGCACTGTTGTCATTCACAGCTCCCATGAAAAACCAGTGAACTTTTGACATGCCAAGTGCCATTTCATAGACCACATCCCCCTAGCTATATTGTAGGATTCTCTTCCTTCATTTGCATGGCTTACAAAAATTAGGAAAGGATGACAATTTAATACAAAATACCCTGATGAAACCCTCCTTTTTTTGTTTGTTTTTAAGGCCAGTCCCCCTGAAGTGGTCTTTGACTAAACAATAATATTATAGTTGGTGAGTGACTTATGACAGGTTCAGACTCTGTGAACAGTTATGGGAGGTCACCTGCCCGGTAGGTGGGCTTCCAGCAAGCAAGTCCATATTTGGCTTCGGAGCACCAAGTCGCAGATACAGACCTTTCAATGTCTTTCATAGAAGCTAGCCTAGGTCCAGCTTCTTTAGAGCCATAAATCAAACCTAATCTCGAACAACTTCAGATTGAAACCATTAAAAAAATGGAATAGATATCTGAATATGACATGCCTCTTCAACAAGTCTGAACATAAAAACACCCACAAACTGCAAATATGGCCTTTTTGGTCAGTACAAACATACCATTAAGTTGACTCCACAACCCCAGATTGGCTTTATTATCAGCCGCACCACCTCAATCTTACTTCTCTTGAGTTTCAGTGTATTAACCCTCATTTCATCTATGCACTTGTTTCATTCTCTGCCTTTTTATCTGTATCCCTACTATTAGCTGGTCTCCTATTGCCAGTTCTGAGATCTTACTTTCCATCAACAGAGATGCCATTTTAATGCATGTCAGTGGTGGAACAAACTTCAGATATAATGCATGTCAGTGGTAGAAAGAACTTCAGGCAACACAGTTCCATAATTGATTGGTATCCAGGGTTATGATTTTCAAGTGCCTTGTACCAAAATAAAATGTATTTCTTGATCAATGAAAGGCTGTTTGCTAAAAACACTTTGACAAAGAAGCGTCTGGGTACTTGAGCATTTAAGTTTCCACGCAGATTCTTTTTCCTGTAGAATGAACAAGTGACTCCCTTGGATAAAAACCATACTATAAATAAAAATACTGCTTTTTTTTCTTTTGAGAAATCTTAACAGATAGGAGCTTTCTAATCCCAAGTGCTGCTAGGTAACTGCCTCCCAGCCATAACATTAGTTTCACGTTGCATAAAATCTAGCCAAGCTCATCTAATTAAATCCCATGACAATCTAAACAGCCAAGATGGCAACCTTGTTGGACAACTGAAACGGATTGTCCTTCCACGCATGCAAGAAATGGATCCAATCAGAAGAGGGCACCAGGAGAGCCATTGGACATAGGCCTCAGGGTTTGTCTGCACATTTAGGGTTTCCTCTAGATTCATAGAAACATCTCCCATTCACCTGATATTTTGTTAAGCAGGGGGAAAGTGTCCTGACCAACATGGCTACCCTGAATCCCACCTGAATCTAGCTGGAGAGGTGATTGACTCACAGGAAGGCATTTTAGGCTGGAATAAGATATGACACACCAATGTTGGGATAAACAAGGCCATTGCTTTTATTACCTCCCCATGGGAGGGTTGGCACCACATGGGAGAGGGAGCCTGAGCTAGCAGTCAGAGGACTACACCACAACCCACGGAGTCCAGAGGCGCCCTAGGGACCCGCACCATTCCCAGCCGGGAAAGCAGATCCCCTTGCCTCCTGAGGTCCGCCCTAAGGGAAGCAACCTATGCAAGGGGGCCAACGGGTGCCCACCTCATTTGGCTGCCCCCTGGCAGCCTGGCAAAATGAGCCCCTGGCCTTCCAGATGGGGAAGCTGTACTCATTTACATGCCACCTCCTATGGAGGTCCCAAACCCCAGGGAGTCTGATTGCACACTGGACTCCCTGCCAACAGACTCCATCCCATGCGAACCCGCAACTATGACAAAATATTAACAAAGATCCACCTTAAACATTGACAAAGGGTGGGTGGGAAGGAAGCTGCTCTGCAGCTGGGAAAGAAGAAGAAGAAGAGTTGGTTCTTATATGCCGCTTTTCCCTACCCGAAGAGGGCTCAAAGCGGCTTACAGTTGCCTTCCCATTCCTCTCCCCGCAACAAACACCCTGTGAGGGAGGTGAGGCTGAGAGAGCCCTGATATCACTGCTCGGTCAGAACAGCTTTATCAGTGCTATGGCGAGCCCAAGGTCACCCAGCTGGTTGCATGTGGGGGAGTGCAGAATCGAACCCAGCATGCCAGATTAGAAGTCCGCACTCCTAACCACTACACCAAGTCCGCACTCCTAACCACTACACCGCACTCCTAACCACTACACCAAACTGAAAGAGGCTGGGACCTGCACTCATGGCCCCTTTATAGGCACCATGGTCCCGCCTCTCCTTTTTACACCGTGCATGCTGCATGCCCGCAGTGCGCCAGGGACACTGGGGAGGTCGCGTCCACCTCCAGCCAGCCCTCCACAGCATCAACCAGCGGCTGCAGTGAATCTTTGCTGCAGATTATCACCCAAAGAAGCTGGAAACAAACTGAAAACCCCCGACACAAATAGCTTGTGTCACTAACATACATTGTTAACAAAACTGGCAATGAAGCCGGGTCTACACGTCACTAGCAGCCTAGCAGAATCGCCAATAGTCTGGTTAATTTTTCAGCAGACACTTCCCCTGGCAACATTGCGGATTACAAAACAGAATTTCTGCTTGACTTAACAGGCTGCTTGCAGTAGAGTTTTCTGTCAGGCAGCTGGGAATAGTATATCATATTAGATAACGGATCCCAAGGCCCTGCGTTTCAATAACAGCTCTGTTCCAGGCCAAAAAGGTGCTTGGAAAATATCAAAGGCTCACAGAAGAGCTTAGCCCTCTTGTGGCAAATGTTTCCCCACAAAACATTCCAGTTCACTGTTTTCTTGCCGATGGAAATGATGTTTGAAGGCACAGAAGACACTACATTTTCTACGAGTTGTATGGACATTTCTTACCTCTCCCTCTCCTGCCATAGCCCAAGGATCTCAACAAAATTTTGCTCCTGGAGAATGAGATGAGAGGAGATGGCAGTAGTAAGGAAGAACCAGCAGGAATGCTTAGATGGGATCCAACCCAAGGTTCTTTGTAAAGGGACACTTCTCAGGAAAGCAACAAGCCACTTAAACGCTTCGAAATAGCTGTACTTTTTTGAGCTCTTCCACTCGCTTCTAAGGCCCGGAAATCTTTCCTCTCAAGAGTAGCATATTCAAGATAGTCCAGGTGCCTCCAAATCCATGCACTGGCCCTCCATCTCTTTTCTTTCCCATTGGCCCCATCTTCTTGTTGGCTAATTGCCACTCAGCAAGCCCCTCATGGTGGCCATTAAAAAAGAAACATGAAGCTGGTTGGTGCAGTGGTGGCAGGGCCAGCTGTTCAACTCCGCCCCCATATAATGGCTTTTCCAATCCTCACTGAGCTGCAGTTGGAGGTGTGAGGAGAGGGGAAAACACCACAACTCTTTCTCTGCCTTCCCTACTATTATAGAATCATAGAATCATAGAATCATAGAGTTGGAAGGGGCCATACAGGCCATCTAGTCCAACCCCCTGCTCAACGCAGGATTAGCCCTAAGCATCCTAAAGCATCCAAGAAAAGTGGGTATCCAACCTTTGCTTGAAGACTTCCAGTGAGGGGGCACTCACCACCTCCTTAGGCAGCCTATTCCACTGCTGAACGACTCTGACTGAGAAAAACTTTTTCCTGATATCTAGCCTATATCGTTGTACTTGAAGTTTAAACCCATTACTGCGTGTCCTTTCCTCTGCAGCCAGCAGAAACAGCATCCTGCCCTCCTCTAAGTGACAACCTTTCAAATACTTAAAGAGGGCTATCATGTCCCCTCTCAACCTCCTTTTCTCCAGGCTGAACATTCCCAAGTCCCTCAACCTATCTTCATAGGGCTTGGTCCCTTGGCCCCAGATCATCTTCGTCGCTCTCCTCTGTACCCTTTCAATTTTATCGATGTCCTTCTTGAAGTGAGGCCTCCAGAACTGCACACAGTACTCCAGGTGTGGTCTGACCAGTGCCGTATACAATGGGACTATGACATCTTGTGATTTTGATGTGATGCCTCTGTTGATACAGCCCAAAATGGCATTTGCCTTTTTTACCGCTGCATCACACTGCCTGCTCATGTTTAGTTTACAATCCACAAGTACCCCAAGGTCTCGTTCACAGACAGTGCTACCTAGAAGCGTATCCCCCATCCAGTAGGCATGCTTTTCATTTTTCTGACCCAGATGCAGAACTTTACACTTATCTTTATTAAATTGCATCTTGTTCTCATTTGCCCATTTTTCCATTGTGTTCAGATCTCGTTGAACTCTGTCTCTATCTTCCGGAGTATTTGCCAGTCCTCCCAATTTGGTGTCATCTGCAAACTTGATGAGTAGTCCCTCCACCCCCTCATCTAGATCATTAATAAATATGTTAAAAAGTACCGGGCCGAGCACCGAACCCTGAGGTACCCCGCTACTCACCTCTCTCCAGTCTGATGAAACACCATTGACAACAACTCTTTGAATGCGGTTCTCTAACCAATTCCCTATCCACCTAACGATCTGAAAATCCAGATTGCAGTCCTTCAACTTATCCATCAGAACATCATGGGGAACCTTGTCAAAAGCTTTACTAAAATCCAAGTAAATGACATCAACCAAATTTCCCCGATCCAGCAAACCTGTTACTTGGTCAAAAAAGGAAACTAGGTTGGTCTGGCAGGACCTGTTGGAGACAAATCCATGCTGACTTCCTTGGATCACCAAATTGTCCTCCAGATGTTTGCAGATCGCTCCCTTTAATATCTGCTCCATTATCTTCCCCACAACAGAGGTCAGACTCACTGGTCTGTAGTTTCCCGGGTCATCCTTCCTCCCTTTTTTGAAGATCGGAATAACGTTTGCTCTTTTCCAGTCCTCCGGGACATCTCCAGTCCTTAAAGAGGTTCCGAAGATGATGGACAAGGGCTGTGCAAGTTCTCTGGAAAGTTCTTTGAGTACTCTCGGGTGCATTTCATCTGGACCAGGGGATTTGAACTCATCCAGTGCAGCTAAATGCCTCTCGACCACCTCTCTATCCATGTTAACCTGCCACCCAGACACTATCCTTTGGCTACAGCCATCTCTAGATGTGCCTAAACACTTAGACCTGTGGGAAAAAACAGATGTAAAATAGGCACTAAGCCTTTCTGCTTTCTCTGCATCTTTCGTTAGAGTTTGTCCATCCGCACCCAACAGCGGGCCTATTGCCTCCTTTACTTTATGTTTGCTCCTCACGTAACTGAAAAATCTTTTCTTGTTACAATGGGCTTCCCTGGCCAATCTTAGCTCACTCTCAGCTTTGGCCTTTCTGATGATTGATCTACAGTGCCTAGTAACCTGTAGGTACTCTTCTTTAGAGCTCTGTCCTTCCCTCCATTTCCTGAACATTTTCCTTTTCTTTCTTAGTTCCTCTTGAAGTTCTCTGTTCATCCAAATAGGCTTCTTAGAGCTCCTGCAGTATTTTAGTCTTTCTGGAATAGTCATTGATTGAGCATGCAATAGCTCTTGTTTGAGTAGTGCCCACCCTTCACATGCTCCCTTCCCTTCCAGCATTCTCGTCCATGGTATGACACTCATCATGTCTCTGAGTTTATTAAAGTTTGCCCTACGAAAATCCAACATCCGCGTCTGGCTACAAGCTTCCTTGGCTCCCCATCTCAAAAGGAATTCTATGAGGACATGGTCACTTCCCCCTAGGGTCCCCACCTCCTTCACCTCATCCACCAACTCTTGCCTGTTGGTCAGTATTAAGTCCAGTATGGCTGAACCTCTTGTGGGTTCATCTACCATTTGATAAATGAAATTGTCAGCCAGGCAGGTCAGAAACTTGCATGACTGAGGACGCTTCGCAGAGTTTGTTTCCCAGCACACATCTGGGAAATTGAAGTCACCCATGATGACAAGGTCCTGCCGTTTGGATATTTTCTCAAGCTGCTCACAAAGTGCAGCATCCACATCCTCTCGTTGGTCAGGCGGTCGGTAGCAGACACCAACCACCACACTGTTTGTTTTCCCCTCGCTTATTTTCACCCAGATGCTTTCCACTGTAGATATGCTCTCCTTCACTAGAATTTCCTGACAGGTAAGCCCTTTCCTCACATACAGTGCCACTCCTCCACCTCTTCGATCTATTCTGTTTTTTCTGAACAGTTCATATCCATCCACCATTACATTCCAGTCATGGGAATCATTCCACCAAGTTTCTGTGATGCCTACTAGATCATACCTTTCCATCAGCATGAGACTCCCACACTGTTACTCCCACACTGTTTTACCTCAGTGTCTTACTCCCCCTGCCCATCAGTTTGCTTTCTATTTCTTGGTAGTTTTGACCACACACACACCTGCTCTTCTGTGCCTGCTCACTATTTGTGCCTGCTCATCTTCTCCTCCCCCCCCCACCACCACAGCAGCCTCCTGCCCTCCCTGTCTCCCTCACGGGCTGAGTATGAACCCCGGATGTGCTGGTTCTGGCCCTTATGTTTGACACCCCTGCTCTAGAATTCCCATCACGAAAGCTCCCCTGTACATATTCAAAGTGTATATGAGATGAAGGCAAAGCGGTGTGACCTCAGCCATACACTACCACCTGAGCAATGGGTGTTCTGACAAGGGTTTAAGTAAGGCTTAGGCATTTTGTGACTGGCTGCAGACTTACTGCAGACTAGTTCGACATCGTTTTGCACTGCTTTTGTCCTAATACATCTTTATAGACTGGGCAAAAGGCAGGCGTGGGAGCACACCCAATAAATTCACTGAGGATGATTATAATTACACTAACGTTTTTGCTGGCATAATGCTATGCCAGTGCTACCAGAAGGATATGGCTGGGGGTGGGGGGACTTAGGATGCTGACTAGCACATTTCTGGCATCCTCTAGGACATAGCTGGCACCACCCATTTTGGCCCATCTGCTAGCACAACCATGCCAAGTCCAGATACTGGTAGTACTTCCATGTATCAACAGAAATGCCAGTTTATCCCCATGTAACACCAGCATATATCTGTCTTTTAGCATGGCATTCAGTTGACATCCTACGCAGTCTGGAGTTTGCCTTAAGAATGTTTTTGATCCATTGCCTTTCCCTTTACTCCCAGGAAGGACAAAGCTCCAAGTCAAATTCTGAAGAATAGCTGCTTGCCAGAAGCTAATATTTCCTAGCTCCTCGAAGAAGGAAAAGCAAGGCAAATAACTACATGTGAGATTATGCTGGGGTGCAGGATCAAAACTCCATCCAAAGTAGGAAGAAAGGGACAACCCCTCTGAGTTTGAAATCTTTAACTGAGAGCCAGCCAGAGTGGTTAAGAATAATGGACTTTAATCTGGAGAATGGAGTTTGATTTCTGAGTCCTCCACATGATATCTGCTGGTTGACTTTGGGCAAGTCATGGTTCTCTCACAACTTCTTTTGCCTCAGCTACCACACCAGGTGCCTTCCTGTTGCGAGGAAAGGAAGGGAATGTGATTCTAAGCCACTCTCAGAAAAGCTGGGTATAAAAATATTCAAATGGGTAGCCGTGTAGGTCTGAAGTAGCACAATACAATCAGAGTCCAGTTGCACCTTTAAGACCAACAAAGAGTGAGGAAGAGTGCTTGCACTTGAAAGCTCACATCTTGAATCTTTGTTGGTCTTTGTTGCTCACACACTGTGCTGGCTTGACTGTAAAAGGTGAGCTAGCCAGTGTGCCAGAGCTGGGAGGGAAGGAGGCCATTTGGTACCTGCCATGGTGCAGCCCCACCGTGGCCTAGCCAGGCCTCAGCAGAGCCTGCCCAGGTTGGGGGGGACAAGAACGCCCTGCCAGCAATCCCTACTCTACCCTACCCCCAGCAGCCTCACCATGGCCTTGCCTGCTAGCTTTTTTGCTAGCATGATAAATAAATTCTGGCATGCAGGGCTGCCTTGGAGTAGAATAGGGCTGCAGCTTCTCCTCCTTCCCTGAGCCTTTCCACCCCACTCTGCTTCACAGGGATAGGCAGACTTAAAGTAGCCAACTTCTTATTGACAACATGGCAGAAGAAGATGCAAGGTTGCAGTTTGCTGGAGCAAATCAGGTTCTCGAAACTTTGGATATTTTTGCTATTGCGGAAGATTAAGTTTGAACATACCTGTAGTACCTGTAGTATGGGGGGGGGGTAGAGTTTACAGATAAGTCTGGTCAACCTAATATTGACTTCCAGTTTATAGAACAGGCACTTCTGGTGCTGTCCTGCAGGAGTCTATTTATCTGCTCTGCTTAACTGGTAGTAATTATGGAACTATGAATTGAACTATTACATTGATGGCTAATTGGCGTTGTGCTTAGGGTGCCACTCTCAAAGGGAAGACATGTGAATGGAAAGACTGATTACCATTCGTATCTGACTAGGGACTGCTGCAGATAGTGACTGATAAAGTCGAATGCCTCCCGTATGGTATGCTTATCACACTGTTCTAAATAACTGCCTTGCTGCTTTTCATATCATTATAAGTGTTTCCCACAGACTGCTGTCTCAAGAGGCAAGGTGGCAAAGTATATCCTGATCTTGCCAGATCTTGAAGCAAAGCGGGGTTGATACTTGGAAGGGAAAACACCAAGGAAGCCTTTGCTGACAAAGGCAATAGCAAGCCACCCCTGCTTCTCCCTTGCCCTGAAAGCCATAAGTCTTGGAAGGGAGTCCACCAAGGAAGACTCTGGCAAACCACCTCTGCTTCTACTTTGTCTTGAAAGCCCCCTTGCTGGGGTCACCTTGCCTTGATTGTGACTGCACTTTACACGCATACTGTATCGAGCATTCTACATGCATGTAACAGTTCCAGTGGTCCATAGCTTCCTTCTGTGGAATGAAAGCCAGTATGATGTGGGATCCCATCCCACTTCTGCCTTGTAATCTTTCTGGGTGACCATGGCCAGTAACCCTGTCCCAGCCTAACTCAGGACATGAAGACTGTTGTCAGGGCAAAATGGAGGAGGGAGACACTGATGCTGTAGCTGTGATGGGTGCCCATAAACCTTTGCAGATCTTAACAAAAATAAATCCGGTAATAACACAACCAAGTTACAATACTGGATTAATGGTGGATAATAATAAATATGATAAAATGCAACTAACAGGATGCATCTCCAGCTATCAGGGTCTCACTCCAGCACTGTAGACTTAATCCTTCTGGCTGCCTGTGCAGACACTGGGACTCTACAAACTGTCCAGAGGAGGGCAACAAAGATGGTGAGGGGTTTGGAGACCAAGACATATGAATAAATGTTGGGGAAGCTTGGTCTGTTTAGCCTGGAGAGGAGACAACTGAGAGGGGATCTGATAACCATCTTCAAGTATTTTAAAGGCTGCCATATAGAGGATGGAGCAGAGTTGTTCTCTCTTACCCTGGAGGGATGGACCAGAACCAATGGGATGAAATTAATTCAAAATAAATTCCGTCTAAACATCAGGAAGAAGTTCCAGACAGAGCGGTTTCTCAGTAGAACAGGCTTCCTCAGGAGGTGGTGTGTTCTCAATCCTGAAAATTTTTAAACAGAATCTGGATAGCCATCTGTCAGAAATGCTGATTCTGTGAAGGCTTAAGGGGATGGTAGGTTACAGTGGATGAGCGATAGGGTTGGGAGTGTCCTGATTATTGCAGGGGGTTGGACTAGATGACCCAGGAGGTACCTTCCAACTCTATGATTCTATGATTCTACTAGAGGCAGATGGATCTTTATCTAATAGTGAAAAAGGTCCCTTTCTTAATATCTGCGGTACCAGAAGCCATCAGGGGTTCCACGTGACATTTTTTTCCTAATAAATACTGGGTCAGATCTTCTGTTTCCCCCAAACCACACTCCCATAGACATTGCACAGCTGGTAACCCCTGCGGTCTGCCACTGCATACTGTGAAAGGCATTGGAGGAAATCTCAGGGTGGCAAAAGCCAACCTAAGAGGCAAAGACATCAGATTCACCAGATATGAAGATCTTTTTTAGAATGTTCGAAAATGGGGAACTACTTTAGATGGTGCTATAATGCTCCTATCCATTGTTGTTGTATATGAGGATCTGCCAAGGACCAGAGATTGAGGTCTGAGGCAGGATCAAAATGTTGTGATTATGACTGGCCAGCATGCGGACAGATCCCGACTGCAGGATCCAATCATTTTAAAATGACAGTAGCCAATGGCGTGCATTGGTGGGAACTTTGGATTGTTCTGTCTTGTATTATATTAGGGTGTTTCAGGGTGGGGAAGGTTCTCAGTTCAGTTGTACCTTAGAGGTGGGGTCAATAAAGAGCTGAAATGCACTTGCAGAGTTAGAATCACAGAATCATGGAACCATAGAGTTGGAAGGGGCCATACAGGCCATCTAGTCCAACCCCCTGCTCAATGCAGTATCAGCCCTAAGCATCCTAAAGCATCCAAGAAAAGTGTGTATCCAACCTTTACTTGAAGACTGCCAGTGAGGGGGAGCTCACCACCGCCTTAGGCAGCCTATTCCACTGCTGAACTACTCTGACTGTGAATCCTAGAATCTGACTGTAGAATCCTAGAATCCTAGAATCATAGAATCATAGAGTTGGAAGGGGCCACACAGGCCATCTAGTCCAACCCCCTGCTCAACGCAGGATCAGCCCAAAGCATCCTAAAGCATCCAAGAAAAGTGTGTATCCAACCTTTACTTGAAGACTGCCAGTGAGGGGGAGCTCACCACCACCTTAGGCAGCCTATTCCACCGCTGAACTACTCTGACTGTGAAAAAAATTTTTCCTGATATCTAGCCTATATCGTTGTACTTGTAGTTTAAACCCATTACTGTGTGTCCTTTCCTCTGCAGTTAGTGCTTCCTTAACCCACGGATCTTACAATTGCTCTACTCCCACTGAAACATTATTCCATATACTTAGGCAGATTGTGAGTGGGTGGGTAAGGAGGGTTGTGTCAGTGTGTGGCTCTTGTGGCCCTTTCTTGCAGGCCCAGGGAAATGCCAATTGCCATTTTGGGGTCAGGAGGTAAATTTCTTCCAGACCAGACTGATCAGGGATTCTAGTTTTCTTGGGTGGGAGGGATCATCTGGGCATGAACTTGGGGTCACTGTGGGTGGCAGGGTTCTGAGTGTCCTGCATAGGACTGTGATTGGCTGGCTCCAGGATGGGGAGGAGTCGTTTGTTGGATCCGCCCCCTCATATTTAATTTGCCTGCACTCATTTGTATAACAATAAAAGCTGTGGCGTCAATCATGACACACTGAATGCTATGTGTCCGTGCATCCTTTGTGCGCTGGTTCTGTCCCACCCCTACCCAGCAATTAACATGTTTTGGCAAACTGAAAAGCTCGATATACTCAGCCTGTACTATTCAGACTAATATCATCTCTCAGGTATATTTGAAATCCCTTTTCATAAGACAATCATCAGATGCTGCGCTTGTATTGGAACTTATTCCTGGAGGTAAAGCTTTGAGACACATCAAGCTCGAGATTCCACAAGAGCACCTGCCTTCATACCTGCAGGCCAAAGTGAGTTCATAGCTCGTTTTCAGAACTAGCCAGGCTGGGAGAGATTCCGAGTGAAACGGCAGCACAGCTGGAATTCTTGTTGCTGGAGCGAATGCCTTTTGGACCTCAGCTCCTCATCACGTGCCCAGTTCCTTCATTTAGTTTGACGGTTTCCCTTTGTTTTGAGTCGTCAGAACAGGAAAATATCAAACACAAGATCAGGGAATGCCAAGGAGAAAAAACTAGACTAGAAGCATAAAAAGATTTTTTTTGCCAGCTTTTAATCTCATTCCCTCAAGATAAGCCTTCAAAATCAGTTTGATCTGCAAGCAATTATCAAGATTTGAGTCCCATTGATCGACTAAGGCCAACAAGATTTCCAGACTATAAGTTTTGGAGACTCCAAACTTTTCATCCAATTGTCAGAATGTGAAGACTCCAGAGCTTATAGCCTGGAAACCTTGATGGCCTTTAAGGCTATGGATGCAATTCTCCAAATGGGACCTGGGGATCACCTGGAATGATAGCTCAACTCCGGACAACAGAGATAGATTTTCCTGGAGAAAATGACTGCTTTGGAGGGTGGACTACATACTATTATATCCTGCTGAAATCCTTCCCATACCAGATCCCAGTAGGAAATGAGACATCACCCTGCCAATGAAACTGCGTCTAGTCAAGGCTATGGTCTTCCCAGTTGCAATGCATGGCTGTGAAAGTTGGACCATAAGGAAGGCTGAGCGTCAAAGAATTAAGGTTTTTGAACTCTGGTGCTGGAGAAGACTCTTGCGAGTCCCTTGGACTGCAAAGTAAACAAACTGGTCAGTCCTAGAAGAGATCAGCCCGGACTGCTCCTTAGAAGGCCAGATCCTGAAGATGAAACTCAAATACTTTGGCCACCTCATGAGAAGGAAGGATTTCCTGGAGAAGAGCCTAATGCTGGGAGTGATTGAGGGCAAAAGAAGAAGGGGACGACAGAGAATGAGGTGGCTCGATAGAGTCACTGAAGCAGTTGGTGCAAACTTAAATGGACTCCGGGGAATGGTAGAGGACAGGAAGGCTTGGAGGATCATTGTCCATGGGGTTGCGATGGGTCAGACATGACTTTGCACCTAACAACAACAACAATAAAACTCCATTCAAGGAAAAGTCTCTTTATTGTAAAAATGATGCTATTAACCCTACAACTCTTTGCTAAGATGGGCTGAAAGTGGCTTCTGTTCTGTTTTAACCTCTAGTTCCCCCCCACAACTCCCCCCAGAGTCCAGATTACAGACAGACAGACAGACAGATTTCCCATTGAAATAACTGCATCCAACGACCCAATGGTAAAATGATCCAGTGGAAACAATACAAGAATCACAACACATAAAGGTAAAGGTATCCCCTGTGCAAGCACTGGTTCATGTCTGACCCTTGATGTGACACCCTCTAGCGTTTTCATGGCAGACTCAATAGGGGGTGGTTTGCCAGTGCCTTCCCCAGTCATTACCGTTTACCCCCCAGCAAGCTGGGTATTCATTATACTGACCTCGGAAGGATGGAAGGCTGAGTCAACCTTGAGCCAGCTGATGGGATTGAACTCCCAGCCTCATGGGCAGAGCTTTCAGACTGCATGTCTGCTGCCTTACCACTCTGCGCCACAAGAGGCTCTTTCACAACACATACGTAATGACTAATTTAAAGTTTGTTGGAAGAGCTCTGTTTCATAAGCCCTAGAGAAAATAACAAGGTTCTGCAGGGCATCCATATGAAAGCATTCTATCACAATGGGGTCACCACAGAGAAGACCCTCGCTCTGGTAGAGGAGAGGCAATCCAGGCACCACCAAAGTTGACAGCTTTAGTTTTGGTTGTTCTAACAGTTGCATACTTAATAACCTGAAAATTCTTGAGTATCTCCAAGGACAGCCCAGAGTGAATTGCAGTAGTCAAATCTGGAAATCAGTGGCATGAATCACTGTGGTCAGATCCAGCTGAGGCACATAGAGGGGCAAATAATGAGCCTGGTGAATGCCTGTCTTGACCCAGATCACAACTGGGTAAGCTCTCTTCCTAAGAATTCTCTATGATTAAATTATAAACAGAAGTAAGAAAAAAAAATCTGAAAGGGCTTTGATATTCCATTTGCAAAAAGGGGCAGTATAACAACCTAACAATCAATCAATTCCTTTTGCCTTTTATAGAAAGGTTTGTGAATTGCTACTAAGGAGGTGGTGTCAACTTTGCTGGATCAAGTACAGCAGGCAGACATTAGGCCCCTGAAGCTTCTGAGCCATTCCCTTGACCTTTTTAGAGGGGTGGTGGGATTGTGGTACTGGGGAGCTTTACCCAAAGGTTTTGCAGATTATGAGTGTCTGTTGTACCCCACAGAGGCCTTTTCCTTTTTTGGTTTTGTGAGCAACTAAGATAGGAGAGGGCTTATTAACCCTTATTCCTGTTTATCTCTCATTTCTATAACAGTCTGAGAAAATGAAGTGCTGAAGAAATAGAAGATCAATGGCACACGGTAACCAGAAAAAAACAATCTCGGATCATGTCTGGAAATTGGAAAAGGAAACCATGAGGTGGGTGAATTTAGAGCAGGGGTAGTCAAACTGCGGCCCTCCATATGTCCATGGACTACAATTCCCATGAGCCCCTGCCAGAATTTGCTGGCAGGGGGCTCATGGGAATTGTAGTCCATGGACATCTGGAGGGCCGCAGTTTGACTACCCCTGATTGAGAGTCTTTAAGGAACAGGTATTTTGGTGCATGGCAAATACTAGCAGTCAAAGCTTCCCAAATGGTTTTTCTGTGCTCATGAGCTGTTTTTGTAAGCAAAGAATGATTACATATAGCTTGCTAAAAATCAACATCCAGTGTCTCAAAGCGTAACAAGACAACACGGGTTTGTCAAGCCAACCTTGCAATGAGTATGTAATTGAATTAGTTCAGAGATATTCATGCCATCTGCCAGTAATGGATCTGATTGTCAGAGGAGGAGCTTCTTCAGGGTGAAGGTAGTCAATTTGGGGCTCGATACAAAACTACAGGGCCAAAGACTTGTCAAAATACATTGGGGCAAGAAAGGCTTGTATGCGTTTGAGCTTAGCAAAGATAGGCTATATAAGAAGAAGAAGAAGAAGAAGAAGAAGAAGAAGAAGAAGAAGAAGAAGAAGAAGAAGAAGAAGAAGAAGAAGAAGAAGAAGAAAGTGTTGGTTCTTATATGCCGCTTTTCTCTCCCTGAAGGAGTCTCAAAGCAGCTTGCAATTGCCTTCCCTTTCCTCTCCCCACCACAGACACCCTCTGAGGTGGGTGAGGCTGAGAGAGCCCTGATATTCCTGCTCAGTCAGAACAGCTTGATCAGTGCTGTGGTGAGGCCAAGGTCACCCAGCTGGTCGCATGTGGAGGAGGAATGGGGAATCAAATCCAGCTCACCTATTACATGTGGAGAAGTGGGGAATCAAACCCAGCTTGCCAGATTAGAAGCCATTGCTCCTAACCATTACACCAAGCTGGCTCTCATTTTTTTTGTGAATAAAAACCTTAGTACAAAATTGGCCTCTTTAATTGAGATCTTGTTTGAATGATCTTCAAGGAGAGAAATGTGTAAAATGTATCTACTCTACCTGGGAACTTAGTCAGAATGGGGCAAGCTGTATGGAGTGCATATCCTTGTACAACAGGCAAATGTTTTTACTGTGCCAGAATGATAGGGACAAAGGTTTCTGGGAGGATGGAATGCAAAGGTATCTCCCTTCTAGAAGCTCTGAGGGCAAAAGATTAAGCCGATCCTGAGTGAAGGTTCTGTGGTTTGAGGGAAATTTGATGGTGTAGAGGTAGTTCGTTGGCACGAAGTTTCGAGTGTAATTCCCATAATCCTTGTTTTATTATATCTTTGGCTTCTGGGGTCCCAAGTTGGCAAATTGTTGAGGGGAGAATCTGTATTGTTGTAATTTATTCTAGACAGCATCCACCGAACTGGAATTTCTGGGCAATATTCCCTAAAGTTAGTAGTGCTAAAAGGTATACAGCAAGCAGCAGAAGCTGTACATGTGATCTGTGTGCGTGCAAGGAAGAAAACAACACGACAAACTGAGAATTCTTTAGTCTTCTCCAAGGAATGTAAGTAGTTTATTAAGGAACTACATTGCTAGATATTGCAGGAAAGAGATAGCAACCTAATCTCTTTTTTCTGTCTAGGACGGATGGTGTCATGGTGCCAGTGATGGAGAACTCTGAGAGAGCTGTAAAAGAAGCAGGAAGGAAAGGAAGTTCCCTGAGAATATCTGTCTATGCATCAAAGGGGACAGGAATACAAATAGAGATGGGAATGCCAGGGCACTAACCTATCCATCTCTAAGGCTCTCTCATCGCCCCTCCGAAGGCTGAGACTCAGAGACATCCAACACAGCTAACCTGACCTGTAGGTAACTAGGAGGATTAAGGAAGCTGAACGAGATGGGTTAAGGCAGCCTTTCTCAACTTATTCATTCATTCATTCATTCATTCATTCATTCATTCATTCATTCATATTTAAACTTATATACCGCCGCTCGCAGAGACTTGTGGCGGTTTCCCTTAAAAGAATAAAACAACCCGTCCCATAAAAACCCCAATACATTAAAAGATGGCTACTCATAAATTCGTAGGAGTTAACTCCCCAGCTCCCCTCCCCTGTCCAGTTGCAATCAAGAAGTTTTTCATTAGAAAAATTATTTTGCAGGCTTTAAGAAACCCCAGAAGTGGTGCGATCATGCAGAGTGTGGTTAGGAAGCAGAGCTGTACACATGCCCGCCCAGGGCCCCTTCCCTTCTCACCTCCTCCAAGCCCATCATTGGCCATTTTGGGAAGGGGGAAATGGGTCAACATGACCATATATGGCCATAGCACCCAATAAATGTTTGATGATGATGATGATGATGATGATGATGATGATGATGATGATGATGATGATGATGATGATGATGATGATGATGATGATTCAGCCATTCAGTCGAGTCCAGCTCTTGGCGATCCTATGGCATAACTGCCGCCATGATTTTTGATCTTTCACCGCTTCTTTTTGTTGTGTAATGTTCTGGCTGGTGTCCATTTTGATTGTATCTAACCTCCGTCTTCTTTGTCAGACTGGTTTCCTTTTTCCACTGACCAATCCTTGCATGACTGCTTTCTCCAAGGAGTTTGGATCACATGATATGGCCAAAGTAAGTGAGCCAGAGTTTGGTGATATTGTCTATCAGTGAGAGATCAGGCTTCATGCACTATAGTAATTCCTTATGCATGACTTTTGCTGTCAATGGAATTCGCAGTAAACAAAATGTTTAACAAATGTTAAAAATATTTTAAAAAATTAACCCCCACCCTTCAGGAAACCTTTCTAGCACCATCAAGGAACCCCAGGGTTGAGAAAGCCTGGATTAAGTTTGGCTTAAACCAAAGGCCATGACTCTATTCAAAGAATGCATTTGGTATACTGTAAGAAGCACCAAAAATAGTCCTTCAGAATCTGGATTGTATGGCTTCTAGGGGGCAGGTGTCTTTCTATAAATAAATCTGTGAGCTGTACAGAAGTTTGGATAATACTTTAGCAGGAAAATCTTTAATGGTGTATACAAGCCAAAGCATATATCTGCCAACTTAGGGCATATTTCATGCATTAGATAAAGTGGGCTATAATAGCTTGTATGTACCATAATGAATCTCTTTGTCTGTAACCTTCTACCAACCCTTTACAAAAATGTACATATTGTCTTCATTATTATATTGTTACACCAGCCATCTTCAAATTATTTGTTGAACAAAAAGCTATGTTTTAACCCCAACCAATTAGAAAATTTAGATGTTTTGTGCCCAAGTCATTAGAAAATTAAGATAAAGTATAAAATAAACTTTCAGGAATTTTAAAGGAAAGCATCTAAAAACACCCACAAATATCTTCAGTAAATAAAATTAGCAATTTCTAACATTTTTGCACATGGGGATATATTTTTCTAAGCCACATTGGGGTATATTTTCTACCCCAAGAACATGTCTCTGTAGTGAAGTCAATATTTATGAGGAAGGATCAGCAATTCATCAAGAAGAATTGTATGTCTCCATGCAATGGCTTTCCTGGGGATGTATTTTATGAGAAAAGAGAATTATGTTCATTCAGGAAAAATTTCTCTGTTTTTGTTGTTGTTGTTGTTGTCGTTAGGTGTTAGATGCAGCTTTGCAGGTGAAAAGCTGAATTTAGAGGCTTTACCTTGACCTGGATATCCCAGGTTAGCCCTATCTCATCAGATCTCAGAAGCTAAGTAGGGTCAGCCTTGGTCAGTATCTGGATTGGAGACCACCAGAGGTGTGATGCAGGGGCAATGGAAAAGCCACATCTGAACATCTCTTACCCTGGAAACCCCATAAGTTGTGAGGTATGACTTGACAGCACCTTATAAACACACACATAAGGTGGTCCCTTATAAACACACTATCATTAATTCTTAAACGGTGAGGTAGATATGTTTATTTATCATGTGGCATGTGTACTGTAACCAAGAGATCTGAAGATTAACAGCCAAGGGATGTTGGGAGATAGTTAGCCATTTCCTGCCTCTGTGTCATGTCCACTAGTGGTCCTTAGAGGAACTACCACCCAAATCCTTGGCAGTTTCCCATCCAAATAATAGCCAAATTCAGCCCTGCTTAGCTTTCTGAGATCTGATGGGACCAGGCTTCCCTGGGCTCTCCAGGTCGGGGCCATTCGGTAGGTCCAGGAAAACATTCTAGCTACCACAAGGTACTTTGATTAGAATTAGAGCAGTTTCCAAAAAAAACATTTTGAGGCTCATCAAGATGGACAGGCAGCAGTCAATTCTGGAGGAGCAGGAAGATGAATTTGGGTTGTCATAATAAGAGATAGGAAATACTTATCCTTCCTAGACTAACTCAAAAAATGGGGCCGGGGGAGATGAAAGGCCAAATATCCAACTGCCAACTCCGATAATCACCGTAGTCATTTGTGATAAAGAGTTTTAGTCTTGGCTTGAGGTAGAAGAGGGCAAAGCCAGTTTAGAAAGAGGCTCTATCTCAAAAGCATCTTAAGAGAAAAGCCTGTTAGGTGATACAATGCAAACCAGGGGAAACATGCCTTTTCTTTCCGTAACACCTGCACAGATAACTTGACCGCAAGCGTTTTCAACAGAACGGCTAGTAGAACGAAGCAACTCCCCGGTGAGCGTTAATTATTTTGGTTTGCACCTGCTTCCTAAATGATGGAGAAAAATGCCCACATTGGGCTCGCTGCACAAGGAGGACACTGTTGCGCTGTTGTTTGTTTGCCATTTCTTCTTTTCTCTTGAATTAGGGCTGGGCGCAGAGAGCCAGGAGGGGGAAAGAAACTGCCCAGCGGACTGTGTGCTTTCATCAAAATGCCATTTGGCTTTAATATGAAATGAAAGCATAATGAAAGACGACATTTGCAATACTTAGCCCATCCGGCTTGTCTGTCAGCAGCACGATGCGATATTTTATCAACAAATATCAGAGTCCCATTGGTGGGGGAGGGGGATTTCAAATCCTCCAACTTTCCATGTGACCTAACATTGTAAGTAGAACTGTTTTTGTTTTTGTTTGGCTTTTTTTTTTTTGTACTCTTCTTTTTACTACCCAAAGGCGTTTCAAAGCAGCTTACAATTTCTGTCCCTTCCTCTCCCCACAACAGACACCCTGTGAGATGGGGGGAGGTTGAGAGACCTCTGTAAGAACTGTAACTGGCCCAAGGTCACCCAGCTGGCCACATGTGGAGGAGCGGGGTATCAAACTCAATTTTTCAGATTAGAGTCCATTGATCTTTAACCACAACACAAAGTCGGCCATTCTTGACCTCTACACCGAGCTAGCACCAAGCTGGATGCAGGATTGATGTTTGGAAGATTGAAATGCCGCCAGCGTCATAACCTAGACAGTTCCACAGGGCCTGCAAAAGGGAGCTCCTCCACCAGGCATTTGGTTGAGGTCGACCAAACCACTGATTCCAGTTGGCCCCCAAGTCCCCCCCCCCATGACCAACACTAATCAGTTACCCACTGGGTCCAGTAAGAATTGAGCTGAGGCTCTCACAATTTCTATTTTCTGGTGTTATTATTATGATCTTGTTGAGTTGCTATTGTTATAATATTATTGCAGTTGCTGTTACCTGTTACCATGTGTTAATTGTATCCTTTCCTGTTTTCTGTAAACCGCCCTGAGCCCTCAGGGAGGGCAGTATATAAATATAATAATAATAATAAATAAATAAATAAATAATAAAAAATAGCATTAGTCAACATGGTGTAATGATTCAGAGCAGTGGACTCTAATCTGGTGAGGTGGGTTTGTTGCTGTACTCCTTCACATGAAGTCTGCAGTGTGACCCAGGATCATTCACAGTTCTCTCTGAACTGTTCAGCCCCACCTACTTAATAAGGTGAAGAGCCAACATGCCTGTTGTAGGGAGAGGAAGGAAGACCCAACATAGTGTAGAAATTATGAGCAGTGGACTCTAATCTGGACACCAGGGGGTAACCTTTGATAGTGATGGTGCCATGCCTTAGCTAGCTGGCCTTGTGTGTCACTGTTTAATGGTAGGCAAAATCCAGCCTGGATTTCTGTTTGGGTGTCAAAGCACAGTAAGATGAAGTCAAGAACTGAGATGACAAACAGTTCATAGTAACATCAAAATGGCCTCTTGGCCAATGATTGCTTCGTCTCATCCTCTGTGTGCACATCAAAATGTGCACTTCAGACATCTCTAGGGTTGCCAGCCCCTTGTTGGGAAACTCCCGGGGATTTAGGGGGGTTGACCTTGAGAAGGATGCGGTTTGGAGAGGAAAGGGTCTTCAATGGGTTAATAATGCTATACAGTCTACCTTCCAAAGTGGCCATTTTCTCCAGGGGAACTGATCTCTGTTGCTTGGAGATCAGTTGTAATCCCAGGAGATTTGCAGGCACTGCTTGGAGGCTGGCAACCCTAGACCCAGTTCTTCGTCTTGTTCATGCCCCCCTCCTGCTTTGTTCTGTGCCTTTGTGCACACTTCTGTGGTTCTTTGTTCCTTGCAGACTCACTGGTGGCTTCTCTTTCTCAGCCCCCACCTTCTGTATTTGCCTGAACTGCCTGTTGGAATTGGAAGATTCATGGGCCCCAAAATGAAGACTATCGAAATGAAGACTGGCTTAAAATATCTTTTAAGATGAACAATAAAGAAAACATCTCTCAGCCTCGTTCTAGAACTACTTCATACTGCCAGTTTCTTAACTCTGTCAAATAAGGGAATACCTCTAGTGCAGTGGTTCTGAACCTGGTGGTCAGGACCTCTTTGGGGATCGAAGGATCCTTTCACAGGGGTCACGGCAGGGCGAGCAGCTTTGCTGGAGGGGGGGGGGGGCGCCGCCACTGTTGCCGTTCCTCCTGAAGGCACCCGCCAATTTATATACAATTTAAAAGAAGAAGAAGAAGAAGAGTTGGTTCTTATATGCCGCTTTTCCCTACCCGAAGGAGGCTCAAAGCGGCTTACAGTCGCCTTCCTTTTCCTCTCCCCACAACAGACACCCTGTGGGGTGGGTGAGGCTGAGAGAGCCCTGATATCACTGCCCGGTCAGAACAGTTTTATCAGTGCCATGGCGAGCCCAAGGTCACCCAGCTGGTTGCATATGGGGGAGCGCAGAATCGAACCTGGCATGCCAGATTAAAAGTCAGCACTCCTAACCACTACACCAAACTGTATATAACCAATTTATATACAATCATGAACAATGGATCTTCACGCCATTGGTCAGTTTGGGTTTAATTTCTGTGAAATAACACTTACATAATTTAACAGTTGGGGGCCACCACAACATGAGGAACTGTATTAAAGGGTTGTGGCATTAGGAAGGTTGAGAACCACAGCTCTAGTGTATACTCTCTTATCATTTCAGGAGCCAACCTCAGTTTTCTCCTCCAGCCCACCATTTTACCTGTTTCCCTAGATTAGGTAGCAGGGGTAACTGTCTGAAAAAACAACAACAACAACTCTGTAAACCTATAGCTGATTCTGTTCCCCACTGGATAGCCCAGGCAAGCATGATCAGCTCAGATCTCGGAAGCTAAGTAGAGTCGTCCTTGGCTCATATTCGGAGGGGAGACCTCCAAGGAACAATAGGGCCATGACACAGAGGCAAACCACCTCCAAACATCTCTTGCCTGACTATGAGATAATTCTAGGATCTGATTGCTATAATACAGACATACCATATGATAAATAATAAGTAAAATAAATGCCCACTCCCCTGGCTATGATGGCTTTGGGGGCTATGATGTTTTGGGGGTACAACTCATTATATTTTCAACACCCCAGCTATTTCCCCAATGAATATTTCTTTAAACCCAGTCCTGATTCTCACAAATATTCTGATTTCAATGAAGGTACCCCTTTTATCTCTGCTTTTACTGGAATTTTTCCATCTATCCCGAATCCCCTGCCAACAGTTCCCGGATAGATCTTTAAAAGGCTTCTCCTTTTGAGCTTACCCACCCCCACCCTTTAACTGCCATTAATAAAAATATTAATACAGGGGGGGGGGAAGCACACTAATGTCATTTTAATGGCTTGACTTTTAACTCAAGAAAGTAAGGAAATTCAAAGATAAGGCTTCCAATTAATCTTTAACTTCCAACATAAAAGTACCAATCTCTAGCCTATGCAACCCTGCAATTACAGCAGTACAGGGGAGGGGTGGGTGGGTGAAATAAGATGTGTACAGAGCCCGAGATGAATCTTAAATAGGTTAGGCCCTTTTTGTGGGTTGATCAGACCCTCCTTATTGAACAAAATGTTTGTGTGTATTATAAATATTAAATATACAACTATGAAAAGCCAACCAATATATGGAAGAGACTGTTTCCCAGGAGAGCATTTTAAGATCAAAAAGAGAGCAATGGAAAAGGGAGGGGCAGCCATTAGGGAAGGCTTGCCTGTGACCCACAACTCTGGGTGGGGAAATACCTGGGAACTTTGGGGGGGTTTCCGCACATGGGGCATTATCGTGTGAAGCCTGCTGTATGGCAAAATGCAAGAAATAATGGTGACTCAATGGCACTCCACACCTCTCAAGCTGTCTCGAATGTTTTTGGGTGCTTTTTGCATGTCTTGCACTCTTCACTCGCTGTTGGAAATGCAAGAAGAGCAGGGCACTTCAGTCTTGTTTTGCTTTGGCCTCCTACAACCGTCACCAAGCAATCCCCCTCCAGCACGGCTGTGAGATGAGGAACCATTGCTCTGAATCAGAAGGGTCATGTTACATATTATGTAAGAATTTCTGCCTTCAATCAGCTAAGAGCCAGTTTGGTGCATTGGTTAGGAGTGTGGACTTCTAATCTGCCATGCTGGGTTTGATTCTGCACTCCCCCACATGCAGCCAGCTGGGTGACCTTGGTCTCGCCACGGCACTGATAAAACTGTTCTGACCAAGCAATAACATCAGGGCTCTCTCAGCCTCACCTTCTTCACACAGTGTCTGTTGTGGGGAGAGGAAAGGGAAAGTGACTGTAAGGTGCTTTGAGCCACCTTCGGGTAGAGAAAAGCAGCATATAAGAACCAACTCTTCTTCTTCTTCTGATTCTTCTGATTCTTCTAAATTTGTAAGCATATTCTTGAGATCTCTCCAGTAGGCTTGAGCTGCTCCAGTGTTTTCTTTCCTCCACAGAAGCATGGCTCCTCCACCTCACCTAACCACGATAATGTGGCCTTCTAGATCTGGTTTTCAAAGATTCCCCTGCCATCCCTTGTGACTCACTGTTCGAAATGAAGAGTCGGGGCCACAGCATATAAAATTGTTGATGTCCTGTGAATTCCAATAGTTTATGAAGCCTTGATCCCCAATTGCAGAAGACCATTGGTTGGATCAGCTGCTGCTGAGAACATGCAACCAATAGACTGAAAAATCTGCCCAGTGGTCCGGAATCTTCAATTGTGCTACCTCAGCTAGGTGGGTGAGAACAAAACCACTCTGCATTGTTCTATTCATTAGAACGAGCATTACAGAATCGCAGTGAGTGATGAGCCATATGCTTACCTAACCAGATTGACATCCACACACCTGGTGACTCCTTGGAGAAAACAGTTATGTTTGTCATAATGGGAAGGAAGGTGGGAATTATTATTATTATTATTATTATTATTATTATTATTATTATTATTATTATTATTATTAGATTTATCAGGCATGCACTGATTCATCAGCATTAGCTAGGGGAGACAACTCCTGCAGGTGTTGGGGGATGGAACCTGTGTGGGTGGGGTCTGAGGAAGGGAAGGATTTCAGCAGGAAATGATGCCATACAATCCATCCTCCAAAGCAGCTATCCCCCCCCCCGGCCAAACTGATGTCTGTCACCTGGAGCTGGTAGCCGTGTTGGTCTGAAGCAGCAGAACAAATTCTGAGCACCTTTAAGACCCACAAAGTTTGATTCAAGGGATGAGCTTTCCTGTGCATGCACACTTTCTCAGATCTAAATTTGAACTGGAGCTGTTGTAATTGCCATGGATCTCCAGGTTCCACCTGGGAGTTGGCAACCTTAGCAACAACTGCCCATTCAAACAGAGGGGCGAAGGAGTTGACCGGACTATCTGCATTTCTGTTGACTGTGGCTGCAAAGCTATTCCTTTACCTTTTTTTGGTTCTGGTTAGCACTTCATTAAAACTGCTTGAAAAGGCTCCCTCCATAGAAATCTCCCAAACCTAAAATGTTTTTTAAAGACCTTTTTATTAACTATGATGATGACAGCAGCAGAATACAAGCAACAATGAGCAACCACTCATCCACAGGGGTAACAAACCAGAGGAGAGGCACAAATTACTGAGATCATGCAATGGAACCCAAATACCAGAACAGATAAAACAACACATATTACATTCTTTTATTATTGTATGGTGTGTGTATGTGTAGTGTAGCTAGGGAGTCCAAGGATTGTCTTGCAATCTGACAAGAGATGTTCAGAGGTGAGTTGCCATTGCCTACCTCAGCATCATGGTCCCTAGCATTCCTTGGCAGAGCTCCCCCCCCCCCAAAGTCATTGGAGTTCTCCGGTCCAAGTACTAGCTGGGGATGGTCCTGTAGTCATTCATTCTTACTGCAGTGAGTCATTCTGGAGCCAAGGTGAGAGGAAGTGCACTCAAAGGAGTAGGAAGTCTCCAATCTAGCCCATCAGGACACAAGAGGAGCATATTTGAAAAAAAAATACCAAGAGGTTCCTATTCTAGCTCATATGCGCATCTCCTCCAATGCCCCCTGCAGGACACTCTTCATATTCTGTTCAATCATGCACACTGCACATCTTGCGTATTCAGTCTCCTCCCAGGCAAGGCAGCTAAAAATGCAATGACCAGACTGTCAGGGAACAAAATATATTTGCCCAATTAGCAAACATTAAAACACACACACACACACATATGAAAACGTGTCCATTGGAAATTCAAAAGCACCCATAATTTAAAAAGCATCCAGAACTTAAAAAAAGAGTCCAAAAAGCGAACTGAAGCAAAAGGAGTGTTCACATGAACACAGCCCAATCTGCTGAAATAATTTGCCCTCCCCTAAATGTTCCAAGGCTCCCTGGGAATGAGACAGACATCAAATCTGTTGTAAGGCAGATGCTGTAGATAGTGCTTCCAAGGCATTCTCTGCAGACAAGAAAGACAGAGAATCAGGGAAGAAAAGGTGGATCAGGGTATGAGGATCTTGGTGCTCCACTGGGGAAGGAAAAGAGAAGGGTTAGCAAGAATCCTAGGAAAAGAGAGCCAGGGCAGAGAAGTCAGTCCCCCCTCCCTCACACAAAATATACACCTTCCTGCAATTGCATTTGGGACTGTTTCCATCCAAGAAGTTTCAAGGAAAGAGGTCCAAGTCTTGCCAGATGCCTCAGGTGGTCCCCAGATTTTGCCCTACATTAAATTTTGAAGCCTGTGCGAAGGCATCATAGCTGAGGATTTCCAGTGGAAGGTTGGGAGTTCTGCAAAACTGATATTTGTCAGATGGATGAGCATAATTATAACTGCAGGCCATCAAGTCATAACCAGCTTAGGGCAAGAGATGAGCAGAGGTGGCTGCCATTGCCTGCCTCTGCATAGTGCCCTTTGGTGGTCTCCCATCTACATACCATAGAATCATAGAATCATAGAGTTGGAAGGGGCCATACAGGCCATCTAGGCCAACCCCCTGCTCTACGCAGGATCAGCCCTAAGCATCCTAAAGCATCCAAGAAAAGTGTGTATCCAACCTTTGCTTGAAGACTGCCAGTGAGGGGGAGCTCACCACCTCCTTAGGCAGCCTATTCCACTGCTGAACTACTCTGACTATGAACATTTTTTCCTGATATATATCATTGTAGTTTAAACCTATTACTGCGCGTCCTTTCCTCTGCAGCCAATGGGAACAGCATCCTGCCCTACTCCAAGTGACAACCTTTCAAATACTTAAAGAGGGCTATCATGTCCCCTCTCAACCTCCTTTTCTCCATGTCCAACCCTGCTTAGTTCCCAAGCTCCAATGAGGAGGAGGAGGAGAACAAGAACTACCCGAAGGAGTCTGAAAGCAATTTAAAGCAGTTTACATTTGCCTTCCCTTTCCTCTCCCCACAACAGACACCCTGAGGGGTGGGTGAGGCTGAGACAGCCCTGATATCACTGCTCGGTTAGAACAGTTTTATCAGTGCCGTGGCAAGCCCAAGTTCACCCAGCTGGCTGCATGTGGGGGAGCACAGAATCGAACTCAGCTCACCAGATTAGAAGTCCTCACTCCTAACCACTATACCAAAGTGGTTAGCCTAGTCTGGGCTTCAGGGCGGGGGGATTGTGCAGAGATTCCATTTAAACTTCCAATGATATCATGTCAATCTTGGATTCCCTGTCCCCTTCCAGCATGCCATTAAAACGGACAATGCCTTCAACACTGTCCCAGAATCCCCTCCCCACCCCAATTGTGAGCCTCTGAGTGAGCCAACTTAGCAGCACCCGTCTTTTCGACTGCAGCGATAAAATAACACAGCTCTTGCCCGAGAGAATGACCCAGGAGAAACAGATAACATTGCAGGAAGCCAGACAACGCTATCCATCGGTCTGTTCTGCCAGCTGGAATGAAATGTGCTATTATTACCTGATTTAGGATTATGAAGTTCAGGTACGGGCACTCACTTCTTTTGGCAAGCGTCTCAGGTACTGGAGCAGACAAGATATTTATCTTCTGTAGTGGCTGCAAACCTCCGCCGCAGAACAAATTCCTTTTTGTCTTGCTTCCCTCCTTTCAAAGGCACATACTAAAAAAAAAAAAAAATTGTGTCTTTCCAGTACCATTAAAGAGGAACCATAATTCCAGAGCCAAAGCAGGGGTGATAAATACAGGATTCATCAAGCGTTAAGAGGGCTGAAAGAAGGAAGAAAGGCTGTGCTATCACCGAGGATTGCCAAGCCTAATGTAGTGGAGATGGGGGAGAAGGACAAATGTGAAAAATCAGAAGTAATGTGTAATGTAGGATCTGAGATGGCAATACAGCACCAATCTCATTCTGAGCATCTTTGTGACAGAAAGGCAACAGAAATGTGCTTGGATTTGTGCATTTATGTTTGAGTTTGTGTGGCATCACCCTACTTGGTGTGGTGGTACTTGGCTCCTTAGCTCAGATCTTCTGGCAGATGTTGCAAAAATATAATCCAGGAGTCCCCAATGTGGCATCTGTGGGTGCCATATGTTGCCCACCAACACCTTTTCTGGGACTCACCAAGTGTTTTTAGGAAGCTGGTGGGGTCAGGTAGGGCTTCTACCCAATAATAATTCTGATTAATTATTAAAGATTTGATTGGCCATGCAGATTTTTTTAAATGTTGCTTTGGCCACAGCTGCCACCACACTAGAAGGATCTACTCTGTGTTACTGAAGTTAATCTGTGGCAACCTTTTGCTGGCTGCCTCCCCCTGCGGCAGCTGTTTAGTGGAAGCCATTTTGTTGATGCCCAAATGTGTATTCAGGCTCAAAAAGGTTGTGTTGCATAACATAAATTTGTTTCCTGAATATATGATAGGGGAATTAGCCATTCCAGATGTGCTAAGTGAGGGGAGTAAAAAGTGAGATTTTCCACTTGTGCATACGGGAGGAGTATCCTCACCAGAAATTGCAGGAAGAGGCAAACACTGAAATTGACAAACAAGGATTTTATTGAAAAACAAAAATAAAGTCCCTAACACACTTTCACAATATTTAAACTAAGCAAGCATACAAGAAGAAAGAAAAGAGTTGAGATGATGCTATAGATGGATATTTTGGGTAAGAAAAGGATTAAGAGCTACCTTCCATGATGTGGAGAAGTGAGTGATGAGAGAAATGGCAAGACAAACCAGCCAGCAATCTGCAGGTATGTTGCACCCAAAAATGTGCCCTTGGGCCAGGTTTAGGCAGTTAGCCCCTGAAACAATGTGCTTGAATTACCGTATTTGCCGGCGTATAAGACGACTGGGCGTATAAGACGACCCCCCAACATTTCCACTCAAAATACAGAGTATGTTACATTACATTACAGTACTATGGGCCACTATGGGCAGCTATGTCTATCCCAACTGAAGTGCACCCGGCATATAGGACGACCCCCCCCCACTTGGAGGCATGTTTTTCAGGGGGGAAAAGTAGTCTTATATGCCAGCAAATACTGTAAGTACCAGTGAGAAATTGGGAACCCGAGACTCACTCATAATTCTAGCAAGTTTATGACAAACATACCTTGATTGAGTTAAAGGAAAACTTCTTGAGTTAGGTAATTTTGTTTTTTAAAGGGGGGCGGTGTTCTCAGGCAGCTGCAGCATTTGAATTCTTATCTGAATCAGTGCTCAAATGTACTTGGTGATCGGGTGATCATGAATGGGAAAACAGCTGGGCTAAATGACTTAATCAGGGAAATAATAAATCCAGGTATTGGGATAGTATTGAGGGTTATCTGGAAGGATTAGCTAACTGTCAGAGTGTGAAGATTCCTTTATTGAGGCATTCCAGGGGGAGGGAAAGGTCAATGACTAGGCCCCATTGTGCAATTAATTAGTTTATTCTATGATAGCCAAGATCCTTCTAGAGAGATATGGCAACTCACTAGAGCAAACTTGTTCTGGCACACTAGCATGTCTGAGCAAGGTCCCTGGCCCAACCATACCTAAGGTGTGTCAGAAATATTATTTAAAAGAAGGTTCACAGGCAAACTCCCCCTTGTGCACAGGGGCCTGGGGTCCTAACCATCCCCCCCAAAAAAATATAATCCATTGGGCTCAAGTCATTAAGTAACCTCTGAAAGCCCTTTCTCTTGTGAATGTAATGGATGCAATCATACTCAATATGACAAAGCTTTTACCCAGGACTTGTGGGGTTGGACTGAGCTCTTGTTTTGGCTGCCAAACTTCATTGTGTTGTTTCCACCCATGTATCAGACAATTTAGACTCACCCTGCTAGTGCTCAGTACTGAATACTTGCCATCATGAATGCCACAGGAAAGCTGCAGAAAATGGTTTCCCCATTAGCATGTAAGAGGTCCCCGGGTGAATCCTGTTTCAATGTGGCTTCATAACCAGTGTGCTGTAGAGCTGAGGATAACAGGCTACAATTTGGAAGACTCAGGTTTGAATCGCCACTCTCCCATTCATTCTCCTCTCAGACTAACAACAACAACAACAACATTAATCATTTAGTTTTAACTGACCCTTCTAGTGCTGTTTGGGGCAAGTAACAACATTTCATAAGAACATCATATACAAAATTAAAACAGTATTAAAATAGCATTAATTCACTTGCTTCCCATCTAATATTTTAAACAAATGTTTGGGGTTCAGGAACTTATCTTCCATTTGTCCCAGTGGTGGTGAGGCCAGCAATTATTGTCAGGTGTTATTTTGAGCCCTGACCGTAGGCCCTGTGGAATAGCTTTCTTATAGGAGTGCATTCCACCAGACTGAAAATGCCCTAGACTTGGTCAAGGCCAATTTCATCTCCTTTGGTCTGGGGATCCTTAGCAGATCATTACAGGATAGCTCCTTCTTTCAGGCCCAATGGAACTGTCTCCCTCAGGAGCACATTCCACCAGTTGTCTTGGAAGGCCAGCCAAGAGTGTTCCTTCTTGGTGACTATTCAGAGGTTTGGTGCCTCAGAACAAGGAGGTTTCCTTAAGTTAAAGTTATCTTAGCTAGTGGCTCTTGGTGGACCTCATCTCTGTGACTTTGTCTAACCCCCTTTGAAAGCTGCCTACACTATATCAATAGGTAGAAAATCCCTCAACCGATTCACAGATGAAGATTTCCTTCTACATCATAACACATGGAGATCACCATTTTAGCCTGCATGTTCTATTATATACAGGCTCCAGAAACATTTGGTATGAACATGGAGACTCCTACTGTGAGGACCCTACAAGGTTTATGCTTCAAACTGCAATCCTAAAGATAGTTACATCTTTTAAAAGCCATTAGATTTTATATACAAGTGTGCACTGTGAACAAAATGCACTATAATTCCAGATCCAAGTTTATTTTTGAATGGGATAGGATATTAATAGTTTGGAATGCAAATCTATATAATTCCAGATTTTAGGACCATTATTTTTAACAGGTAATGCATATGATGATCTGGGGCAACTGTTTCCAAAGATAATGCCACCAAATTTGTGTATAACACAGCCTTCTCTTTAATGTAAAGAACATCTAAGGTTCAAGTGAACTGGACTTGGAGGTCTGTTTTAGAGACCCTCCCCCCCTAAAAAAAAAAACCAAACTAGATACCTCTCAGTTCTCTCCAATGATTCTAGGATTGCGAGGCCAAGTTGGAAAATTCCTAAAGATTTTGGGCTGGAGCTGGGGAGGGGAAGGCTGTTTATGGAGGGGACTTCAGCAGAGTATAATACTGGCTCTCCAGGCTCCCACCTGGAGGATGGCAACCCTAACTTCAACTTTTCTTAGCATGATCGTATTTTCCAGGAACTCTTGTCTTCTTGTAATGTGCCCAAAGCACAATCACCTCAGTTTAGTCATTTGAGCTCCCAGGGAGAGTTCAGCAGGGTGCAATTCTGCTTAGGACTGCGCTGTAAATTTGAGACTAAGAAGAAAGAAACAGTCACTAAAGAGAATTCATTCTGGCTCTCGCTTGGCTGGCTTTAAATAGCTATGTATTTTAGAGGGTAAGAAATCCAAAGCAAGCCAAACAAAATAAAATCAGCAGGACATAGAGATACCAGATCCCTGCTGGGGGGTGGGTAAATCCCTGCATTGCTCCCTCTGCTTTGGGGTTTCAGAGGCAATCCCCCAAACAGCTGCTTTCATAGACACCCTGACACTCACCAAGACCACCAGGAAGAAGGCCCCAGTGTGCTGACATCATTTGAAAGTGATAGTTTGGTGTAGTGGATAGGAGTGCGGACTTCTAATCTGGCACGCTGGGTTCGATTCTGCACTCCCCCACATGCAGCCAGCTGGGTGACCTTGGGCTCGCCACGGCACTGATAAAACTGTTCTGACCGAGCAGTGATATCAGGGCTCTCTCAGCCTCACCCACCTCACAGGGTGTCTGTTGTGGGGTGAGGAAAGGGAAGGCGACTGTAAGCCACTTAGAGACTCTTTCAGGTAGAGAAAAATGGCATATAAGAACCAACTCTTCTTCTTCAGTAATGTCAAGGGTCTCTCAGCTTCCCCTACCTCACAGGGTGTCTGTTGTGGGGAGAGGAAAGGGAAGGCGAATGTAAGCCACTTTGAGGCATATAAGAACCAGCCTATCTTCTTCATATTGGCATGCTGGGGTCATGGGGTGTGACCCAATGGGTTTGGGGCAAAACTCTTTGGTTTGAGGTCAATATTTTTACCATAGAGTTTCCCCAAAAGCCAGAGCATTGCCCTCAGTATTGCTGATGTCACTTCCAGATGAAATCATCATGCTGAATGCTCTTCTGGGTTCAGGGAAGTGGGGGAGGGAGCTCCCGGAGAGTGCCCCCCCCTTTCCCACTACCTGGCAACCTTAAGAGAACTCAGTCCTCTGAAAAGGAACTACTGCTAGAAAGGTAGCCTTGGAGATTATTAAATGCGTACTAAATCAGTATATTGATTCATTCTTAAATGACTGTTGAAAATAATTTTCGGGAAAAAAAAACATGTTTTGTTCTCCCCCCTCCCCGAATCGTCGACTGCATTACTGCTAATAACAACTTCCTACCTTTTCGTATTTGCTGGGTCGGCCCTTAATCAAGGGAGTAAACAGCCAACAATGGGCTTTTGATTAGCAGTCGGTAGCAGCAACTGTAGCAAAAATGCTGTTTTCCCTTAAAAAAAAATGTTTTGCTCTGTTTGCTTGCAGGCCGGTGAGAAGCACATGCGGCACTTGGCAATCAAGACAACAAAAGAGAAATAGGAGAAATGTTCACCTCTGGAAGGCCAGTGGCTTTATTTCCCCTTATGCTGCAGATCTCTCGCCCTCTGGTTCTGATTGATAGTTTTTGAATCAGAGATTGACAACAGGTAGGACGGCAGTAATCGCTGGGCAGAGGAGCAGAGTGCTGGTACAGGAAAGGCATCAGACTGCACAGTAGTCCGTAACGGCAACATGGTTACTGCTGCACTTGAAGGAGTAGGTGTTTCTGTTTGCCGGTATCTGCAGGAACTAGGGTTGCCAGCTCTGGGTTGGGCAATACCTGGAGACTTTGGGGGTGGAGCCAGGAGTGGTCAAGATTTGGGGCAGGGAGGGGCCTCGGTGGAATATAATGCTGTGGAGTCCACCCTCCAAAGCAGCCATTTTCTGTAGGGCAACTGATCTCTGCTGCCTGGGGATAAGCTATAATTCCAGGTGATCCCTGGGTCCCACCTGGAGACTGGCATCCCTAAGATAGATGGCTGGCTGGCTGGCTGATGATGATGATGATGATGATGATGATGATGATGATGATGATGATGATGATGATGATGATGTAGATCAGGGGTAGTCAAACTGCGGCCCTCCAGATGTCCATGGACTACAATTCCCATGAGCCCCCCTGCCAGCGACTGCTGGCAGGGGGGCTCATGGGAATTGTAGTCCATGGACATCTGGAGGGCTGCAGTTTGACTACCCCTGATGTAGATAGATAGACAGACATTGAGGCAAATGGGTGTGACAGCCATAGACAAAGAGAGCTTGAATTGGGGGGGGGGTGTCTTTTGAGACTGATTCTTCTTTGAGAGGAAGACATGAGGCCTGGAGATCTCCCAGAGTTACACCTAATCTCCCAACAACAAAGCTCAGCTCCCCTGGAGAAAAGGACTGCTTTGTTGGGTAGACTCTATGACATTATACCCTGCTGACTCCCTTCCCTCTCCAAATTCTGACTCTTCCAAAGGTCCACCCACAAATCTCTGGCATTTCCTCACCTGGCATTAGCAACCATAAATGGGTGGCATCAACTTCACTTCCTGGGGTCAGGAATCCCAAGAGCTGACTGCTGAAAAAGCCTTCCTACGTATCCTTGCCGACATAAATCCTCTTAAAGTAAATGCCTGCAGGAAACAAGGTCTGAGCAAGCTTGTACAGGTAGAGGAGGAGAAGGTTGTTTGTTATACCCCTCTTTGGATGTGGGCGGAGAGGGGCTGAAAATGAGAGAAAAAAAGAGAGCAATCATGGTTGGGCTCTGCTTAGGATAATACTATAAGAACTCTAAAGATCATTATTGTGGGGAAACTTTCTGAAGGATTGCTACATCGGGTTCAGCACCACAACACTCAGTTACATAGAAGAAGAAGAAGAAGAAGAAGAAGAAGAAGAAGAAGAAGAAGAAGAAGAAGAAGAAGAAGAAGAAGAAGAGTTGGTTCTTAAATGCCGCACAGCACAGATTTTATAGGATACTCTGCATCTCCTAAATGTTGATCTGCTCTTGGCTCGGGATCTCAAGATAAAGAAACTTCTAAATTTGTCATTTTGGATTCTTCAAGACGAGAGCCGCAAAGCCAACACGGAACTCAATTCTTCCGGAAAATGCTCCAAGGTCGTGCCTGCCAATCGCGAATAAAAATTTCCGTCTTCCCTGGGCGGCAGCAGGAATAATTGAGAGATTGTTAGTCTGGACAAGGCCACTGGCCTTGCTAAAGATTCTCAGAGCGTGCCTGTGAAAGGTGAATGCTATGCCCTGTTAGCGGCTATTATCTTTAAGGTTTCTTGGAGGCAAGTCCCTTACAAAGGAAAGCCCTTCAAAAAAAATACATGTTGCCTTGCCAAAACAGGAATGCAAGTCAAGTCTTTACTCTTAAAATTTAACCTGGGATTTAAGGATGATAATCTGGCACCCTTATTGTGTGGAATTTACAGGTGAGGAAACTGGTGATTTGAGATTTTTGAAGGGACTGTTTGTTGAACTGAACACCTCAGTGTGCCCTCTCTCCTGGCCTTCCATGGAGACACTTGTCTCTGCAGGTTTCTTTTGTAGATACACCCACATACTCCCACACACATGATGCCGGAAAAAGCTGGCCATTTGTGATGGGGAAAGTACTCTTCAGATTAGGTGTCTTTCCCTTCTTTTGAATGCAGACAGAATGTGAACTAGATCTATTTGAATAAATGCATGCTTACCTTTTTTCCAATATATTTTTCAGATTTATTTCCTGCACTCAATATTATGCATCTATGACTGGACAAACTTATGGCCCATTTTGCACCCATTGGCTAATGCACTTTCAAGGTGCTTTTGCAGCTGGAATTTCCTGTACAGCACAGGAAAATCTACATCTAAACTGCACTGAAAGTGCTTTATCCTACATATGCACTTTCAGTGCACTTTCTTGGAATACCTTTTTTCAGACTGAAGAAAAGGATGTTGAGAGGGGACATGATAGCCCTCTTTAAGTATTTGAAAGGTTGTCACTTGGAGGAGGGCAGGATGCTGTTTCCATTGGCTGCAGAGGAAAGGACGTGCAGTAATGGGTTTAAACTACAAGTACAAAGATATCAGGGGGAAAAATTTCACAGTCAGAGTAGTTCAGCAGTGGAATAGACTGCCTAGGGAGGTGGTGAGCTTCCCCTCACTGGCAGTCTTCAAGCAAAGGTTGGATACACACTTTTCTTGGATGCTTTAGGATGCTTAGGGCTGATCCTGCATTGAGCAGGGGGTTGGACTAGATGGCCTGTATGGCCCCTTCCAACTCTATGATTCTATGATTCTCTGCATTGAGCAGGGGGTTGAACTAGATGGCCTGTATGGCCCCTTCCAACTCTGTGATTCTGTGATTCTGTGAATTAAGCATTGAGAGAACAAAAAACACACACACAATAATATTAATATTTTATGCAGTTACAGAGCTCATGGCCAAAAGGTTGTCTCTTAAAATGACCGGCAGGATCGATGTTTCTCATGAAGAAAAAAGATGTTTAGTTTCTTTAGATGGTAGGCTATCAAGGGTCAGTAATGAGCAAATTTTGAGCGATCTGAGCATGTTTGGTCATGTTGACTGCCTCCCTACTCCCAAAACGGCCAATGATGGGCCTGGAGAGGGTGGGAAGGGGAGTGACCCTTGGTGAACATGCACACATCTATGGCTCCCAACCATATTTTGCATGATCACACCACTTCTGGGGTTTCTCGAACCATGAAGAATATTTCAGGGGGTTCTCAATGGTAAAAAAAAAAAGTTGAGAAATGCTGAAATAGACCCCCCCCCTTTATCTCAGTTGTCTGCAGCCTTCATTTATCACTTCACATTAGCCTTGTCAGGACAAAGGAGCCCTATGTAAATAGCACTCTCTTTTATCCCCCATGTCTATCTTGATGCACCCCAGGCGAGGCACGGAAATGAGATTGCCTTGCGCTTTTGGATTTTATTTCTCACAACAGAGGGAAACACCAGCCGCTACTGAGGAATCTGAAGTAGTAAATTTAATCACCCACTTGGTTCAACAAGGTATTATATATCCCGATAAGTGAGGCTAAACAGGGAAGGTGATATCTTTTATTAGCCTGTTCTGCTGGATTGGTGGGAGGGGAGGGGGGAAGTTTTGCATATCTGAAATGTCTGCCAACTCCTCAACCTGAAAGAATAAACAAACATTTGCATCTTCTCCATTGCCCATTTTATATGGTTCCTTGGGCATCGGGACACTCTTTTCAAGGTCTTGTGGCTAGTGGGGCCAGGTTATCTGAATCTGGACATGACAAATCGTGGTCTGTCATGCCCTATACTGGATCTCTGTACTTGGTTGTCTCTACAGTGTGCTCCCTCTCTAGGGTGACCAGCCTCCGGGAGGGACCTGGAAATCTCCTTATGAAACCCAGGTAAGCCTGGGGTAGACTTAGCCTTCGCAAACAGGTCTACCTGCTTTAGTGGTAGATCTGACCATTGGAGAACAGCTCTACCCAAAAATTGGTGTGATAAGACCTTAGTAGAAGAAGAGCTGGTTCTTCTATGCCACTTTTCTCTACCCAAAGGAGTCTCAAAGTGGCTTACATTCATCTTCCCTTTCCTCTCCCCACAACACAAACTCTGTTAGGTAGTTGAGGCTGAGAGAGCCCTCATATTACTACTCGCTCAGAACAGCTTTATCAGTGCCGTGGTGAGCCCAAGATCACCCAGCTGGTTGCATGTGGGGGAGAGCGGAATCAAACCCGGCTCGCTCGCCAGATTAGAAGTCCCCACCCCTAACCACTTCATCAAAATTAGTGCACCCTACAAAACCTTTTCTTCTCGCTATGTGATCCTAGTATGATAGGCTAGTGATTTTAGCTTCTAGAGAGAGTTTGATCTACAGCCTGCTTCTTAGTCTTTTTGGACATCCACGGTATCCATAAAACTCTCCTCCCATACAAGATTTTCTTTCAGCTTTCTTCGTTGTCCAACTCTCATACCCATACATATTAATGGGGAACTGGAAATGACTTTCAGAATACCACCAACAAAGAAATGTATCACTGGAGGAAATGACTCTCAGTATGACACGTCTCCGAAATTGTTTTCAAAGGTATTTGTCTTGCGAGAACTTGGGCTTAAGAATCAAAGGCCTACAGGTCATGCCCAGGAACTGTCCTACATCGTCTTGAGAGTTTCTTCAAAACGTAGGTACATACTGTGTCACACCTCAAGGAGAACTCCCAGCTTAGTACCTGAAATGAGGATGTACTGAGGAGCTCTTAGCACCCTGTACAAATCTCGAAAAATAAATGCATTTAAAGGCAGTTTAGGAAGCATACGGCACTTCATTATCTGCCCTCTTTATTATCAACAGCATGTTCACTAATACAATCAATCAGTCGCCCAAAGAACTTCACCAGGAAATCCTCCTTAAAATGAGTTATTTTCTTCCCTCCCTCCCCAGTTTTCCCTGTAGGCTTTTCCTTCCTGTGCCCTGTTGATTTAAAACCTGCCTGAACAAAGAGATGACCCTGTCTTATGCAGCACTGATTCAATCCAGCTAAAGAGCTGGCTTTTTCATGCAGGATTCGCTAGGCCTGTGCACATGGGTCTCCCTTTTTCATTTTTAAAAACAGCACTTAGCTTGTGCTTTGGGGCTGCGTTTCGTAGATTATGAGAAATAGAACTGCAAATGGCAAACTGTCTTCTCCCTCCTCTAGTGTCTGTGAAGTACACCAGTAGGGCCCAATATGGCCTTAAGCAAAACTACCCAACTGCGTATGGAAGCTTCCAGTCCTGGTTTCCCCATCTTCCTTTCTCTCCTTCTTGTTCTTGTGCATGCACAGCAGTGGATTAGGAAGAAGGCAAGGAAAGTCCGAGATGTTAACAATGTGTGTCTGTGTTGAGTTGGCTTGCCAAGTTGCCAGCCTCTGATCGGCTTCCATGATGACCTCTGATCTCCAGATGATGGAGATCAGTTTCCCCTGGATAAAATGGCTGCTTTGAAGGGTGACCTCCATGGCACTGTTGCCTGCTGAGCTCTCTCCCCTCCCCAAACCCAGTACCCTGCAGGCTCCACCCCCCCAAATCTCCAAGTTATTCTCAACTGAGAGTTGGCCGCTCTAGTCTTAGTTCCTGAAATGTGTATGTACTGAGAAGCTCTGGGCACACTGCACAAATCTCAAAAAAGAAGAGGATTTGAAGGGAGCGTAGGAAGTGTATTTGTGCTTTGTTGTCCATTAACAAGAAGCTTCCAGCTTATGGTGACCCTGTGAATCAACCTTTCTCAATCTTTTTACCCTTGAGAAATCCCTGAAACATTATTATTTAACTTTTGAGAAACCCCAGAAGTGGCGTGATCATGCAGAATATGATTGGGAAGCAAAGCTGTGTACTCACCCACCCACTCACTCCCTCCAAACCCATCACTGGCCATTTTGGGAAGGTGATGGGTGAGTCAGCATGGACATAAATGGTCATATCACGCAGTAAATGTTTAACATATTTTAAGTATATATATACATACACACATACATACACATACATACACATACATACACATACATACACACATATATATACATACATACGTACATATTAACTCCCATCCATTCAGAAATCCCTTCTAGTACTGTCAAGAAGCCCCAGGATTTCATATAACCCTGGCTGAGAAGGTCTGCTATGAATGAATGTCCTCCAAAACATCCTATTATAAACTGCCATTCTCAGGTCTAGCAAACTGAGTGCCATGATTTCCTTGACTGAGTCCATCCTCCCCTCCCCACCGCCTCCAGGCCATTCTTTCCTCTTAGCTTGGAGCTCAAAATGGCAAGCACAGGGTGGGAACCACCAGTTTGAAGCTGCCCCCTCCCCATGCCCCAGTACCATTGAGGGCCCTTCATAGTATTGTACTTTGGCTGGGAAATCCTGATCTAGAGGTTAACAATGGGCAGAGTCAAAGCACCACCAATTAGAATTCATGGTAGACTGTCAAGAATCTTTGCTGGCTCTTTAAAGTAAGTTTATTAAGGGGGAGAGAAGTCTTTGGTCTTTTAATTACATATGGTAAGCCACCTTGAGCCACTGGGAAAGGACACCAGTGCCAGGAACAACCCAAACCAACAGATCGGTGTGCTTCTGTCAGCACTGCAGAGGGCTTGTGGCTAAGACCCAGATTGTGGCCATGACAAGGGATGGGTGTTCGCCGGATAGGTGGCCTGCATCCCTTGCCTCCACTGACATGGTCCAAATCTGAGCTCAGCACCACAGGAGGCACTTAGGCACTTAGATCAACTTCCTCAAAGGTTAGTTTTAATGCCCCAACAGGTTTCCATGGATTGTTGACAGGTGACTTGGAACATAAGAACATAAAACATAAGAGAAGCCCTGTTGGATCAGGCCAATGGCCAATATTGTGTCACAATGTGGTCAAAACCCAACAGCCATCAGGAGGTCCATCAGCATGGCCAGAATTCCAGAAGCCCTCCCACTGTTGCTCCCCAGGCACCAACAAGGCATGTTCAGAAGAGTGGCAATAATCCTCACCACTGAGGGACTGTGGCTTACTGGTACAGCATCTTCTTGGCATTGTCTGGGGTGCAAGTGGGTCTCTGGTTCAATCCAGGTCAAAGGACTAGATAGTAGGTGGAAGGAAAAATCTCTGTTTAGACCTTGGAGAGCTCCCAACAATGTGAACAGAGAATACTACCTGTGACGGAACAAGGATCTAATTCAGCATGAGATAGCTTCATGGATTCAGTTGACTTACGAGCTCATCCACATGATACCAATGCCATGTTATTTGACAGGATCTCTCTTTCTTTTGCAAATGCAGCTTCCAGGATTTTTTTTTTTCAAGGAAGAGAAAAAATTAGAAGGAAGAGGAGGAAGCGGTTTACAATTGCCTACCCCTTCTCTGCCCACAACAGACACCCTGTAAGGTAGAAGGGGCTGAGAGAGCTCTGAGAGAACTGTGACTGGCCCAAGGTCACCCAGTTGGCTGCATGTGGACGAGGAGTAGGGGATGAAACCCAGTTTGCCAGATTAGAGGCCACTGTCATGCTGGCTCTCTTGCCTTCCTTGCTGCTTTCTGTGAGGAATACTTCCAAGTTTCTTTTATTCCTTCTAGAAGAAAAGTACACATTCCTCTCTCTCTCTCTCTCTCTCTCTCTCTCTCTCTCTCTCTCTCTCTCTCTCTCTCTGTCTGTCTTCCAGAGGCATAAAAGCAACTTGATGGTGACTTCTAGAAGTATGAAAAGAGCACTGGATGGAAGGCTTAACAATTCTCTCTCTTGATCCCCAACACCGTTCTTTTCCTCCAAAAGAGAACCTTGCATGTGCAAAAAGAGGTTGGAGTCATTAAAAAATACAAGGAAGAAACTGTAGCGCGTAGTAAAGCCCTTTGAGATATGGAAGAAAGGGAACAGGGACAGCTGCAGGAATCCAGGAGTGGAGGCAAAGAACTCCCACAGAGCTAAACATAAAAGAAACAACAGCATGAAAGCTAAGTGGGCAAGAGGGACCTCTTAAGAGTTCAAATCCAAAAGCATTTTGTCTTAGATTTTTTTTTTAAAAAAGATAGACTGACATGACCAACATCCTTAATTTAACATAGAAAAGAACGAGAGTCCAGTAACGCCTTAAAGACTAACAAAATTTGTGCCAGTTTTGTGGAATCAGGGCTCACGCCTTCAGGTATCGGAAGTAGTGAGCAGTGACTTCTGAAAGCTCATGCTTGACCACAAATTTTGTTAATCTTTAATGTGCTACTAAGTCCTTGTCTTTTGTAGGGATGGGAATGAACCAGGAAAATGTGATTCAGTTTGCTTCATTCATGAAACACAAACTGTCATGAGTTTTTAAGCGTCAAACGAAATGGTCCAGTTCATGAGGTTTGTGACCTGGTACAACAGCCACAGCCACACACACATTAGAGACACCAAACTTACAGGAATTTCCTTCTCTTCTCCTTGGCTTCCAAGTTTGGTGAGCAGATTTATTACAGAATAAGAGTCCCTCCCCAAGAAGATGCCCCCAGGAAACTGCTTTCTGGGGAAATTACAAGTGCAGGTTAAGGTGATTCTCTTCCTCATCTCTTTATTATTTATTTATAATTTAATTTATACCCCACCCCTCCCGACAAAGTCCGCCCAAGGTGGCTTGCAAAAAGATGAAAGATAAAATATAACAATCTGGGGGTTCTGCTCTTGTCAGTTTCAAGAGGGTCCCCACATCCCCCACCTGGCTGGAGTTCCTTTGTGTTCTTATTTTCTTGAATTTGGATTTCTTGTGACAATGTGCATGGACATCCATCAGTCCTTTTAAGCTTGCATTCCCATGGTGATACTGGATTCTGTTGGGCATCCTGTAAACTGAACTGGTTGTGCTGGGAAAATCCCCCACCCCCACCCCACCCCCCGGCTTGGATTTCTTGAGATAGTATGCTTGGAGATCAATCAATCCTTTGAATCTCATGTTGCCACTGTGGAACTGCATTATGCTGGACATTCTGTATACATAACTGGTTGTATTGGGCTTGGGAAAATGCCCTTCAGTTTGTACTGCAGGGATTCTTTGAGCATTTCCACATCCTTTAAATGTAGTGTAACGCTTACCTTTTGAAGTCGTTATATTCCGGCCCCTCCAGATGAGGTCGTCAACATCTAGCGTCTAGGCAGTAACCAGAAGGCTATATCCTCCATTTTAAAGTGATAGTTGGTGAATCCCAAAAAGTGGATTCACCAACATATTTAGCACTACCTAATGTAGAGCAGCCAGCAGCCCACCAGCCAAAGACAGGTATGGAGGCTCAAATGCTCTAAAGGCTCCTGCCTCATTCCACCCTTGCTCCCACCCCATCTTCCAGGGATGGGAACGCCATTTGTAAAATGTATGACATCTTAAAATGCCCCTGGCACCCACAGCAAGGGAACTCCGGGGAGTGTGTGTGCACATGTGTGTGTGCATGCGTGCATGCAGGGGGGGAGGGACAGCAGCAGCGAGCCCTCACTGGGTAGTGAGTTTGTGTGTGTTTGTGTGTGTATGTTTGTGTGCACGTGTGTTTGCATGTGAGGAAGAGAGGCAGTGGCAGCAGAAGAGAAAGTTTTTTCTGTTTTTCAAAAAACTGCCTGGAACAACGAATAGGCATTCAGTCATGCAGGCAAAGACAAAAAAAATCCCCAAAGTTGTAGCACAAAGCATCCTTCTCTAAGCTCCCCCCCCATCAGGAATGATATTTTAAAATGAAGCAAGCATTGTGATTCCATAAGCGGTGGCAATAGGTAAAGGTATAGGTAAAGGTATCCCCTGTGCAAGCACCGAGTCATGTCTGACCCTTGGGGTGACGCCCTCCAGCGTTTTCTTGGCAGACTCAATACGGGGTGGTTTGCCAGTGCCTTCCCCAGTCATTACCATTTACCCCCCAGCAAGCTGGGTACTCATTTTACCGACCTCGGAAGGATGGAAGGCTGAGTCAACCTTGAGCCGGCTGCTGGGATTGAACTCCCAGCCTCATGAGCAAAGCTTTCAGACGGCTGCCTTACCACTCTGCGCCACAAGAGGCTCTTTATTGCGGTGGCAATAAAGACACACTATGAATCTATGATTAAATCCATAGGTGTTTCAATGGAGAATTATTGATTTAAAAAAAATTAGCGAGCATCCTGGGGGCCCTTCAAAGAATGGAAAAAGGCTACCTGGCTTGATTGGCAGGCGGAAGAGAGTCGCATATAAATCATGTTGCTCTCTTCTGCCATTTCCAGCAGCATTTGTGGAGAGGGAGAAGCGCAAATTGGCAGCAGAGAAGAACAAGACAGCAGGAAAGGTGAGGAGGGGCCGGGAGGCTTGATTATATGTAGCATTACACTAAGGTGACCAGATTTTAACATTGGGTAAAGCAGGACATTATTGACCGGGGGGGGGGGGTCTTGATTGAAAATGTGGTTTATATGGAGCAACCAAAAGTTTCATATAATGCATAGAACGCAAAAATAGTATTGTAATATATATTTTTTTATCTGCAACATAAGTACAATTTGCCAGGTGCCCCCAGGTGTCTCTCCAAAAGTGGGACAATCTGGTTACCTTACGTTACACCATGTGTGGAAATGCTCTTTGATTTGACAGTCTTTTGCTTACATTGCTGCAGTTACAGAAGTCTATGGAACAGCTCAGGAATAAGCCAGTGACACTGAACTTACAGGGAAACTTCCAGCCTGCTTTGGTTTGAAGTTTGGTAAGTATCTTGATTGAGTGGAGACAGTCTCTCTGGAAATCTATCCATTCATGAACCATAACAAACCTCCAGTTTATGTCAGTTGACCTGTCAGGAGCTTGACTTTGTGAACTGCAAATTAGTCAAAATTCATTATAAACGTTCATTTGTGAGCTGGTTCATACCCATCCCCCTACTCATTTCTACTGCTACAAACAGATTAACACAATTCCATATTATGTTCTATTAACGAGGAAAGTCTCCTTTTTAGCTATGAGTGTGTGTCTTCATTGAAAGACTTTCTTCAGTTGGGCATCTTCAACACTAGGCTTTTGAATCCTGGTGACCCTGAATTTTTTTTAAAAAAACCCTAATTACACCTTTTTCAATTTCCATTTTGATATTTAGCACTTTAAATTTTCCCTCTGCAATGTCTATGATTGATCCGTGATGACATTACTTTATTGGGTGTCAGTTCAAAGAGTGCCAGAAAAAGAAAAATGAACAAGCAGCCTCATCCTCCATTTCCCCCCTCCCCGCTTGCTTTGGCTATACAGTCAGGAAATGAATGGCAGAAAATAAACCCCTCTCCAGCCTTGTGCTCCTTGAATGCCAGCAGGAGCTGTGTGAGCACCGCTCCCCTCCCTCCTCTTAGCTTCCCCAATCAAATGGGAAGGAGAGAGCAGCCACCCAATTAAGTGTAGAAGACAATGTCTGCTTCAATTCAGAAAAATTAAAGCCAGGAGACCCGGATTCAGATCAATCTGAATTCAACAGGATCAAGAATTGGGGGGGGGGGGGGAGTGAGTGTGGACCCAGCCCTGTAAAGCAGGGGTAGTCAACCTGTGGTGTGTTTGCTGGCAGAGGCTCATGGGAATTGTAGTCCATGGACATCTGGAGGACCACAGGTTGACTACCTCTGCTGTAAAGCAACCAAGACGAGAAATGTATGTTTATCCCTTTTCAGACCAAAGTTATTTTAATGTCTATGAAGTCAGAAACATTGAACTATCTCAAAATGGAGTGAATGCAAACTTTCAGACTTTCGAAGAGCTACACTGGAAGAAAATAGAGGCCTTCACAACTTTCTATTACAATTAGGGTTCCCAACTTCCAGGTGCTGTCTGGAGATCTTCCAGGATTGTAACTGGTCTCCATGTTATAGAGATCAGTCCCCCTGGAGAAAACAGCTGCAGTGGATGCAGGATCCTATGGCATTATACCCTACTGAGGTCCCTCTTCCTCTCAAATTTTGCCCTCCTCAGGCTCCACCCCACCCCTTCCAGTCTCCAGGTATTTCCTAGCCTGGAGCTGACCATCCTAATTACAACTAAGGGCTGAGGAGCAATTATACTAATATACTTGGCTGCGGGTGAGGCTGAGAGGGCCCTGATATCACTGCTCAGTCAGAATAGCTTTCTCAGTACTGTGGCGAGCCCAAGGTCACCCAGCTGGCTGCATGTGGGGAGCAGGGAATCAAACCCGGTTAGCCAGATTAGAAGTCTGCAATCCTAACCACTACACCAAGCTGGCTGTTTGAATTGCACCTCCTGCTCTGTAGGTCTTCTTCACTGCATGCACAACACCCTTGAGACTTTCCAACAACTGGGAAGGTTTGAAAACCTCCCATGCAACCTCAGCTGGACAGAGACACAGCCTCCCCTGGACCATCCGCTTCACTCCTTTCTCGTCAGCTTACTTGGGTATACAATTGCTCGCGGCTCTCCCCAGTGCCTTGAAAACAGTGAGAACAGCTCCCTCTTGTTTCTTGTGTGGCAAACGATGAGACAGTCGAGCGATTAACGATCTAATATGTCTGCTCCCATGCGGGAAAGGCAACCAAATGCAGGATAATATTAACCGTAGTTGTGGGGATCAGCACGGAACACAGAGAAGTTCATTGTTTAAGTAGTAATTAACTCATCTGTCTTATTCTATTTTCCTTCCCCCTGTAGTCAAGTTGACTTTAAAAAAAATGCAGGAAGAAACGCATACTTAGGTTTCTGGTCTTTCTAGGAAAACGGTGGTCTCTGAGTTCCTCTTTGCAAAAGACATGGCCACTGCGGGAGGGGAAATTAAGAGCAGAGAAGCAGTGGGGGGGGGCGAGGAATGCTCCATCTTTGTCAACATTTTTCCATTCCCATGTCTCCCTGCCACCACCCCAGAGCTCTGACGAGCTTGTGTAGACAAAAGGAAGTTTTTAGACACTTTGGTTATTATTGTCCACAGAAAGACCTCCTCATTCTTGGTCTTATCTCAAGGAGCAGGCAACAACTGAGGGACCAGTTGAATTAAATATTGGTTTACTTTCTCCCAGTGGGAATCAAAAGGGCCTTGCAATATTTCCCTTCTCTGGTGTCCTCATGACATCCTTTTGAAAATTGGTTAGCCTGAGAGTCCAAGAGTAGCCCAGCATCCCCCAGTGAGCTTCCATGGCACAGATGGGATTCAAATCTGGATCTTTCATATTCAAGTCTGACATTCTAACCTAGCCTTTCTCAACTTTTTTTTAACCATTGAGAAACACCTGAAACTTTCTCCAGGCTTTGAGAAACCCCAGAAGTGCAGAATACGGTTGGGAAGTACAGCTGTGGACACACCCACCCAGGCCCCCTCACCTTCCCTCACCTTCCCACCCCTTCCAGGACCATCATTGGCCATTTTAGGGGAGGGCAACATGAGCATCTATGATCATATCACCTGATAGATGATGTTTACCAAATATTAAGAAACATATTAAACATTCATTAACTCTCACTCATTCAGGAAACCCTTCCAGGGCCATCAAGAAACCCCAAGGATTTATGATACCCTGCTCTAAACAATACACCATACTAAGTCTTGTGTGGGGGCAGGCAGTATCCGTGTTGGGGTAATTCCCAGTCCTTGTTAAGCCTTTGGTAAACTTTATGTAGTGAAAAACGGGAGACAAAAACCGGCAGCTATGGTAAACCGAATGCTGGCAGGGGCTCAAGGGAATTGTAGTCCATGGACATCTGGAGGGCCACAGTTTGACTACCCCTGCTCTGGACTTTTCTGTACTTGTTGGGGGGAAGTTGGATGGGAGAGCCTGTGATGATGGAGCATGGATTAAGCACTTAGGCCACCCTGACCTCCTCCACTGAAGTACAGCATGGTAGGTTCACACGATAGTCCTGATGAGGATTGTCCTCTTTTGTACTTACAGAGCTAATTTACTGTTTTTCTTTGAAATAAATATTCAAAAACATTTAACCTACTGATACCTCAATTAAGGTAATTTTATTGGTATCTATTTTTATTTTTGAAATTTACCAGTAGCTTCTGCATTTCCCACCCTCGGCTTATACTCGAGTCAATAAATTTTTTTCAGTTTTTGTGTGGTAAAATTAGGTGTCTTGTCTTATAATTGGGTTGGCTTATACTCCAGTATATACAGTAGCTAATCTTTCTTTCCTTTCTTGAAGGTGGGAGGGAGAGGATTGGAGACAGCAGAGGAGGGACCAAAAAAAAAAAAAACAAGAGGCAAATATCTGCTGAGAGAAATTAGGGCTTCTGGAACGTCTGCCAAGAAAAATTAGGGCTTCCGCTGGGAAGTGTTGGCCAATCAGGCTTCTCTACCACGGAGCTCAGCAGCAAGTTTGGAACAGGCAGAGCTCTTCATGCCGATTTTTCAAATATTGAGGGTTATATCCACTCTAGGATATTGTGGTGAAAAGGTAGAGTCACTCCAGATCAATCATGTTTGTTGCAGAGGGAAAATATAAATCAGACAAAATCAAAATGGAAATTGCATTCAGTGGAGATGGCAGGGATTGAATGGACCTGAGATTGGAATAAAAGCTCCATGCAGATTCAGCCCAGGTTAGTATGGTGGCCTTCTACCAGCTGCACCTGATTCACCAGCTCTCTCATTACCTCAACTCAGATGACTGGGCCACATTGATCCATGCTTCTGTAACCTCATGGCTGGATCACTGCAATATTCTTTATGCTGGGCTGCTCTTGAAGACAACCCCAAAACTGCAACTGGTTCAGAACGTGGCAGCCCAACTATTGCCAGAGGAAACATATTGCATGTTTTGAATGTGCTACATTGGCTGCCAATCTGTTCTCAGTTAAAGGTTGGCTATGACCTAGAAAGCCCTTTGAATCCTAGGACCCACATGTTTGAAGGGCCATCTCCTTTCTCATGTCCTTGTGTGCCATCTACTGCCAGCTACGGTTGTCAATCATCCATCCTACCATGTACTGTAGCTCTTCTGGCACAGAAGAGAACCCAGGCCTTTTCCATCAGGGCTACAGCTCTATAGAATGTACTCCCTGAAGACAGGGAAGGGACGCTCCCTAGAGAACTTCAGGAGACGCTACAAGGCCTGCTTGACTGCTAGGGCTGTGACGGGGCTTGATAGCAGGGAGAGATAGATCGGGGAGGGTTGCTATTTTATTTTATTTTAGCTGAAAACTTTTATCTGAAGCCACTTTGAATCGAGAAGAGAGGGGTGGATCTGTTGATGGTATGTACATCTGCTGCATCTCACAAAAGCTTATATTGTTAGCCTATAAGGTGCCTATGTTGCTACGACAGACTGACACAGCTACCTTCTTTGTAACTAAGGTTACTCTGACATCTTGGCTGCTGATGGAGGAAAATGGTGAGGATCCACTTGTATAAAAAGCAATTCCTATAGTTTATTGGGGCACTGAGAACTGCAGACTGCACAGCTGTCAGAGAGAAATGATGACCACTGTTAAAACCAACCCCCTTTTGCATAAAGGTGTAACACAGCCTGATATGTACATAATGCACAGAGCTTAGAAAAAGCAGTGAGTTTTGATACTGCCTTGTAGACAATGCACTGTTCTTCTAACACAGTTTGGGGGTAGGGGGGGGACAAGACCAAAGAGCCAAAGGAGAAGAAACTGGTCTATAAAGGGAAGCTTTGATGGTTCATGATCCATGATGCTCAAAAATTCCATTGTACATTCCTGAAACTTTGACGCAACTGTAGAATGCAGTCATCATGCATACTGCCATGGTGGAAAACACTGTAAGGTCACAGCTGAATAAGAGCCACCCTGCTGGGTTTTCAAGGCAAGACCCTGGTACTCCTTCGTGGTCTCCCATCCTACTACTAACAATGGCCAATACTGCTGACCTTCTGAGATCTGATGAAAACAGGCTACCATGGCAGTTCCATAATGAGAAACCAAAATGGTTTCTGGTCAGAGGAGGGGAGTAATAGAGGCGAGGATTTATGGGAAAGAAAAGGTACCTTTTCCAGTCAATTTGCATTGAACAGACTATAGAACCTTAGGGGTTATACTAGAGTCTTTATGGAAAAGGAGAGCTTTGAGGAGCAATTTAAAGACAGAGAAGTGACATTGCACAGAGGTTAGAAAAAGCAGTGTTTTGATACCGCCTTCTAGACAATGCACTATTCTTCAAACACAGTTTTTTGTGGGTTTTGTTGGGGTTTTTGGTTCCGTTTGGTTCTTGAACCACCATGCCAAGGTCTTATTAAAAAACTGATTGGACTTGCAGTGTCCCGGCTTCCTTCGAACCCATGGATTTATTAGGAGTCCTTCCTGGTGATCCAGAAGTAACTTGCCATTGAGCGCTAGAAATAACTTGACTGCATCCGCCATTCCGCACAGGCAGCAATTTCAGGTTTTTCGTAGTTTTATCTGGGCAAAAGCTAATGGACAAACAAGCCCTATGGTCCTACCGTACATCACTGCTTGGTAGCCAGTCTAAACCAAGATCGGTGTGTGTGTGTGTGTGTGTGTGTGTGTACTTGATTTCATCCATGTTGTTGCCACTTTTGAGTTGTCAGCAGAAGGACAATTTCTTCAAACACCCGTGAATGAAACTACTGCAAAAATGCCACTTTAGGTAATGTCAGAAGACAGCTAAAGAGAATCCGGAGCCTGACTGTGCAACAGTATCAAGTCTTACTGTGATTATCCCCAGTGGTCACAGAAATGTAACTTTAGATCTAAATCTCTTTATATATTTTTTGGTCTTTCTGCTAAGCCTCTGGGCGTTTTCCAGGGAACAGAAGCTTCCAAGGGGCAATGGTGCGTCGATGAAATAATCGTTTTATTCTTTTTACTAAGAAGTTAAATTTTATCCCCCAGCTGCCAACCTTTAAGTATGTGCATGAACATAGTTATTCCATGACTGCTATTTTCAGTGTTGTGCATACGTGTGTGTTTTAGACACAGCAAAAGCATGGAATATGTGAGATACATGGCTAATTATTTCAAAAAGGGTTTTTTTTAAAAGGATTGTTCCAATTCTCCTTCTGGCCCTGCTGCTGCATTTTGACACCAGAATGACAAGACAAAAAAGAAAAAAGGTTTATTTGGCAGACTTTTAGCTTAAGTTTTAGCTTAATTTCTTAGAATGAGGCTGCTGCTCAAAGTACATGGGCAGACTCAGTAAGGGGGGAATGGGAAATCTCTTCTTGTGTGGCAGAGATTCACATTCAAAGGCCAAGGGACGAGGGCGTCTTCCATACCTCTGCATCATTCCGTCTTATTCTTACCTCCTGAGACATGGTTGGTCAGTCACAAGGAGGAGAAAGTACAACCTTTGCACACGCTCAGAAGCCCTTTGCTGTATGCAGAACACTGACCTTGAAGGGTTTTCTGGAATCCTACCACCTTCCTGTAGGGAGGCCAGCTTCAAGGGGGATCCAGGGATCCCCTGGAATGACAGCTCATCTCCAAAGTCCAGTTCCCCTGGATAAAATGGATGCTCTAGCAGGGGTGGCCAAACTGTGGCTCTCCAGATGTCCATGGACTACATTTCACCTGAGCCCCTGCCAGCATATGGTGGCAGGGGCTCATGGGAATTGTAGTCCATGGGCATCTGGAAAGCCACAGTTTGGCCACCCCTCTAGATGATGGACTCTAGGTCAGGGTGGTTCTCCAGATGTCCATGGCTTACAATCCCCATGAGCCCCTGCCAGGATAAGCTAGCAAGGCCTCATGGGAATTGTAGTCCATGGATATTTGGAGTGCTAGTTTGGCCACCCCAGCTATAGAGCATTGTACCCCTCTGATGTTCCTGTCCTCCACCAGCTACATCCCCTAATCTCCAAGAGTTTCTCGACCTAGATATGGCAACCCCCCCCCCCAAGAACAGGAGAACTAGGCAGCCCTCTACAACAGTTTAGCAGGACTTTGGTCAAACCAACCAGGTGACAGCAGCCCTTCAAAGGAATGTTGGGGCTTCCAGATTTAAATGCTCAAAAATGTTCCATTGTATTGTTCCATTTGTTATCACTGTATTGTTACCGTAGAACTACTGAATTATCTGTATTGATCTCTGTTCTGCTAAGTCTTATGGATCCTGCCCTGAGACTTAGGGGAGGGTGGCATGCAAACAAACAAACAAATAGGAAGGGATGGCTAGGTGGGTTTTTGTGTCTGTGTCCCAGTTTCGGGGAGGGGGGCAGGGAGACCGAGGGACTCCTGCCTTTCCTTGAGAGGTCCGCAGTACTGAATATCTTCTAAAGGCTTTCGGAAGAGGCTGGGCAAACCTCGAGGAGGGCATCCGCAGAGATCAAGCAGCGGTGAAAACAGCAACCCGGCAGGAGGCTCCGAGGCGATGAATAAGGTCATCGGCTTTGGAGCTCTCGCCGGGCGTCATTCCCCGCGTTCGTCCCATGGTGGAGCTGTTGAGTCAGTTTTTCTCCCCCCCTGCGATCAAAACTCTTAATCCCCTTTTCCTTTCTCTCCCCTCCCCCAACACTCACCCTTGACGATCTCGATTTTAAGTGTTTTTGGCTACTTTCTTATCACAGGTCCGCATGGCCCCCTCGACTGAGGGAGCCTACCTGGCGCTGCAAAACTTCGCAGGTGTTACAGGAGACTGCCTTTGAAATGCATTGCATAACTGCCAGGTTTTTGCCTGGATCTCTCCCCCACCCCCCAAAATTGAGACTTTAGGGGTCAAACGAAATGTCAGAAAATCGAGTGTTTTGTACGCTTGAAAGAAAAAATAAAACCCACCAGCTTAAGCCACAAGGCTCGCAGCGCACGTCCGGCGCGATCCCATGCGGAGTCACGCCAACACAAGGCCGTTCGTTACAAGCCCGAGTCCCAGGCAAGGGAAACACGGCTGTCGAACGGACCCAGGATCGCACCGGAATCCGACTCGAACTGCATTCGGGGTGGAGGTGCAGAGCCCGAAAAGGGAAAAACCAAACCAGAGAATCCCCCCACCCCCCTTCCCATCCCCAAGCGCGTCTAGCATTTTGCAGCTCTGCATAAGACCCAGGCAATCCGCAGTCTGGGAGAGATTTCCTTAAGCAGGGAAGGGGCGATTTGGGGATGGGGGGGGGGGAGGCTAGCGCCGTTTCCCTTCTCCTTTCTTTGCTTCTTCTATCCCCCCCCCCCAGGGGTAGGCGGGGCGCGTGCCACGGAAGCCCGACGACCATGCAGCGCCCGTCGAGCCCATTCCCTACGGCGGGCTACCCTCGCCACCGGCAGCTCGGGGAACGGGGAGGCGAGAGTGGCGGATGCGGGCGAAAGACCCGGAGGAGGAGGATTGGGGAAAGGGGGGGTCGCATGCACTGCAAGAGGATTGTGGGAAACGGGTGTTATTCCTGGAAAGGCTCTGCACAAACACGGGAGACAAGGCAGATGGCGAGGCGGCTGCTGCTGCGAAGCGCCGCTGGGAATGGGATCCCCCGATTTGCACCCACCCCGGGCGCCATCCCGGGATCCATGCAAAGCCTCGTTCTGCTGCCGCTGCCGGCCCGGCTGGACTCGGGCAGGGGCTCGACCGGCAGCGTCGCCCCCACCCCCTCCCGCCCTTGAATCTCCCGCGGCAGCGCGCTTGGAGGACGCGTGCACGTGCGTGTGGCAGCGAGACCCAGACCGAGTCAAGCGGCTTGGCACCGCCAGCGGAGATCCGGGCTGAATCCCACTTAACCCACCGAAAAGCCGCCAGGGCTGCTGCTCCTCCCTCTCTTCTCCCTCCCTCTCCCCCCCCCCCCAACACACAGGGACTGCGGCGGAGCGCACTGCGCCTGCGCCGAGTTTTTCTCGCTGATGCTGCAGATCTGCCAGGGCCAGGCAAGGAGGGGGCGGAGCTCGAGCGGCCGGCCGGCCAACCAGGCGCGACCCCGCGGGACGGTGGGCGGGCGGAAAGGAGCCTGCAGCTGCCGGGCAGCCGCGCCAGGAGGAGGGGGCTCCCCGCACCGAGCTCCCGCAGAATGAATGCCTCGCGGGCCGGCCGGCCCTTCCAGGCTCGCCCCGGAACTGGGCCGCGGCCAAGGGGTGGCCCAGCTGGGCTCCTCCACGCTTCGCCCCCGCCGTGGCCGGCCGGAGACCGCCGGCCGGGAAGCGGGCTTTCCGGCCGGGCTGGCAGTGGAGGAGCCCCGGCGCCGCCTCCACCGGGGAGCCGTCTGGTGCGGAAAGGCGCGAGGGACGCCTCTGGGGGCGCCGCGGGCTGCTACTCCTCCCAGCCCGGCCCGTGGCTTGCGACACACGCATTCTCCTCCTACCCCCCCCCCTAAAAAGTTCCATTGAAAAAGAATTGTAGCCAAGCACCTCCATGTGCCCCCCCCCCCCCAACTGCAAGCAGTTCTGGCAAAGCAAAAGCAAAGTCTCGCCTCCGCTCCGACGGCTGGAGCTCAAGTCCCAGGAGGACCCCCCCCCCCTCTCCCGCGTATCCCCAGCTCCTTGAACCCCCGAGGGCTTCGGCCTGGGGGGAGAGACGGCGGCGCTAGGAGCCGGGCTCCGGCTGGGCCGGCCTCGCTGCCTCTTTGGCTGGCGGCGGAGCCAGCAGCAGAGCGAGAGGCTCCTCCGGCGCGGCGGCTCCAAACTCCTCCTCCTCCTCCTCTCTCTTTCTCTCATTCCCTGGCTCTCGCTCGCTCCGTGCCGGCAAGAGCGGCAGGAGGAAGGCGAAGCCCGGCGGCCGCGGCTCGCTCTCTCCGCGGCAGCTGCCCGGGCGCTTGGCGGACGCAACTTGGCGCACAGCGGATCGGCGCGCTCGCTCTCCTCTCCCTTTTGGCCGCGGCGGGCGGGGAGTGGGAGTGGGAGCGCGCCGGGGCGAGCCAGCCAGAGCCGCCCGCCTGCACCAACCAGCCGCACTTGAGCTTGGCGAGCCGGCGAGGAGGAGGAGGGACCGGGGGCTCCCCCCCCCTTCTTCATTTTTTTGCAAACGAGCGCGATTGCAGCGCTCCAGCCGGAGCGGCGGCGCAGTTCCGAGGGAAGCACGCACATTGCACACCACGTACCGGACTCTGAGCATCTCTCCGAGACTGTGCGCTGATTCTCTGAGATTTGGGGAGGGGGATCCGTCGCATCATCTGGACAGCTGCATTGCCGCCTCCTCCTCTCGCTCTCTCTCCCCCCCCCCCACCTCGATTTTGGGTTTCTCCTTCTTCTCCCGTGCCGGAGAGAGACGGATGCGATTCGGAGCTCAGTGGCTTGCGATTCACGTGGGAAGACGAGCCGCTGACATCGCTTCCCTTCTGCTTCGCTGCTGTTCGAGGAGGAGGGCGAGGATTTTGGAAGGGGGGGAGAGAGAGGGAAGGGGGACGCGCACAGACGCGTGCCCGCCCCGCAACCGAGATTCACGAGGAGGGGGCTCACCTTTGAACTTAACGACCCCCCCCCGTCTCGGAAATAAAGGCTTGAAGTTCCAGCGCTGGGGGTGGTGGGCTCCCCCCCTCTTTATTTTACCTGCATTGGGACGCCGAGGAAAGGCAGAGCGAGAGCGAGAGCCCGCAATCTCATTTGTGCCTCGGATCGGCGGGCTGCTGCTGCAGCCTCGGCTCGGCTCGCCTCCAATCGCACACGCCGCGTAAATGCAGGTAAGGCATACGCGCACACACCCCAACTGCGGCGGCGAAAGCAAACTTGGAGCCGGCGCTGACGTGCCGCTGGGCTGAGAAGGACCGGCGGAAAGGTCTCCCTTCTTTCCGACGTTTCGGACGCCGCAAGCTGCAAAACTGCCGCGACACCCCGGGTGCCTTCGGGACTACATGACCTTGCGCAGAGTTGGGTGCGAGGGGCGTGCGTGCGAAGCTTGTTTTTAAGAGATTCCCGAGCCCACCCACCCCCTCCAAGTCTCCTTCCCACAAAAAAAGACGAAGGACCTGCTTTCCGGAGAAAGCTCTCCACGTTGGGAAGGCAAAGACGACCGCCGGAGATGGATCGGGGCGCTATCCTGTCAAAGCGAGCGGATTTGCTGGGCGCTGCACGATAAGAAGCCAGCCGGGGAAAGCCCGGAGATCTTCAGCTGTTGACATCGCGGAGCCTGGACGATTTGTTCAGCCGGGAGGGGGGGGGCTGCTATTTCCCCCCTCCCGTTCCCTCTCTGGGGGGAAATCGGATTTGGATTCCCTCTCCCCGCCTCCCGGACACCGGGTCGCTCCTTGAACGAAGCGATTGACATCCCTCCCTCCCCTCCTCGTGTTTGCCTTGTGGATGCGGAGCGGAGGAGAGAGCCGGTTCCCCAGCGCCGGCCCGGAGCAAGCCAAGCCGGAGTCGCCCTGAACTGGACCGCGGGTGAGGGTGGGGGGAGAGAGAGACAGAGAGACCGACCTGCAATTTGGGGACGGACGAGGGAGGGGGGGGGGAACTGCTCCAGTCTCTCCACCGCTGCAGCGCCTTTCCTTCCCCCTCTTGCAAAACCTGGCAAAGTGATTACAGTGCCCTCGGGAAGCGAAGCGGGGGGAGGAGGAGGAGGGAAGAAGAGCGCCCCCCCTCCAAGCGACAACCCAAAAAAAAGCACCACCGCGCTTGCCCCGTGAACTGTGAGTCCAGAGCGACTGCAAGAAGCCAGAGAGGAAGAGGTGGGCAAGAGCAGCCAGCGAGCCAGCCCCCTCTCCACCCCGGCGCCCGGGATCCCCCCCCTTCCTTTTCTCCCCTCCCCTCCTTCACCGAATGCACCAGATGAGGATGCCAGGCGAAGTTTGAGCCAGAGCAAGAGGATTCTTATAATTGGTCTTTCTTTGCCCGAGACGCCCGGCTGGTTTTTCTCTTCCCTTTTTTCCCCCCCTCTTCTTTTTTCGTCCTTTTCTCTTTTTCTCCCTTGCTAAAGGGAGAGGGCCGTTGCTCGGCCGGGGTGGGCAGAAGCAGCCTTGCCGGGTGGGTGCCGCTGGGGAGGGGGGTTGAAGGGGGGCGACGGGTCTTTTTTTTTTTTTTTTTTTCCCTGCCTTCTTTCCCGGAGGGGGCGTCCTGTCCGAGGCGGAGATGGGGGAGCTGCGGACGGTGCTGGGGCTGGCGCGGAGCTTCTGCTGCTGCTGCTGCGTCCTCCTCTTCCTGCCGCCGCCGCTGTGGGTCAGCCCGGCGGCGGCCAAGCAGCTGCTCCGCTACCGGCTGGCCGAGGAAGGGCCGGCCGACATCCGCATCGGCAACGTGGCGTCGGACCTGGGCATCGTGACGGGCTCGGGCGACGTGACGTTCAGCCTGGAGTCCGGCTCGGACTACCTGAAGATCGACAACATGACGGGCGAGCTGAGCACGACGGAGCGGCGCATCGACCGCGAGAAGCTGCCGCAGTGCCAGATGATCTTCGACGAGAACGAGTGCTTCCTGGACTTCGAGGTGTCGGTCATCGGGCCCTCGCAGAGCTGGGTGGACCTCTTCGAGGGCCGGGTCATCATCCTGGACATCAACGACAACACCCCCACCTTCCCCTCGCCCGTGCTCACCCTCACTGTCGAGGAGAACCGCCCCGTCGGCACCCTGTACCTGCTGCCCACCGCCACCGACAGGGACTTCGGCCGCAACGGCATCGAGCGATACGAGCTGCTCCAGGAGCCCGGCGGCGGGGGCGACGGGAGCCGTCGGGGCGGCGGCGGAGGCAGCTCGGCCGCCTCGGCTGCCACCTCGGACAGCGCCCTCTACCCCGGGGGTAGCAAGCGGCGGCAAGAGGTTGACGGCGCCGCCCGGAGCAGCGTCTTCGAGTTGCAGGTGGCCGACACCCCCGACGGCGAGAAGCAGCCGCAGCTGATCGTCAAAGGAGCGCTGGACCGCGAGCAGCGCGACTCCTACGAGCTGAGCCTAAGGGTGCGCGATGGCGGGGACCCGGCGCGCTCGTCGCAGGCCATCCTGCGGGTGCTGATCACCGACGTGAACGACAACAGCCCGCGTTTCGAGAAGAGCGTCTACGAGGCCGACCTGGCGGAGAACAGCAGCCCCGGCACGCCCATCCTGCAGCTGCGGGCCGCCGACGCCGACGTGGGGGTGAACGGGCAGCTGGAGTACGTCTTCGGGGCGGCCACCGAGTCGGTGCGCCGCCTGCTGCGCCTCGACGAGGCGTCCGGCTGGCTGAGCGTCCTGCACCGCATCGACCGCGAGGAGGTCAACCAGCTGCGCTTTACCGTCATGGCCCGCGACCGCGGCCAGCCGCCCAAAGCCGACAAGGCCACGGTGGTGCTCAACATCCGCGACGAGAACGACAACGTGCCGGCCATCGACATCCGCAAGATCGGGCGCATCCCGCTGCGCGACGGGGTGGCCAGCGTGGCTGAGGACGTCCTAGTGGACACCCCGGTGGCCCTGGTGCAAGTCTCCGACCGCGACCAGGGCGAGAACGGGGTGGTGACCTGCACGGTGGTGGGCGACGTGCCCTTCCAGCTCAAGCCGGCCAGCGAGGGCGAGGGCGAGGCGCAGAACAAGCGCAAGTACTTCCTGCACACCTCGGCGCCGCTGGACTACGAGGCCGTGCGCGACTACAACGTGGTCATCGTGGCCGTCGACTCGGGCAGCCCCAGCCTGTCAAGCAACAACTCTCTGCTGGTGCGGGTGGGCGACGCCAATGACAACGCGCCCGTCTTCGGCCAGGCCGTGCTGGAGGTCTCCTTCCCGGAGAACAACGCGCCGGGCGAGCGGGTGGCCACCGTCCGGGCCACCGACGCCGACAGCGGCAAGAACGCCGAGCTGGCCTACTCGCTGGAGCCGTCGCCCCTGTCGGCCGAGGCTCCCGGCGGCCTCTTCACCATCGACCCGGACTCGGGCGACGTGCGCGTCCAGGCCGTGCTGGACCGCGAGCAGAGGGACACGTACGAGTTCCAGGTGACGGCCCGCGACAAGGGGGTGCCGCCGCTGCAGGGCTCCACCACGGTGGTGGTGCGGGTGGCCGACCGCAACGACAACGAGCCGCGTTTCATGCAGGACGTCTTCACCTTCTACGTCAAGGAGAACCTGCAGCCCAACAGCCCCGTGGGCATGGTGACCGTCATGGACGCCGACAAGGGCCGCAACGCCGAGCTCAGCCTGTCCATCCAGCCGGGCGAGCAGGCCCCCGGCGCGCCCGCGATCTTCTCCATCGAGAACGAGACGGGCACCATCTTCTCCACCGTCTCCTTCGACCGCGAGCAGCAGACCAGCTACACCTTCCGCGTCCAGGCGGTCGACGGCGGCGAGCCGGCGCGCTCGGCCACCGCCACCGTGTCGCTCTTCGTCATGGACGAGAACGACAACGCGCCGGCCGTCACGGCGCCGGCCAACAGCTCCTACACCGTCCTGCCGCCGTCGAGCCACGCGCGGACCGTGGTGGCGGCCGTGCAGGCCCACGACGCCGACGCCGGGCCCAACGCCGAGCTGAGCTACAGCCTGGTGGGCGGCAACCCCTTCCGCCTCTTCGAGGTCGACCCGGCCAGCGGCGTGGTGTCGCTGGTGGGCAAGCTGGCGCCCAAGCACCACGGCCTCCACCGCCTGGTGGTGCAGGTCAACGACAGCGGGCAGCCGCCGCAGGCCACCACCGCCCTCCTCCACGTCTTCGTCAACGAGAGCCTGGCCAACGCCAGCCTGGTGGAGGGCCAGGTGGCGCGCAGCCTCCACACGCCGCTGGCCCACGACATCGCCGGCGACCCCAGCTACGAGCTGGGCAAGCAGCGGCTCAGCATCGTGGTGGGCGTGGTGGCCGGCGTGGTGACCGTCGTGCTCCTCATCCTCGTGGTCGTCCTGGCCCGCTACTGCCGCGCCAAGGGCAAGCACGGCGGCTACGAGGCCGGCAAGAAGGACCACGAGGACTTCTTCACGCCGCAGCCCCACGACAAGGCCAAGAAGCCCAAGAAGGACAAGAAGGCCAAGAAGGGCGGCGGCGGCTGCGGCGGCGCCGGCGCCAAGCAGCCCCTCTACAGCAGCATCGTCACCGTCGAGGCCTCCAAGCCCAACGGGCAGCGCTACGACGGCGTCCACGAGAAGCTCTCGGCCGCCGGCAGCCCGGCCCTGGGCCGCTACCGCTCCGTCAACGGCGGGCCCGGCAGCCCGGACCTGGCCCGCCACTACAAGTCCAGCTCGCCCCTGCCCACCGTCCAGCTCCACCCGCAGTCGCCCACCGCCGGCAAAAAGCACCAGGCCGTGCAGGAACTGCCCCCGGCCAACACCTTCGTCGGCGCCGGCGACAACATCTCCATCGGCTCGGACCACTGCTCCGAATACAGCTGTCAAGCCGGCAGCAAGTACAGCAAGCAGGTAAGCGCCGGGACGCGGGCGGAGGGGAAGTGGGGCGCGGTGGGGGGGGGGCTGGAGAGAAGGAAAGGGAGACAGCCAGGCTCACCCTCCCACCCCCCAGGCCTGGGCCGGTCCGGACTCCTCCCCCCAGACAGGCTAGACCCCTGGACGCATCTCCCTCCATTGGGAATGGCAGGCAACCCCCCCCCCACCCCTGTAAGTGGCACTTTTTGTCCAAAGAGCCAAGCCCTGAAGCAAAGACCATAAAGGGAGATATCCTTGCATTGTGTTCAGGGGGACCTTAATTTTCTTAGGGTTCAGTCCCCCAACTGGGCTGGATGGGGAGGGGATAGATTCCAGCTGGGAAGTCAGAAAGGGATGGCTCTTGGATAGGTTTGGGCACACAGCCAGGCATGCCTGATGCACCCCACTCCACCCCCACCCCCCAAGCAGCCAGCCCCTAAGCTCTGACATGTTGGAGACCCAGGCCACTGGTGAGCTTGGTCTAACTAGGACTATTCATTGCAGGGAACGGATTCTGAAAAAGGCAGGGGGGGGGGTGGCTCCAGGTAAATAGGCTCTCTGCCCCCTCCCATACTCTTCCAGCACCGCAAAGTCCCTAGGATGCTTAGAGGGCAATCCTAAGGACATTTTCCCTGGGAGTAAGCTCCCAGTGTCGAATGAGTTTGCTCGGAGTTGCTCTTTTACAGCAGGAGCTTCTCTGGGCTTCCTCAAAAGTCAACCACCTGCCATTCAGTGGAGCTGACCACAAGCGTTCTTAAGGTGGTGCCCCCTGTCTGCAGTGTAGACAGTTCTACCACAGTTGCAAGAGGAAGCAGCATCTTTGCTTGGCCCTCTTATTCATACCATGTACAAGGCATGTGGCCCATCCATGCACAAATGCAGGAGATCGATAGACCCTGCCCCCCTGCCTTGCAATCTGCCATTTGACCCCTTTCACCCCCACAAGCTCCCCAGACTTCAGTAGTTATCTGCAGGTGTCCACAACCCCACATGCACTTCTTGGTGTCTTTGGTCTCAGGGAGACCGGTCAAGATGGGTAGGTGTGTTAGTCTGCCTGTAGCAGTGGAGGACAGCCACAGTCATGGAGCACCTGAAAGACTAACAAAATTTGTAGCTTTTGGAAGAAGGGAGGAGCTTTTGGAAGAAGGGAGCAGTGACCTACGGAAGTTCCTAGCCTCCCATACATTTTGCTAGTCTTTCAGGTGCTCCTGGACTTTGGCTTCTGTTTGACCTCACAACAGACCCCAGAAGCACTATGTTGATACAGGTGCCTAGGAAGTCACAGAACTGCAGTCAAGGAAGGGGGTGAAGAAAACTGACAGGTGGCAGTGGGCATCTAAAATGGGTTGGGGCCTGCTCTTTTACCCCATTCTTAAGGGGAGAGAGTGTGTCTAGGGTGCTGTATTCCTTGAGAGAGACAGCAGAGTCTTCATGATAAGAAGACCAGGTTGAAGGAAAGTGGGGCAGAGATGTCTCCTGCCTTCAGTTACTCCCCCCTCCCTTTATTTCCCTGTCGCTCCCAGTTACCAACCAGCTCCACTTCCCAGGTCAGGCTCAGACCCACAATGGGGCCTGCATGGCTATGCGACTGCAGGTGTCCATGTGAAGGCACAGGAAGGAGATGGGACTGAGCTTTGCAGACTTGTAGGGCTGCCCAGGTGACCCCATGAGTGGCTAAGCACAGTGTGTGGAGGGCTCCCCCCCCCAAATGATTCAGGAGAGTTTGTGCTTCAAGGTCAAAGGTGGGATCCAGGAGGAGATGGACCAGCTGTTAGAGATGGACCAGCTGTCCCTGTGAATGGGTATGACCTATTTGGTTGGGTACCTCTGCACCCCTTCTACAGCCCCACTAGACTCCATCACTCCTCCCCCGTCTCATGCATCAAGAGGTGACTTTCCTTTGATGAGAGAAATTGGGGAAGGGATGGGAGAAATTGCCCCATTCTCTTCTTCCCATCATAGATGGCCCACCATTCCTGGGGAATGGAGCACCAGCCAGCGGCTGCCCTGCCTGTGAAACTTACACAGATACCAGATCCCTGCCTGTGACCTGGTCCCACCAAGCATGGAGGGAGTACCCCCTTCACAGGAAGCTGCAACCCTTGGCAGAGTATATGAGGAGAAGTGTTAGGGGACAGCCCCTCTGCCCCATTGCCCCACCATCTTCAGCCTCCCAGCATTGATCAGCTTCCCCTCCCCCAGACACTGGCCCAGGCAGACAGAAGCTAAAGGATCCAGAAGACGTAGGAAGTAGAGTGTCCAATTTCCTGTCCATCTTGCCACTTCCTGGCATCTCAGCAGGCCACGGGGGGGGGGGGGGGTCTTGCCACAGGTCAGACCTCCAAACCCACCACCAGTCCTTTCCTTCACAATAGCTTGGTAGTTAATCTGAGAGGAGAAAGTCTTCTGGACCACTTGGGGGTAGGCACCCGGTCCAAACCAGGTCTCCGAAACCCGGAAACGTTGTGAGGTCCTCGAACTCTGTCTGTGTGGTGGGGAAGTGCTTGCGCTTAAAATATGTGTGATTTTCTACATTGCAAAAGTCCAGGGTGTTTTCCTTGAATTCTTCTTTCTAGCAGGAAAAAATGTCACACTTGTAAAGATTGGAGTGAAATGACATGTGCTGATCCCCCCCCATTGTTGTGGTCGAAGAGGTTAAAGAGAACTGAAGGGAGGTAGACAGGGTTTCCTCTCAGTCCTCTGTGAACTTTGCTCTATAAGCACTCTCTTTTTGGGTGATATTTCCATAGAGGGAAACCATGCTTTTATTCAGTGGTTAAAGCCGGCCATAGTCTGGTTTTGGGAAAATCCCAGCCGCATGATCCACCTGGAGTGCCAGAGCTTGACGTGCAGATGCCAAGGGCTATTTCTGAAGTTGGCTCCAAAACAGAGAGGAAACACACACCCTTCCATGCAACCATTCATACCCTCATAGGAATCCTCCGCTTTGGGGTGCCTTTACGTCCGATCTTCTAGGACAATCTGTTTCCTTTTCTGAACCAAGACGATTTCTCTCTGGGTCTTTCTGTACCTTGTTGGGAGGTTGCATGCCAAGCGAACCGCTAAACCGCCAGAACCTGAGCGAGGGTAAATGTTGTGTTATCTCAACCTGCATAGCACCTTGTGCGAAATTCCATTATAGGGAAATGCATGCTGATGAATGCAAATGCAGCACCGGGTGAGGAATGCAGAGATAAAGGCTTGGCTGATGAAACAGAAAACGAAAACAAAACCCATGTGCTTTAAAGATGCACAGGTGACTCCCCCAAACCCGTATTACCATTGTGGGACCTGTTAGCTGACTCTGTCCCAGAACTTTCTCCTATGCCACATGGTTGTATCTTGTGGTAGAAGAACATGTCTTGGTGGAAGGAGCTTGCCTGTGTTGATTGTCGTGGTGGTGGAACAAAAACAGATAGATCAGATTTTGGGAAAAAAAGGGGGGCATATATGTTTAGATGGACGGATATAGTTTTTGCAGATATAGTTTTTGCAGTATGTAACGTACTGCGGATGGACTCAGCCAACCTTTTGCTACATTTGATCAGCTATTGTTGTTTTTAGGAAGAAATATGACAATGTTATGCTTGACTGTAGTTCCACTGCTTGAACTTTTCCTTTGTTCCAGTTTACACCCTTGAACACTTCATAATCACATTAAAAAAACCAAACAATAGCTGTGATGAATCATGAAACCCTCATTAGGTTAATCAGATGCTGATGAACTTTTCCTGAAAGGTGACCTGAAATGAAATGTGCACACCTGTTGTTAGTTTCAATTGTGTCTAATTGTACTGTTCATGCTTTCTTGTGTCAAGAAAAAGGGTGATGGGGGGGGGAAGAGTCACTGCATGTTACTGTGTCAAAAAGATGCTGCATACATCTTACGTGAGATATTTGGCCAGAATCGGAGTAACGGGAAGGATCTTGGGGGCTGATCCAAATTGGATAGGGCTGCATTTTTAACGTTGCCCTCTTTCTCTTTTTGAGTGGATGAAGCAATCCCAAAGAAGACCTGTTTGTAGATTGATTTATTGGATGTGAACTACATGGCCTTCCAGTGTAAAGATGCAGATTTTACAACTGCTCTCTTAGGGGTTGTTGGTTTTTTATGCAGTGTGTGTGTGTGTGGGGGGGATCTATGACATCTCATCATTGAATAAGAACTCTGCCGTTGTATGGCGCACTGTCCCAGTTACTCAAAACACACAACTCTTCCAAGAAAACCTTGGGATTTGTAGGCAACAGCAATTCATGGATGGGAGGGAGGCCTGGGGAAGTGCTATGAAAGAGCCTCTCACAGAATATATTAACCATGAATCCTGCATGGGGTTAACTTGATTCCCGGTGACATTTCTTGCATCTCTCTCCCTCCCTGCCCATTTTTGCATAAAACCACAAGACTAGCGGGCAGAGGGTTATATAAATAGTCTGTGAACTTTTCAGAAGCTCAAGCAGGGTCCATCTGAGGGCCGCCAGATTCTTCAGTCACAGGGTCTGCATCTCCTCCAAACTCTTAAGCAGCTGGCTTTCATGTTGGCAAGGGGATTGATTTTGTGTAGGGCTGTTGTCGGAGGGTGTGTGTGCGGGGTTAATCTCACATCACAAACCAGTGGATGAAAGCAGAGAGGATGAAAGGGGGGGAAGGCGACAGCGGGCAGGTTCCGGGAAAGGAGGAAAAGAGATGAAGTTTGCGGGAGGCCTATGTATGCCTCTTTGGATGGAAAGGAGCATTTGTTTTGTGCAGATGAGCCTGTGCAGCCTCGGAGGGACCGGGGAGGTCGCAAAGGGCAGGCCAAGCGGGCCTTGCACAGAAGCACCGGGCGACAGAGGAAGGCCCATTAATGCAATTAGAATTGGTAAACTGATACCATTCGGTGTCTGCCAATCAGTTGTCAGGAAGTGCGGTCTCTGTTTGCAGGGCTGGATTACTCAGTGAAGAGAAACCACATCAGTGGCAGCTTCTGGTTGAGGTTTCCCGCTTCCTTTCTCCCTTTTTAAAGCCGGATACGTGTTTTTGTAGCATGCACAGATCTATATGGTATGCGTAGACCTGTACTGTTCTCTCATGGTGTAAATCGTAAAGAGGTTGGCCTGGATCTAACCAGCCTTCCCTAATGATTCTCGATGCTCCAACCGAGGTTCTTCATAGGGTTTGGCCCCCCTGGTCTCTAACATGACCTGGTTGGGGGTCAAAAGGAACCGTCTCCTTGGTTTGTTTGACAGGGGCAAAGCTGGATGGATCCAACCCATTGGCTCTGATCCAGTGTCCCGAATCCAGCAGCCAGGCCAGAAGCTTTGGATCCCAAGACTTGTGTAGCATGAAGTAAGACTCACTGGGTTACTTACAGGACGACCCTAAGTGGATGGATGTTCTTGTACATCCACTGAAACCACATGGCTTAGAAGAAGGGAACTCTGTTTAGGATTGTGCTGGGTGACTCTCCTAAAATGTGGATTAGGTGACAGCCACACAGCCCCTGGGTGACTTCCGTGGCATTTACGAGTCAGACTGCAACTCTAATGCTCGTATCCTAGACAGTCATGTTGGCCACTGGTATGGCTTTAGTCAAGAGACAATGCAGCAGAGGGATTAAGAGCAGCAGTCTCTAAGCGGGAGAACTGGGCTTGATCCCCCACTCCTCCATAGGCAGCCAGCTGGGTGACTCTGGACTAGTCACAGTCCTCAGAGTTTTCACAGAGCAGTTCTCTTAGAGCTTTCTCTGCCCTAGCTACCACTGGGTGTCTGCTGCTGGGAGAGGAAGGGAAAGGTGCTTGTAAGCTGCTTTGGAACGCATTCAGGTAGTGAAAAGTGGGGTATAAAAGAAACAGCTCTCCTCCTCCTTTTATGGCTGATTCTCGAGCCTTAGAGTAGTTTCAGGAAGAAAATCCCTATCCCGGTCTTACTTGAGCTGCATCCCCCCCCTTTTTTTTTGTCTGATTAAAAGGCCAAACTGAACGGAGGCTTGGATTCTTCAGCAGCAGCACAAGGGGGACTTAAAAAAAAACACTTCTTTCTTCCACAAGTACCAGTTGCAAAAGCTTCTGCCCAGTTTTCTTTGTCCCCCCACTCTTTGCTTGTATAGCTCAAGAGGCTGGCAGAGTTTTAAACTGAGACGTGTGTGTGTTTTTAAGCATATTTCTTTCATTGCATTTTGCACAAGAATCTGCAGGTGTCTGCCATTGTACGGAAAATGGACTCCTTCATTTTTGTCATTGCCTTATCACCCTCCCCCAATTTTCCTGCCACTCTCTAAGCAAACAATGCCAGCCGGGGGTAGGGGTGGGGGAGAGGGATATTTTGCCCTGCTTTCTGCCACCCGCTTTGTCCCATGAAACAGATGCCCCCTTCAGCCTAGTTTGAAAAAGCGCGATGGGACTCCACAAGTCCCATGCTCGGTCTACATTGTCACTTCACCGTTTGTTATCTTCTTCTTCTTTTTAATATATGAACAACCCAGACATTTTTGCTCTTTGGGAAAATATCCTGCCTATGGTAGGAGAATGTTATCAGGGTCCGCAGGGCTGGCACAGCTTTACCTCTCGAACAGAGCAATTTGCCGAAAATAATTCCCTTTTTTAAAATGTGGGATTGGCGCATTGTTCGGCTGGTTTACATTGCTTATCGGAGACCCAACCAGCTGGGTGGGAGGGTGGCTTTCGGCGCATGGCCAGCTTGCACGTGAGCGGGAACAGTCAGATATATATATATTTAAAAAGGTCTATTTCTCCATGAATGTGCGTCTGGAATTCCCAGTGACGTTAATGGAAGTTAATGCCTACATTAAGTGAAGAATCAGTTTCTAAAAAGGAGAGTTTGACTTGCTAGGCAAACCTGTCATTCATGGCAAGATAGATTCATCCATGAACTGATTGGAAGGTGAAAAGCAAGAAGCATCAAGGAGATGATCCAGATATGAACACGGCTCCTGTCCTGATGAATGGTCCTGAATGCAAACATAAAGGACTATAGATTCCATTTGAGCTTACACCGTGACAAACAATCAAATAGAAGTTGCATAGGATTTTAGAAACACATGTTGTGGCTATTTTTTCAAGGGATAACTAGAGTAATGTTGTCCATATAGGTCAGGGGAGACTGTGTGAGGGGTCAAACAATTCAGACCTGGGTTGCCAGGTCTGGGTCAGGAAAAGCCTGGAGATTTTTGGGAGGAGGAGATTTGGGGAGGGGAGGGAACTCAGTGGAGTATAATGCCATAGAGCAGTGGTGGTCAAACTGTGGCTCTCCAGATGTCCATGGACTCCAATTCCCATGAGCCCCCACCAGTGCTGGTGGGGGCTCATGGGAATTGGAGTCCATGGACATCTGAAGAGCCACACTTTGGCCACCCCTGCAAAATCTCCCTTTGCGAAGCAGCCATTCTCTTGGTAACCTGGAGACCAGTTGTAATTCCAGGAGATCTCTGGCCACGGCCTGGCCAGCTTAGTTTAGTAGGTGAGATTGGTAGCCTCTCATCTGAAGATCCAGGTTTGTTACTCCACTCCTCCACACACAGACAGCCGGGTGACCTGGGTCCCGTCCCTGTTCTCTCTGAGCTCTTTCAGCCTCACCTACGTCACAGGGTGTCTGTGATGGGGAGAGGAAGGGGAGGAGATTGTAAACTGCTATGAGACCCATGAGGTCTGCTGGGTGCCCTTGAGATTCCTCCTCCTTCTCCAGTCTTCAAGGTCCCATGAATGAGCATTGGGTCTTGTCAAGCTGGAATTAGGGACCTGGGGAGAGTCCTATAAATGTGTGGAGCTGGCTATATGTGGTACCGTCTTTGCTTCTATGTCAGTAAAGTTGCTGAGTCCTCGCTGGTAGTTTCCTAGAAATCTGAGAGGGTGGAGTTTGGGATGGAGATGGAGAACCTGCCCTCCAAAGCCACCGAACCTGGAATCTAGCAATCCTAAGCAGGCTAAAGTTGTAACCTAAGCAGGCTAAAGTTGTAACCCTAAGCAAGCTAAAGTTGTAACCAGGGCATTTTCTTCCCCCTGCTATTATGGCCTCTAGGGTTGATTGTTTGGGATAGAGCAAGGGCTTAAGGTCTATCAACGGCCATAATAGCTAAATGGAGTCTCCATGTTTATAGCTGGCATGCCTATGGCTCTCAGGCGGAGTTTTTTTTTAAGCTTCTTAGAGTCTTCTAATTGGCTGCCACTGGAAGCTGAATGATGGACATGGTGGACCTCAGCTCCATGTTCTAGCCCAGCTCTTTCCCCCTACCAGCACCCTGCTTTTAGAGAGATGTTCCTCTGCCATTCCAACAGATTGCATGCACATCTGAGCCAAGAGATTGTGGGATTTGGGGAAGGAAGGAACCTGTCATAATGTCATAAAATACACCTGCTGAAGCAGCCATTTTCTCCAGGGGCACCGAAATCTGTTGTCCATAGTTCATTTGTTATATCAGGAGATCTCCAGATGGCACCTGGAGATTGGTAACCCTACTGGTACTGAATTCCGGCACCTTTTCTGGGCTCTCCTAAGTCCTGGAAGGGGAGCACTGGTGGAAACCAGTGCAAACTTTTCTGCAAATACCGGCACCCTGATTGCTTCTGAATAAAGCACCAACTCGAATGCATCTCGGATTGCCTGGAGGTGCTTTCCGGCTTATCCATCAGTGTCCTGTTGTCTGTAGCTAGTTTCCCTGGTTAAGTTTACAGCCAGAGGAACCCATGTCCTCCTATAAAATCGCTCTGGCTTTAAAGTCTGTCCATAAAAGACATTGGGATCTCTTCAGTGTTTCAAAAAAAATGTGCTCCTTTATTGTCTGTTATGACTGGGGAAGCCAAAATACTGGATTTAAGAAACTGATTTGCAGTTTAATTTGTATTCAGGCGGGATGCCCCAATAAGGTGTGCTGTGGTACTTCCAACATTCTGTCAACAATCCTGGCCTTCTTAGAGGCATTTTAATTGACCTCTTTGAAGTGGCGGCATTCTTTATATACGAGGTGTCATTTTTAGAATCATAGAATCATAGAGTTGGAAGGGGCCATACAGGCCATCTAGTCCAACCCCCTGCTCTACGCAGGATCAGCCCTAAGCATCCTAAAGCATCCAAGAAAAGTGTGCATCCAACCTGTGCTTGAAGACTGTCCGTGAGGGGGAGTTCACCACCTCCTTAGGGAGTCTATTCTACTGCTGAACTACTCTGACTGTGAATTTTTTTTCCTGATATCTAGCCTATATCGTTGTACTTGTAGTTTAAACCCATTACTGCGTGTCCTCTCCTCTGCAGCCAACAGAAACAGCATCCTGCCCTCCTCCAAGTGACAACCTTTCAAATACTTAAAGAGGGCTATCATATCTCCTCTCAACCTCCTTTTCTCCATGCTGAACATTCCCAAGTCCCTCAACCTATCTTCATAGTCCCTTGGCGCCAGATCATCCTCGTCGCTCTCCTCTGTACCCTTTCAATTTTATCTACACCCTTCTTGAAGTGAGGCCTCCAGAACTGTACACAGTAGGGTTGGGTGTGTGGTTTTTTAATTTTTGTGTGTGGGGGGGGTTCTGATGGTTTGCTATCTGCAGATCTTGCCAGATTTGGCCGTGCCATGATTCCACAATACATTTTAACCCCACTCCCTTTTACACGGCAAACTGATTTGTAGTTTCATCTCGGGTGCACCGGGATTTAAGAACTTTGTACAGCGTGTCTTCCCCCAGGGCGGTTTTACTGGCCATCTCGGATCAAGAGGCCTTTGAATAAAATAAATGCTGAACGGCGAGATGGATCAATATCAGGGTCTCGCTTGATCTTATTCAGTAGGGTTTGCGGAGCTCACAATATCTTTCCCCCTACCATCATTTTTTCATTGTTCGGTTTTCTTTTCTTTCGGTTGTTAAAATGATCATCCCTCATCTTTTGGGTAGACATAACGAACTGAGTCCCGTCAGCTTTTCCACTCCGTCTTGGCCAGTTCATGTCCTTAATGTCCCCATCCTTACTCATATGCGTCCCAACAAAGCTTTTCCGATAGCCAGAGGGGACTTTCTCCTTTACTCAACAAAATCAGAGTCGAGTAGCACCTTTAAGACCAACAAAGATTTATTCAAGGCGTGAGCTTCACGCCTTGAATAAATCTTTGCTGGTCTTAAAGGTGCTACTCGACTCTGATTTTGTTGTGCTACTTCAGACCAACATGGCTGCCCACTTGAATCCATCCTTTTCTCAACTACAGCATAGCTGATTGGATCCAACCCACTCAATCCGACCACTGGGCCCCGTAATGGAATATTGCTCCTTTCGACTGGCGGCAGCCATCCGGGTTCTTTCCTTCCTGAGATTCCCCCCCCCCCGTCCCTCCCTCCAAAAGCCAAACAATGTTTTGGTATCTTTAATTAAAAACAACAACAGCCCAACCAGGTTTGCACCTCAGGCAGCTGCTGGAATAGGCTAACTTGAGCTATGAATGGCTATAAAAAAGTCTTTAAAGTTTTCTTACTTGTTGAATAGTGAGAGCCAGAACGAGGTCTGGGTTTGTGTTCATTTCCAGGGTGACCACTTCTCTCGGTAGTTTTACCCCTTATTTCCAGTCAGTCTCATGAATTCGCCTCATACTTATAGCTATCTATATCCAATGCCTATAACTTTGCTTTTAAGTATCAATCAGACCACAGGTTCTGATGTTCAGTAGAGGCACCCAAGTTGCAATAGTGTACATCTTCCTGACATGTGCTATCTTGGCAGGAAGTGGATACGGATCTTCCAGCTTCAGGGCAGGTCCTGCAAAGGCAAACAGGAGCTGTGTAGGGTTGCCATTTTCCAGGTGGGGCCTGGAGTTCTCCTGGAATTACAACTGATCTCCAGACTTCAGAGATCAGTTTCCTCCGGGAGAAGCGGTGGTAGGCTGGCTCGTTCAACTCCAGCCTCATCAAGCTCTACCCACAAACCTCCAGCAATTTCCCAAGCCAGAGTTGGCAACCCTAGTGGTGAGCATTACCATTGCTCTCTAAAAAGGTTCTAAGCAAGGTTGTTAGTCCCCAACAGTGGCTGAAGATCTCCTGAGATTGACACTGGTCTCCAGGTAATAAGGGACTGTTCATCTGGGGCAGATGGCTGCTTTGGAAGGCAGTACCCATGGCATTATACTCTACTTTAGCCCCTCTCCTCCCATGCTCCACCATCCTCAGGCTGTAACCTAGTCTTAGAACTAGGGTTGCAAAGCTTTGGTCAGGCGGGGGGGGGGGCGCCCCAAATCTCCAGGAATTTCCTGACCCAAAGCTTGCAACCCTAGTTCTAAGACTGAAAAGGATTTGATCACTTTCATTTAATGGAGAAAAACATGGAGGTATAGGCTCTGATTCATAGACTCCCTTTGGGGGATGGGTCACTCCTACATTTCTGTTTAGAGTAAAGAAGCCACCCAGAAAGCTCCCCTATGAATACGTTGCTAGAAGAATGTAAGGCTCCATTCTTAGTTTCTGGAGCAGACTGGTCACGCCTCCTGCCACGCAAGGAACATTTCCATGAAACTGCCAGGAGGGCGAGCACAGCTAATTTTCCACACATCCCACCCAATTCCCATGTGATTTCAGTCAGCCAAAAGGCCCCAGGACTGAGCTGAATTCTGGCTTTTATTTGTGTCAGAGGATGTTGCAAGTACACATTTGTCGTATGGGGTCCCAGTCAGTTTTGATCTGAATAGTTGGGTTTAGACCGTTGGTGGTTTGGCTGGGTGTCAGCTAAATTAGTCTTGAAAGGACCCCAAGATCTTGTGAATTAAGAAAGTAGCTAGTCTTGTGTCTTCAGACAATTTCATGGGTAATATTAGCCTACTGTGAAATATGTCCTTGGGGCAGAGCTGTAAATATGTTGTTTGAGTGTGTGTAAGGCTAGAGAAATTAAAAAAGCAACAACACATAATACAGTTTGAATCGTAGAATCAGAGTGGGAAGGGGCCATATAGGCCATCTAGTCCAACCCCCTGCTCAGTGCAGGATCAGCCTAAAGCAGTGGTCCCCAACCTTTTTATCACCGGGGACCAGTCAACGCTTGACAATTTTACTGAGGCCTTTTCGAAGTGAAAGAAAAAAGCTTTTAAATACTTTTAAAAGTTTTCCCCAACTGTAGCAGACATATACTAACTGTATTGAAGAGGGTGTACGCTGTAACGCCCCCCTCCAAAAATATATATATATATATAAAGTTTGGATAATGCTCATACTATTGGTACCATTGTGTCCCTGCCTCCCCTTGCTGCAACCCTAATCCTGGACAATGTGAGGCTATAAGAACAACCCTTGTTAAGTCTACCTGAGAGTGAGGCCTATTTTATCCTGTGGGGTTCATTCCCAAAAAAGAGTTCCTAAGCTTGCCATCTATGTGGGGTGCTTGGTTCATGGGATTATTTCGAGCACATGCTCTTTGGCCATGGCCCCACATCAAGGGTGGCAGCTGCCTGCCCCACGTGGTTCCCCATTTCAGATGTTAGCAGACATGGTGTGGGATCCAAGGACACAGAAATGTGGCATTCTTGCTCCACGTAAGGATCCATCCTTCAGGACCAGTAAAGAGCTCTGGGCTGGAACACTGCAGGGGCGGGGGGGGGGGGGCGGGGGGGCTCCTACATGATTTCAGTAAGAGCCCTGTACAATGGAAAAAACTGAACTGTGCATCAGGTTGATGCAGAATGTCTTTTCTCTGGTTCACTAATTCTCCTGTCCCTCCCTTTTCTTCTTCTACCCCTTTATTTGCCTGTTTGGAAATGTGAAAAGGGGGGGGGGGAAGTGAGAGAATGACAAAACCTTTTAGAAAGGGAACTGCACGTTTAGGGGAACAGAAGGTTCACATGAAAGGCTGCATGTGCTAGAGGAGCCTTGCTAAAGCTACTCTTAATTATCACCGGAAAAAAAAACAATGAAATAAACGAAAGGTTTCCCATTCTGTAAAATAGCATCTTGCCTCTCTTCATCAGCACTCTTGCAGGGTGCCAGGGACAGTTTCTGACTTCTAATGCAAGTGCTAGAATAGCAGCTTCCCTTCTATTGACTGCATTGTTTGATTCAGGGGCGACTCCCAGGCACAAGGGAGTCCCCCAGTCTGCATTGAGCACCTCCCCCATCCTGCCATCCTCCTTATGGCCCTAACCTTTCAAGTTGAGGTTGTGATGATGCGGGTTTCCTAGATTGTACTCTGGTATGAAAGAGCCTCTGGTAAGCGCAGAGTGGTGAGGCAGCAGACGTACAGACTGAAAGCTCTGCCCATGAGGCTGGGAGTTCAATCCCAGCAGTCGGCTCAAGGTTGACTCAGCCTTCCATCCTTCCGAGGTCAGAAAAATGAGTACCTAGCTTGCTGGGGGGTAAAGAGGTAATGACTGGGGAAGGCACTAGCAAACCACCCCGTATTGAGTCTGCCATGAAAACGCTGGAGGGCGTCACCCCAAGGGTCAGACATGACCCGGTGCTTGCACAGGGGATACCTTTACCTTTATCTTTACTTTTTTACTCTGGTATGAAATCTGTGTGCCCGTGAACCCTCGCTGCAAGATAATTAGACAGTTGTTATCTATTTATACAGAATATAAGTTATGGAGAAGCAACCTTTCCAGTTGCCGTGGGTGGCAGAACTTGCTGGTTGCCAGCCAAGATCCAGGGCTTAATCAGACAAGTCGCTTTTAAGGTGAAGCTAATTGGAAGACCGCATGGATGCATGTATGCTCCCTCCCTCTCTCACCCCGCCACATCAATGTTGTGCACCCCCGATCCAGTCTTGCTGCATGTTGTTTAAGCTTGGAGATTTTGCATGGGAGGCAAAGGAGTTCTTTCCCAGAGAGAAAATGTAATGATGCAAAAAGACACATGCACACCCTCCTGAGTCTGAATCACATCTTTGGGAATCTGGTATCTTGCAGGGAAGTGGTAGGAGAGGAAAGAGCCAAATAAATCCACTGCCCTGATGTCATGGCCCTGTATGACCTCTGGCCTGTATGGGGTTATGCCAGAGCTCCACTAGGGTTACACAGCCTCCCCCAGAAGATCAGATGGCCGCTGACATCGCTAGACATCACTGGAGCCCACTTCCCCTGTTGCTCTACAGGCTGAGTCTCTTTCTCCACAATGGAAATGGTCAATGATCCATTGATATGTTAGCTGGCTCCCGCATCATACTTCCGCACCCACTTCTCTGCAAGGGCGTCTCACCACTTCCAGAGTTCCTCGAAGTCTGAAAAATATTTCAGGGGCTCCTCCATGGTCAGAAGGTTGAAAAAAGCTGCTGTAGAGTTTTCAAGGCAAGAGGTTCTGGTTCAGCCTCACCTGGAGTACTGTGTTCAGTTTTGGGCATCCCAGCTGAAGAGGGATGTAGACAAACTGGAGTGTGTCCAGAGGAGGGCGGCAAAGATGGTGCGGGGTTTGGAGACAAAGACGTATGAAGAAAGGTTGGGGGAGCTTGGTCTGTTTAGCCTGGAGAGGAGATGACTGAGAGGGGATCTGATAACCATCTTCAAGTATTTAAAAGGCTGCCATATAGAGGATGGAGCAGAATTGTTCTCTCTTGCCCCAGAGGGACACACCAGAATGAATGGGATGAAATTAACTCAAAAGAAATTCCATCTAAACATCAGGAAGAAGTTCCTGACAGTTTCAGCAGTTTCTCAGTGGAACACGCTTCCTTGGGAGGTGGTGGGTTCTCCTTCTTTGGAGATTTTTAAACACAGGTTGGATAGCCATCTGACAGAGAGGCTGATTCTGTGAAGGGAAAGGGGTGGCGGCTTACAGTTGATGAGCAATTGGGATGTGAGTGTCCTGCATAGTGCAGGGGGTTGGACTAGATGACCCCATGAGTTCCCTTCCAACTCTATTATTCTCTGATTCTAGGTTCACAGGCGGTTTTCCATTTCTGGCCTCAGCATAGCAACCCTGGATTTCTTGGTGGTTTCCCACTCGAATGCTAGCCTAGGCTGACTCTATTTAGTTTCTGGCAAGATCAGGCTAGCTTAGGCAGCATGTGTTGGGAGCAAGTCAGCCTAACATGAGGCCAGGGATCCAAATTTCATCACCAATGCTGTTTCTCTAGTGGTTGAGCCCACAACTGGCATTAAGCAGAAGTCGACGCCTGGAGCCAAGTTCTCTGGCTTGCTGCTGCTGTTACCCACAGCTGGCAATACCCGTGGAGTTTGTGACTTCCGAGAGTGGAAACTGACGGGGAAAATATTTCAACTCAGCTGCTCTCCAAAACAGCAAATATCTCAGCTCAAATGTCAACCCTGTGATGACAGAACATTTGCATGGAAGCCAATTTACACCCAGCTCTGAAACACTTGTGCTCTCAACCCAGAGACATTTATTGCTGGGTGCAGTCTAAGCGCCTGTCTTTACGCACTGGGATGGCTTTGTTGCCTACAATAGCATAATTCTGGATCAATACTCCCTCCCCCTGCCCCAAGATCAGGTCTTTTATATACCTCTTCTCAGTGACGAACCGGTTGCATGAGTCAGGTTCTTCTTAGAATCATAGAATCATAGAAACAGAGTTGGAACAGACCTCCAGGGTCATCTTTTCCATCCCTGCTTGGAGTAGGGGATAGAGCAAGGGCTTAAGGCCTATCAAACTCAAAACTTCCTGCCCACCCACAGTGACCCCAATTCCATGTCCAGATGATGGTCCCCCCCAAACCAGAATCAGCGGCCAGTCTGGCCTGGAAGAAATTTGCCTTCTGATCCCAAAGGGGCAATTGGCCTTTCCCTGGGTGTGCAAGAAAGGGCCACAGGAGCCAAGCACCGACACAATCCCTTCTGCCCACCCACTTACAAACTGCCTAAATTCACAGAATCAGGATTGGTGCCTTAACACAGGAAAGGGGAACCCGCCTTTCCTTGTTTTTGTATCTGAAACCCTTCAGGTGGGGTTTGGACTTCTGGAATTGCAGCTGATCTCTAGATGATTGAAACCAGTTCCTCTGGACAAAAATGACAGGTTTGGGGGGTGGCCTGTACAGCGTCAGATGTCCACTGAGCTCCCACCCCTCCACAGACTCCGCCCTGCCCAGGCTCCACAGCCCCCCAATATCCAGGAGTTTTACTACTCAGAAATGACAACGCTCTCTCAGGCGCAGTCCCCTCCCCTCTTCCGAAACACGAACGCTTCATTACGTTTAAAATTGCGTAAGAATTGCTTTACCAAAGGGAGAAAAGCCAGAGCGGAGCCCTTTCGGAGTATTTATTTCCTTCCGAAATAACTTGTGGAAACTTGGTCAGTGGGAGTAATTGCATCCGAACCCGAAAGACCTCTTTAACGGCAGGCGGCTAGACGCTCATGCGGCAATCCTCCGCTCTGATCTTAGGTGATAACTGTCGGATAGATTTAGCCAGCTCATTCATAAAGCTCCTTGGGAAGAATTTTCGGCAGCTTCTTTCTGCTTGCTGCCAGGAGAAAGGCTACGTCCGACGATGATTGCTCATGTTTGCCATTCGTTTGCTGCATGCTTGGTGTTCACTTCCTTTGTTTTGAAACATGATACCCTGCAGATTTAATAGCCAGGCCTCCCCTAAACAGGGAATGTTGGTTGGTTGGGTTTTTAAACCACACCGACACATCAGTATGGTCAGTAAAGCGGATGGCAGCCATTCAGAACCAGAGTAGGTCTAGAAAACAGTCTAACAGCACAACCCTACATTTTCCTTGGGCTAATCCCCTGAAGAGTACACCTGAGCAGGATTTTGACTCGACCAGCTGAGAATGGCTCCCATGGAGAGCTGTAGTAAGCAGATCTGCTCAGAAGCAAGTCCCATTTTATTCAGTGGCACTTACTCTGTGGAAAGTGTCAGGGTGCAGCTTTAGTCAGTTATAGGATTACCAGCTCCGGACTGGGGATAGGGATGCCAGAACCCTTATTGAGGTTGGAGGAAAACCCGCTTTATCATTGCTCCCCTCATTTTGGGGGCTTCAGAAAGCAGAAGGAAATCCCTCCAAAACAATCGCTTTCATAGTGATCCTCGTCCCAGTAGACCCCCTCCCCACCGCACTCCCCGGGACCAGGAAAAACATCCCAAAGTGCTGACCTCACCCGGAAGTGATGTCAGCACACTGGGGTTGTTGGGGGTGATGCTCTGGGTTTGGGGCAGAAGCTCTATGATTTGAGGCCATTTTTTTTTACCATAGAGTTTTCCCAAAAGCCAGAGTGTGACTTCCAAGGTCTCCAACATGTTGACATCACTGGATCTTCTAGGTTCAGGTAATTGCAGGGATGCAATTGACTGGGAACTATAATGGGGAAATTGTGGGGGTGGAACCTGGGGAAGGACATAGTTTGGGGAAGGCTTGGACCTCAGAAGGGCATAATACTGTATGATCTGCCATCCGAAGTAGATATTTTCTCCAGGGAAAAGGATCATGGTCATCTGGAGACTAATAGCAGAAGATCTCCAGTTGCCAGTGGACCCTCACGTCCCGCCTGGGGACTTATATCCCTACTGCAGATGTCAGTTCACCTGGATAAAATGAATGCTTTGGAGGGTGGTCTCTGTGGCATTGTACCCCCTAAGGCCCTTTTCCTCCCTTGGCTCCTCCTCCTCCCAAATATCCAAGAGTTTTCCTACTTGGTGCTTGCAGCCCTATCCCACAGCCCCCACCTGTGGCCAGGAAGGACTGACTGACAGTTGTTTCTGCTTGCAGGAGCTGCTAACATATTTATGCATTTATGACATGTGTGTTGCCAGGAGATCTTACGATTGGAGGATTGCCTGGTAGCCAAGCAAGAGACATTTGGCCGTGGCTTGCCATTGCCTGTCTCCCCATCATGACCCTAGTGGAGGTCTCTGATCCAAATACAAAGCAAGGCCGAGCCTGCTATTTAATGCAGAAGGCAGTGTTTGCGTTTGCCATTGACCCAGACTGATTCCTGCCCATACGTAAAACATGAGAGGAACAAGCTATTTGCAGAAAACAGGATACCCTTTGGGAATGCTGGAGATGCATGCCCTTAGCACCCAAGGATGTTTGCAACCGTCATCTGGATCTTCACCCATTGTTGCAAGAGGGTGCCGTTTATTATTCCCTTTTTGTTCAAATTTATTGCTGAGTGCGTGTCCTGCCTAATCAAGGCACAAGAGGAATGCAAGAGCTCTCTAGACAGCACATGACTTTTTTTTGGAGAAAATAATGATACAGAGACCAAAGATCATAAAATTGCAACAACACAGCATACCAGTGTAACAAAACATAGCAAAAATGGAAAAGAGGAAGCAATAGCAGTTCGACTGCTGCAATTGAACTCTTAAATTCTCTGAATAACAACAGTTGTTCAGAATAACAGAATAACAACAAGTAGAATAAACCGAATTCTCCTTGGCTGGAAGGATGGTCTGCAAGGAAGAGGTCACCCAAGGCATATCTTTCCTTCTAGAAGAGGCTTTTTCAACCAGGCTTTTGCAAAACCCTGGGCTTTCTTGACAGACCTGTAGGGCTTTTCCAAATGGCTGGGAGTTAATTAATTTTAATATCTTTTAAAAATTGTTAAACTTTTATTGGGTGATATGACTATATATGGTCATGTTGACCTGCCCCCTCCTCCAAAAATGGCCAGTGATGGGCGTGGAAGGGGTGGGAAGGGTAGGGGCCCCGGTTGGGCATGGACACAGCTCTGCTTCCCAACCATATTTTGCACAACCACACCACTTCTAGGGTTTCTCGAAGATGGAAGAATGCTCCAGGGGTTTCTCAATGGCAAAAAAAGTTGATGAAAGATGGTCTAGGAGAAAGCAAATTGGCTTCAAATAGTTGGGGGCACAGGAACGACACTTCTCTTGAAGAATTTGATGTGAATGAGAAGGTCCCGTGGGCTAAGCAACTCCTGGTGTATCCCTTGCCAGTGTGGTGCAATGGTGAAATTGTTGGACTAGGGCAAGGGAAGTCCCGGTTCGAATCCCAGCTCAATCCCAAGCCGTGGAAACTTGGCTGGGCAACCTTGGGCCAGTCACACAAACTCAGCCTGACCTACCTCTTAGAATTGTCAAGGAATAAAACACGGAAGAAGAGAACAATGTAAGCCGCTTTTGGTTTTTAAATCAAGGCAAACCAAGCCAACGGCTGCTGTTTATGTGTACTGTTGTCAGCAGCCAGGGTCAACCATTTTGAGCTTGTGCGGAGGTGCATAAGAAGAAACAGGGGACGCAGGGAAGGAAGTTTGCTATGACTATCTACACTCCTCCCTGACGTCTCAGGATGACCTCGGTGGGCTTGTGTTGCTAGGTAACAATCTAGCTCAGTGTGTCCTCCTGTCAAGACAATGGCCTAGTTTTCACTAAGGTGGTAGATCTCTGTGCATGGCTAACAATGCTTCAGAAGGAATGCATCCTGGAACAACTCCCCACCCCTCACATACCTTCTCTCTGAGATGTAATTTTTGTTCCAGAGAAGCTTTCTTCCTGACATGTAGAGGTCATTCTTTTAACAGAGAAACATTCAATAATAGGAGACCTGTATCATCATGTGGTCCAGCTGGAGCATTGCCAGCTCTGAGTTGAGAAATACCTGGAGACTTTGGGGGTGGAGCTGGAAATAGGTAGGATTTGGGGCAGGGAGGGACTTCAGTGGAGTATAATGCTATAGAGTCTACCCTCCAAAGCAGCCAACTGGACCAGTGGAACTGATCTCTTTAGTATGGAGATGAGATATAATTCCAGGGGATCTCATCCCATTAGAGTTGCCAGGTCTTGCTTCACCATTGGCAGGGCTGGGTGGGTGGGGTTTGGAGTTGCCATGCTGGGTAACTCCTGGGGATTTGGGGATGGAGCCTAGGGGAGAAAGGGACCTCCAGGAGGCAATAGTCCCTCTATTTCCTGCCCCCATATGGAGCAGTTCCTGAGCAAAATATAACTGCTGTAGTGTTAAAATGCAACAGGTCAGCCATGATAAAGTAGAAGAAAAAAGTCTCAAGCTGGCGGAGGCGAAGTGATTTAATGTTCAAAACAATATCACAATTTTCAAAACGGGTATATGTCCGTTTTCAATATCTTCATCAGTGAAATCTCAATATTGTAATAATTCAGTCTTCTCTAATAATGTTTTTATGATTGTTGGAAATAAACTTAGTCTCTTATAATGTCTTGGGTATATAGTTCAATCGCAAAGTGGTTACATAATGTCCAAATTTGTAGGGCTCTACTAATATTAACACCACTATGTATAATTTCTCTATAGTGGGAAATACCTGGAGACTTCGGGGGCAGAGCTGGGAAAGGGTGGAATTTGGAGCAGGGAGGGACCTCAGTGAAGCATCATGCCATGGAGTTCACCCTCCATATCACCCATTTTCTCTATGGGACCTGATCTCATTAGCATGGAGATAAGCTGTAATTCCAGCAGTTCCCCAGGTCCCACCTGGGGGCTGGCACCCCCTACTCCAAGCAGTCATTTTCTCCAGGGGAACTGATCTCTGTAGTTGGAAGGTGAGCTGTAAATCAGCTCCAGGGAATCCCCAGGTCCCATTTGAAGGCTGGCATCTCTATAAACAGCCCAGAAAGGCTTATCACCTTAGTATGAATGAGGGCAGAATAGTGGGCCATGGCACCACCAGTTAGAGCTGAGGAACGGCTTGCCTGACCGAGCCACCAACTCCTTCGTTTTCTGCTGCCCTTTCTGCTGAATAAACAATAGCTCCAAGTTGAATGCATTAACATGGACTTTGGTGCCTTTTTTTTTTGTTTTTTTTAACGCTGCATGCTAAATTTAGAGCATAATCTTCGCCTGCCTCTCATCAGCCAGATAAAGCAACCGAACTCTGAAAATTCACCGGTAACCTTCCTCGTGAATTAATGTACAGGAACATAAAAGCCTGAGCCGAACAGTCCCTCGATCCAATGTTGCTAAAAGGCTTTATGTATTTATACGACTTTATGATCTACTATTGATGCAAATTACTAAGGATAAAAAAGAAAATCCATCTGTTATCAAAGGGGGAAAAAATAAATGAAATAATTCCCAGGATTTAAAAGACTTAGCACAATGACAAAGCCGGAATATATACTTTGCGATGGGTATATAGTAATTTAGAGTAGAAAATACTGAGGTTCTTTTTGGTCGTTCGTGTTATTTTTATTTGCCATAACTGGAAGATGACAACTCTTTTGCATCTGCTAGACAGATGTGAGCTGCCATGAGCCAGCTTGGTATAGTGGTTAGGAGCATGGAATTCTAATCTGGCGAGCCAGGTTTAATTTCCCCACTCCTCCCCTGCATGACCTTGGGCTCGCCACAGCCCTGATAAAGGTGTTCTGACCGAGCAGTGATATCAGGGCTTTCTGTTGTGGGGAGAGGAAAGGGAAGGCGACTGTAAGCCACTTAGAGACTCCTTCGGGTAGAGAAAAGTGGCATATAAGAACCAACTCTTCTTCTCCTTCTGTTCTGACCAAGCAGTGATATCAGGGCTCTCTCAGCCTCACCCACCTCACAGGGTGTCTGTTGTGGGGAAAGGAAAGGGAAGGCGACTGTAAACCACTTAGAGACTCCTTCGGATAGAGAAAAGCAGCATATAAGAACCAACTCCTCCTCCGCCTCCTCTCCCCAAGGAGGGGCAGCCAATAAATATATTACTACTACTACTGCTACTGCTACTGCTAGCATTTCTTGTAACATATTTAGTTCATTTCCCTCCTAATTTTGCATTTCTTTCTCTAGACATACTTGCTTCTATGTTTGGCCTACAACAGCTAAATAAATAGCAATTTATAAAATCTGAAAAGGAACCAGAGTATAGTGATAAATCAGATATTGTGTAGTCCGTATCATTATTCTTCTTAGGGTGGGTACAAATGAAAGGGCTTCCTTGACAACTTCACACATCAGGTCTTGTGGTTGGACCCCATGGGTGGGATTTAACCGGCTTTGTCGTTGGTGTCGTTCAAACTCTTCCCGCTCCTGTCCCATGCGGCTGTGATCCTGTGTATTTTTGTTAGTCTGGTGAAAATAGTTAGGTAGACCCCAAAGTGGTCAGATTCCAGGCTCCAAGAAGATCAGTTTCCAACACTGGATTGGGACATTCCTGCAGATTTGGTGGGCAGAGCTCAGTTCCCTGAAGCAAGCTGGCTGCTTGGGAAGGGGGACTCTCTGGCATTTTGCCCCACCAAGGCCCCTGGCCTCTCCACCTTGCACGCCTCCCCCCCCCCAATGTCTCCTGGATTTTTCCAGTCCAGATATGACCATTTTATTACCATCACAAGCCCATTCATACATCCCTTTCAATCTGGGTCAGCTACAGATTAAAGCAGGGATGGGTGGCCAAACTGTGGCTCTCCAGATGTCCATGGACTACAGTTACCATGAGGGGCTCGTGGTAATTGTAGTCCACGGACATCAGAAAAGCCACAGTTTGGCCATCTCTGGAATAAAGGCATTGGGTGATTGACGGTCTCCAAGCCAGATTAGTCTGCAAAGGTACAGCAAAGTGAAATCCGCTATCTACTGATGCCCATCTTCTGACTTGGCATGGAGCGCTAGGGTGGGAAGTTCATGCGGAGACGTCCACCCTCACCCCCCAGTTGTGTATGCAACATGTGCAAACAGGCCCTGAAGGTGCACACACGACTCCTGCGATTTGCCGCTTGGTTCCAGTGTGCCATTTAAAAGGCGCAGCTGTAGCAAACAAAATGTTGCCATAAACCCTAATTACTATGAAGTGTTCCTTTTTATATCGGGTGTTGAAATTGGTAACCGGTAAATGAAAGCAAACATAAACACATAACCAGCGAGCAGCGTGCATTGTGAGCCTAAAGTGTGCAGGTGTGTTACTGTGCAAAGGTTTTCCTCCCCCTCCCTGCCGCCCGCTTTTACCTTTTGTTGCCTTCTGCTACTGCTGTTTTGTTTGAAATTAGAGAGCAAGATTTCTCGGGCAGAGCCATAAATAACGTCCTGCATTCATAGTTTGAAAAAAAGAACTGTTCGGCTCTTAAAGATCCTTTGGAAAGGCAGGTTTGTGTAGGTTCCCAGCAAAGTTGGCTCCCATTGCTGTCTAGAGACTTGAAATTGCCAGTGCAATAATTAGGATAATTCCCCAAATGACATGGTAGCATGAATGTATGTGTCGCATGGTGTTTTGGTGGAGGCTGTTTCAGACAAGGAAGGTTATTATGGGCAGAAACAAACGGCAGCAGCAGGAGAAGGGGAAGATGATAATGTAGCTTGTTAAAGTTCCTACAGCTTCTGTGTCATACCAGGCTGGGAAGCCATCCGTGTTTCAGGTTGGACTTGGAATGGGCTAGAACAGCCTTTCTCAACCTTTTTAACCATTGAGAAACCCCTGAAACATTCTTCAGGCTTTGAGAACCCCCAGAAGTGGTGCAACGATGTAGAATATGGTTGGGAAGCATGGCTGTGTACACACTCACTGGGACTCCCTTCCCATCCCATCCCCTCCATCATTGGCCATTTTGAAAGGGGGGGTGGGTGGGTTGACATACATGGTCATTTCACCTGATAAATGTATAACAAATATTAAAAATATATTTAAAAAGCGAATTCACTCCCATCCATCCAGGAAATCCTTCCAGGGCTGTCAGGAAACCCTAGGGTTTCTCAAAACCCTGGTTGAGAAAGCCTGCTGTAGAGGTTGGCATACGGTTGTCAGATCCAGGTTGTGAAGCTCTTGGAGATTTGGGGATGAAGCCTTGAACATTCAATGGGGTGCAGTGTCAAAGTGCCCACCCTTCAAAGCAGCCATTTTCTCCAGAGGAACTGATCTCTGTTGTCCAGAGATGAGCTGTTATTACAGGGAATCTCCAGGTCCCACCTGGAGACTGGCAACCCTAGGCTGACAGGCAAAATCTGGCTGGTTATTTGGAACCCACACAGCAACTTTAGCCTTCTAGCCTTGTGTACCGTCACCTCGATTTTTCCAGTTTCATTTCCGCACTGATTGTCTCCTCTTTTACCTTTCCTCTGGCCTACTCCATCTTCACTGGTAAACATCTAGAGTTACCAACCCCTGGGTGGCACAATAAGATCTCAGAAATTACATATGATATCCAGGTGGCAAAAATCAGGCTATACAGCTCCGGACTACGTGGTCAGTTTCCTTGGGGGAAACAATAGAAGTTTAGGAAGGATGGACTCTGTGGCATTGTACCTTGTTGAGGCTCCTCCCCTTCACAAATCCCACCATCCCCAGGTGCCACCCCCACATCTCCTGGAATGACCTTGAAACTTAGAAACACCTGTAGAGTTTGGGGTGGAGCCTGAGGAGGGCATGATTTGGGGAGAGGAGAGACTTCAGTGGGGTATTTATTTACTTTTAGGTTTCTATACCACCAATCTCCAATGGTCTCGCGGTGGTTTCCAACATCATTAAATACAATAAAACCCATAAAACATCCCATAAAAACCATGACAAATTATCACAATTAGACAGATGGCGAATCAATCCTATAGGTGCCCTAACCCTAATACCATAAAGTCCACCTTCCAAAGAAGCCATTTTCTCCACACAAACTGATCCTGGTTGCATGGAGAACAATTGTTTACCTTTTCTCCACAGGGTTTTCTTCCTTTACTGTCCCTCTAGCACAGCCTTTCTCAACTTTTTTACCATTGAGCAAACCCTGAAACACTCTTCAGGCTTCAAAGAACCTCAGAAGTCATGTGATGGTGCAGAATATGATTGGGAAGCAAAGCTGGATACATGCCCACGCAGGGCCCTGCCCCTTCCCACCCCTGCCCCCAGGCCCATCAATGGCCATTTTGACCATATATGCTGATATCACGCAATAAAATTTTAACACATGTTTAAAATATATAATAAATGTATTAAGTCCCATCCCTTCCAGGGCCTCAAGAAACCCCTTGGTTTCACAAAACCCTGGTTGAGAAAGCCTGCTGTAGCATCTGAGGTGCCCAGCAAATGGCAACCACAGCCCTGTCGCCTGTTCCCCCTGTGACATCAGGGCAGTTTGGCCAATCACCATCAATCAGGGCAACTTGGCCAATCACCTTCCCTGCCACAGAATGCCTAATTGCACTGCCATGCCGATTCTGTCTCTCTGTAGCCACATGAAGCAAAGCAGGAAGTGTTCACTGCCATGAACAATAAACAATGAGAGTACCTGCTTTACACTGTCAGAAAGTTATATATATATATATATATTTAAGCCAAACCTGCTTATGAGTCCTCCAGCTTTCACAGCTGTTAATTTTGAACATTTCGATTGCTGTCCTGTTCGACAAGAGGAGGGTGCTGGGAGGGCAAAGAGGCCACAGTGAGTAGTGAGAGATTCTGACAACAGGAATCCATCATTATGAAACTGGCCATGCTTGGCCTAAGAGGTGGCCAGTGCTATGAAAAATGCAAAAGGAAAATAGGATTCCCCTTGCAAGATTATTGTTGTTTGATAATATCACACACAGGCTTCTTCCTAAATGCTTCTCACATGCATAGTCAGTTGTTGTTGTTGTTGTTGTTATGTGTGAAGTCGTGTCTGACCCATTGCGACCCCATGGACAATGATCCTCCAGGCCTTCCTGTCCTCTACCATTCCCAGGAGTCCATTTAAGTTTGCACCTACTGCTTCAGTGACTCCATCCAGCCACCTCATTCTCTGTCGTCCCCTTCTTCTTTTGCCCTCGATCGCTCCCAGCATTAGGTTCTTCTCCAGGGAGTCCTTCCTTCTCATGAGGTGGCCAAAGTATTTGAGTTTCATCTTCAGGATCTGGCCTTCTAAGGAGCAGTCAGGGCTGATCTCCTCTAGGACTGACCAGTTTGTTCACCTTGCAGTCCAAGGGACTCGCAAGAGTCTTCTCCATGGTATTACATTGTGCTGAATTCTGCTTTAATATAGCAAGTTTAATACTAAGGCCATGAGTGTTCTACATGGGGTTAGGTTACATTTTGAAATCCCGGGTGTCTCTCCTCTGTTGTGAAGCTATGCTGGTATGGGTTGGTTTTAGCCACATAGTTGATGGAGGCTTGGACCGTGTAGCCAGTAGTTGCTTGGTGGGATGGTTTGCAGATGGGGGAAACAGTGCATTTGGGGAGATAGCCAGCAGGTTGGAATGCAGGTAAGAGAAAAGTTAAACACCTCTCCCCATCTGCTGCTTCTGTACTGTTAAGGAACAAGAGTCCAGCAAGGGAGGGGAAATAAGCTCGGTCTGGCTTAAGAGCTGCTAATTAACAGGAGAAGGGAAGCCAAGGGGAATCTTTGTGGACATTGCTCTGGTCTGAAGGCCAGAGAATCATGACTGGTAAAAAGATGCTTGGCTGGTCCTTTCCCACTGCCCAAAGCCACCGGGAACTATTGTGGAAACCAGATTTGCTCGCCACAGCTGTTCTGACCGAGAAGTAATACCAGGGCTCTCTCAGCCTCACCTCCCTCACAAGGTGTGGGGAGAGGAAAGGGAAGGCTGCCTTGAGACTCCTTCAGTTAGAGAAAAAGTGGCATATAAGACCAAACTCCTTCTCCTCCTCCCTAGCTTTCATACCCAACATGAAATGTTCACCACAAATTATCCTAACAATGCTTCAGGTTGAACATTATCAGGGACATTCCCATGTCTTGTCTCATACTCCACCTGTGCAATTTTTTTTTCCATTTCCAAACCGCCACACTTGGCAACAGCCAGCAACAGCCGTCTTCCTTGGTAACGGAGTCTAAACCAGACGTTCTCAAATTTTTAATATTGAGAAGCCACTGAAACATTCTTCAGGCTTCAAGAAACCCCAGAAGTGGAGCAATCATGCAGAATATGGGTGGGAAGCAGAGCTGTGTATATCCCCACCCGGGGCCCTGCCCCTCCCCACCCCCTCCAAGCCCACAATTCGCCATTTTCATAGAATCATAGAATCATAGAATCATAGAATCATAGAATCATAGAATCATAGAATCATAGAATCATAGAATCATAGAGTTGGAAGGGGCCATACAGGCCATCTAGTCCAACCCCCTGCTCAACGCAGGATTAGCCCTAAGCATCCTAAAGCATCCAAGAAAAGTGTGTATCCAACCTTTGCTTGAAGACTTCCAGTGAGGGGGCACTCACCACCTCCTTAGGCAGCCTATTCCACTGCTGAACGACTCTGACTGAGAAAAACTTTTTCCTGATATCTAGCCTATATCGTTGTACTTGAAGTTTAAACCCATTACTGCGTGTCCTTTCCTCTGCAGCCAGCAGAAACAGCATCCTGCCCTCCTCCAAGTGACAACCTTTCAAATACTTAAAGAGGGCTATCATGTCCCCTCTCAACCTCCTTTTCTCCAGGCTGAACATTCCCAAGTCCCTCAACCTATCTTCATAGGGCTTGGTCCCTTGGCCCCAGATCATCTTCGTCGCTCTCCTCTGTACCCTTTCAATTTTATCGATGTCCTTCTTGAAGTGAGGCCTCCAGAACTGCACACAGTACTCCAGGTGTGGTCTGACCAGGGCCGTATACAATGGGACTATGACATCTTGTGATTTTGATGTGATGCCTCTGTTGATACAGCCCAAAATGGCATTTGCCTTTTTTACCGCTGCATCACACTGCCTGCTCATGTTTAGTTTACAATCCACAAGTACCCCAAGGTCTCGTTCACACACAGTGCTACCTAGAAGCGTATCCCCCATCCAGTAGGCATGCTTTTCATTTTTTACCCAGATGCAGAACTTTACACTTATCTTTATTAAATTGCATCTTGTTCTCATTTGCCCATTTTTCCATTGTGTTCAGATCTCGTTGAACTCTGTCTCTATCTTCCGGAGTATTTGCCAGTCCTCCCAATTTGGTGTCATCTGCAAACTTGATGAGTAGTCCCTCCACCCCCTCATCTAGATCATTTTGGGAGGGATGGCAGGTCAACATGACCATATATGGTCGTATCACCTGATAAATGTTTAACAAGTCTAGAAAATATATAAAAAATTAATTAACTTCCACTTATTCAACTCCCCTTCCAGAGCCATCAAGAAACCCCAGAGTTTCATGAAATCCTGCTTGAGAAAGCCTGGTCTAAACTCCAGTTGACCACATTATTCTGTTTTCTCTGACCAAGGCATCAAGTGGTTTTGGATAGTGGTGTTATCGGCTCAGTTGAATTTTTGTTGCATTTGGGTAAAACCCATTATCCTCTCGGAAGCCCTGTCAATTTATCCAGTGACCTGAGAGCAAGGTGATTCTTCACCCTCCTTCATTACTAGGGAAGACACGCCTCTTGCAAATACAGGTTTCTGTCCAGCATGCACTCAGTTGTTTTAAACATAGAGGACTGTATTGTGTGTGTGTGTGGAAAACCTGTGAGCCTTAGTGGACTGTATTGTGTGTGTGGGAAACCTGATTTGAAACCTCAGTGCTTCTTTTGTGTATATTTTCCATGTCATCATTTGGAGTTGAAATTCACTTAATTGTTCTGAGCAGTGATGTCATAGCTGCAAAGGAAAAAGCAGGCTGGGGTGACGGGTCTAGATTGAGCCCTGGAAGTATAATTGCAGTAGGGCTGCCAGCCTCCGGGTGAGTCCTGGAGGTCCACTGGCATCACAACTAATCTCCAGACTACAGGAGGCTGCACTATGAGAATTTTGTTTGGAAACCTAACCCCATCCACCCAACAGCCGTGATCTTGCCCCTTCAGGTTCCTTTTTGTTCCCAAAACTCAAAAGGACATTGAAAAGGAACACGATTTGAGTCCCTCGAGGCTGTCAAAACTGCCATTTTGCTATGGTACGTATCAAAGAGTGCAGAATTTTGGAAGGAAGGGTCAGAAAGATTGGAAACACTACCTTCAGAAATGTATAGAGTTAGTTAGCGGATATGTCAAGGAACAAAAACTTCACATTTTGGAATTGTTGTTTCATACGGCTGTCTATGGTTTTGTAGGAATACTTTTTGACTTGCTCTCGTGAGTGGGTGGGTTGGTGTGGGTGTTTGTTTATGTATTTATATATAGTAGATAGATAGATAGATAGATAGATAGATAGATAGATAGATAGATAGATAGATAGATAGATAGATAGATAGATAGATAGATGGATGGATGGATGGATGGATGGATGGATGGATGGATGGATGGATGGATGGATGGATGGATGGATGGATGGATGGATGGATGGATGGATGGATGGATGGATGGGAGTTGCATTTACAGTTACATTTGCAGTTACAGTTTGTTATTTACTTGGATTTCTGTTGAATTCACTTCTGTAAGCTATTGAAAATCCTGCCAGTGTTCTAATTTTATATCAGGGAGGCCTATGTGTGATCAGTATTCAATAATACTTAAATAATCAGGCAAAATGAAGGGGAAATTTCTGCTTTTTTGACTCCATGTGCATATGGCATAAAACCTCTCACTATGGCAGAAATCTAAAGCTATTTATTTTTCTTCCCTGAAGAAAAGTCTATTATTTAAGTAGTCTTGTTCATATAGATCAAAGGAGCTGAGAAATCCAGTTCAGTGAATTACAGATACCTTTTCTGTGTGTGTGTGTGTGTTTAATTCCTGTATATTGTGCTGGAAGCACATACATATTTTTAATCATCCCAGCATAGCTGTTTCCAGTCATGTTTTATTATTAAATAATTAAAGAAATATTGGGGGAGAATTTGTCAGGGGAAAAAATATATTCCCCTTTATCTCTTTTTCCTTTGTATCTAAAGCCCTGTACAATAAAGAAATTGGGGATGGAGCTGGGCAAACTTGAATGTTTATGATGTTCAAAGCATACTTGGTTTTGGCTTTTTATGCAAATGCTTCTGTTTGCAGAAATGTTGACTACACACACACACACACACACACACACACTTTTGGAACATAGTATAAGAAACTTTTCAAAAGATCTCTAGCCCAAACTGATGCATATTTACCCAGATGTCAGCTCCAATGTGTGCTGTTGTGCTTTAAGTAAAGGTGTAGGCATACAACAGACCTCACCCTTCCAAGCTGCTATTTCTTCCAGGATCTCAAACAATCTGGAAATCAACTGTAATTCTAGGAGAACTCCAGGATCCACCTTGAGGTTGGTAACCTCAACATCACTTCTCTGCTTGTAGCCAAATAGCCATGTGAAAATGCCCTCAGGTCTACAGCTGGGCTGGGTGTGCACATGTACAAAACCAGTACACCTCCCGAGAGCCACAGTTGCAAATATCCACAGTCATGCATGACTATCCAACCGTAACTCTCCAATCATATTAAAACCTGCCGCTAGTCCATGGATCACGTAGGCCTGGGAGGGCTCTACGCTCAGCGGGGAAGAATCTCCTGATCGTTCCTGGCCCTAGAGAAGCACGCCTGGCCTCTACTAGGGCCAGGGCCTTTTCGGTCCTGGCCCCTACCTGGTGGAATGAGCTCCTGGGTGAGCTGCAGGCCCTGCGGGATTTACCAGATTTCCGCAGGGCCTGCAAGACGGAGCTATTTCACCAGGTTTTTGGTTGAGGCCGGGGTCAGCGAATGAGTGCCAGCATTCCCCCCCCCCCTGGACCTAGTAAGTTAGATCTCCTCCCCACCTTCCCTGCCGCTCTGATAGCAGGGGATAGGAATAATGAGAGCTTCTGCCATGTTCAGATTGTTTTTAAAGTCTTTTAATGGGTATTTTAATGGGGATAAGACTATTGTGACCCGCCACAAGCCTACGGGGAGTGGCGGGAAATAAATCTAAATAATAATAATTATAATTCTTCTTATTCTTATTATTATTTGCACCATTCTCAAACTAAAGCTTGGTGAGTCTTGGATTTGGAATCCTTTCTCTAATACTTTTTTTTTTAAATGCCCATGGAGTAGAGAAGGTGGATAGATGGATCTTTTTTTCCATTTCTCCCGCAATGCTAGTATTCAGAGGCGTCCATCCAATGATACAGGACAGACCAAAGGAACTAGTTCTTTACTGAACGAGTAATAAAACTGTGGAAACACAGACCGATTTCAAAGGGGGCCAGGCTTATCTTCATGGAGGATAGCAACATCAGTGGCTACATGGCACAGTGCCTAAGAGGAGCCTCCCTATTGAGGAGCACCAAGCCTCCGAATGCCGGTGCTCGGAGGCAACATCAAGGAACTGCCCTGTCTGCTGGCCCCTCCAGGACAAGCAGCTAGCTGCTGTGAGTAGCAGGGGGCTGGCTGGGTTGTGAACTTTTAGATGTTACCGTGAGATCTGCCATTACAGTTGGTTCACAGATGACGAAGATCGGTTCATTTGGAGGAAATGGTTGCTTTAGAGGGCGGACCCTGTGGAGGTCCCTCCCCAAACCCCGCCCCCAGGCTCTGCCCCCCAAAATCTCGAGGTATTTCCCAACCCAGAGCTGGCAACCTTCGATGTGGGACCGGATGGGCCACCAGTCTGATCTAGCAGTGCTCCATTTATTTCTATATGGTACAGTTCAGCCCAAATACACCGAACAAGCGTTGTTCGGCCCAAGAAGAGTGTCGTTTTGCCCAAGAAGAGCCAAACTTGTTTGCCTCCTCTACCACTGGCCCTTTTGGACAGAAAGCAGTCAAAGGAGTATAGTAGTACCTGGAAGACTAACCGGTTTCTTGAAGTGTGAGCTTTTGCAGTGTGCAGATCGCTCGGTGAGATACGAAAAAGAAATTCTGGACTCAGCGGAACAGATGCAGGCAGAGGGAGGAAGAAAAGGGCAGATTGTAACATGTCCATGCAAAACACAAAAGCAGACAAGGTGACCACTCACTCTAGGCTAGAGTTCAGGGAGGAGACGTCAGCAGGGTTCTCTGATTTAATTGTGCCTGAGGAAGGTCTCAAGTCTCCTGAACCCTTTGCTGGCACAGTGCAAGATGCTGATGAAGGACAATTCAGCAGATTCCTGCTGGAATCTCCCTTGGGATTATAGTTCAAATGTTGTCAGCAAAGAATGGGGCCTTTCAAGGCAGCAGAAAGGTGCTCTGAAAGACTGGGTCCTGGGGATCTCCTGGATCTCTGGGAAATAGATCGCTTCCCCTTATAAAAACAGCTGCCTTGGTGTGGGGGCTCCATAGCATTATTTTACACTTAGGTTTCTCCCTGCCCCAAGTCCCACCCATACCCTATAGCAGTGGTTCTCAACCTGGTTGTCGAGCAACCCTTTCACAGGGGTCGTGGCAGGGCAAGCAGCTTGGCCGGGGGGGGGGGCATCATCCACACAACAGCCTTGCAGGGTAGGTGGAGATAGAGCATTCATCTGTCTGGAGCAGCAGAAAAGAGCGAGATCAGCATGGTGGGACGAGAGGCAGAACAGAACTGAGAAACTCTGGAAAAAAACCAATTTATATACAATCATGAATAATGAATCTTCACGTCATTGGTCAGTTTCGGTTTAATTTCTGTGAAAGAACACTTGCATAATTTTACGGTCGGGGTCACCACAACATGAGGAATTGTATTAACATTAAGAATGTATTAACATTAGGAATCACTGCCCTATAGTCCGCAGGTATTTCCAGACCCAGAGCTGGCAACCTTAATAAGCTCTGGGTCCTGCATTAGTGCATATCTCTTGATTTTTCTGTGCTTAACTACTGGACACTTGTTGACTGGGTCAAACAATACATTTGATGTTCTGCCCTGGGATGACTTTTGATGGGAAGGGATGTGAGGGTTGACTGTACATTTTCTCTCTCTAGCTTCTGATCTGCAGTGGCCCATTTGCACACACGAGTCATCCCTTGATCCTCCCCCCTCCCCGCTCCCCCCACTCGTTGCTTTATGAACCTTCCCATCTGAACTGTTTCCTCCCAGGGAAGAAGGGGAAAACAAAAGGACGGCAGTTTTTCCATTCTCTCTCCTAGAGCAGTGCCCTCGGCTGGCTTCTGCTGAGAGGGCCATCAATGAAATCACTTACACATGGAGGGAATGGATTTGAATGTCAGGCAAGGGGCCAGATTTGGTGTACTTTAGTGAAGCTCTGGAAAGGTATTCTGGGCAGGGGCTGATTTCGTGCCGAGAATTATTTTTCGGGTTATTGAACAAAAGAAAGATCAGAAACCATATAGGAAGGATCTCTCTCATGGCAAGCGTGAGTTCTAAACTGATTCTGCACTCCCTCACATGCAGTGGCTGGGTGACCTTGGGCTCATCACAAGCTGTTCTAGCTGAGCAGTAATATCAGGGCTCTCTCAGCCTCACCCACCTCACAGGGTGTCTGCTGTGGGGAGAGGAAAGGCAAGGTAATCGTAAGCCGCTTTGAGACTCCTTTGGGTAGAGAAAAGCGGCATATAAGAACCAATGGATCTTCTTCCAATGGATCCGGAAACTGCAAGACACACTAACCCTATCCCACTGTCGTCTGGGGTCTTCTGCATTTCGAAGGGTTCCTTTGTCACTGTGATCCCCTCCCCGGATTTTTTCTGCCAAACAGGTTCTGTGTTCTCACTGCCTCAGCAGGAGTCAGACAACATGGACCCCCCCCCCCCCCCGCTAAGCAGCCCAGTGAAGAAAGAAAAAAATAGACTTTGAATATTTTTCAAGGCTTATTCCCTCCACTGCATTGTACCGTACATGCTGGAGTCTCAGCTGTGCTGAAGTGGGGTTTCGCCTTTATTTTTACTTCCCAGTTGTTTTGAAAGAGCAAATGTTTGACAACCAATGATTATGTGGAAGAAAAGAGATGAATTCATGAAGGCAGAAAGGATTGTTTTGAAAATTGTCTGTAATATGTACTCCGTCAGATTTCATATACTGATGGGATTCTATGGACTGTTATGCATGGGTGTTCCCCCTCACTTTCACCTGCATGTCCATTTGGTTTTCTTTGTTGTTCTGCATTGATTTCCCTCCTTTCAGCACTCTGTTTGCTTTCTGGTCACTGTTTTCCCGGGTTTTCTGAAAGTGCTATTCTGTCAATTTTTCCCTTCTTTGGCTTCCAAGCCAGAAGTAATTCAGAAACGTACAGATTCCCTGGCATTTCCCTCCAACCTTTCCCCACTCCTTGAAGGTCACTTCCCCACTCACATCATGGTTGCTTTTCCTACTCTGCGCCTTCCACCATCCTCCTCCCTTTATCAGTGTACAAGCTTTATCCCCCCCCCCCCATTTTAGAATGTTTATTTTTTTTTACAAGAAGCATCAGTCTATCAATATGAGACTATCACTAGCCTTGGGTGACTGAATTAAAAAGAAATTAAAAAATTAGGGGGAGTTTAAAGGGATCTTTGTAAGGTTTAGTTCTCTGCTAGTACGGACTTGTAAGGGGGATTGAGAAAAGGAAATGGCAGTGCAAAAAAGAAGAAGAAAAGGATTTCAGTGCTGCATGCCAGCAATCAAACCCTCTGGCCCTGATTTGTGCCAGATGTTTGGAATAAGTGACTTAAGGCTGAAGGAAGATGATAAACTGATTCGAAACACTGTATTTTGGCATTCTGTTTAAAGTGGTTGGATTGTAGTCACTTTTTGTCCACTTGGCTATCACTAAGAAGATGAAAATTGCTGTTGTTCATTGTGAAGTAATGTCCGACCCATTGCGACCCCATGGACAATAATCCTCCAGGCCTTCCTGTCATCTACCATTCCCCGGAGTCCATTTAAGTTTGCACCTACTGCTTCAGTGACTCCATCCAGCCACCTCATTCTCTGTTGTCCCCTTCTTCTTTTGCCCTCGATCGCTCCCAGCATTAGGCTCTTCTCCAGGGAGTCCTTCCTTCTCATGAGGTGGCCAAAGTATTTGAGTTTCATCCTCAAAATCTGTCCTTCTAAGGAGCAGTCAGGGCTGATCTCCTCTATGACTGACTGGTTTGTTCACCTTGTAGTCCAAGGGACTCGCAAGAGTCTTCTCCAGCACCAGAGTTCAAAAGCCTCAAATTTTTGACGCTCCACTGTCCTTATGGTCCAACTTTCACAGCCATGCATTGCAACTGGGAAGACCATAGCCTTGACTAGACACACTTTTGTTGGCAGGGTGATGTCTTTGCTTTTTAGGATGCTGTCTAGATTTAAGATGACAATTAAAACCCCACAAAAATGTTTGTTGAGTTCACATCAGGACAAAAAAGACAAAGGCACTGCCTGTAGAATGGGTGTTTTTAGATAACGCAATGAACATTGCTTGTTTTTGTACATATAACAAATGAAATCTGAAAGAGTATACCACTTGAGCCATTTCTTGGAACTGCTTCTTTGAGGATGTTATTTTGAAAACTGAGGGCATGGATTTACAATTTCAGAAACGGCTCAAACTGAAGAGAATGGCATCTCATGGAGCTGTTTTGTGTTTGACTCAGTGGAAGCTGTAGTACTATGGTCTGTTGCATTTGCTCTTTAAATGGACTGCAGTCTTACAGCAGTCTGCAAAAACTTGTGCTGAATTAAAGAGTGGCAGTATTATATAGCTTAGCAGTGGTGCATTCAGGGATATGGAAGAAAATTGCATGGGAAATTGCCAAGGGAGGTTCATTAATTCCTCCCTGCTCTGCATGTGTTTGTCAGTTTGTCTTTCTGCCTTTGGGCAGAATAACAAATCTTTATTTCTGCTTCTCCTCTGTCGATTTTAAGAAAAGGGTTTACACACTGTAGCAACTGAATGCTTTAAGATCTCTCCTTCCAACCAATTTTAAATTGTCCTGTCTAAAGGTGTCTGTCAGCTTTGGTGGACAAGGTGCTGAAAGTGGATGAGTGGTAGGAGTCCCACAGTCCGGCCTGTTTGATGCTGAGAACCAGTTTGGTGTAGTGGTTAAAGAGCAGCAGATTCTAATCTGGAGAAGCGGGTTTGATTCCCCACTCCTCCTCCACATGAATCCAGCTGGGTGACCTTGAGCTGATCACAGTTCTCTCAGAGGTCTTTCAGCCCCACCTACCTCACCTGGTGTCTGTTGTGGGGAGAGGAATGGAAGGTAATTGGAAGCTGCTTTGAGACTCCTTCAGGTAGTGAGGAGAGTGGTACAAAAAACCCAGAGGTGGTGGTGGTGGAGTGGTTCTTCTTCTTCTTCTTCTTCTTCTTCTTCTTCTTCTTCTTCTTCTTCTTCTTCTTCTTCTTCTTCTTCTTCTTCTTCTCCCTTCTCCCTTCTCCCTTCTCCCTTCTCCCTTCTCCCTTCTCCCTTCTCCCTTCTCCCTTCTTCTGTTCAACATATGCTTTCTGTACATGGATGGCCTTTGCATATGTGCAGGGCTACTCTGTCCAGGTGTTTCTGCCCACCCATCAGATCCTGTCCCTTCTCAAATCTTTTAAGCTTCTGGCTTTCATGCAGTTGTGTGTGTGTGTGTGGGGGTGTGTGGTTCAGTGGGCAAGCATCTGGTTTGCATGCAGGGGGTTCCAGGTTCAATCCCCGGTATTGCCAGATGAGCTAACGTGACAGGAAAGATCTCTGCCCTGAGATTCTGAGTAGATGGTATTGATCCTGGTAAATCACCGGTGTTCCTCACTATAAGGCCACCAGATATACACACCTGGTTGTTGTCTGTGTATCCGCAGGGCCCTTCTCTCTTTTCTTTCCCTCAATCTGTTTCTTCCTGTACCCAGGACCACAGGGTTTACAGGGCCAAAACAAAAAGAAAATTGCCCTTCAGGGTGACTGAGGCTTATTGTATGGCCCTGTGGAAAGCACTTCATAGCTCCTGATAGTTGACTGACACTTTAAGAAAACAATTACTGCTTGGAGACTCTGTTCCAGTGTGAAAAATAAATTGGGCAAAGGTTTTGGAACATTTGACATCAGTGACTCCGATAAATCTCTTATCTGGATATTTTGTGCCTGTTTATTAGGCCTGCTTGAAAAAATAAGGCTAATTTCACAAATTTGAAATGGAATAGTATGAAGTCAGGTTTCCGGACCATGGGTCAGGTTGTGTGAGCTTGATGCTCTGGGAGACGCAGTGTGCGAAGCAAATATTTGTCATGTGTTTCTGAATAAGATTGTCTGGAATGGGGTACCTTCTTCAATCCAGTTATTTGCTTATAAAACACGTTCATTATGATAGGTTCATTATGGCCTTGTTTAAGGTGACCAGATTGTCCCACTTTTGGAGGAACATCTGGGGGTACCTGGCAAATTGGTGTCCCGCTTTACCAATGTTGAAATCTGGTCACCTTAGCCTCATTTTCAGGTAGGGAGGCCAGCATCTATTTTATTTTATTTGCTGGCCTCAACCAGGAAATCCTCTCTTATATGACTTTGATTTGGATCCTGCCTAAAGTTTCCACAAATTGAAGGATTTCCATCCAAAGAACATGACTTGTAGTGGTTTAGAGTGGCAGCCTGTAATCTGGAGAGCCAGGTTTGATTCCCTCCTCCTCTGCATGCAGCCAGCTGCGTGACCTTGGGCTATGCACAGTTTTCTTAGAGCTGTTCTTACAGACCAGTTCTGTCAGAGCTCTCTCAGTCCCAGCTACCACACAGGTTGTTTGTTATGGGCAGATGAAGGGAAGGTGATTGTAAAGCACATTAAGACTCCTTTGGGTAGTGAAAAGTGGGGTATAAAAACCAATTCTTCTGCGATTACATTCCTCCTCATGCTTCTTCTATGAGAAAAAGTGCTCCAGGAATAGATGACAGAGAGAGGCAGAGATCTGTCATGCCTGGGGGTGGAGATATACATACATACATATATACATACATACATACATGCATGCATGCATGCATGCATGCATGCATATATATATATATATATATATATATATATATATATATATATATATATATATATATATCAAAAATCACCTGTGCATTTGGAAATTTTAGGTGGGATCCATTCCATCATGTGGAGTTTTATATTCTAATCCCATTCCTTAAATCATGGTGCTGACTTAATATTCTCATTCACCGTTGTAACATCTCTGTGAGATCATTTTCATTCATGATTTAAAGATGGGGAGCCAAATATAAGAAAGGTATTAAATTTCCCAGGCCATCCAGTGAGTCTATGACTGAGTTGAGAGTGGCTCGTGTGTCATATCCCAGTGCAAAGTAGAACGCGAGTTGACCTTCGGAATAGATAGGGCCATTACATATGACAAAATGCATAGGGCCATTACATATGACAAAATGGCATAGGGCCATTACATATGACAACATTTCTTTTTCATAAGAAAACTGGGTCATCTTAATTTCTTCTTATTGATAAAATCCTGGAAAGGAAGGGTTCCAACCTCGAGTTTTCCTGTTTCAAGCAGGAAGTGCTGATCTTAACTCCAAATTTCCAGAGAGGGACAGCATGCAAAATTAATTCAGTTGCCTGGGCACGGATACCTTCACAGTGAATAACTTAATGTTAGGCTGCATGATGCTCTGACTAATTAGTGTTCACTTGCATCCATGGCTCTTTAGGATAGCAACTGTGGCTGCAAGTGTACCTTCCAACACTAAAATGTCATCCTTCCCCATTTAACAGTGGCTGGCGAATCACTTGGTTCTGACAGTACGAGAGGCTAGACTGAACAGATGGGCAAAGTTGAGACTCTTTTTTGTGAATGGCTGAATGCGTGAGAGATACCTTCAAAGTCTTTATACTCTAAAATGGTGATTGGATGCAAACAAACAGAGAAATGATTGGGAGTTGGTGGAAAATCATGAAGAAGTAGAGTTGGGTATTATACCCCACTTTTCATGCAGACCAGGTGGCTGCAGGTAGAAGAGTGGGGAATCAAACTGGACTTTCCAGGGCTGAATCTGTACTGGGCTTTTTATCCCCAGTGACCCTGAATTTTAAAAAGTCATCTACACGATATTCGATTTCCATTCTGATATTAAGCATTTGAAATTCTCCCTCTGCAGTGTCGATGATTGATCCGCTACAGAATATTGCATGTGCACTCTATATATTAACAAAAGCCCCACCCAAATCTGAAGTGGTGTGTCTCAAATTTGTCTCTTAAAGAAATTTTTAAAAAAACATTTCTTCCATTTCTGCTTTTGATCTTTGTAGAATAAAGATTCATCCGTGGAACGAAGCTTGCTCCTTTAAGAGGAAACAGCTGGATCCTTTTTAGCTCAAGCCAGTACCAGATATGGAGATGCTTAAACACTTTTTGAAAGCTGTATTGTGAATGGAGGTGGGGGGAATTTCATGCTTGATGTCCTCTCTGCTACTGCAGTGTTCACTGCAACTGGGGCTTTGTTATCTTAATAGCACGGCCAATTTTGCACTGGTGCTTTTCCTAGGTTTCGTCATGCATGTCCTTTGAGCCTGACTCTTTCCCATTGTTCACAGTGGCTGATAACACAGCAGAGAATGACTTAATACTCTGCGATATGGAAAATGGGGTTTCATAGATGCTTGTCAGTTTCAAGAAAAGTCTTGTCAATTTCAACATCAATTTCTCCTCCCCCCCCCACCCCCAGCCTACCTTCCTTTCTGTTTCCTTTCATTTGACAAACTAACACTAAAATGTATGAGCATATATATAGAGCCTCTTGTGGTGCAGAGTGGTAAGGCAGCAGACATGCAGTCTGAAAGCTTTGCCCATGAGGCTGAGAGTTCAATCCCAGCAGCCAGCTCAAGGTTGACTCAGCCTTCCATCCTTCTGAGGTCGGTAAAATGAGTACCCAGCTTGCTGGGGGGTAAACGGTGATGACTGGGGAAGGCACTGGAAAACCACCCCATATTGAGTCTGCCATGAAAATGCTGGAGGGCGTCACCCCAAGGGTCCCCAGTGCTTGCACAGGGGATACCTTTACCTTTATATATATATATTGTCCTCCCCCCAAGTTCCATCCCAATTTAGAACTTAGAAAAAAAAGGTAGCAGCAGGATAAATACATCAGAGGAAAAAGAATGGTGTTTATTGTGGGCATAGAATCCAAAGTCATAATTAATGGCTTAACTGCTCTAAAAATCTGCACTAAGATGTGCGTGTGTAATGGGCCTATGAGAATGGCTTGCCTCCCCGTTATTAACAGTAAGTGGGCTTTCAAAGGTCATCTCCTATCTGCTCTCTCATCAACTCAGTGTAGTGGACATGGTTTTCCCCCTATTCTATCCACACAACAACAACCTTGTGAAGTTGGTTGGGTTAGTGTTGAATGACTGTCTGCAGAGTCACTCACACAAGAGGAGGAGGAGGAGGAAGTAGTAGTGTTTATACTCCACACTTTTCATGACCTGAAGGAGTCTCAATGTAGTTTGCCATCACTTTTTCCTTCGTCTCCCCCAAACAGGCACCTTGTGGAGGAGGTGGGGCTCAGAGAGTTCAGAGAGAACTGAGACGGGCCCAAGGTCCCTAAGCAGGCTTCATGTGGAGGAGGAGTGGGGGATCAAACCCAGTTCTCCAGATTAGAGTCACTACACCATGGTGGCTTTTATGGCAGAACGGGGAATTTGATCCAAGCTCTCCCAATCCCGACCTTGGTGGACCAACGGCCTGGTCCAGTAGAAGGCAGGGTGATGCGTTCGTATGTTCAAGAGCCATTCATTTCTGCAGGGAATTTCTCAAGAGCAGCTGGCTTCTGTCTGTTAATTGAGGGCCCCAGGCCCATACGCTGCTGTCCTGTGCAATTTGTTTTGTGCATTCCAGCTGGAAATCCTGCCTGACCAGCTACGCGCGGATCCTTCTTGCTTAAGGGGAATCTTTGGATGCCAGCAACCATCGTGAAGTCTTACGAGTGCTCCTTTTGGCAGAGAGTTTGGTAAAGCAGCTGCAGCCACATAGGGTAATAATGTTGCTGGAGATAGTGGGGCGTTAATGACGGCAGGTCCACGCCCAGACAACGCCTGGAGTTCATCTCTAAACCGTCCATCTAGTCAACAACTCTTGTGCCTTTGAGATGCAATTCCTGGTTGGGTCTGGCCTGCCCTGATCCCTTGCTGTGGTGGTGGGGCTGGAAAGTGTCATCCAGTTGCAGCCAATTTATCATGACCCTTTGGGCTTCTTCAGAGCAAGAGGCTGTACAGAGGTAGTTTGCCATTGCCCGTCTCTGCATTGCAACCGTGGAGATAAAACTGGCCTCGACCAGAGCCAGGGCCTTTTTGGCCCTGGCCCCACCCTGGTGGAACACGCTGCCAGAAGAGATCAGCATCCTTCAAGATTTCAACAAATTGCAAAGGGCATGTCAAACAAAGCTGTTCCACCAAGCCTATGACTGCAGCCAGACTGGGCCTCCCTCCCAAAAATCCGCCTGCAGTTAGGCAACTAAATGTCCAAATTCCAGAAACTGCCAGCTCCAGATTGGGGAAAAAAACCTTAAGATTTCGGGAGTGGAGCCTCAGAAAGGCAGGGCTGGGGGGGGGGGGGCTTCACTGGGGTATAATGTCATAGAATTCACCTTCCAAAGAGGTCATTTTCTCCAAGTGAACTGATCAGTTGCAATCTTCAGGATCAGTTGCAATCTCAGATCTATCTCCAGCTACCACCTGGGGGTTGGCAACATACTTGAAGACCCAAAGTCTTTGCAGTTGTTCCAGAGTCCTAAGGCACTGGAATTCTCACCAAAGCCGAAGCCTGAGAGGATTGAGATGTGGGGGGCACTGGGAGTGCCTGAGGACCCCCAGGACATTAGTACCAGCATGGGTGTGCATGCATGCACCCATAGAAGCACGTCGTGTGGGGGAGAGAGGCAGACAAAACTAGCTGGAAGCCCCAAGAGGGAAATATAATATTTGTGGGGTTTCATCGGCTTCTTTGATGTGGTCTCCAGTAGATGGGCCAAGCAGCATGTTAGCGATGGCTTGAGTTCATTTATTCAACCAATAGTTACAGGAAAAAGGGGTTATGAGTGCTGGAAAATGTTTTTGCAAGGTGATTACATCCTTACTTAAGTCACGCAGCTGTTTAATCATTGGCCTAACTGTATCCAGATGTACCTTGACTTTACTGATTTGTTCCATGTTGCGGGAGCGCATGGACTGAATGTGAACATGGAAAGGCTTTGACAAGCCATTTGGATTCCATTCACTTCCCAGCAACTTTTTTTTTGATGTGCTTTTGGCTGAACCAACTTGGGGAGCGGGTGGGTTTCCATCTTCCAGGTAGGGGCTGGGTCTCCTGGGATTACAACTCATCTTCAGGTGCCAGAAATCGGTTCATCTGGAGACAGTGGCCAGCTTGGACTCTATGGCATTATGCTCCATTGAAATACCTTCCTAGGCCAAACTCTGCTTTCCTCAGCTTCCACCCCACAAAATCTCCAGGTTTTCTCCCTACCTAGAGTTGGCAAGAAGAAGCAGAGTTGGTTTTTCTACCCTGCTTTTCACTACCAGATGGAGTCTCAAAGCGGCTTACAGTCACCTTCCTTTCCTCTCCCCACAACAGACAACCCGTGGGGTGGGGCTGAGAGAGCTCTAACAACCCTGTGAGAACAGCACTATCAGGACTGCGATGAGCCCAAGGTCACTGAGCTGGCTGCATGTGGAGGAGGAGTGGGGAATCAAGCCCAGCTCATCAGATTACAGACCGCTGATCCTAAACACTACCCCCCCCCCCATCAACCCTAAGGTGGGACCTGGAGATCTCCCAGAATTTCAGCTCATGGATGCTTTGGAGGGTGGACTCCGTGGCAGCACATCTCTGCTGAACTGTCTCCCCTCCTTCCCCAGATTCCATCTCCAAACCTCCAAGTATTTCCCAACTTGGTGTTGGCCTCCCTAAGTGAGGCAAGGATTTAGAAGAAGAAGAAGAAGAAGAGTTGGTTCTTATATGCTGCTTTTCTCTACCTGAAGGAGGCTCAAAGCGGCTTACAGTCGCCTTCCCTTTCCTCTCCCCACAACAGACACCCTGTGAGGTGGGTGAGGCTGAGAGAGCGCTGATATCACTGCTCGGTCAGAACAGTTTTATCAGCGCTGTGGCGAGCCCAAGGTCACCCAGCTGGCTGCATGTGGGGGAGCGCAGAATCGAACCAGGCATGCCAGATTAAAAGTCCGCATCCCTACCCACTACACCAATCTAGCCTGCAGTGCTCAGAGCGTTTTCTTGAGGGTATAAGGCCCACTGAATCAAATGGCTCTTCCTCCTGCGTGTACCTGGGTAGGCTTGCTGCTGCCTTTAGTCATCATCCAATGATCTTCGTGGCTGACTGGGCACAGCAGTCTATTTTTATCAAGCCTCCCAAGAAGCCAAAAGATGCCGCCGCACGGTCAGCTCTGTGCAGCCGAGTGTTCATATCGGTAGAAGCCTCGCCTCGCCTTGTCGAGGAGGAATGATTCATTCCGATGTTTAAAAAAGAAACGTATGTCGCATTTGCATAGTTTAGTACAAGAAAGTTCATATTTCAGAACAATTTGGGGGGGGGGGTCAAGAGATTTCTTTTTAATATACTAATATAGTGTCTCTTATAAAATCAGCTTGGCATGTAATGGTGCAGGGGTAGTCAAACTGCGGCCCTCCAGATGTCCATGGACTACCATTCCCAAGAGCCCCTGCCTGCATTCACTGGCAGGGGCTCATGGGAATTGTAGTCCATGGACATCTGGAGGGCCGCAGTTTGACTACCCCTGGTTCAGAGCAACGGCCTCTGATCTGGAGAACCGGGTTTGATCCCCCGCTCCTCTTCCACGTGCAGCTATCTGGGTGACCTTGGGCCAGTCACAGTTCTTTTGGGGCTCTCTCAGCACCACCTACCTCAGAGAGTACCTGTTGCAGGGAGAGAGGGAAGGAAGGCAGTGGTGAGCCGCTTTGAGATTCCTTTGAATAGTAAATAGCAGAATCCTGAAATCTGGCTTTTCTTCTCTTTGTCTTCTGGATCCAGGAGTTAGCACTGGGGCTCGTCAAGCTGGCCATAGGGGGAGTGTAGGAGTAGAGGGGGGGTAGGCGATTGTAAGCCGCTTTGAGACTCCTTCCGATAGGAAAAAGCAGGGTACAAAAAAGAAAAAAAAACAGCTCTTCTTCCTTATTACAGCCCAGAGGCCATTCAGAAGCAGAAAGCGCAGCACTGTAATTGCCTATACATCTTAGTATACCTCATTCATCCCAGTATGTCTTACAGTTTAAGGGGTGGAATCAGAGTAGATTATATACCGGATGTGATCTCAGCCTGTATTTTCACTGCATAGGACAGAAGCTTAGTTACGGATACAGTATTTACTCAGCCAGCCACTGCTCATAAGATTTGGAGAGTTTTCTGCTCAGAGAACACCTTTTTAAAAAAATCAAACAATGCAGGTTTCAATAAATCTTAGCAGGTCTACAGTGGAACCAACATTTCAATCAGGTTAGCAAAGCAACGACACAAAATCTACAACTGCATGGACTGTCCCCTCCCCTTTCCTGAATGTAGTTCCTACGGTAGCACTTTAAATCAGACATGGACACCCCACAGACATAATACATCTCAAGACAAGGCGTGTTATTTGTAAACATTTTACAGATTAGTGACCTTCAGTGAGATGTTGTTCTTAATCAATTAGTCATGTTTCGCCAGGGTTTTCTTGTAGTCTTCTATTTGCTAAAAAGTTTTTGAACTGGATAGTACACGCATAAGAAACACCTGTATTGGATTTAGATGGTTCACTTCCACCCCTAATGTTTGAGCTCTTATAATACTCAAATGTGAGTAGCTTACCAACCACCTAGTTGGAAGGAAGATCTCGGCATCTGGTAAGTTCTTTCAAATATGCTTTGTAAGGCTGCATTATTTGGTTCCTTATTGTTGAAATTTTTAGTAAAAATTGAGGAAGGACTTTGGTAGTCCTAAACGGTTAGCCCACTCATCTTTTACTTTCCTTTTAGCCACATTCGTTGACCAAGTGATTTTTTTTTTAATGTGCTGATATTGTTTATATATTCCCAGTGCTATTACGCAAGAAGATTAAAGCCGCCCTTACGTATGAGACTGAGATATTCTTTTTGATGCTAACACATGGTTTCTCTCTCTTTGTATTAAATCTAGCCAGCACTGACATGCGACAATGTCTTGGAACAGCTAATAATAGATTGTGTGCATATTGTTGTCCGACCTTTTGCCCAAATTGGATACTTGGTGAGAATGTACCCTTCAAGGGTTTTTTGAAAATCAATATCATCCCTGATGTGTATGTAGCTCAAATAGTTGACTGGGGCACAGGTTTGCAAAGTGACGATTCTTATATCATACTTGTAGCCAGATCTCCAGGGATTTCCCAGCCCAGAGTTGGCAACCCTGTTGTGGACCCAAGGAGTGGGGAGCCAACTAAGTATCCTGTGAGGTTTTGCTGCTCTTCTTCAAATACTTTGCCACTTGGACTACCAGCACAGTGTCTCCTTTTCCTCCTTGATGTAGCGATTAAGAGCAGCAGCTTCTATTCTGGCAAACTGGGATTAATTCCATGCTCCTTCACATGCAGGGACCTAGGTGACCTGGGACTCATCACAGCTTTGATAGTGCTCTTCTGACCGAGCAGTCCTGTCAGAGCTCTCTCAGCCCCACCTCCCTCACAGGGTGTCTGTGGTGGGGAGAGGAAGGGAAGGCAATTGTAAACCACTTTAAGACTCCTTTGGGTAGTGAAAAGCAGGGTATAAAAACCAACTCCTTCTCCTTCTTCTCCTTTTTTAACCCTTCCCTTCCAACAGCCATCAGTGGGCTGGTATTCAACAGGTCAAGACCCGTAAGCCGCGATACAAGCAAAAATAATGATGTTCAAGCTGGCAATGGCAAATAACAGTTTATTCCACTGTGAAACAATTTCTCCAACTTCCAAATCATCAAAACGAACTAGGTAGTTTTTCGTTTTCAGTGTCTTCGTCATCTCACGAAAAAATAAACTGTTATTTGCCATTGCCAGCTTGAAAATCATTAATCAGTGGGCTGGCAGGCGACAGAGAGGGAGACACTGGTCTCCTGTCACCCGAGGGCTGTCTGTCTCCTTACCCCTGCATGGAAGGAGTGGAGGTTCCACTGGTGTAGCCTAGCCAGGAGTACTGTGGGCCAGACTTGACTGGGGAGGCGTGGAATGTTTTTGGGAAACTCCCTGCCTTGCCCCCTTCAAAGTGGGAGAGAGTCTCTCTGTCTGTCTCTCCTCTGCCCTCAGCAATATCTTGCTGGGTGTTCACCTGGCTGGCGCGTAATCTTTGTGCTCACACATGTTGTTCCTTCTCTGGTGGCCTTTGCTTGGCCTTTTCTAGCTGTCTACGCAAGCTTTTTGGTTTGATGAGGCTCCCTGTGCTTTTCTGTAGATTGCCTCGCGTGCTTTGACACATTGTCTCCCAGACTCGGCCTTCCCTCGGTTCTGCAGGGCTCTGCATGTGCAAATTGGATGTGTTTTCTAGAATCGCTTCTTAATCTCTTTGTTCCTGAAAAATATGCTGCATGTGTCACACATAGGACTTGATGTGTAGTCTGCAGATGACTTTGACTGGTGTGAGCAAAAAGCTTTGCAGACACTTAACCTACAATTCATTCATTCATTCATTCATTCATTCATTCATTCATTCATTCATTCATTCATTCATTCATTGTATGGCATGAGTGTAGCATAACCAGGAGATCCTAGGATTTCTGGCAGCCAGGCAAGAGACATTCTGAAGTGGTTAATGACTGTCCGGGACTCTTTCACTATTGGTATGCTTAACAGTGCAACATTCTGCTTGATCCAGTATCTTGTTCCAAGGCTTCCTAGCCTATGTGTCTGTCTTCTTCAGAAGCAGCCTTGGTGCTTGTAGGGACGAGACTCTGGCTATAGTATTGGATATCACAGGAGACAGTAGTCCTTCAGCTTCCCTGGGCCCTTCAGTGAATCATACTGATACCTAAGGTTTCCAGCTCTGGGTTTGGAAATACCTAGAGACTTGGAGGGGCAGGGTTTGGTAAGGGGAGGGACCTCAACAGGGGCAGGATTTGGTAAGAGGAAGGAGCTTAATGTCATGAATCCAAAGCAGCCATTTTTCCCAAGGGAACTGGTCTTGGTCATCTGAAGATCATTTAGAAGATGGTCAGTTGCTCCAAGGAGGTTCTATCGATACCCTAGGACAGTGGTCCCCAACCTTTTTATCCCCGGGGACCGGTCAACGCTTGACAATTTTACTGAGGCCCGGGGGGGGGGGGGGATGTCACTACCGCTGCCTGAGCCCCTGCTCCGCTTGCTTTCCCGCCGGCGCCCCTGACTTCCCGCTGGCCGCTGGGGGGCTCTGCCAGCAGCAGCTGTGCAGTGCTACACTGAGGGGGAGCCCCAGCCATGGCAGCCACCGGAGAACACCAAAGGTGAGCCAGCGTTAGACTGGCAGGGCAGCCCCCAAGGCAGCAGCCAGGGTGAAGGACGAGGAGGAGCTGCGGTCCGGTACCGACTGATCAACGGACCAGTACTGGTCCCCAGACCAGGGGTTGGGGACCACTGCCCTAGGAGGCCTGGAGATCAGAATGGGAACCATGGAGCGTTTACGCACTGGGAACTTCATGGCCCCAGCTTCCATGCATGAGCACACCAGGCCAAATGCTCCCCCGTGTGGGTGCAGGAAGAGGTGGGGCAACCTGCCATGACTAAAACTCCAGCCTGCAGCCTGGCATGAAACCTCCAGTGCATAAACGGTCATGGTTGGTATTCTTGGAATAGATGAATCCCAATATGGAAGCATCATTGCTATGGATGCAAACCTGTTGCATTACAGACAATGCTCTCCAAATGAATGTGATTTTACACCATTGTCTTCGATTGAACTTCATGGGGGACCCAAAATGTTGAAAGTGTCAATTTAAACTTTGAAGCCAGTTATGCTGACTTCAGTCATTGGAAGATTTAGCTTGGCTCAGGATGCGGTTGGGTCTTGCCAGTTGTCCTAAGTTGTTACTCATTTTGGGCCAAGTTTAGAAAGTGCTGACTTGAAAAAATACCCCCAAAGACTTTCCCTTGTGTCTTGAGACAAGGGTCAAACTTTACGTTTGCAGTAATCTTTGAAAAATGCAGTAAGGTTAGCAGAAGGAACTTTGGAAAGATTTCTCTTAGCCTCTTGATGTTTGGAATCCTCATTAAAAACCGCTCATGTAGATTTGAAAGCTCCAAGGAGGCTCGTGTCAAGGGATGAAATATCGTCACTGTGATTATCACAGCTTCGTGGAGGATGAAATCACTGGGGGAAGAAGAAGAAGAAAAAGAAGAAAAGCTGTTTTTTGGACCCTGCTTATTACAACCCAAAGGAGCAGCTGACAAATCACCTACGCTTCCTTTCCCCAAATCAGATGCACTGTGAAGGAGGTGAGGCCGAGAGAGCTTGGAGAGAACTGTGGCAGGCCAGCTGGCTGCATGAAATGGTCCATATTTTTCAGGGTTGGATCTGGCCAGCTTTTCCAATGATGAAAATGAAAATAGGAGGCCTGCTGTGATCACTCAAGAGGGGTATTTATTTATTCATTTTCAGATTTCTAAACCGGCCATCCCCCAAAAGGGTCTCAGTTATAATTCTCTCCCCCCCCCACAATAGTGACACATGTGGAGACACTGGGGGCTCAAACCAGGACCCTCATAACTCAGATGCGAGTAAAATTATTACAAACTACTTGGCACTTTGGATTGTTCATCCCTCGGATCCCTGTTTATTGTCAGAAGGGAAATCGGGAGGAGCAACAGCAGTGATAGGAAATAGGGGATGTTTACATTGCCTAGGTCTGGTAGAGAGTAAACAGTCTTTCTTTATTAGCGTGATAAAAGGGATAAGGGAATTAATAAAACCAGAACAGACATGCAAAAGTCAGAGGACGATAATAAAATTAATAGAACCATTATAATAACATATAAATTATGTGCAGCACATATACTAAGATTGGAACGATACAGAGAAGATTAGCATGGCCTAGGTCTGGTATAAATACGTAAAGAGTCCATCCTGAGGGTACCATTTATTCCCTCAATGCCTTCATTATTGACATTTCCAATATGAAATTGAATTGGTTGCCAGTTCAAAGGCCAAAACAAGGACTAGAGATGCAGCAATTTTCCTCTGTTCATCCATAAAGAACGACGACCAACGTAGATTGCAGTTTAGTTCTGAAACATCCATTTGTCCTGCCTCTGCATTCTAGACTTCTACTGTTGCCTTTGTCAAGAGACCGATAGCTATGTCTAGGCTCTCCTTCCAGGTGTGTCTCCACAGGAAAGTCATCTAACAAGGGTCTGTGAAGACCCCAGACTGGGGACCGTCCTCTTCTTGGGGCCTCCAACCTTCTGTAGCCTTTGGCATGCTGTCACAATATGGTAGGCACAACCACACAATGGCTGTCGCAGGAGATGGAGCCAGCCACAAAACTGATTCCTCAGCAGATGGGGTCAACCACAAGCTGCCAGGGAATGAGGTTATTCATGAATCACATAGTAACGCTTTAACATTTCAGGCAAAAATTATGCCCGTTAACAGGATCTACATGGCCAATAAGATCTCCAGCAAACAGTCAGGAGCTCTGCTGGGCAGATGCCCCACCTACTTCTTAAAAATACTTGGTAGGTGTCAGGAAAGGTGTTGCTGGGTGCCACGTCACCCATTGGGGACCCCAGCCATAGTTGCCAAGATCAACTGCTGGTTGGAAGAAACAGACCAAAAGGTTTAGTTGATGCAATTAAGCGAGCTATTGAACATGCAGCCCATCTAATAAAACAGAGCAGAAAACAACTTAGACTTAGGAAAAATCCATTCACTTTCAAATATGGAGTCATTATCTCAGGTCAACCTGGGGATTTTCAGGACTGGATTATTACCTGATGTCCACTTGTTAGAAGCCAGGTAGAGCAGGAGATCTTCCGACTGTGGATCCCCATTCCCCACCACTATATCACTGGGGAAGGAGGTGCGCTTGCCAGCATTGTGATGACACGTGCTATCGATTCTGGTGCAAATCTGGAAGGGACATCATTGTGTCAGTGCAAAAATGAGGATCCTGGACCATCACTCCAACATGACATCTCTTCTGGATTTTCACCGGCAGTGACATTGCGCATCAGCATGGCTGCCATGACCCTGTGTCCTTCCCCCAGTTTCCCCTGGTGGCTTTTTATCAGTGGCTGGTAACCCTTTCCATTTCATTTATAGTGACCTATAGCCCGAGTTTGCGCCTGACCCCCAGCACAAAGTCTTAGGACTTACAGTTGAATTTCCACTTTTTGTAGTAGCAGTCTGTTCTTATTAACTGTCTGAATGCGTAGAATTGATAAAGGCAGGTAGGAATGAATGAGGGGGGAAAGAAACATATCCCAAGTGTGAATTATGACATATTTCATTAGGGAATGTCCCGAAAAGAATTCAGCTTCACGAAAGAATTTTGCACATTTCTTAACTGTTCATCCAAGACCCGAAAGTCGTCTGTTGTCTAATGGTGACAGGGACATGAGCCCCAAAAGAAAGACAGACAGAAAAGGTATCACTTCATTTTGTTCCCTGCGTCGAAAACATGATGTATTGATTCATTCCAAATTGTTTGGGATCCGAGGTGTTTGGGGCTTGTAAAAGTTATGACTCGAGGTCCCTAAAATATGAGCCGTTAATATGAATGAAATGCTCAGACAATGCAGAAACTATTAGTTTGGAACAATCAATCTTGTCAAGCCCAAGGTACTTTCGGGACGGTTAAAAAATGAAGGTCACATGATAACACTGCTCAGGGAAGGATGTAAGACATTTTTGCCAAGATTGATTGCGGTATGAACTTCGCTCTAATATCTTTTTGGAGAATCTCTTGTTTTTATGGGGCTTCCGGCCCTAACTCTATTTTGTCCTTAATGGCACTAAATTACTTCTGCACCATTTGATAATTACATTAATCTCTTCCTTTCGAAGGCTCTTTCCAATTAGATAAATTCACTAGATGGTCTCCATTCCCCTTGATTTATTCTTCCAATTTAGATATATGAAAACTGCCTGGTTCAGATAAAGGTGGCGTCCCACACAGGAGTTAAACGGCAGGCCTATCATTTCTGTTGATGAATGAGCCAATCCGGAAGATTGGTAGTGCCGGAGAAGGGATACTTAGGCCAGGGCACCCCGACAGTGGCTTTAGCATCAGACACAAGCCTTAGATTGGTGTTCTGAAGGCCTTCGGCGGATTGTGTGCACTGTGTCTGGCAGATTAATCAACTCAAGCTTTAATGGATGAATGGTGCTGAGAGGAAAGATTTTTATTTTTAAAAATTTTAAAAGCCGTTTTGACTGTGATCTTTCTGTATCACCGTGGTCTACACATTTCCTGTGGCACAGTCTGGCTCTGAGGGGGTCTTGCCGGGACCTGCAGCTGTCATGTCCTCCAGTGTCCGCTTTGGCATGGCTGGTCCCCAGAACAGCCACAGAACTGTGAGGTTTATCTTCACCCAGGTCCCTCACTTGCCACTGCCAGTAGACCTTTCCTGGCTCTCTAGGAACCGGTCTGGCCTTTCCTCTCTGACTCTGAAAGCCAGCTGGGTGTAGTGCTTAAGAGGGATGGCCCCTAATCTGGAGTGTAGTGCTTAAGAGGGATGGCCCCTAATCTGAGCCTCCTTCGGGTAGGGAAAAGCGGCATATAAGAACCAACTCTTCTTCTTCTTCTTCTTCTTCTTCTTCTTCTTCTTCTTCTTCTTCTTCTTCTTCTTCTTCTTCTTCTTCTTCTTCTTCTTCTTCTTCTTCTTCTTCTTGATGTCATTCCAAAGCAGGCCCCAGCGAACAACTGAGAGAAACCTGAGGTTCTTTCTGTTGGCCTCCCTCACCTGGTCTTTTGGCATTCTTAGGCAGTAGCATCTGCTGCTGCTGAAAAGCTGTCACCGGAAGGAGAAAGTCTGTTGAGCTCTAACAATAATATATATTCTGCTTATATGCCGGAATAATGATGGGTGTATTTTTGTGCAGGAAAACACAAAATACCTTCTTTGTTTCTTCAGGGGGGAAATCGCTTACGATTGCTTTCCTGAATCATGCTCATTATCAGCCGTTATTTATTCTTTTCTTTCTTTCTCTCCCCCTCCCCCCCCCCCCTTTCGCCTTGCTGTGTGAGCTCATGATAGAAGACTATTTATATCGACCGTTTTTTAGTTCTTATTCAGATTGATTGCGCAAGCCTCCTTCCTTCTCTTGCTCTCTTTCATTAGAATAGAATACCTGCAAATCATTTGGGGGCTGTTAGATTAAAGTGCTGTACCCCAAGAGGACATTGGGAGGCCAAAGGAAGCATGGCATTCAGAGGGAAGTCAGTTTGGCCTTTATTGCTAAGGTTTGCGATCTGTGCTCTTCGGTTGAGGGGACTGATTGGAAACCATTTTGGTGTTCGGGAAATAGAAGTCACCCGATTTAATGTGTAAAAAACAAAAAGTCACAAAAGCTTGGATCTTTCCATTGTGAAAACTCGTATCTGGGGAATGGTAGGACCACATGCAACCAGCTGGGTGACCTTGGGCTCTTCACGGCACTGATAAAGCTGTTCTGACCGAGCAGTAATATCAGGGCTCTCTCAGCCTCACCCACCCCACAGGGTGTCTGTTGTGGGGAGAGGAATGGGAAGGTAAGCCGTTTTGAGCCTCCTTCGGGTAGGGAAAAGCGGCATATAAGAACCAAATCTTCTTCTTCTTCTTCTTCTTCTTCTTCTTCTTCTTCTTCTTCTTCTTCTTCTTCTTCTTCTTCTTCTTCTTCTTCTTCTTCTTCAAAGATACAGCACAAAACATTGGTGTGTGTGTGTGTGTGTGTGTGTTTGAGAGAGAGAGAGAGAGAGAGATGGCAGACCACACTGGGTATGGTTGCCAGATCTCCTGTAGCCATCAGTAGGGATGGGGCACTAGGATTGACAAGACCGGGTTGGGAAACTCGTGGAGATTTGGAGGGGTGGAGCCTGGGGAGGATCAGGACCACAGTGAGGTACAGTGTCATAGAACACACCCTTCAAAGTAGGGTTGTGTGCTTCGGTGTGTGAAGCGGCTGTTCCAGGCTGAAGTGGGAGGGGGGAGGGGAGGCTCCGGTGGCAGTGCGCAACCCGGCACCTGGAAGCAGGCACAGAGCTTTGTGACTGCATGTGTGTGCCGACTAGCACGCCGGTGCTACGCCTCCTCTCCCCGTGCCGTGGCGCTGCCTGCTTCGGCCTGGAATGGCCGCTTTGGACGCCAAAGCATACTACTCTACTTCAAAGCAGCCATTTTCTCCAGGGGAACTGATTTCCATTGACTGGAGATGAGCTGTAATTCCAGGGGATCCCCAGGTCCCACCTAGGGACTGGCATCCACACCACTGGTGCTTGGTGGCCACCAGCTTTATCCTCCACCCAGTCATAATGTAATCGGAGCATTTAAGATAATTTACAACTCCATTCTAAGTACAAAGGACTTAAATTAGAAGCGTAGCATGCTGTTTAGGATGACACTGCTAGCCTTATTGCTGCTAGAAGGGATTCTTCCAACCCAGAACCGTTAATGCAAATAGATCTGTTTTGGTTTCTTTCTGTAGTGCACACAGCGGGACCTCGCACAAATGTTTTGGCTCATCTTTGCGCATACTTTGCTGATGGTCAATTTCTTGGTATGTTTTCCAAAGCAAAACCAATATTTTCCCACGCACACTGACTTCTTCCATTAGTTTTGGGTTCTCGAATAAAACTGGTGGCACGTAACCGTAACAGCCTCACATATATAAGACACATGTGTATCCATTGGAAGCAGGAGTGGCAGCATGAGAAACACTGGGGGGAAGTGGGGGGAGTGATGGGTATATGATGTAAGTGATGTTGTCATGTCTCTGGTGACACTCTAGCATTCAGTCACATCTCTGTGATTAAACCATAGAGTTTTGACCAAATCGTAAAGCATAACTTGAGATTTTATTACATCACTTCCATTCACGCCAGAAGTGATGTCAGCGTGCCCTCAGCAACATGATTACGATAAACCATAGACTTTGGACCCAAAAGTAAAGCTTTGCTGGAGATTTCATTACGTGACTTACAGTGATACCAGAAGTGATGTCCGTACATCACTGGCAACATGGATATGTTGCCAGCAAGCTTTTCCTTCCTCTCAAATGGTGAATGTCCTACCAGTTACTAGCTAATGCCAGGCTTAGAAGAAGAAGTAGAAGAAGAGTTGGTTCTTACATGCTGCTTTTCTCTACCAGAAGGCGTCTCAAAGCAGCTGACATTCGCCTTCCCTTTCCTCTCCTCCCCAAAACAGACACCCTGTGAGGTAGGTGAGGCTCAGATAGCTCTGATATTACTGCTTGGTCAGAACAGCTTTGTCAGTGCAGTGGTAAGCCCAAGGCCACCCAGCTGGCTGCACGAGGGGAGCAGAGAATCAAACCTGGCTTGCCAGATCAGAAGTCCGTGCTTGTAACCACTACACCAGGCTGTCATATCAATGCTGGCCGACCCAAAACTGCCTTGTAACTCTGGGTGAGTGAAGAGGAGCTCTTTTTTTTTTTTGTACCCTCTTTTTACTTCCCAAGGGAGTCTCAAAGCAACTTTCAATCGCCTTCTCTTCCTCTCCCCACAACAGGCGCCCTGTGAAGTAGGTGGGGCAGAGAGACCTTTGAGAGGACTGTGACTGGCCCAAGGTCACCCAGCTGGCTGCCTGTGGAAGAATCAAACCTGGTTCTCCAGATTGGAGGCCACCGCACTCAGCCACTGCACTACGCTGGCTCTCCAAGCACCAGTTGGGAAGAGAATGTTAATTAAAATCCTTGCATGCATCTAATTGGGGATGGGGGAAAGTCCTAAGTCTCATGAGCCTGAGATCAGAGACAAACTGCGTCTGCTAGGAGACACTGGTGAATTGGAAAGAGACGTCATAGGAAATGCTGGAAGGTCTCAGGGGAAAGGAGAATAACTACGATCGCGTGCGTTCAGAGGGTAAACGACGCGCACAGTTGCGTTCTCAGGAGCCCATGTGCGTTATGCACACCCAGATGAACATCTCGGAGCTCTGTTGTACATGAAGGAATTGAACGAAATTATCTCAAAAAGAATGTTGTTATTGTTGGTGCTCTGGGGGAAAAAACATCCTTCAGACCCATGACAACCATGTTGAGAAGGAATACGAGAACTGATCTGGGTCAGTATGACATGTGTGGTATAGCCAGGGCCCATTCTGCACACATTGGATAATGTACTTTCAATGAGCTTTTACAGTTTTCCTGTGCAGAACAGGAGAATCTACCTCTAAAGGACATTGAAAGTACATTATCCAACATGTGCAGAATGGTCCCTGGAGATCTGAGGATTGTCCTGCAGCCAGGCCAGGAACATTCAGATTTGGTTTTCCATTGTCTGGTTCTGGGTCATGACCTCTAGTGCAGGGGTAGTCAACCTGTGGTCCTCCAGATGTTCATGAACTACAATTCCCATGAGCCCCTGCCAGCATTTGTTGGCAGGGGCTCATTGGAATTGTAGTCCATGAACATCTGGAGGACCACAGGTTGACTACCCCTGCTCTAGTGTTCCCTGGAGGAAGTACCACCCAAATTCTTGGGAGTTTCTCCCATCCAAATACTAGCTTGAGTTGGCCCTACTTAGCATCTGAGATATGACTGGATCGGATTTTCCTGGGCTATCTTGGTCAGGATATCTGTTTATCATATGGCAGATGAAGTGTAGCCAGGAGATCCGGGAGTTGTCTGGCAGCCAGGCAAGGGACATTTGGAGGTGGTTTTCCATTGCCTGGCTCCGGGTTCTGACCCCTAGTGTCCCTTGGAGGAACTACTACCCAAGACCTTGGAGATTGCCCATGCAAATACAAGCCAGAATCAGCCCTACTTAGCTTCTGAGATCTGATGAGATCATACTTGCCTGGGCTATCCTGGTCAGCTCACATGTACCTGTAACATGGATGTAGTGGACCTGGGTTGAAATTCTTCATTGTTTGTGTGAGTCACTAGCCAAGCCCATCCATCATTATTGAAACTGCCTCACTCGAAAGACTGGGAAATGCCTTGTTCTGCGCTCCTTGGGGGACTGGGGAAATAAAATGTAATAGAAAAAGATCCCCTTGAAAATGGGATGCATTGATTTCCTCCCTCCCCTTCATATTCAAACTGGATTGGGACTGTCTCTGTTGTGCTAGTTTTCTTCCTAAGCGCTTTAGTGGAAATCCACTCCCTTCAGAAGGGAGGAATTATTAGTTTTGGGTTTTGAAAGGTAGCATTGTTTCCAGACGTTTTGTTGCAAGGCAGGCCAAAGGAATATATTTTGTTATGTTACCAGTCTCTGGTCGAAACGAAGCAGAGACACTGAAAGATCAGACTTTTATGATTGCTGCCTGCCTCCATGTGACACCTGAACATCCTCTTCCGCCCTGATTATAACCAATCTCCAGGTGACAGAGATCTGTTCACCTGTAGATTTTAATTTTTTATCTCATGGCATCTGTGTAATGTTGCCAGGAGGTCCTAAGATTGTCTGGCTGCCGGGCAAGAGACATTTGGGAGGTGGTTTGCCATTGTCTGTCCCCTGTGCTATGACCTTGGTATTCCTTGGAGGCTGCCCTTCTGAGTGCAAGACGGAGTCAGTCCCAGTTAGCTTCCAAGATCTGATGGGATCACACCTGCTTGGGCTATCCAGGTCAGGGGGGGGGGAGGTGTTGCATTTTGCAGGGGTTCCTCACCCTAGTATCAGACAGAATTTACAGAGTTCCCAAGAAAAGCACACCTATGTATTGCAATACGGGTGTTGCAGTACTGGAAGAAACTGCTTCGGAACTGGAATTTCTGTGCCAAAATGAGCATTTTTGCAACAGTTTAATTTTGGCACCCTAAGAGCTAGTTTAGAAGGTGTTTCTGTCATTTCCGTTTCTGTGTTTCAGAAAAGTACAATACCATTCTTCTGCATAGAAGAACAAACAATTGGATGCACACTAGGATTTTCATTAACATTCTCTTTCCAACTATCACTTGGAGAGCCAGCGTGGCATAGTGGCTAAGAGCTGTGGCCTCCAATCTGGAGAAGCAGGTTTGATTCTGAGATCTGACGGGAGCAGGCTTTCCTGGGCTATCCAGGTTGGGTTCACCTGGAGAAAAAAGGCAGCTGTACAAGGTGGACTGGTGTGGTCTGATAACCCATATATGACCCTCTTCTCCCCAAGCTCCACCTTCCTCAGGCCCCACTCCTAAAATCTCAAGGTATTTCCCAACCTGGAGCTGACAACCTTAGTATGGGGTTCTGAGGATACGAACTATTAATGAATACTACTATATTCAAGTGAAAAAGTAAGTGTAGGAGGGGGTGGGGGGAAAGGTGGCCAAAATGTGTACATGCATTTAAAGTGATTCATAAAGATGATACGGTGTCAGGAACAAATTGTGTGGTCTGGTCTGTTTTATGATGTGATCAGCTGCTGCTTCAGAGTTCTCATTGAACAACGCCTTAAAAACCACTGAGTGCAAGAATGCAGTCTCAGCATTCGTGAATTGATTTTTTTTAATGGGATATTAAAAGCCTATTGAAGAAACTGCTTGGAGAAAATGCAATCAAAAATTACACACACACGTCGGAGCGATGGCTCTTTTTGCTTTCTATTAATTAGAATAATGGGTACATGTAAAAATGGATATTCTTAGCAGCTCCATTTGAAATTGCAGTTAGTTATGACTTGTTTCGGAACATTCAAACATTTGGATCGGAAGGAATGGAGAGTGAACTGGGCTGGTATTCAAAAACTACGTTGCAAACTTCTGATAATCTATTTGCCGTGTGGCAAAATGACACACTGGAAACACATCCATTGTTGTTCCTCTATATATTTATGAATCAGCGTAGGGGGTGGGACGTGTCCAGCTGTCCAAGTTGGAATAGGGCCAATCAGGGTGCAATAGGGCCAATCAGGCGACTGCGGTGTGTCCCGCCTTAGGTTCCCTTAATTCTGGTCACTTTAATCAAGTGTTGATTAGGCTAACATTATAAGTAGCGACAGGCAGGTGGCTGTGTCAGCCTAAAGCAGCAGAACAAAGTCCTGGCACTTGTAAGACCCACAGAGTTTTATTCAGGGTGTAAGCTTTCGTGTGCACACTGACTTCCTCAGATACAATGAAATGGAATTTGCCAGTCTGTACATATAGAGGCCATCACCTCAAGGGTCAGACATGACCCGGTGTTTGCACAGGGGATACCTTTACCTTTACCTTTACCTTTACCTTTACCTTTACATATAGGTAGAGAGTGAGCATCAAATTAGCATGCAACATAATGAAGATGTGTAATGGATTTCAGGGACCAAACTGGAATAATAAGCTTAGTTTACATGGTTGGCATTTGTTTGAGTTTAATTTGTGTGTGTGTGTGTGTGTGTGTGTGTGTAGGAACATGATAAAGGAAAGAAATATAATAAATACAGCAACAACAACAAATTGATTTACTGTCTTTAGGAACAAACTGTAAAGATACATTTATAATATCAGTAAATGCCAAAAATGTGTTAAGAATAGAAAAAACATATTTAAACCAACAGGTGCTGACTTTGGCAGCACATCCTTATCCATTGTTGTTCCTCTCTATATATATTTCTGAAGTAGCCTAGGGGGTGGGACATGTCCAGCTGTCCAAGTTGGAATAGGGCCAATCAGGGTGCAGCCAGCTTTGTCCTGATTGGCCTCGCCCCTGCGGCTCCCGCCCTCGAGCCCTGGATTCTAGCCTCTTTGCTCTCAGACGCCTCAGTGCCTGGAGCCAGCAGCAGGTAAGGGGAGAGGGCCCTGGGCAGAGGTGGTTCACCATTTCCTGCCTCTGCATCATGAACCCCCCAGTGTTCCTTCAGGGAACTTCATCCAAATCCTTGTCAGTCACTAGCCAGGGTTGGCTCTTCTTGGCTTCTGAGATCTAACTGGGCCAGGCTTGCCTGGGCTATCCCTTGAGCCCTAAAAAGGCTATAATTGGGGAACATGGAACCCAGATGAACAAAATCCCATCTGTAATGAGGGGGGGGGGTTAATAAGAGGGAATTGGTTGAGATTGAATGGGAAAAGAACTTATAGGATGCCGTCTTAGGTGATCAGGAATGATCTATCTCAGCAGTGACCACTTCGAATCCGACAACCATCTTAATTCATCCCCTCATTTCTCAGAGTGGGGAGGCTGTGGAGAATTGGACGCCTGCCCAGGCAGAGATACTGCAAGTCAAGGCATTGAACATTCTTGGATGGTTTATTTTGTTCTCCTCCCCCCACTTTCCCGCACAAAGACTGTGAACCTCTTGAACCGTCTTTTTATCAGTCCACATATTTGATCCTAACTTGAATGGAACCTTGCTATTTTTCTAAGGCTATTTCCTACCTAGGAAATGACTGGAAATTGATTTTTTAGCCCGGCGCGCTCTTACACTGAAGTAATATAAATTCTTTGTCTAATAAATGTACAGCAAGCCTTTGTGGGCCATCAGAGTGCTGTGACATTCGAATGCATTGATTTTCTTTCTTTCTTTCTTTCTTTTTTTTTTGCGGAGCTAAGGGGCGGCCGGGCTAGTGGTTATGGGGCGGGTGAGAATTGCGCTTTGAATTGTGCACCAAAATGAGCCCAGATTTTGACTGGTACACAGCGGGCATTTCAGAACACACTGGAAACACATAGGAGGGCGGGGGAAAAAACACAGCAGTCTCTTGTTGTTTCTAATGTGTAAACTTAGAGGACTTTACAATGTTCATACCAGCCCAGTGCATACTAATTGCACTATTTGCATGCAATATTGGACTTAAAAATATCCTTAAGATGTTCTGGGTTGCAGTCACTTGTACAGATGGAATGAAATGAGGCTAAATTTTATGGGGGTGGGGGGAATGGTTGGGGTAGGGTTGCCAGCTCTGAATTGGGAAATACCTGGCTCTTTTGTGGTGGGGGGCTGCTTTGGAGGGCCAGGGTTGGCGGAGGAGAGGAACCTCAGCAAGGGATAATGCTGTAGAATCCACCCTCAAAATCAGTTATTTTTTTCCGGAGGAATGATCTCAGTTCTCTGGAGATGAATTGTAGTAGCAGGGTATGTCTAGGTCTTGCACCATAGGTTTGCACCATAGTTGGGGAGTCACAATAACATCTCTACCTCAGACCTTTCCTCTATTCTGACTATGGTGTTGATCCACCGGGCAGGAAACTCTCTTAAACAGATTAAACTGCTGGAACTGGCAACCCCAGCACTGGGGCCAAACCCTTATGGCTTAGTTATCGGCCTGCATCTACTAGGCTCCACACATTCAGTGTGCAATCTGTGGCTTCCATTGTGCCCCAGTTCTCTTTGGATTAAAGGTGCTCAGCAGAGGCTCACAAATTAAGCTGTGAACAAAACTGGGGTGTGGCCTTCACATAGGTTTGGGAGTTACCTGGAGACTTTGGGGGTGGATCTGGGAGTGGGTGGGATTTAGGGTGGGCAGGGAGGGGCCTCAGTGGAGTATAATGCTATGGATTCCCCCCCTCCAAAGCGGCCATTTTCTCCAGGGGAACTGATCACTGTCACCTGGAGATGAGCTGTGAAACGAGGCGATCTCCGGGACCCACCCGGGGACTGTCATACCTACCTTCACAGAAGGAGCTGTGCACCTTTGATTACCTCTTCTTCAGATGAGACAGCTTTATTGTGCCATGCCCCTGTTCTGTAAAGAAGACTTTGATTACATGATCATTACTTGAAGAGGTTGGAGCAAAAGAAACAAACAAAACAGAAAAATCCGCATGAATCTAAGCCACAGGATACCTTAGCAAATTGACCAGGGAGGTACTAGATTTATGGACTTCAACCCATTTGTCTTAATCAGTTTTAAATTTATTGCTGAATGGTCCTGATACTCTGTGAGCTTGGCTGCTCGTCTGACCTGCGAGTGACGGAGAGGTGGGGGTCGGAGAACGTGTCGTGTAATAGATGTTTTCTCTATTTCCTAACAGCATAAGTATTCTGCTTAAGCGGATTTGCTAGGAAATGACAGTTTTGAAAAATTGGAACCCGGGGTTGCTGGAAGCCTCTGAGATCCAGGCAATCTAAATAGTGCAAGGAAAGGATTGGGGGTGGGGGGGAGAGAGATGAAATATCACTGTGTTTTAAAGATGACAGTTTTATCAAAGAATCTTTTCCCACTCTTTGGTTGAAAACAAATTGAGTGAATCAAGTACATCTGTTTAAACTGCATGTGCACTCAGTGCAGAAAGGCACCGTCTTGCATAAGCCTTCCTGCTCAACACCCCAGCGATAAAGCTGATCAGAAGACAGCAGATCAAAGAATCTATCTATCTATCTATCTATCTATCTATCTATCTATCTATCTATCTATCTATCTATCTATCTATCTATCTATCTATCTATCTATCTATCTATCTATCTATCTATCTATCTATCTAATTGCTAGTTCAACACAGTCATGGATCACAACAACCTTCCAATGGAGCATATATTTGGAGACCCTTAGAAGAATCTGCTATAGTTGGCATCTGTACATGTGTTTGTACTATAGGATGCAGACAGCTAGCTTTTTGACTCTGACTTGTCCATTTCCCTCCCTAGGGTTACCAGCTCTTGGTTGGAAATGCCTAGCCATTTTGTGGGTGGAGCTTGGAGAGGGCAGGATTTGGGGTGGAGAGGGATTTCAGGAAGGCATAATGTAGACTCCGCCCTCCAAAGCAGCCATTTTCTCCAGGGGAACTGACCTTGGTCAGCTAGATCAGTGGTCCCCAACCTTTTTATCACCGGGGACCACTCAACGCTTGACAATTTTACTGAGGCCCGGTGAGGAGGGGGGAGTTTACTCCTCTACTCTCAACCACTGCCCTAACACTCTTTGATCGCTATGGTAATGTTTAAACATCCCTTCAAAATAAGATACAGACATGCCACAACAATGAACATAAGGAACATTTTATTTTCATGGAAATTTTAACTCATGACAATGGCAAATCAATGGGAACCCTGAGCTTGTTTCTCTGATATGAGATAGTCCCATCTGGGGGTGATGGGAGACAATGACACCCGAAGTGTGTTGTAAAGGGCCGGGGGGGGGGAGAAGGCGTCCTTCGGGGCCCACCTCCAATTAGTCGAAGGACCACATGTGGTCCACGGCTCACAGGTTGGGGATCGCTAATCTAGATAACAACTGTAGTAGTGGGACACCTCCAGGTGCTAACTATGGGGAGCAGGTGTGCAGTAGCAGCTGTACCTGTATCCATTGGCCTACGCAAGCCAGTCCATTCATATCACTCAGAGGCAGCTTGGTGTCCAAATCCAGCTTGGTGCAATGGTTAAGAGTAGTGGCACCTATTCTGGAGAACAGGGTTTGGTTCCACACTCCCCCGCATGCAGCCAGCTTGCTGACCTTGGGCCAGTCACAGTTTTCACAGAGCTCTCTCAGCCCCCTCTACCTCACAGGGCGTCTGTTGTGGGGAGAGGAAGGGTAGGCGATTTTAAGCCACTTTGAGACTCCTTCAGGTAGTATAAGTGAGTTACAAACCTTCTTCTTCTTCTTCTTCTTCTTCTTCTTCTTCTTCTTCTCCTTTTTCTCCTCCTCCTCTTCCTCCTCCTCCTCCTGGAAGTAGCTCCAGAGCAGGCTATACCAAAGTGGCAGGCTTTTGCAGTTCTCCCAGCATGGAACTGGGATATGTGTTGTAGGACAACAGTCTTATCTTCCAGGCCCATTCCCGAAGAAGGCTTCTATACATCTCCAATTCACAAGAAGCCATCCTGCTTGTGATGTATCTTAGCAATTTCCCATGTTGATGTGATGTAGTTTAGGCATTTCCCGTGTTGTCATGGGAAACCTTTCCTGCAGATTGGATCCCTTAAACATAATGAGATCTGGGACACTGATTTGCTTGGAATCTAATCGATGAAGATGGATAGCCATGTTCCTCTGTTAGCAGCAGAAAAAAAGCAAGAGTCCGGTACCATCTTAAAGACAAATTTTCTGGCAGGGAATGAATTTTCCTGAGTCACTGCTTAAAGTGACTCAAAGCAATGACTCATGAAAGCTCATACCCTGTGACAAATTTTGTTAGCCTTTAAGATGCTACTGGACTCCTGGAATCTAATGTTATCTACAATTATTTACACTATGGACTGAGTCATCAGCCCCATACAAAAACCAGCCAGAATTCTAAAACCCCATTGAAATATCCCAACCCCCCCCCAATATTTTGCACTTGATCAATATTTTTCACAAATATACTCAAATATTAAATTTCACACATATTTTGGTCAAAGCAATGATTTTAGAAGGAACAGTTAATGATTAAGGAAGGTGGCATTTTAACAATGACTTGAGACTTAATTTCAAAGTAATTCCAATTATCCCCAAGTCAAATAATTAAGACTTCTCCTTTTTTCTTCCTCTTCCTTTAAAATCTTTTATGAAGGATCATCCACACACACACAAACATTTTCGTAAACAAAATGTTTGCAAAGAACAAAAAGCCAATTATTTGCCTTTTGCATAAAATCCATACAATAATTCTGCAGAGTTTAATTAAACCAGTACATCATTTTTTACATGTAAAGCAAAGGGATATCGAGTAAGCGTGTTTCCCCCCCTCCCCCCTTGTTAAGAACAGCCATATTGTTTGGATTAAAACCTACAAATTTACTAAAGAAATTCTAACCACAGTATATGCCTTCCCACCCTCTCATTCAAAGGAACTGCCAGCTTCAAACAATATTTCCTTGGGGGGGGGGGGATACCTGTAACACTTAAGGGAATTGTTGTTTGTTCAGCTGTTACATCAACACATCTATGTGTATTAATACTGTCAATACTGAGAAGTGAAGCAGTGCTGAGAAGGGATGCCACACTGTGTATGGTTTTTTTTAATTCTCCTGCAGCCACTCAGAGCAGTGGCAACTGGGAGTAGGGAATTCTTCCCCCCCCCCCCCCCAAAAAAAAAGGCCTGGCAGCCCTAGTTTAACCCTACTTCATCGGCCAAGCAATGGGATCTGTTGATGTCAGGGTGACATTAGAAAAACATATCTTCTGCCCTCCATCACTATGCTTTGTTCTTGAGACATGTGACTCCTTTGACCTGCATGGAATAAGGGAAGGGTCTCAGGTGCTTTTGTTTTAAATGAGAGTATTATTGCTGTACTATGCCCAGGAATGTGAGCACAGGAATGTCTGAGATAGGGTAACAGGCATATAATCGGCCACTGAAATGGCTCCTTCACTCTGCCTAATGGTTGGACTGGTTGTTTCCAGGAATAGGGATGGATTGGACGGTAAGACCATTGGGAGAAGTGGTAACCCTAGTTACCAATCCACCAGGAGTTCTTATCAAGATACTCACTAAGGATGCTTTCGGCTGATCCTTCATTGAGCAGGGCGTTGGACTAGCTGGTCTTCAAACTCTATGCTTCTGTTGTTCTAATTTATTTCCAGATGACCAGGATCAGTTCTCCTGGAGGAAATGTCTGCTTTGGGTGAATGGACTCTGGGGACCTGATGAGATCCTCCCTCTCCCCAAACCTCCACAGGGTCTACCCCCAAAATCTCCAGAAAATGTCTGACCCAGAGCTGGCAACCTTATGAGTGGGTTGATGGCTTGGGGAAAGGCGCACCCTTTCCAGGACTGCCCCAAACCCAAATAAGGGGTGGTCCTTGTCCCACACTAGGTGGGTGGGAGCTGTTTGGAGCTGAATTGGGTCATCCTGGATGTTCTCTTCTACAAGCCCCATTTAAACAATGGTTGTCACACCTGAGTGCCACAGTGTGCTGACAGTTGCTTTCCTATTTCACTGAGGCTTGGGTTGTAGAATGTCCCCTCAGGGAACCCTTGTTGATATATATTTCTTCCCCCTCCCAAGTGCTCCATGCATGAGTGAGATGAGCATCTGTCAAAGCCCCCCAGGTACATGACATGATGGGTAATGCTTTCTAGTGTCTGGTAGCAATGAACACATCAGTCTTGTGTTCCTGCTGCTGCTTCCTAGCCTATTTTTAAACACATTTACAAATTGTTTTGTTCCGTGAATAATGTACTTCTCAGAGTGGGGGGGAAATAAATTCTCCAGCATCTCCTGTGACCTTGAGTGTTAAGGCACTGAAGATCTTCACATGATGGCCCAGCGGCAGATACGATGTCCTGCTTTTCCTCACGGCCACCTAAGTTCCTTGAGAAAATAGGAAATTAACTCAAGACTTTTGCTTTCCTTAAACGTATATATATATGTTTTATATATAAATATATATAAAAACTGTTAAACATTTATCACAGTGGTTCTCAACCTAGGGGTCAGGGTCAAACAATCCTCTCACGGAGGTCGTGGTAGAATGAGCAGCTTGGCCAAGGGGCAGGGGCACCACAACTGTAGCCGCTCCACCTGCAAGTGCACAGAATTGAACTGAACTGAGAAACCCCAGGAAAAAAATGTATATACAATCATGACCAATGGATCTTCATGCCATTGGTCAGTTTTGATTTAATTTCTGTGAAAGAACACTTGCATAATTTTATGGTTGGGGGTCACCCCAACATGAGGAACTGTATTAAAGGGTCACGGCATTAGGAAGCTTGAGAACCACTGATTTATCAGTTGGTATGACCATATATGGTCATGCCAACCTACCCACCTCCCTCCCAAAATGGCCAATGAGAAGGTGGGAAGGGGAGGGTTTCCAGGAGGGCGTGTACGCAACTTTGTTACACAACCATATTCTGCACGATCAGGCCACTTCCGGGGTTTCTCAAAGCCTGAAGTCTGTTTCAGGGGGTTCTCAGTGGTAAAAAAGCTGAGAAAGGCTGATACACAGCATACATGGGAATGATTCTTATCAAAAGCTACAGACTGTCTTACATTAATATCTTTGCACTACGCATTTTACATTACTCAATCCATGTCATATGCCATATTTAACTGTTCTCCCAATGCTTCCCCAAAGTTCCAAATATTTCCAAATATTCCAAGTATTACATTGAACAAATGGAAATTTAAAAATCCCTGGGGCCAGAAAGAGAAAGACTCTTCCCCCTAAAAAATATGACAGGAACCCATATTTTTATTCTGGATCTCCAGCTGCCATTCTCTTTATCCAAGAATCTGGCCAAATAATAATAAGCACTTGAGAACACTTCCTGGCCAAGTTCTGAGCAATTGAAAAGCACATCAAGACACAAATAGCAATCCCCTTTCACAGCACTGAGAAAATACTCTTAAAGTCTTGGGCGTTTTATTTGCATTTAGTAATGTGGAGGGTCTGGAGAACACACATGAGATCATTAGCTGTGCTACCCACAAAGAAAGGCCATGATACAAGACAGATGTCTTCGAGAATCGTAAACACCACGTGAATTTAGGGTCAATGATGAAACCACAGGAGGTCCCGCCCACAAAGCAGGCTAGGCTGTGAAATATTTGAAAAATGTACACACCAGAACATCATTCAGAGAGAAATGAGATCTCTCCATGCTTGTGAAAGAACTGTGGAAGGGAAGATGTGCTAAAAGCCAGAACATTTTCTTTAACATGGTGAACTAAAAATGTGCCATGTGTTTGTGTTTATGCCTTAGAAATTTATTTATATATTAATTTATATAAATGTTGCTGCTGATCAACCCTATTTGTTGTTTAAGGCGAGTGGGATGGGATTAGGTGTCATGTCATTTGAACATGCACACACAAGCAACTCTATGATTCTATGATTCTGTTCTATGATTCTAAGCATACATGAAGATGCTCTAGACTGAATCACACATTGGTCCATCAGGGTCAACTCAGACAAGCAGCACCATTCCAGGGTCTCAGGGAAAAGTCTTTCACATCACCTATTGTCTGGTCTTAAATGGAGATGCTGGGGTTTGAACCTGGGGCCTTCTGCATGCAAAGCAGAGGTCCTTCCACTGTGCCGCAGCCTTACTTTGGGGTTGGAACTCTGAGAATATCCCCAATAGTGAATTGTATCTCTTCCTATGATGGGAATCCTTGGTTTAGAAGATTGTGGTCCTTTCCTTTCTCAAGGTGGTCAGACCTTGCAGGCAATGTGACAGCTTCTGGGTAGTAGTTTGTGTGAACAAGATCTTGGGGTACTTATGGACTGTAAGCTAAATATGAGCAGACACTGGGATGGGGTGCCAAAAATGCAAATGTAGTCTTGGGCTGTATCAACAGAGGTGTAATTGGCAAGATATCATAGTCCCACTGGTCAGACAGAACCTGGAGTCCTGTGAGCAATTCTGGAGGCCTGATTCCTGTTAGCAGCAGAGGATAGTACCCGCAGTGATGCCTTTAACTATGTGTAGAATGGTACTGGCTAGATATTGGGGGAATCACAGTCAGAGTAGTTCAGCAGTGGAATTGGATGCCTAAGGTGGTGAGCTCCCTTTTGCTGGCAGTTTTCTAGCAGCAGCTGGACAGATCCTTATCCTGAATGCTTGACACTGATCCTGCATTTAGCTGGGAGTTGGACTACTGTTACTGCTGCTGCTGCTGCTGCAGCTGCTGCTGCTACTACTACTACTACTACTACTACTACTTCTATTTGGATTTATTACCTGCCACTCTCAGCAAAGCCGGCTTGTGGTGGGCTACAAGATAAAAATAAAATAACCCCCTAAAAACCCTGCTAAAATACAATTCATAGCCTGTAGGGTCCCTTCCAGCTCTATGATGAGTCTATCCTTCATAGCTGAAATCTTGCATTCAGCATGGTCCTTGCCATTCTCTTTGGTAGGAAAGAGGCGATGTGGTGCCCTGCCTTTTTCTCCCATGACGTACCTTGCAGTGTTAAGTGCCTGAGCCTCAGATCTCTGTCATCCGCACAGATATCGATTCTTTTCTTTGGCTTCCCGCTTCTGCTGACTCCGAGTGTTTTTTATCATGCTGTCCTACTTGCTCACTTATGGACCGGGGGAATGAGGGATGAGGTGTGTGTGTGTGTTTTAATGCTTAGTTTAATTCAGCAGGCATAATTTTGACCTGTCATTGGCTATTGCATTAACTGGACTGAATGACCCAGTAAAGTGTGGGGATGCCGGTCATGCAAATGCAAGTTGCTGGTGACGCTGGGATTGATCTTTCCCCTATTAGACGCTGTCAGATTGACCTTTCCCCTATTAGAAAGTCTTCTGCTGCTAAACTATTGCTCTGCTTTGGTACTGTTTTTGGCCCTGCCTCTAGAGTTGCTGGCCTCCCAGTAGGCCCTGGAAATATTCCACTGTTACAATTGATCTCCGGGTGATGAAGATAAGTTTCCCTGGAGAAAACAGCTGCTTTAGAGAGTTAAATCCATGACCCTCCTGAGGTCCCTCCCCTCCCCAACCCCTCCCCTCCCCAGGTCCCAGCTTCCAGGTGTGTCCCTGTAGATAGACCATTTCCACCTGGTATACCACTGGCCTCCTCATATTTAATGTCCAGTTTTGACACATGCTCATGCATGATGTGTAACCCCACCCTACGAGAATATGATCTCCACCCTACGAGAATATGATCTCAGATAGGCTCCTGCAAAAAGGGCAGGGAGCAGTTCCTGTTTGCGACAGAGGAGAGGACCCGCAGTAATGGCTTCAAGCTGCATGCCAGTTAGGAAAAACAGTTCAGCTTACATAGAAGCTTGGTGGGGGCAGCAGGTCAGGCAGAGCTGATACCATTTTAGCTTCCCATTTATCCTGTGCCTGCAACCCAAACACGGGTGGATCTGAGATATATAGCGAGCACTGGCCTCCTTATATCTAACCTCTAGTTTGGACACACACATATCCAAACACCATATATTCTTTATGCATGATATATAGCCTTGCCCTACGGGAAAATGATCTTGCAGGACGAACCTCCTTTTTAAGACAGGCTCTTTCTCCTGCCTCCCCGTAAGCTGTGACAAATTCTCATCTAACTGCAGACATTAACAAATTATCAACTAGGGCCTTGAACTAACAACCAACAAACTAAACTAATAGGGTGGGTGAGATGCTGCCTCCTCTGCTTCCTCCAGCAGAAGGAGGTCAGCCAGGCCATTTGGCGCTTTTATATACAGCGCCTACCTCACCCAGCCACCCCACCAATCAGGCGCTTCGCTGCTGCTCCTGCACGCACCTTGAGCACACCTCGCTCCTGCGTCTCTTGTTCCCACCTGCTCCTCCATCTCTTCGGGTAAGTCTGAGCTGCTCTTGTCTTGGCATTCACTTGTATGAAGTAGTCTCTTGGGAATCTTTTTTGCCTTTTCAGAACACGGTAACCCTGGACAAGGTGCACAGGGAAGAGAAGCTGATGTTAGGGCTTGTTTAATAATTGTGATTTTAAAACTGAGTGGGATCTGGGATTCTTCCGCTAAAAGTTCAGACAATCCATTTGGTCTTGAGTGCTAATGGACGTGGGCAAAAGGTGTTCCTGCCCTAGGTGCACACTTGTAAATGTGTAAAAACAATTGTTTATTGTCTTGACAGTTATTAAAATAGTGTTAATGACATAATGTTTCATTTTTCAGTAGGGAATATTTAAGGGTGTTTTTAAGGAAGGAGCCAGACATCAGCTTGCTTAGAGGTTTGGGCTGTGGGGGGTATGGGTGGGCAGCAGGGCAGACAGAGCTGAGATCATTTTAGCTTCTCATTCATCTTGTGCCTGCAACCCAAACACAGGTGAACTGAGATATGTGAGGACGAGTTTTTGGCACAACAGCTTTTATACAGAAACAGTCATGGAATCATAGAGTTGGAAGGTTCTTCCAGGGCCATTTAGTCCAACCCCATGAAGTGCACAGTGCAGAAACTCACAACTACCTGCTCACCCATGGTGACCCCGATTTCATGCTCAAGTGACCCCTCCACCAAAAATCTTCAGAATCCAGCCTGACCTGGAATATGTTGAACAAGACGGGGTCCAGACCAGTTCCCTGAGGCACTCCGATCGTCACTCCTTTCCAAGAATATAAGGAACCATTCACAAGCACCCTTTGGGTGTGATCTGTCAACCAGTTCTCAATTTACCTAACACTAATAGGATCCAAACCCATTTTACCAACTTGCCAATAAGAATATCATAGGGAACCTTATCAAAAGCTTTAATGAAATCAAGATAAAAAATGTCCACAGCATTCCCATGATCTAGCAAGGTAGTAACTTTCACAAAAAAAGAAGAAGAAAGAAATAAAGTTAGTCTGATGTGACTTGTTCTTGAGAAGGCCGTACTGACTCTTAGTAATTACAGCCGTCTGCTCTAGCTGCTCAAGGACTGACAGTTTGATGATTTGTTCTAAAATTACGCAAGCTGACATCAAAACTTCTTCTTCTTCTTCTTCTTCTTCTTCTTCTTCTTCTTCTGCTTCTGCTTCTGCTTCTGCTGCTGCTTTGCCGGCTTATGGGAAACATGTCTTGGGGAATATAGCAGTTAGAGCCCTTTGCTTGAAATACTGTAGTAAGCATCCTAAACGTTCTCTAAGAATATTAATTCATGGAAATATATTTTCTCAGAACTTTATTGTCAGTATTTTTTTAAAAAAAGTTGTTGTGGATTTAGCTCACCTCAATTGAAATTCATCTCTTAAATGAACATTTTATTTGATTTTCTAATCTAGAACAGATTGCTGATTGCTGACTTAATTTTTGCCTTTCCCCAGCCTCCGTCTCTTAACATCTTCCCATCCTTTCGGCCTTTGGCTAGTAGACTGTTTGAGAAGCTTTTAAAGTCTAACTTTTATTTTGTTTTATTGTGTGCTAAATTAGAGTTTAATGATTTCCTAATTGAGGAACATCATGATAATAAAGCACATCTGTTGCACGTTAATGAGACAACTCTCTTAGAGGAGGAGTCAGCCATGTTTATTTTATGGGCTCCCGCTTCTCAAGAGAATTTTATGAAGGAACACGCTGCTCAGGTTTATTGCATTTGAGGGAGCTGAAAGACACTTAAAATCTCTGCGCCATCAAAGAGAGATGCTCAGCAGTGTGGAGGAGTGAATCAGGTCATTGGTTCATCTTGACCTATACTGTCTTCTTCAGTGGTTGGTGGCTGGCCAAGCTCTCTGCTTCCAACTGTGCTCCTGGAAGGTTCCTTTTCACTGGAAATGTCGGGAGCCAAACATAGGACGTTATATGTGACAGACGTGTACTCTGCTATTAGCTATCTGACCTCTCCCTTGATGGACTTTACAGTAAGTGACATGAAGGCCTCAGTCTACTTGCTTCGAAAGCCAGCATGGTATAGTGGTCAAAGAGAAGTGGCCTCTCATCTGGAGACACTCCTCCACATGCAGCCAGCTGGGTGCACCTGGGCTAGTCACAGTTCTCTTTGAGATGTTGTCACAGAGCAGTTATCTTAGAGCTCACTCAGCCCTAGCAGCCTCACCAGTGTGTATTTTGGGGAGGGGAAGGAAAAGGTGTTTGCAAGCTGCTAGGGAACTTCTTTGGATAGTGAAAAGTGGGGTATATTAGAAAAGCTCTTCTTGAAAAAAAAATGTTTATGAGATCTGAACAAATCTTTTCCCATAGACTTATGCAGGCTTTCTGAATCATGGCTTTGTGAAACCCGGGGTTTGTTGACAGCCCTAAAACGGTTTCCTGAATGGGTGGGAGTTAATTTATTTTTAATGTATTTTGATGATCTACTAACATTTATCAGGTGATATGACCATATGTGTTCCTGTCAATCCACATGCCTCCCAAAATGGCCAGTTATAGGGGATAGGAAGGGAAGCAGCCCTGGGTGGTATCTATCCAGCTGTGCTTCCCAACCATCTGCTGCACGATTGCACCACTTCTTGTGTTTCTTGATGCCTGAAGAATGTTTCAAGGGTTTTTCAACATTTAAAAAGTCAAGAAAGGCTGAAGTTGTGTGTGGATGGGTGGGTGGGGCAGGGTTATTTGGGATTGAAGTGAATTCTTCCATCTCTAGAAGAACCCTAACAGGATACCCAAGATTCCCAAGAAATGGGAGAATTCAGCTCCATTTCAAATACATGCCATGCTGCACTAGGATCCTGGAGGATCAGATTTGAATCCCTACTCTGCCATGGAAGATGACTGGGTGACCTGGGACTAATTGCCTCTTGCTCAGCATAGCCAGCTTCCAAAATGATGTTGCGTATATTCAATCTGCCACAGTCCAGAGTCTCAAATCACCTTTCTGCACCTCTACATTGAGGAGTGTGAAAAATTCAGAAACAAACTAACCGACCCAACTTTGGACACAGATGAATCCTTGGGTGTGTTTAACACAGCCTGTTGGGTCCTGAAGAGCGTGTGGCTTAGATAGGGTAGTCATGTTTCTATTCGGACACATGGCAGGCTGGGGATGTTGGAAATATGTTGCTGCTTCCACTATGGGGGCATGTTTTGCAGGCTTGCGCCAGATGGCTTTCCTTTGAGAACATCGTGTTTCGGCTGGGAACCAGGCACTCCTCAAACAGCATTTGACTGAGAACATTTGGAGGCCTTTTGTACATGCTGATCAGAAACTGTTGTTTCTTTTGCATTACAGATCAGGCTTTTTCAACCAGGGTTTCATGAAACCTGGGGTTTCTTGACTTCCTGGAAGGCTTTCCTGAATGGGTGGAAGTTCATTAATTGTTAATATATTTTTTTTCATTTGCTAAGCATTTATCAGGCAATATGATCATATATGGTCATGTTGACCCCCCCCCCCAGTGGCCAATGATGTGCCTGGAGAGGGTGGGAAGGGGATGGGCTCCAGGTGGGCATGAACATAGCTTTGCTTCCCAACCATATTCTGCATGATCACACCACTTGCAGGGTTTCTCGAAACCTGAAGAATGTTTCAGGGGCTTCTCAACGGATTGATAATGGGTTCTCTCCAGCCAGCTTTTTAACTCCCTCTTACCCCATTTCCCTCCTTACTACCATCCCTGGGTTTTTCATGGCTTTTTTCAATACAAATCCCATAGCTTTTTTTGTTGGGGGGAGCATTGGTCTTATGCACCTCATAATTTCCTTTCCAACAATGGAAAAGCTGATTGGATCCCACCTAGTACCTCTACTAGATTGTATGTGCAGTTGGGCACCCAGCAAGACCAAATTAATCCAATTTGTAAGTGACTGTGGTTATAGACAAGAACCCTGCTGTGTGTTGGGTCACTGGCACAATTGCAGAAGCACAGCTTTCCCTTGGCATCCTTGTCCTCCAAACCCAGATTGACTTGCTATTCCTATCATGAATTAATTGGCCTCTGGAGATGGCTTTAGAATGTGAAAGGAGCAGTGCTAGATGCCAATGACCCGCCCAGTCCAACACTCTGTGTCATACTGTGGCTAAAACTCAGGTGCTACCAGGAAGTCCACCAGTGGGGTCAGAGCTCCAGAAGCCCTCCCACTCTTGCCCCCAAACACCAGGAATATGGAACATTACTATCCCAGACATAAGAACATAAGAGAAGCCCCTTTGTGTTGTACAGTGGCCAAAACTTAGAAGCCCTCCCAAATGTTACCCACTAAAGCACTAAAAATATAGAAGAAAAAGAAGAAGAAAAGTTGGTTCTTATATGCCACTTTTCTCTACCCAAAGGAGGCTCAAAGCGACTTACAGTTGCCTTCCCATTCCTCTCCCCACAACAGATACCCTGTGACGTAGGTGAGGCTGAGAGAGCCCTGATATCTCTGCTCGGTCAGAACGGCTTTATCAGTGCCGTGGTGAGCCCAAGGTCACCCAGCTGGCTGCATGTGGGGGAGCGCAGAATCGAACCTGGCGTGCCAGATTAGAAGTCCGCACTCCTAATCACTACACCAAACTGGCATTACTGTCCCAGATGTAAGAGAGGCTATGTGGAATCATACCATTCAAGACTCTGTGTTACACTGTGGCCAAAACACATTTGCCATCAGTAGGGCCACCAGAAGCCCTCCCAATGTTGACTCCCACACACCAAGAATACAGAGCATCACTGCCCCAGACAGAGTGTTCCCTGTGTACCTTGTGGCTAATAACCAATATGTTACATTGGTGGTCCATGCCTGGATCCTCAAAAATGTAATTTGACCTCAAAAGGCCACTGAAGGGAACCTGATATGAATCAGGATGGTAGGTTGAAGATGTAAATAACCCTCCCCCCCCAGCACTGTTTCCCTGATCAAAACTGATTCTTCTTGCCCTTTTTGGGGCCGTTCAGTGGGCTAGATTTGGTTGGGAAAGGAATCTTTTAATCTCCTTTCTGCAAGTCCAATCTATATTGGGATGGGATCTGTAAATAACAATGGTCATATAATCAGTCCCAGATTTACAGTCTGCATAACTTGGCCCTCTGTATGGAAGGGAACCAATCAAATGAAAGTGGAAATTAGTGAATTGAAGAGTTGGTTTTCTATGCTGCTTTTCGCTACCAGAAGGAGTCTCAAAGCAGCTTACAGTTGCCTTCCCTTTCCTCTCCCCACAACAGACATCCAGTGAGGTAGGTGAGGTTGAGAGAGCCCTGATATTCTTGCTCAGTCATAGCAGCTTTATTAGTGCTGCGGCAAGCCCAAGGTCTCCCAGCTGGTTGCATGTGAGGGAGTGCAGAATCGAACCTGACTCGCCAGATTAGAAGTCTGCACTCCTAACTACTACACCAAGATGGCTCTGGAAGCCACTGGAAGCCCTGCATCTTCTCCTGTCTCTTGTGGCCAAATATAACTGTGATATGAACTCATCCTTTGACAATTCTGCCTGGCCTGAACCCCCACTTTATTGGCTGCTGCTTGTGAAGGTTAGGTGAATCTACAATACAGACGGAGGCCAGTGGCCCTCCTCTCCAGCCTGCACTTCCAAGATTAGTGGAAGGAAAAAAATGGGAGAAAATGGGAGCATGTTGGCACTGCCCCAATGCATGACATCACTTCTGGCAAAAAGTGGAAGTGACATCATTCGGTCAGGAACGATGCTGTCAGATTCACCTAAAACTAGAGTTCTGGGGGAATCCTACACCCTTGCCTGTAGTTTAATGACTTCACTTCTGGTTTTCACCAGAAGTGATGTCATGCATTAGCATGCATGTCCCTACCCATAATTCCTCCTCGGAGATTGCCAGCTTGGCTGGCATCCCTAAGAACACAGTAACGCAACATCATGAATCATGAGGAGACGAGGAGGAAGAGGCAGCTGTAGTGAACACTAGGAATCTTTTAAATGCCTAGTTTGTAAAAGGAATTGTTACTTGTAGTACATTTTAGACTACATCTTTTATGCCTATATTAAGACTTTATTTAGATAACAACCACAATATTAATTTTGTCCTGTTCAGGAGAGGAAAGCTCTCTCATTTTTGAGGACTAAATGAAAACAAAATCAGGGGGAAATCAACAACAATAATAAAACCACCCAAGGAAAGGGAGGCCCAGTTTGTTATGTATTTGATGGTTTGTCATTCAGCTGAAGCTGTGGCAAGACTCTTATTTTCTGTCCTTTTTTCTTTTAACTTGAAATCTGTGCAATGTTATAACTTGTGTACAATTGAACCATGTGGAGTGTGATTGGATTAAGGATGTGGACATATTAATCTCTTCTTTTTAAAAAAGCAAAGAAAAGAAACCGTGTGATAGGAATAGAGTAGCGAAACCCTACTCACATCCCGGTAAGCAGACATATATTTTTGTATTTTTTATAGGTGGATACAGTGCAGACCTCGCAGCCCCCTGGCCACATTGAGGAATCGTGTAAAATGAATGTATGTGCTCGTAAGTGAAATATTTATGAATGAAGCTCCAACTTGTGTACGTTGGATCAAAAACAAACAAAAACACACATGTGACCTCTGTTTAACCATGTCGTACTAAGAAATCGATTCCCAAGAGGCGGGGTCACTGCAAAGCTGAAAAGACTTTTAAAGCAAAGGAAAAAGAAAGGAACATTCGTGTTGTTTTTTTTTCTCAAACAGACTTCTGAATCATATTATTATTTTTATTTTTTTATAACAATAGAATCACAAGACATTCAGATTACCTCTTGGGATGACGGTGTGTTTGGGAAGAGCTATGGTTTGATTCCAGAGAGTCAAAGGGATGTGAGAATGGTTTTTGTTTTTGTTTTTTGGGTCGTGTGACCTGGTCAACTGTGGCTGAACGGAATCGCACGCCCTCTTATGTAGGACTGTGAATCGGAAAACGAGAGGTGTTTCCCACCCGTCAAACTGACTCCGAGAAGACCAGACCGCTGGCCAAAGAATATCACCAGAGTAGCTCTTCAGTTGGTAACTGCGGGGGGGACTGGAGGACAGAGATGAGTTTGAACAAAAAAACTTGCAGTAAAAAAATAGCTGTGCTATATAGGTTAATTATTTTTTGAAAAAGAAAAGATCCCTTGAGCATGTGCTAGATCAACAAAGAAAATGGTTTCGATACCTCAGAACTGGTTCTGGAAAATCAGAAGCAATCCCATCACTTAGAGATGCTGATGGAGAAGACCACACGTTCAAATTTGTCATTGTTGAGTCTCAGCTTATTTATGAAGTTAGCAGAATTTGCAATTGTGGGATGAAAAAAAAGGCCCGGCCCAATTGAAACCACATTGCAAAAGGGGGGGGGGGTCAGTATAATTAAGGGGACTCTGCATGAGATGGCTGCCCTCTTTTTGCCTTTCTAGCCCTTATTACACTGAATATTGCCATAATAATTCAAAGACTATATTTTATTTTGTAGCCAAGAGATTAAAGAATATATTTGAAGAAATATTATAAGGGTTTGGAAATGTTGATTTATGAGATGACAGAGAGAGGCTGATTATTCTATTTCCAAATAATTGTCTCATTCATATCAATTCCTTCCCCCCCCCCCCATCATCTAAGAGAGAAGCAGGGGTATTTAAGTATTAATGAATGTCTTAGGTCCCCTCCCCACCCTTTTTTGCTTACCTGCCAGTCACAAACTTAGCTTATTCAGATTGCTGGTTTCTATCTGGTATATTTATATGAAGACATTTATGTTGCATTAATGGATAAATTGTATACCTATACGATTACTTGCCTTTACAACAGGGGTAGTCAAACTGTGGCCCTCCAGATATCCATGGACTACAATTCCCATGAGCCCCTGCCAGCGTTTGCTGGGAGAGGCTCATGGGAATTGTAGTCCATGGGCATCTGGAGGGCCGCAGTTTGACTACCCCTGCTTTACAACATGCCTTTTTGGATAGTCAAAATACAGTGCTGAAGATCGTACGTCTGGGGCATGATTTTGCCAAAGTTAAGGACTTTTCAGTGCAATCCAAAACAGAGTTCTAACCTTTGAAGCAAATTTAGCTCAGTGGACTTAAGACGGTTATGACTCGGTTTAGGACACAGAAAGTTGACTCAGACCATTGGCCCTTCAAGGTCTCCTCTAATGAGGAGAAGATTAGTCTTAGGTGGTCTATTACACGATCTGCTAACCTGGTCTTCTTAATAAGAAACAATGGCCATTGAACCTGAGGCCTTCTGAACATGCATGAATATACATGAAACTGTGTTATACTGAATCAGCCCCTTGGCCCATCGAAGTCTGCATGGTCTACTCAGACTGGCCCCGGCTCTCCAGGGTCTCAGGTCCAAGCCTTGCACATCACCTACCACCTGATCCTTAACTTGGAGAAGCCTGGGATTGAACTTGAACTGTTTTGCATGCAAAACAGATGCTTTTCCACTGAGCCACAGTGAGGCAAGTAGATGCCTTGCCATTGAGGTACTGACCTTCCTGTTTGCACAAGCATTGCACTGTTAAAGTTTCATGTATTTCAGCAGGAGGAATTAAAGCACATGCTTAATGACTGTGACTTGAACATACTTGACTTTGGCTGGATCATACCCTTCTGTCTGACTGCTATGCATTTTCCCTTTTGTATTAAGTCACACGCGAGTTCTTACAATTTTTTTTAATTAATTTGGCAATTTGCCCACTTTTGGTAATCATTCTCAGGTGGTGGAATCTATAATATGGTAGGGGCCTTGGCCTCTTTATTGTATTAAGAATATATTATCAAACTCCAGAGTCTGTACCCTTCTGCTGTATTGATTTTTCTGTCAGCAAAATCAATAAGTAAAATTAAAAATAAAAAAAAAATCTATTCCTTCATTTGTTTTACGTTCGTATTTTGTTTGCTTAACCTTGAACTTTCAGTTTGGGAATACAGAAACACCGTCCAGAGTTCAGTAATAGAGAGTAAAGTACTTTTCACAGTAGGAATACACTTGGAAAGAAAATTAGGTTGATGGCAATAAAGTCAGAGAAGTGGGTTGCTATATCGCAGTGGTCCCCAACCCCCGGTCCGGAGACTGGTACCGGTCCGTAGATCAGTTGGTATCGGGCCGCAGCTCTTCCTCATCCTTCTCTGCTGCCGGCTCACCTTTGGTGCTCTCCAGTGGCTGCCATGGCTGGGGCTCCCCCTCATCATGGCAGTACGTAGCTGCTGCTGGCGGCGCCCCCCAGCTGGCGGCGGGAAGACAGGGATGCCGGCAGGAAAGCAAGTGGAGCAGGGCTCAGGCGGCAGTGGTGAAGTCCCTCAGCAAAAGACTACCCCGCCCCCCCGGGCCTCAGTAAAATTGTCAAGCATTGACCGGTCCCCAGTGATAAAAAGGTTGGGGACCACTGCTATATAGTACAATTCTGATTAATGTGGGTGGGTTTTTTGAGGTCCCTTCCCAATGGAGTTCACATGAACCTTGATTAAGCCCTGGGTTGGAAAATTCCAGGAGATTTGGACGGTGAAGTCTGAGGAGGTCAGTGTTTGGGGGAGGGATTTCAGTGGGGTATGATGTTAGTGATGCCAGATCTATTGGCACTGCCAGTGAGGGATGGGGGGAGTGCTTTCTGGAAGTGGGGAGGAGTTATGTGATGTGATTACGTCAGTCAAAAGTGATGTCAGCACATTTGAGACAATGGGGGTCATTTTTTTCTGCACTATATGCCAAAAATTTATGCCCAAATTCATGACTATTAACCCCCTCTAACCCTGATGTACCAATGTGACTTCTGGGTAACGTCAGCATGTGACATTAAAATGTGGTGTTCTTCTGGGGTAAATTGCGGGGCAGATTGGGGTGGGGGGTGGGGTGCATTAGGAAAGTGGGAGATCCCCACTCATACCAGGGGACCTTTGAAACCTGTATAATTCCATCAAATTCACTTTCCAAAGTGGTCATATTGTCCATGACTGCCTTTATTAACCTTTTGACTATGGAGTAATCCCTGAAATATTCTTCAGGCTTCTAGTAATCCCAGAAATGGTATCAGTGAGCCATGCCTCCCTGCCATGCCCCCAGAAGTTGCATGTTTACAGTGTGCATGGCATCATTAATAAAATAAAAATGCTTGTTAAATAAGAAGTTAGTTTCATTTTTTGTGTGTGCAGTACCTTGCCTGAGCAAAACAAGGAAGCATTCAACTCAGTTGGTATAAAGCCCACCGTGCAAATAAGCAATTCTCCTCAGGGAAAATGATCTGTGTGATTTAGAGATCACTTGTATCTTTGAGAGATTTCCAGGCAAAATAGGTGAATCCCTTTACTTGAAATAGCCTTCCTGCAGCCATTTTCTGCTGGTGGAGCTCTGAGAAGAAATTCTGAGAGGGGGGAAACGGGAGAAGCTAATAGAGGAAGATTCAGCTTTTTTGTGCCTATTCCTCCCACCTCCCATTTTATATATACAATAATATAAAATCACCCCCCCCCAATTGGAATAACTCCTCTGGGGCTCTGAAGTTGAGAATGACTGCTCCAGAGGAACTAACCTATGTTGCCTGGAGATCAGTTGTAATCCCAGGAGAACCCACCACCTGGTTGTTGGCAACCCTCAACTTGATCTGTTTCCAGTAAAGACCACCATGTTGCAGCCTACAGATGTCTGACATCTTTTATTTTGGCTTTTGTATATCTGACATGGTGTGTTGTCTGGAACTCTTATCCACAAAAGCAGATATGTGTGTTTCAGAATGCAAACCCAAGCCATATCTTGGATTTGATGCATCCAGCTTATTCATTTGTGAAAAAGAGAAGCTGAGGTTCCCTATGACAACCCACAAAGTCTGTCCTGAGAATCATGGGACCTGCATGAAAGAAAGAAAGAAAGAAAGAAAGAAAGAAAGAAAGAAAGAAAGAAAGAAAGAAAGAAAGAAAGAAAGAAAGAAAGAAAGAAAGAAAGAAAGAAAGAAAGAAAGAAAGAAAGAAAGAAAGACATGCAGAATGTGGGTTGTAGTAAAGAGGGGAATTGGGTGAGATTAAATGATAAATTAGGCTCCATCCTATCCATTTAACCATTTTGTGTGCATCATTATTGTACTGCTGTTTGTTTAATCCTTATCATGTTCCTCCTTCAAAAAAAAAAAAAAAACCCTCCCAAAACCCAACATTTCTTTCTAAAGCAGTATAACACATATCTGGTTTGTTGACACTCCCATGTGATTTTTGTTCCACGCTTGTGCTGAACTGTGGATCAGACTGGATCAGCAAACGCTGGCAGGGGCTCAAGGGAATTGTAGTCCATGGACATCTGGAGGGCCGCAGTTTGACTACTCCCGGTATATAAGAGAGATGCTCTTATGGGGAGCAACATACAACAAAGTTTATTACAGCGTGAATGCTTCTATATCTTTAACTGTGATACACTGGAGCCAAATGGCTTGAATTTGGAATGGGACTTGGCGTGTTTCCTGTGACTAATGAGCTATACCTGTTGCATTAGACAGCTATAACTTTAGTGGTCACTGATAGTGGTTAGGTCTAGCTAATTAAGACTTAAAAGCATGATAGGCGGAGAGCCCATGGGATAATTAATATGGAACAGTGAAAACATTAAGAAAATACTTAGGTATGTTTTGATTCTTAAATGCTGTAATTAGGTGGTAATAGGTGATTTTGGTTATATTATTTATTATATCATTATTATTTTTTATAGGATCGCAATCACTGAGGAAGTTTGGGAAAACGGGATATTATTTACCTAAGAACCCGTTTTGGCTGTGATTTATGATTTTGGATGATTTACTAAGTTTGGAATTATTATAAAATGAAGAAATAAAAAGACCAATTAATGATTTGAAATAGCCTGGACAATTCCTATACATTTTGTTTGGACTGGAGTTACCCCTGGTATAACCTGTTGGAAGTCTTGCATCAGGTTCCGAACATACAGCTGAGTATTTGGGGTTAGAAAATAGTGGGCATCTCAGGTTGGCCTGGATTGATTGGGCCTGCTGAGTGCATGTCAACTTGAGAACTGGATAGTCTTTGGTACCATCCATGTGACCAAAATACTCAAGATTTCTTCTTCAACAGCTTAACAAATATGTTGTCCAGTGGAGAAAATTAACACTGGAATATATCCTCTCATTATCACAAGGAGGCATCAAAATAATTATCACCTTTCCCCTGTATCATTACTGACTGAGCCAGTTAATGAGATATCTAATAAAGGTGTTTGATTGGATGTATTGTTCTTTGAAATGTGAACTTGAACCAGATTGGTTTGTACAGACACATTGAGTTGGAGATCTCTTGGGACTACAGTTGAACTCCAGGCAACAAAGATCAGTTCACTTGGAGAAAAAAGCTTCTGAAGAAGATGGGCATCGTGACATTTTACCCCATTGAAGTCCCTCCCATCCCCAAATTCCACCCTTCTCAGGCTCCACCCTAAAGTTCTCCAGTTATTTCCCAGCTGAGAGACAGAAACCCCAAGACTGAGTGTCCTTAGCTGGGCTATATGAATGAAGTCTACAAATGAGGCATGTTAGGTTTTTAGCAAACATGTGGCCTCCACCGTAAGGGAAATGGTTTCAGGCAAGTAGAGCAGAAGCGAAGGAGCTGGTGGTTCTATGCAGGGTTCATCCACAGGCTTCTCTAGACATTGCTTCTGAATACAACAAGTGAGCCTCACATATTTGTTTGTTTGTTTGTTTGTTTGTTTATTTATTTTCACATTTATATACCGCCCTCCCCAAAGGCTCAGGGTGGTGATTGACTTAGTACTCCAATGTACCAGATACCTATTCTAATCAGGAATTCGAAAGATCATTTAAGATATACATTGGAGTTTAAATGTAGGCTTCATCAACCTCATCAGACAGACCCAACATATTTTTGTGGCTGAAGTTCTTTGGGGGAAGGTCTACGTACCACTCCACATAATTTTTCCTGTCACACAGTTTCCAACTTCTCACGCTGCACCAGTGGCGGGAATCAAAGCAGTTCAAGGGAATATAATATGGGGTTAGGTATAAGCCCCCAATTAAGCCTTGCCTGATAAATGAGGCAAACTGACAGGCCCCAAAGGGTTTGCTTCTTAAAGTAAAAGAAAGGAAACACACAATTGAGGGAACTATTAGCAGTTCTCCAGGAGTTGTGACCTGCTAGGCTTTGTGTAGTATACGGTCAAGATAACCCTTTTCCTGAAGGTGTGTAATGTAATGCAGAAATTCAGCACTCTGCTGCAACTCAGTTAGACACCACGCTCTCCAAACCCTCATGACATCCTCTTAACACCTCATTTACTCAGACTGGAAAACTTAATCAAAGATGTGATGTCTCAGTGATCTTTAATTGACCTCCCATTGAACTAGCTCTTCTTCCTTGCTCACGATTTCCAACCTCTTAACTCTCAGCCCTCAAAACCCCAACTGACTTAAACCTCCACCTGTTAGATCTTCAACTTTTCCTAGCACACAGCTCCTATTGTCTTGCTTAGGTACATTTCTGGGTGATATCTGTCATAACTCTGCTTGCTTTGATACCTAACGACTCAGACTGGACTATGACCTTGCTCTGGTGTGGACTCTGGCTAGGCTCTGCAGCCCAGGCACCTCCTGCACAGCTGTGTGGGTGTGGCCAGATAGGGCAGCATACCTGTCATCATTTCCTCTTCCAGCTGGACACCAATTCAACAAAAGATTTTACATTAAAGAAAAAACTGAGAAAAGTCTATTGAAATTGATAATCACCTATCCATCTACACACCCATGCTGTATCACAAACTATTGTTTAAGCAAGCTAAAATAAAATAATAGGCAGAAGAAAGGGGGGATTTAATGGGTGGCATGGTTTGATCGATGCTAATGGGACATATTGTCACAATGTCAAATATCAACATTCTATCAATAGTGTTAGTGTTGTGGGGGCCTGTTCACACAACTTAGTGAGACAATTTGTGTTCTGCCTAAAGGAAGTGGCAGAAGTGAAGTCAGGTAGCTCTTGGAGAGGGGTGGCCAAACTTGGCCCTCCGGATATTAATGAACTACAATTCCCATGAGCCCCTGATAATTGTCCATACTGGCAGGGAATCATAGTAATTGTGATCTATGGACATCTGGAGGGCCACATTTCGCCCACTCGTGGTCTAGGAATTGCCCGAAACTCTATGGTAAAAACATTGAGGTTCTACTATTCCTAGAGCCACCCAACATGACATTCGTGTTTTCACCCAAAGTGATGCTTGCTCACATGCTACTTCGTGACCTCAAATCATCCTCAGGTTGTTATCCACATGCAATTGTAACAGAATGGTCAGCTCACAGGTCCCCTATAGAGCAGTGATCTAATTGTGCAAGGCAATTGCACAGGTTGCCATGATAGTCATGTTGAGCATCATTTAAAAAAGGAAAGTGAGAACTGCTTTTTGATGCCTGTCTCCATATTCAAGATATATGTCTATCCAAGATGATGCCTCTTTTCTTCCATTTCTGTGTTATTAGTTAGCTGCTCGGAAATCATTACTACCAACAGAGCCTTGAAGGACTATTGAGGAAATGCTGTTTGCTTGTAACGCGCAGCGTTTAGCAGCCAAGTGTCTCACAAGGAATAAAACAACTTTCCTTTTTGTCTCCTGCTACTCCTCCAGTAGGGAAAGGTCAGAGAAACAGTGGGGAACCAAATGAAGGGAGATATATGTTTTCCGCCAACTTTCAGAATGCTGCAAATTTCACAAATTGCAACAGAGAGATAGAAAGGTTTTTTCCTTCAACCCGTATTTCTTTCCTCCTGGCCTCCTACTGCTAGTTTATTGTTGGGAAAATGTATCCCCTTCTCCTCTGTCTGATGTGAGCGAGTAAAAACTTGTTTGTGACAAATGAAATGCTATTTTCCTTTGATATTGTTGGACAGGAAAAGTGAATAAAGGGATCCTTGGACTCACCTTTCTCAGGCTGTATTCTCACAATGACCAATTGACACGATGTATTGGCTTCTTGATGTGAGCGGCCCTTGGCCTCCCAGGAGTATGTTTGTGTGGATGTATAATTTGATCCAGGCAATCCCAGAGCCCATACCAATGATGAAAGTGGTTAACAGTACATCTACTCAGATGTGGGCTTAAAGAAAGCCTGGGACTGTGTACTGTAGAAAAATGTCTGGTGTGACATACCGTTGCAACAGTGGGTGATCCTTTAAGGGAAAATTAAATTCTATGCTAGCACAAAGAGCTATTTAGAAGAGATGTTCTTTTCATTTGAGATACATGCCCTTCCCGTGTCATATTCCAAAATGTCATCTTGAACTGTTGAACGGAGGATTGTGTTGGACAATCCTAAGAAGCAGCGTGAAAGGAGGTGACATGGTAGTCTCGTCAGATCTTGGAAGCTAAACAGGGCTATGATTTGAATGGGTAGGGTTGGCTTGGGAAATAGCTGGACATTTTGGGGGTGGAGCCTGAGGAGGGTGGAGTTTTCAGAAGGGGAGGGACTTCAATGGAGTGTCATGCTATGGAGTCTTCTCCAGGTGAGCTGATCTCTGTTGCCTGAAGATCTGTGGTAATTGAAGCTCTCCAGCTGCCACCTGGAGGTTGGTAAAACTATGGATGGGAGGCAACCAGGAGAGGTGATAGATGAACCACCTCTGCTTCTCACTTGGTGGAGTTGTTGTAAGTCAGTTACAGCTAGACAGCAGCTGTGACTTGCTTGTTCTCCTTCCCCACCCCCCCTTTCCCATGACTGAGATGCCCATTTCCCTTGATGGGAGATGCACATTATGGCCAATTAAGTCCAGAATGCTTATCTCAGGCCCCCAATGAGATGAGATCGAGGAACAAACCATTTTCATTTATCTACTACCAAATGCCTGCAGCGATGGAAATAATTCTTTAACCAGCTATACCACCATGATGCAACAGAACCCCACTAGTTGACTTGCCAGAAAATATACTCATCAGCAGTGAGACAACTATCAATGAACTAAAATGTGCAATAAAATCACTGATGAATGGAAAGGCACCTGGAGAAGACTAGGTTACTGCTTAAATGATTAACGATGGGAGAGACATTCTGCAAAAGCAGCTCCACCCCCTAACACTCATATGACGCTCAGAATGTATGTCATTAACACTAGCCATCCTTGTGCCAATCCTGAAGAAAGATCCTGAAGAATTGTGATTAAGATGGATTCCACAACTCAACAATGCAAGAAGAGTTTGAACCACTCTTCCATGCAAACACCCTTGGTGAACCATGGGTGACAACCACACACACACTTGCAGCCTACCTTTCCTCGTGAGATGTTTCTGAGGATACAATGGAACAGAAGATAATGCCATAAACAACTTTGGGTCCCCATTAGGTAAATAGGTGAGCTATAAATGAATTAAATAAGTGAATTTATTCGTCAACATTTGTATCCCCCATTCAAAAGGAGGGAGTGGCTGAAACTGCCATAAGTGTATACCTGGCAAGCCTAAAACCAGAGAATGGAAGAAAGGCCACATCATTTTTTTTTTTTTGGTGATAATTCAAAACTGGGTTCTTTTTCTTGCTAAACACTGAAGTAGAACTTAGCCACTGAAAGCTCCTGCCTGACATTTGACCCTTTATGGAAGTACCAACTCCCCCTCACACCGGAAAGGGAATGTATGGAAGAAAAGGGGGAAAGGTCATAGCATTTTCCAGCTATCTGCTACTTGGATTGGGGGTAGATGATCTGGCCTGCAACCCTTCCTTAATCATATTTTTTGACTCTGCTCTTTGAGCCAGGATTGTCCCATTTTAAGAGATCAGTCTTGAGAAAAACACTTATTATTAAATTCAGCAGTTGTTGACTTTTTTCTCCTCAACCAGTTTTTCCCATGTTCCTGTCTGTAACAAGGTAGATTGGCTTGTGAGAAAGAGACAGTTTTTAAAAATAAAAGTAGTGACACCCAGGCTCTCACAGGTATGTGGGATACATACCTGCTCCATCCCCCCTTCCCCTCTCCCTTCCCACTCCCTCCCTCCCTCTCTCACAAACACACACACACACACACAAACATCTCCCCACTTCCTCCTCCCTCTCGCTCCTTCCCTCTTCCTTCCCCAACCTATTCTCTGGTCCTTCTCCCCCCAGACACACACACACACACACACAAACACACACAAAGAGTCCTCCCCCCTCCATCTTACCTCTTCTACCAGGAGAGCTCTGGCCTCTTCTTGCCTGGAGGGAAGCACCTCGGCCTGCACTGGCATTACAGCCTGCGTGCCAGCCATTGGAAGCCTGGAGGGCAGACTGGAAGCCCCGTGGACTCCACTCTGGACCCCAGAGTCCTCCCCACCACCCAGACTCCCTGCTCGCTCCTCCCTATCCTCACCTCCACCTTGCAATGTCCCCTGGCCTCGGACAGGGCGGCGCTGGCCTGGCCTCTACCCACAATGGCATGCGCTTCCCCAGCTAGCTGTCTGCCATGGTGCCCCACAGCTGCCCCAGCCTCTTCTAGTGCATTCCCTGGGATGGGGCTATGGACATTATTGCTGTATCCATTTCTGTTCCAGGGGTTGCGTCAAAAGATGTGTCCCGCATCAAATATACCAGGGACTTAGAAAAAAGTGGGGTGTATATTGTGCATCTTTAAAATGTATCATACAAATTATTCAGTGGGTGTACAAAGAAAAATCTAGCGTAGATGGATTAAGGTAAAGGTAAAGGTAAAGGTATCCCCTGTGCAAGCACCAGGTCATGTCTGACCCTTGGGGTGACGTCCTCTAGTAGATGGATTAGGGCTGCGAAATTCCTGATGGATTTTCTGGTGATTCTTAGAGCTACCCGGAAATGACAAAGGGTAGCTCTAGGAATTGCTTAAAACTCCATGGTAAGTAGACAAGCAGACACAGTAGATCTTTTTTTCCCCTTCTAGGACGGCGCCTCCTTACAACTTTCCTGTTGGTTGCCTGGCAACCCTAACATGGATTGTACTTGTATTTACTGTAATGTATGTTCTCTGGGTTCTCAGTTTTGCATGCATTATACTTGCCTAGGGCAGAGAAGTCAGCAAAAAACTGAAGATGTAGTAGACATCTCTGTGTTCGATCCTCTTCATTATGATAATGCCTAATTCGTTACAATGATTCCAAAGCTACATCAGTTCTCACAGAGACAAAGAAACTGGCATAACCTGTGCTCTTTGAAATGCATTTGTTGACCATTTTCTTTGAACTTCCTTCCCCAGAGACTAGATTCTCTGCATACATGATATTTGTTAATTCCTCCTCTCAACCCACTAAGAGCCCCCCCCCCCCCACAACTGACACCCACATTCACCCTGCAGTGCATGGAAGATAGTGAGTGGGAGAAACATCCTTTTTAACCTCTACATTTATTGATAAAACATTGAAATAGAATCACAGAACCATAGAGTTGGAAGAGGTCATACAGGCCATCTAGTCCAGCCCCCTGTTCAATGCAGGATCAGCCTAAAGCATCCATGATAAGTATCTATCCAGCCACAGCTTAAAGTCTACCAGTGAGGGGGAACTCAATGCCTCCTTAGGCAGCCAATTTCTTTGCTGAACTACTCTGCCTTTCCTCCTAGGGCTTGGTCCCCAGGCCCTGGATCATCCTTGTTGCTCTCCTTTGCACTCTCTCCATTTTGTCCACATCCTTTTTGAAGTGAAATCTCCAAAATGGTACACGGGACTCCAGGTGTGGTCTGACCAATGTGGTATACATTTAAAAGGTGAACATTGCCTTCTACTGTAATAAGTTTTTTTTTTTTTACAAAACACTTTTAGTTTGGGAAAGAATGAAAGGGGAGGGATATGAAACTAGGAGTGGATTGTTTATTTCTGAGGAAGGAAGGGGTTTTGGCTTAGTTCTTAGTTTGAGAACCTTGCCCTAATAAACTCAACTTCCAATAGTCTCTTAAGAGAGACTCGCGTCCACTGGCATGGAAGATCTGCCACCACTCTGTAGACCCTGTTCCATTCTATGGCTCTTTTGGATGCACCAGTCATTGGATATTATATTTTATAATAAAATAATGTATCACTTGGATTTTCCTGTGTAGGAAGGGGCTGTACTGGTTACAAGAAATCACTTTGTGCTTACCCAAAGATAGTTTAAGTACCATTTCTCCTAAAGAACATTGTGCCATGAATATACTGATAGCTCTTGGTCTAGCTCATGGTCCCTGGCCCCAAAGAGGCAGCCTCAACCAGAGCCAGGGCCTTTTCAGCCCTGGCCCAGGCCTGGTGGAATGCTCTGCCAACTGTTATCAGGGCCCTGCAGGACCTAGATCAGTCCCGCAGGGCCCGTAAAACAGAGCTATTCCACCAGGCCTGTGGTTGAGGCCAGGACATAACACCTATCACATCAAACTGGCTGACCCCCCTGGCTAAACATCTGTGGGAAGAAGATCCATCCATCGAATGAATGGAGCTCCCTCAGAGACTTAAATTCCTTAGGCAGATGTATGTCAAAAGTGTAGAATTTGAACTGTTTTAACTAACAGTTTTAAACAACCTTTTAATCTGATTTGTGACTGTAACTGCTACTTGAACCACCCTGAGCCTCATGGGACATTATATTATTATAATAAAATTAAGTTCTTTATTATTATTATTAATAATAAACTGGGCCAGTGTGGACACTTCCCTTATAGCAAGTCCGTAGCCAAGTTTGCTTGTTTTTATATCTCAAGATTTCAAAGAGAAGGCCCAGGATTCCCATAATTCATGCTTAGAATGCACATGATATATGGATGCTCCCAGTAAACTGGGGGCTACCTGTTTTCCATGCAGGAGGAAAACAAACAAACAAACCCATGTGCAGCCCGCCATTGATAACTTTCCCTTTGCTGAGAATAAATAAATGCTCTTTTGCAGCAGATACGGATGTAATTTCGGATATGGCATTCCGACAGTGCATTTTCTATTTCTTAGTGGATAATTACTCTCAAGGTCTACAGAAAGTGGAATGCTAAAGCTAGCCTGATTTTTTTTAAGCCCCTAAACATGACTACACTCATAGAGCAGGATATGATGAATGAATCGAATAACTGCATGACATTTGCAGCTTGCCTGTGCTATTCCAGTGCTAAAAATTAAGCCATTTGTTTGTGTTAGAACATATCAGAAAACATCTGAAGCCTTTAATCATATTATTCCTTGACTTGCCATAGAAGGAGGAGCCAGGGATCGGTGGCAGAGCACTTGCCTTGCATACAGAAGGGTCTGAGGTTGGATGATTACGTAGGGGCTTTCACGTGTGCAAAATAACATCCACTCCATCCACTTTCAGTGCACTTTGCAGCTGGATTTCACTGTAGGAAACAGAAAAATCCACTTGCAAATGGTCGCTGAAGCAGATCGAAACATGTGTGAAAGGGCCGAGGATAGACTCTCTGGCGATGGCAGTTGTGGCGTGGGGTAGCTGACCTCAAGGGCGGTACCATATGGTGTAATAGAGAATTGATCTGAGGGGATCTCTCTGTATGTGTGTGTGTGTGTTTTAGGTAGAGGCACCAAATTTGTAGGCTTGTCCCTCTCCCCTCCCCAAATATCCCAAAAACATTGGACCAGGGGTCCACTTCTATGGCCTCCTAAGAATATGCTCCCATCCTCCATTGGTTTTTTTCTGTTTGTCCGTTCGTCCATCTGTCCGTCCATTTGTCCATTTGTCCATTTGTCCATTTGTCCATTTGTCCGTCCATCCATCCATCCATCCATCCATCCATCCATCCATCCATCCATCCATCCATCCTTCCATGCATTCATTCATTCATTCATTCATTCATTCATTCATTCCTCACCATTCCCAGCTGTTCCCAGCAATCCGGCTCGCGACTATGAGTTACAAAAATAAAACCCCACAATAAAATAACAAAACTATACCCCTTAAAAACATTCCCTCCTGAGTGACGAGCCTCTAATCCTCATCCTCCCCAACCCTGCTCATCAGCCTCCCAATAGTGTCTTAGAGGAGATGTTAATGGGGAGCTTGCTGTGATAGCTAAGCAGGGGAGGGGCCTCTGATATCAATTGCCCTGATCTCAATCAAATGCCTGGCGGAAGAGCTCCGCCTTGCAGGCCCTGCAGAACTATGAAAGCTCCATCAGGTCCCTCAGCTCTTCCAGGAGCTCCTTCCACCAGGTCAGGGCCAGGACCAGGAAAGCCCTGGCCCTGGTCAAGGCCTAGAATTCTTCTCGTGGGTCGGGGACCACCAACAAATTAGCACCCAGAGAGCAAGGCCCTGTGGGGGCATAAGGCAATAGGTGGCTCAGTGGAAGGGGAGGGAAGACCCTTTAAATGCCTTCTGCTAGATGCAAGTGAAGTGGTGCGGTCCAGCTGACAGGTACATACAGGAGCGGGCAGTTCTTTTGATCCCATTTAATCAGGACAGAGCTTTCACCCAAGCCAACTCTCAGTAGCTTTTGTATTGGTATTAGTCATGTTGCGACCTCGACAGTGAAACTAACGTGGGTTCAGGGATGCATGATGTTACTCTAGCTGGCAGCTCATTAAAGAGGAACAAGCAACCTGCGCATCTTCAGCTCCAGCTCCCCATCTTCAGCGTCTTCCAGAAGAGCAGGATGACGTGGGTGGGCTAGACATGTGTGTTTGTTCTGCCTGTTTGTTCTGCTAAAACAAATAGCACATTTGTGTTGTGGGTCAAAACGAGTGTTTTGCTGTCTCAGCAGGGGAAAAAAAAAAAGAGCCATCCTGTTCCTTGTGTGGAACTTGTAGACACAGCATGGAGAATCCATAGGTAGAAATGCAAAAAAAAAAGAAGGGAAAGAAAGCTCTGAAATATATGGAAATAAAATATAGCAGTTGTTTTTTTCTAGGAGATACCTGTTTTCTGTTTGTGTAACCATGATTATGCCTTAATAATATCCATAGTTATGCAAAGCATGATTTGGCATGTAATGTTTAACCCTCATTGCTGGCTTTGTCCTAGGGTTTGACCCCATGAGTTGGATTCACATTATGGCTTGGAGACAGCCTTGGCTAGCCTTCATCCGTGGTTTGTATCAGCCAGACGATAGTGTGAATATCGCTTATGCAAATCAAACTAGGGCCCAGATTGGGTAGAAAGCCGGGATAGAAATTGTAAATAAATGATAATAAATAATAAGGCAGCTCAGTTTACAAACCATTCAACTCAGCTGGGGCTTTCTGAAATGCAGTTGCTTTGATGATTCATCTATGTATGCATAAGTAGCTTCCAGTAACTCTGAAATATTATTAATTAGTAATCAGATGTGAATATTAATAGCTCTGTTTGTATACATCAACGGAGTTACATTACCGAAGGCTGAATGAAAAAGGATCGGGGGTGCTGCGGACTTGTTTTATTCACGCAGTTATGCATCACCCGTTGAAAACTGCAATGCGTCCTTTGTTTTTGTCGAACCAATTCTTCTTACACGAGCAACTAGCGCTGAGCCGAACCGTGCAGTCTCCCGAGGGCTCAAACCGAGCTGCAATCAGAGACTCTTGATGAGTTTGCATTCTTGCTATTTGGTCAGCTGTGGCAATTATCACATGAAAGTGCTCCCGAATGTCAGGACACTGAATGTTCCTCTTGCAATTCGAGCACTGGCGACCTCGAAAGGAAGGCAAGACATTCCAAACTCAGGGCTTCCAAGCACAGGAGATTGCCTTAAGCCAGACGTTTTTAGTCTTTTGACTGGGAAGGAACTCCTGAAATGTTTTTTTCAAGCTTTGAGGATCCCCAGAAAGGGTGACATGCCCCTTCAGAGAAGGGGGCACAGAAATAAGATGTGGGAGCCAGCCAATCAATTGATTGATCATTTAGCATTTCCATTGTGGAGAAAGAGACGAGGCCTCTAGAGGAACAGGGGAAGTGAGCTCCAGTGATGTCTAATAGGATTGCCTTCTCTGGTGTGCTTTGGCGAGCACCAAAGCCCGAGCTGGCCAGTGGCACGGAGAGGAGGGCTGACAGCGGGGGCCAGCTGGTGCACTACCGGTGCCCCTCCTCTCTGTGCTGCCGAGCTGGCCTCCTCGGTGCTCGCTGAAACAGCTGAATTGCACCAGAGTGCAGAACCCTAATGTCTAATGATGCAAGTGTCTATCCAAATTTCTTGGAATGGTCACATAAGCTCCGAGGAACTCTCACGTCACACCAGATTTCCCTGGACCTGGGTTGGGAATCCCTGTCTTAAATAGTGCATTAGGAAGGAGAGTGCCTGCTAGCACTCCCCCCAACCCTCCTTAAGAGGCCTGCCGAGGCCTGGAGAGGCATCAGCAGCCCTTTTGGGGGCAGCAGGGGAGCTTCACTAGCACTCCCCCCCCCCTCTCCAGGCCTCCCCTGGCCTGCCCGGGGCAGAGGAGGGCCCTAGCGCCTGTTGTATTTTGCTGGTATACATACATACATACATACATACATACATACATACATACATACATACATACATACATACATATATATATATATATATATATATATATAATTAACTCCCATCCATTTGGGAAACCCTTCCAGGGCTGTCAAGAAACCCCAGAGTTTTACAAATGCCTGGTTGAGAAAGTCTGTTCTATATCAATAATAGCTCAAGATCCTCCAGAGGTACATGTGCTTTGTCTGCATTAAAAAGACACGTCACCTTCAGGCCTGAAACCACTTCCTTTTTGGGCATGTATAAGTAACCCTTTTTGAATGCCTGCATACACAATCTAGCCAACCAGGAAGCAGTGACTCATAATAAGTAACTTACTCTGAAGTGAATGACTGGGAGTCAATCCAAAGTAGAGCTGGAATACTCAGGCAGTGCAGACTGGCTGTTTAGAAGGAGGCATGGTAGAGCAGTAGGCCCTGCAGAGACATAACAGACAACCTCCTTTGAGAGTATTTTGGGCACATGCGATCCTTTTTTATTTCTTGTTCCACATTTGCCGTTTTTTTCCTGATTTTCACCCGTGAACCAGCCTGCTCCTTGGGAACAATTTGGATTACGAAACCAAGGTCATTTCTGCCTATTCTAGTCTGCTTTGTTTTCTAAAACAGGGTTCTTCATTCATTCATCAACTCAGTTTCCCTTTGTTAATAAGAACGAAGAAGACAGGGAAAGCAAAGCTTCTGGGTTCTGTACATGGGGTTCCGAAAGAAGACTGAACTATAACATATATGAATTCTCTCATAAGATAAATGTAACGAGTCATAGCATGGTGGGCCCCTTGTTGTGCTTTAAAAAGCAGATCAATTCACGGTTGGCTCGGCCATTGGCAGTCATTTTTTGATACGCTGCTTTAGCACTTGGAATCCTTTCAAGGAGATTTAGGATTGATGCAGCCGGGCTCTGTGCCAGTCCCTTCAGTCAGCTGCAGTCTTATTCAAACGGGAGGCGTCAAGCCTGCAAGAGCCCAAGTCAACTTCGCCCACCATAACCTACTCTTAAGAGGAGGAAGAAAACATGGTCCCCACAGTCACCAGAGAGATCAACCTTGGGTCGTCATTGCTGGCCCAAGATGAAATGTATGCCGGAGGTTTAGCTGCATCCTCAGCCGCGATCTGTTTTTAACTGGGCTGAATAATACCTGATTGTTTTGGGGCCATCTGTTGGCAAACCTGGCAGCCAATGATTATGTGCAGCCAGTTCAGCAGAGCGCACCTTAAGCTCAGAGAATAGCTTGTTTATTCCCTACCTGGTCTCGGGGGGCGGATTAGGGGGGATAAGGTAATCTGATCCCAATGCCCTTTAAAGCAGCAGCATGAAAATATGCAGAATTTTGAATACTGATTCTTAATAGGAGGCGATCTACAAATCTTGGAGGAAAATTCAGAACGAGGAGGGGATATGGGTTTTTTGGCAGCCTGTTCTCCCCCCTCTTATGGTAGCTTCTGACAGCCGGTGAAGCTGCAGTCCACTGTTCACCTTTCAATAAGAACATAATTCTATATCTTAGATTTGTTGCCAAGGCTTTTTCAAACATGGACACAGCCAAAATAGGAATCAAACCCTAACATTAAGTATTTGGCTGATGGCCATAGGGCACAGGGCTCTCCAGGAATGTAAGCTTGAGTTCTCAGTAGAGTTGCCAGCTCCAGGCTGGAAAATAACTGTAGATTTTGGGGCTGGATCATGAGGAGGGCATTCCCTGATGGGCAGGAATGGATAGAGTTTGAGAAATATCATCCTAGAGAACTGCAATAGACCCATATTATGGTCTGCAAGGGGTCAGGTGGTGTAGCGCTCACTGGATTAGGTTCTTGTCAACAATAGGGCACTTCCACACATCTGTTCCTTTTAATAAAATGGTAAGAGGGAGCTGGGATTCATCGCCTACCCACCAATCAGGGAGGCTGTCTGGGCTGCCCCTCCCCAATTGGCCATACGTCCAATGAATGGCCAGTCAGGAGGGATGTCCTGCCCCTCACCACATCCTCCTCTAACTTCTTCCATATGGAGGAATTGCCAGCCTCCAGTAAAGTAAACAGGTAACTGGAGCTGGGAGTGAGTGGGGAGGGTCAGAGACTGCAGCCAGGGACAGTGGTGGTGAGCATGGGGGTGGAGGGAGGAGGGAGCCCCTGGCAGCACTCCCACTCCCCAAAACAGCTCTGGCCACAGCCTTGCCAAGCCTTGGCAGGGCTACCCATGGTGTTGTGGGGAGGACTGTAATCCCCACCAGCACTTCCCCACAAAAAAGGCCCACTGAGACCTCCAAGGCCTAGGTGGGCCTTCTGGGGGTAGTGTGGGGTAGAGAAGTCCCCAGCAGCATTTCCCCCCCCCCCAATTTGGGGGGCAGTGGGCTGGGAGGCTTCACTTGCCTGCCCAGGATGGGTGAGGGGGAGCCTAGCGCCCATTGTATTATTATGTACCACGGGCTTTGTTCCTAGTGCTAAATATTTAGCGTTAATCCAGTTCCATTACAGTTTGCAGGTGGATTTTGTCTTCGAACACAATGAAATCTGGTGTTTTTTTTTAACTGTTTTTCATCCACAATGCCTACATTCTCAAATCCCATACTCTGTGAAACCCATCATATTTGGAGAGGAAAAGCAAGTTAAAAACAACTACTGTTTCTCCCCTCTCCCCTCTCTCCCCCCTTCACACATGCTGCTTTCCCCAACAATGACATCTTCAGCAAAATGCACCATATCCCATTGTGGGTTTCTAGAATGGACTGAAAAAAACATCGAGACCTCGCCGCCTCTTCCCCACAATAGCGACTGTAGACTGCCATGAATGCATAATGTCAGGGATGATAAAACACCCGCGGAATTACATAATAGCACTTAACTAACGCTGAATGCATACATTAACCTCCAGAAACTGGCTGGTAGTGGTACTTATTTAAAGAAAACAGAATACGATGGTATTTGTTGTTGCTAATAACAGTAGTTCAGAGAGGTCTCTTTGAGTTCTTTTTTGCTTTCCAACAACTGCCATTAAGGGAACCAATCTGATATTTGCTTCAATACTAACACAATAAGGGTGCACAAATCAAGTGACATGTAGAACTGTAAGTATTAGCCGGGTGGAGACAAACTGTGGCAGAAGCTGCCATGCAGAGGCCTCTAAATGATATTAGGCTTGTCAGGTCTGGCCTGGTAACCAGTGTAGGGAATTACCTGGAGACTTCAGGGCTCGATCCGGGAGTGGGTGGGATTTGGGGCAGGGAGGGGCCTCAGCGAACTATAGCGCTATGGAGTCCATCCTCCACGGCAGCCGTTTTCTCCAGGGGAACTGATCTAGTAAGAAATTTTACTAGATATTTTCAAAAGAGTGGAGAATCTCTTACGCCCCCACATTTCCCTTAATAAAGCTAACGGCGAAACGTCGGGAAGGGGAGTTATTTTTGGAGCTGTAATCTGTGCCCAAACTGAATGAAATATAAGAAAGGAAGATAAAGTCTTGTTGAAAATTTTGTGGAGAATTTCTGTTACCCTGCAAAAAAGTAGAAGGTGGACTGGATGGCATCACACCCCATTGTAGTCCTTCCCCTCCCCTCCCCTCCCCAAACCCTGCCCTCTGCTGGCTCCGCCCCACAGAGTCTCCAGGTTCTTCCCAACCTGAAGCTAGCAATGGGAAATTGCGCATAGGCTCCTTAAGATTCTAGGCTATCCCTCCGTTGGATGTAGAAATAAGTGGCTAGAAAAACCTGCAGGGCTGTCATTGGGTCTGCCAAGCGATTCTTTCCGTTGGCCAGCATTTAAAATATTGCCTGTTCCAAGCAACTGCAGCGGCCCCTCGACGGTGTAATATAGTGACAGATCGATACCCATAAAGTCAAAGCAGAATTATGATTAGCCTAATGCACATTAGCCTTCGTCAGGATTTCAGGAGCCGTAGCAACTCTACATAAGTGCAGGTTTGGGTATATATGTAACGCATTTCACAGTATCGATGGCTGAAGACCCCAGCCATTTAAATCATCCTCCAAGCTTCACTTCGGGGTTTTATTTGGGGAGGAGGGATACTCCATACACTTTTAATTAGGGGAGAGAGAGAGAGAGAGAGAGAGAGAGAGCAATTCAATCACGATTATAGAACATACTCCATTTTCCATCTAGTGTCAATATCAGAAAAACTAATGGCCTGATCTCATTTCGAAGACTTGCTGAGCCAACAGAGAGCAACTGAAGGCAGAGTCGGTGGTTGATGACAAACCTGGACATGGTGCCAACTTCGTGGGGAAATGATACAGCCTTGAAGAAAGATACTCCCGCTCAAGGGTCCGGGATCCAAACCAAACCGGCTGTCACTGTAGCTTGATCCGGAGTGTTGGTCACATGCATTTGGGAGTTTCGGTGCTTTACCTCAGTGATCCTTTAGCAAAACCCTTGTTGGGTATACCACTGTTAACACTCATAATGCCGATGTGCAGCCCAAGTCACCTTAGCCCAATTAATGCAGTGACATATATGTATATACTAGTAAATAAGCCCGCTAGTATATATACTAGTAAATAAGCCGCTGTGGCGGGTGGTGGTGTGGGGCACTCCCGGGCATGTGGGCCAGCTGCAGGCATGGTGGAGGTGGAGGCAGTGGCAACGGCGCGGCGGATGGCCGTTACAGGGCACGCCGTGAGGCAGCGACCGGTCTGGCGGAATGCCATAGAAGAAATGGCGGCGGTCGGCCGGACGCAGGCAAGCTGGAAGGGGGGCGGATCGGGAGGCACTTCACATGGCTTGCAATTGGTCCCTTGCCACTGGACTGACAATCGGAGAGCCCAATCGGGCCCTCCGATTGTCAGTCCGGGGGAAGGGGCCTATGGGCACCCTTCCTCATCACGGACAGGGCCTGCCCTGGGGGCCGATACCGAATTATTTAATACGCTCCTCTAGGAGCGGGTTAAAGATGATGGAGAGAAAGGGATGGCTGCTGTTTTGAGACCCCGTCTGTTAGTGAAAGGCAGTGTATAAAAACCAATAGAACTGCTGGTGTCTCTTCCTCTTCCTCTTCTTCTCAGTCTGCATCTTTCCCCTAGCCATTTTATCCTCACAACATCCCAGTGAGGTATGTTAGGCTGAGAGGGTGTGTCTGGCCCAAGGTCAACCAGTGATTTTTGATGACATAATTAGAATTTGAACCTGGGTCTCACCGATCTGAGTCCAACGCTCTAGCACTACACGATCATTTGTCCTGAAATTTAAACGGAGTGCTTCCTTGCATATAGTTACCATGCATCTACTGCATCCAGTAACATGAAGCCTCAAAGTCTGTCTGCTGCTCTCATGACTGATCTTTATAAAATTCCTATTGTTTGTAACTGATCAGTGCTGTATTCTGAAGCATACAGGGATGTCATAAGAGCATAAGGGAAGCCATGCTGGGTCAGGACAATGGCTGATCCAATACAACACTCTATTGCACAGTGGCCCAAACCTAGGTGTCATCAAGAGGTCCACCAGCAGGACTAGAATTCCAGAAGCCCTTCCACTGTGGCCCTCCAAGCACCAATAAAGTGGAGCATCACTATCTCAGACATGAGAACATAACAAAAGACATCCTGAATCAGGCCAATGGCCCATCCAGTCCAACACTCTGTATCCCACAGTGGCCAAAATCCAGAAGCCCTTCCAGTGTTGCCTCTCAGGCCCCAAGAATGCAAAACATCACTATGCAAGAGAATTTTAAGAATGTAAGAGAAGCTACATTGGATCCGGCCAATGGCCCATCCAATCCAACACCCAGTGTTACACAGTGGCCAAAGTCCATCATGACATCCACCAATGTGACCAGAACTTCATAATCCATCCTACTGTTGCCTCCCAAGCACCAAGAAGCCAGAGCATCACTGCCCCAGACATAGTAGTCCATCTATACCTTGTACCTTGCTCCATACATTTATCTGTGTGTTTGTCCTTGAGAATCAGCATCTCTTTCTGGGTACCACTGGTTAGCACTGCTTGAAGCCCTATCAATGTGATGTGGGAGATCTATGATCAGGGTCCCCCCCAATCCTTGAATAATCTACCTGAAGGAAGCATTTGGGTGTTCAAGCAGCACAAAAGCCATCCTGAATTTTGCATTTTCCATCCCTTGCCTAGAAACTTTTCATTTCTTTTGCAGCAACATCTGTAATATGTTTCAGGTTACGAGTATAGATAAGAAGCACAGATGCATCTGAGCAAAAATCGTGATGGGAACATAATGCACTGGAAACAAGAACATCATGTGCATTGAAAGCAAAACAAAAAACAAAAAAACCTGGAGAAAATGCGGTGTAGTGGGTAGAATGCTATACTTAAGAATTATAAGATAGAGAAAGAAACTGGTAGCAAAGCCTCTGCTGAGAATGAATACGATTTCAGCAAAAATAAACATGTAAGACTTGGCTGTAAGAGGGCAGAAAAGGGGGAAAGTCTGTTTCTCTTCTTTTACATGTGGTATTTAGGAACCTAAAAATTGCCCTGTATTCAGGAGCTGCCCAGCTCCAGGTTTGGAAATACCTGGAGATTTGGGAGTGGAATCAGAGAAGGGCAGGTTCAGGAAGGGGAGGGAGTTCAGGGGTATAAAATGCCATAGAGACCCCCTTCCAAAGTGGCTATTATCTCCCAGTGAACTGATTTCTAACTCCTGGAGATTAGTTGCATACTCAAAGATCTCCAGCTACCACCTGAAGGGTGGCAACCCTACTCACAACCCTGGTAGGGTTTCCAAAAACGATGAGACTAAATTAATTTTTTACATTAAAAAAAACTTTTTAAAGCATTTATTGGGGGATATACCCATAAATGGTCATGTCCTGCCCCCCCACAATGGCCAATGACAGGACTGCAGGGGGTAGGAAGGGGAGGGGCCCTGTGTGTGTGTGTACACAGCTCTGCTTTTCAACCATATTGTGGATGATTGCACCACTTCTGGGGTTTCTCTAAGCTTGAAGACTGTTTTAGGGGTTTCCATGCTAAGGTGTCCCCCTTTCTCTATTTGTTCCACTATGACCGATTATGCATGGGTCAGAAAGGCCAGGCTCGTGGTGATAGCACTGTGGGGCTAATCCCCCGATAATGCACAACATCACCACCATCCTGTCCACCTCCCAGCCCTGGCCCAAATCAGGGCCTCAGATGGCCTGCGGTAAGGGAACGTGGATACTTCCGCATCCCCCGTGATGGGCCACCATCTGTGGCCCTGTTGGGCCAGCCCTGTGCATAATGGAAGAGCCATTCCCAAAGGCTCCTCCCCCAGCCTACAGGGACACCAAACACTCTGGTCAGCTTTGAGGTGCTGCAGAACCGGATGGGGAGGTCCCCCACGATCGTGTGTTGCAGCATGCCACTTTCCCACCATTATGGGCGGGGGGCATGCTCCCCATGCTGCCTCTTGGCATGATGGAATTGTCCAGCATTTCCTACTTGCCACCTACAAGTCAGCCATGGCAACATAACAAACCTTCTTTACCTTCTCTTACCCCATTTAGCTCTGCTTGTGAGGATATTTGTTAAGGGCATCTTCAGTATGAAGTAACACAAAATAGGAAAAAACACACACAATATAAACAAAAATCCTAAGCAATAAAACAAATCTGACACTTCCAGCACCATCCTAAAAAGATTTACACCCATCTGGGGACATTAAAATCAATACACCTAGAAGGGTATGGCTGTGTTTAGGATTGCACTGTTTGCATTTTAATCCACATCGAAGTGGCAGGGATTTATGTTCCCTATCAAAGGGCAGCCACTCCATGCCTCTCTGCTCTTCCGAGAGGTCAGCTTGTTGTCCTTTAGAAGGCCCCAGAATGATCACTTTTTTACCTAAGAGGCATTTATGTGGGCAGAGTTTAAATTTGCTAAGAGGAGTACAGCAACACTTTAAAGGAATAAAATAGCTTTATTTAAAAATGAAACAACTCTCTCTCTCTGTCTCTGTCTCTGTCTCTGTCTCTGTCTCTGTGTGTGTGTGTGTGTGTGTGTGTGTGTGTGTGTGTGTGTGTGAGAGAGAGAGAGAGAGAGAGAGAGAGAGAGCTAACTAACTGTTTGTTCTAGAGGCTAGTAGAGAGGAGGAATGCTCAAAGGAGCATGAAGTCTCCCAAGTGCCAGTGAGGACACTGGAGGAGACTATCTGAAAAAAAAAATCAGGAAGTTCATAATCTAACTGTGCTAAAGACACATCTCCTTTGACGCCCCCTGCAGGGTATTCCTCATATTCTCTTCAATTATGCATGCTGTAGATCTTGCATATTTCAACAATAGGTGACAAGGAAAGAGGCACACCTGAATGATTCAAGATGGCGGGCAGAAGGAAAAATGCAATTGCATGCCTTTATGCATTGAACAGCCCTGAATTAGACCTTGTTAGATCCTGCTTGAACAGAAGAAATTGGGGTTTCTGGAGATTCCTTTGCTGTAGGGCAAGTGAGGGGGGTGGGATTCAGTTCTGTGCCTGAAGAAGCGGATTTCAGCACGGAAATGGATGAAAAAGTCACCCTTTTAAAAATGCAATTCTGAACAATATCGCTAGTGTGGAAACAGACTTTGAGGATAGAACCTAAGGAGGGTGGGGCTTGGAGATGCGTGAGTTTTCAATCAGCTATAATGCCATAGAGTTCACCTTCCGAAGTACTCATTTCCCCCAGATGAGGAGGTTGGTTTGTTTTTTCCTCTTCTGTCCCTCGTGCAAGAGGAATGAAGGGGATGGGGAGAAAAAGGAGCTCGCCTAATGATAAGAAGAATCTTTGGAAGAAGGATGTGGAAATTGAGAGAGTTGCGAGAACGTTTCCCTCAGCCCCAAGAGGGGCAGGGGGGGGGGAGGATTCCAGCGTTCATTAGCGAGAGCATGGGACTGAGAAGATGAAGAGCTAGTTTCTAATTCCTTACCTCATCATTCCACGGTTTTGCACAATGAAAGAAAAAGTCTCATTAACATCTAAATCGAGGGTGAATGGAGCGAACAGGCCTCTCTATTTTCACTTGGGGAGGGGGATGTTTCTTGCTTGCTTGCTTGCTTTCTCGCTGTTTTGGTTTAGCTATTGGGTTATTTTTGTTGCCCTCACTTCTTCTCTAAAGGTAACAGCTCCTTGTGCCTTAGAAAGATATTTTAAATGTCAGTTAACTAGCTTTTTATGTTGGCAGAGCTAAGGCTGGTTGTCCCTCCTTTGGCATGGCCAGTAGGAAAGCGGGCAGGCTGCGAAGACTCGCTTGTCTCAGAGCGGTGTTATTTTATTTTTATTTTATTGAGGGTTGGGGGGGGGAGGAGACATGTGTCTTTGAGGTTTACAGTGGCCTCTCTGTTTGAACACCTTACAATCCCACTCCATGCGCCTGGGAGGAGCGCACTCGGGGCAAGAGAGCCACTTTCTGTACAGCCGGCTGCCCTGGCAACCGGAGAGAGTTCCAGCAGCCATCTGTGTGGGAGCGAATAGCTGTTCTTTTGCCACGTTAACCCTTTTTCTGGAGAGAGCGGATCGTGTTGAGTTTTTAGAATCATTATTGTTATTTTGGTTTGTTGTTACAATGGATTGTGCAGCTTGCAGCTGGCTTGCAAAGCCTGCGGAGGTAGAGAACCAGTTTTCTTCTGGGACAATTCTTCCCTGCGGTAGAGGCCTGTGGGTGCTCATAGCTTCAAGTTAAATTGTATGTTAAATAGTATGTTAAATTCCAATGGCTGAGACAGGCCAAATATTTAGAGGCCCAAGTAGGGACACCAGGCCCCTCCTGGCAACTGGCAGGGTACAGAGGGGGTAGAGCTGCCATATCCAGGTTGGGAAACTCTTGGAGATTTGGGGATGGAGTCTGGGAAGGTTACAATGCCCGAGAGTCAGTGGGTTACAATGCCTGAGAGTCAATGGGTTACAATGCCTGAGAGTCCACCCCCCAAAGCATCGATTTCCTCCAGGGAAACATATCTCTGTTGTCTGGAGACAAGCTGTAATTCTGGGAGCCCCCCAGGTCCCACCTGGAGGCTTGCAAGGCAGTGAAACCAAATTTATTCTCTCTCGGCAGGTAAATATTATGCATATCATGATAAAAAAATGAATGACAGGCTCCCTGCCACTAACTTGTTCCTGTAAATCTGCTATGTCCTCCTGGCACTCTTCTTCCTTTCATCCTCTTAGTTTCCTGGTTCACAATCCTCCTAAACTTTTTTTTTTTGGGGGGGAGGTATTTTCTTGCTAGTAGCATCTCATAAGGTAGCCAGGTCCCTCTTGGCTACTAGGAGGGGGGTGGGAGGTTTGGGTTTCCAGAGACAGGTTGGGAATCTTGCAGATTTGGGGATGGAACCTGGAGAGGACAGGGACCTCAGCGTGGTAGAGCAGTGGTCCCCAACTCCTGGTCTGGGGACCGGAACTGGTCCATGGATCATTCGGTACTTGGCCATGGGTCCTCCTCATCCTCCTCCTCGGCTGCTGCCTTGGGGGCTGCCATGCCATTCTGCTGCTGGCTTACCTTTGGTGCTCTCGAGCGGCCACCATGGCTGGGGATCCCCCTTGGCATGGCAATGCACAGCTGCTGCTGGCAGCGCCCCCCAGTGGTTGGCAGGAAGTCAGGGGCACAGGTGGGAAAGCAATTGGAGCAGGGGCTCAGGCAGCAGCCATGTTCCTCAGCAAAAGACTTCTCTCCCCCAGGCCTCAGTAAAATTGTCACGCGTGATAAAAAGGTTGGGGACCACTGTGGTAGAGTGTCAAAGAGCCCTCCCTCCAAAGCATCCGTTTTCTCCAGGGAAAATGAACTCTGTAGTCTGGGGGTGAACTGTAATTCTAGGTGCCCCCTGGAGACTGGCATCCCACCCCAAGCTCCAACCCCAAAATCTCCAGGAATTTCTCATCTTGGTTCTCTGTCTGCATCTTCTGTCATTCATATACAGGGTGGCCAAACTGTGGCTCTCCATGGACTACAATTACCATTACCCTGCCAATTGTTCATGCTGGCAGGGGCTCATGGTAATTGTAGTCCATGGACCTCTGGAGAGCCACAGTTTGGCTATCCCTGACAACAAATAATTCTGTGGCTCCTTTAGAAAGAATTATTTCTTTTTTTGCAAGGCCTCTTATGCTTTTCAAAACAGACAGACAGAAACAAGAACAGCTCTACTGGTGCATCACTTTTGTTCCAAAACTGGAGTGGCATGCATGGAAGATGAGAAGCAGGCATTCAAAAGGCTCCACCTCCCTCATTATTGCATCATGTACCTTCAGAGGCAGGCCTCACTGGTTGAACTTCTGTCTGCCATTCAGCTCTTCTGCCATCACAAGCACAAAATTCAGTCGCCATGGATTTCTCATGGTTGTCTCATTTTCCTTCGGCGAGAAGCTTTCCCTGTTAAATTCCTACTTCTGTACAGGTACCCTGTGAGACTGTATGTGTGCTCAGGTAGAGAGAATAATATAAATGCTCCACCGATTATGTGACAAATTGCTAGCACAGGTTTCTCACACATTAGAATGTGGCCAGCGCCGCGGTGCCTGGCAGGGACTTTGGCTGATATAGGAGCTGTGAAACTGTACTTTGGATCTGTTGTTGCTAGTGTTAAGAATAATTTGAGACCTCCCTGTGGTGTTGTACAATACTGCTGGTAACTCACCTTCAACTGTGCTTTAGAGTTTAAAAAAAACCTTTGGAAGAGAGCTGGTCAGGAAGTGTCAGAAGAAAAAAAAGAGACGAGTGGGGGAAATGGCAGAAGCAGATTTCTTCCAGCAGACTGGTGGAAGTAATGTTCCTGAAAGCCCAGTTCTCTGTGATATTTGTTTTAAAAAAATTACTAGGAGGGGGGTGGGAGGTTTGGGTTTCCAGACACAGGTTGGGAAACTTTTGCAGATTAAAACCGTCATGATTTCATGACTAATTATTACCTTTCTTTGGCCAGGGAAGGTTTATCCACCTATGTTTCTCTTTCTTTGTCAACTGGAATCTTCCATCATGGGAGCTCTCTCTGACATTTTTAAAGTGGTGAAGCCCCAAGCATAGGTCTGCACAATTAGTGATGTGGAAGATTGTGATCTCTCATGACTAAATATAGCAATGGGCGGGGGGGAGGTAACCCTTGATGATAGTTATGCACAGCAAACCCATACCTTCCATTAAAATCCTTGTTCAGTCTATTGCATGAAAAGGCACACAAAGAAATACCGTCGAGCTGTGAAAAATTCACCGTGAATCTGACACAACACGTTATGAGTCTTAACTACAGCAGCTGCAAAGCTCTGTTTTGTTTATTTCTAGGGTTGATTCTCCTCCATCCATCCCCTTCATTGGCACACGAGCATCATCTTCTTGTGCTTATCCATCAAGGATAATGGTTAAATTAAATTCACCTTTTAAAACGTTTAGCTGCACACACATACACACCAGCTGAAAGTTGATGGCTGCTGTGCTTAACTGGTTGTACATGACCCGATGCCAGACTTGATTCCTCCCCTCCCCCTTCCATTAAAACAATTGCCTGAAAGGGAAAACCTGGAAACAGATGGGGCAGTGGAAAGAACGGGGGAGTCATGGGGTAGCTGAGATGGAGGTGGGGATACTACCACATTTTGTGGGGAAATGCTTGATAGACAATTCTGTGTGTTGGTGCACACACACATAAACCACCACCTTAGAACTATGTTCTCTTTCTTTTTGAAAAGACTCCTGCCTATACTTCCACTTTTCTCTGTCAATAATCCCCTCAGTAATCCAAGAGTAGCGATAAACATATAACTAGACTTTTCCTGCTTGTAATAAACGAAGCAGAACAAATTTACATGATGGAAAAAAAACTAAGCAGTACTGGAGCTTGTATTCCAATGAGGGCAAGAGGATGGCGGAAGATACAGAGTGGAAGGAACAACCTCAATGTGTTCAGTGAAGTGGCCTCTGTGGGGTGAAAAAAAGGTGGAGGGAAGTCAAAAGTAATGTGTTCACTTGAATTACCTTACCTTACGTGAAGCAAGGAGGGAAACCACTACAAAACCATTCTCAGAAAACCAAGGAAAACAGCATATAGAATGCAAACTGTGCATCGAAGGGAGGAAAATCAATACAGAGTGAAAAAGAAAATTCAACAGATGTGCATGGTGTAAGTGATGGAAAATACTGGTGCATAATAAGCCTTAGAATCTATGGTATACTGAACACTTTGCTCTCAAAAACTTCCCTTTCCCCTAGGGGAACTGATCTCCGTAATATGCAGATCTCTTAGAGCACGGGTAGTCAACCTGTGGTCCTCCAGATATCCATGGACTGCAATTCCCATGAGCCCCTGACAGTATTTGATGGGAGCATCTCATGGGAATTGTAGTCCATGGACATCTGGAGGACCACAGATTGACTACCCCTGTCTTAGAGGACCTAAGACCACACTAGAATGTTAACAGCCCTAGTTATGACTCTTTTTGGGGGTGGATGGAAGCCACCCATCCTCCCACTGGTTGCCAGGCTTGGTGTACAAATCTTCACACTGCTTCTGATTGCTTATGACCTTTCTGCATTGCTCTGCTTTCTTTAAAAGGCTGGCATTCTGTGGATGTTTTGGGCAGTGGTGTTTTGAGAGGAAAGACATGATGCAACTTCACAAATTAATGCCACCGGGTTCCTATTGCTTCACCCTTCCAAAGTGCTTAGAGGAACTGAATTTGTTGGCGGGGGGACTGGCTAAACCGAGTCTGCAAGAGCAAGCTTGGAAAACAGTTGTTGGACACAGAAGACTCTTGGAAAACAATCTCTCTTGGATTAAAGGCTAGAGGTGTTTTTGGACTACAAGAGCTGGGATGAGTTTAATAGGCCGGCCTTCTTGCCAGTTGTTTTCTGACTGGGCAGGATCTGTTCCCGTCTGGCATTTCAGTCTTCACAGCTGCATGAAGAAATTTCAGCTGTTTCGCATCACTGCACGGGTGGCCACCTGTTCAGAGTTTTCATTGGCTGCTCTCATTTGCTTTCTACTTAGCATGGACAAAAGTTCTCTATAACTTCCCCTCCCCCCACCCCCATTGGAGACAGATTTGTATGTACTTGGGGAAATCTCCCTGCCAAATTTCTCCCCTGGTCTTTGGGCTCCAAGTGAACAGAACTCTCTTTACAAGATGCTGACAAAATTGGATTCTGTGTTCTCCTTTTATCCCCTAGATATATGTATCAGATGGTGTATTCTTTCAGAAAGGCAACTTAAAAAAAAACTCACAAAGGAAGATATTGTTTAAAATCTATTTTAATAAAAACATGTCTGCTCCATGCAGCAGTGTTCATGCAGAAAGTCAACTGGAAAACCTCCAAAGAAATACACATTTGTCTTCTCTGGAAATGGGGCCTTAAGGCAGAGATAATTGACCAGGAGCCACTTCAGGGTTGCCATCCTCCATGTGTGACATGGAAACTTGTCTGGAATTACAACAGACTTTGAGACTATAGAGATTAGTTTCCCAAGAGAACATTTCAGTTTTGGAGAGTAGACTCTGTAGAATCAGAACTAGGGTTGTCACCTCTGGTTCGGAAATACCTAGAAACATTGGGAGGTGGAGGCAGGAGTAGGCGAGGTTTAGGGGTGGGGAGGGACCTCAGTGGGGTATAATGCTATGGAGTCCATCCTCCAAAACAGTCATTTTCCCAGGGGAATTGATCTCGGTCACTTGGATATGTTGTTTTCTGGGGGATCCCTTCGTCCCACCTGGGGAGTGATATCTCTATGCACAACCATGTTGAGGTCCCTCTTCTCCCAAAACTTGGTCTTCCCCAGGCTTTATACTCAAACCTCCTGGAATTCAAAAGCTGGAGATAAGCAACCATAAGCTACCCATGGCTCTTCTGAACACCACTGTGGCATCCAACTATTGTAGGGTTGCATGCTGCGGCATGCTTCAAATGCTTCGGTGAGCACCAAAGCCCGAGGCAGCCAGCACTACGGTGCGGAGTGGAGTGGAGGGGCAGTGCTGGTGGAGGCACACGAGCCGGCTGGCACACTGCTGCTGCCCCTCCCCCTCCCCTCCCTCCGTGCCATGGCGCTGGCTGCCTCTGGCTTTGGTGCTCCCCAAAGCGGCCAAAGCATGCCGAAGCATGCAACTCTAGTGAGTGAGGACTGTGTTTGGCAGTTGTTCCATACCTTGAAACAGCTGCTGGAGGAACATAAAAACTCCAAGTACCCCAGAAGTACAGATAGTCTTGCCCAGCCCCAGTTGGAACCTGGGGATGCCCCAGTTTGAAGACCTTCTCCCACATTCGGATTCTCAAAAATCGAGAAAACTTCCCAGGCATGGGGAGGCAAGAAACAGGAAGTAAATGTGAAGTGACGCAGGCTTGTCAGTGACCTTGGGAGGCGCACACCCTAGTTTTGGGGCAGATCCCTATGGTAAGAAGTGAATTCCACCATAGAGTTTTTGCCCCAAAAACCAGAGTGTCACCCCCACCAACTCCAGCAGCTGGGAAGGCCCTGGCAACCTTAGACAAAGGCCTCCAACTTCCCGAGTATGCATCCATGCTGTCATCTAATCCATAGCAGATTTGGGCGATTTTCCCCGGAAAGTAAGTAGCAAATTGATTGCAGCAGATTACTTAGATTAAATAAAGTCTCCCAACGTGAAGCTTTTGTCCTCAAAATTAACTTGGAAAGCGGGGAAGGTGCAGACATCTGTCTGGGTGGTGTTATCTCTCTTTTGCTTCCTTTTTTGTGGAGCCAGGAGAGCTTTGACAGTGTGCCCAGTCCAAACCTCTTTTCAGAGCGCTCTCTCCCCTGGCTTCACCAAGGGATGGATCTTTAAAGGAGTCTGGCTCAGTCCCATTTGGCACATCTCTTCTGCTCTTTGCTATGAATGGAGAGTGCAGAACCCAGTCTTCCCCAGGAATCACTGCATCAATGGAGCTTGTTTAAAGTCCACCTCCTTCCCTCCCCCTTTCAAGCTATGGCTCAATACGCAGCACAATTTTGATTCTCTGCTCAGATGTGGGTAAGAGGGTGACATGGGTAAGGCTCAGACTGTTGGATTATGCAAGATTTGTAGTGTGCATGATTCAAAGGGATATGAAGAATATCTTGCAGGGGACGTTGGAGGAGATGTGTATTTAGCATAGTGAGGACCAGAACTTCCTGATGTTTTTCAGATCATCTTGTCCAGTGTTCTGATTGGTGGACTTTATGGCATCATACCTCACAGAGTTCCTGATCCTTCCCTAGCTCCATTCCCAACTCTCCAGGGGTGTCCCAAACTGGATCTGGTCATCCTACCCCACTATCCCCTTGATGGTTCCTGGGAGGGACCTGGCAATCCTAAGAGAAAGGCAGGGCACAAGTGCATTAAAGAAATCAACTAAACAATAATTGAAGTAAATAAATCAATAAGACAAGTCCTGTGAGGTAGGCTAAACTGGGAGTTATGTTACTTGCCCAAGGTCAGCCAGAAATTTTCTGTGGCAGAACAGGGGGCCAACCTGACTCTCAGAGCTCCTAGCCTAATGCTCTAACATTACACCACATGAGAGAGCCACACTTCCTCCCTGCTTAATCTGCTTCACTGAGATGTAGCTTGGGGTACTCATGCCACCCAGGATTTCATGACAGAAAAGTTGAGAAACCATTGTGACGGGATAGTCAAAGTTCAGCTTGGTTCGATACGAAAGTTCCAAGACAATTCGCAATCCTCCTTGGGCCACTGTGGATGGTCAAAGATGATGAATATTTTAATAAACTCCAAATAGCTTTCTTGCTGAGTTCAGGGGAGTTTAAGGAAGCCGTGGTCTCCGTGAGGTGGTATCCATAACTGTTCCTTAATTACATGTCCCTTAATGAACACTGTCACTTGGGAAGCAGTAAAGTGAGGCTAAGATCGGCAATGCAGCGGAATTTGCAGTCCTGTGTTCTGTTCAGCTGCTTTCTGCTTTGAAATCAGTGGACATTGGAAAGTGTCATTCTGCCTAGGATTGCAGCATGCAGATCATTGTATGGCTTCTTCAGCCTGTCTGGCTTTGCCATTGAGGTCCCTAAAATATATTGTTGGGTATGGAGCAGGGTGGACTCACACAGCGGGAACTGCAATTCAAACAGTGGGAGCATTTAAGTCTATTGGTTAGCATACAGGGCCCATCCTGCGACTAGACTGTTGAATAATAGACTGTCCAATAAATTTAAACCAGGGATCTTGCAAGGAGCCAATCACAGGGTTTGGTGGAAACTTGGGCCTATATATAAGCTCGGGTGGTGGGCTGTGTGTCTCAGTTCAGTCGGGGTGATCTAATAAAGAGATGATGTTTCATTCCACAAGTGACTCCATCTCTTATTGAACCCACTATCCAATAGATATCATATTTTTATGTTTTCTTTTAGCTCTTTCTCTGTTTTTAATCACCCATACTTCTGGGCTGCTTTATTATGCAAGAGAATCTCTCGCCCTCCACCCCTTCATGTAAAGAGCTCTTTTACAAATTAGGGGGGGGCAGGGAAGCAAACAGTATCTATTTACGTATGGATTTCAATCGGATAGCTTCTGTTGAACGCACCGTAGTCTCCGGGAGCTTCTGTCCCATTGTTCTGCGCATTTTCTTTTTGGAGGACTTTATGATGAAGTCTCTGAAATGGAGTGGGATTATTGCTCTGGCTCCCTTTCCAAGGACGATGATCTTCATTTTGCCCGTCTCGTCTACAACAATAGCGTTAGTGCTAAGACTCCGTTTTGAGAGTCGATAAAGCAGGCAATCCTACATGTGTTTCTGTGGCAACTTAGTTATATATATATATTTTAAAAGCTCTCTGATTTTATTCCCTTTCCGACTTGCTGAGTTAATGGCAAGCCAGTTATAAGTGCTTGTAAATACTGGAGAGAGATCAGATCAGATGGGTTGCCAGCTCTGGGTTGGGAAAACCCTGGAGGCTTTGGGAGTGGAACCAAGAGTAGGCGGGATTTCTAGCGGGGAAGGACCTCAGTGGAGTCTAATGCTAGGGGGTTCACCCTCCAAAGCAGCCATTTTCTGCTCTCTGTTGCCTGGAGATGAGCTAAAATTCCAGGAGATCCCCAGGTCTCTCCTGGGGACTGGCATCTCTATCAGACAACCCTAGTGAGACATATATTGGTTATTCGCTCCTTCCATCGACGACATACTGGTAAATCTCGAGCCGGGCTGGATATGAATACCTGTCCCAAGTAGTATTTTGGTATCAAGGTAGCCTGCGCGTAAATCAAATTTATTTCATCTGAAATGTGTAACTAAAGATATCAAGTTTTGCACCTGTCTTTTAAGGAAAAGATTGCCTCATTTGCTTTGAATATTTTCTTGAAATGGGATTTCATACCCGGAATAGCTAGCCAGAATCATGACTGGGGCAAACAGGATGGTCCCGAAGTTCAAATTTCTTCTGCCCCACAATATGTTAAAATTGTTGGTCTTAGGGTGATTGCAGAAGACTTGTGCTTGCTGGCGGATCAAGCAAGACTTGACTCCTTTGCAGGTGTGCCTGGGAAAACTGTTTTAGAGAGAGGGTGCAAAATTCTACAAGTCTCACAACTGATTCTTGTGTCTCCAGATACTGATAGGACAAGAACTTAGGAACTGCCTTGCTGGATCAGACCAAAGGTCTGTATAGTGCCATCTTCTTTTAGCAACAGTGACTAGCCAGATGTCCTCATGGGAGATGAAAGGCCAATCATGTATGGATGGCAGCCATCTCCCATTGTTTTCCTGCATCTGGTCTTCTGAAGTCCATTTCCTCTGAATGTGGACGTTCCATTTTTAGCAATTGTGGCTAATAGCTATTGCTAGTCCTTTCTCCCATGAATTTCTCTCTTCTTCCTTTAAAGTTATCTGAGCTAGCGTCCATTGCAGCTCCCCATGCAAATGAATCCTGCAGGAATCCTGCATTTTTGTGAAGATGACTGATTTGTCCAGAACCTAAGGTGTATCAGAACAGCACTAAGGTGTATCAATGGTAGCACTATTAAAATCAACAGGCACAGAAAGAAAATATGACAAAGGCAGGGGGTTGTACCCTGCTTTTTACTACCCAAAGGAGTCTCAAACTGGCAAACAATTGTCTTCCCTTCCTCTCCCCACATCCTCTGAGGTAGTTGGGACTGTGAGAGCTTTGAGAGAACTGTGACAGGCCCAAAGTCACCCAGCTGTCTGCCTGTGGAGGAGAAGCGAGGTCTCAAACCCAGTTCTCCAAATTAGAAGCCACCACTCTTAAGATATCATAATCCCACTGGATACTGCATTGGTCAGACCCCACTTGCAGTCCTGTGTGCAGTTCTGGAAGCCACCTCTTTGTTCTGGAGGACCGCCTTCTTCTTGCTGCAGAGCTGTTGAGTGGCCAGGTTAGTTGCGTTTGTTTGGTTCTTTATATTAAGGATACCTTCTGATGAGAGAGTGGTAGAAACCAGTAAGGCAGAAGCGTTGCACAAGAGGAAAGGTCAGGCAAATAGTAATAGATCTATGACACCATGCCTCCGAACATCACAGCATGATGGGAAAGAAAACGTGTCATTCCCATCCACTTCCCCATATCCAGAGAAAACAAAGTTTGAAAGGACTCGGTGCTGCTAGAATCTCTCCTTGGATTCTGCTTTCCTTGCACTTATTTTATTCTAACCGTCAAAGTCCGTTCTGTATTGAACCAAGAACAAAGAGACTGAGAATGAAATGTTGCACGGCAATAAGAAAGTGGAGCTCTGACATTGTGCAGATCTCTCTCTCTCTCTCTCTCTCTCTCTCTCTCTCTCTTTGTCACTTTAAAAGAAAGAATAAGCTGATGATGGAGAATTGGACAATCTCATAGTGCAGTGGTCCATCCAGTTCCTCACAAATCTGTTGATGGCTGCGAATGACCTTCCCACTGCCATCTCACTTTGGTTGAAGGGCTGTGGTCCATAATTCCTCACACCAGTCCATAATGGATATTGAGGTCTTAATTGCCCATGTTTTAGCAATACACATTCTAGCCACAATAATGAAGACTCCTATCTTCAAGACCAGCTCCCACGCAATCAGCAAAACATTTCTGGGGCCATTGTGAAACCCTGGTTGAAAAAAGCTGAAATAAGGAAACAACTTCAGCCTCCTTGACGTTTTCCTGATCTTAATTCCTAGTCACAGTGGATGCTGTGGAAATGTAAGAAATATAACCAAACTAATATATGTTCCTGAAACATTTTGGGTGGTCGGCTGTGACTCGGTGGTGGATCACCTCATTTGCACATAGAAACACCTGGATTAATTATTATTTTTAATTTATTTATTGGATTTATCTACTGCCATGCCCAAAGCCAGTCCAGCTCGTGGCAGCTTACAAAATGCAGTCCCTGGAAATGTGAGGTAAAAGGATCAGGTTGCCGGTGATGTAAAATATTAGGGCTGTCAGTTCCCAGCTGGGGCCTGGGGAGTCTCTGGTTTGGCACTTTTCCCCGTTTCAAGGGGAAATCTGGAGTATCCCCCCCAGAAAAAAAAACACACACACACACAGGCAAGAAGTCTGAGAAAAATAAGGATGTTGGTAATGTTGGGGGAGGGACAACACTCTGGTTTGGGAGCAAAACTCTATGGTAAGAAACTAATTCTATATCATCATCATTGTCGTCACTTCCAGATGATGTAGAAAAGTCAGTACTTCCTGTTTCTTTGCTCCTTCCCACCCCCCACCATCTGATCCTATGGATCTGGCAACCCTGTAAAAGGCTTTTACCTGAGACTCTGGAAAGCTGCTGCCGATTTGAGAAGACAGTATTGACTTTGAGAGACAAGGGTCCAGCTCATTCTAAATCCATTTCATATATTTAATGTTGTATGTTGATGAACTTTCGCGTCATGTGGGAAGGGGAGGATTGAATGTCTTTAGTAGTAAACCTAACATAATTCCTCAATTATCTTAAGTTTAATTAAATCATGTGAGAGGACAGGGAAGGAGCATTATTTATTTATTTTCACGTGTGCATGCCGCCCTTCCCCGAAATGCCTCAACGAAACATAAATGTTGTGGTCTAGCTGTAAGGGAACCACTTTGCTTAATAGATCTCTTCTCCGTTTCCAGCGCTGCAAAGTAAACATTTAAAAACGGCTGGGATGGGATTACTTTCTGGTTTGGCCTCTGGGCACAGCTGGCTGCGAATGGGAACAGACCCGAAATCTCTTCCCAAGGACTTTTCGGTCTATTATAGAAAGGCAGCCAGCATTTTGATAAGTTAAAGTCGGAATGTTTGACCCAGATGAAGAATGTAAAAAGCTTCATGTTTAAGTAAGGATAGAAATTTTGAATATGATTTGGAGGATTTGCAGACTCCAATAATGGATATGTAGATTCGTCGGAAAGAGCCATAAGCTACAATGCTAATGGGGTATTCAAGCAGATCTCGGTTTGGGGGAAATTATGAGCCAGTTGAATTATCGAAAGGGATTCGGTGAGGAGAATACTTAATTTTTAACATGGACTAGATAAGAAAAAAAAATCTCTGTGCTTTGTCAAGTCTACATTAATTTTCTTGCAGCTTTGCTTCTTAAGACATTGGGGAGGAGGGATTTTGCTGCCACTCTGATTCCTCCTTCCTCTTCTCCCGTCACATTCTCCGCTAGCTCATTTTACCCTCCACTGCCTGGCAAGGGCATGTGCAGGTGTGAAAGACGGTGAACATAATCGCCCTTCATCCTCTTTGTTTCTGCTGCAAGGCGATCCTGTTTTCCTTCCAGTGGGGGCCTTTTGGCTTGCTGAGAAATGGTATATTAGTTTGACCTCCTTTCAGAGAATTCTCAGGTTTGGTCCGGCACCCTGAGACCAGCCTGGCTTGACCTCTGACTCTGAGTTCAGGAAGTAGGGTACATTGGAAATAATTAGGATTCTAATGAACAGAGGGAAGACCTTTCTTTGCTGGAGTGTACTGCTGAAAAGAGAGGCAGAACACATGACACAGTATTATTTACCTTTCCTCTGATGTGTGCTTGTCTGCAGGTAAGCAGCTTTCTTTCTTTTGTTGGTGTGAAATCAAGATGGGGAGAAGTACAGAACTCTTTTCTGCAAGCTTTTCTTTAAAATCTCTCTCTGGCTGTCCTTTCTTCCTCAAGGGGAAAAATGTATGGACCTTTTTTTTCTCTCTAATAAAGGAAAAAAATATGAGGGTGGCAACTTTCAGAGTGAAATGGCTATCAGGTAAAGCCCTCCCCCTCACCTCCTCTTCCTGTTTAGACAAGACAGAGAAAAGTCACATGGAAGTGTGTGTAAGCTGTAGTTTGGCCGTGGGGTACATTTCATTTATTTATTGGTGTGGAAACACATCTACTGGCACACCCCTGGTAACTGACATGACATCTGTTTGTCCCACTCCTGCCCATGACAAGCAAGCAGGGGAAAGAGGGAGGGCACCAATAGATGGGAAAAGAGCCAGCTGTGGGGCAGGCAGCTCAGGTGGTGGTGGTGGAAGACTGAACAGAATGGAAAATGGGTGGCAGAGGCAGTGGCTGGCAAGGGCCGGTGCTGAGCCCTGCTCACTGCACTACCACTGCCTCCGCCAACCCCAGCCACCACTGTGCTCATTCGTGCTCCTCCCACACCCAGCCTCTGCCTGAGGCTGAGTTCCCCACTTTTTTTCTCCAGCCTTCAGGCTGGAATGAAGGAGTCCAGCTGGGGCAGAGGCAGGTAAAGGGAGTGCCAGAGCAGGTATGTGTTTCCACATAACCTGTAAAAATCAGATTGTTAGTAATTTTTTATTTATTATATTTATTCACCACTACTCTTGTTTCAGCCTTCTCACAGCGGCTTACAACACTGAGCATATAACATACAATAAAATCTCCACATTCCCATAAAATGTCCATAAACATAGTTTCACCCTGAACAAGACTCGATGGACCCTTCGTCCAAATGTCCAAATGGTAGAGCTAACATGATATAGTGGTGAGAATGACAGTCAAGGATCTAGGAAACCCATGTTTCATTTCCAGTCATTTCCTCTCCCTGATTGGCTGTCATGCTCCCCATTCAGCCATTGCCTTTGTCTTGAGCACCTCAGGCTTCAAAGACCAGAGGGGTGGCACAGGGGGCTAATCCAGATGTATTCTGGGCATTTCTGCCTTTGGAATGCCCAGACTCAGTACTCAGGTCCATGGGAATCCCCACAGCTGAGAGTTGAACCATCAGAACTTGCTGGTTACTCCATGCACCGGCGTAGCTGAAAGGAGACTTGCCCAATAGGGCGAAGAACAAAATTCACTCCTTGGGCATTGAGTGTGGGGGTGTGTGACCAGCTAGGACCAGCTATTCCAGTAAAGGCCGGGTATTCCAGCTTTGTAAGTGCCCTGTGTTTATAGGTGCTCTCTCCCTTTTTAATTGTGTTTTTTTTTTGCAGTCTGGAGTAGGCTGAGCCATTTCCCAGGCTTTCTTTGCATGTTTTGCCTCAAGGCCTTTCCTCAACCATGTAGGTATCCTTTGCATCCTTTCCCATCTGTCATCGTCTGCTTTCAACGGCAGTACCCAGACCTTAGCACGCTGCTACCCTAGGGTGGAGCTCGATGTGTGCCCCATGACCCCTCCTTAAAGAGCTATGTGGAGCTCCCTGAAAGTGCCCTGAAGGGAACCTGTGGTTTACGTCTAACAAAAGGCAGCAGGCGCTGTGACTTGTCTTTGTTTGGTCCTAGCGAACAGCTCAATCCAAGAATCTCAGGACATTCCTGACCGTGGATGTGGCTACGAATATACAGAACTTCAACAGTAGCACCCATAGCAAGAACTCAGGTGTTGAGTCGCACATGGAATGCAAAGAGGGAGATGGGTCAGGATGAGGAATTGCCAGGTAGCCACCAGCATCTGCTATGATTTACTTGACCAGAGTTCCAGAACTCTCCATGGAGAATTGTTCCACTCATCCCGTACCTTGCCTTTCTGTTCCCAATGCTCTGGGCCAGACAGCCCTCTCTCATGCCTTCAGATGTTTGGGCTATCTCCTTCCCACCAAGAGGTGCTAGCAGTAAACAGTACTATCCTTTGAAGATAAGAACCATCCTGTGTGAACCTGAATTGTGTATACCTGGTGGTGGGAATTTGCCTCTATAATTGCCTTTTGATCCTTATTGCTTTTATCTTAGCACCACTGAAGTCCTGTCATGCTGCTAATTCACTCTTGAAATAAATTACTGAGGTTTTTGTGTTTAGGGTTGTTGTTTTTTTGCCAAAGCTCTGAATTTGCCTATTTGGGGGAGATTTACAATGGTACAAGACAGGTCTGTACCTGTGTGTAATTTATACACTAGTTATTGCCATGTTTTGTTTTCATGGCTCCCCAGTTCCTTGAATTCATTTCCAAAGTCAGTTTTCTGCTGTGGAGTGAGACTCGGCATTATTTTATAGTGTATTTCTTTAATATTCAAAGAAGAATGATGAACAAAAGGAAAACCAAGCTAAGGGCTACTCTATGATGACTTCGGAGAAGAAACCAAATCTGCTGTAGAGGCGGATCACACTAATCTTCAGTTGCTAGCAAGAGGCTCAGAATACCTTGACTGATCCTCTTTCTTCTCTGGGAAGGTAAAGCCAAGCAAGGATGTGAATTTGAAGTTCTACCTTAAACGATAGGATCTTCTAGGCAGGCAGTAGCCAGCTCCCTGCCTTGTTCTTGGGGTACTTGTAGACTAGCTAAATATGAGAACATAGTGTGATGTGGTAGTAGAGAAGGGAAATGCTTTCTTGGGCTGTATCAACAGAGGTGTCACATCAAAATCGCAAGATATCATAATCCCACTAGATACTGCATTAGTCAGACCCCACTTGCAGTCCTGTGTGCAGTTCTGGAGGCCTCCCTTCAAAAAGGATATAAACAAAATTGTAAGGGTGCAGAGGAGAGTGACAAGAATGATCTGAAGCCTGGGGACCAAGCCCTATGAAGAAAGGCTGAGGGACTTGGGAATGTTCAGCCAGGAGAAGAGACCTATTGCTCTCTTGAAGTATTTGAAAAGTTGTCAGGGCATGGTTCCTGTTGGCAGTAGTAGATAGGGCCTGCAGTAATGGTTTTAAACTACATGTAGAACAGTACAGGCTAGATATCAGGAAAAAAACATTTTTACAGTCAGAGTAGTTGAGTAGTAGAATGGGCTGCCTAAGGAGGTGGTGAATTCCCCTCACTGGCAATCTTCGAGCAGTGGCTGGACAGATACTTATCAAAGACTAGAGGCAAAGCCCGTTGCACCCAGGAGTACAACAGGTGCTAGAACACACACCTGCACTGTGATCTTCTTGGATTCCGGCCCTGTCCCCCCCCCCCCCCCACACACACACACTCCCTGCTTGAGCTTGAGATTCAGTGTGGTGAAGTGATTAAAGAATAGCAGACTGTTATCTCAAGAGCTGGGTTTGATTCCTGACTCCTTCTCCATATGCAGCCAGTTGGGTTGCCTGGAAACCTGCACAAAGATGAAAGAGAGAAAGACAGTAAGAGAGAGAGAGAGAGAGAGAGAGAGAGAGAGAGAGAGAGAGAATCCCATAACAGGCAATGAGCAAGTCAAAAAAGACTTACTCCACCCTCCTGCAACAGCTTCTTCTGCCTGTGTTCTAGCTACATCTCTTTAAGGCAATGACAGTTTGTACAGCTTGGTGTATTGGTTAAGAGCAGCAGCTTCTAATGCGGCGAGCTGGATTTGATTCTCTGCTCTTCCACATGTTGGGTGACCTTGGGCTAGTCACAGTCCTGTTAGAAACAGTTCTCACAGAGCAGTTCCTCTCAGAGTTCTCTCAGCATCACTTATCTCACAGGTTATCAGTTGTGGGGAGAGGAAGGGAAAGATATTATAAGTCACTCTGAGACGCCTTTGTGCAGTAATAAGCAGGGTAGAAAAACCAACTCTTCTTCTACAGGCAAGGTGCTACTGGAAAACAGTGTCTCTCTCCCCACCACATGTCCCCAGAGCTTTGTGGTGCTTTGTGCCCCCTCTATAGTTTCTCCATATTCTATGCCATTGGTGCCAAATTTGCTTTGTTGTGATGGCCTTGGAAAGACTGTAGCAAGACCAAGGTGGTATCCATATGGGAAGGGAAAGTCTACATCTTCCCACTCTCACCCACATCAGCATTATTTTCCCTGCTGCAATTTCCTGTGTTGGTTACCCCCAAAGTATTCCTCCCTTCTTAGATTGCAAGTTCCATACCTCACAAGACTTACTCATGATTAAATATTCCCAGGGCAGAAGATTTCCCTGGCTGCCCTGGGTCCTAGAGGGTTGGCAGGGGACTGTTTCCAGGCCTCCCACAGTCCCCCCCTCCAGAAAGCACACAGATAATGTGCCAGGAGGCAGCTCACTCCCCCCCCCCATATCTTCTGAGTTGAAAGAAGTCAAGAGAAGGCTACTTTCTGTTAGTAGGGCATGCTCTGAGGCTAGCTCATCCTCTGCCCAGCAAACTTTTGAAACTGGCAGGAAGATGGAGGCAGAGAGCTGAGCCCATATTAGCTTTTCCTGGCTGAGAACTCCTCCTCATTTGGGCAAAGTACCAGGGTGGGCCATTTCTTATTGAGGGCCATCTCCTATTGAGGTAATATTCTGGGGGGGGGGGATCAGGTAGGGAGTGGTTTATCTGCATGCAATTTGAGCTGATTGACACTCATTGGCAGAGTGCAGTTCAAACTGATTGGCCCTCATTGGCTGAGTCCAATTTGAGCTAATTGGCTCTCATTGTCAGAATGCAATTTGAACAAATTGGTCCTCATTGTCAGAGTGCTCTGTTTCTATTGGTGGCACATACCCAGGGAGGTAGTGGGTGAGCAGTCAGTTTGGATTGTATAAGGTTTACTGATGCTCTAGGCTGATCCTGCATTGAGCAGGGGATTGGACTAGATGGTCTATATGCTCCCTTCCAACTGTATGATTCTATGGCTCTGGAATCTTGCTCTCTTACACTTCTGGTACACATCTCTTATACATCCGCATGTTGCAAAGTAGCACAGGGAAATTGAGGTGTGCATGTTCAAGTATCAGTGTTGTATTCTGTGTGTAATACAACCTGAAGTTGTATTTTGTCTTTCCCTCTACTATTTTGTTACTCTGTGTGAGTGGGTGGGGAGAGGGGGAAATTTTTCCTGAAGACGAAACAGTCAGAATCCCGAGACTGATGTCTGATTGTTAATCTGTGTGTTTTCTTTGGTGACTGAAGAGCCTCTTCAGACAAGAGTGAGTCACCTCCATGTGAAGAACAAAAGCACCCCAAGCAAGCATTGTAGGATGCATGATGAATTCCTTTCCCCTCTTTAGAATAACGCCTGGCTAAATGCCAACAAGGCATGGTTGAGAGGGAGACAGGAGTCGCTGGGTCATGGCTCCAAGCTTGTTGCATTGTGCAAAAACAGTGCGCGCCTCTAACGATGCAAAATCACAGAAATGTCTGAAATTGGAAACAAAACAAACGCCTGAATTAGTCACCGATTTCATTCACCGCAGAAACCCTTTTGACCTTGTACCCAATGCTCATGCTCTCCGTTGCAGTGCCTGATGTTTCTCGCTCCAGAGCTAACAAAGAAAGAATCAACATGGGTGTAGGTCTTTCTAAGAGTTCTTGAAGAGGCCAATGATAGTATGGATTCAGACGTGTCTTCCATGTTAGTTCAAAAGGCAATATTTGTTTTGTTTTTGCCAGTAGAGGGCATGGAGTCTATGGAGATCTAATATTACCAGGCTGTTGGATCTATTTTAATCATCTCTACCTGCCCCATTGGATGTAGTATTTTACTTCCCACCAGATAACTGTAGGAACTATGGCCTCTGTGTATCTTATTGGCTTCCTATTTGTTTGTTCTTAACAGAAGGCAAAGACTTTACTTAATCTGCCTGGAAAAAGAGAGTAAGTTCTATCCGTTGAAATACTGCTTCTTTCAAGCAAAATCACCTCCTCATTGGTTGTGTTTTGGGTACTGTGTGACCAGCATGGCTACTTTAGTTCCTGTTTGCTAGCTGAATGAAGTGTGATCTTGCTGGTGCTCTCTAGTTGATGAGCCAGATGCCTGTGGTACTTGACCTCAGGTGCTTGCTAAATGCTCTTACATGAAGGGAGATTTCTGAGTGAACAGATGTAGTGTAGTGTACAGGTGTAGTGGTTAGGAGTGCGGACTTCTAATCTGGTGAGATGGGGTTTGATTTCCTGCTCCTCCCACACATGCAACTAACTGGATGACCTTGTGCTTGCCACAGCGCTGATAAAGCTGTTCTGACCGAGCAGTGATATCAGGGCTCTCTCAGCCTCACCTCTCTCACAGGGTGTCTGTTGTGTGAAGAGGAGAGGGAAGGCTATTGGAAGCCACTTTGAGGCATCTTCTGGTAGAGAAAAGTGGCATACAAGAACCAACTCTTCTTCTTCAGTTGCTATTTTGGTATTATGAAATTGCTTCCTGGAAAAAGTGAGACAAGTACTTACCCTCAGGGACTTTCAGAGAAACTTTAAGACAGAATTATTGTAGAATTTATAGGTAGTTTGAATGGGCTGCAGCTGAATAGTCAGAATTATATGGGCTTTTTTTTTCTTTTTTAGTTATGGTGTTAATTAAACAGAATGTTTTTGTAAGATTATTATCATCCATCTACATTGAGTCCAAAGATCAGGCTAGTCTGGCCATCCAGGTTAGGGCAGAGAGGATACATCTTCTAAATCAGGGGTAGTCAACCTGTGGTCCTCCAGATGTTCATGGACTACAATTCCCATGAGCCCCTTCCAGCAAATGCTGGCAGGGGCTCATGGGAATTGTAGTCCATGAACATCTGGAGGACCACAGGTTGACTACCCCTGTTCTAAATAAATAAACACACAACATGCCTTAGAGTCACATTGGAAGGGATGGTTGTCCCATCTATCCTCCAGTGAGCTGTGAGAGAAGCATAAGTAAGACGTGAAACATCACCCCACCTCTACACACTTCTCCTTTCTGAGGTAAATTTTCCCTCAAAAATTAAACATTGTTCCCTCAGAGACTGAGATAGACTAGTCTTGTGGTTTTCTTTGTTATAAAAATAAAGTTCACTGTTCCACCCTGCCATAGTTAGATCTTTTGGGCTATATTCAGTCCAGAAATTTTGGGAAGGCACATAACCTTGTTTTCTTTTCTTTTTCATAAAAAAGTAGCATCATCAGAATGGCACTGAGGGATTTTTACCAACAAATTAAATATTTTATTTTACAAAGCGGGAAAACGCAGTTGGAATGAAGAATCAAATTTCTTTATATGAATCAGTTATTTTACAGTTTCTAGTTCTTAGTTAAAGGCTATAAAAAGATGTTTGTTTGTTTATTTATTTATTATCAGTTTTATATACCACCTCTCCCAACATAGTTGGCTCCTGGGGATTTACAGTTAATAACAAGCGTAAAAAACAGCAATAACACTAAAAACATCATAAAACATTCAATAAAAACCCAATAGTACCATAGTTACAAAAATTCAAAAAAATCAGAAGAATCAAGATGAAAGTATCAGTTCACTCCCCCAGCAGCTCAATGCACCTATTCACCATGGCATCACCAACGGCTATATATAACCCACTGGGAGATTATACAATAGTTTCTTCTGGAATCTCATTCCACCAGGTAGGGGCCAGGACTTTTTCAGTCCTGGCCCTGTTCAAAGTCAGGCCTGCCTCCCAGGGGCCCGGGACAACCAGCAGATTCATACCCACAGATGTTCTTTTAAACGAAGAGGTTATCCTCAAACACATTTGTTTTTCTTTTATCTCTCTCTTGTTTTGAGTTCCCCTGAATGCCCCTAGTTTTTAGAAAGTGGCTGCTTAGCTTGTACCCTCACTTCTCCCTTCTTAGGTGAACCAGTATCCCACTGCCTGAGGTAACTGAAACACTTTCTAACACACACACAAATCTGAGGAAATACACATACCTGATTTCCCCTTATTAACTAGGCAGAGATCTTCTTCCTTAGAAGGATTTTATTTCCAATTTGACTTAATTTGGGAGGCTAACACCTCATTGCTCAAATTCTCACTGCCAAATAACTGAGCTAGTTGTCCAGATACTGTGTGGATTAGCTGTCAGTGGTAATCCCAGAGCTCTCAGTAGAATTTCCTATCAGTGAAGGTGATCAGTAAAGGTTCTATCAGAATCAGACTCAGAATTCAGAATAAACTCAGAAAGCCTTCCCTTTAGCACACATTCAGAATATCAACTCTCACTCAGCTAATGCTGGCTAGGTAGAGGGCTCCGAGCAGCTTGCAGCTCTGTCTCTGTCTGCCTGGTGAGAATTTTTAACCCTCCACTAATTGTTGTTGTTTCAGCACTTAAAACCATCACAGTGTCCAACTACAGATGTTCTCCTAGAATCATAGAATCATAGAGTTGGAAGGGACCTCATGGGTCATCTAGTCCTTGGAGCCTGTGATAGTGAATGACAGAGTTCTAACACTGCTTTGGCAGGAGAAGGGAGAAAAAAGGGTTATGAGCCATCCTGATTCCAACATCACAGTGGATTTGCTGAAAGAAAGCTGCTCAACATTACTTACCACCTTCTGTTTTCTTTCTCCAAATGGAAAAGAGATAGCAAGCATATGACTAGGTCATTAGTTGGGGTTGAGGGACAAAGGTGCATTTACTTGAAAATCAAATGCTGTTTCTAGGTAAGCGTGTTTAGGGTTTGAGTCTCCCTATGTAATATTTGGTTGAATCTCATGTCACTTCATGGCCATCTCACCCTCCCCACTCCCAAGTTAATATTTACCATCGTCAGGGAGATTACAAAGGTAATTTTCAGTTGATTACAAAAGTCAATGGAATATGCAAGAAATTTGACCTTTTCTTAAACACTAAAACGACAAAAATAATGACCAATGCAAAACAAAACAAACAAACAAACAAACAAAAAACAGGCATGCTACAATAACAATTGATGGTGAAGAGATCGAATGCATTCACAAATTCATTTTTCTTGGATCTCAGATTAATGAGACTGGTGATTGCAGTATTGAAATAAAATATTGAATGGCTGTGGTTCACTCAGCAATGACGAGCTTGAACCAAACATGGAAAAGCAAGGACATAAGTCAGACTACCAAATGTAGTTAGTTAGATCTATCATATTTCCACTCACCACTTATGGCTGTAAAAGATGGATGATGGAAAAATCAGACAAGAGGAGAATCGATTTGTTTGAACTTTGGTGTTGGAGAAAGCTTCTGCGGGTTCCATGGATGGCAGAAGTCAAGAACAAGGAAATCACAAAATGCTGACTCACTTACTTTGGCCATATCATACTATCCAACTCAGTGGAATGAACAATTATGCTAGGATCTGTCAGTGGAAAAAGGAAACCAGGCCAACAAAGAACATGATGGTTAGACAGGATCAAAATAGACACCAGCCAGAACGTTACACAATGAAAAGAAGCAGTGCAAGATTGGAAATTGGGGCAACTGTTGAGCCATAGGGTCGCCAAGTGTCAGACTCAACTGAATGTCTAGCATCATCTTCAGGGCAGTGAAGCTGTTGACCCTATTGCTGCTTGCCAGCTTTTCCCAGCAGCCCCGCTGTCAACACCATTTGCATGCCTTTTCCTGCCTTATTTCTAGCTTTCAAGCCAGTAAGGACAAGAGGAAACAGAGAAGATCAACCGGGAGAACTAGTAAATGGGGAAAGGTCAACTATATCCTGGGTGTTAGGGTTTAATCATCAGTCTGATCCCTGGTCATGAAAACTGATGATACTAGGAATTTGATTCCAACTATTGATTTTATGGAAATGCTTAAAGCTGTTGGGCAATTCTGACATCATTCGTTCAGCACCTGGTCTTGGACTGATGATTAAATAATATCTTTAAATAAAATCATTAGATTTTAAATAAAATCCATCCAAACGATTCATCTAATTATACAAAGAATGATCATAACACAACAGACTCGCCCCCTTAATGACGGGAGCACATGATCTCGCAAACGAATCGTTCAATTTGTGCCGGTTTTAAAAAAAGACAACACATTCTATTTTTCGCTTTGTCTATTTCAATTCTCTCCCCCCCCCCCAACACAATTTGGTGCAACTTGTATAACCACAAAACCATCTGCACTTAATTAATCATCTGCTCCACCCCAACGCTATCATGATTATCCAGAGACAATTCCAAATATAAATTGCTAAATTAATTCATCGGCTAATACTTGTTTTTGTTATCAAAATGGTTAGCACTGTGGGGAAAATCTTACCACGCTGATGTGTGATGCAGATCTTGAGTCATCTCCACTGTCCTATTTATTTCATTTCATTTTTTTAATGCACGTATCTTTCGTTAAAACACATTTAAGGTCACACTTTTAGAAACCAGCTTTGTTGTGCAGGGCTAAGGACAGGGCTGCACTGCTTGGAATGTTAATGACGGAGGCAACAAATGCATATTAATGGTGTGTTGTGCCATCTCTGGCTTGACAATGCGCTGGCATTTGCATAGTCTTGTATGGGCTTCCTTTCGCTTTTGGTTCACTTTTAGATGGGGTGGGGTGTCTGCTTTGGTGCAAGTCATGTGTTTCCCCCTTTGCACGGTGGGGCGGGGGTCTTTGGCCTGTGATTCCAGAGCCAATTTTGGCTCAGTAGGGAAACAAACACAGCTTTCTTAAAAAGAATATGAAATCTTCTTGAGCTATGGCATCCTAGAAGGTGGGAAGATTGACTACCCAACATGGAAAGGGAACAGCAGGCAAAAATTTTGATGGCGCAAAAATGCTTTGCAGAAAAATGAAATTACAAAAGGGAAAATTTGCTAGTAATCTAAGAGCAAAACATGGCCAGGTTTATGCTGCACACTAAAAATTGCATTGGGTGCTTCTGTGCCTGCCACTTCCTGCTGCAGGACTTGTGACACCTCAGTTTATGGATTGGGTATCAACATATCATTTAGCATTACTGAGAAGTTGTATGTTTTCAGCTATACAAATGGGCTTTTTTACACGGTACATCTGTCTCATTCTTGTCTTGAGAGCCAGCTTCAGATTGTGGATAAGTGCTGTGGCCTCTAATCTGGAGGACTGGCTTTGATTACCCACTCTTCCACAGGAGGCTTGTTGGGTGACCTTGGGTCAGTCACATGCTGCAATCTCACTGTTAGACCAGGAAAAGAAGGTCATGCTTGAGAATGGCAATTCTTCATTGTAAGAAATGTCCACAGATCTCGCCAAATGGTGAGAAAATGCCCCAGACAAGTTGTTTTACCAAAGAAAGGTCCCAGTGTGATGTAATGGCTAAAAGTGGTGGCTTCTAATCTGGTGATTGATTCCACACTCCCACACATGCAACCAGCTGGGTGACCTTGGGCTTGCCACAGCCCTGATAAGGCTGTTCTGACTGAGCAATAATATCAGCCTCTCTCCGAACCACATACCTCACAGGGTGTCTGTTGTGGGGAGAGGAAGGGTAGGGAATTGTAAACCACTTTGACTTCTTTGGGTAGCAAAAAGCAGGGAACAAGAAACCAGCTGCTCTTCTTCTTCTTCTTCTTCTTCTTCTTCTTCTTCTTCTTCTTCTTCTTCTTCTTCTTCTTCTTCTTCTTCTTCTTCTTCATGCAGTGTTTAAGAGCAGTGGGCTCTATTTGGGAGATTTCCCTGGTTTGATTTCCCAGTCTTCCACACAAAGCCTGCTGGGTGACCTTGAGCCAGTCTCAGTTCTCAGAGCTCTCGCAGCCTCACCTACCTCACAGGGTGTCTGTTGTATGGAGAGGAGGGGTAGACTACTTTGAGACTTCTTTGCATAATAAAAAGTTGGATACAAAAACCCAGCTCTTCTTCTTCTGACTCATAGCAAGTTATACCAGTTTCAACCATCTTAAAAGTGGTTTTTTAAAAATCTATAATTGCAGACAATCAGTGGGTCCCAAACCAAAACTATGTGGCTCATCCACTGGAACAATACCCCTGTGTTTTCCATAAAAGCATAGCCTGAGGAGGAGAACTTCATAATGAATACTTTATAAACTGACCTAAAAACCATAGTGGTGAACTTGGGCATAGTTTGGAAACTTAGATTTCAGTGTTTTCTTGATGCTCAGAGTCATCTGATATTGGACTGTAAGAGCAAATTAACATATATGTAGCTGCCTTTGTTTTTCTGTCAAGGTCAATATTGTCCACTATGATTGGTGCCAGCTCTTCAGGGTCTCCATCAGAAGTCCTTCATATCTGCAGTTTTCATGAGAGATGTTAAGGTCTGTACCTGGGACCTTCTGTATGCAAAGCAGATGCTATGCTACTGAGCCACAGCTCTATCCTTAAATTAACACTTGTGTAGGTATAACACTGTCACTATTAAGGGCCCCATACAAGACTCCTGGTGGTCTCCAGGCACTCTGCAACATATGGCTACCTGCAGATTCTAGTAAGCATCACAGCCAGGTTGCATTTTCTGTTCATACCGTTCTCCTGTGACTAACCATTGATTACATCCTCAAAGTCAAATGCTTGTCTTGAAGTAGAGTCTTGCTTCTTTACCATTTATTCCTTTGCCATTAGCAGTTTAGTGGTGGCATGGCGGTAGTACTGGGTCTAGGACTCTCTGCCTGTTTCACAAATGGCCAAATGCCATAATTTTGTATTTAATTTTATTTGCCATATGATGATGTTGATGAAGACTAATTGGTTTTAGTATGCCGCCTCTCCTTGCATGCAGACTTGGGGCGGTTCACAATAAGCAGCACATGTGCCTATAAAACCACAATTTAAAACATTATTAAAAACTTATGATGCTCGGTTACATCTTCACTGTTTGTCCACCCTCACAGACTGCATGCCCTTCCAAATGGGCTCCAGCTTGGTGGAGGGAAACCTGGAGATGGAGGGAGGGAGGTCTGTTGATTTCATTGGGTGTTGGTTTGTTCTGGCCTCAACCAAAGGCCTGGTGAAAGGGCACCATTTTGCAGATCCTGCAGAACTTGGGTAGATCTGTCAGGGCCCAGGTCTTACACCAAGCTGGGGCCACAATCAAAAAGGCCTTGACCTTGGTTAAGGCCAGACACATTTCCTTCAGGCCAGGGACCACTAACATATTGGTACTGGAAAAATCTTAAAAGTTCTTCTGGGAACATATTTTCTCACAGTTAATCAAGGTGGATTACACTCAGTGAGTCAGGACAATAGACATGTCTGGAAGCACCAGCAAGAACTGAAGCAGTCGTGTAAACCTTCATATGACACACTGTGCGGTACAGAAATTACATGAATAGGGTCCTAATGGCAATAAGCTAAACACAATGCTATAGACCACAGTCCCCAACCATTGGTCCCAGGAAATTTGTCAAACCATAACGAAGTATATGTTAGCAGGTTATGGCTGTTATGTTGTACATGTCTTTTTCCTGCTGTCAGTTCTACAACTATTCCCCCCTCCCCCTAACAAAGCTATCAGGTTGTCTGGACAAGATCTGTTTAGATAATTATTATCACTTGAAGACCCTCGTACAACAAGATAAGTGGCAGGTTTTTTTTGCATCTACAGGTACCATTTTCAGGGTAAATGCTCCAAATGAAACGGAAGGTTGGGAACAATTTGTAAAACCACATTTTGTGTATTATAGCTATTTCGTGTTTTATATTGTGTTTTATACCCTTTAATGTGACTTATTCGTTTTATTATTTTGTGATGACTGTTTCAGACTCTGTAAATGTTATCTATGATTGGTCTATGACCGTCGTAACAATAAATCTGAAGCTGGCGTACCAGTTAAAAAGCAGTTTGAGCATTTAGTAGCAAAGAATAAAATCAGCGAGATTTAATGGCAGCAAAACATATTTTATTTATTGTCTGCCTGGCTCCTTTCAAATGGAGACCATGAGGGGTTTGGCAAGAACAGGCTCAGGGAGCAGTAGTTAACCAACAAAGGGACAGGACCAGTAGAGAAGAGAGGAGGAGAAGGGCTGGCATATGGATTGGGAGCCACTAGGCTGCCTTGGGTATGCCTCTCTGAGACCATTTATGCACTGGAGGTTTCATGCTGGGTTGCAGGCTGGAATTTTAGTCGTGGCAGGTTGCCCCACCTCTTCCTGCACCCACACGGGGGAGCCTTTGGCCCGGTGTACCTCATCCGCCCCCTAATTGTGCTTGTACACAGAAGCTGGGGCAGTGAAGTTCCTAGTGCGTAAACAGTCTGACTGGAAAAGGCCTCCTGGCCTTGGAAGAGAGTGGAAGAGTGAGGGGGGAAAGGGGTGCCACTGTCATTGCTGCCCATCTGAACAGCCAGGGGACAGGTGGGGGATGGTGAATTCCTTTCCCCCTCCAACCTGTTCTCAGCCCATGAGGGAAAAGGAGCTGTGGGATGACAAAGAACACCCCCTAAAAGTTTTGTAAACAGCCTCTCCCTCATGCCCCCCCTCCCCTCAGCCCCGCTGCTGAGGAGGAATGCAGGATGAATATGGGGTGGAGATTCTAGAGAAGCCTGGTTCAGACCCCACATACAAACACACACCTCCTGAGCCCTCTAGGTCACCTAGGGCCAGTTGTTCATTCTGGTCCACATCATAGGATTCTTCTTGTTGGTGTGGATGGGGCAGAGATAAGGAGAGCCCGGTGTACCTCCTTGAGATTCTCAAAAGTAGGACAGGGGGAAAGAGGAAACAAACAGGGAGAGACCAATTTATTGGGCCTTTTGTGGGTTCCCCAGAACATCAGTTGCTTTCATTACCAGGCGTCAATTGCTTTTGGTTGCATTTTGGGTAAAAAAAAATACTTGGGTTTGCCTGTGCCCTTTTTAACATTTTGATCTCCAGTTCCTGGCATTACGTGCCATGGCAAAGTTAGAAAAAAACCCAACACCCATAACAAATGAATTTACACCTCAGGGAGAACTCTTCAAGTGGTCTGTGGTCCCCAACCCCCGGTACCAGTCCGTGGATCAGTTGGTACTGTGCCGCGGCTCCTCCTCACCTCCTCCCCAGCTGCTGCCTCGGGGGCTGCCTTGCCACTCTGCCACTGGCTCACCTTTGGTGCTCTCCAGCGGCCACCATGGCTGGGGCTCCCCCTCGGCATGGCACTGCACAGCTGCTGCTGGCAGCACCCCCCAGCGGACGGCGGAAAGTCAGGGGCGCTGGTGGGAAAGCAAGTGGAGCGGGAGCTCAGGCAGTGGCAACATCCCTTGGCAAAAGACTACCCCCCCCCCGGCCTCAATAAAGTTGTCCAGCATTGACCGGTCCCCAGTGATAAAAAGGTTGGGGACCACTGGTCTAAAGTGCATAGAACAGAGGATATTTTTGGGTGGGAATGGTTTCCTTCCCCCATGTTGAGCTTACCTCCTTCAGCCTTTGTTTTTTTTTTTGTTAACTGGTCTTTTTATTTTCTATTATCAGTCCTTGTTACCTTGGTCTCCTCTGCCAATTTTACCCACCTTGCTCTCCTGCCAACCAGATCACAATCCCAAGCACTGAATGAAGCCAATGGCAGTTCTCATCCTGCATCTTGCAGTGCATTGAGATGCCTGCTTTGGCCTCCTTCTCCTTAACAAAATGTGTTTTCAGCATAAAAAGCTTTCGTTCAGTAACGGCTCAATAGCCAGGACTGGCTGATAGCTAATTACTTAGTATTAGACTTCATGTAGCTAAAAGGATCCATAAGCAAGCTATTATTATGTGGATGTGCATGAATGACAACTTGGAGGGGGCGAGAGGGGGGGTTACCCGTCTTCCTGGTTATTATTAATGTGATTTTTGTAAAGTGCATTTTTTCCCTCCCTCATGCAATGAATCTTTTATAGCCTATGATTTCCATTAATGGGCATAAAGCAATCCGGTGTTGGCTTGCATGTTGTAATAGCCTCGGACTTATGGCAAGAGGATGAGTTACTTAAAAAAAAATAAGACAGCGGTGCCAAGGGACATCCCACTGTGATAATTGCAACATACCCAATATAACAGGAAGGGAAACCACAAGCAAGATGAAAAGTATATCCCGAAGGCATCATTTTAGAAGCTTGCGAGCCAGTCCTCAATGTTCAGGGCTGCATTAATTGGTAAATTAAGGAACAGATCAACTGATGATTTAAACAAAAATAACATCAAAGGGGTCTATCAGATGTTGATAAGAGCGGCTGATATTTCAAAAAGCTGTTGGGGTTGCAGAGAGAATGCCTAATCAGCAGGAAGGATCTGCCACTTGAATACAGCAGGGTAGTAGGATGAACTGCTGGGCCCTTGGAACGAGGGTTTTGCAGTTTGGCTTGCGGTCTCAGTCCAGCATTTGTTGTTATCCTGTTGCACCAGAACTGTGGAGACTGACTTCAGTGTTACCATGTGCTGTCGCACCCTAGACATGAAATTGTACAAAGATGGTCTGCTTTGCAGTTACGGACAGGACTGGTTTATGGATTTGTGGGGCCCGTAGCAACAGAGCCAGTTGAAGGATTCTGTGGGGCCCTAGCAGAGTACAGTTGTGGCAGGAGCAGCCAGACTGGGGGCAAAGAGGGCAGTGGAAAGGGGTGTCAATCTGATTGTCCTTAAAGAGGTAAAAGGGGGGAGGAGAGAGTACAGTCATGATCCATGGTAGGGGGAAGGCACCATGCAGGGTCCCTGGAAACACAGGACCTGTAGCACGTGCTGCATCTTGTACATGGATAAACCAGCCCTACCTTTGTGTTCCTTTTCCTCTCAGAGGTAAACAGAGGTTCTATTTGGTAGAATGTAAGCTGATGATTCTGTTGAAGGAGAAATAGGTCAACTAGGGGAATGTATTGTGACCCTCTAACGGAATAAGGACGAAGAAGGTTTCCTTGATGAGACCCAGGGGTCTCTACAGTGAGAGGAAGAAAAAGATAATGAATTGGAAACATCTCTGAGGGAGCCTCCATTGTGGACTATGGTTTGAAAAAGGAAGCGCAGGCTTAGATGGTTCTGTATACCACAGGAGTGGAGTAATCAGTTTCAGAGTTTAATGGAGGATTCAGTTACGGTGGACATGGCTGAAGTGGATCATCACGGCCCTGAAAGAGGAAGAGGGGAGATGGAATAGAGATCTGCTGTGTGCAGTGGAATGAGCAAAAGAAGGGAAGGTCTTGGTCATCTGTGATTCCATGCGGGTTGGAATATTATGTTTTCGAACAAGACCCTTTGACTCAACAGGACATTAGTGATAGGAGGATGTAGTCTGTGAATCCCAGTGATTATCACCCTCTTGTGGCCACTAACTCCACTGAGTGTGGTTAAATGGGCCATGTGGTTCAGGGGAGACAAAGGATATGGGAGTCCAAGTGATGTTTGCCTCAGTCTTCTCTATTAGAGGAAGGTGGGGGTGGGGCAGCAGCAGATTTTGGAGGTAAATCAATGGTTGAGATAGTAGTTCCAGCAGGAGTGGTTCAATTTTGGGGATAATGGCTTAGGATGGCACGTGATGGGCTCCATTTTACAAGTAGTGGAAGAAAATGATTGGTCAGAGTTTCTCTAGACCAGTCTTTCCCAACTTAGAATTGAGAAACTCCTGAAACCTTCGAGAAACCCCAGAAGTGGCACCATCATGCTGAATATGGTTGAGAAGCATAGCTGGGCGCATGGGCATCCAAAACCCCTTCCCTTCCCACCACCTCCAGGCCCATCATTGGTCATTAGCAGGGGAGGGTTGACATTTATTTATTTATTTATTTATTTATTTATTTATTTATTTATTTATTTATTTATTTATTTATTTACTTACTTACTTACTTACTTACTTACTTACTTACTTACTTACTTACTTACTTACTTACTTACTTACTTACTTACTTACTTACTTACGGCTCAGGGCGGTTTACATGAAACAAGAAAAGGATACGGGTAAAATCATTTATAGTAACAACAAGGTGATAACAACAACAACAACATTAACATGATAAAACAACAATAACATTAAGGAATGGTGGAAACTGTAAGGAGCCTCAGCTCAACTCTTACCCAGTGGGTTGGGCAGATTCGTAGCAGTCATAGTAGGAGGGGGAGGGCTTGGGGGCCAATTGGAAGTGATTATTTAGGTCGACCTCAACCAAATGCCTGGCGGAGGAGCTTCCCTTTGCAGGCTCTGTGGAACAGTTCAGGTTCCATAGATGGTCATATCATCTGATAAATGTTTAACAAATTATATATACATATATAAAATTAGCTCCCACTCATTTGGGAAAACCTTTCAGGATCATCAAGAAACTCCAAGGTTTCACAGAACCCTGGTTGAGAAAACTTGACCTAAACAGTGATTTTAATAGACCATCAATCCCTTCCCCCTTTTTTTCCCTAAACACTTGTTTCAGAGGAAGATGGTCCTCTAGGGGCATAAAGTCTGACGCAGGCTTAATAAGAAAAAAGAGAGTACTGTATTATGAAGCTATTTGCATTGCTATGCAGTATTAAACAGCAGCGATTTTGTTTTCCAGTGTGACGTGTCCCATAAGCAGGCCTGCTTTTAAATTTTGTTTTGTGTTCTCAGAGATAATGGAAATTGTGCTGCCCGTCTGAAGCAGCATCTTTGCATTCCTCAGGGGTGCGATTTGCCATCTTGCAGAAAGCCATTTTCTCCTCTTCTCCTGTACATCCCATGCAGTCAGATGTATTGTCTGGCCTCAAAGGATGCAGCCTCTTCCCATCATGAACAACAAATGTTCCAAGGTGTCTCAGTTGGTTGCTTGCGATGGCCACGTATCAAAACACGTACGCCTGCACTGCAGAAATCTAGCCTGGTGCAGATGTGGTGGGGGACATCTCTGACAAATTCTCAATATTAGAATATCTCCAAAATGTCTGGTTGAGGAAAGTTGACCCTTGTGCCACTGGGCTTTGTGTCAGGCCTTTAAACATGTCATCAAATTGTCCCTATTTCTTAGGGATGGATTATTCACATTTTCTTGAAGAAGGAGAGTTGGCTTTTATACCCTACTTTTCACTACCCAAAAGAGCCTCAAAGCGGTTTACAATCACCTTCCCTTCCTCCCACACCACAGACAACATGTGAGGTAAATGAGGCTGAGAGAGCTATGAGAGAACCCTGACTGGCCCAAGGTCACTCAACTAGCTGCATGTAGAAGAAGAAGAAGAAGAAGTAGAAGAAGAGTTGGTTCTTATATGCCACTTTCTCTACCTGAAGGAGTCTCAAAGCGGCTTACATTCACCTTCTCTTTCCTCTCCCCACAACAGACACCCTGTGAGGTAGGTGAGGCTGAGAGAGGCTGATATTATTGCTCAGTCAGAACATCCTTATCAGAGCTGTGGTGAGCCCAAGGTCACCCAGCTGGTTGCATGTGTGGGAGCGCAGAATCAAACCCAGCTCACCAGATTAGAAGCCGCCACTTTTAACCATTAAACCACGCTGGCTCTTGGACCTTTCTTTGGTAAAACAACTTGTCTGGGGCATTTGGCGAGATCTGTTGCCATCTCTTACAATGAAGAATTGCCATTCTCAAGCATGACCTTCTTTTCCTGGTGTAACAGTGAGATTGCAGCATTCAGGGCCGACTAGGCATTTATTGAATTTCACAATAAAGAGACCCACATCAAGCTTCTTACCTAAAGTCATCCAAATTTCACCTTCCCACCTTTTTTCTGTGCCCATCATCTGCAGACGAAATGGGACTACACACTTTAGATCGGTGGTCCCCAGCCACCGGGCCACGGCTCCCTCTCCCTACCCCCCCCCCCGCAGTGAGAAACCTCCCAGGCCGCAAGCAAATTGGCCGCAAAAGTGGCCGATTAGCTTGTGGCCTGGCAAGCTTCTTTCTGTGGGAGGGGGGGGGGAGATGGAAGCAGGGCCGCTGGCGCAAACGTGCATGCGTGGACCGGCCGCGAGATCGCCCTCCCCACCACCACCGGTCCTCAGCCTTAGAAAGGTTGCGGACCAGTGCTTTAGATAGTCAATGTTCATGACTGCATCATTTTAAAAGAACTGGGGATATTAAGAAGATATCATGTTTGTCTGTCTGTTTCGCTGGGCACTTAAAGGGGGAGGCTGTGTCAGCTCAGATCTTAGCTAGATGGATAGTGTCCACAATCAAAGAAGCCTACACACAGGGAAATGTACGGTGTCCATTGAATATAACTGCACATTCGACTTGATATCAGTCAGTGTCGGCTGCTCTCTAAAGAGGCATTCCGATGACAGAACTGTGCAAAGCTGCTACCCAGTTGCCTGCAGATAGTTTCATAAAACATAAATCTGTAGATGTCAACATAAGAAAAAGAAACTTCAGCAAGAACAGTGTGTGTTTCAGTGAACCTAGGGTTGCTAGCTCTGGGTTGAGAAATACTGGGAGATTTTGGAAGTGGGCAGGGTTTGGGGCGGTGAGAGACCATAGTGAAGTATAACGCTATGGAGTTGTTCCCTCCACCCCAGCAGCCATTTTCTCCAGGAGAACTGATCTCTGTCACCTGGTAATGAACTGTAAAGTCAGGGGATCTCCAGATCCTACCTATGGACTAAAATCCCTGAGTTGCGTGCCTAATAAATTAGCTTGGTAGTCTACCAAGTGGGATTGGACAGGACTATGATGATGAAACCTGGGTTGCACTTACTTGTAACTGTTGTTCATCAAGTTGTCACTGAGCAGGCACACATCCCTCCCTCCTGCCCTGCTGTGAGCTATTTTAAAAAAATAGATCTGGATCCAAGCTTCTATGGCAGAGTGGGGAATCAAACCAGAGTGTCCCAGATTGTAGTCTGACACTCTAGCAGTTACGTGGTGTCGTTTGCATGTTTTGTGTAGCACAAAGGCTTTCCAGGACATCTTCTTCAGCAGAGGCCTCCTGCCCTGCAGTGCCCCTACCCACTGCTGTACAGTAGGATGGCAGGAGACAAAGAGGGAGGGCAGAATGCATTAATCAGCAGTGATACCACCAGTGACATCATATTATGCAAGTTCTTGTTTCCCTCTACTCTGGCGCTTCTGTCCTGTGTTATTTTCCCTGGCTTGATGTGCAGCCACGAACTCTTCTCAGAGACACTTGGCGGGTGCCATAAAAAGGGTCAGTAGGCACTTTGGAGACCCCTGATCTAAGGCAATATGTTCTGTAGCCTGATGCAGAAAATACATTACAAAGGTACATTACAAAGGCAGTCATATCCCATGCAGTCAAAGCAAGGTGATAACCATGAACCATGAAGTCTGTTACTTCATTAGAAACCCCTTCCTGACTCACACCATTAAAATGCAATTCCAACCACCTTAGAAGAAGAAGAGTTGGTTTTTATATGCCGCTTTTCTCTACTTGAAGGAGTCTCGAAGTGACTTAAAAATGCCCAAAATATTTCTACTTTGCCCATTTTGCGGTATGACAGGAGGGAAAACATCAGAATTCCTTCGTCCTGCAGAATATGAAAGACAGGCAGAGGAGAAGTAAAATCAGTGAAGCTGAATAGTTTCTGTGCTCTTTGAACCCCCCCCCCCATCTATTTTCTCCAACGTTCCTTCCTTCATTTGTTTGGTTTGTTTTTTAAGCCTTTGCTAGAATCTCTCGCATCACGGGAAGGAATTAATGGCTTGTGGTTTCTGCCGAGCCCTTCAGGGCTATTTTCAGTATCCAACCCAACTTAATGGGCAATGCAAAAAACAAAACAACACAAAACAAAAACAAAAAAACCCCAAAACAAAACAACCTATCACTCATGTTCCTGTCTGGCTTTTTGCTGGCTAACAAACCTTCCCGTTTCCCCTGCTTTTTTCTATGTATTTTTGTACTTGACATTGAAAATGAAGGGATACATCGGAAAGGGAAAGGCACTGGCAAACCACCCCGTATTGAGTCTGCCATGAAAACGCTAGAGGGCGTCACCCCAAGGGTCAGACATGACTCAGTGCTTGCACAGGGGATACCTTTACCTTTACCTTTATCGGAAAGGGATAACATTGTCAGATGTTCTGAGAAAGCTGTTCAATGCCTTAGGCCCAGCGAGTCAGGTAAGGATGTGCTTGGGTGGGGGGGGAGCATTGATTTTTCAGCCATAGTACCTAATGAGTAGGATGGGGGGGGGGCAAAATCAATACAATGTAAAAAATAAGAGTTTGGGGACTGGACAAATTTGTATTTTACTTAAAATAGGGTTTCCATTGTTGACATCTCTGAGCTGGTTTGCAGTTGATGCAGTTGATGCAGTTGATGCAGTTATGTCCCCACCCCATGCCCGAAGCAGCAGAAGGCAGAAAGAGAAATACACCAAAAAGTCACTTGTACTCATGCTGTGGTTTTCAGTTTCTAGGTTCCGATCCCCCATTGAAAACACTGGAACCTAAGGTCTGCTGGATACTTTGTAGAGTTGGATACTTGTAGTGACTGATTAAGAACAATTTGGAAAAACATTGGAATGTCATAAACTTGAAGCCACTGAAGAAGACTTCCCCTTGAAAATGAGTTAAATACTAGATCTCTTTTTGGCTTTTGTATTTAAGAATAAAGAAGATTCTTTGGTTGTATATAGCTGTATTGTCAGCGTTCTTCTCATCTGTGACTACCTGGTGATCGGCAGCCCTACTTATTAAGCTAAATACAGCCAGACAGTTAAAGGGATTTTTATTCATTTTGGTTTTGAATTTTGAAACTCCACCCCCCCCCCAAAAAAAAATAATAACTTTGTTATTTATTTGGTACAGGTCTAATTACTTTGTAAACTGCTCAGAGTGCTTTCTTTTTTGGCAGACACAGCATATAAATCTTACATTGTATTTGGTAAAATGATACCACAACTCTGGGAAGGTCAGTTCGTAAATAAGCTGCCACCAATGAGGAGACCTGAGTCTGTTTTGCCTCGCTTTCACTGCACATGTCCGTGAGGATTCCTTTGTCATTCTGCATTGATTTTCTTCCCTTCACCATTTGCTTTTTCCTCGTGTTTTCTGAGAGTGATTTTGTGCTGGTTTTTCCCTTTGCTTCACTTCTGAGCAGAAGCCAATTCAAAAGCATGCACATTCCTGTGGATTCTCCCCTGCCCATACACCATTTTTTATACATTTTGCCCCTCAGAGGTCACTCCACCACTTATATTGACAGGAGAAGAGGGAGAGAAAGCAGAAGAAGGGTAGGGGGCTTTCTTGCTGGTCTTGCTGGAAGCGGTAGAAGAATACCTTCCCTAAATCATGGGGGAAAGTGTCATGATGTACTGGTGGGGATATTGCTCCACAGTGAGACTTTTGTCAATTGCACCACATTTGATGATTTTGTTTGGAGTCTGGAGATGTTTGAATTTTCCAGCATCTGTTTGGCCTTTGCATTTAAGACCCTCTCCATTGTAGTTGAATTCGGCGCTAGCTAACATGTGTATTGTTGTTCTCTTCAACCATGCAAAGCCCTGGGCATCACATTTTATTGTTATTTGCATCTGTGGGATACTGCTTTCAATGCCTTGCCATGAAACTATTTATTTAATAGGTACTTAGTAGGTATTTAGCATTTAGTAGGTACTTAGGCACACCTTATAGGCTGGGAGAGGAGACATTTGTGGAGGTCTAGGTCTGATGAGGTGGTGGATCACCTTCCCTTGCTTACCTGAATGGGGAGCCTGTACTTTTAGTGTTCCTGGGGGGGGCTCTGGGGGGATAGAGGGTAGGTTTGCCAGATCCAGGTTGAGAATCTCTTGGAGTTTTAGGGATGGAGCCTGGGAGGACAGGGACCTCAGAAGGGCACAATGCCAAAGAGTCCACCCTCCAAAGCAGCTATTTTCTTCAGGGGAACTGCTCTTGGTAGTATGAAGATGAGGTGTAATTCCAGGAGATCCCAGGTCCCACCTGGAGGCTGTCATCCCTGTGTCATTTGCATGCTCACTTGAAGGCTTCTGCCTGGTGTTTCACCAAGGCATACATTCAGAGCACAGAAGTAGTGATATGCAGTAACGGTTCTTTCTCCTAGGTTCTGAGTGAGAAGGGCACTTTCTTTAGTGTTTGCCTCTTCCATTAAGAGTTACCAACCTCCACACTGGGCCTGGAGTTCAGCCGTAATTCTAGGAGAGCTCCTTAGATAATTTCCTTCAGGGGAAGTGGCAGCATTGGTGGGTGGCCTCCGTGGTGTCACATACACACTGAACACCTTTCCCGAGCACTGCCCCGAGACTTCCAGGAATTTCCCAAGGCAGATCTGGCAGCCCTCTTTCCAAATCTGTGTACTAAGCATGCATCTTGGGGGGATTCCTCAAGGTGCATGCTTAGTACACACAAATTTGGAAAGAGGGTTGCCAGCCATGGCATGCTTCATCTGAGATCCAGGTGTCTTGACTGAGGATTGTATAGGGCAGGGGTAGTCAACCTGTGGTCCTCCAGATGTTCATGGACTACAGTTCCCATGAGCCCCTGCCAGCGGTTGCTGGCAGGGGCTCATGGGAATTGTAGTCCATGAACATCTGGAGGACCACAGGTTGACTAACCCTGGTATAGGGCTTAGTTGCCCAAGATGGATTTCGTTGGGATCTTAAGATCCATTGGGGTGTTCTAGATGTCACTCGAGAAGGACAAAGGGAATTGGGTTTTATCTTGCATTGAGCATTTTTAGTGGTGTAATATTCCACAGGCACCGGGACAGGGTGTGGGCCTAGGGCAACACTGAAGTTTCACTCTTCCTCAGGGGTGCCATTAGAGATCTCCACTTATTATTCCATGTCAGCACAACCATGTAATTGTCATGTTAATACCGGCACAGCCTTGGCTGGGTAGTGTATCTGCAAATAACATGTATCTTTGCATAACATTTGCATGGAGCTTCATGGTAGCGACCCTAAGCTGTTGACAGAGTGGATATCCGAAGGCCAACTGGAAACCTCTCTTTGTTTTTGTTTTAACTTCTTTGTGAATGACAAACCTCTCTATTTCTTCCACTCTTTTCTGTATAAAAGAATACCTCGGGGAGGAAATCACCATGTTCTCTGCTTTTAAAGATATCTTTAAAAGGAAACAAAATTAAAACCAGCCAAAATGGAAAGCGACTGAATGCTCAACTCCCTTCTGCATCTCTTGGCTCTTAAAGAGTTTCGTTTCAATCCGTCTGCTTGCACATAGACAGAATTCTATTAAATTGTTCTTCCCCTGGAGAAACATTATGCTTTATAATTCATTTTATTTTATTTAACTCTCTCTCTCTCTCTCTTTTTGTATTCTGTACTGAAGCTGCGTTCCACTTCAACAGCTCTGCAGCTATACATAATCTCATCTGCTAAGAAGCTGCAGGTATTAACATTTGACGCCAAAGCTTTCTGGCTTGGGAGTCGAACAGAGCAATCCTAAGGGCCCTTTCCTAGGAGTCGGACTCATTGAGTAGACTTTAAGCGGGTCTAACTCAAAATTGTTCTCTACGTGCGGGAAAATACGCCTGGGGGTGTGAGGCACGGTGAGAGGTACACTTGAATAAGCAATACATTGCCATTGGAGTTCTGCCCAAAGGAAATTTGAACTAAAGTCTTCCCGTGACAATCTGAGGACTTTTGTGGAAAACCCGAGTGGTTTCTCAGGAAGATTTCTAAATTATCAGCAGCCTCTTAAAGCAAAAGGTGAGGTTAATTTGGAGACGTAATGGATTTGCCTGTTCCATTCTCCCTCAAAGCAGTTCAATCCTTCCCCTTCCCCTTTTTTGCCCCCCCCCCCGATCTTTGGAGGTCTTCAGGGGGCACTTCAAAGTTCCCCAGGATATTTGAGGGGGTTTGGATGGCAAGCATCTTTTAAGCGGGAAAGAGATTTGGGACTCGTTTCGTTTTGGTTTGAACTGAAAGTGCTTATTAACTATTCTTATAAACCACAAGGTTGTTGGCAGAGTTTACATTTGCAAAAGGGCAGAGCACCAGGCTGCTTAAATGGCCCAGACAACTGACCCAGACAAAAGTCCAGCAAAAAGGGAAGGCTTATTTGGTTGAAATAAAATATCATTGATCACACAGTCATCTGTCTATCATTTTTCAATTGGAGAAGATGAGCAATTATATGAGCAAAATACAATGTGGTGACACCAAAAGATATCTATCTTGCATTCCTCATCATTGTGTAGGCCTAGAAATAACTAAAATGCACTGTGACCAGTTCTCCCCTACAGTGCCCACTAATTCCTTTAACTTGCTTTCCTAAAAGCGGAAGACTCTCCATTGTCTAATGTTGAATCAGACAGCCCAGTAGCTGAGAGATGCTTGCTGGGAGCACACGCTTGTGTGAAAGGGAATTTTTGTTAGATAAAGGGCCCACAATACACTGTTCAATGACTAGAATAGCTTTGCACATGGGGAAGACGGGAGATGTTCTGATTTCTTTCTGGTTTGAGGACTGTTTTAGAAATGAGATGGCAGTGTTGAAGGCAAGAAGATTGCAAATAGTAGTTTAAAAAAAGAATCCTGTTAAATAGGATCCAAACAAAGGATTCAAACAGGCATTGCTGTGTGTGTGTATATATATATATATATACTTGCACTGGGCTGGTTTGGAAGGGACAATGCATTTGGGTAGCTGAGGTTGTAAAGAATCTAAGCATATATAAACTGTCATGTATATATTAAAAATTAATTCCCTCTGGATTCCATATATATATAAGGTTAATTCCCTCTGGATTTGATAATAATCTGAAATTTAAAATTACCTCAGAATGTAACTTCAGGTTTAGATAATCCGGAAAAGTACAACAGTTCAGCAAATCTCCGTCTTTCTTTTGCACAAATCTAGGAGCTCCATGTCAGCTGTTTTCTGTCAAAGGCAGAGATACTGGGATTCCTGGTCTTTACCAGCGTAAGAGGCTCTTTACTAGTGCCTCTTGGGGTGCAGAGTGGTAAGGCAGCAGACATGCAGTCTGAAAGCTCTGTCCATGAAGCTGGGAGTTCAATCCCAGCAGCCGGCTCAAGGTTGACTCAGCCTTCCATCCTTCCGAGGTCGGTAAAATGAGTGCCCAGCTTGCTGGGGGGTAAACGGTAATGACTGGGGAAGGCACTGGCAAACCACCCCGTATTGAGTCTGCTATGAAAACGCTAGAGGGCGTCACTCCAAGGGTCAGACATGACTCGGTGCTTGCACAGGGGATACCTTTACCTTTACCAGCACAAACTGACCATGCCAGATCCCAGAATGGAATGAAGTAGAAGTCTTCTGCAACTGGAATAACTGGTCTCTGAGTCCCCGGGGTAGGGGAAACCGTTTGGATCTAGAAGAGCCTTTCTAGACTATTTTTTTACCAATGAGAAACCCCTGAAACAGTCTTCAAGATCCCAGAAGTCCCAGAAGTGGTGTGATCATGCAGAATACAGCTGGGAAGCCTAGGTGTTCACACTGTGTATGAGAGAACTGTTAACCACTTTCCTTTCCTACAAGTCTACTGGTGGTGGTGGTGGGGATAAGGCCCACCATAATTGTGAGTCTGTGGGGGTCCCATTTATACACTCCCCTGGAAGTGTATATTGCTATTTGTGAGATTCCTTTGTGAATTTAATTATGAAGAACAATACAGATTTGGGGGGGATGTTTTTAGAAGAGACAAGACACTCCACCTTCCCAGGTTCTGGAGATCAATAACGGTTGAAGAACTTGTAACTTAATCTTGATAATCTGCCGCCTTCTCCCCACGTACCATTAAGAGAGGCCAGGTAAGAAGAAAACCCTATGTGCTTCCCACCCACTCCCCTCAAGAAACAAAGTCCCCTTGCAACTAGAAGTTCTGTAATAACACATTTCTTTTCATTTCATTTATTTATTTTTGATACAAGCTGCATTCGTATCAACCGTTTGTACCTCCCCAGGCGGGGGAGAAGAAATGCAGCTGACCTGCTCATGGTCAGTGGTCTTGATGACTATAGCCTTCAGTCATACATCTGTGGGAAGTGACCCCGATGTGGGAGGTTACTTCAGCCCGAAAGCAGGAGTTCAGAAGGCATTGGCGGTGTTGACTTCTTCTTCTTCTTCTTTTTTTTTAAAAAGCTTTCAGTGGAGTCTTTGTTTCTTTGATGCTATATAAAGAGCACACGGCTTTCTGGAATAACTTTCTGAAAGCCAGCTTTGTGTAGTGATTAAGAGCGGCGTTTTCTAATCTGGAGGCTTGATTCTTCACAGCCAGTCAGATGGGTGACCTTGGGCCAGTCACAGTCTTGTTAAGAGGTGTTCTCACAGAGCAGTTCTCTCAGGGCTCTCTCAGCCTCTCCTACCTCACAGGGTGGCTGTTGTGGGGAGAAGAAGGAAAGGTGATTGTAAGCTGCTTTGCGACTCCTTTGGTTGGTTAAAAGCAGGGTATTAAAAAAGCAGATTCTTCTACTACCTGTGGTTCTCAACCTTAAATTGATGGCAACCCCAATTCGACAGCAGCTGGCACATTGGTGTCCTCAGTGCTTGTGCGCGTGTGCACCGGTGACATGCACATGCATGGGTGGCATGCGCGTGCATATGCGCGCATACGCTCAAAATTGAGGCGGCGTGAAGGAAGCCATTTCCATGGCTCCATCTGCTCTGCCCACCACCGCATCTGCCCGCTGCAACCTCTGCCTGCCGTCGCCACCCACCGCCACCTCTGCCTGCCACCACGTACAACCACCACCTTTGCATTTCCCTGCTTCTGCTGCCACGGCCCGATACCCACCACTGCCCGCTGCCCACCACCGCCCGCTGCTGCTGCCTTCTACCACCATGGCAGAGGCGGGCAACCTGGCAACCCCGGGAAAGGGGCCAAGTGACCCCAATTGGGGTCACGACCCACAGGTTGAGAACCACTGTTCTACTACTTTGTTCGATCTCCAGGTTACCAAATAAGGGTGCATGATACCACATGGGGCAGTCACTGGCAGTCTTCAAGCAAAGGTTGGATACACACTTTTCTTGGATGCTTTAGGATGCTTTGGGCTGATCCTGCGTTGAGCAGGGGGTTGGACTAGATGGCCTGTATGGCCCCTTCCAACTCTATGATTCTGTGATGTGCCAATACATCATTTCTGGTGGAAAACCTGACACAGGGTAGCTCTAGACATTTGCAGGAAACTGGGGATTAAATTTATAATCTCTAGCATTCTCATTTTTGGCACCCATCTGCACACTTTATTGACATTGCAGGTTACTTCAAAGGAAGGAGACCTTGAGAGAAAGACAACTCACACCAAAATAAACTATGCACCAAACAAAGTGGACATGATTGTAACTTGTATTTAAAAAAAAAATTGTACTGAAGTAAATGCTTCATTAAAGTATTTATTGTCTGCCTTTGTCCCTGTATGGAACTAGGAAACATAACCCAAATAAATAAACTCCAAGCAGTAAAACTCAGCAAAAACAAAAACAGCCATGAATATCCCTCCACATAAACTATAGGAGGATAACTGACAAGAATATAGACAGGATAGTTTAGTGAATCTAGAATCACAGAATTGTAAAGTTGGAAGGGGCCATACAGACCACCTAGTCTAACCCTCTGCTCAATGCAGGATCAGCCTAAAGCATCCAGGATAAGTATTTGTCTAGCTGCTGCTTAAATCAGCCTTTCTCAGCCTTTTTACCATTGAGAACCCCCTGAAACATTCTTCAATCTTTGAGAAATCTTGGAAGTGATGTGATACTGCAGAATATGTTTGGGAAGTATAGCTATATACATACCCAACTGGGGACCCTCCCCTTCTCTCCCCTTTTTGGCCCATCATTAGCCATTTGGGGGGAGGTGGGCAAGTCAGTGTGGCCATATATGGTCATATCACCCAATAATTTAAAATATATATAATGAGTGACCGGATTGGCCTGTATCCATTAATATCAAACTTCTCCCAGGAGCCTTTATCCCTTTTATTTATATACTCATGGTTACAGATATGTATATGTAAGTATACATTTAATTAACTTCCACCCAATTGGGAAAACCCCTCCATGACCATCAAGAAATCCCAGGATTTCATGAAACTCTGGTGGAGAAAGCCTGACTTAAAGATTGCCAGTGTGAGGACCATCACAGAGAGCTTAGTATGAAGTGTTTCAAAGTGTTATCCTGTATGCATTCTGACATTGTACAACAACGCCTTCCACTTTTTCATCTGTTATTTTTGCGGGATAGATTTGCGGTTCCAGAATGCCATGTTTTGGGCATTACAGCTCAGCCAACCCTGCTTCTCGAGACTGTAAGGACGAAACAGAGATCTGAGGAGATCGAAATGGGGCTGAGTGGAGATGCCGGGGATGTGCTTGGAGGGTAGCGTGTTTGTGGATCGTCTAGTTCAGGACTTGTCTATTTTTTTTTCTCCTCCGGAGTCTGAAATCTGGAAGGGGTCTTCCAGCCGCAGCAGCACACCGGACACCAGCGATAAGGCCTGTCAGCAGTTCCATTTATAACCCCGGTCTGTCCTTCACACCCTCTTAAAAGCCTCTCAAATTGATTTTTTAAAGGTGCTTTTAATGGCAGCAGCCATGTATCAATTGCTGTGTGCAACATTTTAAAAAAATTCTTAACATACTTGTGTGATAAGCGAACAGCTTTTCGCAGAATGGAAAGGCGTTTTCGTTAGGGAATTAATAAGCCTCTGTAAACAGCTGTTCATTAAGAAAGCTCCCAAATGCCAAGAGAGGAAACACATACGCACACACCTTCAAGGGTTTCCCCCCCCCCCCTTTCTTTTTAAGTCAAGGGTGTTTTATACCTATCTGGCTTCCATGTCAACATTGATCTATATTTCCATCTCTAGAGAGACTACCCCCTCCACACACACACACACACTTGTGGTTGTATAGTACTAGAATAGGGGCGGCCACCCCGTATTGAGTCTGCCATGAAAACGCTAGAGGGCGTCACCCCAAGGGTCAGACATGACCTGGTGCTTGCACAGGGGATACCTTTTCCTTTTAGGGGCGGCCAAATGGTGGCTCTCCAGATGTCTATGAACTACAGTTACCAGAAGAAGATGAGTTATGTAGGCTTTATACCCTACTTTTCACTACCCGAAGAAGTCTCAAAGAGGCTGACAGTCACCTTCCATTCCCCATGACAGACCTTGTGAGGTAGGTGGGGCTGAGAGAGCCCTGATATTGCTGTTCTATCAGGACTTTGATGAGCCCTAGGTGACCCAGCTGGCTGCATGTGGAGGAGTGGGAAATCAAACCTGATTTGCCAGATTAGAAGCCACTGCTCTTAACCACGACACTATACTCTCATCCATTTTTCTACCATAGACCTCTGGCTCATCCCTCTCTCAGCCTCACCTGCCTCTGAAAGAACTGCTCTATGATAACAGTTCTAACAAAACTGTGACAAGCCTAAAGTTGCCCAGCTTGCTGCATGTCGAGAAGTGGGGGAATCAAACCTGGCTCTCTAATCTGGCTCAAAGCGGTTTACAAACATCGTTCTCTCTTTCTCTTCACAACAGAGCCCCTGGGAGATAGGCGAGGTTGATAGCTCTAAAAGAAATGCTCCAAATGATCATCTCTAAGAGAACCATGAATAGTCCTAGGTCATCCAGTTAGCTGCATGTGGGAGATCAAACCTGGTTCTCAAGATTAGAGTCCACCTCTCTTTCTCTACTACACCACGCTGGCTCTTGAGTTGTTACGCTTCCTCCATGTAACAACAATGCAAAGAAAACAGAATATTTATTTTCTGAAACTCAGGATGGTATTGTCATTTCTTCCTTACATTCTCTCCAGGTATTGCATGAAGGTCTTATGGGTAAAGTACTATCATTGCGTTAGGGGAAACAATCTGCCTCTAAGAGGTGTCATAAATTGTTGAAGAAAACAGAACACACTTACCATGGTGAACTGTTACCCATGGCCGCCTTTTCTTTTGAAAAAGGTGAACCTGTGTCTTCCATGGGTGTAAGAAGGCAGCCATGCCCATTTAGTAGTCCATACGTAGGAACCGCAGAGCTTAAAACAGAGAGGAGAGGAAGAGAGGATAATAAAGATCTTGATTTGAAAAGTGTTTGCATTCACTTGCAAGATAAATTGGCACTGCATGTGAATAGCCTTCAAAGCGAAAATCCTGAAGGGGGTGTACATTTTAATATTTAAGTATCCACAGAGGTACAGTTGCTGTCCATATTTTCCCAGTATGGATTTTAGTTATGCTTAATACATTTCAGCTTTTATATTGTTATAGCATGCATTGGCCTTGTTTTCACATGGATAACTTGAGCATTTTAAGTTGGTGTCCAAAAAGGAATAACTTTACCTTGCGGTGTTAAGACTGAGAAAGTCTTGTCCCTTTAACAATGTGATAGGTCAGAAATCCCTGTCAGAAATCCCACCCCTTCACCAAAAACTAGCATATTGGAGCAGCATGACAGGATAAGAGTTGTTTTGTATATGCCTATTTTCTCGACCAGGAGTCTCAAAGTGGCTGACAATCACCTTCCCTTCCTCTCCCCACAACAGACACCCTGTGAGGTAGGTGGTGTTGAGAAAGCTCTGTGAGAAACTGCTCTGTGTGAACAGCTCTAACAGTACTGTGACTAGCCCAGGGTCACCCAGCTGGCTGCACGTGGGGGAATGAGGACTCAAACACAGCTCTCCAGATTAAAAAGCCCCTGTTCTTAACCACCACACCAAGCTGGCTTCAAAATGATTTACTATTTTGATTCGTTTCCCTGTGCAGCCTGGTGCAAATAATTGAATCTGCTCATTCTGTTTTTTCTTTTTTTGAAAACTTGTTTTATAGGAAGAGAATATCTGACGTGAGGAACCCTTCAAATATGTGGCATGCTCAATGCCAGCAAAATCTGTATAATTAAGAAGCTAAACTATTCTCTCTCACATACTTGTTTTATAGAAAATGCCAGTTCGTGGTTTGGCTGTTAAAAAAATGGCATTGGTTCTCCTTGCCTCTATCAGATGTCAGCTTGGTAATTTAATAAGAAGGGAAGGTGTCCAGTATAGGTCTATGCAGTGAACAGCTGTGTGATGAATAACCTTGCCTGTGTGACCTCTGAGTTCATTGAAAGCTGGCCTCCTTCTGCAGTTGCTGCTGACCTTCTCAGCTTGGGTTTTCCACTATGACCTTGAAGTAGGTTGAAGGAATTTCGGGGAGGAAGCTTAAGAACTACTTTGGCCACAGGATGGGACAGCCTGGAATGAAAAGCACAAAGGAAATGCCATCTCCTTGTCGCCCTCCCCTCCTATTTGGGAGTGGCAGTCTATAATTAGGTAGACATAGACTCTTTCTGTTGTGGGTTGGGGACAGCTGAGTGTGTCCCCCAGCAGTGGAATGGGAAGGGATAGTGTTTTCAGCTTACAAAACCATGGATGTCATTCCTGAGGGTTAAGGACGAATTGGTGGCTTAACATGGAGGTGAGATTCAGATAGAGGAGACCAAACAGCAAGCAATTTGGAAGTGTTGTTTTTTAAATGGGGATCTTTCCCATGGGTCTCTTGTCTTTGCTGTGAGGGATGTAAAGGCATCAAAATCAGGCCACTAATGTTAATTTGCCCCTTCAGATCAAGGGATCTCGTGTGGGTGTGGAGAAGCATCAGCCATAAGACCCGTGGAGGGGCTGGAAGGTGACAGAGGCATTGTAACAACAATAATAGTCAAATAATGAAAGCATTATTTCGCAAGCTGTCACCAAAGAGGAGCAATTGTACGTACACTTTTGGGAATCTCTGCTCTAATTAACTTTTCAAGGTAACAAAGCAATGTGGCAATTGCGCATAACCATTCCACGCACATCGCTGCGCACTCTCGTCTCTCTGGTTCCTGGCAGTTCATAGACATTTCCTTTCCAATGTGCTGATGCCAGCAAGCTCCTCTCGCGATTTACGCCTGTCGTCTTGATGCATCTTGCGGGAGGCTGAATAATGGTAAATGTTTGCAAATCACTTCAGCCGTCCGGCCCATTCCTGGCTGTTTCAGTAGCATGCGGTGTTTTGATCAGCCTGCCCGCTTGCATGCGGCAGCGCTGCAGAGGAACTGAACCTCCTAATTTAATCAACCTGTCTTAGGAAATACAACACATAAATCAGAGCTATCGCTGCGGCTTTCCAAAGGGACTGGGGAAAGCGGCCCCCATCTCTCTACTGCCCCCATTTAAGCATCTTCTTTGGGGAAAACTGCCCTTAACCCTCCTCCCTGCCCCGGAGGTCTGGAATGCTAAGCACATAAGGCTCATGTGTCCTCTGGTCAGCAAAGCAGCCCTTTCAGTGCCAACAGCTGACATCTTCTTTCTCAAAGATAAGACCATTCATCTCTGCAGTATCTTTAGTCATCGGGAGCAGGATGAAGTTTTCTAGGTCTCCTTTCATCATGGATCTGTAGCTACTGAGATGTGTTCCCTGGTCTCTTTGAGATGAAGATGGCCACACACAACTGGAGGGGCAGGAGGGTTGGGTGCTGCTGGCCGCACATGGTCCTGAATTGTAATTTTGGGAATTGAAGTTTCGGGATGCATGTGGTGTTGTTGAATTGCAGTTTCGGGAATCGTAGTTCCACGCTACCACTTAGGGCCTTTAAACTGGCTGGAGGAGACGAGCACAGGTAGAAAATGTAAAAAAAACCCAAAACTTTAGAAGTCTGAATATCAGATAATTTACAAACATTCCTGGTAGATTAATGTGTCTAATGTGCCAGATAAAATCTGATGTGTTTTGGCTTCTACAGATTTCCACAGTGTTTTCAAATAGATTAAGTAGATAGAACAGATTTTCAGAGAGTATTATATATTGTTCACAATGGGTGTTGTTCTATCCTGTGCTTTGTGGTCAGGCAAATTTTTTTGAATATATAAGGCAAGCTTTCTCAGCCAGGGTTTCATGAAACCCTGGCGTTTCTTGGTGGCCCTGGAAGGGTTTCTGTGATTGGGTGTGAGTTAATTCAATTTTATATAATATATATGTGTGTGTGTGTATCTATAGATAAATTTGTTCAACATTTATTGGGTTATATGACAATACATGAGCATGTTGATTCACCATACCTCTCCCAAAATGATAGACCTGAAGGGGGTGGGGGAGGTGGGTATGTACACAGCTATGCTGCCCAATCATATTCTGAACAAGTGTGCCAATTCTGGGTTCTCAAAGCCTGAAACATGTTTCAGGGGTTTCTCAAGGATAAAAAAGAAGCACCTTTAAGACCAACAAAGATTTATTCAAGGCGTGAGCTTTCGAGTGCAAGCCCTCTTCGTCAGACTATGAACTGACGTGTAATGTGTAAGCAAATGTGTAAGCAAAAGTTAATCCTGTTACATTAGTAGACTGTGTCACAGCATGCTGTGATGGTTTGCTGGGGAGAGGACAACTTTGGAGGGATGTCAGAAGGCTTCTCTGGGAAAGTATTCTGGGTCCGTCCTTAGCCTCCTTCGAGGAGCTCTCTAAGCAAATGCATCCTGTAGTGGTTAAAGGTAAAGGTATCCCCTGTGCAAGCACCGAGTCATGTCTGACCCTTGGGGTGACGCCCTCCAGCGTTTTCATGGCAGACTCAATACGGGGTGGTTTGCCAGTGCCTTCCCCAGTCATTACCGTTTACCCCCCAGCAAGCTGGGCACTCATTTTACCGACCTCGGAAGGATGGAAGGCTGAGTCAACCCTGAGCCGGCTGCTGGGATTGAACTCCCAGCCTCATGGGCAAAGCTTTCAGACGGCTGCCTTACCACTCTGCGCCACAAGAGGCTCTTGTAGTGGTTAGTTATGCTAAAAACAGTTACCGCCTACGCCTTGGGAGTTAGAGCCATCTGCAGAGTATTGCACCGGTTGCTTACTCTCACCGCCGTTGGATAGGAATAAATAAACGTTTCATTTTTCTCGGTTTATATCTGCCATAGGAAGGTTTCCTGAAGTGTCTTTAATTTATGCAGCTGTTTATATTGTGTGTCAGGTAGATTTTTAAATATATACCACATGTGCAGAGTTTATATGTACGAAACAAGTCATGTATATGTAAATTCCCCACGTTGTGTGTAGCTGAATTTTTAATGGTTGTTTTTCGGGCCAAAACTAAGAAGTTTTAAATCAGCCTAGTTTGTTGTTGTTAGCTGCGAAGTCATATCTGACCCATCATGGCCTCATGGACATTGATCCTCCAGGCCTTCCTGTCCTCGACCATTCCCCGGAGTCCATTTAAATTTGCACCGACTGCTTCAATGACTCCATCCAGCCACCTCATTCTCTGTCGTCCCCTTCTTCTTTTGCCCTCGATCGCTCCCAGCATTAGGCTCTTCTCCAGGGAGTCCTTCCTTCTCATGAGGTGGCCAAAGTATTTGAGTTTCATCTTCAGGATCTGGCCTTCTAAAGAGCAGTCAGGGCTGATCTCCTCTAGGACTGACCGGTTTGTTCGCCTTGCAGTCCAAGGGACTCGCAAGAGTCTTCTCCAGCACCAGAGTTCAAAAGCCTCAATTCTTTGACACTCTGCCTTCCTTATGGTCCAACTTTCACAGCCATACATTGCAACTGGGAAGATCATAGCCTTGACTAGACTACTTTACCCTATCATATTCTACTCTGCTTGGCAGTATTTGCCTTTTATTGTTTTATGCCAATAAAGGTTTATTATATTATTATATTATATGTAGATTACCCCAGTAATGTATACAGTTTAGGGGGTGGCAGCAGTGCAAAATATTAGGAAATAGTTTGGTTTCCCCAAGAGGAAAGTGGAATTGAAACAAAGAAAGAAGAAGACAACAACAACAAGAAGGTGATGAAGAAGAAGATGAACTGGGTTTTGGTACCTGCTTCTTACTACCCATAGGAGCCTCAAAGCAGCTTACCAACGCCTTCCCTTCCTGTCCCCACAACAGACACTCTGTGAGGTAGGTGAGGCTGAGGGAGCTCTGAGAGAACTGTGCCTGGCCTAAGGTCTCCCAACTAATATGAAGAAAGAATGAAGAGCCACAGGCATGTTGTGTGTCAGAATTTTTGCCCACAGCCAGGAGCACAATGTTGCCCACACCTCTTTTTGGTTCTGAATCCCTGAGGTGGTGCGTTGTTCCAGTTTGACAGTTAACTCCCATCTGGGGGAAATGGTGCCTTGGATCCCAGTTGGATACTGTATTCAAGCTTGACAGAGTTAGACACAGGAAGCATATAGTAAGGTCATAATGTAAAATAAGTTGCCAAGATTGGGCAATCTCCCTAAATAATAACATCTAAGTTTTCAATCCACTCAGTTGCTGCTGGGGAGAGTACAAAGAGCTCCATCCCATCTCCCTGGAGAGCACAACTCTCACATTCCTGTGACGGATGGAGAGAAGCCTGGCAGACTTCACCACAATCACATTTTGTCCCATTGAAACAATGTCTGCACAGCCGCCTAATCCTGTTCATATTCTGTTCAGAAGAGTGGGGAAATGAATGGGAGCTACCTGCAATAGATGATTAATGTGTGTATGAATCGGCACCAGGCAATGCCAAGGAATGGGCAAGGCAAACATAAATCGATTACTAATTAAAGCATGCTGCAGCACTGCCCTCCAAGACAGAGAAACCTATTTGTATTTGGTTTGGCTTCCCATGCTCATCAGCTCTGTGTGAAATTTTCACTCATCATCTCTATGCGGAGTTTTCGCTCATCAGCTCTGTGCGGAATTTTCGCTCATCAGCTCTGTGCAGAATTTTCACTCAGCTCTGTGCAGAATTTTCAAGGACTCCATAGCTGTTGGAATTGCCGCAAACATTAGAGAAAGCAAATCCTCCACAAAAGGTCAGGTGCCCTCTGAATCACTTGTCCTTCCCCCAAGAGTAGGTCTGGGTCTGGGATGATGAGATTATGTTGATGAATGTGGCCATACATCATAGGGAACCTTGGCTGCAGGAACCTTTGGAACCTAATCTAGTTGCCTTCCTGGTTAAACAAGGAAGTCTGTGATTTATTGGCCCTCAACTTTCATTATGAATAGGTCAAACCATTTTTTAAAAAAAAAAGTAAGGCACATCCATTGCCAATAGCAAAATGTCCAATCTGTCAGTGTTGTCCACGTGAAGGACTCAGTTCTAGATATCACCGTCTGTGAACAGCGGTGAGCCCCATTTTGCTTATCCTTACTGCATTGCTTTGGACACACCAAGGAATGGGGAGAGGTTTAATAGCAAAGTCACAACAAGTGATGCCTGAAAGGAAAGGGAGAAACAGTACTGGACTGCCACAGGTCAACAATGAGGTCCTGTGGATTCACTGTAAGGGAGAAAGGAATGGCAGCCATTTGGGGGTTCGAGCAGAAAGGACTTTCCACTCACAGTAATACTTAAAACAGGGAGAGAGAAAAGCATGATGGGAAGAATCCGAGGATTTCTGTATCCCTTAGGGTGGGTATTCTCATCCCCAGTGAGTGAGCAATTGGAGCAGATAGGGAGACCAGATGTGTATTATTCAAGGCTTTATTTTATTTATTTATTCCTTAGATTTTTACCCCACCCATCCTGCCTAAAGGTTGGCTCAGGGTTAAAGCCACAGCAGAATATAGCTACAATAAAGCACTCAAAGCCATTGTTACCCAACCAACCCAGTGTATGGACCATATAAAAGAAATGGGCATCAGAACCATAGAATCATATAATCATAGAGTTGGAAGGGGCCACACAGGCCATCTAGTTCAACCCCCTGCTCAACGTAGGATCAGCCCAAAGCATCTTAAAGCAAGGCTTTAGAATCTTTAGTAAGATGTTGGAAAGCCAGGACTTGAAAAGCCGGCCTTGAATACCCAATGGAAGAGCATTAAGGGCAACAGCATCTATCTAATCTAGATAACTGGGTTTTTCCTTCCTCCTCCACATGTGGCCAGCTGGGTGACCTTGGGCCAGTCACAGTTCTCTTAGATCAGTTTTGAGTACAATCCTGTGACAGAGATTCAAGTTTTATTCAACTTTAATCCATAAATGAAGAAGTGTGCTTGCACATGAAAGTTAGTACCTTGAATAAAACTTGGTTGGTTTTAAAGATGCCACTGGACTCCTACTTTGTTCTGCTGCTTTAGTCTAGCATGGCTACCCACCTGAGAGAGATGAGTCAGCCATGTACCAAGTTGTGATCACACCACGATGGAAGAAGATGGTTTTACACCAGCATGGTTCAGTGGTTAAGAGCAGTAGTGTCCAATCTGGAGAACCAGGTGTGATTCCCCACTCCTCCTCCACATGCACTCAATTGGATGACCTTAGGCTAGTCATAATTCTCAGAGTTCTCTCAGCCTCACCTACCTCACAGAGTGGTTGTTGTGGGGAGAGGAAGGACAGGCAATTACAAAGACTCCTTTGGGTTGTGAAAAGTAGAGTACAAAAAACAACTCTTCTTCTCAATTCTGGATCCCTTGTGAGTATAAATGGCCTCATAGAATGCTATTTTCTCACCTCCCCTTTCCCTCTGCAGTCCTCTGAAATTTCTGAAGTGCAGCCTTGGTGGTATGTAGAGCTTGGGGACGGTGGAAGGGGAACTTGACATTTAAAATGTATACATAGGCAGACTGAGTGAGCAAAAGGGGGTTTAGGATCCATCTACATGTTTCTGATTTTCTAGGGAAAGTCTGTTCGGTTAGCAATCCACTCAGGGGAACATCGTATGGCACTTATTTGTTGACTGGGGAAAAAACACAGGTTAATTGTTAAGCATGTTGGAGGATGAAATATAGATTGATGCATCACATTAAGTTTCCAACTCTGGGTCAGGGAAATTCTGGATATTCATGGAGCCTTGGGAGGGACCCTACTGGGATATAACACTATGGAGTTCACCCTTGAAAGCTACCCTTTTCTCTTGAGAGGAACAGATCTATGTAGGTTGGAGATCCATTGTAATTCCAGGAAATCTCCAGGTCCCACTTTAAGGTTAGGGATGCCAGCCTCCAGGTAGGACCTCTGGATCTTCTGGAATTCCAGCTCATCTCAAGACTACAAAAATCAGTTCCTCTGGAGAAAATGTAATTTTGGAGGGTGGACTGTATGACATACTCCACTGAGGTCCACATCCTCCTCAGGCTCTATTCCCAAATCTCCAGTTAGTTTCCCAACCTGAATCTAGCAGCCCTGTCTCACAACACCTGCTGGTCGTCAGTGGGTACTTGGCACCCTACTGGAGGTTAGTAAGCCAATATTGCATACAACAATGAGGCCCAGAAAATTAAGCTGGCACCACAGCTTTAATCACAAAAGTGTGGGAGATATTAAAGTATATTAAGATGCAGTGTGAAGAATCAGAACATCTGCCAAACAGCATATTCTTTTGCAAGTTGATTCTCTCAAGTTGCTGACAGAAAGATGGCAGACTCTGAACCTATCTTAGGGTCCTTTGCTCAAGATGTTAGTTAGACAGTATCGTTAATCTTGATTCGCACAGATATGATGTCAGGTCCCAAGCCAATTTTGTGCAGCATTTCCATGCATTTTTGTGTGTGCCTAATTACTGCACAAGATCAGCCTGTTCCTAGCTCTGTACTCTTCCCTTTTTTCGCCCTGGTTCTTCTGCTGTGTGTAAAATGTTCTTACATGTATTGTTTGTTTGTTTTTTTATTTTAAAAAAATCCAATAAAACGTGTCTGCTAAGTTACTCCCACTGAGATCAGTGGAGCTTGTTTTGGTTTTTCTGAAGGTTTATTTTTTTATGGGGCTGTGGTGTTAGACCTATTTGAAGTCCTCTAGCAGATGAGTGCTGTAATTAGAAAAGCAAGAGAGGGAGAGCCTGTCTTTCCATGGGAAGTGAAATGTTTGCCAGAGGACATCAATGTGGGAGCGTCCTAGAGGCAGAATTGCCTGTTGGAACGCTCCCATTCTTCTTTCTTGTTCTTAGAGCTTTGGGGGAAGACACAACAGCAATAAAGAGAAATGTGCAGGCTGGGCCCTGGTATAATTACAGCTTGGATCTCTCCTTTGGTCCACCTCCAGACAGAAGATCTGACACCCGAAACACAAAGGGAGCTTCCCTTTGAAACTGGCAGAGCTTAATAGGGTGTGATATCATGTCTTCATGTTCATACATCAAGGCGGTGGGGGTGGGACAGAGTGAAAACAATGGTTTTCCCTCAGGGGAGGGTTTTTGCAGTTCTTACCCCCTGCTGTCTGGAACCCCCACACCCTGTTTTGAGTTTGCTTCTCACTTGAACAAGGCTAACAAGAGTGTTTGTTTTCTTGCCAGTGTCACTTTCTTCTCATTTGTTTCTCCATACAACTGGATTGGATCTGCTGGTAGCATTTGGGTGAAGAACAAGAGTTGGTATTTATACCCCACTTTTCACTTCAGGCAGACTCAGAGTGGCTTACAATTGCCTTCCATTCCTTTCCTCGCCACAGACACCCTACGAAGTAGTTGGGAGTCAGACACCCCAAGAGAGCTCTGACAGGACTGCTCCGTGACTACAGCACTCCCAGGGCTGCGACGAACCCAAGGTCACCTAGCTGGCTGCATGTGGAGGAGCGGGGAATCAAACCTGGTTCGCCGGTCAGAAGCCTCTGCTCTTAAACACTGGACTATGTTGGCATTAATTTTTCTACCAGAAATCTCTGACTCCTCCCTCATGGTATTCCAGAAGCTCCCCTGCCCCTAGGGTTGCCGGATCCAGGTTCCGAAATCACACACTGATTGGTGAAAGGAGAGAGAAAGAATGATAGCTGGGGAAGCAAGGGTTGGGAAGCCATGTGGTTTTGGATGAGAATTATGCAAGACTGCATTCAGTTGCTGGCTTGCTGGCGTGTAATGTTCTGGCTGCTTTCTTTTATATATTAAACAACCAACCAAATTATGTTCCATCTAGAGGAGATTTGTCCTGGTTAGAAGTAGTGTCGGTGTCTTTCTTTTCTCTGTGTCACTATGATACATGGGTGTATGTAGCCGGTGAATCTGTTCTAAGCTGGTTTTGGCAAAGATAATATTTGGGCCATCTATATATTCCAGAACCCTCCCAAGAGTAGGAAATAGAGCACAGAACACTCAGCCATAGGGGATGGGGGACAGGGGAGAAATTTTATTTTAATCAGTGAATCTTCCAGCTAATAAGAACAAAAAGTTTTATTCATATTGGGACAAAGTCAGCAATCCAAGTTGTGTCGTATTTGTTTATAAGACGGTCTCGTGAACACAGCCTTGGGTGTGAACTAAAACGAGGATTAACTTTCCCTGTTGAGCTTAAATAATCCACAGGATGTGTTAAGATAACTGTAGACTGCGGCTCGTAATTTGCCATGGGAATTGTGCGTTCAGCTTGAGCAGGCGGAGAAAAAGGGGAGGAGGGGAAGAAAACAACAAAACAAGCACTGCCTTTATTCCTAACTCATTTGGATTAGGGCGGGGGGTCGTTCGAGAAGTGCAAGATGGCAATGCCCTTTCCCCCCCAAAAAAGTCAGTTAATGCTAGGCACTCTGATATCCGCAGAGTGCATCTGGTTTATTTACTGCAAAGAACAGCGAGACGTCAAAATTGGCCGCTTTTGAAAGCCACGGGCAGTAAACACATGGCAGGACATAAACATCAAGAAAAGGAAGTTCAAGCTGACTCTTCAGATAGCAAGAGAGTGACTCCCCATTTATGAGATAACGTATCGTAAGCAAAAACACAATTTGGTTTGTGAGCTTGAGACGCGGCCTGTTATGGCCTACGTTCCATGTGCGCCATGCTTGTCTTTGACTTTTGCTTTAATTTGGCCCCTCGCTATTTTTAAAGTACTTTTTATTATTTTTAATGTGTTGCTTTTCCAGTTATGTTGGTTTGTGCTGCTTGATCCCCCCCCCCCCCCAACCCTGCATTACCTCCTCAACGGCCACGACAACAAATCTATTTACGGTCTTTCAAAGCAAACTGAAAAATACGCACTCAGCTCCCTCTGAATTATATTCGCTTCAGGGAAACACTCCTCCTTGGCAACTGACTCAACTTTATTGCTTCTTTAATTATATTTATTTACTCGTTCATTTGTTTATTGTTTACATTTATATTCCACCCTTTCCAGCACAGCTGGCTCACGGCAGGTCACAGCATATATAAAACAGTAAAAAAAAATATGTAAGAATCCTCCCCCCCCTTTCCCCCACCGCTTAACCCCTCCCACCCCAGACCCAGCTTAACCCCTCCCACCCATATACCTGGGAAGATGGTAATAGGACATGAGGCTAGGGTAAAAAGTGGTCTGGATCTGATTTAGTATTTATTCTGAAAGAGCCAGCTTGGTGTAATGTCTAAGAGTGGCAGCATCTAATCTGGAGACCCAGGTTTGACTCCCCACTCTCATCCACGAAGCCCTGCTGGGTGATCTCAGCCAAGTCACAGCTCTCTGAGCTCTCTCAGCCCCACCTACCTCACTGGGAACCTGTTGTGGGAGGAGGAAGGGTTGGCATTTGTAAGCCACTTTGAGACTGCACGCAGTAGTACATATGTACATAAGGCCTTTATTGGCATTATATAAGGACGTCCAATTGATATGTGTACAATGCCAGTTTATCGACACAAATAAATGTTGCAGCATGCAAAAACAAAAATTAGAACACATGAAAAAAGGAATGAAAATGAGAAATGGTGGGTTCAGCGACACAAAGGCGGAGAGGAAAGTTTGGGGGCCAACGGCACCGTTGAGGCCAACCAAGTTTTATTCAAGGTGTGAGCTATAATGTGCATTCATGCTTCTTCAGACAATGAAATGGAAGTCACCAGACTGCATGTATAAGGAGAGAGTAAATTAGTAGCAAATTAGTAAGTTGGCATCCTGAAAATGTCAAACAAATGCACCTGAATCCATCTGCAATGGAAAATAGAAACTACAAATGAGTGTTTTTGGGTCAAAACGGGACGAGAAGTTTGATCCCTAGAGCAGAAATTCTTTGCTTCAGCAACATGAGTTTGTGTGTGTGTGTGGGGGTGGGGGGCAGAGAGAGATGCTGTTCCATAATGTAGGATGCAACATGGTATTCTTGAACTGATGATTATTTACTGTAGAGGTGCTTTCTCTAGCTGCTGCTCCTCATTATAAATCAGGGTGGCAGAACTGGTGACCAGCAGTGCAGAATAGCTAGCTATGGGATCTTGCCAAGTTCTTGATAAAGCTCCCATTTCTGATACCTGCCTGGGATGGGGGCGGGGGGGGGGGCAGGAGGTTTGTCAAACACTTCCCAGGCTGTGTTCCGCAGCTGGTGGTCTGCAAACCACCTTTGGCGGCCCCTCACTCTAGGGTGTGATGCAAACAAATACCCAGCAAGTCAATTAACGGTGAGCTCCTTTAAACAATTGCACATTGGTGAGAAACATCACACTCCTGCCTGTACACATTCCTTACAAACTGCTGTCTCTCCTCATCTTGTCGGAGGTGAGAAAATTCCTCATTAGCCGGAAGAAGCGGTGAGCTGCTGAAATCCCCAGGCCCCCTGAATCCCCTTTGAAATCCCAGTAAGTAAGAACCTGTTGCAAAATAACAAGGGATGCACGGCAGCTCAGCATAATAATGGACAACATGCACGATGAAAGTGCCTGTTTTTATTGTGACTTATAGGCAATAGCCTTGCCTAATCTCCTCCCCCCCCCCCCCTCCCCAGCTAACCTGTTCCAAATTGTCTGCAGCAATGATGTTTTGTTAACCCGGCACAATATATCTCGAGGGTTCACTGTCCTTTGAATCTATTTTCTTCTCTGTGTTTGAGGAGAGGCGGCAGCACTGTCTTGTGCTAGACCGCTATTCCCACACTGAATGTTCCCTAGGCTGCAAATCTCCAGGTAGCTCCTGGAGATCACCTGCTTATTATAACTGACCTCGAGATGACTCAGATTGGTTCCCCTGGAGAAAATGGTGGCTTTGTAGGGCGGACTCTGTGGCATTGTATCCTGCTGAGGTCCTTCCTGTTGGAAGTTGTGCCCTGCGATGCCTCTTGCCCAGGCTGCAGCCGGAGAAGATACCATCCCATAGAGCAGTGGTCCCCAACCTTTTTATCACAGGGACCGGTCAACGCTTAACAATTTTACTGAGGCCCGGGGGGGGGGTAGTCTTTTGCCGAGGGACGTCGCCGCCTGAGCCCCAGCCATAGTGGGGGAGCCCCAGCCATAGTGGCCGCCGGAGAGCACCAAAGGTGAGCTGGTGGCAGAGTGGCAGGGCAGCCCCCGAGGCAGCAGCCGGGGAGGAGGACGAGGAGGAGCTGCGGCCCAGTACCGACCGATGTACGGACCGATCCAGGTCCCAGGACCGGGGGTTGGGGACCATTGCCATAGAGTCAGTGAAATAGATAGGAACACCAACCACTCACCTTTCTGATCTCTCTGATACTGTCCCTTTAAGGCTAGATGGAGTCTATTAGGGACAACTTCCAGTTTCCTGCATCTTGAATAAAGCTTGGTTGATCCTAAGGGTGCCATTGTCTCAGACTTTGTTCTGCTACTTCAGACTAACATGGCTACCCAGTTGAATCTATCTCGGTGTTTAGAGCAGCCACTCCTTATTTCATGTGCTAGGGGGACTCCTAATTCCCCCTGCATTGCTGCAGGATCATGCTACAACAATATAACATTTCCTTAAATCTCTTTTGAGGATTCTTTGTATAATGGTCTCTCTATGTTCAGGTAGATTTCTGATAGGCTGGCCATGGTCATTGGACCCCGATGATTGTGTGTTCACAATAAAGATTTAAAATAAAGAGCACAGATGCTAGACTAGTAGGGAAAGGGCTGCTTCATCACACTCCCCCCCCCTTTCTCTGTTCACACCCCACCTCCAGAAAACACACACAGGAATTTGGGTCGCTGCAGGATCCCAATATTCCTGTGCACACGGAAGAGAACATTTTATTTGAACTGAGGGCATGTTGCTTTGCGGTCCCCTAGCAATGTGGATTGCACCATTTTATTAGAAAAAAATTAGATCCGGAAATGGAGAGGGGACGGGGACGGAGAAAAAGGAATTGCAGAGTGATACCCATCATGCGATGGATAGGTGGTGTCCTGTGTGCCCGAATGAATCACCGTACAGTCAGTACTGTAGTTTGACTGGTAAGCTCTGTCAACCCTGCTTTCTATATCCCTGGAAATGTTAGACAGAGGTCTAGTCCCTGTTTTGCATGAGTAGGGCCTTCTGCATCAATATCTAATGTTGGAACCTTCTCATCGTCTTCTCCTTCTCTTCCTCTTCACAGAGGAAAGAGCCATGAAGACACAACTGACTTAAATCCACTCTGTATGGTATTCAAGGCAAGAGATGATCAGAGCATTGGGTTTTTATTTTGTGTGTGTTTGTGGAGGGGGGGATTGCTATTGTCTGTGGCTGTCCCTGGCCTTTGTCGGTTGTCTGCCATCCAAGTGACCAACCAAAGACAACCCTACTTAGCTTCCAAGATCTGATAAGACACCATTGGAGTTGCTTTGGACATAAGTGACTCACAAAATTCTGGAGCAAAGAACTTGGTCAGTCCTTGGCACAGTTGGTAAGGAAACCATCCCAGAGAAACTGGAGTGAAACCTCCCCTCTGTTACTTTTGGTCATGCCCGTGTGTGTGTGTGTGTGTGTGTGTGCATGCTTTTTGTGTTGCTGTTTTGTGCTGTTGTTTTTGTGTTGCTGTTTTCACTATCTCAAGCATCCAAGTGCTTTTATGATTCCAGGTGTTCACCTAAAAATCTCAGGAGTGCTGTTGTGGATGATGGAAGCTACTTTGGGTCCCTTTTGAGGAGAACAGTGGAATATAAATAGGGATGCCAGCCTCCAGGCAAGACCTGGAGGTCCCCTGGAATTATACCTCACCTAGATATGACAGAAATCAGATCCCCTGGAGAAAATGGATGTTTTGGGGGGTGGACTCTGTGGCACTGTACCCAACTGTACCCAACTGACGTTTCCCAAGCAGGATATACCCCCTAGCACCCCTTTCCTACTCCACTGGTAACCAGGGGGTACCTGACAACCCTAATCAGAAATGGAATAAATAATGTGCATGCCCTAATAATACCAATACGTGTTCTCTCCAAGGTGGCTTCTGTTTGTGCCTTCTATCTTCAAGGTGGCTTCTGTTTGTGCCACCAGCAAGGACCAAAAGTGCACCAAGTAGCTAAGCTGCCTTGAATTGCTACCTACAAGCTGCTAATAAAGTCCAGTAGTTGAAACCTAGTCAGCTGCTGTATAGACTGTGTTTTAGCAATCTGGCAATGCTGTGTCATAATTGTCATTGTCTTTGTTAGACGTGTCTGTATTAATGAATCAGTATAGTAGTAAGGATTCTTTTTTTTTCTGCCTTTCAAGCCTGGCAGTTGTGGCAAAATCATGGGAGGTTTTGGGGTTTTTTTTAACACATCAAACTGACTTTATCATATTTTTGGCAAAGCTGCATGTTGTGGATTTGGGGAGCACGTCTCAAGAATCCTTGAGCAAGATAAACATTCAAGTTGTACATAAACAAGAGCTTCAAACAGATGGGCTTGTGCTACTGCCTTTGGTCTTTATTTTTAAGTTCTTGTTTGTTTTTTTTCTGGTAAGAAAAAATAGCATTTCAATGAAACATGCACTCGGTACGTTCCAAATTCCTCCTTCTTTCTGCCATCCACTTGAGTTGAGAAAGAAGTCTTTCTGGGCATTGGGGTTCAAGAAAGATATTAACAAGTTGGAACATGTTCAGAGAAGGGTGGCTAGGATGTTTGAGGGGTGGAATCCATACCTTCTGAGGAAGGCTAAGAGAGCTGGGTATGTGTAGCTTGGAGAAGAGGAAGGCAAGGGGTGATAGGATAGCCAACTTGTTGACTGAAGCTTTAGAGACTAGTGTCAATTTCATACACATTGGATCATCCACTTTAGAAGTAGATTTTCTTGTTCCGCACAGCTGCAAATGCACATTAAAAGTGCATTATCAAATGTGTGCAGAATACGCCCGAGACTAGGAGCAATGGGTTCAAATTATGGGAAAGAAGGTTCCGCTTAAATATTAGAAAGCATTTTCTGATTTTGAGGGCTGTTCGTAGATGAAATATGCTGTGGCGGACTGTCTTTCATTGGAAATTTATAGGAGGAGATTGGATGAGCATCTGTCAGGTGTATATGATTTTTAAGCTCCTGAGAAGGTGGGAGGCTAGAATGGATGGCCTTTTATGATCTCTTCCAGCTCTGCGTGGTTCTGATTCTGAGTAAGCTTATTCTCACAGTTATTTTCACATTCTATGCACTGCTTTGGACTGGTCAGTAATTTTCTCCAGGTCAGTAATCTCTTAACCTAAGAACTAGCAGGCAATTTAATGGTAGTCTGTCAATTTCTTGTAGAAGATTCTGCAGAGAAAGAGTTCTGAGATGGCCAGGAAATAGACAATATGTTTTTTTGTTCATGTTTTAGTTGAAGGTAGTAGCACACTAGTGCCACGACATCCTATGTAAGAACACAGTTTCTTGTCCTACTCATAGGGATCCCAGCCTCCATGTGGGTTCCCCCAGAATGACAGCTCATCTCCAGGCAACAGAGATCAGTTCCCCTGGAGAAAATGGCCACTGAGAAGGTGATCTGTGTGCCCCATTGAAGTCCCTCACCTCCCAACCTCACCCTCTATAGGCTCTACCGCAGAGTCTCCTGGCAATCCTAGATTTTAAGCACTGGTAGAACATCACTACAGCCAAGTATTGATGCTGTCCCAGAACCCCACTCCAGGAAAATTGCTGTCTGCTGTTATTGTGCTAGGTTTGTTTATTTGCACAACGTATTCCCTCATTGGGGCAGTAGTAAGGTTTGCCCATCTTCGAGTGGGACCTGGAGGTCTCCTGCAATGACAACTGATCTCCAGACCCTGGAGGATAGGGCAGCTTTGGAGGATAGAATTTATGACCTTGCAGCTCCACTGAGCTTCCTCCCCAAACTCTGCCTTCTTCAGACACCATAACCAAAATTATCAGGAATTTTCTAAACCAGAGTTTCAGGAGCTGGAGATTATGTCTGCAATTCATCTCCCCCCTGAGGTGATTCCTTCTCAACACTGGGGCATTAGGAGTCCAGCTAATATTATTATAGAAGTGGCCAGACTGTAGCTCTCTCCAGATGTCAGTGGACTACAGTTCCCATGAGCACATGTTGGCAGGGGCTCATGAGAATTGTAGTCCATGGGCATCTGGAGAACCACAGTTTGGCCAACTCTGTATTATTATGTATTTATTGTATGGTATGTTCATTGTTTAAGATGAAACTCAAATACTTTGGCCACCTCATGAGAAGGAAGGACTCCCTGGAGAAGAGCCTAATGCTGGTAGCGATTGAGGGCAAAAGAAGAAGGGGACGACAGAGAATGAAGTGGCTGGATGGAGTCACTGAAGCAGTTGGTGCAAACTTAAATGGACTTCGAGGAATGGTAGAGGACAGGAAGGCCTGGAAGATCATTGTCCATGGGGTCACAATGGGTCAGACACGACTTCGCACCTAACAACAACAACAATGTTCATTAGCCAGGAGATCCAAGGACTGTCTGGCAGCCAGGCAAGGGACAACCAGAGGTCATGACTCTTAGTGTTCCTTGAAGGAACTACCATCCACATCCTTGGAGGTCTCGCATCCAAATACTGGCCACGATTGGCCCTACTTAGTTTCCAAGATCTGAAGGGATTGAGTTTACCTGGGCTCTCCAGTTCAGGGATGCCCATCTAATGGTGAGATGAAAGGCATGACTATTTAGTATGATTGCCAGGTCCCTCCTGACCACTGGCAAGGGATGGTGTCCCAGCTCCTAGATATTTGAGGGTGGAGTCTGGGGAGGACAGGGGACCTCAGTGGGGTACAATGTTATAGAGTTCACCATCTGGAACATCCGGTTTCTCCAAAGGAACAGATCTCCATAGTTTGGAGATGAGTAATAATTCTAGGGGATCTCCAGGTCCCACTTGGAGGCTGGTATCCCTAGTATTTAGGCCTGGTGGACTGATTGATACAGCTCCACAAACCACAAGCCTGTGGTCAATCCTGGAGCACAGTGTCATGTCAGACTGAGATCGATAAGTGGCAAAGAAAGTTGTGAAATGTCCAGCTTTCCCCCTTCCTTTTTGGTATTTGGGATATGCACTTATATTCTTTCAGATTGTAGCCTTATTCATTTCTACTCATGGCTGCAGAGGAAAGGACACACAGTAATGGGTTTAAACTACAAGTACAACGATATAGGCTAGATATCAGGAAAAAAATGTTCACAGTCAGAGTAGTTCAGCAGTGGAATAGGCTGCCTAAGGAGGTGGTGAGCTCCCCCTCACTGGCAGTCTTCAAGCAAAGGTTGGATACACACTTTTCTTGGATGCTTTAGGATGCTTAGGGCTGATCCTGCATTGAGCAAGGGGTTGGACTAGATGGCCTGTATGGCCCCTTCCAACTCTATGATTCTATGAAAATGGTGAGTGAAAGAGTCTTGCCCCAGACTTCAACATTTTCCCCTGGCCCCCAAAGGGCTTTAAAAAGTTTTATTTGAAGCCTGCTTGACCATCACTGCTTATGGAATGGGTACGACTATTCCACAGCAAGGAGGGAGATCTGGAAGGCCTCCCAAAAGGAAATAAAGTATAAATGTTAGTATCTCAGTTTATAGTTGGCTGAGAGCTAGAGACAGGTATAAATTCAGGCCTTTTCCATTTAATTGCTTCCCTACCACCCCTAGGATTATGCGCCCTTTGTACTATCAAGGCTTTAAGTGTCCATGGGACAAAATGGCCAAAAAAAACCATTTCCCCCCCTCTTCCCAGTAGAACAAATTGCTGCCAGACATTTGGAAGAGTAATGGGGTACATTAATTAGAGACAATTAGGGAAGTTTCTTGCATGTGTATCATGTCTGGTGTATACCTATGTGGGATGAGAAATTAAAAGAGATAAGCACTCCATTTCTCTGTTGATGTTCGGTATGTATTATTCGCCCAGTGGCCCTCTGCTGCATAAAAGTGAAGGTCAGTGAGAAAGCAGTGAAAGAGATTTATGGCCCTGCTCACTCCAAAGGTGTGTGGAAGTTGCCGAGTTGAAATGTCTTTGTTTTGGACCAGGAATAATCCTAAATCCGATTTTTCAAACATATTAGACTGACAAGCATCCTCAGTCTTATGATATGCTACAGTTGAAGTGGGGGGGAGTCACCAAAATTTACTCAGGTATATCAACAAGAAAACGGACAGGCTCATTAAGATAAGCTTAGCTCATTTCAGTGACGCGAGTACACAAAGAATCCCAGAATTACGAGACCTATAATTATATCCATTATATTTCTGAATTAGTAAAATAAGTCTCATTGAAATGGAAGGTTAAAATAAATGCAATTGGGTTAAAAAAAAAAGAGTACAGTAAACAAAATGCTCCTAGTTTATATAACTATGTGAAATATTTCTTCTCAGAAGATCCAAGAGGGCATTAAGGATTTAATTTGATCCAGGGCTACAGTTAGTATTGCATTTGCTAGGACTGAAATAAACTGTTTCTCCTCCCAAATTCTGCTTTGAACTTGGTTGTTGAATATTTACCACAGATTATCTGGATAGTCAAATATTGATTGAATACTGGATGCCTGTATTGGATGTCAGATACCAACATTTGACCTTGAATTTCATTTCAGCCTTTGGTATTTGAGAACTGATAGAGTCTCATGTTATTTCACAGTGAGCATATAATGGTATTCACCATTTTACTCGGATTATTTAGTATCTTGACTGTCTGTCAGAGTTGGCCCACGGGTGGATTTGAAAGGCAGAAGAGCCTTTGCGTGGTGGAGGCAAATTCTTTCCCATCCTTTCCAACCTTGAGATTGTTTCCTTTTGGAGAGGTTGAGTTGCTGTGAGAGCACAAAGGATTCTGGGAAATATGGGCATGGGGAGATCTTGTACGGAGAATATTACAATCCTTGGCCCCAAAGAAATCTGACTGGCCTCGACTAGAACCAGAGACTTCTCAGCTCTGGATCCTGACTGGTGGAATGAGCTACCAGTGGAGATCCAGGCCCGAATAGAGCTGGTGAAGTTTCACAGGGCCTGCAAAACGGTGTTCTTCCACCAGGCCTATGGTTGAGGCCAGGGCAAAACAAAAAACAGCTAAGGCCTCCCTCCATCTTTCACCTCCCATGTCTCCTACTGCAGCTCTCCAAGTACAACTGAATGATCTCCCACATAGAAAGACCGCCCACCATAGGCCTGAAAATCTGATAGAATGCCAGGGGAGCTTGGGGAAAGGAATAGCAATAGAACTTAAACTGCAACATTTTAATGGCTTTTATTTATATGATGACTAGCAAGAAAGCCCATTGCAAGCAGGAATGCAATGGGTGCTAGGACCCAGGGGACACCAGCAGGCGCAGATCTCTCTCTCTCTCTCTCTCTCTCTCTCTCTCTCTCTCTCTCTCTCAGCAGGAGCCATAGGAGGTAATCAGGGCTGTTTGTAGCAGGGAATGAGGGCTCGTTTGGGTGGCTCTCTCTGCCTGATCAGGGCTGCTTTGTGGTTTGGCAGGGCTCTCTGTGTCTCTGTGTCTCTCTCTCACATGCTGGCTCCTGCAGCATCTGAGGGCAAAGTGGCTAGCATCCAGGGAGGGAGGCCGGGAGCTTTAGGTGCATGGCAAATCAGGGTGCAAATTGGACAGCCAGGACACTTTCCACCCCCAGGGCTATTTCACAAATATTAAGAGGAACAATGGATAAGGATATTAAAATTGTTTTGTAAGCTAATATGATAACACAGGACTTGCAACAGGCCAAGGGAGGTTAAGACTGAGATGTGAGGGGTTTTTTTAAAAAAATAAGCCGTGCACTTTCAGCACTCATAGGCAACTAAAATCAAGAGGAACAACATTGGGCATGATGGTGCTTTAACATACCCCTGATTTCAGTGGGGAAATGGTCAGACTCTGTACACATATTAAATGAATGTGACCCCAATGCTTTCGTTGGAACAGGCCCATGGCCTTGTAATTCGAAGGAGTTTGACACATCAGATCAATTTCAACTCGTGTGTGTAATATAAATTGGCATGGACCCTTATCTGGCAAACAGTGAAAAGGCCATTTTTGTGATTGCCTGTAATACCAGAGGGATCAGGTCAGAGTTAATTCTGCACATTTATAATGCTGTCACCACCCAGATGTTTACATATGCTCTTGTTCCAATTTTCGAGAAGATAAATAGCAGATGGAAATCTGCACATTTGTCCCATTCCTTCCCAAGTATCAAGTCTCATAAAGTCTTTGCCACTATTCCCTGGATGCTTGTAAACATGGCGGATTGACCTTCTTCCATCTGAATGTCTCAAAGGCGTTTACAACACTGATGAATAAAGTACGAGGATTGTGTGGTGATGTGAGTGGGGAACTATACATGGGATACAGATGCAGATATTGGCTGATGGAAGAATCTGTGCAGTTTTTAACCTCTCTTTGGAGGCCTACATGATCTTGCATGTCTCTGGGTGGCTTTGCATCACCAATCAAGTACTTCCTCTGCTCGGAACAGGGCTTTCTACTTGGATAGCCTCAGGGCTGCCCTCAGCTTCAAGATGATGTAAGCTTCATCCCTGGCCTTTAAGAAATCAACAGGCCTGTGAGTCATTGGCTTGTAGAAAGGGTTAATGTATTGCAGAAGGGATGGGGGCAGGTCAGGAAGATTCTTTTAAATGTTTGATAATTTTTAAGTTGATATATTCTGGTATTTCTGGAAGCATCCTGATTCCCTGGGATGGAAGGATAATTATTTTAAGCTGATAAGCAGTTCTTTTCAGTCTTTTGACCATGGAGGAACCCCTGAAAAAAATGTCAGGTTTTGAGGAACCCCAGACGTGATGATATGACCCTTCAGAGATATAGGTGCAGATATAAGGTCCAATCCTTCAATTGATAATTTACATTTTTTTTCCATTGTGGAGAAAGAGATTAGGCCTGTAGAGCCAAAGAGGAAATGGGTTCCAGTGTTGTCTAGTGATTTCAGTGGCCATCCACATTTCTGGGAAAGGCCTCGGAAGTCCTGGGGAGCTCTCGTGTAACTCCAGGTCTCCCTGGAACCCTGGTCATGAATCCTGAGATAAAGGGTGGGGGAAAGTAGTTCACAACTGCAGCCCAAACAAAACAGATTGATTTCAAAGGGCCATGTAAATGAGCTTCATTGAAATAAAAGGAATTGTGATTTGTATCTTTCCCTGGATTAGAACTGGGGTCTCTGGTTTGGGAAGTGACATCATTCCCAGGTGCATAGAGCTGAGTACCCAGACTAGCTGGAACTTGTCATAGCTCTGAAACTAAGCAAGGTCGGTCAGAGTTGGTATGTATGTATGTATGTATGTATGTATGTATGTATGTATGTATGTATGTATGTAAGAGCCTCTTGTGGCACAGAGTGGTAAGGCAGCAGACATGCAGTCTGAAAGCTCTGCCCATCAGGCTGGGAGTTCAATCCCAGCAGCCGGCTCAAGGTTGACTCAGTCTTCCATCCTTCCGATGTCGGTAAAATGAGTACCTAGCTTGCTGGGGGGTAAACGGTAATGACTGGGGAAGGCACTGGCAAACCACCCCGTATTGAGTCTGCCATGAAAACGCTAGAGGGCGTCATCCCAAGGGTCAGACAGGACTCGATGCTTGCACAGGGGATACCTTTACTTGTATGTATGTATGTGTGTGTGTGTGTGTGTGTGTGTGTGTTTGTTTATTTGTTTATATCCAACCTCTCAAGACAGTGTCGCCACGAGGTGGCTTACAAAATCACCATAAAACAATATGTCCCATAAAATCCCGTTAAAACTACAATAACATTAATCACAATATCCCACCATTCTAAGTATCCCCCCCCCCCATTTGGAATGGGGGGACACCCAGGAAGACCAGGGTTGGTACGCAGAGGGGGGAAAAAACCATGGCAAACCAACCCCTTTTGCCTTGAGAGTTCTGTGCAGGGTTGCCATAAGTCAGTAGCAACTTGCCAATACTTAAAATAAGGCATAGGTTCAAAGCACTGAGAAAGGAGTGTGGCAGGTTGTGTCTCCTCCCCCTTGGATGCTGAGATCATTATGAGAGAGATGGAATTTAAAGAATCAAACACTGGAATTAAGATTGGAGGACATGTATACTGCCCATCTATGGTCCTTATTTCTTCTTGAAAAACAAATATAACATGTACTACATATTACAGAACTACTTTAAAAAATCGAGCCGGTATTTTGCAATCGATTTCCAGAAAGAAAATAGAGGACGTTATCGTTGAGACATTTCACATACCGCGTTCTACATTTCCCCCCACATTTTCATAGACAGTTTATGAGTTAGTTATTCTTTTCCGTTTCATTTTTACTGATCAGGATAACCTAAAATGGGACTCCATTTTCTTTTAAAATCTAGTATCGCTCTATTGTGCATCCAATGTTATCGCATATTCAGTCATTTTGCTTATTTCTCAAAGCATCAGCAAGAAAATTAAGGCAATGGGTTTATTGCAAGTCTACAAAAGGATGATCTACTCACGTTTTGCATGATTAGGCCTATGACACAAAACAGCCAAGGAAAGCCCAGTGATTTGTCCCAGCGTTTGAGGAACAGCTGAGCCTCTTGTGGCGCACAGTGGTAAGGCAGCCATCTGAAAGCTTTGCCCATGAGGCTGGGAGTTCAATCCCAGCAGCCGGCTCAAGGTTGACTCAGCCTTCCATCCTTCCGAGGTCGGTAAAATGAGTACCCAGCTTGCTAGGGGGTAAACGGTAATGACTTGGGAAGGCACTGGCAAACCACCCCGTATTGAGTCTGCCATGAAAACGCTAGAGGGCATCACCCCAAGGGTCAGACATGACTCGGTGCTTGCACAGGGGATACCTTACCTACCTTGAGAAACAGCTATGTGTGAGGGAGTGATGAATATTTTGAATGGAAATGACGTACATCCACCAATTAGGATGGGAACGAAATGTCTGGAGAACTTTACCCGTGTGAAAATTATATATCTGTTTTTGTACACATTCAGCCCAGCCCAGTGATGTCACTTTGAGCCATCTGAGGGAAAGGAGGGAGTATGTGTGTGAAATTAAAGTCAAGGCATTCTCTGCTCAGCAAATGCCAGCTGGCTGGTGATCCCTGGCTCTAGAGATGTCCAACTGACCTCGACCAGCCTGATAGAATGAGTTGCTAGCCGTCAAAATTCCCCAGGGCCTGTGAAATGGCACTCCGCCAGGCTTATGGCTGAGGCCATGACAGCCCATAATTGGAAAGGCCTGCCCTTTCCTTTCCTTTCCTTTCCTTTCCTTTCCTTTCCTTTCCTTTCCTTTCCTTTCCTTTCCTTTCCTTTCCTTTCCTTTCCTTTCCTTTCCTTTCCTTTCCTTTCCTTTCCTTTCCTTTCCTTTCCTTTCCTTTCCTTTCCTTTCCTTTCCTTCCCTTCCCTTCCCTTCCCTTCCCTTCCCTTCCCTTCCCTTCCCTTTCCTTTCCTTTCCTTTTCCATCCTGCGCTCTCTTTCCCTCCCTGCCAATAGACAACTCCGCTGAAAAAAATGAACAACCTGATGATAAATGGAGGCAGCTGGGTGGGTTTTTGGTAATCATTTTAATCAATGTTTTATACCCTACATTTCATTGCCTGAAGGAATCTCAAAGAGGCTTACAATTGCCTCTGTCCACAACAGACCCTGTGAGGTAGGTGATCCTGAGAGAGCTCTGAGAGACTGTTCTGTGGGATCAGCCTCTAACAGGGCTTTGAGGAGCCCAAGGTCACCCAACTGGCTGCATGTGGAGGAGGATTGAGGCATCAAACCTGTCTCGTCAAATTAGAAGCTGAGTCTCTTAACCACTTCACCAAAATATCCCTTTGGGAGGTGAAAAGGAAATCCATATGGTGTTTTTCATATTAGAGATGCATTTCCAGAAGTGGCAGCGATTCACAAAGACATATTCAAGGCCAGTCAGATCATCCCACTACTGTACAAGGCTTTCTCGTCCAAAGGCTTTATTCTTCCCCTCTCCCAAACAAAATTCTGCTCTGTCTCGTACATCTTATTTGGTCAAGGTAGAAGCTGGAACGTGCATATTTGTCCTGCAGAAGTGGAAGACGCAATACTGATGACTGTGCTAAATAATCCGGCAAGCCAGATGGCTTCATGGTAGTGACAAAAGCAGCCAAGTGGGAGATCGACATTGAATTCCGGGCCATGCAATATGGAGCTCCTGATGGCAAGTTCGTTTCCCCCCCTTTGTTTTTAATTATTTTAGAGGGCGCTGATCAGAAACTTTCTTAACTAATGCCAGCTGGCCTCCTAGAAGCACACAGTGCTTTGTTTTGTCACGGGCCAGAACGATAGCTTCTCCTCTCTTCATTATGGGAAACATAAAATAAAATTGTATTTATTCTGATATTAACATCGAGTGGTTAGGACTGAGGCAATGGAAGTAATGCTCATATTTCATTTTACTACCCTAAACCGTTCTAGCAATGCAATAGAAATCAGTGGGCCCTAAAGTAGCTAATTCCAGCCTGGGGTCATGAGATTTTTGGTGGAAGACCTGAGAATCACTGAGCTTTGAATGTTATCTGGACTTTTTTTTTTTTTAAGGCATCAACTAGAAACTTTCCTAACTAATGTCTCATAGAAGAACACATTGTTTTGGCTTGTCAGGCCAAAAATATATTCTCTTTGGTCTTCTTAATAAGAATCCACCTTGGATACAGTTACAATCTCAATACCAGCATGATGAAACAGAACATTGGGATGTCCTTGCTTGATCAAACTGAGGTCCACCATTTTGTTACCGATTCTGGCCACCCAGAAAGTTTCAGTCCATGGGAGAACTGCTGTGCTGTGACTGGTGGCTTGCTGTGATTGACAAGCCAAGAAATGGAGGGAAAAGTTCATTTTACTTTCCCTTGCAGCCTCGTGAGGAGGCAAAAAGCTGAGATGGGGCAGAGGGAAAACGTAGGAGGGGTCTCCCCATGAAGAAAGCTGAAAACGCAAGATTTACTATCCCGCATTTGCAAGCAGAAAGCCACTCTCACTTTACCCCTCTGTGTGGAAACGGTTGCTGAATCACATTTCAAAAGCATCGATGATCCTTCAAACACACTGCAATGAATATTTGAACACATTAGACGAAATCTGATCTTCGTTCTGAAAGACAATGCAAATCAATCACCAAAAATACTCGCGTAGGTTAGACTCTTGCCCTAGGATATCCATCAAACCACTGGCTTTTCTTGCCGCTGCAACCTTGAAATTGGCCAGACGAAATTGTGGCAGTAGCATCAAGGGATACACATTAAAGTTTACGAACTTGTCTTTAAAAGTCCCCCCTCCTCTTTCTCCCCTGATATGTTCCTGAGCAAAGCTGATAATGTGTTTATAGCTAAATATGTCTATAAACATTTGACTGACAGTGACGGTTGTTGGAAAGCTTTACGATCATCAAGCGATTAATCTTTGAACTATAATGTGAATTTCATCCTTCAACAGATGCATAAAACAAAGTGCCTCATAAATCATGTGCTGGATATAGTTGTGAAACAGACTATAGTTCTTTTTTAAAAGAAATTACCCTTCATTGCCTTATTTCTTTTTGTCTGAGATGAAAGAAGCATGCATTCTCACCTGCCATAGACGATACATGAAAATTGATTGACAAATCTAGCAACATTGTTTATATATTAGCAGTAAAGCCCGTTGCATCCAGGAATGAAACAGGTGCTCAGGAGAAAGGTAGACACGTGCATTACATACATAAAAGCAAAGAAATTAAATAAATACCTTCCTTAGTATGTAGCACCATTCTATCTTTCCCTTCCTCCAAGGATCTCAGAAAATAATATGTGGTTCTGTCATCCCCCATTATGTGTGTTAGACTGAATGAGGGAAAGATTTCCCCTTTTAGAAAAAGAAGAAGAGTTGGTTCTTATATGCCGCTTTTCTTTACCCGAGGGAGTCTCAAAGCGGCTTACAGTCGCCTTCCCTTTCCTCTCCCCACAACAGACACCCTGTGAGGGAGGTGAGGCTGAGAGAGCCCTGATATCACTGCTCGTCAGAATAGCTCTATCAGTGCTGTGGCAAGCCCAAGGTCACTCAACTGGCTGCATGTGGGGGAATGAAGAATCGAACCCAGCATGCCAGATTAGAAGTCCGCACTCCTAATCACTACACCAAACTGGCTCTCTAGTCTTTTAGCCATCTAGTTCCTAATTTATTACTCTTGGGGGAAATGATGGGATGGGATCTTTGTTCCACTCCAGGCCCTCATGGAAGATTCAAGTTATATGCATCCTTAGTGGTCTAAACATGATTCTTATTTCTGGTGAATGAAAAAATGAATGACCTAACTTCGGATTCAACAAAAAATGATTCCAATAGCACTCTTAAGACCAACAAAGATTTATTCAAGGTGCAAGCTTTCGAGTGCACACTGTTCCTCAGACTGGTCCTCAGAAGAGTGCTATTGGACTCAAATTTTTTTGTGCTATTTCAGACCAACATGGCTACACACTTGCATCTAACTTTTGTTTCTAAATTCAGAGACACTTTCAGATTTGCTGCTTCAAACCATTTCGAACAAGCAAACAGATGAATAAAAATATATTTAAAAGATGAATTCTATGGCATTATATCCCATTGAAGAACCTGCCCAAACTCTATGCTCCTTAGGCTCTACCCACAAAACCTTCACGTTTTTCCCTTCCTGGAACCTATGTTTGTTTAAAGTACAGGGCTTTTTTTGTTTCTGTGCAATATCTGCTCCCCTCATATGCCCGGTTTTTGTTCATGCAGTGCATCAGTATTGTGTCTATATTTCATGTGTGATATCTTAAAAAGGCATACAAGTGTACACAGGACATCTACCATTGGCCTCCTCATGGTTTAAGCCAGGGATAGTCAAACTGCGGCCCTCCAGATGTCCATGGACTACAATTCCCAGTAGCCCCTGCCAGCGAATGCTGGCAGGGGCTCCTGGGAATTGTAGTCCATGGACATCTGGAGGGCCGCAGTTTGACTACCCCTGGTTTAAGCACTTCCATTCATAATTCACTACAGGGTGACCTCTCAGAATGTTTGAATGTAAAAAAAAAAAATTCCATTCTCTTAGAGCAACCTTTCTCAACTTTTTTACCCTTGAGAAAGCCCTTAAACATTCTTCAGGCTTCAAGAATCCCCAGAAGTGGCATGATCAGGTAGAATATTGTTGGGAAGCAGAGCTGTGTACATACCTATCTGGGGCCACTCCATTTCCCATCCCATCCAGGGTATTTTGGGAGGGGTGGGTGGATTAACATGACTATATATGGTCATATAATATGATAAATATGTAACAATTTATAATTAATTAATTAATTGATTGATTAATTAATTAATTAACTCTCACCTGTTTGAGAGTCCCTTCCAGGACCATCTAGAAAACCCAGGATTTCACAAAACTCTGGTTGAAGAAGTCTGCCTTTAAATCATAATCAGTTTATCCACGTAGCACGTATAGCACATGCTATGGGCCCCACACTTCAAGGGCCCCATGCAGTGCCTCCCTCCCCATGAACCATGGCCATAGCCTCTCTCTTTCTCTTCACCTCTTGAAGGACACTGTGAGGAGCCCCTCTGCCCCTTGTCTCGCTTGTCCCACTGCGATTGTACTTTGCTAGGGGCCCCCAAATCCTTAAACCACTCTTGAACATAACAGTCAGGGCCTTTTCGCACAGGGATCTTTGTTGCAAATTGTTTGCGGAATGAAAAATCGCCATTTAAAATAGTGGAATTCGTCGTTATGCATACCTGCCTTTGTAGTGGAATCAGTTGCGTTTTTTAGCGTTTCCCACAGGCTTCCGGTCTCGGCAGAAATCGCTAGAAAGGAAGCGCTATTGCCAAGCTCGTCCCGCCCCTGGCCGTCAAGCAGCCAATGGGCAGCCGTTAGCATGCTCCCAAACAGCCCCTTTCCCTTTAAGAAAGGTTTAAAAAAAAAAAAACGACCCATAGCAACGAATCTAGGTAGATTCGTTGCTACGGAGAGACCCATCCAGCTGCCTAATGTGAGCTGTCGTTTGATTGTATGATCGTTTGCACGCTGCCTCGAGTGATAAAAAAAAAATCCCCCCCCCCTTTCTCACGGGCCCGTTTTTCGGGTGAATTTATTTGTAAAAAATAAAGGGACTTTATTTCAGAAAATGGGCTTTTCAGTGGTTTGTGCTTAGTGACTAAAGGTGAAGGACTGAAGCCAGGGAAGCCTCTAAACAGAAAGAGGCTCGCCGGTGCGTTTATCCCCGCTCGCTCGGAGAAAAAAAAATGGCGATCGCTTCGCCGGAAGTTTGGAGGAGAGAGCCAGGGGGGGGGACTTTGAAGAACCAGCAACAATGGTAACGCACAGGTCTTTAGCGCTACTATTGCAGATTGGTTGCAGGAGTGTATCGCTATCCGGAGGGTGAATCCACTTTTCTGGATTCCCCTGAAAGCGCCACAACGAAGCGCTTTTTGCTGATTGGTTTCAGGATTGTTGCAGATTGTCTACGACGTCGTGGGTTATGGCAAATTAGTAGCGTTTCCAAATAGCAACCATTCTGCTACTTTGAAGCCGTGCGAAATGGCCCTCAGTCTCCCCTGTTCTTACAGGTTTGTTGTTGCTGTTGGGAAATGTTCCCTCTCTCTCTCTCTCTCTCTCTCTCTCTCTCTCTCTCTCTCTCTCTCTCTCTCTCTCTCTCTCTCTCTCTCTGTGACAAATTGCCCCATGACATTAGAGGACCTGTTGTTGTGGCAGGGTGAACCAGGGATCATCTTTCCGTATATCCCATTCTTATTTGACAGCCTTGACCTAGGACCTCTGATCCATTCAGTGTAGCTGGCCAAGTCACTAGTAAAGGCAAATTGCCTTGCCAGCCCGAAGAGTGCTTCATTGCCACATTTCTGCAGGACAACAATGTAGGGTGAAAGCAAGCCGACCTCAACTCATACTTTCCCCAGGATTGGTTTAATTAAAATAAATACTGGTCCACGATAGATAAACAGCGATACAGTCAGTATAAATAAATTAAGAAGGAGAAACATATCCATAGAAATGCAAATGTAATGTGAAATCGATGGAAACATAATTACAGGGCACTTAAATATAATGAGCCTTTCTGGGTTATATACAGCTTATTTGATGTGCTGCTTGGGAGCATAGTTAATCGGTTGCCCATGAGCCTCCCTGGAAAGATCATTCTCCCTTTGGAAGGCAACTATTGATAGCCCACGTTTCCTTGATTGAAGAATGTAGTAGTGGATTTGAAGTACGAGTTTCACTATGCTGCTCTTGAATCTCACTTCTTTTCTTAGTTCATTGGAACAATTTATTTCCTGTCTTCATCCCCCCCCCCTTTTTTTTCTTCATGCAATCTCTCCATGCTAGGATATCCAGCTTTTGTAAGAAGAAGGAGCCTTGAGTTTATGTGTTTCACGGATTCTGTCTGTACAGCTACAATCTTGTTGAATTGCAGGCTGGGTGTCGGGACCAGTTCACACACTGTGCAGAGGCAGATTGCCCACTGTGTCCCAGATGCACCTTCCAAGCTCATCCTGTTTCTTTCCCTCCCTCCTGGCCTCTTAAACCATCTGTAATATATTGGCAGAGTTCAGATATGCAAAGAGGTGGTGTAACTCCAGGCTGCTTAAAGAATAAAACAGTTTTATTTAGAAGAGAAACAACTTTGTATGGAAAGTGTGCGTGTATGTGTTTGTTAGAGAGGGAGAAAGAGAGATTCTTAACTATTTAATTGTTGTTCTTTGTTGTCTTCATTCAGTTTGTTCTGGAGGCAAGGAGGGATGATGTTGGCTCATTTGGAGACTTCTGGTTCCATTAATCATATCAGGACACTGGAGGAAATGGTTGGAAACTCGCCAGGACGTTCCTATTCTAACTTTGTGAAATACGCATCTCCTGCAATGCCGCCTTCTTGTGCCTTCGAATCATGCAGACAGCAGATCTTCTATACTCCAACATAAGATTCTCAAGCCATTTTCCAGTTCCTAGGCCACCATTTTAGAATCACTGTCCAAAGCTGTTTGGTGTGTGTGTGTATTTGTGTGGCATGAAGCAAAGGTGTATTTCCACAGGAGGGGAGAGTCCTTGGCCCATTCCGTGCATGGTAGATAATGCACTTTCAATGCACTTTGGAAGGCAATTTTCCTGGTCTGCACAGGAAAATCCAGCTGCAAAAGCACATTGAAAGAGCATTATCCAATGTGTGCAGAATGGGCCCCTTGTCTCATTGGAGGAAGCATTTGAGTCCTCCTCCAGGCTTAAGTTGCTTCTTCTTCTTTTGTCACCCAGTCACAGCTGATTTATGGTTACCCTGTAGGGCAGGGGTAGTCAACCTGTGGTCCTCTAGATGTTCATGGACTACAGTTCCCAAGAGCCCCTGCCAGCAAATGCTGGCAGGGGCTCATGGGAATTGTAGTCCATGAACATCTGGAGGACCACAGGTTGACTACCCCTGCTGTAGGGTTTTCAGGGCAAGAGATAGTTGAAGGGGGTTTGCCACTTTTGGCTTCCACATGACGACCCTAGAATTTCTTGGTGGCTTGAGTCAAAGGCAGCTTGTATGAGGCAGTGTAAGCAACATGTCATATTCAAAATATTCCTCTGTTCAGGTTCCCTGTATATGGGGGGTGGGGGGAACCTGCTCTGAGTTGCCATAAATTCAAATCGTTTGGAGAATAGAAATTGTGGAGGAAAGATTAAATGGCCAATATTTCCATTTGTATCAAGCCTACATTTATTTTACTGCTTTAATAACAAAATGCATAATTTATAAGCGAAGAAGTGTTCATGCACATGAAAGCTTATACACAGAATTAAACTTCATTGGTCTTAAAGGTATCACTGCACTTGAACCTGGTTCAAATAACATCAGCGTAGAAAGAGCAATGTTTCGTCATAATTATGAAAGTGTGACTGTCTCAGTTTTCCTTAAGCAAAGCTCTGAATATCCCTAAGTTCTTGAATATGCGGCTTGCGTAAATCCACAAAGGCCTTTTCTGCATGCACAGTTCACTCTCCATTTTCACTGAATTCACATAATTATGGCATTAATTTGAATGATGTATAAGCCTTTCTATTTTCTTGGAAAGTGCAGTATATACCCTGCATACCAATAAGAAAAAACTGGATTGTATTGTGGTGCCAATTTTTGTATTTTGTTTCCAGGTGTAGCACATGAGTTATCCTATTGGTCAGTTTCTTGCTAGACATATGTTTTTTTGAAAGCTAAAATTTGAGATTCTTCAGTCTGTAGGTACTGTCTGCCAGTCATATTTGCAGACAGTTAAGTTCTTGTGCCTTTATTGGTGCAGAAATTCAATTTCCTTTTAATTTAACGTTTTGTTTGTTTGTCTATATCAAGAAAAGTCTAGCGTTTATTTAAGCTGAATGCTACTCTTGGATCCTGGGAGCATCAGTAATGCCTGCAGACTTGGGCTCATGGTGCATGGGCCAATTTCATGGGTACAGACAGAGGCAGCTGCCAGAATGAAGGGGGGAGGGAAAGCAAAGGCCCCTTTGTGTAGCCCATTTAAAGAGACTATACAGCTGCTATTCAGCAGGCCTGCCATGAGGACTAGGAAGAAAATGGGTTGCCTATTAAACCATAGCAGGGCTTCTGCACTCCTGTCCCTGCTGGATCAAGGGTTATGCACAGGTGCTCGACCTGGGGGTTGGCCAAGCAGCTCCACCTTGACTCTCAGCTCTGTGACCAGCTTGGCAGCCTGCTTCCCTCCCTTTCCTGGCCACACCCCTCTTTAACTTGTCTTCTTTTCTTGTGCAGCTAATGTATTTGTACAGCAGTTTCCATGTGAAGTGCAGATGAGAGATTGTATGTCTCCCACTACATTGAGTTCCCAGTGCTCCTGCAGCTGAGCTAGACATGCAGCCACTGCTCCCTAAGTGGTGCCCACTCCCCAAATCAGGGCTTTGTAGGGAGAGAGGTCCAGGGTGTTAATAAGCAGGTTACAGTAGATGAGCGATAGGGTTGTGAGTGTCCTGCATAGTGCAGGGGGTTGGACTAGATGACCCATGAGGTCCCTTCCAACTCTATTAAGCTGTGATTCTATGATTTTAAGCAATACTGGACAGTCTAAAAGTCTCTAAAAGTCCATCAGAACAGATACAAGCAGCCCTTGGGATGTCCAAAGCCCTTGGAGATCATGCAAAGATGGTCTGGGAAAGTGAAAGCACCTTCGTTTGTAATTCAGTAACGTCACTTTTTTCCTTCCCAGGGTTTCCCCTTTAGGGAGTACTGGCATTTTCCTCCAAGTATTGTGACAGACCTTCAATTATATTACTTTCTCCTACTTATCGGGCCTAAACCAAGTTTTCTTTAAAAAAAAACACAAAGAAAAGAAAAGAAATCTTGCCAACATATTTATCTTCTCACTTCGGTGTTGTACTTTCAAGAGTGGTAACAGCCTTTCTTGCCGGAGCAAAAATAATGCCAGCTTAATTTGCCAATTATACCCTGAGACACAATAACAGGATTGCAGAAATGTGAGACTCGTAGGTGGAGGAGAGGACTGTGTGGGCTGATATTCTGCATGAGTGGATAGCAATTGTTCATTAATATTTTGTTTGTTAGTCTTTCAACAGGCTGCTAGCAATTAAGAATGGGTACAAAGGCAAGGATAATGACATGTTTTTGTCAAAAAGGGGGAAAAAATACACACCTCTCAGCGCTTTCATGAAATACCTTGAAACTGTACGACTGGTTGCTGTTCCTTTCCTTTCCTCCTCTGGAGATCTACCCCTCCACATGACTCAAAACCACCGTGTTTATATCTTAACACAAGCCTCCCCCCCTCCCCATTAGTGCCATGAGACAAATATAGTGATTGTGTCAAAACAACTTTGTTTAGCTGTCGAGCATACGTGATTGGATAACGACTAGTGGCAGTGGAAGAAATTAGATTTTGTTAACAGAGTGTGGAGAGAAGAGCAGAGTTATTCTCGGGTGGATGACAGCTAGGGCTGTGTACAGAAGGATGGTTTCTCAAGAGCAATGGAAACCACTTCCTGAAGTGCATTTGCAGCGCCTCTCCTGTCCAGCTTTTGAAGTTGGACAGTCCTATGGACAGAATGGGGGCTGATGCGGATTGTGGCTGCTTCTAGCCTTGAGAGGCAATAGAGTGATGAAATTGACTAGACTGCAGTGAAATTGACTAAGCAGCAGTTTGGAAAGCGGAATACTGAAGGTCAGGAGATCAGCCAGTGGGGATAGATAGGCGTGCAATTTGATCTCCAGTTGATATAAGCTGCATGGCAGTGTTTGGGAATCTCTTTCCAATAGCGGCCCAGTTTTTGAGAGGATCGCCAAAGAAATGGATAGCTTCCTTCATCAGGGGATTGTATTTTAGATACAATGATGCATTAGGTACCCTTCCATCAAGGTGTTGTGATGGTTTTAGGGTCCAGTTCTATTGGGACCAGTAATTCTCTTTGTATGGTGGTGGACTAGTGTGCATCCCCTAAGATGTTCTCTCCACAACTTGCATAATCAAGGTGTGACCTGCTGTAGTGGTTAGGAGTGCGGACTTCTAATCTGGCGAGCCGGTTTTGATTATGCACTCCCCCATATGCAGCCAGCTGGGTGACCTTGGGCTCGCCACAGCCTTCATAAAGGTGTTCTGACCGAGCAGTGATATCAGGGCTCTCTCAGCCTCACCCACCTCACAGAGTGTCTATTGTGAGAAGTGGAAAGGGAAGGTGATTGGAATCTGCTTTGAGACTCCTCATGGTAGAGAAATGTGGCATAGAAGAACCAACTCTTCTTCTTCTACATCAGTGGTCCCCAACTCCCGGTCTGGGGACCGGTAGCAGTACGTTGATCAGTCAGTATCAGGCTGTGTCTCCTCCTCATTCTCCTCCCCGGCTGCTGCCTCGGGGGCTGCTCTGCCAGTCTGCCACCGGCTCACCATGGCTGGGGCTTCCCCTTGGTGGGGCACTGTGCAGCAGTTGCTGGCAGCGCCCCCCAGCAGATGGCGGGAAGTCAGGGGTGCCGGCGGGAAAGCAAGTAGAGCAGGGGCTCAGGCAGCAGTGACGTCCCTCGGCAAATGTCTACTCCCCGTGGGCCTCAGTAAAATTGCCAAGCGTTGAGTGGTTCCTGGTGATAAAAAGGTTGGGATCCACAGTTCTACATCATACTGAAGTCCAAGTAATAGAATTCTTTTCCCTTTAAATATTTTCAGATACTGGGGTAGGTGTGCAGGGGCTTACTTCTTTGTACTGATGCAGGATCACCAACCCAGGAATTACGAAACCATTGTATATCTGCAATTAAAATAAATAAATAAAAATTTGTAGTTCTGATATAACAATAACAGCTAGTGGAGAAACTTTCTACCCATTTCTGCTTTTTCCATATTGTTAACATGTGCTCCATGTGCTTTACAAATTACAAATTCGTCTTATTTATCAGATGGAATATGGCATGTCTGTAGTTTAGGTGGGAGATCTTATTATTGTAGGATTGTCTAGCAGCCAGGCAAGAGACATTCAGAGGTGGTTTGGCATTGCCTGCCTCCACATCATGACCCCCATTGTCCTTGGAGGTCTCCCATGCAGATACTAACCAAGGTCAACCCTACTTAGCTTCTAGGATCTGATGCGATCAGATGAGCCTTGGGTCCCCAAGTCAGGCTATAAACAGTTATAAGCCTAGTTAAAACAGATGAGTTAAAACATGTGGAGTTAAAACCACAATGCTGTTGCCACCAGCTGCCAAATATATCCAATTTCCACTAAAAGCACATCAGAGTAATTCTGCTTTGCACCTTTTAGGGAAGGAGCAGAGTATAGGAGCTTGCCATGCCACACCTGGGTAGTTGTTTCAAATTGTGTATGAAGCCACTGAGAAGAAGATTATAAATGAGCAGAGTTCCCTAACAGAAGGAAGCTTCAGAATTGAGTGGCCTGATTACCATAGTTGGCACCCAGGACTTCATGTGGGAAGATGGTTCACTAGGTATGTGCGTCCCAGGCTGTGAAGGGCTTTGTGGTGCACAGTGAGCTTATTTCGAAGAAGCACCAAATTGTCTTATCTTTTTGTCTTTTACAGTATCTGGTTATACTTTGTGTGGATCCCTAAAGCTCAGAGAGCCAGAGCAGTATAGTGGTTAAAAGCAATAGCCTTTGATCTGTAGACATGGGCTTGATTCCATGCTCATCTACCTGCAACCAGCTAGGTGACCCTGGCCTAGTCACAGTTCTCTTAGTGCTCTTCTTGCAGAGCTGTTCTCTCCCAGCTCTCTTAGCTACACCTCCCTCATGGGGTGTCTGTTGTAATGAAGGGAATAGTGTTGGGAAGTCACTTTGGAACTCTTTCAAGTGGTAAAAGGTGGGGTGTAAAAACAAGCTCTTCTTTTTCTTCTACTCATTGTTAAACAAATTTAAAAAATGAATTCATGTCTATTCTCTCTGTGTACTCCAGGGAGATGAAGAAAGGGGGAATGGAAAAGTATGAGGCCTCACTGGTTCTTTCACAGATCAGGTTTCAATCCAAATAACATTTTGACAAGGGAATTTTAATATTAGATTGAATGACGGTAGATAAATACTTCTTCACATTGTTATAAAAATATAATAAAATTAGTGTCCATAGTACCTATATGCACCAGGGAAATGAAGGGGGTGGGGATGGAGAAACAGAAAATATCCCCAAAGTGTGAACCCTTCTTGGACTGTCCATTGGTTCTCCCATAAATCAGGTTTCAATCCAAATAACAGTTTGACAGAGCAGGTGTAATATTTGATTGAATGAAGGTAGAGGAATAAATGTCGACCTGTTCATGTGTTTTCCACATGGGGAGGTAAGATGCAAAATTATTTGGGAAGTGGCATCTAAACAATGGGTTATATCCAGCTAGGGTTTGGTTGTGTGTTGTTGTTGTTGTTTTGCTCAGTATTGTACATTTCCTCTCTTCATTACCACTCCTTATCCCAATTAGTTCCAGGGTGTCCTAGCCCAGTGGTCCCCAACCCGCGGGCCGCGGCCCGGTGCGGGCCGCGAAGGCCTTGGCGCCGGGCCGCGGCTCCTTCTTCCCTCCCCCCCCCCGAAGCGAGAAGCTCGCCAGGCCACGAGCAAATTGGCTGCCAAAGCGGCTGATTAGCTCGCGGCCCGGCAAGCTTCTCACTTCAGGAGGGGAGGGAAGAGAAGCTTGCCGAGCCGCAAGCTAATCGGCTACTTTAGTGGCCGATTTGCTTGCGGCCCGGAGGGGCCGGGAGGAGAAGCCGCGGCCGCCGGGATGGCGGCAGCGGAAACGGCCGCGCACGCGCACGCGCATGCGCGTTTGCGTTAAGGCTGTCGCGCGTGCGTGGGCCCCCGGGCCGCCCTCTCCGCAGACTACTCTGCAGCGGTCCGTGACAAGCGGAAGCTTACCAACCGCTGTCCTAGCCCATTCTGCACGTGTTGGATAGTGCGCTTCCAATGTGCTTTTTGCAGGTAGATTTTCCTGCACAAAACACAACAATCTACTTTGAAAGTGCATCATCCAATGTGTGTGGAATTCAGTGGTTGGAGGGAACTCCCTCTGCCTTTTTTAATTAATAGAAGAAAAAAACCAAACAAAACTAGTTGGATTCATCCCATCACATCTCGAACTCTATGTTTTATGCACTACAATAGAATGCATACTATATGGACAGGGATAACAAACCTGCTTTCAAAACCTGCTTTTATGTTTAACGTTTTAATTGATGTCCATATTCAGGACATGGCAGATAAAGATTAATCACTGTGTGATCCTTCCTTCTACTTATTCTTGAATACAGCTCATGCATCGATACCTATTTGTAATAATTTTTTGACACATCCAAAGAATTAGGGTGATCCCTGGCAAATAGTCCCTGCACAGAGTTATGGGACTAGCCCAGACTAGCCTGATCTTGTCAGATCTCAGAAACCAGGCAAGGTCAACCCTGACTACTCTTTGGATGGGAGACCACCAAGGCATATTAGGGTGATGGATGCAGAGGCAGGCAATGGCAGACCATCGCTGAGTGTCTCTTGCCTTGACAACCCCAAATGCAGCAACCGTGGATGGCAGTGGGTATCCAAATGAGCAAAATTTAGAAATGAATTTGCTGTTCCGTGCTCAGTGGTGCAGCTGAGGGAAACAGCTAAAAAGTCTGCAAGACTAGCATCCCTCCTTGAGTGTTGTTTTTTAACACTGATAATCAAAGATATTGCCTTGCATTAAAATCCCCACTTTGAAAGCGTGCAGTTTGGGAAAGCCACTGAAAGATATGAGCAGCTTACTAGAAAGCTGCTATGTCAGCCCTCCAAGGCTAGATTTCTCGCGGTAGCTGACTGAAAAGAACGTTGGCAATGATTCTCCCATGAATTACTTAGACCTCGTCCGCTCTCCCCAATTCAGCATCTTCTGAAGAGGGAAGGATGAACGTGCACTTTTGTTGGATTCTTGAAGAAGTTGGTAATTGTGTGGAAATTGAGGGAGAAACTCAAAAAGACAGAGCCATAAATAATATAAAGGCACCAGGAGACAGAGTGGTTTTCTGAACCAGTCGTAAGGAGGTGGTTCCAATTAGTCTCCTTCCTCTTCGGTGTGTGTGTGTTACTTCCTTCCATGCAGGAGTTCCTACTTTAACTTTTAAAGACTAGTACGGATATTCTGGGCAGAAACCCAACTTTCCAAGACTCAATCAATAGTGGTGTAACTTTTGTAAAGTGGCTACTCTGGGTCTGTGTGTGTGTGTGTGGGGGGTCTTCTCCAGATAAATATCTTGGGAGTTTGGAGAGAAGGCAATTGTTCAGAGAACTTTGGTGGAATATTTGTATGTGCAAAGGCACACTTCCTTAGGTTGTCATCAGATTTCATGTAAAACTAAATGTCAAACAAATAGTTTTTCATCAGAGACATGGCCATGCGTGCTACGTTGGGGTCTTCCTCTGGGGGTCTCTTAGGAATTTTGGAGCTCGTGAAGACCCTGCAAAGAGAGGCTGGACTAGAGCAGGCATCTCTGACCTTTTTGGGCCTCGTGGGTGCCTCTGGAATGCTGACACAGGGTGCAGATACAAAATGGCTGCCACAGGAATTAGAACCCACCGCAGAATGTCAGGAAATGCGGTTATTCAAAACACTAATAGCAGTTCTTGAACATCTCAGGCAGAGACTCTGCTGAACAGGACACCTTTTAAAAATGAATATATTCTGTGTTGGTGGCTGCTGTAAAAAATCAGCTGGTCAGATCTCCAACAGCCAATTGAAGCTCTTCCGGGCAAAAAGCCCATTGAGCCTAGGCCACTTTCAAAATGTACTTGGTGGGTGCCAGGAAATGTTTTGGCGGGTGATCCATTGGCAGGTGATCCATTCTGCACTAGAGAACATGTCAGAAGAAGAGGGATATGCATTCATGTCAGTACCAATGGTTTTCCCAATTTACCTTTCAATGTCCTTCAAAATGCTGTGCTGGTTTATTGTGCCTTGTTTTATGCTAATGGAGGGAGTGGGAATTGGCTTCGACTGGCCAAAAACCCTAGGCTGGGGATTGTAGAGCAAAAAACATATGGGACAGGGGTTGCAATAAAGATGAGTGTGGGCAGACAGGGTGAAAAAGCTGGTGTGATACAGCTCCTCTCTCCCTACCACTGTGCTTGTTCCCCCTCTCAGCTGGTTCTAATCCGGGGCCACACTTGTACTTGAAGTAGGATCTCACCACCAAACACAGAGGTCCTACACAGATTTGTCCAAATCCGTAAAGTTTCATTTCTGTGTGTGTGCGCATGCTCCCTGTCCCAGGCAGCAGGGAACAAGCTCTGCCTGCAAAGGCATAGGAAGGCATTTAAGTGTGTCCCACCAAACAGCTGATATTGGCAGGCACTGCATGGCGTGCCCTTTAAATGCCTTCCAGAGCCTTCGCAGGCCTTGAGAAAGTTTTCTGTCATCTGGATAAAATATACCCACTCTTGTTCATAAGTTATACCAAATGCACACAAGGGAGATGGTGGCAAATGTTCCCAACTCTTTATGCACATTCAGTGTCCCCCGACTGGAATGGATGAAAAGAACCTCCTCTCTGCTGTGCATCCCCCAGTGAAACACAGATGACTGACCTGTAGCTTAATCAGTTGCTCAAGAATAGACATCTCTTCCTCCAAAGCTGTATGTCCAGCCAGTTCCATTTCAGCAGCAGGATCCATGAATATGGCTGAACCCAGACTTCTGTGAACCTGATTATAACCGGAGTGCTTCAAAGACTTTAACTCAAGGGTCGTCAAACTGCGGCCCTCCAGATGTCCATGGACTACAATTCCCAGGAGCCCCTCCTGGGAATTGTAGTCCATGGACATCTGGAGGGCCGCAGTTTGACGACCCCTGCAGTGGTCGTATAGCGAATGCATTTGAGCTGAGGTCTGTTGAATCATGTCCTTGCTTTGTGAAGCATGAGGAATTTACGACACATGCAGCTGAGAAACTCTTGCTGCTCCGGGAAAAGGAAATGCATGCTGCCCAGTTCAGATATCTCCCCCTACCCCCTAGATCTGTAGTCTCTCTCGGACTGCAGTCCAAGGAGCAAAATTGGAATTAACGGGCACATCATTTGTTGGGCAAGGCTTTGCCTGTGTTAACATCCTCATTTCAATTCTAAGGAATTGCTTTAGTAGGCTGAACATGATGTGTGTTAATTTGGGGGTCAGGTAATTTGGCGCTCCGGTCAGCCGCGGATGAGAAGAAGGGACCAGGGAGAATCTCGGTATGTTTTTAATGGTGATTGGGGGGGGGGGGAATGGTTGCGATGTTTTAGCAGGGGTTGGAGATGATCAAGCTCAGTGGCTGTAGAGGTCAGCATTTCCCCGGTCCCCTTGTAATAGCTGAGCTTCATTTCATTTTTAAACCTGGTCTGCATTTTTTATTATAGGACATAGATAAGCTCACCTTCTTTGGGTGGATAATTGGAGACAAATGCTGCATGGACAGCCAAAGTTACCAACAAGATAGTTTTAGAGAGGAGCAAACCAACTCTGTCATTAGAAGGCAAGATATTACGGCTAAAGCTCACTAACTTTGGACACATCATGCGATCAAACTCGCTAGAAAAATCATTAATGCTCGGCAAGGTTAGTGGCAAAAGGAAACATGGTCGCCAAAGGATCCGCTGGCTCGACACGATCAAAGCCGATACAGGGATGACCATGAACCAACTAAAAGAAGCAGTCAGAGACAGAGAGATTTGGTGAAAACTTTCCTATAGAATCACTGAGGGTTGGACACAACTAAACCGATAACATCATCATCAAACAGCATTACTTGAGCCAGATATTTGGAAGAATGAAGACCTGGCTTTCAGTAACGTCTGGGTGCCCTCATTCTCTCTGATAGCTCCCCCTTGCCACGTATGCTCTGAAGGGGAGCCAGGGCACGCTTGGCTGTTCTCCAAAGTAGGTCAAACCAACTGGGAAATGACCTTAGGTTTTGGTTCCTCACTGTTCTCCCTTATTTTCAGTTGGCTAAGCTCCACGGCTCTCTAGCAAAGTTCAGTAAACAAAGAAAGGAAAGAAGAGTTCCAGAATCTCAACACTGAGCTTTCTACAGCCTTCTGTGACAAGCAAAGTACGCAAAAGAAGTTCCTTTCAATTTGCGACCAATGCACACGGAGTCTAATAAAGGGTTTTCAAGTCAATTGAGAACAAAGGTAGTTTTCTTTTGCCTTCCTGTGCAGAGCTTTAGGGTCCCCCACCCAATTACCAACCCTACTTATCTTCTGAGCTCTGGAGATCAGGCTATACTGTGTTATTCCACGTCCCCAGTAGCCTCTACCTACAGTTTTTTTTAAATTCTTAAATAACCAAGCCTGTAGGGTTAGAGAAGCAAACGGCAACCTGGGAGACTTGGATTCAGATTCCCCAGCCTGCCTTAAAGTTCACAGGGGGACCTTGGACAGTCACTGTTAATGTACTCCACGAGGTTGTGGGGAGTATAAAACAGAGTAATATGTGCTACCCTGAGCTCTTAGTAGGAAAAGCAGGATGAAAATTGAATTCAGCAAGGCTTGATTTTGTTTGGACGATTAAATCCTGAAGGATTTAATAGAGTTCAGGATTTCATTTGCAGCTTCTAAGAACTAGTTTCGAAGGAGTGTACTAAGCTTTCTGAGATTCTAGAATGGCTTTTGGTTTGATTGAACAACACAATTGTTGATCCAGCAACTTTTGCCATGCATTATAGTCTTGGAAACATGACTTGATGTTTAATGGATTGAGGGAAGCAAACTGTCTAATGGCATCCTGGCCATTGTATTAGAGGAAGAGAGAGAAACCCGTGTAATGTGGTTGGGATCAGTCTGTCCCTCATGGCAAAAGAAACGTTAATGGCTGTGGCTGAGGGCCAGTCAAGCTGGGGGATTTCCCACATTCTCATTTTATTCCCTTGTGTGTTCTAATTGATTCAGGGCTTTTATTATCTTCTGCATGTGTTTTGCTCCCCCTAGCAGTTTTCAATATTATGCCTGGCATAAAACCCTGCAGTTTTAAATCCTGGGCATAAGCAATGCAATAGTGAATTGACCACTAGGGGGAGAAAAACGGATGTGGAACAGAAAGATCCCCTCAAAGAACCTTTCAAGTGAGAAAACTGAGAGTACAGAAAGACCCTTAGAGAAGCTACGGGGCAGCTGGATCCCGGGTTTGTGAGACCCGACATGACTTTACATTGCTTGACTTGCAATGATCTGTTCTTATTATGGGGCCAAACACATGTATGCCAATATGCTGAGAGCAGGTGAAATACTGTACAAATGAATATATGAACAAACACAGCAGTTTTCTCTCCCTACACAAATGTGCTTTTCCAAAGTCATTTGGCAAATATTAAGACTAAATGTATTCTTGACTAAGGTTTTCCACTCTTTTATTTAAACTGGCAAATTATGTACCGGCCATCTGATTACATAATCTGTGTGACAAAACAGGAGGACTTCAAGGGCAGCTACACTGTCGACAGTAAAGAAATCTGAATTATTTAAACTGTTAAGACAAGAGTGCGGATCATTGATGCAATGCTATAGGATGTATTAATTACTGCAATTTCAATCCACTATACATATTTTTCCCCCCTCCAAGTTTGGGGTTTCTTTAAAAAAAACAGTCAAAATTGTCTTGCTGCTGCAACACATGAGAAATTTGTGCATGTTAAGGGTTCTACATGCTGCTGACAGATTACTTGAAATGTCACTATATTTTACACTAATGTCTGTCGATTTACCAGCAGGGCTAATAGTGGCGATACTGTCCCATCCCAAAACTGGTAGAAAAAGAAGAGTTGGTTATTATATGCCACTTTTCTCTACCAGAAGGAGTCTCAAAGCGACTTACAATCACCTTCCCTTCCCTTTCTGTACAGCAGACACCCTGTGGGCGAGGTGAGGCTAGAACAGCTTTATCAGTGCTGTGTTGAGCCCAAGGTCACCCAGCTGGCTGCATGTGGGGGAGTGCAGAATCAAACCCAGCTTGCCAGATTAGAAGTCCACACTCCTAACCACTACACCAGGGGTAGTCAAACTGCGGCCCTCCAGATGTCCATGGACTACAATTCCCAAGAGCCCCCTGCCAGCGAATGCTGGCAGGGGGCTCATGGGAATTGTAGTCCATGGACATCTGGAGGGCCGCAGTTTGACTACCCCTGCACTACACCAAACTGGCTCTTTAACCCTATTAAACACTGCCCCAATAAATATTTTGGTCTTCCTTCATTTTTTAAAAAAATATTGAATTGTTTTATAATTTTGTATTTTTATTAGATCAATGTGTCAGCTCTAAGGTGCAAAACGCCTGAAGACTTTGGGGGTGGAGCCAGCAGTAGATAGGATTTGGGGTAGGATCTCAGTTGAATATAATGCTACGGAGTCCACTCTCCAAAGCAGCCATTTTCTCCAGGGGAATCACAGAATCATAGAGTTGGAAGGGGCCATCTAGTCCAACCCACTGCTCAACGCAGGATCAGCCCAAAGCATCCCCCAGCCTGCCTTAAAGGAACTGGAGATGAGTTATAATTCCAGGGGATGTCCAAGGACTGGCTTCCCTAGTTTCAACTGTTTTTAATGTTTGTCACCTTGTGGACCGTGACTGGGGACAAAGGCAGCATAAAAAATGTTTGAAATCAATAAAGCAGCAATAAGTCAAAGAAAGGCATTATCTTACATTTCAGAATTACTTTTCCCCTTCTGCCCTCAGCACAGTTTGTTTGTCACTGTGTTTATATTTGGATGTATATCCCCTCCCCTCCAGAATGCTGGCTCAGGGTAGTTTACAGCATCATCGATACAAGAAAACATCGTGAAACAATAAAACAATTAGAATTAAAATTCTGAGACAGCTGAAATTCCAATTATCAGCACGGCCTACTTGCAGATGTTGAATCCCTCAGCTGTTATTTGTTCCAAGGGGGAACTCTTCCAGGATTTTCTGGAAGGAGGCCAATAAAATAATGTACTGCTGATTATTCATTGACCCCAAACAAATGCCTGGTGGAAGACTTGCATTTGGCAGGCCGTTTGGAACTATGAAAGCTCCTGAAGGGCTCACAGGTTTTCTGGGAGCTCATTCCATCAGTCTGGGCCAGGACTGAAGAAGCCCCAGACTATCTCGGGGTCCAGGGACCACCAGCCAGTTGGAACTGGTGGAGTGCAACACTCTAAGGGGGCACAGTCACAGAATGATAGAGTTGGAAGGGGCCATACAGGCCATCTAGTCCAACCCCCTGCTCAGCGCAGGATCAGCCCAACGCATCCTAAAGCATCCAAGAAAAGTGTGTATCCAACCTTTGCTTGAAGACTTCCAGTGAGGGGGAGCTCACCACCTCCTTAGGCAGCCTATTCCACTGCTGAACTACTCTGACTGTGAAATTCCCCCCCCCCTGATATCTAGCCTATATCTTTGTAGAGTGTGGTCCCTCAGGTATGTGGGGCTCAAGCAACAAATGGCCTTAAAAGTTAATCCCAAACCCTTGAACTTCATCTGGAATTCAATTGGGAGCCGATGCAGCTGCCTGAGTCCTCTCTGTGGTATGTGGGCTCTCTGTGGTGTTCTGCTGCATTTTGGACCCCATTGCATTCTCCAGATCAGGTTTGCAAATATTTTGAATGTGTGTTTACCCTCCTTTGCATGAGAAGAGATTTCCTTGGCACTGAATAATGGAGGGAGTGGCTGAAATTAACACCACAAGGATTCCGGGGTTAGCATAAGAGGCTGAAATGATTGTGCAAACAAAATTTCACTCACCTTTCCTGGCAATATCTTTGAGTGTCAGAATTTAGTGCCTATGCTCCTCCAGTGACAGTTATTTCTCTGGACCTGCCTGGGCATTTCAAATAAACCCAATCCATAATCACAGTCAACGGGCCTACAGTCCCAGGGGGAAGCCTGTGGTGTCAGCAGCAATGGTTGTGCAATTTTGAAGGCTTTATTAAGTCAGCTGGCCAAACACCCCGTCCGCCAGCATTAAATTTAATGGCCAAAAGTGGGAGAGACTGAACCGTTTTCTCTCTCCTCACTGCCCCCCTTCCCTTCCCAGTGCTCTGCCTTACGTGGTCTGGCTTCAAAACCCACAACCATTGATTTTTAAAAGGCCCATGTGTGTGTTCGGTGTTACTGGCAGCCGTACTCTCCTGTAACATTTATGGGCTCTATAAAATCTTAGTTCGGGGAAGACCCTCGGAAGAGCTTTATGCCAGGCAGTGAGCTGGTTTCATGTTGAAACTTCTCCGACAGGCTTCGTTCAGAAACTGCTGCGCCTCAGAATAGCAACCTGCAACTTCTCCCTTGCCCCCAAGAGATTTCATAATTGCACCCTAGAGGTGAAGACAAATGTTGCCTACAAGAGTGGTGGAGAATTTTTTTTATTTAAAAAAAAATTGGTAGTGGGGGAGAGATGTTTATTGTATCCCGGTGGTCAAAGACGCACAATTGTGTACCCTAGTCAGTATTCACAGCATCTTCCTTGTCCTTAGAAAGCAATTTCTGAGGAGAAACAGGAGAAAATTTATAGGGCCCTTATCAAAGGGCCTTTATTATAATCTGCTTTAGCAGCCAGTGGTTAGTGGTATTTTTGTGTCATTTCAGTCTCAACTGTTGTTGTTGTTGTTGTTGTTTGGTTTTTTTTGTTTGCAGCAACTGAAGGGTTTTATTTGTAACAGAGCAGGCTGTTGGTTCATCATCATGGAGCAGGCATTCTCAACCCGGGTTTTCTGAAACCCTGGGGTTTCTTGACAACCCTGGAAGGGTTTCCCAAATGGGAGATAGTTAATCAATTTTTAATATATTATTTAAGTTTGTTAAGCATTTATTAGGTGATTTGGCTATATATGCTCCCGTCAACCCCCCAAGTGGCCTATGATGGGCCTAGAGGGATATTGTATTCCAGGCATCACACTATAGCAATCATTTACAACTGGATTGTCGTGTTCACAGAAGATAATACATTTATGAATGATTGGCAGCATCACATCACTGGATAGCATTGCACTATAGCAGAGGCTTTTCATGTGCACTCAAACCAGGTTGGATGTAGAGTGTGGTCGTGGAAAATGCTGACTTTTAGAGGTGTTTTGCCATTGCCTTCCCTTCCTCAGCATCTTAGATGGTATCTCATTCAGGTGCTGACCCTGCTTGGATTCCAAGATCTGATGAGATTGGACTAGCCTGGGCTCTCCAGGTTGGGACAGGTAGATAGTTTTGGTTTCTGTAAATAAGCATCTTTGTATCGGGCACATGTCAAAATCCATTCTGGAGAAAATGGTATTGAACATCTCTGGTAGAACTCTGATAAAGCAGATCTTGGTTTGACAACTTTCAGTTTTAGTTCTTATGTGTTTGTTCATTCCATTTCCATCACAACTTCCTTCAAGGAGATCAGGGTACCCCACGTAGTTACTTTGTTCTTTATTTTTTATCCTTGAGGTAGGTTACTCCAAGCCCATAGTGAGTCTCATGGTAGAGAAGGAGGATTTCTTCATTCCTTGATCCAACACTTGACTTGCAAGCGATATTCTTAGCCTAGGGGCAAAGAAAACTAGCAAGTGGGAGTCACCTCATTTTTTTTTAATCACACTGTTCATTGTAGCTTCTTTGGGAGAAGATCATGGGGGCTTAAAAGCTTCTGGAAATTAAAGGGTCATTTCCCAAACATCATTGTTTAGAGATTTGAAATTCTCACTCTGGTACAAGAAACATGATGTTCTTTTTGGGTTTCCAAGAGCAAAAACTGTATCCCATTGAGAGTTCTGTCCTTTCCTTCCCCCAGTAACATTTAGAAGCTCTTGCTTCCCTTGTGAGATTCATCACCCCCATTCAGTGCTCCTGAATGTCCATGTTAGGAGGCAGCATCAAAGGGATGCTTTGGCCTCCATGTTGTGTTTGGCCCTCAAGGACCACTGATTGGCCACTTTATGAACATAATTCTGGGCTGGATCTGTCAGGACACCTGTTAAGTTCCTCTTATATGAAAATTCAAGTAGAGGATGTATGGTCTCAGGAACTTCTGTCTCCATGGGCTTCTTTCACACTGCATGCTCACCATGCCATGACTGCAACATCAAGTAATAGTCATGTGCAGACAGGCCATCACAGATTGGATTCCACAGACAAAACATATGTATCCCCTCACATCACCCCCAGTATTGTCCCTCCTCTTGGAGTCAGATCACCCAATTAAATTCCCCACCTTTGTGAACAGTAGTCCAGTGTAGATGGATTAAGTATCATGATGAATGCGTGAACCAACTTCACATCTCCCTTGCGAGATCTGCTTTAAACTTTCAGAGTAGCCTTTGAGTATTAGCCTTGAGTGCAGAACTGGGCCTGTCAGACATTCAACAAGTACTTTAGATAAAGGCTCTGTAGTAGGGATGCCAGTCCATCATATGGGACCAGGGGATCCCCCAGTTTTACAGTTCATCTCCAGGCAACAGAGATCAGTTCCCCTGGAGAAAATGGCTGCTTTGGAAGGTGGGCTCCATAGCATTATACTCTGTTGAGGTCCCCCCATGCCCCAAATCCTGCCCACCCCCAGCTCCACCCCCAAAGTCTCCAAGTACTTCCCAACCCAGAGATCCCTAGTCAGAGAATGGGGGAGGGGGCTTGATTTGTCTCTTGTGGGCTCGGGTTTTTTTGTGTGTTGCGTGTGTTGTTGTTAAGAACGGCTTTTCTCGAACACCCTGCCTCTCAAGTGACATTCAGAATCTTTTCTTTTGCAGCCATTTCGTAGAGTGACGTTTTCAGTTGTGAGTCAGCCTCAGGACCCGCATCAAGGGTCATTGCAGAGTTGCTATGACAGCGGTCTGGAGGAGTCGGAGACCCCAAGCAGTAAGAGCTCTTCAGGGCCGCGGCTGGGTGCCCTTCCCCTCCCAGAGGACAACTACGAAAGGACTACGCCGGATGGCAGTGTTGGTGAGGCAGAGCATATGGAAAATGGTAGGGGCAAACACAACACACACACGCGCACACAACACGCAATGTACACGAGCGAACCCGCGTAAAGTAGACTTATCAAGAGGTCAGTTTGGGAAAAGGCTTGTCGAATGAAACAGGCTTAAAAGCGTGCCAACCAGCCACGTCAAAGCTCTTCACGTTCCTTTGGTTTTGAAACCATTGGCACCGCCTGTGCTGGGCTCTGACTTGGTTGCATTTGTAATACTCCAACGGAACTGGCCAAATAGGATCCTATAGTACAATAACGATATAACTTAAAAAGAAATCCTTGGGTTTTTAAACAGCACTGCTGAGAGACGTGATAGATCTTTAAAAAAAAGAAAAGAAAAGCCCAGAACTGGCGAAGCCTATTTAAATATCCCCGAGAATGAGACACGTTATCTCTGTTCAGTGTTCTCGTTCTAAGTTGTGCTGTGGAACAATCTGTTATTATGACTTCGGGAATAGTACGCGCTCCGTATCGGCCAAAAGAAAACAGGCTCCGAAGGGGTACTTCGAGATGGTGTTGTTTCCTTGACGGTTTGCAAACTTGGTTTCATTCCAAGAAAACATGTTATGACAAAGGGGGAGGGGGGGAGTGACCAGTGAAAGGTTTATCCCAAAGGCTTGTGGTCCCGACATTTTCCGTGCGATGCTATGGAAGGCCCAAAGATCTTCAGTTGCAAACATGTGAGTGAATGGCAAGTTCCTGCTTGCACTCCCTGGATGATAACCATTGGCAATCGATGCTAATATCAGGGGTTTGCACCATCTGCCTTTTATGGTAGACTTCCACTATTGTATATGCTTTTTGGTAGACTTGCAATATCACATATATACACAGGAGGAATATACGATATTGCCACATTCCAAAGGCATACAATTTATTAAGGGTGCATGGGCGGGTGGAAAGCATTCCCCATTACATTTTTGAAAATGCCACTGGAATGTTTCATTCAAAATTTGGGAGGCGCGGGGGGAGGGAGTTATATCAAGAGCAATATTGCATATCATTTCTCTGTTGAATTTCCCAGCAGTTTAATTTTGTGTAGTGTTTCAAGCAGTTGAATATGTTTTTTTCCAGATCCTTGCCACACACACACTTGTGTGTGTTTTTGCAAGGGGGGGAGTGTTATGTGCTTAAAATTAGACAGGAAGCAGTGTCCTTTTCAATGCCCCCACTGGATTCTATAGGACAGCTTGGCCTGATTTCCTGCTATCCTCTCATTTTCTACCCCCCCCCCTCCGATCGGAAATCTTTTGAAGTTGGTTGCATTGATTTTGCTGTTCTTTGGATGGACACCCCTAGGTTATTGAACGCCTGGGCACAGTCCGATAGCTGCAAGGAAAACAACATGGGTGCCGATAATATTTGTGTCGCTGTGAGCGTGGGCAGCTAACTGAGGGATCAGTTTTGCTTCAAATTCAAAGGTTCAGTTCTTTCTTTTCTTCTACTTCTGTATTTCTGTTTGCTTCTTTGGGAGACTTATAGCAACAGTTAATGCTTTTTCTTGTAGTTTCCCTTTCCCCGAATAGATGTATTAATGCAATTGCTTTCTATAATAAATGAAAAGGAAGTAATAATTACAGTAAAAAAGCAGAGCATCTAGATGAAACTGGTTTTTTTCCTTCTAATACTAATGATAACAACAACACAATATCACTCGAATGAAGAAAAATTCCTAGTGGTTCTTTCCTTAGTGTCTGTTTTGAAGACGTCGCATACCTTTGAAGGTTCTGATTGTGGTATGTGCTTTCAGAGAGTGGGGTGCCATTGTAGGTTTTTATATGAGAGAGAAAGACTAGGGATAATTCCCCTAGAGTTATAGCTCATCTCCAGAATAGAGATAAGTCCCCCTGGAGAAAATGGCTGCTTGGTGGGTGGACTCCATAGCAATATCCTCCAGTGAGGTCCCTCCCCGCCCCAAATCCCACCCACAGCCGTCTCCACCCCTCAAGTCTCCAGGGCCCATTCCGCACACAGAGGATAATGCACTTTCAATGTGCTTTGGCAGCTGGATTTTTCTGTGCAGAACAGGAAAATCTACTTCTAAAGTGCATTGAAAGTGCATTATCTATTGTGTGCAGAATAGGCCCAGGTCTTTCTCCTCCCATGGCTGGCATCCCTAATAAAGACCATTCAGTTGGGGAGACAAGTTTTCAAACAAAGTTTAGAGCCCAGTTATAGAAGCAAACAGCAAAATGTCATCCAGTCTTTCCATGAAATATGGTGACATTTTGTAGCCTGTCCCTTCCCTGAGCAGTCCCATGAATGCCCAGAAAAAAACTCTGTGTCTAGAGATGGAGGGGTTCTTGGGCACCCACTTAAGGTGTGACAAAGCAAAGAGGGGACAGTCATGCAACATCAGTGCCCCTTGACTTTGCACAGGTGGAAGAAGCTCCATGAACGGAGCAGAAACTCACCCAAATTGGAGCAGGGCAATTTCTGTCCTTGTTTCCCCACCACCACCCTTGGTGGCTGCCTCCCCACAGCAAGTTGCACTAACCCTGAGGGTCTCCAGTAGAGTTAAAAGTCTCCAGGAGGTGAATGGAGACCTCTCAGAATTACAGCTCATATCCAGATGACAGAAAGTCATTCCCCTGGAGAACATGGCTGCTTGAGATGGTAGACTCTGTGGCATTATATCCTGCTGAGGTCCTTCACTGCCCCAAACCCTGTTTTCCCCTAGCTCTGCCACTCAAAATCTCCATGAATTTCCCAAGCCAGATCTGCCTATTCTCGGGTGTTTCTTTGGGGAGCGTATATTCCTGGGTGGGGAAGATGGCAAAAATCCCCCCCATTTGTGAAAGCACTGACCTCGACTCTGAATTCCCAGAGCAATTATTGTGGCTCATTTTCATCTGGCAGAAGGAAGGCTTGCTTCTTAGGATTTCGGCTCATCTCACTCAAAGAGTAGTAAAACCAACCTTTCGGGCTATGGCTATGGCCTCTTGAAAGAAAAGCTCGCCCTCAATACAGTGGTGCTCATGTGCCTGTTTTTGGGGCTTGTTTGTTTGTTTGCTCCCAGGGCAAATGCCTCACAAACTGGTTCTGTGTGTGAATGATGAAACAGGAAGTAGGTTTGAGCTTGTTATGGTCTGATCCATGGAGGTGAGGGGGGGGGGGGCATGAGCTGCTACAGGATACACAGGACGTTCCAGCAAAACCACTTGCGTGGAATGATAGGCCAAATTGCAGAACAGCTCTTCAGATACATAGAGTGCTCTTGAGTTCCACTTTTGGGTGACAGGTGTGATAATAATACACAAGAAACACAATGGTCCTTGCCCATTTGGGGTGACAGACCAGAAACTGCCTCCATGGCAAAGGTGGGAGGAAGAGTGGGCTGCCACAGTGAGAATCATTGAATCCTAGAGTTGGAAGGGGCCATCCAGGCCATCCAGTCCTCCTGAACTTCACACAGTACCCTAGGTGCCATCTGACTAATGTGGTATACAGTGGGACTATGACATCTGTTCTGGCTGATTCCGCACAGACAGAAAAGACCAGGGTGGCATCAGAATGGACCTGGAGCTAATCCCTGTATTCATATGTCTCTACCAGGCATCTTAGGAATTGACCTAAGAGATGTTTTCCCTACATTTTGGGGTGAAAGGTACTCAGAGGCAGCTTTTCCATTGAGTGAGACCCTTGCTTTTTAATGTCTGTCAATTGCCCAGGTTATGGATGTATCACATTTATAATGTGATAATAAATAACTAATAATAATAATGAAAAAGGGGCAAATGGAGACCCATGGTTTTTCAAACAAAATAATTTATCTACAATACTTGTCTAATGCTTTTATTAACTTTATATTCTAAACTTATGAAGCCTTAGGCATACAGCTACAATAAATGACCAACAATATATTTAATTCTCAGCATGGGCCCATTGGTGGATTCTTCAGTCCAGAGATTGGTGAACAGACAGGACAGATCTTTTTATCTGGCCAAGAACTACCCCACGCTGCCTCCAATCCTGCCTTTCTCAACTTCTTTTTACCCACTGAGATATGTTTGTAGGAAAAAGACTATTTTTTTAAAGTTTGGGTGAATTCTTTGCCCAAATAATGTTAGTGCCTATACAAAATCAGTGCCAGAGAAATCTCAGTTATTGTGGTGGGGTTGCTAGGCAATCACAACAATACTGCCAGCCATCAAACCTTGGTTTCTGTTAGTAAAAAAGAGTGTGTGTTGGGGAGGGGGGAGGAGACAAGCCACCCCTACTCTCTTTCCTTATGTCCTGGAGAAAGGACTCATCAAGTAACTTGCTGTTGGGAAATTTGCATGATTCACCCGGACGCAGCAGTGGCTACCAGATAAGTTATTGTCATACAACTTGCCTGGGCCAAATAGCAACCTCCGCACAATTTACGCAACTTGGTCAGGCCCAGCAATAGCTATCACACCACCCACTTGAGGGACTCACTACAACAGGTCTTTTGCAACTTGGACCTACTTATCTGAGGTAGAAACTAATGGGAGGGGGCTGAGAGGCAGTGTGATATAGTAGAGTATCAAAGCTGGATCTAAAGAAGAAGAGTTGGGTTTTCACTACCTGAAGGACGTTCAGAGTAGCTTACAGTCACCTTCCCTTATCCTCCCCACAGCAAATACCCTGTCAGGTAGACGGGGCTGAGAGAGCTCTGACACAACTGCTCTGTGAAAACAGCCCTAACAGGTCTGTGACTAGCTCGGGCTCCCCCAGCTGGCTGCACGTGGGAAATAGGTGCAGTTTCCTATTCTGCCATGGGTGCTTGGTGAGTGACCTTGGGCCAGGCACTCAGTCCAATTTTCCTCACAGGTTTGTGTCAAGATAAAGTGGAGGAGAGGAGAAAGATGTTAACTGTTTTGGAGTATAAGTGAACTAAGTGCAATTAAACAAAACTGAAGACTTGGTGACAGATAAAAAAATGATGGGTTGGTCAGTGAAAAGGAGAAAAGGAAGCCAGGAAAGGGGAGAGGATATGGGGCTGCCGGGAAGAAAGAGGAAATAGTGGGTGAAGGTGATGCAAGGAAACCAAAGCGATCCCACACGTCCTTGTGGGTTCCCCACTTTTCATATCTGTTTCCCAGTTTAGGTGGAGACTGGTAAGTTTCTTCATCTAAGTATCAAAACACTGACTTGGACTCTTTGGAAAGGGCAAGCCATTGCAATGGAAACACAGCCGTGCCGAAAAGGGCCATCTTTTTGTCTCTATCTAAATTTGACTTTTCTGTCGCAGCATGTCATCTGCCTCCAGTAATTACTGTTGGCACTGGCCTGTAGGTAATGTCAGAACAAGAGGCAATGCACTTTTTTGCTAGGCTGTAAATGTAACATTTGACATTTGAGGAAGAGGATTCCCCCCTCCTTTCCCCTATGCTTCCTTTCCAGCTTTTAAGCCTATTTGTCCCAGCTCTACAATATTCTGTACAGCATCTGATTCTGCTTACAGACATCTCTAGAATTAATGGATTGTAGAAACCATGAGGACCAAAGTCTGCTAATCACTCAAGGGTTATGTTTCTTTCAAATCCAGAGAGCCAGTGGGGTTTTACATGGTGAATTTTTAATCTAGACACATGCTGGATTTCCATTCTTTCCCTTCCTTCCAAACAAGAACCAGATTTTCCTCTCTTCATTTATGGTCGGCCAGCTTGGTGTAGTGGTTAAAACAGGTGGCTTCTAATCTGGTGATCCGGATTCGATTCCACGCTTCCCCACATGTAGCCAGCTGGGTGACCTTGGACACATCACGGCACTAAAAGCTGTTCTGACCCAGCAGTCATATTGGGGCTCTCTCAGCCTCACCTCCCTCACACGGTGTCTGTTGTGGCAAGAGAAAAGGGAAGGTGACTGTAAGCTGATTTGAGATTCCTTAGGGTAGAGAAAAGCGGCATATAAGAACTAGCTCTTCTTCCTTCTTCAGTAATATCTGGGCTCTCTCAGCCTCACCTCCCTCACAGGGTGTCTGTTGTGGGGAGAGGAAAGGGAAGGTGACTGTAAGCCGCTTTGAGACTCCTTCAGGTAGAGAAAAGTGGCATATAAGAACCAACTATCTGGGCTCTCTCAGCCTTACCTCCCTCACAGGGTGTCTGTTGTGGAGAGAGGACAAGCATGTGATGTAAACTGGTTTGCGACTCCATAAGGGAGGGAAAAACAGGGTGTGAAAACGTAGGCAGCTGCTTCTTTTCGGCAGCTGCTTTGTTTGCAGTAGCCCTTTGATCATGATGATTCACCATACATCTGTGGGGATAACACGCAACATGCGAGACCAGTTATTGTGATTTTGTTTGCAAAACAACGCACTGTAGATATGTTCAGACTTTGTACATGTGTACCAGTTCTGGCATGCATGTGCTATGGATGAAAATGCACATTGCCCCTCTTCAGGCACAGTGCAGCCTCTGAAGTGAAGTACTAATATTAATAATAATAAATCTCAGCATAGAGTCGTATTTCCTTTGTGACCCTTAAGCACACAGTTGGAAAGCTCCCTCAACAGGCCCGTCTCTTCATTTCAGGGGCAGAGTGTTTACCCCCTTTAATATTCTGAAATGTGAAGTCTAACTACTACTACTTCTTCTTTTGGGTGTCCAGATCCTACCGGCTATGGTATGCCAAAGAACTACATGTATGCGCCTGCTAACACTTTCCATATTTCCGTAACACTTTCTGAACTCGCAGGACTTTCAGATCTTTCCACTAATTAGATAGTTCTGTAGGGGTGTAAATTCCAGTGCAAGGTCAGAACATGAGCAAGGGAGAATGCATTCTCCCTTCCAGTTATGGTTACTAATTATGACTAACCAGGACCAATTCCCCACTGAGTTAGATGTTATGCCACCTTAACCCAATACGAGATTTGCACATTTGTTTGTGTGTGTGCCTATGTATGTATACCTATAGGTATATGTATGTATATGTATTTGTGTGTGTGTGTGTGTGTGTGTGTATGTGTGTGTTTGTGTGTATGTGTATATGTATATATGTGTGTGTGTGTACATACATACATACATATAAATACATACATATATATATATGTATGCTATGATAGTGGTGATTTTTAGTTGCAAAGCAATTTTTAAATTTTATTTTAAGGGATTATTTTGCTGGATCAGATCAAAGGTCCATGTAGTTCAGCATTCGGTTCCCACCAGTTCTCAGCCTTTGGAACTTCTCAAAGAGGGTATAATCATCATCATAATCCTTGCTGGCATCTGGTAATTAGAGGTACAGGGCTTCTAAGCACTGAGGTACAATTTAATAATACGTTACAGTACGTGATGGCTGAACCTATCGATAAACCTGCCCGCTCTGAAATATGGGCCGTTTTTCTCGATTATTTCATTTTGTTTGCTTGATTTATGTCAGAATATGCAAGATCCGTGATGTGCATGATTCAAATGGATGTGAAGAATATCCAACAGGGGGTGTGGGAGGAGACATGCATTTAGCATAGTTAGAATAGGAATTTCCATATATCTCCAGGGTCCTGATTGGCTGCGTCTGAATTTTGTGGCTTTTGGTCCTCAATCGATTGTTAAAGAGACCGCCTATTTTGTATTTTGGAGAGTGAGCAGATTCTAAAGCCAGCTGGGGCAAAAGAGCCGGCGATGCAGAAAGTTCACCTTCTTGCCACGTGTTCGTCCTCAGGTCTCTGCGTGCACGTTGGCAGCTCTGTACAAACATGTCTGGAAGGGTTTTCTCTCTTTGTGGTTTTCCTGTGACTCGATGAGGAGAAAAAGGAAGCAGAGGGAGAGTTAGAGGTTAAAAAAGAAATTGGAATAGATGGCAAAGAATCCTGCTAGACAATTTAAAGAAGTTTTTAGCACACCAGTTCCCCTACCCCCTGCCAAAGATCCTCAAGCTTAGCTGTTAGTGCTCTCTTCTAATTTAGTGGGAGTTAGGGCTATAAATCCCTTTTGAAAAGAGATTAGGTCTCCCTTGGTTTCAGAGAGAAGAATTAGTAATTTGTATGAGGGGAAAGCCAAAAGAAATTGAAGCTATGGGCCGGAATTAACGCTGGAAGTTTAGGGGCTGTTCTTACACAAGCAGACAATTAAAACTCCCTGTTTTACCAAACGGTGACACTTTTCTTTTGTGTAAAACAGGAAATTGAATAAAGCAACCCCGAGTGACTGCAAAAGACACAAGTTCAGGTTTAAATGCGATTATGGTGCAAGGCAGGAAAGGTCTAATTCCTCAGTGGAATGTGTGTACATGCAACCGGGATTCCTTTATGGTGGGGTGGGCACGGTGGCCTTAATCTTTGGCCCTCGAGTCAGAGTACATAATCAAAGACTACCGTCTGGCAATTTCTGACTCATCAACAGAGCACAATTCAAGTCTTTCTGGTAATACAGTGAATGTTGAACTCTGGATTTATTACCTTTTTGTGGGCAGCACTGAGAAGGGAGGGTAGCTTGGGTATTAAATTCTGCCTCTGTGAGTAGGGTCTCAGCATGTATCATCAGTAGGGTCGCCAGCTTCCAGGTGGCACCTGGAGATTTCCTGCTATTAAGATTGATCCCCAGATGACCATGTTCTGTTCCCCTTGAGAAAATGGCTGCTTTGGTGGGTGGACACTATCGTATTATTATTATTATTATTATTATTATTATTATTATTATTATTATTATTATTATTATTATTATTATTATTATTATTATTATTATATTTATTTCCTGCCTCCCCCGACAGGCTCAAGGCGGGTCACAACAACTAACCCCATTAAAATTCCCATTAAAACATCAATCTACTAACATGACGGCTAAAAATCCCATCCCTCCCCCAATTATCAAAGAGGTGAAGAGGAAAGGATAGGGGAGTAGCGTACACTCCAACTCCTAGGAGGGGTGGAGCGATGTCCCTGATTTGCTGACCCCAGCCTCAACCATATACCTGTCTGAGGTCCCTCCCGTTCCCAAAACCTGCTCTCCCTTGTATGCCAATAAAGATTTTCAGAGTCTGAGTCTTAACCTGCTCTCCCCGGACTCCACCTCCTCAAATTTCAAAGTATTTCCCAACCCAGAGTTGGTGGTTCTAACCTCCAGAGTCATTTAACTGAGGCTGAGAGCCAGCCTTGTTCAGTCCCTCGCTGCAGTTTGGCCATTTCAAAGGCCCACACCACTGTTCTGTAGTGAATGACATGTTTTCCACAATGCCGCTACAGTAACTTCATAGCTGAGCAGTTATCCTATCATTAGCATGGAACCTGGATCTCATTAAATACTGGGGAATTTCACACTCACACCCCGGTTCTTGGGTATGAGACATACAGAACTACCCTGCTGTGATCCATACCCCTAGCCACTCCAGCCCACCGACTGTATTGGTGGCTGAGGAGAGCTTTCAGTTGTACCGCCATCTTGTTTTATTGTATCTTACTGTATTCTATTGTTATGCTTATTTTATTGCGGTAAGATTTGGGAATTTTATCGTAAGATTTTATGTACTATGTTTTATAGATATGCTGTAAACCGTCGCGAGCCAGTTCGCTGGGAGCGGCGGTCTAGACATCAAATTATAAATCAATAAAATCAATAAAATAAATGGGCTAGTCACAGTCCTGTTAGCTGTTCTGACCAAGCAGTAATGTCAGGGTTCTTTCAGTCTCACCTACCTCACAGGGTGTCTGTTGTGGGGAAAGGAAGAAAAGGTGATTGTAAGCCACTTTGAGACTATTTCTTATAGTGAAAAGCAGCATGTAAATAGTAACTTCTTTCTTTCTTTCTTTCTTTCTTTCTTTCTTTCTTTCTTTCTTTCTTTCTTTCTTTCTTTCTTTCTTTCTTTCTTTCTTTCTTTCTTTCTTTCTTCCTTCCTTCCTTCCTTCCTTCCTTCCTTCCTTCCTTCCTTCCTTCCTTCCTTCTTTCCTTCCTTCCTCCTCCTCCTCCTCCTCCTCCTCCTTCTCCTTCTCCTTCTCCTTCTTCTTCTTAGATTAAAGGATGTGTTCTACACTGGGTTGGAAACCTATGTGCATCCTATCCTTAACATTTTTGCATGGGATGAAATGGTTAATTAAAGAGCCAGGGCTTTGGGCAACCCAGCATGCTTTAGGAAGTGTCTAGCCCCCATAGTGTTAATTTATTTTGAAGGTTGCCTGGTTCTGTACAAGCAAGCAGATGGGTCCATGCTGGTTTTCCCTACTTGCTTGTCTTAACCTGCTTTCCCCCCTCTATATCTATGGAGCAAATCAACCCTAAAGAGCCCTGCAGGGGGACTTGTTCTTTTTACCGAGCAATCTGTATTATTGCTTCAGCAAGGGAAGTGAAATCAAAGTGAATCATATCTTAAACTGCATATAAACAAGGCAGAAGAGCTTTTTTCTTCTTCTTTTCCCCCTGTAGAATAATGGATGATTGGCTTCCTTGATCAAATGATTCCTTCTTTTTCAAATGTATTTTTTTGTTTTGTTTTGTTTTGAAATTTGCAAACAAGATTGCTGTTATCTCACGCGGAAGGAGGGGAGGGCAGGTGTCTTACCCAGCTCCTTTGTGTACAGATTCTCTGGAAAGCTGTGAAGTCCTTAATAGTTGCATTGCTCTTTCTCCAGGAGTCATCTTTCCAAAAGCTCCCACCATCTAATAGTAGATTGCATTAGAGAAGGTTAATTGGTTTTACTCTCCAGAGTGACTTTTTCTCCCCCTCCGCCCGTCAGCACATATAAGTGTTGTGGTGAGGGTGCAGTGCCCATTTTGTAGTTCAAGGGAAATGACATTTGTGTGTTCATGAACAAAGTTTGCATGTCAATTAGAAAAGGAGGGTGGTGGTGGGGAAGAATCTCAGCATAATCTAAACAATGTGGGTGGCCCCAGAACCTGCTACGGTTTCCCACATTACTGCTGCTAATGAAGAGCATACCTGTTCCCTTGATGGGGCACATTTTCCCATTATACTGCTTGGGAAAATGGCAATAATCTCTCTCGTGATCTGCCGTTAAATCTATCAGTGATGGTTTATCCTCTTGGCTGGTGGTCCTCTTGATGCAGCTGCAGCCTCTCGGTCTGGAATCAGGACTCTTTTTAATGGCAGGACATTCCACTCAAACAGAAATCCCAAGAATGTTGTTATGCGCTTATCCGATGTAGCAGCTTTGGGCCTTCTTATCGAAATTTTGCATATGAAAGCAAATAAACAGGTCTTTCCAGTTAGGTTTAAGCTTAAGCCCATAAATGCTTCAGCTATTACTTCATTTCTCATAATAGTTGACATTATTATTTTTTTTAACCCTAGCGCAAGTGAGTAGCGCATTGCACACATGCTGGCTAGTGTTAAACTTGGCTCCAGCTGAGAATGAGCCAGTATGACCAACAGAATAAACTTTCCTCATATCTTTTGGTATCACTGGTATGCTGTCCTCTTTCCAGGGAGCTGAGCTATTTTTTTGGTTCTTCTTGTTGCTATTTTTACCTCACAACAACCCTGTGTGGTAGGATCAGGTTGGGAAAAAGAAGTTTCTTGGCCTAATGAGCCTCAGTTATGTTCATGACACAAGAGGGGATTTGAACCCAGACCTCCTAGAGTTTACCTCAAAATTCTAAATACTATACCATGCAGGCTCTTAAATGGACCTTTTATGGCCCATGCAGTTCACACATGCATTTTCATCACTCAGTGATTGCATCATCAGTTTTATCAAGCAATAATGTGTGAATTGGCCATTGCAGTTACAACAGCAGCAAAAAAACAGTTTGACCTCACAGATTCAAATGTTTCTCAGTATGGTGGGTTCTCACATTCAGGCACTGATCGAAATGTTAAAAGAAATCAAATTATATGCTGGAATATCTGAATCAAACCTATGAAGAGATACAAATTTGTATTATTTGTGACAGTAGAATGGTCCCGCACAGTGACAGTAGAATGGTCCCGCCAGTCGGGGTTTGTGTGTGTGTGTGTTTGGGTTGGGGGGGGGGGTCATTTTTCAGGAAGGTGGAAAAATACCTCAGGAGGGGGCCTGCCCAGTGGCTGCATCATGTGGAAGCCTGGATTAGTTCCACTTCCATATGACAACCCTCTCAGCCTTTTCTGCTCATGCAGGATTGGCCTCACAGAACCTGTCTCTGCTTAGCTGGGCATCTGCTCTGAGGAGAATTTTTAATTACATTTATTAAAGTTTGCAAACTTATTTATGCAGTGTCTGGGTAACTGGAACATATATATTTTTTACAGAGGGAACTTAGGCAGTGAGGTATTACTCCCAATTCAGGCCAGAAAGAAGAGGGGATAATTCTTCTAATGAGAGAAGCCTTTCAGGTGTGAGGATTTCCTTAGATATGTGTGTGAGAGAAAACTTGCTTCAGTCTCCTTAGACTTGAGGGAAACTGGTATTTCTAGGAAGGGAAAGTGGTGGCAGTAGTATAAGGTACCTGTGTTCTAGAAACCATAAAGGTTCAAGGGAATTCAGAAAGCCAAAAGAACACAACAATCATGTTTTGGAAAAAAGACAGTGACTACAACCTCTTAGTGTGAAGAAAACTAAGTGCTAAGAACTAAGAAAAGCTTAAAGAAACCTCTCAACACTTGTAATAAATAACTTTAAACTACAAACTACAGCAACACCTTAGAGACACAGAAGGTTTTAGGTGGATAAACTCTAGAATCGAAGCTCTCCCTACCTGAACTTCATTAGAGCCAAAGCTCCCTTCATGAGAGCTGATGTAAGGTCATCTCTTGAGGTTGTGCATTTTCAAGTGGGGGTGGGGGAATGTGAAGTTTTCTCTCCTAACCACCTACCTGCCTTAATCCCTTTGATGAATAGCCAAAGATTCCTTATTTTGTGCAGACCTGCCGATCAACAGAGTTCGGTATTGCCCGCTCTGATTAGCAGCCACAGCACAGACTCATTTCCAGTCTTTTACCTAAAGGACTTTTCAACTGAGAGGTGCCGCAGATTGGACACGGGATATTCCATAGCCAAAACGTGTGTTCTACCTCCATGCTGTGGGTACCATGTGTTTTCAAGGTGGAAATCTGTGTAGTAGTATTGGCAACACTGAGGAGGCACCTGGGGATCTCCCACTATTAGAGATGATCTTAAAAAAAACACCCATGATCAGTTTCTGGGGTGTAAGTGGCTGTTTTGGAGGGTCAAAACACTGCTGAGGTCCCTTCCCTCCCTGAAGTTCGCCTTCCCCAGGCCTCACCCCTACCTCCAATTTCCAAATATTTCCCAACCTTGCTGGCGAGGGAAACACTGAATATATGTAAGGCTTAACCTCTTTGTATTAGAAATGGCAAAACATTGCACCAAGGTAGATCTTCTCCTTTTATCATTTTATTGTCTCATTTCATCCTGCTGTTACCCACCCCAAGCTGATAGGATGGTGCTGTCTAGAAATAAAATATTTCTTTATTTATACTTTCCCTACTAAAAAGGAAAAAAGAAAAAGAAAGAAAGAAAAGAATGCCTGCAAAGTGCAGAGAACGTTGCACAGATGTGATGTATTTCCCTCAGCCCTGGAGGCCATGCAGTAATGAGGTTGTCTCTGCCCCACCTCCATCCATCATAACAATGGATGTGTTGCCAAAAATCCAGACTGTCGACTGTGATCTCATGCGCACGCAGGTATGTGTGCCTTGTGTTTCCTCCTCTTTAAGGAGCACACTCCCCCCCCACCCACCCATTGCCTTCTGCTGCTGTTTTTACTAGCACCAAACACAAAATGGCACAAATTAATAAGCCGATTAAACAAAACATCACTGAAGTTGGTGGGAGAAAATGAATTTGTCCTATCTCAAGCTATTCTGTCTAGGATAACGTCGTTGTTGTTGTTTTTTTGGGGGGTGGCGGTTGTGTCTCATCTGCTTTGTGCAGATTTTTCTTGCCGCTTTGCCACCGGCATTTAGAAGACTCTTTGTTACCGAGAAGGTGGATCGGAAAGCTGTAGTGGCAAGATTAATTTCTCTATTACAGCGAAGATAAATAGTAAGAGAATTGAATCCAACCTCTATTCGGAGTGACCAGAAGTAATTACTTTCGGTCAGCCGTTACAGGTAGCAGGCATGAAATCCACTTGCGAAACTCTTTAATACCACAAACAGGGGGAATATTTTGCTAGCAGGCAATCCTAAGGGAGTATGTGGAAATGAATGGATACAAAAACGGGAATAGCGAAAGCATTGATCACCATTGATATCTGAAGGGTCTTTTGAGATGCTTGTTTACTTTTATATTTATCTACCTTCTAGCCCACCTTTCTCACTCGGACTCAAGGCATATTATAGAGCAGGGGTAGTCAACCATTGGTCTGCCAGATGTCAATGGACTACAATTCCTATAAGCCCCTGCCAGCATGGAATTATAGTCCATGGACATCTGGAGGACCACAGGTTGACTACCTCTGTTATAGAGAGTGAGTCAATATAATTCATGGTGTTGTGTCTGTAGGTCCACCTGGGAGTAAGCTTGAGGTCCGAGGCAGGATTGGGGTTTACAGTGTAACTGACCAATGTACAGCTAGATCGGTATCCATCTAATGGATACAGTCAGTTTAAACTGAAACTGACCAGTGGTGTGCACAGATAGGAAGGCCCATGGTTTTCTGTGTATATAAGTTGGGGGTTTCTGTCCGGTTGTTGATTCAGTTCAGTTCTTTGTCGCACCATGACCACGTCTGAACCCACGGATTTAACAGATGGGATGGGACATCTGATTCGCAATGCATTAGGATTAGGGTTGTAGCACCAACCAGAAATCTGGAGACAGGATGGAAGCAAAGCAAAAGTCTTAACAAGGTTGATTAAATTATGCCAAAAATCTCATAGTAATATCCTAGTAACAGCAGACTGAACACAGTAGTGTAGATCACAGTCCTGAATGATTCTTCCAAGTAACTTTGTGAATCCTTTAGTGCAGGGCAACTCTATTGCCTGCATAGAAAACCCCTCTTGGATAATTCAGGCTTGCGTAGATTCAAATGGGTACCCGTGTTGGTCTGAAGTAGCACAATAAAATCAGAGTCCAGTAGCACCTTTAAGACCAACAAAGATTTATTTAAGGCGTGAGTTTAAATAAGCTCACGCTTATTTAAGTGCAAGCACTCATAGTCTGAGGAAGAATGCTTGTACTCGAAAGCACATGCCTTAAATCAATCTTTGTTGGTTTTAAAGGTGCTACTGGACTCTTGATTTTATCAGGTTTGCATAGTTTGTGGAAAGCCAGGAAACTGGGTGCATTACTGACCATTGGTTCCGATTTCGATGTAACACTAAATTTATCTGAGCATTTAAAAAACAATGTTCATGGTTCAACCAAAAGTAGGCATGTCTTAGCCCCCACTGAATTAACCACTTAACCCAGGAAATAAACACTAAAGTTTATTCTTTCTTTCTTTCTTTCTTTCTTTCTTTCTTTCTTTCTTTCTTTCTTTCTTTCTTTCTTTCTTTCTTTCTTAGCTGGATAATTGGCATTGCTCTTACTGCTATTAGATGTTATTTGTGGCTAATATCAGTTATTGCCGTGTTTTTCACTTTGCCGTGCATTTCTATCAAGTCATACAACATAAGCAGAACGATAGGCCCCTGAATGTGGCAATCAGAAATCTAGCAGGAAGGAGAGGCCCTCAGGGAGAAAGATTCAAAGGCAACAGGGGATAAGGTTGAACAGATGCAGTTAGACATCGCTAGGCACCTCTGCCATTGGGAATAAAGCTTTGGCAGCTTGCTGGTGGGAGCTGAGTGAGGAAGAAAAGATCCCCTCAGAAGGAAAATTTGTGGGATTCTAAGCAAGGGTCAAGTTACATTTGTTTCATTGACAGATCAACACCATCTGTGGTGCAATGAACATATTCGAGAAGTGAAAGAAGACCTGCTCCTAGGCATGTTCAAGAGGGGAATTATTTAATGAATTTTGAGGGATTTATAGCTTCCTATGCCTCCCAGTTCCATTTATTTCATTTCTGAACATGCTTGACCATCAGATTCAGTGCAGGTAGGGACTGCCAATCCCCCAGATGGTGACTGGAGACCTCCTAGGACTACAACTGATCTCCAGACAACAGAAATCTGTTTGCCCAGAGAAAGCAGCCACTTTGGAGGGTGGCCTCTGTGGTACTATACCCCATTGAACTCCCTTCTGTAGCAACCCCCCCTCCTCAGTCTCTACCTCCCCCCCCCCAGATATCTCCCAGCCTGGAGTTAGCGGCCTTAAGTAATGAAGTATGCTAGATCTAAAGATACAATCCTCCTGATGAGACCTGGGTATACCCTGGAATTACAGCTCATTTTCAGACTACAGAGTTCAGTTCCCATGGAGAAAATGGATGCCTTGAAGGGTGGACTCTGGGGTATTGTCCCCCACTGAGGTCCCTGTCCTCCCCTGGCTCCACCATCCAGGAGGTTTCTAACCTGAATCTGGAAACCCTACACCCCCACCAGTGTCCAGGGGGAAGACCTGGCAACCCTAGCTAGGCCTGACTCCTCCAATGCCCCCCTCCACCTCTGCTTCCTCTGCTTCTCTCTTAGGAGTATCCAGAGCCTTTCCCTCCAAGTTGGGTCAAAGGGGTAGGGCATAGGGGGAGGATCTTCTCCTGTGTTATTTCCTTTCCTGTCCAAATATGATTTTTTTTGGGGGGGGCAGTGTTTTCAGACTGAATCTGAGGGGAGCTTGCCGATCAATAATGGAAACATTTGCTTACCAGCGTGTTCTTAAAAGCCAGCTGGGGGGTGGGGGAGAGAACGTGTATAAAATCCCCTTCCTAATATCTGTAAGGACCAAGCTGAGCTAAGCAGAGGTTTCACGCTGTTCCCGAGCGGGATCTAAACTGAAAGGCGCCAAGAATATATTTCTATACATAAAGAAATCGGCTTTTGTCTCCAAAAAGTTTTCTATACCAGCTCACACAAAAGGGAGCACTTTGCTAGATGTGTCGCTATAGGTTGGCAGCTTTGCCCCCCACGGACTTCTCCATCATTCCCTTTGACTCTTGTCATTTCGAAGTGCCCGTTAACGCTACTTTGATAAGTGGCCGCCATCCTCCTCGTGGGCACAGTGGGCGTGAAGCTGTCACCAAATCGGTTTCCGCCCTAACAAAGCTCCTCCATTGGTGAGACCGCCTTGAAAAAAAAAATTGTTCTATGCTTTTAATTTTTTTTTTGCTGCCTCGATGCAAGCTTCTTTCATTTCTTTCTCCCTCCCTCTTTATGCTTCCACAAGTAACGCTGACAAAGAATGTACACTAAAAGGACTGCGGGGAAAACGTATATGTCACACCCAGGGGTTTTGTTTTGGACAAGAATTCCCCCTCCCTAAACAGGCTAAGTTTTTAAGTGGCAGTAGTCTGCAAGTCAACTGTAAGTTGGGGCGAGGGAGTCATAAAATAATCCCCAATTGCACATCATTTGGGGCCAAGAAGACTCCTCTGCTCCCAAAATCCTTCCTTGCCACTGAAAATTTGGAATACAGAATTACAGATGAAACTGTGTTTAGCTGTTTTAGACTTTTAATTATTTATGGTATATATATTTTATTACTTTGTATGTTTTCGATACAGTGTCCCCCACTCTGAGTCGGAACAGAAAAGATTTCCACTGTGGGGAAACTGATTGACAATTACAGTTGTCAAATCAGTGATGTACAATAAAACCACTGCAAAAAGACATAGCAGAGGTATAGCCCCTCTTCCCACCCCCCTCTAAGAGATTTTTATTGGAGGAATGAAAGTTGAGTAAGTTTTTCCGCCGTACTTTCTTTCTTTCTTTCTTTCTTTCTTTCTTTCTTTCTTTCTTTCTTTCTTTCTTTCTTTCTTTCTTTCTTTCTTTCTTTCTTTCTTTCTTTCTTTCTTTCTTTCTTTCTTGTTCTTGTGATTGGTTGGGTTTGTGTTTTGTTTTTATGTCTGGGGGTTTTAATGTGGGTTTTTACTGGGATTTTATTGACATTTCTACATAGATGTGATTTATGGACGACGGTGATTATGTGTGTGTGGGGGGGGGGGTGCTGTGTCTGGGCCAGTAAGTCCCCCTCCCCAATCTGAAAGACCTGTTGTCCTTAGCAGACTTTCAAGTGCTTGATAGAGGCATATGTTTTGAACTCATTCTGATTGCTGAAGCACAGTGTTAGCTTCCTTGTTCTCCAAGTGTGTTACAGAGCCTGCACCTTCCCTGTGCCCCAGAGACCTAAGTTACATTCAACTTTTGGTGCCCTGTGCATTTTCAGGGCATGTCGGGGCCTGCCTTGCTAATCACATCTGTGGCTAGTCACAATAGGGACTGCCGTTAATTGTGTTCAAGTATAGCAAATAGGTCACAAGCCTACTTACACGCTGTCGGAAACATTCCCCACACTTGTATGCATTTCAAAAAAAGGCCTCCCAAAATAGCATCAACCATCCCCCCCACAACTCCCCATGCTGTGCATAATGCGGGTATTTTGCTCCAGGTGGTAACATCTGAACATCCAAGCAGGGCTTGGTGATACTCCAGGGCAATTAAAACGGTTGTTAGTGCCATCCTGCCGTGCAGCGTTGACAATTATGAACTAATCATGTTCTAAGAGACTGCCTTGATACAACTCTCCTCTGCCCAGAATGCTTTTGGATTCATAGGAACTGAGGAATGTACGGAAAAGAACTTCATAAAATCTAAATCACAGAATAAAGGCGATAGTAATAATAATATATTATCATCATAATCATAATTGTTATAATCCTAACTAGCTTCAAAGCCCGTTCCTATGAATGGGCCCTGAAATGGTCTCCTTCCCTGGTCCCTGGCCAGGCAGCTTAAGGTGGCTTTTCATGGCAGCTCGCAGCCAGATCAAGTGGGGTGTGTAGGGGCTGGGCAGCTCATTAGCAGGGCCAGGATAGAGCTCCTTAGCAGGCAGTAGGCAGGCCCAGCCCAGCAGGCCCAAGAGACCTTCATTAGCAAGCCCTCCACCATGACCCTTTGCCCGGGACCCTCTCCCCTTACCTGCTGCTGGCTCCAGGCACTGAGGCATCTGAGTGCAAAGAGTCTAGAGTCCAGGGACAGAGAGCGGGAGCTGCAGAGGCAGGGCCAATCAGGGCAAAGCTGGCTGCACCCTGATTGGCCCTATTCCAACTTGGACACCCAGACATGTCCCTCCCCCTAGGCTGTTTCACAAATATATAGAGGAACAACAATGGATAAGGATTATAGCTCATAATAGTTGATGGGATTAAGATTCCTTGAGGTGGGTAGCCATGTTGTTCTGAAGTTGGAATCCAGGTATACCTTTAAGACCAACCAAGTTTTATTCAAGGTGTAAACTTTCGTTTTCATGCACACTTCTCCGAACATCAAAATGGAAATCATTAGATCCAATCAGGAGGAAGGAGGGCTAGAAGCTTAATAAATGTTAATGATAATAGATTACACATATAAGGAGAGAGTAAATGTGTGCAAATTAGTAAACTTCAGCATGAAACTATCCAACAGCTATGAAGTGTGATGACAATGTTTAGTAGATTAAAGATTTTTGCTAGCATAACAAGCGGAGAGTATAAGGTTACCAGTTTGTTGGGTGCAACTCCAGTTTGAAAAAGATAGTTGTGGGAATTGAAAGTGTCAATATTAGTGATTAATGGCAGATGCATTCCCAGTTGTGGAGCAGAGAAATTAAAAGAGATCTGTTAGAAGTCACATCCATCTCCACCCAGGCATGGAGGCATCTTCACAAGTAACAGGCCATCCTGAGTTAGGTCTCCTGCCCTAAAACCAGAGAATTAGATACCAATCTTCCATTCTAAATGACACTACATCCTTATCTATTGTTGTTCCTCTATATATTTCTGAAACAGCCAAGGGGGTGGGATGTGTCTGGCTGTCCAAGTTGGAATAGGGCCAATCAGGGTGCAGCCAGCTTTGTCCTGATTGACCCTGCCCGTGCGGCTCCCACCCTCCGTCCCTAGCCTCTAGCCTCTGTTCTCAGACGCCTCAGTGCCTGGAGCCAGCAGCAAGTAAGGGGAGAGAGCCCTGGGTCATGGTGGAGGGCTTGCTAAGGAGGGCCTCTTGCCCTGCTAGGCTGGGCCTGCTGATGAGGGCCTCCCAGCCTGCTGACTGCCTGCTAAGGAGCTCAATCCTAGCCCTGCTAACGAGCTGCCCAGACCCTGCCCGCCCACTTGATCTGGCTGCAAGCTGCAGCCCAAAGCCACCTTAAGCTGCCTGTCCAGAGGCCAGGAGAGGGGACCCTTTCAAGGCCCATTCTTAGGAACGGGCTTTGAAGCTAGTACTACTATATTACATTATATTACATTATATTACATTATAATCCACTGTACAATTGTATTATCCCAAATGCAATGAAGTCAAGAGAAGATTGTAAGGAATCATCATAATCAGTAAACCTTAATAATGTCCAAACTGACTAGCCCACCCTGGTAGTTTAGCCCCCATCATGAGGGAACCTTCAGAAGGGTTTAATAAGCATTCAGCTTTCCACCCTCCACTTCCTGCCAGTTTCAGATGTTTACTGGGTGGAAGAGGAGTCAGCCTCAGAGCAATAAGGCTATTCTTATTTTCTGCCAAAGAATGCTCCCCCCCCCTGCCCCAACAAAGTAATAGGAGACTTATTTATTCATTTATTTATTATCATAGTTGGTTGCTTCTGGGAACAGATCAGCCAGATCTGATATGGGAAATACTTGGAAATTTTGGAGGTGGAGCCTTGGAAGGATACGTTTTGGGAAGGGGACGGGTCTCAGTAAGCTGTAATGTCATGGAGTCCACTTTCCAAATCAATAACTTTCCCTAAGGGAACTGAATTTTGTAACCGGGAGACGTTCTAATTTTGGGAGTTCTCCAGCACATAGGAATATGGGTTAATCCCCCACCCCACCTCCATCCTTCCTAGGAGGAGACAGGATATTTTGACATACAAACTATTTGAAACATTATGAAGAATTTTTCTAGGACATTATGGTTGTGAGGTCCTTTTTTGGGTTAGACATCATTCCTATCTGATTTCTTGAGTCCACTGAAGAAGAGGAAGTCTGGCGAAAGATAGTGTAACGGATCTTTGTGGGGATTACAGTGTGATATTTAAGACAGGATCTCATTTATAATTACTTCATGTGCATTGTGACTAGAAATCCTCAACAAAAAATGGAATATAATAATTTTTTTGTTAAAAGAAAATGGTTACCTGTATATAGATTGATTCAGAGGTTCCCAACCAGGTATCCACAGATCCCTAGGGATCCACAGGAGCTCCAGAGGAGGTCTGTGGCCTTTCCCCTCCTGCCTTAATGGACATCCACAAGTTAGGGACCTGGCCATTTCCATTGTTCGCCTCCCCCCATTCTTGAGCATGAATGGGTTCTCTCATGGTTTCTGCACCTAGGAGGGGGTGGAGCCTTCATTCCTACTCCCACATTAAATCACCTCCTGTTTCTCTCCCCTACCCCCCCCCCAGTCTTCCTGGAGCCTGCCTGTTAATTTGGGTGGTGATGTCACTTCCATTGACATGTCACTTCTGGGGAGCTTGGCAAGGGAAGGCATGACCAGCTGACATCACTTCTGGAGCTCCCCGAAGCCTGAAGAATTATTTCAGGGTCTCCTGCATGGTCAAAAGTTTGAAAAAGGTTGGATTGATTATACAGGACTCTCTGGACACTTGCAACCCTAACCCAACGTGGGTTCAGCACACCCCTTTTTTCTTCTCAAGAAATGGTAGTTGGTCAAATCCTAATTATCAGGTCCTTATCGTACTCTAACTTGAGAGCTTTGTGTTTTGAGCTTAAGTTTACACTGAACTTTGCAAGGCTCTAAAATACATAAGGGTTTGGGGACCCCAGAACAAACAACCCAACAAAACCAGGAATTCTCATTTACTTGCAGATTAACAAATCTCCGTGTGCATTGGTGTCTTGGAATTTGTCCTCAGGCAGCATCCTTATGCCAAAAAGGATGCCTACCATTGAGCTTGTCAGACGGCCCAGTTCCCCTGCAGGCACATGTTGTCTGAATAAACTTGTAAAAACCTGTAATCGATATAAGGTGGGGTCACATCTGCCAAAATGCATCTACTGCTTGACGGTTGAGCACAGCCCTTGTCTGTCATCCCTGGCCAGTGGTGTTACCTGCATAGCTCCGTAGGAAAATCTGATTTCATTTTGCGCCTCTAGCCTTTCTCATCAGCCTGCTGGTTTTATTTTAGATTATTGCGTTTGACGTGTAAAGTGGAGATTTTGAGGGGACCCCGCAAAGATTAAAACGTTAAACTCTAGATAACAAGAGAAGGATGAGGGAAAACACAGCCTAGTTGTATGACTGTTTAAACTGCTGAGTTTTTCACGGGAACATTGACATAGCAGACACTGAACTAAAACAAACTCCAGGGAGATTTTGTGAAGCTGACTTCCATGCCTGCATGTGTAGGATCAGGGCATAAGTGGTTCTGGATGGGTTATGTGACTTTACTAACTCAATTCCCCCCCCCCCCCCCCAGTTTTTCCTCGTAGATGAGGATTGGAAAACTACCTTAGGAGTTACTCAACATTTAGCTTGCAGTGATTGCCTGTAAGGGTGCTGGCTCCTGATGTGTTGAAGACCCCTGAGTCACAAGAACAGTAAGGAGAAAGTCATTCACCAATAAATATGCTGTTTCCACCCTAGGACAGCTGGCCGTTCTCTTTTAGACTTCTCCCTCCCGCTTTGCCAGTGAGATGCGTCAATTTTCAGGCCAAAGTAAAAGTTTCTTGTGTGGGGGAAAGAGAATTAATTACCGCAATAGGAGAAAATGATGTTTTAATTAAAACGGTAAGCAAACCATTAATCAATGATTAATCAGCAGCTCAGTTAGTGGAATATGAATATTTTTTTTCTAAAGAACACTCCGGCACAGTGCTGACACTGCTATAAATATGTGACGTTCAGCTCAGTGTTTCAGCATCAATTTATCGCCATTCAAAGTCATTACTTAGTTAAGAAGGTGGGAAATCAAAGGGTGTTGGGAACAGAGAATGCCCTTCCCGGAGGAGAAGAGGAACCGGACACACGTTCCTGAGCAAGCAAGAATCATAAAGGTTATGAGGATGGGGCTGCTTGAAAGTCGCTGACTTTGCATTCCATCATCCACATACATTCCCTGCCCGACTTTCGTCCCATTGCAGCTGACGGGCTCGAACAAGACTTTGCATGGGGATCAGTTCACACAACTGTGTTCATCCCTTGTTGTCTGTAGCACAGAGGTGCCATGTCTATGGGGTGTTATGCTTTTTATGGGAATTTTATTGTGGGGTTTAACATGTTGTTACCCGCCACGAGCTGGCTGCAGGAGTGACGGTTATAAGTCAAGTTATAAATAAAATATAAATAAAAATATCTTAAACCCACTGGTTTGGGTTGCCAGGTCCAGAGTGGGAAACTGCTGGTGATTTGGGGATGGTGAGGACAGGTACCTCAGTGGGGGACAGTGTCATAGAAGCTCCTCCAGTGCAGCCTTTTTTTCCCCTGGGAAACTGATCTCTTTAGTCTGGATAGAAGAGATCATTCTGGGGGGAGGGGAACCCCAGGTCCCACCAGGAGGCTGGCAGCCCTACCATAGTACCAAGTGATGACTTGCCTGTGTGAAATAAGCAGTCATGGGCTTAGTCTGTCTGTCTGTCTTTACTTATTTACTTATTTACTTATTTACTTATTTACTTATTTACTTATTTACTTATTTACTTATTTACTTATTTACTTATTTACTTATTTACTTATTTATCTGATTTCTTGACCTCACCCTCCAAGCTAGAGGACTCAGGGTGGTTCACCAAAATCGTAACTTAAAAAAAAACGACAATCCACAGAATAAAATTATTATTTTTTAATTAATCATTTCTAAAATGCTTCGGCATTCCACCATCCTAACCATTTTATTCAGATTGCCATTTTGTCCAGCCATTTTGACGGTACCCGGTGGGTGGGGAGGGGGTGGGGAGAAGCCTGCAATGAGGGGAGAAATCTGGCCAGGGAAACAGAAAAAGAGAAAGAGTACTGATCTAAATCACCCTATAAGCCTGGTGGAAGAGTGCTGTTTGACATGCTTTTCAGTTTAATTTGTAGTTTCTGAGCAAGTGCTTCATTGGGGCTAGTTGATGCATTCCCTCTTCATCACCAAATGTGGAGTAATCAAATGTTAAGGGATGTTGTGACATTGAAAACACTTACAACCAGCCCGACCTGTTTGGACTCAAGGCAACAAAACAGGGGTAGTTGCAAGGATTCAGAAGGAAGGCAGGTGCTCAGCAACAATATAAAAAAAGTTGTGGACAAATCATCCCAAAAAAAACCCACTTTACCTTCCGCCCAAATGCCCTTTGGAATCAAACTGGCTTGCATATTTTCATAAAGGGAGCAAATTACGATGATCCAAACCTGGCTTGAAATGGGTCAAGGGCTGATGTTTCTTTCAGAAACGCCTGAGGATATGCCGCCACCTCCTCCTCACCTACCCAGAAAACAAGGGGTTTGACACAGGTCAATAATTTGTCCAAATCCCTCTTACCCAAGGATGCCTTGTCAAGGAGAGCTCTAATCATGCTTCCTTCAGCTGCAAAGGAAGGAAACACTCCTTGTAAAAGAGACGTATTAATGATTTCCCTAAAGGAAGTGCCACTTTCTAATCAAGTTAGACATGCGTGTGTCGAGCGGTTTTATTGAAATTATAGAGCGTCGTAGCACTGTGAGGCTCTTGGGAATGATTATAGGCAATTGTCAGATCTAGGTCTACCTTCTATTGCTGGGTACCCAAGAAGGTCAAGAATGTATCCAGACACATTTAATTTTAGAAGGGAGTGTGCTAGGAAAATGTAGTCTTTGTGTTTTGGTCAGACATACCTTCCAGATACAGTTCTCCTTGTTTACACCTACAGGTGCCTTGCATAGCACTAATTGGCTAGTAACTGAAGTCACTAACTCAGCAGTGTTATTTTCCAGTGAGTAGCCACGTTGTTCTGAAGCAGCAGAACAAAGTTTGAATCCAGTGGCATCTTTAAGACTAAGCAAGTTTTATTCAAAGTATAAGTTTGCACGTGCATGGACCCTTCTTCAGACACAATGAAATGGAAATCATGCATCATCAACAACTTTCAACCGCTACTGGATAATGACAGATACTGTTTGGTCCTTGAATCTGTTAAACATCTTCATTATGTTGTATTCTAATTTGCTGCTCACCCTCAACCTATATGTCTGGACTGGTCATTTCCATTTATACCTTGAATAAAACTTTGGTAGCCTTAAAACTTTGCTCATCAGAGTTATGCCTTTGTAAGTCTCTGGGAGTTACTTGGCTAAGAGGATGCAATACCACTTAGGATGGCACTATAAGACACTCTCGTTGTCTTCCTTAACAAAGTTCTTCAAGACTGAGAAGAAATCAGACCCACTGACTGTTTGATTCATTTGAAAGATATATCAGTGCGGTGTAACAAGAGATTCTAGTCTGGAGAAACCAGGTTTGATTCCCCTGTCTTCCACATGAATCTTGCTGGGCTAGTCACAATTCTCTCAGAACTCTTTCAAGCCCACCTACCTCACAAGTTGCCTGTTGTTGGGAGAGGAAGAGAATGGAAGTGAATTTTAAGCCACATTGAGATTCCTAAATTAGAGAAAAGTAGAGTATAAAACAAACTCCTTCTCATTTTTCTCCTTTTTCCTCTCTATTATTGTTGTTGTTGTTGTTGTTGTTGTTGTTATTGTTAGTCTCTGGATGTGCAGCTGGCCAGGGCTAGCAACAGGCAGAAAATAAGGGGCTTGCCTACCAATTCTGGCATCTCCAACACCATGACATCACTTTTACTGCATGTGATGCCAGTTGTCTCTCTGTCATTCACCTTTGTCTCACTCACTGTAGAGTTCCAAGTGAATGGTAGAACATTGTCCCAATGTGTTGATGTCATTTCCACTTTTGGGCCTGAAGTGACACCAAAACACCCATTCTATCCCAGTTGCCTTGTTGAGAATCAGTGAGGCACGGGGGCTGGCCGGCATGACTCATGTTATAGCAGAGAACCCATCTTCCCTAAATGGGGGGGAGGCATCTCTGCTAGTCCTTTTCTATCTATCTCAGGCTTTTCAACCAGGATTTCATCAAACCCTGGGGTTTCTTGACATCCCTGGAAGAGTTTCCTGAAGGTGTGGGAGCTAATTAATTGGCTAGATATTGTTTAAAATTTGTTAAACATGTATTGGATGATATGACCATATATGGTCATGTTGATCTACCCACCGCCTCCCAAATTGCCAATGACAGGCCTGGAAGAGGTGGGAAGGGGAGGGGCCCCGGGTGGGTGTGTACAGAGCTGTGGTTCCCAACCATGTTCTGAATGATCACAACACTTCTGGAGTTTCTCGTAGCCTGGAGAACATTTCAAGAGTTTCTCAAAAGGTAAAAAATAAAGTTGAGAAAGGTCGCTATATCTGTTCTTATACACAACCATCAAACAGAGCTGCTTGCGTTTCTTCCTCTGGATCTCCACTGACCTGCCTTAAGAACTGCAGCTTCAATCTGCATTCTGGGGTTGGGAAAATGCAAATGAGATTGTCAAGCAGGCTAGCTTGATTATTGTGCTGTGTGCAATTAGTGCTTTCTTATGCAAAAACAAAAGAGGGGATGTGATTGAGCCAAAGATGACTCATCCCTCTAGGTGTGTTTACAATGCGCAATGTGGATTGGTGCGCTTTCCGGCAGAGATAATGGCTCGGTGCGAGTTCTAGCATGGCAGGCGTCTCTTAAGTGATGTGGTAGATATGTGACACATTTAACATTCTTTTGGAAGGCTGATGTTTGCATTTCACTTTGGTTTGGGACCAAAAGAAGAAGAAGAAAATGCCTGTGTTTATTGAGGCATTTCAGACGGGTCTGTTAAGCATCCCAGTTGCAACTTTTAATTTTTTTTAATTGCCGTCGGAAATCAGAGAACCTCCTGTAGATAACTATATGGCAACGCTGTAATTAACAGTACGGCAGTGTCTTAAACAAAATGCGCCCACAGATCTGCGGTTTTAATTATAACATGAGAATTTTTAGCCGATGGAAATAGAAGGGAGTTATTCAGGTAGCTTCATGGACAAATATATATTTCTGTCTATTCTAGTGAGTGCTCAGGACCTCCCGGTGCCTTGGGACAAGAGCTGCATTTGGGCAGGAAATAGATTATTAATTTTTCCAGAACTAATCGTTCCCCTTGGCTCAACTCAGTTTCGGCTTCTTTAAAAACAATATAATTGTCTGGGGGAAAAATAAACTGAAACTATTTTGGAAGGGTGCTGGGAGTGAGAATTTATTTTCTTTTAAAAATGAAGCATTTTAACACATTCTTAGAAAAAGAAGAGTTGATTTTTATACTTCACTTTTCACTACCTGAAGGAACCTCAAAGTGGCTTACAATTGCCTTCCCTTCCTCTCCCCATTACAGATACTCTGTGATGACGGTGGGACTGGCAGAGCTCTGACAGAACTGCTCTGTGAGAACAGTACTATCAGGACTCTGACTAACTCAAGGTCATGCAGCTGGTTGCATGTGTAGGAGTGGGAAATCCAACCTGGCCTGCCAGATTAGAAGCTGCCGCTCCAAACTACTAGGCCAAGATAGCTCTTAGGATGCAGTCTACTGAAGCAGAAACCACCATCAATCTGTTCAACTTCTACAATCCTGCAAGACTCCTGCTTTAGTCTTTGCGGCAACGCAACTAATATATCCAGCCCTCAGGGAGTAAAAAAAAGAAAAGAAAAACCTCTCCAGAAGCCCTGTACATATATTTGTTGCTTTCCCATAGCTCAGTGCCTCACTGCCAAGAACTGTGCATATGAGAATAACCATCTCCTCCCCAATCCAGGGCCTCAAAATTTCCTAAAATTTGCTGAGGCAGTGCTGGCAACCTTGCTACACTGGCATCTGCCACAGCCAGGAGCGTCCAGCAGCCCTGCTGGCGATGCATCGGGGGGACTTGGCCCCCTTGCCATGGCAGGTGTATATGAGGGGAGTTTGGAAGGTAATCTGCTTTCTAAAATAGACTTGACACGCTAAGTATATTGAGGAATCACTGTCTGTCCGAGGGGTACATGCCTATTCAGTATCCCACCTTCCTTGCTTTTGTGAAAGAGCTGTCCTTGTCGGTGTGCTGTTTGAGGAAGTGTAGGTTGAATAAAGCGGGTCCTTTTGGAAGGATGCCTTCCATCACAGCAAACGCGCTAGACTCTCTCTTTCATTTCGAAACAAAGCACACCAGCCGTGCAGTTGAGGAATTTGAGCTCTCTCTGGCCTTGCGCAAGGAACTTTTTTACCTGTTCACGTTCAATCACTGTTCCTGGCTTGAAAATACTTGCAGAATAAAATACGTACACACCACACACACATACGCCCTTGCGAATGGTTATTCATATTTCATGAAGCTGGAGCATCAGGCAGTTTGTTAGTCTGGCCTGGATATGTAAACAGCCGAGCAGCAAATTCTGCTGAAGAAGCATTTAGAACTGCCATTCTCTGAACTGCCATAAAGCGTACAGTACATGTTGTGGTATAGATTGCCACGGACTGCACAGATGATAGAAAATCTTAAATTTGCAACGGCTGGAAACATGACAGTCAATTTTGCTTGATATTCTCTGTAGGGGTTCAGAAACTCAAGAAAACCTACTGGAGAGAGGGCAGGGGAGGGGGGAAATGTACTTAGACATTCAGCATCTTCTCCAGTTCTTGCAATGTGGTTCTTTGTGCGGCCCGGAGTTAAGTGGTATACAGCAAGAGAGAGGATTCGCCCCCCCCCCTCCATTGCCTCCCATGGTCCCCTGGCAAAGGGCTTTGGGAGATGCAGATCTTCCCTACAGAAGTATAAATTTGTCCTTTCTAAGAGCTGAGCTGGGGTCTGCCTGGATAAAATGTCCTAGGGAATGAGGGAGGGGCTGGACTAAGCAGAGTGGATTCAACCCCTCGTCTACCATTCCACTTAGAAAAGTGTATTATGCAGTGATTTATCAGAATGTGTACACCACACTATTTCTTTTGGCTCGAATTAGGAGCTCTTCTCCCACTTAAGTGGATCTTCTGTTAAGGGAAATCTTCTTATATTGGAACAGACGGTTTTAACCTGGGGCCCCTCCCCTTTGCACTCCTTCCAGGCCCATCTTGGGCAGCTTGGAGGGGGGGCAATTTAAATGGCCAAATAAAAGTAGATTAAAAAAATTAAAAACAAAAGAAAATACTTTTTTTTTCTTTCCCACGGTGGGTCTCCCCACTTGCTGTTTTGAAAACCCTCATGCCGCCAAGTTCACGGCCCAAAAAATGATGTGATGATGAGAGGGCGGGGGAGCAATCTAGGGTTTGTCGAAACAATATGGTTTAACCCAGCCGTTCTCAGCCTTTTTATTCTTGAGAAACCCTTGAAACATTCTTCAGGCTGTGAGAAACCCGAAAGGAGACATGATCATGCACAATATGATTGGGATGTATAGCTGTGTACAAGCCCATCTGGTGCCCCTCCCCTCCCCACCCCCTCCAGGCCCATCATTGGCTATTGAGGGGTCAACATGATCATATATGGTCATATCACGATAAATATTAAAAAAAATTAAAAACATATATTACAAATTAATTAACTCCCATTCGTTCAGGAAAGCCTTCCAGGGCCTTCAAGAAACCCAGGGTTTCATGAAACCTTAGTTGAGAAAGCCTGGTTTAACCATAGCATTTTTGCAAATCCTAAAGCCCACTTTTGCTAAATCATTTCTAGTTTACACCACATTGATGTGACACAGGTATGCTTGTCTCTGCTGTTCAAATGATTCCAGGGGCTCCTGGCTGTGCCCTGGCAACCATAGCCCCTGCTGTTACAAGAGCTTTTGGTGGCATAAGCAGGAGTTGAGGTGATGAGCCTAAGAAGAGCTCTGTTGGATCTGCCCCATGATCCACCTAGTCCAGCGTCTTGTCTTACGCAGTGGAGGACCAAATGAGGACACAGATGCCAAGACCTTCTCCTGATGCCCCCTGGCATGGCTATTCAGAGATCTACTGCCTCTGAATTTGTAATTTCCCTTTAGTCAACATGGCTAGTCATCACTGGTAGACCTATCTTCCATGAATCTAATCCCCTTTTTAATCTCCCTTTGCTTATGACCTTTCGGCTGTCAGCAATTTCTGCATTTTAAGTATGTGATGTGAAAGAAATATTCCCTTTTGTCCACCCTCAATCTACTACTGCTCATCAACTGATCTTGAATGTGTCCCCTCCTTACTGATGCCCTGGGAAAGTTGGAATGACTAGTGTCCAAGGGTGCCATCGTACACATGGTTTGTAGGATCAGAACCCGTATTTTTTATTTTGTCTGCTCAGGCGCTTCAGAGCATTAAGATCCTTCAAATATCTTATGCATCCAACATGCTTTGGGATCATCACTTCCTGAAATGTAGGAGGTTAATTGCTCAGTGGAACAGTGTTGAGGTTTGACAGGCATAAACATGGTGGCACAGGGTCCCAGGAAAAACAACATGCTTCACCACCTCTTGTTCACAGGGCTCGAGTATGCAGAGAGAGAGAGAGGAGCACCAGACTGCTTCAAGAATAAAATAGTTTTCCTTAAAAAGAGAAACAACTATTTCTAGAAAGAGAGTCTTAACTGTCCAGCTAGCTGCAGTCAGTCTTCTGTTCAGCCGTTCTGGAGGCAAGCAGGGAGGAAGTGTGCTCAAAAAGCAGGACATTTCCTGTTCAGCCAATCAGGAAACTGGAGGAGATACTTTGAAGATTGTCAGGAAGTTCCTAACCTAACCGTGCTGAATTTGTATCACCTTGGATGCCCCCTGCAGGCATCCCTTTATATTCTGCTCAATTATGCACACTGTGGATCTTGTATATTCTAACACCTCTGAGTCCTGGAGAAAAGAGTAAAAACACAGTGGTCTGGAATGCTGAATCGCCCATCCACAGCCAAAACCAGCTAGGATGTAACAGCTCTTTTTTTCTTAGGAGAGGCGCCCCAAGGTGGTATGGTTGCTTCTGAGGCTTTCTCCCTTCCTCCAAGAGCAAAGGAAAAGTCAGGTTTGGGAGTTCTGTCTCTTTCACCATCCGCAGACACATTGTCTGGGTTAGAAGGTTGTGTGGGAAGTGCTTCTTATCTATTCCCCTCGTCCTGGAGGCTATACTGAAGAATGGAGCAGGACCAGGTTTAGCAATGCAGGTTTGGCCTTGTACATGGCTGGGCTCAAGGGAATGTCCTCAGTGATGGATGAAGAGGAGGGAAGCAGGGCAGTAGGGTTGGAGAAAGGGCAGGATCCTCTATCCCTTCCTCTGCTGTCAAACATGACAAGGTTTAGGTACTTGGCTAGATCTATGCTGTGGAGCATCTATGCTTGCCAGCTTCCTCCAGATCCAGGTTGCCAGACCCAGGTTGTGAAACTTCTGAAGATTTGGGGATAGAACCTGGAAGAACAGAAACCATAGAGTCTACCCCTCAAAGCATCCATTTTTCTCTATGGGAGTTGATCTCTGTAGTCTGTAGATCAGGGGTAGTCAACCTGTGGTCCTCCCGATGTTCATGGACTACAATTCCCATGAGCCCCTGCCAGCATTAGCTGGTAGGGGCTCATGGGAATTGTAGTCCATGAACATCGGGAGGACCACAGGTTGACTACCCCTGCTGTAGATGACATGTATTTCTGTGAGAGCCGTGTGGGATCCTTAAGATCAGCTCTTCCCAAACTTTCAGGCAAATGCAGCAGTGGAAAAGCATTTATCTCAGGCATGTGGAGACTGCAGAAATTCAGCGAGATCATATTAAAGTCTGCCAATACTAGAAGGTAAAAAAGAAAAGAGAGAGACCATTTCTGAGTTAATAACATAAAAATAACTAGTAATGACTTTCAGTGTCAGAGGAGTATTACATCTGCCCTTTGCTTTTTTGTCCTAGCTGGTTTGGCATCGGACTTCCTTGTGCGTTCTCATGCGATGACACGCACTATCTGCACATCTTTGTTAACTGGAAAAGAAAAAAAGAGCAGCATTTCAGCATTTAATCGCTGAGACATTATTTTGTTTTAGTACAGTTGCTAGGAAATAAAAGATCCGTTCTTGTGACTAGTGCAGTCATAGGAGCAACGTTCCAATTTACCTATCCGATGACAGATTTGGGGGAAAGTTCCTGCAGCGAGCTGTATACGCGAAAAACTGCTTGCACCAAGTTGGATGAAAGAAGGGCCATCACAAGACACAAAGGGATCACTTTCCGTAGCTTTTATTAATAACTTGGGGCCAAGCCCGTTGCATTCAGGAATGCTATAGGTGCTAGATCGGGGGTGGTGGTGGTGGTGGTAGAACTCTGTGGATGGCCTCTCCCTCCCCCCAGAACCTGGGATTTCATGAGACCCTGCTTGAAAAAGCCTGCCCTAACATGATTCCAGATTTATGCCAGAAGTGTCCTCATAAAACTGAAATGACTATATTTTAATATGTCCTTCACCCGAATAAGTAGCTATGCTTCCCAACTGTATTCTGCATGATGCTACCACTTCTGGGGCTTCTCAAAGCCCGAAGAATGTTTCAGGGGTTGCTCAGAGGTAAAAAAGTTGTGAACGGCTGTGTTAAGGTGATACTCTAGGACAGGGGTGGTCCTCCAGATGTTCATGGGCTACAATTGTAGTCCATGAACATCTGGAGGACTACAGGTTGACTACCCCTGCTCTAGGATTCTTTGAAACTCATCCTGACACTTCTTTTCCCTATAGGTCAATGCAAATATCAGTAAAGCAAGTATAGCCAAAGTACAAAAACCTTAGGGTAGTCAAACTGCAGCCCTCCAGATGTCCATGGACTGCAATTCCCAAATTTCCCCTGAGCCTTCGGGGAGGGCGGTATATAAATCTAAAAAAATAAATCTAAATAAATCTAAATAAACAAATTATGCAAATGCTGGCAGGGGCTCATGGGAATTGTAGTCCATGGAAATCTGGAGGGCCGCATTTTAACTACCCCTGTTGAGGCACACCAAAGTACTGTATATACACATATAAAATAAACCATATAAATAAACAATTTGATTGTTAAAGTCAATTAAAAACCAAAACACTTCTTTTCCCTATAGGTCACAAAGGTATATCAACTGGTTATATGATACCGAGAACAGCCCGGGACTCTAGGAAATAAGTCATAGAAACACACATGCTGGAACAAGAAATCTGTCTTCTTCTCCCTTTCACAGGCAGAAGCCCATCTGAGTCATTTAAATATGTGGGCTTATACCTGCACAATGAACTTCACGACACAGTGTCATTTTGCCCCTGGGAATTAATTTCTCAGAATGAAAAACTTCCTCGCTGCTGGCGTGTCGGTGACTGGCTTTGTGTAATGCTCGTAATCTAAGGGGGGGCGGGGGGAGAAGAAGAAAGGGACGTATTATTCTGCCAAGAAACTGTACGGTCTGCATTTTTGACAGTCAAGAGAGTGGACTTAGGCCAGGGATTTAACCGCTTGGCCCTGCCAGAATTCCTAGCTATGGTCAAACAAAGGCTCATGGGACTGATGTAGAAGAAGGCCTCGTTTCCCTATAAATTTTGCCATCTGTAAAAAGCTACTCATAAGTAGTAAAAACGTGGTGATTCTAATGCTAAAAAACCTCATCATAAGCAGTAGCAGCAGCTTTGCCACTTGCTCCTAAATGCCCAGACTTGATGACAGTGAGTCTTGGCTGGCATGCCACCATGGCAAACATGGGTAGGCATTTTTGACTGCTATACCTCAGCTATATGGTGTATTTATTTATTTATTTTACAGCATCTCCAATGAGCCTCTTGTGGTGCAGAGTGGTAAGGCAGCCATCTGAAAGCTTTGCCCATGAGGCTGGGAGTTCAATCCCAGCAGCCGGCTCAAGGTTGACTCAGCCTTCCACCCTTCCGAGGTCGGTAAAATGAGTACCCAGCTTGCTGGGGGGTAAACGGTAATGACTGGGGAAGGCACTGGCCAACCACCCCGTATTGAGTCTGCCATTAAAACGCTAGAGGGCGTCACCCCAAGGGTCAGACATGACTCGGTGCTTGCACAGGGGATACCTTTACCATTACCTTTACCTTACAGCATGTATGGTATAGTCAGGAGATCTGAGGATTTTGGGAAAGGGGAGGAATGTCAGTGTAGTATAATGACAGAACTCTGTCACCTGGAGATCCATTGTAATCTTCTTTGGAACTGGGAGCTGTCCTCCGACCTCTCTTTCTTCCTTTGTCCTCTCTCTCTCGTCCTCTCCATGGTCTTCCATGGAGATCTCCAGCCTCCATCTCAAGGTTGGCAACCTTATTAAGGATCAAATAGTGTAGTATGGGTTTTCACTAAAGGAGGAAGTTTGAAGGAAAAGAGCAGGGGTGTCCTGTAGGTGTTAAGGGAGAAAAATTTTCTGTTGTAAGGAGCAAAGAAAGTGAAAACGGAGAGTCCTTCCTTCATGTTTTAGTGGGTGGAAGGTGGTTGTACATTGATCCACAAGTCAATCAAGTTGGTGTTTAGTGGAGGATGGAAGTGTCCTCTTGAGAAGATACTAACCATTTTAAAACTCTATTGCCTTGAACATTGCCTCCTGGTTCCTCTTTGAACTTAATTCATGGGAAGGGGTAGAGCATTTGTGAGGCATGCAGAAGATCCCAGGGTCATTCCTTGACATTTGCAGCAGCAAGTCGCAGGTAGCAGGTGATATGAAAGACCCTGGAGACCTTCTGCCCACCTGAGTAGACAATGCTGACTTTGATGACCCAAGTCTAAATTAGTAGAAGACAGCTGTACATCTTCATGTGTTCAGATGAAACTTGGAGAGCATTGTTTCATGGAAATAGATTGTCTTCACATTTACTTTCCCATCTGCACTCAAGCTTCATCTTGAAAGTCATCTTCCTTCCAGAACCTCCAGTGTTGGACTGGGCAAGGAAAGCTAAACATGATGTGTTTTTTATGGGAAAACATTTCAGTGTGAATGATCCCCACTGACTTACTGCTGGTAGCCAGAAAACTGACGTTAAACCTAAATTGGAGGGATTATTTATTCCCTGCATATAATTTCTTTGTGGGATACAAACACAGAAGGGCCATGTTGTTCCTTAGATTGAGCACACTACCAATCTCTTTAACAAAAGTTCTGCCATTCTGTTCAGCAGGTGGAATCTTTGTTTCTTCCCATCAAGCATCTTTACCATCATGCAAAGGATGGTGTCTGTGGTGGAGTGAGCAACTCAGCATGCCTGGACATCAGTGCGAGGGAGTGCTACATCACTCTACATCTGTATAGGTGCTATCTTGCTGCTATGCTTCTCTTTATCTCCTTCTGTCTTTGCCCTCTCCTTCTACTTTGCCCTCTCCCTCTCTCTCCATGCGCTTCCATGGAGACACATGTCTTGGCAGGTCTCTCCTGTCGAAGCAATACCCTCATAATCCCCCACACATGATGTTGGAAAAGCTGGCCATTTGTAATTGGGCACTTGCTATTAAGTCTGTGGGTTCAGCGATCACAGACTCCAATTCTTCAGAGCAGCTCTTTTTATTTAGCAATTCCAGCAACAGACTACAACTACTGAACAGAGAAAAACAGGCAAACTCATGCACTTTTATACCTTTCAGGCAGCCTGCTGCTGCCTCTGATTGGCTCTAAGCAGAGCAATCCAATTGGCCCCGTCAGAGCAATCCGATTGGCCCTTAAGCAGAGCAATCCGAATCAAATTGGCCCCTAAGCAGAGCAATCCGATTGGCCCTAAGCAGAGCAGTCGGTTTGGCTCTAGCAGAGCGGTAAGGTTCCTTAGATTGGTTAGCTCCTTGGCTAGCAGAAGCCCTCATTTGCATCAGTGGCCAAATGCCCACAGACATAACATTTGCCATACTCCTAGGCGTTATTTTCAGCTTCTTGATGGCTGTTGGATATAAGTTAATGAGCAGTCTTGCTAGCCATTGTGGGGCCAAGACTAGGGCACTGTGTGTGTGTACATATATATATTTGTGTGTATCTGGAGAAAGACAGTATGAAAGTTGGAATGTTTTCAGCAGAACAGAGATGTGTGTATGTGTTGGTCACTTATCTAGGGTAAGTATTGTATGGTTTGCCTGTTTTATGTAAACCTTCCATGAACCTCAGAGGAGGGCGGTATCTAAATATAATAACTAAATAATAAGTACTGCTTGTTTGGGGTGAATAACAGTGGATAACCGAGTGCCCCACTTGTATATTTGTAAATAAACAGTTATTATAAAGCTGCCACAAATCTCGAGTGTCCTTTCCTCACGAGAGCGCAGATGCTATGAAAGGCTGTCCTCCCCCTGACACTTGCTACTGCTGGAGCACTGGGGAGTTGCTAAACAGCGCTTAAAATAGTTCAGCTGCAGCCTGCTCTGCTCACAGCCTAACAAGCTAAGTGCAGCCCACCAGCTCCATGCAGCTGCCTGCCAGATCCCCCTTCTTTTGGGGCTTGCAAAAGGGAGAAGTACTGAGCCATATTCGACAAATCCCGTTGTGTGACCCATGGACCAATGCAGTGTAGCGGGTTAGAGCAGCCATTCTCAACTTCTTCTTTTTACGGTTGAGAAACTCCTGAAACATTCTTCATGCTTTGAGAAACCCCCGCAGTGGCAGAATATGGTTGGAAAGCAGAGCTATGTACATGCCCATCCAGCGCCCCTCCCCTCCCCTTCCCATCCCCTTCCCATCCCCTCCAGGCCCATCGTTGGCCATTTGGTGGGGTCAACGGACCATATATGGTCATATCACCTGAGAAATGTTTAACAAGTTTTAAAAACGTATAAAACATTTATTAACTCCCACCCATTTGGGAAACCCCAGGATTTCACAAAACCCTGGTTGAGAATGCCTGGGTTAGAGCTTTAGACTAGGACCAGGGTCCTCAACACAAACACCTTTTCTGATGTCTGCCAAATAGGCCTTTTTATTTTTGTTTAGGGTTTTTTTGTCCAGTGGGACCTCTGGTAGGATTCTGATGCATCATGCAGCTTTGTAAAACACATTGCTTCAGCATGTGCTGCCCCAATAGCACAAGGATCCTCATTGGATAATCGAAGCAAGCTGAGTGTGTGCAAGAAGATAAATATTTTAAAATACTGAAAAGGAATCCTGTCTAACATGTGGAAGAGTTACAATTAGCCTCACTTTCTGACATTAAGCGGTGGTTCCTCTTCTTGGGACAGCCATTTTGTGGTTATGTCCATGCCCTTGTGTCATTATTCTAAAGGTGCCCACAGGAGCCCCCGGACTAGGAGTGGGGAGTCCCAGGGACAAATTCCCACTATGCAATGGAACCTGGCTGGGTGATCTAGGGCCAGTCCCACTCCGCCTATCTTTTCTCACACTGTTGTAGTAGACATAAAATGGAAGAGCAAAGAATGATGTAAGTCGCTTTAGGTCACTGTTGGGGAAAAGGACGAGGTACAAAGGCAATAAATATGTTTGCTCTGGGCTGACTGAACTGGTTTCCAAGCGGCAAAGTTGTTGTTCTGTTCTTCCCAGAAGATCTGTTCCAAGCAATTATCCTCCTCTCGTATATATACATTCCTTCTTTAAGCTGACTGGACGGTTTAGCTATTCCCTTTAAATGTAGACTCTGGAGACTGGAAAGAGATAAATAGAAGGGTGCTTGCTCTGTTGTGCCTCAAGGAATAACCCCTCCCCCTCCAAAAATAAAGCATAAAAACCTCTCTCTCTTTTTAAAGAAGCAAGAAAGGAGTTTATCAGGGCATAAAGCTTATAGAAAGGATCTCCAGAGATGGTTTTATGGCATTTCTACATTTCCCCTTTGATTATCTTCTTTAAAGAAAGCCAAAAGACTTAGTTAAGCTCATGTTTATTTTATTGGGGGGGGGGGATTACTGGTTTTAGTGGTGTCTGCAGTGTTGTTTATCAAGTGTGTTGCAACAGTGATGGGATCAGCCAGTCATCTGCACATCTTGAGCGGGGGACGGGGAAGGGTTGTTGAACTTATGCCAGTCCCCCTGTGGGAGCTGAGGATCCCCCTGGGATTATAGCTCGTCTCCAGTTCTCCTGGAGAAACTGGTTACTTTGGAGGGTGGACTTCATAGTACCATATTCCACTGAGGTCCCGCCCTGCCCATCTACGAATTCCACCCACTCTTGGCTCCACCCCCAAAGTCTCCGGAGATAGCATCCCTTGTAACGGTAAGCTAACATTCCTGTTTTGCTGGCTAGCTCATTTTTGTTGAGATGGTAGGTGATGTTGCAGTGGGGGAAGGTTCCACCTTGGTTATTTTCCCTCCCCAGTACCCAGTTATTAGTCCAGATGAGACTGCTTCTTCCAGTTGCAGTCCTATGTGTTCTTTTCATTTATTAGAAGAGAGTCCTAAGACACTCCCCCCACCCAGTGATATTGGCAAGAGAGACAGAGACCTTCATTGCGGGAGAGCGGCGTTTGGCTCCGTCAGACGTGGTGATAAAGCAAAAACCAAAAAGAAAATTCCTCTTCTGCTGATGTAACAGTAATCAGATGGAGGTGCTGCCGGGTGACTCACAGTTTCCTCTGGCGTCGAGCCTAAATCAAGTCAGTTTAGATGAAGATTCCTCAGCGTGCTGCTGAACTGTGCCAGATGTTGACTAATCGGATGCTGCAAGGCTAGAAGTCGTCAGAGGTGGTGTTGGGCTCGCCCAAAGGGCCAAGATCTCGTTTTGTTTGGTTTTTCTTCTTCTGAAGCAAAGGCATCTAAAAGGCCAAGTGAAGGATACTGATTTGAGAGGGAGAAATCACCTTCCTCGCCATGTTGGGGATGTGACTTCCTCTCAGGTATCTTACGAATGACAAAATAAAAGGGTTTTGTGTGCTATGGCCCTTGTGAAGAAAGAAACTGAAAGGAGAGGCAAAATGTTTGGTCAAAGTCTCAAGTAAATTCCACCTTGAGTGATGTAGGGTGGAGGAACCTGGGGGGGGGGGAATGGTGCTATGTCAAAGAAATGTAGGGACAAACAGGGTTATGCTGCTATCTAAAGACTGCTGCCCAAAGAAAGGGTCCAGTCACATCTTGGGAGGTATACTAGCCTCCGAGACTGTTTATGCACTGGTGGTTTCATGCCAGGCTGCAGGCTGGAGTTTTAGTCATGGCAGGTTGCCCCACATCTTCCTGCACTCGCATTTGGCCTGGTGTGTCTCATCTGCTCCCAATTTGTGCTCCTACATGGGAGCTGGGGCAGTGAAGTTCCCAGTGCGTAAACGGTCCAAGTGAGACCTATGGATCCCCTGGAATCCCAATTCATCTCCAGGCAACAGAGATCAATTCCCCTGGAGAAAATGGCTGCTTAGAAGGTGGACTCTTATGAGGTTATACCCCATTGAGGTCTCTCCCCTCCCCAAACCCCATGTTCTCTTGGCTCCACCCCTAAATTACCCAGGTTTTGCTCAATCCAGAGCTCGAAACCCTACAGCTAGAAGACAGAGCCCACAAAGGAAGGCAAACTCAAACAGACCTCTGTTTTTCCCCAAGGAGTTGTCCTTCTTCAAGGAAAGCCTATGATTCCAGTCTCCTCATGGCGTACACTCTTGACAAGTATCCTTTCAACTACCTCACTCACCCAAGTACATGCCAAGTTAGTACGCTTGACAATATCTGGGTAGGGCTTGGAGATCTTTGGCTTTTACAATTGGTCTCCAAACCACTGCAATCAATACCTCCATGGAAACTGGTGGCCAGAGACTCTATGACACCATACCGGGCTGAGGTCCCTCCCTTCTACTAATCCTGCCCTTCCCAGGCTCAACCCCCAAAATCTCCAGGTATTTTCCAACCTAGATCAAACAACCCTACGTATCAGCTTGCTTCCTGGTGCCTTCCTTTGCTGCATTATTCCCCATCATGCTCTCTTTGCATTTTGGGTCTACTACTAATTTGCTTGAGAAACAGCATCGGATATCACTTTAATAAATCATGAAGTCGCCGTAAGCCTCAGCGAGGCTCTGCTGCTGGAATGCACTTGCCATCCGTGACGCTTGCGATTGGAGGGGTGGTAACGATGACAAAAAGTAACAATCTAAGGACACGCGGCTCACACTTACCCACCATGTCACCCGAAGTGCTCCTGACCTTGGCAAAATTTCAACATCCATTTTGTTCTAACGTTCAAGCTGCTGCCGAGCCTTTTCACCAGCATATTTGAGACAAAACTCTCTTTTTTTCAACATTCAACAGGCAGGTCTTGCCTGTGGGGCTTGATCTCCTTCCCACGAGAACCTTTGCCTATGGCAAAGCAAGCCCCTTTATTCCATTGGTGATTGGAGTTGCCTTTGTAATGCTGAACTCTGAGACTAAGATTGGCATGCCTTATTTTTTTGCTCCATTTTCTCCCCCTTTTTAAGTATCTCTTTGAGACTCTGGTGCCAATGTGGTACCCGACAGACTTCATTACTTTGCTAGACATACTGCTGGATTATTATTTTTTTAATCACTGGAATGTATTATTCACAATATGGCAAGGAAAGAAGTAACGGGATTTGTGTTCTGTCACTTGAAGGAAACAATTGGCAAAAGACAGCAGGTTTGGGAATATCAACTATGCAGGCTTTAAGAGAAGCAGACTGGGTGATCAGTTAAGACATAGGCGTTTTTTTCCTTCCACCTGCCAAAATGCCTAGTTCCAAATGACTATTTGAGGGACTGCAAGTCTCTCCTTGACAATAGCTTGCATTGGAAATATGGATCCGCTCTGCCAATAGAAGTAGATGGTTTCTTGCCCTAGGCTTGTCAGCTCTGAGTTGAAAAATACCTGGAGACTTTGGGGGTAGAACTGCAAGTAGGCAGGATTTGGGGAAAGGTAGGATCTCAGTGTTGTATCCTGACTGTATAATGGAATCCATTGTCTGTAGACCTGGATATATTTTGCACGGAGCCAAATAAAATAGTAAAAAAACCAACAACCAGTTTAGACCATTGTATTATACTACAGTCAATATAGTCTGCTGAAAAACTACGCTGCAATGCTTTTTGCATGGAACAATTCATAGACCTGACCCCTGTAGATTTGCCAGTGACATGCTTTGTTCTCTAATGCAGTCACTAATCTGCATAACCAAGGAGCTTCTCTGCATGGCTGATGCAAGCAGAAGAGAAATGAATCGGTGAAAAGCTTCTTTCAGAAACAACGCTTAAAAGATGCTTAAAGCACCGAAGAGGCAGTTCACCATGCAGAGCAAAATCAGTTTTGCGGAGTAAATTCACGCTCCTGTGCAGAGATCAGAAAAACCACAATGTATTTAGTGAGTTTTCATCAGCTTTTCCATCATGCAGAAGGGGCCCTGCAGAATACCAAGCTTGAGGTCTGAGGGGGGAGCATATCTTACAATGTAATTGACCACTGTGTGGCTAGAGCCCTTCTGCCAGATCCAGTCAGTTTAAACTGAAACTGACCAATAGTGTATATCAGTTGCCGGTTTTCAAGGTGTTATTCACTTCTTCTTATAACATGCTGGGGCCCTGATAAAGAACTCAATCATGACCATTATACATGTCCACCGCAGAACCCAAGTATTTAACAGAGACTACCTTCCAAAGCAGCCATTTTCTCCAGGGGGAATGATCTCTTTAGTCTGGAGATGATCTGTAATTCCAGGGGATCCCCAGGTCCCACCTGGGAACTGGCATCCCTGTCTTGCCCTCACTTTCCCCCAGCGAGACCCCCTGTGGTCCCCATGGAGGCATTCTCAGAGCTTGATAACTGTCAAAGAAACAGTAGCACCTTTAAGACCAACAAAGATTTATTTTTGCTATATATTCCCACTGTCACGTAGGGAGTTCCTAGTCTGAGGAAGAGTGCTTGCACTCGAAAGCTCACGCCTTGAATAAATCTTTGTTGGTCTTAAAGGTGCTACTGGACTCTGATTTTGTTGTGCTGCTTCAGACCAACACGGCTACCCATTTGAATCTCTCAGAGAAACAGACATTACTTCCTTCCTTATTTCTGTCTTTATTTCTGTCTGTCTGTCTGTCTGTCTTTATTTATTTATTTATTTATTGCATTTATTTATTGCATTTATATATTGCCCTCCCCGAAAGCTCAGGAGCACTTTCATTCATTCACACTTTCAGTATACTTTGCAATTGGAGCTTACTGTGGTAAGAGCTTATACACGGTTACTGAAGTATATTGAAGCTGCCTTACGTAAGCAGCTGTGAAAGCACTCTATACGTTGCAGGCATGACCAGTCTTGCTGGGCCCTTCTCTTGCCAAAACCATAATGGATTGTTCTTGTTGCAGAGAAGTGCCCTAAACTTGGCAACAGGTTTATTATCTGGTTTATTTGATTAAAAAAAAATACACACCCCTAAATTTCCATCTGCTCAGTTTGCTCCTGTGAGTCTCTACTTGGGTTGCTGGTCACTAGGTGGTAAAATGAAATGCCAAAGATGCTGGCAAAGAGGCTACACTGGCTTTTCAGCTTCTCTTGTAGATCTCCTGGATGTCTGAGTTCTCGATTTCCAGGCAAGCAAACTTTTATTTCAGAAAGTTTCTCTAATCTGGAACGAAGACATCCATTCAAGGCATAGACAGAACTGGGGTTACAAACATGAGGCTACACATATAAAACACCAGTACACCTCTCTTTCCCCCTCTCCCATGGGAAGGTAGTAGCCTGTAGTTCAAAGGAAGACCAAACATTGTAATCTACTATAAAGGTGGAGGGAGGGAAAGCCGGTAGGAAAGGAGGCTGTGAGGGCTGCATCATAAACCACAAATGCTGGAATTTGGCCTTGAGGTATGAAGGGAAGCAGGCACTGAGAAGCATCACAGACTAGGCATATATGACAGCTTTGAGAACCAATCACAATCAATATGGCAGCCATTCCAAAGGGATTCAGAAACCGGAGTTACACTTGGTCTCTAGATTACAGAGATCAGTTCCCCAGGAGAAAATGGTCACTTTGGAAGGTGGGCTCTATGGCACTGTGACCCACTGAAGTCTCTCCCCTCCCCAAATCCTCTTCTCCCCAGGCTCAACACCCAAAATCTCCAGGTATTTCTCAACCCAGAGTCAACAGCCCTACTCCCACTAGGATTCCAAGTAGACATTACAGCACACGTACATCTTGTCATGAACTCCGATTCATGCCATCCCTGGCTCCATCCATTGCTGCATTTTTTCACACTTCTCTGTTCTCCCCGACCGGCTCTGGCCAAGGCCGTAAAGCTATAAACCTGTCCTCTGGGATCCTCACTCCCTTCCTTTCTTAGCGGGAGAGGCTCCATGCGAATGTATCAATCTTATTGTAAGTGTCCTTGCGGAGACAACTCAAAGTCTCAACAAAGTGCCAACCGCTTGATAAGATTCCGGGCCACCTGGCTGCCTGGGAACCGACTCTCTTCTGCTACCTTTCTGCTCTCCCGCCGAAATACCTTCCACCCCCCTCCCCTATTTGGTGGGCCCTATAACTACCCCACTTGTTTCCCTTACACTTTGTTATTATCAAGATCTTTGCTTAGGAAGAACTTGGCATGCTTTAGCGTTCTGTGGACTTAGCCAAATAAGGCTACTTTTGAAATTTGCAACCGACTGTTGGATTTCGAATGCGCTTTCACCTGGGACTCCACAGGCTGGCCTCAGCCTGATTCCTGACACATCTGACCCATGGACACGGATGCCATCTTAGAGCGGAATGGAACCACTTAAAAATGCTACATGGGCCTGACCCTGATCAGAGCCACTGCTTATCAGGACCAGGCAGTCTTGTCTCCCCCCCCTCCTGTTCTTTCATGTACCAAAACAGTTGTAAGGGTACTGTGGACCCTTGAAAAGGCATGGAGGCACAAGATTTCCTGACCCCGCTACTCTGCTGGCTGAATTCAGCTCTAACACGGTGTGTATTTAGATTCAAGTAGGTAGCTGTGTTGGTCTGAAGTAGCACAGCAAAACGTATGTTTTGTGAGCAACTAGCCTCTTTTAATTATTTCTTTTCACAACTGGGAAAGTGTTTGTCATTGATTACCAATATGGACAGTTCTATTTCTCTAATCTTCTTCGTGAACTTTGACTGAACTCAAAAGGACTCATTAGCTGCCTTAGCAAAGAATTGTCATGTGGCATAATAATATGGCATAATTTGGAGACTATGACGCAGTTTACTAATTTGCCACTGAAAAGTGTGCGTTCCTTTTGTAGGAAAGTGCCCTAAATGTTCATTATCAGCATGGAGGTAGGCAGCCCATCCATGAAAATACAGGTTTTGCACATACCATCCACTGACAATTACAGCTGTCAGGTTCCGATAGAGCAACATGCCTTCTAATTCTCTGATGGCATTTATTTTGGGGCAGATGACTCAGAGCCCATTTTGAGTCCTCTTGGCTGAAGGCCGGGTCCCCAAAGGTCAGCCTCGAGAAATCCTCGGAGATGACAGAAAGGGGATGAAGTCACCTGATAATAACAGCCACCTGTTTGAGAGCCGTCAGTAAAAACCTGTTCCCCGGGCAAATTCCTCCCTATTAATCACAAGGCATTATCTGGCCATCTGTTAGAGCTGCCAGAGAAGCAATAATTCCGTCAGTAGCCGTTATTAATGAATTCCACACTCCGCATTTTACTTGCTTGACATCGTCTGTCCTCCTTGAAAGGTTTTCTACCTGGGTGAGTGCCGAGGGGTCCTAACATTCACCTCAGAAGTTACTCGAAGACGCCCAACTGGCATAACAGTGTCAAGGCTGAGGCCGATGTCTTATTGAGGTAGTGGGCACACAGCTAAGGGCATATGAGAACAACTACATGCAGACCAGCACGTCAAAACTCAGCAAGAATCCTTTTTTAATTTTCTCAGAAATGGACCTCCACGATGACTGAGTTGAATAATTGCTCAAAAGACAGATGGTTTTCAATGATGGAGAGAGACAAATATATATCTCTGACAGCCATATATATTTGGTGTGGAATGTAGCTTTGCATCTAGGGTGGTTGTGGTTTTTAAAAAACCTACATAGCCTCTAGTGCAGCTTTTCTCAACTTTTGTACCATTAAGAAACACCTAAAACATTCTTCAGGCTTCGAGAAACCCCAGAAGTGATGTGATCATTTAGAATATGGTTGGGAAGCAGAGTTGTGTATAGGCTTACCCAGGGACCCTCCCTTTCTCACCCCTCCAGGCCCATCATTAGCTATTTTGGGAGGGGGGTGGGTTGAAATGACCATATTGCACAATAAATGTTACATATCTTAAAGGTATATAAAAATTAATCAACTCCCACCCATTCAGGAAACCTTTCCAGAGCTGTCAAGAACCTCTGGTTAAGAAAGCCTACTCTAATGGAAAAGGTTCCGAGTTGACTCTACAGTAGCACAGAAATATATAAGTTTACAATTGATTCATTGCCAAACATTATTTATAGTTCTAAAGGCTTTCTGTCATTTAACCCACCTGCGTCAGACCAGGTCTGGGGTGTACATTGGAAATGAGTTATTAGTGGCACGCAGACAGCTGTGCAGAAGGTCTGTACTTGCCAGATGGGCTGGCAAACATATGAAGACATAAAAAACACACACACATAACAGGGACCACCCACTGTCTTTCTACCAACAGCGAGATTTCTTATAACTCCTTGACCTCTCTTTTTCTTTAATAACTTTGTTCTTTGTTCAACCTTCAAGGTGTACAGCTGAGAAAACAAATAGGAACAGAATGTTACTAATTTTTAATCCAGAAATGCAAAATTGCTGTGCCTCCCCTCGCCCCCCCCCCAGGTTAATATTTTAAGTCCCCTTTTGGAAAGTCAGTTACATCAATGTCAGGGTTTTTTTTTCCCTTGTTTTTTTTTCTTTTTCTTTTTAACGTTTGAGTCCATTGGCACATTTAACCAATTTTGTCAGACAGCAAAGTTGGCATCTGGGTTTGTCGCAAGCTCTGGTACCCGTGTCCATAGCCAATTAAAATGATGGATTATTATGGGTGAGGAGTTGGTTGAGATTGGGGGGCTGTCTGTGTGCTAGAGAAGGTTTGACCCCCAGTACTTGTGAAATAGGGAATGCAGGTAGTTTGGCTTTGAGCAAATTATGAGTGATTCTCTGAATAAATCAGCCATATGGTTGTCTCACTGCTACCCTCTTTTGATATCATTTGTAGGATCTATTCCCTGCTTGTGTGGTCTAGAAGAAGACTAAAGCTGCAAATTTATGCACAGGGAACTTGAAGCGCACCCTGTTGAGTTCAGTAAATTTCTGAGCAAGTTCATGACTCAGTGTTAGGGTGCATGCTTTGTATGCCAAATGAACCAGTTCATTTTTGACATCTTCAGTTAAAGATCTCAATGAAGTGCATTTGAACAAAAAAAGAGAGGGGAAAACCCTGACTTGCTAGGCTGGAGAATTGCTTCCAGTGATAGTCTATAATGAGCTAGATAGCAAAACAAAAGACAGTTTGATACATTAATATGCACATCCCAATCCTATCTGGGTAGCCACTCCAGATTTTTATTTTTAAAATATATATTGGGGCAATGGTGTTTCATCAATTCTTTGAAAAACGGGAAACTGATAGTACATCTCTTTAGGAAACAGCAGAAACTCTATGGTTTTATCATAGAGGTTTTATCATGGATGATTTAACCATTTATGGTTTTATCATAGAGGTTTCCAGCAATTCCTAGAGAGGTGTGGCATCACTTCTGTGATGTCATACCAATGCTGATGGTACGCCCTCCCCATAGTCCTGCTGGTTGCTTGGCAAGCCTGATCCAGCTTATCCATACTAACTCAGAACTTATCTGTGCTAACTCAGAAAGGTTCCATGGGATGTATTCACTAGTAGATTTCAAATCTTGGAATTATGACTAGGGAGCTATTCTAAACATCAAGCCACATGTGTGATTCAGAGACTACATTATCTCATTAACCAATGAAACTGAGGGATAGTAGGTTCAGGATGGACAAGAAGCAATGCTACTTTACACAGAGAGTGATAAATTGTGGAATTCGCTGCCAGAGGATGTCGTGATGGCCACAGGAATGAATGGCTTTATGGTAGATTAGATATTCATGAAGGAGAAGTCTATCAATGGCTACCAACCATGGTAGCTGAGGGGAAGCTCCATATTCAGAGACAATAAATCTCTGAATTTCAGAGCCAGGAGGCGATGCCAGCTTCGACCCAGCTTCGATGCCCTCTTGTCCCTCCGGCCCTTTACAACACACTTCGGGTGTCATTGTCTCCCATCACTCTCGTTGCAGAGAAACAAGCTCAGGGTTCCCATTGATTTGTCATTGTCATGAGTTAAAATTTCCATGAAAATAAAATGTCCCTTATGTTCATTGTTGTGGTGTGTCTGTATCTTATTTTGAAGGGATGTTTAAACATTACCATAGAGATCAGAGAGCGTTAGGGCAGTGGTTGAGAGTAGAGGAGTAAACTACCCCCTCCACACCGTGCCTCAGTAAAATTGTCAAGCGTTGAGTGGTCCCCAGTGATAAAAAGGTTGGGGACCACTGCTCTAGAGTGGGTGGCATGCACATGTGCTGGTGCATGCAGGTGCACATGTGCATGGTGCACAACAATTGAGGCATCCGCCACCTCCACCCACCTCCACCGGCCAGCCACTCCCGAGCGGTGGGCAACCTGGCAACCCTGGTAAGGGGCCAAGAGACCCCAAATGTTGCAACCCCAAGGTTGAGAACCACTGCTCTAGAGGAACTGGTTGGCTACCGTCTGAGTCAGAATGCTGGACTAGATACATAAGTGGCATGTTCCAGCAAAGCTCTCCTGATGTACTTATGAAGGCCAAGGCCCCTGTGCCCTACTGTGGGCCCTCAAGAAGAACTGGTTGGCCACTATGTGAGATGGGATGGTAGACTAGATGGACCGTTTGTCTGATCCAGCAGGGCTAATGTTCTTATGAAAGCCTTGGCCTCTCTGCCCTGTTGTTAGCTGTCCAGAGGAACTGGTTGGCCACTGTGTGAGAAAGGATGGTGGACTAGATGGGCCATTGGTCTGATCCAGCAGAGCACTTCTGATGTTCTTATGCACAACACTGACCAAAGTGAGTGTTTTCTGGTACCCACAAAATAAATAGTATAGAATAACTAGGAAGAGAATCTATAGTCAAGCAAGAAACAATTTTATCCCTTCAAGTATTTCAGAAATTTCCAACTTGTGTCTTCATTTATAGGTAGCATTTGAGAGAAGGATTGCTAGTCCTGTCTTAGCAAATTCAGAGAGATATCAAGAGTGATGCTTGAAGAGAGTGGATTTAGTTGAGGATGTCCCATTCCACCATGGAATTTGTTCACCATGGAATTGATTGAAGCTGCAAAACTAGCTTCTGGGATTCTTTTATCAAAGAGGTGAACAAAATAGGCAAGGAAAGCCCTTAACTCTTTCTTCCTTTGTTGTTTTCTTCTTGGAGAAAACTACCCCTGTGCTAGGAAAACACCAGTGCCTGCAGATTTTGCCTGGCAGAGGTAAAAATGGTTCTGGAGTGGTTTTGTGTGCAGGGGTTGATGGGTAATTGGTATAGAAAAACAGGAGAAAACAGGCAGCCTCCCACCCTGTCCCTTATGCTATTCTGCTCCTCAATAAAGCAATCAATTAAAAAAAGTGATTTAAAATTAGTTCAGTCCTCACAATCTGATAAAGTGGAGGAAACAGACCTTGATATGCCACCCAGAATTCCTTGGAGGAAGGGCAGGATAAGAATGTGAAAGTCCTCTTGAAGATCAGCTCTCTTAGTCTACTCATTTGCCCTTCGAAGATCCCATATCTCATATGCCCCCAGAAGATACTCAATAACTATCCATACTTATCTCTAAAACCTCTAGTAGCCCCATAGGCTTTCTCTCTGTGCAGTTTCTAATTTTCTTTAATTCTGTCTGCTTTCACATGGCTCAGTCACTGATTCTCATCCTGGCCTTAAGGTGGCCTTTTTCAATCTTTTCTGACCTTGGAGATTCTGCTGATATTTGTTTTCAGGCTTAAAGGTACCAGGAAGTGATGTCAGCTGACCACGCCTCTATGCCAGTTTTAGTTTTCAGCGCTCTGCTGGAAGGAGGCATGGAGGTGGATGAGCTGACTGGAAATCAGGAACAAGTGTCCAAGGAAAGAATACTGAAGGAACGGATGGAATTCATGGTCAAGGTCAAAGAGTAAGCGTGTGCAATTTGGTTTGGATAGTCTGAAAAGTACCTAAATCAATGTTGATTCAGACACTTTGGGGGCTAATCCAATCTGGATCAACCTTCCTCCATATTTAAACTCTCAAAACAGTCTTGGCTGAACCACAATTCGGGTGCAGTTTGGCCATGCAGAGACTGGGCAGTTTAAAGGAGTCAAAAATGTCCTTTTCTGTTTGTTCTGTGATCTTGGGGGGAAGTAAGAGTTTGAAGTAGAGGCACCAAATTTACAGCATAGCTATGGAAGCCTCTCCTCAAAAGACCCCCGAGTTTCAGAAAGATTGGGCTAGGGGGCCCAATTTTAAGGGTGCCCAAAGAGGGTACTCCATCCAACCTCCAGTGTTTCCAATGGTGAGACAAGAACAGAGAATCTTTGCTCCCTCACTATTGGAAACAATGGAACTGGGATGGGGGCCCCTTCTTTGGGTGCCCTGATCCAATATTTTTGAAACTTGGGAGTTCTTTTGAGGAGAAGCTCTTACTACTACATTGCACATTTGGTGCCTTTACCTCAAACCACCAGACCATCAAATAGAAAGAAAGGGTAAATTTCCTACTGACTTTAATGACATAAAATAACTTCAGATTCACACAAACCACTTTGGCCAAATTCAAGTCAGGGAAGGTTGCTTTGGGTGTTTCTAATTTGGGCTGGATCTGAAATGGTCCCGATTTTCTTTTTTCTTCTTTTTTCCCCTTTTTTGCACATGCCAAATCAAGAGTGCAATCCAGCACCATCAGCAGGAAGAGATTGCAGGTTAATTACAAAATTGCATCAGCAAAAGACACCTCCTAGCCCCAAGTTAATATAAATTTCCAGTAGCCTCTCACTCCTCATGCTGTGATGCCTCACATACGTCTGCAGTCTACAACTCCATTGTTAATATGTCTTTTAGACTTGATCTCTCTTTGGCACATAGGCTAAATTGGTTAATCAGCTTGGATGAGCCTGGTGGACTGACAGGACAGGGAGCTGCACCTGGAGACTGGGCAGAGGAATGAGGGGATTCTGCAACAACTTCAGAGTCTAAGCCTTGATTTGTCTGCAGTTCAGTTTGTCTCTGCTGGTCAGATGTCTCTGCCTGCTGAACATCTGGCAGAGCTAAGCTGTCATCCAGCTGGGGCTTGAGTGAGGCTGGGAGCTCCCAGCAAGACTCACTAATAGAGCCAGAACTCCCAACAGCATCCCCGTCTTGGGCAAATGGCTGGAGCCCCTCCCCACTCTCTCCAGGCCCATAATTGTCCTCTTTAGGAAGGAGCAAGTCAACCTGTCCAAATAAGGGTTGTCTTTTTGTTTAAATTAAAACCCCTTTTTCTTTCACAGGGTGGGAGGGCTCTCCCCAGCTGCCATTTTGAAAACCTCCATGCCACGGTACCATTGAGGGGCCTATGGTACCTCAGGACCGTGGTTGAGAAACCCTGCCTTAAAGTAACAGGTAAATGATTATTTCTCCTCCGTGAGATACATCAAGGTACATAAGTTTGGAGCGAGTAACTCGGCATGCCTTGACATTGTGGGGGAGATACATCCCTCTTAAGTGTGCATAGGTATTATCTCCCTGAACAGGATGCCTCACTTTGTCTTAACCTGGTGGCTTCCCTATGACCCTTCCACTCTCAGTTTGTCCTCTCACTTTCTTCATGTGAGCTTTCAGGGGGACACAAATCTGTGCAGATATCTCCTGTACAGACAATGTCCTCATACTCCCATGCACATGATGCCAGATTAGACAGACGTTTGTGACAGTGAAAGTACTTTTTGGATTAGGCTTCTTTCACTTCATGTGACTACAACCTGAATGTGAACAGGATTTACTCAAATAAATGTACATTTACCTTCGTTTTATGCAGTATTCTTCATGAGAGGTCTATTTACTGCACTCAATATATAACTGAGCAAACCCAGCAAAATCTGCTATATTAACCTAATATCCCAATACATGCATTATGCCATTTATTTTTAGTTCTTAAAAGGCTTTCCCTTGTTCCACTGCGGGTTTGTACTTGGGCTTGCTTCTTGCCAAGGGCTATTGCATATTGGATTTGTGAAATGCAGCAGTGTGTGTGTACGTGTGTGCGTGTGTGTAAGGGGATATGATTTTCTGCTCCTGTACAATGCTACTACTTACTCTCCAGCTCAGTAGATGAAAAGCAAAACCACTTGGATGTAGCAAAGGACGAGGGGTGTTAGTTTGGCGGTAGAATATCTGATTTGCATGCAGACGGTTCCAGATTCAATCTTTGGCATCACTGGTTAAAGGAATGAAATAGTATGGGGTGGGGGGATCCTGCCTGAAATCTCAGAGACCCCCCCTACCAGTGAGAGCAGGCTGAACCGATCTTGATGGAACAATGGATTGACTCAGCATAAGATAATTTCATGTGTTCATACATGGATTCTAATAAAACCATATGTTTCTTCTGCCAATAAATGTTCTTGTGACTCCAGATAAATAGGACATAGCTATTCTAGGACAGAATTACAGTCTTGGAATCTTGTGCATGTATGGTTCTCGGTCCAAAACGATGCCACACAATCTTGTACCAACTAGCAAATTATCTGTGGGCACAGAATTATTCTTCTACTCATGAAATCCAGTTCATAACATTAGGGAAGTATACTTTGTATATCATGGTGGGACCGATGAGAGACAGAATAAATGGTCCAACGTTACCCAGTGAACATGAAGATTCGAACCCTAGATTCTGGCACCTTACCACACTGATTGCTTCATAGAAATAATGATGTCCACACCATGACAAAATTTCTCCTGATAAATTCTGTGGCTTCAACTACCACTAAAAGCCCAAGAACAAGTTAGTAACACCCCACCCCCTGTTTGTTCCTTGCCATCTCTGCTTCCTTTATCTAACTTGGCTGTCAAAGAGCCATTACGACAGAGTCCTTTCAGGTCGCCAGAGCTGTCAGAAGGTGTGCTCACAGGTTTGCCTGTTAATTGTCACCCACAGAGTTGTCAAGTTAAATAGAAGTGAGTCAGCCAGCTTGCTCTTTAGGAAATGTTAGGTGTTCCTGGGCCATCCCTGCCGAAAAGCAAATTCATCCCATGAAAATAGTGGTCACATCCAGGTTTCTTACATCCTGACTGAAAGCACTATGGTGCAAACCCCTTACTTCAGAGAAAGCTTTGTGTCAGCTGTTGGATCTGTACCTTGTGGGGAGCCTTGTGTGCTTTGCACAGTTCCAAACCCAAACACAAAAGACATTTGTTGGTCCGTTCATTCATTCATTCAGCTTATATACCGCTCCTCACTGTGAGGTCTCGGGGCAGTGCACATAGAATAGAGAAACAAGAAAATGCATTTAACATTTGCAACCATTCAAACAAGCATCGATAACACGGTCTACCAGATGAGTGGGATGTCAATGTTAGTTTCTTGACAACTGGGTTGATTATTGGGGGGGGGGGTCCTCCTTGCTGGTCATATTCAAAAGCTTGGTGAATGATCTCCATTTTGCAGGCCCTGTGGAACTGTTCCAATAGAGCCTTGATCTCGTTGGGCGCTCATTTTACCAGATTGGGGCCGTGGACGAGAAATCTATGGCTCGGATCAAGGCCAGGCACATTTGGGGGGGGGGGCAGGGATCACCATATTATTGGAGTGGATAGAGTGAGTTGCTGTTCAGAGAGTATAGGTGAGGAGATGGTCCTTGAGGTACACAGGACCGTTGAAGGTGAGTACCAAGAAGACATTCAGGCCAGTAGTCATGTGGGTCTGAAGTAGCAGGGCAAAGATAGGCCCTAGACTCTGCCCATTCCACGCACATTGGATAACACACTTTCAATGTGTTTATGCAAGCTGGAGCTTCCTGTGTAAAACAGGGAAATATAATTCTAAAGTACTTTGAATGTGCCTTATCCAATGTTTGTGGAATGGGCTGAGTCTAGTGGCACCTTTATTATATGGATTTTCCTTTTGTGGGACCCACCGTGAGCCATTTTTCGAGAGCGGTGGGCTATAAATCCAATTAATAAATAAAACCAACAAAGATTTATTCGAGGTGTAAGCTTTCTTGTGCATGCATACTTCCTCATACACAGTGAAATGGGGATTTTCCAGTGCACAGAGTCCAGTTCTGTACAATGCTTTATTGCACACCCTCCTCTTATATATGTGTGGACTGGAAAATTCCCATTTCATTGTGTCTGAAGAGGTCCATATGCACACTGAAGCATACACCTTGAATAAAACTTTGTTGAAGGACCCACCAGACTCTAACTTTGTTCCACAAAAGTTATTGTCGGTGTCGACCTAGCATCTGGAAGACCTGGGTTCATGTTTATACACGGACATGATGTTTGCTTGTAGGACCTTAGGTTGAGAAAGCCTGTTTCATACAGTTGCTCAGAGATGGGGGATCCTGGAGAAAATTATTTTTCCTTGTGTGGGCAGAACTTCAAAATTCCAAGAATCCAGGTAGACTTGCAGCCCTGAGGGCTGAAGTTGGAGGAGACAATACCGGCTAGGGGCCAGAAAGCAGAAGGTAGTTTCAGGTGTCTGGGCCTTTGTGTTTTATGAACCTCTTAGAACAGATTATATTGTCCCACCTAGATGTTAGGATTTTACTTAAGATTGTGTTTCTTATTCATTCTTATGGCTTCACATCTGCTGACTGAGTAAAAGGAGTCCAAGAAAGACTTTAAGATTTGCTCAACAAGCTTATCCCAGTTGGAAACATAAGAGATCTCTCTGACTAAGCCAAGGTAGCCCTCTTCTATGCTGAAGTATATAATTTTAACTTTAAGAGGGAACTCCTAAGCTTCAAGAGGTGATTGTCCCGATTCATCTCAGAGGAGTACCCCCACTACACCATTCAGAACTCCACAGAGGGAATGTAGGGACTTAAGAAGAACTGAATCCACAGGCTCCTCTGTTTTGTTAAACCAGATACCCAGCCCCATGTAAACTTTGTGTAGCCATCTTGGCTCTAAACACTTTTGATGGTGGTGGGCTATACTGAGCTGCAGATAAATAAAAGGAATGACAGATCCTATTTGACACCACGGTAGCCAATCTTTTAAGATGAGCAGCTTGCAGTGAAGAAGTATTTTAAATAGGGGATCCCCTCAATATCATCACCATGGGTTTTCTTCTTGTGGCATCATTGTAGTTGATGGACATCTGTAGAGCCACAGTTTGACCACCCCTGTTGTAGAGGTACACTTCAAGGGTCTCAGGTGTCAACTAAATCACACAACAAAGTCAAGAGGCCTTGGTTAACCTGTTGTCAGCACCACTGTAAAAGGTACAGCATTCTAAGACTTTGGAAAAGATTGAGCTTTGAGCAGATACGATCCAGCCAAGCTTTGTGTAATCCAGTTTCCTTGCCTGCTCTGAGTCCCGGATTTCCTCACTCACATGAACGGTTGGACTGCTTGTACAATGAAGAACTCTGTTTACAGAGAACTGCTTCTCCACTTTGTCCTGAACATTCTTAAGAAGGCCTTTGCTTAAACAACAAAGAATGGCAATGGGTTTTGTTGGTTGTTGTTGTTGTTGTTTTCTCAGAGTGTTAACGCCTAACAACTTAGTGAGTCATTGTTAGGCAGCCAGCTGAAGATACAAAACATTTAAAAAATCCATTACAGTTGGTATTTAAGAACCAGAGAAGCTGAGTGGGCATTGTCAGCTTCAGACAAATACAAAATGATGGTTAGATGAAATTCACAAGCTGTTGGTGTTTTGGTAACAGAAATTGCAAGTGAGGTCCATAAACATAGATGCTTGCATGAGGTCTACGCACACACACACACATGAGTGGTTGAAAGGGGGCAGGGCCATAAAGTTATGGTCACCTCATTGGGTCTTCAAGACAAGCTGTCAGTGTTTTGGTAACAGAAACTACCAGTGAGATCCAAAACCACAGATGCTTGTTTGAGATCTGCACACATGGTGGGAAGGGGGAAGAGCCATACAGTCATAGTTGACTTATGGTGACCTCAGTGAGTCTTCAAGACAAGGGATTTGGAGAGGTGGTTTGTCACTGCCTGCCTCTGCATAACAACCCTGGGTTTGCTTGGGGGTCTCCCATCCAAGAACTAACCAAGGTTGACTCTGCTTTGCAACCAACAGTTGAGGAGTTTGGGTTAGCCTGGGCCCCCTTGGTCAGGCTAGAATTCAGCCATCTTGCTGAACATAACAGTGAATCAATAAGCTCTGACAGATATCTGTGCAATTATGACAAGTAATGTTAATAGTATTGCACACTCTATGACAATACTGCAATTTGCTTTATTATTACAAAGAACTTTGTTGTGAACCATGGGGCTGCAAAATGTGTAGAAAGTGCATGCACATACCTGGTTATCATGGAGCCACTATGAATCAGAAGTTGTCTTATTAGCAGGGAGTGTTTTCCTGAATATGTTGCAGGGGAGAGTCAGTGGGGTGACTACAGGGATCTGTAGAAGCGTGCATGCTCACAAAAACTTAAATTTGAATAAAACTTGGTTGATCTTCAAGGAGCCACTGGACTCAAACGTTGTTCAGTTAGACCAGTGGTTCTCAACCTGGGAGTTGGGACCCCTTTGCGTGTTGAATGGCCTTTTCACAGGGGTTGCAGCAGGGCAAGCAGCTTGGCCAGGGGCCCGCCATCCACACAACAGCCTTGCGGTGTAGATCGAGATAGAGGGTTTGTCTGTCTGGAGCAGCAGAAAAGAGCGAGATCAGCATGGTGGGACAAGAGGCAGAACTGAACTGGAAACCCCGGGGAAAACCCCAACTTATATACAATCCTGAACATTTGATCTTCACGCCATGGGTCAATTTTGATTACATTTCTGAGAAAGAACCCTTGCATGATTTTATGGTTGGGGGTCACCACAACATGAGGAACTGTATTAAAGGGTTGCCGTATTAGGAAGGTTGAGAACCACTGAGTTAGACGATTCTTAAAATATTGGACATAAAGCTGCGACCCTTCCCCACATCTGCAGAACTTGTGGTTCAGTGTCTGCTTGCATAATCTCACATACAATACAAAGATTGAGGGTGAAATGGATATTACTGCAGAATGGATGTAGCTCTTGAGAGCCAGCGTGATGTAGAGCTTATGAATGGTGGACTCTAATCTGAACTCTAATCTTGATTCCCCAGTCCTCCTCATGAAGGTGACTATGGGCCAGTCACAGTTCTCTCAGAACTCTCAGTCCCACCTACCTCCTGAGTTGCCTGTTGAAGGGAAGGTGTAAGCCACTTTGAGACACTGTAAGGTGGAGGGGTATGGAAACCTTTTTCTTGAGCTTTATGGAGGAAGAGTCTGCTAATAAATATAAAATTTGTACCAACATTTAGCTCGTGCTGCCCAAAGCTTTGGGGCCAGACATTTTCCCCATGCAGGCAGTCTACAAATAATGGACATGGAAATATATTACAGTGTAGATCTCCATGCTGTTCATTGTGCCATGGTGAAAGAAAATCAGTTGTGTCTGTAAACATGGCGATCTGTAGCAGTGTCATGAATTCACAATGTACCATTAATAGACCTTTTTCTTACACCCCGGAGACTAGCATTTGATTCTTAGTTCTGTGTTGGAATATCAATAGGATATTGTGCTCTCTTTATACAGTTGCTCAGAGATTGGGAATCCTGGAGAAAATTCTTTTTTTTCTTATGTGGGCAGAACATCAAAATGCCAAGAATCAAGGTAGACTTGCAGCATTGATCTTCCTCGGGGCGCAAAGATCAAGCTTTATTAAGCACTGATTTAAAAAAGAAGCAGTTTTTTTTTCTTTCTTTCCCATATGTAAGGCACATTACTTTAGAAGAGCTACATAGAGCTATAGGAGGGATTTCCGAAAGACCAATCGGATCATTCGAGCATTTCAGTGTAAACACCTTGTGTGCTCATGTTCCTTACACTAACCATTGTTGCTTACTGAAAACAAAATTGCAAAAATGGGATACTGGGGGAGTCATGATTGAATTTCTGCAGTGCATTTAAAACAAAACCAACTGCAATTGTCATGGCCAGTTGTTTATCAGTCTAGAAGCCCCAAAAGAAGTTTCCTTGTGAGACAGGAAGGGTGGTTGCTGCCCCCTCCCAAAGTGGCCAAAGTGGGGGTGGGAATAGGGAGGTTCCGGGGAACACCGAAGGGAGGTGTGGCTAAATGACATCACTTCCAGGTATCACGATGGCTGAAAAAATATTTCAACAGTATTTCCATGGTCAAATGGCTGAAAAAGGCTGGAGTAGACAGTACTGACCTTGATTGGCCAAACAGAAAGCTTCATATATACCATTGGTAGTCAACCTGTGGTCCTCCAGATGTTCATAGACTACAATTCCCATGAGCCCCTGCCAGCAGATGCGGGCAGGGGCTCATGGGAATTGTAATCCATGAACATCTGGAGGACCACAGGTTGACTACCCCTGATATATACTGTTTCCACTGCCACACTGGTTCACCCTTCCCACAATGCTATTGGTCCTAGAAGTTTTAAATGATGGCCAACTGTTTGCCAGAGCCACTAACAATGTAGGGGAGCCAGCTGAAATGTGTGAAACCATGCAGGCATAGATGGCTGTGCTTCATCTACAGCTGAGCGAATGTTTCTTCATGCATTTGTTTTCCATTTAATTGGCATTTTGGCGACAGTTTTCATCTTTCTGTTTTGTCTCTGTTGATCTGTTTGTATGGTGTTCAGGCATTCTGGAACTTCCGTATACCGTGCCAGTGGCATTTATGCATACAATGTACACCGTTATATATAAAGCAAGGATGCCAATGAATCAACACACAAATGTTGCAAAAGTCAGCCATTGTTTTGTGACAACTCAGTAGGAGGAAACAGAAAATGGCGCACAAATAAAGCATGACTGGTTCTATGTGCCTAAGAGTGAATTGAAATTGGGATTTTTTTTCCTTAAAGAAGAAAAAGATTTGGTTTTTATACCTTGCTTTTTACTACCTGAAGGAGTCTCAAAATGGCTTACAATCGCCTTCCCTTCCTTCCCCCACAACAGATACCCTGTGAGGTAGGTGGGGTTGAGGAAGCTCTGACAGAACTGCTGTGTGAGAACAGCTCTACAATAGCTGACTAGTCCAGCTGGCTGCATGTGGAGGAGTGGGGGATCAAACCCGACTCTCCAGATTGGAGGCCACTGGTCTTAACTACTACACCAAGGCTTGGTGAAGTGGCTGGGATGATAGATTCATAACCATCCCAATATTGTTAAAAACACACACAACAAATCCAGTAACACCTCTCTGGTATCTCATCTATAACTCTCAATAAATGTCCTTTATGAGATATAAACAAGATTGAGTTTGATTATTACTTTATTTATTGATTTCTTAACCATGCCCTCTTCACAAGTGGGTGGTTCACAACAATGTTAGCATTTTTCCTTGATACAATGGGCTTTGCCCCTAGCAGTTCCAATAAAAACTATAAAAACTGTAAACCCTGAGTACTCTATTATCCAATCTCTTAGATTTTGTTCTTGTATCTAAATCTTAGTTCTGGAATCTATATCTTATCCTCAGTTGCAGAATACACCAGAGAGGGAGTGGAGGAGGTCCATTTGATTTTATTTGCTTGTTCTGGCCTCAACCATATGCCTGGTGAAATAATGCCATTTTGCAGACCCTGCAGAACTTTGGTAGTTCTGTCAGGTTTCCACGGGCAGCATATTCCACCAGGCTGGGTTCAGGGCCAGGCTTCTCTATACCTTTGATTTGCTTAAATTACTCTTCTGGTATTTATATTTGAACTGTAAAAAAATTGTAATGTATTACAGATGGTTTAGTCATTTACTGCATCAGCAGCCCAAAGCAGGTAGGGATATCTTGGGGTCTTTGTAATTATAAGTTCCTTTATTTTATTTGTATTTAAATTACTTGGTAGGTAAGAATAAGCTTGTCTCTTTTGTTGAAGCTGGTGAATATGCAGCTGTTCCAAGGGGAGAAAAAGCCTTATACAGTTTGGCTTCAGATGTCTTTGTGCTCTGGAAAATACCACTATCAACTCATAATTCAACATAGCCCATAACATAGATTGGCTGATAGGTGAATGGATCAATTTAATCTACTAATTACATCCTATGAGAACCATGGTTCATGCAAAACCTAGAATTACCTATTGGGGTTTTGTTCCCTATGAGCAATAAGAGCGATTAAAGAACAAGCATGGAGCAAACTCAGGCATAATGCATATTCTGTATTTCAAGAGCATTGTCCATAAGTTTTTGTCTTACCCATCAGTGCTAAAAGTAGGGATGCCATCCACTGGGTGGGGCATAGGGATCCTCTGGAATTAAAGCTCATCTCCATATCAGTTTCCCTGGAGAAAATGGATATTTTGGACAGTGGACCCTATGGTATTGTAACCCATTGAGGTTCCTATCATCCTCGGTCCCTATCTCCAAACTAACTATTCTACATGTGGCTACAATATTCCCCATTCCATGCCAGTGGTTAGGGGGGACTGGGCAACCCTAGCTGAAATATGAGAATCCTTCTTTCTTGCTTTTTTTTTTTTTAAGTTTGAAGTTGATGACCCTACCTGTCAAAAATAATCATTATAAAGATTGCTAAAATAGTTATGTCAAACAGAGTTCATTCTTCCTAACAACTGAAGTCTTTCCTATTTATATACCCAAGTGATTTAGTAAAATAAAGCAATCGTAATCAACATGCCCTCCATGCAGAACAGTAACAAAACTGACATTTTGAAATATTTTAATTGCATGTTCAAAACTGCTGGTGAATATGCCAGAGCTTTAATTGGTTTTACGATCTTGTTCCTGTGGATTCATTTATCAAGTGGCAATAGGGCTGTTATAAATACAATTAATAGCATTGTAAAAATATATTTCTGCATGCCCACATTGTAATACAGAATGCTGCAGCACTGCCCCATACAGTTTTAGCATCACAAATGTTGCAAGATTTATTTATTTATTTTAATTTAATTTAATTGCTTATTTAAGTCTTAGAAATGTCTGCATATTTCCAAACTTATTTTCCCCTAGAAAATAAATCACAGTCCTCCCCCTTTTATAATCTACCTTGTCCATGAAATTGAAGAAGAGTTGGTTTTGATACTCAGTGTTCCCTACCCAGAGGAATCTCAAAGCAGCTTCCAAAGCAGCCTGCCCTTCCTCTCCCCACAACATACACCCTGTGAGTTAGGTGGGGCTGAGAGAGCTCAGAGAGAACTTCTCTGTGAGAATATCTCTGATAGTACTGTGATTATCCCAAGGTCATGCAGCTGCCTGCATGTGGAGCAGGTAATCAAACCCAGCTCACCAGATTAGAGGCTGCTGCTCTCAGCCACTACACCAAGCTGGCATTCTAATTTTTAATAGACATTTCAATCTGCTATGTTTGCTTTTCACCATATACATGCTCTTCATAAACTAGGAAATAACATAACATGTTATCATTGTTATTATGGTGCTGAAGAGACTGAAAAGATAAAAAGGAGTAGAAGGGTGTGTGGCATACACTGGTTTTTTTATCTCTTGCTTTCTCCAGCAGTTACATCTCAAGCCAAATGCAATCATTAGAACAGAGAAAATAAGTTTGAAAACAAGTTATAGATTTGAATGATTCTTAGGGTTGTCATTTCCCAGGTGAGGGCATGGGATCTATAGTGAATAATGATATAGAAATGTGAGTTCTGGAATGGCATCCTGTGATGTTATTATTTCATTTCCTGCCACAGGACTAGAAGTCATGTCACCATGTTGATAAATGCTCTAGGATTTACCTGTAACTCTTTTACTGATGCCATGCAAGTCTAATTATGTTCACCAGTGTCTGAAGTCTACTTGACTGTTTCCTGAATTTAGAAGAAGAAGAAGAAGAGTTGGTTCTTATATGCCGCTTTTCCCTACCCGAAGGAGGCTCAAAGCGGCTTACAGTCGCCTTCCCATTCCTCTCCCCACAACAGACACCCTGTGGGGTGGGTGAGGCTGAGGGAGCCCTGATATCACTGCCCGGTCAGAACAGTTTTATCAGTGCCGTGGCGAGCCCAAGGTCACCCAGCTGGCTGCATGTGGGGGAGCGCAGAATCAAACCTGGCATGCCAGATTAGAAGTCTGCACTCCTAACCACTACACCAAACTGGCTCTCTTTAGAGGACCTTACTGCATTGAATGGGGGAACATCCAAACATATACAATATAGAATATTTAATGTGTAAAATAGAAAAGTATTTTCATAAATAACTCACTGCACATGTTCCATGTGGGGGTTGGTGGAGAATGTGGGCTTGAGGCTGTCTCCTGCAAGCCAGTATATATAGGACACAAATTAGATTCCTTGGCTTTATTGGTTCTACAGATAGTCACTTCCAGAATTTTGAGAGAAGGGTGACACTGCAGAATCATTGCCTTGGGAAGATCTTGGTGACACTACAGAATCATTGCCTTGGGAAGAACATCTGTAAAACAACCCAGAGCCAGCTTTTCACACTTTAGGCAGGCCAGCCCTGGTGCCGCTTCTCACAGGCAGTTCAGGGATCAATTGCTTGTCAGTGCTGAGAAAGGGAGCGTTGTGGACAAATCAGAAGTGATGTTACTTTCACTGAATGTTCTAGGAACCCCCCATATCTTAGTGATAAAGACCAAAGAGAATTGTGTGTTCCTAGGCCATTTGAAAACCAAAGAGTTTGTGGGATAGAAATGTATCAAAATAGATATCAAATGAAGTCATTAAACAAGACTCAGTATATTTTTAAAAACATAAAAGGAATCACTTCTTTTTTCTATAGATCATGCACAACTGTCAGCAAAATATGTGCACCATAAGTCCTAAAACCTTTGACCTAATGTATTTCAGTCATAAAAGATCTTCATCAGAGGTCAATGTTATAAATACAATATAAATATAAAATTCTTTTTTCAACCAGTGGGTTTTTAAAAACATTAATTAATTAGAATACCTTTATGTTTTCAGGGTCTGCAATTTACTGTTTTTCAACTAACATCTATCTGGAATCTCTCCTGGGTGGAAGTAGATTGAAGCCCTTTGTCCTGCTGCATCTGGACCAGCAGGCAAGAGAGCCTTAACCAGCAAGGATGGCTGTGTGGGGATGGGGGTGGGGGGGTTGGTGATGTGGCACTGATCTGTTTCCTTTCAATGCTTCTGGTGCCCCCCCCCCCACACTCTAGTATCCTGGGCACTCATGCAGAGCTGCCTAGTAGGTAGGAAAGCCCTGTGATGCCTGCATTGGTGGACAGGGCCAGCTACAACATGTTGGGGGGCTTCAAGGAACATGCCTTAATGGGATGGAGACAGCTGCTTCTCAAAAGAAGCCCCCTGCCTCCTAGCTTCTGCTGAACCACCTCGGCTTCTGAGGTAGTAGAAGAACTGCTGCCTGATGTAATTTCCCAGATGATGAAGGTTTGTTACCTAGGTTACCAAGCCATAGGCACCGAGCTGTGACATGTCTCCTTAGAAAGAACACAGAATTTTGCTAATATACTTTTAAGAAAAGAGTGACCTGGAGTGTCCTGTTTTTCTACTGTTCCATTCAATCCTAGGGACAGACAATAGTAGAAAGGACTGATAATTGAACAGATTTTGAGTCCGGTGGCACCTTTAAGACCAACAAAATGCTATTCAGGGTAGGGGCTTTCGTGTGCATGCACACTTCCTCTGATACAATGTCATGGAATGGAAGTAATCAGTTCATGCTTATAGGCAAAGCACAAGAGCAACTTAGCATACAGCATAGTGAAAATTCCAGAAATAAATGGGGAGGGGGGGCAGCAATTTGGATTTGTTCATATTCTTGAGAATGAGTTTGATAAAGGTGTCTTCACAGGAGAGCAATGAGCAAAAATATAATCAATTAAAGGCAGTTTACTGCTTGTGGTGTTTATATATATTTTTTCCATTTTCACATCTTGTCAACAAGTTTTCCAGGTCATTGTATTTTAATGAAACAAAACAAAAACACAAAGAAAAGAAAAACCAGTAGAATCAGAGGTAACAGTGAGGTAGACGTGGTTGGAGCATATGGCATGAAAAGTTATGCCTCTCAGCTCTTGTGAAAACTCTTTTGTGTGTGCAGCCTGGAAGTGCAGGCTTTGGGGGACACTCTTTGATCAGGTAGACCCTTTTTGTTTGCAGAGTTTGCAGTGGAGCACCAGGCTACTTAAAAGAATAACTTTGGAAGGAAAAAGGAGAGAGAGCCCCAATAGTCTGAGTGTCTTTATTCATTCTGTCTGTTCTGGTGGCAAGTACGGAGGCAGTATGCTCAAAGGAGAAGGAAGTATCCAAATGTGCCAGTTTGGGCGCCGGAAGAGACTATTTGAAAAAGAAAGTCATGAAATTCCTAATCTAACTGCTAAATACAATCTCCGATGCTCCCTGCAGGATATTCTGTAGATGCTTTTGAATCATGCACACTACAGATCATGCATATTCCAACACTTATGAGGGCTGGGCTGTCCCACACAAGGGGAGAAGAGAAAGTAAAGTTATACTTGGTCAGACACAGAGAAAGCAAGTTGAAGCATAGAGGTGTTCCTTTGTCATGAAATAAGAAAAGTGACCCACCATGCTGCTCATTTGGTACCTATGCTGAACCATGAACCTAGAAAGTCATATACTGTTTTGAGACTAGAATCTGGCTGTTCCCAAGCTGGAGTTTCTGCTAGACCAGGAAGTATCTTTAGCCAAGTTAGATGACCAGTGAGCATTTCTGGAGTGGTTCAATGCTGGAACTCCGACTGCCTATCTCCATGTGGGACCTGGAGATCTGGAATTACAGTTTATCTTCAGTCTACAGAGATCAATTTCCCATGAAGAAAATGGCCTTTTTTTTATGGTGATAGCTATGGCATTATATCCCACTGAGATCTGCCCCTTTGCTAAGTTTGCCCTACCTGGGCTCCACCCCCTGGAGATCCTTAGTCCAAAATTGGCAACTCTAGCTGGAATCTGGAAGGATATTACAATTATTTCTGTCTTTTGTCTTGTCAAATGATCACAGATTTGGGGGATAATCTCTGAGAAGGGTGAATTGTGGGGAAATTGTGGGGAAAATGTCCTCTAGGCTGCCTTCCCTAATATATATAGTCTTTGGCACAGATGCTAGGGGGAATTCCTAAAGTGTGGGAGGCTTTTATTTTCTTCCATCACTGGTAATTCCCCACTCAGGGAGGATAAAAGGGGCCTCTCCCTTTGAAAGTTTGTGTGATTCACCACATTGGGACACAGATCAAAAGGATCTCATTGTGGTCCTGCTCATCCCACGTGAATGGAAATTTAATTCCAGCAATACCGTTTAATAGAACGTCTGTTAATAGGTGTGCATAAGTAGACTTCTGGTAACTTGGATGCATGCCTATTGCAGATAAAAGCCTTGACCCTTCTAAGTATTAAAATAGACTAGTGGGCTTATTAAGTTGTTCAGTCATATCTTCCTGAAAATCTGTGAAGACATACTGGCTAAAAAGAAATTAGAAAACAGTAAACTTGAGAGCCACAAAATGTGTAAGATGGTTCAGCTGAGTTGGTAATCTTTATTATGAATAAACATTGAATAATAGGAGCTAACATCACCCTAGTTGAAGCTTTCTCAACCGGGGTTTTGTGAACCACTGGGTTTTCTTGACAGCCCTGGATGGGTTTCCTGAATGTGTGGGAATTAACTAATCTCAATATATTTTTAAAATTAATTTTGTTAAACATTTATCAGGTGGTCATGCCTACCCAACCACCCCTCCCAAAATGGTCAATGATGTGCCTGGAGGGTGTGGGAAGGGAAGGAGCCCTAGGTTGGCATGTACACAGCTACCCTTCCCAACCATATTCTGCACAATTGCACCACTTCTGGGGGTTCTCAAAGCCTGAAGATTGTTTCAGGGATTTCTCAACAGTATAAAAAAGTCAAGACAGGCTCACCTAGTCTTTTATGTAGTTAGCACGTCCTAGAATTCCATTTCCTGGACCTACTATGCGAAGCATCAGCAATGAGCCATTTTGTGGTCCAAATCCAGTTCTTGTAAGGGCTTGTGGTATGCTCTTCACCTTTGAGATACCAGCCCAATCTAGAGATTAGTCTTTTGCATTGCAAAAAGTCTCAGTCTAACAGCAGCATTAACCTCGCTGAGAAACCAGGTAGGACTGACACACCCGAACAAATAAACTCTTCTATGCAATGGCAGAAATCCTCCCTGCCCCCTTTCCTTCCAACTCCTGTCTGAAATTACTATCAATCTCAGTAATTGTTGTCTGTGCTGGCAGTGGTTTTAACTGTGATTTTAAAATTTATTGATTCAATTTTAGCCTTATGTAAAATTTGTATTGGTTTTATTCCAATTCATCAAATGTGTTGTTTACCGCCCCAAGACGGCAATGTCCGAGAGGGGCGGTGTATTAATCGCTTAATAAAATTAATTGATTGATTATATCCTGCAAGAAAAGGGATTCTGGGATAATTGTAGCCCCCATTGCTCATGTGAAGGAGCCTGGATTTCTTCTGTTCAAAATGAGTCACTTCTTATGCACTTCCCATCGTAAAAAAGCTTATATGCGTAGTTATGGTTATATACGTAGGAGGCTGAAGCAGCAGAGATGGGCATATTAAGAGTGTGCCTTATTTGAGACCCTTGATCTCTGAACACTTTGCATGTACGTCAGTAAAGACACTATTAATTTCTTCTATGCAAGCCCTATTGAAAGAATGGGAGCTAGTGCTGAAAAACAGCTCCTGTTCATCTCCATGGGGCTTGCATGTGAGATCTTTCTCACAGGGTTGTGCTCCAAGACATCGAAATGTTTCTATTTTTTTCTTTCCAAAGCCTAAAGCATTAATAATATGTAAATTGACCCTGTATACATAATCAACATATATTCGTGTTTATTTTTCTGTTCTATACAAACATAATTTTAAACACTCAGCTCTGAATTAAAGTTGAAGCTGCTGATTCAAGGGAAAAGGGAAACCTAACATTTTCCATATGCGCTGTCATGTTCCATCCCTCTTCTAATATTCATGTATCATGAGCATTCCGTTTGGGATGAATCTGGGCCTGGTCTGATGGGCAATTTCCCTGTTTCTCCAATGTAATATATGTACTTGTTGCTTTAATGACCAGGAGCCATTTTGCTGTGAAAATCTTACCTAGTTTGTAAAAGGAAAATTCCAAATCTTTATTAATTGGGTTACTATTTGATGCCGATTCATCCCGCAACGATACTTCGGACAAGGCAAATTCCACCATTCGGCATGTGGTAGATTGCTACTGGCATTGCCTGCAGAAGGAAAGGGCTGGTTTGCACACTCACTTCCATGTTGCCTTCTCACACTTTCTGGAGGACATTGTTCAGGTTCCCAGGGTCTGTCTGCAGGAATGTGATTACACACTATTTGTGGGATTCAGGTGGGCAGTCATGTTGGTCAGAAGCCATAGAACACAGTTTGAGTCAAATGACACCGTTAAGTTTAATTCTGGGTTTAAGCCAGACTTTCTCAACTTTTTTACCATTGAGAAACTTCTGGAAAGTTCTTCAGGTTTCAAGAAACCCCAGGAGTGTTTGAATCATGATAAATATGGTTGGGAAGCATGGTTGTGTACATGTTCACCTAGTATCCCTTTCTTTCCCACATCTTCAGCATATCATTGGCCATTTTGGGAGGGAGGATAAGGCCATATCGTCTGATGAATGGTTAACATTTGTTTAAAAAATTAAAATATATATATTAAAAATGAATTATCTCCCACCCATTTGGGAAACCCTTCCAAGGCCATTAAGAAACCACAGGGTTTCATGAAACGCTTTCATGCGTCTGCACATTTCTTCATATACCTGAAGAAATGCACCTTTAAGTTTATACTCAGAATTAAACTTTGTGGTTATTAAAGGTTCCACGGGACTCAAAATATGAGTTGTGTATACTCCAAAAATTCCTGCTTGTGCAGTGCCTGATTTAAATCAGCACCATACCACATGTGGAGAAGAGGCTCCGCCCATGTCATTTTCTTGATCCTAGCATTTCTAGGGAGTTAATGTTGGATCTTAGGGAAACCTACAAGTATTCCAATAACTGCATGGGTTTCCTTAAATATCACCTCCCAGATGATTTTAGGTTGGAACACAAGCAGAAGGGAAAGGTTCTGAGGCTCGGTTTACAGCAAAAACCTCATCCTAATCACATCTGGGAATTTAGGAGAACATCTAACACAAGATTTGGGTTGCCAGCTCTGGGTTGGAAAATACCTGGAGACTTTGGGGGTGGAGCTAGGAGTTGGCAGGATTTGGGGATGGGAGGGACCTTAGTGGAGTATAGTGTTACAGAATCCACTCTCCAAGGCTGCTATTTTCTTTGAGGGGAGTAATCTGTGTAGTCTGGAAATGAGCTATAATTTCACAGTAGCCGCAGGACTAGCATCCCTAAACTGGATAGGTATCCAGTGGACCACAGGCATTGAGAAGATGGGAACTTCCATCCAACTTGTGTATATCTGATGAGATGTTACACACACACACACACACATATATCTTTAGGATGCTTTGGGCTGATCCTGCGTTGAGCAGGGGGTTGGACTAGATGGCCTGTATGGCCCCTTCCAACTCTATGATTCTATGAATCCATGATTCTATGATTCTATACCCAGATTTACAGAGGCCTGAATTAGGAAAACCATGTTCCTCAATCAAAGAAAGAGAAAAAGAAAAGGAGAAAGAAATATCGCATCATACATATGGACAGGAAGGGGTGACTTCATACCTTCTCCAACATACATATAATACCAACCCCACCCCCTTTCAAGTGAGTGTATGAACCAGCTCTCATAACCTCTGGAAATGCCACCTGATGTGGCTGATGAGATTTAGATCATTACAACTTCTGGGAGTGGAAGATCTCAGCTTGTGCCCTGTCAAATGCAATGGAAATTTTAATGCATGCACCTTTAGATTGATCTCAAGCCGCTACCTTGCCACGGAAGAAGTTAAATTGGGCATCTCTTGAAGAACATGTTGTTTTAGAAACGAATGTGTTCGTGAGCATTTTGTTGTCTCTCTCTTCCCTTCTTCTTTAAACATCGGCTTGCGATTGGAACTAATTTACTGCCCAGGCGTGAGTTTAACAAATATAGGCTTGCATATATATCGTCCAGTGTGTCCCGAATAAGTGATGGAATCTTGTGTCCGCCAGGGCTGTGATGTCTAAATGCAACATACATGTCATTAAGCCTGAGGCACTTGGTGTTTGCATGCCAGTTTCTGGAAGGGCAGAATGGATGTTTCGGGACCAGCGCGCTCAGAAGTAGATGTGAATATGTCACGAATAGATGTTATCCGTCAAGCAGCAGGACAGCTCGTAAGCAGAGGCATGAGCCTCCTGCCTCAAAACATATTCAGCATTTCCCTTTCATGTGCGTAGGCTCATGCTTGAACTGTTTTCTGAGATGTGATTTTGTTCACTTGAGCCTGTATGCTCCACTACATTCTGTAACTTCTCTGCCAAGAATTTGACTTGCTTTTAGGGTTACTGAATAATCAAACAACGTTTTATTTGGTGCATTATATTATAGGCTTGATAATTGCAGGAGAATTTAACAGGGTGAAGTGTTGATTGTCAAAGGAGGCCATAACTGATTGTTTAATCGATTATAATAATGTGATGGGTCAGTCCTACCCATGACTGTTCAGGGGAGATATCAGAAAGTTCTGATAATATTGTGCAGGCAAATAGCTCCGGGAGATGGGTGGGGATGGATACTTTACTAAATAAAGGGATTGTTACTTAGCAATCATCTCGATGCCCGAATGATGTTTGACAGGTGATTATCAAAAAATACTGCATCTTTATTTCATTTTAACCCTGTCTATTCACACTACTGATTCCGTGTGGCTTTAATGATCAAAATCCCTTCCCTCACCTCAAGTGTCTATTTGCCCTGCAGCTAGTAGGACTAATGAATATCTCATTACCAATCTCTTTCTTTGTGTTTCATGGTCATCCCACCTACACGAAAGATCAAGGCTACAGCAGAGTTAGTTTTAACCTGCAATCACTCTGTTGGTGATCTATCAGAGCCAGCTTGTTGTAGCGGTTAAGAGTGGGGGCTTCTAATCTGGCAAGCTGGGTTTGATTCCCCGCTCATCCCCATGCAGCGTGCTGGGAGGACCTAGATAGTCACAGAGCTGTTCTCACAGAGCAGCCCTGTCAGAGCTCTCTCAGCCCCACTTACCTCACAGGGGTCTGTTGTGGGAAGAGGAAAGGGAAGGTAATTGTAAATCGCATTGAGACTCCTTCAGGTAGTGAAAAACGAGAGTATAAAAACCAGCTCTTCGTCTTATGTTAGGTTCTGTTAAGAATCTCTTAGGATCAGACTTCACTTGACACCAGAGACCTGGCATTTGAACAAAACAAGACCCCCTCCCAAAAAAAATTAAATGATGTTGCTTGGTACGGAGAGTGGTCATTCCACCCATGTTTATTGACTAATCAAAAGCCTTACCTCCTGGCTGTTTGCCCGGCAGCTTAACAACAGCAAGGAGGTGGAATGGTTTTGTAAAAACTGTATATGGGGGGAAATAACCCCACAGCTGCATAGAGCCACCTTGGTGTAGTGGTTAAGAATGTAAGCCAAGGACCCCACCTCTTCCTCCACAGGCATTCAGATGGGGGACCTTGGCCCAGGCACAGTTCTCTCAGAGCTCTCTAAGCCCCTCTGCCCCACCTCACAAGGAATCTTTTGTGGGGAGAGGAAGGGTAGGCGATTTTAAGACTCCTTTGAGACTCCTTTGGGCAGTAAAAAGCAGGGTACAATTTCCCCCCACTGTTCTTCTCTTCTTTTTCTTCAAGTAAAAGCAACAAAACAAAACAACGCCAATGTTGAGAACTCATTCTTAGCTCTCCAAGGTAAAATATAGTTTGGTTCTTAGAGCAACCTTTCTCGGTTCTTTTTTTTTTTTTAACTTTGAGAACCCCCTGAAACATTATTCAGACTTCAAGAAATCCATGAAGTGGTGCCATCATAAAGAACATGCCTGGGAAATATCAAGAAACCCCCGGGTTGAGAACCCTGGTTTCCCTGGTTTCTCAACCCTGGTTTCTCAACCCTGGTTGAGAAAGCCTGCCTCAGAGCGTCAGAGCTTAGTTTTTTTTTTACAAAGTTGAGAGGGGCATGCCTCCCCACCAGCACTTCCCAGGCCTGTGGTGTAGAAACACTTGCCCATGCTGACACTTCTCCCTCAAAATGACACTTCTCCCTCTTGCACATGAGTGAGTTCTCTCTTGGTTTCCGCACCTGGGTGGGGGCAGAGCATGCACGCCTACTCCCACCTTAAACTGCTTCCTGTCCTCCTGGAGTTTGCCTGTTAACGTGAGTGCTAATGGCACTTCTCTTGACATGTCACTTCTGTGGGGTGGGGGGGGGGAGAGATTGTGGCCAGCTGACATCAATTCTGGGTCTCCTCAAAGCCTGAAAAATTATTTCAGGGGCTCCTCCATGCTCAAAAGTTTGAAAAAGGCTTCCACAGATGAATGTCCCGAGAGATCGTTTCCTTTTTGGTGTAGCTGGGGGGCTTCTAGAAGTGGCAAGTGATTTGATGTAGCCCACTTCCAATCCAGGTTTTCAGTAGCCTCCTAAATCCTGGATTATTCTGGATTTTGCCCCTGAAAAGCCAGCTGTGCTCACATTTCTAGATGAGGGGGGACTTGCTCTATTTCTGTGGTATGGAAAGTTTTTTTTTTAATGGTATGTTAGCTTTACCGTTTAATCATAACTGGTTTAGAATAAGCGTCCAACCTCTCGACCTCTTTTACTTGTTATTCCAGTCATAATTGAAGCGCCCAAAGTATGTATTGCATGTCTGGCGCTTGTATACAAAATATTGCACATGGCTAGCATTTTTCTAATTATCTGTGCTGACACAACTCAACGGGTGTAACCCCCAGAAGTGCCACCATAAGCACACCTTTTTTAAAAAGATGTAATCTAGCTAGCAGCAAATTGGGTGTGTAGCTCTGCAGTTGTGGTGGACTGCATGTATTGAACCTTGAAGGCCTTTGCCTAACACTTTCTAGCAGATAATGTCACTGGCCCCAAGGGGGTCATGTATCTGTGATGTACTGCGGGAGATAGGCGGCCTGACTCCAGTCCACATTCATATCTGTGTTGCAAAACCGACAAGAATGTATGTCTCCTCCCAAAGCCTGCAGTGCAGTGGAAGCGATCACGTTTGGATACATCTCTAGATGTTCTTCCATATCCAAACTAATTGAGAAGTTCCTGGTCCATCAAGGGAAACTATAGATCCTCAACCCTGCTTGGAGCTGTGACTCTCCAGTGAACCAAGAGGGATTTACTCCCAAGTGAGCATGGATAGAGTTGAGTCACATTGTTTGCATTTTTAAGTGTATTTGGAGCTCATATTTTTTTCCCCATAATGAAATATTTAAGGGTGGCAAATATGGTAGTTACAGGATCAAATCTAGCTCTGCTTCAATTATTATGTTCTATGTTTTCTCTTCAAAGGGAAATCGGGGTGGCTTACAAAAATCAAAAAGGATAAAACAGAATATCTACAATAAAATATCTAATTATCATTAAACCCAGTCAGCAAAGACATCAGGAAATCCGTACACATCAGGAAATCTCCATGAATGACCTGTTACCCTCCACCAATGATGGGCTCAGGGTGGTTTCCAACAATAGTATATATCTAAAAACTATAAAACTCATAATAGAATACAGTTTGTTCCATAGTCACCACAATAGAACTGATTAATTTAGTGATCATGGTAGTAGTAAAGGGAAGCCTCATATAGGGAGATGGGAGGGATATGGAGAGAAGAGGAGGAAGGCCCATAGAAGTTCTAGGGCATCCTTGTTTTACCCATAGGCCAGTTAAAAGATGCCATTTTACAGGTCCTGTGGAACTTTGACAGCTCTGTTAAGACCCGGATCTCTGCTCTCAGCTTATTCTACCAGGAAGGAGTCAGGGCTGCAAAGGCTCTGGCTCTGATGGAGACCATACAGATATATCTGGGCCCAGGGATCAGCAACAAGATGGTATTTGCTGAACACAGGGTTCTCTGGGGAACATATTGAGAAAGGTGGTCCCTCAGTTACCTCCAGGCGGCCATTCCGTCAAGGCCATTCCACAAAGAAGAGGCCACTGTGCAGTAGGGTAGTCAGTTCTGGGTTGGGAAACATCTGCAGATGTGAAAGTTGGCAAAGAGGTTAAGAGTGGCACCTTCTAAACTGGCAAGCTTGGTGTAGCGGTTAAAAGCAGTGGCTTCTAATCTGGTGATCTGGGTTTGAGTCCTCACTCCAAATCTCAGCCCTCATCACAGTGCTGTTCCCACAGTGCAGTTTCTGCCAGGGCTGACTCAGTCTAATCAACCTCACAGGGTGTTTGTTGTGGGGAGAGGAAGGGAAGGCAAATGTAAGACTCCTTTGGGTAGAGAAAAGTGGGATATAATACCAGTTCTCCTCCTCCTGAGGAAGACAGGGTTTAGGGAGGGGTAGGACCTCTGTGAGGTATAATGTCATAGATTCTACCTTCCAAAGAAGCCATCTTTCTCCCCAGGGGACTGATCCTGGTCAACTGGAGACTGCAATGGTAGGAAGACTCCAGGTACCACCCAGAGGCCGGAAACCACAATGTGGAGTGTACCCACTGAGGCTGATTTTATTATCCTGCTTGAGAATATTTCAATTTTTTAAAAAAAAGAACTACTATGAGGAGCATATTTGTCATTCAGGATGCTATAGGGAGAGAGGCCGTTCAAGCGGGCTGAATCATGTGCCTTCCAACCATACTCGGGGACCACCTGCATTTCTTTGCCTCCGTTTCAGAGTAAGGCCCACTGAAGAACTGAACCTAGGCTCAAACTGCATGTTAGGAGTGTTAAGATTAGCATCCCCCAACCTGGTTGTTCATGCCAACAGCCAAACATCAGGAGTCTCTTCTGCTCGCCCCCCCCCCCCTGCACCAAATTCCTGCTTTGGCTTCGGTTTCTGGGCAATTGAAAAACAAATCCTCCAACTCTTCACATCTAACAGCATCAAATCCTGACAGATCCTGTATGCCACAAATTGCAATGTGCTATGTTCTTGGTTCCAGGTACAGGCATTGGCTTGGACTCCCTAATCTTTGGTATGCATGACAGTGCGTATAGCTGCCTGTGGTTAGTTGCTGTGTATTCCTAACTTATTCTAGTTAACATATGGTCTAAAGCAGTGGTCCCCAACCTTTTTATCACCGGGGACCAGTCAATGCTTTACAATTTTACTGAGGCCCGGGGGGGGGGGGGGGGGAGGGGATAGTCTTTTGCCAAGGGACGTTGCCGCCATGTGAGCCCCTGCTCCACTTGCTTTCCCACTGGCGCCTTTGATTTCCCGGCGCCCACTGGGGGCGCTGCCAGCAGCAGCTGTGCAGTGCCACATTGAGGGGGAGCCCCAGCCATGGTGGCTGCCGGAGAGCACCAAAGGTGAGCCAATTAGAGTGGCACGGCAGCAGCCAGGGAGGAGGACGAGGAGGAGCCGCGGCCCGGTACCGAATGATCTACGGACTGGTACCAGTCCCCGGACAGGGGGTTGGGGACCACTGGTCTAAAGAGTGATTCTGGACCTTTTAATTGTCAGATGAGGTGTGGAAAGTCCAGCAGGTGGCCCCTAAACCTGTACGAATACTGTTGCTGAACCTGTTGAACTCCTCTCTCAGGCAGCTGTCGAAGGCCTAGAAGCACCTTCAAGGACCAAGTGTCAAAGTCTCTAGGGAGAATTCCTCTCGGTGTCTGATTCCCACCTCAGGCAAGAAATGTTCTTTTCACCTATGTATTTTTTTTTGACAAATATTCTGTCTTTTTGCAAACAGCCAGCTGTCAGAAACAGAACGGAAAAAAGAATTCTCTGCTGGAGGAGAAACAAGGAATATGAAGGGATGAAATTAATGGAAGTAGGACGAACAGGCAGGGTTGAACTGTCTTTAGCTGTTGTTTCTTATTAAAGGAATCTTTATCCAGTTCCTTGCAACCTCAATTGCATTATTGTTGCAATGAAAAGCGAGAGTTAACATCTTAGTGTTGTGGGGTGAGCCTGAGAAAGAGATAGGACTGCGTTTTCGTTTCAGGCACTGATTAAATCTCAGTTTGTTTTACTAATTAAAAGGCAAAATGAATCTGTACAGTTTAATTTTGCAAATGCCCTATGAGGCCCCCGTCGACTTCCCTCCCTCTGCGGCAAGATTTTCCCTCCATTTTCCTTTCTGTGACAAAAGCACCCTGCTTATCTGTTTTCTCCTCTCCTTTTAGATCGCTAGCTGCCCCACCCTGTCACAGTAGGATGTTTTGGGCTCTTTGTTCATCCCAGGAACCTGAGCGAAGGAATGGGAATCCTCTTTATGATATACAGCTTCAATAATAATAATAATAATAATAATAATAATAATAATAATAATTCTAAATAGATTTTTATTTACTTCATAGAATCATAGAATAATAGAGTTGGAAGGGACCTCATGGGTCATCTAGTCCAACCCCCTGCACTATGCAGGACACTCACAACCCTATCGTTCATCCATTGTAACCTGCCACCCCCTTGAACATTCACTGAATCAGCCTCTCCGTCAATTGGCGATACAGCCTCTGTTTAAAAATCTCCAAAGATGGAGAACCCACCACCTCCCGAGGAAGCCTCTTCTACAAATCACTCTGTCAGGAACCTCTTCCGGATGTTTAGACAGGATTTCTTTTGAATTAATTTCATCCCGTTGGTTCCTGTCTGTCCCTCTGGGGCAAGAGAGAACAACTCTGCTCCATCCTCTATATTCATTCGTTCGTTCGTTCGTTCGTTCGTTCGTTCATTCATTCATCCATTCGTATATTTATATTAGATTTTTACATATTTAAACCCCCACATAATATACAACAATTTTGTATTGGCACTCAGAGGGTTTTCATTTTCCATATTACAACAAACCAATTTGTTCAACACAGTGGGGGGAAATCAGTTGAAATCAGGGGTAAAATTTCTGAGATTACTCAAATAGGGGTAAAACCAGCACACACAGAGACCTTAGTTCTTATGGCTAATGAGAGTCTCTTAAGTTTTTCACAGTCACTTAAATCTTTTTGTTGAGAGGCTATTGTTCCATTATTTTCTCAAAATACACCAATACACTTGTTTTGAACAATCTCTAATTTGTTTGGTTTCCAGAAGGTCAATACCCTCTTTTCAGTACCCAGACTCCTTCTCTTTAAATGTCAATACTCATCTTGAGTGTTTATCTGACTCTAAAGACAGTTTCTAACCAGACCAGACCAGAGACCTCTGCACTCTTTAGAGCCAACTCCCTATGTGTTTGTTTGTTTATTATATTTATATTTATATACCACCCTCCCCCGAAGGCTCAGGGTGGTTTACAGGAAACAAGAAAAACAAGACATGGTAGGGAATTTTCGTCTCCTCTAGAAGAGCTATCCCCTTTCCTTTGCCTGAATTGACGTTCTGCCTACTTCCCAAACATCCTTGCCAACTTTCTCCCAGTTTTCCTGTCTGTGTTAAACCACCAAGACTGCCCTGGGTCAGTATTCTAAGGCTAGCAATGGCAAACACATGGGATCTCCATAAATTTTCTGCAACTTGACACACACAAATTAATAGGAAGGAAAGTGTGCCTGTGAAATGGTGGCTTGACCAGGACAACCTGGTCAAGTTAATGGCAGCAATGGAAAGACTTGAAGTGAAGATATTTTTTTTCTTTACATAAAATAACTGCATTTTTAGGAAGGAGTGTAGCATGCTTCAAGTGGCTCACAATGTTTTCAATAAATATAACCCCTGTATGTAAACAGGAGGTCATTAGTGATTCTGGACAGATCTCCAAACCCCACCTTAAGACTGGTAACCCTGCTGGTATGGGAAGGTGCATATGATTGGGGAGATGTTGTGTAAAGGGGCTACAGGGTTTTTAGGTATGGCGAGCGAAAGAAAAGAACTTTCGGATGTGAGTGAATTTGTCTCCTTGTCCAGGGACTCCAAGATATGATGGGAATTAACCTTCACTGATGTCTTGTACCCCCACCTCCAAGACGTTGCTCAGCAGATACCTGATAATATTGTTAACCCCACTCTGCAATCTGCTTTTCTACTATCAGAAAATACCAAATCCATATCTGGTGTCTGTCTTAGTTACGTATGGGAAGCATGCTGGATTTCTGTCCTCAAAACGGTACCTGTCCAGATTCCCTTGGTGAGAGAAAGGCTTTGGTTTGGTGCCTCTGCTTGGCATCCAGAAGGTCCCAGATTCAAATGTGGCATCTCTGGTTAAAAGAATCAGGTAGGAGTGAAGCCAAAGACCTCTGCCTGAGACCCTGGAGAGCCACTGTCAGTCTGAGTAGACAATAGTGATGTGTGTTATGACTTGAAATGACCAGAATTCTGTTTTGTTCTTTCAAACTCTGCTCTTGCATAGTGAGAAGGCTTCGTGATTCAGGGGTAGAATATCTGTTTGACATGCAGAAGGTCCCAGATTTTCAGATTCCTGGAACCTCCAGTTAAAAAATTCAGGTAGGAGCTGTTGTGGGAGGTCCAGGAGAGCCACTGCCAGTTTGATGGACCAAGATTCTGATTCAGTATAAGATAGGTTTGTGTGTTCACATTACTCTGAGTTTGAAGCCTGCTTAAATTGAGCATGTTCCTGCATTTCTGGAAATCTTGTGAGATAGCTGTAGTCCATGGTAGATAACTTAGAATAGCCTTCCTGAACTTTTTTTACCGTTGCCAAACCCCTGGAACATTCTTCAGGCTTTGAGAAGCTCCAGAAATAGTCTGATCATGCAGAATATGGTTGGGAAGCATTTTGCCACCTCATCCCCCCCTCCCCACACCCTCCAGGCACATCATTGGCCATTGTGGAAGGGCGGCAGGTCGACATGATCATATATGGTCACATCACCCAAAAAATGTTTTAACAACTGGTCCTCGTGCTGCTGGCTGGGGCGACAACACCGCAGCTGGTTGACCTGGTGCATGGTGGCCAAGCCAGTAGCCCTGCTGGTCAGCCCACTGCAGCCGCTGGTGGCTTAGTTGATCTGCAGCCGAGGCAAGGTAATATGGGAGTGCCCTCCTTGGTGGCAGATAGCGGGATTTGTCCCAGACAGCACTCCGCCTAAAGAGGGTTTTTCACAAATATTAGAGCCACCAATGGTCCCACCCATTTGGGAAACCTGGGGCTGTCAAGAAATTCCAGGGCTTCATGAAACTTTGGCTGAGGAAGCCTGAGTTAGAAGGATGCTTCTTGTGATGGAGCCAGTGCCAGCCAGCACAACATCTCTGTGCATTTCATGTGGATCTACAACCCTGTTGCACTTAAATTATTGCCTTCTTGGTCACCGAAGGGAAGTTTCTCTGCATTCCAGGCAAATTGTCTCCCCTGGTTACGGGCAATTAAAAATATCCAAGGAAGAACAACTCCCGGACAGATGTGGCAATGTTCTCCTGGTATGACTTCCGTATTTTCATCAGCGCTGGCAAAAGTCACGGGCACTATTAATGACTTATCAGTGATTCGGATGGTGGTTGGGCTTATTTTTGCACATAAAAAAAACGGAACCCAAATGAGACACCGTGAAATCATATCCACTGTGTGGACTAGAAATAGCAGTGTTGTGTCTGGCATTGTAGCTGTGAAGTTTGAAAAGAATTCTGTTTTCTCATCCTCCCCTCCACCACCGGAAAGACAGAATCGCATTGCATGTCTGTTAAAACATTAACAACACATTAGAAATGTGCACTTGTAATTTGTTTAATGCATGTATTTAGCACCGTCTGAGAGCCCCACTAGACACAGTCTTGGAGCTCTACTACTGGAACACCTGGTGGATTACTGTCATTCAAAGCGGTGGAGGGAAAACAGTCCTCTGGCTGAATCAAAACTGTGGATCTGGGAAAGGGACGTTTGATTCTTCCTTTCCTCATAATTCCCCTGATCATCTATGATTACCAATTCTGGGTTAAGAAATTATTGGGTCCATTCCGCACAACTTTAATATAGCACTAGTCTTGCATTTTGTTTTCGGCACTAAAACTACGTTCCGCATGACGTCATGAGCAATCTGCAACACTCCTGCAACACTAGCGCCAAAATCGCTTCGTTGTAGCAATTTCTGGGGAATCGGGAAAAGTGGATTCACCCTCAGAAAATCGCTACACTCCTGCCAACAACCTGCAACACTTGCGAAAAGGACATGTGAGTTCTCAATGTAGCAGTTGCAACAAAGTCCCTCCCCCTGGCTCTCTCCTCCAAACTTCCGGCGAAGCGATCACCATTTTTTTTTCCTCGGAGCGAGCGGGGAAAGCAACAAACCAGTGAGGCTTCATTCACCCAGCGAGGCTTTTCTGGCTACAGTCCCTCCAGAGAAGTGCTTTAAAGCTCCCCTAATTCCCCAAGCACAACACAGCCCCCTGTTTGCCAGTTCCCTTTAATTTCGGCCAAAAATCACACCTGTGTGTGGGGGGGGGTTCCACTTGGGGGAGCGTGGTAACGATGACTCACCAGCTCACATGCCAGCTAGATGGGTCTCTATGTTAGGAAGAATCAAGGCATATTCGTTGAAACGTGTGTGTGTGTGTGTGTGTTTTTTTTTTAACTGTGCTTAAAGGGAAAGGGGCTTTTCAGGAGCATGATAACAACCACCTATTGGCTGTTCGTTTGATTAATGGCCAGGGGCGGGAACAAGCACAGAATAAATCGCTTCCTTTCTAGCGATTCCTGCGAGACTGGAAAGCTGTGGGGAACGAATGAAATGCTACTGGATTCCACTACAAATGAAGGTATGCGGAACACCGAGATTCCACTATTTAAAATAGTGTTATTGCTCTGTGAAAGCAATTGGCAACATTGGTCCTTGTGCATAATGGGCCTTGGAGATTTGAGGATAGTGGAAATCCAAAAGTACGGCCTTATTATTCAGTGTATCCACCTGGAACGTTAAAATGTGTGCTATGAAACCTTCACTCGTCCAGATACATGGAGCATTTTTCAGGATGGTGAAATAGGTACTTTAGAAATACAGGCATTCTACCAAACAATGGTGCAGCCCTGCTCAGGTTATATTCCCAGGCTAATTTTAGTCTTCGCTTAGAGCAGGCTTTCTCAATCTGGGTTTCGTGAAACCCTGGGGTTCTTGACAGCCCCAAAAGGATGGGTGGGTGTTAATTAATGTTTTATATTAAAAGGGTTTAAAGCCCGCTGTAGGCCCTATACAGCAGATGCTAGCAGGCCAGTGGCTGGGTGCGGGAGGGCCCCCCGCCCCCCCTGGCCTGGGCACTCCCTCCCCGCTCCTGGTTGTGGGGCCCCCACCATGAAGCCTTTCCCCCACTCCCCCTCCTGCCCTAGTCTCCGGCTTTGTTCCTTTGGCCGCACCGAAGCCTCCCCCGCCTGCCCCCTCCCACCCGAACAGGGCCAGCATGCCTGGGACGGGCCAAGAGGCCCCAGACTGACATTCGGAGTTTTTATCCCAGACTCACACCACCCCTTTCTCCTCCCACAGAGGCCTTACCCTTTTATTCTTACCGCTCCCACGGAGCAGTTTACAGATTTGTTAAACATTAACCCAGCCACCCCTTTCAAAATGGCCAATGATTGTCCTAGAGCAGTGGTTCTCAACATTTTCTTCGCTGCTACCCCAACTTTGGCAGCGGCTGGTGAGGTGGCCTCCACTCAACTCTGCTAGCCACCAGCCACCGCCTCCACCTGCTACCACCGCTGCCCACTGCTGCTACCACACGCCTCCACACACCTCCGCTGCCATCTGCTGCCCTCCACCTGCCACTACCATGGCGGGCAAGCTGGCAACCCTGGAGAAGGGGCCAGGTGACCTCAAATGAGGTCCTGACCCAAGGTTGAGAACCACTGTCCTAGAGGGAGTGGGAAGGGGAAGGGCTCTGGATGGGTGTGTACACCTCTACGCTTCCCAACCGGATTCTGTATAATCATGCCTCTTTGAGGTTTTCTTGAAGCCTGAAGAATGTTTCAGGAGTTTCTCAAAGGTGAAAAAAAACTTAAGAAAGGACTAGCTTAGAGAGTAACTTTGATGAGGGCCGTGTAGTTGCAGGTTTTATTCATTATTTACTGTCTCGCATGTGTATAATATGGCCAGGAGATTTAAGACTGTCTGCCTGCCAGGTGAGATACATTCCAAGATGTTCCCTGTATTGCATTCATGCCACCAATTTTGTATCCAAGAGCTGGGTCCAAAGTGGCTCTTGTGCAGGCAGAACATGAGTTTTCAGCTCATAGAAGTTTCTTGGGCATGTTGCATGCCAGAGTGAACCTTTGACCGATGTTTTCTCCCATGTGCTTGCACAAGCCCTCTTCTGAGTGGGAGCATGAGGACTGGTTCCCTATTACTGGACCACACATACTCTTCTGTGAAAGTTTGTGAAATTGGGCTAGGCAATGAATTTTCTTCTCTTCACACTTTCTTGGATCCAAGCCCCTGTGCTTAATGCAACAGCTGCTTTCCGTTTTATTATGGAGGTGAACGAACATTAAGCTGCCCTTTGCTGAATCCAGGTGGTGGAAGTGGCTATGCAGGACATCTAGTCCAACCCCCTGCTCAATGCAGAATCAACCATCAATATATCAGGCACTCCAGGGTTTGGGGAAGAGGTCTTTCAATCAGCTAGTATCTAGACCTTTAATTGGAGATGCCACAGATAGGACCAGCAACCTTCTGCATATCAAGCAGTGGCTCTTCCATTGAGCCACAGTCCCTTCCCAATAGATCAGCAGATGGGCTCTCCACTGGCAAACTAAATGTGTATGGTCTGGAGTGCCAAAACTAAATGGCACTCTCATCAGCTGTAAGTCACCCCATCCCTACAGAGATCTAGCAAATGAAGGATCTTAATATGCTTTGGACATGATGCTGTGGCCTCATGAATCTTCAGTGGGACCAGGCTATTAAAAATTGAAATGAGCAAGGATGCTGAGCATAAAAAGTAAAACTTGAAAGTGATGGCTCCATCAGTTGCTTGATATTGTAAGTTCTGGGGGAATTTGGGTAATGGGGCCATCCATCTATCCAAAACAACTAGTTCAGATATTCAAGGTTTCTTGCCACAATAGACTTCCTTCCTTCCTTCCTTCCTTCCTTCCTTCCTTCCTTCCTTCCTTCCTTCCTTCCTTCCTTCCTTCCTTCCTTCCTTCCTTCCTTCCTTCCTTCCTTCCTTCCTTCCTTCCTTCCTTCCTTCCTTGCCTGCCTGCCTGCCTGCCTGCCTGCCTCTACAATCCAGGCATTTTGCCCCAAATAATTGCTCTGAATTTCAAGATAACCCCTTTTTTCAACATTAAATCCACAACATTTTGTGTTGCCAGGAAAATATACTAAACCCATCCTAGTGTGTCTATTGTGGTTGGGAGCAGGTTGTGTGTGGGATGTTGTTTCTCAAGTTTTACAGGTTGCGAAAGCCTTGTGATTTGTATCTTTGGCGGCCCCACCTGCATCCATCCAATTTAAGAAGCCCTGGGGGCAAAAGGAGATTGTGTCTCAAAGCAGTATCCATTGTGCGCATTGGAGATGATCAGCTGGAACCATTAAATGGTCCACAGAAATGCATTGTTTGCCTTTGAAGATGATTATGGGATATACGTTTGTTTTGCATTTTGGTATATATGTTATTGTGCATTTTGGTATATGTGTTGTTATTTGTTCTCTGACGGCATTTCACCTGGGCTTGCTTCAAGACTGCGCCAAGCATGAGTCCAGATGTTCAGCAGACGGCCACACTGTCTGCTTCAGACTGAATAAAGACTTCACAGGGCCTCCCAAAATTTCCTGATACGATCTCAAATGCATGGAGTGCATCGCAGACACTAATGTTTCATGCGCTATTACATGTCCCTCTGTGGTATAATCACTTCTGTTCATCAGAAACATTCCTGTGGTCTGCTTTAGATTACATTAGGTAACTGAGAAGGCTGTAGGGAGTTTAAACGGGAAACCCGTTTTCTGCTTTTCTGCTTGTGGAATAAATTAAATGTCAGCAGCCATGCCAAGTGAGACATATGTAAGGAGCACCGTCTTGATAGAAGGGAGACTGTCCTTGGGAAATAAATGGCAGAAGAGGAGAGCCAGCGTGCTTGGTTGGAGCTTGGTTCTGACACAGTTTGTGGGAGCCCTGAGCTTCCTTGGAAGCTTGTTTTGGCCAAATGGAAACAGCTTGCTGCCGATGGCCCTCGACACGGCACATCTGTGAGAGTGTTGGGTTTGTGCTTGTTTAACACTGGATGATGGCTGTTGACTCACATGATTGGAGGGAGCCCTTGGATGTGGCCCAGAATCCTCTGATGAGCTTTCATGGATGATGTGCAAGCATTCCTTGGCTTACAAGACAGAGATGAGTCCCTGGGGTAGTGGATAACTTGTTAGACCGGGTTTAGATGTGTGTGTGGTGGGGGGGGGGAATCCAGTTTACTATCCCTGAGGAAGGTGACATCTGGAAATAAAAGTGTGCACAATATTCAGTGTGGGTTGCAATTACAGCTGGTAGACTCCAAAAGTCGGAGAGGCAGAGTTTTGCTTTAGAAGAGGACTTGTTTGACTGCCAATATGTTGTGGCCACCCCGACCTGTTGCAGTCACCCCAGCATTTGACAATCCCCACCCCATCTTTGCAGCATTGTGACCCAGGAAAACTGGAGGGGGGGGAGGGCTCACAGTAAATTCTCATAGGGTTGCTAACCTCCAGGTGGACCTGGGAATCTCCCAATATTATGCCCAATTTCCAGGTGAACAAGATCAGCTCCCCTGAAGAAAATGGCTGATTTGGTGGGTAGACTCTATGACATTATACTCCACTGAGGTCTGTCCATGCTCCAAATCCCACCCACTCTTGGCTCCACCTCCAATGTCTCCAGTTATTTCCCAAGCCAGAGTTGGCAACCTTACCTCCATTGTTTTAAAGTCTGCTTCCTGATGAGATTGTGACTGGGTTGTGTCAGTGTTTGTCTCTTGTGGCCCTTCCTTGCATGCCCAGCCCCCTCCTCCCAAGAAGGCTTATTCCACTGTGTGCCATCTGTAGTTATCAGCTACTCTCCTGGCTCCCAGTGGGGGTAGGTTGTGGGTCGGTTGCCACCGTTTTCTGGTAGTTTGTATTTTAATTATTGATTTTAGAGGGTTGTAGGGGTTTTCGGGGGATTGTCTTGTTTTATCCTATAACCCATCACGAGCTGACTTTGCCAAGAGTGGCGGGTAATAAATCCAAATAACAAAAACAACAACAACAACAACAACAACAACAACAACAAGGGAATGCTATTTTGCCACTTTGGGATCAGGAAGCAAATTTCTTCCAGGCCAGAGTGGCCTGGGATTCTGAGTGTTGTTTTTTTTTAGGGGGGGGGGGCGTCATCTGGGCATGGAATTAGGGTCACTGTGGGTAGGCAGTTGTGAATTTCCTGCATTCTGCAGGGAGTTGGACTAGATCGGTGGTCCCCAACTACCGGGCTGCGGCCTGGTGCCAGGCCGCGTAGGCCCTGACACTGGGCTGCGGCTCCCTCTCCCCTCCCCCCCCCAGTAAGAAACTTCCCAGGCCGCAAGCAAATCGGCCACAAAAGCCACAAAAGTGCCCTATTAGCTTGCGGCCCGGCAAGCTTCTTTTTGTGGGAGGGGGGAGAGGGAAGCAGGGCTGTGCATGTGCGTTTGCGCCATGCGAGGCCGCAAATGTGCATGCACGGCACTTCCACGCAAGCACGGCATGTGCGGCCGGGCGATCGCCCTCCCCGTTGCCGCCGGTCTGTAGCCTGAAGAAGGTTGCGGACCACTGGACTAGATGACCCTGGAGGTTCCTTCCAACTCTATGATTGTTTGAGAACTTGTCCAAAGGGAATCATCTGTTGTTCGTGAGCCATCACAGTTCTGATTTATTTGTTTTAACAAGCCCCATGGTACCAACCAAACATCTCTAAGCTTTGGCCATATTAGCTCAAGCCAGGCAAGTACCTAATGACATTTAATTCCAGCAGGCAGACCCATTATCATCACCCACTGAGGAGCTTCCCAGGAGTCAGAGTCTGGTCCTGCTATTAGTATTGTTACACCATGGTGAAATTGCCAGTTTAAGAATGAAGGCAGAACAGAGGCTTGGACAAAGGAGAGAGAGACAGAGAGAGCAAAATCTCTCACTGGTACAGGCCTTTGCTTCGCCTAGAGGGAGAGACGATTGTTGCGTGCTAAGATTGCAAAGCAAAAAAATAAATTTTAAAAATCACAGACACACCTAAGGAAAGAAACATATGGTTTGGGGGTGGCAGGAACAGACAGTGCGGAGAGAGGTCCCTGACTCAACTGAATATTTTATGATGAATTCTTTTTCACTGCGACTTGCCGGGGGAAAGGTAAAGTCGTGGAGCAGGAGTTGTGAAATATATGCAGCCATTTAAGATCAGTTTGGGGATTCTCTCCATTTTAATTGCTCTGGATTTTGCGTTTGCATGGAAATAGTTTTGCTTATGATTTGAGCTCAGTAAGGAAAGTTGGAACAGGGTTGGTCATTTTGCTGGTGGCATTTTGGAGCTGGGAGGCAACATTAGAGGAAAGCCATGGTCTCTACGCCTGTTGTTGGTTGCCCAGAGGAACTGGCTGGCCACCGTGTGAGACAGGATGTTAGACTGAATGCACCATTGGTCTGATCCAGCAGGGCTCTTCTTATGTTATTATGAAGGACTCAATCTTTGTGGTCTATTGCTGGCCCTCCAGAGGAGCTGGTTGGCCACTGTGTGAGACAGGACAATTGGGCTAGATGGACCATTGGTCTGATCCAGCAGGGCTCTTATTATATTCTTATTTGGCTTCTGGGAAGCCAATGTGGAGTAGGGTTGCAGTGTCAGACTAAGATCTGGGGAAACCTGGATGTGAATTCCACCTTGTCATGGAAGCTTGCTTGATGACCACAAGGCAGTTAGACACTCTCAACCTTACCTATCCCACAGGGTAAAAAAAAGGAGGGGAAGAGAACGATATGAACCATTTTGTGTCCCCGTGGGTGGGGAAAATGGCATGTAAATGAAGTACCTTCAAAAAGTCACAGCCACATGGCTGCTTAGATCTGGTTAAAATCATGCTGTATCTCCATAACAGGGGTGGTGAAACTGGCTTTCCCATTGTCCTTGGACATCTGGAGAGCCACAGCTTAGCCACCCCTGTTCCATAAGATTCCTGGTGACTTTCTGTAAATCAGTCAGCACAAATGCTTCATGCACATGAAATAATTCCAAATTCTATTTGCCTTCTTCAGAAGCAGGTCTGCTTCAGCAGGTGCCATTCCAAACCTGTAGTCCAATCAAAAGGAACCTTCCTCATCAACCCAAAGTGGATTTGGCTCTGAAGGGGCAGCACGGGATAGTGCTTAGTGCTGGCCTGGGATCTGAGAGATCCAGGTTCGAATTTGCACTTGTGCCGGGGAAACAGACCTTGGGCCAGTTGCTCTCTCTCTGCCTCACCTACCTCGCAGAGTTTTTGAGAGGATGAAATGGAGGCAAGGAGAACGATGTCAGCTGCTTGGAACCCCACACTGGGAAGAAGGGCAGGGGTACGAACAAAGTAAATAAAAATATTGAGAAATCTCACACCGAACATAGAGCCTTCTGCATTTATCCTCTGTGGAGGGGATAAACACTTGAACGTGTGAACCACACACCACACTTCTTTTCTTTGTGGGAGGGATGACAATAAGCTCCAGAGAAATTGCACGTACGCTTCGAAGCAGGCTGTTTTTAAGCTGGCGTGAAATAAAATGATGCTCTGTAATACAGAGTAGAGGGAGAGATGTGCATGTTTGCACGTGTGCGTGTATGTTAGCTCTCTCTCCTCCTCCAAGGCTCTTAGCTCCCCACCTTTTTTGATGCATTATAGATGGGGTCTAAGTCTTTGGCAGACTTTGCCACCGGTGGAGTTTGCCCTGTGGTGCCAACAACCATCTGAGCCCCTGTGTCGACAGAGCGTAAGTGCTAGAATATTCCTTTAGGTTCTTTCCTCTCCCTGGAGACTCAGGTTTCATGGAAGGGGAGCAGGATAAAACTTTTTTTCTTGCATTTCTACACTAAAAAATAAGTGTTCCCAGTTGGCATGCTGAGAATTTAACTCGTGCAGCAATAGCAATAAACCTGGCATTTGGGGACGTGCATCCAAAACATTTTGAACAGCAGTGCTTTCTTTCTTTCTTTCTTTCTTTCTTTCTTTCTTTCTTTCTTTCTTTCTTTCTTTCTTTCTTTCTTTCCTTCCTTCCTTCCTTCCTTCCTTCCTTCCTTCCTTCCTTCCTTCCTTCCTTCCTTCCTTCCTTCCTTCTCTCTCTCTCTCTCTCTCTCTCTCTCTCTCTCTCTCTCTCTCTCTCTCTCTCTCTCTCTCTCTCTCTCTCTCTCTCTCCTTCCCTCCCTCCCTCCCTCCCTCGTTTTACCCTTTTGCCAAGTTGCCTGCCCCTAGGAAGACCACAATACAGGTGTGCATCCTAGCACCTGTTCTCTGTATGTGTGTGTCTCTCTCTGTCTCTCTCTCTCCAAAACCCATTCTTATATTTTTAGAAATCTCTGACAATTTGACCCCATTTTAGTATACAATAGTCCACAATTTGCTAAGAAACAAGTTTGGCTTTTCAAAAACTTATTTCTAGTCCGTTTTACTGCTTAAGTTTTGTCTTTTGTCTTTTAAAATCAGAATTGTGTTTCTTATTCTTGACTTCCAGATTTCCCTTTGTCTCTTTAGAGGTTCTCCCCTTCTCAGGGAGTGGCATTTTGTGCTGCAACACTTCCGAGCTTATTAACTGGCCGTATATTACTCCCTGGAGTAATTTTCAACAAGTAAACTCGCACAGGCTTTTCTTTAAAAATAAATAAATAAATCTTGCATCTACTGAGAGTAAAACTCCTGACTATTCCCTTTCATACTTCATGTACCTTATTATTCTGTTTTGTATTGTTATGTTTTAAGATGTTTTAATTCCTGGTTTTAATGGATGTTTTTGTATCATCTTGTGCTGGTCTGTGACCGTAATAAAACTAACTGAACTGAACTCTTTCATACAACCTTCTGGATTCAAAAGTCATTACCACGAATATGTGACCTTGGTATGACGCTTCTTCTCCTGCACCATCCAAAATTCCATTGTGCACACTCCTTCTCTCTCTCTCTCTCTCTCTCTCTCTCTCTCTCTCTTAAATCTTTTAGTAGGAAATTTAAAACATGTGTGTGTTAAGTGCTGTCAAGTCACTTCTGACTTACAGAGACCCTATGAATTAATGAGAGAGGGAAGGCAGCAATCTCTTCAGATCTCCTAAGCAGGGATGGTATTTGGAAGGGAGACCACCAAGGGAGACGCTGCTGAGGAAAGCAATGAGGAGCCACCTCTGCTCCTCAACCCTTTCTGGAGTTGCCATAAGTCAAGTGCAACTTGGTGGCACACACAGAGCAAGGCAGACACACAAATTAATTGCCTCCAAAATGTTCTGTCATTAAAAATATCACTGAGGTCCTGAAAACTTAGAATTGTGGCTTCCTGTAATGAGTCAGCTTGGGGATAGTGCTGTTCCCCCGGAGCAGTAGCATCAGGGCTCTCTCCACCTCTCCTGCCTCACAGGGTGCTTGTTGTGGGGAGAGGAAGAGAAGGTGACTGTAAGCTGCTTTGATACTCCTGGTAGAGAAAAGAGAATTTTTTTTCCCCTGATATCTAGCCTATATCGTTGTACTTGTAGTTTAAACCCATTACTGCGTGTCCTTTCCTCTGCAGCCAACGGAAACAGCATCCTGCCCTCCTCTACATGACAACCTTTCAAATACTTAAAGAGGGCTATCATGTCCCCTCTCAACCTCCTTTTCTCCAGGCTGAACATTCCCAAGTCCCTCAGCCTATCTTGGTCCCTTGGCCCCAGATCATCTTCATCGCTCTCCTCTAACCTGTTCCTTCTTGAACACATGTGCTTTAGCCTAATGTTTTTTTATATATATTGTCTGTATTTGAGATGTGGCAATATTGTGCTGTTCTTCAGTTTGTTTTGTCTTCTTTTTTAAAAAAAGGTATTGATTACTGCTGTTGCTCTTCTGCTAGATGGCCCATGGCTAATGCAACAGAGAAATCTAACCCAATATAAAAATCTAACAGCTGCGAACAAGCTGTTTGCTCTCTGTCTGCTGTGCACTTGTTCTCTGCCTCTGGCGAGCCACGTTCTGGGGCAATCGCATAGGCTGATCTATAGAGAGGCTAATAGGGTGATGCTCATGCCTAGAAATAAGCAGGTAGGAGCACGCAGCTTTTTGCAGTTTTCCATAATGCAGTAGCTGACACTGTCTGCCATCAGGACTAGCACAGCTACCCAATAAAAAACGTGTCTAAAAGACATTTGGGGGGGACATGTAGGGAATTACATGTCTTTATTCACAGTCCACAGGTGGTTTTGGATTAAGATTTTAAGTCCAATTTGCGTGGATTTGGACTCATCCTTTTGTAGGATATAAGCCTGGATATTTTTGCCGTATTAGAAGAGTAGTAGAAGAAGAGTTGGTTCTTATATGTCACTTTTCTCTACCCAAAGGAGTCTCAAAGCGGCTTACAGTTGCCTTCCTTTTCCTCTCCCCACAACAGACACCCTGTGAGGTAGGTGAGGCTGAGAGAGCCCTGATATTACTGAAGAAGAAGAAGAAGAGTTGGTTCTTATATGCCGCTTTTCTCTACCCGCAGGATTCTCAAAGCGGCTTACAATAACCTTCCCTTTTCTCTCCCCATAACAGACACCCTATGAGGTCGGTGAGGTTGAGAGAACCCTGATATTACTGCTCGTTCAGAACAGCTTCCTCAGTGCTGTGATGAGCCCAAGCTGGTTGCATGTGGGGGAGCATGGAATCAAACCTGGCTCACCAGATTAGAAGTCCACACTCCGTACCACTACACCAAGCTGGCTCTCATTATTAATGTGCAATACAGAAATGAGAGTAGCAACTGTCGCTCAGCAGATCTAGGTTCAGAGTCTTAGTCTTCCATGTTACTGGAAGGTCTTGGACCAGTTGTTCTATTTCTGCCTGACTTTGGTAGAAGAAAGGATGCATATAGTTAATTCATTCATTTGCACATGGGTCACGTCATTTGCCCTGATTCAGATGGCCTGGCCCAATCTCCTCAGATCTCAGAAGCTAAGCTGGGTCAGGCCTGGTTAACAGATTCAGATTCAGAAAAGCTTTCTTTCAGGAGCTTTCAGCATTCCACAGGGCCTACAAAACGGAGGTCTTCCGCCAGGTCTATGGCTGAGGTTGGGTGGCAAGGAAGATCATGACCCCCCTATAGGATTGGTGGCTTGCAAGTTCCATCTGCTCCCTCCTTGCCCTCCCCCCCCCCCAGAGGTATTGCTGGGGATTGCTAGGGATGGGACAATGTTCTCGGCACATTTTTTATTGTATAGTCTTGATATTGTTGTATTTTATGGTTTTATGTCAGAGCTTTTAATGGGGATTCTTTTTTTTGGGGGGGGGGTTATCTGACACTGTAACCCGCCACGAGCCTTCGGGGAGTGGCAGGAAATAAATTGCAGTAATAAATAAATAATAAATAAAAGTCATAAAAGATGTCTCTGTAGAGAAGGAGAGTTCATTTTTATATCCTGCTTTTTACTACCTGTAGGAGTCTCAAAGTAGCTTAACACTCAAAGTCTCCCAAACGGCTGCTTGTGGAGGAGTGGGTAGGCTCTCCAGATTAGAGGTTGCTGTTCTTAACCATTACCCCATGATATCTGTCACATACCAGGGGGCAGGCAATGGTACAACTCTTGCCCCCAAAACCCTGCAGAGTCACCATAAGTTGGCTGCAACTTGGCAATGCTTTCTACTACCAACTCATGAACGGCAAAGAGTATGCCTCAATTGCTTTGAGGCTGAAAGAGAGAGTGGAACCAATGTTTCAGGTCAGGAAAAACATTTTTTGTTTAATAGCAGGGTTATGCCTGTTGGCCATTGGCTGCATTAATAAAGTACCTCGAGCTAGTGCCACTGTGGTTAATTGCTTGTGCAAATGTATGCAGACCTTGGGCCTTGACATTATGAAATTGAGACCCAAAATAACTAATTTGTGAGAACTGGGGGAAAGGATGTAATCTAACCGACGTACTGTCGGTTCGAACATAGCTCCAATACAATACAATACCAATTTGTGAAAGGATGGCAGGTTTGGTTGACCCCTGCTTTTCTTGAAAGCTGCCTTGTGTCAAAGCGCATTTTATAATAGATCAAGCTATCGTCATCGCGTGGATAAAGAGATTTTGTTGCTTGTGGGGCTGTGGCTGACTGGCAGAGCATCTGCTTGGTATGTAGAAGGTCTCCAGTTCAATCCCCAGCATCTCCACTTAAAAGGATCAGGTAGGAGGCAATGTGAAAGAACCCTGTTTGAGACTCTGGAGAGCCACTACCATTCTGAGTACAGAATACTGACTTTGATGGACCAACATTCTGATTTATGTGTTCCTGTGACAACGGGTACTCTTTGTCATTATGGGCAGGGCAAACGCTGGCAGGGCTCATGGAAATTGTAGTCCATGAACATCTGGAGGACCACAGGTTGACTACCCCTGATTATGGGAAACTCTTCAAGTGTTTGAAAAAAATAGAATACCCACTAGTCAACATTTCCATGGTGTGGTTTTCCTTATTCTGCTGTGTTCTGCTGCCTCCGCTGGTTGACTAAACTAAAAGTCCTGGACTTTGACAGTCACAAGTTTAAAAGATCCCATGGTCAGCCATTTCTAGCTTTAGTTAGGTGTTGACCAGCTTTCAGATATCTGGGTGAAGTCATGGTTAGATATTTTTGAAATACATCATGCTTCTTTATCAGATTTAAGCAGAACAATGTTGAGTCCAATAGTACCTTTAAGACCAGGAAAGTTCTTAGAATGTAGACTTTGAGATGTTTTTTGTAATCTCCATGTTTTCCACAAGTAGTGTATCAGATATCAGCTTGTTCATCAATGTCAGGGTACCTTGATTTAGAATATGTTGAATTTAGCCCCACAGATTTAAAGATATTTTCCATTTCCACTAGGTTTCCCAAATTGAGAAACTTGTAAAGATTGGGGGAGTGGGGGTAGAGCTTGGTGGCTGTGGGATTTGGGTAGAGGAGGGACTTCAGTGGGGTGTAATGCCACAGAGTCCAAAGGGAAACCAATTTCTGTATCAGTTTTAATTCTGAGAGATCTCCTGTGCATGGGCCCTCCTAAATTCCAAAAATTTCAAATAATTTAATTTCAGATGTATCAAGGAAAGCATTTTAAAGCATTTTTGAGGTGTATGTTATATGTTTTGGTTTGAGAGAGAAATGTATGGTTTTCCTGTTTTCAGTTTTCCCCCATTTTTAATCAAGGGGCATATTTGCCAAATTCTAATTCTCTAACAGGAGCATCCTATTGACATCCATGGGCTTAGAAGAGTCTAACTCTGCTTAGGATAGCACAGTAAAGCTATATCCACACTGTTGGATACTGTGTTCTTGCAATCATCAGAAACTGGATTTCCCTGTGCAGACAAAGTGGCCCTTTTGAGAATCATTGCTATGGTGCAATGGTAACACTCTTATCCTATAATGAGCGGCATCAGTCTAGGTCAGGGGTAGTCAACCTGTGGTCCTCCAGATGTCCATGGACTACAATACCCATGAGCCCTGCCAGCATTTGCTGGCAGGGTCTCATGGGAATTGTAGTCCATGGACATCTGGAGGACCACAGGTTGACTACCCCTTGTCTAGGTCATGCAGAAGTTCTCTTGCCGTTGGGGTACCGGAATGAATCAGCCAAGCGAATGAGAAACCGGAAATCTGAAACTCGCTTGTCTCACATATTAAGAAGAAGAGTTGGTTTTTAAACTCTGCTTTTCCCTGCCAGGAGTCTATAAGCAAAAATAATGAACTGGGAGGGGTGAGTCCCAGTGAAGAGACAAATATAGAAAAATATAGACACACTGGGAAACCAATATGGCAATAAGATATCAAATTGGACTTATATAGAGTCTTCTCTCTTCAGTAATTCTTTTATTCTTATTATATTTCACACAAGTCACGACACATTTCGCCTTACAGCTTTTTCAAGGGACGGTTCTTGGAAAATACAAAGGTAAAATTAGTGGTGGTCAACATTGATATTAACAAATTAACAAGCAATGGTCATGAATACATACTTTATATTTAAGGACCAACTTCAACTTATTAAGGAAGCTCTTGATAGAGTATCTAAAACAGAAATACAATATTCAAATTATTCTGAAAACAGGAGTAAAGATATTTTACAATGATTGTAAACAATATAACAAGCTTATATTGTTATTCTATAGCATTAAACTTGTAGAAAAAAGACAAAACAGAGACTTACAAGGTCATGCTCACAATAGCTAAACTTGGCTTGTGGTGCTTCAGACACACCTGAATCAGGGAGAGGAGAATGCTAAATACCCTCTCTAATTATCAACAGCTGGGATACTACAGAATCTTGAGCCAAATATCAATAATTACTGAAGAGAGAAGACTCTATATTGGTCCAAATTGATATTTTATTGCCATATTGGTTTCCCAGTGCGTCTATATTTGTTTCTTCACTGGGACCCACCCCTCCCAATTCATTATTTTAGGAGTCTATATGCGGCTTTACAATCTCCTTCCCTTTCCTCTCCACACAACAGATACCCTGTGAGGTAGGTGGGGCTGAGAGAGCTCTGACATTAATGCTCTGTGAGAATAGCCCCATCAGGGCTGTGACAAGCCCAGGGTCACCCAGCTGGGAATGAGATGGAATCAAGCCCAGCTCCCCAGATTAGAAGCCACTGCTTTTAATTGCCAGACCAAGCTGGCTGAATATTTCACTGGTACTATCCCCATTCCAAGTACTTGTGTGTGTCTGTTAAATCTCTTCTTGCACTTGGCCTCTTCTTTCAGTTACAGGAAGAGAAGGATTTAGGAGTGCTGTAGTTTCATTAAAGCCGAAATAAATGTTTACGAGAATGCGGCCTTGGTAACGTGTTGTCTTTTCTGAATTTGGCTGCAGACATCAATCTCTCGCCCAGGTCTGGCTGCTTGGGGAATCTGGGCAGGCAATATTCCATCAGCTACCACCATCAGCTACCATTGACAGCTTTAAAATCCCATACGTCAGTGAGCAGTCAGAGCTAGGCAGGAATGTATTTGAGTTTGTTTCCCAGCAGAGTGATAGGAATCCCGCTTTGCAATGAAATGAAGTATTTGTTGTTCTGGCAGAACACAACAGCAGCAACAACAAAAAGATATATAATAAAATATCAGAAATATGATTTGTTGTAAATCCAGTCTAGCTAGAGTGTTAAAAGAGATAGATAGATAGATAGATAGATAGATAGATAGATAGATAGATAGATAGATAGATAGATAGATAGATAGATAGATGGATGGATGGATGGATGGATGGATGGATGGATGGATGGATGGATGGATGGATGGATGGATGGATGGATGGATGGATGATGGATGGATGGATGGATGATGGATGATGGATGGATGGATGGATGGATGGATGGATGGATGGATGGATGGATGGATGGATGGATGGATGGATGGATGGATAGATAGATAGATAGATAGATAGATAGATAGATAGATAGATAGATAGATAGATAGATAGATAGATAGATAGATAGATAGATAGATAGATAGATAGATAGATAGATAGATAGATAGATGACATAATCCCTGGGAGCTCTCACATAACCCCACGGTTCTCCTGAACCATAGTTGAGAATTCTGGGTCTAGATCCAACCCAACTGATTAGGTCTAGCTAATTTTTTAGGTTGGTCTTGGGCAATTTCCCACTTTGCTACAGCACCCATTCAACATGACTTTGGCCCCATGATCCCCACTGGAGTCTTTTTGATGGTCAGAGGAGACCTTCGCCTCCTTTTTCTTCATTACTGAAAAATCTGGTTTGGATCTGACCTCAATACTGGAATGAAATCTGGCTTGCCTCTTAATGCCCCATCCGTCTCAATGTTGGAAGATGGCATCTAATGCACAATACGGTCCTGTTAAAAAGGCAAGAGATTTCGAATGAGTTGATGCAAAATGTTTTAGAATTAGGCAAGAGGAAAGCTGGCAAGCTTATGTCAAAATGATATTCTACGGTAATCATATTGCTAACATAGAAATGCACTCCTCAGTCTATCATCAGAGAGAGGTCTCCTTAAACTTGGGACCAACATATTTGTAAGGATACCTGCTCCAATGTGGTTCTGCCTTCCTTTTGAGAGGCCCCGAGTTCTTAAATTATTTTGGAGGGTACTAAAGCTAGGGCCTATTCTGTCCTAGCATGCCAATGTCCAACTAGTGTCTAGTCTTCAATGTTTTAGACATCATGTGAACAAGTTGTTATTCTCTCAAATGTTCAACGAGTTGCTTAAAAGTGTCTTAACGTTTTCCTTGGCAGTGTGTGTGATGCTTTGCTGCCATTTCATAGCTCTCTATCAATTGTTTCATGATGAGCGGCTTGCTTCTATTGCTTCTGATGTGCTGAATAAGGAAAGCCCTAAACCCATGGGTTTGTATGGGCATCGCTGCTTAGGACTGCACTGGTAGCCACTTTAAAGGTTTCGAAGAGGAAAGGCAGGGTAACAATTTTAAAAGGAACCAAGGCAAAGAAAAAAAAAAAAGGAGGATCCAGAGTAGAAGATTGTGCTCTAAAATACACTGGATTCTGGCTAGTTGGTGCTTCCAAGGTCAAAGGAGTATCATAACTTTCTATGGTTTGAGTTTCTCCAATTGTGAGTCTCTGCTAGGGGTTGGTCTTCCCCACACAGCAGGATGAGGGGGGAAGGAACGGAATGTACAACTCCAAATGAGGGATGCCAGGTCCCCTCTGGCTACTGATGGGGCTGAGGGGCAGCACTGCCTGATGCAGGCTGGGAAACTCCTGGAGATTTGGGGATGGAGCCTGGAGAGGACAGAAAACCTTAAAGGGGAGTCCATCCTTTAGAGCATTCATTTTCTCCAGGGGGACTGAGCTCGATAGTCTGGAGATGAGCTGTAACACCAGAGAATCCTTAGGTCATGTTTTCTCAACCAGGGTTTCTTGATAGCCCTTAAAGGGTTTCTAGAGTTGATGGGAGTTAATTAATTCTTTACATATTTTTTTAAAATTGTTAATGATTTATCAGGTGATATGGACATATATGGTCATGTTGACCTATTTCCCCTCCCTGATGGCCATGCAACTTCTAGGGAGGGGGGCGTGGAAGGGACGCATGGCCAGCTGACATCAATTACAGACTCCTCGAAGCCTGAAATATTATTTCAGGGGCTCCTCTATGGTCAAAAGGTTGAAAAAGGCTGGTCTAGTCTCAAGGTGAAGGGCATCTGTGCAGCTGAGGAGCTCACCACTAAAAAGTCTCTGGTCACCATCTGCCCCAATTTTGAAGGGGGGGGGGGCGTGGAGAACAGATCTTATAGTACAGACCTTGGCTGTCAGTCTAGATTGTACAGAAGAAAAGAAGCCTTCAAGATGTATGAGCCATGAGGAATATTTAAGTTCATAAGCAAATATTTGTTACTAATTAGGAAGGAGCCAGTCATCTGTATATGAGACTGCCCATTCCCACACTCTTGTGAGCTGCCCCAGTCTTGCCAGCCTATTTCAGATGCTATGGAGTTGGCAAAAAATCAGATTGTGCTGTTGGAATAAATCATTTAAATGGAGCCATTTATGTACAAAACAAAACTACACAGCTTTCCATTCTTCCAAAAGCGCTCCTGTTACTCTGATGTAGCTAAACAGAAATGGGGACAAATGTTTTTTCAAGTTTGAGCTCAAGTGCTTTGGGAAAGGGGTTTATAGCCTCTTGCATTCCTAATGTGCACCCTGGGGTCTCCCAGAGAGGTGTCCTGGCACATCCAAAGAGGGAGAGCCAATTACATGCCTCACATTTCAGCAGCTTGAAACAAAACCTCAGGCATTTCCAGGCATCATAAAAAAAGGTACAGTCACAACTTTTTTTTCCTCTTTTTTTAAGGCAGGTCACCTTGAAAAGATGCTCAGCTCTCCCCCAGGGCTTTGCTGGAAAGAAAGAAAAGGGGGTGGGCGGGAATGAATATCTGGAAAGAAACTTGCCATAGATGCCGACCTAAAAATCACTTGTTCGAGTGCAAAAATGGGTCGCAATTATGGGGCATAAGGTAATTTTAGCTGGTGGCTTGACTTTAGAGGACTTCAGAAGTCCAAATATGGAAAGATAACATATGCATATGTGCATCTTACATTCGGCATGAGCACTGGCGTGGTGCCTTTTTAGGACAACATAGTCATCCGAGAAAGATCTCTCTTTAAAGGAGTATATGATATAAATTCACTGGCCGGGAGGGGGGAGGAGAAAAGAAAGGGAGACTAGTTATGAGTTGAATGTACACAGATATATTTAAAGCTGCTAAGTGTGCAAAACAGTCCACTGAGAAAGGCAGGGCTGCTTTTAAGTTTGTATCGTTTTGAACCCATTCGTCATTTCACTTTGGGAAAAGGGAACCTATTCTTCGTCTTCTCCGACTACTTTTGTCTCCTTGTACCAAATTCATTCCATAAACTATAGGCTTGTTTGGAACATTATCTGTGTGTCCAGAAATCAGGCTTGTATATAACATGTGTCTTATACACATAAACGGTGTATCCTATACAGAGGAATGCTATATAAACTACACAGAAAAGTTATTTGGAGGGTTGGATCCAGCTAGGATTTTGGCTCAGTCTTTCTCAGTTCTCTTCTTTATTGCAGGTCTCATTCTATGTGGCTTTTGTCCATGCAGGTTCCACAATCCTGAATGTTGCATTTTTGGCAATCAAAGGGGACCCCTTCCTGCCTGCCCCTCCCATGAAAAATCTGGCTCAATATATAACAGGGATAGGCGATTTGGTTCAGATAAGCCAAAAAAGACCTGGAACAATGTTAATTCAGGTACTTTTCAAACCTATCTGAGCTGAATTCTGTACTTTAAACTGTCCAGATCCATAGCATCCAAATCATAATTCAGCCAGGTAAAAGGAAGAGTCGGGGGAAGAGAGTGTGCCAAACAGGGGGTTGGACTATATGCGTAGAGCAGGGGGCTGGACTAGATGGCCTGTATGGCCCCTTCCAACTCTATGATTCTATGATTCTATGATTGATTCTATGAAACAGCTGGTCTGTCATGATCAGCTGCTTGACACAGTCATTAAATGACTCCCCTCCCAGCCTTCTCAGGCAATGGAGACAACTGTGTTGCTTGAAAAGGGGGGAAGGGGAGAGGCACATGCACAGAAAAAAAAACCTGGACCGTTTTGGATTCAACTCAACTTGATTCGGTCAAATCTGAGCCAATGAAGTGTGATGCAGGTGATTTGAATTTGGCCCAAATCAAATTGGATCCAAATCTGAAACAGTCCTCCCCCCCCCCTTATGCACATGATGATGCATCCTAAACTTTCTCAATAAAAAAAAAAGGAAACCAGAATTTGAATCTGGGGCTGAAAAATGAGAGAAATGAAATGGGGAATATAGGTGAAATGGCTATTCCCACCCCAAAAAAAACCCCCAACCCTTAACACCCTTAAGAGGTGCTTTGCTGAAATACACCAAAAGGCAGTCTAATCCAACATTCTGATTCCATCAATGGCCAAGTAGAGAGCTTAGAGTTAGCTAGAGATGCCAGTCCCCAGGTGGGGCCTGGGGATCCTCTGAAATCATAGCTCATCTCCATGCAACAGAAATCAGTTACCCTGGAGAAAATGGCTGCTTTGGAGGGTGGAATCCATCCTCATCCCAAATCCTGCCCCATCCCACCTCTACCCCCAAAGTCTCCAGGTATTTCCCAGCCCAGAGCTGGCAACCCTGTGATTAGCAGTGATTATCATCTTGTGTGCATTCTTTCCAAGGCCGCACAACCACTGCGCATTATCTCCGTCTGCAGACCTCTCTTCCATGAACATGTCTAATCCTGATTTAATACTATCTAAGCTAGTGGTCATTACCCGCATCTTGTCATTTTGAATTACATGTTTCAACGTATACTTTCCCTCTAACACAGTCATTTTGTTAATTCTGCCACAGAAGCATGCTGTCAAAATATAAGTTTTGCGATCGTCGAAGAAGAAGAGCTGAATAAAAAGAAATTAGCCGCGTGTGTTATTTTGGTTTCAAAACCGCCTTTAAATGCGGCTGCTTCCACCACCATCCCAGCCAACCCATAATTAAGAGATATGGAATGTGGAAGGAATGGTGGTTTTGAAATGTTTCTTGCAAGCAGCAGCTCTTCTTTGGGCTCGGGTGTTGAAGGCAGAAGGCAAGGGAAACGCGAGAGGCAAAATCCCTCCCCCTCAGTTTCAACTGCTTCTGAGGACAGATTGTTCAACTGGTTTCCTTTCAGATTCTTTGGTCAGCTGAGATGCCGCTGACATCACAGATTTAAATAATGTGAAATAAAATGGTGGCAGAAAGGGGATAAATATCCAAGCAAAACCCCAAAAACTTCAAATGATGAGTTGGCCATGTCAGTAAGGAATTCATGAGTCTTCAATGAGAACCTGCAGTCAGGTGGGAGGGGTCACTCTCCTCAGCACCTTGAGAGCCAGCATGGTGCAGTAGTTAGTGGTGGACTCTACTCTGGAGAACTGATTTGGATTCCCCAGCCCTTCTCCACATGCAACCAGCTCCTCCTCCATATGCAACTAGCTTGGTCACATAATGACACTGTTTTCCTGCAGGGAACTTAGCTATGGTATATTCCTTAACCATATCCACTGCTCTCTCCAACCTGCCACGTGACACAGAGTTGCCAGGCACAGCAGGTTCCCAGCAGGGATTCTGTCAGTGATCATAGAATCATAGAATCATAGAGTTGGAAGGGGCCATACAGGCCATCTAGTCCAACCCCCTGCTCAACGCAGGATCAGCCCTAAGCATCCTAAAGCATCCAAGAAAAGCGTGCATCCAACCTTGGTGTGACCTCATTTCCAGGTGAAACCCAGAAATGACATCACATTCCTCTAGGAATCCTCAGAAATTTTATTGTAAAACAGTAGAGTTTCTGGTGATTCCTAGAGAGAACAGGGTCACTTCTGGGTTTTTTTCCAAGGAAGAATATCTCACCATTGACTTGTTAGCAATTTGCTGTAGCTGTTGCTGTTGTCACCAGGAGGGAGGTCTCGAACCATGATGGCAACCAAATTCTGTTTGCTGGGTCTCCTGCTCTTTGTTCAAAGAGTCTGGAATGAGATGTGTAGGGGGTTATACTATTCTATCTTCAGGGTAACAAACTACCTTGTGAGACCCATGAAGTGGAGAGAGGGAGGAAGCCAAGTAATATTCATGGCTACATGTGGATCTGAATCCTTGTCTACCTTGTCCTCGATGCTATTGCCACATCACGCTGTGTCTCACAATTACACCCTTCTATTTGATGGTTTTTTTGAAGGTTTCAGCCTTAAATTAGAAATACTGTATCATATGTAATCGCAGCCAATTATGTTCCTTGAAAGAGCTGAGCTAACATAATCTGTTTCTTTTGTGGGCGGCAATCTGAAAAATACAAAGAAAAAAAAATAAAAACATCCAGTGAGTTCCGAGAAAATGATTCCGGGGTGTGGAAGCCAGTATCTGAAATAAACAACAAACCAACGGTGATCTTTTCTTTCCTGAAATCTGTTTTCCGTTAACTTTCCACCTCACACAGCTCAATTCCTCCCCGAAGAATCGGAAATAGTCACAAAAAATTAGATCAGGGCTGTGGAAACGAAACTGAACATGCTATTCCCTTGCAGTTATACTCTTTTAGCATGGTTGAGTTTGCTGACTACAGTATTTTTTTTGTGAAGCAGAATAATTAAAAAAGAACTTGATGGTTTTCCTAGTTATTTTCATACATATCCACCAACCATTCCATAGCCGGTGCCTCAGAAATGCACGCTCAAAGAATTTCTGCAGCTTTCCCAGTGGAATGGGTTCATTCTGGGTCAATCAACCACCAAATTACATAGAGGGGGCATTCTCACTAACTGTGGGGGGACCCTCAGCTGCACCTGCCTCCAGAAGCACCATAGCTGCAACTCTCTGAAGTTTCTAGAAGAAATAACAATTCTATGCAACTTGTGACCCAGGAAGCCTGATCCAGTGGATGACTCAGATCAAATATAGCACAAGATGGTGGCTTATTTTAACAATGGTTTGTCGATGAAAGCAGGATTTGGCTCACCGATAAGGATACCAGCCTCCAGGTGGGATCTGGTGAGCCCCTGGGATTGTAGTTCATCCCCAGACTACAGAGATTGCTTCCCCTGGAGAAAACGGCTGCTTTGGAGGGTGGACTTGATGGCATTGTACCCCTACTGAGGTCACTGTCCTCCCCAGAAGTATCCAAGCAAGAAAGACTTTGACCGTTGGCCAACTGACCTATATAATTCTAAAGCCAGCCTGTGTCAGCCATGTCTCCAATGAGAAGGATATCTCTATTGTGGCTAGGGCTGCCAACCTCCAGATGACCCAGATTGATAGTTAGGCCTAATTAGGGTTCTTTTGCCCAGCCCCCATTAATATCACTGAGATTAATAGCTGGAGAGATACTTTTTTATGGATGCTGTAGGCTGATCCTACATTGAGCAGGAGGTTGGACTAGGTGGCCTGTGTGGACCCTTCTAACTCTATGAAATGAAATAGCCTAAAATCACTGACCTTCAAGTTCTCAGGAGAAGGTTACTCTCCCTTCTGCAAATATTAAACTGCATGAGCTGTGCAGGCATGTGCCAATCCTTATCTATAGGAGTGACTGCCAAATAATATTGTCATTTAACCCTTTCAGGTGTAAGGCTCCCAATCTCAACACCCAAGCTGTTTCTTGTCTTCGTAAATCTCTATCATCTCATCTGTTTGATTAAAATAGGACCGAAAATCGGAAATCTGTGGGTTCATGACAACATTCTGTGAAATGCTGGCCATGAAAGAACCTTCTGGAAACTGGTTGGAACCTGTCAGCAACATAAAACTCCCCTCTCCATTTAAATACTAATATATATATTTATGTTACCTTTAAAGAGGATTTTCTTGGCTGTATACCAGTCAGATAAAATGTGAATTGCAATGCTTTTCTGAGGGATTTTCAGAAGAGCAACGTTTCTACCCATTTTTCCCCCTCTTGAATAACTATTTTTATTTCCCATTGATTCAAATATTTTAAGGTCATGCTTCTGCAGCAAGTTTACGGTAAATATAATAAAGGGAACTGTTGTGGCCACTTTTCGAGAGGTCAGACAATCAATAGACAGTAACGGTAAAGGCTAATGGTGCAAACTGCTTATGTATTTGGTGCAAAAGTTACTCAGTTGTTACACGCAGTCAGTACGTCTCTTGATGATTTCTGTAATATGAGCGTGCTGTACATAAAGGAATTAGAATATTTGGGAGGTAGCCAGATTGCTCTAGTACTTGATGTAGGTAACCGTATAAACATTCTAGTTACTGAAAAGGATTCCCTTTGAATAAGGTGACCAGATTTTAAGATTGTTAAAGAAGGACAGGATTGACCGTGGGTTGCCAACCTCCAGGCATGGCCTGGAGTTCTGGATGGACTGTGGAGGGGGGTTTACTGCCAAACTGAATCTGCTGCTTAGTGCCTTTTGTGGGCAAAACAGAGAGATCAAATTCAGGAGAGTGACATGCTCAGGATGTCGCCTGTCAGTGCTGTAGGGCTAGGCAATCAGTGCCTGTCGTTAGAGCTGGGTTTGCAGAAAAAATACAGAGCCCTGTTTTCCCTGAAGAGGAATGCATTTCCCTGAGGAAAGGAAGGATGCTCTTGGGGGCAGTGATGGATCACGCAAATTAAGCTCTGTTCTCCGGGGCTCACTCACTGTGGGGCATCGGGGTGTGGCATCGGGGGGCGTTGTGGGTGTTGTTGTCGGAGGAGGCAGGAGCGGAGGCCCTGCCAGTGGTGTAGGAGTTGCAGGCGTGCTGGGCGGCCTCACAGCATTGCCTCCATGCCGCCGCTGCCATCCCAGCCTGTGCCTGTCACCATGGCCTCCCTTGTGGCAGGCAGGCAGGCAGCAGGCAAGCAGGTGGGCGCCCAGCCCACAGGGCTCCCTCAGCCCTGCACACACATGCATGCAACCCCCCCCCCCACTGCTTCCTTCCGATGATCCCCAGCCCGCCCGCAGTGGGCAACCAAGAGAGCACCCCGAGTGCAACTGCGCGCACCTCACCAGACTCGCCCGAATGAGGCTCACCCACCAGGAATCGCATGCCTGTGCACAAGGGCTTTATAGGACTGCTCCGAGCCCAGACTTTTCTTGCAGCAGGCGGGCAGGTGGATGCCCTCCCCACAGTGCACTCAGGTCCAGTGGCAGCGGCACAGCACCCGGCACCTCATCTTCCCATGATAGAACTCATGCTTGAGAGGATGGAGGGGGAGCAGTGGAAGTAACTGATTCTGTAGCTTGTGGAGAAGCCCCTTAAGACAAGAGGAGAAGGGCTGTAGACCCCCTCTGGAACTCCCATGGACCCCTGGAGATATGTGGATCCCCAGTTGGGAATCCCTGCTCTAGAGAAAGTGTGGACCAACTTTGGAGTGTGTACCAATGTCTCCAGGCATTTCCCAACCCAGAACTGACTTCACTACTTGCAGCCCTTGTAATATAGTGTTCTACTTTGGGCATGCTGCAGGCAGGAGGTTGAGTTTGAAGTTCTCTGTTTCAGAAGCAGTGTGTCCCAAAGCTGGGAGAGGGGAGCTATTGCTCTGTTCACATAAGTTGAGATTATTGCACACAATGATCAGAATTCCACCCCCCTCTATCTCCCCTATGTGTGCGCATATGTGCATGCATGCTCTGGAAAAGATGGTTATGCAATATCAACTTAAAAAAAAATCCAGTAATATACCATAGAACTTTCTGCTCTTAATTTTAATAGATCTTTTTGTCAAGAATGTAAGCGTTCCAATTAGGTGTCAAGGCCTTCTCAGTAAAATAATTGCAGGAATAACACTTACTTTGGTTTCCCAGGAAGAACTATTTCCAAAGTAGCATCCCTTTTGCTTTGTCTTAAAATAAGTAGGAGCTAAATAGGTGAAGTTATATAACTCTGGGCAATGTGACCTGGGGGAAAAAAGTGCTTTGCTCAGTATATTATAGGAGTACTTTTATATCGGTTGTTTATGAACTTCTTTTCCTCTCTCTTTAAGTCATAAAAGAATACAACCTTGGGACATGTTTGACACAAACAGATCCTGGTTGGACTTGTTCAAAAAGTTGCTGTGTTTTGTTTTCTCTTAAATAGTAAGAATGATTGCAGTTTTTACACTGTGAGCTATATTTATGGCTACGGCAGCAGTTCAGTGAGCCCCATTATTTGCAGACAATAAGGCTTAGGTACATAGACCTGCATTGCTCCTTGTCTGTTTTGGGGTATTTTTTTATTCTCCTAAGTGCCCTTCATCATCCACAGGGACAGGAGAGATATTTTGTCAGATGGTGTCAGATATGTGAGCTGAGAAACAAAGCTCACTGCCTAAACCACTGGATCTGTGACCTCAGCCTCTTCATTCTTCAATCTAAAGGAAGCTGTTAATAAAACTGACCAGATAAGAACAAGGTAAATAGTTGTAGAGATGCTGCCTTGAACTCTAACATTGATAAAGGTGGTCTCCTGACTGGAGGTCCCTCGTTTGACAAGGGTCTGATTCAGTATATGACAGTTTCATGTAATTGCCAGATTCAGGAAACTCCTGGAAATTTGGAGTGAAGCCTGAGAAGGACAGGGATCTCATTTAGTACAATAGCTTAGAGTAGGCTTTCTCAACCAGGGTTTCGTGAAACCCTAGGGTTTCTTGAAGGGCGTGGAAGGGTTTTCCGAATGGGTGGAAATAAATTAATTTTTTTTTAATTGTTCAACACTTATTGAGTGATATGACCATATATGGCCATGTCATCCTACCCCCCCCCCTCCCAAAATGGCCAGTGGTGGGCCTGGAGGGGGTGGGGAGGGGAGGGGCCACAGGTAGGCATATACACAGTTATGCTTCCCAACCATATTCTGCATGATCGGGCCACTTCTGGGGTTTCTCAAAGCCTGAGGTATGTTTCCGGGGTTTCTCAATGAAAAGAAAGTATGACTGCTTTAGAATCTACCCACCAAAGCATCAATTTTCTCCAGGGGAACTGATCTCATCTTCCGTCTCCTCTATGTAAAGATGCATAGAGACAAAAAAAAAAAAAAAGGAACAAGACAGTGTGGGTTTCTTCCTTTCTTGTTGTAGATGTGCTGTCTGTTAATGAAGTTTCAGGGGAAGGTTCCATTCAAATTTCATCCCAAAACTTTTGCTTGCTTCTCCTGATGGTTGATCTAGCCAGTCCGTTGTTTTGAGATATACATAGTGGACAGAACAAAATGTTACTTTTCCAGAATTAAGCCTCAAAGATTAGAACAGATGCACAGCCGTTGCGGGAAATAAATAAATGTCATACAACAAAGTCTTGTTTTGCATGGTAATGATTAAACCAGGAGGGGGGAAAAATGAAAGCTTGGCAATTGAGACTCCTATTCAATGTATTTTTAAAGGATTTGTTCTTTTCATTGTGGAAAGAATGTGTAAATAATAAGCAGAGATTTATTTTTGCTTCAGCTGGGTCACTTTGCAGTGATATTCAGGTGGGTTTGTAATGCACTTTAAATTAGGGGTCAGCAGTGGACGAACACTGGGTTGGGAAATTCCTAGAGATTTGGGGGTGAAGCCAGGAGAGGGTGGGGTTTGTGGATGGGAAGGACCTCAGTGTGGTAAAATGCCATAGATTCCACCTTCTAAAGTAGGCATGGTCTCCAAGGCATCTGGACTCTATGACCTGGAGACCAGGTCTAAGTCCAGGAAATCTGTGGTGGAGATGGACCTCCATGGAGTACAATGCTATGGGGTCCACCCTCCAAAGCAGCTATTTTCTGCAGGGGAACTGATCACTTTAGCTGGAGATGAGCTATAATTCCAGGGGATCCTGCCACCTAGCATACATTCGAAAATGAGGCCTGCTAGAAAACCTTAGCCCTGACTGGGGCTTAAAATCAAAAGCTTCCAGTATCCTCTGTGTGATTGCATGGAGCCTTCAGATAAGTACCCATGTAAGTTTGGAGGATGAGTCTGTCTGTGTGTGCTATTAGTAGATTGTTGGTCAAGTATCTCTGGCAGCAATCCTCAACCGCCCACTCCGACCATTAAAGTAATGGGCTTGTGTTGAAGCATTTGTCTGGCTCAAGTCCTTCCTGCCATTTGCAGTTATTATTAATAGATATCACACGGGAGGTGCTCTTTGGCTTGATGTGTCCGGCAGCCCTCTCAAACTCCCATTAAATTTGTTTATGTCATTGTTCATTCTCCTCTGTTGGGTTCTCACATCCTGATCTCTTGGGATGGTGGATGAGATTTGAAAAAGGAAGATGAAAGTAATTTGTCTCCCTCCCCCCGCCCCAATACTCAATAGCAATGTTTCTTAACACAAACAGAAAGAGGTAGCAGGACCCTGAGCTAAAATAATCCCATGCTTTATGTTGCAGAGAAGGTCCCCCCCCCCCAAAGGACATCTCTAGGGCAAAAAGTAGGCCAAAAATCAGTTTGGTTGCTGAGAACTAAGATTGTGACATAGACTTTTCCCTATAACACTAGCTATATATTTGCGGGAAGGGTTCGTTTTTAATGTAGGATAGCATTTTAGAGATTAGGGAAGAATTGTGATAATGCAGCATATTCTATCATGTCCTTCTGTTGTATGTATCAACCATGACTTGGTTGGCAATGTTTAAATATTCAAATAGGGGTAAAGCATCAAGCTGCTTAAAGAATGATTTTATTGAGAGGGGACATGATAGCCCTCTTTAAGTATTTAAAAGGTTGTCACTTGGAGGAGGGCAGGATGCTGTTTCTGCTGGCTGCAGAGGAGAGGACACACAGTAATGGGTTTAAACTTCAAGTACAACGATATAGGCTAGATATCAGGAAAAAGTTTTTCACAGTCAGAGTAGTTCAGCAGTGGAATAGGCTGCCTAAGGAGGTGGTGAGCTCCCCCTCACTGGCAGTCTTCAAGCAAAGGTTGGATACACACTTTTCTTGGATGCTTTAGGATGCTTAGGGCTGATCCTGCATTGAGCAGGGGGTTGGACTAGATGGCCTGTATGGCCCCTTCCAACTCTATGATTCTATGATTATGATGATGATAGAGAAACAACTTTGTGAATAGGAGAGGAGAGAGTTCTGTCTATCTGTTCTTTTCTGCGTTCATTTTGTTTATTAAGGAGGCAAGCAGGGAGGAAGTGTGCTCAAAGGAGAATGAAGTCTCCGAGGAGCCAATCAGGATACTGGAAAAGATTATTTGAAAAAAAACCCATCAGGAGGCACCCATTCTCACTATGCTAAATTCACATCTCCTCTGATGCCCTCTGTAGGACACTCTTCATATTCTGCTCAATCATGCGTGCAACAGAGCTTGCATATGCCAACATCCTTCCCATTATGAGTCTTTTTTTTTTTGTTTCTATTATGTTTTTCTTTAAATATATCAATTTACAGAAGGGCTTTGGCAGCACACAAAACTGTCAAAGATCAGTCTTAAAGATAGTGATTTTGTTTGTTGGATTTGTAACAGAGCACTTTTCGGCAACTGACAGTTTGGTCTTTTTCGCGGGGTTCCGCTGAGGTTTGCTCCCAAGGTCATACCTTAACGGCCAGAAGGAGTTACAAAAGTGACAGGGAGTCTGTGGACACCACTTAAACACGACACATTTTTGAGGTTTTTGGATGGAAAAAGAGGAATCAGTTGCACATCCATTATGATTTGGCAGTAGGGATGCCAGTTCCCAGGTGGATCCTAGGAATGCCCTAGAATTATAGCTCATCTCTAGGTGATAGAAATTAGTTCCCCAGGAGAAAATGGTTGTTTTAGTGGGTGAGCTCCATAGCAGCATACTCTACTGAGGTTTCTCCCCAAATCCCACCTACTCACAGCTCCACCCCTAAAGTCTCCAGATATTTCCCAACTCAGAGATGGCAAACATTTTTATCTGGGCTGTATGTCTTTTTTTTTTTTTGTCTCGAGGAGAAAAGTTTTCCACAAAAAAGGGATGATGTATCTTAATACTGCAGTCACATCCTTCAGTTCTAGGCTGCATTCATTTGCTGTAGTCTCTGCAGTCTGTTCATTTGGAGAACAATGATGATTACTGAGAAGGGTCAAGGCCCCAATTACTGAGAATTTGCCTTTGGGAATGATCTTAACATCTAGGTGACCAAATTGGCCTGCATTTGCAAGCCTCCGTCTCAGTTGGGAGGCTTGCTCAGCTTATTTTCTTCAACAGTCACAGGTGGATCTTGGAACTCAACACCTTTTTCAACAAGTCATGGAAATGTTCCTCTTCCTTTTTTCATTTCTTCTAGGAATTGGTCAGAGTTAACCTGTGTTGCTGTGGCAGGGTGTCACAGACTCCGTTTTGCCGACCTCTTGGTCCCATCATGGACTCTGTTTTGCCAACCTCTTGGTCCCATCATGATTCTGAAGGTGGAGCTTATCAGAGTTTTAGCAAACCTAGCCAGGAGTGAGGAGTGTCACAATTCAGGTGTACTAAACATTCTTGGATCTTGACCTGGTTGATCAATCCCTGGGCAAGATCTGGGGATCCCCTGGAATTACTACTGGTTCCCAGGTAAAAGAGTTCAGTTCCTCCAGAGAAAATGGCTGCTTTGTTGGGTTGACTCCATAAAACTGTACTCCACAGAGGTCCTTCCCAACCCCAAATCCCACCCACTCCCACCTCCACCCCCAAAGCCTCCAGGTATTTCCCAATCAAAAGCTGACAACCCTAAGGCCAACCCAATCTGAAATGACACCCTCATAACATCCCTAAATTATTGAGGGCTCAGCTCCTACCTGGTAAGTTCATGGAAGTTTGGAGGTGATGCCTTTGGGTAGCAAAGTTTTGATACGGGAGGAAGTTCAGTGGTGGTATGGTGCCATAGAACCCGCCCTCTGCCATATCTTCCAGAGATATGTCTGCCATCTGGAAATAAGTGGCAATTCCAGGAGAACTCCAAATCCCACCTTGCAGCTGGCAAATCTACTAAACAAAGGGGTCAGATTAGCATTCTACTTTCATGTTTAAAGATAATTATGTTGAGGGTTTTTTAAAAAGAAAAAAGATTTAAAAATTAACAAAAACTAATAGAAGATGTGAAAAAAAATGAAGAAAAGAAAAGAAAAAATAGAGAAGCTCCGGATTTTCCTTATGGCAAATACACGTAAAATTACGAACTTCCTCTATCATTACAAAGAAAAAATTCTCATTTCCTTTAATATCTAATATCCCCCCTTAATCATCAAATCCACAAATCAGCAGTTCATTGTTTTTTTTTCCTTTGCAAGCAAAAAGTCTATAAGAGGTTTTCAGTCAGCAAAAAAACGCGTAGATATTATCTTTTCTCTAATCAAAGAAGGAAGTTTAGCTTTCGAGTTCTGTCACCTTCACCAGTCATTCCTCTGCTGCCGGTAATGTTGAGCCTTTCCATGTTGGACCATATAATAATCTCACTGCAATGGTCATATAGAAAAACAAAGGTCCATGATTCTTTTTCCAGAGCTGCCTGTCCATTAATCCCAAAAGGTTTTAATTGCACATTAATCTTTAGAATCTTCTGGGTTAATGATTGTGTTGGTATAAAAAATATTGACTTTGTCACGCGGCTACTATAAATGCTAAAAGGTCATATCATGCTGTCCATGTTTCCAGTATACGTTCAAAATATTTTTATATATTCTAGCTAATTTCTCTGGTTTAAAAAAAAAGATTCTTCTGGCTCAGTAATGGAAAGGTGTAAAAACATTACAAAACAAACCTTTCTTTTGCTTCCTTTCATGGGCAAAGTGAGGTATGCAGGTGAAACAAGGGCTTCTTCAGAAAGATTCAGGATCAGACAAAGATGCAAGAGACCATAAATGGCCATCCAGCCCAGACCCCACCTTCTCAAGAACTTAAAAATCACACATGCCTGACAGGGGCTCATCCAGTCTCCTCTTTGGTGTAGAGCTAGTTTGGTGTAGTGGTTAGGAGTGCGGACTTCTAATCTGGCATGCCAGGCTTGATTCTGTGCTCCCCCACATGCAACCAGCTGGGTGACCTTGGGCTCGCCACGGCACTGATAAAACTGTTCTGACCGGGCAGTGATATCAGCGCTCTCTCAGCCTCACCCACCCCACAGGGTGTCTGTTGTGGGGAGAGGAATGGGAAGGTGACTGTAAGCCGCTTTGAGCCTCCTTCGGGTAGGGAAAAGTGGCATATAAAAACCAACTCCTCTTCTTCTTCTCTTTAAAGCCTCCAATAAAGGAGACTCCACCACCCTCTGAGGCAGCATATTCCATGTACAAACGGCCCTCACAGAAAATGCTTTCTAACATTTAAGTGAAACCTCCTGTCCCATAATTTGAAGCCATTGTTCCTAGTCCTTGTCTCTAAAGCTTTAGTAAACAAGTTGGCCACCTCTTCAACATGTCTACCTTTTATGTAATCCAGGCTTTCTCAGCCAGGGTTTTGTGAAATCCTGAGGTTTCTTGATGGCCCTGGAATGGTTTCCCAAATGGGAGGAAATTAATTTTATATATATATATATATATATAATATATATATATATTTAAAAAATTGTTAAACATTGTTAAACATTTATCAGGTGAGATGACTATATATATTTTCATGCTGACCCAACCACCCCTTCCCAAAATGGCCAATGATTGGGGTGGGAAGGGGAGGGGGCCTGGGTGGACAGCTGTGCAGCCCAACTTCTGGGGTATCTCAAAGCCTGAAGAATGTTTCAGGTGTTTCTCAACAGTAAAAAAGAGAAAGTCTGACATAATTCAACATAGCTACTAGAACAGCAAGTTCAATGTAAGGCTACCTTCTCTCATAACCTACACAAATGAGCACACTGGGGTTATTGTAGCTGTGTCTTCTAATATCTGCCCTTGAAGTGCTGTGGTAACCATAGCTGTCCTGGGTCATTTCAGGGGTTTCCCAGAATGCTTTGGGTTCACACAGTTTTGCTTTCATTTTTGATCTATAAATACCTCAGAGCTTAAACCTTCTGGTATCATATTTAGAATGAATCAGCAATTTCAGGGCACTCTGTGCTCTGCATTGATACATACACAAAGACCAGTGTGGTGGAGAAGTTATGAGACCCAGATTCAAATTCCTATTCTACCATGGAAGCTTACTGTGTGACCTTGAGCTTATTACACTCTTTCTGTCTAACCAACCTGATAAGATTTTTGCGAGAGGGGAGAGGAGAATTATATGCACTGCCCTGATTTAATAAAAAGATATCAACCTGCAATTTTGGTTGATCTCTAGACCAGGGTCTGTTCAGATAGATAGATAGATAGATAGATAGATAGATAGATAGATAGATAGATAGATAGATAGATAGACAGACAGACAGACAGACAGACAGACAGACAGACAGACAGACAGTTTGTAGCATGGGAGAACAATCAGTTAGTGGCCCTATCCGGTTTTGCCGGCCCTTCAGTTCTTGTTCGACACACAATATTCCTCTTGTTTAAAAAAAAACAAAATAAATTGCCAGCCATGAATGTGAATAAACTGCATAGCCAAATAGGGAGAAATTTTAGGACACCAAAGTTATGACATGCTGGGTTTGGTGGTACACCTGTTCATGCATATGCATCCCTATTTATTTAGTTCAAGGCATCAAAAAGACAATTAGCAATGACAGACATGCACTAGATCTCTTGAGCAAGTAGAAGGGGGGGGTTCTTCTGCAAAGTCATACTTGGGCTTCATCCATAAGATATTGTGTGACCGATTTATGGGCACTATAATATATAGGGAGGAAAGTGTTTAGTGTTTCATTAGCAGAACTTTCTCGAGCACAATAAAGTTGACTCTCTGTTTTTGTATTTGTGGAGGGCTCAGTACATTACGCCTTATGATGTCCTTTCTACTCAGATCAAAGGTCCAGATTTGTGAACAATCTCCTAGTGGGCTGTAGTTTATTATCTGATTTGAAGAAGTTGGAATTTTTGCCTTCCAATAATTAACACCTTGGTCATTTCCAACATGTTTTTGGCTTGGCTGCTGCGAAAATTCGGGCAAATTTATTTCTACTGATAGCATACCTTTCAGCTCTTTGGGTTTTTTTAAACAATTTGTTGTATTAATTGCTTATAGATATTAGTTAAATTTAAATTAGGATAGATAGGCAACCTTAGTGGATTGGATGTGGTAGCTGAGGGCAGAAAATTTTAAATCTATGTACTTGAAATTTATATATATCTGTATAAAAGGTAAAGGTATCCCCTATGCAAGCACTGGGTCATGTCTGACCCTAGGGGTGACACCCTCTAGCATTTTCATGGCAGACTCAATAAGAGGTGGTTTGCCATTCCCTTCCCCAGTCATTACTGTTTACCCCCAAGCAAGCTGGGTACTCATTTTACCGACCTCGGAAGGATGGAAGGCTGAGTCAACCTTGAGCCGGCTGCTGGGATTGAACTCCCAGCCTCATGGGCAAAGCTTTCAGACTGCATGTCTGCTGCCTTACCACTCTGCACCACAAGAGGCTCTATATATGTATACCAAATTGCAGTTATAGTATTTTTAATACTAAACTGTAGTATCGCAGAAGCATTTTTGTTATTCTTTTTTTATAATGCAGTTGTTGGGTGTGTGTGGTATGCTTTAAATTGGTATGCTTTAAATTGCGGAATGTGGTGTTTGTAACGGGTCAAAGACCCATAACAACTATAAACTGAAACTGAATTAGGATTGATAATTTTCTGAATGATCAGTTGAGTGTAATGCATTTTAACTGTGTTTTAGCTTAGAGTGCAAATATGATCCATGAAAGGAAATCACTAGATGTATTGTTAGATCTGAATCTATTTTTCTTTGCACTCGCCTTTGGCTCAGTGCAATAAATTTTACTGTCTTTTGCACCCCCTAGCAGGAAACGGCTCTGTTTTCTGATTAAGTTTTACTACAGGGAGATGCGAGGCCAGTTGGCAATCTGTTGAAACATACATATTCTGCAAAACAGATTAGCAGATGTGGATCACAGAATGCGCGGTCACCCAAAGGAAGCTATTTAATACAGTGTAAATATTTGGCCTGCTTTCTGTGTAGCCGAGGCCTTATCATTATCGTCATATTATGTCGATCCACATGTACTACAAATTGTGCAGGATGTGTAGTTAGGGAATATGCAATAGCTGTTGTTTGATTTGGTTTTGCTAACAGGATCTTTTTTTTTTCTTTCCCGAGCTGAACTATGTCCTGGGAATTGTGAATTCTTAGCCTAGTTTCGTGTATCATATTAATAGATTATAAAATCGTGTCGGTGGCACAATCGCAGTATGATTTTGTCTGAGAAATGAACTTCACTTCTGTTGTGTTTTAATCCTAGGCCAGGCTTTCTCTATCAGGACTTCATGAACCCTGAAGTTTCCTAGTGGTCCTGGAGAATTTTCCCAAATGGGTGATTGTTCTCCCATGCCATGAACAGGAGGTCATCTATCTATCTATCTATCTATCTATCTATCTATCTATCTATCTATCTATCTATCTATCTATCTATCTATCTATCTATCTATCTATCTATCTATCTATCTATCTATCTATCTACCTACCTACCTACCTACCTACCTACCTACCTACCTACCTACCTACCAATCTAGCTTAATTAACTGGGTGTTATGTCCATACATGGTCATGTTGACCCACCACTACCACCACCACCAAAATGGCCAATGATGGGCCTTGAGGGGTGGGAAGGCAAGGAACCCCAATTGGGCATGTACACAGCTCTTCTGCACAATTGTGCCACTTCTAGGATTGCTTGAAGCCTGACAAATGTTTCAGGGGTTTCTCTGTGGTAAAAAAAAAAAAAAAAATTGAGAAAGCTAAACTCATAGAAGTACATGCAATTGGAATTAAAAAACAAGATAAGATTTTATTTCAGCATAACAAGATTTTATTACAGTAAGTTTTCATGAACCAGACTTACTTCACCAGGTACAGCGTAGGGTTGCCCAAATCCTGGTGGTGCCTGCTAGGACTTCAGTGGGGTTTAACTTACAAAGCAGCCATTATCTCCACGGGAACTGATCTCTTTAACCTGGAGACTAGTTGAAAGCCCAGCAGCTCTCTAGCCACTACCTGGAGGTTGGCAACAGTAAAATTCCAATTTTCTTTCTCTAATCATACCCTTACATCCCTTGCATAACCCCCTGGGACAACAGTCTGTATACAGTTTTATGTTATAGGTTGTGTCCAGCCTGCAGTTCCACTAGAAGAACTGCTACTCTGCCTCCCTCTTTCTCCTGTGGCTCTTGGAAAGTCACTTCTGGAAGAAAGGAGACCTTCAATGACTAATGTGCATACTGGTCAGGAAGATCCAGTGAGGCAGGGAATCACGATAGATTGCCCCATCTCCTTTCTATGTCAGCGGAAAAAGATGCAGCTCTCTATCTGGCCATGTGCTATCTATTCAGGGGAGCAGAGGTCGACTTTGAATCTACTGGCCCTGCGGGGAAACTGGCCAGGTGTGAGCCAATTAGCAGCACAGGGTTATAATCCTGCCTCGAACCTCAAGCTCCGGTCCTTGGCAGATCCATATGCACAACAGTTTCTGTGTCTCTGTCATTTGCATGTGTGTGTGTGTTATAAAGAGTAGGATCTGACCAGCTTTGTTGCTGCTACAAAACGGATGGGGGGGGGGGAATCACCAAAATAACTCTGCCAGGGGTTATGGGATCTGCATAGACAAACCCTTGTGTATGAAAGAGAGAAATCAGGGGAGGTTGACTGTAGGATGGAAGGATGGCTGGATCAAAACTTTAGGTTATAGGAATAAAACTTCTTATATTTTCTGATAATTTCTTCTCCTATCAAAGGGTATATGGAATTGGGAAATGTGACTAATTACTCTGTTCTGAAATCATATGCATTATCTAATTAATAGTGTAATTTTAAGAACACCTTCCTGAAAGTAACACCCATTGAGTAGACCTGTTTGTAGGATGGCAGAGTGACACGTTCTCCCAGTATATTTACAACTCATATATAGAGATCAGTTCCTTTGGAGAAAATGCCTGCTTTAGATGGTAGAATCCATGGCAGGGATGGCCAAACTGTGACTCTCCAGCACTCCATGGACTACAATTACCACGAGGCCCTGACCTAACTTATGACAGAGGTTCATGGTCATTGTAGTCCATGGACATCTGGAGAGCCCTGGTTTTGACCACCTATGGCATTGTAGCCCACTGAGTTCTCTCCTTTCCTCCAATCCTATCTTCTCCAGTCTCCAACCTCTAATAGCCAGCCTAGAGTTGGTAGCCTTTGGCAACCTGCTAGCCATCCTAACTAGTATATACACTTAATAGCTTTGCACTGTAAATAGGCAGAAAGAGGATCTGAATCATACTACGTATCTCACATGCATTCGACATGCCAGCACCTTCCCAATCCCCTGCCCAGGTTTTTTTCGTTGCCTGATGCTTTAAAACAGAAAATATGTTGTTAGGCAATATTCACATTATTATTCTTTTTTTTCCCCATCGCCTTGAAATAAATAGTACTTACCTAAAAATAAAGGCAAGGCAGTGCGGTTCCTCGAGCATTGTGCATGCCCATAAATTGTGCTGCATGCTGTCTGATTAAGGCCTTCCAGGGCAACAGCCTCCTCCAGAGTTACGGCGCAATCCACGGGTAGGAATAAAATGACCCAATTTCTACTCAGAGGCAAGGGAATTAACACCAATGGCTTTCGTCACAAATGAAAAACATCCCAGGTATGACTTTTGTGACGAACGTCACCTGAGATACATTACTGCTGATCCTGTTATTGTTTTAATTTAATATAGGAGGGTGTGTTCCCCTCTTATCATCCTCATTTTCTCTATGACATTTTCAACTCAGGAGCAAAGTTGTGGTTGTTTAAAATCCCTACGATATGAATTTTGAGCAGACAAAACTAATATAAAGTAACAGTTCAAATTGTGTACAGGCACAAAATTACTTCCTGTAATCTCTTGCTAAGATTTCTGAACATTCTTCTTGATGGGCGGATTCTCAGGTTTTGCGGACGATGCTTTCAAAGGAAGCCTGTTGGCAGAGAGAAGTTTCCACTCATCTGTCTTGGGTCAGTTTGTATAGACCGTTTACACACTGAAGGTTTCCTGCCGGGCTGCAGGCTGGAGTTTTAGTTGTGGCAGGATGCCCCACCTCTTCCTGTATCCACATGGGGGAACATTTGGCCCGGTGCACCTCATCCGCCCCTGATTTGTGCTCCTGCATGGGAGCTGGGGCAGTGAAGTCCCCAGTGCATAAACGGTCCTATGGAGCTTTCTGCAACAGGTATTCAGGTTTTGGCACATTTGGAAAAATTATTTTCAGTGGGCTGGATCCAGTGCGGAGCTTCTGCAGGCCCAAGGGCCTCCCGCTTCCTGTGGCTGTCAAAATGGGTCTCAACATCCTGTTCCTGGAAGAAAGGGGTCCTCCCCAGGAGCCAGATTGGGGAGACATTTTCATCCACCATCGAAGGAGGGAGTTAAGAAAGTGGAAGTCCTTGTGCACTGGATCGAACCTATTAAATCTCCCATGGTGACATTTTGGGACTCTGTTAATGTATTTTCTCCCCTTCTGGCTTGTTCCTTTCCCCCTGCTCAATCCCAAGAAAAGCCAATGATCTATATATTGGCTAAAGTTTTGCTTGGGACTGGGGAGACCCGAACCACTCTGCCACAAAGGGTGATCTTTGTCCAGTTTCTCAGCCTTACCTATCTCCTGGGGTTGTTGTGAAAAGAAAACAGGAAGGGGTGATCTATGTACAATGTCCTGAACTCCTTGGAGGAAAAGCAGAACAAAAATACAGTCGGCGAAATGATAGAGAAGAAGGCAAAACAAGGATAAACCGAGCAGCATTTCTCAGCGGGGCAAGAGGATGTTCTGTAGGTCTCCCAACAGGAATGGGAAGCTGGCATCGGTGAGCCAGTAGGGTTTGGTAGGGCAGGAGCCCTGCAAGGTGTTTGACCATGCTGCAGATGGCCGAGCTGGCATTTGGCAAGACGGATAATCCTGCTGGGCAAGAACAGCCTTGCCAAGCAGGAATCCAGCAACATCCCATAACACGACTCCAAAGAAGAATCTAGCAGCCATTAATTCCTACTTTGATTAAAGGCCCCAAATATTAATTAACTCTCTATGAAGCAGCATTTCTTATATAATTAGGCATCCCAAAGGACTAATACAGAGAGATAGTTATTGAAAACGTTTGTCTTTTTTTTTTCCTGGCACGTGAATATTAATTGTAGAGGAATATTCGGCGCTAGTCTTACCACGTTGAACATGGGAAGACGTGTAATTTCATCTGTTGTCGTCAGGTCTGATTAGTCATTCAGCTTTATCTGCATCTCCATAGCAGGTTTCATGTTGGATGTCTTCTGGGACTTGCATCTTTTCAAGGAGCTGTTTTTTGTTGTTGTTACATGAAAAAAAGCATTGTCCCCCCCCCCCCGCCAACCCATTTTTTGTGTGCAGCCATTTAATGCTCCTGGTTCCAGATAGTTTTTGCATGGAAACTCCTGGCAGTTTGGAGACAATAATTAGCAGTGGCATAATGTGATGTAAATAGATTTTCATTTCTCCCTCCCCCCCCCAAAAAAAAATCATTTAAATAATGGGTAAGGAATATTAAGGCTATATTTTGATCATATGTTAATGGAGAAGCCACAGTGCCAGAAAAGAGATATAAATATGCAATTTTTATTTGTGTGCGTATGCTGAAGCAAAAGTCAGCATCTATTTTCCATAATAGTGTGCTTGCAAAATGTATCTGCTTTGAAAAGGCTTGATGCAATATTCTGATTTTGCACCGTCATTCTGTATACACAAAGAGGTTTTATTCTTTCGAAAACAAGGTCAGATTCATGCCTAATGACTCTATTTCTTCCAAGTTTTGCACCCAGTGAATATATATATATTTAATAAACAGTAAGCAAAATGCAGAATGCCAGATCTGGGTGTCATTCATGTCTACTTCCAGGACTTCTTAGCGTGGGAATCTTGACACATGTGCATTGTGTGTGATTTGATGTGTGTTAGACATGCACATGCATAAGTGCAATGGAAATTGACAACAAGAGCAGTTCAAACATGATCCCCCAAGACAAGTTCCAGGTTTGATGGAGACGGTGTAGGTTTATAGAATGCCCTCTATCAATCCCCTGCTCATTGTCCCCTTCCAACCCAGCTGCATCCTCTCAGTGTCCGGTCTTACAGCCATCCCATCACCTGCATGCCTTTCCCCTGGCAGCCTGTGTAACTCTGGGCAGAGATCTCTCGAGTGGGCAGTTGAAGGCCATGCACACATATTAAGAATATAAATGAAGCCATGCTGGATCGGGTCAGTGGTCAATCCTGTCCAACACTCTGTGTCACACAGTGGCCAAAACCCATGTGCCATCTGGAGATCTACCAGTGGGTCCAGAACTCCATAGGCCCTCCCATTGTTGGCCCACTCAACAGCAAGAATACAAAGCATCGCTGCCCTAGACATTTTGTTCCATCTATGTCTCCTGACTAATTTCTTTTAAGCCTGAGCCTCCGGGGAGGGCGGTATATAAGTATGATAAATAAATAAATAAATAAATAATAGGTAGTGATTGATATTTTCTGTTGAGTTTTCCACTAGGACTCCAAAATCTCTCTCTTGGTCAGTTACTACCTGTTCAGACTCCCTTAGGTAGTAAGGAAGGTGGGCAATCAATAGCAGCAGAGCCCCAGCAGCTGCCCCATCTCAAGGTATGCTGATACCAACCCTGTCCCAAGAAGTATAGGCTGAACACTCCATCGCAATCTATATGTGCAACCCTGGGTTTGTTCTTTAGCAGATATACATGAAGAAGGTTAAGTAAATTGGGAGAGGGAACTAAGATATGGTAGTTTAGTGAGACCCCTGTAACTTTCCCCCTTCCAGACTGTAGCATATTTTGCTGCAAGGGGAAGCATGTGGTTGACTACGCATGATCACTAGACTGCCCAGCTGCTGATGGTAGTGGGAGATTCTCCTGTCCATTCCTTGTCACCACTTGAAGCAGTTATGGGGGAATTTCTCTTGTGTATTTACCAGAACTGACTAACAGTCGCTCTAGGGATGGATGGAGAACTTTAGGGTTTAACCATGGAGTTTCTGGTGAGGATGATCTGGGGCCAAGGGACCAAGCCCTATGAAGATAGGTTGAGAGACTTGGGAATGTTCAGCCTGGAGAAAAGGAGGTTGAGAGGGGACATGATAGCCCTCTTTAAGTATTTGAAAGGTTGTTACTTGGAGGAGGGCAGGATGCTGTTCCCATTGGCTGCAGAGGAAAGGACATGCAGTAATGGGTTTAAACTACAAGTACAACGATATAGGCTAGATATCAGGAAAACATTTTTCACAGTCAGAGTAGTTCAGCAGTGGAATAGGCTGCCTAATGAGATGGCGAGCTCCCCCTCACTGGCAGTCTTCAAGCAAAGGTTGGATATACACTTTTCTTGGATGCTTTAGGATGCTTTGGGCTGATTCTGCGTTGAGCAGTGGGTTGGACTAGATGGTCTGTATGGCCCCTTCCAACTCTATGATTCTATGATTCCTAGAGTGATCCTATGTCACTTCCAGCAAATACCTAAACTTTCATTTAAAAAAAATCCTATGATGCTGCACCCACTGGCCCTTCTGCCGGTTGACACGCACTGCCTGTGAACCCTAGTGAGCAGAGTGGAGCCTTTCAAGTCTGAATATACTCTCAAACTCAGGGCAGAAAGGCTTGCCAAAGGCTGAGGCTGTGATGTACTTTTCCTCCTTTGCTGTAAACAGGTGTGGCAAGATAACCGGCTCTTCCTGGCATGAGATGGATCAGCCACCTTCCAAGAACCCTCCTTCCCCTTCAGCCATATTCTGATTCATTTTTTCCCAAAACACCGGGAAACACATAACGACAAACTAAGGTGTGTGCTTCCATCGTCATCCCAAAGGCATGGAACCATGTGCTTAACCACAAAGGCAAAGCATGCCAGAAGATGTCATAGTGATCTACAGGAGCTAAATCACTGGGCCATGAAAAGAGTGGAGAGGGCAGGGCTGGCGACGGCACATCTGGAGGTTGATTTCTGGCAAGGTCCACTGCTGCTGACTCCATGCCCCTCCCCAGATACCTTTCTGCATCTGTACGTCCAACTGCCTAGAGCCCCTGAGGAAGGACATGTGGGTGGTGTGCTTAATGATAGCACTCCTGTTGGCCATAGCAGCTAGTGCAAGCAAGCAGGCTGTATGGGCAGGTGGGGAGGTGGAAAGGGGCATGCACGGGCATCATCTGCCCAGTGTTTCCCCAAACCTGGAACTGCCTGAAGGAGAATCTCCGGGTATTTCCCAAACAGGAATGATCAATCCTACACAAGATCCTTTGGAGAGCATACGTGCGTTTCCCTTGCACTTTGTTAGAACTTTTCCCTCTGCGGAAAGCTTTCAATTTGCATATCCGTAACTGAACAGTCGAGCCTCTTGTGGCGCAGAGTGGGAAGGCAGCCGTCTGGAAGCTTTGCCCATGAGGCCGGAAGTTCAATCCCAGCAGCCGGCACAAGGTTGACTCAGCCTTCCATCCTTCCGAGGTCGGTAAAATGAGTACCCAGCTTGCTGGGGGGTAAAAGGTAATGACTGGGGAAGGCACTGGCAAACCACCCCGTATTGAGTCTGCCATGAAAACGCTGGAGGGCGTCACCCCAAGGGTCAGACATGACTCTGTGCTTGCACAGGGGATACCTTTACCTTTACCTTTTTAACTGAACAGTCAGAGCTGTTGTGTCGGATCTCATAGATCTGGTCTCCTAATGGTTACTAGTTGCCTTTTCCTTCTGCTTGCTGAAAGGCGGTGTCCCCAGGTCCATGGGATCCAAGCCATCGGATTACATTGGGGAGGGAGGAATAACTTGAAGCTGATAACTTTACAGTAGGATTGCCAAGCCTAGGTTTAGAGAATCCCTGAAGATTTGGGGCCGTAGCCTGAGGAAGGTGGGGTCTGAGAAGAGAGAGAGACCTCATTGGGTTATAATGCTATGGAGTCCACCCTCCAAAGAAGGGGTAGTCAAACTGCGGCCCTCCAGATGTCCATGGACTACAATTCCCAGGAGCGAATGCTGGCAGGGGCTCCTGGAAATTGTAGTCCATGGACATCTGGAGGGCCGCAGTTTGACTACCCCTGCTCCAAAGCATCCATTTTCTCCAGCGGAACTGATCTCTGTAGTTTGGAAATCAGTTGTAATTCTGAGAGATCTCTAGGCTCCACATGGAAGTCATCAACCCGACCTTACAGTATACCACCCTAAGGGGAGTTCCCCCGCTCTACAACCATTTTCCTCCCCTGCACTTAGAGGGGAGTAACTTGGCTTCAGATTGCCCTGTGGGCGGAATGCAAATTCTCAAAGACATGTTTTATATTTCGTTATCATTATGGAGTGTCGCAGCTGGGAGTTGCTCTCCCCCATTGTTTCTCGGTTGTCAAATGCTGTTGCATTCTGGCCTCAAGCCAGCAGTCATCTCTGTATCGGGACCCAGCAGGGGATGATGAATGGTTAAAGGCTGTGGCGGAGCAGGCCAAGAAAGCTCCACCCTTTCCCCTCTACTCGCTCTCTACATATGCAAAAGAAGGCCGTGTCTTGGCTGCGTACATGCTGCCTGGTTGTAAATGAGTTAATGAAGGGCTCGTGCTACAATTTTCTTGTGCCTGTGCCAACAATACAGATGCCTTAGCTATGGCTCTTGCATAAGTGAGCTCTTGTTGTAGCTTACTTAATGTGGCCAAGATATAAATAAAGCATCGCCATAATAATGTTAAGAATGTGTCTGGTGCTTTGGAGCATTCGGAGGGCTTCTTGGAGAAGAACTTGAAGAACTGGAGGAGACCTGATGGGGAGGAGGTCTCTAAGCCAGAGATCTGAGGAACTGGAGCCTTGGCTCCCTCACCACATATAGGGTTGCCGGGTTCTACATAGCTGCCAGAAGGGATATAGAGGGTGCACATTCTGGGAGCAGGGAGGAGCACCAAAAATGAATATGATTTGCTGCCATCACCCGGACATGTTGGCTTTGAGGCAAAAAACTTGATGGTGCACGGAGCTTTCTTCCCATAGAGTTTTGCCCCCAAACGAGATTGTTGCCTCCGACATCACCCATGTACCTGTATTGCTTCCGGGTGTTGTCAGCACGTCATGTTTACTTCCTGCTTCTTCCCTCACCATGCCTGCTAAATTTCTTCAGTTTCTGAGAGCTTGAATGTGGGGGGAAAGACTCCAAACTGGGGGATCCCTGGCCCCAATTAAGCCCTGCAACTACATGACTTCAATGTCATAAAAGCACATGAAACAGACTACTGGTCTATCAATGGCATCTACTCTGACTGGCAATGGCTATCCAGGATCTTCAGGCAGGTATTTTCCCATCACCAACTATCTGATCATTTTAACCGGACATAGAAGAACTGAGCTTGGGACCTTCTGGATACAAAGCACAGTACAATGTATGGGCAGTTCTAAAGGACAGATTCACCCTACACAGAGAAATAGTGTTTTCGCTCAGGAAAATGGCATGGGGCAACAGCAGGAGCCCCTTCTCCCCTGATACTCTCAGCCCAGTCCCAGTATGACTCTTGAGAAGTTCACAAATGTTCTGTGAGGAAAGCAAGTTGGGTCAAAGATCACGGAGCCAATGCAGTCAAAAACGTCAGCTGTAGTTTGACTCTGGGCCATGGCCTCACCCAATATATGAGTTGCTGTTATGTGTTCATTGGAAAAGTAGGAGAAAACACACCTTCCTTCTGCGGTTCTGGTCTTTTGTGCATCTGGTCACTCGTAAAAGTCTACAATGTGACATTACGAAGCCATGAAGCTGTCTCCTTTTCATGTGTTTATTGAAATGGCCGTTGAAAGGGAATTATCTGACCTTAAGTCCTAAAGCCGAAATCCACAGCAGGTGAAAGCAAAAAACCCAAAGCTGTAGCGCTTAGAACTCGTTCATATTTTAGCCCTTGGTGTAGAAGAAAAACGGGAGGGGAAAGCCTCAGAAACAAATTGACAGGAGAGAACTCAGCCAGATTGTGGTTTGGACACTCCCAATAGCTGCTTGTTCTAATATGGCAAAGAAATGAAGGCAGACATCTGACAACATGCTTTTATTAGACCAAATGCTCTCCTAATTAATAGAACACAATACAGAGGGAATTCTCAGGAGAGATAACAGCAGCACAAAGCCTGTACTGAGACTACCAATTCAGGCATGTTAATCAAAGTTGCAAGATAAGATCAGAAACATGAACTCCACAATGATCATTTGTCCAAAAATGAAGTCCCCATGGGAAGAGAAGAATGGTGGAATGGCACAGAATAAACACTCTCACTTGACAGTGTGTTCTGGTCCCCTATAAGGAATGAGTGTAGGCAAGGGGCAACCTGAAGTATACAAATGCACTGAAATACTTTGAAAATATGATACTGTTTTATCTATAAATCCATATTTGGCTCTGTGGCTCTGCATTTAACAGCACTGAAGGGCTGTTTGGCTCTGTGGCTTGACAGAGATCCTACGTAATTCAGTCTGTTTCAGTTTTTTTTTTTCCAGTTAGACACAGGACAGCCAAATAGCCTTTGGGCTGATTTTATTTCATTTTTTATTTTATTTTATACTTGGATTTATATCCCACCTTCATGACTTTTGTCACCTTGAGGTGGCTAATAATTAAAAACATCAACAATTACCCCCATAAAAACCTCATTAAAACAATAACAATACATATGTTGTTGTTGTTAGATGTGAAGTCATGTCTGACCCATCGCGACCCTATGGACAATGATCCTCCAGGCCTTCCTGTCCTCTCCCATTCTCCGGAGTCCATTTAAGTTCGCACCGACTGCTTCAGTGACTCCATCCAGCCACCTCATTCTCTGTCGTCCCCTTCTTCTTTTGCCCTCAATCACTCCCAGCATTAGACTCTTCTCCAGGGACTCCTTCCTTCTCATGAGGTGGCCAAAGTATTTGAGTTTCATCTTCAGGACCTGGCCTTCTAAGGATACATATAGTAACCCACAAGACAATACATATATTGCCCTGTTTTATTTTAACAATTCAGTAGAGATTTTTAAAATCATAATATCTTGGATTAGTCTGCATTTCTGATTCCAAATAAAATAATTTCTAAGAGTGCATAGTGAAATAATTATATATAACTGTATTTATTTTGAATTCTACATTAATTATATGTGTGTGTGTGTGTGTGTGTGTGTGTGTGTGTGTGTGTGTGTGCATGCATGCTTCTTTATTAGGGATGCATGCCTCAAAGGCCTTTATATTGATAGTTTCACCTTCCTGCTATGCCTACCTACCTACCTATCGTTCTCACAGTTTTGCTCTGCTCTTCTTCCAAGGGCCTCAAGGCTGTCTAGATTATTCTCTCTCCCATATTTTCACCATGACCCTAGGAGGTAAGCTAAACCAGCCTTCTCAACTTTAATACCATTGAGAAACCCCTGTAACATTCTTCAGGCTTCCAGAAACCCCAGAAGTGGCCCAATCATGCAGAATATGGTTGGGAAACATCGCTGTGTACATGCCCCACACAGGACTCCTCCCCTTCCCATCCCCTCCAGACCCATCATTGGCCATTGTGTGTGTGTGTGTGTGGGGGGGGGGGGAAATTGACATGCCTATATATGGTCACATCACCCGATAAATGTTTAACAAATTTTAAAATATATATTTAAAAGCCATGAACTCCCACCCATTTGGGAGACCCTTCCAGGGCCATCAAAAAACCCCAGGGTTTCATGAAATGTTGAGGTAGATTAAAGGTAAAGGTAAAGGTATCCCCTGTGCAAGCACCGGATCATGTCTGACCCTTGGGGTGACACCCTCTAGCGTTTTCATGGCAGACTCAATCCGGGGTGGTTTGCCAGTGCCTTCCCCAGTCATTACCGTTTACCCCCCAGCAAGCTGGGTACTCATTTTACCGACCTCAGAAGGATGGAAGGCTGAGTCAACCTTGAGCCTGCTGCTGGGATCGAACTCCCAGCCTCATGGGCAGAGATTCAGACTGCATTTCTGCTGCCTTACCACTCTGCAATGGCCCAAGGTCACCTAGGGACCTCAAGCACCACTGACAGCCCTGGCAGCCTGTGAAATGCTGGGATGATGATGGCAGAGCTCACTCAAGTGGGCAGTTGAAGGCCATGTCCACAAGTCCCAGTTGAACACTGTGGCCGATGCACCATTCCTGGTAACTTACATTTGGGTTGTATGGTTCTCTTAGGTCCATATTATCATTGCACATTGTATGCATTTTATTATCCATGGTTTTTCCCATTCCCTTTCCCAAAGCACAGACAGCCCAGATGTTCTGAACCATTTTTAAGCATCATGCGTGCATTTTCTTTGGTAGCTCGTCATATCCTGAAGTAGAGAGACAGATAAAATGACTTATTTTTAAGTGCAATGTTTGTTTGTTTGTTTGTAAACCTGTAACAAATAGCTGTACCCATCATTTCTAAAATATTTCAATCGATGTGCGCTCGTCAATTCTGAAATGCTTGAATTCAGTGCATTGGGACCCATAAAACGGATCGTGTTCCACACTGACAAACACCAGCCGTGTAAAACCACAGATCCTAGCAATTATTTCACATCACGTGCACAATACCTGTTAATTGTGAAACTGTTCACCCCCCCCCCTCGTAATGTTATCAGAACATATAATTATATTTAAGTACTATTATTTTAACTCAGCCTTCCCACGCATGTATGCTGGAGTCTGGACCCAGAGTTCCTTTGTTGCAGTAGGTGAAAAGTACATCCACTTCCTCCTTTCAGATGACATACCCAGGGCAAAGGGCTTGATGCAGGTGGAGAATCATAGAGTTGGAAAGGACCATCTAGTCCAACCCCCTGTAGCAGGGGTAGTCAAACTGCGGCCCTCCAGAGGTCCATGGACTACAATTCCCACGAGCCCCAGGGGCTCGTGGGAATTGTAGTCCATGGACATCTGGAGGGCCGCAGTTTGACTACCCCTGCCCTGTAGAATACAGGAAATTCACAACTACTTGCCCATCTACAGTGACCTCAATTCCATTTCCAGATGATGACCCCCCCAAAAAAGAATCCCTGGTCAGTCTTGGTCTGGAGAAAATTTGCCTTCTGACCCCAAAGTGGCAATCGACATTTCTCTGGGCATGCAAGAAAGGGCCACAAGAGCCAAGCCCAGACGCAATTCCTTCTGCCCCCCCCCCACACACACACTGACAATCTGCCTAAGATTACACCAGCTGGTAGCTGGGAATTTTACCCAAGTGCTAGATGAGGTGAGCCTGATCCATCACCAGGTTGGTTCCAACCCACTTTCCCAGTTATGAAACAGAACAGGATTAATGAATTGATTGATGACTGATTGATACATACTTTGATTTATAGTCCCCTCTTGGACTAGCCATCTCAGGGCACCGAATAACAGGATGCACATTCCACAATAAAACATATTAAATATAAAAATAATTTGTGATTAATTTAAAGGTAAAAATTATTGCCTGCAGCCAGACTACTTAGTCAGAACTCCTTTTGGTTGCCGGCAGCCAGACTGGAGAAATCAGGGTGGGGAGAAGAGAGGTGGGGAAAGAGAGGTTAGATGTAGCTTTGGTTGGTCTCAACTATAAGCACAGTAGAAGAGCTCCACCATGCTGGGGAGCTGCATGGGCTAAAGCCACGTGAGATGGGGGTTCTATTAAGGAGAAGAGTCCCAACCCATTTCTCCTTAAAAAATGCATTGTGTGCATACAAAAGATCACTATGCACAGATTAATTATACCTTTATTGTTAACAGACCCAGAGCACACATTCCATATTATAAATTTAAATCAGATCACTAGACCAGGAAGGTAATATTGATTCAACTAATCTCAACCACGATGCAAATTCTTAGCAAAGAAATCCGTGTGGTTTGGTTTGGTTTTAAACCCCATACTTATCACATTCTCTGCCACTTCCTCCACCCTCAAAGAAGTCTGCTAATACCCATACTTTTTGTCACACCGTACTGGAAGCAATTTAAGTCTCTAGTCCTCCTCTTTCTTCCCCTTGAAATTGCCTGCTACGGATGGCCATCCAGTCGAAAGTCATTGTGGTAGAAATGGAGTTTGTAAAGGAGCCAGCTGGAATTTTTGCTATATTTGTACTTGCCGTCTGTTTCAGGTATATTTGTATGCATGCATAATGATACTATGACACATAATTACACTTAAGTACTATTATTTTAACTCAGCCTACCCAAATGCATATATTGGTATCTGGCCCTGGTATTATTGTGACGGGTGGTTAGTAAACCGCTAGCCCCCAACCACTTCCTTTCAAACCTCATGCACAGTGCAGAGCGATGGGTGGAGGTGGGGGAAAAAAATTAGCAAAGTACTCATTAAAATGTAGGAAATCTCCAAGCAGAAGCTTAAGCCTTTCGTACAAACGGACTAGCAAAAACAGCAGAAACATCCCCGGGTAGCTAACAAGTTCTGGTTAATATGGGGAAATGGAAAGCTATCTGAATTGCCGTGCGGCAGATCAGAATGCCGAACTTTTTGCAGAAAGGATGGAATGCTGTGATTTGAATTATGCAAGCAAGTTCCCGCTGGAAAGAAATTGATGAGGATTATGTTTACTCCTGCGCAACCCAAGGCGGTGGGAGGCTCAACAGACGGATGGGAAATTGAACATAATTTCGCTGTCACCTGCCTTTGCCATCGCTCTTCTGTTGGCTCCAACGTTGCGTAGCCTCTTGTGGGTTTACTTTACTGGGGAAGCTTGCTTCTTCCTGGGGAGGTTCATTAGAGAAGCTGGCATCAGAGAAGCTTGGGCTTTAATTGCAGGCAACTGTTCTTTCCTTACCCATTTAACTAGCTGTACCCCTTGACTGTTTCCAGAGGATTCTGCAGCATTGCTCTGGTGTAAGTAACTGCAGGAGAGCAGCGCAGAGGAGCATGGTGATACCCTCCCCCCCAAAAAAAACCTTTCACTTCTTTGTCTTATGTGATACAAAGCTATATTTTGCTTCGGCCTACGCTTGGTCTTTGACAAGGGCGATTTGGAGTGCAGGACTGATGAAAGGCATCTTTTGTCACCAAAACTGAACAAAACGGGATGTTACCAAAATCATGGGACAAAACTGCCCATCCTGTCCCGATTCTTCCCAATAAGGATGCCTGCCTCCAGGTGGGACCCAGGGACCTTCCAGAATTACAGCTTACCTTCATACTACAGAAATCCGTTTCCATGGAGAAAAATGGGTATTTGGGAGGATGGATTCTGTAGCATTGTACCCCATTGAGGTCCCTGTCCTCCCTGGATTCCATTATCTAGGAATGCCAGTCCCCAGATAGGACCTGAGGGTCTCCTGGAATTATAGTTCATCTCCAGACTGAACAGATGAGTTCACCTGGAGAAAATGGCTGCTTTGGAGGGTGGACTCTGTGACATTATACTCCACCTCCCTGACCCAAATCCCACTCACTCTTGGCTCCACTCCAAAGCCTCCAGATATTTCCCAACCCAGAGCTAGCTCCATCCCCAAATCTCTAGGAGTTTTCCCAGCCTAGATCTGGCAGCATACCTACTCCATCCCTTGCCAGTGGTCGGGTGGGACATGACGGCCCTACTTCCCACCCATCCATCTTGTATCATTGTGTTGACTCTGCATCTTGAGGTCATTCCGACATGCATTTTCTTCATCTTACACCGCATCAGTAGAAAGTGTCTCTAGCCTCTTGGTGGGGCCTGTAGATCTCCCAGACTTCAGGGCTCAGTTCCCCTAGAGAAATGGTCAGCTTTGGAGGATGGACTCTTTGAATTTATAACCCACTGAGGTTCCTGTCCTCCCCATTCTCCATCCTCAAATCTCTAGGAGTCTCCTCACTTGGATCTGCACATGGCAATGTGATCTGGGTTGGGACAGGCCTGGCGAGCAACTAGTGAGAAAGGATTTGAGGTGGGGCTGCCACTTTTGGAATAGCTCAGTTTTCATGCTGTTACAGGTGGTTTTTGAGCCAGGCCCAGATCTGCTTGAGAGGAAAAAGGAATATACTTCCCCCCCACACCCTCCCTGTGCTCCTAATTGGTGATATAACAGAAAGCAATCAGACGCACTCAACTTCTTAATGGCAAGCCTGACAGGTTATTTAAAATGATGAACTATGAGAATTCTCTTTAGCGCAGAAATACATGCTGTTCCTGTGCCTTTTCTCTCCCTCCCTGCCTGCTTGTGGGGGGCGGGCGGGCGGGCGGGCGTGGGGTTGGGGAGGGGGAGACAAGCTTCTTACCGTAGGTTACCTGCTGGCACTGATCTCACCTTTGTGACTATCTTTATATTAAATTTTTTAGCTATGGCTGCCGCTGTAATTTCACACTTTAATGAGTTCCTTGCCCCGGTACTTTTTTAATAACGAACACGGCCGGGGATATGCAATTTAACAGGAGTGGCAGGTTCTGTGGTTCTAGTTACCAAGGGGTCAAGCTGCAGTTGGTGAAACATATAACAGGTTCCCCCCTCCCCAGTACTGTTTAGTTGTACTGACTTTGGTTTTCAAAAAAAAAAATGCATCTTAGAACTGAACCGTAATGCTTAACTGCAGCAGCAATGGAAACACTGGAATTGCTTCTTGAATCTGATCAAGTCCTAGAATCTGTTTCCAATAATTGCCTGCCAGATTTTTTTTGGGGGGGGGGAAGCTCACAGGGAGGATATGATTGGGGAGGGAGTCTCCTGTTCTTTGCATTCAACATCTGGTATTCTGGACCGAGAGGTGGGAACACCTTCCTTCCCTGGAAAGACAAGAGAATTTGGGGCATGGAGTGGGTTTGGGTGATGAAAGGGAGAGATCACAGACACTTATAAAACTATGTGTAGAAAGCAGATAGAATCCCACCCCCCCTTCCAAGCCCTAGAATTTGGGGTCATCAATGAATTTGATAGGCTGCAGATTCAGGACAGGCAAAAATCATTTTTTCAGACAACGCACAACTCATGTGGATGTTGTGATAGCGGTAGCTTTTTAAAGGGGTCTGCACAAATCCATGGAGGTTAGGGACTAGTAGGGGAGGGGCTGTGGCTTATTGGCAGGTCATCTGCTTGGCATGCAGAAGGTCTCCATTTTAGTCTCCAGCATCTCCAATTGAAAGGACCAGTTCGTGTGAAAGGCCTCTACCAGAAACCCTTTGAGTGACAGTACTGGCCTTGATAGATCAGTAGTCTGATCATATGAGCTTCATATGTATGAAGACTGTGAGGGCTAAATACAGCCTCTGTACAAGTGGTAAGAAACCTCTGAACACCTTTTTTTCAAGAACGCCATCTTTCCAGCAGTGGCAGCAGAAGGCCTTCATGAACTCCTGGCCAGATGGCATTTGGCGTTAGCAGGGCTTTCATTCCAGTCTGACATTCTGTTCTGTTGTTGCATCTAATAGTTGTTGATAATCCTGCCCTATATTTTAAAGTCTATATTTTAAAGGTGGTGGGGTATAAATTTAATAATAAATGAATGAATAATATAAATAAAAGACCATCTAAGTTCACTACAGTTTGTCAGCTTGATTGCCATAAGTTAGTTTTGCATTGCACAGAGAAGCACTTCCTCTTCTGAGCTAGTTACCAAGGGGTCAAGCTGCAGTTGGTGAAACATATAACAGGTTCCCCCCTCCCCAGTACTGTTTAGTTGTACTGACTTCGGTTTTCAAAAACAAATTGCATCTTAGAACTGAACCGTAACGCTTAACTGCAGCAGCAGTTATTAGCGGACGTAGCTGCCATCTGTTTCAGTGGATGACCGCAAGTTCTAATGATAAGGAAGCCTTCCAATGTCTTCTCTACTTGTACTTGTCCCAGAACGTACAGCTGTGATCCAAATCAGCCACGTCACGGAACAGAATTGCATTCATATCATATTTCTCTGTTATCTCATGGAGTGCCTTAGATTTTTATTGTCGTTTTTTGAATGGGTTGAAGATGCATTTGAAATAGAGTTCCCAGTCCCTAGTATGGGCCTGGAGATTTCCTGTTTTGGAGTCTCTAACCCCATTTTAGGGCTCTCACAAACTGGAGGAATTTCACAAGGACAAGGAGGGAAGAAGCAGGAAGTAAATGCAACATGCTGACATCATCTGGAAGTGACACAAGCATGTCAGTGACATCAGGCGGCAACACACTGGGGTTTGTTTTGGGCAAAACTCTATGATAAAGATGATCATTCTACCATAGAGTTCTGTGCCCAAAAGCTAGAACACTGTACCCAACATGGCCAATGTGCTGACTTCACTTTTTGGCAATGGCAGCAAGTCTCCACAACTGAAAAATGATAGATGATCAATTGATTGGCTGACTTCCACATCTTACTTCCATGATTAGGGGCATGTCACCACTTCTGGGGCTCCTCAAAGCCTAAAAAATCTTCCAGGGGTTCCCTGATGCCTTGTTGGTCTTAAAGGTTATATTGGAGGCAACTCTTTAACTGCAGATCAACATGGTTATCCACCTGAAGGAACCAAGATAGTCAGAGAACCTTAACATGAGTTCTGGGAAGAATGTTACAGGAACTGGATTAATTTAGCCCACAGAAGAGAAGACTGATCGGTATTTTCAAAACCTGCTTTCACATGAAAGGGGAGAAATTATGGATGCCAGCCTCCAGATGGGATTTAGGGATCTCCTGGAATTACAGCTCATCTCCAATATACAGAGATAAGTTCCCCTAGAGAAAATGGGTGCTCTGGAGGGTCAACTCTGGCATCCTACCCCACTGAGATTCCAGCCCTCCTCAGGCTCCATCTATAAATCTCCAGGAGTTTCTCATCCTGGATCGGGCAACCCTCTCCCTAGATCTCCTGCCAATAGCCAAAAGAAGAAGAGGGGTTTTTTTTAATATCCCACTCTTCACTGTCCAAGCCTTCCTTCCTCTCCCTACAGCAGATACCCTATGAGGTAGGTGGGGCTGAGAGAGCTCTGTGAAAAGAGCTCTAACAGGACTGTGACTAGCCCAAGGTCACGCAGCTGGCTATGTGTGAAGGAGCAGGGAATCAAGCCCAGCATTCCATATTAGAAGCCATTGCTCTTAACCACGACACCAAGCTGGCAACCCTAGGAGAAAATACATGTTCTCTGTTGTTCCTGAGAGCAGGATTTTATAATTAGATGAAGGAGGGTAGGTGTCAGTTGAACATTAACACAATGAGTATGGAACACAATGAGTATGGCAGTCTTCAAGCAAAGGTTGGATACACACTTTTCTTGGATGTTTTAGGATGCTTAGGGCTGATCCTGCGTTGAGCAGGGGGTTGGACTAGATGGCCTGTATGACCCCTTCCAACTCTATGATTGTATGATTCTATGAACCAGTTAGTGGGAAATAGGATTGCCAGCTCTGGGTTAGGGAATACCTGGAGATCCCCAACCGGCTTACAGTTGCCAATGAGGGTTGTTTAAAAATTTCTAAGGGGAACACAGGCGATGCATAGTATAAACAGAAAAGAACCCGGAAGGAAGGGGTAAAGTGGAGAAACCCACTTACAGCCCTGGACAACTATCAGAGATTGACATAGGGATGTAACATGGAGTCTGCAAAAGGTGGGTTTGAAGGAGGGGGGGTACCTCATGCTACAATGCCATAAAGACGACCATCCAAAGCTGTCATTTTCTCTCGATAAACTGTTATCTATAGTCTGGAGACAGTAGTAAAAGCAAGAAGTCTCCAGGCCCCACCTGGATATTGTCAACCCGAGTGGGAAAGTGAGGGGTAGGTCCTCCTTCCTTGGAGATCTTTCAGCAGAGGCTCAGTGGCCACCAGTCTTCAGCTTTGGATTCTATATACAGAGGAGCAGGTTGAACTAGATGTCCTCGGAGGCCCCTCCTAACTCTACATGACCTTTGTGAGCAGTGAAAGAGCCAGGCCTACAGCATGAATGGGGAGTGTGTGAAAATAGCAAGAATTCACTGTCTGGATGAATTCCAGTTTCTGTCCAGAGGTGAAATACTCCAGGCAGTTTCCGCATCAGACGATACACTTACGTTTTGTTTAGAGAATAACTTTTGCTTTTCCTCCCCCCCCCCCTTGTCCTATGCCTAAATCTGGCATGACTCTGCGTGCAAAGCTAGAGGAATTCCCACCAACTCCCTTGGGAGTGCCACCAGATGCTGTCTGAATTTTTTCCTTTGGCAATTTTGGGAGCGCAGAACAAGAGGCCACATGCTAGAATCAGCCTGCTGGGTATTTCTTCTTTTCCTCTTTCTTCCCATGGCCTGCTTTGAGGGTGGTTCTTTCTTTCTTTCTTTCTTTCTTTCTTTCTTTCTTTCTTTCTTTCTTTCTTTCTTTCTTTCTTTCTTTCTCTCTCTCTCTCTCTCTCTCTCTCTTTCTTTCTTTCTTTCTTTCTTTCTTCTCTCTCTCCCTCCTTCCTTCCTTCCTTCCTTCCTTCCTTCCTTCCTTCCTTCCTTCCTTCCTTCCTTCCTTCCTTCCTTCCTTCCTTCCTTCCAGGTAACCATGAATTAAAACTGAAGCTGATAGTGTCGTTACGAAGCTTGTTGTGCAGGCAGGGTGGGTGGTGATGGAAGCTGGTCCTGGATCCTTTCCCCAGCCTCAGCCCAGTTATCAGGACTTGTGTCCAACATCAACTCTGTGCAAGACCATGGAGATCAATCCCCCCCCCCAGTATTTGCTCTGTGCAGGAGCCAGATTATTATTAGAATTATTTTTTGCTGAATTGATTCTTAAAATGCTACAGTATGCTTTATTTGACACCTTGCCCTGATGTTTAGTGCATCCATGTTTTAAAGTTCTAAGTGGCAGATGGCATTTAGTAGAAGGGGGTGGGAGGCAGTTAGGCTTACCGACTCTACTGATCTGTCTGGAGGCCACCTTCCCTCTGCCCGCTACCTCCTCACCCCACTGCAGGTTGGCAGGGGAAGAAGGAGGGGCCAAAGTGCTTTTCACAGTTTGTGCCAGATGTTTGTGTCCAAGCAACAGCATTCCCTTCTGTTCGTGCCCTTCACTTTCTCCTGCCCTCCCTACCTTTCCTCCGAAGGTTGCCATCCTCTAGGTGGTGGCTTGGAGATTTCCTAGGATCACAACTGATTTCCAGGTGAAAGAGATCAGTTCACCTGGAGAAGATGTCCATTTGGGGAGGCTGAGAGTATGGTGTTATGTCCCGTTGAAGTCTTTCCCCTCCCCAAGCCTCTCCTTCTGACTCTGTCCCCAAAATCTCCATATTTCCCAATGCAGGTAGTAAAATCATGGTAGGTTTGTTTTGTTTTGGTCTTTTTGCTTTTGGGTTTTGTTTTTTTTAAGAAGAAGAGTTTGTTTTATACCCCACTTTCCACTGCCCAAAGGTAGCTTACAGTTGCCATCCCTTTCTGCTCCCCGCAACAGACACCCTGCGAGGTAGGTGAGGCTGAGAAAGCTCTGACAAAACTGCTCTGCGAGAACAACTCTAACAGGACTGTGACTAGCCCAAGGTACAGCATGTGGAGGAGCAGACAAATCAAACCCACCTCTCCAGATTAGAGGCCACCATTTTTAACCACAACACCAAGCTGGTTCACTGTTAGTCTTCAGCAATACTAATTGTTTCCCAGGCCAGCAACTTGGGTCTTGGTGTGGACATGGTAGACAGTGTGCTCAGGTTTTCTTGCATCTTTCCCTGCATATCTTTCAGGTAATTTTGAGGGGCACCCTTAGCATGGAGCATGATGAAAGTCTGTCAGCACTAATTACTCTGGTTGCCATTCCTCAACCTGATAAGTGACAAATCAAACCCGAGCGGCTGGAGTGCTGAAGGCCGTTTGACAAGGCCTTAGTGAGAAGAATCTGGAGCTCGGGAAAAGGAGCTATGCATGTTAAAGGAAGAACAGCTTTGCAACTCGGTTATAAGCAAGTGGAGACCTGCCTAACAGCTTCACAGTCATTTTTAGCTTATATTTTGCATTTTTTGAGCATTTTCATTTTCAGTTAGGTAAGGGGAAAAGCTGTTTGCAAAGAGATTCATAAGCATATTCAGTTGACAGTTATTTTTTTCTTCCTCATGTTTTCAAACTCTCTGGAATCATGACTCTAGGAATGTGGGTGTTTTAGTGGATAGAGCTTCTTCTTCTTCTTCTTCTTCTTCTTCTTCTTCTTCTTCTTCTTCTTCTTCTTCTTCTTCAAGATGTGCTTTGGCCATTCTGTGTTTTGCAAAAGAAACAAATCTGAGGACATGAAGGTACAGGTGTAAAAGATAAAGAATTAAAACCAGATGATGGAGTTTTATTTATCATTTTTCCCCTGAAGAAAATGAAAGCCTCAAAGGGCAAACTATGACATTACATACCAACTAAGTTGTACTTAAAACTACAATGGGCACTAGCCTTCCCTCCACTCCCCCATCCTGGGTAGGCACGCTGAGGCCTGGAGAGGCTATGGCAGGCCTTTTTGGGGTGGAGGAGAGCGCTGGTAGGGACTCCTTTCTTAAGTTCCACATAAGGGGCAAGAATCCTTGTTGGTTGATTTTTTTCGCGGGATTGTAGATTTCCCCCAGTGTCTACATGTCTTCTTGTCCTAGGAAGACCTCACTTTGGAGCGGTTGGGTTAGAGCCAGGAAACGACTTGAGTTGCAGAGTTCCCGGAATGTTCGGTGTATGATTTGTGGGAGTCACAATCTTATTTGGGAGTTCAAAGCTTTGACTGCAGCATTTCTCAAGTTTTTTTACCATATATGCTTTAGGATGCTTTGGGCTGATCCTGCGTTGAGCAGGGGGTTGGACTAGATGGCCTGTATGGCCCCTTCCAACTCTATGATTATATATATATATATATATATATATATATATATATATATATATATATATATATATATGTGTGTGTGTGTGTGTGTGTGTGTGTGTGTGTGTGTGTGTGTGTGTGTGTGTGTGTGTGTGTGTGTGCATATATATATATGTATGTATGTATGTGTGTGTGTGTGTGTGTATGTATGTATGTATGTATGTATGTATGTAAAGGTAAAAGTAAAGGTAAAGGTAAAGGTAAAGGTAAAGGTATCCCCTGTGCAAGCACCGAGTCATGTCTGACCCTTGGGGTGACGCCCTCTAGCGTTTTCATGGCAGACTCAATACGGGGTGGTTTGCCAGTGCCTTCCCCAGTCATTACCGTTTACCCCCCAGCAAGCTGGGTACTCATTTTACCAACCTCGGAAGGATGGAAGGCTGAGTCAACCTTGAGCCGGCAGCTGGGATTGAACTCCCAGCCTCATGGACGGACAGCTTCAGACAGCATGTTGTTGCCTTACCACTGTGTGCCACAAGATAATATAAAATAATATAAAATTATTATTAGATTTATTTCCTGCCACTCCCTAAAAGGCTCATGGTGGGTAACAGACATCATTAACCCCATTAAAATTCCCATTAAAAACTTTAAGATCCCCAACATGGTGGAAGAAAAAAAGAATCCCATTCCCAACCCCATTACCAAGGCGGTAGAGGGAATGGAGGGGAGTGATGTATACTTCCAATGCCGGGGGGGGGGGCGATGACTAGTTCGCTAACCCCCAGCCTCAATCATAGACTTGGTGTAAGAGCTCCGTTTTACTCGCTCTGCGGAAAGCTGACAAATCCCGCAGGGCCCGCAGCTCACCTGGGAGCTCATTCCACCAGGTAGCGGCCAGGACTGAAAAGGCCCTGGCCCTGGTTGAGGCTAGGCGTGCTTCCCTAGGGCCAGGAACAACCAACAAACTCTCACCCGCAGAACGCAAGGCTCTGCGGGGGACATATATATATAATTAACTCCTATCCATTTGAGAAACCCTTCCAGGGCCATTAAGAGCCCCAAAGGTTTTATAAAACCTTGGTTGAGAAAGCCTGTTTTAATTTGTCCTTAGGAGTTATTTATCATATTTCTAGCCTGCCCTTCCCCAAAAGCTCAGGCCACATTGCAACATATAAAATCACACAATTGAAATATCTGTATTTGGATGCAGGAATAAGAAACTAGGAAATGCGAATAAGGAGGTCGGTGTTGGGATAGCTGGTTACTGTAGCAGACTTTTGCTCAGTCATAGAAGTCTTAATCAATCTCCCAAGAAGAGGGCAAACTTGCATTCACTCCGTTCACATTCAGGCTGCAGTCGAAAGAAGAGAGAGATGCCTTATCTAACGAGCACTTTCCCGATCACAGATGGCCAGCTTGTCTAGCATCACGTGTGTGGGAGTATGAGGGCCTTGTCTCTATCGGAGAGACCTGCAGAGACATGTGTCTCCATGGAAGGCCACGTGAGGAGAGTGAGAGGACAAAGTGAGAGGAGGAGTCAGAGGGCATCTCCCTGGTTAAGACCAAGAGAGCCGTTCCATCCACGGAGATAAAACCTATCCACAGAGTGACAAAGCGCCCCCCCCCCCCCCCAAGCAAGAAGTGTTCACTCCCAGACTGTTCTTGGAGTCCAGATTACATTTCCTCGTAGTGAAAAAAAAAGATGTCCATGAACTGAATCTGTTTGCTGTGGATATTTTCTGCAGAAGGGAGTTCTGCCTCCCTCTCGCTATTTACCACCTTAAATCCTAATGTTAGTGTTTCCCGGCTCCTAAGAGAACATGCAACTTTCATAATGTTTTCCTTTTTAATGCTTAATTGCAGGGGAATAAGACTTCAGGTGCAAAGATTTGAATAAAACAGGAAGGTGATTAACATATTGTGAAACGTCTGGAGTCTGTAACTAGTCTACCTGTAGCGTAGCATTCCGATAAACCCTGCTCAGTGAGAATAAATGAATGTGCACTTTGACTGGCTCATCAGAGGAACGGGAAATTAGCCATCATTAACAGCCATTTTCCGAGCGATGAAGAATGTTTTTGTTTGTTTGTTTACTGCTAGGGGAGCATTGCTTGTTCTAGTACCTCCCCCTGCCCCTCCAGTCTTTCTGGGAGAGAAAAAGACTCACTCAAGGCTTTTTGCAGACAGTTTTAATAAGAACGTTAATTCTGATGCAAACAAGAACAGATCAGGTTGGCATACTGGAAAAAGATTCACATTTCTTCCTTTATAGAATAAAACAGACAAAACAACCGGGTTTAGAATTTGAAAAGGAAGTTCACCAATTACGTTCTCAGACATCATGCACTTTTACCTCTCTTTTGGTGTACACCCTACATCCTTTCTAGGGAGAAAAGGGAAATATGTCCTTTATGTTGCAACATACAAGATCTGCAATAGAGATCTGCTTAAAGACTGCCAGCAAGGGGGAGCTCACTATCTCCTTAGGCAGCTGACACCACTGCTGATCTATTCTGATTGCTCCCCCACCTCTAATATCTAGCTAGTACCCTTATACACATAGTTTAAATCCATTATTGCAGATCTTATCCTCTGCTGCGAGCATGAACTTCTCCCTGCCCTTCTCCATTTGACAACCATTCAGATATTTCAGGAGAGCAATCATGTCCCCTCTCAGCCTCCTCTTCTCCAGGTTGGACATCTCCAAGTCCCTCAGCCTTTCCTCATAGGGCTTGGACCCCAGGCCCCGGATCATCCTCATTGCTCTCCTCTGCACCCTTTGCATCTTCTCAATTTTGTCCACATCCTTTTTGAACTGAGGCCTCTAGAACTACACACAGTACTCCAGGTATGGTCTAACCCAGTGGTCCCCAACCTTTTTATTACCAGGGACCGGTCAACGCTTGACAATTTTACTGAGGCCAGGGGGGGGGATAGTCTTTTGCCGAGGGATGTCGCCGCCGCCTGAGCTCCTGCTTCACTTGCTTTCCCGCCGGCACCCCTGTCTCCGCAGTGATATGCTGAGGGGGAGCCCCAGCCATGGTGGCCGCTGGAGATCACCAAAGGTGAGCTGGCAGTAGAGTGGCAGGGCAGCCCCTGAGGCAGCAACCGGGGAGGAGGAGCCATGGTTCGGTACCGACTGATCAATGGACCGGTACCAGTCCCTGGACCGGGGGTTGGGGACCACTGGTCTAACCAATGCGATATACATCAGGACTATGTCATCTTGCTATTTTGATGTGATACCTCTGTGGATACAGCGCAAAACTGCATTCAGCTTCTTTACTGTCACATCACACTGACTACTCATATTTAGTGTACAATCCACAAGTAGCGCAAGATCTTATTCACATATACCGCAACACAGAAGTGTATCTATCTCCCAACCAGTAAGCATGCTTCTCATTTTTGTTACCCAGATGTAGAACTCTACACTTATCTGTATTGAATTGCATCTTGTTCTCACTTGCTCATTTTTCAAGCTTGTTCAGAATTCGATGAACTCTATCTCGATCTTCTGAGATGTTTGCTGCTGCCCCCAATTTGATGTCATCTGCAAATTTAATGAGTAGTCCTTCCACCCGTTTACCCAGATCATTGATAAAACTGTTGAAAAGTACCAGACCCAGTACTGAGCCCTCTAGCACCCCACTGCTCACCTCTCTCCAATCTAATGAAATGTGCATAATTCAGCAGAATATAAAGAGTTTCCTGCAGGGGGCATCAGAGGAGATGTATATTTAGCATAGATAGGATAGGCACTTCCTGATGTTTTTCAAATTATCTCTTCCAATGTCTTGATTGTCTCAATAGAAGACTTCCTGCTTTTTAAACACACTTCCTTCCTGTTTGCCTCCAGAATGATTGTTGATCAGAAGAATGACTGCAGAGAACAGTTGGTTAGGTCTCAGTCTTGCTCTTTCTATACAAAGTTGTTTCTTTTACAAATAATAATTAAAAATATTATTTAAGCAGCCTGGTGATTCGCACTCTCTGCACATTCAAACTCTGCCAGCACCTTACACATTTTTCATGGGAGATAAGAATGGAACAGACCCTTGACTGAGATAAGGTTGCTATAGCAATCAGCAGGTCAAAGAACAGATTTTGTGTGGGGTGGAAGGAAGGAGAGAAAGATCCAGAAATAGAGCTGATCAAACTTAAGGTCCCTAATCAAACTCTGTGTAATGATCGTAAATCATTGCTTAACTCCTAAGGGTCAATCAAGGAAAATGCTTTAACTTTTATTAATTAATTTATAATCTGCCTTTCTTGTAGAAACTTAAAGCCATCAGGGTAAACTGAACTGAAAGAACTCTAAATTGTAACATTTTAGGTAGCAAGGAAGGATAGTATGATTGATTGCTCACCCCATTACTTAAAAATCTCGCTATGTGTCCTATCTATATCCATTTCCTCAAGAAACTCAGAGCCATGTGCATAGGGTTCTCCGGTTCATCATTTTATTCTCAGAGCAGAAGAGATGAGGCTGAGAGAGCAGCTGGTGCAAGGCCAACAGCAAGCTTTGTGGCTCAATGAAGGTCTCCCAGATTCCAGTCTAACACCCCAACCTCCACACCACATTCACCTTCCCTTTCCTCTTCCCACTTACAATCACCTTCCCTTTCCTCTCCCCACAACAGACACCCTGTGAGATAGGTGAGGCTGAGAGAGCCCTGATATTACTGCTTGGTTAGAACAGCTTTATCAGTGCTGTGGTGAGCCCAAGGTCACCCAGCCAGTTGCATGTGGGGGAGTGGGGAATCAAACCGAGCTCACCAGATTAGAAGTCTGTGCTCCTAACCACTAAAAAAACTGGCTTTCCCCCTTTTTATCTGTGAAAGAAGGGAGGGGGAGAGAGGGGGGGAGAGAGAGAGAAATCCCAAAGCAAGCAAAAAGAGTGATAAATCAACAAAATTTTACGGGGGTGGGAAGCATTGGTGTTTGGCACATTTGTGGTGGCCTGTTTCCTTCAAAATTTATATCCCACCATTGTCCTCAACGAGGACCACCAAAGCAGCTAACAATATCAAACATACCTGATAAAATGACAATTTAAAACCATTAAAACCTACTCCCTCCCCAAAAATCATTAAAACAGTTAAAATACATACAAAACATTAAAAAAAAACAGTAAATAAGATATTAGTTAGGAAAGGGAAATGGCAAACAAAACAAATATTTTCACTGAATGGACAAATCTCCCTTAGGAGAAGGTTCTAGAGCAGTGGTCTCCAACCTTTTTATCACCGGGGACCGGTCAACGCATGACAATTTTACTGAGGCCTGGAGGGGTGTAATCTTTTGCCGAGGGATGTCGCTGCCCCTGAACCCCTGCTCCACTTGCTTTCCCGTCGCCGCCCCTGACTTCCTGCCGCCCACTGGGGGGCTCTGCCAGGAGTAGCTGTGCAGTACCACACCGAGGGGGAGCCCCGGCCATGGTGGCCGCTGGAGAGCACCAAAGGTGAGCTGGCGGCAGAGTGGCAGGGCAGTCCCCGAGGCAGCAGCTGGGGAGGAGGACAAGGAGGAGCCATGGCCCGGTACCAACTGATCTACGGACCGGGACCAGTCCCCGGACCGGGGGTTGGGGACCAATGTGCTAGAGCATTGGTGCCATATCTGAAAAGGCCCTCCTGGTGGCCACCCACCTAATCTCAGAAGATGAGGCCTCCAAAGCAGGTGATAGCGGTCAGGCAGGTTCAGAAAGACCCACCCACCTATGCTTCCAATTTGTGTCTTGCATCCTTAGCACAATGTCTGTTAAAATATATATTCTATACATTCTTCTGATGAGAATTTGGATCTTGATCAGGCCAAGATAACGGAACTTAGGGAGCTGTATGGCTTTGTTGATTAAGTCATTTCAATATTAGCACTTCCTCGTAGTAATATTGGATTTATGACTGGTCCTCAGTCTTGGTGCCATGGAGAATCCTTCCGAGTCAGTGGGCTCTGAGACTAATTTGCTCTGATTATCAGGAGGCATTACTTTGTCAGACTCCTTGCTCACTTATGCAAGGACAGACCTGTTAGTTCCAACTCGTTGACTTTATGCGGGATGAAAGGTGAATGCAACAAAAGTAGCCCTAGAAGCCTCAGGCTTTGTACATGTAGCAGTAAATGTTAGTTGTACGTGTCATGCACTCCCTTGGAAGGATGAAACATCACACAGCTTGGCTTCTAGGGGGTGTGTGGGGGGGTGTTAGATTGCTGACTCGGTCAATCAAGGGCATCCTTTGGGCTCCGTAAAGGAAATGCATGGAGCCAAGAACCTGCTGAGCTCACCAGCTCAAGGATGTGGCAGATAAATTCCATCAGAAAGCTGCCCTCTTTATAAGAAACATTCTAATGCAAGAAGACAAGAAATGCATTAGTAGACGGGAAAGATGGTGAAGATCCAGTGATGGATAAGCTGGGCACGGAAACAGATTTTGACAGATAGATTCTGCTTGTGGAGGAGAGGGAGTTAGATGCTTTCTGCATCTTGCCCTTGGAGATGGCAAGAGCACTGCTTGCTCCTAGCCCCAAAAGTGTGAAGGCTGTCCTCATAGCCTGCCCACATAGCCTGCCCACTACTTTTCTAATTGAGATATCCCTGTCACCCTCTCTCCCACAAGGGAATCAGAATTCCAAGTGAGCTAGAGGGTAAGCATCCCAGCCAATTTCTCAAATGTGTCCGTCAGCAAGTCAGCTCTACAGGGGGGTCCACTACCATGAATTTTTCTTCAAGATAGCTCATCCGGCAACAGTGATCCACGTTTCATGGATTGATTACTGGAACACGGTCTATGTTTGGCCACCATTGAAGATAACAGGAAATGTTCCTGGTCCCAGATTATGGCATCTTCTATTCAAGGTGCTGGTTATTTAAAGCCCAAGGCCCATATATGTGAAGGACCAACTTTCATATGTTTCTATCTGCCAACTATATGCTGTCCATCAGACTACCATCTACTGGCTGTTTCCATGCTTAAAAGTGGCATGCCTGGAGTCTGGGCCTCCACCATCATGGTTCCAACTCTATGGAATTGTCTCTCTCAAGAGGATCTCCTAATTGAAGATCCACTGCAAGTCCTATTGGTTTGTCCTGGCTTTTCTCAGAATCTGAACAGCTGTCACCTTAATGGGAGAAGTAGGAAGGGTTTATTGTTTATTTTTAATGAACTGTAAGCTAAGAGGAGTAGGAGGGAAGGCATGGTGAAGATGAAGAAGAAGAAGAAGAATTGGTTTTTATACCCCACTTTTCACTCAAAACAGCTCACAATTGCCTTCCCTTCCTCTCCCTACAACAAGCACCCTGTGAAGTAGGCTCTGTGAGAACAGCACTATCAGGCCTGTGATTAGTTCAAGGTCACCCAGCTGAATGCATGGGGAGGAGCAGGGAATCAAACCTGGCTCACCAGATTAGAAACCCCCACTGTTAACCACTCCTCCAAACCCAAGTAGGCTCTGTGAGAACAGCACTATCAGGCCTGTGATTAATCCAAGGTCACCCAGCTGAATGCATGGGGAGGAGCAGGGAATCAAACCTGGCTCACCAGATTAGAAACCCCCACTGTTAACCACTCCTCCAAACCCAATCTTGTCAGATCTCAGAAGCGAAGCAGGGTCAGTACTCAGATGGGAGACGGTCAAGGAAGACTGCAGAGGAGGCAATGGCCACTCCCCTCTCCTTCTCACTTGCCTTGAAAGTCCCTTGCTGGATTTGCTGTAAGGTGGTTACAACTTGATAGTTCTTGTACATTTAAGCACATAGGAAAGGTGGAGTAAAAATAAATAACTGAAGTGGGATGCCCAATGCTCAAAGTGGTCCTTTCCATATCTAGGTCAGTATCAGTCAGGTTAGGTTTCCCCAAGCTTCAGGAGGAGCACCGTACTCTTTTAGAAGATGATGTAATCTAACTACTGGCCTACACTGTTTCTTGTGAGGAGTGCTGGTACAATCTCAGACAAAGCAGCCTTGTACTCTTTTAAGGGAAATACCTTCTTATAACTTAGATTTCCCTTGTCAGTTGCTGCTCTAGAGTGAGCTAGGTCTGAAGCATAATATTGGGATGACAATATTTCTGTTTGCTGTGGTGTGGTCTGCCGTGGCTGACCATTTGCCTGTGGTTTTCTTGTACCTGCAGTGGTTGAATAGCATTTATTGCATAGAATGTAGATGTGAGCCAATGATGAGCTTTGAGGGCAGCGCCCTGGCTGGCCTACTGCTCTTGCTTTACACACAACAAGCTTTTGTTCTGCCTAGTATCTCTCTAGTATCGAGGCAAACACGGCTTTTGTTCTGTCTAGTACCTGGCAAACATGCCTAGTTATTTCAAAATATATCCGGTATCTGCAAATAGAAAGCAAATATGACACAGTGCTGAATGGGAAATGGATTGCATAACTTCTTGAACTTCACATTTGTTTAGATTTGAACTCTGTGTGCATGTGTGAGTGTGTGTATGTGTGTATTTTGGAGCCAGACTACAGTTTCACCTAGAACATTAGGCATACTCAACAATGCAGGCTGGTCTTGAACAAAGATAGATCAGCAATTATCTCACGATGCAGTAGACCTAAGGTTGCCAGCTCCAGGTTGGGAAAAAAACATGGGGACTTTGAGGGTGGAGCCTGAAGTGGATGGGGTTTGGGGAGGGGAGGGGCTTCAGTGGGGTGTAATGTCATACAGATTGCCTTCTAAGCAGCCAGTTTCTCCAAGGGACCAGACCTCCGTTGCCTGAAGATTTGTAATCACAAGGGATCTCCAGATCCTGCCTGGAGGCTAGTATACCTAGGTAGACCCTCTGAAACCAATGTGAAAATGTGACAGTTTCAAACTTTCCCCCTATTGATCTATCCAGCTAATTGCCTTAAAAGGTAGTGTGGTAAACATCAATGATCTTAAAGTAATGCCAAACCTCAAGACATTTCCTGCTATTGTATAGTATTTTTGAAGGGGAAATGGACAAAATGAGAACATTGGGGACTTATCTTTGTACCAAAGCCCTGTACATAAAAATCAATACATAGGCAAAAGTTTTGCTTTTGTTTTTGTTTTGCTGGACCTTCATCTTTGATCAGTATCTCACTACAGGAAAGTATTTTCTTCCTGTTTGAGACAGAGTATAAATTTATTCTCAGAGAGTGTGGGTATGGGGGAGGACGGGACTGGAAGAATTTTGCAGCAATTCAGCTTTCATTGGTATCCTTGAACAGCAAATACAATGCTATTGTTTACCCATCTTTCACAAATAGAAGATCAAGTTGCGGGTCATCAATTGACTGGAGACTGGAAGTTCTCAAGCAGACAACATAGCTGAATTTTTAGACAATAGGTTTCTGCAGGGAAAAAAATATGTTTCTAATTAACGTTGCAATTTCTAAAATAAACCCCTTTGGCCATTGTACCGGAGTAATATTTTTTTCTCTCTCCCTTGGATTATGTGCCTCATTAAAAGAAAAGATAGGAGAAAAGGTCAAACTCATGTAAGCACCATTGTTCCTTAACATTGTTCTTTCCAAGAATATGTACTGTGCTTTACTACCCACAAATGATTAATTCCATTTTCTACTGTTTATTAGTTTGGGTGAAGAGAGATTTTAGCATTTAAATTCATATGGCTTATACACCCAGATGCGTAGGATCAAAGCACACATCCAGATTTTGTATCTAAATCTTACTTTCTTGGGGTTAATGTTCTTTGGCTATAAATGTATTAGATAACAAAAGGAGAAATCTTAAGCCTCAGACCCAAGTGAACACCAAGCATGAAGGCAGGTATATCACACATGGGCAGGCAGAAATTGTGTACCCTCCAGTATTCCACTGATAAAAATAAAGATACTCCTGGTACTTCTGACATCCCTGTTCTCACACCAGGGATCACTGCCTGAGTTGCACTTTCTGATGCCAAACTCAGATGTTGCCGGACATCTTGCTGGTGATTTATCTCAAGAGGAAGATTTTGGAAGATTATAAGGGACAGCCAAACTGGATCTCATTCCAGTTGAGCATGAACTCGCACCCTAACATACCGTACAACAAAGAGGAATCACTCCTAACTACTAGGGTTCCCAACTTCCAAGTGGGGCCAGAATTACCATTCCCCTGCAGAAAATGCCAGCTTCAAAGGGTAGGATCCGTATCCCTGCTGAGCTCCTTTCCATATTCTACTCTCTTGAGGCCTGGATCTTAATCTCTGGGAGTTTTCCAACCTGGAATGCCACCCCACACAATCTAACAGTCCTCTATTGGCTACTCAGAACTTCTAGACCATGCATGAAGACCTCCATGCTTCAACAGGAATCACTGTAAGAAAGACAAGGTGTATCATGCATTCCATCTTTATATCCATTATGGAACAATGACAGAATAGAAATAAAACAGTGATGGCATATATGCTACTTACCCTGAATATTAAGCCTCATCCTAATTTTTGTTTACAGTCTTCAGGAGACATTATTAGATCCTTTTGATAGCTTTCTGTAGTTTGGGTTTGTTTTTAAAGAAATTGCTCTGCATATGATTTTGTTCCTGGCTTGCTTTTTACTGAATCTGGTAAACTAATGCAAGGTACAATGTTGGTATAGTTCTCTCCTCTCCCCTCCAAATTTGTTTTAGTAAATGATCTTTATCCGATACCTGTTCACTCCACCCTTCCTAATTAGCATTGACCTTCAGGTGGCAGTACAGTGGCATAAATATTAGCTCCCCGAGCAATGTGTAAATGTGTGATAACATTTCCCCACCCAAATATTTCACCTTTCCGTGTTTCCTCCTTCACTAAGTAGCTGTGAAAGAATCCTGTTTCAGATTTCTCAGTATTCTTCTAAAATCTCGCCTTACTTTTTTTTTTTTTGTCGCAGAACGGGTTAAAACCTTTTCACTGTAAATATGGAACTTGAGACTCAGTTCAAAGGAGGAGCTATTCACACTCGGAGAAAACCAGAATTGCTGGGAAAGAAAATAATTCTAGGAAATGTTGAAGGCAGCAGGAAAAGAGGAAAGGCCAACATGAGATGGACTCAACTAAGGAAGCCACAACTCTCAATTAAGTTAGCCACAATTAAGGAAGCCACAACTATTAATTCATTCATTCATAGGGGCACCACAAGTCAGAAGCGAATTGACAGCACTTCATCTCATACACACACACACACACACACACACACACTGAAATAAGTGGTTTGCGTACATGGCCTTTCTGGTCATTATTTTTAGCCAGATACTAATTTACAATATTTGTGAAATAATACTTAAAAGCCAATGGGACAGTCTTGCGATGGATTCACACCATCGTGTGGAGGATAAAGGGCTTGTATTTAAGAACCAGTTTGGCGTAGTAGTTAGGAGTGTGGACTTCTAATCTTGCAAGCCAGGTTTGATTTCGTGCTCCCCCACACGCAACCAGCTGCACCTTGGGCTCGCCACAACACTGAGAAAGTTGTTCTGACCGAGCAGTAATATCAGGGCTCTCTCAGCCTCACCCACCTCACAGGGTGTCTGTTGTGGAGAGAGGAAAGGGAAGGCGACTGTAAGCTGCTTTGAGATTCCTTCGGATAGAGAAAAGTGGCATATAAGCACCAACTCTTCTTCTTCAGTAATATCAGGGTTCTCTCAGCCTCACCCACTTCATACCCACCTTCTCCACTGTTGTGGGGAGAGGAAAGGGAAGGCGTATGTAAGCCACTTTGAGACTCCTCAAAGTAGGGGGAAGCAGTATATAAAAAACAACTCTTCTTCTTCTTCTTCTTCCTCTTGGGGGAGCATCATTATGCCTGCCTGCCATGGTGTTAAATACCAATGAGATTTTTTCCTTCAAAGAAATACGTTCCTTGACATGTAAGGCACGTATACACTCTCATACGTAGCCAATTGACCTGTCTGCTTATTGCCTTGCCTTTGTCATCTATGACTATACCGTATCCATCCATATGTTCACCTATGGTGATAATAATTCATTTATACAGTTTCTTGTCTTTTGCTTGCAGGCTGCTTTGCCTTCAGACCCTTCTGAGTTTGTTTTTCTTCCAGTCACACTGGCATATGTGAAAGGCCCAGTAACCTGGAACTAGTATGCTTGTCATTGTGTGTGGCGGGTAAGTGGGCTTGTGTCTTACGAGGACCCCCTGGGTGGTGCAGTGTGTCTGCCTGAGTTCTCCATCCATCTTTGTGACAGCAGCTGTGTAACTGTGTTTTTAACTTTGAGAGCCAGCTTGGTGTTGTGGTTAAGAGCTGCAGCTTCTAACCAGGAGAACCAGGTGGGGTTCCCCACTCTTCTTCCACATGCAGCCAGCAGGGTGACCTTGGGACAGGCACAGTTTTCTCAAAGCTCTCTCAGCCCCACCTTCCTCACATGGTATTTGTTGTGGGGAGAGGAAGTATAGGTTATTGCAAGCTGCTTTGAGATTCCTTCCGGTAGTAAAAAATGGGGCACTAAAAGCTGCTCTTCTTTTTCAGTGTAGGGCTCATTCTGCACACACTTCACTGTGCTTTTCCAGCTGGATTTTCCTGTGCGGAATAGGAAAATCTACCTCTAAAGTACATTGAAAGCACATTATCCAACATGTGCAGAGTGGGCCTTGCACAAGCTTCACTTTTCCTGATATGAATGAATACAAAAGTAAGTGCTGTCAAGTTGCAACAAACTTCTGTTGACCCCAGCAAAGGGCTTTCAAGACCAGTGAGAAGAAGAGTGGTTCATCATTGCCTTCTTCTGCAAAGGCTTCCTTGATGATCTCTCAGCCCAGTAGCAGAAACATGAATGTATAATAGGAAACATGAATGTATAAAGGAGGAACTGAAGGACGTAATTCTTGAGAGCCAGTTTGGCGTAGTGGTTAGGAGTGTGGGCTTCTAATCTGGCATGCCGGGTTCGATTCTGCACTCCCCCACATGCAACCAGCTGGGTGACCTTTGGTTCACCACAGCACTGGTAAAGCTGTTCTGACCGAGCAGTGATATCAGGGCTCTTTCAGCCTCACCCACCTCACAGGGTGTATGTTGTGGGGAGAAGAAAGGGAAGGCGACTGTAAGCCGCTTTGAGACTCCTTTGGCTAGAGAAAAGCGGCATATAAGAACCAACTTTTCTTCTTCTTCTTCTTCTTCTTCTTCTTCTTCTTCTTCTTCTTCTTCTTCTTCTTCTTCTTCTTCTTCTTCTTCTTCTTCTTCTTCTTCTTCTTCTTTTGACTATATGGGGAAGCAGGGCTAAATCTGTCTCTTGCCCTTGGGATACCTGTCATTCTGCATCAATTTGTGTTTCTTTGATTCCCAGTGGCCAAATGGCACGCAGAGATCTTCTAACATTACAGTTGATCTTTAGGTGACCCAGATCAGTTCCTTTGGAGAGAATGGCTACTTTGGACGACAGTCTTCATGACATTATGCCCCGATAAGGTCCCACCCCAAACCCTGCCCTCCCCAGGCTTCACCCCCAAGATCTCCAGAACTGGCATCCCGATCTGTTTCTGCTTACTCAGCCCTGCCCCCCCCATTATTTTCCCTAATCTTCAGCAAGATCTCTGTTCTAAGTCATGTGAATGGATGTTTCCATTGAGTCAAAAACCTGCAGAGACTACAATTCCCATCCTCTCTTGCAATTCAGCCAGTGCAGAGTGTAGACCAAATGTTGCTAGCAGCAGGCAGGCTGCAGTGACAAGGAACACCGTCCAATTTGGACCATTTATGCACTGGAGGTTTCATGCTGGGCTGTAGGCTGGAGTTTTAGTCATGGCTAGTTGCCCCACCTCTTCCTGCACCCACACGGGGGAGCATTTGGCTCGGTGTACCTCATCTGCCCCTGATTTGTGCTCCTGCATGGGAGCTGGGGCAGTGAAGTTCCCAGTGCATAATTGGTCTTGTTGACACAAACGTATTCGAAATGCTGCTAATTTAAATTGCAAACCAATCAGTGGTTCGAGAGCCAGGAGCGCCCGACTCTCGAGAAAACAGTCAAGGTAAACACGTTTTTTAAAGTCGGCTATTGACAAGGATTGCAGCATCGCTATTAGGACTGCTTTCACGGACCTAGTGGGATGATACAATCCATCGCGTTACCTCAGGGCAGTCTTTTAAAATGAAGCACGACAGAATAAAATGCAAATTGATCTTATTGTAAAATATTTGGGACACTGAAGAATGGGAATTCCCGTTTTCTCTCTTGTCATATGTGCGAGTTTCTGTAATTTGCAAGAATAATGCACCTGGCTTACATTTGATGTGTACTGCTATTACCTTTTTGGTTTCATCTGTTTGCATCAGGTAGCTCCAAATTACACAGAGCAGAGATTCCTTTGAGAGTTATCCGTCTTGCAAGTTTTGTTTTGTTTAGTTGTTCTGCCTGCCCTGGTCTCTCTCTCTCTCTCTCTCTCTCTCTCTCTCTCTCTCTCTCTCTCGTATGTATGCATGCACACACGTAAATGTACTAATGGCATAAATTGTATCCCGTTTTTTTTCCTCCTCCGTGTTCATTGGATGCTGTCTGGGATGTCACTGTCTTTTACCTTCAAATGTTTCGGTTATGTGGGAGCAAAGTACGTTGGCTCTGCGCTTCCAAGGAGTTGTTTCCCATTTGCCATCTTGTCTTTTGTGAACAGTGGCCTATTTTTAGCTTCTTCTTTTTGTCATGATGTAGCTTTTCAATTTTGGCCTGCCTGGTTTGACTTGGTCCCACCCTGTTTTCCCCGTGGATCTTTATATAGCTCTCGCCTTTGGAGTTATATTGGTGTGCAGTGGCTTGCTTTTAAATTTAGTTGTTTATGAACTCACTTTTGCCAGGCCTATATTCAGGCATTCTTCAGCTTCACCATAATGTTGGGTTTTTTCACCTCCCCTTCCGTTTTAGGCTATTTTTATCAGGGAACAACTTGACAAATTAAGCATTTGGCCTGGACTCTTTGAATCAGTCCATTAAATTCAGCTCCTGATGTCTCCTGGTATGGTCCCTAGCCCTGTGTTGGGGAATGCCTAGAGATTTGGGGGGTGGGGGAGATCCTTGGGAGGATGGAGTTTGGGGAGAGGAGGAAATTCAGCTGGATATAATGTCATAGAGTAGACCCTCCAAAGCAGCCATTCCCCCCCCCCAAAAAAAGAACTGATTTGGGTCTTCTGCGATCAGCTATAATAACTGGAGATCAAATGACAGCCAGTGTTTAGCTTTTACATAATGCATCAACCTTGACCTAGATGGCCCTGGCAAGCTAAGCAGGTCAACCCTGGCTAGCATCTGGATGGGAGACCTCCAAGGAACACAAGGGTCATGGTTTCAGTTAGCTGCAAAGATGCGTCTTCACAATGGAAAAAGCGCAGTGTGCACAATTAGCTACAGCAGACACAGCAACGTGTGAACCAAGCCTCAAAGAAATGGCGACGGTCATTTTTAGTCACCTTGCTACATGAGACCATGGTATCGGTATAATATTACCCATATCACAATTCAGGAACATTGTTGTTTCCATTTTCATTTAATGCCTAATAGCTTCATGTTCCTTGTAGGCCGTAGAATGGCCCCTGTTCCACAGCATCATGTAACACAATGCTGTAAGCTTCCTATTTTTAAAACTCCATTCCGGCAGTTCATATGACTGGCTTCAATTTTGTATTCGAGCTCACCCGTCTATTTATGCCATACTGTTGCAGTGCTTGTTTTGATTTACTTGCTCTGGGTTATGACCCTTTTCATTAGAGCTGACTGCTTAATTAAGTTTCCAATTGTTTTTTTGCTCCGTATCCACTGCCCCGGCTCTCCCAACAAAATAGCTGAAGCACATCCGTCGCATTTGTGCAGTTGCTTTATCAATTATATTTCCCTCTTATCAGTTGTTTTCCTCTCTTTTCATATTAGCTGCGTGCTTTACAAGGATGTTAATTTTCGGAAGCCTTGGAGACACTAATATTAAATTCGTATCGATCATTCACTTAACAGGGGTAACATTTATGCTGAGGTTCATCCAGACATTCAATAACCTTGTTGAGAGGGGCTAGAGAAATGTGTGTGTGTGTTTGGCACAACCACATATTAATTTTGTCCCCACATTGTTGTGGATTTCTTTTTTTTTAAATGAGGTGGGGATGATGGGATTGTGTTTCATGCTTAATAGTGCCATTCAAAGAAAGGACTTCCATTCATTTCACTTGAACGGAATGAGGGGGAAATAAGACAATTTCTGCCACACTTCATACCATGTGCTCTGAAGTGTCTAATTTCAGGGAACTTATGTTTCTTACAGCAGCACTTCCCAACCCATGGATCGGGACCCAAAATGGGTTGCAATGCTTCTGAAAGTGGGTAACAAGTCAGCACTCCTCAATGACCACCCCTGCCCTTTCTGTCATCATCTTTTTGTATTTTGGGAACCCAGCTCTGATCCTGGAAACAGCATCTTCCATGTCGCACATTAATTGGTAGTTTTTCTTCATTGCATATGCCTGCTGAACAAGTAAAACATGCATCAATAGTTACTTGAGTGCATGAGAATTTTAAGGGGTAATCAGAGGAAATAATGGAGGAGGAGAGTGCAGTGATCCATCCCAGGCTGGGCTGGAGACCCTTGCTTGGCTTGGCCTGTCACAACTTTGGAGCGGGTAGAGTCCCCTGCTGTGCTATTATCAGTCCTGGATGGAGGCCAGCAGCATAGCAAAAGAATATGTGCAGAGCCTCAGCCAACAGCTGGAAATGCAACACAGAGCCAGAACTTGTCTTCTGTGAGCAGGCAGACAGGAGTCAGGCAGGTCAGTAGGCAGGCCAAAGGTCAGTGGGCAGGTAGACAGTCAATGTAGTTATAAAGTGGTCCAAGAGGGCAGGGGGCAGTCGATGAGGTCGTGGCCAATCCTGGACAAGAACAGACAGGAATTCAGTCTGGGCAGGATTCCAGGTGGAAAGATGTGGATTTGACAGCAGTCTCACTTGTTGTACCCAGACTGAGCACTTGGTGTATCAGCTGCAGCTAGGCAGGGCCAGAGAACAAGTGCAACATTGGCAAAGGAGTTCAGGCCTTTTTATCCTTTTCCAGCTTTTTGTTGTAACAATCAGCCAGCCGGGCAGTTCTCCATCTGAGACTCAGGTCCTGCCTCTGCTGCTATTGCTCCATATCTTCACCACTCCCCCATGGCTCCCTCCTGCTCATGGCTTTTCTGCTGGAGTTGGGCTGTGGCTTCTCTTCCTCCTCCTCTTCCTCTTCACCGGCCTTCTCGGGATGACTCCTGGCAGAGTGGGTGGTCAAAGGCTGGTATATAACCAAAAGGCAGCACGTGTCACAATTCCACTTGCTTGGGGTTCATAATAGGGACAACTGCCCCCTTTGTGTGATGTTGGTTTCTCAAATGCATCTGGTTGGCCACTACATGGGTGCCATGTCCATAGAAGAAGAGTTGGGGTTTTTGCATCCCACTTTTTACTACCCAAAGGAGTCTCACAATGACTTACAATCGCTTATACTTCCTCTCCCCACCACAGACACCCAGTGAGGTAGGTGAGGCTGAGGGAGCTCTGAGACAGCCATGGCAGGCCCAAAGTCCTTCAGCTGGCTACATTTGGGAGAATCTAAACTGATTCTCCATATTAAGAGGCCAGCATTCTTAACCACTCCACCAGCTTTTTTACTATTGAGAAACCTCTGAAATATGCAAAATATGGTTGGGAAGCATAGCTATGTACATGCCCACCCAAGGCTCCTCCCCTTCCCACTCCCTTCAGGCCCATCATCGGCCATTTTGGGAGGAGGACCAGATATGGTCATATCACCCATTAAATGTTCAGCAAATTAAAAAATATATAGTAAAAATTAATTAACTTCCACCCATTTGGTCATCAAAAAACTCCAGTGTTTCATAAAACCATGGCTGAGAAAGCTTGCACTACACCAAACTAGCACACCTAGGGCACCAAAATAACTTGGGTCAGCTCTGACCGGGTCGCCATACCAAGTAAATTTGGACCTGTGGGTCACCATACCAAAAACAACACTGGGAACAGCTGTCTTAAAGGGTTTTGCAGATTAGCTTTGGAGCCCCTGGAATTCCGTCCCCACGGATAGCCATTTGTATTGTGCCTGGCCCGTTTGAAATCTATAGCTGACATCCCGAACTTCCATTCCACTGTGCCTTTTTCTGCTCCAACCCTGAGTCATCGGTGAGCTCTCCTGGCAAGAATCACGTTCTTTCTCTTTGGTGTTTGCCACACCGCTGCCTGATATATAAGGTTAGGTTTAGCCTAGAGAGGAGACGACTGAGAGGGGATCTGATAACCATTTTCAAGCATTTAAAAGGATGCCATAATGAGGATGGAGCAGAATTGCTCTCTCTTGCCCCAGAGGGGCAGACCAGAACAAATGGGATGAAATTAATTCAAAAGAAATTCCATCTAAACATCCAGAAGAAATTCCTGACAGAGTGGTTTCTCAGTGGAACAGGCTTCTTCAGGAGGTGGTGGGTTCTCCATCTTTGGAAATTTTTAAACAGAGGCTGGCTGGCCATCAGATAGAGAGGCTGATTCTGTGAAGGCAAAGGGGTGGCAGGTTACAGTGGATGAGCGATTGGGATGTGAGTGTCTTGCATAGTGCAGGGGGTTGGACTAGATGACCCATGAGGTCCCTTCCAACTCTATTATTCTATGGTTGTATGATTCTATGTTAAGCGGTAGTAATAGTATTGAGGATCAGTCAAGTCACATGTTCAATCGCTATCTGCCATTCTCAAGGCTAAGCTGGGTCAGTTAGTTGCTTCTCCCACTGTTCCTGTAATCACTGGCCACAGAGCAAAAGAAAGGGGAAAGCTCCACATTTAATAATGTGTTAGTAAAGGGATCGAAATTAAATCAAGAAGACCGGTGCAAGCAAGCCACTCTGAATTACAGTGTTCCTTAAATATTGAATAAATTATACAGGTTGTATTTTATACATTTCTCATCGACTATTTGCTATTAAGCCTGTTCCTTCTATTAAAAACTTCAGATATCTAGTCTCTTGGAACGCCATTATGCCAAATGAGCCGTCTCTGATGGGGTGGCTGTTGATTTACATTATTGCAAAGAAGAAGCCGGGGAAGAAATTCATAGGCAGCAAATGAATTTATAGGCTAAATGAAGGCTGCGTGTTGGGGTGGGGTGGGGTGGGGAGTTACTGCCTGGTGTTGTTAATGCGTGATTTTGTTATAGCTGCTCTAGTGCTCGTAACTTAGGAGTGTGTGAAAGCTGAGATATGTTGTTGTTTTCTCCAAGCTCTCTTGAATGCTTTGGGGTTTATTCTAAAGGGTACCTGTATTATACCAGGCTTTGCATTATCACCTAGGAAAAATAATGACTATACTGTATAGCCCAGGCTTTTTCAATAGGGGGTTCGTGAAACCCTGGGTTTCTCAACAGCCCCAGAAGGGTTTCACCGATTGGGTGTTATGACAATACTAGGGGCCAAGTCCGTTTCATTCAGTAATGCACTGGGTGCTAGATTAGGGGGGTGGAGTGAAATAACTCTGTGGACAGCCTCCCCCTCTGCTTAGGACCTAGAAAGGCTGCAGGCAGCTGTTAGGGAACTCACCAGCAGGGGCAGCTTTCATGTGGCAGGGATCTGCAGCCTCCAAGCCTCAGAGGGAAATGGAAGGAGGAGGGGGTGGTCAGGAGTGGGAGGCAGAAAGTGATTGGCTGGCCGCTGGATAGACAGGCAAGCTGGCTGGAGGAGGAGGAGGAGGCACTCAAGGGTGGGACAGCCACCCTGAGTGGGTGTTAAGCGCTGAATGGCACTTAAGTCATGAGACACGCTCCTCCCCCAAGGCCTTACCAGGAATATATAATGGAACAGATATGGTTATGTCAATTCAGACTCACACACACTCTTCCAAAATGACCAATGATGAGCCTAAAAGGGTGGAAAGGGGAGGGGCCATGGTAATAAAAATCCTTATTGGCCAAGGCTTGTTGCATGTGGTAGTGACTGGAGGCCAGAGAAGCAGGTACTCTCCTTTTAACTTAACTGCATTGGGGTGTGTAGAAGGGGCTAATAGAGCGATGGATGCCTGCCCAGACTTGTCTCTAGCCCAATGGAGTAGGTCACTGGGCCATTTCTAGAGTTGGAGCGGGGAGGCGATAGATCATGATGTCACATCCAGTGTGAGTGTCTGGGTGAAGTCACTTCTGGTAACATGTGACCTCCAGGAGCATGGCATGAAGGTGTGGCCTGTTGAATACTTCTGGGGTTCCTTGAAGTATGTTTCCAGGATTTCTCAATGATGGAAAGGCTGATAAAGGCTGTTCTAGCCTTAGCTGAAGGCATTTCTCCTGAGACGGATTTCCCAAATTCAGCAACTCTGCTTCAAACAAGGCTATTATGGATCATTGTTATGTGGCCATGCATTTCGATTTGCGCTGTGTGATGGTAACACCAAAACTGGGGCATCTGCTGTATATGGCTACAATTCTGGATTCCAAAATGTGTATATATTCTATATTTTAAGTCTATATTTTAGACCACCCAGCAGATTAAAGACAGCAGTTATAGTTTAGCTTTTGAAATACTTTTGAAGAATTGCGGGCCTTCAAACTCTTTGTTTCTGTGTGCGTGATAGTGTAAGCCTCCAAGTTTCAGGTGGGATGCAGGATTTCTAAGGTGCCTGCAATAGGCCATCTTGGCCCCCAAGGCCGAGAGGGCAACTTGATGGAGCTCTGTAGAGCTGATGGGGGGGTTCTGCTCTGGATTTCAGCATTCCCTGAGGTGGGGCAGCTGCCAGGATCTTGGCTAGATCTTGAATCAGAGAACATTATCTACCAGGCAAATACCTGACTGTGATGATTCAACATCTGTATGTGCCCTCTGGCACAGCTGTTCCGGAGTTTTGGACTGGGTTGTCATCAGTATGTGGATGACACCAAGTTTTATCTCCTGATGGCTGGCTGGCCGGGCTCCCCCCCAGAAACGTTTGCCAGTTGTTTGGAAACAGTGTCTGGGTGGCTCAGGAAGAGTTGCCTGAAATTCAACCCCTCCAAGATCGAAGTTCTTTGGCTGGGTAGAAGGGGACAGGATCAGGAAGCACGTCTCAACCTGCCTGGATGGGGTGCAGCTTACGACTGTACCTGAAGCCAGGAATTTTGGAGTGGTCTTTGATGCCTCCTTATCTATGGAGGTTCAGGTCACAAAAGTAGCCCGTGTGGAATTTTTCCATCTATGCCAGGCTAGGCTACTAGTGCCCTGGCCTCGACCAGGGCCTTTTTGGTCCTGGCCCCAACCTGTTGGGATGAGCTCCCAGAAGAGCTAAGGGCCTTGATGGAGCTCTCAACATTCTGCAGGGCCTGTAAGACGGAGCTCTTCCACCAGGCATTTGACTGAGGCTGGGCTAGGAAGAGCTTCTCACTTCCTGTGCAGGCCTGTAAAAGCCTGTTGGAACACACTTTTTGAGGCTGCCTGTTGGAGGATTGGTGGCTGTTGTGTATGGGGGTTGGGTGAGTGGGGGCTAAGTGGGTTGTCCTGTTGTTATAATTTTACCACCATCTTGGTTGAGTCTGGGAGTGACGATCTAACAATTTACAAATTTGTTGTTGTTGTTATGTGCAAAGTCGTGTCCGACCCATCGCGACCCCATGGACAATGATCCTCCAGGCCTTCCTGTCCTCTACCATTCCCCGGAGTCCATTTAAGTTTGCACCTACTGCTTCAGTGACTCCATCCAGCCACCTCATTCTCTGTCATCCCCTTCTTCTTTTTCCCTCGATCGCTCCCAGCATTAGGCTCTTCTCCAGGGAGTCCTTCCTTCTCATGAGGTGGCCAAAGTATTTGAGTTTCATCTTCACATTTACAAATAAATAAATATAAAAAGAAATGATTGGTGGTGGTGGTGGTAATAAATTGAAATTGAAGTATTTTCCAAATTCAGAAACAGGTGCAAGACCCATGCCATGGACAACACATAAGCCTGGACAATCAGTCCTCTGTTAGGTACTGGCTCTCACTTACTGAGGAACCTCAAGACCATCTCTGGTGCCTTCAGCTTGACCTGTGCTCAAAACAATGCACTTCCTATGGTACACAGAGGCTCGGACTAAAAGTAATCCTCTTGCTGTACCCTATGTCTGCAACAGTGTGTGTGTTTGCGTGTTTATGTGTGTGTGTGTTAAAGTAGTTGTCACATTATCAGCTTCACTGCCAATGAAAATCAATAAAAACAATTTCCAGCTACATTTATAATCCATTCTTCGCCACTTTCTCCTTATCATTCTCCAGACCCGTTTCATCAAAATGTCACTGGATCTGAATATATAATGTTATTTTTGCATTGCCTGTCTCTCTCTCCCCCCCTCCCTCCCCCTCCAAACACAGGGCCCTTGATTTATGTTTATTTTCACCCAAGTATAGTAAGCTTATTTGAGTGCAATATGAAAAGGATATGAGATACTTATATTCATGATCCACCCCACCCCACAAAGGATAATATCAGCAGGGCTTTTTCTTTCTAGACCCAGATCAGAGATTCTTGAGCTGAAAAGTTATAACAAGCAGGCAGGAGTTCAAACAAATATACTTACAGATCCCTCCCCTAGCATTCTTCTTTGCATATGCTTGCTGGGAGGGTGGAATCTCCAAATACTGGATGCCTGTATTTCCCATTCTGTGTTTGATTGATGAGAGTTTGTAGTTCTCCTCCGTCCTGGAGGAGTGTGAGAATGCACAAGCGCTCCCAATAATCAGACTGCATATAGGTAAAGGAAATACTTTATTGAGACACCAATCAGATCATCGCAGGGCCCTTGCTAAGACTGGGAATCTTACGCAAGCACTCCCTTGTCAACCCAGCTCCACAGCCCCTCCCAGCACCAAACAGTTTTAGGCATAAACAACCCTTGTTGACAAAACAGCTTGACCTTCAAAGCCTGAGATAGTTCCCAAGGCAATAGCCCGCAGGGGCAGGAAGTGGGCTTTCACAGCTAAGATCCGAGGCAGGAAGAGGCTAAGGAAGGGATCAAAGACCCTACAATAAAACAGGAATGGAGACTGACAGAGACTTGTAAAGGATGCTAAGCGGAATACATGGCAAAACATTAACCAATTGTGATTTTGACAGATAACCCAGGATTGCCAGACCTCATCAGTGCTGGAAGCTAAGCAAGACCGGACCTGGTTAGAACTTGGATGGGAGACCACAAAAGAATGCCGGGATTGCTGCACAGTGACAGGCAACAGCAAACCTCTGGCCTCAAAAACCCTATAGTGTTGCTGTAAGGCAGGGGTGGGCAAACTGTGGCCCTCCAGATGTCCATTCGCTGTCAGGGGCTCATGGGACTTGTAGTCAATGGACATCTGGAGGGCCACAGTTTGCCCACCCCTGCCTTACGGTATCGGTGACTTGTTGACACTTTCTAAAAGCTGTCTTAGCTTATTTATTGTATGATATTAAGACCAGAGGCTGTAAGACTAAATAGATTATTTACTTATTAAAGCCACCGTATTGTAGAAACAGGTAGTTCCTAGGAAAATGGTAGAATTTGGCAATACTAGAGAGTTGACATGCAGCTGTCACTGAGAAGGACATCATTGTGCTTCCAGGAGGAGTGAAGTGAACTTGTGGCCCCATCTCCATTCATGATTGAATGATCCACCCCCATCCCCCACCTAGGTATGGGTGCTGGAACATGGACCTGGCATCTACAAACATACAATCTGCACACAAATCAACACTTTCCATAGTATTTAGTAGATACAGTGCTATTGTCATTAGTTTTTGAGATTGCCTATTTGAAGCCTTCCAAAATCACAATGGATAAAACCATTGTTAATATTTAGACCAAAAAAAAAAGAAAAGAAAATGTTTTTTGTCAAAATCCATTTTGACAAGAGATTTTTCAGCTTGACACAAAATCGTATTTCCTCACCCACAGAAAACAAATAGCAAAATTGTTCCGTCTGTGTTTGCTGGAGATTTACTAATCCTTCAGTACTGTTTAAGCTGCATTCCTTTTCTGCAGGATGGTACTCAGTTTAAAAGTTCATTTATTTAACTAAGAGCCAAACCTGTGTATTTTCTCATCGCTGATTCTCCTGCTCCAGTTGCAAATACTGATATTAAACAGTGTTGTCTCTGGCCTGTGCCTGGCGGAACAGCTCTGTTTTACAGGTCCTGCGGAACTGCCCTAGGTCCCACAGGGCCCCAATCTCACCGGGAAAAGCTTTCCACCTGGCGGGGACCAAGGTCAAAATATGCATTAGCTACTAATCTGATAAGATAGAACAATATATTTTGGTGGAAGAAGGGTTTCTTGGTGGGGTGATCATTGGGATTAACATCCTCAGATTTTATTCATAGAATATTCATTTATTTGTGTTCACGTCAGTTTTGAGGTAGTTCCAGAATAAGTGATAGTCTATACAGTCAATCCCTTTTTCTCTGATTAAATGTCAGAGTTTGTAAATATGTAGAAAACTGATAATTATTCAATCATAAACAATCTGTACCATTAATCCATTGAATGGATTTCTATGTTGTAATTTATACAGTTTGGTGTAGTGGTTAGGAGTGTGGATTTCTAATCTGCCATGCCGGGTTCAATTCTGCACTCCCAGCCAGCTGGGTGACCTTGGGCTTGCCACGGCGCTGATAAAGCTGTTCTGACCGAGCAGTGATATCAGGGTTCTCTCGGCTTCACCCACCTCACAGGGTGTCTGTTGTGGGGAGAGGAATGGGAAGGCGACTGTAAGCCACTTTGAGACTCCTTCAGGTAGAGAAAAGTGGTATATAAGAACCAATTCTTCTTCTATATTGAATTCCTATGCATGAATGCTCCTAAGAACTTTTGGGCTGTTTCATCACTACGAGAGATGTGACCTCTCCTTTTACACCATGATTTGGAACGGATTTTTTAAAAATATACAGGATTCCATAATTCCCTAATCCGGCTCCTAATCATACTCAGCCTGATAATATTGGGATTAAGATGGGATCAAAATGACCCTCTTCTATCAGCTATTCCCTCCCTTACCCAGTAGCCAGTGGAGTATCAGGGTAGGCTGGTAGCCAGTGGAGCAGTAGAGAAGTCTTTCTGTGAAAGTATTGCCCCTTGGTGACTGAAAGGTCAGCTCCATTTGCATCTGTTCTTACCATCTGGGCTGCTGCCTTCTGTGTATAAAGGAGTATTGCAGGCTCCACAAAGAGGTCATCTACAATGCCCCCTTCCCAGTTGTTTGTTTTGTGGAAAGAGAACAAGATGCCTGTTGTTGTGAGAATGACAAAGCTGAAGGAAGTTCATTATGAACCAGGCCCAAGCTTTAGTTGAGCTGAGGCTTGCCTTCAAATTAACCCAAAAGATTGGACCTTCCAGTTTGTCTTGAAGAGTACATAACATTCAACTATTCTATTGGAGACATCACTATTTTTATGCATTCTTTTCATATTGTCAGCCCCATGTTGACACCATGCTGAAAGTCAGCATGTTGCAATGGCTGGAGTATTGGACTAGGCCCAGGGAAAGCCAGGTTCAAGTTCCCGTTCACCATGAAGTTGTAGAACAATTCCAGATGGAGATATTCTTTCTCAGGTTGTTGAGAAGGTGAAATGGTGAAAACTGGAGCCCTGCACACTACTCAGATTCTTCAAGGAAGGGTGGAACGTAGGGTTGGCAATCCAACCCAGCCTGTAGGAGACCAAGGGGCTGCCGTCACCAGTGGTATGATGTCATTTCTTGGATCCCAGTCCTCTCTAGGCATCACCTCCGTGGTTTTACAGTAGAGTTTCCAGCCATCCCTAAACAGGTAATGTGACTTCTAGTGTTTTCCTTGAAGTGATGTCATTGCATAAGTTGCTCAAAGCTTTGGTGAGAAATGGGAGATGGGGAGGGGTCAATCACCACTGGGGGACCAGTAAACCTAATTTAGTACTAAGTTAATAGTGTACTAAACATGTACTACATGTATCCATGTACTACTACTACTAATAATAAAAAAAACAGGCACTGCTATTTCAAGTGGTTGTTCTGCACAATAATGAGTCACATTTCTGTGACTCTAACTCCTAAACGCAATGGAGCCAGCACTAGCATGTTCAATTGGCACACGGTGCTTACCCACATTCAAGTCTCATTCCATCACTTGGGTAGATGACGGTTGGGGCTTGTTTGGCAACACAGCAACAAGCGACTAGGAACACCCTGTATTGCTCTCGGTCTCTTCCCATGTGTTTTGTGTGCGACTCTGTTGCTGATGCTTAGTAACATAACACATTTTCCATCCACTTATCCCAAGAGGGAGACATCACACTAATTTTTTGGCTATGTGGACCTGGGGAGGGGCCATGGCTTGGTGGTAGAGCATCAGCTTTGCATCCAGCATGGTCCAGTGTCAGTTTTAGGATTGCCAGCCTCCACATGGTGGCGGGAGATCTCTTGGGATTACAATTGATTTCTGTGTGACAGAGATCCATTCTCCTGGAGAAAATGGCTGCTTTGGAAAGTGGACTGTGGCATTATATCCTGCTGAGGTCCCTGCCCTCCCCATGTGCTATCCTTCAAATCTCCTGGAATCACCCACCCCAGCGCTGGCAGTCTTGTAAAAAGGTTCATATAGAAGGTACTCCGCCTGAAACCCTGGAGCACCCTTTTTCAACCTTTTCAAGGTACCAGGGTACCAGGAAGTGATGTCAGCTTTGAGGTACCAGGAAGTGATGTCAGCTGGCCATTCCTCCCTGCCATGCCCCCCCCCACCAAGTGAGAGGAGCTTTGGGTGGTTTAAAGGACTCCTCCCCTTCCCACACCCTCTAGGCCCATAACTGGTCACTTTGGGAGAGGGCGGGTCAACCTGTCCAAGTAAGGTTAGATATTATTTTTTTAATCACCTTTTTCTCTCCACTTCCTCTCCCCAGCTGCCTTAAAAAAAAAAACATTTTGCAGTACCATTGAGGGGCCTTTGTGACTCTGTGCAGTACAATGACACTCTGGTTGGAAACCTCTGCCTTGGTGGATCAAGGCCACTCCATTTTGACCTGCGTAGGCTGATGGTCTGAATCGGCAGGAGGTAGATTCATGTGGTTCGATGCATTGCCCTGTCTCGGTGAAATGCTGCATTCCCCACATCTTGCATCATTGACTGAGAGAAAATGTACTTTCCATATTGGAGAATTTGCCATGCTTTGAATTTCATGTCGAAAAACACCTTTTCGGGTGAGAAGAAGAAAAAAAAAACATTGCTCAGAATCGACCCCTTACTGAAATTAACGGATTTGTGTCCAAATTAGTTTTTGGTGCAAGGCTTTTTGCAATCAGCTCAGTGTCAGAAGGAGACAGGACATGTGATCAGCAGAGGGCAAAATCCCTCGCACTTTACACGAAGCAAATTAAGCACCAAAAATATTTGAACAAAATCAGTAAGGGGGTGGGCGTTTCTTCTCTCCTGTAAAGCTGTTTTTCACAGCAAAAAAAGAAGAAAGAAATCAGCTGAACATTTGACACAGTGCTAAGGGCTGGTTGGTTTGTTTTGATCCAGTTATGTCTCTCTTTTTTTTTTTGAAAATCCAGGTCTACCTATCTGTCTTTGACCTACAGGGTATTGTTATGGTTCTTCAATTGGAAGCTTTGAATGAAAGTTGTACTCAGTTGACTGATGAGCTTAATTGGGTCTCCTACAGTATTCCTATTCCCACTCAGAGCTTTGAGTAGTTATAGGAGAGGCTGGGCTTTACTGTTACTCGAAATTGTATATCAATCTTAACTCAAGTAGCACGCCCCTTGTGCAGCATCATTTGCACACGCATCCCAAAAGAAGCAATCGTGCCCCGTGAAAGGGACACTTCAGTGTTGCCATGTAGGGCAGCAGAAATCAGATCATAGAATCATAGAATAATAGAGTTGGAAGGTACCTCATGGGTCATCTAGTCCAACCCCCTGCACTATGCAGGACACTCACACCCCAATCATTCATCTACTGTAAATCGGTCATCAATTCGCCTGGACATAATTGCTGTTTTGGATGGTGGACTCTATAGCCTCACGCCCCACTGAGATTGTTAGCGATTCCAAAACCTGCCCTCCCAAAGTGCCACCCCTCCACATCTCCAAGCATTTCCCAACCCGGAATTGGCATCCTGGGTTGTCTAGGTGATTCGTTGGACATTACCTTCATTTTTAAGGATTATGGTGATTTTTAAATCGATAGTCAACACTTGCCCATTTTTTCTTGCGGATATTTCTGTATTCTTTCATACTGGCATCATATGTTCAGGACATTTGCAGATTTTGACACTTAATTTTGTATAATGCCCCAAGAGTTTTACAATAGAATCATAGACTTGGAATGGTCCATACAGGCCATCTAGTCCAACCCTCTGCTCAATGCAGGATCAGCCTAAAGCATCCATGGAAAGTATCTGTCCAGCTGCTGTTTAAAGGGGGGGGAGCTCACCACTTTCTTAGGCAGCCCGTCCCACTGCTGAACTACTCTGGCTGTGCATTTTATGTCTTTCTATCTAGCCAGTACCATTTATTATGGGACCTATCCTCTGATGCTCTCCTCCAAACCATCTCAATTTTGCCCATGTCCTTTCTGTAGTGAGGCCTCAATATCAACATGTTGATCCACATCTGCTTATGATCCCCAGCCTGAAGGAGGTGAAATTGGCCTCAGCCAGGGCCAGCATTTTTGTTTGCCCCAGCCCCGGCCTCAGCCCCAGCCCCAGCCCCAGCCTGGTGAAATGAACTCCCTGGAGAAATCAAGGCCCCACAGGACCTTATGGCTTATGGTTGAAGCCCACAGTAGCTGGCTTCACTGCTGGGAGGAGGAGGAAGAGAGTAAGAAGATTGGCTCCTTGCTAGAGGACTCACCTGTCTGGGAAGTTCAACTGGGGGTGCTTTTGTAACAATTGTAAATGTTTTAAAGTTTTGTGAGTAGATTTTCCTGCTCTTACCTGCCCTGAGCGACTCAGAAGGGTGGGTTAGAAATGAAAATGTATTATTGCTGCTGCTGTTGTTTTGAACCAAGAAAATTCAACTCATTGGCATATCTCCAAATGCATGTTGTTAGCCATGGTTGCACATGTCTTTGCTCATGCAACAACATAGGTCAGTATCACAAGAAGGGATTGGGTTTGTGGCCACTCCCCAGCCCAGCTCTTGAAATGTGTTCAAGAATTTTGGTTATACAGAAGGCGTGAACACCTGACTAACTAAGATTCCCAACTCTATGTTGGAAAATACCTTGAGATTTGGGCTTGGGGTTGAAATATAGAAGATCAGTAGTGTGCATGAATCAACAATCTAAAAAGAACATCCTGCAGGGGGCATTGGAGGAGATTTGTATTTAGCATGACTAGCTTAGGAACTTCCTGTTACTGTTTTTTTCTTCCAAATAATCTCCTCCGGTGCCCTGATTGGCTCTTTGGAGACTTCCTGCTCCATTGAGTACATTTCCTCCCCACTTACCTCCAGAACGTACTGAACAAATGCAGAACACTTAGACATTTAGGTCTCTCTCTGTCCTCATTCCATATAATGTTTCTTTCTCTTCACAACGAAAATCTTTTATCCTTTTAAGCAGGCTGGTGTGACTATCCTCTTTGTCTGTTTAAACTCTACCAACACCTCAATCTTGGGGAGGATGAAACCTGGGGAATAGAGAGAGCTCAGCAGGGACATAAGGCCATAAAATCCACCCAAGAGAAGTGATCTCTGCAGTTGTAATTTCAGGAAAACTCAGGCATCATCATCTGGACATGGAATTGGGATTAGTATGAGTGGCAGGCAGTTGTGAATTTTCTGCCTTCTGGGGGTGGGGGGGTGGGGGTTTGAATTAGATGACCCTTCCAACTCTATGATTCTGCTATCCTAGGTGTGCCACCGGGTTATTGGCAACCCTATGGATGACCCATGCCTTCTGGGATTTTTTTCCAAGTAGAAATTGTAGATGTGAGATCCATGAGCCCATAGAGGTCAGGGTTGGGACCTCTAGTCTCTTCATCTGCACCCAAACAAAGAAGTAAACAGGGTTGGATGGAAGGGAAACGCAGCCTCTGAGTTTTCCAGCACTTTTGAGAATTTGTTTTAGTTAGCAGAATGAATTATTGATCAGCTGCTCTAACAGAACCATTTAGGAATGCAACATTTGAGCCATTTTTGTTGAAATAGAATTGCCTGAAATATTTAGACAGGGCCTTGACGATGAATGCTTCTTCCTTCCAGGCGGTTGCGGGATGCTCATAGCTCTCATTGATTTGCAAGATCCAATATTCACCGTCCCTTTCTCTTTAAATTACAAGTCACTGCAGATGTTCTGTGCTATTAGCAGAAGGGAACTGTTAGAGGGCCCCGATAATGTTTTCAAGGTCATTCTGTGTGTGCTGCAATTTTTAAAAGACGCGCAGATGTAACACTTGCAAAAGAGGTTGAAGATGTGCACAGGTTTGATGGAGGAAACTAAAGCCTTTTTAAAGTTGAAATGCTATGTTAATTGACACTTCAAAGAGGGATTTGTCCATCCTTTGTGGTGCAGGAGTTAGAGAAGCCTTTTTCAACTTTTTGACATTGGAGGAGCTCCTGAAATAATATTTTAGGCTTTCAGGAGCCCCAGAAGTAATGACACCTAGCCACGATTCTCTGCCACGCCCCTGGAAATGACATTGCCACACATGTTAACAGGTAGGCTCGAGGAGGAGTGGAAGGAGGAGAGACAGGAGGTGGTATAAGGCAAGAGTGGGTATGCAGGTGCAGAAATCTTGAGAGAACTCACTCCTGCTCAGGAGGGAGTGGTGGAAGTGGCCGATTCCCTAGCTTATGGCCAAGTCCATTCAGGCAGGAGAGCACAGGCCACAGACCTCCGGGGGTCCCTGGTTGAGAATCCCTGGGTTAGAGAGTGAGAGCAGAATCTAAGAAATCCAGGTTCAAGTCCCAGCTATGGAAGGCTGCTGAGTAGGCCACCTTGAGAAGAAAGGGGTGAAACGAACAAAGAAATATGCCATCTAGCCGTAATTCTCCTGCATCTCGATGCTGAAGGTATTGTCCTGCCCAGGGATGGGACTATCTGCTCTCTTCAGCAGCTGCTGAATAAAAAGAGAGGAGGCCAGAAGATCGTTTCAGAGAGTAGACCAATCAGAGTTGAGTTCAGTAGTGCCTCAGAGATTGTCTCGTGGGACTTGATCTCTGGGAAATGCATGCCTCGAAACGCTGGCTGGTTTCTAAGGTAGTATGGGAGCCAGAACGGTTAGTGAAGTAAAGCCCTAATTGGCTACTTCCTCAATCAACAGGAACTTCTGGCTTACAGAGGCCTCTAATTATTGGATTTGTCTCTCATGGCAGATTTATTAGGGTTTTGTGGTGGTGTTTTTTAGTAGTTGTTGTTTTTTTTAATGTTCTCTGGCGCATGCTTTGAGAACAACTGTTCAGGTCTCAGGGCTGCACTTAAGCAGTACTTTATGTACTGGATTATAGTTTGTTATCCATTTAGTGCCCTAGGAATTTTAACACTGTTTTCTATCATTCCAATGACACCACCTATAGGACTTTTCCTGGAAGTGACATCATGCCGTCACTGATGGCCGCTCCTCCCATGTTTCCTGTTTCCCACCAAGCAAACCTATAACTGTTAGATCACTTCATACTCAGAGCCACAGTGTACGAGCATGTGTGTGTGGGAAATAGCAAATTTCCTGGCATGTATTCAGTTTCACTGAGGGAAATTTCACCAGTCGAAGCCACCAGCAGTCTCAGACGAAGCTCAGATATTTTTGGTTTAACAACTGACACTTTTCTCCAGTTTGGAACCTAGAAATGAGAAGCTATTCCTTTAAGCACATGATTTTATTGCTGAGACTTTGGTCATTGTGCCCCCTCCCCCCAGATTGTTATTCTTGTGTATGTGGGCAATCTGAGACAGAGAGCTTGGAGCAAGAAACTGGAGTCCTGAACTCATGACTGGGATTGGTCAAGTCCCTGTTCCTCGCTGTTCATTGGACAATTTAATGGACCTTTTTAGGGCCTCTATTAGGGAACAGTTGTTTGCCTTGGCAGAAGCCTCAGACATGTAGATAAGTTCCCCGGTTTTGCTTGTCGTTGTTCAGTGTTCTTGTGCTTAGTAAAGAGTTGGTTGTTTGGAGCTGAAATGTCTGTGTCTTTGCTGAACCCACAGATTTAACAGTTATACTCCCCTTTGCAAATTCCCATGAACAGACCTGGCAGCTAACAAGCTGAACCTGTTTCCCCCAAGCAAGAAGGGTAGTTGGCTCCAGTGGGAGAGAACAGATGTTGTTTTGCCTTGTCCTCGCAGGGCATCATATTTAGAAGTTGTGACGATCTGCCCTAAGGGCTCTGTTATTTATGAGGTTTCTAACAAGGTTTCAGCTGCAGGCCTGTTCCTGCGGAAGGAGGTTTAAAGGGTTTTATTAACTTTGTACATGTTTAATCTGGGAACAATAAGGCATCTTGAGCCGCAAGGAAAAGGTGAAGAACCAACATGTTAATGCATAAATACACAGCTTGCAAACTGCCCGCCATGCCGTGGTCTCAAGTCTGTTCTTCTTCCCCAGCCAGTAGAAACTCTTTATATCAAGTCTTAGATAAGGGTCCCAGGTTCCTAGTAGCCACCAGTGCACTATGAGGATGTGCATCTTGGGAGCGGGGAGGAGCACTGCAAATTAGTGTGATGTACTGACTGTTAGATCCGTGGGTTTAGAGAGACCAGGACACTGGGAGGTCATTTCAGCTCTTTATTGTGAACCTCAGCATGATAGTACAGGATCTAAAACTGAACCAAGGAAACCTACAACCAATTCCACCTTATATACACAAACCACCCAACTGATCTTCCCTGTGTGCACTATTGCGCTAGGCAGTGAGTGTTAGTGGTCAGTTTCACTTTAAACTGTCTGGATCCAGCAGACAGGATCTAGCTGCACATGAGTCAATTACAAGATCCAGCTTATGATCCTGCTTTGGACCATAGTGCTCAACAAACACAACACCAACGCCACCTGGAAGGGATGTTAGTGATATGGGGGAGGGGCTGAGGTTCTGGATTTTGGCCCAAAACTATGGTAAAATTAGCTTCTTATCACAAAGTTTTGCCCAAAAACTAGAGTTTTGCTCCCCACATCATCAACATGGGTATGTCACTTCCAGCTGACATCAGCACTTCGTAATTACTTCCTGCTTCTTCCCTCACTGTGCCTGATAAGTTCCCCTGTTCGCCCTGAAAATGCTACCTACCACACAAGGCTATTGAAAACTCAGACATCCTTGCATCTTGGTGTCCTGCTTTTTCTTGCTACAAATCATTATGGATAAGTATAACAAAGATACTTTGGGACTTAGGAGCAGCTGGTTTTCCTCTGAAAAAGCTGGCCAACAGAAGAGGGGTAGTGCCAACATCTGAAGGTTTTGTTTTTTTTTTTAAACAATACTTTGTACATATTCTGCTTTTCTCCTTAAAACAGCTTGTGTTGTTCTCTTCTCCATTTTATCTTCATAATAACTCTGTGAGGTAGGTGAGGGCTGCATGTTACTGGCCCAAAGTGGATTCCATGTCAGACTGGGAACTTGAATATGGGTCTCCCAAATCTCTAACTCAGCCTTTCTCAACTTTTTTACCATTGAGAAACCTGTGAAACAATCTTCAGAAGTGGCATGATTGTGCACAATATGGTTGGGAAGCATAGCTGTGTACATGCCCATCCCTTCCCACCCCCTCCAGGCCCATCAATGGCCATTTTGGGAAAGGGGGACAGGTCAACATGCCCATATATGGTCATATCACCCGATAAACATTTAACAAATTTTAAAAACACATTCAAATTTATGCCCACCCATTCAGGAAACCCTTCCACGACTGCCAAGAAACCCCTGGGTTTCATGAAACCCTGGTTGAGAAAGCCTGCTCTAAGCACTGCACCACAGGGGCTCTCTAAAATTGTAGGGCAAACAGCTGCTGTTGAGTTTATGATTGCCAGGTCTCCAGGTCCAGGCAGGGCTTCTACACTTTCTAGATGCAACTCACCCCCACAAAACTTACCCCAACCCAGAAGAAAGCCACATTTTAACGTGACATGCTGACATCAGCCAGAAGTGACATCAGCACCCTGTGATTGTTGGGAGGTGATGATGCTCCCCCCCCCCCACAACATCTCTGCCATGCCGATGTCACTTACAGGGGATGTTCCCACCACCCCCATCAGCAGTGCTGATGGACCTGCCAACCTTAGATGAGGTAGTGAATCAGATCCTTTGCTCTTCTAGGATTGTGTGGAGCATGTCCCTCTGTCAACACCTTATGATTAAGCTGTCTTGATTCAACATGGAGAGTAGTACCAGAGACCATATACAGGCAAAACAGGTGTTCTACAATCAGCAATGACCTTTTCCTGTAGCCGCAGGAGTGATAATTGTCTGTCAGCACAGTGTTTTGATGCTTATTGATAGTTGCAAGTGTTTCCTTGTCATTGGTCAAATTGGCATGGCAACAGCTATGTGACCAGTGAGTTTTAGGCCACATAATTGCTTTTTTATCAGTGTGATCCTAAGCAGAGTTATACCCTTCCACGTCTATTGAAATTGGTGGGCTTAGATGAGTTTGGTCTGCTGAAGATTGTGCTCATTAGCCATTGGTCAGAGACAAGACTTGCCCCGGGCAGAGCGATCCACAAAAACCTCGTGAACCAGAGAATGTCTGGTAACTGAGGGCTGACTAGGGTTGACAGCTCTGGGATGAGAAATATCTAGAGACTTTGAGGGTGGAGCCAGGAGTGGGTGGGATTTGGGGTGGGGCGGGGTCTGATTGGAATTTAATGCTACGGGTTCCACCTTCCAGAGCATCCATTTTATCCAAGGAAACTGATCTCTTTAGTCTGTAGATGAGTTATAATTCCAGGGGATTCTGAGGTCCCTCCTGGGGACCGGCATACCAAAGGCTGGCCAGTATACCTGACTACAGAGTTCAAGAGTATTAATAGCCTTCCTTAGCGGTTGTAATATTGGCCCTTATTTTCTTTGCAGCCAAAGCAAATAGAGCAGTTTTATATGTTACATTATCAACCTGGTCAGATAAAGCTGGCCAATATAGTAATGGGGACTTTCCGGAGTCCTGTAAGACAGAACTGTTCTGCCAAGCCTGTGGCTAAGAAAGCATATCAAACCAACACTGGCCTCCCTGCTTGAGAACCCATCCAACCAATGGAAACCATCCCAAACCATCCCATCCCTCTGTGAGATTTTCAGTTGTTATAGCGGGCCGCATTTAAATCCATTTTAAAGCTTAAATTAAAAATTGCAACGTCTTATACATGTGATTTATTTTCTCACTTATTGTTTTAACCCCGATATTGCCTGACCTAAGCTGACCAGGGAAGGGTGGGACGAAAAAGAAAATAGTAATTATTAATAGTAGTAGTCATAACAATGCTTAAAAATCACCATGGGTTTCTAAAAATGCCATATATTTCAGTCTCCACACAATGTTCACTGGAGGTCAGAACCAGCCTATGTTCTTATTTTCATTTATTTTCCACACACATACACACACCCGTTGTAGAAGCTTCGTTCTAAGCCTTTAAATCTTTAAATATTATGCTGAAGGGAAGTGGCAGTAGTCTTTGTTTCAGGTTTTTGTTTTGGGGGTTGTTTGTTTTTTGTAATTGAAAAGTGTTCCGATGCTCGGCTTCAAAGCATGCTTACTGCATTAATCTCATTCTGTGCTGAGAAGCTAAAAAAAATGACAACACAATTATTCCCGTGAATCCCTCTGCCCTAAGGGGGCCCGCTCTAAGTTGGGAAATACATGGAGATTTTGGGGGTGGAGCCAGAAGTGGGTGGGATTTGAAACAGGGAGGAATCCCCCCTCCAGAGGAGCCATTTTCTCGGGGGAACTGATCTCTTGTCTGGTCTCACCTGGAGACTGGCCTCTCTACTCTGCACTAAGGCAGAGTTTATGGTTTATTCTTTGAATGTAATGGTTGCATACTTGGGTCTGATGAGTGTGCTTGAACCTGTCCTCCTTGGTAAAGGGCATAGGAGGATCCATGGGTCTTCTGGCCTTAACGGTTGACGAGATGGTTTTGTTGAAGCAGCTCCATCAGAGTTTGAAGGAAGTCATCCCTACCTCCTTTCACTCAAAGGAAAAGGCAGAGATCAGTCTGTGTGTGAAGCAAATAGAAGTCCAGCAACATCTCAGAAACTTAACACCATGGCATGTAAAGAAAGCTCCACTGAGGTTATTAAAGGATGGTGGTCCACTTCCAGGTGGGACCTGGGGATCTCCCAGAATTGCAATTGGCCTTCAAACTACAGAGGTAAATTCTCCCTGAAGAAAATGCCTTATTTTGAAGGATGGGATCATTCCTATCATACCCTGCTGGCAACAATGGGTTGCCAGCTCTTGGTTGGAGAATATGAGAAGTCTTTGGGGGTGGAGCCAGGGGAGGTGGGGAGGGACCTTAGTGAAGGATAATCCTATGGAGTTCAACCTCCAAAGCAGCCATTTTCTCCAGGGGATCTGTTGAGTTTGGAGATGACCTATAATTCCAAGGGACCTGGGGACTGGCATCCCTATATGAGTGGGAGAGAAGCAGACAGACCCTGCTGTGAGTTGGCTGGAAAAAAATGGGGAGGGGGCATGATTAATCTCTCTCTGGAGCTGATAAAGGATAGCATAACCTCTATTGCAGTTGATCTTGAGATAACTAGGATCAACTCCTCTGGAGAAGACAGTTGCTTTGGAGGGCAGATCCGGTGGCATTATACCTGATGAGGTGTCTCTCTTCCGTAAGCTCCACCGTCTCTTGGCTCCACCACTAAAATCCAAAAACTACCACCACACTCCAGCGTGCCCTCCTCCCTGGAGAACCAATGCAGTAAGCACTCATCTTAGAACTTCTCACCACTTGGAGAAGTGAGACAAGCATAGCCATATAGAGGCCCACTTTTATGGACACATCCATTGCCATGATTCATTCATTTTTACCAGCACCTTACTTGTTCTTTTTTATTATTATTGTAGACATTAGATGGTTAGCAAAGGAATGTGGCCTTTAATAAAAAATAGGCAGAAATGTTGCTTTGGGAAGGGAATATTTAGAGCAAAACTACAAAGGGGGAGAAAGAAGCCGCTGCACTTCCCTTCGCTTGCTTCTTCTGTACTCCAGATGGTCAGTCCAGTCTCCAAGTACAGTTGCCAGTCTCCAAGAAAAACCTGGAATCTCGGAGAATTACAACTGTTCTCCAGATGGCAGAAATCAGTTCTCCTAAATAAAATAGCTGGTTTGAGGTCTGAACCCTGCTGAGGTCCCTGCCTTCCCCAAACTCTGTCTTCCATACATTCTGACTCCAAAACTCTAGAAACCTCCAAGCAGGGCTGGATTTTCCTATAGGCTAACTAGACTTCAGTCTAGGGCCTATATGCCAAATTTTTATAAAGGTTAGTACCAATCACAACATGTCTCATTTAACATATTGATATATCACAGTGATGATGTATTTTATTATCTCTCATGTAATTTACAAACTTAAAAATGGAAGGTGAAAGGGCCACATAAATGGAATAGCCTAGGACCTCTTTTTTCATGTAAATCCGGCCCTGTCCCCAAGTCTGAAGATGGCAGCCCTGTCCACAAGGATCTGATCCCTCTAGAAAGGTCCAGAAGTGTAGTTGGGGCAAGCCCACTTCTGGTGACCTCAGAAGGAGGCAAAGGCAGAGAATCTGGAGCAGACAAACACCTGGCAGGGAATGGGTGTACTACTCACCCCTTTCACTGCCTTTCTCTGCTCCCAAAACCTCACAAAGCAGACATTCATTTCTAAATGAAAGTGTTGTTTGCATGTCATGTGAAGGAGATGGGGCTACTCTGTTGTCGATTCTCTGCACTTCCTTGCAGTTGTTCAAAATGCCAGGTACTTCATTGACTGACTGACTGCTCTGTCTGTTCACCACCCAGCTGTGCCTGTCACTATTGTGATTTAAAGGCATTAAGACAATATTCACTCATGGGGTGTTACAGTAGTTGAACAGCACGTTACTTGACTTTCTCATAGATTCACCATCTGTTTCTGGACTAGGACTTGGGCCCCATCCCCTCTGGCCTAATAGGGAGATCAGGTTGCCAGAGCCAGATAGGGAGATTTTGGGAGATTTGGGGATGGAGCCTGGGGAGGATTTGGGCATCAGTGGGGTACAATGCCATAGAAGCCACCCTCTGAATTATCCATTTTCTCCAGGGGAACTGATCTCTGGAGTCTAGAGATGAGCTAATCGTGGGGATTGGAGGCTGCCATCCCTATCCCTCCAATCCCCAGGCATCCCAGATCAAGATATGGAGCTACTGTATATGACAGCAGGCCAGCCTTTCTCAACTTCTGTCCTGTTGAGATACCCCTGAAACATTCTTCAGGCTTTGAGAAACTGCAGAAGTGGCATCATTGTGCAGAATATGGTTGGGAAGCAGAGAAGTGTGCATACCCACCCGGGGCCCTTCCCCTTCCCACCCTCTTCAGGCCCATAATTGGTCATATGGGGAGAGGGGGACAGGTTGACATGATTTTAAACATATTAAACATAATTAACTCCCACCCATTTGGAAAACCCTTCCAGGACCTTCAAGAAACCCCAGGGACCGATTATGCACGGGGCGGAATGCCTGGGCTGGCAGCGACAGGGCTGAGAGGCTAGTTCCTAATTATGCCTGATGTCACTGACATACCGGGCACCGGCCAGCCCGGGCCCAACTCAGGCCCTCGGATGGCCGGTGTTAAGGGAACACAGGGTCTTCTGTATTCCCTGAGATGCCATGGGTGCTGTCAGGGGCTAGGTTGGACCAGCACTGTGCATAATCCTCCTCTGACCTATGATATCCCTTCAGGGACACCACATGCCCCTGTCAGCTCTGCAGAGCTGTGGAGCTGGCTGGAACATTCCCCCACCCCAACCTTGGTGGGAGAGTAACAAGGTGCTCCCTGCCATCATGCGGTGGGGGCCCTATGGCTCCTGCTGCTGCCGCTGCTGGGCAGCACATCGGGCTTTCCAGCCCCGGCAATGTGCATGCACGCATGCTACACCAGGGCAGTCCACGTATGCCGGGGGATTCCCTCCCCCGTGCTTACAAGGAAAGCGGTGGGGCATTCCACCCAGGTGTATGGACCCGGCAGTAGGCCGGCGTGGCTGCTGCCATGCATAATGGGTCAGGGTTTCACAAAATCCTGGTTGGGAAAGTCTGCAGTGAGCCATTGATCTCTTAAACCCTGCACTATCTGCTCTAGCCAGGAGCAGCTCTCTGAGGTTTATCTCATTTTAACTAGAGAATGAACCAGAGGCTTTCCATGTAGAAGCTTTATTTTATGTTGTTGAGCTGTGCAAAAATGTCATTATAGCTGCAGACCCCTGCTGCTGACCAGGGGAGATGAGAACTGAACCCATCTCTGCAGCATTTGACCCATTTTATGCCATCCTAACAGCATCTGCTCTCGATCACTGGCTGCAGCACGGTGAAAGGCAGGGCATGGTTATGTTGTGAGATGTGCAAATGATCTCTAATATTGCCAGGGTGCGGGGATAAGGGGAGGAGAGCCGGACTCAGGGCTGCCATTTTCACCGGCAGCTCCGTGTCACACATAATGTGTTGCTGCTGGTAATTGCCCTTTTCTATGCCATCAGCCCTGTTTTCCCAGCTGCTCCAAACAGAGATTAATCCATCACAACCCTCTGAATCGGCCACTGATCTTCATTTTCCCCTTCATTTGTATTCATGTTTTCCAGATGCCGTGTTTACTCATTTGTACCTTCAGGTTCTTCTCCCTCCTCCCTCCCTGCCCCACAATTATACATGACATCGATGTAATTCTCTCCTATGAACTATTTTATCAACATCTATTAATTTCAGGCTGCCTCTTTGTTTTCCTCTCATCATCTGAAAATGAGAACCTATCGACATCTATTTGGCGCAGTGTACAACACGGCACGTGCGAGCTGACACTCTCGACTGTTTGTACAGAGGGCCTGTGTATTTCATTGCACCGCTGTCTCCTTCAATCACATGTCAGCATCGGCTCTCCCTTTGATGATTCTGAATCTCCCGGTGTAGGCTGGCATTTTGGTGTTGTCCCCCATCTTCTTTTCCCTGCACTGCTGCAGTTTTTGTCCTGTTTATCAAAGCGAGTCACCGTCCCCTCCTGCCAACACGATGGTGGCACTCAGGCAAAAGGTTTCTTTTAAAATCATTCTTTTAAAGTAAAGAGAAAGTAGGTAGAGCTCTGCTAATTGCTGTGCATCGTTGTCAGCTCTGCATACTAATTAATTCCAATGTAGATTGAAAGAGTTATCCAAGGTGAAATATCAAACACTCGGGGTGGCAAACAGCAATACAGACAGCAGTGGATTCTGTCTTTTTTTCAAAAGGCCTGCTTTTCAAGTGGTTTGCATGCCCAGTGCTCTGAGCCTCCATAGTTATCTAAGCTGAATCCCATTTTCTCCACCAAGCTTAGCTTCCCCACCAAGCCCCACCCAATCTAGCATGCTGATCAGCCAAAGACTGCTGAATTAATTCCTCACATGAAAAGATACCATGCAGCTTTTGTTTGGGGGTCTTACTTTGGACCCACACCACTACTTACAATTCAAATCAAACTAGAGCGTGGGCCATCAACCCCCGGGCTGTGGCCCGCTGCTGGGCCGCGAAAGCCTCAGCAGCGGGCAGCGGGGGCCGCACCTCCCTCTCCCCGCCCCCCCCAGTGAGCGGCCAATTAGTTCGCAGCCCGGCAAGCTTCTCGCTGTGGGAGGGGGGGAAGAGGGAGGCACAGCTCCTGGCATGCCAGCGGGTGCAAACACGCATGTGTGGCAGCTCTGTGCATGTGCAAAACTGTTGAGTTTGTGCGTTTGCCCCCCGCTGGGGGTGCAAATGCGCATTCACGGCAGCTCAACACATGCGTGTTTGTGCGGGGCTGCCGTGCATGTGTGGCGACCTGGGCCGCCCTCTCGCCCCACCCCTACCTAGCGGTCCGCAATTGGGAAAAGCTTGCAGGCCACTGAACTAGAGACAGACGCTTGTGCATGACTTTAGTATTTCCATTTCTATGCTAGGCTTGCCAACCTCTAGGTGGTGGCTTGAGATTTCTTGGGATTACAGTTGAACTCCAGTTGACAAAGGCCAATTCATCTGGAGAATATGGCTATTTTGGAAGGAGGACTGGATGACCCCATTGAAGTCTTTTCCCACCAGCTCTCACCTCCGCAGGCTCTATCCCCAAAACCTCCAGGTAGTTCCCAACCTGGAACTGGCCACGCTATTCTGTGCTCCTTTACACACTCTTTATCCAAGCCCTGCTCTGACCTTCAGTGGTATCCCTCAGTGGTGGTAGCCAAGTCAGTAGGCATGGACACCAACATCTCTTCCTTAAAGTGTGACTACACCACTTAAGGAAGAGATGTTGGTTAGCCATACCTACATAGCCATTTTTGTTGTTACTTGTTTTTGAACCACCAGAAGGCCTCAAGTTTTCTGGTTCACCGTCACACTGACCCATCATTTTCGGATCGGGTGAATTCGTCTTTTGGAGACCAAACAAAGCAGAACAAATACTCATCCCATAGAACAGGGATAGTCAAACTGCGGCCCTCCAGATGTCCATGGACTACAATTCCCATGAGCCCCTGCCAGCATTTGCTGGCAGGGGCTCATGGGAATTGTAGTCCATGGACATCTGGAGGGCCGCAGTTTGACTACCCTTGCCATAGAACTTCCTACTGGAGCTGGCAGATCAGCCTGGCTCTTTCCCAGCAGTAGTGGTTAACGTTTTCCATTTTAATAGAATATTTGATTAGTTTTAATTTACATATTTTTTATTATATTTGTTAACCACCACTCTCAGGCCAGCCGTCTCGAGGCAGCTTGCAAGTAAAATACAGTGCAATAAAATAGACTGATGCACTAGTGGAATAAAATAAAACTTCTAACAACAAAAAACTCACCCTCCAAACTTTCTGGCTCCGTGGCCCATCTTGACCTAATGCCTCAAGATAGGTTCTTGGAGGAGGGGCCCAATATAGTCTTCCTAGCTCTGGCCTCAACCAAACACCTGGTGGATGAGCGCCAATGTACAGGCCCTGTGGAACTGAGTTAGTTCCAGCAGGGCCCTCAGCTGTTCCAGGAGCTCATTCCACCAGGTAGGGGCCAGGACTGAAAAGGCCCTGGCCCTGGTTGAGGCCAGGCATACCTCACATTAGAATTCACAGAGTGGAGAGTTTTGTGGGGGCCATAAGGAGTTAGATCAGGGGTAGTCAAACTGCGGCCCTCCAGATGTCCATGAACTACAATTTCCATGATCCCCCTGCCAGCATTTGCTGGCAGGGGGCTCATGGGAATTGTAGTTCATGGACATCTGGAGGGCCGCAGTTTGACTACCCCTGAGTTAGATGGTCCCTCAGGTTTGGTGGGTGAGGGTGAAGTTTGGAGTGCTCTTGATATTTTAGAAGATGGGCTGTTACTGAATCTCTGCTTTTGTTATATCAGTTTTGTAATATATGGTTACATATTGTATTTTCTTTAAGCTGTGATGGCCAAGGTTATAAAAGAGGTCAATGGTTGAATAAATGGGAGGAAAATAAGAGTGAACACCATCCCCTGGCTCTGTTCTGCTGCCATTTCTCAAATCATCTGCGCAAAGGCATTCTGCTCATCTGACCTTCGTCTCCTCTCTTTAGATTACCTCCCCGCTCCAAAAAAATAACATTTTGCTTTAAAAATGTGTGTCTGAATGCATATCTTACTTAGCTATTCAAGAGGATGTGTCATGGGTTCTTGACTTTATGACTACTAGCCATACATCGCGCTGGGAACTATAGATTCAAATAAGGATTCAGCTTCACTGTTTGATAGTTGGCAAAATGGGATAAGTTAAAAAAATACTCTTGGGCCTCTTGAAGTCTCATGGTGCTGATGATCTACATGTGAGGGTGTTGAGAATTTGCACTTGGCTTGGTCCTGAGTCTCTTCAGACAAATAGAGCTGCAGAGTAACAGAGCATTTTGAAAATATGCAGTTAGTTACCTTTCTGGATGAGGCATAGATCTAGACTCACAGAGCTTTGAGGTTTAAAAGAGACAAATCTTTACTGAAAAGATTATACATTAAAATATATCATATTCATCTGCTTCAGTCTCCTTACTGAGGTAGTGAATCAAAGCTTAAAAGGTAGTTACAAAGAAATACATTGCAAGCCCCTATGGCTGGGCTGCAAGTAGACTACATGCCCACACATCAGCAGATGGAGAAAGCAGAAAGCCTAATGGAGGACACTTGCTTCCTCCCTGCTAGCAGAGAGCCTTCTATTCATAAAGAAGAAGTAGGCAGGAGTCCAGCTTAAACAAAGGGAATCCCAGCCATTTGCTTGGAATTTTTCCACTGCAATCATTAGGTGTCACTAGTGAGCACATGGGCATAGCTTAGCAGGTTAACAACTGTACAGCAACAACCTTCCAGAATAAGTTGCTGATTGCAGTTCCAACAGAGGAAGATCTCCCTGTAACATCTGTCATTCCAATGATTGCCAGGGTAGATTTGGCTGATCTGGCAAGCTAGGCAGGTGTCCCCTCCCTCACCACTCCATGTGCACCCCTCTTGAAGCCACTCGCTCGGTGGAGGAGGACAAGAATCACAGAGAGGAGTGTGCCATTCTTTGCTGATGATCCTTGTAGAATGGCATATTTTAATATGTGTTTACAGTTGTTGAGAGATGCAGTTATAAATAGTTCACTAACATCCCCATATTTAAACAGTTCAGAACCTGTTAGTGCAGGTAATACTGATTTAGATTCAGACTAGTGTTTCTATTTTGGCATAATTCCCCGCTGTACCAAGGCAGCCTAAAATGCCCCTTGAAATTCAGTTCCTGGGGCTTCCTGGTATAGTTACCAATTCTAGCCTGGCCAGTCCCTGCAGATTTGGGGGCAGTGTTGGGGGGGGGCAGTGCCTGTGAAGGTAGGTTTGCCAACTTCCAACTGAAAATCTCCCAGTATTGCAGTGAATTTACATGTGACAGGGAAAATGGCATCTTCAGAGAATATGCTTTTATGGCATCATATTCCTCTGAGATCCCTCCCTTCCCCCAGGAATCCTATGAATTTCCCAACTCAAAACAGGTAACACTCTGTTGAGAGGGAAGGTGATCAGCAAGGAAATGATGCCATAGAATTCACCCTCCGAAGGAACAGATTTCTGTAGTCGGGAGATGAATTATAGCTCTGGAGGGCATCGCTCTGAGACAGACAGCACTAATTCTTGGGAAACCTGGTGGTGGTGTTTGAGGTAAAGGAAAGGGTGTTAAAATACCCAAGAAGGCCCTTAGTTTTGTCTTTAAAATATTGGAGGGCTTACAAAACTGCAGGGTGGGAAGCTTGCATCTGGCGATATTTCTTTAAGAGAGAGCGTTCGATAGACCAAGCCGTTGCACCTTTGCTACTGTTAGAAGGAGACATAAAGAGCCCAGCTTTACGTGATGATCTTGCAGAGTTGCTAATTTCCTTGTGTTGCAGGATCCCTTGATGCATGTTAAATTACATTAATTAACCTTGCCTCCCAGATATCAGATGTTAACCTCTTATGGGAAAATTATTCCTCAAAAGGGATTATTTTTTTACTTTAATTTGCTTTTTACAGTTTGTCAGCATAAGTGAAAGCCCCAAATCAGTATGGAGCATGTCATAATTTCTAGAACTGGAAAGGATGTTCTTATCCCATTTTTAAAAACAGCCTCTTAAAGATTAGGCTAGTCTTTCCCTCTATGAGAGCATCAATAGGATTTCTGGTAATATTTGCTTCTGTGTCCCATAGGGCTGTTTCTTTTGAACTCTAGCACTGTAGACTGAATGTCTCTGAACATCTGCAGAGTTCCTTCCCCCCATGGGAGCAAATTTGCTTTTTGTTAAGGACCAATGGGCAAGAAGCATCTAAACATATACCAAATGCCTTTTGCTTCTGTTGGCAGTGGAAAGCTTGCTGTCCTGGTTCCTGAATGCCTGGAATGCCGTCCTTTTTGTTGATAGTATCGTTCTGTCCTCTTGTGCGGAGGGCAATGACCCCACACCTCTCTCAGATGACCGTTCTTTGCTGCAAAGCAGAATGGATCTTTGTTGCAAACCATGAAGGATCTTTCCATTAGAGCATAATGTCTTGCTGGTTGCACTGCGTTAGCAGTATAATCTGCAGCTGTTCCCATAATAGAGAGTCTGCTAGGAATTATTATTATTATAAAGAATGATTCCAGGGTAGTTTTAAAGAACCTATAGATACCTCTTTGTGCGGGCTGCTGGTAACATTAAGGTGTGTGTGTGTGTGTGTGTGTGTGAAATAAACCAAATAGGGCCAACTGGAATCACATTAATTTGAGGTTGTTTTTTTTTTAAGTGGTGTTGAATTGTGCAACGCTGAGAATACGGATAAGGATGTCTGCCTGATAAGTTAGACTAGCCTTTCTCAACTTTTATACCATTGAGAAACCCCTGAAACATTCTTCAGTCTTCTAGAAACTCCAGAAGTGGTGCCATTGTGCAGAATATGGGTGGGAAGCATAGTTGTGTACACAGCCGCCCACGGTCCCTCCCCTTCCTCCATGTAATCTGACTATTCTCTCTTTAACCAGCACTCTGAAATCTTTAGGGCAGGGGTAGTCAACCTGGGGTCCTCCAGATGTCCATGGGCTACAATTCCCATGAACCCCTGCCAGCGTTTGCTGGCAGGGGCTCATGGGAATTGTAGTCCATGGACATCTGGAGGACCACAGGTTGACTACCCCTGCTTTAGGGGATATTTCAAGGATTAACTCAGGAAGCTAAGATGGCCACTAGGTTACAGTGACCCATTTTCTAATCTGTACTTGCCGTTTCTTGGTGACCTTGGACCAGTCATTCTCTCTCAGGCTAGCCTAGGTTTGTCACTTAACTTGAGCATGGCAGAAATCCTCCAGCCAATATTCTCATGTCCTCTCACACTTGCTCAGAGTGGTTGAAATGGCAAAAGGTTATGTCAGCTGATGGCACAGAGCTGTAGAACATCCTTGACATTCCATGGTTTTACCATAAAGTTTCTTTTTTGGGGGGGAGGAGGTGGATTCTTGGTGCCTTATGATGTCACTTCTCTGTACAACTGGGGAGTAACAGGTAAAACCTGGAAATGGCACCCCAGCATCAATCAGTGGGCTGTGGCTCAGTGGTAGAGCATCTACTTGGCATGCAGAAGGTCCCAGGTTCCATCTGTTGGCAGAGCTTAAATATGCAAGGAAGGCAAAGCACCAGCTGTTTAAAAGAATCAAATAGGCTCATTGGAAAGGGAGAGAAAACTGTGAGAAAGAGAGGAGAGAGATACTGACTAATGGTCTTCTGAAGGGAAAGCAGGCAGGAAGTGTTCTCAAAGGAGCAGGAAGTCTCCAACTGCACATCTCCTCCAGTGCCCCCGTAGGATATTCTTCATATGGAGCTGAAGAATGCATGCTACAGGTCTTGCAGTTGCCAACACAGCCCCTGGTCTGTGCAGTTTAAACATTCTGGCAGTAGATGATGTGGAAGACCTTGGAGAGCTGCTGCCTGTCTGAGTAGATAGTACTGATTTTGATGAACCAAGGGTCTCATTCAGTATGTTGGTTTCATGTACTAGTGCTTCCCCTCACCATACCCTAACCTCCCAGGCTCCCAGGAGTAGAGTGCTGAAGCCTGGCAACTGTAGGTTATTATGAGAATAAAATGTAGGAGAAGAAGATCCACATCATGGAGATCTCCTATCTGGCCGGTACTCCAAGAACTCGGTTGGCTCCCAGTTGAATTCCGGATTAAGCTTAAGGTTTTGGTAATCACCTTTAAGGCCATATGTGGTCTGGGCCCAGTGTATCTGAGAGACCGCCTCCCTGCCTATACACTCAGAAGAGCTTTACACTCTGCCACCTCCAACTGGCTACGGATCCCTGGCCCTAAAGAGGCACTCGGGCCTCAACAAGGGCCAGAGCCTTCTCGGTCCTGGCCCCCACCTGGTGGAATGAGCTCCCCAAAGAGATCAGGGCCCTGCCGGAACTTCCACAATTCCGCAGGGCCTGCAGAATGGAGCTCTTCCACCAGGCATTTGGTGGGGCCGACTGAGCCATAACACCTACAGGTGCCCCCAGACTGAGGGACCGAACCTACTGAGGGAATCAAGTTATTGTTGAAGTGCTGTTCTAATTGTTCCAGTTGATGTGTTTTTGTTATTGTCATACTGTTATATTGATTTTGATAGTGTTCTATATGAATGTTCAAATATGTTTTATGTAAACCGCCCAGAGCCGTAGGGAAGGGCGGTATAAAAAGATAGATAGATAGATAGATAGATAGATAGATAGATAGATAGATAGATAGATAGATAGATAGATAGATAGATAGATAGATAGATAGATAGATAGATAGATAGATAGATAGATAGATAGATAGATAGATAGATAGATAGATAGATAGATAGATGCCTCCCAAAGATCCACTAAATATAAACGAAATTCCAAGAACTTGTCCTCACGAAGTATGTACTCCAGCAATGATATATTAACCACTTGCTGTATGATGCCATAAAAGAGCCAGCTTGGTGTAGTGCTTAAGAGCAGCAACCTCTGATATGGAGAACCAGGTCTGAGTCCCCACAAGTTAGCTTCACCACTGACCAGAGATTTGGATCTGAATTTTGCATAACTTTACAGCATTGGTAACTTCTATGTAAGCAAATTTCTGAGTCCACTGATGTTAGAAAGCCAGCGTGGTTTAGTGGTTAAGAGTGGCAGCCTCTAATCTGCTGAGCCGGGTTTGATTCCCTGTTCTTCCACATGCAGCTAGTTGGGTGACCTTGGGCCAGTGACAGTTTTCTCAGAGCTCTCTCAGCTCCACCTACCACACTGGGTGTCTATTGTGGGGAGATGAAAGGAAGGTGATTGTAAGCTGCTTTGAGACTTCTTTGGGTAGTAAAAAGTGGGGTACCAAAACACAGCTCTTCTTCTTCTTCTTCTGCTTCTGCTTCTGCTTCTTCTTCTTCTTCTTCTTCTTCTGCTTCTTCTTCTTTTTCTTCTTCTTCTTCTTCTTCTTCTTCTTCTTCTTCTTCTTCTTCTTCTTCTTCTTCTTCTTCTTCTTCTTCTTCTTCTTCTTCACTGTAAACATTCTCCATTGTCATTACAATCTGAGAAGGAAGATTAGGCTGAGAGAGGATGGCTTGGCCAAGTTAGCTTCACCATTGAGTGGAGATTTGGGTCTGAATTTTTCATATGGGACTCAAACATGCTCACGCAGGCCTATGACACCCCCACACACAAGGCAAACAATCCATTTATTGTGCCATCCCAGGTGCCCTTCAACCCCCACCAACCTCAGTGAAAACAAGAATTTTATTGGGCCACCCCATGCAGCTGGCACATTGACTAAAGAAGTCAAGTTGCATAGGCCTGTTTTAGCTTTTCCGTTCCATTGGCTCCCTAGATGAGACTCGAGCTTCAAATGTCACAACCAAAGGAGTTTCATAAAACAATGCAATTTCTTTCTCTCTTTTCAGAAATATACTCTATACTTCTTTTTGCCCGCCAAATGATTACAGATGTCTAACTTTCATATTTGGTGTTCTGCAGTTGTTTTCGTATGAGTTGAGTTTCTTATTTCTCCCTCTGCTGAGCAAATTGGATATCCATGTCAAGAGCAAAAAGTGCTTTAAGCTGTTGATATTGTGTGACCTTCTAGTCGTTAACTGTGGGATGGCTCAGATAATCCTGAAAAGGATCATGCCCCAATGACAAAAAGAGTGGAGAGACACGGGGTGGTCAGCTATGCTGAGTCTTCCGAAGAGCATTATTAGCGCTGGTGCATATGTACGCACTGTTGACCAATTGCACTTCCCATTTCTTTCAATGTTTTACTTGGCAAAAAGCATAAATATACACCAGTGTCATGCGGAACTCATCAAGTGTCAAGGACATGTGTGTCCAATTAGAAAGCCATGGGTCTGTAAACCATTTGGAGAATGAATGTCTGACTCTTGTAATAGTCTCATTTCAAGTGTTGACATAGTTCATTGCTTGTTATTACTACAGTCCATAAAATATATGCAGTGTGGTATGAGGGAGGAACTAGAGTACATAAATAGTAAGGCTGCAAGAAAATCCACTGTCCAGATGTTCTTCAGCCAAGTGCAGTTCCTCTAGTGCAGGCTTTCTCAACCAGGGTTTTGTGAAACCTCTTGTTTCTGAAGGGCCCTGGAAGAGTTTCCTGAGTGCATGAGCGTTAATTATTTTTTATATAGTTTTAAAATGTGTTAAACATTTATTGGGTGATATGACCATATAATGAGCCTCTTGTGGTGCAGAATGGTAAGGCAGAAGACATGCAGTCTGAAGCTCTGCCCATGAGGCTGGGAGTTCGATCCCAGCAGCCGGCTCAAGGTTGACTCAGCCTTCCATCCTTCCGAGGCTGGTAAAATGAGTACCCAGCTTGCTGGGGGGTAAACGGTAATGACTGGGGAAGGCACTGGCAAACCACCCCGTATTGAGTCTGCCGTGAAAACGCTAGAGGGCGTCATCCCAAGGGTCAGACACGACCTGGTGCTTGCACAGGGGATACCTTTACCTTTTACCTTTACCTCTGTATTGTCTACCTCAGACTGTCAGGGGCTCTCCAGGGTCCCAGGGCTTTATCATCAACTACTACCTATAGAGTTCGCAGCGCTGGGATGGGAAATACCTGGGGGCTTTGGGAGTGGAGCCAAAAGTGGGTGGGATTTGGGGCAGGGAGGGTCCTCAGTGAAGCATAATGCTATAGAGGCCACCCTCCAAAGCAGCCATTTTCTCCAGGGGAACTGACCTCTTTAGTCTGCAGATGATTTATAATTCCAGGTGATCCCCAGGTCCCACCTGAGGACTGGCATCCCTCACTACCCGATTCTTTTATCTGGAGATGCCAGGGGTTGAACTTGGGACCTCCTTCGTGCCAAGCAGATGATCTACTATTAAACCACAGCTCCTCTCCATGTAATCACAGAGTTGGTTGTATCCTCAGGCTCACTTCAGCTGGCTCTAGATTTCTGTGGATTTGTTTTCCATAGGCCCCAGTCTCTGTGAATTAACCCACACCCAGGCACAGGATGTTGAGGGGCACAGAAGGCTGGCACTGGAAGAATAGTGGGGATATTTCCTTTGCATGAGCAATGCTTGGGATGCGGTGGTTAGCACTCAACCCAATAGAGAAGGGGTAGTCAAACTGCGGCCCTCCAGATGTCCATGGACTACAATTCCCAGGAGCCCCTGCCAGCATTTGCTTGCAGGGGCTCCTGGGAATTGTAGTCCATGGACATCTGGAGGGTCGCAGTTTGACTACCCCTGCAATAGAGCATCTTACACTGCACCAACATCATTTTCGATCTCCAGAAATAACGGACAAAGGCCTTTTTCCATCTCCATGATTTCGTCACTTTTGGATGAAGTCAGTTTATACTTTCAATTCCACTGTTGGTATTATATGAAATCAGTCCTCTTGAGTTCTCTTACTTACACTGATCAAGTCTTTTTCTTGTCTTGCTCCGATATCCTTTCCAGCACCTGCAGGAACAAAGCAAGCATCTCCTTGCGTGTAGCGCTTATTCGTCTTAGCGATTCTGAGATTCTGAGTCTGTGTGAGATTCTTGCGGAGGAGATGTAGGCCACGGAGGGGGAGGGGGAAACCTGCCTTGTTTCGAGAAAGAATGAAAAGGAGAAGTGAAAGTGGGAAGAGCGCAGAAGACAAACATAACTAGTTTGTGAGCGAGCCAAATTTTAGAGGATTATGTTCTTAATCTTGACATTCAAAGGAGACATCCTGTGATGCTGTAAATGTTCCAACAGGATTAAGCAGAGTGACTGCAGAGACTGTAAGAGCATTCCAACCTTTTCCCAATATGCTCATTTTTGGGGACAGAATCGTGCAAAAAGAAGGGAGGGGTGTCGTATCAGACTCTTAGCTGTCTTGTCAGCCGAATTCAAGGTTTGACTCGCATCCGTGACTGTTGCGATAGCATAATTCTAGCTAATTTCTTGCCCTGTTTTCCCCTCCTTCCTGTGGGCAGCATGGACAAAGGCGGTAGTGGAGGAAAAAGCCTCCAAACGAAATGGCAAGTGGGTCAACTATAGCAGGAAGCATCACAACAGGATTAGCAGAAACCGGTCTGAAGACGGAGGAATCCAAACGAGAGAGAAATTGATACATCCAAACCTGGGAGGGGGGCGGTGGATCTTAGATGTTTCAGAATGTGCAGATGAGAAAAAAATCAACATGATGTAGCTCTAGCTGGTCTCTACCATGTTGGAGTTCAGGTTGGGAAAGGTGAAGAATCATCGTATTATAAAAGCAAATAAACTTTTTTAAAAGAATGACGAGTTAGGGATGGTGTGTAACAGAAGGAAGCCAGAGTGAATTCCGCTAGGGGAAAAGCTACTCAAAGATGATAGGGCAATGGGAAAAGGAATCCCCTTGGCTCAGAATGAATGCTTTGCATGTTGAACCTTTGCATCACTAGTAGAAACATCCGGCACTATGACAGACTGAAAACTAGAAAGTGGCTGCTGGTTAGCATTGATAGACCAATGGTCTGATGTAGCATGGATGAAATTCACATATGCGTTTGAATGGGTGTCGTGCATTTCTCCCGGTTATGTGTTCCAGCTGTAAATCTTGCATTCTCTGACTGTGCCTTATCCAGCAGGGCCAGCCTAGCACTTACTAATGGTAAATTGCAGCCCTTATTTTTTAGAAACTTGTTGAGGTTATGTTTCTGTAATCCTGTTAGGCTGAATTGCCACTCTTCGGGATTCGGCCCCCTACCCAGGTTTGGAGTATATTTAAATAACTGTGTTTGGGTGTATGGAAGAGAGAAAGATGCATCTTAAATTTAATGCACACATGGGCACATGAGCACATATGGACACTAGTGTACTGCTTGTTGGGTTCAGGCTATCACCCCCAATATGCCTTTGTCACTTCTGGCTGGAACGTCATATTTAATTCCAACTTCTTCCCTCCCATTCCCTGCTGACTGATCTGATGGACCCAACAACCCTAATGCATTGGAACTATAAGGATCCGTGGAAACAGAATCATTATAAGGTACTGGATGTTGAAGCAGGGTCAGAGCCTCCAGCCGTGATTGGCTGAGTTACTTCAGTGTCACCAGGAGGTGGGGTAGAAGGGCTTTGGGAAGCCATTGGTGAGCTGTTAACTCCTCTTAGAATGAGCAAAGCCAGCAGGAATGTTAGGGTTGCCAACTCCAGGCTGGAAAATTCTGGTGATTTGGGAGTGAGCAGAGCCTGGGGAGGGGAGAAAGCTTTGGTAGCATGGGATGCTATCCTGTCTACTCTCCGAAGCCACCATTTTTCCAAAAGAAATGATCAACTGTAGTCTGGAGATCACCTCTGATTCTAAGGTGCTTCCTGGCCCCACCAGGGAGGCTGAGAATCCTAAGGGCTACAGGAAGAAGGGATATAAGGGTAGACATGAGGAAGTGGGTAGATAACGGGCTAGGACAGGCTTTCTCAACCCTGGGGTTTCTTGATGATCCTGGAAGGGTTTCCTGAATGGGGGGGTTCTATCTATCTATCTATCTATCTATCTATCTATCTATCTATCTATCTATCTATCTATCTATCTATCTATCTATCTATCTATCTATCTATCTATCTATCTATCTATCTATCTATCTATCTATCTAAACATTTATTGGGTGACTAGCTTCTAAGCCCGTTCCTAAGAATGGGCCTTGAAAGGGTCCCCTCCCCTGGCCAGGCAGCTTAAGGTGGCTTTGGGCAGCAGCTCACAGCCAGATCAAGTGGGGCGGGCTGGGGCTGGGCAGCTCATTAGCAGGGTGGGGACAGAGCTCCTTAGCAGGCAATCAGCAGGCCGGGAGGCCCTCGTGAGCAGGCCCAGCCTAGCAGGTCAAGAGGCCCTCGTTAGCAAGCCCTCCACCATGACCCTTTGCCCAGGGCCCTCTCCGCTTATCTGCTGCTGGCTCCAGGCACTGATGCATCTGAGAGCAAAGAGGCTAGAGTCCAGGGATGGGAGCTGCAGAGGCAGGGCCAATCAGGGCAAAGCTGGCACCCTGATTGTCCCTATTCCAACTTGGACAGCCGGATATGTCCCACCCCATAGGTTGTTTCACAAATATATAGAGGAAAAACAATGGATAAGGATATGACTGTATATGGTCATGTCAACCCATCCACCCCTGCCAAAATGGCCAATGATGGGCCTGGAGGGCGTAGGAAGAAGAGGGGCTCTGGGTGGGCATGGCCAAAGCTGTGCTTCCCAGCCACATTCTGCACAATCATACGACATCTGGGATTTCTTGAATCCTGAAGAATATTTAAGGGGTTTCTCAGTGGTAAAAAAAAGTTGCGAAATGCTAGGCTAGGAGAACAGGAGGGAAAACTTTCCAGAAGAATTAGGAAAGCCAACCAACATAGGTGTTCTGAAAAAATAGAATGGGTGAGAAAATGAACCAGCAAGGAGAAAATAAGAAATAAAAGTGGCCGGATCGAGTGAATACTTGGCCGCAGGCCTTCAGCCTTATTCAAATATTGGAAAGCGTTTCAGTGAGGCTCGGCTGGGAGATGGGGCTGCTTGTTATACCAGTCAGGCAAGAGGGATTTTCAAAATCTATTGCTCAGATGCTAGCTTCCTGGGATTGTTACAGTACAGAGAGCAGGGGAGAGGCAGGAGAAAGGGGCAGCATTTGATACAAAAGTGAAATGGGATGCGATTAAAAACAAACAAACAGAAGAGCACAGAAAAAATTGATCCTGATTTGGAATAATCTTTTTCAAAGGACTCTGAGTTTGTTTGTTTGTTTTTTTTTCTCCCCCAGGTCCATACCAGATTTCGATTCTGCATTTGTTCTGAATGAACCACCAAGAAGGAAATCAATATTGAGATCTCCTTCTGCCAGCATAGCTGCACTCCATTTTAATAAATCATTTGAGTGTCTTTAATAATCATTTGTTCCTTTAAATAGTTGGGGATTTTATGGGGTTTGACGATGGTATCAGCGGGGAGAAGCTGTTTAATAACATGCAGTGCGATGTTTGTTTTATCTGAGGTTCTCTTTTTGCATCTTAATTTTAAAGCCCAGGTTCCTTCCTCTCGTAAGTTACCTGCATGTTTGGCTGTTTGTTCTCCATCAGGAAGAGGCTCAATCTGAAATGACTCAATCAGATCCATACCTTTTCATTGTGGGGGTTTTGTTTCATGTAGCAGCTTGCCTTTTTAAAAAATGCAATATGCTTAAGCAATACAACTTTCGATCCTCAAGCTGCTGTGCGTAGGGAACCGTCCCCGCCATATAACAGAGATGTAACTGAACCTTGTGAGTTTGAATCTTGTCATCTGGAATTCTGTTCTCTCTTGTGACGAACAAGCCTGAAGAGCATGCCTTTTTGGCTTGTCCTATTGATATCTCTGCTGCAGGGTTTAAGTTGAAGCAGGCATGCGCCTACTTGAATGATGCTAGTTTGAGAGACAGCACGGTGTCGTGGTTAAAAAGTAGTCATCTCTAATCTGGAGAACTGGGTTTGATTCCCAACTTCTCCGCCACGTACAGCCAGCCAGGTCTAGTCACAGTTCTCTTGCAGCTGTTCCTACAGAACAGTTCTATTGGAGCTCTCTAGCCCCCAGCTACCTCATAGGATGTCAGTGGTAGGGAGAGGAAGGGAAAGATGTGGAAACAGGAAGGTACTGTATGAGTGGTAATATTTTAAGCATGTTTGTATTTTGAGTAATTGAAGATGAGAGGAGAGAAGAAGAGCTGGTGGGGTTTATATCCCACTTTTCACTACCTGATGGAATCCCAAAGTAGCTTACAAACACTTTTCCCTTCCTCTCCCCACAACAGACACCCACATAAGTAGGTGGGGCTGCGAGAGCTCTGAGAGAACTGCTCTATGAGAACAGCTCATTGGATTATCCCATAGATCTGGTGATGGGGTGGGGATGGAGTTGTGAACTGCCCCGAGCCCATATAGTGAAGAGGGGTATAGAAATTAAATATGATGATGATACGGGGTACAGAAGGATCAGCCACAGCATTCCTGGATGACGGGTGACTCAGGTGTACTGCTTTTTACTGAAGCACACTGTTGCCGTGCCGTGCTTATTCTTGCTTTCACTGCTGGCGCTGCCATTTCAGTATCGATCCTTATGTCCTTAACACTATCAGGCTCTCTTTGTGGTTTTCACCCATCTTCTGTTGCGGTGAAGTACATGGCAAAGTGTTTATCACTGGGATGAATGTCACTGTCTCTATGCAAGTTTTTGATCATAGATTTCCTTCCATGCTGGGCTTTTTCAACCAGGGTTTTGTGAAACCCCAGTGTTTCTTGATGGCCCTGGTAAGGATTCCCAAATGAGTGGGAGTTAATTAATTTTTAATATGTTTTATAAAATTGGTTAAATATTTATCGGGTGATATGAGCATATATGGTCATGTCGACCCACCCATTCCCAAAATGGCCAATGTTGGGCCTGGAGAGGGAGGGAAGGGGAAGTCCACAACTATGTCCACAGGTGGGCAAGTCCACAACTATGCCATCTCATACAGGGTGGCACTTTTCGCTCTGGCTGCCAGGAAGATCCGAGCCAAAGCATTTTTACAGGATTCTCCACCTTGATACACCATTCCCCCCCCCTCTTATTGTAACTCAGTAGCCCATGTTTACAATTTTATGTACGCAATATTGGAGAAATACTGGTTTATTCGCATTTGTATCATATTGTTTTAATTGTGCTTTGCAATAAATGTTATCGTATCATATCAATTATACACAGCTATGCTTCTCAACCATATTCTGCACGATCGCGCCACTACGGTTTCAGGAGTTTCTCAATGGCAAAAAAGTAGAGAAAGAGCGCTCGACATGCACGCACCCACACAATTAAACAAAACTCCCTTGAGTCATGTTCAAAGCGTATTTGCGTCACTACTGCAAGTTGCCAAGCCAGTGTGTGAATTTGTCGCCTGAAAAAATGCCACAGCTTTTCTCCTTCTTTCCAGTATCGAAAATGCTTCCCCTTAATTTCTGAGCAAGTAGGAAATTGGTGTATAATTGCCAGGGCAGAAAAAAAAATAGTTGGTTCCTGCATAACAATTTCTCTGCAACGCTTGTTATCGTGGGCACATTTGCAATGGCAAAAATTAATTTCGTTCACTATAGCTGTGCCGGCTGTAATGAAATCAGTCCCTTAAGTCACCAATACACCTCTGCAAATGGTTACAGATGATAGTCTCAGAGAGGCGCACATTCCGGTCGTCTCCCCAGATGTTTTAGTGTTGGCTATCAGGTAGCACTAATTCCATTCTGCGTCCCTAATTCTCATTTGTATGAAAATCCAGATAGAAATGAAAGTAATGTATTAGCTGCATTGGAGAAAACGTTAAGTCAATTATCCTCCTACAAGATTTATACGAACTAAAGTGAGTATAAATTTGAATTGTCGAAGGAAATTTTACATGCATTAACCACTCCGTAAAATCCATCATATGTATTTAATTATGTACCGAGTTTTGAACTGCCATCTCCAAGGCGGTGGAGAAGGAGAGCTTTCCCAAACCACTGTTCGTGGACATTGTTGTGAATTATGCATGCCAAAGACTCTGTGTTTTGCAAAAGTTGAAATCTCTCCGAGCGACCGGCTGTGCGTGCATAAACTTCTTGTCTCATTCTGGAGGGAGAAAGCATTAGCCGAATGGAATTCTCACCAGATATGTTAAGGTTCGTAGGAAGGAAGTGCACTTGGATGGGATGTGGCCTGTTCTTTGGGGTTATGCACAAGATGTGATTTTGGGGCATAGCCAGTGGAGAGTCAGTCTCTGGCTTTGGTGGTGAAAAGAAGCCTGCAAAAAGTTCCCTCTTGAGCATTCAAAACATCTGAAATAAATTTCACATAATTAAAAACTGGGTAGAATTTTAGAATTGACATTTACCTTTTGGATTTATGTGTGTGTGTGTTTGTGTGTGCATGTGTGTGTGTGTGTGTATTGATTCATATATACGTATATGTATGTGTATGTGTATGTGTATGTGTATGTGTATGTGTATGTGTATGTGTATGTGTATGTGTATGTGTATGTGTATGTGTATGTGTATGTGTATGTATATGTATATGTATATGTATATGTATATGTATATGTATATGTATATGTATATGTATATGTATATGTATATGTATATGTATATGTATATGTATATGTATATGTATATGTATATGTAGAGCCTCTTGTGGTGCAGAGTGGTAAGGCAGCTGTCTGAAAGCTTTGCCCATGAGGCTGGGAGTTCAATCCCGCAGCCGGCTCAAGGTTGACTCAGCCTTCCATCTTTCCGAGGTCGGTAAAATGAGTACCCAGCTTGCTGGGGGGTAAACGGTAATGACTGGGGAAGGCACTGGCAAACCACCCCGTATTGAGTCTGCCAAGAAAACGCTAGAGGGCGTCACCCCAAGGGTCAGACATGACTCGGTGCTTTCACAGGGGATACCTTTACTTTTTAATATGTATACCTTTACTTTTTAATATGTATATGTATGTATGTATATGTATGTGTATGTGTATGTGTATGTGTATGTGTATGTGTATGTGTATGTGTATGTGTATGTGTGTACATACAAGCCTCACATCTTCAACCAAACTTTCAGATTTGGGATTTTCTGTTTTGTTTTGTTTACAAAAAATAGCTACCAGATTATTAATGCTTGGCAAGCAAGATTTCCAACCTCCAGGTAGAGCCAGGAAATCTGGAATTATCATTGATCTCTAGCCTCTTGGAAAACTGGGCTAAAATGAATTTTAGTAGTGATAAATGTAAAGTTCTGCATTCAGGTAGGAAAAATCAAATGCATCGTTATAGGATGCGGGAGACCTATCTTGGCAGTTGTATGTGTGAAAAGGATGTGTGAAAAGGATCTTAGGAGACCATACATTGAACATGAGCCAGCAGTGTGACTCGGTGGCTAAAAAGGCAAATGGGATTTTGGATTGTGTCAAAAGTATAGTTTCCAAATTGCGCAATTTGATGTTACCGCTTTTCTCGGTCCAGAGGAGGGCAATGAAAATGGTGAGAGGTTTGCAGACCAAGTTGTATGAGGAAAGGTTGGGGGAGCTTGGTCGGTTTAGCCGGGAGAGAAGACAACTAAAAAGTGATACAATGGCCATTTTCAAATACTTGAGGGACTGTCATATACAAGATGGGGCAGAGTTGTTTTCTGTAGCCCCAGAGGGATGGACCAGAACCAATGGTATTAATTTAATTCAAAAGAATTTTCAGCTTAACATCTGGGAGAAGGTCCTGACAGTTAGAGCAGTTCCTCAGTGGAACAGGCTTCCTCAGGAAGTGGTTGGTTCTCCTTTGGATGTTTTTAATCATAGGCTAGATAGTCATCTGACAGTAATGCCGATTTTTAATGTGTCGAGCCGGGTTTGATTCCCCACTCCTCCACTTGCAGCCAGCTGGGTGACCATGGGCTCGCCATAGTACTGATAAAGCTGTTCTGACCGAGCAGTAGTATCAGGGCTGTCTCAGCCTCACTCATCTCACCGGGGGTCTGGGTAGGATATGGGGATCCCCTGGAATGACAGCTCATCTCCAGGCAACAGAGGTGAATCTTCCTGGAGAAAATGGCTGCTTTGGAGGATGGACTCTGGGGCACAGCCACTCAAAATACCCCAAGTTGAAGGGTCAACTCTCCTTCTCCCCTTTACAGACAGCCCAGAGACCTCACCTATGGCCTATCTTTGAAGATCTATCTTTGGCTCATGGCCACTCAGCCTCTTCAGTGAACCAGCAGGTCTCATGGCTGTGATCTTTGGGCTCTTCTTTTTCCCCCATGGGTGGGGTAGCAATGCAGTGGGTCCAGGGAGCAGCTTAATTCCCTCTCATGCTCCCAAAAAGGGAGAGTGGCATGGCAGTGGCAGCAGTGTCCCAAATTGGCCCGGCTGCCCATGGCCTGTCCCCAGATCAGTTACCCACAGCCTGCCTGGGATGGTGCCATTGTCTTCGGCCTCCTTTGGTGCCCCCTCTGGCAAAGGAATGATCTGTGAGGCCAACCTTGTGGGCCAGGATGCAGCTTTGTGTGGACTGCTCTGCAAAGGCTGGTTGCCTCAGGAGAGCAGCGCAGCCACACGGCCCTCTAAGCACTGGGTTTTTCCACCAACAGGAAAAAGGCAGTCCAGATTCAGCAAGCACTCTTCCTTAGACCATGAACTGACCATCATAACCAGGGGTAGTCAAACTGCGGCCCTCCAGATGTCCGTGGACTACAATTCCCAGGAGCCCCCTGCCAGCAAACGCTGGCAGGGGGCTCCTGGGAATTGTAGTCCATGGACATCTGGAGGGCCGCAGTTTGACTACCCCTGATCATAACAGTAGGAATATATACGCAAAAGTTAATCCTGTTATATGAGTAAACTGTGTCAGAGCATTCAAACACAGCCACATGATAACTCCCCGCCAAACCAGCCAATCATCAATGGGTTCATCAGCGGTTGTCAGGCAGATCCCCCTCGGACTGCCTTTGTTGTATTGGAGAAACACTCCCCCACTGAGGGCCAATTGCCTCCAGTTTTCAGGAGTGTGTCCTTGAGCCCACAGGATTGGTTTTGTTATGAGGAAATATTGGCTGGACCTCTGTGCCTAATTGGCTCTCCTTTGAAAATGCCTGGTTCTCCGAGCTGTCTGAAGGACCATGTGGTCTACATGTAAAGTCTCTGAAAATAGGGCCCCAATAACAGGCAGGGATGTGCCCGTTAGGTCCTTCCAGAGCTGTGTTTGTTGTGGCTGGCCTGTCAGCAGCTGCTTGGGCAGCTAAGCTGAAGCGTATTGATCGATTAGTGCCAGCTCCAATAAGAAGTATGCCAGCCCAAATGGGTTGTTAACAGAGGAATACAGAAAAGACCCTGTCAAAGGAGAGTGTTTTTTTTTTCCCAGAGAGGAGGGGGGCTCTGAAGGAGAGCAAAGGCCTCAGTAGAGGGACAAATGTTTCATTGTGAGAAATTTCATTCCCCAGTAACAAAAGGGGCTTGCTTGTCTGAAAAATGGGCGGATCACATCAAGTTTTACAAGCCCAGATGACAAAGCATGTAAAAATCTTTCTTTAAAAAAAAAAATAAGATTGGGTATGTTTAAAACAGTCCCAACTTTTAAACCTGTGAACATTTCGCTTGAAAATTTCTTTGTATGCCCTTGTATTGAACAAGGCCAAATTCATTCCTAGTATAGTCATTTCTTTCAAACTGGGCTGAATAGCGTCAGCGCAAGAAGGAATTTTGGAGCGCAGCCTCCAGGCGACGGTTATCCCTGTGAAAGATTCCTGTCTAATGAAAGGGGGAAGAATGCTTAGTTGATAGGAAGGGCGGGGAAAAAAATTAGAATCACATCTGTGACACCCCCTCCCCCCCCCCCGTGCCCCCGCTTCAATTCATTTTTCCATCGGAAAATGACAAGGCTAGATTGTTTTGTTTGTTTGGCCTTTTGCAAAAGGGGGGGGGGGAAAGCCCACCTTATTGCTTGGAAGTGCTTGACTTAATCAAGTGCTTCATCGTTGTTTGCGGTGAAAAAGAGAAAGGAAAGGAAACAGGAGGGGAAACCGTGAGGCCAAACACACACGGGAGGTAGTGGGGGAACGGAAAGACTAACGCTTGGAGTGCTTCATACAAGACAGGAAGTTTGAAATTGGAAGAATACCGGTCTCCTAGAAACAGCCGTGTTGATCTGAAGCAGCAGAACTAAGTCGGAGTCCAGCGGCACCTGTAAAACCAAATATAGTTTTATCCAGTGTGTGAGTTTTTGTGTGCAAAAACATTTCTTGTTCAAACTTAAGACCTTGAATCAAACTTTGTTGGTCTTAAAGCTGTCACTAGACTCCAACTGGGTTCTTCTCCAATAAAATTATTGCAGATATCTTAACTTGGTTCTTTGGTTCCGCCAGCTTCCTGGTGGGACCTGGGGACCCTCCACCATTACAGCTCATCTCCAGAGATCAGTTCCCCTGGAGAAAGTGTATATTCTGGAGGGTAGACTCTATGACATCTCACTGAGGTACCTGTCCTACTCAGGCTCCATCCTCAAATCTCCAGGAGTTTCCCAACCTGGATTTGGGAAGCCTACTCCCTATCCCCTCCTCACACAGGCTAGAGGGGTCCTTGCAACTCTTGCATATTCATAGTTTGTTATTGATTCTGTAGCTCAGGGATAGTCAACCTGTGGTCCTCCAGATGTATATGGACTACAATTCCCATGAGCCTCTGCCAGTATTTGCTGGCAGGGGCTCATGGGAATTGTAGTCCCTGATGGGACTTTTTCTGTTCTTTCTAGAATGTCTGTGATTATTTAGGATGTCCACCAAGTGTAGCAAGCAAAGTTTGACTGCTTGTTGTGGATGCTGTAGATAAGGTGGCCAAGCCTGGAGGGGGTGGTGGATTCCCCCACCTGAGGTCCTGTTGATGGTCACTACTTGGTGCATCAGTAGAAGATTGTTTTTTGAAAAATAAATGCAGTCTTGTATACTTACCAGAAGTTCTTGCTGAAAGTGATAGGAGGAGGAGGAGGAGGAGGAGGAGGAAGAGGTTCTTATATCTCGCTTTTCTCTACCCAAAGGAGTCTCAAAGCAGCTTACAGTCGCCTGCCCTTACCTCTCCCCACAACAGACACCCTGTGAGATGGCTGAGGCTGAGAGAGCCCTGATATCACTGCTCAGTCAGCTTTATCAGTGCTGTGGCAAGGCCAAGGTCACCCAGCTGGCTGCATGTAGAGAAGCATGTACAAGGTAGCTCTAGGAACCTCCAGAAACCTTATGGTTTTATGATAGAATTTTTGGCAGTTCTAGAGCTATCTTTTGCCCCTTCTGGTAGGAATTTCCGGTAAGCACATAAGGCTGTGGACAACCTCATAGAATGAAGTAGTGGCATTCCAGGATTGCATTACGCTCCTGGTTTACATCTATGTGTTTCAGGCATGTCTGGATTTGATTATAGAATCCACTCTGGCTTTCATAATCTGCTACAGGGTTTTGGCAAACTGGAATTCTTCTCCACCAAGTCTTTGTGAATCACTTGGCCTTTACCATCCTTGAACCAACTATTATCTGCTGAGTATGTACTGTTCATGGCTCAGTGAGTTATGGTGTGAAATGTAGAATATCTTTGAATAAATGTAAATATGATGTGATTCCTGTCTGTGATAACAAGACAAGGTTTGAGCTTCATATGTCTCTATATCAGTTAAGCCTTCCATGTAATTTGGGCAGAATCACACTGTGATGCTTCTTCTACTGCCCTCTATAGGCAGAATGCCTACTACTGTCTATAACAGTGGTTGTCAACCTAGGGATCGCGTCCCCATTTGGGGTTGCCTGGCCCCTTGGTGGGGGTTCCCTGATTGGTTGTTGCTGCTGCCACGGACAGGGGCAGGTGGCAGTGGCCAGGAGTGGGCAGTGGCAGCGGTATGTGCATGCTGCCGCCACTACACCGGTGCCATTGCAGTTGGGGTCACGGCATGGGAGTGGTCCCTACCTAGGCCTCTCCAGGCCTTAGCGGGCCTGCCCCAGGGGCAGGGGTAGGAAGGAGGAAGGGAGTTCCCAGCAGCACTTCCCCCTGCCCCGAAAATACTGTGCCGTGGCTTCTCCAGGCCTCGAATGGCCTGCATGGGGTTGGGGGGGGGGGGCTAGTGCTGTTGTATGTTTAAGTACAATGGGCTTTTTTTGCTAGTTGTGTAAAATATGTTAATCCGAGATAGTAAAGTGTGTGTGTCTATCCTGTAGTCACACAGTGCACAGGGCTACACTAAAACAAGAAGTTAACTTTTATTTATGGTGTGAACATAATACTGAGGAGATTAAGGCAGAAGTAGCAGCAGTTTGCTTCCACTGAACTTTTGAACTCGGGTCCTGTTACTGCAATTGGGATTCTTTCATTCAAATTGGCTATTCTCAGCCAGTTCCTAAGCCAGACATCTGCCTTTTCTTCCCTCAAACCTTAAACTACCAACTCCTAACTGCTGCTCTCTCTCTCTCCTGAGCATTTTGACAGCTCTCGCTGGTTGCTCTTAAGGCGGAACCTAGCCCCACCATCACATACGCCTATTTAGAATTTATATATGTATTGTAATAATTGTGTAGCATCCCAGGTTTCAAGCCCCTAGAGGTAGACACAGTCTAGAAGTATGCCCTCTTGAACAGATGTTTGGTGCAATAACTAGAAATAATATAGTCTTCTATGTCCCCTAGGCAGGTTGTGAAATGTTCCACTGAACCAGTCTAGAAACGACCATATCAAAATCCCAAATCAGTCATGACCTCTCCATTATACGTTCTCCCCCTCTTTCTCTCCCTCCCCTCTGATTTCTGTGTTTGGCCAGACATACCCAGATATACATAGATTTCTGAATCTAAAATAGCACATTGGAGGCTTCTAAGCTCCATATTTGGTCATGAACGGTCTCTTGCCGTAGAGATGACTGAATTGTCCAACTGAAGCCCTAATTCCTAACTTGCTCGTTTCACTTTGAAGTTTACAAAGTTTTATGTTTCAGAAGTTGAACTTTTCACTTAATGCAGCGTGGAGTGTGCCAGTTGGCTCCGTTTAACCACATTTCTTGTTGGGCTGGCTACGGCGGCTGAAATCACAGCTCATAGCTATGAAGAATGTGGTTAAAGGGGGGGAGGTTATATTTTAGAATTACTGGAACAGCTCTGAAGTAAATGAGCCAGATTCGAACCAGTGTGCGTTCCTTGGGTATTCAATTAGTATTGATGCATGTGCTCTTAATGAAATGACTACTCATATGTTATTTGCCATTCTAATGCAGATTTAAAATGGAACAGAGGGGTTCTGATTTACACTATTTTTTTAGAGGGGAAAGTCTGATCCCAGCTTTCTCTTGACATTAGATATCAGTCTGTGTCTTAATATTAAGATTCATTTACTTGTAGTTGTAAGAGGTGTTGTAAAACTTGCCTGGATGTGCCCTGCCTTAGATTGGCTGCTTAAACATGAAGCACTTGTATGTTCATCTCCTAAAAGAGACCAAGCACAGCATCACCATTAGTTAGAGCATTGCATTTGTGGAAGGCTGGATAAAAATAGAAGGCAAGAATTCAAGACAACTGGGGTGCAAAAGACTACAGTCATATATGTTGTGATTAATTTATAGATGAATGACTTGATGAGACCTGGGACATGTTGTACAGGAGTACAACGTCATATAAAGCCAGCTTGGTGTAGGGCTTAAGAGTGATGGGAAATGTTTCTCATGCTGCTGTAGTAAGACATATATCAGAAATTAGAATGCTGAAAATGAATAGAAGACCAAATGTGTTAGAACTGTGTAACCTTAGACTGTCTTAAGGCAACTGATCAGCATAGAAAAACCAGTGAAATGCCAGCCATTTTGACAGGTAGGAAGTGAGTTATGGAGGGAGGGCCTATCAGAGAGATGGGGGTGGGGTGAAGTTCTCTGTACATTCTCCCCCATCCCTAATGGACCAAGATGGACTACTCCACTTGAGTGGTATTTCCAAATTTCCATTTGACCTATAGAGGTGAATGGTGGCTGTTTTATTTATTTACTAGGGGCAAAGCCCGTTGTCTCCAAGAATACAACGGGCGCTAGAGCGTGGTAGTGGGAAGAGGAAGGGGAGGAGTTGTCCAGTCTGTAAGGGCATGGGGTTGTCATGTGTGTTGTGTGGGAGGTTGTGGTGGCGTGGTGGCAAATGAGGCCATGGGTGTGGAGATATGGGTGTCAAGAACCTGTGGTGTGGAATGTTCATTGATTGTGGGAGAGGACTGACCTTTGGGAATTGTGGCATAGTGGTTACAGATGAACTTTCCAGAGCCATGTCCTCAGATATGTGAAGGGAAAATCAGACTGGAGACTCTTCTCAGGGGAAGATTACATGGCAACCAATTCCCCCCAGTTCTGCGTCATTTCCCTTCTTGTGTGAATTAGGCCACATTCACCGAAATGCCCCTCTGCCCTAATACACCTAGGGTAGTCACAGTACACAGGTGTACACCCTGTTCCTTCTGTCTCCCATATTTTCACTGTTGGTAAAATGTTATGTGCCCACATGCTTCTTTCATGGTTGTTCCTTAGAAGAACGGATTTTTGTACCCTATTGCTTACTACCCAAAGGAGTCTCAAAGCGGTTTACAAACACCTTTTCCATTTGTCTCAAAAGGAAGGCCCTGAGGCTCCCCTGCATTGCTTTTGGAAAGGCCTCCTCTCCTCAGTCAGGGCCTGTCAGAGGTTCCTTCGCAGCAGGCCTGAAGGGGGGGGGGAGCACTCTGCAGCCTCCTGCCAGCTCTGTCAGGGTTCTGAGGCCATTTGCAGTTGGACTTGACAGTTAGGACAGCCTTGGGGTGAAAAGGGCTGGTGCAGCCTGTCCCAGCCTCTGTTCTCATCCCCCTTGGCAGCCCTACTGACCTCCTCTCCCTGCAGTGGTCAGGAGCAGACTGGCAGCCAGACTGGGCTGGGTGAATGGAATTTTGGTCTGTCCTGGTGAGGGGCCAATAGGAAGGCACTTTGCGCACCTCCCCATTGGCTGCTTGGCCCTGGATGGACACTGAGTTTTTATCCTGGACAGGGCCCGCCCTAACTCCTCCCCAGGTGGCCTCACTCTTTTATTTAATAGGACCCTGTCCTATTTAAAGATAGTTTGATTGTATACTGCCTCTCTCAAACTCAAGTTCCAACAGAATCAAGTTCCAACAAATCATAACAGCAAACAATAAAACAATAAAAATAGTTTAAAAAACCCCTGCAACTGTGTCCCAAGTTGAAGATGGTTTGCTTTGCCCCATATAACTTAATGGGACTGAGCCAGCTTCTATCAAAATACCTGTTTTCCCAATATTTAATACTACCCTCTCTTTGGCTCTGTTTCTTGATGCCATGATAGTGACAGTCTTGAGTCCTTAAAAGTATGGAAGAGAGAGCAAATATTGAAAACTGACCAATTGAAATAGAGAAATGCTGTAACATTTGAATAGATAAGAATTATCCTCCAGCTACTGCTTATTTAATGTAAATATCATACAGAGGATCTACATGTTTCCCCTCCTCCAGTAATGTAAACACCTGAGATTATGGTCTCAGCCAGCCAGGCTGTTCTACTAATTTGCTTCTGTCTGAGGACAGGTGGATTTGAGGATTCCAGGTGGGGGGGTGGGGGGAGTTAAAATGAAATATAACATTAGTGTTCAATGCAATAATGGCCACTTGACCTGCTAATGGGCCTTTGAAATCTCCTAGTTAGTTCAGTTTCATTGATCTGTCCTTTTCCCAACCTTTTCTTGAAAACTGAGTGACTGAGATCATTGAAATGGTCAAATAATTAATACAAAAGTGTTTCATATGGATGGGAGGGAAAGCAGACAACCGAGAGGTGAAAGATACAATCGGGGGAGGTAGGAGTTTAGAATATGAGGAATGACTCAGATGGGGAATAAAAGAGGAAGAAGTTCTACGACTGGATAAATATTGAGTCTGTTCTATAGACAGATGGTTGGGTTTGACATAATATGTTTGGTATATATGAAGACAATAAGACCTAATTATTATCTCTTTGACTTAGCACTGGGAAATGCAGAGAAAGAAAGGTGGATGGGTGGGTGGTAGGGTAAAAAGAGAGGCAGGCTGGCTGGCTGGCTGGCTGGTTGGTTGGTCAGTTGGTCAGTTGGTCAGTTGGTTGTTGGTTTTCTATAAAATGAAGATTTTCGATAAGGTTCAAGTTGATTTGGAACTTTCAGGAAGTCAATACAGACAGTGAAAGAGATTCATTTGAGACTAATAATATAGCAAATCAGTAGTAAGACAGATGGAAGTGGGATTCGTCTTGGAGAATATTAAACTATTGAGGTGTTAATGAAGAGAGGGCAGCACTTTTCTGTCGTACATTATTGACACATTCACTTGAAGCATCTGACATGCTGCCAACATTAGGTCTAGACTAGTAGGCAAGAATGGAAGGTAGGGTCCTAAGGATGAATGGACTCCTGCCCTCTCCCATCTCCGCTATATTCATTAATATGAATTCACTTTTCATTCTGGCATTTTCCATGTCTTTGTGGAACTTCAAGAATTAAGACCCCAGGAGTAAAAAGGGAATCTTTATCCAGAGTTTACAGATTCCACCTTGTGTAACATTTATGGTATAATGTGGCCAGTCTACCTTGCGTTGCCTTGTCCTTCCAGGCCCTGGCCCTCCTGTCTTGAGTTGCCAGATTCAGGTTAGGAAATGGCTGGAGATTTGGGGAGATCAGGCTCCAAGATAGTGGGGTGCAATGTCATAGATTTCACCCTTTGGAGCAGCCATTTTCTTTGGATAACTGATTTTTGTAGTCTGGAAATGAGCTATAATTCCAGGGGCTCCACAGGCCTCACCTAGAGGCTGGTAGACCTACATGTACCTGAGCAGGGTTTTTCAATCATTTCTAATGAGAATTCCAGGATTTCATGCTACCTCACTGCCAGCCACAAGGACAGACATTTTGTATATACCCCCCCCCAAAAAAAAAAGCCATTTTAAAAGAATACTATGTACACTTAGGTCAACACACAGAGTCCTAATTAAAAGACACAATGGTGGAATGTGTGTTCCCAGGTATTAAAATGTGTTTAGCTGGGTCCTCATCTTGGACTGAACTGTCTTCTTTAGGCCCACCTACAATGTGACTGGAGTAACAATCCCTAAACCAGGGGTAGTCAAACTGTGGCCCTCAAGATGTCTATGGACTACCATTCCCATGAGCCCTTGCCAGCATTCGCAGTTTGACTACCCCCACCCTAAAGGTTTGCTGTGAGAAAAAATATGAGGGGAAGTACCAACTCCTTTTTAAAAATCATCTTCATTTAGCAAACAAGACTGGCAAGAACCTTCTTGGGGGGGGGGGGTGCCTGATTTATTTTCTGCACAGAATTTTGCCGCGAGGTGCTGAGTATCTAACTGCCACACATTTTCATTCCTGTACTTAAGATCTAAGCCCACTTAGCTCACTAAGCCAGTTCCCACCATCTGATGAGAAGGTTCCCAAGGAGTCCCTTACAGGAAAGTTGGCAGGATTTCCCTGGGAGTGGCACTTGAAGAGGACAGGGACCTCAAGGTTGACTCAGCCTTCCATCCTTCCGAGGTCGGTAAAATGAGTACCCAGCTTGCTGGGGAGTAAAATGGTAATGACTGGGGAAGGCACTGGCAAACCACCCTGTATTGAGTCTGCCAAGAAAACATGAGAGGGCATCACCCCAAGGGACAGACATGACTCGGTGCTTGCACAGGGGATACCTTTACCTTTATGTGTGCTAACTCCACCCCCTCCCAGGCACAAAAAACATGAGAGAACTCATTCATACACGGGACAGGGTTAGGGGGAGCAATGAAAGCAGCCAATCCCCTAGCTTGTGGCTAAGTCCATTAATAAAGGAGAGGAAAGGCTGCAGACCCCCTCTGGGACTCTCACACACCCCTGGGAGTCCATGGACGCCTAGCTGGGAATCCCTGTTCTAGAGGTGAACTGTAAAAGCTGGCATCCATACCTCACACATCCCCATTTTCCATTCCTTCCTGTGCTTTCAAATCATCCAGGTAGTCTTTAGCAGGAGGAAAAAGAAGAACTGTGTAATGGCTAGTATTATCTTCTTCTGTGTGTGTGTGTCTGTTTGTCTATGTTTAATAACTGACTGACAGCCTTGTTTTCGCACAGGGGGGAAATATGCAAGGGGGGGTTTCATTTATGCAATTATGGAGAGCAGAAAACTTGAAATGCGTCTTGGAACAAGTGTCAAGGCTCGGTGATCAGGCTGACAGATCCATAATCAGTTGTCATCTCGAATTTACGTTAAAAGACTTTATTTAAGAAATTTGAATAATTTTGATGGGAGCTGATGACACCCGACGTCATATTATTAATAGGGAAGGAACAAGGTGATAGTAAGCTCAATTGTGCTCACTAAGGAGGAAAAGTGCTCATTAATGCGTTCTGTCATAAGTACAAAAACAACACCTCGCGTGCAGTTGGCCAACTTTAAACTGGGACATCGAGGGTTAAAAGATTGCAGGCCTCAGATTGCTGTGAAATTTAATGTGCTGCTAGAACCAGGTACCTGAAACCTTGCACTTGAAAGGTGAGATCATTCATCCAGCGGGTTTTTAATATTACCTCCACAAAAAAAAAAGTGGTTACTCTGCCCAACCCCAGGTCAAAGCCAGACAATTTGGCCCACGGTATGAATTTTAGCTTTTTGATAAAGATTGAGGTGAGGTGACTGTGGGTGGTTTATAAATGAATAACAGCTCTGGGCTTGCAGTCAGCAAATCAGGATTTAATCTTGGACAGGACTTACAGTTATGCCACAACAGTGTTGCCTGGAAAATATGTTAGCAGAGGGAAAATACAATCAGGTTTGGTTTGGAGTTTTTTGAAGGAGAGCTGACATGTTGTGTTGTGTTTCCTAGCGTTTTCTTGGCTCTTCACAGCGACTATGAAAAGTAGATTGTTAATATATGTCACTTCATGAGAGATTACTACTAACCTATTACTACTACTAACCTACTACTACTACTACTACTAACCTAAGGCTAACAACAGAAAGTTATCTAAAATAAAATTTGGGGCTAGCTCCTCAAGCGACACATACTTTGGGAGCACTAGGAGAGTGCTAAGACTGCTGGGTCATCCATTCCTGCTTTGAAACAGGAAGTGACACCATGACATTTGAAATCATAGAATAGAATCATAGAATCATAGAGTTGGATGGGGCCATACAGGCCATCTAGTCCAACTCAATGCAGGATCAGCCCTAAGCATCCTAAAGCATCCAAGAAAAGTGTGTATCTAACCTTTGCTTGAAGACTGCCAGTGATGTTCAGATCCCTGTGGAAATGTGGAAGTTCATAGACCATCGCAGTGTAACTTCCATTTCTGAACCAGGAAATAACATCATGATGTTCCAGGAACATCTACATCTCTATAGAGTTTTGAAAATTCCTATAGTGTTGTGACATCACATCCGAGAAATTTCAAGAGGTGCCAAAATAAATGTAATAAGGCAACATTTCTCAGAGGGACAGGTGGGCGTCCGTCCATACATCCTCGATTGTCATTGGACAATATGCAGAAGAAATTAGGAAACATTTTTTTCCCATTCCTTCTTGAAAAGGGGTGCCATAGACTTTGCAGCAAGGAGTTTTGGGACATGAATATACCATATTCAACAGCTGTAGTCACCAATAAACCTAGGCTCAGCTGAGACCTGCCCAACTAACGGTCATCGAACAGTTTTGCAGCTGTGCAGCAGCTAGGGTGGTAGAATTTTGTGTCTTTTGCATCTGTGTGGGAATTGAAATTATTTAGGAGTGGAACTGTGATGGCATACCCACTAATGCAGTATAACAATACCGGGTTTGCCATTGGTCCATGAATGATGAGCAAACCCTTTTCCTGAGCCCCATTTCCCCATCCCTAGGAAATGAAAGAGCAGAAGGAGAAAAAATAGCCCCGTAGCAGTGCTCTGGGAATTTCCTCATGCCTATATGGTCCCTATCATAGAATTTATGGGAAGTTACTAGAACATCACCTAAAAATTGTCAAATCTTCCCAAAACCCTCCCATCCCTGGGCACCACCCTCAGAATCTTCTGGCTTTTCCCGGACAATCCTTAAAATGCACATGAGCAAATCACCTTAATAACTAGGATCATCAAGCTCTTGCTGGAAAACCCTAGGAGTATTGGGTGTGAGTGTGTAGAGACTGCTGGGACAGAAAGTGGCATTGAAATAAGAATTAACATCATGACATTAGTAATGTTCAGATCTCTGTGGTAAAAACCATGGAGATTTGGAAATTTGTAGACTGTCCTGATGTCACTTCCAGTCCTGGATCAGGAAATAACATCTGGACACTCAAGGATTTGAAAATCCCTACAGTGTTATGATATCACTTACTGCATTAGTCAACACTGTTCTCCCCTCTTCTCATCCCACCACACCATTGAGGAAAGGTGGAAGATGGGGAGCATTGGCGGAAGGTGTCCCACCAGAACTTAATACTTCACAACTCTATTGATTAAAGAGAAATGAACACCAAATTGCATGAATTTTTAGAAGACAGAGCATTTATAAGTACTGGTTGACTGGCTGACTGATTTCCTTCCTAATTATGCTGAGTTCCAAGTAGCAGGTAGGGACAACAGGTCCGTTGTTTCAACACCCTGAACCAAGTTTAATTTTTCTGGTTTGTGCCCATCCCTAAACTTGGTGCCTTAAAGACCTCCCCTGGGAGGCTATTCCACATGATTGGGCCACAGTGAAAGAGACACAAGTTAAGATCCAAGCTCATATTCCTCGGGGGCAATATGATAAGTAGGAGAGAAAACAATCAAAAGCAGTGACTTGTATAGAACTGCAAAGGAAGCATTTTGATATCTGGCACCTTTCCTGACAGTAAACTTGCTAATGGCTTAAAGAAACACGGTTGGATCTAGCTAGGTTTTTGCCCAGTCAACCACCAGAGTTAACAATTCTGGGGATTTAAGGGTGGAGATGAGGAGACAGGGATTTAGGGAGGGGCAGGACCTTGTTAAGGTATAATGCTATGCAGTCCACCTACCAAAGCAGCTGTTTTCTCGAGTATAAGTGGAAGCAATAAGCAATAGCAGTTAATTTATGGAATTGGGAGATCATTAGTCATTCCTGTCTCCACCTGAGGGTTTACAACCTTATCTCTTACCAAATTCCTCTCCTGTCTGTTCCCATAATCCCAAGCATAGCCTTTTGGGTGGTCCAGTGGTTGACCTCAGCTTCCCATTTTCACCAGTGGAAAAGCTAGTTGGAGGGAATCATATATTTGCGAGTAGGAAATAGTATGCCTACCTAAAATAGTTTGGTCTGTTCTGTTTCAGTAACAAAGGGAAAGAGCACACAGAAGGTAGCAATTAAACTGTTTTGAATAATGCTCAGGTTTACTGTCTATTCAAAACACTACATAAATCACATTTCAGTGGCTTAGATCTTGCTTTGATTGGGGAAAAAAAATAGCTTCCCTTTAAATTTCCCTTTAATGTTTCCTTTTAATATTTTAATAAGTACGCTTTTTGATAAGTATAAATGCCCGTTTTATGTTCCTTTTAACTATCTTTTGTTCTTTAATGGAATGTTTAATTGGCAATATTCGGTTTTGGTAAAAAGGGATAGACGTGTAGTGTATAATTTGAACTGATTTTTTATTTTTTTTGGCATGTCATATCAGCAAACAGAGTACGAAAATCTGGTGCAAGTCTTTCATCTCAGATGGAGTGCTCTCTCCCTGAGTTTTCTTGTGATAATACCCATACTAGAGTGAGCTCTCAAATTCTGTGTTCCAGTCTGCAGCTTGGATGAAAGAGAACTGTTTTTTGTTGAACCGTGAGGCATGTTACAGGAAAAGTGAAAATGTTTCTCCGCGGGAATTCTTTTCCCCATCCTTCTGCCACCTTCTCCAACAGAAGTGGCTCTTCTCCTCACGAAAGGTTAAGAAAGCTTCTTGGAAAGATTGCCAGCTCTGGGTTGGGAAATACCTGGAGGCTCTTAGAGACCATTTATGCACTGGGAACTTCACTGCCCCACCCCCTGTCAGGAGCACAGATCGGGGGTGGATGAGATGCACTGAGCCAAATGCTTCCCCATGTGGGTGCAGGAAGAGGTGGGGCAACCTGCCACAACTAAAACTCCAGTCTGCAGCCCTACATGAAACCTCCAGTGCATAAACGGTCAGAGTGAAGCCAGGAGTGAGTGGGATTTGGAGCAGAGAGGGTCCTCAAGTGGAATAAAATGTTATGGCACCCACCCTCCAAAGCAACCATTTTCTCCAGAGGACCTGATCTCTTTGGTCTTAAGATGAGCTATCATTCCAAGGGATCCCCAGGTCCTGCCTGGAGGTTGGCATCCCTACTTCTTGGGCACATGGAACTCTTCAGGAACCTTTGCCTTTTACTGTGTCACCAAATTCATATAATAAAAGTGTGAAAATAGATTGCAACATGTACCCATGGAAGAATGTCCCCTGTTCCATAGAAGAACTAATGTAATGTAGTATTCTAGATCAACCTCTCTCAACTTTTTTTTACCATTGAGAAACATGCCCACTCAAGGCTCTTCCTCTTCCTACCTCCTCCAGGCTCATAATTGGCCACTGGGCAGGATGGGTCAATATACGGTCATACTGAATGACAAATGTTTAACAAATTTTAAAAACATACAAAAATAAGTTAACTTCTACCCATTCAGGAAACCCTTCCAGGGCCATACACAAACCCCAGGATTTCATGAAACCCTGGCTGAGAAAGCCTGTTCTTGGTGGAAGGCTATAGATAGGGAGGCCTATTGAATCATTACTTCTCCTGTGAAAAGAGGGAAGGATTGAGTCTCAGTTCATACCACTGTCCACAGAGAGGTAGAGTCATCAGCCTATCATCTCATGGTGCTTGTTCTGCATTTCCTCTTGAAGATGTGACCATTCATGCCATGAAATCTGGTAGTTTGTTTTCTTCTCCTGCTTTTGGGGTTATTTATTTTTTCTGTGCAGTTCTATGAACAAACAGCATGAAAATGCATAAAGATCATCAAAGGAACAATAAAGAATGATGAGAGATATTAAGTAAAATGAAGTGCAACGGAGAAACTCTCCTATGCACCTACTGATTTGAAACTTGCAGCTCTTGCCAGAGGTTATGTGGTATAGATTGCACTGTTTGGAACAGAGCTAAGCTCCACTGCTAAGTGCTATAGAAACACAAAAACATATGCCCAAGGAAAGGCAGCACTGACCTCAGTGTATTATTATTACTGTGGGTAGGCATATCTGGGATGTAAAGGTTGGAAGGGGGGATCTCACTTTAGCATCTCTCAGAATTGGGATGGGTATTGTGGATAACCAAATCCTTCCCCTGGTTATGGTTCTTTGTCATAGCGTGCACCTAGGCTTAGTCACATAAGCATACATAAGCCCAAAAATCTGTAACTGTCATCCACTCTTCCATTTTCACTAATAGCATTTGGCCTATTAGTGTTGATTCTATACAGGTAGATAAGCCCGAGTGGGTGACCGTCATCCCAGTGTCTATAGGTTCAGGTGGGCTGTCATGTTGGTCTGAAGCATCAGAATCCAGTTTTGAGTCCAGCAGCACCTTTAAGCCCAGTATTACTTTAACTCAAGGTATAAATTTTGGTGTGCATGGACACTTCTTGAACTGCAAGGAAATTCTGCTATCTGAAGAAGTGTGCGTGCACATGAAAGCTTATACTTTGAAGAGGTCTGCAAGACTTATAAAACAGCTGTTCTATCAGACCTATGGTTGAAGCCTAAAACATGGTGTATTGAGCTGGTCAAAGCCCCAACTGCACATAATCTGGGGCCAGTAAGACACCTCTGCCCCCATATCTCCATCCTTGCCACTGGAATTTAGAACAGGCAATTAAGGATGGAATTGTTTTTAGAAGATTTAGAGATCATCCAATCTCAGAAGCTAAGCAAGGTCAGTTCTGGTTAGTGCTTGGATGGGAGACCACCAAGGAAGTCCAGGCAATGACAAACTACTTCTGAATGTCTCTTGCCTTGAAAGCCCTGCAGGGTTGCTACAAGTCAACTGTGCCATGTTCCACCACCACTACCATGTTTGAAAGCATGGAGCTCATGAGAACTTCTGTTTCATCAATTCCAGATATGTAGATCTGCCCATAGCTCAAGTTATTCTGGGCAATTTTTAAAAAAGAAAACAAGAGAAATAACATCTTGTGGTGTTCAGCTAATTGAGCTGTGAACCCTGGGGAACTAAAGCATTTGTTCATTTCAGGAGTGCTAATCAAGTCCAAATTGACATGAGTCCCAACCTCTCTGTGCTGTTGATTAAATGTGGCCTGTCAAAGTTGTGCCTTAGGTATGTTCCACTTTGTCCAGGAAGACTGATTGGGGACTACCTTTGTGCAAATGACAGACGCCACTATCTAATGCAGAGAACATTGGTTCAGGGCTTCAACCAAAGGCTTGGCAGAAGAGCTCCATTTTACAGGCCCTGCGGAACTACTGAAATTCTGACAGGGCCCCAATCTCACTTGGGATTTCATTACACGAAGCTGGGGCCAGGGCCAAAAATGTGATAACAGCAATAATAATACTAATAATTATATATACACACACACACACACACACACACACACACACACACATACACATACACATACATATACATATACATATACATATACATATACATATACATATACATATACATATTTATATGACCCACCCTTCTCCTGAAGGCTCAGAATGGTTAACAACATATAGATAAACAATAAGAATTCAATTCAGTATGAACATTAAACGTAACATATAAACAGTCAAATCATAAGAATACAGAAATTAGATTAAAATAGATCTTCTAAGCCACCACATCTCCTTCTAGTGAGAGGACTGATGTAAAAATAGAGAGGTGATAAGAGGGTTAACTGATGTTCTGAGGAGAGTGATGATTTGGACAGGGAGGCCAGTCTTCCAGTATTGTCTCCAAACTCAATCCTGTGGAACTGTCCTTGGTCCTGCAGAGACTTGATCTCCTCAGGGAGAGCATTCCACCAGGCTGGGGCCAGGAACAAAAAGGCCCTAGCCCTAGTTGGTGCCAGTTTAACCTCTTTGGGGCCAAAGACCTTGAGCAAATTTTGCCTGCTAGATCTTAGTTTCCTTTGGGGGGACATTAGTAGTAGTAATACAATTTGGGAAGTGTCATATTTTTCCAGATCGGGTGTAGGAATGCTTCTTGCAAAGACAATTTGTACGTTAATATCTAAATTAGGGGATAGTGGGGGGGGGGTCAACTGCTGTTTAGGCTTTTCCACCCAAAAACTGTTCTTGCAAATTGGGGAGACCTCCGATATGGTGGCCGATATTTCAAAAGGGGCTACAGCCTGCTGAGAACTGGCAAATGTCATTGTTTAACCACACATTTATCATTACACTAAGAAACACTCAGGCATTGATAAGCAACTGGGAGAAGGCAGGGGATAGAGAATTATACATATATCTTGTGGGAAAGCAGAGTTTTTCAATGAATGCAAATAATATGATGTTGGCAGGAGAGATTTTTAGATAAGCTTTTCTTAAGATCCTTGAGAGGCTTCCCTCTCTCCCCCCCCCCATTTATTATTAAATCCTAACAGGAAAAATGTTATTATTCCAAACAGCTGAAACATACATGAGAGGAAAACATATTTTCATCTCCAGGATTTTGAACAGATGGCCGTGTAAAATACAAATCCGTAGAACTTTTAATCTATTAGAACCAAATTGATGAGATGCCGCTCCAATGTTTTGTTCAAACTTTAAAGGCTACTTTAAAGGATGTTGTCAGTTATGAACTGAGATATTGTTTTCCATAATCTCTTTGGATCCAGCATTTGATAACTTAGAACACAGACAATCAAATCTCCTTTCCAGCAAATGACCCCAAATTCTGCAGCCTAAATGTGCTCCTGGGTTGAGTTTTGTAAGCTTATTGGGTCGATGACCAAATCTTCTCTCATTGTTTGACAATAGTTTGACTCACCCGTGGATTTGGTTGATCTGAAATGGAGAGCAATCATGGATGTGGGCTCAATATAATAAACCTCCGACTAAAGGATTATATGATAAAATACTGAAATGGATCAAAGTTATTGCCATGGCAGACTTTATCTATGGCTCATTGACCACGGAGAGAAAGGCGCATAGAATAAATGTTCAAGTCAAGTTTATCAATGGTCATTGACCAGTAAATATAAAGTTTAAAGCAGTATTACATAAGCATAAAAATCAAGTGAATCCTCTACCTTAAAATCCAAACTTATATTTTTAGGAGGCTCTCAAAGACACTATCTTACAGAGTCACCCAATAATTAAAATCCACAAATATATGCAGGGGGAATACATCAAATGCATTTTGTACCTCCTAGACCAGTTCTTTCACACTCTGCTTGTTGGCCGCCTCTGTGCTGAGATCTTGGCATTCCATAAAGGTCTCTCATCCAAACACTAACCATGGCTTACCCTGGCTCATGGGATTGAGCTAGCCTTCATAAGAAGAGCTCTAGATCCCCTCTGCTGCATTCCACAGCTGGGCCTTGTAGCACATTTAGTGTTGCCTACATTGGGTTGGAAATTCCTGAAGTTCTGGGGGGGAAGCCAGGGAATGGTGTAGTTGGAAATTGGAGTGATCTGGCAGCAATGTGATACCACTGGAGTCCATCCTTCAAACCTGCTGTTTACTCTTGGGGAACAGATTTCTGTAATCTGGAGATCAGTTTCCTTGGAGAAAATAGCTGCTTTGAAAGGTGGACTCAATGGTACTATGGTTCCCTCTCCTCCCTGTATCCCACCATCCAAATCTCCAGGAGTTTTCCAAGCCATAGCTTGCAAATTTATAAATCCAGCCCATTTTGCTCTGCCAATTTGGAGCCTCCCTCCACCCATTTTGTAGTTTGAGCCATTATCTGAGGCTGGGAAAAGGTTTCACACTTCCTGAGCACAGTGGCTGAATCCAGGCAACAGATATATGTGTTATTCTCACACATAATTGGGGCAAGGAACAGGGCAGAGAATGACTACTTCTCTCTCATTGTCAGAATCCAGTTGGTTCTGCCATGATTTATTGCCTGAGGGGACATAGTTAGCCTGCCTGTAGCCATCTTGCTTGTCTGCTCTGATTTTATGTATTTGCTTGTCTTTTGTTACTTTCCATTTTCACACTGTCTGGCCTGCAAGGTCAGATTCTCAGGCTGGGTGTTATCTACATTCTGCATGGCATGCTTCCCGGACCCTGCACCTGGGATGCTTTATGTTATGTCTTGGCCTTGGGCGTACTGTACCATCAACACGGAGGGGAGGGGGCCTGGGTGAACCTTATAATGTATTGTTTGGCCTGAATCAAACAGAACTGTCTTTGGGTTCAGTTGATGCAGTTCGAAATAAACTTCTGTGCTTCAAACAGATTTTTTTTGATTTTCGAGTCTGAGATTCTGACATTCATACCTGGGGAAGATAGGGACCTCGATGTGGCACAGTGCCATAAAGTCCGCCCTCAAAAAAGAATTGTTTTGTATATTCACAGAAAGCTTTGCAAATGAGTTCCAGTTGGTCACATGGTTCTCCTCTTGATGGTGAAAGTGATGTCAAGTCATCGTTGACTCACATCAACCTTGTGGAGCTTTCAAGGCAAGAGACATTCACAGGGGGTTTACCATTGCCTGCATCGGTGTCATGTCCCTGGTATTTCTTGGTGGTCTCCCATCCAAATACTAGCCATGGCTGCACCTGCTTAGTTTCCAAGGTTTCATAAGGTTGGGTTAGCCTGGCTGTCCAGGTCAGGGTCAGAACTCTTCTTTGGCTATGAAAAAAAACTCATTTGTATACACTAGGGATGAGGGCTTACAGGTGGGACCTGGGGACTTCCTGGAATGACAGTTCACCTCCAAACTACAGAGATCAGTTTCTCTAGAGAAAATGGCTGTATTGGAGGGTAGACTCTGTGGTGCTGCATCCCACTGAAGTCCCTGTCCTCTACAGCAGGAGTAGTCAACCTGTGGTCCTCCAGATGTCCATGGACTACAATTCCCATGAATTTACATGTGCATCCATACCACTTGAGTCCTCTACAGCAGGAGTAGTCAACCTGTGGTCCTCCAGATGTTCATGGACTACAATTCCCATGAGCCCCCTGCCAGCGTTTGCTGGCAGGGGCTCATGGGGATTGTAGTCTATGAACATCTGGAGGACCACAGGTTGACTACCCCTGCTCTACAGACTCTACTCCCAAATCTCCAATAACTCCAAATGCTGAGGCAAATTTGGAGGAACTTTCTCAGGGAAGGCATCTGAAGAATCAAGGGAAGCAAAAAACCTGATGTTTTGAAAAGAGGATTTTGAGGAGAATTTTTGGGAGCAGATGGGTTTTGAGTCAACTAGCATGTGTGCATAGCATGAGAGTCCTTCTAGTACATAAATGTGTGGCTTTTCCACTTTATCCCATAGCTCTGTAACCTCCAACTCCTGATTGTAAGCTTCAAGTTCGTTGCGTGGCCTTAACCCCGTTGTGTCTTACTGAAATACCCAGGTATATCATGGGCGGATAATTAATCCTCTTCTTTTTAACTCAGCAGGATTCACATAGCTAAATGAAGTATCTTAACATGGCATGAAGGATAAATAAATCCCTGAGGTTATTGCTATTTTCCATTTAGCAAAGCAACTTTTTTCTTGACAGTTACTTAAAAAGACATGAAGTCTCTGGATATTTGTCTTCCATCTTCAAATATCACATACGGTTCCTCCTGCGCTCTGCATTATTTAGATGATCGTTAGCATGAAGGGCATGAAGAGGTTCGTTAAACTCCCCCCCCCTTCCTTCTTCTGAAGGGAATCTAAGACACATTAAGAAGGATTGCACATGCTTCATGCTTCTTTGCTCAAGGTAATTTGGGCTACAATACTGGGCCTTGGGAACAGGATGGAATTGCATATCTGCATACATAGTCTGCACTCCAGAGATAGATCAAGATAGGTAGCCATGGTAGTCTGTCCATAGCAGCAGTAGTAGAAAATAGTTAAAGTCCAGTAGCAGCTTAAAGACTAACAACATTTGTGGCTGGGTATGAGGCTTTTTGAGTCATTGCTGTGTACTGTAGAGCAGGGGTAGTCAACCTGTGGTCCTCCAGATGTCCATGGACTACAGTTCCCATGATCGCCTGCCAGCATTTGCTGGCAGGGGCTTATGGGAATTGTAGTCCATGGACATCTGGAAGACCACAGGTTGACTACCCCTGCTGTAGAGCCAGCGTGGCATAGTGGTTAAGAGTGGCGGCCTCTAATTTGGAGAACTGGGTTTGATTCCCCATTCCTTCTCCGCATGCAACCAGCTGGGTGACCATGGGCTAGTCCCAGTTCTCCGAGGTCTCTCGCCCCCACCTCCCTCACATGGTGTGTGTGATAGGTGAGAGAAAGGGAAGATGATTGTAAGCCTTGTTGAGACTCTTCGGATAGTGAAAAACGGGGTATGAAAACCGACTCGACTTCTTCTCAGATACTGGTAGAATGTGAGTCTTATCTGTTTTCATATCTTGAAAAGAGGAGGGATTTCAGATTGTGAATGATAATAGCATGTTTTGGTAATGAGACATGAAACCGAGGTCTCAGTCCAGTCCAGCAAGATGCATTACTTTGACCTTCCTCATCCATTGCAATTCAGCAGTCTCTCTTTCTAATCTCTCTTTGACATTCCTCTGGAAGAGAACTGCTACTCTTAGGAGAGCAGCTGAATGTCCTCGAAGAGAAAAGAAATTGTGCAGTTTGGGGGGAAATTAGCTATACTCATGGTTGAACAGGGGTTTGGACTAGATGGCCTGCATGGCGCCTTCTGCCAGGCATTTGGTTGAGGGCGGGGTAGTTAAGATCAGAGACTCCTCTTCCTCTTAGCTGGGACTGCAAGTTATTCTCCCCTTAATCTCCCTGAGGCACTGTGTGTGTGTGGGGGGGAGTTGTTGAATGTGGGGGAGAGGGTCAGTTTTAGCATTCGGCATCTGAGAGGGTTAAGTTTGTAAGGTGGGGATTGCTTTTATTGTTTTATTGTGGGGTTTTATTGTTATAACTTGCTGCGAGCCAGCATCCTGGAAGTGGAGGTTAAGAAATCAAATAAACAAACCAGCAGAGGATTGGGGGTGGGCAGATTTAGCAATTTCAGGAAGGAAGACCAGCCCACGTTGCATCAACATGACTACATCCAACATGACGGGGAATTGATGTCCACACACAGTGGTGTTGGAACGATGCTCTGGTTTTGTCAAAATATCTTGAAACTAGGGAATAAAGCCCATTTATAAAAATGGGCAGAGGTTGGGCGTAGTGAGAATGGGCTTCGGGGCGTTCGTTTAAATGGAGGTAGCGGCGCAGGGTGGGCTGAGGGGATGGGGCGAGTCATCGGGAGGCGAAGGACGCATGCTCGGGTATCCGCCGCCCGCTAACCCCCCCACCCTCCCCGCACCCCGCCGCCACTTCCCACGCTTCGCGCACACACTCACCCGCGCCCACACCATCCGATCACCCTCCCACCCTCCCCAGACCCCTTCCCGTCCCGCTAACGCTTCCGACATTTCCAGCACCCCCCCAACCACACAATTACCACCCTGCCGCCGACCGATCACCCCACCACACTACCCAGACCCCTTCCCACCCCGACACGAGGTCCAAACAACCAGCCGCAACATACCTCCCAGCTCCTGTCCCCGGCCTTCCCCACCACCCCTTTCCACCCTCGCCGCCACCACGCTCACCTTTCCTGGTCCTCCGCAGCCCGGCCCCTTCCTTCCCATTTCGCCGACGCTGGCCCCAGCCGCCCTGCTCTGCCCGCCTGCTCAGGTATCCGGGCATGCGTGCAGGAGCGTGGGGGCGGGGTGCTTGGGTGGCGGAAGTGCGTTGGGCTCTGCAACCAGGCATGCGCGTGAGTCCGCGCATGCCTGGGTCATTCTAGGGCCGGTGGAGCAGGCGGGCAGAGCAGGGCGGCTGGGGCCAGTGTCGGCGAAATGGGAAGGAAGGGGCCGGGCTGCGGAGGACCAGGAAAGGTGAGCGTGGTGGCGTGGAGGGTGGAAAGGGGTGGTGGGGAAGGCCGGGGACAGGAGCTGGGAGGTATGTTGCGGCTGGTTGTTTGGACCTCGTGTCGGGGTGGGAAGGGGTCTGGGTAGTGTGGTGGGGTGATCGGTCGGCGGCAGGGTGGGTAATTGTGTGGTTGGGGGGGTGCTGGAAATGTCGGAAGCGTTAGCGGGACGGGAAGGGGTCTGGGGAGGGTGGGAGGGTGATCGGATGGTGTGGGCGCGGGTGAGTGTGTGCACGAAGCGTGGGAAGTGGCGGCGGGGTGCGGGGAGGGTGGGGGGGTTAGCGGGCGGCGTGCAGGTGGGTGAGTGTGGATGGTTGTTTGAAGGGTGGAATTGGCGGGGATGCGGGAAGGGGGGCTGGTCGGCGGGCTGGTCGGCGGCGAGGTTCTTTCGGCGGAGGCGGGCTGACGTGGCGAGAGGCGCTTCGCGCCTCTCGCCGCTTCAGGCCACCAGGCAGGGAACCCCCCGCAGCCGCGCTTCGCTCCCTGGGTCACTTCGCTTCCTTTGCTCCCTTTGCTCCGCTTCGCTTTGCTTCGCTCCGCTTCGCTCCCTGGGTTGGCGGCCTGACGCAGCGAGAGGCGCTTTGCGCCTCTCGCCGCATCAGGCCGGGAGGAACTGTGAGCCGCGCTGCGCGCGGCTCGCAGTTGCTGGGGCTGGGAATCGGAGGGACAAATCGGCAGGCGCTTTGCGCCTGCCGATTTGTCCCTCCGATTGTCTGTCGTGAGGAAGGGTCCAATCCGGACCCTTCCTCATCACGGACACATCCCGCCTCGGCAGCCCTTAACGAATTATTTAGTCCGTGGCGCCCGTGGCGCCATGGGCGGTTTAAGGATGATCAGATTAATCACTGCTTCCTAGAGTTACTGCTTGGGACAGGAACACAATATCGGTTTTGTTAGTTTGGGTTTTGTTTTTGTTTTTTTACCTCTCTATATTGTAGTTTTGACCTGCTTATTTTAATTATTACACATGCTTGGAGAGTTTTTAAATAACTAATTTTGGGATTTATTCCCATTGTTTTCATTAGAAAGCATTTCTGACTATAGATATGAATCTCTCATTGTGATCAGTAATTTGGGGATCGGGCACCCAAAACATGTGTGCTTTCTGGTGGTGGGGCATTAATGGGGAAAGAGGGAGGGCGTGTGATGAAGCAGCCCTCTCCCTATTAGCTTGGTGTCTGTACTTTGTGATTTAAATATTTACTTTACAGTCATTGGGGTCCAGTTACCATGGCCAGCCTATCACAAATGTACCCAAAAGTAAAGAGAGACCATTATAAGAATCCTGAAAAGAGATCTAAGGGAATGTTTCATTGTTGTGACGTGATCCTGTGGCAACACAGAAGTTGACATTGTGGCATTTTCCCATAGAAATGCTGAAGTGCATTTTTTCTTCTTAAAAAATTTAATTTCAGGGCTCCAGGGGGAAGGTAGTTTGAATCACCAGAACAACAGCTGTGAAGGGATTGGTGGCTTGCCTTGATTGACAAGCTGAAGGAGTGCAGGAGATGTTTTGTTGTTCTCTCTTCTGGCTTCTCCGCCACCTTATTGGGAGGCAAAAAGTTGTGATGAGGTGGTCAGATAACATGGGAGGGGCTTCCTGTCAGGAAGCTTGCAGACGTGTGGCTTCCAATCGCACGTTTGCAAGCAGGAGGTGGAGCGCGTTTTACTCCTCCATGCGGAATTGGTCATGGTGTTGTAAGACTTATGACTCTTAAAACAAGACTTACAACTCTTAAACACATGCTTTGGGCTTGTCCACTTATTTGATCTTTTGGAGAGGAAGGAATTACTCATACCTATTTTGTATTAAAATATTCATTGATCTTTGAGTATGGCTATGTATTTTTAAAATATTTGCCTCCATGCCCTTGCTGTAGTTAAAAGACTTACATTACATTACTGTACACACAAAAAATTAACTAACTTCTTATTTAATAAGCATTTTATTTTATTAGTGATGCCAAGCACACTGTAAACATGTGACTTCCAGGGATGTGGCAGGGAGGCATGGCCAGCTGGCATAATTTCCATGGTTATTCAAAGCCTGAAGAATATTTCAGGGGTTACCCCACAGTTTAAAGGTTGAAGAAGGTTGCAAATGTGCCATTGGAACAATCAATGTCCACAACTGTAATCCGGTATAATTAGTATTAGGATGTATGGCGTATAGCTAATAATGTTGTATTTCATATATATCTTTGTTTGTTGTGATCATGGATCAGCCAAGATTGACACACAGAGTCATCTGTAGATATGATAACACTTCAGTAGCACAGACAGAATTCTAAGAAAAAAATAAAAGCTTAACCAGCTGCTTCCTCATTGATCTGCCAAGGTGCAAAATGCAGCCATTTAAAGATGGTCTCATTAGAAGAGGGGAGATGTATAGAATGTATCAGGTCTGCTGAGAAAACTCAATAGAATTAGAGTTATTCCTGGAAATCAAATATCTCAGCAACACACAGGGCAGGCTTTCTCAACCAGGCTTTCATGAAACCCTGGGGTTTCCTGATGACCCTGGAAGGGTTTGCTGAATGGGCAAGAGGTAATTTTTGATATATATATTTTAAAACTGTTAAACATTTATCAGTTCATATCAACCCACCTCTCCCAAAGTGACCAGTGATGGGCCTGGAGGGGGTGGGAAGGGGAGGGACCCCAGGTGGCTGTGTCCATAGCTCTGCTTCCAATCATATTCTGCCCAATCACACCTCTTCTTGAAGCCTGAAGAATGTCTCAGGGGTATCTCAATGGTCAAAAAGTTAAGAAAGGCTGACAGAGGGCTACACGGAAGCACATGATCAACTGTTTTGATGATGCTCATTCAGCAGAAATAAACAGGTGAAGAGCTGGGCTACTTTAGGTTTGCCACTATTGCATGTGGATGGGGAGGGGCAAGGAGTTTCATCAAACATTTTAGTTATATGGGCTAACACATTGATTCTTCCTCCCTTTTTTTGTGGTAAGTCCCCTGATGGCAGCTGATTGGTCGTGGAGAGGTGGGGCATTGTAACAGGAGACCACCTCACCCCCCAATTGGAGGGGTCTGGCATCCCTAGGGTATTTACTCACTTTTTTACTTCTTTCTGTTAGGGGTAAAATAAATATATTTTTTCCCCTAAAAAAACTGAGCAGACAGCAGAGATTGGGAGTTGTCTTTCAGTTGCCACTGCATGAGTGTATCTAGCCTTGACCAGGGCCAGGGCTTTTTTGGTCCTGAGCCTGACTTGGTGGAATAAGCTCCAAAGTGAGATCAGGGCCCTTTTGGAACATCAACAGTTCTGCAGGGCCTCTAAAACAGCTTTCCGCCAAGCCTTTCATTGAGACCAGCACAGATACAATAAGGTAACTATGGGTCTTCCCCTACATATATACATACATACATGTATATACTCTTTACCTTCACATTAGGAATCACTTCTTGAGGTCTTGGGCAGCCGTTTTGGTGACTAGAGGTCAATTAATCTAGTACTATAAATTGTTTTGGTTTTATATCCATTACTAGCTTCAAAAGCCCGTTCCTAAGAACAGGCCCTGAAAGTGTCCCCTCTCCTGGCCAGGCAGGTTAAGGTGGCTTTGGGCAGCAGCTTGCAGCCAAATCAAGTGGGGCGGGGGCTGGGCAGCTCGTTAGCAGGGCCAAGACAGAGCTCCTTAGCAGGCAGTCAGCAGGCCAAGAGGCCCTCATTAGGAGGCTGTCCCCCACAACCCTTTGCCCAGGGCCCTCTCCCCTTACCTGCTGCTGGATCCAGGCACTAAGGCATCTGAGAGCAAAAAGGCTAGAGTCCGGCGTTGGAGGGCGGGAGCCACACGGTCAGGACCAATCAGGACAAAGCTGGCTGCACCCTGATTGGCCCTATTCCAACTTGGACAGCCAGACCTGTCCCACCTCGGGGGCTGTTTCAGAAATATATAGAGGAACAACAATGGATAAGGTCTATTGGCAAAGCCCAGTGCACCCAGGAAAGCACCAGGCACAAAGAGGCATGCATGGATTGTGGCCTTCGTGGGTGCTGGCCACATGACAAAAGCATAAATCATGGTTTCAACATCCTCCTCCCCCTGCTTCCCACTCCATCTTAAGATTCAGTGAGGTGTAGTGGTAAGATAGCGGCAGACTCTAATCTCAAGAGCTGGATTTGACACCTCCTCCATGTCCAGCCAGTTGGGTTGCCAACCTCCAGAGGAGCCAAGAAAAAGAATCAATAATTGGCTGTGCTATGAAGTCCATTTATTCAAATGGACTTTATCACACAACCAATTATCAATTTGTTTCTCTGCTTCTACTTGTGGGATCAACAGGTTTTTGTTTTTGAACCTCATAGGGAGGCCTGGAGCTCTTCAGGAATTACAACTGGTCTCCAGGCAGGAGTCCCCATGGAGAAAACAGGTGCATTTGAGTGTGAACTTTCCCCCCCCCGCCCCCTGCCCAATGCTCTCTGAATGCAGAGAGTGCAGGAAGAAGCACTTGGCCAGCAGTTGGTAATCTGTGGCCTGGTGTAGGTCTTGCCAGGGAAAGTTCATGCACACAAACATGCATGTTATCTCCTCCACATGCTGGGTGACCTTGGGCCAGCTGGGTGACCTTGGACTAGTCATAGTCCTGTTAGAAACTGTTCTCACAAAGCAATTTATCTCAGAGTTCTCTCAGCCTCACCCACCTCACAGTGTGTCTGTTGGGAGGGATAGGAAGGGAAGGCTAATATAAGCAAATCTGACACTCCTTTGGGCAGGGAAAAGCAGGGTATAAAAACCAACTCTTCTTCTACTGGGAAGGTGCTACTGGGAAACAGTCTCCATGGCCTGTGTCCCCTCTACAGTTTCCCCCCCTTCCATGCCATTAGCCTCAAATTTGTTTTGTTGTTATGGTCTTGGAAAGATTGAAGCAAGACAGAGGTGGCATCAATATGGGAAGGGAAAGTCTACATCTTCCCAGTCCCAACCACATCAGCATTATTGTCCCTGCTGCAATTGCCTGTGATGGTTACCCTGAAAGCATTCCTCCCTTTTCAGACTGCAAATGGCAAACCTCACATGACTTACTCATGAGTACACATTCCCAGGGCAGAGGCTTTTCCTGGCTGCCCTGCATCCCAGAGGGCTGGCAGGGCGCAGTTTCTGGGCCTCCCACATCTTCCAGAAGGCGTGCATAGACTGTGCAAGGAGGCACTTCATTCCACCACCACCCCATGTTCTCTGAGTCGAAAGGCCAGAAGACCAGGGCAAATTGCTAGCAGCAGAGCATGCTCTGAGGCTAGCTCCACTTCTACCTACCAATCTTCTAAAACTTGCAGGAAGTTGGAGATGGTGAACGGACCACTTATTAGCCTTTCCTGGCTATGAACTTTCTCCAGATTGGAGCTAAACAACTAGGGTGGGCCATTCTTGGCTGAGAACCATGACTTACTGATGAGTAAACATTCCCAAGGTAGAAGCTTTTCCTGGCCACTCTGGGTTCCAGAGGGCCAGCATGGGGGCATTTCTGGGCCTCCCACAGCCTCCCCTTCAGAAGGCACACAGGGGCTGCCCCAGGAGGCACCCCCCCCCATGTCCCCTGAGTTGAAAGAAGCCAGGAGGCCAGGGCAATTTACTGGCAGCAGGGCATAGTCTTGTAAGAGTTAATGTGTTAGTTGTGCTATTGGTTCCTTGAAACACAGACGTGCTTACCAAAGTTGATACATTTAACCCAGATGCTTTCATCTCATTGGAAGCTTGAACCATCTGACCTAGTCTACAAGAGAGAATGTTAAATGCAGTAGAGTTTGTGAGGCAAAGCTCTTTTAGTGCTTTATGGTTGGGCTGTCTTTCTCCCCCCCCCCTCATTTTCTAATTTTATTAGTGTTGCATTCATTAGTGTTGCATTCATTGTGTTGCATTCACGCTAACTTGGTGCAAACAGCCGTGATTGAGGATTTTTTTTAATGCGATGAATTTATGCCTTCCTGGAAAAACACGTCATTGCAAAAGTGAGCAGCCTAGTCTCCCTCTTATGCACCCATCAGTGTGATGATGCACTGTCTGTTACTTAATCTGCACATCAATTTGCTGATATGCAATGACTGGTAACCACTTTCATTGAAGTGGCTTCATGGAATAACCTTGTGTGAGAAGGCAGGGAAACAAGAACTTGTCGCTATGACACTAGATCTGTGCTGGGTCAGGCAGGCAGGCAAGCTATCACTTGACACTATGGTCATAGTTTGGTGGATCTGCGAATTCATTCTGGGCAATGAATGTACCTATACAAACTGCCTCCTTGCTCAAATCATTTCTCTTGCAGTTATTGTATTTAAATGCATCCTATCAGTTACTTGAGTGGCATGTTTGCATTGTGTTAAATGTGCAAGTTAAGGCACATGGACAGCTTCAAAAGTGAGGTTCATAGACAAGAGGCATGTCGGTGGATACTAGCCATAGTGCCTAAAGGGAACTTCACATTTAAAGGCAGTAAACCTCTGAATACTAGTACCAGGGGGCAGCATCAGGGGAAGGCCTCAGCCTCTATGCCTAGTTGTTGGCCCTCCACAGTAACCGGTTGGCCACTGTATGAGAAAGGAGATAGGATTAGATGGATCATTGGTCTGTTCCAGCAGGGAACTTCATTTGTTCTTACGAAGGTCCTGGCCTCTGTGCCCTGTTGCTGGCCCTCCAGAGAAACTAGCTGGCCACTGTATGAGACTGGAGGCTGGACTAGACTGACCACTGGTCTGATCCCATAGGGTTCCTCTTATGTTCTTTCTTTCTTAAGGCAGAACTATACAAGCTTTGACTCTTGCAGTGTATTTGAAACCCACAAGACTGCTTTTTATCATTAAGGCACTTTCATATCAGCTCACCAAGAATAATTTCTTAAAAAATAATAAAGCTATAAAAATCTTCATGAAACGGAGAACAGCAGCAGAAGAATAAGCAGCATAAAATAGTCTGGTTCTCATAACTGGGTACTTCATAGGGATGCCAAGTCCTATTTACCCTGGAGTATCTCGCAATTCCTAGAGAGATCCTTTGTCACTTTAAGTAAGAACTTCCAGTAAACTCATGAGACTGCATTTTAGAAAAATGTTCTCCCATTACCAGGTACTGGGTAGGAAACCTATGGAAATTCGCAAGGCTATGATTTTTAACTTGCCTTTATACCAGGCTTTCTCAACCAGGGTTTCCTGAACGGGTGGGTGTTAATAATTCTTTTATATATTTAATTTGTTAAATATTTATCAAGTGATATGAATATATATGGTCATGTCGACCTGCCCCTCCTTCCCAAAATGGCCAGTAATGGGCCTGGAGGGGTGGGAAGGGGAGAGGCCTCCAGTGGGCGTATCCACAGCTCTGCTTCCCAACCATATTCTGCAGGATTGCACGACTTCTGGGGTTTCTTGGAGCCTGAATGTTTCAGCAGTTTCTCAATGGTAAAAAAAAAAGCTGATAACGGCTGTTTTACACACTGATCTGCCTCCTGTTCGCAGTGTATCTTAGACCTTGGATGCTAAGAGATTTTGGAATCCACATGTCAAATCATACTTTTCCTTCGATATGGGGAGGCTATCTGAGTTTTGCATGCTTCCTATGTTACAGAAATACTTTGGACTTCTGCTTTCTAGGTTCTGAACAGTCCAATTGGGAAGTGAATTGACCCATCAGAAATGAGACCATTCAAATTAATTCAGAATGAAATAACTTTACCAAAGTTTCCACACTCAATAACAGCACGGGCATGGAAGGCAGTGTGTGATTTCTGAGACAGACGGCTACAGTGTAGAGAGATTACATTAATCTTAAATGGCCATGAGTGAATAACAATGGTGAAATCAAAAAAGAAGGAATAGAGGAATGATTTGGTCCAGTCTAAAACCATTGATTGCAGTGTACATTTAAACTGGAGCAAAACTACACAGGATTGCACGGGGAAGTGTAATGACTAAGAAACAAAAATCGATCTGAGTTTAACAGTTCAGTGATCTGTATTGCTGTATCAGCCGAGAGGAGTTCAGACGTTAAATCTAAAAAGACAGAGGTTCCCGTTTTAAGCGAAAGATTTACAGAAGATTTTGTCAAGTGCAGAGTGATCAGTTGCAGAAAATAACCATTTGCTCCAACCCACAAATTAAAGTCTAAAAGTTAGTTCAGTTCCCATCTCTGCCTCTTGGATTCTATCTCTAGGACACTCGCATCACTCCCACCTGAAGAATGAAAGGTCCTGACCTCAGCTTGGCCATGTCACTTGTGACTCACATCCTGAAATTAACCAATATTCAGACTCACCTCTGGCCTGCCTGTTTTAACAGTTTTTTTTAAGGCTTAAATAGATTCCAGACAATGGATCTATGTAGTCAGTCCTCACTATAAGTGAGCTTATCCACCCCCCACCCCCCAGATATGACATACATTCAAATATGGATTAAACTAGATTACAGAAAGTATGGACATAGATCTCTCCAATCTTGCAATGTAATGTAACTTTTTAAAGCAACATTGAGAGCACATAGGGTCCACTTTAATAACAAGTAGTAGTAGTAGTAGTAGTAGTAGTAGTAGTAGTAGTAGTAGTAGTAGTAGTAGTAGTAGCAGTAGTAGTATTAGTATTTATTTTTAGCTCGCCCTTCTGAACACGCAGGGCAGGTAACACCAATAGAATAAGCATTCTCTTCAATACTTACAATACACAAATAACCCCCTCTAAAATTTCCAGGCAGGGAAATCTTCTAGGAGGAAGCTGATCTTCCAGCTTCTCCTCCTCCTTGCGGAGAGGATTTTCTTGGATGTTATGGTGGGCTGCAACTACTTGGATGACTACCTGCCACCCAAATGAATCTCCTCCCAAAAATCCCCGGAAGAGGTACACAAAGGAACACCATTGCAAAGATGCTCAGTCTTTAGTCTGCAGCTAGAAGGACCTGGCCTCTTGCATCAGGCAATGAAGAGCTTTCAAAATCACTGTGGATTGGCTCCGGAAGCTACCTCCTTTGATTTACTGGGTTGGATGCAACCAGCTGGTGAAAAATAAAGGAGGTAGTCTGCTTTGATCGCAAACCTGCCCTCTGCTGGGTGCAGTGGGATCTGCATGGGCAACTGCCATGGGGTCAGGCATTATAGTAAGGAGAGGAATTAGTCAGAACTGAGAAAACTTGGCTGGATCGATTGGTGTGGGCCAGCCAGTTCAGTTAAGTTGGCTGTGCTTAAGATACCCTGGTGTTCCTATGGATTTCTTGCCCTGCATCATCCCATGCAAGCATCATTGCAGCTCATCTGATTAAATCTTGGACAATTTTTGTGCCGTTAAGATTTTTTTAAGGGTTGTGAGCTATTCCCAGCACATACTAATAGGCTTTCGGCTCTGTGCATGTCTAAAGCAAAATCCCATGCCGTGCAGTTTGTGCGTCTCCCGTAGCCAATCTGCACTTGACTTTATTCAGTAAGACTGCTTCGGAGCCGGCGTGCGGTCTCTCTACCGTACATGATAATGCCACATTTGGAATGACAGCGGACCAAGCCTTGGGGCAGGAAATGCTGCTTGAGATATGTTCAGTTGCCGTTTAACTGTGTTTCGCCCGAGGTGCTGGGAAAGAAGTTGCCAATGCTTTCAAACATGCTTAAGCGCTTTAAGAGTGTCTTGGCTTGTCAGAACGATGCCACAGTGCTAACTGGGTGCTACTCGCTACATTGCTGCAGTGAGGTCATGTGGATTTTTGAAGAGAGCTTTTGGACTGTAGTCATTATGCTCTGGGGGTGAATTTCACAATCTGCCTTCCTCCCCCTTCTCCATTGTGGATGCTCTGGTATGTAGCAGAGAGAATGTAAAGGCTCCATTGTCTTTGCTGACACAGTTTTCCATCTTGATTGGCACCCACAGTCTGAGTCTGAGAACATGGGCTCCTTGCAAATGACTCAGACTGGCTCGCACCCTTCACCTGAACAGGAAGTGACAGATTTCATGCAGCTGAGAAGCGGGGAACACACCCGATGCTGTGTGCATAATGCAGCATGTAGCATGGATGCGCCATGTAGGGAATCCGAAACGTTTGTCTGATACTCTCCCCATGGGGGAGGGGAGCAAGAGGGAACACATGGGCTTCATTGTTTATTTGAAAAAGTGTCAGCCCTGCTGCAGAGCAGTCACAGTAATGATCCTTTGAGAAGGTTGATCTATCTCTTTGAACAAAGTGGGGTAGAGGGGCCAGGGTTTGGCCCCTGGCTGGCAGGAAGGGAAGCCAGTCCACACTCATGCCAGGGGCCTGACACAGGAAGCTGGGGTGGCCCAAGGAGATCAAACGTGCTGTGAAAAGTGAGCAAATGAAAACAAGGTGCACTTCAATAAGGAGAAGTGCAGAGTTCTACATCTGGGTCACAAAAGTGAGGAGCATGCATAGTGGATGGGAGATCAGCAGACAGTGTGATGTGACTGTAAAAAAGGCAAATGCAGTCTTGGGCTGTATCAACAGAAGCATCACATTGAAATCACAAGATGTCATAGTCCTTCTGTCTACCACATTGATCAGGTTGGTCCTGGAGTACTGTGTCGAGTTCTGGAGGCCTCGTTTCAAAAAGGATGTTGGCAAAATTGAGAGGGTGCGGAGGAGAGTGACGAGGACGATCTGGGGCCTGGAGACCAAGCCCTATGAGGAAAGGCTGAGGGGCTTAGGGATGTTCAGCCTGGACAAGAGGAGGTTGAGAGGGGACATGATTGTTGCCCTTAAGTATTTGAAAGGTTGTCACTTGGAAGAAGGCAGTGAGTGGTTCCTGTTGGCAGCAGAAGATAGGACCCCCCGTAATGGCTTTAAACTATGTGTAGACCTGTACTAGCTAGATATCAGGAAAAAATTTTCATAGTCAGAGTAGTTCAGCAGAGGAATCTACACCCTTAGGATCTGCTGAGCTCCCCTTCACTGGCAGTCTTTAAGCAGCAGCTGGACAGATCCTTATCATGGATGCTTTAGGCTGATCCTGCATTCAGCAGGGTGGTTGAACTAGATGGCCTGTATGGCCCCTTCCACCTCTATGGGTCTATGATTCTATTTTCCAGTTTGTACCTGGCTGCACACAGCAAACTAGACTGTTCCGCTGGTGCAATGTAACTCTTCAGCCTTTTAATTTGTAATGCTGGGAAGGAGATTTAAAAATATTCAGTGACTCAATTTTAGCTCAATGGGGAAAATGCAAATCTCCTCATTGTGTTAGATACCTTCCTTTGGTGATAACAAACAATTGTTCTGAAAGTGATCCAGAAATGGCATAAACATATACGTGCACGTAAACAACCATGTTCATTTGCATGCCGCTATGCAAATCAGTAACAAGATGTGGAAGAGAAAAGGCAGACACAGATACATCCCTGCAGAATGACACATATATGTAAGGGGAGAGTGTTGTTCCTTTGCCATCTAGCTTTTCAGCAAGAAATATAAGCCTTAAGTCCCCTCAGTAAGTTGGTGTAACCATTACTATGTCTTTTTTAGAAACCAAAATTTGTTCAGGATCCTGTGGCCCCAAAGAGGTGAGGCTGACTTCTCAGCCCTGGCCTGGTGAAATGCTCTGCCAACTGAGATCAGGTCCCCAAGGCACTCTCCACCCCCAGGCCTGTTTCACAAATATTAAGAGGAACAAAGTTCAGAGAACCAGCAAACCTAAATGAGGCCCTCTCTAGCAGAACTCCCTTTGTGTCGCGTGAAAACAAACTAAGCTGTATTGATTTGAAAGAGGCCGATAGAATCAAAGAGTATTCAGTCCTTTGAAACACTTCCACTCAGGGTAATGCTTTCCTCCAAAACTGAAAGGGTCTTCCACTAACCTTGAAGACTCTTCCACAAAAGGTTTCTCGTGCCAAGGGGAATGGGGGAAAATAACACTTTCAGGGCATAGTGTGCAATAGTTTCACCAGATTCAACCAACTAGAAAATTATTCCCAAATTCTTAAAGCACTCATGATCAAACTCTTCCAGCATGTTTTGAACCTCTGCTTTCTCCCTCAAGGAAAACTATGGCACGGATCGAGGAAAACCTATCCCAATATCTATTCAGCAAAAGAACAGTTGAAGCTAGTACTCCAGCAGGATGAAGGATTGGTTCTCTCTAGGTTTGATTAACAATTTGTCAGACCTTGGAAGAGCAGCTTTATATCTCTGGCTGCCTCTATAAATGTTGAACAAGGTGATCTATATAGAAAAAGCTTTGCTAGAGACTGAATCAAACGGCTGATATCAATCCAGAAGTTACTCGGAGAGAAACTGAGGAGTAAGAAATGACATTTGGGAAGGGGGGGGGAGGAGGAGGGTAGTCTGATGGGGTTAAGAGATCTAGTCAATGAACAACATCATTTATCACTGCCTTTTCTCTCCTCCCCCCTCCCCTCCCAATTTCCTCTGTGGTTTTCATTCAGCAGTGACTAATAGGCTAGACCTGAAAAGAGAGTCATAACATACTGGAAATGGTTCCACGTGGCCAGGGCAGGTGTTTGAGCTTGCTCTGCTTTGCCCTGGTGCTTTCTGCTTAAGGCAGGGGTAGTCAAACTGCGGCCCTCCAGATGTCCATGGACTACAATTCCCAGGAGCCCCCTGCCAGCGAATGCTGGCAGGGGGCTCCTGGGAATTGTAGTCCATGGACATCTGGAGGGCCGCAGTTTGACTACCCCTGGCTTAAGGCATTTGAAATATTTGTATTTGGTTCATGTTGCCGGATAAGGTTTGCTCCCATGCTTCCATAGCAGAATGTTCTGTTGAGTCCTGTTAATTAGCAATGGACGAAGGCCCAGAGTGCGCTTGCCGCTGTCTAAAAGAGCAGCGGGAGACAGTCCTGGCCCAGGGCTCTTTGCCGAGTCAAAGGCCATGACTTTTGCACTGGGATACTGTACAGGATGCATCTGAGGATTTTCAGAAGGCTCACTAAAGTTCAAGGTCTCACTCGTGCTGCCAATCAAACAGGTTGAGTCAGCCCAACCTGTCTGTCCTACTTTCACAGATCTCCCGTAAAAGTCCCTGGGATGTAAAAATACCTGAACAAAATATCTGTCTATCTACCTACCCACCCACCTGTCCATCTACAAAATGAGGAACTACCCAGGAATATTTCTGTACTACCCTGGAATATGTGGATTAGCTTCCCCAGTCCATTCATTGGTATCTTGGGGCTGAAATCCAAACAGTCCTGATTTCTTTAATATGAGAGTCGGAGAGTGGTGTAGTGGCTGAGCAGGGATGCCAGTCCCCCAGCCCCTGGAATTATTGTTTATCTCCAGATTAAAGAGATCATTGCCACTGGGGGAAAAAATGGCTATTTAGGAGGGTGGGCTCCATAGCATTAAGCTCCACTGATGTCCCCCCCCCCATATCGTGTCTACTCCCAGCCCCACCCCCAAAGTATCCAAGTATTTCCCAATCTGGCACCCCTAAGATTAAGACCGACATTCCCTCCTCCTCCTCATGCAGCCAGTTGGGTGACCTTGGGCCAATTACGGTTCACTTAGAGCTCCTTCAGCCTCACCTACCTCACTGGGTGTCTGTTGTGGGCAGAAGAAGAAGAGGTGCTTGCAAGCTGCTTTGAGACTCCTTTGGGTAGTAAAAAGTGGGTACAAAACTCCCAATTATTCTAAATTGGCATCAGCAGAAGCATACCTCTTGCCTGCCTGCTTTGCCCATTAGCAGGGATGTAAAAATCTGTTTTTATTAATCACCATATTCAAAGGTATTCATTTGAGTTTCGAGGTCAGCAATGCAGATTGGGTTGTTTGTCTTCCGTGATGATTTACTGACTGCTGACAGACACCGTGACACGTCAGATCCAATTAAGCTTGTCACCTACCAGTGTGGTCTCCAATGAAGTGTCTAAGTTTGGAAATGATTTCTTTATTAGAACACAAAAAAATCCCACGTCTTATGAATAAGAATGAGATAAGACGCAAATCCTGGGATCGAAGGGATGCATCTTTTAAGGAAGAACTGAATCTGATGTTGGAATCCATAATATTATTGAGATGAGGGGATGGTTGCATGTGGGGGAAGGTGGTATGGTGTATCCCAGTCTTGTCAGAGTTCAGAACACAAGCAGAGCTGAAACTTGGAAGGGAGACCACCGAAGAAGATCCTGCAGAATGAGGCAACGGCAAACCATCTCTTCTTCTCATTGTCCTTAGAATCATAGAATCATAGAATTAGAATGGACGTCCTGGTTCATCTAGTCCAACCCCCTGCACTATTCAGGACACTCACAACCCTATCACTCATCCACTGTCACCTGCCACCCCCTTGAACCTTCACAGAATCAGCCTCTCCATCAGATGGCTATCCAGCCTCTGTTTAAAAATCTCCAAAGATGGAGAACCCACCATCTCCTGAGGAAGCCTGTTCCACTGAGAAACTGCTCTGTCAAGAACTTCTTCCAGATGTTTAGACGGAATTTCTTTCCTCTTACGTCTTGGTCTCCAAACCCCTCACCATCTTTGCTGCTCTCCTCTGGCCTTGAAAGCACCTTGCTTGGATACCCATGGTTCTTTGCAGTTATGCGCATATGTAGGGGGTGAGTGAGGCTGTTGAATGCATAGGTTGCCAGGTCCAGGTTGGGAAATTCCTAGTGATTTGGGGGCGGAGCCTGAGGGGAGTGGTGTTGGGGAAGGGAAGGAGACTCACCTGAGTATAATACCCCTCCCCCAAAGCAACGGTTTCCTCCAGAGAAACTGATCTCTGTAGTCTGGGGATCAGTTGTAATTTTAGAAGGTCTCCAGGCATTACCTGAAGTCTTCAAGGAGAAACCTCTGTCTCAGTGGCTTATATTTCTGAAATTCCTTTATGGGGGTAGGCTGTTTCCACACAGTTCCCCCACTGAAAATGTTGAAACCTAAGGTCCACTGGATACTTTGTAGAGTTGTATACTTGTTGAGACAGATTGAGAACATTCTGTAACATCATGTGCATTTCAGAAATATAAGCCACTGAGGAAGAGTTTTCTCCTTGAAGAGGATTTAAACACTGGATCTTGTTTGGGCTTCCACGTCTTGAATAAGCAAGATTCTTTGTTTGCAAACAGCCTTCTTCTCCTCTGTGATTCTCTTCGGCTGACAGGTCTTCGTTTTTTATCATTTGAAGTTTGGGAACCCTACGGATGATTTTATCATTAATCCACTGGCTGCAGTCCACATTTTGTGGACATCAAACCCTCCTTAATGTTATTGTGGCCGGGTTGTGCAATAGTTAGAAGGGAATAGAAGGGAATAATGATGGTGGTTTTCCTTCCTTCTGTTACAAAGAGTAACCCGGAGGGGGGGGGGATAGATTTAATTACCTAGAAGATAAAACTAGTTTGGATGGGTAGATGGCATGAAATCGAATCCTAAGCATCATTAAGAATTCAAAATTGAATTACGAACATGAACAATGGAAAGTCTATTACTTTAATTGTAAGGTGACGATCTCTTCGGAAGCTAAATGGGATGTCATTTGTTGGTTTTGGGATAAGGCCTTCTACACAGCAATGCAGTTATATACAAGCTTGTTAAAGATGCCAGACTCCAGGCTGGACCCCCAGAATTAAAGCTCACCTCCAGAGATCAGCTACTCGGGGAAAAAATGGGTGGCTCGTCATTGGGACACACACGATCTGTCGTGTGACTGAGTTAACAGAATCAGAATATCTTACAGGGGCATTGGAGGAGATATGTAGCTAACATATTTAGGATAGGAAGGTTCTGATATTTGCAAATATTCTCCTTCTGATTGGCTCAATTGGAGACTTCCTGCTCCTTTGAGTATACTTCCTGTCTCTTTCCCTCCAGAACATTTAGTCAATTCTCTGTCTCTCTGTCTCTGTCTCTCTCTGTCTCTCCCTCTCTCTGTGTGTCTCTCTCCTTTCTTCCAAAGTCCCCCCCCCTCTTCTCAATAAAACAGTTTTATTCTTTTTAAGGAGGCTGTGCTCTGCTCATTAACATATTAACATTCTGTCAAATATTGTAGGCTCTATGGCATGACCCCTTAAAGCAGCCTTTCTCAACTTTTCTGCCATTGCGAAACTTCTGAAACATTCTTCAGGCTTCAAGAAACCCCAGAAGTGATGCAATCATGGAGAATATGGCTGAGAAGCACAGCTGTGTAGATGCCCACCCAGGGCCCCTCCCCTTCCCACCCCCTCCAGGCCCATCATTGGCCATAAGGGGGGGGCAACATGACCATGTATGTTCATATCACCCGATAACATATATAATTAATTAATTCCCACGCATTCGGGAAACCCTTCCAGAGCAGTCAATAAATTTGTGGTCTTATCTAGAAGAGCTCGTATATATCCCCAAGGTACTTCTATGCACAGCTCAGGGAGATGCAAAGTGGAATTATTTCAATTTGCCTTTAGTGGATGTAACTAATGAATGTCACAGGAAGCTGGGACTGACATGTTTGAATTTGACATATTTTAATTTATATTTTTTATTGTTGTATACTGTTTTATAAAGCTGACTGTTTACATTTTGTAAGCCATCTTGGGCATTGTGGAAAAGCAGGATACAAACAACCTAAATAAATAAATAAAAGCTGGATTCTCTGTGTTGATGTCATCCCTTCCAGCGAAATGGTCATCTGCTCTTCAGAAAGAGAGAAAGAACCTTCAGGCTGTTGCAGGAAGGCTGAAAATTCCCTGCACATGACCCTTTGGACCCTACCCTTGAAACACGAGGCTGAGATCATTTCAGTAGCCTGGTTATAAGTGCTCCCAGGAGATAGTTAAAAGATTTCTCCTGGTGGTACTCACAGCAGGAATAAGGAACCACCATAAACCTGGCTCTCTAAATGGTCATTATTTGCATACAAATTATAGACTCCCTTGCAGAGCTTATTAAGAGTGGAAATGATAGCAGGGATATGTTTAGCCTTATTGTGAAGCTTTAAAAATTTAAGAGGATTTCCCTGCTTAGAAATCAAATAGAGTCATGTATTCCCAAGTAATAAATCATTATTCCTGCTTCTTACTTTTGGGAAATTTGAGAATAATACCAGGTTTACTCTGATACATAATTGTGCCTTCCTGTTATGTTCTCTGAAGCCTGCCTGTGTACCTATCATGCTCCATCCCCAATAGTTGTAAGATTTTATGGATTGACAAATAGTCAATAGACGGTTATCCATTATTAGTGAACAGAAATGGAGTGTTTGTTTAGGAACTGAGTCCAGTTGTTGGACAGCTAGATTAGCATCAGGGCTACTTAGAGATGAGGATGGAGAGTGGTAGTTGACCAAGGTTTCCTTCTGGACCACCAAGTGCCTCCTGGGATCCCTCTTCTTGGCTCTCAGTTGGATGTTTGAGGTCAGATTCTGTGACATGTCTGCTCCTTCATCATACAGCTGCTGATCCCTACTCCAGTGTGCATAAACCAAACCCCCAAAATTAACACTAGGGATCATTGCAGGTCTTCATTTGGATTGGGAGGGTTAGTTTATTGTACAATTATGGTTGTGTGTATACTCAAATAAGCCCAAATTGTGATCAAATATCAGTTTCCAGTTCTGGGCCTTTGTTCACAAAGCTGGTTAGTGGAGTCAGACATCCCACCTCCACTAGACCCAAGGCTTTTCCTGGATTTTTACTTCCTCTCTACTACTACTGTTTTGTGACCAGAGATGATGGATGGAAGGAAGGAAGGAAGGAAGGAAGGAAGGAAGGAAGGAAGGAAGGAAGGAAGGAAGGAAGGAAGGAAGGAAGGAAATAGACATGCCAAAGTAAACTTCTGGGTGTTTCTTCCTGAATTGAGAACCACACATGTTCCCAAGATAACTACCAAGGGTAACAAGTGTTCCTTTAAAGTCCTTCCAACAGTACATTAGAAGAAGTGGAGTTGGTTTTTATACCCCACTTTGTCACTACCCAAATCAGCTTCCCTCTCCCCATAAATATACACCCTCTTAGGTAGCTGGGGCTGAGAGAGAGAGAATTCTGACAGTACTCCTTTGTGAGAACAGAACTATCAAGAATGTGACTAGCCCAAGTTCACCCAGCTGGCTGCATGTGGAGGAGTGGGGAATCAAACCTGGCTCACTAGATTAGAAGTCGCCACTCCTAACCAGTAAACCAAGCTGGCTCTCATGTAACGTCCTGTAGCAAGGAATCGACTGTATTTACCTCCATTTTATACAATATGTTCAAAATGTACTGAGTATGTAACACAATATATATTTTTCATGGTCTTGGTCACCCCTTTGCCCCCCCCCCACGCTGAAGTCAGTGTTCATTTAAATCCCATTGAACAGGAAGTTGCAAATAGCTGAGGGGTGCACATTCCTACCTGGAGGGCTGTCAGCCGTCTGCAACATCCTGTTGCAACATCCTTTTCACTCAATTAGATCTGTATTTGAGATGAACGTTTGATGCTGTTGGATGATAACTTGTATGGTAACATACTTGAAAGGGAATAGAATGCTATCGGTCCTTTCTGCCTCAAGCAGGCACCATAAATAGAATTTTATCTTGGACTTCAATACGCTTATCTGTTTTCCGACCCGTCTGGCCAAAGACATTTAAGTAACAAAATTAAAGACTTCCCTTTATTTTTAAAAAAGGCAGTTAAAATGACGCATTCAAAAGGGGGAGGGGAAGAATAATGATTAAAACCACACACAAATAAATCGATCCAAAATAGCCTTCACGTCATTAGTCGTAGGGTTTCCATACATTGACAAATGATATAAGTTGGTTAATTCATCAATGACATCTACATAGATTGGCAATTGGGATATAAAGCAATAGTTTTGAGAAAATAATTTATTTTATTTGGTATTGCAGCCACTAGCATCTTGATTACACGTATGAAAGAACAGAGGTCTTTTCTAAAAAGCAAGTTGCCATGGGCAATTTATATAAGGAAATACACTTTTAAAAAGGAAATAAATAATTTTTTAACCTATTAATATAATTACATGGAGCGTGAGAAAGGCCCAACCTCCGTTACCAGCAATGAGGTGACATCACTTCCTGCATGTACAGGAAATTATATCATCATGCTGTATCACACTCTGGCATTTGGGAAGAAACCCTTTGGTAAAAATGGCTTCTACCACAGAGTTTTTGCCTAAATACAGTAGTCACAAAATGGCTACCAAAGGCTACTTCTCTTCAGTCACACAGTGAATATTCTTGTGCTGTGGTGGTAAGTGCTGCTGAAGCAATGTTTTTTTTTTTTAACCTGCACAGCCAATTAAATCTCAGCAGCCAATCATAAACGTTGATGGTCAAAATCACCACCTGATTCTGCCTAACATTCTAAACTACCTGGAAAGGTTTTGGCAGGCACCATGGGCCCCACTGTGGGAAGCCCAGAATTAGGGATCCTTTTTCCTTCTCTCCAGGAACCCCACATCTGGATTTAAAAAGGAGCTCATGAAGATGATAGGAGCAGATGCTATGATCACAAAACCACATTGCATTCACAAAACACTGTTTCAAATCAATAGGCACTTTGTACAATCAGACACTTACATAAACACATAGAATGGTATGCTTTTTTGTCAATTTGCTTCATTCTCATCCCTTAAAATCAGCTGTTTGTGTGCTCCTAACTGTTTAATGAATGTCTGGATTTAGTGCATTATGTACAAACACCTTCAGTTCCTGTGAAAACTGGTGCCTCTTTAAATTGTGTAAGGCAGCCCAATTAATGGCTCCGTTGACGTACAACAACAACACCAATCTGGCTTTTTAACCCTTCACCTTACGGCATGCCTCTAGTTCTAGTACCCCCTTCAAAGTGAATGAATGTTCTTTGTTATGGGTTATATCTCTGTCTTCAGCTAAGGTTGATATGAATGGTGCCTCCTTTGCTCAAGTGAGGTCCAAGATAAAGAGCAGATGTTTTAGGGGAAAACAAACATAATTGGGCACCAGTTTTTGCAAGACAGTTGTTATGAACATCAGAGATTCAAAGGGAAGGTTTTGCATTGAGATACCCCCAGAACGTGTTTAGTCATTTTTCTTTTGTCCCCACAATGGACAAAGTCCACATTACAGCTTAATGTCCATGGCAGGTGAAGTATGGCCAAGGGAACAAAACTCTAGGTGCCCTGTTCTCCTATTTGGTTCCTCTGATTTTGTTCCTGTCACCCTGGTGACTGAAAAGGACAAAAGAATTCTCCACTTTCCATGCAGACAGCTATGAGTGATCACTTCCCATCCTGATGTCCTTCTTTCCTAACCCTCTGGAGTAAGGGCTCCAAAGCCAGACACTTTAATTTCCAGGCAGGCTAGAGCTCTGGCACTTCTCAGTTAAGCATTAACTGGAAGAAAGGGGAAAGGGGAGACTCCAGTACGAGAAAACCCTCTCATGGGGATGCTAAAGTCCCCATCTCTCCTTTTAACCAAGCTTACTTTCTGAAAATGTGCCTGATTTCTAAGTATTGTGAAATACTGTTGTATCCTTGGTTAAGGTCCACCGAGCATTGAACACACAGAGAATTCAAGGTCCCTTTCAGCTTTCACTATCGAAGGTATTCTATCTCTCTCCCAGGTGGCATGGAGTTGTGATGCTGAGTGTATTGCACAACTAATGTCAACCTGTTGTTAGCATTGATGACATCCAGTCCCAGTGGGTGTAGTTCTCAGGCAGTGATAGTATTGACACTGAACAAAGAATCCCCCATACCTTCATGAACTAGCAGTTCCCAAAGTCCTTTGGGGAAAGCTGTGTCAATTGGATTACTCTCAAATAAGTTCGAATTTTCCATGGAAACTCTTGCTGAGAATTCTCAGTCAGATGTCCTCTATATCTTCACCACCACAACTACTTCAGTATTTTAGATTTACAACCCCGGATGGTCACTGGCTTGTCAGTGCAAAACCAGCCTTTTCAATTGTATGTTCTCTAATATTTGGTAGCCGCAACGAAGAACAAAAATCTAACATCCATTTTTTTTTGGTCTTTTGTCTTCAGATTCAAGACCTTTACCAGATGTAGCCCTGACTGGGAAATGCACACGGGAATGCGATGAGTACGGCCATTCGGACTCTTGCTGGATGCCAGTCCGCACTTCACCCGAAAGGAAGCCGAAGAACCAGCCAAAACTTTCTACTTTCATGCCTGTCGATGAACGGGGCAGCCAAGAGAAGCTGGCCAATGGAGAAGCCTCCATCATGGGTGACCGCAACAGAAACCTCCTCAACAAAAAGTTGACCTCATCCTATGAGACCTTCAGTGCAGCCAGTTTCAGCAAAAACGAGGAAGCCAACCCGGAGGATATTCCCCTCACACAGACAGGGGAGTACAAGCCATCTCCTGTCAACACTTTAACGAGAAGAGAAGTCTACCTTTAGGCGACAAAGAAGCCACAAAATGGTCCTCTCGTATGTCAGAAGGGAATTTTTTTTTTAAAGGCAAAAAACCCTATACATTGAAACAATAGAAACTCAGAAATAAAAGGAAATTCTATCGAAAACAAAAGAGGGGGGCTACCAAAGAGACAAAAGCTCGGCCGGCCACTTCTGCCTCCGCGCCAGGCAATTTAACGCACCCTGTCTGCCTGACAATGCCTGACAATGCTGGACAATGTAGAAACCGTTGTTGTTCCTGCATGCCTGATTCCCCGGCTCACCGATCATTCTTTTCCCCAAATGTATGGTTAATTCCTTTCAAGGGAACAAGTCTGAAAAATTGGAAAGAACCACAGGGACTGCTGATACTCAATTCCCTCCCCCCCCCCCACCTGCCCTCTGCTGAAGCCACTCTGCTTAAGCCACTCTGATTCTGGTTCGGTGGTCATTTGGCTTATTTGGGAAGAACAGGTTTAGGTAATTTTTTACTTAAATATGTATAAACATGTATATGTATATTCACGCGCAAACACATGCACACACATATATATCGAGAGAGAGAGAGAGATTCCCAAGATATCATCTATTACTGGTTCCTATCAGAGATGAGCCTTCGGAAACGACAGTGAAAATATGTAAAGGGATAACTTTATGAAGCTATTTGTGAAGATCACAGCTTTAATACTTTCCTGTGGCTGAAAACAGCAGAAAATATGTATATATATACATATATTCAGCCCAAACATAACATGTTTCCTGTAATCATAAACTAGGGGTTCAGTTTTATCCATACTATCTCTGCTTTCATCCTTCTTTCTGACTCTTCCTTCTTCTTCTCTCTCGTTATCCCTCTTTACTCCTCCCCCTCCTTTCAGCTTCAGAATCAACAAAATAATAATAACATGTATCCCTGCATACTAAAGATAAACTTTTCAACTGGTACTTGTTTTTGTTAAGGCCAGCTTTCTAGCTTGGATGACCACCATCACTAAAAGGCCAAAGATCACTCTCTGGATCAGGGGAATTGCTTATTGGTCACGGTTTAGGAGATCGGACATAACACACACACAGACAAACACATAAGCATGCGCTCCGTACACCTTTGCGCAGCAACCTGTGCTGCCAGCTAAATAACATTTTTTTTTTTTAAGCAAAGTTTAGTTGAGTGCCCAGAGAGGTCAGGCGAGTTCTGATGGTGATACTAAGACACCTTAGTTGCTAGATTAACGTTCCCCTCCAGTTCTAGAGTGTATTTTCTTTAGAAGGTTTCACATCCGTACAGGAGGCTGGATCAATGAACGACAACCATGTGCTAAGGAGTGGGGAATGAAAAGAAGAGTGCAGCGATGACAGAGGAAGAATATATATGTCAAGTCAAGTACGACACCATCTTTGCTGAGAGTGGGTGTTGGCCCTTGGGCCATCAGGATTCCAAGTCAACCTTCTGCTCTTGGTGAAGGTCTTATGCAGGTTTTCTTAAAAAAAAAAAAAACACAAGTGCATTAACACTGAGTCCTGTGCAATACAAAGCCAATGGCAAGACTCAAGGCAATCAGGAGTCTTGGTTGATGTCACTGTCGACACGTTCTGTGCAAGAGTTCTGTTTCAGGCAGGTCACAAAGAGTCCGAAACGGATCGTGCCGGTGCAGAGCTCTGGGCTGTGACAGTTCTCACATTTTGCACTACACAAAGTGAGCAGGAGAATGGACCAGGTATATTTTGTGCAATAAGAAGTTACAGGAGTGTGTAGAATCGGAGCTAGTTGTGTCTTGAGGACGATGTTAGTAATAAAGAGTGGGCGAGCTTAGACATTCAAACAAAACTGACAATCGGTTGCCGCAGTGGGGACAGCTCGAGAAGTGGTACAAAGAGAAACCAACCCCCTCTGGTTGTTTTAACTCAGCATTAAAGCATGACTAGATGGTTCTAGTAGATTGTAGTCACAAGATAGCTTTGGGTAATTTCTTGCTTTAAGAAATGACATAGAATATATTGTTAAACAGTCTAAAATACAGACTGATCAAGAGGTACCGACTTATCACAAGTTTTATGTTTTGAACCCCCGTTTCTAGCCAAGTGCCCTGCCATTTGTCTGTGCATCTTCTAATTTTTTTGTTTGTTTGTTTTGCATTTTATTTTGAAATTAGTTTGTGTGTAGCAGTTCCAGATGGGCAAGTATTAGAATGGGAAGACATTAAGAACAAATTTATGAGTGATCATTCTAATATGCCATTTTTTAATTATAGAGATGCAAATTTCAATTTTATTAGAGGACTGAATACAACTTTTACCGTATTACATAACTTTTAAGTATCTTCAAGGGATGAAATGCTTCTCAAAGTACTTACGATAAAAGCTCAGACGTTTCCTGCCAAGTTCAACAGAAAACCCAACCGCATCATCCCAGTGATCAACAGTGATATTTAAAAAAAATAAAAGTCAAAATTACTGAATACCTACTTGAAATCCACTCAATTAAAAAGTGCTCTAGATAAACTTTCTCTCTTTTAAACCGTTTTCTAGAAAGTAAATAAAGGTCAGAGAATTCACCAACGAATTTATCAATTTAGACTCCGCAGTTTTGTGCTACGATACAAGGCATGTCTTGTGATCAAGGAATTTATCTAATTTACTCTTAGAGCTAAGATGGGTACAAAAGGATAAGAAAACAAAAATTACAATGTACTTGTAGGTATTCTTGGCAATTTTCGTGAAATCTAGCCATCGAAATTAGAGAGTTGCTTCTTACGACCTGGCATGAAACACATATTTTTGTGGGTTTTTTTTTCCATTTGAAAGTAATTAAATCTGGTGGCACTCCATATATAGAGTGGTTTTGTAAAGAAAATAATAATCAATAAAACTAAAATGAAAACTCTAGAGTGAATGCAAATTATGCAACTGTGCCTTTTCTACCTGTTGTTATGGTAAAATGATGGTTGGGGGTAGACACTGAAGATTAATGGGCTATTCCCACTTTTTTGAATCTGTATATTCAACCGTGTTTATTTTCTGAAAAATGAAAAAAAAAAGATATATTTGAAAAAAAAAAATCTTCTACCAAACTCAGATAATGGACCAGTCTTAAATATCATTCATTATTAAAACCATGAAAGTGGTTTTAGAATGGGACATTTGTTGTCCTACCAGCTGCAATATCAGAGCCTGAGCAATCCTAAACAGATCTACTCAGAAGTCTGTCCTATTTATTGAATGGGATTTTCTCCCAGAAAAGTGTTCTTAGGGTTGCAGCCAGAGGAAGATGTTATGAGTCAGTTTGTCATAGGAATTGAAGATTTGATTTTTTTAAAAATATTATTATTTACTATCAGAAGCCATTTTCTGTTCATTTCACAATGCAAGAATCCTGGTTTTTGTTCTTTTAATTCTGCAAGCCAACTGAAAGCTACTGTGCATGTATTTTAGGTTCACTCATTTATAGACTGACGCACCACATTTGTAACTTTTATATGAATTAGAAGATGTCTGTATTAACTGCAGTCTAAACTCATGTTCATTCCGACCTCCAGATCTGCTAATCTTTAGTCAATATGATTTCCGACTGGCCTACTGCCTGAGTTTCAGAAAACAAGGTAGACGTTATTTTTCTGTGGGGGAAGAACTCCTGTGAGAGATTGAAGGTGCTTGGCTGAAAGACTACCCTGGGAAGTTGTCATATGGGTACATGGAGCTGTAGGGAAATGGAGAGAGGGGGCAAAGTGAAGCTCCCGTAAATGCAGTTATCATGGAAGGACTTCTACAACTTTTGAAGAACAGGATGGATCAGAGATAGAGATCCAGTGTTAAGTGCTGGCCAATGGATGATGGTGGAGATAAACCTTGTCGTTTGCCATGAAGGACATGACATTTGGAAGAAGGCAACATTTCCCAGCTACCTGGGGTAGACTTTCAGGCATTCCGTTTCCTGAATTTTGAAGCACTTCAGCATTCGGTGTGGTTACGACCTGTTTGTAATATTAATCATTGACTATTGTTCTGCAACTTGGATGTTGATAGTGAAGCAAAGAACAACTTATCATTGTTTATTATGAGTCACTATGCACGCAACTATGCTAAAATTTAAAAAAAAACATGGCAAACATGTATTCAATGCTAGTCCACCTCTATTTATGAAAAGATTTTTTGCATAATTTAAGTTGCTTTTGTACAGTTTTATGTAAATAAATTGCTTGTCATTTTTGTCTCTGCAGATTAAAATATAACATGTTCAAATGACTGACTGCTCAGTGCTATTGGACTCAATTTTTGTTGACTGCCCAATGGTATGTGTGCTGTCAAGAGGATGGTTTTGAAGAAATCGGAAGAGGTTTGACGTGGAGCCCGGATGGCAAGATGGAAAGCAATGTGCATTGACCACTTGCTTTTCACTCCATGAAGGAGTCTCAAAGTGGCTTACAATCACCTTCCCTTTCCTCTCCCCACCACAGACACCCTGTGAGGAAGGTGGGTCTGAGAGAGCCCTGATATTACTGAAGAAGAAGAGTTGTTTCTTATATGCCACTTTTCTCAACCCAAAGGAGTCTCAAAGTGGCTTACATTCCCTTTCCCTTTCCTTTCCCCACAACAGCCACCCTGTGAGGGAGGTGGGTCTGAGAGAGCCCTGATAGGACTTCTCTGTGAGAAGAGCACTATCAGGGCTGCGATGAGCCCAAGGTCACCCAGCCGGCTACATGTGGAGGAGCAGGGAATCAGACCCGGCTCACCAGATTAGAAGCCACCACTCTTAACCACTACACCAAGCTGGCTCTCTAGATTGACCAAGAAAGAGGGGAGTCAGTGGAGAAAGACACAAGTAACAAGACAGCAGAATGGAGGAAAAGATTTGAAGAACCATGACCTGTGAATGAGAATCTTTCCCTTATTCTCTCCTGACCTAATTCAAATCTTGCACAAAGTGAGTCTTAACATGAGCCTATGTGCATTAGTACAGCTCTTCTGAGCTGCTGCTTTACACCACACAATTATTTCCAAGCACTCTTGTTCGCTCCCTGAGGGCGTGAGATCTAAATGTTTGGCAAGGTCTTAAATGACTATAGCCTTCCCGAGCGGCACATCAGTGAACTTAGCATAAACCCTTCAGGTTTACCTGCTCAGCAGTGTTGCTTTAATGAGCAGCTTCAATCAAGCACCTCCCTTTTTTCTCTGCTAAGCATGGCTGGCAAAGGTGGGCTTTTATTTGTTTTCCTCCTTGCTTTTTATCTTGATGCTGACCTAATACTTATTTACCTGGCTGCATCTCGGGAAATGATTAAAGCAAGATGAAGCAAGTTTCCCAGATTTCTTTTGTGTGTGGGGCAGGAAGCACAAACAAACCATTCACCTGTTTCCCGCCAGTTGGAATGTTGTTGATGTTGACACTCCTTTGCTACAATGTAGGAATTTAAGACTTTTAACAGCAATGACCTAATCTGGAGTAAGACGCAATTATGCCTCAGGAAGTGGTGGCAGCTACAAGCATAGATAGTTGCAGTGGTTCTCAACCTGGGGGTCGGGACCCCTTTGTGGGGTTGAACAACCCTTTCAGAGGGGTAGCAGGAGAGCATGCAGTTTGGCAGGGAGGGGGTGCCATCCACACAACAGCCTTGCAGGGTAGATCGAGATAGAGCATTCATCTGGCTGGAGTAGCGGAAGAGAGCGATATCGGCATGGTGGCAGAACTGAACTGAGAAACCCCAGGGGGAAAAAACAATTTATATACAATCGTGAGCAATGGATTTTCATGCCATGGTCAGTTTCGGTTTGATTTCTGTGAAAGAACACTTGCATCATTTTATGGTTGGGGGTCACCACAACACGAGAAAGTGTATTAAAGGGTCACAGCATTAGGAAGGTTGAGAACCATTGGTTTAGAGAGGGGACTGGAGAAACATATGAAGCCAAGGCCCATCAGTGGCAACTAGCCACAAGGTATGGAGGAAACACTCTGCCTGGGGCAGTGATGCTCTGTATTCTTGGTGCTTCTGACCCTGCTGGTGGACCTCCTGATGGCACCTGAGCGTTCGTCAATATGTGACACAGAGTGTTGGGCTGGATGGGCCATTGGCCTGTGGTGTGTGTGTGTGTGTGTGTGTGTGTGTGTGTGTGTGTGAGAGAGAGAGAGAGAGAGTTTCTGTCAAGTCTCCTGTGGAAGAGCACATAATACATTTAACAGTGTATATATGTCCTGACTACCCAAGTCACAGTAATTGACTCTGGTCAAATGTAAAGTTGATGCATGAATCTTTACATTTACAAATCCTAGCAGATGGTGCTAAATGGCCACACCACAGAAGGCATAAAGGTGTTCTTCATGCAGAGGGAAATATTTCTCATAGATCCTTGGATTTTACAATCAAAGTAACCAGGGTAACTGTATGGGGGTGAAGGTGACAGAAAAGAAAGCTTAGTCCAACATGTTAAAGGGGTGAGGGAAGTAATTGGAACCTGGTTTATTGCAGTGCAGGACTTGATTGACAAATGGCATTGAATGTTTTCCGTGGGGCCCAGTTTGAATGTTAGGACTTCCACCCAATATATCTGCTAACCTCAGCAGACATGTTTAGGCCTGCCATTACATTCCTGAAGTGTCCTTCCTAAAAAGGAATTGAAATGTTTGCTTTGAATTTTGCTGGAGGTGAAAATCTGATACCATCATTCATTTAAGAATTCATTTTGGAATGTATGTGGAATGTTGTGTTTTCTGAAATTAAATCTTCATTGCAGTTTCACTCATTTCACAAAAGCATGAAATCTCAAGGGATAGGGATCATCCACAAAGCATCATGAGCCACCAAGGAGAATCAGTTGGTCAGGAAGTACCTCACATAGCATTGCTCAAGGCAGGGGTAGTCAAACTGCGGCCCTCCAGATGTCCATGGACTACAATTCCCATGAGAATTGTAGTCCATGGACATCTGGAGGGCTGCAGTTTGACTACCCCTGGCTCAAGGTAAGCTGGAAGGGTGGGAAAGTACGAGCTCTATAGAAACCCATACATTCCTTCCGGCTTGGTAGAAGCAAAATGAAACAAAATTATGAGGCAAATCCTAAATAGCATTACTATTTTACAGCATTACAGGTCTACTCAAAATCACCCCCAGTTTTATTCAAGGGAGATCTCCTGGGAAAGGTGTACTATCATCACCACTGTTCTCATATTGTCCTGAAGGATATGGCATGCAGATGAGAGTTTGATTCGTTCTGGCCATTGATTGATTTTCCTGTGGCCATTTCTGCCCAGGGAATATTCCATTACTGATTGAAGCTGTTCCAGATGGAGTTTTCTCTCTCTCTCCCTTTTCTGTGTGGTATAGTAGATGCCCCTGAATTAAAATGAGATGTTTCCACACAATGTCATGTTTTGACTTGATCTGACTCATTGGGTTCTTGGGGCTTTCCCCTTCAAACCTGGTTTTAAAGTGATACTTCCTTTGGTCAAAGAGGGGAGCTGTGAGGTGAGTATGGGTTAAATTTCCTGTCTTATCAAAAATCTTTTGGTTTCCCTCACAACTACTTCATTGTTTCAATTTAGTCAGAACTGTAGTAACAAGCATGATTTATTGTGTTTCAATTTTAAGATTTCTTCCCTCTTGATAATCATCTCAGAGGCACACTTATAGAACCATCTTAAGAAATATTATTAACCTTCTGACATTTGTTTCTCAAAATTATTACTTAACTAGGGACAAAGGCTGTTGCATTCAGGAATACAATAGACATTAGATTGGGGGCTGGGGGCTGGAAGAACTCTGTGGATAGCCTCTCCCTTACCCCAGGGCCTGGAAAGGCTGCAGGCTGGAGGCTTCTGGGCAGGAAACTCACCGGCTGGGGCAGCTCTCATGCAGCGAGGATCTGCAGCCTCTGAGCCTTGGTGGGAAGTGGAAGGAGGAGCAGGTGGTCAGGGATGGGGGACGGAAGGTGGTCACTGGACAGACAGGCAAGCCAGTTGGAGGAGGAGGAGGAGGAGACACTCAGGGGCAGGACAACCACCCTGAGTGGGCGTTAAGCACTGAGTGGCAGTTAAGCCATGAGACCAGCTCTTCCTCCAATCTCCTACCAGAAATATATAGTGGTACAGGTGGAAATGAAGCCAAGATGTTAAAGTAAAATCTCTTCAGGGATGGAGAGTAAAATAAACGTAACATGTTTACCAGCTGACTAGGAACCTTCAAATTCACCTCAAATTTGGCGTTAAAATAAAACTGTATGATAACAAACCCAGGCAGACTGGGCGGAGGTAATCTGGTAGCTGCTGCATCATTTTTGTATAATATGTAGAACCCCCCCAAAATTACATATGATTCAGTACTCAAGCCAGAGCTAAATAATAAATTGGAGCAAAGGGACATGGACATTAAGAAGCCTAGGCAAGGGAAGAAAGCCATCTAAATTGTGAAATTTAATGAGATGGAGAGTCAACGAGGCAGAAAGATGCAAGGGGAATGTTGTACAGGGAAAGCTGTTGGCAGGAGCTGTGGGGATAGAAAATCCCTCTCTGAGATAATCTTGGGTTGCCCTTGGAATGCACGGAGAAGGTGGACTTTTCTGCAGAAGCGGCAGAGGATGATGGGAATGCTGCCAAGTCTGTGAGGTGAATTCTCTTGGGAGCAGAATATAAGAATAAATATAACACTTATTTGGAGCAGTTATCTAGCAGGGTATTTCAAACTAGCTTGTGAAGTTCACCCTTCATCACCTCAGTGGCTCCTTGCCATGTGCAGTTCTCCACATTTGCTCTTTCTTGTTTCTTTAAAAAAACATATTTAATTTTTTGCAACATTTTCCAGTATTGGTTGACAAAAGGATAATTACATCTTTTAGTCACAATACATCTACCAGTCACAGTACAAGATGTGCCAATAATAGCAGAAGATGAAGACTTTCACCGGGTCAGCCAAAGGTGGCAAAGATGTGACTGTGTGTCATATATATATATCATAATTACAGTATTTTATGTAAGTCACACGTGCACACAGATATATGAGAGGATTTTTATGTGACTTTACTTTGCACAGTACGCCAGCTTGTGCAGTGGTTAAGCGCAGCGACTTCTAATCTGGTGAGCTGGGTTTGATTCCCTCCTCTTCCACATGCAGCCAGCTGGGTGACGATTTGCTGGTCACAGTCCTGATAGAGCTGTTCTCACAGAACAGTCCTGTCAAAAATCTTTCAGCTCCACCTACCTCTTAAGATGTGAGGAGAAGAAGGGAAGGCGATTGTAGGCCTCCTTGAGATTCCTTCAGGTAGTGTAAAGCAGGGTATGAAACCCAACTATGATTACTATTATTATTAGTATTATTGTTGGTGGTGTTTATTGAAATTGCCCTTCTCATGGCATGACAAATATTTATGGCCGCTTATGTTTGCTTTTTCACAGTTTGATTTTTTTTTCTAGCTAGAAGTTCTCAGTTCCTTAGAAATCATTAGAATATAGGTGTCATTGACATACCCCAGTGAATTGTGATTGAGGAAGTAGGTATTTTTACGTTATTGTTTCCATGTGACTAATTGACCTGTCCTGGAAGCCTTTGTACCTTTGTGTTACCCACAAACTTCACTTAGTTTGGGGGGATTAACAAAAGGAAACTGTGCAAGAGGAGGGGCAGCTGGGATCTCCATCTAGGTTTATAGGGACTTGAGAACTCTCGGAAATTAGGACGCAGTTATTTATGGGAAAGGTTTTTATTGGATGGCATGAAAAACAGGATAAAACAGCAAATACATAAAAGAGCTGTCAGAAATGCAAAGTGGAAACTGGAAAGCATTTATAGGGATGGGTGATGATTACTGATCTAGAAGAGGTCTGTGGAGGCAAGACAGACAAAGAGGAAAAGGACAGCATTTCAGGTAGCAAGAGAGAACCACGTGCAAGTAGGGGGTACTGGGGATCCCAGAACACATACACCTTGCAGGGGAAGCAGAATGATATATATGTAGGGCAAAAAGTATCATGAGACAGGTTGACTCACTGCCAGAGGTCAGTGATCTGATGGTTCTACTGGAGGTAGACGAAGGGGTATGAGGGGCTTGATGGGCTCCAAGCACCGGACAGGAAGGCTGATTGGGAAAGTTAAACAGACTTAATTAATTACTGCTTAATCAAAGGTAATGGGGAAGTCAGATGGGTATCAATGGGATTATACTGAGAACTGATAGGTCCTGGGTGACCCATTGTTCTATGCCATTGCCTCTCTCCATGGAAAAGAGGGGAATGTAGCCAGCCAGCTGCTCTGACTTGCACCCTGAAAAGTGTTTTCTCAGTGTTTTTCTGATTAATATCCATCTTCATCCATTTTAGCTCAAGAGTGCCCAGCAATTAGTGTATTGGCTCTTTTAACCTACAAACTACTCCTCAGCAGTATGAGGGATCTGACTGCTAACATTTGGACAAGATGGTCAGCGATATAGATGAGAGCCATTTCTCTTACATTTTCCAACGTGTTTTATTTTTTATTATGATCATGACGGGATTTATATTCTGCCGTTATCATTGGGAACTTGGTGTTTCATGGTTAGTTGACTCAGTTTATTTCCCCCTCCCTCCTAGAGACTGCTGATATGATAACACTAAACCAGCATGAGTGTTGCTCATGTATATAATCTCATCTACAAAGGAAATCGACCACACATCAGGTGCAGATAATTGCTAAACTGCTGGACCCCCACAGATCTCTGATTCTCTCACACTCTTCGCATTGTTCCCCTCATTCTTCTTGAACACTCTCTCTTCCAAGCATCCTTTCCTGACCATCTACTTCTGTTGGTCTTTGTCTTCTCTTTTCATAACTTCTGAGACACTTCTGTAGAATAGGGCAGCAGAGTCAAGAACTGCCTGTGGTGAACTTTCTGTGTGCTATCATTCTCCACAACCCTCACAACAAAACCTTGGTATAGTGGTTGAGCAGCGACTTCAAATCTGGCAAGCTGGGTTTGATTCTCCTCTCCTCCACATGCTGCCAGCTGGGTAACCTTGGGCTTGTCACAGCCTCATCTACTCACAAAGTATCTGTTGTGGGGAGAGGAAGGGATGGAGATTGTAAGCCACTGGGACTCCGTAGGGGAGTGAAACGCAGGATATAAAAACAACTCCTCCTCCTGTTTCTCTTCCCCTTCCTCTTACTCCTCCTCTTCCTTCTCTCCAGCCTGTCCCCCATTTCTTGCCTTAATGGCATTGTAACGAAAACAGAGAACCAGCCACTTCCATTGATCTGAGGGTGGCATTCTTGCATGGTTACCATACCTGGGAAAGAGGGTAACACTTGAATACCTACCCTGCCTCATACTGCATCCTTTTCCTCCCCGCTTTCAGTTCTTCTTGGGTGTGACCAGCTGATATCACTTCTGGCCTGGTTCCTGAGCTTCTTGAAGCTTTAGGAATATTCTAGGGATTCCTCCATGGTCAAAAGGTTGGAAAAAGCTGGTATGAATTATCATAGATTATTTTCTTTCCAGTCCTATGTCTCATCTTGCTGCATCTCATCATGTTTCTCCGGCTAAATTATTTACCTGAAGTAGTGACAACATCAGCTTTGATTCTCTTTCCAGTCCTGTACATCAGAAAATCAGGACTTTCCCTAGCCTCACTGACGTCTTGAGTATTTCACAGCTCTGCATGCATGCTACCGCTAGTCTTACCTTTAGAACCCAAAGTTCACATGTAATGTTTTTCACAAATACTCTAAATGCAAAACCAAATCTTCAAGGGGTCCATGCAGCTAGAGAGGAAAGCAGAATGGCAGGGTTTCTTTCAGAGGCCGAATAACCATTTAACTTGCAGCAGATGTTCCTGCCATGCAGGTCTTACTGGGATGGGTCTGTGGTTCAGCGGTAGAGCATCTGCTTGGTAGGTGGAATTCCTGAGGTTTAATCCTTATCATTCACAGAAGAAAGGATCAGATGGTAGATGATGTGAAAGACCTCTGCCTGAGAACCTGGACAGCCACTGCCAGTCTGACTAGACAATACCAACCTTAATGGACTAAGGCAGGGGTAGTCAACCTGTGGTCCTCCAGATGTCCATGGACTACAATTCCCATGAGCCCCTGCCAGTGATGCAAATGCTGGCAAGGGCTCATGGGAATTGTAGTCCACAGACATCTGGAGAACCACAGGTTGACTACTAAGAATCTGATTCAGTAGAAGGCAGCTTTGTGTTCATATTTGAAGACAGGAATAAGCATAAGGTAAAGGTAAAGGTATCCCCTGTGCAAGCACCGAGTCATGTCTGACCCTTGAGGTGACGCCCTCTAGCGTTTTCATGGCAGACTCAATACGGGGTGGTTTGCCAGTGCCTTCCCCAGTCATGACCGTTTACCCCCCAGCAAGCTGGGTACTCATTTTACCGACCTCGGAAGGATGGAAGGCTGAGTCAACCTTGAGCCGGCTGCTGGGATTGAACTCCCAACCTCATGAGCAAAGCTTTCAGGCGGCTGCCTTACCACTCTGCGCCACAAGAGGCTCTTAGGTGAATAAGCATAATCCTCCCCTAATATCTCTGCCAGCATTGCAGCAGCCACTCAACGTGGCTTATTTCTGGGCCATTTTAACTTTCCTATTACCTCTGATTTCTTGTCTAAAAACGTTACCCTTGCATTTCTCTTCATCATCCTCTGGGGCATGAACCCTCCTGACCTCTTCTCCCATTACTTATTTAATGTATGCATTAGTACATCATTATCCATGGACTGAGCATGCCAGAACAAAATGAAAGAAACGTTCTGTGATAGATACCATTGAGCACGCTAAGGTGTGACCATGGTACACCGGTTGTTTTCTGGAATGTTTATGTATGCAAAAAATAAAAGTCCCTGTGGTACCAGCATAATGAAAAGGCATCACAAAGCAAGTGTTAAGTACTATGATGAAATGATGTGGAAAATGCACATCCACCACCAGAAGGGGTGAAAATCATGCAAAATTGAAAATACCATGGTGGAGCTCCTGTGGGGAGAATGCTACCAAAGGCAAAAAGTAAAAAAAAAAAACACACAGTGGTTTTTGCAGAGGTTTTGCAAGGTTTCCCCCAGTGCATAATATTTTTGGATGTCCATTTATCCGATGGCAGAGGAACAGAATACTGTTTATTCTGTCTAGCTCCCTGGAGTCCCAGGCAGAGGTCTTATCCCATCACATACAACCTAAATATTTTATCTGGAGATACTGGGGATTGAACCTGGGACCTTCTGCATGCAAATCAGATGCTCCAACAGAGGTACTGAGCCACTGAGCCAAGCCACTCCTTCACCCCATAACACATTGCACCTGGAGTGAAGATTTTTGTCTCACAAAAATGATCGCTATTTTAATGAACTCTGCGGTTTCACACCCATTACAGTCAACATAACTAGTGAACAGTTTCTCTGTTTTTCCTTATTAGAGAGGAACTTTATATTATTAATGTCACTCAGTACCGCCTACATTTCATCTCCCCTTGACTCTTCAGTTTAAGAAACAAACTTCCTTTTAAATTGAGTGCATAATGAGGATCCAGTTATGTTCTGTGTGCAAGTGATATAAAGTCACTTCCAACTTATGGTGAACTCCAAAATGTCCTATTGTTAACAGCCTTGTCTGGGTCTTGCAAACCAAGGGCTGTAGCTTTCTTGATTGAGTTGATCCATTTCATGTTGGGGCTTCCTCTTTTCCTGCTACCTTAAGATTTTCCTAGCATGATTGTCTTTTCCAGTAACTCTTATTTTTTAATTTTTTTTTAAATTTATAATTTGATTTCTAGACCACCGCTCCCAGTGAACTGGCTCACGGCGGGTTACAGCATATATAAAAAACATCATACATAAAAATCTTATAATAATAAAATCCCAAAATCTTACCACAATAAAATAAACATAACAATAGAACACAATAAAACAAGATGGTGGTACAACTGAAAGATCTCCACAGCCTCCAATACAGTCAGTTCGGTGGGCTGGAGTGGCTAGGGGTATAGATTACAGCAGGGTAGTTCTGTATGTCTCATATCCAAGAACTGGGGGGGGGGGGGGAGTTTGAAATTCCCTGGTACTCATCGTACCCAGCCTCAACTAAATGCCTGGTGGAAGGGCTCCTTCTCGCAGGCTCTGAGGATTCTCGAAAACTCCAACAAGGCCCACAGATCTTCAGGGAGCTCATTCCACCAGGTAGGGGCCAGGACTGAAAAGGCCCTGGCCCTGGTCAAGGCTAGGTGCACCTTCTTACAATGTGGCCATAGTATGCTAGCCTCAGTTTATTATCATTCATTCATTCATTCATTCATTCATTCATTCATTCATTCATTCATTCATTCATTCATTCATTCATTTGATTTCTTCCCTGCCGCTTTCGGTGAACCGTCTTGTGGCAGGTTACATTTTAGCTTCTAGGGAGAGTTCAGGCTTGGTTTGATGTAGAACTCAGTTATTTATCTTTTTTATAATCCATAAAGCTCTTCCTGAGATCTGCAAGACTCTCCTTCTATTCCATAGCACCTGTTTTAAAAGGATTATGCTGGAATGCGTTTGTTTTTACAGTGCCAAAAACTTCCTGCCCATGGTCATGGTTGAGAATACATGGCTGTGCCACTTATCCAAGTCCTACCGCATTGTCTAAGACAGCCTTTCTCAACCAGGGTTTCATGAAGCCTTGGGGTTTCTTGACATCCCTGGGATTTCTTGACAGCCCTAGAAGCCCTGCTTCCTAACTATATTCTGGTCTAAGAAGACAAAGAGTTCATTTGAAGGGGAGTCGTGATATGTGGGGGATGGTAAGGTCCCTGAACTGTCAAAACCTTTGAGGAAGCCTCCCTCTCCAGTCATAAGGACCTCCCCTCTCTCTTTTTTTTACATTGAAAATATTTGGCCACAACATGCCTTAACTTTCAGTTACATTGGGCAAAATGGAGGTAGCATATCTGAGGGCACTTGCAATGGAAGTGAAACATCTGCAAACATTTCCAATGTGAAAAGAGGAGTTTAGAAAGGCCTAAAGCATTCTCCAAATGCCCTGGACTTTGAGCCAATGGTGTCTTTAGTTACTTGGACAATTTGTTCTCCCCCACCCCCATACTTCTTTGAAAGAGGCAGATCCAGTAAGCATTTTAATTAGAACTTCCAAGTATATTTTTCTGAGATCAATTGAGGCTCCCTTCCCCCCATCCGGATGGTTTCCCTCTTTGTGTTTCTTTGAAGGAAGCAATTTCAGCTTAATGGGATTCAATTTGGGAGAGATTAGCATCTTTCAGATTAATCTGCCCTACATGCTAGTCACACACCGTGCTCAAAGACAAATTCTCTTGTTTGTTTTTTTCTAACCACCTTCTTATTACTGTAAGAGGAAAAATCGTATCATTATATAGAGGAGGAAATCAAGAAAATGTTTATAAATCAGCAGACCTTTTTAAAGCTGCTTTGCCTTTTTAACACCACTCTTGTTATTTTGAAGTCATAGTCAGTATCCAGAAGGTTATGAGCTGTACATTTTGCCATAGGTGGTTTGTCCAGTGGTCCAATGAATTATCTACTCTTTTACCATCGAGAATCCCCTGAGACATGCTTCAGGCTTCAAGAAACCCCAGAAGTGGTGTGATCCTACAGCAAACTTAGGTGAACTTGAGTCACTTAGAGCTCTCTCAGCCTCATCTACCTCACAGGTTATCTATTGTGGGAAGAGGAAGGGAGAGCAACTGGAAGCCAGTTTGAGTAGTAAATAGTAAGGTTATGAAAACCAACCTTATTTTAAAAAAAAACCTTCTTCTTCTTCTTCTTCTTCTTCTTCTTCTTCTTCTTCTTCTTCTTCTTCTTCTTCTCCTTCTCAAGGTTCTGTTACTACATGCCCTGCAAATCCTTAAACCACTCCTGCATTTGACACAGCCAGATAGATAACTGAACATGACTCTTCTTCATTCCTTATGACAGGTGCCCAGTTCTCTCAGCCAGCCGCCCATTATGCCAAGCACTTCCGAGGACCAATTTTTCTTGTGCCATATTTTTTGCCCATACCATGAACACCTTGGAGGGCACGACTCAGCATGCCTGGATATTGGGGGTTACTTCATCATTCTAAATCATTCTAATTGTATGATTATTAGTGCAGATTGTTTCATGTATGGTTCATAAGTTCAATGTAAACCGCCCTGAGCCTCCGGGGAGGGTAGTATATGAATATAATAAATAAAATAATAAAAATAAATAAATAAATCTGTATAGGAGTAGTCTTTCTGACTCTCTTTGTATTAACCTGGGAGTTACCCTCTGACCCCCTCCTCTTTTGCTAACTTCACCCTCTCCCTCTCTCTCCATATCCTTCCATGTCCTTGCACTCGTTCCACATGGCCTTCCATGAAGACACATCTTTCTGCAGGTCTATAGAGACAATGCCCTCACACACCCTCATATGATAAGCTGGCCATTTGTGACAGGGAATGAACTCTTTAGATTAAGCTTCCCTCTCGTCTTCTGACTACAACCCCAATGTGAATTCAATCAACTTGAATATGTATATTTTCACCTTTTTTACAATATACTTCTTGGGAGATTTATTTACTGCACTCAGTATCATGCTTCTGTGACTGGGTGAAACTCTGCTGTATTAATCAGATCCAATACCAAATGGTAGAAACCCAGCAAATTGTTATGCAGGTAAGATATTAAATTATGCAACTCAATTACATTTAAATTGAAAAACTGAAGAAAAAAAGAAGAAGAAAGCATTAAGGCTTGCAAGCAAACACTGAAAGGACTTAAACAATATTAAATTCATTTGGGGAAGAATAGATTTTAAAGAATTAAATCAAATGTCAATTTACCACATTAATTGCTGCTCATCATTGGACTTGGAGGCACAGTGTATTTGTTGGTGCTTGAATCAGATCTATCAAATCAACTTGCCTAATGGGAGGGGGAGAGGAAGAAAAAAATCAGGGGCAAGGAGAGTCCTGCTAAGAGAAACATTAGCACAAAGATATGAAACCTGAATCCTATGCCTTTCCTGGGGAGATTTACTCCTGCATCCCACCTTTGCCATCCTCAAATAAATGAATGGGATGGCCCAGACTAGCTCAATCTCTCAGATTTTGTAAAATAAGTAGGGTCAGCCCTGGTTAGTATTTAGATGCAAGACCACCAAGGACATTTGGGCTCACTATGCAGAGGGAGGCAAGAGCAGACCAACTCTGAAGGTCTCTTGCCTTGCAAACCCAGCAGGGTCACCAAAAGTCATCTGTAAGTAGATGACTCCACTACCATCACCCACCACCACCAAAGAAATGACACACATTTTAAGAAGTCAAATGAATAGGACGATCTGCTTTTCTCCTCTAGGCTCCAACTTGTGGGGGAATGGGAGCAAAACAATTTATCCTGGGAAAGAATTGACCCTTGACCCTGCTAGCTGGAACACGATTCCACATGACGGCTCCAATCCCAGGAGAAATGTTGTGCCAACCTTCAGCCCAAAGGCTGGCTCCAAATAGCATTTTCATCTTGCCAGTTGGCCCCAGCCAACATGTTCAACGAATGTCATCCAGTTTGGCTTCTTACCGTTGGCAGAGTTTAAACAGGCAACGAGGGACAAAGCACCAGGTTGGTTAAACAAATAAAACAGTTTTAGTATGAAGAGAAACCACTTTCTCCAGAAAGAGAGATGAGAAAGAGAGTCCTGTCTCTGACTAACATTCTGTCTGCGCTGGAGGCAAGCAGGGAGGAAATATGCTCAAAGATTGCAGGAAGTCTCCTATTGAGCCAATTAGGACACTGGAGATTATTTTTTTTTGGGGGGGGGGACAGGCAGTTTCTATCTATGCTAAATGCACATCTCATCCAATGCCCCCTACAGGACATTCTTCATATTTTTTTCTGAATACAGATCTTGCATATTCCAATCCTTTCCCCAACTCTTCAAGACTTTTGTCCATGAAGGTCTCATGATTTCCATTGTACCATGTTGCTGATCAAAAGGGACCAACTCATTTGTTTGTTTCTTATTCTAGTGAACGAGCTGGTTGGATGCAACCCCAAATAGCTGCATAGGAGACAACAGTGGCTTAATGGGAACTAATAATTTCGAGGGGTGCACTGACCATTCAGATAATGGCGTGTGGGTTCCTCAGCCAGTGCAGTCCATGCCAGAACCCCAACTGCCAAAAAATGTGATCCAGCCCAATGAACAAAACATCCCTGAAATCCTTTTGCGGTGTGCAGTTCAACTAATCCTCACGCAAAATGAAGTAAGTCGTTTTGACTAAGCCGTTGTTAAGAGCTGAATCAGGCAGACATGTCAGAGACGATATAAGGTGACCTGAAAGCCGTTCGAAGCTGATGGTTGTCTCTTGCTCTTTCAGCATCACTGCTTGTCTGCAGAGCAAGCTTCCCCCCTCCCCTTTCCTTACTGTATAAATGGAAGAAATGCCCTTGGCACAGAGCTGACTGCAGTTTGTGTTTATCTGTGCAAAAATATGCTAGAACATTCCGGGCATCCTTCTTCAGAATTAGGTCCTGCTTTGAGGCTCCCTCCCGAAGGTGTGAACAGTCCTGCAGCAATGTATGCCTTTTAGGCCTGACCTATGGGTCAGGGCCCAGAAGTGGGTCATGAAGCATCTGCATGCGGGTTGCGGGTCAGCCCTTCCTAAAGGCTGCCCCTGCTCTTTCTGTGTTGGTATCCCTGGAAATAGTATCTGTCATGCCATACATTAGCTGATATTGTTTTATTTCTTCACTGTTTATGCATATTGATCACCGAGGTAAGGATCTTAGCTGGGAATAGAGAGAGTAATGGAGAAGGAGAGGGTGGTCAAAGGCTGGGATGAAACCTTCATATTCCAAGGTGGTGCATATTCCAAGATGGGATGCACAGCAGGGGAAGTTATCCCTTTTGTGTAATGTTGGTTGGTCTCTCAAAAGCATCAGGTTGGCTGCGGAAGAAAATAGATGGTTGAACTAGATGTGTCACAAACTCAACCCAAAATATTTCCATTTTGTCAAGAGGGTCGAGCCACAACAAATAAAATTAAATAAAAATTAAATATGAGAACCATAAAGCCCACACAGGCCATCTAGCTCAAAGCAGGATCAGCCTAAAGTAGCCTTTCTCAACTGTTTTTACCATTGAGAAATCCCGGAAACATTTGTCAGGCTTTGAGAAGCTCCAGAAGTGGCTAGATTGTGCAGAATATGGTTGGGAAACAAGGCTGTGTACTTGCCCACACAGGGCTCCTCCCCTTCCTGCCCCTTTCACGCCTATAATTAGCTTGTTTGGAAGGAGGAAAGGGGGTCAACATGACCATATATGGGCATATCACACTATTAATGTTTAAAACACACACACACACACACACACATATACAAATTACTTAACACACACCTATTTGAGAAAGCGAGTTAAGTTTTAGCAAAAGTAATTAGCTCAACTACTGAATTTAGGACTGAGATCACATTTGAATTTAAATCTCCCCTGTCCTGCCTGGCATAATCCTGAGGCAAACTGAGGCTGCATACACCTGCAATTCACATTTTCTGGACAGGCCAAAAGACGATGTTCTTCATCTCATCTGTTACAGAGCCCGAAGAAGAGTTGTTTTTTGTAGTCTGCTGCTTTTCACTACCTGAAGGAGTTCCAAAGCAGATTACAAACGCCTTTCCTTTCCTCTGCCCACAACAGACACCCTAAGAGGTAGGGGCTGAGAGAGCTCTAACAAAACTGTTCTGTAAGATCAGCCCTAAGAGAACTGTGACTACCCAAAGGTCAACCAGCTGGCTACATGTGTAGGAGTGGGGAATCAAACCGCCATTTTTAAGCACTACACCCCTCTGGTTCTCAACAGTAAGTATATTTCCGAATACCAGTGCTAGGAGGCAACATTAGGGGGTATTGCCCTCCATGACCTGCTATTTTAGCCCTCCCTCCAGGGCAACTGGGTTGTTGTTATGTGAAACAGGATTCTGGATTAGATGAGCCGCTTGCCTAACCCATTAGAGCTAAGCTTCTGTTCTTCATGCTCTGACTGCCTTGCTCCAGAGAATCACATCATTTGTCCAGATGCCTGTAACTATTGTAGCTATGCCTGTCAGAATAATTGCATAATTGCATAATTGTAGCTATGCCTGTTTGAGTAATTTTCCACTCGTAGCTGCATTTGGTTTCAGAGGTACCCCGGAAGAAGAGCTGCATATCCCGAGAAGTGTTAGGGAGCCGATTATTCCGTGGTGCTATTTTCTCCGCCCTGACCCTAGATGTCCCAGGCCAGTCCAAATCTCATAAGATCTTGGAAGCTAAGCAGGGTCCACCCCAGTTAGTTCTATGGAGGGAAACCACCAAGAAACAGGTGGAGAACTTGGCAGAGGTAGGCAATGGCAAGCCACCTCTAAATGACTCCTGCCTTGAAAACTGGACAGGGGCACCATAAATGGGTGGCAACTTGAGAGCACTTCCCAACACCGCCATTTTCTATGCACCTCTGATAGCCTTTGCACTTGCCGTAGATCACTAGAGAGTCTCCATCTCCTACTTGAGTTTACTGGGAACCCTACTTGATAGGGAAACGCTCAGAGAAACACTGAAACCTGGAGCTTTACTACGAGTCAGAAGATGTATAATTTATAATTGCGTTATTTATTAATGCGTGCTGTTTGGGCACCCTGGCGCGCGATCAAGAGTCGTGTCGTTCCCCACAGGCCGGAAGAAAGCAATCTCCCTCTGACAAATGTTGACAGCGTCTTCTCTTGAACTCAAACAGGAGCCTCCTTGTTTCGGTGTTTGCCATTCTCTCCCTCCCTCTTAAAAGTCACTCCAGAGCTATTTACTCTTTTGCTCTCCGTAGCACTTAAAGACTTTAAAAAGCACTTCCTGTGGCGGTCAGTGCCGGATTAACGCAGCAAGAAACAGACAGGCACATGGCAGTAATAACTCTCCGTCTTGCTCCCCCCCTCCCTCCTCCCATCGAGAGACAGAAATACACAGCAGCCCAGAAGCAGTGGCATCAATTTACTTCAAAGGAAGTAAAGTGCGGCCAAATTTAACACTGGTTCTGAGGCATGGTTAACAGCTTCTGACATCCATTGCATTCAAATGTGTTTAGTGGAGCGGGGTTGGTTTTTTTCCATTCCCCTTTTCCCAGCCAACTGTGTGCTATTTCACCTACAGATCTCATCAGCTGCTTGAAAGGCTGCCCTTGCTTACTCCAAAGGCTGGACCTATGCTACTGTTTTGCGACTTCTTGCTTCTTCTTGTTCTTCCTCCTCCTCCTTCTTCTCCTCCTCCCTCATCTCCCTCTCCTCCTCCTCCTCTCTCTTTCTCCCTCCCTCTCCTCCTCCTCCTCTCACCCTCCTCCTCTAGATTTCCTACAGGAACCTGGTCTCTCAGGGAACAGCACTGTCCGTTGGAAGTCCTCTGTAGTGGACTGGGAATGACTTGGAGGGAAGGACACACCTCTGGGCCCAGCAGCAGGACACAACTGGGTGGAGAAGGCTGCAGCAGTGGTGGTAACAGGGCTGCTTTGGTGGTCTGTCCCGGGGAAGCTCAGAAGATATGAAGGCAGGGAGCAAGCCTGAATGAGAATACCGGTTCTCTGGGCCCAGGGTTTTTTAAGGCAGGTTGGGGTTGTGGGGAGCAAGGAACAGGGAAGAAAAAGAACAGCTTTGTTTTTGTACCTCGCTTTATACTTCATCAATTTATTTGTTACAGTTTCATGACTTCATTGCTCTGAGGAAGTTGTGGGGGGATTCATTGTTTGCCTCTCTCTGACATTTTAACAGTACAACAGCCTTGTGAGTTAAGGTTAGGCTGAACAAAAGTAATTGGTTAATCTTCATCAACGAATAAGTTTTTATACCCCACTTTTCACTACCTGAAGGGGTCTCAACATGGTTCCCTTCCCTTCTCTCCCCACCACAGGTGCCCTGTGAAGTACATGGGTCTGAGAGAGCTCTGACACAATGGCTCTGTGAGAACAGCTCTAACAGGACTGTGACTAGCCCGTGGTCATGAGCTGGCTGCAAGATGCATAAGAAACTGGGCAATAAAAACTGCCTTTTTCCAATCGCAACAATTATCATCCAAGAAATGTACGACATAGAACAGGGATTGGATCTAGGTTTTCTCTAGGGAGGATTGGCCCATAACCCACTTTCAGAGACTTCATGGCCTGCTTCTGGGGAACAGCCCACATGCTGGGGGAAAACTGTTTCGGATATATAGGTCTAAGCTATAAAGGACTTCAAAGGTCATAACCAGCAGTTTGCATTGGACTTTGAAACGTATCGGCAGGCAATGTCGCTGTCTTGAGATGGATTTAGAGATGAATCTCCTCAGACGTTGTCCTCAGACACCAAATTCACACTGACATTTCACTGTATGCAGAAGTTACCAGTAATAGCCCACATGGCTGCGGATTTTGCGGTGCGCGATTATCAGAGTGTGCCAGGAGTCTGTCTCTGTGTATGTCTGTCAAAGCTGTGACATTTGTCACAAAGCTGGCTGCATTAATACTATATTGAGGTTGGGCCTGGATGTGATGCGACCCAGAGACTTACAAAGCAGGCGGCCACTTTGTCAGAGACGCCAGCCATGTCGCCAGCACCCATTGTACGGCCGAGTCGCTCAGGCTGAGAAATTGTGTTCTCCCTCAAGGTTATCTGATGAGGTGAGGATTGTACCCAGCAGACACCATGCAAACACAACCAACCAAGCTGAACAAGCTATTTCGAGCAAGGCCCACACAGAGGGTAACCGAGGGAGACAGCTCAGAGTGGCGCGTCGTCCCGCTGTGCCAACTGACCTTGAAGGGAATTTGAAAGCAGGCTCTGTGTACAAAATGGTAAAAGCTCTGAGGAACCGTCCCTCTTAGGAGCCGGGGGAGGGACCTTGTAACTGTTGTCTGCGGAGAATACAATTTATTTACAATGTTCTGGAGACAGGAGTCTTATTTGGGAAGAATTCATGGGACAGTTAGAGAATTCTAGATTTGGGTTGCTGGGCAGAGAGATTTTAGGGACCCCCCCTTTCTACCCACTCACATAGGTGAGTATCCATTTTTCCCTGGCTGATGCACAAGCCCTCCCACAGCCTATGCTCACAGAAGAACAGCGTTGGTTTTTATACCCTACTTTTCATTACCTTAAGGACAATCCCACCCCCTTTGTTTCCTCATGACAGGCATCATGTGAAGTGGGTGGGGCTGAGTGAGCTCAGAGAGAACTGTGAGTAGCCCAAAGTCACTCAGATGGTTTCATGTGGAAGAGTAGAGGGAGAATCAAACCAGGTTAGAGGCCACTGCTCTTATCCACTACAACCAGCACTACAATCAAGTTTAACCATTACATCAACAAGTCAGGGGGTCAGCAGCAGTGGGCCCTACCATATACCTTGAGATCTCCACCTGAAGGTATGCTGATGCCAGCTCTCATGGAAGGACAGAACAAGTTCTTGGGCTCAGCAGTAGTACTCAGCAGTAGGGCTCACCAGGATGAGACACAGAGGGCACCCGGGGGCATAAATGTGCAGTCAGAATAGAAGAAGAAGAAGAAGAAGAAGAAGAAGAAGAAGAAGAAGAAGAAGAAGAAGAAGAAGAAGAAGAAGAAGAAGAAGAAGAAGAAGAAGAAGAAGAATGGCTGACAACAAAAACCTGTCCGAGACTTACTTTGGCCAAACATTGACATGGCAGAAGGTTTGCTGGGAGGAAGAAGCAACCTTGCAGTGTCCCTCTAGTGTGTGCACTGTTGGAACACAGCACACACAGCCTCAAGGGCAGGGCAGGATCTGTGATGACTATTTAAGTCACCACATGCATGGGTTTCACCCTCTTCACCAAGGACACTATGGGAGCTGCTTCCCTCCCACCACCCTATGTTGTTGTATACAGCATTGTTCAGGGTTTTGAGGTGAATTTTCTGTTCAATAATTGTCACAGCTGTGGGTTTGCATGGGATGGAGCCTGTTGGCAGGGGGGCTGGTGTGCAATCGGACTCCCTGGGGTTCAGGGCCTCCTTATGAGGCGGCATGTATACAAGCATTGCTTACCCAGCTGGGAGGTCAGAGGCTCATTTGCCAGGTGGGCCTGGGGGAAGTCAAATCAGGTTGGCACCCTTTGGCTCCCCCACATAGGAAACCCTCAGTTTCATTAGCACCACAAGGGCACAGACATACTTCTATTGGCCAATGCTGTGATCTTCCAATGAGTAAGTTGAATGACTGTAGGTCTACCTCCCCCCTACACACAATATACTTCTTAAGAGAAAGATTTATTGTACTCAGGATCACTATACTCTGACTGGGCAAAACTCTTCTCCAGTAACCAAATATCCCAAAATACTTTTTAATCTTGTGTGCTGTTTTGTTTTGGGCCAGCCGTCCGGATCAAATTATGATCTCTCCAACAAAGAAGGCTCACAAAAAAAAAAAAAAGCCAATGTGGCTGTTCACAGGATAATAAAATCAGTTTTCATTTATGGGCCTTAACTACATGACATACCAAGTCAATTGGAATGATTGGCAGGCCACAGCTAGCTCCAGGGTCATAGACAATTCTTTTGTAAGTAGACAAGATATATAAGAACAAAACTCCCCCATTGTCTTCATCAGTGGCTTTAGAATATACTTGTCTATAAAATCAGTGCATACACACGGGGAACTTATCTAACCAGTGTTCCTTTGCCATATAAGTAAATTTTTATTTATTTATTTACCCATTCATCTTATATACTGCCCCTCATTATGACAACTCGGGGCAGTGTGCCTAGAACAGAGAGAACAAGAAGGTACGCTAAACAATTGCAACCATTTGAAACAAAGACATATAACAGCCATCAGTAATCAATGAATCACATATAACAGCAAATATTGGGTGTCAGTGTTAACATTTGCTGGCAATTGGGATGATTGTGGGGGTCTTCAATGTTGGTCGTTCAAAAGACTGGTGGAAGAGCTCCATTTTACAGGCCCTATGGAACTGTCTGAGTTCCAGTAGGGTCTCGATGTTGTTGGAGAGCCCACCAGGTTGGGGCCCATGGAGGAGAAGGCTCTGGCTCTGGTTAAGGCCAGGTGGATTTCTTTGGGGCCAGAGATTGCCAGGTTGTTGGAATGAATGGAGCGAGTCCCTTGTCAGGGAGTATAGGCAAGAGGTGCTGAGAATTTCAACACAACAATGTTCACCCGGCATGTTAAAGTCCCCTCAACTTATGAGTTAGAACCCTCACTGGATTGTCTGTGTTTTCTGTAGAAACGTGCCTTGGGCTCCATGCCAGGCACAGTAGATACTTGGTTGTAGGACCCAGCCAAGCCTTGACTATGTATGTTCTGCAATGTCTGTGTATTCAAACTCTGCGAACAGTAAGCAAAGTGAATCAGGACCTTCAAATTCTTTGTTTCTTTAAATCACATTGCTTAAATCGCTTCGTTCTATATCTTGGGAATGTGGGTAAGCTGCTTCAGTCCCTTTTGGGGAGAAAAGTGACATATAAATGCCCTAATAAAAACCAGTCTGTTATTCAATACATAAAATGAACAAGTATATAAATAGAGGAGATGCAGCTCTAATGTGTAAACCATTAAAAGAGAAACAAGTTAAGGTCATACCCTTCCCATGCAGTATTATTCCTACAAAATGGCCCTTTATGTTTTGATTTAACCCCCCCCCCCCACACACACACACACACACACACACAAACAATTCTTTATAGCTTTAGATCAGTGTTTCCCATACTTTTTTGTGCTGTCTCCCCCTTGGCTGCCAGGCCACATGCCTAATGTGCCCCAGACACACACATGAACACACACCTCTTTCCTGGTGTTAAAGGTAAAGGTAAAGGTATCCCCTGTGCAAGCATTGGTTCATGTCTGACCCTTGATGTGATGCCCTCTAGTGTTTTCATGGCAGATGCAATACGGGGTGGTTTGCCATTCCCTTCCCCAGTCATTACCGTTTACCCCCCAGCAAGCTGGGTACTCATTTTACCGACCTCAGAAGGATGGAAGACTGAGTCAACCTTGAGCCGGCTGCTGGGATCGAACTCCCAGCCTCATGGGCAGACGGCTTCAGAGAGCATTTCTGCTGCCTTACCACTCTGCACCACAAGAGGCTCTTTCCTGGTGTAAGGTCTACTGCAAATTCAAAACCTACTATATTGCCTACATTTCTTCTTCTTCTTCTTCTTCTTCTTCTGGTTGCTGTGCAGTGGCCATATTTTAGTATGAAAAAAATACATGTTATTTGTAAAAGTTATTTATAAAAGCCACTTTAGATCTTCTTTGGAGAGAAAGACAAATGGGGGGGGGGGAGAGAGAGAGAGAGAGAGAGAGAGAGAGAGGCAGGTAATGGAAAATCACATGAACAGAGGCAAGCAGAAGAAGGCTTTTCCATCATCCCAAAGATGGAGATTTTTTTGGGAAGGGTTGCCAGGACCAAAAAGGCCCTGGCCCTGGTCAAGGCCAGGTGAGTGTTCCTGGGGCCAGGAATGACCAATAAGTTGGTACCCACAGAGTGCAAAGCCCTGCAGGGGGCACAGGGTGACAGGTGGTCCCACATCTCACATTTGGGATGTGCATGACGTTCTTGCCAATATAACAGGTTGATTCTGCTGGGTTTGTTTGGGGCAGTACTTTGAGCAATGTTCCTCAAGGGACCCTCATGAACTACAATAGGCAGAATTCATTAAAAGTTGAATTATCTTACACTCCTTCTGAGGGGTTTTCTTTGGGGGGGGGAGCATGAGAATAGCAGTGATGAATGTGGGACCAGTTCAGACACTGACCATGTTGTGTGCATGATACAAGAGCATACGAAGAATATCCTACGGGTTCATCTGAAGAGATATGCAGTTAGCATATTTAGATTAGGAACTTCCTGAATGTTTTCAAACATTTTCCTCCTGTGTCCGGATTGGCTCCATTGGAGGCTGCTTGTTACTTTGAGCACCCTTTGTGCTTCCTTTTCTTTCCATGGTTGTTAGTCAGCTAGACAGTTAGGACCATCTCTCTCCTCTCTCTTCACACAGATTTCTCTTCTTAATAAAGCAATTTTATTATACAGGCAGTTGTTGTTTGACTGCTTTGCATATTTACAATGTGACAACATGCCTGAGCTGGCCATCCCTGGACTCAGCCCTGATTTGGGCAAAGATGGTGGAGAATCGAATGCAGTCAAGGCATTTCTTTGGATGCCATGTTCATTTGCATCCCACTTGTCTCAGCTTTCTTGCACCAGACTGGCAAGGCACAAGGGGGGGGGGGGGTTGCAGCAAGCGGGAAGAGTTCTTCGCCTCTCCTGGATCTGAAAAGTGCTGATCCTTGGGAGAACGGGCCACAGCAGCCCGGGCGACAGTGTCAAAACCGGCTCCCTTAATAAGCTGAAAATCTCCTGCAATTCAGCAGTTTGCCAACAAGCATTTGGACTGAAGAGCTGGCTCCTGACTTGAAAAGGTTTGCTGCACATCAGCAATTCCGTCAGAGAAATCCTGCTTGCTCCAGTGCTTATAGCTTGCTGCTTTTCTAGAAGAAATCCTACAAGAGCCATTATCTGCAAACCACTCATATTCGGCAATACTTTTTCCTGACTGTGAGGAGGAAAATTGAGTGGCACCTAATTCTTAAAGCATTTTGGTGAAGACTGGTAGCCCGAAACTGTGGTATTTGCAAGGAGTTCCACATTTGGTTCACATCTTCCTTGAAACAGGGAGTGGTACAGACTCAAAGGTAGCTAGCGGTCCAAATTCTGAGAGCCAGCATGGTGTAGTGCAGGGGTAGTCAAATTGCGCTCCAGATGTCCATGGACTACAATTCCCAGGAGCCCCTGCCAGCGAACGCTGGCAGGGGCTCCTGGGAATTGTAGTCCATGGACATCTGGAGGGCCGCAGTTTGACTACCCCTGGTGTAGTGGTTAAAGAGTGGCAGCCTTTAATCTGGAGAAAAGAGTTTAGTTCCCCACTACTGTTGTTGTTGTTATTGTTATTATTACCATCATCATCATTATCATTACTGTTATTATTATTATTGTCAAGTCTTGGCTTTGCTTTGACATGTTTTATTTTCCTATGTGCATTTGCTTTTTCTCCCCTCGGGGAATCATTTCACTATGAACTGTGACTACCCAAAGGTCATTTCAATATGACCGCGTGTGAATGGCTTTGGTGTATTTTATCTACAGCACTGTGATATTGTTTTCCTCATGACGAAGATGGGGGACGTGGTTCTCCACTCTTCCATTTTTATTCCTCCTAGAATCCTAGGATCATGGAGGTGGGAGGTCTCCCCAGAGTCATCTAGCCCCAACCCCTTGTTCAGTGCTGCAGAACTCTGGAGGTGGGTTAGGTTGAGAGAAAGGTGCTGGTCAAAGGGCTCCTGGTAAATTTCATGGTGGGTTGAAGTTTGCATGATTGAGCTCTTGAAATAATTGAAAAGCCGTCACTGGGAGGTAGGCAGGGAGTTGTTCCTGTTGGCAGAAGAGGATAGGGCTCACAGTAATGGGTTCAAGTATTTAAAATGCTGCCATGTGGAGGATGGAGCAGAGTTGTTCTCTCTTGCCCTGGAGGGATGGACCAGAACCAATGGGATGAAATTAATGCAAAAGAAATTCCATCTAAACATCCAGAAGATGTTCCTGACAGTTGTAGTGGTTTCTCAGTGGAACAGGCTTCCTCGGGGGTTGGTGGGTTTTCCATCTTTGTATGTTTTTAAACAGAGGCTGGTTAGCCATCTGACGACAAGGCTGATTCTGTGAAGGCTCTAGGGGGTGGCAGGTCCCCTGTTTCTGTACAGGCCTACTCTCTTTCTCCACAATGGAAATGCTAAATGATCGATTGTTTGATTGACTGGCTCCTGCATCTTCTGTACCCACTTCTCTGAAGGGACATTTCAGCACTTCCAGGGTTTCCTGAAGCCTGAAAAATATTTATGGGGTTCCTCCACAGTCAGAAGGCTGTAAAAGGCTGCTTTAGGCTGATCTTGCATTGAGCAAGGGAGGCTGGTCTAGATGTCCTCTATGGGTACGTCCAACTCTAGGATTGTAAGATTCTAAAGATGTGCACATCTCTCTTGAGAATGCAAATAAGCCTAGTGCCACCTGCCAGTCCTGGCCTAGTTGATATTATGTTTTCCTCTACAGTGAAGAGCTCCAGTTCCCTTTTGGGGTCTTCTTCATTACCCCATACCATTACAATAATTGTAGTTTGTGCTCTGTCTTCCATGAGAGCCCATGGCTCACGCTGCTTTCCTCTGTCCTTGACTTGGCTTCTGATGGTGAAAAGAGCTTTGGAGAAAGCAGTGTTCCTATCACCCACACTGTTTTCGTCCTCGAATTGCTGTGATACAATTATGTCATACCGAAACTTCATTAAATGAAGAGTTTAGATCAAACGTGAATCTCGTAGATAATCATTATTTATTTGAACAGATAATTATTCTTCTCCCCACCCATTTTTAGATCAGGTGCTTGGAGGGGCACAAAAGCTGGTGAATCTCTTCTGAACGGAAAACAAGTTTTTCCCTGAAAAAAAATCCTTTTGTTATTAGAAGGAGAAGAAGAAGAAGAAGAAGAAGAAGAAGAAGAAGAAGAGTTGGTTCTTATATGCCGCTTTTCTCTACCCGAAGGAGTCTCAAAGCGGCTTATAGTCACCTTCCCTCTCCCCAGAACAGACACCTTGTGGGGTAGGTGAGGCTGAGAGAGCCCTGATATCCCTGCTCAGTCAGAGTTTTCTCAGTGCTGTGGTGAGCCCAAGGTCACCCAGCTGGTTGCATGTGGGGGAGCGGAGATTCAAACCTGGCTCGCCAGATTAGAAGTCCGTACTCCTAACCACTACACCAAGCTGGCTCTTTCTGAGGAAGTCTACTGCAACTTTCTTCTGGCTTTCTCCATAAATTCTGTCCCAGAAATCTCTTGACTGGTTTTCTGGCAAAAGAGTTCATTAAGGAGCCAGCAGAGAATCAGTTATGACCCTGTGCTGAATATGAATATCTATAGAGCTGAAACACAGATTCTGCCCACATGTTCTGGAGACATCCTCACCAAATATAGCAAGTTACCCTAAGTTAAACTCTCCTAATTAAAATATAAGAGCTTGTGGGTGATGGTGGGGAGCACAGCTTTCAGGAAGGAGGATTTCATCATTGCTTGGTCTTCAGCCGATGAGTCTGGATCCTAATTTGGGCGACCCCCCCCCCCCCCCAAGATCATGCGTTCATCTAAATGCAGAATTTATGTTGCTCAACTGTCCAGAACCATGGGAGTCTGTTTATCATGGAGCTGAAGACCCATCCCATCAACCATGCAAATTTTGAAATGAAGAAGGCACATAAAACTCCAGAGAACATTTTCTGGTCGACTTAGTCCTAAACCAACAGCAAAAGCTAATGACTTTTCAATGCTTAAGGAAAGAACGTTGCAATGACTAGTATAATGGACCCTAATTTGCTGTAAACTGCAGAATGTCATTGTTTTATGGTCAATTCTAGGATTGATTTTTTAAAAAGTGCTTGCCGTACTTGTTTGAGGCATCATGGGGGGGGGGGGGGGGGAGGCTGGTGGAATGTTGTTTTCACCCTAAAAAGGAGCATGTTAACAGTAAGGGACCAATGCAAGTTGATAGTGGGAACAACAATTATCTCCCCCATGTGTCATAAACCACTTCCAATAGGGCATGGTCTGTTTGACAAGATCCAATAGGATATGGTCTATTGGACAAGATCAGGGCTGGCACCTGAACCTCTTCAGTTGCAACTGTGGGGTTCCCTGGAACAAAGACTCCAGTGTCCATGGCCCTGCATAGGTGGGGATTTTGAAAGACAAAGGCATCATGTCTTTGGCCACTCTAGCCCACCTCTGTATTGATGAACCTTACACTGTGGTGCACAGTCCCTTGCAGGAGTACAGAGCAGTAGAACTTGAGGTTGCCATACTCCTGTATGCTCCTGTTTGAGGCACATATGGGAATATGGCAACCGATCACAGCTCCAATACTGTGGGGGAATCCTAATTGGCTGAAATCATCTATGTTTTGTGAGAGATAAGCACACAGAAAGGACAGTTGAGCCAAAAGCAACCGAGCACCTCAAGCCCGCCAGTCTTCCCCGCAGATGCCCAATGGGGCATGGCACCATGCGTGGTCTTTTTGCCCCAAAAGGGAAATTTACAAGAGTGCCAGGATTCCAGCCAACCTACCTTCCCAATCTCTTTGCCCAGGCAGACCACCTTCCTGTACAACTCTGCCTCCATGGCAAAGCAGATCTTGAGGACAATCTCTCCTATGGTCATGCCTAGTACAAATTGTTCAGAGACCAGTCTACATGAGATGCTGTTTGCAAGGTACCAGAGAGCCATGGCCACCTTCTTCTCTACCATAATGGGCTGGTGCATGTTGGTGGTCTGTCGCTGCAGCCTCCCTTGTAGCACAGAGACCAGCTCCTTGAAAGTCCCTTGGGTCATCCTGAAGTTCAGGATCCACTGGTTGTCACTCCATGCAGACTGGACAAAATGCTCCCACCAGTTGGTGTTTCTCTCATCCACCCACATCTGTTTCAGAATGTGAACCTCAGTGAGCACAAATCACTGATGCCCGGTGGTTTGCCTTGCCCTGACCCAGCATAGCCACTGCCCTGTGATCCTCCATTTCTGCAGATGCACAAAATGACCAAGAACAAAAGGAAATGGTGGATAGGAAGGTTGCTTAAGATAACTTGGGATGTGGTCAGGGCATGGAGTAGTGCTCTGCCAATCAGCAGGCATTACTGGGTAGAATACAGGTACCAAAACATGAATCAAAACCACCACCCCTAAAATAAATCAAGGGTAATGTTTTATTGCTGCTGCCAATCCCTGTAGCAATGTGGACATTTCCTTTAAAAAAAAATTGCGAAATTCGGGGGGGGGAGAGTTTGAGCCCCCCAAACCACCACTGAGAGGGGATTGGTGGCTTCCGTTGATTGACAACCCGAGGAGCAGGAAATAAATTTCAGGTTGTCCATGCTTCTGGCTTCCCTGCCACCATGTTAAGAAGGGAAAAGCCGTGATGAGGTGGTGGGATAAAGTAGGAGGGGTCTCCTGTCGGGTAGCAACCAAACGTGCAGTTTACCATCACGCTTTTAGAAACAAAAGGCAGCGCACATTTTCTACCTCCGTGCGGAAATGGTCCAGAAGCTGTCACTTTGGAGCGGGGGGGGGGGCAGGGGGGGAGATAATGGTTACAATGTAGTGGTTCCTCATTAAACTGAAACTCCAGGCTACCACTCAATCCTTCACCAAATTTGTTTCCCCCCCCCCCCTCGAGAGATGTTGCTGTTTTACAGTGGGCTTCTCCTGTATTAGCACTGCTTTAAAAGCAGGTCCCAAGACACCTCAGTGTTATCAGTGAGTAAGGAGGCTTGGCTCTCTACCAGAAGCCATCTGCTGTGCCTGCCCATCTAACTTGACCCTTGCTGAATGTGAGGCATCCAAAGTTCACCAAATTATAGCCAACAGATCGGAAGGAACCAGGAGGACACAGGAGAAATGACGGTCAGCAACCTGGCTTCATGACACAGTAATAACACAATTATTAGTTTCCCTTCTGAGAAACAGTAACTCTCCTAATTCATTACTTGCATCAGATAGCTTCAGAGAGTAATGGGGATGGCTTGCAGTCAAACAACTACATTGGAATCCAGAAGCACCTTAGAGTCCAGCCACTGAGGTCTCCTCTTTCCTGGATGAATTGATCATTCCCTAATCCCCTTTCATGTTCTCTCTCTCTCTCTCTCTCTCTCTCTCTCTCTCTCTCTCTCTCTCTCTCTCTCTCTCTCTCTCTCTCAAGGTCTGCTCCTCTTCTCTTTACCAAACAACAAACAAATGAATCCAGCCCTGTGCCTCCTAGGACCTTCTTCAGTTGCCACAAAGACAAGCAGAACTGACTGACTGAACTTGAGAACCTGACAGCCTAAGCAGCTTCATGATGCTGCCCAGAGATTCAGGGAGTGGGCCTTGAGCCCTGACTGCCCACAGACGTTTACACCCCTGAATTGCTATGCTTATCCTGCAAGCTAATGCAAAAAGGTAGCATTTCCTGTAACATCTTTGGTCTTGCCTTAATGAAACCCCACATCAACGTGGGGTTGCCTTGCCATCACTGAATTATATCTTTATATACTTGATTAAAGAGATATCCACTCAACCTTCTCCCTGGCCGTTGCCACTGAAGCACATCTGAATGAATGTCTCTCGTGAATCACAATTCAAGTGGCTCGCCATGTTTGTCTGAAGCAGCAGGACACATTTCGATACAATGGCACGGAATGAATGTGATCAGTTCATACTTACTGGCAAAATATAAGCAGTACATTAACGTACTGCATGTTAATATAAGCATAACAAAATATAAGCATAACATTAACATAAAATGTTTGACGAATTCAAAGACAAACTGGAATAAGCAGCAATTGGTTCTTATATGCCGCTTTTCTCTACCTGAAGGAGTCTCAAAGTGACTTATGATTGCCTTCCCTTTCCTCTCTCCACAACAGACACCCTGTGAGGTAGGAGAAGCTGAGAGAGCCCTAATATTGCTGCTCGGTCAGAACAGCTTTATCAGTACTGTGACTAGCCCAAGGTCACCCAGCTGGTTGTGTGTGGGGGAGGAGTCGGGAATCAAACCTGGCTCGCCAGATTAGACGTCCGTGCTCTTAACCAGTACACCAAGATGGCTCAACAAGGGGAAACATAGTGTGTGTGTGGTCAGTAAATATGTCAAACTGGTAGAAACTACAGTTGGTGCAAAATGCATCTGCTAGGGTCCCCACTAGGTCATCTTGGAGGGCCCATGTCCAGCCAGTGCTGAGGCAGCTGCATTGGTTGCCAATTGCCTTCCAGATCAAGTTTAAGGTTTTGGTGTTAACCTTCAAGGCCATCTGTGGTCTGGGCCCCACAAATCTGAGAGACTGCCTCTCTCCTTATGCCCCTTGCAGGGCCCTTCAGTCTGAAGGTTTGAATCTGTTGGTGGTTCCACGCCCATAGGAGGTGCCCCTGGCCACAACCAGGGCTAGGACCTTTTTGGTCTTGGTCCCAGCCTGGTGGAATGAGTTCCCAGAAGAATTCAGAGCCCTGATTGAGCTATCACAGTTCTGCAAAGCCTGGAAGACCGAGCTCTTCCACCAGGCACTGGGTTGAGTCCAGGCTGTGGAAAATCTTGGGTCCCTCCACAGGTTGCCCTGAATACCTAGGGCAAGAGGGGCTCCCCCTGAGGCCAGTAGGCAGTGTATGCAGGGGAAGGGCCTGCTGAGTTGGATTGCTGAGTTGGAAGGGAGTTATGCTGGTTATGCTGCCAGAGAATTTTGTCATTTTATTGGAGTTTTTATCAGGGTTTTATTGAAAACCACCATGGGATGGCTTGGTCCAGGAGTGGTGGTCAACAAATTGTTGCTAATGTAACAGGGTTAACTTTTGCTTATATATTCCCACTGTCATGATGGTCAGTTCATAGCCTAAGAAAGAGTGCTTGCCCTCGAAAGCTCACGCCTTGAATAAATCTTTGTTGGTCTTAAAGGTGCTACTGGACTCTGATTTTATAAATCAAATAATAATTTATCTTAAGAGTGATGAGCAGATGTATAATCAATTGCTGACAGCATATAAGTAGGAACTGATTACTGCCATTCCACGCAATTGTATCTGAAGAAGTGTGATGAACATGAAAGCTCATCCCTTGACTAAAACTTCCTTGATCTTAAAAACATCCCTGGACTCAAAATGTGTTGTCCTGAATTGCATCAATCATCCAAACCCCATAGAAGTGGTTTGATTTGGGTGGGCTACAGAGGGGGGGGGGTTATGTGAACAGTTTTAAAACACCAGCTTTTAACATTTTGTTCTTTTCTTGTCATGTTCTTTCACGCCTGTTCAATTGTAGGCCATTCTTTCCGGGACTTGCCTGTTTTCCTCCTTTGACAGGGCTGAGCAGAATTTTAAAATGCATAAATACGACAATGTGTTACCCTGCCAGTCTTGTGCTTCAGAACGTTTGGCTTCGATTTCATAGCACACTTGCCTGCTTTGACTGCCGAAATTGGTTCTCACACAGCCAGTCCTGCAACGTTGAAGTGCGCCCATGTGACTTTCATTGGCAAGAGTCCCACCTGGACTCCTTGTCTGATGGGCACCTGCCACATTCCGAAATCAAAAGATAAGTAACGTGATTACAATCAGATTAGCGTGCGTAGGCAACTCAATGAGACCGCTGGGTTCTTGGAGTGAAAGCCCGGCCTTCCTAGGGAGATCGTTTTACATTGAATTAATCCACGATGATTTCTTCAGTCAAATGTAAGTGAGTGACTGGCAAAGCTGGCCTTTGTGAGCCAATGGAACTCTCTTTGTTGCCAACTATTAAAGAATTAGTTCCTGTCAGAACTTGGTACCCCTTGACTAGATGCCGACTGACTCAGATTAATTGGAAATCACCTTTTCTTTACAAAGTAGAACAAAAGCTATTGCGAGCAAGAAAGCCAGCCTGATACTTTTTTACCTCTTTTTTTTTTTTTTTTGGCTTTCATCAGCAATTTGTCAGGAAGATCTGATGGGGGGCACTAGGGTTGCCAACCTCCAGGTGGCACCTCAGGGTCTCTCACAAATACAACTGATCTCCAGAGATTAGTTCCCCTGGAGAAAATGGTTGCTTTGTGAGGATGGAATCTGTGACATTGTATCATGACATCCCTCCTTTCCCCAAACTCTGCCCAACCTATGTCCCATTTTGGGAGGGGGGGCAGGTCAACATGGCCGTATATGGTCATATCACCCGATAAATGTTTAACACATTTTAAGATATATGGGAAAATGAATTAACTCCCATCCATTCAGGAAACCCTTTGAGGGCCATCAAGAAACCACAAGCCTGTTCTAATTGACAGTACAGTTATTGGAATGTGGCTTTAGTTCCATATTGCACTCCAAGATCTGATATTTCTTTCTTCGCAGTATTAAGAAATGTTGCTTTGCTATGTAACCTTTTATCTACAATGGAACATAGGGGAAATGGTTTATGGCATGCCTTTCAGATAGGATAAAGAATTCTTTTTTGACTACAATAAAAAAGGTCACTTTAATTCTTATTTCAATTCGCCTGATACAAGCTGGCACCAGGAGTGGAGGACCGTTAAGAAATATGTTCTGTTTAGCATAAGCTTGAAGGAAGAGTCCTGACCTGATAACCCAGTCACATCTGAGGTAGGATCAGGGCTCCAGGGCTTACCTGGAGACTTTGGGGGACAACCAGTGGGGACCTGGAGAGGACTCTGAAGGAGTGGCATTATTGCATCGGCCCAGGCTTTTGAGCCTACCCTATGAGGTAGAATTCCTTGCAACCCTCTATTATTTGCCATTTGCCCAAATGAAAGACCCAGTAGCGACTGAGCATCCCCATGAAATATAGAAAAGTGAGAACAGCTGACAGTGATTTAAAGAAGAGGGGAAATAAGCCCATTCAAGCCCCTGAGATTCAGGGGGAGGGAAATTGTAAGGTTGCCAGCCTCCAGGTGGTGGCTGGAGCTCTCTTGGGACTACACCCGGTATCAAGATGACAAAGGTCAGCTCACCTGAATACAATGGCTGCTTTGAAGGAGGGTTTTGATGGGAACGTAGCCCACTGAAGTCCTGCTTCTCCACAAACCCTCAGGCTCTAGCCTTCAAATCCCCAGATATTTCCCAGCCCAGAATTTGCAACCTTCTTTTCGTGGAGATTTTAAAATGATTCTTCCACTTGTGATTCCTTGCAGGAGCCCAGCTTGTAAAATATGCTGGTTTACTGATGTATGAATCACACTAAAAACTGAAAACATTTTGTGGGGGGGAACCAGTACAACAACAAAAAACAAACTGGCAAGAAAATAAACATGGGATCCGTTTGCCAAGTGGACAAGTGAAATCAAAATGGAGATCTCCCTCCCCCTCCCAGTCAAACTCAAAACTACTGAGACAGGACACTGAAAACTAGTCCTGTTGTCTGTCAACAGAGGAGTGGCACATTTCCTAGGCATGAATCAAACAACTGACCCAAGTGGAAAGAATGGAATGAGTCTAAAAAGAAGTTAAATGCAGCCAAAATCTGTAGGAGGCTGTGAGGCCTTGTACACTAGGCCAGTGTTGCTCAGCTTTTTTTACCCTTGAGAAACATGAAACATTCTTCATGGTTTGAGAAACCCCAGAAGTGGTATGATTGTACAGAATATGGTTGGGAGGCACAGCAATGTACATGCCCACCCAGGGTCCCATGAAACCTTGGTTGAGAAAACCTACATTAAACTGTTCAGGAGAGACTACAAAGAGTTACTGCTAATGGAAGCTAATGAAAGACAGTCAGTTGGGGGGTACTGTGACCCCAGAGCTTTCCATGTGCCTTTCCTCCGAGGGCCTGAGTCTGAGACAAGAAACTTGACAACTTTTTCGCTCTCTTTAACTTTTTAAAACACCTCAAGAAGGTTCTTTGGAAAGGTAGCACAGACATGTTCTCAATAAATAATTAAATTTCCCCTCAATGAAGTCTGTAGCAGAGCCTCTCCTTTCAGCACTCCGTTATATGAGTGAGTGAGAATTCATGCAAAGGAAAGCCAGCCATTCAATGGCAGATATATTCCTTTCTATGATGAATCTTCTGCAATTTACATTGTGGTGGGAAGGTTAGTAGAATGGCTGCCAACCCATGCATGGTGGCCTGAGGACCTTCCAAAATGACAACTGAACTCTAGACTACAGACAGCAGAGCCCCCTAAGAAATGGAAATTTCAGAGGGTGTGCTCTGTACATTATCTCACTGAGTTCCCTCTCCACCCCGAATTTCACTTCCACTGTCTCTGCCCCCAAATCTCCAGGAATTTCCCTAACCCAGATTTGGTAAGCCTAGTCTACAGGGCCCCATCTCCATTTTCGATGAGACTCCAGGTTTAAATTAGAGGTGGATCCTGGAGGTGTGGGGTTCTGGCAATGGAAGGACATCAGAGCACCATAGAGTCAACCCTTCAAATAGTCATTTTCTCAAGGGAAAATTATATCTAGTCTGGAGATCTCTTGTAATACTGGAAGATCTCCTGTACTCACCCAGAGGATAGTAATCCTACATGGAGACACAGTTTTTCTGAACTTAGACTGTGTATGATCTAAACTTAGATGAATCCCCTCCTTCCATCTCAATTCTAAATGGGTTCACTCTACTTAAAAGCCTCAGAAAATAGCCTCCAGCTTGCAAATTTGTATTGATCTAATGTATTCTAAGTGGTTCCCAATAGGCATTGGGATTTGGCCCCAATCAATTTGGTTGCATTTGAATCAATGATTCGGTACAGTGGTTTGAATTTGTCTGATTTAAGTGTGCTTGAGTCAATTTGGGCTCAGAGGCATTTAAAGGGACCTAGATGTCCCCTTAAACACCTCTGAGCCTGCTAAACAACTGATCCCACTGAAAGAAGGCTCCAGGAGTGTGAGCACAGGGTGGACAAGCCCACCCTGTGTCTACCCCTCCTGATTCCATCTGGCAGATGGGTCTCCCCCCTATAGACACTTCTGAGACAATGGAGATTGAGCTTCTGCTGCCTGGGAAGCCTCTGACTGGAAGGGGGAAACATTTAATGAGTCCCCAAACAGCTGATCCACTAGGATCAGCTGTTTGGCAGCTCTTTTTCCCCTTCTAAGGCTGTACTGAGCTCTCCAGAGCCTGGGAAGACCTGCCCAATGCAGGAATCGGTGATTCAGCTGATTTAAACTAATGCATTTTTTAAATTGTCTTGGATGCAGTTGAAAAGTACCCGAATAATGATTTGGGTAAATCCAAACTGAATTGCTTATCCCTAGTTCCTAACTAGTACTCTCCTTTTGTAGCCTGTTGTACTTAGGGGGAGAAGAAAAACTATTGAGAAGGCTTCACCCATCTACTTAACCTTGAGTCCTCAGCCTACTTTTTTGTTTTTTGTTTTAAAAGGCAGCAGTCCTTGTATTTACAAATGATAGGAGGGTTCCTTGAGCCTTCATTAAACCCTAGAAGTCTTAGCAACCAGGAGCTCCCGTTGCAAAGAATCGTGGGAATTTTAATTTGTCTGGGCTTACTAAGCAATGGCATTTTCCAGGCTTGGTTGAAGACAAAAATTGAACAAACCAAAATCATCAGTTAGTCTTTAATAAAGATGCTGCTTTCAGACTGTTTATTTTATTCTTGAGCTGTCTTCTTTGGGTATTTGTTGAGGATTGCCAGTTTACATTTATTACACTGAACATACAAAAGAAGCAAGTATGAGGATGTAGGCTTTCTCAGGTCCTTGAGACTTGGCTCTTTTATGTGACAGTGGTGAGTCAGAAAGAACACACAAAGGGTTAATTGTTCAGCTCCAAGTGCCTTTGTTCCTATTATCATTTCTTTTCCATAGCTACACCAAACAGGAAATATTTCACTGAATAGGTGCTGAAATAGGTTGGGGCATTTGCTGGATGTGTAAATGTTCTGAGCATGTTATTGTATTCTTTGCACCCAGTTTTGGTTGGCATCTTGCTCTGTTATATGAATGCCAGCATCTTCCAGTTGGCAAGGGAGTATTACTTTTGCCAACTGTTGGGACTTTCAGACTAAACTTTGTCCTAGGTCACTCCAAAAAATTAGAGCTGCAGATTGCCCGAGCATTTGGGAAGTATGCAGCTATTAGCCTTTGTGGATGAGGCACAGGTCCAGACTCAAGTGCTTTGAGGTTTAAAGGAGAGATAATCTTTACTGGGAAAGATTATTTGCAGGATGTATCATATCCATCTGCTTCAATCTTCTTACTGAAGCAGAGCACTAAAGCTTAAAAGATAGTTACAAAGAAAACATGCCTTATATCAGCAGAGAGCAGTAATGGCTGCTCCTTGCTTCAGAACACACACTGATCTCCTCTTCCTGAAGAAAGAGGAAGGGGGTGGCAGGCCACCTTAAACAAAGGAATCTCCAGCATATGTGCTGGGGGGGGGGGGGGTTCCATTGCAACCTCACCTGGGACCACTTGATACACTAGTGAGCACACAGGTACAACTCAGCTGATTAAACAACTTAACAACAACCCTTCAAGACTTTACTTCACCAAATGACTTCCTGTTTGCAATTCCAACACCAATCTCCATGTGGGGTTGGGAGATCTCCGACAATGATAATTGATCTCATGACTGCAGAGATCGGTTCCCCTGGAGCAAATGACAATTTTGGAGGATGCAATTTATGGCATTATATCCCGCTTCTTCTCTACTCAGTTTTCACCCTCCTCATGCTCCACTCCTGAATCTCAAGGAATTCCCCAACTTGGAGTCAGCAGCCGTACAGAGTCTATAGATTGGTCTTGATTGCATTTGATATCTTGGGAAGGCATGGTAGAGGCTCGACCATCCCAGATGCCCTGACCATGACCCAGATGACTCTGACCATCCCAGATGCCCTCAGTGAAGTCAGTACTGGACAGCAATGTCTTCTGCAACATAGAGAACATTCTGGAGCAACGGGATTCCATTTCACTTGTAGGACTTGGGGAATTCCTGGAGACATGTAGGTTGGCCAGTGCTGGTTTGGGAAATCCTGTTTCCCAACCAGGATCTTCAAACCTACCCCTTATCTTCAGGAAAATTAATCTCTGTAGACTGATGGTCAGTTGGAATTCCAGACTAGGCCTCACATTGAGGCTGATAGCTCTATTTGCCTGGGGCACCGGTAAAGATCAGCAAGCAACCACTCAGCTCTCCCCCCTCCCTCTCTCACACTGCCAGACCTTTGCTGTGAAGGGAAAATGGAGGTAACATTACTACTGGAATCCCTGTTATATTTTCCCTCAAGTTCCAGAGCATACCCAAATCTGCTGACTTCACATGCTGGCCCTGTGTATCTTTACAGAAGAGAATACTCATTCTATGTGGAAATATCTTTGACCTTGATTCGGAAATTACAGTTGGTACAGCATCCTTACAGGAACCTCATGGAGGTCCCGTATTTGACCTATTATCCAGAAGCTCCACTGGTTGCCTACCAAGTTCTGGGTCAAATTCAAGATCTTGGCCTTAACTTTTAAAGTCTATACAGTGTATGTCCTGTTCCCATTATGTTCCCCCGAGGGCATTATGCTCAGTGAATACCAATACACTGGTGATCCCTGGCCCTACAGAGGTCTGCTTGGTCTCAAACAGAACCAAGGCCTTTTTGGTCCTTTCTTCAACCTGGTGAAATAAGTTGCCAGTTGAGATCTGGGACCTGATGGAGCTATCAAAGTTCCATAGGACCAGCAAAAGAGCAGTCTTCCACTAGGCCTATGGCTGAGGCCAAGGTGGCCTGAAATCCAGTTAGGCCCCCCCTTCCCTTTTTCTTCTTTCCTATTTCCTTTTCCTCCTCTCCCTTGTAAGTTCCATAGAGTGCTCGTTCTCCCTCCAAGGGGACTCACCCATGAACAACCAGCCTGATGGTGGAGAAAGATAGTTAGGGGTGTGGAAGGAGGTCGCTACTGTTGCTTAAGGTTTTATGATGGTTTTATTGATGTTTTGATGGCAATGATATCTTATTAATGTTTGCTTTTATGTTGTAGACTGCCCCAAGCCCTCCATGTGGAGGGTTAGTATGCAAACTTAATAAATAAAATACTGAACACCCCCTCCCCAAGAAGTATCAAGATGCAGTCTGATATAGTAAGCACATTACATTAATTTTTTTTTAAATACATTTATTTATTTACAGTGAAATTTAAAAATACTATAAAGCCTCAAAGAAAATGGCAAACATGAACAAAATACATTTGAGCACAACCACCTTCTTTGGTGGTTATATATTAGCATACATGAATTTGTATAATACATAGGCTTCAGACATATATTATATATTCTCAGTGACACCAGGCTAGGTTGGAATTGAAGGGGCCTCTGTAACTAGGCCCTGGTTAGATGAAGTTGTACTATTTTGCATACAGTGCAATCATACATGTGATTGGCTCCACACCAAGGGAATGTTCAGCCAAGTGGAGAGTCAATTAAGAGGAGACATGATTGTTCTCCTTAAGTATTTGAGAAGTTGTCACTTAGAGGAAGGCAGGGAGCAGTTCCTGTTGGCAGCAGAGGATAGGATGCACAGTAATAGTTTTAAACAACGTGTAGAACAGTATGGGCTAAATATCAGGGGGGGGGAAATTTCACAGAATAATTTCACAGAATCGACTGCTTAAGGAGCTGTTGAGCTCCCCGTCACTGGCAGTCTTCAAGCAGCGGTTGGACAGATCCTGGACAGATCCTTCTCATGGATGTTTTAGGCCAGGCTTTCTTAACCAGTGTTTTGTGAAACCCTGGTGTTTCTTGGTATATAGATAGATAGATAGATAGATAGATAGATAGATAGATAGATAGATAGATAGATAGATAGATAGATAGATAGATAGATAGATAGAGATAGAGATAGAGATAGAGATAGAGATAGAGATAGATAGATAGATAGATAGATAGATAGATAGATAGATAGATAGATAGATAGATAGATAGATATAGATATAGATATAGATATAGATATAGATATAGATATAGATAGATAGATAGATAGATAGATAGATAGATAGATAGATAGATAGATAGATAGATAGATATTAATGTGACATGACCATTTATGGTCATGTTGACTCACCCACCCCTACCAAAATAGCCAATGATGTGCCTGGAGGAGATGGGAAGAGGAGAACCCCAGGGTGGGCATGTATACAGCTATGCTTCCCAAGTGATTGCACCATGTCTGGGGTTTCTCGAAGCCTGAAGAATGTCTCAGGGTTTTGTCAATGGTAAAAAAAAGTTGAGAAAGCCTGCTTTAGGCTGATCCTGCATTGAGCAGGGGGTTGGACTTGATGGCCTTCCTGCTCTACGATTCTATGATTATTTATACTGCTAGTCCAAGATAAAAAAAATCATCCTTACAGACTGAGACAGGGCTAAACTGTGAGCCTGTCTGATTCGTCCGACTGCAATCATGTGTTTTCATCAATTAGTTGATGTGGTTGTTTTTAATTTGATTAAAGGGATGTCAAGGTCTTAACCTTTAAAAAAAAATCATAAACAGGACAAAGTCACGGACTAAAACGAGGGAGGGGCAAGGAACCAGAAAGAAACCAAAGAGATCCAGCGCACCACGAGAGGAGGAGACTTGGGTTAAAATAGCTTGCAGACAAAGACAGTCTCACAGAGAGACTAAAAATACACATAAAACCTCACACTCTTGTCATTTCAACGGATATTACTATACAAACATTCCCCCTAGTTTTGCAGGCTGTGAAATAAAAGCACATGTTCTTATACGTTTCCTGTGTTGTTGATTTACAACTCAGCAGAATTTCCAGTTTTGTTTTTTTTTAATTTTATTTTTAGTATTGCCGTCCCCGATGAGAAACAGGGTTAGTTTTGAACAGCTGCAAGACCAAATATCAAAGTTCCCCATGAAAAAGTGCACTTGATGGGGTGGACTTCAAAGGGGTCACAGTGAATGCCAAGGCTGAGTGGCAGGCATTAACATTCTAATTCAGTGCATGTGTTTTGTAACGGCTGAATTTGGGCTGCCTTTGAAGTCTTCTGAATATAGTCCTGTGGCAAGAGCCATTATGAGGGTCTCCAGTGACTCAGACTTGGAGACCCAAAGGTCAATGGCTAGAAGCTCGAGGCGGGTGTCTGTTGAACAGGGATGCTGTGGTGTTGATCGGCCAGTCTGTATATCTCAGAGGTAGTCAAACTGCGGCCCTCCAGATGTCCATGGACTACAATTCCCATGAGCCCCTGCCAGTGAATGCTGGCAGGGGCTCATGGGAATTGTCATCCATGGACATCTGGAGGGCTGCAGTTTGACTACCCCTGATCTAACTTTTTCAATTTGTTCCCAAGCTTCTCATAAGCTCACCAGTGTCCAGGTGACGTTTGGCATCCCCTCAATAATACAACTCATTGTCAGACTACAGAGAGCTGTTCTAGGAAAATGGCGGCTTTGGAAGATGGTCCTGTGTCATCAAATCTCTGCTGGGTAGGGTTCCTGGTTCCCTCCTGGCAGCTGGCAGGAGATGGGGACTGGGTTTACCAGGTACAGGGAGTGTGGTTTAGTGGATAAGAGCGGCAGCTTCTAATACGGTTTGCCTGGTTTGATTCCCCAGTCCTCCATATTTAACCAGCTGTGTGATCTTGGGCTAATCGATAGGGCTGTTCTGACAGAGTAATCCAGCTCTCTCATTCTCACCTACCTCACAGGTTACATATTGTGGGGAGAGACAGGGAAGATGATTGTAAGCTGCTTTGAGACTCCTTTGGGCAGTAAAAAGTGTATAAAAACCAACTCTTCTTCTTCTTCTTCTTCTTCTTCTTCTTCTTCTTCTTCTTCTTCTTCTTCTTCTTCTTCCAGTGTTTCAAAATGTGCCCATATGACTTCCAAACATGGCCTAGAACTGATGTAGAAACTTGAAGGACATGCTTTAGACGGATATAAATTTCCTGGGCAGGATGGTGTCTATCTGATAGTACTTAAGAACTATCTGGGGAGATTTCATAGCCATTATACATTATCTTGGAGGTCAGGTGATGTGCCTGATGAATGCAGAAAGGTGAATGTTGTCCTGATTTTTTTCCCTTCAAGCCAAGGAAGGATGACCTGGGGAACTACAGGCAAGTAAGTTTAATCTCTGCCTCAGAATGAATTTTAAATGGATTGATTGGTAAATATCTAAGGGGCAGCTCAGTGAGAATATGTCAGCATTTCTGTTTTTTATTTGGTGACAGGTTTTTGCCAATCACGGGGATGCCATCAAATAAGGCTAGAGGGTCACAGATGAGGTTTCAGAATGGTTAGACTTCTTAGAGGTATGTTGAGGATGGACCATTTTGATTCTGTATTGGCCAATCTGGGCGGCTTCCCGCTGGGCAGACATTCTGTGTAGGAGACATGAAAAAAAACTAACCTCAGCAAGTTCCATGGGGCATCAAGGGACAGAAATACAGACAGGGAGGATTATGAAAAGTCCATATTTGATCAGGAAAAGTGTGGGGAATAGTTTGCTAATGTATTCACACAACTTGCTGACATCTTTGTTAGAACAGCTTTGGATCCCTAGTGGCCCCTCAGTCCCGGTTTGTGCTTGCAGCACTGAGGCGGGAGAGCCCTGAGAAAGGAGAATAGATTAGACCAGCCCAACCCAAAGGGCCCCCATGCAACCCTGGCTGCTTACTCACCAGGCTCCCCGCCAGCAACAGTTAGGGGCAGGGGAAGTAGCTGGATTGGGCGGCTGGCCATTGGGTGGCCAGCCAATTAGGTGGCAGGACAACACAGTATTAATCGGCCCTTAAATTGTGAGGCCCAAAAGGCCATTAGGCCTTTTATTATAGGTACAGATTGCTTCACTGTATTTTAAACTGAATTTTAATATGCTGTAAACTGCCCCGAGCTTGTCCACAGAGAGGAGTGGTCTATAAATTTAATGATAATAATAAATAAACAGTTTGTTTGTTACTACATTCCCCTTCCCTGTTTCTCCCATGAGTGTATACACACACATGCACACACGCACACACGCACACACACAAGCAGGGGATCTCTGCAAACCTCAATCCATTAAGCTAAAGAAAGAGGATACTCAAATCAATACAGTAGTGTGCTTGTTACAGACTTGGGGCTTAAAAGCACTGCAGGCCAAGTGAAGCCAAGCAAGGCCACCAACAAGTGACCCTTCCATCTCTCCTTCACTCTGCTTAAAGCTGTGGCAGTGAGGGAATTAACGCTCCTAGCTGGACTATGCTTTTATTATTTACTTATTCATTTATTCACCAGGAGACATTATGCATGGCAAAAGTCATGCTGGACTGCTGCCGGGCAGTGTGCCGGGGCAGCATGCCCTGGTACTTCCCACGTATTCATGGGCAATGGATTCCCCTGGCATATGCAGGCTGCCTGACTCTGCCGATTGTGCATAGTACTGGCCTGACCAAGCCCCTGCTGGCACCCACAGCATCCCATGGAAAGTGGAAGATTCCTCATTCCCTTGCTGCGGGCCTTCCGGGGTGCTGTGCTGGGCCAGGGCTGGGATGGTGTCAACGTAATGCACAATCGGGCTGCCCTGCTGCCACCCCAGATTTACTGCCCCATGCATAATCAGTCTAGGAGTGGTTGAAGGATTCATAGGGCCCATAGCACCAGTGCCAGTTTAAGGATTTGCGAGCTCTATCGAAGTCCAATTGTTATGGGATCAACTAGACTGGGGACAGATGGGTCCCGCACAGTAGAAAGGGGTGCACTCCGAGTGTCTTTAAAGAGGGAAAATGTTGCAGGAGAGAGGCTACAGCCCTGATCCATGTGGGGGAGGCACCTTCTGGGGGCCCATAGCACATGCTACATGTGGTACATAGATAAACTGGCTCTGCACCCTAACTTTCTCCACAACAGGGCCTGAGGCAGCTGACATTGTTTTTTTTTTTATCCTCCTTTTTTATCTTCACAACAGCCTGTGAGGTAAATTAGGTTGAGTGTAACCAGCCCACAGTCACCTGGTGAGCTAAGAAATCTGGCCAAAACAGAAATGGTTCAGAGAAGGTGTCAGTATTACTTCTCGTACCAAGTCTAGAGAAGCCGCTGATTAAATCACTGAAGTCTTAAGAATCTAAGGATTTCTTTATACTTCTGACCCAGTCAAGACTATTTTCACTCCTCTCAAAATTTGAAATTTCTTAGTTATTTCTCGGGGGCAAGAAGTTCCCGACATGAGGTTTCATTATGAAATGAAATCTGGCAGCAGACTCAGCTTATGATTCAGGGCCTAATGATGTTAGAATGAACTTCCTATTCATAACCTGCCCTTTAGGATCACAATGTAACTTGGCAAAATGGTTGTTTCCAAAACTCTGGGCTAGATGTGCCAGCCACCGGTTAGGGCTGAGTAGAATTATGAGGAGCTCCCCCCCCCCCTGCATGTTAGGCCCAGTGTTACCAGGAGAGGGTTAAGGATTCACAGGACCTGTAACACCAGAACCAGTTTAAAGATTTGTAGGGCCCGAGCGGGGTACAAGTGCAGTAGAAGCAGCCAGACTAGAGACAGAGGGGACCCCCACAGTGGAAAGGAGTGTCACTCCACGTCTCTTTAAATAGAGAAAAGTGGGGAGGAGAGATGCTATGGCCATGATCCATAGGAGGAAGGCACTGTGTGGGGTTCCTGGAAGTGCGGGGTCCATAACACGTGCAGCATTTGCTACATGGGTAAACTGGCCCTAGGTGTTGCTAACTTCTTGCTTTGCTTTTTATTTGTTTTGTTACAAACTGTCAAGGACTAATATCTTAAGCAACACGTAGGTCTTAAATTTGTAGTTTTGCATAATACAAAGCTATTTATATTTTACATGTGAGGAGTATACCAAACAGCAGGATTTTAGGGGCTAAATGACATTTTCATTCTTCCTTTCCTCCAAAAAGTTTAGGATGTTGTTCTCCCTTTTTTCAATCCTCGGCACACTGTCAGGTAGATTCAGGTGGGTAGCCATGCTGATCTGAAGCAGCAGAACAAAGTGGCACCCGTAGCACCCTTAAGACCACCAATGTTTTGTTCTGGGTATAAGCTTTTGTGTACAGACACATTCCTTCAGATATGTTGAAACAGAAGCCACCAACCATTACACATAGCTAGAATTGGGGTATTTGGTTAATATAGCAGACACTTGCCCAATCATAGAAGTGTAATATTAAGTGAAGTAAATAAATCTCCCAAGAAACATATGTAAAAAGGTAAACTTGCATTTATTCAAATAGATCCAGTTCACATTCAGGTGTCAGTCAGAGGACAGAATTTAATGACATTAGTATGTGTAGTGAGATTAAAAAACAAAACAAAACACCAATGTCTCTGTTAAGCCCTGGGGAATCCATTGTCCTGAGTATTGTAATAACTTGTAATTTAGCAATCTCCCATTTTAGTCTGATTCTGAAGATCCTTTGAAATAAAACAACTAATTTGAGGTCCCTCATTGTTTGTCCTGGAAGGCTGAAATGTTCTTCTACGGGTTTCTCAGTTCTGAGATTCTTGATGTCAAATTCATTTCCATTTATACTTCGGCTTAGGGGTTGACTTGTAGTGAGGTAGCTTAGGCTGAAGTAACGAATAGTTTTATTGCTGATAGAGAGTTTGAACCAAGGTCTTCCTATTTTTGTCTTCAAAAATGTGTACAAATTTTATATCTCTTGATGAGCTGTGGTGATTCCTAGTGCAACCCTCTGTCACTTATGTTTTCTTCTTGAAAATGTCTTGGTGTTACACACAGCCCTGCAGTTAAAAAAAAATCACCACTGCTCCCAGGAGGGGGTAGAGGACCCCCCATCCTCACCAGGTGAATGGGACCCATAACTTTAGATCACATTGACGGACAAATTCTGGGATTGGAACATACTTCCCAGGTGAATGCAGGCCTGAATCGGAAAACACAGAATAAAGTTCTGAGAACTTCCAGAACCCAACTGTGGGCAGATATCTGTAGGACATAAGGACTTTTAAATCAGCCTTAGCTATTTTGGACTCTGACAAAATGGTAGCCATGTGTCTCATCCTTGAAGCTGACTTGCTGGAAGTGTTGGGCCTCTGTCCCTTTTCAGAATTTACTGACCAATTACATATCTCGTTTTAAACACACACTCAAACAAAGAAAATGTCAGACATTTGCACATGGATTTGAGGATTCTGCATTCTTTGTTCCCTGTTTCAAAAACAGAGGGTTAATATGATTAAAATGAATGGGTTTTGAATAGAGAGCCTAAAACTCCCAAGAGAATGTTAGGTTAAGATGGCCAATCTTCTTTTGCTACATTATATTCTGCCTGCTCAAATTCAAGGGGATTGTTAATTCTGGAAGTAGGATCCCCATGGCTGCTGTCTGCTTAAATTAGCCTATTTACCCTCAAAAATGTCTTAGGGACAACAGAATTTCCCAGGTCAATCAAAGGTTGGAGGAACTTATTCATATAAATCAAGATGGGTACCCAGGTTAGTCAGTCTGAAACAGTTAGGGATGGGCATGAACTCAACCACAAAGCAAAATTTGTCACAAATGTCATCCTGTTTGCAAAGTCAAGTTCATGGCAGGGCACCCAGCATGAATTTTCCATAAATTTTGACATCCTTCATGGATGTTTGTATTAGTTTGTGAGAGGATACATTCCCATACAGACTGTCTCCATTCAATCAGAATGTTTACAAATTTCAAATCACCAGCTTGGAAGACATCTAGACAAGCATGCCATTATCCCTTGTGACTTTGTTGTCTCTAACTTGCACATGTTCTATACCATCCTGAACCTTGGTCATTTTGACAGACACAGGTTCAGGAATGTATAGAATGGATCCTGTGCAATCTAGAAACACCAATCTAACAGTGGACCTCTCTGGGATGCTCCTTTACATGCCTCCAAGTTTGGTGGTCATTTCCCCAGAAAGCACTTTCCTGGGGGCACCTTCTTTGGGGGTCTGTAACTCAGACCCCGTGTATCCAAACCTCACCAAAGGTGGAGAGCAGGTAAAGGAGAGTCAGATGGAATTCTTCGGTGAGTATGGTATCTGTAGTATTCCATGGGAGTTGTTCTAGCAGGTCATGAACCAAACCCATTTGTAAGGTGGCTAAAAGTTTGTGATGGTCTGTGGTTCACGAACAGGTCACATCATGAACCATGAACCAAACTGCATTTTCCCCAGCTTGTTCCCATTCCCTAGTAGCAGTAGAAAAGAACAAAAGTCTAGTAGCACCTTAAACCTGCCACCAATTTTGTTAGTCTTTAAGGTGCTACTAGACATTTGATTTTTCTGTTACTAATATAAACAAATGTATAAGAGGGAGACGTGTGAGAACTTGGAAGAGAGGGGCCATCCCATTCCACTCAGGATTGCTTACTTCCCTCTTGTTTAACCTCCACCCCTCCAATTGTGGCCCTTTCTTTTTTCTGTTCTTCCTCATTGCCACTTTCTCTCTTGGTCATCAGATCCCTGGGATGGAGAAAAGGCAGGTTGTGGAATTAAAACCATTTCTTCTGTGCTGTCACAGCTGCTGCTTCGGATTGACCGATAGGACTGAGCTGGTGGTGAACGCATATGTGAATATGTGAACCAGACATGTCTCTGTTCAGTGATGCAGCAAGAAGCTCAAATCTCCATTAATTTGCCAGAATTCTTTTCAGAAAAGAAGCATAGGTCATCCCCATATCCTGTAAAGATCCATTCCACAGTCTAATCATTGTACATCTCCTGTAGCATCCAGGACAATTCCCCACAATTTGTTAGTGGTGGGATGTGAGGAAGTGAGGCAGGAAATGTATCTCTCCAGTGTTACTCAGAGGAGAATCTACAAGGGTGGCTGTGATGGTGGCAGGAACTTCAGCTCACCAGAACTTGGAAACTAAGCCAGGTTTGCTATAGTTAGTACCTGAATGGTAAACAAGCAAGAAAGATGGGATGCTATGCAGAAAAGGGCAATGACAAGCCACCTCTGGTTGTCTCTTGCCTAAGATGTGTCATGAATGATGTTGCTATGAATCTGTTGGGAATCAAGAGGGATAGAGGCATGTTTTATCTAACAAATGGAAGGTTGGCCACGGTTATATGAGAAGATTATGGAGCCTGTCAGTACATGAAGATCTACTTTCTTTGGAATGACCTGAGCCCATTCCTAATCCATTTCTTTGGGCAACTGTCGGGGAGGGTGGATACCTTGAGAATATCTTTCCAAAAAGGCCTGCCTTTTCAAATGGTGTGGAGTTTTCAGTATTCAAAAGTACATATGGACTAGTTCAATGCCCAGCCAACCCATGTGTAGACTGACCCTGAAAACAGATGTTGAACTTTTATTATTTTTGTTCTGTTTTTAATGGGGGGGGGAAATCAAAGTCCCCCGTCCCCCTTTTACTGAGGAGGGTGGAATGGGACACTTCCAAGAAATAATTTCTCTATGAAAAAAGCTTCAGTTTTCATCGCCAAGAATAGGTCTCTTTCAGAAGTAATCACAGAGATGAAATAGGATAAAATATCTTCGCTAAATGCTTTAAAAGACACGGAGACAGGTCACAGGAGCCAAGGCCAGTATTTGGGGTTCAGATAAATAAAGTTATTAGGCTTTCAACAGCCAGTTAATTAAATTAAAGTTCACTAGCCTCTTTCTGGAGTGAGTTTCTCTGCATTAATTAAAAAAATGCTGGCTGACGGCTGAGTATAAACAAATGTGGTTTCGCTACGATCTTTGCAGGAATTCAAAGGCAGAGGGGGGAAGAAAACATTGTTTGCACTTATAAAATGTAGATTGTTTCCATCACAAAACGCTTGTTTAAAGTTCCTTCTAATTTTAAACAATGGCCCCTCTTTGCAGATAGAAGGTGGAATTCATCCACTTAATATTATAGCAAGACATCACAACTGGTGTGGTTTACAGATTAGCTAAGGCCTACAAAGACTCATTTTCAAAGGCAAGGTCCCTTAAAGCTCATTGGTGATTTTGGGCAAGTCACGCTCTCTCAACCTACCCTTACTAATTGGTAGAGTTGCCAATCCCCAGTTGACAACCTTCCTTGAAACCTCAAGGAAGAATTCCAATTGGGATTGACAAAAGGATATACCTATTAGGAGAGGATTACAATTATATTATATTTTTTAAGGTGGATGAAGGTGCTGTGATGAAGGTGCTGTGAACATTGAAATTGAGTGAATAATCCGGAGCTTCATTGTGGTTTGGTTTTAATTTGATTTACTTTGTACAATAAAAGGAGAAAGACTTGATGTTTGAAATTAGTAGCTATATTAACCATTTTTGCTATAGCGTCGGACCTTTCTTCTTTTTTAACTTCCACTTGGGAAGGTAGACTCTATGGGATTATATCCCACTGAAGTCCTTCCCTTCCTCAATCCCCCCTCCTCAGGCTCCCCCCTCCCAAATTCTCCGGGTATTTTTCAAACCAGAGCTGGCAGCCCAACTGGTAGAGCTGCTTGCTGTGAAGATAAAATGGAGGAGCATGCTTAAATTGGAGGACCCATTATGCATGTCAGCAGCCATGCCGGGCTATTGCTGGGTCCTTATGCTGGGTGGGATACCCCACCACTTCTCACATACACACAGGGCAGGGAATCCCCCGGCATATTTGGAATGCCCTGGTGTAGCGTGTGAGCACGCGCTACACCAGGACTGAAAGAGCTCGGTGTGCTGCATGACAGCAGCAGCACCGGGGGGGGGGGATGGGGGGCAGGGCCCCCTGCTGCACAATGGCAAGGGAGTGGCATGCCGCTTTCCTACCAAGGTGGGGGTAGGGGAATGCCCCATCCAGCTCCATAGCTCCACAGTCCTCCACATCCATAGGTTGGGGGTGGAGATGGGCCCAAAGGCCTGGCTCTTCTAATTATGGATGAGGCTGATGCCGGAGGCATCATGGGTAATGTTGGAGTTCACACATTTGCATACTGTGGGCCTTCTGGGTGCTGTGCCAGGCTAAGGCTGGGATTGCGGCAGCATCATGGACAATCAGGGCTATCCTGCTGCCACCACCCCTGAATACCCACCCCATGCATAATTGGTCAAAGAGTGACTTTCGTTCTGTTGCCGTTGAAATCCTTCCCTGGTTATGAACTGACTAATCATGTTTATGGTGAGAGCAGAAGCACATAGACAGTTTGAGGCCAACTACTGGAGAATATGCCAGATCTTGCCCCTTCAGATTTGCCATGTGCACAAGACCATGGGGAAATTCAGAAATTCTCTAGGTGCTCTGTTAGCCCAGCAGCCAACATGGCGCTTTGTGGAGTAGTGGTGAGGAATAACCTGATAGGGATACATCTGCACCTCTGAATTTCCCATCTAAAATGGTGTAAGTTTTCTACTGCTCCTGAATCTCATGCAGCAAATAGATGCATGGCATATGTGATTTCAAGAGTAGTCTGGTGCTAGATTTGGATTCTCTGCTTTGTGTGTAGAGGGGTTGGAATTCATGCCTTATGAGGAAAGGTTGAGACAGCTGAGTATGTGTAGCTTGGAGAAGAGGAGAGCAAGGGGGAAGAGGATGGCTGTGTTTAACTATGTAAAACTTAGACATGTTGGAGGGGGGCAACTTGATTATTGCATCTTTAGAGACAAGGGCAAGGAGCAATGGACTCAAATTACAGGAAAGGAGGTTCCACTTAAATATCAGAAAGCATTTTCTGATGACGAGGGCTGGTCTTATATGGAATATGCTACCTCAGAAGGTGGTGGAGTCTCCGTCATTGGAAGTTTTTAGGAGGAGACTGGATGAGCAGTTGTCAGGAGTGTGTAATTTTTAGGTCCCTGAGAAGGTGTGTGTGTGGGGGGGGGCTGAACTGGATAGATCTTTATGGTTACTTTTAGCTCTGCATTATCCTGATTCTGAACTGGATCCAGCCAATTTTCTTCAACCAATCTTACCGAAGCCCCATAGTTTTTACAACCCCTGTCCTACATGGCTTTTGTTCATGTAGATCCCATGATCCCCAGTAGAAATCTTTAGGGTAGCGATTTCCAACCTGTGGGCCACGGACCACATGTGGTCCGTCGACTAATTGGAGGTGGGCCGCGACGGACGGCTTCTCTCCCCCCCCCATGGCCCTTTACTTCATTCCCCCCCCCAGCCCTTTACAACACACTTTGGGTGTCACTGTCTCGTTGCAGAGAAACAAGCTCAGGGTTCCCATTGATTTGTCATTGTCATGGGTTAAATGAAATGTTCCTTATGTTCATTGTTGTGGCGTGTCTGTATCTTATTTTGAAGGGATGTTTAAACATTACCATAGCGATCAGAGAGCTTTAGGGCAGTGGTTGAGAGTAGAGGAGTAAACTACCCCCCCCCCACCGAGCCTCAGTAAAATTGTCAAGCATTGAGTGGTCCCCGGTGATAAAAAGGTTGGGGACCACTGCTTTAGGGTATCCTTTCTTTCCATTTTTCACCAGTAGAAAAGCTGGTTGGATCCATCCCACAAGAATAGCATATCAGGATGTCAGCTGCTAAAAACCAGCTGAACGGTGAAAGATACACAGACACACACACAAACACACACCAGACAGTGGCAACTTGTTTCCAAGCTACAGATCAATGCAATAAGGACAAGAAAGAGGTGTGACCTTTGTCTACACTGTATCCCCCCTGCCTGTCTTAAATGATCAAGGAGTGTTCATAAACTATATAAGCTAATCATCTGCTAAGTAATTTTTATTTTTGCAACTCTCACCTATCCCCCCTCCCGCCCCCATCCAAGCAGCATATGTGAATTTTCACTGCAGGTGTTATGTAAAATATACGTGTGGGCATGTAATTTTATTCCTTTGAGCACACTGCGTAACACTAGCCGAGGAACTCTCTGAGAAAGCCATGTCATGTATATATAAACCGTCTCCGGAGGGGACACATAAATGCTGCTTAAGATAATGCATTGTTGGACTGAAACCAGCAGTGCAATTCTCTTGGACTTGCATTTTTAGATGATTCATCAAATCTTGACTTAATTTGTGGTCTGGGGCTTGAGGAAGCTTGTCCTCTACCCTACCCTGAACCTGTGAAAACAAGCAAAAAGCCTTTAACTGCCCCCCCTCCCCTGAAGAGCCTCTCCTTGGATATATTAGGCATACAATTCACTAATACTTGCAGTGTACAAATTGATGCCAGTACCAATGATTCATCAGAAAAGAGGACAAAATACTTTAACCTTCCCCACCCCAAGACAGCTGGTATGTATTTGAGATGAAAAGGAAGATGATAAATTTCCATTCTTTCAAAAATCTTTCAAAGTTCCATACATGTTTCTCCCAAGGGGAGTGTCCAAATCCATTTTGGGTTTTGCTTTAAGATTGCTCTTGGGATGTATAGAGAGGTAAATGAACATTGTTCATTTGTTGGCTGAGTTCAAAGATTGATGGGGTTTGTTTAATGAAGAACGTAAGTCAAATTTCAGTATAAATGTACACTGAAACTGAAACTGGATAATAATAACTTTGATTTTTAATTTGCTTCCTTTCTTAATATATCTTGTGGGCTTTTAATTTAATGCATTCTGCTATTTGTTGTTAGTTGCGAAGTCATGTCCAACCCAATGCAACCCCACGGACAATGATCCTCCAGGCCTTCCTGTCCTCTACCATTCCACAGAGTCCATTTAAGTTTGCACCGACTGCTTCAGTGACCCCATCCAGCCCCCCTCATTCTCTGTCGTCCCCTCCTTCTTTTGCCCTCAATCGCCCCCAACATTAGGCTCTTCTCCAGGGAGTCCTTCCTTCTCATGAGGTGGCCAAAGTATTTGAGTTTCATCTTCAGGATCTGGCCTTCGAAGGAGCAGTCAGGGCTGATCTCCTCTAGGACTGACCGGTTTGTCCAAGGGACTCATAAGAGTTTTCTCCAGCACCAGAGTTCAAAAACCTCATCAGTATATATATATATATATATATATATGTATGTATGTATGTATGTATGTATGTATGTATGTATGTATGTGTATGTGTATGTGTATATGTATATGTATATGTATATGTATGTGTATATATATGTGTATATATATGTGTATATATATATGTGTATATATACGGTAAATTAGTGGCAAATTAGTGTCATAGAATCCAAAATATGCCATATTAAGCCATATGATAATTCTTTGCTAAACCGGCTAATCATTCCTTTCAAGTTCAGTTGTAGTGTAAAAAAAAAACATTGGAGAAATAAAACTGTCCATGTTAGTAATAAAGAGCATGGCACATAGTAATTAATGGCAGACACCTTACCAGTTGTGAAAAGAAATAATTAAAAGAGACTAGTTGTTTGCCCCATCTGTCTCCACCTGAGAGTGGAAGCATTCCTGCAAGTAACGAGCTGTGCTGGCCAGTTATCTTGTCCTGAGACCAGAGAGTTAGATTTGAAATTACCGTATTTGCCGGCGTATAAGACGACTGGGCGTATAAGACGACCCCCCCCCAACATTCCCACTCAAAATATAGAGTTTGTTAGATTACATTACAGTACCTGTCATTGTCACTATTGTACGGCCGCAGCATGACCGCAGCGCCTCTGGCCCACCCTTGCATCTCCCTGGGACTGGCACTAGTGCACAAGTGCGCATGTGCGAGCTCTGCGTAGACAAGGGGCGGGCCGGAGCACCGCTGCTTCCTGCCGAGCAGAACCGGCCGGTCACGCCGAAAAGGCTGGCACCCTTGTCTCGCTGCTGATGCTCGCCGCAGCCATGCTGATGACCCGTCGCGGCTTCGCTGGATATCGCGCAATACTTGTTCCATTTTGTCTGAGGAAGTGTGCCTGGAATGTAGAATGAGGTGGGCGGGTATCGGGAGGCCATTATGGGCAGCTATGTCTATCTCAACTGAAGTGCACCCAGCGTACAAGACGACCCCCCCCCACTTGGAGGCATGTTTTTCAGGGGGGGGAATAGTCTTATACGCCAGCAAATACTGTACATTACATATTTACTAACATCACATTACAGTCACATTGTCCCAAATAAAATAAAAGAAGAGGCCCTTCAACTCCATAGTAACGAAACGGCAGCGATCAATAAACTGCTTGATAGCAAGGATCCCGAGCGGATCGCCCCCATTGCAAAATTTTTAGCAAAGGTTTTTAGTATTAACTCCTTGTTTTTAACAAAATTGAGTAACTCTGCCTGACTCTTATAATTATACCATTTTGTATCTCCTTACCTGTATTGTTCTTTATGCCAATAAAGGCTTTTTATATCTATCTTGTATCTATCTAAAAGAAGAGGGGAATGCGAATATAAGAGTTGAATGAGGTTAGCATGCTTAGGGAGATTAAAAAAAACCTATGTCCTTGTTGAGTCCAGGGTATGCCATTGTATGGCTACATGGCTATCCACTTGAATCTATCTTCAGGTGGGAGTAGGCATCCAGGCACAAAGGTGAACATAATTGCCACAGGGTCAAAGGAGGACATGGTTGTCTGTAGAAAATAATGGTGAAAGGCCAGGGAGCCCTGAGTGAATCCTTTTTTACTGAAGGATCGAGACCTTCAGCGTGCAGAGCAGACCCTGTACCACAAGGCCATGCTGTCTATATCTGGTGGCCTCAAGAATCACAAAAGAGTGCGACTTTGATCGGTTTCTTCAACCCCCGAGGGAGGTATCAAGCGCACAACTTTCCTGTGAACCTTTGCTAGCCAGAACTAAACTCTTCTGGCTTCCCTTGAAATTTGTTGGATGTTTCACCCGAGGGGGAACATCGAGGCTCTCTTTGTATTTCACTTTAGGCAAATGCGGCTGACAACTCACTGGGTGTGCTAGGACTTTATCATGAGCCACGGGAAAGGGAGAGCAGCCTTCCTACAGTATTAATAAAGAAAGGTGGCCTCTCGAACCAATTTAAAGCAATTACGTTGGGAGAAAAACAAAGAACTCAGCGGTAAAAAGAATTTATTAAACTATTTGGCACGTAGGGCCCTCAGCCTTGGGAATGGATAACGGCGTGCTTCTGCCTTTTCTATTCCGCTCCCTTGGTGCACTGCAATAATGATTTGTCTTTATTTATGGGACTAACTATTGCCTCTGAAGCCAAGAAACAGCCACAATTCAAACGGCAGCTTCTCCTTTCTTGTCACATCTATACTGGCCTCCTCACCCACTCGACTAAACAGATCTGGCTTTGCTCGAGATTTGTCAGCAATATCTCGCCCTCCTTGCCTATAAATTGACCCATTAATGATGCCAGGTAATGGAATGAGAGCCCTTGTCGGTTTGTTGGTTTGTTGTTTTTTTCCCCTCACACGATTTCTTTTGCTGTTGTTTCTCTCATAAAGGCAAAGGACCTGGTGAACAAACCTTTACAGCAGGGTGAGTCCTAATGTAGAAAGAAATTAACTGAATCTGTTTGGCATGCATTTTGCAAGGGAATGCAATTAAAGGGATCCGTATGAGAGACGGGAAAGAATATCTCACACTTGGAATTATAAAACAGTTGATGTGAAACATATACATTAGGGGACTGGGTATAATAGGAATATAAAATTCATCACAGCAACTCTTGTGTCTCTTTGATATGGTCTAATAGGGATTCCAGCCTCCTGGTGGGACCTGGTGATCCTCAGGAATTACAGCTCATTACCAGACTACAAAGGTAAATCCCCTGAGAGGAAATGGCTGCTTTGGAAGGTGGATTTTGTGGCGTTGTATCTCACTAAGTTTCGTGTCCTCCCAAATATCCAGGGGTTTAACTAATCTGGCACCCCCCTTTCCCTGCTCTAAATTTAGATAATCTACCTTCTTGGTCTCCCCTAGGATTAAGCTTTTGTGTTGGGAGGGAATAAAATTTAAATCCCTCATGATAAATTGGAGTTCAGGCCCAGGTTTCATGGATAAGAATGATATTGAGGACTCTAATATATTCCAGAAAATCATAGTCTGAAGCCCTATGCCTCCAACTTGCTATATTCCATGAGATGAGCTTTAGCGTTGGGTGTGGAAGGGAGTTCCCAACTCCTTTTGCCCAGTGGAGTTGGCAACCCTAGTCTACAATGACTAGCATGTGACTATGGTCAAGATTGAAATAGGTTTAATAGTAATTTCCTCTTCCCAGTAATCCCTGGAACTGTAGTTCAGTGAAAGTTAGGGTTTTAGCATTCCTGGAGATTTGGGGGTGGAGCCTAGAGAGGTGGGGGAGGAACCTTCACAAGATGGAATGCCATAGAGACCACAATCTAAAACAGTGCGGAATAAGCAGGTAAGGGTCAATGCCGCACAGAGCCTTGACTGACAGGTTGCTCCAAGGAACCAGCTGAGCAAAGGAAAACTTAAGAGCTGAATGCTGAAGAGAAATTAAGTCTGGCTTCAGCCTTAGCTGAGAAGCTTCAAGTACTGTGAGAGTCTGAATTCAGCCCTACCTGGGAGCAGTTTGACACTGATAGGAGAACTGGGGGAAGTTGGCAAGGACAACTGGGTAGTTATATGGAGTCTCCCATTTGGATCAAGGAAAGGGGAGAGTTCTTCTAGTGAGAGAAGAATTTTGCTGCCCAGTTGAAACAGGGAGATAGCTCTGAAGAGTGGAAAGATTCCTGGGCTAGTGTGGTTAGAGACTGCCTTGTAAAATCTTAAGAGTCCATTAAAAAGAGTAATGGTGGATTTAAAGAAGGGGCTTAGATATTGGATAGAGTATCCCAGCCTTCTGGAAACCAAAAGAATCAGTGGAAGCTCAGAGGAAGTATTGGAGTGTTTGGGAAACACTGGTACAAAAGCCTCTCATCATAAAGATTTTAACTCCCTGTGAATAGCTTAAGAAACTCTCATTAGCCTGAAACATATGAACGGCAGTCTGTACATCTATAGATTTTACCTCTGATTTATTTATCTGTGTTACCTCCGGAATTTTACCCCTATGGCTAAGTTGACAAATTTAGTAAACAGGCAACCCTCTGATGAATTTCATGCTCACTGGCACTTTTACTTGGACTATATCAATAAGTTTTTAGACGGTATTAGATTAGAAGAACTGTAGAAGGTGACAATTATTTTACTATACCTAAATTAGTGAATGCATACTGTATATACTCATGTAAAAGCCGAGTTTTTCAGCACAGTATTTACATTGAAAAAGTCCTCCTCGGCTTATATGCGAGTATATACGGTAATTGAACTAACAGCCTGCTCCCAGTCAGCCAATCATTTCATTGCTTCTGCAAACCTTCTGCAAGCTGAAGCTTGCTTGCTCTGGCTGCTTGTAATACAGCAATGGTTTGAGTGAGGGACTATGATCTTTCTTTTTTTCCTTTTGCCTTTACTTATTCCAAACTATTCTTTTGGTTTCGGTGGGTGGGGTGGGGTGGGGTGAGGTGGGTTTTGGGGGTGCATTGGGATGTACTGTTTCTTTGAAATAAATATTCAGAAACATTTAACCTACCGGTGCCTCAATTAATGTAAATTTACCAGTAACTGATGCATTTCCCACCCTTGGCTTATATGCAAGTCAATAGGTTTGCCCAGATTTTGTGGTGCCTTGATTTGTATTCGGTGCCTTGATTTATATTCGGGTCGGCTTATATGCGAGTATATACAGTAATTTGTATATTATGTATAATCTGTATATTATCAGGAGTTTCTCAATGGGAAAAAAGGTGAGAAAGGCTGCATTAGGATTATGCACATGTGTCAAAAAGTCAACATGCATGCATGGGAGTATCACATGTTCTGTCCTGCTTCCATCCCAGACGGCAGCTGTCCTTGCAATGGATGCTGTTCAACGTGGCTGCAGCAATGAACTCATAGAGGGTTAAGGAAAGTGTTGAATGAAGCATACAGTAAGGGGTGTGTTTGGCTTCCTGAACGATAACCAGCAAACCAGATGGAAAACCTGTAGAGAAAAGAAACTGTTCGCTTTATTGTGCAAGACGGTAGAAAATACAGGCCTGAAAATGTTAATCCTATAATTACTACAAGAATAAATACTAAAATGATCCAGGTTCCTAGCCTTGCTTAATCATATTATAGAAAGTAATACTTTAAGAAAAGTTTCACATTTTTGCCTAACTGCTTTAACGAATAATTGGAAAGACCATGTTACATGCTCGGAAACCTCACCTAATCTTTTTCTGGGACTTCGATCCGGAGAAATTTGACTTGCTCATTATGCTAGTACATTTATATTGAACGTTATTTCTAAATCTGTTAAATCATAATTGTGTGATTATTATCTAGCTAGGTGATTGGTTGTTGACCGAACATGAGATAACCAACACAGTATGAGATAATCAAACCATGTTGGAGACCCCTGTTTTACTCTAATACTGAGCAAAAACTTATTTACTTTACTTACTTATTTATTATTCTCACTTCCCCTTTTTCTCATTCCCCATAAAATAGACACTGTGTTTCACTATACTTATCCATCCATCCCCTCAGTTTTATAAACTCACATTTATCATATGCATACAAGTGACGCATTTGTATATAATGCTACTATATGTACATAGAACAGACAAACCTTAAAAGCAACAGCAGATACCACCCTGTTTATCCAGCCCCAGTTTCCTGTCCCTGAAGAAATAAGGAATGGGGGATAGGATGACGTTACCAGAATCATGCTTATACACCTGTCCTGTGACATGGGTGTATTAAGCCATGGGGAAATAGCTGAGCAAGAGTGTGGTAACATAGTGTTTGAGAATTGATTGCCAATGTTTTATGAGGTGATTACACCCTTAAGGACTCAAGGCACACAATGTTGGTAAATTGTAAAAACTAATAACAGTCTTCATTAGAAAGAAAATTATAAAAACATAAATATATCTAACACACTTAGCAAGCAGTCATATAGAGAAGAACAGGGTGGGGGAAAAGGGTCCAGTATAATTACCTTTCCGTGGAGATGATAGGCAAGGGAAAGCAGGCTGTATCACCAGCACACATGGAGTTCCGAATTGGATCCGAATCAGACAAGCTCACGAGGAAGAGACTCAAAGTGGCTTGTTAAATCCATAGTTTATATAGAGCTTTGGGGGGGCTGGGCTATGGGATAAAAGCTAGGTGGGAGTCTAGTTGGAAATTTCCACTGAGCCTGGTGTTGGGCAACTGCTGGCCCAAGCTGGACATGCCTGTTAATGGCCTTAGACAAAAGGAACTATCCTAGAGGTGGTGCTATCTATTGACTGGGTGATGGGATTATCCCCTGGCAGAGCGGCCAAGTGTGAGTCACGGGTAGGAGGCAAAGAAATTGGCAAGAGCCCCTGGCCAAACCAGTTCTGGCTAGACCATGCTATCAGCAAAACTATGGGATGGAGGCAGAATCAGAGTCCAAAATGCATCTGAAATTCCATCCTGTAGCAGAGAACAAGCCAAGGCATGTCCTGGTTTCCAAAATGGATTCTGTCCTAGCGGTGTGTCTGGTCAGGTAATTTTAGTGTGTTCCTGTGTCTGGCTTGCTCCCAAGCCTAGATTGTTGCAGTGTACTTTGGAGTACAGTGGCCCTGTCATACATAACAATGACCACCACATAGTGATACTCTAGGAATTTCCCATTGCCTCTACAATAAGGACAATAGTATTGACTGTCTTCACTGACATCATATCCTCTACAAACCTGTCCCTTCTCAGACATCACTTCCAAAATCTCCTTGTGTTTGCCAAGGTGGAGTTGGGAACACTAACTAGCAGTGAAAAATAAGAGATGCTGATAAACAGGTATTAAAAGAACCAATGGGGGATGTTTTTTTTTTTAATCTACACATTTCTAAGTTGCCATCAAGTTTGGCTCCAAATAGGATCTGGAGTGATTGTGGCGTTTTACCTCAGGTGAAAGTTTTGTAGGAAATTGGAGTGCAGCTAAAAGAACTTGGGTTTGGATTAACACAGTTTCTTGGGCATGCATTTCCCACCTCTCTAAGGGAAATTGTTTTTCAGCTGTGAACAACAACACCAACTTAATTGCACACAGCAAAGTATAAAATGGCTCATGTTAAATCGGTGGTTCAAAAGACTGCCAGTTTTTTTTTAAAGCCTCTGTCTCTTGTGAATGAGTTCATGCTCTTAGCATTACTGTGGCCTCTTAGCTTCTCTCAGTTGTCTAATAACTGAGGAGAAGGTGGACGACTGTTGAGTTCTTACATGTTGTTTCTGCCAGGAAGATGGCAAGCTCACATAAATCTTGAACAACAGAAAGCTGCAAGCCAGATATTTCCAGGGAGTTGGTACAACTGAGAGTGGTCTGTTACTTGGCTGCCATTTCCTCCTTCACAGATAAAAACAGAAGATGTTGCAACAATAAACAGACTCATGGACAGTTCCATATCCTTATTTTTATTTGTCAAATGTCAATGTACATCATCATGATATAATGGTTAAGAGCAGTGGTTTCTAAGTGTGGTGGTCTTCTGCTGCTCCACTCAATGATGGATAAAATCTTCCTCCAGCCTAAGGAATTTAGAAGTAGAGTTCATTTTTATACACTGCTTTCCTCCACCAGAAGGCGTCTCAAGCAGCTTATAATGACCATCCCTTCCTCTCCCTACAATTGGCACCCTGTGATGTAAGTGGGGCTGAGAGAGCCCTGATATTACTGCTCTGTGAGAACAGTACTATCAAGGTAGTGTCAAGCCCATGGTCATCCAGTTAAACTAGGAAAATTCAACCAATTGGCTGGTACACAAATGTAATCTTTTTGGTTATAATTCTTCCAATTTATTTTGTAGATATTGCCTTCATATCTATGATGTACAAACATAAATCAAAATGGGTTCCGGGTAAACACATTTTTCTTCTTTTTCAATAGCCCATTTTCAAAGTTGTTTACATGTGTATTTTTTCCTTGAATTAAACTAGCAAACTTCCACCTACTTAAGAATGAGTCATATCTCAATGTTATTGAGTATTAGTATGAAAAATATACAAATCCAGGATAAAACATTCTATGTTAATATATAACAAAACCTGTTAACAAAGTCATCATTGAGTTGACTTCTTCTTGTTACATAACATTTATTACCATATTAATAGTCCCTAAGGCTCATGGTTTCATGGAGGTTTCTTTACTGCTCTTTGGCTGTGAAAAACCCCATAACTCCCCCTCACGTAATGGCTTATGAACAGTCTCTTAATTGCCAGGTGCTGTTCTGGAAAATGGTGAGTGGGTTACTTTCATGAAATTACCCAATAGCCTTTCCCAAGGGCCTTCAATGGACAGGCTATGAAGGAACCTGGTGGAATAATAAAGTGTATGCTCTACGCTTTGTTATACATGATGCTGCTGTATCTTTCCAAGAGGGCTTTGGAAATGAAACTTCTAGAGAACTAGGTGAGTGGCTGACACCTGAGCCATTCAAGTGCATGGCCCGTGTGTACACCAGGCTTCCCATTCCCAAGGTGGAGCCTGGAGACTTCCCAGAATTACAAATGATCTCCACTTGACAGCATTTCCTCAAGAGAAAATGGCTCCTTTGGAGGATGGATTCCACAGCATTATACCGTGATAAAGCCCTTCTCCTCTCCAACCCCCACCTTCCTAATTTGCAGGAATTTCCCAACCTCAGGTTGGGAATCCTAATGTATACCCTATCCACAATTTAAGAAAGCATTTCCAACAACTCCCCCACAGGCAAAATGAAGAAACTGCATTATTCCAGGGACCAACACCCCAAAGAAGGGAGTGTCTCTACTGAATGGCAGTAACCAGCCTCCATAGATTTCTTTCTTCACAAAGGCTGACGACAAGAACTACAGATTCAGATGGATCGTTGTGTTGGTCAGAAGCAGCAGAAGAACGTGTGAGTACAGTGGCACCTCTAAGACCAGAAAAGTTTACTTTTGGGTATAAGCTTTTTGTGTTTATGCACACAGCACATGCAAACCTGAAAAGCAACACCTTGTGTAATTATGGTGTAGTGGTTATGAACCTACTTGGGATAGTGGTTAAGAATGGTGCCTCTCAGCACTGTCTCAGTTTTCACCTACCCCACAGGGTGCCTGTTGCAGGGAGGGAAGGGTAGGTGATTTGTCAGCTGCATTGAATATTAAAAAGCCGGGTACGAAAACCCAGCTCTTCTTCTATCTGACAAAGCGTGCATGAAGACAAAAACGTACACCTGGAATTATTCTTCAGTCTTAAATGGGCCACTGGACCCCAACGTTGTTCAATAAGAAACACACAGAAGTGTTTTAGAGAGGAGACTCTATTGTGCTGTTGGCAAGCGAGTTATAATCCTCATTTTGAATGCTTCTCTCAAAAATGATGGCGTTTGAGTCATTTCACTGTTGCTGGGGGGGGGGAGGGCTGTTGTTGATGTCATGTGCTATTATGCAGCAAGCATCAGTGGCCGTGGTCCCCAAAGAGAAATCACAGAGCTAACAGGGAGCTACAAACACCTGCAGATGTGATTATTGCTCTGATTAAGGAGGAAGGAAAGATGATTTCTGGCTGGAGGGAGCAATAATGAGTCAGAAGGCAAAGAAGAAAACAGCCCACAACAATTGTTGCTTTGCCATTGGGGGATTCCACAGATGTTTTGGCATCCTTCTCTTGGAGGTGCTACTGGGAAATATACAACTTCTTCCCTCCTCGGAAGTTACCTGCATCTATCTTACCAAAGAATGAAAGAAAGACTCTCTTTGCATTTAGCACCAAGAGGGCTTGCGGGGATCTTTTTCATAATGTATCACCCTGCCGGTTTCCATCTCAAGTGATGCCATTTGCCAGGTTTAGTGCAAGGCAAAATTGGATCTTCCATGTATCCGAAATGGAACAGCATAAATACAAGCAGATACCTTTGGGTGACTTTAAACATGGGCAAGTCGAGTGAGTCACTCCTTAATCAATTTGCCCTTAGGAGTTAATGAACTGTAATACAGTTTATTTATAGAATTATCCATTGGAAGAGCTTTTATTACAGCCTTGGGAGAGAACTCATGGCTTGGCATGGCATGCTACTTGTTCCAGACACTCTTTTTTTTACTCCCCCATCCCACCCCACCCCACCAAGGTTTGTTTTTATGCTTAAATTAGCAGTTTTCCACATTTCAGGTTTCTGAAATGGTACCTAAAATGGATTTGTCACCTGAATATTGGATGGTGGAATTAGTACATTCTAGGAGATCTGAGCAAGACGGGGTAACGAGCAGAATCTCCACCAATGTTTAAGAGGTTGTCCCCAACAGAAAATTTATAAAGAGGCCAAATCTGAAATAAAATAGAAACAATCTTTATCAGGAAGTAAATTAAGAAACTTAACACATTCACACATAACTTAAACGAAAAGAATAACATAAGAAGAAAGTAAAGGGTTGAGATGGAGTGATAGGGGCTTATTGACTTGGTTCAATAAAAGAATGATAGCTCCTTCTGTGATGTGATGTCTCTGAGTGCAAGGTTTGGTTTTGACAAAAACACACACAAGGCTGTAGGCAAGTGTGTCTGCTTAAGTGCTTAATTTCATTCTTGGAGGCTAAGGCCAGGTAGCTAGTCCCTAAAAAATAGGATATAATTTTTGTTCCAGAGTGAGGCAAGGAAATAGAGGCCAGGTAATGGCTCTGTCATTGTTCAGATAAAAGGCTTTGATTGAGTTACGGACAGCTCACAAATCAGTTAGGACACTGATCATTGCTTTAGGATGGGCCTCATGGTTTTCCCAAGTGGACAAAAGAGCGACTAGTAAGTAGTCCAGGTGTTAGATGCTCTGGTAATTAAGGAAGGCAAATGATTGAAGTAGGGATGAATTAACGAAGGGAAGGAATGACCACAGGTAATAGGAAAGCATATTAGGCTAACAAAGAAAATAGCATTTTTCCCATCAGTTATCCCATCAATGAGCCTTATTAACATAGTCTAGCAATGAGAGAAAGGTCAATGAGAAAGTTGCTCTGCATACTCCAGGGTCCTCCCAGAGGGATGTGGCATATGTTTGGTTGTGACTTAAAGTCATAATTATTAAAAACATATACACTTAAAACATTCTAATTGGTTTTCTCCATTAAAATGTAAGAACATACATAAAAGGTAAGATTTAGATAAAGTTGTTACTTTTTAGAACTGTCTTTGCATATCCTAGATCACTGTAGTACACTGCTTGCCTCCTAGATTTTCTAATAAAGATGTACAGGTTTACTAATGTGTGGAGACCTTAGTCTCCATCCTCATAATGTCTTCCACACATTAGGAGAAGTTGTACAGTTACTAACCTTCAAGTGGGGCTCAGAGTTCTCCTAGGGTTGCCAGTTTTCCCCAGGTGCCAGTTGGGGATTGGGAGTAGGATTTTCAGTTTCAGTTTCAGGATGGAAACTCCAGGTGATTCAGATATGGAGCCTGGGAGGACAGAGACCTCTGTGGGGTACTATGCCACAGAGTATCCCCTTTAAAACATTCGGCGCTCGATCCATACCAGTCTGGCTTCCATCCTGGTCACGGGGTTGAGACGGTGTTGGTCTCCTTGTTGGATGAACTCCATCTCCAGCTTGACCGAGGCGACTCTGCTGTGCTAGTTCTTTTAGATCTGTCAGCTGCGTTTGACGTGGTCGATCATGAGCTGCTAGCGAGCCGTCTCACCAGTACGGGGATAAGGGGTACAGCCATGTGCTGGATACGCTCCTTCCTCAAAAACCGGACACAGAGGGTAGCTGTGGGAGATGAATTATCGGGCCCTTACCGGCTCCCTTGTGGGGTCCCACAGGGCTTGGGGCTCTCTCCCACATTATTCAACATCTTTATGCACCCTCTGGCTCAACTGGTATGGAGTTATGGGCTGGGTTGCCATCAGTATGCTGATGACACTCAGCTCTTTCTCCTCATGGATGGCCGCCCAGACTCTCCCCCGGAACCATTCACCAGATGTTTGGAACCATTCACCGGAACCATTCACCAGATGTTTGGAAGCAGTGGCTGGATGGCTCGAGCAGAGTCACCTGAAACTCAACCCCCGAGGTTGTGTGGTTTGGTCATAGAGGAGCAGACCAGGAAGTGCGCTTGCCCTCTCTAGCCGGGACGCAACTTAAGAACACATCTCAGGCCAGAAACCTAGTGCCCTAGTGCTCTATCTGTCCTCTGAAAACTTGGCCACAGTGATCCATGCGACGGTCACCTCCAGATTAGATTTCTGTAACTCACTCTACACTGGCCTGGTCCAAAATGTGGCTGCTAGGGTCCTCACAGCTACACCTTGGAGGGCACATATCCAGCCAGTGCTGAGGTAGCTGCACTGGCTACCGGTTATCTTCCGGATCAGGTTCAAGGTTCAAGGTTTTGGTTTTGACCTTCAAGGCCATCCGTGGTCTGGGCCCAGTGTATATGAGGGACCACCTATCATCCTAGCCCCCCCCTCAGGGCCTTACGCTCTGTGGGGGCTAACCTATTGGTCATTCCTGGTTCCAAGGAAGCTCGCCTGGCCCCGACCAGGGCCGGGGACTTTTTGGTCCTGGCCCCAACCTGGTGGAATGAGCTCCCGGAAGAGCTGTGGGCCCTGTGGAAATTGTCATCATTCCACAGGGCCTGCAAGACATCATTCCACAGGGCCTCTTCCGCCAGGCTTTTGGTTGAGGCCGGGCAGCAAGAAGATCTAGCCCCCCTAACAAATGTGACGGTTGCATCTGTCATCTGCCCCCTCCCTTTCCCTTCTTAGGGGGTGTGGAATTGGGTTAGCTATATTGAATTTTGCCACCATTCTTGTCATAACTTTTGTATTAATTGTATTATGTTTTATTGTGCTTTTATTGTTTTGGGGAATTGGTTTTAATGTGACCCGCCTTGAGCCTCCGGGGGGGAGGCAGGATATAAATTAAATACTACTACTACTACTACTACTACTACTACTACTACTACTACTACTACTACTACTACTACTACTACTACTACTACTAATAATAATAATAATAATAATAATAATAATAATAATAAAAGAGATACATCCTTCTGGTGAAAATGGCAGTGTAGACTCTATGGCATCAGATGCCCATTGATCTCCCTCCCCTCTCCAAACCCCACCCATCCCAGGCATCATTCCTCAAATCTCCAGAAATTTCCCAAGCCAGAGTTGGTAACCCTATCTATGGTACTGACTTATGTAAATCACCTCATGGTCCCCTTGAAGGCCAAAGTAAATTATAAATATCTATGGATACACACTAATAGTCCTTTTGTGTGTGGAGTAAATAAGCATGCCTACAGATTACGATTTATTTTAATGTTGTTGAGATGCCACCTTCATATCTTTTTCTCGTAATTTTCATACACCTTTATTTGTTGGTGCATAAACAAATTTAATTGAGAAGTGGGCACCAAAGGAAACAAAAATTTACATTTGATTTCTGACTAATGAGTACCTTTTCTTACACCTGGATGGTTGCTGAGAGAAAATTAAGAAGGAGGTTCTTAGATGAGGCATTGGTAGGAATGCTGAGAAATGATAACCATTTCAATAAGGTTGTGAAAGTGGAGCAAAACGTTCTGGAATTTCGAAAGAAGCTAAGTCTATTCAGGAATCAATTCAATAGGGCCTACTTAGCATTCCAGTCAAAAAACTGGAGGGGGAGGCATAGTTCTCCAATTGCTCCTCTATTTTCCACATCTCTCACAGACATGGCTACCAAGGGTTGCCAGTTCTATCTGCGCTGCCAGCAAGGGAAGGGGGACACTTTCCAGGTGATTCCACATACTAACAACACTCAGAAATAACAACAGAATATCAGAGACATCAGAGTGCCATTCCACAGTTCTGCAGGGCCTGCAAAAGGGAGCTCCTCCACCAGGCATTTGCCTGAAACTGACCACAGGTCCCTCTCAGACATCCCCTCCATGACGTGAACCAGTCTGACCTCTCTAGGGGCCTTAGCTAAGTTCCTGTTATATTATTGTTCTTTAAGATCACTGAAATTGTGTTATTTAGAACCATTGTTAGATTACTGTTGTTGTATTTGTCTGTGTTATATGTTAGTTTGCTCCATGTATCCCCCCCCCCTCTTGTATGTAAACCACCCTGAGCCATATGACAGGGTGGTATAGAAATCAAATCAATAAATAAATAAATTCTGGCTTTTGGGCAAAATTCTATGGTAAATTTCTTTTCAAATGATAGTTTCCACCTAAATTCTGAATGTCACCACTCTTATGATCCTGACATGCTGACATAACTTTTGGGTTACATCAACGTGTTGCAACATAATTCTGGGTTTGGGTGAGTTTGGGAAGGAGTCTTTATTTGGGGGCAGGAGCTATATCCAGAAAGTAGGGGACCCTCCCACTGAGACAAGTAGACCTGGCAACCCTACAGCTATTGTTGCTTGTGTGACAGGCAGATTCCAAAGAAAGATTTGCATTGTTGTTCTGAAGTGTTTGTCATAGACCATGTTTGGGGCAGCAGAATCGGTGCCATTGTTTATTCCTGGCCCTGTTTCATTCATGCATTCATGCATTCATGCATTCATGCATTCATGCATTCATGCATTCATTCATTCATTCATTCATTCATTCATTCATTCATTCATTTCAATGTTTCAGTTCTTCATTGTCCTTCATGAAGCTTGTTTGGAAGGCCACACAAGTTTACCATATTTTAAAGACTAGTTTGTTCACCAAAGAGGATGGTTAAAGGTGTAAAGCAGGTTTTCTCAGTCACGGTTTCGTGAAAGCCTGGGGTTTCTTGATGGCCCTGGAAGGGTTTTCTGAAAGGGTTTTAATTTTAATGTTTTTTTTTAATGTTAAACATTCAGTGGCCAATGATGAAGTGGGAAAGGGAGGAGCCCCTGGATGGGTGTATACACAGCTATACTTCCCAAGAGAGCCAGTTTGGTGTAGTGGTTAGGAGTGCGGACTTCTAATCTGGCATGCCAGGTTCGATTCTGCACTCCCCCACATGCAACCAGCTGGGTGACCTTGGGCTCGCCACGGCACTGATAAAACTGTTCTGACCGAGCAGTAATATCAGGGATCTCTCAGCCTCACCCAACCCACAGGTGTCTGTTGTGGGGAGAGGAATGGGAAGTCGACTGTAAGCCACTTTGAGCCTCCTTGGGGTAGGGAAAAGCGGCATATAAGAACCAACTCTTCTTCTTCTTCCAACCATATTCTGCACAATGGCACCACTTCTGGGGTTTCTTGATGCCTGAAGAATGTTTCAGGGGTTTCTCAATGGTAAAAATGTTGAGAAGTGGTGGTGTACAGAGAAAGTGAGTTGCCTGCAACAAGTATGACTCCTAATGTGCAATCAGGTCCATTTCCAAATAGGCATTGGCAAACATTAAGAGTGTGATTCAGATCAGTGTCTTCTCTGGTTTTGAGTCAGTTTTATCAACATCAGGGATAATAGAAATATAATTGACTCATTGGTTCTATTGGCTTCAAACAGACACATTGAGTGGGTAGATTGTCCTGTATGGCTGAGGCTAGTCCTATCCTTTGTCCAGGCTGCTCCTGCCTTTGTCAGATCTTGGAATCTAAGCAGGGTTAGTACTTGGTTTAGAGACCACCAAGGAATCCCAGGGTTGTTACACAGTGACAATCAATGGCAACCCATCTCTGTTCAACTCTTGCCTTGAAAACCACAACCATTGTTGGAAAGGTGGGATAAAAATAGTTTAAATAGATCAGTTTAAATCAACAATGGTCATGTGGACAAAATAGAAAGAGCTTTTAATGGACCACAGCACACACCTCAGAGTATCCTTTCTCCCAAATGTCCGGCAATTATAAACATTGTCTTGAAACTAGAGGCCATGAAAATGTTGAGTTGCAGAGTATGCACAAGCAGGCATGAACTGAGGTGCAAAAGAGCTTTTCTTTCTTTCCCCAGGATCTTCAAAAACAGGAGGTGGAGATGGGTGGTTCTTTGTTATATAAATGACATTTGTAGATTTGTGGGTGTAAGGGGGGAATTAAACCCTGTTTTTCTTTCCCAGAATCCCTGATTTGAAAACAAAACTTGGAAACACAGAGTTTGTGTTTCTGTAGAATCAGATAGTCTTCCCAAGGCCAGTAATTTCACCTGCTGATTGGTAGGAAACAGAAGCATTGTATCATGACCTTGGGACAAGCACCCTTGAAGACACCAAAGCAGACTTAGGGCTCGTCATAGAGATGAGTAAAAGCAGCTTTATTGGGAGTCTTGGAGGAGCATTGACAGGAAGTTACCATCACAAAACATACATTGTTGAAGATGCCTCATGGAGTTTTCCAAAAACAGTTATACCCTTGTCTCCTCCCTCCTCTGGTGTTCCCAAGGTAAGACAGAATTATCTGAGTACAAACCGAAATCAAATTCAAATGTCTTAATATCCAGATGCAGAAAGCCAAGCAAGGTTGTTTCACATTTCTTACAACACCAAACAGGATCACTTGCAATAGATAACAGGAAGAGCTTCAGAGTTGGGAAGAACAAAGGATGGGGAAGGGGGGACGATAGAGCCCCCTTTGAGGAACTCCGGTCCCTTCACCAGGCCTCCTTAATCGAAGGCATGCACTCTTCTATCAGGCATAGGGTTGAGGCCAGCTCAAGCACAACATGTCATCAGAAAGGACCCCCCCCCTTTTCCACCTCCCTGGCCATCTGAAAACTGGGCTATGTTGCCAAAGCAGAGCACTCAATAGGATTTTTAGTTTAAAATTTTAGATTGCTGTTTGAAAATGTTTTCAGATCTATTTTGCATATGTTTTATTGTTGATCGCCTCCCTGATCCTGTTGCCAGGGAGGGGTGGCCAATAAATATAAGAAATAATAATAACAACAACAACAACAACAACAACAACAACAACAATAATAATAATAAGATGATGATGATGATGATGCCAATATGTTTTGCACCCAGGGCAGCTATGCAGGCAGAACTGAGGTATTTTCATGTGTTGGTGAGGCAGCAGCACCAGGAAGAAGCTACCTTTGTGAAGTACTGGGATATTTTGCAGAAGGGATGGGCTCCCCTTGAACAGCAATTGACCCAGGTTACTAGCACTTAATAACCGAAAGAAAGAAAGAAAGAAAGAAAGAAAGAAAGAAAGAAAGAAAGAAAGAAAGAAAGAAAGAAAGAAAGAAAAGGCTTCAGAACAGGAACCAGGGACCAGCTGGTGCAGAATTACTCCTCTTTAAGAAATACTGCGCTAAATGTTCCAGGTCATTAAATGTGGATAGGGTAGAACTTGGCAAGGAAGACACAGAAAGAAATGATGGTCATTTGAAGAGCACCGCAGAGGAAGCATGAACACACACGAACATACAACCCTTTTGAAAAGGAGCCCAATGCATAGATGTTCTTGTGCTAGAAACATCCCTGGCATGGTGGCCGAAGACCAAGCTGACTTCATGGTTGCCTGGTGATGTGTTTGAGAAAAAGCAGCTTGACCAAACAACATCCCCCATCTGGAAGGCAAGAAGCGACCCGATTCTTATCTTGGATGCTCCCATGATTCAGTGAGTTTTAAACAGGAAAGGCAGATAATGGGGTTTTTCATACCACCTTTCTAAACCAGATCTTTGTTTGGGGCCTCCAGCATTTTTGAAAATGTTCTTCCTAGAAGGCTCACAAAAAACAGGGGGAGCCTGCTTGTATGAGTACAAAGTCTCATGATGTGCTCTGTTTTCTGTCCCCTTCTCAACAACTGGTGTACTGTTAAACCAGATGCTAAATGATTTCGCCCTCTCACTGAAGAGCCACTGAGCTAGGGACCATGCACCTGCTGTTTCCTCAGGGCACTGGACTTCCTTTGATGAGATCTCCACTGAAAGTTGTGAAATGGAGTTTTTGCACTCATGGGGGAACTGGTCCAAGCCAGCCTCTAGGAATGGAAAATGATAAGAGAATTGTGCCTGATGAATTACAAGAGGAGCACCACAAAAACCCCAAACTGAAAAATGCTCCTGTAACTTATCCCTTGTGCAAATGAAAGGACATGAATTTGGCCTATTACATGCACAAATATTTGTTTAGGTGTACTGCAGAATGCCATCTTACTCTGTCTAAATTTGCCGTGTCCTCTAGAATCTTGAAGTACTGTAGATTTTCCTCCTTTGCTCAGGAAAATCCAGCTGCAACAGCTCATGGAAAGTGCGTTAACCCATGTGAGTGGAAGTTCCCTTTCTCAAGGACTGTGGTACAGAAGATTGTGCACATTTGGACTGCCTCCCAGCTCAAGAGCATCCTGATTTATGGAACTTGTATATATCAAATATGTACTGTAGAGGAGGGGAAGGGCCTGAAATTCCAGAGAGGCTACTATATAAATCTCACATGTGTATGTTTAGCTCTGGGCCGCTATGTGCGTCGGCAACGTCTTGCACCTCACCTCTTTAGGAATATTCCTGTGTTTGATAGGGTGCTTGTGGATGCTTTCGGTGTTGGGAGAAAGTCTGCAAAGAGGTTGCATATTCAGATGTTGCATATTCCAGCTTTCTGATGCTTTCATAGCATTCTAATGGAATGGTTCAGAATGAGAGGTATTTGTGGTTGGCAGTGATCCTGTTCCTAAATATCTTATTTCTGGCAGCTGTAGTCATTGCCTGGTTGGAATGTTTGTGAACATTCTGTCACACACACTTTCTAGACCTGTCAGAGTCATTGCGCTATAGATCTGCTTTCTGGCTTCCCATCCATTGTATCAATAAGGCCTCCACAAGGATTGTGTTTGTGAGGCTCGCAGAGTCTAAGCGGCCTTTGTTGCAGGCTACTGGAAGGAATCGGCAACGATGGGGACAAACGTGCCTGTGATTGTTTGCTTTTACTTTGGCCACAGGCTTGTTGTGTGAATTATGGAAGGGAAATGCAGCTTGCCTGCCGTTGTTCCAAAGGTCAAACTAGATTATCATAATAGCCTGAAAATCTATGAAAGAGTAAGGACATTATCCAGCAGTCAATGAGCCTTGTGAGTTGCTCAAGCCAGTTCTAAAAAATCTATCCACACCGGCTGGCACTTAATCAATCCCTGCAGGTGCACTTAACATCTGAATTGCTTCTCGGATGGCAACAGGTAACATGCCTAAGAAGCAAAAAGCAGCATTACCAAAAGTGAATGAATGGGACGATCGCTAATGTGGGAATACATTAAATTGCACAGCCGGATCACTTTTTCCTGGTGGTCTGGGGGACATCTTTGTTTCTTCTCTCCTACTTGAATGGGATTCTCTATGCCGGGGGTGGGGGGAGGCCAAACTGTAGCCCTCTAGAGGTCTATGGAGTACAATTTCCATGAGACCCTGTCAGCATGCTGGTCCTTGGTCATCTGGAGAACCACAGTTTGGCTTCTAATATAGGAATTGAGCTGTTAGTCTTCATAGGAAAAGAGTGTACATATTCTACAGGATCCTCTCCTTGCCTGGAAGTAAATTTTTATTAAGGCACTCCTCCCCTATCAGCCTAAGATTTAGAACCATTCACGTTGAGCACATGGCCCATCTGCACATTCAGGCAACAAGGAGAAAGGGAAAGTTGGTATAAGGGCTTTGCCCCACTCTTTCCTGTTTGCTAGCTTGTCAGTACTATTTCTGCACTTGGAGGAAGAGTGAACATACACACTCTTTCACTATGCTTTCTGAACATTCCTAGACATGGGGAGGGAGTGTACTGGGTACATTTATTCCAGGTGTTGGTTCATTGGTGACAATCATGTGAAGGTAATGGGTGGGGCCAGCACATTCATGTCCACCATTCCTTCCTACCCTTTGACTGAAATCAGAGAGGGGTCTTGTTAAAGGTGTTGGGAAAGACTTTCTTTGCTTAACCTTCTGAAACAAAAATGAAAACAATGGAGGCAAAGGGCAATCAAGAATAGACAAGAGAAAAAGCCCAATTTTCCAAAAGGCCAACCAAAATACATAATGTGTAATGCACACGCAACAGTAATATCAGGGCTCTCACAGCCCCACCCACCTCACAGGATGTCTGTTGTGGGAAGAGGAAAGGGAAGGCAACTGCAAGCCGCTGTGAGACTCCTTCAGGTAGAGAAAAGCGGCATATAAGATCCAACTCTTCTTCTTCTTCTTCCTCCATGTTATGTCTGTTAAATCTTCAAATGCAATCCACAAAACTCTCAGCTGGGACACCGGGGAGATACCAGAAGAAACTCCCCAACAGATACTGGGCCTTCCTGTTTTGCACAGGCTTTATCCAGGGTAAAGAATTATTTAATAAAGTGATATGGTGTTTAATAATAATCGATGTTGCTTTTACATCAATGGTCCCCAACCCCCGGTCCGGGGACCGTTACTGGTCCGTAGATCTGTCAGTACCAGGCCGCGGCTCCTCCTCGTCCTCTTCCCTGGCTGCTGCCTCAGGGGCTACCCTGCCATTCTGCACTTTGGTGCTGTCTGGCAGCTGCCATGGCTGGGGCTCCCCCTTGACATGGCACTGGATGGCCGCGGCTCCTCCTCGTCCTCTTCCCTGGCTGCTGCCTCAGGGGCTACCCTGCCATTCTGCACTTTGGTGCTGTCTGGCAGCTGCCATGGCTGGGGCTCCCCCTTGACATGGCACTGTGCAGCTGCTGCTGGAAGCACTTCCCAGTGGGCAGCGGGAAGTCAGGGGCGCCAGCGGGAAAGCAAGTGGAGCAGGGGCTCAGGCAGCGATGACATCCCTTGGCAAAAGACTGCCCTCCCCCCCGGGCCTCAGTAAAATTGTCAAGCATTGACCGGCCCCTGGTGATAAAAAGGTTGGGGACCACTGTTTTACATTAAAGGTAAAGGTAAAGGTATCCCCGGTGCAAGCACTGGGTCATGTCTGACCCTTTGGGTGACGCCCTCCAGCGTTTTTGCCAGTGCCTTCCCCAGTCATTACCGTTTATCCCCCAGCAAGCTGGGTACTCATTTTACCATCCTCGGAAGGATGGAAGGCTGAGTCAACCTTGAGCCGGCTGCTGGGATTGAACTCCCAGTCTTATGGGCAAAGCTTTCAGACGGCTGCCTTACCACTCTGCGCCACAAGAGGCTCTTAAGAGGCTCTTACACATTATTTATTTTTGGTTGGCCTTTTTGTACAATGGACTTTTTCTATTTTTAACCTCCTGAAAAGCTGCTGCCAGTCAAAGCAGACAGTACTGAACTCAATGGGCCAACAGTGTAGCTAATCAGTCCAGCTGTTGCCCCCCCATATTTGTTAGAGGTTCTTTGTTGACCTTACTTGGTGGTCAAACTTATCATATTCAGTTATGACAATCCACTATGAATCAATCATTGGTTCTGTTCAGTTCAGCACTGAATGGCTTGAATGTCTGAAGATCAAGTTTGTATAGGGTTCCTATTATTATTATTACTATTATTAATATTATTAATATTATTATTGTCACTAGTCAGATATTTGACTATTAGATGGTATTCTACAATTCGAGATCCTGCCAAGTTCTTGGGAACTGCAGATGAATCATTGCAGTCTCCTTTTTGGTCCAAGAAACTAGGGATGGGCACACACTGGCTCACAAATTAAAGTTCATGATGGAGTTTGGCCGGTTCATGGGAGCAGAATTCTCCATCCTTGGAAACACCATTAGGTTTCATGTGCCTTTGATGTGTGTTGCTTGCACTTTTGAGCCTGGGCCTGACATTCCCCCCCCCAAAAAAAAAACTTTCCTGGGGTCATCTTCTTTAGGTGGCCATAACATGGACCCCCTAAATCCAAAACCAAACTTGGAGGACATGTACAGGAGCAGGGAGAGGTTTCTCTGTGATTTAGTTATAAATAATCCACCTCCTTTCCCTCCTCAGTTGCCTCCATTCATCATCAGAGTTGTAAGTTTTATAGGTGGAGTTATCTAGTTGGGGAGAGGCAGCACACGATGGAAGAAAAGAAGAGAAAGAGAAGGAAGTGGCCTATCCAGTCATGGCTGCCTGGACTCCCCCTCCCCATAGGCCTGGGGGGGGGGAAGTGTTGGTTTGCAGGACCTGCAGAACTTTGATAGCTCCATCAAGACACAAATCTCAACTGGCAACTCACTCTACCACTCTGGAGACTGGGCTAAAATAGGCCTAGCTTGGTCAAGGCCAGGCAGACATCTCTAGGGCCAGGGTTCACCAGCATGTTGGTATTTGCTGAGCATAATGTCCTCCAGGCTCCTCAGACATGCAGGGTCCAGACCACATAAGGCCTTAAAGGTCAATACCAAAATCTGGAACCGGAACTTCACTGGCCACCAGGGCTGCTGCTGGAGGGCAGGTCAAATTATAATAATTATCATAACCATTATGTTAAGTTACTGGACATTATTCCTGGAGATTACCCTGGTGCACTGAGATGGGTTAATGCTTTTATTAAAATGGTTATTGTTAATTTTTGTTCGTATGGTCTTATTAATGGTTTTATTACTATGTATTTAAAGTTAATGTACTTTATTCTTATTGCTGTTGGAAATGGCCCTGAGCTGCTAGGGAGGGCGGTATATAAATTTAACAACAACAACAACAGCAACAACAACAACAACATATTTTTTAAAAAGTTGCTAAGTCACTTTACATGGATTCTGTCATGTAGGACCTTTTCAATGATTTTAGCAGAACTGCCTGTTTCTTCTTATAGAACTTTGCTGGAACTTTCTCAGACTGATCAACATCTTCTACCCCAGGTCATTTGGATCCGGCCAGTCAACAAAGGCAATGCTATTCTTCCTTTGTCAACTTAGCTTCCATTTACAGTTGTCAGAAGTTGTCCACCCGGTTCTTTGAAAGGCAAAGTGTGACTCTCAAAACCCCATTTGAATGCAGCGTTGCCGAGAAGTGCTTCTTGTTTATTTCAGCAACTCTTGGGTGTTAAATTTACGGTGTTCGCTCTATAAACAGCTCTCCCAGGAGGTGTTGCAAACACCCGCAACCTAAGTTGCTTGGGCTCCGTATCTGCAGCATTCTGTGTTCTGCTTTTCATTTGTAACTTCAGAATCATCATTACAGTCATTGTTTCCAAATCCCTGGAGCGGTATACAGAAGTCAGAGATATCACAAAAGACTTTTGCAGGGATAATACAATCCCTGCAGAAATTCTTTTTCCACGCTTATTAACCTTTCTCTGGCTTGCTAAAATATCCCCCAAGTCCCAGAAACACAGTGGGCAAGATTCGGAGGAACCTAAGATGATGAGACGCTTTCACGAAACCGACTGAAGGATACCGAGGAGGAGGGAATGTTGCCCGATAATCAGTTCACCCATTTTCACAGATGAGTCTTTTCCATTCGATGGCTTCAAGAGGGAAAAAAAACCATGACAATTTACGGCTGCTGTTTGGGGTAGCACAGAGCAGTATTTTTCGGTGTGACAATGCGTCCCCTTTTGTTTGGCTTCTTTTATGATATACATCCAGGGGCTGTTGTTACAGGTTTGTCAATTCAGAGGAGACGGGTTGGATTTCCACAGGTAGGATGCAGAGGAGAATTTGGCTTGTTCTCGCATCTTACCCAAGGCTCTCTACGTCGTGCGTTGAGCTAAGAAAAAAGCATTGGGACCAACAATATGCCATTGGTGATCCAAGAGATAATCACTCAGAAATTATTAGGAGCATACTGAATTGTTGGCAGCGGTAAGGCTCCTGGTTACCTCCCTGGAAAAATAGTCATACAATCCGGCTCTCTATTAACTAAAGTTGTGGTGGTAGCTGGGGCTTGAGGGTACACTAGACAGGGAGATGTACAAAATAGTAGGGATTCTATCTGTCAGGAATCCTACAATTTTAAATCCAGTACCCCATTTTGAGTTCTCTACTCTCAGGTTTCAATCTAATTGTGAGTTCCTAACTTTGTGCCATTTTCTGTTTCATTGCGGTTCATTATCTCTTCCATTCTTAACACTATTTTAGGGATACTTTCATATAACTAGAATTTTTCACAGCAAATCACAGCTGGCTTATGGTGACCCAATAAGTATCTTTAAAGTAGGATAATTCCAGAGGTTGTTTGCCATTGCCTGCCTCTACATAGTGATCCTTGTATTCCTTGGTAGCCTCCCATCCACGTACTGATCAGGACCAACCCTACATAACATCGGAGTTCTGATGAGATCAAGCTACCTTAGGCAATTCAGGTCAGGGAATCAATAATGTTTTTTGTTGTTGCTGGGTTCTGTCATTTCTGACTCATGGTGATCTTGTGAATAAAGACCCACCAACTCAGTCAGCTGTCATTTCTTTCAAGTTTTTGTAAGGTCGATCCACTTATGTCTTTGTTTCTATCCATCCATCTTGTGCCAGCTTGGTGTAGTGGTTAAGTGTGGTGGCTTCTAATCTGGTGAGCCAGGTTTGATTACTCAGTCCTTCATATGCAGCCAGCTGGGTGACCTAGGCCTCATCACAGCCCTGATAGTGCTGTTTTGACCTAGCAGTCCTGTCAGAGTTCTGCTGTCTCATCTGCCTCACAGGGTAGCCTGTTGTGGGGACAGGAAAGGAAGATTATTATAAGCTACTTCAAGACTCCTTTGGGTAGTAAAAACAGGGGTATAAAAACCAACTCTTCTTTTCTTCATGTAGAGAGCTGTATTCTGACATTTCCCATATCCTGAATGTGCTGTATTCAGGTTGGGAATATGGGGTGCAACTAACTCCTCCTCCTCCTAACTCTTTTTCTGTTTTCTTCAATCCCACCAAGCATAAATGATGTAAACATGGTATAAAAGAGATTAATCAGAAACACAATGATTGGATTTTTGATACACTGGTAGACCTAAATGTTCAGATGCACACTGTAGTTTTATTAGCCAGTTCCTAAGGAAGCTTTGTCCACACAAATGGTGTCCCTTTCTCAAGTGTGAGATATGTGTGATGATAGGGTCATTGTCTGTGGCAACATTCAAGGTACACAGTTTTTCCATATGGATAAGCAGAAGGAGAATATCCTCATGTGGCAGGAGGAAGGCTTGGCAATATGAGACCAAATATGTCATGGATTGCCATCCAAAAGGTGTGTGTGTAGAGTTGTCATAACACATGGGAATGCTAGGCAGTTTCCAGGAGCCCCACGAGAATAGGGACCCCTTACTAATCTATGTATATATTGGTAGTTTGTGATATGTGAATGAACAAGGTCTTCCACCAAGCTCATGGTCAAGGCCCACAATAACATCCAGTGAAACAGGTGACTTCACTGCTGAGAGATAGGGAAGAAGCCTGAAGATTGTAAGGAAATAAGTTTATTGTTGCCGCTTTACACCATAACATGTTAGCACATAATAATTAAAATAAATTCAAACTGAAAAGATTAAAACTTGATATGAAAAGATTTTAAAATAAAGATCTAAAATAATATACAGTTGTACAATTGTACAATAAAAATGTTCGGCTCTGAGTTGCATCAGAGACAAATCTTTTCCTGATAGACAGGGATAATAATATCAGCTGTCGGGAATACATCTGCCAAAAGAAACTTAATTTGGTCCTCATCCAAACCAGAAATACAGAACAGTATTTGATTCAGATTAGGTCGGATAGAGTCATAAAGTGGCCAATATAGCAGATAGTGTTTGAGATCTTCTACCTGGTTCATATTGCAGGGACATAAATGTTTATCTAATGGGAGACTGTTAAATCTCCCCTATAAGTTTGCTGACGGGAAAGTTTGTAAATGGGCCCACGTAAAGGCCTTTCTTAATGTAGCCTTCACTAAATCATTCGGATAGCGGGAGAAGCATCTATTAGGCTTTAGCCTAGGATAGCATACTAAAATTTTTGACTTTTGTGCCAACTCATGATCACATACAGCATCCTTCTCCTGGACCCAGGCCTGGATGTTATCAAACTCCCATGATTTAATCGTGTCAAGTGATGGCAAAGCATAACTATGCAAGATGGAAGAGAACAAATTACGCCAACAATTCCTTTCTGAGCAGTATTGAAAACTGAGCTTAATTAAATGGATTGAAGGCAAATTTGCTAGCTTTATATAATATTTTATTAGTTTTAGATATGCTCTTGCAGCAAAAGACATTATATCAACCAGAAGATTGCCTCCCTGTGAGATGACTCCTCTGTCTGGAGATTTTTGAGAAGATCATTTGTATAATTGTTTTAAATATTTAAAACTTGTACGTGTATTTTACTGTTGTTGCCTGCCCTGAGTGTTTTGGAAGGATGGGTTATTATTTTCTTTTTAAATCACCATCATCATGTGAGAATTGTAGAATGTAGACCTAGTTGAGGCTAAGCCTAGCCTCACAGTGTTATGAATCAGTATGTAGTACAGAGTGTGGATTAAGAATAAATAGTGTCCTGGTTCTTTTATTTGTGTTTCAAATATTGCATTTGTGTAGTGAAAGGCAGGAGGAAGTGTAAATAAAGTGAAGTAAGGCAAAAATAATGCTTTGATTGGCAGGAGGGCATGTGGGCAAGCAAGACACGTCTCAGATTGGCAGTAACAAGGCCACAGCTTTTATTCTTACTAAAGACGTCTCCAGCCAGAGAGTTGGCCTGGCATGAGAAGAAGAGCCCACCATCAGCCATCCAGCTGATCATGCCATGGCTCTGGGGGAATCCTAGTACCCACCACCATCCCACCTGGGATGGTGGGTTCCTTGCCCCCAAGGTCCTAACCTCAGGGAAGCTGCTTGGTTGATGGCTGATGGGCGCCCACCTCACTTGGCCATCCAGCCACCTGGCTCTAAGCCCCTGGCCTACCTAACCGCGTAGGCCACACTCCTTCTTGAGCCAGACTTTTATGGAGCCCGCCCCCCAAGGTTCAAGCCCTTAATCAATCTCATGCCCCCTTTTAAACTGCTGTGATGAAATTACATATCTTTAAAGCAGGGGTAGTCAAACTGCGGCCCTCCAGATGTGCATGGACTACAATTCCCACAAGCCCCTGCCAGCGTTCGCTGGCAGGGGCTCATGGGAATTGTAGTCCATGGACATCTGGAGGGCCACAGTTTGACTACCCCTGCTTTAAACCATCCAAATTTAGGGCGGACAGGTAGGAAGCTGTCCAGACAGCTTCTGACTGCAGAAAGGCCGGGCCCTAGCATGTGGCAACTTCGATAGGTGCCCTGGGCCCGCCCCTACTGCAACAGCTCACTCTGCACAGCCATGTCTTGCTGGCCTGCCTCTGTGGCATCAACTAGCGGCCGCAGTCATTCACAGCCACACTTTAATGTTTAAACACTGATTTTGTTGGCTGTTCTGATAAACAGAAGTCTAATTTTACTGATAATTGACGTTTTTAATCCCGTGAGTGGTGGTATAAGTAAGGCCTCAGAGCACTGCTTTGCCTGGGGGCCTATAATGCTATTAAGACAGCCCTGGGTGTGTGTTTTGCCTGGGTTAAAACCGCTGAGCTGGCTTCCATGCCCGAGGGAGCTCTTGTGAGCTACTTGAGGGAACAAGTGAAGGTGGCTATGAAAAGCAGAGAAACCTGAGACAGGTAACAGCAAAATCGGAGCCATGTGTCTTTGCATTGTGGTGGGTTGGTCAAATACTATTATGATTGCATTTGTATAGAAAACTTACTGTGTACAAAGGGGGATCACGGAACCCAGACGTCCCTTCTGAGATTCTGGTACAAGCATAAGACTCATAGGTCTTGGATCTGTAGATGCACTGTCTCCATATCTACTCTGCTGTAAAAAGGCAGCTTTGATGCTTCAAAAGCTTAAACCCTGGAACTCTGCTTGTCTTCTATGACGACACTGGATTCAAATTGCACTATCGACCGACATTGGCTACCCTGCGAAATGATCCAAACGCATAATTCAACAAATTAAAATTCTATCTCTGTCCTTCGTTCACTGCCCAGAGATGGTGCGTGTCATCTTCCAGCCCAGGGGGAAGATTTATGGACACGTTCATGTCCTATCTCTGCTATCCAGGAATGAGAGCAGAAAAAAAATAATGGATGCAGATTGAAATGAATCTGGCCGCTGCCAAACGTAATGGCGACAGAATTGCAGGGAATGGAAGGAGCTGCCAGAGCAGCTTGTTTTCAACCACAGACCACAAACATCGTGATAGGAGGCTGGGTAACACTGTATCCCTCTCTTGCCTACAAGTCCATCATGGTAGTGGCTGTTGTTCAGAGCTGAAAGAATCGAGGAATTGCCCAATATCTCCAGAGCAGTCAAGAAAGAAGAAAAGGAGGAGCTGTTTTTTTTTTTTTTTTGTACCCTGCTTTTTACTACCCAAAGTGTCTCAAAGCGGCCAGTTTGGTGTAGTGGTTAGGAATGCAGACTTCTAAGCTGGCAAGCCAGGTTTGATTCTACGCTCCCCCACATGCACCCAGCTGGGTGACCTTGGGCTCACCACGGGATTGATAAAACTGTTCTGCCCGAGCTGTGATATCAAGGCTCTCTCAGCCTCATCTACTTCACAGGGTGTCTGTTGTGGGGAGAGGAAAAGGAAGGCGATTGTAAGCCGCTTTGAGCCTCCTTAAGGTAGAGAAAAGCAGCATATAAGAACCAACTCTTCTTCTTCTTCTTCTTCTTCTTCTTCTTCTTCTTCTTCTTCTTCTTCTTCTTCTTCTTCTTCTTCTTCTTCTTCTTCTTCTTCTTCTTGTTCTTCTTCTTCTTCTTCTTCTTCTACTTCTTCTTCTTCTTCTAATTGCTTACCCTTTCTGTCCCAGCAACAGATACCCTGGGAGGTAGAAGAAGCTAGAGAACTGTGAATGGTCCAAGGCCACCCCGTAGGCTTCATGTGGAGGAGTGGGGAATCAAACTGAGTTCTCCAGATAAGAGTCCATCACAAAACCCTGGTTGAGAAAGCCTTGTCTATGTCCTGAAATAAATCAAATTGATGCTTCCCTGTTCATTAGTTCTCTGCATTTTGGGCTTGTGTATTGCGCTTATTGCTTTTAATCTAATGATTCTTGTTGCTTGGTGCCACTGGTGTGAATGGCCCTATGGTTTTCTATTGATGTTGTTATAAGCTACTTGAATAGCCAGGCTGGGCTGAAAATAAAGGTGGGATATAACTATTCTCAGTTCTAAAAGAGATCTGAAGCATCCGTTCTTTGGAAGCACGCAGCACAGCAGGGCACCACCTAGGCAAAGGCTAAGCAAATCTGTATGTGGGAGTCTCTCCTCTGAAGTGTTTTTGGTTAAGTATTGCACTAAAAATAGCTTTAAAGTTTTCTTTCTTTTAAAAGTTTCCTAATATGTTGGTGATGACTCTTTAATCAAGCACGTATCTGATGTGAACAAATCTAACTTCTCAAGTAAACATTTCAGCCCCGTGAAATGCTGTCCAATTTACTTCTTTGAAGACCAGGTAAATAGAGATGCCCCCCCAGCCTTTGGCAGGGAGTACAGGGGTCACATTGCCAGATCCAAGCTGGGAAACTCCTGGAGATTTGGGAGTGGAAGCTGGGAAGCAGGGACCTCAGTACAGTACAGTACCATAGGGTTCACTGTCAAAAGCACCTAAGTCAGGCCAGCCTCATGCTAAGACATTCTCCTTGCATTGCCATTGAAAAATGGGCTCTGTTCAGATGGGTAACATGCCCAAACTAACCAAGCTCCTTGCAGGATAGCTAACACACATTGATTACTTGCCTATATTTTCTATTTAGGAACTCAGAAATTGAGCTGTACAATAAAATAATGTAAAACTTGTTGATTATTTATTATCGTGCACAATTAAAAACAGAATAAAAACTTCATAAAAATTATACAGAACTAACAGCACAGAAGACCAAACGTGTTTCGACCCTACTGGGTCTTCCTCAGTGGTTAGAACTGTGATGATACACTCTTATATTAAATACCTATATTAAACTCTTTATAAAGTGTAGCTGAGTAGTTAAATGGGATCTGTAAATTATGGCTCCAACCAATATATGTAAATTTTATCCTTTTGGGAGACCACCTCCTATGATATGCACCTAGGGTTACCACTCTTTGCTATTGTTTAATTCTGTGCTGAGAGTATATCTCATGTGCATCACCCTCCTGATCTCTTTGGGAGTGTTGGCTTTGAGGTTTAATGGGCCTTCACCCATCCGTAACCCCACATACCTGTTCCTTTTCTGTTACCATCCCTCCCCACCTCACATCCCAGGATTTATGACCAGCTGTACTCTCCCTTATGTATCACTGTCCTTGGTTCACATGGTAGGGGTTGGAAATTTAGTGCCAGGAATGGTAGACAGCCCAGACGGACTGTCTCCTGAATTCATGCCTTTTAGATCAAAAGCCTCCTCTATGGGAACTATTTCTCCCACTTAAGCTAACCCCCTATAGATAGATCCAAGGTGCTTGTCTTTGTCAAAGCTTCTGTTCCTGCCAAATCCTGTCTTGCTTTGCCTCATGGAATCTCTCAATAAAGACTGATTTCTTTGCATCACATGTGTCTGAAGAAGTTCTCTATGTGCGGTTCTCCTATGGTCAGCTGGACCAGCCTGTGGCCTTTGACCACATTTGGGCTCTAAATTCCTGTCAAGAGCTTGGGTCCTGTAACCCTTGTCTTTAGCCTCTGCTGATGCCACTGGAATCAAGCTGTGTTCTATTGCTTTAGATCAGCATGGTTCCTCATCTGAATCCACTCTCCCAATGAAGCCCTGTCACTTATTGTTGCATGGAAAAGGGGGAAAGCATGAGTTGAACCCAGTATGAAATGCCAAGCACAAAATCTTGCACAAGCTGCAGAGCGAGTATTGTTAAGAGGTCTTGCACTAGTAGAAATGGAATGGAAAAGGCTGCGGGAGCCGCTGGGGGTAAATCAGACACGCTGTGTCCCCACTTGCTTAGCAGCTCATGCAAGGTTTCCTGCAACCAATTTCTTGGCAACATAATATCCAGGCTAAAGGAGATCTTGTCCAAGCAGAATTGTGTTAAGTCAGTTTTCATTTCCACTTGTGCGACACTGGATCCAGGGTTTCAGCTGTGAATTCGTAACTAGAAAAAGCCTTGTGAATAGTGCAGCCAGCCTCCTATTGGGGCCTGGAGATCCCCCACGATTCCAACAGATCTTCAGGCAACAGAGATCAGCTGGAGCAAAAGGCTTCTGTGGAAGGTTTACTCTGTGGCATTATATTCCATTAAAATCCCTCCCCTCCACAAACCCCATCCTCATCCAGCTCCACCCCCAAAATCTCCGGGTGGAGTTGGCAGTTCTCTTTAAAGTATATGCTACTTTCCACTCCTTCATTGCTTTCTTTCTTTTTCTGGTCTTGCAAAGCAACCCTAAGGAAGATATCTAAACATTGGCTAGCTGTGAAATCTCACCAGAACTGTGAACATGTAACTGTCTGGAAAAATATTCACAAGGGGGACAGCTGTGTTCCTGCAAAGCCAGAAGATCCTCAATGGAGAACATTTCGGAATCCAGCCCATATTGGCAAAGGAAGTGAGATGCATCCTTTCACTTGACTAAGAATAGTATCAGTGCTGAAAGCTGGCTTGTGCTCCTGTGGCTCTCTTCCTTGTGTCTTCTGGGAGGCTTCTGGCAGTACTTCTTTGTATGTTGAGGCATCTATTAAAAGACCACCTGGCATGAAGGTGTTGCTTCCACACTTCCCAGCTGTGACTAAACTGCTGTGGCCATGGGTCATTCCACACTTCTTCAGATGAGTAGCTGTCATGTCTTCCTTTGTTTCATTTTTAGTGTTTGAGTCCATTCTCTATTTTTCAAAAAAAAAGGAAAGAAAAGAGGATACCATAAGAATTGTTTTTAAGTCTTGCTTTTAAGTCTTTTAAGTCTTGCTTTTCACTACCCGATGGAGTCTCAAAGTGGCTTACAATTGCCTGCCCTTCCTCTCCTTGCAACAGGCACCCTGTGAGTTAGATGAGGCTGAGAGAGCTTTTCACAGGACTGCTTGTTCAGAACAGCACTCTCAAGGCTGTGACGAGTCCAAGGCCACCTAGCTGGCTGCTTGTGGAGGAGTGGAGAATCAAACCTGGCTCTCCAGATTAGAAACCACCACTCTTAACCACTACACCACCCTGGCAATAGTAACAATGATCGTGATAGACAGTTGCATGAAAATCCAGTAGCAAGCCGTTCTAAGATAATTGGCTTGGTGTAGTGGTTAAGAACGTTGACCTATAATCTCAAGAACCAGGTTTGATTCCCCACTCCTTCATAGGCACCCAGCTTGGTGGTATTGCGCTAGTCATGGTTCTCTCTGAGCTTTCTCAGCCCCACCTACTTTTCAGAGTGGCTGTTGTAGGGAGAGGAAAGGTAGGTGATTGTAAGTTACTCTGAGACTCTTTCAGGTAGTAAAAAGTGGGATACAAAACTCCAGGTCTTCTTAGTTCAAGAAAATCAAGGCCATGAGGGAGCCTGCAATTAAAAGAACATAATTTGTATCAGAGAAGTACCATGAACAATGGGGTGCATCACCCTTCCCTTATACTTTCCACCTAACATCCAAGCTTCCAAGAAGAAATGGTTGTTTTGGGGTTTTGTTTGCTATCAAGTCCATAACTGAACTCAGAGGGTTACTTTGGGGGAGGAGTTGTCGTGCACCTATTGACTCCCATGTGGGGTCCCTCTGGAACGATTTGCCAGATGTTTGGAAGAGGTGACTGAATGGCTTGAGCAGAGTCTTCTGAAACTCAACCCCTTCAAGATGGAGGTCCTGTGGCTGGGAGGTAGGGGGGTGGGCCAGGAAGCACGCTTACCCATCCTGGCAGGGATGCAACTTACGACTACGCCCCTGGCCAGGAATTTGGGTGTGACCTTCAATGCCTTGCTAACTATGGAGGCACAGAGTTCTGCAGAGTCTGCAAGATGGAGCTCTTCCACCAGGGATTTGATTGAGGCTGGGTGGTGGAACATCGATTGGGCTCTCCCCTCGAAACCTATGGTGGGAGATGGCATTTCCAGCCATTTCATGGTGGGGAGTGGGGGTGTTGTTTGTTCTTATTTGTTTTGGTTTTAAATTGCATTTTCCATTGTTGTGAACCGCCGTGAGCCAGCTGGCTGGGAGGGGTGGTATACAAGTCTAACAAACAAATGAAAAACAACATTGAATGAAGTGACAGAGCAGTGATATAGAAATGTACCAAATATCTTTAAACTGTTCATAACTGGTGAGCAGAATGTGAGATGAACCAGTGAATATTGGAGCATGGTTAGGTATAATCTGAACAATAAAAAAGGATCATATTAATTGCAAAGATCCTTAGTCCAGTAGGAGGATCATGGCACTGGTTAGGCCTTCCCCCTTCTCCCGGATAGGAATTAGACAGACTGCATTATGCATACAAAACACCAAGCCCCTAATTCATGCAGGTGTTTGCTTGTATTAGTATAAATTGATGCTCTGGGCTTGTTTTCTCTGTTTACAGCCCACCAAATGAAGGCCCATCCGCGAACGGCAGAGAAGAGCAATTCCATTGTACCTGTCAATCAAATCCTGAAAGAAATATGAAGAGATCAAATCCTTCAGGGAGCAAATTGTTAAATATAAATGGAAAGGCAGCTCTTGTTTATCTTGGCCTGGTCAGCCAGAGGAGATGGGCTGCTGGTAAAAAAAAAAAAAGAAGTTGTGTGTGTGTGTGGGGGGGGGGGGGAAGAGTGTGACTGACATTAGGGCCTGCCAGATCTTGCAATATTCATGAATGTTCACTTATTAAAACTTCTGCCCAGCTGAAAGTGGGATCGGCGTGAGTGTGCCTAGGCTCAAGATAGATAGCCATGACTTTGGAGATTTATTTGAAGGATACCTAATTCCAAGGGTATTCTGGAAATCTTTTTCTTCGCACCCCCACCCCAAATCACACTCCTCTATTTCTTCCATCTCTCTCTGTTCCATCACTTCAGGGATATACAGATTCCCTTTAAGTGTCTGGCAAGTGGCCACCGATGCATATGAAATGGAATGAGAGAGTACAGTACCTTTGCATAATTTAAAAGAAGAATGACAAAATATGGAAATGTGGGCCTGGGTGGGTTTTTTTTTTTTGTGTTCCCGATGTAGCCCAATGTGAAATAGGAAAGTAAAGTTGACCGTAAAGGCAGTCATTCGACATCCAGTGCTTTACAATTGAATCACAACTGTGGCTCCATCCTATCCAAGTTCATACAAAAGAAATCCCATTTATTTCAATGGAACTTACTCCAAAGGGTGTGTGTGTGTGTAAGGATAAGGGAATAACAGTGTAGAGTTAAATAGAGTTATATTTAGGACCCTTGTGGACCTATTAACTTCAATGGACTTAAAGGGGCGTAACACTGCTTAGGACCGAGATCTGCTGGGTCAATAGTGTGATTCACCAGGTGCAGCTTTCTGTTTCCATCGCTGGCCAGCTAGATGCCTCCAAGAATTTCACAAGACTAGCCAGAAGGTCTCTTGTATTCAGTGTTCAAAGGTATACTGCCTCTGAACGTGGAAAGTCTATTTAGCTAGCATGGCTATTTGGATTTCCTCCCACTGTTTGCTTGGAATGATTTCAGGTACTATAGATTTGATTAATGAAATTGTTTGTATTCAAATGATAGAAATCAGGTAGCTGAGGCATTCATTTTCAGAAGACTGACCTAATTCTTTGGATTATTTGACTTATGATTTTGTAGAACTTTTCCTCTTGTTTATACCAACCAGTTCGTCCAATACTCTTCCTGAATATAATGGTTCAGCCACCAACATCTGTCCAAGCACTTCCACAGTGAAAACTGGCACGAAACATTCTCTCAGCTTGTCTGCATCCTCCCTATCCTTCATTAGCAATCTTTTCACTTCTTTGTCATCCAGTGGCCAAACAAACTCCCTGCATGGCTTCATGCTTCTCTGAGCTTAAAAGAAAACCTGGTTCTTATTTTTTTTAAAGAAATATGCTCCTCAATTTTTCATTTTGCTTGCTTGCTTGTCAACTTACATTTATTTTGCTGGAATCTATACTCCTTCTTGGACAAGACTTCAGCTTTTTTGCTGTGCTGGCTGACTCGTGGACTTCTCTGGTATCTTTCCAAATCCGAATGGGTTTGATGGAGTGCTGTTTTAAAGGAACTGATTACAACCTTCTAATTGATCATATAGTTATTGGAAATAGGCTTTAGTCTCATATTTGAGCTGGAATCTAGCTGAAATCTAGATAAGCTAAAGAATTATGCCAAAAGCAACCTGCAGATAGTCCTAACATATTTAGACTAAGATTCGGAGTCATTGTAATTTACATCCTTGTTTGGAGCAGGCTGATGCCAGAAGTAGAGGGTGTAGAAATATGCTCTGTTTTGTATAAGATTGAAGGATGAGTATTGATCTGGTGACCCTGATACATCAGAGATATGAGATAAGGGCTCCTGGGTTGACCTGGACACTGTGAGGCTTGTCCTGGAGGTGGAATGGGGTAGGGGGGGGGAGTGGCACTGCAGCTTTGGCCCAGGCCTCTGAGCCAATCCCATGAGGCAGATTCTATGCCACCCTTTGTTCTGGGCCCAGGTTTTGATAGACATGAGTCCTCTGCAACTTTTTATTTTTGATGCAGCTAAAATTTCCCAGTCTGATGTGTTTTTGGGTAACTCACCTTGCTTGGCCCCAGGTCAGCAGTTCCAAGCAAAGCATCTGATACTTTCAGTACTTTTGTCTGTCTATCAGGAGCTCTGCCTGCACTCAGAAATGTGTTCGTCTTTAATTGTATATAAAACGACTTTCTCCAAACTGCCTAGCATTTGCCAGTGGCTAAGGGACCTTATTGTCTTAACTGGAGCTTTCTTATCCTTTATGGCTTCTTTGACTCTGCCTATTAACAGTATTCAGTATCCTCTTGGACTTGATAAAACCTTTCCTAATCCAAGGTATACGTTCTGTCTGAGCCACAGTCATTTGAAGGTTTAATGACTTCTCAAAATCCTGGCCTTTTTCCTTTCAACTTCCTTTTCATTAATCCTTTCATGGGGGGGGGGAGTCCTTCTCTGAAATTGAATGTGAACATGTTGTGCTTTTTTTGTGCCTCTTCCCACTTAGCTCAATGTTGAAATTAATATTGGCAATGTTTTGCTAATGTCGCTTTTATTAAAGCTTTTAAAACGACATAGAAAAGAAGAAAGAGATAAAAATACATAAAAGAAAGGAGAAAAATACAAAAATAGTGATAGAAAAGAGGAGAAAGAACTAAGAGGGTTCTGGGTTTATCTATGCTGAATATAAATAAAATTACTTGTCTGATCTACGATGATTATATCAACCAAAACATTAAAATGCCTATTTTGTTCTAGAAACTCATGTTTTCCCCTTTAATCCTCAAAAACCACACACCATCCCTTCATTTGTGTTCATAATGCAAAAAGTCTATAAGAGGTTTCCAATTAGCAACAAATACAGCAGTTGTCTTTTCTCTAATTAAAGAGGTACGTTGGACCATCTCTGCCAATTCGAACCTTGTTATCAACCATTCTTCCATGGTGGGTAATAACAAACTTTTTCCAGTTTTGAGCATAAAATAGTCTCAACTGCAGTAAACCTGGTCATGAATCACCTAAGGCTGCAGATTGTGGCTGCAGAGGACTCAAGGCTAGAAGAAGGGAAGTCTGGGATGCCAGGTAGGGACAGCCAACACCTTTAGATGAGGCTTCACATCCCCTGCCCCCCAGCATCTTTCGTCCTGGGCCAGCTCTTGAGCTATCCACCCTTCCTACCCTATTTATTGGCTACAGCAGAGAGACTTCAATCAGTCACCAACCATTTAATATGAAAGTTCCAGAGGACATTATATCGATGTTATAGAATTACAGATAGGATAGATGGACAGATGGATACAGGTATGGATGGACAGACAGACAGACAGACAGACAGATAGCTATACACAAACAGAAAGGTAGATTTTTGAGGGGTGGAGCTGGGAGTGGTTGGGATTTGGAGCAGGTAGGCTCCTCAGTGAGGTATAATCCTCCAAAGCAGCAATTTTTTTCCAGGGGAACTGATCTCTTTAGTCTGAAGAGAATTTATAATTCCAGGGGATCCCCAGGTCCCATCTGAGGACTGGCACCCCTAATGCTGCCCTATTCAGGCAAAATGAAGAACCCCAACCGGATGTTCTGTGGTTCCTTTCATCATTTCCCTGAAAAGTTACTTTAGATGCTGCACAGTGAACTTTTGACCTCCTGGGTTATCAACTTAGATTGCAGGACTGCAGGGATGGGGAGGGATGAATCCATCCAGGCAATTACGTTTTCAGCTACGCTACCCTCCATCGTAACTATTCAGTATCGACATGAGCTTTGTGTTCCGATCTTCTTAACATGTATAGCGCACAAGACTAAGTGACTGATCCATCCAAATTCTAAAACAGCTGAAAAAATATCACTGCCCAGAGAATAGAGTTATTAAATATATGGTGCAGAACTCGGGCACTGCTGCCAGAAGTTGTATTTTCTGATTAGTTGGCAAATGGAGGTCTCTTTTTCCAATGCCTCATATAAATGTGTTTGTTGTTCATTTCCAATACTCTGGAATGTGCACATATTAATTGGAGATGGCCTGTGCATGCAGCTGGGACCTGGTTTTTGCCATAGAGATGGCTGAGCAAATAGCCGTGATCTGGCCAAGCTGTCCCAGTGGAAAATGTTCAACAGCTTTACTTACCGAAGCCTGGTCTTTAGCAGGTACCAATGGGTAAAAGCAACAACTGTACAACGTGATTTTTCCATCATGGCCCCCACCTTGTGGAACATCCCACCTGAGAAGGTGAGGAAGGCTCCCCTTGTTTGGCTTTCTGCAAATAATTTAAAACTGAATAATGAAAATTGGATTTTCTATGCAGGCAAAAGACTTGGGCTGGACTAATTAATTCTGAGTGTTACTTGGAAAAAAAGTAATAAGGACCGTGATTTAGCTTGCTGAATCTGTGATCCTACAATGGAATTTTGCAGCAGTAAATATGCTACATTAATACTACTGCTCTGATTCAGCTGTTTTCTAGACTTCTGGTTGGTTCTGCCAACCCTTATCCCTATTGCAGTATTAGTGAATATCCATCTGTCCGTCCGTCCATCCGTCCATCCATTGTATTGACTGACTCTGCACAATCTCAGTGAGAAAGGGGGACTATATTGTAAATAAATCAATAATCCTGCATGGATAGAGTCCTTGGTAACATGGCCTTCTAGCAGGATCGAGGACAGCAACCAGGGCAGAGCCTGAGAACAAAACTTGGATAGGGAGTGAGTTCAGGCAGAGGTAGAGCTGTTCCCATTTCACACACTCTCCCAATCATAGGAGTCACATGAACTACTCATCTAAAAAATATCAGGGATGGAGCTGTAAACCCCAACTCTAGAATGTCAGTGCTAGGAGCCAGTAGTCCCCAACCTTTTTATCACCGGGGACCGGTCAACGCTTGACAATTTTACTGAAGCCGGGGGGGAGGGGTAGTCTTTTGCCGAGGGGTGTCACTGATGTCGCCGCCACCTGAGCCCCTGCTCTGCTTGCTTTTTCACCAGCACCCTGGACTTCCCGCCACTCACTGGGGGGCGCTGCCAGCAGCATCTGCACAGGGCCACGCCAAGGGGGAGCCCCAGCCATGGCAACCAAAGGTGAGCTGGCAGCAGAGTGGCAGGGCAGCTCCCAAGACAGCAGCCAGGGAGGAGGAAGAGGAGGAGCTGCAGCCCAGTACTGACTGATCTACGACCCGGTACCGGTCCATGACCCAGGAGTTGGGGACTGCTGCTAGGAGCCACACATTCCAAGCACACTTGCGCTGTGCAATTTCTCAAGAACAGGGAGGAAAGAGGCCAAAAATATTGAGCCAAAAGATACAGGCAGAGTGAGCTCCAGAACAAAGTCTGAGTCCAGTGACAGCTTTAAGACCAATAAAGCTTAAGCTAAAGAAGTGTGCATGCACACAAAGGTTTATACCCAGAATTAAACTTTGTTGGTCTTAAAGGTGCCACTGGGCTTGAACCTTGTTCTACAGCAAGCTACAGTTTACTTATCCACCTAGATTTCAAACAGATATCCAAATCCAGTTGCCTGGCTTTAAATATCCAGGCAACAAAACAGCCCAAAGGATGCCAGCCTCCAGGTGGGACCTGGGACTCCCCCAGCATTGCAGCTCATCTCCAGACTAGAGAGATCAATTCCTTGGGAGAAAATGGATGCTTTGGAGGGTGGATGCTATAGCAGTGCACTCCACTGGGTTCCTTGTTCTCCCCTGGCTCCATCTCCAAATCTCCTGAAGCTGGTTGGCCAGGTTGGAGCTGGATCCCTACCCCAAAATGTAAGGAGGCAAGGGAGCATGTGCCTTGGTAAAGGAACAGGATTTCCCCTCTCTTGGGCAGCCCAGACCTCAATTTGGAGTCAAGCCTTGTTTCCAATAGATATTAAGCAACACACAGGAAAGAACTGAGCTTTGTAGAACCCTGGAACTGCCATGCGGTAGAATGAAACTCACTTGGACCCATTTTCTGGAAACAATCAAGTAGGCTTTCTTAACCAGGTTTTCTTGGGATATCTCCATGATGTTGTTTTACTAATTTACTGCTAATTTACTCTCTCCTTATATAGGGACTCTGATGATTTCTGTCTCATTGTCTGTGGGAGCGTGCATGCCCATGAAAGTTCACACCTTGAACAGAACTAGAAGAAGAAGAAGAAGAAGAAGAAGAAGAAGAAGAAGAAGAAGAAGAAGAAGAAGAAGAAGAAGAAGACTAGGTTCTTATATGCCACTTTTCTCTACACAAAGGAGTCTCAGAGCGGCTTACAGTCAGCTTCACTTTCCTCTCCCCACAACAGGCACCTTGTGAGGTCGGTGAGGCTGAGAGAGCCCTGATATCACTGCTTGGTCAGAGCAGTTTTCTCAGTGCCGTGGTGAGCCCATGGTCATCCAAGTGGTTGCATGCGGGGGAGCACAGAATCGAACCTGGTGTGCCAGATTATAAGTCCGCACTCCTAACCGCTACACCAAGCTGGCTTGGTTGGTCTTAAAGTTGCCATTGGACTTAGATTTTGTTCTGTTGCTACAGACCAACCCAGCTATGCCCCTGACTCAATCAATCTGTTTAGTGGTGGATTATAATATTGCAATTGTAGAATGATGTTGACTCAGCATTGATTATATATCCAGAAAAATGGCCCTAATACATTTGTGAATAATAAGTGCCTGTCATAGCTATCAAACCTTGGGAGGGGAAGGGGGAAGCTGGTATCTGAAAGGATGAAAATAGATTCTTTAATCATTAAAAAGGTGATTTAAGGTTAACCTTCCAGCATGCTGATTTTGTTGCAAGGCATTAAATTTAATTACTGGCTGTACAACATGGTAAGTAAGGCATCAGTCTGTAAACAGTTTTGTTGCTTAGAATAGTAATTACGAGAAGGAACATCAAAGTTCATTAACCCGGGAAGGCTGCTGGGCCATCAACTTTTACTAGGGGAGCAAATATGCATTTGTAAGAGTCATTGGCAGTCAACAAAAGAAGTCAGGAGAACAAACAAGTGGCACATGCATAGGAGACTTGCATTCCAAAAACATGTTTGCAGTATGGTTAGAATATTTCGTTTAAGACCCTAAGCCAATATGGGCAACAGGATACAATCCCCTGCCCCCCAATCATTTATTAATGGCAATAAGCTTCCACAGCAATATCCACCACCATACTGGCAGAGTTTGAATATGAAGAGAAGGCTAAGCACCAATTTTCTTCTGCTTAAAGAACAAAATAATTTTATTTATGAAGAGAAACAGAAAGAGGCAAAGAACTGAGTATCTAGGTAGCTGCAGTCATTCTTCTGTTTGACTGTTCTGGAGGCAAGCAGAGAGAAAGTGTGCTCAAAAAGTGGAAAGTCTCCTTTTGAGCCACTCTTGAGTCTCCAGTAAAATCACCTGGAAGTTCTTATCCTAGGTACGTTAAATATACATCTCCTCTGAGGCCCCCTGCAGGACATCCTGGAAATTCTGCTCAATATTGCACACCATGGATCTTGCAGATTTCAACAAACCAGACTCCAATGATGCTGAACTCTTGGCTGGCTTCTGAAGATGTTTCCTAGGACTTGTGCACCTAATACAGGTCTGTCAAGCTTCAGATGGTGACTGGGGATCTCTTGCTATTACCACCTATTTTTTGGTGGCAGAGATTCTATGATTTTAGATCAATTTCCCTGGAGAAGATAGCTGCTTTGGAGGGGACCTCTGTGGCATCATAACCTGTGGAGGACCCTTCTCTCCCCAAACCCTGTTGTCCACAGGCTGTATCTCCAAAATCTCCAGGGCTGGTAACCTGGGGCTAGTAATCAGAACCAAATGTGTTCTCAGTTGAAAGTTCTGGGAGAGTTGGCCTTAAATTGATGCTTATCAATACATAGCAAGTGTTGTGTTGTTTGTTTATTCATCATTTTTGCCCCATCAGGTATTTGTTTCAGCTATTTCTTCATTGCCTCCCAACTCACGGCCCTCAGGTGGATTTCTGGATTTGAAACCATCACAAAAATCAGTAAAAGCACCTCCTCCTATAGTTCCACCTCCTCCTTCTCTTCTTCCTCCTCTATTGAACATTTGAACTCTCCCCTTGTTGTTTGGCAAACACTTGGTTGGAATGCATCACTCGGCTGTTCATTGCTTCAAGCATCAGAGAAGACGTATCTGTGTGGGAAGATGTTCAGCCATGTTGAGATAAGCAAGGAGACCTCTTTCTTTTGTACAAAGAAGGCGGTGGCAGAAGACATTGGGGGCTGACATATGACAAGGTTTATTGTTCCCAGCCTTAAAGAGTGCCTTGACAATAACTGTAATTAAAGTTGCCACTGCTTTGACCTGATTAAACACAGAACAATGCTACTGCCATTCTTGGACTACCTTAGGCCGGTGAGCTTTTGGATGAAATATAACATCTTTTGGCAGCTGAGTTAATTATAACATAGCTCACTGTATGTCTTTGGAGGGGAAAATGTTTTTTGAAAAATCCAAGGGAGAAGGGCCTCTAATGAAAGCTGTCAGAATGATGCTCAACGTCGCTAATGAGTGCATCTAGGATCTCGGGAATCTGTTAACATTTTACGATCGGGCTGTGTTGAAATGTGCTGAATCGCCGTTCTTTGCAGCTTAGGAGACAGGACCCATCCAGGGGTTACGGATGTGCGGATATCGACGCTGTTGCTCTCTGCAAGCCAGGACTTGATGAACGCAGGATGGATGTAGCGATCAAAACTGAGGCTCTATTAGTACAGAATTAATCGGGCTGGGATGCACAAATTGCTTAGAGGGGAATGGAAGTGGTTGTCATTTCCTCCCCCTCTTCTCAACCCTCTCTATTAGACAGCTGACATGGGCGTTTCAAATATATTTCTGGGGCTGAGGCATCAGCAGCAGAATGGGTGTGATGTGTACCAAGCAGTCGGGGTTAGATAATGAGAAATGATGTTTCTGCTAATCTGCACATTTTTTTAAATTATAGGATAAGTTTGTCAAACTTGCTTCAAGAAAGTACTTCACTCCAGTATCTGCATTCAATCTCACCACCAAGTGACACCCTTTCTCCCTTGCTCAAAATCACTACACTCTCCATACCTTCTGTCCTACAGGTTCTGGGTTACAAGTAGGTCAGGCAGTTAAAGTGCAACACCCATTTTGCCCCCTTTTAAAATGTAGAGAGAGCTGTGACCATTTCACATTTCAGGCCCTCTCACTCACAAGGACACCACCAAGCACGGTGGCCCATATACTTTTAATAACCACTCCTAAATCCAACACCTCACAGAGCTAACCCTGACCTGAATAGACAACAGTCTTCGGTGGCCTGTTTTGGTCCATGCTGAATTCAAAGTACCAGTGTTAATTTTCAGAAGATATTGATGAAGGCCCTGACCTTACAAAGATGTCGGTGACTCTGTCAAGCACAGTCTTCTGAGTGGAGGTCAGAGATTATGTTAGGATCAACAGCTTATTGGACTGTAGACTCCTTCTTGCTCTGGGACCTTGTGGTACCATGTTCACAACCAGGGCCAGAGCCTTTTCATCGGTGGCCCCAACTTGGTGGAACAAACCCCCCAATGAAATCAAGGCCCTAACAGAAATCATACAATTCTGTAGGGCCTGCAAAATGGAGATCTTCTGCCAGTCTTTCAGATGAGACCAACAATGGGGGACCCCTACAACTGGTCCCCTACCAGGCAACCTGACACTCAACATGTCTCTAACCATTGATGCTGTCCCTCTTCAATTATTGCGATTACCCAAATGTTGTTGACTTTCAGGAGGGCATGTTGGGCTAAGTACTACACCCACACATTTTGGTTGGCTTATAATAAGGCCACAGCTTTATTGGCATATCAGAGAACCCTGATAACAGTGGTGCCCTGGGAGCCACCCAGTTCTGCCTCTGGGAACATGGGTCCCCTTGCCGCTGGGTCCCATCCAAGGGAGGTATACCCTCCTGCAGTGCCAAAGAGAGGTGCAGACCTCCTCCGAACCCACCCCAGGCCACCTGGCCCTGAAAGCCCATTTGTCTTCCCCCGCTGGGTTGGCCCTGCTCGCAGCCAACCATCCATTATGTGGGGCCCTAACTATGGGGAGTTCGATGCCCCCAACCGAAATTCCCCAAAAACACGCTCCATTTCATACCGAAACCGCCTCCCCACAGCTGTGACAAATTCAGACAAGAAAGCCTCCATGACTGTATCTGAAATAACAACACAACCAGTATATAACAAGACTAGAAATAAAGCCCATTTATAAAAATGGGCAGAGGTCGGGCTTGAGGCGAGGCCCCCATACCTGGGAGGCTGTTGGGCCACTGGTGGGGGCGGGCTGTGAAGTGGCGCAACATGGAGTTCTGGCAGCGCAGACGACAGGGAAGGGAAGGAGAGCTCCTGTGGAGTGCGAGCATGTGTGGTGTAGGCGAGGGGCGGGAGGCGGGGCATCTGGCTGAGCAACCAGGCATGCATGTGAGTCCGCGCATGCCTGGTTCATTTGCGTGCCGTGCTGGCCGGCGAGCAGGCTGCGCTGGCTGGTGGCGTGGCTGGCAAGGCGAAGCGAAGAGAGGGAGAGCAGAGAGGGAGCTGGCAGAAGGTGAGGGCGGATCGGGGAGCAGGGAGTGGCCGGGGGAAGGTTCAGTTGTTGTGGGGGTTGGAATCACGGGGACAGGGGCTGGGGTAGAGGTGGTGGATGGTAATTGGGGCGTTGTGGCGGGTCCAGAAGGGATCTGGGGAGGGTGAGTGGGTGATTGGGTGGCGGAGTGTGTGGCTGGGTGGGTCGCTTGGCGGCGGGAAGCGGGGAGAGTTCGGGAAGGGGTCTGGGGAGGGTTTGGGGGGTTAGCAGGCAGCGGGTGGGTGTTGGAGTGTGGCTGGGTGGGTTTGTTTGTATCAGGGAGCGGCGGCGGGTCAGGAAGGGGTGTGGGGAGGGTTGGGGGGTTGGCGGGCGGCGGGTGGGTGGTGGAGTGTGTGGGTGTGTGTGTGTGTGTGTCGGGAAGCGGTGTTGTGTTGGTAAGGGGTCTGGGGAGGGTTTGGGGGGTTAGCAAGTGGCAGCTGGGCACGGGAGTGTGTGCGTGGGGGATCTTGTTGTCGTCGGGGCGGGAAGGCAGGTGGGGATGGAGCGGGGGGGGGCGTAGGACTGAGCGCTTAGCGTGGTGTTGGGGGGTGGTGGGAAAGGAGCAGAGACGCTGCGTCTTCGACGCGACATCCCTGCTCCTTTCCCGAGGGCATTGGGAAGGAGTCCCTGGCGGGCGAGGCGGTGGCAAGTGGCTGATGGGGAGGCGCGCTTTGCGCGCCTCCCCATCAGCCGCTTGGGCCAAGAGTGGCACTCGTTGGGGCAAATCAGGAGCCACTTCGCGGCTCCTGATTCGCCGCTGCAAGAGTTTTTATCACGGACAGAGCCCGCCCTAACTCCTCCCCAATAGCCCTTAGGGCTTTATTTAATCCGCTCCGCAGGAGCAGTTAAAGATGGGTGGGAAGCTGCTTTGCTCAGCTGCTGCAGGGGAAAAGCGAGTGGGACTCCTGCACATGGTGCCCTTATAAGGGCGCCATGAGCTTGGCCCCCTCTCCTCTGTGAGTCGCTTTGTACGCCACGCCTGCCCGCCCAGCTGCTGGAGTAGCACCGGGAGCATGTCTCCCTTGTACCCATTCCTGCACAGCATCAACGGCGGTTTCTAAGTAAGTCTGTGCCGCATTTATCATTATAACCGTTATATCTTTTTACGTATTCATACCATTCCAAATATTTCAGTGTATCTTTCCACTCCCCACTGCTTCTACGGACACTGCCCTGAGACAATATAGAGGGGCAGTATATAAACTGCATGAACGAACAAATGAACAAACAAACAAACAAACATGTCCACAAGGCAGGTCTGAACATCAAAACTCCACTTTGCTCTTTCTCAGTGTGGTCCTGTGCAGTGGAACAGGTTTCTTAAGGATGTGCGGTAGACCTGTTAGAGGAACTTTCAAAACTTTTGTATAACCCCCTCCCCTTTCCCAAGTACTATCTGGGAGGTGGAGGAAAAAAGATTCCTTCAAGGCTTTCTGCTAACAAAGCAAGGAGTTTTATTAAGAATGATCATTGTGATGCAAGCAAGAACAGATTGTGCTAGCCTATAGAATAAGATTCAGTGTTCATCCTTTATAAGATAAAACAGACCAAAGGTTAGGGTATAGAATTCTGGGTGGAAAGTTCACCAATTCACTTTACTCTCCTTCTGAGTACACTTTGCATTCCTTTTAAGGAGAAGAGGAAAATAAGCCCTTTGTGCATTTTTCATGGGAGGTAAGGATAGAACAGACCCTCGAATGTGATGGGGTTACTAAGCAAACAGCAGGTCAAACAGCAGATTTACAAGGGGGAGGGAGATTGAGGATGCAATACATCTCCTTTAAAATTGAACTGGACAACATAGGCTCACATTCTGAAGTTATTATAAGAACCTCAGTTTTACTTGACCATGTAACATTTATGATTTTAACAGCCTCAACTGTTTATGATTTTAACGTTTATGATTTTAACAGCCTCAACTGTTTCTTGGGGGTGCTAGGTCCCACCTAGCCACTGGTAGGGGGGTTGGAAGTCAGGTAGGGTTGCCAAATCCAGGTTAAGAAACTTCTGGAGATATGGGGATGGAGCCTGGAGAGGACAGGAACTTCAGTGTGGTAACATGCCATAGAATGCACTCTCCGGAGCATCCACTTTTTCCAGAGGAACTGATCTCTGCAGTCTGGAAATGAGCTAAAATTTCAGGGGATTCCCTAGTTCCTGCAGGAAGGCTGGCATCTCTAATGTGCAGAGATTCCAGAAACTATGTAAGGCAGAACTTTTCTGCAGTGCCCTTGGAGGTTTTTGAGCGGTGGTCCATAGTTATCACAGACTTGTTCTTTCTATTATTATTTGCATGTGTGTGGAATATGGTTTTAGCTGGTTTTAACAAATTAAGCGATTTTTTGTTGCAAAATGGGAACCTTGGGACTAGCGTTGCCAGTTTCAGACTGGAGATCTCCTGGTATTATAACTGACCTCCACTCTAAAGCACCCTTGGAGAAAGTGGCTGCTTTGGAGGGTGGACTCCATCAATCACTCAATCAAACTTTATTACAGTTGTTCAGACCAAGTTATATGAAGTAAGGGTGGACTCTCTGACATCATATGCTGTTGAGGTCACGCCCAGCCCCACACCATGCTCCACTCCCAAATCTTCGGGAATATTTCAGCTCTGAGATGGCCACTTTAGGAATAGAGATATATGATGTCATCAGTGAAGAACAGCCTTTTATGTAAAATTTGACATTAATGGAAACAAATCACCTAGAACAGCCGGAGCTGCCTTCAGCTCACTGAACAAAACAGGAAGGCAGATAAATATGTTCCTAACATGCAGGCTTATCCCTTGCTACTTAGCTGTTTACTGATTTCCCCCAAACTATCAACGATGGAACTGATGTTGATTTCAAGGAAAATAAACATCAGTGGGTTTGTTTGTTAGCCTGGGCTAAGCAGAAGCTAAGCAGAGAACTCCAAGGATCTGGATGGAGTGCTGCTAAGGGGCACTGGAGAACCACTTAGGTGTAGCGGTTAAGAGCAGTGGCTTCTAATCTGGAGAACTGGGTTGATTCCCTGATCCTCCACATGCAGCCAGCTGGGGGACCTTGCCATTGTCACAGCCCTGATAGTGCTGTTCTGACCAAGTAGTCTTGCCAGAGCTCTCTCAGCCTCACCTACCTCGCAGGGTGCCTGCTGTGGGGAGAGGAAGGGAAGGTGACCGTAAGCCACATTGAGACTTTTTCAGGCAGTGAAAAAGTGGGATCTAAAGCCCAACTCTTCCTCTTAGTCCCCAGGATAGAAAATCCTGTGGCAAAAAGAATGTACTGGCATAAATTCAACCATTGACCTGATTTCACAGAGTAGGTCTTTCCTTTCTTCCTTTCTTCCTTTCTTCCTTTCTTCCTTTCTTCCTTTCTTCCTTTCTTCCTTTCTTCCTTCCTTCCTTCCTTCCTTCCTTCCTTCCTTCCTTCCTTCCTTCCTTCCTTCCTTCCTTCCTTTCTTCCTTCCTTCCTTCCTTTCCTGGTGTTGCCCAATGATGCAAATGCCATTTTGTTCCTGGGTGGTCATCAAACCCTCGGGAACCACATATATGGCAATGTGGTGGCCTTCTCAACTCTAGGTTGGTGAATATCTGGAGATTGGGGAGAAAAACACAGGGAGGGATCTTAAAACAGCATGATGCCAGAATGTCCTTCCTTCAAAGCAGAAAAGTTCTTCATGGGAACTGCTACCTGTAGTCTGGAGATTAGCTGTAATTTCAGGAGCTCACCAGACCCCATCCGAAGGGTACAGTCAGGAATCACCCATCTGTCTTCTACAGATAAACATGTCATTAAGTATGTATCCAACTTTGGGGTTGGATACACACCACTATACATTAAACGCTTCCCCGTTTCTAATCCTATATAGTATACCAAACCTTGCATCCTGAAATGGGTCATTTTGCTCTGCTTAATGGTTGTTTGATGGACGGAATGAGCTACAGAAATGTAATCTCATTAGGGAATTAGGACCTTATTTGGGAACTTAATCATTGGTCATCACCTTCAAGTGGCTTAGCAGTTATTCCAAAAAATTAACCACTATCCCATTTATTTATTTGTCACGTGGCATGTGTGGAGTGTAGCCGGGAGATTAGAGGATTGTCTGGCAGCCAGGCAAGGGGCATTCAGAGGTAGTTTTCCATGGCCTGCCTCTGTGTTGTGACAAGAAGAAGGATAAAAAGAAGAAATCTCAAAGTGGCTTACATTTGCCTTCCCTTCCTTTCCCAACAGACACCCTGTGAGGTATGTAGGGCTGAGAGAGCTCAGACTGAACAGCTTTGACCGGTCCAAAGTCACCCAGCTAGCTGCATGTGGAGGAATGGGAATCAAACGCGGCTCTCCAGATTAGAGGTCGTTGCTCTTATCCACTACACCAAGGTGGTTCTCTAGTATTCCATAGAGGAACTCCATCCAAATCCTTGGAGGTCTCCCATCCAAGTACTAGCCAGGGTTGAACCTGCTCAGCTTCTGAGATCTGCCAGGATCAGCCTTGCCCAGATTAACCAACTAACTCACTAATCCATATTATCTGATAGATAGGAGCTGCCACTCTTAACCACTACACCATATTTTCTCTTTCATGTCCTGGAGTGACTCAAGGTCCTTACACGTTTTCAATGGATATGTGACTGTTTCTGCAGGAACGATCCACCGCCTTTTAATATTTCTGGCTCGTTTTGGACTGACAGATTGAAACATGGCAACGAAAAGCCTCTTTGGATGTTCTCTGAAAAGAGAAAGAGAGACGGTGAAATTCCCGAAAAGGACAACGAGTGTTGGTGGTTGTGAAAAGCACATTTAGTTCCAGATCAAAACCACCGCGGAGTGCAAATTTCCCAACCGGAGGCAGTTCATTAGCAACATGGCTTCCAGCCCTATTCACTTGCTTCCTCTGTTAAAACAGTGACCTGTTTCTGTCAGGATTTTGACTTTTCAAATGGTGGGGGAATCATCACGCCGTACATCTTCCAAATAAGGGAGAACAAGGGTTTTATTTTCGTGTTGTTTTAAAAGATGTGTTGTGTTGTGTGTGTGTGTGTGTGTGTGTGTGTGTGTGTGTGTGTGTGTGTGTGTGTAGAGAAAGAAAGACGGCTCGGCTGCAAAACAAACCGAGTGGCCCATGGCCAGGCAACCAGATGAGGCCAAGAATTTCTTGTTCTTTATTCCACAATCAGCCCTCAGTATCCCATGGAAAATGATGGACTTGATAAATATTGAGGGGTGGGACCAATGGTATGGGTCTGTGATATCCAGAAAGGTTAGCAGAATGCATGACATTAGTGGCTTCTGAGCATGTGGAAGCCAAAAATAGTAAACATAGCAAACACAGGCTCCGGTTGTGCTATTAAACTAATATAACCATTATTTATTAGAGAACTCCATTCCAGACAGGAAAGGTAAGAAGATAGTCCCTAATCTAATCTAGCTAGTTGGATGGGGAGAGATGCAGGAGGCATGTTGGAGGCAGGCAGGAATAGAGGAAGAGAGACAGAGGGCAATTTTGGAAGAAGAAACAGGAAACAGGAAGTTGTCCCTTAAAAAACTCAATGTAGTCTTAAATGGACAGCATCGGAGAGACTAGAAAGGTGGGTGGTCAGTGTTTCTATCTATTTTACTTCCTGTGTGGTAAAGAATCTGTCTGCTCCTGCAGGTTGAGGCAAGGGACATTACCTAGGGCATAATTTCCATTCGTACCAGCTCTGCAAAGGCTTGAAATGAAAGATTTGTTCCCACTCTAATACATTTCTTTAAGGTTTTCCAATACCTCTTTGTTTCTATGATTCTATCATCATTACCAGACTACCCAGACGTGAAATCTCCCCAGTCTTCCAGGGTTGCCAAGAACTCCCACAGGCTCTCAAATAAACGCTGATTTTTTTCTGGATTTGTATTTTCCTTGCTTGTGTGTTCCTGAGCATTCAAGGATGTCTCTCCCCCCCCCACCCCCATTCTGCATATGTTTTGCTCTCTCTAGTGGTCAATTTGCTATTACATTGCTTTAGGTCTGGTTTTAAAATCTGCTTTCAAACCTGCAGAGAGACATGCTGGACACAAGATGATGTAATATTGAATTGACCACTAGAGGGAGCAAAACACATGCAGAACAGAAAATCAAACCAATCAACCCAAAGACACAAGGAAACACAAGTGACAAAAATGAGAATGAATAAAGGTGCCTCAAGGCACTTTCCCATTACCAAGACCCCATAAAACATTGCATGAAATCCAGTCACATGACTTGCCCACTTATATGTCTTCCTCTCTTTCCCACCTTCCCTCTTCTTCCTTTAAATCCTTCCTTCCCAGGGTGTGACTTTCAAAGGAACTATGTCATGGTCCTGCCAGAAGGCAGTAGTCTCTGACCTGACAGATTTCCAGCTAGGGAAGGAGCTGCTTTATATCCCAATATGCTGACTTGGATATCTCATCAGATATTGAAAGTTGAGCAGGACCAACCTTAGTATTTGGAGGAGATCTCTAGCAACAGAGCATAAGTTCTTCCAAGAAACACAAGGGATCATGACGTGGAGGCTGGAAATGGCAAACTACCTCCCAAAGACCCTTGCCTGGCTTCCAGACAATCCACAGATCTCCTGGCTACATAACACATGCCATATGATAAATAGTGTCCCAGTGGCCTCAGAAGGAGAGGGGCCATATATTCCCAAGATGGAAAGGCCAGTTAGTCATTAACCAATGGATACTGTTCTCCCAGCCGTCCCTTCCTGGTTGGTCAGCCCTGCCTCCATCCACCAATCAACTCAATTGTACACCTGTGTGGTCTTGAGGAGAAGGAAGCTTCCCCCATGGCTATAGCTTTTGTCAAAATTTCTTGGACATTTTGTCTGAGGAGGAAACACAATATTAGTGTCAAATTGTGCTTTAAACAATTGGATTTTAAACAGAGAATCAGGGTTTTCTTAGACTGTAAGTAATAACAAAACCATAAGAGCATGTGGGTTACATAACATCCACATCTATAAACTTGTAGATCATTAAAACAGTTATCCTCATGCATAGAAAAGAACCCTTATTGTGGATGTCATACTTTAAGTCCTTATGAAGCCAGTTTCCCCAGGATATGAGAGCCTAGAAATCTTATATCAGACCTGGCTCTAGATTACACTGAGCTCTGCCTAACCTCTCTATTTGTAATTTTTACATATATTGAACATTTATTGGGTGATGTCGCCATATATAATCATGTTGACCTGGCCCTCCAATGGCTAATGATGGGCCTGGAGAGGGTGGGAAGGGAAGATCCCCAGGTGGGCATGTCCTCAGCTATGCTTCCCAACCAGGTTCTGTATAATTGCACCATTCCTGGGGTTTCTCAAAGCCCAAAGAATTTTCAGGGGGGTCTTAGTGGTAAAAAAGTTAAGAAAGGCTGCTCTAGAGGTCTATAGTTTCTGTATCACACTAAAGGTAAAGGTAAAGGTATCCCCTGTGCAAGCACCAGGTCATGTCTGACCCTTGGGGTGATGCCCTCTAGCGTTTTCATGGCAGACTCAATACGGGGTAGTTTGCCAGTGTCTTCCCCGGTCATTACCGTTTACCGTTTACCCCCCAGCAAAGCTGGGTACTCATACCGACCTCGGAAGGATATAGTCAACCTTGAGCCGGCTGCTGGGATGGAACTCCCAGCCTCATGGGCAGAACTTCAGACTGCATGTCTGCTGCCTTACCACTCTGTGCCACAACACTGGAGAGTATATTAAGTCCCAGATGACATGCTCAGAATGTAATCTGAAATATATGTATATTTAAAAGTTCATTAATTGTTAGTTTGTAAGCTTTTTTTAAATAACTGTGTCATGACAAAATATCTACATCAAAGTTTTGTGTACCACACTATTTATATTAATACAGTTGTATGAATTGTAGATTTATTTTACTCGATCCCCTGACAAAGCTCATCACGAAATGCATTTGGGACCTAAAAGGTCAAATGAACTACTTTTGTTTTGTGCCTTCTTCCTCCCCCCCCCCCTCCTATTTGTTGACCAAGCAGTTCTTGGGATTCTACCTTCCACCCTAGTATGAAGTTCTAGTACCAATCTGTAACTATCAGGAAAAGTAATCTGTGATCAACGCTTGAATAACAATACTGGCTACTGTTTCTAAATGCTTCTTCAAGCATGAAATTAGGAGACAATTCAGGGACCTCAGGAGCATTTCCCATTCCTAGACAGAACAAGGAAGCCGCAGAACACATGCTCTTTGAATTTTCTTTGTCTTCTTATACCATTTTGACTTGGTTTCAACACAGTAGCCTCTTCCCAATTCAAATGCTTCACTAAAATGGGACACCAACCATCTAGAACTGAAAGGCGCATCTGCTCAAAGCATTAAAAAAAAAAAAAAAAGGTCAAAGCTCTTATGATAAAATGCATTGTAAGCCCTGTCAAGTTGCTCTTGTAGTCATGGCTAAATTTAATTGCACATTACCAAGGGAAAGATTTGACTTCTGAGAGCTTAATCAGGATGGCTTTTGGTTAGCTTTGGAATACCTTTTGCAGCCATTGTTGGTTGCTTTCCCAACTCCACAAGCTGCTCAGTCTTATCCAGCCAGACTGAGGACTGAGGGAACCCAGAGGCCGAGGTTGGCCAATATAGCTGCTGAGAGAATTCTAATCCAACGATTGAAAATGCAAACATGAACACCATCATCAGTAACCAAGGAGAAACAAAGGGCTATGCTTTTGGGACAGCCAAAATGATCCTACAGATTCTATTCTGGCTTCATTTCGGTGAGGTCAGAATTTCCAGTTCCTTCATGGATACTATTTGACCTTAATCAGTTTGAAAGTTGAAGTGGTTTTGCCTCCGTTCCATGGTTTCCCAAGAACTACATTCCTTGTCCATTTAGCTTCTTCCTTATGGACAGAAGTGAACTACAGTTTCCAAAACCATGGACTCCCAGCTATCAGTATCAGTATTGATTGTATAGCTATTAGCGCATCCTAGCCTAAGATACCAGAGGTTTCAAATTGCCTTTGTATTCTGTTTTAGTAACTGGTTGCTAATGATTTCCCTCCCCATATAATTTCAGACAAGCTCATTTTAGTAATGAGTTGCTAGAGGAATTTATTTATCTGTTCAGACAAACCCACTTGTGTCAGGTTAGCAAAGTGTGGTTGAACCGCAATGAATGAAAACTGCATTATTTTGGTCTTACCTTTTCCTTGTGCTTCTAAATCGCTGTAGTGCACTGTGTAAAATGTCTGTAGCACTTCCTGCAGTATCACTTTTTTCCTTCCCTTTTTCATCACATAATCTTCTTTGGAGTTTTTTTTTTATGTTCTAATTTTTTATATTCTTATTTGCATGCAATAGTGCTATGATGCTGTAGCGCTAGGGAGGTACCATTGAGAACAACTGGTTTCACTTTGATCTTAAAGGCCAACTGATCTCAATGGTACTGTTATAGTGCTATAGATCTCAGAATTAAAAAAAAAGAAAACCCTCCAAGGAAGATTGTATGGAGAAAAAGGGCACAAGAGATTGGGGGAGTAGCATTTTCTTGAAACAGCCATAGTAATTCTGAAAACTACAGAACGGAATTTGCTGGGTGAAACTCCTGTCCCTGTATCGGTTTGCTTGAAATTGGGGCAACAATGAATAACATCTAGTTTAGAATGGTAATGTGAAAATCCCAAACATCTGAAAAACCCCGCCATCTTGGTCTTTTTGTAGTTAATGTACAGTAGTATCAAAACCATGTTTTATGCTCTTGTCATGTAACCTGGGCCATGTCATTTGCATGCCTAGGCCAATTATCTCTGTCTGTATATCAGTAACCCCTTTGATCTGTAGCCTAGCCATCCTGCCTTAGATCTCAGTTCAGAATAGGTGTGAATGTAATGAGCCTGTCTTTCCTGCCCCCCTGCTGTGTTTTGCCTGGTAATCATTATCTTCTCCTGAGATCTTGAGGACCAGACACTATCTACTTCATCAACAAAGAGTCTTCACGGCCAAACCATTTGGTACTGAGAGGTAGAGGGTAGAGAAGGGGTCATTCAATGTACATCCCCAGTCTTAGCAAAGATCCCATGATGATCTTAATGTTATTCCAGTAAAGAAAGTTATTTTCCTCAAATGAAGTCTGCTTATTGGGAACGATGGGAGATTCTCACAAGTAGCTTCCAACACATCTCTACAGATGCTAGAAAGTGACAGAATCCCTCAAGCCTAATAAATATAATGTCTTCATAAAGGAACTTAAATAGATTTGTGTGTGTTACCAACTGAAGTTGGGGTTTTGTGGTTATCCCCCTTCTTCTCTTCAATTATCATATACGTAGATTACCGTTATACCCACTGAACATTTTTTGGTCATTGCTGGGAGGGAAGAAATAGACACAATGACTTCTTGTGTCTGCCACAACAACGCTGCTCACATATTTGGATATTTGGTTAAGGCACCCAAGTTTCCCCAGTCATAGAAGCATGATACCGAGTGTAATAAAATAATTTTCTAAGAAGTATATTGGAAAAAAAGGGAAACTTACATTTATTCAAGTAGATTCAATTCACATTGACGCTGTGGTCATAAAGCAAGAGAAAGCAGCCTACTCTGTAGAGCAGTGGTCCACAACCTTTTTGCGATTGCAGACTGTTGGGGGGGGCGATCCAGGTGCCATGCATGCACGGCAGCCCCTGAGCAAATGCACATGTGTGGCAGGTCCGTGCGTGTGCATTTGCACCCGGTTGGTCCGCAAACCTGCGTGCGTGGCAGTTTCGCGTATGCGTGCGTGCACAGATATGCCGCACACGTGCACATGCGTATTTGCGGGCCCACCAGGAGCACAAACGCGCATGTGCAGCAGGTCTGTGCATGCGCGGAACTGTCACACACGCGCGTTTGCGGACCCACTGGGTGCAAACGTGCATGCACGGATGTGCATGCGCGTTTGCGCTGCCGGCGTGCCGGTGGCCGCGCTTCCCTCTCCCCCCCTCCCGCAGAAATAAGCTTGCTGGGCCGCAAGCTAATCGGCCGCTTTGGCGGCCAATTTGCTTGCAGCCTGGGAAGTTTCTCACTGCGGGGGGCGGTGCCATGGTCTTCGTGGTCCGGCACCGAGCCGCAGCCCAGTGGTTGGGGACCACTGCTGTAGAGCACATTCCCTATCACAAATGGCCAGTTTGTCTGGCACCAAGTGTGCGGGAGTATGAGGGCATTGTTGATACAGAAGAGACCCGCAGAGAAGGCCATGTGAAGTGAGAGAGAGGACAAAGGGAGAAAGAGAGGTGGCATCAGAAAGCAGCTCCTAGGTTAGGACAAAGAGAGGCATCCCATTCAAGGAGATCACATAGGGTCGAGCCCTCTGGTGCACTTCGGCCGCTTTGGCAAGCACTGACGCCCGAGGCAGCCAGTGCTGTGGCGCGGAGGGGAGGGGTAGCGCAGGTGGTGGCACGCTTGCCAGAGCCCACACGCAGACACAGAGCTCTAGCTGTGTATTTCATGTTTCAGCTGAGATTCTTCTGAGAGCAGATTGTAATAAAGACATAAATCAATCAGTGTTTTATTCTTCTTTCTCCCCCCCCCTCTTTAATAGATTTATAACCAGTATGTATTACAGCACACACAAAAAATGAAAATGAAGCTGCTCATCAAGACTGAGCCCTGTGCTCAGGCACTTTGCATTTGGGGGGCTCATTCCTTTCCTCGTTCCTGAGCCATCTAGAATCATAGAATAAGAGAGTTGGAAGAAACCTCATGGGTCATCTAGTCCAACCCCCTGCACTAAGCAGGACACTCACAGCTCTACCGCTCATCCACTGTAACTTTCCACCCCTTGAACCTTCACTGAATCAGCATCTCCATTAGATCGCTATCCAGCCCCTGCTTAAAAATGTCCAAAAATAGAGAACTCACTGCCTCCCAAGGAAGCTTGTCCCTCCGAAAAACCACTTCAACTGGCAGGAACTTTTTCCAGATATTTAGATGGAATTTATTTTGAATTAATTTCATCCCATTGGTTCTGGTCCCTCCCTCCAGGGCAAGAGAGAACAATTCTGCTCCATTCTCTATATGGCAGCCTTTTAAATACTTCAGATTCAGAGTACCTTTATTGGCATAAACATTTTAAATACTTGAAGATGGTTATCAGATCCCCTCTCAGTCATCTCCTCTCCAGGCTAAACAGACCAAGCTCCCCCAACCTTTCCTCATACATCTTGTTCGCCAAACCCCTCACCATCTTTGTTGTCCTTTGTTGACCAAATCCTTAGCAAGCCTGTCCCTTTCTTGCAGAGGTCTTTTCCTCTGGTGGAAGGTGTTCCCTTACCACAAGAGCCCCTGACAGGGGACTAGAGCCAGTTTGGTGTAGTGGTTAGGAGTGCAGACTTCTAATCTGGCATGCCGGGTTCGATTCTGCACTCCCCCACATGCAGCCGGCTGGGTGACCTTGGGCTCGCCACGGCACTGATGAAGCTGTTCTGACTGAGCAGTGATATCAGGGCTCTCTCAGCCTCACCCACCCCACAGGGTGTTTGTTGTGGGGAGAGGAAAGGGAAGGCAACTGTAAGCCGCTTTGAGCCTCCTTCGGGTAGGGAAAAGCAGCATATAAGAACCAACTCTTCTTCTTCTTCTTCTTCTTCTTCTAGATCCATAGTACCCAAAATATGTTTCTGCCCACCCCGTCATAACATGATCCATTAGCACATCTTTCCCATGTACTTCATGTGACTCTTAACTAATTGTGTGCTGAGCTGGCCATTTTTGTCCATTCTTAATTTCCTATGTTGACATTTGTTTTGGTTTGCCTCCATTTGGGTTGGAAATCATTATAATTATTTCTTTAATGCCATCTTTACATACTTTAAATGTAAATGCTATTTATATTCCATTAATGCAAAAAAAAAAATAATAATAACACTGAGAAACCTGTTCATTTTCATGAGAGAAGAAAAACTGACAGAAGGAAAGAGAAATGGGTGTGAAATTAAGAATTCATGGCTTTATTACTCACAGCAAATAAAGTGTTGAGATATTTGAAAGGAATGAACTGGGTTTGGAAATATGGTCTCATCCTATTTTTAAGTGCAGAAATGGTGGGTATAGAGCTGAAAATAAGAGCCTAAATGTTGCATTAAGGTCAGCGAAGTGTGTAAGTAGAGTTCATTAGCAAGACCATAAAGAGGTATCTCTGTGTGAAGTTCATTAGAAATCCCATTACTGAACATGTTGCCTTACTTATCTGATGAACTGATATGCGGTGTTTTTAGAGTCCCACGTTTAATCCCAAGGGTTTTTTTTAGTTTTGGTAATCAGGTGTTATTATCTTCAAACTCCCTTCTTTTTTGTTGAAACACTGTTGTGAATTTCAATGGCTTCCTTGTATAGTTTAACATTGTAGCTGTTGCTGCTGTCCTGTCTTTTTAGGGGGGAAATCTATCACTTTTATCGCAGCATTTCTCCAAAGAGTTCAGAACTCGCATAGATATTGACTACATTATTAAAATTCAGTGGGTAGCCACCAAGCACTTTCTGCCTGTCCTGCCCTTCTGTGACATCAGGAAAGCTCAGCCAATTATTGCCAGCAGCATCTTATACCGTTCCAGTTCATCTCTTCCTGTCTTTCAGTCTAGATTACAAACCTCTTCTGTTTTTTTTAAAGCCACTTTCATCTATTAGTATCAGACAGCACTTGAATGGCAACCTCTAACATTAGGTTTCTTTTCAAACTAGGGGATTGTTACTCCCCCCACCCCAAACTATTTGTTGAATATGATCTTCACGGAGGAAATAGACTGGTTTTCTTCATTTTTATTGTGTAGCTGTTAATCCATTTCAAAAAGTATTATGCTAATTATAACAGTTCGTTGCACGTTCGACATCTGAATTGCTCATTTCCAAAGGTTTTTTTTTTCCTCCTCTAAATTGTAATCTGTTAATTACTTGTTTAATGGAGTGTGTAATTACCTACTTTAAGTTAGGAAACTGTTTCCATTTCAAAGTGAGAAACCCATTCTAGAAATGAAAGCATGTAAATGCCGTTCCTTCAAGACAGAGTCGAAAAGTCTTTGGTTTGGTAATGGTTTCAGTGGCTCGGAAAACAAATTGGTGCCTACCATCTCTATTACACACAGCCGAAGTGTTTATTAGGAAATGTGCAAAGAAGGGCTTATATTGAGAGAAAACATCTTCTAAACTCGATAATCTTAATGTAGCCAGGAGACCAAATTCAGCACGCACTTTATCTTCCTTTTACTAGGAAATTTTCTAGGGAATGCTTCATCTCAAGAAGCAGTGGGCCGTATATTGGATGCAATTCATTATGGTGTGCTGCAGGTGAAGTCTTTTTCTAGCCTCAGCCCAGGTAAACTTGGCTGACGACAAACAACACTTGATAATGTTTCTTCCAACATCAGGATCTGCTAGTATAGCACAATCCTGCCATGGTTTCAGCGTGTGTGTGTGTCTGTGTGTTTGGGGGGGTTGGGGAGGGAGAGATGCATTGCTCTGGCCTAGGAAGGATACATTCCTTTATTTTTTTTAATTTATGTTATTTATTTATTTTAGATTTTTATACCGTCCTACCATATGGCTCTGGGCGTATCTTTGCTCATCTGTGTCATTTCATTCTGCGCGCTGCCTTTGATCAGTTCTACAGACTAATTTATTTATTACTTGATTTATATCCCACCCCTCACTTGCGTTCCGGGGTGGATAAGAGCATTTCTAAATTAGAATACCAATATAATTAATAAGAAGAGCCTCTTGTGGCGCAGAGTGGTAAGGCAGCAGACATGCAATCTGAAGCTCTGCCCATGAGGCTGGGAGCTCAATCCCAGCAGCTGGCTCAAGGTTGACTCAGCCTTCCATCCTTCCGAGGTCGGTAAAATGAGTACCCAGCTTGCTGGGGGGTAAACGGTAATGACTGGGAAAGGCACTGGCAAACCACCCCATATTGAGTCTGCCAAGAAAATGCTAGAGGGCGTCACCCCAAGGGTCAGACATGACCCGGTGCTTGCACAGGGGATACCTTTACCTTTACCTATAATTAATAAAACAGTTTCCATTAACAATATAGACAGGGAGCAATAAATCCAGCAACCGATAAAATCAGGAATCTATCTTCCTTGGTCCCAAGGGTTGGAACACCTGGTTACTTGCGAGCAGTTTGTGATGCTGCCATAGAGAAGTGTGTGTGTGGAGAGGAGAGTATATAGGGGAGATTCCATCAGTCCATGATGATATAGCATGCAGGGAGTGCACTAGCGTCAGCCAAAGGCTTGGCAGAAGAGCTCCTCTTTACAGGCCCTGTGGAACTGCCAGAGTTTAGGCATGGCTCTGATCTCACTAGGGAACTCATTCCACCAAGCTGGGGCTAGGGCAGAAAAGGCCCTGGTTGAGGCTAGACATACCTCTTTGGGGTCAGGGATCACCAACCTGTTGGCAGTGGCCAAGCATAATGCTTGTCAGGGGCGGGGATGATCCCTTATACAGATAGGTGATCCCTTATACACTGGACCCTGACCAGGTTAATGTTGTTGTTGTTAGGTGTGAAGTCGTGTCCGACCCATCGCGACCCCATGGACAATGATCCTCCAGGCTTTCCTGTCCTCTACCATTCCCCGGAGTCCATTTAAGTTTGCACCGACTGCTTCAGTGACTTTATCCTGCCACCTCATTCTCTGTCGTCCCCTTCTTCTTTTGCCCTCAATTGCTTTTGCCCTCAATCTCTTTTACCCTTCTTCTTTTGCCCTAAATCGTGTTGGTATTAACCAGGTTAATACCAACACCTTAAACCTGATCCAGAATTATTGCAGTTACTAGTAATTAAGCCCGCTGTACCAAAAATACAGCGGGCACTAGGCATGGGAGCCCCCGGCAGTCGCGCAGAGCACAGCTGCCGGGGGCTCCCTTGGTCGGCGGCCTGACGCGTCGGAGGCGCTTCGCACCTCCGGCGCATCAGGCCACCAGCAAAGCAGCTCCGCCCAGCTCGCAGTTGCTTCCTTGTTAGCAGGGCGGGAATTGGCCGGGTCAGTCCAGAGGAAGGGGCCAATCGGCACCCTTCCTCATCCCGGACCGAGCCCACCCTAACTCCTCCCACAAAGCCTTTACGGCTTTATTTAGTCCATGGCGCCTTTGGTGCCACGGGCTGTGTTCAGATATGGACAGGATGGCACCAGGAGATGAAGGAAGCTGGGATGTAACCTGTAGCTTGATCTTGGGTGCTGACAGCGGCACCTGGATATCAGTGGCCAGTTGTTCTTTTGGGAAAGTAGTGAACTGGCCTTTTCCAAGTTGGGGTGTTTTCATATGCCATGGGTACCAGACCATTTGGGAATAAATTGATCTGTACAGACTAACAAATCAGTTTCAACAAGAAGCTTTATCAATAAACCCCTTTTGCTGACTGGCCAAGCCTGGTTCATTGAGGAGCTGGTGGGGACTTGACATCCGAATCCTCTTACATTTACTGTCTTTGTGGTCCCTGTTTTTATTAACTGTGATTGTTGGCACTGTGACTCAGCTATGATATGAAGAGCATGGCAAACAGGGATGCTCAAACACCCCACTGGAACAGCTTGCATTTTACTCACTGGTTATAAGTAGGAAGCCATTTTTTCATGGAGCAGTTCAGCTGTTCTTGAGCAACACAGGCCTGTCCAGCAGACTGCTTTTCAGCGGTGTTTTACAAATGTTAATTGTGGCACAGAATCCTACAGCGTAATCTTAAGCAGTATTACATCCTTTTAAGTTGGGTTGGCAGGTCTCCCCTGGCCACCAGTAGGGGAGGGGGCCTTCAGGCTGAGAAACTCCAGGAGATTTGGGGATGGAGCCCAGGAAGGACAGGCCTTCACTCTCCAAGCAGTCATTTTCTCTGAGGGAATGGATCTCTGCTGAAGGGGTGTAATTTCAGAGGATTCCCAACTCCCACCTGGAGGCTCGCATCCCTTCTTCTAAGAAAATTGACTTGGCTGAGAAGGGGACAACTTCTGTTTAGAATTGTTCTGCCATTTTGCCCTCTCCCCATAGGCCTCTTAACAATAAACAGCTTGGCAGGTGTTCATTTAACTAAATAATGTGTGAACTAGTCAACCATCCAGTGATTATAAATTAGCACCTCATTTTTTTAAAGAAAAAGTATAACCATGTGGTGTTTATGTGAGTTCATGTTATTGCAGTTATTTCACATGAACATTTTCACACAACCACTGGTTCCATTTCCATACAGGGAGGAAATCTTAATTAAGATTCATCTCAGAGTGTCAGCTGCAACCCTAAATACCACCAAGGATATTTCATTTAAAATAACAAGGACACTTGGTATTAAATAGGTAGGGTTCTTCTAATTCGTAGTTATGGGGGGACTTCAGCCTTCAAGCAGTGAGCTACTATCTTGCTTCCTGCTGCTTTACACTTCAGGAAATCCCTTTCACTAGTCATACCTGGAAAGGGTGTTCACAAGTGATACTGGAAAATTTTGGGTAGGCATGTGAGCGAGGGCTGTGAAGACCCAGACTATGGTAGGAGGGCTTCTGCTAGCAGCCCTCTTTGCATACCACCTTAAAAAAAAGAAGAAAAGAAAACATCACTATGTCACCTGTTGGGAAAACCTGAAATTGATGTAGGGTAGTTCTAGGAATCACTGGAATCTCTATGGTTTCGCTATAGAGTTTCCAGCTAGAACTGTCCTACATCACTTCTGAGTTTTCCCTGGAAGTGAAATTGGAATACAGGATGTCATGGACCTCCCACCAGTTGTCTGGCAACCTTCTTTTTAGCATTTTAGACTAGCCTGGCCTCATCCAATGACTGCCAGAAAATCAGTAGCTGTAGGCATTTGCTTCCTTCTTCCCATTCCAGAATGAACCTCCAGTTCATCTGCTACTGTGGAAGTGAGAAGAAAGGACCGTCTGGCTTCCTTCATGGCCCAGAAGACTGTGGCTAATAGGATTATTGCCCACCTTCATCCAGGCTAGGATACCAGTAAGGAAGAGTCAACTTGGTGACAATGTTTTGGTACTATCATACTGATTTCTTCACTTTTCCTAATTCATATAAATAGTAGTGAAGACTTTCATTGTACACTTGGGATAGACCCGGACCACCTTTTTGAGGTTTGTTTCAGTTCGTCACTGAACCACAAATTGAACCATGAACAGATATGAACTGTTGGGTTGGTTCCTGAACCAAATCAGTTCATAGCGGTTCATGACCCTTGCTTTCTGCTCTCACTTTTCTCCCAAAGAGCTCATCCTGACTTATATCCATCTTGTTGGAACAGGAGGTACATAAGAAGAACCCAGCAGGCATCACCGTCGTCTCTGCAGGGAGTACCTCTTTGGAATCAGATTATGTGATTGGATACAGCAATCCATGGCAGCCATTTTGTGATTGTCCAGACTCCCATGTCAGCCATTTTGTTATGCCCCCATACCTTGTTCTCAAAATTCTAAAGGTACCCACAGACTCAATGAGATTGGAGAACTCTGTTCTTGCAATGTATGTGTGTGCAAAAAAGCATGTATATTTAAACCTAAATCTGAAATATCACAGTAACTGATAAAATTACGCACAGCTTCTTTGTTCCAGTTCAAGGTGAAGGAAAGCTCAGAAGACAGAATAGCCAGAGTAGATGAAGGACCACATCTGAAATTATCAGTCAAACCTCTTGGGTACACACTGCTAGCATAGGGAAAGAGAATGTATCTCGCTTTCTTGATGAACAAGAGTTCTGCTGTTTGGGAAAAGACACATTCAAATTCTATTAAGGTCAGAAGTGAGTGGATTGGAAGGTGGCTTCAGTAGAACATCTGTACCCATCACTAAGCCCGGCATGGGGGTGTCTGTGATGGACAGGTCTGTCCAGGAGAGATTTTGGCTTCAATAGGAGCAATGTCATGGCTCAGGCAGCATGAGGGGTGTGAGAACAAGGACAGACCTGACTGGTATGCTGTTTGGCTCCATAAAACCATAATAAATGAGCAACTGTGGTGTCACCCCCATTGCTCAAAAGGCCCATTAGGTTTTGAGAGAAATTAACCAAAAAAGGAAAGGAAAATCATTCTCTCTAGGTGTAATTGGAAGGGAAAGCCATATTAGGACGAATAACTTTCATACCTTTTCCGTAAAGTTCAGAGTGTCCTTGGTCTCTTTCTAATGTAGTGACAATAGTGCAGTTCACATAATTCAGTTTCACTTTCTTATTTTTTTCAAATTATAGAGACACCTGTGGAATTTGATTTGATGCTGCAGGGGTGAGTGGGGCATTTTTAGTCCCCTCCTAGCCATCGTAACATGTACCCAGTATACACATGTGCATGGGCTTGCTGCTGATGGCAGCCGTGATAAAAAAGGAAAAATCAGCATTCCCTTGCTGTGGGCCAACAGAAGCTCGAAACTGGGCCAGTGATGGGAGGGGTTCCAGCCCGGCACCAATGTCATGCATAAACAGGGATTAGCCCTGCTGCCATGCAAGCACTGGCCTGGCCTTTCCTGCCCATGCATAATCAGTCTACCTCTGCTTAAACATTTACCTTGAAAGCACCTTGCTGGTGTTGCCATAAGTCGTCTATGACTTGAAAGTACTGCAAACACAGATACACAAACACACACACAAACACAGAGAGACAGAGTTTTGGTTTTGATAATCTATGGAATTTGTAGACTTCTTTTTCTTGGAGAACTTTGTGACAACAAACACAAGGGAAAGAACGTTTGGGACAACAAGATGTATAGGAACATGTCTACTCTTTGATTAGAAACAATTCCACATCTCCACTTGGATGAGTTTCACAGTGCAGCCCTGTTTGGATGGATCTAACCACCCTTCAACCATCAAAACTAGGAATCACAGGACTTGCAGCTATAGAACCTGCACAGAATAAGAAATTCGTTGGCTGGATCCAACCCTTCACTGAAGGGTGCAAGTGTTTAGGACTACGCAATAAGATTTATTTAACCAAGATTATGCTGGTTTCAGACAATAGCCATTACCTTCTTGGCCAGAAGCTATAATTTAATGTGTGATCCAGAACTTTATCCTTCTCATTAGAATGACTCCCTCAGTTCAATTGATTGAACTGTCTGTTGATGGGCTAGCTCAAGGGACGTGCAGAAAAGCACAAGTTATATGGTCAAGTAGGACTTGAAGAGCCTCTAATTGCATGGGACTGCAGCCACTGTATTCTAACAATAAAGTGTCAGGTGTTTACCTCCTTCATAGGTGCAGAGAAAGTGGGGAGCCAATTACTCAAGATGTTTATGCAGAACTGCAATAAGGCAGAGGGAATAAAAGTATAATTAACCGAATTCTTGCTTGGCCTTTATTCGTTGGCAAATGAAAATTGTTGATGAATTAATTACCATTGTTTCTCCATCTCACTTTTGTGTTTTAAACATTATTTTTCATTCACATATTTTATGCAATTAGACATTCCACCATATGTAGTGGGCTTTATTTAATTCAGAATGTATTTTCCTTGCTTTTCGGGTTGACAACTCCATCGTTATCGATTTCCCCCGCCTTCGTTATGCTACCGTGTTATTCTTTTATGCTGAAAATCATTAAAATGTATAATTGAGATTTCAGTGAGGCATGCAAAGGACTTGTTGATCAATTGGCATGTCCTTCACTTAGCTGGGAATAAGAACATTAGCTGCTGAAATAAAATAATAATAATAATCAGGTAAACAAGCTACTTGTTAGTTGATTCCATCTCCCCCTCTAATGGCAGCTCACCCCCATAATCCTCTACATACAACATTCCCTATTTATTAGGAACAGCCTCAGTTTCCTCTCACCCAAAATGCATGTCTCATCCCATTCATTTATGTGTACCAACTATGGTCCTCAGATTGCCACTTGCTGATTGGTCCATTTTCATGCATGCATACTCTTCTGGCTAAAGCATTGACCATCAAGGATACACATACAATCAGGGATACAGGTATAACCGTAATACAATAACTGATCTTGGACTTCAGCAAACCCAATAGCAATGCTAAATATCAGTAGACATACCAGAACCAATACAACAACAGCACAATCCCCAGTTTCTATATACAAAAATAGATACAGCCTGTCCTCATCATAACCAAATATGGCTATCCATTAAATTGAATCATATGACAGAATTTTTTTTGCCACATCCATGATTATTTTATAGTCCCTTCCCTTCCAGAAGGATTTTCAACCTTTGGTAGAATGGGGAACAAACCATATCCTTTAAAAAGGGAGAGAGGAGCATTGCTCTGCATTCATAGAATTCTGGACAGTCCAATAAACAATGAAGTAAGGGGTCTAAGCATTCTGTATCACAACTACACCACCTTTCAGCCAGTGGGACCTTTTCACAGTGGCCATGCAGTTCTTGCTGGGTACCTGTTGTGGGGAGGGGAAGGGAAAACAACTGTAAGCTGCTTTGAGACTCCTGGTCATGAAAAGTGGGATATAAAAATCAACTCTTCTTCTTCAAATGAGGTATACATTTTTATGAATAACTAAATATATCAGTGTGGGGATGTTGCCTTCAGAAAGATGAAGGAGGTGCCTTTTCAAAAGGTTAATCTGAGTGACTCTTCTGCAGGTTTCTACCCCATCAAGTAAGTGTCTGAAAACCAGTTATGCAGACAAGGGGGAGGTGGGAGAGAAGCACCTTTAAAATGCATGCATACGCGCATGATGGTGCCATGAAGTCCACGGCCTGTCATTTCCTGTGCTGCAGCTATGCCGAGGCATTTTGAAGCAGGGGTAATTCAGTTTTTTCCAGAGCAGACATAAAAACCCAAAACTACCTTCTTCGCAACGGCCATTTCTTCTCACCTCATGCGATCGGACCAACAATTTGTTCACAAAGCCAATTGAACCTCTTTTGAGGAGCTTTGCATCTGTGCTGTGGTGGTGTTGGCTGGCTACTCCCTGCTGGCTCATGCTTAGTGTTGGATTGCTTGTGTGCCATGTGTGCCAGAGTCATTATCATAGGCAAGTCATAGGGCTCTTTCAGATCAACTGCATTTTGCGCGTGTGTGCTGTTTCCATGCCTCTGCAGTTGATGGCCTTCATTAGACAGTGCCATTTGTCACGTTGCCAATTTAGTGTGGGATTTAGTGAACTGAATCATTGGCGGCATTGAGACAAAATGCTAAGTATCTTGATCCAGCTTAAAACAGTGGATGAACTTGAATACGCCTGGTTTTGGAAGTTAGGTCAGATGATTAGTCCAAAAACCAAGAAGAAAACTCCGGTCACTTGGCTATCCTAAATGTTCATAACCCCCCAAAAAAACTTTCTTGGATTTTAAGATGTCAAACAAAATATAATATAACCACCAAAACAAATTCCAGATAAATAACATAATTCTATTCCCCATTGTCTATTTTCGTCTTCTTTGGTGGTATTATTTCAAAAACTTGTGTCTCTATTTTTTCAAGTGTTTCATATACTGTGTCCTGATGGCCCAAACGCTCAAGGAGGTTTTCTAACAGCTTTCAGGCATGGGGTAGTGGGCACAATCACAACATGGCTGTCACAGGAGGTGGAGGATCACAAAATGGCCACTGTAGGAGGACCACAAAATAGTGGAAAGTGAAGTTATATGTAACTCAGTAAAAAACTGACATTTCAGGCAAGAGCCTTATTTGACAAGATGCTCTTTAATTGCATAGCCAGTCAGAAGGCCTGCTAGGCAAATACCCCCTTCTAGCCCCTCCCACTTTCTAAAATCACTTGGCATGCACCAGGAATGATAACAATTGGTACTATAGTGCCCACAGGCACTTCTTTAATATTGTGTATGCAGCTCCCCAGAGGACCAGAGCTTTAGATTGTACAGCATCAATTCAAGAGCTTGAGTTCCTAGCTGGGGATCGTAAGAACAGCCAATGGAGAAAAAGGATAACTGAAGTCCATTAACCAATGAAATGAAAGGGTTAAGGGCTCTTTGCTTAGAAGAAGAAGAAGAAGAAGAAGAAGAGTTGGTTCTTAAATGCCGCTTTTCTCTACCCAAAGGAGGCTCAAAGTGGCTTAAAGTTGCCTTCCCTTTCCTCTCCCTACCAGAGACACCCTGTGAGGTAGGTGAGGCTGAGATAGCCCTGATATTACTGAAGAAGAAGAAGAGTTGGTTCTTATATGCCACTTTTCTCTACTCAGAGTCTCAAAGTGGCTTCCAGTCAGCTTCCCTTTCCTCTCCCCACAACAGACACCCTGTGATGTAGGTGAGGCTGAGAGAGCCCTGATATCACTGCTCGGTCAGAACAGTTTTATCAGGGCCGTGGCGAGCCCAAGGTCACCCAGCTGGCTGCACATGGGGGAGTGCAGAATTGAACCTGGCTTGCCAGATTAGAAGTCCACACTCCTAACCACTACACCAAACTGGGTGTAGGACCAATGAGGTTACTGGGCGGAGAGATCCTTTTGTCTTGTATTTGTATATGTGTTGGGGCTGTTGGTGGGTTTTTCTCAGTTCAGTTTTGCCTCTTATAACATCATGCTGAGATCACAATAAGGAGCTGATTGAACTCCTGGTGGCCTGGCTTCCTTGAACCCGTGGATCTAACACTTAGAGATCCCTGTGCTAGAGAAACAAGACATACTCACCCCAGTCCCAGCAGGCTTGAGAAAATGGAGAAAGCAACTTTTGTAAACAGTTTTTTCTCTGTCAGATGGATGATAACAGTGGAGGTGAGACCAGCCTAGGGGAAGCAGCATAGAAATAGACATGCAGAAAACATTTACAGTAAGCCTTACAAATAAAGTACATTTTAAAAAATGTTTAAAAGTGCTACTTGCAATTTGCAGTTGATGAATATTATAGTCAACATATTATAGGGTAGATGTTATCTAGTTTAACTTCTGTTAAAATAATGGTGGTAGAATGCTTTGGGAATACGCAAGATCTGTAGCATGCATGAGTCAGCATGAGAAGAATATCCTACCGGAAGCATCAGAGGAGATGTGTAGTTAATATATTTAGATTAGGACCTTCCTGATGCCCCCCCCCCCAAGAAAAGAAATCTCCTCCAGCATCCAGGTTGTCTCATTTGAAGACTTCTGCCTCCTTTGAGCACACTCCCCCACTTGTGTGCCTCCAGAACAGATTGAATAAATGCAAAACAGAACAATTAGACAGTTAGGTCTTCCCCTCTCTCCCCTCTTTCTATACACAGCTTGTTTCTCTTCCAAACAAGACTGTTTTGTTCTTTTAAGTAGTTTGGTGCTCTTATCCCCTTTGCACATTTCAACTCTGCCAACGAATACTATCTTGGCTGCTAAATTCTGCCTTGGCTGTTAAATTTATGCAGGACAGATTGCTGAATAAATGGATAGACTACCTTCATAGAATCATAGAATCATAGAGTTGGAAGGGGCCATACAGACCGTCTAGTCCAACCCCCTGCTCAAAGTGGTACAGGTAATTTAGTTGATGCATGTAATTGTTTCCTTCCAGAGATGGGTGTCAATCATCTACACCAGGGGTAGTCAACCTGTGGTCTTCCAGATGTCTATGGACTACAATTCCCATGAGCCCCTGCCAGTGTTTGCTGGCAGGGGCTCATGGAAATTGTAGTCCATGAACATCTGGAGGACCACAGGTTAACTACCCCTGATCTACACTCTTATTATCAAGTCAATTAAAAACATCTTCTAAACCAACCTCGCTCCACTTAGGAAACTTTCCAGAAGCTAAATTTCTCTTCTAGTGAAAGCTAGTTCTCATGAAAGTTTGCTATTCACAGCCCAAGAGCTACTTCTGAATACCTATTTTCAAAAAATTATTGGTTGATGCATAGGTATGAGATACTTTGCCATCTCTCACAAGCTGTTTAACCTCCCAACCATTCCAGATTAAATGCATAGTTAGGGTGGGGGTGAGTTCTCTCTCTTTCCTGATGCCAACTTCTTCTTTGCAGCTAAGTTTGCTTTGTAAACTCATGGGGCTGGCCATCACTGAAAGAATTCTGAAGTTAAGATGTTTCTATATGGCATTTCTTTGAAGGGCTCCTTAGAGGCTCTTTCATGCACTGAAACAGAGCTACATTATATGAGAAAAAATGTCTCCTTTCTTTGCTCAGCTGTTTAAAAATATCTTCCAAGGGTTACTGTATTGTGTCATCAAAGTGAATTCCAGGAAACTATTCCATTCCAGATAATTCTTTCTAAGACCATTTATGCACTGGAGGTTTCATGCCGGGCTGCAGGCTTGAGTTTTAGTCGTGGCAGGTTGCCCCACCTCTTCCTGCACCCACACGGGAGAGCATTTGATCGGTGCGCCTCATCTGCCCCCGATTTTTGCTCCTGCACAAGACCTGGGGCAGTGAAGTTCCCAGTGCATAAATGGTCTAAGAAACACAATACTAATTTTTCATATTTTAACTGAAGGACTGAAGAAGGATGTAGACAAACTGAAGCCATCCATAGGAGAGCAACCAAGATGGTGAGGAGTTTGGAGACCAAGCCCTATGAGGAATTGTTGAAGGAGGTTGGTCTGTTTAGACTAGAGAGAAGGTGACTAAGAGACAATATGATAGGCATCTTCATGAAAAGATGTCATATAGAGCAGGGGGTAGTTAACCTGTGGTCCTCCAGACGTCTATGGATTACAATTCCCATGAGGCCCTGCCAGCAAATGCTGGCAGGTGCTCATGGGAATCATAGTCCATGAACATCTGGAGGACCACAGGTTGACTACCCCTGATATAGAGGATGGAGCAGAGTTGCTTTCTGTTGCTCCAGGGGGGACAGACCAGTACCAAAGGGTTGAAATTAATTCAAAAGAATTTCCTGACAGAGCAGTTCCTCAGTGGAACAGGCTTCCTTGAGAGATGGTAGATTCTCCTTCTTTGGAAGTTTTTAAGAAGAGGCTGAATAGCCATCTGACAGAAATGCTGATTCTGTGAAATTAGGCAGATTGTGAGTAGATGGTCAGAAGGGATTGTATCAGTGCTTGGCTCTTGTGGCCCTTTCTTGAAGGTTCAGGGAAATACCAATCGTCAATTTGGGGTCAGGAGGTGAATTCTTTCTGGCCAAACTGGCCAGGGATTCTGGGTTTTTTTGGGGGGAGGATCATTGGGTAGGGACTTGGGGTCACCGTGGATGGGCAGGTAGTTGTGAGTTTCTGCAGGGGGTTGGACTAGATGATCTTAGAGGCCCCTTCCAACTCTGTGCTTCTATTATTCTAAAGCTTTATTGTTCAATGTATTGGGAATCATATTTAGTTGGAAAGGTGTTTTATAAATGTTTTAAATCAATAAATACTTTTGGTGATTCTGGCACAGGATCCCAGTGTAAAATATTGATTGGCTGTAAACAATGACCTTCATCAAGAGATGGGTTAGACTGTCTGAAGCAGCAGAAAACCCCCCCACAAATGTTCAGTAGCACCTTAAAAACTACCAAAATTTGTGGCTTTTGTAGTCAACTGCTCACTTCTCCAGATACTTCTCCACAATTCCCTCCCATCTTGGGCTAAGAACTGAACTGTTTATTCAACAACCTGGTAGCTCCAGTGCCTCGATATATTTTAATGGTTTTGATGGTAAATGTATTTAAATATTTAAATATTATTCTATATTGCATTGGTTGTAAATCGCCCCAAGATGGCTGTGCCAAGAGGGGCACTCATAGAAACCTAATTAATTAATTAATTGATTGATTGATTAATAATACTTCAACAGCTTCTCACTCACAAAATTTGTGTTATAGTATATATGTTAGTTCTGAGATGTCCTAAAATACTTTGTTGTTCTGTCCCTCTAGGTTCTGTACAACAGTGGTCCCCAACCTCCGGTCCGGGGACTGGTACCGGGCCGCTGCTCCTCCTAGTCCTCCTCCCTGGCTGCTGCCTTGGGGGCTACTCTGCCACCGGCTCACCTTGGGTGCTCTCTAGCAGCCGCCATGACTGGGGATCCCCCTCGGCATAGTACTGTACAGCTGCTGCTGGCAGCACCCCCCAGCCAGCGGCAGGAAGAAAGGGGCGCTGACGGGAAAGCAAATGGAGCAGGGGCTCAGGCAGCAGCGCCGATGTCCCTTGGCAAAAGACTACCCCCCCAGGCTTCAGTAAAATTGTCAAGCATTGACCGGTCCCCGGTGATAAAAAGGTTGGGGACCACTGCTGTACAAAATCCACAAGGGTCAGATCATCTTTTTCTACCTATGAGAGTCAGTATATGACCTGCCCTTCTGAATTAGACCAAAGGACCATGCCACCAACTTCAGTAATCTTTGTGGAAGACCTGGATGCTTTGTTGTCATACAATGGGTTTGATCCACTACCCAAAAAAACTGTGTTGTGGATCATGGAACATGCATGAACAAAAGCCTTGCAGGAAGGGAGCAATGGTCATGAAGGGAATTGGGCAAGGTTGTGTTAAAAAGTTGGCCAGATCCAATTTATGATCTGAAGTTAATAACACCCTATTCTGTTTCTCACCTCCAGGCCTAACATCTCTTGTAAAATACCAGAGCCAGCTTTGTGTAGTGGTTAGGAGTGTGGACTTCTAATCTGGTAAAATTGGTTTGATTCTGCACTCTCCCACATGCAGCCAGCTGGGTGACCTTGGGCTCGCCACGGCACTGATAAAACTGTTCTGACCAAGCAGTAATATCAGGGCTCTCTCAACTTCACCTACCTCACAGGTTGTCTGTTGTGGGGAGACGAAAGGGAAGGCAATTGTAAGCCGCTTTGAAATTCCTTCGGGTAGAGAAAAGTGGCATAAAGAACCAACTCTTCTATTTCTGTTCTGACCAAGCAGTAATGTCAGGGCTTTCTCAGCCTCACCTACCTCACAGTGTGTCTGTTGTGGAGAGAGGAAAGGGAAGGCAAATGTAAGCAACTTTGAGACTCCTTCATTTAGAGAAAAGAAGCATATGAGCACCAACTCTCCTCCTCCTCCTCCTCCTCCTCCTCTTCTTCTTCTTCTTCTTCTTCTATTTCCAGGTATAATACTTAAACTACATTTATCTTCTTTTTCTCAGGCTCAAAGGGGCTGATCTGAAAAGCTGATCAAAGAATAACCACAGCAAAAATGTAATCAAAAGTTACCTTTCTCACAAAGTCAATATGTGTTATAGAATGAAAAAAAAGGATAACTGAGCATGCCAAAGCATAGGAACAAGTATTCCAAAGGCCCTGTGGGTTTCTTCTCTTATATTCTCACATGACAAAATGAAGTCATTTGGAGTTACGCCCAGCACATAGTTCACAAGCTGCGCAGGGGACGCAACGAAAGAAAAAGTTTTGTCTAAGTTGCACATGGTGTCTTCAAGACGATCCACAATGAAAATAATGCTTAGTGGCCCTGGTCCATTGTTTGGCTGCTGCTAGGACCATGCTGAAGCAAAACAAGCCATCGCGAACTCTTGATTTATCATGTCACCACATATCCGGTTAAATGTGAATTGACTGGTGTATTAGGAAAGTCACTTTCTCCATATGGTGGCTTGCAACAGCTGAACCATTTGCCAATTGGCAGCTGTTCCTGAAAGCCGTTATTTACAATACCTAGCCCATTCAGCAAGATTGAATCTAGCTGCTAAAAGCAGAAATACATGATTTGTGTCACACTGTTTGTAAATTTGTCGGATGCCTTAACTGTGCGGTGACAGGTAGCTTAGAAAACATTTTGGGCAAAACTGGGATGGCAATTCAAAACTGGTTTCTAATGGGGCCGCTCCCATGTGGTCATCTCAGCAGGGCACAGACCCACCACCAGGTACACACCTGCCTGTGGTCCCATGACAGCTGTGACTTGAAGAATGTGCTGTCGCCATTGAGAGAACAGAGGCAGTAGGGTCTTTGGCATGTTTCCCTTGAGGCCAGAGAAGACAAGACTTTGAGAGATCTTCCCATGTTCCAAAAAAATTAAAATAAAATAACAGTTCCATGTGGCCAGATAGCTGGGCCTTTGGGGTATAAACAGACAGGAAGAGCTGGGATTTTTGTACCCTTCTTTTTACTACCTGAAGGAGTCACAAAACGGCTTGCAACTGCCTATCCTTCCTCTCTCCAAAACAGACACCCTTGGAGGTAGCTGAAGCTGAGGGGATTCTGAGAGAACCATGTCTGGCCAAAGATCACCCATGTGCAGGAGTGGGGAATCAAACTCGGTTTTCCAGATTAGTGGCCACTGCTCTTGACCATGACACTAAGCTGTTTCTCAGGAGAGGACTGCGCATTGTTCAACTGGGATGCTTCTTCTTCTTGGCATTTCCTCTCCTTCAGCACTAACTATAATGAGGTACAGTGGTCCACATGTTGAGAATTGGGGGGACCCATCCTTTGGATGTCTACTGTGCCATGGAAGCCAGTTGGATGACCTTTTAGCCAGTCATTTCTTGTCCTCCTAGATGACCTCATATAGTGGCTGTTGGAGAGGAGAGGAGGACAATGTTGGAGGCTTTTGGGGATCTCTATTAGGAAGGGGGAAAGTATGTACAAGAAATGGCATCAGGGTGCAACGGACTTCTGGCAATCTGAGCATGGGCATCCAAGGCATGTGAGAAGCAGAAGGGGTCTTGCCATTGCCTTTTTCTGTGGAATCTTGCTTGGTTAGTCTCCCCTCCAAGATCTGACAAGATCAGGCTATACCAGCAGTGCCTTCCCCCTGTCAGGGAGAAAAGGGAGAAGCAAATCTATAAATACACGGAGGGGCTATTCCATCAGTGAATTTGTGGATGACTACGGTTGCAGTTCCTTAGATTGTAGCTATAATACCAAAGGAACACCTTTCCATGACTGGAATTCCCCTTTTAAAATGTCTCCCAGCAAGGTCAGTGTTACATGGTTGAGTTTGGACCAGTTTCCTTTTATCCTAATGTAGTGATCTCTCAGGTTTGTTATAAGGACAAGGGAGAGGGGGATGTACGTTACTTTGAGCTTTTTGAAGAAAAGGCAGGATTTTTTAAAAAGTGTAATGATAACACTGTAATGCATGTTGGCTGACTTTAGAGATGTGAAGGACCGAATCTCCAGATGCTTAAAGACAAAAATAACTTTATGAAGAAGAAAAAGAACTTGGTACGTAAGAGAGGAGAGAGAGAGAGAGTCCTAGCTATCTAACTCAGCCTTTCTCACCTTTTTTTTACCATTAGAGAAACCCCTGAAACATCTCTCAGGCTTCAAAAAAACCCAGAGATGGTGTGATGGTGCAGAATATGGTTGGAAACATAGCTATGTACATGCCCACCTGGGACCCTTCCCCTTCCTACCACATCCAGGCCCATCATTGACCATTGGGGAGGGCAGCTCGACATGACCATAAATGTTTAACAAATTAAAAAAGTATATTTCAAAATTAATTAACTCCCATCCATGCAGGAAACCCTGGCCATCAAGAAACCTCAGGGCTTCATGAAACCCTGGTTGAAAAAGCCTCATCTGATTAATGCTCTGGAAGGAAAGCAGGCAGGAAGTGTACTCAAAGGGCCAGAAAGCCTCCAATTGAGCCAATCTGGACACAGGAAAATGATATCTGAAAATATAAGGGAGTTTCTACTCTATGTTAACTACATTGCTCCTCTGTTGCCCACTGTGGATCATTTTTCTTATGATGTTAAACTGTGCATGCGACAGATCTTTGTATATTCAAACAATGCATCCTCTCCAACTGTTCCCTCATGATACCTTAGTTGTGAGCATACACAGATATACATAATAAATGTAGTTTCTGCTCAATGCTTGTGTGATTTATTGTGATCTTGACAACAACAAAAAAACAACAAAACAAAGTTGTGAGTGTCCTGCATAGTGCAGGAGGTTGGACTAGATGACCCAGGAGGTACCTTCCAACTCTATGATTTTATGATTCTATGATTCTATGAAGGTAACAACATTTTACCAAGGGGAGCCAACTTGGTGTAGCAGTTAAGAGCAGCAGCCTGTAATCTGGAGAAGCGGGTTTGAGTCCTCACACCTCCACATGCAGCCAACTGGGTGACTTTGGGCTAGTCACGGTTCTCTTCGAGTTGTTCTCACAGAGCGGTTCTCTCAGTACTCTCTTAACCCCATCTACTCCACTGTTGTGGGGAGAGGAAGGGAAAGCTTTTCGTTAGAAGCTTTGGGTCTCCTTTGGATAGTGAAAAATGGGATATAAAAATTGGCTTTTATCATTATTATATTTGGCGCAAAGAAATCTGTCAATTTCATGGCATGAACAACAAATGCATACAACAGAGCACTGCACAAGCACCCCAGAGTTCAGCAGGAAGAGAATTTAAGTGCAGCATTCCCTGAGGTCTCCACACAGTGAAGCTTTTTCCAGGCTCCCTCACCCGAAAAGAAACTGCGACAGAGAAAGAATGGGGTTGGCTGCTCTCCAGTTTATTCAAGATGTCATGGCCAGAGGAGCCGTGGTTTATAGACACCTGCTAGAAAATAAACAGGATCTCACTGTCATATTAAGGAGATCTTTGTCTGAACCCAATGACTCCTGCTCAAGAGGTCTCGAGGAGGCTGTAATTAAAGATTGGAAGGTACCGAAAGACGGATCTGGCGAGTCGGCTGTACTCGCTCTTCTGCTTCTTTCACGGCCACATCCAGTGCAACGGGGTCGCAGTGGTCAAAGGAAAGTTTGGGGAATATGCTGGTCCAATTAAACCCCAAAGCAGTAAAGATATAGAAACACTTCTGTCCCTCCTGCATGCTATGCTTAAGAAATCTTTTCTGTGAACTGTTTCTTGTCGCGTTCAGATGAACTTCGAATGATTCTATTGGAACATTAGCAGTGAAATCTTAAGTAGAGTCAAATTCTCCCAAGTCCTATGAAGTTAGTAGGCACAGAAGGGTATAAATCTACAGAGGGTAGGACACTGAGGGGGTTTCGGAATCAGAATCCCAAGATTTTTATTGACATATACAAAAGAAGACCAAAAAGAGACATCATAAAGCATCAATTGTTCTACAGTGGTGAGACCTCGTAGCCAGCTGTGGGAACTTAGCAACTGATTTGATTACTACAGAGTTTTTATTTCCTAGTAAGAAAATTGTTTTAGTTTCAGCAGCAGCTCCATTTAATTAAAAAGTGGGTTGATGACTTGCCTATGAATAATGGTATGGAGTGGACAATAGAAAAACCCATGTAAGACAACTTCAATACAGTCAGAATCAGAGGAACATACTCTTTCAGAGTATGGTATTTTTGAAAATCTCCTAGTAGAGGGGAGAGCATTAAATCTCACTAACATAAATGCTCACCGCAGTTGGGGTGGGATGCAAGCTAGCATGGGGGATGCAACTTTGAACATTACACACTTGGCATGAGTACTTGCTATATTTATTCTATGAGGATGGGTCAACTTTGTTCCTCTTTAAGGTGGCGTTTGGAACAATGAGTTCTTGCCTGATCAATAGGATCTTATTTATTTATTTATTTATTTATTTATTTATTTATTTGTTATATTTCTATACCACCCTCCCCGGAGGCTCAGGGCGGTTTACATTAAACTTATAAACAATACATGGAACAGTCCTTTACAATCCTCAAATAAAAAAAATACAAAATACAGTGCCCAATACAAGAAAATGTCTGCATGTTAGACCTCTTTTAAAACATTTGCAAATAAAATGATCTTAAAAATATCTTTAAAATGATGCCACTCTCATCCTCAGGGACCTCATTCCACGAGGTAGGAGCTGAAACATGCTCCAATAGTTGCTGTCCGCCTCCTGTGAAGGAGGACCTTATGACCTTTGGAGGGTAAGTTAGTGGATCCAGTGGATCCAATCCACATGTACGAATGGCTTTCAACAGCAGAGGGTGAGAGAGGACTAAAATAAGAAGAAAAAGAAATGTACAGTGAGGGCGGAGTCTGGGCCCAGCTCTCGGATGATCTTGCTGAAATGTAGAGCTCAGAAGAGTCCTGTTAATCCGAACTGAATCCCCTGGTACTTAGCATATTGGTTGAAAGAGGCACTGGAGGGGGGGTTGTTTGCACCCCGCCTCCTACCCACAGACACCAAATCCCGGATCTGTTTCATCTGGTGCTGGAGACTGCCCCAAGGCATCTTCTTACTCTGCTATCTTAGCCCTGTTGCCAAATACTAATTGTTTCATTGTGCAATGGCAGTGTGCTAGAAATTTTGTACAATGGAAGGACAGGGTTGTTAGTGGTTGGCAACCAGCTGTAGCAGATATGACACAAAGCCAACAGGCCAATGTCACTTTGGGAAAATACCCAGACATAACATCATGTCACTGGCGTCCTATCCTTCTGATACTCTAGGTTTTGGGCACCATTCTCTTGTAAAACCATAGAGTTTCTCATATGTAGAGCTGCCCTAAGTCACTTCTGGGTTTTCCCTGGAAGTGAGGTAGCACTGTAGCCAATATCATCATTCTCATGCCACTACAACTATGGCTATCATTAGAAAACCTCTCACTACATTGGGAGCCCTAAATCCCAATGCTATTTCTCCTGTTTCTCACAACAACAGGCCAAATGGAATCTAGGATCTGGAACTCTTTCCCCACATAAATTCACTGGCATAGTGTTCTGGGAGTGTTAAGTACCATGAAGTCTCTTTTGCCTAAAGGCTAGCCTATGAATTAATGACCTCCCAAACTTCCTATTGTTAACAGCCTGGTTCAGGTCTTGTCAATTGAGGGCCGTGGCTTTCTTGATGGAGACCATCCATCTCCTGTGGGGTCATCTTGTTTTCCTGTTACTTTTCCTAGCATCATCATCCTTTCCAATGACTCTTGTCTTCTCATCATGTGACCAAAGTACAATAGCCTCAGTTTGGTAATTTTAGCTTCTAGAGCAGGGCCTTTTGGCCCATAGGGGGCTGCATTAGCATGCCCAGTGACTAAAGAGGGCCACATCTTAAACCAAAATGTAACAACATTATTAATCTACTTATTTAGATCAAAAGTAAAGATGCAGCCCATCAGCCTCAGATTGAGGACCCCTGTTCTAGATAAAAGTCAGGCTTGATTTGTTCTATAATCTACTTTTTTTGTCTTTTTGGCAGTATACAACTCTTCTTCAACACTACATTTCAAAACAATCTACTTTTTCCTGCCAGCTTCCTTCATTGTCCAACTTTCACACCTTTTTCATAGTAAGAATTGTCTTGATTTTGGTCACCATAAATGTATTTTTCCACTTAATTATCATTCCTAGCTTCTTGATGGCTGCCATTCCCTGTCCCAATCTCCTTACGGTTGCAGTATCTCTTTTGATTGACAAATTAGTCAAGTAACAGTAAATCCTTAAGCATTTTCATTTCTTCACCATCAGCCTTTAAATCGTATAATTCCTAAACAGTCATTACTTTTGTCTTTTGGATGTTCATCAATAATTCTGCTCTGGCACTTTCAACTTTAATCTACATCAGTAATCATTTCAGGTCTTCACTATTTTCTGCCAGCAACGGGGTGCCATCTTCATGTCTCAGATTTTTAATGTCCCTTCCACCAATTTTCACTCCACCTTCATATAAATCTTATCCAGTTTCCTTATATGTTCTTCATAAAGATTAGATGCATCCATATCTGACATATCTGCCAACTGGCAATCATTCAATTTCTCCATATTCTGTTCTGCCAATAGTTGTGTCCAGAGTATAGGTTGGACATCAAAACAATCAGATATCGTGGTACACCCATTTCTTTTAAATTGATAACTTTTCATGAACCACACAGTCAAAAGTGTGCTGCAAACACAAACTGATTTCCTTCTGACATTATCCAGTAACTAATATACATTTGCAATGCGATCCCTAGTGCCTCTTCCTTTTCTGAATCCAACTTAAACATTGTTCATTTTTTTTATTCCATATATGGTAGCAGTCTTTGTTGTAAGATTTTGACCATCACTTTATGCATGTTAAATATTAATGTGATGGTCCAATAGTTGCTGGAATCATTCACATCTCCTTTCGTTTGAAACTGGAATGCAGATTGGGTGTTCCCAATCTATGGACCATTGTTTTGTTTTCCATATTTATTGGAATATCCCACTTAAGATTTTGATGGGCTCCATTTCTATGGCTTGAAATAGCTCTACTGATATCCCATCTTCTCCTGGAGATTTGTTTCTCCAAATTACTTTGAGTACACCTTTCATTTCAGTTTCTAAAACTGAGGTTCTTCTTCAAATGAACAATTTGTCATTCTTTCATCCTTTCTGTATAGTTCTTCAGTGCATCTTTTATTCTGTCTTGTTCAGTTAATATATTTGCATGTTTATCTTTTAACTTGCCTGACTCTGCTGTTATGCCAATAAAGGTGTCTTAAGTCCTAACCCTACTTTAAATTTCCCCTTTAGATCTCTTGTTCTTCATTTATTGTTGTTCTTTTCTTTATGTGTCAGTTGTCTTTATGTGTCAGTTGCTGGAATGCTGCATTTAGACTTCCAATGTGATTTCTTTCATTTGCTTCTCATCTATCTTTAGCAAGGTTAAGATTTGTGTCATTCATCCAATGAGGCTTTTCATTTCCTTTGGCTACAGGAACAGTCTTTGTACATTCTGTTCACTTTCACTTAGATAATTTCTTTCTGGGCACTTGCATAAAAGCTTTTGATTTCTTCCTCTTTAGCATGTGTAGTTGGGGAGTAAATTGGATTATGGTTATGTTGCTAGGCTTTCAATTAACTCTGATTAATATTATTTATTCAGATTATGTTTTTATTATACCCCCTGACTGCTAATGATCCATCTTGCTTCACTATTAGAACAACTCAGTATCTCCTGTGTTTGCAATTTTCCAATGGAAAAAGTACCAATCTAGTCCATTTTATTTTACTGGCTCCTGCTTTATTTGACTGTTTAAGAGTTCCATTTCTCATTTTTTCTGTTTCTGCTTCCCTTGATTCATATTTCTCATTCTATGCTCCTATTACATGTGTCAAACAGCTTTGGACTATCCTTTTGCATCTGATCATGCCAATTACTGGATGGCTTTCCCCCTTAATCCAGTTGTGCCATTAAGAATAGTATTTCTCATACTTGTCCTCTGCTTTTCCCCAGTAGCTGGTTGAATGCTATTCGACCTAGGGTTCCTGTCCTCCAGCACTATATATTTTCTTGTTGAGATACTAGAGAAAGACATTTTATGGGTTATAACTTCTTTAGTGGGTTATTATTGTACACCTTTTATTCTGCCTTTGAAACTTAGTCCCTGATACTAAAATCTCTTTGCTCCTCACTGAAATGTGAAATCGCTACCTCTGAGCAAAAGTGACAATTAATTTATATTTCATTCTGTACTCTTTCCCCTTTCCCTCTCCAATGGGGGGCTGCCCAAACAACAGTCTGAGACTTATCATTTCCGAGGGCCCCATTCTAGCCAGCAGCTAAAACTCTGTTTCTTTTCCACAATACTGTAGGGTTGCCAATGTCCAGGCAGGTGCTGGAGATCTCTCAGTATTACAATTGATCACTGGAGATTAGTCCCCCTGGAGAAAATGTCTGCTTTAGAAGGTGGGCTGGATGACATCATACTTTTTTAAGATTCCTCTCCATCCCTAAAGTCCAGCCTCCCCAGACTCCCCACCCAAATCTCCGGAAATTTCCCAGCCCAGCACTGGAAACTCTAAGACAAGGCCAGAGTAAATGCCACCCCAGTTAAATAGTCTGTTTTTGTTTTACCTTTGGTTCCCTATATTTGCCCTTTTCTTTCTATGGACCCAGTAGAAGAAAGTGCTTGCATGTGTTCCCCACCCCCTAGCGCAAACTGAAAGGCAAGTAAGCTTAAAACATCAGCACACTTAAGGATCTCATGCACCACAACAGACCCGCAACCTGAGGCTTTTAGTATACCTTTTGCTTTGTGTTCTTTCCTAATTATCCCATGGCCTTCTATGCTGTCAGGACCGTGCCCAGTCCTGCCAGGTTCAGTATCAAGCCTGACAATAGCTTGGCAAAACACCAGGCAAACTTGCCAAACGGAAGCTTTCCGTTGGCTTTGACTCTCTCCCTCCCTGCTAAGTACAGAAATCTATGCTTCCACTTCCCCTGCCAAGCTGCAGTTGGCTGAGGAGACCGCTCGTTGAATCCCCTGGCCAGGCTTCTATTCATTTTTGATGCCATTAAATCCAAACTCATGCAAGGAGCAAATGCTGGGCTTCCAGAACTGATTTTTAACAACAATAAAAAGAATGAAGGAAAAGGAAAAGAACACACAACAAGATTGATATAATCACACACACACACAGTGCACTATTTCCTTTATTCCCTTTCACTAAAATTCTTTCTTGTGGGGAGGGGAGCCTATTTCAAGCATAGTCTATTGCAGTGGTGGGCAAACTGTGGACCTCCGGATGTCCATGGACTACAATTCCCATGCCAGATGGACATCTGGAGGGCCACAGTTTGCCCACCCCTGGTCTGATGTTATAGTAACACTACCTTGACTGCCAAATGGCAGAACTCGAGGCCGTATCTCTTGTTCTTTTTTCTTTTCTTTTTCACTGTCCAAAATATGAAGCAGAAAGAGAGAAATGTCTGAGAAAATGGGGCCTAGAATATTGGGTTTTTTAAGCAGCTTCTGCCAAAATTTAGTTGTGGCTGTCGCAAACTTGTGTTTTACAAGTTTTTGTTTTTCATTCTTGAACTTTTTGGCTGTATTGCTTATGGGTTATTAAACCTTAATAAAATGAAATGAGTTGCCTTATTTTTCCAAGGGCTTGTTTGGTTTTTATATTGGTAATTTATATATTAGTAATTTATGGTAATTTATCTTATCGGCTGCCTTCTCCCATATAAACCTACCTGTACACTCTAGCTGTCTTCAGAGATTTTGATTCAGGTACCTTCAGCATCTGAGGCTAGATGGAGGGGGGCATCCCATGAAAGGACATTCTTGGTTGCAGTGCTGATGCTTTGGACCTCCATCCCCAAGGAGATTCTTCTGCCTCCTTGTGTCATTGTCCTTCTCCATTGAGTAAAGACTTTTGTTTGGCCAAACCTCTAGTCAAACCCATATAAGGCTGCAGTGAGGTCAGAGGAAGTATGGGATTAATAGGTCTGCAGCTTTGCTTGACCAGCTTGAGATGGATTTTTAGAACCTTCTTACTTTACTCTTGGACTGCTTTTGGGCCCTGTCTTTGGAACGTGGCTTTGACTCTGGACTAAGATGTATGATTGCCTTCTGACGTCACGTTTGCATTGTATTATTGGACCCTATTATTGGATTGTGACCTGAGAACCCCTGTTATGAGACCCTGTGGTTGCTGGGACTTGCCCCCAACTTGCTTGCCAGGGCAAAGGATTACAGAGAAAATAGATGATTCTGCCAAGCACTGAGTGGTAACAGCTGACAAAAAACATATACATTATCTTTGCCCATCTATTTGAGCCACTGGCAAATCCTATCAATCAAGCACAGTTTTATCTTCCAGGGAGATTGGAGTACTGTACATGATTTCCTGAATCTCATTATAATCTTATAACAAGCTTTGGATTTAGTCTAAACTGAAAGAAAATGAATGAGCCCATGGTCACGGCAAAGAGGGGATTTGAACTAGGGGCCTTCTGGTAGTCTAGTTGTTGTATCACATTAGCTGGTGCCGTTTATTTATTTATTTATTTATTTATCTATTTATTTATTTATTTATTTATTTATTATTATTAGATTTCTATACCGTGGCTCGCCGTAGCCTCGTGGCAGTTTACACATATAATTATAAAACAATAAAACCCAAATAAAATCCCCATTAAAATAACAATCACGTACTAACCAACTATGCAATGGCAACCATAATCACTAATAATCCCTCCTTGTTCAGGGTGGGGCACTGATCTCAATCTAATATTAGTCTGATGTCTAATCTAATGTAATGAGAGCCGGGGCCATCACAATAGTTGCTACTTGTTCCATGCACATAGGCTGCCAATGAGAAGATCAACTCATATATGACTGGGCAGGCCGGATTTATACCATCCAATGTTTCGGAAGGATAAACCCCCCACCACCACCAAGTTTTATTGTGTTATCAGATACCATTGAAGGACAATGTACAGGTCATAGAGGCCAAAGCCACCCTGTGATGTTGACTCCTAGCACTGACATTCATAGTTAATGGTAAAGGTAAAGGTATCCCCTGTGCAAGCACCGAATCATGTCTGACCCTTGGGGTGATGCCCTCTAGCGTTTTCTTGGCAGACTCAATATGGGGTGGTTTGCCAGTGCCTTCCCCAGTCATTACCGTTTACCCCCCAGCAAGCTTTTTTTTTTTACCGACCTCGGAAGGATGGAAAGCTGAGTCAACCTTGAGTCAACCCTGAGTCAACCTGCTGGGATTGAACTCCCAGCCTCATGGGCAGAGCTTTCAGACTGCATGTCTGCTGCCGTACTACTCTGCCCCACAAGAAGCCTCAATATTCATAATTAGAGCCTCTGAATACAGTAGTTCCCATCAATCACCATGGCAAGAGCAGCTGTTGATGGGCCTGTCCAATCCCCTCAGTTATTATAATAAGTAGATTATTATGCTAGTATTGCAGGTAGAGACCTGAAGCAAGAGACTTTTTCATATCAGGCTTGATCACTCTTCCTCCACATGCAGCCAACAGGGTGATCTTGGGACAGGTATAGTCCTCTGAGCTCTCATAGCCTCATCTACTTCACAGGTGTTTATTGTGAGAAGAGTAAAGGTAGGCAATTGCGAGCTGCTTTGAGACTCCTTTGGGGAGTGAAAAGAAGGGCACAAAACTCCCCACATTTTTCTTCTTCTTGTGGCCGAGGAGAGGTTTGAATCACAGATGTTCCAGTTCATAAGTTTCAGCCATTGGGGCTTCACTAGGACTCAGAAAATACTGTGTGTTTTGAAGCAGCGGAGGAGTTAATTGAAGCCCATGTGGTGGCACAAAGCATAAGCTTCTTTTTCTTTTTTTCTTTTTCAAGGCCGGTGTAAAAGGATTTGTTTGCTCAAATTCATATCTCTGGAGAGCAGCTCAAAGAAGTTCAATATTCTTTGGCTGGCAGTTGCTGCTGATGGCCATTTTCTCTGTCAGGTCTGCTGTCAAAAAGTACCTTTAAGAAAGATTTATTTTGTAAAGAGAGGGTGGGTTTGTAACACACAGGTAGCCCATATCTATTCCACCCCCCCCCCTTGTTTTGCTTTGAGCACTGTGTTTCCTCTGTCTTCTTATGGGCAAAAGGGATCGGCACATTTTGGTGCTTTAACAGAAAATTATTTAATTGGAAATGATAAAGAAGGTTGAAACAGAAAGCCTTAGAATTGTCACCAAATTTCAGCGGAGAAGAGGAGAAAGAGTTGGTTTTAATACCATGTTTTTCTCTACCCAAAGGAGTCTCAAAGGGGCTTACAATTACCTTCCCTTCCTTGCCCCACAACAAGCACCCTGACTGTTTCCAGTATGGTTCTGATTTGCATTTGTAAAGGGTCAAATTTCTCGTCCATTTCCGCACTGAGGTTCACCTTTACTGGCATACACTCAAATTGCCTCCTCATTTACCCCACAGCAAAGGAACCCCCAGAAATCTGGTTTTTATTTTTTAAAGTGGGGTCTAAATGGGAAATGTATCCCAGTGTGGAAATGTGTGCAATTTCCCCCCCGAGCCTGCCATTTTGAGTAGTTTGGTAACACCTCTTTACTTCTCACCATTCTCCCTCCCCCATCTTCCTCCCATTCCCTAGGGAAAGATGCCCTAGCATTCTCCTCTTCCATCTGCTGTGCATGCCCAAGATTGCCTCCCCTCTTTCCCCACAGTTTTTTTTTTAATGAAGTTATCAATGCTGCTGTTCTTTGACTATTTTATTAGCAGACTGAAGAAACTCCTTGACTGTCAATGCACACCCACCTAAGTTACATGAGATTGCAGCCACAGGGTTGCTACCTGCCATCTTTTTCTCTCAGTCAAAATGGCCCTCTATATAGCCTCAGTTGTTTTTGTCTACCCAGGGTCTTTGGTTCCCAGCACTGATTTTGTGATAGTCATCTGGGACCCCTTTCTTCCTTGGTCACCAGCAGCCAAACTGATTAGGCCTAATCCATTTCTGCTGTATTGTGGATCTGGAATGTTGTCGGGATCTCACTGCCACAACTTCAATGCCAGTGCCCCAGGGACCAGAGAGAATGAGCTTACCGTGTGCAGGGGAGAAGAAAGTGGCTCAGGCAGCCTGGGCACAAAGATCCTTTGGGTTGTGGGTGAGTGGCTGTGGGTGGCAGGGCATGGCTGCAGGGACCAGTGTCCAGAGATGCGCTCTACTTGTAAGCTCAGGAGGTGGGGTCCAGGGGAAGGGAAGAGTACTTAAGAGACAGCGGCAGAGTCAATGAGGAGGAGGGGCTCAGCAGTAACGGAGAGGTTACTGTGAGATCAGGGACAGGAGAAAAGAGAAACCAACTGGAGTTCCTGTTCTGAGACCTGCCAAAGTCTAGAGAAGTCTGCTTCCCAACACGACAGACCCCAGTTCAGCACGGTAGTGGAGAGAGGAGGCAGGCACGACCCGGCAGATCCTGACAAATGTATAACCTAGACTGACACTGGTTGTTGGCTATTGAGTGGGTAGTTTTTTTCCGGGGGAGTGGTGGTAGAGTGTCCCGTAGTGTCTTGGCCCGCAGTGATATTCTTAAATAATGGTCAGATGCCTATGAAATACTTATTTATTAGATTTCTATCCCACCGCTCCCAGCCCAGCTGGCTCACTGCGACTCACAACCATTAAAAGCAATACAATTCCAATAGAAACAAAACAAATAAAACACCCTTCTATGTTACTCTATATAAAATAGCATCAGGAGCTTTTATTAATAAATGCATCTCAAACTCTCCAACATAGTTGTCTGATTTTTTTTTAATAATGGGGGGTGCTATTGTTTAGAGGAGTGGTCATTAGATTGTAACCACCTTCTGGCCTCAACCGAATGCCCTGTCTTACAGACCCCACAGAACTGGAATAGTTCTGTCAGGGTCCTTAGCTCTTCTGGGACCTCATTCCACCAGGCAGGGGCCAGGACCGAGAAGGCCCTGGCCCTGGTTGAGGCCAGGCAGGCTTCCCTTGTTCTGGGAACAACTAGTCTATTGTTATTTGATGAGTGAAGAGCTCTCTGGGGGGCATAGGCAGACAGATGGTTCCCTCAGATATCTTGGGCCCAGACCACAAATGCCCTTAAAAGTCAAAACCAAAACATTGAGTAGTTCTTATTAGAATATCGCGGGATAACTGAGTAAATGAAAGATCAGCTGTTCGCACTATTAAGCAACTGAGCAGTTAGATGCATCTAACTTTACAGACTATCGGTTTCCTCTGTCACATCATTAGCTTGCTCCATTTTGGTTGCATGAGCCTCTGTCTATTTTCCTCCATGTATTTCTCTTCAGGCTATGTGGAGGAAAACACACACACACACACACACCCTCTTAACAATGGAGTTTCCATTTCTAAACATCCCACATGCAGCACTGAGAAGAAGAGGAGGCAAAATTGAAAGATGACCTGTCAGTAAGCTAATCAGCCTGACAGATTGCTCCCAGCTAAAATATTAAAGGTGATTTCTGCAGTAATGTCGGGAGGAAGAGGAGAGGATACTTTCCCATAAGCAAAGCTTTTCATATTCCAGTTGCTCTGATTGTTCCTTTTCAGCTAAAATCAGCAAGGCTTATTTTTTATGTCAAATTCTTATTCATTCAATGGGCAGATCAAGAGAATGCTGAACTCAGTTTGAGAGGCTATTCAGTCAACACCAACCCCCAAGTCCTCGTTTGCATGTCAAATTCTTATTTTTTGAATGGGAATGTTTTACCTCAGAATTAAAATGTGATTTTATTTTATTTTTTTTTACTCAGGATTTAAGACGTTTTAAAGACGTTGGGGAATGGGGAATTTCTTCAGCCGAACTTCTAAACTTCTTACATTATTAAGGTCTTCCAGTCCACAGGAATATGACAAATGAATATCATCCAGATACTGCTCAAAACTCATCTTTTCTTTCCCTTCAACTCCGCAATGTCTGCAGGCAGCTGCCAAAAGGCTGATCATAAGGACTTCAGTGGCTGAACACTATCATGCAGTCAAGTCTACTTCTGTCAAAGGAAGGCACATCCTGCTTATGGATTAGACCAGAAATCAGGTAAGAAGGGAATTGATTTGGGGTATGGAAGGTGTTATGAAACAGGAAGTTCATTTTTGTAGTAGGAGAAGGGATCCTTTCAAAACAATGATGAGCAAGACTATGGTGAACTCTAATCTGGATAGCTGGGTATGATTCCCCATCCCTCCACATGCAGCCAGCTGGATGACTTTGGGCTAGTCACAGTTTTCTTAGAACTGTTCTTGCTGAGAAATTCTCTTTCTTTCAGCCTTGCCTACTTCCCAGGGTGTCTGTCGTGGGGAGAGGAAGGAAAGGGTGTTTGTAGGCCACCCTGGGACTCCTCCAGGTAGTGAAATCTCTTGTCAGGAGCTTTCCTGTCATTCTCACTAGCAGAATAATTTGTGAACAGTGATGGCTGTTTAATTTCCCAATGTTAATGTAAAACAATGGCAACAAGCTAAAGAAATGCTTAGTAAAATACATCTGCATCATTGCTTTGAAAATGAATTGCACCTTGTTTCACAGTTGATTTTAGCAAGAGAATAATTAGGCTGTATCTGCTTCATTGCTGTTCACAGATTCATGAAATGGGGGGTATGCACCCACCCCCCAGGATTTTCATTTCAGGTCTATTGGAACCCTCAAATTTGTGAGAGCCCTCCCCCCCCCCCAAAAAAAAAAAACAACTCATATTGCAATTCCAGTAAAGTCTGGGATTTTTCAGAAATCCTGATTTTTTTTTTGGGGGGGGGGTCAGGCGATAAACCCAAATTGAAAAATACAAAGGGAAAAAAATAGCAGCACCAAAACTGCATAAAATTAGTGGAGAAGTGGCTGGTTCTATTAACACTTTTCACTCTTTCTTCTACTGAGTCACTCTGTAGAAAGAAAAGGGCAAATAAAGCGAACCAAAGGTTAAATAAAAACAGTCTCTTTGACCAGGATGGCATTTACTCTTGCCTTGTCACAGAGTTTCCAGTGCTGGCCTGGGAAATTCCTGGAGATTTAGGGGTAGAGCCTGGGGAGGCAGGTCTTGGGGACAGGGAGGAATCTCAGCAAAGTATGATGTCATCTAGTCCACCTTTAAGCTAGTAGTTGAGCTCACTGACCCAGCCAGGGGACCTCCATTTTAGCTGCATTTAACTTCAGCTGATTCTACTTGTGCCATTCCATCACCCTCTCCAGGCAGCTGGTCAATATATTCAGGGGTATAGATGGATGGCCATCCATTATCAGATACACTTGGGTGTCATCCACATATGGGTGGCACCTTGGCCAGGATTAGCCAGGAGAGGGGGCAAATGTAGGGGTTTTTTTGTCCTGTTCTTCTGAAAAATCGCAGATACACTTGGGATTCTGAAATATACTAAAAAATGCTATAAGGGTTTTTTGGGTATATTTTTAGTTCAGGGAGACCCAAATGCACACCCCTACATGCGACTGACTTCAGTACATTGCTGTTACTGCCTTGTTCAGTCACATTATATTCACTCTGAATCCCATAACTTGCATTCACTGCAAGACCGTCTTGCAAAATCTACTTGGGCAAGATTTAGTAGACTCCTCCTATGGTGGTTTCTGGGAAGATCACTTCTATATTATCCTGACAAGACAATGTGGCAAAATATTGATAGTCTCTTAAATAATCCAAAATGAACAGATGCAGGGAGGAAGGAATCCCAAAAGGCAAAAAGTGAAGCACTATGGATAATAAATCAGTCAGAAAAAATATACAGCAGACATAAATAAGATTCAAAATGTCAGCTTGTCAGGCAGGGTGTGTTCCTCCAGGGAATGATGTGCCTTGGATCTCAAGATTCTTGAAAATAATATTTCAGCCAATGAGGAGTACCTTTTGAGGAACCCTGACTTAAGGAACAACCACAGAGTGTTCCTTTCATGAACTTTGGTTGAATGGTCTGTTTTGGACAACACTGGAAGGCTCCAGAATACTTATTAGGCTAGTGTAAATTAAGGCTGGGGATAATTGAGTTACTTCCAGAATTTGAAAAAAAAAAGAAGAGTAGGGTTTCATACCTGGCTTTTCTCTGCTCTAAAGAGTCTTAAAGTAACTTGCAATAACCTTATAACCCCCTCTCCCCACACCAGGCACCTTATGAGGTAGGCAGGGTTGAGAGTTCAGAAAGAACTGTGACTGGCTGAAGGTCACCCAGCCAGCTTCATGTGGAGGAACAGGGAGGCAAACCCAGTTCTCCAGATTACACCCTGCTGTTCTTAACCATTATACCATGCTCAGTAAGAATCATGGCTGCTGGTGATCATAAACATTTAGTGTGTGTGTGTGTGTTGTGGGCCCACTCCTGTTGTCCACAGGAGGGATCCATGCTGATCCAGAAGCACACAAATCTCAGTTACAATTTGGAAGCAGGCATGTTTGCTGATCCCTTTGTACCTAGAATGTTAAAGTTTTGTGGGTTTCTCTGGTTTTACAGCAAAAGCAGAATAAATGAGGGGTACGTAAATAACAGGAAGCGATGCCAAACTGCCATAATATAAGACTGTCAAATTGCAGAGCTTGAGAGAACACAAGCAGGAGGCTGAAATACATCACCCTCCCCCCAACACACCTAATAGTCTGAGATGCAAATACTTCATTTGAAGTACAGTAGTGGCAACATAAAATATATACCCTTGCCTGCATACTAGACTGTCAGCTATATCGGAGCTGCGCTGGTGTGAATTAGCACGGCCAGATAACCATGGAAGAAATAATACACCCCCTCCTCTGACACTCAGTTACAAGCAGAAAAGTAGTATGTGATTTAAAAAAAATTAAATAGAATTATTAACATTTTTTTTCCTGTTCAGAACTGGCCTGGACTTTACATGTGCATGCACACACATGAGCACGCGCGCACACACACACACACACACACACACACACACACAAGTTTAGGGGACAAAGATTTCCATTTCCCTGCTTAAATGTACCAGGCTTGTCACTTTTATGTCCCTGTAGGGGCACCGTAGTTGTGGGGAATTAGCTGGTCCTCTTCCCTTATGCACAGGCCTGACACAGCCGGGTCTCTGCCGACCATCACAGCAAGACAGGAAACATTGCTGCAGGCTATTCAAGGCACTGATTCGGGCCAGGGCCAGGAGGGGGCCAGGATGGCAGTGACGTTGTGCATATGCTGGCATTAGCCTCGCTGCCCTGTCGCTACCATCCTGGCCTTTATGCCCTGTGTATAATCAGTCTTTGAGAGTCTTGGGTAGTAAAAAGTGGATACAAAAAAACAGCTCTTTTTCTCTATTCAGTGGCTGCCAGATTTGTTTTAATTTAGAAACCCAAATACACAATTCTCATTGCTCTCATAACTTTTAGTGCTCTTCTGTCTGCTGTGAAGTGTTGTTGACTTCCCATTAGTCAACAAAAATTCTGATTTTTAAAATTCAATATATTTTTACTATCTTCCATGGATTCACATGACACTCTGATCTCTACTCAATGCCAACAGGGTCCAAAGGCTCCTAAAAGGGTACTTTCCCAAAACGCATCTGTGGAATCCCACGCTGAAGAAAATCCTGATGTATGCCCATTGGGGTCATGAAGTTTTCATTCTTCTGCTTGGCCTGCATTCCTGCAGAATAGTATCTTGGGAAGACAAGGACAATCATCAAAGAAGGAAATCAAGAGAATAAGCGAGAAATATACTCAATGGAGTGTTGATGGGACGGGGGCAGATCATTAGAGGACTCAGAGCAGCGCATGGAACAGTTTGTACAGGACCCGGAGTGAGAACACAGTGAGAATGTGCATTTGTTTGATGAGACAGGTTGCCAGGAGAGTTGACATCACCCCCAAAAAGGAGGGGAGGGGGACAACGTCTTGCAGAGAAGTCATCCACAAACACCATAATAGCTCTCTTGCTGAGCTGAAAGAGGCAACCAGCTTCCGAGTGGAATGTTAATGACAAGCCCATTGACAGGATGATATTCAGCACAACAGCAGGCAGCTTGGGAGATGGATAGATGAGTCAAACAGCTTCCATTGACGCGGATTTAATATTCAGTCATAATCAGCATCGTGGAACAGCCTCCCTGATATTTATATACATATATAAGAGGATCCCGCTCCTCCAATTTGAAAAACGGACTTGGTTGTCCCCGTCATTCTTGAGATCTTGCCTTCTGACTCGTGACATGATTCAGCTTCTCCTTCAAGAAATCTCAGATCAGGGCTGGCAATGCATTAGGCACCTTATCAGCTCCATTCTGCACTGAAGTGTCATCTTTAATGGGTGTCGAGCAGTCTTTTTCAGAGCACGGACAAGACAAAACTGTAGAAGCGGCCCTCATCTCTTCTGGGCTGCGGTGCTCCCATCTGACTCTCTGACATGTTTCTTAGCTGTTCTGTTCCCTAATCTGAGAGACAGATCCTGTGGCTTTCACTTGGATTGTGAAGTTAGACATAATTAAAAGTTGGCCCAAGTCTTCCTGGAGGTTTGCTGCATTCTTAAGAGAAGCCAAGAAGCCGGACTTTTCAGAAACACACTACCCGTTAACAGACATTATGGATCAGATATACTGGGAGGCTGGTAACGTTGTGTAGATCATGCTGATATGGCCAGTTGTCATGCTGTCTGAGACAGTCTATGCAGAGGTTTTCAGCTGTGGTACTATGAACTCGAACTCTGAAAGAAACAGGGCTTCCTACAGTGTGTGTAGAGGTTGTATTTGTGTGTGTGTGTTTTGAAATCATTTTGCCACTTTCAGATAACATCTTTATCCTCTTTATCCTCTATCCATGGTTCCTCTATATATTTGTGAAATAGCCTGGGGGGTGGAACGTGTCTGGCTGTCCAAGTTGGAATAGGGCCAATCAGGGTGAAGCCAGCTTTGCTGCTGATTGGCCCTGCTCCTGCAGCTCCCGCCCTCTGTCTCTGGACTCTAGCCTCTTTGCTCTCGGATGCGCCTCAGTCCCTGGAGCCAGCAGCAGGTAAGGGGAGAGGGCCCTGGGCAAAGGGTTGTGGTGAAGGGCCTGCTAACGAGGGCCTCCTGGCCTGCTGACTGTCTGCTAAGGAGCTCTGTCTGCTAAGGGCCTGCTAATGAGATTGCCAGCCCCTGCCCACCCCACTTGATCCGGCTGCGAGCTGCAGCCCAAAGCCACCTTAAGCTGCTTGGCCGGGGGTCCAAATGTTTTATCCAAAGTATAAGATTTCATGTGCATGCACACTTCCTCAGATACACAGGGATTAAGACTGTGTTGAGCATTGAGTTCAGAGGGTGAGAATAAGCCTGTCTCTCTGCTAAACAAGCAACATCCCCTCCCCCTAATAAAAACCTGACGGAGAATTAGCTGAAGTAAAGCATAGAACCTGTGGGGAGCCGTAAACAAAAGAAGGGATGATCTTGAGATGGAGCAGCAGCTGGTGATGAAAAGTGAGAGCAGTGGGGGCCGGGGAGAAACCCAGGAGTCCTTGATCAATAAGAAGTGATAGACAGCTTTCCAGAAGAAAAGGCATGTCAGAAAAAAGAAGATGAGAAGAATGTAGAGCTTGGGTTTCAGGAAGGCATACAACCATTTGTTGTTGCTGTTGTTGTCATTTTAACAGAGAATAAGAAGATAAAGGGTCCTTGAGATATACTTGGAAGGCTGGTGGCCACAGCACTTAGCAGACCTCAGCTGCTTCCAGGAAAAACAGGAGGTCAAGAAGACAGCAGGAGTGAAATACAGGAGGCGATAGCACAACCCCTCAAGGCAATCTAGAATCCCCATGCATTTTAGGTCTGCCAGATTCCTAGATGCTATATTTTGGTTTTATCACACACATGTTCCCAAATAAGCTAAGTCTGAAGTTGTGCTGATACCATGGATGCATAGACGGAAGGAACAGAGACCTTGCCTCCTTGCAGTGGTGGAGAAAGAATGTGCAACGATTTGCAAAAGTAGCCCATTGGGCCGGATTACTGCTTGGAATGAACTGATGCATCTATTTTCCCTTTAATTTTGATTTTGTGAGTAGGAATCTTCATCTGGTTTAGCGTGTCTATTTTTGTGCTGTTTTAGGGGAGTTTATACAATTTTATGCCCTTTGCATATCAAATATAGGAAACTGATGCAAAATAACATCAAAGGTGTGTTTGTTTGGGTGGGGTGTGTGTCAAATGCAGTGTTCTTAAGAGAAATTCTCTTAATTCTCAAGGGGAAAATAGAATGGGAAATAGGTTTTCAATGTAATTACTGCCCTTGAAGAGCAGAGAGGCAGAGAAATCAGCAACATGGCCAGTGTGAAGGGTGTTCCAAATGGATCCCGAATCAGAAAGCACAGGATGGCTTTGTGAAGCCACTGTTTATATAGGGGGGAAGGGGCTATGTGATGTAACCCAGGTGAGCACATGATGGAATTTTCTATGAAGCAGGATGTTGGGCAGTGTCCTGGCCAGGTCTGGAGATGGTTGTTGATGGGCTTAGACCAGGGATAGTCAAACTGCAGCCCTCCAGATGTCCATGGACTACAATTCCCAGGAGCCCCCTGCCAGCAAATGCTGGCAGGGGGCTCCTGGGAATTGTAGTCCATGGACATCTGGAGGGCCGCAGTTTGACTACCCCTGGCTTAGACAAAAGGGTCTAAGCAAGAGAGCCATCATGTCTCAATAGGTCTAGCTGCTGAGTTTGGCAGAGAAAGTTCCCCTGGCAGCAGGGCCAAGCATAAGTCATATGTGAGACACAAAGAAGTTTGCCAAGGAGCCCTTGGGCAAACAGATTTTAGTCCAGTGAATCAGCCACTGAATCAGCAATGCAATGTGGTGGGGGAGAAAGAGGAAAGCAATTCCTGAGTCAAACAGTACCTGTGATTCCCAACCTATAGTGAAGGACAAGCCAATACGGGGGGGGGGGGTCATCCAAGATGGAGTTAGTTCCTTGCAGTGTCTTGTCAGGTTTTTACAGGGTTTGGCTTTGGCACAAGCCTAGACTATAGAGCGGTACTATTCATTGTGGAAAAACAGTGTGCCAGCCTGTGAGGCAGGGGTCCTGCCATACTTAACACCACCCACTCAGTTTGTCCATGAAAGCCAACAATCCATTCACGTTCCTTTTTTTTTTTTTTAAGAAATTGAAATCAGTTTCTAATCAATTCCACTCAAAGACAAATTCAAAGAGAGGAGGGGGAAGGAAGGGTGGTTCTGCAAACTTTCAGAATTTAACTCTGTAGATTGGCAGTTCTCAACCTTTCCTTTGCCGCAACCCCATCTTGGGAGCCGACTGGTGTGGTGGCGGCAGTGTGTGTGCATGCGCGCATGCGCACCACAATCAAGGTGCTGTGAAGGCAGTCATTGCCATGGCTTCTCTACCTCCGCCCACCTCTGCATCTGCACACCTTTGCGGCCTGCCACCACCTGCCTCCACATACCATCACCGCCACCACGGGCAACCTGGCGACCCCGGAGAAGGGGCCAAGCAACCCCAAATAGGGTCATGACCCCAAGGTTGAGAACCACTGCTGTAGATGTTCAGCAGAGGGATGGACACTAACCAGAAAATTCTAGTTTGGTTTAGGGTTTGGGATAGAAGTGTGTGATGAGAATTGATCCTCCAATCATCTGTTGTCAGCCTACCAGTCGTTTTAGTGGCTGGTTTTTCTCCTTTGAAGCTGTGTTCAGAGGAACATGACTTGGCCAAATTGTTATGAATTTGAGGTCATGAACAGGTTCCTGCCCTTGCTCAGAGCCAGTCAGTGTCTTCCTCCATCATTCTATCATCTTGCTAGAGCCCCACCCAGCGGTGTGACTCATAAAGCTGAAGTTGCAAAAGGGTCACTTGATTTTTCTCTGAACAGTAATAAAACAGAAATCCTTCTTTTATAACAGAAAATATGTGAAGAGGAACCAATGGCCATGATTTTTAAAAAATGAATTTCAGAAAAAAAAATCCACTTTCCATTGCAATGCTAGTAAACAGGTAAGGGGAAATGAAAAATTTCAATGTGGTGTCTCACAATGGAGAAACAAAATAGAAACGGGAAACAGCTGAATTCAACCAGACAGCCTTGGTGGGAAAGAAAAGTCTTCATCCAGAATTATCTCTGCAAAATTTAACCAATCTCTTTTCTTAAGACAGTAGAGTTGACCTTTGGTACAAACAACTGAATAGGTTGTTGACCTCTCATGCATTGGAAGTCCATTTACATACAGATGGACCCCCCCCACACACACACACACAAAAAAAACCACCCAAACTAACTCAATGTATGGGAGAAAAACTGATTGTAAGCATGATAGACCCACTCCTCCACATCCAAGCGATAGCCTGGTGATGTACAGAGTGCAACCATGTGGAGGAAGTAATGGAGCTTACACCTCCCTGACATCAGCCCCATTCTGGAAGCAGCCTCCCAGATCCCAAGGAACTGGTCAGAAGAAGAAGAAGAGTTGGTTCTTATATGCCGCTTTTCTCTACCTGAAGGAGGCTCAAAGCGGCTTACAGTTGCCTTCCCATTCCTCTCCCCACAACAGACACCCTGTGAGGGAGGTGAGGCTGAGAGAGCCCTGATATTACTGAAGAAGAAGAGTTGGTTCTTGTATGCTACGTTTCTCTACCCAAAGGAGTCTTAAAGTGGCTTACAGTTGCCTTCCCTTTCCTCTCCCCACAACAGACACCCTGTGGGAGGGGAGACTGAGAGAGCCCTGATATAAGGACTGCTCAGTCTGAACAGCTTTATCAGTGTTGTGGCGAGCCCAAGGTCACCCAGTTGGCTGCATGTGGGGGAGCACAGATTCAAACCTGGCTCACCAGATTAGAAATCCACACTCCTAACCACTACACCAAGCTGGCTCAGTGCACAAGTAGCCATTTCTTTCATGCAATTGCACTCTGCAGCTCCCTGGGCAATTGTGTGGTGGTAGGGGCAGGGCCAGCATATTTGTGTCCACTTGCCCTCCTTGTGGTTGAGGGGGAGGGGATGTCACCTCAGAGGGCTGGGGAAGGTACCTGGACTCCACAGGATGGTTAGGAGCAATCAACAAATCAAAACAGCTTTTCAGTAGAGACTGAACAGTTAGCACAAAGAACCTGAACAAGGCAAAGTAACAATCCATAATGAAAAAAAAGAGACTATTTCACAGTTCCTTTCTGTTTTTTCCCCCTTTTATTCTTTTATTCTGTTTTCTCCCAGAAGGATGTCCAGACGCACGTCGTTTTTCACTCACCCTTTTGTCAGTGGCAAAGGGCTAAGTGAGAGAAACAACAGAGAGCAAATTAAATAAACACCTTCAAACCCTTGCCCTTGTGATTCAAAGTTTTTTAAATGTCTGCAACTCACCACTTCCTCGTAAGGCTTTGTTTCCAAAAAGCTCCACTTGTATATGATACGGACACTAGAAATGTATAAAATTAAACTTTTAACAATAGGAGGATCTCCAGACAACTACAAAATACACAAACTGTATCATACATTGAAAAACACCCCTACCATAACATTCAAATAGTTTAGTTACGTATATCGACTATTCTCTCCAGAAACCAAGACTTCATGATGGCTCTACCTTTATGGGAGATTGCTTCTCAGCAGTTCCTAAATCTTTAAGAGTCCACTAAGGACTCACACTATAGCATATTCATAGAAGGTAGCTTCTAATCTGGCATGCTGGGTTCGATTCTTCGCTCCCCCACATGCAGCCAGCTGGGTGACCTTGGGCTTGCCACAGCACTGATAAAGCTGTTCTGACTGAGCAGTCCTTTCTTATATGGTCACATCAACTTACCAATGTTCAATGGTGGGCCTAGGGGGTGGGTGGGAAGGAGAGGGGTCCCGGGTGCACACACACACAGTTATGCTTCCCAACCACATTCTGCACGATTTCACCACTTCTGGGGTTTGTCAAAGCCTGAAGAATACGTCTGGGCTTTCTCAATGGTAAAAAAAAGTCAAGAAAGGCTGAGTTAGATGGTTTTAATGCAGATAACTGTATTTCTGAAATCTGGGTCAAATGTTTGCAGGGGAGAATATTAGATTAAATTACAGTCGGGAGCTCTATGCAGCAAAAGACAAAAGACGATGGCATTGGCTCCACAAGACTGTTACGCACAAGTAAAGTGCACTGCAGACACTTCAGCTAATTTAGAAATCCTTTAACAGTTTCATTATTCTATCCCTGTGGCCGAGTGCCGGAGAAGAGTTTGATTTTACAGAACGTAATGAGAATGCCGTTTTTCAGATTTCTTTTTTTTTTAAAGGAGCCTGATATAATAAGCATTCCACTTTACATGGAATCAAAAGGTCACCAGGGGCTTTTGTTACTAAACAAACCTCATCAGTGTAGTTCATTAATACAATTAGACAAAGTGCATTCTCCAATTTCAGATATCTATTTACTCGGAGGCTCTTTCTGCCTTACTTAATCAAATTTAACTTGGGCGGGATTGTGTTCCCAGTTACAGAACGCAAATTAAATGGAAAGGATCTATTAAAAAGTCCATTATTTCATCAGGGCACCTCTTTCTGTACGATCCAGCTCCAGCAATGGTTAATTAAAGAGAGTCTGTAAATAAAAACGAGATGTCTGGCAATCTCAGCGGCTTCGGGAGCTTCCGTCTTCAGGGGATCTTTCCACAATGCTCCCCTTGGAACCTAGGCGTGTGGGATAAGATTCTGAGGCATTTTCTGGAGAGCCCTAAGCAGGCCTCTCTGGTCTTTTCACAAGCACAAGTCCACCTGACACGGACCCCTGTATTAAACGATTCCCAGCGATTGCTCTGAAGGGGACGGGAGATTTATCGTGGTGGTCAAGTCTCCAATTCATTTCAGTATTGAGGCATACAATCTGTTTCATAAACCTGGAATAAAGGGATATCCTCTACTTGTACAGTGTGTATGGCATAGCCCCTCATAGGGAATCTTTCCACATTGGCTTGTCATTTGAGAGAACTCTGTGTGCTCCTTTTGGAACCTAGGTATGTGAGATAAAATTCTGAGGCATTTTCTGGAAAGCACTGAGCAGGCTTGTCTGGTCTTTTCACAGGCCGAAGTACGCCTGACTACTATATGATTCCCTGTGACTGCTCTAAAGGGGAAAAAAAAAGATTTATTGTGATGGTCAAGTCTCCCATTCAGTTCAGCGTCAAGGTATATGGAATAGCCCAGGGGTAGTCAAACTGCGGCCTTCCAGATGTCCGTGGACTACAATTCCCATGAGCCCCTGCCAGCATTTGCTGGCAGGGGCCCATGGGAATTGTAGCCCATGGACATCTGGAGAGCCACAGTCAGGCTACCGCTGGAATAGCCCCTCATAGTTCTTGAGCACAGGACTTATAGTTTTAAAGCAAAAGCTCATGCTGTCATGAAGACGAAGATATATCTCACATTAAGCATATCTCCTGCATATATAGTCACTGAGCACCATTTAGGAAAGTCCAAGCTGCATGTCACAGAGAAAGGCATTTGCTGCATTTCTCTGTGGCATGTGAGTAAAGAAAACGAAAAAGTGCATGGTGAGACAGCATCACATTATTTCCAGAAGTGGGTCATGAACATTATGCAGGTGAGTTATGACTACCCCATCCTCATAGGGTGGGCTATCCCTTTCCACTGCTTCCTTTTATATCCTGGAAACTCAGAATCGGAGGTAATAGTTTGCGGAGGGCACTTTAGATTTATGGGCAGCAAACCTTTGGACACCATGGGCTGGATCACTGTCCCAAATAAATTTGGATTCGTGGGTCACCATGCCGAAGAGGCTGGTAACCGCTGTTGTAAAATATTTCCCAGAATCCTCTTCTGTGAGCAAAGTGTTTTGTGGCAGGTGCTTAAGGTCTCAGCTATCAAGACAATGTGGGGAGGGGGGAAGCACCATTGGCATAAACAACAATCTTTATTCTTTCTCATCTGCAGTTCTGATGTCACCTATATCATAGTTCTAATATGCTTGCCAACGTTATGCAGATGCCATTTGGAGGAACATTCATGTCTCATGTGATTGTTTTGCTTGCCTGAAAGTTTAGAAACCCCAGATGAGCAGAGGAATAAGAGCTGGATCACTTTTTTTTTTTTTACTTGTAAAACTTGTATGAAAATAGTCTCCAGGTTTCAATGGCAAAGGTTTGGCTTCCACCTTTGGTGGTGGTTGATGCACCAACTTGAAAATTCCTGGGTTTTCCCATAATAATGAAGGAAGCAAGGATCTGATTTTGTCCTGTTGTTACCTAAAAAAAACAAAAAACCCTGTCTCCTAAATTTATTATGTGGAGGGATTAGCGATTCTAGGAGATAAATAAAGTCATGTAAGAGGGGCAACAAGCAACATAGTTCACTTTGTTGTTGTTGTTGTTAGTTGCGAAGTCATGTCTGACCCATGGCGACCCCATGGACAATGATCCTCCAGGTCTTCCTGTCCTCTATCATTCCTCGGAATTCATTCCCCAGAGTCTAAATTTTTTTGATCAGATACTCCTTTCATATACACTAGTGAATATAGTTCACTACTATATGAAATAAGTATCTGGTCAAAAAAATTAGGAAAGAGGTAGGATTTTTATTAAAATAAATAAAAATATTTATATTTATAAAATAAATAAAAATGGTCCCTAACAACACACATCAACTTTAAACTAAATACAACCTGCCAGCATGCTGGGTTTTACAGAATGGGGAACCGAACATGAGAATAGAATGATTTTTCTATGTTATCTTTTTATAGAAAATTCTGCATCTTAGGGACTAGGGGAAGGGCATATAGGTCTTGAGACAATATCTGACAGGATTAATTGTGCAATGTTAAAGGAACTGAGGCTTTGTTAGTGGGTGAACCAGACTTAGATAAAGAAATTCCAGTGGGAATTTCAGGGAACATCCAGAGCTGCTGAAAGTCTCTGGGTGTATCTTGAGTGCATTTTTGCACATCTGCATTTTTGCTAGTGTGGTGGACCCTCTGTTAATGGGATTTTGCTGTCCCAGTGATTAAAGGAAAGGAAGAAGCTGCCAGAAGGATTACTTCATCAGGGGCAGACATTAAAGTAGGACAAATATAGGGTCATTGATAAAATCAGCCACTGGCCAAGTGTTGTCCTATTCCTTTGTTTCCATTCTGCCAGGGTGGGTGGATGAGCATACTGCCCAGCCCTTTGTGCATATTGATTGCATCACTTGTGGGACAGCCAGGAAACCTCTTGCATGAAGCAAGCTTCACAGAGAGTCAGTATTTGACTTATTTATGACACACAAAGCTGTCTGGGTAGGCTTCACTTAGCCTGACCTGTCTTGCTTATAGTGAACCAGAAATAAAATGGAGGATTGCAGCTGCTTTCCTCTTTGCACAGTGAAGGGCATACCTGGGGCATATCATTGTGTGCCACTTCTGTGTGTATTATAGGGAAACGTAACCAATGAAACACCAGTGCTATTCATGACTGATAGTGCCACAAGGGTATTTTAAGCAAAACATATATTAAGATTGCTAGAAGCAATGGAGAGGTGGCAAGGGAATGCTGTCAAGGGAGTATCACTCTGGAGTCCTCTCCCCCGGTGATTCACTAGTATGGGTTTCAAGTTCTTGGAAGAGAAAGCACTCCCCCCACCCCATCAGCTCAATAGCTTTACACAAACTGAATGGAAAAGTAATGGAAAAGTAATTGTTTGGAGGAATGAGAACTCCTAAAGCACTTTATCACGCAAGTTCAAAACAGTTCATTTGGAATTTAGTCCTTGAGTTGCTCAAGGTTAGTGATGAACGCACAATATGAACTATCGATCTAACACCCACACTGTCCCTACGGAATGTGTGCAATTCCATTTACTCACATGAAAAGAACTTGTGTTTCAGGCCTTCCTCCATAATCCAAATGCATCTTGGGTACATTCCACAAAAGAAAGGCTTAACTGTCTCCCATGCCTCATTCGAAATGCAAAAATTCACTTCAATTTTGTTTTATTGAAGTTCCTGCATAAGAGAAGCCATGTTGGAACAGGCCAATGGTCCGTCCAGTCCAAGACTCTGCGTTCCACAGTTGCCCAAGTGATTTTTGGAGGTCCAGCAAGACCTGAACTCCAGAAGCCCTCCTACTGTTGCCCTCCAAGAACCAAGATTACCAAGCATCACTGTTCCAGACCTAGTGTTTATATGTTGTAGCCAATGATGGATCTCCATATGGTTAGCCAATCCCCTCTTGATGCTATCTATTCTTGTAGCAACCAGTGCTTCCTATGGCAGTGACTTTTGCATGATAATTATTCTTTGAGTGAAGAAGGACTTCTTTTATCTGTCCTCAACCTACTGCTCATTTATTTCATTGAGTGCCCACACTTTCTTACATTGCAAGAAGGGCGGGGGAGGTATTTCTTTCTCTACCTTCTCTACCCCATGCAGCATTTTGGAAACCTTTGTCATGTAACTTTTCAGTTGTCATTGCTCCAAGCTGGAAAGCTTTAACCTCTTTAACCTTTTTTTTTCTTTCTTTTTTTCTTTTTTGGTAGGGAAAGTGCTCTACAGTTGCCCTTTTCTGCATCTTTTCCCAATGCTGAATTTTTGAGGGACTCTCAGCATTTAGTGCTAGAGCATATTCAGATCTGATCTGGCTGTTTTGGGGCATGGGGGGCTAGTTCATTTTCAAAGCTGTATCCCCCCCCCGCCCCAAAAAATGTCTGGGAGGATTTCCTAAAAATCCTGGCCATTGGCTGCAGGTTACTCAGTTTTGGCTGTTTTCATGTCTGGTATGAGAAACTCAGTCTATGACTGCATTTTGTGTTGGTGTTCCAGTGGAACGTTCATTTTGGACTGATTAATTCAGATCTACCTTTATCAACTGTATTGTTGGGAGAATTCGTTATGGTAGAGTGTAAAGCAGTTTGTCCATATATTGTACTTTCTCTCTCAAAAAATATTCAGAGTGTTGCTGCAGTTATTTAAAAGTTCTGTGATTCTTTAAAAATGGATGTTTCTAGGCAGGGGTGGCCATTTTATATCGGACTCTATGCCTCTCCCTTAAACACTCCCCCACCCCCTATCCTGCTCGATTTTTAGATTTTTAACACTGATAACATTACAGAATTGGGTCTCGTTCAGAGCTCTGGTGAGAGAGAGAGAGAGAAGACTTTATAAAATGAGATCTGCACACAAACACCCCCCCCCCCCAGAAACCCACTTTAGATTTATGGGCAGCAAATTTCATATTATGGGCACAATCCAACTCAGCAGTTTTTATTTCCATTGATTTCAGGGGCAAGGCAGCTGCTTCATGCTTTCCCCGTAAAATTATATTAGGCTTGCCAGCTCTGGCTTGAGAAATATCTAGAGATTTGGGGATTAGCGTAGGGGATGGTGATAACAGGACCTATGTTGTTCACCCCTGCCATTTTAACCCCAGAATGCTTTCTTTTCACACCACTTTGCTTTCTCACACTGGATTTCCCTCCTAAAAGGCACCCATTTCCTAGTGTGATATATGCATCAATAAACCAGTATCATGCATTAAAATTACAAATAACATTCAGTATAGGTGTAAACACCATGTCAACTGCACAGCCAAACTATGACCAATTCCGCATGAGGAATTTGCCTTCAGACAGCCTCTCGTTGCTTTTAGCGCTGCTTCCATGACATCGGCAGCTAGAGCAAGTTTTCCCCAGATTTGCTCTGCGATGAAAGAAATTGCAAAATCATGATGTGCTACTTCTTGCCATGCTGTAATCCAGGGAGTAAACAGGGACAAGCCTGTGTGGCAGGAGAAACACGTGACAGTCGCTGTAGTGTTTTGCCTGCCCTTGCACCTGCCCTCCTCTCTCCATTTCCTGATTATTATTTTTTTAATGGCATTATTATTATTTTTTTAATTACTGAGGGTAAGCAAAGCTCCATGCTCTCCATACAAATAAAATGTTCTCCTCATTATGCTCACTATTTTTGTGACTTGGCAGCCAAACACATTCCTGTGTGTGTTTTCAGGTGGTAGTGTCTGAATGGGGAAAGAGGGGGGGGGACGTGTGAGGAAGCTGCCTCTCCCTATTATCTTGGTATTCTTAATCTGTGTTTTAAATCATCAGGGTCCAGTTACCATGGCCAGCCTACCAAAAATGTACCCGAAAATAAAGAGAGACCATTATGAGAATCCCAAAAAGAGATCTAAGGGAATGTTTCATTGTTGTGGCGTGATCCTGTGGCAATACAGAATTGTTAGTAAAAAAAAATGTTTTGATGTTGTGGCATTTCCCCATAGTGACATGGAAGTGCACTTTTTTTTTTTACGAAAAAATTAATTTCGGGGCTGGGGCGGAGGAAGACATTTTAATCTCCGAAACAACTGCTGTGATGGGATTGGTGGCTTGTGGCGATTGACAAGCAGGGGAGTGGGGGAGAAGTGTGGGTTGGTCTCTCTTGCCACCTCATCGGGAGGCAAAAGCCATGATGAGGCTGCGGGATAATGCAGGAGGGGTCTCCGATCAGGAAGGAATGAGTTTGCCTTGAGTGAAGAGAGCCAGTTTGGTGTAGTGGTTAGGAGTGCGGACTTCGAATCTGGCATGCCGGGTTAAATTCTGCACTCCCCCACATGCAACCAGCTGGGTGACCTTGGGCTCGCCACAGCACTAATAAAGCTAATCTGACCGAGCAGTGATATCAGGGCTCTCTCAGCCTCACCCACCCCACAGGGTGTCTGTTGTGGGGAGAGGAATGGGAAGGCGAATGTAAGCCACTTTGAGCCTCCTTCGGGTAGGGAAAAGTGGCATATAAAAACCAACTCTTCTTCTTCTTCTTCTTCTTCTTAGTAGTAGCTTCATGGAAACAGGTGAGTACAAGTTACAAACAAATCTACTGATACTGTTGAAAAAAATTAAGACAAGTGTTAAAAGTTTAAAAAGAGAGAGAGAGAGAGAGAGAGAAAGAAAGAATTGTTATATATCCCAAATCTTATTCATGGCAGAAAAATCAGTTAGGTACTTATGCTATTGGCTTATGAATAAACTGAAAGTGTTTGTGTGTGTGCGTGTGTGCAGCTATCATCTTTACTCAAAAGTAATTCATTAATACAAATGTGGCAATGTGGCATCCCTAGTCTGGGAACTGACAAGCTTGTCTGGGAACTGACAAGCCAATAACTCAGGCAAGAAGAATAGTTGTTTCTCATAGGAAAGCATTTGTTTAGACCACAGCAGCAGCTTTCTCAGTGTCAATCCATTTATTATATTTTATCCCATCTTTCCTCCAAGGCACTTGATGCATCATATCTGGTCTTCCTTGCCTCCATGTGATTGGTTCATGTTCACCTACTGAACTTCCTGATTGTGTGGGGATTTGAACCAAGATCTCCCCGGTCCTAGTCTGACTTTAACCACTGTACCATACTGGCCGTCCAAGTCAGATTTCACTCTTCAGCTCCACCCACAAAATTGTCATCACTGAAGACCTGTTCCAAATTTGACTTCAAATAAGGCTGCCTAGAGTTTCAACAGATAATAAGAGTTGGACTGAGAAGATTCCATTGGGATAACTAGTTTAAATGTCTAGAAGGAGAACTCTGTTTGTGGAGGGTTTTTTAAAAATGTGAATTTATATGGATTGGCTATTCCATTTTCACTAGGATAAGCCTTTCTTTTCTGACCTCAATGTGAGATTACCTGAGGAGAACCTGACTGATATAGTTCATGTTACTGTCTGTGGGCTGGACCCAACCAGTTTTTACAGTGTTGAAATGGAGGAGACAGGGTCCCTTTTGACCCATTGGACATACCAACTGGAAACATCCATTGCAACGTACCCTTTCAAATCCTAGTTAATCCCCACAGAGAGGTAACTAACAGTAGGCGGAGTTATGAACAATCTGTTATTTTTATCACTGTATGATTTTACTATTTATTTTGTCTTGTTTTTAATACTGTTAACTGCCCTGAGCCAATGGGGATGGGCCAGTATATGAATAAAATTAAATGGATTTATTTATGTATTCATTTTAAGACTCAAGGCTAGAGGAAAGCTTCAAACTCTGCTCAGCGAAGTGGCAGAATGAGGTAGGGTCCACCCAACTGGAACACATCAAATGAATAATCTCCTTCAGGTTAATTACTCTCACAACTAGAATCTTGACCACATTGAATGAAGAGGTGTTGGATTCATTCAGACTAAGGGGAAGCACGGTAGTGTTTGAAGGCATAGACCAGCCTTTCTCAACTTTTTTACAATCGAGAAACCCCTGAAATACTCTTCAGGCTTTGAAGAACTCTAGAAGTGATGTGATCATGCAAAATATGGCTGGAAAGCATATATGTGGACACACCTATCTAGGACCCTTCTTCTTCTCACACCCTCCAGGCCCATCATTGGCCATTGGGGAGGGGGGCAGATTAACATGATCATATATAGTCATAAAGGTCCCCTGTGCCAGCACCAGGTCATGTCTGACTCTTGGGGTGATGCACTCTAGCGTTTTCATGGCAGACTAATGTTAAACAATTTTAAAAAAAAATAATGAACTCCCATCCATTCAGGAAACAGTTTCAGGACTATCAAGAAATGCCAGAGTTTCACATAAACCTGGTTAAGAAAGTTTGACATAGACATACTTTATACCAGGCCAACAAGATTATTTCATATTGGGCAATCGATTAGAATACTACCTGTACATTTTTTCCTTATATTTCTGTAAGCAAAGAGACTGGCTTTATGTAATGAAATTTGAAAAGGCCAGGGAGAGGTCTGGATGATCCCTCAGGGAGACAGCGTTCCTCACCTCCTTTGGTTTATGGCCCAGCTGTGACCTCTCTAAAGCTCCCCACTCAAATCTCATATCAACCATGAACTCACGCAAATGCTTTAGATGAACTGCCATGTCTCTGTCTGCTTTTTTATTATTATTACGGGGATAAAGACAGCTGACTTCTCTCACAAGTGGTTTCAAGGATTACCGAGATAATGAAGCTGAATCTCTTTAAACTTTCAATAAAAACACTGTAAATCATAAACACTACATTATTCTCGTACAACACAGGCAGTTCAACTTTACTTATAATGATCAAACCTGCAAATATTTTAGAGGGGGGGGGGATGACACCACTAAGAGAAGAGTGCACCAGCTATTCTGAAACTCCGAGGTTTGCTTTGAAAGCTCACGTTCACCACAGGCAGCGTGATGGAGTGATTAAGAGCAGCAGCTTCTAATCTGGTGATCTCAGTTTGATTCCCCAGTCCTCCACATGCAGCCAGTTGGGTGACCTTGGGCTTGTTGCTGCTCAGATAGTGTTATTCTGACCAAGCAGTCCTGTCAGAGTTTACTCAGTTCTGCCTACCTCACAGGGTGTCTGTTGTGGAGAGAGGAAGGGGATTGTAAGCCACTTTGAGACTCCTGTGGGAAAAGGGAAAAGGGAAAAGTGGGGTATAAAAACCACTTCTTCTTCTTCTAATGAATAAATTAATGTTGCATCCAATAATCTTTAATAACAGTAAGGGCAACAAGAAAGAACATAACGGTAAACATGTAAGATCAGAAAAATGGTCCATCTAGTTCACTGTCCTTATTCTAGATAGGAGATGGGATGTGGCTCAGTGGTAGAGCATCTGCTTGGCATGTACATGGTCTCAGGTTCATCCCTGATATCTCCAGTCTAAAGGCTGAGGTGGTAGATGATGTGAAAGATGTTTGCATAAGACCTGGAGAGATGCTGCTAGTCTGACTAGATAAAATTAACCTTGATGGAATAATGATCTAACTCAGTATAAAGTAGTTTCATGTGTCCATGTGTTCAAGATGCCACCAGGCAGTCCAGAAGCAGAACCTAAAGGCAACATTCCTAATGTGGTGACTATTCAATAGCATCTGACAATCAGAGACCTTCTGCCTTTCAACCCAGGGGTTAAACCGTGACACCAAAGAGCCACTGGATGTCAATGGGAGATGCTTTTTTTTTTTTTTTAGCACTCATGGAAGCCAACTGGAAATAAGGCAAATTGTTTTTGCACAGTCCCAAAGTAATATAATGGCTCTAAATGACTGTGGACTTTCAAAGCACTGTTGTAACATTACAGCCATTTCTCCACTTGTTCAGCATTTGTCTTCATGAATATGCAGTCGCTTATGAAGGGAGGGGGGGCCTTCAGTGCTGGAAAGCAACATGGAGGAGTTTTTGTTTGCAGTTGTTAATTGAGCGAGTCCCATGTTCATGTTTTGGTAAAGCCATGGGGATGTCGATCAGAGGGCTCTTTACACAATAGCATCAATGTTCTGTTGAAACATAGCTGTGCGGACATAATTCCACTGCACAATAAGCTGAATGACCCTTTCATTGCTTTCAAAGGGCCCCGTCCGAGGACAGTGGCACTCAAGAGGTTAAAAACCGACATGCTCCCACTTCAAGGGAGCCATGGAAAACAATGCATTTTGACTGTGTACACAAATGAATGACTCAGTTTCTAGCAGCGTATAGCCAGCCCTACTAATGGAAAATGTAAATCCAGTCTTTATGAGTTATTCATGAAGTTTCTGAGTCTGCAACTTGCATTCTGAGTATTTAGCTGATGGGGAAAAAAAACCCAAACAATTTGACTGGAGAATGTTTTAAAAAATAAGAATCGAGAATGGCACTTTTGTAGAACTTCTCATATTCCCTTGCCTTCCAGTGAGGACAAGTGCATGGAACATACGGCACGTATGTTGCAAAAGATCCTGGGAATATTTTGGGTGATTCACATTGGGGTACTTATTAGTTTGTGGGCTTAAGCTAGGGAAGGGATGCCAGCCATTGGATTGTGTCTGGGGGGTCCCCAGGAATGACAGCTGATTTCCAAACAGAGATCAGTTCCCCTGAAGAAAATTGATTCTTTGGAGGGTGGGCATTGCACCCTACTGAAGTCCCTGTCCATCCCCCAATATCCAGGTGTTTTCAGTCCTGAGTCCATTCTGCACCCGTTGGATAATGCACTTTCAATGTGCTTTTGCAGCTGGGTTTTCCTGTGCGGAACAGGAAAATCTACTTATAAAGTGCATTGAAAGTGCATTATCTATTGTGTGCAGAATAGGCCCTGGATCTGCCAACCCTACCCCCCCTCCATCCCTCTGCCCGTGGCTGGGGGGGGATGGGACTAGTAAGCTTGTATGTAAGTAGCATTTGAAGAAGGAAAACTTGGACCATAAAAGGCTATCAATGTGGGTAAAGGGGGGGGGGGTAGATGGATGCCATAATTTGCGAGAGGGGGAGCATGGCAAGGCTGAGGAAAAGAGATGGATGGCTTCAAAGGAAGAGATTTGGCAGAAATATTAATATCATAAGAGAGGATGGGAGAGGTTGGGACCTGGGGATTTGTTGGAATTTCAGGTCATTTCCAGGCAACAGAGATTAGTCCCCCTGGAGAAAATCCCTGGCTTTGGATCCCATGGAGGTGCAGGGATGTCAGGCTCCAGGTGGGAAACAAAGAGAAATTCTGGGTGGCAGTGGTTGCTAAGAACAATAAACATTGAATAATTTAAGTCCTCATTGGCAGAGGGCAATTTGAACTGATTGGCCCTCATTGGCAGAGGGCTGTCTCCAGGTAAGGAGCGAGTTGGCTTCATAAAAGTTCAACTTTATAATGTTTTGTAAGTGATGTCAGCTTTTCTCAACTTTTTTTATCATTGAGAAACACCTGAAACATTCTAGACACTTCAGAAGTGGCATCTACGGGTCCCAGCTGGAGGCTGGCATCCCTGCCACTGTTCAGGGATGCCAGCCTCCAGTTAGAACCCGGAGAACACCGCAGAATGGAAGCGCCTCTCCAGATTGCAGAGATGATTTCCCCTGGAGGAAAGCACTGCTTGGGATGGGGACAGGGACTGTGTGGCACTCCCCTCTACACACACAGAGAGAGTATGTGTTGGGGGGGGGGGAGAGAAAAAAAACAAAGAAGACAAAAGTATAATTTTCTTTTGAAACTGCAAACCTTATTAACCACATAATCACGTCTTCATGTAGGAAATACGTGTCTCCCTCCTTGGATTGCTCTGAGAACCCATTGGCCAGAAGGTCCAAATTTAAGGGGAAAGAATTCCTTAACAGTCAATGAGCAAGTTAAAAAAGTAAGTATGCCAACCTCCTGCAACAGCTTCTTCATCCTGTGCTCTAGTTCCATCTCTTTAAGGCAATGGCTTCTAATATGGATTTGATTCCCTGCTCGTCCACATGATGGGTGTCCTTGGTCTAGTCACAGTCCTGTTAGAAAGTGTTCTCACATAGCAGTTTCTGTCAGAGTTCTCTCAGCATCACCTACCTCACAGTGTGTCTTTTGTGGGGAGAGGAAGGAAAGGTGATTATAAGCTACTCAGATACTCCTTTGGGCAGTGAAAAGCAGGGTATAAAAACTTCTTCTTGTGAAAGGCTGATTTAGAGAATCCCACTCAGGTAAAATATTATAGGACTCTGAAATTCACCAGGTCCCACCAGATTATGACAACTCTCCTTGACCGTGTGGGACTTATTAGTTAACATTTAATCCCCTGCTTTGAAGTCTTAGAAATATTTTCTCTGCGGATAAAAATTGTTGGAGAGGCTATGGAAATGAGGGAACTTTTATTCATATGTGGTGGGATCGTCCAGCAATTATGAAATTACATTAAATGACCATATTTTCTTGGTCTCTTATGTAATGACTTCATATAACTTGGTCTGAACGACTGTAATAAATTTTGACTACTACATGAAATTCTGGGAGAAAATTATTATGGAAATTCGTAACATTATAAAAGTGAAGTTAGAACCTTAGTCCAATTGGTTCTTCTCAATTTATTTCTGAATGGAAATGCTCAGTGTAAGCAGAAAACATTGGTGAACTTTTTGATTGTAGCAGCCAGAATGATAATTGCCACTAACTGGAAAAACACAGATAATATTTCATTAGATAATTTATTAGAGAATAAGGGAGTTTATGATTTCGGAAAAATTAACAAATAACATTAAAGTCATTCAAGGGGAGAAAAAGAATGAAGATTTCAATACAATTTGGATTGATTTGGTAAATTACCTAAGGAAATTTTCAGACTGTAAGGTATCTGAATTAATATTGCAACTTGAGGAATTATGATTAATTGATGGAATGTAGCACATGAAATGGACATTGTTTAAAGGTATCAAAAATTGATGAAGCTACATAATTGGGATAGGGTTTTATTTTTGTTGGGGATTGTCTGTTGATAGTGTGTAATTTAATTAAAAAAGAAAAAAAAAGAAATATTTTCCCTGGTATTTCCACTCTTTGCTCACCATATGAACAGTGAGTTGGGGCAAATTCCTAGTGCGGAAAAGGTGAAAGAGAAAAAAAAAGATCATACAGATAGAAATATAAAAATATATAATGATAACAGACTTAATAAACAATCCTTTAAATGTGTTCAGAGTTTACCCATTACTTGTACTCTAAATCTCAGCAGCTCCGTGCATGCGCGTTTTCACCACCAGGGGGCGCTAACGCGCATGCGCGGCGCCCGGGCCGCCAACTGTTCGCCACCCCCCGGAGGTGGCCCTCAACCTTAAAAAGGTTGGGGACCGCTACTCTAAACGACGTCTATGGTACCTTAATTTATTTTATTTATTTGTCCATTCAATTTATGTGCTGTCCCCTCACTATGTCGCCTTGAAATTGAGCAAAATTTCTTCTAGCAAGAGCTTTGTGAGAATTAATTCTGGGGATTGATCTGTAAGGTGCCTCTGGACTTCTGTTTTACATAATAGCAGAATCCAAACCTGGCATTCATGGTGTACACAAATGTCACCCAGTGTGCAAAAAAACGTACATCCTGCATAGCTAATGCAATTGAATCTGTGAAACTCATTGTGAAAAGCAGAAAAATGAAACTGTGGCCAAGGAATATACTTAAATGTATATAATAATAAACAGGAGACATTCCCATCTCCCTAACTATGGCCTTTATTTTATTTATTTTACAGAACCCCCGTCACACACCTTTCCATTTAGGATCCAATTACGTTGCAGTTTATCAGAACGCCATACTTCAAAGTTCTGGTAGCACTCTGGGTTTTCTTGCCTCACTGTCAGGCAGTTTATAAATGGCTAAATTGATTTTTCCCCCTCCCTGCTTTCTAACCTGCAAGCTGTATTTGCTTCTGTGCTGAGATGTCAGATTCCGTCTCCTGCTGGTGAAATCTAAAATCTTTAGAAAATGTGGATTATTAATGGAAGTGCTGACATCGGCTTCATGCTAGAAACAATGCAGAGAGGATAAATGATATCATTAGAACTAAATGCAAGATGCAAAACTGGGCATGGAATAGGTTGTAAAGTGAAATATTCCAAAGCATCATCTCAAAATTGATTGAAGTACATCGTCAAATAATCTTCTCATTTGCATCGAGATTGTAAATTAATGATTTAATTTCACAATGTGTATAGTGTGACAAGTACACCAGTTATGAACTTGTTTCATTCCACTTCTTCAGAAACATACTGACATTCCCCTAGACCTTGGTCTTATACAGCCTTCGTTTTCAGTATTATCTCCGACACACAGAACTTCTCTAATGATCTAACTACAAAAGTGTGCCAAGCCGGTAACCCTGTAATATATGCACTGAAAATGTAATTATTAATTTACAAACCGGATGTGAATGAGAAGATTATGTGAAGATGTACTTCAATCAATTTGAGCTTATTCTTTAGAATACTTTACAGCCTTCTCCATACACAGTTTTGTATCATCTTCATGCTAGCCACCTGTAGGCCTTTATCCGATAACTCAGATTCACCCATAGCCAGTTTGGTGTAGTGGTTAGGAGTGCGGACTTCTAATCTGGCATACACTCACCCACATGCAGCCAGCTGGATGACATTGGGCTCGCCACGGCACTGATAAAACTGTTCTGACTGAGCAGTGATATCAGGGCTCTCTCAGCATCACCTACCTCACAGGGTGTTTCTTGTGGGGAGAGGAAAAGGAAGGCGACTGTAAGCCGCTTTGAGACTCCTTCGGGTAGAGAAAAGCGGCATATAAGAATCAACTCTGAGGTGAATGTAGAGAGGCCCTTAAATTTTATTAACTGTGTGTATTCTGGTTTCAACCAAACACCTGGAGGAAGAGCACCACTTTACAGGATATGTGGAACTTCAGTAGTTGCCTAAGGGCCCAGGTCTCAGTTGGCAGCTCATTCCACCAGGTTGTGGCCATGTTCAAGAAGTCCCTGGCCCTGGTCAAGAACAGATGCACTTCTTTCAATATCAATGGATCACTGAAATACTTTTGTTTCAAGAAATATCAATACACAAAGCTGTTTGCTTTGATTCACTCTGATTTTCATACAAAATGTCTGATTCTTATATTCATTTTTTTTTCAGATGCCCATTTGAAATGCACTGAAAACATACTCCAAACAGTCCTTAATTAGGCCTGTGTTCCCAGTGGCTCCTTATGCATAGTAATCCCACTGCATTGATGTATTTATGTATTTGTTTATTAAAACATTTATTCCCCACCTTTCCTTGTGGTTTCCAGGAAATGGTAGCAGAGAATGCTGGCAGGGGCTCATGGGAATTGTAGTCCATGGACATCTGGAGGGCTGTGGTTTGACTACCCCTGACCTAGAACCTTCTCTCTTCCATAGATAAATATCAGCACTGCCTTATGCAGAAGAGCATTCAATAATTCATTTTCCCCATCAGCACTCTAGATCAGGATTGTCCACCAACACATCACGTGGGAAATCTGCTCATCTGTTACGTTATGTCACTCTGCTAGTCCTTGGGGGTGTTGATGGGCGAACACTCCCCTCCTTAAAAAAAAAAAAAAGAGTCTTTTCTGCTGTCTTTAAACCTGAAGAAATAACTGGGGGGTGGGGGGTGGGGGGAGGCAGTTGGCAACTGTCTCTAAGTGCAGGTATAAATTGAAACAGAAATAGCAAAACAGAAAAAAATCAGGGCCTTTCCCAGAGGGAACTAGAATGCAGATCATAGTAATACTTATACTACTAATAATAATGCTAATTGGCATGCCATTGATTTATCTGACACTTCATGAAAACCTCCAAGCAGATCTTCACTAAAAATAGCTCCTTGTCAACAACCGGGGTTTATTGTATAATTTTCACCACTGTAGGGTATCCAATTTGAATTTTTTTTTTTTTTGCCTCAGGCACCACATTATTTGGAACCATCATTGAAACCAAATAAGCTCCACTGCAAACTGGCATTCCAGCAGAAAACGGAGGGCAAGAAAGCACACAAGGGAGACAGACGGAGAGAGAGAGAACTCTGAAATTTTATTCCCTTCCCTGCAGAATAAGCAGAATACATAATAAGCATTTGCTGAACTGTGTAGAATCGATTTTACTTGTAGAACAAAGACATTTATAACTCACTTGTGGCTTTGTCGCTTGTCAAGATATTAGGGGATCCCTGGCTTATGGAAAGGACTGTGCAACTGCACAAGTGCCCCATCAGTTTTAGTGTGGGGATAATGACCCCTGGCCATCACCAGAACATGAAATGTGCAGTCTGCATTGGATTGATGGTGCTTTTCTGTGGATCAATGAAATGGCCTCATGTTATCCTTATGTTAGCGGCTGTCAGAATCTGCATGGTTCTGCCATGATTTAAGGTATTGTTTGTAGCCAGATATAGAATATGGCCTTGTCGCTTAAAGTTGATTGCCTCTGATATTTGGTTCAAAAGCCTGTTCCTCCTCCACTTTCCTATCCTTCTTTCCTGCCCTTCTCAGACCATCCAGTTTGGTGTAATGGTTAGGAGTGCAGACTTCTAATCTGGCATTCGATTCTGCACTCCCCCACATGCAACCAGCTGGGTGACCTTGGGCTCGCCACGGCACTGATAAAGCTGTTCTGACTGAGCAGTGATATCAGGGCTCTCTCAGCCTCACCCACCCCACAGGGTGTCTGTTGTGGGGAGAGGAATGGGAAGGCGACTGTAAGCCGCTTTGAGCCTCCTTCGGGTAGGGAAAAGCGGCATATAAGAACCAACTCTTCTTCTTCTTCATCCTCTCCTCCACCTCCACTCCCCGCTGCTGTCATGGAGTCAAGAGTCTTATTAGGATGCTTTGGCTGTAAAACGCCCATCTTGTTCTAAGACGTCTGATGGGAGGGGGGAACTAGTAGGGAGAGAGATATACATTGGCTTGTACCCCAAACCCCAGTTCCGTTAATCTTTCCGAATGAGAGCACTTGCTTGGATCAATAAATGAAACCTTTGCTTAAATGAAGAGTTTGTCTTTTGACCTAATGAAGATTCTCACAGCAGCAGCCAATACACAAACCTTTAATGGCTGGACCTTTTTGCATTCTCATTTTACTCACTCTTACATTCCTGTTTCATTGGGGGCAGGGTGTTTTCTGTTCTGCACATGTTTTGCCCCCTCTAGTGGTCGATTCAATACCAAACAGCTCTATTTATGAAAGCCATGCTTCCCTGGGTGGTGGTGAATGCATTCATTTTAAATGTGGCTCATGTGTAGCTTCTGATCTATGGTGTTCCTATAAATTAATGCCCTCCAAAACATGCTATTGTGAACTGCCTTGCTCAGGTGCTGCAGGCTGAACTCCATGGCTTCCTTGAGCAAATCAACCCATCTTGCATTGGGTCTTCCTTTTTATCTCCTGACTTCAACTTTTCCTAGCATGATTGTCTGAGCATATGGCTCTTCTCTTTTCATAATCGGACCAAAGTATGATAACCTCAGTTTAGACATTTTAGCTTCTAGGGTTGATTTGGTCTGAAACCCACTGATTTGTCTTTTTGTTGGTCCATGGAATCAGTAAAACTCTCCTCTACAGGAATGCCAGTCCTCAGATAGACCCTGGGGATGCCCTGGAATTGTAGCATGTCTCCAGGTGACAGAGAGCAGTCTCCCTGGGAAAAATGGCTGCTCTGAAGAGTGGACCGTAGCATTATATTCCACTGAGGTCCCCCCCCCCACACACAAATCCCACCTACTCCTGCATCCACCCCCTACATGTCCAGGTATTTCCCAACCCCTCCAGGTGGAGCCTGGGGTTCACCTGGAATTATGGCTCACCTCCAGGTGACAGAGATCAGTTTTCTTGGAGAAAATGGCTGCTTTCGAGGGTGGATTCATAACATTACACTCCACTGAGCTCACTCCCCATCTCAAATCCTACCCACTCTCAGCTCTACCCCCAAAGTCTTTAGGTATCTAAGAACCCAGTACTGGCAACCTAACTCCAACACCACATTTCAAAGCTCATATGAGGTCACAAGATTTTAAATACCCAAATATTCATTCATATGTATTGAACGCTAGGGTCTTATCCTCCCCCCTGCATAATTATAATACATGAGGCCCATTCCGCACAATGGTAAAAGAAACATGATCAGCGCTGCATGGGTCAGCACAACATTTTGTTGTGTCCTACCTTCATTTTACACTAGGGAGTCCTCCCACTTTTCTCTCTGCCATCGTAGAATTTGTAGCATTCCTCGCCTGCTTCTGAGGAGTGAGGAACAGGCTACGAGCGTCTAGCACCTCCCCCATCTTGTGCCTGTCAATCACTCTTGACAACCAATCACCTCACAGCATGGCGCTTTAAATCCCCGCAGCTTGCTGTGAAGTTTTTTTTAATGACTTATATGATGAAACACAGATCTGTTTATTCATATATGCATTGGTGGGGACATGTTTTTAAAGCATCCTGCAGCCTTGCAAATGCCTATTCATTGCTCCAGCCTCTTTGCCATTTTTTTAACTGAGGGAGAGAGAAAGTGTGAGAGTGTGATCTGGGACATGTTTTTAAAGCATCCTGCAGCCTCACAAGCACATATTTGAAGCTCCAGCCTCTTTGCCTTTTTTTTTAAGACAGCAAAACCCCGCTCCCGGAAATGAAGGGGGCAGAAGTGAGGGCGGGACATCTCTTTGTGTGATGCCTACTGTGCTCACCTCATGTGCTAACCTCTCCCTTGGCTGACTGCTTGTGGCAGCTGGCAGGATTTCCCCAGGGGAATCCACTTTTGGGGATTATCCTGATCCCGCTACAAATCGGAAGATGTAGTGAGAGCAGCGCTGGGAGGAGGTGGGAGGCTGATGGCAGTGTCTGAAACCCTGAAAATAAAGCATCTGCACCAGGTAATGATTTTGTTCCCTCCCCCTTGTGCGGAATGGCGTAGAATGTTTACACCTCCCTTCCTCCCTCCCTCCCTCCCTCCCTTCCTGTACATAGGATCATCCATTCAAGCAGATGGAAGTTGGCAGACTTGAATAAATGTGTAAATAGATTCAAACCAGCCCGATTGTGGTCCCATAGTAGAAAGAAGATAACATAAATCTACAAAGCAAAGATGTTAAGGTTGAACATCATTCTTGATAAAAGAGCAGCAAGCTGTTTACCGGATCTGTGGACTCTGAACCAGCCCTGTGAAGTTCATAAACCAAGCTCATTCTTCACAAGAAGTCGAAATGTGCCTCTCAGTTGGAAAATGAACTGTGGGTCATGCTGTAAAATCAAACCGATGAAACCTGCATGAGAAGGAAAAAATAGCAGAGCCATATATTAGGCCTTGAGGAAGCACTTCAGCATCCTTGGTGCACAGGCAACGTTAACCTGCCTGGTTTTGAAAATGAATCATTTTGCTAATCTGGTATTATGGATAAATACTTTGTTGTGGGAATGGATCCAACCACTTTTCTGCAGATGAGAAGAAGAGGAAGAATAAGTATAAGAAGAAGGAGGAGAAGAGTTGTTTTTTATATCCCACTTTTCAGTGCCTGAAGAAACCTGAAAGTACCTTACAATCAGCTTCCCTTCCTCTCCCCACAGCAGGCACCCTGTGAGGGTGGTGAGGCTGAGAGAGCTCTGACAAGACTGCTCTGCAAAAGCAGCACTACCAGGGCTGTGACAAGACCAAGACCAACCTGCTGGCTGCATGTGGAGGAGCAGGAAATCAAACCTGACTTTCCAGATTAGAAGCCACTGCTCTTAACCACAACACCACACTGGAGGAAGGGATAGGAATGCCAGCCTCCAGGTGTGTCTTCAGGATCCCTTCAAAACTATAATTCAACTGCAGACTACAGAGATCAGTTCTCCTGGAGAAAATGGATGTTTTAGAGGATGGACTTTGAGGCATTGTACCCCACTGAAGTCCCTGTCCTTCTCCAGTTCCATTCCCAAATCATTCAGAGTTTCCCTATCTGGGTCTGGCACAACTTCCTGCCCAGGCCCCACCAGCAGCCAGGGGATGGGCCCTGACAACCACTAGGGAGGATTTGTTTTCAGCCCTCTGAAAAGGCTATGCTGGGGATTGTGAAACTGCTCTCCCCTTTGGGGAAAGTGACAAGAGCTATAAATCAGAAGGACTGTGGTGCCATTGAAGAGACAGCCAAAGGCCAATCTTCTATTGCCTAGTTTGCCTCTCCATCATCATGCAGCCTATCTGTTCTGCAGTAGAGCAAGAGACCTCCTTCTGACAACTCCTGCTGCCTGCCTCTGCTCTCTTGGCCAAGAGAAGAAAATTAAATCCAAAAATCTCTGTCAGTGTGATGGCGTTACATCCATTTCCAGGGGAAACTGGTCAACCATAGGCGAACATGGCTTTCCCATTCAGTTCCAGGTGATTCCTAGAGTGAAGTGACATCACTTCTGGATTTTCTCTGGAAGCGATGGCATGCCATCCCTCTGAGAAACATCCCAGAGAGGTGTAGTGGTTAAAGAAAGGTGGATTCTAATCTGGAGAGATCAGTTGGATTCCAGACTCCTCCACATGCATCCAGCTGGGTGACCTTCGACCAATCATGGCTCTCTTAGTGCTGTTCTTGCTTAGTGCTGTTCTTCAGTTAGAGTTCTCCCAGTCCCACCAGATGTCTCTTGTGGAGAAAGGAAGGGAAAGGTGCTTGTAAGCCACTTTGGGTAGTGAAAAGCAAGATATAAAAAAACAGCTGCTCTTTTTTGTCTTTCTTTTATGCTCCTTTTTCTTCCTCTTCTCCTTTTTCTTCCTCTTTCTTTCTTCTTCCTCTTCTCCTTCATTTTCTTTCTACTCTTCCTCCTCCTCCTCTTCCTCCTCCTCCTCCTCCTCCTCCTCCTCCTCCTCCTCCTCCTCCTTTTCCTCCTTCCATACTCCTGCCAGTTGGCAGCTTCTGGCTGACAACCCAGTTTGAGTTGGCTGATGTTGCCAGCTTCCTCAAAATAAGAAAAGAAGCAGACACTACAAAGAACGGTGATCGATACTTTATAGATAGTTTATCCTGTATGGCACTTCGGCCAGATAAAATTTGTAAACAAATATTAACTAGTAGAAAATTCAGAATACAATATAATACAAACATTTACCTTTAGGATTAGCAATACAGAAGAAAATAGGCTTAACAACACCTGCTGACAGGACCTCATGGATTTTGTAGTCCATGGACATCTGGAGAGCTACAGTTTGGCCACCCTGCTCTAAAAGGTAAAAGGTAAAGGTATCCCCTGTGCAAGCACCGAGTCATGTCTGACGCTTGGGGTGACGCCCTGTAGCGTTTTCATGGCAGACTTAATACAGGGTGGTTTGCCAGTGCCTTCCCCAGTCATTACCGTTTATCCCCCAGCAAGCTGGGTACTCATTTTACCAACCTCAGAAGAATGGAAGGCTGAGTCAACCTTGAGCCGGCTGCTGGGATCGAACTCCCAGCCTCATGGGCAAAGCTTTCAGACGGCTGCCTTATCACTCTGTGCCACAAGAGGCTCTTGCCCACCCTGCTCTAGAAGCAGCCAAAGGCCTTATTTGAACAAGAACTTCACGTTTTCCTGCAATTAACTTGGCTTATTGGTGTGTCATCATTTGAGCATATTTTGGTGTTTAGGCTGTATGCTACGTTAGGCTCTTTCAGCAGACAAGTTGCCAATGAATACTATCATTCCTTACAGCTGTGCTGGAAGTGTTCATACTTTATTTATGTTTCTTTGTCTGTCTCTGCCAGCATGGTGCAGCGCTTAAGAGTGGCAGACTCTAATCTGGAGAAGCACAATTGATTCTGCACTCCTCCGCTAAGTGACCTTGGGCCAGTCACAGTTCTTTCAGAACTCTCTCAGATCTCTACTGCTGTGGGGATGTCAGCCTGAGGGCCAAACAGGTTCCTTGCCTAGCGTGAGTTACCCAAAAACACACCAGATTGTAAGCCATTAAAATGTTGTTGTTTTTTTAAACAAAAAAATATTAGCTGCAGTGAAAAAGTCACAGGGAACTCATGTTCAACAAAACTTATGCCCAGCAGAGAAGATTTTATATGTCTACCTCATACGATTGGCTCAGAGACCAATACAATAATGCCACTCCTTCAGAGTCACTTCCAGGTCCTCTTTGGCCCGCCCCCAAAGTCTCCAGGCCAGCCCTGATCTCATGCTTGACATGGTAGGATCACCTATCATCCTTCAAGCTTAGAGCAAACAGAGCATATTCTGGTGCCAGCCTGTACCAAGAATTATTTATTTATTTAGTGAATTTCTATACTGCTCTTCCATAAGGCGCAGGGTGGTTTACATAAAACATCATGAATATACATAGAAATGTAATTACAGTAACATAACAGTGGTTCCAAAATTGAACATAACAGATTACAGCAAAATACTATAACAAATTCACAGTGTGACAATAACTCTCAACTTTAACATGAACCCGTGAGAGGTCAGCATGGCTCAGATCATGGAGGGGGTATTTGGAGGATCAACAGATGTTGTTGAGTTGGCTGGCCTCAACCAAATGCCTGTTGGAGGAGCTCTCTTTTACATGTCCTTTGGAATTGTGGGAGTTCAGGAAGGGCCCTGATCTCTTTGGGAGCTTGTTCCACCAGGTGGGGGACAGGAGAGAAGGCTCTGGTCCTAGTGGAGGTCTGGCATGTTTCTTTGGGGCCAGAGATCACTAGCCATTGGCGGTGGCATAGTATAGGGGTCTTTGGGGGGTATAGGCTGAGAGTGGTTCTCCCTGGTTCACTCAGCCCAGATCACATATGGCCTTGAAGGTGATTACCAAAACCTTAAATCTGATCCAGAATTCAACTGGGAACCAGCGGAGTTGTTGTAGTGCAGTCCAGATGTAGGATCTCCATGGTGTGTTTGTGAGGATCCTGGTTACAGAATTTGGACCAGTTGCATTTTCCAGATCAAGGTTGAGGGCAGGCCTGCATAAAGCAAGTTTCAGACGTCTAGTCTAGAGGTGACTGTTGCATACCTCACTGGGGCTAGGTGTTCCGGTACCAAGTAGGGTGTTAGTAGCTTGGCTTGGTGTAGGTGGTAAATGGCCTGCCACAGAACTCTCGTGACCTGTGCCTCCATGGAGAGGAAGGCATTAAGGATCATACCCAGGTTTCTGGTGGAGTGAGCTACTGACAGCTGCATTCTGTCCAGGTTGGGTAGGTGCGCTTCCTTGCTTGGTCTCTTCCTACCCAGCCATAGGACCATCTCTGAAGAGCTGAGCTTCAGAGCTTCAGGAGACTCTGTTTGAGCCACCTAGTCACCTCTTCCAGACATCTGTATAAGGATTCTGGAGGAAAATCAGGGCGGTCATCCATCAGGAGGAAAAGCTGGGTGTCATCTGTGTATTGTCAGCAACCCAGCTCAGACCTCCGCACCAGCTGAACAATAGGGTGCATGTAGATATTAAATAAGACAGGAGACAGGACTGCTGCCTGTGGGACTCCACATGTGAGCTGATAATGGCTAGATACTGTCTCCTATTGAAACCCTCTGTCTGTGACCCCAGAGGAAGGAGATCAGCCATTTGAGGGCTGTCCCCCTTATCCTGGCATTGGCGACGTGGTGAGCTCTCATGATTGACTGTGTCAACGCTGCTGGCAGATCTAATAGTACAAGTAGCACTGACCCACCTCAGTCCAGCTGGCAATGGAGATCATACATCAGGGCAACTAGGTGTAAACTGCTTGGTGCGTAGGGTCAACACCAACGTAGGGTCAACACAAATTGCAAGTGTCCTAGTGTTGTCATGGCTGACACTAGGTCCAGCCCATTTCTTGAGGGTGGCAGCTCTGCATGAGCATTAAAGTCCCCCAGGATTAACAATCTAGGGAACTGTAATGTCCAGGATGTAAAGTTACATCAACCAATTATCTTAGTCTAAATACACCAGGGCTTTCTGCAAGCTGATTTTGGCATAATTTTTTAACTTATCTATATTCGAACTATTCCCTATTCCAATTTAGGTGAAAGGTTAGCAAACAGCATTTCTTAATACAAAGAAAAAAGAGATCAGATCTTGGTCTTCAGCATGGAACTAAAGCCAACTTCCAATAACTGCATGATCACTTAAAAAGGTAAAGGTAAAGGTATCCCCTGTGCAAGCACCGGGTCATGTCTGACCCTTGGGATGACGCCCTCCAGCGTTTTCATGGCAGACTCAATACGGGGTAGTTTGCCAGTGCCTTCCCCAGTCATTACCGTTTACCCCCCAGCTGGGTACTGATTTTACTGACTTTGGAAGGATGGAAGGCTGAGTCAACCTTGAGCCGGCTGCTGGGATCGAACTCCCAGCCTCATGGGCAAAGCTTTCAGACTGCATGTCTGCTGCCTTACCACTCTGTGCCACAAGAGGCTCTTTATGCATGATGATCACTTAGAAGGTTGTGATCAATTTCTTTATCCCCACTCCATCAGGGAGAGGGCTGGAAGGTGACTGGAAGCTGCTTTGAGGCTCTTTATGGTAAAGAAGGGTTTATTCTTTTTTTCCCTTTTTATGCACTGGGAAATTCCTCATTTTTTCTTTGCAGAATGTTCGAAACAATAGTGTGTGTGTGTGTGTTTTTTCATTAATACACGCAGACTGTCCTCTTTAAAACGATGGCATTAATTAAAAGCAAACTATTAGAAGGAGAAAACGGCACCCTGTACGTGTAGAGATTAGGAAAGAAATGAGCAGTGGGATTGCGGGCTTTATTGGTGCGCTCCCTTTCCATCTGAACTCCGAGATGGAGCAAATGTTTCAGATGGTGTGGCCGTCTGGTGTCCGATAGTTAGTTTGAGCATGTGTGTGTGTACAGCAGATAACGCTAGATTTTTAGCGACATTTCTCGTCTATCCAGTCGCCCGGTGATTCTCAAAAGTCATTAAGCTGATTTTAATAAGGACCCAAATTGTCAAAGCGCTAATTAGTAGGAGGTAGTGTTTAATAAACATTTGTGAGAAGAATGGGGAGGAGGGGAATTGAAAATGTGTGATATACTATATTTTGGGAACCTTACCTTAATGGAAGTGATGTGCTTAACACCAGCGGGAGTTGAAACATAATGAGGGGGTTCAAACGCAAATGGAGGAAAGCAGTCACAATCGCTGATCGGTGCGGAACTACGCAAAAATGTGTGTGGGAGAGGGGAGAAACCCAAAGCGAGAGGTAACAGTAGCATTACGAGAGAGGGCCATGGTTCAGAGGCAAAATCCCAATGAAAATGAATAACTTTCAGATAGAACAACTGTTCCCTAACCATCACTATACAAAATAGTAAACTGGCTGGCTTGTGTGGATGAAGAGAGCTGCAACACCTCCTCCCCCTGTCTGCTCTCAGGCAATGGAACAGTGGGAGGAAAGGAGGAGGTGATGTCACAGGTGCACCCTCTTTTGATCACCATGTCCACAACACTCTCTGAATTCCCCTTTAGGTGAAACGCACCATAGAGATTGGGGGGAAATTTCTAGAACATTGCTGATGCAGTGATGTCATTTCTAAGTGATCAGCACATGGTTTTGAGAATGGCTGAGACATGATCCTGATGTCATAGTCCATTTGGTAGGGCTAAATGTTTACTTGTGGGTTTTGTACTTGCTCTGAGGCTCATTCTGCACGCGTTGGCTAATGCACTTTCACTGTGATTTTGCGGCTGAATTTTCCTGTGCAGAACAGGAAAATCCACTTCTAAAGTGCATTGAAAGTGCGTTATCCATCAAGTGCAGAATGGGCCTGAGAGTCAGCTTGGTGTAGTGGTTAAGAGTGGCAGCCTCTACACTGGAGAACCACTTTTGATTCCACAGTCCTCCACATGCAGCCAGTTGGGTGACTGAGGGCTAGTTGCTGTTCTCACAGAGCAGTTTTCATAGAGCCCACTCAGCCCCACATACCTCTGGCTGTGATGAGAGGAAGGGAAGGCGATGATTGTAAGCTGCTTTGAGACTCCTTCGGGTAGTGAAAAGTTGGGTACAAAAACCAGCTCTTCTTTGAATAAGGAGCCAAATTGTCAAAGCGCTAATTAGATGGAGGTAGTGTTCAGTAAATATTCTTAAGAAGAAGGGGAAGGGGAGATTTGGAAATGAGTGATATAATATTAAATGTTATTGTGATTTAATATTTTTAATCCTCAAAAGAAAACCTTGCTTAAACTAGAGACCTTTCATAATCTGGGGCCCTGACCTGTTGTTTACTTAGCTTGTGCTTAATCACAGCTTTGCTCTGTACATTTTGGGGGCTCCCGGATGGGCAGAAGAACACGATTTTGTCAAAGGAAAACATCCTACCTCTCCCCAAAACTTCATCTAAAAGCAGAATGAAATGGCTTCAGCATGGGATTGCTAACCCCCAAGTGGACCCTGTAAATCTCCTGCTATTACAATTGATCTCCTAATGATACAGATCAGTTTCCCTGGAGGAAATGGCTGCCTTGGAGGGAGGACTTTTTGAGGCCCCTCCTTCTCCCCAGACTCCTCCCTCTCCAGGCTCCACCTCCAGAATCTCCAGGTATTTCCCAACACTGAACTCTGATCCCAATTTCAGAAAGGATTCAATGCTGAGAGTGGCTGAGCCATGGGCCAGTCTAGGGAGGCCAGACTCTTACTTGAGGGACTTTCCTCTTGGACTATATTTAAACTTGACAACAGCATGTTTCTGGTTATTTATTTGTTTGTTTGTTTACATGTTTATACCACCACCCTTTGTGGCTCAGGGTGGTGCACACAGCATAGTTCAGTGTACCTGTCTCATTATATTATGAGATACCGGACAACAAAAATTAAGCTCAGTGAATTGTATTAACATAATTAAACATCTCTAAACCATTAACCATTTCATGTATAACTATTGCTTAACTCATTGCCTGGACTAGAGATTGCCTTGTGATGTGTCGAGTGGGCATGATGGCCTGGTGGTAAAAAAAAATGATTGCAACCTTCTGATTGATCATACGGTTATTAGGGATTGGCTATAATTGTACATCCTGGTCTGTCCTGGTTCAAGTCTTTGGTTCTTACCAGGCAGAGAAAATGGCAAGGTCCTCTCTGGAATGTAGTTTTTGATAAGCTCTCTCACAAAAGCAAAGTTTATGTTACAGCTGGAGTCAAACTATCCTTATCTCAAGGCTAGAGAAATGAAAGAAGTGTATGTCACTACTGCTTATATAAAGAATTGGAGGTTGGGGGGGAGGGACATGGAGGGCTGGCCCCCAGGGGCTGCAGGTTGTTCCCAGGAGGTGGAGTGGGGAGGTAGAGACCCCAGGCTATTGGCTCATCCTGTAAGAGGTATTGTCTTTCCCAGCCTCCAAGGAAAGGGTATTTAATACTATGTAATCCTATTGTTAATGAGCCTCTTGTGGCGCAGAGTGGTAAGGCAGCTGTCTGAAAGCTTTGCCCATGAGGCTGGGAGTTCAATCCCAGCAGCCGGCTCAAGGTTGACTCAGCCTTCCATCCTTCCGAGGTCGGTAAAATGAGTACCCAGCTTGCTGGGGGGTAAACGGTAATGACTGGGGAAGGCACTGGCAAACCACCCCGTATTGAGTCTGCCATGAAAACGCTAGAGGGCGTCACCCCAAGGGTCAGACATGACCCGGTGCTTGCACAGGGGATACCTTTTAATCCTATTGTTCTCTTTGCAGATTTGAGAACTCCCCTGTGTCTATATTTCTTCTACAGTAAAAATATATATTTTAAAAAAAACAGGTTTTTCTCTCAGTGTGATTAATTTGGGCTGGTCAACAGAACCCTAATTAGGCTGTTTGGCTATCAGGTGTATCTGCTGGGAGGGAGTCCTGGGGGTCCTGATAGATTTTATCAAATCAAAGATTGGAAGTCAAGTCAAGTCTCAGCTCAATTCAGGGCAAGATGCCTTGCTTTGCTCAGAGGTCCCCAATGAGATTCCATAGAGGTTGGAAAGACACTATTTTGGTCAAGGCAAGATTCCACTGTAAACAGACAAACAAACCCACAAGGCATTTTAAGTGCATTTGTGGTGCTGGCCTCTTTCAGGCAGCCTTTGTAATCCGTTTTAGTGGCAGGTTGCTATTGGATTTTTCCTTCCTGTCAGTTTAGACACAACCATTTTAGCAACCGACTGCTGGCGGATTTTATTTACCTGTTCATACAAAGCCTCTTGCATACTGTTGGCGAAGCGGGGCTGTGGTGTTTTGGAGGGAAACGGCTTTCTTCCATTTCTGCCACTTGGTTGTGCTTCTGAATGGTCATGGGGTGCTGTGAAAAAGGTCCATTGCACTTCCCACCATGATGCTTTCCCTACTTGCTCTGCAATCTTCCTCATTCTTTCCCCCCTCTAAATAAATTGAATAAATCTCTGTAAAAGCAGTGTGGTTAGCCAAAAAGACAGGTATTCTTAAAGACTGATCCCACATGGCCTTGAAACAAGGCAGGCCATTGTCCCCAATGTGCTCTAGCTTGGCATCCCTCTACACAATAAGTTCTCTCTGGTATGTGTCTAGAAGCCAAAAATTCTAATTAAGGGTCTTGACTAGCCTTGCTACTTGCCCTGCAATGACAATCGCTGTATCCCTTTCCACCATTGGATAATGGGAGAAAGGGGAAGAATGCCATTGCAGATGCAGCGATGCTACTTCTGGTCACTGTGCTTGTGATACTCCAGTCTCTGAGGTCTTTATCACAAAGACTGGAGGTATTTCTAGACCCAGCTCAGTGTAGTGGTTAAAAGCGGCAGCTTCTAATCTGGCAAGCTGAGTTTGGTTCTCCACTCCTCCACATGGGTCAGTGGGGTGACCTTGGCCAAATCATAGTCCTGTTAGAGCTGTTCTCACAGAGCAGTCTCTCTCAGAGCTCTCTGAGCCCCACCTACCACACAGGGTGCCTGTTGCAGGGAGAGGAAGGGAAGGGAAGTTGTAAGCCGTTTTGTGGCTCCTTCTGGTAATGAAAAGTGGGGTATAAAACCACTCTTCCTCTTCATGGATGTTGTGACATCACTTCTGGATGATTACCTGGAAGTGACATCACTGCACCACCCAATAGTCCATCCTATCACTCTCTGCCTCCCCAAAAGCTCCCAGGACTGGCAACTCTATTCTTCACATAGATCCATATAATTTTCCCTTGCTTAAACTTTCTACAGAGCCGAGATGCTAAATATTATTGGGAATTCAACCCACAAATCCAGGTTTCACTTTCATGTCTCCATGTTCAAAATAAACTAGCTATTCTTTATTTTCATGCCATAAAAAAATATCCTTGTACTGATTATTTTTCTATAAAATGTGCATGCTTTTCAACATGGAGTGTCTTTCAGTAAATCAACCTTACAGGCATATGTGACTTACGTTGGGCATGCAAGTACCCTACAAAATGGATATGAAATTTACACTGCGCATACATAAAACCAAGAGGAAAGAAATCATGTTCAGAAAGAGAGTTTTGCTCATCCCTTGTATCTAGGAAAATATATGTTCTGGATCAGTTTTCGTGGAATCAGGGCAACCTTCCCCTTGATTCTGTATGGGTGGGCATTCTTAAAAGTAATTCCATGCAAATAGTGCATGGAATTACTTTTAAGAATAGTGCATGGAATTGCATTCATTCTAATTTCACAAGTTCCAGGTTTCAGCTCCAAAGGTTCCAGGGGAGATCTTGGAGAGGAGCCTGGAAGCTCAGAGTTAATAAGATCTGGATTATAACAGTGTGGGGTGGGGTAATGGTTCCTGGTGGGGCAAGCCCCTGCAGGTCAAAAGAAGAGCCAGTTTATGCTTGGGGTCTCAGGGCGAGGAATAATGAACATGGTTAGCAGATGGATGATTGACAAAAGCCTTTCAAGACTAGAGAATAATAACCTGCCTAGTTCTCCTGCTTCTCCCCCTGAGATTTTAGTTGTAGACTCTGGAGAATCTGAGGAGAAACTCCAGGTAACATTGCTTTGGGTTCTGTTACTGGAAGGAAATGCTAGAAGGAAAGTGAACACTTGCTCAGATCAAGCCCTGCAACGTATATTATGATGGAAATCAAGCTTTGCCAAGAAATAAAAAGCCGACCGTTGTGGCTTTTAGATATACTGTTTTCCTTGCTATTTACATGGTCGGCAGACCTGAGCTCTCTCTGCCTTCTGGTAGAAACTCTGATCTATTTTCAGCTAATCTCTCTCTGGATGAGATATGTTTGGTTAGCAGAAGTGACAGTGGTGCAGACGGTTTCCGCTGTTATTTCTAGGAGGTTTCTCTACCTAACAATATCTGACTCATTCTCCTGGGATAGTTGCCACTTGCATTTATTCCATGCCAAACCATAAGAATCACTGTATTTAAGATAATGTTCACTTTTCTATCAGTCCTCTCCCCACCTCCTGTTATGTGGATTTTCAAATGGGTAGCTATTTCTGGGGTCAGAAACTTTGACCAAATTTAGACTGACCCCAGAGTCAACTTGGTTGACAATAGGTCTCTCTCTGATGTGCACAAGGCATAGCTCTTGGGAGATGGCAAATGGGCTGGCCACTTTTGTGTAGACTTTTGGATGATGTAGAAACAACTGTGGAATTACCACTGATGGTCAGCTTAGGCTTCCGGAAGAGGAATGGAAGTCACACCTTCTGCAGTAGAAGTGCATGTGCAGGGAGTGGGGAACATGAAGGGTCAACTTTAGCCAGAACTGTGGCTCCATGGATCCTGTGAGGACAATGATGGTTGTATGAATGCTAGTCTGAGTGTCTTGTCTTCCTGCTCCTGACATTATCTCATTATTTAGATATTTATAGCCTATATTTCTTGCCAGTGAGGGCCAAAGCACATTGCAGCATCATTTTCCCCTCTCCCTTTTTATTATCACTGTGGCAGAATGGGCCTGTTTCAGCTTGTAGGTCCTATTCTACCCATTCCACTCCAAGGGGTTCCTAACTCCTGGAGAGGCTTGTCTCTCTCTGACCGTTTATGCACTGGGACCTTCACTGCCCCACTCCCCTGTCAGGAGCACAGAACGGGGGTGGATGCGGTGCACTGGGCCAAATGCTCCCCCCTGTGGGTGCAGGAAGAGGTGGGGCAACCTGCCACAACTAAAACTCCAGCCTGCAGCCCAGTATGAAACATCCCGTGCCTAAACGGTCTCTGAAGTAACCACTGGCACCACTTAACTTTATATGGTATTGCTATCATGAACCCCAATTCATGCCTGTTTTGCTTCCTGCAGCCTGGCAAGACCAGGCATTGTAAAACTGTAAATCTGTCCTCTGGCTCCATGACTCCCCGGCTTTCCCAGTGGGGTGTCATTATGTGCCTGCCTTATCAAATTGCTCCTTTGACCTTGCAAAGACAGCGGAGACTCAACAGAAATGTAACTGTTGGGATCAAAGCCAAGCCATCTGGACTGGCTGGGAATTCTTGCACCTTTGGTGCCTTCTGCTTTCCCGCCTAAATGCCTATGCCCCCCGCCCCTATTGAGTGTATCATATAATAACCCTGAGATGTCCATTGTATCTTAACTGCCAAGATCTTCGCTATGGAGATCTTGGCTTTTCCGGTGACTCTGTAGTTTCCGTTTAATAAAGTTCTTCCTTGGATTTTCAACTGCCTGTTAAATCTTGGATGTCTCTTTACCACGGACTCTACTGGCCGGGCTCAGTTTGATTCCTGACAATTACTCCCAGCTACCTTTTTCAGTTCTGCATCTCCTGTTGGCCAGAGCCTGGCCACTACAGTGACTATTTACTACCTGTTGTACCCCTGGAGAAATAGCTGCTCACTACTGCCAGCCATTCTCCTCTTGGCACTCTCCCCGTACAATAGCAATTCCAACATCCAAATTTATAAAGTATTTATTAAAAAGAAAATTTTACATGCATACTCAGTACAGCACCAGATTGATCAAGGAACCAAAATAAATGGGTAAAACTACAAATCCTTCTTCCCCTCTCATTATAATGCCCTATTAGATTTTTAAATACAGGATAGGCTCATCTAGCTTAAGAAGTTACAGATCTCTACCAAGTTTCCATTAACTTAAATTTTGCTTCAGCTCTCCAGGCAACTGCATGGCCAATGGCTACATGCTCCAAACCTCAGGTGAGAACTTTGTCCCCCTGATGGACTCCTTGCCAAATAGGTGTTCCCCTGGCTGCTAGGAGTTTTTATACTTTCTGTCTAAAAGATAACCTCTTTAATAACTCTCAGATTCCACAACTGAGACTGCATCTGTTCCTTCATCTATAATCTTAACATTTTTATTTTGATTATTATGTTTTCCCTCCAGACTTGAACCCAAATGAATAAAAGTTAAAGAGAAAACACTGGTGAACTTAGTCTGTGATTTCTGGAAGACTCTTGTATCTGGTAAATGTCTTCAGTATGCTGTGTATTAATACATGACCTACTTTATACTTATGTATGGGGTCTTGTAACATCCATTTCATTGTATGATGAAGTGTGCTATCCCCACTAATGTTTACACCTTGAATAAAACTTGGTTGGTCTTAAAGACCGCCTACCACTCTATGCTCCCCGCAGGGCCTTACGCTCTGCAGGTGAGAACCTGTTGGTCATCCCCGGCGCGAAGGAAGCGCGCCTAGCCTCAACCAGGGCCAGGACCTTTTTGGTTCTGGCCCCTACCGGGTGATCTGCAGGCCCGGTGGGATTTGTCAGCTTTCCGAAGGGCCTGTAAAATGGAGCTCTTCCACCAGGTCTATGGTTGAGGCTGGGCTCAGCGAATCAGGGACATCGCTCCCCCCTCCAGGAGTTGGAGTGTACACTACTCCCCCATCCTTTCCTCTTCACCTCTTTGATAATTGGGGGAGGGATAGAATTTTTAGCTGTCATGTTAGTAAATTGATGTTATAATGGGAATTTTAATGGGGTTAGTTGTTGTGACCCACCTCGAGCCTGTTGGGAGAGGTGGGAAATAAATAAATATAATAATAATAATAATAATAATAATAATAATAATAATAATAATAATAATAATAATAATAATAATAATAATAAGTCTCAAACTTTGTTCTGCTACTTCAGACTACCAACTTGAATCCATAAGTCGATGATATCTAAACTCCTGCTGAATCAGATGCAGAAGCCAGACTTCTCTCCTTAATACCTTTCAGCAACTACCTAGGCCTGTATTGTCAGTATTGCAGTGCTGAACTAGGATCTTGGAGACTGGGGTTTGAATCCTCACTTTGCCATGGAAGGTTTTTGTGTGACTTTAAGTGAATCACACTTTCTCAGCCTAACATAACTAACAGGGTTAGTGTGAGGATAAAACAGAAGAGAGGAAAAAATGTTATAAGCTGCTTTGGCTCCCTTTTCAGGTGAAAAAGCAAGGTATTAAACAAAGAAACAAATAACTAAATAACCAAGTTGCTGAGATAGTTACTTCTGCAACCAAGCACTATATTATGAATGAGCTCAGCCATTTTAAATTAGTTCTGTCATGCTTATCCTTGGTTAGCTGGTTGACACAGTGCTGCTCTATCAACCTCTGGCATGGTTGAAGATGCATTCCCACGAGGCAGTGTGGCAAGCACTGTTTGTTCAACTATTCAGGCTTTATAAATGGTTCATAGGAAAAACTCATTAATCCCAAAATGTCAGGAGACACTGTGGGTTACTAGATAAAATGCTGGGTGTAGGTTTAGCAGATGGCAGTTCAGCTCTCGGAAGCTCATTCACTAGCTTAGTGTCAATCACCTATCTAATAGAATTGACATGAGAACGAAATGGAAAGATCACACGTGTATCACCTTCAGCCCTTTGAATCAAGAAAGAGGAAACAACGGCATGATAAGTAAATTTCAATGTTTTGAACTTGTTCCGACAAACCTTTCTCTTGTCATTTCCTCTTGTCAGTATTTTGTCCAGTTAGATTTTTAAATTGAAAAATATCGCTAAGTATGCATATGAAAAATCCAAAATGTAAGAGTTAAGTAGATATTCTGATGCTTGCTGTATAGAGCAGTCTAGCTGTACCTCTTTAGAACTTTCTTAATGTTTCTATTGTCTTTTTTCCAAGGAACTCAGAATGGCACTATACATGCATTTCCCATCCATTTTGTCTTCACAACAACCCTGCCTGCATTCACATCAAGGATTTATCACATTCAATCCCCCTACTGGTGCAGGTTCTTTTTTCATGTTTCTGCATGACATCATGCTCTCTTTATTCATAAACTGTCCTCCCCCCTTCCCCCATCTCTTTTATTTTAAACAAGTACAAAATAGTGTTTCCGGGTGAGGATGCTATGCATCATGAGCAGTTTCTTCTGTCTGAACAGAAACCAGAATAATTGCAGGATTCTGGTAATATGCTAGTCAGTTTCTCTTTTTATTTGTTGATGGCTGCAAGGGCCAGTCCACAAAAGGAATCAGCATAACAGAAAACAATTCCCTGCCTATTTGGTGCAAGATCTAAAAAAGATTTTTGGAAAGTGTTTTGTTATTCCTATCCAGTGTTATTCATGTTTGGAGCATTAAAAAACAACAACAGAAGAGCATCACCTACAGCTTTCCTTGGCTTTAAGACAAGGGGGGTTGGAAGTGTCAGAGAACTCTCATAAATACATGGAGGGATATGAATTGCACCAGCAACATTAATGTCAAAGCAAGCACACTGGTTTTGAAGGGGTCCCTGTGATGTGGTTCAGGGTAAAATTAGCCAATGACCTTTGTCTTTTGATTGGGGGTCTGAACTTGTTTCTCCCAGGTCCTAGACTACGGGTGAGCAAACTGTGGCTCTCCAGATGTCCATGGACTACAAATACCATGAGCCTTCACCAGTTTGCCCACTCCTCTCCTAATCTGATATCCCAACCAGTAGTCCAGGTTCTCAACTTCAAAGGCTGCAGAAAAAGAGTGTGTGTGTGGGGGGGGGGAGATAGCTGGAAGGAGTTTCAGTCAGTGGAATCTCAGTCTGATATTTTGTGTCTTGCCAAAGCGATTCTTTACATATACAATTTGTATTCCAGAGATCCAATGTGACTCGCAGTTTTTAATAATTATTTCATACACCCCTTGCCTCGTTCCTGTGAAGCGCATGTGAAGGTGCTAGAGATAAGTTGATGTGAACTTGTCACACAGTGAGAAACAATGCAGTGCTAGAATTTTTCCTTTCCCCTCTGCTTACACATCTGTCACCAGGAAAAAAAAAAGTCAACTTTTATTTATAGCGCCGAAAAGCTTCTGGTACGAACTCTGGGCTGTTATACACAGATGTGCTTTATAGTGTGCCTGGGAATGTGTTAGGACAGCAGTTGTCAGACTTTGTACTTCTAGAACAATCCTTTCTAGATGAATACATGTACTGAGAAAGGTCTCCACTAAGTGCCAGCAAAGGGTGGAGGTAGGTATGTGCATTTATTTCTGTTTCATCTTCATTAGATGCAACCTTTTGGGGTTTTTTTATTTCTATAAATATACCTCTTTCTGTTATTACTTTGAGTTTTGTTTCCATTAGTTTCCATGGAAGCAAAATTCCATTCTGGATGTAACTTAGTTTAAATCTTTCATTCAACTGGGATGAAATTTCAAGAGCTACTCTCGCTTATTCCCCTTGCTGCCCCCCATCACATAAACTATTTTAATGGAACCTTTCTTATATTTCCATGTAAGGTCTTTGTTGTCCCCCTGCTTCTTCTATGTATATTACTCTTTTCAAGATATTCATACTATTGACTGTCTGGATCCATAGGGGAGGAGCATATAGTCTTTGCCTCAGTTACCCACCCCTTTCCAGGGTGTGAAAGCAGAACATTTACCTCTGTGGATCAAATGTCATCACTGAACAAAGCAAAGTGAGCAAACTGAAGCCACTCTTTAGAAACTAAAGACCTCCCTAAGGCAGAGCTTTTCTGCCTTCTCATTCAACAAGCTTGTAAGTTCCTGTTTCTTCACTTTTATCTTCGTTTTTGCACATGTTTTGCTTCCCTTAGTAGTCTGTTTAATATCATGTGGGCTTATTTCGAGCATGAAACTTTGCAGTTTAAATCTGCAAGGGAGACACTCTGGAAATAAGCCTGTGCGCTTCTGAATTGACCACTAGAGGAAGCTAAACACATGCAGAACAGCACCCTCCTTCCCTTGGAGAAACAGGAACGTAACAGTGAGTAAAAGGGGAATGTGGGAAAGCCCCAACTTAAAATAGATACTCTCTTTTTCTTCTCTTTAAATATTTCTGTTAAGCAGAATCTTTTAGTGTGCCTTCATGTTTTGCTTTATAAGCATTTGTGTACATGCAAGCATGTGAAGGGTGATACTCAAGGCAATTTCAGATAGGAATTTCTTTTGCAGATGTTCTGTTGAAAAGGCATCCAGTTTGTGTGAGAGATAACAGATGATATTACATATTTTACAACATGTAAGAGAGCTGCTTTAAGTTCTCTGGGGCAACTAGTTGGCCACTCTGTTGTACATCAAGATGCTGGACTAGATAAATCAACTAGTCTGATCCAGCAGGACTTTTATATTTGCTTCTCCAACCCCCTTTTTTTGTTTTAAGAATAAAAGTAGAAATATAAAAGAATACAAAGAAAGAAAAAAAGAGATTGTGAATAATACATAAGTTACAGATAATCTATATATAACAGAACATACTGATCACAAAAGAGTGTTACAAGTTATATAAAACAAATAAACAAAAAAAGCCAGAATATCCATCTAGAGCAGATTGTGAAGATTTCTTGATGGTTCTATCTATGCACAAACTCTAAGAACTAGTACCAGCACTCATGGCATTCTCCTGGTGGTCTTTTATAGATTAGGTTAGCCAGCTTCGCTATTACCGCAAATGTTCTAGTCTTCTCCAGCCCATGTCTTGATGTGTCCATCTTGATGCAACTAGAAGTCTAGCTGCAACTGTTACATGAAAGAAAAATTCTCTTGCATATGTGGGTAAGTTAGCTGGGAAGTTTGTTTTCCTTTTAATCATCTGATACACGGGAACAAGATAAGAATGCTCTATTGTGAAGACCTTAATAAAATAAGCAGAAAAATTAAATTTTGCTTTGCTTTAATCCCATGGGAGTTGTTGTGTATGGAGGTCAACAGAATCACAGAGTGGGAGGCACAATTCAAACTAAGGGGACATCTAACATTATTGGTCAACTCGTAGGATCTGTCCTGCTATTGGCTCCATTCAAATAGACCTATTAATTCATATCTGGGGAACTTGCATGGGTGTCATGTGCCGTGTCAATCTTTTCTGTGTTTTCCCAGGCTGGAGGTGGGTTCCTCCAAACCACTCCTCCTCTTCCCATTACTAAGGTGCTTTTCACCCTGACTCTGTCCTGGTGGTTCCTATGAAATGTAAAACCTTGTCTGTGTCCTTGCAATGAGGTGTAAATACCTGCTAGCTGCTGGAAAGCAACTGGCACTACCTGGCCATGGTAGTTAGACTGTTTTTCTTCAAAATTCACACTTTTGGTTGATCAAACTGCTTGGCCCTGGGAACTGGATAAATAGGAATAGGCTGCCTAAGGAGGTGGTAAGCTCCCCCTCACTGGCAGTCTTCAAGCAAAGGTTGGATACACACTTTTCTTGGATGCTTTAGGATGCTTAGGGTTGATCCTGCATTGAGCAGGGGGTTGGACTAGATGGCCTATATGGCTCCTTCCAACTCTATGATTCTGTGATTCTGTGATTCTGTGATTCTGTGAAATAGACTGATCCTGCATTGGGGGGGGGGGAGGGTTGACTACATGGCCTGTAGGCTTCCTTCCAAGTCTATGATATAAAAATATTTATTTCTTATGACATTTTTATACCACCCTTCCAAAAAGCTCAGTGCAGTTGACATCCTGGTAAAACAAGTACTATTACGAGTCTGAATAAAACATAATCACAATTTATGTTAAAGTCTAAAATCAATATATATATATATATATATATATATATATATTAAAAAACTGTTTCTTGTATTCTTGAAATTTTGTATTCTCAAAACTCAAGCTAGCACCACCAAATACATAGTAAATTTTTGATGGGGGAAGAAATTGGATGACAATCCATATGCTATTTCTTCCTGTCCCCACCCCCAAGTGTTCCTGAAAGTTCCAGAAATGTTACAACTTTAATGTTGTCACATAGCTTAACATGACATGTATATAAATGGTGACATTTACTCTGTGTCTTAGAGGTATGCCTTGCTTTTACGAAATTGTTATCTGAGGGTGTGTCATCTTAGGCCTGCCACAACTGTTAATTCACGCTACAGTATTCTCTCACTTTGAACATCTGTCTTCAACTGTCTTTTTCCAGAGAATGGGCAAATTCTTCATATCATTCTTGGTTAAGGCATTGATAAAGTAGGTCAGATGTCGTCTGCATTCGGGTGAAAGCAACAAAGGAAGACTGTTGCCAGATCTAGTTCTTCGCTGTGGTGTTTCCACATTGTCTAATCTTATGTCTTCTGTTGAAGCACATGCAATTCTGTCTCAAGATATACATGTCAGAAAGGATGTCCCATTGCATTAGCAACTTGGAGGCTCCATAGTTATGGTCATATGAGTTAAACAAAATATACCAGGGCTTTCTAAAGAAATTTCACATATTTTTCAGGCTTTAAAGGTAAAGGTATCCCCTGTGCAAGCACCGAGTCATGTCTGACCCTTGGGGTGACGCCCTCTAGCGTTTTCATGGCAGACTCAATACGGGGTGGTTTGCCAATGCCTTTCCCAGTCATTACAGTTTACCCCCCAACAGCAAGCTGGGTACTCATTTTACTGACCTCAGAAGAATGGAAGGCTGAGTCAACCTTGAGCCGGCTGCTGGGATTGAACTCCCAACCTCATGGGCAAAGCTTTCAGACAGCTGCCTTATCACTCTGCGCCACAAGAGGCTCTGTTTTCAGGCTTTACAATCCCCAAATTAGGGCAACCTTTCTCAACTTCTTTACTGTTGAGAAACAGCTGAAATATTCTTTGGGCTTCAGAAAACCCCTGAAATTGAATGATCATGCAGAATATGGTTGGGAAGCATAGCTGTGTACATACCCACCTGGGCCCCTGGTTCCCTTGCCCTTCACACCCCTCCAGGTCCATCACTGGTCATTTTGAGAGGCTGCAGCAGGTTGACGTTCATATATCAGCTTTTCTCAATGTTTTTACTATTGAGAAACCCCTGAAACATTCTTCAGGCTTCGAGAAGTGGTGCAATCATGCATAATATGGTTGGGAAGCAGAGTTGTATACATGGTCACCTGAATTCCCTCCCCTTCCCACCCCCTCGAGGCCTATCATTAGCTATTTTGGGAGGAGGGAGCAGATTGACATAATCATATATGATCACATCACACAATAAATATCAAACAATATATTAAAAAAAATATTAAAAATTAATTAACTCCCACCAATTTAGAAAACCCTTCCAGGGCCATCACAAAACCCCAGGGTTTCCTGAAACCATGGTTGAGAAAGCTTGCTCTAGGGAGTATATAAGAAATGTCTAAAATGGGTTGTATTCACCGATTCAGCTGAACTGTCATCAATTAATGTTTTAATATTTTAAATTCATTTTAATCTATTTATTATATCTTTTGTAAACTACCCTGAGCTGGCCTTACTGGGAGGGTGGAATAAAAATCAAATAAATAAATGTGTGAATAATGCAACATACATATTCAGCCCCACCTATTTCCTCACAAGGAGTCTGTCATAGGGAGAGGAAGAAAAGGTAATAGCAGATCACTCACCGATTATACACAGGGTGGGTAAACTGGGGTGGTGGCAGCAGGGAAGCAGGGTTTATCCCTGATTATGCCTCATGCTTCCGCCACCCCAGCCCTGGCCTGGCACAGCACCCTGGATGGCATGCGGCATGTAAATGCAGGAACTCCCACTTTCTCTGTGATACCATGGGCACCATCCACAGCCCTCCGGCACCAGCCCCATGCATAATCAGAAGAGCCGAGCCCAGCTCCACCATGACCTATGGTGCCCTACAGAGACACCACATGCCCCTGTCAGCACCACAGAGCTATGGAGCTGGATGGGGCATTCCCCCACACCCACCTTGGTGGGAGAGTGGCATGTTGCTCCCCTGGCATTGTGCAGTGGGGCCTCCCTGCCCCCAGCTCCCCCTGCTGCTGCCATTGCACCGTGCACCAGGCTCTTCCAGCCCCAGTGTTGCGCACGCTTGCAGTCTGCGTACACCAGGGGATTCCCTCCCCCGTGCATATGCAGAAAGCGGCAGGGCATGCCACCCCATCATAAGGACCCAGCAGCAGACCAGGGGTGATCTTTGATGTCTCCCTGTCTATGTAGGCTCAGATCAAGAAGGTAGCCCAAGTGGTGTTCTTCAACCTGCACCAAGCTAGGCTTCTAGCACCCTACCTGTCCTCAGAACACTTGGCCACGGTCATCCATGCAATGGTCACTTCCAGTCCAGACTTCTGTAACTCGCTCTACATGGGTCTTCCCTTGTTCCTGACCTGGAAATTGCAATTGGTGCAGAATGCGGCTGTGAAGGTCCTCACTAGATCATCTTGGAGGGCCCATGTCCAGCCTATGCTGTGACAGCTGCACTGGTTACCAGTTGGCTTTAGGATCAGTTTCAAGGTTTTGTTTTAACCTTCAAGGCTATACGCAGCCTGAGTCCTACCTATCTGATGGACCACTTATCTCCTTATGACCCCTGCAGGGCCCTTCGCTCTGTGGGTATAAATCTGCTGGTTATCCCCGGTCCCCGGGAGGTACACCTGGCCTCAACCAGGGCAAGGACCTTTACAGTCCTGGCACCAGTCTGGTGAAATGAGATCCCAGAAGTGCTGAGGGCCCTGATGGAATTCTCTGGGTTCCACACGGCCTGCAAGATGAAGCTCTTTAGTTAAGGTTAGGATTATGACATTGTGACTGTCCCTTGTAGCCCCTTGTAGCCTGTACACCCCTAGGCCAAATATCGTCTGTTGTCATCTGTTCGGGCAATGGCGACTGTTAGCATGAGCATTGAGGGTTTGCATGGGGGATGTAGACTGTTGAATGTTACCGCCAGTATTGCTTGACTGGGGTTTTATCTGTTTTATGCTTTTATGTAACCTGCCACAAGCTGGCTGGGCTGAGAGTGGTGGTATATAAATATAAATAAATACAGTTCTTTTTGAATTTCTGAAAATGGTCAATAACTTTTTCTTATAAGAACTGCCCCCCCCCCCAGTTCCCAGTAATCCAAATATAAACTGGGTACAGATTGATGTCAGCACAATATCACAATTGCACAAGGGGTTCCTGTATATATTTATGACATTTAAAGACTTACCATGTATCATTTTTCCTAATAAAAGGGTTATAACAGTGATAAAATATGGAATAGTAATCTGCATGTCAATTATCAGTAATGTTAATCTCCATGCTTTCAGCAAATGGAGTTTGTTCTCTTTGCTATGAAATTTGATGTAGCTTGTCCTTTAAAGATAAAGCATTGTTTACCTCTGGGGCAGGGCATGATGACATTCGATTTATAAAGAGCATCTCCCAGTTACATAGATGATTCACTGCTTTCCCCCATTCATGAACTGCAGTTGCCACACAAAGTCTTCAAGGACACCACTTGCAGTTTTGCAATCCAATTACAATTCAAGAGGAGTCCCATATACTGAAGATGAGTCAAAACTCTTTGGGCCTTAGCATTTCTCTGAAGTTTCATCTTGAGGATGAAGTTCTCAATTTGTTTGGCATTCCAATTTATCTATTTATGTCCCCCGCCCACCCCGAACTTCTAATTTCTCTTTGTGTCAAGGATATAAGGATGGTGAAATATTAGAGAAGTCCAGAAATGAAGTGAGGGCCTTGAGAAACGTTATTTGACCAGAGTCCCTGAACTTTCTGCAGAGAATTGTTCCACTCATTCCCGCACCTTTCTGTTCCCCTGGTCTGGGCCAGACAGCCTCTCTCATACTTTCAGATGTTTGAGCTATCTCCTTCTAACCTAGAGATGCTAGCTGCAAACAGTACTATCCTTTAAAGCAGGGGTAGTCAAACTGCGGCCCTCCAGATGTCCATGGACTACAATTCCCAGGAGCCCCCAGGAGCGAATGCTGGCAGGGGGCTCCTGGGAATTGTAGTCCATGGACATCTGGAGGGCCGCAATTTGACTACCCCTGCTTTAAAGATTAGAACCATCCCATGTAAGCCACTTTGAGACTCTTTCAGGAAGCGAAAAATGGCATATAAGAACTAACCCCTCCTCCTCCTCCTCCTCCTCCTCCTCCTCCTCCTCCTCCTCCTCCTCCTCCTCCTTCTTCTTCAGATCCCACTGTCAAGGAGCACCCTAACATTTTGGTGAGATTTTGGCAATGTTATTTTTCAACTGGGCTTCTGTTCCAGTTATATGTGTCTATGTCTGGTTTCGCTAATGCCTCTGCTGCCTTCTGAGTGCAGTTGTTGTTACAGATGATTGGACAAAGGATGAAAGTGTTGGCACAAAGTCAGTTTTCTTTGGTGTGTTTAGAAGCTTTCTGTAATCACCCTAACAACAGAGGCAAATGTTCACTCTGAAATAAAAGCTATTTAACCCATCAAAGATCATTTCCTTTTCCCTCTCGGAGCTTCAGTCTCTTTGTACCCTTTCTATTCCATTTTTTTTAAAGGCCACTGTCTTAATTTGGAAACCTAAGCTATTACCTATTTGGTGTGTGTGTTTTTTTTCTTCCCAGGTATAGAACAGGTCAGGAGAAATAATCTGGTCATGACAGCAGAATCATTTCGATAGACACAATAACTGGAGCATATGTTGCTAGACTAGTGCAGAGCAGCTGAGAAATCATAGGGGACCATGTAGGGTGAGAATTTCTCCATACCTGGGTGTGTCACCTACTGGGGACACTTGTAGGGTTGTCAGTAGGGATGGACACAAACTGGCTCATAAACCAAAAGTTGTGAAGCCATATTTATGAATTGAAGAGCTGCCAGTAGCTTCAACACAGTTTGTGTTTGTTTGTGAGCCATTTAAGCCCATGCTGTCTGCTCTTCACAAAAAAATTACAACTGAGTGGCAGGAGATCCCTTCTGCTCAGCTGTTGATTTAAATGTCTTGGAGCCATTTAAACAACTGTTTTTGCTCCCTGTAAAAAAAAAAAAACAGTGGGAACAAGAAAGCAGAGGTTTAAACCATATCACCCTCAGCTTTCTGCTGTCCTTGGATTTTCACAACCAGCAGCAGAAATCTGCGAGTGAAATGCCTGAGAGGCATTTCAGCCATTACTTTCTGCTTGCTGGGAAAGACCAGCAGGAAGTAGGGGTTTAAATGACTCTGAGACATTTCACTCCCTGCTTTTTGCTCACTGCCAAAAGTTGCTGGAAGTAGAAAATTAGGGTGAAATAGCTCAGAGACATTTAAACCCTTGCTTCCTTCTCCCTGCCACTTTACTTGTTGATCGGAAAGTGAGGAGGGATTAAATGGATCACAAACCCATATAAACCAATTCAGTTTGCAAATCAAGGTGTAGTCTGCACGTCACTTTTTACCCAGGTCCAGTTTGAATGAATCCCTCCCATCTATACTGAATTCGATTAACATTTTGATTTGGGGTTTAAATTTTCCATCTGCAACATGTATGTTACCCTACCTTTCCCCCACGATATCCAGAAGTGGATATAAGCCTCGATATTTGAAAAACTGCCATCAGGAAGTGTGCATTTTTCTGCTTTTTGAAAATTAATTCCTTTCTCTGTGCCTGGTAGCAAAGTAATCTTCCGTCATTGGCCAGGGCATCAGTTCAAAGACTTCCTGGTTCCCAGTTACAAGGCTTGTCTTAAAGTGACTGTGCTCCAGAAGCCTTAACTTCTCTGAGCAGAGATTTGCCTCTTGATATTTCCCCCTTCTCTGCTGTCTCCAATCCTCTCCCTCCTTCAAGAAAAGAAACTCCTGCTGCAATTGGCACCCCTCCCCATTCTGAGCTTCCCCAATCAAGTACAGAACACTTTCTGTTTCAATGGAGGGAGGATAGAGGAAGACCCAAGTTAAATTCAATCTGAGTTCACCAGAATCCACAATGGAAAAAACAAAGTATGTGCAGAATCATCCCAAGTCTCCAGTTCAGATGGGCAATTTTGATCACTGGATCTTAATCTCCTTTGGGGGATATAGTAGACAAGGTGGTCCCATAGGTGGGAGGAATTCCATGGGAGATAAAAGTCCACAGAAATCCACTCCCTTTCCCCAAGAGACCTTTCTATCTGTGTTGCCTAATCTAAAAATTAGTATTTTAATATTTGGAAATAAGCTCTAGTGACTTTATGGTACCGACATTGAGGTCAGAAATGACATTTGCTTTTCTCCTTTCTCATTTTTTTTTTCTAAATTGGGTTCAGTTGAGCAGCATAGCTCTTTGTACACAGCCCGGTGGCAGCTCTGGTCCCAAATGATGAGAGATTCAAAGGGCTTAATGCCTTGAGCAGGATTCTTACACAAGCCTCATTCATTTCTGTCTGGCGCGTGTGGGTGTAACTCTCTGTAGATTGTGCTCCGAGAAGCCAAACTGATACTTCGACTTCCCCCTCCTTGTCATTTCTATAAATGCACGAAACAAATAACAAGATCTTACCACTTACTTGTGCCAGGCAGAGTGAAAACAGAGTCTCAAATTGTCTTTAATCTGTAATAAATCAGATGCTGTCTCTTTCAGGATTGTCCATAAACTCGCATAGCATTGAGCAACTTTTATTTATTTATTTATTTATTTATTTAGATTTATATACCGCCCTCCCCGAAGGCTCAGGGCGGTTCACATTAAAACTAATCAACGATACATGAAACAGTCTTCGTTAAAACATACAGTAATTAATAACAGTGGTTGTAACCATATAACAGAATAATGTAACAGTATAACAATATAATAAAATAATATAACGATGGAACGGTGCAATACCACAACAGGTCCAGAGCGCTCTGGTGGAGTTCTGGGAGGAAGGGGGGAGATGGGGGGAGGGGGGGGAGCGGGGGCCCTTCATTCGCTGTTGGTTGTGCCTGGTCTCAACCAAATGCCTGGCGGAGGAGCTCCTTTTTGCAGGCCCTGCGGAACTGTTTAAGCTCCATCAGGACCCTGATCTCCTCCGGGAGCTCGTTCCACCAGGTGGGGGCCAGTACAGAGAATTCTCTGGCCCTGGTCGAGACCAGGCGGACTTCTTTAGGGCCAGGGACCATTAGCCGGTTGGTGGCGGTGGAGCGCAGAGCTCTTTTAGGGGCATAGGCAGGGAGGCGGTCCCTCAGGTACACTGGGCCCTAACCGTGAATGGCCTTGAAGGTAATTACCAGAACCTTTAGTCTGATCCGGAATTCAACTGGCAACCACTGCAGTTGGTGGAGAATGGGCCGGATGTGGGACCTCCACGAATGAACTTGTTCATTCGGTAGAAAACAACAGGTAAGACAGATCATATGGTTGACCCCCCCCCCTCGTTGCTATCTCACCTTTCCTCCAAGAAGCTCAGGATGACATATCAGACATCATATTACCCACAATCCTCATTTCCCCCCATGTGATCTGAGTTAACTATAAGAACTTCTGAGCACCCTGTGTCTGAATTTCTCCCAAGGAAATGCTGCATATGTCATACCAACTAGGAAGGGGGGAAAGTTTCATTGCCAAATGTTCTTCCTCCTCCACTCAGGGCTTAATTATTTTGTAAATGTGCCTTTTCCAGCACAGCCGGCACAGAAGTCAACCTTCTGTTCACTGCAGCAAACCTTTGTCACTCAAGACTCCAGTCAGTTTGGACTCTCTGGCTCTTTCCAGGTGTCAGAATGTATGAATGCTGAATTGTATAGCTGCAGGGAAGTCCATGTCAGCAGCGGCACCTGGGGATGACACTGAGCCATGAAGAAGCAGTGGTGCAAAAGAGCAAAGCCCAGAAATGACAGCAGGCTACTGAGAACAGTGTCTAACTCATTTCCAGCGGAGGGCAACTGGAAACCAGGGATTCACCTTGTGTTCTATCTGTTTAGGAAGCAACCTGGATATTATAGAAAATTACAGCCTTGGGGAATAAAAACAAGTGAAAGGTGGTCTAAAAGTCTGCTTAATAATAAATCTTCTGTAGCTAAGCATAGAGTGGGTCATGTCCCTACTGTCTTCTCAAGGAAAAAGGCTTGGCATGTCAGCAAAAGCAGTTGATTGATAAAGTGAAACAGAGCTCATGATGTTTCTTATTGAAACGGATTTGCTATGGTCATAAGGAGCAATCTGTTTTCCAATCATTCCCGCCCCCCCCCCCCCCATGACACACTAAGACATACAAGCCAAGATAAGGAGGGCTCACAACATTCCCAGGAGAACTACTGGCCCAGTTGCTGTACCCAGCTGCTACTTTCAGCACCTCACTCAAGGCTGAGGCACTCTGGCCTCCTCTCTCTCCCAGGGCCAACCTGTCAACACAACTTAAGCAAAGAGTCCACACAAAGATCCAAGACGCATCGGAAAGTGAAACAATATGGAGAAGGAGGAGGAGGAGGAGGAGGAGGAGGTTCTTATATGCCATTTTTCTCTACCTGAAAGAGTCTCAAAGTGGCTTACATGGGATGGTTCTAATCTTTAAAGGATAGTACTGTTTGCAGCTAGCATCTCTAGGTTAGAAGGAGATAGCTCAAACATCTGAAGGTATGAGAGAGGCTGTCTTAAATGCCACTTTTCTCTGTCCGAAGGAGTCTAAAACGGCTTACAATCATCTTCCCTTTCCTCTCCCCACAACAGACTCCCTGTGAGGAGGGTGAGGCTGAGAGAGCTCTGATATTACTGCTCGGTCAGAACATTTTTATCAGCGTCATGGTGAGCCCAAGGTCATCCAGATGGCTGCATGTGGGGGAGTGCAGTATCGAACCTGGCATGCCAGATTAGAAGTCTGCAATCCTAACCACTACACCAAACTGGCTCTGCATAACTCAGAGGAACAAATACAATGTTTCCTTCCCAAGCCAGAGCAATGAACCAACCTCCCCCCCCCCCCCCCACACACACACAACTGAAAACATGGCAGGATGCTACTGTGCAAGTTGATCTTGACAGAATGGTTTGTATTCCGGACAATCCTGACAACCGTTATCACTGAACATTATAAAGTTGAAGTTGTGTGCAGACAACTTACTCCCTACCTGATTGGCCCTCTCTGGTGGTGGTATGCCACCAACAGGGAGAAAGCACTATGTGAATGATGGCCAATCAGTTCAAATTGCTCTCTGCCAATGAGGACCAATCAGTTCAAATGGCATGTGTTGCTAATGAGGGCTAATTAGTTCAAATTGCATTCTGCAAATAAGGGCCAATCAGTTCAAACTGAAAGCAGACAGCACACTCCCTGCCTGATTGGCCCTTCCTGGGGGTGTGTTATCAATAGGGCAAGAGCACTCTGCCATTGAGGGCAAATTGTGAGGCTTATCTGTCCTCTTTTTCATCTCTGAAAGGCCCTTCTGCTAATAAGTTGCCCCATCCTGATGTTGCCAGCTTGAATCACAAATTCACAATGCAATAAATGCATATCCCAAGACCCCTCTAATTTTAATTTCTTAAATAATTCATTACGATCACCAGAACCCAAGAATTCTGCAATATATTTGTCCATTCTATTATTCCTCTGGAACACTGTAGTTGTCACTCCCCCTCCTCTCGAGTAGCCAGAGCAATCGGACCCAGCAGCAGACCCAGAGCAGGTTGAAGACTCAGGGGAGTCTCATGAGGACCCTGGGGAGGGCTGCTCCAGGCAGCCATAGAGATCAAGCACACTGGCACGGCAACGGCAGGCTGGATCGGATTCGCCCGAAAGGCGCAGGCGACAACATAGGGTGGGGTTGGCAGAACGCCGAAGGGGCCGTCGGCTGCAGGCGAGCTGTCAACTTAGATGGGGCCCAGCTGAAAGCACTTCAGGGGAGGATGGAGTGAGTCATCCCCCAGGTGCAGGGAATTAGCTGGGCTGCATTTACCTGAAACGGCAAGAAGCTTCTTCGTTGAAGCAATTTTATGCAGACACCCTTTGGACCGGCTCTGAATTCCTGCATTTTGACTTCCTCTGGCTCCTGAGACCCCTGGCACCGGCTTGATTACTCTTCTTGGACATCGGACTGGCTATTACTGGCTTCCCTCAGCTTCTCTGACCCCGACACCGGATTTTGACAATGCACTCGGTAAAGTGGACCAGCTTTGTGTGAATATCTGATAACTGGACTCCAACCTTGGCTTGTTTTGACTACTCCCTGTATTGCCCCTGCACTGTGCTGATTTACCTCCTGGCGACATGGACTGGACTTGACCTTGCTCTGGCGAGGCTTTGCAGCCCCGGCTCCTCTAGCAACAGTGGCCACGGGGCATGGCCGGCTAGGGCAGCATAGTAGTATTCATTCCAACCCACATTCTCCTCAAGGTGTAAATCTAAAATTCAGGGATTAAAGTTAGGAATTGCAAATCTGTAAACCGCTCCGTGGGAGCTGTAAAAATAAAGTGCTAAGGGCAAAGTGGGATGAGAAAGGGGCGGGACGGGTGCAGGATAAAAACTCGCAGGGCCCAATCAGGAGCCGCAAAGTGACTCCTGATTGGCCCCTCCGAGTGTCAGTCTGGGAGGGGAGGGGGCTGCGGGAAGAGCCTTCGCCGCCCAGCAGCGAAGCCGGGACATCGGAAGGGGGGGAAAGGCTTTAGCTGGCCAGAAGCCAGGACCGGGGGGGGGGGGGGTAGAGAGACGTTCCCAGCTGCTAGCCAGGCACCTGGGAACACCTTTAACCTGGGGGGGCGTGGAGAAAGGCCTTCCCAGGTGGCCGGGTGTGCGAGCCAGCATTCGTGCTCCCGGGCGCTTGGGGATGCCTTTAACGTGGGGGGGGGGTAGTGAGAAAGGCCTTCCCAGGCACCCGGGCAGCTCTGCTAGGGCGGCTGGGAATGGCTAGTGCCCGCTGTATTCTTTTTACAGTGGGCTTAATTACTAGTCTTATTATAAGAAAGTAAATGATCAGTATCTAAATAAGCCTTTCTCAAATTTTATACCTTTTAGAACCTTCTGAAACATTCTTCAGGCTTTGAGAGACCCCCAGAAGTGGCACAATCTTGAATAATATGGTTGGGAAACATAGCTATGTATATGCCCACTGGGGGCCCTCTCCTTCCCACCCCCTTCAGGCTCATCATTAGACATTTTGGGAGGGGAAGGCAGGTCAACATGACCATATATGGTCATAACCTATAAATGATTCACAATTAAAAAAACACTATAAAATTAATTAACTCTCATCCATTCAGGAAACCGTGAATGGTTAGGAAGCCACAGGGCCATCTGGAAACCACAGGGTTTCATGAAATCCTGGTTGAGTGAACCTGATCTAAATGATTGTTGACTTCAAGTGATTCAACAAACTGGATTGTGTTCTTTGAGACAATAATATAATCAATCACACTCACCCCCTCTCCTGAACAATAAGTAAATTCTGCCAAGTAATTGATGGGATATGACCCCTTTAAGACAATAAATACATTATAAAACCACAAGTTTTTTGGAGTATGGATTGTTTAGGATGCTTTTGAGCTTCAGTGAAGGCACCCACAAACATATAACCCTCCCCCCCTTCTTTTATTGCTGTGGAGTGTGTGTTCCGTCCCCCCCCCCCCAATATTGTACAAATTCCCCTCATCAGAGGGGGATCCTCTTCTACAAGCTCATGGTAATTCACAAAACTATCAAGAATATCACTTCCCCTTCACTTGATTCAGGTTTAACAGCTCGTATGCCATGCACCAAGCATACATTTAGAAATTAAAAACAAAAGCAAAGAAAAAAAAATTGTGCCATCAAATGAATATGCATTACAAAAGCCACTCAGAAGTATTCTCAAATTATGGGCATGAGAAATAGCTGAATATTTTGACAACCATTTTTGCAAGAAATGTCAACAGTGTATTTGGAACAATTAAAGAAAACGTGCAAGAACTAATCAAGGAACAATCACAAAAAAGGTTATTCTAGAGAGCACCATCTGCAAAGCACCATCTGTGCTGCAGGGAACCTGGGATTATGTGAGAGGTCCCCAGGGGTCATACGGCCTTTCCCAGAAGTTCAGATAGGTGCTTTCATCACTCGACATCTCTGGACCCAACTTTTCCTGTTTCTCTACAGGCCTAGTCCCTTTCTCCACAATGGAACAAGTAAATGGCTGGCTGGCTGGCTGGCTGGCTGGCTGGCTGGCTGGCTGGCTGGCTGGCTGGCTGGCTGGCTGGCTGGCTGGCTGATTGATTGATTGATTGATTGATTGATTGATTGATTGATTGATTGATTGATTGATTGATTGATTGATTGATTGATTGATTGGCTGGCTGGCTGGCTGGCTGGCTGGCTGGCTGGCTGGCTGGCTGGCTGGCTGGCTGGCTCTCACAAGCTACTTCTGCACGCCCTTCTTTGAAGGGCATGTCACCACCTCTGGGGTTTCTGGAAGCCTGAAAAAAATATTTCAGGGCGTTCCTCCATGGTCATCAGTTTGCAAAAGGCTGAGGTAGTCTGCTACAGTGTGGAAGCATATATGAACATTTGATTTGAGTATTGTCAGTCAGTCTGTTTATTTATGTGTTTGTTAATTGATTGCAGCACTTGTCTTTCAAGGAGAGGGAGAAGAGTTTGGGGCTACTTGGTGTAGAATGTTGCAGTTATAAGTGCAACACCACAGCAATTTATGAAATGATATATCAAAACTGATCATTCTGCTCAGTGAGATTGAAGGGGTTGTCGAACCTAAGTTTTTCTTCTGTTAGATGAAGAGGCCACTTCCATCAGAAGAAGGCTCCTCAGGATGAGGAAGGGACTGAACTGAATGGTATAGTACAAATGTTCACTTGATATGGAGAACGCAGAGAGAAAGAACCATGTCTTCTTTTATTACCAAACTAGAAATTAAGCCCACTGTAGAAGAAATACAGCGGAAGCTAGTGGATGGGGAGGCAGACTGTAGGAAAGGAAGGAAGAAGAGGAAAGGAGATATGGGAGGGAGAAAGGAGGGCAAGGGGTGGTAGAAGGGATGGATAGAATGGAGAAAGCAAGGAAGGCAGGAAGGAAGTAAAGGAGAGAGACAGGAAGCAAGTGAGAGGGAGAGACAGAGAGACAGGAAGGAGATGGAAAAACAGAGGAAGTCAGAAAGTCAGAAGGAAGGAAGAAAGAAAGGCAGGCAAGCAGGCAGAGAGGTAGGTAGAATAGGAGGGGACAGGGGTGTGTATGAAGGGTGGGGGGAGTCGCAAAGGGGGTGAATAGGGAGGTGGAGGTGGCAGGGGAAGAGCGTGGGGTAGAGAGGGGTGTGTGCATGGGTGCTTGGGATAGGAGAAGTGGTGGGAGAGTGCATAGGGTGGGTGGCAGAGTATGTGTCTGTGTGCCTGGGTGCAGCGAAGGAGCAGTTGCACAATCTCACGAGGGGGCCAGGCGGGTTTGGCTGTGGAGGATGGGTGTGTGTGTGTGCCTGGGTGCAGGGAAGGGGTGGTGGTATGATCACATGGGGGGCCAGGGGGGGTTGGCTGTGGAGGATGAGGGTGTGTATATGTGTGTGCCTGGATGTGGGGAAGGGGGAGCCAGGGGGGTTCGGCTGTGAAGGAGCGGTGAGTTTGTCTGTGTGTGTGTGTGCCCGGGTGCGGGGAAGTGGTGGTGGCACAGTGGGAATGGGGAAGGGACCCCGGGCGGGAAAGGAGCAAGGATGCCATGTCTTCAACGTGGTGTCCCTGCTCATTTCGTGAGGGCGAAGGGAAGCCGGTGACAGGACTCACCACCAGGGAAAGCTGCTTCTCCTTGTGTGCAGTGAATCCCCGGGCGAGGCTGGGGCAGACCACTTAGCCCTAGATTAACACTTGGAGGGCCATAGCAGGAGCCGCTTTTCATCTCCTGATTGGGCCCTCCGAGTTTTTATCCCAGACAGGGCCCGCCCTTTCTCCTCCCCCTTAGGGCTTACTGTTTTATTTATTCCGATTTGCAGTAGCGGTTAAAGATGCTGAAACCTAGAAGCACCTGATAAGAATGTTGGACAGAAGATTGAGGATTGACCAAAAGAAATACTTCTTCCTGTTGAAATGAATGGAACACATTACACAGGATATGGGGTTGGTTGCTAGGGTCGTGCACAATCCTCGTGTCAAGAGGTGACAACTGAAGCTAGATCTCCCTAGTCCAACATTTCACCACCACATTGGGTTTCTAACAACAACCTCTGAGAAAGTTACTACCTTGCTGCTGGAGATTCCAGCTGGAACCAGGCATGAATACTCCATAGGAAATGAAAGCTCCTTCTTTTTGGACTGTAGAAGTACACTACTCATATTCTGCTCCAACACAATTGATAGCCCACTGAAAGCAGCACTTCAAACGCACATGGCTTCCCAACAGGTATCAATATATGTTCTACTAGGTTGGATCCTACTAGCTTTTCTGCTGGTTAAAATGAGGGGTCTCCTTTGGCAACCTCAAAGGGCTACTCCAAGGATGAGGTAAAACATTGATAGACTATGAAGAATACTTTTATAACATCTGCAAAATTTCTTGAGGGGATTCACATTTCTCTGCATTCACAAGCAATGACCAATGAAAACATTTCCTGTTACATCATTATCATAATGGTTCTGTTTCTGATAAAGAACAGAATCTGCTCACTGGGAAATTTAACCGCCTGTTGCACTAAATCAATGTTACTTGATAATATTTCACTATTGGATTTGCCACGAACATTATACCCAAAGCTCATTCAAAACAAATGGAGAGCTTTCTCCTGAGATGAGACAGCTGCAAAATTCTGAGGAAAGCCAAAAGGGCTCCAACTCATGAACTGATATTCCTCAAGGAAGGGGGGGATTCCATATACTGCTCTTTGGTCATCAGAATTTGCCTGGAGCAAAATTCAGAGATAATGGGGAAGTTCTGCCTCAGGCAAAAACACCTGAGGAATTTCATAGGAAAGCCAAGAATGACTTGAAAAAAAATGTCCTTAGGGTGCTTTTGAACATCTGTATTGAGAATGAGTGGATTTAATTAGAAGAGATAGTTTTCCTAAGCATTTACTTAATGAGCCCTGGGTAATTATAAACTTCTATTTCGGTCCCATTCTTCTAACAGTTTTGGTGTGACAAATTCTGATGTGTTTCCTATTCGTTTATTCCTCCTGAGAACAATGTGATACAGTGATCATATTTCAGAAATATTCTCACAAACTTGATTTTCTCAGGAGCACTTGATGATTACAAGGAGCAGAAAGATGATAATAGTATGAAAATATTTTCAAGGGCCTTCTTAACATCAAGCTCTTAAGCTGGCAAGGGGAAAAGATCCTTTGCTCTGGATGTTTTTTTTTTCTTTCCTTCCACAAACTGTTAAATACTCTATTAGAACTTAATTTGAGGTGGCAGTTTTGAAATTTCAGCTGGCTTCTTGCTATAGTCAGCAGAACGTTCGAGCCTAAATATTCCGGTTTCGTATCTTTTTTTTAAAATGGAAGTAATGCCACTGCCTGTCTTACTGAACATCCAAAGAAAAGCAGGAAGAGAGATGCTAATTATAGCAAAGGTCAATTGGAAAGGGTAGAACATGGAAATGAAAGTAACTTGTGACAAAAAAAACCACTGGAAAATCTTCTTTTTGTGAAAAGGGAGGGGGGGAACCCAGCAAGAACATCTGTTTTTTTATTCAGGAAGGCAGAAGAAAGATGGAACAGAAATATATCATGAAGTCTTTCACGGGTGTTTTAAGGAATGTTTTCTAACAGAAAGCTGAACTGTCTGAGTAGAGGAAAACCATGAAACTCTTTGATAACTTGTTGATGGATTTCTTTCTTAAGTGGCAAAAGACATTGTTTATGGACATTAAAGCCATGGCTGCTTTTGTAGTGGCCCCTTCGAAATCAAATATTCAAAGAGGGTGATTGGTTGGGGTAGAGGTCCTCCAGCCCCACTGAAAGGTTTAAAAGCACCACTTAAATAGAGGTTCAACCCTCCAGGGCACAGAAATGTATCATATTCAGCTGACCTGCTCATCATCCTATAGGCAACTCACTCCCCAAGAGCAATTCTGCACTAGTGGCGCTATTCCGGGCTGCCGCCGATACATTGCTTTGGAACTGAATGTCCTGCAGCATACTGCATCCCCAGAGGAGACACATTTCAGTGAGACATCCGGTGCCCCACTGAAAGGAGTCCCCCCAGGAAATGTGGTGGCAGCAGATAGGTTCCACCATGCAGGATGGTGGTGGTAGGTGTTGTAGTTTGCTGGGTAGTGGGATTGTGTTCTACGCAATCCCCCCTTCCTGAAAATGAAACAAACAATGCCCTGGCCATCCCTGCAACACCAGGATGCACTATGAAGCTATCCAGGGCATTTTTATTCCCTGCAGGCCTCTGCAGGGTGAGGAGGAACTGGGCCTGGAAGGCCCAGCTCTTTCCATCCTAACGGGCTTGCCGTGGGACACGCCCTGCTAGCCCCACAGCACCAAAAGGGAATATGAAAGATTCTGTGTTCCCTGGCAGGGTGGTAGGCTGGCAGCATCATCATACAAACACAGAGATTAGCCCAGGATCCATATAGATGCCACCCTGGCCTTTACCGCTCATGTGGAATTGACCAAAAAGAGCCTTTTTTGGAGCCAATGAAAATGTTCATGAAACCAATCTTTTTCTTTGCATCTTAATTACCAACCTCCTTTAACTTAGTTTTGCTTATTGCAGAAATACAGGTAATGTTGTGACCTAGATGTCCAATATTGTCAGATCTCAGAAGCTGAGTCAGGCTTCCTTAGTGCTTGAATGGGACACCACAAAGGAAGCCCAGAGGCAGGAGGTGAGAAGTCACTTTTGTTCATCTCTTCCTTTGGAAACCTCACGGGGTTACCAGCTTGGTGTAGTGGTTAAGACCAGCAACCTCTAATCTGGAGAACTAGGTTTGATTCTCCAGTGTTCCACATGCAGCCAGCTGGGTTACTTTAGGCCAGTTGCAATTCTGTCAGGGCTCTCTTAACCTCACCTAGGAATCTGTTGTGGGGAGAGGAAGGGTAGGTGATTGTAAACCTCCTTGAGACTCCTATGGATGTTGAAAAAGTGGGGTATAAATGATCAGCTCGTCCTCCTCCCCATCCTCCTCCTCCTCTTCTTCCTCTTCCTCTTCTGTCTTCAAACCCTGACAGTGCTTTACATCAGACTTTGCCAACCTTTTCAAATGATTCAAATGATATAATTTAATAGGCATGACAAAGGAAGGTATCATACAAAATGATGGAGGGTGTCATACAAAAGAAAAAAGGCATGAGGATCTTATAATCAGGGTGACAATCATCAACCAGCATCCTGTTCTTCTATTGGTGACTCACAATAACTTTTATATCAGCCAGTGGAATAAGATAAAGTAGCAACCCATCAAATTGTCTCCATTGGATTCAGACAAAGGTCAGGCCTTTTGGCCTGAACAACAAAATTATTCTTAATGTGGCCCTTAAGGTATGGAACAAACTATTTATATGTGACCCCATTAAGTCCATTAAACTCAATTTTTGCCCATTAAAGTCTGTGATACTTAACCTTAATTTTGATCCATATGGATACTTAGAGGATTTTTCACTTTGTGAGAGAAATGCCCCCCCTTCTCTGTGACTTTTATTCCTCTTATTATCTGATAATATATAATGTGGTATATATTAAGATCAATTTGGGATTACTGTTCTGTCCATTTTTAACAAAATAGACATTTCTCAAATGAATTTTGTTGACTGACACGAAGAGCGGAACAGAAACTATATATAGTATAGTACATTGAAAAACTTTGTAATAAATATGGAAGACCTAAATTAATTATGGGATAAATAGTCTATTAATGCAAAGAATGCACAATTAATTTACTAAGATTCATGAACCCATAGAAATAGAAGTATCGGTAAAAAAATGTGATCAGTGGTTATATCAAGAAAATCAACTCATGTTGGAAGGAAGTAAAAATGCCCACTAATTTTCAGACAAAATGGAAATTGTTTTGTTAAATTTTGAAATCAATGGAGGGTGGGTCAAGCACAGCCTTTACAAGCCTCATGTAATTTAACCAGAAAGGGCTTATGAAATGCAAGCGATAGTGATATATCATTTCAAATAAATACTTTAAGAAAAGTACTCGTGGCATGTCTCACAACAATCACAGCAGTATTCTCAACTCAGAACAAAGAGTTCTCTTTCTCCCCCCCTCTCTTAAATTAAAGGAATTTGTATTATTACTGATATTCTATTACTGATATTCTACCTAACCCATAATTATGAGTCATAGTTTTATATATTGGTTCAGAATGTTTTAAATGCTTCATACATTACCTCCGAAAACTTTAATAGCAGCCTCATCAAACCAATTGTTGTTACAAGACCCAGTCCATTCTGAGAGTCAGCTTGGAGAGAGCCAGCTTGGTGTAGTTGTTAGGAGCACAAAACCCTAATCTGGCAAGACAGGTTTGAATCCCCACTCCTCCCCCACATGCAGCCAGCTGGGTGACTTTGGGCTTGGCACAGCACTGATAAAGCTACTCTGACTGAGCAGTGATATCAGGGCTCACTCAGCCTCACCCACTTCACAGGGTGTCTGTTGTTGGGAGAGGAAAGGGAAGGCGATTGTAAGCTGCTTCCCCCACCCCCAGATATTTAGCCAGTACATAATTTAAACCCATTACTGCAGGTTCTAACCTCTGTTGCCTACAGGAACTGTCCCCTTGCCTCCGAGTGACAACCTTACAGATACTTCATGAGAGCAAACATGTCACTTCTCAACCTCCTCTTCTCTGGGCTGAACATCTGAAAGTCCTTCCTCATGGGAAGTCCTTAGTCACCAACCCCGGATCAACCACCATAAAACTACATCCACAACATCTCTAGGCTGGCAACCTTATACAGTGGTGTGAAATTCAGTGACCTTTCCGTCCATTGACCTCCCTTTCTCTCTATCTCTCTGAGCTTGTGGTGCCTTCCCAAGGCATCTGATATTGTAAGGAAAAGGAAACTTGACTAAAAAGATTAGGTCTGCTTCCTGTCATGTTCAAATGCCAAATAGCAACCAGACTTGCCTGTGGCCACCATTGACACAGGTGTGGGGGGAGAGAAGATGTAGGTGGAAGGCAGAGCCAGGGGATGCATGGAAGGATCACCATGGCAGTGTGGCACCCTGGGATTGGTTGGGGGCGGCATGCAGCAGCCCTTTTAAGGTGCTGCATGCTTCGCCCAGCCTCTTTCGCTGGGCAAAGCCAGTGGAAGAGCTCCCCACCTTCCCACCCTTTGAGTTATGGTTAGTGTTGTTGGCTGTTAGTTATAGACCATAGTTAAGTTTTGGGTTGTTGCAGTTAAGGTTGTCATTGGTTGTTAATTCGTCACAGATTGCGGATTGGCAGGGGTTGGATCCTGTTGAGGAGAATTTGTCTTGTGTGGCAAAAATCCCAACTAAGAAACCTCCCTAAAGAAGCGGCAGACCTGTGAGTGAGTGCCAACCTGATGGGGGAGGCAGGGGTTTCATAGGGGCCGGGTGGCCTGGGATGGGATCATAGGAGCTTTGCCCCCCCTCTGGCATCCCAGGTGGACACTTCCTTGAACTATAGCAGACGTGAGGACCTGCATTCCCAGCTGGAAACTGGAGCAGGACCCAGGGACCCACTGTAGCACGGGGTAGTACCAGTAGTTGGCTGACTACATACATTCTCCTAACCCCTGCCATGCCAACACCCCTGGCACGTATTGGGTAATAAAGCTGTGGCCTTATTTTATGCCAACCAAAGTGTGAGTGTTATTCTCTTAGCCTGGATCTCCCAACTATGCAGGTCAAAAAGAAAATATCAGGATTCAAGGTTGCCCTCTACTTCACCAGAAATGGGGCAGGGAGATCAGTGGGAGATTGTTCTGCTAGAATGTTTTTAGTCTGTGCCTCGAATGGACAATTTTCTGGAAACAGAAATAAAGCACATCCAAGGGACAGTCTCCACTGCCTGCAAAGAAGGGCTTTTTTGTTTTTTAAAAGAGAACATCCAAAAATGTCACCCCACACCTGCTGTCAAAATACTGCACTCCAGTCTACCCCCTCATACCAACAGGCCCTATTTGAGTCAGACTCATGCCTACCTCTAGGTCAGAGTTTGTTTCAACTACTTTTCAGGATCTCAAGCAAACTGGAGGGGCCTGGACATGAATAGGAACCCTCTGACAAGTACTGTTAGAGTTGCCAAATCTGGATTGGGAAATATCCTGGAGAATTTAAGGGTGGAGCCAGGAAGGAGGTGGGATTTAGGCCGGTGAGGAACCGCCATGGAGCATAATGCTGTGGAGTCCACCCTCAAAAGCAGCCATTTTCTCCAGGGAAACTGATCTCTGTCACGTGGAGATGAGCTTTACTTTCAGGGAACCCAGGTCCCACCTGGAGGCTGGTCTCCCTAGGTGTTCCAGCCACTTCTGCAGCACTCTACAACTTCATCTCCCCCCCCTCCTGTGTAGACCAGTGCCTTTCCTGGATGCTGTGTACTGCCTTTGGTTACCATCTAATGCCACAAACTGATAGAGCAAGTTTGAAAGTTCTCTCTTCAGCAAATATAGCTGAGGTCCCTCTTCAACTACTTTTCTGCCCTCTTCAACTACTGCTTCAACTACTTTTCAGGATCTCAAGCAGAGAGTGGCTTTTCCCAACACTTGCTACTTGAGGCTCTTCAATGAGCTAAGTGACATCTGTAACAAATCACTGATAACCTTACATACAAAAAAAATCCAGTTATAAGAACATAAGATGCTTGGCAAATCAGACCAGTAGTCTATCCAGCATACTGTCTCACACAATAGCCAGCCATTTCCTTTGGAGGTCTAACAAAAGGGCACAGACACAGAGGCCTTCCCCTGAAGTTGCCTCCAGGCATTGGGGTTCAGAGATGTACTGCCTCAACATAGAACTGATCACCCTCACCAGTAGCCACTGATAGACCAACCTTCTGTGACTCTAATCCCCTTTTAAAGCTTTTATTCCCGTGGCCTCCACTACATCCTCTGGCAGCAAATTACACATGTCAATCGCTCGCTGGGTAAAGAAATATTTCATTTTATTCATCCATCAGCTTCATTGGATGCCTGTGAGTCTGATTATTTTGAGTTCTCTTGGTCAACTCTCTCCATCTCCTGCATAGTTTTATAAACCTCTTATCATGTCTCTCCTTAGTCCTCTCTTTTGTAAAATGGAAAGTCCCAGACCCTTCAGTCTTTTCTCATGGGGAAGGAGCTCCATCTTAGGTGCCATCTTCTGTAATTTTTTCCAACTCTGCAATATCCTTTGGGAGAATCGGTGACCAGAATGGCACGTGGCATCATGCAGGGACATTATAGCATTGGTTATCTTGTTTTCAGTCCCTTTCCTAATAGTCCTCAATACAGAGTTTGCATTTTTCACCACTGTGGCACACTGGCTCGAGACCCTGATTATGCCATCTGCTATAAGCAACAATTCTTTCCCTCTCTCAGCAAGTTCAGAACCCATTAACCTGTACTAGAAATGTGGACTTCTTATTTGAATTGTATTACCTTACACTGACCAAGAGCCTCTTGTGGTGCAGAGTGGTAAGGCAGCTGTCTGAAAGTTTTGCCCATGAGGCTGGGAGTTCAATCCCAGAAGCCGGCTCAAGGTTGACTCAGCTTTCCATCCTTCCGAGGTTGGTAAAATGAGTACCCAGCTTGCTGGGGGGGGGGGTAAATGGTAATGACTGGGGAAGGCATTGGCAAACCACCCCGTATTGAGTCTGCCATGAAAACGCTAGAGGGCGTCACCCCAAGGGTCAGACATGACTCGGTGCTTGCACAGGGGATACCTTTACCTTTACCTTACCTTACACTGACCAAAATCAAACGTCAGATGCTATATTATTGCCCGCTCACCCAATTAGTGGAGATCTTCTGGTACCCTACCAGGAGTGGTTTAAGGACCTGCAGCACCAGAGTCTATTTAAGGATTAATGGGGCCTTAGCAGAGTACAGCTGTGGCGGGAGCAGCCAGATTGGGGCAGGAACAGGCTCCGACAGTAGAAAGAGGTATCATTCTGAATGTTCTTAAAGAGGGAAAAGTGGGGAAGAGAGAAGCTATGGCCCTGATCCTTGGGGGGGGGGGTGAAGGTGCTGTGTGGGGCCAGCTGACATCACTTCTGGGGCTCCTCAAAGCCAGAACTTATCGCAGGGGCTCTTCTATGGTCAAAAGTTTGGAAAGGGCTGAAAATATTCACTGAAAATATGCCCCTCACATTCTCCCTGTTAGAATGTTGTGTGTCTCTGTGTTATTCAGATTTAATCCATATTTCAACATTGTGTTCATTGTTTGCCACCTTAGAGGCTCGAAGTTGGATGGAAGGGTGACATCCAAAAGGATTAAATAAATAACCAGATTTGTACAGTGAGTTTAAACATTCCAGGATGAAAGAACAGCGTGAAAATGGGCTTTCCAGATGTTCTTGTACTGGAGTCTGAGCTTGCATGCTCCGTTTTGCCACAAAGGTGTCCCTAATTTAGCAATAAATGTTTGTAATTTGAGTACACTGCAGTGCCATTAAAATATAGGAAAATGTAAAAAAAAAATGTTAATAGGATAAATACCAGCAAGGATTAACTATGGCTAAACAGCCGTGAGGATTAGCCATTATCCTGTCTGCACAGGCATCTTCATGTGGCAAAACAGATAGGATGCACCAGGAGTACACTCTGCAAAAGATACATTTGCTTTCTCACTCTTGGTAAGCCTGTGCTGAAATCAGGTTTATTAAAGTTCATAGCGACATCAATCACACAGCACATAAGCTTTAACCTAGATAGCGGGGCAAAAAGAGTAAACTTCAACACTATTTATGCTAGAGAAGATTTTGAATCCTCTTGTAAATATGAGTTTCAATATATGTATTACAAATATGACAGATAAGTATAAAATCATATCTACCTCCAGCCCTGCAGTTTCACAAATGTTAATTTTTTTTTTAAACTTCGCTCCACATTCTTATTGGCTGTTCTCATGTTCCACATTTTTTTCCCTCCCATTTTTGCCTAAAACTGATGCAAAATGAGCTGGCAGTTCCATTCATTCGTTCGTTCGTTCGTTCGTTCGTTCGTTCGTTCATTCATTCATTCATTCATTCATTCATTCATTCATATGTTCATTCGTTCATTCTTTAGACTTCTATGTTGCCACTCCCTGGGTTGCCGGCTTGTGGGGACTTACAACATTTAAAAATATACAATAAAATCGATAACATGAAAACATTCCATAAAATAAGTCAGCATAATCATCATACAAAAATGGAATACAATATAAATCACCATTAGTTCTAGCTGTCATCACGAACTGTGGCTGAGCTGCTGGACCAGGAGTGACCCCATAGAATAAAACTGTTCCAGACATATGTGGTGCTGAGAAGCTAGGCTTTACTGAAAGGATCCATAAGGTGATGCAGACAGCAGGGGTGGGTGCAGGGGAGCTTTGACACAGACAGAGATGGTCAGCCCCCATAAGGATATTTATAGGAGGGCAGGTTTCAGGCAGGAAGGTAGTTTCACAGGGGAAAGGGGGGAAGGTGGGGGTTTCCCATAGGAAAGGCTTTTGATCTTTAGGCATGAATTCTAAGGAGACATCCAGTCTTCCGTGCTTGGGGTTTGCAGCAGTAAATTTCCTACAGCTGAGAAGCAGTCCAAGGATGCAGGCTGATAATAGTGAGTTCTCAAAGCAGGGGAGAGAGAAGCTCTCAGGGTCATAAAGCATATCAATGGAGGAGAAGGGAAGGAATGCCAGGAATTGGGAGGGGGGTCCTCAGCAAACCTCTAAGTCAACCCTCCAGCCGAGGGCATGAGGACAAATATGACATCTGATGTTTTCCCCCAAAGAATATTACTCAAATATTACTCAAATTGGGCACATTTGCTTCATCTTGAAAAGTGCTCTAGGTCAAATTAATTTTATAGGTCTAAAACGTAGCATGGAACTCCACCAGAGTTTCAGATTTCATGTCTGGCAGGGCTGTGAGGAAACATGGCTTGCAGGTACTCATGCCTCCTTGGGAATGCAATGGCTCATTCCACACACATTGGAAAATGTACTTTCAATGTGCTTTAGAAGCAGATGTTCCCGTTTTGCACAGGAAAATCCAGCTGCAAAAGCACATTGAAAGTGCATTATCTAACATGTGTGAAATGAACAGATCTTCTACCCGATGAGACTTCTCTTCCTCCACTCACGAGTTCTCCCTCTGGTCACTGCTACCAGCTAACCAGTTTCTTTTGGATTCCAGTCTGACAGTTAGCATGTAGAACACCTGTGCTGTTCTTCCAATTGGCTCAGCTTATAGTGACCATGTGACACAAAAACAGCGGGACAGTCCTGACTTTTCACCAAAGGTCCCACGTCCCGAGCCATTGGCGGAATGTCCCGCAGCATCCGCCATCACCGCTGTGCTCGGGAGGCGAGGTGAGCCAGGGAGGGAAAAAAGGGAGGGGACGCCACCATGCTGCCACGCCGTGGCCGCCGCTGCCGCCACCGCTGCACCACCAATAAACAATCTAACAGACCCATTGTGTGCATGGATTTTTAAACACATTTTGAAAGACCTGCGTGTTGATTGAGGTGTCAGACCAGGATCTTGGACTCAGGTTTGAATCCCTACTCACCTGCAAAGCTCACTGGGCAACCTTGGACTAGTTACTCTCTCTCTTGGACTGAAATACTCTTGGTCACCATTTTGAAAGACAGAGAGTTGTATCTTTGATATCCATAACTTGTATGTAAACCAATCTAATTGTTTATGACAATAGTTAATTCTTGGTTCGTTGTTGTTGTTGTTAGGTGCAAAGTTGTGTCCGACCCATCGCAACCCCACGGACAATGATCCTCCAGGCCTTCCTATCTACCATTCCTTAAAGTCCATTTAAGTTCACACCAACTGCTTCAGTGACTCCATCCAGCCATTCTCTGTCGTCCCCTTCTTCTTTTGCCCTCGATCGCTCCCAGCATTAGGCTCTTCTCCAGGGAGTCCTTCCTTCTCATGAGGTGGCCAAAGTATTTGAGTTTCATCTTCAGGATCTGGCCTTCTAAGGAGCAGGCAGGGCTGATCTCCTCTAGGACTGACCGGTTTGTTCGCCTTGCAGTCCAAGGGACTGCAATTCTTGGTTAGCCCATATCAAAACAAAAATTATATCTTTAGGCATATCCATGAACTCATTATCTGTTCTCTCAGCATCTGAGGCCTTTCAAATGATAAAACACAGACTTCTAGACATTGAAGCACAAAACCTTTAACAGGGCAGCTAATAAAACTTGTTCCCCCTTGAATCAGTGGATTTCATTGGAGGCAGGCCAGATAACTCCATAGTTACATCATCATCAGATACTAAATCAATGCAGAGCCTTTCCTTTAGCCAGATGTAACGTTTTGCCCTCAGCAATCCTTATGCAGACAGTAAGTGCCATGTAAAACAAGCAACGGAAACTATCTTGCATGTGCTTTTTTATTGTTCCTTCTACACAGATGCCTGTACAAAATACTTAAGCCCAATTTAATTAAATAAGATGAGACTTCCTGATCATTTAAAGGTTTATTTCCTTTAGAATACCCTTTCTCAACTTTTTTACCCTGAAACATTCTTCAGGCTTTCAGAAAACCCAGAAATGGTGCAGTCATGCAGAATATGGATGGGAAGCATAGCCCACCTGGAGCCCACCTGGAGCCCCAATCCATAAGAGCCAGCTTGGTGTAGTCGTTAGGAGTGCGGACTTCTAATCTGGCAAGCCGGGTTTGAATCCGCGCTCCCCCACATGCAACCAGCTGGGTGACCTTGGGCTCACCACAGCACTGATAAAGCTGTTCTGACTGAGCAGTGATATCAGGGCTCTCTCTGCCTCACCTACCCCACAGGGTGTCTGTTGTGGGGAGAGGAAAGGGAAGGCGACTGTAAGCTGCTTTGAGCCTCCTTCGGGTAGAGAAAAGCAGCGTATAAGAACCAACTGTTCTTCTTTTTCCCAACCCCTCAAGGCCCATCACTGGCCATTTTGGGAGGGGGGAGTAGGAATGTTTGACAATTTAAAAATATATATATTCTAAGAATAATTAATTCTCACCTGTTTGAGAAACACTTCCAATTAGTGCCCAGTTTTGCATCTAGTGTTCCTGGGCAAGGTAATTGAACAGGCACTGAGAGGACAATTCCAGGGATTCTTGGAAGACACTTTAGCACTTGATCCTTTCCAGCTCGGCTTCCAGCCTGTCCACAGGGTGGTGACGGCTTTGGTCACCCTGACAGGCGAACTCCAGAGAAGGTTGGATCCAGGCAGGTCAGCACTGCAGCTTTCACCTGACAGTGGTGTTTGACACCATCAGCCACAAACCTCTGACTCACAGCCTAGCTCAGTGGTCCCCAACCCCCGGGCCAGGGACCGGTACTGGTCTGTAGATCAGTCGGTACCGGGCCGCAGCACCTCCTCATCCTCCTCCCTGGCTGCTGCCACGGATGCTGCCCTGCCATTCTGCCGCTGGCTCACCTTTGGTGCTCTCCAGTGGCCTCCATGGCTGGGGCTCCCCCTTCACATGGCAGCTGCTACTGGCAGCGCCCCCCAACGGGCAGCAGGAAGTCAGGGGTGCTGGCAGGAAAGCAAGTGGAGAAGGGGCTCAGGCGGCAGCAATGTCCCTCAGCAAAAGACTACCCCCCCCCCGCCGGGCCTTAGTAAAATTTTCAAGCGTAGACCGGTCCCCAGTGCTAAAAAGGTTGGGGACCATTGGCCTAGCTGACATAGGAAACTGAAATGGCTGGAAACCGTACTCTAAAGTTGGGACAGAGAGTGGCAGTAGGGGAGAGTATGTCCCAGCATAGGGCCCTTAACTGTGGGATTCCACAGGGAGGATTACTCTCCCCAATGCTATTTAATGTCTATAATGCACCCACTCACCCAGCTAATCTAGAGTTTCAAGCTGCATTGTCATCAGTATGCTATGATACCCAGCTATGCCTTTTAATAGATGACCATCCATCGACATGCCCAGACAATCTGGCCAGGTGTCTGGAGACCATGGCACAATAGTTCAAGTACAGTCAGCTGAAGTTGAATTCAATATGGAGGTCCTCTAGCTGGGCCAGCACATGGAGAGACAGGTGTTATGGTTCCCAACACTTGATGGGGTGCAGTTAACACTACCATCAAGAATTTGGGTGTGATTTTTGATCCCTCTTTCTCAATGGCCACTCAAATAATGAAGACCGCCCACCTGGCATTTTTTAAATCTATGGCAGGTGTGGCAGCTTGCACTTTACCTCTCAGAGCCAGACCTAGCCAGATAGATGCAATGGTCACCTCTAGACTAGACTTCTGTAACTTGTTCTTTGCAGGGCTGCCCTTGATACTGTTGTGGAAACTGGTCCAAAATGCAGTGGCATGAGTTCTGATAGGGACTCATTGGATGCCACATATAGAACCAAGGCTCTCTCGGCTGCATTGGTTCCAGACTAGAGACCCAATCAGGTTCAATGTGCTGGGGCTTACCTTTAAAGCCCTAAATGGTCTAGGACCAGCATACCTATGAGATTGTATTTTCCTATATAACCTCCCCCCCTTGATCATTAATATCTTTGGCTCAACACCTGCTCAGGATCCCTGGCCTGAAGGAAGTGAGATTGGCCTTGGTTTCAGCCCTGGGACCAGCCTGGTGGAATGTGCTCCCAAGAGATATCAGAGACCTTCTGCATTCTAAACAGATGTTCTTCCACAGAGCCACAGCCCTTCCTCATTTGAGTCACCAATGATGACAAGTTGGAGATACAACATTTGAATCCATTCTCTTTCTCTTTGGGGAGGGAGTTAGTAAGATGAGCCAGCAGGAAACTGGTACTGGGTTAAAATGTCTGCTGTTAAATTCCTGTCATGCAGTAGGGCAACATGTACCCACATTAGTTTTTCTCTTGAGGAGAGGAGGAAAGGAAATTTTAAGCTTCTGCCATTTTATCATTGTTTGAGCTCTGAATATAGTGGTACAAAGAAGCCTCATTGGAGGCTGATTTCTTCTTCTTCTTCTTCTTCTTCTTCTTCTTCTTCTTCTTCTTCTTCTTCTTCTTCTTCTTCTTCTACTACTACTACTACTACTACTACTACTACTACTACTACTACTACTACTACTACTACTACTACTTCTACTAAAGTCTGTTACATACTGACAGTGTTTTACACCATACACGGGACTCTGCCAACATTTTCAAATGATATAATTTAATAGTCATGATGTTGGAAAGTTAGAAGGGCCTCAAGAGTTATTTGTGTAAGGGTGGGGGGGGGGAGAGAAATGTCTTCTGTCTTCCTGCCCCAGTTTTGTGATAGCTTATGCTTTGAAGTCACAACACTGTGACAACAGTATGGGTTTGTTGCTATGGAAATGATCCCTTCACTGTAAATAAGTCTGACTTCACCCAGGAACAAATACCAGAGATAGGTGGCCTATGAGCCAGAGAACCTTTGTTCAAATCCGGAAGAGTTGGGTAAATAGCAAACTCAAGATGAATGTGAATGCATCGCTAATTAAGGTCTGTGCTTGAGTTCTTAGGGCTTGTTCAGATCTAAAGCCAGTCATAAGTTTAGATGAAGTAACTCAGAACTGACACGTACAACCTATGCAGTCCTTTGGAGTCATCATACAGGCGCCAGGAATCCTATTTAAGCTATTCTAAAGCATAGTGTAGTGGTTAGGAGTCGTGGACTTTTATCTAGAAATGGCACAGGTAAGTGTTGATCCAATCATGAAGAGGCTGGTTTCCTACCTCTAACAAGGGGTCACCTCAGTGTGAATTAAGGCATGTTGAAGCTTCAAGATTTCAGGAGAGTTTACAGTACTACCAAAAAAAGAGTAACATAGTAGGGATATTTTTGTTTGTTCTAAATGCTTTTCTTTGTTCTAAATGCTAACTGTTTTAAAGGTAGGGACATCTCTTAATAATCATATTAATTTTTATAGCCTGCCCTTCCTGATTGGCTCTGGGTGGGTCACACCATATTAAAACATACAACAGCCTTTCTCAACTTTATTTTACCATTGAGGAACTCCTGGAACATTCTTCAGGCTTTGAGAAACCCCAGAAGTGGTGCAATGGTACAGAATATGGTTGGGAAACATAGTGATACACATGCCATCCCGGGGGTCCTCCCCTTCCCACCCCCTCTAAGTCCATCATTGGACATTTTGGGAAGGAGGGGGAGGGGTTTGACAGCCAACAGCCATATATGGTCATGTCACTCAAGAAATGAGTAACAACTGTGTGTGAACGAGACCTTGGGGTACTTGTGGATTGTAAACTAAACATGAGCAGGCAGTGTGATGCAGCGGTAAAAAAGGCAAATGCCATTTTGGGCTGTATCAACAGGGGCATCACATCAAAATCACAAGATGTCATAGTCCCATTGTATACAGCACTGTCAGAGTAGTTCAGCAGTGGAATAGGCTGCCTAAGGAGGTGGTGAGCTCCCCCTCACTGGCAGTCTTCAAGCAAATGTTGGATACACACTTTTCTTGGATGCTTTAGGATGCTTAGGGCTAATCCTGCGTTAAGCAGGGGGTTGGACTAGATGGCCTGTATGGCCCCTTCCAACTCTATGATTCTATGATTCTAACTTTGAAAAATATATTAAAAATAAATAACCCTCATTCATTTGGGAAACCCTTCCATATCTGTCAAGAAACTCCAGGGTTTTACAAAACCTTGGTTGAAAAAGCCTGGACTAGGCATATGTTCAAATCCCCACCCAGGTTCAAATCCATCTTTAACCATGAATGGTCTCTTGATCAGACCCTTCCTGTCAGCCCTCATAAGATTCTTGCGAGAACAAAATAACTGCAAGGAGAACCGTTTGCTTCTGTAAACTCTTGAAAGGAATGGCGGATTTCAAATGCAAAAGAAAAAAAGAGCCATTTTCGTATCTTTCCTTAACTGAAGCACACATGAATTTTTGCCTGCTCTGTACCTCAAACTCCCAAGGATTACCTCATTGGAACAAAGCCCTGTTGATGGATTACACCGCCCGAAACAATTGTCATCTGCCCGCAGCTTTGCAGATATGAACCGTTTCATAAACGTCACTTCACACCGCACAATTATTATATTTAGATTTGATCTATTTGTCCTTGCTGGCTGGGTTTTACCCACAGTGACTTTGACTGATGAATAAGCTGCACAGGCTATTTCCCTACAACTGTACGCAGCTTTGTCGAACGTTGGCCCTAACACCTAATTTCTCACTTTGGAGATAATACCGACTTGAATTCCTCGTGCTATTTTGACACACCTTGCTGAAGACGGAATGTGTTTCCTTTAGCTACTGATACGCTTTGTCTTGACAGACTACAAATCACTTTGCTGCTTCTGTGTTCGGTTTCGGCTTTCGTACTTCATTATTCCCGTCTTCCATTACATATGCCAATCTGATACTGTCGCGAATGACTGGGGAGATTTAGAGGGATGCTGCTGACTCATTTGCGTATCATGACCTGAAAATGCAGAACACATTCCTAATAATATATATATAAAAAACCTCCACTGACATTGTTAAGCCTTTTGTTTTTTTTATGTTATGAGGATTTCAAACCACTTCTTGATTTTCCCAATGGTTTTGTTGGGTGGGAACTGCAATCACAACCTGTGAGACTTCCCCCCCCCCATCTTGTACAGCCGTTCCACAAAAAACCTTTAATATCCAGGGCTGAAGTTGCATTTTTTCTTACACAGCTTAGATAAGGAGCCCCCAATCTATTTAAGAGTCAGGTCAGTGTAGGGGTTCAAAGTGGTGGACTTCAGTTTCACCATGAAGATTGTTGTGCTGTGTTGGCAGTTGCTACCAAAGCAATCTAAAAAAAATTACTGCAATCAGATCTTCAATGGCTACTCTATGGAGCTCCCTGAGGTTGTCTTTGTCAATATTCCCTGAACCTGCCAAAGCTCTGTCTTGATTCACCTCATGGACTCTTTTCAAGAAGCTTTCTTGGGCCAAAACCCACTTTCTAAAAAGGCTTGATGGGCACCAGAACCCCCACCCCATCAGAAATGCCCATTGGAACATCATAAATCAATTTATGATCTCGCCAGTCTGTTGTATTATGGGTCAATGTTTTAAATGGTTATAATTGTACTGAGGTTAATTTTAGAGCACCTATATAACAAATGTATTACATGGCTTTTACATGTACATTCAATATACTATTGTCATCTTCTGAGAGCATTTGTGGGGGAGGGGGTTAGGAGGAGGGGCCTAAAACTATTATGTACCTTTTGTGTAGGTTGACCATGGTTCCTCAGCTCAATGTTCATTTGCTCTTTACCAGTATGAACTATGCTTTGTTCATCTTTTTGTACCTGGTCTTAGGTCCTTTTCATATAGGATGTTTATTATTATTATTATTATTATTATTATTATTATTATTATTATTATTATTATTATTATTATTATTATTATTATTATTATTATTATTATACCACTCTACCCAGAAGACTGGCTCAGGATGGTGTCCAACATTAAATATAACAGTTAAAGTTAAAAACCAATCAATTACATTTACATTTAAATGAATCAAAAGTTAAAGGTAAGCATAATTTAAACAATATCAAGCAGCATCAAACAGTGTCCAAAACATTGTCAGCCTCTACAATGCATACAGTACAATACTCAGAATACTCAGAGCTAGATTCCATTGGGATGACTTTGATGGGCAGGGGCAGTAGATGTTATTTGGAATGTCACTGGCCTCAACCAAAAGCCTGGTGGAAAAGCTTCATCTTGTAGGCCCCATTGGAGCTCACACAGGGCTCAGAGCTTTTATGGTAGCTAATTCTACCAGGTGAGGTTGGGGACGGAGAATGCCCTGACCCTGTTTGAGGCCAGATATACTTCCTTGGGGCCAGGAACCTATTTGGAATTTGAAGTGTTTTTCAGGGTGTATAGATAGAAAAGTGGTCACTCGGGTACATAGGGCCTGGACTGTGAATGGCCTTGTGGATAAGTACCAAAACCTTATACTTGATCCAGTATAGCTGCCAGAGCACAGACTGAATATGAGACCTCCAATATGTTCCTGGGAAGACTCTGGTCTCAAAACATCTGGCAAAGTTGTTGGGGGTGAATTCAGACAACCATCAAGCAAGAGGTACAGTTGGGAGTTATTCACATATGGCACCTTAGTCCAAAATTCCAGACCAGCTGGGCCAGAAGGTGCATGAAGATGTTAAATGAAGTTAGGGAAGAGAATCGCACATTGTAGAATTCCACAAAAGAGATGGCATCAGTGTGATTGCATCTCCCCTATTGCTACCCGATGTGACCCCAAAGAAAGATCGGTCATTGAAGGGCTGTCCCTTGTATCCCAGTTTCAGTGGGGCAGCAAATTAAAAGCTTGTGGTCAACAATGTTGAATGCTACTGCAAAATCAAATAATATGAGCATCGCTGATCCACCCCAGTCCACTCCCTATGAAGCTTTGACATTTGAAGGCAGACTTTTTATAGTTTTCACACAGTTTAAGGCACACACACACAACTCTCCCCCAGGAGCAAAACAGGTTTTGGAAAACCAATATTAAAGCTTCATTAACTGTGTGACAATGAGGTTATATCCTCCAAGTGCATGAAAGCTTTTTTTTAAAAAATCTTGTGCCTGAAATATATTGATAACATCCAGCAATGCCCTCCCAATCATGGACACAGAATCTGCGATCAGGGCCTGCAGCAAACCAAGATGTCACCACATCTAGTTTGAAAGCACAATAAACAGATCTAAAAATACTTGTCATACCATCTCAGTTTATTCACTTATTCATCATCCAATATTATATATGCCATCAAATGTCAGCAGTGCCCTTCCTCTCTACCTCGGACATAAAGATCAGCCCCTACCTAAAAGAATCAATGGATATACGGCTGATATTAAAAACTGCAACACTCGGTAACCAGTGGGAGAATGTCTAATACTTCCAGGTCACTCCATAACTGGCCTAAGAGTGACAGTCCCCAAACAAGACATTTCAAGGGGAAATTACAATGTGAGATTGATGAACTTAAATTCAATGCCCTCCTAACCCCAAGCTAAGTAGTGTCATAGGATTCTTATCATACTACAGATGCTAATTTTCTGTCCCCGAGCATTCCCACTCTGTTCTAATCAGGCTGATTATAATATGCATTGTACTATTGCATCTTTTACAACCATTCTTTGCATCACACCTCCCACATTTTGATTAGGATCAAAGGACTCATAAATCTTCATTTTCACTTGTGTTTGACAAAGAGAGCTTTAACCCTTGAAAGCCTATACCCAGAAACTCTTGTTCGTCTCTGAAGTGCTACTGGACTCAATCTAAGGCCTTTTATGCACTGATGTTTCCCTGCACTTTTACCTTGCATTCCCATTGGGCATATGTTTTTCTTCCGCATGCCAACTCATTTTCACTTTGCAAGTGGGTTGGGCTTTCTTTTTCCTTCTACATGGATTTAGCTCCCTTCCACACTCAGTTGCTTTTCTGTCTGCTGTGTCTCTTTTCTTTAAACTGCTATTGCCACAATTTTTCTGTTTTTTTGGTTACCAATTTGAAATTAATATACAAGCATAACAATTCCCATAGGATGTTCTCCCCTCCCCTTTTTGTACCCTTGGGAGGCCACTCCTCCACCACTGACATTGTTTTCTGAATATTGTTCAGTTTTGTGATATTGTCAGGAGAGTCTAATGCCTTGCAAACTGAACTATTATCTGTACTGAAAGTTAGGGCAAAAAAAAAATCCAAATCCAATATAAAGTTTTCCCTATGTCTTTTAAAAGGATCCAACTGTAACAATGCCTCTGTACAATTGTTTTTTTTAAAGAAATGAAACTGACAAGCATGGGATGGTAAGGGGAGAAGAAGATGGCAGTCTGTAGATTTTGGGAGTTTGGAGCATTTCTTACCACCCTGCTAAGTAAGACATATGTAGGATAGTCTGGAGGAAATGTAGAAACACCATGAAAGGCTTCTCTTGAGTTCTGACATTAACAATGAACTCCTAGTATTGCTAGACTTGGGGGGGAGGGGATTTTTTCAAATGTTTCAGCAGTACTGGAGCTTATACAATGATGAAAGGGAGGAGTACCTTCTACTATGATAGTTAACCTAAAATGAAAGCAGTTTGAAGAACCTCTCCTGACAATTTCAAAAAAACATTCCCTGCCTGAAACTGATCAATAAGCAGATACCAGGCACATGACACAACCAAGGAGGGGGGGGGGGAGATGGGGTGGGAATGGCACCATGATACAATTCATGTTTTCTCATTTGTATGTAGATTAAATACCCTGCAATTTGGAAGAGAAAAATCAGAATAAAAATAAAGGAGTAGAGTACAGGAACATGATGTAAATTAAAGGAATAATAACTTTAATTCAGGGATAATCTAAAGGAAGCTGTGCATGCAGAAAGGGCATATTAGAAAAAACATCTGCTTGCCTTCCAAAGCCAAAATGTATTAAACAGTCCAGTTTAAAAGGACCTCATTTTTCGTTTCTCTCCAAAACCAGTCAAGCTCATTGATTGGTTCAAATCATTTGCATCTTTCCATATTTCCTCTGACTTAAGGCAGCTAACAAGGCAATAGCAGGTTGCAAAGACATAAAAATGAACAAAGTTCAGAATGCATGGAATTAAAAAGCACACAGAATTAAGACATGCAGAATTTTTTTTTAAAGTAAAAAATATATTCAGAATTGAATGATAGGAGATCAATGTTTGGATCTCCTGAAGGATTAAAAAAAAAATAAGTGTACAGCAGTTGTAGTAGAAATAAGCCTGATTTCATCTGACTTTAGAAGCTAAGCATGGTCAATACTTGGATGGGAGATCATCAAGAAAGATGATGCAAAGAAAGGCAATGGCAAACCTCTGCCAATTCACTAGCAGATTTCTATTGGGAAATAGCTCTAGAGCAGTGGTCCCCAACCTTTTTATCACCGGGGACCACTCAACGCCTTTTCCTGAGGCCCGGTGGGGGAGGGTAGTTTACTCCTCTACTCTCAACCACTGCCCTAGTGCTCTCTGATCGCTATGGTAATGTTTAAACATCCCTTCAAAATAAGATACAGACACACCACAACAATGAAGTGTGTTGTAAAGGGCTGGGGGGGATGAGGTAAAGGGCCGGGGGGGGGGGAGAAGGTGTCCTTCGGGGCCCACCTCCAATTAGTCGAAGGACCACATGTGGTCCGTGGCCCACAGGTTGGGGATCGCTACTCTAGAGCATTAATTTATTTAGTGCATTTTATCCTGCCATTCCTTCAAAGAGATTGCCAATTACAAGATTGCCAAGTACATCAGTGCTGCCAGCAGGGGATGGGTGCACTTTTCAGGAGTCATGTGACATGCTGATATCACCTGGATGTGATATCAACATGTCAGACATGTGGGGTGGGGCTCTGGCTTTTATGCAAAACTCTATGATAGAATTGGCTTCTAACCATAGAGATTTACCCCCAAAAAAACTGAGCATCACTACTAACATCACTTCCAGGTGATGTCAGTACATCATGTTAAATGCAATATCCTTCTAGGTTTGGATAACTTGGTGTGGGATGGGGGACCAAGATGTGTTCAGAAAGTGGGGGACACCTCCCCCACTTACACCAATGGACCTGGATACCCTAGTTGTATAAGAATGAAAGTCTCAAACTCCTACCAAGGTCAGGCCATTAAGTTAGAACCTACCTCATTATGCTCCAGCTTGGGCTTCCTGCATTGTATGCTTTTTAAAATCAAATTACAGTAGACTTGCTTATGAATTTCCCTTCACCTTATTTTACACAAGCCCTTAGTGTGGCTGTTTATTTTTTTTCTCAGGACCATGGTATTGAGACTACATCTGTCCGTATCTCTTTATTCCATCCTTTCCTTCTGTGTCACACTGTAGCCTCCCGGGGGGCAGGGACCTGTCTGTCATTTGCTAATATTACTATGCAAAATGCCATGTACTCACATGACGCTAAATCATCTTCATCATTATTTGAAGGCATTCTAATTAAATGTCAAAAACTGGAGACTGTGACCCAGAATTTGTTTACTTTGAAACAGGGCAGTTTATAGCATAATAAATGTGCAGTTGTTATTGACTTCTTGCAAAACTTGCACATACTTCAAGGACAGGCCAGGGAGGGGGTGGTGGTGCTTCTGTTAAGGAGATTTTTTAAGCTTAGGAAATGATTCTTTCCTCAGCTAGTGCAATTATTGACCCGTCGAGTGCTGTGTAGAATTTGGTTTTATGAAGGTTGAAGACACCTAGTAAGGTGGGCAGAGCCAAGAGACTTCTGAGAGAACTGCGAATGGTCCAAGGTCACCCAGCAGGTTTCACATGGAGAAATGAGGAATCACACCCAGTCTTCAGATTAGAGACCCCACACACACACACACTCCTAATTATCGTTCTTCCATCCTTTCTCCACAATTGGAACCTTGTGAGGTAAGCGGAGGTGAGAGAGTTCTGAAAGCACTGGGACTGGTGCAAGGTCACCCAGCAAGCTTCCATAGCAGTGTGAGGATTCAAACCTGGTTCTTCCAGGACAGGCTTTCTCAACTATTTTACCATCAAGAAACCCCTACAATATCCTTCAGACTCCAAGAAACCCCCAAAGTTGCAAAATTGTGCAGAATATGGTTGGGAAGCATAACTGTGCCCATGCCCACCTAGGATCCTTCTCCTCCCCACCCCCTCCAGGCCCATAATTGACCATTGGGGGGGGGCAGGTCAACATGACCATATATGGTCATATCACCCAATAAGGTGGAAGGCTGGGATAGGTCCCTCTACCATGGTGGGATGCAGTGTTAAATCTCCCACCAACCAAATTACTGTGATAAATATTGTTAATGGCACAATGTCTCACTGATATGGATGCTCTGGAGATGGAAAATGCCATCAAGTTGCAGCTGATCTGTATTGGCCCTGTAGGGTTTTCAAGCCAAGAGCTGAACAGAGGTTACTTGCCTCTGTGTAGCAAACCTGTATTTCCTTGGTGACCTCCCATCCAAATACCAACCAGGACCAAAATTGCTATGTTGCCAAGATCTCATGAGAATTGGCTATTTTGGGTCAGACTGGTCAGGCCCGTTGATGGTCAACCATGGCTAAAATCAAGAAATTCCCAATAGCCAATGGCAGCAATGGTGGCACAGTGATTAGAGCAGAGTAGGACTAGGATCTTGGAGACTTTGGGTCAATTCCTCACTGCAGTGGAAATGTTGGGTGACCCTGGGCCAGTTATTGACAGTGTTGTTGTGCAGGTGAAGTGGAGGGGAGGAAAGTGATGCAGAGTGCTTCGGATCCCCCCTAGAGAGAAAAGTGACGTGTGAAGTAATTAATTAACTAAGTAAAGGCCTAAATAATCAGAGAAGATGACATCCATCATATGAATGGAGTTTCATGTCTTTCTATTGAGCTAGTGCTCCCCATCTGAGGTCCATGCAAGGCAGGCTCATTTTGCCTTGTTTGGACTCCAGGTGGCATGAAAAGATATGCACTTCCTGGAGGGAGTCAAGGAAGACATGGCTCAAGCCAGTCATTGTAAAGTGAGAAAGTGTCCTGCATCTAAACAGCATCTAGGCCCACACACGCTATTTCTTCCTTTTAATTTAGTCTCTTATTTCCCTCTTCCTTCTGCATAGGGCTGCCAACACTGAGTTAGGAAATACCTGGAGACTTTGGGGATGGAACTGGAAGTGGGCAGAATTTGGGGTAGGGAAGGACCTGAGTGGAATATAATGCTATGAAATCCACCCTCCAAAGTAGCCATTTTCTCTGATCTCTGTGGCCTTGAGATGAGCTATAATTCCAGGGGATCTCCAGGTCTCACCTGGAGAATGGTATCCCTACTTCTACGGTTTTAAAAATTGTGACACAACAATGTCATCAGTTATGGTTGACACTACAGTTTAATTATCATCTGTGTTTTTGCATCAAAGGTCTGCTTACCCCTCTTTGCCAAGGATATAGTCTTGCTCTGAGGAACAATGCCTGTACTAAATAATCAAAGGCCTACAGAATTTCAAGTTCTCCTTGGACAAAACCCAAGACTCTCATCTCCTTTTCCCCTGGCTTCTGTGAGAAGCGTATAAATATAGCACATAATCCTTCCCTCGTAGTGAACTGTTGAAAGAAGGGAAAAGTCAAAAATCCTGGAATTAGAGGTAAAGTTCAAAAGCCCCCTGCTTCTAGATCCACAGTCCTTTACTGATACGACCCCATGAGAGCTCAACAAAGTAGAATTGACTTCAATAATTTATTTAACTGCCAAGGACTTTGTGTTTGTTTGAAGCAGTATCAGAAAAGCATTCTCAGCACCCGTGTGGGAGGGATGGGGTGGGGAAGAGAGAGAAACAAGAATCAAAACTATGAAAGAAGAATGAAATCTGCCTCCCAATGGTTCAGTGGGGAAATCGGTGTGTACAATGCCTGAGACATGGATTTGTATATTCCCAGGTAATTGGATATTTCAGTTCAGTTCTCTGATTTTTCTCCCCCTTTTCCTTTGCCTCATTGGTCCTGTCTGTGGTGTCTTCTGAAGCAGTAAATCATGTAACTCGCATAATTGCCCTTCCTCTCAGTTCAGAATTTAGACAGAAGATCAAAGGATCTTTTTAAAAAGCTCCATTTCTGATAATTCACCAAGGAAAGGCATTTTGCTTTCTTTTCTCCCTGTCTCTCCCTACCCCATCCCACCTGGCTTTTATAAACCATTTGGTTTTCAGAAGGCTCTTTTAAAATTAGGCTGGCGACAGCCTAATTTTATCCCACCCCCCCCCCCCATAACAGGCAATGAGATCAGGACAATTTTAAAGATATTTAAAAGAACCTCTTACCTTTTTAAAAAGAACACATTTTACCTATTGTCATTGATTAGCCGAAGCTGAAGATTTGTCCAAAGATACAGATTTCTTAAAACACACATTTTTTTCTAGTGCAGAATTAAGGTGCCAACGGATTAAGTGTAATTTCTCATTTTTACCCCCTCATTATGCCTTTGCTCTTGAACATTCTCTGTGTTGTGTTAGGCAGTGACAGATTTTAATCCTGGATACCTTCGAGATTATGTCTGAGACAACTATTCTAATCAACAGGGTGGTACAAGGACATCATTTTTTTGAAGAAAAAGAATGATGAGGACAAATTAAGATATATCTTAGAAGCCTTCCCCACCCCCAACCACCACAGAGGGATGTGGGGCATACAAGTGCTCAACAAGTCTTCAGAGGAATCAGGACCAGGCTAGGAGAGACAGGAGTAGTTAGACTTGGCAAATTTATTGTATATAGAAATGTAGCCTATTAATCTCAGGATATAGTTGATGTGCTTATTTTCTAAGGGCAAGTATTTTTGCATAGAGAGACGGAACTTTGAGCTGCCCTTGCAGTCTGAAGTGATGCATGCCCACAGCATTATATGCCCACAGTCTCCTGGCAACCAATGGGCAATGGGGAGATATACCAAGAACATGACAGCTTTCATTTATAGGAAGTACGTCTTTGTTGAGCCTCAAGAAAGATGGCTGGAGAAGAGTTTAACTTGGTATAGTGTTTAAGAAAACTCAAAAATTTGGAAAACTCAGCAATGGCCACAGGATTGGTAAAGGTCAGTTTACATTCCAATCCCAAAGAAGGGCAATGCCAAAGAATGTTCAAACTACCGCACCATTGCACTCATTTCTCATGCTAGCAAAGTTATGCTCAAAATCCTACAAGCTAGGCTCCAGCAATATGTGGACCGAGAACTTCCAGAAGTACAGGCAGGATTTTGAAGAGGCAGAGGAACTAGAGATCAAATTGCCAACATACGCTGGATCATGGAGGATGCTAGGTAGTTCCAGAAGAACATCTACTTCTGCTTCATTGACTATGCTAAAGCCTTTGATTGTGTGGAGCACAACAAATTGTGGCAAGTTCTTAAAGAGATGGGAATACCAGAGCATCTTATTTGTCTCTTGAAAAACTTATATGCAGGTCAAAAAGCAACAGTGAGAACTGAACATGGAATCACTGATTGGTTCAAAATTGAGAAAGGAGTTCGGCAAGGCTGTATACTGTCGCCTTGCCTATTTAACTTGTATGCGGAGCACATCATGAGAAAGGTGGGATTAGAAGAGTCACAAATTGGGATCAAGATTTCAGGGAGAAATATCAACAACCTCAGATATGCAGATGATACCATTCTAACAGCAGAAAGCAAAGAGGAACTAAAGAGCCTGTTGATGAGGGTGAAGGAGGAGAGTGCAAAAGTTGGCTTAAAACTCAACATCAAGAAAACAAAGATCATGGCATCCAGCCCACTCAATTCCTGGCAAATAGATGGGGAAGAAATGGAGATAGTGACAGATTTTATTTTCCTGGGCTCCAAGATCACTGCAGATGGGGACTGCAGCAAGGAAATTAAAAGACGATTGCTCCTGGGAAGGAAAGCTATGGCAAATCTAGACAGCATCCTAAAAAGCAGAGACATCACCCTGCCAACAAAAGTGCATTTAGTCAAGGCTATGGTATTCCCAGTTGCAATGTATGGCTGTGAAAGTTGGACCATAAGGAAGGCCGAGTGTCAAAGAATTGAGGCTTTTGAACTCGTGCCGGAGAAGACTCTTGCGAGTCCCTTGGACTGCAAGGTGAACTGCAGGGGATCAGGAAACCAGTGGAGTCCTAGAGGAGATCAGCCCGGACTGCTCCTTAGAAGGCCAGATCCTGAAGATGAAACTCAGATACTTTGGCCACCTCATGAGAAGGAAGGACTCCCTGGAGAAGAGCCTAATGCTGGGAGCGATTGAGGGCAAAAGAAGAAGGGGACGACAGAGAATGAGGTGGCTGGATGGAGTCACTGAAGCAGTAGGTGCAAACTTAAATGGACTCCTGGGAATGGTAGAGGTCAGGAAGGCCTGGAAGATCATTGTCCATGGAGTCGCAATGGGTCGGACACGACTTCGCACCTAACAACAACAACAGTGTTTAAGAATGGCATCTTCTAATGTGGTGAGCCAGGTTTAAACTCCCATTCTTCCATATACAGCCAGCTGGGTGACCTTGAGCTCATCACAGCCCTGAGAGTGCTGCTGTCAGAGAGCAGTAACATCAAGGCTCTCTCAGCCCCACCTACTTCACAGGGTGTGAGTTGTGGGGAGAGGAAGGAAAGGTGTTTCTAAGCCTCTTTGAAATTCCTCCTGGTAGAGAAAAGTGTGGTATAAAAATCAACTCTTCTTCTTTTCATAGAATCATAGAATCATAGAGTTGGAAGGGGCCATACAGGCCATCTAGTCCAACCCCCTGCTCAACGCAGGATTAGCCCTAAGCATCCTAAAGCATCCAAGAAAAGTGTGTATCCAACATTTGCTTGAAGACTTCCAGTGAGGGGGCACTCACCACCTCCTTAGGCAGCCTATTCCACTGCTGAACGACTCTGACTGAGAAAAACTTTTTCCTGATATCTAGCCTATATCGTTGTACTTGAAGTTTAAACCCATTACTGCGTGTCCTTTCCTCTGCAGCCAGCAGAAACAGCATCCTGCCCTCCTCCAAGTGACAACCTTTCAAATACTTAAAGAGGGCTATCATGTCCCCTCTCAACCTCCTTTTCTCCAGGCTGAACATTCCCAAGTCCCTCAACCTATCTTCATAGGGCTTGGTCCCTTGGTCCCAGATCATCTTCGTCGCTCTCCTCTGTACCCTTTCAATTTTATCGATGTCCTTCTTGAAGTGAGGCCTCCAGAACTGCACACAGTACTCCAGGTGTGGTCTGACCAGTGCCGTATACAATGGGACTATGACATCTTGTGATTTTGATGTGATGCCTCTGTTGATACAGCCCAAAATGGCATTTGCCTTTTTTACCGCTGCATCACACTGCCTGCTCATGTTTAGTTTACAATCCACAAGTACCCCAAGGTCTCGTTCACACACAGTGCTACCTAGAAGCGTATCCCCCATCCAGTAGGCATGCTTTTCATTTTTCTGACCCAGATGCAGAACTTTACACTTATCTTTATTAAATTGCATCTTGTTCTCATTTGCCCATTTTTCCATTGTGTTCAGATCTCGTTGAACTCTGTCTCTATCTTCCGGAGTATTTGCCAGTCCTCCCAATTTGGTGTCATCTGCAAACTTGATGAGTAGTCCCTCCACCCCCTCATCTAGATCATTAATAAATATGTTAAAAAGTACCGGGCCGAGCACCGAACCCTGAGGTACCCCGCTACTCACCTCTCTCCAGTCTGATGAAACACCATTGACAACAACTCTTTGAGTGCGGTTCTCTAACCAATTCCCTATCCACCTAACGATCTGAAAATCCAGATTGCAGTCCTTCAACTTATCCATCAGAACATCATGGGGAACCTTGTCAAAAGCTTTACTAAAATCCAAGTAAATGACATCAACCAAATTTCCCCGATCCAGCAAACCTGTTACTTGGTCTAAAAAGGAAACTAGGTTGGTCTGGCAGGACCTGTTGGAGACAAATCCATGCTGACTTCCTTGGATCACCAAATTGTCCTCCAGATGTTTGCAGATCGCTCCCTTTAATATCTGCTCCATTATCTTCCCCACAACAGAGGTTTTGTTTAGTATTTCACCATCAAATGATGGTGTAGTCTTTAAGCCTTGTTGTGGAACATAGTAAGGTCTGCTGCTCTTAGAGGACATCTACAAATGTACCAATTGATCAACACTGTTCCATATGAGGATATCTCTAAACTCTTTCACCACATCTAATAGACTGCTGAACATACATTTTGATGGCTTACAAGTTGTGCTACCCTGACCAGAAAGGGCCAAGCTAGTCAGATCTTGGAAGCTAAGCAAAGTCAGTTATGGCTAGTTATTTGGATGGGAAATTTCCAAGGATTTGAATCCCATGATCATGATATGGAGGTAGGCAATGGGTCAGCTGTGACTTGGTGGCAGGGAAGAAAAATGATGCTAGGCATGTGATTTTGAAAGATTTCTAGACTCCAGTGTTTACAAGGTGGAGGTTAACTGTCTTTGTATACTTCATTGGTTTTTTCCCATGATTAGCAAATGCACGCACACATACACACAAGCATGTTCTCCTTGCATACAAGTAAAAATAATTCAAAAAGTAAAAATAAAAAATACATAAATAGAAGTAAAAGAATACAAAGGGTAAAAAGTAAATATACACCGATGTTCTTGATTTATATTTTGCAGGATTCAGCTTCTTGATGTAGGAATAAGTTACCTCATTTAGATTTGGATGCTTTTAAAAATTTTGGACATGTGTTCAACAAGTCTTCAAAGTGCAGCTTTTGAGTTTACATAGAGAAGCCTCTCTCAATATTTTTACTATTGAGAAACCCCTGAAACTATTCAGCCTTCGAGAAACCCCAGAAGTGACATGATCATGCAGAATATGGTTGGAAAGCACAGCTGTGTACATATCCACCTGGGGTCGATAACATTGCCACCTTCTGCAGGCCATTTTGGAAGGGGATGGGTCGACATGATCATGTATGGTCATATCTGTCAGGTTACTTCAGTTGCCCAGAAAACACAGTCTTTGACTTGATGCAAAAGATAGGTTTATTCTAAAGCAAGAAAGTGAATTCGACATATACTTTGTTGGAACAGGGGATCAGGAAATTAAACACAGCATATATCCCTTTCTCCTTCCACCCTCACCTGCGAGAACCCAAATAATGTGGGAAGCTTCAAAGGGAAAACAAACCAAGCAGCTGGGAGATAGAGGACAGGGAAGGACAGGGAAAGATGGGGAGGGAGAGAAGGAGGTGCAAATGGAGAAGGAAAGGAGAGAGCAATAAATTTTCTAGAGTGGTCTACACATCTAACAACAATAAACCGAATAGCCTAGGCATGCTGGTGAAAAAAGAACAGACATTCCAAATGGTTTGTGACAGTGTCCAGACTCAGGAATCTCCAGACGTGAACTGGAGATTTCAAAGCTCTTACAGTCCAATACATCAATGAATCCCAACAAAATTTGCAACACAAAAGCAGTTGTCCACAGGAAGGCAAGGCAATTACCACATCAGTTGGTTACTCTTCAAAGGCCAATAGTAACTATATGCAGAATAAGGTGGGTGGTGGTGGAAAGATACACCTTGTAATCACAATAATTTGACAAGAACCAAACTGGTTCTGACAGTATTACCCAATAACTATTTAACAATTTATTTATTTATATATATATACTCCCACCCATTCAGGAAACCCTTCCAGGGCTGTCAAGAAACCCCAGGGTTTCAGAAAACCCTAACTGAGAAAGCCTGATCTATAGCTGTGCTACAGAATGTGATCATGCCAAGAAACAACACTATTTATTTATGATGTGAATATAGTATAACCAGGAGCTCTGAAGACTGTCTGAATGAGGGATGTTCAGAGGTGGTTTGCCATCACCTGCCTCTGTGTCATGACCCCTAGTCTACCTTGGAGGAACTACCGTCCAAATACTTGGAGGTCTCCCATCCAAATTTTATCCAGGGTCAACCCTGCTTAGCTTTCAAGATTTGACTGGATCAGTCTTGCTTGGGATATCCAGGTCAGGGCAACAACGACACATACAGAAACACAAGCAAACACACAAACCCTCATTTTGGATTTCCCCCTTCATGCTGCAGATTGCAGAGTTATCAGCATTCTAATCCCCCTACATCAGTGTTCTGTCTGATAGAGGAATATTTGTTTTCTTATCATTGCCATCACATCAGGGATTACTTGTACTCCTTTGAACTGCTTTTTATGGAAGCCGAAAGTGTTTGGTCCCTTGTGGGTGGTAGCACATAGAAAATCAAATCGCTGAGTGAGTGGCTGTATGCAACAGCAAGACAGAGCAGGGGATAACATATGGGAGAGAACATGGTGACTCAGAAGATTTGCTTGTTAAGATGCATGGATCCCTTAATCAACAAAGGAGGGAAAATGAAAAGAAGCAGAGGACTGTTGACAGCTGATTAGGCATCACAAATTTCCACAGGCCAGAGTCCATGGGCGAATCACTGCCATCATTAAAAAAAATGGAATGACAAAGCTCCCTTATTCATTGAAGAAGAGTTGGTCTCTATGAAGAAGAAGAGTTGGTTCTTATATGCCACTTTTCTCTACCTGAAGGCATCTCAAAGCAGCTTACAATCACCTCCCCTTTCCTCTTGTCACAACAGACACCCTGTGAGGTGGGTGAAGCTGAGAGAGCCCTGATATCACTGCTCAGTCAGAACAGCTTTATCAGTGCTGTGGTGAGCCCAAGGTCACCCAGCTGGCTGCATGTGGGGGAGCACAGAATCAAACAGCAGGCATTTTCTTCACAAGAGCTGATCTATTTAGTCTGAAGATGAGCCATAATTCTTAGGGATTCACAGGTCCCACCTGGGGACTGTCATCCCTATATATAAGCTCTTGCCAGAGGCCTCTGTGTAATGCTCAAATCCCCATCAAGACAGCTGTGTTACTAAAGGTGTGGGTATTACTTTGTGAGATATATAGTAAGGTAGCATTAAGGATCATTTCCCAAAGTTTGCAAGGTAATTGAACCCTTTAGAACTCAAGGCAGACAACAGGTAGTTATAGTTAAATAATAACAATCTTTATTGGAAAGAAAATAAGGGGGGGGGATTGCAATCAGTATATTTACCAGTCCTGAAGAGCAGAGAGGCAGAGAGCGATACGACCAACCAGTAGCGTGAAGGGTATTCTGAATGGACCTGAATCAGATGTACACCTTGGCTTGGCAAAGCCAGAGTTTTTATATCTATTGGGGAGGAGGGTGTCATGCTGAGCTCATGATGGAGCATGATAGAGGCTAGGTAAGCACATGATGGAATTTTCCATGGGTGAGAAGTTCTACTCCAATGAGGTCCCTCCCTGCCCCCAAATCTCACCCAGCTCCACCTCCAAAGTCATCAGTATTTCCCAATCCAGCATTGGCAACTCAATTTATAAGTCATTATTTATAACTTACATCTTAGCTTTTTGTCCCTTTGATACAAAGCCATCACAAAAATTGTAGGTAAAGATCACACCAATATCCAAATATGTTTCCTAGTCTAAAAGCATTCACTACTATACACATGCAAGTGTTTAGCAAACAGCATTTCACAGCGGTGCCATAAAGGGACAGGTGTGTGTCATTGTTGTTGATTTTAAATTGGGAACATTGTTCAATAGCCCTGTTGGTGCACTTAGTAGGAAATGATGTACAATACAGTTGTGTCTGTGCTTCAGAATGTGGATCAATGCCCCACCATCAGGTTGGTCATTGAGGAAAATGAAAGACATTCAATTAAAACATCTGTCTGTCTAGTACACACTGAGGCAGAAATGGCAAATGATGTATTCATGCAAATCTCTTCCTCCCCATAACTGCTTTAGCATATCAAGGTGTCATTGGATTTCAGTGCTGAAGAAAGAAGAAAGCTCTGTAAAACTCAGCTGGAATGTATTTTCCCAAATCCTCAGTTAAAGGAGACAAACTCCACTTTCCTGAAAACCTGACTCACACCCTCCAGTCCCCAAGGGCAGGACACGGAGAAGTCCAAGACAGAGCTGAAAGGGGAGCTCTCTTGCCTTCCATTGTCCACAAGTAACATCTAGCTCATGTCTCCAAACCGCAGCTGGACAGCATTGACTAGGCCACTGATGCTTGGGACCAAGAGTGCAAGAAGTTAATTCTTGAGGGCACCCAAAAACCTTGGCCCAGCCCTGGAATGGTCATCATATTGAGTAGATAAGGACTGGTGGGTCACCATACCTTAAATGTTGCAAAACTGAGATCTACCTCTGGAGTTCAATACTCATACTTCTAAGGTATGAGATGTGTACAGAATTTCCCACATTGATTGTTTCTCCTGCAAGATTCATCTAAACCAGGTGTTCTCAGCTAGAGTTTCATGAAACCCTGGAGTTTCTTGACAGCCCTGGAAGGGTTTCCCAAATGGGCAGGAGTTAATTATTTTTTAAAATATTTTTAAAAATTGTTAAACGTTTATTGGGCGATATGACCATATATGCTCATATCAACCTGCCTCCCCTCTCAAAATAGTAAACGATGGACCTGGGGGTGTGTGTGAAGGGGAGGACTCCCAGGTGGGTGTATATAAAGCTATGCTTCCCAATCATGTTGTATATGATTGTAGTACTTACAGGGTTTCTTGAAGCCTGACAAATGTTTCAGGGGCTTCTCAATGATAAAAAGATAAAAGTCTGATCTAAACCCTTAATCTGGAATAAAATGAGCTAAAATAAGATGATTCTCTGGGCCTATGACTTTAGACACTAGTCCCAGGAGAAATAGCATACTTGATCACTTCTTTTGAGACAGATTCTAAGTAGGGTTGTGCATGGTGGTCCCTTCTCAGGTTGCCACCTGTGTAGCTTAAGATGGGGAGGGAGAAGCTGAAGCAATGCCTCTAAAGATAACCAAGGTGGTCCTATTGGTAGGCTTGTATGGGAGTATAGAGTTCTTAAGCTAGGTTACCACTAAGCCATGTAGACCAGCACCTTGATGCAAATTGGGAGGTAGTCTTGGTGTGTGTGTGGGGGGGGGAATTGATGTGTGACATATGACCAAGCTAAGCCCATTCTGCACATTTTGGATTGTTATTGTTATTGTTATTGTTATTGTTATTGTTATTGTTATTGTTATTGTTATTGTTATTGTTATTGTTATTGTTATTGTTATTGTTATTGTTATTGTTATTGTTATTGTTATTGTTATTGTTATTGTTATTGTTATTGTTATTGTTATTAGACCACCCTTCTCCAAATAGGTCTCAGGGTGGTTTACAACATAAACAGTTAAAACACAATAAAATCCGCATAAAAACCCCATAAAAATTTTCAATGCATTTTAGAGGTAGATTTTCCTGCTTCATGCAGGAAAATTCAGCTGCAAACGCACACGGAAAGTGCGTTATCCAACAAGTGCAGAATCTGAGCTAGTAAGAATTCTGTCTACAACATAATGCATCAGTTGTAGCTTCTGGACATTTTTTATCAGACAGCCCCATATTGCGTGCATTTCAGTAATCTAACTTAGATGTTATCTGGTCATGCACCATAGTCCTAAACTATTTTTTGCCCAGGAAAAGCTGCTACTTCAGTTCTTTAACTCTGTTGGAACGATTACTCAAAATGAGGTGCCATCTTGGACGAACCCATATCTAATTGCCAAGGAATCAAACATTTCTATTTAGTCAGCTCTGAATCTCTCATGCGGGAGTCATAATTCTTGGAACTACATGCAAAATCACTTAGAATGCAGTCAAAAGCCAAGAAACTGATTCCTTTTTTTTTTTTAATGTACAGCACTATACGTTATAAAGCAGGTACTTTTTAAGGTCCTTCGTCATAGGGATAGCCTGTAAAAATAAATTTGCAAAAGCTTGTTTCATGTTAAAACAAAAAGAAATAAAAACAAAGCTAACTTTAATTGTAACTAAGGTCACTGGTTACAAAAAGAATAATTATGCATCACTGAGCCAGAATCAGTGAACTACAGAGGGGGAGGGGGACTGAAGTGAGCAATGAATGCAATCCTTTCTCCTTTCAGTCTAAAACTTACATAGCAAATTAAGAGGTCAGCAGATTGAATTAGTTGCCAGAGTTCAATTTCCATTTTGGGGGTCAAATTTTGAACCATGCTTCAAACTGTTGGCAGAGTTTGCATCACTAAGCATCACCAAAGTTGCTTAAAAGGATGAAATAGTTTAAGCATGAAGAGAAACTACTTTCTATATAAATAAGAGAAATAGAAAATCTTGTCTAATTGCTCTGCATTCATTCAATCTGCTGTGGAGGCAAGCAGGTATGAAGTACGCTCAAAGGAGGAGAAAGTTTCCAGTAGAGCCAATCAGGACACAGGAGGAAAGACTTCTTATTCTAACTATATGCTAAATAACCATCTCCTCTGATGTTTGCAGTAGGATATTCTTCTTATGCTTCTGAATCATGTACACTCTGGCCGTAGTGCTGTATTAAATACATTTGATTTGAATCATGTGCACTAAAGATATTGCATGTTCCAACCCAACCAAGAGATAGAGCTCTCTTAGTTAAATACTATCAATTGGATTGTCTTCCACTGTAACACTTGAGGCAGTGTAGTCTGGAAGGACAAGCTAAGCCCACTGCAGGGTAGCACAGGAAGGAGGAACAAACTGTGCAATTTAAACAAATTCAAGAAGTTACTAAAAGACCAAACTGACATGGAAATGCCAAGATTAATACAATATAGAAAGCTCTTTTATTGTATCTGAAAATGTTGCGTTAATGTTTTGATGAAACAGCATATGTTAATTCCTGTGCCAGGAAGGTGCCAAGCTGTGTTCTCCTATGATGTGCCAAGATGTGCCTTGCATTTTATTATGAGATTTATTATTTTGCAGTTATGTGCTACAAGTGTGATCAGGAAAGGCTGATAAATCGATGTAAGAATGATAGCATAGGTAGAATAGATAAACCAATGGCAGTTAAGGATTAAAGAAGGGGCTGGATCCAGCCAGATTTGTCAATCAGCCTCTCTAAGTTTTTTTTCTTTTTGTAGCTCCTGTTTCACAGTACTTTTGTGCAGCCTGACATTAGCCTTTTTGTTATCAGAAATGCACAAACGTGTCCAAGACACATGTCTATAAGCAGTGGGGAATTGCTTTATGAGAGGTTGGTAATGTAGCATTAAGGATTGTTTGCCAATGTTTATGAGGTAATTGAACCATTTAGAACTCAGGCAAAAAACAGGTAGTTATAGTAAAATAATAACAAACTTTGTTGGAAAGAAAATAATAAAAGAAATAGAAAAACATATATCAGGCACACTAACAGTCAAGTGGATAGGAAAATAAAAGGGGGAAAATAATTGCAATCATTTTATTTACCAGTCCTGAAGAGCAGAAAGGGAGAGAGCGACAGCGTGAAGGGTGTTCTGAATGGATACTAATCAGATGCACACTTTGGCTTGGCAAAGCCAGAGTTTGTATATATTTTTGGGAGAGGGAGACATGCTAATCTCATGAAGGGAAGTGAAAGTCAACTTTGGACAATCTCATGAAGTGGGCATGATAGGGGCAAGGTGATTGCATGATGGAATTTTCCATGGGTAAGAAGTTGGGAACTGGCCTAGTCAAGCCCAGAGATGGGTTTTAATGGGTCTAAACAGAGAGAGTTAGACAAGAGATGGGCAGGGAGCCCTGGTGTTGGTCCTTGGAATAGGCAGTGGAAACACTACCAATGCCTGGGGCATGCTTGCTGCCCTTCTAACCTTCATCTCATCCCTAGATATGTGAGGGTGGAGGCTAAGGTGGATCCGATTTTGGTCCTATGCAATGCAAGGTTGATCAATAACAAGACCTCGACTTTGCAACAGTTTTTTGTGGAGTCTGGGGCTGACCTTGCTTGCGTGACCAAGACCTAGGTTCACTTTGAAAGAACTTGCCCCGCCAGGCTTCTTGGTCCTGCACCAATATCAGATCCATAGCAAGGGAATGGGGTGGCAATAGCAGTCCAGGAGGCTTTCTCCTATAGGGCTTTCCCAGCCCCAGGGATCAGTGCTGTGGAGTGTGTCAACACTGTGTGTTACTCAGTAGAGAGATTGGCAATCTGGTTGGTATACCAACCACCCAACACACCGCCAGATGCCCTGTCAAGCCTGCTGGAGGCAACGGCTGGCTGGGCATTGGAGTTTGCCAGGCTTTTGATACTGGGGTACTTCAACATCCATGTGGACGCACCATCCCCAGGACTTGGTTCGGACCTGGTGCCCTCCATGGAGACACTAGGGTTCTTGCAATTTGTTGCCAGGACCACCCATCAAGCCAGCCACACTGTTGACTTGATCTTTGGTGCTGAGATAGAGGTGATTCTGGATGCAGCCTTGGCTACAAGCCAAGATCAAGCTACCACCCATTTCCCAGTTGGGCAGAGGGCATATTTTTGCCCCCCAACAAATACTTATGGATCCACTTGGTTTAGGGAATTCTCTGCGGGACTCAATGCCTCCTAGCATCTATTTGGAAGCTTTGGTGGAGGACTGGCATTCCTGTCTGTCAGCCGCCATAAATAAAATTACTCCTAGAGGTCCTCTCAGCCCTCAACTCAAACGGGCACCCTGGTATATTGGGGCGTTCCAGGAGTGAGAGAACTAGAACTCTTAGTCTGACTGCATTCTCATGTGTCTCATATGATGTACTCAAGTAAGTCACTGGGAAAAAAGTGTTTACATCCTATCTGCTGATCACATGCCCTTAAGTCAATTTGCTACCTAAATATGTGGTTATGAGGGTATGAGGAATTGAGGGAAGTTTACTTAAAGAAGCAAAAGCTTTTTTTATCTTTCCAGGAGACCACTGACAAGAACTTACCATTGAAAAATTATTTTGACAGAAAGATACCTTGCTGTCACAGTAGTGAAACAATGCAATGTTTAAAAAGTAGCCATTCAGTCCATATGCTCATTTTAGCCACATGGGGAAAGGGTGTTGAATCCAGAAAAGGACTCTTTTCCTTAGCAGCCATGAAAAAAATGTCAGCTGGAACCTGAACATGTTCAGTCACCCAGAATCTAAACTCTAACTCTGTGTGGCCAAACATTATAATGTGCCTCACCAAAGGTGTTGTCAGCCTCCTAGACTTGATGTTCCTGCGATCTTCACAAATTCTTGTTTTGATGGCCCAGGATGCATATCCAATATGCAGTTTTCCACATCCACATTGGATCGCATAGATTACAGACTTGGTTGAAAACTTAGTGAAATATTTTTTTTTTTAAAAATGACTCATCTTCTGTAGCATTCTGAAATGTAGGTTTTACAGAAAAGACACAGACTGAACAGTGACCACAACTAAAGTGGTCACTGAGGAACACCATTATTATCTGTAGTGTCATTCTGTGTCTTATTGAGGTTTAATCTATTTCTGACCAACATGTCTTGAATATTCCTGGACCTTTTATATGCAAAGAGCCCTACATCTAGGAATATTCGATAATAAGTGCCAATGTTTCTGAATGGTTTCCTTGATGTACTTACAAATTCTTTTATAAGTGAAATAGAAATTAAACCCGCTATAAAAAAAATACAGTGGGCACTAGCGGGGTGGGTAGATGGATAGATGGAAGGAAGAAAGGAAAAAAGAAAGAAAGGCACGGGGTTGAGTGGTGAGGGGGGACAGGAAGGAAGAGTTGGGGGTTGAGAAGGGTGGGTCTCTGGGTGTTTGGGGGTGGGTAAGTGGCAGCGGTGGAGCGTGGGGTTGAGTGGCAAGGGGGTGGGGAGTAAGAGTTGGGGGTTGAGAAGGGTGGGTGACTGAGTGTTTCTGGGTGGGGAAGTGGCGGCAGTGGAGCGTGGGGTTGAGTAGTGAGGGGGGCAGGGGGAGAGGGTGAGGTTCAGAAGGGTGGGTGCCTACCTGCCTTGTTGGTGGGCAGCCGCGTAATGGCAGCTGTTGGCCAAAGGCGATGCAACTTGGGAGGGTAGGCGGTTCAGGAGTGCTTTGTGCCTCCCGATTCATCAGTCCAAGGGCAAGGGGCCAATCGTTGCCCCCCCATCCCGAACTGAGCCCTCCCCCACACCTCTTACTGCTTTATTTATATCACTCCTGCTATGTGGTGTAAAGATATTACGATCATTGTGTCAGGGATTTGTTTTTGCTCCCTGGGTGCCAGAAGAGATGACCTAGGTGTATTTTTTACTCTATTAAAGGCCTGTTTTAAATAGAATGTGTAAGTTCATAAAGGGAACCATTCAGAAGCATTTACACTTAAGAGGATTATAACATTAAACACCCATTCCTTAAAACCAGACTTAATGAGTTACTTTATCCCTCCTTCAATGGCTGCAGTTACGTCCTCGCGATTGTTCTCAAGAATGTAATCACATGCAAGTCCTCAATAGTGAACTGCACTTTTAAAAGCTTATAAGTGCTGTACAAACAGCTGAAGAACTGTGAAGGGTTAATTTTTATTATTATTATATTTCTTCTCAGAGCAAGAGAGCCTAGGTTTACAGGCTGTTCCAAGCATCAGCTAAGCAGCGACCGTTTCCGGAACAGGACTTTTGTTGCTCTGGCTCCCATGTGGTGACACAAATCTGGATTGGATGAGGTACACTGGGCCAAACGCTCCCCTGTACAGGAGCAGGAAGAAGCGGGGCAAACTACCCTGGCTCAAACTCCAGCCTGCATCCTGGCATGGATCCTCTAGTGTAGAAACAGTCTAGAGAGAAATTTTACAGCTGAATGCTGAAGAGGAGAAATCAGTTGAAATTCAGCCCTGACTGAGAACAGTTTAACACAAACAGGAGAATGGGGGATAGTTGACAAGGATGGGTGGGTACTTAGTTAGAGACACCCATTCAGGCCAAGGAAAGGGGATATATTTAGAGCAGGGGTGGGCAACTGTGGACCTCCAGATGTTCATGGATTCTTGGCTTTGCAACAACTACATCTCAGCTCCTTACCCTCGCCTTGGCTACTGACTCCTGAATCTGGTTTGGCTTTGACTCTCTCTCTCTGGTTTTTTACCACAGTTCATCCTGACTCTGCTCCCCTCCCTGCTTGCTGTGAATCCCTTGACTCCCAACCTTCTGGACTATACTGTGGTCTCTGGCTGGCCATCTGTCTCAGCACAACCACCCAGCCAAGTAGTTGCAGCCCAACGGGGATGCACATCCTAACACAATTGTCTGGCTGGATCCAATCTAGAATTATATTACAGTGGTGGCCACTCAGATCCTTCTAGATGATCACTGGCAAAACAAAATGAAAGGAACCCCATTAAATTCATTATAACAAAATGGAAATAATATGGTGCCACAACAAACCATCCAAGAGAAAGTCACCCTTGGAAACTCAAAGGCAGCATGAAGAGGACATTAATCAGAGAGTTGCTTCTTCTTATAATAACAGTAATAGTTATTATTTTATTCTTATGTCCTGCCATTCCCTCATGAGGGCCGGTTACACCAGAAATTAAAATATTTGAGTACAAAAAATTATAGTGTAGAATAACATGGCAATCAAATAAATTCAGGTTTTTAAATTAAATTAAGTTAAAAACTCCATCCTTATTGTCACTAGAAACTAACCCCCCCCCCCCGAGGCAGTTAGTATGTGTGTGTGTGTGGGGGGGGGATGCAGATAGATTTTCAGTTAGAGACGCCAACATCTTGATGGTGTTAGTTTCCGGACCTCAACCATAGTTATTTTTTTTAGTTGTTACATTTATATGTGTATATATGGAGTAGAGCCTCTTGTGGCACAGAGTGGTAAGGCAGCAGTCATGCAGTCTGAAAGCTCTGCCCATGAGGCTGGGAGTTCGATCCCAGCAGCTGGCTCAAGGTTGACTCAGCCTTCCATCCTTCCGAGGTCAGTAAAATGAGTATCCAGCTTGCTGGGGGGTAAACGGTAATGACTGGGGAAGGCACTGGCAAACCACCCTGTATTGAGTCTGCCATGAAAACGCTAGAGGGCGTCACCCCAAGGGTCAGACATGACTTGGTGCTTGCACAGGGGTTACCTTTACCTTTACCTTTACCTTATATGGAGTAGATTTTATCTTTAACTTGGCCATATTGAAACCTATAGCCAGTGTCCAGAAATGACATGTAAGGTGGAATATTTGGAGATGATAAGATTAATATGTACCTGCAGGGTACAACATTTGCAAAGTTTGAAATTTGGAGTGTTTGAGTTGGGAACTATTTTATGAAGAAATTCCTGTAGAGATTAATGAAGGGGAGGTTTGGGAAAGGTATTCCCCTCCCCTTGTTCTATTTGTCAGAAAGTGTGTATTTTTTTTAATTTATAGGGCTGGTTGTATGATGCCTCTTTTTGTCTTGTTTCCCTTTGTATCAGTGCCTTTATATATATATAAATTAAGAATTTTGCCTGCTGTTTCAGTCTTCCCACGCCAGAATTGATCTCCTTTTATGTGCTCATCCTTCTTCTGTTACAGAAAGACTTACCTCCCTTTTTTCAATAAATAAATTCACCACAAACAACTTTTTCCCTGACATAGTTGATTTTGCAGATGATCATAACATGGCTAGGAGAGGCTGGAATAATAGAAAATATGAGTGTCTGGAAGAAAACTATTGTTCCAATCATCCATAAATAATAGCACATGATTAAAATGCTGCAGGGGAATGGACTGCCATTACTGTCAACTGGCTACAAGCATTACTGGGGTTCAGCTGTGTTTTTCCTGTTTATTCAACAGGGAGCTCTCCTGTTTTGAACCATGGGAATTTTTCTTTTAGAGTTGCTTGCAAATCTTCTTTTTTCTAATTTATTATGATACATTGTAAATTGTACTGGTCAATGATCGTATCAATAAAAGTAGAAGTAGTTCGGTGTCTAGATGCCCCCTAGTTCTGCTGATAATTTTTATTTATTTATTTATTTATTTATTTATTTATTTATTTATTTATTTATTTATATTATTTGTATTTTGCTTTCTTCATCTCATCTCAAGGTGGATTACACAGAGTGGATCTACTGAAAGTCCCATTCATTGGTTCAGTAGGCTCACTCTGCATAAACCACCTCCAGACCAAATCCATGACAGTGGGAATGAGAATTGTAGAACCAACCAGAAATCAAAAAACAGAACTGAAGCAAAGAAGTATTAGCCTAACCTTTTAAATGAAGCAAAATTCCATTGTAGGAGGGAAGTTGCAATAAGGTAAACAGGGTAATGTGGTCCACAGTCCCTGATAACATTCTTTTCTGATTAAGTTAGTGAATCATTTTAGCAGTGAGAGACTTCCCTGTGGAGAGCAGCCATCTTGAGTAAAGTCAGGTTGGCATAGCTGGCAGAAAGCCATGAAAGTGGGACCCTTCCTGACTCCTGCAAGGAGATTGTTCACAGTAGAGAAGGCAAGTTGCTGGTTTTGCCATAATATGAAAGAACAAAGGCAAATCATCCCACTTAATTGTGTGATAGGAAATTCTAAGGGGCTTTTTGCACGCCTACAAAATAGCACAATGGTTGCCAATTGAAAACGCTACTGATTTGCTGTTATGCACAACGTCGTCGACAATCTGCCACACACCTGAAACCAATCTGCAAAAAGCGCTTCCTTGTAGCGCTTTCAGGGAAATCCCCAAAAGTGGATTCACCCTCCGGAAAGCGATACACTCCTGCAACCAATCTGCAACACTAGCGAAAAAGACCTGTGCATTAACATTGTTGCGGTTTCTACAAAGTCCCTCCCCCTGGCTCTCTTCTCTGATCTTCCGGCGAAGCGATCGCCATTTTTTTTTTCTCCGAGCGAGCGGGGATAAACGCACCAGCGAGCCTCTTTCAGTTTAGAGGCTTCCCCGACTTCAGTCCCTCCCCTTCAGTCACTAAGCACAAAGAACAGAGAAGCCCGTTTGCTGATGTATTTTCACTTTATTTTTTACACATTCATTCAGCCGAAAATCGGGCCCGTGAGAGAGGGGGGGATTTTTTTTTTTCACTCGGAGGGAGCGTGGCAACGATCAAACGACAGCTCAAACACACTAGGCAGCGAGATGGGCCTCTCCGTTGCAACGAATTAACACAGATTCGTTGCAATGGGTCTGTTTTTTTTAAAAAAAACCTTTCTTAAAGGGAAAGGGGCTGTTTGGGAGCATGCTAACGGCTGCCCATTGGCTGCTTGACGGCCAGGGGCGGGACGAGCTTGGCAATAGCGCTTCCTTTCTAGCGATTTTTGCCGAGACCGGAAGCCTGTGGGAAACGCTACAAAACGCAACTGGATTCCACTACAAAGGCAGGTATGCATAACGACGAATTCCACTATTTTAAATGGCGATTTTTCATTCAGTGACCAATTTGCTACAAAGATTCCGGTGCGTAAAGCCCCTAAGGATATGCTTTTCTACAGGATCCAGTGTAATGGCTACATGTTCATTGACCAGTCTTTTTAGACCTTTTGAATGTGGAGGTGCCATAAAAATATTTTTTGAGTCTTCAAGGTTCCCGGAAGTGATGTCAGCTGGCCATGCCTACCACAATAGCTGCCCCTCCCCCCAGAAGTGAAGGCAGCAAAGGTTTAAATTATTGAGGCCCCTCCCCTTCCTACTCCCTCCAGGACCATATTGATGCAAATTAGATGTTTATGATAAACATGACTTTGATAGATTCAGAAACCCTTTAATGGCATAATAGATATACTCATAAAAATACAATATAATGAATAAGGTTTGCAGACAAATGCATATAAGATGACAATTATGGTTCCTCATTTTATACCAATAGCTTTCATCAATGAGAGATTTATTCTTGGAATGGCCAACAAACGTTTGGCTAGCCCCAAAATAGCTGATGGATCCGTCTCACTCAGCATCATTTTTAACTAGTTGCTTCTCTTCTATGCAATCATATATCAAGTACTTCATATAATCACCCAGGGAATGCTGTACATCAAAAATGTTGGATAACCAAACAAATGTATATTTTATTCATACAGATTAGAATTTCATGATAAACATCATGATTGGGAAAATTCCAACATTATCTTGTTTCTTTCCCCTTGCCTTCAACTGTCCAAAGCAGGTTATGACTGGGGAACAAAGGTTTTTGTATCACTATGGAGGCAGCCAATCAGAGAGGAACCTAAGCTGATGGGAAGAGTTCCAGAATGTGTCATATCAAAGGCAAGGCCAGTTGAAGCCAGCCATTGGAGGAAGCAGGCATGGCAGGAAGAAAAGACAGAGAGAAGAACTGACCAAGGTGCCAATGTTTCTAAATGGGAACCATCAGGAGGGGTTACAGCCAACATTATGGGGCACATGACAAGTGAAAAAGGAGGCAACAATCTTTTGGTTCAATAAATGGGGCCAAATTTTACTGATCCATAAAAGATTTTCAGAGACCTAGAAGTCAACCTAGGAATGAGTTCTTGTTTTTCTCTATTGGAGAAATCCCCTCCCTCTTCTCTAAACCAGGGATAGTCAACCTATGGTCCTCCAGATGTTCACGGACTACAATTCCCAGGAGCCCCTGCCAGAGTTTGCTGGCAGGGGCTCATGGGAATTGTAGTCATATGGAGGACCACAGCTTGACTACCCCTACTCTACACCACCATTTATGATTTCTTTGTGGCAGTGCAGAATCCTTTCACAGAAGAGCTATGGAAGTTAGTCCCCCATCAGTTTGTCTCTCCTCCACTTTTCAGCACTCCTTCAGAGAAGAGGAGTTATTAAGAGGAGTAATTAACTCTTTGGAGTTTTGAGTTCATTAAAATGGTTGATAGTTTTTAGGCACTTGGAGTTCCAACTGGGCAGAAAAGATCCAAACGAAGAAATCAATATTGTCCTGATCTGGAATGATGGCTGGTGCAGCCATTGAGGGAGCAGCCAAAGAGAAAGATGAATATGCAGATGGAGCAGTTGTTGTCACCTATTGGAGGAGGGAATAACTGCAGGAAGAAACTGAGGCAGAGAATGAACATTGACAGAGGAGTCATAGGCAGAGGAAGCCCTAGGAAGGGTTAAAGTTAAGGAATATTATTGGGTGTACATGAGTAAACAAGAACCAGGATTCAACTTTTATTTTTTTTAAAGGACCAATATTTTGTTGATGCCCCTCCTCTCCCCAGATACATGGGTCAACTGACAGTGGAGGGGTTGAGAAAACACCCAAACCAAGAAGTAGTTAAGATAATTGCTTCTGATACTTCAATTAAGAAACGGGTAGTATAGAAATCTAAACAAATAAATAAATAAATAAATAAATAAATAAATATGCTAAGTGGTGGTGGGAAGGGGGGACTACCCCTTTCCTCCTGAGCACACCTTAGAGCAGGGGAGACAATCAGCTGGTTTCCATCTTATTGTGAAGATTGAAGCAAACATTTTTCAATGAAATGTCAAGGGCTTTCATGGCCAGTGTCATGTATCCATCGTAGACTCCCCCCCCCCTTGGCTTTCACAGCTTCCCTTCCTTCCTCTCCATCGAAGTTGTTTCTCTTATAGACTGTGAGGGGTACTATTGGGTGTCACTAAGGAATGTCAGTGTTCTTGCTAGGCAGTTCACTTCGGAGTGTGAAGGCATTTGAATTTTGATTTCATTCTGCATAACTGTGGGAATCCTGTTCAGCAGGCAAACCTCTAGGAGAGGGAAGGGGACACGGGATTTATATTCCTGGAAGACTCCACAAGGTGCTTTTCAACTGCGTGCCTTCTGTGATGAAAACGTCCTGTAGATGTTCTCTCCAGGCTTCCAATATGGCTATTTTATTCATTTCTAAGACAAGCTCTGAGTCTGCCTTGGTGTCTTCAGAGGTATGGTTCCCCAGGGACATGACAGCCAGAGTCAATATGCTGTTGTGGGTATTCTGAGCTGTGTGGTCATTGTTTCCTAGGATAAGGGGGGGCATTCCCTGGCCAGTTCTCATCATAGGAAATAATGGAAGTCAGATGGGACTCCCTCGGCCAATCTTCTGCAGTCATGTTGCAAGTTTAATGCCTTTACCTCAAACTTCCACCACCCAAAAGTCTGAATAAGTCACTTTCCCAGGCTCAGAGTAGTGGGGAGTTGGGTTAGGGAAACTCAGAATCAGCTTCTAGGTGACTTGCTAATCTCACACTGTAAAGAAAGGAAGTTGCCCCCTCAACTGTGTTAGAAAGCTGGATACATGGCTTGTCTCCCAGAAGCTGGAAGACTGGCAGCACCCAATCCTTGTGCCCCTCCCTGTCTCAGCATAAGGTTGCCCCTCTACAACTGTCCGGGAGAGCCCAATCCCATCAGCAGGAACATTCGGTGCCATGCTTCCACAACAGTATCTACAAATTAAATAACAATAATAAGAGCTATTTGGGCTCCTAAAATCTCCCAGAGCATCCTGGTACCCAGTGGGATCCATAAATTGCTGTGGCCAGGGTTTTTTAATTGTGCTCTGCCCCTGAAAAAATTGGGTGCCACATTTACACATGCTTCAAGGAACCATATGCAATTGTTGGTTCAATATTAAGTCCACGATACGCCCACCTTAATGAGCTGGGCAAGTCCCAACTTAGATGAGAGCCATGGTTGGCAAGGAGGCTAAGAAATCTTGAGCTCAGACAAGGTACTGTTATCTTGGACAGTGAAGTCCTCAGAACAGTAAATCAGGGTAGGGGTCTCCAGCACCAAGACCAAGAACACCTCCACCAGACCGGACCCTGAAGAGCTAAGTGGCTAGTTTCTAAGTAGAATCCAGAAACTATCTCTAGATGCTGTCCTGAGAACAAATTTCCTTTATGCTGCTCCAAAGGGCAAGTCCAGATCAAATGGACAAAGGTTACAGAAGGGTAGCTTTCAACTGAACATTGCAAAAAAGTTATTTTCAGTGATAACAATTTGACAACATAACCATTTCAAGGAGAACTTTACCTGAAAAGTTTAAAAGCAGGGGCTAGGAGGACATCAGCTGAGAACTTCCAAGCTTGAGATTTCTTAAACTGATAAAATGCCATCTAGTCTGAGTCTTTTAAGCCACTTCCACCCTCCTTAGTATGTGCTTCTGAGGCTGGATCTTGGCCTGCATCTTCTGTGATTCTTAGAGAGGGTTTTGTCACATAAACACTTTGCAACGTGCTGTGTGCATCAGGTGTTCTCTACTTTTTTACCAATGCTAACGTTTGTATTGGTGTTTTCATTATACAGACCATTTGCAAAATCACCCAGTGTCTGGTTAAGCTGAAAGAGGAAGAAGAGCAACAAGGGAAAAATAAATAAATAAAAGCTCCAAGATGAAAGAGGAAGATGGGGGTAAAAATGAAAGCCCCAAGACAAAAAAGGAAGAAGGTGGAGGTAAAAATGAAAGCCCCAAGACAAAAAAGGAAGAAGGTGGGGCTAAAAATGAAAGCCCCAAGACAAAAAAGGAAGAAGGTGGAGGTAAAAATGAAAGCCCCAAGACAAAAAAGGAAGAAGGTGGAGGTAAAAATGAAAGCCCCAAGACAAAACAGCAAGAAGGAGGAGGTAAAAAGGAAAGCCCTGAGGTGAAACAGCAAGAAGGTGGAGGTAAAAAGGAAAGCCCTGAGGTGAAACAGCAAGAAGGTGAAGGTAAAAAGGAAAGCCCTGAGGTGAAACAGCAAGAAGGTGGAAATAAAAATGAAAGCCCTGAGGTGAAAGAGCAAGAAGGAGGAGGTAAAAATGAAAGGATGTGTAAGCTACCAAATGACCAGTGATGTAGAGACAGAACTGACAGAAAGGGGGAGGAGCAAGTCTAATTGGGGAGGGACAGATTGAGGGAGAGATTTTGAAAGCTAGGGTTTCAAGGTCTCCTCTGGTCATCAGTGGTGGACGAGGAATACAGCATTAGCCTTAGAGACTTGGGAGGAACCTGGAGAAGACAAGGTCCTCAGTGGAGTACAATGCCATATAGTCCACCCTCCAAAGATTCCCTTTTCTCAATGGGATCTGATCTCTGTAGTCTGGGGATTAGCTGGTATTCAGAGAGATCTCTGGGCCCCACCTGAAGGATGCCCTTCCTAGTCCTAGTCCAGCACCTAGAAAGTACTAGGTTTAAGTTCAGTCTATAACCTTTGTCCCTCCTCCCCCCAAACCAGGAAAAAGTTCTAGTTGCTAAAACACCAACTGTATTGAAGTCTGAGCATAGGAACACTGGCAGCTAGGGTCGCCTGGTCCTCTCTTACTGTTGGGATTGGGAACAGGGTAGGGTTCCTAGATCCATGTTATGAAACTACCAGAGATTTGAGGGTGGAATCTGGAGAGAAATTGGACACCAGTGGGGTACAGTGCCATAGAGTCCACCCTCCAAAGCTGTCATTTCCCCCCCCAGTGGAATCCATCTCTGTAGTCTGAAGAGAAGCTGTAAAAATTGGGTATCCCCAGGTTCCACCTGGAGACTGAAATCCCTAGCTAAGAGTCCTGATCCCTCAAGTTCTACCACAACAGCTGCTTCGATGCCCTAGTCCCTGAGCAGTCAGCAGGGCAGAATCTAGCCCCCCAGGTTATGAAGTTGATTCTTGCTGACCTATGATGGATGCCTTGGAGCTTGGGCATTATTGAGATATTTCTTTGTGAAGACTATGGACAAACTGTCTTTCCTTTTTGCTTTCAAGGATCAAAGCTTGCCAAGATGATTGCACTTCAGAGCTGTGCCTTCCTGATTACCATGATCCTGTTTGCCGGAGCTACTGTGATGATTATGCTATGTAAGTTCAACTTCATCAGCAGAGACTTTCATAATTAACTGGACTGACATGACTTCTATGTTGACTCATTCCAAATGAGGACAATCTGGCCTTTGATATCCCATTGATTTCTAGGGGGAGGGGGAATAAGCATGAGATTTCCATTGGAATCCGTGAGATACTTCTGTTGCTCATGACTATTTCAATTGCTTATGTTTGAGATACATTCTAAAGACCATGAGAACTTAACCATGAGCAAGGGTGGTATAGTGGTTGAGTGGTGGCCTCTAATCTGGAGAAGTGTTTTTGATTCCCCCTTCCTCTGCATGAAGCCCACTTGGTGACCTTGGACAAGTCATTGTTTTGTTAGGGCTGTTCTTGTAGAGCGGTTATCTCTGAGCTGTCTAAGCTCTACCTACTCCATAGGGTGTCTGTTCTGGGGAGAGGAAGTGAAAGCGGTTTGTAAGCCATTAGGGGACCAGGTAGTGATAAGCGAGGTATAAAAACCAGCTCTTCCTCTTTACTTACCATACAGAATCTTCCTTGGTTTGCAAGGCTGATTGTTAGATACATTTTTTTTCCTGGAGGAGCAGTAGAGTAATTTTACATCAAATATATGATATTTTTAATTCTCCCCTGACTTCATCAAGACTGAAACATGGGATGTACTTCCATTGGTTGTGGTATCTCAAATGCTTCCAATGACACTGTGTGATCCTACACAACAACCAACAAAACTTGACTACATGCTGGGACAGCCTTGTTGATTACCATTTCCTGATTCCCCCCAAAATAGCTTCAGTGGTGACTCAAAAGCACTTCATGTCTAACAAAGCAAGAGGGTTGTGAAGTTCATGTGCCAGGAATACATTGTTTCTCTTTCACTGATTGCCAAAAATAAGACTCTGAGTTCAGATTGGTGAGGGAGGTTTACCATTGGTTAAGTATGGGTACCTGGCATGCATGCACAATCAGTTTCAGGCCTGATAGTTGCCATCTTAAATTTGGGAAATGCATGGAGGTTTTGGGGTGAAACCTGAGGATGGTGGGCCTTATGGAGGGGAGAGGCTTCAATGGGTTTCAATACTGATCCACCTTCCAAACTGGTCATTCCTTACAGGTGAGCTGATCTCTTTTGCCCAGCTGTCATCCCTGGGCATCTCCAGCCACAAACCAGAGGTTACGCAATTAAGCTGTATATTCCATTTGTGTGTGTACCAACTGGAGACTGGCAGACTTACCTAATCACTGAGGAATAGCTGAAGGGCGAGGCCTAATGAGTCTTCTTTCAAATGTAGGTTTCGGAGACTCCAGTCCAACATTGCAGAAGACATGGACATTTGAACCAGATTTATTTCCTTCCTTTCTCTTGTTTAGATGTCACTGAAATAGAAAACTTGGAAAACAGAATCAGAGCTGCCAAACGAATCCAGGCATTCATTGGCTGTAACAATGATTCCTTCCAAGATGCAAATGGTAAGCAATTTCATTGCAGTAGGGATGCTTGGGGCCTCTGCTTCCTAAGCCCTGTTGTCACTTCCCCGCATGGAAAACTTTATCCCAGGTTAGTGATCTCATTCAGTAAAAGGGGATGGGGTTGCTGGATTACAGGGATAAAATGTGGGATGGCTTAGAGTTGAACCTTGATGACCCATTTCCCCTCTCCCAAGTATCTTGTGAATATTCCTCCCATGACCAAGAACATACAATCAGAGATTGTCCTGACAAATAGACCCACAGTGGATTAGAGACTATGGATATGTTTCACTATTAGTAGCATCTTCCTTCAATTCGAGATGCCTTCCCCTAATGCCAACTATTGTTAGCAGAACAACTCTAGAGCAGTGGTCCCCAACCTTTTTTAGGCTGGGGACCGGCAGGACAACTGCCCCGCCCACGCATCGCGCATGTGCGGCCGCGGCCGCGCATCGCACATGTGCGGCCGCAGCTGTGCATCGCGCATGTCCGGCCAGGCATGTGCGAAAGTGCCGTGCATGCACGATTTCAGCCACGCATGGCACATGCCATGCGTGGGCACGGCCCTGATTCCCTCTCCCCCCCCTCCCGCAGTAAGAAGCTTTCCGGGCCGCAAGCTTGTGGCCTGGGAAGTTTTTTACTGCGAGGGGGGTGGGGAGAGGGAACCGCGGCCCGGTGCCATGGCCTTCGCAGCCCGTCACAGGGCCATGGCCTGCAGGTTGGGGACCACTGCTCTAGAGGATCCAACCCCCATCTATTTCATTGCTTGGCCACAGCAGAGAGTAACAGAGGCCCTTTACTAGTGACATAACGATGTATGTACCAATCAACATGCACAGAAGGAGAAACACACCACCTTTTGCTCAAAGGAGCATCCCTCCCTCCTCTTCCCTGCCAAGTATGTTGTATATGGGCACAGAGTACAAACTGCCCAAAACTATAACATTTGTACAGGTCTTAAACTTCAGGAATCCTGACCTGGATGGGTCAGCCTAGTCTTTTTTGTTCAGATCATAGAAGCTAAGCAGGGTTGGCCCTGGTTAAGCCTCAGATGGGAGACCACCAGAGAATTCTTGATTCACTAAACAATGGCAAGTAGTGGTAAACCACCCTTGAGTGTTCCGTCTCACAAATCACATAGGGTTGTTGGGATGACCATCACTGGTTTCCCCTCTTTTAAAGAATCCTGCCATTAGAAAAATGGAGAGTGAACTTTGTACAGGCAAAGATATCTGTGATGTGCTTGCCAGTTTGCCTGATATAGGAAGAAACCCCTGGAAGCTTGCCCATACAAGGAAAAACCCATGAACATGGCAAGAAGGATGCTAATATGTCTTGGATGATGTTTATCAAGCAGAAGTACATAGTTGTTGCTGAGATTCTGACCTACTTTGGTTGTCTTATTCTTTACAAAAATTAAAAAGTTTATTTTAATATGTTATTGAATATGTTATTTAATATGTTATTGTAATCTATACTGACCTCTTTCAAAATCTGAATCATAAATAACATCAAAGAGCAGTTTGTGGAAGGGTCACATCGTCACTGTTGTGAGGGCTGAGCTTTGTTGTTTCTGTTTTTAAGACCTAAGAATTCTGTCCTGAGTTCTCCCGGTTTGGGCGGAATTTCAGGTATTGTAAGATCAGGCCTGTAATATCTATGGACAACTTCTGCTCCAGCAAACATAGCCAGCAAACTTGCGGTCAACAGTTTTAGGTAACGAGGCCAAGACACTCCTGTGGGCATGTCAAAAAGGCACCTGCGACTTCATCAGCCCCCTATGGCTAGATGCCCCCTCAGGGAAAGGACTCCTCTGCACATCTGAGGCACGAAGAACATCTGGTCCCAGTTGTGTTATTCCGAATGTATAAAAATCTGTTTCTAGGGCAGCTCAGGAGTGCTGATTTTGGACATGAGTCACAGTGTCACTCTTTTAGTTGTCTCAGCTATTAAAATAGCATCTTGGAATAATTCTCTGTCCTGGTGTGGGACTGCATTTCTTTCCCACAACAGGTGAAAATGAACCTAAGCTCCCTAATGGCAGATGTATCCGGGTCACCACAAGTCAGTTGGGACTTGACAGTTAGTTGACCTGCACAGAGGGCTGGGAACTCAAGACTGTTTGATATCTCTCTGATGAATTTTTGCCAATCATTTAGCAACAGAACGATTTGGAGAAGCTAAACGGCTCCTGGAATATTTGAACCAGCTGACCACAAGAAATGATGAACTGAAAAAATTAGTCAGTAAGTGTCTGTGAGCTTCTGATGCATGCAAGAAACCCACCTTGAAATCACACCTGCTGAAAATACCTTCATTTCTTGCCTCCCCAAAATATTTATCTATTTATTTGATTTATTTCCTGCTCCTATTGTGGAACATCTTGCAGTGGGTTTCAGTGAAGATTTGTACCCCAAGACTGAATTAAACTAAGGCTTAAGTGACTGTTTAATAGCTGTGTGGCAATAGGTAAACAAGTCTACTGTGACTAAGTAGGGTTGCAAGGTCTGGGATGGGAAATACCAGGAGATTGAGTTTAGGAAGATGAGGGACCTGCAGGGCATAATGCCATAGAGTTTGCCCTCCAGAGCAGCCATTTTTTATCCAGGGAGACTTATGTCTGGTTTTTGGAGATCAGTTGTAACAGTGGAAGTTCTCCAGCTGCAATCTGGAGGATGGCAATCCTATATCTATGCCTTTTTGTTAGTCCTCCATAATAACTGGTTGGTCACTGCGTGAGAGGATGCTAGACTAGATGGTCCCCTGATCTTATCCAGCAGGGCTCATCAGATGTTATTATGAAGGTCTTGGCCTCCATGCTCTGTTGTTGGACCTCCAGTGGAACTGGCTGGCCAATGTGAGATAGGATGTGAGATAATGTGTCTTATCTAGCAGGGATCTACTTATGTTCTTTCTTTCTATCTTTCTATCTTTCTATCTTTCTATCTTTCTATCTTTCTATCTTTCTTTCTTTCTTTCTTTCTTTCTTTCTTTCTTTCTTTCCTTCCTTCTTTCCTTCCTTCCTTCCTTCCTTCCTTCCTTCCTTCCTTCCTTCCTTCCTTCCTTCCTTCCTTCCTTCCTTCCTTCCTTCCTTCCTTCCTTCCTTCCTTCCTTTGAATTATAACCTGCCATTCCTATTACCATCTTATGGCAGGTGACAAAGTTGTTCTTGTTCTTAGGTGCGAAGTCGTGTCAGACCCATCGTGACCCCAAGGACAATGATCCTCCAGGCCTTCCTGTCCTCTACCATTCCCTGGAGTCTAAATACATCAAATATGATTGTTTCATGTTTTCTGATTGTTATGGGGCGGGATTTTATTATGGGGTTATTAATAAAATAAATAAAGACACTATATCTGCCCCATAACTTTTCTGATTGATGTCTGAATTTCCAACTATTAGGACATTGTGTTGGATATTCTTTTTGCTTGGGGTTGAGATTTCTTAGCGAGACTAGTGCTTTTCTGCCAAGGGGAATTTGGAGCAGGCATGGCATTTCTATTTCCATTTAAGCTCTGTCATACAGCACTTGTTTGCTTTGTCACTTTTGTATGCTGGTGGCCTGAGAATAATGCTTATCCTACTTTTACAGATGCTTGGCTTCTGTGGGTTTTTGCCAGCTCTCACCAACCTGTAAGACTCAGAAAGGAGTATTTGGGCAAAGTTTCCCTCCCCTGGTTTGGAGTAAAACCTTACAAACATACTCGGGGATTTGACATAATAGTCCCTTGACAAGATGGAAAAGCTCTGTTAGATGGAATTACATGTGCACAGTGGTGGTGGTGAATATGTTGCCTTTGCTGCTATCACTGATAGACAGAAGGCCTAAGAATATGTTTTCAACTGTGCTTACTTGCGTTCATTTTGACTTTTCCTTCACTTGCATTATAACCTTCCACCCAACTGTTTCACCTACCATGCTTCCATATTGCCAGCCATAGCTGCACTATCTACCAAGGAACATGGCAGGCTGCACACAATAGGAAAGGACACTCGGGAGCAATAACTTACACCATTTGAATCATCTGTGAATTCCACGGATCAACCAGATCTGTATCAGGACTGCTGACCAGAAAATGGCTTAAGAAAACCTTCTCGTTCAATCTGCCTCCTTAGGTGAACCATTGTAAGTGACCCTCCACCCATGCCAATGTTCCAAGCATCAGTAAGCCCCAAACTCACCAGGTGATGGTCAATCTGTGACAATGAATTCAACAGTTATTCCAAGATTGCTATCCTTGTGGGTCATAAAATAATTCATCAGATTTTTCATGGAGGTCCTTAATGTCCAGTCTGTCTTGGTCAGATCAGACAGGGAAAATGATGGGCAGTGTGGTGAGTTGTAAATCAACAGAATTCCTCTTCGGTACTATGTCTAGAGAAACATCGATATATAATTTGTGACCGCGTTTTTAAAATAATCTATGTAGTTCTACTGGCTGGCTTGTACTGAACTATCTTTCTTCTTCCATTTCCTTTCCTTACTCCATATGCTCCTGACTCGGCTGAAAGATGATATTAATGGGAAGCAAAATAAGGGCTGGAAGCTATTTCTAGGGAACTTCTATTTCCTCAGTGAGCGGAAAGGCAATTTCGAGGTAGCCAAGAAGGACTGTGAAAATCAAGGTGGCTTCCTGACTGACATCACATCTGAGAAGGAGGAGGTGAGAAGACAAACGGGTGATGTAAAAGGCAGGAATAATATTTTTATTTCACAAAACTATGATGTTTTACAACCTGGGCCTTTCCTTAAGCTATATAGCTCTGGGGCATCGTCTACATGTTCTATACCTGAACATTCAAATGAGCCTTGTTCTGCTTTTGCAAGGGCAGAACCCCAGAGTTCAAGAGTTAAATACAGAAGGGGTAGCCTCTCCCAATATAGTATCTCATTTGATTGCTGAAAAGGAATGGTTCTTTCTTGCATCATGAACTCTTAGTGGTGAGAAATTTCCTACCTGGGTTAGTGCTCCTGGCTGGAGCACAGGTGGGCATGAGGGACAGAGAGTAAAGAGTGGACAGAGAAATGCTCATACTTGCCTGATTCATGCAAGTATAGATTCAGAGGTCTGAAGCAGCAGAACTAAGTTTGAGTTCAGTGGCATCTTTAAGACCAACAAATGTTTATTCAAGGTATAGCTTCTTCTTCTTCTTCTTCTTCTTCTTCTTCTTCTTCTTCTTCTTCTTCTTCTTCTTCTTCTTCTTCTTCTTCTTCTTCTTCTTCTTCTTCTTCTTCTTCTTCTTCTTCTTCTCCCTTCTCCCTTCTCCCTTCTCCCTTCTCCCTTCTCCCTTCTCCCTTCTCCCTTCTCCCTTCTTCATCCTTCTTCTCCTGTAATCTCAGAGCTCTCTCATCCTCAACCACCTCACAGGGTGTATGTTGTGGGGAGAGGAAAGGGAAGGTGAATGTAAGCCGATTTGAGACTCCTTCGGTTGGAGAAAAGCTGCATATAAGAACCAAATCTTCTTCTGGATGGCTTCTTTTTTTCTTAGGGGCTACTGGAGGATTTCCCCAAAATCTCAACCCATCTGACCTAGGCAACATTGAATGGAGACAATGATCACAGGGAGTTTATATTTCTTAAATTAGACCAGCCCATAGTTGTCTTGGAAACCATCTGTCTTGTACTGAGCTACTATAAAGAAAACTAATTCACCTTCTCTGCAGTTTCTTGTCCTCCCCCATTCGTCTCCTTACGCATTTTTCAGCTAACAGTCCAACTATGCACTAGGTCCCAGGAAAGTGTTAAGCCACTTTAACACAGGTGAGGCTAACACTTCTTTTAGTTTGCTATAGGATGGGGTAAGAATACGTCCCAGCGCCATCCCATCCATAACTCTCAGACATAAATGATTTTGTTCAGCCATTACACATAAAAGGGTATCTCATCTGAAACCTGATTTTTTTAAAAGTATGAAACTAGTATGAAAGACTGATTTCAGTAATAACTTTTCTCTCTCAAAAGAAGCTCTTTTTTCTTTTAGTTTGATTGCCTTTTTATTAGGCTTCTAAGTAGCCTTTGTCAGACTTTGCAGGGCTTGTGTGGGATATTTGACACCATGGGATGCTCCAGCAGCGGGGTATGAACACCTGGGAAGACAACGCTTGACATTTAACATCACCAGAGTGAAATTCAGAATTTTTAAAGAACCTATCTTCCTCCTCTCTTTCAACTTCTATTTTGACGAAAATTGAGTGGATTTGATACAGACTGCAAATTCCTGAAAATAAGAGGAAAATAAATGCACTGTTGATTTTCAGAGAGAAAATGGGTAAAAAGGAATCAAGAGATTTCCTCTAGACTAGAAAAACACATTCCAATCATTTACCATTCAATATTACAGCAAATTTGAGCCTGAGCTAATTTTGACCTGTTCATAAAGTCCATACAAAAAAAGGGGAGGAAGGATGGAGAATGAAAAGCACACCCATACCCTACAACAGGGGTGGGCAAACTGTGGCCTTCCAGATGTCCATGGACTACATTTCCCATGTGCCCCTGCCAGCATTCACTGGCATTGATGTCCATAGAGGACCACAGTTTGCCCACCCCTGCCATACAAGGGATCTTTCAGTGTTCATTATTAAAGAAACTATTGCTGGTGTAGCTGTTCAGACAGATTCTAATATTTGGGCGTCCGTGGTGCTAATGTGGTGCAGGGGGCGGTGTTACTATTAGTAAAAGAAGGTAGAGAATAAAGATGCTAATTAGAAAGACTACTATTATTGCGTGGTTTGTTGGTTCATTGAGGCCAGTTCACTGCAAGGGAAACACTTTGAGCAGAGAATCTAGGTTACATTTTAAATATGGCATTTGTGATTGTGCAGGAATTTGTGGAATCTTTACTCCAAAGTCATGACTTTACTTGGATTGGAATTCAGAGGATAGAGGGAGTTTGGTCATGGATTAATGGAGAGGCAGTGTCGGGCCCTACGTAAGTCTCTTATCAAAAGTTGTTTCTGTCTTGTATTTTAGGAACTGCCTTAAGATGTGCTTTCCAGAAGGACTTTAATGTCAAATTTTCACATGTGTAGAAAACACAACTACATTCCTGTTCAGGCTTAATTTTCTAAAAATTTGGGCTTAGGAGGCAACATCAGATGGTGTTGTCAAACAAGACAACACTTTTAAGAACTCTAGTAATCTACAACGGACAGTGTAGTAACACAAGGCTAAGCAATAATGGGAAATGGGGGAGAAAAATATGTAAATACACATAATGTGTGTACAAAATTTCAAGAACGAGATGACCCTGGGAAGAAGAGAGAGTGTAAAATGGGGAAATCTCTTTCTGGGATTCTGACACAGGCCCAGTTCAAAACAGAAGTCTATATAGAAAAAAATATATAAATGAGTTATAATTAAAGTTCAAGAAAGTTTAAAAACCATAAAAGAAGATCTAATCTTCTGGACACACATAAAGCATCTGAGAGTGTACACCACTACCAGCAAGGTTAGATCTAATGCATTTCAATCATAATTATTGTCCTCAGAGATCAATATGAAGATATACAGGGTTGTACTTTCCCCCCCAATTTTCAACACAAGGTGTAAATACTTTTTAAATCTGTTATGGCTGGTTCTGGTTGTGCAGTATATTTGTATGTGTTGATACGCACCCAGCAGAATTATCAGCCAGAAACTATTTATATTCTTCCCCTGAATAGTGGGAATTCCAGCTTTGTGTTTTTTTGCAAAAAGGTCCAATGTAGAGAAACACACAGCAAGATTTTCTGATATTTTAATAAATCTTGTTATTTATCCCTTTAGTCATCTTTTCTTTAAACGAAGAATCTCTAAACATTTTACCTCTGCCAACCCATTCATACTCTTGATTAAACTGTTTGCACGTAAGGCAACCAGTACAGTGGTCACCTTTCAAATGCTGCCATATCTTTGGACCTTTTCACAGAGATTTCTCAATATTCAGAGGAATAATAAGAAATATTTGCTGGCTGAGATTTCTGCCTGGCATATTTCAAGCCAAACAATAAATTGCAGGACCAGAACCAGATTAATGAGGTATTTATCCAACTGTTCTGTTTGATGAATACCTCAAAATACCTGAAAACAAATTAGCTGATAAACACCTTTAAAAAATTATGTATAACTGTGCATATTGACCTCTGAGGAAGATCAGTATTATCAAAACACACTAGGTCTGAACATGTTGGCATTAATACGATGCTTCATGTGTGCCCAATAGATAAGATATTCTTTCATGTTTTCTACTGCTAACCTTCATGGTTCTCACCTCTCTTGCGGATTGGCTTTTGTTTCCCTTCATGTTATTTTTAGGTCAAAATGAAGCAGTATCTTAATGTCATAATAGAAATTGTGTGCTGTGACTGCATTCAAAAGGCTAGCTTCTGTACTGGTTGCCTTACCTCAAAGTACATTTCATGGCTACTCGACATAATGAATAAGTTCACCTTTTAAAGGAAAGATGGCCAAAGAGACAGATAACAGAGGTTTATAAAAGTAACTAGCACTAAAGTCCATTTCACAAAAATTTCAATGGGCTCTAGGTTGCTCTCATTCCCTTTCAAAACTCCCCTCCCCCAGCCTACAATGACAGGGGGGAGTATTTAAAGGGAGCATAAGCTGTGTAACAGCTGACCAGGACAGCTGCATGGATGAAACAATCAGCTGTAATACAGGGGCCACATACATTTAAACATAGAATCATAGAGTTGGAAGGAGCCATACAGGCCATCTAGTCCAACCCCCTGCTCAACGCAGGATCAGCCCTAAGCATCCTAAAGCATCCAAGAAAAGTGTGTATCCAACCTTTGCTTGAAGACTGCCAGTGAGGGGGAGCTCACCACCTCCTTAGGCAGACTATTCCACTGCTGAACTACTCGGACTGTGAAAAATGTTTTCCTGATATCTAGCCTATATCGCTGTACTTGTAGTTTAAACCCATTACTGCATGTCCTCTCCTCTGCAGGCAACAGAAACAGCATCCTGCCCTCCTCCAAGTGACAACCTTTCAAATACTTAAAGAGGGCTATCATGTCCCCTCTCAACCTCCTTTTCTCCAGGCTGAACATTCCCAAGTCCCTCAACCTATCTTCATAGAGCTTGGTCCCTTGGCCACAGATCATCTTCGTCACTCTCCTCTGTACCCTTTCAATTTTATCTACGTTCTTCTTGAAGTGAGGCTTCCAGAACTGCACACAGTACGGCAGGTGTGGTCTGACCAGTGCCGTATACAATGGAACTATGACATCTTGTGATTTTGATGTGATTCCCCTGTTGATACAGCCCAAAATGGCATTCGCCTTTTTTACCGCTGCAGCACACTGCCTGCTCATGTTTAGTTTACAATCCACAAGTACCCCAAGGTCTCGTTCACACACAGTGTTACCTAGAAGCGTATCCCCCATCCAGTAGGCATGCTTTTCATTTTTCTGACCCAGATGCAGAACTTTACACTTATCTTTATTAAATTGCATCTTGTTCTCATTTGCCCATTTTTCCATTGTGTTCAGATCTCGTTGAACTCCGGCCCAGGGGATATGAATTCATCCAGTGCCGCTAAATGCCTCTCGACAACCTCTCTATCCATGTTAACCTGCCACCCAGACACTATCCTTTGGCTACTGCCATCTCTAGATATGCCTAAATCCTTTGACCTGTGGGAAAAAACAGATGTAAAATAGGCACTAAGCCTTTCTGCTTTCTCTGCATCTTCCGTTAGAGTTTGTCCATCCGTACCCAACAGTGGGCTTATTGCCTCCTTTACGTTTGCTCCTCACATAACTGAAAAATCTTTTCTTGTTACAATGGGCTTCCCTGGCCAATCTTAGCTCACTCTCAGCTTTGGCCTTTCTGATGATTGATCTACAGTGCCTAGTAACCTGAAGGTACTCTTCTTTAGAACTCTGTCCTTCCCTCCATTTCCTGAACATTTTCCTTTTCTTTCTTAGTTCCTCTTGAAATTCTCTGTTCATCCAAATAGGCTTCTTAGAGCCTGCCAGCCTGTCAAGGCACAACAGAAGAAAAACAGATCAACTTCAGGTGTTGTTCCAGAACTAATAATGTTTAAATTCTATTATATCAATCGTTTTTTACATCTCTTTTACTTAATATTTGGTGAAGCCAGAACGAGTTCTGGATAAACAATATCCCGTTTTCAATTTTCTCTCTTTCCTCAGTGACTTACACCTTTTTAGTACACATCCCAATTATTTATTTATTTGATTGATTTCCTGCCACCCACCGAAGGCTCATAGCGGGTTACAAATTTCAGATAAAATATTTTAAAAACCCATTAAAACCCCTGATATCAAAACCATAAAATACAACAATATCAACAGTATAGTATAAAGATGTGGCAGAAACATTGTCCCATCCCTAACATCCCCAGCAATACCTCTAGGGGCGGAGGAGAAGGGTGAGGAGGGGACAGATGGAACTCCCAAGCCACTGCTCCTATAGGGGGGCCATGAGCATCCTTGCTGCCCAGCCTCAACCATAGACCTGGCGGAAGAGCTCCATTTTGCAGGGTCTGCGGAATGCTGAAAGCTCAAAGTCTCTGATTTAAATCTTTCTATTGACTCTTATAGTATTCTTTGGCACCTGTTCAACAAGTAAATGGGATTTTTTAAAGTATAATTCTCTGTCAGGCCAAGACAGATGGGGAGCATTTAAATTCAGCTGGGCCCTACATTACAGCTGATCATGGGGCCCTTCTGGACCCTTCAGTATTAGGGTGATCTCCTCAGTTTAAGCACTCCTTGCCTGCCTTGTAGACAGGCAAAAAGCATTTAAAGACAGCCAGGCCCTGCTATATAACTGATCATAGCATCCCTGCAGGTGGGGAGACGGGGAGCATTTAAAGGGAGCAGGGCCCTCTGCATTACAACTGATCATGACAGCCCTGTGACACTGATAATCAGCTATAAAACATCAGCATGCTCCCTTTAAATATTCCCTACCATTGCAGGTAAGGCTTTGCCAGCAAAGGTGGGTATGATATATATCTTGAATATTCCAAAGCCTCTTTGCATAGACAGGGTGGGGTTAGATGAGTCACAAATTGGCATTCAGATTGCAGGGAGAAAAATCAAAAACATCAGATATGCAGATCATACCATGCTAATGGCAGAAAGCAAAGAGGAACTAAAGAGCCTCTTGATGCGGGTGAAGGAGGAGAGTGCAAAAGTTGGCTTGAAACTCAACATCAAGAAAACTAAGATCATGGCAGCTCACCCTCTCAATTCCTGGCAAACAAATGGGGAAGAAATGGAGGTAGTGACATATTTTATTTTCCTGGGCTCTAAGATCTCTGCAGATGGGGACTACAGCAAAGAAATTAAAAGATGCTTGCTTCTAGGGAGGAAAACTATGGCAAATCTAGACAGCATCCTAAAAAGCAGAGACATCACCCTGCCAACTAAAGTGTGCCTGGTCAAGGCTATGGTCTTCCCAGTTGCAATGTATGGCTTTGAAAGTTGGACCATAAGGAAGGCCAAGCATCTAAGAATTGAGGCTTTTGAACTCTGGTGCTGGAGAAGACTCTTGTGAGTCCCTTGGACTGCAAGGCAAACAAACCGGTCAGTCCTAGAGGAGATCAGCCCTGACTGTTCTTTAGAAGGCCAGATACTGAAGATGAAACACAAATACTTTGGCCACTTCATGAGAAGGAAGGACTCCCTGGAGTGATAGTTGCTGGGAGTGATAGAGAGCAATGCTGGGAGTGATAGAGAGCAAAAGAAGAAGGAGACGACAGAGAATGAGGTGGCTGGATGGAGTCACTTAAGCAGTCGGTGTGAGCTTAAATGGACTCCGGGGAATGGTAGAGGACAGGAAGGCCTGGAGTATCATTGTCCATGGGGTCACGATGGGTCAGGCATTACTTTGCAACTAACAACAACAATTATTTATTATGAAATGTACATTAAGAAGACTAAAACTGACGAATCAGAGTCTGTGCCATATTGGATGTACAGTCTCAGTAGCTACACATGGTATTACCAGGGACCACATGTGTTTCAACCAAGAGGGTCTTCATCAGTTGTCATATAAGATATATACACCCTCATAATGATACATAATGAGATCGGGTTGGTAGTATAATAATTATAAACTGTGAAGCTTTCAACAAAATATAATAATAATTCCAGATGTGGAGTTCACAATTAAACATCAAAGTAGTTAAGAACCAGAGTACTCAAAATTCAAAATCAAAGCAGCCAATCTTCAATCCTTAGGGTGCATCTTCATGTTTAAACAAAAAGGAAGTGACATTCTGTTGGTTTACACATGAGGATACACACTCAGGATTGAACCTTGACTACTTTGATTTGAACTTTGGCTACTAGGAGAGCTCTTCGTGTGTTTTTGCTTGCTACAGAACAAGTGTCCTTGTGAAATATACATTCTTGAGAAGGAAGGTTTGTATGGTTGGTTGACGATGTATCATATACAAGGGACAGCCACATTCTTTATAATCTTTTGTGAAAAATAAAGCACTTCAAAAAGACATGGATAAAGGGAAAGAAGGGCAATATACCCAATCCATGAGAATCCAAAAAGAAAGAGAATATGAAGTACTGTAAATGTTTCATTCTAGAAGCTCATTGTGTTCTTTGTAATGCATGCTACCATGTATGTATCCACAATGAACTGTTCAATACTGCCTTTATTTTTCAGTTACTGGTCAATGTCACCACCATTGGACATACCTGACTTTGACTGTGTATATGTGGGCAAATGCATCCCCCCGAAAAGCTGCTGGAATTCCCGTGCATGTTCGGATTCCGACGTCCTATGGACTTGCAAGTTAACGCCTGATCCAAAATGGGGCTAGTCAACAATGCCTCAATGGGATTGAAATGGTTGCCTAATCTCCATGCAATCTCGGGAAATGATCAAGTCCCACGGGAACATGAAAGACAAGAACAACAAGAATTACAAACAAGGACATTGACTTAGCACGGATGAGCACATTTCAAAGACAGCCACAGAGCATGTTCAAAATGCATCCATTTCTTGTTGCAATAGATCAGTGCAGAGGGTCTGTGGACATCTGTCTGTTAACTTTTTATGATTTTTACCTCTCTGATGCACCTCTTATAATAATAATTTTTAAAAGGTCTCAGGCACAAGGTCTAGGGCATGCCAGAGAGACCCATAGTGTGCAGTCTGGCAAAAAAAGAGAGAAAGAAGAAAATACATAAGAAAGAGACCACCCCACTCTTGAATAACAACTTAGCAATGCCAAAATGGAATTAACACAATGGCAGACGGGATTCCTGGCTCTGTGGAGACAACACTGAGTCTACTGTATTCTGCAAGGCTGACACTGTGGGAAGGAATTCCCTTTTCTAAAATCCTCATAGGTGTCAAGTGTAGATGGTGATCTTCCTGTCCTTCACAGTCAGCAGTCTTTTTTTTACAGGTGCCAGCAGTCAGCCCGAAAGAGCCCATCTCAGCAGGGAGGGAATCCTTGCAGAACTTCCAGATTCCACAATGCCCACTGCTGACGCTCTTCATCCCCAAGTTGCCAGCTTCCTTACACCTCTCCCACACCGACAAGAGAGGCAATACAGCTTCTGCTTTTTCGGTGTCCAATAATACAGAACTAATTTAGAATTAGTTCCGGTCAAGAAAAATGCTCACATAAAACAATTTCAAGTAAAATAGTTACATACACAGAGACACAAATTCTTCACGTAATCTGAGATGTCCAGTTTTATGGCAAGTGGTATAACTAGCAATCCACTCCTTCACATCTTTGGAGACTCCTGGGCCAATTCCGCACACATAGGATAATGCACTTTCAATGTGCTTTGGCAGCTGGATTTTCCTGTGTGGAACAGCAAAATCTACGTCTAAAGTGCATTGAAAGTGCATTATCTATTGTTTGCAGAATAGGCCCTGATCAATAAAAGGGTGAAGTAATCTTTGCAAGGGTCTCTTTAAATCCTAGGTTCCTGAGAGGGGAGCATCATGAGTATCTCTCTTAACTTCTCTTTTCTATAGTCTAAGGACAATTATTTGACTCTCAATTGGCAAAGTTGACTGTCTTCCCTTAGGAACATATTTCTGATATAACAATTCATTGACTCAACAGCTTTTACAGCTGAAGGACTGTGAAGGGTTAATTCTTCACAAACCCAGAGTGCCTAGGTTGACAGGCTGTTCCCAGAGATCCGATTGGTCAGCATCAGCTGAGAGATTTTACAGCTGAAAGCTGAAGAGGAGAATTCATTTGAAATTCAGCCCTCACAATGTGTCATTGGAAAGGAAGATGTTGGCCACTAACTGAAGGCCCTTTATCAAAGTGAAGGGTGCACTGATGAAACTGGGGCTGAGACCTGTGGCTACCCAGAATTCATGCTAATTTATAGAATTGCCTACAGGGTTAGGAGGCTGGTGGAAACAGAGCCTGCTTGGCTTCATTCTGTGAAGGTTGTTTTGTGTGGTATGGACCCTCTTTGGGGTGTCTGATCTGTGCATAAGAGGCAGTACATATGCAAGCACGGTCAAGTCATGTGGGGAGGCAGGTGGGGTAGCTTTGTCAGGTGGCCTGGAGTTAATCAAATGAGGTCTGCACCCATTGATACCCCCATACCTGTCATTTCTTGGGGGACTCAAGCAGGCAAGGGGATCTGCATTCCAGGTTGGGAATGGGTATGGACTTCCCAGGGTGCTTCTGGGGTTTGTTCTTTGCATTTGGCTGACTGCAAGTTCAGGCTCCTTCTCCTATGATACACCAATGTTCCTGCTAGAGTTAATAAAGGTTCAGGCATGTTTAAGCCAAAACTCTGTGTTGCATCTTCTTTGGGACCAAACATGCTCTCCTGCTAGTCTAGTGTTAGTATTCATATTAGTATTTGTATTTGTCAGGACGACAGGCTTCAAATAAAAACTTCACTTGTGAAAAAGTTATAAGTTTATTCGAAGCAGTTCTCCCAGGACTAACAAAGCCGAATCTGAGCAACACAGGTTACACACCAGTTCTTATCCACCACAGTTTCCCCCCTTTCCCAGGCTCATTAGGATTCACAGACCAGCCAGACACAATGTTCCCCCCCCATCCCAGGTGCCTAGCTGGAAGCCCAGCCAGACATGATAGCATTCAGTGAAATGACCTTGACGCACATCACCTAATTCTACAAGCAATACAACTGCTGCATATGGTGACCTGTATGGCCCCTTCAACTCTTTGATTCTAAGCACCATGTGTTACCTATGACCAAGCTAAGCCCATTCTGCACACTTTGGATAATTCACTTTCAATGCACTTTAGTGGTAGATTTTCCTGATTCACACAGGAAAATCCAGCTGCAAAAGCACACTGAAAGTGCATTATCCAACAAGTGAAGAATTTGAGCTAGTAAGCTTTCTGTCTATAGCATACTGCATCAATTGTAACTTCTGGACATTTTTTATAGGGCTGCCCCATATTGCGTGCATTTGACCCATTATGCACGGGGGTTTTAGCGCACATTCAGGGTGGAATGGCGGCGACTAAAATCACCGATAACGCACGGAGCCGGCTGCAACCGGCCGCAGCTTCGGTGCATGCTGCCGAAAAAGCCGCGTCAGTGAAACGCGGAAGAAAGCGCAGCTTCCGGGTGACCGGGGTGCAACCAGAAGCGGCGCCCGGATCGCCGTGTGCATAATCGGTTACTCTGGGTTTTGCCGCCGTCGCGCCCCACCCCGTACATAACCGGTATGCATCGCGTCTTCCCCCTCCGCGTTTTCCATGTGACCTGAAATCACCGTTTCGGCGGCCGTGCATAATGGGCCTTGCAGTAGTCTAACCTAGATGCAGTAGTCTAACCTAGGAAAAGCTGCTACTTGAATTCTTTAATTCTGTTGGAACAGTTACTCAAAATGAGGTGCCATCTTGGCCTAACCCATATCTAATTGCCAAAGAATCAAACATTTCTATTTAGTTAGCTCTGAATCTCTCATACGGGAGTCATAATTCTTGGAATTACGTGCAAAATCACTTAGAATGCAGTTAAAAGCTTTTTTTTAAAGTACACTATACATTATAAAACAAGGTACTTTTTAAGTTCTTTGTCATGGGGATAGTTTGCAAAAATAAATTTGCAAAGCTTTGTTTCATGTAAAAACAAAAAGAAACAAAAACAATGCTAACTGTAATTGTAACTAAGGTCACTGCTACAAGTGTGCTCAGGAAAAGCTGATATATCGAATGATAACATAGATAGAATAGATATCCCAGTGGCTGTAAAGAAGGGGTTAGATCCAGCCAGATTTGTTAATCAACTTCCCTAATTTTCTTTCTTTTTATAGCCCCTGTCACAGGACTTTTGTTCCATATCCATGATCCTGACATTAGCCTTTTTGTTACCAAAAATGCACAAACGTGTCCAAGACACGTGTCTATGCTTTACCAGATGTTGGTAACATAGCATTAAGGATTGTTTGCCAATGTTTATGAGGTAATTGAACCATTTAGAACTTAAGGTAGATAACAGGTAGTTATAGTAAAATAATAACAATCTTTGTTGGAAAGAAAGTAAAAAAAGAAATAGAAAAACATATAACTGGCACACTAACAGTCAAGCAGATAGGAAAATAAAAGGGGGGGAAAGGATTGCAATCAGTTTATTTGCCAGTACTGAAGAACGGAACGGGAGAGAGTGGTAGTGTGATGGGTGTTCTGAATGGATCCTAATCAGATGCACACTTTGGCTTGGCAAAGCCAGAGTTTTTATATATTTTTGGGAGAGGGAGTCATGCTAATCTCATGAAGGGAAGTGAAAGTCAACTTTGGACAATCTCATGAAGAGGGCATGTTAGGGGCAAGGCGATTGCATGAAGAATTTTCCATTGGAGAGGTTGGGAGCTGGCCAAGCCAGGTCCAGAGTTGGGTTTTAATGGGTCTAAACAGAGGGGGCTGGACAAGAGAAAGGCAGGGAGCACTGGTATTGGTCCTTGGGCCAGGTCATGGAAACATGACTGACAACTGGGGCATGATGGCTGCCATTCTAACCTCCGTCCCATCCCCAGATATGTGAGGGTCGAGGCTAGGATGGATCCGATTTTGGTCCTATGCAATGCAAAGTTGATCAATAACAAGGCCTCAACTTTGCAAGTTTTTTGTAGAATCTGGGGCCGACCTTGTTGCGTGACCGAGACCTGGGTGTGGGATGGTGAAACAGTCACCTTGAAAGAAGTTGCCCCGCCAGCCAGGCTTCTTGGTTCTTCACCAATCTCAGATCCATAGCAGGTGAAGGAGGTGGCAATTGTGGTCTGTGAGGCTTTCCCAGCCTCAGATATCAGTGGAGTATGTCAGCATCGTGTGGGACTCGGTTGAAAGCTTGGCTATCTGGTTGGTATACCATCCACCCAATACACTACCTGATGCCCTGTCAAGCTTGCTGGAGGCAGCGGCTGCCTAAGCATTGCAGTTTCCCAGGCTTTTGATCCTGGGGGACTTCAACGTCCAGCAGACACTCAATCCCCAGGACTTGGTTCAGTCCTGGTGTCCTCCATGGAGACAATAGGGTTTTCGCAATTTGTTGCCGGGCCCACTTACCAAGCCAGCCACACCCTTGACTTGATCTTTGGTGCCGGGATAGAGGTGGTTCTAGATGCAGCCTTGGCTGTACCATGATCAGACCACTATGCCCTACAGGCCCGGATCAAGATATCACCCTTTTCTCAATTGGGCAGAAGGCATAGTTTTGTCTGCCTGCAGAGACTTATGAATCCATTTGGTTTCCAGGTAGCTCTGTGGGACAAAGACTCCTGGCATCTCGTTTGCAGCTTCGGTGGAGGACTGGCATTTCTGTCTGGCAGGTGCCATCAACAAAATTGCTCTTTGATGTCCTCTCTGCCCTCGACTCAAGCAAGCACCCTGATAAACTGGGGTGCTTCTGGAGGAGAAGACGGAAGTGAGACAACTAGAGATTTCTTGAAAATCTAATAAAGCAATAATAAAAAATAAAAAATTAATTGAATATAATAATAAAAGTATCTGTCTTTAAAAGTATCTGTCAGTATAGACAAGGAGTCTCTGAAATCCTTTCACAGCTATGCTATAAAATGAAGAGCTTTTTTTTAAAAGTCACAAATGCCATATTTAAATAGTGGACCTAGATTTTCTTCTCAAAGTGTTTTCCTTCTGGTGAATTGGCCACAATGAGCCAACAAACTGTAATAAAATGTAGTTTCCTTAGCAAAGGGCACCAAAAGCTTCTTTAAAGGGTTTTGTTCCTACCCTTTCTGCACATGGAGCTTATGAACAGGTCACAATTAGCTCAAGGTCAAATTTGCTATAATATTGTATTTGTTGATATATACCAGGAAGAATTTTCATCCAGGGAATATTTATATTCCTCCCCTGGGTATTGGAAATTCCTGCTTTGTGTGTGTGTGTGTGTATTTGTGTGTGTGTGTTTGCAAAAAGTTCCATTAAAAAGAAACATACAGCAAGGTTTTCCAATAAACCTCTGTTATTATCTCTTTAGTCATCTTTCCTTTTAATTAAGAAGCTCTACACACTTTAGCTCTGCCAACCCATTCATCCTCTTGAGTGACCTGTTTTCACATAAGGCAACCAGTACAGTAGTCACCTTTCAAATGCTGCCATAGCTTTGGACCTTTTCACGGAGATTTTCCGATATCCAGGGGAATAATAAGAATTATTATTATTCTGCCTGGCATATTTCAACCAATACAATATACTGCAGGACAGAACCTGCCATAACAGATTAATGAGGTATTTCCCCCCCTGCCCTGATGAATATCAAAATGTATTAGGTCTGAACTTGTTGGCATTAATGGTCTACGTCCTGAGATGCCTCATGTGTGTCACAGACCCATTATGCACGGGGGTTTTAGCGCACATTCGGGGTGGAATGGCGGCGACTAAAATCACGGATAACGCACGGAGCCGGCTGCAACCGGCTGCAGCTTCGGTGCATGCCGCCGAAAAAGCCGCGTCAGTGAAACGCGGAAGAAAGCGCAGCTTCCGGGTGAGCGGGGCGCAACCAGAAGCGGCGCCCGGATCGGCGTGTGCATAATCGGTTACCCTGGGTTTTGCCGCCGTCGCGCCCCGCCCCGTGTATAACCGGTATGCGTCGCGTCTTCCCCCTCCACGTTTTCCATGTGACCCGAAATCGCCGTTTCGGCGGCCGTGCATAATGGGCCCAATAGATATTATTTTATGGTTTCACTGCTAACCTTCATTGTTCTCACCTGTTTTCCAGGTTGATTTATTGTTTCACTTCATGTTATTTTTAGGGCAAAATAAAACAGTATCTTAATGTCATAATAAAAGCATGTGTTATGGTTACATTCAAAAGGCTAGCTTCTGTACTGGTTGCCTTACCTCAAAATATATTTGATGGTTACTAAACAAAATAAATGGGTTGGCAAGTATTTAGAGCTTCATCTTTTAAAGGAAAGATGACCAAAGAGAAAGATAACAGAGGTTTATAAAGTAACCGGCAGTAAAACCCATTTCACAAAAAAATACAATGGGCTCTAGGTTGCCTGTACTCCGTTTCAAAGTCCCCACAACCTACAACAGTAGTGAGGAGTATAGAAAGGGAGCATAATCCATTCAACAGTTGACCATGACCCCTGCATGGGAGTGACAATCAGCTGTTACACCAGGGCCCAGTCTTTTAAAGACTCCCTGCCAACTTGTCAAAGCAGGCTGGGAGCATTTAAACTAAGCAGGGCCCCCAGGTTACATCTCGTAATTACAGACACATAGGGTTGTCATGATCAGCTGTAATGCAGGGACTGGTCCACTTAAACACTCCCCACCAGCCTCCCAAGGCAGACAGAGAATATTTCAATATAGCTGGGCCCTTTAAATGCTCACCACCAGCCTCCCACATACTCACACACATACTTACATATGCACCTTATTAATGCTCGCTCTTAGTCTGAGTGCATTCTCATGTGTCTCATATGATGCAGTCAAGTAAGTCACTGGAAGAACAGTGTTTACATCCTATCCACTGATCAAATGACCTTGAGTCAATTTGCTACCTAAATATGTGGCTCAAGTGTATCAGGGAATGAGAAGGTTACTGAAAGATGTGAGGAAAAGCTTTTTTTTTTTTTTTTTCAGGAGGCCACTGACAAGAACTTACCACTGAAAAATTATTTTTGCAGAAGGCCACCTTGCAGTCACACTAACAAAACAATGCAACATTTAAAAAGCAGCCATTCAGTCCATATGCTCATTTTAGGCTCATGGGGAAACGGTCTTCAAGTTATTATCTGTAGTATCATTCTGTGTCTTATTGAAATTTAATCTATTTCTGACCAACATGCCTTGAATATTCCTGGATCTTTTAAATGCAAAGAGCCCTACATCTAGGAATACTTGATAAGTGCCAATGATTCTGAATGGTTTTCTTGATGATATCTTAACCAAAAGCCTTATATATAAAAGAAAAAGGGCCATGTACGGGGCCCAGTCTGGGCCTGGACACCACCAATGTCTGGTTGGTATCCAGGTCAGTGGGCCAATGTGGATGTGCCCAGCAAAGCTGGGTGCATCCAGATTCAGCCGGCCCCTGGAGCGCCCACCTCGAAAAGCTGACTGAGAGCCACTCGTCCAACCTTGCAACCAGAAAGCTCCTAGCTGTCAAGGTGGGTGCTTCGCCGGCTCCCGCCATAGCACTGCGCACAGACCACCTGCCAACTGGCCACCCTGGCAGGTCACGGACTCCAAAGATGAGCCTGCTATCAGCCTGCCCTTTCCACCGCTGCTTCCTGCCAAAACTGCTCGCCTCACATTGCGCGTGCTGCCTAAGCCGTCTCCCGGAAAGGCCGCACCGCCAGGGGATCACCACCTTCCAGGGGGGAGCTTTCCTTCCCTCTTTGCCCCCCCCATGAATTCCGTCATGCCGCCACCACCCCCTTACCCCTTACCCCTTCCACGGCCAAGCTGCACCGCCCAGCGATATGTGTGTGTGTGTGTGTGTGTGAGTGTGTGTGTGTGTGTGTGTGTGTATGTATGTATGTATGTATGTATGTATGTATGTATGTATGTATATTAGATTTTCTTTTTAACTTGGCTATATTGAAACCTATAGCCAGTGTCCAGAAATGACAAGTTATGTAAGGTGGAATATTTGGAGATGATGAGATTAATATGTACCCATAGAGTACATCAGTTGCAAAGTTTGAAAGTTGGAGCATTTGAGGTAGCGACTATTATATTTTATGAAGTATTTCTTCAAGAGTTTAATGAAAGGGAAGTATGGGAAAGGTGTTCTCCTCCCATTGTTCTATTTGTCAGAAAATGTGTATTGTTGTTGTTGTTTTAATTTATAGGGCTGGTTATATAATGCCTCTTTTTGTCTTGTTTCCCTTTGTATCAGTGCCTTTATATATATAAATTAAGAATTTTGCCTGCTGTTTCAGTCTTCCCACGCCACAATTGATCTCCTTTAATGTGCTCATCCTTCTTCTGTTACAGAAAGACTTACCTCCCTTTTTTCAATAAATAAATTCACCACAAACAACTTTTTCCCTGACATAGTTGATTTTGCAGATGATCATAACATGGCTAGGAGAGGCTGGAATAATAGAAAATATGAGTGTCTGGAAGAAAACTATTGTTCCAATCATCCATAAATAATAGCACATGATTAAAATGCTGCAGGGGAATGGACTGCCATTACTGTCAACTGGCTACAAGCATTACTGGGGTTCAGCTGCGTTTTTCCTGTTTATTCAACAGGGAGCTCTCCTGTTTTGAACCATGGGAATTTTTCTTTTAGAGTTGCTTGCAAATCTGTTTTTTTCTAATTTATTATGATATGTTGGAAATTGTACTGGTCAATGATCATATCAATAAAAAGGAGAAGTAGTTAGTGTCTAGATGCCCCCTAGTTCTGCTGAGTAATTTTTATTTATTTATTTAATTATTTCTATTATTTGTATTTTGCTTTCTTCATCTCATCTCAAGGCGCATTACACAGACTGGGTCTACTGAAAGTCCCATTCATTGGTTCTATAGGCTCACTCTGCATAAAACACCTTGAGACCAAATCCATGGAATGAAGATTGTAGAATCAACCAGTAATTTAAAAAAAACAACAACAGAACTGAAGCAAAGAAATATTAGCATAACATTTTAAATTAGGCAAAAATCCATTGTAGAAGGCTAGTTTCAATAATCTAAACAGGATAATGTGGTCCACAGTTCCTAATAACATTATTTTCTGATTAACTTAGTAAATCTTTTTAGCACATTGAGTGTCTGTTCCCTGTGGAGAGCAGCCATCTTGGATAAATTCAGGTTTGCATAGCTAGTAGAAAGCCATGAAAGTGGGACCTTTCAGTACCCCTGCAAGGAGATTGTTCCACAAGGTCTCAATGGAGAAGGCTCTCATATGCACATTTGATGAATTTGCCATAACAAGAAAGAACAAAGGCAAATCATCCCACTTAATTGTGTGATAGGAAATTCAAAGGATATGCTTTTCTATGAGATCCAATGTAATGGCTACATGTCCACAGACCAGTCTTTTTAGACCTTTTGAATGTGGAGGTAGCACAAAATTTTTTTTTCAGGCTTCAAGCTACCAGGATGCCAACTGGCCATACCTTCCGCAACACCCCCACCCCCAAGAAGTAAAGGCAGCAAAAGTTTAAATTACTGAGACCTCTCCCCTTCCCACTCCCACAATTTGTATTGATACAAATTAGATTTTCATGATAAACAACATGACTTTGATAGATTCAGAAACCCTTTAACGGCGTAATAGATATGCTCATAAGAGTACAATATAATGGTTTGCAGACCATAGGCGGGCCCATATCCAGCCTGTGCTGAGGCAGCTGCATTGGTTGCCAATTACTGCCCGGATCAGGTTCAAGGTTCTGGTTTTGACCTTTAAGGCTATACGCGGGTTGGGACCCACATACCTGAGGGACCGCCTACCGCCCTACATCCCCCGCAGGGCTGTACAATCTCCTGATTGTTCCTGGCCCTAGAGAAGCGCGCCTGGCCTCGACCAGGGCCAGGGCCTTTTCAGTCCTGGCCCCTACCTGGTGGAACGAGCTCCCGGGTGAGCTGCGGGCCCTGCAGGATTTAACAGCTTTCTGCAGGGCCTGCAAGACGGAGCTCTTCTGCCAGGTTTTTGGTTGAGGCCGGGGTCAGCGAATGAGTGCCAACATTCCCCCCCCCCCAGACTTAGCATCTCCTCCCCACCCTCCCTGCCGCTCTGATAGCAGGGGTGGGAATAATAAGTTCCGCCATGTTGGGATTGTTTTAAAGTCTTTTAATGGGTATTTTAATGGGGATAGGACTGCTGTGACCCGCCACGAGCCTACGGGGAGTGGCGGGATATAAATCCAAATAATAATAATAATAATAATAATAATAATAATAATAATAATAATAATAATAATAATAATAATAATAATAATAATAGACAAGATGACAATTATGGTTCCTCATTTGATACCAATAGCTTTCATCAATGGGAGATTTATTCTTGGAATGGCCAAGTTTGGCTAGCCCCAAAATAGCTGATGGATCCTTCTCACTCAGCATCATTTTAACTAGCTGCTTCTCTTCTATGCAATCATATATCAAGTTCATCATATAATCACCGAGGGAATGCTATACATCAAAAACTTAGGATATCCAAACAGCAAATGTCTTCTTTTTAAAACAGATTATATTTTATTTATACAGATTAGACTTTCATGATAAACAACATGAATGGGAAAATCCCAACATTGTCTTGTTTCTTTCCTCCAGCCTTCAACTGTCCAAAGCAGGGTATGACTGGGGAACAAAGGTTTTTCTATCACTATGGAGGCAGCCAATCAGAGAGGAACCTAAGCTGATGGGAAGAGTTCCAGAATGTGTCATATCAAAGGCAAGGCCTGTTGAAGTCAGCCATTGGAGGAAGCAGGCATGGCAGGAAGAAAAGACAGAGAGAAGAACTGACCAAGGTGCCAATGTTTCCAAATGGGAACCATCGGGAGGGGTTACAGCCAAGGAACATTATGGGGCACATGACAAGTGAAAAAGGAGGCAACAATATTTCGGTTCAAAAAATGGGCCCAAATTTTACTGATCCATAAAAGATTTTCAGGGAGCTAGAAGTAAAACTAGAAAGCAGCTCTTGTTCTTCTCTATTGGATAAATCTTCTACACCACCATTTATGATTCCTCTGAGACCCCTACTTCTAATTTGTAAACTGTGGCAGCACAGAATCCTCTCACAGAAGAGCTAGGGAAGTTGGTTCCTCATCTGTGTGTCTCCCCTCCACTTTCCAGCACTCCTTCGGAGAAGAGGAGTGACTCACAAATGAACTTATTTGTCTTTTCATTTCATTAAAAACTTCTAGGAGAGGGAGGGGGGCATGGAGATTTATATTCCTGGAAGACTCCACAAGGTGATCTTCAACAATGTACCTTCTGTGATGGAAACTTCCTGTAGATGTTCCCTCAAGCCTTCCAATATGGCTATTTTATCCATTTCTAAGACAAGCTCTGAGTCTGCCTTGGTGTCTTCAGAGGTATGGTTCCTCAGGGACATGACAGCCGGAGTAAATAGGCTGTTATGTGTATTCTGAGCTATGTAATTGTTTCCTAGGATAAGGGGGGGAGGACATTCCCTGGCAAGTTCTCACCGTAGGAAATAATGGAAGTCAGATGGGACTCCCTCGGCCAGTCTTCTGTAGCCATGTTGCAAGTTTAATGCCTTTACCTCAAATTCCCACCTCACTACCCAAAAGCCTGAATAAGTCACTCTCCCAGGCTTAGAGTAGCGGAGAGTTGGGTTAGGGAAACTCAGAATCAGCTTCTAGGTGACTTGCTAATCTCACACTTGACAGAAAGGAAGTTGCCTCGTCAACTGTGTTAGAAAGCTGGATACATGGCTTGCCTCCCAGAAGCTAGCAGACTGGCAGCACCCAACCCTTGTGCCCCTCCCTGTCTCAGCATAAGGTTGCCCCTCTACAACTGTAACAGAGTATGGGGCCCAGGCTAGCCCACCTTGCAACATGCTGTGTGCATCAAGTGTTCTCTCCTGGTGATATATAGTAATGCTAACATTTGTATTGGTGTTTTCACTATACAGATCATTTGCAAAATCACCCAGTGTCTGGTTAAGCTGAAAGAGGAAGAAGAACAGGGAAAAAATAAAAGCTCCAAGATGAAAGAGGAAGATGGGGCTAAAAATGAAAGCCCCAAGAAAAAACAGGAAGAAGGTGGAGGTAAAAGTGAAAGCCACAAGACAAAAAAGGAAGAAGGTGGAGGTAAAAGTGAAAGCCCCAAGACAAAAAAGGAAGAAGGTGGAGGTAAAAAGGAAAGCCCTGAGGTGAAACAGCAAGAAGGTGGAGGTAAAAAGGAAAGCCCTGATGTGAAACAGCAAGAAGGTGGAGGTAAAAATGAAAGCCCCAAGACAAAACAGGAAGAAGGTGGAGTTCAAATTGAAAGCCCTGAGGTGAAAGAGCAAGAAGGAAGAGGTAAAAATGAAAGGATGTGTAAGCGACCAAATGACCAGTGATGTAGAGCCAGAACTGTCAGAAAGAGGGAGGAGCAAGTCTAATTGGGGAGGGACAGAATGAGGGGGAGATTTTGAAAACTCCCTGGGTTGAGGAGAATCACGAGGCAGCCTTTCTCAACTTTTTCGTCAGGTTTTGAGAAATGTAAGAAGTTGCATGATTGGGAAGCATAACTGTCTACATGCCCACCTGGGGCCCCTCGCCTTCCCAATCCCTTCAGTCCCGTCACTGGTCATTTTGGGAGTGGGGATGACCATATAAGGTCATATCACCCAATACATTTTAAAATATAATTGAAAATTAACTCTCACCCAAACAGGAAACCTTTCCAGGGCTTACTGAAATTCTGGCTGAGAAAGCTTGCTGTAAGGAAAGGACTGCAGGCAGTCTACTGAGGTTGTGTTTCCTTGAGTGAAACATGAAGCCATTCCACTGGCTTGTATGTGGGATAACCCACAGATGGAAGAAGCTTGTCCTTATATGTCCTTTAATCAACTGCTGATGATCTCAAACATAGAGAAGCCTGTATGGTGTCTGGCTAGGGTTTTAAGATCTCCTCTGGTCATCAGTGGAGGATGAGGTGTACAGTATGGCCCTTAGAGATTTGGGAGGAACCTGGAGAAGACAAGGACCTCAGTGGAGTACAATGCCATACAGTACACCCCCCAAAGATTCCATTTTCTCCATGGGATCAGATCTCTGTAGTCTGGGGATAAGCTGGTATTCAGAGAGGTCTCTGGGTCCGATCTAGAGGATGCCATTCCTAGTCCTAGTTCAGCACCTAGATGGTTCTAGGTTTCAGTTCAGTCCATAACCTTTTCCCCCTCTCTCCCGAACCCAGGAAATAGCTCTAGATGCTAAAACACCAATTGTATTGAAGTGTGAGCATAGGAACACTGGCAGCTAGGGTCGCCTGGTCCCCTCTTACTGCTGGGATTGGGGATAGGGTAGTGTTCCTAGATCCATGTTATGAAACCTGAAGATTTGAGGAAGGAGTCTGGAGAGGAATGGGACATCAGTGGGGTACAATGCCATAGAGTCCACCCCCCCAAAGCTGTCATTTCTCCCCCCAATGGAATCTGACCTATGATGGATGCCTTGGAGCTTGGGCATTATTGAGATATTTCTTTGTGAAGACTATGGACAAATTCTCTTTCCTTTTTGCTTTCAAGGATCAAAGCTCGCCAAGAGTATTGCAATTCACAGCTGTGGCTTCCTGACTACCATGATCCTGTTTACCGGAGCTATTGTGATGATTATACTATGTAAGTTCAACTTCATCAGCAGAGACTTTCATAATTAACTGGACTGACATGACTTCAATGTTGACTCATTCCAAATGAGGACAATCTGGCCTTTGATATCCCATTGATTTCTAGGGGGAGGGGGAATAAGCATGAGATTTCCATTGGAATCTGTGAGACACTTCTGTTGCTCATGACTATTTCAACGCTTATGTTTGAGATACGTTCTAAAGACCATGAGAACTTAACCACAAGCCAGCATGCTGTAGTGGTTGAGTGGTGGCCTCTAATCTGGATAAGTGGTTTTGATTCCCCCCTCTTCTGCATGAAGCCCACTTGATGACCTTGGGTAAGTCATTGTTCTCTTATGGCTGTTCTTGTAGAGCAGTTCTCTTAGAGCTGTCTAAGCTCTACATACTCCATAGGGTGTCTATTTTGGGGAGAGGAAGATAAAGATTTGTAAGCCATTTGGGGACTTTTCTAGGTAGTGATAAGCAAGGTATAAAAACGAGCTCTTCTACTTTATTTACCATATGGAATCTTCCCTGGCTTGCATGGCTGATTCCTAGATACATTTTTTTTCTGGAGGAGCAGTAGAGAGATTTTACATCAAATATCTGATATTTTTAATTCTAACTCCCCCCCCACCCCCCGACTTCATCTAGACAGAAATGTGAGATGTACTTCCATGGGTTGTGGTATCTCAAATGCTTCCAATGACACTGTGTGATCCTACACAACAACCAACAAAACGTGACTATTTGTCAAAATGAGACAGCCTTGTTGATTACCATCTCCTGATTCCTCCCAAATGGCTTCAGTGGTGACTCAGAAGCACTTCATGTCTAACAAAGCAAAAAGATGTTGAAGTTCATGTGCCAGGAATACCTGGCTTCTCATTCACTGATCGCCAAAGATAAGACTCTGTGTCCAGATTGGTGAGGGAGGTTTCCCATTGGTTAAGTATAGGTACCTGGCATGTACACACAATCAGTTTCAGGCCTGCTAGTTGCCAGCTTAAGTTTGGGAAATACATGGAGGTTTTGGGGGTGAAACCTGAGGATGGTGGGCCTTGTGGAGGGGAGAGGCTTCAATGGGTTTCAATACTGATCCACCTTCCAAACTGGTCATTCCTTATAGGTGAGCTGATCTCTTTTGCCCAGCTATCATCACTGGGCATCTCCAGCCACAAACCAGAGGTTACGCAAATAAGCTGTATATTCCATTTTTATTCATATTAGTGCATTAGATTGGCTTTGTTTGTGTACCAACTTGAGACTGGCAGCCTTACCTAATCACTACAGGGTGAGGCCTAATTAGTTTCCTTGTAGCTCTAGGTTTTGGAGACTCCAGTCCTACGTTGCAGAAGATATGGACATCTAAACTAGATTTATATTCTTCTTTTCTCTTGATTAGATGTCACTGAATTAGAAAACTTGGAAAACAGACACAGAGGTGCCAAACGAATTCAGGCATTCATAGGCTGTTACAATGACTCCTTCCAAGGTGTAAATGGTAAGCAAGTTCATTGCAATAGGGGTGCTTGGGGCCTCTGCTTCCGAAGCCCTGCTGTCACTTCCCCACATGGAAAACTTTATCCCAGATTAGTGATCTTATTCAGAAAAAAAGGGATGGGGTTGGTGGATTATAGGGATAAAGGGTGGTATGGCTTAGAGTTGAACCTTGATCATCCAACTTCCCTCTCCCAAGTATCTTGTAGATATCCCTTCCATGACCAAGAACATAAAATCAGAGAATGTCCTGGCAAATAGACCCACAGTGGATTAGAGACTATGGATATGTTTCACTAACAGTAGCATCTTCCTTCAGTTCGAGATGCCTTCCCCCAATGCCAACTATTGTTAGCAGAACAACTCTACAGGATGCAACCCCCATCTATTTCATTGCTTGGCCACAGCAGAGAGTAACAGAGGCCCTTTACAAGTGACATAATGATGTATGTACCAATCAACATGCACAGAAGGAGAAACACACCACCTTTTGCTCAAAGGAGCATCCCTCCCTCCTCTTCCCTGCCAAGTATGTTGTATATGGGCACAGAGTACAAACTGCCCAAAACTATAACATTTATACAGGTCTTAAATTTCAGGAATCCTGACCTGGATCAGCCTAGTCTTTTTTTGTTCAGATCTTGGAAGCTAAGCAGAGTTGGCCCTGGTTAAGCCTCAGATGGGAGACCACCAGAGAATTCTTGATTCACTAAACAATGGCAAGTAGTGGTAAACCACCCTTGAGTGTTCCGTCTCGCAAATCCCATGGGGTTGTCTGCATGACCATCAATGGTTTCCCCTCTTTTAAAGAATCCTACCATTAGAGAAATGGAGAGTGAACTTCGTACAAGTAAGAATATCTGTGATGTGCCTGCCAGCTTGCCTGATATAGGAAGAAACCCCTGGCAGCTTGCCCATACAGGGAAAACCCATGAACATGGCAAGAAGGATGCTAATATGTCTTGGATGATGTTTATCAAGCAGATGATGTTTATCAAGCAGATGTACATAGTTGTTGCTGAGATTCTGACCTAATTCGCTTGTGTTATTCTGTTTTTAAAATAAAAAGTGTATTTTAATGTTATAATCAATACTGAGCTCTTTCAAAATTTCAATCATTTCAATTTCAATTGTGGAGGGGTGTGGTCACTGCTGTGAGGGCTGAGCTTTGTTGTTTCTGTTTTTAAGACCTAAGAGTTCTTTCTTTAGTTCTCCAGGTTTGTGAGGAATTTCAGGTATTGTAATATCAGGCCTGTATTATTATTATTATTATTATTATTATTATTATTGTTGTTGTTGTTGTTGTTGTTGTTGTTGTTGTTATCATCATTATTATCATTACTATCATTATTATCATCATCATCATTGGATTTCTAACCCGCCACTCCCCTAAGGCTAGCGGTGGGTAACAACATGTAAAACCCCCATAAAACCCCTAATACATAAAACCCCTAAAAACAATCCCCAACCCACCCAACCCATGCCACCTGATGGCTGCAGAACTATTTGGGAAACCAGAGGTTACTGCAGATTTGGGGGGGGCAATCTAAAAAGGGGAGGCGTCAGTAGAGGCCTCAACTATAAGCCTGGCAGAAGAGCTCCATTTTGCAGGCCCTGCGGAAGGATGGCAAATCCCGCAGGGCCCTCAGCTCCTCTGGGAGCTCATTCCACCAGGCAGGGTCCAGGACTAAAACGGCCCTGACCCTGGTTGAGGACAGACGTGCCTCCCGGGGGCCAGGAACCACCAATAAATTAGTCCCTACCAAGCGTAATGCCCTGGGGGGGGCATAAGGGGGGCATATCTATGGATAACTTCTGCTCCAGCAAACATAGCCAACAAAATTGCGCTCAACATTTTCAGGTAGCGAGGCCAAGACACTCTTGCAGGCATGGCAAAGAGGCACCTGCAACTGCATCACCCCCCTATGGCTAGAGCCCCCTATGGGTAGATGCCCCCTCAGGGAAAGGACTCCTCTGCACATCTGAGGCAGGAAGAACATCTGGTCCCAGTTCTGTTATTCCAAATGTATAAAAATCTGTTTCTAGGGCAGCTCAGGAGCGCTGGATTTTGGACATGAGTCACAGTGTCACTCTTTTAGTTGTCTCAGCTATTAAAATGGCATATTGAAAAAATTCTCTGCCCTGGTGTAGAACTGGATTTCTTTCCCACAACAGGTGAAAATGAACCTTAGCTCCCTAATGGCGGATGTATCCGGGTCACCACAAGTCAATTGGGACTTGACAGTTAGTTGACCTGCACAGTGGTCTGGGAACTCAAGACTGTTTGATATCTCTCTGACTTGTATTTTTGCCAATCATTTAGCAACAGAACAATTTGGAGAAGCGAAACGACTCCTGGAATATTTGAACCAGCTGATCACAAGAAATGCTGAACTGAAAAAATCAATCAGTAAGTGTCTGTGAGCTTCTGAAGCAGTCAAGAAACCCACCTTGAAATCACACTTGCTGAAAATACTTTCATTTCTTGCCTCCCCAAAAATATTTATCTATTTATTTGATTTATTTCCTGCTGCTCTTTGTGACCATCTTGCATTGGGTTCCAGTGAAGATTTGTACCCCAGGAGTGAATTAAACTAAGGCTTAAGTGACTGCTTAAAAGCTGTGTGGCAATAGGTAAACAAGGGATCTAATTATGTCCTTTCATTCTTGTATTCATGTATTCATCTATTTATTTATTTATTATTTTATTTATATCCTGCCATTCCTATTACCATCTTATGGCGGGTATCAAAGTTATAACCCCAGAATAAAATCCCTCCCCATAATATAACATAACCAGAAAACATGAAACAATCATATCTGATGTATTTTAAGCAATACCAATCTCATTTAAATCTGATATTGAAACTCAGTAACATTTCTTTACCACTGCTACTGTGAGCAACTTAAGAGGCTGACATATGGGTCTGAGAATGTTTGAACAAGCCAAGATCAATTCCCTCATTGTCTAGCCACAGTGCAGAAAAGCAAGAGGTACACAATTTCAATTTCTTTTCTTTTGTGAAGGTTTTCAAGGGTCTCCCCATTCATTTACATTTTTTACAGGAATGTTTTAAAATATTTTATTAATGTTCGATTGCATATGACTATTTATATTTAACCATCCCACTGAAGGCAAGGGTGCAGAGAAAACAGGGCTTAGATGTAGGCCTTCCCTGATAAGGGGGAGCATGGGAAGACATGGTCCTAAAGGTATCTTGAATCCAAACTGTTTAGGACTTTAAAGGTAAGAAAAGCACTTTGAATTGTGGCTGCAAACAGATGACTACCCAGTGTATCAGAGGGTGATGTAATGGCCATAAACAATTCCTGGAACTAAAGACAGTCATTGTCTCATAACAATAGCTTGGTTGTGATATTAAGTTTTATTGGTGTAGTATCCATTACAGTAATCTAAAATGGATGTGATCATACAATAGCATGGATCTCTGTGGATACATATGCCAGAGTCCTGATCATGCAGCTGTGGGTCTGCATTGAGCAGCATTCCCACTGAACAAATGCTTCAGGAACTGTCTTATCCCTTTCACAACAGGCAGTCTTTGCAATCCTTGAACAGCTTCTCTGTTGACCAAAAGCATCCAGTGTTGTCTGACACCATTTCATTGGTTGTCATCCATCCAACAACCTTTTCAAGTATCATTTTGGAATGTGTCTATGACCTTACTGTGACACCCCAGTTAATTTCTCCCATTAAGCAGACATTATTGAATAAAGATCTTTTTATTGAAAGTATAACAGAACAGGCATCTTCAAAGCCTTGCTGAGACTAAAGCACAGTGGAATACTTCTTTATCTACCTCCTTCCCCACTCACTATCCCCAAGCCAAGATTCGGGCACAAAAACCTCCAGATCCCATTCACCCATTGTTAGCCCTGTAAAACAAAAGTTAACTTCAGACACAGCCATCTACTTTGACCCCGAGGTCAGAGAGATAACCAGTCATGAGAGGTACAAATCATACCAAGGCATAGAAAACTGCCTGTTTCTAAGTAGCTCATATCCTGCATTGGGCATCACCAGCTGAAACTCTTCCATTCAACTAGGAACAAATTGCATTCCCATTGTATCCTGAGACTGAACAATACCAACTGGATCATCTACATCACAGCCAATGCAAGCAGATTCCCCTAACAGAAGAGGCATCTGAGCCTACAGCTCTTTTTTTGCCCATTGGGGAATTATCAGTTTTTATGTCTTCCTTTTAGTTTAAGTGGAGCTAAAAAAAGGCCTTTCAAAGGTTGATGGACAGAGTCCTTCAGAGACTTAGTTTTGCTAGATGATGTGGTCATATTTAGCTCATCACGGGCAGACTATTTGGTACATCTAGAAACAGTGTTAATGAACTTGAGAGAGGCAGGCTTAACAGCCAAGTTTTCCCAGCATCACATAGCCTATAAGGATGTGGAGTTTCTAAGTCATGTGGTTGGGGCAGGTGCCATAAAGACCCATGAGGCCAAGGTTGCTACTACTATTGATACTGTATGCTAATACTGGTGTTTCAGCAATAATTTTGGAGAAATAGTCACTCCCTTAAATGAATTTTGCTGAAAGAAAGTGGTCTACTCAGCTGAGTGCAAGAGGGCCTTTGATCAGTTAAAGCAGTGTTTGGTCCAGGCACATATTCTTAGGCCCCCTAGCTATTTGAAATGTTTTACATTCACACCAACGCTACAGAATCAGGCTTGGGAGCAGCTCTGATGCAGGAGACTGAGGAAGGTGGGCTACAACTTCCTGGTCTATCCAGTATGTTTACTGGTCTATCCAGTACTGGTCTATCTAGTATGTTTCTGCCCCTGGAAAAGGCCTACTATGTAATAGAAAAGGAAGGGCCAGAATTTATGTGTGTCTTAAAGAAGCTGAAACCCTGTATGTTGGGAATAGGGTTCATAGGGGGAAAAGATCACTCTCCCTTGGTCTTTTTTCACCAAATGAAAGAGAAAACTGCCAATATCTTTGGGTGGACATAAAAACTTCAATAGTTCCAGTTTGAAATTAGGCACATTAAAGGCAGTTCTAATTTTGTCCTTGACACCTTGCTATTTCAAATTAATTGAATGTATTGGCATGTGTTTCTTTCGGGATGGTACTGTGAATAGACGTGCTTTCCCCTGTACCTAGTCCTAGTTAGAAAGCTCTCAAGGAATCTTTAGTCCCTTGTGACCTTTCCTGGGAGGGCCAAGTGAGGAGAGAAAGGACATTTTTTGTTCAGTTCTACAGTGCCACAGGGGTTGTGGGGCTATGGCAACCCCTGCTTTACATCTTTGAGGGAGGTTTACTCCTCTAACTGCTACACTGGAATTGGCAATACAACAAAACTGCCCAAAACATCCACACCTGTGTGGTTGAGTCTGGCTGGCTCTCATCTGTGGTCATCTGGTCATCTTGGTTGCCTTTTGCCACCACATCAAAAGCAGAAAGGGAGATGGATAAGATGGGATGGCTGGGTGGGTTAAGGAGTTCTTATTCTATTTCTGGAAATTGCCTTGAACCAGCTGGCAGGGGTTGGTGATTCATAAGTATAACAAAATAAACAAACAAATAAATAAAATCACTCTTGACTATAGCTGCCCCATAACTTTGGTGCTTGAGGCCTGAATTTCCAACTATCAGGACATTATGTTGGATAGTCTTTTTGACCTAGGTGCTTGGGGTGAGATTTCTTAGCAAGACTAGTGCTTTTCTGCCAAGTCCCCATCTCTAAGGGGGATTGGGAGCAGGCATTTGGAGCAGGCATAGAGTTTCTATTTCCATTTAAGCTCTGTCATACAGCACTTGTTTGCTTTGCCACTTTTGTATGCTGATGACCTGAGAATAATGCCTATCCTACTTTTACAGATGCTTGGCTTCTGTGGGTTTCTGCCAGCTCTCACCAACCTGAAGGAGTCAGGAAGAAGTATTTGGGCAGAGTCCCCCTTCCCTGGTTTGGAGTAAAACCTTACGAACATACTCAGGGATTTGGCATAATAGTCCCTTGATATGATGGAAAAGCTCTGTTAGATGGAATTACATGTGCACAGTGGTGGTGGTGCATATGTTGCCTTAACTGCTATCACTGACAGACAGCAGGCATAATAATATGTTCTCAGCTGTGCTTGGTTGCATTCTTTTTTACTTTTCCTTCACTTGCATTATAACCTTCCACCCAACTGTTTCACCAACCATGCTTCCATATTGCCAGCCACAGCTGCACTGTCTACCAAGGAACATGTCAAGCTCTACAGAATAGGAACGGGCACTCAGGAGCAATAGCTTACACCATCTGAGTCATCTGTGAATTCCACAGATCAACCAGATCCATATCAGGACTCCTGACCAGAAAACCCTCTAGAGCAGTGGTCCCCAACCTTTTGATCACCGGGGACCACTCAACGCCGGGGACCACTCACCGGGGACCACTTAACGCATTTTACTGAGGCCTGGTGGGGGGGGTAGTTTACTCCTCTACTCTCAACCACTGCCCTAACGCTCTCTGATCACTATGGTAATATTTAAACATCCCTTCAAAATAAGATACAGACATGCCACAACAATGAAGTGTGTTGTAAAGAGCTGGGGGGGGGATAAAGTAAAGGGCTGGGGGGCGAGAAGGTGTCCTTCAGGGCCCACCTCCAATTAGTCAAAGGACCACATGTGGTCCGCAGCCCACAGGTTGGGGATCGCTACTCTAGAGACTTAAGAAAACCTTCTCATTCAATCTGCCTCCTTAGGTGAACTATTGTAAGTGACCCTCCACCCATGCCAATGTTCCAAGCATCAGTAAGCCCCAAACTCACCAGGAGATGGTCAATGAATTCAACAGTTCTTCCAAGAATACCAGCCTTGTGGGTCATAAAATAATTCATCAGATATTTCATGGAGGTCCTTAATGCCCAGTTTGCCTTGGTCAGGACAGACAGGGAGACTGATGGGCAGTGTTGTGAGTTGTAAATCAACAGAATTCCTATTTGGTACTATGTCTAGAGAAACATCGATATATAATTTGTGACCACGTATTTAAAATAATCTATGCTGGCTGGCTTGTACTGAACTAACTTCTTCCATTTCCTTTCCTTACTCCATATGATCCTTACTCGGCGGAAAGATGATGTCACTGGGAAGCAAAGTAAGGGCTGGAAGCCATTTGGAGGGAACTTATATTTCCTCAGCGAGAGGGAAGGCAGTTTTGAGGCAGCCCTGAAGGACTGTGAAAATCAAGGTAGCTTCCTGACTGACGTCAGAAATGATCTGGAAGAGGTGAGAAGAAAAATGGATGATGTAAAAGGCAGGAATAATTATTTTATTTCACAGAACTATGTGAAATAGTTTCCTTAGCTATATAGCTCTGGGGCATCATCTACATGTTCTATACCTGAACATTCAAATGAGCCTTGTTCTGCTTTTGCAAGTGCAGAACCCCAGAGTTCAAGAGTTAAATACAGAAGGGGTAGCCTCTCAGAATGAAGTAGCTCATTGGATTGCTGAAAAGGAATGGTTCTTTCTTGCATCATGAACTCTTAGTCCTGAGAAATTTCCTAGTTGAGTTAGTGCTCCTTGCTAGAGCACATGTGGACATGAGGGACATGAGAGTACAAAGTGGACAGAGAAAATTTCGTACTTGCCTGATTCACACAAGCATAGATTCAGGGTTCTGAAGCAGCAGAACTAATTTTGAGTTCAGTGGCATCTTTAAGACCAACAAATGTTTATTCAAGATATAGTGCTTACACATGAAAATGTATAACTTGATGCAAGCTTTGTTCATCTTAAAGGTGCCATTGGACTCAAGCTATGCAGAAATGACAAGGAAAATATACTATGGTTGTGCAAGGGGGACCTGATTCAGCCCGATTCGGGTTCGGATGAACCCAATTTGGACTGATTCAGGTTCGTATTCAGCTGATTTTGATCGATTCGGGTTCGACCAAATTGATTTGGATCGATCCGAATAGCTTCGGAGCCAATGCAAGTCAATGGCACCAATGACTTGTATTGAAAATCCTTCCCCCAACTTTCCCATGGGCCAGGGGGAGGGAGTATAAGTTGCACCCCTAAAACTTCAAGGGTATCTCAGGGAGGGACTTCCCTGAGTCCCCGGCGAGTTTCAAGAAGATTGGCCCAAGGGGTCCAAACCTAAGGGCTCCAAAAGAGGGTAGCCCTAGCCGCTCCTTAGGACATAATGGAGATTCAGATTCTCTAGTCTTTAAACTTGATTCCCCATTTAAGTCTATGGGGAATGGTAGCAGCCTCTTTGGGAGCCCTAAGGACAGGATCCCCTGGTGTAATCTTCCCTGAGCTCCCCTGCAAGTTTCAGGAAGATATCACCAGGGGGACCTATCCTTAGGGCTCCAAAGAGGGTACTACCATTCCCCATAGACTTCAATGCTGGGAAAAAACAATTTCAGGGTTAATATCTAATTTCCTGGGTAATTAACCCTGAAATTGTTTTTTTTCCCCCTAGCAATGTCTTCAATGCTGAAGTTTGGAACCCTCTTTGGGAGCCCATAGGATTGGACCCACAGTTCATTCTTCTTGAAACTTGCAGGGGAGCTCAGGGAAGGTCTTCCCTGAGTCCCCTACAGCAGGGGTAGTCAATCAATCAATCAATATTTATTCACGGTCATTCAGACCAAAACCCAAATACATGCAGTTAAGACCAAGACAATCCAAAAAGCAGGAAAACTGCCAATACTATAAAAATGTTAAAAGTCTGACATCATAGTCAGTATTTAAAACATACTTTAAGTTACCAGTTTAAAACAAAAAAAAATGGCTTTGTACTTATAAGGTTGGATCAGAGAGAATTCTTTGATCCATATACCGAGTACGCAATTTCATGGCGGCGGTGCAAAATTTAGCTGTGCAGAGAGTTATTTGCTTATCTGCGTCTTGGAGCAGTACCTTGATTTTCTCCTTTGTGGAAGATCTCAGGTAAGTGTTCAAAATTGGCTGGATAAAGGTGCGTCTGATAGTGTCATAAATGGGGCAGAACAGAAGCACATGTTCATCTGACTCTATCCATCCGCTGGCACAAGGACAGAGTCTCTGAGCAAGGGGTTTCTTTTGGTAGCGCCCCTTCAGCACGGCAGTGGGTAGAGTTGAGCATCTTGCTTGGGCGAAGGCCCTTCTATGGGTGATAAGTTCTAGGTCTGACAGGTATGGAGCTGGAACAAGCGTGTATCGGATCCTATCTGGACACAGAAATTCTGGTGTTTTGGCTAGATCCCTTTGCCGGCTGATGTCCTTGACCCTTTGTTTAATTATGGATTTAGCTTGATCTTGCTGTATGAAGGCTAGCTGTTGTTCCATAAAGCCAAGCTGTGATAATTTGCATTTCACAGTTTTTAGCCAAATTGGCTGAAAGTTGTCTCTTAAGATCAAGGCAGACAATCGCTTTGGGTCATAGGTTAGCTTCAGCCAATATAGGATCGATGACACATAGATCTTATCTTCCACACTTTGCATACCTGTTTCCAATCTCACTCTAGCATTTGATACGCACTTAGGGAGCTGGATGATCTTCCTTAGAAATATTGACTGCACCCTTTCCAGTAACATAACACTAGATGTTGGGGTTCCTGAGAAGGAGCCATAAAGCAGCTGAGAAAGTGTCTTGGCTTTGTAGAGCTCTAGGGCAGCTGGTACAAAGTATTTCCCCTTGGTTCGATAGAATTTGAGAATGTTGTTAGCCGATCTTTGGGCTTGCTCAGCAGCATATTGACAGTGCGCAGTCCTAGCACATGAAGATTGTAATACAATTCCCAGGTACTTGAATCTGTGAACTTCTTCAATTTTACAGTTGTCTAGTTTCCAAATTTTTGGTTTGGTCCTCTTGCCGAAAATCATGACCTTTGTTTTTTTGTAGTTTACTTGTAGATGTTCTTCTTTACAGTAACTGCTAAGCCTCCTTAGCATTCTTTTGAGTCCTACTGCAGTTCTGGAAAGTAAAACTACGTCATCAGCATAAAGGAGAATAGGAATTGGACGATGGGCTAAACTAGGGGGATGAAATTCCTTGTCCTGGAATGAGTTAATTATACCATTAATGTAAATATTAAACAAAGTAGGAACTAAGATGCAGCCTTGTCTAACTCCTTTAGTAACATTAATGGGATTGGTAAGGTGGCCTTGGTTACTGCATCTGACCCTTATTGTTGTACCCTGGTAGAATAATTTAATAAGGGCAAGAAGCCGTCGGTCAATAGAGGTGTTCTCCAATTTCTTCCAGAGGCGAGATCTAGAGATGGAATCAAAGGCCGCTTTAAAATCAACAAATACAGCGTAGAGAGCAGATTTTGCAGAGGTGTATTTTTCTGCTAGGTGTTGGATAGTCAAGCAGTGATCGATAGTGGAGGCACCTTCTCTGAAGCCAGCTTGTTCGGGCCCTATCAGCCCTTCCTGCTCGCTCCAACTCGAGAGTTTCTTTAGTAGGTGTTTGGCATATAATTTGCTGGGAATACTCAATAAGCTGATAGGGCGATAGTTTGCTTGGTCACTTCGTTTGCCAGTCTTATATAAAGGTACAACCACTGCTGTCAGCCTACTACTGGGAATATGACCTGAGGAATTAATAGATGTAAAAAGAGTTGCTAATATTGGGCTCCACCATTCCTCATTATTCTTTAGAAGTTCAGGGGGGATCCCATCCAGCCCCGGGGCCTTGCCTCCCTTTAACTGATTAATAAGTGATTTTACTTCATTTTGAGTGACTGGAGGCCACTCAGGAAGCCCCTCCAATGTGCCTGGTTGGTTCAGCAGGGGTAGTCAACCTGTGGTCCTCCAGATGTCCATGGACTGAAATTCCCATGAGCCCCTGCCAGCATTTGCTGGCAGGCGCTCATGGGAATTGTAGTCCATGAACATCTGGAGGACCACAGGTTGACTATCCCTGCCCTACAGGTTTCAGAAGGATTGCATCAGGGAGTCCTATCCTAGAGGCTCCCAAATAGTGTGCCTCCATTCCCCATAGACTTTAATGGGGAACCATGTTCAGATTAGAGAATCTGAATCCTCATTATATCCAATGGAGCGGCTAGGGGTACCCTCTTTGGGAGCCTCTAGGATTGGACCTCTTGGGCCAATCTTTTTGAAACTTGCAGGGGACTCAGGGAAGACCCTCCCTGAGCTCCCCTAGAAGTTTGAGGGGTGTAACTTACACTCCCTCCCCCTCCGCCCTTTTCGGTGGGAAAAACAAGGGGAAAAAGCAGCAGAAGCAGCAGGAGACTGGAGAAGACAATGGCTACCTCTGCTTTGGTCGAACTAATTCAATTTGGCAGCCAAATCGCCGATTTGAAGCAAATTGGTGCTTTTTTTAATGCCGGGAAGCATGATTCGGACCGTTTTGGCATCCGAAACGGCAGAATCGATAGCAATTCGGCCAATTTGGACATTTCCGAATCTGTGTCACACATCTCTAATATACACACAGTAACAGCCAGTATCTGCTATATACTGGTATAGTATAATATTGTCTATACAGTGGGGGGAAGGGCAATCCTCTTTTGTATGTATTAGTGACTTTTGCTAGGCATCCAGGCCAATTTGTACATCTGAGCAAGTGCAGAAGTTGTTGCAATCCACAGCCAGAACCAGAACAGATTTGGGTAGCATAGGGTATGAGAGTGGTAGAAACAAGTATTGGTTTTATATTTTTATGTTTCTTTACCATGACAAATGAGAATCTATGAAAGACCAGACAAAAAGTCTTGAACTGCTATAATAATATCAGGGCTCTCTCAGCTGTCCTCCCTCACAGGGTGTCTGTTGTAAGGAGAGGAAAGGGAAGGCAAATGTAAGCCACTTTGAGACTCCTTCAAGTAGAGAAAAGCGACATATAAGAACCAACTAGGCAACTTTGAATGGAGACAATGATCATAGGGAGTTTATATTTCTTAAGTTAGACCAGCCCATAGTTGTCTTGGAAACCACGTGCCTTTTGCTGAGCTACTATAAGGAAACTAATTCACCTTCTCTGCTGTTCCTTGTCCTCCCCCATTCGTCTCCTTACATATTTTTTTCAGCTAACAGTCCAAATGTCTGTCTTCCTGGTTTTCTGATAGATATAAAGTACATTTTGTTCTTACCTTCCTGTTTTACTAGCAAGTTCTTCAAATTCCTTTTGCTTAACCTAACTGTGCATGCAGGTGTATTGTGATGGAATTTATATTCCTATGTATACAAGATTATCCCCCCCCTTCAAAATGACTTCCTGCCTTTTAAAAACCCCATTAAAAGGGTTATATATTGTATACCGATACAATATATAAAATACACAGTGAACAGATAAAATAACACAAGCCCCATGCCCAAGACTAATACCCACTCTTGGGGAGAAGAGGGGGCCTGGGAGGGGGAGTGATCTTCCAGTGATCTTCCTCACTGCCCTGATCTCAACCAAGACCTGGAGGAAGAGCTCCATCTTGCAGTACAATGTACTATGGCCATTATCCAGATAAATGGGCCAACACCTATGCCCTAGGTCCCAGGCTCCACATAGGATTAAAAAGGAAGAGAAGAATGGCATGAAAACATTTATTCCAGCTGGGGAGAGGGAAATCAAATTTGTGGTTAATTTTCAATACACCTAAAGGAAAATGTTAAGTCACTTACCACGGGTAAGGCCAATACTTCTTTTAGTTTGCTATAGGATGGGGGTAAGAATACATCCCAGGGCCATCCCATCCAGAACTCTCAGACAGAAATTATTTTGTTCAGCCATCACACATAAAAGGGTATCTCATCTGAAACCTGATTTTTTAAAAATATGGAACTAGCATGAAAAAAAACTGATTTCAATAATAACTTTTCTCTCTCAAAAGAAGCTCTTTTTTCTTTTTGTTTGATTGCCTTTTTTATTAAACTTCTAAGTACTCTTTTTCAGACTTTGCAGGGCTTGTGTGGGATATTTGACACCATGGGATGCTCCAGCAGGGGGGTATGAACACCTGGGAAGACAACGCTTGACATTTAACATCCCCAGAGTGAAATTCTGAATTTTTAAAGAACCTATCTTCCTCCTCTCTTTCAACTTCTATTTTGATGAAAATTGAGTGGATTTGATACAGACTGCAAATTCCTGAAAATAAGAGGAAAATAAATGCACTGTTGGATTTCAGAGAGAAAATGGGTAAAAAGGAATCAAGAGGTTTCCTCTAGACTAGAAAAACACATTCCAATTATTTACCATTCAAAATTAGAGCAAATTTGAGCCTGAGCTAATTGTGACCGGTTCATAAAATCCATACAAAAAAATGGGAGGAAGGATGGAGAATGAAAAGCACACCCATACCCTACAACCGGGTGTGCAGACTGTGGCCTTCCAGATGTCCATGTACTACAATTCCCATGAGCCCCTGCCAGCATTCGCTGGCATTGTTGTCCATGGAGGACCGCAGTTTGCCCACCCCTGCCATACAAGGTAGCGTTCGGTGCTACATACAAGGTAGTTTAGGAAACTACATTTTATAAGTGTTTGTTGGCTCATTGAGGCCAATTCACTGCAAGGGAAACACTTTGAGCAGAGAATCTAGGTTCACGTTTTAAATATGGCATTTGTGATTGTGCAGGAATTTTTGGAGTCATTACTCAAAACGAATGTCTTTAGTTGGCTTGGACTTCGGAAGATAGACCGGGTTTGGACATGGGTTAATGGAGAGAAAGTGTCGGGCCCTACGTGAGTCTCTTACCAAAAGTTATTTATGTCTTGTATTTTAGGAACTGCCTTAAGATGTGCTTTCCAGAAGGACTTTATTGTCAAATTTTCACATGTGTATGCAACACAACTAAAATCCTGTTCAGGCTTAATTTCCTAAAAATCTGGGCTTTCTAGGACCGTTCACACACTGGAGGTTTCATGCCGGGCTGCAGGCTGGAATTTTAGTCATGGCAGGTTGCCCCACCTCTTCCTGCACCCACACGGGGGAGCATTTGACTCGGCGTGTCTCATCCAACCCTGATTTGTGCTCCTGCATGGAAGCTGGGGCAGTGAAGTTCCCAGTGCATAAATGGTCTAGGAGGCTACATCAGATGGTGTTGGCAAACAAGACAATATTTTTAAGATCTCTAGTAATCTACAACAGTGTGATAACACAAGGTATTGCAAATAATGGGAATGGGGGAGAAAAATATGTAAATACACATAATGTGTGTACAAAATTTCAAGAAGGAGATGACCCTGGGAAGAAGAGAGTGTAAAATGGGGAAATCTCTTTCTGGGATTCTGACACAGACCCTCGAAATTGAATTCTATATAGAAAAAATATAAACAATTTCTTATTAGAGCTCAAGATATTTAAAAACCATAAAAGAAGATCTTATCTTCTGGACACACATAAAGCATCTCAGAGTGTATACCACTATCAGCAAGTTCAGACCTAATGCATTTGGATCATAATTATTGTCCTCGGAGATCAATATGAAGATATACAGGGTTGTACTTTCCCCCCCAATTTTCAACATAAGGGGTAAATACTTTTTAAATCTGTTATGGCTGCTTCTGGTTGTGCAGTATATTTTATTTGTTGATATACACCAGGCAGAATTATCAGCTGGAAAATATTTATTTTCCTCCCCTGAATAGTGGGAATTCCAGCTTTGTGTTTTTTTTGCAAGAAGGTCCAATGCAGAGAAATACGCAGCAAGATTTTCCGATTATTTAATAAACCTCTGTTATTTATCTCTTTAGTCATCTTTTCTTTAAACGAAGAAGCTCTACACACTTCAGCTCTGCCAATCTATTCATACTCTTGAGTGACCTGTTTTCACGTAAGGCAACCAGTACAGTGGTCACCTTTCAAATGCTGTCGTAGCTTTGGACCTTTTCACAGAGATTTCTCAACAATCAGGGGAATAATAAGAAATATTTGCTGGCTGAGAATTCTGCCTGGCATATTTTAACCCAAACAATATATTGCAGGACCAGAACCAGTTGTAACAGATTAATGAGGTATTTATCTAACTGCTCTGTTTGATAAATACCTCAAAATACCTGAAAAAAATTACCTGATAAGCACCTTAAAAAAGTTAAGTACATCTGTGTGCATCGACCTCTGAGAAAGATGAGTATGATCAAAACGCATTAGGTCTGAACTTGTCATTAATGGTCTACATCAGGGGTAGTCAAACTGCGGCCCTCCAGATGTCCATGGACTACAATTCCCAGGAGCCCCCCGCCAGCGAGGCTCGTGGGAATTGTAGTCCATGGACATCTGGAGGGCCGCAGTTTGACTACCCCTTGTCTACACACTGAGATGCTTCATGTGTGCCCAAGAGATAAGATATTCTTTTATGGTTTTACTGTTAACCTTCATGGTTCTCACCTCTTTTCCAGCCTGGCTTTTTGTTTCCCTTCATGTTATTTTTAGGTCAAAATGTAACAGAATCTTAATGTCATAATAAAAATTGTGTGCTATGGCTTCATTCAAAAGGCTAGCTTCTGTACTGGTTGTGTTACCTCAAAATACATTTCATGGTCCATTTCACAAAAAAATACAATGGGCTCTAGGTTGCCTGCATTCCCTTTCAAGATTCCCCCCTCAGCCTATAAAGATAGGGGGGAGTATTGAAAGAGAGCATAAGCTGTGTAACAGCTGACTAGGACAGCTGCATGGGTGAAACAATCAGCTGTAATTCAGGGGCCACATCCATTTAAACACTCCCTGCCAGCCTGTCAAGGCACAACAGAAGAAAAACAGATCAACTTTAGGTGTTGTTCCAGAAATAATAATGTTTAAAGTCAATTATATCAATCCTTTTTATATCTCTTTTATTCAATATTTGGAGAAACCAGAACGAATTCCGGATATACAATATCCCATTTTCAATTTTCTCTCTTTCGTCAGTGACTTACACCTTTTTAGTACACATTCTAACTATGTTCAAGGTCTCTGATTTAAATCTTTCTATTGACTCTTATAGTATTTCTTTGTCACCTGTTCAATAAGTCAAGTGGGGATTCTTTGAAGTATAATTCTCTGTCAGGCCAAGGCAGACGGGGAGCATTTAAATGCTAATGGGCCCTGCATTACAGCTGATCATGAGGCTTTTGAGGGTTGTCATGATCAGCATTAACTCAGGGTGGTCTCCTCAGTTTAAACACTCCTTGCCTGCCTTGTAGACAGACAAAGAGCATTTAACGACAGCCAGGCCCAGCTATATAACTGATCATGGCATCCCTACAGGTGGGGAGAAGGGGAGCATTTAAAGGGAGCAGCGCCTTCTTCTTCAGGGTCCTCTTCACATCCGGTGCATTCTGCATCAACTGCAATGGTTGCCAGTTGAATTCTGGGTCAGACTAAAGGTTCTGGTAATTACCTTCAAGGCCATACGCTGTCTGGGCCCAGTGTACCTGAGGGATCACCTCCCTGCCTACTCCCCAAAAAGAGCCCTGTGCTCCACTGCTACCAACCAGCTAAGGGTCCCTGACCCTAAAGAAGTTCACCTGCTCTCGCCCAGGGCCAGAGCATTCTCTGTTCTGGCCCCCACCTGGTAGAACGATCTCCCAGAGGAGATCAGGGCCCTGATGGAGCTTAAACAGTTCTGCAGGGCCTGCAAGGAGGAGCTCTTCCGCCAGGCATTTGGTTGAGACCAGACATAACCAACAGTGACCCTGTTCTCCCCGCCCCCCCTCAGAACACCACCTATATACTCTGGACCTGTTTGTATTGTTGCACTGTTGTATTGTTTATTTGTTATACTACTATACTGTTATATGTTTACAATTATCAGTTATTATTGCATGGTTATTCAAATGTTTTATAGACTGTTCCATGTATTGTTCTTATGCTATTATGTAAACTGCCCTGAGCCCCCGGGGAGGGCGGTTAATAAACAAACAAACAAACAAACAAACAAATAAATAATAGCTGATCATGACAACCTGTGACACTCATGATCAGCTGTAAAACACCAGCATGCTCCCTTTAAATAGTCCCCACCATTGCAGGTAAGGCTTTGCCAGAGAAGGTGGGAGTGATATATATCTGGAATTTTCCAAAGCCTCTTTGCATGGACGGGGCTCTGCCTGGAGGAGTTGGAATGTTCAACATGTCATAGAATTATGCACATGCAATATGGGGGAAATAAGATGGAATACTATTATCTTTCTCATTCTCACAGATTCATCTAAGAACATCTATTTTGATTTTTTAAACAATTATTTTGTGCAAATTGGACAATGTTTGAATATCTTTCTGTTTTCTGGTATCATCCCCATCTAAATAAAACATTTTCAATATTATTTTTATCACTTGCATATAAATGGCAAATGCAAGGCATTTACCTTTTGTAAATGGTAGAACAAAAGTAGGGAACAAAGCAAATTCACATATTGTTGGAAGAACTGAGCTAGGAATGTAAAATTAGATGGGAGAGTAACTTATTAATTTTTGTATAGATGGTAATGTGTTCTTCAAAAACATATCTGTCTGCAAACAAATAGACAATTGTATATATAAGCTCCACTGGATGTCCAACATAGAAATCCAATAGATTTGATAATCATTAGCAGAAGATGGAGAGCCTCCATTGTCTCTGCTAAACCAAGACTAGGAGCCAATTGTGGTATAAAATATGATTCTTCAGTATCAAAAATTTGAATAAAGCTGACAAAACCCACTAAAACATTCATATTGCCAAAATACACCATAAACAGCATTCCCGAAGAGTTTAAATGACATGTAAAGAACAGAATTGTATTACTAAGTTCAAGTGAATGTAAACTGGAAGAACTATGGGTTGAAATCAGAGATATTATCAAGGATGAATATGCAAAGACTACGTATGTGGCCAAAAGAAATGGCTGCTGAAACACTTAAAATCACTAAAGCTAGATGAGAAGCAAAACTCAGAGATGACAGAATATGTTCAGTCTCTATGCAGTGTTCCAGAGATTTGCGCATAGAGACAAACTATTATAACCAGTGTAAAGAAATTTATGAGACTGACAAAAGAGATCTCTTTGACAAGATCCAAGAAATCACAGGGTCTTTAAAGTATAGGTAGGCATGCTGAAAAATCAACATGACTGCAGACATTGATGCAGAACCTGTAGTCTAGAGAAGAGACTCCTGTTGTGATAGAACATGAAGAAACAATGTCTTCCAATTAACAAAGTGGTCAAACAAGGATGTATCCCTATCTATTCAATCTCTATGCAGAACTATAAGGACAGTTGGATAAGATTTAGATGAGGGTGTTGAAAAGAACGACAATACTTTTAGATAGGCAGATGACACCACATTGCTAACAGAAAACAGTGAAGACTTGAAACAACTGCTGCGAATGGTGCAAACAGAAAATGCCAAAGCAAGTTTACAGCTAAACTTCAAGAAGATAAATACAATGACTACTGAGGAATTAAAACAATTTTCCAGTTGACAATCAAGAAAATTAGGCTGATGAAGATTTTCTATGGCTTGATTCCCTCAGATTTCCCACATGTAATACTCAGATTTCATACAGATAAACCATTTTTCTTGCCTCTCAGAGGCCGCACCAGCACCCACATTGAGGTTGTTCCTTCCACTCTGCATCTTCCAACATCCATCCACCTTCACCAGTGTACAACCTCCATTTTTGCTTACTTTTCTCATCATTTAATTTTTTTAAACAAGTAGGATTAGTCCAGTGAAATGGTTGTATTACTAAACTTTGATCACTGATGAAAAATTATTCACAGGGAAAGCTTTAAATGCTTCGCAAAATATAACGTTGCCTTGCAATAATTTGGCTTCATGCGGTTCAGCTCTCCGAAGACTGTCTCCACAAGCTCTGAAAAAGTGGAAGGAGGGGATCAAGACCAGCAATGGGTGGTATGCTACCAGACAGATACATTTATTTCGGTCAATGACCAGTACAAAATACAAAACAGCAAAACACTATATAAGATTGATTCAAAGTTCCAAAATACTTAAAGTGTTCAATAGATCCGTCCTAACCCTTGTACATATTTAGCCATGCATTTCTACATTTAATTGCTAACCTTGCATATTTGACAATAATATAGGATGAATTCTTATTTTTATCCAAAAGGAGTGCCTTTAATTTGGCTTTTCTTGAAGTAGCCCTTAAGTTAGTAAATATGGAATACAGTAATTCCTGACACAATTGGTTGTAAATATAGCAAACAAAAATCATGTATTTGGTATTCTCAATGTTACTGTCCTGGCAAAAGCATTCCTGGGGTGGAAGCTTATTATATTTTCCCTCTACCCATGCTGAAGGGAGAGCATTATAGCGCAATAATGCAAATGCCCTTCTAAATTCAGAGTTGTCAATATTAGAAAGATAGGGCATAAAAGATAATCTATTTAGAAAAGAGGTATCATACAGTGTATTATTGATTCTATTCAAATCATGCTGTCTTTCCATATCCTGTATTATTTGCTTTACCAATTCTTTGGCACGGTCAAAACCCAAAGAGAGCAGAAATTCTTGGGATAGACCAGGGGTAGTCAAACTGCGGCCCTCCAGATGTCCATGAACTACAATTCCCAGAAGCCCCTGCCAGCATTTGCTGGCAGTTTGACTACCCCTGGGATAGACCATAAAATCCTAACTTCCTGTTAATGGCCTATGCCCATGGAGCAGTAAATGAGTCAAATAATATTAAATAGGATAGACCCCTGGGAAAGAAGATTAACAAATACAATATTGCAGCTGACTATAAACTTGCCTCGACCATTGTCAAACCTGACTCCTCACGCAGTGCAGCATTAGAGACAATTGTGGGAGCTGCAGAAGGTTTCTCAAAAATTTGGTTTGCACTCTCTCCAGGCGAATTGTATTGTCAGTGATTGTCAGTAGAGCTCCGTATAACATTTGCACCAGGGACTTAGTTTTGTACATTTTAAGAGCTGCTGGGACATTCCTACCACCTTTGCTACTATAGAATTTTAGTATAGCACCTGCACTTTTTTGCGCATTCAGAGCAAAATGGATTACATGAGAGTTCATAGATCCTGAAGCTTGAACTATGACACTTAGATATTTATATAACTGAATTTGTTCAACACAAGTAGGATTTAGGCACCACAAGTGTTTCTTAAGTTTCTATGAAAAGACAACTATTTTTGTCATGGAATGATTCAAGTCAGTTTTCATTACATTAATCCATAAGGGCCCTCAGTGCTTGTTTTAGTCCAGTAGGGGTCCTTGATAAAAGGACAACATCATCTGCATACAATAATAAAGACAAGTGTCTATTAGATAATTTTGGCAGATGGAAGTCCAAACTCCATAAATGGGTAACAATGTAATTAATATAAATGCTAAATAGTTGTGGAGCTGTTTGACACCATTCTGATGGGATCTGTTAAATGTCCCTGAGGGTTACGTATAACCCTTATTGATGTTTGTTTGTGCAAGGCCCAAATCAAAAAGACAAGTCGCTTGTCTATGTTTGTTTTCTCTAGTTTCTCCCGCAATTTTGTTCTTCACACTGAATCGAATGCTAATTTAAAATCTACAAAAGTAGCATACAAGGATGTGGTGGAACTGGAGGAATATTTTGCTATTAGATGGTCCAAAATTATGGGCCCTTCCGCACAACTTTAATGTAGCAGAAGGCTTGCAAATTGTAAACGCTACTAATTTGTAGTTCTGCAAGACGTCGCACACAATCTGCCACACTCCTGAAACAGTCCCGCAAAAAGCGATTTGTTGTAGTGCTTAAAGGGAAATCAGGAAAAGGGGATTCACCCTCCGATAAGTACTACACTCTTGCAAACAATCTGCAACACTAGCGAAAAAGACCTCTGCGTTCCCATTGTTGCGGTTCCAACTAAGTCCCCCCCCCCCCCCCGGCTCTCTCCTCCGAACTTCCAGCGAAGTGATCGCCATTTTTTTCTCTCGGAGTGAGCAGAAAGCAATGAACCAGTGAGCCTTCATTCATCCAGCGAGGCTTCTCCGGCTACAGTCCCTCAACAGAAGTGCTTTAAAGCAGCCCCGTCTGCAAGTTCCCTTTATTTTCGGCCAAAAATCATGCCCATTTGGGGGGGGGTTCTTTTCACTTGGGGGAGCATGGTAATGATGAATCGCCAGCTCACACACCAGCTGCCAGCTAGATGGGTCTCTCCGTTGCAACAAATTAATGCATATTCGTTGCAACGTGTGTGTGTGTTTTTAAACCTGTTCTTAAAGGGAAAGGGGCTTTCCCGGAGCATGATAACAACCACCCATTGGCTGTTCATTTGATTGACGGCCAGGGGCGGGACAAAGCACAGAGAAAAATCGCTTCCTGTCTAGCGATTTTTGCGAGACCTGAAACCTGTGGGAAACAAATGAAATGCTACTAGATTCCACTAAAAAAGCAGGTATGCGTAATGCCGAGATTGCACTTTTAAACATAGTGTTTCCACTTTGTGGGACCAATTGGCAACATTGGTCCTTGTGCGGAAACACCCTAAGCATTAATCTATGGTGGTTCTTCCTTCTCTGAACCCTCCTTCTAGGTAAGTATTTTGATCTAACCAGTCCCTTAATTTCCACTGCAGATATTTCACATATAATTTACTTATTGTGCTTAATAAGCGTATGGGCCTATAATTGGATGGGTCATCCTTGTTGCCCTTTTTGTATATAGGGGCAACAATAGCTGTTTCCCAGCCTTTTGGAATCCTATCAGTTTTATCCACGTTATGAATAACTTTGTCATTACTGGGACCCACCAATCAGTATTGTTCTTAATTAAATCTAATGAGACTAAATCTGGGCCTTGAGCTTTCCCTGAACTTAGAGTCCTAATTAGATATTTTACTTCAGAGGGATTGACAGGTGACCAAATTGGCAAGTTGGTTATGTTGTCCAAAACCGAATTGTCAATGTTTATAGATACATAAAGGAGATTAAAATGTTTCTCCCATATTACTGGAGTGATGGTTGAATAGGAATGAAATATTTTTGTACAGCCATAAACCAACCTCCAAAACTGAGAATCATCCTTAAGAAGAGTTGCTTGCCTAAGCTGATCCCAAGCTTTAAACATGTCCTCCTTCTTTTTATGAAGAATGATTGATTTATATTGTTGCTTCTTTGTTTTCAAGTCTTAACAATGCTTGTGTATTTGGGTTACTTCTGTAGTTGGCATATTGTACCCTACCAATCAAGCTCCAATGAGCAGAATGGCTGATAATCCTCAGCTGATCTTGTGTGTGCAGTCAAACATTTTAAAAGATACATTTAATGAAACCATTAACCATGAAGGTGGGTCAAAACAGAAAATTCATGCCTTCCATTAAAATCCATGTGGTTCAGTCACTTACATGAAAATGAACATAGGAAATGCTGTCTAGCCTTCAATAAAAGGTAATTGTTAAACTGAGAAAACTTTTTTTGGAATCTGACCCATAACAGCTGTATAGCTCTGTTTTGTTTATTTCTAAATTGGATTCTTTGCTACCAACACCTTTTATTGCCGCAAAAGCCCATCTTCTTTCCCTCATTATTTTGCATTTTATTTTACATGTGACATGAGTCTATCAATGAATGATATGGGACTTTTGTTAGTCTTGATTCCCTAGTAGAAAAAAGTGACAAGGAAATAATGGTATTTTCTCTGGCAGCTCTTCAAGAAGGCTTTTCACAAGCTATGAACATAGGGGGTAATGAAATAGGGGGTATCAGCAATGAAAGACGGTGATGTTGGAAGGTGGTGACACTTACATTTTTCACAATGCTCTACAACAGAAGAGAGAATCTACTAGATTTTGGCAATAAGAACAAAAGGGGCTTTGCAGCTGTTCTAGTCAGTTTCAAAAATAGTTTAGTCATCTTTAGGATTTTTAAAACCTTTGTCTGCATTCCTTTGTGTTCCTTTTCAAACAAGTTCATTTTCATACAAGATGAGGATTTGAATCAAAGGTGCTTATTTGATGTTACTGCGCAGCTGCAGTAAGGCAATTATATACATTTTTATTAAAAAGGCCTTTGGAGACACACCTACACACATTAAAGGTTATATTGACATACCAAGTAAGAAAATCTGTATTTTTGGGTTGCAGCTGCCAGAATAAACACACTGGAGAAAAAAAAAAGAATGGTGCATATTACAGGCACAGGAATCCAAAGGCAAGATTGAAGGCTTGCCTGCTGAGATTCCTTATAGTAAGCTTTGCATGCATAATATGCTGGGAACGGAAGCAATAAAGGCGCTTGAGAATCTCCTTAAGTGTAAGGATACATTGATGATGACCAGGGCCTCTTCTGCATGATGGAAAAGCTGATGAAAACTCACAAGATACATCGTGATTTTTCTGATCTCTGCACAGGGGAGTGAATTTACTCTGCAAAACTGATTTTGCTCTGCATAGTGAAGTGCCTCTTCAGTGCTTTAAGCATCTTTTAAGCATTGTTTTTGAAAGAAACGTTTCACCAATTCATATCTCTCCTGCCTGCCAAAGGTGCACTATTAGTCATGCAGAGAAGCCCCTTGGTTATGCAGATTAGTGACTGCATTAGAGAACAAAGCATGTCACTGGCAAAACTACATGGGGCAGGGCTATGAATTGTTCCATGCAGAAAGCATTGCAGCATAGTTTGTCAACAGACTATATTCAATGCAGAACAACGATTGTAGTATAAATACAGTGATCTAAACTGGTTGTTTTTTAAACTGTTTTATTTAACTCTGTGCAAAATACCTCCAAGATCAAGAGAATTCATCCTGCAGTATTTCCCATTACCTTGTTGGGGTGTTAACATTGAGAACCTGAAGGTTGAGCAAAAAAATATATTTAAATCAAAATACAATTATTTATTATGAAGTGTGCATTAAGAAGACAAAAGTGAAGAATCAGAGTATGGTCAATATTGGATGTACAGTCAGTGGCTGCACATGTTATTACCAGGGACCACATGTGTTTCAACCAAGAGGGTCTTGATCAGTTGTCATATAAGATATATACACACACATAATGATACAATGTTACAATAAGATCTGGTTAGTGGCATAAGAATGATAAAATCTGAAGCTTTCAACAAAATATAAGAATAACTCCAGATGTGTTCACAATTAAAACTCAAAGTAGTTAAGAACCAGAGTACTCACAGTTCAAAATCAAAGTAGTCAAGGCTCAATCCTTAGGATGCATCCTCATGTTTAAACAAAAAGCAAGTGACTTTCTGTTGGTTTACACATGAAGATGTACACTCAAGATTGAACCTTGACTACTTTGCTAGTAGCCCAAGTTCAAATCAGAGTTCATGTATTCTTTGCTTGCTACAGAATGAGGTGTCCTTGTGGAAAACAAATTCTTGAGAAGGAAGGTAGAAGAACAATATACCCAATCCATGAGAATCGAAAGAGATTATGAAGTATTGTAAATGTTTAATTCTAGAAGCTCGTGTTCTTTCTAATGCTACCATGTATGTATCCACAATGAACTGTTCAATACTGCCTTTATTTTTCAGTTACTGGGCAGAGGGACAGCCAATGAGGAGAGAAGGATATGAATGTGCAAATGTGGGCAAATGCACACCAAAGAAAAGCTGCTGGAATACATATCGGTGTACGAAATCCGACCTCCTATGGACTTGCAAGTTAACACCTGATCCAAGGTGGATCTAGTCAACAATGCCTCAATAGGATTGAAATGGTTGCCTAATCTCCATGCAATCTAGGGAAATGATCAAGTCCCACGGGAACATGAAATACAAGAACAACAATAACTACGAGCGAGGACACGTCATAGCATGGATGAGCACATTTCACTGAAAGAGCATGTGCAAAATGCATCCATTTCTTGTTGCAATAGATCAGTGTCGAAGGTCTGTGGACATCTGTCTGTTGACTCTTTATTATTTCTTTCTTGTGCTTTATCTTAAAGAGAAGGTATGCCTATATGGACTGGGAGGCCTCAAAACACACAGACACAGACACACACACACACACACATATCTATCCTGCCTTTTTAGTTTCTGGATCTTTTTACCTCTCTGATGCACCTCTTATAATAATAATTTTTAAAAAGGTCTCCGGCACAGGCTTACAATGTACTTCTAAAAGAAAAGTTAATTTAGAAGCAAAAGTGAATGCTAGGGCATGCCAGGAAGACCCATAGTATTCAGTCAGAAGAAGAAGAAGAAGAAGAAGAAGAAGAAGAAGAAGAAGAAGAAGAAGAAGAAGAAGAAGAAGTCCACCCCCCTGTTGAATAACAACGTAGCAATGCCAAAATGGAATTAACACAATGGCAGGCTGGATTCCTGGCTCTGTGGAGACAACATTGAATCTACTGCATTCTGCAAGGCTGACATTGTGGGAAGGACTATAAAATCAGAGTCCAGTAGCACCTTAAAGATTAACAATGATTTATTCAGGGTGTGAGATTTCGAGTGTAAGCACTCTTCATCAGACTATGAACTCCTTACATGACAGGGAATATAAAGCAAAAATCAATTCTGTTACATCAGTAGACTGTGTCACACAACCAAATACAGCCAGTGATAATCCTTTGTCAAAACATACAATCAATCCCTTGGAATTCAGTGTAGTTTACAGAAATACAAGGAGAAACCAAACTGCCTGTTGTCAGTGATCAAAGGCTCTCACCTCACCATATGCTGCTTGCTCCATCTGTCTCCATAAAACTGTGAAACATTCCTGCAGGGAATTGCTCGTAACTATCCCAAGTCCAAGAAGGCAAACTCAAAATTCAATTACGTTGCCATTACCCTACAGTCACATTATCTTTAACTGCTCCTAGCGGAGCGGATAAAATAAAGCAGTAAGGACCCCGAGGGCGGGCCCTGTCTGGGATGAGGAAGGGTGCCGATAGGCCCCTTCCCCCGGACTGACAATTTGCCCCTTCCCCCGGACCCTCCAATTGTCAGTCCATCAGCAAGGGACCAATTGCGAGGTGTGCACAGCTGGACTGACGAATCGGGAGGCGCCATCAACTTCATGCCTCGCTGCCAGCCCCCGCACACGACGGTGGCCTGCGCCAACACCCGCTGCCGCCTGAAATGGCTCCATCGCCCTGCGCCGCCACACACCCCACCTGCAGCTCGCCTGAAAGCAGCCACCCCGGGGCGCCCCGGTCTCAAGATCAAGGTAGGCCGTGGCCCGTGGGCCCCCATCGACCACTCATGCGGTCTCAACTGCTCATGCGGCCTCACACATCGCCCTGCGCCCGCCCTTATGTCCGGCCCATGGCTCTAGAGAGACGTGCCGCCAACCTCCCAAGCCCCGCTAGCGCACCACTGTATTCCGGGGGAATCGGGCTTTTTTACTAGTCACAAATAAAATAAATAGTGAGGAATATGGATACACAAGTTGAACAAGGTTAGCATGAATAGTGAGATTAAAAACCTATGTCCTTGTTGAGTCCTGGGTATGTCATAGTATTGAGTGTTGTAATTAACTTGCATTTCTGCAATCTTCCTCTCTAGACTGTTCTTGAAGTTCCTTTGCAATAAAACAGCTACTTTCTGGTCCCCTACTGAATGGCCTGGAAACCCTCCTAATAGGCATCAAGTGTAGGTGCTGATCTTCCTGTCCTTCGCAGTCGGTCGTTTTTCTTTACAGGTGCCACCAGTCAGCCCGAAAGAGCCCATCTCAGCAGGGAGGGAATCCTTGCAGAGCTTCCAGATTCTACAATGCCCACTGCTGCCGCTCTCATCCCCAAAGGAAGCTGCCAACTTCCTTACACCTCACCCACACTGACAAAAGAGGCAATGCAGCTTCTGCTCGGTTGGTGTCTAATAATACAGAGACCGGCATCAAAATTATATACATTTAGAATTAGTTCCAGTCAAGAAAAATGCTCACATAAAACAATTTCAAGTAAAACAGTCACGTAGTCAGAAACACAAATTCTTCACGTAATCTGTGATGTCCAGTCTTATGGCATAACGAGCAATGCACTCACATCGTTGGAGAATCCTGGTCAATAGAAGAGTGAAGTAATCTTGGCAAGGGTCCCTTTAAATCCCAGGTTCCTCAGAGGGGAGCATCATGAGCATCTCTCTTAACTTCTCTTTTCTATAGTCTAAGGACAATTATTTGCCTCTCACCAGGCAAAGTTGACTGTCTTCCCTTAGGAACATATTTCTGATATAACAATTCATTGACTCAACAGCTTTTATAGCTGAAGGCCTGTGAAGGGTTAATTCTTCACAAACCCAGAGTGCCTAGGTTGACAGGCTGTTCCCAGAGATCCAATTGGTCCACAGAGTGGAGAGAGATTTTACAGCTGAAAGTTGAAGAGGAGAATTCATTTGAAATTCAGCCCTCACAATCTGTCACTGGAAGGGAAGATGTTCCAGTTAAAGCTCACTTACTTTGGACACATCATGCGATCAAACTTGCTAGAAAAATCATTAATGCTCGCCATGGTCACTGGCAAAAGGAAACGTGGTTACCAAAAGATCCGCTGGCTCAACACGATCAAAGCCAATACAGGGAGGACCATGAACCCACTAAAAGAAGCAGTCAGAGACAGGGTTGCATGGTGAAGACTTCCTATAGAATAACCGAGGGTCGGACATGACTGAACGGATAACATCATCATCATAATCATCCTCACTTAGAGCAGTTTAACACAGACAGGAGAACAAAGGATAGTTGACAAAGATGGGTGGGTATTTAGACAGAGACCCCCCATTCAATCCAAGGAAAGGGGATATATCTAAAGAGAATGCTCCCTACTCAGTCAAACAGGGAGTGCACTCAGAAGAGTGCAGAGATCCCTGGTCTGGTGTAATTAGAAACTGCTTGTAGATATATAAGAGTTTAAATTGAAGATGAGTACTATTGTTTCAAGTACTTTGGGGACAGGAAAGAGTATACCAGCCTTCTGGAAACCAAAGCAATCATAGAATAGTCTGAACATGTGCTGAAGTGTTTGAAGAACACTGGAACAGAAGTCTCTTTCCATAATGATTTTACATAACACTGGAATAGCACAAGAAATCCTCTTTAGCCTGAAACATAAGAACTTTATTTCCTTGGAAGTCACCAGGGGCCAATCAGAAATGTTTTCTAAAGAGAGTTCAGAGGGTTGCAAGCTATCAATCTCTTCCTCATAGGATATACTTAAAAAGTATTCATGCCAAGTATAGGAAGGGATGGATGACATAGTAAAAGAATCACTGTGAAATGTTCCAGAAATTATTGACCCAAATTGCCTAAATTTATTAGAGGTTGTGTCCTGAATAAGTTGCTCCCATTGCTTATTAACAGTTTTTTCCTCTTTTATGGGTTGTTGGAGTTGACTTTTATGATTAAAATATTCTAACAGAATAAATGGAGTTTCTGCAGTTCGATATTGGTGATAAATAGTTCATAGATGTAATTTCAAGTCCCTACATTCCTTATCAAAACAGGCATGGGGAAGAATCTTTCCTATTTTAGTTTGCTCATTTGGGTGTTGATTTAATTCTTGGTTATACAATAGATTAGATCAACAAATGCTTGAATAATTACTAGAGGATCTTCAGATTCAGTTATAGTAGATCTAAGTTCCAATTTTGTTGGGGTTTTAAACAGTTGTTGGGTCATTTGAATTGAATCAGTAGATCAATTTTCTGGGGGGAAGAATATCTGAATCCTCACTAGAAGTTAGAGGAGGTAGAATTTGCCTTAAAGACATTGGAAGATTAAGAGTCAACATCAAAGGTAAGTGGCCACTAACATGGACACCTACATGGAAACCTACAAGGAAATACTCTAATCTATCTCTAAAGGAAGAGGAAGTTAAAAGGTAATCAGTCACAGTGTAATCTCTAAGGTAAATTCACCAGGGTAATCATGGTTCATCTGGTCATTTAAAGAGATTCTATTGAATTGAATACAAAATTTGGCGATTTGAATTCCTGAAAAATAAAAAAAGAATCTTTAGGATAGCTCCTAAAGAAAAGGAATGTTGGCAGTGTATCATCAAGGTCAAATCCTTAGGCTGCAGAAAGTGCAATATCATCCCTGTTCAATCTTGCATTAAAGTCTCCAGCTATAAGTATCTTGATGATGGGGTATTTCAACTCCAAATCCTCTATAAATAATATTAAATAGTTCCAATGTGAAAGTAAAGTAGAACTACCTAAACAAGGTGGTATATATAAATGAACTAAAATTAGAGCAATATTATCAAACTTGAGTTGGTAAACTTGTGCAAAAAAAATTATATGCTAGCACTGCTAACTTTACATTTAAGTATGATGATGAAAGTAAAGTTAAACTAGAATGAAATAGGCCCTTAGTGTTAGATCTAAAAGTTGTTATAGAATGAGACATATAACCTTCTACATGTACTTGGGTTTGGGCCCAAGTTTCTTGGAATGAAACAATATCAAAACCCTTAACATAATCCAGGAAATCACAGTCATTAGCCTTCTTCCTCCAACCTGCAATATTCTAAGACATGATTTTAATGATTAAGGGTGGAAAAACTTCAGGAAGTCAATCTATTACAGCTTCTTATGGTTGTTAGTTGCAAAGCCGTGTCCGACCCATTAGGACTGCATGGACAATGATCCCCCAGGCCTTCCTGTCGTCTACCATTCCTCAGAGTCCATTTAAGATTGCACCGACTGCTTCAGTGGCTCCATCCAGCCACCTCATTCTCTGTCGTCCCCTTCTTCTTTTGCCCTCAATCGCTCCCAGCATTAGGCACTTCTCCAGGGAGTCCTTCCTTCTCATAAAATAGCCAAAGTATTATAGCTAGTTGTTCTGAAGAATTATTGACTTCATAATATATGCAACCATTATCAACCAGACCCACCCCTTTATTCTACCACCATATTAAGCACTTCAGAACTTTGTTCTTGTGAGAGAGTTAAGTCATCATTGACAGAGGAAGCTTGATGGACATCTTCCATAGTCACCAGTCCTACTAACATTCTAGGTTCCTCTGTAGAATCAGCTCCTTTAGTTGGTTCAATGGAAGACTTCAGAGGAGTTTCTGGCTCTATAACATCAGGAATGCTTTGTAGGAGAGTTGTTCTTATGGATTCTAATTTATCAGCTATCATAAGTTGTTAATGAGTTGCCAAATTCTTCAAAGAGCCCAACAAGTCCTTCTCCAAGGAATCATTAATTTGAAGTATTTCCTTTGTAGGCCATTCCTCCAAAGTTGCCAAGTCCTTTGGCATAGGACCGTTACTGCCACCATGCTTAGGTTTCTTATTGGTAATAAGATTAGGCAACAGTGGGGATAGAATAATGTGAATGAAAACTGTAGCTGGAAAAATCCATCTGGTCCTTAAAAAAGGTTTCTATCTAAATAGCATCAAAGGCATTTTGGATCTAGGAAAGTTCAGCAGATCTTTTTGAGCTTGATTGAAGTTATTTAGTAACTGCCCTGATCTCAGACCCACAAAGTCAACTTGATTTCCAAAAGGCACACCTACATGTCTTCTGACAAGAGCTTTTGTTCTCCAAGAAGGAGTGTTACCTCTAAAGAGAGCCAGTTTGGTGTAGTGGTTAGGAGTGTAGACTTCTAATCTGGCATGCTGCTTTCGCTTCTGGGGGATGTGGGGGAATACATGCAGCCAGCTGTGTGATCTTGGGCTTGCCACAGCACTGAGAAAACTGTTCTGACTGAGCAGTGATATCAGGGCTCTCTAAGCTTCACCCACCTCACACGGTGTCTGTTGTGGGGAGAGGAAAGGGAAGGCGATTGTGAGCCGCTTTGAGACCCCTTTGGGTAGAGAAATGTGGCATATAAGAACCAACTCTTCTTCTTCTTCTTCTAAATTTACATACAGTCAAACTGATTTTGTAGTTGCCAAATGAAATGACAGTAGTCTTTTACTGCCTGGTCATAATGTTGTATAAAAGGCTTATTTACCTTTAAAATATGTTGTTGTAGGACAACTGGGGAGACTGATAAGAGAACATCCAAGATTGTAGGGTCAAATTTCTTATCACATAAATTAGATACCATTCTAATTAATTCCTCCCACTTGGAGTGCAACCGAGTTAGATCTTTACATATAAAATCCACTTTTTTTCCAGTTAAAAAAAGATCCTCTGGAATTTCACTTGTTACTTTGACTCTCTCCTTGGAAGCAAAATTTTGAGCAATGCCATTCTCTATGTAAAGAGAAGAATTGTTTGAAGGGGAACATCTGGCAAAGTATCAGCAGTATCTGCCAGGATTGCAAAACAATTAGAAATTGTGATTTGAGAAAGCAAGGTATTATTTGGCAAGAAATAGTCCCCAATCTTAGTTTGCTTGGAAGCTGTGGGTGGGGAATAAATATGCTGATGAATTAGATCAGGGGTAGTCAAACTGCGGCCCTCCAGATGTCCATGGACCACAATTCCCAGAAGCCCCTGCCAGCGAATGCTGGCAGGGGCTTCTGGGAATTGTAGTCCATGGACATCTGGAGGGCCGCAGTTTGACTACCCCTGAATTAGATAATATTGTAGTTACAAATGTCAGGTGTTTCCCAATAATTAGCTTCTCAAATATCTAGTTGCTCTCACGTCAAACACTCCCAGCATCATTTCTTCTCTTAAAATATTTTTATCCAAGAAGCTGGACAAAAAATTATCAGCCTTAACTGATAATGTTCAAGGTTCTTTCAGCAATGGTGTTAAAAGCAAAATTATCCTAGTGGTTGGGATGGATGGGGCCGGACCTCAATCCAATTGAGAATTTGTGGCATGACTCGAATATTGTTGTATACCAACACTACTTAAACTGTGAGAGAGTTAGAGCAGTTTGGCTTTGAGGAATGGGTGAAAATCCCAGTGGTTGGGATGGATGGGATGCCCATCTGAGGTTTGGAGACCATATTTGCATCACCTGATCCAGAAATGATTATATGAAGTGGCCTGCACTCCTTGACATCATTGCGAGGGAAGTTTAACATGCAGGCACACCATCAGCGATCATAATACATCTGATGGAAAATGAATTACCTGCTACAAATGCTTGGAGTTTATTAGACTCATCTCAATGGACCTTATTATCTGTTGAGATGGGAACACAGATCATGTGGACCAAGCTCCTCGAATGCCGTGTTTGGAGGAGCGCATCAGTCCTGGCGGGATTGACTTGGCTAGGTAAAAATTTAACAAAGCAGCAGCAAAAGTGGTTTTGAGATGGGGTGTTGTGGTTTTCTGTCACCCTGACATTGGCCACCAGCTGAAGGCATTTTATCAAAGTGAAGAGTGCAGTCATGTGACTGGGGCTGAGACCTGTGACTACTTAGGATTCATGCTAATTTATATAATTACCTACAGGGATAGGAGGCTGGTGGGAACAGAGCCTGCTTGGCCTCATTCTGTGGAGGTTGTTTTACATGGTATGGACCCTGTTTGGGGTGTCTGATCTGTGCACAAGAGGCAGTACATATGCAAGCAGGGCCAAGCCCTCTCGGGAGGCAGGTGGGTTAGCATAGTCAGTTGACATGGGGTTAACCAAATGAGGTCTGCCCCCATTGATGCCCCCATACCTGCCATTTCTTGGGCAATTCAAGCAGGCAAGGGGATCTGCATTCCAGGTTGGGAATGGGTATGGACTCCCCAGGGTGCCTCTGGGGTTTGGGTCCTTCAGGCTCCTTCTCCCATGCTACACCAATATTCCTGCTGGAGTTAATAAAGCTGCAGACATGTTTAAGCCAAAACTCTGTGTTGCATCTTCTTTGGGACCAAACATGCCCTCCTGCTAATCTGTTATTAGTATTTGTCATAGTAATATTATACCTAGTTGATTAAGGGCAGGTAACACCAGGAATTTAAAAACATTTGGTTACGATAAATCACCGTATAGAATAAAATATTAATTAAATAAGTTTAGGTTTTAAAATGAAAAAGTCAAGTCAAAGTCAAAGCACCTTTATTGGCATAACAAAAGCATTTATGTTAAAAGACAAGATATTTCAAATCCCAGTTCATTTGCAGAAAATCCTATGGAGGAACTTTGCAACAGCTTCAGTTACCTGAGAGTTATGATCCAAAAAGAGAAAGTGCACTATAGTCGAGGGATCATGAATCGTTCTCCCCATGAGAGGATTTATGAACCGATCTCTAAGATGGTTGTGCTGCTCACAGAAGAGCAGAACGTGTCCCACCAACTCAGGTTTCTTTGAAGAGCATATGCAAAGTCAGTCCACAAATGGAATTTTGGTGTAGCGACCTTTAGTCACTGCCGTCGGTAGGAAGTTTAGCCTCGCAAGCTTAAAAAAGAAACGTTTCAAGGAAGACGATGTTAACGATGAAAAATACTCCAGGGTCCTCAAAATTAAATTAAAAACTGCCTTGTTATAACTAGAATCTTACTGGGGGTGGGTTGGCCAATGTTTGGCCAGTGTTTTTTGGAAGGGGTGTGTGTGTGGCAGATAGATTCTCAGATAGGGAAACCAGCATCTTGTTGTTAGTTTCCTGACTTTAACCATGGTTAATTTTTGAAAATGTGATATATATAGATTTTCTTTTGAAATTGGCTATATTGAAACCTATAGCCAGTGTTCAGAAATGACAAGATATGTAAGGCGGAATATGTGACGATTATAAGATTAATATATAGAGAATACATCTGTTGCAAAATTTGAAATTTGGAGTGTTTGAAATAGGGACTATTGTATTTTATGCAGATTGTCTTGGGCATTGTAATGAAGGGGAGGTTCCCCTCCCTTTGTTCCATCCACTGAGTAGTGTGTATTGTTATAAGACTTGTTGCATGATTCCTTTTTTCTTTTGTTTTCCTTTGTATTGGTATATATATATATATATGGCAGTATATATATATATAGCATTTTGCCTGCTGTTTCTGTCTTTCCACCCCAGAACTGATCTCCTTTTATGTGCTCATCCTTCTTCTGTTACAGAGAGACTTACCTCCCTTTTTTCAATAAATAAATTCACTGCAGAAAACTTTCTCACTGACATAGTTGATTTTGCAGATGATCATAAAATGGCTAGGAGAGGCAGGAGTAATGGAAAATACGAGTGTCTGACAGAAAACTGTTGTTCCAATTGTCCATAAATAATAGCTCATGATTAAAATGCTGCCGGGGAATGGACGGCCATTACTGTCAACTGGCTGCAAGTATAACTGGGATTCAGTTGTGTTTCTCCTGTTTATTCTATAGGAATATCTCCTGTTTTATAGGATTGGCATTTTTCTTTCAGAGTTGCTGCAAATCTTTTTTTTTAAACTTGTTTATATATATTATATGTTGGAAATTTTGCTGGTCAATGCCCATATCACTAAAAGTAGAAGTAGCTATGTGTCTGGATCCTCCCTAGATTTGCTGAGTAATTTATATTTATTTATAGTATTTATAGATTACTTTTTTCATTTGGTCTCAAGGTGGATTATGCAGAGACAGTTTACTGAAGGTCCAATTCATAGATTCTATAGGCACACTCTGTAATCCACCTTGAGACTCAATCCATGACAGAGAGGGTTGTAGAAATGAGGAATGAGGGTTGTAGAACCAACCAGAAATCTAAAAACAACTGAAGCAAAGCAGAAGCATTAACACAACATGTTAAGTGATACAAAATTCCATCATAGGATCCTAGTTTCAATCAGATAAACATGGTAATGTGAACCACAGTCCTTAATAATGTCTCTTCCCCCCCCCCCCGAGTAACTTGGTGAATTTTTTAGCATAGTGAGAGTCTATTGCCTGTGAATAACAACCATCCTTATCTGTTGTTGTTCCTCTATATAGTTCTGAAACAGCCTAGGGGGTGGGATGTGTCCGGCTGTCCAAGTTGGAATAGTGACAATCAGGATGCAGCCAGCTTTGTCCTGATTGGCCCTACCCCTGTGGCTCCGGCCATCTGGCCCTGGACTCTAGCCTCTTTGCTCTCAGACACCTCAGTGCCTGGAACCAACAGCAGGTAAAGGGAGAAGGCCCTAGGCCCTCATGGCGGAGGGCTTGCTAACGAGGGCCTCTTGGCCTTCTAGGCTGGGCTTGCTAACGAGGGCCTCCTGGCCTGTTAGGCTGGGCTTGCTGAGGAGGGCCTTCTGGCCTGCTGATTGCCTGCTAAGGAGCTCTGTCTCAGCCCCGCTAACAAGCTGCCCAGCCCTGCCCGCCCCACTTGATTTGGCTGCCAGATGCGGCCCAAAGCCACCTTAAGCTGCCTGGCCAGGGGCCAGGGGAGGGGACCTTTTCAGGGCCCATTCTTAGGAATAGGCTTTGAAGCTAGTCTTGAATAAAGTCAGGTGTGCACAACTGGAGGAATGTCAGTGGGACCTCTCCTAAGCCCTACAAAGGATCCTAATGATGCAGAGGGCAAACTGATCCTGCAGAAACCTGAAATTTCAACATTTATTAATTCCACTTTTATGCTGCTACTCCAAGTCCGGCCGGCTTGTGGCAGTTTACAACAGGTATAAAATGCAGTAAAAAACAAGAAGGCACAATTATAACCTTATAACCTTAACCCCCCCCTCCTGTTTCTTCACCAACCACCTCACCTCAATCCCAATATAAACCTCTAAACCAAGCTGACAACAACTTCCATTTACACCCAGGGAGGTGTAACCAGGAAGGCATCAGCATCAAGACAGCAGGCATCAGAAGAATCATCAGAGGCCAGATCTTCCATATTGCAAGTGGAACAAGACATGTGACTGGCAATCCAGATCATCAATGAATCCAGGCCTGTGGCTACTGAGTCATAGCCCTGGCCTACAGAGAGGGATGCTAGTTCCCACACGATACCTGGGGATCCCAGTGCCCCCCCCCAATGCAAAAAACTTCTATATGTTATGTTTGAGGATATTTCATTCTAGCGTGTTGGATGAAGTGTGCATGCACACAAAAGCCTATACGTTGAATAAATCTTCATTGACTTGGAAAGTGCCTCTGGACTCAAACTTTGTTCCTGTGACATCAGACCAACATGGCAACCCACCTGAATCAAAGCTCAAGACTCAAGGCACCTTTATTGGCATAATAAAAATCCAATTCAGAGAAATCAGAGCTAAACACCAAAAGATCAATGATACTACACAAAATTAAGTTTGTCCCTTCCACGTTGACACATAGCAACTGTTTACTCTTCACATATTCCCAAGAACATCGGCAACTTTAGTGAACTTGGTAAGATCCCATTTGCGTCACATTGATTTAATAGTAAAGAACTGTTTCTTGAATTGGATTCTATTAAATAATCCTGAATCGCAGCTCTTTGGACCAAAAAGCCTGGACAGTCCAATGCAATATGGATGAAGGGACTTGGTGGAGCCTACCCCATGACATGTTTGAAATGAAAGAGTTCATTCTTGGCAGTAAAAAGGCCCTTCAAGATAGATGTGGGCCCAGCGAGTATAAATACGCTAGTAGGGCTTTACATGTTGGCTGGATATCCCAGAACACAGAAGATCAAGTAGCCACCAGAATCTATCTCTGTGAGATCACTTTCTTTATGAACACACAAGCGATAGAAATGAGCAGCAGGAAATCTCATAAGTCAGCCCAAGGACTTAATCCTGCATCAGATTCCTCCAAGATCAATAGTATAAACATCCCCTTCCAGCTGAGAGCCGGTAGTATGGTGGTTACAATGTCAGGCTCAAATAGACAAGACCCAAAGGTTATGCATGCATCTTGTTATTGCTATAAAATGCTAATTGTAGCCTTGTGCAGCCTCAATTTGCTTTGGGGTCAGTCAGGAAAGGAAGAGGGGGTTTAACACTTCAACCTCTATTCAGTTTTACTATTTGAAGGAGTGCTATTAGTATTTCAAAATGGGACGGGGGTGTTCTTAAAGGACATGCCCCTTCTGCCTTAAAAAATGGAATAATGAAGCAAGGAGCTCAGATCCAAATGCAAAAAGTAAACAAATAGAAACTAAAAAAACCTTTTCTCTTAATCTCAGGTGCCTCTATCCATTATTGTTTTTGTGGTATAAGGTTGAAATCAAAGAAAAAGTCAGTCTTTTCAACATTTTATAAGATTTATGAGAGAAGAGTTCTTTTATATATATAACACACACACAAACACACACCTTTCCATCCTTTCCCCACAGCAGACAAGCTGTGTGGTAGGTAAAATTGAGAGAGATCTAAGAGAATTGCTCTGTAAGTAGAGACCTAAGAGAACTGGGACTGGCCCAAGGTCACCCAGCTGGATGCATGTGGAGGAGTGGGGAGTCAAACATGGTTTTCCAACTATAGTCTGCTGTACTTTAGCCATTACATTATGCTGGCCTATAAGACCATGGTTCACAGATACAGCTTCTGCTTGGCATGCAGAAGGTCCCAGCCCAGGTTCAATCCCTGGCATATCCAGTAAAAAAGGACCAGGTAGTAGGTGATGTGGAAAATATCTGCCTGAGAGTCTGGAGAGGCTGCTGCCAGCCTGAGTAGACAATACTGACCTTGAAGGATCAAGTATAAAGCAGATGCATGTGTGTTCAATGAGTCAATGAGCACACAGATAAACCAACAGGTGCAATCTGTATATAAGTTTAAAGCTACAGGTAAGAGTTTGCTTACAGACTTCAGTGCCAGAGAGAATAAACAGCCAAGCATCCATAACAAAATGAGATATTAGTAGGCTAATATACAATCTAGTGAATGAGAGGCCCCTTTTTTTTAGCATGGCCCATGACTTAAAACATGTATTCCTAACAAACAGTGAAAATGTTAGGAGAACGCTCATGCATAAAAGGTGATTTACCTTATCCAGAAATATATTAGACAATTGTAGCTTATTCTGTCATCTTTCCAATAAGCCATGGCATGAGGGCATGCTGTAGTTAGGTACTTGAGAATGAACCCTTACCTGATACCAATATGCCAGTTTTTTTTGGCTCCTGGCTAGTTAGCAATGCCATCTTTTCAATAATGTAATCTAAATAATCAAGCAGGAATTTAGTGCAGCCGGCAGTATCGGATTCTTGGCCACTTCTTCTAATGCGATCCAGGGTCATTTCCAAAACTGCTTCATAAATAGGCCGCTTGTCATGGCTTATATCTCCAGCCATCTTCTTTGTCTTTTAGCGGTGTCGGGGGTTATAGTTGCTCTCATTTCCTCCTGCCCCTAATGATTTGTTTCTCAATCAATAGACTGACATTTGAGCACAAGCCGGGAAATTAAGAGAAATCACACATTAAGCTGAAAGTTCCATGGCCCTTGGATGTGATTATAGAGCACGGCCTCAGCACCTGCCTTTGTAATATCCACTCCATTATAAAAGAGACAGTGTTTTTTGCTGTTTTGTGAGTGATTAGAGCTGACATTTGTCAGGCTGTCCATTTGAAAACCCAAGGAATCTAGCATAAAGACCAAATCAGGCAACTGAAATGTTTACTTCTGTGTGCCCTTTTCCACAGCATCCAAAAAGTCATTTAGCAAAGCCTTTTAGAGCCACAGTCCTTTTCATGCATTTACTAAATGTGTAGTTGGGTTTTGTGGGAATTCCTACGGTATGCAGTCAATCAAACGTCCATTGAAGTTAATGAAAAGACTCATGTGGGCTTGTGCAGTTCTTTCCACGTTAACAATAACGCACTCGGCCCATTGTGCTGGAAATGTGTGGTTATGAACGTGAAGGAAGGGAATGTATTTCTGTTTCAGGATGGAAAATAAAGGCAGGGTCTCAGTGAGGGATGTGTGATCGGCTGAAAAGTATCCCAATCAGCATTGATTTCAAATAGTTGGCCCAACCCAGCCCAGATCACCAGTCCCCAATAACTGTAAGTGGCTGAATCAACCTTGCCTGAATTCATAGAATCATAGAATCATAGAGTTGGAAGGGGCCATACAGGCTATCTAGTCCAACCCCCTGCTCAATGCAGGATCAGCCCAAAGCATCCTAAAGCATCCAAGAAAAGTGTGTATCCAACCTTTGCTTGAAAACTGCCAGTGAGGGGGAGCTCACCACCTCCTTAGGCAGCCTATTCCACTGCTGAACTACTCTGACTGTGAATTTTTTTCCCTGATATCTAGCCTATATCGTTGTACTTGTAGTTTAAACCCATTACTGCGTGTCCTTCCCAAGTCCCTCAACCTATCTTCATAGGGCTTGGTCCCTTGGCCCCAGATCATCCTCGTTGCTCTCCTCTTTCAATTTTATCTACGTCCTTCTTGAAGTGAGGCCTCCAGAACTGCACACAGTACTCCAGGTAATTGTCAAATCATGATTTGGTGCAATTTGTCAATCCATGCAGGTGGCTCTTACACATTAAAGGGAAAGGAGGGGAAGTGTGTGTGTGTGTGTGTGGGGGAGTATCCCCTTTCATCTTTTCTGGGATCTGGGAGGAGTGGGAGTTTGAGGTAGTGGCACCAAACCTGCAGAATGGTTTCGAAAAGATTGGACAAAGGGGTCCAACTCTATCCAGTTTCCATTATTTCTTATATTTATGAACAAACCAAATAATCATTTTTTTTCTCATCACAGAAAATAATAAGGGTTGGATTGGGGCACCCCCTTTGGGCCCAATCTTTTTGAAACTTGGGGGTCCTTTTGGGAAGAGCCTCATGCAGCAAAGCTGAATGTTTGGGGCCTCTAAATCACCCCCCCCAGAGCCCAGAAAAGACAAAAGGGGGGGAAACCCCATAGACTTTAACAGCACCATAGGTTTCCTTGGTCAAACCAATTAAACCTATTTTTTTTTAAATGAGTGATTATGCAAATCAGATTCAGCCTGAAGCATTTCAGACCAAATCCAAAATGGTCCAATTTTTCTCTCTCACATATCCCTAGTCATAGTTACTTACTCTCAGCAGAGTAAAATAAGAAGAAAATGCCCTGGGCATATGTTTTAAGTTGCTAGTCCCTGGACGAAAAATATATTCGATCCCTTCTTTTGAGACAGATTAGTCATTCATCATAAACAACATGAATGTGATAATTCTAACATTGTCTTGTCTCTTTTCTCCAGCCTTCAACTGTCCAAAGCAGGATATGACTGGGGAACAAAGGTTTTTCTATCGCTATGGAGGCAGCCAATCAGAGAGCAGCCTAAGCTGATGGGAAGAGTTCCAGAATTTGTCATATCAAAGGCAAGGCAGGTGAAGTCAGCCATTGGATGAAGCAGGCATGGCAGGAAGAAAAGACGGAGAGAAGAATTGACCAAGGTGCCAATGTTTCCAAATGGGAACCATCGGGAGGGGTTACAGCCAAGGAACATTTTGGGGCACATGACAAGTGAATGAGCCATGGATCTTTGGTTCAAAACATGGACCCAATCATAGGATCTCCTGGCAACATTACATACATGCCATAATACAACTAAAATAAATAATACACTATATAATAAATAAATAATACAGGAGTGCTCACCTTCCTGAAACAGACCTCTGATCAAGGATACTTAAGATGGTCTTCTCCAATTTACAGCGTTTCTCCAATGTCTTGGTGGAGAAATGTCCTTCCCATCCCAGAACCTGAAATTTCTTTTGAGTGTGCAGATGGCGAAGAGTGAACCTGGATCTGTCGTTATGCCAAGCAAGTGATTTGCTGCAGAATACCTTCTTTCCTGCTGAGTGGGAAAAGACTATTTAAAATGCAGAAATGAATCAACTGGGACTCAGAGGACTTGCAATTGTCCTCTTTGTCTAGGAGTATCGCAGTATCATCTGTTTTGGTTTTGCATTAAAAAAGACAGAACATTAGACTGTTCTTTATGAGATGTCATAGAAGTACCCATTGTGACTGCTCTAAAAGCATATTCTTCCAACAGGGTAGCCCTTCCAATGGTTCCACCAAGGGGATACGGAGAAGACACCAGTCTGAATAAGCAAAGAGCATGTAGTAAGTTACTCCCCTTTTTCATCTTCCCTTCACAGGACGAAAACAGCTATCTGAAGTAATTTGTATTGGCCACTGCCCTCAAGGTAAGAGAGTGTATGAGACCACAGAGAGTTATGGTATGACACTTCCAGTCTGGCATCCTTCTTACCAGCTTTTCAGATTCATTCTCTACCAACACTATTCTAGATGTCTCCCAGCCTTCTAAGTCATGCCATTCTATGGTAAAACAAAGTTCTAGATTCGGTTGGAAGTGGGGGGAAATCTGTTGGCAGCTTCCAGGAACTTTGTGTGTCATGTTAGTGTCTACTGAATGGCTATTTGGTATCCTAAAATCTCCAGAGCATTCTGGAATCAAGTATGATCCATAAATCGCTGTGGCCAGGGTGTTTGAATTGTTTTGTGCCCCTGAAGAAGTTCAGTGACCTATTTACTCATACTTTGAGGAACCATTAGCAACTGTTGGATCACTGTGTACCATGGATCAGCCACCAAAGAAAATCACTCCCTTGCAGTACAAAGCAAAGCACAAAAGTTACATCCAGGATATGCCCACTTTCATGAGCTAGGCAAGTTCTAACCTTGATGAGAGCTATGGTTGGCAAGGAGACCAAGAAATATTGAGCCCAGACGTGGTACCTTCAACTTGGAAGGTGAAGTCCTCAAGAACAATAACTCAGGGGAGAGGTCTCCAGCACCCATCCCAATAAACACCTCCACCAGATGGGACCCTGAAGAGCTCAGTGGCTAGCTGATAAGCAGAACCCTGAAACTATTTCTCGATGCTCCAAGCCAGCTACAAAACTCATACCATTTACAAAACCATAATCCAACAAACCATGGCAGTGTACAAATGTCCAACAATTAAAAAAAACACTTAAAATCAAACATTTAAACAGTATACAACTATAAAAACACATCCAGCCTGAGTCTTTTACGCCAGGGTTAGTCAACCTGTGGTCCTCCAGATGTTCATGGACTACAATTCCCATGAGCCCCTGCCAGCAAACACTGGCAGGGGTTCATGGGAATTTTAGTCCATGAACATCTGGAGGACCATAGGTTGACTACCCCTGTTTTAAGCCACTTCCACCTTCCTCAGTTTGTGCTTCTGAGGGTGAATCCGGTCCTGCATCTTCTGTGATTCTTAGAGAGGGTTTTCTCACATAATTACCTTGTAACATGCTGTGTGCATCAGGTGTTCCCTACTGGTGATTTATACTAATGTTAACATATTGGTGTTTTCACTATACAGATCATTTGCAAAAGCACCCAGCGCCTGGTGAAGCTGAAAGAGGAGGAAGAAGAATGAGGGAATAATAAAAGCTCCAAGATGAAACTGCAGGAAGGAGGTAAAAATGAAAGCCCCAAGGATGTATAAGATGGCAACTGATCAGTCCTGTAGAGACAGGACAGAAGAGAAGGAGCAAGTTTAATTGGAGAGGGGTAGAGGGAAGGGCAGAGTTTGAAAGCTCCTTGAGTAAAGAAGAGCCAAGACAGAACCAGCCATTATGGCTACACTGGAAGAAAAGGTCTAGAAGCAGTTTAATGTGGTTGGGGTTCCTTGCATTAATTCCTCTGAATTTTATGAAAGAGAAATCAGGAACCCAAAGGTTAAGCAAAGAAAAATAAAATAAAATTAGAATGTAAACATTTATTATTTAGTGCACAATAAGAAGATTAAAAACAGCATTAAAATATAAAATTCAGAATCTGTGCAATATTACAAGTACAATCTCAGTAGCTGAACATGGAATGAACAAAGACCAACACATTTTGACCCTACGGGTCTTACTCACTGGTCAAATAAATAATATATGCACATGTGTAACATCATAATTTCACCATAAGACCTGGTTGATGACATAAGAATAACAAAATGTGACACTCCCAGTAATATATAATAACTAGCGGTAATGTTACGCCAAATGCGTGTCTGTAAGGACACGTGTCTAAATTTAGTTGTGGGGAATCAGCTAGTAGAGCCAGCAAGAGGCAGCGTGGCGTAACGTGGGACCTTGTATTGCACAGTTTACTGGGTAATTATGTCACTGAGATAGAACCAAGGCAGACAATGATCTAAACATGGAAGAATTTTATTAACAAACACTAATTAGACAAAAGACAACACATGCGCACTCTAGCAAAGAAATGTACATTCCTAGCCACTAGCACACAAGGAAAAGGCTTATAGGGGAAGAACCTATACTAAGGGTTGATTGGAAGTGATATCTACCTGTCTTCTGGGTGGAGCAGAGTTCCGGAGGTCCAGGGAAGCAATTTGGGGCGACGGACGAGGGACCAAGACGAGCGTCGGACAGAGTTTCTGTAGCCTGGAAACTGACTGCACTTTGTGGCTGTGGGAGCCCAATATTTAAAGGAAATCTGTGGCCTTAGGTTACAGGGGGCTGATCCTACCTTGTCCAGGGCTTGGACAAAGAGTTTGATGGCTGGGGCCGGGTCCCAACAAAGAAACGGGTTGCTGAGACAAAGAAACTAGCTGCTGGGAATATGAAGAAATATTTCCTGTCTAGAAGGGCTGATGGCCCATTTCTGGCAAATCCTGGATGATTGCTTGTGCCTGGGGATAGTGGTAAGGGAAAAGACAAAGAGAGTGGCCAGTTCCCCTTACAAGACAATGTGCTTGGCTGGCTGGAGGGGAGTCTTGGGTGGGGTGCCTTTGTCTCTCTGTACTTGCCAGGTGTGCTGACAAACTCCTCTTTTGTTTGCAAGCAAGTAGGTTGGGGGAAGCCTAACTCCAAGTCCTGCTTCAGAGCCAGAAGTGGGTTTTAGTTGCTCTCCCATTATGCTTTGCAAGGCTTGACCTGGCTTTTCTCTCTCTGGTGCCAGGGTCTGCTCAGGAGTGTCAGGAAGGGTTGACACGGGTGTGCCAGCCTTTGATGGAGGGGTGGCAGCCCACATAACAGTAAAACATGTGCAAAAATGCAATGGGCTCTAGGCAACCGGTGCTGTCTTTCAATATTCTACCCTATGTTTGCAGGTTGGGGGAAGTATTGAAAAGGACCAGTGGTCATTTGTTACGGAGGCATACACTCCCTTTAAATACTCTGCCACCTTTGCAGGCAAAGCTTTGTCTGGAAAGGTGGGAGGATTTTGTGCTGAATGTTCCAAAGCCTCCAGGCATGGACAGGGCTCTGCCTGGAGGCTTAGGAATGTTCAACACATCACCAGATGTATGCACACTCCTTTATGTTGTATAGATGATTCCAAATACAGAGCTCACAACAAAGAATCAAAATTGTTGCAGATCACCACTCTGTCCAGAGCCAAGATTTAATCTTGTGTGTGATTCCTCATGTGTGAACCAAAAGGAAGTGATTTGATACATTGTAGGTTTTGATTTTTATATTTTAACATTGTTTTTTTTTAATTCTTAATGTGCATTAAATAATAACTATTTGTACTCTGATTAATTTATGTACATTTTGATTCCCTTTTCTCCAGGGAACTGATCTCTGTAGTTTGGAGATGAGCTGTTATTCTGAAAGACCACCAGGCCCCACCAGGAGAATAGTATCTATAGGCCAAGTTCAGCACCTGAAAGTCCTATGATTCATTTCAGTCCATAAACTTTGTCCCCAAAAGCCAGGCAAAATCTCTATGCTATCACAACCATGTCTCTGTAGCCTGAAGCTGTACAACTGGGGGATCCCCAGGTCCCTCCTGGAGGCTGGCACCCCAACCTAAGAGCCCTGAACCCTAATTTTTTTTTTCTACAACAGCTGCCTCTATTCACCTGTCCCTGAGCAGTCAGCAGAAGAGAATGTACTCCAGGTTTAGGAAGTTGATTCTTGCTGACCTAGGCTGGATTCCTTGGAGCGTGGCCATTATTTGTGAGGTTTGTTTGAAAGACTGCAGCCAAGTTGTCTTTCCTTTTCACTTTCAAGGGCCGAAGCTCACTAAGAAGTTTGCATTTCATGCCTGTGCCTTCCTGACTACTGCATTATTCTTTACTGGAGCTGCTGTGATGACTTTTCTGTGTAAGTTCAATTCCAGCACCTGAAACACTTTCACAATGACTTACTTATTTACTTATTTATATACCACCCTCCCCAGAGGCTCAGGGTGGATTACATAAAACATATAAACAATACATGAAGTTATCTAGACCAGGGTTAGTCAACCCGTGGTCCTCCAGATGTCCATGGACTACAATTCCCAGGAGCCCCTGCCAGCATTTGCTGGCAGGGGCTCATGGGAATTGTAGTCCGTGAACATCTGGAGGACCACTGGTTGACTACCCCTGACCTAGACTGATGTGACCTCTATGCTGATTCTTTCAAAAACAGGGGGGCGATTTAGCCTTTCATATTCCATTGATTTCAAGCAGGTGGATTAAACATGGGGCTGACAGTGGAATCAGTGAGACACTTTTGTTGCTCAAAGCTATCTCAACTGTTTTGTTCGAGATGCTTCATAAAGACCATGAGAACTTGACCATGAGTCAAAGTGATGTAGTGGTTAGGAGTGGCAACCTCTAAGCAGGAGGACTGAGTTTGATTCTCCCCTCCACCACATGAGGTCTGCTGAGTGACCTTGGGCTGGCCATAGTTCTCTTAGGGCTGTTCTTGCAGAGCAGTTCTGTTAGAGCTCTCTTAGCCCCACCTTCCTCACAGGGTGTCTATTGTGGGGAACAGAAGTATTAGCCACTTTAGAACTCCTACATGTACTGATAAGCGGGTATAAAAGGGTATAAGCAGACTCTTCTTCTTTACTGACCATTCAGCATCTTCCCTGGCTTGCAAGGTTGTTTGCTAGACACATCCATGTTTTTTTCTGGAGAAGCAGTACAGTGATTTTACCTCAAATACCTGACCATAAGGAAGGCTGAGCACCAAAGAATTGAGGCTTTTGAACTGTGCTGGAGAAGACTCTTGCGAGTCTCTTGGACTGCAAGGCGAACAAACCAGTCAGTCCTAGAGGAGATCAGCCCTGACTGCTCCTTAGAAGGCCAGATCCTGAAGATGAAACTCAAATACTTTGGCCACCTCATGAGAAGGAAGGACTCCTTGGAGAAGAGCCTAATGCTGGGAGCAATTGAGGGCAAAAGAAGAAGGGAACGACAGAATGAGGTGGTTAGATGGAGTCACTGAATCGATCAGTGAAAACTTAAATGGACTCCGGGGAATGGTAGAGGACAGGAAAACCTGGAGGATCATTGTCCATGGGGTCAAGATGGGTCGCACATGACTTCACACCTATCAACAACAACACCTGATACTTTAAATTCAAAGTCCCCTTTTGAAGACTTTAGCTAGACTTCATCTAGTTGGAAACTTGGCATGTCCTTCCATGGGTTGATGTCTCTCACAAGCTTCCAATAATGCTGTGTTATCCAGAACAACAACCAACAAAACTTGATTGTTTGTTGGGACAGTCTTGTCACTTTCCATCTCCTGATCCCCTCCAATTACTTCAGCTGTGACTCAGAAGGTCTTAAAGCCTAACAGAGCAAAGGGGTATTAAAGTTTACATTCCAGAGACACATGACATCTCATTCACTGATCCCTGAAGTTAAGACTCTAAGTCAAGACGGGTTTCCCAATGGTTAGGTAAAGACACTTGGCATATATACACAAGCACTCTCAAGCCTGATAGTTAAGGTTGTCACCTTCAGGTTGGGAAATACCTGGTGATTTTGAGGGTGGAGGAGAGGGACCTCAGTGGGGTACAATGACATTCAGTCCACCTTCCAAAGTGGCCATTTCCTCCAGGTGAGCTGATCTCTTTTGCCTAGCTGTAATCCCTGGAGAACTAAAGCCACCACCTGGAGATTGGCAACTTGACCTGATCACTGAGAAACACTTGCCAGGTAAGGTCTAAGAACTCTATCCAATGTAGCCCTAAGTCTCCGGACCTCCAGTCCCACCTGGCAGAAGCCTCCGACATCTGAACCAGATTTGTTTTTATCCTTTCTCTTTATTAGACTTCACTGAATTAGAAAATTTAGAGAACAGATACAGAGCTGCAAAACGAATTCAAGCATTCATAGGCTGTTATAATGACTCATTCCGAGATGCAAATGGTAAGCAAGTTCCTTACAGTTGGAACATTCGGGGCCTCTTCTTCTTAAGCCCTGCTGTCACTTCTCCACAATGTAATTCTTGGTTAGTGGTCTCATTCAGGAAAAGGGGATGGGGTTGGTGGGTTACAGGGGGAAAAGGTGGGATGGGCTTAGTGTTGAGCCTTGATCACCCAACTCCCCTCTCCCAGGTATCTTGTGAATATATCCCCCCCCCATGCCCAAACATAAAATCAGTCATTATCCTGATAAATAGACCCACCATAGGTTAGAGGCTATTGATACGTTACACTAGCAGTAACATCTCCCTTGAGTTCAAGATGCCTTCTCCCAGTGTCAACTGTAGTTAGCAGAACAACTCTATAGGATCAAATCCCATATATTTCATAGTTTGTTCACAGCAGAGGATATTAGAAGCCCTTTACTAATGACATAATGATGTATGTACCAATCAACATGCACAGAAGGAGAAACGTCCAATCCTTTGCTCAACAAGGAGCATCCATCTCTTCTCTTCCCTGCTGGAAATGGGCACGACCCAACACACCGGTCTCCGCGAACACAAAAAATTTGGTAGTTTGTGGTTTGCAAACCAGGCTCATATGGCCACACCCCCAATGACCATGCACAACAATAGATGGGTCCTGGAGGAATAATGGTGGACCCCATTCATAGCCTCTTAGATTCCAGGCCTGATGTTGAAGGGCCTGGCATCAAACATGAGGGGAAAGTTGAGGGCTTGGTGGAGGCAGAACATTCCTCTTCCCAGTCATCCTATGTTGAACAAGGTTGCTCCAGCATTAGGGAGGTACAATTCTGGTCCTTGGTAGTCTCATGGGAGGTGGCCAGCATCAGTCAGCCCACGGAAGCTTTGAGGAGGATTCCGCCGAGGGCATTGTCACAGCACACCTTCAAGAGACCCCTGAGGCCCCCCCATTGGAATGCCTTGGAGTACTGGTCACAGAAGGCCACCATGTGGCCAGATCTTTCCACTTTAGCCATGAATCTTCTGTCCTGCCCACCACCATCATTCAGAGTGAACATGTGTTCTCTATTATGGGAGACATAATAAGGCCACGGTGAGGTGTCAAGCGAGGGGAGGAGGTTTGGAGGCACATCATCCTCCTACTTTGGGTGGTAAGGGTGGGGAGGGAGAGAGGGGCATCCCTCACCTTTGAAAGGCATCCCCTCACCTTTAATGGGTTTTGATGTGCCTTGGAGCACCTGAAGCACTCCAAGGCATACAGAGGCGCCCCACAGTATGCCTTGGAATGCCCAACTCAGCTCTGTTCAAGGGTGGGATTTGGCACTTCAAACCACCTCAGGAAGATCTGTCTCCAAGGCAGCTGTACTTGGTGGTTTTTTGGCCGAGGTGGCCCAAAGCACACATCCCTAATCTGAATGCCCCTTACCGCACCACCCTTGTGCACTAGTCAGCTGGGACTTCACAACTTTTGACCTGCACAGAAGGCTGAAAATTTCTGTTTGAGATCTCTCTAACTTGGATTCTTGCCCACCATTTAGATACAGTAAAATTTGAAGAAGCTAAACGACTCACAGAACATTTGACCAATCTAAACTTGAGAAATGATGAACTGCTAGAATCAATCGGTGAGTGCTTGAAATTAATTGATATTTTTTTGCTCTTTAGTGTGTATTTTTAAGGGTCCCCATATGCATTTTCATTATTACCACTATTGAAGTGACATAAGCTTTCCACCCACCCAGAGTAAAAAACCTCCTACCCCCAATTGTCCCCGCAGCTTGCTCCATCAGGCTGAGCACTCCACTGCCACCAAAAGCACCAACAAACACACAACCATGCAACCCCTACCTGGTGGAATGAGCTCCCGGGTGAGCTGTGGGCCCTGAGGGATTTGTCACCTTTCTGCAGGGCCTGTAAAACGGAGCTCTTCCACCAGGTCTATGGTTGAGGCTGGGGTCGGCGAGGTAGATCTGCTGCCCCCCTGGGCCTCCGGGCTTGGAATGAACATTGTTGGACATCCTTCTCCACCACCACCCCTTAGCAATAGGGGTTAGGAATGGGGTTTTTCCATTATGTTGGGAGTATTTTAAAGTTTTAATGGGGCTTTTTCTTTAGACATTGTGACCCACCATGAGCCGTCTAGGGAGTGGCGGGAAATAAATCTAGATATAATAATAACAACAACAATAACAACAACCCTGCCCCCCACTCAACCATGAGATGCTCACCCTGTTGGAGAATGTCAGCTTTTTCCATTTACTGCCACCACCAAAATATATATTAAAAAAAATAAATCCCCACCACCCTACATAACTCCTTCAGGGCTCTGGTATAATTCTGGGACACTGTACTAGGATAATAAAAATCAAATGAGCCAGTAAAAGCAGAGTAAATTAAAACAAGTGAGGGCATAAAAACAGCATAAAGTGAACAGAGTGGTCTAAAACGATTTTGAGAAAACAGTCCTCTTGCTTGGATCAGACCATAAAGCAGCTAATAAAAGATAAAATAGCATCATTAAAAGCCTGGGAAAAGGTCATGTGGGTCTGAAGGGGTGACTTCTTCAGTGAGCAAGGGTCTCATGAGAGCATTGTCCAAAGGAATCAGAATGATGCCCTTCTGCAAAGATGTGTTTATGAGCATTTGCCCCCCTTGAACTCAGCCAGCCTGGCAGAAGGGATGGTCACAGTCATGAGGGACACAAATCAAGCCAAGGTATAGAAAACTGCCTTCTTCTAAGCATCTTGTCTCCTGCATTGAGCATCACCAGCTGAAATTCCTCCATACAACTAGGAATAGACTGCATTCCCATGACATCCTGAGACTTAACAACACCAATTAGGGCATCTACATCACAGCTAGGCATGCACATTTAAAAAAATGTACGATTTCATATTCAGAATGAATCATCAGCTGAATCCGAAAAAAAAATATTTGTTTGTTTATTTATTTATTTATTCAATTTATTGAGCGCCAGTCATAGAATCATAGAATCATAGAATCATAGAATCATAGAATCATAGAATCATAGAATCATAGAATCATAGAATCATAGAATCATAGAATCATAGAATCATAGAATCAGAGTTGGAAGGGGCCATACAGGCCATCTAGTCCAACCCCCTGCTCAATGCAGGATCAGCCCAGAGCATCCTAAAGCATCCAAGAAAAGTGTGTATCCAACCTTTGCTTGAAGACTGCCAGTCCCAAAGGCTCGTGGCGGTTTACATATGTCCAACTAAAAATCCCTTTAAAACCCATTATAACCCTATTAAAAGGACTATAACAGCAACAATCAACAGCAAGTAAAGATGGCAGAACCCTCAACTACTAGAGGGAGGAGAGGGGAGAGACAAATCAGATGCTGTCCATTGTTGGCAACAGGGGGACCCCAATTGCTCTTCCTGCACTAACCTGAAGATTTCACAGGCAATTCCGGGAGATTTCATTGGCAATTAATTCATTGGCAAGCTACCTGCAGAGTGAACCAGGTGGGGGTCCAGATCTTCCTTGTGTGCTGGCCTCAACTATAAACCTGGTGGGAGAGCTCCGTCTTACAGGCCTTGTGGAACCCCGAAAGATCTTGCAGGGCCCGTAGCTCTTCCGGGAGCTCATTTCACTCATTCCACCAGGTAGGGACCAGGACCGAAAATATATTTGCGACACTCCAACAGATTTTATGTCAAGTTTCTTCTAGGGAATATCACCTCAGATGCTCAGTAGAATGTTACTTCCCTTTGGTAAGTATTAAACTGACACTTACCTAAGAGAAAGTAACACTCTACTGAGAATCAGAAGTGATATCCCCTTGAAGACGCTTAATGCTAAACGTGTTGGGGTTTCACAAATATTAATGTTTCTTTCCCTACAAGCACCATTTCCTCCCTTTGCTATTCTAACCTTGATGAGGTGCCCGCTAGAATGTTTTCATGTTCCTTGATATGAAGTCTGTCAAAGTCTTGTAATATTAGACTCCACCTGACAAGCAGATGCTGGGGGAGCTATTAATCCTATTAGGTAACGTGAAAGACTTGGCCAAGATGTTGAAGGAGAAACAGCTTCATCCAGCTGCTCTGCTCTTTTATCTGCAGTACTAGAATATTTGGTTTATTCGCTGATCAGGCTGCTTAGTCATTTCAACAAAGGATTGCGACTGTTGATGCAAGACTGGGAACCAATTGCTCTTCCTGCACTAACCTGAAGATTTCACAGGCAATTCCGGGAGATTTCATTGGCAATTCTCCCCTTCCCAGGCAGCTGAGAGAAAGGAGAGAAGAGAGAACCTGCCATATAGTTGTTAATGACAGGAAAATCATCTGCTCACTTTAAAGCCCTCCCCCCTATCCTCACACTCTCTCTCCCCATGCCTTTTCAGCTACTGCCTGAGAAAGAGAGGGGGGATGCATTTAAAAAGCCACATCATAACCCCATTGCCGGATCACAATTTGGTGGCCTCTGATTCTGACCATTTAGATGCAAAGGATGAGTGATTTGGCTTGGATAGGTTGAAAAGTACAAGAATCAGTATCAGTTCGGGTACTTTTCAGCTTATCTGTGTTGAATTGCCCATCCCTAGTCACAGCCAGTGTAGGCAATTTACCTGCAAATGGAATTACCAATACAGCTAGGAGGTGAACATTGTCAGGAATTTGGCATTATAGTCCCTTGACAACCTGGAAAAGCTCTGCTAGATGGCCTTACATGTGAACAGTAGTGATGGTGAATAGGTTTCCTTCTTTACCTGACATATAGTAGGCACAATAATATATTCTCAACTGTTCTTGGTTGCATAAAGTCTGTCTGTCTGTCTGTCTGTCTGTCTGTCTGTCTGTCTGTCTGTCTGTCTGTCTGTCTATCTATCATCTATCTATCTTTGTATACCGCTTTCCCCGGAGGCTCAGCGTGGTTTACAGGAAACAGAAAAAAGATACAGATAACATATGGTGACAACATGTGATAACAGCAATAATATTATAACAACAATGGAACTGTAAAAGAGCCTCAGCTCAACTCTTACTGGGACCAGTGGGTTAGGTAGATTGGTAACAGTTATAGTAAGAGGAGGGGCTTGGGGGCCATTTGGAAGTTTGGGTCGAACTCCATCAAATGCCTGGTAGAGGAGCTCCCTTTTGTAGGCCCTGTGGAGTTTGTCTCCACATGCATTCTAACCATCTACCAAACGGCTTTGCCACAGACAACCAAGTGGCATGCCAGGCTCAACAGAAGGAGAAACGGCTCTCAGGAGCAATTATTTCTACCACCTTGGTCATCTCTGCATTCCACAGGTCAACCAGGTTGCATCAGAAGTACCGATGGCCAGTGTAGTGAGCAGATAGGCAGTGTGGGAGACTGATGGGCAGTGTGGTGGGCAGTGCATCAACAGAATCCCTATTCTGAACTACGTCTAGTGAAATATCAATACATAATATGGAACTGTGTATTTAAAAAATCTATGCAGTTTCAATGGCTGGCTCATACTGAAGAATCTTTCTTGTTCCCTTTTTTTCCCTTATGTTGTACGGTCCTGACTTGGCTGAAAGATGACATCATTGATAGGCGACATGATTACTGGATACCATTTGGAGGGAACCTGTATTTCTTAAGTCAAGAAGACGACCTTTATAGTAAAGCTCGGACGGACTGTGAAAATCGAGGGAGTATGATGATTGACATCACCAGTGCTGAGGAGGAGGTGAAAAGAAAAACTAATAACATAAAAGGCAGGAATAAGGGCTTTTCCCCACAGATTTACGAGGTGGCAGGGAGGCATGGCCAGCTGACATCACTTCTAGGGTTACTCAAAGCCTGAAGAATATTTCAAAGGTTGCTGCACGGTCAAAAGGTTAAGAAAGCCTAGTCTACAGTATAAGGTAAAGTTATCCCTTGTGCAAGCACCAAGTCATATCTGACCCTTGGGGTAACGCCCTCTAGCGTTTTCATGGCAGACTCAGTACAGGGTGGTTTGCCATTCCCTTCCCCAGTCATTACCGTTTATCCCCCAGCAGCAAGCTGGGTATTCATTTTACCGACCTCGGAAGGATGGAAGGCTGAGTCAACCTTAGCCGGCTGCTGGGATCGAACTCCCAGCCTCATGGGCAGAGCTTCAAACAGCCTCAGCTGCCTTACCACCCTGCACCACAAGAGATTCTGGTCTACAGTATAGTAATATATACAAATATATATAAAATAATATAGTAATAAAATTAGAATATACCCTATATACTCTTGCATAAGCCCAGTTTTTCAGCACCTTTTCACACTGAAAAAAACCCTCCTTGGCTTAGACGCAAGTATATACCAGCCAGTCATTGCTCTGGCAGCTCGTAGGACATCAGTTGTTTGACTGAGGAACTATTATCTTTTTTTCCCCTTTATCTTCACTTCTTCCTCTTCTTAATCACTTCTTCCAAACTAATCTTTTGGTTTCTGTGGGTGAACAGCGGGGTTCAAAACCCAGAAACTATTCATCCTCTTGACTTTTCTGTATTTGTTGGGGGAGGGGATGCTGGATGGGAGAGCCTGTGATGATGGAGCATTTTCCACCTTCGGCTTATACACGAGTCAATACGTTTGCCCAGATTTTGTGGTAAAATTGGGTGCCTCAGCTTATATGCGGGTTGGCTTATATGTGAGTATATACGGTAGTACAAATACTATATTTTAAAATACTCAGCAGTCCCTGTCCTTTTACCCAAACATATTTTTGCACCATTTTGTTTCAGTTTAGCCTTATTCCCTGGGTAAAAATATGCCCTTTCTAGCTCAACTGGAACCAATGGTGGTGGTGAGGTACCATGATTTTACATGCTTCTTAATGCAGTTTGTCCCTCTGTAGTTGCTTGTCTCCCTTGTATTTATTCAAACAACTTGTAAGGGGATATTCTCAACATAACTTTTGAATTAATTTCATCCTATTGGTTTTGGTCCAACCCTCTAGGGTAACAGAAAAAACTCTGCTCCATCCTCTGTGACAGCCCTTCAAGTACTTGAAGATGGCTATCATATCACCTCTTTGTCACCTTCTCTCCAGGCTAAACAGACTAAGCTCCTTCAACCTTGGTCTCCAAATCCCTCACCAGTTTCATTGCTCTCTTCTGGATGCGTTCCAATTTGTCTATATCTTCCTTCAATTCTGGTGCCCAAAACTGAACACAGTACTCTTAGAGAGGTCTGATCAGAGCAGAGTAAAGCAGTAATATTACCTTGCACAATCTGTACACTATTCTTCTTTTGATACAGCACACAATCTCACTTGCCTTTTTAGCCACCGAGTCACACTGCTGACTCATGTTCAGTGTAAAGTCTACTAAGACACCTACATCCTTTTCACACATACTACTGCCAAGACAGGTCTTTCCCATCCTATAATGATGCATTTGAGTTTTCCTACCTCAATACAGACCACTACATTTATCATTATTGAAATTCATTTTAGCCCAGTTTTCCAGCCCATCAAGATCATCGTGTATCCTGAGCCTGTCTTCTGCTGTGTTTGCTACCCCTCTCAGTTTATCATCTGCAAATTTAATAAGCACCCCCTCATTTATTTACGCTCTGCGGGGGCTAACCTACTGGTCGTTCCCGGCCCCAAGGAAGCCCGCCTGGCCTCGACTAGGGCCAGGGCCTTTTCGGTCCTGGCCCCAACCTGGTGGAATGAGCTCCCGGAAGAGCTGAGGGCCCTGCGGGAATTACCAGCATTCCGCAGGGCCTGTAAGACGGAGCTCTTCCGCCAGGCTTATAACTGAGGCCGGGCGGAAAGAAGATCAGCCCCCCCCTCACAAACTGGTGGTAGAGAGCGTCACCCCTCACCGTAGATGAGGATGCGGAGAGCAAATGAGTAGGCTACGCCATCGCTGTTACAATTATTGTAAATCATTGGTTTTTATTGTCATTTTATGGTTTTAGGGGACGGGTTTATGTAAGCCGCCTCGAGCCTTCGGGGGGAGGCGGGGTATAAATATAAATATAATAATAATAATAATATAATAATAATAATAATAATAAATACATTGAACAACACAAGGCCCAGGACAGATCTGTGAGATACTCCACTTGTCATTTCTCTCAAAGAGAGTGTTGAAACATTAACAAGCACATTTTGGGTATGATCTGTCAATGCAGAGCTCTTTATATTAAGTAGAAAAAGAAAGAGTTGGTTTTTATATGACACTTTTTTCTACCAGAAGGTGTCTCAAAGCAGCTTATAGTGGCCTTTCCTTTCTTCTCCTCACAACAGACACACTGTGAGGTAGGTGAGGTATTGCTCAGTCAGAACAGCTCTATCAGTGTTGTGGCGAGCCCAAGGTCACTGAGATGGCTGCATGTGGATGAGCGGGGAATCAAACCCAGCTCGCCAGATTAGAAGTGTGCACTCCCAACCACGATGCCGCTACATCAAATTGCCTTTCTTCCACTGCGACATATAAGTCAGTGTTGTCCGGAAGGACAATCTTAGCCAACTGCAAGGTAGTACAGGAAGGAGAAGCAAACTTGCCTCCTTGTCTTTCTTTTTTTCTTTTTGAATATATATTTCTTTATTTAGAAATACATTAAAAATAAAAACAAAAACTATATATAATTAATTATATATGACAACTACTATTTAGAAGTTCAACAAAATAGTCATAGAGCTTACAGTTAACAATACCTATTAGGGTTGTGCGCAGGCATGTGCGCGCCAAGTTATGCACCGGTGCCTGGCCTCCCCTCCCCCTCCCGTGGTGTGGTGCTGGCGGCGTCAGCCTGGAACGGCCAATTTGGACGCCACCACGCACAACCCTAATACCTATCCTGTTCTTTTTTCTCATCTTGAAGTTACAGACTGCTTTGTCTCTCTAGTTAACATATCCAATCTGAAGATTTGTTTTTTTTTTCCCAACTTAAGTTCAATATAGTCTAATATTGGCCCGAGAGTGAACATTCCCAGAGTGATATTCTGCAGTTTTACAGAACCTCCTTTCCTGTCCCTCCTCTCTTTCAATTTCTCTTTTGATCACAATTGAGTGGATTTGATACAGATTGAAAATTCCCAAAAAATAAGAGGGAGAGAAATGCATTGTTGGATTTCAGAGAGAAATTGGATAAAGAAGAATCAAGAGATTTCTTCTAGACTAGGAGAAACACACTCCAGTTATTACCATTCAACATTACAACAAATTTAGGCTTGAGTTAATTGTGACCTGTTCATAATGTCCACACACAAAAAGGGGAGGAAGGATGGAGAATTAAAGGCACACGTACACTGTAAAGAATAAGAAGAGTTGTTTTTGTGCCCCACTTTTCACTGCCCAAAGGAGTCTCAAACTAGTACAGTCAACTTCCCTTCTTCTCCCCACAACAGACACCCTGTGAGGTAGGTGAGGCTGAAAGATCTAAGGACTAGTCTGTGGGAACAGCTCTGAAAGACTGTGACTAGACCAAGGTAATCCAGCTATCTGCATGTGATGTGGGGAAACAAACCTGGCTTGCCAGATTAGAAGCCGCAGCTCTTAACCATGACACCAAGCTGGCTCTTTTGATGCCCATTGATAAGGAAACTACATTTTATAAGTGTTTGTTGACTCATTGCAGCCCATACACAACAAGGGAAAAACTTGAGAAGTGAATCTAGGTCCATTTTTTTAAAACACGGTACTTGCGGTTTTTGCAGGAATTTGTGCAGGCTATAATGGAACGTCATGGTACTACCTGGCTTGGACTTCGGAGGAGAAACAATGTTTGGGTATGGCTTACTGGTAAGCCACTGGAGAACACTGGGTGAGTCTCTTAATAAAAATTCTATTTGACTTGCACTTTAGGAACTGCCTTAAAAATGTATTTGTGTATAGGTGTGTGCGCTTTCCAGGAGGTCTCTTATGTCAGCTTTTCACAAGTGTATACAATAAAACAAGTATCCAGGTCAGGTTTAATTTCCTGAAAATCTGGGCCTTTACCATTTCTAGGAGGCTATGTCGGACAGGGTTATCAAATGAGACAATGTCTTAAGGTTTCTAGGAGGCTACATCAGACAGTGTGCTAACACAAGATAGTACAAGAAAGGGAATGGGGAGAAAAACATGGGAACAGAGAGAATATGTAGAAAATGGGGAATAGAAGAAATGCCTGGGAAGAAGAGAGGGTGTGCAAAATAGGGGGTGGGGGAACAATCCATTTCTGGGATTCTGCCATATAACAGTATCCTAATGTCATAATTTAAAAAAAAAACTTATGCACTGTCCGCCATTGAAGGGCAAGCTACTGTACTGTTTTCCCGACCTCAAAACACAGTTTATGGGACTGTAGAAGATACAGAAAAAGGTTACTCAACAAGATGAATGGGCTGGCAAAGCTAAAGTACTGAGAGCTTCATTGTTTAAAGAAAAGATGACTAAATGTATTTGTTTATTGGTTTATTGGTTTGTTTATATTTTAATTTATATGCCTCCGCTCTCAAGGACTCGCGGTGGTTTACAATAAAAGAATAAAACAAACCCATAAAATCCCCTATACATTAAAAGATGGTGATTCATTGAAGTTAACCCCATCTCCCCTCCCCTGTCCAGCTGCAGTCAGGAGCTCTTTCCTTAGGAGCGAGGGTCCTGATCTCACTGATTCTAGGGGATCCATAGATGGTAACTCTGGGACCTCAACCCATCCTCAACCATACCACTGGCGAAAGAGCTCCATCTTGCCGGCCCTGTGGAAAGCTGATAACTCCGTCAAGGCCCTTAGCTCTTCTGGGAGCTCATTCCACCAGGCTGGAGCCAGGGCCGAAAAGCCCTGACCCTGGTTGAGGCCAGGCGAGTGTCCCAGGGGCCCGGGATAACTAGCAGGTTCATACCCGCAGAGCAGAGTGCCCTGCAGGGAGCATAGGAAGATAATAGATGTTTATAAAAGTAGTACAGAGAAAATAAGGATGGGATGCTATAATCTTTCTCATTCTCACAGGTTCAATTTGATTTTTTTTAATTCCTTGTGGAAACTGGACTGAGAATTAAACAAAAAATTTTTTTTAACCATTTTCTATTTTCTGGTGTCTTTCCCCAGCTAAATAGCATATTTTCAACATTATTTTTATATTGAATATAAATGGCAAATGCAAGGCATTTATCATATGCAAATAGTAGTACACAAGCAGGAAACAAAGCAGAATCAAATATTGTTGGAAGGCCTGACCTAAGAGCGTGAAATGAGATGGGAGAGCAACTCATCAACTTCTGGATAGACAGGAAAATATTCTTTGAAAACACAAGTTTCTGGCAGCCAAAAAGATGATGGTATACGTGGACATCACTGGACGGCTAATATAAAAACCATAGATTGCATAATCAGAGGCTGAAAGTGGTGAAGCTCTATGGTCTCTGCTAAATCGAGTTCAGGAGCCGTGGTCCCAAACATGACTATTTAGTCTCAGAAATTAGAATAAAGCTGGAAAAAAAAACCCACACCAAAACATTCATATTCTAAACACCATCCCTGAAGACTCTAAACACCATCCCTGAAGACTTTAAAGTCCATGTCAAAACAGGTTTGCATTATTAAGTTCAAGTGAATGTAAACCAGAAAAAACTACAGGTTGAAATCAGAGATGTTATCAAGGCAACAACACAGTACCCAGCTCCCTGTGGAATCTACCCTCTGTCTCGGTTTAAGCAAAGCTGGATATCCTGCCCTCTTGACAGCCAGGACACAGGGTTGGCCAGACTCCATTTTCTATACATTTCAGTTTGACCAAAGCCACTGGGTGATCCAGAACACATGCGGTGATCTCAACTTGAACTCAGTCCATCACTCCCCCCCCCCCATTCCATTGTATTGCTGATCAGTGGCTGGCAGAACTTGTTTGCTTTAGGGTTTCCTTGCCCAAGTTCTTTGCCTTTCACCTGTGGCTCATGCTAGCCACTCTGTCAGGTACTCTATTCATTTCCATTCTGTATTTATTTCTGCCAGCTTGCGCAGAAAGTTGATCTTTATAGTCTAGAGATGAGAAGCAAATCTCTCCAGGCCACAGTTGGAGGTTGGCTACCCCCGGGTTGGAAATATTTATTTAGGTTTGTAAGTGGGGCCTCACAAAGGTAAAACGCCTCCACAGCCACCTAACCAGCCACACATTACCCCTGGCCTATTTCAGTTCAAGAAAACATTGCAGAGAAGTGGTAGGGTTGCCAGATAGGTGTAGGTTCATGCTTTGGAATTCCACACTTCTTAAGTGTGTTTGAACTTGACTTGGGTCAGAACTGTGGTGCACGGAGGGACCTCCGCTCAGGGTTGCCAGCTTCCAAGTGTGTCACAAAAGCTAGCATCTGTTACATTACAGCACTCAACAGGCTTTACTTCTAGTTGATTATTAAGATCATTAATATTTGCACATACAGTCTCATTCATTACACATGGTTTGACCATGGGCCAAACACATTTCAACCAGACTTTCATTTGGTTTACACATGAGAATGCACAGTCAGGATTGAACCTTGGCCTTGGAGTGGTAGTTCTTGACTATTTTGACTACTAGTAGATCTCTTTGTCTGTTCTTAGTGAGCTACAGAAGACGTTTGCTTGGGAATCACACATGCTTGAAATGGTAGGTAGGTTTGGTTGGTTAAAGATAGATCAGATATAAGGCACATTAGCATTCTTTATAATCTTTTGTGAGAAATAATTCACTGCAAATACACATGGACAAAGGGAAAGAAAAAGAAAACAATATACCAAATCCAATAGAATCCAGAACAGGTAGAAAACAAGAAAGAGAACATGATGTACTGTAAATGTTTAATTCTAGAAGCTCTATTGTTAATGCTACTGTTCATTGTAATGCAGAGAAGCCTGTATGAATCCATGATGGACTGATCAATGTAGCATTTTCTTTTCAGTTTCTGGGCATCTGGTCATCCAAGGAACGACAGAGATATGAACTGTGCATATATGTACAAATGCAAAGCAAAGGGAAACTGCTGGGAATCGGGTGAATGTCCCCTTTTCAGAAGATATTGGATTTGCAAGTTGAGACCCGATCCAAGATGGGTTTAGCCGACAATGCTGAATCAGGAATGAAATGGTTTCCTAATTTCCATGCCAACTAGGGGAATGTTCACTGGAATGTGAAAGACAAGAGAAACAAGCATTACAAGCATTGATGTGTCACAGACAAAAAGCAAGGAGGAGCACCTTTCAAAGATGTAGCCGCTGAGCATGTGCAAAATCCATCCTTTTTTTTTCTTATAATAGATCAATGTTGAATGTCTCTGCACATCTGCCTGTTGACTTTCCCTTTATGATTTCCAGCTTGTGGTTTAGATAATGGAGAAGGCATGTTTTACAGAGAGGTTTAAGGTCTGGCACTTAAAAAAATAAAAATAAAATATATTCCAAATCGGGGGGGAGGAGCAGTTCAGGAGGAAAGGTTAAAGGTTGGTTTTGTGGTGGGATAGTAACATTAAATAGGGTCACTTTCATAGTTCTGCAGTGTTCTGTTGTTACTAGAATTTCATTTTTTAAAGTCCTTTTTGTGGCTGATCCTGCATTGAGCAGGGGATTGGACCAGATGACCTATATGGCCCTGTTCAACTCTTTGATTCTATGACATATCTTAAGACATGCGGTGCTATTGGGATAAGATACAAGGGCTTTTGGCAAGAAGTATTGCCACTAATTGAAAGGATTATTAGATATTGCATTCCAAGCCATCAATTATTTTATGAGGATATTTGAAAGATATGAAGAGATGGCTATATAAATTCCACTGAGACATAGGCTTATAGCAACAACTCTACCCACGTTCTCGCCATAATATGAAAAAAAACCCAATATCAACAGCCTGTCAGGCACCAGATATGTACCAAAAGACTGACCAGCTGGCAATGCTACCATCTTGTAGTCAGCCAAAGAATGGGAGGAGTAAGATAATAAAAATTCATGGGACTGATAATAAACATTCATGGGACTGACCAAAAGGAGAAATCCTATACATATTTAGTCAATGACAAACTCAATTCATTTGTTGCATCAAAGCAACAAGGACCACGTGGTTCTTTTTTTTTTTTTTTAAGGGGGGGAAACATGCATTTCTATTACTGTCCCTGTGACACTGGAGAAAACATATACACACATCTATTACAATGATTGATAATGAGCAGTGTGTGTGTGTGTGTGTGTGTGTGTGTGTGTGTGTGTGTGAGTATGTGTGTGTGTGTGAGAGAGAGAGCATTTTAAAATGTAGCCTCAAGTACTTACTGGAAGTTCTTACTGAAAGTGATAGAAAGTAACTCTATATTAAAACCACAGAGTTTCCTCCAATTCCTAGAGCTACTCTATCCCTTCTGATAAGAACTCCCAATCTTTAACCACTCCTAGCGGAGCGGATTAAATAAAGCAGTAAGGGCCCCGAGGGTGGCCCCTGTCCGGGATGAGGGAGGGTGCCGATAGGCCCATTCCCCCGGACTGACAATCGGAGGGCCCAATCGGCAGGCGCTTTGTCAGTCTGGCGGTAAGGGACCAATTGCGAGCCGCCCACAGTGCGGCTTGCAATTGGTCCCTTGCTGCCGGACTGATTAATCGTACCTCGCGATCCACCCCCCTTCCAGTTCACCTGTATGCGGCCGCCGCCATTACCTGCCTCGCCTTCAAGATGGCAGGTCTCTGCTTCGCCGCGCGGCCAGGACGGGCCAGCCACAGCGGGCATGGCACCGCCCCCAGCCACGGCCGTCTGCACCACACCTGGCCCCTGCCCGCACGGCCGGGTGCGGACTGTGCCGCAACCCAGCGCAGGAGGACATGGTGGCGGCGGCCCCCACTCCGCACACATACATACCTGCTTGGCCGCCGCCTCATGTCGCCCACCGGCCCGCCCGGCGGATGAACCTCGGGAAGCAGTTGTGGAGGCGCAGACAGTGCTGCCGCCGACCATGATGCCAGCTCCGCTCGCCGCCAAAGACACGGTCCATCAACAGCAGCCTTGCCTCCTGCTCCACCGCCGACTTTTACTCCATTGCCCCCACACACCAAGGTAGGCTGCGCCGTGGGGGGGGGCAGGACAAGCCGCCACTGGCTCACATGCCACCCCACGCCCGGCCTCGGGTCTGGCCCCTGCCCCAGCACAACCGCAGAGCCGTCCCACGAAACTCCTGAGCCTCGCTAGCGCCCGTTGTATTTCGAGTACAGCGGGCTTATTTTCTAGTAAGTACATAAGGCTGCATAAAAAAAAAACTTCCATCATTGCTCAGAGAGGTAGGAGACAAAAAGGCCTGGACATTTGGCAGCTCTAAGGGGATTCTATCTCCAGTTATTCACAACATTGGAAACATTATTTTTTTATGCCCCACTTGTCACTATCACTTGTTGTTTGTTATGCCCCAAAGCAGCCTCAAAGCGGATTAAAATTGCCATCCCTTTCTCTCCCCACAACTGGGGGTTTGAAGGGTTCTTTGAATGGGTAGGAGTTAATTATGTACATGCATGCATGCATGCATGCATACATGCATGCATACATACATACATACAATTAGTTGACCATTTATCAAGCAATATAACCATATTGTCATCGTTGCTCTCCCAACCTCCTTGGGAGAGCTGGCTTAAAGGTTCAACAGGACCGCGGGTCCTTTACCCCTCCCTGGCTCCACATTCCTGATTCCTTTCTGTACCTTCCCTCCTTCCCTTCCATCCCACGGTTTATGACAGAGTACTCTCCCTTATCTGTCGCCTTCCTTGGTTCACATGGTGGGGGTTACAAATTTACTGCCAGGAATGGCAGGGAGTGCAGATTGACTGTCTCCTGAATGTGCACCTTTTACATCAAAAGCCTCTTCTATGAGAACAGCTTCTCCTGCTCAAATGAACCCTATATATATAGAACTGAGGTTGCTACCTGTACTTATCTCTGTCAATGCTCCTGTTCCTGCCAAGCTCTGTCTCACTGCAATCCATGGGTTCCCTCAATAAAGAGTGATTTATTTGCACCACAAGTATATGGAGCAGTTCTCTACCAGGGGGTCTCCTTTGGTCAGTTGGACCAGCCTACAGTTCGTGACACATATATGGTCATGTGGACCCATTTCCCCCCTTCCAAAATGGCCAATGGTGGGCCTTGCAGGGGGTAGGGAGGGCACCTCCTGGGTGGGCGTGTCCACAGCTATACTTCCCAACCATCATCTGCAGGATCACACCACTTCTGGGATTTCTTGAAGCCTGAGAGGCTGTCTTAAGAGGTTTATCTGCTTCTACTTGGAATAGGAATTGTGGATGATGTAGAAAATAAGCATGCCTGCCCCCCATTATTTTTCTCCAGAGAACAAGCATTATAGTGAGAACAGGGGCATACGTAAAAACTATCTGGGTGCTATGAAAATTTCAATTCTTCCAAACTTCTCCTTCACTTTCCGTAATCTATTATGCAATGTCCTGAAGTCATGATGACATCTTAGTCCAACTAGTAGCATCAAATACTGGAGAGTGAGGGTTGGGATATGAGCAATATCATGACGTGAGATACATTAGACGAGGAGTGTCTTGGCTCAGTGGCAGAGTGTCTGCTTGGGGCACAGAAGGTCCCAGGTTCAATCCTCAGCATCTCCAGTTCAAAAGACCGGGTAGAAGGTGGCATGAAAGACTTTTGCCTGACACCATGGAGGGCCAGTGCCAGTCTGAGTACACAAGGCTGATTTTGATGAACCAAGGCTATGATTTGGTTTCATGTGAGATAGTTCCTTGCTGCAGATCACACAGTAAGCTACCTTCAACAGTGAAGGATTGGACTGGAATTCTCATAAACAAAATCCAGTGCTGAAATAGTTCCACACACTTTTCTTTACATACACACACACACTCACTCACCATTGTTCATCAAACAGCTACTACAGCCCTATGTCAAATGTCAAATGGTGCTGCCTCTGAGATAGCAAACATTAGTTGTCAAACACCAGAATACCCTTTCCAGTCCAGTGTGTAAAAATATTGAATGTCAAAAGTGGTCAAATGTCAACTATCCGATGTCAAATATAAAAACGCCAGCCCTGGTCAATGATCAAATATTATAATTTATCACATAAGGTAAAGGTAAAGGTATCCCCTGTGCAAGCACCGAGTCATGTCTGACCCTTGGGGTGACGCCCTCCAGCGTTTTCATGGCAGACTCAATACGGGGTGGTTTGCCAGTGCCTTCCCCAGTCATGACCGTTCACCCCCCAGCAAGTTGGGTACTCATTTTACCGACCTCGGGAGGATGGAAGGCTGAGTCAACCTTGAGCCGGCTGCTGGGATCGAACTCCCAACCTCATGAGCAAAGCTTTCAGGCGGCTGCCTTACCACTCTGCGCCACAAGAGGCTCTTTATTTATCACATATTACGTGTCAAATTGCCAAAATCATTAGAAGTCAGGGGGGGAAAAAGAAAGGTATCAGATGTGAAATATCTTAAGAACACCCTAAGAAATAGCAACTCCCTGAAATAAAGGGCAAATTTATTTCGGCTGTATTTCTGAATCATTGGGGTGGGGGGTGGGGGGTTGGTATTCCTTCAGGATGAGCGGCTCCCTTCCCACACTGTTCCTTTTCATTTTGCGATGGATTCGTTCTGCCCTGCTTTTGTTCCCGGTGAATTCCAGCTTAATGAGAAGAATTTCTAAGAATAATTCTGTAGAGGAGCATCGATAGTTGGCCACAGCATTTATTATTTCTAGCCCGGGTGCCTTTCTCTCACCCTCCCACATTGTCAATGCAGAAGGTACAATTCAAAAATGCTCGTTTCATGCGATTGTTCATGTATACTGTAGAGCAGGGGTAGTCAAACTGCGGCCCTCCAGATGTCCATGGACTACAATTCCCAGGAGCCCCTGCCAGCGAACGCTGTCAGGGGCTCCTGGGAATTGTAGTCCATGGACATCTGGAGGGCCGCAGTTTGACTACCCCTGCTGTAGAGGAAGGAAGACTCAGAAAGATGTTACCTATATATACACACACAGCCTTTCTGAAAATATATATATGTATAAAGGAACCATGGGGAAATCCTAATTCATCAGAAGCACTGTACGGTAAAGGCCAAGTAATTTGAACACCAAAATCCAAGGAGAAATTTCAGGTAGGTCGAATTAGGAAGCATGCCCAATTATGCTCCGTGTCAATGACAATGAACGTGGGTACAGAATTCATCAGTAGAAAATGACCTAATTTTTGCTCCTGCATAATAATATGTACCTCTGACCCTTTCCACAAACTTTTGTCTCCTTTTTATCCACCGCTGACTGCATGTCTTAAATATCTACTCATTATACTTAATTTCCTTCCACTCAATTATCGAGGCATTTGTGAGGCATCCAGTAATTCATTAGGGATTGGAGAGGTTTTCCTGTGGGCTTTACAGTAAAATTTAACCTAAGGCAACATTCAGAGTTACTTTTGGCATTCGTTGTCACATAGTGTCAGGATCTGATAGTGCAGTGGCGGCCTGCCATGGTTTCCCGGGGGGGGGGGGTGTTGTTTCTCTGGGCAAGGAAGGATGCATTCTTTTGCTCCTGTGTGTAGTTTCACTTTTGTGTTGTGCCCTTCATCTGTTGTATAAACTAGTTACTACAGTAGGCTAACCCTAGGTGGGAGTGAATGGGTGGGAGTTAATTAATGTGTAATTTTTTTTAATGTTAAATGTTTATTGGGTGATATGACCATTTATGGTCATGTCGACCCACAGCCCCTTCCAAAATGGCCAATGAGGGCCTGGAGGGGGTGGGAAGGGGAGAGGGCCCAGGTGAGCCTATAAACAGCTCTGCTTCCCAATCATATTCTGCACGATTGTACCACTTCTGGGAACCCCCTGAAACATTCTTCAATGTTCCAGGGGTTTCCCAATGGTAAAAAAAGTTGAGAAAGGCTGTACTAGAGTTATGTTGACAGGATGGGCTAGTTGCTACACTCAAGTGCCACTTTCAGCACCCAAGGCCAAGTAACAGATAACACTTCAGCTACCTGTCTCTCAGTGTCATACTTTCCACCAGGCATACAATGACTTTCACCCCACTATCAACCAATCTATGCAAGAAATACATTTTCTGGACACTACTGTAAGAATAAACAATGGATGCCTAGAGACTACCTTTTACCGAAAGCGTACTGATCGGCAAACGTACCTGCATGCCTCCAGCTACCATCCTAAACATACCAAACAATCCACTGTATACAGCCAGGCCACGTTATGACCACGTCTGTTCCAATCCTATGGACAGAGATTACCACCTAAATGATCTACAACAAACCTTTCTGGAACTAAAGTACCCAGCTAGTGAGGTCAAGGAACAGATTAACAAAGCCAGAAGGGTACCAAGAGAAAACCTGTTAGAAGACCCAAAAGAGAAAACAACAGAACACCACTAGTGGTTACATATAGCCCTCAGCTCAAGACAGTACAACACATCATCAGTGACTTACAACCCCTACTAGATAATGACAGTTCTCTTTCCCAAGCACTGGGGGGGGGGTAAACCTTTTATTTCACACAGACAGCCACCCAATCTCAAACAACTCCTCACCCACAACAATGCAGCATCGAATGTGAACATGGACACTGGTACTAGAGCTTTCAACAAACCCAGATGCCAACTTTGCTGCCATATATGCTCCAATGCCACAATTACTGGACCTAATAACATCACCTATACCATCAAAGGCGTATACACCTGCTCATCTTCAAACTTAGTATATGCCATCAAGTGCCAACAATGTCCCTCTGTTCTCCACATAGGGCAAACAGGTCAAACCTCCCAACATAGAATTAATGGACACAAGTCAGACATCAAAAGCCACAAGATTGGAAAACCTGTAGGGGAACACTTCAACCTTCCAGGACATTCAATAAAGGACCTGAAAGTAGCTGTGTTATTACAAAGGAACTTCAAGAACAGGCTAGAAAGGGAGATTGCAGAAATGCAAGTTATTACAACATGCAATACTTCGACATACCCTGGAATCAACAAGGACAAAGGTTTTTTATCTTATTATGCATGCTAACCTTGTGTAACTTGTGTATCCACATTCCTGACCATTTATTTTAATTGGGATTATGTGACTGCTAGTAACATCTAATGTAATTTTGAATTATATTTTTTGGTCCCAAGACTACATAGCTGCCGGCTTAGCTTCTACTTGTAGGAATGTTTCACACTCATATGGAAACAGATGGGGCCAGCAGTAAATAGTAGGGTGTGAGTTGTGGCATTGACAGTTTTATTTCTGATATGTCTTTGTGAACTACAAATGGGTTCGAGGGGTTTGATTGGCTGGTTTGTCAGGGAGTTATCACATGGCTGTGTTCAGATGCTGTGACAACAGTTTACTAATGTAACAGGATTAACTTTTGCTTATATAGTCCTATTGTTATGATGGTCAGTTCTTAGTCTGAGGAAGAGTGCTTGCACTCGAAAGCTCACACCTTGAATAAATCTTTGTTGGTCTTAAAGGTGCTACTGGACTGATTTTATTGTGCTACTTCTGACCAACACGGCTACTCATTTGAAGCTAATTTATCTAGTTAGTACAATGTTGTTACACCACCACGTAAACAAAAAAGGGGTTCCGTGTTTACAAGGAGATAATAGCTGTACAAGGCAAATGAAATTTAGGCATTAACACTCCACTATGTAACATGTCATATTCCACAATACAGCATGAAATTAATGTGAAAGAACTTGAGGTGTGCCAAATTGGATTACAATGCAGTAGGAAGGATTTCTCCAAATGAAACATATTTATGTTGTAGACATGATCCTCCAACAGACACCCATTTCAAATAACCTTCTTTGAGGAGTACATCATCATCAATGATAAATCATTAGCTTCATGTAACATCTATATAGTATAACAAGCATACCATATAAAGTCATATCATCATTCAGAACAAGTCTTGCTTACACACATATATGGAGCTAGTGCTTCCCGCCCCCTCCACCCCCAATAAATCTGGGAATTTAATCTCCACAGCAATAACATGCATATAGATGTCTACCGTATATACTTGCATATAAGCCGACCCGCATATAAGCCAGGGAACCTAATTTTACCACAAAATCTGGGCAAACTTATTGACTTGCATATAAGGCGAGGGTGGGAAATGCTCCATCATCACAGGGTCTCCCATCCAGGCTCCCCCCCACACACACAAATGCAGAAAAGTAAAGAGGATGAATAGCTGCTGGGTTTTGTACCCTACTTTTCACCCACAGAAATCAATAGAATAGTTTGGAAGAAGTGATTAAGAAGAGGAAGACGTGAAGGCAAAAGGGGAAAAAAGATCAGAGTCCCTCGGTCAAACCGTTGATGTCCGATAAGCTGCCAGAGCAACAATTGGCTGGCTGGAGCAGGCTTTTATTTCAATTACCCACGTATAAGCCGAGGAGGGCTTTTTCAGTGTGAAAAAAGGGGCTGAAAAACTAGGCTTGTACCTGAGTATATAGGGTATGTTGAAAAATAAACCTGACAAGTTATTTCTGAAAGTTTTACTGAAGAAAGCCTGGGACATCTGTCTGGGACATCGAAAGTGTAATGATGCTTGCCAGTGTTTGAGCATAGGGGCAGAAAGCAGTGAAGGTTTCATACAAAGGCCATTGCCCATGACTTGGCTCTGTCACTAGGCAATGTGCCCCAGTGCTTGGAAAGGCAAGGGGGAGGTCACAGGGCGATCAGTTCGCTGGCAATAGTTCAGTGGCTTCGAGATACGACAGCACTTGGAGGTTGCAGTCATAAGGCAATGATACAGACTCTGCAGTTGTTGGGACAGACTCTTTTCTGAGGAGGGGGAGAAGCAATTTGATGCCTCTGGTCCCATTGAAGCTTTAAAAAAATATTAAAGTCCAACCAAGAAACGTAGAATGATAGAGTTGGAAGAGGCCATACAGGCCACCTATTCCAGCCCCCTGCTCAATACAGGATCACACTAAAGCAGCCATGATAAGTATCTGTCCAGCTGCTGCTTAAAGAAAACAGAAGAGGAGCTCACCACCTCCTTAGGCAGCCTATTCCACTGCTGAACTGCTCTAACTGTAATTCGCACACACACCCCACCCCCGATATATAGCTGGTACCCTTCTACACATAGTTTAAACCCATTAGTGCAGGTTGTATCCTCTACTGCCAAAAGTAACTGCTTTCTATCTTCTTCTAAGTGACAACCTTTCATATACTTCAAGAAAGCAATCATGTCCTATCTCACCCTCCACTTCTTCACGCTGAACATTCCCAAGTCCCTCAGCCTTTTCTCTGAGGGCTTGTTTCCCAGGCCCTGGATTAACCTTGTCACTCTCCTCTGCAGTTTCTCAATTCTGTCCACATCTTTTTTGAACGGAAGCCTCCAGAACTACACACAGGACTCCAGGTGCAGTCTGATCAATGTGGTATACAGCAGGAAGATGACATCTTGTGATTTCGATATGATGCTTCTGTGGAGACAGCCCAAGACTGTATTTGCCATCTTTACCACTACATCACACTGTCTGCTCATATTTAGCTTACAGTTCACAAGAACCCCAAAATCTCATTCATGCACAGTGCTACCCAGAAGTCCCATCCCATCCTGTATGCATGTCTCTCAGTTCTGTGAGCCGAATGTAGAACTCTACACTTATCCTTACTGAATTGTATCTTGTTCTCATTTCCCCACTTTTCCAGCATGTTCAGATCTCATTGAACTTAATCCCTGGCTTCTGGGGGTGTTCATTATTCAATTTGGTGTTATTCTGGTTCCAGGAAGAGGTGAAATTATACAAAAGAAATGTCTTTTTTTTCTTATGCTCCTATTCCATGCCTCTTATCAAAGGAGCTAATGGAGGCTGAAATGGAGATCACAGGTTCTGGTAGAGCTGGATGGTCTACCCCAGCCACAGATGGGGGGATGGAGGGTGAGGGTTGCCAGATCCACAGAGAGAAACTCCTAGAGATTTGGGGATGGAGCCTGGGGAGGACATGACCTCAGTAGGGTACAATGCCATAGAAACCATCCCTGGGAGAAGGGAGAGGGAGGCTGGTGCGAGGGTGGGACATTGGAGGCTGAGATAGCGTTTCCTTGCCTCCATACTTTTATTTGGCTGGTGGCCTGCTGGTTGCTCTCCATTAGATAGCGCTACATAGGTTGGTGAATCCACTTTTTGGGATACACCAATTAATGCTTAAAAATGGAGGATGTAGCCATCCGTTTACTGCCCAGATGCTGCATGTTGGCGACGTCATATGGAGGGGCCAGAATATAATGACAACAAAAGGTAAACATTTCACTATTTTTATTGGGTGCGTAAATCCCCCAACAATTGGTGCTTGTAGGGAAAGAATCTTTATATTTTATTTATTTATGTATTTTTCAATTTTTAGCCTGCCACTCCCGGGAATGCTCGTGGTGGGTTACATCCGATAAAAATTGCCAGTAAAATACCCCTAAAAATATACAGACAACAATCCTATCCAATATCCAACATCCAAGAAATATGTCGCGACCTAAAAACAACTTAAAAATACACCCCTAAAAAACCCAATTCGGGGGTGGGCATGGGAAAACGATCTCAAGCTACCTGCAGAGTGGACCAGGTGGGGGTCCAGATCTTCCTTGTGTGCTGGCCTCAACTATAAACCTGGTGGAAGAGCTCCGTCTTACAGGCCTTGTGGAACCCCGAAAGATCCTGCAGGGCCCGTAGCTCTTCCAGGAGCTCATTTCACTCATTCCACCATGTAGGGGCCAGGACCGAAAATATATTTGCGACACTCCAACAGTCAAGTTTCTTCTATGTCAAGTTTCTTCTAGGGAATATCACCTCAGATGCTCAGTAGAATGTTACTTCCCTTTGGTAAGTATTAAACTGACACTTACCTAAGAGAAAGTAACACTCTACTGAGAATCAGAAGTGATATCCCCTTGAAGACGCTTAATGCTAAACGTGTTGGGGTTTCACAAATATTAATGTTTCTTTCCCTACATGCACGATTTCCTCCCTTTGCTAATCTAACCATTTCCTTTGCTATTCTAACCTTGATGAGGTGCCCGCTAGAATGTTTTCATGTTCCGTGATATGAAGTCTGTCAAAATCAAAGTTTTGTAATATTAGACTCCACCTGACAAGCAGATGCTGGGGGAGCTATTAATCCTATTAGGTAACGTGAAAGACTTGGCCAAGATGTTGAAGGAGAAACAGCTTCATCCAGCTGCTCTGCACTTTTATCTGCAGTACTAGAATATTTGGTTTATTCGCTGATCAGGCTGCTTAGTCATTTCAACAAAGGATTGCGACTGTTGATGCAAGACTGGGAACCTTCTCCTCCCAAAGAAGCAGATTGCACTGTCCCAGCTGGGATGCCAGATTTGGGTTGGGAAATAACTGGATATTTTGGGGGTAGAGCCTGAGCTGGGAACAGGAAAAATTTCAGTGGGTATAATGCCTTAGATGTCATGACCATTTTCTCCAGGTGAATTAATATCTGACATCTGGAGATCATTTGTAATCCTAGGAGATCTTCAGTTACCACCTCAGTCAAAAATTGAATTACTGCAGTCCCCCCAAAAAGCTGAGCTTGTTGCCAGATGGATATTTCAAAAACCTAAGTTTCAAAGAGCGGATATGGACTGGCTTGAAGCACAAACTAGGAGCTTTGTCACTAATCAAAAACAATTATTGAAAATGAGAGAAAACACCGAACCATGTTCGGCCGAAGCTCTAGTTTCAGAATTATATAAAGAGAGACATTTTCAACTTGAGATTTTTGCAAAATTTCTTTATTTACACAGTCATCATAATCCCCGTTTCTACATTTGTTGGCTTGACTGGTTTTGTCTTCTTCACACCACCTGGAAGGTGGCAACCCCTGTCCCAGCATGGGGAAGAAAAAGCAGCTGAGAAGAAATCCAAATCTGCCTTCTCCAAAATCATCACAGCAGTGGGAAGGTTCTGGAGTTCTGGCCTTGAAGCAGCGATCAGGTGATGAAATTCTAGGAGAACTCCAAGCCCCCCTGGAATCTGGCAGCCCTACTAAGTTCCACTTGGAGGTTAGAAAGCATAGGCTATGGAGGCATAGATACCTCAGGACCTAACCATGCTGTATAGGTGCAGCTACCTGATGAGTTGTGGCTAAATAATGCTGGTGCAGATCCCACCCAAGGGAGTAGTCCTGGATCTGGAGCATGAAACTTAATGTTGCCTAAGTGTATCTAAGAAGTGTCCCTAGTTGCTGACCTTGGTAGGGATTCCTGTCCCCAGGGGAGACCTGGGGTTTCCCAAGTTTTACAGCCCATCTCCAGATGACAGAGATAAATCCCCCTGGAATATATAGCTGCTGTGGACTCCATAGCATTATACTCAGTTGAGGTCTCCCCCTGCCCTAAATTCCACCCAAGCCTCACTCCAGCCTAAAAGTTTCCAGGTACTTCCCAACCTAGAGCTGGTAACCCTTGACCTTGGTCCAGTCATTCTCATGCTCACTTAATTTATAGCATTGTTGTGAGAAGAAAACAGAAGGAAGTATCGTAAAATGTGGTGAATGACCTCAGGTAAATTATTCCTTCTTAGCCTCAACTTCCTCATAATGACAAGCTTGAACTGAACATGAAAAAACAAGGACATAAGCTTAATGGCCAAATGTAGATTAGTTTGATCTATCATATTTCCATTTGGTATTTATGGTTGTGAATGATGGACAACGGAAAAATCAGACAAGAGGAGAATCAATTCATTTGAACTCTCATGTTGGAGAAGGCTTCTATGGGTTCCATGAACAGCAATAGTCACACACAAGGAAATACTAGAACCCATAAAACATGATATATCACTGGAAGGCAAAAATCACAAAATTCCGGTTCACTTCCTTTGGCCACATCATGCAATCCAACTCAATGGAGAAAACAATTATCCTAGGATTGGTCAGTGTTTAAAGGAAATTAGGCTGACAAAGAATATGAAGGTTGGATACGATCAAAATGGACACTGGTCAGAACATTACACATCTAAAAGAAGCTGTGAAAGATAGAAAATCATGGTGACAGTTGAGCTATAGGATTGCCAAGAGTTGGACTTGACTGAAATCTCATGCCATTACAACTGATCTCCAGGTGGTCAAGATCAGTTCCCCTTTAAAAAAAAAAAAGGATGCTTTGGAGGATGGAGTCTATAGTATAATACCCTGCTAAGATCCTTATTCTCCCCCAACCCTCCCCTCAACAGGCTCCACCCCTAAAATATCCAGGTATTTCCCAAGCCAGAGCTGGAAACCCTAAGGAACAAAAGGACAAATGCAGCAACTGGGCCATCTCAACAGATTCAGATGGGTATCCATGTTTGTCGGATCACTACAACAAAGTTTGAGTTTAGTGGCACTTTTAAGACCAACAAAGTTTACTTCTGGGTATATGTTTTTGTACGTGTGCACAAAAGCTTATACCCAGAATTAAAATTTGTTGGACTCAAATTCTGGGCCATCTTTACACCCTTCAAATTAAGTTGAAGTCAGTAGGCTTAAAAGGGCATAACTCTGCTTTGGATACAATGGTTTAGAATCTACTTCGAATTCTATTCAGGTTCCTTTCAATGGGGCTTGCTCCCAGGGAAGCATTTTTAGGATTGACCTAGTTTCTGTCTATGAAGATGATCAAAGCTAAAGGGAAGCCTTTGGACTTCTCTGCTTTGTTTATTCTATGATGAAAATTTAAGCATGCATTTCTATTTAGGAAACAATGGATCGTTCAGAACTATACTATAACCAATGTTATGGAGTGTGAAACAGCGAGATGGCATAAGATATATTGGCTTTCTTTAAATAGGCTTGAAGATGTCAAATTAGCATCTCCTTCAGGAGTCTGGTTGGAGGCCATTTCAAATTAATTTCAGCCGGCTGCATGAAAATGGAACACGCTGATGACATCAGCAAGCCTTTGACGGTTGAACTTGTTGTGCGGCAGCTAAAATTCAGCGAGGCTGTGACTTCTTTGTTTTCACCTCTGCTACAAGATCATGACCCTCATCATCATAAGGAACATTTAATTGAAGGGGCTGAAAGTGATTTGCAAAGTCACACAAAAAAAAGCTGAATGCAGAAAAGATCGCACAAGTAGCCGTGGGCAAAAGTTGCCGGAACACTACAGATGCCTTATTGTGTATGGAGATATATAAGGATGGATCCAAGCAACGTTCCACTGGTGAAAATGGGGGGGAAGGGGGTCCCGTTTGCCAATTCTGGGGATCATGGAACCGCACAGACCAAAGCCAAATGTTAAGTGGAGGTAATCTGAGAGGGTTTTAGGCTTGCCAGTCCCCCATTTTTCCCCATCCCCTATCTCATTGTCTACCACTGCTTTGGTGGGAGCATTAAAACAAACTGGTGTTGTCATGTATGGTGTTATGGTCTAGTCGTTAGGAGCGTGGACTTCTAATCTGGCGAGCTGGGTTTGATTCCCCACTCCCCCACAGGCAGCCAGCTGGGTGACCTTGGGCTCGCCACAGCACTGAGAAAGCTATTCTGACTGAGAGAAAGACTCTTTCCACACCTGCTGACGTGGCTGACACCAGAAATGAAGACAGTTCTTTTGAGATTCTACTTATTCAAGTCCTCTTCTGCTTCCTCTTTCTCTTTGGTCAGCCCTACTCTTGAAAAAAGAAAAGATTAATTGGTGGTTCACTGAAGTCTCCAGTTGAAGTCTCTAGATGGAGTTCTCTTATTCTGCATTCTACAGACAGTCACTGCAACATTATCAGCGTTGTCAGTTCTGGATTCAGAAAAACATTGGGGGTGAAGCTGAGAGTCAGCGGGATTTGGGGTGGGGAGAGATCTCAATGGAGTATAATGCTATGGAGCCCACCTTCCAAAGTAGCCATTTTCTCCAGATGAACTGATCTCTGTCCCTTGGCGATGAGCTATAATCCCAGGGGATCCTCAGGTCCCAACCTGGGAACCGACAGATGTAGTTCCTCCAGAGACTCTTGAGAAGGCTGTGTCACAAGAAGAAGAATGCCCAGATCAACACTTCTTTCCTGGTTTGGTTTATGAAACCAGTGATTCAACTCTCGAGATTCTTGTTCAGCGAAGCTCTCCAGTTTCCCTCCCCAGCCCATTATCTTCCAACCCATTGTCTTTTGTTTATCGAGAGACACAAATTTGGCATCCAGCTTTGAAGAAAAGAAGATTACCATTTGCATAAGATGCAAAGCGAACAGCCCTTCAGTTTGGCAGTGGGTCCACAGATTTAGGCCTCAAGGGGGCCAGCATTAGTGGGTGAACAATTGCAGAAGCCTGACAGGCCAAGAAAGAAACAGGCGTCAGAATGGAAATGGGCATTAACACAGTTTCGGAAACACAGTTATATTGTTTATCACACCTGCGTAGGGTAGCTACAAATGTAAGAAGAGACAATTTGAATATATTAATCTCTGCAAACATTTAGCATTCCAGTGAGCTTATGCAAATGTTTGTGCATTGCTTTCTCAGAGCTGTATCATGAATTAAATGTTCTTCATGTTACAGGGTTTTTGGGTGCCAATCAGGGCTGCCAACCTCCATATGACACCTGGTTATTCCATGCTATTGCAATTGATCTCTGAATGATCAACATCAGCTCCCTTGGAGAAAGCAACTTTTTTTTTCTCCAAATGAGGACTCTATGGTATTATGCTTTATTGGAGTCCCTGCACTCCCCAGGCTCCACTTCCAAAATCATCTGGTATTTCTCAACTCAGAAAGTCATAGAATCCTAGAGTTGGAAAGGAGCCATACAGGCCATCTAATTCAATCCCCTGCTCAGTGCAGGATCAGCCTCAACCCAATTCTCAATACATTTCTCCTCCAGATAGAATCATTATTCCATGTTAGACAAACACATAAGGAACTCTGAGAGAAGCCAATAAGCCTGTGAGAACATTAGCATTTCTAAAGACAAGAAAATAAGACCTTTGATCTTCAAATGCTTTTTTGTATCCGCACATTACTACAACATTTCACTTACAACAAAATCGGAGGTAAATAAGGTGATTCCTTAGTGCAATCCTTGAACAGAAAGTTAAAAGAAGTTCAATAAGAAACAACAGTTCAAGGCAAACTCACTGGTTCCCACTCGTGCAAATTACTGGACGAATGTTGGAGAAAATTGGAAGAGGGATTTTAATTACTGGTTTTCAAGCGGGCTTAACGCATCAAGGTTGCTGCTGAATTTCACATAACCAAAGAACAAGATTAATTTGGATGAATTGTTTCAAGACAAAATATCTTAGAAGTTTCCACAAGATTAAAAACATTTTGATACAGTCATTGAAAGAATTCAGGTTCCCCGCACCCCCTACTCACACATATATTAACATAACTAGCAATACCTGGATTAGCATTTACTATTGACCTGTTATATTGCAACAGTGATCCGACCCTTTGCCCACATAAACTTAGTTCTACATGACCTCCCAGAAAATCCAGGTCAGTGAATGCCAGCTGATAGCTAGAACGCAGGAAACCTAAATATAGGACTTTGAAGTCAGAATCACTGAACCTGCATGTATTGGCAAGCAGGTTTTTATACTTAGTATGACCCGTGGATCAAACAATAGAAGCTACACATTTTATGACCTACAAAACAAACCACTGTGGACTCTGAAACACTGTTGTGATTTTGAGATGCCGAGGGATGTCTGCATCTGTAAGAAATGAGTGATCTTTCCTTCTTTTCCTGTTCTCTGGAAGAAGTACTCTGAAGAAAGCCAGTCAAAGGATCTGTCTCCATGATCATTTCTGTGTTTGAGGGAATTGAGTCCTGTCAGACAGCCTCATGACCTAGACTGCAAGGAAATTATTATCTTCACATAACAACAACAACAACAATAGTAATAGTAATATATTTTTATATCCTATCTATCTTGGTATACTCAAGGAATATACAATACACCTACAATACATGTATAACAGTTCAACAATTTAATTAAGTTTTAAAGAAAATATTGAAACCTATAAAACCCACCTATTTTGTATTTTCAGATCTTCTGAGGGTTGGGTGGTGTTTAATTGGTAGAGATTAGATGGTTCTCAAAGAGGGAGGCTAGCATTTTCATGATGTTATTCCTGGACTGGCGGAATAACACTGTTCTTGCAGACTTTCTGAAAATGTTTAAGGCAGGCTTTCTGAACCAGAGTTTTGTGAAAACCTAGAGTTCCTTGACGGCCCTGGAAGGGTTTCTCAAATGAGTGGGAGTTTATACACACACACACAAACACACACACACAGTTAAGCTTTTATCAGGTGATATAACCATATGTAGTCATATGGTTATGACTCCCCTCCCAAAATGGCCAGTGATGGGCCTGGAGGGAGTGGGAATGGGAGGGACCCTGGGTGGGCATGTATAAAGATGTCCTTCCCAACCGTCTTTTGAAGACCACACCTCTTCTGGGGTTCCTCAAAGCCTGAAGAATGTTTCAGGGAGTTTTCAACAGTTAAAAGGTTGAGAAAGGCTGGTTTAAGATCTCTGAAGACCCTGATCTCGGTAGGAAGTGCATTCCACCAGACCAGGGACAGAGCTGAAAAAGCCCTGGCCCTAGTTGAGGCCAGTTTTACTGCTCTGGGACAAGGGCCCCTGAGCAGATTTTGATTGCACGATCTTTGGAGCACCTAAGGGAAGAGGTGATCCCATAGATATGGCCCATGCTGGAAACTGAGGAATGGACTGTTATTTGCCTAAATTGGGGGAGGGGGAGAAGCATGATCCGGTGGTTTTACAGTGAAGCCACAAAGTTGCCTAATTGTGAACAGATTTCTGTTTTTAGTTGGGCACAGAATATAAGAAATGCAAAAAAAAAGGGGGGGAGGGGGGGAGTCCTCTATTAAGATTTATCTTTCTATGTACCTCAGAGTACTCATCCAGAAAGCACATCAATTATATCTGGGCTCCAAGGAAATCACTCAGGAGAAATTTCCTTGTCATCCTGGTCCCAATGGAGCTATTTTCTTAAGGGGTCAAAGTAGGCAGAGAAACTCATGAGGTCTCATGAGTGCTCTTGAAATTGTTGCAAAATTCATATATATATTTGAAGGACATAATTATTACCCACACATTGTAGCAACTGAGAGATAACTGAATGGTCTAAGCAAGCAGAAAACTACCTTTCATAAACTGGACAGAGGGGCTGAAAAGCCCCTGGTTGGGATGGGAAGTGCTCACTACAAGCCCTTCTTGCCTGCTGCTTCTCCAAAAAGAGGAGGAAAGGGCTGTTGTTGTTTTTTTAAAAAGATCACCAGCCTTGCTAGCATACCATCTCACCTGCGAGAAAACCCAGAAGAAATGGCAGTAGCATCAGGAGAAGAGCTGTTTTTTAGACCTCATTTCCCCCCCCCACAGAGATCTGCTCAAGCTGGCTTACAACCTCAACCATAAAAAAGCCAATGCCCCCCAAACAAGCAAGGTATAAAAACCAGAGGAAAGCAAGGTATAAAAACCAGTCATCTTCATCATCTGCATCCATCTAGGCCAGGGGTAGTCAAACTGCAGCCCTCCAGATGTCCATGGACTACAATTCGCAGGAGCCCCTGCCAGCAAATGCTGGCAAGGGCTCCTGGTGAATTGTAGTCCATGGACATCTGGAGGGCCGTAGTTTGACTACCCCTGATCTAGGCTTTTAACAACAACAAAAAACACCACCCCCCCTCCCAAAAATGGATTTGTCAAGTTTGTTTCTTCTTGAAGATTCAAACTAAGGAAATTAGAAAACACCAAAGGTCCACCTTGGGGAAGGAAGAGTGGCCCAGAATCTGTATTGGGAACTTTTTCTCATGCTCCAGGAAAAGATGCCTGCGAGTCAGGCCCAGAGTAATGTGTATGCAGGAATGGATGCTGCCCCTGGCATTTCCTGAGGATTAATGAATTAATAGCCATTTGAGACAAGTAGTAGCCTGAGGCAACATTCCTCATTATTTCTTCAAGAAATATACTGAGTATTCCTAGGACTCAGGATTTGGGTTTTCTTCCCCCTCCCTTCCTATTTAGCCACAAACTAAACTCTTTTACATTTCCCCCCAGGGGCAGCGTCTTCAATTTTCCTAGACTGCCCTAAGCGCATCCATTTGGAATGGGAGGTGTACCTATATTGGGTAGTCATATAATATTTATGGGTGACAATTTTAATTGGTAATACTCCTCTGTGGTCTCCCCTCCCTGCTGAATTTAAACGAAATTGATGCAGGCTGCAACGGGGTTTGGTTATAAACAGAGAAAGGAAACTTCACTTCCGGAGGGAAAACTGCAAGTCTTGCAGAATATGACTGTTCTTTCTGACCCAGGGTAATTCTGGGAAGCAAGAGAGACCATTTAAAGTGTTTCATGTGTATGTGTATGTGAAGTTTGGGTATCCATGAGGTCTTCTTGTTGGGGAGAGTGGATAACAGGGGCATGCCACTGAGTTGTAACTGACTCATGATGGCACGTTGCAAAGACTTGGCGTGACCTCAAAGAGGCAGCATCATGCTGACGATATCAAGGTGACGCTCTGGTATATGGGCAAAAACTTTATGGTAGAAGCCAGATTCACTATAGAATTTTTGTCCAAATCCAAGGGCATTACCCTGACATTGTTGCATGATGTCAAGACTTCTAGGTAGCCATGTGCAAAAAAAAAAAAAAAAAAAAAAAAAACAGACCGTTTGGGCTTTGGCTTGAACCAATTCAGGCTGAATTTAAAGTACCTGAAGCAGTCTTAACTTTTTTGGATTCAGCCAAATTGATTCTGAAAAGTTTCAGGTGAGGATGTTTGGCTCCCCTTTCCCAAGCAACAGAGAATGTCTCCACTGCTTGAGAGGCGGGGGAAGAGAAAGGCCACCAAACAGCTGACTTGTCATTGTCAGCTGTTTGGTGTGGTGCTCTGTAAAAATGCCTCTCTATGCCTTTACGGGCAGAGCTGCCCGCAATTGAATAGGGAGGCATTTAAAGACTGCCCTACATAACAGCTGATACCGGCAGGTAAAGCATGCTTTAAATATAAAGAGCACCACACATTTTGCTATCAGCTGTTATGTGGAGGTGCCCTTTATAAGACTTCCCAATACCATTGAAGGCATAGAGTGTCCTTTCAAGAGCTCCCCACATAACAGCTGATAGTGAGAGGCATGGAGCTCTTTAAAGGCCTTCCAAATACTGAAGTCAGCATTGAGTCAGATACTTTTCAGCTTATCTGAACCAAATCAGTCATGCCTACTTCCGAGTCATGTTGGAAGTGATGTAGACAGGTCACTGCAATATTGTCTGAGCCTCCCTCTCACTCACAGTATGTCCCCCACCCTCCACTGGCTGACAGGAGGGATCTGGCAACCCTAATACCATGCCACCTTTCCTCCAAACTGGCATCTATGCCATCCTAAAACTACTACAACAAAAGAGAGCCAATGTTTTGAAAGTATTTTTCCTCCTTGTTACTTGAATGGAGTTCTAGTCAAAGGCCATGTATTTTAGATGCAATAATATATTAGGTGCTTTACCAAAAATGTCTTATAAGCTATAGGAGTAATACCTTTATAACAAAACTCATGTTTAAATGGCTCTTAGTAGTTCACTAAAAAACAGGGCTTCATCAAACAAAACACAGTCTTCCAAATATTTGGGGGATCTTCCTCGTGTACATCACCTCTGATGCCATATTCCATTGAATAATGCACATGGCAGATCTTGCATATTCCAATATTTCTAAACCAGGAGTTGGAAACCCTGTCTTTTATTATCTTTGCAGCAGTAATTTGGGAGGGGGCAGGGCATTCCCCAAGCATTTATTCCCCCTTGCGATTCCCTGCAATCCCCAATTTACCGTATTAATATTATGTACAGAATCACTAATTCAATCAGTGTTTGGGTTCATTTTCTTTGGAAATAACTCCATCAAAAAGAAGAGGGAGGAAAATGTATAAGAGGAGAGCAGGCTCAAAGGATTAACATTCCTGAAATGCTGAGAGGGAGTTGTTTATTCAGTGGTAGAGGTCACATAATGGACTCATGCATTCATGGAAGCTGCAAGGATACCAGAGAAGATCATTTGACTTAACCTTTTTTTCTGAAGGGTCATTAAAGAGCCGAGAAGGAGCGGCACAAAGTCATAAACATTTGCTATATTCTTCCCTGACCCATGACCTTGTAGGAACTCCAGCTGGGTTGTTAATCCCATAGCACTATACTGACACACAAATGCTTCCAGAGCCTACATTTTAAACTTTCTACACTCAAAATGATTTGTTGAATTTTTTTGTTGGCCATCAAATCACAGTTGGATCACTGCAACTCTTTAGGGCTTTCACGGCCAGAGATGTTCAGAAGTGGTTGTCCATTGCCTGCTCTTGCATAGCAACCATTTCCCCTCATGGCCACCCATCCACATACTCACCAAGTCTGACCCTACTTAGCTTCCATGGTGTGATAAGACAGGCCTAGCTTTGGCTATCCAGGCAGCTGCAAAAGTTCCCAAGGGAAATTAGCCTCCAGTGAACATGTATTTGCACTCCAGATATACTTGGAGGGTGTTTCTTATTGTATTTAATTTTTCAAGATTATAATAATTGATAAATACTTTCAGGGGTAACAGTGTGGTGCATGAACAAGACTGAGCAAAACCCATTCCAGATTTTTGTGAACATTTTTGTCAGGGTTTCCCCGCCATATTTCTTCTGATGATTTTCCAGAATTTCTTGGGAAATCACCAACATTGGCCATGATTTCATTGTCATAATACCCGGATTTCCCAGGAATGCCTGATTTCAGATTTCAGATTTCAGGGTCAACCCTAGATAGCACTTGGAAGGAATACCAAGGAATACCACGGTCATGATGTGGCAGAAGGCAATGGCAAGACCACCTCAAACATCTCTTGCCTTGTTGCCAGACAGCCTTAGGATTTCCTGCCTATATTACATACATGCCATACTATAAAAAATTAATAATTGGGTTCTTTGTTCATTAGCCATCTTGATGACCAATCTAGGAAACACTGGACTCTTTACTGCTCTTCTTTGAAAGGAGGATGCAATTGCATAGCCAAGTCCCATTGGCAACATAACATTGTGATGTGATCCTGTTCCTTTCCTATTTGGCTGGATTTCCATCAATGGTTATGTAGCAACATTCTGTTGGTAAACTCTAACTGGCTGGAATCACTCATATGAGTAATTCTGTATGCTCTCTCATTTTCCCAAAAATAACCAGTCCAGTAACAGAGATGGTGGCAGTAGTCGTAGAAAGAATAACACTGAAAGGTTTCAAAATGCTGAAAGTTGTGCCCTGAGCAATTTTTCTTTCCTCAGCCTGCAGGAGTAGAAGATTCCGTAACACAGAGGAGTTGTCCCCAACCCCCAGTCCAGGGACCAGTCCGTTGATCAGTCGGTACTGGGCCGCGGCCCCTCCTCGTCCTCCTCCCTGGCTGCTGCCTTGGGGGCTGCCCTGCTACTCTGCTTCAGCAAAAGACTACCTCCCCTGGGCCTTAGTAAAATTGTCAAGCGTTGACCGGTCCTCCATGATAAAAAGGTTGGGGACCACTGCCATAGAGTCAGCGAGATAGATAGAAATACAGACCACTGACCTTTCTTGTTTCTCTGAGGCTGTCTCTTTAAGGTTTGACTGAGTCTTTTAATGACAACTTCCTGTTTCCTGCCTCCTCTGTCCAGATTGCCTGGCTGCAGATGCCTCCCGAATCTTTCCCCATCCAGCTAGCTAGATTAGATTAGGAACTATATTCTTACTTTTCCTTTCTAGAATGGAGTTCTCTAATAAATAGCTGTTACATTAATAGCAAAACCAGAGTCTATGCTTTCTTTCTTTATGTTCTTTTTTCTTTTGGCCTACATATACTCAGTAGCCAGTGATGCCATGCTGTGCAGTGCACACTAGCTTATTTAAGCACTCTGCTAACTTTTTGGATACTACAGATCCATAACATGGTTCCGAACACTCAATAGCCAGCACAGAAAAAAGATAAAACTTTCACATCACCAGAGTGTTCTCTGGGAATATTTCTACTCATGTAAGATGATTATTAAAGCTGGCAAATCACAGTTGGTGCCACTGCATAAGCATTTCAATTCCAATTAATTTTGGTGTAGGGAGGGGAAATTTCCACCGGAATTGAGCTCCTGATTTCCATGCCAGAAGTTACAGGTTGAACACCAACCACCTCCGTCTAGAAGGATCTCAGGCTTGAGAGAGAACCTAGAGAGATGCTGTCAGACTGAGTGGGTAATATGTACTTCCTTTATAAAGCTGTATCTTGTATGAAATATCCAGATCTGCAATTGTACAAACTGAGAACTGCGTGAGGATGGATTTCAAAAGCTGACTGGATCCAGACAGACAGATTTAAATTTATACATCACTCTGCTGGAGCAGACTCAACACAATGCAAGGGTAGAAAATGGAAGAAAGTCGTATCCCTCAAAAGCGGCTTGACCATGTTTTTCTGACCTGATGCAAGCTAGTGCGAACAGGTAAATAAGTTCTGCTAGCAACTGGCTATTAAATGGTTCTATCGGAAATGACAGGGGGAAAAACATTAGCAAACAGTTCCTAAAATGGAATAAAAAGGCAGTTGGAAATGGTTAGGATCTTTTAGTAGATCAACATAATCAGCATTATGGTTCACGAGTTACAATTTGGGCCCCAATGCAGAATCCTTTGTAGTGCCAGGTTTTAATTAATTCCAGTATCCCAGGATATTACATAGGACTTGAGAGTCCCGAGAATGATTAAAATGTCACGTTCTGTCAGTTACAAATCGACTGAAAGCTCAGAAAGTCAGAGGAAACTGTGCACAGTTCCAGAATTAATTTTAGAAACGCTCCTAATTAATGGGGAATTAGGAACGGAACGCAGCAAAGAACAAAAGTCCAGAACAATCAAATGCGAAAAAGGAAACTCACTCAACCCTATCCTGGAAACGTATTTGGGAATCTGTAAAAGAACCGGTCGAGGATTGAACATTTGACGAATAAAAAAAAAATAAATAGCTTTCTCGTTCTGTTCTCTGCATAGCTCACTGGACAAGCCTTGTGCTGCGTGTTCATTAGGACACAAAATGAATCAAAGATTTGCTTGGCACAAACGATATCTGAGATGCCTACACAGCTTTCCTGCCCTCATCAATAACATCCCAGCAAACGTGGTATTGATGAAGTGTAATGCAAAGCCCCTTAATGCCGGCGTTTGCCACTGCTTAGTCATCAGAAGAACAAAGATAACCAAATTTCAGAGCAAGCAATTTATGTGAGAAATCCCAGTGCTAATGGATATAGGTGCAAGGATTCATTAAGCATTTTCTGCTACATTAGTTCAGCCCGTAATGTTCAGAAGAATTCTTCAGGATGAGTGGAAATGCAGTATTCAAGAGCTTTTTCTTACGTTCTCAGAGATACTGTTTGGAGCAGGTCCCCTTTGCAAGGCCAACACAGCCTTCTACAACAAAAAATACAGTATTTGCTGGCATATAAGACTACTTTTCCCCCCTGAAAAACATGCCTCCAAGTGGGGGTGTCGTCTTATACGCCGGGTGCACTTCAGTTGGGATAGACATAGCTGCCCATAGTGGCCCATAGTACTGTATTTTGAGTGGAAATGTTGGGGGGTCGTCTTATATGCCCAGTCATCTTATACGCCGGCAAATACGGCAATTGGATTCAGACATTATATCATACACGTGTTGAGTCCGGACCCCCCCTGGGATCCTTGTAGGTTAGCAAAGCCATGGAGGGGATAGGCCAAAGTCCTTGTTCCTTGTGTGTTACAGACACAACCCATGCTCGTGTGGGAATTATGCAAAACCTACGCCTCAAATTTAGCATGTCTGACACAGATGCAAACTGTTCATTCCAGAGCACAGGATTACACAGATTACTTGCTGGAACAAACATGGGAAACCCGGATGCTGAAGTGTCAGTTTCCTGCTTCCCAAGAGCCAGCATGGAATAGTGCCTGACTAGGATCTGGGAAATCCAGATTCAAATCCCCACTCTGATATGGAAGCCTGCTGGGTGAGCAGAGGCTCACACATGCTCAGCATAACCTACCCTACAGGGGTTCTGTAAGGATAAAATGGAGGAGGGGAGAATGATGTGAACTGCTTTGGATTCCCATTGGGGAGAAAGGTGGGATACAAGCAAAGTCAATAAATAAATGAGAATAATTAACAATCCTTGGTATATATATGCATGGAGGTTCTTTTTAAAATGATTTATTGATTGTATTTATATATCGCATGGCATGTGCATAGAATGGGAAGATAATGTATTCTAGGCCAGATTAGCCAAGGATTCTGTTTTTTTTGGAGGGGGGCATTATCTGGGCATGAAATTGGGGTCACTGTAGGTGGGCAGGTAGTTGTGAATTTTCTACATTCTTCAGAGGGTTGAATTGGATGGAGCTGGAGGTTCCTTCCAACTCTATGATTCTATTATTCTAATATAGCCAGGAGATCCTAAGACTGTCTGGATGTCAGGCAAAAGATGTTTGGAGGTGGTTTGCCACTTACTCTGGTATTACTTGGAGGTCACCCTGCCATGTGCTAACCAGGACCTTCCCTACTTAGCTTCTGAGATCTGACTGGAGCAGGCTTGCCTGGCCTAGCCAAGTTAGGTTCTTAAAATGAGACATTTTCCAACATGTCTTTCCCCTCCCCCTTCAATTACATTCAGAATTATATACTTAAGGAAAGTGATAACATCCCCCCCTCAATGTGTGGATTAGAACTCTATCACTCCAGATCTCCTTTTGAAGAAGAGTGCCCTTTCAGTTCCATGTTGACCCTATCCAACTCTCCTAAACAGAACTACCCAACTCCAGATGTCCTTTCTACTATAACTTTAGAATGTTGCCAAACTTACCCGAATTATTGCATCTTGTCTCTGATGCCTCCCCCAAAATAAGATGCAGGACAACACACAAGAGCAGGGGTGGCTGAACTGTGGTTCTCCAGATGTTCATGGACTACAATTACCATGACCCTCTGCCAGCATGGCCAACTGGCTGAGGCTCATGGTAATAACAGTCCATAAGCATCTGGAAAACCAAGGTTTGGCCACATCTTCACAAGAACTTAGTTGGTTTTGATGGCTGGTTTGTATCATAACATAAATATCCTTTGCCCTATTTTAAGAAGAGCTGTTTTTTGTACCCCACATTTTACTACCCCAAGGTGTCTTAATGTGGCTTACAATTGCTTTCCCATCCTATTCCCAGAACAGACAACCTGTGAGGTAGATAAGAAGAGAGCTCAAGATCACACCCAGCTGGCTGCATGTGCAGGAGGAGTGGTTCTCCATATTAGAAGCTACCATTCTTAACCATGACATCAAGTGCTCTCAAGGGTCAGTAGCACTAGGCAGCCCCAGAAACTGCTGCAACTCCATCAAATTCAGCCAGTGATTTTGCCAGCCTTGAAAAAAGATGAAAAATAGGCTGAGGCATGCCAAGTTTCATCTTCAGATTTCCACATAGATGACAACAGGTTATGTTGATGCTGCTTAAGCCTAGGACATTCTCTCCTACCCCCACACAACTTATGATAGGCTGTGGTGGAAATGGCCTTCCATCAACACATGGTTCTTTAGAATGCTTGCTGATTCCACCCTACCTATCCTGAACAACCAAGTCAGAGATTGGTCTTATCTATCATCCCCCACAAAACATCATGAGCAGGTAAAAAATAAGCCAATAATAGGGGAATTCAACAATCTCCAATATGTCAGTGATGCCTCACAGAATAAGGTAGGTCACTCAGTAGCACACACCAAATCCTTTGAGGGACCAATCTTGCTCCTGGCTCTAGCTCCATTGGCTGGATAATCTCCAGTCCCACTAATCCCCCCTTTATTTTGAACTTAGAAGAAGCCAGAACAATAGCCATAGATGCATTGCCCTCAGAATTCCTCAGATGTTTTGACCAAGAATGAAGTTCTGTATTTCCTTCAAATTTCACTTGGCAACTGAAAATATACTACAAAATTGTCTACCTCTACAATTTTTTTCTCATCTTAATAAAGTTTGTGGACTTCTGACAAAATTTATCATGGTGTTCTTTTTTCCAAACAAGAACTTCTACTTTCACTTTATATTCTACATTCCTTTTACACAAAATCCATTGATAACTAAAGGATTAATTGTGTAGTACCTACGTGCCTTTTTAATGCCTCCTTTGGAATCCTTAGTGAGGAACTATGTAAAAAGGTCTTTGTTCTCACCTTTAAGATCATACATGATCTAAAGAACTGCCTGACTAATTACACACATACCCCAAGGACATAGCATGTGGCCAGTTCTAACTGGCTAGTCATTCCTGTCCTTTGAGAGATACATTTGACCTCAAACAGGGCCAGGATCTTTTCAGTCCTGGTCCCTATCTGGTGGAATGAGCTCCCAGAAGAGCTGTAGGCCTTCAAGAGATAGCACAGTATTGGAGGGCCTGCAAAAAGGAGCTCTTCTGCCTGGTATTTGGTTGGGGCCAATAACATCATTGAGTTGGCACCCTCCTACAATGGACCCACTCCTCTGGAATGAGGAATATTATTGGCAGCTGCTTGGATAATATTGTGTCAAAGGAATCTTAAGAAATGTTTTAACTAGCTTTGTTTTAATGAATATTGCAACTGTGTTAAAGCTTTAATTTTCTGTGTACTTATTATTATGTTGTTAAGTGCCCTGAGCCAGGTTGCCAGGAGGGGTGGCATATAAATCTAAATAATTAATGAGCAATTAATAAATAGAAATGTCATTGCCTTGTTTCCCAGGAAATCCCTGAGAGGCTTCAAAGAGAATAATGCACATGTAAATAAATGGGGGGGGGGAATTATCTATTTTGATTCCCATCTCCCCCCCCCCCACCCCGCCTCTCCGTGTGGAACCGATGCTGGTTTTGCAGATTCAATACATGCAGCGTGAATTAAGGTAATATCAGCTTTGAACCGATGCAAACAGAATTTGAAAATGACAAGGTGAAGAGCTGAAGGAACCCTGGCAGAGGGCCTAGCTTTTAAGCCGTCTGTGGACTTCAGTGACAGAGAAATGTTTGAAGGGACAGAAATGTGTGTTGGCAAGAGTGCTTGATCCGTGTTTCAGGGGAATAATTGAAACCACGCTTCCTTTCATGAAGGCAAAAGGCATAGAGAAAAAAAGAGAAACAGTGGGACTATGTTATCATAAATAGAAATGTTTCAGGCCATGCTGTTCTCCACCGCCTCCTTCCTTCAGATCTCAGGAAGTTAAGTGCACACTATAAAGCAGACCTCTACAGTAGAAAAAGAGAGACCCAGAATACAAGTGGAGAAGACGTGTTGTGGTTAGAGATGGGTGGATCCATTTGGATAAGTTAAAATGTACCCAAATCCAAGCTGAACTGAAAAATCAAAATCAGTTGAATCACAGGTACCTGAATGAATTTGGCCTAGATTCAGCTGCTTTGGCATATAAAATAACATATCCAAACAGCTGATGATCAGCTGTGTTTCAGGGTCTTTAAATGTTTTCTGTGCAGGCTGTCACAGGCCGTAGGATCTCTCTGCAGCTTGGGAAGGAGGGTCAAAGAGCCACCAAACAGCTGATCAAATCACAGATCAGTTGTTTGGGGATCTTTATATGCTTCCCCCTTCCACCAGAGCCTTTCCAGGCAGTGGAGGCTTGATACCCACTTCCATGGGGGAGGATGAGTGTGGGGTGAACATAGTCACCCTACACTTGCTCTATCTGATCATTTAGGACCCAGCTGTCAGCTTGCTTCAGGGAAGGGAGGCACAGGGAATGTGTTGGAGTAAGGAAAGGACTTCTTTGGTAGCTGTTTAAATGTCTCTTTCCCTGCTTCAGTCTTCTTAAAGAACAAAAAAAAAGCTGGGTTTTGCTACATGGGAAAGCTGGTGGGAGAGTAGAGCCACCAAACAGCTGATACTGAGAGATCATCTGTTTGGCAGTTCTAGAGGCATTTAAGGATACTCTATAGATTCAGCAGAATTAATTGGCTAAATCTGAACCAGTGATCAGTGATTTTGTATTTGCCCAGATTGATTCAGCCCGAATACAAAAAGTACCATAAATTGTCAAGCAATGCCCCCAACCTGCTATGGTTACTAATGAGAGATAGACAGCCGTTGAAGATAATTACTTGTGTGATACAGTTCTACAGAGAAACTACAGTTCTGTAGTCTCAGGAGCATCAGTGAACCTTATAAAACCCAAAATGACAAGTAACACACTACCTGATTGGCCCTCATCCAGGAATGGCCCATGCAGGTAGTTTAGACCCAATCAGGCATCAACTCTCAGCTAGGAAGGGCTTAATAAGGGTTCAGCTCTCCACCTCCAACTTCCTACTGGATTCAGAGGTTTGCTGGGTAAAAGAGGAGGCACCCTCAGAGCATGTCCTGCTGACAGTACACTGCCCTGGCCTCCTGCCCACTTTCAACTCAGAAGACATGGTGGGGGTGACCTGGGGAAGCCACTGAGAACCTTCTGGAGGTGAGGGGCTGAAGAAGGCCCAGAAATGGCCAGATAATATCCCTCTGGGATCCAAGGTGCCAAGGAAAAGCCTCTGTCCTGTGAAAGTTTACCTATTAGTAAGTGATAGCCCTCGTCCAGGAATGGCCTGCACTAGTAGTTTAGCCCCAATCAAGAATCAGCCCTCTTCCAGGAAGGGCTTAACAAGGAGTCAGCTCTCCAACTTCCTACCAGTTTCAGAAGTTTGCTTGGCATAATAGGAGCCAGCCTCAGAGCATGCCCTGCTGCCAGTATGTTGCCCTGGTCTCCTGGCCTCTTTCAAATTGGAGGACATGGGAGGGGAGCTGGGGCAGCCTCTGCAAACCTTTTGGAGATGAGGGACTGAAGAAGGCCCGGAAACAGTCCCCTGCCAGCCCTCTGAGATCCAGGGTGCAGAGGAAATGCCTCTGCCTGGGAATGATTACTGGTTGCACCAATAGAGCAGTCACCAGAACTGAAAGGCAGCTACAGTTTGGAATATGCTAAGTTTGGTTTCCTAAGAGAATGGATGAATTGTGAGGGAGCTTTCTTTAGAGCAGAGTCAATTCCCAGGAAACTGTAACAGCCTTCTTGAAGATAGAAAGCTTGAAAAGTATTGGAAGGAAGTGACCAGGGATTTTAGAATTCTTACAATTTCTTTGATGGGAAAGTATTGAGCATCCGCCTGACATATCTGGATGATTTTCTTGGACAGTTGTATTTCGGGATGCTTAAAAAGACATAAAATGTAGTGCTGGCTTATTGCATATTGATCTCCTATATCTGTAACAGAAAAACCCCAACAACCAAAAACCTGATGCTACATTGGGGATTTCTTTATAGCCTGTGGTAAGACTTAATATTTTTTTGATTACATCACTTAAAGAAAAGAGATTTTTTTCCACCCCGCTTTCCCCGGCCCTCAGCTTCCAAACAGATTTGAAAAAAGACGTGCTAGAAGGGGAATTTAATCACGAGCCGTGTTTACATAAGCTTATCCACAGAAGAGGAAACCATTCATTGCTAATCCATCATTAATCAATACCTAGAGCTGTGTTTCCCTGAAGTTCTTCAATATTGCTGAGATATGTGCCTTCCCCACCCCAATTAAAATTTGAGTCAGACTTCATTCATATATCTTTACAAAAATCACTCTTAAGATGCAGCATGCTGCAAATTTTAATTACTGTCATTGCCCTGCAGTCAATGAATATACCTTTATGAATGCGCCTGGGATGAGCCGGAATTTGTGGATTGGGTCCCCAAATGGGTGAGCGAAAAAGAAAAGGAACATAGCACATTCCCATTCATACAATTCAGGTGGGTAGTCATGTTGGTCTGAAGCAATAGTGCAAATTTTGAGTCCACTGGTGCCTTTAAGACCATCAAATTTCAGTTCTGGATATAAGCTTTCATGTGAAGACACATGTACTCACACAGCTTATACCCAGAACTAAGCTTTGTTGGACTTAGTGCCACTGGACTCCACATTTATTCCATTAATACAAGTGAATTCTCTTGGAATATGCCAAATTTGCAGCGTGCCTGATAGAGCAGAATATAAAGAGCATCCTGCAAGGGGCATTGGAGGAGATATATATTGAGCATGGTTAGAATAGGAGCCTCTTGTGGCACAGAGTGGTAAGGCAGCTGTCTGAAAGCTTTGCCCATGAGGCTGGGAGTTCAGTCCAAGCAGCCGGCTCAAGGTTGACTCAGCCTTCCATCCTTCCGAGGTTGGTAAAATGAGTACCCAGCTTGCTGGGGGGTAAACGGTAATGACTGGGGAAGGCACTGGCAAACCACCCCGTATTGAGTCTGCCATGAAAACACTGGAGGGCATCACCCCAAGGGTCAGACATGACTCGGTGCTTGCACAGGGGATACCTTTACCTTTACTTTTAGAAGAGGAACTTGTTGATGATTTTGAAATTAGCTCCCCCAGTGCCCTAATTGGTCCAACAGGAGACAGCCTGCTTCTTTGAGTACATCTCCTTACTGCTTTCCTCCAAAACAGCAGTTGAACTGAAGAATGATTTCAAGTGACAGAACAGTTAGTTAGCTCTCTCCCTCTCTCTCTCTCCTCTGGTGTTCTGCTCCTCTTTGCATATTGAACGTCTTCCATAAAATACAAGGCCTCCCTATATGATGAAAGGATTCCCATCAACAGACCTTGTTGCTGGCAGAAGAAGTTTTTTAAGTACAAGTCCTGTGCACCATGACGTCACTTACTGGGAAAACCCAGATGTGATGTCAGATATCTTTCAATTAAAAAAGGCCTCCTTGTTAACACTTTGTGATAAATAGTTCTAGGAACAACCAGAAATTTCTCTCTCTCTCTCTCTCTCTCTCTCTCTCTCTCTCTCTCTCTCTCTCTCTCTCTCTCTCTCTCTCTCTCTCTCTCATTTCTGGCAGTTCCTAGAACCATCCAATGCCACTTCTAGAAAACCCAGATATCATGCCAGTAATGATGCCATGTTCCCACCTCCAGAACTTGGAGTTTTGGGGTGGAACCCATAGAGTTATGGAAGTGGCCATATAGGCCATCTAATCCAACCCCTGCTCAATACAGGATCAGCCTAAAGCATCCCTGATAAATATCTGTCCAGCCACTGCTTAAAGTCTGCCAATAAGGTGGTGCTCACTATCCCCTTAGACAGCCAATTCCACTGCTGAGCTACTCTGACTATGAAAAATGTTTTCCTGCTATCCAGCTAGTATTATTCTACACATTGTTTATTGTGGGTCCTCTCCTGTGCTGCCAACAGGAACAACTCCCTGCCCTCTTCCCAGTAACAACCTTTCAAATACTTAAAGACAGCAAACATGTCCCCTCTGAACCTTCTCTTCTCCAGGCTGAACATTTCCAAGTCCCTCAGCTTTTCCCCATAGGGCTTAATCCCCAGGCCCTGAATTATCCTCATCACTCTCCTCTGCACCCTCTCAATTTTGTCCATGTCCTTTTTGAAGTGAGGCCTCCAGAACTGCACACAGGACTCCGGAAGAGCAAAAACACAGTGCAGTCTCACCAATGTGGTATACAGCAGGACTATGACATCTTGCAATTTTAGTGTGTTGCCTCTGTTGACAGAGGCCAAGACTGCATTTGCCTCCTTAACCTCTGCATGACACTGCCTGCTCATAATTAGTTTACAGTTCAAATTTAAGCAGTGTGATATGGCCATAACCCCAGAGAGTTTCCACCTCAACAAAGAGAGCTCAACAAGCGTACAATACCATCCAGTCAACCCTACTAAACACTGATTTACTTGAGGGGGATTTGAGACCTATGGCCTGGAGACCAGTTATATTTCTAAATCTCTAGGCTTTTACTGGAGACTGGCAACCTCATTGTGTGTACCAGGCCTCTGGCACTTCGAAAAGGGCACGTTCATCTCAAAGTTAAGTAGAAAGGCTTTCTGTGCTAATTCTTTGGCTGAATCCCATAGTAAACTTCTGCTTGTGCGACAATTCCCGTGTAAGCAGAAATGCTAAATTTACTCCTGTCTGTCAATTTGTGCTAACAGAAAGCCTGAATAGACTTTCTGTATGGCCCAATGCCTCCCATTAGGCTGTAATAGTTGTCATGCTACAGAGAGGTTGTTGTGGGTTTGCCAGACTGTGTGGCTATGGTTCAGTAGCTTTAGTCCCTGAAGTTTTGCCCATAACTATGGCTGGTATGGCCTTTTAGTCAAGGCTATGGTCTTCCCAGTTGCAATGTATGGCTGCGAAAGTTGGACCATAAGGAAGGCCGAGCGTCAAAGAATTGAGGCTTTTGAACTCTGGTGCTGGAGAAGACTCTTGCGAGTCCCTTGGACTGCAAGGCGAACAAACCAGTCAGTCCTAGAGGAGATCAGCCCTGACTGCTCTTTAGAAGGCCAGATCCTGAAGATGAAACTCAAATATTTTGGCCACCTCATGAGAAGGAAGGACTCCCTGGAGAAGAGCCTAATGCTGGGAGAGATCGAGGGCAAAAGAAGAAGGGGACGACAGAGAATGAGGTGGATGGATGGAGTCACTGAAGCAGTAGGTGCAAACTTAAATGGACTCCGGGGAATGGTAGAGGACAGGAAGGCCTGGAGGATCATTGTCCATGGGGTCGCGATGGGTCGGACACGACTTCGCACATAACAACAACAACAATGGCTGGTATCTTCAGAGATAGGACATGGCAAGATAGGGGTCTCTCTGTGCCAAAGTGTTGAATGTGTGACCAGTTGCTGGACATTTTATTTACTTCTTGGAGGTTTTGTGTGTATGCGTTAATGCGTCAGATTCCTGTCTTATCAGAGAGTCTGATGAGGACAGCACGGGAGCGCACAGAAGCAACGGGCATTTCCACACTTGGGTAAAAATAGCATTATGCCAGCTGAATGGCATTTGATTCTGCATTCCCCCACAGGCAGCCAGCTGGGTGACCTTGGGTTTGCCATGACACTGATAAAACTGCTCTGACCGAGCAGTGATATCAGGGCTCTCTCAGCCTCACGTCCCTCACAGGGTGTCTGTTGCAGGGAGAGGAAAGTGAAGGTAAGCTGCTTTGATATGCCTCCGGGTAGAGAAAAGTGGCATACCACCACTACCACCACCACCACCACTACCTCATCCTTCGTTGCTCCAGGCTGTTCTCCATTTTTAAAAAAGCACTTTCCATCCTCTGTAAGAAGGGAGAAGCTTCTTTGCCTCCATATGTTTCTTTCGTTGGTGGCCTACTGATTGTCTGTTGGGGGATAGTCTTTAGACTGGTGAATCCAGTTTTTGGGATTCACCAACTCACACTTTAAAATGGCGAAAATAGCGAGCAGTTAGCTGGCCGGTTAGCTGCAGAAGATTGTTGATGCCATGTGGCATGGCTGGAATATAGCATCTTCAGAGGGTAAGTATGATGCTAAATTTATGGTGTCAAGAGAAACCCAATGTGTTACAAAAAAACAAAAACAAAAAACAACAATCCATGCGGGGCCAATATTTATGTGTACAGTAATGAATAAAAAAGCATAAAAGTTTATTATATTTCCTGTTTAAATCTCAATATTCAGTGACGAGGATCCAGAGGAAAACATTCACAAATGTATCCATCAAGCAATTCTGGACAAGGTTCCGATTTCATCAAAGATTTTTTTTTCACATCAAAGCGTTTAGAAAATATAAAGAATGTCCAGCTCTGAAGTGGAACCAAGCTCAATTTGTGTTCATTTTAATTCTTTCGTACTAAAGTGAGGTTATTTTTTGCCGCACGGTGCACCTCTCCTCAGGATCTTTGGAGAAACCTTGTCCAGAATTGCTTGATGGATACATTTGTAAATATTTGGTGTTTGTAAGCCACTTTGGGACACTTTCAAATAGTGAAAAGCAGGGTATAAAACCCAAATCGTCTTCTTCTGACGGGGTTTTCAGAAGAATTTGGAGAGGAGCTGTAGTCAGATGGAAGTTTCCAACTGTACGGTTCTGTTTTGAGCAGCTTACGTTTGGATCTAGAACAAGTGGTTTGGATCCAGAATGAATTTGCTGCTCTCAAAATAAGTCGCTTCAGCTAAGTGGGACAAAAATGGGGCAGAGAGGCCACGGAGGAACAGACAAAAACAAGCAACCCGGCACAATCCCTAACACAGCAGTCGGCAGCCTGTTCCATTCCCTCCGCAAAACACCTTCGGAAGCATTCGTACAAGGCTCAAGCACTGGCACTTTCACAGCTCTTCTAAAACACTGTTGTTCTTCTCACTCCGGCTAGCAGCCAGTTTAGCAGGAGACAATGAAGATTGTCTGGTGGGAAACAAATTCAGGATGCCGTCCAACACAGCTGGGAGGAAGCCAGCACTCAGCTGCTCGCTTGGCAAAAGGAAAGGCGGGGAAGCCACCGCTGCCTGGTTGTACCAAGAGAGATGGAGGTTCTTAGGTTAAAGTTTTGTCATGGCATTGAAAAAAGGCAGGCCGCTACGAACCCCTCCAGAGATGTGGGATTGGAAGCTGCCCATTTTGTTCTCTAGAAATGAAGACATTTAAACCCGGACTTCTGAAGGCTTCGAAAGCCTTATTTCAATGTGAAAAGGAAAAAGGGGAAAAAAATACGTATTGGGTTGGATCCAGAATGAATTTGCTGCCGTTGTAAGATGCTTCTGCCAGTGGAACTGAACTTTTCTGCCTCCCAACTTATGGTCCAACCCACTGATCTCCCCACAACGCTGCTAGTGCGGAACAGGGGACTATCAAGGGTGGTGGAGCAGCAAGGGAGAACTGGTCAAAATTCCCCTTTCCCTTCCTTCCCATTGGAATAAATGGGATCCTTGATCGAATCCTCTGAGTTAGATTCATCCAGCACTGCAGTACAATATCGGCTGATTCTTTCTCCCCTGCAGCCCCTCTCTAGGGTTACCAGGTCCCCCTGGGCATTGGCGGTAGGATATCCTGGAAGTTAGGAAATCCTGGAAATTTATAGTGGATCCTTTGGAGGATAGGGACCTCAGTGGTGTACAATGTCATAGAGTTCACCATCCAAAGCATCATTTTCTCTAGGACAACCAATCTCTGTAGTATGAGATGATCTGTAATTTTGAGGGATCCCCAGGTCACAGCTGACGGCAAGCAACCCTAATTGTCCGATTTGACTGCCCCCTCCCCCCGTGATGGTCCCCCTTCTATTTTCATTACTGGGAAAGCTAGTGGGATCCCACATCACATTTGCATTTCTCATCAGGTCTTGGTCATTACTTAGAAACAAGTCCAGGAATCACATTTCCCCCCCCGGTAGTTTCAGTGACCATCTGCTCCATGGCGCAATCATTGAGAGTATCTAGAAACCAAAACTCTTTCTCCTGATTTGAACACATCTTGACCAAATCAATGTATGGGTAGTTAAAATCCCCTATTACGACACTGTTACTTCGTCTATATGCTTTCCTTAGTTGTCTTAAGATCATACTTCAACCTTTGATCTGGTGGCAGTAACAAACTCCCAGAGTCAAGCTTCCTTTTGGGCACACTATTTCCACCGATAGCACTGGTGTAAGTGAAGCTATTCCTCTTACATTCTCAATCTTACTGGACTGTACACTCACACTGACATAGAGAGCTACTCTATCACCATCTCTGACTCTCCCCCCATTCTTCTAATCAAATATATAGATATATCCTCATTACACCAAGTTTCTGAAATGCCCTGAATTGTCTATGTTCTCCTCTGACACTAAGCATTTCAGCTCCCCCATAATAACTCAGACACTTATATATAAACATCTATAATTTCTAGGACACAGGCCTGCCACATTACTCCTGTGGCCTCTAGACCATGTCAGGTAGTCAGGATTCTTCATCACCCTGTTAGTGGCCAGTCCTAATCTATTCCCCTCTAGAACACTAACAGTTGCACCTTCATCACTTAGTGATGAGATATCCTGAACCACAGACATTTTTTTCTCTTATTGGCTTTCCCCCAAGATTTAGTTTAAAAACTGCTTTGCCAACTTTGAGATTTTAAGCACCAGCTGCCTGCTTCCTTTCAAGGACAAGTGGACGCTGCCTCTTTTTTACAGGCCCTGCTTGTTCAAAAAAGCCCCCCATTACCTAACAAATACAAACCTTTTCTTCCCTACACTATCATCTCATTCATTCATTGAGACTCCTAATTTGTGCCTGCCTGGAACAGATAGAACTTCTGAGAACGCTATCATGGAAGTCCTGGCCTTGAGTCTCCTACCCAGTAAACTAAATGTTTCCTCCAGGACTGCATAATAACATTTCCCTACATTGTTGGTGGCAACATGTACCATGACCAGTGGCTCTACCCTAGACTATGCACAATGTCCACTACCTTTACACCAGGCAGGCAAGTCACCATGGTCATATGCAGATTTGCAACCCATCTATTTATATGCTTAAGGATCAAGGCACCAGTTGTCAAGACCCCCCTCCCTCTTTGCCTAAGGATAGTTCCTTGGTAAAAAAGGATACCTGTTAACCAACTGAAGAAGGGGTCCCTTCTGCTGGAACATCCCCCTTTTCATCAGCGTGATACCCTGTTTCCCCTTGACTTCATGATCCCTGACAGTGGAATGGCTGCCGTTCTCAAGGTGAGACACATCTAACAAGTCCTGGGGAGTCTTATCTGTATGCATAACTCTGTGTCTCTTCTTCTTCAGGTCAGTTCCCTTGACCTCAAGTGCAAGTTCATTCCCTGAGAACCAGCAGCACCTTGCACCAAGCACATACTCATGACTTCAAGGCTCCTGGAGATGAAATGGCTTGACTGGCAGGAGGGAACACTGTGGCAAAGAAGTTGCAGAGTGGGAGAGGTTGGGACCTGGGGATTTGCTGGAACTGCAGATGATTTCCAGGCTACAGAGATCAGTCCCCCTGGAGAAAAGCCCTGGCTTTGCATCCCCATGGAGGTGCAGGGATGCAAGGCTCCAGTTGGGAAACCAAGAGAAATTCTGGGTGGCAGTGATTGCTAATACCAATAAACATAAAATAATTCTTAAAGTTGTCACCGTTTCTTCCTTAAATGAAAATATTTTATTCATAGTAAGATTTGCTTTAAAAAACTGAAAAAAAAAACTTTCAGTCAGCATGTTCTTCAGTTCAGTTCAATATCAGGGTAAATAAAAAACAGTTGTATATTACAATATAACATGAAAACATTGGATGGCAAAGAACTTACAGAGGGTTTCTCAATGTTTTTATCATTGAGAAACTTGTGAAATATTCTTAAGGCTTTGAGAAACTCCAAAAGTGGGATCTCCAGGTCCCAGTTGGAGGCTAGCATCCCTGCCACTGGTCAGGCATGCCACCCTCTAGGTGGGACCTGGAGAACCCACAGAGTGAAAGCTCCCCTCCAGGCTGCAGAGATCAATTCCCCTGGTGGAAATGGTAGCTTGGGATGGGCATTAAGGGCTGTGTTGCACTCCCCACTACACACAGAAAGAGAGAGAGAGAACACACAGAATACAAAAGCATTCATACCTTCTGAAATTGCAAGCCTTATTATTCACACAATCACCTCTCCATGTAGGAAATACCTGAGTGTCTCCCTACTGGGATTGCTCTGGAAAGTCATTAGCCAGAAGGTCAATATTTAAAGGAAAAGAATCCTATAACAGCCAATGAGCAAGTAAAAAAAAAAACTTACAATATCCTCCTGCAGCAGCTTCTTCTGCCTGTGCTCTAGCTATCTCTCTTTCAGGCAATGGCAGTTTGTATAATGTGGAGTATTGGTTAAGGAGAAGAAGAAGAGTTGATTCTTATATGCCTCTTTTCTCTACCCAAAGGAGGCTCAAAGCAGCTTACAATCCCCTTCCCTTTCCTCTCCCCACGACAGACACCCTGTGAGGGGGTGAGGCTGAGAGAGCCCTGATATTACTGCCCGGTCTGAACAGCTTTATCAGTGCCATGCAGCTGGATGCATGTGGGGGATCACAGGTTTGATTCAAACCTGGCTCACCAAATTAGAAGTCCGCACTCCTAACCACTACACCAAGCAACAGCTTATAATGTGTGAGCTGAATTTGATTTCCTGTTCCTTCACATGCTGGGTGACCTTGGGCCAGTCACAGTCATGTTAGAAACTGTTCTCATAGAACTCTCTCAGCCTCACCTACATTACAGGGTGTCTGTTGTGGGGGGAGGATTGGAAAACTATTATATGCTACTTTGAGACTACTTTGGGTAGTGATAAGCAAAATATAAAAAACAACTCTTCTTCTACTGGGAAGGTGCTACTGAGAAACAGTGTCTCTCCCCCTCCACATGTCCCCATGCTTCTGTGCCCCATCTACAGTTTCCCCATTTTCCATGCCAACTGACTCAAATTTGCTTTGTTGTGATGGTCTTAGAAAAATCGCAGCAAGACCAAGGTGGCATCCATATGGAAAGGGAAAATCTATATCTTCTTGGCCCCAGCCACACCACCATTATTTTCCCTGCTGCAATTGCCTGAGGTGGCTACCCCCAAAGCATTCCTCCCTTGTCAGATTGCAAATTGCAAACCTCAGATGACTTACTCATGAGTAAACATTCCCAGGGCAGAAGCTTTTCTTGGCACACAATTTATCCTGGCTGAAGGCCATGACTTACCTATGAGCATTCCCAGGCTAGAGGCTTTTCCTAACTGTATGCACACAATTTGACCTGATTGGCCCTCGTTGGTAGAGTGTAATTTAAACTGATTGGCCCTCACTCATAAATAATCATTTCCATCCTAGAGGGATTTCCTGGCTGTCTGCATGCAATTTGACTTGATTGGCCCTCATTGGCAGAGTGCAAATTGAACTGACTGGCCCTCATCGGCTGAGCGCTCTCTCCCTGTTGGTAGCATTCCTCAAGAAAGGGTCGATCACATAGGGAATGAGTTGGCCGCACATAAGTTCCACTTCATGATGTTTAGTGATTAGTCATACTAATTAATTTTAAATGCTATTTAAATTTTGAGTGTGAATTTAACTCTTTTAGGCTTGGCTTAAACTCTAGGGGGGGACCCTTTTTTTAAAAATGTGATAATTAGCTTAAATATTTAGTTTAAAATTGGACCTATTGTTTTGTTTTGATGCCCTTGCTGTATTTGAACCCAAGAGTGTAACACTCTCTTTGGTATAACAAAACACATAGTTCAAGAGAGACATGACTAAATATCAAAAAAACTGAGTGATTCCATCAATAACTAAATTTGTCCCTTGTGAGTTAACAAAAAATGACTGTTTATTCTCAACATATTCCCAAGTACATCAGCAGTTTTACAAGCTTTATAAGATCTCTCACATAGCATAGATTTTATAATAAGGGACTTAGATCTACATCTTAAATTTAGATCTGACATATAATCCTGAATTACAGCTCATTGGTTCCAAAAGGCTAGACAACCTAGTGTCTGGAATTAATGTGTCTGGGACTTTACAATCATGCAAACAGCAACTTTCTGGTGAAGCCTACCCTGTGATTCATTGGAAATGAAAGAGTTTACTCTTGCCAATAGAAAAGCCCTCCTTGATAAATAGTAGTCCAGCGAATATAAATGAGCTAGCAAGGCTTTATATGTTGGCCGAACAACCCTAAGTGCAGTTGGCAAGGGGACTCAATAGCATCATTACCCAGTGAATCATAGAATCATAGAGTTGGAAGGGGCCATACAGGCCATCTAGTCCAACCCCCTGCTCAACGCAGGATCAGCCCTAAGCATCCTAAAGCATCCAAGAAGAGTGTGTATCCAACCTTTGCTTGGAGACTGCCAGTGAGGGGGAGCTCACCACCTCCTTAGGCAGCCTATTCCACTGCTGAACTACTCTGACTGTGAAAATTTATTTCCTGATATCTAGCCTATACCGTTGTAGTTTAAACCCATTACTGTGTGAGGTCCCTTCGTGAGGTCCCTGTCTCCCCCAGTTTCCAACCCCAAATCTCCAGGAGCTTCCCAAACTGGATCTGGCAACCCTACACCTGCACCCCCATCAGTGAGTAGCAAGGGGTGGGGGAGGACTTAGCAATCCTAATTTGGAGGTGTCTTTTGGTTGCCAAGGCTAGCAGCCATTCATTAATCAATATGGATGAAGAGATTGGCCAGCAAGCAGCTGAGATTGATGGGGGCGGCGGGGGGGGGGGGGTAATCTGACTGGATCCAACCACAGAACACACTTTGAAAGGGGCTAATTTAATGCCCAGTGTAGTTAATTTAAAATATCGATTGAAACAAGGGATACTTGGAGAGGGATAAACCTTCCTGCATGGAATTCGTACAGGTACAGGTGTTAAGTGATCTTTCCCCTCATGAGGAGGTCTGCTTTTTTGAGATGCAGATGATTTCCTTCCTGCTCTCGCCTACCAGTGGATGCTCTTTTTGTTCTCCACGGCTGTGTTTCTCAGAGGGCTTTCTGGAGTAATGAATGAGAGGCCTGTAATGCCAGTGATTGCAGAGCCAACTGCAGGAGCCATTAAACTCACACACCACCTTGCATGCTTGTGTCCATTCAGGGAAAAGGGAATATTGATCAGAAACTCCCAGCCTGTCCGCTAATCTTTTGAAAAGGGCTTGCGGGATTTAAAATCCTCTTCTGTGAGAGAGAAGCTGAAGAGAAGCAGACATCTTTTGGGAATTCAGAAGGGCCCGACTGTACTGCAGCATCAGCAGTGAGCCTCTGCCAAAGTTCCTGAGCTTGGAAAGCAAGCTCAGGCATACCGTTCCAGACACATACATCATTGGAATGTACCTGCATTAGCATATACGCGTAGACAGGAATACAATCCAAGTATCATTCTCTGTGAGTGGCATATTGAGTGTAAACAGGGTGTGGACAGATTCCAGGACTTGGCATGTGGGAAAGGGGGTGGTTGTGGATGAACTCCAGACACATAACTGAATAAATCCAAAATACTGGCTTTCTTCAGTCATACCTTGATGAGATATGTGAGCTGTCTTGAAAACCTTTTGCCTATGAGTCATTATTATTATTTTTCTCATAAATATAACCGGGGTGAAACCTGTCCATTTCAGTGGGTTTTATTTTATGGCTTTCTGCTCATGTGATTCATAGAAGCATAGAGCTCACAGCCTTAAATCTCCATGATACAGGAGCATTTGCCTCATTATATTCAAATATTAACAAGGACGGACTCATTGCCACTGACGAAAGCCAGATTGAAAATGGAAAACAAATGAATCTAGAGACCGTTTTGGCAGAGTCAAAGCCTAAATAAATAACATAAATAACATCTTCTTATGCTTAATTAAGTCACTGGATAGATTCTGTCTCTCCTTGGTCACTATTTTGGAATTGTCAATTTTTTTCATGCAGCACCATGTGATTCATAGAAGGGACTTCCAGGGTCATCTAGTGCAACTCCCTGCAGAATGCAGGAAGCTCACAACTACCTACCCACCTGCATTGACCCCAAATCCATGCCGAGATGATCCCTGCCTGGTTTTGTCCTGAGAGAACCCTTCTGTCCACTCACTCACAATCTGCCTAAGTTCACAGAATCAACATTTTTGTCATATGGCTATTCAGCCTCTAATCAAAAACTTCCAATGAAGAAGCGGGAGCTTCCCGCTAGGGATGTGCGATTTGGCCGTTTCAGCAGTCATTCCCGCCGGTCACAGCCAGCGGGAGGGCGGTGCGGGTGGCGGTGCGACAGCAGGCACAAACGCACAGGGGTGGAGTTACACACCTGCACAGTTGCACCCACCATCGTGCTGCCGCCCACACCGCCCTCTCCCCCAGGCAGCACAGCACTGGCTGCGACCGGCTGGAACAGCTGCCGATGCAGCCGAATCGCACATCCTGTTTTGTGGTCCGCAGGGCCTGCAAAATAGAGCTTTTCCACCAGGTCTATGGTTGAGGCTGGCACGCTAAGGAAGATCTGTATGACCACCCTTTCAGTGGTAACACCCACCCCGTGGCTATGTGTATGGCAGCCACGGGTTCCATCTGTCCCCTCTTCCTCTATGTGATTGTATTTGAGGGTAATGGGACTGTATTGTTATAGAACTGTGGGTTTTTTTCTGCCTTATCTTATCTTATCTTTTTGTTTTGTGTTTTATGTCTGGGGTTTTAAGGGGAGTTTTATTAGGGATTTTATGCAGACTGTTGTAACCTGCCATGAGCCATTTGGTAGTGGTGGGTAAGAAATCAAAGTATAAATAAATAAATAAAGTATAAGAACTCACTACCTCCCAAACAAGCGTCATCCAATGAGGAACTGCTCTAACCATCAGGAACGTCTTCCAAATGTTTAGCTGAAAATGATTTTGTATTAATTTCATCCCATTGGTTCTGGTCCAACCCTCTGGGGCAACAGAAAACAACTCTGCTCCATCTTCTATATGACAGCCTTTCAAGTATTTGAAGATGACTTTCATACCACCACTTAGTCATCTTCTCTCCAGCCTAAACAGACCAAACTCCCTTATCCTTTCCTCATATGACTTGGTCTCATATTCTTATTAGTCTTATTCTTGAAATTGGATCTGGATTTTTTAAAATTACTATTCAGGCATTGTCTTGGCCGTTGACTTAATTGTATGGAATGCAGTGTGACACAGATGTCATTGAAGTTCATGAGGATTAGAGGTTAGGACCAGATAATTGATCTGAAAATGTGCCACAATGCACAAGAAAGGTCTGAGGCAGGGGATGGATTTTGGAAACAAGTTGAATTCTTTGTTCCAATCAAACTGAGCAGAAAGACTATTGAAACGTCCAGTGTGCATGTTGGTGGATGCTGGAATTGTATCACACTATGTCTTTAGAAGCTGGAGATGGACTATGTTCTTCCCTTAATGTACAAAAATAACAGGACAATAGAAACATATGATGTATATATATCCTACTGCTTGAATACGCCAGTGATACCATCTTCTCTTTTATAAGAAGAGTTCTGCTGGATTAACACAGTGATCCATATTGTCCAGCAGCCTTTCTCACATGGTGACCAACCAGTTCCACTGGAGGGCCAACAAAAGGGCATAGAGTCTTTGGCTTTCATGAGAACCTAAGAAGAGCCCTGCTGGATCAAACCAATGGTCCATCTAAATCAGCATCTTGTAGTCAATCTGTTTTTTCTGGAGGACCAGCAACAGGGCACAGAGGCCAAGGCTTTCCACTAATGTTTCGTCCTGGTTCTGAGATTCCAAGATTTGGTGCCTCTGTCTGCGGAGGTTGCCCTCAGCCAAAAGGAATGGTAGGCATTGATAGACTTATCCTTCATGAATCTAACAAATCCCTTTTTCAAGCTGTTTATTCCTGTGGCCATCACTATGTCATGTAGTAGTGAATACCATATTTTAAATACTCTGCATGTCATCTTTCTCCCAAACCTATATTTTCCTTATAAAACATTTGATTTTAACTCAGTCCTCATATCAAGCTGAAAATTGCAGATTCTTTGCCTGTTCTGTCTCTCCTTCCTATCCCTCACCTGTTTCCCCTCATATCTGTTGTAGTGTGCATACTCCTTGGAGGCATAAAAGTTGTCTAGTATTCACATAAGTGTGTATTAAGTGTCATCAAGTCACTTCCAACTCATGATGACCCCAGGAATCAATGTCCTCCAGAACATCCTCTCATTAACAGCCATTCTCAGATCTTTCCAACTAAGGGCCATGGCTTCCTTGATTGAGTCAATCAATCTCATGTTGGGCCTTCCTCTTTCTCTGCTTATGAAACCCTGTAAATTACCCATGTACACTGATGCCTGTCAAAATCCTGTTCCATGTTCTAACGATGTGCTGTTATGTTGTCTGACCTGACATCTTTCTATATTTTTATCTTTCTCATGCAGTTTGTAGGCTCATCTGTGCTGACCCCCATTAGTGGTATAGTGATCTCCCCCAGAACTGATTCCCATGTTTTCACCTGCCATGGTATTGGACAGGTAAAGTAAATGGCTCCTGCAGGTTTTTACCGTGGGAATGTTACTGGATGTGGTTTCCACCTAGGCTTTGCTCACCAAGACTAAGTGGGGTCATGGATGCCCAAATAGTTATTCTGGCTTAATTGCAGGTCAGTTTCATCAAGGTATTTCCTTGAACCTGTATGTATATTTCTTCAATAAAGAGATTCCTTTTGCACCAAAGAGTCTACTTGTGTGAAAATCGCCGGGGATTTGACAATGCTATTTAATTTATAATGAGGATGTAACATTCATGGAGGCAGCCTACAATTCACAACTCACTAATCATTTCTCTACCCAGAGTTCAAGCAATCCTAGTTCATTGTGGTCTTTTAGAGTAGATTGACAATTTAAATGCAAGTGTAGTCTGACAATTTAAATGCAATCCTTGGATGCAGGTATGGTCCAGGATGGGCCATTTTGCCAACCCCTAAAGAAATAAAATGGAAAAGAGTTTTAAAAATGCTTTTTCTCTGCCCAGGGGCTTCTTGTTCCCCTAATGGTCTACCAACATCTATGAGAAGGCATTAGGACAAGTGATTGGTGAATCCTTAGGGATCCATCCTGCAGTGATGTGTGCCCTGTCAAACCCTATTAATGTTACTGGGGTGGAGCAAAGTGTTATTCAGTGCTAGCTATGTCCTTGTAGCCTTGCAGTTATAGATAACACCTGACAAGTCAGCCAACAGCTAGCAGACTCATTTCAAAAATTACTTCACCCACTGTCGTGCAGTTCCTTTGCTTAATATAATAACCTATTTAACCGGTAAGTGAGTTCCACCAAAACTATTGTGTAAATTGTATCAGAAGCCTCTAACATAGTCAGGTTCACTCTGTTGGAGCCATATCTTTAAAAGACAGATTGTGACACTGGAACTGGGCAATTATTTCTGTAGAGAAATGGCATTTTGTAACCACCTCTGTCTCAGGGTTCTATGTATAGGAGAGTCCAGAGGAGTGTCTTGACATACATCAATGGATGCACCATTGATTTGTCAAAGTTAATGTTAATACTAGTCAGGTTGACCTATTATTCAAAGGCTTCTTTTACTCTGTCATAGGAAGGCCATTAGTGGTGGATGCTGATGAAAGGATGCACTGGCCAGCAGATCTACTCAGCCATGAAGTAAGTCAGTACAGATGCAGCCATGGGAACGGTAGGATTATCTGCACAGGGAAACAGACTAGAGCTGTCATTGGTCTAAGAATAGAATTTGGGCCCAAATGGCCAGAAATAACAAATTATTTGTTTCATACTTTATGTAGGTCTGAATGCTTTTGTACAAAAGCAAATCCACGCAGCATGTTATTTTATTATTGTTGTTATTATTAGATTTATAGACCACCCCTCCCCACAAGTGTGTTTGAGGAGGTTTAAAAAATAGTTAAAATATTCATAGTCAAAATTTTAAAGGCCTAACAATGAAAACTCCCAAATGAGATCACTTCCCCCACCCCAACTCTACCCTGCTGCAAACATCTTCCACCTGGCCTACATATGGGATATTGGCTGAAAACAAATGTTCAGCTAAGAAGAAAAAGAAGAGAGGTGGGGAGAAGAATGGAGAGAGACACACATGATGTTAAGCCTCCCTGGACTCACCCACAGGTGGGAGAGGGCCATTTTACAGTCCCTGCAAAACTGAAATAGCTCTAGCGGAGCCATAATATCCAATGGCAACTCATTCCACCAGGCAGAGTAGAAAGGAGTCTTTGACTAATGGGTCAACCTGACTAGTAACATTAATTCTGACAAATCAATGGTACATCCAGTGATTGACATAAAGATGACATAAAGATGACATAAAGATGAGGACAGGCCTAGGCCTCTTTGGGGCCTAGGATTACAAACAAATTGACACCTGATAAATACAGTACTTTCCAGAGTATATATTAAGAGAGGCAGTCCCATCAGAAATAAACCATACCCAGTTGCAGAAATATTGTCCTTGAATTGTTGGATATGACCAGTTTCATAATGCTTACTGCCAATATAAAAATGAGCACTGTAGTTCTATTGTCCCTCCAGGCCTATTTTCTCCTTACTTCCATGTATCTGCAGGACACAGTGACATCAGCAGATTTACTGCTTCCCAGATTCTGTATTGAAGCTCCACCACAACAAACTATACACATGGCACACAAGGAGCGGGTTTCAGGAAGACTCCCTCCCCCCTTCTTCCAGTTAAGTCAGTTTCTGTTTTCTAGAGGTGGGAAATGAGATAGAAAAGTGTGTGGGGGGGTGATCGGGCCGCTTTCTCCCGATCATACGGAGGATTGGGTGCTTTGTTTTATAACCAAACATTAACACAAAATGTATTTTGGGGCTCCAGGGACCATGTTCAGCATCTCAGAAATCCACCCTGACAGAAATAAAATTCCAAAGAACAGGAAGCCCAAAGGGGGAGTGGATACTGTATCATTCTGTCATTTCTCCATAGTAACGCGACAGTGTTGATTTTTATTAAGAATGCATCTGTGTTGTAGCATTACCATATAGCAATGTGGAAGTGTCTTTACAAAAATAATTTGGGGGCTCAGGGAGAGGGGGAGAAAGTTTCAGTCCTTGAGAAAACTTGTGTGCTGTGATTGATGGATTGCTGTGATTGACAAGCCAAGGAACAGAGGGAGAAGTTTGGCTTGTTTTGCCTTGCAGCCTCCTTAGGAAGCAAAAAGCCACGATGGGACAGAGGGAAAATGTGGGAGTGGTCTCCCCATGAGGAAGGCTGCAAACATGAGATTTACCATCCCACATTTGCAAGCAGGAAGCCACTCATGTTTTACCCCTCCATGCGGAAATAGTCAATGTCTTTAATTGCATTTCATACTTCACAGTACACCATGCTTGGTGCTCCTTCATCCTTTTCTTTTCCACTCACTGCTAAGAGCTCTGCAATACAGCCTGTGTTGTTCATTTTCAGTCGAGACTGTTGCTGAGTTTGACGTCATAAATGTGTGGCCGGGCAAGTTCCTTATTAATTAACAAGTAATTGCTGAAGCTAGACACATAGCATAGAATTAATGAGAAAATTGAATAATTTAAGTATTGTTCATTTAATAAATTGCATTGCCATTTTCATTCCTAAGCAGCATTAATTTTGCACATATGTGCCTCAGGAGGATTTCTACTCTTGGATGCTGATTCTAGGGCTTAGATGTGTGTGTGTGTTTTAAACAAAGTGATCACAATGATGTGATTACCTTTTGGGAATGCCAGCTTCAGTCCTGGTTTCCAACTAGGTTGTTCCTGGAGGGTTGAGAGGAAGAACCAGCGATTTTATATCCAGAGTAGGCTTCATATTTCATACATTGGCCTGTTTTTATTTGGCACCACACATATTAAAATAACTCACATGGGGACTGTTTTACATGGAATACATCTAGTAGTCAGAGGTATAAAACAAGGCTTATCTGGTCACTGTGAGGAGGTACAGCTCAAATTCTCTTTGTAACTGTCCAAGAACAAGGTACATTCTCTGTTCAGTATTTTATTTTTTTCAGGGTTAGCAAGTAGGCATGAAGAGTCAACAAAGACACCCTGTCTGACCAGCTGCCCTCCCCAAGCTACTGAATCCATTGCTGACTTTTGATCCACCACCTTGGGAAGAGGTACAACCAGAAAGGTAAGATCCCATACTTTACTGGCCCAGTGCTAAATATCTCACAATGGAATTGCACTAGTTAATGCTGGTTTTCTCTACCAGGATTTCATGAAACCCTGGGGTTTCTTAGTGGCTCTGGAAAGGCTTCCCAAATGGATGGGAGTTAATTAATTTTAAAATATTTTGAAAATGTGAAATATTTATCAATATATGACTATACATGGTCATGTCAACCAGCCTTCCAAAATGGCCAATTATGGAGGGGTGGAAAGGGGAAGTGGGCATGTGCACAGCTCTGCTTCCCAACCATATTCTGAATAATCACACCACTTCTGGGGGTTCTCAAAGCCTGAAAAATGTTTCAGGGGTTTCTCAATGCTAAAAAAGTTGAGAAAGACTGAGTTAATGTATCACAGAGGTTCCCCAATCGTGTTGAACCTATGGGCCCTTTTGGACTTCACAGCCACAAAAGCACTGCTATAAAATGGTTGCTGCAGAAGGTACAGCCGATTACAGTATTTTTATTTTTATGTTTATTTTTCAATTTGTATGACTGCAGATCTCAGAGAACTGGCTCGCGGCCGTTTACAATATTTCAAATACAAATCAATACATTAAAACCATTCAAATGTCCCATTAAAATCCCCATAAAACAATAACACACTTGCAATGATGACAATGTAATAAAACAACTGTTCCCACACAGGCCTACTGGATGGGTAGAAACACAACCTGATGGTTAATTGGGCATAGGATGGAAGTATGGTCATCACAGCTTCCCTTCAGTCACACAGTTAAGATCCTTGTGTGATGGTGGCAGCTACTGTCAAAACAAGGTTTTTGGTTTTTTAAAAAAATAAAAATCTGCATAGCCTACCAAAAGCCTTGCTGGACAAAAGCCCCACCAGGTCTTGATCACCAGTTTGGTGTAGTGGTTAGGAGTGCAGACTTCTAACCTGGCATGCTAGGGTCGATTCTGCACTCCCCCACCTGCAGACAACTGGGTGACCTTGGGCTCGCCACAGCACTGATAAAGCTGTTCTGACCGAGCAGTGATATCAGGGCTCTCTCAGCCTCACCCACCTCACAGGGTGTCTGTTGTGGGGAGAGGAAAGGGAAGGCGAATGTAAGCCGCTTTGAGACTCCTTCGGGTAGAGAAAAGCAGCATATAAAAAACAACTCTTCTCCTTCTCCTTCTCCTTCTCCTTCTCCTTCCCCTTCTAGGATGCTGAAGGCTTTTGTGAATGCTTGTGTTGTAAGAAGTGGACTGTGGCCTTTCTCAAACATTCACTGCTACTACTGCTTCATTTGTACCACATACTCTCCTACCATGAACAGGAACTCTAGCACTGCTCTGAAATTGAGTCAGTTACATTGTGCCTACCCCAGTTAGCCACCTCGAACTATCGTGCCTTCATCTACCACTTAAATCAATTAATATTTGCAGCATTTGTAGATATGCATTTCACAGCATTAGACAAATTTACACCCTAATAGACCTGCTGAAATCAATAAGCATCCCAGGACATAACTTCATACAGGATGGCCTCTTTCTTACTTCCCTACTGGTCCTACTACCCTGTGATCCCATAAACCTTTCCTAAATGAACTGTGGCATTCTGCCACTTCTGAAAAGGGTTTCTTAGTTATAATGCTGAGACAGAGGGGACTTTCTCTTGAAGAGATCTGAAAGAATGCCTGAGGGGGCCAAATGCCTTCCTTTCATTTAAAGGCGAGTGAAAGCGTACTGGCAGTTTAGTTCCTAAGTGGACGACTCCATGTGTTGTCTTTCGAAATTAATTCCACGAAACAGCATGGGCAGCATGCAGAACTACAGGAGAGGGAGGTTAGCAGTAGAGGCATACCTCTATGCCAAAGCAAGGCCTTCAGGCCCTCCTGCCCTTTGTTAGGCATGCCCCAGTCTCTTGCTGATTTTGTTATTCATAGTCAGTCCAGATACATAAGGATATTGAGGGCACTAGCGGTGTTATCTAGGCAAAGCTGTTTAAGACTCTGCCTTGGAAACCTGTATACAAATCCTTGCATGACTACACTTCATGCCCTTAGGTAAGCCTCATCTCTTACTTCACCTCACATGGTGAGGATGAAAAGGAAAGACTCCTGTTGATGTTTCCTTGAAAACTTGAGAGGAAGAATTGGACACAGCCATGAGCAACAGACAACATTTTGTCCTCCTATAATTTGTGATCAACAAGTTTCTATTATATAAGCAGGTACATCTGAGAGGCTAGCAAGACAAGACATAGAGTTGCCAACCCGGTGTTTGGAAATAGCCACTTCCATCAGACCTCAGTTAAGAGTTCTGTCTGCCCTAATGGAATCCACAGAAATGACACCTCTTCAAGCTTCGTGTAGTGGTTACAAATGGCAACCCCAGAGTTTGGAAATACCTGGATATTTGAGGATGAAAACAGGCAGCGGGGGGGGGGGGGTATGGGAGATAAAGAATCTCAGTGTGGCATAATGTTATGCAGTCCACCTTTTAAAGCAGCCATTTTTTTCCAGGAGATCCAGAGAGGTACAATGGTTAAGAGCAGTAGCCTTGAATCTGGAGAACCAGCAGTTTTCTGGGTGACCTTGGGCCAGTCACAGTTCTCTTAGAGCTGCTCTCATACATCAGCTCTGTTAAAGCTTTCTCAAGCCCACCTACTTCAAAGGGTGGGACAGGAAGGGAATGGTGATAGTAAGCCACTTTGGGACCCCTGAGACCTGCTAGGTGAACTTGGGCCAAAGTTCTCTCCAAACTCTCTCAGCCACACCTCCATCACAGGGTGTCTTTTGTGGAGCCAGGAAGGGTGTGCAATTGTAATCCACTTTGAGACTCTTTCAGGTAGCAAAAAGCAGGGAACATAAATACAGCTCTCTTAAAAACCTGAAGTGAAATTAATGGCTCAAGTAAATAAATAATAAATCACTAGTGTATGTAGTTTGGTGCTCAGTTGTAATTCCAGGAGATTTCTAGCTCTTCCATGAAAGTTGTCAACCCTAACAAGGCATGTTTTACAAGTTGGATCAGCAGTTCACTGATTGGATGGGTTGTTGCTTATTGTCAACTTGTATATGACTTATAGCTCCCCTTTAGGCTTTTCAAGTCGAGAGATATTCAGAGGTAGTTTGCCGTTGCTTGCTTCCATATTGTGTCCCTGGGCTTCCTGGAGGATCTCCCACACAAATATTAACCAGGGCCAATCACATCAGGGAAATTTCTGAATACATACAACTAAAGAGCCAGTTTGGTGTAGTGGTTAGGAGTGCGGACTTCTAATCTGGCATGCTGGGTTCAATTCTGCACTCCCCCACATGCAGCCAGCTGGGTGACTTTGGGCTCACCACAGCACTGATAAAACTGTTCTGACTGAGCAGGAATATCAGGGCTCTATCAGCCTCACCCACCTCACAGGGTGTCTGTTGTGGGGAGAGGAAAGGGAAGCCGATTGTAAGCTGCTTTGAGCCTTCTTTGGGTAGAGAAAAGTGGCATGTAAGAACCAACTCTTCTTCTTCTTCTAAAGTTCTTATATGGCCTACCATCTGATTTGGCTTGAGATTGTGGTTCAATGAGGAAGAGAGGCTTCAGTCTTCTTTCTTGTACCATTTTGCTTTGCCAAATGGGCTGTGGGGCCAAATTTAACCTGCTATGGGGAGTTACATTCTATGATCGCATTGCTACCACTCACATCACATGCATCCTCTAGTTTGACCCTAATTCCACTGTGAGATGAACAAGAACCATGGAAGTGCTTGAAATTTTAAAGATACTGCAAAAAAAAAAAAAAGCCAGAAGAGCTGAGCTCCTCCCTGTCACACAAGTCTATTTTTTTTTGGCTGTTTTCTGTACTCCCTTTAAAGTTTAAAAGGACTGCGGAAGACAGCCTGAAACAGCTGAGCAGCCCTCCCACCCCACCCATCTGCTGTTTTTGCAGTTTTCACCATAAACAGAAAACTGGGGCTTAAAGGGACTCGGAGTTCCTTTAAACCCCTGCTTTCTGGTCTATTCACGAACCACGACAAACTGTGTTAAATGTCTGTGGAAATTTGTGATGGTAGTACCATCAAAAATTTTGTTTACGAACAATGAACAGGACAAAATTCAAACCATGAACTAGACAAAAGTTATGAAT